>NW_024429191.1:14262353-19129734 GCF_017639785.1 Mesocricetus auratus
ATTCTGGCATCACGGGGTTGTTGTAAAGAAACAATATTAACACCAACAAGAATAATAACAACAACAACAAATTCAGGTGAAGAGTCGGTTCAAGGTCATCCCTTTTAATAAGCCTCCTTTCAATTTTTCTTAGGAAGTCCTTAGGACAAAGTAGCATCCTTTGTAGCTAGTATCAAACCATGGTTTTGGATTTGTTCACTCTGCATTTGGGCTGGTTCTTATGTCACCAGAACCTCCCCGTTATATATGGACTCATACCACATTCTCTGAAACCACAAATCAGTGTGTCATTAAAGTGCCAGCTTCCAGCTATATCTGCACTTAGTGTATACACTGGTTTTCCTTTTTGAATAATCTGATGATTCACTCACCAAACACTTGTTAAGTGAGGAACAGTCAGGTGCCAGGCATCCTTCCAAATTCCTTGCATAAATCATCTCCTCTGAGTGGTTTTGCTGCAACTAGTCTGTTCCTAGGAAAAGCCTGAAATCAATGTCTGCGGGGGTAGATGGGATTCATGTATTTGAGGGCAGGAAGGGTTCTGCCTTTTAGAAGGAGGGAACCTCTTGGCTGTTAGGACTTGGGTTCAAGAAAGATCCAGATCTCCAGCCTCACTGCTATTTCCACAGAACTGCCTGTCTACCCTACATGTAAAGGAATCTTATATTCTCAGCATTTAGAATCCTCACCATTTAGAATATGTTTAAGTCTTTAAAAAAAGAAAAGAAAAGAAATCAGTATAGGCAAAACCCTATACTGTGTCCTGGACTATGTACTCACCATCCTGCCAGGCAGGAGCCTCAGGAAAGAGCGGACAGCTGTCCTGGAGGAAGCAGACAGAGGGACCCAGGACACAGGCAGAAGAAAGCATGGAGAGAAGAGAGGGAAAACTGATGTCCCAGAGAGGACAAGGATACTGAGCTGTGAGTTCTAATAGCAGGTGGCAGAACCAGGCAGAAATGCCAGGCTCAGATGCCTCAAGGACTAGGAGCCCAGCCTTGGTTGACACTTGGTGTCCTAGGGGAACTCAAGCAGAGCCTCAGACCTCCAGGGTCCCTACACTGGGAGCTTGAACCACTCCTGTTGAGAGGATTCATCATTTGTGTTCACAGATCTTCCCCAATAGAGATAGACCTGAGGTGACTTGCTGGAAAGTTCTCTCTGAGGGAGAGTTGAGCCAGCAGGTAGAAGACAGGAGGGACTTCCACAGCTTCCTCCACCACCCCCTTCCTGGGATTTCTGCACCACACCCCTGAAGAGGAAAGGAAGGACAAGCTGTGTTCTGGGTGTGCTGTGCCTTCCAGAGTCCCAGCAAGGCTTCTGGAAGCACTTGAGTGGGTGTCTACCACGCCCAAGTGTACAGAGAACTGGAAGGAGGCATCCTGGGCATCAGCAGCAGGGAAGCCTCCTGGCTTGCACGAGGTGGGAAGCATCAGACTTCATTTCCCAGCCCAACTGCCTGTGAAAGGAGGCTGCTTTCTTCAAGTGACTTAATTGGAATCCATTTCTCTGACTTGGTTCTCACGGGGCATGGAGGGACAGGAGTGAGGGAAAGCCTGATTGCAGGAACTCAACCATCCTGGGAGGGAGAGGCAGAGACCTAGTAAATTTAGCCCCTTTGGGACAGTGGACAGATTGTTAATGGAAGGGCCAAGATCCTGTGATAACATCACACTCAGCCTAAACACAGAAAGTAGCTTCAGCTGCCATTCCCAGGCCACCTCCTATGAACTGAGATCTGCACATTTTCTCCCATAACCCCCTTGGCCACTTTTTTGTTTTATAGCTCCATCCTCCACTGAGGTCCACACAGTAGTGACCCTGGCTTCCTAAGGTGAGCTGTTGGTTTAGGGTATGTCAGGTCCTGGGTTCTATCTATCCCAGTTCTAGCAGAGGACACTGAAGGACATATCCACCTGCTTTCCCCTTAGATTTATAGATGGCTGTGTGAGGCTGTGATGGCTGCAGCTGACACAGCCAGCCTGTGACTGCTGATGTGACAGTCGAGAAACCAACAGAGCCTTGACATGGTGGAGCTGTTGCCAGGTCCAAACCGGATCCTTTGTTCCATGGCGTTGAATTCAGTTGGTATGGCATATTGTTTTCATAAAAACAAAAATCATCATTGGAGATACACCTCAGTGGCAGGCCAATTGCTGAGGTTATCTAAGGCCTGAAGTGCATTCTCAGACCTGAATCTGAAAATTCCTAAAGGCCACAGTGTACACGATCCAGGTGCACACACACTATAGTTTGGATGTAGAATGGCCCCCAAAGGCCCCTGTATGGGAGGTTTGATGCCAAGTCCAAGGGGTTACTGAGCTTTTGGAAGATGGGGGCTTGGTGGTAGGAAAGTAGGTCACTGGAGACTTGCCTTTGACAAAATCTCTAGGCCTCAGTCCCTTCCTGTCTGTCTCTCTTGTTCCCCAATACTTTCCACAGGCCCCATGGCTGATAAAAACCAGTTAATCATGGGCTTATAAAACCCTCTGAAACCATGGAAGTCAGCCTCCCTTCCTTCTGGGCTATCTTAGGTATTTTGTCCCAGGAAAGAGCCACTCATGCAGAAAGCAGTGACAGAGTGGTGTGGCCTGTGAGGTTGCATGAGGGAGATGAAGCAGGATATCACAGCCAATGCCTTAGTTAGGGCTGCTATTCCTGTGAAGAGACACCATGACCATGGCAACTCTTATGAAGGAAAACATTTCATTGGGACTGGCTTATAGTTTCAAAGGTTTAGTTCGTTATCACGGCAGGGCATGCAGACAGACATGATGCTGGAGAGGTAGCTGAGAGTTCTGCATCTGGATCCGCAGAGAGCAGGAAGAGAATGTCATTACTGGGCCTGGCTTGAGCATCTGAAACCTCAAAAGTCTGTCCCTAGTGACACATTCCTCCAACAAAGTCTCACCTACTCTAACAAGAGCACACCTCCTAATAGTGCCAGTCCCCATGACGCTATGGGGCCATTTTCATACAAACTACCACACCCAAGATATCTGAAAACTCTTCATCATTCCAGTCCTCTCCCCCGGGATCCTCACTCTTCTGGCATCACCACCTCCTCAGAGGCTTCCATCACCTGTCTTCCCAGGCCTCCTCTCACTGCCTGGCTTCCCTATGTGGGGCTGTTTGAGCTTCCCTGCCTTCTCCACTGAAGAACTGAAAAGCTGCCCACGTGGTGCACACACTAGAAAGTGATGACATGAAGAAATGCATGGGAAGGGAAGATTTGAACATGGGGTTGAAGCATGAGGAGTCTCCAGGAGGAAGAGGAAGGTGGGACTTAAAAAAATGGAAGAACATTTGTAAGCCCAATAAATCTACTTTCTTTCTAACATGCCTTGAAAATGTTGAGTTCCAAGTCAAACCACTAGCCTCATCTGGGAGGCTCCTGCAGCTTCCAGGCTTAGAGATTACATCTAGATGAGCAGGGGCGGGTGATGGGTAGTCATCTTGGCATGGTTTATGGGGAATGAGAAAGGTGAAGAGTAGGGATCACCTAGGAGTGTGTGAAGGGATATGGGCACCATGGGTGTGGCCTGAGTGTAGCCCCAGTGCCTAGCATCAGCTGGCCAGGTGAAGACCTGATACAGGGGAGCTGCATGTCCCTGTGTGTCCCTGCTGGGAACTCACAGGCATGGGCATGAGGTTTCTGAGCTGGTGAGAAATTCTCTTGCAGGCCCTCTAGTCTGTACAGGTTGTACTGAGAGTTCACTCTTACCACAGTTCGAGTTTGCTTTATATTGCTGTGATAAAATGCCATGACCAAAAACAACTTGGGGAGAAAGGGTTTATTTCATTTTATAGCTTACAGTTCAACATGAAGGGCAGTCAGGACAGGAACTCTAGGTAGGAACCTGGAGGCAGGAACTGAAGCAGAGACCATGGAGGAACTCTGTTTACTATCTCATTCTCCAAGGCTTGCTCAGGCTGTTTTATTACACGATCCAGGGCCATCTGTCCAAGGGTGGCACCGCCCACAGTGGACTGGGTCTTCTCACATCACTCACTAATCAATAAACTGCCCCCAGGGACCAGTGTGATGGAGGCGTTTTCTCAGTTGAGGGACCCTCTTCCCAGATGACTCGAGCCTATGTCAAGTTGACAAACGAACCTGTACACTCAACTCTGTGGTCATCTCCTAGTTGAGAAAGCAGATGGTTATTCCATAGTCAGTCCTGGTTAATTAATTGAGGTGCTTGTACCTAGAGATAGAAGAAGAGGGTATCTGTGATCAAGTTGTGCCTGGCCCAAAGTCCTGCATCTGGTGATTTTCTGGTCCTTACAGGTCACAGGATGGGCTGGGGAGGTATGAGTTCAGCTCAGTCCCAATGCACCGGGCCCTGGAGCTGTCTCTCAGCACCTCCCTGAGGCCGTGGCTTTGAGGATGTGCTGCTGAAGCTGCTGCAGCCTTCGGCAGGTGTACAGTCCACTGGAGCTGTGGGGTCTTGCTTTCTGCGTTGCCCTCAGGAAGCATGGAGCTTACTTTCTAGGGCATTCCTTGGCTTGATTTAATGCATGTCCTGATGAAGAGGGGGACTCTTCCTTCTTCCCCAAGAGATAGCCCTAAAGTGTGCAAAAGCTGGGTGTGATGTGATTTTTACCCAGGTCCCTGCTCCTGGGTAGAGCCTGGGTAAGCAAGTGCCCTTTAGGAGTGCTCCCTGCTGCTGCACTGGACATCTGGGCAGAGAAGCATTTCCTTCCAGAAGACACCAACAGACATCAGCACTGTGTGTTTAGACCCCACATATGCCAGGCCCTGAGGACTGAGGCCCAGACACAATGACACAGGAATGCAAGATGCTGTGAACTATTCCATCTCACAGACTGCTACTACTGAGTCTCAAGTCAAAACACACCATGACTTTCAGATCTAGGAGCAATGCATGTGATCCTGTGACTCAACTGGTGCCCTTCATTTTGTCCTATTATTAATGTCTATAGAGGCAAAGCAAGAGAAGGAGGAGAAGGTCATGCTTCCAAATTGAGCTAGACAGTGACAGTGCTATTAATGGTAGGAAAAGAGCAGCTGCCTTGATAGGCTGATGCAACTGATGATATTAAAACTATCTCTCTGTGTGAGTGTATGCACGCAAGTAACTCCATTTCAATTCTGAATTACTAACAATAATTAGCAACAACAGACACTTCAGGCACACTGGGCTCTGAGGACAGAGACCCACAAGAGTGACCTACCCCAGTGAAGTTCTGTATCAGGGTTCCATACAACACAATGACTCTGTTGGACCTTTAAGAAGAAAGGGACTCTCTGCAGCCTAGGAAGCAGCAGCTTAAAAACTCCAGAGCTGGAGAAGTGGCCCAGGAGGCTCTCTTATGGTCATGCTGGGGTGCTGTAATCTGTCCAGAGTGACGAAGAATCCCTGGAGGCTGATCTGTTCTGTGAAGGGACAGAGTGTCCTGACCCAGGACTAGAGTTCAGGTTACTATCAGCCACCCTTGTCAAGCTGGAAGGACTTGCCAGCCCTTGGCTCTTGTCTTGGCCTGCTTTGGTCCCATTATTGCCAGCAGGTAGGAGTTGTGTGGAGTCCGTGGACACGACACTTTGTTCTCACTCAGCTTTGTGTGACTTTCTGAGGACAGACACACAGGTAGGTTACTTCATTTACAGAGTCCTCGGCCTCCTCATCTGTAAAATGGGAATGATAATGCCTCGTGCTTCTGGTGGTCAGTTGAGGTGCAGTATACCAGCCCAGCAGGACACTTACTGCTAGTAAAAAAAAAGGCTCTGCCTGCCTTCCTCTCCCTGCCCCTCCCTCATGTGCCCACTGTCCAGCATGCCAGTGTAGTAGGGACCCATGCAGCATGTCTAGGAAGTGCCAGAGTCATGTAAAATAGCTGCCATGCACAGGAAGGTGTGGTGTGCTGTCTGGGTAATGGTTACATAAGCAACTGTTACCGTTGATGGCATCATGCAAACAATATGAAACATTTATTCAAGTGCCCCCATACTCCTGGGAATGTGATTTAATCAGCCGGTGCTTCTGCTCTCATTAGAATGAAGCCTGACAGCTTCGGTCCACAGCCCTACCTCCACTCAGCAGCTTACAGCTACTGAAAGCAAATATTTTTACTGTGCAACAATTAAACATTTATGTAGCACCCGGCTCCCCATCTGGCCTGTGGATGAGAGGGGGGATGCATTGAATCCATGCTAGAGAAAACTCCAGAAGAAGAGAGCCGCTGTCTGCCAGAAGGAACACACCATCTGAAGGGCATGCCAGAGAAGGAAGCGGTCCATCGGTCCCCACGCTTCTCTGATGCTGGAGCTGGAAGCATCCAAGAGAAGCCGCCCCTCCTTGGTCTCCATCTTCGCTATTCTGAGCCAAGTGGGATTTTGTGTTTTCAATTTAAATACTAATCTGTCACAACTTAGAACCCATGGGCGGTGCTCAGAGGAGCCTCCTAACATGTGTGACTTAAACTTACTGGGTATGGAAGTAATGCAGCCAAAATTCCATCTTTACTTTGCCATGGTCCTTGCAGACTTCCAAATCATCTGTGGCCCCTTCTGGGCCTCAACTTCTCCAGCTATAAACAGTCAGGGTTTGTCTTAAAATATGCTCCCTGAAACTCATCTCGAGTGAGAGCTCCTCAAATTAAAGGGCTGGGGAGGTGACTGAGTGGGTCAAGGGTTTGCTGCACAAGTGTGAGGACTTGAGTTCGAATCCCCAGCACCCATGTGAAAAACAAAGCGGTATGGCCTACAACTCCAGTCCTGGGGAGGCAGAGGAAGGTAGGTCCAGAAGGAGGCTAATTTTTTCTTTCCCAAAAGTGAAAATAGGTTTTATCATTTCTGGGGACAAGACTCCCACACCATGCAGCGAAGGACGGGGCAGGGGACAGGGACTCTCACTTAAGGACTGGCTATAGTTCAAGAATTAAAAATGCCACATACTTAAAAAAATAACTCTGAAAATATCACTTTCTATCAAATCCTTTGTGATCAGCAAGCAAAAACATACTGTGGCCATATTTGCCAGTGGAGTCAGTGGCTTGAATTGCCCTGGCCTTGTGCCTGACGTGGGGACCCTCGACACCAGTGCTTCCCACCCCAGGGCCTCTTTTCTGGAGGAGGGGGCAGATTTCCAGGCAGATCTACTGATTCCAGATACAATTCATCCACGGTTTCCCAGGTGAAGAACATCTTCCCACCAGATGGCAGTGCACCTGTGACATCATGCCCAGTGTCTGCTTTGACCAGGTAGAGGCTAGAGCAGCCTTCTACAAGCAGGCTAGTAGGGCCTGAGATTCAGCTAGACTGGATTGAGATGTCCTGTAGAGATGAAACACCTGCAGAATTCAAAGAGGAGAAGGGGAGGAGGGGAGGAAGAGAAGAGGAGGGGAGGAGGAGGGGAGGAGGAAGAGGTAGGAGGAAGCAGCATCAGTAGCTAGGAAATCTACTATGTTGAATGTGACCTCACATCTCCCAGTGGCTTGAGATAGCGAGGGTAGTAGAAAGTGTCAGAAGCAAAGCTACTCCAGCCAGTGGTCCCAGTCCTGTGTGACATGGAGAATGAAGCTTTGAAAATCTGCCGAGGCTTAGGCTCAGGTGCCTTAGTTTATTTTGAAGTTTCTACTTAACCGTGTTAAGTGTTAGCTTGCCCATCTGTCAATGGACATAAAAATGCATGGTGTGGTTCATCCAGATGCTGTGAAGGGAGAAGCAGAGCCACAAATCCTGTGTGTTCAGGCCTCCATTCCCACGTGACTCTGAACAGCACCCCTTTTGTGAAGAGCTTTCCAGGGAAGCAGCAAATTATATGGTCTCCCATGTTAATTGAGGCAACACATACTAAGCTCACACACACCAATGGTAAGGATGCAGTCGTAGGAAAAGATCACATGACGCCCATGTGGAAGACAGGGACATCATTTTGTTAATTTCAACCCCATTTCACCATAAAGCAGAAAACAGAATAGTCACTTTCAGTCTCATAGAGCCTTCTGGATGGAAAACAGAACTTGGGGTGGTATATTTAAAAACAGGAGAATGGCTAGGGTCACAACTAGATTTTAAAGACCCTAACAGAAGTCATACATAGGAAATCAGGAAAAGCAGACAGGACCCAAAGGCACCAGCCCAGAGGCTGGAGGAAGGGGTAGAAAAAAAGGCAGGAATGGGGTTGTTTGAAAGTGATGCCACCACACTGGAAATGAGAGGTTTTGGAGCACTGACAGCAAGTGAGAAATTAAAGGAAGAGGGGAGGACAAAAAACGTCTTTGAGGCTTGGGGTGGGTGGAAGAGGAAGGGTGGAAAGGAGAGAATTTAGGCTGGCAGAGAAGATGAGAAGTCCTGTAATGAACTAGTGGTCGGGTCACCCAGAGGACGCTGTCTGTAGACACCAAAAGAAGAGTCCAGGCAGGACAGGTCAGTGGTAACTGTGCATTACTCTAGGGGATTGGCAAAGAAAGCCCGGGTGCAGGGTGGGAGGGGGCTAAATCCAATGAGTTCATCTCTTGCTTCACGGGAAGCTGGGTCCATGCTACCCTCCAGGATGGTTTGCTAGGGGAAGGGCTTGATTGCCTGCACTCAGAACTCTGACTGTCCTTCTACCAAAGTAAATGAGGGGAGGGGAGGCAGGGCCACCAGAAGGCAGAGGGAGAATGGAGGGTTGGGTGGAGCTGACCCCTGAAGGGGCAGTGACCTTCTGTAAAGGTGACCTGTGATCAGGAGCTGTGTCACACTGACTGAGTGTGGATCCTGGGGACAGCAGAACTCCTCTGTCATCTAGAAGAACAGGCTCACTGATTCCTCGGGAGATCATGATTGCTGGCAGTCTATTCTTTTATCCAATAACTTTTATTGGGTTTGTTTCTTATTACAAATGTACTGTATGTTCATTGTAGAGAAACAGGAGGCCACGGACAAGTAGAGAGAAGAAATTAAAAGTCAGGAGTGATTTGCTCTCCAGAGAAAATGCCTGCTTATGAATGTACCATTTTTCTGGACTTCCCCCCTTGACAACCATAATGCAGGTATCGTTTTCTGCTAGATATATGAACAGACATAGTTTAAAATAACCCCTATTAGTGGAATTCTCTGTGGTCTGTATTTGAAACAGTCCTGCACAAGCTTGTGACCAAAATTTTCTACCCCTTGAAACACACCTCCTCTCCCTTCCCTTCCCCTCCCCTCCCTTCCCCTTCCCTTCCCTTACCTTTCTCTCTCTCCTCCCTCTCCTCCCCCACACTTTCTGCTCTTCTTCCTGGTACTTCATGGGGTTGTGGTTTGTTTTGAATTAGTAAGCTCTGGGTGCCTAGAACTGATCCTACACACAGGGAAGTACTCCAAAAATACACAAGTTACTACTGTCAAAAGCTCTCATTCAGGAGCCAGCTGAATGCTCTCCATGTTAAATGTGGAGATCTGGCTCTTCCTAAAGGGCTCCCACAGCATCTGCTTGAAGGATGAAACAGAGAAGAGGGAGAGCTGTTTTGACAGGGCTGCATCTGTCCCTAGGCTTCCAGGATGGCTTAGATGGGAATGGTGAGTCTCTTTCAGGATCTTCCTAACAGTTTTTGGAGGAGGACACAGCAAATTCAGGCCTGACTCAGGGTTTATGCTGTGGCTCACTATGGGGCAGCCTGCTCAAGTTAGAAAGTGGCCCCTGTTATTAAGATCCCAACTGCTAGATAGCTTTGCCCCAAAATGGTCCCCATCTGCTCTATCTCTGTCTTCAATCTCAAGAGTTTAACCTGGGTCTTAGGAATCTTATCCAATCTCCCACAGATAAGCTGTATCATAGGGAGACAGGACAGTGGGGGGGGGAAGACAGACTTGAGGATATTTAGGGGGCTTCAGAGACTTGTATCCCCTCTAAGAATAATGCTTTCCCTCTCACCTTCCCAATCAGGCTTTATTGGCTCTTGACCCTTCTGTACTGTGCCTCACACAGAGTAAACTCTAGAAAGCTGAATCATCCATTCTAGCATTTGAGTTTCAGAAGGGCTGTTCCTATCTGGAGTGCTCTTCCTAAACTCCCTGCTGTCACAGTCCTGACACAGGGCAGTTGTTACCTCCACAGGAAGCTTCCCCTGCTTCTCCTCATCTCCTCTACTGTAGAATTGCACAATATCAGCTTTGAGGACAGAGGGACAGCCAGGATAGGAATGGTCCTTCATGGGGTTGGGACACTCTATCGGGAGAAGCTGATAATAAATCTAAGTCAGACATGAGCAGACACACCACAGAGAAAGCACCCTGAGAGCCTGACAGAGGGCCTCAAGCTGGGTTCAGACCAAGTGGTAGGAAAGCTCTGTGAGGAGGTACCATAAGACTGGAGTCCCTGAAGAAAGATCCAGCTAGGCCTTCCGGGAGGCCACAGCAGCCCTTACCCTGGGCAGTTTGTCTGGGGATGTTGACAACTGTCACAATGGGGTAGGTGTTAAAATGAGCTGCTTCTAGCATCCCCGAGGACCACTCTCAAATGTCACGGTGGAGTTCGTAAAGAAAACACAGAAATTGCAAAAACAAGAGCACATTAGTGGGAGGGCCTTCCTCCCAGCTTTCCGACAGCAGGCCCATTTGATTCTCGGAGGGACAACAGAAAGCCTGCTCTGCTCGTTCCGTACCAACTAGTATCTGCTCAGGACGGAAGGGAAAAGATGACAGCAGGTGGAAGAAGATTCACAGCGTACTCTGCTAGAGACTGGAAGCTTACAAACGGCAAGCAGAGGCAGAGATGGAATGTGCCATTCAGAAGTATCTGCTGAGCACCTGCCCTGTGCCAGAAGCCCTTATCGGAGATTCACCCCTTGTCTGCGCGCCTCCCCGCCACACCCACCGACGCAGAAGTCAGAGGCACAGGGCAGCGGTCCCTACTCAGAGTGCACACTGCACTTCCAGTTCAGGAGCTCCAGTAGATTATGATAGGGAATTATAAATAATGATTTCTCTCTCCCTTCTCTATCTCTCCCTCCTCCCTCCCTCCCTCCCTCCCTCCCTCCCTCCCTCCCTCCCTCCGTCCCTCCCTCCCTCCCTCTCTCTCTCTCTCTCTCTCTCTCTCTCTCTCTCTCTCTCTCTCTCTCTCTCTCTCTCTCTCTCTCACACATACACACACACACCTCAAAAAGTTTTTTTTTTCTTCTAGGAAAGTCCAAGATAGTTCAGATATATTTGGACGAGGATCCTGCTGGCAAAGGAAAAAAAATGAGGTCAAAGCAACATCTCTCTGGTGATTCTGGACTGGGGTGGGGTCAAGGTTGGGTGGAGCAATTGCAGAGTTGCTCGTGTTGTTCTGCCTTGCAAACATTACCCGACTTTCACTGGAGCCTCCACTTGTGTGATAATTACAGCAGGAGTACCTGAGTGGCATTTTCTGGCTTTTAAACAACAGTTAGATTAACTTACGTCTCCACAGGACCTTGCAACATGCTACTGCCATTACTGATCCCACCTTCCAAAGATGCTGAAGCTCAGGGAAGCCAAGAGCCATGCCTGAGACAGAGACGTGGACAGGCTGTTGGGAGCTGCAGCCCGCTCTCCCCTCTTAAGGATCAGAGTTCTGTCTGTAACGGCACAGCTGCATCGTAAGCACTGTGACGTTTTAATTGGGAACAGCTATGTTTAGAAAGGTTTCATTATGACAGGAAATGACCCCCATTGAGTGACAGAGCAAGGCACGATCACTCTGCAAGTGTGCATTATAGCCCAGCCTCCTGTCCCCAGCCACTCCAGGCAGGTGCAGGCCTGCAAGGGGGCAAGGGGACCTGGCCTGGCTTGCTCCCGGGCCTCTGGAAATAGCTTCCACATTAAACCACGCTCCGTTCTGAGGGATAGGATGAGGATTTTGTGCCTTTCTACTCAAAGATGAGTCATTTTGTTGTCAAGTGTATCCATACTGTACATGCTGCCAACTGTCACACTGAGGTTTCTATTGCTGTGACGAAACACCACAACTCAAAGAAACCTGGGGAGGAAAGAGCATGCTCCAGTTTACAGTCCATCATCGAGGGGAGTCAAGGCAGGGCAGGGACCCGGAGGCAGGAATTGACTCAGACCGTGGAGGAGTGGCTTGCTGGCTTGTTTTCCATAGCTTGCTCGGTTTGATTTCTTATGCAACCCAGGACTACCTGCTCAGGGTGGCACCACCCCATGGGACAGGCTTTTCCCACCTCAGTCATTAATCATGCAAATGCCCCACAGACTTGCCCAGATGACAGGAGCTTGTGTCAAGGGGACACAAACTAACCATCACACCCACCTACTAGTTATATAGTATGTATCTTGCTTTCAGGTCTACTCTCCTGGTTTCGCTAGTGGTTAAGTAACATTTATTCGACTAATGCATGGCCTCAAAGAGAAGCAATGCTAGAAATTCAGACCTGATACAGCACCTTTTTTTAATGCAAAGATGGAAGTTCTTAATAGACAAACAAAACAAAACAACAACCACAAAACCCAATAAGATTGCTAAGCTCTCCTATGATAAATCATCTTTGCTACTCTCTCATCTAAGTTGAGCTGTGTCACAGGCATGCTGAACAGGACAGTACATAGGTGCCTCCTGTGCATGTTTTCCAACATCTCCTAGGACCATAGGATTCATCCCTCAAGGACAAGGGGGCATTACTGTTAGTGAAATGTAGAGTGTGTTCACAAAGCAAGTAGAGGTATGTGGGCATGTTGGGGTGATGTGTGTGTGTGTGTGTGTGTGTGTGTGAGAGAGAGAGAGACAGTATAGGGTGCTGTGTGGGGGTGTGGGAACTGTGCAAGTGCTGTGAGAAATGTGTGAAGTGTGCAAGGGTTATGCAGGTGTGGAGGGCTGTGTGGTTGCCATCTGGGTTGCGTGTGTGTGTTTGTGTGGCAGTGCGGGGTGAGGGTGCTGTGTGGAGACTGTGGAGCTACTGTGTGAAGGGTGTAGGATGTGCAAGGGTTATGAAGGTGGCTGAGGGGTCCTTGCTAAGTGTGGGGTGTGGGGCTGAAGGTGTGTGGGACTGTGAGGGAGCAGTGTAGGTGGGGGTGGAGGACTGCTTACCTAGAGTGGTCAGGAGATCTCCACAAGAAGGCAGCTGAGAAGCACTGAGCCGTGTGTGTGTGTGTGTGTGTGTGTGTGTGTGTGTGTGTGTGTGTGTGTGTGTGACTGGATGGGCAGAAAGCATAACAGAGGAAACAGCTCTGTAGGCGCCAAGGGAGAAAGGGGAAGAGGTCAGGGTCTGTTCTGGGTCACTAGAGGGTGCTGCACTCCGGTTCTCTCTATTCTGGACAGCAGCCATAGGCACTGGAAAGTTTGGATTTATTTTCTCTGTTTTTCCCCTTCCTCACACTAGATCTGTGATCTACTTGGAACAATAGTTCAGAAACCAAACTTCTTGACAAAAGGGCTCCAGCACCCAAGCAGTAGGAATCTCCTCCCATCCTCCCCCACCACAGCGCTGGCTTTAGCTCCTCAGATGCTAGATCAATCTTTCCCACATTCTTTACATCCCCACCGAACATTCAGAGACCTCATGGCTGCCTCAAATGGTTTGGCTTGGCATTCAAGGCTTCCTTCATTTTCCTGAAGGTGTCTCCCATCTCTTGTCTCCTGCTACCCCATTGGACAGCTTCTGCTTGCTTAGCCAGCTCCTGTGTAACCCCAGAAAGCTAATATCAAAAAGAATAGAATCTGGTGCTGGGGATCAAGTCAGGTAAACTGCACATTGTGGCTGGTCAGGGCCTGGCCGTCCCTAGGGCCCAGTTTCCATCACATCTCACTTCTTAGACATTTGTCGTTTCCTTCCATTCCGCCTGTGCTCGTGCAATAAGCATAACCTAGTGCCTCCCGTGAGCCAACTCCCTGCTGAGAACAAGGCTCACTGTGTGAGGTTTGGGCTCTGACCCTTGGCTACAATGTGGCCCTTGCCATTGTCCCTAAGATCCTTTCTGTCACAGGAGTCTTTTCTGGCCACCCAGAGCACCTGTCAGCTCCTCCAATACCTGGTTTTGACACTTGGTTTTGTTGCTGACACCACCACCAAGTATTTTTTTAATAATCCACGTTTATTCTGTCCCCCTTGACTGAAATTGGGAGAGGCCAGAGATTACATCTTATGTCAGTTTTTGAAACTCACTGTATGCTAGAAATTATCTGGAACACAGTAATTGCTTATCAGATATTATTATGTGTTGGCTTCTTGCAAATCTGTTTGATACTTCAGTGCAAACAAGACTGATAGAGTCTGAATTCCTTAACCTAGCTCATGGGGCTTTCCTTTAGGCCTTCGCTAGGGGCACCTCCTTCTGGAAGCCTTATGGGGTACTGATCTCAAGTTGACTCAGAGCCTCAGAGCCACTACTCTGCACAGGCAAGCACTTGCACGCACGCGCGTGCACACATACACACACACACACACACAGAGAGAGAGAGAGAGAGAGAGAGAGAGAGAGAGAGAGAGAGAGAGAGAGAGAGAGAGAGAGAGAGAGAGGAGAGAGGAGAGACGGGAGGCAGGCTGTCTGCCTTGTGAATGAGAACCTGGTCTTGAAGTCACAAACCCTGAGGGAAGGCTGTGTGACTATTCCCTTTCCTCCTTGAACCACACTTTCCCACCCTGTGAAATGGGCATCATGGTTGTATTTGCCTCTCAGGGGAGGAAGAAGAAGCACAGGCAAGCATCAGGCCCGAGGGGAGCAGAAAGAGCTCACCACTGCCTTCTTCTTGGCCACATGACATGTCTGGGTGCTTCCTTCCCCAGGGCAGAGGAGCCGGCTTGCTCTTCACAGAATCATCAGAGTCTCCCACTGTCTGTGGCGGAGGGCGTGGGTATTGTTTTCGGGGTGTAACTATCCACACTGGCTCTGAGGGAAAACCTGACAGACTCGGTGATGTAGCACCCAGAGCTGAACTTAGAAGATCCCGTGGGACAAGAGTGTGAAGTCAGTCAGGAGAGGTGACTTGGTAGACAATCTATTTGCCATACAAGGAGACCACATAAAATATAACTCCAGCACTTGAGAGGTAGAGATGTAGAGTCCTTGGGGCAAGCCGGCTGCCTAACTGAATTGGTGAGCTCGGGGTTCAACTAGAGATCCTGCCTCAATAAATAAAGGTCAACTTCTAGTCTCTACATCCATACACGTATGAACACGTAGGCACTACACAAACACATGCACATGCACATGTACACACATACGTAAAACCATGCACACGTACACACACGTACATGCACGTGCACATGTACACACATACGTAAAACCATGCACATGTACACACACAAAAAAAACAGGAAAAATATCCCAAGGCGTAACTGGAAAGTCACACCTGTCCATTGTGGAACCTGTTTCATTTGTGTACCGTACCACACACAGTTAACCCTAAATCCTCTGGCACGTGCCCTCTGACACCATCAGCCTCTCCCTTTTCATCTTGATCTGAATATATTGTATCTTCCCATTATAATTGAATTTTCTCCCTTCCTCCCAAACCAGAGCACTTTACTCAGGAGATGTGGGTCAGTGTTTGCATTTATAGCAGCCTTATTAATCCTGCCCTGACCTCTGAGCTGCAAGCTCAGCCTGGGGAAACAGCAGCAGTGTCTCTCCACAGGGCTTATTAAAATGCCAGTCTTTCGATTGGTTCAAAGAGAAGATGAGCTAAAAAGAAAGAAAACACACACACACACACACACACACACACACACACACACACACACACAGAGAGAGAGAGAGAGAGAGAGAGAGAGAGAGAGAGAGAGAGAGAGAGAAGGGTGTAAGGACACACAGATGCACCTGCACGATGTCTATAATCCCCTTGAGAAGGACCCACATCACCCTGCACCCACTAGGTTGGCAAGGTAGGTGGTCAGTAGGAAGTTGTGACCCTTTTAATGTGCTTGAATTCTTCATGGCTACTCTGGAGCTTGGGAGAAAGTCTGCAAAAACAAGCAAGCAGGCAGGGTGAGCTTAACCATATCTATTGGCAAGACTGGCTTTTAAAACTGATAGGCAAGGGCTGGGGGTGTAGCTCAGTGGTAGAGCACTTGCCTAGTATGCACAAGTCCCTGGACTCCATTCCCAGCAGTATATATACACACAACAACAGAGGTAGGGGGAGGGGAGAAGAGGAGAGGAAGGGAGAGGAGAAGGGAGGGACCAAAGGAAAGGAGGGAAGGAGGAAGGGAGGGAAGGAGGAAGGGAGGGAGGGAGGGAGGGAGGGAGGGAGGGAGGGAGCAGTCAGTCAGGCACCCAGAGCTAGGAAAGCCTTCCTCTGTGCACTGGAGTGTGTCTGATGCTGAAGTTACTGGTCAAAATGCTTTCTGGCTATCAGTCCTCTGTAGCCTCAGAGCAACCCAGAGGACGATACAATGTTTCTCAATTTCCAGGTGGAAATATTGAGGCACAATAAGAACAGGCAACTCAACCAAGTCACCAATCTCCTAGCTCTACCTAGAAAACAGTGTGACTAACCTGTGTGAACCCCTTGTGACAATAAGACACTCTGCTTGCAGTGAAGGCCCGAAAGGGCGAAGTGAAAGGGACCCGGGCTGGACGGCAGCCCTCCACTTGGCATGGAGCCACCACACAGAGCAGTACCCACACAGCCTGGGTTCTGTGACAGAGGTAAGGTGGGAACGCAGGTTGGTTCTGTAACCTGAACTTGACTCTAACCAGCTTGCTTATAGGGTCTCTCCCTTGAGTAACTGGGTTGAGAGCTATCGGGGTGGGGTGAGGGGAGGCTGTGGGGGTGGCTTGGGCTTGTTGGTATGGTCAGGCAAGTTCCCAAACACATTAACATGTGGGGGTGCACTAAAGGTTGGGGTCCTCATGGTGAGGTTTCAAGGCTCCAGAGGGCAGGTCCTAGGGAGTCCCATATGAATCCGAGGATATCTACAATCAACTCCTGGCGAAGCAACATGTGATCCATGCATCCAAGCGTGAGATTGCCAGTTTAGGAGACGCAGCGGTGGACAAGGATGGCTCACTGACAATGCAGATCCTCATTTTACAGCCCATGTGACCTTGGCTGCATTGGTAACCAGGCTGAGCCTGCGACAGTCCGGATTGCTGGGTGCCTAGAACAGCGTCTTGTGCTACAGCCTCTCCTGCCTGTTTCTGCAGCTTGGAAGGTCCACCCGCCTGGCTAGTCTCCCCTTCCACTCACAAGACCTGCAGCTTGACTGGGAGATGACAGCTCCTTGAATAAAAGCATTTGTGAGTGCAAGTGCCCAGTGCGCATGTGCTGTTGCTGGCCTCCAGAGTTTAGCTGTTCCAGTAGTGAAGCATGTACAGAGCACTCTGACTGCTCCTCCATCTGAACTGACCCCTCCATCTTCTTTTTACCTCCACAGATCACCACAGTCCACATAATCTTTCTACTTCTCTTGTCTTGAGTTTTTACTTTTCAACGGAGACCTTATGACAAAGGCTGCAGGGACAGCTAGGAAGGCATTCTATAAAACCAGGAGGCATTTAAAATAATTTTCTTTTGCAAAAAAGCCAGCCAAACCAAAGGAAGCAAAACTACCTACAAAATTATCCCAATTACCTTCTCTGGAGGCCAAGAGGACCTCCGTTGGGAGTGTGACCATTTATTTTTTGTCTGGCCACTCTGCAGGGTCTGCTGGGACCTCAGAACACCATTATGGTTCTGAGATGGTGTTTTCTACCCCTTATGTGTGGGGTGCTGAATACTTCTGTTTGTGCCCTCAAAAGACCCCAGCTACTTGACTTCTGAGGAATTATCTGACAAAGAGCACATTCAGTAAGCGTTTGGTGGGGGCAAATTGCAGGGCAGGGTCTGTCTAAGTTCTAGAGAATGCCTAAGGATCAATGGGCTCACAGCAAGCATCCCCACATCACACAGCCCTGCTCTAAGCCAGGTCCTCAGCAGCAGGTAACTTCCATCAGCCAGTTACAGTCTTTTCACAGTCCTTTCTTCACACTCCCCCTCCTTCCCTTCCCCACTCTTCCTCTGGTTGGTGCCCTCTGCTGGGATTTCAACCCGGTGACATCAACAACAGCAGGTGTTCTTTTGTTCCTTAGTCTACATGCTCTGCCCATGCTCTCTCCCTTAGTTTTCTGCAGCCAGTAATACTTGCTCTCCCTCTACAACAGAGGAAAATAAAGCTGGCTCAGCGGCTCAGCGACATTAAGCAGCTTGCCTGAAGCCACACAGCTGAGCCACTCGTGATTCAACCATGCTCACACCATTGAGAACCAACTCCCTAAGTAGGGCATCACTGTGAAGGTCGCTGTCACTGCCCTGCTGAGGAAGAGACTGTATTATGAGCAAGAGTGTAACCTACACTCTTAAATCTGCAGTGGCGTGTCAGGATCCTCTGCAGGGGTGGGATGCGGTGACAGTGTAGGTCCTGATCTTCTCAGTGATGCTGTGAAGTTTGCTCTGCCCTCAGGACGTGTGCAGTCTTGCTGGGGAAGTGTGAGACAGGACAGTGTTAACCCAGAGATAGACAGGTGGTTTCTGAATCATGCTCTGTAAATTGCCCACATCGTAAGGCAGAGCTTTCTGAGCTGCATTTCAAAGAAGCATGGCTCCCTAGTGTGTTGATGTCTTTTTTTCTAAATCCATTGGTCACACCCTGGTCTAACACTCAGCTAAGTGGTTTGTTTCCTTACTACAAGATTTGCCAAGGTTTTCATTCCCCTGATTGCCCCGAGACTCTCCAAGCTACCTTTCCTTAATTATGAGATGCTATGACTTACGAGATGAGTCATTTATCTAATAACTGCTTCTCCAGGAAATAGACATGTCACACTTGGTGTATAGTCATGCTCACTTGAGGTTATTTGATGACCTGATAGCCTGCATCATCGAGTGACCAACAGTTGCTGTGGTTTGGGTTGGTACACATCATGTGTTTGCATGAGGAGGAAACTGTGGCTGGGCAAGACAGTGCAGAGGTTCCTCCATCTTGTATTCTTGCTGAGGCCATTCCAGGTTTGACTAGAATCTCATCTCCTTGATGGAGAATCCCATGGAAAACTGCCCAACTCCATTCTAGGAACCACAGGTCAGGTAACTTAATCAACTTGTGTTAAAACTGCCTGTGTGTGTGTAAACCCCCTCCAGCTAACCTCTTATCTTAGTGCCTGTTAAAACTGCTTGCTTTGAACTGCTTACTTGTCTAAGTGACCTCCTCTCCACCCCACTCCACAACTGCCAGGAGGGGTGGTAGAATGAGGTTTTTGCTTTTAAGAAAAAAACACCCATGTTCTGGACACTCGGGGGCCACACCTAGGTCCCTGAACACTTAGGTGTCGTTCCAGTCTTCCGGAATAAAAAATTTCAGTTGGGTATGGATTGTGTCTGAGAGGTCATGTAACAGTTTGGAGGTCCTGCCAAGATCCTGGATACTAGACCCAGACATGTAGGGACCTCAGAACCCCCAGGAGCAGAGAGGAGTGCACTAGGCAGTGAGGACTCATAGAGGACACATGGTCTGAGATGTTCTAGAGCCCTCAGAAAATCCTTCCTGACCAATTGCTGCAAATTTTTCCAGAAGCACCCTAACACAGTCAGCCAAAGGAGTAAATTGAAAGCCATCAGTTCTCAACATCTCTGGAGGTAAATTTGGTCTGTAGAGGGTGCCATTTGAATAGGGACACAAAGGGGAAGGTCAGAGGTGACTGTAGATCCTATGTCCAGGCTCAGTTTAAAATGTCACCAGAGCCCCCCTGGTTTGTTGGATGAATGAATGCTTGGTGGCCACCTTTGATTTGTCTGCATTGTTTGTGTTTGTCTCTTTAAGTCAGGCTGTCACTTGCCCTTGTGATGGAAGGGAAGGCAAGATAAGAGGCTTGAGAACCCCGCAAAAGTGTGTATTAAAACACTTTCAGAAGGGCGTCTCGGATGAGGACGATCATGGTACTCATTTTTCCCCAGGAAGACTCTGCTCTGTGTACATGAGTGACTCTTTTAAGGTAGGATGGCTGGGGATCCAAAGATCCCTCGGGCAGTCGGGGCAGTCTGGAATGCTGTGGCATGCTCTCCTGGGCATCCCGATTAATTCCTTTGTTCTGATCGTTGGCTAACCCTTGTTCTTCATCCACTGCCAAGGTTGAAAACCTGTGCTCTTTTTGGGGGGAGCCAGGGTTGTCTTGGTCCAGCCAGAACATTCAGATTCCCCCTGCTCTGTCTGAAGAGACAGACGTTCCTCCGCATTACCTTCTGACTGGGCCAACAGTATATGCTACAGGGACCAGAGGAAACAGAGGTCCTCCATCCCTGTTTATGGTACATGTCTCCTTCACTCTAAAACTTCATGTTTTGAGAGAAGCCTCAGGCTCTTATCAGCCCACTGGAAACTGTTTTTTATACACACCAGCCAACTTGGGATGATTGGCAACCCTGGCCACTCTGTTCATAGCCAAGGTGTGAGAACAAATCTGACTGCAAAATAGAAAGTTGGCTCTGGGTCTTGGTAGCACTACACTCACTGCCTGATGCAAAGGCATGGGTAGAGCACACTTGGCTATCTACCCAACACAGTTGGGATACTCATACAATGAAGTTAAGAGGCCATCGAACACTTTTCACCAAACATTATTGGGGAGACTAAGAAAACCCACCAACTTGTCCAAGGTCAAGGACTTGATAAATTGCCCTTTGGGTTTCTGGAAAGGCTCGGTCAGACATACTGGGTATTTATGCCCAGAGGCCCAGATGTCCCCCAAAACCAGCAAGCCACTGATATTGCCTTTGTCATGCAGTCAGTCCCAGACATAGAAGAAAACTCCAGAAATTGGAGGGACTTGATGGGATGAATAGGTCTCCACTTTTAGAAATTGCCTGGAAAGTTTACAATTGCCAAGATTCAGGGGAAGACAGACAGGGAAAGAAACTCTTTTGTGCAGTGATTGCTGCCCTTTGGGAAATGGACAAGAGAGGAAACAGGAGAAATAGACTGGGAGAAAGGGACAGAAAATGTCTAGAAAAAGATCAGTGTGCGTATTGTAGGCAGAAGCATCAATGGAAGAATGAATGTCCAAGGGGAAAAGAAAAAGAGGAGGAGACTGTCCTGCACTCCAACTAGCCAACTATTGACAGGCCTGGGCTCCTTATGACTCTGCCCCTGGGAGCCCAGGATGACAACAAGGGTAGGGGGCAAACACATTAACTTTCTAATGGACACCAGAGCAGCCCATTCTGTATTGGCAGAATGAACCCCTTGGGTCCCTCACCTCCAGGAAGACAGCAGTTCAAGAGGTAACAAGCCAAACCTCCTACTTTTAATGGACAACCTCTTGAACCATAGACCTAGGGACAAGGTACTGTGACCCATTCTTTTCTGGTTATTCCAGAATGTTCATATCCATTCATTGGAAGGGGCTTACTACAAAAACTCAGAACCATCATCCCTTTTGGGGGAAACTCGGCAGTGTAACTCTGGACTCAGACAAAGCACCTACCAATATTCTGATCACCTGTCCTCTATCTGAGGACTTCTTCTTACTCAAGGACTTGGCCACCAGGAGGGAAGAGTTAGCCTCAGGCTACCTGGAGGAACTCAAAGCAAGATACCATGATGTTTGGACCACGGGAATCCAGCAGACTTAGCAGCACATGGACCACGCATCGTAGTTCAGTTATTAAGTTCCACAACACTGGTACAGGTCATATTTTACCACATGAGTCAGGAGGCCAACCCAGGGATTCTCAAACACACCAGTCGACTGAGGAGGTCAGGAATTTTCCTCCCCTGCCACTCCTCATGGAGCACTCCATTGCTTCCTGTCCTGAAGCCAAGACTGGAGACTGCTGACTGGTTCAGGATTTGAAGGGAGTCAGCAAACTGGTAGAAGTCATCCAATCCACAGTCCCAAACCCTTCCATTCTCCCAAGCTTGTTCGCCACCTGCAAAGGAAGATCCGTATGCTTCTGGATTTGAAAGATGAGATTGACCTCAACCAGCACCAAAAGTGTTACTGCTCTAGGCCCCACTGGCACTGGAGCCAGGAACCCTTCTCCTATATTCTCTACTCTTGACAAGGTTCACCAGAGTCACCATTTGCTTAGCCACTCCCAGCTGGGAACCAGCAGGATTGCTGGCTGTGCCTGAACCTTTGACCCCCCTTGCTACACAGGGCTAGGAACCAGCCACACCATTGGTCCAACAAGTAAAAACAATTTGTAACTGGAAACAGTCCAAGCAAACCCTGGGGAGCCTACAGGAAGGTGGAACCTGCCTGGCATCCAGGACTTGTGGCCTAGAAACCTCCTCACTTTACTCGGATGCTTGTCATTCCATTCTCCATGTCAGCTCTTCTCATCGGCAGCAATACTTGTGGCCCCTGAGACCACGAGGTACACATGCTCAAATGGTTTAACTAAATGTGCCTCTTCAGAGGCATTCCCAAAACACAAGTCCTTTCTATGTGTGCTAGCACAATCCTACTGCAGTTGTGTTTCCACAACAGGGAAGCAGAGCACACTTTAACATGGACCCCAGGCTGTATGGGGAAAGCTCCCATTCTTGTTCCACCCTGGTTGGAGCCTGTATTGCTGGGTCAACAGACACAGGAACATCAGCTCTGAGAGTTAACGATAAAAGCTTTATGGAGAATTAAGTACGCAAGTGGGCCAGGACTAAAAGGCTATCACAGGGCTCCATATCCAGACCAGAGAAGCTAGTAGACTCCTTAGTAGAAATGATTGCACAAAATCGAAGAGGCTTAGCTCTTTTCTGGATGAAGCAAGGAGGATTATGCATGGTTTTAGGAGAAACCACTGTTTCTATGCCAACCAATCAAATAGAATTAGGGGACACCTTGCCATGGTTAGAAAGGGAAGAAAGGAAGCGTAGATAAGATAATTGGAATCAGCCTCTGTTTACCTGGTCCCCAGTGCCTGGCCACCTTACTGGCAGCATTAGCTAGACCATTGATTCTTATCCTAATCCACTAACAGCCAGATCCTGCATCTTCACATGCATGGCCAACTACATCAGACAGATAATAAACTCAGTTAAGCTACTGGTCCTTACGGCCAACTATGCTCCCCAGACCAGGACCAGTCAATGATCCGACTCATGGCCATAGAGCCAGTGGGGAATGTGATGGGGTAAGACAGTGCAGAGGTTCCTCCATCTTGTATTCTTGCTGAGGCCATTCTAGGTTTAACTAGAATCTCATCTCCTTGCTGGAGAAAGCCATGGAAAACTACCCAACTCTATTCTAGTCAAATCAAAGGTCAGGATGTCCTAGCTAACTTGGCTTCTGTTAAAACTGCCCATCTGTGTGAAATCATATCCAGCTATCCTCTTATCCCAGCTTCTGTTAAAACTGCTTGCTTTGAACTGCTTATTCAGTGAAGCACTTCCCAGCCCTCTCCATCTCTTCCCTGGGAGCTGCCAAGGGAGATGCCAGAATGAGGTTTCTGAAAACAGCAGCAACAACAAACAAACAAAACAACAAAACAAAACCTGTGTTCTGAACACTTGGGTGTAGTGTCAGCCTGCTGGAATAAAGACTTACAATTGGCTTTAAACTGTGAATCTCGCTGATTCCCAAAGCAAACACATGGAAGCAAACACATTTGTTACTAGGCACTATCTCCCTAAGACTATGGTCAGAGAACTTTCCTTTTCAGAGCCTTGCCACCTCAGGACAGTCTTTGGAAACCATGAGCCAGGGAGCAGAGTCCCTCAGAGATATGGCAGGAACCTGGATTGAGTCTTAAAGTAGGGCAGAAAAGGCTGAAGGAGCTGAGAGGAGGAGGTGAGAGCAGATCTGTAGCCTCCCGCAAAGTGTCGGGAAAATGGATGGTTACTCTTAAGACTTGTTCTCTTAATGCCTGCTGGCCACAGTCTTCATTTGTACAGAAACAGTGTATTTGTGGTATCCCACGCTCTGTGCAGGGTGGAGAGTGGGGTGGAGATAGCAGAAAACAAGCAGACTACCCACTACCTGCCACCATGGTCTTTTACTGTGACAAAGGAAAGGCAGTTTCACACCTGTGCCAGCAGGTACCACAGAAAGCCACAAGGGGGCGCTCCTCTAGCTGGGAGTAAGCCAGTAAAGGCTTCCCAAGAGGAAGCTGCCTTTAAGTGGAAGTATGGGTAGCAGGAAGGCAGGGGAAAAAAAAAGTCATCTTGACGTCAGACAGAGAATAGGATTCTGGAGGAAGAAAGGGTAATTTAGTTCAGAGAGTTGAGGGGTCTGGTAGGAAGTTGAGATCTTTGAGAGAAAGAGCCATCAATGCGTGACAACCATGAGAGCTCATGGGGACATAGAGATTAATGAGGATTAAGACCATGGGCCCCACAGCCAAGCCAGCCTTTTTCCAAATCTCTGGCATCCTATTGCAAGAACCTGGATAAGTAACTTCCAGAGCAAGCCTCAGCATTGTATGTGAAAATATCTGTCGTATAGCTAAGTGTCCTTACTGAAGGGCGCTGGCATTGAGGTAGTGTGATCTGGCTGTTACACATCAGCTGTGACATCCCTTTGAAACTCATCTGGCTTCCATTTGTCACATGGTCAAAGGAGATGGTCCCCTTCTGCTTCTTTCAATTAAGAACACTAAAAAGTATCATTGAAAACTACGAACTAGCTGGAGAGATGACTCAGAGATTAAGAGCACTGCTCTTCCAAAGGTCCTGAGTTCAATTCCCAGCAAACACATGGTGGCTCACAATCATCCATAATGAGATCTGATGTCCTCTTCTGGCCTGCAGGCTTATATGCAGTACAGAACACTGTATATACACTGTATACATGATAAATGAGTCTTTGATCCCAGCACTCAGGAGGCTGAGGCAGAGGCAGACAGATCTCTGTGAGTTTGAGGCCAGCCTGGTCTACAGAGCAAGTTCCATAGCAGCCAGGACTGTTTCACAGAGAAACCCTGTCTAAAAAAATTGCAGCTGAGAAAACTACTGAGCTACAAGGGAAAGGAAGGGTAGGGTTAGAGGATAACCCCAAATACAGATGCCGTGGCTGTGTCCAAAGAGTAGGTTGTAGGTGGCTGCTTTGATTCTCAACCCTTCTGTAGTATTTTTAAAATGGTAACAGTGTTATATTTCACAAGAGGAGGAAAGTAAAGATATCAGCCAATTGGAATACTGTCCCTACTCTTTATAAATCTCTGTCCCTTGTTAACATGCAAACATTCCTTCCATGCATGTCCCAGGTATTGGCTGTCTCTGAGGTGTACGGTTCTCATCTGCACCTAGGCCTGGTGTTCCTCGTTGCAGAACCTGTGACTTTTCCTCCCTAGCTGTTTGCACTTAGCAGCCCTCAGGCTCCCCTCAAAGCTGAGCTGCCTGACAATTTCTTCACTGGACTTTGTCACAGGCTGAGTTTGACACGAGCTAGGAAACAACACTAGTTGTCCAGTCTACAGGACCGAGCAAGGGATGCTTTAAGATGGCCCCAGGCTCAGGTTGCCAAGCTGGTTCCCTGCTCACCGGGCTTTGCATTTGGGGTCTCCAGCCCTGGAATCCTCTGCAGTTGGTTCCTAAAGAGAGTCACACAACAGGCTTAGTAGTCTCCTTTCTGTCCTCAGCCCTCATTGATGTGGAGGGCCTGGGCTTCTCCACACACAGGCAGCAGCAGCATCCTTGTTGGGTCAGGATGCTCCTGGTGAGGTATGGCCCTTGGGATGAGGAAGGAGACAGATTACAGGATAGAATGCACCTTCTGCAGTCAAACAGCAAGACTGGGTCCGGGAAGGGGTGGGTATAGTGGGTATACCAGGCTGGGCAGTTGGGTCTGCCTCTTGCTGAACACTTTCCAGATACTCAACCTTGAACAAGTCGCTTGCCCTTTGTGCCCAAGTCATTTTTAAAAAATTCAATAGTTGCAATTTTCACTATCTGTTCTTTGTTGCCAATGTCCTTTGCCCTTTGTGGCTTTGATAACTGTATAGAGATGAGAAAAGTACAGCAGAGAAGCTAAGTCAGTCAGCATCAGCAAAAAGTGCTGACATTAAGTGTCTTGGACCCAAAGTTAGAGAGTCCTCCAGCACCAGGACTTTGAACCAGTGGTTTCTAAAACATACTCAAATCTATCCTCTACCATTTTACTGTGTGTGGTACCCCAACCTGCCCATCTTCTAGTCCTCATCCAAAAGGCTTGAAATTTGCTGTCTGAGAGGAAGACATAATAATCTTGAACACAACCTGACACTCTTCTGATGAGTTAGTGTTGTAAAGTATTAGGACCCAAGGAAGCAGGTGACAGATCATCTTTGAGCATCCTTGACTGTTGGGTAGTTGATGCCATGGGACATGGGGAGGAAGCCATGTTTCAGATCCAAATAAAAATCCGAAGATGGGTTCCACCTCCTGTTGTTGTCAATTGTGTGAGGTTTTCGTGAGCTCACTTGGACTCTTGACTGGGCAAGAGCTTGATATACAGCTGGGAGGAATTCCAGAGCTGCCTGAGATAGCCCATCTTTGTAGTGTCCCCTTCTTCCCCACTCAGGGTGCCGTGGTCACAATCTTGACCTTCAGAGAACAGTATCCCAGGTGTTTTGACCAAGGAAGGCCCACTAGTCTGCTTGCTTCCTGCTCCCTGGTCAGAGACACCAGGACAGTGGGACGAGGCAGGGAATCTAAACAGCCCTGCAGTAGTGCCCAGGCTGCCAAACAAAGTGTCCCAGTACAGTCAGGCAAAATGCATGGAGAATATGAAAAACCATTTGAGCCCACAGATAGATTATTTTTATGCATTGGGCATAAATCTCAATAAATAAACAACAGCAGCAGCAACAACAATATCATTTGCTCTTTCTGCCTCTGCCTTTAGAGCCAGTTCCAGGGGGACAATCAAAAGCACAGAAATAAGTATGCCATGGTGTTCTTTACAGTCCTACCTATAAGCAGGAGACCTGGAAGTAAGTTTTCCTTTTTGCTTAAAGAATAAGGAGATGTTTAAATCAGCAGCAGTCTGTTTGCCTTCCAATCATCATATACATAATAAAAATAATGGCACCAAGGCTTTGCATTGGGAGAACTGTTTTAAAAGCAAACACAGAATTTGCAACAGTCACGGGGGATGGTAAAAATGGCTGCAACGTGCAGGTTTTCCGCCAGCAGTGATCTTCCCTTATTGCGGTAGACCTGAGCTGGCTTTGTGATCTGCTTGGGCAATAGACTGCAGTATAAGTGACATAACTACGTTCCAAACTTGGCCTCAAGGGGAGGCTTAGTCTTTTCTTCTGCTTCTGTGTCCTGTCACCGTGAGAACAGCGTTGTCTAATCCTACAAGAAACCCAATGGCATAGCCCAGCTGAAAGCATAGAGAAGGCTGGTCCAAGTGAAATGGCTGAAGAGGTGTGTGTGTGAGCCTGATGGAGAGCAGCCTAGCCCAGATGAACTACCCTACCATGCCATCCATATCCCTGACCATTATCCCCAAATAAAGAAATATTTGCCCTTGGAAATGAGCAGAGCAGAAGGACTCAAGGCAGAGAGGATATCAGAGCACTGGCAATATGAATAGGAAAAGGAGAATAATGAGCAGGGAGGTAGATGGCATTGTAGGGTAGTTCATCTTGGCTGGGCTGATCCCAGCAGATTGATGAGCCACTGTTGCTGTTAAGTTTTGGGGTGCTCTGTCATGCAGCAGTGGATGACAGATATACTCTACAATGGGAACCATGTGGACCAAAAGCATTTGTAAAGGAAGAATTCCAGAAGGGAAGATTCTAAAATGCACACAGTACATTTACTAAAAGTGGCATTATAGATGATTTTTAATTTGTGTCAAAATTTAAGACTACACTTAACTATTTATAGTGAAAAATAAATGCAGGTTTTAAAATGTGCAAAGGGAAGCTGAGTTTTCTTCTCCAGAGAGCTTTAATTCAAACCTCTCTGGCATGTTTGTGCTCAGGCTTAGGATGTCGTCGTCAATCCCTGGCTACAATGGATACTGGGTAGAGAGAACTGAGCTGCCCTTTCTGCTCAGGGTAGGGCCACAGAGCGGAGCTGTTTCCAACCGTCTCCTTTATCTCCCCCCACTCAATTCCCGAGGCACTCAGAGACTGAGCAGTTCAAGAATCCCACTCCTAGAGGCATGCTTGCATGTACTCATTGTGTTTGAGAGCTCCGAAACTGAGCCAGCCAAGGAGGATGTGCCTGGCATTTAGAGCATGAAGGCCATAACTCAGACTATTTCTCAGTCCTTCCTGCCCTTGACATTTGGAGATGAGCTAGTCACTGCCTCTTCCCTCCTGGCCTCATGTGTGTAAAACACACAATACAACAGAGTCCCCCAAAGTTGGAGTGAGTACTTAATCACAATCCTTGTGTATGCTTATGAGTCCCCTGTATGTACAGTGCAGAATGAGCAGTTCAGGGTGACAGGCAGCTCTGTGTCCTTGAACAGTCAGCTGTGTGTGTGTGTGTGTGTGTGTGTGTGTGTGTGTGTGTGTGTGTGTGTGTTGGGAGCCATCAGACTTCTGCTAGTTTTTCATAAAACACCTAACGTACCATTTACACTGCGAGTCTCCTTGCTGTACCGCACAGCACTAGAACATATTCCTTGTGTATCACGTGTTTTTGATTGAAAGTGGAACCATTTTAAAGGCAGAGGCCTGCTGAGGTGAGCACAACCTGAAGGATCACTCCAAAAATCACAAACCATTTCTGCTGCTAAGTTTTTGAGTTTATCATTACAAGACCACGGATGACTGCTACACAGCACTCTGTGAAGATACGGCTGAAACTAGAAGGAACTATGGCAACCTGTGGTCACTCTACCCACAGCCCGGTTTATCTGTATGGATTCCCAGCCAAGAAGCACAGTTCAGCCTGCCAGAGGAATTTAAACAAAGGAGAGATAAAGGGCTTGTTTTCCCACAGACACACAAAAAAGAAGACCACATAATAATTCACAATTATGCACCTCATATTTCTCCTCTGTTATTTTTTTCCTAATGGAAACTGCTCCAAAACTTTCACACGTCAAACCCAAGAAAATTTTCTAGGACACAGGGCCCACGTGGGTCTCCTGTTCTCTTTCAGTTACCCCCTCTTCCACCATCTGTATTACCTTCCTGCTCCCTGCATCTTCACCTCTAGCTCCCCATTAGTTCCCAGAGGGACAGCTGAGAGCGGGAGGAGAAACTGGAACCACAGACCAGGAGGTATTTTGGGGCTAGGAGGAGCCGAGAGGTCCATGTCCATAAATGCCTTTCTTTTTTAGATTTATCCTGTTTTTAAATTATATATGTGCCCACACAACTGTGTGTGGGTGAGTGGCTGTGGGAATGTCTATGGAGCTCCAAAGAGAACATGAGATCTTCTGGAGCTGTAGTCACAGATGACTGTGATCCACCTGAAGTAGGTGCTGGAAGGAAATCATGTCCTCGGCGAGAGAAGGGCGTACTCTGTGTGGCTGAGGTATCTCTCCAGCCCCAACAGACATTAAAATATTTACTTTATCTTTTTGTATGTGTATGCTTGCATGTCTGTATATGTAAATGCCCATGTGAGTGTGGGTACTCTCAGAGACCAGAAGAGGGTGCCAGAACTCCTGAAGTTGGAGTTTCAGGCTTCAGTGACCCCCGCCACCCTGTGCACTGGGAACTGGACTTGGGTTCTCTTCAAGAGCAGCAAGCCCTCTTCATTGTGGGGCCCTCTGTCCAGTCCCTTCTTGTTGCTCTGACCAGGTGATGGACAAAAGACAACTTAAGGGAGGAAAAGGTTATTTTGGCTCACAGTTCAAAGGAATACAGTCTGTGTCCGTCATGGCAGCAGAGGCCACATGGGCCCTGGTGCTGATTAGAAGGCAGAATAAGAGTGCTCACTGACTTCCTTCATTTTGCTTTTTGTTCAGTCTGGGATTCCAGCCCATGGGGTCTGCTCAGATGTCTTACTCAAATTATTTAACTTTTCTGGACCCGCAACTTCTCTTCTAAAAATAATGGAATGAAGGAATGAATTACAGGCACAAGGAAGAAATGAGTGAATGTAACTGTTGTCTGGCTGGCCAATGAAAGTTGACACTTTTTTAAATATCTCCTTGAGATATTTAAAAGTACCATTCATGTTGAGAAATAACTGTTAAATTCAGGGCCTACATTACCCAGTTCCCCTTGCAGCTAGATGAGATCATGTGACCAGAGCCTATCAATGAAATGAGGATAAGAACTGTATCCTACTTACAGGCCAATGTGTTTGTCAAACCTTTAATCACCCACATTCTTTCTCTGACTCTCTTGACCCCAAACAACCATTGGATAGCTCCATAGCGACCTCAAGGCCACACTGTACAGGAGCTACAAGATGGAAGGATTTATTCCTCCTCTGTAGGGGAGACCCTTAGGCAGGACTCCCTATACTGGACTTTGCAGAAGTGATGTACGCAGGGCAACTGGGCAAAGTCATGGACTTAGAGAGTGGTTGCAGTGGTTCATTGATCTGGTTAAATCACCACTAACTGGGGTTGGTACCTAGATTAAATAAGGTGACTATAGTAAATTGAATGGTGGCCCTTCAAAAACACAATGTACCCAAAGCCGTGAAACCTTCACATAGTCTCTCATCCGATATAATTAGGGATTTTGAGTGTTTTGTTTTTTTCTGTGATGAGAATTGAACCCAGGCCTCCGCATGCTAGGCAAGCAGTGCACAGCTGAGCCACACCCTAGTCCTCTGAGATCATCTTAGAGTTACCGGTGTGGACCCTGAGTCTCGTGCTGAGTGTCTGTGTAAGAGGCTAACGAGTAGAAGACACTGACACAGAGAAGAAAGCTATGAGAAGATGGAGGTGCAGGGATAGGTGATGCAGACACAAGCCAGGGAATCATAGACTCTGGAAGAGGCAGGAAGGACCCTCCAACTTCCAGGGAAGCTCAGGATGCTCTTACACCATGATCTCGGCTTTCAGCTTGTAGACCCAAGAGGGGAATCTTCTCTGTGGTTAAACCTCTTGGTGTGTGGTAATTTGTTCCAGTGCTAAAGTGAGGAGTGTGCTGGGCCTGGTACAGTGCATGAGGAGAACACTCAGGAAACACCAACTTTTAATAAACAGATTCTAATACCTATCCACTGGCCTCCTTAGAGAGAGCCCTAGAGAGAAGGCAGGACTCAAGTCTGCTCTGTGAACTCCCAGGGAAGGGTCCAGAGAAATCAGAACAGAATTTATGGTGATGAGGGGAAGGGCTGAGAGCTGGAGCTTGCTGAGTGAATTTTATGACTTATCACAGACAGAAGTTTTCTTTAATGTATAACAAAAGGGATTAAAAAGTTTCCCTGTTGTGTCTCTTTTGATCATCCCAGGAAGCAGGCCAGCATTACCCACCTTGGCCCTGGAGATGGCCCCAGGGCACAGAGCTTGGTTCTAAGCTTGGTGGGAACTATCACGCCAGCTGAATCCTACTTCAGATAGTGGGGCTCCAAGGCCTAGCTTGAGAAGAGTCACTAGCCACATGTGGCTGTGCCCATTGAGACAAATTTAAATGGAATCTATTTCTCTCCTCTGCTGGGTAGTGGCCTGTGCCTAGTGGCTACTGTGTTGGAAAGCTTGTGTCCACAGCAAATTTGCACAAAGAAATGTTCTGTTGGAGTTCTCAGACAGCAAGGGCCAGGAGTTCTGTATGCCACCAGACATTGCATCCTCAGACAAGAAAGGCTTTGTCTCTGCCTCAGTGTCCCCATCTTTAAAAGGAGAATTGTCGAAGAACTGACTTCATGGGGTTGGGTTGGGTGACACGCCTCAGCCCAGGTGTTGGGAGCAGTGCCTGCCACGCATATGTCGATGCTCAGAGATGGAGTTCTCTGATAGAAAGATCTACAGAAGAGGAGGAGTGAGGAATAATCTGGGAGTCAGGAGCTCTGGAGTCCCAGCTGGCTCCTAATAGTCTCAAGAGGCTGTGGAGTCAGGCTTGAGTTCCAACCCACGCTTCAAAAATGAGTGGCATTGAATCACTCCATTTTCTCTGGGCTCTATTAGATCACTGGTAAAACAAAGTGTGTGTCTTATTGGATCCTATACTTACAGAAAAAGACAAGGGGCTAGCACCCTTTTAGAAACCAATATGCTCTGCCCCTGACCCCTGCTGTTAGGAATCTGTCAGAGAGAAATGATCAAGTTGACTGCCTGACATTCTAAGGTTGTCACTGAGGAGTAGTTTACCACAGTAAAACTCTGAAAACAGTCAAAACCTCACAAGAGGAAAACAACAGAATATTGTAGGTACACACAGAAGATGGACTTTTCCAGAAGCATGAAATGCTATTTCGTAAGATAGTACTGCATGAACGTACCTCTATTTAAACCGAGAACACATTTACAATTACAAGGTCTACTATACATAATGTATTCCTGAATCTGTTTCTAGAACAGCTTTGTATCTTTAGAATATAACCCACCAATATTAACAATAATTTCCTTGATTAAACTTATTCTTATATTCTTTTTGTTCTGTGTTTACCAAATTCCCCAAAACATGCACCTGTTAGCCTTGAAGGCAAACACTACAAATAGAGAAAGTTGTCAACCCTCATGCTCTTGAAGGACCTGGTGAGTCTGGCATTCCAAAAGTAGACAATGAATGTCCACAGAATGGCCTGCTGGGTGGCAGGGGGTGAGAAGAGTGTCTTTAGGGGTTTTCTTCTTTTGAACCTTTTTAAAAAGGCAAAGTTGGGGACAAAAGGAACATTTTTCTATTGATATGCTAATGAGGGGTGGGTGCTAGTAACTTAAATCTGGCATGAAATAGCTGTCATTCTTCTTAACTCAGTAGTGTCAAGTAGAGTCATCCTTCGGTGTCTGTGTGGGATTAGCTCCAGAACCCACTGATAGTCAAATCTGCAGATGCTCGAAGTCCTCTTTTGCAATGACCCTGCCTCCCACCTGCATGGCTCATGCTGTACATTGCACATGCTCCGCTGGAGTGTCACACTTCAGGACGAGGGAATAATGACAAGAAACAAGTTTGTTCATGCAAAGCGCATATACTTGCTTCTTGCCATTATTCCCCTCAAATATTTCTGATCAACCTAGGTCCCTGGATGCAGGAAACTAAGGTACAGAGAGGCCACTGTAGTGACAAAGATATGTGGCATGGGCCCATTTCATATCCATGCCGTGAGGACAAACATTGGCATAAGTGTATTGAAAAGGACATGTGGAATATGCCATAATCTGAAAATGTTAGAAACTCTTTGTCCTAGAATCTTGACTCTGTCAGCCTGGTCTTTATTATAGAAAAATAACCTGGAATGTGTAAACACATTATGCAGATATCAGGGAAGCCCTGGCTATGCAACATAGGTGTCCTCAGCTCTCACCTGCTTGAGGCTACAAGGGAACAACTTTTATATAGATATGCAAGCCTGCAGAGCTTTCAGCCTTTACTCCTGTCTCTGGGGGTTGCAGATCCTCACGGGTTGCAGTCTCTTTGATCCATCCTGCTTGTAGGTTTTCATGCTGCCAAGGCTCACAGGGGAGTCTGGCTGTTAGATGTGCCCTGCAGACCTGCTCCACACCCCAGCAGTCTCTCAGCCCTGGAAGCTGAGCACAGGGGCCTCTGGAGAAAGCTGCTATCTATTTACCAGTTACATCCAGCTAGTAGGATCAAGTGATTGGGAGAGGAAACCCAGGAACAGCTAACTCAGGGATCTGGTGAGATAGAGAAAGGCCCCAGGAGAGTGACGTCAGGCAATTATTTCCAAATATCCTCCCAAGGAAGAGGGCCTCCCCTCTTAAGAACCTCCTGCTAATTCTGGACTTAGCTCTCTTTACCCCATCCCCTCCCAATGCCAGTCTGACCAGCTCATGGGTTGCTCCACTCTCCTCTGTGTTTCCCTCCACACCTCAGCATCACCCACAGACCATATGAACTCATAGTTTATATCAAGATCAAGGTCAAGCGCATCAAGTGGTGTGATGATGAGCTAGCTCTCCAGAGACAGGACCAAGAAGAGAGAAAGGAAATGACTTCCTTTTGTGCTGTTTGTGTATTTCCATGCTTTCGACGTATAAATTCTCCATGTCCTAGATTTCCAGCCTCTGATGATCTGTTAGACTCTAACACTGCTTCACAAAGCTCTAAAGAGATCTGCAAGACCTAGCTGCAGCACCCCAGCCCTGCCTGATGTAGGGGTCTCCAACCAGCACCACCACAGTGGGTGGTTTAAGGGATGAGGAGGGCTCCCTGTCAATGGGAGGCACGGCCTGAGGCCACCTCCAAGCAGAACCATTTGCTTGTCTCTGCCCTGTTGTGGCATTGCTTGTGTTTTGACTCCCACAAGCCATCATGACAGATGAATTTCCCTCCGTTTTCAGAAAATCCATGCTCCACCCACTCTGGCCCAGGTCAGACTGGGGCAGGGCGATAAAGGTCCTCTAGGTCTCAAACTTGGGGCAAATGGCTAGCACGGTGCCTATTAACGTCAAAGCAGACTCTGACTGCCAGGCCCTCCTGGCATCCCTCAGACCCTACCCGTTACAGAACCTTCCTGGCGACACACCCATCTCGCTACTGTAAACTTCTCCAGTCCAATGCACTCTCCCCAGCTGTTCTTCCCTATATAATCCAGCTATTTTGGCTACACTGGCCCTTTTAACGTCTGGCCTCTTTGCCTGCTGGCCTCTTGGCTCCTGGCTATCCCTTCTCCCTCCCCCAACTCCTCACATGGTCAGGCTCAGTTTGCTGGTCATGTCCACTCTGGATTCTCCCTGATGTCTCTGCATTTAATGTATTCTTCCTTCTTGTATAATAAAAGCCTCAACTCCTTAGCAGTAGGCTTGTCCTCCTTTTTATTTATTTATTTTTTCATTCAGGCCCCAGCTGCTGTCACTTGGATAAATGTTCAGTGTGTTCCTTCAAAGGTATTGAAAACCTAGTCCTCAGTGCTGCTGCCAAGGTGGTGCAGTTTAAAGGAGGTAGAGTTTAGTGGAAGGTTAGTAAGTTACTAGGGCCGCACTGTGGAAAGAGACCAATGCTTTTCTCTGCAAATCTCAGACAGCCCTCACAAGGGCAGGCCACTGTAGATAAAAAAGTAAGCCTAGCCCTAGACCTTCTCTGACTTCCTGTCTATCCATGTGATCTCTCTCCCCCTCTTTCTCACTGTTGCTGTCTGTGATGCTATTCACCATGTTATAATGCAGACAAGAAGACCCTCACCAGCGACTGATAGATGGGGCCACCCAGTCTTAGGCTTCCAGCCTTCAGAGATATGTACCCCATCTTTATGTTAGAACATAAAAAATGGGCTAAGATACCACTGTACTGGCTTCATAAATTCATGAGAAATGACATATATGTCTGAGTATGGCTTGGATGTATAGGGTTTCATTAGACACTATCAAGAAAGAAGACACCATTGTTCCCAGTATGATTAATCTACCCACCCTTAATATATGTAGCACCATCCCACAGCCTAGGGTCTCAGTCTGAATAAAACAGAGGTAAACTGAGCACAAACATTCATGTCTCTCCAGTTCTTGACTGAGGACACGATGTGACCAGCTGCCTGGTACTCCTGATGCCACACCTGCTCCACTGTAGTGGACTGTAATCTCCCAAAACCTTCCTGGGGTCAACTCCTACGGTCCTTAAACAGCCATCAACACAGTGTGGATGATGCCTATCCTGGGCCAGTCACATCATGGAAACTGCGCAACCTTCTTAAGAAGATGTTTTTGGTATACACAGAAAAATGATGACAACATTCTATGACATGAAACAAGAGGATTTTGTTCAATCAAATGACCACCATCACTCAAAGCTCCAGGGATCTTGGCATATTTTTCTAGGAGCTCAAGATCTGATACAGAGTGAGAAAGATGGCAGTCTCTGGTCTTAGCAAGCTTGTGCCTGGTGGAGACATGGTGATGGATCATGTGTACTGGTCAGTGTGGCACTACTCAAAGAAGGAAGTCAAGCAAAGCCTGTGCCGTGGGAGGAGAGGGCATGTGAGTCCTTCATACAACTATGGATGGACATACGCCACATAGAGGCTGCCATCATATCTAGTCTTTTCCACACACTCTTTGTTGCCCAACTTTCCCGCAAAGATGGGGGATTTGTAACAGGGAGCAGCCATTGCCACACAGGTAGCCTACCTAAACTTTGGCTATGCTCTGTCTGTTCCAAAGAGGGCATTCAAGGCGTTGAACAATATTGTGTTAATAGCACCGCAGGCTAAAACACCTGATCATAAAGGAAGGAAATGAGCAGAGGGATATGTGTTTAAACGAGCTAGAAAAAAAGAGGTTCCTCATCTTAGGGAGTGACCACACCAGGCTGTTTGCCATGCCTTTTTGTTATGTTTATTCTCATACTAACATTTAATTTTGCTGCTTCAGTATTTTGTCTTTCCAGTGCTACAAACATTCTCCCCTAGTTATTTCCTGTGAGTTTGTTTTTTGCAGTAGTTGCCCTTATTTGTGGAGAATGAATTGCAAGACCCCAATGGACATCTGCAATGTCCAACAGTACCAAATGCTATACATACTATAATATTTTCCATATACACACAACTATGATAAAGTTTAATTTGTAAATTAGGTACAGAAGAACTTAACCATAACTAACAATAAGATAGAACAATTATGATGATGTAAGGCAATGAAAGTAATTTAAAACTTATGAATTATTTATCTCTGGAATTTTCCATGTTATAGTCTCAGACTGCTGTTGACGATGGGGAAACGAAGCTGCCAAGATCAAAACCATGGCTAAGGGGAAACCATTGGGCTCTCTTTCAAGTACATCATATTCCTTTTTTTTTTCTTTTTTTTGTGGTTTTAACAATCTGACCTCCTATAAAGGATGAGGCTGGTTATATTGCCTCAGCACGATGTATTCAGAGCCTAGGCATAGAGGGCATTGAGCTTTCTGTCCTGGGACCACTAGCTCACTCTCCCTGCCACACTCAGAAAATGATGCACACTGGGCAGAGGCTCCAGACAGGGCTGGTTTATGGGACTCATTCACGGAGGTTGGTGGGAACTAGATGCTGATTCAAAGACATTTACATAAATAAGCAGATGCCAAATTGGGAAAGGGATGCAGGGGAATGAAGGGGGGTGCTGTATGCCAGCTGCAATAGACACCAGAGAGCAGTGGTTCTCAGCTTGTGCACTGGGACCCCCTTGGTGGAGTCCAATGACCCTTTCACAGGGTTCGAAATATCAGCTATTCTGCTTAGCAGATATTTGCTTTACCATTCGTAACAGTAGCAAAATTACAGTCATTCGTTAAGTAGCAATGGGCATAATTTTATGGTGAGGGTGGTCACCACAACATGAGGAGCTGTATTAAAGTATAACAGCACTAGGAAGGTTGAGAACCACTGCCATAGAGACATACTGATCCTCTTGGCAACTGCTCCCATGGGAGTCATGGGTGATACAGGGGCTGTGGAGTTGGTGGGTACAGATTCAGATCCAGGGCTCATTACATCCCACTCTGGGGCATGGCCCTGGGAAAACCACTGGTTTTCTGTATTGACAGAAAACATGTGCCTTTGTGGGGATTGTTGAGGTGCATCGATGTGTACTTGCGTACTTTACAAGACTTTTCTTGGATACCTGAAACCATAGAGACCACCAAATCCCCTGTAGAATGGGTTTCTCTATGATGCACACCTATGACAAAGTTAAATTTGTATATTAGACACAGTAAGAGATAATAACTACTAGAAATAAAACAGTATATCACAATCAAAGTTATTTTAAACCAATTATTTGTTTATTTCTGGAACATTCTATTAAACATTTTCTGACCTTATCCGCCATGAAAAGCTGACTGATGGCCCTCATCATGGTGCATTGTAGATGGTCAATAAATATAAACACTCTCTCCTGGCTGTCCTTTGGTTCCAGTTGTGCAGCAGTGTGAGTGCATGTGTGGGTAGATGTGGTGTTTATGAGCTCTGCATTGCAGCTCAGTACAGTCTTCTCAGGTTTTGATTCCTACCGGCTTGATCCTTTTTCCACCGGCAGCTGGGAGGATGAGCAGCATTTTCCAGCAATCTTGTGTCCCTGCTGCTCACCGTGCTAGGTTTGCAGGTATGCACCCAGCTATGCCCAGCTTTTTACATGGATACTGAAGAATTGAACTAACCTCTCACTAAACTCTACCTTCCAACTCTATGTTCAATAAAAGATCCTTTATACAGTGGAGCGTGATAGAGCAGAACACCCAATGCCCCTCCTCCAGTCTCCATGCATTCACACATGTAAAAATATATCATATACACATAACACACACCACACATATCTATATACACATACATATGCATAAACCATACAGACACCACACACATGCATGCCCATACACACTAATAAATCTCCATTTGCCATGCATCCCATGAAACAGACGATTGACTCTCTTGTTAGAGTCATTAAGAAAGGGGGTAGGAGCCGGGCGGTGGTGGTGCATGCCTTTAATCCCAGCATTTGGGAGGCAGAGGCAGGCGGATCTCTGTAAGTTCAAGGCCGGGCTGGACCGACAGCCTCCAAAACAATACAGAGAAACCCTGTCTCTTAAAAACCAAAAAAAAAAAGGGGGGGGGTAGGATGGTGCTTACCACCAGAGTATCAAGGAGCCCTGAGTGACAGCTGTCCTTCTCAGTGGCAAGCTTCTGTGAGATGTAGAAGCTCTCTCTGGGCAGGATGTCTAAGCTGCACATACTACCCTGGGACTGAGGATACCAGAGGTGACCTCTAGAGCTTCAGGTGCTAGCACCATATCACAGGAATGATATGAGGTTTTGGAGCAGACCCTTGGTGGGCAGGGATGGCTAGTATTTGCCACTGGGAGGGCAAGCTTCTAATTTGGCTCTGCCCATCAAGTAGAGAAACTCTGGACTAGGTATTAAGTCAGCAGGTCTCAGTCCCACGCAGATGCCTATCAGGGCTGCAGTGTGTGTGTGTGTGTGTGTGTGTGTGTGTGTGTGTTTCTTGCTTTTCAACTCTCCTTTTTTTCCTCTAAATTTTTCAAGGCAAAGTTTCTTTGTGTAGTCTTGGCTATTATGGAATTAGTTCTGGCCTCAAACTCACAGAGATCCACCTGCCTCTGCCTCCTGGATGCTGAGATTAAAGATGTGTACCACTACTGCCCAGCTCTCAATTCTCAACTCTACTCTTTATTCACCAGGACTTGGAGTCAGAAGCAGGTTTGCCCCCAATATCAGAGATCAGTTGTCTTTTTGGTTGCAACAACTGCCTGCCTATAAGACAAAGTCAGTCTGTAGAAGATCCCTGACAGGCACTGTCTCTGGACCTGGAGGGCTGGCTGGAAGTAGCTTGAGAGCGCCCACCATTCCCAGCTTCAATGCTAGTAGTCCTTAAAAGGTGGAGTGTCCTCCTGTCTCTGGACTCCACTATCTCTAACTTCACCACAATCCTGAACAAAGTGAATTTTTCAAAATGCTAATGACAGAAGAGAGAAAACAGAGGCCCAGAGAGGTGCCAGGACTTGTTTGGAGTCACACAGGATGTCAGTGACAGAGGCAGAGAGGTTTTGGCTGCTCTGGGTTGGATATACTAGGGTTAGTGACAAGCCCAACCCCTATACCTCCCTCCCCTGTACTACATGAGGAAGATCATTTCCTATTCCTGGCTTCTTTGGCAGTCCGAGAGATGGAGTGAAGAAAAAACATTTCTGTATATATATGTGGATAGTCTTGGTGAGGGGGGGTACTGGGTTTCGCTGTTTGACATCTGTTTCCCAGGAGACTCTGGGAAATGCAGGGGCAGAGTCCCCAACAGCAGCTGAGGGCTTCAGGGCTGTGTACCTGCTTGTGGAGTTTTTGTCCCGAGGCAAGCTGTGTGCTCAGACCTGACCATGTTTGGGCATGGAGGCTCGACCCAGACAGGACTGAAGACTGCTTCCCTGGAGACCAACCGGGAGACCAAACTTCCTGTTAAAGCCTGACTTGGGGTGGGGGTGGGGGGGCCGGGTGGAGAGAAACCATCTGCCAGCAGAGACCCAGTGAACTGTGAGTACTCCATCCCAGAGAGCTTGGGAAGGGCTTCTGGGAAGCTGGGGCTGGGGAGTGATGGTGGGAGATGGCAGCCTGCAGGGGTAGGGATAGGTTGGTGGAAATCCCCACCTCCCCTGCTGCCCATCAGATTTCTGGCACCAGAGGGCCTGGCATGTTGACTTGAGTCTGGGAGTCACTTTAGTGGCCAGCCTGGAGATCAGGACCAGTCTTGTCACTTGTCATCAGTAGAGGGACAACAATAGAAAGGCCTGGCAAAGTGCCCCCTGCTTTTTTGATTCTCCAGTTAGTGATAGCTACTGTTTATGGAGGCTTCTATTGTAGCAAGTTTGTGACACTCAACAGTGTTGGTAGGTATGCACTGGGACTCTGAGGCAGGTACCATCTTTCTTGTGTTTACAGTTACTTTGGTTGCTAAGCATCAAAGCCAGGACTTGATTTCATGTCTGATGACCTCAGACCCTCTCTTTTCTAGACTCCCTCAAATCCCTAGACACTCTATTCTCGGTCCTTCTAAGGAAGAGTCTGTCACTCCAATGGTTAAGCCACACAAGACTCTTCTTTAACCATTTTCCACCTTTTCTACATCCTATACAGACCTAGAATGATTTTTCTACACAGAAAGTTCCAGACAATGGGTCCTGAGACACTTAACATCTCACAACCAGGATAGTCTCCCCATAGCCTAACTGAAATCTCTGTTTCTCACAGAAACCCATTTCTCCCTGTCTAGACTACAGGGGATATTAAGGGTTCGAATTCGTCTTCCTGCTGGAGACCCAAATTAAGCCCACTGAATCCCAGATTCCCACCTAATCTTACATTAAAGCAGAATTTACGATTGAGCACAGAAGTTGATGTTTCTTTTAGAACTCACTCCATCAGGACATTGCAGGCTGGTGGGATTGGGACAGTCACAGAAGCTGAACCTCTCTGGAACAGATGCTCCCCTTTCCTGTCCTTCTGAGCTCCCGCGCTCTAGCCATCACCGGCTCCTACTGTCATCAGTCTTGGGAATGCCCAGCCACCTAGGAGGGCTCATTGGAAGAAGCTGGTACCACAAACGAATCTCCGACAAGTGTGCCCAGCTTCTCAGAGAGATAACTGGTGATAATGGATTCTGAGTATTGAGAAACTAATCATAGGCTGTTACCAGAAGGTCTTATAGGGGTGGGGCCCCCATGAGGTCACAGCCCTGTGGAACTTGCAAAGCCCCATGCAGAGTAAGAGTGATGTTGGTATTTGAACACATGTCCTCTCACCTGCCCTCCCTTCTATGGACTATTTATAAGCTGGGTGGATCTCATTTCTCTTTGCCTCCATGGTGCTAGGAATGACTGCTGTCCCCAGTGGCCATGGGGAAGAAGCTGGTGATGGCCCAGAAGCGTGGAGAGACTCGAGCCCTCTGCCTGGGGGTGGCAATGGTAGTGTGTGCCGCCATTACCTACTACATCCTGGGTACCACTGTGCTGCCCCTCTACCTGAAAAGGTATTAACTTTCCCACTGCCTGGATCTCCCCACAGGCCTAGGACCCCCACCCTTCTGTCTGTCCTACCCTTAACCCCTCACAGCAGGTTGGGCAGACTGGGCATCCATTATCCTTAAGCTTAGGGGTTCCAGTGCTGGAGAAGCTGACTAGTAAGAGCCTTGCTGGCCTGGGACCTGGTGATGACAGGTGCAGGATGCCCTTGCCACAAGAAATAGTCCTCCATTAAGGGTGTGTTCCTTGGGGGAGAATTGGAATGGCAGACTGGCAGCAGTCTGCACGATGTCTCTGAGATGGGAGTTCCCTCTGTGCTGTACACACTTCTCCTTGCCTGGGGTTTCCCGATAAGTAGGGAATCTGTACTGAGCTGGCATCTGTTTCCCCAGACTCTAGGCAGGAATCTTGGAGAGTGTGCCTCCCTCCCTGGCATGCCATCCCTCCAGCTTTTAAAGAAATGCTGTGGAGTTCTTGATTGCTGTTTTCTGTGGAACAGACCTACAGGACTCTCTCAGCCCACCCTTTGCTGAGGAAGGCCTCCAGGCATGTTCTGGCTCCTGACATCCCTCTCCTATCTGACAGTGGGTCTTCCGCAGGGTATCGGCAGCTAAGTCACAATCCGTTTGCTTAGCAGTTGGTGAGCCTATCGACCTCTCCTGGGTCTGCTCTGCATGCATGCTTTACAGTGCTGTAGTCTTGCCAGCCAGAGTGCCACCCAAATGAGGCCCTGCTACCGCCGAGTGCTACCCTCACTGTATCAGGCCCCTCTTATAGTGCCTCAATTTTTTAGGGGAAAGGGCAGAGATTCTGGAGCTACTCAGGCCTTGCCTGATGGGTTACAAAAGGTCATGTAACCCATCTGAGGTTTTCATCTATACCCTCGACGTGGAGATGATATGGATAAGATGATATGGCTTGACTGTGATGAGTATTTTAAAGACCACAGCCTGGGCCCAAGCATCCAAGAAATTCTCTAGAATGGGGCTCAGCCATGGGATCTTTTAAAAAGTTCTCAGGAGTAGAGCGGGTAACAAGGTTGGAGAAAATATCCAAGAGTCAACCAGTCTGAACTTGTGATTTACCCCAAAGACCAGGACTCTGGGGCTGTGGACCTAGTCAGTGTTACGTGCTCATGGCAGAATGAAGGTGCCAGTCCTGGCCACTTCAAAGACCCTCTGGGAACAGGGATTCCAAGTGGGTGTGTGTCACCCTTGTTCTGAGGTGTGTGTGTGTGTGTGTGTGTGTGTGTGTGTTGTCTTTCCAGTGTGTGGACTCTGGAATCCACCTGTCACCTGATTGAAACCAACATCAAGGACCATGATGAGGTGGAGGGCAAGAAGGTGCCCCAGTACCCATGCCTTTGGGTCAATGTTTCAGCTATGGGCAGATGGGCCATGCTGTATCACACAGAGGACACTCGGGACCAAAACCAGCAGGTAACGAATAGGGGTTGGGTATATTATCCCTGACAGGCCTGTGAGCGTGTTCTCAGCTGCCCTTGTTTCTAAAGCCAAGATATATTAACCCACCTGAATGGGGTCTTATGGCTGGCATGAGGTGGAGTCAGCCTTGGACCTTCAGTGTTGAAATAAGACAGCTGGGGGAAGTTTGAATTTGCCCCTCATTAACTGTGTAACTGGGGAAGGCCACTGAGGCCCCATGAGTCTCAGTTTGCACCATTGTAAATGGGTGCTAATGCCCTGCCTAGAAGTGCTATATTAAAGCCCAGTGCTGTGTCCAAATGTGCAAAGCCCCATGTTGGCAAATGGTGGGCCCTCAAAGAGCAGAAGAAGTCATTGGTAGTTACTTCTTCCAACAATGGATCCCAACAGTGGAGCTGGGTGAATCCATGGGGCACCTGGGAGTCAGGGCTATAGCAACCTCCATAACAAACTGCACACCCCCTGCCAATCACCACCATAGTCCTCCCTATTACACAGACAAATTGGTCCCCTTTGCTCCCTTCCTTTCCTTCACTTCCCCTATTCATTCAACAACCACCGTACCTTCCCATATCAGGCTCATGGGTCTCAAGAGGAGAGAGCCTATACAGGAGGGAGTTTATGTAGTTGAGGGGTGTGATGCCACAGAGAGCTGCAGAGAGAAAAGGGACTCAAGGAAGCGGGTGATATTTTCCAGCTGACAATGAGACCTGGAGCAGAGAAGTGATGGGTCAGGCTTTTCAAAATAGGCAATTCCTGTAGCCACAGAAACTTGGGAGGAGGGGGGCATAGCAGTGGTGGGACCTAGCATAAGCATAGGGGAGAAGGCTAGGCAAAGGCAGTGACTGGAAGATTGACTCCAGAAATGCCACCTGGTAAAGTGGGGCATGTGGTCAGAAGTGGCCAAAGGGTCCAAAGGTCTGTTTCCTGAGAGCCTCTCCTTTGTAACTATGTAATTAATATTAGCATATAATTGGGGCATCTTACCTCTGGTTCTGTATAAGAACCATTGAGATTTAACTGAGGCAGAATCCATGAGTATAGATCAGTTGGTAGAGCTCTCCAGATGATTCTGAGGTTGGATATTATTGCTATAAACTACTGGAGGCCCAGGATCACCATTCAAGTGATGTTGGGAAGACATAACCAGCAGCCATGTAGGGTCAGCTACTGGATGGAAGCTGGGCCACAGCAGTCCCTACGACATGTGTGTGGACCTGTCACAAGCAATGATACTAACAGTTAGAATTGAGGCTGATGGGATGGGAAAGGCAAGGTGCCCGGTGTGGTGTTTTGGGAGGTGGGCCTTGGGGGGCACAGAAGCCAGGGGTGGCAGTGCGTAGAAGTCAGACTCATGGCCATTGTGAGCATGACTGTGTGGGACAAGAACCTCAAGCCACACGAGGCTTAGTTCCCATCAATGGTTCCCATTTCCCCTTTGGCATCCAGCAACCCCAATTTATCCCAGGAGTGAGGAAAACATTTTCAAAGAAGGGAAACTGTGGCTATGGTGCCATTCTCCTGGCACACTGGGTTAAGGCTGCCTGCCTCTTAACCACAAGGTGCCAGCCCAGAGGGGCCAGAAGATACTTCAAACCCTGCTTTGGTTGTTGTGAAAAGCGTGTATTACTTCTTCCCTAGTGAGGGAAGGAGGGGGCTGTTAAACCACAGCACTCACAAACCACAAACAGAGAGCAAAGGGCAGCCTGCCACACTGGGACAGTCACGCATTTCATTCTCTGGCCCACCATCAGGATGCATGACTGGCTGATGGTACGGGTCAATAGCATGCCTCTGGACAGGTCAGCCTCTCCTGCCTCCTCCATCACCTGCTCTGTCTCCTCCCGTGAACCTCAGTCTAAGGGGAAGGAGCTCTTTGCAGCCTATGTAACAACAGTGAAGCCTCAGATTAGAGGCAGGGGCTGCATGATTTCAGCTCATGCAGATAACTCAAGGATGGTTGTACCAGGCCAGGCAGAGAGGGGTACAATGTCCTAGGCCTTGCCTTGGCCTGGAGAGGGAATCCTGGTGAGGGTCTTGACAGACAGATCAAGAGTATAGAATATGGAGGAACTGCAGTCTACAGATATAGCAGTTACTCTAATTTCAAAAGTGAGGCAACAATATTATTATTAATAATTCTTCCACTTTCTGAAATTCTGAGATCTGGGCTCTTGCTAAGTGCTTTACATAAGTTTCCTATTTAATCCCCAGGGAAGTTCTGGGCAGGCACCACTACAAATGACTTTACAAGGTTTAAGAGGTTGTACCAGTTGCCAAGGTCATACAGCTTGGAAGCTGTGGTTGAACCTGGGCCTATCTTGCTCTACAAAGAAACTGTGCCCAATGGGCAAGGTCACCCAGTGACAGTCTTGATACCAAACACCCCGCAGTGCCCAACACCACTGAGGGTTATATCCCCCAGGAGCTTCGGCTCTCCCTGGCTCATTGGGGGCTTGCACGTGCCTGTAGCTCCCATTTCCCTGACATTAGTACTATGTTAAAGCATCTCCACACTGCTGAATTGGGTACCCACAGAGCAGGTAGCTTGGGAGGTACCCGAGTCCCAGGGAAGATGCTAGTTCAACACTTGCCCATTGAAACTCAGATTTACATATTTGACCTTGGACATGACTTCACTAGATCATGGTCCTGGAATGTCTCTACTTCCCCTGCTCCCATACCCCACAGGGTAGGAGTTGATGTTGAAGGGCACCCCAGAGGTATTCTCCTGCAGGTCTATAGAGAGATCCACCCTTGCAAAGTATCTCTTGAGGTTCATACAGACAACACTCAGTCCTTGCTTGCATGGAAAGATAAAAGCCAGGTCTTCACTCAGGGTTGTCTCTACAGAGCTTTGCAGCTGGGTCTCATCATCCCAACAGGCCAGAAGGTTCCTAATAGCAACTATCAGTGCCAGAGCTTAACTGTGTGCTGTGCTCTGCTTGCCTGGAGCTCCTTTCTGCACTTTCTCTCTTTCCTTTGGATTCTGTCACAGACCTGCTTGCCAGCACATTTTCTTTGGTTCACACAGGATTAGACTTCAAAGAGTCTTCTATTTGGATTTTAGCCAGGATTTTGAAATCCTGGGAGTTTGCAATAAAATCGGATTTTCTGGCTTCTCTGGATGTGTTGGTGGATGGTGTGGTGTCTCTTGTCTGCAGGAGTGATGACTGTCCTTCTGGATGTAGCTGGCTCAGTCCCTTCCACCAGGCCTTGACACTGACCATCTAGCCTCACTCCTTGGTGTTACCTGCATGAGCTCAGATATAGAAACCCTTTGTCCCAGAACTTGTATTGCTCATGATTTTGTAGCCCATCACTGTGATGCTGTTAACCCATCTCAGTAATGAAGTCAAAGAGGGCAAGCAATTTGCCTAAGATTTCAAAGCAAGTAGAACCAGAACTCCAATCGAGCCTGTGTCTAGGTGTGCAGCATCATGTTGAGTGACTCCGAGGCTACCATCCAAATGCAGACACCAACCATATTCTCTAGGGGCTGACTCCCAAGTCAGTGATTGTTTGTTTGTTTTCTCATACCCCAAGCATCACCCTGAGCCTCTTTGATGTGAGCATTTGAAAGCCTAAACGCCCTTGCTTCTCCTCCACAGTGCTCCTATATCCCTAGCAACCTGGACAACTACCAGATGGCCCTGGCTGATGTGAAGAAGGTCAGAGCCAATTTCCATGAGCAGCAGGCTTTCTACTGTTTCTCTGCACCTCAAGTCAACGAGACCAGCGTTGTGTATCGGCGCCTCTATGGGCCCCAAGTCCTCCTCTTTTCCTTCTTCTGGCCCACCTTCCTTCTGACTGGTGGCCTCCTCATTATCGCCATGGTGAAGCTCAACAGGTCCCTATCCATCTTGGCTGCTCAGAGGTAGACCAATCCACTTTGCATCACAGCTCGGGAGCCACCATGGACAGCAGGGGTTGCAGGCAGGGCTGCTCATCACTCTCTTCCTCTTGTTTCCTCTTTTGTTTGTTCAACATCTTCGGGAAGTCATTTCCTAGTCAAGAAAGCTTAATCGCTTCCGGGTGCCTTTAGAGGACAATGGGACAGCCAGTTTCAGTGCCCCACTACCTGTTCTCAATTGTTTACATCTATTACTACTATGTCACTGTCCACTCCCCAGATGATGGATATTGTCACCTCTGTTCCTACGTTCCCTCTCTTAGCTCAAATGCCTGCCTATCGCACCCAGGATATTGTCCTTGGCCAAATTCGGCTTCTTTAAATTATCACAAAAACAATAGCTCTCATTTATAGGGAAATTCATTATATTGGTTTTTGTTAATGGCATTAAGTCACACACATATTATTCTGAAATTTAAAATTAACGCTGTCGTTCAGTATCCACAGGACTAGGTCTGTGACGCCCACAGATGCCAAAAACCCCTTATATAAAGTGATACTGTGTGTGTGTGTGTGTGTGTGTGTGTGTGTGTGTGAAAAACCTCTGCACACCTTTCTATGTGCCTCACAACATCCTCACATGACTCATAACATCTACCACAATGTCAATGCTGTAGATGGTTTTTATTCTCTACCGTTTAGGGAATAACGATGAGGAAGGGTCCATCAATGTTCACTATAGATGCAATTTTCCCCCAAATACTTTCAATCTGCAGCTAATTGAATCCAATGGAGCAGAACCTGATGATACAGAGTCCAAGCATATTCTCACAATAACAAAAGTCTTCGAGGAAATAAACACACATTAAAATATTTATTTATGTGGCATGGTGGTTAATTTTAACTTCCTTCCTTACCCCTGCCCATTTTTGTTATTTTCATTTTTCAATAATAGGAAGATCATTACTGTTTTGTTGATTTTAATTGGAAGAGCAATGCAGAGCTGTTATTTTGGAGAATGCTGAAAGAGGCCACCCTCAGGAAGATGAAGGCGGGCTGGGAGGAGCTGTTTCTCCCGACAGAGACAGGCTGAGAAGACACAGTGTTAGCCTCCTTGGACAGAAGAAAGGCACTTACTAAGATGGGAATTTTCAGCTCTCACTGCAGATAGTTTCTACATGTCCCCTCTAAACACAGGTGTTGGACATTTAACACAGGTAATGTTAACAACATTTGGAGGTGATTAGGATTATTATGGGGCTCCCACAATGGCACCACCAGCTTTCCAAGAACAGGCAGAGAGACCTGAGGTAGCCTGTTGCTCTGCCACCCCTTTGGATGCTTGCAGAACATGGATACATGGTGAGCAAGTGAACAGTGCCATCATATTCTTGCAACCGACCTGATAATTCTGCCCAGGTTGCCCTGACTTCTGATGTTGCCCTCCAGTTTCTTAACTGTAGCCTTTCCTTTCAAGGCCAAGTAACTCATCACTCCCCAGAAGGTCTCCTTCTGCGGGTCAGCAAAGTCTCAGGAGTCTTCAGGAAAGCTGACATTCTGATACTATGGTATAGTTTACAAGGTCCTACCACTAGGAAGAGTCATGAACCGGTAGGAGGGATCGCTCTGTATTATTTCTTCTTACAAGTACATGTGAATCTATGATTATTCCCCAAATTCAAATTCAATTTAAAAAGAGAAAGCAAAGTCCCCACAGGGAGTCTGACTTTAAAGTGTTACTCTATGCATGTTTCCAGCAGGAGAAAATGATACATCCTTCCAGAAGAATTAGTATGTAGGGATGCCCAGACTCCCATGTCCCCATGCATTAGTCATGATGGCCTTCATTTTCTTGGGGAAAAATGTTGCTCTCCTGTCAGCAGTGACTGGCCTGCTTCCATCAAAAGCCACATCTGTCTGTGCTTGTAGAACTGCATGGCTAGGGAAAGTGTGAAATTATTGGGCATTTGAGTGTGATGGAGTCAGATGTGGGGAGGTAAGATGATCTGGGCAACAATGACATCCTAGAAGAGCAGAGACCCTCACCCATCTTGAATAAGTAACTGATAATGAGTATCAGATACTTTCTGTACCTGATTTGTTCTCACCACCAGCCATGACTCACACGTGCAGACACCTCGTGGACATCAGAAGCAGTAGGATCCCTGAGCTTCTGGTTTAAAGTGGAAAGAATCCTTGTGAAACATCCTAGTAGTGCCAGGCCTCAGATGGCTTCAGTTTTCCAGTCACAGTTGTCACTAAAACATGTGGGTCTCTTCCAGTTTTGAAGGTTCCCAAGGGAAAAGCTCCCTCTGTTCTCTATAAAGCTGGAAGGCAGGTAGGGCAGAGAGATGAGTTTGACACATGATTGCCTTCAAGGAGGTGTCTGCCCCCAGACCCATCACCATTATTAAGGGTTGTAAGGAATCTAAATTGTGTACATTTAAAATCATGTAATACAGAAATCTCAATTTTTGTGGTTTTCTGAAACAATTCTTGTTTCCCTCTAAACCAACAAGTTTCAGCCCAAGTTTCTCTTACTGTGACCCCCCCCGGTCAGCCAAGTGAAAAGTTATTACTGGTACAACAGGTGGTTGGTTAGATTGTCCAGTGCCCTTTTATTTCCCATTCTATTTGGAGGAATTTGAATCCTATGAAATATTTGGGAAGACGCCATTTGAGCAAGTGAAGCTGTCCAGTTCCTTACCAGCCGAGGTCCCTTCATGAGCAGATGACAGAGAAGCGGCAAGGGCAGGTTAGGGCTTGGAGATCCTCCCTGGAGTGTAGGGCAGCTGTGCTTAGACTGGAGATGCACGGGGCCACAACCTTTGGTAAGGACACCGAGGCAGTAATTACATTTTTTTCTTATTTGTTCTCCTAAAAACATGTGTTCAGAATTTCCAGGTCAAGACAGTGAGATATACCTATCATAGCCGATCAAATATAGAACTTTAATTAGAGTCCAGTGGCCTGGTTAACTAGCCATTGAAGATATCTTCAAAAAATGCACAACAGATGGCCCAGTGGTTAAGGGTGTGTGTTGTCCTTGTGGAAAACCAGGGTTTGGTTCCCAGCACCCACATCAGGCAGCTCACATCTGCCTGTAACTCCAGCTCCAAGGGGGATCTAACACTTCTGAATTCCAGGGGCTCCTGCAGCCATGTGCACATGCCCCACGCACACAAATTAAAAATAAAAATAAATCTTTAAAATGTAAAACAATGGGATTTCTTTTGATAACATTTGTAAGATAAAATTCTTTTTCATAAAATGTTTTTTGCAACATTCATAATTTACTATTACTTTAAAATAAATTGAAATGAAATATTTTATAGTTCCTAGTTTTAATTTGTAAAATGGCAACTACTAATAGCTATAACAAATACACATCAACATTCCTTAGATCCTCAGTATTTTTCAAAAACATAATAGGTCCTGAGCACAGACAGCTTTAGGGGGTTGGGTTAGTGCAGCTAGAGATAAAGATGATGTCTCTCCCCACCATGCACACGGAAATATAAAGCCATCCTCTGCTGAGTTCTTCAGATTCCTACTTCTGCATAGAGGGGAGGTTTTAGCTCTCTGGATTGCCTCTGTGTTTCAGTTCATGATTCTACAGAAGGGTCAGTGGATGGATCATCTCCTTGCCTACAAGCACTTCCTGGATCATTTATTTGCATGTCAGTTCAGTGCAAAGCTCAGGGTCTTCCTGGGTTACCGAACTCTCCTTCCCTCCCTACTGATGTAAAGTACATTGCCATCAGCCAGCTTTCCTAAAGGGTAGTTGGGAGATGGGGAGGGGACCCATGTAGAAGCACTGAACTCTAGACTGAATGTGACTCAAGGGTGTGATATATCTCCAGGCTTGTTCCTTCTCTCAAGCTGCAGTGAAAGGTGGATGACAGGGATGTTGGTTCCCCATAATCCCTGTCACTTCACACAACCCTCACTCCTGACATGACACACATGGAATAAAATCAGAGGCTCACTAAACACACTCATCATAGGTCTTCTTCTCCTGTACACTGTGAAGGGCAATCTGTGTGAATGCATCAGTGACCTATGGAGTCTCTTGCTAACTCTGTGTAGCATCAAAATTGCATTGCACTGCAGGGAGCTCCAACAGTGTCATAACTGGTTGGTTTCAGAGGGGAAATAACTTTCCCATCTTCTGTCAGAAGCATCGCCAGGGAGAAAACCCTCATATTTCCACATTTCTCTTTAGTGACAGTATACATCAACACTTTTGATGAATATCTCACTGGACCAAGCTGTAGCCCTTCCATTCTGGGATATATTTAGCTAACCATTCCCCCAAGTGACAATCTGTCATCCCTAATAGTAATGAGAACTAACATTTGTGGAACACCTGTGTGCCGGGATGCGGGCCAAGCCTTTCCACATATGGCTCATTTAACACTAACAGCATCATTTGAGGTTAATATTGGCATCTCCGTTTCATAGATGTGATAACTGAGGCATGAGGACGGGTTTTAACTTGCCCTAGATGTTAGCAAGTACAAGAGTTGAGATAAAAAACTAGACAGTATAGCTTTACTATGGCTCTAACCACTGAGAACCTCCTTCTGTCTCTTCCCCTTTATCAAGTGTGCAAAGGCTGCTAGCTGCCTTCATGGCACTCCTGCAGAGCCCAGGCTTTCACAGCTTCTCTATGCTATTTATCTAAAGAGCCAGTAACTGAGGATATTTCCCAAATATGAACACTTGAAATGTGGGTGCTGCCAAGAATAACTGGGGCTGTCTACTATATGCCAGAAGCCACAATTTCTGGCCCAAAACCTATTTGGCCACTTGAAACCCAGGTATTCTCCAATCTCCTGAGTCCTTGCATCACTGGCCACTATTACAAACCAGAATAGTAGGGTGACAGTTTGATAGGCAGTTTGACTTCCTCGGTGACCCCACCCTTTTCTCAGTGGCCCTTTCTTTCTTTAGTCAGTGTGCACAAACCATCGACTTAAAAACCATCTCTAGAACTTTCCCAGTTGTCGAATACATAATTTATATTTATCTTTGTCATTAATAAAAATTTGACCATGAGACATCTCTCGGCATCCAACTAAATTTTCTGTGAATATACTGGCCATGGTCCTCCAGTCGCTTGCATTTTTTCCCAGTGCTTTGAAAGTGAATACTCTGTCACAGGAAAAACACTAGTGTTGAACAGTTGGGGTCCTCGATGAAGCTCCTGGTCCCATCCAAGACTTGCAGCCATGCTGGATCACCAAAATCGGCTCTTGTGTGCCCTACTCTCAGGCTGTTGCACTTACTCTCACTATCTCAGGGCATCTCTTCAAGGACTTGTTCTCATCCTTCAATTTCAGGGCTAAGTGCCAGCTCACTGTGACATTACTTGAAGGGCCCCGACTACATTTTTGTGTTTGTCTTTGGTGGTAGAGCTGGTAGGAAAGAAAATTTAGAAAATCAGGAGTTCAAAGAGAATTGTCTGTGACCTTGAGCAGTTAATTTAACTTCCCCGAGGCTCAATTTCCTCAATTGGGAAATGAAGGAAACCTCATTTGTTTTATAGGGTGCTTAGGATGATTGAGTGCAAATACTCAGCCGAGTACCTGGTACATTGAAGACGCTCCAGAAATGTTCCAGCAAGCCAGCCTCCCCCAGATTCTTTTCCGCTGGGAGCTCTTAGGACTCTATTGCCACCCTGTCTCACTAGCAGCATTCCGTCTTCCTTCTGGACACTATGGCCAAGAACTGCTATGTTTGTTTTCCTTTCCCTGTTCATCTTAAAAACGTCTGTACATATCAATGGCCTGTCTTCACCTGAACATTCTTGATAATCCCCAGATAAACTTAGATCTTGAAGGAGAGCAGTCTTGCCCTTAGGACCCACACCGCTATCGTGTCAAGCCATCTCAAGAATCAAAGGACTTTTGCTTCCAGAGTCCACTTCGTGGCAGAATCATTACTGATAATAATGATAGGTTTGGACAAAATAATCTTCCCAGTGTGAGGCATCCAAATCCCTTGGCCCAGAAATCAGGCTTAATTGGAAATTAAATTGCATTTTCATGCCACCTGCAGGATGCCTATATCCACAGATAATTTATCAAGGTGATGTCTTATCTGGAGGAAGCCCATGGGAATGGAGTAGCTGCCTCAGCAAAATTGCAAGCTTGTACTGGAGAAAAGAACTTTCTTTACCATTTAGCTTGAACTCCTCAAGTTTCTCATTTGGAGCTTTATGTGCCCATTAGCCATTTCTCTGCCAGGTGCTGTGACAGGACCTAGAAATGAGCATATAAAGGGAACCTGACTCCATGTCCTAGTGTCCATTGGCCAGTGGCAGAAGAATCATTAGGCAAAAGATTCCAAAGTCACAGCATTTGGCCATCTGGGGCTGAGTAGCAGAGGGAGGTAGAATGCAATGAATGGACTCAGGTAAAGGATGGAGCTTTGTCTTGAACATGGTTACAGACAGTTTGCAGTGATTGGGGGCTGTGCCAGTCAGCTTCTTCTTGAAGTTCTGAACTATTCATTCCATCCTCTAGGAAGGAAACACATATGCTAGGGTCTTGATCATCCCTGGTATATTTACTGATGAACAGCCCAAGGCTTAGAAGGTGAGTCACTTGCCTGAGGTCACTACTTTGTATCTAATAATCACAGAACTGGAACTGAAACTCGGGTGACTTCTACAGAGCCTTTGCCTTTGAGCTCTACACTCTACTGCTCACTTATTTCCATCGACTTTTAGATCTGAAGCTGTCTAACTATAACTGCAGTTATTAGAATGTGTAGTGCTCACACCGGTTTACTGAGGATTACCAGTAATTCACTAGAATTGCACTCCCCCTCTTTCTGTATCTCTTTCCCTTTATGAATCTCCCCCCATGTGTGTTTGTGTGTGTGCATGCATTTGAGAATTAGATGCAAAAACATAAAACACAGGACATAGAGATCAATTTGGCTGAAGAAGAATATGAATGTTGTGGGGCCTGGGAGTGGGGGAGAGCTGGGGAGATGGTTCAATGGTTAAGAACACTAACTGATCTTCCAGAGGTCCTGAGTTCAATTCCCAGCAACCACATTATGGCTCACAACCATCTGTAATGAGATCACGTGCCCTGTTCTGCTCTGCAGGGACACATGCAGACAGAACACTATGTACACAATAAATAAATATACATAACAAAGAATATGAATGTTGGAGGGACAGACAGTAATTGACTTTATGGGGTTGGGGTGGGAGGACCAGGCCAACTCTCTTATGGAATGTTGTATGTATTCAACAAGATCATAGCAGAGGACTTCTCAGATCTAGGGGGAGACGGTTATCTAGACCTAAGAATCTTAGAACTTCAAACAGACAGCATGAAAAGAATATCAACTCATCATGCTATCATTAAAGTGCCAAGGATGCAGAAGAAAGAAAACATGGAAAGTTATAGGAGAGAAACTCCAGGTCACATACAAAGACAAATCCTTAAAAATAATAGAGAGTTCTCAAAAGAAACTCTCAAAGTCAGGAGGGCATGAAATGATGTAACTCAAGATCAGGAAAGCAATAACTGCCAGCTTTGATGACTATATCCAGCAAAGCTACCCTTAATAATAGAAGAAAGGGGAAAGGCTTTCTGTGATAAACACAAGCTAAAAGAATCTATGTCTACAAAGCTATCACTACAGACTGGAGAGAAAGATAAACACATCCATGAGGCCACAGGGAAGAATAAATTATACTGAAATAGATAAATAACTGAGGGTCAGGAAAGTACCAACCAACATAAAAACAGCAAAATGGCAGAAATTGGTACTTAACTTTCAATGACGACTCTTAATGATTTCAGTTCTCTGATTAAAAGATAACAGCACACCTGACTGGCTACAAAATAAGGCCCAACTGTAGGTTGTCTTCAAGAAACGTACCTTATTGGAAAGACAAGCAAACCTTGGAGTGAAGGGATGGAAAGAGGATTCCAATTAGAAGAGATAAATAAGTTAATTTAAGGTGCAGGCTGACCAACTTAGCCCCTGGAACAACTAAACATGCAGGTCCTGTGGGAAGATGCTTTTCAAAAGTAGGCTCAAGAAACTGGAAGGAAAAATGGCAGAACAGAGCCTCGAGCCCTTGGGAGAGAATGATGAAACGACAGACATAGCGATGGATGGTATGGGATTAATATGGGAATACAACAACAGTGGACAAAGAACAAAACATTACTAGATAGAGCCAGTCCTTGGCCAGAGGGCTAGCCTGCAGTACGGAGCTACTGCTGCTGCTCACCATGCTGGGAGAAGGAGAGCTCGGGGATGTGGCACAGCCTGAAGGCTGCAAGCACAATGGTCATGTCTGGGGTCTCATGGAGTGTCCCACATTATGAGTAGGGGAGTCAGTGGTGGTCTGGAGCTTGCCCTGACCAGGTCCAGATGCCCTGCCTAGCTGCAACATCATCCTGACTTTAGGCAACAGCAGGATATACAACACAAGTTTTGGCGATATTCCAGTATTTATGGTGCTTCAGAAACCAGGAACCCTGAACCAGACCAATGACTCATGGTGATGAGTATTTGCATATAAAGCTGCTTGGGAAAAATCTCTCTCTCTCTCTCTCTCTCTCTCTCTCTCTCTCTCTCTCTCTCTCTCTCTCCATATATATAGTGTGACACACTGTAAGTTTGTAGTGCCACTTTGATGAAGAGGTGGGAAAGAGGAACGTAGTGGCGTGTGGTGTGGAGAGAGGTGGAACTAGAGACCCAATGGCATTGTCAGGTGTTAGAAAAGGCTGCTGTGGGCAGGAGAGCATGGCACTGATGAGTGAAGCTTTTAGGTGGTGTGCAGCAGCCTGGAATTCTCATGGGCTGAGCCCCTGAACGTGCTGCCCAGCCACATGAATGCTCTGGCTCTGAGCAACTACAAGATGTCCTAGGTGGAGAACACCTCATTCTCTGGAATGGGCCTCCTCAAAAGACCCCCATGGGCCATGCTGGTATCTGTGGTCTGTGCTACAGTCCAGGCACATGTTGGTGTCCATGGCCCATGCTGCCAGCTGCAGACCGTGTCAAGGCCTGAGGTCCTTGTGAGTGTCCATGGCCTGTGCTACTTCCAGAGGCCAGGTGCATGCCTGTGCTCTGTGCTACCCTCCTGAGGTCAAGTTGACATCCAAGGTCCATGCAGCCACCAATCGCCATATTGATGTCTGTGGTCTATGCTGCAGCTGGAGGCTGTGTGGGTGTCCGTGATCTATCCTCTCAAAGGAGCCCATGTTGATGTCCATAGCCCATGTTACCACCAAAGGCCATGTGGATGTCTGTGGGATGCCTCTGGAGGCCTATGCTGCTGTTGAGGGACATGGTTTGTGTCCAGGCTCTGTACTTCAGCCAAGGGATGTGTAGATGTCTGTGGTCTGTACTGCCACTAGAGACCATGCTGAGGTCTATGGTTTGTGATGATGTTGGAGGCTGTGTGGATGTCGCTGGTCTCTGCAGTCATCAGAAACCATGTGGAAGTCCATGATCCATGGGGCTTCTGACTATGAAGTGCAAGGAAGTTTCTTTCATAGGATATAGACATCTGCAGACTCACAGTTGAGAACAAGAGACAGAATGATTCTGTGATTCCCCCCCCCCAACAAAACACTCTTGACAGGAAGACATTGAGGAGAACTCTTAAAACTTGTGATAGGCAGCCAGGCATGGTGTCTCATGCCTTTACTCTTGGCACCCAGGAGGCAGAGGCAGGTGAATCTCTGAGTTCAAGGCCAGCCTGGTCTACAAAGCAAGTTCAAGGACAGTCAGGACAGTCTGTCTCAAAAAAGGAAAAAGCAAAAACAAAGCCAAATAAAAAACAACAAAACAAAAACAAACAAACAAAAAACCAAATTGTAATAGGATACTGAAGTGTAGCTCTTCACAGTTGATGGCTTCTGTTGGGGGCACGAGTAGGAAAGGACTCAACTTTCCTTAAGGGGCTGGCCACTGGGAGTCTGACCATGCTCCAGTGAGTATACGGGCAACACAAAATGGTCTAGGTATTTTTTTCTTTTTCTTTCTTTGTTCTTACTTCTTTTCTGGGAGGAAGTCACAGGGGTGGGGGTGAACCTGGGAAAACAGGGAAGTGAGTGTGATCAGGGTGCATTATGTAGAATTCCTAAATGATCAATAAAAATATTATGTCAAAAAGAAGACAATTTAAGGGGAAATCCTCTAAAAATTCTATTCATACACACATCAAACTAATCATCATCAGTTTTATAAAAGAAACACTGCCAGTTGTAAAGGCACAGATTTATGTCAACAGAATATTTATGGGGTGATCACAATCACTCTAACCAGTAGACAGGTCAGCCAAAGAACCAAACAAAAACCTACCAGAGTTAAATGAAATCGCAGATTAAATTAACAGGCATCTACAAATTATTACTTCCAAATTATAGAATATACATTATTTCCTGCAGCCAAAGGAAATTTCTCTAAAATAACCATTTTAGCTTTCTTAACAAATATAAGAAAGCTAAAATAACTTTGTACATTTTATAACTGCTAAGAAACAAGAGTTTCTGGGCAACCTTTCTGTGCCTGGGAAGTGCCACTGAGTTTCTCACCCTGGCGGGAGTGAATGCACCCCAGCATCCCAGTCTCCTTCTCCACCCACGGGACCAGGATCAGAAAGAGGAGAGATACCAGAGTATTGGACTGCTTTCACCCACCGAAATGTAACTCTAGTCCTGTACCCACCAGGAGAGGAAGAGGCTCTTTCTGCACCCACTAGAAGAAGTGATGGGAAGGAAACAATATAAAAACACACTCAGCAACAGGAAAACAAATATGACACCACCAGAGTCTAGAGATTCTACATCAGCAAGACTGGAACATTCCAAATCAAATGAAGCAGAAGAGAATAACCTTAAAAACAACTTCATGAAAAAGATAGAGGCCCTCAAAGAGGATATGAGAAAATCCCTTAAAGAGAAGAAAAAGCAAACCAAAAAATGCAAGAAATTAAGGAAAAGAAAAAGCAAAAATTGCAAGAAACAAGTGAAGCCGTGCAAGGGTTAAAAGCTGAAATGAATACAATAAAAAAAAACACAGTCTGAAGGAATGCTGGAAATAGGAAAGCTGGGCAAACTGTCAGGTACTACAGATGCAAGCATAACCAACAGAATACAAGAGATGGAGGAGAGAATCTCAGGTGTTAAAGACACTAGGAGAAATAGATACATTGATCAAAGAAAATCTTAAGTCTAACAAATCCCTAACACAAAATATCCAGGAAATATGGGACACTGTGAAAAGACCAAACCTAAGAATAATAGGTGTAGAAGAAGGTGAAGGAACCTACCTCAAAGGGGCAGAAAACATATTCAACAAAATCACAGAAGAAAACTTTCCCAACCTAAAGAAAGACATGCCAATGAAGGTGCAAGAAGCTTACAGAACACCAAATAGAGTGGATCACAAAAAAGTCCCCTCACCACATAATAATCAAGACCCCAAACATACAGAATAAAGAAAGGATATTAAAAGCAGCTAAGGGAAAAGGTCAAATAACATATAAAGGCAAACCTATCAGAATTGACTTCTCCATGGAAACTCTGAAAGTCAGAAGGTCCTGGATAGACATTCTACCAACACTACAAGACTACAGATGCCAGCCCAGACTACTATACCTAGCAAAGTTCTCAATCAGTATAGATGGAGCAAACAAGATATTCCATGGCAAAACCAGATTTAAACAATACATATCCACTAACCCGGCCCTACAGAAAGTTCTGGAAGGAAAAAAAAAAGAACTCCAACGCAAGGAAGTTAATTACAACCAGAAAAAATAGGCAATAGATAATCCCACTTTACCAACAGTCAAAAGAAAAAGGGGTGGAAATCCACATACAATTCCACCAACAAGAACCATTCCAAAACAAACAAGAATGACCAATCACTGGTCATTAATATCCCTCAATATTAATGGTCTTAACTCACCCATAAAAAGACACAGGCTAACACAGTGGATTCAAAGACAGAATCCATTCTTTTGCTGCATAAAAAAAAACACCTCAGCTTCAAAGACAGACGTTACATCAGAGTTAAGGGATGGGAAAAGATTTTCCAATATAATGGACCCAAGAAACAAGCGGGGATAGCAATCCTAATATCTAACATATTAGACTTTAAATTAAAATCAATCAAAAGAGATGAAAGAGGTTATTTCATACTCATCACAGAAGAAATCCACCAAGATGAAGTCTCAATTCTGAAAATATATGCCCCAAAATACAATGGTTCAAAGTATGAAAATCCATCAATATAATTCACCATCTAAACAAGCTGAGAAACAAAAATCATAAGATCATCTCACTAGATGTTGACAAAATCCATCACCCCTTCATGATAAATGTCTTGGAGAGATCCGAGATAACAGGAACTTACCTAAACATAATAAAAGCTATATACAGAAAATCAACAGCCAACATCAAGCTAAATGGAGAGAAACTCAATGCAATTCTGCTAAAATCAGAAACAAGACAAGGTTGTCCCCTCTCTCCATACCTCTTCAATATTATACTTGAAGTTCTAGCTAGAGCAATACGACAACAAAAGGAGATCATGGGGATACAAATTGGAAAGGAAGAGGTCAAACTTTCAGTATTTGCAGATATGATAGTTTATATAAGCGATTCAAAAAGCTCTACCAGGGAACTCCTACCATTGATAAATACCTTCAGTAAAGTGGCAGGATACAAGATCAACTCAAAAAAAATCAGTAGCCCTACTATATACAGATGATAAAAAGGCTGAGAAAGAAATCAGAGAAACATCACCCTTTACAATTACCACAAACAACAAGAAATACCTTGGGGTAATGCTAACCAAACAAGTGAAAGACCTGTATCGCAAGAACGTTGAGTCTTTAAAGAAAGAAATTAGACACCAGAAAATGGAAATATCTCCCATGCTCTTGCATAGGTAGATGGTCAATGTAGTAAAATGGCAATATTGCCGAAAGCTATCTACAGATTCAACGCAATCCCCATCAAAGTCCTGGCACAATTCTTCACAGACCTTGAAAGAAAAATTCTCAGTTTTATATGGAAAAACAAAAGACCCAGGATAGCCAAAACAACCCTGTTCAACAAAGCAACATCTGGAGTCATCACCATCCCTGACTTCAAGCTCTATTATAGAGCTACAGTTCTGAAAACAGCTTGGTATTAAAACAAAAATAGACAGGTAGACCAATGGAATTGAATTGAAAATCCTGATATTAACCCATATATGTATGAACACCTGTTCTTTGATGAAGAAGTTAAAATTATACAATGGAAAAAAGAAAGCCTCTTCAACAAATGATGCTGGCATAACTGGATATTAGCATGCAGAAGACTGCAGATAGATCCATGTCTATCCCCTTGCACAAAACTTAAGTCCAAATGGATCAAAGACCTCAACATAAATCCAACCACACTGAAACTCTAAGAAGAGGTGGGAGATACTCTTCAACGAATTGGTACAGGAGACCACTTCCTGAACATAACACCAGTAGCACAGACACTGAAATCAACAATTAATAAATGGGGCCTCCTAAAACTGAGAAGCTTCTGTAATGCAAAGGACACAGCCAACAAGACAAAAAGGCCGCCCACAGAATGGGAAAAGATATTCACTAATTCCATATCTGACAGAGGGCTGATCTCCAAAACTAACAAAGAACTCAAGAAGCTAGTCTCCAAAACACCAAAGGATCCAATTAAAAGGTGGGCTACAGAACTAAATAAGAATTCTCAATAGAGGAGTCTAAAATGGTTGAGAGATGCTTAGGAAAGTGCTCACCATCCTTAGCCAACAGGAAAATGCAAATAAAAACAATTCTGAAACACCATCTTACTCCTGTCAGAATGGATAAAGTAAAAAATACCAATGGCAGTTTATTCTGGAGAGGACTTAGAAAGGGAAACGAGCACTCCTCCACTGTTGGTGGGAGTGCCAACTCGTACAGTCACTTTGGAAATCAGTATGGAGATTCCTCAGGAAAATGGGAATCAGTCTACCACAAGACCCAGCAATTCCACTCTTAGGTATATACCCAAAAGATGCACATTCATATAACAAGGACGTCTGTTCCACTATGTTCATAGCAGCATTATCTGTAATAGCCAGAACCTGGAAGCAACCTAGATGCCCCTCAACTGAAGAGTGGATAAAGAAAATGTGGTACATTTATACAATGGAGTAGTAATCAGCGGGGGGGGGGAACAATGGAATCTTGAAATCTGCAGGCAAATAAATGGCACTAGAAGAAACCATCCTGAGTGAGGTAACCCAGTCACAAAAAAGAGAAACTTGGTATGTACTCACTCATATATGGATTTTAGACATGGATCAGGGGAGTGCCAGTCTACAATCCCACTACCAGAGAATCAGGGAAACAGAAAGGACACTAAGAGAGTTACTCATGGTACCCCAGAGAATGGGAATGAGGCAAGATTTCCTGAGCAGAGGGGAGAGGGAGCTGGGAAAAAAGAGAGGGGAAGAGGCAGGGAAAGGAGGACATGGGGGAGCAGGAATGTTGAGTCGGGGGAAGAATAGAGAGAAGGATGAGAGATACCATAATAGAGGGAGTCAGTGGCACTAGTGAGATTTCTGAGATCTACAAGGATGACACCAACTGGCAAACTAAGCAATAGTGGAGAGACTACCTTAAATGTCTTCCCCTGATAATGAATTTGAGGACTACCTTATATACTATCCTAGAACCTCCATCCAGTGATTGATGGAAGCAGAGGCAGACACCCACAGCTAAACACTGAACTGAACTCCTGGAACCCAGTAACAGAGAGGGAGGAGTGATGAGCAAAGGGGTCAAGACTGGGCTGGTGAAACCCACAGAGACAGCTGACCTGAACAAAGGGGAGCTTTTGGACCCCAGACTGATGGTTGGGAGGCCAACATGTCCTGACCCAGACCCCCCTGAATGTAGGTGTCAGTGAGGAGGCCTAGGCAATCTATGGGGCTTTAGGTAGTAGATCAGTATTTATCCATGGTATACAAATGGACTTTGGGTGCCCATCCCACATTGAGGGATTCTCTCTCAGCCTGGGCACGTGGGGGAGGGCCTAGGCCCTGCCCTGAATGAAATGACAGACTCTGGAGATCCCCCATGGAGGGCCTCACCCTCCCTGGGGAATGAAGTGGGGATTGGGTGGGGTGGGGTGTTGGTTGGGGGTTGAGGGTGGAGGGGAGGGAGCTGGATTGACATGTAAAGCAAGTTTGTTTCTAATTTAAAGAAAAAAACTGAGGGAAAAAAAAGAAACAAAACAAGAAATCGACTGGAAGAGAAATACCAGAAAATATTCAAATCCATGGAGGCTTAAAAAGATACTATTTAATTAATGCATCATTAAAGAAATAAGAAACGGAAATACAAAACTTTTAGAATCAAATGAAGATGAAAACACCATATAACAATACCTGTGAGATACAATGAAAACAGTTCTATGAGTAAATTTTATAGCTGTATTTTTTAAAAATCAGAAAGATCTCAAATAAGTAATTTGATACACCTCAGTATCTGACTAAAACAAGAAGTCAAATCTCCAAAGAGTGTATGGAAAGACATCAGAAATATCTGTCAATAAATCAACGAAATGGAAATGAAAATAACAGCACAAAAACCCACAAAACTTAGTTAGTTCTTGAAAAAGTAAACGAGTCACAAACCCTTAGATAAACTAACCAAAATAAAGCGAGTGAAGGCCCAAATTGCTTGAAGAGATGAAAAGAGAAACATTATAACACACACCATTAGGGCATATCCTAAAATGTTATTTTCCAATAAATTGGAAAACCTAAAAGAAATTAACACATTTCTAGACTAACCTACCAAAATCAACCAAGAGGACTTAAAGCATGCTGTTTAGTTTGAGTCAGTGATAAAATATTCTCCCAACTGAAAAAACAATTTTGAGGTGGGAGATCCACAGGTGAATTCTACAAACGCTTTACAGAAAAATTAACACCTATGCTTTTCAAACTATTCCAAAACAGAACAGCAGGGAATGTCGCTATGTTCACTTTACAAAATCAAGATTACTCTGATTACTAAACTGGATATGGACATAACAAAAAGGGAAACTGTAGGAGGAGACTTTAGGACTGCGCCCCAGCTGTGCAGCAGCACCCTAGTGGCACATACAGATGTAGTAATGAAAGGTTGGTGAACTACTTTTGGGCGTGGCTAGAGGCGTGTACGGAGATTCTGATAAAAAGACTGTGCAGCAGAGCCGAGCTCTCTTTTCCGTTTCTAGCTCTGTGGCAAAAGCTACTTGACTAATTTGGTTGCCCGTCTTCTCTTGTAAATAATTTCTACAATAAACAGTTACCTATGCCCTCAACAAGTATGCCATTTATCGTTACAGCTACAGGAAATTATTAGCAAATCTACCTGATGAACTTGAAGGCAAAATTATTAATAAAATTCTTACAAACCAAATGCAATGATACATTAAAAATATCATTTGCCATGTTCAATTTCCATTTATTTCAGGGATCAAGGGTTGTTTCAATGTATTCAGATCAATAGATACACTATATCACACACTAAAGGATAGAAATTATATGATCATTTTAATAGGAAAAAAGTCCCTGATCAAATTTCAATATCCTTCCATGATTAAAAAAAAAACTCGAAGAAAGCAAGAATATAAGGAGCATATTTCAACATAGGTGATAAACCTATAATATGATGAACCTATATGCAACATCATATTAATGTGAAAAAAACTCAAAACATTTTCCCACAAAATCAAGAATCCGATAGGATCATCCACTTTCTTCCCTCTTATCCAACATGGTACTTGAAGTCTTAGCTAGAGTAGTAAGACAAGAGCTATAAATAACAGGAATACAAATAGGAAAGAACTCAAACTACATAAAAATAAACCTTAAATAGCTCCTACTACCAACAAAAACTTAGGTTAATTGTTTTGGTTGGTTTCTTAATTTACATTTTCCAAGTGCACATCTGTTCACTGATTGGAAACGCACGGGACAGAGGCTTACTTGTAACTTACACTCAGCATTCCCAGGTAAACATTCAGAGATCCTATCAGCAAGTGAAGCAAAATCTATGTATTTTGCTTCTATTTATTTTCTTGAAGTTTAAATCATCTCCAACTTTAGTAAATAATGTGATGATGCCATGGAAGACACCTCTGATTGAAAGTCCATGTTCAATACAGACGTGTTACAGAAGCCTAGAAGAGATTTTTCTGCTGGGGTTGGATGGACAATCAATCTCCTGCCTGGCTAGTGTTTTGTCTGGTCCTGATGTGGGAGGAGGGAAATGGGAAGAACTGCAGGCTACAGCAGCAATTCGGGGAGAAGTGATAAGGGCTGGAGTTCAGGGGTAATTCTGAGAATAACACTGACGTGACAGACACAAGATGATTCACAGTTCCAGTCAGGAACATCGAAGAGAAACAGTGAATCTGGGGGAGATAAAGATTGGCTATGGCTTTCTAAGGGTTCAATGGAGGTTACAGGCAGTCATTGGAGTAGAAGGGTCCAATGGCTTTCTCCTTTCTCTTTTTTCTCCCTCCCCCTCCCTATCCCCTGAGCATCCCTGTGGCAGACCTTGTTGTTGAATGCTGAGCATTCTTAAATCATTAAGGCATGGCCCCTGCCCTACCAACAAGTCACTGTAGACCCGGAGCATAAGACAAGAATGGGGAAGGGAACTCGGGAGTCCTTTCTCAGGTCTAAGTTCACCAGGTCACACTGAAGAGGGAGGGATCCTGCTGAGCCTGGAATGTGAAGCCTTATCTCTTGGTGAGCTACCACCTGAGGCAGGAGCCAGGTCACACCATCCCTGTGCCCCACTGCCACCTTTCAGAGAAGGCTCTGCTTTGAGGATACAGAGCTCGAGGATCTTCCTTATTTTGCCCTCAGTTTCTTCACCTGTATCTAGGAGGCTGCTGACAGTGGAGTTATCTCTGACTGTGCTCTTATGACCTTGACTTCACTCTCTTATGGCCAGTTCGGGCTCTCAGTCCCATGTGAGGGTTATGCTTCCAAGTCTAAGGTATAATCATCATGGGGACAATGTCTCATGTCTGCTTTCTGCCTACATCATGGTGCCACTGGAAGCAGAAGCCCCCAGGGAGTAGCAGCTGCTCTTCTGGGGTCAGCCTTCAGTTTGCAAAGCGTGACTGTTTGGCCAGAGCGTGTCTGACTGGGAGACTTCATGACTTGAGGCTGGTTTCCCTGTTTTCTCTTGAAAGAGTCCTCAGGGGAACATTAGCCCAGCCACAGGTGACTGACCTAGCATTACATCTTAGAACTCCTCCACTGCTTCTCTGGGCCCTAGGAGGGTGATGCAAAGTGGGGGCTTTATTGTTCTTTTCCTGTCTGCTTAAGGAGTGGAGGAAGGCTGGCTGAAGGGTGTGCGAGAGACAGCTAAAGTCACTCTGAGTGGACCGTTAGCTCTCCCGCTCTATCTACCAAGGATGAGACTCGGATTCCGTGTAGGGAAAGAGAAGGCAAAGAGAATGGTGGAACCATCTCTGACCAATTTCTGGCTCACATGGGTCATTTGGTGTGTCAATCATTTCCCAGGACCTGGAAGCCCCTGGTTTGACAGTAATACAACCAGAAAGAAGATTTGTACTTAGTTCTTACAATAGCAGCAAGATATAAAAGCAAGAGCACACTGTCGTTTATGAGTTCTAACAAGGCATAAGCCTTGCACCCAATACTTTTTGTGCTTTCCTTCAGTCAGCCTTCATGATGGGCCTCGCTGTACCCATTGTATAGATGGCAGAACATAGCAGTGAGTTCCTATGACATCTTCATGTAATACAAGTTAAAATGGTGGTGTCTAGTGAATTCCAAAATCATGCTTTCAGAAGGTCCTGGGTATTCGGTGAATGAAGGGGAACCTGGACAGGGGACATTCTGTGTCTGTAGCTCCCATAAACATTTGCAGATGAGTCCATATCTCCAGAGACGATCTGTTCTTCCAAATGGAGTAGAGGGCAGAATGGAGATCATTCATTCCACCTCCAGCTCCATAGTCTCCCTCTTTCCACATGAAGTCAATCAAACTGGCCCCAGCTACAGTAACTAAGGAGGTGATAACTCTCAGATTGGTAGGCTCGAAAGCCAGGTGGCAGCAGTTTTGCCAAGGGTAAGTGTGGATGGGAAGATGGACATGGGAAGGCAAGGAAAATGAGGCAGGGCTCTTTAAGCTGTACGCTGGGCAGAATCTACAGGGATGTGGAGTAGATGTGGAGGTATAGATTCCAGGATCAGTTTTGCTGACAGCAGAGATCCAGCTGGATGGTAGCATCCTTAGAGCTTCTAAACTGTCTGGACGACCTCAGCTTCCACTCCGGACCTGTGTTCCAGGCTGTGGAACAAGTGCAGGGGTAGCAGTGACAGCCACCACACAGTCCCAACCTTACAGATCTGGACTCTAGTAGATAAGCACGAATAGCAGGGGGTGTAAATAAAGGAAGCATTGAGGGTTGTGGGGATGAGCAAGTTCTAGAGATATCCTGAGTAGTATGTGCAGTGAGCCACACTGCCTTGTATCCTGTGGAAAAGACTGGGTATCCTGAACACACTCACAAAGGTGATGGTTCGGTGAGATGAACATGATAATTAGTTTGACAATAGTAGTAACTTCACTGTGCATTCACAACCAAATATCAAAATTTTACTCTACACCATAAGTGCATATAATTTCAATACCAGTTTTTAAAAATGAGTATAAATGTGCCATGTTGGAATACAATGTGCTGTGCAGGGAAATAAGGCAGCACTAGGTGACAGGATATATCAAAACATGTATAACTGGCTACAGGAAGCAGCAGAGAACTAAATGAACCACAGGGAAGGGTTTCTGAAAAGGTCAGAGACCAAACAGGAGAACAGTGACTGTGGGGATCCCAAGGATGAAGAAGCTGATCAATACTCCAGCAAGAACAACATGGCTCAGGTTCTAGGGTGCATCATTCAGGGTGGTGACAAAGGGAAGAGAACAGACATCTACAGAACAAATCACAAAACACCCTTGCAAGAAGTCTGCTTTCAATTAAAAAGATGTCAAGAACAGGGGCCTGGAGAAGATGGCTCAGAATTTAAGAGCACTTGCTGTTCTTACAGAGGATGGGAGTTCAGTTCCAAGCACCTGTATCAGGAGGGTTACAGTTACCTGTAAGTCTAGTTCCAGGGGATCTGACGCCTTCTCTGTCTTACTTGGGCACCTACACACATGGGGTACACATACATACATTCAGGCATTCATATGCACACACAAAATAAAATAAGTAAACCTTTAAAAGGTTTGTTAAGAATCCATTGGAGACAGTTTCTGTGTTGTATTTTTAAAAATAACAGAATGGTGCACTGATAGATAAATGGATAAGCGCTATATGACACAGCCACACAATGAAATAATACTCCGTTATTTTAAAAGGAATGAAATGATAACCCAGGTTACACCATGAACAGACCTAGAAAACATGCTAAGTGTACCAAGTCAGACACAAAAGAAGACTAGTCTACTTGCACAAGGTACTTGGCATAGACAAAAATCATAAGACAGACAGTAGAATAATGATGGCCAGGGCGAGGGAGAATGGAAGTTTGTGTTACAAAAAGCAAAATTTTTCTGTAAATGAATCATGCTGACAGCATGAATGTACCCCAAACCACTGAACTGTACAGTTAGAGTGACTTATTAAATGTAATTTTATGGATATTTATCACAATAAAGAATGTTTAAAAAGGTGTTTAATCTGCTTGACCCACCTTAATAGAATACCACCAATCAGTAATGTCTTCAATAATAAATTGATATTCTTCCAATTCTGAAATCCAAAGGTCAAGGTCAAGCTGGAGGAGTTGGTGTGAGGTGAGACCTCTCCCCACAGCTTGTATGTGGTCACTTCTTCATATACCTCCTATGTCTTCCTCTTTCGATAAGGACAGCAGTCCCATGGGATGGGGCCCCGCCCAAGTGACCTCATTAAACTACCTCATTCAAGGTCCTGTCTCCAAATATAACTGCATTGGGGGTTAGAACTTCAGCATGTTAATTTTAATGGGGGCACAGTTCAGTCTATAACAGAAGGTGACACTGCTGAGAAGCTTGATTGGGAGACTGTTCCTCTAAAACAAGTCACAGCTTTGATTTCCATGTGACATGGGCAAGTGCTTCAAACTCCCTAAGCATTGGGATATGAACAGAAAGCTCCCAAGGGGAACTCGGTACGTGTGGAGTTCCTTCTAAAGCCACAACACTAAGTGAATGATGGCAATGTGTATCCCTCTGATTTTTGTCACATTTGGACTGGCAGGCCACCAGTTCTGTTCTTGTGAGTTGTGAGCAGAATTCACCAGCATCAGTTTATTATCTCTGCAAACCCAATATGCCTCATGGCTTAGAGCTCTCCTGAGCTCTGAGTGACCTTTAGTCCCAAGCTGATGTCTGCAGATTCTGAGCAACAAGCCTGGGCTTGGCTTGACCTGATAACACAGGTAGTTTGAAAACTGTCACTCAAACTGACCCAGTTTAATCAAAAGATTACATAAAGAAAATTGGGGTAGGCTAACCCCAGCCTCCTTGAGAAAAGCCCCAGGGTTGTATTTCCCCACTGACTCTTGTTCAGTTCTCTTCCTCCAAACAACTTCTAAGCAAGAAATGAAAATTGGTCAGACTTGACTCACAGCTGGAAATACTTGGCTGAGTGGTGTTTTCTCCCTTCTCCTTGAACTCTTGGATGCTCGGCCAATTTTCCCCCATTTTCTGTTTTTGACTATAGAATCTAACTGGTAGGTACTAGTTTGGAGAACTCAGGTCTTGTTGGTGGCGACCTTCCCTAGAAATGAGCTTCTCTAGTCTGAATGAAGCTGTTGACAACCTGATTTCTAAAGAAAGGGTATATGTTGTCTCTTGCTTTCTTCTCTGAGGCGTGTGTGTGTGTGTGTGTGTGTGTGTGTGTGTGTGAGAGAGAGAGAGAGAGAGAGAGAGAGAGAGAGAGAGAGAGAGAGAGAGAGAGAGAGAGAGAGAGAGAGAGAGAGAGAGATTGGGGATAAGTACTGGAACTAGGAGACAGACTGACAGCTCAGAATCCCAGCTCTGACTGCTCTTGCCAACAGGCAGCTTTTTTGTGTAACAGCTTTCTGTTGCTATGACAAAAATGTCTGAGAAAACAATATAAAGCAGAGTTTTATTTTGACTCATGCTGCCAGAGGTTTCAATCCATGGTCAGCTGATTTCATTGCCCTTAGCCCTGTGATAAAGCAGAAAACGTCTTGGCAGAAGGGTGTGGAAGAGGAATCTGCTCATGTCAGGGTAGTCAGGAAGCAGAGAGGCACAAAGGGCTGGAACAAGATAAACCTTTCAAATCCTGACCCCGTTGACCTCATCCCTTGCATCAACTGAACCTCATTTCCATTACCCCCTTAGTAATTCTGTTGAATTATGAATCTATCCGTAGTTTAATCCATCAATGCAGTTAACAATCCAGGACCCAACCACTTCCCAACGGCTGAATGCACAGCTGTGGACAAGCCTTCAAACCTGGAGCCCCTGAGGGTTATTTTACATGCAAGTTGTAACACCGTTCCTATCTCTGCAGCTTAAGTCTCCATTTCTGAAGATGGGGCTCAGGTGAGTTCTCCACCTTTGGGGTTCTTGTGCATGGTAAGATGGTGGAAGTTAGGGGAAAGTGTGGGTGCAGGCACACAGGGCACGTTGGGCAGACAGCGCATGTGCAATATTTGCTTCAAGTGTAAGTATTAAATACCAAATCCCAAAGCTGGAACAGATCCTTGAAACCAGTATAGTTCCTTCATTTGGGAGATGAACACATGCAGGCCCAGAGAAGGGAAAACATTACTTAATGAAGTGGATTGAAGGTTTATCTCATAAACAAAGCATACATTGTAGCTCTACCCACCCATTGTGATGGTATTTAGTGGTGAGGTCTCTACATTACTCTAAATCATTGGTTTTTATTGGCATATGTGTGCTGTACATGGTAGTGGGTTTTATGCAGATATTTTGATTATATTATGCACATTGACCATATTCACCGCTTCTATGTGCTCTGCTTTCTCTCTCCTGTCCCTTGCTAGTCTCTTTCTTTTGATCAGATAGAACCATATCTACTTCACATCACATATATGTCCACCCCCCTACACACACACACAATTTGCATCATTTGCAGAGAAGCAGAGGGAACTTTAGGTGGGTTTGGACGGTGACTAGACTGTATGGTGGGGCCTTTGTAAAAGAAGCCAGGCAGTCAGCTCCTAGTCACTGGTGTCAGAGCACAGATGACTGAAGAGATCCCAATAGAACCGTGGATCATCCTGTCACCCTGATTCTCTGATATTAGCTCTAGAATGGAAAAGCGAATGACTTACAACCAGTCTGTTGATGTCTTTCAGTACAGCAGTGCTAATGAACCAAGAAAATATAACAATTTGGATTCAAGACCATGCCTGACTCCAAAGTTGCTCTTTGTACTCCAAAGGACACAAGATGCAAACTTGGTTCCTCCAGGCAGTAAAGATCAGGATCGGCTTATGTTCACAGTCTTCTGCCCACATCCAGCAGAGGAGGAAGGCTTTCTTTAGTCTGCAGCCTGCAGATCTGTGGCACTCAGGAGAGTTGTTACTCTTGGTGCTAATGGCTTTCCCTGTGTTTTTTCCTGTGGCCTTGACTTCTCCCCCTCATCTGACCCAAGACCCTGTAATATTTCTCCATCTCTGTTTCTTCCCTGTTAAGATTTCCTTAGTGTCCTTCTGTGTGACACTCAGGTTGTGGTGTAGACAGGCACTGGGGAGATGCTGACCCCACCTGAGCTGTGATGGACCTCTCTGCATGCACGACAATGCACAGCCACATGGACGGGAGGTGAAAACTGCTGCCAGATGTCTAATAGTGATACCAACCATGAGAAAACTCAGATGCGTACACGGCAGGTCCCATGCTCTGGACACCTTATCTCATCCCTGACATGCTAGTTGTCACTTCTGCCAAACCCACACAGAAGTCAGAAAGCCTGTGGAGTTAGAGAGCCGAGAAATAGACAAAGACCAGACCTCAAAAAGTGACTTCGGGTACAGGTCCTGGTTACTGCTGCTATCTAGTTGTCATTTGTTCAACTCTCATGGGATGTAGGCACTTGAGGCAACTATTACCACAAGGTGAGAGTTTGTGTGGGGATCACATTCTCCCACCGTGGGTGGTCAGTAAACACACAGACATCCAGGTAAAAGGAATCTGTTTAGTTACTGTCATATTCTCAGTTGCAGGAATTGCCATTTAGGTTATTGGGGGGGGGGCTGAAATGACTTTGTAGTACTCATCTAGGAGTCAGTAGGAGAGATGGACCATGTATCTTTGTTTCTTCCAGCTTGGCCTCACATCTCCTTGGTATCATCTACAGCTGAAGTGTCCGAGGAAAGAAAAGTGGCCACCTTGAGCTTTACCAGACCACTGTTCTATGCTAGGCATTGTGTGTGTGTGTGCACGTGTGTGCATGCGTGCATGCATGTGTGTGCATGCGTGCGTGCATGTGTGTGTGTGTGTGTGTGTGTGATATGCTGTCTCATTCCATCTCAGTAGCTCCAGGGCATGAACATCCCTGACCTCACTGTATAAAGGAAGAAGGAGTTCAAAATGGGGAGTGGCTTGCCCAGGGAAGCCTGCCAGACCTGGCAGATTTGAACACAGTCGTCTGTCACCATATCTGTGCTTTCTTCCCTGGACATTGCTTCCTTTCATGATTGCATCAGCACTACCCTACCCTTAAGAGTCTACTGTTTTGGGGAGTTTGGGAAACTAGGTTGACAGAAGCATTCAGGAAAGACCCTATAGCCCTAAGAAGACTGGAGAAAGTGAGGGTTATAATGAAGACTTTGGAGTCTCAGGGCTTCAGAGGGACAAATAAAACCTGGTTTGTTCTATTCTTCATTGTGTCATGGCATTGCAGCCCACAGTGCCCTCCTGCTATATAAGGGCCATTTCCAGCTACTTTTAATTTGGAACAAACTAGCCGCTCCCCCGTGGTCCTGAAGTTAATAGGATGTCTGTGCAGCACTGCCAGGCTAAGCATCCCTGAACAAATTATTCTTGCTTGGTCTTAGGGTTCTTCAGGAGGGTGGCCAGGAAACTTAGAAGAGACAGCTCCTAAGTCATTTCAGCTGCCCCCAGTCACCTCAATGGCAAGTTCTGTAACTGAGAATTAGTCAGTAACTGAACAGATTCCTATTTCTTGGATGTTTGTGTGTTTCCTGGGCACCCACAGTGGGAAAATATGATCTCCACACAAGTGGTGGGAGTTTGTCTTTCATCTGACTGTGGAGACCCAAGGGAGCACCTGGCCATATCTGAAATGCATCAGTAGAGTGACAGGCCTGCCATAGAGGAGCAAGGATAGGAGACATGAGCGTTAGAATGAAAGCTGCTGGATATGGTCAGAGCCAAAGCAAGTACGGATATCTGTGTGGTTGTTCTGACCTGGGGCCTGGCAGGAAGTAAGATCCAGGACCCCACTGGTTGAGCTTTCTGCCTATGGCAGGGCACCAACACTGAGGGGCACCTGGGACACAGGGAGTGGGGCTGTCTAACATGGCTGTAGCGCTAGCTTGTCCTGCACTGCTGGGACAATGAGCTAACAGGAACGTGGTGGTAGCAACTCTCTTCCCCCAGTGAGTATCCTAAGGCAGAGGCAGTGTCTTTTCTTTGATAGAGGTCACTATCATGTCTCACAGATCCCAAGTGTGAAGGTCATTGAGTTCCCAGATGAGTTCTAGCTGCCAGCTCAATGCCAGATGACCAACTGCCCCCAAATCATGCCTGTTTCTCAACAGGCAAGGGTACTTTCATAGTTTCTCCATAAAAAGAGAAAGTTGTGGGGGAGACCCATCACTGGTGTTAGCCCACCTAACACCTGGCACCTGCCCTCTTCTCCAAGGTAACTAGGATGCTGAAGAGCATGGGTGTGGCTCTCTTATGTCCTTTGCCTGCCAGCAGCCCCTTTTCTTATAAAGCTTTTTTTTTAAATCTCAGGTCATGTCTCCTTCTGGAATTGGTCACAACTGCTGAATGACAGGTGGCTGCCCTGAAGAGATCCAACTGCTACGACAGTTCTCAACAAACTCCCCAGTACAATGACAGGAAACCAGGGCGGGGGACTCTCTGTTGGACAAGGTAGGGAGTAGCATGGGTGGGGGCATCTTCTACCTCTCCATAAGCAAAGAAGAGTATGCCTGCCCTCGGCCCCACAGGACCTGGTGTCTAATGTCAGCTCTGCCACCTCCTAAGTGGGCCATGTGGCCTAGCTAGTCGGTCTCCTTACCTTGGAAACCAGGGATGGCCATTCCCACTTCCAGGGTTGGGACTAGCACTAGGCACAACAACAAAAAGAGGACTCGTCCTTAGCTTCCTGTAGCTGCAAGGAGGCCATCTGCCCTACTGCCTGCCTGCCCTTACTTCATGGTCCTCGGTAAATTAACAAAAAGATCCACGCTCAGTTGGCTTTACTATTGTCAGATCAAAAGCAAAGGCTTCCTGCTCTCAGGGACCTCGTACCATTCACTCCCAGCTGGTAGACCACAAAGCTGGGATGAAAGCCCAGCTGGCCTAAGGCAGAACCCAGCCCAGGTCCAAGGTCAAGCTCGTGAGGACCTGGAATAGCAGTGGGGAGGAGCCATGGGGGAACAGCGTGTCTTCAGGGGGTCTGTAGTAAAATTTCTCCTGGCTTAGACAGGAACATCCTGGACTAAGTGGGGAGAAGAGTTGAAACCAGGGCTTTGTCCTTGACAGACCTCAGTTCCCACAGACTCCTCTCGTCCCGTTACCTCATGGGTGGCCTGGACCGTGCTACATGCTCTTCTGGATTAGGTTCCCCCTTCCTGCTTCCTGTGGCTTTGTTGTTTGTGCCTCAGGCGCCAAATCAGTTCCTGTGCACAAAGGGAGCTGCTTTGAGCTGCCCTAGTAAGAGTGTTGCCTACACCCCCCTACACACACCACTAAATACAATAAAATTTTAAAAACAAGGATTTTTTTCTTTGCTCAGGGAAGGCCCTAGGGAGAGCAAGCTGGACAGAGATTAAACATCATACGGTGCTTAGGCGGCAGGCTGATGCCATCACAGACTATTCCAAGCAGACTGCAGTCAGTCTGTGCTGGACACCAGGAATGTGGGGATTGAGAGAGGGGGTGTCCCTGCCCTGAGCACCCACAGCCCCGAGGGCACAGACCATTGATAACAGCCACATTCACCCTCATTGACTGAGTGCAGCAGCAGAGGGTACTGATTCCATTTTATTGGTAAAGAAACTGGGGCCAGAAGTGAGAGGTCTAGCTCAAAGCTCCCATGTCTGTGTGGAAAGTCCTGGGATGCCCCAGTCTGGTGCCTCCCATTGCATTTGTGGTTTGTGATTTTCTTTTTACTTACTTACTTTTGAGACAGGGCCTTCTTAGGTTGCCTGGGTTGATCTCCAATCCTTATGGTCAAGCCATCTCAATGCCTCAGCTTCCCAAATAGTCAGGTTCATTGGGCACACAGCACATGCCCAGTTGGGGGAACTTGTTGGCTTTTTTTTTTTAAGCAAAAGCAAATCATGGGGGAGAGATCTAAAATAAATCCAAATAGAGCTGAAGTGGGGACAGTGAGTGACAAATGTCTGCTTGCCCAGCTCCTCTCCGAGAACATGTGAGACCATATGAAAATCCAGGCAAAGCTCTGAAGGCTTTGTGTGGCCAAGGCTCCTGCCCCTGCACAGAGTTCAGCTGGAGTTACCCTTGAGATGTGGGACCGGTAATGCACAGGGATACTCAGAAAGTGCCTATATGAGGCATACCCCCTGGACCACAGGCTGGTTGCACAGTACACTGTGTTCACTTAATTCTGCTGATGAGCCAGACTCTGTGGTCTCCCTGGCTACCGTGGGAATGGAGAGTGTGTGGTTTGCCCTCCTACAGTGTAAAGCTAGTGGGGAAGGCAGCCTTTTGAACACTACTAGGAGGGACACAGACCTCAAATTGTGGTCAGGGCTTTGAAGGCAAACTCATAACCAGTGAGATATATATGCAAGGAGACCTGAGCAGTTGTTTCTACAGCAGGTAGGAAATCTGGGCCTCTTGGTACCTTAGAACAGTCTCAAAATTGGGTGTTGGCATGAAGGGAAGGTGACTAAGGGCCAGGAGCTGGATGGGGCAGGGCTTGGTCTTTCCTCGTTACTCAGGCATTTCTAATGACATAGACAAGGGGGACATTTGGTAGACCAGAAGAAGAGCATGATAGATGCACTGGTTTCCCAATTCAGGAAAGGACAGAGATTGCTTCTACTTCGGAGGTTTGGATTGTTACAAATCTAGAATTCAGTGCAAGGAATAACAGACATCTGAAACCAGAATGGAAACCAGAAAGCATTATGCAATCATAATGTATCCATACAGGATGGAGTCTAAATGGTACACTTTGTCTACACATTGGAAAACCTTTCTTCTGGACTCAGTGAAGACCTTTCTCAGCTACCCAGCTCCAGGTCTGGCCCAGCTCCTGTTGTCATCTCTTATTTAACAAATATTTAACCAACACCTGGGTCCGGCAGTACTACTCTCCCTGCACATGTCTGGCTCAGAGCCAGGGCTGTGTAAACATTTGGTCCTTTCTGCAGAGCTGAGGCCAAGGGTAGAGGTAAAAGTCAGACACAGTCCTCCCCCTGCCTGCTGTGTGCTGCCTTCCTGAGACCTAGCTATTGGGAACTTGCTATTGAAGCAGCTCAGAGGAAGGCCAGGCAGCCACTTGGTCCCCAGTGTAGGTCCCAACCAAGTCTCTTCTATGTCAGATGGATCTTAGTCTGGGATTCTGACCAGGTGCTTGTGTGCGTGTGTGTGAGCGTGTGTGCATGTGTGCACGTGTGTTGTGTGTCCTGCCTCTGCACAGCTGTCCTTTCTTCAGTGATCACCATTCTAGACCCACCAACTCTGCCGACATTAACCTCCCTCTGGTGCCCAGCCCTGCTTCCTCTCCACTTCTGTTTAGAAGCTACGTTTTAGAGAAGCCCCCGAGTCTGCCCGGGGATCTGTCCTCTGTGTTTTCTGTTAAAGCACCCTCCCTCCCCCATTTCTGTTCATCTCAGCACTCAGTGTGATGTCTCAGTGAGATCCATGCAGGATCTGCATCCCACCAGACTCAGCTTTCCTTGCAGGGGAATTTGCATCCATGAAATAATGTGTAGTATCTGAGTGTGGCACATGGGAGGTAGGTGCTCAATACATAAATATTGAGAAAATATCTTCATAATGACTCAATAAAATATTAGTCTTTCCTCTCTCCAGAAGAAGTCTGTCTCTCGCTTACACACACACACACACACACACACACACGTCCTTTTGACACACTCTTTCCTTTGCTGACTCACTTTCTCATGCTTATCTCTTCTGTGGCATAGTGTCAATCGGTGGTATATAGACCCTCTTGCAATTAGCTAAAGAGTTTCTGCCCTTGGACCCAGAGAGGGCTGGGGCTGGGTCCTCCACCATCCATGCACACCCATCTCAGCCTCTGACCCATTTCTTTAGATCTGAATGCAGCCATGCATTCCACGAAGGAATTCCACATGTGGATTTCCTGGACCCTTGCAACATCACTCAGCAGGAGGTAATGAATTCATTTTACAGATGAAAAGAAAAAGCCACAGAGAGGAGAGGCTGTGGCTTTCCCAGGTGGCAACATCAGAGCTGAGACCCAGGCTTCCTCTATCTGGGCTGGAACTGTTTCTGGGGCATATCGGGCAGTGGAGGTGGGGTAGGATGGTACCTCACCAGTCAGTCCCTCAGTCCCAGAGGTTCTAGAACACCCTCACTTGTCCTAGGACAAATGGAGAACTCTGTTCAGTCTCTTCCGCCTGCTTTCTGCTCCTGGAAGTGAAGTCACTGACCGTCACCGCGGCTGTGCCCGGATCATGTCCTGTTTTCTGCCCTAGGCTTCCTAACCCCCAACGCTAGATGCTCAGTCCCCCAGGGTATCCTGGAAGGACAATGTCCTAGTTCAGGAAGGGGCCACGAAAAGGATGGGAGTCATTAAAGATCCAGGGGAGATGGGAAGAGGCTCTCATAATCCTCACCACAACAGCCACACAACTGACACGGGCCAACCCTACGCAGCAGGGTACCTGGGCAATGTCATGAGAGACGGCCACCCACAGCTTTTGCTTCCTCGAATTCTAGGGCTTGTGGGCTTTCCACATGAAAATTGAATCTGCAGCTTCTAGTGTCTCCCCCCTACCAAAACACTCATTTTTCCAGAGAGAGGGCATGAATATTTAAAGACATTTTCCCAGCCATTGGAACCATACCACACTGCTGTTCTCTCTTTAAATTTATGCCCAGAAAGTTTGCCTGGGTGGGAACTCCATGCCCCACCCTCCCGAGCACAGGATATCGAATGGAGTCCCTGAGAAGTTAGCCTCCCTTTTGTCAGGAGGGTTACCAAAGCTGCTGGCTGGGTTTGGGGCTGGAGACGTGTGTGTATTCCTGATCCCTCTCCATGGCCACACACAGAGTTAATCAGCAAACCTCCTCACACTTCAGTACTTGGAGAAGCAAGGAAATTAGGCATGGGGTGGGGGAACAGTCATTGGAGACAGCAGATCAGTGGACAGAGTCCAGGAGCATAGGACCCCCGAATCCCAACACAGCAGCCCCGGCACTGACTGCATAACTGATCAGGATTCTGAGTTTGCCACTGCAGAACTACTCCAGCCCGAGGGCCACCTCCTGCTGACCCCCTTCAGCATCTCTGCTGTGCACAATTACTCGCAGCCCACTGCATCAAATCTCTCTCTTATCAACAAAACACAACACTTCCAGGATAAGTTTTTAAAACTCCAGTCACGCCAAGCTGCTTCCCAGACTCTGAGAAGGGTTCCGTTTCTCTGCCCATCTATAACCAATCAGCCACACATCGTCAACTCCATTTCTAAAGTTCCAGGCAATTACAGCCTTCTGAACTTCCTGGCGGGGTGCCTACCTGCCCAGAGCCAGATCAGTTTGTTAGCAGCCTCTGGTCCCAGGCGCCTATTCCCCAGCTTCTTCAGAGACTCAAGCAAGACTCCTACACACCAGGAGTGACACTCTCAGCACACTGAGGCAAAGTGACCAGTCAGGAGGTCACATCAAGGCAGGACACAATGGTGGAAGCCAGTCTCCCTACCTTTGCTGAGGGTCCCGGTGATGAGTTTGAAGATGGTCTGGGCGAATTTCACGAACCCGAGTCTGCATCTTTTGGAGCAGCCACTCATAATGGCAAAGGTGAAGCAGGTTCTTCGCTCAGCAGCCAGAAGGGACGGCACCCACCTCGTGTGCCTCTGGACCTTGGAGCCTGCCTAGGTGAACCCTGCGAGATGGATGCACCCCAGAAACCAGTCTCTGAGATCAGCACAGCTGCCTCTGCAGCGAGTCCAGCTCTGCATCCAGAGAGCCTGCAGGGCAAGCCCTCCCTCCCTCCCTCTCCACCCCCCCCCTTCTGTCCACTCAAGTCCTCACCACAGGAGCACCTCGGGATGCCAGGGCTGGGACGGCACTGCCAGGGTACCTAGGGCTCAGAGAAGACTGAGATGCGAGTGAAATTGAGCAGAGCAGGGAGGGAGGAGCTGGAGCCCTCCCAGGCTTTGCTGACAGTCTTGCCTACATGGCAGCGGTAATGTAGCAATTAATACTCCAGTCAGAAGGGAGGGACTGCTACACAGAAAACACGGCCCCACAGCTCCTGCGCTCCGCAGGCTCACTCGCTAGCTCACTCACTCTTCCACGCTGTCCTTCCCAGTTAACCTAACAGATCAATTCTTGGAGCCTTGATCTGGATCTAGGAGAATGCCCCACAGAGCAGGAAGCTGCAGCTGCCCCAGGCACTCAGTGGAAAGTTCGCAGAAAGCCTGGGACCAGCCTGGTTTGTACCACAGAGAGGCCAAGCTGAGTGGAGAGCCGGGAGTTGACACACTCCCCGCCCCTCACCAGATGATTGTTACACCTTGGGTGGAAAGATCTAACATGAACACCGGGTGCTATGTGCCTCCCTGACTCAGAATGGCCAGTGGCTCCATCTCCTGGTTTCAGGGACCCCATCTTAAAAGGAACTGCTGGATTCTAGCCTCTTTGCCTACAGAGCAAGCATGAGTACCGGCTGCCTTACAGGTAAGAGAGAGAGGCATGAGTAACCTCAGAAAGACGTAAAGTGGCAACAGAAGTTTAAGTAAGTTGACCACAATGCAGTTCTATGAACAGAAACTGCAGGCCTTATGTAAAGTAGCCACTGCTTAACAAACATTTGGCTGATATTTTGTATGAGAAGACTGTGGGAGAGAAGGGACCTCAAGGGACATCTCATTGTTCCACAGTGGCTCCACTTCACTTTCTTGGTGACTCAGAAGGTCACTGCGGTGGACCTTGGCCATGAGCATCATCTACAGATGCTTCTCGCCTATGCGTGCCCAGCAATGATGAAGTCCAGCTTCTCTGAACCTGGCCATTTCCTGGGAAATTCTCCTTTCCACTGGCTCCTTTCTCTGTGGCCTTCTCCTGCAGGGAGATCCAGAGCAATAGGTAGGATAAGAGTTTAAGAATGGATACCAGAGCTGACAGAATGCCAGATAAACCAGAACCTAGGTCTGTGTTATCTGTTCTTGTTTCTCTCTCTCTCCTGGGAGTGACAGGGAAGGGAATCTTAAAGAAGCAGACCTTATCCCCTAGGGTGGTCACCAACAAACTTCAGCCCCAAGGAGAGGCCTGGGAGGCCGTCTGCAAGCTTTTCTCTAAGCCCCCAGTCTCCTCTGCTTTACTAGCGGTCTAGCCACCATTTACACATCAGCGCTGGCAGAGAATAATATCCCGTTGTGCTTGATGTCTCAGCCTCCGAGACAGCTACGTTATCCACCCTTTACTTTTAGGCGTTAAAAGCCCCTGTTACCGCAACATAGTTGCAACACATCTGGGAATGTAAATGGTACTTAATCTTTTGTTCCCTGATTCCCTTGTCCAATATTTACTGTGTTCCTGGCATGCAGAAAAGATCTGGTGGGAGTGAGCATTCAGAAGCTAAAGCCAGTATCTGATGTCAGCAGCAAATGCACTCCTGCTGAAGAAGATTTGGTCTTGCAAGTGCTGTTCAGCATCCTGTTTCTTCTACCTTTTACTCTATCTGGGTCACCCAGTCTGTGGGACAGTGCCGCCCATACACACAGTAAGCCTTTCCCTTCATTTGGCCTATCCACATTCCAATCATTTCTGGAAGCACCCTACATCCCCACTCTGATGTGTGCTTTGCAGTTATCTATGTGTCTCTCAGTACAGACAGGCCAACAACCGAGATTCACGACCACGCTTGGTCCTTGCTGCTTGGGCTCTGACGTATAAGTAAAATGAGCATGCTCACCAGAGTGTCTGTATGGCACATGGACAAGGATACTGTGTCGACTGCAAGGCTGCTGCCATTGCTTCCATTGGCCAGCCTGCTTCTGCTACTGCTTCTGTTCCACCCCTGTCCCCAGAGCATCTCCATAACATCTACACCACTGGACAAGAATGTGGCTCACTACAAGAATCTTTTCAGTATTTTTAAACATACACTGCTTGCCCCGACCTGTGGGAATGCTGTGGGAGGCTCCAAAGCATGTCTAAGATGAAATCTCTGTCCACATAGAAACCCATTACAAGAATCACTGTTTATGTCAAGTCAGGGTAAGAGAATTACAGAAAAGGGAAAGAAACTTGGAGATAGTGAGGGTTTGGTGAGTGGGAAGAGTTAATAGACATGAAAACAAGGTCATTATGGGGAGAGGTGGAAGAAAATAGAGGTACGGGTGGAGCCTCAGGACCTCTGGCAGTCACAGGCTCAGATTTTTATCGTCCCCAGCAGCAACTCAAACTCCAGCGTTTGAATTCTTCTCTGTCCTCTACAAGGCATCATGTGTTTGAACTCTGTCTTAGATAAATGTGCTAGGCCCAGAAAAGGTCAGCCATGTCCAAAGTCCCACACAGCGGTGTCCCACAAGCAAGCTGTGTGTTCACTGTGAAGACCGTTAGTAGAGAAGGAGGCATTGGGTCATTGTGGGAGAACACAGGACAAAAAGCATGCTTAAGGACCATGCTATTCCGCAAGAAACGGGAGACAAAGAGGGAAAGAACACTTGCTGGGCAAACTGAGCTTGGATTCCAGCATGCAAGTAAAATGCTGGGCATGGTCATATGTGCACCTGTGACCCCCAAGCTGGTGGACAGAGACAGGAGAATCACTGGGGCTTGCTGATTACCACCTATCTCCAGGTCCAGTGAGAGATCCTATCTCAGGGAAATAAGGTGGAGAGTGATAAAACAGGACACTTAACCTCCTCCTCTGGATGTCATCTGCATGTGAGCACACACACACACACACACACACACACACACACACACACACACACACGTGGATATATATATATATATATATATATATATATATATATATATATATATCCACTACCACTACAAATAGAAAAAAAGGATGAATGGATAGATGGAGGAAAGAAAGAAAGAGAAAGAAGGGAGGGAGAGAGGGCAGGAGGGAGGGAGAAGAGGGAGGGAGGGAAGGAGGGAGGGAGGGAAGGAGGGAGGAAGGGAAGACAGAAACAGGAGCAGAGCACTCAGGTAGCATAAGGGAAACTGTCTCGCCAGCAGGCTTGTAATTAGCCTCTGCACCACAGATGAGCATTACCAGGGGAACACAGGAAGTCAGATTTACTCTCCACCTGACTCCACTCATGGGAATCTTCACACACCAGCTCCAGGAGGAAGTGGGACAGGCAGATGGGGACTCTAGGTGGTCTCTGGTGCTGGTGAGTGCACCAACTCCTCTGAGTGCAAGGATAAGAGAGTGGACAAGCCTTCCACATGAAAAGAGCAGGGAAGCTGTCCTCCAGAGGGTAGCACTGGTACCACCATGCCCTGAAGTCCTTCTCTGAACACATGCCCCGAGTATTCATTTCCCATAACACATATCCTTATCAGAACTATGTGAGGCAGCCATTACTCTACCACTCATTCTGTGTTAGATGTGGAAAGGAATGTGATGGGGTGGGGGAGAAGGGAGAGAGAGAAAGTCTCACTGGGTATTCCTGGCTGGCTTAGAATTCCCGTATAGACCAGGCTGGCCTTGACTATAGAGATCCACCTACCCCTGTCTCCCAGCCTCCTGTGTGCTGGTATTAAAGACATGCACATTTATTTCAGGTCTTATTAGTGTTCCAAATTAAAGTTAATAGCACCTTTAAAGAGCTATGTTTGCCTTGATACCAGAAGTGAGCATTTGCCCATCATAGCTGTAAACTCAAGGAGAAAGCATGTTCCCTGAAAAAAATAACACTCTCTGTGTGGTCACAGTTGCAGGGTGGGGAGAGGAGGCAGGGTGGAGGTACAGCTGCTGTCCAGCCAGGAAGCAGAACACAGGATCTGCCTAACAGAACACTTTATGTAGGGACTTGGGATGCCAGTGCTGTGAGATTCGGGAAACCAATGGGATGTGACACAGGGGTGACAATATAGGAACCAGCTTCTACCTCTGGAGATGGACCAGGAGACAGGATACAAAGCAAAGGAAACAGAATCCCCGGATCTAGAAGCTTGGCAGAAGGACCCTAGAAGACAGAGACACAGTCCTTCCGGGAGGATGCTGCTGGATGGTTTTAAGGGCTCTGGCCAGGAATGATGAGGACATGGCCGTTCCTTTTTGGAGTTCAAAATCATAATAATGATTCAACTCCTAGAAGCAGGAATCCATGTTCCTGCTGAGGGCATGTTGGCAGAAGAGGACAGCCTGCAAGAAGCATGTTCCTCCTTCCAGCCAGCACTTCTCACGCTGTGTTGGAGGCTGGCATGGGGCTGCTGGAAAAGTGGATATGTGGTTCTCAGTTGTAGAGTTTGAAGGGATGGAGGTGTCAGGACCACAAACAAACGAAAAAGTGGGTAATTCTGGAGTGAAAACCAGTGGGACAGGGACCTCCTGGAACTTGCTGGCCAGCTCCTGAGAGAGCAATGGTGCAGAAGGAAAGGGTAGATTCTGTGGTAGTCTCCATCATCAGACAAAAAGCAGCAGGATTTTTTCCCTCTGGCCCAATGTGGTTCTAGGTATTGGACTTGGGGGATCTGACTCTAGTCATATTAAACTCATGACGCATTTGGATACCATTATTTATTCTATGCGTTTATAGATAGATAAATAAGGGAAGGATTAGGTGGGGCTCAGTGAATACTTCATGGAGTACAAAAAAAAGATGGAATCATGTGGCTAGAAATTGAGCAGGGAAACTGGGGGGGGGGGGGGAGAAAGTCTCCATGAGTTCTAGAAGCGAAAAATGGTAGAAGCATTTGGAGGATGAGATTTGGGGAGAGAGTGGGCTGTAGGTTTTAAATGTCTTAGGGGACTGCACCATCTCTGGTGGATGGAAATGGGAGTAGGGGCTCAGGAGAGTAGGTGAGGATTGTAATTCTCATAAATAAATCATTCTCATTGCTGCTAAAGAAGAAAATAAATGTAGCATCCCAGTAGGCTCCAAATATTAGCATTTAAATATGGGCTTACCTAGGTGAATTTTTAAAAAAAAAACACACACACACACAATTTCCTGAGATTTAAATCTGATTTTATTTTTGCCTCTAAGCTTCAGAGAAATCAGTTCTGCTTGAGTGTGGGCCTCAGAGAGGGATTTTGTTTGCTCCAGGGTGGACCAGCAAACTCTAACGAGTGTTTGCAGCTTCTCCGTGTTATAATTGTGAGCAAATGATGCCTGAGAAGCCAAGGGCAATTCATCAGCAATGTTCACAGAATTTTTAGGGCTCATTGCATTGAGAGCAAGGCACCTCGTCTTGGGATCTGCATGCACTCTGCTCTTGGCTGTCAGCAAGGCTGTACCCCACTAGGCCCCCGAATGATGGATGCTGCTGCAAGAGCTGCCAGGCAGAGATGGAAAAAGATGAGTGGTCCCTGAAGCCCCCCTTTCTCTTCCTGTTGCCCCTAGATGCTCAGTGTCTCTAAGTTACACACTGCTATGAATGGCATGTCCTCGTGTCCTGTCCAAGCCCATCTTTTCTCATCCACATTTGCATGCAGTGCTAAGAATGAGCCCACTATACCAGTTCCCTGTGCAACCATGGATGGGAAAACCCTGGTTTAAAAAGAATACCAAAAGGTACCAATTTGAGTGCTGGCTGATCCTGGCTGTAATCCATACCCAGCCTAATATGGTGTACTAATTTCTCTCTTCTTTCTATAGCTACTGGAAGCACAGCAGGCCCCATAAATACAGAGCCAAAATTCCTGGATAAAGGAATCCTATAAAACCAATGTGTCATGTGTTCCAGGCACCTAGAAACCTGCTCTTCCCGAAGGACCCTGCTGTTTTCTCCCATATTCTGTATTTTAATCATTCGCAGCAGCCTGTCAGTGTTTCCAGGATACAATCCTGGTAGCCTCCAGTAACCTCCTCCTTTTCCTGTCTAACTCAGCCAGCCCACATCAGTTCTTGATACACCTACACCTTAGGATCCCCTGGACCTGCCCATTTCTCGCTACCTTTATGCATATGCACGAACATCTCAAAGGGAAACCCACATTCCACTCACAGGATTTAACAGTGACACCCAAAATGTGGTGTGTGTGTCCTAGAACCTGTGAAAGTAGAGACTTACTGGAAAGAGGGTGTTTGCAAGTGAACCTAAATGAAGCCATTTGGAAAGAGATCATCTTTGAGTATCCAGGTAATTCCTAAACCCAGTGACATGTGTTCTTAGGATTGACAGGAGAAGGTGCAAAGAGGAAGGGAGGGAGCCCTGGGAGAGATGGAAGTGATGCAGCCTGAGTCCATGAACTTCAGGACCACCATCAGGAGAGATTTTCCTGTATCCTGTGGAGATAAGGACACCTGGTTTTGGAAATCTGTCTTTCAGGATTGTGAGAGAGAGGGAAAAAAGCAACCTTGTCATTTGAAGTCACTCAGTGTGAAAGGATTCATTACAGCAGCCACGAGAAACTAATGCAGCCCATCTAAAACAAGATTCATTTCAGGGATTAAGAAAAAAAATATGAGTTCTGGGAGCCACACTCATGGTGACCTGCACAAGCAGGCATCCCAGTCACAGGGGATGAGCTGGGTAAAGCGTTGTCTCCTGGGTGTACTCAGACTGTCTGTCCTGGGCTCTGAGATCAATGATGCCTTCAGCCACTCTACGGTGGGGGCTGACAGCCTCTGTGGGCTGATTCCCCCATGTCAGCAACAAGCTGACGGCAGAAGAGTTGCCGAGCTGGCATCTGGATGGATGAATGGCACTTGCAATCACACAACTCATTTAGCTCCCTTCCCTAAACAATGCTTCTCTGTTCCCCTGACCAGCAGGATCAGCCAACTCATGGAACCATGGAATAATGGAGGTGTATCTGCACCTCACTGGTGTCCAGCGCTGTGGTCTGGTGTGACTTGTTTTCTAACAGCACACATTGGAACTGAGTACCCATTGTGAATTGAAGTGAGGAATCATAATCTGAATTTGGTGTTTAAAGGTATGATTTGAGAGGGAAACCAGAGTGGATCCCCCGCTATTGGATCTCAGTAGCTTTGGAAAGGAAAAGAGAAGCAATTCAGGACACATGCACACCCTCCTGTCTCACACCATGTGATCCTCTGCAACACCTCGAAATGTCACCAGCAAAACGGCCATCATCAGATGTGGCCCCTTAACAGATGCTTGGTCTCCAGAATAAGTCTCTGTGTTCTTCAAAGTTTACCCAGTCTGTGCTGGTGTGACTTTATACTTCCCACAAAGCCTCAGCCAAGCCTCACAGGTCCTATTTTACAGATGAGGAAATCGAGTTCTGACGATAGACATGACATGCAATGCCACATGGCTGGGCCACAACCACCAGCCTTCCTGCCTCTTTCTGCAGAGGCAAGCTCACACCATTCACCAGCTAAAGGTCATTTAAGTATAATTTTTCAGATGGTGTCTTTGGTTTGGAGTAGTAATATCCAAAGGAAGCTGACTTTCCCCCCTGAGGAACATGATCTCTGGGTTTTTCCTTTGATAGACCCCACACATCTAGAGGGATGGGTGTACGGCTTAGAGAAATGGGTAAGGAGAGTGGAGACTCCATAGGGAGCAAAGAAGAAGCCAGGGGAGCACAGTCAGAGCAAAGTCCCTGCCAGTCAACCCATGATAGGACAGGCAGCAAAGGCTCCAAACCTGTGGCAGACCTTTGCAGGGTGGGTTTAGACAGCAGACTCTGGAAAGTCTCCATCAGAAGATAGCCCATAGTGGCCTTCCAGGAAGACCTGTCTGCCCTCTGACACATAGTGCCTTTCCCCTACCAAGTGGGGTGAAATTACATCTCTACATATTTACTCTTTTCACTTCTGACCTTTCCATCCCCAAATACAGACATCCCATCAAAATGATGCACTGACTTTTGTTTCCAATAGTATATCCTGATCCCCAGTTTCCTCGATTGTGACCAAGGATGAGGATACATCCTACCTCAAGGGGGCATAGAGATCCGTAAGAGTGGATAGGAAGAAGATGGCCTTGGTACAATCTGCAGCAGGATCTCCATATACCAGGAGTTGTAAAGGGAGGCTTTTCCTTGTTAGCCGCTTTCGTTTATCACCCGCCAGTCGCCTGGGCTCTGCCGAGTTGTAGTCCCCAAATAACACACAAGACGCTGTATTAATTATGAAGCTGTTGGCCTTGCTTGTTTCTTACTGGCTAGCTCTGACTTAAGTATTTACCCCATAATTGTTAATCTAAGTATTTCTCTTACCGGAGCAAAGTTTCCGGGCTTCTTATCCCTATGGCAGCTGCATCTTGACTTCCTGTGTTTCTCCTACCCAGAGTCCTCCTGGACTCCTAGTCCCATCTATCTTGCTTTCCTATTGGCCAACAGTGCTTTATTGACATATACACAGGACTTCCTCAACAAGGAGTGTGAGGGATCAGCTTTGAAATCTGAGGGCTCCAGTCACAGGGGAAACCCAGTGCTCCCAACCCTCAGAAGCTACTCCCTCATATCACAGGACTTTTTTCTCTTCTCGGGTGTTCTCGGGCCTACCTTGACCTCCCTTCCTGCAAGTCTCTGCACAGCCTCCAGCTCCTAGGCAATACCCGCTAAGGATCAGTCCTCCTAACAGATCTTCCAGGACTGGGGAGGAACTTCCCCTCAGGAGTCTGACCATCAGGAGGATCTCTGTTGGGGACCACATCCATGGGTTCTCGAGTCCTTCTATAAAATGACATGGTGTCCACATAGAACCTCTGTCTGCTCTGAGTGTCATAGCTACCACCCTGCAAGTTTTTGGTTAAAGAACAATGTTAAGAAAAACAGCTATACACTTTCAGTAGAGATGTGTCTAAATGTTTTATTAGTCCCCCCCTCATTTATTTGTTGAGTGGTGAAACATGTTCAGGTCAGAGAACAATGTTCAGAAGTTGGGCCTCTCCTTCCACTATGTGGGCTGGGGATCAAACTCAGGTCTCCAGGCTTGTTAAGTGCCTTTACCCACTGAGCCATCTCACAAATCCTAATTTGTTGCTACCGTGTGGTTACTTGAATCCTCAATGTAGGACCTCATTGGAACCTGCTGAGAGGGAGGGTGAGTAGATTTGGTAAAGCTGGCATAATCCACCCCGTGTTCACAGGTCCCTCTCAGCATTCTCAGCCTGAGTTCCGGTTGTCCCCACAGCCTAGTACTAAACAAGTTCATAGGGATGTGTTCGACATGTTGATCTTCTGCGGGGGGTGGGGGGGTGGGGTTTGCTCAGTTAGAGCAACACCAAGCATGAATCATAAAGGTCTCGGAGCCCATGAGAACTGAATCAGCTTGCCACTTACTGTGCTGTGGTTTGATGTGTCTCCCCAAAATTCACGTTTTGGAAACTCAAGCCCCCAATTCACTGCTAATAATGTTTGGGGTTGGGGCCAATGGGAGGTAATTAGAATTGAATGAGGTCAAGAGAGGGCTCTGTGAGGACATAAGTGGCTTTATAAGAAAAAAGAAAGAGGGGCCTGAGTTGGCACAGCTCTCACCATAGGGTGCCCTCTGCCATGGCAGAGTATAGCATGAGGCCCTCACTGCATTCCAGAGAGATGCTGGTCCTGTGTTCCTGGATTCCCAGCCTCCAGAACCATGATCTAAATAAACTTCTCTTCTTTAGAGATGACCAGGGCTCAAACATTTTGATACAGAAACAGAAAACAGCCGAAGACCATTCGTTATTACATTAGTTATTACATTCGCATAGCTCAGTCACTCCACTTCTTTAAACGTGTAAGTTCTTATCTTAAACGTGAAAGCAGAAGAGGCGCTATCTGGGAGGGGGGCAACCATCAGGAGGAAGGAATGGGGGACAGGGAAGGGCAGTGGTAAATAACAAAGTTTAGCGGTAGGCACCTCTGATGCTATTACAATGAAACCCACCTCTTTACAAGCTAACAAATGTAATTATAAACAAGAGCAGGCCTGACCAACTCTTCTGGTTTCCTATTGACTGCATGAGGGGTTTCTAGGGACATGGGACTTCTAGGACTGACACGAAAACAGTCCTGAGTCATACACAGTGTGGCGGCAGGGTAGATGGCGCCCTGAACAGAGGAACTGCGAGTAACTGCCTTGCTTCTATCTGCGTGCAGATTTCTGGTCATTTGAGTTTTATATTTTGCTGCATACCCTGTCACAAATGGCCCTACATTTTCTGTGGTGCCATAGATTGCTAAGGAACAATGGCGGTAGGTGCCCAGCCCTCTTTGCTGTTGTAGGTACTCAGAGGGCCATTTGTGCAGGCTGACCAGGCCACTTACCAGGGGAGGTTGGGGGACAATGGTTATGTGAACAAGGTCCAGGCATAGGCAGCCCCAGGTCATCATAAGAATGTTGCTGTAGAAACCTTTCAGATACCCCTAATGAAGGGAACCTGGAGAGGTGTTAGCTTATTTTTTAGGTGTCTAGGAATCTTTTAGATATTAATTTCATTTCGATAATTGCATCACTACTTAGAGGGCCTCAGAGTCCTGGCAACTGATGAGCATCTGGAGACCGTGGGCGTGTACATGGGTCCCATGGAGTAGGATGCTACCCAGGCACTGTTTCCCAGACTCTGGTTGATTGCCCACTACAGATTTGAGAAACCCGCCCCTTGTCACGGTGCCCAGTGCCTCAGATGGTGAAACTAACTAAACGATTAGTGGAATTCAAGCCTAGTGCCAAGCTGGTGTGTTCGAGGAAGGGCCAGATTGGGAGGGGAGTGTGACAGTTTCTTGCTCATGGTGATTTTGTGTCAGTTTTTTCCTTCCAGCTGAAGCCTCATTGATCACAGAGGACATGTCCTGAGTCCTTACAGACACGCGTCCTGCTTGCAGAGTCTTCTACTCCTATATCAACTAAGGCAGAGCTTGTCATCCAGGAGAACCTTGTTTCCATTGTCATCAGTAGGCTTGTCTACCAGGTGAGAAATAAATCCAACACACAGGGATTTGATTTCTCAAGGCAAATTGTTATGCAAGCGTTAAAAGACAGTTCCTGAGGGTGGTAGACAGCTCACTTTCTAAACCTTCCATCCCTGTGAGTTCAGGCAACTCTCCTAAGCCTCAGTTTCCCCATATGCAAAATGCAGGTGGTAATAGATACTAATGGCCACATCATTTGCTTATTTACATTTAATGAAAAATGAGTGCTCAAATCACCTCAGCTTTTACTGTTATTTTCATATAATTGATCATGGAGACTTATAGACAAAAGAAGACCTTTGGGTACACAGCTGACCCCTCCAGAGTGTACAAATCCTCCAAGGCCTTATGAGTATCAAATACCTGTGACTCTGCCTTCCTTACATATAAACTATCTCCTGACAAGAGCCCAAGATCTGGGTGTTATTGAACTCAGAGCTCCAGAGTTGGCCAAGGGACTGGACACTATTGTATCTGGAGGATTGTCCAGGTCTCTCTCACCTTTTGGGTTCAGCATGGATAGACAGAGATGTAGCTACCTCCAAAGTGTCACTATAGGCCTTCACATACACACCTTTATTGAGATTTTCCTTGACTTAGACTCTGTATTCTTCATCTAGGAAGCTAATGCCTTTTTTCTTCTTTTTTTAAAATTTATGTTAGAAACAAGCTTGCTTCACATGTCAATCCCAGCTCCCTCTCCTTTCCCTTCTCCCCATTCTGCCCCCACCAGACCCCTCCAGTCCCCCACCCAATCTCCACCCAGATTCCCAAGGAGGGTGAGGCCCTCCATGGAGGGTCTCCAGAGTCTGTCATTTCATCCAGGGCAGGGCTTAGGCCTTCCCCCAAGAGTCCAGGCTGAGAGAGCATCCCTCATTTTGGGATGGGCAACCAATGTCCATTTGCATGCCAGGGATAAATACTACCCAAGGCCCCATAGATTACCTAGGCCACATTCAGCAGGTCTGGATCAGTCCTATGCTTTCTACACAACCATCAATCTGGGTCCAAGAGCAACCCTTGTTCAGGCCAACTGTTTCTGTGGGTTAAACTGGCCCTGTCTTAATCCCTTTGCTCATCACTCCTCCCTCTCTGTCACTGGATTCCAGGAGTTCAGTTCAGTGTTTAGCTGTGGGTGTCTGCCACTGCTTCCATCAGTCACTGGATGAAGGTTCTGTTTCCCAGACTCTCTGGCAGTGGGATTGCATGCTGGCACTCCCCTGATTCAAGTCTAAAATCTATATATGAGTGGGAACATACCATGTTTGTCTTTTTGTGACTGGGTTACCTCACTCAGGATGGTTTCTTGCAGTGCCATCCATTCGCCTGCAAATTTCAAGATTCCATTGCTTTTTTTCTGCTGAATAGTACTCCATTGTATAAATGTACCACATTTTCTCTATCCAGTCTTCAGTTGAGGGACATCTAGGTTGCCTCCAGGTTCTGGCAATTACAAATAATGCTGCTATGAACATAGTGGAACAGATGTCCTTGTTGTATGAATGTGCATCTTATGGTTATATGCCTAAGAGTGGAATTGCTGCCTTTTGGAAAACACTATGATTAAGAAATAGGAGAAGCCTTGTAAGTCCTCTCCCAGGCTGCTGCAGAGTCATCTGACTTTATCAGCTGTCAGTTTTCACCTCTTTATGTGTATTACATGTATGAACAGGAGAACCAACAATAGACTTTTTAAAGATGTATTTATGTTATGTGCATGAGGGCTCTGCCTTCATGTATGTAAGTATACCACATACATACAGTGCCTGCAGAGGCCAGAAGAGGGTGTTAGATCACCTGGAACTGGAGTTAACAAATGATTGTGAGCCACCGTGTGGGTTCAGGGACCCAGCCTGGGTCTTCCACAAGAGTGGCAAGAGCTCCTAACTGCTAAACTGTCTCTCCTGGCCCTAGAAGTAGACCTCTTTAAAAGGCAGAAGGGAGAGAGAAGGCTGTGCCTGAACTGTTCTTTGGAAAGGGGTTGGGTTGGTTGAGGTGTGGGTCCTGAACGTCCTCTTCATAAACAGTGAGTGTCAGAAGACATAGCAGAGGTGGCCTCCCCTGTTCTGGAATCTCAGGGAAAAAATTCATGTAAAAGAGTGGAAGAGAAGAGAGAGGAGATGGAAGCTGCCCTCGGGCTACCGGAAACAGCTGGAGAGCTTTGAAGAACAGTCTGTCTAATACTAGACTTAAATTGTCTGCATGACTCCCATCCCCTTAAGCCTCCTGTGAAGTAGGCCACACACAAAGGACTTGTCAGGTTTTTCCATTTTAAAAGTGGAAACTAAGGAATGTAACTGGTACAGAATAGACTAGTACAGATAGAAAGCTAGTAAACTGCAAAGTCAGTGAAAGCAGATGCTCAGAGATCTAGTTGACCAGACAGACCTTAAACCCTACCTACCCATGCACCATGTCCCCAATACACGGACACCCCAACACACACACACACACACACACACACACACACACACACACACACACACTGGCATGATTGGGAGAGAAGGCACCCATACATGGTGGGGTTGCATTCTCACAAAATTAATTTGGTTCTAAGCAACACAGAATCTTAGCTGACTTCTGAAATATGAAAATAACAAAAACACTAACGTCAGCTTGAACACTGTACTTTCCAAAAGTACTTCCCTATATTTGTCTGTTTAACCACAGAATTCTGAGTCTCAACTTTCAGGCAAGGAGAGTGCAGACTTAGGAGGTCACAAGACTGCCTCAAAGTGACACCAGGGTCCATGCCCACGACAGTTGGATGGCTGTTGACTCAGCAGAGAGGCATCTGTTTGCAAGAGTTTCCTAATCATTAGGGTATTAAGTGGTTCCAAAAATACAATGAGATGCCTTCTAGAAGGTGAAGCTGAGCCTAAACGGAGTTGAGGACCCAACTCTGTCTTGCCTCTGGATAGGGTAAAGGGCAAGTAGAGCAAAGGTTAGCCCATCAGTCCAGCAAAAGTGTGTTTGACCTGCCAGAGGAAGGTTGGTGAGGAGGGTTGAGTCCCCTGGGGAAGTCTGAGAAGAACCACATATAGCCAGACCCCAGATGTATACAGATGGAGTTTAGAACCATGGTCCTCAGAAGAGTGAGCATTCTAAGACAGGTTGCCTTCTGCCCTTGGAGACCACAGAGTAGCCATTTTGTACCAGAACCCTGCAAATCACCTCCCTGAGTGAAGAGGTAGCCTTTGGGCATTTTCTGAAATGCCACCACTTCATCACTAGAGGGAGCCCATGTTCCCACTCTTTCCTGCTCCCAATCTCTCAACAGAATTTAGGGAATCAAGCAGCAGATGCTGTGATAGACAACACATCTGTAAAATGATTGCCGTTTCTAGCTTATGTTGTGAGACCCCCTCGTTACCCAGTCTGAGCAATAATCCCAGGATGAATTTACCACCCGATTCCTGGATTCAAACTCTTCTCACCACCAGATGCAGGGGCTGGGAGCCCCAGAGGCAGTGGACAGAGATGAAAGAAGCAGAAGTCACTCTACTGGGCCAGGCCCCTGTTGGAAAGATCTGCCTCTCTGCAAAGGGGAAGGGAAAGTTATGATAAAGCAGGATTTTTTGGGCTTGTCAGGTTTTCCTGGCCAGTCAACTCTCTGACATATTTCTTGGGCTGAACTATGTACCCAACAATGACTATAAGCCCGCCACCCACCAAGGAGGCACAAAACAGGGTGGTTAGGTCTACTGGCTCTGGATTCAGACAATTTTGCTTCCAACCCTTCCCAAACTACACAGAACTGCCACGGGTCCAGGAACCATATCTACCTTCTGTGCCACAAAACCCCCAATGCCTAGAATAGAGCCTGGCACTAGAGGCCATTAAATATTTTATGAAAAAGCCAAGAACTCTAATCTCCAGTGTTTTTTTTTTTAACCTTGGACTAGTTACTTTGTGTCTTGCTCTGCTTTATTTGAAAGGGAACAAAGGACACTAGGCAGACAGAGTGATGAAGGACAAAGGAAAGCCAAGCTAAGGTCCCTGTTCTGCGTCAACAACCAGGTAGGCTTCAGTGGTGTCCACTGGATCTAAACAGTCATTGGTGTGTGTGTCTGAGGTCTAAGGTGACTCTTTTAGGGATGTGAGCTTCTTCTCTGTGTCTCCCTTCTCATCTCACTCAGCTTCCACTTCGGGGGGGAAAAAAAGGAGAAAATTGCCAAGTAATTGCTCCTTGACAACCCCCGCTGGTCCACAGCAGTTTATTTTTGCTAGAATTAGAATGGGGGACCGGGAGATCTGTGAGCAGTGCAGACCCTTCACGTCTTGAAGGCACCCCACATGAGAATGCCACCGGCGTTTGATTTGGTTAAGGGTATCCCCAAAGTCTCAAGTCACGTGTGTGACCACTGAGGTAGAGAGAGCAGCCCTGGGCCATCTGCGATGGTCAGGAGTGGCTGGAACATGGCTACACAGTGACCATGTGCCACGGTCAAGCTGTGTGCTCTCTCACTGTGCTCCCATTCCAGCTCTGCTTACAGGGAGACACTGGTTTATTCCTATTCTGCAGACGAAGAAACTCAGACTCAAGAGAGATAGTACCTTGTCCATAGCCACATGGTGACTGGGTGGCAGGGCAGGGACCCGAGGCCCCATGCAGCCGAGACCTAAGCGTCTGTGTTTTAGGCTGAAATGTTACCCTCCTTTCCAGGAGATGGGAGTCATGGCTCCAGACTGGAGGAGATTCCAAGTTATGTGTGCATTCCTTGTTCCTTTACGGAGGGTGTCAGGAAAGTGCTGCACAAACCTTGGGCTTGGCTTCTCTCTTGGGAGTCCAGGCTCTACAAGTCAAGGTGAGGCCCCCTAGGGGGACCGGGGATGGGATGATGACCCTGAAGCTCCCCCTGGAGCTGTGGGGATTTTTCATTGTTGATATTTTAGTTGATTTGGTCAGTATACAGAGAAATGCCATTGAAGCATTTTATTATACAGATGTCACTGCCCTCCCTTATCCTCCCTCCAAACAGTTCTTCCTTCTGCTTTTATGTCAACATTCATGGGAAAATAGAGGGAGATAGAGATTATGTGAGGCGGAGTGAGTCAGATTCAAATATGGAATAAACATACACACAAAAGAGAGGAGGGGAGGGAGACTGTTTGATCCTGGCTAACCTGGAACTCCCTATATAGAACAGACTAAAAGACATTTCAGCCAGTGCCACCACCCTGGAGACTTCCTGAGGGTCCTCTCTCTGTGCCTGCTCTGAGATCAGCAGCTGCTTGAGCACCAGCTCAGAGCCTTGGACAGAGTAACACCACTATTTATCATCACAGTTGTCCCATCCTTGGGAACGCCTAGCTAGGTCCATCTCCTGGGGTCCCAGATGCAAATAAATACTGACACAGCTGAGAAGGGTAGGACCAACTATGGATCACCCGAGTTTCTGCAGATCCAAGCCTCTTACGTGAAAGACACACGTGCACTCTCTCACCACCTGGAGGGAGCACAAGGATTGGGAACCAGTGAACCAGCCTGCCTCCATCTGAGGCTTAAAAGCCATCTAAGGAGAAAGACAAACTAGGCTCATCCCTGTTTATCATTAAAGCTCTGTTTCTCAAGGATTGGGCTATGCCCCGCCTGTAACCCAACTACAAATGGTTCTGAACTGTCTGTTCAGCAATGGCAACCATGTCTTTGTTTCAAAATGTTGTTTATAACCATCTTGTAACCCTACCTTTGTCTCAAAAGTTTTTTATGACTACCTAGTCATGACCACCTTGAAATAATGTCTTTGTTTACAACTAACTTGGTATACTTAGGTTCTGCTCCTGTAACCCTGCCTATTATACTCCCCAAATGCCCCATTTGGAAACCTCCTGCCCCTGAGTTATAAAACCTTGTTTTCCTCACATCCAAAGCTGACCTCTCAAACCCTGCCTAAGGGAGAGGCAGCCTATGTACTAGGATAAAAAAAGCTTGCTTTGATGAATTGTTTTCTTTAATTAATTTGGCCTTGATGATTTGGGTCCATGGTGGTCTTTCCCCTCCCATCTTTGGGACTAACAGGAACCAACCAGGAAAGTAGAGAAAGAGAAAGCAGGGGAGAAAGAGATGGCCACACATGGGGAGTCACAGCCACAGAGTGTCTCTCTCATTCCATAGGGTAAAGAGTTTGGCGGGAGGCTTTCCATCACCAGCACAGATGAACTGTGGAGATCCGACGGTGACCCTAGAAGGCAGGTTTTCTCTTAAAAGGGAAGGCAGACACAATACTCCGGTGCTTTCTGAAGACCGGAAGTGAAATCCAGAGTCCTCTCCTCTCCCTTCCTAGTCTCTGAGGCCGAGGCTGCTGTGTGGTCCAAAAGCAGTGCTGAAGACACTTCCACAGCTACATCGGGATCCACAGCACGGGAAGCACCCCAACTCCACTTTAATAAAAGAATGCACATCCACGCAAGCATCTTCACAGTCTATGACCAAATAGACTCTAACCTAGGGCAGGGGTGTGGATTCAGCACTTCAGAGAAGTCTGGTGCCCCTTCCCTAGGCTCACCTATGAGAGATGCTGCAGCCCCAGAGCACATTCCCATAATCTCTGGGCACAATCCATGATGTGATTACTTAGTCCAAGAAGAAATATGGGGTCTTTATCACACCCATACCATCTGAAGGCCTGTAGGGTAAACTCTTTCTGCTTTGCCACAGTTCTTGCTGAACAGCCTCCTTTAGCTGTGGACTGGGAGGTAAGGAGAATGGAGAAGCTGCTCTGCCCTCTGCTGGGAAGAAATGGCATCGTCTCAGTTAAGAACAGCCAAGGAGCTGGGCTCATGCCTTGCTCTAGAAGTATCTTCCTAAGACATCTTGCTTTCTGTTCTTCACCGTGAGCTTTGACGGGATCAAAACCAAGTAGCTTTTGCCAACCCTAAGACAAAAGGAAACAAAGCTGGCGGCTGTTAGGTAAAAGTGACTACCGCCCAAGACTCTGTCAAACCACACAGCTTTGCACAAAGCCACCATGACCCTATATTAAAAAGTTTCTTCAGAAATATCTGCTTAGCCACTTCCTATAACCCACAGGCTCCCATTGCTCCGGATTAATTCCCGTGGCCAAAGTGGGCTGCATTATAATATCTTATATGCACCTTTTTTTCCTTCAAAAACCTCATTGAGTACACAGTGGCCAGCGCACTCTGATGTTCCATGCTCTGCTGTACCTAAGTATCTGCCCTTGTGTAATGGAGTCTGTCTGCCACTGAACGACATGCTGTATCGTCTCCCGTGGCTCTCATGGCTCTACCCTAAGATACAGCTGGGAGGGATTCTTGCTAGCAAACCTTTGGCTAAGAATACCTATTAACTATCTTCAATCTTTCTTTTCTCCCTAAAATTAGGCCTAGGTATCTGTCTGATATCTGGGTCCAGGAAGGCGTCTTGCGTTGACTGGTGACTGTCTGAGTTTCTGTCTTCCTGTGGTTTCACCAGACAGTGGTGGTGTTTGGCACTATCCTGTGGCTGGGACTGGCGCAATGCTCTCGGCCCACCCTGTGACTCAGTGGCGGGGAGTGAGGGCCCTGCTTCCTCAAAGGGGTGCTGGAGTGTGTGTCGGCCTGGCTGTCACCAGGGAGTGCCTCTGAGGTAGACTCTGAGTCGCCTCCTGGGGAGGTTAGCAGCAGAACTGACCCCTGGAGGCAGCGGGCATGCCCAGAGCTGTGGCTGCTTTCCAAATTCTTTGACCTTCCCTTTCTCCGCCCCCCCCCCCTCCATCCCACACTGTGGCTGAAGAATCAGGATGGCAGGAGGCTCAGGGGAGCCTTTCTACCTGAGAAAGGAAGCAGAGCAAAGAGGTCCGACCAGAGCCTTCTTGGCAGTTCACCTCCTAGTCTCCCAGGGAATCACAGGACCAGCCCCTATGGCTGGTCACCTCCCCAGCAGCCCTCGTCTCCCCTCCTGCCATGACGCAATGGAGGAGAGGATGCCTGCTCCTTTCTCTCCTCAGCTTAGGCTGTCCTGATGTGGGCAAAGGAGAGCACTGAGTGACAGTCCTCATCACTGCCTTCGTGGCCTGAGGTTTTAGGGGAGGAGAAGAAGAGGTAGCAGGAGGGTTGGAAGGTGCTGTGGGGTTCTCCTGCCCTCTCTCCAAAAACTGCTGCTCCCAGGGAAAGTTTGGAAGCCTCAGGGCAACTGTGGCACCCAATATTAATGGCCTGTTTGCCTTCCCAAGTCCTAACTTTGAATGTAGATGCTAGTATCTCCTTCCACCTGTGACCCTGCAGACTCTTCTAAAGGACCCCATGATGCTCACATTCTGCACTCTCTACTGCCTTGGCTGTACGTCTTGAGCCCCAGAGCCAAAGATTTCAAGACCTTGAGGGGGAAGCATAACATCCTTTCTGGGAACAGGGACTGTGTTCTTCCCAAGCTGTCATTCAATTGTGGGGATTTCCCTTGAGGTGAGGACAACGTCTTCTCAGTAACCCCCTTTGGCCCCAACTAGTAGGAAGTCTTGTGCCCCAAACAAAACGGAATTGCCTGTGACTCATATCCAGCTCTAGCTTTTGAGAAATCTGCTTCTTGAGGTTGGAAGCTGGGCGTGGAGTGAAACTAGGGCATGCTGGGAGTGCAAGTGAGTGTGTAAGTGTGTGTAAGTGAGAGAGAGTGTGTGCTGGTGGCCTTCCAAAGAAATGCAGCAGCATTTTGTGTTCTGGGCCAGCAAAAACTAGCTCTAAAACCATTCACCTCCTTCTCGGGTAGTACCCTGGCACCATCCAAACCTGCTTAGACATTTTACCTTTCTTTTTATTACTTACTTATTTATATATTTTTGGTGCTGTGTAATTATGTTCATGTATGTGCAGATTCACAGATGTGTTCAGGTATGTGTGTGTATATGTGAGTTTGTATGTGCATGCATGTGCAGACACATGTCATAGCACAGATGGGAAGGTCAAAGGACAGCATGCCAGTTCACTCCTTCCACTGTGTGAGTCCTGGGCTTGAACTCAGATCATCAGGCTTGGCAGCAAGCTCCTTTGCCCACTAAACCATCTCAGCAGCCCTCTATTCATTTATTCATTTATTTATTTTATATTTTATATGTTTGAATGTTTTCCCTCATGAGTGTGTGTGTGTGTGTGTGTGTGTGCACGCACTCGTGCATGCATGTGTGCACCAGGTTCCATGGAGGCCAGAAGAAAGTGTCAGATTTCCTGGAACTGGAGTTACAGATGGTTGTGAACTGCTATGTGTGTTCTAGGAATTAAACCCAGGTCCTCTGCAAGAGCAGTGAGTGCTCTTAAAGGCTGAACCACCTGTCCAGCCCTTCCATCTCTTTTTAATTTTTTAAAAAAGAGAAAAACAAAGTAGAACTGCATGAAAGCAAAGGAGTGAACCATGTGTTCCTGAAGTAGGTTCAGCAAGTGCATGGGGAATAAAAAGACATCTGTAAGGCATCCTAAGATGTCTATAAGGCATCCCGCACTCCCAGGTTTAGCCTTGTCCTGGGCTCCTGCCAGTCTTCGGCTCCCCCATTAGCCCTGGAGTCCAAGCCCAGTGGGGGAAGCAGAGGGGCCTCTGTGGGGACATTGCCACTTGCTTAGGAAGAAGCTCTGCTGGAGGGTGACCAGACTAGCCAGGATGTGTTCTGAGCACATCAAGGGTGAAGCTGCTTTAGTTTTAGTTTTGCATATTGTTATTGTTATAAGAGGGAAATGCCAATGTGGAGATAAACACAATGGGGAACTGAGACTCAATGTGAAGTTTTTGACTCCCTCTTCTCAAGACAGAGTCTGCTATGTAGTTCCTGGCTGGCCTGCAACTCACTGTTTACACCAGGCTAACCTTGAACTCACAGAGAACCATCAGCCTGTGCCTCCTAAGTGAATTTTCAAACACTGGCAGAACAACAGAGTGTTCTGATGGGTTAACCTAACTTCATCATCGTTCTCGAATTAGCAAAGAAAAGAAAGGGCTCACATTCACCAACATCTTAACAAGAATCTTACTGAATCACTTATTTTATCTAATCTTCCTCTCTCCATTTCCTGGCGGGGAAACTGAGATAAGGAGCTAGCATCCCAAATCTAACGTGATCATCTCCAAACGTCTTGAGTTTACCACATCCTCGCTGTCTCCCAGCTCCTGCTCTTCTCTGTTCCTCAAGACATTGCAAGGTCATTTTCACTTTAGGCATTTCCTGGTCCTTTCTGTTGGGCTGGGAAGTTTTTCTTTAGTACTTACCTCTGGTCTGTTTGTTTGTTTGTTTGTTTGTTTTGTCCTATTCCGGTTTGTTTTGTTTTACCTTATTTTATTATTATTCTTTAGATGTGTTTTCTAAAGAGAGAGAGAAAGGATGCATGGATTCAAATGGGAGAGGTGGTGAAAAGGCTATGAGAATAGTTAGGGGATGGGAAACTGTAATTAATATATTGTATTAAAAATAGGTTTTCAATAAAGAAAAAATAAAGGGTAACTATTGCAAAAACAAGCTGTCTTTAGTCATGCTAATGTGAACAGTATCCAACATAAAGCAGATAGTCAATAAATATGGTAAACAAACAAATATTGTGTGTGTGTGTGTGTGTGTGTGTGTGTGTATGAGGTAATTGACTACATGCAGTCATTGGGTAAGGTCTACTCACACAGAAAGTGCACACAGTGCTGAGAATAACTGACACTGGAATGCTCCGTTCTAAACAAGACATTTATTTATATCATTTCCTGTAAGGCTCGGAGATCATTGTGGAGGAGAGAGCAGGAAAAAAGAAGACAGGGAGAAGGACTGTGAAATGTCATCTTCTGTGGAAATAGACAACCATTGTAATTACAAATTTTCCAGAGCTGGGGATGCCTGCAGTAGGTCTGCACAAAATGGACCTGTTAACAGTCAGGATGGAGGAAGGCCTTGGGAGGCTCATCCACTCAAGGACAATCTATTTGCTACTGCTAGATCCAGGAAGAGAAGTATTCATTGTCTTCAGTTGTGTAGCTACCAATGGATTCTCTAGGCTTTAATGGGCAGCTCCAATCTAATGGCCATACAGACATCCCTAGTTAAACTAAATGAGTCACAAACCTAGCTCAAACTCATGAATCCCGGAAAAGAATTTGTGGGGAGGGGTTGATGGGAATGAGGGGGGAGAGTAGTCAGAATACATTATATACACATTTGAAATTGTCAAATAACAAAATTAACCAACAAAAAGGTGAAAAAACCTAAAGGACACCACCTGGTTTCCAAATGGTCAGCCCTTTTCAAATACAAACATGCATGCAAGCAACACTATACAGACTGAGCATGTTGTATTTAGAAATATATCTGTAACAATAATTAACAAATAAAGAGGATGAGAACTTGAAAGAGAGCAAGGAAAGATACATGGGAGGGCTTGGGGGAAAGGGCATGGGGAAATGATGGAATTATATTATCTCAAAAAATAAAGAAACAATAAAAGCTTTCTCTACTTAAAAAAGAACCACCATCACCACCACCACCAAACAAATAAACAAACAAAAGCAACAAATATCACTGTCTTGTGAGGTGATCTGGGTACTCCTTTTAAAGCAGCCCTCTGAGATCCCACCATGATTATTTTATTTTGGAGCACTGTCCCTTAAGCACAGCACTCATTACTATCTCCATCTAGTACTGTGACTACTTCAGAGTCAACCTGTTTCCCTCAGACAAGGGAGACATCAGCCTCATACCTGAGACCTCAGTTACTCCCACCAGCACCTTCCAGATAGCTGAAATCCATTTCCCCAGTTGCATATGGTCTTAGGAGGTGATAGAGTATAGTGTCTGGAAGGTAATTGAAGGAGAGACGTCATCTCTACAGCTGTGGGGAAGTTCTCACTCATTGTGAGGTGAGACCTTCAGGTGATGCAACTACTTTGGGGACATCCACTCCTGTGAGTTTCCTCTCACCCCTTCTTTGCCAGGAGGCCCAATAAGTTCATTGTTTCTCCATTCAAGATGTAGGTGGACTCCTTACTGTGATTCCCTGTCTGCAGTGAATAGATGTTTGGTCCTGTCTCCTCAGGGTAAAAGCTCACACAATAACTACTCAGTGGCTGTCACTAACTTGCTTATTTCCATTGTCCATGATGCCCACTAGAATGTATAGTCAGGAGAATGAAAGCTCATTATTCTTTTTCTTTTCTATCCACAGAGACTAGAGAAAGGTGACAGTGAAGACACTAGGAAATATTTGCTGCCTGTCTAGATGGATGGAAGGATGGATGGATGGATGGATGGGTGGGTGGTGACTAGATAGATGGGTGGATTGATGAGTATGTGTATGAATGCATAGATGGATACATAGGTGAGTGTTGGATGGATGCATGAAGAAACAAAAGGATGAGTGGATCTACAGATGGATGATAGATGGATGGATGATATCTTGATTGCGGATGGATGGATGGTTAGCATCTGCTATGTACCACTCACAATGGGTGTGTAGAAATAAAATGTTGCCCTCTGACCAAAGAGTCCACTGTAAAGTGCAAGACACACTTTTAGTTTTCAGGCATATCAAGATGTAGTAGGTTCTCTGAGCTCTGAGAGAAGATGGAGAAGCATTAGTGAAATTAAGGGGACTATGAAAGTTACTCAGGGAAGTCACAATGATTTCGTTAGAGGGCTTTCCTTGAGTCTACAGACAGCAGTTGTGGCCTATCTTGTAGAGAACTTTGGCCTTGGAGGGAAGACATGGCAGAATTAGAAGAACAGAGCTCTGTGGTATAATTTGAGTCTACAACAAACTTGAAAGAATATTACAGCAATTATTCTACCACCTAAGCTTGTTCATTAAAATAAACTTCCTGCTTTAACATGGTTTTAAATCTGCATGAAATTTGCAAAGGGTGTGGCATTCTTGTGCATCTTACAGCCGCCACTTTCCCTTATTATCAGCATCGTTTACAACATCTGGATTAGTTAGTATTGGTAGATTAATATTACCTAAGACCCACACTTTCCTCAGATTTCTCCAGGCTTTACCTACCACTCCTTTTCTGTTCCTGGGTCCTACATCACATGTACTCCTCACTCTGCTGGCAAGCCTTTGTCAACTTGATACAAACTGGAATAATCTGGGGGAAACTTCAATTGAGTAATTGATTCTATTGAGTAGGCATGTGGGTGTGGTGGTGGGAATTTGCTTGATTGCTAATTGATCTGGGAGAGTCCAGCCTACTGTGGGTGGTACCATCCTTAGGGAGGAGGTCCTAGGCTGCACAAGAATGCTACTGAGGAATCCAGATGAAGCAAGCCAGTAAGCAGAGCTCCTTCATGGTTTCTGCTTCGGTTCCTGCCTCCAGGTTTCTGTCTTGGGATCCTGCCCTGGTTTCTTTGATGATGGACTGTGAGTTGTACACGGAAATAAACCCTTTCCTCTGACAAATTACTGCTGGCCATGGTGTTAATCACAATAATTAGAGATGTGAACTAAGAAATCTCCTGAACTCCTCTTGACTTTTCCGGTGTCTGGTGACCTTGAAAGGCCGAGGAGCACTTATAAGGTATAATGTTTCTGAACCGGGATTTATTTGCACGGTTTTCTCAATTAGGTTGATGTTTAGGATTGGGAAAGAAAGGCCACAAAGGGAAAGTAGCCTCCTTCCCTGCTGACAGCAGGTACTTCCATGACACTCTGTTACTATTGATGGTTATCTTGATCACCTCATTAAGGTAGTGTTTGTTACATTACTTCAAGTGACCCTCTCCCTTTCCATGTGTGCTGTTTGGAGAGAAAACACTGCATCCCATACTTAAAGACTAGGGAGTTCCAGGCCACCTCTGTAAGGACCATGCAAAACACCAAACTTTATTTTACTATCTCTGGAAAGGTCTTGTGTCTTTTAGCAAGGTTAATTTTCAGTTTTAGCTTTCTGTTGTGACTTTATATTTTCCTCTTTCCCCCATGAGCCGCCCTTCAGGAGCCCATGAAATTGAGGCCTTGGTTCATGGCATTACTGGTGTAGCATACCCCAGAATTCCACTTTCTTGCCCCAAGGACACATTGATTCTAGTTACTGGGCTGTTTTCCATTTAAATGTCCTTTAGCAATAAGCACGCTGCCTCCAGGAGTGGGCACTTGAGCTCATTTTTGTCTGCAGAAGCTATGCTGCAACTCGCAGCTTGGTCTGGGAAAGAGGGAGTTTTCAAAGAGCAGGGCAGCTTCTTCAAGTCCTCCTGGAGACATAACAGTTATTTCATGCTGTTATCATACACTGAGGCTCCTATTTCTAGCTCTCCTATCCTTTCACCTCATGGAATTAGTTGGCTACCTAACATACTAATCAGACGCATTGTCCAGGTTGGGCATTCTAATCTGAAAACCTCCAATCCAAACTGCTCCAAAATCTTTTGGAAAACTGATCTGATACTTGTGTGATAGGTCACAATCAAAAGGAAAGTGAAGTAAAATACTTATAAAATCATTATACCCAAGCACATGCATGCACAGAATTAAAGGTAGCAAAAAGAAATATTTAGGAAAAAGAAAGGCTCAGGCTCAGCTGGAACACCTGCACATGCACCACTGGACTGCAGAGGTTGGAGCAGCCATGACGTCTTCCTGGCCTGGCTGGCAGAGGGTACCATGGATGCTTCCCATTATCCATGTCCCAAGTGTATACACCTCTAGTCTTCAGAGCTGTTTGTGGAATTAGTTATTGGATACCAGGTTCCACTTGTTCTTCAAAGGGGAATCCTTTGGTGCGATTGTAGGCAAGTCTTAGGTTTGATCTGCATCTCTGGGCATTGCTGACCCATTTGTAGATAAGGAAGCAGAGGTTAGGGAGGATTAGGAGTTAGGGAGGATTCCTGTGTTAAGGAATACCCAGTTCAGGCTGGGTTGGATGTGGCTATCTGGTGTCCAGAAAAGATAATGTTACTTTAGTTTTGTCAGAGACCTATACAACAATTTACTTTCTGAATTATGCACTGTTCACAGCTGGGTTCAGGTTGGAACAGCTGGAAACTTAGTATTGAATAGAGATACAATGGTGCACAAAGCAACCCTCTGTAAACATGCTGTACAGGTGTATGTATGTGCTTGAAAAGCAACCAGCTAATACATGCCTTACAGACACAAGTACATGCCTGCTCCTGTCTATAGACTGCTGTGTGTCAGAGCACACTCTGAGATGATGTAATTCATGATTTCCTGTGACTTGTTGCTCAGAAAATGGAAAACAGTGTTTTAAAACTTACATAATTGTTTGGGGTGGGGTATTTACCACAATGTAAGTATGGAGGTCAGAGGACAACTTGTAGGAGTTAGTTCTCTCCTTCCACTACAAGGATTATGGGGATCGAGCTTAAGTTGTTTTGACAAGTGCTCTTACCTGGTAAGCCAACTTTCTGGTCCCCAAAAGCATATTTTAAAGTTAAGAAATAAATTGAATTAAAATAGTACGCAGAATAAATCGATGTGCCACGGTTTATCTTAGGAAAGGCAAGAATACAATGGTAACACATGGATGTCTCCAACAGAGCTGGAGTACTGCTGAAGAAAGATGGCCTGAATGGGTCAACTCAGCTGCAAATCTGTTTGTCACCACCTCTTCCATTCAGTGGATGCTCTTGAAGCACCCACTTGCTCTTGGCAATCCATTCTTTATCTGCAAATTTGCAGAAATCCAGACCTGGGCAAAAGTGATGGGTGTCCCTTTCCCAGTGTCTAATGAGTAAGATGGAGGCAGGTTAAGGTTTCTATGGTTATTTTGACCACAATTTAACACGTATAAAGTGGAGAATCAAGAGTTTCCAATGCTATGAGTGCAGGTACATGGGAAAAAGTGTTTCTTGAGGTAGGGTGTCCTGCAGGTGGCTTTGCAGGACCATTCTCTGAGAACATGTCTCTGCTCTCTTATCAGGTACTAGTCACTGTACTGAGTGCTGGCACTACAGAATGGACAAGGGTCCCTTTTTTTCCTGCAGAATGAGACTGATAGGTCACCAGCAGCTGACTGGGCTTGACACAGTAACATTGGTCATCATGTAGGTCAAAGGAATGGGGAAGGGACTCTGGTTTTGGGGGGACGTGGAATGGTGATAATTAGATTAGACAGGGTTTAGAAGGTTTTATTTAAGCAATTATTCAATTTAGACAACCTGATTAATTTTAATTGTCTGCTTCTTTGCCTATGAATAGCAAACAATAACACCTTTATAGACAGATAAGAAACTTAAAGAGAAAAGGGAAACACTATCCCATTCCACATACACACTGTATGTGAGCTTTAGCCTCTCATCAAGGGACATTTTGGTTCCTTCCAACCCTTGGCTATTGGGAAAAAAGCTGCAGTGAACATGCGTGTGTGTATGACTCAGCCTTGGAAAGTCTGTCTTGTGTACTGCATGGAGGAACTCTGAGGACGTCATGATAAGTGAAATAGGCCTGTCTCAGAAGGACAGACACACTGAATAGCTTTACAAAGAGGAGTTATCCAACATAGTGAAACTCATAGGAACAAAAACTGGAGTGACAGCTGCCTGGAGCTGGAGAGGGAATGAATTACTGTCCGAGAGCCATGCAATTTCAGCATTAAAGAGAAAACCTCCTAGAGATCTACCACATAGCAAAGTGCCGATGGCTAACAGTATGGTATGTACATACGTTTGTGAAAGGCACAGGTTTTCACCATAGAGAAAAGACTTAAGAAACACTTCCTATGTATGTGCTTTATGAATATTTACATTTGTAGAAAATGAATAAAAATGGGAGAGGACGAATACCCACTAGTGTTTAGCAAAAGTTTGTGTCTGGGAAGCAAGGGAAGAAAGTCTACCTTATCTATAAAGTTTTATATCTTAGAACAAAGAGATCTGAAACAAATGAGGGGCAGAATATTACCTCAGCTAAGACAGAAATGGGTGTGCATTGCTGTTCATTTTTTAGTGGTTTATGCTCATCTTTTATGATGTTTGAAATATTTAACAGTAGTAATTAAGAATAAGGTCATGTTTAGCAGAGTGTTTAGCACAGGGAAGGGCTCAGAACATTCAAGCCAAACAACACAAATAAAAACCCGAAGCTCATTCAGAAGTCCAGAGCTGGGAGACTGCTCTGACTCACTGGGTTCGCAGCTCCATGAGGCTGGCCTATGTGGGAGTAAGATAAGAGCGAAGGTGGGGAGCACAATATGAAGGGTTACCACATCCTGATGTTGTGTGCTACGTGGGATCACTTTGAGTTCCCTTTCAGTCTAAAAGTCCTCAAATAGCATTTCCAAAGTCCACCCACGGTCTGAGGCCACCACCTTTCTGTAAGAATTGCCTGGCAAGTCTGCTAAGGCCTCAGATACCTGGGATCCACCTGCTCTCTGAGCAGGAGGTTTTGATGAGACCATGGATTGCATTTTCCCCAGGATCACCGGCTGAGAGCCTCTGACCTGCTGGCCAAACCTGGGCTTACACCCCACCCCCATCCCTTGCTATGTAGTAGCTCCCTAGAGCAAGCATTATGAAAATGGAGCCTAGTGAGCCAAATACAAATTCCCAGGAAATGTAAAGAGGCATTGAGTTATGAAACACAAAACACAGTAAACACTGTGGGAAGTTAACTAACATGGGCATCTTTTCCTCTGAGATTAGCTGTTGTGCTGGGTACAAATCACCCTCAGCAGTTTCATGGGCCTCTCAAGGGCCTCAAATAAAGTTTGCTATGTTAAGTCAAATTATTGCCTATTTCATGAAAATCCTAAGTAGTACGTGCTGAAGGCCCACATGGTACTTGCTCCATGCTTTGAATTTGTCTCCCCTAATTCCATTTGATTTCCAAGGACCCCCACCAGGATTTGATATAATGACTCCATTTCCCAACTGGGAAAACTGAGGTTCAGGGAGCTCTTGCCCAAGTCAGGATCAGTATTTCAGTTCAGGCTGGTGTGGCCCAAGGATCTGTAAGCCTCTGTGTCAAGATTCATAAGGTTACGGCAGTTCCTTGAGCGCATACTGCCTTGTTCCACCAGTTTTCATACTGGGCATGCCTGGTGTGAGCTACACATATGCTAAGGTTTCTGGGGGCTTTGCCTGAGCAGATACACCTGACAAATGCATGGCTGGACAAACAGCCACCTTCTTTATCAGATCAGTTGTGCCTGATTTCAAAGGATCACCGCAGCTGGGTTCCTTAACTATAGAAGAACCTTACAGGTGGGGTATGGGGGAGGACAGGGAGGGTCATGGGATCCTCACCAGAGTACCCGGACACTCTTCCCAATCAGCTGTATGCAATTCTGCCCTAATTGCATGCCATCTCTGAGAGGAGTGAAGTATGTGGACAGGGGAGGTTACATGGATATGGCTTCATCTTTGCAGTGGGGGTTCATCCTCCAGGTTGGGTACAGATCTTCCAGTGTGGCTGTTTAAGATTATCTATGCTCATAACCCCTCAGCCATTGTTATACAGTTTCAGTTTACCCTAAGAAATTCATGGGTTTCCCAGAATGAATTCTGGTGGAGTGGCACCTTGGTTTGACATTGGGACCTTAAGAGGGGGAGGGGGCTGTTCAGGTCCTCCCAGGGAAGAAATTTTAGCGATGCCTACCCTCCATCATCCCCATGGAGACAGGTTAAATGGGCACCTAAGAAAGTGTGACTGCAGGAAATGTCACAAGGTGGCAAGACACACTTCTGTGACCAATGGCCAGCAGCCAAATGAAAGCTTTCTTTTGTCAAGAGTGGTGGGGTGAGCTGTAGATAAAACAAAAAACTCTCATATCCTCAATCCAACACATCAACATCTAGCAACCTAGCCTGAAGAAATAATGACAGCGTGTGCAGCCATTGAGGTAAAAGAAAGCTTGTTTCTGAGTTTCAATAATGAAACTTGGAACCAACTTAAATACCCAAGCAGAGGGAATCGTTGAAATAAATTCTGGTACCTGCATTACGTGGGGCTCACAGCAGCCATTAAAAAGCTGCTTTGGGATGACATTCTATCACGAGGAAAGCTGTTCACAATATGTCGGGTATATGAAACAACATTTAAAAATGCCCACAGGGGTGCTAAATTAAATAAGCAGGAGCCTTTAGCTAGAGTCTGCCTCTGTTCTCTGAGTTCCTATGAAGCAAACTACATGATAATTTGATATGTATACAAACTGAAGCCTGAGTGTTTTTTTTTTGTAATGAATGGCAGGTTTCAGCCAATCATAAACAACTGAGCTTTAGCCAATCATTGACAGCCACTGTGTTGCACCACATCAGTTATAGACCCAGTAACGTCTCTGCTTAACTTCCATAACCGTTTATATCAGGCAGCTACTCATACTGTGTGGCTCTTTGAGTCTCTTCTGGTTGTGAGTTCTGCAGACTCATGAACTATTATTTGCCCAAGTTAATGCTATTACAGCTGTCGGAAGTTGTTCTTTTTATAGAGGCTATGAGAACGCCACGGAAAGTGTGATCTCGCATGAAAAGTGAGGAAGTTGGAGGCCAGAGACATAGATCAGAAGTTAAAAGTTCTTTCTGTTCTTCCATAGAACCCAGGCTTGGTTCTCATTACCATGTCAAGGGCTCACGGCCACCTGTCACTCCAGCTCTTAGGGATCCATTATCCTCTTATGGCCTGCACAGGAGTCTTCATAGATGGCACACCCACATACACACAAATCTTTTACAAATAGTGAGAAAGTTTTCTCTTTTCATAAAAGGAAATACTAGCATTGCATTATTGCACTTACTTCCTCACCTGTATTTTGATTATGTTTCCATAATGATTATGTATTACTTCTGTAGCTAGAGAAAGCATAACATAAGTTGCAGACAAGTGAGAGAGAGTCTACTGATGAAATATATGAAGCCAGGTGCCCCTGGATGCCTCTCATACCTCTGCCTTCTGACCAGCTCAGTGCTCTTGAAGAGGGACAAGGATTCACTACATTCTGAGCAGGTATCTCAGGGGCTTCCTGGACATGCAGAAATCCCTATGCCAAGCTCTGGTGTGCTCCATTACGTCGCTGGGAGTCTAGTTTCTGTGCCTTTGAGTACACAGAAAATGTTCTTAAAACCCTTCCTTCTGATCCTCTAGTCCTTGATGAACCCATAGATTCCCCTAGGTCAAGCTTTTTAGAAGAAACAAAAGAGGAAATTGAAGAACCACCAAATCTGGAAGGATTCCTACATGCTGAGAAGTCAAAAGAGGAAGTGAGCTTTCCCAGAGTCCCTGACAGGAGGGTGGTAGCCCCAGTTAGGGAGTGAGAGTAGCTAAGTGACATAGCCAACCAGCTTCCCAGGCTGAAGGGGGCTGAGCAGAGCGGGCATCTAGGTGGAAGGCTGTGGACAGAGGTGGTGGACAGGTAGCTGCTGCATTGAAACAATAGACAATGAGAGACAAGTGCTTCTTGGAAAATTTACAGGTGATGCTGCAGGGAGCTGTGGCTGGTGTCCTTGCTGTGACTACAAAAGGCCTCCTGTGTCAGCTGGAGAAAAACTCATTAGGGGGGATCAGTCAGACACAGTGGGGGAAGGGGACAAAAATGGAAGACTAAGTAGTTCCTGAAACTTACAACACTTGGGGTTTCCCCAGGAGAAGCCACGCCCACCTCCCTTTCCTGATGCTCTGTCTCCATGGTGCTTCCTCACTCAGACACCATCTTCCCCAGACTTTTCAGTCGGCTGTATATGGGTACCCATCACCATGAGGGAACATGTCTAGACCACCCAACCATCCAATCAAGAAGCCACCATTGTGCTTTCTGTGGGCACAGCATTCAGTCTTCTCCTGTAAAGCTCGATGGTATTGTTATTTCTTTTACTCTCATTGCTTGAGTGGGAAGTTAGTTCTCTGAGGGTGGAACCTTGTCTGCCTGCTCATTGCTGTAACCTATTGCTTAGAAAAGTGCCTTGTAATACAGCTTGGTTCAACTACAAATTTATAGATAAAACGAATGAATGAATGAATGGGAAGTGTATACAGGGTAAAGCTCAGTTAGATTCAGACACTAGGATTGAGCCCAACTTTACTTCTCACCTGAGAGGCTACCACTGAGTCAGTATTCTGACTGTGAAGAGGGATGTATAGCATTGTGGTTTTGCAAAATGCCTGGAGTCCAACCAACATTTGAAAGGGTACTTTATTATTCTATTATTCAGAATAAAGAGGAAAATTTTACTATGGGATAGAGTGACAGACTTTGATGGACACCAAGCAGGCAAGTTGAAGCAGCACACTCCATTTCTCAGGAAGAGGCAGACGAGTGGGGTGCCCAGGTTTAAGAACCTCTCAACCTGGCAGCTGACCTAAACAAGGGGGAACACATGGACCCCAGACTGATGACTGAGGGGCCAGCATAGGACTGATCCAGACACTCTCCCACCGAACCTTGGTGACAGAGAGGAGGCCTTGGCAATCTGTGGGACCCGGGAGAGTGGAGCAGTATTTATTCCTGGCATACAGAGGGACTCTGGGAACCCATACCACGTGGAGGGATGCTCTCTCAGTCTGGACACATGAGGAAGAACCTGGGCCCTTCCCGGGATGATGTGGCAGACCCTGAAAATCCCTCATGGAGGCCCTTGACCTCCCTTGGGAGCAGGGGAGGGTGGAGTGGGGGTGATGGGTTGGGAGGATTGGGGGTGGGGGAGGGGGAAGGGAGAGGGAACTGAAAGTGACATGCATAAAGAGTTAAATAAAAATATATATGAAAAAAAGAACCTCTCTACCAGATGGGAAGAAAGATTGAAGTTTTGTTTAGACATCATTCCAAATTTCATATATGAAAAACATAATCCTCAAACCACACACTAGTGATATTGGAGACATCAAACCTTGGGGGGCAGTGTTGGGTCTCAAATACCTGATGCATCTGTGGATAAATGAATTCACTAATTGCTGTAGGAATTCTGTTGTAAAAGCCTCCCTTTCATGTTCTGCTTTACAAAGTGAGGACCTCTGCATGTTTTGATGTAGCCAAGAGGCCACCTGTGCCAGTATCTATTCTTTATAAGCTATCCAGCAATGGAAAATGGACTATGACACCATGTTACTTGGTCTCTGTGCTCATAAAGACAGATTTGATGAATTTTCTGCCATCAGTCCCTGCGCAGGTACTGGAGCAAACTGCACGCCCACCATCCATACTCAGGAGCTGCTGTGGCTGAGAGAGGACCTTGATCCGGCTTAATTTCCCCTTCTATATTCCACATAGCACTCCTGCCTGGATTCGAGGTCCTCACATCTTACCAAACAGACTGCTGGAGTAGAAAAAGCAGGTTAGGCATCTTGGCATCTAGTTCCTTTTTTTTCCCATGATGTGGTAACTCTCCAGATCTCACAGTTGGCCAGGTTTGCAGAAAAAGAGAAAGCTCAGCCAACGGGACAGCACATTCTGGAGAGAAGGGGGAGGACAGTTAAGAATAGCCAGTACAAGGAACAAAGTGACAACTGAGCAGAGAGGGCTCATGAAGAGCCCAGGAATAAAGAAGAAACTTACAAGAGGTGCTAAGACGCACAGAGGAAGGAGTGCAGGGTGAAGGCTGGGAGAGGAAGGAGGGCAGGGTGAGGGCTGGGAGGTCTGGCTTCCAGCATGGCTCTTCTGTTCACTCTGTGTGGCTTTAGGTCAGTGACTTCCCTCTTGGAGCTCCGTGTCTCAACACCTGCTCTTTTGACTCCTCTATGCTAGTCATTCATTGGTTCGTTAATTAATTCTATAATATTTCTTGGACACCTACTTTTCGATGCTGTGGAATTTGGGGATTCAACAAGGAACAAAGATGACAGAAACACATTATCTTACCATTTTTGTCCTTATATGAGCAATAAGGAAACTAGTAAGGTATATTCTAAATTAGTTTGGGATAAGGAGGAAAAAAATAAATCAGAAAAGGGGACAGGAAGCCTATTCTGAAGAGGCAGTTATGACAGTTCATTTAATCATTAACTTGATACAATCTAATCACCTGGGAATAGAGTCTTACTAAGGGACCAGCCTATCTCTGGAAAATCATCTCGATTCATTAATTAGGTGGGAAGACCCACCCACCATGGGTGGCACCATTCCCTGCACTTGGGGTACTGGGCAGTATAAAGGGAGAAAACTTGATGAGGACTTAAGCATACATGCCTTCATGCTCCCTCTTGACTGCATATGGCTAGATGTTTCCTGTTCCTTGATTTTTCCTTCAACCAGGAATGGACCTCTATCCGGTTTCATGAGCTAAAATAAACCCTTTCTCCCATAAGTTGCTGTTGTCTGAGTATTTTGCAACTGTATTTGGTAACGAAACTAGGACAGAAATCTCTGAGTCAGCACCTACGGAAGTGAGAGAGTGAGCCAGGAGGACACTCAGCTAAGAGCTCCCCGGTCAGAGAGGCTTCCAAATGAAGAGCTGGCTGTGAGAAGAAACTTGTGTGCCTCCATCCCTAATGCCCACCAGTGGAGCATCCTCCAAATAGGGCTCCCTGCTTCACCTCAGCTCTGTGGTCTCCCTTTCACACATAGCTGGTCAAGATGACTTTCACATGTGAGTCAGACACTTCCGGCTTAAAGCCACCAAGTGCTCCCCATGCTCAGGACAGATGGCCAAGTCCATACGGTCTTTTCTTCAGCAGGCCTCCAAGCTGTGCTTTTGTCCTCAGCCCCACATACCTGTTCCCAGTCACACTGGCTTCACTGCAAGCCCTGGGCTATCCAAGGAAGCCTTAGTCTTGAGTTTGGGTATTTTTCACATGGTGATCCTGTGGGCCTCCCTGGCCCCTTAGATGCTGCCCTTCCAAAGCTAAGGCCTGCCTAGGCCAGCACTCCCACCTTCTATCTCCTCTCTGTGCTTTATTTCCACATCCTGTCAGTTCATGAGCTTGAGAAAAGAGTTCTAACAGGCCAATACTGTATGCTGGGCAGCCCCTAAATAACCCAGAATTAATTCATCTTCCCCCAAGCTCCATGGGGATGTTCATATACATTAACCACATTTTATAGATCAATATTCTGAGACTCAGAGAGGTTGGGGAATTTGCTTAAGGTCTCCCAGTTGGCGAATAGCACAGTGGGAGTCATACCCTCGGGCTTCTATGGCCAGCCACAAGACTCTGGAACATCATAGCAGAATGGTACACATGCCCTGTCACACCCTGTGTATGTGCTGCCTCATAAAGTATATGTGACTGTTGAGCACATGCGGTGTGTGCTGCCACGGAAGCAAGTCTTGAATTATTTTTTCTTTAGACTAGACAATCAGGCTGGTGGCTAGTTCATGGCAGAGACCCAGAGCTCCCATTTGCTCCTCTGTTCTTGTCTGTCACATAGGAATGGGACTGCTCTGTGTCTCAGCCTCATCATCTTGCTGTTTGGGAAGTACTTCATGGGGCTTCATGAGTGCCTTTGGGGAACTAGTTTCACCATCCATGGAAGCATCACATTCTGTATCTTATACAATCAATGCACATCCTCTCATGCGCTTCAAATCATCTCTGTATGACTTGAACGTCTAATGCAATGTAAATAATTATTAACTAAGTGGTTTAGAGAATGCCAAGAAAGAAAAGGTCTACATGTAAGTAACAGATTTAATTATCTTTTGAATGTTTTCAATCCACAATTTGACTCTATTGATACAACCCATGTATAAAGAAAACTGAATACATATGTATGTACATTATTATGCATATTGTATATAAGTTATAATTCTATGCACTATAAAAGATGATATATCATACATATATAATATATACACATATGGCTTAAGGTTAGTCTGACACAAAGTAAATATAAATGCTAATAAATTATCCATTATTATCACCTGTTGGGCCCTTTTAGACCAACAGTGTTGTTAGTTAATTCTTGCCCATTGAATTCTTTGTCACAAAGCAGATGATTAACAAATATTTGTTTAATGAATGAGTAAGTGAGTTGAATTAAGTATGGAGCTTTAACAAGGTTACAGAGGCACAATGGCAACGGCTTTTATGGGAGACCAGCAAGGTATCTGGCTGAGTTAAGAGTGCTGATATCCCTATGAGTTGACTGAAGACTGAGACAAATGGAAGACAGTATGGTTTCAAAAGAATTATCTTGGAATGGAGCAGGAAGGAACACCGTGGTCCAAACAGAGCATCCCTAACTAAAATATGCCAACGGTTGTCACTGTGGAGCCAAGACCCTTTAGGACCCCATCTCTCTATAATGGAAGTCTCTGGATCCATTTCCCAGGGTTCAGCTCTAAGCATGGCACTGTGTTGATGGACATTGCTGGTGTGTAAACAATCAAGCGACGTGGGTATGGGAAGTAGGTGAAAGAACTGACAACAGTACCCAGCAAAGAGCCTAGCATGATGCGTTGAGTCTTAGATCTTATAGTCTCTTGTTGGACAAGGTTAAAAGTTCTGAAGGACACACCTACAGTTAACCTTAAGTGTGCCTGCATCATTCCTATCCTTGCTTAAAGGAGTAGAAAACAGTGGCCCCTTAAGTTGCCTTTTCTTCCTCCTCAAACCCATGTTCAGTGTGCTTATGTAACTGACAAGTTCATCCACGTGACTGCCACACAGTCAGACACAGTTTACCTCCATTCGCCTCACAGACATGAGGATGCGAGCTTTGCTCTAAGGCTTAGCACCCCTGCCATGAGTCATAGTTGTGTCATCTTGAGTCCTTCACTGCCTGAGTAGGTCATGGGGTTCCTGCTGATGATTTCAAATCACTCACTGCAATTAAAAAAAAACAAACAACAAACATCTTTCAGCAGTCCTCAGAGTGGCATGAAGCTCCTGCAACCAAAAGACGTGGTTTGTTCGGCTTACATGGTGTCTGTCTGTCTGTCTGTCTGTCTGTCTGTCTGTCTGTCTGTCTGTCTATCTATCTATCTATCTACCTACCTACCTACCTACCAGTCTGTTTAGTTGATTTCATGAAGGCCTTACACTGGTACAAGCTGAAAGGATGCAGACCCCAAATGATTATATTATATGAACTGTGAGGTTTTTAATCCATGACAAGGGACAGAAGGGACATTCTTTTCACTGCAAGGACATGCTCACTTAAGCTTCAGAGAGGCACAAGCACTCAAAACTCATGAGTGTCCAGCTGATCATCCTCAGCCAGCCCAGTCTCTATCAGAAAGTGGCACATGTTGCACTGCTCACCTTGTAGCTGAATGTCCTGGTTGCTAAACGATGGTATCTGCGAAGGCAAACAATCCTTTGGACAGTAGTTTCCTGGTTTCTCTGCTGAATTATTGAATGCTTAGAATCCCCAGTCCAGCAGGAAGCAGGCCATCACCACTCCTTGTATCAACAAAGGGGTCCAAGTGTGGTGGTTCTAGATAGTGGGCATATTGCTTGTGGAAGGCGGCTATTGGACAAGAGGGCCAGTGTACCCAGAAACTAGGGGCATTGAGGAGGAGGTAGATGGGTCATTGGAGGTGACACAGTTGATAGGGGTAGTTTTTTTAAGTTAGTTGATGAATTAGTTTCCTATTGCTACAATAACTTAGATCAGTGGTTCTCAACCTTCCTAATGCTGAGACCCTTTAATACAGTTTCTCATGTTGTGGTAACCCTAGCCTTAAAATTTTTCATTTCTACTTCTTAACTGCAAATTTTGCTACTCGTATGAATCATAATATAAATATCTGACATACAACCCAAAAGTGGTCACGACCTATAGGTCGAAAACCTGAGATTTACAACAATACAAATGGGATTATCATACAATTCTCTGATCAACAACAATCGAGATGCATCTCCTTGAGATAAAACCAAGGGTTCTCCTCCTTTCTCCAGGTTCTAAGGCAGCATCCTTTTCCTGGCCTCCAGCAGATTGCAGAAATCGCCCATGTTTGGCTTGTGTCCCTTTCCCCATCTCCAAGGACAGCTTCATCATATCGCTCTGTCTTTCAGCATTGGACACAACGTCCTTCGTTCATTCTTCTCCTACTTTCCAGCAAGGACTGTCACGGACAGCAAGCTTACCACTTCATTTCAGTCTTCAGAAGCACCGGAGAAGCCAAGCCTGTGATTTAGGTCTCCCCAACCTTGTAGGGAAACTAAGGCACAGAAAGAAAAAGTTGAGTGGGTCATTCAAGGCCACTCAGCTGTAGTCTGAGGATTCACCCTTCTTACGTTCTGTCTTTGGAAAGAAATGAAAGCCTGAGCTTCAAACTTTAGAGGAAGAAAATCCAAGACTGAGGAACTGATTCTGTTGGAGCTTTGTCCCTCCTGTGGTCCCAGATTCACCCTGGATGCTGACAAAATGGGAGCAAACCTCCCCTCTATGTCAGAGGATGTTTCCATTTGGGGAATTCTGGGCTTGGAATGGTCTGGTTGAGACTTCCTGAACCACAGAATGAAAACACATGCAGAACGGCCTGTGTGAGGGGAAAAGAGGGGGTGTGATAGAATACATCTGACATGGACTGGAGAGATGTCTCTGGAGGCTAAGAGTTCTTGATGTTCTTTCAGAGGACATGGGTTTAGATTCCAGCACCCCTTTGGTAGCTCATAACTGTCTATAACTCCAGTTTCATGGGATCTGACACCTTTTCTGACTTTTGTGGGCACCAGACACACACATGGTGTACATACATGTGTGCAGGCAAAGAGATCTTTCACATAAAAATACAATTTTTAAAATGAGAAACTACACACTGGCATGAAAGACAAAAGGGGATTGCTGGGGTGGAAAGGTACAAATTGGGGAGATTGGTTGGTGGAGAGAAACGGGGGAAGAGGATCAATTAAAACAATGTATTATAAAAAATTCCACAATGACTATAGCAGATTCAGCTGCTATGACCTCACCACCACAGTGGACTGTACCCCCAAACTGGATATTTTTATCCTTACAACAGAAATAATTAGGACAGCATGTATATGCATATGAGATAAGAGAATCAAAGGTACAGGATTTCTTCTAGTTTGCCAGAAGATTTCAGAGTCTAACATCGAATTAAATCTCTGAATACTGATTTCTCCCTGAAAAAAATCCATAATGAAATGGAATACTTTGTGTGCTGATTGGAAAACTAGCATTTCCCTTTTAAAGAAGAGCCAAAGTGAGATAGTAGGTAGCAAGGAACAATGGTGGCGAGTGGTTGGAGAGGTGGAAGCTTGCTTATGAGAACCTGGTGTTTTTATTGGCCTAGCCTAAGTTTTATTTAGAGCTGGGGACCTATGTCATCTCCCTGGCTAAAGACCTACAGAGGCCCGGTTCTGCTAGGGGAGGATGAAGCAGTGAACTGAAGGGGTCTCACTCCCCAGCAGTTGGGCCTCAGCAGTTACTGAACTGAGCTGATGATATGGCTGTCATTCTCACGCACTCCCCTCCCACCTTGTGTTCTGCAGGCAGGATTGTGGTTTCTTATTAGAAGCAAAAGGAGTTACCATTTGCTGGGGACAAGTGAGGACCAGGGAATTTTACAACAGAGGCATATGAAACAAGGCAGGGAAAAGATTGACTCATCAACACAAGGAGGTGGGAACAGGTTAAGGATACCCTTGCATTTTTATTCTCTAGGCAGGGCCCCAAGGTGCACTTGTTACTCAACATCCTATAAACAGAGCTCTTTCTGCTCTCAGCAGCATTCCTGTTCCCTGGTAACCAGTCTGATCACCCTCCAATGGTACTCCACAGGAGCTTTGCAGAATACATCCTCGCTGCAGGATTATTTGTGTTTATTTTGTATCTGTCTCTAAAGAGAGGCAGACAGAATTAAATCAGCCACTGCGAGGATCGTGGCATGCTAGCACAGAAAGGAAGCACTGGCATTGTCTGGGGAAGGTAAATAAACGGGAAATGTTTCTTATGTTGCATCAGGTATAGCTCAGGCATGTAATACTAACAGCTTCATTTATCAACAAATGCACCATGAAGGATGTTAAGCCTTAGCCGCATGCTACGGAAGACAAGAAGAGCTGGGGCTGTAGCATGTGCAAGGTTCCAGGTTCAATTCTAGCTCTATGAAATAAAAATATAAAGATCGGGTGATTTTAAAAGGAATTTAAAGTCAGACACTCCACTGGTGGGGCTTAGCCACCTGCCAGCCTGTGGTCCACTATGTAGTTACTCTAGGCTGCCTGCTTTATTCCCTGTCATATTGTAGGAGAAAACTGAACAGTAATGTGCAACTGTTCTTGCAAAATTAGGGCCCCAAGGATATAGGCATCATATAGCAAGGAAACCTACCTGAAGGATCCAGGGCCCTCACATACCTGAGGCACAGTTTTCAGAAGCAAGCTTGGAATGTCAAGAGCCAGGCGGTGACTCAGACCTCATTGGGGCACCCAATGGGAAGGGTGGAATTTGATGGTCTTTTTCTTTCCTCAGCTTCCCCTTCTCCTCCAGCACCTCAACTCCAAATCACTCTGGTGCAGAGGTGCTGTGTGTCTCTGCTTGCAGAGCTGTGTCGTTTACAGAGCTGTGTCGTTTACAGAGCAGCCTGTACGCCAAACACAGCATCAGACTCGCTTGGCTTGTTCCTCCTTCCTCACTAGAGAGCATGTGCAAACATAGAGTCATTATTTTAGAAGAACACAAAGGAAAAGGGCTTTGAAGCCTGGCCATCACCAGGTGATGCTGGTGTCTCGGCTGTAAGGTTTCTACCCCTGGAAACTGAGTCTCTCTTGGCATCAGACCCCACATTCTCCCTCTGGCCCTCTGTGGGGCTTTCAATAAGCAAATACTCTTCCTCCACCCCTCTTTTCCATTTATAAAGTGGGTACACATGCCGGAATCCCCTCTGGTGCGGTGGCTGTGAGAGTTACATGGTGTAATGAGTAAAGGCCCACCTACCATTTCTTCGCTCCATACCATGGAGGTCCCTGGGAAGAGGTAGTAGACTTTCTCAATACTTCGACTTCACCTAAAACACACACCAATCCCCTAATCTTGTCATTCTTTTTAACCTCAAACCTTCCCTTTACCATGAGAGGCAGCTAGACGAAAGTGATTTTGTTGCCAGGGGCTTAAATCCCTTTTGCTTTTTATTCTCATGCTCCATCTCCTCCTCCTCCAACCCTGCCACGGTCCAGCTTGTCCACGGACAAAAGCAAAGGTTTCTCATCTATTAGGCAGAGAAGCTGGCCCCTCTCTCTTGCCCCTGCCCACAGCCACTCACCCTTCCTGGCACGTGGGGCGTTCTCTCTCTGTAACACACTTATCTGAGTTCCGGCGAGCAAAATGAAACATAGGATAGAGAAGACGGTTGAGGTTTGACAGGAAGTCCAAATAAGGACTTCCTCCCATTCACCTTTAACTTCTGAGGTACCTCAGCTGAACAGCAGAGCAAGAGAATCAAAGCAAGGAGACCTAAAAAAAAAGATAGAAAGCAATTGTCAGCCAGAAGGAAGTGGAAAATGTTACTGGTCCTTGCCTTGCCTTGCCTAGGGCAGCTCACTCACATTTTCCTCCCGTGTTATCCATGGATAAGGGAGGTGAGACTAGCATCCAGGATGAGTGGGAGGGAGCTCTCAGAGACTGCGGAGACAGGGTGAATGTTATCTGGAGAAGGGCTGGCACGGGGCCATGCAAGTCCATTTTTATCATCTTCTATTCTGCAGCTCTAAGGAGTGCTAGGAAGTACTGGGCCTCCCGAGGTGACTGTCCCCTGTTCCCTGCACTGTTTGGAAGATAATCTTTGTTCTGCGCCATAGTATGAGGTGTCAGGTTCTGTGAAGGACCCCCATGGCTCTCCTCCATCACCTTTTGTCATCCAGAATGAACAGGTGCTATTTTTACTGTCTGCCCCTAAGGATGGTGGGGGAAATTCCCTTAGCCTCTTCCCTTAGAAGGGCAACATATTCTCATGTATGAAGCCTCTACTCTTCTCTCTTCCCTGGTCCTCATAGGGCAGTTCTCCAGGATCCTTCCTCCACAGCACACGCAGGAGCAGCAGCTCCCCACTCTTTTATTTCTCACCTCCAAAACTAGTCATCAAGATTGGCGGTTATCACCTCTGCCCTGTGATTCTGCTGTGAAGTGGAGGGAACGGGGTGGGTGGGTGGATGCTATAAATCTGGGTTTGCCCTATGTTCCAACAGTCACACATACTGCAAGCATTGCTTTCTTTCCCACAGCTTCTCAATTCCTATTCTATGAGCCCCTGCCACTGCCCCGGCTCAGTGCTTTCCATGTGTTGCTTTTACCTTCAGACATATGGTTGGTCTTCTGGGTCTGCAGATTCTATATCCATGTGTTCAACCAGCAACAGATGGGAAATATTTTAAAAAATTGGATCCAAACTGAATGTGGGTAGAGGTTATTCTCCTTGTCATTATTCCCCAAACAACAGAGTATCACAGCTACACACAGCATTGGTATCCTTAGGTAATATCAGTCTTCTAGAAATGGCTCAAAGTATGTGAGAGGGTGTATACATATTAGCTATAACAACCACACCATTTTACATAAGGAACTTGTGCTCTGACAGATTTCAGTACCTATGAAAGATTCCAGAAGCAATCTCTTGCTTTGGCTAATCTTTCAACTTGTTTCTTCGTAAACAACTGGGTTTCTCTACCTGGTTTTGGTCGAAAGAGATGGGGGTGGGACCAGTTGCCCCATCAGCGAGTCTTCTTTGCTTCCAATGCTGGACCTTAGCTAATTCCCCGCCTGTTATCTGCTTCATGCTCAAAGTCAACAGAAGGACACCTTGATATGCACCAAACTCTTGCCTTCCTGATACCACTTCTGCCTTGGCATAAATACAAAGGCCTGCCTACTTCAATGGAACAAGAGAGATGATACACTGTCACACACACTGTCCTGCTTCTTGAGAGCTGTTCTTCAGAGCTGCACTGCCTTGGGAGTTTCTGGAACACTTCAACCAGACACAGGAGATGTGAAACCTACAACTATTGAGAAATCACCCAGGGATAGGAAGAGGACAGTCTTTAGGCCTGAGGCAACACACTTCCCCTTTCATCATCTGCTCTCTCTCTGCCCCGATGCCTTATCTGAGGTATGGGTCTGTGGTCCAATGGGCAGGGGGCACACTATTAAAGACATTTCAGATCAGCAGCTCACTAGCCCTTCGTGAACTGCCCTTCGTGAACTGCCGGCCATAAACTGTCCCCATGAACACGGGGGCTTACTCTGCAGGCTCTGCAGATAGGACTTAGTTTGAATCCTGACTCTATTCTGGGCATTAGCAAAGCATACAAGAACCTTGATTGGTCTTCTGAGTCTGCAGATTCTATATACATGTGTTCAACCAGCAACAGATGTACACCATGACAAGACCAGGGCGCATAAGCTACTTGGAGGACGTAGGGAGCAAGCAAATGGCTTCTCCACTCTAACTTATTTCTCTCTGCGGTGAAGTAGATGTAATAACTGCCAGTCACCAGGGATAGTTAGTATAAAGTTCTCTGCATATCCTTTGACACACTGGATGGGGGGCTTCCTGGGGCCTTGCACCTCTAATACCTTCACTATCATTACCTTCGTTTCTGGCTTCTGTGGCTATGTTGTCACTGGTCCCCATGGATTGTTCATCTTTGCCACTTTTATTGGATATTTTTTCCCAAAGGGGTGAATATTTAACAATATTTTATTCTATCTTCCATTTATCTTGTTTTTTTAAAACCCTGAGTTGGGTGAACAATATTAAAAAACACAATGCTGACCAAAAACAAAACAAAACAGAAAACCTGCTTTTGCTTTTACTTTTAAGGATGATCTGGAATGTTCCTTTCCACAGAAATTCTCTATCTTGAGAGATCTTGACTGATTGATTGGGTGAGGTTCAGAATCTTCACCTATATATTCCACCCCCAAGGCTCTGCCTAAAACCCATTTCACCCCATGATGTCTTCTTTACTTAAAAGTGACTTTCATCCATCATGGCTGATGTGCTGCTGATTTGAAGAATGAAACAATGTCTCTCTCTAGTCAGGGAGCTTTGGAGCAGCAGGGCAGTGGTTCATTGAGCATCAACAGTTGTTGAGCACTTAATGTAAGCTACCAAGGTTGATGCCTCCTGCAGATCACCATCATGGACCACTTTCCAGTACTGAGTCCAAACTTTCATCTGTATCTCATTTAGGCTCACAAACAGGTAATGAGACAGATACTAGAGGCAGCAGGGCCTCCTGTAGTATGTATAAAATGGAAAGCATATATGACTAAAGCTACCCTTGAGAAACCTTCAAACATTCAAACATTGGAATAGAGAGCTGTGCACATGTGTGAGCCAGTGCATTCCCATATGTGCAGGCTTGTATGTGCATGTACATATGGAACACTGGCTAACCTGTGCTTACAGGTTGCCATATTGCACCAATACATTTGATTTTAGCCTCAGGTCTCACTCACTGTTAAGGATTGTTTCAGTCTATGACATCTTTTCAGAGTCTAAAACTAAAGGAGGATGCAACAGATTCCCATCTCCTGTGCCCAGGGAATGTACCCTTTGGCTAGATATATGGTAGACTCAATACCAAATGAAAGAAACGATAGTAGACAGAATATAAAGTGAGAAAGCACAGTGTATGGAAGGTATTGTACCACCAATAACAATGCTTTAAACTTTTTATTTTTACATTTGCCTAGCAAAGACATTAAAGCTGTATGTGTATAAGTCCTCTGTTTTCCTTCCTTGTAGATATGGAAACTTGTTACCTAGACTGTCACTTAAGGGACTCCAGCTGGTCTGAACATAATAAACATGGCTCTAGCAGGTCTTGCCCTTTCTCCCAATGCTTCTGCCTTGCTCAAAACTGTTAGATTACATTCCTAAAGCTGGGGTCACTTCCTCCTCCTGAGGCTGACTACCATTGTCCAGCTCTCAAAGTATTGAAGTCCAGAAATCAAAAGGCCCCTTTGGCTCACCTAATTAAAGTGCCCAATAAAATTAAACACCTAATCCTAACACAGGATTTCCCCTCTTACCTTCATAAACCATCATGTTCCTATAGGTCAGGTCTGTCTCCTTTTGGACAAATACCCCTCCCTTCTCTTCCTGTATTTTTCTTACCTTTGTCTCTTATTCCCTGCCATTTGCCCCTCTGGGGTAAATAAATATCCTTTGTCCTGAGAACTTGGTCTTGGGGTGTCCTGAACTGATACTAGTCTCTTTAGTCACTCCATGCCCAAGATTACAGTACAGACACATTCATATCAGAAACGTAGATAGTCTTCTGTTTCCTTGCACCCTTCACCACTCAGAGCCTGGCTGCCTCACTCACCAAGACCCACCCACTCATCTTAACACAGAGAAGCAGCTGAAGGTGCCTCAGCTTTCAATAGAAACAAACTGGTGGGGAAGTAGTTTGGAGAACATGATGAGACCATCTTCCTTCCCCACAGTTCACTAGAGGATGATATTGTAGATAATTTTAGGGAACTGTCAAAAGAGACTCTTATCTGTGTTGACCCAGTCATGCAGGAGTGTAGTGTCCCGCTTTGAGTGTCTAGAATTTAGTGGAAAAAAACTACTGGAACTGAGTTTAAGTCCCCACTTGGCTAGAGTGTCTGGACCAGTGGGAAATTACCAGTCTCTCTCTCTCTCTCTCTCTCTCTCTCTCTCTCTCTCTCTCTCTCTCTCTCTCTCTCTCTCTCTCTCTCTCTCTCTCTCTGTACTCTCTGTACTGAGTCCACAGAGCTGGCCTTCCTTGTTTACTTATTTAGAAGTCAGCAGAGGAAGTGGTAAAGGAAACTAGCTGAGCCGTTTTCTGAGAAGAGACCATATTTGTTCACAGGGGAAGCCGCTGCTTCTTAGGATCTGGTTACAGCAGAAACGGTGCCCGTTCAACAAGGGTGTTCCTGAGTGTAGTTGGGATTTGGAAGAGCTGAGGACACCACAGCACTCTGGGTCTCTGTTCATGGCTGCAGCAGCTCTCTCCAGCCTGTGAGCTCCCCGAACAGCAGCAATGGCCTTGAAGAATGTGCCTTTTCGCTCAGAGGTCCTAGCCTGGAACCCGGACAGCCTCGCTGATTATTTCAGGAAGGTGAGTCCTTCACTCTTGTGCTTCTGGTTGTGCTGGTATGCCTTCAGTGGGGGGGGGCAGAGTGGAGGCAGAATCTGGATGGAATATGGAAGATATAAAATATAGCTGGAGTTAATACCTGCAGTTGCTACCTTCCTGGGAGGCAGACTACTGAACTTTATGGGCCATGTGTACTGTAGAGAAAGATTGGGGAGGGGACCCTCCCGTGCATAAGCCCCTAGTACATACAAGCATGTATCCAGTGCTCCACAGTCTGTGTCCTCTTAGACACAACCCACTGTAATATGCGTTCAGTGTTACCATACTAATGTTATGCACCGACAGTGTTGCATCTCAAGGTCACTATTTCATTCAACTAAAGTCAACTCTTGAGTTTAAGTGGTCCAAAGCTCTCAAATATTAATGGATAAGGTTGGATTGGAATCATGCTTATTTAGCTTTATATCACATGCTCTGAAATGCAGAGAATGATTATGGTGAAGTCTTCTTATGATAAAAGGAGATATGAACTTCTGGGGTACGAGGGATGGATAAGCAGGACAGAAGGGGTGAACAGATGGCTAGATGAACAATGATATTTTATCATCCATTGTCCATGATCTTGGAAGAGGGCTAGAGTCTCTTTATTGGCTGGAGTCTCACCAGAGCTTTATGAGAATCCTTGAATGCAGCCCAGAAAAGCAAACATGAGCTGCAGAATAGTTAGGGACACAATGGGAAATCTCAGCAGAGTTACAAGTCAAGCTGTACCACAGTGTTCTGCTTCTAGGCTAGGAGGAGATAGTCAAAGGTCCTTGATCAGTTATCTGCTAATGAGGACCACAAGTCTGTTTAAACGTATCCTAAGGTACCTGACTCCTCTAAAGCACCCATACAGAAGAGCTAAAATGTCTTATGAAAGACAGGAGCTTCTATTGTCCCCATTTCTGTAGGCTGGCCTCACATTCCACTGATACTCCAGGCAGCGAGGAAGATGAGGTCCTAAAACTAAGACCTAGAAGTCATCTACTTTGCCTTATATTTTTTTCTGAAGAAACAGAGATCCAAGAGGTAGAATAGGCTCCTTGGGTTGTATAACTAAACCTGTAATAAACATGATGGTTCCTTCCCAAACTACAGAAGAAAATGTGAGCATTCTGTACTGGGCAAGGCATGGTAGGAGCACTGCCCTACAGATCCTGGTATTTGCCACTTTTTTTTGTAAATCTTATTTTGGTTACTTTCTCCCCATAAGGTCATTATAAACTTCTCTTTCAACACCATGGGTGGAAATATGATTAGACAATTAGAGTTTTGAAGCATGTTTTTAAAGTTACTTTTCTTAACTAAAAATGAAGTAAGTTAGGGCAGAAGGGCGAATTTGCCATGGTGGGGTGAAGTAGTGAATTGTTTCAATAGAGCAGTGAGAATGGGATTGAGAATTAAGGCAGGGAAGTCCGGGCAGGGACCAAGAGGCCCCATGTTCAAGTGTAACAAGGTATTATGCAATCCCATGGTGCCACAGATAACATATGGGTCAAGTTCCCTTCAGCACAGTGTGCGCCTTAGGTAGGTCTGGCAGACACCATGGCGCTTGAGCTAAGAGAAGGGGAGGTTTCTTCTTGGAGATCATGGACCTTAGTAAGAGTCACATTCCAGGGACAGGCCTCACCTTCTGGAGGGAAAGACCCCTCCCCACCCCAACCCCAGCCCCTGCCACAGACACAGATGAGACCCTGAGCTCATTGGTCCCCGAGAAGACACTCTGTGAAATGAACACAGAGCCACTTAAGGATGCTCTTGGATGTCAATGTATCATTTACAGAACTGATCAGCAAGTGTAATGTCTACATAAGGAGTTGGGTTGGGCCACTGAAACTTCTACCCAGCTCTGGAGTCAGATACACCTTGGTTTGAGTTGTACCCTTCCCAGCTAGCTTGGAGAATTCTTTTTCTTTAATTTGCTTCTCTGTACCTCAACTTACCTAAAATAGAGTTATTAGCAGTAACTAATCGGATGAGGTGGAGGTGAGTTTGAAAGGAAATGTGTTCGAGGTATTGAATTCCAAGTTATACCCCACCTTTATCCTGATTTTCTAACCAGAACCTGACTGGGGAGGTAGGGACAGGCTGGTGAGGCTTTGTGTCCTATTGCCTCAGATATGTGTGTGCCTTGCCCTGTACTGGGGATGAAAACCAAGAGGATTAAGGCCATAGTCTGCATGTCCTTAACTCCTCCAATTGGCTTAGGCCTAGGAGGAGAGCATTCCTGGGCCATGTGGTATAGTCACTGGCTCATAGGCACGTGTTCTAATTCTGTTGGGTTTCTGCCTCACTGTGTGACCTTAAGCCAGACCCTTCTCTCTGGGCCCCAGTTCCTGCCATCTACAAAGCTGAATAACCACTTGGTCAGTGCTAAGACTTGTATCTTAGATGCTTGTAAGAATTACTTAGGGTGCTTGTTGAAACACAGATTTTATGTCCCAAGACTCAGATATTACTGAATTGCATCAGCTATCTAGGTTCAAGGCTATAACTCTAGCTTTGTTTTAGAATCAAAACTGGCACTCTGAAGACATGGCAATCCATCTGATAGTGATGGCAGTGAAATGAATTAAAGGAAGCTGACAATTCCAAAAGCCAACTACACACCATGCATATGGTTCAAGGAGACAGCTCCAGATGCTGCCTGCCCTCAACACTGACCTATAAATCAGCTTCCCAAGTGTGGTCTTCAGTCTGCCCTTCTAGATAAGGAGGTGGCAGCAATTATATTGTAAAATTATTATTATTATTGTGACTGATTCGTGAAGGATAGCCCAGGTTGCTCTTGGACTGACAGCAATCCTGTCCTCCTGCCTAATTCTCCTGGATGCTAAGATGAGCGGTGTGTGCCACCACACCCATCTTTGTTTACTTTTTTTATGCTATTTTTTGGGGGTGTCATAGATAAGAACCTGATTTTAAAATTTCCTCCTTAGAAGGTTGGACTAACTGCTTGTGAGGTCCTCAGAGAAAAATATTTCACCTTAAGTACATCAGACCTCAATCTTGGAACTATTTCTGACATGAAGTTTTGGGCTATTGAGGACAAAGCGGGTGGGTGCAGCCCACCCATAGATTAGCTTTGGAAAAGTAACCAACCGTAGCCTTACAAACACTTACCTCTGTTGATGCTAGCACTCTGTCCCGAGAACTTGACTTCAACAATTTACTTTATGTAGAAAAAGTTAGGCAAAAGAGTGTCCACTGGGCAGTATGTGCTATCCAGATGGTGCATTTGGATGTACCCCTGATTATTACCTTTATGAACCTATGTAAGTGATGTTACTTAAAAACTAGTCTTCATGGAAACTTTAAAGCCAAGTTCTGAAGCTCAGTTGTCACCTATGTCACCTTCCACCCATGGAAGTTTCTTAGCTCTCTGTGTCTCTTCATCCTTTACCCATGAAACTGGAGGACTAAGTAATTTACAGCTGCTTTGGGGTGGGATCAGGGCCTACTACAAGCAGAGTATCCCATCCGGTGCTAACTAGCAGCTGCTGATCTCATTGCTGAAATGGTGGCCAGAGAGATGGCCTGAACATTCAATGGTTAAAAATTATAGGAGTTATTTAGTAAATTTAAAACAAGTTTGTCATAGTACCAGAGAGTGTTTGTGGTGTCGTTTTAGGTCATTTAAGAGGGGAAAAAAGTCACACTAACAAGACTGAATGTGAGTTAATTCCTCCATCATGTTTAGAAATGGGCTAGGCATAAATGACTGATATGGTCACTGAGATCACCTTTGGGCGACAGGGTCTAGAGTTTGGATTCTTCTTTCAGTCCCTTTATGCTTTCCTGACTACAATGTGATCACCCTTCTGGGGCTTTGAAAACAGTGTCTTTCAAGAGGTTCTGGTACCAAGGACTAGAGTACACAATTTCTCCATTTCAGACTGTTCCAGGGGGTATTGAGGTGGGGACCTGGTCCTTCTGTTATACAAAGGATCAGGAAGGGGCTGGCTAGCCACAGGTACCACATATTGCTAAGCTCGGGTGGAGGCAAAAAAGGGGGAGACCAGGCGCCTGTGGCACTGATGGCACCTTGCTCTTCTCTGTGCAGCTGAACTACAGGGACTGTGAGAAGGCGGTGAAGAAATACCACATTGATGGCGCTCGGTTTTTGGTAAGCTCTGTCCAGTTTCACACACTGAAACTGAAAACATGCTGTGTTCTGCCCATCAGCTTTAGGGCCAACTGATCTACCTGTTCCCCGAGGCTGCCTATGGTCAATGTTTGCGGTCAATGTCCCATTAAGCCCTTAGTTTTGATCAAAGGGTTGATAGGTTTCTCTCACCAACTATTAATGTCTTGTTCAGGAGCCCTGTAAGCTCTTATATAGACAGCAAGATATACTCCAAAGTAATACCTTGAAATTCTGTTCAGCTGCCATGTATACTCTGAGAAGTACAGAGAGGGTAGCAGGAGATACTACTGAAGAACTGGGAGTTTTCACTCCTGGTTGCTAACTCTGCATATACATCCACTGAGTGAACTAAAAGGGTGGCCAACCCTCTTCCTCTTCATTTCCTCCTTATTACAGAATATGTATACTGACTGTAAACAAATATGTGAGGGTGCTTCCCCCACTCTGATATAATTCCACAGGCTTTAAATACATGCTCATGGTTCAGGTCCATGTTGAATCCAAGCCACTGAAGCGAAAATGACTCAGTTACAATGAAGGCAGAGGCACTTGGCTGTCAGGGAGGTTGCCTCATCATTTCCCAGAGATAATATTTTGCCTGTGCATTAAGAGCAAACTGTCACTGTTTCAAGCTGTCCCTTCTGGGCACTTTGCTTCACTCTTTAAAAAGGGAAGAAAATGAATTTAAAGGTCTCATGGGAGATATCCTCAGATTCAGAGTGAGAAGGGCAATCAAATTGTGTGTCTTTATGTCATAGCAAAGAAACTTGATCATGAGACCTCAAGCTAGTTGAAAGGGGACAAGATGTCATATGCTGCAGCTTGCTACACAACACACTAACCCATTTCTGACACTGCTTCCCCACCCTGCTCTGCTTCAAAGTCTTTAGTCATGGCGATCTCACTACCACCTGCAATTTGATTCTCCTTTCTGGGAACCACTGAAGTCTCACCCTGAGATGAGTTCCTTTCCTATCCTAGGCAATGTCGTATGCTGGGGATAGAGAAATCATTAATATATAAAGATTCCTGCCTTCATGAAGCTGTTTTTAGCAGAAAGATACCTGCACAGATATCTTCAACCACCTCATTTACAAATGAGGAAACACATGTAGAGATGTGGAGATTTTTGTCTTAAATTACAAATTAACGACTAAACTAAAGCATGCTTAGTCCTATATGGCAAAGGCTTTGCTGTTGTTTTGTTCATATGGAGTTTTGAATGAATAGAATTCCCTGAGTCTTATTGCTGCTATTCATGCAACCACAGTAAGTCTGTATGCTTCATTCTGATGCTTTAGCACTTATAAAAGGGACACTACTTTGCGTACAGAGGGAGGGCAACCTCTTTGAAGAGAGTGATGGTTGCCTTGTTGTCCTGGCTAACCTTGAGTAAGCATTTGTCCCTTGACCCTAATTCCCCTTTGCTTCATCCTGCACTGACTGTACACACTATGCAGGGTCACAGTTGGGGATAATAGTGGCATTTCTCAGTTACATGACTCTCCCCAACACTCTATGTGAGTGTCAGGCTTGAAGTGACTTGATAAGATGGTTGTTTCCTTGGTTGAGAGATGGTATCTAAACAGCATCTCCTCTGTTCCAATCTCTGGGACCTATCAGCCCTTCAGAGGAAGCAGCACATCCTACTCACCCTGTGAACAGGAGGGAGTGCAAAGGGGGTAGAAGGAGCCAGACTAGGGGGGAGAACCCAGTGCCTGCCCTAGTGAAATGCACTGTGCTCTGGGCTCACTTTGAAAGTCTTAATGGAAGCTCTAGTTACTCAACTCATACCCCGCCAGCTCTGAAATATCCAGGACTATTCTGCTATTGAAGGCAACAGTGCTTGCCATCCCTCCCCTCTCCTCTTCCTCACTCCTTTCATTTCTCTTCCTTCTTCAATGTGGGAGCTGGTATCCACCCCCCATCTGTTTTAATGCCACTGAGGTTCAATACAGAGAAGAGTGGATTGTTTTCTGGTGAGAAAAGGGGATGCTGTGCTTTGTAAAGGAGGGAAGTACTTGACGGGTTAACTGGGAATGTATGTGGTCTTTCTCAAGCACTAACATATGTACAAGTGGACACTCAGGGCTGAGCAACTTCTGGAGGAAGCCCTGACCGTAGGCCCCATTCAGCCTATGTTAAAGCTAAGGGTTTTGTGCTTATCACTCCAAGCTGGCCACTCCAACTCTAGGTAATATAAACATATATTAGGCAGAGGAAGAGGGGAAAGGCAGAGAGTAAGGTGCATGGTGTTTGGTGACTTTGCCCTTTGTTAAAACAAAAAAGTGAAAAATTACCATTATTCTGGAGACCTCATCCAGTAAACTGCAGATTACACCTTACTGGCCACAAGTGTGTCCTGTGACTCCACCATCTCTATGGTAACCTGGGGAGTGAAATATTTTGCACAAACACATTTCCCACCCTCAACCAAATTCAGGTTCTGATAGTAAAGAAGATGGAAGAATAGACATTGAGAGACAAGCAGGCCTGTCTGCCACCTTGCTTCTCCATCAGGGACCTGGCTTGTAGCTGTCCTATCCATGGATCTCTTTTCTGAACTCAGCATATAAAATCCGTAAATCTAACTCCAATAAAGTTTAGCCCAGGATTGCTGGAGGGTTTTGAAAGAAGTGGGGGAGGAAATTATATGACACAGCAAAACTCCCAAAGCCTGTTTCAACATTTTTCATCTTCTTTCTCAGCTGTTGTCCGTGTTTTGGACACGTGTTTCTTTCCCAACACTCTGCTCTTCTGTCTCCAGTCATGGTCATATGTGCCTTCTCCTCCATCTCTTCTTCAACTTTCTCATCCTGTGCCCTCCTCTTAGTCACTTCCAGAGTATTGCTCTGGAAGACCCCAAGATGTCTTCAACCCATCATGCCACACTCTGAAAAAAGCCTTGGTCTTCCACCTTCCAGGTATATGGCTGTTCCTTCATCCTTCCACTGTAACTCAGGCAGCCTGACAAGATCCCGGACAGAAAATTCACCACAGGTTAATAAAGGCTGGACCTGCTGCTTCACCAAGCACCTTGCCAAGACACCTCAGTCCTAGCTCCCCTGATGACTTTAGACCCTAACTTCTCCCTTCCCATGCAAAACTGAGTAGGGACCTGAACCATGGGGTGAAAATATAGAGAGGAGGTTGCCAAATTTTGCTCATGATACAAATTCTGTTTGGTTTCACAGATTTTCCTCATGTTTGATTATTTAAGTCATTTTTGTTTATAATTCAGGGAATTTTACATAACATTCCAGTTTCAGGACTCCCTTTGAAAACGTAAACCTCAGGATGTTGTGGTGACAATGGTTCTCTGTGGTTCCTTTCCTAGTCACCTGACCAGGGGCCCTCCTGTGTGTGTTTAACCTGTCTGCCAAGTGTCTCTTTTTTACAGAACCTGACAGAAAATGACATCCAGAAGTTTCCTAAGCTGAGGATGCCGTGAGTATGCCCCCTGATGGGCAGCAGGATGGGTAGGAGGTTGAAATAAAGACCTGTTCAGGGGAAACTGGGTCAGGTGTATAGTAATTTCAAATGCTAAAAACGAGTAGGGAGGTTGAGGACCATGGCAGGGTCTGGGTAAGAGGAATCACATGATGAGTTAGAAGGAAGTTGGATACTTTGCCCAACACAATCACCCAACACTGGATTGCCTGTAATAGCAGTGTGTGGCCTTAACTGCTGAGTCATGTCTAGCTCCTCATGGCATCTTCATTTACTCACTGTTTTAAAATTTCCAAACATCTGTTTCTTGGTTAGTAAAATGAATGTGGACCCAAGTAAACAATGGTAAAGGAGATCATTTTGTCTGCCAATACTGATTTCTTGGGATGACTGCTATTGGTATTAAGAATAATGTTATGAAAAGGAGTTATGATCGATTAGTAATGTCTACTCTGGGAGCTGAATTGGGAAGCAGCAGTATGCATATTGTGACATGTATTTTTCATAATCATAGTAGAGGCTTCAAATGCTCAAATACAGAGGCCAGGCAGTTGATATAAATGTACAAAGTAGTACAGGTTGTAAACACAAATCTTCACTGATTTATCTCTTAAACACAAGTGTCTCTAGAGAGCTATTTTGACACAAAACTAAGAATAGGAAATTATGATTTTAAAGATAACCAGTACAAAGGTTGAATGATGGTGAAACAGTAGGGGATAATGTTGGTTGTTATAGCAAATCACATAACACATTATCCTGAGAGCCCTGTAGCCACTTGGCTCTAGCCAAGGTGGGCCCAACAATGGCCAGTCTTCAAATTGATCAAAGAATAGTTAGAAACATGAGTTCAAATGTTCCATCTCAGTTTTTCAATCCTGACTCAAAAGTTCTTAAACATTGTGAAAAACAACATAAAGCTACCCATGAATTGGATTTGCTCTTGATGCTACTGGTGTGAAACATCTACTTTCTGCATTCCCTGGAGTCCCTTCTCTGCTCTAAGGGCCTCAGAGTGCATAATGATAGAAAGAAAGTAGCCCAAGAAGGCAGGAAGCTGGGAGGTTTCTTCTGTGGGTAGGAAATAAGGAAAATATACTTAGCCTGGCTATTTCTTCTTTGTCCAGAAAAGTGAAGGAAATGAAAGCATTAAGGGTTCACACCCTTGTGGCTGTCCATCTTTTTTAGAGCTCCCTGGAAATTTTTATGAGCACATATGGCTGATTCAATTTAGGTTAAATCTAAGATCCAGTTCTACTAGCCCACTGGGTATATTTCAGTTGCTACAGGTGCATGGTGACTATTACAGTAGTCTCTCTTCATTTGTGGTTTTTTTTCTCCCCATGGTTTCCATTACCCATGATCAGCTGCATCTTAAAACATAGTACAATCAAATACAGAGAAAGAAGAGAAGAGAGAGAATGAGAGAGAGAGCATCCAGCTTTTATGTTACAGTGTTGTAACAGCTGCTCTATTTTATTAACAGTTATTGTTGCTAATCTCCTACTGTACCTAGTTTATAAGTTGGTCTTTTGCATATGTCTTCATAGGCAGACACATCATACATATTATATCAGGATCAGTACCACCTATAGCTTCAGGCATGTCTGCTTTGTCCTGTTGACAAAGGGTAGTAACTTTATATAAGAGTACAGGCCCAGGACAGTCGTATGAGTGCATGGATGAGTTCTGTTAAAATCCAGGCGCTCAAAAGTCAGAATTGTTGGCCACAGTTTCAGCCGCAGATACTTTAGGCCTTGCTCATCCTGCATTTTAAAATCATCAAAGGCTTCACAGAATCTACTTTATCTAAAAAGCAATGGGAAGTATTTTAGGTTCACATTCTATTGTGACAGCGACCAAGCAAAACTGAAGTCCATACTTCCATTTAAGTGGGATTTGTTCTTATTAATTTGCTGTAGTTCTCACCAATAGAAGCACAGTGGCAACTCCTATGCTTACCCTCACTCAGCTTCTAGTCTCCTGCCCAGGGCAAAGAGAGTAGGAAAAGCCTGATCTGATGAATCCTCGAATTGAGGAGGCAGGATGTAGACTCCAGGAGATGGGAGCTCATTGTCTGTGTGCCTGAGAGGAGAGAGCTGGAGAGAAAATGTCCTGGAAAACTTTCCAGGGTCCCTCTCTAGTAGGGTGCTGGTCAGCCTATGCATGGGAGGAAGCCTGTGTCTGACCAAATCAGACCTATCCAATCAGAGAAGTAACAGAAGCCAGAGGGTTGAAAATGGTACCTGTTAATACCAGTCAGGTGTCAGGGTTCCAGATTCAGTCACCACGGAGAATGCACAGGAAGGCCTTGCCTCCAAAGTGAAGAATGATCAGTCCTGGTGAATCAATCTTACAAACAAGTCAGAGACAATGCAAACTGTTTTCCAAGCAACCTTACTACATCCTCAAACAAAACTTGAATGTGCAAAAGCATCCACGATCAAACAAAAGCACAGTGTGAAGTATTAAAACGTATTAAAACTGACCCATGACTGCCCCAGAAATCTGGATCTATCAAAAAGGAGCACTGCAGCTGGGCTCCGTGTGTCCAAAGTCAAGCTGAGGCACAGGAAACACAAACAGATCGGCACAGAACTTCTAGAGATGAGGGAGAGACTGCTGTAGTTTCACCAGAAACTCGGTTTTATGCAGGTACATGTCAGTGTCCTAGTTACTTAGTTGCTGTCATCAATGTTATAAACAACAGCAGCGTGAGGAGGAAGGAGCTTATTTGGCTGGCAGGTCACAGTCCATTATCCAGGGAAGTCAAGGAAGGAACTCAAAGCAGGAACATGGAGGCAGGAACTGAAACAGAGACCTCTGAGTAACAAGAAATTGCTTACTGGCTTGCTCCCAGGCTCACATTCAGCTACCTTTTTATGTTTCCCAGACTCATCTTCCCAGGGATACCACTGTCCACAGTGCGCTGGACCCTTCTCCACCAATTGGCAATCAAGAAAATGCCCCGCATTCCTGCCAAGAGGCAATTTCCTTGAGAGGGTATCTAGTTTGTGTCAAGTTGACAGCTAGCCGATTGAGCCATTGAGCGTGAACACATAACAAGGGAAACTACCCAAAGTCAAGCGCAGGAGAAAGTGTCACAAAGCAGATCATCAGGGGAGCTGGGCTATGGCTCCGGAGTAGAGTGCCTGCCTAGCATTTGTGAGGCTCTGGATCTGCTTTCCAGTGCTGGAAGCAGGCAGAGCATCTGTGGGGCCACTTCAACTAGCTGAATGTGCAGAATTACAGCTCTCAAAAGATGTGCCTGCCGAGAGGAGGAGATACAGAAATAAACGACATGAGGAAATAGCAGCTGAGAAATTCCCAAGCCGGATAAAAATTGTTCAGTTCACAGATTTGAGAGGCATCACAAACCCTAAGCCCAAGAAACAGACACTGCTCTGTGATGCGTCATCATCAAATTTCCCGAAAACAACTGACTAGAGATAAATAGTGACGAGAAAAATCACCCACACAGTCAAAGAAGAGAAAGTGCATGGCACCCTAAGGAGTGACTATGAAGGTGGTGGGGATCTGTCAGAAATGCCAAAGAGAAGGCTCCTTAAGCCCCGAAAAGGGAAACAGTTTCAAGACCAGACTCTAGCAACACTTTATTTCAGAAATGAAGGCAAAAACCTTAACCAGATTGCTATGATTTAGTCTTCATGATACTTACTGCTACTGCACAAATCATCAAAACAATATATCTTAATAATTAATTGTGAGGTTCCTGAGGAAGTTAGAGGCCTCAAAACATGTTTGTGTCTTTGGTCAAAAGGCAAGCATGCTAGGAGGGTGCAGGGGCGGGGCATGAGAGCTGAGCCCGCTGTTACATTGTGCTCTGATGTGGCATATGCTGCAGTTTCTCATCGTCTAGAACTGTGCCTGACACACAGTAGGCCCTCAATAATGTGTGTTGTTCAACAGCTGACAAGGGTAGGTAAAATTGGACTTTTCCAGATATATAAAATCTGAAAGAACTCATCACAAATGCTGAACCACACATCTGTTAGAGAAAAATCTCCCAAGCAGGGGGGAGGAGGGGGAGGAAATGCACCTGCCCATAATGTGAGTCTTCATGGGAGAATACAAAGTGTCAGAATGGTGCCCATGTGTTTGTAATTATACATTTAACTTTGGAGCACACGTGAGTTCCATCTTTCAGTGCCTATACTAATAACTACTGTGTGAGTGCTTCCTTCTTTTGGTGAAATGCTGTTAGGTGCCTATAATTTCTCAAGCCTTGTCAGTGTGAGACTACAAAGGTAAAGGACAGATCTTCACACACAGTGTGCTTACATTCTAACTGGAAGAGCAGGTAACAACCCATTCACAGTCAGACACAGTGCTGCCTCCCAGCATTGGGAGGAGGCAAAAGCAGAAGGATTAGGATTTTAAGGCCAGCCTCAGCAACACATATAGCCTGGGCTATATGAAACCAACCCTGTTGCCAAAAAGACAAAAAGATGAAGGAGGGGGAGGGAGGTCAGGAGAAGTACTAGAAAGGGGAAGAACTGTAGTGCGTTCTAGGAGAAGGAAGCATGTTGTAAAAGCCCAAGGGGGTAGGATATTCATTGGTACTGCTACTGTCAGAGAGTCTGGGCATGTGCATCAGGGCAGAGGAGAACCAAGAGGCTAACACGGCTCGTTGGTATGTGCAGCTTACAATTTATAAAGGTCCTGTGAGCTCTGTAAGGAAGAGTTGTTGAAGGGAGTGTACCAGGGAGAATATCAAGGAAGATTTGCATCTCGGGTCTGTCCAGGGAAGTATAAAAGATGGTTTAGAAGAGAATCAGTTGGTACATGAGGGCGAGTTAGATGTGGATGCTCTGAAACTTACAAGATGCTGTGAGGACTCTGAGCAAGTTGTCTCAGCTCTCAGAGCCTCTGTTCCTCATCTGTAAAATGGGGATACTAATGGCACTGATTTCAAAGAGTCAGTGGAGACATTAGAAGAAACACTGGGCAAATACAAACAAACAAAAATCATTGACTAAGTATACACTTGTCTTTTATATAAAACTTTCACCAGCACAATTTCCCATTTTTATTAATTCTATCTTGCTGGAAATGGGGGGTTAGAGAAGAGCAAGGGCACAAGGCTATGGAGTGAGAGGGGTTGCTTCTGAAGCTAAATTTACCTACTGCCTCCAATGAGGTCCTTGGGAAAGCTACTCAATAGTCTGAGCCTTGGTCCTCCCATCTGTAGAAGGGGAAAGTAATAGTTCTCAGGGAGGGAGGAATATTAAAGGAACATAAATTTCTTGGCTCTGTCCTTTACAATATAGATACTTAATAATTAGTATTTCATCATCCTGTACAGAGATTGGTTTGTCTTGACCATTGTCCTAAAGGTCGACGAAAAAGAGATTGTAGTCATGTATAAAAGCAAAGTAAGATCACAGGTCTCTGTTTATTCTGTGTCTTTTCTTACTACTTAAAATATCAGAGTTAAACAGAGACCCATAGCTGGACAATGTACAGAAGTGAGAGACTCTGGAGATCTCAGTCCTAAATGGGATGTCTTTATCAAACCCTTCCCTTTAGGACTCAGGGAGGATGGAGCAAAAAGATTGTAACAGCCAAAGGTGACATGATTCCAAGGAAACAATGTCTTCCACATGCAACAGGACTGATTCACATATGAACTCATGGAGACCATGGCAGCACATGCAAAGCCTGCACAAGTTCAAGCCAGACGGGGTCCCAGCACTGAGCAGGGGAAGCAGACACAGGTTCCCACCCATAACCTTATAAAGCTACCTGCAGTTGATAGCAAAGGAGAAATCAATTTTCTTCAGTGGACTCTCACTGGATATATTAACCACACTTCAAGGCAGTCCCCATGCCCAGGAGTAGTTGGCCAACACAAAATGGACTCAGCAGTATTTTGTAAGAAAAAAAAAGCAAAGTTAAGTTAGATTTTATTAAAAAGGTTGATTCTGTAATGAAATTCTCTTTCTGGAGATACCATCACTCTCTAAGGACACAGATGCTAATCAAGACACCCTGAACATTTTAATGATGAGGGGATCTTAGAGAAAACAATGGAAGTTCCCTTTACAGAGCCTATACTAAGCCTCATGTTGTAGCCGAGGATGGCGGGGGCAGCACTGGTGTGGGTGGCACAGGCAGCAGACAGGCGTAAGCGGACCCTTCATTGTTGATGTTCCCTGATCCATCACATGCAGTGATTGGATCCATCAGAGAAGTGCAGAGTTACTGCATCTCTCTTGATAAAGCTGTGAGCTTCCTAATAACAGAGAGGACCTTCTATCTCATCTACATAGTGCTTATCTCTATCCCTGAGGAAGAGAAGGCCTTAAGGAAGGAGCAGAGGGGTAGCCTCAGAGGAGAAAAGAACATTCTCTGCTTACAAATAATCAGCTCCCAGCAAAACAGAAGCAATTACGAATTTGAAACCGATCTCCAAACTTCCCACTACCGCCAACTGCAAATCCCAGTCCAGGCACCCAGCCCTCCACAATCCTTCTCAACGAGGGGTGCTTCATCTCCGCTGACACTTATTTTCCTCCAATGCAAGTTCAAGAAACTCTAGTTAAGGCTTCGCTGAACGTGGACACTGATTCTCAGTTGCCTCGAGTTCCACACTGGTTAAACAGAGCTAACTATATCTGCTTTCCACACAAATGGCTGTAAGGTCCAAGTAAAATGTAGTCACGAAGGCCATTGAGAGAAAGCAGAGAGGTCATGTTGTCCTCAGAGACTTTCAAACCTACATGCAGGGTTCCACTGAAATCTAAGAGGCCACGACAGGCCCTTCCTGAGTCTCCAGACAGACAGTGTGACTCTTCTCTGACTAGGGAAGGGCTATGGAAGGTTTGCCTCATGGTTCAAAAGGGTGGATACTTAAGGCAGAGCACTTTGCTTCCTTAAAGACTGATGAAATTCAGAGCAGAGGCCATGAGAGTACCAAGGTGTTCTGGGAGGAGGGCTGAGGCCAGGGATGGAGGAGGCACCCTAACAATGCCACTCCAGGCAGGTGCAGATGTCTACCCCACCCTGGGCCTGGAGCATGCAGTTCTGGAGGGAACCCCAGGCAAGAGAACAGCTAGCTGTTCAAGGAGTATGCCAACCAAAATGGGCATAAGTACTGGCCAGCTATGACAAGAAATAGCCTTTCCCTCACCCTCATTGGCTACTGGACAGCTACAAATGGAACAGCAGAGGCAACAAAACTTGAATTTGCTTGAGACAATGCCTACTCTTTCTGCGTGATGTGTGTTCTGATGACCCCTCCTCTCTCTCTCTCTCTCTCTCTCTCTCTCTCTCTCTCTCTCTCTCTCTCTCTCTCTCTCTCTCTCTCTCTGACTTCTCCCCAGCATTAGTTGTCTCTTCTTTTTCCCTTGTCGTTTGTTTCTTCTTGAGCACATTTGATTCCGGGTCCACAGGTGAGATGCAGTTGGTAAACTAGAATGGACAATTGAGAAGTGAGCTGTGTCCGCAGATCCCAGATAGATGAGGCCCTTTCATCTCGTTCACTCCACACCAACCTGACTCCTTTCATAGATGCAAAGTTCTTTCTCTTCTCTGCTTTTCACTTTCTTTTTTATAAATAACAATCTCCATTGAGATCTAGATTGACAGAAGTTACTTTGCAAGATGTTCTGATCGTTTGAGTCACCTCGGGGCTGTTGGGATTTACTCCCCAGCTCCTAGATTCCATGGATCCCAGGGTAGACCTGGAAGACAGATGCACCTAGGTCAGTCATCCCAATGAGTAGGCAGTCAAGTATTCAGATGTAACCTAGTTACCTAGTTATTACAAAAACTAAAACAAACTAAAGTCTGTGATATTTGAATGGAAAATACTTTTGCTGAAGACAAACAGGTGGTGGCATTGGGGAGGGACATTATGCTCACAATCTCATGCCTGCAGTTTCTGTCCCTTATGCATCCTTGGGAAAGATCTGAGGCTGTGATGATGAAGACTGGCTCTGTCACACAGCAAGTGAGAGACGCTTTTGGGCTGGGACCTTCCTACAATGGTTTGACTTCCTTTGAGGGGTTCAGTCCCTCCCAAAGGCCAGCACCACCCTCATATGAGGGGAAGCAGAAGGAGCTACTGTGTGAATGCTAGCCTTCTCTTCCTCCTTCTCTAGTAGGAGAAAGAGGGTTACGGGTTTGTGGGGAGAGTGAGTCATCTCTGGCATTCACTGTCATTTGATCCACTGTGGGTGGGGTGCAACTTTGCAGGTTTGCACAAGGTAGCAGTCACTTCCCTGCCCTCTTGCTAGCAAGGCAACTCAGGAGCCTGCCGGGGGCCCAGGTGGCTTGGAAGAGTTCTCGGAAGCCCTCCTCAGCAGCAGGACTCTGGGAGGCCAAGTTGGCTGCTTGCAAACTGCCTGAGCCATCCTGCTCTTTCAGGGCTCTTTGCTGCTCTGTGTGGGGCCTGTGGTTTAGCATTTCCTTCCTTTCCAGCTACAGCCCCAACAGCCCCAACCTGGCTGTTAGAGATATTGGTGAGAAATGCCACAGCACAGAGTGGGGGACATTTCTTTAAGAGTCAAAGCATGTGAGAGCCAGTCAAAGCCCTGCTAAGCTCTGTGGGATGCGAGCATGGGTTCTGGCTCAGCTCCACCTTCCTCAGGCCCTTGCTGAAATGGAACCTAATTGCTGAGGGCTGGTAGTTTTAAATTGCAACACCACTGTCCTCCTGTCCAAGCTCCTACCACCATCGCATGAACATACGTGGTATTTTCTTTCTTTGAATATTACTTCCTTAAGTATTCATTGTTATCTAAGTAATATCACGCACCTTAATCCCAACCCCCAGGACACTGATACAGGACAATTTCAAATTTCAGGCCAGCCTGGACTACACAGTGGGACCCTTTCTCAAATAAACATTCATTCTCTCTCTCCCTCTGTCTCTCTGACTCTCTCTCTCTCTCTCATGCACACTTGTTCTTGCTTTTTTCTCTTATTTTTGTGTGTATGCATATACATGTAGATGTGTGTGTGTGTGTGTGTGTGTGTGTGGTGTGTGTGTGTGTGTGTGTGTAAAGATAAGAAGCAGGTCTCAGAGGCAGAGGCAGGCGGATCTCTGTGAGTTCGAGGCCGGGCTGGACCGACAGCCTCCAAAAAAATACAGAGAAACTCTGTCTCGTAAAGCCAAAAAGAAAAAAGAAGCAGGTCTCTCATTTCTATCTAGGGCCTTAGCTGGCTACCCAGTGAACCCCAGGGCTCTGCCTGCCTTTGCCTCCCCAGTGTTGGGATGAGTGCACAGTACCATCCCTAGCTTTGATGTGGGTGGTGAGGATCAATTGAACACACACCTCGGGTCCCCACACTTTGCACAGCAAGCACTTTGCTGATTGAGCCATCTCCCCAGTCCCCTCATCTGCTTCTCTCCACAACCTATGACGTTCAAGAGCAGAGTTGCTTTCAATGCTGGGTGCCCAGCAGAGTTCTTGGCCCTTAGAAGGCCCTTCAAGCATGCTCCTAGATAAGCAGGTGGCAGAAGAGGAATGGCTGCTGTAGCCATCACCACCTATCCTGGTGGGATGCAGGACATACTCTCCTCTGACTGTCTTGTAGGAGATTTAGCATGCCTGCTGTCTGTTCTAAACAACCACTGCCGGCCAGGTTTCATGTGACAATAGTCATGTCACAAATGTCCTGATGCTGTGTTTAGAGAGAACTAGGAAGTGCTCCCCACCCCCACCTCTAGACCAGTGGTTCTCAGTCTTCCTAATGTTGCCACCCTTTAATTCAGTTCCCCATGTTGGGCTGACCCCCAACCATGAAATTATTTGTGTTGCTGCTTCATAACTGTAATTTTCTACTGCTAAGAATCATAATGTGAATGTCCAATATGCAGGATATCTGATATACCACCCCTGTGAAAAGGCCATTTGACTTCCCAAAGGGATGAGACCCACAGGTTGAGAACCTCTGTTCCAGATGGTAATTGCAGTCCAAAGCTCCAACAATGACGTTATTATGGGGGGCTTACCATTGCCTTATTTGCCTGTACTCTTGAGTCTTTAGGCTTCTCACGTTCATCTGCCCTGTCACTCCTATGAGTAGGAGGGTACTGAGAAGCGAGTAGGGAGCCCCTGGGAGTGAAGGAGGGATAAAAACATTAGGGCTGTTAAGGACCACCTTTGATAATCTAGCAAGTTTGTACTAGACCAACTCATCTGCATCACCGTGACAAAACACCTGAGTAAAACAACTTAAAGGAAGGATTGATTTTGGCTCGCGGCTTCAGAAGTTCAGAGCATGCTCTTTGGCCCTGGGGCTTTTGGGCCCGAGGTGAGGCAACGAATCAGCACGGAAGGGTGTGGAAGCACAGAGCCAACCATTCCCTTCCTGGTAGCCAGAATGCAGAAAGAGACGGGAGAAAACCCTAGGTCTAAAGTACTCTTCAGGTTCCTGCCTCTAGAAACCAACGCCTTCCAACCCGGATGTCGCTTTCTGAAGTTCCACCTCCTCCCGACAGCCTACTCAAAATCCGCATGCGCAAGTGTGTACGCACAAATGGCAACAGCCCCCAGTGGCCTGAAGAGTCCCCGTTATCCTTCAGGGACCTCCAATCAGCAGAAGCCCATCTCTGACTTCACTGCAGAAAAGAGTTTCAGGATAAGTCAGTGTGAAGCAGAGTTGAGGTTTATTATAAAATAAAAGAATGTTTAACACAGATTGAAACACAGAGGTTGTTAGAAGGAGATGACCTCAGAGGGAGAAGACACACAGAGAAGGTGGGCATGGCCTTCTTCAAGGACAGTCACCCTTATGTGTCTTAGCAGTCCTCATATAATCCACTCAGTGTCTTCCCAAGTTACAGCTCACATGATTACTAAGAGCAGATGGGCTGGGGTGTGGGGAGGGGGCCTGTCTCTAGTGAGATTCCTGGAAAGCTGTAGGTTTTCGGTTGGGATAGTAGGAAGGTCATGTACACAAATGTCTTAAGCATGTTTTGTTGCTATTTTAATATTCTTATTAAAATATCTTTCTATAAAATGTCTCTGAAGGCACAGCTGTTGTAGAAAATGTTGTTAACTGTGCTGGAGTTCTTGACTTTAAATTGGTGAGAGTCTCTAAGCAGATCCTGGGAGGGGCTCCTGTCCTATGTCTCCATAATTTGCCCATTTTTCTGTCCTACCTCAAATGAATTGAACACACCCCCAAACCACCACCTCTCCATTCCCCCACCCCCGTGCACGCTTAAGTCAGAGCACTCACAATATGTTCATCTCTGGAAATAGTTTCACAGACAACCGGGTGTGTCTTAGGGGGTCTCTCAATCCAATTAAATTGATTTGCAAGATTGACCATCATACCATGTCACTAAGCAGATTCAAAGAGGGACGATGGTGGGGGGGAGATAACAGGATGAATATTAGCCTATCGGAGTTTGTAATAAGAAATACACATGGGCCTCTGGGTCTAGCATGTGATTTGATCACGTCTGTGAGGAAGATGTCCGCAAAGGAATGAACAAGCAAGACTCAAGCGACCACACTCTATGAATGACAAAACAGCTCCATTGTGCAGATCCTAGGGCTTCAGACCTTCAGAGCAGGGAGGCAGCAGGTGTGAGCTGACCAGTTTTTAAGGAGAGCTCAGAGCCAGATTTTGAAGGTTCAATAGACATAAGTCAGCAGATGGCAGAAGTCTTTGTGGGAGCAGGATAAGTGATCAGCACTGGGTCAGGTCCTGAGGAAAGAGGAGACAGTTCTAGATAGGTGGGAGCAAGAAATGGAGTTGAAGGTGTAAGGGTGGCTTGGGGAGGATGGACACAAAAAGAAGATTAGCCATGTTTGGTCTGTGCGCTTGGAAGTCACGTGGATCAGAGAGCAGTGGGGAGGTGGTGGCCTGGAGGAGATTGCTTTGTCTCTTCATGTGTGTCTTTATCTTGCAGAATTCTCAGTAAGTTAAGTCAAGATATCAACAAGAATGAAGAGAGAAGGAGCATTTTTACCCGCAAGTGAGTGGGCACTGCTACAAGGGAACTCAAGAATTAAAATCCCAAGCTGAGCCTTTAAAAGACTCTGTAGCACTGGTTTTGACCCTGCTTCTTCACCAGTGATGGTCCCCTCTGCCCCAGGGGTCATGAAGAGGGTACCTCGGGAGGGGAGGGAATTCCTTCTCCCTGATGAACATTTTGCACTTGAGTCTAGGACATCAGGGAAATATTCTCTAGATCATTAAAGAGTCACAAGCTCCCGGCTAGTAACATCAGTGTGGCTTTAGTGGTCTCCAGAAGCTGAGGGACAGCTCAACTCTAGTTGCTAAGCAACAAGGGGAGAAGTCTTGGGCAGGGAGACATAATCCTGATTGGTGCAGAGGGATAGACCGTGGAAAGGAGAGACCCTCAGATAGACAGGCTACTGAGTTGTTGTTGTTTGCCTTTGCAGACCCCAGGTTCAGCGATTTCCAGAGGAAACAGGTAAGGGCACCAGGGCTGAGATATGTGCTTTAGGAGGTGCTGTGTGCTCCAGTTCTGGGACCTGACTAATTAACTTATCAGCCAGGTCTTCATCATAAGAGAGCTTGGGTTCCCACTGAGAGGAGGAAGGGTGTCACTCTAGAGCTACACTGCAGAACTCTACCTCTTGTGAGAGAGCCTAGACTCAGCTGTGGGCATCTGAGCAGTTTTCCATTGTTCAATAGTACAAAACATCTACATTTGGGTTCCTGAACCCCACTCGGTCATGTTGATTAAGAAACTCCATGAATAAGGCCCCAGGTCTTACTCTATGAAAGCAATCCTGGGTAACTTTTATATACATACAAGGAAGATTAGGTACCACTGCCACTCCCTGGTAGAAATCAGATAAAAATGATATAACCAGTAGTGAGTTGCTCTCTTGGTATGTTTTCTTTTGCTGTAACACTGCTCCTAAAGCTAGTTACTTTATGAAGGAAAGCTGTTTATTGATTTCAAAGTTCTAGAGGTCCAAGAGCATGGTGCTGCTGTCAATTCAACTTCTGGATAATTTCAACTTCATTACAAATAGTATCGTGTAGGAAAACATGAGACGAGTAAGGGGCATGTGTAGAAGTGATCAAAATACCATGAGTATGCTTATAACAAGTAATCTAGTCTCAAGGCTCAGATGATCCCTGTGATGCTCACTCTAGTCTGGAGAGACCCAATTAGTCTCTGGAGAAAGATGTTGATCCATTCATGGAGGAAGTTATCAATCCATTTGTGAGGACCCTGTGACTTAATTATCTCTTAAAGATCCCACTGCCTCTCGGTACCATCATATTAGGATAAACATGAGTTCTGCTGGGGTGAATTGTACTCAATACAACAGTTTCTGGCCCTGAGCATGAAGAAGGAAGGATAAGGACTTGTGATGGACACTGGGAGGGAAAACTGCTCTGACTTTGTGCTGTGTGTTGATGGTGGTGTTATTTCCTTCACAGAAAGTCTTGAAGAAGACAATGGCGGCTGGTCATCCTTTGTGAGTATGACTTTGGGTAAATCACCGATAGTGATGGCCAGAATGGCTCTACATTGGTCACAATGCTGAAAAAGGAGCAAGCCCCCTCCACCACCAAGACATTGAAATATCCCAAGCCCCAGAAAGGGCCAGGCAGTAAATATTTCCAGCTTTGGAAGACCAAAGGTTTCCCTCTACTGCGTATCTCTGTCCCCATGACAAAAAAAAAGCAGTCAGGGGCAATGAGCAAACGAGTGGGCTCAGCTGTGACAATAAAGCTTCCTTGAAGAATACAGAGGTGGGTTTGTAACTTGCTGGCCACACCTTTGCTCTCCACTACCATGCCCAACAGTAACCCTTCCCTTCTTCGTCTATCTTTCCTAGAAATCTATGCTACTATAATTTTTCTTCTCATTGACTTAAGTCACCACTGGTGACATAGAGGGGAAAGCATTCTATAATGAAGTGTTAGCACTGGAAAGGTCCCCACACCAGTTTTACATTAGAAGGGTCATGGTGACAACAACCTTCCAGAGTCTGATGGATTGTGCGTTCCCTCTCCTCAAACCACACATTGTCACCATGCATGAAGCCAAGTGAGGGCTAAAACTCTACGATGGAAGAGAAAGCCAGGGGTCTGCTGGGAGGTGTGCCTTGTGCAAAGCCCTTAGCCAGGTAGAGGCAAATCTGGGGCCCAGGCTACCCAACCCTCAGTCTATGTGGTCTTTCTGGTTAAGTGACCATCTCTAGGTCTTTTAAAATGTATTCATGGAGAGAGTGCCCCTTGTCTTATTGGGATTCTAGCAAATAAAAGCATTTCATTAGAAAGAAAATGACCTCTGGTAGAGTATAGTTTCTATGGGAAAACGAAGGAATGCAGGAGATTTATTTTGTACAAAAGAGTCGTTTTCCCCAGATGTGTTAGTGCTTCAGCATGACAGCTGGATCCCTGCCAATGTTTGTCTTGAGCCCTCCTGTGCTCAGCCAGTGGTTAGTCCTCAATCCTGTCCCCAAAGCATAGATTTCCAGTCTTGGAGGCCACCACACTTTGTAGTTGCCTTCTGTGAGAGTTCTGCTGAGAGGATGCTGGGATCCCGGGCAGAGATCTCACAGAATCCATACTGTAAAATGTCGTCCTGTGACATCTGTACTAGCTGTGCGTCCCTCCACTATGCTGGCAGGAAGAAGATGATTATGAAAGTCCCAATGATGATGATCCAGAAGGGGAGGATGACGGTGATTATGAGTCCCCTAATGAGGAGGAAGAGGTGCAGGTAGATGATACAGCTGAATATGAGCCTCCACCCTCCAATGATGAGGAGGCTCTGCAGAACTCCATCCTGCCCGCCAAGCCTTTCCCCAACACCAACTCCATGTACATCGGTAAGAGTCTCTTTGCAGCCTGCTGGCTTTAGCAGCCCTAGTACAAGGTGCCCATTGAACCTCTCTGGGTGCTGATTCCTGCTCAGCTTCTGGAAAGATTTGTGGCCATTTCCTCATGAGAGAAACAGGCTAGTGATAGACAGAGGATATAGGCTTTTGGAAGCAGGGCAGCTGTGTGGCACTGCCATCTATAGACTATCACAATAATGTGATGATATCCAGAGGGGTTGGTTCCGCCTTTACAAATGAGACAGTCTTTAGGATGTTCCTTGTCTACCTGTTTCTGTACACCCACATATCCTTCCTCATTCGTTAATTCACGAAGTCACAAATGTTACTCACTTCCTGCTGTGAGCCAGACAGCATGTGCTAGAAGCTACCAGGAAGGAAGATGCCCATTTGTCATGTGGGGTTACTTTCTAGTAGAGGAGATGACAGAAAACAGACATAGGCACACTTGGCTTCCTCTGCACTCAGGGAGCAATGTGTCTAACCCTTGGGGCTGTGTTGTACTCTGCTTCAGACTCCACCCCATCACCTCACTGTATGCACTGAAGGACAGAACACCAAAGCTAACAGGCAGGGAACTTCAAACATCATCAAGGCTGTTCCAGACTTAGGAGAGTGGGACAGAAAAGGGAATCCAGGTTGGTGAGTGTTTCTGGGTGTCTGTTGCAAAGACACAGAGTGAGCAAGACAGATCTCATCCTCCAGCACTCTGCCTACTGGGTGAAGCAACATTTCATCAAGCCAGCATGATAAATGGATTTGCTTCTGTGATATTTGAGTGATAGTCTTTGACCGATAATTGAGAATGAGTAAGAGTTGGTTAAATGCAGCTGAGTGGGGTAAGGGAGGACCATTTGAAGTGGCTGAGATTGCTGCACAAAGGATCTGAGGTCCAAAGGAACATGACACATCAGAGGAGCTGAAAGGTGGCCTGCGGTGTGAAGACCAGGCTTGCCCTGGCTTTTAGCCTATTTCTTCTGGAAGGGGAATGACATTCTTCCTAGGGTTAACAGAAGGATGCTTTTCTCAACCCCAAGTTCCAGACTCCTTCCACAAACCTCCTAGAACTAACATAGTATGTTCGTTAGGGTTTCTATAGGTGTGAAAAAGTGCCAGGCCAAAAGCACAAGACACTAGGAAAGCACTTTCTGCTCATACCTCACAGCTCCACTCTGGCCTCCTCCAGCCAAAGGGGTGAGAAACCCAAACTTGTCGAGCTGGTCTCAGGTGGTTCTGTGAGAGGCTAAGGTGAGGTCCATGTGCTATTTAACTTGGTAACAGAGCTGGGGGGCCAGCTCCTCCACTTAAGGGAGGAGACAGGCGAAAGGAGGAAGTAGGAGGGTGAGGCAGCCCAGAATATTTGTGAAGGGAAGGAAGCAACAGAACAAGGGGCCCATGAGGGGTAGTAGCTAATGTAACACTGATAAGCACATTTGTATGCAGTGTGAGCATATGTCTGCAGGCAGGCACACATGTGTCTCTGTGCATGCATAAACGTCAGCATACACACGTCTCTAGGTATACATGTGTGCACATGCATATGAACATATACACTTTATGTGCATATATATGTATATATTATATGCATGTAGCCTCATTGTTCATGCATGTATACACGTGTACATCTGCACATGTAGAATTGTATCTGAAAACTCTCACCGGGGTAATTCTGTAGAGGCTTCCTTTTAGGCAGTATCTCAGTTATCACCTGATGGTGGGAGATATGATGAGAATTATCCCCATGTATATGAAGAATCAAACCCACTTGAGCAGGAAGAGGGGCAGACAGGAGTCAAGGACTTCCGGCCTCCTGAAGGACGCAGGCTGGGTCTCACTATGGCTCCGACTCCCTCTGGCGCTAGTGGAAGTCTGGGGGACAAGGACTGGGTGCTCTTGGCACCTCAAGCTGCATGGACAGGCACAGGGTATTCCAAGAGAACCCCGCACTTAGACAACACTCACTTCAAACTTTAATTTCTTCTTTCATTTGCATATTGTGTTCCACAGATCGGCCTCCCACCAGCAAGGTCTCCCAGCAGCCTCCGGTGCCCCCACAGAGACCAATGGCCGCCCTCCCTCCCCTGCCAACAGGCCGGAATCACTCGGTAAGCAGCCTCCCTTTCTTCCGGGCTACTTTGTATCCATATCAATTCTTTCTTTAGCCAACAGAAAAGGAACTAAGCAACTTTACCTGATTCTAAGTTTATAAGAAACGGTTATGCCAGGGAAGATGCACACCCACACGCTCCACTCAGCGGTTCGACTTTGTGAAATATAAGCAGTTTCTATGTATGTCATAATGTTTACTGGCATTGTCTGGTACCATAAACAACATGAACTGAGCGTTTAATGAAGGACTCCTCTTCCAATGTTCATCTGTTTAACTGTGGCGAAGTCTGGTCCCACAAGTCCTGGGGTTGCCAAGGTTCCCAGTCTATGTCTATCTCCTGCAAGAAGTATTGCGCCACCTGCTGGCCAGATACCAAAATGTCAGGGATGAATGCCTTCAGACAAAATTTCCAAAGCAGTGAAGCCCAGGAGAAACATAGATAGCAAGCCCTCCTTTCCTTTCAGCATTCAGTCCATCTTCTATGGAGTTCACACAAAGCTAAAGGAGTCTAAAGAAGTCAGTATCCGGCGATGTGTTCTTTCCCCAAGTGTCCAGGGCATGTTAACAACTGTGGCAAGGGCCAAGTGTCAGGACCCGAAGGGAAGATTAGGGTGGGAGGAGGGTCTTGGCAAACACGGAGACCTCACAGTAGGGAAGACCTCCTTCTTATATTTGGCCCCCTCCTGCCGGCATAGCTCCTCTGCAAAGGGCCTTCATAGAACTCCATGTGTCTACACAGGCGTTTTGTTTTTTGAAGTCTGGAGAATTTCTCCTCCACCACTGGGAGGCAGAATTTGCCCATCACACTGATAGATACTGATTAGGCAGCTACTACACACCAGTGTTCTCTGTGCCAGGGGAAGAATAGGAATCGCACAAAATGCCCTGACTTCCATGAAGTACAAATGATTTGTAGATGTAGTTAGGAAGGCAGAGAGCAGGCAGCGTGACCGAGGGTACCAAAGCGACACTGAGCTGGCACAGGACAAGTCACTCATGTGGAAAGCAGAGCGAACAGCCCACGCAGGGGAAATACAGCCACAGAGATGTTCAAGAGTCTGTATGGGCTTCGGGTTTTGTGAGAACTGTAAGGAGATCCTTACGTGGGGATCCTGCAAGCATCCGAGAAGGACATAAAAAATTTCTCGGAAAGGCAGGCAGGAGCATCCCATGTAGGGCTTCACATGGGGCTTGGGTTTCATTTCCGATGTGATCAGTGCCCCTGGGGGACCTGCAGGAGTTTCTACTTTGCTTCGCAGAAGGCCCTTGGCATGAGAGAGTGAGGAAGCTCAGAGAGGAGGTGACCTTAGCAGCTCCGTTGACCGAGGGGATAGTGAGCTGCAGGTGAAGAAAGGGGAGCAGATCCAGACAGATTTCTGGAGACAACGCCACCAAGTCTTACGGAAGCATATGTGGAAAGGCTTCCAAATATTTGATTTTTTTGTTTGTTTTTCGAGACAGGGTTTCTCTGTATTGTTTTGGAGGCTGTCAGTCCAGCCTGGCCTCAAACTCACAGAGATCTGCTTGCCTCTGCCTCCCGAGTGCTGGGATTAAAGGTGTGCGCCACCACCGCACAGCTTTGAATTTTTTTTAATTTCATGCAGCCACTATCTCCACCCCATCCCAACCACGAAGAACCCAGCAGAAGTCGAAACCACAAGCCAGCAAAGTGTAAGCATGCTGTTGCTTTCTGACCCCCCCTTCCCCAGCCAGTAGCTTTCTTCTTTTAACTGACCTCAGCTCTCTGCACTCCAGTGCCTCCTCCATCGATAGACAGAAGCACGAAACCTCCCCTCGACCGCTCATTGGCGCCTCTTGACCGAGAGCCCTTCACATTAGGTTGGTATTATTCATATTTTATGCATACTAATAATGGCTACTTTTACAGGGCACTAAGTGCACTCTTTTAGACGCAACATCACATTTTACTACTGCAGTGTTATGAGAATCATCCTCATTTTACAGGGGAAGAAACTGAGGCACAAGACAGTAACTTTCCAACATCTCTCAGCAACCAAATAAAGAAGATAGAGCCCTAACCCCAGATCAGCCTGATTCCAGATCCCTTGCTCTTAGACCCTGGGCTGTGCCTGCTCCACTTGAGCTGTGTGTGCTTTGACCAAGGCACAGAAGGAAGCATCCTGGTACCCAGGAAGGAAATGGGCTGAGAGGCAGAGCTCTGGGAGAGCTGTTGTCAGCTGTTTTGGCTGCTATTTCTTAGTTTGCTGACCCAGGGGGTGGCACTCCCTTAGGGCATAGTCTCACCATAAGGGCATTGTTCTCTTAGGAGTACCATTCAGATCTCAAAATTGCTCTTTGTTGTGGATATATGCAGTTGATTAAACACTATGGACTTTTCTTATAATTTACTCATGACTCTAGCTACCCTTACATAGAGTTATTTTTTAAATTCAACTCTAAAATTTAGCTACCATTTATTAAACACCTAGTATGGGTCAAACACCTTAGGCCAAGCCAGTGAAGGGGTTGTTATCAGCCCCACCTCTCAGAGTATGAAACAAGTTCAGAGAGGTTGAACGGTGTGCTCAATTTGCGCAGGTGGGTTAAAATTTGAACCATGTCTTTCTGACTTTGAAGTGGGTGCTGTTTTGCATCTAGGCTTTGAACCTGCTAAAGACTAGGTGGATCTGGGCAAGGAGCATTTAAACTAAGTAGAAATGCAATCCAGATCTCAGGTCCATCCTTTCTCCTCTCCAGCAGGATTCTGACCCAGGCATTCGCCTTTTTTGGGCCTCGGGATTCTCCTCTGCTGGCAAAATGACTCTGATATCTTGCATTGGGAGCTGCAGCTTGCTGTTTTCCCCCTTTTGCACATGTTAGCTCTGCGGAGTCATGCAAAGTTGCGTTAGCCATTGAGTTTAGAGTTCACTGTAGAGAGATATACATATTATATAAAAAAGAGCCAGATAATGGTGGCACATACCTTCATTTCCAGCCCTCAGGAGGCAGAGGCTGACAGACCTCCATAAGTTCGAGGACAGCCTGGTCTACTGAGAGAGTTCCAGGACAGCCAGGGTTGTTACAGAGAGAAACTCTGTCTCAGAAAACAAAACAACCACCACCACCACCACAGCAAAAACAGATAGACTTGACCTGGGCTTTGAACCTGCTCACTAACACGAGGCAGAGCATCAGGAAATTGGAATGTAGATGTCAATACTTCACAGTCATCTTCAGACATACAACTTATTCCTTTAAAAAATTACCTTTTACTATTTTTGCAGACATTTTAGGGATATCATTTCCTGATAACAAATGTTTGACCTTTGAATTACATCCTTGTCCATGATGCTGCCAAGGAACTAACTTCTGCTAATGCTTAGACTTTGACCATAAAACTCCTAACATGCAAAGAGCATATATGCACATCAGAAGATTGCTGTTTGGTTTTGTTTGTTTGTTTGTTGCTTATGAATCAAATATTTTCTGAACAAGGAAAATCTACATTGGCTAAAGAATGCTAATTTACTTTTGGGATACTTTTTTAAAGAAAGTGTCCAATCTCAAATGCTAAATATTTACTAAACTTCTTTTGTGCGGTGAGAATGCTCTTCCCTTGGCCAGTGAGTTATTCAAAGTAGACAATATCCTTAGACCTTCCTGGGTCTACCATGAACCTAGACCTTATGGGAGACTGTGAATATGTGATTCAAGGTGGACACATCAGCATGCACCTTAGGGTGCTGAGGATGGAAGGGTGGGAAAGAGAGAGAAGCTAGTCAGCATCTGTCAGTGCTCACCCATCCTGTCTCTGACCTTGAATATAAGTTACCATCTGACCCTCACAGCAAACCTACACTGACTTCACAGTCATGGAAACTGAGACCCAACATTCTCAGGTACTATCAGCCTGCTTCCAGATCTACTAGACCCTCATTAATGTTTTTACCACATAGTCAACCAAAGGTCCATCTAAACCACAAGATCTCACATAACAATAACCTAAGTCATTTTGAATAACTTGGCATTAAAGAGCCCTTAGATATAAATGCTTGAGCTCAATGTCATCTGTTCTCAAAGAAATCAAGAAAGTGGGCAAACAAAAATCACTGCCACCACCACCACCACCACCACCATCACCAACACCACCTACCAACATGACCACCATCATCACCAATAAATTGGTTTCTGGCATACCAGGACAATTTTCTAAAGCCCTTGCTCCCAAGTTAATTTTTCAGAAACCAAATGGTGTTCTTTACATAATATCAAGTATACCACAGGATTTGGAAGAAATTTACTCCTTCATGTCACACCGATTTACTTCAAAAATCAAAGTGGGCTGGACAATAGATGCTTAAGCCAATGAAAGAAAAATAAAATCCCAAGAAGACATCCATCATTTGATGCTCAGTTATGCTAAGCCACATGTTGGAAAGAAGCACAGAGCCCCGCATCCCGTTAGCATGTACACAGCTGTGTGACTTGGACAAGTCAGACAGAATTTTTAAGGCAAGATCAGGTGCCCTGCGAAGGCCCCTCCAAGATCTGAAGTCAGTCTTCCCTGGAGGCCCAGACATGGTGTTCATCAGAATCTGTTTTTCAACCTTACACTTGTCCCAAATTGAATCTTCTGCTCTCTCTCGTTTCCAGGAAAGAAACCAATGTTTTCTGAGAAGGTAAGCTGTTTGTGGTTTTAGTTTTTGCTTGTTTGATTTTTTTTGTCTTGTCCTTATTCTTCGGAAAGTGTTGGACCCTCACATGTCCTTTATGTCTTCTCTAATGTCTTGCAGCCCTCGGCCCCTGTGGGAAGGTAAGCCTCTATTGTATTGTATCAAGCCCCAGAGGTTCCCTGCAGATCTCTGCCCAGTTAAAGTGGTTTCGTACAAATAAATCCTTCCTCTACACACTCAGCAGGACTCTCGTGGAGCATTTACCCAAGATACAAAAGCCTCCTTTACCACCAGCCATGGACAGACACGAAAGGAGTGAAAGAAACGGACCTCCGGTAGCAAAGAAGCCACCGGTTCCCAAGTAATTCTCTTGCGCGGCTTTTGGATCCCCAGTGCTCGGGAGGGCAAGGACTCCTGACCTTTCTGGCTAGATAAAAAGTACTGAGGTCTGTGAAGAGAATGGAGTTTACTTGAGGAGCGAGGAGAAGTGCTTAGTGGGGAGTGCAGGGTGGCTGCTGTGGGTGACCCTGTCTGAAGTGGGTCTCACAGCGTCTCATTTGTGTCAGCTTTTCCCTGCTTTATCAAAATGAAACCCAAACAGCACATGGAAGCTGTGTTTGTCACTTTATTCCATAAGGGACCAGAGAGGAAGGACTTCTGGGTGGGTATCTCTAGGCCAGCATTAGCCTCTCTTTTACTGCTTAACCAATTTTTTACAACCACTGAGCAGTTTTACCTCTGCTATAATAAAATTATGCATGGTCCATTTACCAAATGACACAAGTATTCCTGGGTTTGGGGCCAGCCAGGCTACTTTGGGAGGGAACAGTGAGGTTCATTATCTCATCTGTCTATCAAGATTCATAACCTGGCTTGGCTGTTGTGAGGATTCAGTCAAGATGTGGGGTAGGGTATGCCAAGAAAATCCTCTGTCATTGACTTTCATAACATTTTAATGAATTATTTAACAAAATCAAAATACAGGAAAGATGATCATAATTACCAAAATATCAAAATTTTCAACCAAACAGGGGAAGAACTGAGAGATGACATGAGAAGCATCTGACACTACCTACTGATTTCCTCCCTTCTTCCCCTCTCTTTCAGGAAGTACAGATGCCTCTGTAGCCCTTAGACAGTTATTGTCACAGCTGTTGGATTGACTTGTTCATCTATGCCAATGGCACCAAGGCCCTATTGGAAAAGCCCAGAACAGGGAGCTTTGCCAACTGATTTTTTTATTACTTGAAGGGTGGACCTTGTGGTGGCTGGTTTAAAACCCCAGCAAAGAAGAATATTACTGAAAATGTTTTTATTTGCTTGGAAAAAACATCTACTCAGTGAAATTTAATAGCTACTAAAAGCTGACTAAACATATATATGTGGATAATTATGTAATTATTTGCTACAGTAGCTCTGTAGAACAAAGGTTTGCCTAGCTCAGCTTGCAATGATAACAGAGCATTCAGTGGCCAAATTTCCCTTCTCTCCCTTTCCCCAGCATTTCTGCTAGCATTTGCAACTTCCCCTTTGGCCATGGCTCAGTGGGTTTTATTTCTCCTTATGTAATTCACTGAAATTATATTCTGGGGCTGACTCTTCAAGAGTCTTGATGCTCATTTCTGTGCTCTAATTCATTTCAGGCATGGACGAGGACCAGACAGAAGGGAGAATGTAAGTGTGAAATGTCATTTAATAAAAGCTTGGCACCAGGGCAACCAGTGTAGGGTCTGGGGAGGTGGGACTCTGTGTGCCCTACACCCATTTGACCTCCAAAGAATCTGTTAAATATCAGTGTCTGCATCTTTACTTAGAGTTTATGCCCAGCTCCTAGCCCTCTGAGAGGTCCTGGGTGGCTGGTGTCTTTCAGTCTCATTCCCAAGGGTAATTAGCAAGGAGATTTGGGGGGCAGGAATGGAGGAAAAGGTCAGGAAGATGTGGCAGACTCCAAGTCTCACACAAAAGTTTCCAAGCCTGCCTCTTCTTCTTTGAAAACCTCCACAGCTCACAAAAGAGAGGGTTAGTGTTGATGGATGCTACTTTGATAGTAAGTTAATGTCTTTTATTATTTTTCCCTTACAGGATGAAGATGATGGTATGTTTAGAGATCTTTTTTACAACCTATTCTCATTTCTTAAAACTTTCATTCTCTCATTTTTTTGATCAGCCATTTAAATAGAATTATTGAGAATGGAACACTATATGTCAAACTAACATAAGCAGACATAAACCAATTGCTACACCTCGTGGCTGTAGTGAAAAGGAATCACTTGGTTGGTTTACCAAGGAAAACTTAGGTTCATGTGTTCAGAATACCTAACTGCACAGAAAATTGCACAAATGTCTTGGTAGAAAATATTCTAGTATTTATACCCCCTTATACACATGGGTCCAGAATCAGTAACCATGGATGGACAAAACAGCATGTGGCTCAGGCTTTCTGAAGACAAAATAAGTTGGAATTAACAACTTTCCCACTAACAAGTTTCTGCCAAGTAAGCAGTTCAAAAAACAAAATTAAAAATTCTCTATAGAGAACAGCAGAAATTTTAAGTGCATCCCAAGATGGTGAACTATCTAGGAAAAAAAAAGAAAAAGAAAGCATTAGGTAGGTTATATTCCTATCATTTGCTAATTATATCTGATCTTTTAGATTTTTGTATCTCCATATCAATGGTTTGGGGCTTGGGTTTGGGGCCTGGGGGTACTCCAAATGTCCTCAGATTTGATTCTGACTATTCTTTTTTCTTCTTCTTCCCCCACAGTGCATCAGAGATCTTTGCCCCAGTCATCACTACCTCCTATGAGCTCCAACACATTCCCTGCAAGATCTGCCAAGCCCGGCCCCAAGCACACATTCCCATTGTCTCACATGCCGGGAGTCCTCTCAGAAAGGTCAGGGACGATCACTCAGTTCTAAGGAAGTATAATGTCTGGGGTCTTGTGTTCTAGATCCATGTATGTTGTTGTGACAAATACCTGACAACATAGATCATAAAGGGTTTCTTTTACAATCTAAGGTTCTAGTTCAGTATTTCAGGAAAGTTGAGGCAGGAACTCAAGTAGCTAGTCACATCATATCCACAGGCCAGAGCACAGAGAAATGAATGCCCCTGCTACCTGTTTGCTTACTTTATTCACTGCCTGGCTTTCTTCATTCATATGCAGTTCAGGTCCTAGCCCATGAAATGGTATACCTACAGTAGACTGGATCCTCCTACCCCAAGTAACCATTAACACAGATCCACCTACAGGCCAATGTGATCTAGATAATTCCTCAGCTGAGACTGCCTTCCCAGGGGATCCTTGGTTATTTCATGTTTACAGTTGCAACTAATCGGTACAACTTAGTGTTGTGGCAAATGCCAGTGGCTTGAGGAAGAAAGAAATGAGCCATTGGGCAGAAGTACCTTTCCTTACAAGCGAAATGAGCTTGGAGAACAACCTGAATGTCCAGATATTCTCTGAGTGTCTGAGCTTGAGGGGAGTGGGGGATGACTTGGCTCACAATTGTCCCATGGACACATTGACAGGAAATGGTGGGTTTTTTCACTTGCTTATTTCAAAAAGAACAAACAAGCAAACATCATTAAGAAACCCAGTTGACAACCGGACGGTGGTGGCACACGCCTTTAATCCCAGCACTCAGGAGGCAGAGGTAGGCAGATCTCTGTGAGTTCAAGGCCAGGCTGCTCTACAGAGGGAGTTCCAGGACAGCTAGGGCTGTTACACAGAGAAACCCTGTCTCAAAAATGAAAGAAAATGGGAAGAAGGAAGGAAGGAAGGAAGGAAGGAAGGAAGGAAGGAAAGAAGAAGGAACCCAGTTAACTGAAGTTCCTGTATTCTCTCTTCCCCCTCTAGGGAAATAGAGAATATGCCTTGCACCTGACAGAGGCCAAGCATGTATGCTTGGGAGCTGTCCTCAAAAGCATTGTTTTCTCTAAAACTAGAATTTTTCAGTCATAATAAGACTACCCATAAACAGAGGTATGGCCAGAAGAACCAAGCAAGACCCAAATCATCCCTGCACAGGCAAGCCAATGGGCTACCTCATGCAGCCTCCCAGGGCCTCTGGCCTGCTGGCCCACCAACGCTTTTAGTATTCAAAAGAAGCCCAACTTCTCCCCCTACATGCTGTGGAAAATGGAACCATCAGCACAGTCAGTCCACCTCTGCCAACTCTCTGGGGATTCTTGAAGTCTTCCCTTTGCGCCTGGGGTCCTCATGCCTTCAGTTCTTCCCATTCATTCCTCCATTTGGCTTTCTCTACTGCCATGTCCATGGGAACACTCCCCCCCACACACACACAGCTCTAGCCCATCTTTTGTTCTTGAAACCCACTGAATGAGAAGATGGGGTGTGCAGAGCATACCATTACTATTTGGGCTAATGACCGGGATTGGTGCTTAGAGAGAACAGACAGCATTCCAGGGCCTCTGCAGATTTACTTTCCCATCCCAGCCTTGCAAACGTCTCTCTGCTGCAGCAGCACCCATCACTTTCTTCCCCTTGGACCCACCCTCCCTCTGTAGACCAGCAGCTCCCGGGGATTCACTGCTCACATACACTCTGATTAGTGTGTCTTCCTTCCTGGGTCCTTGTGTAGACTCAAAGACCTCAATCCACAGCCCCATTTTAAAAATAACTTGTAAATTCAATTTACAAGCTTTATTTTTATTGTTGTTTGCCTTTGGCTTGTGAAGCATATTAGACTTTGTCCCTTTTGGGACACCAGTAAAGTTCTTTTTCTGTTTCTACAGTAACATTGGCTTCCAGCAGAGTGCCTCCCTGCCACCACACTTCTCTCAAGGTTTGTACACAATTGTGATCTCTGCCTACCAACATGTCCATATGGTAACAGTGCAGTGTGTCTCAACACCTTTAGGCAAAGGCTATTTCCTAAAAGTATATGGCTTCTTCATTTAACACTTAATTCAGTGTCAGCAAGGTACCAAGGGCTGTTGGAATGAGACACTACATGAAATCACACACACACACACACACACACACACACACACGCACACGCACACACACACACACACCAACACCACCACCACCACCACCACCCCACCAGCAGCAGCAGCAACAGCAGCAGACCAGCCTTAATCCCTCATCTTCCCACCCAGAGTTATGTCCGTGATGGTTTGATAGAGAGCTCAGAGCAGCACTTAGCTTCCTTGTCATTTTAGCGATGAATCTGTTCCCAGGTTGTGAATTGGGACGCATATTCAAAATATAGATTACAAGAACCCAGTCCCAGAGATTCTGAATCAAACCAGATATGGTGGCTCAAACTTGTAATCTCTGCCCATGGGAGGTGGGTTAAGAGTCTAAGATAAAAAAGTTTAAGATCATCTTAAGCTAAAGAGCAAGTTTGCAGCCAGCCTGGGCTACATGAGATCATGCCTCAGAAAAAGAACCGAAGTTTCTGAGTTAATAGGAGAGGCCAGAGGCTTTCCTTTTCCAACGATGCTACCACTGAGAGTCCACGGTGAGCGTTCTCAATGTTCAGTGTGCATACAGATGCCTGGGAATCATGTTCAAGTGGATCTAATTCAGGAGGACTGAGCATCACCTAAGATGGCACTTCTAGCAAGTTCCCATGGAACATCGATGCTATTGGTCTATGTTCTAGCAAAGGTCTGTGAGACAGGACTGCTTTGGGATGAGTTTAAAGCAAGTGATCAGGTTATGGTGCCCTCTAGTCCAACAGTTCTACATCTTGGGGAACTGCAAGATCAAAACAAACAGAAAGACCACAGCAAACACTGGCTCCAAAGTAACGCTGTTCTCAGGCTCTTCCCTTTCTCTTCGTGAAGACACTGAGCACATAATTAGCTCTTCACTGCTGCCAATGTGCGCGCTGTTGGTGAGACATGCCACGTGTGCAGGCATCTATGAAAGGTCTCCTTTTGGCATCTTCTTATTGAGGCACACAGGCAAACAATGTGGCTGTTTTATAAGTGGGCTCACATTACGTTGTATGCATGTTTAGGGTTCACTGAAATGCCAGGGTCTTTAAGTTTCACCAGCATGGTATGTAACATGGTCTAAAGAACCCTCATATCCTGAGAGAAGTAGAAATTATTTTTCCAACCTCATATTCTTTTTTAATTAATTAATTAATTTTACAACTTGGAGGCAGTTGCCCATCTCTCCTCTCCTCCCAGTCCCTTCCCCATCTTCTCCTTCTGTTCCCACCCCCCAATCCACTCAGTCCTCATCCATTTCTGTTTAGGAAAGGACAGGTCTCCCATGGATATCAACAAAACATGGCATACCAAGTTGCGGTAAGACTAAGCATCTCCCCGTGTATTAAGGTCAGGCCAAAAAAAACTTAATATGAGGAAATAGGGCTCTAAAAAGTCAGTAAAAGAATCTGAGACAATCCTTAATCACGCTGTTAGGCATCCCACAAGAGGGTCAACCTACACAACTGTAACATATATGCAGAAGGCCTAGATCAGTCCCATGTGGGCTCCCTCCAACCTCATAATCTTGAAAACTGAATGCCCCTACTGTCATGGGGGTATCTGTGATGGATGTGCTATGAAATGAGAAAACAAGAGACGACAGTAAATTAATTTTCAAAATATTTTTCTTTGAAAGGTCTGAGCAACAGACCACCTCTCAGAAATGAAGGCAGAAACTTACCCTTGCCAGTTCCAAACAGGCCGCAGCCTCCATCTCCTGAGGAAGAAGAGGTAATACAGCTGTTTCTAATTGTGTTTGCCTTTCTCCCTAGCAGAGGGACCTTAGGAAACTCTCCTCAGCCACTCTGCTATGTTTGTATCTTCTGTTAGAGCTTTGTTTATTAATTAAGAGGGCAGCTGTAGAGCTCAGTGGTCAAACCCTTGCCAAGCATTGTGTGAAGCCCTGCCCTGAATCCACAGCACCACACACAATAAACCAAAAATTGAGGGGAAAATGTAGATGAAAACTAATGTTTTCTTTAGTGTTCTCTGACCATCTTGCAGGGCATTAAGAGATGAGAAAAATAATCCCATATTTTTGTGTTTCCTGGCTTATAGCCTTGAATGAGTAAGTCTCGTAGTTGCTCCATTAAAACAGATTTTTCATTAACTATGTTACTACCATATAATAAGCTGGAGAAGTTCATCTATCTCTGTCTTTCCAGATCAAAGTTGCCATTATATAAGGGAGGCTCCTTCCTTCCCAGCTGCTTTTGCAGTCAGTGGCACGCTAAGGAATCAGTTTGCACAAAATGTTTTCCAGGCAGCCCCATTTAAGGGATTCAAGTCAAGAAAACAAATGTTTCAAAGCCCAGAGAATTGAGGTGGTGATTTATGGGAAATATTATGTTATCCCCCCTTTTGTTTCTTTTCACTTTCCCTATGTAACTATAGAACTCACTGTGCTTTTAAAATGTCTTATTTGCAGACTCCATTAGATGAAGAGTGGTATGTCTCTTACATTACCCGACCAGAGGCAGAAGCTGCTCTTAGGAAGATAAACCAGGTATCATTGTATGCTTTCTGTTTCTGCCATTATATGTTAGTGGAGGAAGAGGAGGGTATTGATATGCACTGGCACTCAAGTGTGAGCTAGCTGCTGTTCCTTTAAGAGCCATTAGTCCTACCATCCTACCTGCTAGCATCCGTAGAATGTTTCCTTCAAGCCATCACCATCCATCAGTTGGATATTAGACAGATACTAGGCAGTTTCATTAATGAGTGTGTCTCTTTTTTTGTCAGAGGAATCGTGCATCACTTCAGACATCTTACTAGTTTATCTTCCTCTTAACACTCAGTAGCCATTCAAGATCACAAGAGAGACCCATGTTGAAAGCATATCTGCAAAGACTTCTAGAAATTTCTAGTTAGTCTTAATGTTATAAAATCTTACTCCTGTCCAGTCCTGCCCCTTAACCCTGAGTTCCTGGATCAGAGATGGGAGACAACAACCCTTTAGCCTTTACACTGTGAAGGTAACAGCAACCACCTCCAGCCTCAGCAGCCAATTTGGTCATCTGGGGGAGTTTTTTTTTAAATTTGGGTTCCTGGGTTTGAGGAGATTGTGTTAATAAGTGGGTGTGCAGGGTGGGCTGAGGTAGACTTCAAACTCCCCAGGTGACCCTGAATTCAAGCCAAACCTGTGACTCACTGGTCCAGAGGGAAGTTCCTTTACCAGCTATGTTCTAACTGGCTCAATTAACTCCAAGCAAAAATAACAAAGGAATGCCATGATTGTATATTGATGGCCATGTAAATCCCATTCTAATTAAGTACACAGAGGAGGGAGTGATTTACATTGGTCTTACTAACTAGCTCTGTTTTAGTATTAGATCTTTGTCATGTTTTATTACATTGAAATAATTTTGTATGAAAATTTAAAACACGGAACAAATCACATTTTAGAAAGTAGTGGGGAAAGAGGTGACGAGAATATACAAAGTCCACATTCACTTTTGTTCAGGTGTGGGACGGGCAAACGCTAACCACAGCAAACGTGTGGGGTAAAGGGCGGTGCATTTCACAGGCAAGTTTAGAAAACTACCAGAATTGAGCAGGTATATAGTAAGTAAGCCGCCTTATTTCTTATGGTGCATTACTCACCTACTGACTGTTTTTATTACTGAAAAAAATTATACTAAGAAGCTTCAAAAGCAGGGCAGTGGTGGCACATGCCTTTAATTCCAGCACTCAGGAATCAGAGGCAGGTGAATCTTTATAAGTTCAAGACCAACCTGGTCTACAGAGTCAAGGTCACAAAGAGAATCCTGTCACTAAAAACAGAAAGAAAAACAACATAAAGCTTCAAATATGTTAACTTGCAAACTTCAGATACCATCCCAGTTGTCTTCCTTAAAAATCAAAAGACTCAGAGTACCTGGGGCCCCCACCTGTGAGGAGAACTCAGTGTCAATTAACAAGTGATAGTTTGACCTGCCCCATAGGCTTGTTTCTTGACAGCAACAAAAGGATTGACTTTCACAGCTTCCATTAACAACAAGTATCTATTCTAGGATGGTACTTTCCTGGTAAGAGATAGTTCTAAGAAAACAGTAAGCAATCCATATGTCCTCATGGTGTTGTACAAAGACAAAGTTTACAACATTCAGATCCGTTACCAGGAAGAAAGTCAAGTATACTTGCTGGGAACTGGACTTCGAGGAAAAGAGGTAAGGCCTTCATGCTACATAGCAACTATGCAGTTAAATCACATGCTGTATAGCAACTATACAGTTAAGTCACATGTTGAATAGTAACAATGCTGTTAAACAACTTTAGTGAAGCCCCCCATTTACTGAAGGAAAGAAGACAAACATTATAAGTAACTTTTCCACTAGAGGTGTCTTTCTTGTATTTTCATTATAAATAGCCCAATATTATAGACATACCCTGCTTGTGGTGCTTGGGACTGAACCTGGGGTCTTGTGCATACCAGTCAGATGCTAACGCTAAGCTCTATCTCTGGTTCTGAAGTGTAACTTTTAAAATAAAAAAAATTGAAAAATATGTCTAGGAAGTGTCAAGGGCAGTATCATCTATTTTGACTTCTTTTGACATTTCAGTGTAAGATTATGGTATGTCTATAAAACTTTATTAAAATAAGTTTTAATAAATAAATAAATAAATAAAATAAGAGTGGCTGAAGAAATGGCTCAAAAACTGAGTACTTGCTACTCTTACAGAGGACTGGGATTCTATTCCCAGGATTCACATGAGGTGACTCACAACCTCTTGTAACTCCAGTTCCAAGGCTGTGATGCCCTCTTTTGGCCTACATGGGCACTGCATACACATAGTACACATACAGACAAGCAGGATGCACACACACACATACACACATCAATAATAAAAATTTTAATTTGAAATTCCACATAAGAAAGCAGAGAAACCTAGAATTACCACTACTTCTACAGTAATTATTGAGATACTTAGGGCATTTCTTGATAAACTGAGACATTTGGCTCTGTGAAGATGGTCATATTACCAAAGAAATTCTCCTGTTTGGCCAAGTCAACTCTTTGGTGTGAAAATAACCATCAGGCTGCTTTTGTGGAGGAAACCAACAAATGTAACACACTAAGACATCTTTTCAATGTTATACAAAGAAAACCAACTGGACAAATCAGTAGCAAGATGAGAACAATCCACTAATAATTTTACTTCAAATGCTTTAAATCAGTGACAATGCTGAGCAGAAAGAACACGATTTTGGTCAAACATTTGGGTCACTTGCTTCCTGTCTGCAGAGCTGCATAGGCTCTCCAGAGGCAGAGTGTTACCTCCCAAGATTTCTCTGGGTCTTACATGAAAGTATGTTTCCCTGGAGGGAGGTATCTGGACAGTTTGTCTTGGTACAATCACACAATCCAATTTAGGTACAACTTGAACTCTGGTTCAGGGGTGAGTGGGACCAGTCTGTCTGTCCTGGATGACTTGGTTCCTGAGCCCTCATTGTGAGTGTGGAGGTGAAAGGGAAGGAATTGTTACACCATGCTAAAGCTTCACCTCAGAAATGACCCTGTGGTTTCTTACACTTCCTAATAGTTTCAAGTGTGGCAAGGGGGGAATACACAAACCCAAACAGAAATGCAAGTCACAGACCAGGGCTGAAGAGATGGCTCAGCGGTTAAGAGCGATGGTTGCTCCAGAGGTCCTGAGTTCAATTCCCAGCAACCACATGGTGACACACAGCCATCAGTAATGTGATCTGGTGCCCTCTTCTGGCCTACAGGCATATGTGCAGGCAAACACTGTATAAGAAAAAATTTTAAAAAAGTAAAACCAGAGATTAACACCAAGCAATGGGTGTCATGATGGAAATGTTTAGGGTAAATGAGCCACTACACAAGTTAAAATTTTTTATTTTTTTAAAATTTGTGTGTACCATGGTACATGTGTAGAGATTAGAGGACAACTTGTATGTGTAAGTGCTCTCTTTACTCTGTGTGGGACCTGGGTCATCAGGCCTCTAACCTGAGCCTTCATACTGGCCTAACCTAATATTGTTATCTCTTAATTAAAATTTGTTGACTGTTAATGTGGAAATCTATAAAATACTTGACAAATTTTATACTTCTCACAATACCCCCAACTGATGCAAACTGAAAAAAAAAACACAATTATAAAATTTGTACTGTCCATTCCAATGTTAACTCATCTTCCCATTTGACTTTTTCAGGACTTTCTGTCTGTATCAGATATTATTGACTACTTCAGGAAAATGCCACTGTTGCTCATTGATGGGAAAAATCGAGGCTCTAGATACCAGTGCACGCTGACATACGCTGCAGGGTGCCCATAGCAAGTCAGTCAAGCAAATCAGCCTTCCTGACTCTGTTGTTAATGAGTGAAGATCATTCCTAAGGTTTTAGGAAATGGATGAACACTTTGGACTAAAGCAAGCCCCTCAATGCAGGCACAGAGTTTTGCTCTTTCCTTTAAAAATGTTTGAAGATTGCTAAATATCCCATAATTTATTTATTTTCTTCAATGTCAGCAAAGTGCAGAAGAAATCACGTCCACATACGAAGTCTCAGTGGGTTGCAGTACTTCATCTCAGGGCCTGAGATTTTGAACAATCCATCTCTAAATATGGCACTTTACACACTTTACATACTGCAGAAATAATGTGGGCAAGTTCAAGAAGTACTGAAACTGATCAGTTTTGATATCACACATTTTATAATGAAACTTTGTCAATTGAGGCGATTTGTTTTTTACACAACTTAAAACAATTAACTTAAGAGGCTCCAAAAGCATAACTCCATTCTTTCTTATTTGGTTTTGCACGGAGTATTTTTTATGTATTTTTCATATTTGAGATAAATGCATGTTGGGATAACTTCCTGGGATTAAAGTTACCTTTTTGCTTTACTCTTTTAGACCCTTAAAACAACTTTATTGTTTACTCCAAACTGTTATATTTTGGTTTTAAAGTAAATGTAAGCTACAAATTCTGTAAAAAGAAAACGGTTTTCGATTCAGTGATGCAGCTTTGCTGTCAAACACGCTGTCTCTGTTGCTTCTTCGTTACATCCGTTATTTCCTCCCGCTATCTACATCCAGAGTGTACCCCCTCCACACCTGTCTTGAAAAGCAGTTTCTAGTATTGAAGACCTCCTGGGAAGGTGGAGCAATGCTTTGTACACACACATGCATGTGGATATGTGCACATACACATTTCCAACCCACCGCTTCTATCAGCAGGCTTTCAGTTAGAAAATTTTGCTCAGTATGATCATTTGTTCCTGTTCTTTGGGCCTGTGCTGGTTCACACAGGATACTGAAGTGAGAATGTGTGGAGGACATTCATTCACCTCATGGTGCTGGGAAGCTAAAGGGAAAGGAAGATTCGGTAATCTCCCTCAAGGGCATGCACCTACTGACCTAATTCTATCCCACTAGACTCTCCCTCGTATGGTCCCACCACTGACCACTGTTGCCCTGTTTGGGGTGGGGGAGTCAAGCCTCTAAGACAGGAGCCTTTGGAAATTACCTATCCAAACCTCAGCTCTGCTTTTCTGTCGTTAACACAGTGTGCTGTGACTCCAGTCTCATTCTTCTCATATTGGCTTATCTTTTCAGAGCCCCTCACCTGTCCTTCAGTCTATAAATCACACTTAAGAAAACGTACAGTTGGGTCAGTTGGGTTTCTGTTTATGTTGCTTTACCATTTTTTACTGTATGATGGCCTGGGGGGTCATGCCTGTTAAGTACAAACTGTATGTCAAAGTGAATTTTGCTTCTCTTGGGCTAGCAACAGGTGGTATGAGAGTCTTGGCCAGTCATGTGACCACCAAGGGTACCCACCAGTACTTTTCAGTGTTATATGTTGCAGGTGGTTTTCTTTCCTTTTGGGGGGCATATGAAAATTCAATAAATTAAATAGTATGTTCAGTATTTTAGATAAACTAGAGTTTGTGTTAGGTGACTTTGCCCAACTGCAGGCTAAAGTGCATGATCTGAGCATTAAGACAGGCTAGGCTGAGCTCTGATATTCACTAAGTATTGTCAGTAAATGAATTCTCAGCTCACAGTATTTCCCCTTGTTACTATCAAGATATAGTGTAGGCTGAGGAAAATTTGTAGTACTGTTCATGTTCCGCAAGCCATAACCTAGTATTCACCAAACAGTGACATGCCTGGTTCTTCCAATTTGATTCCTTTGGGACTTTCAGTATCACTGTGTGACTTTTATGGACAAATGTTTTGATTTCTCTGATCTACAAAATTTTCAAATAGAAAATATACTTTTATTTTCATGAGTTAAAAAGAAACAAAAAACTTATTGTTTTGGAATGGACCTTAGAAATCACCAGGTAGATACTGAGGACACACTAAGGAGCAGGTAGACTGTGGAGATGCTTAACAAATGGCAATGTTCTACAAAACCTCATCCTTACAAACCCAGAGTTCTCAATTTCGAACCCAGAACTTGGAAATGCTAAGGCTTAAACACTGTTTTCATTATGTTTCCTCAGCAGGATGTCCAATGGGCATTGACAGCATCTGTACTGTGCAAAACACTGAGATAGTTCCTGGGGAGAGGAGTAGCCATTTTTATATCTAAAGGTGATGAAATTTAAGGACATGGTAGACCTCAAAGCATCTACTAGTAGCTCAGGTAGTTAAATCTGTCAACTTAACTGAATTTTAGGATCAGTTGAGGTTGTATCTGCTTCCAGAGAGGTTTGACTGAGGAGGGAAGACCCACTCTAAATGTGGGTTCAGTGCCAGAGCACAGCATTCGTCTCTTTCTGCTTCATAATGGACACAATGTGCCCAGATGCCTCATAGTTCACAACCTTCCCTTCCCTCCCTGCCATCATCGACCGCATCCTCTCAAAGTCGAAGCCCAAACCACCCTTCTTCCCTTTGAGCTGCTTCTTTACAGGTGTTTGCTCACAGAAACAACAAAAGCAGCAGTGGATAAATGAGACAAAATGTATTTGTGTCTCTTAGGGCAAAGGGGCAAAAATGAACCTGTGGATAATGTGTTCTCTTACACTCCTATGACTACAATCATGAGAGTCTCATGTTTTCAGGACTAGTACAATATGTTTCTTTGGGTACCTTCAATTCTAATTCTTCTGCCAGTCTTGCCTATCTGAACCATGGGCCTTATGACCACAGCTGGACCTATCACCACTGGTCAGCTCTTTGATCATGGGTTAACATCTTAACAAAAGGTAGGCCATTCAAGGTCCCTCACTGAAACAGAAAATCAGTCCTTTATAGCACCCCTCAAAGGCAAGGCTGTCTGTTTCGGTGCCATATTCAACCCAGCACACGAACAAAGCCTGTCTACAGCAGAGAGAACAAGTCCAGGACATCAAGCACAGACAGGTCAGTTTCCAAAGTCAGACTTCCAGCTTTAGTGCAATCAGTTTCCCTTTGAGACATTAAAAACAAAACAAAACAAAACCAAAAAAGACCAGCTTTCAAGAAGATATGCTTATTTATAATTTTATATTGTTTTAAATTATACTAATAAACTTAGTTATTCCAGATTTTAAGTCAACAAACCAGAAATGTAAAACAAATACAAAATTCAGTCAGATAAACTGATAGAAGCAAGGTCTACATCTGGTATCTCAGGGTCTTCAAATGGATGGCTTGTTTCTGCATCCTTGAGGTCCTCAGTCTTCTTGGGCTGACCAAAATGGAGATTGAGGTCACACAGCAGGATATGGGAGAGTTCTGTGTAAGAGAGAAAACAGAGTGACACTGGTGTTATAGTAACTATCACTGCTTTAATGAGCTATTTCCTAATTTGTAAAGATGTTTTTCAAATATTTACTGATCAAGCTACAACTGAAGTGTGACCCCTTATGATTGAAAACCACGGGTATCCTAGAAAGCCCTCCACCCATCCACTCAGCAATCTTTCCACACAGCAACGCTATGTAAATGTATCTTAAACTTAGCTAACTTGCATATGCACACAGTGCAAAGAACAGGGGCCACCCCTAAGACATTACAAAGACAGCATCTGGTTTCAACTTTTCTTGACTCTTGTTTAATTTGGTTTTATCTGTGTGTGTGGTGGTTTGGCCTCCTTTGGTGGTGTCCCTATTAAGCTTTGTTAACTTGACACAAACCCAGTCATATCTAGGAAGAGGGGATTTCAATTGAGGAATTGCCTACATCACACTGGCCTGGACATGAGCCCGTGGGGGGCATTTTCTTGATTGATAGGTGATGTGGAGGTAGGCAGTGCCATCCCTGGGCAGGTATCTAGGCATATATAAAAGCAAACGGAGCAAGCCAAGAGAAGCAAGCCGGTGAGCCACATTTGCCTGTGGTCTCTGAGTACTTGTCCTGACTTCCTGTCATGATGGACTGTAAACTGAAAGGTGTGATAAACCCTTTCCTCTCCAATTTGCTTTTGCTCATGAAGTTTAATTACAGAAACAGAAAGCAGATGAAGACAGGGTAGGTGTGAATATGTTAGTATTTCTCTCTGTATCTCAAAAGACATGTTTTGTTTTGTTTTTTCTTCTTTCAGTTTCTGGCATTTGCTCCTGACTAACAACATTCTTTGACTCCCCACTCCCCAGGAAGCTTTTACTAACTTACTAGTTAGCCTTCAATTTTACTTATATAGGTCCTCTTCAAGAGCTGAATTTTGTAGGTACACATCATCCCACTTTTTTGGGGGGGCAAGCTTGCTCCTAACAATGCTTGTTTTTTTTGTTGTTGTTTTTTTTTTTTTTTTTTTTTCATTTTTTAATCAGGAACATGGTACTTCAAATGTCTCCTAGTTAGTAAATTGCTTTTCTCCCTATTCAGAACTTGACCATTCTCTTATTACAAGTCTCCTCTCTCCCAACGTATTTATTTTGCAGGACTGGAGATTGAACTCAGGGCCTTGTGCATGCTGGGCAAGCCATCTATCATTGTTACATGGCCGTCACATTTTGAAAAGGAACAGAGAATTGCTAGAGCTATCTGGATAAAGGCTTATAAAAAGATATAATAGGCAGAAATAGTGTCTGTGTGTGGCCACCTCAGGAGTAATGATGATGAGCAGCAGTGTATATGGCGGAGCAGAAGATGGAAAGAACCTGGCCCCTCTCTCATGCATCAATGTCAGGGCTGCCTACACTTTGCATTGTCTCTCTTCATGGTGCATATCGCGCATAAGGTCGGTATTTGTTTCTTGCAGCTGCAGGTCTCAGAAATGATAGACAATATCTACAAATATCTGAGAGCTGTAAGAATAACTTTACACTAAAATTGCTTTCATGGGTAGTTAATGGGGCCTATACATGAAGAGAATATGGGTACAGATTTCACCTAATCCCCCAAAGAACTATCTAAAATGAAATGGATTAATTGACGACAGAGTTCCACAGCATCCTGTCTCAGGGAGAACTTATCCCTAGAAATACTCAATCACAGAAATTTTACATGACTAGGAGACAATAAGAGAACATATCTAGGGCTGACTAAACACTATGACCTTTAAGATTTATTCTTATACTAAGAATGTATTTAAAATGAAAACCACTTCACTTATAGAATCAAACTTTTAACTCTTAATCTGGAATAACTTCAAGAGCTTAGTAAGAAATCATGGATAAAGACACTGAATTTCTTGGAATGTGATACATTCATATAAGTGTTGAAGGAAAGGAAGGAAGGTAAATTTTAAAAAGTTAGATAACTTCTTGGTGTCAGAAATAGGGATTCTGGCCTACCACCTTCAAAAATACAGTTAATATTATACTGTAAATACCTGTTTCTTTTAGATTTTATTTTTATGTGCATTGGTGTCTTGCCTGCACATGAGTCTGTGTGAGGGTGTCAGATCTCCCTGGAACTGGAGTTACACAGTTGTGAGCTGCTGCCATTTCCGTGGTGGGAACTGAACACCAGTGCTCTTAGCCACTGAGCCATTTCTTTAGGCCCACAGGACAGTTACAATTAGTAGAAAAACTATCCTAGCTGAAGCACAAATTAGCTCTACCATGTCTTTTACAGCAGTGGCATGAAAACATGTTGATTGACTCCATCCTTACCTTTCATCTTCTTCATCTCCAAAGAAATTGTATTAATGTTCTTAATCATGGCTTCCACTTTTTGCTTGTGGTCATGATGATCATTCTTAAACATCTGTTTATAAAAGAGAAACAGAAATGATGTAGTGGGGGGCTGGTTCGAGAACTCAGCAGTCAAGAGTACTTAGAGCTCCTTCAACCAACCTAAATTTGGTTCCCAACACTCACATTGGGCATCAGTCTCCCAGAGCTGCCCTATAACTCCAGCTCCAGGGGACCAAAGTCCTCTTCTGGTCTCTTCAGACACCCATGCACAAATGACACAAACACACAGTTGAAAATAAAATTTTAAAGATTATTATTTTTAAAAATAATATTCATGTGTATTTTAAAAATAATGTAGGTAATTAATAAAAAGAAAAAAGTTATTCTAGAACTAAAATCATTGTCTTTTCTAAATGGTTAGGCCAGTTATAACCTAGGGAAGCATCAATTTGTTTTGTTTTTCCAGGTTTCAAAGGGAATTGCATTTGAAAACAATTGCAAAAAGGATTCTTAGGGTGAAGTTTCTTCTTTATCAAACCACATCCACAAGATGGGGCCCTTACAATAGAAACAAAGTCCCCTCTACAGAAATCCTCATTTATAAACTACCTTACAGTTCAGCAATTGTGTAGGGGCTTTCCTAATTTTATGTTTATTCAGTGTCTCTTACTCTTGAATGACAATGCCTAGTTGTAATTTCTTTAAAAGTAAAATATAATGTGATTATATATAATTTATTGACAAAGATAAGCACTTGGCTATCTGAAATGTATAAACTACCACATTGTGCTATATATAGTATAGTAAATATATCTAATCAAGACTGTCTATAGAGATATGGCTCTGTAGATACTGTTTAGTCAAAGCTGGCAAAATGACTTGAAAATAAACCACAGTTAGCCCAGACAACTCCTGCCATATGAAAGCCGGGTAGTTACACGTCAGGATTATTGGTGTAGGATAATAAAACCAAACTAACCACCAAGTTAGACCTTGTCTTTGTACTTTCCTGAATTCCAGGCGTTTATCCTATTTTCCCTCACCCCCTTTACGGCAGCTTATTTTCTTTTCCAGACATTATCTACCTCTAAGACCCTGAATATTAAACAAGAATGCCAATAAAAATTTCACTTGGACATGCCAAACCCAGGATTCAGGTTTGAGGGGGGAAAACATGGTTTTTAAATATTAAGTGTAAAACCTCGTAAATGATGATAAAGCATGAACATGAAACTCATGGGAATGTCCTAAGCCCCCTCACAAAGGATAGGGACGTGAGCATCACAGTGGCTTAGGGTGACCGAATCCCACAGGGCTGGCGACAGCTCTGCTTTACCGTTATTCAAATGACGCTTAGCTGTGCACACAAGATCTACGCCGCCCCGGGACTAGACCAACATGGCGCACACGAGGGCATGACGTCACTAACGTACTTGCCCACCGGGCCGGGCCCAAGCCCTCAAGCCCAACAGAGGGTTTCAAGGGCAGATTCTGTTCAAAGCCTTCCTCCTGAGCGCCACCAACATCCCCTGAGGACCTGTACTTTCTGGGGATCACCGAATCCCCGCTGCCCAACCCCTGCTTAGCAGCTCGGGACAGGCCTAAGGCAGCCTAGAAGTTTCCACAGCGCTCACCCACCCTCCGGGTGCCCATTCCCCACCCACCCTGCAGCCGGAAAGTTAGTCTGGTGACTGTATGGCTTCAAATAACGCCCACCTTTCCAACTGTTCACCACAAATAAAAGCCTTGTCACCTTCAACGCAGTGTGTGCGGACTCAACAGTCAGCCAACGGACAGACCCTCAACAGTCAGCCAACGCAATGCTAGGTATGGTGAGGTGGCGGGGAAACCGGATAGGCTCCCTGGTTGACCAACGGCTCTGTCTACATGATGATTGGCCAGCGTCTCTGCATACGGCATTCTGATTGGATAGTTTCTTCACCTGTGGCATTCTGGGAATTGTAGTCTTAAATGAGTGACTCAACCGAAAATTCTGGAGTCTAGGCACAAGTGACTCCTCCTGCGAGCACCAACAAGGCCTTGGCATTTTCTGCTTCCTAGGTGCTGGCTTACCTGTATTCTCTTTCCATAGTGCAATGCTAGAGCTAGGGGCAGATTCTAGATTGGCTCTGTTTTGGTTTGAAGCCAACTTAACAGATAAACGTGTAACCATTCTGAGGCCAAATCCCCTCCTTCATCTTATGGAGCAATTAAAAAAATAGCTTTGAGGGATAAGTGAGATAATTCATCAGAGGTGTTTGGTGGGTGGTAACTGTCGCATCCTAATAGTTTGCTTATTTTTTTTTTTCTTTGAAAAATGGTTTCTCTGTGTAGCCCTGGCTGTCCTGGAACTCACTTTGTAGACCAGTCTAGCCTCAGAGATTCTTCTGCCTCTGCTCGGATTAAAGGTGTCCCCTACCACCGTGTGTCATTCTTAAAATTTTTTTTCAGATGAATAGGATACAGATGAGCTGACAGATACAGTAGTTTCTTGCCAAGTGGAGAGCCTGGGATTCAAGCCATCTTTACTTGCTTCCAAGAGGAATCCCTGCCACTACAAGTTTAGCAACTGGCCCAGGCATTTTACCTGGTGCTCTGGGTTAGTACCCTTAACCTTTGGAAAGCTTAGGTCTCTAGCACCAGGTACAAGAACATTTGTTTTCCCCAGGCCTCTGACACAGTACAGGCAAGCCTTATTGAATTAGTGCCTCCATAACAAGCCACAGCACAATCTGTTGGTCATTTAGCTTACCTTCAGTTTAACAACATAGAACTTGCCTTATGCTGAGTCCAATAGATGAGGAAAGCATAGGAGAAGAGAACTTCAGTCCTGATGACAGCTAGCTGTGTGGTTCTAGAAAACTGCCTTTTTCTCCTGAGCCTTCATTTCCTCCTTGGGTCTCCTTGTGAGAGGCACAGGGTAAATTTCACTCATAGTTGGGTTAATGTATGATATAGCCTATTGCAGATTACATTAATGTGGTGCCCATATTGTTATTACTGCTGTCTCATCTTAAATCTCCCTCCCTTTAAATTTACTTTAGAAATTATATATCACCAGTATAAGAGAAATAAAAATGTGACTAGAAGGTAACAGGAGAATATAAAGGCAATGAGAATGTGACTATTTTACATTACGTGAGCTTGCTGCTTGATGCCGTGTCTTCAGAGCCTGGTCTTTGTTTAAATGGGTTCTTATTGGTCAGGAAAGTACCACAAACTGAGACTTTCATCTGAATGGGATGAAAAAGAGTGGAAGAATTGGAAGTGGAGTACGTATGCTGTTTGATGCCCATATGCCCCAAATAAGCATCCTTCATGCCACTAGTGGGCATTTGTCCATGTGTTTGGGGATCCCGGATTAGACGCTTTCTGGAACTCCTTTTCTAAGGCTTCCTAATCCTCCATGTACTAGATATAAATTTTCAAATTCTTAGAGAGCGAGACAGCCTTCCTGAATAATATGTGTTTTCATACAGTTTCCTGTGCCAAAACCCCACACACACTTAATATTTTTTAATGTAACCACTTGATGTTTTATTTCTGTTTGGAACTCTGAGTTAAGAGTCCATAAGTAGACACAAAGAATTGACAATGAATGTTCCCTGGGCTCACTATATCATGTGTTAGGTTAGGAGCTTGACTCTGACAGCTCTGAAGAAGCTATTTTTGCCAGTTACATAGGAAGAGCAGCTTATTCTCACACAGCTTAATTCCTGCCCTGCTCAAGGGTCCACAAGCCAGGAAACAGCAGAACAACAGAATTCATCGTGTGTCCGTGATTCAGTCCTTCTGTTATCCTCCCTGTACCATTATGGCTGCCTCCTAGACTAGATTACCACCTGCTGGACTAGATTTTCTCCCTCTCAAATTCCTGTGCCCCCAGCACTTCAGACTGTGAAGCACCTTCAAAGATGGGATTGTGCCTTAAAACAGAGATGGTAAGATCGGACCCGTCACATCTTAACAGTACCTTATATGGAGGGGGACTCTAACGTGCAGAACGAACCAGCGATGTTCATACATAGAGTAAAGATCATGCGAGGACATAGCAGGAAGGAGGGCATCTGCAAGCCCAGAAGCCGAAGAAGGAACCAAAGCTTTGCATTCCTCTGGCCTTGACCTTCCAGGCTCCAGAACTATGAGAGGTTGTTTCTGCTGCTCGGGGACGCTCTATCAGTGGTGTCTTGTTAGGACTGCCAGATACTTGGATAGAACATCTTGTGTTGGTAAATGAGCCCAGCCTGCTTCCCAGGACTTTCAGTTTTAATTGACCACTGAACTTAAATATGCACATGATAATGACACACAGACACACAAATATAGAGTGGTCATGACATTCCTTTTCTGAATCAAGGACGTCAACAATATAAAATAAATAGAACCAGCACCAACATGTTAAAAAAACAAGACTAGTTTAACAGCAAAACAACAGGAAGAATACAGTTTCAGAATAAAACTGACTTATAAGAGCTCCCCCCTCCCCCTCCACTTTAGATATGCTGGAAATTCCCTGCAGATAAAAGCAGGAATAAAGGGGGGGATATTTAAGAAGAACTATTGTTTAAGTAGGTGTGCAAAGAAAGGATTGTAATTGGAGAGTCTGCAAATCAAGTGGTGATGAAGGCTGAGACTGTGTAGGATGTGAGGGGCTGAGCACATTGAACCTATTTCAGAATCCACCTAGCGTTTTCAGTAACCGCCGTTGCTTCACTTCCTGTGCTTAAAATGTCTCTTACCAGACTAACGGCATTTTTGGTAACCTCTGTTAGCTACCCACCTACACACCGGCTCTGAATTCCTCTTATAGATAGATTGGTGTGACTGTCATTTGCAAAGGCACATAATTTGTTATTCACAGAGAATTGACTTCATATTTCTTTTAAATAATCATCGTAGGAAGATAGACAGAATAGAACTCTGAAAAGCCAACTATGGCAAGCCACTGCCTTAGGTGACAATGACAATTTATTGTAGTGTGTCCTCTCCTTAAATAGCTATACACTCTGTCTTTGTGGTTTTTTTCCCTAAGAAAATGAAACCATAAATGCATGATCTGCTACTTACAGCTTGGGACTCTTATAGTCGAGGAACCCCCCCCCCCGAAGAAAAACAAGTCTATTGTCCTTTTTAACTTGATAGTAGCACTTTACCAGAACCCAACATAGGTTGCAGTTGTTCATTCTAATGTTAATCAAATAAAAGAGATTAAAAGGCTGGTGAATTCCCCATGATGAGGAAAGCTGTTGCAGAACAAGGTGATTAAGCCGTTTATGGAGCTGAGTTAGTTTTGTTGCAAAATTCTGACATAAAGCTTTAGATTCTAGGAAAACAAATTGGGTAAATTACCTTACTTTTTCTGGCTCTCAGGGTTTCTGTTTCTCTCCTCTGTCAGTTCCTTATCAATTAAAAGTGCTAGTCACTGTGTCTAAGGACGCAGGATTCCTAACTCCCTTCTGAACATGGCTATGTACCATCCTGTGGACATGAATTTGGGAGGCAGCAGCCCTGAACTCACACTAGCAGCAGCATCTGAAAGGCAAGACCAGAGCCAAAAAGATCTGGAAGATTTCCTTTGTGTCCAGATGACCAGGGCTTTCCCATGGCCAACTACACAATGGAAGCAAGAAGGAATCGTGAGACCTTGGCTGCTGTGATGTAAAGTGAGTTAGAATCACTGCCCACTGCCATCTTCCAGGAGTTGGTGTCAGGCAGCCATTTGTTTTGTCACCCCCAAGAAAATACCTTCTGAAATGCAGAATGATATTAATAATGGGAATCTACATTGCTTCTCGCTTACCTCTAAGTACGCAATTGCAGTTGTATCCCAAAGTCTCTCTCCCTCTGAGACAGGGAGTTACCCAGATAAGGCTGCCAGACAAAATACAGGTTATCCAGCTAAGTGGAATTTTACAGGAACAATAGAACATTTTTAGTGTGAAGGTCCTGAGTGTCTTATATGACACACTTAGACTGAAAATTTGTGGTTTATCTGAGATTCAAATGTAACTGGGACTCCTGCACTTCTGTTTGCTGAAGCTGGAACCTCTCTACCCCAAACACTTCAACTGTGAACACAGCAGTGGGAAGCCTTGTAGAGTTAGTGCATACAGAAGCCAAGAGAAAGCTGAAGCCTTCCAAAGCGGCGTTCAAAATATTAACACGGATACACTTACTGTGTCAGAATTTGGCTCTCCTCTTCCTTCAGTTTCTCTGTGAAGCAAGCAAGGAAGGGGCTAGTTGTCTGAGAAAGCTGATGCTATTCAACAAGGCACTGGTTTTTAACAGTTTCTTGCCATGCCTTTTTGTTTGGAAATTCTTTGTGCTTGGCTTCTCAGATATCCCTTTATCTAGCAAGGCATAGTCAAGTTGTGTTTATTTCCAGAAATCCACCAATCAGAGGACACCTGTCTCTGTCCCAAAATAAAATACGTTTCTAATTCTATGATGTCAGTCATCCATCCCATAACAATACTTCCTCTGTTTATTAAAGGCATAGATCCTGATCTAATGTCACCTCCCTCTGGGCATTGTGCTCCCCCCACCCTCTTGTATTTTCATCAGCTGTCCATGGAGTGAGGAATGAGCATCTTTATCAAAGGATTTATTAGGTGAATGAAGTCAATTACACCAAAATGTAAGAGTGCTCATCTTTTGTAATAAAAATGCTCATATATATATATATATATATATATATATATATATATATATATATATCATGAATGAGCAGATTTGGAAGGATATCCAGGAGCATGTGAGCAAGGATTACTAACACTTATCATTACAGGACTTAAGGCTGACTTCTTTGTATTTATTTGGCTGTAATTTAACCTGTAGCCTCTTCTCCCTATTTTAAATTCTTCTGATCATTGTTCAACATGGTAAGTCAACCACATTCAAGCAGAGACCATCAATCCTCACACGGGACCACAGTGACTCAATGGGTGTCTAAAAAGGCAGATTCAGGGACGTCCCTCAAAGACTGACTTGGCAAATCTAAGGAGGGGCCCTCTGAATCTCCAAGTCCAATCCCCTCCCACCCCACCCCCCATCTCTCCTGTAACCAAGGTGGTCTGTGTGCCTACCATACCTGAAGGAACACTGGCTTACAGCTTCACTGGTGTCTTCTTTTTATGCCGAGTCAGGAAGACTCCGGTAAGCGCGCCATGAGAATCTCGGCTCGTCGCTAGCAAAACAGAGCACACCTGAGAAAAATGTTGCTACCAAAAATCTGTGCTTCTCTCTGTTCTTCTGTTTCTAAAATTCCTTTAAAGCTTTTGTTATTTTGTGTGGAAATTTATGATCCCACTCCTGACACCATTTTGTTAAGAGAAGCTTTCCTTGAGAGGAGCCTTCCCGCCTGCCTGGTTCCAGATCCGAATCAGTCCCAAATAAACACACAGGAGACTATATTCATTATGAAGCTGTTGGCCTTGCTTGTTTCTAACTGGCTAGCTCTGACTTAAGTAATTACCCCATAATTGTTAATCTAAGTATGTCTCTTACCGGAGAGGTTTCCAGGCTTCCTACCCCAATGGCGGTTACATCTCGAACTCTCTGTGTTTCTCCTTCCCAGAATCCTCCTGGACTCCTAGCCCCACCTATCTAGATTCCTATTGGCCAGCAGTAATTTATTAACATATACACAGGACTTCCCCAACACCATGGCCTCAACCTAACTTACTACATTACAGGAACATTTTCTCTTTAGATATTTATATAATTTTAGATCTAAATAAGATCCACATACACAGGGAAGAGTTTGGGTAAAATGCCTACCCCAGCTTAAGTGGAAATGAGCGCACATTCTCAAGATCTTTCCAATTTAGCTCATTCCTTCTGTTTCCTGACCTCTTTGTTGCCGCTTTCTAGTTTTATTTACCATCATATGGAAAGTCTAGAGCCGATGTCTAAGATACGGTTTATAAAATACAGGCTTTTAGATGTGCGTTTTTGTATGCAAAACTCTCCCTATTTCCATCTCTGCTGTCATGTTCTGGTGTTAGACAACTTGAATATCCATGATCCTTGCACGGGTGTCCCTACTGGAATCCTGCAGCTACTCTTGTCTACTGCAATCCACTTTCCACAGGCCAGTGGATAAGTTGCTGTTGAAAGTGTAAATTGGATCACTTCCTTCCCCTCCTCTGAGCACTCCAATGATTCTAGCTTTTGGCACAAACCTCTTGTTCCTCACCCCATCCACAGAGTTCCACTCTCTCTTTTTCCCTCTATCTCAGTCCTGATACACACTGCCAACAATTGCGCGGCACTTGTCTCCTTCTGAGCCTCACAGATGGGCTCTTTATTGTGCTTTAGGGAGCATGCCAGCCATCTTCCCAGATCACCCCATGAAGCCCTTTATTTGCTTCCAGGCAACATTTGCTAGTGTGTAGAGAATGTTTCCATCCCTATGTCTGTGTGCTTGTTGTTGGGTTTTGAGCTTGTCTCTTTCTTTGCAACACTTCTATTAAGGGAGAACACTGCCTTGCTAATGTCCTCTGTCTTTTGCCTACCACAATTCCTGGCACACAGTTAAGTGTTTAATGTCTTTGTTTAGGAGCTGGATGACCAGACAGGCCCTGGCCATAACGGTACCTTAGAATGTCAGTGGAATTTAAAGGAGTGTTTCCTCCTGGTATTAGCATGATGCTACTAGGCTGGGCTTTGGCAGTAGAAGCTACACTTCTACTGAGACCTCTAAGGAAAGGGGTGCCTGGGCAGAAGTCATGAACTGTAGCCATCTACACACAGCAACCTCAAACTGAGGGTATCCCCATCAATCCATCAAAGTGCTCACTGACCAATAGAAATCAGACTCAGAGCTATTCTAGAAGCTATGATAGACCCGCAAACTTCAAGACAGCCATGTGTAGGAAGGACCTTGGGACTGTCTCAGCTGTGTATCATCATTTGAATATAAATCAGATGACTTGGGATCTGTCCAAAATGAAGGATGTTTTAATACTTTGTGTGTTAAAACACTGGTATTTTGCTTCTGTTTTATTAAACAGATTTTATTATTTTTCAGAATCTTGTCAGGGTAATCGTTTTATGGGTAGATGAAATATTTAGCCTTGCACTGCATGACTTCTTTCTCAGCAATTACCTTGTGGCACTTCCGCTGTAATTAGGTTTCCGCCTAGGATTTTTCCCTGGGTCTGGGTAATAAATGAAATATGACCAGAATTTAAATTTGTCAATTACAAGCAAGCACCATGGGTAAACACACAACAGAGCCATGAATTCCAAGCCACAGGCTGTTGCTGGGGGGCAGATGCTCTGAAAATTAAAATGGAAGTAAAACTACTGACTGGCAAGCAAAAAGCAGCCCCCACAGAAAGCAGATCTCCCCTAACACTCCTGCACGATCCTTCCAAACGGTGAGCTCTTGATTACAAATCCTTCTAGCTTGAAAATGACAATTCCAGGCTACAGTGGTAGATTTGCATCAAAATAGTCTGTGGGGGCAGTGCTTGCCTCTCTGTGAACACATTTCTTGCAGCCAGGTCAGGCAATTTGGAGATGTGGTAGGCTGGAGCGCTGGTGGCATGCTCTCTGTGCTGCTCAAGGAGATTTGGGAATAGGAGGACCTAAGGTTTCCCAACAGCTTTTCCCAACTTGACTTCAATTATTGCTCCTGGGGAGCCCTCTGCTGACCATCTCTTGTACAGGAGGATGTCTTAGGATTAGTACTGTTAGCGACTGACAAATTATATTTCATCAAAACAGACACAAAACGAAATTGAACTTTAAACTGTAAAAAGCACTAGGTAGGTGAAACAGGGACTTCCAGGTTTTGCAGACTTACTGAGTGCCGTCATTTATTCCTACAACCGATCTTCCTCGCGCCTCTCTTCACTGTTACTCACCATTTTACTTTTCATGTACCTAGCACTGAATTCAAACGGATAGGTCTTTAGCTGTCTGGGAGGCCATGATGTGAAGGAGACAGACTGGAGTTCCCAGGCCACACTAACACAGCCCTAAGGGCTAGTGACAGGATGAGAAGTCCATCATTAGGAGAACTGATTGCTATGCAAACTTTGTAGACTGCAATTGCTTATACAAACCAAGATGATGGTACATCACCAGGACATATTAGGCCATATAATCTTATGGGACCGCCATCTTATAAGCTATCCTTTACTGACTGAAGCATCATCATGAAACTAATGATGTGTATATTGGGTTTGCATTTAAATAGACATTGCCCATTGTTGAGGAGGGAGTTATATCTTGAGGGATGTGACATGGACCTGGTGGCTTCCAGGAATGGCTTCTATGAGGAAGGGACACTGAAACTAGGGTGAGAAGAAAAAGAACTCTTCAAACAGAGGGAGCATTGTGTTCAGGAAGCAGCTCACAGATGGGAGAGACTGAAACCATATCAGCAAGTGTGTAGAGTAGTAGTGTAGAGCAAGTAGTATAGGGCTAAAGGAGGAAGCAGGGCCATCAAGGATCATGTACTCTCTCTCTCTCTCTCTCTCTCTCTCTCTCTCTCTCTCTCTCTCTCTCTCTCTCTTGGACAGAAACCATTAGCGAGTCTTACGTAGTAAAGGATATGATCATATTTGTGGTTTGAATAAAATGACCTAGCTATAGAAAATGATGGGAATTTATAAGACATAGTCTACGCAGAATATAGCTAGGAGGGTATTGTAAAGTTCATGCAAAGTAGGTGGCAGAACAGACACAAACCAGATGTACACAAAATGTAGGAGGTAGAATCAGCACGAACTTGGTGACAGGTGATACTGCTTGGAAAATTGAGGTGTTAGGCATGATCTTGGATGTCTCATATTCCATTATTAGAGTCTCAGAAAGAATTTATACCCACTTTCTACCCGAGGAAATTGAGGCTTAGAGAAGCCTAGGGTTGGGCTTAATCTCAACCTATATGCCTTTACGTTGTCTGTGAGATTGCCAAGACATTTCCCTAGGAATTCACCTCCCCACACCCTCTCAATGTGTCACCTGTGTTACCGAGACCATAGAGCATCTGCTGCATTTATTTGCCACCCTTTCTCCCTGACTAGGCTGAGCTGGTTGTTGCCAAAACAGGTCTTATTTTCTGTTTTGCCAAGAAACTCAAACCTTTTATCCTTGTGGAGGGATATATTCCAAAACTTTGGGGATGCTTGAACCTTAGATAATAGAAAACTCTTCACATATCCTCATTAAAGGCAGTGAAGGAATGAATAAAGGGCAGACACATAGACATATGTTTATTAGTTTAGTATGGGAAAGGGGGATTAACATGACCAATCCCATGTCAAAGGAAATATCCACTCCACACTTCACTTACTCTGGGCTTCCCCGGCTCCCTACATATGTGCATGTCTATGATAAAGCTAACTTTAAAAATCAGTCACAGTGAGAGATTAACAAATGCAACAACAAAATAAGACAATTAGAATATTTTTGTGCTGGTGTATTTTCTGTTGCTGTGATGAAACACCATGACCAAAAGCAGTTTGGGAAGGAAAGAGTTTATTTGATTTATACTTCCCTAGCACAGCCCATCACTGAAGAAAGGCAGGGAAGGAATGCAAGCAGGAACCTGTTGGCAGGAACTTAATGGGAAGCCTCTCCCCATGGCTTACTCATCTTGCTTTTTTATCCAAGCAAGGACCACCTGCCCTGGAGTGGCCCTCTTACATCCATTACGGGAATCAGGACAGCTTTGAATTGAGGCTCCCTACTTTGGTGATTCTAATGTGTAGCAAGCTAACACTAAGACCAGCTACCACAATATTATAATAAAAGTTATTTACAACTTACAAACTACTTTATTTCTAGAATTTTTCTACTAAATATTTTAATAGTATATGTGTCATATACTATTAAGGCAGTAGTAACATGGTTGACTTCAAGTAACTGAAACTATGAAAAAAGAAATTGCTGATAAGGAGGGACTCCTGAATTTAGCTCTATACCTGACCCAGATTAATACAGACATCAGAGAATAAGAAATGTGCCCCAGTTTCTATAGAAGGAAACTAGTTTATAGAGCAGAGTGTGTTGAAAACATTTTCAGTGGTCTAGTCCTTGCACCAAGGTCACATTTGGGGGATTGGAATGCAATACTCAGAAAAGACTGTTAAGAAAAAACCAGAAATTTCTAACACCCTAGCCTGGTGTGGCTCTGGGTATAAACTTAGCTCCACAATGTGTACTCTAACGATACTTATGGGCTTCGAGGCTTTGGCACATTTAAGAATTGACTCAGAACCTGGAAGCAACCTAGCCCCTCAACCAAAGAATGGATAAAGAAAATGTGGTACATTTACACAATGGAATACTACTCAGTGGTAAAAAACAATGACACCTTGAAATTTGCATACAAATGGATGGAACTAGAAGAAATCATCCTGAGTACAGTAGCCGAGACACAGAAACACAAACATGGTATGTACTCACTCATATGTGGATATCAGATGTAGAGCAAAGGATAACCAGCCTACAATCCACAACCCCTGTATGTGGGTGTCAGTTTGGGGAGCCTGGGAACTCTATGGGGCCTCTGGCAGTGGAACCAGTATATATCCCTAGTGCACAAAGGACTTTGGGAGTCCATTCCCTATGGATGGATATTCTCTCAGCCTAGATACATGGAGGAGGGCCTAGGTCCTGCCCCAAATGATGTGACAAACTTTGATGATCCCCCATGGGAGACCTCACCCTCCCTGAGGAGATGATGGGGAGTAGGATGAAGAGATGGTGGGGGGGATGGGAGAACAGGAGGGAGAGTGAACTGGGATTGGTATGTAAAATAAGATTGTTTATAATTTAAATAAAAATTAATTTAAAAATTGAATCAGTAGGGCTGTTGTGAACATTGCATTGCTTTTCTCTGCTAACATATGCTAATATCCCTTTTATTTTAAAGAATAAGAAATTGCATGATTAGCCAAGAAGGGTTAGAGTGGGAATTTCTCTTCTGTTGGCCCTGAAGTTTCTGTCATTTACAGGCTTCTTTCCCCATGGTTTATTCTGGAATGAAGAAAGAGGAAGCTGGCTCTCTGGAGATCCTCAACAAGTTGACAGATGTCCCCTAAGGCAGCTTTCAACAGAGAACTATTCTTTATTATAATTATTATTCTTTGTGATTTACAGTGTGTCTCTAAGCCTCTGGGCACAAACATGGAGCAGGCTGGAATGAATAAATCTGATCTGTTTCCTTCTTAATTCATGGTGCTGACAAAATTAAAAATGGAGGTGGGTGGGAAGACTAAGCAAATGAAGTACCCCAGTCTGGATTCCTAGGCAGGTAGCAGGGGTGTGTACCAGAGCACGACCCAGCCAGAACTGCAGCTACAGCAAGACAGATGGTCTAATAGTCAGAGGGAACCTGAGGACTCCCCAGAAAGCCACAAACCTTTCCAGTCCAAACCCGTTTTATTTAAGGATTGCAGACCTCTGGGATCATGCACAGAAGTGTGAGAACAGTAGGTTGCACTGCCTCCTGCTGTAAACCTGAGCAAGGGGCTGAAAGTCACATGTCCGGCTTTGTGTACAACTGTATTCACATCCAAGTCTGAACCAAAGCCTATGACTTTAGCCTTTACCATATATTGGTCATGGACATGGGATATTATATTATTGTGCAACTATGACTTCATCCAATGAATGAATACCCAGTATACAAAAGGAGCTTAATGTAAATGGAAGCTTAATAGACACTGTCTTCAAGTACTTTTCCCACTGAATTTCCCCTCCTCCCCTATTTCCCAAAAGTATGATATTTGCAACAGAAAAAAAGCATAGCAGAGAAAAATATGATTTCCCAGGTCACCAAATTCAGTGTTAGGATCTTAGACCCATATATTAAAAGGCTTGCTTGTCAGCAGTACTGGTAAGTGTTGGAACTATGTTTGGCGCACAGGCAAAAAATTTAGATCATTGGTGGGTGGTGTGCCCTTGAAAGGGATATTAGAGCCCTGGTCCCTTTCCAGATGTCATGAAATAAGCAGCATCCTCTGTCACAGCCTCACCCACCCACAGGCCCCAAGCAAGACCAAGGGATTGTGCACTGAACTCTGAAACTGTGAGTTCAGTAAGCATTTCTTTCAAGTCATTCACTTTAAGCGCTTTGTCATAATGCAGAAATACAGATACTCAGACATTGTGCCCTCTCGCAAATTCCGTTTTTCTCCAGAGTCCTGAGAGCTGTGATAAAACCTTCACTCCTACCTTAAAAGTAGTTTTAAAATATTTGCCCTATTACACCATACCCGCATTTTTGGTCTTTCGAGATGACTGCATGCACTACTGAGTCAAGAAATGGTAAATGGGAATTGTCCTCACTGGGCTTTTTTGTCTCTACCCCCAAAGACAGCAGGATCCAAATTCTGCCCCTCAGCAAGATGCTGACTAACATGTCACATCACTTTGGGGTGGAGGCCTGTAAGCTATGTGTTATGAAGCCCATAGGGGCCATTTCTCCACCAAGGGCAGGTCCAGTCCTCATCTGGGCCACAAATATCTTCTCCATGTTGCTAGACTTGCATATTATAGCCAATGTATTATTTTTAAGGTAAAATTTTTGATTAAAAGAACTAAAACCTTTCACCATAAGTAAATGACATTTGTGGAGACAGGTGTGTTTAATCTGTTATAAACATTGCACAGTACATATGTGTAGCAAAAATACAATCATGGCACCCCATTAATGTATATAACTATGTGCTAGTCAAAAAGACTAATAAAAAAGAATTCTATGTATATTCAATTTGCAATTATATTTGATGTTAGGAAAAGATAAAAGAATTATGAATAAAATATAATACTCAGAAGTGAAATAGAAATACTACTTTAAAGAAAAATGAAAAAAGCTTCCAATTATCACATGTGCCCCAGAGAACAATAACAGTCACCTCCAGTCTCTTAAGAAACTGTCACGACTGTGATGCACAGCCTTCTAGCCACCTGTCCTCCCTTATTATACGGCTTTTGAGAAAGGATTGGTCCTTCAAATGTCCTTAATGTCTAAGAGGACAAGGAAAGTCCTGTTGTTCCTTCCAGAGAGAACCCAACCATAATCTCTATTATGTAAACTCTTTCAAAGAAGCAGTCTGTTCAGAGCTGTTGCTAAGTCATTTGTTGCTATAGAGATGCTTGGCCCTAGAGGCAATATACAGCCATCCTGACTTCAGCCTCCAAACACACATAGCCATTATCTCCCTCATATCCTAGAGGAGGGCTCACTTTGCCAAAGCTATTCATTTAAATTAGCAGTTCTCATCTCAGTTCTCAGAGTTTCTTTTGCTTGCTGCCATACCCTGTCAGGGTCTCTAACAGCAGTTAGAAAAATATATTGAGGTTCCGAGGGTGGGGGCTAGCAATTCTTGCTGTTCAGGACATCTGAGGTAAACAATGTTCTTCTCTTCTACAATCTTACATGCTCGTAATCCACAGCAAGGCAAAAATGATATTAGTTAGTGGCTGAGTGACAATTCTGTCCTGATAAAAACCATGGTAATACCGAATTCACTAAAGCCAGTAACTGCTGGACTAAAAGCACACAGACAAATCTGAGACCATTCTCTGGATGTTACTCACAGCTGTGGGATATTCTCACTGTAAGAAGATGCTTAATACATGTGATTTCGCTCAATTTTGGCAAGAGAAAAAGAGGCTTGGAGAGATTAAGTAATTTGTCCAAGATCCCTGGGCAGAGAGCGTGGCAATGCTGGTTGATTTCAAACTCTTGCCCTCTGTCTCAGAGCTGCCTGCTTGCTCCTTGAGTTCCTTTGAAGGACTGGAATAGGCATGGTGGTACCTCTACTCTGCACACAGAACACCAAGACTCTTTAGTTGGAAGACACCGTCACCCCCACTGGCAGGTGGTGAAGCTCAGCCCCACAGATGCGTGGCACCCACTGCCAGGTGACTGGTGGAACAGAGAGCTTGGGCTTACAGTTACAAGCCTCTAGAGTCTCTACACTTTCTGATATCTGGAGATCATTAAGCCTGATGCTCATATTTTGGCAAGGGAGGAAACAGACTAAGAAATACTAAGTGGCTTGATCAAAGTCATTTTGGGGGGTCTAGAGAATCTCCTCCCAGCTTTAAAGGAAGATGGATCTTCTGTGTTAGTTAACTTTCCCATCTCTGTGACCAAATACTTGGCAGAAAACAAAAAACAAAAAACAAATGAAACATGATTTCTTTTGGTTCACACTTTCGGAGGGTCCGGTCTGTAATTGTTTGGCTTGGATCTCAGGGTTCTATTGCTTCGATGAAACACTAGGACCCAAAGCATGTAGAGGAGGAAAGAGCTTAACTGGTTTACACCTTGGCATCACTGTTCATCATGGAAGGAAGCCAGGACAGAACTCAAACAGGGCAGGAACCTAGAGGCAGGGGCTGATGCAGAGATCACAGAGGAGTGCTGCTTACGGGCTTGCTCCTCATGGCTTGCTCAGCTTGCTCTCTTATGGAACACAGGACCACCAGCCCAGGGATGGCACCACCCACAATGGGCCAGGCCCTCCGCCTATCAATCACTAATTAAGAAAATGCCCACAGGTTTGCCTGAAGCCTGATCTTATGAAGACATTTTCTCAAGTGAGGTTCTCTCCTTTCTGAAAACTCTAGCTTGGGGGTCAAGTTGACAGAAAACCAGCCAGCATGGCCCATGTGTGGCACAGGAAGAAGCCCAAGGATAATAATCCACATAGGTTTACTCATCAGTGACCCACTTCCTCTGGGGAGCCCTTATTCCCTGAAGTGTCCACAATCTCCCCAAATTGTACCACCATCTGGGGAACGAAGATTTAAACCATGAATCAGTGGGTGACATTTTCTTTTTAAACCATAGCAGAGTCTTTAAGGTATCTTTATTTGCAGAGAGCCCCTCCCTTTTACTCAGGTCAAGTCCCCAAGGTAACTGAAAAATAAATGTACCTGAAGAATATGTGTTTAATGTGGGATGGCAATGCCACGTTGAGCATTCCTATTGGCTAGTCTAACCTCATCCTCTTAACCTAAAAGCCTCACAGCCAGAGAGATCCTCACATCCCAGGGGTGGGCCCTGGTAATGAATGAATGACATGCCTGACTTGATTGATAACTTGATGGGATTTTGAATCACCACAGAAACAAATCTCTGAGGTTTTCTAGATAAGGTTAACCGGGGTAGGAAGACCGACTTTAAATGTGGGCAACACCGTGCCATGGGCTTCAGTCTTGACTGAATAAAAAGGAGAAGGGGGTCTGAGCAGCTGCGTGCATTCCTTTAGTCTGTTTCCTGATAGGGATGCAAGGTGGCCAGCTGCCCCAAGGTTGTGCCACCTTGTGTCCCCACGTAATGGGTTGTCTTCGACCTTGAGACTTTCCATCCTTACGTTGCTTTGTCTCCTATTTTTTTCACAGCAACAAAGCAAAGAACAGATACATGGATATTTTAGTTGTGTTTGTTCTTCTTGATCCTTCCCTGCTGGGTCACCGTAGATGACTGCATCTCTTCTGAAGGTCTTTGTTCCATCATTCAGAGCTTGTCCACTACCTCTTGGTCTAGGCTCTATTTCCTTCCCCTTTACTACCTAGGTTTCAGCTAGAGCTACACCCTCATAACTCTACCCAAACTGGCCTACGCACTATGTCGAGGTGTCACTGATAAATAACCCACTGTTTCCTGTTGAGACCAATGGATTTGCTCTCCCGCCCGCTTCCTCTATGACTCATCACTACTCTTATTTCCTCCACAATAGTCACCTCAGCCAGTAATTGCTTCATTTATTATGTATTTGTCTTCTTGCTCTAGAATCAGCTGGGAATGGAATGAGCTTTTTTTTTTTAGTTCTATTTTTTTAAGTTAGAAACAAGCTTGTTTCACAGCTCCCTCTCCCTCCCCTGCTCCCTCGTTCTCCCCACCAGGCCCCCCAGTTCCCCACCCAATATCTACTCTGATCCCCAGGGAAGGTAAGGCCCTCCATGGTGGATTTCCAGTGTCTGTTCCCCAAGAGTCCAGGCTGAGAAAGCATCCCTCATTGTGGGATGGGCACTCAAAGTCTATTTGTACACCAGGGATAAATACTACCCAAGGCCCTATAGATTACCTAGGCCTCCTCACTGACACCCACATTCAGGGGGGTCTGGGTCAGTCCCATGCTTTCCACACAGCCATCAATCTGGGGTCCAAGAGCTCCCGCTTGTTCAGATCAACTGTTTCTGTGGGTTAAACTAGCCCAGTCTTAACTCCTTTGCTCATCAGTTCTCCCTTTCTGTCACTGGATTCCAGGAGTTCAGTTCAGTGTTTAGCTGTGGGTGTCTGCCTCTGCTTCCGTCAGTCTCTGGATGATAGTTTTGTTTCCCAGACACTCTGGCAGTGGGATTGTATGCTGTCACTCCCCTACTTCATGTCTAAAATCCATAATGAGTGAGTACATACCATGTTTCTCTTTTCATGACTGGGTTACCTCACTCAGGATGGTTTCTTCTAGTGCCATCCATTTGCCTGCAAATTTCAAGATTCCATTGTTTTTTTTTCCACTGAATAGTACTCCATTGTGTAAATGTACCACATTTTCTCTATCCACTCTTCAGCTGAGGGGCATCTAGGTTGCTTCCAGGTTCTGGCTATTACAAATAATGCTGCTATGAACATAGTGGACCAGGCATCCTTGTTGTATAAATGTGCATCTTTTGGGTATATGCCTAAGAGTGGAATAGTTGCGTTATGTGATAGACTGATTCCCATTTTTCTGAGGAATCTCCATACTGATTTCCAAAGTGGCTGTGCGAGTTGGCACTCCCACCATCAGTGGAGGAGTATTCTCTTTTCTTCACATCCTCTCCAGCATAAACGGTTTTTGGAGTTTTTTTATTTTAGCCATTCTGACAGGAGTAAGATGGTATCTCAGAGTTGTTTTGATTTGCATTTCCCGGATGGCTAGGGATATTGAGCACTTTCTCAAGTGTCTCTCAGCCACTTTAGACTCCTCTACTGAGGATTCTCTATATAGTTCTGTACCTTTTTGATGCATTACCAAACATTTTCCCTATAGCTAGGATGTCCATTTTCACAGCCCAGTTGCAGCTGCTTGCCGTGAGACCATAGACCCGCTAACTTTTTACGGAGGGGAGCATGGGTGCTTTCTTCAGTGGAATTATTCAAAGACTTCTGTTTCAGGATGGAAGCAAAGGTTGTATTCCAGGTCTTCTTACCTAGACTGCTTCTTTCTTTCTTGGATTTGTCCTGATGGTCCCCCCTGTGGCTGACTGTCAGAAACACAGCCATCCTGCAGGAATCACATTCATTTGATGAGGCAATTGTGTCTTCTTATCTATGGGCTGTATGGCTTGGAGGTTGTGGCCCACCCAGCCTCCAGTGGAGTTTACTTTCCGGACTGAGCACATAAGAAACCAGGAGGGCACACACTTGCCCATCACAGTCCACCCAGATGATTTGGCAAAGGGTATTCAGGGGATGCCTTGTCTGCCATTTATTTATTTAGTGCCTGAAGGAGGACCAAGTACATTTCAGGGACCAGCACGCCAAACATCACCAGTGCTAGAGGTCCTCATTGCTTTCAAGGACACTTGTATCTCTGCTTTATTGGCTCAAACATCCAACCCTTCATTTATTTGCTTGAGAGAGAAATGACAACAATCCTGAGAGTTCAGGCTCTAGATGCCAGTGAACTTCAATGCCAATTCTGGCTTTTCTTATTAGATCTGGAACTTGGGGGTACTTACTTAATTCTTCTGAACCTCAGTGTTTTCTTCTGCAAAATAGGAACCCAGACCTAGACCTGCTTCCTAGGTTCTTGTAAAGATTAGTCTGGATCAAGACAATATGACGTAAGCAAAGGTCAGATTTCCTACCAGTCAGGTCTGCTGGGTTCTTCCAAACAATCTGGTGTCTCTCTTTTTAAAAAGTAAACAGTTATTGATTTATTTTGATATTTTATGCTCATGTGTGTATATGAGTACACTTGTGTCTAAGTGTATGTGTGGATGTCAGAGGACAACATGTAGGAGCCCTGGGATAAAAGTTAGGCCATCAGGCTTAGTGGCAAATGGCAGTATTTTGGCAGTAGTCCAACATTTTATAGGCTTGATGGTTATGGAGTTTTCCTTCCTTGGTGATCCAGCCAATGAAAACACATTAGTGATTTCACATGGTTCCCATGTCATATACCCCTAATGCTCTTGCAACCCCCTCTCTCAGTCCAGGTCTGTGGTCTCCCACCTCACCAGTACTGTGGCAAAGCTGAAGAGGAACCATGCAAACTAGAGGAAAATGCAGGTCCATGTTCACAAAAACATGCTTGAAACCCCATCAGCCATTTGCTTAGTTGGGCGAAGCTGAGTGTCCTGAGAGCCTTTGTTGCTAGTATGTGACTGTAGTGTGACAATCATTTGGGTCCAGGGCTTGGAAGGTGAAGCTATTCCTACTATACTGTGGGTTTTATTTTAGCCTTGGAGAGTTCCTAATGCACTTGGGATGAGTGAGTGTCACTACAGTGCCAGTGACGGGGTTCAGTGGTCACTGCTCAGCTTGATAATGCAGTTACAGATGATGACCTTTAATTCAAGTACTTAGATGACCCCAAGCCGTTCCTCCCCCTGCTGTCGACCAGGAGCCTCACAAATAACATGAACACTTTATTAGTGCATATTCAGATATGTATAATATATGATGAGATGTTGTCTAGAGCCATGAAAGAAGCCTTTTTAGTGAGATACACAGCTTCATGGAATGATGAACTGTTCGTGTCGGGATGATGAGCATCCCAAATGGCACACTTGAGCCCACAGCTGGCACAGGGGAGGAGGCTACAACTTTATGGAAGTACCAGATGTCTTTACAGCATCGGTACCTTTCTCTCCATGATGAAGGGTGCCTTGTGTGGTGGGCAAACATTTCAATGAATGCTAACATTTAATAACAGATCTGTGTATACTTACAGTAGTGGTTCTAAATGTAGTCCATGATCACCATAGTTTATGGATTCATGGCATACCTAAGTTTTACTAAACGATGTTTTAAATATCCCTGGGCTTTGCAGCTCATTTATTCCTTTGCCATAGGAGTTTTTCAATTTGTAGTAAGTTTTAAAAGAAATCTGCATGTACTTAGGCTGTGTGACCCACACATAGCTCATGGGTCAAGATGTGATCAGAAACAGTGTCTTAGTTTTTCTCTCTCTCCTTCCTGTCCCTTCTTCCTTCCTCCCTTTCCTCTTATATTTGGTAATAGCGAAGTTGGCATCGTATGGGTGGGCTATTTAAGCAGGTGGAGCAGCACTTGGATGCTTTTACAGCACTCAGAAGGAACCAATAATCCTGGCTGGTGCCTTTTTCTTTCTTTTCTTTTCTTCTTCTTTTTTTTTTTTGAGATTTTAGACTGCTCAGTACAATTCTCATTGTTCAACTCTTCACTGTGCAAGATAAAGCTCTCTGAGCCCTGGGCCTGGCTGTCATGATCACCTCTCATCTCTCTAGTGTACCTAGCCACCAATCTGCCATTTTACAGACATACATCCGCAGCTTGTGTCACATAGCTCTGCCTTTGCCCCGCTGCCCTGCTTACCTGTCTCTTCTCCTCGTCCTCTTGCTGAATGTCTCACATGCTTCCAGACATGGGGACTCACTGGGATATTAAATCAGTGCTTATATCATGGTCTGTTTGCAAATTGTCTCCCCAGTGAGAGACACATAATAGAGCATTTTGACTAAGTAATTTTATGGCTATTGAACCTGGTAATCATAAACCTGTGTTTTATGTTGCACATTTTTTCATTTTATTTTTCTACTAATTCATTTTTATTGCACTGCTCTTCCTTGATGTCCACAAGGGATTTGTTCTTGGACTCCCACGTACACTAAAGGCTGCAGATGCTGAAGTACCTTATATAATAAAATGCTGTGGAATTTGTATGGTAGCTATATAAATATCCATATATACATATATATATGCCACAAACATATATGTATATGATATATATTTGCCACATTTTCCTTTATCCTTAACGAACTGTAATATCTGTTTTGTTTTTGGTTTTCCGTTTTTCGAGACAGGGTTTCTCTGTGGCTTTGGAGGCTTTGGAGGCTGGTCTCAAACTCACAGAGATCCACCTGCCTCTGCCTCCCTAGTGCTGGGATTAAAGGCGTGTGCCACCAATGCCCAGTCAAATTGTAATATCTAACACAAATTAAATGCTATGTGAATAGCTGTTGGATTTTATTACTTAGAGAAAAATGGCCAAGAGAATATCTGTATGCTTTGAGCAGACGCAGTTGATTTTCTGAGTACTTTCAATCCATGGTTGGTTGAGTCTGTGGATATAGAGGACAGGTGTTTTAGTCTGCTTTCTATTTTTAGACTGAAAGCAACCTGGGGGAGAAAAGGGCTAATCAGGCTCATGTGTTTTCAATCACAGTTCATTAATGGAGGACAGAGCAGGAACCTGGAGCAGAGACCATGGAGGAACGCTGCATCCTGGAGGCTCTCCACAGCCTACCCAGTTTGCTTTCACATACAACCCAAGACTATCTGCCCAGGCTTGGCACTGCTCACAGTGGACTGGATTCTCCAACATCAATCATTAATTGAGAAAACACTCTACAGACAGACCAATATGGCGGAGGCCCCTTTTCAATTCAAGTTCCCTTGTCCAAGTTGACAAACAAACAAACAAACAAAACTCCAGCACACCAGGGGTAAAGAAAGGTAAAAACACTGTGCAGAAGCTGTTGTGTGAGGGGAACTGAGAAAAAAAGCGAAACTCCCTCCTCCCTACAACTAGGAAAGAAACACGGCTCCAAGTCTTAAGTCTCAAACCCGTCACCTTTCTTTGATGGGCTCGCCTCCCAACCCACCTTCCTTTGCTCCTGACTGTTCCTCCTCCTGACTGTTCACACACGCTGCTCCATAGTTCCTAGGTATCCGTCCCCTTGACTGTTCACACATGCTGCCCCTTCTCCTGTGTGGGGTCTACCCTGTCTCCATCTAGATCTCTCTACTCTCCAGCCTTCTAGGGCACTGCAAAAAGTCACTTCCCCAGTCATGTCTCTCAAGGTTCTTTGAGTCCTACGACGTTGTTAGACAAAACTGTCTTCCTCGCACTTGATCCCAACTCAAAGATCTCCTGGGAGTTTTGCTTCAGTTCTCAGTCCTTCTCATACACTCTTTCTGCACAACATTGTTAACTTTCTGTATCCCTGGTGTGCTGGAGATTTACTGTTTTGTTGTTTCATTTCGTCTGTCTGTCTGTCAACTTGGGAATAGGGAACTTCAATTGAAAGGGTCCTCCACCATATTGGCCTGTCTGTAGAGTATTTTCTTGATTGACGATTGATTGACATGGGAGAATCCAGTCCACTGGGCAGATAGTCTTGGGTTATACATGAAAACAAACTGAGTAGACTATGAAGAGCCAACCACTATGCAGTGTTCCTCCATGGTCTCTGCTTCCATTGCTAAATACAGAACCCTTTGACCTCTCCACCCCCAGCTATAAGCCCAGGAAGGCAGATTTCATCACACTGGCTTGTTCCTTGCCACTCTTCTGGTTTTCAACAAAAAAGACTAGCACAGTGCAGATGCTCAGCAAACATACATTTGGGTCGTGGATGGGCAAAGAAATGGTAAAACTCAAACTGTAGCAGATGATCCCGATTGCTCTTGAGCATGGTTACTTATAGCCCACCATTCCCTGGGGTCCTAATGTAAGTTTTTAAAAAATAGTGTTTCGCCGGGCAGTGGTGGCACACACCTGTAATCCCAGCACTCTGGAGGCAGAGGCAGGTAGATCTCTGTGAGTTCAAGACCAGCCAGGTCTACAAGAGTTAGTTCCAGTACAGCCTCCAAAGCCACAGAGAAACTCTGTCTCAACCCTCCCCCCATAGTGTTTCAACAAATATCTGCTCTTAAAAAGTATGGCTTTGCCACCAAGGAGAAATGAGCTTAAGCCCAGGCTTTTCCACCAAGCATCTGCAAGCTGGTTGAATTCTCAGCAGCTGTTTTTCCAACAACTGTATAATGCCCCTTTCACTGAATTCCTAGGAGACTGAGGTAATCCAATTAAAAACACTGGGCACAGATATGGAGAGAACTCAGTCGGTAAAGTCCTTACCATGAAGGCATAAGGTCCCAAATTCAATCCCCAGAACCAAGGGTCAAAATAAAAGTGGCTCATGTGTGCAATCCCAGCTCTGGGGAGGGAGATGGGCTTACTGGCCAGCCAGAATATTCCACCAGGTGAGCTCTGGGCCAGTGAGAGACCTTTTTCTATAAAACCATGTGAACTCTGCCTGAGGAATTATATCAAGTGACCAGGTTTCAGTTTCCTAACCCACAGGACAGGCATAATAGGTTTTACTCTGAGATCTTTGAATAAAATAACATAAAACTCCAATACTTGACTCACATGCTTGATAATTATTGTAATTATTGGTATTAGTTTTTCTTATGATAAATAATTCCCTCTCATGATATCTAAAATTCTCAAGATCAAGATAATTAAAAATTAAACAAAATGCCCTTAATAGGTGGTCACTAAAATTCTTTGGGGCACAGGGAAGGCTGGCAGCCTAAGTTCACACCTACAGGGTTTGGATGTGATCGTTATTAACAGCAGGGGGCGCTGTTTACTTACTAAAGAGCCAAGTCTGGATCAGATAAGCAGGTCTTCTAAGTATTTCTTCAAGTGGTTAATAATCATGAGAATATTATCATGATGCCCAGTGCCTGATCTCTCATGAATTTGGAAGTTTAGTGAACAACAGCAAGCTCCTTAAGGCAGAAATTGGCACTCGGAACCAATAGCAGGCCAATAGAGCCCTGAATAGCAGGCTCATTTTTGTGTTTAGCTATGTGTTGGCTTCTTCGCTCTCCTCTTTTCCTTGTCCTAAGGTTATTTGCGATCCTTGGGGTTGAAGCCCAGAGCCTTGCACATGCTAGGCAAGAGCTCTGCTGCCAGCTATCTTTCTGGCTCTCCCCACCGCTCTTGCTTTACCATCTGTCGTTAACAAAGGGGAAAGAAGCTACAAAATTATACCCTAGTAACTGAAAGGGCCTTTCTCTCTGTAGTTAGGTGCACCACCGCCAGGAGGGAAGAGGAGGAGGAGGAAGAGGAGGAGGAGGAGGAGGAGGAGGAGGAGGAGGAGGAGGAGGAAGGGGCACTGGAGCTCTTTGAAGACAGTCTATTCCTAATTCCTCTGGGTAGAAGTGCTTGCCACCAAACCTGAGGACCTGAGTCTGATTCTCAGAACCCACACTGTGGAAGGAGAGAGCCAGCTTCTTTGTCCTCCAACCTCCACCCATTGAGGCACATGTACACACAAAAATACACGAGTAAATAAGTGAATACAAATAAATGTAAAATTTTGAAGAGCGTGTGCTTCTCTGTTTTGTTTTGACTTGTTTGTCCTTTTGTTTTCATTTTGACAGGGACAAAGTGGCCTACTGCTGTTTTTCAGCCTTTTATCCGTATTCATCAGGGTGACATTTTCAGGTGGGAATGGTTTCTGAGATGCCACAAGGCTCAGCCGTGGTCCTATTTCTCATGATTACTAACAACTTGAAGAAAGACTTAGAAGTCCCGCTTATCAGATCCAGGCTTGTGAAATGTCTGGCCATCTCACCCCTACCTCAAAATCCCCAGTTCTTCGGAAGCCTTTCCTGGCCACCTACTCCAGATTGTGTTCGTCTGAGCTCTTAGGAGCACAGCTCTCAGATGCTATCACGAAAGAGTCTACACGCATGAATGGAAATGCGAGGTCCTAAAAAACAAAGAAACCTCACTGTAATATCATGTAAACAGAAAGAAAAAAAAACCCACATGTATTTGGTCAGATGTAAAATATTGGTCCCAGTCCTAAGAACTTGACACAGAAGGGTGGGACAGGCTAGTGCTGGCTTCACAGACGAGCCTAGAGGACGCAGACCTAGGGCAGAGGCAGACCCGGGGTATGGAAGGAAGGTGGGAATACTCAAGGTGGCATCCTCAACAGGACTAAGAGGGAAACACTTCATGGAACGTGGCAGGAGCAGTATTTTCCATGGACGGTTCCAGATGTTCACATCTGAAGCCCAGAGTTCGAAAGAGAAAGATGCTTTGCTGAGCAGAGACTGAGACAAGAGAGGAGCACAGGGCACGGCACACGGAGGGCCACATTTGCCACAGTCAGGGAACATGGGCACCTGCGAGCCTGGTGGTCGCTCACCTGCCCCGGGACTGAGCCTCAGTGCCCAGCAGCACCCTGAGAAGTGAGCGGCATTGATTATTATGTTTGTTTGATGCCCTCCCCCACCCAAGAAGATCTCCAAGGGGATCTGATGACAACTTGGTATATTAGTTGTTTGAACAAAGATTTCTTTGATGTCTGCTATGTATAAGGCATGCTGGATCTGCAATACAGGCAGCGTCACAGCCCTCAGTGGAAACAAGCAGGGAGCTGGTGGCACTGCTGGTCAGGACATACGTGTTGTAGTCATACTCAAGAGGTGCCTGGGGGAGGGCCAGGGAGAGCTTCTGAGGAACGGGATTCCTCACATGGTCTCCAGGCTGCCGGGCTGCTTCTCGGCCCTCCAATCCCTCTTCTTGTTTTCACTTCTCCAATACTCAGAACGCTTTGAAACTCAAGAAAGGACTGCAGACTCTGACTCAGGGGCAGTTCCAGGCGGTGTATCCAGGCTGGGGAGAGAAGGAGGGGTGTGTGAGGAGAGGGATTCCTTCTAACACTACATTGCTGATATCAGTCACGACTTTGTGGCCACACTGTGTGGCCTGGTAGTTTGCAACTCTGGGGTTTGACTGCCTTGAGTCACAACCTCTGACCTAGGAATGGAACAGGGCAGTCCTCAATCAGTTAGCTCCCTGGTACGATGCGGATGGAAGATCTTTGGAAGGAGGACATTTTGAAATACTCAAGAAGCCTCAGAAAGAGCATCCTATGCATTCGGGCATCATTATTGTTATTGGTTTGTATCTGAAGTGGTATTTTTGTCCACAGTTATCCCTACATGTCAAACAGATCAAACTAAAGTTATCTTCCCTGAAAAAAGGAACACGGCTTCATGAATGTTTTTATCAAGGTACTTAAACTTCTGTGCACATATTTCATTTATTTCCCTTTTAGTAGGAACAAAATAAAATATTATTTTATTATAAAAGGTAAAACCCTTTTTTGCTTAAATTATGGTGGTAAGTTAAATGGCCTTGACCTTACTCCTATGTGCAGAAGACAGAGGCAGGGAATAGTGAGTGAACCAGAACAATCTAGTCTGTCTAGAGGGAGTCTAGAGGGATCTGCCACCATCAGCAGTGGGCAACCACTGCATGGGGAAACTTAGCCTTGGTGTTGTCACATCATCTAAGTTTTCAATAAATTCAAGAATTCAGACTTTCAAGAAGGGGTGTGTATGTGTGTGTGCATGCGTTCGTATGTGCATGTGTGTGCATGTGTGTGCCTGCATGAGTTTATGTACATCATACTCATCCAGGTACCTGAGATGGACAGAGGGCACCAAATCCCCTGGAACTAAAGTTACAGTCCTTTGTGAGCCACCAGAGGTAGATGCTGGGAATAGAGTCTGGGTCTTCTGCAAATACAGTAAGAACTCTCAACCACTGAGCTTTCTCTGCAGCCCCAAGAATTCAGATTTTGAACTAAAGTCTCCTGAGTTCTTTTTCTATTACTGTCAGCTGAATTCAAACATATGCACTACACTTACAGGTCAAAGATTTTATATAAGCCCTGAACCATTGAGTTTTCAGCACAGCTTAGTCAGTGGCCCATGCTTAAAATGATATTCAAAGTTCATCCTTCATGTCCCATTGTCCAATCTCCTGAAATCTACCTATATTAAATTCCTCTAAATTATTCTAACTTTTGTTTGCCTTTAAGGATCCTCTATGTAGGTCACTCTTTCATCTCCCATCTGCTTGAGGAACCAAATGCTCAGTAATCAAGTCTCAATCAAATATCACACACACACACACACACACACACACACACACACACACACACACCATGCCGAAGAGTCCTGAACTGTGCCCTTCTGGATTTTACTGGCTCTTGAGAACAATAAATACAAGCTATCAACACCACCCCGGCCTGGCTCCTCTTGTCTTCTTTGGAAGGTTCTTGCTATTAGGCCATGAATTACACATTGCATTTTAAAAGCTGTGATTTGTTTCCAAATACACAAAGCAGAGGAAAGATCAGAAGAATGAACCCTCGTCTGTCATCACCCAGTCTCAATAGCCATCTGCTTACGGGCAATCCATTTCATTTGAATCAGACCTCATTCCCTCATCAAAGTTACTTTGAAATGAATTTCAGACATCATGCATTTTCATCTGAAACTATTTCTGGATGTACTCTAATAAATGATGCTCTCATTTCCGCATGGACCATTTTTAAGGATATTTACAGAGGTGGACAGGCTGGCATCATGAATCCCATGAACTCATTATTTGACTCAGTGATGACAGATTCATGAGCAATCTTATTTCACCTGTATCTTCCCTTCCAAAATGATTTTCTTAAGCAAATATTTCCATTCATCTGTAAGAATTTTGTGTTTATCTAAATGAGAACTCTTGCCCTGAAACAGCCTATATAGAAACAACAGAACTTAACTCATTACCACACACAAATTCAGACTGGACCAAGAGATAACAGTTTGTAGCTCTTAGAAGAAAGCACAGAGGAAAATTTCCAGGACCTTCAGTTAGGCAATGAATTATTAGATATTATACCAAATACTAGAAAACAGCAAATGTCACTAAGATGATGAGTAAAAACCTTTATATACCAAACAACATTATTAAGATTGTTAAGAGGACAATTTACTGAATCAGAGGGTATTTTTAAATTCTATACCTAATAAGGATCTAATATTCAGAATACATAAAGAGTTCTTATAATGCAATGATAAAAAGAAGCAACTAATTTCAAAGAGTCTTGGATAGCTGTTTGTCCAGGAGGAAATGAAAATGACCAAGTAGAGAACATAGATTTAACATCATCATCATTAGGGCAATGCAAGTTCAAACTAATTTATACACAGTAGGATGGTTATGCTAAGACCCTGAAAAATACTTAGGCAAATGACAGGGATGTGAGGATCTTAGTTCACTACCTATGGGAATGTACAACTTCTATGAAAAATAGTTTGGTGGAGCCTCAAAAAGTTAAACATAGAATGATCTAGGAGTTCCTCTTGTAGGCATGTATCCAAAACAATTCGAAACAGGTGCTCAAACACTTCCATGTACACACCTGTTCATATCAACATGCCACGAAATAGCTAAACTATGAGAATGGAGTAAAGGACTATTAAAAAATCAACTGCGTAACTGTAAATCTCAAAAACGTGCTAAGTGAAAGGCATAAGACATAAAGGAAATGTTTTCATATAAATGGATAATATAAAATGTCCAGGATAGGGCAGTCACAGAGAACAATATATTGGGGTGGTGTCAGGGAAAGTGAGGACCAACTGCTTATTGGAATAGAGTTTTATTTTACAATAAACAAATGTTCCAGAATTAGATGGAAACAAATGTACAGCATCTTGAATGTACTGAATACCTTCAATTTGTTTGCCTTTAAATGACTTATTTTATGCTACTTGAAGCTAATTTCAGTTCCAATAAAATAACTCAAATATCATCTTCATTCTAAAGTGTAACATATTTCTTTAATAACAAATATCCGTTTGGTTTAACATTTATCTTTGAAACACACACACGTACACCAGATTGTTTCAGTTGGAATTAAAAAACACTCATACATTCTAAATGGCACAGATAGACAGACAGACAGACAGACAGACAGACAGACAGACAGACAGGATGGTACAAATGAAGCCTTGTAATCTAAAGATTGATCTTCTGCCTATCTCTCTGTCACTGTTGTTTTAATGGAGACTTCATGCTTTTTAGGTTCTCACTTTTGCTCAGTGTGTCTCTGTGAGGTTGTTTGTCAACACCCCTTCACTCTTGCACTTTTTTTTAATTTGTCAAACATATGTTCAAAGGAAGTTTTTTTGAATGAGACAAATATGTTCCCTTGAGATGGCAGTCCCCATCCTTCTTCAGACTGAGAAAGCCTATCAGATCAATCATAATACAAGCTCATATAAAGTCTTAGGATGGAAATACATGGGTCCTGGAGCATAGAGTAAGAGTTGGTTAGAGTTTCTCCTTCTTCTTCTTCTTCTTCTTCTTCTTCTTCTTCTTCTTCTTCTTCTTCTTCTTCTTCTTCTTCTCCTCCTCCTCCTCCTCCTTCTCCTTCTCCTCCTCCTCTTCCTTCTCCTCCTTCTCCTTCTTCTTCCTCTTCTCTGCACGTATGTGCATGCGTGCGTGTGTGCGTGCATGTGTGTGTGTGTGTGTGTGTGTGTGTGCATGTCATTGCTCTGAATCCCTTTAACTTAGTTTCACAAGGTACCATTTGTCAATTGTTCTAGGTGACTTTCTGGCTGTCTGATATGATGTCATTTCTTTCTTCATATCTAGAGCTAGACATCTTCCCCTGGGATCCCTTGCTAACTTTAGTAGTTTCTTGCATTTAGCGGTTTCCAACTGGAAGGCTTGATTGGGTAGGAAATCCTGCTGGTGATGTGGCTCAATTGGTAGTATTTGCTTAGCATGCATGAAGCCCTGGGTTCCATCCCCAACACTATAGCCTCAAAAATCAACCAGTCAACCAACCAATCAGTCATTCATTCATTCAGTCAGTCAGTCACTCACTCACTCACTCACTCACTCATTCTATCAATCAATCAATCAAGTTCTGTGCTTATGTAAAGAGTATCCTTCACAGATGCATCCTGTTAAAAATAATACCAACAATATGGAAGTTCAAGGTACTTCCTTTTAACTTATCCAGTCTTCAAAGTTGGCCACATAAGGTGAGAATGTCATAAACATGTGTCATACCAGGCTTCATCCCTTTCACTCGCTCATTAACACAACATGCCACAATCTTGACATGAATGTCACCATCTCAGTGACAGAGTGACAGACCTCAGAAACTGAGGTTCAGAGTCAATGGAATCACCTGCTTATGAATAGCATTCACACAGAATGATGTATGTCACCTAGTTCTAGTCAGGTGCTCCAGATTCCTCAGCACAGCAGGGCTGGGCCTATCTAGAAGGTGGATGAGCTAGTCAGATATGTTTTGAACTCTTCAGGTGCCATTTCATTCTATGGTGTCTCTGGTTATTATAGTGAATACCGCTATTATATTTTATGTTTAAAGGGCTCTTAACATTAAAAAGCATCATTACTGAAAATAATGAAATTTCACTTTCTACTACCTTACCGAGAAGCTGTGTTTATCTTTGTCTGCTTTATAGAAGACTAGAAAGTCAAGGATCTTAGTGGAATCAATTTTAGGGATTTTCCTGTGAGAACTGCAAACTGTTTATCAAATTCTCATTGATTTCTCCCCCACAGGAATTGCCAATGACACAAGCAGAACCAAAAGGATTTTCTTTTTGCCTCCTCCCCACCCTTCTGAACCAATATTGAAATAAAACTTTGCAACAAAAATGCAGAATAGTCCCGGAGACCCTGAGGTTACAACCTGTCGTTTTCTCTCTTTTTTTTGAGTTAGTTTCAAATTATTTACTTCACCTAATACTTTGAACAAGGCACTCTCCCCAGCATTTCCAAGCATTAACTTCCTGCTATGACGCCCATGTGAGGTGAGTATGCTCATTACTGTGTGTCACAAATGAAGAGATTGAAGTATAGAGGTCAGGTCACTTGCTCAAGGTGTAACAGCTAATGAGCTGTGGGGCTGGGTGGAAGGTGGTGTGTCTGAAGACTCCAGCTGAGCCTCTGCAGCTGCGATATCCAAGTCTAAAGGGCTGGCTGTTTAGGAGCTGGCTTCTATTGGTAAACATTCCAAGGGTGAAAAACAAACCAGCAACACTTTCTTTGTCTCACCTGACTCTAGATTTTAAATAAGATTCATCAATTCATATCTGTCTTCTGGATGCCAGATGACCAGAAATTTTAAATGATGTGTTTTATTTTTCCCTAATCAGATTTTTATTTTGACAAAATAAGCAGAAATCTTATTTTAGAGCAAGCCCCTGCTTGTGGATTCCCAGACACTATAGCGCAACCGATGTTTGGTTGAAGAGGCAGCGTCATTTCAGGTGTTTAGTCAGATTTCCATGGCAGCAGCCCCTGACCATCTATGCTTGAGTCCTTGAGTCTTTCACATTTCAATATGGCTTTACGGACTGTGAACATGATGGCAACAAAAGAGATTCTAGTCTTTGTTTTTAATTTGATTAACTTTACTACCAAAAATCTTGCAAACAAATAGCATCACACGACAAAATTAACAAGACTCAATGTTATAAAACATCAAGGAATTGTACCCTTTAATTTTCAAACATTATTTAATTTTATTGAGATTATAATTGCATCATTTTCCTTTTCTTTTCCTCCCTCTCCAATATACTCTTTCAAATTCATGAACTCTTTATCTTTTATTACTTGTTACTTGTTTTTTATTTGTTATTTTATCATTTGTTGATATATATCACACATATTTTATGTCAACAAATAATAGATACATTGTATGATATATATGTAAATAATATACACATTGTATAATGTTACTTGTATGTGTGTTTCAGGGCTGATCATTTGGTATTAGATAACCAATCAATTAGTGTGCTGTCCCCTAAGGAAGACTGTTTGTACTGCTCTTATTATTTCTTAATTGCCAATAGTTTTTGTCTAGGTTTGAGGCTTGGTGAGCCACCCCGTCCTTGTCCATGTCTATGTTAGCATGTCTATTGTCCCTGTTCAGCTCATGTTTAGACAGTAACAGTAGATTCCCTGAAGGGAATTCTAATCTTAGAGCTAACATCTACTTGGTGCTCTCTGAAGTCGAAGAGTATTGATAGTTTCGTGCTGTTTGAGCTTCCCAATAGCACTAGAAGACTGAGACTGAAGAAATCTAAGTCAAGGGACGGTAGGCAGGTTCTTAAACCAGAGAGAATCACTGATGTGGAGTTAGAAGTTGGTCTGATAACCAGGACATGAATTATCTTTTCTGTACAGACTCATAACATTCCAGGGGCAGGAGCTTAAGGCAAAGCTGTTGTCAGTAAGCAGAGAAATTCAGTTTAAAATTACTCCTTTCTGTATTCATTCATCCATAAATATTTCCCAAGTTATGATTGTGCTAGGTCATGGATGATAGGGGAGGGAGCAGGACCCAGTATCAGTATGTCTTTGAATCCACAGAGAACCTGTCATGGGAGAGAAGGGGTCTTTCCAAGGAGAGTAAGATGGACCCAAAGTCAGGACCCCAGTAACACCTTTAGTGCCGTAGCTGTCACAGAAGGTTTAGCAAAGACTGTCATGGGGACACAGCAAAAAGAATAAAGAAATAAATAGCAGGAAATGCTGGAGGTAAGTTGAGGGCATTCTGAACGTCAAAGTGATGATATGTTTAAATGTGAGTCAAAATGTGATGCTTTCAGGGAGATACAAGACAAATAGCATGACCTCAATAGGAGGGAGTGGTGGGGTCTTCCAAAGATGCTTCTAGATGAGGATTCTCATGAACTGTCTGCTGCAGCCTTTCTCATCCCCCATGTATGAGGAGCTATAGCTTAAGAGTAGGAGTAGGCCCTTGACAAGGACACCACCCTGGAAAGTCAGATTGTCTGATGAAGAAAGCGACAGCATCTGTTCTATTGCCAACCGTGTCTAAGCTCCCTGTGTCTGCTCAGAAGGCAGCTGAAATCCCAAGGCAGGAAACAATATGAGTTGTTTCTAAAGACACTCCTCAAGAAATAAGTTACTATCCCAGCATGGGAGAGCTGCTCCAGGGGCAGAGAGAAGAGAGCAGGAAATCACCACACTCAGCTTGGGGCATGCCTGCAGTGGTATCCATGGGCAACTGATTTATTCCTCTGCCGCAGAGGCAAACTATGAACTGCTTTGACATATTGTGTGTCTATAGACCTGAAGATCGTAATGTGGATTCAGACAAGTCTCAGTTCAGCCTGGGGCTTTGTCACTCATTTGCTGTGGGACTTGGGTCTTTATCTCTGGTTTTATTGTATCTGAAATGATAGTGATTATAGCCAACTGTTTGGGGACATTAGGTGAGATGATACAGGTAGAAACTGTTCTGCCATGCCTGGCACATAGCACTTGATAAACAATGGTGAATAGTGTCATGCTGAACATGACTAAGGAGGTCAGTGACCCTAACAAAAATACTGTGGGCCCAGCAAGGAACTGTGAGTAAGGAATCTGAATTTGTATCTCCTATTGCAGTAAGATACCACAAATATACTTTAGCTTTGAGATTGCTTTTGACATACTGCTTTTGGGTGAGAGAACTGTGTTCATTTGTTTGGACTGCCAGACAAATGTGTTTGGTGGTTTAAACAACAGAATCTCCTTTGTCTCAGCTCTGGAGGCTAAGAAGCTCACGTTCAACATGCTGGTCAGTTGGGCTTCTGATGGAGTTTGCAAATGACTCCCCTTCTGGCCTGTGTGGTGGAGTGTCGGACCAGGGCTCCACCTTCACAGCCTCATTTCACCTTGACTAACTTTCTCTCGCCTGATACAGTCACCCTGAAAGGTGGGGTTAGGGTTTCAGTGTGTACACTATGGGCAGTTCAGTACATAGCAAGCGTATTCTTCCTAATTATTATTTTAATATTCCATCATTATGTATGCCATCATCTTTTCCTTTGTTTTGGGCATTCAGGTTATTTTCCAGATTTTTGTTTCTGAGACAGGTCGTGTAGCACCGGCTAGCTTTGAACTCTTGAACCTCCTGTTTGGCCTTCCGAGTGTTTGATTATACAGGTGTGCACCACCATGACAAGCTTCCAGAAGCTTTTTAAAAAAACGTCTAGCATGTCTAAAAGCATCACTTTCCAAAGTGTTATAAATTATCATTATTGTTAACTTTTGTTCATTAACTTACACAAGATTATTCATTTTGTTCTTTCTACCTCTGACGATGAGTGAGAGTGAAAATTTCATATGCTTCTTTACATACACGGGAAAATATCTCTATCAATTTAGATATTACTTTTAATGTTTGATGCTTGGTATAGATAGACCTATATTATTCTTCAGTTTTACTTATTTCTATTTTTCTCTTAGTTTAAATGCTAACCCAAAAGTTAAGCCACAGATGATAATGGCTTTAGCAATAGCCATCACAACTCATTAAAAAATGTTTAAAGATTATCTTTACTTTTTAGTCACATGTTTGTATTTGCATGTGTATAGGGGTGCAGAAGAGGACCCTGGAGCCTCTGGAGCTGGTTTTGTGGGTGGCTGTAAGGTACCTGAGGTAAATTCTGAGTCCTGAACTTGGGCCCTCTGCAAGAACAGCAAGTACTCCTAACCACTGAGGTGTGCCTTCATACCCCACTATTACTTATTTTAACTCTAGGGTTTATTTACTTTCAAGAGGAAATGATAACTGGTAGAGGATTTTTTAAAAACATGTGACTTGTTCTCACCTTAGGGGCCTGGGTCAACCATCCCCTGGTTTGGCAGGTGAAGAGTTGGAGATCAGCCTGTCTTCCCCTCTGGGAATCTTAACCCTGGTTCCTTTCAGTCCTCACTCTTTTCAGGCTGTGCAATTTGCCCAGATCACTGCTCTCGTGCCTCTTACGGGCCACTACTTCACCCTCAATGCTCTTCTCCCCTTATGGGATGAACTTGCCCAGACGCAGGCTCTCAGTCAGCAGTGAATATAGACATCCTCACACTCCAGTCGCTCAGGAAGTGAATGATGAACAGCTTTCCAGGATACATGCATTTAAAAACTGGACATGCAAAGCTGAAGGGATGAGTTAGTCGGGGGAATGGCAGAGAGAAGCAGACAGGGCATGAAGACACAGGAAAGAGCTGGGCCATCCATGGTGTAGGATTCAGGGAATTCCGGTGAGCTCAGTACGAAGCTGCTAACTTGCCCGTTTTCTGTCTTGTGTGTTTGGGCCGTAACTTCAGAAGCATGCGTGTGCTCCTTAAGTTCATCCACTGTGAACATTCCGTATTATCTGTTTTCTCTTTGTATACACATGCGTGCATAGCAGACACTCTTCTTGAGCAATATGAGAATTGCATTTAGCACAGCCCTGTATCCATGAATGCTTCCCTGTAAGTATGAAGACATTTCCTTGCAGAACCACCGTGTAAGTTTGAGAACTGATATGACTTTAAAAAATCAAATCTGCTGCTCACATTCTACTTCTGTCACTGAGCACTGATTTTTACAGTGAGTTTCCCTGCAGTCAGTTTCCAGCCCAGGGTTTGCATTTTTGGAATACTATTTCCTAATCTCCTTAAATGTGGAATGTCTCCATCTTTCCCTCTCTTGGTATGAGCCACTTTCTGAAAGTAATTGGGCTTACTTCAGTTTGAATCCTCACTTTACCATGCACAAGCTGGTTGACAAAATGAACTGCTTCACCTCCTAGACTCAGTCTTCTCATCTGCTAAATGGAGTAGCAGCACAATAAATCGAGGCAAGATAGCATGGAGACAGATGAGAACAAGAATGAAGTGTGTTGATAATCCAACAAAATCATGCTGCCCTAACCCTACCCCGGCACCTAGAACTTTACAGTCATCAATACATTTAGTTAATTAGCAATGGGTAAGTGGTTGGTGAGTTACAGCTAGCTTCACCTCTGCTGCTTATTGCTACATGGTCTTGAGGAAGTGGTTTAGCCTCTTAGTGACCTAATGTCCTTGGTTATTAAGATGGGGCTTTCAGTCTCTTCCTCTTGGGACTGAAGGAAATTACACAGGCAAAGTGCTGGTGTGTGAGGGTGTGCACCCATCCAGTGTACCTGCCTCCTACTTAGCCTCTTAGTTACTGTCCCTCCTCCCCGTTCATGTGGAATTAGCCAAAGGATAGTTTGTAGGCATTAACTCTGGGGCCAAATCCTTCCAGCAGGTGCATGTCCTAAATACAGATACTGGTAGCTGTTTAAAGACGAAACTGAAAAACCACACCCTCCCTGGGGATTTTTTAAACCTAATATATTTTGGAATAATCTCCTCTCTGTTGCTCAAACAAGCTGTCATTGTGGGTGTGGTGGGTTTGGTGAAGGTGTGCGGTGTGTGCTGTTGGACTGCTGGGGTGGCTGTGATTCATTGTTGATTGAAATTTGAGTCTGGACTGTGTGACCTTGGTATCATCATGGAAATTCTGGTGTGAGTGGTCAACCAAGGCATGGCAAAGCTTGGCACTATCTGTCCTGGAACTTGTCATCAGGTCTTCCCAGGGCCAGATCTCAGTTCAATGTCACCTCCACAAGGAAGCCTTTCAAGGAACTCTACACATAATGTTGGTTGTCCTTTGGGGTCCATTTTCTTACATTAGCCCAGTCTTCTGGGTGGCTTGGCTAATCTCTTCATCTGATTCCACTGTCTGTTCTCCAACAATGTTGGGGACTATCTGTATTCCCTTTCTTTGACTACCTGGCCCATAACACAGGCCTCGCCATTTTCACTGGCCACTAGTGTTTGTTGCCTCTGCGAGTGACTCTTCTATTCTGGTCCCTTTCAGCAAGAGCAAACTGGTGAATATGTCATGCTTTGGACCCCTTCCTGGCTTTGAGGACACCTTGGGGAAGCCAAGAGAGTGTCAGTGGAGGATGAATGGGACTGAGTCAGAAGGATGTTGCGTTGCGCGCGCGCGTGCGCGCGCACACACACACACACACACACACACACACACACACACACGGTGAGGCAGCTGCCTCTGTGGAAAAGGATTTCTTCCTTTCCTTCTTCAGTTGTTCCTGGTTGTCATGGTCCCTCCAGTTCACCACGAGCACATAAGCACATTTGCCTGAGGCTGCTGAGAGATCCTTTCTGAGCTACCTTCTCATACATGGAAGCATTCCCTGTCCACAAGAGCTGCAAATGAAAACAGAAGATGGGATGTGAGGGCAGGAAGCAAGGTTACGGATTTGGTTGCTTAAAGTCATGATATTCATGTATCATGAAGGGCGGGAGGGGGGTGGAGGGAAGGATATGAGGTATGACACTACAATGCCTCTGAGCTCTCCCAGTGTCTAGAATCAGGGCTTGAGCTTCAGGTCCTTGTCAAGCTGCGTCCTATCTAAACGGCACGGATTAATGCTTTTCCTCTCTTGGGCATTAGTTTCTCGACTGTAAAGAAAGCATGGTGTGTTCTTGGATCCGATTTGACAGTATTTTATTGAGTATTTTTGTATCAATGTTCATGAAGGATATTGGTCTGAAGTTCTCTTTCTTAGTTGTGTCTTTGTGTGGCTTGGGGATCAAGGTTATTGAAGCCTCGTAGAAAGAGTTTGGCAAAGACCCTTCTGCTTCTATTTCGTGGAATACTTTGAGAAGAATTGGTATAAGCTGTTCTTTGAATTTCAGGTAGAATTCTGCACTGAGGCCATCTGGACATGGGCTTGATGCAAAAATACTCAATAAAATACTGGCAAATCAGAACCAAGAACACATCAAAATAATCATTCACCATGATCAAGTAGGTTTCATCCCAGGGATGCAGGGATGGTTCAACATACGGAAATCCATCAATGTAATCCACCATATAAACAAGCTGAAAAACAAAAATCACATGATCATCTCACTAGATGCTGAAAAAGCCTTTGACAAAATCCAACACCGCTTTATGATAAAAGTCTTGGAGAGATCTGGGATAACAGGAGCATACCTAAACATAATAAAAGCTATATACAGCAAACCAACAGCCAACATCAAACTAAATGGACAGAAACTCAACACAATTCCTCTAAAATCAGGAGCAAGACAAGGCTGTCCACTCTCTCCATACCTTTTCAACATTGCACTAGAAGGTCTAGCCAGAGCCATACGACAACAAAAGGGGATCAAGGGGATACAAATTGGGAAGGAAGAGGTCAAACTTTCACTGTTTGCAGATGATATGATAGTTTACATAAATGACCCAAAGAACTCTACCAGGGAACTCTTACAGTTGATTAACACTTTCAGCAAAGTGGAAGGCTACAAGATCAACTCAAGAAAATCAGTGGCCCTACTATATACAGATGATAAAAGGGCTGAGAAAGAAATCAGAGAAACATCACCCTTTACAATTGCCACAAACAACCATAAATAGCTTGGCGTAACGCTAACCAAACAAGTGAAAGACCTGTATCACAAGAACTTTGAATCCTTAAAGAAAGAAATTAAAGAAGCCCTCAGAAAATGGAAAGATCTCCCATGCTCTTGGATAGGTAGGATCAACGCTGTAAAAAATGGAAATCCTGCCAAAAGCAATCTACAGATTCAATGCAACCCCATTAAAATCCCAGCACAATTCTTCACAGATCTTGAAAGAACAATAATCAACTTTGTGTGGAAAAACAAAAGACCCAGGATAGCCAAAACAACCCTGTTCAACAAGGCAACGTCCGGAGGCATCACCATCCCTGACTTCAAGCTCTATTATAGAGCTATAGTCCTGAAAACAGCTTGGTATTGGCACAAAAATAGACAGGTAGACCAATGGAATTGAATTGAAAACCATGATATTAACCCACACATGTATGAACATCTGATCTTTGACAAAGAAGGTAAAAATATACAATGGAAAAAAGAAAGCATCTTCAACAAATGGCGCTGGCATAACTGGAGGCTGGCATGTAGAAGACTGCAGATCGATCCATGTTTATCGCCATGCACAAAACTTAAGTCCAAATGGATCAAAGACCTCAACATAAATCCAGCCACATTGAACTTCTTAGAAAAGAAAGTGGGTGGTACCCTTGAACGAACTGGTACAGGAGACAGCTTCCTGAACCATTAGCACAGGCAGTGAGATCAGCAATTAATAAATGGGACCTCCTGAAACTGAGAAGCTTCTGTAAGGCTAAGGACACAGTTAGCAAGACAAAAAGGCATCCCACAGAATGGGAAAAAGTGTTCACTAACCCCACATCTGACAGAGGGCTGATCTCCAAAATTTACAAAGAACCCAAGAAGCAAGTCTCCAAAACACCAAAGGATCCAATTAAAAAGTGGGCTGCAGAACTAAATAGAGAATTTTCAATAGAGGAGTCTAAAATGGCTGAGAGGCACTTGACAAAGTGCTCAACATCCTTAGCCATCCGGGAAATGCAAATCAAAACAACTCTGAGATACCATCTCACTCCTGTCAGAATGGCTAAAATCAAAAACTCCAACGACAATTTATGCTGGAGAGGATGTGGTAAAAGGGGAACACTCCTCCATTGCTTTGGAAATCAGTATGGATATTCCTCAGAAAAATGGGAGTATACCTACCACAAGACTCAGCAACTCCACTCTTAAGCATATATCCAAAAGATGCCCATTCATACAACAAAGATGTCTGTTCCACTATGTTCATAGCAGCATTATTTGTAATAGCCAGAACTTGGAAGCAACCTAGATGCCCCTCAACCGAAGAGTGGATAGAGAAAATGTGGTATATTTACACAATGGAGTGCTATTCAGCAGAAAAAAAACAATGGAATCCTGAGATTTGCAGGCAAATGGATGACACTAGAAGAAACAATCCTGAGTGAGGTAACACAGTCACAAAAAGAGAAACACGGCATGTACCCTCTCATATATGCATTTTAGACATAGATCTGGGGAGTGCCAGCCTACAATCCCATGGCCAGAGAGTCTAGGAAACAGAAACTTCATTCAGTGGCTAATGGAAGAAGAGGCACACTCCCATGGCTAAGCACTGAGCTGAACTCAAGAAAGCCAGTAACAGAGAGGGAGGACTGATGACCAAAGGGACTAAGACTGGGCTGGTTTAACACCCAGAAACAGCTGACCTGACAAAGGTTAACTCTTGAATCCCAGGCATCAGCCTGGGAATCCAGCATGGGACTGATCAAGACCCCCTGAATGTGAGTGTCAGTGAGGAGGCCTAGGTAATCTATTGAGCCTTGGGCAGTAGATCAGTACTCATCCCGAGTATACACTCGGACTTTGGACTCCCATCCAACAATGTGAGATGCATTCTCACCCTGAACTCTTGGGGGAGGGTCTATACCCTGCCCTGGATGAAATGACAGACTATGGATACCCCCATGGAGGGCCTCACCCTCCCTGGGAAAATGAAGGGATAGTGGGGTGGGGTGGGGGGAGGGCACAGGAGGAGGGGAGGGAAAGGGAGAGGGACCTGGAACTGACTTGTGAAGCAACTTTGTTTCTAATCTAAATTTAAACTTAAAAATAAATAATAAAAATTAAAAAATAAAAACAAAATAAAAAAGAAAGCATGGTGATTCCTCTCCCCTGTGTGTCCAAAGTATGATGCCCATGAGACGCTGTCTGCAAGGCAGAAAAGGGGATGATCTGCATGCATACTTCTGGAGCAAGGGAGACATGAGCATGCATCTTGGCTCTCCTAGACACAGGCTGGGTTACACCTCACCTTCCTCAAGCCCCTGTTTGCTCATGGGTAAATGGCTGTCATAATGCATTTGGCCCTTTGTTTCTTTAGGCTTCACATCTGTGGGCTCAATTAAGAGTGAATCAAAATTATCTGAGAAAACTTGTATTGAGCATATGTAGGTATGTTGTTATCATTATTAGCTACACAATCTAACACTTCACAGTTCTGGGTATTAGGCATTATTGAAATTATAAGGGAGGATGGCCGTAAGACACATGTAAACCTTATGCCATCTGTTCTTAGGGACTGTAACAGCCTGCATTTTGGTATCTGCAGGGATTTCTAAAGCCAATCCTTACAGATACCAATGGTCTAGGTCTCTTGTACTGCTCTATTTCCAAAGGCTATTGAGAAAACCATTTAGAATATATACTATTTAACATAAAATGCCATTGAGGTAATTATTGTTCTTTAAAGCCTTATAAATTTAGACTCAACCTACTCAAAAATAAAATGATTGCTCTCATGTTAGACATATAAATTCATAAATAAAAGAGAAGATGTACTATTCAAGCAATTCCACAATTGCCATGGTCTCATCAGTGGTCTGTACCCAGTACAAGACAGAAGATGAGGAATGATATTTTTGAACTTGAGGGAGTACGCTGTTGTAAGGACATACCCTAGAGCAGCGACTCTCAACCTTCCTAATGCTGTGACCCTTTAATATACAGTTCCTCATGTTGTGGTGACCCATAAGGATACACTTTTTCCACTGATACCCCATAATTGTAATTCTGCTACTGTTACAAATTGTAATGCAAATATCTGAAATGCAGGATAACTAATATATGACCCCTAAAGAGTCATGACCCACAGGTTGAGAATCACTGCCCTAGAGAAATGAGAGGAGTCACCATTCCCTGTTTTGCTCTATAGCCTCCTTTGCCCAGAGTTACTAATATATTTGAGCTCCATCATTGTCCCTCTGGAATCAAAGCCAGCAGCTGCTCAGCTATCTTACCCTGAGATGTGCATGCCCCTTGACCTGTCTCAGAGTGTTGCCTGGTCCATTTGTGGACAGTGACAAATAGATGGCCCGTGCCTCAGAGAGGCAGGCTGGAAGTGACCTTCTGTGACTCCAGGTCATGGGTTTGTTTGCAAGAATACAGACATACAAGCGGCCACTGACAATATGTGTTCCAACATCACATATGGGGCATATTTTGCTCAGAAACATGCCCTGTTAGTTGTTGAAACCTTTTTTGCATTCCCTGAAACAAATGGCACTATGGTGTATTTTCTTCTAAGGAGCAGTAAATAAAAGTCTTTTATGTTGACAATGATAATATTATATTCTACAATTGATTTGCATTTTTCTCTTCTGTGGATTTTTCTGCTTGGTATAAATCCCCAGGCTGGAATGCATTGGGCCTCACTCAGGGATCAGCAATGGGTATTGTCTCTGGCCTGGACAGCTATTCTACCTGCAGGGATCTGGCTGTGCCCAAATGTGAAGTGACAATGCACAGAAAGGAAGAATGCCCATGTTGGGTTTGGTAGATGCACATGGTTCCTGCCAGGATTCTCCGGGAATCCTCTGTCTACCTGATCTTCAGAGGGAGCAGTTCTGAGCTACATCACCCCCAGCCCTGCTTGCTGGGTCCTCCAGAAAGCAAGCAAGAACACAACGCCTTTGTGAGGTTTATGGAGGAGCTGAGCTCTCATCACTTCCTGTGGGCACTTTCTGAGCATAGGATCCTCTCTCTTGCAATCAGTCAACCCAGGAGCTGCTGACAAACCATGCCAGGAGCTTGAGCAGGAATTAATGTTAACCATTGACCACCCACTGAGTGCTTGCTGTGTGCTAAGCATTATCTTATTAAACCCTCACCGCAGTCCTGCAAGGTAGGTGCTGCTGCTGTCCCCTTTTTACAGATAATGTGACCACGGCCTCATGTTCCACTGTGGATAACTTGCAGCATAGGGATTCAACCTCCAGGTGGGTCTGGATGCAGTTACTGGTGACAGAAGAAAATCGTTGTCTTGGGAAGCCATCCATGGTGATCACAAAACCACTCGTTCCCACACCTTTCCTTGAGCTAGAAGGATGAAAATACCCAGAGTGAATGGGTTCCAGACTGCAATGGGGTGGTTAGATGGGTTATTTGGTACAGGAGAGTCTCCGGGGCTTCTTTGTATTTAGACCCAGGCTGTGTCTCCTTTGCTCTGCCTGTGGAATTTTGTTGGTGGAGACGGTGGAAGCTATAGAACAGGAACAGCTAAGCACCTTGGGCTAAGCTGAAGAATATGATGGTAACTTTACCCCCACACCTTGGAAAAAGAACAGACACCGTTCTGCTGTTTGATCCCTGTGCTGCTGCGGGAGGAAGTCCCAGACCTGGTGGTGTCTGTGCCAGTAGGTTAGAGTAAACAAAAAACAGTCTTCTTAATGCCCAGTTTTAAGTGGAAGTTTCTGTGACTGGATCAGTAATGTCACAGGATGCTTGTATATTGTGCTTCAAGCCATCTTGTTTTGTTTCCAACCTAAGGAAGAGTCACTCAATAGGAGGACTAGATGGAGGGGGGTTGAGACATGATTTCTCTTTTCCTTTTTTGTCTTCCTACCCCTTCTCCTTTTAACTTAGCCCAGGGAATAATTGAATGGTGTTTTCAAGTTGAGCTTATAAGTATAGCATTTGTGAGTGAAATCAGCCCTCTTACTTTCAAGGTAATTGAATCCTATTTTTCATTATCTGTTTCCTCCAGAAAAGTCCGTAATTTTTTAAGAACTTGACTTCGGTGTGGGTGATTTTCCAAGGTGGGTACTTCATTAGCTGACATGTGAGCGTGGCAATGACATACAGCATGGATAGACGGCACCACCCCATACGTCCAGGCAAGCTTTACCAACGAGCCTTAGAGAATACGTTGATTTCACTGTGTTTTCACTTGAAACACCCAAAGAATGTTCACACGTGCCCTTGACCTATGGCAGGACTCAGGGGCCTGGACTTCTTGGTGATCTCCAGCACTGAGCAGATGAGAGCTAGTCTTAGGTGACATTAGGACAGGACTCTACTTCACACTGCATCCTGCAGTGACACCACAAGCTGTCTTTCCAGTTTCCCAGTCCTTCTGACCATAAGAAGGTCAAAGTCTCAGCTTTGTAAACTTGTATTTGAAAAAAATAGGCAGACCTTGGTCTTGGGCATTCTGAAGGTAACAGTTTCTGATTTGGAGGCATTTGGCTTTAATTGTTTTGTAAGACTGCCACCCCCCCCAATAATATCACTTTATGGCAGTTTTTAAGGTAGGATGGAATTTCATTTAAAATGAATTGACTTATTTCCTCCTGACTCTATAGTGCCTATGGCTATGCCAGAATGCACTGACATAGCACTGTGATCCTCCCAGATTTGGTGCAATGGCAAAGACAGAGAGTGGGGCTGGCTCCTGCTACACTCTGATCAATGCTGTTTTCTCAAAAGTCGCACTGAAACAGGACCATGACACTGAGAATAGGACTGGCACACTCTTTCCCTGGCCTCACTCCTTGTGTGACCTGGCCTCCTGAGTCTGTTCGCCTTACAGTGGGTCTAACAAGCAGCTGGGAGAAAGGTGGGGCAGCCCTAGTGTTAGGTGGGGTGGGTGATGTGTCTCGAGGTCCAGGTTTCCCACCTCCAGGCCAAGTGACTCCTGTTTTCTTTTTTCTGGGATTTAGGTTTGCCTCTGGAAGGTGGAGTCTACTTTATCCCTGCAGCCTGCTGAAGACCTGTGCTGCAGGGGCCAGGAATGGATGGAGCAGGTGGGGACGAGGCGGTGGACCCAGCAATAGCAGCAGCTGCAGCACGGGGACAAAGTCACGTGTGAGTTCTGCACTACAGCAGTTCCTCGGCTCAGGCTGCAAATCTTTGGCAATCGGAGGCAGGCTCTGAATTAAGCTTAATTAAAATTCACTCTTAATTAGGGCCATTACTTAAAATCAACTCTATGTAATAAAGCTGTGTAATCATAATTAAGCCCTAGGAATGGAATTAGGAAGCACAGAATGTGAAAGCCAAACACAAGGGCCTGGTGTCGGTGGGGGCAGCCACAGAGTCTTCTACAATTAACAAGATTTTCAAGTACACAAGGATCAGCCAGTCGTGGTGAGGACTTAGGTAGCCACGGGGATGGTGTGCACATCAGGAAGAGGACTCGGAGGTGTAGTGTGATGGGCAACAGGGAGGGTCACTCTGGAGAGCCGGGTCACGTTCTCACTTGGTGAGTGCTGCTCACAAGCCTGACTCTGGGTCTGTCTCCTCAGCTGTGAATTCGGGGATGAAGGTAATGTTTCCCGAACTGCCTTTAACTCAGGAGCCTTGCTTCCTGTGGAGTTCCTGTCACGGGAGCTCAGGTCAGCACAGCCAAGGTCAGTGCCATCCATGTGTTTCCTGGTTGCTGGTGTCACAGTCACAGCGCTTGATTTTTAAAAGAGAGGACCATGAAGTGAAAGCTGATGGCAGTCTTCTATTTTGACATCACCAATAAGCACTGAAGAACGGGAACATAATTTGGGAAGAAAAGGGTCAGTTTTGCAAGTCAGATGTGCCAAGTGCTAGCAGAGGCCTATGGTGGTGTTTCCCCTCTCAGTTTCTTGAGCTACAATGTGAGAATTAAAATAGGCAATGTCGTAAGGTATCCCTGATAAACATAAAGTACTCATATAGCATAGCACCTGCAATAGTGCCTACAAATAACAGCAAATCTCATATAGTTTTAATATGTGTGTGCTGTATAAGGCAACATTCTTGTTTATATGCCTTAGACTGCTGTTGACCACAGTTATCATGTTAAGAGGACATCATATTCTCCAATTTATATGTAAATAACTGTGGATTCTAAGAGGCTAAGGAACTTACATAGGAAGCATGACACCACACAGGAAGCAAACACACAGTAAGAGCCATACATATGATAATTATTATAAAGATAGTATCTGTGCATCTGTCTTGACCGCTGATCAGAGTCAGTGAAGCCTGGTGAAGACTTGGGTTTTCATGTCTCCCTAAGGATGTTGCTCTCTCAAGTCCAGGCTTCAGGTCTAAGCTGGTACATCTAGTCAGAGAATGAGACTTGCTTATTCTAAAGCTGTGGAGTTGGAGAGGCAGAAAAGGCAGAGAGAGAGAGAGAGAGAGAGAGAGAGAGACAGAGACAGAGACAGAGACAGAGACAGAGAGACAGAGAGAGAGAGAACTCCTTCTCCCAGCTTCCCTTCTATTTCATTTGCTTTGCTTGGTGTTCTTGGGGTTATTCTCAGAAGTGGTAAAGGGATATAGACAGCCACAGCCTTCATCACATGTTTCCCTTTTATGCACCTCTGACTCCAGAAATGTCTCCTCCTGGGTGCAGGTGCTGACATCATGCCTGGTCCTAAGTGAAGGCTTTGCACATTCAGTGTCTCATTTATTCTGCATCTAAGCTTCAAGAGTTGGAATCATCATCTGCGTTTTGCAGATGAGGAAATTGAAGCTCGGATAGGTACAGCTCATTGGCCACAGTAAAATACTTCATTTGACCCCGTTGGGTATTCAGTTCACTCCAGGAGACAGTATCTTCCAGAGAAACAGGCTGGGCTGGGGCCTGTTTCTACCCATGGCAGCATCAACACCAAAGCTACACCTTTGGCACAGCCAATGTCTTGCAGCTCACATTTCCCAAACAGCCTCAAGTCCACACAGCAACTCCCCTCAATGCTTGGAGGCCTCAACTCACTGAGCCCAGCTCTCATGTTTGTACATCAAGACAGAACTGGGTAGAAATTCAGCTTGGGCCTGGTCTTCATGAAGCCATCCCACTCAGACCTTCAATACCATCATTAAGCCACACATACAAATGAGATACTAATGTTGTTTGGGTTAACTACATTCAAAGTGTTAAATACTAAGGTCTTGAACCATTCACAGTTTTGGCAAGACTGCTTTAGCATTTCCTCACTTGAGCAAGAGCCATTGACCTGTGTAGGCCTGGTCACCCATATTGAGCTCTGACTGGGGCCTTTGTGCTTTTCTGCTCTCTGGGAGAGGCCATCTTGATTAGAAACTTGGACCTAGAAGGAGAGGGATAACTGGTTACCACCAGGATACCACTACCAACCAGCCACAAGCCTTTTGTTCTTGGGAGAAGGAAGAATGTAGCAATCAGGGGAGTGTGGGACCAACTTTGGTTTCCCAGGCTCCACTCCCCTACTGAGCGATGCCCTCTCCCCACTCCCATCTACACCAAGCTGCCCATGTGGAGGTCCTGACCTGTTTAAATCCCATCATGGAGAGCAACTGAAGAGTGAATTAGCGCCACATGGAGGGTAGAAGCTCCTTGAGGTGTGGCTGGCTTTCAGGTGCTTATAGACCCCAGCCCCAGACCAGAAGAGGTGGCAGTCCCTTTCCTAGCATGACCCCTGAGTCCTTCAAGATCATTTGCCTCTATTTACACTAAATAAAGCCAGGTCTACTTTTGAGTTCCTGTATTTTGGGCAAACCAAGCTGGAGGTCCCCACAGCCGGTCCAAGCAGGCATCAGCTGTCCTGGAGATGGTCACGTGGAAGGCTCTCCCAAGCCCGCTCCTCTGACAAAGTTTAGCAAACAGCTTATCTCCCACAAAACACGTGAGGTAATGTTTATGAAATATCACCCTGTCCCCTTTACCAGGTTGGCACAACCGAACAATGCTGGTGGTGGCTGGGCCACCCTGCCCTATCCCCGCCCCCCACCCAATTAGGGTGGGAAACCACCATCTGTGTCATTCCCACAGCAGATCTGGAAAAAGCAAAGCTCTATAGACATGTCCAGTGCTTCTAAGTGTCCCCAGTTCAAAACATACTTGTGTATGGAATGGGCAGTTTTCTTCAGGAGGAAATTGAGACAGAGTGTAAAAGGGCATTTTCCCTAAAGTTGTAAAGTGAGTTGTGGCCTGACTGGGGAGCTGGGTCTGATCCCCTGAGTCTCCTCTGAGCTGTTCTGTGCTAAACATTCATTTAGATAGCTGGCCTGGTGTGGTGGCACATGCCTGTACTCCCAGAGCTCAGGAAGCTGAGGCAGGACAAACAAGTAAACAGGCAAAAGTGAGGAAAGGAAGGAGAGATGGAGGAAGTAGTGGAGGGGGAGATGGAGATGAGGAGAGAGAGAGATGTAGGTGGGAGAAGAGGAGGGCAGGGGAGAGGAGAGGAGAAGCTTGCTAAGAAACGACTAGATAAGTGGCTAGAGACAGAAATGTGTAAGTTAAGTTAATTCTGAAAGAGTACACTGGAAACTGCAGTGTCTCTGGAGTAAGAGAATGGGGAGACTGGTGTGTGTGTATGCATATGTGTATGTGTGTGTGTGTGTGTGTTGTATGTGTGTAATTAGAAGAAAGACCATCACGTACATTACTCTTTATCCCCTCTGAACTGATGCAATGGTGTGAGTGTGAGCACATTTTCACTATCTAAAGGGGTCAGGCCCACACTGTAGGGAGGGTACAGGAGAGACTTTGAGGAAGCCACAGTCATTTCCTTGCCTTCTGATGGTCTCAGGTACCTGGGCAGCTCAGAAATGTACTGCAAAGAACAGCAGTGCAGAGTGGCTGGAGCTCAGACTGTGATGTCTGGGAGCCACACAGACACTGCTCCAGTGACTTCTTCCCATAACTGGTGGCCAAAGACTCCCTTAGTGGTGGCCCAGAGCAGAGATGTTTTCTTTCCTGCTGTTTGTGAATATGACAGATTTTAAACAACCTACACACTTAACAGCTTGGAAGTGGCTACCTGGGTTCTGTTCAGCTCATGATGGAGTGCCATGCATTAAGAACAAATCACCAATCCTACCTTCCTACTTCCAACATTATGGCAAAACAACCAAGAAAAACCTGAAGTCAAGGGTCCTCAGGGAGAAGTATGGCCTGAAGTCAGGCTAGAATGTGACAAAATATTCACACTTAAAACTACAGAGCTAGCATTATTTTTTTCAACATTTTTCCCATTTCTAATGCACCAAAAATGCCATTTTTATTGTAACCATTTCACAAATAATGATCTCTTCAATCAAAAGCAATAATATAAATCTGTGTGGATGAATGAAAACAAAATGATGCATTTGGGTGATAAGCTCACATTTATTCATTTATTTTGGTTTTTCAAGGAAAGGGTTTCTCTGTATAACATTCTTGGCTGTCCTGGAACTCACTTTGTAGACCAGGCTGGCCTCAAACTTGCAGAGATCTACCTACCTCTGCCTCCCAAGTGCTGGCATTAAAGGCATGTGCCACTACCACCTGGCCATAATTTATGTTTATGTATTAATTTATTTTTTCTAGGAACACAATATTAGTATGTATCCCAGGTTCATCTTGAACCGATTATGTAACTCTAACTCTGGCCAACCTGAAACTTACAGTGGTCCTTTGGTCTCAGCCTGTGGAATGATGGAATTACAAGTGTTTGCCGCCATGCCTGGCTTCCTCTTGACTTCACAGTTTCTGAATTTGAAGTACTTTCTATGTTCCCTTTTATGCTGGGACATTCGTATTTAAGATGGCTTTTAAAGATACAGGTGGAGAGGGAACGAGATCCGTTGCTAAGCATCCAGTGTTTTAGGCTTCCCTTGACTCATTCCTGGAAATTGGTTGGACTAAAGTTCATTTCATGAGGCTCTTTTTTTTTAAGATTTTATTTATTTATTATGTATACAGTGTTCTGTCTGAATGTATGCCTGCAGGTCAGAAGAGGGCACCAGATCTCATGACAGATGGTTGCTGGGAATTGAACTCAGGGCTTCTGGATGAGCAGTCAGTGCTCTTAACCTCTGAGCCATCTCTCCAGCCCTCATGAGGTTCTTAATATGACGGTCAGCTGGTCCTGGGGAGCAGTGTAGGGGTGAGAAACACTAAGGCAGACACAATGCCAGCCCATGAGTGGGGTCAGCCACGGTCTAGCTGGGTAGACAAACCCTTCACTATACAAGTTACAGGTGTCATCCTAAAGGTTCTCAAGAGTAATAATAGCAAAGACTGTGGCATCAAAGTCACCCCATTGGCAGAGAGGCACCTCTCCTTCCCTACTTCCTTCAGCTAACTCTTGCTATCATTGTGAGGGTTAAATGAGGCCTGTCTGTAAGTGGTTGAGTAAATCCATCCTCAGTGTGAGTCACATGATCAGCATCCTGTTGAAAGTGTCTATGACCAAGCCTCAGCAAGCCAGGGCCCAGATGTGCAGAGCTGGTATCTGATTCACTGAAGGCTGGTGATTCGGTTCCCAGCAGACAGTTTATTTACCTTCTATGCTTGGCTGAAATGTGTTCTAAACCTTACCATATGGTGCTGCAGAAAGAACAGCCAATTTTTCATTCAAAGATCACAGAATACATTAATCTACTTCAAAGAACATGAGAGGAAGACAGGCCTTCCTCTTTATTCTGGATGTTGTAACTTTGTCTACACTGCTGCCATATTTCTTAGTACAGAATTGTCCTGAAGCCCGTGGATGTGACACAGCGTTAGATGACTTGACTTCTCACTGTGGATGTGGCAAAGGCAGAAACATTGCAGTGCAGAAGGTCTTGACTGGAATCAGAAGGGAGGATCAGGAAGGAGCTATGAATTGGGAACAGACCCAGGGACCTATAACAAAGCAAAGATCCTTGGGGTAGGCTTAGAAATCCAGGAAACCATCCAGCAAGGGGAGACTCAGAAATAAAATCAAAGACAAAAATCTATTATATCTACGTGATTCTGTATCAGTATTAATGGTTTGTGTCTGTCCTTAGGGTCATAGGCTTTTTAGAGAACTACCTCAACTCTCTTATAACCCATCCTGTCCCACCTCACCCTGCCTCATGCTAGACATTGGAGTGAAAAGAGAACAACAACACGGGGACCATTTTTGAATAAGGAAGCCATGGAGGAGGAGGGACCAGAACTCTACTTCAGAGAAGTCTGAGCCAAGGTAGTGTTTAATGAGGCCAGATGTGCAGGAAAGGTTAAATGCTGTCCAGAGAGGAAGTGGAAGGAAAGGAGGGAGGGGTAACAGGGATTCAAATGTAAAAATAAATTAATTAAAAAATGTAAAAAAGAAAAAAATGCTTTCCATAGGAGCAGCAAGTTGAGCTGGGCCTTCAAGGGCAGTACAAATGGTGACCCAGTAGTATCTCCAAGAGAGACGTTTTCAAACGCTGTAGGAGTAGGGCAATGACACATGAGAACCTGCGCTGTATTGCAGGTGAATTCCAGCAGTGCTGAGGCAGGAAGGCCACTGTGCAGTGGACGGCCCCAGGGGGTCACGTGTTATAGAGGCTAAGGGGCCTACTGCAGTAGTGAGGGGTAGAGCCTGACAAAGGGGTCTCGGTGCCCCCACACATGCATCTGCAGGCTCCTTGTGCACTCAGAAGCAGAGATTGCAATGAACAATTTGAAGGTACAGGCCCTCATCCTTGATCCAATGCCTCCAGTTGGGAGAGAAGAATTAAATCAGTCTATACTGTTTTTTCTTTAATTAGATAACTTTGGAAAAGCACACTGAATCCTACAGAGACTCATTCATTCATTCATTCATTCATAATAGTTCCATGCATCCCTTTCTGATCAGTGCTGCTGATATTTCTTTAGAGGCTGCAAAAGTTATCAAAGCCTTTCTCTAATTTCAGGAACTCTCCATCTAGGAGGAGGAAGAGTTACATACAGACCGATTCCACTGTGTTAACAGAGAGCTCTCTCCTTTCTCCTTGTGGGCTTGGGTTTCTCCCAGGAAAAATGTTGGCTCTCAATAATACAGCAAGATACCTCTGGTTACAGCCTAGAATTCAAACCCCGGCCCCTCTTTCTCTAGTTACCGTAACTTCTACCACTCTCCATCGGAGCCCTGTTGAGCACAGCTCAGCTGCTGCTGTCTTCTCGGCCCTTGTCCCCAGCCCATGCTACCTGTACTCTAACCTCAGATTGGCATTACTTCCATGGGAAGGCTTTCTCAATCCATCTGACTAGACCAAGTCTTTGGTAGCCTCACACTCCCTAACGTCCCTCATAGCACTTATAAATTGTTTTGCATTTATTTATGCGATGACTATAATATGTCCAGATCATCATTTTTAATAATCAGATTTACTGTAGTGTAATTTATATGAAACAGCCTTGTTTGGATGAATACCAGCAAATCTTTACAGAGCTTATAAGTTGTGCATCTATCACCATCATCAAATATGGAACATGCCAGCTCCCCAAAAGTTCAGTGCCCCATCCCAGTCATTCATGTGGCTCACATGAGTCCAATCCTTTAGATAGCACACCAACACTGTTCTCGTTGGCTCCTGGGAGTTGCCCTTGTTTCCTCAGGCAGCCTTCGGCTTCTTTAGGTCTGGAGATACATTCCCTGATATTTCACAGGGGTGGCCTTTGTGGCCTTTGGAAGCGATGTCACCCATCCTCACGGACAGTTGTGCCAGCATAGAAAGCATGCTTTCCCACCCTTTGTCAGGTCATGCTTTGTCCAGCAAAGCCTGCTCATGTCTGGTTCCCTTCAGAATCAATGATGCCTCCGGGAAATACACAGAAGTTCTAGACCAGCCTTGGCAATGAAGCAGTATGGCTGGTGATGACAAGCAAATCCTTCTAGTCCTATGAACTTTGGCATCCTTGTTTGTGGGATGGAGACAATGCTATCCTTACAGGGTCATAAAGCAAACCCAGGTGTATGAGACTGTGTTCTCTGTCCGTTTCTCTCTCTGGACTTTCAGTTGCTTTCTCTGTCAGATAATGACTGAACAAGAGTTCTTCAAGGTGCCTTCCCTCTTGGACCTGGATGGAACAGGAAAAGGGCCTATAGTTTTCCAGCACAGGAAAAATTGGGATAAGAGCTTAGACAATGGCTGGTTTCTGTGATAATTCTTTTACTGAATAAAGGAAGTCCACTTTAGTTTCTAGAACAGTCCTGTGGGGTTTTTTTTGTTGGTGGTGTTTTTTTTTTTTTTTTTTTTTTTGATCGCTGGGCTGATAGCTTGGCTATTTTGAAGCTCATTGGGGAATGTAATAGAGCTCCTAATTTCCACATGTGACCACTGGTGTTATGAAGCATGTTCTTTGCTGGGAACTTATCCTTGATGTGGATAAATGAGTCACAAGTTAACTGAGGGGAGGGGACACTGTTCCACTTGTAATCCAGTAGTTAAACCATCTCCAGTTAAAACCATCTCCAGTTAGGCCCTGTTCTCATCATCCAGCAACAGATGACTCATGGGGGCCTAATTTGTGTCACGTGCATGAGATGAATTGTCACTGTCAACTGCTAGAAGTAATGGTCCTCATCTGTAGATGGAGGAAAGGGCCTCTTTCACGTGACTTACTCTGGATGGACAGAGGGGACACAGTGCGTGATTCTGTGTGGCCAGGAGGAGAGAGCAATAGCTTCTGGTTGAAATATGAGAATGTCAAAAGGCCAGGAATTTATCAATATGCTTAATTCTTTGGACTTTGTGAACAGACCAGATGGCAACTGGAACTGTTCCCTACACCCCTGGATTCTCAGATCTGAGGTTTTCCCTCTGCAGCACACTCAAGGAGAGAGTGGCAACTATTGTCAGAACAAGCAACAAAGCTACTTCCACGTCATTTTCTCCAGTGCTCAGGGTTCCTGGTAAGGAGAACGGATCTCTGGAAACAGTCCGTGGAGAACATATCTTCTTCATTGAGCTCTTCAAATAGCACAATGTGTGTTCTTTCCCTGCAATGTGCCCAATGCCTGAAGTCAGCGGTGTTCACTAATTGAGAACTTCTGTCCTTGCAACTCACAAACAATGGTACCCAGCTGCCTCCTTGACCACAAGCCCAAAATTGCCTGGTTCAGCATCCCAGAGTCTATGCCAACCTGAGAATGGGCTGTAGCTCAAGGGATATTTTGCACTGGCATCCAGGAGCCCAGTAGACCCCTATGGATTATGGCTCCCCACTTTACAGTCTAAATAGAAGTGCCCCCTCTGTCTTGTATAGACTGAAGCCTCCCCATGCCAGGACAGTGAGGCTGGCATTGACTTGGAGAAACTGACATGCAAATAAAATGAAGACAAAGGGAAACCAAGAATGGATGAAAGCAGATGGGGGAAAGATGGGAGGTGATAGCGGAAGGCTACTGAACTCACAGAGAGGCAGGACATGGCGGTGGGTGGGTGGGTGAAGCACAGGGGGCTGGGGTCATCGTGACTGTCTTCCTCATGAGTGTGTGACTTGGGGGTATTGAGGCTTAGTTGTCTTATATTTGTAAAAATGAAGACACTGCTAGCTCCTCCATCAGAAGATTGCACTTAGAGAGATGTGATGAGGTGCTAGATTAAAACACACTGCCTTGCTCACAAGTACTCAATAAAATGTATTTATGATCATGGATGTCTGTCATTGTCTGCTATTGGTCAAGTAACCATCTGCTTCTCTAAAGATCAAGTGTGGGAGACACCATTACAATTTGCAGGCAGAGGAATTGGGAAGAAGAGCTGGGCCATTCCAGTGTGTCACCCCTCCGTTCTGCACCCTGCTGCCATTCACAGATGAGCTCTCAGCACTCACCAGTTCTCAGACTCTGGCCAGCCCCCTCCATTCCAGCCCAGACTTTCCCAGTTTCTGCGAAGCTGTGTTGAGGTTTACAACTGCAGCAGATGACCTCAAGGGGGCAGCACAGGCTTAACAAACTCAGGCAGATTACTAGGACTGGCGGCCAGAGCAAGCCAGAGACAGCTGGGCTGCCAGTCTGGGGTCTAGCTAGGTTTCAAAGGTAGAGGGGCATAAGGCACATTGAGTTACAACATGTGATCTGTCCTGATGTCCCCCTCCCCACCATCCTCATACTAGATGGGATGAACTGGGCCAACTGATATGAGGGATCTCTCTCCCTATAGAAATAGGGGGCAGTATGGCTTGGGGTTGGAGGACAGTGGTGGTATATTGAGGGACCTCTAGCCAAGACTACATCTCTAGGACCACTGAGAACTCAGTGGTACCCAGGACATTTCTTACGGCTGTGCTCAGCCCTTTTGATCTCTACTCACTGTGTGGTTCTAGGTCCACTGATAGCCAGACTCGAACCTCCCCAGATATTCTGAATCAGAAACTATGCCGTTTTGGTCAGTAGTCCAGAGGAATTTTGAAAGACTCAACCGGTGACAGAAAACCCTGAAGGCTGGGAAAGGTCATTTACTGATCATTCTCCCTAGCCCAAAGCTTAGTGCTTCATAAATGCTACCCTATGTATTTCCCATCGCCATGCTATTTCTTACATGTTCTTCATGGCAAGGAACTAGATCACTTTCAGAGAGCTGAGGTGCCCAAGGACAGAATAGCCAGTACTTGGGGTAGTCTCAGAACTCAGGGCTGCCTAGTTCTACAGCCAGGAAGCTTTCAATCTCCAAGAGACTAGCCTGGGGTTGAAGAAGGCACCTGGCCCAGTGACTAGCTCATGCTTAGGATATCCCTTGTTCTCAGGAGTGGGTTCCGTCTTGGGTTCCTGCCTCTATATAGAAGACTGAAACTCATTTTGTTGTTCAATGTCTGGAAGCACCAAGTATCTATTCTTGGCTGTGGCCTTTGTCTGAAACAGCTCAGTCCTCCTGATCATACCAAATGTCTGTGATCCTTAAGAGGGGGCATTGGGCAGGAAGGTGGCTGGCAGTGGGGAGAAGGGTCTAGGATTGATGCTCTTGGTTGATCCTATTTTTGAACCCTTTCTGCCTCTAGATAGCAGGCTGCTCAGTTCTGCTCCTTTGTGCTTGGATTATCGCCATGATTTCACTATGGGAGCAGTGGCTCTCCGGCCCTGGCCCATTTCAGCCACTCCCTTGGAAGAAGGGCTCAGGATGGTGATGAGCAGCGCAAAAGCCAGTTGTCCCTGAGAACTGCTGCTGTATACATGCTGTTGTCATGTCCCTGCAGTGTTAAGACACTCTGGTCCTCTTTGTGAATAGTGCAGATGAGGACTACGCCATTCTTGGTTCTGCCTTCACTGGTTCAGAAATACTTTCCCTTATGTTGTATCTCCCGGTCTCATCCCATTTTTATCCCAGCTGTAATCCTTCCATCTCGACTTCTTTGCTATTTTAATTAGTTGTTAGAATGGCTGCAAGCCATAAGTTTCTTCCCAGATGCAGTGACTCAGAACTTACAGGAAATTCTTCCCCTAAGGTCTCCATGGAATGAAGAATGCCACCATTCCTCTATGCTGTGATGATGTGCTTTTGCTGCCTGAGACTTCAGTTTGTTTGTTCTGACAGACTCTGCCACCCACCCAAAAACACCTACCGTACCCTTCTCCTAGCCTATGAGGGATGAGGACAAAAAGAGACCACCTCTTTCAGAGGACCAGACATGGAGTCTCTCCGATTTCTATTGAAGATGGTAGTAGCCAGACTTTTGAAGGATTGGTGCCAGGAACAAGAGAAGCAGAAACATTAATGAGGCTGGCTGTTCTACACAGAGGCAGCCGCACTGCCCTCACACCACATAGCTCTCACTTCTGGCATCTTTCTGATCTCCTCAAACCAGGCAGCTGTACACACCTAGCCAGACCCCCAGCAGCGACTGTGAGTTGGTGATAGTGTTGGTTGACTCTGCAGCAATACGCATTGGGCTAGGGTCTCAGAATAGCCCAATTTGGGTATGCAGGAACTTCCAAGTCCATATCATATGATGACTACTCTCTATCCCTGTTTCCCAGTGTCAGGGAAATGGGAAGGTAGACAAGGTCATCCACAGACGCAGTATGGCTATGGCTAGCTCATGGTCAACATGGCCCCATCCTTTTGCATCACATCTTCAGGATCTCTGTAGAGATGTGTGGAATCAACAAATCTCTGGCTCAAAAGCAAAAAAAAATGTTCCTTGACTAGGAATTATGTTTCTGAAACTACAACGAGGAGCAATGAAATCTTGTAAGGACCCATGCACACGGGCAGCACGTGGAGCAATGGTGTGATTGTCAAGAGGAGACTGGAAGTTTCCTACAAATCCACAGGGAAAGGGTCAATGAAATCAGTCAGCTCTGGGACTCTACCCTGATGGATTCAGAAGCTCTGGATAAACATAAGGGCTTGGTGGTCCACTAAGAGAGAACTGTGATTTATAGCAGGCTTTCTTTTGGGCCACCAACTAGCTCCTAAATAAAGACATGGAGATTTATTATTAATTATGAATACTTGGCCTTAGCTTAGGCTCCTTTCTTGATAGATCTTATAACTTAATTTAACCTGTTTTTCTTCATTTACATTTCACCTTAGGCTTCTTACCTTTCTTTCATTCTGTGTGTCCTACTCTGTGTCTGGCTGGCTGCTCCCTGGCTGGCCCCAGATGTCTCCCTAGCTCTCTCTCCTTTTTCTCACTAGCCTAGATTCATCCCCCTACTTATTCCCTCTGCCCAGCAACCTGTACTATTCTTCTTCTACTGTCTAGCTGTTGGCCATTCAGCTTTGTTTTAGACCGATCAGGTGCTTTAGACTGACAAAGCAACACATCTTTACATGGTTAAACAAATGTAACAATCTTTGCCTAGTTAAATTAATATTCCACAACAATTCAGTCAGGGAAACCACACAGAGAGAGGTATGTGGGTGCAGAGCACATGTTTGTAATCTCAGTATTCAGGAACAGAGGTAGGAGGATCGTTACACCACAGCCTGGGCTATATGACAAGACCTTGTCTCAAAACACACATATGGGGGAAGGAGAGAGAGAGAGAGAGAGAGAGAGAGAGAGAGAGAGACTGAGAGACGAGAGACTGAGAGAGACTTTTCCCTCTACTCCTATGTAAGGACAAGTATGTTTCTACAACTCCAAGAGAGCTTTGAGATGATCCACACCGGCTGCTAACATCCTTTACATGTATGGGAACAGACAAGGGACACAAAGGGAAGAAAGAAGATTAAAAAGTCTATTTTTATTAATTTCTGAATTGTTTACTTTTTCCCAAACACTGAACCTTTTGGGCGGGGGGATGAAATAAAGTTATCAGAAGGCCACTTCACAGAAGTCTTCAGTGAAATGAGGGACTTAATAAAGACCAATGATCCTACTATTTGCAAGCCACCAAGCCACTCTTTAGAGTTGAGATGTTTACATATTCTGTATGCTCTACCAATATGCAAATATGCCTGCCTGAGGCTGATAGAGCCTGTATTGTCTCTGTTGTCAAGATCCTGAGCCAGGAGGTTTTCAGTCTCAGACCAAGGTCTCAGTTGCTCCCTCCTCGCCCCCTTCCTTCCTCCCTCTCCTCCTTCTTCCCTCCCTTCCTCCCTCCCTATCCACCCCACTCTGGGTATGTGTGTGTATGCTCGTGTGCTGAGGGGAGAAGTATTCGGTTATATATCACTATAACCCGGGGTATGTAAGCACACACACACACACACACACACACACACACACACACACACACACTGGGGTTCAGTGACTGCAGGAAGATTCCCGCACAAGCTCCATTCCCCCCATTTCATAAGCAAAGGCACTACGAACTTATGAGTTTCTGACCCAAAGTTCCATCCTCAGAGTGGAGCCAGACGCAGACGCAGACGCAGTCCACTGCACCCCAAGTCACAGTAGAGAGGTGCTGAAGTTCCCCACTCACCCAGGAAACTTCCACTCTGAATGCTGAGAATTGCAGTAGAAGCTACTCACTGTGGAGGCCCGGGTGCCTCTCTCCTCACACTGTGTGACGTAACATAAATGACAGATTTCAGCTCATCACCATGAGGCCCTAGCGGCAGGAACCATTAGTACTTCCTTTCATAGGTGAGCCACAAAGAAGCAGGTACTGTGTAGAAGGATACAGATTCAGAAGACTGAAGGAGGGGATTTGAACCCTGCCATGGCCCTGGAGATCACAGCCACACGTTGCTGTTGCTCTAGCACTAGGACCCATGCTTCTGAATGACATACCCTCAGCTTTTTACCTGACACCAGACTGATAACAATATACAGCTGTTACTTAGAACTAACAACTCAATGTGGATATTCAGCTTGTTCTCTCTCCTGATTTGTCTTGACAGACTTTCTGGAGCTTCCAGGTTAGATTTTGACCATCTCTAGGTCATCTCAGGGCACTTGGGTCCCAGCAGGCTCTTGGACTTCCCACTACCCCCTACCCACAATCCAAGCCCTGTGCAGCCTGGCCTGCTGCCGCTTGCCTGCAGGGTGGTTAGACAAGTTCCTCCAGGGCCGTGTTAAGAACAAGGCCATTCTCATTTACCTAACACAGTGTATGCCAGAATCCAGCCACTTCCTTCCCGCTCCAATGCTGTCTGCTATGTCTGCCAATCGCCTGGAACGTTATTTATTTACTATTTTTAATTAAATTTAAACAGCCCTGTTCCTAAAAGAAAATCTGTATCATAGGTAAAAATGGAGAAGCAGGGGAACTTGCCACAACAGAAGGTAACTATGTCCTGAAGATGACACAGACGCAAAGTGTTCACTGACAGTTCTGCAGCTTGCTTAGCATTGGGCGTGGGGGTAGGGGTGGGGGTGGGGAGGGGGTGGGGGGTGTTGAGTGAAGAAATCACTAGTGCTGGAGAGGTAGGAGGCACCCTGGCACCCCCCCACAAGACTTTCTCCTCAATGGCACAGAACTTCATAAGGAATCACACACCACAACTATAAGAAGCCCAAGGAAGTGCTGTCAGAATGGTGCAATCATCTCAATGGCTGTTCAGATGTCTTACAAAAGGTTGGCTTGTGCACAGTTGGGCAAACCATACTCCCCTTCCCAGACTTTTGGTCCTCTCATTATCAAACTGAAGATAAAATTCGATCTGAGCCTCCCCCAACTAGGGCCTACTGGTCAACTCTGGCCTTCAGATTTGTTAGTATAAGTCAGATAATACTTTCAGATGCCAACATTTAAAACACAGAAGGTTGACTGCATGCCAACATCCAGTGTATGTTTATGAGTTTGTGTATTTTCAGAAGTATCTATAGGGCAGGGAGATCTCTGTGAGTTCAAGGCCAGCCTGGTTGACAAAGTTACACAGAGAAACCCTGTCTTGAAAAACTAAAACCAAACCACAACAGAGGTATCTACAGATATGGCACCCCTGTACCTCTGTGGTAATGTTCCCTGGGAACTGCATAGGGCTGCTTGCTGAGACAAGATTCAGGAACATCTTAGCATTAGGGTAATAGCTGCCCAGTATTTACAACATACTAGGAAACTGAATTAAACAAAAAAAGTTTACTCATCAGCTTCAATTCCCACAAAGGTAAATGGGAGAGTTGGACTGAGGCCCAGACTGACTCTTGACTAGGGGGCTGAGAGCAGTGCTTGGGGTTCAGAGGACAGAGCTGGAGTAAGATGTGTACTATTTACTCCACAGGAGTCTTGTTTCCAGTCTGAAACAGGGAGAAGGGAAGTAGCCTACCCAGTTTCCCTGCCCAGAGATTGTCCGGATGGACCATGCGAGAACACACTGTAGGTGGAAATCAGTGCACCTCTCGTGATGACTGTTCTCGACCCCGAGAGCAGCCTGAAGCCCAGTCTGACCTCCAGGTGGCCTGAGTGGGTGTGCCCCCCAAAGAGTACAGCGGGAGTCCTGCATTTTCTCTGTTTGGGCTCCACAGAGTTGCATACCTGCCTCCCCAGTTGCTCCAGCCCTCCTGTTTATCCTGAAAACACTCAAGTGCTCCACACCAGCATTCAGAGGCCAGAGGGGCGGCTGCCATGGGGCACGGGGCAGTCTAAGCCTGTTTGAGCTGTCCCTGGACCTGCTGCCTACACGTGCCTAGAACCCATTTGCCTGAGAATTAATGGGCCCACACCCCTGCTAGGTGCAGACACGAGCCGCCTGAGAGGCAGCCAGGCAGGAGAAGGGTATGATGTGATAAGAGAAGGTATTGCTGGGATCTACCTGACCAGGCTCCTGTTGAGCCCTGTGACCTTGATCCTCTAGTCTCAATACTCCAGTTTCCCCATCCTTATCTGCTCTTCCAGAACTCCCGAAGACTAGCAAACTCACAACTCAGAAGCTTCCAATAGGGGTGTGGTAGTGGACCCCACTAGTCATATTAATATTTATTAATACACCAGGCTTTGAACTAGCATTGTGAATATGTGTCATTGATAGTTACCACAGATTCAAAGAGGTAATATTGTCTAGATGAATGCATTTTCATACCCTGTGCACACTTCTACAATCAGAACCCAGAACTCCTCACTAGTTCTAAGCCTTGTGGCAGGGTCCTTGTTGCACTGTCCTTACAGTCACTGCTTGTCATGGTACCAGTAGATCCCCACATATGTAGACTTACTGGAGTAATTAAAAGGCAACTATATTGCTGAAGCCTAAAAGTCTTGCATTCAAGCATGACCTTCATAATAACTCAACTTCAACTGCCCAGCCTCTGTGAAGCTTGAGTCCATTTGATTTCAAGGACGTTTACTGGAAGTGAGCAAGGAGGAAGGGCAGGTCATGGGGAGGGATGGACAAACTGATACCAAAAGGACAAGAGGCAAGACTGGGAGTCTATCACAGTACCAGCGCGGGCCTGGCATGTTCCGCACCCAGCACCTATTTAATATGACGAGAAGTACAGTAAGGTTTGAATTTTTCTCTCCTCGCCCTCTACTCCCTTGCAATGCCTACTCCTGCTTCTCTCTGGTACTTTACAGCCAAACCCTGTCTGTCCCCAATCCCAAGTCTTTCTGCTTTGGGAGGGTAAGTGATTTGGGCCCCACTCGTGGACCTTCCCCAAGTCCTTTCTCCCCTCTAATACTCCATTTCCCTGTTTGGGTAATGAAGGAAAGGACCAGGTTGCTGCTGTCATTGTTCTCTGCTCTGGCCATCTGACTCTGTTGTCGTTTGCTTATGAGCATCTTTCTTCTACCTAAAGGGTTATCATCCGTTTATAGGACTTCTTGCGCATGTGAATTTTGTCAGCCAGATTGTTTCAAAAATGCCATAGATCCAACTGTGATGAGAGCATCAACAGAAGAAAAAGAAAAACAAGGCTATGGTGTATAGAGTATTTGGTTTTCCCGGCTGAAAATGGGTATACTGTGTCCCATGGGTAGCTGTGGGTATTGTGGCTGGAGAGGAGAAAAAATCACTTGTCTATGTTTACATGTAAACAATTGACAAGTACAGTGTTCAAAACCTGGTAGTCTAGATTCCAGAACACATAATATGTGATTTTATTTTTGTATCTTGGCTTTTCAAGCCAGGGTGTTACTCAGTAGTCCAGACTGGACTCAAATTCGAGATCTTCCTGCCTCCACCTCCCATGTGATGATTGTAAGGGAATGCCACCACACCTGCATCAGAGGATCACAGTGATGAGGCCAGCGTCTAGTCGAACCTCTCCATACATGTCTGCCCTTTGAAGAGGGTCTTAAAGCCTCTTTGCTCCCACATCAGAACCAATGATGCCACCTGAGGACATTTCTCTACTTCTCTCCTAAAAGGAAACTGAGGCACACACAATTTAGGGAGTTGTGAAGTATGGGTGGCTTGGGGGGATTTAAAAAGCAAATGGAAAAGTAAAACCTGTAACAAAACAAATCTCAGAAGTTTGTGGGTCATTGTGGTTTGGAGTTTATTACATGCATGGATAGGGACAAGCACGTCAGCATGGCCTCCTACCCCCCTTCTCCAGGGCCAGCTGCTGTGTAGGTCCTTGGATGGATGACGTGAACATGAAACATGCCAGAGACCTCATGACTCCTCAAATTCTCTCTGGAGGCCTGGGATGCCTGGAGTGACAGGGTCTCAGAACTGGTCACCTTAGAACAATTAAGACTTGTAATTCCCACCCTGACCAGAGGAGGGCAGTAGGAAATGTGAGGAACATCTATTATATAGTCCCTGCCCCCTACTCCCAACAGCACAGATGATGTTTTATTTGTTGGTTAATACAGACTTGCTATATAGCCTAGGCTGGCTTCAAACTCAGAGTTCTCTTGCCTTGGCCTCCCAACTTCTGGGGATTTTAAGCACATGTCACCATCTCTGACTTAGGATACTTTTTATTCCTTCAAACGGAAATTGCTTATGCAGTATGTTTATTTCTTCTTCTATTAACAAGAACTCAGGAACCATGGATTTTCCAGAATATCCTTCTCGTGTTTTTTTTTTGTCTTTTTCACATCGATGTGATTACAGCTAACTCTGTTCGGTTGCAATATGGTGAATACAGTTCCCAGCATTACAGATACCCAGGTCAACATCCACCCAAGGAAAGATGCATTCTTCCATGAACAGATCACATGACCCAGTCTAGGAAGCCTGGGAGATACTACACCACTGATGGGTAATGGGTTCTATTTTCTAGGAATAAACTCTTCAGATTTGGGGGGGAGAGGCTGTTGGCTGGAGAACCATCTATATAATAGGCAAAAAAACAGGTTGCCCCCTCCTGTTGAGCAGTTCTGAAGCTGTTTGAGCCCTATGACCTGGGAGAATCTAGCCAAGGCAAGCTCTCACTGGGGCTCTGCTTCCAGCTTCTCCAAGATTGCCCATTTATCCTATTCCTTCCAAGACATGGGGATGACATGAGGAGGAGGCAAATCTGTTACTACAAAACCAAACTGCCTGACCCTCACAGCATCTCTGGGTCAGTCACCAGCCCCTCATCTATTGTCTCATTTATCATCCCAGGATCCTCATGTTGCAGATTAGGATGGTTCTAAGAGGTGAAGGGACTTGCCCGGGGCCACACGGACAGAAAATGAGGAGGGTGGGCGTGGAACTCAGTTCTTCAGGATTCTGACACCTGCCCTCTTAGGGGTTACCATTAAACTATCACGACTTGAAAATTCTGGGCTCCAGCTCTAGAGCCTGAGCTACAGCCTCATTTTCATCCTACCAGCATCTCCCTGGATCAAGGAAACATTGCTCCCTCATCCCCAACTGGCCTTGTCTCAGCTGGCTCTTAATCTAGACGCTGCTCCTGGCTGACTCATTTCTGTCAGCTACTTTCTTGGCATGTATATGAAGGTGGGAAGTAGGGTTAGAGGACTCATGTCTATCTGCCCTCTCCTGGCATGCTTTTCTCTGGGCAACTCAGACACAAAGTTACCCTGAACCCCCACCCTGCCCCTGGCAAGCCTCCGAGGGTGCATGGGCAATCAGACCTGATCTTGGAGTCAATGATGTGGAAAATCCAGGGGAACAAATCCTGCTGGCTCTGGGCAGGTGCAGCTGTCATTGTCCCCAGCCCCAAGTTCTGGCTGGCTGGCCCCATCCTGGGGTTCAGATTCAGGCCGGGAGGGGGAGGGTGCTGCAGGTGAGCAAGGGACTGGGTGCTGTGTGTACTTCAGCTGGCCATGGCCACACCAGTCCCAGCAGCCCCTTGGCTAGAACAAACCTGTTCCTCATCCTGGAAAGAAAACACCTTTGGACAGAATGGTATCGCACCTGCCATAAACACAGTTACAATTATTGAACGTTTTCCCCAAAATAAATGCCATCAGATGTCCCCATCTCCAGGGCCAGGCTCGTGGAGAAGTGACCACTCCTTCAACTCACCATACAGGAAAATTATGGGTCAGAAGTGAATTTGCAAACACAGATCCAGTGACCTGCTTTATCTTGTGTTTCCCATCTTGTGTCTCTCCTCTACATCTAAAACATCCATAAAGGAAGATCTTCTCCCAAACTGTGGCGAATCATACTGGGGAAGGAACCTAGTTCCTCACAAATATTATTAGAGCCCCTGAAGTGGACTTGGGCTGTCCTCTGTAGCTTAGAGCACTGCATGTCCATCTATCTGTCCATCTACCCATTTATCTATCCACCTGTCCAACTAGCCGATTCTAGACTGTGAGATTCTGGGGACCCACGTCCAATGCAAGACCACCAGGCTCTGGGGACTGAGTTCCACTACCTGAACAGAACTTACAGTGGGTATGGATAGGCAGGTCAGCCTGTGGTCACAGTGCAGGGAGCTAGGGCTCAAGCAGAGGTTCATCAATGCCTCACTGTGAGCTTTGCATTGCAGTTACCCCTATTCTTTGAGCGTGTGATTTCTCCAGGAAACACTAAAAAACAGTGAGAGGCCAGATTTACATTTGGAGAGATCACCCTGAGCTTGATGGGGTAAGACTGGAGGCAGAGCCTGGCCGAGAGCTGATGCAGGTGTGAGGCATGGAGATCCAGTGTAGCTACAGACGGTGTACAGGAAGGTGACAATGGAGTGGAAAAGGAAAGATACTGGAGCAAGTGTCAGTAGGACTAGGTGAGAGGTGAGGTGGGGGTGGGAAGGAAGAGAGGGGTGTGAGTGACACCAGCATTTCTGAGATGGGTAACTTGGTGGATGCTGCCCATCATCCCCCATTAGAAGAGGATTCTGGAGAGCAAGTTGGCTCACTGGGTGGTACCGGGATCAGAAGGAGATGAGGGTCTTGAGGCACTAGTAGGCAGAGGGCTACAGTGCACTTGGAGAAAGAAAAGATGTCACTATATAACTGTGGGCCTTTGTCAATGCCTAAAGACGTCTTTTATTATCACAGGCTAGATAGAGTCAAAGACTACATTAAATATTCCACGGTGCACAGGGAAGTCCCTCTAGCCAATAATGTCGATACAGCTAAGGTTGCAAAGCTCACCACAGGAAAGTTGACTAGAGAAGTGCCATCATGGCAGCTGTGGAGCCAGATGCTCAGTTATGCTCTTACATTGCCACTTAGTGCCTGTGTGATGGCAGACAAGCTGCCTAGGGAGCTCTGGACCTCTTAAAAAGCAGCCAGTGCATGACTGATGCAAAGGACAACAACATTTAGAGACACGGTAGCTAAGATTGGTCACCAGTCAATGCCGGTGGGCACACCTGGGAGTGTAACAGGAGTGACCTTTCCCATGCCCAGCTCTGGAGACTGGATGTGATCCCTTGACATACACTGCTCATAATCACAGCTGTCATCACCGGTCTTTTACAGTATGAAGCCACCATGCAATGTGTTTTACATGTGTCAGCAAGTAACTGAGTCGCAGAGAAGTTGGTTGCGGCATACAAAGCACTAAGAGTGTATAAAATAGGCTCCTCGAGGATCTCTCAGACCTAAGTTTAGATATGCTATTGGTAAACAAACCAACACCTAAGTTTAGAATAGGCATATGCTTATGCACTCAATAAGCCACGATAAACATGTATAACAGTCCACTGTGGACCTGTCTTGGTCAGCTAGGGTCTTTAGCTTATGTGTTTCACTATCCACAGGGTGAGGCAGATTACAAGAGAATGCAGACATGGAGCACACCCATCTACCCTGGCATGTGGGTTTCTTGGCATTTCCAATGGTTTAACACTTGTAAGCCTTGGGTATCATGAAGAGATATTGCTTTTTCATTCTTCAGTTTAGAGACTGCAACTATGTAGGTAACTTGTCCAAAGTCTTATGTGATTTGTAGTAGAGCCAAGTTTTGAACCCTGGTCTTTCTAACCCTAATACATAGCAGCTGGAGAAGAATGCTGAGGGCTCACATCTGGAACCACAGGCAGAGAGCAGAGAGGGAGAACTGGGAACGGCATGTAGCTCTCAAAACTCAAAGCCTGCCCCCAGTGATGTACTTCTCCCAGCCTGGCCACGCTTCCTAAACCTACCTAAACAGTGCCACCAACTGGGGACCAGGTGTTCACACATCTGAGCCTTTGACATTCTCATTCAAACCGCTATACTTCATCTACAATATCAGCTGCATATACCTGGCACCCAGCAACCTGCCTACTGTCTCATCTCTTTACCTCAGACATTTCCTTGGAATTCTATTTTCTTGAAATACAGTCATTCCTGACTTTGCTTAACTTCAGGGAGAGAAGCCTTTGTGTGATTCAAAGCTGGTGGGATCCTGAGAGATGACAGCCAAACACTTGTCTCCAGGAAACATGAATACACAATAGACATAGCTAGGTAGCTCTAAGGCCTCAGTGAGTCACCTCCTAGTCACCTAGATAGGATCTCTTGCAGCAATGTGATCTCTGGAAAATATAGGCTCAGTCTGTTCTCTGAGAGAGGCTGTGGGCCAGTACATATCAGAACACCCGGAAGAGGGAATGGGAAGCAGTGGTCTCATAAACAGTGTTCCCTGCTAGTCTAGCAAGTTTGATTGCTCTCCCTGATTCTCTTTTCACGTATCTTCAACAGAAACCAGTCAAAGGAACTTGCATTTGAACAAACCACCAGCCAGCAGATCACAGTTTTGGATATAGATGCTAGGGGGACCTAGGGCTGTGCTGGGTACTGACGGAAGAACCACCCAATAACAAGTCTTGCATGTTTGTCGTTCACAGATTTTTGATTCCACATTTATTTCCTTTTCACTCTCTGAACATCTCTCAGATGCCAGCCCCTGCCAGTAAGCTGAAGACAACAGAGATGCCTCGTGTTTTAAAGGGATTCACTTTAATGGCTTGGGAGATGGTTTTAAAGACTTTACGGCAGAGGCATGGCACTTTGCCTCCAGTCACAGTCTGTGCAGGCACTGAAAAATGGGCACATGTGACAGACAGAGTGATCTGAGCTGAGATGGTCAGGAAGGCTCCCCCACAGTCAGCTGGAAGGGACTCAGGAATCCTCTTGAGTGTGTTGTCCATTGAGCAGAAAATATTTTTATTGAATTCATTAACAGAGTCAGATAGTCTTTAGGTGGAAAAAAACTGTTGCTGAGGATATCATGGACATGATTTGGGAAACTTGCATGTTCTGGTCTCAGAGATAGTCTTAGAATTCCCAGAAACAGCAGGACTTTTAGCAGGGATGGACCTGAGTCACCTCCCAATCACGAATTCTTCCATTCATTCTGTGTGTCTAGTGACATACCATAGGTAAAACATGGGTTTCCCATTTACACTCCTTACTGTCATCGTGGTGTAGGTACCAATAGCACCGTAGGATACAGATAGAAGAAAATGAAGCCCAGAGAAGGAACGATAGGATGTGTAGGTTCACAGCCAGTGACACTGAGCAGACTGAGTCAAGTTTGCTTCTGCCACCTTCACGGGCATGATTGGGATAAAGGAAACAGGCACACACACACACACACACACACACACACACACACACATTTGTATTTAAATTACAAACAAGCTTGCTTCATATGTCAATCCCAGCTCCCTCTCCCTCCCCTCCTCCCTTGCCCCTCCACCAGGCCTCCAGCTCCCCAACCAATCCCCACACCATTCCCCAGGGAGGAAAAGGCCCTCAATGGGAGATCTCCAGAGTCTGTCATTTCATCCAGGGCTGGACCTAAGTCCTCCCCCATGTGTCCAGGCTGAGAGAGCATCTCTCCATGTAGAATGGGCTCCCAAAGTTTATTCGTATGCTATGGTAAATATTAATCTACTACTCAAGGCTCCAGAGATGGCCGAGGCCTCCTCTCTGACACCACATTCAGGGAGTCTGGATCAGTCCAATGCTGGCCACTCAGCTATCAGTCTGGAGTCCAAGAGCTCCCCCTTGTTCAAGTCAGCTGTCTCTGTGGGGGAAACAGGCACTTTTACAGTCTTGGATTTTTCATGTGTAAAATAGCTATAATGTAAAGCTTAGAGGAAGTAATGTTCTCAAGGTACCTAGTTCATAGACATCTTCAGCAAACTACAGTTCTCTCCCATTTCTCACTCTGCTCCCAGGTGGCAGAAGTTTTAATATTCAGGCATCTGCACTGGCCTGTTCTTGGGGTTCTGTCAGGATACGCCCTCAGCTGCAGCCACTAAGATTACCACTTGTGTATATTCACTATGTTCCCTTCTAAAAGGGCCCTGCCCACCTCCCATCCTTCTCTCTTTCTTTCTCTCCCTCTGTCTGGTCCCCTCTCTCTCCCTCTCCCTCTCTCTCTCCATCCCTCTACCCCTCTTTCCATTCTCCCTCCTGCTGCTCCCATCTCTGGAGTCTGTTCTCCCCACTCCCCTTTCCCCTTTTACCCTCCTTTTCCCTTAATAAAAACCCCTCTGCTTAAACCCTGTTGCATAGTATCCTTCTTAAATTACAAGGAGTATATCTTCCTCTAGAACCAGTCAGATTTTTTATGTCTCTACCGTGTATGTGCACTGAGAATATCCATTACCAGCCTTATACGGCATCCAAGCCAGTTGGGTAGAAAACTAGTTGGTAGGTCCAATTCCTTAATACCCAACCCATAGAGTACTGTTGGGGAAGGGCAGAAGTTTCCAGCTGCCAAGAATTTGAAAACTCCGCAGCTCTAGTTCTCGTCTCTGTATGTCTGGATTCCGCTGCTGGAAGCTCGCATGGCAATAAATGTTTTAAATGGAAGGTAATGAAAATATGTAGAAAAAAAGAGCTATTGCCTAATCACTAGCTCCTGAAAGGGGCTGCTTGTCTTATTTGGAGGCAGGTAAACCGGTTTCATTGGGGACACACAAGTCAGCCAAAGACCTGGCCTGGGCAGAGAGGGATCCCTAACTGGCCCCTAACTACTGGTGGCCACTGTGGAGGGTTAGTAGTCAGCAAGGACTGAACTGTTTGCTGGAAGGCTCAAAAATCAGTTTACAGATGCTAAGAGGGACACGGGAAACAATGGAGACAGAAGGTAAATAGGTCTAGCCCCATGGGAATCAGCCTGTCTCCCACCATGTGGTGGGATAACTACTTTCATATCCGTTCTCCTGAGGCCACGAAGCATCCCTATGAGGGGAGAACATGGATGTGATGGGGCACACATGTGGCTCTGTGATGGGGCACACGTGTGGCTCCGTGCTAGGGCTGGAGGAGGGTGATACAAGGCATGGAAGGTGAAAGGCTTATTAGGGGCCCTACTCTTGGGATGAAAGTGTGGAAGCATCATTGGGGGGTGGGGCCTCACAGGCTTTCTCCTAATCCCTGTCTTGCTGTGTGCCTTGTGCTGTTGGGTTTCCAGCCTGCACAGCCTCAGTGGCCAATGTGTAGCTGAAGACACTTCTCAGGCTCATGGGAAGGCATTTAGGTTATTGTGCGCATTTCCTTTACATGAACGGAAGCCATCACGCGGTCATTTTACACAAGAGGAAATGGCCTTAGTGAGATTGCTCAGTTCATAGAAAGACCCATATTTGAACGCAGACAGGGTCAAGGGGCTTCGAGTTATGGGAAGGCTGAGATGTCTGTGAGCTGAGCCTGATGACAAGGTGAGAGATAGACTTGGGACTGTGGATAGAGCTGACATGGTAACCACATTAGGACATTGCTTTCAGATTCTGGGTATTTCCTGCAGGTTTAGCGAACTTTGTTGAGAATCTAATGGAAGCTAGAGACTTCCCCTAAGAAATCATATTGCCACTCCCTTGTGGCTTATTGCATATAGTCTAAGGAGGCCGTGGCCTTCTCTGAAGCCAGCCTTGGTCCACATACAAAGAGGCTCTTGGGGCAGAGGAGATGGCTCAGCAGTTACAAAGCACTTGATGCTTTTGCAGAGAACCTGGGGGGAAAATAAATATTTTAAAGTGTTCTTGGCCTTGGAATATTGTATTGCACAGGTACATTATAAATGAGTCCTGGGTACTGTTTTTATGTTTGCTTCATTTTTATTTATGAGTGTGTCTGTCTGCTATAGCAATCTGGAGTGGGGGAGGTAAGAACATAAGACTGACAAAGAAAGCAAGACTTGGCCAGACTGTTTGAATACCTGAACCTGCTGGACCTGAAGGCCCTTCCCGGTTTTATAAGCCAAGTCATATGTATGTCTCATCTGTCTTTCTGTTTTTATTTCTTTCCTTATAATGCTAGTTTGCATGGAGCTATGTCTCCCCTGTAACTAAGAGTCCTGACGAATACAGAAGACTGCTGAGGTATAAGTAGGAGTAGTGGCAAGAAGATGGGGCTCTGGGCAGTTCAGACCCATAGACCTCTGAGCATCATAGGTCTCTTGCGACAGCATAGGGGTGGAGGCAGCCTCTAGGGTCAGCCAGGGAAGAGGACTCAGGAAGCCAGAGGGGGAAGGTTCTGGGAGAAGGGAGGTAGAGGAGAAGGCTCCTCCACTCTGATTCACTAGATCATTACAAGGATGGGGATGTAGATTCACATAGGCAGGACGTGATGTTGGGATTTATATGCTCAGAACCCTGGGGGTGATCCCTCTGCACACCATGCAACATACTAAGGAAGGATGGATATTCCACGAGTATTTGCATTGATACATTGTATGCATCTGGTTGAGCTGTGAAATATTTGGTATCAGATGCAATTTTGCAAATCAGGCTTCATTGAAAACCCACCAAAATGATTAGCTAGTGAAAACAACCTTAACAGTGGCAGCAACGACAAAAAAAGCAAGGACGCCTTGATTTGTATTGTGAAGTGTTACAACGTCCCTCTGGCAGTTCATATTTTAACTTAATTTACTTAAACTGAACCATGACCACACATCCAATTTCCATGCAGCTACTGTACTTTGTGTTGATCTATTGGAAGTAAGAGGAGCTGTGCTTGGATGTGTGGGATTCACGCACCCCCTTAGGAAGAAGATATTATTATCATTAGCAAATGAATACATTAAGGAACATTCAGGTTACATCACTTGGCTTTGTGCATTTGGTGTTGACTTTTGTTTTCTTTTTGAGATTTTTTTCTGCAAAACAACCTTATCCCTAAGCTCCACCATCATTACTGCCAGGCCACCTTGAGCCTCCCACATGAATTGATTCATGGTGGTACTGTACTGGTTAGTTTTGTCAAATTGACACAAACCTAGACATTTTGGAAGAGGGAATTTCAGTTGGGGAATTTCCTCTATCAGGACGGCCTATAGACAAGTAAGTAAGGCATTTTCTTGGTTCATGATTGATATGGGTGGGCCCAGTCCACTGTGGATGGTGCTGTTCCTAGACAAGTAGTCTTAGGTTGTATTCGAAAGAAGCCAGTCCCTGTGTGGCTTCTGCTTCAGTTCCTGCCTCCAGGTACCTGACCAGGCGTCCCTCCACAACTTGTATAAAGGACAACATTTAATTGGGGGGTGGCTTACAGTTTCAGAGGTTTAGTCCATTATCCTCGTGGCTGACATGGTGGCTGGAGAAGGAGCTGAAAGATCTATATCTTGATCTACAAGCAAAAGGAAGTGCACTATGACACTGGGCATAGTTTGAGCATAGGAGATCTCAAAGCCCAACCCCACAGTGATACACTTCCTCCAAGAAGACCACACCTACTCTGTTAAGGCCACCCCTTCTAACAGTGCCACTCTCTATGGGGGCCATTGCCTTTCAAACCACTGCACTCCCTCAGGAAACGATCATGCTGGCCCACTGTCTGTCCTGATATGTTTGTATTCTCTAAGTCTGGAGTTCCATTCTCTAAGTGTGGAGTGCCTTCCACACATACAAGTGCCATCTGGTACTCTTCGCTTCATCCTGTGGAAATGAACAAGAGAAAGTGACTCAAATATGAGGGCTGTCTTGCATGTGGTCCTGTAAACAGTAGGTTTCCATAACTGTCTCAGGAGACTTGTTGTTTCCTAGAACCAATGAGATCATAGCAGATAAAATTATCAGTGTGAAATTGTAGATCCAGTACAACAGTTGGCTCTGGAGCTTTTCTGGTTCACAGAATTAAATACACAAACTCTACTTGCTTTGCAAGGCCAGAACTGGTTCTGTCCTTAAGAAAACCCTATCCCTGGTCTCTATCTCAAAGAATGGATCAAGTCTCACATAGTATAAAGCAGTAAGTATGAATAGTTTGAAACCTATGTACTGGTAGAGGGCAGGCTTGTAATCTTATGGATTCCTCCATATTCTCATTAGTAAAATGGGTCTAGTAACTGCTCCCCAGATTGACATAGAAATTAAAGAGGATACATAATGTACACATGTCTGTTTTTATTATATTATTGCTATTGTTTTATCCCCCAATTTAAAAGTGCCAATAAGTAAATGTTGACACAGAAAAAAAAGATTCAAATGCAATATAATATCCCCCACAAATGATGTGTGTGCTTCAAATCTTTTAAAAGAGTGTCAACCAAATGGGTATAATATTGCAGTCGAATAGATATGAGGGATGTGCCTCTAAGCCTTAATATTATCATACATAGAATGTGCGACCTCATCCACTACTCAATGGAGTATTCTATCTTAGAATGGTAGAGATCAGCAGAAGTAGATGGATGTCCCCTGGAGAAGCTGATGTTTATCTTAATAGAAAGTAGTGTGTGTGTGTGTGTGTGTGTGTGTGTGTGTGTGTGTGTGTGTGTGTTTTAAGGTCATGGGCTGTGCAGATGCTTTTCTTCAGCTTCCCTTGTCTGAAAGAATTCATATTTCATCTTCTTGTTTGTTTCTTTTTAAAACTTTCTTTCATTTATTTTACATACCAACCAAGGTTTGCCTTTCCTCCTCTCCTCCCATCCTTTCTTCCTCACCTCCCTTCCTCTCCTCCTCCCCAATCCACTCCTCCGCCATCTCCATTCAGAAAGGGGCAGGCCTCCATGGGAGTCAACAAAGCAAGACACATCAAGTTGAGGCAGGACCAAGCTCCTTCCTCTGCATCAAGGTTGAGCAAGGCACCCCAGCGCATGGAATGGGTTTCAAAAAGCCAGATCAAGCACCAGGGACAGGTCCTATTCCACTGCTAGGATCCTCACAAACAGGCCAAGCTACACAACTGTCACACACATGCAACAAGCCTAGGTCTCCAGGAGTCCAGTTGAAGAAAGGGATTGTTCGAACCAGGAGAGTCAAGGTCATGACAGGGGAAGATGGTGTTTTGGATTACTCCCTAAGAGCACAATTTAAAAGGTGTATTCTCTATCCAGATGCAGTAAAGAGCCACAGAGGGTAACTGTGATGTGTTTACATAAAGTTCCATGTCTTGGTGTCATTTCTGCTTTTTCCTGTTTGTGTGACTTTGGTTGAGTCACAGGCTTTTGAGGAACTTTTTTTTATTTAAAAAATCAGAATGGGGTCTGGTGGGGAATGCCACCCAATTGATGGAGTGCTTGCCTGATGCATGAAGCCCTCAGCTTGTATCAATCAGGAATGGTCAATCAGGAATGGTGTTGATACATATCTATAATCCTAGCATATGGAACAAGGAAGCAGGGTGGATCAGAAGTTCAAGGTCATCTTAGCAGTAAGTCTCAAGACAGCTGAACTACATGAGACCCTGTCTACCCACACCCACACACCCACACTAGCATGACACTGATCACAATTACAACAGTAAAGTTATAATCATCACTGATTCCCTAAGGAGACTTTGTAAGAGAAAAGGACAATATGCTTCTAGATGAACAAGAAATTCCAAGCAGCAGAGTCACTTTAGACCTCTGGCAGATCTTTGACCTCTCAGAGCTTGAATGTTTCTTTGTCCCCACCCCCCAGTCTCCCTCTTCCTCTTCCCTACCCCCTTGGGAAGTTTGTGTTTATGGATGCGAGAACTCCATATTGTTAAGACATGCCATTTGTTTTGTTTTCCAACTTTATCTGCAGATTTGAGCTAACCTCTATCAAAAATCCCAGCTGTCCTTTTGTAGATATCAAGTGGATTCTACCTATGGATTCTAGGAAGAAGTAAAAGACCCAGAAGAGCCAGCACCATATTGCAGAACAAAGTCAGGAGACATTCATCTTCAACTCCTGGCATCATGGTACTGGTGAAAGGTCGAAAGAAAGTCCAGGAGCAGACACACTCAGATATAGTCAGTCATCTGTGCATGTGCTTGTGAGTGTATGTGTGCACGTGCATGTATATCTGTATGCCAGGGACGGAAGTCAGGGCTTTGTACGTGTCAGACACTACCACTGAGCTATATCCCAAGCCCTTAGTTTGCTGAGACAGGGTTTCACCATGTAGCTTGGGCTGGTCTGGAATTCATGACCTTCTTGCTTCTGTCTCACTACTGGGATTGCAGGCGTGCCCCGCTGTATAGCATCATCAGCTGGCCTTTGATAGAGAAGTAAAATCATCACAACAAGGGGAAAGGAACAAATGTTACTGGAAATATTTAACACTCACATTGATGACACAAACTAGATAAACAAGTTACATTTCTTCACACAATTCACACACACACACACACACACACAGAGAGAGAGAGAGAGAGAGAGAGAGAGAGAGACAGAGAGTTAACTCAAAGTTGATCATAGATATAAAATACCAAAATGTAAAAAACTTCAATAAGATAACAGAAGAAAATTAATATGAATTTTGGCATGGCAAATGACTTCTTAGATAACATCATCAAAATCACAATTTGTTCAGCAGATTTGCAGTAAATGTCAGCTGTTTTTATAGTAAAATTATTATGTGCATATGGGCAAAGATTAAAGAGACCTTGTTTACTGTTAAAATGGAATATAAATAAGCTTTCATATAGGAATTATTAAGATTTAAATTGTGTTAATGTTGCAAAATCTATAATTATAATCGAAATGTTTCCTTCCTCCCTCTTTTCCTTTTTTCTCGTTCTCCTTGTCTCCTTTTTCATTAAAAAAAGGAAAAAGGGGTAAAACCAAATGTCTTTTTCTAGGACGTGTGCTAAATAGCCCTAAGAGCTTAGACCCTCTGTGGAAGAGGCAGCCTGGCAGCCTTTCACCCAAGCCCTGGAGGATGAGGGACACTCTCCCACTGAGTTACACCCCATGCCTTGAATCTAGGCAGCCTAGAATCAAGAGGGGAAGCTCAACCTACCCCTACTCCCCACCTCTACACACACAGGAATTAGTATCCCACTCAGTATATGTATGCACTCAGGAAGCTGTCCTGATCCCTGGGCTGTTTCTAATCTTAGACCCTCCATTCTAGGCAAAGGGAACCTCTGATACAGACCTTTCGTGTGTGTCAAGGGAATTCACCATAGATGTCTGCAGCTGTGAGGCATGCCATGACTTGGGCTTTTCTAAGATCTTACTGGAGAACAACTTAGAAGATCTGGTCCTAAGTCAAATGGGAAGTAGGTAATAGAACTTTCTTGCAATTATGGGCATTGGGGATGTAGTCACTGTCCTGTGTCTAACTCTAGGAAACAGTTGCTAACAAATGGCTGAAACATAGGCCAAGTGTTTCCGGATCTTTTCAGATCTTTTCCTTGTGAAAGCAGGCAGTCTTCAGTGCTGTGTGAAATCCCTAGATTTCTGAGTGATGATGGTTTGTTCAATATACTTAAAGGAACATGCAGATCAAATGCAGCCTTGGAAACCCTCTTGGTCTGCCTTCTGAATAGAGGGAACCAGGTTTTAAGAGAGAGAGAGAGAGAGAGAGAGAGAGAGAGAGAGAGAGAGAGAGAGAGAGAGGAAACTGACCCCAGAAAAAAAGAATCTTCATTCCTGAGCCAACGTAGCTTGCCCTTCTTTCAAATATACCTCAAAGATTTTGGTTAAAACAAAAGCTGGGCGTTGGTGGCACACACCTTTAATCCCAGCACTCGGGAGGCAGAGGCAGGCAGATCTCTGTGAGTTCGAGGCCATCCTGGTCTACAGACTGAGTTCCAAGAGAGCCTCCAAAACAATACAGAGAAACCCTGTCTCGAAAAACCAAAAATAACAACAACAACAAACCCCCCCCAAAAAAACAAAAAACAAAAAACAAATGTAGGAGCTGCAGGAACCTGTAGGAGGAGACTTTAGGACTGCACCGCTAGCCATGTAGTACGCTAGAGGCACATACGGATGTGGCAATGAAAGGGCAGTGAACTACACCGCTAGAGGCATGTACGGAGGTGGGAATAAAAGACCATACAGGAGAGCCGCGTGCTCTCTTTTCAGCTTCCAATTCTGTGGCAGAAAGCCACATTGGTGGCCCGTATTCTCTTGTAAGTAATTTCTACAATAAACAGTTGCCTATACCCTCAACAAGTATACCATTTATCATTACAAAAACATTTGGTGTCAGAATGGAACCTGGATCCAGACACCCATAGCTGCTCCTCCTCAGCCCGAACACCGCCGGCTCCCCAGGCACATGTGGGCTCTCCTATCGCTAAGTTCCCCACTACTTCGCTCGACAAGGCACAATTCCCGCAGCTCCTGTCACTGCTCACAACCCGGAACGAGCACCTTCTACATTCACCTGCCAGTAAGGTTACCTGGTCTTCCAAGATTTCTCTCGCAGCCATGTGCTCCTTTACTGGCAGCCTGCTGAATTCGGCCTGAATAAAAATCCACTGGTAATAAGCTTAACTGCTCTATACATATGGCAAATAACATTAGAATACAGGACGTTAAGAATTTTCTTGTTTTTTGTATGGATGGGATGTTGGAAAGGGTTGAGGACCTACCTGGAAGGTACTTTCTACCCACAATAGTGGTTATCAGTTTGATAATCCATATAATTTTACTAAAGAAATGGTTGGAGAATAGGGCGAACAATGACAAACTTATACAGATCATAGGATCATCACACGATGATTATGAAATCCTAGTACAAAGAATTCAGAAAATGGAAAATTCCTTGCAGGATAGTAAGGAAGGTTTGGTAAAAAAATATTCAGAATATTCAAAATGATAATAAAGATCTGACAAACAGGTTTAAAGAGACAGAACATAAAATTGAATTACTTCCAAGAAAAATGTGTTCTGTACCTATTGATTCAACAGACAGAATAGAAAAAGGGGAGCATAATGTCAACATGCTTAACCAAAAAAACTGTTCCATGTTTGATGATTTCACTAGCAAAATACAAAGACTGGAACATAAGATTGAAATGCTAACAGAAAAGATTTGTTCCATGTCTGAGAGCAATGACAAACTAGCTGATAGAACATTATTTCTGGAAGGCAGTTTACATGCTATTGAGATACTTTCTAAGGATTTACTTCAATATTTAGGGAACAAGTGGGACTTTGGTCTTGGCCATCTCATGGTAAGAGTAAAGGCAAAAGCACATGATAGCTTTACTCTGTTGAAGGTAGAACCACAGACAGCATGTGCTGAGTAGAACCCTCCAGTCACACATAGGGTAGAGGATGCATATGTCTATGAAACCAATCAATCAAAGAAACATGGCCATTATGGAGATTAACTGGGGGGCTGGAGAGCTTGCTCCATGATTAAAAGCAGTAGCTGCTCTTCCAGAGGACCTGAACTCAGTTTATAGCACCCACATGATGGATCACAATCTGGGGACCCGATGCTCTCTTTCTGGCCTCTATAGTACCAGGCATGCCTGTGGTATACATACATACATACATACATACATACATACATACATACATACATAAATACACACACATACACACACATACACACACACACACACACACACACACACACACACACACACACACACACACACGCAGGCAAACATCCATACACATAAAATGAGGTTTTTTAAAAAGTAAAATAGTTATTTATCCATTTATTTATCTTTGATGAACTACAGATTGAATTTGGGGTTTCTTTTTTTTTAAGATTTATTTATTTGTTTATTATGTATACAGTGTTCTGCCCACAAGTACACCTGCAGGCCAGAAGAGGGCACCAGATTTCATTACAGGTGGTTGTGAGCCACCATGTGGTTGCTGGGAATTGAACTCAGGACCTCTGGAAGAGTAGCCAGTGCTCTTAACCACTGAGCCATCTCACCAGCCCATAAAATGAGTTTTTTAAAAGGTAGAAAAACTGAGATGATGTTAGTGAATTTAGTGAAGGATCCAGAAAAGCCATGATCCACTTCCTCTCTGCTCTTAGGGGGCAGAGTTCAAACCCCAGATTTTACTCTCATTACTTGCTATGGCCTATGCAATACTGTATCTCACTGAATCTCTCACAGGTCTTTCAGTGATAAAATGTTTAGAAAAATAAAGTATCTAGAACAAAAGCTATTGTGGAAAAAATGGGACAATCATAATAACTCTAGACTGCTGGACATTCTTTGTATCTCAGGAATATGGCACCTCATTTATCCTCATCGCTTCAACTTATTAGCATCTTTACTACTGTCAGGATATGCATAAGACCTCGATATACAAAAGACACTGCATTAAGAATTAGCATAAGCCTGGCAGTGGTGGCACATGCCTTTAATCCTAGCACTTGGGAGGCAGAGGCAGGCAGATCTCTGTGAGTTTGAGTTCAGCCTGGCCTACAGAGTGAGTGCAGCTTCCAAAACAATACAGAGAAACTCCATCTCAAAAAACAAACAAACAAACAAAACAAAGCAAAACAAATAAAGAATTATTATGATTGGTGGTGGCACACACTTTTAATCCCAGCATTCAGAAGGCAGTGGCAGGGGGGCATCTCTGTAAATTCAAGGCCAGCCAGGACAGGCTCCAAAGCTACAGAGAGAAACCTTATCTTGGAAAAAGAAGGAGGAGGAGGAGGAGGCGGAGGAGGAGGAGGAGGAGGAGGAGGAGGAGGAGAAGAAGAAGAAGAAGAAGAAGAAGAAGAAGAAGAAGAAGAAGAAGAAGAAGAAGAAGAAGAAGAAGAAGAAGAAGACGACTTAGCCAGATAATGCCATTGTTATCATCATTGCCTCATTTATTATAGGGACAGGCACACTCCCAAGTGCTAGGAACATATCTCTGAACCAAGCTCTCAGCCACTTCAGGAAGTATGGTGTAAGACATGTGCCATGAGAGTTATTCTCTAAAATGCAAGTCTACTCTCTTGGTTTTTCTGTTACCCCTAGGATATGTTAAGTGTCTTGAAATGAAGATGGATTAGCTTTGTAAGTAATTTGAAGTTTTTTCCTCTGCACTGATTACATCACATAAAATGCATGTCCATGCAATATCCACTAAAGAAATACCTTCTTAAAATCATTACAAGATGTCAGAGTCAGAAGAGCCTCTGATTGCAAGAATTGAGCGTGAAACTATAAATCTGGAGACAAGAGCCAGGTACATGAGAGGCAATCCTGCATACCCGATGATGGTACACTTCTCATCCCAAGGAGAGTAAACACTGAAGATGGCCGCAAAGGGTAGCAAGGGACTCTGTGTCCATATGCAGAATCCCCAGGACATGAGCACAGAGGACAGTGTGGAAGGGTGGAGGCAAGTTAACCAGTAAACCTCTGGGCAGTAGAATTGTGGGGGACATGTTCTTTGTTGGTTTTTCACTTTGTATATTTGCATGGTGATTGTTTTCCCTGTAAAGAACTTCCATGACCTTTATGATGTGATAAGCAAACATGTTTGAGAACAAGTAAAAAATGTGTCCATACATAGCATTTCTCTCTCGACATATTATTTGTAAGCACAGCTGGGGGAGCCCAATACTGAGGAAGAGGCAGCATGCTTAATGGACTCTCTACATGTATGTCATGATATAAACGGAACACTGGATCAGCCTCTGGTGGGGGGAGGGGCACCCTCCCACTGCTTCTTACAGGTGACCTCAACCAGACCAGAGCCACATAAAGACTCCTTTATCTTTCTCCAGGTCCCATGGAGTGTGTGGCAGGTGGTTTTTTTGAGTAGCTGAGGCTTGTTGAAATGGAGAAGGCCAGTTATCAGCCTGGCTAATGCAGATAGTATCGCTAAAGCTCAAGGGCCTCAGGCCTGACCTGTTCCTCTCTGGTCCTCTCCAAGATTCCCCACAAGCATCTGATAAGAGGCACTTAGCTGTCTAGTTTGCATGTTCCTGACAATTTTCATTCAAAACATATGCAAATACTGAGGTCTGGTTGCTGGGGACAGAGGTTGCGGTGAAATGCTTTAAAACTTTTAACCAAATCATTCTATTAACCCCAGGAAGAGGCCTTTTGATTTTGGCTTCTATTTGCATCAAAAGCACAGTTAGGCCCCTGCTCATCCCTGCTCCCAGGTGGCAGCTTATCTCACCTCAGGTGGAATTAGCACTGTGGCTGGGAGCAGCAGTGGTGCCTTGACTTCTTGCCAAGAGGTCACTGAAGCCCCTCTGAACAGACAGGCTGGGCACTGGGGGATCCAGAGACTCAACCAGCCCCCAGCTAGTTCCTCAGACACAGGATAGCAGTCTGGGCCAGAACTTGCCAGATGCAGGGTTCTGGGTCTGCTCGGGCACCTGCCTGAAGTGTTTATACAGTGGCCAGGTCGGAAGGTTGGGGCTTTTGTACACAAAGAGAGAAGGGCTTCGTAAACCTGCTGATGAATGACGTTCTGAAAGCAGAGCACAGGAGTGGTAACAGGATATCTTACCTAGGCAAAGGATTGAGCTGGAGGAGGGGGAGGGGGAACAGAGTGGGGAACTGGGTGCTGGGGGTGGAGGCAGGAATTTTACAGAGGTATTTCCTGTTTCCTGATCCTCACCTTAGCCAATGTGCCCAGACTATCAACTCAGAAATCCCCAAAAGAACATCTATCTGTTCAGAACAGTGGCCCTGGAGCCTGCTTCAGACTGCCTATCCCTGCAGAACCCACCCTCTATTTCATGCTTTGCTGTGTCTGTTTTAAAAGTTTTCATAATTTTAGAACATAAAGTCTACATTTATAGTTTGCATTGGGCCAGTCTGACCTAGGTGACAATAGGGCTGAAAGGAGCAGAGGTAACCTCAGGCTACATGCCTGACATGAGACACAGAAATACAGACAAGCTTGCCTAGGACTCACTTAAATCTGTGCATCCATGACCTAGAAATGCACCACAGACTTGTAAATACTGTAACACCCCCAGATGCCCTGCAGCTAAGAGCTACTGTGCAAGCCAGAGCATGACCCAGGTTGGCATCTCTGATGGATTAGGTCAATGGTTGGAAGCTATGGTGGAACACCCTGGAAGGACAAAACTCCTGGAGTTAGGAGGCAGAGGAGGTGGCTCAGTGTACAGAGAAGAGTCTAGATGAACAGGGACAATGAGATCCTGCCTACCTGACATAGGAGGGACAGCATCAGGCCAAGGGATATGAGGGCGCTGAGGGGAAGTTGCATGGTATGGGACCTGTGCACAACCATGCATGGACCAGACTCACACTAGCCTTTTTCCAGATGTGGGCATTTCTAGCCATCATACCTACACCATCCACTAGGCAGGATTTGTGTCTCAAAAACCAGGCTCAGACTAAGGAGAGCTTGATTAACTTGCCCAGAGCCTGACAACCAAGAAATTGAACTCGGGTGTAGATGGGGTCTTCTGGATTCCAGAGCCTGGGCTGTTTCCACTTGACACTTGGCCAAGGAAGGAGGGTGCTGACCTGTGTTTCCACCTTGCATTGTTCTCCTTTTCCTAAAGGACACACACCTGGGTGATTGACTTCCACTGGTCACCTCCATGACTCCACTGGGAGAAGAAGCAACAGCTGCAAGACGTGAGACGAAGCCAAAACTGGCTTCTCTGCCTTGGTACTGAATACTTGACACTTGGGGCAAATGGTTCTTTGTTGTAAGGGCTGGAAGTTTGGGCGAAACATCCCCACAGACTCACTGGATTGTCACAAGATGGTGCGGAAAGCACTCTGTGGCCCCTTTCATATGAACACTGATTCCTTCCTAGGGTCTCCACCCTTTTGACCCCCAAAGGCACTGCTTTCTAATACCATCATATTGGGGAGTAGGATTTCAACCTGTGAAAGAGGGGAACACAAGTATCCCACCTGGAAGAAGGCATGATGCCAGCTGCCAGTGTGATAAGCACAAATGTCTCCAGATATTTCCAATGTCCCTGATAAAATCACCCTCAGGATAGCTCTTCTAGCCTGCTGGGCAGTTAGCTGGGACAGTCTGGAGGAGACTAGGCACATCCATGGCTCTTTCTACAGTTTTCAGTACTTGGGATGGACCTCTCCTTCCAGCCCAAGTGCTGGACAACTCAGACCAGCTGCAGTGGATGGAAATGTGTCCTTCTAGGTCTTGCAGGCACTGACCCCACCCTCCCCCATGGGTCACTGGGCTGCCATAGGGACATTTTGTCCAACAGTGCCCTTCTATCTGTACCCCTGGAGTGTGCAGATTCAATAGCCAATTATGAAAATGAAAAATCCAAGTCTTAGCCTCAAATGAGTATTTTCCTTTGGCACTTTGATCCTCTGGTAATGACTGCCTGGATACCAAGGAATTCCAGGAATGCAGCCTTGATAATGAAAATAGGTACCTGGCCCAGAGAGGGCCCCTCATTGTCCTGGCAGACCTGCCTTAAGAGGATGTCCTCTGTGTTTGCAGCAGCCACTCCCTAGCCTGGCAGGAACCTTGCTGAGGTTGGCTGTCCCCTCTGGGCCTTGGGCTTGTTCCCACATCCCTGTTGCAGGTTGCCAACTGCAGGGCCTGCCTCCTGGGGAAAGAAGACATCTCTATGAATGTTTGGCTACAAATCAGGAAAAACAACTCCCAATCTTATGCTTTTAATTGTTTTACTTTCCTTTTTAAAAAAATGCTTTTATTTCATATGTCGGAATATGCTGCCTGCATGTATGTAAATTCACCATTTGCATGCCTGGTGTCACCAGAGGTCATAGGAAGGCATGGGATCGATCCCCTGGGGCTCAGAACTTTGTGTGCTACCATGTGGGTCCTTTGTAAGAGCAGCAAGGGCTCTTGACCATGGAGCAGTCTCTCCAGCCTCCCTTGTTCTCTTTCTCATCCAACATCAAAACAATGGAATTCCTGCCTTAACTATGAAGAAGTTGAAGCACAGAGAGATAAAACCACCTTGTGAAGAGCTTGGAGCTTGTGAGGACGGTTGCCATGGGTGGAGCAGGCATCTCTCCGAGCTGATGCTTCTCAAAGTGGCTGAGTGGGGTCCAGGGTGGTGTCTTATTCTATACTGAAGAAAACTAGGATTAAGGGAGAACTCCAGAGTAGTGTCTTAACTGAGGTGTCTTAACTAAGTAGAGGGTTTTTGGTTTTGGTTTTGTTTTTTTTTGGGGGGGGGGTGGGAGACAGTGTTTCACTACATAGCCCAGGTCAACCTTGAACTGTGGTCCTGTCTGTGTTTCTCAAGTGCTAGGGTAACAGGGATGCACCATGGTGCCCAGCTTAATTCTTTTACTTTGCTTCAAAAAAGCTTGCATGGTATTCAGAATATCGTTTAGTATTGTCTCTCCAGTCATCAGTGCAGTCATATGGTCTAGGGCCCAGGCTCAGATGCTGAGGGACCAAAGAGGTGTCTCTGCCACCTGACAGCATGAGCTCTCCAGCTTCTTCATCTGTGAACTCCAGACCAACCTCCATCTCAAAGCATTCTGATATCTGAAGAGATGCAAGGTGTGGTGTCACCTAAGGAAGTGAGGAGCCCCGTGTAACCTGGGGGCAAGTCACCAAACTTGTCTGAGTCTCAGAGGGCTTACCAGTCAAGCAAGGGAAAGCACAATTCCAGTCTGGGCCAAGAGCTGTAGGTGAAGCTTGCAGCAGGAGCTGGTGCCTGATTGCAGGTGGGGCAGGGTGCTCAGCTGGGTACCACTCCTGAGAGTCAGACTACATAGTAGGAAGGCTCTGGGTTTGAGGCTGAATTTATCTCTGGGCTTCTGAAGTCCAGGATCCTTGAAGGAACAAAATGTCTCAACAAGACCTTTAAAAGCTTGTGGATTATGCCCTTTTGTTCCCAGTAGCCCCGTGGCCCAGGGGACTGGGTAGTGAGAAAACAGCTTGGCTCCTATGGAAAGGAAGAGAATTACAGTTGTAAGGCCCCAGGGGCAGGTCCCTCCCCCTCCTTCCCTGTGCCCTGGTACCTTCTCATACACACATACCTTTATGTGGCACTCACAGTAGGCTGATTGTGAGCACCAAGGACTTGGGGCAAGGAAGGACCAGAGGGAAACACTAATAATTGCCACTCTTTCTGAAGGGCTTGACCACATGCTGGACACATGGCTGAGGCTGCTCAGGCATTATCTCATTAAGGTCTATGGGGATGCAGGGATTATGTTCTCTCTTTCATGAGGAAACTAAGAGTCAGAGAAGTTAACTACTAACCTCAAGGTCACTAAACTGTCAAAAAGTAGAGACGTGATCCAGTTTCAAGTTTGTCACTGGTCTACCATCTATAGCCCTTTGCAGGACCTATTCCAATAAGAAAAGTGATGGAAGTGGGGTGGGTACCCCTTAAATCTCCCTTTTCCAGCATCCTTAAGAGTTTATATCATTGCAGTTCAAATAAAGTAAGTTCAGCATTAGTAAAGTCTAGAAATTGTGTTTCCATGTTCAACATTATGACATGTATCAACTCTCTTAATATTCAGATTTTAACCTAATGGTGACTTTCAGAGAGGCAATAACAAGGGAGGCCACGTTTGTATAAAGAATCTCTGGAGTTAGTAGTTTATATCATGGGAATATGAACATTTATGGATAAAAGAACTATTGGGTCAGTTTCTGTGTTAAGTACTAGCAATTTGAGTATGAGCAAGAAGGCTCGTAGTCACATCCATGTCCATCTATTCTTTCAAGTACTCATTGTATTTTGTATTACCTTTTATTACTGTATAATTTACATGCAGCAAAATGCACATACACAAAGCACCTTCATGAGTTTATACAGAATTAACCACCATCTTTGGGGAATATTTATTTATAAAGCACTATTTCTCAAAGGCCATGACCATCATTGGCCAGTTTTTTTTTCAGTGAGACAGAAAATCTTAGCAGGCAGAAAAACAAGAGCATCTACAAGATGCCTACAATTGTATCAGTATCAGACCAAGAAGGGCAAGATCATGAAGAACAGGGAGTCTTTGCCCCATTTTGAATGGGGGGTCAGGGAGACTCCCATGCAAGCAGCTGAAACCTGAAAAAAAATAGACATTTGTTATCCTTAGGTTCAAGAATTCAGTCAAGGTGAACAAAGAGCATGAAATGCCTTAGATGGCTAAGAGCTGGCATTTGTGAAGCCTGACACACCAGCAGAGATGTGAGTAATGGGGAAAGGTGATTGGAGAGATGGCATGGACTTGCCTATTGAACATGCTAGGTGATTTGGGTTTGCCTGTCTGTGCTGGTGCTATGCGTGAGCTCATGGGGGAGGGGACTTCATGAGGTGGCAGTTTTCCAAAGACAGGCAGGATAAAGATTCAGAACAAGGTTGTGTGTGTGTTCAAGAGCACAATGGTGGGTATGCTAGTCAGGGTTTTTATTGCTACAGTGAAACACCATGACCAAAAAGCATCTTGAGGAGCAAAGTGTTTATTTGGTTTATACTTCCATATTGCTATTTATTGTGAAAGGAACTCAAACATGTCAGGAATCTGGAGGGAGGTGCTGATGCAAGGTCATGGAAAGGTGTTGCTTACTGACTTGCTTCCCATGGCTTACTCAACCTACTTTCTTATAGAACCCAGGACCACCAGCCCAGGGAGGATATGACCACAATGGGCTGGGCCCTCCCCCATTGATCACTAATTAAGCAAGTGCCCTACAGGCTTGCTACCTCATTTTCTCAGTTGAGACTCCCTTCTCTCTGAGGACTTCAGCTTGAGTCAAGTTGGCATAAAACTAGCCAGCACAGTAGGAAGCAAGGGTTTCTATTCAAGTGCATCCCTTGAACTGTGTCTAACTGAAGAGTATAGGAAAGAGGTTCTGGGAATCTGAGGGTAGGTGAGCAATGGAGCAGAGGAGGTACCTACTGCCATATTTGGAGGGAAGTCTAGGCAGCTGGGATGTTGTCTAAAAAACAAGTTTTAGAAGATACTCACTGCATCATGGCAAGGAACAATGATGGCCATGGTATGTCGTTCATCCCCAGAGGCCCGGAAACATCCTGAATCTGCAATGGATGGGTTCTTGAGTTTTGAATATGAATGTCCCTCATGGGAACACTGGGGGCACTAGTTTGGAAGGTGGAACCTTGCTGGAGGAAGATAGTGACCAGAAGTTTTAAGACTTTATAGGTAAGCCCCTCTTATTTCCTGTCAGTCTTGGGCTTCCTGATTAGATGCAATATAAGCAGCTACCTGATGTAGCTACTGCTGTGTCTTCCATATCATAATGGACTATATCACCCAAATTTTAATCCACAGTGAACTCTTCCTCCATAGTTACATTTTGTAAGTATTTGGTCAGAGCAATAAGAAAAGTAACTAATACTGTCCCAGTGAACAAATCAGTGCTGTGTCCACTCATACACCAGAAACTTCTATCTCTGCTACCCTATTCAGGGAATGGTGATGTGTTTTGTTTTTAGGTGTTGAGGAATCAGAATGAGTGAATGGAATCCCTTCTTACACATACTCTCAACTCCCCATCTACCTCTGGGTGCAGCAGCTTCCTCTGAGTACTGTCAATATCCCAGATGCCACCATACTCACCCCACTTTTGTAGCCAAACACTTGATGGTCATGGCTTAGGACTGGCTCTACTGAAATCCTGGCTTTGTTTACTCACTCTGTGAGCTTGGGCCTGCCTGGTAGTTAACCTTTGTGAAATACAATTTCATTCTCTGTTCCCTAAAAGCAGGGATGATAGTTCTTAGCTCCCAAGGTCATGGAGAAGACTCACAAGCAAGCACACACTTCCTGCTGTTGAGATCTGTTAGGACAAAAGGATGCTAGGCAGCAGTGTGCCTTTCCCATCCAGTCTTCACCTTCCCACTGCTGCAAAGCAGAATTAACCAGACTGATCAAAGCATAGGCTGTGGAGACGAACATAGGGCATTTCCTTCATTATCCTTGGCCTGGGACTGTGTACTGCTGTTTTTCCCAAACTGGTACCTGTCTGTAGATTAATCAACAAGAATCCACACTGCTAGCCCAGTCCAGTATACACCAATGGGATTCATTGAAGATGAGTCCCTACCACTGTCCCCTGTTGTAAAGGGAAACCTTTTCCTTGAGAGAAGCCTTCCCGCCAGCCTGGTTCCAGAGCCGCATCAGTCCCAAATAAACACACAGGAGGCTATATTAATTATGAAGCTGTTGGCCTTGCTTGTTTCTTACTGGCTAGCTCTGACTTAAGTAATTTATCCCTTAATTGATAATCTAAGTATTTCTCTTACCGGAGAGGTTTCCGGGCTTCCTACCCCATGGTGTTACATCATGACTCTCTGTGTTTCTCCTTCCCAGAGTCCTCATGGACTCCTAGTACCACCTGTCTTGATTCCCTATTGGCCAGCAGTGCTTTATTGACATATACACAGGACTTCCTCAACACCCTGCTCCCTTGCTATGAAGAATATTCAATACATCTTCATCTTGGCTCAATTTATGGAGTGGGCTGTTGAATTTGAAGATACAAAGTGAAGTAATAAGACTGGGATAATCTAGAGAGCACCAAAGCCAGGACTTGACCAGATGCCTCACTATAAGAATTATGCTTTCTATACAGCTTTTCTTAGCACCAAATTAAGACCAAGAGGCTGGGGAGGCATCATTATACATTATTCCACTCTATCATGAAACTCCACAGAATTCTTGGCCTGAGGGGACACTGGGGCCTCAGAGTCTGCTGCCAGGGATCCTGCAAAGGGAATCCCTATGTCTTTCTTGGAACAAGCCACAAAGTGTCAAATAATGCTTTGGTTTCAAATCCTGAGGCTTCAGCCTCGTAGTCCAGTCATGTGTATATAGGTCACTTAAGGAAATGTAGAAGGGCCCAGCATGGGTACCAAGGTTGGGATCACATCATTATATTGTCCTGTGCTTTTGAAATGTCAAGTGGGATTAAATTAATGTGAAAACAAATAGACACACGAAATAATAGCAGCTAAATAAGCCAGAAGCAAAAGTCTGAAAGTCAGTGACCCAAGACAAATATAGCAATGCTTAGTACTAGAGACCCAGACTCGACTAGATACTGACACTGACACACACTCACAAACACACACAAACACACACAGAGTTTACCTCATAGACCAAAATAGTTGCTGAGGTTCCATTTTCTAGCCAATAGAGGAAATCAAGGAAGAAAGAGAATGACCACAACCTCTTCTCTGTTTTAATAAAGCTTTTTGGATCTGTACTTAGTACCCCATTGTGCATACTAGCCTCTAAACCAAACTGCTACCATCTTTATGATTTAAGCTGTGCCCACTTGGGTAAGATCAACACTCCCATGTTTGTTGACTGTTGAGTTCTCTCATAGAGATGGGGTAGGAGGATCTCACTTGAATATCCAGACTTTTCTCCCAGCCCAGCTGTATGCAGTTCTGCCCCAATTACATGCAGCCTCAGAAAGGGGCTAGAGTACAGAAGAAAGGAAGGACAAGGGGAGCAGGCTGAATTAGCACAGTCAAGGGAAACTCAATCTATTTGGGGTGCAGGCCTTCCAGTGTGGCTTTGAGGTCACCCAAGCTTCTGTCCCTTACCCTTCACCCATTGCATGGCAAGCCTGATAAACTCACTCGTTCCCAGGGTGAATGCTGGGAGAACCAAACCTTGGTTTGTTGTTAGGACCTTAAGGGGGGAGGGTAGACACTGTTTAGGTCTCCTCCGGGAAAAGAATTTAGCAATGAGCCTCTACCTAGAGCCCATTGGTTTGCCTTCCTCATCTGGCCTATTTGGATATAAAGGAACCTTGAGGAAGGTCACTATTCTGTCTGGCCATCATTCCAGACAAAACCCAGGAAGTCTAGACCTCAGTAACTAGGAAGATTATGTATTGAGAAAGAGCTAGCAGCCACTGCCACCATTGAGGAAAACCACTTTCACCCTCAGCAAACTGTTTTGTTGATCTGGAAAATGTCATCATTATTTTGTTAGGAGAATTAGCTGAAATCCTATGAAGTGCACCTTCTGTCCTGAGTACGGTGGACGTTCAATACCTCTCAAAAATACTAATATTCTCAGGACCACATGCTTGCCTTTGAATATACTTGTTAATAAGAAGAGGAATTACTGACTCATATCCTCTCAGGTGGTATTGAACGCATCCTGGGCTGACTTAATGCTGTGTGACATAAGTAGAAGCACCTGGTCCACAACAACAGCTGGAGGCTCACAGGGGCTCAGCTGCCGCCATTACCATTATCTCTGTCTCTAGTTCAGCACAATGAGACCCGCAAAAGTGCAAGCACATATGAAGAGTTTCCATTCAGAGCCCAGTTTCTCCTAAGCCCAGGCCCTTATCCACTGCTTTTCATCCCATTCTGTTAATGAATGTAGTGGAGTGCAGCATCCTTGTAGCTGTGGGAATCCAAAGAGAGGCTTTTCTCGTAAGCCTGCCTCAGTAGCAGGGACTTTACAGCCAACTCTGTGTTTGGCAAGGTTTTGACCTGCATCTTCTGCCTGTGAAGTTGTGGGAAACCCCAGCAATTATCCCCAGGGGCCTGTGGATCCATGGCCATGGAGGATGCTCATTTCCTAGTGGGTCAGAGCTTTCCTCTGGACCAGCAAGGTCCTGTGTACCAGTGAACAACACTGCTGTCAGGAGTGACACCATTCCACTGTGACTGTCTTTCCCCTCTATAATTACTGCCAGTGGGTTCCATCAGTACAGGGCTTATGGCTGGGGTTCCTGGTTGGCTGCAATACCCAGAAGGAACCACAGCATTGCTCAGGGGCCTTCTACCAGAAGGATTCAAGAAGGGCCAGCCAAGGAGTGCTGCCAAGCCTGGCACCAGCTCTGCCTAGAGATGGATTGGCCAAAACAAGGCTCCTTCTATCTTCCCCTTGAGCTCTGGAACGGTATGCACCACAGGATCATACACTCAGGCTAGAGGGCAAGGTTTAGAAAGTCCTCTGGCTATGGGCAGAAAGATTGTAGGGATGTGAAAAGACAAGCCCACTCTGAATCCTTCTGGGCTCTTGTACTCATCTGTCTCCTGATGGCTAAGCCTCATGGAAGAAGAGGTATCACGACGGTGGGGAAGGGAAGTGCCAGGGAGTTGGGGGACCTGAGGCTGAAGTCTCAGTGAGTTCTCTATCTTTGATGGGTATGGATTTTCATACTAGGAGCATGGGAATTCAGAGGTCATTCAAACCAAAGTGAAAGCAAGCCAGTTATTGCTTTAGACAGTTCTCTGGGGGAAATGCGAAGACAAACACCAAAAACTACTTTTCAGGATTCTCCAAGGAAATATCAGAGAGATGGGGAGAGAGGGAAGAGCAGGAAGATGAATGGGGTTGGGGTTGGGGAGGAAGAGAGAAGGGCAGGGTAGAGGGACAGAGGAAAAGAGGCACAAGAGACCTAGTGTGTGTGTGTGTGTGTGTGTTCATGTATGTGTGCATGTGTGAATAATCGTATGTGTGCAGGTGCATGTAAAAGATACATATTTTGGTATAAGTGTATACCTATGTGAGGAGACCAGAGGTCAGCCTCAGGTGTCATATCTGGAAGCTCTTCACCTTTTTAGAACAGACAGGGTCTACTCTAGTCAGGGTTACTATTGCTGTGATGAAACACCATGACCAAAAGCAAACAGGGGAGGAAAGGGTTTGTTTGGTTTCCATGTCCCAAGTCATGGTCTATTGAAGGAAGCCAATGTAAGAATTCAAACCAGTCAGGAAGCTGGAGGTAGAGGCTTATGTAGAAGACATGGAGGGGTGATGATTACTGGCTTGTTCCTCATGGCTTGTTCAGTCTGCTTTCTTATAGACCCCAGGACCACCAGCCCAGGGGTGGCCCCACCCGCAAGGATCTGTTTAAAAAGAAATGCCCTGCAGGCCTGCCTACAGTCCAGTCTTCTGGAGGCATTTTCTCAATTGAGGTTTCTTCCTCCCAGATGGCTCTAGCTTGTGTCAAGTTGACATAAAACTAGACAGCACAGGGTCTCTGGTTGATCAGCAAGCCCCCAGGGATCTGCCTGTAGCCACCTTCCCAACATGCAGGTGATTTCTTTTTCATGAGTTTTTGGGATCAAGCTCAGGCCCTTGTACTAGTAAGATGAGTCCACCAGAGACCTCCCAAGGCCCACTGTAACGAACTGGCTCTCATGGTTCTGCATGAGGTCAGAAGACTGGAGATTCAGACAGACTTTGATATTGCAGTCTTGGGGCATGAAACACCCAGGAGTATATTATTAGATTTGTACCCAGAGGCCTCTGGGGGATTGTAGAGCTCTTCATGCCTCAGAACTGTGAAATGGTTTCTGCCCAAAGCCAACCTTGGTTTGGGCTTGTCTTCTCCTCCCAGCTCTACCTGCTCTGCTAGGCAGCATCAACTCATCTTCTTTGTCCTGCCTGACTTGCAAACTCATCAAAGGCAGAAGCCATGCCCTCTCTCAGAGTCCACTGCATTCATATAGTGCCTGATGCATAGTAGGTGATCAGTAATCATGAGAGGACAACTTTCCAGCTGGAACCTGTTCCTATGTCACGTGCATCTCATCACCTCTTCCTTCCTATGGCATTTTGGGTCCCACTCTGGCAGCCACATATCCTTGCAGGACAGAGATGTTGACAGGCTTAGTGGTGTACTGCAAAGCAGGGCTAAATCGCAATTCTGATTTTGGTGTGCGAAGTGTCACCTGGTTGGTTCACTTTTCTGTTGTCTGTTCATTAAATGTCACAGGTCCCTATGTGCAGTAGTGGCAAGTGCTGATTCACATAGCAGAGAACAACACAGGTTTCTGTTTATACTCTCAATGAGTTCACTAAATAATGAATTCAAAATGACAAAACAGTGCCTCTCATGAGCAGTGATGGAAGGAAGGCCGGGCATAAAAGGAGCAGAGTTGAGACCTTTATCCACAATAAACGCAGGGTCCCCTCTTCTGCCAGAGGAGGCGGCTGAGCTGGGTCTGAATGATAAGTAGTCATTATTCAGGCTCCTTGAAGAGGAGCAGGGTGTGATCTGGCAGTGAGCAATGACATGGTAAAAGTTTCCCTGGTGCTGCCAGGACAGCCCTGGAGGCCAGTGCGTGACACAGGGAGATGTCCCAAGAGAACAAGTCCTTGGCACTCCTGATAGGAACAGGGTATTTTTTTCCATGACTTTTCAGAGTCCAGGCCAGATGCTCATCTGATTCTTGTCACAAAGAACTCACCTTGTGCAGGCCTCTCTTCCCTTTGCCTGCCCTTGCTTTCATCCTGGCTTGACATCTACCTCCTTCAGTAAGCCAAGTGGGGAGGGGCCTGAGCTATGGAATGAGTGAGGCAGGAGAGACAGAATAGACAACCTCAGTTAGCTGAAGGATGTCAGGCTCTCTCTGTCCACAGAAACCCCTAGTCAAGCAAAGGTTCTGCTAATCCCATCTGTAGAATAGAGGTGGATAAATACATCTCAGTTAATTATAAGAAAATACCTATATACTGAACCCTTTAATGGGCCAGGACTGGCATCTGGTGGGCAGAGGTGAACACTCAGACTAGACCTGTGCCCTACTGAAACCTCAGTTTACCTTCTCCTAGCTCATCACTGGCTGAACCATATCATCTTGTAGCTTTCCCTGATTTCCCTTGTCAAGAAGCACCTGTTACCCTTATCTGGCACCCTTTCCTTGTATCTTCAGTTTTGCTGGACACCTGTCTAGTCCTATACCTCTGGGGTAAACTGTCTGGTGAAGCCTCATTGCTGAAACATTTTATTCCTTTATTTCCCTGGCATAGAAGTGACCCAGAGTAGAAAAAAAAAGACTAGGGTAGAAACAAGAGGGTAGAGGGAGAACATGGGATTCTAAGTAGGAGTGATGTTCCTTCTACAAAGCCCTGTTCCATTGGGCTGTATACGTTTAGGATCTTCTGAGGTTAAATTAAAGTGAGTATCAATCAGTGCTGTTTCCTACTTTAGGACAGGGAGTATGATCATGTAACTCAAGTGCCTAGCTGAGCCCATGAATGTTAACTGAATGCCCACCACATAGCAGACACTGACTATTTAGAAGCCATTTTAGAGATTTTTATCTCCCTAAACCGTCACCTATCACCTCTATGCACAGTTAGTTGGATCACAGGGTTTGATATAAATGAGAGATTAGAAAGGCATTTAATTCATGGGATATCATCTCTTTGTTGGGTCTGTTAATACAAGCATGGTGTTTGTTGTGGAAAAAGATTCTGTGTCTACATGATTGGCTGAATGTTATCCCATACCTCATCCTTAGAGCCTGAAGACTATGACCTTACTTGGAAATTAACAATTCCCAATAGCAGATACCTTAGAGAAAATGTTTGAAGAAGTAAAGAAAAATTTACCTTGTTGTGGATTATAAATTGCTCCTGGAAAAAAATGCAATGAGGAGAGTCTATCAAATACCTAGGATATAAGTTTACAAAAAAATTCAACCACAGAAAGTACAAATCAGGAGAAATCAATTATGAATTCTTAATGATTTTCAAAAAAGTGCTGGTACAACACTTTGGACTCACCAAGATAAGATAGATACTGGGTAATTTTCCCTGAATTTGCCAATTGCAAAAGGACTGGGCATTGTTAATGTAATTCTTGCTTGTATTTATTTGTATATAGTTATTGTACTTATTGTATATAGTTTTGTTATGTTAGAGTTAAAGCCTTCCCTTTTTATTTGGACAAAAGGGAGAGATGTCCTCACGGGAAGTTGGGGTGGCAGAACAGCCAAGTGAAAACGAGGCAGGGACAGAAGTTGTACGGCATAAGCCAAGGAACACTGGGGCTACCGGGAGCTGGTAAAGGCAAGGAAGAAGTCCTTCATGTTCTGAGACACTCAGTTTGCAGTGATTAGTTGAGGACACTTAGGAGGAGAGAATGGTGTCCTTTCCAGGCCCTTGTAGGCAGGAGCACTGTGGACTGATCATTGACTCACTGACCTGGGTGCTCCAATCCAGATCTTCTGGCTGAGGGTTCCCTCGGCTTAGCAGATGCCAGGCAATTCTATTGCAGTGCTTCAGCATTACACAGCATACATATGAGGGGAGGAGAGTCAGGATGTGGGGCACAATGAGAACAAAGCTAGATCATCATCATTGGCTGAATGAAATCATCCTGTAACATCGGAAGAGAAATAGTAGAAGCTGGTCTTTTTCATGTCCCTCCTGCCCTCTGTAGGTGGGTCCACAGTGAGTCATCTAGAAAGCTGCTGGCCTGCTGGACAGGGACACTGCTTTCATTGAAGTCATGTTGCAAAGTTTCACATTCTTCCCCTCAAAGCTTCCCCATCCATTCTAGAGCCCTGTGTGTCACCTGTGAAGCCTTGGTTTCCCAGCATCCCCACAACAAAATAACAGTCTGTTTGTTTCCATCAAAGCAGGGAGCTTAGGGGAAAGACAAGCAGTTTGAGCCACCCTGTAATTGCATCCTGTAACTGCAAGAGCCTTCTGATCACTGATCCTGTTTCACTGTCTGTAAAATGGGAAGAAAATAACAACACATCCTTGTTTATTGCTTTAGGATTCAAGCTAGTTGGAGGTGTAAGCATTCTCCATGCATGCATTTAATAACTGCAAAATGTTAAAGGCAAAACATTGAGATGAACCAGCAGCAGTTGCAAACTCAATCCCAGCCTTCTGGCTTATTTTTCCTGGAGTTTTAGAAATCATCTTTTATAGAGCCTAAATGTCAGGCTCTATGTTAGGCATCCTCCATGTCTCAACACTAAGTAATTGAGATAGCCCCCTCTTCAGTGGGGGAACCATTACATCTACTTAACAGGGGATAAAACAGGGTTTAGAGGACAGTGTCTTGTCCAAGGTGACACAAGAAGGCCAACTCTTAATCATGTTAGTCTTCATCCAGAATGTCCCTCTCTTTCATAGGTTTGGAAAGCTGGGCCCCAGAATGCACACCCTGTCTTTACATGCCAGGGTACAGGATAAATATCAGTGGATCAGAAAAAAGGGCAAGTGGATAAAATAAGTGACTCATCAAGAGTTCTTAGCAAACAGCTTTATTCTGAGGTGAAAAAGACTGGCCTGATGGCTCAACTCCCGCCCTCATTTCCTGTATGACCCTCTGCCTGTCAGCTTTATTTCAAAAGAAGGAGGCAATAATATGCTCTCAGCCTTGGTCTGGAGTTGGGCCAGGGATGATAAAGAGTCCTTTCAGCTTGAACAGAGCCAGCTGCTGCCTCCTGTGTTCAACCCTCTGTCCCTAACAGTGCCCAGTCTGGTCTGTGCTAAGTGGTATTTGCAGAGGGGGTGAATGGCTTTGCTTGTCTCAGCTGTTTTAGAGTTATTAAAAGTGGAAAAGCCAACTTTGCATAGCTGGCCCCAGAGTAGCTGGGTGGTCTGGTTTGGAGTATCCCCTCCCTTGTCCATTACACAATCAGCTGAACACAGAGCCTTGTCCAGGTTGGGCCCTGTAGGTAGGAGAGTTAGTTCACTGCTGCAGCCTTAGGAAGGGTTAAACCTTGGGTTGTCTCCAGCCCTGTCTTGCCTCACTACCTTGCCTCCTGCTGAGATCAGGCCAGTAGTTTACTGATAAACAGGGGCACACTCCACCAAGCACTGCTGTCATCAGCACACCCCTCCCCACCTGGGAGGCTGCCTTTTCTAAGCAGCTCTGTCAGGACTGTTGGAAACCCGTGTTTGTAGCCAGGTTTGGAGGCCCAGATGGATCACTCGGACATAAATGAGATCTATAATGAAAAGTCTTGAGCCAAGAAGGGCTCTGATGGACATGTCTACCCAACCTGGGAGTTAGGTGTTGTCCAAAAAACCCTTACTCCAGAACTGAGGCTGGAATCTTTTCCCAGGGGAAACAAATGGCTGTCACTTCTTCTCCCATTGTTTTTCAATTCTCTGGTCTGCCTCCTGGTTAGACATTAGGGATAACCATGCACCACCAAGGAGGTCCTCTGACAGCCCTAACGATGGACACCTTCATTGTCCTGCTCCATTAGAGCCCATCAGTGAATTCGGCTGGCCACTTGCCAAGAATGACTTTTACCTTTTGTAAATGACTGAAAGGAAAAATCAAAACTCCTCTATGATGTATAAGGATCACGGGAAGGTCAAACCCAGTGTGCAGAACGCTTCACTGGAACGGCACACGCTTGCTCATTTACACCCTGGCTGACTGTTTTATTGCAGCACCAGCTGGCCTGAGCAGTTCTGACCATTAGCTCTGCTGTGGGACACACTCAAAGCCACAGTGGTGTCGCCTGCCTCATTCATCTATGGGAAAAGACATTTGTAGACATGCCATAAATCTGTCTCAGCTCTGCTTTGATGGACAGACATTTCCAGTTGAATTCGGGTGAGACACACCAACTTTGAACCCCAACTAGCTGAAATGTTATTTCCTCAATCTGGTACCTTCTTCTCATCCTTTCAAAAACTAGACTTGGTTATTATAACAGCTTCATTTTTAATCTATAAAATTTTTGGACAGGTTTTTTTTCTGTCTTATAGCTTCATCATATCCTAGCTTTTGCTTTTTGATTCACAAAATCTATCTGAATTTTTGTAGAAAATCTTTGCTGATCTTTGACCTAGACCATTGAGTTTTACCAGAAAATCCTTTCATTGGACCATCAACATCCATATTGAAGCCAGAAATCTTTTATAGACCACAGTCAAAATTTTGGTTCAGGAGCTCTCCTAAGCTTGGGAGGCCATGAAAAACTGACTAATGACCTATCAGCATCCACTCCTTGCTCTGGGACACCTTCAGCTCCCTTCCCCTCCCTGAATCCTCTAGTCTTCCTCCCTACACTGTGTGGGAAACCCTCTTGCTTCTCAAGGACTTTCTTCTCTTCTGCTCTGACTTCCCATAGGAGAAACAGAATTGATTACAGCTTCTCAGTGGATCAATAGATCCCAAACCAACGGAGAACGAAATCCCTTATTCATATTATCAAGCATCAGATTGGTGTTTGAGTCAGTAGGAGCACTGCCTCACCCTCTGGGATTGGGATGATTTAGGAACCATAGACTAGACCTTGGACTCTGGAGTCTACACAGAGCTGAGCTTCATACATCCTGACTGAGAGGTTTTCACTTTCTGTCTCAATCGGTTCATCTCCTCAGGTGGGCTCAGGTGTCTTTACCTCCAGGCTCATTCACTGGGCAAGCTGACAATGAAGGACATTATCAGGGGCAGGCAGCATGCACTGTGGTCAGTGGCTTTCTCCCCTCCAAGTAGAATAACCCGTGCTCTAAATTTTGACATCCCCAGACTGAGACAAAAATGTCTCCTGAAGCCTTTGCAACTGCCATCCCTCTCCCTCCTTTCTCCCCCTCCCCTGCATGCCCTGAGGAGTTCTGGATCTGGGACTCACCTCCCACAGCCCGGGGCACAGCCAAGCCCAAGTACTTCATCCAGGATCAATACTTTTTTTCTTGTTACCTTAAAGAATAATAATGCATGGGCTGCCAATTCCACAGTCCTCTCTATTAGTCCCTCTGTCTACCTCTGGACTTCCTCTCCCATTGTGTAACGTGCCCTTTACAATGTCCTCTCTGAGTTAAAAATGAAACACTTGGGAGGGGGAGGAGGCGGGAGGGGGACTTTGGTTTGTTGAGCTCTGAATTTGCTGAGTTCTCGAATCTTAATGCTGCAGCTACAGTCCCCAAAGCCTGCTATCCTTTCTGCACAAGAATAGCTCAACTTTGTGGACTGCTTCCAAGTCCAGAGGCCTCTGTGCCGATGGCAATACCATCTCCTTCAGAGATGGGACTCCAGCCTCTTCCCCTTGCCCTTGCTCTACACAGCAGCTTTAGAAACCTTGTTCAATGCTGGGCTGGTCACACTCCTCTCCCTTCTTGTTTACATCCTTCTGAGGCATCCCACCACCCACAGGATGAAATCTAAATGTCTTTACACATGGGAGTTTCAGGACTGATTATTCACACATAGTGTATTGGTCTCAAGGCATAGTTCTAAGTGTGATGTGATTTTCTTCCTCAGTAGGGCTGCATGCCCAGCTGGCCCTGAAAGCATCTGAGTTTCTGCTACATTCTTGCTCTACTTACCACTTGTAATCACCCACCCCATCCAGATTAGTGTCCAAGCCTGTCTTACTCTGAGTGAACACTAGAAGGAGGCAGGGCCTGGATGCTTGCCTCTCCACACCCAGGCAGAGTGGGTTACAGGACCCAGGGTGCTTAGTTGGATATGCTTTGAGTCTTGAGGTTAATGCACAGGTGCTCACAGAGATGCCAGCCTTGTCACACAGCATTCTTTTTCTAAGAGGACCAGTGACTTTTTTATGGCAAGTTTTTAAAATTTGCAAACAAAAGCATTCCCAAGCAGCCATGAAATGTAACAATCTTCCCTTTGCTTGGCGCACATTTACTGAGGACTTACTTTGGGACAGGCTCAAGAGAAGCCAACACAGAGCCTCTGAGTGTTGTTACCACAGGGAGGGAGTAGATATGGGAGAAGACAAAATGGAGTCTCTCAAAGAACACTAATATCACCCCTGGTAGTTTATTAAGTGAGAAGTGAAGAAATGCACTCTCACTGGGAGATGAGGAACCCTGAATAAAGCAGACAGGACAGAGGCCCTCAACCAAGTTTAGAGGGCTCCTTCTCCAGTGGAGCTGAATGCCAGGTCTTCGATGCTAGGCAAAAAAAAAATCATGTTTGGCCATCATCAGCCAATATCCTATTTATATCAACTCAAATGTCTACCTCTAGAGATTTGCCCTAGTCAGTATTATCAGGAAGGGTCTGACTTGTAGTAATTCTCAACATGTAGGTCACGATTCCTTTGTTGTCAAACTGCCCTTTCTCAGGGATCTCCTGAGATCTTTGGAAAACACAGATATTTACATTATGATTCATAACAGTAGCAGAATTACAGTAATGAAGTAGCAATGAAAGAACTTTTATGATTGTGGGTCACCACAATATGAGGAACTGTATTAAAGGGTCATAGCATTAGGAAGATTGAGAACCACTGGGTCAGAGACAGACATATAGTGACTTTCACTATCCACTTCTTAGTCCCCTCCAATCCTGCATTTATCCTCAAGGCTGATGTTTAGAGTCAAAGATCTTGCCCTGTCTGGTCTTGTCAACCTCTTATGCTCCTGTGCCTCAGCTTCTCATCTGTAGTATGGTAGAGAGTTAGAACTGCATTATTAATTGGCAGGGTGTCTATGAAGATGGACCACGGGATTCTAGTTTTGAATACTTTGGATATTTAGCAGCCTCATAACTCACTGGTGAGCTTGACTCAAAGAATAATTGAGCTCATGTCTCCAACAGACTAAAGGCATTTAAATTACTGTCATGTTGTTTGTAGGATGAATGGATGAGTCTGAGTTCTTCCAACCAAAAGGCCCTATGGAAGTCTCCCACTGCAGGTCTCCAAAATTATCATGCACCCCTTTAATACCATCCTCTCCCCACCCCTAAAAAAGCAAGACCTGGATGGGCCTCAGGCTGGCTAGAGCCTCTACCAGGCTCAGGTGTCTTCTTTTCTTTGTTTCTCATCTCTTAGACTTGGCACAATCCTGAATTCCTCCCAGAAGAATTTCAGGACACTTGGACCAAGTCAGATGCCCAGACATCAGTGGTGAGTTTGGCTTGTTAGCTTCTCTTTCAATTACTGTTGTATTTTTAATTAGTTCATTGGTCCCTGTCTTTCTTGAAAGAATGTAGGTTTCTTGTAGATAGAAGACTATAGGTGGCCTGTTTGGTGTTGATCCCTAAAGTATCATTGAAGGTTCTCCATAAATATTAGTCACAATGAATATGTTTTTGAGCCAGGGTCTTTATTTCCTGGCTGTTCTAGAACTTGCTATGTAGACCAGGCAGACATCAAATTCACAGAGATCTGCCTGACTCTACCTCCTGAGTGCTAGGATTAAAGGTGTACCCCCACCACACCCAGCACAATTAATAAGTATATTAATGCCCTTCTTTCTTCATTGTAGGTGTTGAATTAGACAGTGTAACGTATCTTGTCTACATCAATAGCTAGAAGAGAAAATCCAAGGACATCTATGATAAACTAAGAGGTTTGTAGATGTCTTAGGATTACTATTGCTGTGATGAAACACCATGATCAAAGCAAGCTGGGGAGGAAATGGTTTATTCAGCTTATGCTTCCATATCATAGTTCATCAAAGGAAGTCGGGACAGGAACTCAAGCACAGCAGGAACCTGGAGGTAGCAGCTGATGCAGAGGCCATGGAGGAGTGCTTTTTACTGCCTTGTACCTCATGGCTTGCTCAGCCTGCTTTCTTATAGAACCTAGATCCGCTAGTACAAGGATGGTGCCACCCACAATGGTCTGGGCTCTCTCCCATCAATCACTAATTAAGAAAATGTTCTACAGGTCTGCTTACAGCCTGATCTTATAGAGGCATATCCTCAATTGAGGTTCCTTCCTCTCTGGTGACTCCAGCTTGTATAAAATTGACCTAAAACTAACCAGTACAATAGACAAATCTGCTCATTTTGGCAGAAATGTACATGGAACATACCCAATGAACCTAATCATACATGACTCGTGCAGTGCCCATTTGGGTCTGATAGAGATAATTCCTTTCTGGTAATATTAAAAACCTAAAAAATTCCAAGGCCTATCCAACACTCAATCTGCAGACAGTTAATAAGCATTCACAATCTAGGACCCCATAGATACCAAACTCTGAGGATATCCCAGCTCATTATATAAAATAGCAAAATGCTATGCTTTCCTTCTGTGTATTTTTAAAGCATCTCTAGATGACTTACAGTGACCAATACAAGGCAGATTCTGTATCACAATTGTTACATTGTATTGTTTGGGGACTATTGACAAGGTAAACCTACTCAGTGGCCTGGGGCTATAGCTCAGTTGTTAAAGTGCTTATAAACACAAGTATGGTGACCTAAGTTCTTTCTCTGCATCAAAAGCCAGGCACGGCAGCATAGGTCTGTAATACCAGCACCATGGAGGCAAAGATAAATGCCCTGGTGTTTGTTGGTTAGTCAGACTAGTCAAATTAATGAAGAGTTTAGTGAGAGGCTCTTTGTAACTAGAGTTTCCCACAGCCATTGGCCCCAAATAAGTACACAAAGACTTATAATAATTATTAAACTGTCGGCTAATGGCTAGAGCTTCTTATTGGCTAGCTCTGTCTTAAATCTATGTATTTCCATGTGGTCTTGGCTTATCAGAGAATGCTTTTACCTGTTACTCCTTTGGCGGCTACATGGCATCTCTTTGTGGTCTCACTCTGTCTACCTTTCCCAGAACTCTCCGTGTCTCCTAGTCCTGCCTACCTTCCTGTCTCTATTGGCCAAACAGTGCTTTATTCATCAACCAACAAGAGAAACATATATACAGAAGGACATCCACCATCAGCTCTCTCTCAAAATATTAGCTGGAGTACAACTAAGGAAGACATCCAATACCAACCCCTGACCTCTGAGTACCAGGAACATGTATACACATGCATACACACATAAACATGTGTGCACTCATATATACATGCAATTTGTGCATGTTTAATACTGATGAATCTCTTTCCAGTTAAGAAAAGCTAAGTGGTTGAATACAAGGACTAAGAGCTAGTGGATGCAGAGGGCCAATTGTACTGCTCACTAATGAAATGACTAATTGTCCAGGGGCTACTGGGGGTCCAGGCCTTGTGTCCTCTACTGGTATGACTGAAATAGTCGAGACTCTATTCTCAGTCTACAGGTTGGTTGGGAAGCAAATTATTACTAAGTAAATACCATGCTGATTTTGAGGAAAGTGTTTTCAAAACTGTAATTAATTATTATATGAACTAGCCAGAAGCAGCCATGGTTCTGAGATAGAGATGAAGCTCAGAGAGAAGGACTACCCCAAGTGAGTGGATGAGTGACAGGGTTGCAGTCTGTCCACTCTCATCCCTTAGGAGCATCACTTCTTTCTTTGTCTCACACACCCTGAACCCAAGATACAGGTGGCAAGAGTCAGGTTTTGGGGGCCAAGATGGAGCTGAGATTTTGCATTAAGTGGGATTTGATGCAACCAGTCCAGGTGTTTCTCACTGGTTGGAAAGCCGTTTATCACCTTTTGTGTTTTCAGGAAGACATCTGTAAAGAAGCATTTCAGCTGCAATGTAAATGACAGACCCTGCAAGACATGACCGGCAGCCCCAATGGCTTGGGTGCTGAGCATGAAGGAGCCCTTTGATTGCTCATCAGAGAGTCCCAAGCTTATTAAGGACCTCAACCACCACCACCTATCTCTTGCTCCTGATGCTCATATTCTCATCCCAGCAAGTTACCCCTGGGGCATGTGATCAAGATATCCCTTCACTCTCTGCTCTATGTCCTGGACTCAGGGTAGGTGGGAAGGAAAATCTTACTGAGTGAATGAAGTCTCCCTTTGCCCTTCCAGATCATTCCCACTCTACAAGGACAAGCTTTCCACGGTGAATGGAAGAGGGCACCATATACAATGTGTTCAATGTTCCTGATCTTGCTCCCTACTTTCTATCCCCAACAAATTCCCACAGCTCTCCAGATGGCAGTGTGAAAGACTGATCGTGGACTTGTACAAAGGGATATCTTTGGGTAACAACAAGCTTTAGTCACACCACTTTGGGTTTTGGTCCTTGCTTTACAACCTCTTGTCTATTGAGCATGTGTCTAAAAATCTCTGCACATTAGTCTCCTCATCTGATAAGACCAGCTTCAGTGGTCATAAGGACTCAAACTAATTTATATGAAGTGCTTAGAAATCAACATATATAGTGCTCAAATATAAACATACAGCTATATGTAAGCTTTGCTGGTAGGAGCTTCAGTGAGATGCTAACGTTCTCATCAAATAGTGACAGACGCTAAGTCCACTTGGGTATGGCAGGTCACTTAAACAAGTGGAACAGGCAGAATGGCCAACAGGGAAGGCTCAGTTTCCTGCCAGGGTTTGGCAGGGACATTCTGGCTCAGCAGGGCCAGAGCTTCCACTTCTCAGAGACACCTTTGAGTCTTTGTATTGGCTAGAATCTTGTAGTTATCGTATACAGGGTCCTCTTTGATATGGAGTTATATCCTGATAGCCCCATTGTTAGCTGGAAAATGTACTAAGTTGGAAATGCATCTTAAGTATTTACACAACAGAGCACCCTATTTTTGCAGTCTGTATAGATCAATTGTTACCACCTCCACCTGTGACTGATTGGGTGCTACAGCCTACTGTTCTGGCCAGTATCATGAAAGAGTATAGCATAGCAAGTCTTTAGCCTGAAAAAAGATCAAATCTTGGAATATGAGGCACAGTTTCTATTGAATGCATATTGTTCTTGTCCCATGGCCAAGTCTGTACATTGTTAGTTGAATCACCATATGCTAGAATGGTTTATACTGGCAAATAAGTCATTCAGTGCTCTGAAACCAGCCCAAGCCAAGGTGGGCCACTTCCTTTTGTAGACTGCTGGAATCTGATTTTAATTTAATTAATTCCATGGAATTATAATTTACTTGCAGAATAATGAACCTATATTAAGTGTATAGGTCCAAAAACTTTGATAAATGGACCAATGTAACCATAATTATCAAGGTATAAAATGCTTCTGCTATCTTAGAAAGTTCAGTGGAGTCCCTTCCCAAACGGTACCTCCAACCTAGCAGGTCCTAGGCAATTGCAAATCTACTTCTGGTCCCATGGACTAGTGTTGTTTATTCTAGAACTTCATATGAATAAGACACAAGCATGGTGGGTCTGATGTGTATCTGGTTCCCTACACACACACACACACACACACACACACACACACACACACACACACACACACACACACACACAGAGGCACATACACATGCACGCCATCCTGCACACATTGTAAATTTCTTTTGTCTTTCATGAGACTTGCTTTATGGCTTAAAGTATTGTGAATACCCCCACCTGCCCTTCAAAAGAACATGCATTCTGTTTTGTTGATGTAGTGCTCCATGAATATCAGTCAGGCGTTTGCTGGTGTTGTTCAGATTGTCTGCATCTTACCTAATTATTTCCATCTATTTGTTCCATCGGTTTCTGAGAAGAGGGTGCTAACACCACTAGCCACTGTTGTGGGATTACCTACTTTCTCTTTCCATTTTGTTAATTTTTGCTTTTTGTGTTCAAAGCTCTTCTATTTTTGACTATGTATGATGAACTTAATGGATGTTTAGTAATGAACAATATCTATGGAATGTATATCTACTTGTCCTTTTCATCACTTTAAAAGTCCTTATTTTGCTTTCATAGTACATCTGGTCTCTAAGTCTTGTTTATCTGGTGTTTTTGTGACCATTTCTACCTATGATAGCTGCATCTATTAACCATGCTCCATTTTTTAATGTGTATTTTAAGGAACTAAGTCATTTCAGTGAAAGAGCATAGCACACCTCTCTACAGATATCTACTAATTCAAGATTCTTCAGAAGCAAGATAGATGACTCAGTGGGTGCGAGCAATTACTGATTAATCTTGGGGACCAGAATTCAGATCTGCATGCTCCATTTCTTTAAAGTGAGTATATACTTGGGTCATTCTTTTCTGGAAGGGTTTTATCATTTAATTATAGTATTTAGTCCATTAATAACTAGTGTAACCATTGACATGGTTGGGTTTAGAGTTTACTATTATATTGTTATCTGTTTCTTTAATTTTTTTAAAAAATATTTTTTAGATTTATTTATTTATTATGTAAACAGCATTCTGTCTTCATGTATGCCTGCAGGCCAGAAGAGGGCACCAGATCTCATTACAGATGGTTGTGAGCCACCATATGGAAATTGAACTCAGGATCTCTGGAAGAGCAGTCAGTGTTTTTAACCTATGAACCATCTCTCCAGCCCCTCCCTGTTTCTTTAATTTTTCTGGGGGATTATTTTCATAGTTTTCCTGTTCCTTGGTTTCCATGTTTAAAAGCATCACATGAATATTTCTTACCAGTCAGGTTTCAGTTTATTAGTTAGCTATCTTTGTTTGCAACCCCATTACAATAATTCCCACACACTCTCACTTTTTTCCCCTCTCGAGGCCCCTACACATAAATATGTAAATATAACCTGCTGAGTTCCTTTAGTGCAGTTTCAGGGCTGACCACTTGGTGAAGTATAGCCAGTTAGGAGGCTCTTTCCTGGGGAAGGGAATTTCTCCTTCTCTCAGCAGTCACCAGCAGCCTACGTTCTTTGTATAGGAATAGGGCCCCAAGAGACTTTGCCCTTCCGTATCAGCATCGCCATTACTCACGACTTTTTCAGTCAGCCGTTTTGTTGCAGTCTCACGGGTGTGACTTCCCTGCCATTCTTAGGAGACACAATCACGGATATAGACTTCCTGACCCTATAGTTCTTTCAATCCTTCTGAACCTTCTTCTGTGATGTCCCTGAGCCATTAGGAATTGTATTGTAGATGTACCCACCGGGATGGGAACCCCATGATTGTTTGTCCCTTGTAGTTTGACAAGTTGTGGGTTTCTGGGACGGTCTCCATCTGCACAGGGAAGCTTCTTTGATGAGGGCTTAGAGCTACACTTACCTGTGCTTATAAGGGTATGTATTTATAAAGCAATTATTTGGTGAGGGTTGAGGGCTGCATTTACCTGTGTGTGTGAGGATATGCATTTATAATGCAGTTAGGAATTGTGCTCATCTAGTAAAGTGGCAATAGTAGGTTCTGAAGACAAGAAGACAGTGTTTGCCCTCAGCATTTTACTGAGGCTTCTTATCACACTTGATTTATTGAAACAGATCATTCTCTCTATAGAGACCCTTCTATTCAGTTGATTCTACTTGAGAAGGTGCCTGGCATTTACTTTTCAGTGCACTCAGACTTTGATAGTGTATTACTTTTGTTTGTCTCAACAATCTGCCAATTGCTATCTGTTCCTAGGTGGGATCTGTTAAGTGGCACTTGGCCAGAGGCAGAGGCACGCAGTGATTTTGAAATTCATCCACTTTGCACACATCTGCATTTTATTCCTTTTGAGTATTAAGTAGCATTCTGTCTCATCGATATGTGTGCCCCAGCCTTTTTATTCTCATCCACCTCCCCGTGGACACCAGGTAAGCTCTAGTTTGGAGGCCATAATGAATATAACTACCAGGAGATAGGATTACAAGCCATTGCTTTTAAATATTACTCTTCTGTACCTTGCACAACTACTTGATGGGACTGGAAGGCAAGGACTATTACTCTTAAGTTATAGACGAGGTCCCTAAGCTTAGTAGGGCTCTCACTTCTTAAGCTGCACCCAGGGCCCATGCTGTCCCAGTCACCTTGCAGATCTACGTAGGCAACCCTCATTTCATGCCTTACAGGAGACAGGTAGGGTGGAGGACAGGCAAGCAGTAGATGGACTATTTTAATGTAAATTCATAAATAGTATCTGGTGTTAAATGTAACTTAACATGTTTGTGTCTTTCCTCTTTAGAGTGTGTTTAATGTGGAAACTGAGTTTCAACTTTCCACAATGTGTATGCGGCTACAAAACTTTTTAAATTCAGAAATAGGCAATCTTGATTAAAGAAAGCATTCCAGCATGGATAGGGGAGGGATACCTGAACCCCTGCCCCTAGCTGAGGAGCTATTGATTGCTGATAGCTATTAGGGGAGAGGAGTCATTTTATTCAGGGATGTGGCTACGGGTAGTTCTTCCATGCTCCTGTGGATGGCCCTGTGTCCATTTGTACCTGGGCACCATTTATTAGACTCAGTGGGTTAGTGATTTTTTTTTTAGGTAAGAGGATATGAGGTTGGAAGGGAGATGAAGCATGGTTAGGGAGGAGTTGGAGGAAGGAAAGAGAAGAGGGTATGATCATATATTTCATATATGAAAAGCCAGTGAATTAATATTATTATTGTATTTAATTATCTTAATTAAAAATTATTGTATTTTAGAAAAAAATCAAAATCCCTGAATTCTTAGTATTGTTGCCTGTTCACTGTGTGACTCTGAAAGTTCCCTTCCCTCTGTCTCTGGGCCTCAGGTTTTCTCCTTTGCATAGTAAATGAGAGAAAGTTCTTAGTCCCTGTGAGAATTCAGATTCTATGAGTTTGGAAGATTCTGGGCTTTGGGCCTGGGGGAGGGGAATCAAGGGTCAGAAAAACCCTTGACAGAGTGACCCTGCCACCCTAGGTGTGCCTTTGTGAGACACACAGCTGTCAGCAGTGCCAGTCCTGAACTCATTGGAGCATTGTGCTGGCTGCCTCAAGCCTGCCTCCTGGGTGTAGGGCCCAGAAGATCAGGCCATCCCTGTGGTTTCCTGCTTGAGACAGTTTCACTGAAGTGAACAGAAAGATCCCTGCAGACGACATGAGGTCAAACTTGCCTGAAGTGGGGGCCTGAGCTCAGTTACCACAGTGTGCAACATTTCCCACAGCTGCCAGCCAACCTGCTCCTCCAAGAATGCAACCCCTCTGGAGTCCTGCTGGAGCAGTTGGCAGGAGGGCCCGGAAGAGGTACCTGCTCTGGGCACATGTACAGACAGTGGCATGTCCTCCGGAGAGGGCATCAGGGAGAGCCGTTTCCCTCAAGCAAATCTAGGGCACAGGAGTCAGCTCTGTATACCCCTCCAGTAACAGAACAGACTTGCTCCAAATTCAGCCACTGAGGCATTATTTCTGCTTTCTTTCTTATGGGAGGGCACATTCACATATTACCTGCACTACTGAATGGTGTGTGTGTGTGTGTGTGTGTGTGTGTGTGATTTGAAACAGAGTCGCATGTATCCCAGGCTGGTGTCATTTTGGTATGTAGCTGAAGTTGACATTCCACTTTTTATCTGTATTATTGTTCACTTCTATTCTATCTATAATTCACTCTAATTCTAAAATGGATGTAGAAAGGAATCTTTATGTTATTACTTAAGAAAAAATAAGCCAGCTTTACTTATCTAGAGACGGTAATTGTAAAAGAAAATTCAGTCAAACAAACTGCTATTCAATGGGAGTCGAATACCATTTTCTGCAAAGGGCTTTGAGCCTGTGCACAACAGGGAGATAAGCAGGCATTAAGGATGGGAGAACACCGTCTGGGAAATTTCCTCTTGGCTGAAATAAGGCCGGAGCAGAGGTTGAAAGGATAAACCTTCCTCCGCTTAGTGTCACTAGGAGCCCTGTCCCCACATCATCCAGGATCACATTGTGTGTGCCCCCGACAGGGTCTCCCATGCTTGGGAATTCAGCCTTATCTTTTTTGCCCTCACCATCATGGGGCAACTTCAGGAAGAGGATAATTGTCTTTCTGTGCTTATTGTGAGAAACGCAAAGTTTGGAATTGGAAATCTTTTTTGAAAAACACACACTTTGGGGCTGGGATGGCTCAGTGGGTATGGCTGCCCAGCAACCAAGGCAAGAGAGAGCAGTGGCTCTGGAAAGTTGTCCTTTGATCTTTAAGGGTTTGCTGTAGCTCATGTGTGTCGTCGCCCCCCCCAATTGAGTGTAATTAAAGATTTTAGAATTTAAGGTCTTGTTATCCAGCACTCCCCAGGCATTGCAGAGTGAGCTTGAGAGCTACCTAGGCTTCCATTGGCCTGACCTCTTCCTGTGTCTTGTGTTGGACCAGGGCTTTCTCCCCTGCATAACTGAAAACTGTGACTGAGTTGTGTCCCACCACCCCCATCAATATGTAAAATCTCCAGCGGGGCTGTATTTTTGAGACCTTCATCTCTGTGTCTGTCTTTTGGGCATAGGAGAGAATTCTAGCCCTACTCTGCCCCTGTGAGGTCTTCAGAGCATCAGGAAGTGATCATGGGCACAAAGGAAATGGGCAATGCTAACGGAGACCGGCTTCACTTTGCTCTGGGCTCACCTCTCCCACGAGTACCCACAACCAGCTCCGTCCCGTTGTGACAGAGTCAGATCTGCAACTGTGGACTGATGACGCAGTCCAGTGCTGTCTCCAAAGCCACTGGAAAAGGCAACATGTGGAGCCTCTTGTCAACACATCCCCAGTGTCTTTCCCCTGAGATTTGACACTATTTTTGTTCTTTACAAGGGCTTCATTTACCTCGTTCATTATTGTTGACCACGGTTTCCCTGTCGTGAACATTTTGCTAATCTAAGCTCCGCCCTGATCCAAACACCTCTGTGAGGCCCAGTCACGTGCATGCATGCATGCACTGTAGCTTTCATTCCCAGACAAAAAGAAATTCCAAATCAAAAGGACACAATCAGACACTTTTACGTCCACTGTCAAACTACTCTTCAGAAAGGCTGTTTCACTTTGTTCCTCATCCAAAAGTAGAAGAGGCAGGAATTCATTTCATCCTGGGCTTGGCAGCCCTCGGCCTTGTTAATGCGCAGGTGGAGGAAAGCAACACACATGCGTTCTTTTGCACAGTTTTTGAATCATTAGTGAGACTGAGCATCTCTTTATAGGCTTATTATCTATTTAAAGATCTTCCTTGGTGAAATAGATTTGCCTGTTTCCTGCTGGTAAAAAAATCACAAAACCTGAAAAAAGAAAGCCCACTAATTTACCAGAGATTGTCCAATCATATTGCTGTGCTTTTGAATTGGATGTTGTAACATCACCCTTTGTTTTTGTTTTCTCTTCTGCTGCACAGATAGTGAGAGGTGTTGCCACAAGGAAACACCTCAGTTGTGTTCAGTCCACTTTGCATACACAGTTCTTTGAGAGTTCCTCTCCAGATGTCAGTCAAAGATAGGGCTTCCATGTGGGCAAGGTGCTCCTTGGCTCTCACCAGAAGACAGGAGGTGTGACAATAGGAGGCCCTTCAAGCCATCAGTGTGGCTAAGGTTCATGGCTTCTGTTCAGCCTTTGCCAGGCTCCCTGTTGTTGTTGTTGTTGTTGTTGGTGGTGGTGGTGGTGGTGGTGTGTGTGTGTGTGTATGTGTGCGTGCGTGCGTGCATGCGTGCGTGCGTGCGTGCGTGCGTGTGTGTGTGTGTGTGTGTGTGTGTGTGTGTGTGTGCTCTTAGCGGGATTTGAGACCTCCAAGGTCCCATCCTGCTTGTTGCTCGGCCGCCTTCTCATTCTTACTGCTTCAGTTCTGAGCACGTGCATGTCTCTCACCTCCTGGTCTTTAAACATACTCCATCTTCCCTATGACACTCCTTTTTCCTTCCCCCAAGGAAACACAATGCTCCCCATAGTGGCTCAAGTGTCATTGACTCTGGGGACTCTTCTCTGATCCCCTCATCTGTGATAGTTGCCTTTTTTTGCCTAACCCATCACAACACATGCTCAGACTGTGTGCTATTTAGTTTGCATTTCTCTACCAGACCATGAGTTCCTCAAAGGTGTGACTGAAATTTGCTGGTCATTATATTTTTAACTCCCAGCACAATGCTGGGCACAACACAGCTGCTTAATGCACATTTGGTGAATATGTGAATGCAGAAGGGAGTTCTGATATTCAGTGGCAGTGCCCTCCAACCTGTGGCTGAATAGGCTAGCTGATCACTGGTAAGGAGGAAAAGCACACATACAGAATCTAAGGAGAACACTCTCATTGCCATATACGCATCTGTCCTTGGCTGATCCACCAATGTGACACATGACTGTAGCTTCTTAGATGAGAAATGAAGGTCCAGATAGCAAGGGGATGGAGCTTGGGACAAAAGGATGGTGGCCCGACAGGGACATGGCAACATCAGGAGCTTGACTCTAGCAGGTTTCTGTTTTGCTTTTGGGTTTTGTTTTCCCTGAGGAGGAAGTTTGGGGGCAGAGACATGTCTATGTCCATAAATTAGAGCAAACTCAAGCTGGCTCACAACAGCTGATGTCTAAGTTTGTGGGAGTCATTCTGTGTTAACTATATCCATTATTTTAAAAAAATTAAATTAAAAACCGGAGAAAAATCTACAAAAAAAGATAATAAATTCTCAAACTCAAAAAGTAAATTCTCAATAATTTCCCTATATTTTTCAATTAGTGGTGTTCTGGAAGCCATCTGCACAGGAGAGATGTAGTCCATGCAGGGCCAGAGTCTGAGCTAAGGTCCTCATGAGGATAAGGCTCCGGCCTCCAGTGGTATTCTGGCCAACACATCCCTCTGAATCCAGATGCTGTGTCACCATGCTCCCTTAGTTGAGAAAGTTCCCTCTGGATTGTTCATAACCAGGTCCCACAATGTCTATTTCCAAGGAAGCAGACAAGCTCAAGGTCTAGATTATACAGGATGCTGTTTGAGATCCTGATAGATTTTCAAATCTTTTTTTGTCCACTGTGTCTTTGTGGCCAAATGGTGACAATAACAGCAGCAGCTGATCAGGGATAATATGACAGAAGGTGCTAGTCACCTGCCAGCATGTTCCTCCCATTCATGCTGATGATTCTCCTGCTGACTGATTTTTCTCTTCTGATGCCCCACTGTGATTTTTCCAGTCCTGCATCCAGATCTGTCTCATCTGCCAAGGGTGCCAATGCCAGCTTCACCAAGCTTGAATCCCACACCAAACCCCCATTTGTTTAGTTTTGACCTTACAACAAATAAGACTGGGAAGGTTACATGTTCTATATCAGCTGTTGACCTCACATCAATTTCCTTTCATTATAACGTAGCCCTAATCTGTCTACATGCAGGCTACGTCTGAACTAAGGAAACCCAGTCTTGCCCCATCATTGGAAACAGGCCTGGGTCATGTGCCACACTAGAGGCCAGTCAGCTATTGAATAGGTTGGGGCCATGAATCAACATAGCAAGCTGATTTCTAGCAATAATTGGCTGGGCAGATAGTCTAGTCACTAAACATGAAGATACGCTGTATGACCCAGAAGGAAAGATCAACTTTATATTTCACCACCCACCAGAAAGTGAGACAGCTTGATATTTTGTGGGTAGCATTTCCTAACTTTTATTTCCTTGCAAATTTACCCATCAAAATAAGTGAGATTATTGTGCATGTATATAGCATGTCATATAACCTGTATTATATAGTCTACTTTGAGGTGTTATTGCCCTGAACCTCCATGTTGGAAACACAGACCCCCCTAATTTAAGGTAGGTGGTATGAAGGTGAATGTATAAATAGCTGGTGTGTCTCACTCCCCTATGAAACCTTCCCTGGTCCCTCCAATACTCAGGAAGTCCTCCTTTTACATTCTCACTGATGCTAGAAAACGCTTTCAGTGCAGAGCTAAAGCATAGATGACTGATGAGTTAAGTACCTTCGTAACCTTGCTAGGTCAATTCATTCTTTTCTCCAGTCCTCCTTCCTTCTTTCTCACCATCTTCCCTCTGTCCAGCTTGCCATGTCCACTAAGGTTGAATAGTTGATATCTTCTTGATAGCTTCCCTCCTCTCCCTGGATCCAGACATGTGCTTGCCTTTTTCCGTGAACTTGCAGATGATACTAAGAGATGGCCCCCTGCACAGACTCAGGCAAGAGCTGACAGGGTCTCCACATAATAGGAATCCCCAGACTTCCCCTCCGCTGCTGCCCCTATTAAATTCTGAGCCAAAGAAAAGCTAGAGAATCGGGTTGTGGAGTTTGGTTTTAAGATGCTGGCTTCCTTCTTGGGTGGTCTGGCTTTCTTTGGGCCCCCTCCCCTAACTCATTGTATCCCTATCTGGGAAAGAAGTTGAGGATGAAGAGCAGGCAGTGAGATAGCAATGGTGAAGATGGGGTTTTGGGATCAGGCAAATTTGGTGACAGTAACATGTAGTGTGACAAAAATCCTGGTTTGGGTTTCGGGGATCTATATTTTAACTATGCCCCTGATTCTATTGCCCCATAGGTAAAGTCCCTTGTCCTCCCAGCAGCAGGCAGAGAGGAACAGCCTGTTCTGACTTTCTTGGTCAGACACACTGTCCCTTCTCTGCTCTCTCCTCAGCCATCACCACACATGAGCAACAAGTCTCACTGCAGAAGGATGGGCCTTCCACTGCTTCTGGTTTTCGTGACTATGGGATCTTACATCTAGTATTGGGCTCTCTGGTAACAGACGTGTAAAGGCCTTCTATTGACACTTTGATATAGCCTATGAGTCCTGGATGTTTGGGCCACACAGTTGCCGGATCTCTCAGGAAATCAAAGGATGGGCAGCATTAGATGGCTTTATAGATAAAAGGCAAAAAGCCAGTCAAGTCCAAAAACAGAGCCTGGCATCCAGGAAACCCAGGGACGATGTGCTTATCATCATAGTATTACTATGGGTCACCACCTCCCTTCTGTCACTTCAGAGAAAAAGAGTCACTCAGCTGCCCCTGGCCTGACCCCTTTCTCTTCTCAACCAAGGAGGAAGCCCTCAAGCAGAAGGCTTCCAGCTTCAGTGCACACTCATGTCACCATGTTCAGTGCCATTGACTGCGGGATGTCGCCTGCAAACAGACCTGCTGTTACTAACAGTGGCCATAGCTGACGAGTGATGAGTACAAAGGTCAGAGTGACCGAGGCAGGGGGCCCATGTGCACTTCAGGCATATCACTCCACCACTTTGACCCCGCTTTTTCATCTGCCTGGACCAGCTGTACCCTTTCCCATGATTGTGCGTGTTCATAGCACAATCATGAGGTTTGCGTGAGCTGTGAAGCTGGGATATGTCCCCGCCCATACTGTATGTGACACGGGTAGGTTCCTTCCAGCTATGCACCTACCCCATCCTCCATAGCCTTGCAGGGGCCTTTGACCAGCTCCACAGCAATGAAGCCGTGGGAAAGTCTTGGTACCCACTCTTCTCTGCCTCCTGCCTCAAGCACCTTCAGCCTCAGGCTTCAATGACAACAGAGGAAAAGGAGAACACAAGGAAGGGCCACACACTCCTGAAGAGCTTTCTTTCTTTCTTTCTTGTTTTTAATGAAAAAGAAATAAGAAAAGCAAACAACACTTCTCAGTGTGTGCTGTGCTAAGAAACCACAGTCATACAAAGTAATTTACAACACCAAGGGAGAGCAGTCCCAGAGGCTTTGCTTACAGTCTCTGTGCCCTCTAAGGGCAGAGGACCCCTCCCTCGAGGCCATTGTTTCTCAGACAAGTGTCCACCTCTCCAGGGCTGTAAAAAGGGACAGCTTATTCTACGTATTTGGCCTCGATTCTCTTGGAAGCCCAAGCCATGTCTTGTTCACTGGTCCATGACACATACACAGGAAGCGGGGGTTTACGAGATTCTGTGGGTGGGAGGTACTGGGAAGCGGGTTTAGGGGTGCACACCACTCTTTTCGCTGACCTCTGGCTCTGTTGAAGTTCTGGAGGGGGAGAGGCTAGGAAAGTGAGGCCCTGTATTGCACCTGCTAGAGGTACTTTGCTGGGTATCTTGCTGTTAGCTTCCCCTGTGAGTGGCAGCTAAAGGCGTGCCCCTGTACGCTGATGCACGAAGGAAAGGTTCAGGTGGGGATGAGTCATGCTCAAGCTGCTGTGAATTCTGATGGGAAGCCAGAAGGCAGTGGGGAGGGAAACACGCACTTGCCACAGCCAGCTTCTTATGCTGACCCTGTTCCAGTTCCTCCACCGCTGCCTCCTTTGATCCGGTCTTTGAGGGTTACCCAGACCCTGCTTTGACATCTTTCTCTGTGATTTTCACGACCCTAGGAAGGCCCCCAATCTTCTCAAGCCTTAATTTCATGATCTATCAAATGGAGAGGGTCATGTGAACTTCAAAGGATGACTGTACATACTGTGACCACGTCATTAAAAAGCCCACTATGACAGGACCCAGCACATAGTAAATGCTCAAATGGTCGCAAGCTGACACTGAGTACGACTACCATAGTTACCAAATCTGTGTCGATTTGGATGTGGCAATCAGAAGTATTGGACAGTGTTCCTGGTAGGACACAGATTCTTCCTAGCTTCCTGTACTGTCTGTGAAGTTCAAATGCCTCAGATCTTGGGGGTAGCAGAGGGTCTGACCTCCATTGCTTTCCCTTTGACCACTGGCTCTGTGGGCCAGAAGCTGTCCTGTCCCTAGACTTCGGTGCCTTCCCTGGGGAAGAGAACACTGTTGGTGTTAATGCTATTGTAGAAATGTGGGCTGAACTGGTTGAGGACAGAGCCTCCATAGCCTAGAGCATTGGTAGGTACCGGGTTGACCCATTCACCCCCACTCCCATGGCTACTGAGGTTGGTGAGGGGCGTGTAGGAGTTGAAACTCAGTGAGTTCTGCCCCATCTTGTCAGTAGGCTCCGGGCTCAGTCCTGGTGTGGTCACCGAGCGGCTCATAGGATTTGTTCCACTCACATAGGCTGTCATGGTGGAGAGGAAGTTGTTGAGGCATGGGGTGCCTGAGGGGGCAGGGGAGGAGCACTTCTCTGGGGAACTGGTGGTGTCCGGTGAGGCCGTGTCTAAGTCCTGAGGCTCTGTGGACTTGGGGCTACCTGCCAGGAGACTATTCTCCGTTTTCTCTGAAGCCAAGGAGCTTGTGCTCGAGGAAGCATCTGATTTTCTCTTCCTCTTCCTGCGGAAGTTTCCATTGTCAAACATCTTCTCACAGTTGGGGTCCAGAGTCCAGTAATTCCCTTTGCCTGAGACAAAAGTGGGAGACGTTCAGAAAACAGAGAGATGGACACAAGGCCTCATTCCGTTCGTCTGCAAAGTTGTGAACGCAAATCAAGGGCGACAATGCAAAGAAAAGAGCAAAGCCTGGGGCAGAAATGGAGAAATTGCAGACATCTGCCCACCTTACACACCTCTCTCTAAGCACCCCACACACCTGTATTTCTCTAAACATACCTGCGCTACAGTCCATCTCTCTCTAAATAGTGCCCCCCCCCCACAAAAGGCTCCAGGGAGTGTTTGGAACACAGCATAAGGCCTAAAGGACTTTACAAGATTGATCCCTGTAAGGGTAAAGAGTCAGGGTACAGGGATCCAGGGTGTGGAGGGATACTGGTTGGGGCTTCTACTTACTATTAAGGTTCAGGAAAAGCCAGGGAATAGTCTGGACCCCTGGATGTGCATCTTGAAAATGAACTTGAGCCCTAGCTTTGCCCCTCACTGACAAAGGACTCTGGATAAATCTCAGTTTTCTGGGTTGAAAAATGCCCGTTTCCTGAGACTCACTATGGGAAAGGACAGACACTGCATGTGTCCAAGAGCCGTGCAACTGAGGTGCCACCAAAAGGGATGCCCCAACAGTTCCCTGGTACACTGAGCTAGAACATGGGAGAAGACCTAGCATGGGACAGTCTCTCCTCTGAGCGACAAATCAATCTGACAAAGGCTGACTTCAAAGGGGACAGAGGTAGGGTTCCAAGCCATACCCTGGCTTCCTGTATGAGAGCCAAACTAGACTTCATTTCTGGAAACTGGATTCAGGATTATTTCGCATTGCTCTCTGCAAGTGTCTGTGACTCATCATTTGAAAGGGACATTCCAGTCTCTGCAACAGAGCTGTGTTTAAGTCAAGGGTCATCACTACCACTCCAATTTATGTAACTTTAAGAAGGCAGCTTCACCTCAAATGTTATTTTCCTCATCTGAGCAATGGGTTCAGTAAGAGACATCCTGCAGGGTGCTGCCAGGATTAAAGGAGGTTTTGTATGGAGGGGAGGACACGCAGAGCCATACCATGGGGCCATCAATGGTGACAACCAAGGCTAGGCCCTCTCTGCTACAGGGGTGGCTACGGCACACTCGGGCTTGGCATGGTCTAGTTCTACCAAGGACTTCTTTGCTGGGCACTGAAGCACATGTGAATCATAATGACTGAAATGTATTGAGCTTTTGTTCACACAAAGACTGTGCAGAAACATGTTTGGATAGATATTTTTCCCATTTTTGTTTTTCAGATAAGGAAACAGGCTCAGCAAAAGCAACCTCCCTGGGACCCGGAAGCCTGAGTCTGTTTCCAGAGCCCACATTCTCCTCTTCCACTGCAGAGTTCCTTCTAGCCCTGTCTCCTAGCAGCTCCCAGTTTTGTGGCTAGAGTGGCAGCTGTAGTTAGAACTTTCTAGAATACAGTTTGGAGCAGAAAGGAAATAAGTCCTCAGGGATACCTGCTGCCTCCCAAGGGGTGGTCTCCTGCTCGTTATGCACCGCCGTCTTACCTGGGTCATCTTCATCTCGGGGCACCTTCTTGAAACAGTCGTTGAGGGACAAGTTGTGGCGGATGGAGTTCTGCCAGCCTGCCTTGCTCTTGTTGTAAAAGGGGAAGTTGTCAGCCACGTACTGGTAGATCTGGCTCAGCGTGAGGCGCTGGTCAGGTGCACCGTGGATGGCCATGGCAATGAGGGCTGAGTAGGAGTATGGTGGGCGCACCAGCTTCATGAGCTCCTCCTGAGAGGGGATGGGCAGCCAGCCCAGGTCGCTGGGCAGTAGCTGCCTCTGCATGCCATAGGCCTGGGGCAAGAAGGGGCTGGCGTTAGTGCCAGGCAAGTAGGGTGGTGGGGTCATGGCTGGCCCATTGAGCCAGAGGTAGGGGTTAGGGGTGGCCCCATACTCCCCACCACCCTCGAAGGAGGTGGGGCGCTGAGGGCTGGGCATGCCCTGAGTGTGGAAGAAATTCTCATAGTAAAGATTCATCTCGGGGGGCTCCTGGCCGATGCTGGGGAACTGGGGACTGCATCGCGGTGGCGAGGGTGCCGGGAGGTCGAAGGAGCTCATGCTGGGGCTGGGTTCGGGTAGCCACCGGCTGCACCTGTGCTCTCTGGAGCTGTCCCTGACAGGTGTTCAGCTGGCCCTGGCCTCCTGTGACTTATACCCCGAGGGCTTTGCTGGGTGGCCCCACCCAGGGGCGGTCACCTGCCAGCAGATCCAGGCCAGGACCCGCCTCCCTCTCTTCCCTGCTGGTTGTGGTCTTGGTCTCCACTAATGATACCCTAAAGGAGAGCTATTACAGCTGATACCCCAAATGGCCAGTGTTGTCATCAGTCTTCTCTGCTTACTTTCTCATCGCCCTAGCTTACATTTCTTTTCCCTTTCATTTTTCTTCCCTCCTTACTTTCCATCTCTTTCTCCTCCTACCTGTCTCCTCTGCAGCTTATTCTGTATTTCTCTCTTTGTTTCCCTTCTCTATGTCTGGCTCGCTCTCTATCTGTCTCCACTCCCTCTTGCTTCTTGCTCCCCATCCCTCATTTCTCCTTTCACCCCTGCCCCTCATTCTCTAACCAATGGCTACCCCGTTCCTACTATCGACAGCTCCTGTGCTATGGTCTTTGGAAGGGAAGATGCATTTTCTGGAGTTGCCAAGAGATCCCCCAGCCCTTGGAGAGTGAGAGCGGAGCATGACCTCTGGAAAGGTCTCATACGGCTCCCCCCTGCTCCTAACACACACACACACACACACACACACACACACACACACACACACACACACACACTGTAGGCAGATAGAAGCCAGTGGGAAGGCTGCTGTGGACATGGCCTGGGGACCCACCAAGATGAGCCACAGGCCTCTTAAAAAGCACATCAAAAGGGAGAGGATTGGAATTAGATTGCAGGGAGAAATGAGAAAGAACACCCATGATTCAAGTTTATTTCTAGCTCCAAGGCACAGCCGTCTCTCCAGATCCTCTGCTGATCTAATGTCTGTGGAAGTTGCTGTGCAGAAGCCTCTGGCACAGAGGGAACTGGGCAATGCCAGGGCCCCCAGCTGTCCATGCTCTTGCCCTCTCTTGCAGCTTCAGAGACATGGCTTACAGACAGGCCTTACAACTTCTCTTAGCTGCTCAGCCAGGGCTGGTTTTCTCTTGGGGTTCTTTTGTAGATCCCAGCTTGCCCAGCCTCTCTCTTCTTTACACAAACATCAGGCTCTGAGCCTGGGGAGTGGCTGGAGGTCTCCTCGTGGGGCAGGCAGTTCTTTCCTGATGAAGTTCTGGAAACAGCTGCACCATCTCTCTGAAGGAACAGGTGGAAGAAAATCGATGTAAGCTGTCTCTAATACCTCCCGCTGCCTTCCAACTCTGCTTCCTTCTCCTGACTTCTCCCCTCCTCCAGATGCCATGCTTCTTTGAGGCTGAAAAGGTGGGGGGCACCACCAAAAGAGGTTGCTTGCCTAGGACTTTTCCTCGCTATGGTCTCCTGGACAGGTGTGCCAGGTCACATGACAAATGTGAGTACCACAGGATTGCTTCCATTTGCAATGTTTGGGTGCCTGCCTAGAGAGGAGGCATTTGTGTCGGAGGGATTTCCCTGTAGTCCAAAGAGCCACCTGTCCCCCTCATGGACAGTTAGGGAAAGGGTTTTCCTACCGGGTCTAAACCTTAGACTTCAAAAGCTCCCCGAGGTTCAAAATAAGTAAACTTGGCATGGTTTTTCAGAACACTAAAACAAGAGACGGTATATTTTTGCTTAGTCTCTCAACTAGGAACACTTAGCTAGCTGACAGTGGAGCCCTGAATTTTCAAAATACACCCCATGAGAGCCCAGATCATGGACATAAAGCTGTACAATTAGCCTTGCAGCTCACTTACCAGAACTGGACAGAACAAAGAGGTGGTGTGGGACCTCCACTATGGCACTGCTTATTACATCACCATAACAAACTGTAGTTAACAATGGCCAGCAATGAAGGCTTAGTTAGTTTAATAGTGCCTCCTCCAAATGATGTGACCTTATGCAGGTATGAAAAATCCATTGAGGGAGAACAATTAAATTTTGATGGAATGAAAAGATGGCTGTGTTTAAGTGAAACTTGGAGAAATAGGCTTTAAAAGCATACATATTTTCATATGTATACACACAAATACAATATATAGAAACATAAAGATTAATTTTATGGATGGAGGTGCTCTGTTTTGTGTAGTTTCTAAGTGGTTCAAGAAGCATTGCTTTGCTTTGGGGGTAAAATTTCAAAGGTCAGAAAGAAGGGGTCTAGAGGTGTGGCTCAGCAGGGCAGAGTGTTTGCTGATCTTCAGAGGACCCAAGTTCAGTTCCCAGTACCCGCATTGGGCAACCTGTAACTCCAGCTCTGTGGAATCCAGTGCCCTCTTTAGGTCTCCGTGGCACCCATGTACATGTGCACACACACATGCACATGTTCACATATGAGTAAACACCCGTAAAGAAGCAGTGTTAGGGTCACAACAAGCATAGGTCCTGAGCTCTGGTGGACTCACCAACCAATCCTAGCTTCCCTCTGGGTGGGGTGGTCCTTAACACATGACTTAGCTCTTCTCATCCCCAATTTCCTCAGGTGAAAATGGGGAAAAGCCCCAGTACTTAACTCACAGCATGGTTGTGAAGTAAATTGTTTCACATGGCACAGAGAGGCAATGATGGATATTATACTGTAGCCCCTCTGGAGTTGGTAAACACAATCGGGTCCTTAGGGAGCTTGTGCCTTGTGTGCTAATTGTTGGCTTTTGGCAGTCAAAGGCCAGGGGAGGAGGGACAAGAATTACAATGAAAGGAATGGGTGCTGGGGTTGCATGTTTGGTGTCACAGATCACATAGCCAGACTGTGATATTCGAAGATGATGGGGCTCCCTTTAAGTCTCCTGGCTAGCAGACACTTTTAGAGACATGCACACCTGAGTCTCCTGAGTTACACATGGATCTGGTTTCTTTTTCCCGGGCAGTCCAAGAAAACCTGGCAGGTTGTAGGAGGCCTTGTCTGGTTCCCAGAGGGCAGAAGCTGGGAACTTGGGTCCCTGTACATCCTCATAGGGTGAACCCTTAACCAGAGGAATCCATTTCAGATTTTCATGAACCCTCAAATCTGAGGAAACATGTTCTGGTTAATCATATAAATAGACAATCAGACAAACACATAAATAAAAGATTGAGGAGTAGGGTCTAAGCCATCCCAGGGAAGGCTACAGCAGCAGCTAATTCAATAATGTCTAGAGACACACCTCCTTGAGTAAGATTGCTCATGTGTTCTGATCCCCATGTGCCATACAAGGGACAACAGAGCATTACAAACACAGGCTTTGGGATTGGACCTGGCTTTGCCATTTGGTGGTTGTGTGATCTTGGCCAAGTTCCCTGATCTTACAAGGCCTCACTTTGTTTATCTATAATGTGAAGACACAAACAGCATCCTCCTCAAGACAAGTGAAGGAAAAGATTATGTGACACACAAAGCTCCAAGCCTGGAAGCAGTCAACAGGGCAGATAGTGAGAGGGACAAGGGCCGCTTCAGGAGGCCGGGTAACGGCGAGAGAGACGGCTCTGGGCAGAAGGCCCAGCATTGTGTCTTCCTCTATTTGCTTTGGCCATTTGGGAGCGATGGCCCTGGAGGGAAAGAGGAAGGATCTGGCACAATTTCTGGTGTGTGTTCCCGGCATTCAACTGCTCCAGAAGCCTGGGGTACCTCACCCTCTGCAGAAAGGGCCAATTCACAGATATATGACCAAACTAGCTGACCAGGGGCAGTCACAGCTGGCCTTGACTTTGAGAGGTAGACTGTCACCTTGCATCTTTAGAGGTCTCATGTCAATTCATCTAACATGAAGATGGGCCCCTCTAAGATGGATTTTCACAATCAGTGGTTCACTTAGTTCTCTGGGACACATTGTGAAGTGATGACTCCGTTTTCTTGCTCAGACCAGGGGACAAAGGCCCGGGGCAGGTGACTAACAGGTAAGAACTGACCTGATGTACTGGGCTGAAGGGGATCACATGCAGCACTCCCAGGGAGAAGAGCGGCCAGGTGTTGTCCCTGGACTTGAGAGTCACTCTTACCTGGACTCCTGAGATACTGTGATACCTCAGATTGTAGGCGAAATGGTTCCGGGCCTCAGTTTCTTCACTGGGCAAGGGAAAAATCCAACTGCCTCTGAGTGTTGCTTTGAGGACTACACAGTGGGCAGGCAGACATAGTAAAATCCAGTTCTCATTTGGTATGCAGGAACTCCAGGGAGTGGGAGATGCGGATGCTCCGCTAGCTGTGGTTATAGTAGCAGGGGCTCATGGACCTTACCTTGCCTTTGATGGGGGCCCATGGGCTTGTCCTTTCTACACACGAAACACAAATAGCTTCCCAGGTTGTGAGGAGGTTCTGGTGTAGAAGTGGGTTGTGATGGGGAGTCAGGACAGAGACCAATTTAAAGCTATCGCATTATAGCTTTCTCGTCTGCAAGATGGGGATGAGCGTCACAGCGTTGCATAGCTGTTCTCTTGTAATGCCTACCCATGAGGAGAACCAGCTCCTACCTGGTTCTCTTATTTCGCCTAGCCAGCAACATTCACTAGAGCCTGTTTTGAGATGTTTGGGGACTTGACACAGGGATGATGTCTGTGTCCCAGGGAGAGAGGTTGGTAGAAGTCTAGCTGGGGTGTTCCTCAAGCTGAGGGTGATCTTAGTGCTGTCCATGCTTTTTCACAGCTACTGTGCTTAGGATGAAGAAACATAGGTCAATACCGCCCTCTGGCGGTCTTTACTTTAAAAGCAGGAAAGGGGGAGATGCTTGAATACAAATTCCAGGCCAGACCAATGGTTTGGCTAAGTAAGGGCAGGAGACAGAAGTGAAAGTCTCAAGTGTGGTGCACCCAGGACACAACAAGGAACATTTTATGAAGGCGGCATGACCCTTAAGAAAAACCCCTTATCTTTCTGCCCTGGCACAGAGGGTACTTGGTTGGAATGAAGCCAAGTATGTAGGAGGCAGCCTGATCATGTCTGAGCTGCATGGATCTGAAGTCTATTCCTGCAGCTGTGTTTTCTGAGAGTCTGGGTGCTGTTTAGCTTCGGGGTTTCTGCTTTCTCATCTCTAAAATCTGTTGCAGAGACTGAAGTAATCCAGCCTACTAGGTGACAAGTAGACAGGAGTCATTCTGTCCGTGGTTTGGCACAGGCTAGGCTGTCCTCACAGATCCACAGGACCACTGAGGCTGACACCCCTTGTGGGGGTGGCTGTGTTTGTGCTTCTGTTTATTTAGAATATTTTTTGATTGCTGCTCTATTTTTTTATAATATACTCAACTTACTTTAAAGATAAAGATCCGTGTGTCTTCTGGAACTGGACCATCAGCAGCTGGCATCATTTGCCAAAAGTAGGAAGTACAGATTCTTTAGGTCTTGCACTGTTATGGGTCTGAACTCCCCCTATTTCATAAGTAGTCATAAAATAACTCCTTTCACAAAAATCTTCGTACTGGAGTCATTAAGAGTGAAATTTAAGAAGAAGCAACACGGTCAATTTGCTTCTTGTCGGAAAAGTTTGGGCTGTAAACCTGATGACTAGTTACAAATGCTAGAGAGATGGATTTGTATTTTATAAACACTACATAAGTCAGAACAGTGTTTGGTCTGTGAGTTTGATGGGCTTCATTTTTTCTTACACTCTCCGGAGGCAAAGAGGAGTCTGCTTTAAACTCCCCGCTCCAGTCTTGCCCCTCCCCCTCTTCACTATCTCTCTGTTCTTCACCTAATCCATGCTCTTCCTTCTCAAGCCATCTCTGATGAGAACCTTGGGGAAGGAAATGCTAGATTGGAGCCGGTGCCTTCCTCTCCAACAGACACTCAACCTGGGTCTCACATCCTCCCTCCCCACATCTTCACCTTCTCAAACTACCACTAGCATGAGCCAATGGTGTACTTCAGAGAAACCCAAGGCTCTGCATGTACAGAGTACAGTCACGAATCATGTGATGTATTCTGGTCAACAGCATGATTGACCATCCCACACAGTGCTGACTCCATTGGTTACCACGGGGCTGAGAATTCCTACGGTCTATCTGTGTCTTATAGCTGTGATGATGCTGTAGAAAGGAATCCCTTTTGTGTTTGTGCTGTTAGTATAAACACACAGAGCGCTGCCTGTCATCTGGGCATATATTAGCCACAATATGCGCAGCACATAATACTTGATGATGAACGACCATGCCACTGTTTATGTACGTTACTGTGCTGCACCTGTATCTGTTTCTACACAGTGCATTCCTCCTTACACAAAATTAATTGTAAAACAGTACGCGCTGCGACATCCGTAGCAGCCTTCTATATCTTGCCTTCTTCACATCCCTCCATTGCCCCTCAGTTATAACAAGAGCCTATCTGGAGTGACTGGCCCAGACCATCTAGGTTTGTGTCAAGTACACTTATGAGCTTTGCACAGTGACAAAAATCTCCCATATGCTTTTCAAAATGCACCCTGACTGCGTACTGCCACAAGTTTGTATCTGTGGTGTATCAGGTGCTGAGTTTTCCAATTCTTTCCAATTCCATTCTCAAATTACAAATCCTAGGGCGGGAAGCTCACTGTGGCCCACGTGCCCAATTGGCTTTCCTTTGGGAAAGGGAAAACAAGGTTTTTCTGGGCCTTTGACCTTGGCAATCAATCTTCCACTCTGCGTTGTTCATTTCCAGGAGTACACACTGTCTCCTGGATGTAGAGCTGAACCACTGGTGATCCGCATTCCCTTCCTAATGATCATAGGGTCCTCACCTTTGCTTCAAAAGGCTTCTCTGGTTGCTACTGCATCCCTGGCATCTACTATAGATCCCCCTGTGCTTGGAGGTCTTGGGGTAGTTGAGGCTGGAGGCATGAGCCTGGGTACCTCTGAGGAGGACTCGTTTACTCAGTGCACCCTTCCCAGTGGTCTCTAGAAAATCCCTCAACTAAAACCACCTCTAGAGAGGTTAGGGTTGAGGGCAGTGTGTATGTATGTATGTGGTACATTAATAGCACAGCTGCCAACCGTCATATACACACTGAGAATTTTGGCACCCTACCCGGTAGCCATTCTAACCATGCCTTTGTGTCTGAAATTCCTCATCTGTGGAGTCAGCCATCGTTGGATCAAAATATTCAGAAGAAAATTGCATCTGATTGTACGTAGCTTTTTCTCATGAATCCTGAAATGAAATGTATTACTCTTTCTGTAGAATTTGTATTGCATTAGCTATTACAACAGATCTGGAAGTCATTTGACATGTGTAAGAGCATTTATTATATGCAAGTGCATATAATACGCATTTTACACTGGAGGCCTACCTGAGCACTTGTGTCTTTTAGTATCGTGGGTGGTCCTGAAGCCAACCCCTGCAGGTACTGAGTGATGACTGTGCATCCTTAGGATGTAGGTGGAAAAGCAGGGAAGGCAGCAATGGAGCCACTGCCAGCTCTGGCCACTAGGAAGGTCCTACCTAGCCTTTTGCCAAGAACTTAGTAAGATCATCTTATTGGCAGGTGCTGACTCAGGACTGGGAGCCTCCATTGCCCATGTTCTCAGTTCCCTGGCTGGCTTCATAGTCCTTTAGCATTGGCCCCATAACATCAGTGGAAACTGGGCTCTCTGATTGTATTTCCTCAGGAGTCACAGATTTTGAAAGACTATGCCCCCATTAATGTCCTTGTGTTTCTGAGGGGCTTTTCTGGTAAAAGAGAGAATGGGTATTGTCTGTGCACTTTCAATTTGGAGGCCTTGCTGGTTAGTTTTTATGTCGCCTCAGTAAGAGCTAGAGTCTTGTGGGAAGGTGAAACCGCCTGAGTCAGACTGGCCCATAAGCAACGTTTTGCAGTGTTTTCTTAATTAATGATTGATATGGCAGGACCCAGCCTACTGCCTGTAGGTGCACCTCTGGGCAGGTAGTCCTGGACTGTATAAAAAGCAGGCTGAGTGAGCCGTGAGGAGCAAACCAGTAAATGGCAGTCTCTGCTCGAGTTCCTGCTTTTATTTCCCTCCACGATAGACTGTGAGCTGGCAGTGTAGGATGAAATAAACCCTTCCCCACAACAACAAAAATCAAGTTAGGACAGGGACTATGACCCCATGTATCCTAGTTCCTCTGGTGAGAATTATCTCTTATTCAGAAAAATCCAACAGCCAGGCAAATAGAAGGTGGTGAGGTTGGGGGGGGGTCTCCTGTTTTTCTAGACCTTGGCAAAGGTTCCAGGCACTATATCAGGTTAAGGAGTGATGAAGTCTGGGTCTGACAGGTTTTCCTGTGTAGGATGGTCCAATGAGTTCCAGTGGGAGTGATCTGAGCTAGACTATTTGCAGGTTATTTGGACCTACAAAATTTAACATGTAGGGCCAATAAGGCGTTTGGATGGGGGAGGGCTATTTCCCCACCCCCTATATCCTCCACAGCCACACTGGTTAGCTACATGGTCTGTACCTCAGCTGACTCCCATACAAGTGAATGAAGGATGATAGATTTTAGAATCCATCTTCTCAAGAGCTGCCAAAGGGACTGAAGGATGACGCTTAGGAAGGAGTGCACAGAATTAGTAATTCTCAATTTGGCCCATGAGAAATAGGGGATGGAACATCCTCCATCTCGCCTGTCCAGGGGTGCCAAGAATGGAAGAGCAGGCACATAGGCACATCTGTTATGCAGTTGGCTGTCTGTCTCTTTACAGTGTGTCACAGAGTTGGCAGTCTGTCTTCTTATAGTGTGTCACAGAGCTCCAGGCAGCACAATGATACACGGTTCTGAATTGTCCCCATATTTCTCTGCTTTGCCTCTTTGTTGCATAGACATGCATTCCTCATTCTCAATAAAAAATCAAAATTTAATCTTTTAATGTTTACTCGAATTACTTGGGACTCTTGTTCAGATGTGAAATTATCTGGGGTGGAGCCTGGGAGTCTGCCTTTCTAACCACCTTCCAGGTGAGGCTGATGAAGTTGACCTGTAAATTGTTCAGTGTTGCAAGATAGTCTATGGGACTTGGGCATGATTGCAAGCAGGACCAGATTTTAAAAACAGTCTTGGAAAAGGATTCTGGAGTTGCTTTGCACAAGTGTCTGAGAGCAGTAGTTTCCTGGATATTATTAGTGAGGTCAGCATAGTGATGTCATAACCCCTGCATCCACGTACAAAATGAGGGGCAGGTGGAGTATGAAGCGAGGTGTCAGAATAGCTAAGGTGCTTAACTGGTTACAGATAATGATAATCACAACAGAAAACAAAACAAACCATGGCATTGGGTATTCCCTTAGTTACTCTGGAAACAGTTCAAGTAGAAAATGACAGGTGAGAGAGATAGATTGCATGATCTCATGTCAGGGACTCCATGTTCACTTCCCATTGCTGTAGCCAGTGGTATCCCATTTAATGGGCAACGATAACTCAGACTTTCCTTAGTTCTATAGGTCAGGATTCTTCTATGGCTCTTACAGGATTAAAATTAGGGTGCTGACAAAGGTGGGTTCTGTCCTTGAGACTCCAGAGGAGATCCAGATTCTTGCATTTTCCTGCTCTAAGAGGCTGTTGCACCCCTGAACTTATGACTTGCTCCTCTATATTTAAAACCATCTGTGGCAACAAGTCCACATCCCCTCATGTAGCTTGGTTGACTCTCCCCAGATACACGCCCCCCCCATTCCTCTTCTAAAGGGTTTTGTGATGACATTGGACCCCTGGGTAATCATGGGGTGTGTGCACTGTTTTAAGAAGCACTGATTTGTTTACTCTCTTTGCAACCTTAATCTTCCTTCATCGCATTACCTAGGACACCCAGGATCTCCAGGAATTTGGGTGTGGACATCTTTGGGTGGGGGACATTATTCCGCTATCACAGGTACCAGGTACCATGAGGTTTAAGAGGCTTCCTTTCATGCAGTTGCAGGACCAACTATGTAGAAATCAAGACAGAATCTGGTTGAAAAGGAGGAAAATTTGCAAGATAATCAAGGCCTCATTCAGTCCAAGTAAAGTCCAGGTTCTGGTAGAACAGTAAACCCTAAGACTAGGCTAGTAATGTTTGGGTACATGAGACATGGTGCTGTGAACCTTCCAACCTCCCTGTTTTCTCTCTAGTCAGAATGTAATAACATCACCTTTCTTGTTGGTCTCACTTGAAGCATCAGTCATGTGCATTGATGCTTATTCCTCTGCAATACTAACTGTGCCATCGGCCTTACTGCCTCTCCCTAGTGAGAAAAGACAGATCTCCCTGTAGCCTAGGAAGGAATGAAGATGTAGCTTGCAAGCAAAAGGCTGTGGGAGGCTTGAAGGATATGAGTCAGGGGAGGAAGCTAACACTTAGGAGGGTGTAGAAGTTGTACCTGGATGGAGAAGATTTAATTAGCACAAGAATAGGTATTCCTGATCCAGTGTCATGACAAAGACACCTAGAGTTGGTCTTAGGCTTTCTGAGATGCTCTTTGAAGTCTGATCTCCTGTATGGTAGCCTACAGTGGATGTGGTGAATGCCCAAACCTCCTTGATTTATTCAGTGCTATTATTTAAGAAAACGTCAGAGGGCTCAGAAAATAGGACCTTGAACTGAATTTATTGTGGACATGCTGGGAATAGATATCTGATTACCTTCTCAGGGAAGACTCCAGGGATATATTTTTAAATTTAGGATAATAGGAATGTGTTGGCAAGGAGTACCTGTACTGTAGGTGGAATTGTCTCCTCCAGGCTCTTTGATCATATTTGGAAATAGGGTCTTTGTGGGTGTAATCAAGTTAAAATGAGGTCATACTGGGTTGGGGTGGGCTGTAAGCCCAGCCCTTGTAGTGAGGAGATTTGGAGTCACAGAGAATAGGCACACAGAGGGAGATGACCACATAGAAATAGAGGCAGAATTAGGGACACAGTGCAGCTATGACAGCCAAGGAGCTCCTAGCACCTCGGCCACCAGCAAAAGTCTTGCCCAGGGCCCTGACACATAGACTTCAGACTTCCAGCATGGAAACTGTGAGAACAAGTTTGTGTTAACAGATGATGCCTTCTGTTGTTTGATTATAGCTTGTACAGAAATCATAGGCAAGGGACACAGACTAGCCTGTTGCTAGTGACAGGCTTCCATGCTAATGTTTGTATTCCTCAGACTTTCTATCTCTGAGACAATCTCCTGGCAGAAACAACACTGATGTTTCAGTCTGTGGTCATGTGGCTCATGATTATGGACTGTTACCTGGTGGATTCAGCAAGCGCAGAACTGACAGGAAGTGACAGATGACAAAATGCATGTTTCCAGGGCACACCCCAGGGACCTACGTCCTCCAAGGAGGCTCTAACTCCATTTTTCAGTACCTACTACTGATATCATCAAATCATCAATCCATTCAGAGATTTATTAAATTCTTTGTGGTGGTTTGAATGAAAACTGCCCCCATTGGCCTATATATTTGAGTGCTTAGTTCCCAACTGATGGAACTGTGTGGGAAAGAGTAAGAGGTTGTGGCCTTGTTGGAGGAGGTGTGTCACTAAGGGAAAAGCTATGAGCTTTCAAAAGCCCACATCATTCCCAGTTAGTGCTCTCTTCTCCCCTCCCTCCCTCCGTCCCTCCCTCCCTCCTCCCTCCCTCCCTCCATCTTCCTCCCTCCCTCCCTCCCTCCCTCCCTCCATCTTCCTCCCTCCCTCCCTCCTTCCCTCCCTCCATCTTCCTCTCTCTTCTCCTTCTCTCTCCTCTCCCTCCTTCCTCTTTCCTCTCTCTCTCTCTCTCTCTCTCTCTCTCTCTCTCTCTCTCTCTCTCTCTCTCCTTTCCTCTCCTCTCCCCCTCTCTCTCACATCTCAAGATGTAAGCTCTCAGCTACTGCTGCTCCCAGCCCTATGCCTGCTGAGCTGCTGCCATGCCATGCTCCCTGCCATGCTGGTCATGAATGCTAAACCTCTGGAACTGTGAGCCCCCAATATACATTTTCTTCTATAAGCTGCCTTAGTCATGGCGTCTTATCATAGCAATAAAAAGTAACTTAGACAGTCCTCCTTATCTAATCAAATCACTGGAAGCCCATTGGATGACAACTAAGTCTTCAATATGTGATCCTATGGAGAGCATTCCATATTCAAGTAATAATAGTATTGATAGATGTATGTGATACCACAAAACCAGGTTTCCTGATAGCAATGAAGAAAATGGAAGAGGCAGGTAGCTCTACCTTACCATCAGATCCTAAGTGGATTAATCTCCATAATGGGCAACCAGCAAGACAGAAAATTAGAGTGTCCTAAACCACACCACACTGACTAATGGGTTACTGTGTTCCTAGAAGTCAAAGCTTCTTAGAATGTGTGTGTGTGTGTGTGTGTGTGTGTGTGTGTGTGTGTGTGTGAGGAGAGAGAGAGAGAGAGAGAGAGAGAGAGAGAGAGAGAGAGAGAGATTGAAAATCAGACATGACGATAGAAACTTGTAATGCCCCTGTTTATCTTGCAGATGTAAGTCAAAGTCAAGGTGCAATGGCCATGGGAGGCTGGTTCCTTCAGAGAGAACTCGCCAATGCAGCTGTATCTTTAGCAAGTAGTCCTCTGCTTTTTCCCCAAGGGAAATCCTGGTTAGTAACTATACAGCAGGGATAAAGGAATGTGTGGATTTCTCAAAGATTAATAAATAGTAATCTGAAGTGACACTGAGACCAGGGAACTGAAAACTCTGTTATGGTCCTCATGTTAGAGAGTCTCCATGGAGAGAAAATGGTAAGGGGTCTGGGCTGATTCCTTGATATACATACATACATACATACATACATACATACATACATACATGCACATATGTTTGTTGACCTGTGCTGTGTAAGACCCATTACATAAGGAAGTCTGAGTGGGACCTACTCAAAGAAGCTCTAGAAAGAATGTTTTCAAAAACCTGAAAGGTAGGAGTAATAGTCTCCATAGACTTTCGATTCAGTGGATCTGCCTCAAGAGACTATGACTAATAGAGTGGACTACCGGATGCTTCTATGGGTTTTCTGGTTTACTTGGAATAGATTGACAGTCTCTTCTGGCTGTTCACTTGGTGAAGGCTGAATGCTTTCTGCTCCTCTTGCATATAACAGGAAATTGTCCTCAGGGATCTTGTTTATACAGACACTTCAGGAACATCACACTGTTCCACTGTGTTGAGAACATCTTGTTCATTAACATAGTAGTTGTGGAATGTCAGATGCCCACATTCCTATTAGCGAGGTTTATTTTTATGGGAACAGAGATATGGGACTCAACTGACTTTATCTAGAATCATGTCACTCAGAAGAATCCCATGGGTTAGGAAGCGGCACAGCCTTTTGAAAACTCAGGCTAGGTATCAGTGGAGGACAGTCCATGTGTAAAGTAATTGACTCCAGACTACAGAAAAGTACTAGGGATAATGGGTATCAGAAATATAACATCTTCAAAGCTCCTAAACCTAAAAGCCACATCATAGGAGAAGAAGCCCTTCTTATCATCTCATCCAAAGTCCTGCAATCCCTACAGTCTTTGGTTTTCACAGGTTTGAGGTCCTGGTCTATATTAGTACTATGAAAGCTGTAACAAACACCAAGAACAGAGTAGGTTAAAGAATAGACATTTGTTATCTAAGATCAGGGTGTTAGCATGGCTGCCTCCTTCTAAGAACTTGTGGAGGAATATAACCCTATGCTTCTTTCTACTTGCTGTAGCTTGCTGGACACTTTGGTTGTCTTGGTCACTGATTTCATTCATCTTCATGTGATGGTCTTCCTGTATGTGTTTGTGTCCATATCTCCTTTCAAAGGAAAATCAGTAATACTGAATGATCACCTAGTCTAATGACTCTGCTTCCAAAATGGTCACATCTTGAAGTATTAGGGTTTGTGACATCAACAAGTGAATTTGCAGGAGACGCAATCCAACCCCAAATGGGTGCAAGGTAGGAGACAAGGAAAGACCTAAATTTCTGATCATGGTAGATTTCATACTGGATAAGAACTGTGACTGCCACCCAGCTGCTGTGGCATCTCATGACTGTAGACCAAGTCCAGGGTGACTGGCAACACAAAGACCTAGATTGTTATGGTCCAATAGGCACAAGGAAGAGTGTTCAGAATTAGTGGGTTCAGTGACCTGTTTCTGAGCACTCTGATGCCCACTAAAGATAGTCAACACGCAATAAAAGTAGCCAAAACCAATAAAAGCAGGGAAACTAAGGGCAGCGACCCTTCAAAGATGGGATATCTGGTCACCCTGCCAGGCAAACCATACATGCTGGATGGATTCCCATCTTAGGTGGATGGCGGAGGAAGGAAATGATAAATGCATGTTATAGTCCTGATCCCTTTTCAGTGATACTGTAGCTTGAATCACAACTCTTGCTTTATTTTGTATATGGGTCATAACTGGCCACCATCTTCAAATGGATTATGACTAATTGGACTTGATCACAAAAATGGAGGAGCCATATGTCTGACAGGAGCAGGATGCAACAGCAGGTTTCTGAAGATCTTGACTGTATCAGAGCACCTTACTCCCGCCCAACTCTGACCCTCACAGGAATCATGGTTTGCTGAGCTTCCTGCAGCCTGCTCTGCCCCAGTGCCCAGTGCAGTCAACTGCTTCCACAGTAGCTCCTGTGCTCCTGCCACCAGGGCCACCAGTTGCTTGTTGGGAAGGCTGAGTTTGCTTCTTCCATTTGCTGCTGCAGAGCCACTGGATACACTAGCCACTGGTTTCTCCAATAAACTGTGGCCATGAGTGCATTACCACCTTGTAGGGTGTAGGATCAAGAAGCTACTCAAAGGACCATGGTTTGTAACCAGAATTATAATCTCAATACGATGAACTGGTATATGATTGAGAAACAGTAGGCTTGTGTCAAGGGGAGGCTGGACAAATGCATCCCCTCTCCACCTCTTGCCTTATACAGACTGTGGTGAGGGAGCTTCTCCATCCATCCTGCCTACAGGTGTCCTGCTCCGTGATGCCTCACAAGCTAAATCTCCCTGTGGCTCCCTGCACAGCATGTAGGAATAGTAAACAGATAAGTGCCAGTATGTCTGGAGAGGGAAGCCACCCTCATTTTCAGATACTTGGAAAGATGTTGGATTTCTTCAATTTCTCCCCCACTTTCCGACATGAACCTGCAAATCTGGAAGAAAGAATGCTGACTTCCATCCCATGCTTTGAGATAAGGCTAAGAATGAACCTTAGGAGAGGGGCCTTGGTACCCCACCAGAATCATACCAAAGTGTGAAGGGGTGATATCATCTGTGTTTTGGAGGTAGTAAGCTTAAGGGTGAGTAGAGTTACTCTGAGGGAATTGCCCAGAAGAAGACCTGGACTTGGAGTCAAATCAACCTGGAGTCTAGATAGGCACTGCTGATTTTAGCCATGTGGCCTTGAACAGCTCCCTGAACTAGAAAGTGAGGGTCAAGTGAATTGATATTTTGGGGTCTGTCATGGTTTATATCTGGAATGTTCCACACAGACTCTTGGTTTGAATGATCGGCTACCGGTTTGTGGTACTGCTTTGAAGGCTAGGGAGCCTTCAGGAGGTGGAGTCTGAGTGGTAGAAGAGGTCACTAGGTGAAGGTTACCTGCTTCTGGATGGCTACAATGAGAACAGCTTTAGCCGATACTCCCAGGCCATGCTTTCCCTGTGGCCATGCTTTCCCCACCATAGTGAACTGAAATCCCCCTGAAGCCCTAGCCAAAAAACGAGCCTTTCTCTCTTTAGTTGCTTCCAAAGCTATCTTGGTTATGTTTGTGCCCCACCCCCAAGCATACCATCTACCATCCACCATCCTTTCCTGTGGGAACCCCCTTCTGGGCATTACTAGCTGGGTTTGGACATTCCTGGCTTATAATCAGGGGCCATCTGGTGGCCTAAAATGTGTTGTACCAAGTATGACTCCCCTACTCTTTCTTACCTATCATGGTGTCTCATAAGTACTGTTGAGGATGATAACCTACAAGCCTAGGATGTTATATTAGCATCTGGAACCAGGCTGAGGTCCAATGTAAAAGTGAATTAACAGGTGGGTATGCCTCTGGCTTGGTGACAAGGGCATATAGCACAACACCACCCCCCAGTTCTGAAGTGGTTTGAAGGTGTTTCTCTAAAACTCACACATTGGAAACCAAATCTTCAACCCTTGTGTTGATGGTATGGGGAGGTCAGACCCTTGGGGGTCATTAAAGTTAGATGAGGTCATAAGAGTGGGGGCCCCACTGAGCATTGGTGGCTCGATAAGAAGAGCCACCCAACCTAGCACTTGTCTGCCTTATCATGTGACTCTCCCTACTCCCATGGTGCAGTGGAAGTGTCTTCGTGGATCCCAAGCAGATGGCAGCCCTTTTCTCCTGGACTTCCCTGCAAGCAGAATTGGTGGTGGTAGAGAAACAAGGGTGCTGAGTTTTCACACCAGTTTGAGTGACACCCTGGTGTCTACCTTGTAGGGTTGATGTGAAGTGAGGTTTTAAGAAGAGGACATAGATCTGAGTATCTGGCCAAAGACAAGTTGCCCTTGTGTCTACTTGCATGGTTGTGCATATTCGTGTGTAGCCATAGCATCTGGAATTCTGGCAAAGAGCTAAACCCATTTCCCGCCTAGTGACAGTCCACACATGTGATTTAGCACTTGAGTGCTGTGTGAACAGGGATCCATGGGTTTCCGTTTTTGTTCTGTTTTATAGGAAAAGAAACAGGTTGATGGTCCCTTTCAGACCCAGTAAGGAAATTCACCGATATTGGTAATTTTATGAAGGCAGAACTCAGGGATGTTATTATTACAGCAGCCTGTTGAGGAGCAGGGAAGTGATTGGAGGAAGAATTTTCAGAGATACGGCTGTAAAAACAGGCTCTCAGTGTGTGCTGCACAGGGCTCCCTGGTGAGGAGCGATAGGATCTGCAGGTCTACTACAGTGTCGTGTAGTTACAGGGAATGGGGGACTGTTTTCAGTTGCTTGTTGATATACTCTCCCTAGTTGTACTGGAAGTGCTTCTGTTTGAAGGTTAAACACTAGGATTCCATTAGTTCACGCTGGTAGGAAAAAACAAACCCAGAGAGTTCAAGTGTAGAACTTAGAGAGAGATTGTAACAGAAGGGACAAGGACCACATGATGCCAACATCTACATGGGAAGCCATGAGGATAGGATATCACCCTTCAGCACCTCTAGCGGCCTCTGCTCATGCTTTGACAGGGATTTTAGAAGGTGGGTCCAGAGGCATTTTGATCTCTGTGACTTCAGGAATCCAAAACTATCTGACACAGCCCAAATGCCCACAGCCACAGCAGAGCAGAAATAGGAAGCTAGAGCAGATGGTGGGTCTGAGACTTGGAGACAGGGCATAGACACCACCTAGGAGAGACTGCATAGACACAGGTCACCAGGACTCAGGACATCCTGGGCACTAAAGAGTGCTGGAGTATTAGGTAGTAAGGAAGGTTCTAGTTTCCCATCCAGGTGCTAGATCCAGGTGCATTTTTTGGTCTTGCATTACTTCTGCATGTGTCTCAGTTTCTCCATCTGGGTAATAGTCCTACCCACCTTTTAGGATTAGCTAGATACTAAACTCTAGGAAATAACTTTTTATAGTCATTCTCATTCTATCTTATCCTTCATTGTACCCCAGGGACTTATCATCTAAGAAATGGCCATCCACCCCTAGTTCTGAACCCTACGTTGCCATTCACTTGACATTCACAAGGGCACAACCTTATGCTCAGGCCCCTCTCTACACAGCTCTGCTCTCTGAGGCAGTAGAGGTTGGAATGGTTCTCATCTCCCTTGCTCCTCTTCCTTGGGTCTCATCTGAGAAATCTGACCATGGTTGTCCTCATGCTTTCACTTGCAGATGTCCCTCTGAGAAAGCCACAACTTCTGACCTGATATAACTTGGAGGCTGGCTCATGAACCTACCAGCCCTCGAACCTTTCCTTTCCAACACTGCTTAGAAGCTTCATTAGAGTGATAGGTTAGGTAGCTGAGCCATCTCTGTGTAGAGATGGAGGAAGAAGGTATGAAAGTCTCTACTGCCAGGCTGTAAGAGAGAAGTTCTTGGTTTTCTCAGCATCCTGATGCCCCAGGATTTGGCCCCAAAGAAACCAAGAGTCTTATAGATTCTTGAGGTCTCCTGAGCCAGGAGGGAAAACATGAGCCTTCCATACTGCTGTAGTCCCCTGGGAACCACCTACCCAGTGCTCCAGGAACAGACTTATACAACAAGGTTTATTTGAGTCATGAGACTATTTTTAATGTCAGTAAGAAAGAGCAACATTTTGGAGGTGATTGACTAGAAGGGGGCCTTATTAAAACATGTGAAGTACAAAAATGTTAACTGGAAATAGAATATTTAAAGGTGTTCCAGTTCTTTTATGTGCTGAAATCTAGGAATGAAACAAAACACAGCTCCTTTTAGCTGTGAACCTGAGTTATGACGTGTATGCCTTGGATGCTGGGGAGAGCGTCCATCAGGTACTTGCTGGCTCCTTAAGGTTCATGAATCCATGGTGGGGCTTCTTTGTCCACTGAGTCATTCATCACCCTGGTGATGGCCTCAGGAGACACAAGCTTGTTGTTACCTGGGTTCTGGGGCTCCACCGGGATCCTGTCTCTTTTAAAGCTTTGTCCCCTCGTGTAACTCCAGTGTCACGATGCACATGCCTCTTCCTGGAGCTCCCATGCATCTTTGCTTGGCAGCATCTCACAGGTCTGTGGACGTGAAGTCTGGGAGCGGCTTGCTTTCTTCACTTGACTTGCTGGCCAGCTTTGTGGAAGGGCACACAAACACAGCGGCAAGATGGATCCTTTTAGGCATCATGTTGGAGCACCCCAGACCCCACAACCATGACATACGCATAAACACAAGTGATTACACATCACTATGTGACCTCGAATTTGGTCAGGAAGTAGATTTGGGAAAGTTTCATAGACCCCTTTCTGGCTGTGTGAACTCTGCACATCACTTAGCTGACTCCGTGAGCCTTGCAAAGCCCTTCTGGAACAGGGGAGGATCAAACAGGATAATGATGGTGAAGTGCTTAGCATGGTGCCTGACTCACTCACGCAGGCTCTCAGGAAACCTGTGATTTTTATAGTATCTCTGCTCTGAATCATAGTACCCGGAGGATCGGAAGTACGTTCATCCCTATTTGATCCCAGACAAGGATTGACAGGGTAACAACAGGAGATAGGACTTCAAGAGTGAGTAATTCAAAACCAAGTTTTAATTTGAAGACTTTTGTAATGTAAGTAGAATGAGAAAATGCTCCCATCCCCAAAAAAGTACTTTTGGCTTTTAAAGAGAGATAGCTGGCCGTTGGGGCTCAGAGAGGAACTCCAACAGAGAGTTTAAGTCAGGGCTAGCTGTCTCCTGGTGGTCCCAGAACATGGATTAGTCCTGCTCATGGGAGCTACTTGGAGTCCCAAGGAGCACTGCATGGTGGGCATTGCTGGACAGTTGGGTTAGCCTTAGGATCCCTGGCCATACCCCCCAACCCCATGCCAGGGAATGGCCAAAGGCACATATGCATAGGCAAAGAGTATACACCGGTATAGACCCTACTCATTTTCCCCTTCAGTTCTCTCCCTGTGTTCCCTCAGCATCCCCTTCTCTTTCTAGCCAATGGAATTCTCACCATCGTCTTGAAGAACTGATTGACTTTCTTCTTTTTCAGGGTCTTCTTGTCACCGTCTGAGATATGGAAGAAGTTCTGACTCAGCCGGGGAGATGTGTTGGCTTCATCCAACCCAGGCACGCCTGCCACTGAGAGTGTGAGGGCTGCAAAGACAGGAGGAATCCTAGACATGAGTGAGTGCGTGTGGGAGAGGCCGGTCCCGAGGGGCAGGATGAGCATCTAAGGCCGCTCATTGGGTGGTCCAGTTTCCTGGCCCTTTGAAAAGCTTTGTCCATAGGTGTCTAAATGGGAAGAGGGATGAGAAGGGGGGGAGATCCCTTGCCACTTAGACTGGTATCTTCAGGTAACACATGACTGAGTCTGGACTTAGCCTCCCACTGACCAGTTGGTCTGTACAGGACCTGGCATTCAGCGCATTGGTTTGAATGTGCAACAGCAGGGAGGGTCTGGCAGTGGGAGCTGATGCTTTACTGTCATGCACTGTTCAGCCCCAAGGGGGCAGCACTGGCTCTGCTTTTTTCTACTCTGCCCAGTCCTCAGCACAGAGTCTGCCAGGAGCAGCAGATACTAGAGCTAGTTGCATAGATGCTGAGCCCAGCTGTACATGGACCCCCCCCCCCCCGGTGAATGGGAAAGTGAATGGGGGCTGTCCCTTACTACTGAACAGTAAGAGACAGGCACAGGTGTCATGTATACACTGAACAGTCCTTCCATGCTGTGGAAGGTTTGTAAATCTAGAAGTAGTCTTCCAGGTTAGCCGAGGTGCCATGGGCCTTAGAGATTCGCCAAAGGCACGCTCCTGGGGCTGGAGGGGCTGCTGCCTGCAAACTGAGGGACTCTTCATAGAGAGTGGTCCTAGAAGGACAGCAGACTTCCCCTTCTGAGAGAGTGCTTCCTGGTCCTGGATACCCAGCCTGCCTTGCTCTGCAGAAGTAGTTTTCATCTGTCTTCTCCCTGACGGTTTGGCAACCCATACTACCTTCTCCCCCATGTTAGCAGTGGCAAATACATACCTGGGATGGTGGGCATGGACTGGCTGGCAAAACTCATCTGAGAGAGGACAGACACCCTGGTGGGGACGGCCGCGTGCTCCGAGAGATTGGTGTCGCTCATGAACTCGTGCTTTCTGGAAAGCTGGATGGATATACCACACACCACAGATCACTAGGGCTTAGTATGGCAAATGTGAGTCCTCAAAGGTCAGGGGAAAGTGCTTGGAAAGATTTCTGCAGACCTGGCAGCATAGACAGCTCATCTGTTCTGTTTTACACCATTCTGTGCCAGTCTGCTTTTTACAGTTATATATTTTATAATGCCAGGAATGTTCAGTTAGACTATTGGGGGATGGTGTTCTGTAGGATCCTGGAGCATAGAAGACTTGCCCATTCTCGTCCTTCAGAGGCCCACTAGGAAGTTTATGGGGGTATCTTTCTTCACCAGAAGGCATCAGCTGACCCTGCCCTTTCATCCAGAGCTACCCCACGGTCCCCGCATGCCATAATGACTAATGCTTACTCCCTTACAGTTTCCCAGCATGCTTTCAATAAACCTTTCCAGAGGGAAGCTATCATTGAACTCAGGGTTGTCCAATACCAAATCTCTTCATTAGTAATTAATGTTGGATTTCTCATTGAGATAAAGGCTTACTCTGTAGATGAAGCTTCCCTGGAACTCACTATGACTGCCCTCAGCCACCCAAACATTGATCATATAATTTTTCTCTATATAATTATGTGTACTATTAATACATAAGACCCAAAATGCTCAGAGTCTGCTCATCATACCCTACAAAGCCTGGCACTCAGAAACATAGTGAGGTCAGGACAGAGGGGTGAGGGCCCAGGTGGCTGTTTTCCTCTGCAGTGGACATTCAGGTTCTAGAGTCTAAAGGCTTGGGTTCAAATCCTGCCTGAGGAGCACGAGTATTTGCTCTACCTCCTATTGGACAGTGTCCTTCCTCTAAGACCCACTGCAGTGAGGGAGCCAGGCTGCAGTCCACCCTCTCAGGAGCCCGGGCTGCCTGAACCGTGCCGTGTGGAGAGCTGAGGGGAAACCGGCACCTCTGCTTACCCGCTTCAGTTCTGATTCAGTTGCTGTCTTCTCATCTGCAAACACCACACTGCTTCTCTTGCTCCTTTTCTTGGACCGCCGCAGCTTGACCTCTGGCAGGGTGCTCCCCGGAGAGATGGGTTCCTCCTCCACTTTGGGAGTCTTGGGTGCTGCTGACTCTAGGTCGAAGCTGAAGGGCATGGAGAGGAGATGTGGAAACTGTGGTTAGAGCTTCAGTGAACAGCCCAGTAGGGGCACAGGGGGTCTAAGAAGACCTTCATGCTGACTGAGCTATCACTATAGGGCTGATCAGATGCCTTGATAGCAAATTGAGGAAGTCACTCATCCACAAACATCCAAAATAAAGATCAGAATGATTGATGGCGCTAAGTCATTAAAAGCAAAAGGGATGACAAGGAGATGAAAATGGTTAAAATGTCCATCTAGGTTCAAATCTAGGCACTGCTGTTTTTTAGCTGAATGACTTCAGGGAAATTCTTTGACTTTTTGAACCACAACTTGCTCAGTAAGTAGGGTTGTACAACAACCTGAACAGTGGTCATTTGGTGTCTAGCATGCAGACTGTGAAGATGGGTAGGGGAAGAGCCACAGGGTCCCAGGACAAAAGGGGGATGAGGCAGGAGATGTGGCAGGGGACATGCTGTTATGGGAATGATGGGACCCCTGTTAGAGGAAAGAACATTCACAGTGCAGGCTGGGTGAGGGACACTGGTTGCCACCAGACATCACTGGGCAAGGATGGCAGCAGTGGGAGTGTGTGTAGCTGCAGTGAGTTCTGGTTTCCTGGGAAAGCCGACAGCCTCTCTCAGCTGTCCAGGATGCTTTAATAATTGCTCCGAGCTAAGGCAACCCACTGAGTGACTCCAAGGCTTTCCTGGTATCCCAGCTGGGCAAAGGCTTTGAAGTGAAAGGAGAGGAGGCCTGGGCCAGGGGCTCCAGGAAGGGGCTGACCTCTCTGGGGCAGCCTTGCTGGGAGTGCTGCAGTCAGAATTCATGGAGGCCAGAGAGATGATAGACATCTGGCGGTAGGAACGCAGCATGGACCTGGGCCGACCCACTCTCCTGTCGTCGAAGTCAGGCTGTTGGTATGAGAAGAGTTGGTGAGCAGAGTTTCGGAATTTGAGCCCTCCTCCCACTCTGGACAGGGTGGAACTGTGGGCTGAGGGCACCAGTGCAAAGCTTCCAGTCAGCAGGGCCATAGGGCTGCTGGATAAGCACTGGCAGCCTCCATCCCAGGGGAACAATTGCTAGTCCAAGTTTCCCCATGTGACACGGCATCTGTATTATTCAGTGGCCTCATAGACCATCTTTCTTTATGCTAATGAGATGGCTTCAGTTGGAGCCTTCCCGTGCCAGAGAGACCAACCCTGTCATTACAGGGCTGAGACTTTGAGCCATATATTATCAACTCACCCGCCAAGGAGGAGGCAGGGGACAGGGATGGATCTCCAGCCCATGACCAATGATTCACTCAGTCTAGGCTATATAGTGAAAGACCTGATAAAACACTCCATGCTTAAGCTCTAGTGAGCTCCCTACTAGGTAATCACATACCAGTGTGCCAGAGGGTGATGTGTCCTGACAACATGAAAGTGTCATGTTTGGGACCCTTTCATACCCGCCCTGTGTGCTCTTTACCTAGCTCTGCTTAATTCGTATCATAGTCTGAAAGCATCAGTACAGAAACTCCTAAGTGAATGAGATCACATCCCAATAAGCCTGCTGTTAAGTTGAAAGTAGAATATGAAAATGTGTTAAATCTACCCAGACTGCCAAACATCCTAGCTAGGAACACCATACACCGTAGCACATTGGTGCTCACAACACAGTCAGTCTCTTCACCCTGTTTGAGAGGTGTGTGTAGGTATCCTAGCACTTTTCAAAAAGAGCTTGGTCACACAGCTCTAGCCCCCCAAATATCAAGACTTGGAGTACAAATTTCTACAGACTGCATAGTGCTTTAAAACCATCACAAAGCAGAAAAACTGTTGAGTCCCTGGGGTCAGGAGTTCTCGCAAATTACCAGGTCTGTAGGGAGGACGAGAGGCCCCAAATTTGTAGTCATTGCATGCAGAAGTGTGGGGCCTTACTCTTGGGGTCTGGAGTTGGTGGCCTGTATCTAAAGTAGGATGAAGGGCTGTTCTCAGACTGGGAGGTCTGGCCTAAATCCAAGTGTTTAGCATCTGAATTGCATTTCAGGAAAAGAGTGTGGAAAAGGTCAACTTGTTTCTGAATGGAGGAAAAGAGTCCTAGGTCCAGCTCTAGGCTCCTCCCTGAATGTCTGTAGATCAAGAGGGTTGGGGCAGACAGTTTTCAAGGCACACAGCTCTGACATTTGATGATTCTACTTTAGGTAAAAGGCAAGACTGTCTCTGAGAGTACTGGCTAGTGTCATCTTCAGGCTGTGGAGTACAGTGGCATTGGAGACACCACAGCTGGATGCACACCTTGCCTTTAACTTAACTTGCCATACAGCCTTTGGTAAGTTATTTGATGCCCCTGAATCTAAAAAGATACATAAGGACTTAAAAACATCCCTACCTACCTCTATCAGTCAGTTAACATACATCAACTGTATTTATAGGACAAGCACATGTTAGGTGCTCTATTAATGTAACTTTTATATTTATACAATCCCTTGGGTAGTTTCATAGATCTGACATATAGCTGGTTTCTCTTTAGGAGTGACTTTTGAGGGACCAGGAAGACTGGAAGGTTCCCTCATGTCAGTCCCTTCTAGCTTTTATTCCCCCACTCTTCCAGCTTCCCAGTCACAGGGATCACTCATACCATCTCTCGAACACCGTACTCCTTTTCCACCTTCATTTTCAGGTTCTTGAAACACTCCTCCATTCGGATATGGAAGGGCCGCAGGTTGTCCGACACCCTTTTCTCGTGGATCTTAATCCCAGCTCCCAGGAAGGGGATCTGCAGAGAGATGGTAAACAGTGGACCTTGCCTTGTGCACTAGCTCAAGAGCTCAAGATGGCCTGCTAGTTAGAGAGTTAAAGATGCTCAGAGACCAACACAGTCCCTGGGACAGCTGCAGCCTTAGAATTTGTCATCACGGGGACAATGACCCAGCCACTCTTGCTTCCTTGGAATCGTAGTTGTCCCAGGCATTAGAAGCCATATGAATGGGAAAATCGGAGTCCTTGAAAAGCCTACAAAGGGTCAGAGTTCAGAGACCAGAAAGGAGGAACCTCCAGGGCTTGGGCTTGCAGTCTTGCTTAAGAAGCACTTGGCAGTACAAGAGTGAAATCGTGGTAAGAATGCCTGGCACCGGGGAAGAGCAGAGAAGGGGAGAGAGGCTACAGTCCATCTCATACCATGGCGCACAACTGTGCTTTTTACAACCACTGAACAAAGCTATGAGTGTGCTGGACTCAGAAATCTCTCTTAGTAGCAGTGTTTCTGGAAGCTTTGCTGAATCTTGGGACCATCATGGAGAAGGGAAGGACAGACAGGAGAGATTCACTCTGTCTTATCAATGAGGGGGATCAGTGCACTGACCCTAGAGACCCAGGAGGGGAGGAACAGAGCCACAGAGCTCCTTGCTAGAAGGAAAATGTGAGAAAATTCACTGCATGACCACCAGGATGGAGGGTAGAATTATTCTAGAAGAACCATGGTGGAGTGAAGGCATTTCTGTGTGCTTCTCTTGGCTGCCTTGAGAGAAGAGGAGGGGAAGGGAGATATGCATACTGCAGTGAGATGCACAGTCAGCTACACATGTGCTCCAGCATATGTGCTCGGGCATATGTGCAGCAGGAAGCTGGCTGGAGGATGTAACTGACCTCCAAGAGCAGTGGAGGGAGTCGGTGATTAGTAGAGGCCACCCTGCTTCTAGAGACCAGGAGGCACTCAAGGTCAGAGGCAAGGATGCCACAGGAAAGCTGAGGGAGGCACTGAGATTCTGCACTGAGTTAGTTTCTTCCCAGGTGCCCACTGCCTCACCTTGCAGCTATGCATAATGTGTTCACCTTGCAGCTATGCATAATGTGTTCTCATTTTCCCAAGAAGCAGGGACTTGTCCTCTAAAACAATCAGATCATGAAACCTGGGACTCAGGTATATCAGACCCAAGGGCAGGAGGAGGAGCAGCCACAACCAGACAAGAATCAAGTAGATTAAAAGGAAGTGTGCTTATGGTTAGCGAGATGGCTGCTGCACAGTTCCCAAACTGGCCAGCAATGCAGCTATGAGCATCTTCCCAAGAAACCATTTGAAGAGTCTAGTTCTAGGGCTCTTCATGTAAATGGTCCCGTGAAGGTGTGTAGGTTCAAACGTGTAGGTTACTCAGTTACCAAGCAGTGATGCCGCTTGTGGACAGAGCCTTCTCCCATGCACACTGATTTCCAGTTAGCTTCACTATAAATTAGGAGGAATCTACAGGGTCACCAGACCCTGGAGGAAATTCACCCACAGCAGATAGGACCAAAAGTAACAGGCAGAATAGAGAACAAGTAGGAACCAAAGGAACAGATGAATGAATGCGGAAGAAAGACTATAGAGTACTTAAGATGTTACTTTAAAAATATTACCAAAGGGGTCTTCCATAAAGATAATATAGTAAGATTTAAAATGGAATTAATTTATAGCTTTAGTATGACATTTTCACAAAACAGAAAAGTGGTCCACCTAGCATCAATCTCAAGGTATTTAGAGGGAGGAGGAAGCAAAGAGGATGCTGAAACAGTGCTCTCCAATGGACAGGCCAACTAGACCAAAAGATGCCAGCAAAGAAATGTGGGCATTAAACTGCACATCATCCAGACTTCACATTGATAGAACACTCCAGTGAGAGTTTTGGAATATACATTCCCTCATCTGTGCATGCCATTCTGTCATAATAGACTTTTTTCTAAGTCCCATGGGTTTTAGTGTATTGTATTTCTGTTTTCATTCATATCAGGGGATTTTTATAATTTCTTTTCTTACATCCTCAATGATACATTGTTCATTTAAACGTGTTATTATTTGGTCTCCATCTATGTATATAATTTTGAAGTTTATCTTGCTGTAGGTTTTGAGTTTCATTCCACTATGAACAGAAAGGATAACAATATGATTGCATTTTATTTACAAGTTCAGTTTTTGTGTGAGTGAGTTTAAGTGAGAATGGAGAGCGATTCAGACTCTCATGTCTGCTGGCAAACAGGGGAGCTGGTTTGGACACACTGGGAAACTGTTTCTCATACTCAGGAAGGCTGAACTTCAATGATCCATCATTCACTATTACATGTACCTTGAGAGAGTAGTGAGTATACACATGTATCAACAGGAGGCTGGGTCCATAAATGGATATATTGTTTGTATGCTGTATACTTACTTATGGGGTAAAAAAAGTCAAACCTCTGATATACGCCACAACCTGGTGGATTTGAAAGATACTGTGCTGTGCAAAAAGAAGCTAAATACATAGCAGTATGTACTGTATATTCTATTTATATGATGTTTGCGAATTAACCTTTGTGATAAAAATAATGTGACATATACTAAAGCTACATTTTCTCCTTTGTTGACAGCAAGCATCTCCAGGTTTAAACACACCCAACAAAGATGCAGCCAAAAGCCTCACGTTGAAACTGATCTAATTCAATGTCAGCAGAAAAATTAAGTCATTTGGTATCATTATGTGATCTATCTATACTGACAGCATGAATAAATGATAACAAGGAGCAATACAATTAACAAATTTCAGAAGCCTAACGGACATAAGGTGGTTCCAATTATGTGTAGGTCAGCAGGAATCCAGGGCAAACTATGGTGCCTAGGAATATGTGCTTGGAGAGCGGGACTCTATTTTTAAAAGGCTAGGAAATTATCTCTATAAAAACAGGAAAGTGGTCAGTCTAGGGGAGGGGTGGTGATGACTGTAGGACTACAGAAGACAGGCTTAGGGGTACCACAATAAGCCTATTGCATCTAAGTGAGGGGCCATGTCTGTGGATGCTTGGTGATAAACCAAAGAACCATATGTTTTTATATGCACCTTCTAACATGCAATATTTCACAGCAAAAAGCTTGAGATAATAATATACTGTAGGTACTGTCCCATGTAAAAAGATTTTTTACAAAGAACAAAGCATCTAGAAAGATTCTGATCTTGAAATCTGCACACTGTGACACAAGTCAGACATTGGAAACTCCAGCTTTCTCTGGTTTGGTAAAACTATGGTTAAAGCTATGGCTATTTTCTTTTAACGTCTAAGGTTCTCAAGTCCTGAAAAAAATCCCAAAGTATGTGTAGCTTTGCAAACAATGTCCTACCTAGAGTTAAGCTCTAATGGATGAGCTCAAGTTTGCCCATTGCTATTCCTGTTACCTGACACTGAACCAGGGACACAATGGGGACAACAAGGGCTTTGAGAGTACATGGAAGAGAAACACACAAGCTGATTTGCTGAGTGTAATGATGGTAGCAGCACTGTACCTTCACAGCAGGACTGTACTGTTTGAATGCACATGTCATAGTTAGGAAACCTGGGCAGGGGAGACCCCCATAATGCACTCTGTGGTCATGGGAGCCATGGACATGCTATGGAAAAGGTGGACACTAGGGGGCGCTGCATGAATGCTGCTCATAATCTTAGAAGCCGTGGGATGTTGCTTTCATCTATTTGGAACCCTTCTAAATAGCTCTAAGGTTGGGATGGAATGTTCTTAGAAGGTTCAGCCTGCATTCACTGCCCTTCAAGTCTCAGATCCATCTAGATTCAGCCTGGAGAACTGTAACCAGAGGGGGTAGGTGCCTGGCAGAGTCCTGGCAATGGCACGAACTAAGACACCATCCACAAATATGTGTAACCTGGTGTGGTCCTCTCTGGATGCCCCAGAAGTATCCAGGAAAAGAACCCACTCAGGTTCTTGTCAGATCAGGGTGGCGAGGGACATGTCATTATTTGAATACTAAAGGCTACAGACAGTCCCAGGAAGATGGGGAAAAAAAGCCTGAGGGATATTAGGCTTTCATGGGTGGCACAGAGTAGGAAGGGGAGAGAAAATTTCAGGCACACCTAATGCATTCAGGGAAAGTATGTCTGCAGTGCTCGTTCAGCGTTTCATTTTTAAAGTCCCACTTTGCACAAATTGGCAGAGGCAGAGAAGGACCTGAATTAGGAATACTTATTTTAAGAAGAGTCTGCACCCAGTGCTTCTCAGTCCCTGATTTCCCTGGAGTAACCAAACTCCCTATCAGGGAGAGCGAGTACTTCTCTTTGCATGGTGACTGGCAAGGAGCAGGGAAGGAGGGGAAAGGAGGGGTAGGCAGCGTGCAGACTGCTACTCCTGCTCCAGGCTCCTGCTCACTCCTCACCGGCGCGCACCTCCTACGTCCATCGTGCACCATCTGCACAGAGCCCAGACTGGGCGGGCAGGCGTGTGAGGAGGCCGGCACGGGGGCCAGAGCAGGAAGGGTCTGGTTCTTTATTCTTTAGGAAAAAGGAGATAGGAAATAAAGGAGAACGCGAAAGCGAAGAAAAAGCCTAGAGAGGAGGAAGACATGAGAGTGTAGGAGGCAGAGAGAGGTAAATGACAGAGAAGGGAGAAGCAGAGAGCTTCAAAGAGAGGCAGACAGATGCCTGGGGGAAGGTGGGGGAGGGAGAGACTGGGAAAGGGGAAGAATGCAACAAGACAAGGGATATGGAGGTAGACAAATAACAGGCCCTCAGGCGGAAATCTGGCCCAGCCAGGCAGATGTGGACCCTTTGACTGCGAGCCAGCCCAACAAAGACCTCAATTATCTGCAGAACCTGATATCCATCTGTGCGCTATCTGCTACAAACTGGGTCAGCCTCACAACGAAGGAGGTTTGGTGGGGGAGGGACAAGCCTTCTATTGTCTGATTGACACAAGCTGGGATTGGTGGTGGATGTGTTTGTGAGGGGGGGCGTTGGGGATGGTTTTCATTTGAGCCCCACTGTGAAAAGCTACCTCCTGAATTTAGCATCAAAGAAAGCAATCTCAACCACCTCCTGCTCAGCATCCATTGCTGTCTGGCACCATGCGACACCCAAGGTAAGGTGTTCAAAGCTGTGTCCTGGTGAGGCTGCCCAGGTGTAATCCAGTATCACAAGAGGGGCCAGAGGTGAGGAGCAGCAGAGGGTCATGTAGAGTCAGGCCAGGCCAGGGAGCCAAGGGGCAGAGAGCTGGGGCAAGGAGAGAGCCTGATGGGTGTCCCCATGACCAGCTGGGTCTTACCTGCCATGCGATCAGGTCCTTGAGGCGGCTCAGCTTGTCCTGGTCCTCCGGGTGCTCCCTGCTGTACTCTTCGGTGAAGAAGGCCTATGGGGAACAATGTGGGGACTTAAGATTTCCCGTTCCTCAGGTGGGACACACGATCCATCTTTCTGGTGTTGAGACAAAAGTAAGTGAGAGATGTTTCGAGGTCCCGTGCTTTGGGGTGGACCTTGCTGTAGCTGACATTGCTTTCCTTTTCTTTACTGGAGGCTCACTCGGATCAGCACGCATGGGAAGCAGGCTGCAAACCTCAGGGAAGTACTGGCAAAGTGGGGTGCCAGGACCACCACCAGCAGCTCCCCTGAAAACTGTTTTGAGCTAGAGACTTTGGGACACGTTCTCTAGTCCCAAATGGGTTCTACTGAACCAAACCCCTGGGGGCTTGAGTTGGGCACGGTTCAGGGTAGGGATCCCTGTGCTAGGGAACCTTTGAGGGATGCTGAGGCCCCTGGAGCTCATTTCTGGTGGGAGAGAGCTGAGTAAGGAACTTCCTCTGGTGCCTGTTCAAGCCTGCCCCCAAGTCTCCCTCATGGTTCCTCCATTCCTCCCTCCCCTCTTTTCAGAGTTCCCATCCCCACTGTGTGCACACTCCATGCAGACCTATTGTAGCATCTCTGCAGGCTGAGCAGAGAGATGTCAGGGTAGCTAAAAGGACTGGCTGGGTGAGGGGTGTCACTATGCCTGGCTGGTGCACACTGTGGTATTTTTGCCTTTGCACCAATGAACGGTGAGGGACAGAGAACATACAGTGAGGTTTTATAGAAAGGAGCTCATTCCTCATTCAGGGTCTGTGAACTGAAAGCTAGCTCAGGACTTCCTGTTCTGTCATGCTAGGGAAAGCCATGTCTCCCTACTGGCACACTAAGAGTCAAATAACTGATGACATTTTCTTTTGGGGCTTCTTGAAGGGAATCTGTGACTTTCATGCCTAGGTTATGCCTCTGCCAATGGAATTGGGCTCCCAGATTTCTGCATGTTCAGATTCTGGGTTTCTTTATTTCCCTGTGTCTATGTTATTTCAAATCCTCTATGGAAGAGGTGGGTTTACCAGAAGGCATGACTTGGGGCTTATGGTCAGTTATAAGTCTTTACTCAAAAGAGATGTCATAGGACTAGAGACCCTTTAAAAATCACGTCTTTCGTGTCCAGGATGGGAAGGAGACAGGAGGTCAGGTTGGAACCTAATGTCCAAACAAGCTGTGTTTATGTGGGGCCAAGCAAGAAGAGGCAAAAAGGACTAAGCTCCAAAGTCCCTCACCTTCTCGTACTTGGCAAAGCCTCCCATGACTGCAGGGTCCACGATCCCATTAAGAAGCATAGAGAGTGGGTTGATGGGAAGGCTCTCATCACTCTGGTACTGGTTTATCATCATCAGGATCTTCTCATTGGCCGTGGACATGGTTTCAATAGCATTCTCCAGAGGACTAATTGTGGTCTGTTGGAAACAAGATTGGCAGAAGAGCCTCAGTGGGTGGCCTGAGAAGCCAATATCATCATTGGTATTGATTTCACTTGGGTGGGGATTCAAAGATAACCCCTAGTCCTCATGCTGCAGCAGGATCTGAGGATAATGAGACAACTTGGGGGCTGTCTGCTGGCCAAGGACAGGCTGGCTGGCTTTCTGTTTAGAGGGAAAGGATTTCTCTGGGGAGACACAGGCAGGAAGTGCCAGGCTCTGCTCTGACTTCACAGGTTGAATGTGCCCAGAGAAGATTTCTCTCCCAGTTAACTGGCAAAGCACACGTCGACCCAACTCATCACATAATGGTTGGAAGCTATTGTGTATGCTGCTGGCCAGAGAAATCAAGATAGCTTGCTCTAGGAGCACCCAGCAGGTCCTGAGACCGAGGGCTAAAGGGAAGATAAAATGAAACTCTTACCCCACACATCTCAGAGATCAAGATAAACAGTGGTATTGAATGACAACAGACAAACACTGCAGTTTGCAGAAGCTTATGCTCCAGAGTGAAAACTAAACTAGAGGTCAGCAGACAGTTCTGCAACTGGACCAGAGAGTAAATACTTTAGGATTTGCAGGCCAAATGGGCTTAACTGAAACAACGCCACTCTGTTACTGCCGGGCAGAAGCAACAGCTGGAAAACTGGAAGGAAAAGTATGGTTATCCCAACCAGACTCTGTAGGTGTTAGGATGGGACACAGCAGTTACTCTGAGAAGGGAAGATCATTGGTGGGAAAGGGTAGACTGGAGGGAAGAGGTGAGAAATCCAAGAAACTTCTTGGAGGAAGAGAGATCAATTTATCATGTCTATCATGATGGTGACTTGGTGCCTGCCACACTGACTACGTAGTGAAGATTGATTGAGGGAATACAACACCTGATGCTGCAGAGTCCTTGAAAAATGCCTCTTGCAACTTGTACCTACTGCATGTATGAGAGGAGCAGGTCAGCCTTTGTAGCTAGTCTTAAGTTATTTCTGTAAATCCTGATCTAATACGGCTTCCCCAATCCTCGGTATGTGCTTTTGGAGATTGTGGTGGTTGGAATAAGAATGGTCCCCATAGACTCATATGTTTGGGTAGGATTAGGAGGTGTGGCCTTGAAATGTACCACCAGGGGAGGGTTTTGAGGTTTCAAAAGTCAACAGTATTCCAGTCAACTCTTTCTCTCTGCCTCCAAGTTGAAGAGCAGGATGTAAGCTCTTAGCTACTGATCCACGGTGGTGTGTTCCTCTGCCATGTTTCCCACCCATGGTGGTCATGAGGGCTTAACCTCTGAAACCATGATTCCAAGTAAAGGTTTCCTTCATAAGCTGCCTTGGTCATGATGTCTCTTCACGGCAATAGAAAAGTAATAAGACAGAGATGGAAGCCCTTGGGAACAGATTCTCTATTACTACCTATCACTGTCTTCCTAATACTATCCAATACCCTCAGTATAATTCAGCATCATGCTACCGCAACTACATACATGTGGCAATTTGTAAGAGAAAGGGGTTTGTTTTGTTAATTGAGACCAGGCAGTTGTCTTGGTTTGGGCCTCAGGTGAAGGCACTAGATGGCAGCGGTGGGAGGGTATGTCAGTGCAGACTGTCACATCATCCTTACCCTAAGAATGTCCCCAAGGCACTGCCTTTGAAAGGTTCATGGTACCTACAAATAGCACTATTTTGGGGACACGATCTGTATTCATGTTATAGTTCCCACATCTGCATACACACAGCCACATTGACCCACATGTACATATATAAACACACAGGGTATGAGCTGGAGGGGATACTGCTTGGCCTACTGCCTAAAACTGAGATCCTTGTCTGAGTTTGTGTCCTACATATAAATCAGCTCTGGGGAGCTTTACAAGGCGGAGGTCCAGAATGACTTGGAAGGAAAATCCACCACTCAGCTGAGGAGCGGAGCAGTTCATCTGGTTGCTAACAACAGCCAAGGTGCCTGGTATACACAGGCTTGGAGGCATGTCACTAGAAATGGTAAGGCATACTGGCCGGCTTGCCTACACACTTTTGAGACTATTCCTGGATTCCCATACCAGCTTGTCATCACTTTGACAAAATACTGCCATTAGGAACAGCCATCAGTAACAGACACTTAGAGCAAAACAGCTTTGTTTCTTCACAGATGGGTACATGCACAGCTCTGAGTGGAACTTGGGGTGTTGCATGTGGAGGGAGGCATGGCTGTCCATGGCGGATAGGAGAAATCAAAAGCAAACCAGCCATCCACACAAGGAGACAATGGAGATGGTTCCATCGACAGTCACCTTACCAGTCAGTGCATGCTCTCAAGAATGGGTGAAGTGATGCCCTATGGTGGTGTGGATGAGAATGACCCCCATGGGCTCAGGAATTGGATCAGTTGGTCTCCAGTTGGTGGTGCTGTTTGGGAAGGTGCTGTGGACTTTCTAGAGGAAGTATATACGACATGGGGTGGGCTTTAAGAGTTTTTAGTCTTTGCCTCCTTCAAACTCGTTCTCTCTGCTTCCTGTTTATAGCTGAAGATGTAAGCTCTGGGCTTCCTGCTCCTGCCTCCCTGTCGCCCACCATTGCCATTGGTCCCCACCGTGACGGACTCTTCTCCCTGGAACCTTACAAGCAAAATAAACTCTCTCTCCTCCAAGTTGCTTTTTTTTTTGGCCATGGTGTTTAATCACAGTAGTAGAAAGGTAACTAATAATACACATGCCCAAGGGCAGTAGTTGCCAGAGTTGGAGAGGGAAACTGGGCTGTTCTTGGTTGCAAAGGCTGGCTTCTATGACAAGCACATCAGACGATGTCACCAAATCTGCCATCAGCTTCCTGTTGGGACTTCATTAGGCCCTCAGCTCTTTGGCATCTTTGCTGAGCTGAGCCTCAGTTTCTATGCACATCACAGGCAAAATAACTTGTGTTCAACTTGCTGTGAAGGAAAAGTGAGCTCCTAAGGCAAAATGTCGTGTGAGTAAGCATGACAGTGAGTGGGAAGGGTCAGTGACTTCCATTCCCAGCAAGTTGGCAGCCTTTCCAGGTGCTCTAGCACCTCCCACCCAGGAGTCCCAGAAGCTGCATGGGGCAGGCATCAATGACTGTCATCAATTTGACAGTTCAAGTTCTCCACTGGCCTCAATTTCCTCCTATGTAAAATAGTGCACTAGACCGGAATCAAGAAAGCACTTGGAGAATAGCAGGCCATGGTGGCCAGCAGAGGTCTGTCGCTCAGCAAGCACTGGCTAAGATTCCCCCAACGTTAACTCATTAGGGGGAGAGCTGGCTGCATGCATTTGCTTCAGCATCTGCCAGTCACTAGTAGCCTAATGTGACATTCTGTTTCTTTTATCTTATAGGAGTTGGAAGATAAATATTTGAGTTTATAGCTTTAGGATCCAATGGCTTTTGGCATCCATTACAGCTCTGATATCCCATATTTTGTAGATCTTATTCTGTAAACTAAGTATGAAGAGAAATATAATGACCCTCCAATAACACTCTGTCATTTATGGCCTAGCTGAATTGTTCTATTCTTAGATTAGGGCTGAGAACAAGGTAAAGTCCTCAACAAATAGGCAGGACTTTTCCTGAAAGCCCACCTAAGACATTCCTCTAGACATGGCACCACATGAGGGAAAAAAAAACAGGGAATAAGAGAGAGGTTCGCATAACGAAAATGAATGCTTACAATGTGGCCACTTAGCAAGGCACTAAACCTCTGTGTCTGAGATATCCTGAAGTTTGATGATAATGGAGGCCAGTAAGAACAAATACACTACGGCAATCCTTAGAGATGTTTTTACAAAACTTCTTACAAGAAGTTTTGTTTGCATTCTTATGACAACATACAACACACAACACACACACACATACACTCAAAGCACACATACATATACACACTCACAAGCACACATACATATACACACTCACAAGCACACATACATACACACTTATAAGCACACATACATAAACACACACACCAACACACATACACACACCAGCACACATGCACACACATACACACATCAGCACACATACACATGCACACACAAGCACACACACACAACAAGGGAAGGAATAACTTGCTCTGGCTCACAGTTTCAGAAGGCCCAGTCTATCATGGAGGAGACATGATGGAACAGCTTACAATACAGAAGACAAGAAGCAGAAAGAGGGCACGCTGACACTGGCCTGGGTCCCTCCCTCCTTTATTCTATCCCCAAAATGTGGGGTGGCTCCACTTACATCCAGCATTAGTTAATCTCTCTGGAAGTAGTATCATAGACACATCTCTTAGGCAATTCAAATTCACAACCAAAATTAACCATCACAGGAGCTAACAACATGAAAGAGGGAATTAAAAAAAAAGTCTGCTGTTCCCCTGATTTCAGAATTTTGAAGTGAAAATGTAAGGTAACTATTTAGGCTCAAAGGGTACCAGCACGGTAATTACCTACTTGATTTACTTACACATTCTTGAGAAGAATTACAGGCCGGAGGCTGTTCTTGACACTTGGAGTACTTTGGGGAGAAGATAACAGACAAAGCATCTGCTTCCTGGAATTTATATTGCAGTGGAATCTATACTCCAACATTATATTTAATATTTGGTTAATAAATACTGAAAATAAGCACTCAGAAAATTGTGTAGTCTATTAGGAAGTGTAAAGAACTTTGAGGAGAAAAGGGACAGTAAGGGACACAGGGACACAGGAGGGGCTCCCTCAGTTTACTACAGTCCAGTGGGCATGGCTGGAGAAGAGGTGACTTGTGGAGCCAACCCAGGAATGGGCTTAGGCCGGGCTAATGGGCTATGAAAAAGCTGGAAAATTCCCTCCTCAAGAGCAGGGCTAGTAATGGTCCAGTCATCCTTCAGTACCCATGGTTATTTGGCTCTGGGACCCTCTGAGAATACCAAAATCCACAATGTACAAGTTTCTTCTACAGCATGGCGCAATACTTTCCCATCATCCACACGATCTCCCATAGACCTTCAATCCTCTCTAGACTACTTACATCCTAATGCAAGGCGAATGTCACATAAATGGTTATTTTAGCGATTGTTCGGTAAATAACAAGAAAATATGTCCTTACATATTCTGTTCAGATGCAATTTTCCCCCAAATACTTCCAGTTTGTAGTCAGTTGTTCTATGTATGTGGGACCTGTGAATACACCTTCCAGGGTTTTGTGGTATTATATACAGTAAGGTGGTAAAGCCTTTGGTACCTATCACATGTTAACATGTCCCTGTACCAAGAGCACATTATTTGCTTCCTTTCAAGGATACTGCCCACTAGGATGGATGGGACACTCTGAGACGGAGCACTATCCACACCCAAAGGATATTACGAGAGTTTGAAGTCAAACTTGACCTCTTCCACTAACCTTGATAACTTAATAACTCACTCTGTGCCCCAGCATCCCCATCTATAAGTGGGAAAAACTGAAGTTTCAGGAGTTTAAATGAGATCATGGCAGTGGACAGTTTAGCACATGTTCAATAAATATTTCTTGCAGACATAATTATCATTCTGTTTTCCCAAGGCCTAGGACATGCCTGTGAAATGGAGCTTGCAGGACGATTAATCTACAGACTCACTAAAGAGGGCATGGAGACCAGAGTAAGATATCTTAATGCTGACAAAACAGTAGCTTGAAACCTCAGTCAGACTGTATGCCTCCTTTGTACAGGACTCTGTGTCACTTACAGAGAATCCAAAGTATCCCTAAGGTTCCATATGACCTGGGATCTGATTTCTATTACCCTTTGCTATTCTGATTTGGACATGATCTGGCGCCAGGGCCTCTGTGTCAGCTGCATGCTCTGTTAAAAGCCCATCTCTTCAGCCAGGCATGGTGATGCACACTTTTAATCCCAGCATTTGGGAGGCAAAGGCAGGTGGATCTCTGAGTTCAAGGTCAGTTTGGTCTACAAAATGAGTTCCAGGACAGCCAGGGCTACACAGAGAAACCCTGTCTCAAACAAAACTAAAAGAAAAACAGAAGACAACCACCACCACCACCAAAAACAGGGAAGGAAAGGAAAGAAGAAAGGGGGGGGGAAAGAAAGGAAGAAGGAAGGAAAGAAAGAGGCCCATCTCTTCAATATCTCATGGAATATTCTTCTCTGCCCCAGGGCCTTTGTTCAAAGCCATTTGATGGGGAGGCTCCCTCTGACTCGGCTATCTAAAATGGTTACACTTCCTCCTTTTAGCCTTCACTCATGATGATCACCATCTGACATTTTGTGTTTACTTTAACTTTTTAGTCTTTCTCTCCCCCTCTACTAGAATGGAAGCTGCACCATGGGATCCATGTCTCATAACAGTGTGTGACATTTGTTAGGCATCCATGAAATCTTGAATGAATTAAAAAAATAAGATACCTCAAATATAGCCCCACCTATAAGTGTTCTCACAACTGTGCTGGCCTGTCCTGAGGATCTTGGGAACTGCATGGCCCTTAGCTAACAGAGAACATGGAGACTATAAGGTGTGCTAAAAAAGTAAATTATCTGTGCTGGAGCTCCTGGAATAGCTCCAGTGGGCAAATTAAGCCTGACTCTGAGTTCAACCCCAGGAACACACAGAGTGGAAAGAAAGAATAGACTCCTGAAAGTTGTCCTCTGGCACACAGACACATATACAGACACAGACACACACACACACACACACACACACACACACACACCAGCATTCATATACATGTACAGGAAAATAGAGCAAGTATGCAAACATAACAAAATACACATCTGCTACCTATACAAGAGAGCTCAGACTTCTGGATTCCAGTCACCTCTGGCTCTCTGATGTTTCATCTTTCAGCTTCAGTCTATCCCAAATAGAAAATGGTTCACTTTGGAATACTACAGAATGTCATACTGTAGTCCTGGGTCTGGATGGAGAACTTTGAAGGGGTAACTTGGTGTAGTCTTCCAGAGCCTTCTTCTTCTGTTAGCCTTCCTCACAGTCCCTGCCCAAAGATGTTCTACTGATCCCATTACTGCTGTCCAGAGAGCCTTTTATTTACTGGGGACAAAAGCTACTTAGTGTTAAAGCACAAAACAAAACAAAACAAAACAAAGAATCGTAGCAGCAGATGCCTTGGGTGCTGCCTACTCTGGGATTCCTATAGGACTGTAACAAACCGTCCCATTTATAAAGTCAAAGAGGCCCCTTGAGGCTCTGTGCCCTGCCTGTAGGAGAGGGATGAGGAGAGGGACCGCCTTGGTGTCCTGAAACTCACCTGAGCCATGTGAACCACCTCAAACCAGCGCAGGATGCCGGGCAGCTTGTATGCGGTCAGGAAGGATGTCCTTTCAATCCACATGGACTGGGGAAGGAGAACAACAGTAATAAAATCTGCTACTCCAGGCCCTGGTGGCCTCCCGTGCACCCAAGGGAGAAGAAGTGCTCAGTTCCCAGATACCAGTGATACCTCCCCTTGAGCAATTCTCAACAGTTGTTTTATCTCTCTCTGGACTTAGGCCAAGATAGTTCTACCTGGTTTTACTAACAGACTGGACTCTTAATTAGTTTTTGAATGTGTCCATTTGTGTTATCTAGGGGAGGAGGCCACAGTGTTCATTAGATCCCCAAAAGGATGTTAATTCTTAAAAATATTAAGAATCACAGGCTGAAAGCTGAGGGGAAGTTGAAGTCACCTCCTCATTCCAGCCTTGACCTGCAGGAGAGATGATAGGTCCAAGCTGGGAAACATGCACACAGGTGACTGGCACTCGGGACAGCAACAGAATTTTACTCAGTACATGCTGCAGCTCTACAGTGGGTGTGCTGGAGGCTTTGCTTCAGTCACATTCTCAGCTACAAATGTCCTGCCTGTCAAGGTCATCTGACAGGAATCCCCTTACATCTTGGAAGGAGAAAACCCTGAAGAATGAGAAGACCCAATTGACATGTTGTCCTATCTGTGATGCCAGTGCCATGTTCCTTGACTCTGGAACAAGTTTCCTACCACCTGTGGTTGGCAGAGATATGTTCTGGATGCTGGCCGGGAGATACTTACAGCAAACTCATTTTCTGGGTCTACAGTGCCCCTGCGCACAGGCCTGGAGTAGTGGAACTTCTGCACATAATTGGACTTGTAAAAGCTGAAAGACAGGAAAAAGCGATGTTTCTGCCCAGCTGTTGACATCTTAAACATTGAATCTGGAGAACCCTGGTGGTGGCACTTCAAGGTTTGTGTTGGGGCTCCATAAAAACCGACTTGCACAGGGTTGCAAAGTGATTTAGAAGATAGACTGGCCTCATACCCTGGTCCCTTGCAATTGTGGCATTAATGAGCCAACAGTGGCCCGTGCCATTGTTTCCTGCAGTCCACTGAAGGGTCTTGAATGCCTAAGAACCATGCTAAACATCCCCAAGGCTTGTTTTAGGAGCCTCAGACATCCCCCTTCGCTTTTTTTCTGAATGTGTGGGGGAGGGTCAATTGTCACTGAAAACAGGGCTCTGTGCTAGCTAGAAAAGGGGCTTCTGTCCACAAGTGCCTCTCCAAGGAGGAGAGAGGCTATCATTTCATCTGCATTGCACCTGTTTGCTGTGATGTTGCTGTGAGGCTCCTGGAGGAGCTCTGTCTTCCTAGATAGACTACCCAGAGGAAAGAAGAGGGTGTAGAGAGGGGTACAGTGGAGGACCCCACATTCCCCCACCTCATGACCTACTCAGTGATTGTACAGTCCTATATGAAGCAGATGGACACCTGCCTGTATGCTGTTTACTTTAACTTCACCCCAGTGGGAACATATCCATTATTAACCCGTACTCTGCCAAAGACTGAAAAGACGTGCTTCTGGGGAAATGTGCCCAGCCTTCCCACAGCCACTCTGTTCCATCCCTCTACCAGCCTCCCAGCTGCCAACCCACACTACTTACTTTTTTGGGTCCATTCTAGGATCAACCTGAGTATCAGTTTGATGCTGACTGAGGACTCACTAAGCTGTCTGAAGCCTGCGACCCTCCATCCCTCCCATTCATCTCTGATGTTAGCCTTGTTACAGATATAGCCCAGGTAACTGGGGGCAATTCTTTTCCCAGAAGGCAAAGAAGGAATGGAATGGCTGAGGAGAAGGGTACTGGAGCCTGTCTTGCTACTGGCTCAGCCTCGTGGGATTCTGTCCATTCCTCAACTGGTGGGCTGTGGGTCTTACTTTATGATCTGGTCAGGCACTGGTTTGTTCTTGAACCTGGGGTGTTCATCCAGGACAGGTTGCACAGTGAAACACTGGATATCTAATGTCATCAGAGTTAAGGTTTTGAAACATGTTTGTTGGGCACAGGAGAATTCCAAATGTATCAGGAGCCAGCTAAGAGCATCTGGCCCTTCTGGGACCATACTTTCATTCAATGGTTAAGTTGATGGCTACCAACAAGGCCCTAGTGACCAGTGAGCACTTGCTATGTTCTTTATCAGAGTTGACTACCACCTTGCAACATTATCTCATGGTTCTGCTCTAGCTAACAGAATTGCTTAGCCATGCTTAATCCCCATTACCATTGCTATACCATCATTGACAGCAATGCCCTCTAATGAATGCATGGCTCTCTATCAGTTACGGAGCAGGGCTCCCATGGTAGCCTTTAATCTCTCCAATTCTACTAGATGTCATTGTTAACCTCAATTGTTCCTATTGGCTCAGAGAATCCAGGCAACTTGTTGAAGGTCACACAGCTTGTAAGAAAAGTGTGGAGGTTTATAGTTAGGGTTCTTAACTCTATGCTTAGCATTCTTTAGATATAGTCTATTTTAGACCCATTACTAGGGGTCACAGGAAACAATGACACAAACCACTTTGGGGACATCAATGCCAAAATTCCAACTCCCTGGATAATCTGGGGGAGCTGTGTGTTCATGAGGATGTAAGACTAGTCTATCTTCTAAATTATCTTGCTAAAAAAAACTTTGTCTGAGACCTCACTATGCATAGTGGATCTCCAGAGTTCCCACCCACAGTACTTCTGAGTCAGGCTCTGCATTTCAAAGATCCTGAGGGGCTGGAGAAATGGCTCAGCCATTAAAGGCTAGGCTCACAATCAAAGATCCTGAGGTAATATGCATGCATGATAAAGCTGAGAGACATTCTGATCTAGAACATGCAAACGTCATTTTGTCCTCCAACTCTTGACAACCCCAAAAAGACAACCTATAGCAGGAAGTAAGGAACAGCTGGAAGGAGTTCTGTGGTTGATTATTGATGTCTGCCACCAGCATAGAATGCAGGCTGGCCAGGTATATTGGCTGGATCTTTGCCTTTCTTATTCTAACCCCATCTTTACTCATATTGAACTGGTCATATGACAAAGTAAAAAAAAAAAGCCAATAGTCATTGGTTCTATCATTGACCCCTGCTTTCCTTTTCCTATTTTTCATTTTCTCTTCCCTCGTTTCTCTCTTTAGGCATTCAGGTGTTTCCTCCCTCTTTCCTACCCAAAGACCATCACAACTTCAAAAGTCTTCCCTGAGCCTGGTATGTCTGCCAGCTAGGGAATCAAGAGCTGCTCTTGCTGGTTTTTGAAGCTACCCTATGGTGGAAGGTAAATGTCTCCATCCACGCGGACTAATTTTGCCCCCGTCAAGGGTCCTTTTCCTCCATGGCTCCATGCCCTTTGACTACACTCCTCTCTTTGGTGAGTCCTCTGTGCTAGCACACTGGGGTTTGATGGTTTCCACTCTGAAAAGTACTTCCACACGGAATGAGGAACCCTCAAAGAGAAAACAGCACAACACATTGGGCCAGTCTCACTGGAAACATTTCTGTAAACTTCAGGAAAACACAAAAGTCCCAGCCAGCCAGTCTGAGCTGGAAGATCATTCCGTCTGGAGTGAGTGTCTGAGCTGAGGGCAGGAGCTGGCAGACTGTGATGATCCTGATACATCTCATTGCTCATCTCTACGGCAAGCACAATAGCACAGATGGCCTATTTTCAAATAGCTGTGACATGTGAAAATGATACATGATTCAATGCGTCCGTGCCCGCATACAAACCTTTGTGGGAACATGGCCTTGTTCACTAGTTACATGTGACCGATGACTGCTTACACATTGGGACACCAACTAAGGAGTTGTGATGGGGGCGGGGGGTGTACAAAGTTCTCAAGACTAACCTTTATAGAAAGGTTTGCCAACACTTCTTTTAGAGACAATTCTAGGCCATGTATATTGATCTGAGCTGCTGGCACTCGTCCACAAGGAAATCTCAAACCTGTCTTTGACATTGGCACCCTCAAATTATTTAGCTGGACTCTCCATGCCTGGATGGATTGGTAGCAACAGCAGATTTCTGCCAGACCTTCGCTTCTAAGTGCCTTCCACCATCCTAACAGCCTAGAGGAGATATGAGACCAGTTGCCTCCCCAGACTTGTGTCTACCATCAACACAAGAAAATAAGAGGACAGTGTTAGCTATTCAAGGTTATAGAAGACCGCAGGCCTGAGTTCAAATCCTAGCTCCATTGCTTTTTCACCACAGCTTTGTGTGAGTCATTTGCTTTCTGAGTCTTAGTTTCCCTGGCAGTAAAATGCAGGGAACAGTAGGCTCATCTCCAAGGCTTATGATGCGGCAAAGAGGGGAAGATTCCTAAATGTTAAGTTTATGGAAAACAGTTAATAACATTCTGATCCCAGTTTAAAAAACAAAAAATGGCCAGATGGTGGTGGCACACACCTTTAATCCCAAGAGGCAGAGGCAGGCAGATCTCTGTGAGTTTGAGGCCAGCCTGGTCTACAGAGCTAGGTCCAGGACAGCCAGGGCCACATAGAGAAACCCTGTCTGGAAAAATCAAACCAAACAAATCCAAAACAAACAAACAAAAAACCCGATGGTGTAATAGAGCATAGATTTGAGACAGACAGACAAGACTTAGCTTTTAAAATCCCTCCCCTTCACAACCCTAGGAAAACTGCTTCATTTCTGTCTCATGCATTCCTCTCAGTGAAATATGGAAATTTAATACCATTCTATAGCATTTTATGGGTTTTAAGGAAATAATGTTCATGAAGCACTCAGTCTCCTGAAGAGATATCGCAAATGCCAGAACCTTGTTCCTAGTACTGAACCAGACCACAGGGCCCTAAATATGATGCTGTGACGGGGGGATACATGCTGTCTCCTCTATACCACGTCATGCTGTGCAGTACCCGGATGGGAGAGGCCACACACCTGTGTGGTACCCGGGTGGGAGAGGCCATACAGCTGTGCGGTATTCGGGTGTCCACTATCGGGGCTTACTCACTATAACCAAACTGGCCTTTTGTGGCAGCCAGCCGCCACCAGTTGCACCTTCTCCTGCCAATGGCTGAGGAGGGCAGGCAAGAAGGGCAGGCAGGCATAATGAAAAGGTCACAAATGAATATTTATCACCCAAGGGGAAAATATTTTGATTAAGGTTTTCAGCAGACTGGGCAGAGCAGCCACGTAGCCTGACACCCCACTTTAGAGGTTGTAACTTCATTTGTGCTAAAGGATGTGGTGCAGGGGCCTCAGCTGAGGTAATGGGTTTCGAGGCTTCACAGCCGGCCTGATCCTGGCATTTGGGCTCCCCGCCTCCACAATCCTACCTCCTGCAAGTGACAGCACACAGTCTCTGTAGACACCTGGCTTGCCCCATGCTGCTCAGCTATGCCACACTACCCACTGCCCCTAGCTTCAACTCCTGTCTCTTCATGCTGCTCCCAGTATTCCAGGTAAAGCTGGTCCCCTCTGCCCCTTCCTTCCTCCCCCACCTGTATCCTTCCCTCCCTTTGATTTCCCTCTCTTTTTCTTTCTGTTAAGCAATGAATACTTTCCCAGAGTGGGCTTTATGCCAAGAACTGTGCAGGGGAGGGGGTGACATGGAAAACAGACAACACAGAGGTCTTTTCTTGGGGACCTGACATTCCCTTTGTATTCATGTGTCTTTAAAAAGCAAACAAAACAGAACAAACGAATAACAAAACGAAACAACAACAAAAATCAATCAACAAGGGCTTGAGGTCACAGGGTCATGATGAGCCTGGAAAAGGCCTTAGATAAGATGCCAAGGAAAGGCTCTTCCTAGAGGGAACACAGCCAATTTAGGATCTGATAGGTGGATGGAAACCAGTGGAGCCAGGAGCTGAAGGAACAGCATTCTAAACAGAAGGAACAGAGGTGGGGAAGGACTAGAGTAAGAACAAACCGTCCTATTTAAGAAATACAATCGAATGTCAGAGACAGAAATCTAGAGGGAGGAGCTGGGAGTGAGAATGTTGCACAGCTGGGAGTCAGGGATAGCGCTGAAGCCTGGCAACACTACTGGCGATGTAAAGTCTTTTTAGTCCTTGGGAAAAGCATGTACATACAGTGCCCTCCCCCTTGTCTGGGTCATCTTCCCAGCTGACACTAACATTTAGCCGCTTATATGAATTTATGTCATCAAGGAAACCTCAGTCTCTCAGCCACATTACCGAATAGTGCAATCAGTTGTCTGCATCTCTTGCAGCATTCTAGCAACTCTGTATTGACCTAAAGGCAGACCATTTGGGGTGTAAAACCCTGCACAAAGCCAGATACAGAGCCAGGGCACAAGAGATGATTTTCATGATGACAACAAAGGAACAAGGGGAGGGTTGAGTTCACCCACGGGTGTCGGGCTTTAAATGCACCCCTCCATGAGCACTGGGATGCCACTTACACGAAATGTAGATAATTATATCTACATGTCTTCCCATACACATTAAGCAAACTCCAAATGACCTATGATGCCTAAGACGGTAAAATCTGTATAGGTAGTTGCCATACTGTATACAGAAAATGACCCCACTTTTCTGCCTCCAAACATTCCAGGCTACAGTTAGTTGAATCCATGCATGTAGACCCCAGGCTACAGAGGAACAGTTGTACTGAGATAACTTCTCTGGGTTCCCATTGGAGATCCAACAGCAGCCAGTGATTCTGGTGTCAGCTCTGAGCTCTGAGATGGCTCTCATTTAGAACCATGGCCAGCCCTCTGGCTGGGACATTCTCCAAGGATACACTGGCCTGGGGCGTTCTTCACATCATCTCCCGGGGCAGAGGTTGTGTTCATCTTTTCTGCATTGGGGAACTGGCTCAAAAGCTGCATTTGGAAGTCCTCTCTTCGTTCATACTCCTTCCCTCGGTAGATGAACACTTTGTTCTGCAGAGAGGGGACACATCTGTCAGAGATGTCGGGGCTTGGGTGTACAGGACATATAACTCAAGCAGAGCCAAGAGGCCTTCCAAATGAGCCTGGGGCTGGTGTAAGGGGATGGCTTTGGGTGTGTCTTTCTCTTTTCAGCTGGTGTAGGGGCTGGCTTATAAGGGCAGGCCACTGCTTTAACAGACCTCATTCTGAAGGGCAGGGAGATCATGGATGCTGAAGGTCTTATTTAGAGCAGTCTACGAACAGCTTCTGGGACCACTCATCATTTCACACCCACTTTATTTACATGCCTCTATAATTGCCCAGTTCCTTTCAATGGCCAATGAAGGCTGGAACTATGGGCTGAAAGGGACCAATATCCAGACCCTTAATTACCTGGTTCCTGACCTTGAGCCTACACAGGTACTCTCTTTACCTATGGCCACATTAGTCTCCCCTAGAACAGAAGTTGTCAGTGGGTCATTTGGGACACCTGGAGTATTGAAAATTCTTGAAACCATCTTTTGGTTGTCATAACTAGAGTGATGATGCTCCTGCCAGTGAAAGAAGAGGCCAGGGATGTTCCTAAGCACCCCCACGATACACAGGGGGGCCTCCATAACCAAACATTTTAAGGTCCATATGTCTAGATAAGGAAGTAGGAAAGCCTGTTCCAGACCATGGCTGTGCCATCTTTGTTGAGTCTAATGGCAGCTAAGTTCTTCTGTCCAAACCTAACCCTGTCACTTACCTGTATGTGCAGCACCAAGTCATCTGGGCATCAGAGTAGCCTGGGGATCTTTAAAAGTTTGTATTCTCAGTCCTCACTCTGACATTCATCCCAGGAATACACACTCCTACTAAGTTCTCAAGAGAGTCTGATTTGCGAACAGGGCTGGGCAGCTACACTGTTCTACCCAGGAGACTCTCCCCCCACCCATCTCACGGCTGATCATGGTAGTCTCCTCTAAGTCCACTATGGCGTCCATGTTGACTGGTGACACTGAGAGGCTTGATTCCTAGACTACACTGTAAACCAAGTGAGGTCAGGCCTGAGGTCAGATCTGCTCTTTTCCTTGGCATCTTCCTGACCCTAGAATTACAGCACAGATTCTCATAGAAGCAATCCCATGAATGATAAATTCCAGCCTGCTTTATGCTAAAAGCAGTCACTGAGACACAGATTAGAAATGACCTTGCAGGTTCCTAAGATCCTTTCAGGGGCCACAGGATCAAAATTACTTCCATAATGATTCTAAGACTCTCATTTGTCTTTCTCATTTACATTTGATCCTGCATATAAGCAGCAGCTTTCCCAAGGCATAGGCATCTTGTGGTGACAACAGATCAATAGAACCCATTGTCCTTGGGCCAGACATTAGAAGTGTGTGCCCAACTCTAAGTGAAGTCAGCTCTTCTTGCTCTTTTTCTTTGCTTGCTTGAGACAGAGTCTCTCTACATAGCCTAGCACAGCCTGGAATGTTCTATTAGACCAGGTTGCTCTGTCCTCCTTCCTCTGTCTTCTGAGTCTAGGGATCACACGTGTTCCTTGCTGAACTTTTAAGGTGGAAAACTGTAGCTGTTATTTTTAATTTATGCTAACATGTGACCCTACTTATGGATTTATTGTGATTTTTAAGTAAGTTGCCAGACATTCTCATTTTTTCTTAGTTTCTGTTTTCCATGAGGTACCCATTTTGTAGAGATAGTTCACAAATAAAGAAGTGCCCTGTGACTTCAAAAAATGTTAAGAGAGCAAAGGGGTCCCATGACCAAACAGAAAGAGAACTACTGCCTTGTAATTCCTTTGTGGTAGATCTTGCCTTCTCTTTTCTCGAACACCTCATTCTTGAGATGGGCTATTCCCAGCAGCTCTATTTGTGGTGTGAGAAACCCATCACTGTTACTGATGGTTAGGGTGGAAAGACCAACTTAGGGCTCTACTGGGGACAGTGGTAGACCTTGGAAAGAGCAGAGTTCAGCCCCTGAACTGTGAGCTTCCAAGAACAAGCATATCTTCAGAACACAAGGGGACAGCTATGATCCCAAGGTTCCCAGACCCCAGCCTGAGTCACCGACAAACCCACCCGCAGAAAGGTGGGGAATCCCTGGCCATAGTATCCAACAGCAAAGTAGTCTGGTTTGGGTCTGAGGATCTTCATGATGTTTTCATAGAATTTTGCCTGCTGAATCTGAAAGAAGAAAACATGACTCCTATCAAGACAATGCAGAGGTGTATCAAAGGCATACCCAACTGAAGGAGCCCACAGTTATGACATTATCCTCGCCCAGAACCAATGTACTAGCTGCAGACAAAGGCATTTCTCTGGCTATGCCTGCATTTCTGTGGATAGAACCATGCCTAGAGACCATGCCTACTGTGCTAGCTGTTCCACCTGCAGGAGTGCGTTTACCTGTTTCATACTCATACCATTCTTGTGAGCATCCCCAGGCTTTCAGTAAGGAACTGGGTGCAGCACATCTGGAGTTGACCTCAATGAGTTCCAGCTCTGGTCCTGCCATCCCTGCTCTACTCCTTTCTCTGTGAACATGTGGCAGTGCCAGGAATTCATGAGAGTGCATGGATGTTGAAATGTGTCCAGATGGAGACATCTTCCTGTGTTTGCACATCTAACATAATTTGTACGCTCCAGGAGGTGTGTGCTTTTCAGATGCTAATATCCCTGAATGCGGTTTGCAGCTTACTCCACACTTCACAGCACTTTGCAAATGCTATTTCTCCCGAAGAAATCTTGATATGGCACAAACATATGAAGAGATGTGTCGTAAGGGTCATCTGATGTGGCATAGAACAAGCATGTGGATCTAGGCAGGTGCCTGGGTGGTATGGGCTTCATGCAGGGATGTGAATGTATATTAGTAGAATGTGGGGTTCCCTGGCATGTCTATGAATACACTCACACATTTAGAAGACTGCACACCTCTGTGTCTGCAAACATCTATATGCTCAGGGGGTATTGTCACTGAGCGTCCATTGGTGCAGACACATGGTTGTATTTGAGTCATATCTTACATGCAGCTAGGAACTCAGTAGATTTTAACATGATTACCACTCTAGTCCTCCATCCACCACCCTAGATGTCAATAGTCTGACTCTCATTTTACCATTTTCCTGGAAATGTCTACATTGACCTTTATGGGCTGAGAAGGATGCCTGACCTAGGGCAACCAGGAATTGAGGGGGTTGGGTGGACACAGTGTGAGGGATGAAGGAGCAAGCAAAAAGCTCTGCACTTACCCTGGTGAGACAAACTCCCTGCTAATTCCTGACCTCTGCCATGCAGGCAGGGGAGGTTGGTCCCCCTACTTCCTAGTTCCCCCACCAAGTCTCGAACATGGACATGCTAATGGGAACAGCCAGATGGGGAGCGTGTTAATGTGATTTATCTGTTCATCGAAAAGCACAAAGTTGTGCTTTTATTTAATTGGTTTGGTGATTTGTGGAACTTTTACTGCAAATGTAACAGAACATTTATTGGGTGTGCAACAGCTGTGGCAGCTGCGTCTCCATCCAACAATGGAAGGGTGACATTCACCCTGGCCTCACTCAGGACCTTCTCCATCCTCTGTTTCCCTAAGTCACAGGTCTTTCTTTTCTCTTTCTATCTCTGAGACAAATGAGCCCTGTGCACAGGCCTCTGGGCAGGTGGTTTTCAGCGGAGGTCTTACCAGGTTCTGGCTGAGCAGCTCGTAGTCAAAGATTTCCATCTCATACTGTTCGGCCAGTTCCTTGCACAGGCTGATGGCCTCTTCCCACATCTACAGGGTCATCATGGAGACAAAGGTTAAAGGTGTCTCAGCTTTCCAAAGACTTGAGCCTAGCCATGACCCCCTAGATTTGCACCACAGACATCCTCTTACCCAGCCTTAAAGCTTACACAGAGCAAGCCTGGGATTTGGTAGTAGCATAACCTTTCCCTAGCTTCTCATCCTGCTCCTTCAATGAATAATGCAGCAGGCTGCTTAAATGCTCTCTGATTCCTCCTAAGCACCCCGAGAGAGGTTACTAACAACATCCTCATTTTCCAGATGAGAAATGGAGGTTCATCTGCCTAACCAGGAGTGGACTTGGAGGCTCACCTCATTGGGCATGGCTCCATTTTGCTGCTTTGTTTTTTTTGGGGGGGGTTATGAGACAGGGTTTCTCTGTATTGTTTTGGAGGCTATCGGTCCAGCCCGGCCTCGAACTCACAGAGATCTGCCTGCCTCTGCCTCCCAAGTGCTGGGATTAAAGGCGTGCGTCACCACCACCTGGGCACTTTGCTGCTTTGTAAGTACTTGGTGACTTACAGTTACTCCTGAGTCCCTCGCCTTCCCAGTGTGCAGGTTAAGCAGGGGAGGCCTGAGAACCTTTGCTAGAGAGGAATGGTTCCCAGTGAAGTAAGAAGACTGTCTCCTAGGTGAGAACATTTCTGGGGATGGAATTGGCTTCCAGTGTCCAGTCTCTGCTCTCCTCTTCTGCCAGTCAATGCCACTTCTTAATGGGGTGATGTGGTTTCGGGAAGAAGTAGTGAGCACACAGAGGTGGAGGTTGGAATGTATTAGAGTATTAAAACATCATTAAACTTTTAAAATGGCTCTTCCATGTCTTTAAAATAAACTGAATATATGGACCTCAAATACACAAAGAAGTCCACACAATTTATTGCTGCTCTATGTTAAACCAGAAGCCAAGAGCATCCCCCCATCTTTGACTGTGGAGGCATCACTATGCTCTGCAGCCAGGCGTGGGGAGAGGCAGGGCTGGCTGGTTGCTTGACAGTCTCAGAGGATACCCATTCCCATTCCATTCCACTGGGTTTAAAACAGAAAATGCACCTAAATGAAGAAGCTGGGGGAGACAGGGGAGAAGAGAGTGCAGGCTGCCAAAACTCATCGTGAGCTTCTTAACAAAAGTGCTCTCTGCATCCAATCATAAAAATAAATAAAGCCAAGTGTAGAGCAGAGGAACCATGGCAGTAAACCCCAGACAGCTTAGCAAGCAGCATAAAAATGTTTTATGTGCCAGGAGGACCCCCGTTTGCAAGCTTTACCCTGAACAAGAAGGTTGGGCAGTAATCCTGGCTGGGTCAGTATGCTGTTGGGAACAATGGGGGAGGGCGTAACTTTGCCAGCTTCCTACCAGTACAGGAACAGGATGAGGCAATGGGGTCCCCATGTGCTAAGAGTTTTCTAAGAGACAGAAAGGGGGTGGGCAGTAGTCAGAATCCCAGCATTTCCTCCAATCCTCTGGGGCCACTGACCATCACTGATCTACTGAGATTCACATGTTGGTTATGAACCAGTAACTGGGTTTGGGGAGCAGTGCATGGACACCCATCTATCTGTGTGGTTACTAAATGGTATAAAGATGGAGGAAGAGGCTATCTCATGAACATCAGATGCGATGGAGGTGGGTGGAACCATTGGGTTTGGGGAGGCACTATATCAGTTGGTGTCAAGAACGACTCATGGAATGATGGCCACTGTGTGTATCTGTAGAGAAGGAAAGCTGGGCGGGTGCTAAAGAGTTTAGGATTTGTTCTAGAAACTTCCATGGCAGTAGGTTTCAGGGTGAGCTGAAGCACCATCATGTTCCCCTGTCCCCACCCTTATTATTGTACAATACCAAAAGATAACATGCAAAATCTGATAATGACTGTCATGTCTATTTTACAAACAAGACGATGAAGGTTTTGAGTACAGGGCACTTGTGCCCTTTTCTCTTTTCTCAGTACAGGGTTGCTGAGTTGCTTCCTAGCTGGAGACAAACTTTGTCTCCTCTTTGGACTTTCCCAGTGGGACTGATGTAATCAGCAATAAACAAATAGAAAGCACTTATTTGATGGCTAGTGGGGCAAGAAGTTCAAGAGGTGGCACGGTCTCTGCCTTCAAAAGGCTTATAATCATAAATTCTAGGACAGCCTTTTCCAACTGCCGAGCCTTAGGAATTTATAAGCCCTTTGTAGACATTACCTCATTTCATCATTTTGGAGAAGGTGGGAAGAGCAGACCAAGACAAAGACAGTGAATGAAGAGGCAGGATAGATCTAAACCAAGCATCTAGTGGTAACCCAATAGATGGGGAGAGATCTCACCAGTCACTTGGAAGCAGAGTTTATGGAGGGCTTCAGAGAGGAAGTGGCATAGTTAGGCAGCAATGACACCAATGACAGTTTAACAAGATGACACTGCTGCACACTAGCTACCATGCTGACATTCATGACATTTCTCCACCTAGTTTTCCCCTTACAGCTAAGATGTTTCTATTGATATCTCACTATAGTAGAAGGAGATCTGGAATGTCAGAGGGGCCAAGCAAATGAGTGGCTAGACACAGGGGATGAAACAGTCAGGCATAAAGTTGCTGTGCTGGGCTGTGTTGTCTACAGGGCAGATGATGGCCTTCAGGCTGGGGATGTCTGGAGGTCTGCTGGAAGTTGTGGCTGGATAGCAGCTGGTCTCCCTGCTAGAATCCTTGATGAAAATATCAGTGACAGCACAGTGCCACCCATGAATCTACCCATTTACCCAACACATATTATTGGCTCCTGCATGCAAGGTTGTATTTTAGCCACCAGGTATCCAGCAATGTTTGAATTTCGGGTATTTCAAAGTGAGGTGCCAGACAGAAAGCCAGCAAATGCCAAGTGAAGGAAGTGCTTTTCTCTGAAGACATGAGAAGGGTGGCTCAAAGCAGGGGTGCTAAAGGTGATTTGGGACACTCCCGTGACATCTAAGTAAAACCCTGAACAGTGAAAAGATCTAGCCTCTCAGTGGATAGCTACGTATGGGATGCTCCAAGCTGTGCAATTCAAGTGTAATGGTTCAGGTGTTAGAAAGAGCACAGCATACAGCATCCTCCTCAAGGACGAAATGAGAGAGGAGTTTAGGGAATCACATGAGGAGGGTTATGTAATTTATTCTGCTATAAGGGGGGTCACTGAAATTATTATTCGTAGGTACCTTGGTTAGCTTGTTTTGTCAGCATGGCACAACCTAGAATCATCTGGAAAGAGGGAAACTCAATAGAATAATTTCCTCCATCAGACTGACCTGAGGAGGCATTGTCTGTGCGGCATTTTCTTGCCTCCTAAATGCTGTAGGAAGGCCAAGCCCACTGTGGGCAGCACTGTCCCTAGGCAGGTGTGACTGGGCTGTATAAGAAAGCTGGCTAAGCAAAGCCAGGGGCCAAGTCAACAAGCTGTGTTCCTCCATGATTCCTGCCTCCAGGTTCCTGACGTCTCTGAACATGTAAGATGAAATAAACCCTTTCCTCCCTAACTTGGCTTTGGTTGGAATATTTTTTTTATCACAACAGAAAGGCAAACTAAAAGAGCAGGTAAATGGCATGTCCCAATGTATGTTCTATGGCCCCTTTGCTTTCTATACAGTGGATGCTCTGTTAGGGCACTACAGGAAGCAGGGAAACTGCTTAGGAAACTCCATGAGTGATGTTTGCACTGAGTGGAGGTGGAAAGAAGATGGAAAAAATGATCAGACTCCAGTTGCAGATGTACAGAGCTGGCTGGATCTGAGGGCGGACCAAGTACAGAGCACATGAGAGACCTGTCCCTCCCAATGGCCATGTCCCCACACAGAGAGGAGGGCCAGCTCCAATTACCTTTCCTTTGTCAAAGTAGCCTATAATGGTTTCATAGAGTGTCTCCTTCAGCTGCCGGTGGGTCTGGGGATGCTGCTGGCCTGTCTGCATAACCTGTGATGCACACTGCTCATCTGACCACTGCAGAGAGAACACGGGGAGGCAAAATAGAGCTAAGTGGCAGCCAAGGAAAGATGTCTTCCCAGAATGAAAGGCAAAAACAACCCTCTCCAGGTCCCATCCTCTCTCTCTCCATCCCCCCTCTCAGGTCATCTTTGAAAACCTGGGGTTTCATTAGGGAAACTGCATCATGGGTATGTGTCCTCAGGATTCTTGGAGGTTGCCCTCCACCAGTGCTGATGATATAAAACAGAGCAGAGCAGTGGCCAGGATCCATGAGAACATTTCTGATGAGGGGCAAGATGAAGCCTTGCAGACACCTTCTGCTGACCTCCTCAGAGTTCCAGTGTCTGCAGTCAGACAGATGCCAACTGCAAATTCCATTTGTGCAGCGATCCTGATTCTGGCTAAATTGGGCATCTTTGACTTTCTAGTGTTTTCACAGTGTTGAGTTTGTAGGGATTTTCTCTAAACCCTAATGAGACACGGCCTCAGTGCTTCAAAAGCCAAAGGAAAAAATTCTTTCCTTTTGTAGCAGCATTCTCTAGACATGGAAAGCAGCTCAGTGGGCATGCTAATGGTTTATCCTTGGCAACAGATTGGATACTATATAATACTGAAAATGCATGTCCTGGGGACTATTGCAATTACTGAAAGTAAAGGTCACCTCTTGTGTGCAGGTGAAATAGCACAGAGAAGTATGCTGCCAAGTTGGGAGTTTGGGGGGCACCAATGAAAGAAAAATGTGTTTGACTTTTATTCCCCTTCCTTTGATTCTTTCTTTTTGTTCTTTTTAAAATCTCATCAACTTGCTGTGAGGACGGATCTCAGCATGTATGTCTTCCTGGGACATTACCTTGAGAAGCCAGGTGTGGAGGAGGAGCGTGTAGGCTGCCTCTGTGTAATTGTCACAGTCCAGGTGAAGATCACGGAGTTTATACAGGTATCTGTTTAGGGAGAAATGTGATGAGAGTCACAAGACGTGGTGATAAGATGTCTAACAGGGACAAGGAGTAGCAAGACAAACAAATGGGCTCTTGCACAGGGAATTCTACAGTCCAGCTAGCCAGCCTTCTATGTGGCTGGTGAGGATAGTATCTGGCATTTGTTGGACCCTTAGTATGCACCAGGCACCATGGTAAGTGATGCCAGGTACTATGTTAAGTGATGTCAGGTACTATGCTATGTGACTTCTCCCCTTTTTTCCTGAAACAAGGTCTTGATCTGTAGCTCAGGCTAGCCTAGAAATTACTATGTAGGCCAGGTTGGCTTCAAATTCTTGATCCTCCTATTACAGCCTCTTATGTGCTGGGATTATAGGTGTGTACTATGATGCACAGCTTTGTGCTGTTTTAAATGCCTGGGATAATCTAATTGTCATGAGAACCCCATTTCAAGGGTCCATTAGGGATTTCCATGTTCTGATGAAAAAAATAAGAGACTGAAGTTATGGACTATCCCAAACAGAATTCAGTGTGATATAGAATGGTTTGGCCAGTGTGATATCACATAGAAGAAAAGGGAGGAAATACAAGGGGCTTGTCAGGGGCCACATGCTGACACAAGGAAGTGCTGGGGCACTTGAGTATTGTCTTGATCGATCCTTGTAAGGATCCCTAACCATGACAGTCATAAAGGGGCACTCCAGTCCTCTCTTTAGAGTTCTCTGACAGTTGAGTTGGTGTAGATGGCAAGTAGGGAAGCAACCCAGGCAGAAAGACTCAACTCATCCTGCCAGCAGTGATCTTAAGATGAAAAAGCTGACACCTGTGTTAGAATGGAGGGAGAGAAAGGATACTGGTTTTCCATCCACAGCTATGATCTTCCCACTTTCTCCCACAGCTCAGGATGCTCTGCTGATAGCAGACATCAGTGAAATTGCACATAGCCTCCACATGGAGTTTGGAATTTGGAAACATCCATTTTGTGTGTATGACTCAATCCTATCTCATTGCTTCCTGAATGACCACCCATTAGACACCCTTGAAGTCTGCACTCAGCAACCTCCGAGAGAGTGTCCCAAAGGAGACCTCCCCCTGCTATTGCAACTCCTAAGCCAACTAAGACCCCCTCCTCCTCCTCTCTCCTTTGCTAACTTGAGGCTTAGCCATCTGCTGTACAACCCCAAAGAAGATGTTTCATGAGCCCACCAGGGCTATGAGTCAGCTGCCTCTGGATGCTTGAGTGAGGTACCATAAGGAACAGAGAAGCACATCTAAAATGGCCACCACCATCCAATGAGGTGACCACTGTCAGAGTGAAATTAGGGTCTCTCTTGTGATGACTTTTGAGCTTTTTCAGAAAAAGAACTGTCAATTTTTATAAGGTCTCTAGACTTAAAATTGTTGGCAACTAATTAAAAGTGTTTTAAATACTATATCCGCCAATCAGAACAGGCTTCCACCAGAACATCCGTTGCCTGTCTGCAACGTCTGGAGTAGGCCAATATGGCAGATTTCCTAGATTAACGCAGGCCCCGATCTCCAAGCCTGTGGGGGTCTGGGACTTACCATCTGTGCTTCTGAAGAGGAAAGAGTTCGGAGAGAGGAAAGCCTCTATAGGGCATGTAGTCTAGAGTCTCTCATCTCAGAGCAGAAGGCAGAATGAATTTGTTTTTAAAACTGAGAAAAAACACTGGGCCTTCCTAAAAGACTCCTCTGGCCCTGAAGACCCCAAAGCTCACAATAGCCTGTGGACTGATTTTTTCTCAACACAACTGGAATAAAGTAAATAAGAAACTAAAAGAAATAAAGTAAGAACCTAAACATGGTGGTAAGAGCAAAGTGAGTTTAGATGACAGAATGAACTGGGTCTGTGGACTCACAGGAAGGAGAAGAAAGACCTGTGGCCAAGAATCCTTTGTTACTATTTATTGTAGAAAAATGTTGGAAACTATACTATGGAACTGTTGAACAATACAGGATTGACTATGTAAATGACAGCATATTCTAGTAAGGAAATTTTATGGTTTCATTACAAATGATGCTGAAATATATCTTGTCAAGCGAAAAAAGCAGGCAATAAATTATTGGCACTATAACTCTATTTTTTGCAGAAATAGCACATGCACAGAATTAGATGTATATATAAACATAAAAATCTGAAAATATGTATGTATTTTAGAAACTTATTCCATACTTTGTTTTGCTAGTCCATATTTTATGAGGTTTTTTGTTTTGATTAAAAAGTCTGTGTTATTTTTATAATGGGTAAAAAATAATAGTAATACAGTTTTTTACAGGAAAAATATGAGATTCTGAGAAAATTAGCAAAGGAGTATTTTTGCTCCAGGATAATGTCCTCAGAAAAGCTTCTCATGATAAACTTAAATATCTAGCAAATGGCTAGTAGGAAGGAGACATCACACCATGTGGTATTTTTCTTCCTTTCACTTGTTTTTTTCCTACCACATCTACTTTGTGTGTGTAACATGTGCATGACATGTGTGTAGAAGGGAGTACATGTGTCACAGCACATGTGGAGGTCAGAGAACAACTTGAGAGAACCACTTCTCTGTTTCCCCTATGTAGGTCCCAGGAATGAACTTAGGTCTTCAAGGGCTTGGAAGAAAGCACCTTTATCTGCTGAGCCATCTCACCATCCCCATTTCTTCCTTTGAAAGCAAGCTAGGCAAGGGCTTACCATGTACCTGAACTAAAGAGGGTTTCCCTTGCTATCCCATGGCAGAAATAGATAAGTGTATATCTCATGTTTAAGGGACGTGCATAGAGAAGGAGGACAGGCAGTCTGAGAGCTCCAGGCAATTTCATGGGGATGACCATAGGAGAATAGACAACAGACGGTGCCACCAAGTCTTGGGAAATTGAGAGAAATAAGAACACCAAGAGCCAGGTGCTAAGATGCCAAGTTTAAATTCTCTGTCAGAGTTAGCAGGAGCAGCAATGGATACTTTTCAGAGAGGTCCATAGGCCGAGGTACATGGTGAAAATCTTACCTTATGTACATCTCTTCCCGGTTATTATCTTTGTAGAAATTCTGGGTGGGTAGAAAAAAAAACAATATTGAGTGCTTTTCTTTGTAGGGCTTCGGAGAAAGAGAATATGATGATGGGGATGAGGAAAAGATGGCTGTTTACAATCTGGGAACCCCAAGATGGAGTAAGAAGTTCACTTTGCTGAATGCACCCAACAGCCTCATTGGTAGGTTTTGCTCCACGTGTCACTTCCCTGACTGTAAAGGGACAGAGCAAATGTCTCAGCCATTACATATTAGGAGATTCAGCGAGCTGTTTGCTGGGCTGAGTGGCAAGCTGCCAAGACTGGGACAATCTGCTTTTAAAGGGCAGCCTGGCTTAGATGTAGATGCTCAAGAGTCTATACTAATTCTGACAGCACAGAACCTTCTGGAGTTATGCGGTTCCATATCTAAAGCACTGTAACTTGACAGTGTCCAGGAGACAACACTCCAGTGCCAGCTTAGGTGTCCTTTTTTGTTTTGTTTTGTTTTGTTTAAGCTTTGCTTTTTGTTGTTATTGTTTTTTGAGGTAGTCTCACTATGTAGCTTCAAGCTGGTCTCAAATATATCACCTTCCCTCATTAGCTTCCTGGGATTACAGGGGTATTCCACTAAACCTCTTTTAGGAGCTGTTTATTTATGTATCTTTTTAACTTACACAATTGTGTGAGTGTGTGCCACATGTATGTCAGGGCCCATTGGAGCCAAAAGAGGGAGTCAGATCCCACAGAGCTGAAGTTTCAGGCAGTTAGAAACAACCTGACATGGGGGTTGGGAACTGAACTTGGGTCTTCTAGAAGAGCAACAACTTCTCTTAACTGATGAGCCATTTTTTTCTATTTATTGTTTGTTTAGACCAATAATTGCTCTGGTCTTTGCCTCTGGAGGTCTTAGTCTTCTGATAATTTAAAGCAAGTCCTTACAGATTTTGAACCCATGGGATATGGAGTATCCATATGCTCCTGAGGCTTAGGGAAGGGCATGTGACTTGTTCCATACAGACAGTACTCATCTTCATGACCTCTACTGACAGGAGTCCCATGCACTACTTCTCTCTTACTGCTTTAGATGTCCATGTCTTAGGCACATCCTGGCCCAGCTGATGATGGCCAATTTCTTCAACCTGACCTTCCTTAGAGAGAAAAATAGAAAACCCCTCTCCATGCTGTTTATGTAAATCAGGCCTGGTGGAGTTATTAGCATTGAATTCCTTTCTGCTGTAGTCAGGATTTTTAAAGTTCCTTTGGCATTTTGAAAAATCAATGGCAATATCAAAGTTGTTATAAAAGCGTCCACATCAGATAGGAGAGACCACACTAGAGGGGCAGGGATTGTGTTTTCAGAGCTCTGGGAAAGGCAGGTGGCACATGCAATGTCCTAGATGCAATGCTATCTTCCTTTTGTGGGATACAGGAAGTCCTTAGAGGAGATCTATGTGCCTCCCACTTCACATATAAGGAAACTAAGGCACAGAAAACCCAAGACACAGAGCAAAAATTCTGAGCTGGGATCTTAACTGCCTTGTCCAAGTTCCACAGCAGTTAGCCCTGCTTCTCTTCCAAGAGCAGAAGTGAGACCCAAGCTTAGCCTGCAGTGGGAGATGTATCCAATTTGGTCCACAGGGATCTGGTAGTCACTCACCAGCAGGTTTACTGTGCAGCTCATACGGTTGTCTTTGCTCTCATCTGTCATCACTCCTCGGTAATCCAGCAACTTCTCCAGAAGCCCTTTGACCAAGCTTACAAAGTTCTCCACCAACTTGGCAATGGTTGGGTGCTCCGCTGTGCACTCCATAAGGCTGTGAGGAGAGAGGGATGCTGAGCTCACACTGGCAAACTGTGTAGATGTCGAATGCAATACTACACAAGCAGCCAGTGAACTCAAGCTCAGGACTGGCACATTTTCTTCACTCAAGAACTAATCTATCCATACATCACAACAAATACTCTTATACTATCAGAATGGGAAAAATAGAAATAAAAAACATTCCCATGTGGCCAGTAGTGTGTGGGTGGGGGATGGCTACATTTACACTCACACTGGGAATATGGCACGGTGACCATCTTGGATAGGGATTTTTGCAGCATCTAGCAACACTGTATATATCTTTTGATTCCATAACTCCACTTTACAGAGTCTTCTCTATAGGCATCTGTGCTATAGAAATATTTCCAGAACTACGCCAGATTATATTTATAGGGTTTTAAATTGTGTCAGATAGTAAAGCAGCTGGAAGCATCAGAAGTGTCCATCAACTAGAAAATGGTTTTAAAAATTGAGGTATTTTCACACAACATGGTTCTATGAAGTCATTAAAAAGTATTATGGAATGAATCGATATTGACATAAAAAGCTCTATACAATATATGGCTAAATGAGATGTGTAAATATCAAGAAAAGTTTATTTCTATTTATTTAATTGTTTTAGAACTTGACCATGTCTCTAGTACTATTCTTAGCATCATAAAAAGATGAACTCCTCTAACGTCTCATCATGGTCTAATGAGATGTGATGCTTATGCATTGGGATACTAAGGGGTGGCAAGGTACCTAGTTTGCTCAAGGTCACACAGTTGGTAACTATCAGTAGCTGGACATACATATCTTAATTACAGGATCCTAGCAAAACTTACCTTAATCCTAGAAATATCTAGCATCCCTGTCTTATTAGTCATCAATCACTGTGTGCAAACCCACCAGATAGACACCAGTCAGTGAATTGTGGCTTCTTCTGGTGAGGGGTCCAATTAAAGAAAAGAGGGAAATGCTTTGTTTTCTACTTAAGCATGGAAGCATTGGTTGAAAAAAACTTCATAAAATCAATATAAAGTTTTTGCCATTCTTTTTTTGTTGTTGTTGTGTTTCTGTGACTTTGGAGACTGTCCTGGAACTAGCTCTTGTAGACCAGGCTCCTAAGTAATGGGATTAAAGGCGTGCACCACCACCTCCCAGCACCTGTGTAATTCTTAAAACACTTATCAGTTGTTAAATACTGTACGAGGCATAGTGTGGCAGAGAGGGTGACGCCTGTGTGCAGAGAACTATGTCTGACCCTGCAAGTCAGTGACAGTTACTCTTAACCACATGTCCCATGCCAGGTATTATGTTGATCCCTTGAGAGAATCTCATGGGAATTCAACTAGAAATTCTTCCTCCCCAGTTACAGAAGAGGAAACTGAGGCAGAGGAAAGATAAAAGGACGGCTGGAAGTTTAAGTGGGACCTTAGGAATGAAGCCAATCACTATTTGATTTGGCAAGAGATTTTTCCCACAGACTTTGCAGTCGGTTCTCGGGTGTCTCAGGCCACCCACCACCCAAGCTGCCGGGTTTGTTACTAGTCGTTTTTCTCTTGGCAGTGCGAGTTCCCAAGAGATCTCAGGAGAAAGGGGGAAAGACAAGGACTCCAGAGGGTCATTTCATCCCAGAAGCCAAGCCAGACTGCAAGGAGGTGACATCTCCAACTGTGGCTGGGATCAGGCGCATCCATCTTTCCCCGGGCAAAGCACTTGTTCCCAGCTCCCAACAGCAGTACACACGGCCTGTGATTTACACCTGTCTGGGTCAGCTGCAGCTGTACCCACTTCTCTGAGACAGCCGTTTCCAGCCCTGCTCCCCACCCTGATGATACTTCAGTTGGGCTCTATCCAGCATTTGGTGTGGGATTCCAGGCAAAGGTCACACCTAAGGTCCAAGCTTGGCCAGAACAAGAGTTCTCAGCCCTGTACTATGCTAGAATGTCTGGGGAACCTTTCAAAGCCATGCCCAACCTAAGCCACATCTTTGGATCCTCTGGAGGCCTGGACAGCAAAGATTTGCTCTGAGGCTCTCCAGGCCATTGTTGTGTTTAGCTAGCACTGGGGACCACTTCTATCATCTGCTTTTCGCACTCCAGCCCGAGTGGACATCATCTGAGCACTCTTCTAGTGGAGTCTGATTCAGTACTATGGGCTGGCTCTGACCCTGCTATCTAGTACCCAATGCTGCAGGGCCCTGGCCAACCCTGAAGACACAAGGGCTGGAAAAATTTGTCTTGAGTGTTTTGGTGTCTTTGTTCTTTTAGAGTAAGGCAGGAAGGCTGCTCACACTAGAGGACTGGTAAGTTGGGTGGCTAGATATCACTTACCATCTACTCACTCCGCCAACCTGTATTGTTCTACAAACTACGGGTTTGGAGATCATCAAGACCCAGCCACCCAGAGGGTCTAGTTCAGCAGGGGAGGAGACAAAAATGAACTCCAGTGTGAAACAGTACCACTCTACACTGACACCTGCTAATCCTGTTTCACTGCTTATTCAAAATTCCTGAAGGCAGTCATTAGGTTGAGCCCCAAACCATATGTGAAATGTGAAGCCTGTGTCGATGAGTTCTGATGGCTGTCCTGTCAAGGTCACACAACTCTCTCCTTCGAATCCCACAGCAGAGTCTTAAGTGACAACAGGAAAGCTGTGGGGACTGTGGGTCCATGTGGACCATTCCTCCTTCAGTGGATGAACTGTGCTGACACCACCCTTTGCAGATCAAGGCCTTGGGGTCTAAAACACTTAGCATAGGAGGCCTCTAAAGGGATTCTGTCATTATTCCATCCAATGTAGGAGGAGAGCTCTGAGGGACAGAAGGACTGGTGTCCTCTGCCAGTCTGTAGTGCCTATGTACTATGCAAAGGCATGTGAGGACTAGGACTCGGCCTCACTCCATGTCCAAGCTTTGTTCCCTGCTTCAAAATTATAGCTGGTTTATGACAGGAAGCCCTGTTCTAGTCACAAAAGCACCATCCAACTTCTAAGCTGAACCAGAAGGCTGGATCCATTTAGAGAGGTTCTAAACTACCTCAGGCTTTGAATGATGGACGAGAAGGAACTGAGGAGACCAAACTGAAGAAAGATGAGCAGCCTCAGGGATCCCAATGACTACACTGCATTCTACTTGGGTGATAGTAACAACAGAAACTGATATGCATGTACTATCTACTGGGCATCAGCAACTGTACTAATGAAATAAAATTTTAAAAAGCCAAGAAAGAAAAGCAATCATGAGAAGCACCCTACAGACCTTTCCATTCAGCCCTAACAAAAATGTGTAAGGGGTGGGCTATATATTTACCTATAATTTACAGGTAAACAAACCAAGGCTCAGGGAGAATAGAAAGAGGAGCAGGTCCCAGGGCCCTTGGCCATTCTGAGGAGGCCCTGACTCCTGGTTTTGGCATGATTCATTTTGTGTAAAGATCATTCACACCTCCATCTCAGGAGGAAAATAATGAGCTGCCTTTAATTTCCCTGACCGCCAAGGACCCCTTTGATAAAGAATCACTCAGAAAGGCTTTTGCAAACCCTGCTGGTAGCCTGAAGCCTGCCACGGGGCTCCTTCTGCTTATAAAAATGGAAATTGCAAGAGCTAACTCTCTCTCTCTCTCTCTCACACACACACACACACATAGAGTGCGTACGTGCATGCGCGCGTGCGTGCACGTGTGTGTGTGTGTGTGTGTGTGTGTGCGCGCGCGCGCAGCTTCTGGTCAACATTTAGATTTTCCCTCTTAGAACTTTAAAATTAGCACTGATTTCTGCCCCTGGGATGTCAGATATTCTCCAGTGATTCTCCCAGCCCTCTCCTAGTAGATCTGGTTTGCAATATAGTTGTAGAAAACCTGTGAACAGCATCAGGCAGAGCCAGGGCCAGCTGAGACCAGGCTTCCAGAGGCTCTAATATTCCTACTGGGCTCTGACCATGAGGGGCAAGGCAGGGTGGGGACCATGATAAGGGAGCCAGAGCAAAACCTTTTGTTTGCCTTTGCTTAGAAACAGAAAGGATTGAGGAAAGAGGCCAAAAACAGAGCCACAGCAGAGCCTCAGTGGACAGAGAGTCCAGGAAATTGGGATGCCTGACCATCCTCCTTAATCTCAAGAGAAGACCTCTCAGGCAGGGCAATTACTGGGCAGCCAATGACAGGAACTGGGAGCCAGGCCGAGAGACCGAAACACATTCATTAAACATGTACCTGCTGTGTACCAGATGCTTCCTAATTACTCAGCCTTCAAAATAACCATGGGAGTTTATTGTTCCCACTCTAGAAACAGGGATACTGAGGCCAGAGGGGTTGTGCCATTTGCCCTGGGTCATACAGCTGCAAAGTGGAGGAGCCAGGATTCAATGCAATGTGTCTCCCGCACCAAAAGATACGAGTAGATGATAAACCCTGGAAAAGTGTTCAGTATCCTTAGCCACTGTAGACATAGAGATCAGACCACAGGTCTTCAGCATGCTCTTGCCAAGATGGCTATAATCCACAGGACAGATATTAACAGGTGACACAGGAAGTGGAGGCAGCTGTGTCATGGTGTGTCTGCTGTTGCCCCAAAAGGCTAACCATTTTTATCCTGATATCCTGACATCGCTATGACCTTGCAACTCTACACTAAGATACTACAGTTATATGCTCATAGCAGAGTCAACCTAAGAACAAAGTAGATGCAACCTAATAACCACCGGCTGGTTATTAAAAGACAAAAATGAATGAAGTGGGTCACAGTCTATGAAATGTACATAACATACAATCCAGAATCATGGCTGCATGGGGCTAGGAAACGGGGAGTGGATTGCTACACATATGCATATGTGTACAGGGCAGGTGTGCCTGAGGAAGGCAGGACTCCTTTTGCAGGGTGATGAAAATGTTCTTAAATTAATTGTTATGGTGGTTGCTCAGCTCAGTAAACACACTAAATCAGTGAGCAGTGCACTCTGGGTAGACAGCCTGGTATGTGAATTATAGCTTAACATTTGTGAAAACAAAACAAAAATGTCTTGACTTCAAGTCCAGTCATGCTGAGTATTATCTCCTGTGCAGTGCCTGCTCTAGGCTTTGACACCAAGTCTGGCAGGACCCATGCCTGATTCAGGCTTGAAAAAAGTCTTACAGGGCCCAGTGCCTGCTCTGGGCTTGGACACTAAGTCTTGAAGGGCCCAGTGCCAGCTCCAGGCTTGGACAAAGTCTTGCAGGGATTGAACAGTGAGTCTTGCAGGGCCAAGTGCCTGCTTCTGGCTTGGACAAAGTCTTGCAGGGATTGAACAGTGAGTCTTGCAGGGCCAAGTGCCTGCTTCTGGCTTGGACAAAGTCTTGCAGGGATTGAACAGTGAGTCTTGCAGGGCCAAGTGCCTGCTTCTGGCTTGTACAAAGTCTTACAGGGTCCAGTGCCTGCTTTGGGCTTGGACACTAAGTCTTGCAGGGCCCAGTTCTTCCTGGCATCCTTTGATGATAATAATGTGCTTTCTTCCCTGAACCTGGGAGGTCATCCAGTGAAATGTGGATCCAAGACAGTAAATTGACCAGACACACACACAATGTAAGCTGCTCACTATCAAATCTGTCAAAAGTGGAAAAGGAAAAATGGCAGTAATCACTCCACACTTCAGATTTAAAGAGGCCGTTTTCACACTGGCAGGTCCTTTTCTCTTTCCAACACAACCATGTGTCTTTTTATCCAGCCCATCCCACCCATAGTGAAGCACAACTACTTCCTGGGAACTGTGAGGTTTCCTCCAAAAAAAGCAGTTACTTCAGCACCATGAGCTGCTGGGACAGCTTCCCCAGGAGGACGAGCTTCTCAAGACACCCCAGTCAGAGCCCTCCACCCCCAGCCAGTGTTCAGAGACTTCCTGGCCCTCCAGCCTGAACTTACATGGACTCCAGCAGCTGCATGTACTGCTCATCGCCCCGGCCTCCTTCCACCTCGTGGTCCAGCTTGAGGATGATTTCATTTTCAAACTGAAAAAGCAGATGAAAATCAACAGTAACAACGTTAGAGGGCCATGTGCAGAAGCAGTCGATTCATTAGGGAACCGAAGCTTTAGGGAATAACTATTATCTCCCATTCCCAGTGCCTGGACCTGTGGGCTCAAAATTGTAAAGGATTCTATTCATTCTATGTGTGTTCAGACGGTGGAGGGGAGGGACCTGGATTGAGGGCTAGGAGATGGGGATAAAGGAGAGAGCAGAGTGTGTGAGTGCTTCTCACACACAGTTTCATTTGAGCTTGATTTCCAAGGTTAAATAGAAGTTTCACAGGGGGATGAAAGAGATGGGAAGGGAATCCCAAGCATGTACAGAGGCAGGTGACAGGGCCCCTTGTCAATGGCACATTGTCACAGGCTGCTATTATTTTGACCCTATATTCTTTCTCCATAGTCTGGCGATTACACCAGACCTAATCTCAGTCCGTGGGGATCAAGCAGGCCAGAGATACCTCTTTCATCCAAATGTGGAAACCAGAACACAGGCCTAACTCCTGATCAGTGTATTCTACCACTCAGTATCCCAGGAATCATAAAGACTCAGGCTGATGAACTGTATCTAACCTGAGACTTTGTTGGAACTCTTAGCAAAGAGTGTCTTGTTAGTCAATGTGGAAAGGGAATGTTGTAAGCCTGAGGCTGCTAATGATGACAATAGTGAATGTCTGCTTGGAATCATTCCATGGACAGAAGCAGAGAGGAGGGGTCAAGATGTAGACCACTTGCCACTCTGAGTCCCTGGAAGCCTTTCCTATTATATGAGCTGGTATGTATTAGTGTGTTTACAAACACACACACACACACACACACACACACACACACACACACACATATATATGTATGTATTTGGAGTTTCATTACATGCAGTGAAAAAATTGCTAGAAAATATAAATAAGATATAAAGCAAAGAGAAGATCTCAAGTTCTCAGGGAGTCAAGTCTGATAACAGTAGCAAAAGTCAGAGATCAGGTTAGTTGCCAGAAATCAAGTATCCTTCTATGTTTTTTCCAAATCTTGTTGCATTGAAATCAGAGAATGTTTTCACCCTAGTGCCAATGTCAAGAAGCATTTTGCTCAGTGGGGATCATGGCTTATCCAATATACTGTCTTGATGTATCCTACTGTGTCTCTTCTATAAGACTGTAACTCAAAACAGTTTGCACTGCCTTGACACATACTATGAAGAATGCATCCAAACATTTAGTCCACCTCTCCCTCATGCTACGAGTGAAACTGGTACCTATGGAGAGGAAGGGGGACCTTGGCAAAGGCCTCTGAGAGCAACAGAGGCATCTGTGCTACTTGGCTTCTAACACAGCCTTGCAACACAGTCTTCATAACACCCCATGAGACCTAGAGGTCAAAGGTCACTTTTGAATGCAGTAATGCATGAAGAGCAGCCATCCCTGGCCTGCCACAGCTTCCAGCAAGTGTCAGTTATTATTGCAGATGACACAGGGCCTGTGCCAGGCCTCAGATGAATGATGGAAGCCTTTGGGCAGCTATTTCCTATGCATAAATGATGGCATCTTGAGGGGATAAAATATTCCCCCTGAATGATGATTCATATGATGCCACTGTTCCCCCATGCAGGGTGCCAGGGATCAACAGAGAGGGCCAGAAAACTCATCCTGATCTAGCACAAGTACAAAGGGATTTTCTGTAAATTCCTGAGCTTGAGGAAGAGTTTCTGAAGGAGATGAAAGGGGCCTGGAATGCTGTGTAGGGTTGCAATCGATATGAAGGAAGGGCCTTGCCCGTGGGGGAGTGGTGTGAACAGAGTCGCAAAGGTGGGGGCACAGAACATTGCTGGAGCGGAGACTTCAAGGGGGCAGGGAGGGAGGAAGGGAGGGAAGAGAAGGCAGCCAGCCAGTCACTCCCTTGATCTAGCCTTGCCTGAAGCCTTCGCATTCCTCTCTTCATAAAGGAAGGAAGGAAAGAAGGGAAGAAAGGGAGGAGGGAGACATAGTGGAGGCTGTCTGGAGGGGGATGGGCTGCCAGTCTGCAAATGAATCCTGCCCCTTATAGGATGCATCTTGGCAGGCATTTTTGTCTGTATTAATTATTTACCAATTTCAGGAGCTGGGGATTGTATATTTAGAGATAGCTTCTGTATTAAGAACATAAAGAAATAAACCCAAAGATGGTAACTACCTGCGAGCCCTCGAAGGCTCAGGTGTTAAATGCTTGGCTCCCAGCAGGTGGCGCTGTTTAGGGAGGCCGTGGAACCTTACTGGGGTAGGCATAGCTGGTGGAAGTAGGTCACTAGGTGCGAGCTTTCGAGAGTTGCACAGGCCTTGTTCCCGTCATCCTCTTCTTCCTGGACTACTGTGATGTGAACAGCCTGTGCCATGCCTGCCCTCCCGTGACAGATAGAAACCGTCTAAAACCATGAGCCAGAACAAATCTTCCTAGTGCTAAGTTGTTTCTATCGGGTGCTTTGGCAGTGGTGGGACAACAATGGTGAATACATAGGTGTTGGGTCCTTCTTCCGCTCACCTACCTTACTGAACAACTTGAGGATCTTTCTAGGCTATTCCATGAGCTGGCAAACATTTTCTGCAGTGGGCCAGTGGACAAGTGTTAGGCACCAAGGGCAAGATACTCTCTGCCACAACTGTTCAGCTCTACTGAGCAAAAGCAGCGGCAGACAACAAAGAAATACACTGGCATGGTGACTTCTGCAAAACACGGGTCAGGGTGGCTGTAGTTTGTCAACTTCTTGTCAACACAGAGAGCATCACGGCAACACCCATGGCATCCCTGTGTCGTAAGGAGTAGAGGAGGCTTGCACATGAGGCACCACAGCTGTATATAAGCTCACACGCTTGTACTGAGAGCGCTCCCCCTGCCATTGCCGGTAATGTTGCTGTTATTGTTGCTGAATGCTACTGGAAAGCGGCTCTGGGCGAGAAACACGACGACGACATTTTTGTTGTTGTCTGAGTGGTTCTCTGGGAAATGCTGGCACCATTCCTCCTGGTGAGATGAATTGCTCTTTGGAGCAGAGTAAACAAGCACTTGTCACAGGGTCACAAAAGAGCCTGTTGGGAGGGAAATTGCAGGGTACTAGGGAGGGGGCAGAGCCGGAGATGGTACACTGCTTCTGAGTCTTCTGGGGGTGGGTAAGAGAGTTAAGGTCTCTGACAGATACATCCTGTGCCATGTTCGGGGTTGCCTATGGTCACGGGCTTTGGATGGAATGAATTGCTTGAGTCGTGTTTTGATCTTTTTCTGTGGTCAGGAGACTATGGGTAAGTGATCTTCTGATGTCACTCTTTTTAATCCATTAGATGCAGGTTGAAACAGCACCTACTTCAGTGTAAGAAGTTACTGGAAAAATGTGTGTAAGGCCAAGCCTGGTACATGGGGTCCAGCGGGTGCTCAGTAAGTGCTTGCAGTGACTACCAGGGACATGTCCTCATTATAATCTCATTCAATCATTATTTACAACAGCAGAGGGAGATGGACAGTGTCCCCACTTTACAAATGAGGACTCAGAAACAAAAGGTCCTTTGTCTTGAGTTGTAAAGGTTGGCTGAACTTTAGCTGGGCTAGACCCAGGGCTACAACCCTCCCCAGACATACTCTGCCATGTCACTGTAACAGGTCTTGCCACCGACACAGTCATTATGCAGCAAGTGGGATGTAGTCTTTCTCTTCCAAATTAATTTCATCTTCACTTCCGACTTCACAGCTCTATCCCTTTATCATTTCCTCACCCAATCCCTGTCGAGTGTGTATTTCTTTTTAGGGAAATAAGGTACTTTAGCAGAGGTCAGATTTTACAGAGGTCTTGTGTGAACCTTGAGAACTGATCCAAACCAAGGATGTGAACCCTACATTTCCAGAGAGGACCCTCTTTTCTAGCTCGCTAGGCTTTCTTGCACACTTCTGTTGCCCCTCCTAGCTGCTGTATAGTATTCCAACTGTTTATCTTCCTGTTTGATAGAATGCTTTCTGATGCGAGCCATGCTCCTCTAACACTGATGCTTAGAGACTAAGAGTGCTTCCTCATGTTTTTGGTGCTGACTTTCACGGGGAAAGGGTGTTGCACATCTGGGTGGCAGAGGGATGACAAAGAGGAACTTGTCCATCAGTCCTTGGGATCCTTTGTCAACAAAATTCTGGTTGGTGGGTAGAGGCAGGATGGACAGAAAACTGGAGGTGATGATGTTATATGACAAGGGAGGCCTGTGGGAACTAGGGTAGCTTTTTCTTGATCTCATGTCTAACTGACCCCATGCATTCCCCCAAGAGCTCAAGTTGGCAACCTGCAATGGTATAATACCCATCTTATAGGCCAGGAAGGGGACAGAACTAAAGAGACCCAAACTAACGTAACTTACAGGCAGTGGGTCTCGGAAAGCACAAGAGGTGTTCAGAACACAGGCATGTTCTGGTCTTAGCTATATTCATGATTCAAACTATTGGAATCACCATGCCTACTCCATGCCAAGACTCAACCTCAGCAGAACCTGCTGAACTGGCCTCTTGATCTACTAATTCATTCAACAACAATTGAGCTCCTATTGTGTACAAGCACAGTACTGTTACTAAAGGCTACATTCTCCTTCTTAGCATGATTCTGTCTGGAATCTAGAGTCTTTCCTGCTTGTTAGGGGCTCAGTACTTAGGCAAAGAGGGACACAGTTCCATTCTGTAATCTTCTTAAATAGATTTTCCACAGTTTCTATCCCACCTTCCTACTACCATCACCCAGGGAGCCTTTATTTTCTTTTTCTACAGAGAAGTGACTTGAAAGGTAGCTAGTCTTTCCATCACAGGGCATCACTTAAGCAATGATTAGCATTCCTTAACTTTTAGCATTGTTTCCTTGTAGCTTCCCTTAACTTTTAGCATTGTTTCCTTGTAGCTTCCCTTAACTTTTAGCATTGTTTCCTTGTAGCTTCCTTGCTCTCTTGTCTTTAACTGCATTGTCAAAAAAAAGATTATTTAAAACAATCACTTTAATGCCCTTCCCTACACTGGAATGCCCTTCCCTATGCTGGAATGCCCTTCCCTATGCTGAGGATATTTTCAAGAAATGCAGTTGGATGGAGGATTTGGCATCTGATTTAGTACAGTTGCTGGGAGTTCTGGGCAGAGGGACCAGCTTTGGCCTCTAGGCACTCCTGATATGGTGTGGAGAAGACTTGCTAACAAATCTCCACGCTGGGTGAGTGCTACTGCTGCACCTCACTAGTAGGACACAATGAGTTTTCCTCCCACAGGGGAATGGCACTTCCTGCCACAGCAGCCATGGTATGGTTAATCCCAGACTTGTCTTATTCACATCTCTTCTCCACCAAAAGATTCACTGAGTACACCAGGGGGGGGTTATATCTCCATCCTAGGCAATGATGGAGTACTGAAATGGTCTGAGGAGGAAGGATGCCCTCATAAAAAGGACACCAATTTTACTTGTCAGTTGCCTATGGAATTTGGGCTAGAGGAGGAGACAGAACAACCTTGCCTTGAGGTGGCCAAGAAATTATAGGGGAGATTAGATAGATAGATAGATAGATAGATAGATAGATAGATAGATACATTCCCCAGGTCCCAGCCAACTGAGCTGCTCAGAGTCTAACACTCATCACTTGTCAAGCCTATTATAATACCTTTGAGTCAGTCTTGGTCTCTGCAGATGAACCATGGTCCCAGGAAGCAGCATAACCTTTCCTGAAGCCGGAGGCCTGAGTGATCTAGGATCTCCTCAGACAATTAAGCAAAGGAAGAGCTTGTAGACTTAGTTCTAGTTCAGAACGCCTATTATGAACTGGGAGCAAAGGTTGGGCCAGTCTCCTTTTCCTAATGGTTCTTCTAACTCCTCTGGGAAAGCTTGTTTTCTAAGAGAGCTGCAGGGTCCTCTCTCTCAGACTGTTGGGGATTGATGTATTTAGGCTAGTTTGCACAGGAAATTGCCTTCATCCTAGACCCTAATCTGTGTTCTGCTTTTTTGGGGGGCTATCACAGCTGCTTGGGGCTCACTAGGGCCTTGTCTGCCTCCTTTGCAGAGGACAGCTTCCACAGCCACTTGCTCTGAGCCAAAAGCCATGTGCCTTGGTCAATTCCTCTCCCTGCTGAGCCCCCCGATCAAACATTCCGGATAGTTTTCACAAGGACACCTGCCCCATTAGTCAGCCTGATAGTCCTGTCTCTTTTGATAAGGGAGCAGCAAAAGAAGCAATTGCTTACAATGAGGTCTCAATCTGACACTCACCAGATCTTGTTTAGCACAGTGCATGCCATTAGGTACAAAAAGATGTTTCCTCTGCATACCCATGTTCAGGACCTCTTCCAAGGTGTCAGCTGATTGGAGGTACTACTCTGAAGGGAAGCAGGATGGATTTTTATCTAATGTGACCCCAGACTTCAGAGACCCATTTTCCCTTAAATGGCAGTTGATCCTAAATTGTCTTCAGATACTCACTCTGGGTTGTCACCTCCAGGTTGCTCCAGCCCAAGGGAAAGGAGGGGGGGGTCTTTTCTCCATCTGTACTTTTCTGCCTGACTTCTTTTCAGGCTAACTGCCATGGGGTAGCAAGTCTTTCTGGGAACTGGGAGTGACCAGTATCCCCCAATGGGGCATTAAGAGCATCTGTTTACAAAGGTACCATACCAGCATACTAGTTCCCTATTCCTTATAAGAACCACTCTTTCCAGAGTTGGATTCGGAAGAATGATGGGTCCAGTAGATATGTCTTGCATGAATAAATTTGAGAAATCAAACAGGCCTGTTAGTCATTCAATGAGTCAGATCCTGGTTAGTGTGCACCAGGAATCCCCAAGAGGGTTACAACACACAGCGGTGCCCCAAGGCCTTTCACTGGAAATACTCAGCATTGGAGGGTATTGCTGGACCAGTGTCCTATGGAAAGCTCTGGAGGTAGAACTGCCATAGAGACTGGCTTTCATTCCTTCAGCTGGTGTTTACTAGAAAATACTGGTGGGTAGATACAGTGGGCAGAGCATGGGTTTAGGAATAATGCTAACCTGTGTATTGTAAGCACTACCTTGCCACAGTCTAGATGTGTGTTTTCTGGGAAAGGTAAGCATAGGGAATAGCTTAGCCACCTGGGACTCCACTTAGTGTAGGCTATATGCATACACCTAAGATCTCTATTTGCATGTACTACACACACACACGCACACACACGTGCACACACACGTGTGCACACACACACACACACCTCCTAACAACGTACCTAGCAATCTAGGACTTCTACCTACACCAAGGTACACATATACTCCACTGAAAAATGCAATGTTTCTCTGTTCCTAACAACCATTTTGTAGATAGTTTCTATCCAAATCTAATCTCAGCCATTTCTTGGTAGGAAGGTAGTGGCTTCACCCAGGCTATGCTGGTTTGAGCTGCATGCACAGTAAGACAAACTGTACCATAAGCGATCTTTGAGGGGACAGTTTCTATTTATTATCTTACATCTATGCATAATTAGACATAAGTGTGATTAAAATCAGGTGCTTCATGGGAAGGGGCATGCAGATTAGAAAAAAAATAACTCTAATCCATCCATCAAAAAGGAAAGCACCCAAATTACACATCTCAGTAATCTGACCCTCCTTACTGTAGACCCTGTGAAGGGCAGACCCCACACTAGCCATGCTCTGGCACTCTCTCACTATGTGGTCTGCAGTCACTCTTGACAGTGAAAAACTTCACTTCTCTGATTTCTGAAAGATGGGCATTGGTTGTTGTAAATCTCAAAAGTAATAAGAGATTTTGAGAATAAAGCTAAGGAAAGTGCATACCATATCTGCCACACCGTGAACACTGGTTAGTGTCTGTCAAGGCCATCACTGCCATTCTGATTAGGTTAGGTTGAGGAAGAGCTCCATACACAGAAATGACTATAGGCAGGATACAATAGTCAGTGCCTCAATGTAAAAAATGATTAGCAGGGAAGCAAAGATATCTTAAAGGACACAGACACTGGTGCTCTACAGGGCCAGTCCAAGTTTAGAATGAAGACGTAGGGAAGGAGCAGGCTGAAGACACAAAGAACACCCTAGCGGGCAAAGTCATCCGGGGGAGCTATGGGGATGGCTGGAGAGTGGGTGCGATGGAGAACTGGGGAATGGCTGACAAGCTCAACAGAGTAGGGGTGGGGATGAGGATGTGGGGCTGGCAGGCATGGCCTCTGATGGCCAGGAACCTGAGAAACAATGAGCCAGGGAAGGGCCATAGAAATATGGTTCATCTAAGGACACCAGGGAAGCAGGGTTTGGGATCTGTTTCTTAAAGAAGTCTTTCAAGGTTGATTATTCAGAGGCAAGATAGGGCCTGAAACAAGAGGCAGACCTACTGGGTGAAGGTGAAGGACTCAGTGCTCCAACCGGATGCGAGGGTGGGGCTCATGGGAAGCGCTCAGGCAGCCTTGCAAACACTTTGAGACCCACCCTCCTAAACAAGGGAGTGGCTAAATGGTTCAGGCACCTGCCATGGGAATGGACACTTTCTACCCCTGCCAAACTTCTAGAATGATTTGGCCTTGATAATGACCACCCCCACATTCATTAGGAGTCTTGACTTCTAATGAAAATACTTGGCCAAGAATTTTTACATTTTACACAGGCTCTGACTGACATGCTAAAGGAAGCCTTGAGGTCCTGACATACACACAGGTGCCTCTTGAGTGACAGGCCTCTAACTCCATTTGCTGTCCACTTTGAAGGTACAGCCTGAGTATGACACTTGGATAATAGGATTTTTTTTCTCTCTAGATAATGTAGATTTTCAAAGTCATTCAGGGAGACGAAGTGCCAGACCAAGTTGGGAGCAAGGATGATATGGTGGGAGCAGTATCTAAGAGACACATTTAGGCAGACACTGGGTCCGGAAGTAAGATTCCCTTCCGGCATCTTGAGAAAGGGATGGAACAGGAGTAGGGCAAGAGAGCGCATTTTCACCTTGGTCTCAGTCAGAAACCGTGGCAGAACACTGGCCTAATGTGATCTGCCAGCTCATTCTGGGCACATGAAGAATGTCCCTGTCCTATTGAAGCCTCTGAATGAAGCACAGGCAGGTGGAGAGAGGTTATCACTATGGGAAAGCAGGCTGAGTGTTAGGGATGCTGGCATGAATTTCCAGCCTTAAATTTGTTGTTGTTTTACCTTTTTGAAAGCCCCACTCCTTTGATATTCACACAGCATCATGTCGAAGAAGATTGGGATGGTGGCTTTCCTCAGCTCAGCCTCGGGGATAAGCGTCATCTCTAATATAGGTCCCACCATGCCTGGGATGAAGCAGATTTTGTTCTGTCCTGCAAAGGAAGATGGATAGGGTCACATGAAACAGTTCCATGATGGAACGTCCTGCTGCTAGGAGCTGGGAAGAAGAAGAAAGGAGGAACGTAGGTAACTTTTCTGTAGCTGTTTACCAGGAGCCAGGCAGCTTTGACCATTATGCATAGGTTGGCTTGCCAAGAGAGGAATGCGAATCATCACAAACAGGTCCTGTTTATGAAGGCAGACAGCATATGAAGGCTGATAGCGACGGCATGCGTAAGTGCTTCAGTGTTTGGGAGGGCTGATAGCGATGGCATGCGTAATGCATCCGTGCTTGCAAGGGTTTCTACCTGCGTCACACCTCTGCAATACACAGCCCTAATTGAAAAGAAGTGATGGTGCTGGGTATGCAAGCGTGTTTAGAATTAAGTCAGTCTGCATCGTAAACCATGCTTCTGTGGTTTCTAACAATGGCTCTATGAAACAAGTAAAGCACATCTCTCTGCTAAGAAGCTGTAGAATAGCTTGGTTGTGGAGAATGGGGTTTAAAATATCCCTTTAGGGGAGATGGACCTCTGAAGCCTTCTGCCTTGTTACAGAGCATGCCCTTTCTGCCTGCAGTTCAGCCACCGCTAGCTTGGCTCCAGTGCCACGAGCTTGCCTGGCTTCTGTGGCTCGAAGGCCTTCCTTGGGGATGCTTTCCTGGCCTGCTTCCTGCTCTCCTGCTTCACCACCTGTTTCCTTGGGTGGCTCCTGCTTAGCTCTGACACAAGGAGACAGGTGCACCCCCCGCCCCACATCTCACCCTCCACCCCAACTAGAAAGATACCTACTCTGCCCGCTCCACAAACTTTTACCCAACTTTGAAATATCTTCACTTACAGACTCATTTGGTTGATACCTGCTTCCTGTACTGAACTCCATGAGGGCAGAAATCTGTGCCTGTTTTCATCATTTTGGCAGTCCTGAATGCAGAACAGGCAGAGTCTGTCCACTGAGGAAAATGCTCCGCCTGGCTCTTTCAGGCACTAGTCATTTGACATGGACATGTGTCTCACAGAAAGCTGAGCAAACCCAGCTCTTGAGAAGACATGTGAAATTATGTCTGTGTGCACTTGGCACAGGAACCAGGTGGAATCAGCACCCCATGGCAAAGACAAAAACACCTAAGGGCACTGGTCCTGGAACCAGACTGCCTCAAGTTGTAAATGGAACTGTATCAACTAGATATGCAATGCTGAGCAAGTGTGTCTCACCTCTGGGGGCCTCATATATCCTCGCCTACATCTTAAAGTATTCATGGCATGGGGCCATTTTCAAAAATAGATGAGTTGTGGGTTGGGGAAATGAATCAGTGGGTAAAAGGGCTTACTGCCCAAGCATGAGAATCTGAATTTGAATCCTTAGAATCCATGTTTAAAAAATGGATATGTAACACAAGTGTATATGATCTCAGCGATACTATAGGGAGATGGGAGGACAAAACAGAATCCCAGAAGCTGGCAGATGAGCCAGCCTGGTGTAAGCAACAGAAACATAACAAAGAGATCCATCTTAAACAAGGCAGAGGACAGGGACCAACCCCCAAAGTGGCCCTTGGGCCTCCACATGTATGCCATGCCATGTATGCACACATTTATATTCATAACCCCCTTCATAAAAAAAGCCATTGTTCAGTGAATTGACAGGTCAATGCGTGACACATGACACGTGTCACGAGCATTAACTGTTACCACCATGCTGTTCTCTCAGAATGAACCAGAGAAAGCAGTCTGTTGAGCAGGGCTCAGGAAGTACCCCAGAACATGATAATATCACAGAGGTGAAGAATGAAGAATAGCACTTAGGAAGTGCAGAGTCCCCATGGAGTGAGGGTAGACAAATCCCAGAAATGGCCCCCATGATGTTTACACCATAAATATGCCATCCACAGTGGCCTCTGTTTCCCCGTGAACTCTACAGTGCAGGATCCCGCCTGGTTTCATCCACTGTGAGGAAGGACATGAAGCAAAGGGACACTGAGGGTACAGAAACTTAGGTGGCACCATGTGCAGCCTGGCACGGCTCATTTTTATTAAAATGGGAAAGAGAACTAAGAGGAAGGGTCCTTGAGAAATCAATTCTTATTCATCCTAAACTGTCACGGAGGATTTCCCCTGAATCAAAGAAAAAGAGGCATCACTCAAGGAAACCTGCAGTTATTAGAAAGAAGTAAACGAGGAAGTCAGGCAGAGTTGAGTGGCACAGAAATGCTTTTCTGGGCTATCGGCTCCATCACTGAAGGCATTTGCATTAAACTTGAACACCAGCTCCTCACTTTGGCCCAAACAGATAAAAAGAAAATACTCTTACTTCTTCTACTTGGTTTGTAGTGGTTGCTAATGCAGGTTTCTGACTTTGTCCTTCAAGATCCTTTTCAAACAACAGGAAGGTTTTAAAATTCAAAGTTGAGTTCAATACTAGGCAGAAGGTAAATTGGAGCTGTCAGATAAGCAACCGGGATGGGGATGGTGCTTATCAGAGGGCTCTGGCTTGATAGGGATGTATTTAAAATGCTCTAAAATAAAGGATGGAGACACTATGGACCAGGAATGTTTTAGGTACTTTTGACCTGCTTTCTCTGCAGTTTGTTGAGTAGATACTTGGGAGAATGGGGAAAGAGGACAAAGAGAGATGCTGATCTTTAAATACACGGTGATTGCAATGATGTTTAACTGTTCCTAAAAGAAATGTTATTCCTATATTCAAAAAAATTAGCACATTGGAATTTTTGTCTAAATGGCCAAATGAGTGGATGAATTTGTACATTTTTATATACATAGGCACACATAGTCACAGAGAGAACACATTTGTGGCTAATTGAATAGAAACTCATTTGGAAGAAAAGAATTCTCGTTCAAGAAACACTGCTGTATGAGGGGAGGACAGAGAGGGATTGGTTTGAGGGTTTTTATATAATAGATGATGGATACCACTGGGAAGATATGGAAATTAGAAAAGGCATTTAAAATGACAGGGAACGCACAGGTTAACTCCAGGTATGGCTGTGCTGGGTGCTAGGAGGGAGGGTGCTGTTAGAAATGGGAGTTCAGGGAAAGTCTAGGTGTGGATGCAAAGGGTTCCTGTGTGTTCCCACCCGAGCTGTTCATGTACTCAATGGCACTGCTCACTACTTCTTCAGGGGAGATTGATACTTGAAAACGAGGATCTGAGGACACTAAGATGAGTAAGGAAAGGAAGATAGGAAATCTGTGGGAATCTGTCTGAGAAGGAAGCTGGATATGTTGCTGATCCCATGAGGCTAATGCAGGACAGAAAGGGGCGGGACTGCATGACTCACTACATGCTGTCACAGACCCGACATGTAAAATGACAAGGGCAAGTTATGAAGTCTTGGACTTCAGAGTCTGGTAGACCTCCTGGGACTTATTTCTTTACAAACAAAGGAAACACTACTTTGTTCAAAGGGAAAAGAGTGAGTATAGCTGTCCATCCTTTGAACTTCAGCTTGGAAAACCATCCTGGCAACATAGAAAGGTGCCTGGTCCTGCTTCCCTTAGACCTATGGAATCTTAAGGCTGACACTTGTGGTCAGGTCTCATTCCTTCTACTTCATGGCTCCGTGGTACTGTGCATACCCCTGGATGACCAGAATCCCATTGTACATGGTAGAAGCTTAAACAAGTGAGTGGAGACACAGAAACACAGGGCTTTTCAATGTTGGGTCCCTAAGAGAACTCAGCATCATTGGTGCTAATTAAAGATCGTGATGTGGAAACAGGGATCCTTCAGGCTCAGCGTTATATCAGGTTTTAGAAAGAGCAGAACGGAAAAAAAAGTAACAATACACTATGCGGAAGCCACTGGGCCTTTTCATGGATACTTCAGGCCTGCTCAGCCTTTTGTTTTACACTTTAATCGACTTCTGTTGTAAAGAATTCACCAGGAAAAGGGTCTGGATGGATTTTCCTTCACTGCTGTGACACTCAAAATCCTCCACACTGCTCTCAGGCCCATTGAATGCTGTCTGTCCCACCTCCACAGACACAGGCAAAGCCTTGTGCTCTGCAGGTCATCGGTCTGCAGGCCCCTTTGTGCCCTACCCACGCCTTGTACCTCCATAGCCTGCCCTCTGCTTCTCCAGTCTATCCTGCCGCTCACCCTTGGGCTTTCACCAATGGCCTTAGCTCACTCCCCACTCTGAGCCCCATTCCACATGTGCCCTTGAGGGTAAACTCCTAGGGCCCTAAGGCTCATTCCAGATGCTGTGAGCCATGTGTCTTTTGGACACTTGAGGTATGGCTGTCCAGAGATAAATGCAGTCTGACCATACAAAAATCTACCTAAGAATAAATTCTTTTAAAACCTTAAGAATGTGTTATGCTGATTATCTATTAAAAGTCATACAACTTAGGAATATGAAGTTAAATAAAATAGAGACCAGTCCTGGTTTATGAGATTAAGTTTAGGATATTCAACTTCACACTAGTACTAAAGCAAAATGTATGCCATAGAACTTATCTTGAATTGTATTTTTATTTATCTTTTTTTTCAGTGCTGGACTTGAACCTGGGGCCCTGTGAATACCAGGCAAGCAATCTCCCTCTGAGCTACATCTGCAGCCCTGTGTTTTAGAATCTGAATTTGGATTCTTTTTCTCCAGGCTAATGATTGCAATCTGGTCCTCAATCTTGATGTCAGGCGGACTCAAATAGCTGCACTCCCAGCAGCTTTATAACTGGGAGGAAAAGCTGCCAACACTCCAGTGTGCTGGGTTGCTAAGCTGGGTGAGGGCTTGTGATATATTTTCCACTTACAATATTTACAGCTTATGCTGAGTTTATTGGGATATAACCCCATCATAAAGTACATCTGTGTAGTTAAAACTAATTCATTGCTCCTTTTAATTCTCTCTTTCTCTTTCTTTGTCTTTTAGGGCACGGTCTCCTATAGTCCATGCTGGCTTTGAACTCCCTATGTAGCTGAAGATTAAATTAAACTCCTGACCCTCCTGTGTCTAGCTCCCAAGTGCTGGCATTATAGGCCAGCTAATGTAGGTACTATATATTTAAAATAAGACACATAGCTCATATTCTATTTCAACAGGATAGGTCTATAGAAAGAAGATTTTTTTGTCTCATTCTTGTTGAGGTAATCCATGGCTCACTCACTTTGCAGGGTCCTCATAGACTCTCTGCATGCCTCAAGCTTCTCCTCTAACATCTATCTCATCTTTACAGACATTAATTTTAGAATTGCAACCAATATTTGACTTCACAGTGGTATGGGTGGGTCAGTGAGGCCATGACTGTGTTGTTAGTCTGATTTCAGTTTTGACCTCAGCCACATGGTCTTTAGAAGGCGCCTGTATTGGACTCCTGTTATTGATGTGGTAAGTCACAACCAATGGATGACTTCAAACACAATCATTATCTCATACTCCTGGAGAATAGAAGTCTAAAATGGGCTTCACTGTACTAAAACACCAGGGTGTGAACACACACAACTAAGTCCAGAAGTCCAAGGGAGAACCTATTTCCTTACCCCTTCAGGCTCTTATTGTCTTCTTCTATCCCTTGGTTTATAACTTCCCATTTCATCCTTACTGGGCCTTCCTCAAATTTCTCTGTTTCTCATTCTCTTGCCTCTCTCTTCATATATAAGGACCTTGTGATTGAATTGGGCCCATATGGATAACCCAAGATAACTTTCACCACAAGAATCCTTGATTTGAATATACTTGTATCCTTTGCCATTTAAGGTATCATGGTCCACAACTTCTGCCCACCACAGAGCTCAGTGTTTGTAACCCCACTCCATATTTCTTCTGGGCAGCCTATCATCCAACTCTAAGAAGCATGTTCGCTTAGGCTGCTTTCCTGGAACACTTGCCTTGTTGTATCTTTGCTTCAAGCCTAAGGTACACCACCCACTCTCTGATGTGCTTTAGGAAACACATCATTTCCCTGCTGGACTCTCTTTAACTATATCATTTCACTTTAAACAACAATATTCTAAATTTCCCCACCTAGACAGGAGGTTCTCCCTTATCAAGTATGAATCATGCCTTATTTCCCCTCAGCCCTCCCACTATTAGTCCACTTGGCTATGAAGGAGATGGATAAAAGAAACATCCCAGTTATCCTCATGGCCTTGCCAGGAGTGGTCATCCCACCACACATGTGGTCAAGATGCCGCTGTCTTTCTTTCCCATGATGACTGCTAACACATCAGCCTGACATTACATCAAGGGAATGTGGGAAGGTTAAATGCAAAGTCCTTTTTGCAAAATGAGCATTACCCCATGCCTAGCAGAAATCCAGTGTTAGAATGCTATACCATTGGCATTGGTCAAGACCCCAAAATACAAATGGGATGAACCCTTAAACGGCTGGGTTCCTAACAATATGTAGTCTTTATCACCAAAAACTCCTCTCCCAGACCAGCATACATGAAAGATACTGATGCTGAGTCTTATGATTGCTGCTGGCATTAAAGCAAAATTTCAAATACTAACATGCATGATGATTTACTATGATTTACTTATTATTGGTATTTTCTGGAAAACAGTTGGCTCTTTCATGTCATTTGAAAATGTAAACTCTTTGGAAAACGTTATTTATAAGAACATTAGACTTGGGGTCCAAAGACAAATTCAAGGAACCATTTGTTGTTAACCTGGGGTATGTCCCTCTGCTTCTGCTGACTTTTCAGAGCTACATGACTTATAAGAGAGCCAAATTAGATGATTCATTATAGAGGTGTAATGAAAATCCAGCTATGAAGGCTAACCCCAAACCTCTTGCTTTCTTCCTTCAAGAAGCCTCAGAAGATGGTCAGCTCAGAGTTGTGAAATCTGAGAAGATAGAACTGAGTGTCACCTCCATCCTCAGAATGTGACTTTTGTCCTCAAGACATCAAGACAATTGCTGCCTCTCCAACCACCATGTTATTTTCCATAAATAAAGAAGGGCAAAATAATGATGTGATGTGCTTCTCCCCTCTCTCCTCTCTCCCTTTCCTCCACCTCCTTCCCTCTTTGAAGAAACACTTGGCTGAATGCACACAACATGTTTCTACTGATGTTTTGTGGGACAAATCTGGGTCACACGACCACCATCTACTCCAAGATACTGTTAGCTGAGCAAATTGCAATTTAAAACAAAACAAAACAAAACAAAAAACATTATCAGGATCTAGTCAGCTAGGAAGAGAAGAAGAGATACTGCATGGGCAATCAGCAAAGTCTGCTATGGAGAGCTCAGCTATTCAATGAGCTGCCCTTTAATGCCCATCATTAGCTGTGTAGTGGTCTCACTACATCAGTCCCTAATGAACTCAGAGCTTGGTCCTGGTGTGGATTATCAAGCTAATCTCATTAGTGTGCTAACACCAGAATCCCACAAAGCAACGGGATAGGATGTCAGTGAGGCAAACACTCATCCTCCCTGCCTCAGATTTCTGCTCTTATTCCTGAAAGAGACAGGAAGGAGAAGGTAGCCATACCACTAATGAGTGGAAGCCTTGTATGTGTGTGTATGAGTATGTGTGCATGTGCACACTCAGCGCTCACACACCCACCCACACCCACACCCACACAAACCAGGAAGACCCCTTCAGATTGATGTACTTTCTTCTTCCTCAGAATTCTGACCAAGAGGTGAAGGGTGGTTCTCTTGGTAGTTTCCTTTGATTTTGTTTCCTGCAGTAGCCTTTGTTTGTCTGAACAAGGGGACATCTAATGAAGGCCAAAGCAATGGTATTCTTTGTAACTAGATGTTTTGCAGAGCAGTGTGGGAATACATCATTCAGATGACAATGCCCAAGGCCACCTCTATCTCCCTTTGACACCTAGGGTGGCCTGGGCCTCTCTGTTCTTACAATTGCTCATCATAAACTCCTTGCCATCCCAGCAAATACCATCTCTGTGGGCAGTCACAATCAGTGGATCTTTTCTTACAACCTCCAGACAGGTCTTTTAATTGTGCTAATTCATTCTGCAGGCATTTTGAGTTGCAAAGAAATCTGTGATGTGTCCGAGCAAGCCTTCCTGCCAGCATGCTTGTTTGGTTTCGATCTCTAATCCACTAAATGGTTGTGCACAGCCTCTTTCTCCTCTCTGAGCCTCAGTTTCCTCAGTGGTAAAAATAAGGGTCAGATCATATAAATCCCCTTTCCAGATATCCTCAGGGGTCTGCACTGGGAGTCAGGAAGCCATTTATAACAGGCTTTATGCCTCCTAATTGCAATATTTCTAATCTTTATCCCATTTACTTATTGAGCATGAGTACTTTTTTTTATTGGCCCTTAGCTAAAAATAAATGTTTGAAAAATGCTGGACAATATGATCTCTAAAGGGCCCTTCCAGCTCTGGTGTTCTGTGATCCTAAGCAGGTGGAATATTTGGTAACAGCTTTTCATTCATCAGCATAATTGGAAGTACATGACTCCCTGCCAAAACATAATCTATATCTAAATACAAATCTCCTGTGTGCAACACAGTGCAGTGAAGGATGTTCACAGGAGAGCAGCCTGTGCGGAGCCACTTGCAACAAACAAAGCAGAGCTCCTCATCCTGTGACTCCGGCAGAGCCTGGGGTGGGGAACTGGGAGCAGAGGCCCACCTTGGCTTCAGTTAGTCTCTGTTGATAGAAATAGTTATGCAAACCGGAAAGCCTTTCTTTCACTGGTAACATGCAATATTTTGAAAACATTCAATTAATTATCATTGATAGTCACACACTGGAAAATGCCTTGAAAGAACCAGGTTTTTTTGGCTTCTTTTGGAAAAAAAAAAGTGGAAAGATGCGGTAGTGATTGGCTTGCATTTTGGCCAGATAGTGAGTGGCTGGAGAGCTGTAGCCACTGGTGGCTGGCTGCTTACTGCTGAAGCATTTCAGTAACGCTTTCCTCCATGCCCTTGTTTCTCCTCAGACACTCGGACATGTCTGCCCCCACCACCCCCCCACCTCTCTCTGCTCCTTATTACAAAGTGGTGCTAGGGTTTGAACATGCAATGTCGTCCACAGGTTCCAGTCTTAAAGGCTTGGCTTCTAGCTTTCTACCTGGTGTCAGTTGTTTTCTGGAGGAGAACAAAACTTTAAGAGGCAGGGTCTCTTAAAGAGAAAGAGGCTGTGTGCCATTGTAGGGTGGGGTGGGGCTATGTTTTGCCACCCCTTAACTCATTTCCTTTCCAGCAGGAGATGAGGAGCTTCTGCCACACTCTTCTGTGCTGCCAAGATGCTCATCGCAGCTCTGAATCCACAGAGCCATTGCTGGCGGACTGAAGCATCTGAAACCACAAGTCAAATTAAGGAATTTTTCACGTTGTCCTCTTGGCTATTGTGTTCATAGTTACAAAAAGCTAACTAACACAAAAGGGAAGTGTGACAAAGTATTTCCGATAGCCCTTTCGTTATCCAAAGTAGCCAGACAAAGGACACAATAAGAAGACATTCCCTAAGGGACATGCCACAATATCTGAAGAGGTTCCAATTGCTATAGCTGGGAAGAGTGCCAGCATCTTAGAGGATAGAGCCCAGAAAGATGACCCAGTACCCCAGGATGGCCCCTACAGCCAAAGGTTAGCCTACTTCAAATATTGGCAGTACCTTTACCGTAGAATCTCTATGGGCTATAGGACCTTCCCTACTTCACTCTTTCAGATTATTGCCAGGACCCCATTCTTTGGAACTTAGTGATGTACACTGTACTGAGCTTTGGTGACGGAGGGGCCTGCACAGCCCTATTAGATTTCATCTTATTGGACCAGAGTAAGAATAGGAATAAGAATTCTGACACGTGTGCGCAGACCTCCACAACTAGTAGTCTTTACTCTTATGACCTTCACAGGCACCTTGTGAGATGGTGTTTGCTTCTTTACTTAGGACAAGGGATGTTAAGTTCTCTTGCTTGAGGATAGCTTGTACATGATTAAGCAAGGCCCCATGCAGAGCTGTGACAGTTTGTTCTGGACATAGATCCTTTGCTCTGCTTTAGACTCTGTGAGCCAACTCGTGAAGTCCCTATCATCAAGTGTATAGACTTAGCTGGGGTCTCATATTGCCAACAACCATAGAAACCAGACTGGTCATCTATCTACTGTACTGTACTCCCACTCCTAGCAAAGGATAGCCCTTATCTAAAAGTCATCAAGAACATCTTAGGGGAGAGTTCTGAGCAAGTGGGAATGGTCATAGAGATCAAAACCAAGAAGCAAATCCCCTAATAAATGCCTCTATTGCAGAGGGCCAATAGCTAAGCCCAGAGCAGAACAATTGTCCACAAGAGAGTCTAGGAAAAAGCCAAATGTCAGAGATGGAATTCCTCACTCATCATTGACTCATCCACCCATTTTTTTATCCAGAATTTTACCCATAAGCAATATTAATTGTTGCTATGCTCATAAAATGAAAACTATACTCTGAGACTTCCAGCTGTCTGAGATCAAGAAAGCAACTTCTCGTTTCAAGTTTTCTGATCAGTAAGAGAAAGGAGGGTGGTCCTAAAGGTTGAATATGAAGTTTCTGTAGGATCTCTTTAGTCCACGCCTCACTCAGAATGTCTCTCCCTTCACCATTAGCCACAAGCCATACCTGCAGCTCACTGTGACAAGGGGCAGCTTCTGGAGTCATTCCCGGGAGAATCCATTCTCCCACCCTGTGAGGTTCGAACATATTTATGGACTGCATCACACAAGAAGCAGGATGTAGAATAGTTACTGCCAATCAGCAGCAAGTATTCCTGTGACACACATAGGCAGTTCCCACCGTAGCCCTGCCTCATCCTCCCTCTTACAAATTCCTGTTTGACTTCATAGGTCTTCAGGAACACCACACAGAAGCAGATTCACAGAAGCTGGGAAGGACGGGGTGGGGGCTGGACTTCAGGAAGGCACTGGAAGCATGTAAATGCATCTTTCTCAGGAACACCAGACAGAAGCAGATTCACATATGCTGGGAAGGACGGGATGGGTGCTGGACTTCAGGAAGGCACTGGAAGCATGTAAATACATCTTTCTGGCATGGGCGCCTACTCACCAAGCTTATACCACATATCACGGATGGAGAAGCCAATGAGCCGTCTCATGTCCCCGTACCTAGAAGAAGCAAAATCATGTGCTTCAAACTGCATCCCAGTGCATTTCATGAGGCCCTGCCCCTTCAAAATATCCAAGACTGCAACCTACTTATTCAGGATTTTGTTGTACTTGGCGTGTGTAAACTGCTCCAGCTGCAAAGAGTCCTGGGTGATAAAAGCCACTGCCAGATGAAAATAGTTGTTCCACAGCTGTAAGAGAAAAGGAGAACAGTCATGGAGAGGGTCTGAAGGAGGAGAAGCATATTGAACACTGTGTAACGTGAATAATTTATAAAGATGGCAGACGACAGAGGCAAGACTAGTTTAATTGTGTGCTCTGCAATTTTCTAACTGGCACAGACTCTGAAATTAACATCCTGGCCAAAGCAAGGACAATGGATGGCTTTCTCCAGGCACTGGCTATGCCTTCACTTCTCTGACAATGTGCTTGGTTGAGTAGAATTTTAGGGATGGATTCTTGTCGGGGTAGTGCTTTTGTTGTTTTGGTTTTTGAGAGACAAATAACTCACCCTGACTGGTGGGCTGGTTCCTGCCCTGAAATTACAGATGTGTGAAAGATAAGGCTACTGGGGGGAAGTCAGAGCTTCCTGGGCATCCTCCCTGATTAACCTGACAACTCTTAGGAGCCAGCCTGTAATCCATTCTGGCTTTTCACTTTGCACTTGCTGTCCCCTCTGTTCAATGACTTAAAGACCAGTTCTGGGAACATCAGCAGCATCACATACCTCCAGGGGGTGGGAAGTAAGGCCCAGAGACACAGCTACCAAAAAAATAAAACAGTGAGTGTGGTTTGGGGGCTTTTTAAGGCTAGAACCCCTCTTTGCCAGCTTGTATGTCCTTAGCTGCTGTAAGCTTTCCAGGTATATGATCTGCTGTTGACTGTGAAGGAGACTGGTAGAATCTGCTCCCCCAGCTGGTGGTAAGACAGAGCAGAACAAACATTCAACATAAATATATATATATATATACATGCATATGTATGTGTATATATACATATATATGTATGTATGTATATATACATATACATATATATATATATAATGAAAAGTATTCAGAAGGATGAACATGGAGATGGGCCACAGACCAGGAAGATGATGGTCCAGATTGGGTGTTATTGAGCCTCGGCAAACTCATCTGCAAAGTTGGGGTGACCTGGTACTCATCGCAGAGGGCTGCAGTAAAGGCGTTTATAGCACATGGACCACTAAGAGCTTATAAGTACCTGTTGGTCTCATTGTTGTTTTCTTTTCATTATCCAAGTGGATCATTTTGTATCGAAGCAGAGCCTAGCAACTTGGATGCTCAAGGGAAAGTGTTTTAAGATGCCTGACTTGTTAAGTCTTTGTATACTGTGTAGCAAAAGGACAGAGCCAGCAGCAACAGAGACTGCCCTGCAGTGAAATTTGTGGCCTTCCATTCAAGCAGGCCAGTCACAGGCTGCAAATAGGCACTTCTGCCAATGTTGTGACTGTTAAAAGCCATACCTTTCATAGATCTAGAGGTCTAATTTCAGAGACTAGCTTGCCCGGGGCACCATTTTCCAAGAGCTACTTTATATCAAAGAAGGAAACTATAAGAATCATATTTCACATGGTCACACACAACTATATCACTAGTGGTCATAAGGAGAATTTAGTTATTTTTAATTAACCAAAAAAGTCATAGAGGTAACATGCATATGTCTTTTTAATATTGAATAGGAGCAAACGTTTCTATAACAAAACATCCTTCCTTGAACCACAGCCTAATTCTGCAGAAGAAAATGGAGCTTGTGAGTTGGTATCCTCTCAGAGAACTTTCTATGTAAATAAATACACATGTGGGCATCCTCCAAAAACAGGCCTGCTGTTCTCTGCTTCTCTCTTCGCCCGTCTATATTGTCCTTCTCCAGGAACAACACATATTTGCTTCACTCTCTTTTATCACTTTGCAGTATTCCTTCTATAAGGGTTATTTCACCTTTAACCATTCCCCTACATGTAGACATGGCTTCGTCCCACTTCTCTTTCTCCACCAGTAGCAGTATATTAACATCCTCACTTAAACCTCTCTGCACATGATAATCTCTCTGTGTGGTGGGCATTCCTAGGGCTGGAATCACAGAGCTGCCGGACAGAGAGAGGTATCACTGTTTGCTGTTGTTTTTGTGGATACTGTTAGGATGCTTTCCAGGGCCACAATCTAATTACCATCCCCACAGTCAGGTTTGTGCTACCCTACCTGTCTGAGACTCGGTTCCTTCACCTGGAAAATGAGGATAATGGGCCCCAAAGGGTGTAGTTATAAGGACTAAATGAGGAGATCCTGCCTAGCAAACTCCCATGTACTCTTGCAATATAGGTCTAGACATCAATTCCTACAAAAGCCTTCCCCAGTATTGCACACTAAAGCAGATCTGCTGGCATCCATCCTCATTACACCCTGTTCACAGCGTTGATGACATATTTTAAACCAAGGAATTTGCTTTCTATCTTCACTACTGAATGTGAGGCTCATAGAGACAAAGACTTCATTTACTTGATCATTTTGATAGACATGATGTTTAGCTGTATGCCTGACCTAGCATGTATCAAAACAGTATTTGTGGAATGAGTTCACAGTGAATGGCCACACTTTATATGTATTCTTATCAACCACTCCCCTGCAAAGAGCTAGAGAGATGACTCAGTGGTTAAGGGCACTAGCTGTTCTTGTGGAGGATCTGGGTTCAGTTCTTAGTATCCACATAGCAACTTGCAACTGGCTGCAGGGAATCTGGTGCCCTCTTCTGGCCTCTGTGGGCATCACACACACATATACACATAACCCACACACACATATACATAATTAAAAAACAAAATCAAATCCCTGAGAAGTGACAAAATTTGTGTTTTTCTCCTCACTTAGATATAAAAAAAAACCTGAGGGCCACAGGGAAGAGAATTGCTCCATCCAACTGGGAATGTGGCATTTGGGAGCCAAGTTGATCTCTTTCCTGAGCTCTGTTGCTTTAAAAAGCTTTGAATTAAATTACCACATCATCGTATTGCATATTTGCTGGTTCCAATGGGAAGTTTAGATACATGTATACCACTGGGCAATTAGTATATCCATCACCTGAACATTCATCAATTCTTTGTGGTAACGTCTCTAGCCTAGTTGTTTTAAGATACACATTGTTACTGACTGCACAGACTTCCTAATGTAAAGGACACTAGATCCATGATGGCTTCTCATAATTCTCATTCTACTTGCTAATTCCACAAAATTAGCTTTCATAGAATCTATATACAAATGAACTCACAATGTATGTGTCTTTCTGCCTTGGCTTATTTCACTTAACATAATATTCCCAGGATCTATTTAAGCTAAGGCAAAAGACAGGGTTTTATTTACAATGGCTGAATAGTATTCCACTGTGTATAAGACATTTCCTCTATGCATTGTTCTGATGATGGACATGCAGATTGATGCCATGTCCACAACATAACAATGAACATAAGAATGAATAATGTCCCCTTGGCACTGATTTCCTTTTGAGTCTATGCTTAGTAGTGGAATTGCAGAACTCCATAATGAAGTATACTGGAACCTCAGTACAAGTTCCTGCAAGGTTAATTCATCCCCTCATCTGGTCTCTGTGACCTTACAAACAGCCATGAGCAGCAAGTCCCAGCATCCAGAGGGCACCACTGATCTTAGCTCCTAGCAGAAATCATCATTTCTATAATGCTCAGGCCTTGGCACCTATGGAGTGGTACCCATGGAAATGTTGGCTTTTTGCCCTTTGAATTGCAAAACCACCACTCAGAGGAGAGGTTAGAGCTAATCTCCTATCCCCTGCCCCTGCTCTACACAGAGGTGGTTCCTGCTGGTATCACATGCATAATACATGAGCCCACAAGAAGGAGCCCAGGGTGTTCCAGACAGGGTACAGAAAACAAATCCATTCTCACATGGGGGAGGAAAAGATGGGGGATAAAGAAAAAGAGACGACTGAAAAATGACCCAGTTTTGGGGGTACTTTTCACAAAATATCTGTGGAAGGAAGCCTCATTAGAAAAGAATTATTTGATTCTGTGTTCCTGGCTCCTTTCCATGGTTTACAGAATTCTGTGGGTGTGACAGCCTCGGGCTATGTTGTGTGATCAAAAAGCTGCTTCCCTGCTGGCTTGCCTGTCAAGAACTGACCTGAGTTCCTAGCCTTGATACTTTTAAGGTCACTACAATAAGCACCACCACTGCTGCCACCGCCTGCCCCCCACCCTGCCACTGCCATTGCCATCATGGTCATCATCATGTTCAGCATCATCACCACCATCATCAAAATGGTGCTAACAAGGTAACGTTGTTTATTAAATGGCTCTTATGTTGCCAGAACTATTCTAAGTGTCTTACATGAATCAATTCACCTAACACTTAGAGCTGCCCAAAGAGATAGCCACTAATGGTATCTTCATTTAACACTGAAGAAACCAAGGCACAGTGCTGTGAAGCCCTTTACCCAAAACCATGAGATTCATAAGTTTACATAAGTTTAACGTTTGCATATATGGGGTGTCCATTTCCTAGGTATCTTTTGTATGCAAATTTTCTTTCGGGAAAGTTGTATGAAACCTAAAAGGACAGCATAGAGGACTGGAGCTCTTCCTGTTGTGGGGAAGTACCTGTTTAAGACCATGGAGGAGAGTGGCAGTCAGACCAGCAGGTCCTGAGGCTGGAATTGTTGACACCAGGGGAAAGTGACAAACCAGCTGGCTTTTTTAATGGTCGCATACTGCCTTTCTGGCCCCCAGCTATGTTGTTCCAAGATGTCCCTCCAAATACAATGACAATATCCACTTCTCTGAACAGGCTTTCAAGTGGAGCCTGCGGGCATCTGTGCTACATTTTAAGGGAAATGAAACCTCTCTTGATTTTAAACAGCCAGAGTGACATGTTTCATTGCCCCGTGAAAGATATATTATCCATAAAGAAACCCTCACCCAACACTGTAGTGACACTCTGAATCTAGAGTGTGGCCATGGTTTCACATGGAAGCCTACATCAACCACTGAAGGTTCTAGTCCCAAAAGCATCAAGGCGTTGACTTCAGGCTTTATGTGTATGGTCTCACTCCTGCAGCTTCAGGGCGGAACCAGCTGGCAGCAGTATCAAACTTGCAGGGGGGCTAGATGGTCCTTAGCATTATTTCTTATGAGTTGCCACATAAACTATGGGAAAATGGCAGCTGCTTTTTAAATCATGAACACTGGTCACTTTAGTTCCCTGATCTGACTGCAAGGTCATGGGAGAGAGAGCAAGAAGCTTGTTCGAATAGGGCCTTCATCATCTTAGCATAGCAAAGATATCTCAACCTATCTTCCCAGCTGGGTGTAGGACACAGGTCTCAGCCCAGGTGTCACCTCCCTCAGGGAACACACTGTACACCAGGCATAGAGCACGGAGTGGCTGTGAACACAAGGCTTTTGTTCTTTGTAGTCACGTTTTACCAGAAGGAGAACAGAAAACATGCATGGGAATGAACAGAGGATCAAGAGTGATGATTTCAAATGCCAGTCAGTGCCACAAAAAAGCATTGATCAAGAAGCCCAGATATGACCTTGTGACGGCAGGGTCACTGGACAAACCTCAGAGAGGAGCCAGGCAGGATAGACTCTATAAGGAGCAACCCTTCCAACAGCAGCTGACTGGTAAGCTTTCCCAGCATGCCCCTGGGCTGGGAAGTTCTCTTAAAGTGGGAGGGCAGTTGGCATTTTACAGATGTATCCCTCGGGTAGGATGACATCCTTGCCTGATCCACTGAGCTCAAGAGGCCAGTGTGATAGAAACACAACATCTCAGACATGCAGGAAGCAAACAGCATGGTCCTGAGTTACTGCACTAGGTGATTCCCCTTCCCTTAGTCTCTACTACAAGAGGCTCTAAGTTTGAAGATGTCCCTGAAGGGTTTTTTGGAGGGTGGGGTTTTCTCTCTCACTCCCACAGTAATGCATGGGCAGCAGTACAGACATTCCCATCAGGCATTGGAAGAGCACCTTCTTTGTGGGCCTCAGCAGGGACATCACTCTGCTTACCCCAGGGACATTCTTATCATCCCCTGAATGTCTCAGAGGCCCCAAGTCACAGAGATGTACTTGCAAGCTTTACTGGAAACCAGACTTCAGTGTCTGTGACTGGCTGCTTCTAGGCGCCAGTGAACAGAGCAGTTAAGAAAACGTTTCATTCTTGAAAGGTGGCACTGCTAGACAGTGAGTAAATGAAAGCCTCTGTTGTAGGAGATCACATTTGCATATGAGTCCCAGCCACAGCACCAGAGCTCCTCCTCTCCCCTCCCAATCCCCTCTGCACATCTCCAGAGACTATGCAAGGCTTCTGAGTGCTTGCAGGTGGCTGATGGCGTAGTCAGCCCAATGGTGCCAGGTTGGCCCTGAACATCTCCAACATCTCACACTCACCTGGAACTCAAAGCTTGTGTGTTCTAGAAACTTCTGGTTCATGGTTTCTGCAAACTTGTTGATAGCTCTCAGGAAGACCCTGGGAAGAAAAAACAAGGTTACTGGATCACCCAAGCCTCCTTTCTCTCTCTTCTTCACAACGGACTAAAATCTCCTCACCTTCTCCCAGAGCAGGGTTGGTTGTCAGATGGGGACTAGTGCCCATCACCACAGGGGCTGCAGCTGCCTCGCTAGCATTCAACAACTGTCTATTTGACTTTTTAGGAATTTGTATTGTCTTACATTCAAGCATCATTTCAAAGGTCTCCTTAGAAGTACCTATACGAGTGATACTTTAAGGATGTCATTTTGATAAATGGTATTACATAATGAATGCGGTTTCATAGCTTGCCTGTTTTACTCAATAATAAATCCTGTGCTCCTTTCACACCAGTGAGTGCAGCCACACGTCATTGTTTTTAATCACCAAAGAGCATTCCACTCTTTGGCTGCATCACAGCTTACTTAATCAGTTTCTTATTGATGGACCGTTTTGTGGTTTCTCGGATTTTTTTTCCATAACAGACAATGTTCCCGTGATCACTCTTCCCCTGCACCTTGTACCTCCTTTAAGCACCTCAGTTCTAGTCCTGCTTCCAAGACCCAGTGCTAGTCAAGCATTACCCACATTTCACATTTCGGTACCTGCTGTCAACTACACCCTCCAGGTCTCTCTGATCACCTGGTTCCCTTCCTCCTTCCCCACTGACTGTTCCTAAGGCTTCTCTTCTCTCCCTCTGCCATTCTTGGGGACACCCGGTCCTACGGGACAGCCTCATTGATGGCCTCCATGGTTCTCCACTGCCCATGGATAAGCTGAGTCTCCTTACACTCCGTGGTCTTCATGCTTTGGCCCTACCCTTTCTTCCTTTCACTATCACCCTGTGATTCAGGTCACTTCCTGAGTACTTGGTGACATGTTTTCATTTTATAGTCTGTCCCAATTCCTCTAAATTAAAATTATGCTTTCCCTGTGTGTACTTGAGGGTGTCCTGTCCAACCTCTGGACTTTGTGATGTGATTTTTGTCATCCATAAATGTGCTGGGACACATTCATTGCTATCCTGGGATATATGAAGCCCAGAGCCGCAGGTAGAAAACACCCAGAATGCACTACTTCTGAAAACCTTTGATCATTCTCCCGTGCATAGGTCACTGCCCACTTTCTCACTCTCTGAACACTTTCTGTACTCTTCTTACCACACCTGACATCTTATCTGTCTCCATGTAGCCAAACCTCTGTCCTAGGCCGTGAGCCTCTCACAAGGCAGGACTGTAAGCATGCTCCCTGCAGCTTCATTTGCAGCACTCTATGTGATCCTGGAGGACGCATTTGGATGGCTGTGTCTGTTTCCTACACCAGGCCACACTTTAGGGTTTAGGAACATCTCATGCTCACATGCTTGATTCCCAATTTGCATCTTCATCTCAGGCCTCTCGTGAGCTCCAGCTTGTATCCAGGCTTTCTGACTCTGACACCAAAGTTAACTCACACAGACCTTCTGTCCCCACTTCCCCTGGTAGTTTTTCCATGTAAGTGAAGAACACAGCCCCTCCCCCACTTGCACTTGCTCCCAAAAGAGGAAAGAGACCCAGCTCTGATAACACTGGCCTTGTCTTTGTCTCCTACCCAACACTCCGCCTGTCTGGGCACATCCTCAGAATTGCTTTCAGAATAGATCTAGAGCACCTACTTCATTCACCCCACTGCTACAGATGGGGACAAAGCCATAATCATTACTCTTCGGGAGTTTTAAAGCTGCCTTCCAACTGAGATGTGGCCAAGGCGACTTTGTGTACCTGTGTTTGAGATTTTGCCTTCTTTTCTCGGTCCTGCAGATTGAACTCAGAATTATATGCACACTAAGCCAACATTCTACCACCTTGGTCCCACCATTTTTGATGAGCAGCAGGCAATCAATATCTTCTTATCTTCTGAATGGCTGGTCCCAGGAAATACCTACACTCTGCCTGAGGCTCCAGAGGAAGACACTACAGGAAGTGCTGACAAGTATAGGTAATAATTTGAGATCCATTCTGCTTAGAAGCCAGTAAGAGACCATATATACAACACATTGGCACATCAGAAGTGTCCCATCCTAGGAGACAAATAAGCTGGGCTATTAATACCACTCTCACCACTCCTCAGTGGTTAGAAGTTATTTCTGGATCACTAATTCCAAGGTACCAGTGCATTCATACACACCCCTCCTGAGCATCCTGAAGCCAGAGAAATTCCAGGAAATAAAAGAGGATACTCTCAGAGCGTATGAGGGCTGTGCATAAAAACTGATGCTATCTTTTGACTGGGTTGAACATGACGGGTACTCAAGTATTTGCCTTGTGGGGGCCCTATTATCAATTGGACTGTAGCGGCTGTTCATTAAATATTTACCATGTTGTTTGTTAGGGGGAAAAACGGGGCAGCACATTTGGTGTTGGGATCACAAAATTTGGAACATGTACACACTCCAACATGTTATTTCTGACTTTGCTACTTTACAGCTCTGTGGATTTTGGTCATGTGACTATCTTTCTGAAGTCTTAGGTTCCTCCCTGCTACACAGTGGTGAGGGAGCCATTTCCTGGAGTTGCTGCATGGAATGATGGGTAAGTACCCAGTGTGTACCAATCACAGTACCCAACCCAGAGTCTGCAACTGCACAGTAGTCAGAAGGGCTTTGAATCCTTCTGGTTACCCAATTTTCCTTCTAAAATCAGACACCAACAGTTGAAAAGACAACAGCAAACAAGGAATCTCCAGCAATCAGGTTTGAGCCAGGTAGGACCACACAACAATAGAAATGGAAAATCCCACAAAATCCACCACCTTGTCAGGCTGTCAAAGAGCAGGATTTCTTTGGTTTTGCATTTTCCCATTTGCTAAGATGCCTTTGAAACAATATTTATATTTTCTCCTTAAAGATTAGCTATCTGATTCTCTAGATGGAAGTACATTGAGTGGCAGTCACATTGTGTACAAACATCTCAGGAGCTGATTTGTGATACTCAAATGAGGGCTTTTACATTCTTGGTAGCAACAAAGCTATCAGTAACTCCAGATAGACATTATTTAGGTTGTCAGTTTAAACCTGTCTGGGCTAATGACTGGAAACTGATCAGCCGTGTGCTGGTTGTGGCGAGAGTCAGGTGTATCCCCTCCTCCTAGCTTCTTCGATAACTGATTATAAGAATCCTACTTAACTCTTGTGTTGTGTAGGCTCTTTTCTTCTTTAAAACATTGTTCTCAAGTGGGTAGAAATAAAAACACACTCAACTCTCTGTTGTCCTTAGCAATGAACATAAGTTGTTTAAACAAAGTTCATTTTCAAATCTCAACTGAACACCTCTTATCCATGGTGTGTTAGCAGGCTACATTGCATCCAGAATGTCCGCTCTGCACCAGGTGCTGTGCACAGGGCTACTGCAAGGGCGGCAGCAAGCTTTGCCTGGTCAACTTCCCATCCTTCTGAGTTATGACCTTGACCTCCCCAGAATCTCACTGGCATCATCGATAAGAGGAACCAAGACGGCTTATGGATAAAGATGTTTGTCACTAAGCCTGCCAAACTGAGTTAGGATTCCTGCAAATTGTGCTTTGTCCTCTATCCTCTACACATGCACTATGGCATATGGCCACTGGCACTCAAACACATATGTGTACACACATATACACACACTCACTCTCTCTCTCTCTCACACACACACACACACATACACACACTAAAAAATGTGAACAATCATTTGCCTCTGTCTGTCTTTCTCTCCCCTGTTTTTTTTTTCTTCTGGTTGAGGAGTATCACAGGAGATGGGGACTCCAAGAAGGAATATTCACTGTAGCCTTGGGTAGGCAGAAGGAGGGGGAATGGGTGACAGCAACTTGCTGTCACATCCATAGAACCATGATATGGGTGTTCAACTTCCTAGAGCCACCTGCTGTGATCCAGTTGTGCTCCTATTCTGTGCTTGGCACTCTATCTTGAAATGGATCACTGAAAAAGATAGTCGGGGTCCACTTGTGTTTGTCTCTTCTGCAGAGAATTCTAGATGAATCCAGACTACAGGAATGTAAAAATAAAAACCATAGCTGTAAAGTTCTTGCTATGTTCCAACACTGTCCTAATAACTACTTTATATCAGTTATTCTTTCATTGTAACCACATAAAGCCCACAATCCTGTGTGATGGTGTTATTACTAATCCCATTTTACAGTGAGGAAAACTGAGTCCAGAGCAGCTAAGAAACTTCCCCCAAATCAGCAACTATCTAATGAAGAGGACAGGATTTGAACCCAGGAAGTTATCAACTTGTTTATCTCTATGCTGTCTCTGGGCTCTGCTCTCATGAGGGTCACTGCAGAACTTGGACACATTTCTGTGGTCAAACTTATGGTTTCCCTTACTAGAAGGAAGCCTTCAGGATCAGAGCCTAAGTGGATCTGTGCCCTCCCCAGAGCCTTAGACACTCAATAAACGTTGATTCACTGCTTTAAGAGAAGCCATAGAAATGTGTTTAAATCCTAACCCCCCTTGGAGTGCGATGATTCCAGATCGAGGCACAGACGCAAGAGGGAAAAGGGAGGTTTCCTAGCATAATTGTGTTAATTTACAACATTATGAAGAATTTGATCATTTAAAATGTAAACATGTCATGTAAATCAGATCACGCTGAATGCTGCATCTTAGCAAAAAGAAAAATGTTCTACCAGAAAGTGTTTCTTACGGTAGACATGTCATCACCTTTGCATACACAAACAGCATGCCGCTGGAGGAGAAATTCAGAGCTGGAAAACTCCCTCCATCCACCAGCAAACAGAAGCACAGGTGACAGACAACTGACACATACATGCAAGCACAAATCAGAGGAAGTGATAGATGGATTACAGTGACATCGATAAGAGAGAGAGAGAGAGAGAGAGAGAGAGAGAGAGAGAGAGAGAGAGGAAAGAAGAAAGGATTAAAAGGAGGAAAATAAGGAAAGTGAGTTAATTAGTTATAATGTTCAGGCTAACTTAGTTATACACTCATTATGTAAGTGGGTTGTTTCTTTCTGGGGAAGAGAAAATAGTATTTTATGGGAATGCCCCACTAGGCTAAATCGTGGTACAGGTTCTGTTTGTGTGCATTCTGCAAACTGGCTGCATGACCTTGGCAGGCTGTCTCCCCTTCAGGGCTGCTGTCCAGATGTCTGTTCAAAACTCTTCAGATAAACGTCCTCGGTACCTGGGTTCAGAACTTGGCTCAGGCCGAATGTCTTCTCTCTTTCTTATTGGCATTGCAGTGATGCATAAGTCAGCTTTGTAGCTGATGAAATGCAGATGAGCGGTCCTACCTCATGAGGTTGTTGTGAGACATGGGGTAGCTAATGCATACAAAGCATTTATAACAGTGGGCTGATCTAGGTGTTTAATAAATGTCAGCTACGAAATAGCACACAATACGCAGATGTCATAAGCAGCCCTCAAGAGCTCCATAAATGGAGACATTCTTGGAGCCAGATTATGAAAGAAATCTATAGACTAAACTGTTCTAACGCATGGAGAGGTGACATCAGCAACCCAAGATCAAGTTGCCATCACTTAGTGATGCCAATGCCCTGCTTACTGAGGTCTGACTTGTTATCAGCTGTGGTATTTTGGAACAATTCCATCCCTCCCAAAAGAAAAAACATAAAGCCCTGTAAAATGGAGCATGATTAGCCTCTCTCCACAGATTAGGAAGCGGACACTCCAGAGGTTGAATGAATTCTGAAAAAGGGAGGGAAGCTGTGCAGCTCTGCAATCCCAGGCCTTGAGAGGTGAAGGCAGGTGGACCAGGAATTCAAGCTCATCTTTAACTGTGCAGTGAGTTCAAGGGCAACCTGTACAACACTAAATCTACACCATACCCTCAGGCCTGAGTTTTTAAGACACTGAAATGTAAAGGCACACCTTTCGCCAACCAGAACTATAACCGTTTTATTTAGGAGGCAACTCCACTTTCTTTGGTTCGTTGGGTTCTGCTCTAATTTTCTAGGTATGCAGACAGAAGGATAATTTAAATTGTCAACTTGATGCAATGTAGAATTATTGTGGAAAGAGAGACTCTGTGAGGGGCTATCTATTTCAGGTTGGCTTATGGGTGGATCTCTGAGGGATTTTCTTAATTGGGTTGAGGTGAGAAGACCCTGGATGTGAGTGTCCTCATTCTCTAGACTGGGTGTTCTAGACTGTCTGAGAGAGGAGGAAAGCCAACCAGGCACAGACATACACACATTCATTTTCTATCTGCTATTGACTAGTTGTGGCAAGCTGCTTAGGGTTCTTGCCTTGACTTCCCCACAGTAACAGACTGGAAACTGGAAATGTAGGGTTCATGTAAATTCTTTCTCCCTTGAAGTTGCTTTTGGTTGGGGTGTTTAATCACAGCAACTGGAATGAAACTGGGACAAACATCATCTGCACAGCCTGTCCCAACATCTGCTCACACAGATCACCACAATGCCTGGTACACAGCTTCAGTGGGGAAACTTGCCTGGTGAACTGCTCCCCCCCCCGGCCTCTCATTAGCTCAAGCTGCCTGTTCCCTTTTCTGCCAGTAACCTGTTCCTCCTACTTACAGCACCTCTACATTTTTCTCTGGAGAACTCCCTCCTCCATTACTTTCCTGGCTGCCTGTTGTTTAGGTAGGGCTGGCCACACTACCTCCAGTTCAGAAGAAAGATCATAAGATCAAAGCTTGACTTAACAATGCCTTTCATTTCCCTGCCACACATAACCCAAAACAGACTTTGAAGGTTAGCCTTGGGAATTACACTGCACTGACTGAAAAAAAAAAAAGAACGAAAAGAAAAGAAAAAAAGCTTCTCTTGGAAGATTTGTAGAGATGGCTCAGCCCTTCAGAGCATTAGCAGCTCTTCCAGAGGACTCTGGTTCCAGTCTCAGCTTCCTCACAGCAGCTCACCATTGTCCGTAATTCCAGCTCCAGGAGGTCAGATACCCTCTTTTGGTCCCCGCAGGCACCAGGCACTCAAGTGGCTCACCGGCATTCAGGCAGGCAAAATATGCATACGCATACTAAAATGAAATAGACACATTTGCAACTGGTAGAGTGTATTTTCATGCCTCTAAAGGGAGTGTCGGTTTGAGAATGAAGCCAAAGCAGACAAGACTGAGGGAGAGGAGTTGATTTCTTCCATCACCATCTGAACACCTGGATACAGCCAAGCATGAAACCACATCTCTGAAGTTTTCAAGTTATCTGAACCAATATATTCTATTTTCAAGAGTCCAGATTCCTTTAAAACCCCAGTCAGGGAGTCCCCTGTGGACAGAGTGTCACTGTGCATGTTCTTGAATGTCATATCATGCACTGTATTAGGACTAGATACAGAGTCAAGTTGCACATGGAGTTTGCTCTTAAGACGTCTGTTGTGCAGAGACTGAACAGCCCTGTGACAAATCAGTCACAGGCAGTGAGGACAGCAGCTACCTGGGCATAAAGACAAACACTGAAGGGAAAACAGAGTTTCCCGCCATGAGGGAGTTGCTGGGTTCAGAATTTCACAGTGCTCCCCTGGGGAGTCTAGTCTGGAGGGAGACAAGGTATCCAGGCAGAGCCATGCCTTATAGAAAATTAAACGAGTGTAGAGAAGTAGGCATCTGGGCATATCCAAAATGCAAATTATCTCTGTATTATCTCCTGGATGCATCATACAATTCGATAGACTTTCTGTTCATCTTTTGGCACACAGTGAATGACCATGTGTAGTATAACCTGCAGCCCCTACCCAATCTGAGATGGCTGACCATCGGCATATGAGCAGTTACACAACTTACAGAGCCAATACAAAATGCAAACAGGGATCCCATTGTCTAAAAATTATTATGAGTCCAGAGATGGTAGCACATGAGCACTAAAGCAAGCATGGGCCCTTCCAAGTATGAGGCTCTATGCATCTACACAGGGCTCGTGCTCAGGAAGCTGTAGGACACAGGGCCAGGGAGGAGTCTACATCTGACCCACAGTGTGCCTGTGAGAATCATCACTGTCAGGTTAGTCACTGCAGGGCCAGCCTTCAGTCAGTGAGTTGCCAACCAGGCCAGGTGAGCTCAGGCTAGGAATGGAATATTCCCTGGCACTGTGTTGCCGGGAGGAGCTCCCTCATTCTACAATAAGCAGAGATACACAGACAGATGTCTCCTTCTGCCTTGACAAATCTTTCTACCTGTTGTAATTTAAGAAAAGCAGTGCATGAAGGAAAGACACCTTGTCAAATGGTTTAAATGGAGGTTTTTTTTTGATTAGGGGAAAGGGATCATTAAAAAGGGGAAAGGTAGAGGGGAGGCCAGTCTCCCAGGACAGGAGCAGTAGGAGAGAGAAAAGAGGGACTGGGGGGGGAGGGACAGAGGGAGGGAGAGAGAGAGAGAGAGAGAGAGAGAGAGAGAGAGAGAGAGAGAGAGAGAGAGAGAGAGAGAAGGATGGGAACATAGTGAATGTGCACAGGTGTTGCTCTTAGTGGCTGCAGCTGAGGGCATATCCTGTCAGAACCCCAAGGACAGACCAGTACAGATGCCTCCCCTCTCACACTCCTAAAGCTAGTCCAACAGTATTATAGCCAGATGTCTATCACAGGGTTGGTACTTGAGCATCCAGGGAGAGGAAGGACAGTTTTACAGATAACAGCAGGCATTGCAATCAGTTTTTATCATGCAGGAGACAGATCTTCCCAGATTTTATCCAATGGCAAAATCGTTAATATGTAAATGCGCATACTCATTCCTCTAGTCCTTACACTAAAGAAAATTCTGGTTTTTCTTTTCTCCACTCTCTGGGGACGTTTCTGTCTTTGTCAGCCAATACTTGGCCTGCATGATGGAGAACAGAGGTGGTAGGCACAGGGAGATAAAACTAGAAGCCCCTGGGAGATAAAGGGATTTTCCAGGGTAAGGACCTGAAATAAATATAAAGGAAAGGGGGAGAGAAAGGAAGGGAGGAGCTGGAAAGGCATAGCTGAGGAGAGGACACGGGTGGGACTTAAGAACCAGATTTTGGGACAGATCAAGGGAACCACAACATGCCAAAGATGCTGGGGGAAAGGGGAGTGGAGGGAGGGGCTCTTAGAATAACTGAGTGTCAGGACTTACTTTCACTTCGGCAAGATGGTCTTAGAGAGGCAACAGTGAAGGTTGGAATCATTTGTAATGACTTATCCCAGGCTGCGATTGTTTGTGTGGGGGTCTGAATTAGTCTTGAGTTACATTGATATTCTATGAGATATGACTAGGCATTACAGATACAAACAAAAATGTATGTTAAACCCTACATTGTTCCAAAGGCAGATTCAACTGTAAAATGTTTCCTTCTGTTTCTTCACCTTAGAAAATCATATCAGCATATTAAAAGACCCCCAAAGTCCTGTAAAGTGGAAACCTGTTTAAAGTTGTTGGACACTTATTTAATATATGGCATGGAAAATATTTTATAAGTATAAAAGAGCTTTAAAATAATGTAATTTTATAGCATTTATGTAAGCTCTTCTACCGTAGACTAGACACAGAACCTATTTTAACTGGAACATAAACACTACAGAGGGTAGGGGGCTATTAGAGTAACTTTCCGGATCGGGAGCTCTTTCTTTCTTGTGTTTGAGCACAGAAAGGAAAGGGTTAACATTTTAACCTGTTAACATTTTAATCCCTTCTCTCCCATCTATGGATGCTGGTATTCTTTCAAAAGGATGGTGAGTACACAGGAGCGTTCTAGAGGCACTGGCAGCTTACCTGTTCTGAACCATGCTCATGGCCATCCAGTCGCCAGGGTACACGTTCTTCCCAATGAGGTCCTTGAACATGATGAATGTCTCCATCAAGAAGTCCTGCAAAAGTGCCCAGCACACCTGTCACCCCACATTGTCACAGGGACAGACTGCACCTGCGTAGACCTTGGTGCAGTTTAAATGCCTTCTTTATTTTCCTTTAGAGGATCAGGGATGCTAAGGGATTCAAAAGCCATCACAATCGGCTACAAATGGAAGTGTTTAAGTGAGCTACCAGGACTCTGCCTCACCAGATACAAGGGGAATATGAATATAACTAAAAGTGGACTCTCCAAATAAAGCTCTATTGGTTCTGTCTTAAAGAATAAAGAAGTAAATGTGTTTGCTGATGATTTTGTAATCATCTCCCCAAATATGTATTCAAGAAGTAAATAATCCACACTATATAGTATTGTCTCGAATCATTGAACAAACACACTATTATTTAAATGAACATTTAATTAGCAATGCATAGGCATAGCTAATCCAAGTGTCACACATGCATATAAGCTCATAAAGAAGTGAGGTAGCAAGGGTCTTCTTCTCTTTTAAAGAGGTTCAAAGTGGATTTAAACGTTCTCCAGCAAATTTTGCAGCAGGCTAACCTTCATCTTTATCTTTAGAGAAAATAAACTCAGCACAAATCCAGGCAGCAAAGTCAAGAACCACTACTACCAAAAGTGTCTTGAGCTGCAAGTAATGAAGCCAGATCCCCTAGGTGATTTAGGTAAAGCTTCAGACCCAGAGTGAACCTGCCCATCTCCAGTTCTTTCCTTAAGCAATGCCTGTCAAGTCATCTTCACTGCAGACTCTGTTCAAAGAAAATCTCACCTAAAACCCAATATATGAAATAGATAAAGCAGATCAGCTCTGTTTGGTGTGTGTGTGTGTGTGTGTGTGTGTCTTTATGGTAGGGTACTAAGGAGGTTATATAGCATATCATTTCAAAACAGTGCTTTCAGGTAATTTGAAAAATTCTGGAAATAGCATTAGTTTATATACAGCAAATTTTGCTTCTAGGAATAACCCATCTCTGTGGAATAAGGCCCCAGCTTCCACATCAACAGAATGGAGTAATGTCTACCTCAGGAGGTTACCATAAGGATCAAGCATATGCTATATACTGGTTGCTTGGCAGAGAGCCAAGCTTGTGAATGTCCAGTAAAAGCCTGGTGATGATGTTGAGTGTAGCAGATGAATAGTGAAAGGCAAGTTGTGCTCAGGAACCAACTTTCTCTGTACACTTGTCATAGCATAGTGACAGCTGCCTTTTGCTGAGTGCTTACTACTACTCCTATGATCCCTTCAAAGCCTGTGACACAGATGATATTATCCCTAGTTCTGAGATAAAAACAAAAATTAAAAACAACTGAAGCTTAAGAGAGGTTAGCTTTGGGCTGAAGAGATGGCTCAGAGGTTAAGAGCATTGGGTGCTCTTCCAGAGGTTCTGAGTTCAATTTCCAGCAACCATATGATGGCTTACAACCACCCATAATAAGATCTGGTAACCCTCCCTTGGCCTGCAGGGATACATGCAGAGAGAACATTGTATATATAATAAATAAATAAATCTTTTTTTAAAAAGAGGTTAACTTGCCTGAGGTCACAGTGGTTAGTGTAAGACTCCAACCAGAAATTTTCAGGCTCCTGCCATTCATGGTCTTAAGTCCTAAACCCTTCATGATTCATAAAGGAATGCTTGCTAATGGGAATCTAGATGTGGGAGCAACAACACTCCACTCTAATGGACTGAAGATGCACTATAGAAATGAGTCATACAAGAAATGGAATCACACATGTGTGTCACAATGTTCAACACACATACTTGTCCCAAACTCATGAGAACAAGAGCATGGTATGCCATTCCCCTCTTCTCTATCTCTTGCTTGATACTACCCCCCTTCCGTGTCCTTCAGACTTACCACAAGGTCTGAGCTGGTCTGAAAAGTTTCAATATAGAAGGAGTAGTGTTGGTCGCCCATCTGGTCTAAGATGGCTGTCATACATGCCACAAAATGACTCTATAAAACATAAAGAAAAATATAATAACCATGAAATCTGTCTTTCCATCTTCTTGGCTTCACACTTGAAAACAAATAGTCATCTCAGGCACTGATAAAGGGCTATCCACCACTGAAGAGTCTCCTGTTACCAGCATGTAAGATTCCCTGAGAAGACATGTCATCACTGCCAATCCATTAAAAAAGCATTCATTAAACACCCATTATGTGCCTGTAGCTATGCTAAGAGCTCCAGATACAAAACTAAGAACAGATTCATTTCCTTATCTCTGTGCTGTTTGCACATTGGGAACTATACTCCGTGTGGATATTAGGAGATTCAGCCTATGTCAGTCAAGATCTTTGGGGGCAGTCAGTTTCATTTTCTGGTTAATAATTTTGTCTATAAATCTCCATTGTCTTGTCTGTTCCCATGTCTACTCCCAGAGGAGTTCCTGGAAAGATCAACAGGCTCCAACAGCACTGGTAAGTGCATTGTGAGTCTCTGTGGAGAGATAAGTTACTGGGTCACCATGAATCAATCAGCCATGAGTGAACCTAGTAGCTACCAAGAGTGGTACTTGTTGGGGCTAAGGAAGATAAAGGAGATGTGAAGAGACATTCTTTGCCATTTATTAGCTTATTATTTAGATGGGAAAGTGTGATCCATGTCCACGAGGAAAGGATTCAGACAAGAAGTAAATCAAGGTAGAGACCTGAGGAGGAGGTGGGTCTTGAACCCTGGGAATGGAGGAGCCTGAGTTATACCCAGGCATGCACCAGTAGGCATCAATTCAGCCTCTTCTACGTCCTCCTTCCCATAGTAGTAATTGTCTGTGTTGGGGCATGCTGGCATATATAAGCCACATTTGAGGAGCTATGTTCTGGGAGCTGGCAAAGAAAGCCCTGGCTGCTGATCAAGGAGGGCTGAGATGACATTCTTAACTGTTTCTTATAAGATCCCATAGGGGCTACCATCTCTGCCAGAGGAGGTCTCATTGGGGACAAACCCAGAACATATTTTGACAGGGTGGCCTGGATGATGGGGTGCAGGAATTGTCCAGGGGCTCTCACTGCTTAGAAGTTTCATATTTGGAAAAAATAAAGCTGTGTGTGTATGTGTAAGTGTGTGTGTGTGTGTGTGTGTGTGTGTGAGAGAGAGAGAGAGAGAGAGAGAGAGAGAGAGAGAGAGACCACTAAGGCCTTTATTTTAAAAGTTTTCACTTTGTTAAAAAATAAGAAGTATGTATATATGCATACATGCATGTATGTGTACAGCAGCCAGCCTATAGGCATGTTCTTGTGCTGGAAGGTTATTGCTAATGACCCCAGGAAGCCACCTCTGAATTCTGTAGCAGGTCTTTTAGGTTGACTAGATGGTTTACATGCTCTAATGCACCAAAGTAGCTCTAACAGATATAGGATAGATATAAGCTCTCATTTGCTTCCTGGTTCTTTTCAGTTAGGAAGTTAGTGTGGTAGCATGCTTTTCCATCAACAGGTTCAGCTATGTAACAGAACAAGGTAAAATCATAGGGTCCTCACTTAAAAATACTGATAATTTTGGAACACCTGAGTTGCCTTTTAAAAGAAGGAACTCTGTGATTAAGCAGGTCAGCTGCACAGGAGCTGGTAGTCCCTAATCTCACACCGTGTTTAGGAAATGTGGGCATCTGGCAGAAAGCACCAAGCCTCGACTATCAGGGGCTCTAGTCACTTTCTACATAGGAACCTGAAGCCTTGGGGTGCTACCTGCATGTTATTTCATGTTCCAACATCCAGGGGGTGGTAGTGAGTTTGTGAAATTATTCACTGCTTTCAATCCAGGCTGAAACAGCCGCATCCTGGCTAATTTAACCAGATGCCACTGAAACCAAGAAATGAATTTTATAGCTCTGCCCAGAGTGAATGTAAGAAAGACTGTAGAGTTTCAAGAGATATATAGGTAGGTGTGTGTGTGTGTGTGTGTGTGAGAGAGAGTGTGTGTGTCTGTGTATGTGTGTGTGTTTATGTGTGTGTGTGTGTGTGTGTGTGTGTGTGTGTGTGTGTGTGTGTACATATGCTTCCTCTACTCCCTCCATCTCTTCTCTCCCTTCCTTAAAGAATGCAGCCTGTGACCACTAGAGGGCTTTTCTTTTCACATGGTAGCTGCCGTGCAGTTTGTTCGGCTTTTTATTTATTCCTACGTGAGCAGACCCACTACACTTCTTGCATATAAACAGTGAAAATTACAATATAAAGGGCTTATTTTTCCTTCATTTGGAGTTATCTTGCTGCTGGTCAAAGGCTGGTTCGTTGTACAAGGAAGGGGACAGCATCCTCTGCAGGTAATTCCACTGCTTTGAGGTAAGAGATGTGGGAAGGTTTGATTTTTTTTTTGTCTCTTTTATTTTTATTTTTTTTTTAATCGGTGATCTTGTAGGAGAAAATGCCGTTGTCCCTTGGACAACAGTTTACTTTGGTTAAATGAGTGCGGAGTCTGTGAGCTTGTGTGTGTGTGTGTGTGTGTGTGTGTGTGTGTGTGTGTGTGTGTGGCGAAAATCCACCATTGTCAGAACTGCAGGCTGCCCCAAATGTCTCGATCCGTAAGGCTTGTTATTCCCAATGGCTTGATTTGAATTGGAAGAGGAGAAAATGCAAAGCGCAAACCTCGGAGGAGCTCAAGTTGCTTGGAATTACCTCAAACAGCCTGTGTTCTCTGAGGATTCGTTTAAGAAAACTTCTATGTTTTTTTTTAAATAATGAGAAAGAGACAGAGGTTTTCCATTCTTCATTAGAGAGTTTGGCCATTTTATGAAATAAACCATCATTGTTTTATTAGGAGTAAGCCAGTGCGTCAGAGTTCACAGATCAATGGGAATCACTTTTACCAGCTTGTTAATTTCTTTGTCCTGATGAACACATAGGAAAAGCCCAGTTGTGTGCCTTTCCCTAGGATTGACAGTGCACTGCGTTGGAAGTTTAGACAAGTCACTTGCATTTGCCTGTTAATCATAACGTGACTCCGTTTTATTTCGAACCAGAAGCATCCGGTTTTCTACCACAGTACCTAGCTCTGTGCTATGGATCCTTAGGTGATTGATCACAGGTCTGGGACTATAAGGGAGACCTGGAATGGAGCAAGCCACAGGCAGTAGGGTCATTAAAGGCTCTTTGGAACTGAATGGCCATACACACTTTGTCATGCAATGAAGGAATAATGGAATCATGCTGTGCTTTTCTGATGGGTAGCCCCTTTTCAAGATTGTCTTCAGGATGGCAATTGTGTCTTAGCCCTCTCTCAGTTCACAAGTTGAGACCATACTTTCATACCTGTCATATTTTAAATGCCAGGGGAATTTGGGGGTAGTGGTAATGATCATACTGTTTTTGCCCTGACAACCAACAGAATCCCAGGGTTGATGCTGCCCAAACTTTATGTTGTTAAAAGTTCAAACTCCCATCCCCACCAACAACCTGGAAAAGCCTCAGTATTGCATGGGGTATACTCAGGAGGTGGGGGATCCCTTGTAATCTGGACCAATTAGAAACCTCTTCTTTTTCTTCCTGGCAGAAATTCTATAATCGACATATATTTACTACCAAGCATGAGACAACCACTCATCCATACCAAAGCAGCACACCAGGTGCTTCCATGGGAAATTGCTTCTTGAAACAGAGTCCCAGTAGGACTTGCATATTAAATTCCAGAGAGGAATTGAATCTGAGACTCTGGCGCAAACCAGGCAGTCACCTCGCTCCAATTGGGTGGTTTAAAATGTGGCTAATGAATCACAGCACGAAGACACACAGTTTGAAACTAGGTCAAATGTGTAAAAATAAGTACAAGCATCGCAGGCACTTGGCTGATGAGGGGCTGGTTAACACTGTGAGTGGTGGGGCATTTTTGTGACATAGGACCCTCTCAGCTATCCAAGACACTCAGTTCTTTTAATTAATTCAGCCCATCGCTGCTCTCACAGGGCTTGCACATCTGGGAGAGAACTGAAGCTCTGAGGGAAAACAGTCAGGGGCTCTTTACTATGTGCTGCCAAGAGAACAAGAGACAACCAATTCTGTGTGAGCAATATATCAGATGACTTAAGTGCTGGTAGAAACTCTCCCCAAATCATTACACTGTCTCCGTTGCATTAAAAGTCACCTTCATTATCATATTATTGGAAATACTAATAGCTCCGCACACAACATTCAATTTAACCATTTCACCTTAGCAACCTTTAATGCAAACACACACATGCACACCACACACATGAGTCAGAACTCTTGCCATGTTGGAGTAAACTGGGGGCAAAGGCAGAGCTATCATCGGCTCCATTTTGATACATGAAATATAGAGAAATATAGAGGGGGGTTTGGCTGCTGGAAAGCATCCCCTACTCACTTGAGATTGGTGGAGAGATGAGTTCACAGGGGGAGGGAAATAGGCAACTTCAGGAGCCTGCTTCCTAAATGCCAACATTACTATGAGATACCAGCTGGTGACACGTTGCTATAGTAACTTCGAATAATGTGCACGACCAAAATAAAATACAATATAGAAAGCACTAAGGAGTGGAGATGAAGGAAAGTTTGTGTGCCGAGGGAGGCTCACAGGGAGATGAAAAGTTCTCTGTAAGGGCCACACTTTGAAGACTAATAGTGGCCAAATGCCACTCTCAGGCTGCTTCTCTGCTCCCCACCACGTCTGCGATGTGCTTATGTAACAGATTTTATTCTTGGATTAAACTAATGCTGTCTGTATGGTGGATCCAGGACTGACTGGAGGTGGGAGGCTATGGTGTCAGGAAAAGCAAGGGCTCTGAAATCCATTCATCTTAGAGCTTTGTCAAGCTGCTGGGAGTTGTAATTTGGAACAATCTTTAGGGCGGTTGAGGTGTCGAGTATGTTCTTTTATAGCAATGCCAAGTTTGGGTACAGTGCTGGGCAGCGGGGGCTACAGCAGGGTGGCTAATGCTATGCTCCAAGGTGCTTACATCTAGTGCTTCCTGGATGCAGCGCCACAAGCGTGGCCTTAGAGCCCGGCAGCCTGGGTTCCAATCTCAGCTATGTGCCTGTGACCTTGAGCAGAATCCTGTGTGCCTTGCTTGTCCAGTGTGTCAAAGAAGATTAGAAAACAATCTCTATTTCATATGGAGAAGAAAGGATAAACATATAAAGAGCCTTGCATGTAGAGGTCCTTCAGTATATGCCAGATGCTATTGTTATTACTACTACTACTACTATTATCATTGATGGTTGTAGTCCAGAAAACTCCCAAATCAACCAGGTAAAATTCCCAGTCTGCTCATAGGAAATTCACAGCCTGCACTGGAAGACTGCACTGTCTACAAACCCATTCACGGCTCCCCATCGCAGCTAGGCACCAGCAGCTCTATGCCCTCCAACTCTGAGTGGCCTTTGGTTACCATGTCTCAAGTCCAGCTGCTCAGGAAACAAGAGTGTGTGCCTCTTGCAGCACAGCAGGCTGGGAGATTTCTTTTACTTAGGGACAGTTACTGGAAGGTAGGAAAAGTGATGATGGTGTCCAACTTGTTCAAAAGCATGCTCTGCCATTGTCTTTTTGGAAACCTTAATCCCTCAGCTGTCTGGCTTTAGGAAGTGCCTGTCTTTGTGTGTCCTGAAACTTCTTAGCTAGCCAGAGGTCCTGATTTGTGGTAGGTAAAGCCAGTTCCCTTCCTCCTTGGGGAAGTGAGCACACATCTAGGAGGATTGCCTGATCTGTCCCATGTCAAGGGCAGAAATCATGAGAGAAGACAGAGGTGCCTCCTGAACTGCGTGTCCCTATGTGCATGCTAACATGGCTCTCCTGAGCATGATGACTCCAGGAGGGCATGCACCCCTGCCAGAAACAGTGGGTATTAATGACAGACAGATCAACTCTTTAGATAAAGCAGGGCCAGAATTGCAGGTAGTGTCTCCTTAGGAAGCAGTCATCACTGAAGGACCCGGGGAGGCCTGGGAAGGCTGCTTTGAGTCAAGGCCTGAAGAGAAGCCTGTGTTCCTCACACACCCTTCTCAGGGGTATAACAAATGCCTTTGATCTTACCTGGAGTGTGGGTCTGCCTATAAGATCACTTCAAATCTTCCAAAGAGGACAGTGGGGTAGTTTGTGGCAAGGGAAAGTGGAAGGAAGGTAGATCCTACTCATTCATTCATTCCTTATTCCCAAGACCATGTTCATCATCTCCCTGAGACTTCTCAGTGTATACATGACATATGCTGTGTGCCCATTTTATAGATGAAGAATGTGAGAGGCATGAAGCCAAATAACTTGTCTAGCAGATGTTGTTCTTTTGTTTAAAGACGCGTGAGACAGAACACAAAACAAGAGATTTGCTAACCATGTGGGATTTATTAAAGGGGGGTGAGTGAGAGGGAGAGGAGAGGAGGGGGCAAGAGAGCAAGAGAAGAGAGTAAGCAAAAGAGAGAGAGAGAGCATAATTGGGCGGGGGTCTGTCTTTTAACAGGGTCCTTTACACCTGCATGCAGACTTAGTACTCATGGAACCCTGGGCTGACCAGGGTACTGCCTGCGTGCATTCTGCCAGGTAACAGGGCAGGCCAGCATAATGCCTGGATCCTTACAGCAGACATTTAGTTTGTGCTGTTGTAGGAATTAAAATCAAGGCATTTTAGATTCCCAAACTTGTATTTTCATACCATGACTTCTGTGCAGTGTCCCTTCATTCACTGCTGTATTACTAGGATCTAGACTAGAACCTAGTTTATAAATATTAACAGAGATTGAATTTATTATTGCAATGTCTATCTCTAAAGGAATGTTATGGGGACTATCCTCTATAAACTGGAAAATTAGTTTTGTATTGTCACCTTTGATTTAGCAGAGGCCAGAAATCTAAGAATTTTTGTTCCATTTCTCACATTCTATCAAGCCTGAGTGAGGTAATCCTTTTACACAGTCCTTGATTCAACAAGTACTTGAGTGCCCACTGTGTGCCAAGCATGGTTCTAGTTGCTGAGGCTACAATGTGAAAATTATTGAAGGCATTTCTCTTGAGACCTCTCGTTCTAGATGAGTGAGTGGGACTAAAATCAGGAAGATACATCTGTGATAAGCCAACACATAAAACAGCTTTAGACAATAGTTTGCTCTACAAGGGAAATACTAGAAGGCAATGGACAGGGGAAGAAGGCAAGACCTCTTATTTTGAACTGAGTAGACGGTGGTGGGTTCTTGGAGCTAACACATGGGTGAGAATCTAAGTGATGAGAATGACTTTGTAAGAAACTGGAAAAGCATCATAGGCCAAGTGAAGAACAGAATCAAATCAAAGACCCTGGGGATAGACAGAGGGCATCTGAGAGGCTGAGTAAAAGACAGCATGGCCAGAAGCTATGGGCAAGGAAGAGTAAAATACAAGGTGATATCAGAAGGACAGGCAGGGGCCAGTTCCCAAAGGTGCATGGCAGTCAGGGGCAGGAACCGGCTTTTCATCTTAGTACAACAGAAGCTCTCAATCCGAGTTTTAAGAAACTTGCTATCTGCTGCCAGCCCATCTCCAAGGAGTCACTCAAGTACTGTTTCCAGGGTCATGGGCTTGTAGAACATGTTAAATTATGCTTTAGTGTTGGCCCTTCCTAGTTCCTGGCAATGCCATCACTCCCAAGCAAGTGTTTTTCACTAAATGATTACTTCATAGCACAGTCTGGCCCTCCTGTGGGACTCTAGTTTGACATCGATTTCATTTGTCTTCAGATTCTGTGTGCTCAGTTCCCTGTTGTTCACTGCTGACTAAACAGAAAACTGCTCCTGTCTACTCCCAGTCTCCAATTAAAACCATCTGAATCTGGGGGAATCTACCTGAGAGGCCAGCTTGCTGGGAAATGGGCTATTAATTAGGATGGTACATTCTTTTCCTACACCGAAGATAGCTTTTCTAACTTCATCCATGAAGGTCTGGGTGGGGAGGGTCACAAATTTGATTGGGAAAAGAATGACTTCAGAAATAAAGCATGCTTCTCTTTCTCCACACCAGTGATAGGCTTCCAAGTTTCATACTAAAGGTCCTAAGAAAATCTGTAAGTCCTAGACAATAGGGTATAGTCCCCAGCTCACCCTGCCCCCATCAAACCAGAAGCACTGATAGTGTTTGGAGTTTAAGGTACATACACGAAGAAGCATCCTATCTTCTCCTGAAAACATGTACATCTAGGTTAAATGACTCAAAGTCACACTCTCCATGGGAAATGATGTCACAAAAGGCCATGATATCTGAGATGGGGGAACTGTGAACTAAATGACAATAGTAAATGCCATTTATAGGACAGTGTGCCAGGTACCATGGTGAATTCCGTATTTCTCCATCTGTACAGACTGTTTATAGGGTCATAGCAAGGAAAGAGATAAATTAGAAGGAAGATAAACCATCACCAGTATATGCTCATGTGTCAGGTACAGTTGAAAATTATGTTGATGGTCACCACAGCTATTTGTGTATTACCAGCTGTTGTGCTTCCTCTTTTACCAACTGTGATGACTGATCTTGGTTGTTGACTGGACACAACTGGGAAGAGGGAACCTTAGTTGAAGAACTGTCTCCATCAATTGGCCTATGGGTGTGTCTATGCGGTAGTTTTTGATTATTAAAGTAGAAAGGCCCAGCCCACTAAGGGTGGTGCCATCCCCTGGGCTGGTGGGATTGGGCTATGTAGGGAAGGTAACTGAATGCATGCCTAGAAGCAAGGCATTCCTCCATGGCTGCTGCTTCATTTGGTGCCTCCAGGTTACTGCATAGGTTTCCCTCACTGATGGATGATGAGGTGTAGTGCAAATAAACCCCTTCGTCCCTGCATTGATTTTGGTCAGTGTTCTATCACAGAAACAGGAAAGAACACTATAACATCAACATTTACTAGATGTTGATAAAAATGTTTGTACCTTACAGATGAGGAAGTCAAGGAGCAGGGAAATGACAGAATTTTTCTAGACCAGCTTGACTCCAGAAATGTTTTTGTTTTCTTTTCTTAAGGGGGGAATAAAGGACTATTGAAATCATAGTTTATTATAATTAAAATTAAGCAATACCTCAAAACTCAATGAAGCAAAACAATGATATATTTCATCTTAGCGCTACTGTCAGATAGCTCCTAAAATATTAGGAAACATTTAAGCACCTTCTGTGCTCTCATAGGAATGGAAGGAGGGAGAGAGGGAGAAATGAATACTCATATGCACTTATGTAATGTTGTATGGGTGGAGACAAAAGCAGGCAGACCAATCATAAGGGAAAAACACAGCTATACAGACAACCAGTTCTCAATAGCTTTGCTATACTGCTTTAAGACTCTCATGATTATAAGTCCCAATGAGACTCCATTATCTGCACTACTTTGGGCTAGTTACATGGGGAGAGGTCCCTGGTATAATACCAATGCTACATAGTAGGAAATATCTGTTGTTCCATACTGGTAGTATTGCTGGGACAAACGTGTCCTGGTTCGGTGGCCCAGCTTTTCTTGACATGTTCTGGGACAAGGGGCTTTATCTCTGTAAGACTCCACTGTCTTTTTGTGAATGTAGGTATGACTGCCATCCCTAAGACTGAGGTGAGGATGAAGTCAGAAGCCACAGGGAGAGGGCCCCCTAAAATGTCTCTCCCATTGTGCAGCCTCAGCTCCTTCCTGGTATCCCAGGAACAGTCAGTTGACCTGTCAGAATTTGCTTCCAGCTGACTTGTAGAGAGTGATTTAAACCTCCCCATGGATCCAGAAGCTACACTGCAGATGTGGATTTACACAGGATCTCCCTGATTTTCCCTTGGCAAAGCCTTCACAATTAAAGGGACAGAAGGTAGGCAGATAGGCATGTTCATAGGCAGCTAGGCCAGGCTAGGCCAGTGTTTTCTGTGGGGAAGACTACATTGTGGATAAAAGGATTCCCTCAGTTAGTCCCCTTGCTTCATGGGAACTACAAAAGACTAAGAACAACCTCTTGCATCCTACCTTAAACATCTCAGGCCAGCCACCGCTAGTACTTTCTTCTATTTATCATCACTGTCACAAGTGAGAAACAGGGCTGCTTCTGGGTAAAGGCTAGGTCTAATCAAACACCCTGTAATACATAGGACACCTCACAAAGCAAAGAGTGACCCAGTCCAAGATATCACTAACATCATAGTTAAGACACTCTGGTCATGCGGACAAAGACACACATGTTTTGATGATGAATGACATGTGTAAAATGAGTGCTGTAGGTAATGTTTGTTCTGGGCTTTTAAGTGAGGACCAAGTAGGTTAGAGATATTCAAGGGAGCTTTCAAAGAGAATGTAGGTTTGAGGAATGGCAAGGTTGAGAGACATTAAACTAAGAATAGGAAATGATATCTTAGATATATAACAGAAAATACTTTTCATCTTATAATTTGATTAATTTAATTGATTGGTGGTGACTGCCTAGAGAGTTGTGTCAGGAATGATTTTAAGGCAGGAAAGACTGTGGTGATCGATTAGTGATGTCTGTCAGAGGCCAGTGAAGGGAGTTGATAGTACAAACACTGAGAAATCGCTGTCCCACTTTTAGATGGTGGAACAGAATGAGGACAGAGGCAGAGGTGGAAATGAGCAAGGGGTTTGGTGCTGCAGAAGTTCACAGAGGGAGATCATGAGAGATGTGGAAGGGCCTGGAATGGCAGGCAAACCTCAATCTGTAGGTAATGGGATGGCATGCTGGCACCTGCCTACTGTGTTGCCTCTGGGCCAGCTCTGCTGACAAGGTAAAGAAAGCTACTCAAAGTCCTTGCTCCTCATTTCTACACAGGGAGTGCTATTTCATCTGCTAACAGTGGCAGGATCACGAGGCTCTGGTTCTTATGAAGCTCATCCCAATGATGGAAACAACCCTATGAAGCTGAACTCAGGAGTGACTGAAAAGCTGACTCCGAGGGTTCCCAGTAATGAATTCCTGCAAAGCCCTTTTAGATGCAGCATGCCTGCATGTGCCCAGGCTCAAGGAGAAGGGGGAAGGAGGGACTTATGCCTATTCCTGAGCCCCTTATGCTGGCTGACCATGTTCTGGACACAGCTTTGCCAACCAATTCAAGCCTTTCTTTTGGGCTCTGGCTCTTCACAGGCAGGTTCCTTTCCTGGCATTGGCCTCCTTGCTCTGGGAATGATACTCATCCATTCATCCGTTGCCTTGAAATCAATGACATCACACTAACTTATCCCCCTACTTCACCCGCCCCCCCATTCTCCCCTCCCCCCTCTTAAATCCCATTTGTCCTACTCCCCTGTCCTTCAGAATGGTGGTTGTGCCCTGAAATCTCTGTCCTCTGCAGTAAGCATTTTGTTTAGCTGCATGTAGACTCCTATTCCTGCCTCCATTAGCACGGATGAAAATGCCCCCTTCCTGATCCACCCTCTGCCTTGGAGCAGAAGACTCCCTGAAAACAGACTTGCATGGGAAGCTTCCTTCCTGCACCAGCTCCTGTTCCTGCGCTCATTTCCACACTCAGTTAAAGAAAAGGCAAGTGACACAATGAAAAATGCCACCGAGAGAGCTGGCCTGGTAGTAGCCAAATATCAGACCAACATTACTAAAGCAGACTATCTACTAATTCTACCTGGAAAAGAAAAACAAAAGGACGTCAGCTTTGGACTGACTTGTTCTGTAAATCCCCTGCTGGACTCTCTCGCCCCTAACAAGTTGTGGAAATCCAGGTAGGAGTCTAAGGGAAGTTAAAGCTTAGAGTTAGAGAGGTGGCAGAGTGGGGGTTTCTGGGACATGATCCTGCAAACCAGCTTCTGTAACACAGGTGAAAGAAACAGAGCCTCAGAAAGCTAGGTGCTTTTCCCCAACATCACACAGCCTCTGAATGTGGCAGAGCTGAGACTAAAAGCCAGTTGTGTGAACATATGGTTACACTGACTACACAGTGGCCCCATCCTCCAAATTGCAGTCCTTTGACCCATCAAACTCCCACAAAAAAATGACTGTTCCCCCCTCCCAAGTCTAGTACCAGTCACAGAGGTGTCTTTATACCAATACAGAATTGAACCTAACTCATAATTTAAGTCTCATCCTTGAGATCTGTCTTATTTCCTTCCTCTACTTAGGGCAGAGCATGCTGCTGTTATGCACTAATTTCCCCTCCAAAGCATTAAATAGGTGTCCCTGTGACCACTGTGCTTCCTGTTTGGTCCATCACTCCCTGTGCTCAGCATCTGAGTCTGATAGAGAGCACTGAGTCATAAGACAAACAGATGACCACAGATTTCCCTCTAGAGAGTGACAGTCATCTGAAAGTGCATCTGAGAGGCATGGGACTGGGCACTGGGATATACCACAGCCCATGTAAATGCTTCATTTGGCTGGTCCCACTTTCTAAAAACACATGACCATAAGGCTAGCATGTGCAGACCAGAAAAGACTCTATACAATACTCAGTTTTCTGTTTCTCCTAGGACTCAAAAGGGTTAGCAATATTGGGTTATGCTCCCCTAGTCCTGTCAGTTCCACACTGCAGGGGTAGAAGGACACAGACTTTACTAGTGGCCAAAGCTACCTTATTCAGAGCAGCCAGCCCATCAAAGTGGCCATGAAACCTTTGGATTTCTGTACAGCAAGCCCTATATCCCAGAAAGCCCCCCAGTCCCAGACATACCAGGACAGTAGGTCACCTCACCCAGTTATCTCATGTTGCCAGCCTGACCCCTGTGGGCACATGTGATGTGTAATCCTTCCTGTGGCTTCCTCGCACTTCTATGCCCCACAGCCCATGCCCCACAATAGCATTCAAGGTTGCCTGCCATCTGAATCTTGCTTCATTTTTCTCTGTGCTGTCTACAGTAGACTTCTCTTCCCTCCCTCCACTCATGGTCCAACAACGGGAACAGTGGTCCATTTAAGAATCCCCACAGGTGTTTCTTCATCCAGGAAGCCTTCACAGACTCCCTGTGACTGTGTCCCCATCAGGACAGTCCTATCCCTATACTGAGAGTCCCTCTTTCCTTTATTAATGTAACACTAGTAACATAGCATTGAATAAGAGTCATAGATACAGCTAAAATTTGGGGATCTCCAGTTATAAGCCCTGTCAATGCTCATCCCTTTTGAAAAAAATTTAAAATACTGGCTGCACAACTTTGTAAACAACTATAGCCCTATAATGCAGCATCCAACATAATTGACATCACGCTATAATTAAGAAATAAATGCTTACTGCACTGAATCAAGTCATCAGTTATGCTCTAGCAGAGTGGGGTAAGAGGTTTCATCTGGGAATTTTAAAGGCCTTCCAACTTCAGAGTGTTATCTACTGCATACCACCATTTCAAGATTGGCAGCACATGGAAACAGGACTTTCCCTATCATTCTGAGTCAACCAATTGTCTCCTAAGAATCCTTAGGTCTACCAGGAGCCCATGAGCCTTAGTTAGCAGAAGAACATGAAGTGTCTCTACAAGTATGATGCTCACTGCGCCTTGTGTCCATTTTCCATGCAGGAGCCACATAGACCACCACCTTAGCAAGCTGGTTGGACCAAGGGACTAATAGAGATCAAAAGGCTTGAGTCTGGTCCAAACATTGCTATCAACAAGCTGAGAGAACTTGGGCAAGTTTCTGTTCCATTATCGGCTTCAGTCCTTTCTTCTATAAAATCATCAACTGCTCCAGACTCTAAATCCTGAAGATCTATAATTAGTATATGATATGTGGAAACTAGAAATTTTGATTCTTTCTTTTGCTAGTTCCCTGGCTGACTTCAGCCTGTGAGACCATGTTTCCAAAAGGTATTTTACAATAGAATACTATGCTAGCCTTCTCTGTAGACATTGGGATATTGAAATGGTTAGCTTTTAATTGTCAACTTGACATAACCCAGAATGAACTTAGAAGAGAGTCTCAATGAAGTTTTGTCTACATTAGTTTGGCATTTAGGCATGTACTTGTGAGATTATCTTAATTAATTGATGTGGAGAGATCCATTCCACTGTGGGCTGCATCATTCCCTAGGCAGGGAGTCCTGGACTTCATGAGACTAGAAAAATCAATACCTCAGCAACAGAAATGAATCTGTGGCATATGTATACTATTCCCTGAGTGAATGACAGGTGAGTCACAGATCTTTGTGGCAGTGAGTTCACCAAATAAGAATGAACCAGGTTTACCTGACTTTTGGGCTAACTGGCTATGAGATCTTAGGCAACACACATAATCCCATGCAACCCATTTCCTCATTTCTAAGCATCTTTGAACAATAGGTGGTGCAGCACAGGAAGGTTGCAGCTTCTTCTGCTCCATTCACCAGTGTGGCCATCCACAACCAGTGGCAGAATTGCCCAGAAGCTTATGAGAAGTGTAGACTCTCAGGCACCAAGTCAGACCTCAGGATCAGAATCTCATCAGATGGCATGCAGGTGGGTACTAGTTCCCTTGAAGTTTGCACAGAACTGCTAAAGCACAAAGTAGGTACTCAACAAGACAGTCTGTGAGGATCCTCCTCAACCCTCTTCTTTCATTTGTTTACCCTTTATCCTTCATACTGTGTGCAGGGTCAGGGGCATGGGCTTCTAGCACACAGTAGCACTCCAGTAGACCTATGGTGATTGATCAAATGTATAGGAAGGGGAATCAGACCTGGCTCATTCTCTTAAATAACTGATGGTCCAGGAAGAAATGAAGACAGGGAAGTCTAATACCCAGGACAGGACTGCTGGAAGTTAGAGAGTCAGATTCATCTGTGCACTTCTGTGAACCAAACACATACCAAGCAGTGGATACACATCCCTCTGGAAAATCTTTACAGCCACACCAGGAAGTAGATGCCAGTATGCACATCTTTAATTAGCAAGGAAATTTTGGCTCAAAGTGGTAAGGTAGCTTGTCTCAAGCGGCTTTCAGCTAGTGCATGTGCCGACAAGACTTAAAGCTAGGTAGCTGCAGCAAGACCTCTCTGCAGAATGCCCTAGGGAGGGGAAGCACTGGACATGATGTCTTGGCTTTAACCACAGGCCTCTCAAGGGCATTACTGTCTCTCCATGATCAGGGGAGAGGTGACAGGAGGCCCCACAATCGAGAGACTGGCTTGCTATTCCCAGTAGAGAAGCTCATCACAGGGCTGCCTGCTCCATGGGCCACTTGTCTGATACACTTCACTGCATCTGGCTGCCCCTGCCCAGGACTCCCTCCTGCACTTGGACATTTTACTTGCAAATACATGCAGCAGACAATGCCAGACTTCCCAGTGACAAGCCCAGGCTATAGTGAGAAAGGCTGTGTGAACTTGGGAGTAGGAATAGAGACCCTTTCTAAAAATTGTTTGATGTGGACAAGCCTTGAAGTCCTAATCCAGGCATCCTAAGCTCCAAGATAAGAAGCAGTTGTGCAGAGGACAGGCCCAAGGGCACCAGAGATACCAGATGTTCTAGCATCCTCCTGGGTCTTCCTCTCCAGATAGATGGGAACAGGAAATCTGCTTGGCAATCATGTTCCGGTCAATATAATTTCACCGCTCAAAATGAGGTGGTGGATAGCACAGCACCTGAAGGAAGTACCTGTGCCTTGCTGGCTTTTTCCTTCCATTCTCTTCTCCCATTCCTCCATTTCTACAGAGGTTGGACATTTGTCCCCTTCCCCAGCAGTAGCTCTTTCAATGTGTTCCTCATGCCTACAGCAGCAGCTGCTATCTGGGTGCCCGTTCAGAATACCCCTTCTCAGATACCACCTCACACTCGCTGAATCTGAGCCTGTAGAGTAGGCTCTGCCCTTCAGTCAGTGCGTAGTGAGCCTGATTGATAGCAGTGGGGTATCTGATGGATGCTCAAGTGTGAGACCTGGTGCCTAAGGGAGCTTCTGGGTAGGCATTTCCAGTGAGCAACCCCTACAAGGAGAAGAAGAGGGACTGCTGTGACTGGTAATGCCAGAAAGCATAGCGATACATGCTTGTTATCCCAGCATTTAGGAGACTGAAGCATGAGGATGGCTGCCAGATTGAGGTCATCCTGGGCTACAGTGTAAGATCCTGTCTCAAACAAGCAACAAGGAAAAAAAAATAAAGACTCCCAAGATGGAGAGGGGTGGGAAGTGAGGCTGGGAGTAGCAAAGCCCTACTATGTTCCAGTCCTCCTTTCAAGGACTCATGACTTTGGCTCTGTATATAATACAAAAGTGTTAAGAGTTAATGAGTGAAGTAATAAGAGTGAAGGCATAGAGTTGAGTAGGATGGACAGAAAAAGACTATATTTTATTGCATATCTACTCTGTGCTTCAGCAGTGTTTGTTCAAAATTCAAGGGGTCTAGTACCCATCTTTGGGTCATATAATGAGACTCTGGTTCCTGAGGCCTTGCTGGCACCTCAGAATCAGTATTTTCCATAAGCTTCCAGGAAATTCTGCTGCTGATGGTGGTGGACAGTCATGATTGGAGTAGAACCTTCCTGTACCACCTCAGTGTTCATAGACACTTAGGAAATACATAAAGAGCAGTTCACAGATTTTTTTTATGCATCAAAGGCAACTTAGAGAAGAATGTCCCTGTGACAGCTAGTCCTGGACCCCAGCCCTCCCTAATCAGTGCCTCTCTTAAGGATATGCATGCCTGGACAATGACAATATTAGCAATAGCATAGTAGGTTTATGAGAAGGTTGTCCATGAATACTCTTTGGAGCAAAGTCCCCAGGGACTTTCATGTCCTCAATGTGGGGGAGGGCCAGATGAAAATTTGAAACAGGCTCCTTGTCAATGTCAGCTAACTTGGGTCAGGTTTTCTGTGGGTTATATTTAATGTTATTTAAAGAAAATGGAATTTGTCATCTTCTAGCTTACCAAGGCAGGAGGTAAATTTATACCCACTGCACCTGGGCTATATTTTCACGAGGCTATGGCTGGGGCCTGGGGGCACATAGACAGCCCCACAGCTACACTTCTGTGTTCACTGGGTTTAGGGAAGGGAAATGTTGCTGTCTCCAGGGTAACCATGTCCGCAGATCTTCTCAGCTTCTGCAGGGGGTGCAGTAGGTTCCCTGGGGGACCTTCATTTATTCACCAACATTTTGGTAAATTCTTATCCCCATGGACTCAGGCAAGCTGGAGCTGAGAATGAAGTGCCCCTCCACCCACACCTGGGAGGAGTTAGGGCTCCCCAGTTCAGGCAGGGTTAGGGATCATGCAGAGGGAATTTCACCTCTTCAGTCTAGCTCTCTGCCTACTTTCACTCTGCCACCCCAAAAGAAAGTTCTTTCTAGCTCTCTGGACTCCTCAATTCTCTCTCTCTCTCTCTCTCTCTCTCTCTCTCTCTCTCTCTCTCTCTCTCTCTCTCTCTCTCTCTCTCTCCTCACCCCTCATATTTTTAAAGTCATTTCCCACCTTTGGTTGTAGTGTTCCCCACATACCATCTCAACGTCACAAGCAGTTGGTATTGAGTTCCCAGAGGTTGGGAATCATGTATTACCCATATCTTCATCCCGCTCCCATCACAGGACCTGATACAGGTTAAGATTTTCATAAACATTTGCAGGATCCATCATGTGCACAGCCTCCTACTTGACAGCTCCAGGTGTGCATCTTACGGGCATCTCAGGCTGCAGGTGCTTACTTAGAATCCTTGATCTTCCTCTATTTACTCCAGCCTTCCACCTGATCCTCTTTTAGAGCACGCCAAGTGGTAGCCCAACATCCCCTACCTATGTCACCTGTATGGGAGGCTTCAGGCAACTTTGACACTTTCTCTATCTGGCCATTCCATCTTGTGGCTGACTTCTTTCCAATTCCAACTTTAAAACATGGCTAGACTTTATTTCTGTCCACCCTAGGGTAGAACATCAAAGTGTCTCTCATGCACTGTAGCCATAGCTCCAAGAGATGTTCCAACCTTGCTCCTGATCCTCTCAGAAGCAATCAGAGCTGATATCACACCCTGCTTAGCTCCATGCTCCTGCCTTTACTCAGTCACCATAAATCCTACTGTCCTTACCTGGCACATCTGACACTGCTGCTCTGGGACAAATTATTCTAATAGCTTCTACTTGTGATTCTTCCTATTCAACCTTATAGCTTTCCATCTTAACACTTCTCCATATCCTCAGTTAAGTATTTATTTGTGGATTGGGTTGTTCAGTTCTGGTCTTTCTCGTAAGTAGAGCTCCTGAATGGCTGAAAATTTGAGTGTTTAGTCCACCACTGCCTTAACAATACCCAACACAGGCCCTGGATGTAAGACATACACAGTAAATACTTCCTGAATGCACACGTTCTTAAATTCTAAACAGGAAGCTCAGAAAGTCATGCTTACTCTCTCTCTGTTGTTAGAGCTGATTGGCTAGCAAAGGTGAGCCATTCCCCTGATGTGAGGCAAGAGTAGGCAATTCAATTTAATTCTTCTCAGTGTGGCTTCAATTACATTCAATTCATCTTAATTTAATTCCAAAAGCCTTCACAGACACCAAAAGTCTGACAGCCTTTATTCTAGAAGTAGAAACGTCACTGATGAAGACAATCTGTTCTTTGCCCTTAGGAGATGCCTCCTTTATTCATTCACATCTTCTGGCCAAGGACAGGTATAGGAAATGTGTTAGATCTAGCCCATACATATTAGCCTACAAACAGGTAACTGGTCGACCTAAACTGGCTCTCAAGGCATCACTCATTTATGGGTGTGTTTCTCAAGGTAGCTGCAGAGGTTCAACGCAGTGTACTATCAGCAACAGTGACTAAGGACATGGGGTCAAGGATGCAGAGTCCAGTGTCTGCCCTTTTATGACTGGTCAGGGCAGAAATTAAGTGACTGAAGTCCTCTAGCCCACTTTTCAAATCTGGTAAAGGGCTTCATGGTTATTTCATTAATTGCTCATATTTTTCACTTCATCTTACAAATATGAGATTTAAGAGCAGTCACTTCTTCCAGTATGTGAAATGACTGACAGCTGAAAACACATGGTGTATTATCAATGGCCTAAAGTGGTTGTGTTTACTACCAGAAGCAGTATTAGAGAATGCAGGCGTCACAGTCGAGCAGACACAAATAGTAAAGGGTCTGGCTGAGTTCTCTGGCAACCAAGGCATGGGGGGGGTGGGACAGAAAGAACGAAAACATACCAGCTTAAACAGTTTTAATTTTCTGGCATGGAAAGCATACACAGCCTTCTATGGAGGCTGCACCACTTTCTCTACTGTTTCCTGGCAGGAATTTATCACAAGTTCTTATGAAAAGACTGAGTGTCAGAGTCAACCTTGCCCTAGTCGGTTTCACACAACAAATGCTGTTTAGTCTGATGCCCACACCATACCACAATCCACCCTCAATAAAGACACGTCTATGAGAGGAGGCAATCGGTCTTCTGAAGAGCCAGCTTCATCCTGGGCTCAGTTTAACCAATTTTCTCTTTTCTCCATCAGAGTGGTAATCACACAGCCACTATAGGAGACCCAGCAATCTAAGCAGGCCTGCTTCTACCTCTCCTGGACAAATCTCTTTTTTCATTCTATCCATCTCCATGTCTTTGTTCTATGGTTCTGGAACATTTTAGAATACTCTAGATCTCTATAGAGCATGATGGTTTATGTAAGCTCTCAAATAGAATCAGTAGCCAGGCTGGCCTTGAACCTGCATTCTCCTGCTTCAACCCTCTAAGAGATGGAGGTACAATCCTGTGCTACAAGGCCCAGACTCTGTGTGTGAAGCATAACCAAGGTGCTGTGTTAATAAAATACCGGCACAAAGAACTTGTGAGACCTCAGAACTAAAGGAGCTTTCTATCCTTATAATATCCCAATTAAAGACACAACAATTGATCAAATGACTTCAGAGAGAGAAAAAATGTTCTGGTTCTCTGACAGAAATTTGAGAAAGTTTTCTCATGTTCGACCTAAAACTCATGACATCGAACCAATTCTGCTTCTGCTGGGTGTTTAAATGCTCCAAATTATATGGGGAAATGTATGCCTTGAAAACATGATTTTTACTTGCCAAAATATTCCAAAATAATACTAAATTATCATTTTTTTCTTCTGTCTGGCCCTTGGCTTCAATACATTGGAAGTCAGGGATCTGTTAGTGAGAGCTATTTGCTTGGGATTCTAAGATGCCATGTCATTCCTTATCGAGCCTGCCCCAGCTGCTAATGACAATGAGCAACAGAGCCTTCTGGATGCCCCACTGCCTTAAGTAGTTTTAGTAAAACAGAAGCGCTAAGAGGTGAGGGTCTTTTCCCCCAGTCAATTATAAGGATGACTGGATGGCTGATGGATGGCAGGTCTGCTGCCTGCATGGCCTCTCTATTCTGGCCGTCCCTGCCACTCTGTCTTTTCTCCTGGTCTTGCTTACCAATCTTTAACAGAGCTCCGAGACTAACACTGAATATTAAAATGTGACATTGTTCTCATAAAATCAATATTTAAACCACATGCTACTAATTCATAGTAAAGTGAGAAAAAGGCCCAAATATCACTCTCTCCCTCCATTTTAATCCTAAGGGGAAGGGCTATTGTGGTGAAGATTAACAGCCCTGCATGCAAAGCAAAGTTGTAATTTGAATATGTGCACAGGTTCTCCAGGGGAATATTCTAAATCGTCAGCAACACTGTTATTCCAAGGATGGCTTTCCTGACTTTGCACATACCCTTCTCTCATTTTGCCCACCTCTGGGGCTTTTCACTCCCATAGGAACCTGAGCTTGGCATGGAGACAGGGAAAAGGCCGTTTCTAAATGGTTTAGGAGGTGGTGGTCAGGGAGCTTTCTTCTGCAATGTGAAGTGTCTAGATTCTCCCTGTGCTCCACTCCTTCACACCCCTGCTTCCTTCCCATCGCCAGGGTAGAAGATCAAATTGAGTAACATCTGGGCTCTTGTCTTCTGCAGGCTTATGGCTGTAGGTACCACAAAGGCACACAGGTCTGCTTCATCCCTGCAGGCAGCACACCCACGGTGCATTTTTAAAGGGCCTGCTGCACTTGTCTTTAACACCCAGCATGGCAGCATCCCAGTGGAAAGGGAACTGGGAGACCCCAGCATTGCCTTCCCTCCCCTTTCCCTGCTGAGCTATGCAGGCACACAGGTTTGCTTAAGGAACTAGCAGGGCCTGCACAGAGCATGGGGCCTGGTGTGGGGAGGGGAGCAACAACACTAAGCAGAGCTGAGAGCAGCCTTTGGGCATGAGCCACAGATCTGCACCCCCAAGAAAAACACTTCACCCAAGAGGAGAGCCATGGTTCTCTGTATGTGGGTGTGGGTGTTTGTATTTGGTTAGAATGGGTCCCTTTTGTATTTCTAAGTCTTCCATGAGCACTCAAAACTGCCATAGGCAGGGAGGAAGGGCTGCCACAGTGTCAGAATGAAAGAAGTCCGCAGCCAGGGGGTCCCCTTCTGCCTGTGACCTGGGACATATCCTGACAACTCTGAGCCCTAGTTTCTCTCCTTTCCAATGGAGACAGTTACCCTTACTCTCATAGACTATTGCAAAGGGCAAAATAGGAGTCTTGGGTGGAAATAAAGACAGAAAGGTTAACAGAACCTGAGTGCCGTATTCTAGGCAGTATGCTGAATGCGCTCCGTATTTTGTCTCATTTGATCCTTATGACAATCTTACAAGCTAGAAACTCTCCCCATGTATGGATGCAGAAACTGGGTCTCAGAGCAATTATGTAACTAGATGAAGGTCACACAGTTGACTAGCAGAATATGATAGTCCCCGTTTTCACTTACTTCTTCACTCATTATTTATTGAGCACCTCCTGCATGTAGAAGCCAACCACATAGTGCCCACCCTCAGAGCACTTACAGTCTTGTTACTGTAACATACAACATCCAGAATCATGGATGTTGAATCAGTTCCATACCCTACTGAATCCTAAGTTTGGCTCTAAACTGAACCTCTGGAACAATGCTGCATCCATGGCTTTGCCTGGTGATGGCTACTGAGACGTACCGAGGAAAGATAGTACTTCCCTCCAGGGATGGGAACTAGATGCATTGGCCAGGGAAGATTGATGCATGAATTTTCCTTATGCTTGAAGCATTCCTAGACTTACAGATCAGGAAAGAACCTTGAGAAAGAATAGAACCATTTATCTGTCTGAGAAATACCACATCTGAACTCTTCTTTGCAGGAAAGGCACAGCCAGGGAAACCTGCTTTAAAAACCTGGTTAACAAAGCCTGTATTTACAAACAGATGAATTTAAGGGCATTCCCGTGCCCTTAGAGATGGAGCCTTCTGTTGCATTTTAAACGGGATTGATTTGATGAGTTTTCTTAGCACACAGCTTTTCAGGAATGCGAAACACCTCTGCCCCTAGCATCTTTGGCTTTCAGAAAGGTAAGCTATGCCTTTCTCTGCATTCTGTTTTGTGTTTATACCTCTAAAAGAAATTCTATGAAAATCCTTTCTTAAATCTAGCTTGCACTGTGTCTGTGATACCTCAGTCATGATAGTGATTTTTCCCACTAATAAAAAACAAGAGACACTGGGTAGAAGGAGAGGCAGACTTAGAGATTCCCAGGAGATCGGCACCAGCTCATTGGTTAATAGTATCACCTGGGGGGAAAGGTTGGAATCATTTCCTTGAATCTTTCTAGCTTCTTCCAGGAGCTCAGGCTGTCTAAAGATCATCTTCTTGAAGGCACTCGAAGGGAACCGTTAAGTGGCACCAAGTAGTTCTGTATTTGCTGAACCAAGAGGAACCCTCAGGTCAGGTCCTACCCTTGCTGCCCAGATCAGGAAGCTCAGAAGCAGAGAATAACAAAGACTTGATGGATGGAATGAAGCAAACTTGTGGCAGAACCAGAAGGGTGAGCCAGAGGAAAAGCCCTGTGGCACCCTTCCCTTCCCAATCTAATGCCCTGCTTTTCATTCCTGAGGTTCAGAGCTATGTCTTGGCCTTCTGAAGTGTCCCAAGACAGTTGCAGCTGCCCAGGGCTGCTTGATCTCTTTAAGCTGAGCAGCGAGTTGCGACACTGGTTTCAGGCTTGACCTTTCTGACTTTGAAACAGGAAAAAGGACTGAGTCTGTGTGGCCTCTACTGTACCAGCTACTGTTCGCTGCAGGGGCTCTTTCTCTTCCCTTCCCTTCCCTTCCCTTCCTCATCTTATCTTCTTTCCATCTTTCTCCTCTTCTGTGTGTGTGTTGTGTATATGTATGTTTGAGACATGTGAGTGCAGGTATGCATTTTTCTGTACATGTGTAGAAATCAGAGGATAAATTTTAGGGCTTAGTTCTTTCCTTCCACTTTATTTTGAGGCAGTGTCTCTCTTGTTTCCACCTCTCTACATATTCCAAGCTACATGGCCTATAAGCTTTGAGGCAACTCTCTTGTCTCACTGTCCATCCCTTCATAGCAATGCTGGGATTACAGATGCATCTCACAGCATCCATTTTTTCTGTGAGTTCTAAGATTGAACTAAGGTTGCCAGGCTTACATGGCATGTGAGCCCAAGGCATGCTTTCTTGGTGCCTATTCTTCAGGTGAGGAAGCTGAGTCTCAGAGTGGTTAGCCAATGGTCCTATGCTCCACAGCAATATGGTTACTAAGGTTACAATGAATCCAACTTGTCATTCTCCTTTACTTATGCCACCCTGAATTATTTAGTCTCTAGAACCTTAATGACTGGGGAGGGGCACAAGATACCTTTTATTTTTAGAGTGCCTTATTGTCCTAATGACCAAGAAAAGTGACTTCAACAACTCAAAGACACAAAGACGTAAGGCAGGAGCCACATGCTGGAGATGAGGGATGCTCACAACTGACATGCCCGCAATCCAGATTCTTCATCTTCTTCCTCCTTCCTTTCTTAAACATTTGAGTGTGGCACATGGTAGGTACTCAGAGATGGCCTGAGCCACATCCTTCCTATCGACAGGAAAGGCCTTTTACTCTCTGAACATGTCTTGAACTTCCCAGATGACCATTGAGCCCAGTTGTTCTGAGCAGGGGACACCTGTCTTCTACACCCCTACACTGACATGGGCTTATTATGCTAGCAACAGCCTGGTATTCTCATGTTCCTTGGAGTGACTGAGAAGCATTTAAGCTTTCTGTCATTGCAAAATCAGTCTCTGCATCCGCTGGTGCTGCGTTGTTCAGGAGGGCACAGAGGTACACAGCTCTGCCCAGGTTTGCTCTAGCAAGCTGAATGCTGCCACTGCTCTTGGTCCCCACACCCTCCTCTCAGCGGAAGGGTCAGGCTTCCCTGATATTGATAGTAATGCCCCCACTAATGGAGATCTGGTGAAGATACCTGCCTGCACTTCACACACAGCCCAGATAACATTCAAATAATTGTTGATTTTACCCTACAATTGCTCCTACACCTGGGTCATGGGGGCCTCCGAAGTTTCCTATGACTGTCTGTCTTGACCAGCTGCAAAATTTACTCCCCAACCCTTTGCAAACCTCTCTTTATAGATCCTTTATCACACATACATACATACATACATACATGCATGCATACATACATACATTAAGATCTGGGAATGCTCAGATTGCTACATTTGGGAAAGCAAATTATTCTTTAGGCAAGTCATTCACCACCTTAGACCCAGGATTCCCCACTCATAAAGTAGAAGATGAATTTGATAGTCCCTTTTACATGTAATCCTGCCTGGCTATGTTGATCCCTGGTTGTGAGAAAGGTGGCAGAGGGATTTCCTTAACTGTCCTCATCCATTTTTTGAAATTTTAAGTAAAAAAATTTTGCTTCAAATATAAAAAAGAGAAAATTGTAAAATCAAAATGAATAAATGTTTAATTAAATGTCTCCATAATGGGATGTTACATAAACATCATTAATTGTTAAATTTGATATCCATAAAAATTTCATTATATTTGAAAACAATTTGTTCCCTTGAATGTCTCCCTCTGAAAGGAGTTTTCAAATGTGTCCTGTGATTGCTGAGGGCTCACAGCCTGCTTTACTCTCTGCCAAATGCTTTCAAACACCAAACCATAAAATTTCCTTTTAAATGTATTACAGCTAAAATTGTTAGCATGCAATGTGGGTGCCTTGCAATATACTTGGTGAGAAGTAGGGTTAAAAATCTCTAAAAGTATTAGTGCTGGGGGTGGCAGCTGGAGAGATAGCTCAGTGTCTAAGGATATATAGTGCTTTTGCAGAGGACCTGAATTGGGGTGCATCACAATAGCCTGTAACATCTGCTCCAGGGGATCCAACACCCTCTTCTGGCTTCTGTAGGAACTGCATCCACATGAGCAAACCCCCACACAGATATGCACAATAAATAAAACAAAAATAAAATAAAATCTTAAAAGAATGCTCAATCATGCTGCCTTAGAACCAGAACTGATACTTAACGAAGCAGCTATTCTGTTCTGGAATCCCATGAAGTCTTTTGCGTGCATGAGCTTGTCCAATCCTCGGGATGGTCTTGAATATACAGTTACATTTGAGCACCCATGCTGGCATTTATTACACCTACAGACTCAACCCTCATGAATTCCAACTATTTTATAACAGTGATATACATATGCACTTTTTGGGTCATTGTTCCCTGAACAATACAATGTAGCCTATTTGTAAAGCCTTTATATTGCATTAAATATTTTAGGTTGTCTGGAAGTGTTTTAAAGAACAAGAGGCTGTGCATGGGTTATTTTAAGGGGCTTGATCATCTGTGGGTTTTGGTATCTGCTAAGGGACCTGCAGTGCCCGAGATGCAAGAGACCTCTGCACAATTCTCATTTCACAGGCAAGAAAAAACTCAAGTGTCAGTCATCCTTCCAAAAACGTGATAGCAAACCATAGTCAGAACTGAAACCAATGGCTCCAGGCTCATGCTCCCAGTGACCTTACCAGATAAGATGCCTGGCAACCCTGGATATTTCCAGAAGAGACAACAAATCTTGGCAGGCTGAAAGGAAGGGGTACCCATGTCCAGAATTAGGAGTGCGATTCATACTGCATTAAGTAGATTGCAGTTCTCGTTCGCCTCTGTACTCTTACTCTGTAGTTCCCTGTCCAGATGGTTCCTTCATCGCTGACCTTCAGCCCCACCTACATGCTGTCAATAATATGAATCCCAAATAATAAAGAACTGATGGGTACCAATAGTCCTTCAACAACTTCCAATAGCATTTAACCTCCTCCTGTTCTCACAAGAACCCCCAGTTTATGAACAAGGGAACTGGTTTATAGATTTGAAATATTTTCCCCATGACATCAGCTATCAGTAATGAATCACAGAACGCACTCTCTGGGCTTACTGGAAAGTCAATTCTGTTTCAATCCAGGATATATGCTGAACAATTCTCCAAGTAACAAGTTTATTGCATACAAAGCAAGGCCCTCTCTTGGCTGTAGCCAACAGCTGGTCTCTGTCTGTGTTCTATGGTGAATAGTTTGGTGTGCATCCTTCTAGACTTCAGCCATAGGCTTTAGCATCCTAAGTCTCTGTTGATCTGTCTGCTCCTCTCACTTGTTTTGATGGATGCCTTCCCTCTGTGTGTGTAGAGAAATGATAACTCCCATCAGGGGTGCTGTGACTCCTAGAGCAAAGCTTAGCAGATGCTCACGTGATTAGGACAAGTAGTTGGGTGCTTCCTGACCCTTCCATCACACTTCCACCCCTTGGCAGGGTTTCTCTCGGTGACACAACAGTTACATCTGCTCTTGTAATGACGTGAAATGACCTGCCATATTCTCAGCCATGGGAAGTATCAGCAGAAAGGGAAACCTGCCTAAGAGGAGTAGCAAAAGTCTGACTGGATGCTGTTTCTCTGGCCTTTGCTACAGACAAACCATAATTCAAGTTATCCTGAAAACAGTGTTGGGCAATCCACCGTTACTGGGGACAGCGTGGTGCTGTCTTGATGCATGCCTGCCCAAGGCCAGCAGAACATTTGTAAGTGGGGACTCACTAAATTGTCAAGTGGAGAACTTGGCACAAGAAGAATGGAATCCCCTCCGAGAGCTGTGTGAAGAAATGCTGGTTTGGAGGGTTCTTGCTTGCAAAGATGAGAGAGAATTCTAGTTCTCCCAGGCTTCTCCCCATTCCCCCTACTCCCCAGCCCTGCCCTGTTCTGTTTTCAGAGCTACAGTTTATGGCAAAGAAAAGCTTCTGTTCTTGCTGAAACAGCAAGAGAAGAAAGCCCCTGGAGGTTGGTGACTTAAACCACAATGCGCTTGCTTGTGTACACTGCCAGTGTAGGATAAGTCAGCAGCCAAACGGTCCTGGAGGAGAAGCGAGGGTGACTGATGGTCAGGATAACACAGCCAAAGTAGAGGGTGGGAGGCCAGGAAACTGGGAAGCCTGTGAACTCAGGGCTGTGTGATCTTGGGCAGCAACTGTGAAATGGTGCTTACAGCTATACCCGGGTTATGTAAACTTGTGTTGGCATAGTATTATCAGTCTTTTTGTAGCTCACATGGTATGTGGAAGTGTATTATAACTATGTACAAGATATTGGATGCAATCCTTGGTTTATATGTGTGTATAAAGTAGCTCAAAATCACACTGTTATTCATACTAACAAGTGTGGGCCCTCATCATATTATCACCTCAATACCCAAACACTTGAATTTTATGAACAACTATAGGCTAGGTGAATGTATATACTCAATTGATCACAGTGAGATGCTGAAGTGAGTGTGTAGCCTGATCCATCTCACAACCTCAAGACCTGGGCAGGCACCATTAGCAGTCTCTCTTAGAGAGTTAGTTAAAGCATCCGGTATGGGGAGTTAACTCTAAATTGGCATTCAGAAGGTCTGGGTTCGAGTCCTGACCCTGCCACTTGCTATGTGGAAGCAAGCATAAAGAACCCTATTGCCTGGGGCCATACACAGCTTCACAGGGAAAACACAGGGAGTAGACAAGAACAGCAAAGGAAGCTAGAAGGACCCTCAAACTGTCCGCACAGTGGCCTGAGACACATTCCTTTTTCCTCTTCCCTGTATCCTTCTCTGCAACAGCCAATGAGGCTGGCTTGGGGATGAATGCACTGAAGATGTTGTAACACTGGCTAGCAAGCTGCTCTCCTCAGCATTGCCAGTCCTTGTGACAACGAGCATGGCTGCCTGGGCTACTGACGGCTCTCATGCTTCAGGAGCTTTAATTTAAGGGTTCATGTGAAAGCTCCCACATATTACCCATTATCATTTAACACAAAGGTAACTTTAGAGCATCAAGTGGACCAATCACATGAGAGCCAGTCAAGACACCGCAGTCTATAGTTGCCCCAAGGGTGTGGGGGACCCAGTCCAGCCCAGCAGACTTGGCCTATGAGACAGTGTCCTGAAGTCCAGGTCGTAAGAGGAGCCTGACTACGGAGTGATTAGTCATAGAGGGCGGGGTAGATTTGCTCTTAGTATTCTAGCCAATCTTTAAACATCAAATGATGCTGCATGGGATGTAGCTATTATACGTAATAATGATCAAACCCCAAGAAAAACACAACACTGGTCAAATACTTCAAAGGTGAAAACAGCACACCTGAGGCCCCCTGGCTCCCAGAAAATCACAGCAGGAACCAAAGCAAACAGAAAGCAGCAGGATCCACATAGAAACAATACTCTGCCAGTCAGGCCGGGCCAACACCCCCAGGTGCGGGTCTCTCAGACTCGGCCATCAGTGATCCCACTCTTGTTTGCCCAGATTTGCCTTCTGAAAGCTTGACTGTTGCACTGAGATAATACTAATATTTACCGAGCTTTCTGCACAGGCCAGACACTGACTAAGCCCTTTGCATGTATCTGTGCACTTAATCCCCAAATATCCCTGCGAGGAAAGCTTGTTAATTCTGTCCTGGGGAAATTGACACCCAGGAAAGGAAATAAGTCCCCCAAGGGCATCAGACTAGTAAATAGCAGAGCTGGAGTTTGGACCCAGACAGGCTGGCTCCAGTATCTGAGCATGTAGCCACCACTCTGGTGGTACCTGTCTCTTCCTGGGATAGCAGGGGAAGCAGGAAAGGCTGCTACCATCTGCTGAGAACACTGTAAGACAGTGGATCATTCTGCAGAGTGGGGGGCACCAAGTCGATGAGTGTGAAACATCTGTGAACCCAAGATGTAGAGTCTTCTTTGTTGTGACTTTTATTTCCCCTTGTAAATGTGAGCTCAACCAGAAGATAAACTACAGCAGTATCCACAGTAAGAGAGTGGGCGTGCTGAAGAGGCCATTTTCATTCTCCACTTGAGAAAAGGAGACCTCGGGGCTCTTCTAGAAACACATCTCAAATGACAGGCAACAGCCTCTTGCATCGGCCCCTTTAATTAAGCAAACTCTGAGACGTCACACCTCCATGTACACTCAGAAACTCTCCGACTCTGCTCCCTTTTGATCTCTGTAATTTATCTTAAAGATCACACTGAACACATTATTTGCCCTGTGAGCCACAGCCCAAAGAAATCAAATCGCAACCTGACACAGCATTCTGAACCACATCACCCCCCATCATTAAAAAGGTACAGTGCTCTCTCCTCTAGTAACCAATGCCTCCGAGTTACACTGGAGTTCAAGCTGAGGTGCCGGGCTCTATGTGCTTGCTTCGGTTATTTTTCACTTTTCATTGACTTGTTCATTTTCCTTTAAATAAAAATGAGTTATGGTTCTTGTTACCTTTTAAAATGTTCCAGGAGCCTGGGAAGATAGCTCAGTACTCTTCAAGCATGAGGACCTGTGTTAGAATCCTCAGCATTCATGTAAAAAGCCAGGGATACCTATATATGCCTGTAACCCCAGTATTGAAGGGTAGAGCTTGCTGGCTAGACAGCCTAGCCCAAACAGTGACCTCTGGTTCTCTGAGAGACCCTGCCTTAAAGCAATGAGGCAAAGGAAGATGCCTCATGTTCATCGCTGGCCTCTGCATGGGCATGTGTGCTCACACACTCATCACTGAGTGCAGTGTGCATGCACACACTAGGGCATTGCACCCTGTGAGTGTGTGGACACACGTACATGTGCACAGGCACACACACACTTCTAAGGACAACCCCTTCGCATAGTCACAAGGTACGTGGAGTAGGCAAGAACCTCTCTTATGGGCACTCCCAGGCCCCTGGGCACATCTCTTCACAAGTCTGCCCATTGTTCAGTTGGTACCATCACAGTCTTCATCCTGGACTATCAAACAAGAGGGCACAGGCTCCACCTTCAGTCACCCTTTTCTTACTTTGCACAAATAAGCGTTCAATGGAGTGTTTTGAGGTTGAGTTAATAGTCTGGGAACTGATTCACAATGGAACAGCCTTGGAAACTTGTTGAATAAAAAAATTTGCCAAGGATACTTGCTAAAGACTTGAGCTATGTATTTGCCTTCTCCCTTCTGGGTTCCATTTTTCCAGGCTCAACATGTTGCAGATTAATTAAAGATATTTAGGAAAACCTTGCGCCTGTATTAAACATGTACAGATTTTTTTCTTCTTGTTATTCCCCCAAACTGCAGTGTAACTACTTGCTTGGCATTTGCATTGTGTGGGATCATAAGTATGTTTATGTGACTTCAGCTGCTCATGTGACTAGGTGGATGTACACAGGTTTCAAGCAAACACTGTCTCTCTACAAAAGAGAATCATGTATCCTCAGATGCTGGCTACCCACGAGAGGCCCTAAAACAGATCCCCTGTGGACATGGAGGGACAGCTTTCCACTTGCACGTGACTGTTCTTCTTTTCATGTAATAGCCATTCCCTGGCAGCAAATATAGGGTGTGCCTTGCCGTCTATTACAGCCGGGTAACTGGATGTGTAGAAATACGTAGGCCTTTGGTGCTTTATCACATGCTTGTCAGGCCCGTCTCACACAGAACAGGCATGGAGAGGTCATTTCTGGTCAGCAAAGAAGGAGAACAAGATAAACTATGCTTGGGGCCCAGTCCTGAGTGGGCATCAGAAAATATGCAGAGAAAAGTGGTAAAGAAGAAGGAGACAGGGGGTGAAAGAAAAAGAGTCCTCAGAAGAATTTATAAATGTTCGTGAGTCTACAGGAGTGTCAATACACATGATGGGCAGAGAGAGAGGGGTAGTGAATGAAAGCAAGCAAAATGGAGATCCATGGAGAACAGAGAAGATAGGTGTAGATGAAACAACAAAACAGAGACTTTCACTCTCTGTCCCAAGTGACTCTCTCCGTCGTTATCCCCAATTTATCTTCTTATAGTCATCACCATCTGAAATTAATATATGTGTATGTCTATTTGTCTTTTTAAATTTTTTCAATGGCCTTATTGACATGCAAGCTCACTGGGAGAAAGACAATCTGCCCTGCTCCAACATAGAGCCCTAGAGACCAGGCCATAGGAATAAGGGAATGCCTGTTGTATGAATGGATGAAAGAGACTGGGTGGCTATTCTGAAACCTAGACTTTAAAGCACGAAGCAGAGTGGTGTGCCACTTGGCTAAAAGTTGCTCTCGGGCTCTCTCGGGAGACAAGAAGTCATCCTCAGGGGAAGTGGGATAGGAATGGTGACTCATGAGCTGTTTCTGGCAACTGCAAGGACCCTCCAGATAAAGCTTTGCAGAGGCACTGAGCTATGTGGCATGGCATTTATTTATGGAATGCCTGTGTGCTCACGCCTGGCCAGCAGGAGCCATGACAGTAAGGGATCCGGCACTGCTCCCGTTTTCCAGATATCTGGCAATGTGGAGAAACATGCATGTAAGCTGACAGGTTGCCACTGCATCTCCAGGCAAACGAGTGCACTATTTGGTCGGGCTCCCATCATCGGGGAGATATCTATCTTCAGTCTTAGAGGAGGAGGATAAATAAATAACGAAGTAAAAAAGGAAGCAGTTAAATGTCGAGGTTCAGAGAAGCCCTGGTGCCAGGACAGACAGAGCTGAACCCAACAGGGCAATCTGGTGCTGGCTGAGTGGCCTTGAGCAGGACATATCTCCTGTCTGAGCTTGTTCTCTTACCATCTTCACAGCTTACCTTGGAGCAGGGTTGGGGTAAGGATAACGGAAGAGAAAGCGAGCAGTCCAATGCTTGCCATGCAGTCGCAGCCCCATCTAAGTGCCAGCTCTCTCTTTGGTCCCCTTGGGAAATGCACTACATCTTCCAGAAGTTTTGTCTCCCCTGGCTCTGTTCATTAGTGTATTTAAGGGAGTTCACGGTGACCGTATCGCATACCAGTTAAAAGAACAGCTTCCACTTCCAGACTGCTCATGCTCGTATCAGAGCTCCATCACTCACAAGGTGTGTGACCTTGGAAGGGTGGGTAATCTCTCTGGACTCCAGTTTCCAGAAACAATACAGTGATGCCCAGCATGGAGAGAGGATAAATGCCCACTGTAGGCAACACATTTAGAGCAGTGCCAGGCCCTTCTGTGTCTAGACCTCTCTTCTGTCTGGATGCCATAGTAAAATTTCCTTTGTAAAGCACAGTGCCTCTGCCTAAGCTATGTCCCCTCCCTTGAATACCATGATCCTATATCTTCCTGTAACTGGTGCCACTGCAATATGTAGGTCCAGCCTCAGGGACTCCATCAAAGTGGCCATTTTGTTGACTACCCAATCTCAACTTGCCCCTCTATCCCAAGACACCTCTGTGACAAACCTCCACCGTGTCAGTTTCAGAATGTCTTTTACTATACAAAATTAGTTTTCCTGTGTGGTTGATTTACTAATCATCTCTCCTTGCCCCTCTGGAGTGTAACTATGCAAGAATAAGGACTTGTCTGTCTGTCCGTTGAAACCGTGTCTGGTATATAGTGAATGAAGGAATATATTGAAGCACCTATTTGCATGGAGTGATTTCTTAGAATTCTGCTATTCTATACCCTATTCAGGATCTGTGGTAAAGGCCAGTTTCTAAAACTCTCTTCACTTTCCTTTAAATATGGAACCCAGCTAACTCTGTACTCGACAAAGCCAAAGATAGCTCTCCCAGGGCTCTCAGAGGCTTCTTGTGAAGTGTACCCTCCCTTATCCAGTCATGGGGACTTGCAAACTGCCTCTTGAAGTTGCTGTCCCCATAACTGTCTTGAATGTCACAGAGGTTAGAATTTCCTCTTCCAAAATTACTCTATCAAGTGGCGGCTTTACCCTATCTCCAGATGAACAAAAACCTGGATTTCATCTACACTCAAGGAAGGAGTCGGTCAGGCATCCTTAGAGAGGTTCTGCGGCTCTGAGAATTTCCACTCACTTAAGGGTTTGTGAGTGATTTGGGGGCACAAGGAAGGAATGCCACTGTGGTATTGCCCCAGGGTTCCAATCTGCCTTTGGGGAACAGGCAGAATGAGGGCTGTCCACTTTCAAAGAACTGTCTGTGGGTACCAGAGAGTCTTATGCAAGCAAAGATGTCTCTAAGGGCTTGAAACTGGAAAAAATCCAGGTTCATTAAGGATTGGGGCTTTGGGCAAATCAAACAGTAAGTGCTGGCTGCTGTAGACATGGTATGAAGGACCTCCAAGGAAGCATTCTGTAGGCTAGAAGCATGAGTGACTCTTAGATGGGAGGGGCACACCCAGCAGAACATCTACTTCTTCTCAAGACACATGGAAAAGGCTTACTGCAACCTGCAAATCCAAATAGTCAATTGGCTGAAGCCCTGGGGGTAACCTATGCTACTTTGCTGAGCTTCAATATTCTCACCTTTGAAATTTACATAATCTAAGGTGGGGCATTATCTCAGCAAGTAAAGTGACATGCATCCATGTGCACTCGATTTCAGATCACCAGCACCCACAGAAAAGTTGGGCATGGTACCTCATATCTGTACTACTGGCCCTGGGGGAGGAGGGAGAAGGAAACTGAGACCAGCCAATTCCCAGAGCTTGCTAGCCAGTCAGTCTGACCAACTGGTGTGCTCTGGGTTTAGTAAGAGCCCTTGCCTCAAAAAGAGTAGAGGACAATAGAAGACATCCAATGTCAGCCTCTGGCCTCAACATGTGTGCACATCTACACGTATACATACAGGCATTCTGTCTGTTGTCTGTCTGTCTGTCTGTTTCCAAAATACTAGTGAAGATGAATGAGATGACACATATAAAATACTTAGCACCATACTTAGCCAAACAACTCAATTAATAGTATCTATCATCATCTCAGTTGAGTTTATTTCCACTGGCTTCTCCCTGTGAGACCCAACAGTTCAAATTTGTTCTGCTAGTTCTATCTGGTATTTCCTCACAAATGACCTGCTTTCCCTGAATGGAGGATAGCTGCCATGCCCATGCACCTGCCAACATAAGGAAGATGTCAATGACATTTGTACAGAGATCGTGACTTTTTCAGAGCAGGTAAGCCAGTGCCAGAAAACCCTACTTCCCAATTCACTCTCTTTTAATTATACCACGGGATTCTTCCAGGGCCAGGAGAGAGGAGAGAGACTCCGTTTCCTGCCCTGGGATTTGAGTGCTAATGGATACAAAGGCTCTTTCATCCCAGTCATGCCTAAGACACAACTCTAAGTTTACAGTCAGGAGCTAATCTTTCCAGAATCCTTCTCCAGCTCTTTCTGGAAGGACAGGCCCACAGGCAGGATGCTTTCTCAAGTCAAAGAATCTGAACATGTGGCTGGCAGAGCAGGGGCAATGAGACAAGACATTTAGGAAATGAATTCTGAAAGGCGTCATCCTACGGACAGAGAGGCTCTCAGCTTTTCCATCACCATGACAATGATGCAAGGTGTTTCTAGAACTGTCTGGAGAGGACGAGGGTGCTGTGCTGATGATAGTCACATTGACTGGGTCAGATGCTTGTTATAAGCCTATTTGCTCTCTTCATCTTCCCGGCCATAGTGAAGCAGGTGTTGTTCTCATTTCACAGATGAGAAAACTGAGGCTTGAGGTGACAAAACTGTTCTCCTATTGTTGCACTATTTTAAGAGATGAACTGTGACCCTAAGGAGACCTGTGGAGTTCCAGAGCTTGGTTGGTACATACCCTCTCCTCTCCTCTCCTCTGCCCTCTGCCCTCTGCCCTCTGCCCTCTGCCCTCTGATCTCCCTGTCTGTCTTTCTCTGTGTTTGTTTCATTTCTGTCTTTATCCCATCTCTGTCTCTCTGTCTCTCTGTCTCTCTCTGTCTCTCTCTCTCTCCCTCTCTCTCTCTCTGTCTCTCTCTCTCCCTCTCTCTCTCTCTCACACACACACACACACACAGTGTATGTACTTGTCTGTCTCTCCCCTTCCCTCCCATAAGGCTATACTCATCCCCCTATGAAGGTCTTAGATGGTTTTGTGCACACAGGCAGGGAAAGGACACTACTTGTGTTTTCTTTTCCTGACTGCCCTCCTTAATTGGAAAGACATGGCCCTTGCCTGCCATAAAAGACCTGTCAGCTTTATTCTAAGGTGCTGTCCACATGTCCTGTCATTGCCTCGCAGAGAGCTCAGTGTTATGCTTACAGAAGAAGCAGACTAGCAGGGAGTCACGGGCTTTCTGCTCTCTGGGTTACACCCAAGGTGTCCCCTTACTCCTCTGTACTTTGCTTTCTCTGAGTTCACAAAGAGAGCCATGGCCACAGTTAGGGTAAGAGTCAAATGTTTACCAGTCACCATCACCTGGTTAGCTCTTCATAGATGCTAATTGTGAGTGCACAGGCCTACAGGGTTAGCCAACTAGATAGTTAGTTTACCACTCTACAGAGAAAGCAAATAAGACCCCTCAAACAAAAGTGACTATTTCGGACTCTTGTGAGACTTACACTGAAGGAATGATGTTGAGAACAATTCTCATTTCCCAGCACTTTCCCCATACCTTAGGGCAAGAGTTTCAAACACAGGGAGTTTTGGGGTCTTCTGGGCAGAGGGCCTAATCAAGGTCTCTGGATGCTCCCCTTGGACTTAGCAGGGCTGGGTAGATGGGTGATCCGTACTTCTCAGGAGTACTCAGTGATGCAGTAGCGGGTAGGGGTTCCAGAATCGTGCATAAGAACGATGGCTGGAGGGCTGTAAACCACAGTGCCTGTTGGGCCCAGCTGGTTAGTTCATGTAACAGTCATGCCAGGCAGAATGTGACAGAGGAATGGGCTCTTAGCCACGGTAACTGAAGGTAGTGCCAAGTCTTGTGGGAAATGCTCATCAAACTGGGGCAACATGGTGCAGGAATGTGGGAACTTCTGTTTCCTCAAGAAAAGCAGTGAAACTGTCCTTTACATGAAAACTAGCGTTTAAATGTTAGCAACCAACTCACTCACATGCTTTAAACATTCAGATCACCAAATCACAGCCATATGTTGAATTTGGCTTTTAGACTGCAAATTTGGGACCTGCTTATTGTTCTGCCCATATGTCCGCAGGGATCCTAGACCTCAGCAGGCATCAACCCAGCAGACAGCAGTGGCTCTTTCCACCAGAGAAATCAGGAGATGTAACCAATGAATATTTTAAAACCTATTCATCCTATTCACATTCCAGAAGCATTCTCCAAAAGCTAAAACTAAAGCTCACAGTAAGGATGTCTGTGAGCTGGGCATGGGGAAAACCAATCTCATCATGAAATAGAGAAATGGCAGAAATCCCAAGTCCCGCCGATTCCTCTGGCCCATCCCGATGTATTCCTAGCTACCCCCCACTGCCCGCCTATGGCTGTTACATTCAACAACCGTGTTTATTATATGCGTGCAACTCATCCAATATTCTATGTGTGGGCTTCTCCTTTAATTTCTTAATATTATTAAGGGATTGTTGCCATGCCAATAGTTCAGCTAAGGAAGAAAATTGACCCAAGGGAGAGAACACATCCCAGGGATGGTGGAGGAGTTCGAGGCCAGCCATAGGAGAATCATATTCCTGACAGATAACTTCCTGCTGGTTTGTGGTTTAACTGCTGACCAAGCCAGGGTGTATACAGTGCGCGGGCTCTCAGGTCTCCGTGTTTCTGTCACTCCTAAGGCAGAGAGAACCCTGCATGGCCTGCATAATCTCCTCACCATGTAAAAGCTGAGACAGGGAGCCCCACCATCTTGGTATACATTTCGTCTTCCTCACCAGAAGGGAGGCAAGGAAGGAAAATTACAGTCTTCTCTAAAATATGGAAATAGATGCTTGCCAACAAGTTCAAATTTATGATAATTTCCCCATACCTCAAGACATCCCACTTGAACATCTGTGTGGTTCATGGAAGAGTGCGTGAACTGCGGCTAATCAGAAATGAATTGTGTCTGCTTCACAGACCCATGATCCCGGGCATTTCTCGATCTTTTTCTCTCCCACCCGGTCTCCCTTGAAGTTAATTAGACCATGGGAGAGACATGGATACACTTTGTGATTCAGAGGAGCCAGACGCCATGGGGGGGGAGAGAATAGACTGAGGAAAACCATATTTTTCTTGCCTTGACAGCTGATTTTTAACTCCCTTCTCCATCACTCGTACACACACTACCATAAATAAGATATACTACTGACTTTCTCAGGTGTCAGCATCTTAATGAGAGAATCTGCTTTCTGACACCTTGGAAAAGGTCAATAAAGAAAAAAGAAATTAGAGCCGGGCCAGCATCCGTCTTGTGCCGAACCATTTCCGAGAATGCCAATAGCGTGGTAGAATTGTTATGTTTCAACTGCCGACCAGATGTGGAGCCCAAATGATATGGTGGAGTGTTATTTTGGAATGGTGTATATTTTTAAGTGGGGGTTAAAAGCTGCCTCTTGACATTTATGGTGGCAGGGCTCCTGCTGCACAGCAGCCTGCTGTTAAGCACAAAGGCAAACAGACAGCACTGGATGAGGGGAGCAGGGTCTCATCTGCAGGGGCCTGGCCAATCCCAGTTCTCCACCTGAAGAAAGCTGATAATGGTGTCTGTGGTTTCCTGTGGCCACCTGACTCTGTTCAGTTCCTTTATTCTGGACAACCATCAGAGTGATCCTTTCCAGCCCACGTGGGTTCATGCCATGCCCTGCAGAAGATTCCCTTTGGTCCCACAGGTATTAATAATTGCTATCAAATCCAGAATCTTTGAGATGATCAAGCATTCTTCTGGGTCTGCCCCCTCCTTCTCCCAGCATGCATCTCACCTACTGTACTCTGCCTTCGAGCTTGTGGGTTATCAAACAGTAACCTGCCTTCGCTCCATAGGTCCTCCCTAACCACGGTTCTTTGCCATCTCTTTTCTTTGGGCCACACACTTTCCCATAAGAACAATTCTCTAGTTGTGGGTATCACAATGCACACCTCCCTGTCCCACAGACTCTCCCTTTTGCTCATTCAGAGAATCTAAGACTTAGTATGGTATCTGTGTGTGTGTGTGTGTGTGTGTGTGTGTGTGTGTGTGTGTGTGTGTGTGTGAGGGAGGGGTTCTTATTCTTTACAAGATGACATTTTGGAGCAGACAACTCTATGCTGGGGTGGGAAGTGATCTTGAATATTCTAGAAGCAGCTGCAATAGTCCTGCCTTCCACCCACTGGAACCAGCAGCATCTCCAAAGTTGGGAAAAACACAATGTTTCTAGGATTTGCTAAATGTCCCATGGGACACAAAGCCACCAGAAACTGAGAACCAATGGACTGGAGACAGCCACAAAATTGGTACTCTGAAAGTGAAAGTGTCACCTACTCTTCAAATGACCTTTCCTCCTCCTCCTCCTCCTCCTCCTCCTCCTCCTCTTCCTCCTCCTCATCTTCCTCCTCCTCTTCCCCCCTCCTCCTCCTGAGTAGTGGATCCATTTTTATAACCAGTGGAATACGGATAACAAAGCAACATGATGCACCTATGGGGACCCTGGGACACAAGAAATTTCTAGAGGCCTAAGCAGGATAAGGGTTCAAGGGTTAAAAATAGACAACTTTGCTTTTAATAGTGAAGAACCCCTAAGAATGTAATATACTTAGAGTCTCTGCTTTATCATTTTCAAAAGCAGAAATGACATTGTCAGCTCCACAAACTTATGACAGAGAAAAGGACTTGAAATGAGCAAAGTGCATTATTTAGTGCCTGACAAACAGGCAAAGCTAACCCTGGGGTTACTTGTCTTGGTCCCTTCCTTATAGTCTTCAGGGATCTCAACAGAGAGATGAATTCCTCTGCGAAGTCTAAATTATCTCCCTAAGGTCATATCAAAGCAGTGATTCAGGCATGGGGTTCCTAGGAATAACATTTTTACTTTTATGCAAGAGGAGAAACAAAGGGCTCTGTTTAAGGTACAGCTATCCTGGACACTTGGTTGAGTGAGAGGTTATAGAAAGGAGCTATAGAGGGTCAGAGACTTTTCATCCTGTAAGGATTACCTTCAAGACCAGTGCATTCCAGGTACAGAGTGGTAGTTGAATAAGCCAACATCTGTCTGCTTTAAGGCTTGATTGGTCCCCCAGACCATGAAATTTTCTTTTTTGAGTATTTACCCTTAGCTTCACCATAGCCAAAGAGGGGTTCATACCTCCCATCTGCCATTTGCTGTGACAGTGGTGGACAAGGGAGGTAAGTCTAGAAAAGACAAGAAGGGAGGACAGAAGAGTGGTACAAACTCTTTCACTATTGCAAGGTAAAAACAGTTTAAATATTTACCTTATAAGATTGTTGTGGGCATTAAAATGAAGGCTTAGAACAGGGTCACCAAGAAAGTGAGCACTCAGAACGTGCTGCTGTTATCATCATTGGCATTTTTGAACAGTGTGCTCCAAGGATTGTGCCATTTCACTCAATTCTCACAGTCTCAGGAAGCAACTTTTGGCTGAGATAATCTCAAGTGAAGGAATTGGAGGTTATCTATCCAAGTCACTCATCCAGGTACAGGTTTGGGTTTGGTTAACTTTCTTAAAGGATCAGATTTTTCAGAAAAGTCCAGATAATAAAAATTAACTTTGGGAACTTTAACACCCTTACCTCCTTTAATCAATTCTTCACTATGCTATAAATGCAGCCATGGGGCATCATGCGAACAATGTTGACAGGACTGGGTCCAATAAAACTTTATTGACAAAACAGTTATTTGGCTCAAAGTCTGCCAGTGAATTACTGTGCCCAGAAACCAGGCAGCTCCTACCTACTCACCACATAGGAAGCCTACATTGCAGAACATCCAAGTTGGCAAAGCAGCGGGTAGTGGAAACCCCTTCTGTGATGGAAAAGCTTTGTTTGATTTTTCTCTAAGTATGTTTGAATTATTAAGTGCCTGGCTCATTAAGTGAAGGGTGCTGTTATAATTCTATTGCTGTAGACAAAATTGCTATTTAAATTGAGTTTTACCAATTTAGCTAATTTACTAAGTGGGCATTGCCATGTCTTAATTATTATCTTCTGGTAAGAGATTATTTGAGGGGACAAAGCAGTGTGAATATACCAAGTATGCAGAGGCTGGAGGAGTGAGCCCCCTGGGAGGTCTGTACACTCTGGAGAGACCTACATCCTGTCACAGATCACCAGCCAGACGATTTTCTTCAGTGCTGTTTGAGGATCTGCTAAGTCATATGGAAAAGAAACTCACTAATTACTCCAACAGAAACCTGCTGGTGATGCTCACCTCCCCTACTAACAACAGATGGTGCTATAGATGGCATTAGTCCTTTTGATTAGCTCACAATTGGTGGTTTCCTTCCCTGGCTACTGGATTTCTAATCAAGCTGTGAAGTCTCTGATAATAAATAGATAATAGTAGCCACTTCAAATTATCATGCCTAGGTTTCCTCATCTGAATGGCGGGGTCCTTCAGACTTTACAAGCAGAGCCAGGATTAGGATGAGTCCAGTGAGATTAGGATGAGCCAGGATTAGGGTGAGCACAAAGAAAGGGAGAAGGACCTGGAGTGACCCAGTCTTTGGACTGGCTTAGAGGGAACAACAAAAGAGACAGTTTCTCTACACTAAATGGGAATTGAAATTATCACCTTGGCTGATTTTAAAACTTTGATGCCATAATACATAGAAGACGATCTTGGCTGTAGTCTGCATACAGCTTTCGTATTCACTGTGAACTAATAGCCAAGTGGTCTCTAGGCCATCCTTACACACTGACTGCCCTAAGCTTGTACAATGCTCCTCCTAGGTCCCATCCTGGGTGCCTCGGTCCCTTTACTCCTGCACATGCTCTAACCTAGAAAGCATCCATGGTCCATTCCCTTCTTGGTGGCACAATGTTCAGCCATGTCTGCACTCAGGGTTCTCAGAAAGTTCCATGCTCCTGTAGATGAATTTCATGTATGCAGTCAAAATGTAAATACTGTTGATTTGGTTCTTTGTCTCTTAAGAGGCAGACAGGTACTGTGTGCTGTTTTCCCACTACCACTGAACGATTATGGAGCTCTTTGCAAGAATGCTTGGAAAACTGAAAGATGCTTCTGTTACATTGTTTGCCACCACTCCAGTCAAGAAAAATGCCCTTGCTAACCTCCCCGAGGCTGTCGACCTGGCCTTTTATTAGTGTGTTTAGAGGCATGAAACTAGAACAATTTAAGGGCAGAGCTGATAGTGAACACTGTTTTCTGTCTGCTCTCCTGGGTAAATGTCATTCCTAATTATTATTTATCTGCAGGACTTTTAGTTATAATGCCTTGTTCTATTAGGGATGTCTGACTTTTGATGTTTTTAGAGAGCCCATTTTTCTCCTATGAAGTCAGTGTTCTGTGTACAATTTGACAAGTTTTAAGACATAATGTAGCAGTTGGAGCTTTAAGCAAAATAGCTTGGTGATGAAAGATGACTTCCCTGTGTGTGCAGCGTCCATCATGCCTCTGTATGGAGACCTTCATTTCCCCGGAGAGTAGGTGGGACATGACAAAGTGTGTTCCCCTCCACAGGCATACTTTAGCACTCACAACTTAGTGTGGAGCCTTGACCCAATATTCCAATGCACAAATGGAGCCTTAGAAGCAGGTTCTCATTCTAAACACCTCCACCCTGTTGACGGTTTAACATGTCAGTCTTTGGTGACTGAGCACAAAGAAAGGGAGAAGGACCCAGTCTTTGGACTGGCTTAGAGGGAACAACAAAGAGACAGTTTCTCTACACTAAATGGGAATTGAAATTATCACCTTGGCTGATTTTAAAACTTTGATGCCATAATACATAGAAGACGATCTTGGCTGTGGTCTACATACAGCTTTCGTATTCATTGTGAACTAATAGCCAAGTGGTCTCTAGGCCATCCTTACACACTGACGCCCTATGAATGAAGAGGCTTCTTACGGGCCAGTTGTTGAGTTTGCCTTGAAGCTGTCTACAAAACAGATTCCATCTCCAGTGCTCATGTATTAATATTCTCACCTTTCTGAGATGTCATTTCCTGTCTAATGACCACATCAATATGTTGGCAACTGAAGTCCATGGATATCTGTCTGGACAACTGTGTCTTGATCATAATTACTTGCAAGCTATTTTGTGGGGTTGTTGCTATTGATTTCTAATCAGAATTCATAATCAAGTCTAAGGTTGTTGGTTTGGTAGCATTTCCTTCATTTACCTGGTAACAGAGGATGCCCCTTACACAGGTAATAGTGGATTATGATGACCATGGTGAGCATTCCCCAAGTACTGACCCTGTAAGCCTCGCTGTAGTAACACTTCACGTACAAGGTCACCCCCACTGACACATTTAATCCTAGCACTTGGAAGGCAGAGGAAAGATTACAGCAAGTTCAGTACCAGTTTATGGCTACAAAGCAAGACTCTGCCTCTTAAAAGCTGAGAAATTCACAAAAGAAAACAATCAGTAGCACCCAAATCAGTGGGATCTTAGCAGTAGTGTTAATCTAGAACTGGTAGAGACTCGACTTAACAAGGGGTTGTGTCTTACCCAAGGTCAGACAGCCAGAAAGCAAAGGAGGGGTTTAGAACCAGGCTGTGAGTTTAGAGTACTCTGTTGGTTGGAAGAAGTGTGGAGCTGACCCTGCTATGTTCCTGCACATGGATGTGTATTCCCTCACTCCTGGAGGTTTGGTGCTAGAGTCTGGAAAGTCCTGCCCACAGGGGCTTGTGCTTAATGGCAGGAAACTAAGTAATGAAATACAAATTAGAGAGCTGGGATTGGCTATGATCTGTCCCAAAGAGCATGGTCTTGGTGCTTGGAGGAGAATGTGAGTCAGTTCAGGAGACTGGGTCAGGGGCTGGGTGGGGACATCTTCAAGGACAGCACTAGTCTGTCCAGACCCAAAAGTCACAATTCAATTCCATTTCCCCTTACTGAAGAAAGTAAATGGCACAAGCCTCACCCCAGTTCATGGATACTTCCACCACCCCCGCCCCCGGACCTGATCCCAAACCCCTGCTTTTCAGTTCTCCAGCTAGAGTTCCTAGTAACACAGGTGTGCACTGAGCTATCACTTCGATGGCCCATAGATGCACAACACAATCAAAGGCAAGGCTGGCACCCTTGGTCCTAGATGAGTAAACCTATCTTCAGCCACAGCTTCTTCAGCTGACTGGAGACAGACATCACATGAGTTCCCCTAGTCTGCACCAGTACTCATGACTCCAGGGCTGTGTTGTGCAGAAGGGTTAGATTCTCCCTCCAGCACACTCTGCTCCTTCTGCTCTGTGATTATGGCAAGCCTGGACCCCAGCCACCTGCATCCATTCCCTGCCTTGTAAATCTGCACCCTGAAGGAAATCCAAGAAGGGCAAAAGTCAGCGACTGCCTGGAAGTCAGAGAAGAGAGTGTCTAACCTCACAACTGCTTGAAGGCTGCTGCTGCGCACACCAAGCTCTCTTAGCATGGCGGGCACCCCAGAACAGGGCAGTGAGGTCTCACAACTTCCTCATGCACTGTTCCTTCCCACAGGGAGAAGGTCAAATCGGGCAAGGAGGGGGAATGAGTTGGACTATTTCCCGAAGCATAGTTTCTGAAAGGTAGACAAATGAACAGACTCCCTTCCTGGCTGGATACAGCATCACTATCAAAATAAAACAGAGCCCTGTCTTCATTTCTGCTGACTTTTGATGCTTGTTTAGGATGATGGCTAATTTATCCTAGCAGGAGGACTTGTCTCTGTGCTATATATTAGAGCTACCTATGGATACCAGGCATCATCACAAGCATATGAAACCACCAGGCTTAGGGGTAGTATCCAGGTGCCAATATTTACACAGCCTCTGGAGATCTTAATAACCTACCAGGGCTAGGAACCACCACCCTGCCAGATATAGGCTAACCTGCTATGCTCCAAGTAGAGGACGCTTTTAGTAAACAGAACCTGGTTCCCATAGCAACACAGCCTTCAGCTTCTCTCCCTTTCAGGCACACTCAAACATAAATTATTATGTTTCCCTGCCCTTGACCCTGCCATGTTTTAGGTGACAGGGCGAGGAATGAGGGTTTCTCTCTTAATGGGTATCGGACTGAGCTGAGGCCAGTGATAGAATCTTGTCTGTCAGGATCTGCTAGCAGAATCATTGCTTTGCAGGGAATGACAGGCAGACCTGAGTATGCCAAGGATGTTAGGATATGACAGAGGGGCCAGCAGGAGACTTTTGGCTTTTTAAAAGACAATAAGCTATAGTTTCAGGATATAACATTAGCACTAGAATAGTGCAGTACTCATTTAGGGGTTTGGTTCCCCGAGAAATTATGAGATGTCTTTTAAATAGCCAATAAAGCCAGTGTTTATTTTTTAAACATTATACATAGGTATTTTATATTTATAAAAAAAGAACAGAAAAGGATAGAAGTATTCATTTTTAATACTAGTCACTCCCAGAGGCTGGAATCAGGGACAGTGTGAGAAGGACTTGGTCTTTTTTCTGTTGATAAAGGTTGGATTATGCCCTACAGGGAGCATATGAATATCGACTGGTTGATCCATCCTGGCTCTGACCCATTAGAGAGTCTTCATATCCAGATCTAAAAGGCCCAAAAATCAACTGTAAGAGCATTTGTGATCTTCGACATTTTCTTGAGCCTTGGCAGGGGTGAGGGTGAAGGTTTGGGATGACACATGTTACTGTGTTCCGTCCACAGGGGGATCTCTTTCTTCGTAAGATCTCCATGTGGCAACCACTACCTTTCTTCTCCTGTTCCACATCGTGTATCTGCCCCTTTTTCTTCAAATCCTCTTTAATTTGTCTCATTCTAACCATCTGCCACCTTTTAGATGAGCTCCAGTCTAGTACTCCATACCCTTTGTTCCCATCACATTGTGTTCCTTGCTCATGGTGTCTACTCTCTGTGTCATGTGTGCACGCATACACGTGGGCATGAACACACACACACACACACACACACACACACACACGCATGCACATGCACGCAGGCACACACATACACAGGAGATGTTAGAGATGGGATACTAATCCATATTTTCATCACCCTTAGTCTACATTGCCTTCCACTCAGCACTTACTATCATTGGACACATTATCCTGTATTTACTGTATCTGTATCTAGGTCCCCATTAAGATATGAACATTATAATCAGAACTCTGGCTACTTTCATAGAGCCTAGAACTACTCCTGGCAAGAAGTAACAGTGATGTCTATGGAGCAGTGAATTCATCAATCAAAGCTATTTTCCCTAACTCATCGTGAACAGGAAAAAACAAAAAGAAGAGAAAAGGCATGTGGGAAACACCTTAGAAGGAGATGTTCCCTAGAGCACTCTCTCTCTCTCTCTCTCTCTCTCTCTCTCTCTCTCTCTCTCTCTCTCTCTCTCTCTCTCATTCTCTCTCATGCTCGTGTGTGTGTGTGTGTGTGTGTGTGTGTGTGTGTGTGTGTGTGTAGGATCATGGTATCAGCTTGGTTTCATAGGCCAGAGATGCTATGACCCTTTATATTAAACTCCAACAGCCACCAAGTGACTGAAATGGAATCAAATGCCTCTCTGATCTTACTCCAGAGCACTTTCTACTAAACTACATCTAGTTTAATGTGCCAGAAAGTTAGTGTACAAGGATGCGAGGGAAGAGATGCTCCAAAGTGGTTCAAGATTAAGAAACCAAGGTGATAAGTGAAAGAGCAACATCCACATCAAGCCATCTTGTTCTGAGGTATAGCAGTGCTGATGGATGGCAGTGTCAAGCAAAGCCCCAGTGAGTGACTCTGGGTTTGAGCCCTTCACATTGACCCACTGTTGATGACAAGCCTGTGCTCTGATGGCTTCTGTTATAATCTTTTCCCTGCACATATACTGTCTCTCCTGAACTCCTTGGGATGCATATATATTTGTAAGATGGTTTCCTGGGACTGGAGGAGTCTTTCATGATGGATTTCTCCAGCTTAGCCCTGATGTCAGCTGCATTGTAAACTCATCCATGAGCTGAGCTGAGGGGAGAGAAATGAATTCCCAAATTTCCCTGCCCATTTGCCCCACTTTCTTTAGCACATATGTACATGCACAATGAGGCTTCAAGGGGACCAGTCAGGACAGAGAGTGATCCACAAGGATAAATGTACTTATGTTCATGTTTCATGTAGGTCTTTTCTATTTGGTTTTACTTTGCCAACTATTCCTTGTATGACTTACTTGTCAGGAGCATGGAGGAAAACGAAATGCCAGCCCCAAGGAAGTATAGTGAACATAAGGGAAGGAACCAAGGGAAATACTGCTTAACACCCTGGAAAACAAGGTTCCTGTGCATAGGGTTTTCCACACAGCACTCCAAGGATGAAGTCATGAGTTGAAGAGAGAGAAGCAACCCATCTTGAAATTAATAATTCAAGGCAAAAATCATCACAAAATTTAATTGCTCTCTGTCAACCACAGCTCATCCTTGTCTTCCATTATTTTGCACAAATTGACTTGGCAGCATTTCCCAGCTAGCATGTCCATTCTTAAAGGACTCCCTTGTTATCTATAGCTGTTAATATGTTCATCCTTCTCCTCCCTGAGTAATTCCAGGAAGCTTTTAACTCATTTGGAATGACTGAAGCTCTCATTGGCTAGGAAGAGGGAAATTGCCAAAGATGAAATGTAACATATCACCCTAAGGGGCTGTGAGGCTCCTGGGGATCAGACAGGCAATATTAACTCTGAGTTCACAGGGAATGGATCAGAGCCAGTATTGCTGCTCAAGTCTTGTGTTGGTAACCATCCATATTTGACTATTCAAATGTGAATGAATTAACTTTAAATAGAAGTTCTGTCTTTCCTATTAGTCAACTATTTCAACTTGGCAGGTAGAACACATTGGTAGCACAAAACAAAATCCCTATGACTAGAAAATGCTCTTTAGATAATACTGGGTGAAAACGTCTGAATTCACATTAGGATGACATCTTACTTTCTAGTCTCTTTCCATGAAAAGATGAGCTATGGAATGGAACATATAGTTTGTTGGGATCTGCTTTGTGGAAAACCCAGATATGAACTGCTAAGAGTTTCGTTGGTATCTACTCATACATATGTGGGATGAATGATCTTGTGGGTATCAACAGGGTAAAAAATGTAATGTGTTTTTCATATGGTCAAGGGAGGATGGACACAGAAAAGCTAAGATCTTGGTACTTGGGGATCCAGTTAATGAATGTGTCAGTATTCCAACTCAAGATCAAGACCACCTTTATCCCCAGGGTGCTTAACTGTGACTGACAGATTGCAAACAGCCTCTTATCTGGTACAAGTATACAGCATACTGGTCTCTAGAATTCTCCCTATAAAACTTCATTCCCAGCCAGGTGGTGGTGGCACAAGCCTTTCATCCCAGCACTTGGGAGGCAGACCCAGGCAGATCTCTGGGAGTTAGAGGCCAGAAGCTACACAGAGAAACCCTGTCTCCAACCCCCCCCCCCAAACAAACCCCCAACCAACAAGTCAACCAACCAACCAACCAAAAAAAACAAAAAACAACTTTATTGCCCTGGGCCAGAGGTGGCTCTGGTTAACGTCAAGTATCACATCTGCTCTACTCAGAGCATAGAGAAAAAGTAGAGACGCATTGACAGTCATCATCTTACAGGGTTGGTCCTTTGGCCTATTTCTAGACAAGCCTCAGCATAATTAATAGTACAGTTATCTGCTAATTATTCCAGTATTTGAGCAGGACTAGAAGTACCCAGGGCACAGAATGAGCTTCCTGTGCACAATTAATAATTTCAACACTAAGTAATTACGTGTATGGTATTTAACCTAATAACATTAGATGCACATTATTGCGCTCTGATTGCTGTTTTCTTCCAGCCACCCACTCTTTGATAGCTGTTCTCTATAAAGGAGACATAATGCACTCATATATCATGTTGGCTTGTTTATAGATTTCTTACACTCCTAAAGAGTATGGATGCATTTGCACCTTTATGCCTATGTGTCTTTCACACTGACCCACTGTTGATGGCAAGACTATACTTCCGTGCCTTTTGTTAGCAATTCCTGCCCCTACTCTCAAGATCCTTTTTGAGATATACACTAATGTGTAAGAGTTTTATTTTTAATTGACCTCTTTAAAAACTTCTCTTGCTAAGTCATGATGGTATTCTTCCACTGGATCCTGACCTCTTTATGGGTGGACTCTCCTCATGTCACCCATTGATGGATGGCATAGGACTATTCTGGAACTAAGGCTATGAAGCTGTCATGTTGCATGAGAACAGTGGAATGTTTTGGCTTCAGAGGCAGGGCAGGGATGACCAGACCTGTTCCACTTCATTGAAGTAGAGGATCCCAGGAAGCATGCTCAGAAGAAATGGTCTGGCTCACTTTAGGATAGATGTGTTGAACACAGCTTCCATGAGATGGCAGAGGAGGTGATTGGCAAGAACAAACCAGCTGGCTTTTGACACGAGGTGTGGTATCTGTGATATCAAGACATAAGTAGGCACTACCTGCTGGGCACTTAGGGTTCTTGCCATATTTGGTCAGTTCTTAGGTAGGGCAAGTCTGTAGGTAGCCGACCATAAGCCTACAGGGAAAAGGAGTTGGCAGGGAAGACCTGGAAAAACCCCATGTCTTCCTTGCTCTATAGTAATACATTATCTGCCCCGATTTTGTGAAAGGCATGTGTCTCTGAAAATTCTCATATCCACTGAAACCCAAGAGAGGTCACACCATCTTATCACCTGTACCATGGATGTCTTTCCTGTGCATTTTACTATTCACAGAGGATTGTTATTTTGTAAATATCTTGGATTTCTTTCCATCTTTATCCCTATGTTCTGTATATCACCAAGCTCTGACAAGCCTCTGGAGCACTGGACAGTTTAGTTTTGTTATTTTTGCTTTGTTTTTCCTAACTGTCCACAAGCTAGGAGCATCTTGAAAGGGGAACTACAACTGAGAAATGCCTTTATCAGACTGGACTATAGGTAAGACCATGAGGTAGTGTTTTAAATTAATGATAAGGCCTAGTCCACTGTGGGGGTGTCACCCTTGCACTTGGTGGTCCTGGGTTGTATAAGAAAGCAAGCCGAGTAAGCCATGGAGTGCCAAGACAGTAAGAAGTAGCCCCCTGTGGTCTCTGCTTCAGTTCCCACCTCCAGATTTCTGCCTTGAGTTCCAGTCCTGACTTCAATCAGTAATGGACTGTGTCACTGCAAGACAAACCTAGGGCAAGTATCTTTTGCATAGACGTCTCACTGCTGACTTGGACAGGGGTTCCCCAAGGGTCTGCTCTCTGGACCAACAATATCAACATCACAACTATCTAGGGATGTGCCTTCCTGGGTCCCAAGAAACTCTAGGTGTGAGGGCCAGAAATCTATAGTCAATGAGCCTTCCATGTGGTTCTGATTCACTTTTAAGTTTGAGAACTTGTGTCTTGCATTACATCTTGCCTACTGCAAGGACTCTGGCTCTAGATGTTTCCTCCCAAGAACAGCTGAAGGCCAACTGCTTTCCTCTCTTTAGCCAGTGTCCTGCTTCAAATCCTGGAAGAGTTGTGATCTCCCTGCCCAAACTTTTTCCACTGGGAATGTCCTTATGCTTCTTGGTCCCTTTCTCACTTCTCACCAGACAATCTCCCTTTGCCTTTAATTCTCAACACAGGAGGCAGTGAGCTTATGCCTGACCATTCCACCTGAGGTAGCCTGCAACAGTCTTGACTTTAGTTTTTCACAATGCCTGTCTCCTGCCTGGAGGATTTGAACTCATCTCTGTTCATATTTACTCTTTAAAACAAAATGCAGGTCCATCACCTGTGGATTTCCAGTGTCATAAGTAGATCACTTTTATTTCATTACCATCATGTTTATTGGAACACTGGAGTGAACAAATAAAATTAAAGTCTACTGACTTTTTCAAATTTTCCACATCATTTAATTTCGTGTCTCCTTAATCAATAGCTTCAAGAAATATGTTAGCTTTCCCATTATGATAATTTTTTCATTTTCTCCTTATGATTATGTCATTTTTCTCTATGTTGATTTGAAACTTTGTCTTTAGGAGCATTATAACTGAATATGTTCCTCACTTACATTTTTTCTCAGTATCTTAAAAAAGAAAAACAAATAAATGAGATCTAGCCCCATTGTCCTGTTTACCTTTGAGTTTACACTGTGGTGGCTGAGACCCAACAAAAGCTTAATGATGAGCTGGCTGTTGAGTAAGTAGGTCCAGCCCATTTTCACTTCTGTTTGCATAACTACAAGCCTTGGAGGCATTGAGTCTTTGCAAGCTCTAGCAGTGGTGTGGTTGCTAAAGCACAGTACACATGTTTGAGTGATGAAGTCTAAGCCCCTGCTTTGGCCAGCTTTGGAACTGTTGCTGCTCTCTTTGTCCCTGTTGCTGTTATCATTGTCCAACCTGTGCAAGGCCAGATTCATCCTTTTCAGCCCCTTTTTCACCAATGCAATCTTTAGCCATAGTCACCAGAACTTACCAAAGTTTTCTGTTGACTGTGCTCACTTTGGGGCTTGTGTGTCAAGGGCAAGCTCTTTAGCTATGGCAAGAGGTAGAGGGTTTTATAGCCATGTAGCAGAAGGAATAAAGGTGCCTTTAGGTTTTAATACAATGTTTCTCCTTAAATAGCAAATAAGGAACCGTGTGTGGGCTGAAGGTTGGCCTGGGACAGGTTAGAAACAATGAAGGAATGGCCTCCCTCTATTGGCACTGTGTCTTGAGGAGATGGCTTCACTTTGCAGGTTCATGAGAGATGACTTCAGTTGTCTATACTTATCCCTAGATTAAGAGGTCAAAGATCAGAGCAAATGCTACCCTGCCACACCATGTAGCCATTTTGCCAACTCCTGGGCACACAGTGTTGCTCAGGGGTGAGGCTTATAAAACACTTTCAGGAAATTCATTCATGTTTCTAGGGATATGCAAGGCCTACTATGGGCCTGGTGGCAGGGAACATCTCAGAAGACCCAGAATTGCTAAATTCCATAACAGTGGAATACCAGCTAATAGGCAATACAGGTTGGGTGCTCCTTTATGAAATAGTTCAGACCAGAAATATTTTTTACTTTTCTGGATATTGAACTACTTGCATGTACATAGTAACATATCTTGGGTATGTGGTTCAGGAGTACTTGACCTATATATCCCAAAATGCAATTTTACACTGTGTCTTTTTTAAAACAGTTTTTTTCTATGAAATTGGTGTCAAAATGTTTCCAACTTTGAAACATTCTGGATTAAAGTTTTTAAATTTGGAATGCTCAACTTAAAGAACTTATTTTTTGCCCAAAGCACCAGAAAACACTTTAAATTTCTGACTCCATGAAATCTTGCCAGCATCCCCAGAATGTATCAGATATCAATAATTGATTATGTCCCATCTGACTGCATTTTTGCTTGAGGAGTCATAGGGAGAGAGCCATCTACACAGCAGGTGCCATGGGGCTATTCTGTATAGCAGGCGTCATGGAGTTTATTCTGAACTAGGGAGGTCCCCAAGTGTCACTGCTAGTCATCACCTACCTGGAATCCCATCCCAGGATGGCATACTCCCCATGCCCTACCTGTCTCGGTCTTTCCTACAGAATCCCCAGAGGCGGGGGCGACCTGCTCCATTTTTACGTGCAGGCATTAGAAGTGGAACCAGGCATGCTGTATGTTAGAAGGGCCCAGTGTTGGCCCCCCTTGCTGTCTATACCAGCATACAGGTGGGGGAGGAGGGAAGGAGAATGCAGAGTAAGCACAAGCTGAAGGTCAATCTGTTGTTACAGATGTTAAATGATCCGGGTTGACAGTCTCAGGTGGAACAAGAATGGATTTTCAGGATGAAAGAGTCCCCGGGGGTGCTGGGAAGGAGTCACTGGGCCTGGATACTGGCCATCAATGTTTAGTTCTAGGGGCTTCTAGGGAAGTCATTGCCAGTGAAGAATGCAGTTTGGTCTTCCATAGTGTCTTCCAATCCTGGTGCCAGGCCCAGCAGGCTGTCAGCCAGAGTTCTTTAAATTGATGAAAAGAAGGCAAAAGGGACTGGGAAATATGGTTTTGTTTAATTATTCAGTCTTTAGTCCTCTTGGATCGGCTGTGAGGGCAGAAGGAGACCTCATTTTTTAAGCAGGATGGAGATGTTAAATAGGAAGTCACAGACACGTCAGATGAACTCCAGTATGACTGAGCAGAGCTGATGAGGGGGATGGGTGTTCAATGGTAGCCTAAATTGTTCTCAGGGAAGCAGCTGAGAGATCTGAGAGTCTCCTGAGAGATTCAAGAGTCTCTGATTGTTAAATCGTCTCAGCAACAAATGCATGTGAAGCATCCAGCCAGGCTTGAAGGGTGCCCAGGATGGGAGGACACAGGGGATGGAACTCATCAATGGGATGATAGGAGAATTGGGAAGTGAGTCATCTGGATGCAGGAATGATGCAGAAGCCCCACATAGGATGGGGACTTCTGGGTCAGAAAGAAGATGGTGCGGGGACATACACCTCCAATAAAACTCCCTGTCATTCAAACTTAGTGTCTTGTCATCTTTCAGGCCAGCTCTCATGCAGTCCCAGCTAAGGGTCCAGGCTAGTGTGTTTTCTGAGTAAGTCACCCCAACGCCCACTCATCAGATGACTGTGGCCTGCAGGGATCAGGTAGCGGACAACAGTGATAGAGCAACAGAAGCACCACAGGTTGGGGAGGAAGAGGGTAGCTGGAGGTGGCAAAGGGGTAACTAATTGCCAAGTTCATTGCAAACACAGGGCTTCAAAGATCACCAGACGCTGCCTTGCCAAGCTTACTGCTCCTACTTGCAAATTCGAAGAATTCTCCAAGGAAGCAGCAAATTGCTTAGCCCACAAAACATCCCCCACTAGTGCGAATCTTGTCTAGCAAAGGGCAACAGGGGAAAAACCCTTCCTGGCCAACCTTCAGCACACAGGCTGCATAACATTCATACAAACGATGGAATTCGGGAACTTTGAAGACACATGCCCCCTTTGTGTTTTTCTCTGAGTACCATCCACATTCTTTCCATGCTTTCGCTTATTAAATATGTGCATATCCATTGCCCTACCCAGCCCTTCTGTTGTTCACTTATCAGAGGGAAAAAGAGTGGTTCACAGACCTGCAGAGCTATGTGTGAGATTGCAAAAACAATGTCTATGGGTAACACTGGCATTTCAGGTCTAAAGTTCTCTTTCGTATGAGCCTGAGTGTGTGTGTGTGTGTGTGTGTGTGTGTGTGTGTGTGTCTGTGTCTGTGTCTGTGTGTGTGTGTTTTGTAGAACCATGTTGCCAATATCAGCATCAGTACCAAGGATAAAATCCACAATCTTATACCCAAATAACACACTTTAGGTGCTTGCCCTTTGACTTTTATGAGAACAACACACAAATGCTATAGGGAAATTAGAGATATAAAAGTATATGACAGAAAAGTGGGAGAGGGAGAGAGAGACAGGGATAGGGAGAGGGAAAAGAGAGCTCTAGGGAATGAGACAGCATAATATAAAAGAGAAGTAATGGGCTCAGATCTGGCTCTAACTCTGCTGTGGATGAACTGTGTGACTATACACAAAACATGTAACGTCTCTGAATCCTATAAACCTACAGAGTGCAGTTAGTCTGCTAGCCTAGGAAGAAAATGTAAGCAATACTCTGTAAACTGCAAACTCCTTGGTCACTCACTGGGTTTGTTTCTCTCATGCTTCTATTATAAAAGTAATGGCCAAGATCTACCTTGTTGACATAATTAAAAGGATTTAATAGCCAAGGCCCTAGGAAAGGCAAATTGACTAAATGGATCAGTCCTGTTTCTGCTGATTCCATTTGTATTACCGTTTACTGTTTACTAATGTTGCTTCTTAATATTCCTGATAAATAGGACCATGTTCCTAGTTTGTGTGAGTTGAGGCCTTGTTCTCTGAGCCTATAACTCTGCATGCATAAATCAGGAGGACTTGCTCCCTGGAGCCTCAGGCACTAGAGACAGCCTATTGGAATTGTTTCTAGAAAGCTGCCTCCCAAAGCTGCACTCCAGCTTCACAAGTATAGAGGAAATGACGGTATTGCATGTTAGGGCAACACTGTCCTTCAAAAGAGGAGTGACATTAAAGCCAAGGAACATAGGAGATAAACTGAACACAGAGGTCATTAGAGCTCAGATAAAGCCCTCACATCACACCTGCTTACTCGAGGGATGCACATGGCTGTTTAGTGCCATGCCTCCCACTCTGTCTGCTGAGACACAGCTGGCTCCCTCCATACTCAGCAGGCTTTCAGAGTATTAGTGTATATAACGTGGTCCTTCCAGAAGCTGGACAGAGTACTGTGATGAATGCTATTCATTGGAGAGACTTACAGGTTCTGTTAAGATCTTCTGAGATATGATTGCCACTAACACCACAGACCGCCTATTCTCAACAGCAGGCCCTAATCGTCAAGAAAGCAATTATTTCAATGAACTCCCAAGATACACTCCCACACTTGTGATGGACTTGTCCAGAGCACTTCTGCTCTACAGCTATAGAAGGACTCTTTGATGAAGTTAAGCGAAGCTGGAGAGCTCTCTTTACTTGCTGCAGGAATTCCCGAGTTTTCGAGGCATAAGGGAAATTCCTGAAAGGTGGAAGCACTAGGTTTCCTAAGTAGTCTTATGCTGCCAGAAGAAAACCAAACTGTCTCAGTTTCCCAGATGCTGTGATGTAATGCCACAATAGAAGCAACTGAAGGGAGAAAGGGCTTACTCTGATTCACAATTAGAGGTACAGTCCACCATGATGGGGAAGGTGAGGCAGTAGAAGCCTAAAGCAGTTAATCACAACTACATTCATTATCAAAAGGCAAAGTTCAAGGGAAACTTACTGCTGCCCAGCCCCCTTTATCCACTCACGTAGTCCAGGATCTCAGCTAGGGAGTGGTGCCACCCACAGTGGGTATGTCTTCCCACCTCAGTACACTCAAGACAACCCCCTATAATCATGCACAAAGGCATAGCATATCCTATATGATTCTAGACTCAGTCAAACTGACAATGAACACTATCACACACACAATTAAAGAAAATAAATATTGGCTGCTTCTCATTAGAAAATGATGCTCTTCAATGTTCTAATGCAAAACTTTTTAGTGTGGGGCCTGTGGAGCCATGAAGAATGCATTGTGTTCTTATGGAGGATCCTCATAGGAAGGGAAAGACTGTGGGGCTCTTTTTAAAAGAAGGAACTAGAATTGGATAGCAGTGGCACACACCTTTAATGCCAGCACTCAGGAGGCAAAGGCAGGCAGATCTCTGTGAGTTGAAGGCCAGCCTGGTGTACATAGTGAATGTCAGGGCAGGCTCCAAAGCTACAGAGAAACCCTGTCTCAGAAAAAAAAGAAGGAACTGTAATACAAGCAGATGGGAAAAACAAATCATATTCTCCAATTGTAATTGGAAAGTGTCTATAAATTGAGCAAAGTCTTAAAGAAATGGATCTTCTTTCACTTAAGGAATCACAGAGTGACATGACTTGACAATCAGACCTGCCAGTCTCTGGCAGGACTTCCTGCTCCCAGGATTGGGGGAGCTTCTGGAGGTCAGTAGGATGATAAGATCCTTGCTCACAGATCTTGATAAGCTCAGCCATTCAGCTCATCAGCTTTCCTGTAAGTCCAAACAAAGGGTCAAGTCTAGCCATAAATTAAGCCTGCAGAGATGGGAACCAGCAGAACTGCTGTGCTCTTGAGCTACCCCATCTATCATCTGCCGCCAGGGCCCCTTTATGTCATTGGTGGAATTCTTCTACCGAGTGACAACTGTGTTCCCCTACCAAGCCCCATGGTTACTCAGGAAGTGATGCCAGGAAGTGATGCGTGACCCTGTGAGTGCTATGAATGGTGACATCTGGGGCTTCATTTATCTTTTATGGATGAGCTCCAGCCAGCAAACTGTTGAGCCAAGAAACAAGCGGTGAGAAGCACTTTATAACTTAGCCCAACCTACCCAGTTTCTAGAATTTTATTAACAATCCTCTAAGAAAGTGCTTTTTCTCCCCTTTGGCATCTCTGAGATCAAAGTATGCAAATGAGTACTCACACAGCTAATGGTGTGTAATTACCCCTTGCATAACATTATATTTGATTGTATTGCATTTTATTTTCACAATCATAATAATTGCATAACCATTACAATAGTAGCAGCAATGTGACACAGTGAGGAAGAACCAAGGCTCTGACGTCAGCTTGCCTGGGTTCAGACCCAGCTCTGTCTCCTCTCCTGTTGGGCTGCTCTATTCTAAGAGGTAAAAGGATTGAGATAGACTCTGCCTCATAAAGTGGTGTTAATAATTGAGTGTCCTCATTCTTGCAAAGTACTGGGTTCTAAATTCAACAGCATTGACAATGATCTGTGCTAATAATCACCAGAAGGAGTAATTGTTTTGGATATAAATGAAAGAAAATTAGGAAGGTAAAAAAATATGCAATAAAACTCTACACACACTAATGAAACGCTACACATATTAATCTTCTGGTTAATGTCTAAGCTTTTACTTTTAAGGCACCATCAAATTGAACTTCAGGTCCTGTTCTGTTACCTTGAATTTACGCCAGGGGAGAGTAATGCTTTAGTTGCTTCCAGCCACCTGCCCATTAGCAGAATCCACTGGCAATCAAGGAATCCCCAGAGAGGGGGGCCCTGAGCAGTGCTTATCTGAGGTAGGACATTGGCACAAACCAAGGCAAGTGGCCTTCTTATGAGTGTAATTCCTATGCCAAGAAACACCTACCCACCATCTACCTCATCTTTCCAGACCATTATTGACATTACATTCTAAAGCTCAGAACAGGTGAGTATAGGATGGAGCATAAAGGTAGACTCCAAAGAAAAAGTCAAGTGGCTGCCAGCCTTGGGTATATGCTGCTGGGCTTGGCAGTGTGGCCATTACTTTTTTTTAAAAGTTTAAATTTAGATTAGAAACAAGGTTGCTTCACAAGTCAGTTCCAGGTCCCTCTCCCTTCCCCTCCCGTCCTCCCGTACTCTTCCCCCAACCCCCCCATTATCCCCTCATTTCCCCAGGGAGGATGAGGCCCTCCATGGGGGTGTCCATAGTCTATCATTTCATCCAGGGCAGGGCCTAGACCCTCCCCCAAGAGTTCAGGGTGAGAGTGCATCTCACATTGTTGGATGGGAATCCAAGGTCCATGTGTATACTCGGGATGAATACTGATCTACTGCCCAAGGCTCAATAGATTACCTAGGCCTCCTCACTGACACCCGCATTCAGGGGGGCTTGATCAGTCCCATGCTGGATTCCCAGGCATCATCCTGGGATTCAAGACTTAAGCCTTGTCAGGTCAGCTGTTTCTGGGGTTAAACCAGCCCAGTCTTAACCCTTTGGTCATCAGTCCTCCCTCTCTGTTACTGGCTTTCTTGAGTTCAGCTCAGTGCTTAGACCTGGGAGTCTGCCTCTTCTTCCATCAGCCACTAAATGAAGGTTCTGTTTCACAGACTCTGGCCATGGGATTGTAGGCTGGCACTCCCCAGATCTATGTCTAAAATCCATATATGAGGGAGTACATGCCATGTTTCTCTTTTTGTGACTGTGTTACCTCACTCAGGATGGTTTCTTCTAGTGTCATCCATTTTCCTGCAAATCTCAGGATTCCATTGTTTTTTTTCTGCTGAATAGTACTCCATTGTGTAAATGTACCACATTTTCTCTATCCACTCTTCAGTTGAGGGGGCATCTGGGTTGCTTCCAAGTTCTGGCTATTACAAATAATGCTGCTATGAACATAGTGGAACAGACATCCTTGTTGTATGAATGGGCATCTTTTGGATATATGCCTAAGAGTGGAGTTGCTGGGTCTTGTGGTAGGTTTATTCCCATTTTTCTGAAGAATCTCCACACTGATTTCCAAAGTGGCTGAACAAGTTGGCACTCCCACCAGCAATGGAGGAGTATTCCCCTTTTACCACATCCTCTCCAGCATAAATTGTGGTTGGTGTTTTTGATTTTAGCCATTCTGACAGGAGTTGTTTTGATTTGCATTTCCCGGATGGCTAAGGATGTTGAGCACTTTCTCAAGTGCCTCTCAGCCATTTTAGACTCTTCTATTGAAAATTCTCTATTTAGTTCTGCAGCCCACTTTTTAATTGGATCCTTTGGTGTTTTGGAGACTTGCTTCTTGAATTCTTTGTAAATTTTGGAGATCAACCCTCTTTCAGATGTGAGGTTAGTGAATATTTTTTCCCATTCTGTGGGCTGCCTTTTTGTCTTGCTGACTGTGTCCTTTGCCTTACAGAAGCTTCTCAGTTTCAGGAGGTCCCATTTATTAATTGTTGATCTCACTGTCTGTGCTACTGGTGTTATGTTCAGGAAGCTGTCTCCTATACCAATTCGTTCAAGGGTACCACCCACTTTCTCTTCTAAGAGGTTCAGTGTGGCTGGATTTATGTTGAGGTCTTTGATCCATTTAGACTTAAGTTTTGTGCATGGCATAAACATGGATAGATCCGCATTCTTCTACATGCCAGCCTCCAGTTATGCCAGCACCATTTGTTGAAGATGCTTTCTTTATTCCATTGTATATTTTTAGCTTCTTTGTCAAAGATCAGATGCTCATACGTGTGTGGGTTAATATCAGGGCTTTCAATTCGATTCCATTGGTCTACCTGTCTATTTTTGTGCCAATACCAAGCTGTCTTCAGGACTATAGCTCTATAATAGAGCTTGAAGTCAGGGATGGTGATGCCTCCGGATGTTGCCTTGTTGAACATGGTTGTTTTGGCAGGATTGCCATTTTTACTACATTGATCCTACCTGTCCAAGAGCATGGGAGATATTTCCATTTATGGCCATTACATTTTACTTTGTGATTCAGAAGGAGTGAAATTTGACAAGGATGGTTCAGTTTGTGTCCAACCATTTATTTCCATGGAGATAAGTCAACTTAATAACTCCATGGAGCCCCTGCAGGAGAGCATTCTCCAGCACATACATCAGGGAGCAGGAGTTAGGGCATCCAGTTTCTGCCTCTGCCCAGATGATAGTGTTACTCAAGGTAATGCCTGTAGTTCTCAGGATCCCAGTTCTTTTGACACAAAGCAATGAGTTGAACAACACCACCCCTGAAACACAGGTCTACGTTTCAAATTGTATTTAAGAGTAGTGATCAGTTCTATGAGATTATAATGTTGTTGAGACAAAGTTAAACTCATAGTCTACAACATCAAATCCTGGCCTATCTGCCACCACACCCAAATCAACTCTTGTCAGGACTATTACAAATGTTTCTTATCTCCCTATCTTACACATAGAGATACAGCTGTAAGATATGTTTTAAGTTACTTTCCATTTTCAGACTTCTATGGCAGTGTGCACAGTTGGACTGCAGGATGGTGCTTCCCAGAGTACCACTCCTAGCATCCTCTGGCTTCTGTGTTGTGCTTTATAATGCATGCTGCAGTGTGCTCTCTGAGCACATGTGGGGGCACTCACCTAGTCTGAATAGTCTACTCACCATTGGGTTCAATGCAGAGTTTAGCATCTAAACCAGAACACCTATGAGAGACAGTTAACCATACAGAAGAACAGATAGAAATAGGACTTCCCCTATAAGAGAGTATGTGGTCTCCCTTGGCAATGAATGTACACAGCTCTGGAATAAGAAAAAAGGAAGGAAGGAAAGAAGGAAGGAAGGAAGGAAGAAAAGAAGAAAAATCATTGAAACTGATTAATGCTGTCCAAAGCAAATTGAATGTGATATTTTAAAGCTTTCAAATGCTCCTAAGGTTTGAAATGAAGGGTAGCCATATCCCCAGTTTATGTTAATCCTCAGATACCAGCTAAATGCCTTCCCTTGCTGAAAGGCAGACTGCTTTCACAGGGAGCACACATTAGCTGGGAGACCCTTTCAGCCCTGGTAGTGACCCTTTGTAAGTCTCTCTCCTTCGAAATGTGGTGGCCCACTCTATTAAATGCTCCATTTAAACTTTCAGAATGGAAAATTTGTGTGTGGGGGGATGATCTGCTTCTACACAGTAAGTTCTCCCTAATTCCCAGACTTATCTCTCAAGTGCAAGGTCATCATTTTCTACACACGGTCAGAAAAGGTTCTTTATGAGTGCGATATCACAGTTTCTGTTACTTTCCCTATGGATGCCTTCTTATGGCTTCTCTTTTTACACATATCAGCTTCCTTTGAAACTTTACAGAGTTTTACAATCTCTGAAATATAGCAAGTCATCAATTAAGTAATCTTCAACAAACATCCAATTTTCATCTCATCTTGCAATTCTCTGTACTGGAAATCAAAGGTGGTCAGCAGAACTTCACCTCTGTGCTGTAAGCTTTCTTTTCAAACAAAGGCAGTGTGGAGAGTCCGTTATCAACAGGGCTAGTGTGCTGTGCTAACAGTTCCAGGAATTAGAAAATACTAGAGCTTGAACTTGGCACCACAGGAGACTCTCCAAACCCTGCCTTGACTATAGGAAAAGCCATTGTTGGTATCAGTAGCCCAAAGGCTGTTTTTCCCCCCATAAAAATACTTGACAGTTTGATTACACGTCAGTTTCACTAGTTTTTCTTTTTTCGTTTGGCAAATTGTTTGTGTATGTGTGTATTATTTGCACACACTTGCTGTAGTACACAGTTGGAGGTAAGAGGATAGCATGTGGGAATTTACATTTGGGTCCCAGGGATGGAACTCAGGTTATCAGCCTTGACAAACGTGTTTACCCATTGAGTCATGTCTCCTACCATTCACTGGTGTTTAGTTGCAGGTAATAAGATAATAACATGTGTGCCCATCTTTTGCCTCAGCCTCAGAGTGATCCAGTGTACTTGCAATGAATGAACTTAACCTTATATTTAGAACAGTAAATATGGAATTCATTTGCATCTCATGGCAAAGTAGTGGTTAAGTATATGGGCTCTAGAGACTGCCACCCGCTTTTCAATGAGGACTTCCTTTCTAGTTGCATGACCTGGACATCTTATTACACTTTCAAGCCTCAGTTTTTCTTAACTGAAAATAGGGGTGGTAATTGGCAATATTTACTGTAGCCTGCAAGTGCATTATGAATACGCTAATGCTAAAGCCCGCCAAATTATTGCTATATAAAAGAGGATGAAGAGTTGTGGTTGTTACTAAAAACAAGTCTCCGGGTTATGTAATAAGCCCAATATGACACTCACTATGTGCTAGATACTATTCTAAAACCTTTAAACATATGAAGTAGTTTGAACCACTATTTCCCTCACAGATGAGGGAACTGAGATACAGAAAGATTACTCAATGCCAGACAGTGGCAGAGGCAGCACTTAAACCCAAGCTCTAGGAGTCATGCATCTAACCACTCTACTCCCATAGGCTGTGCTCACTCCGAGTCACTTCATGACAAAGTCTCTTGAGTGTCGCCCCCAGGATACAAGGGACAGCAGAGACCACAACCAGAGATACTGACACAAAGTTTCCTGCAGAGTGGCTGGCTCCCCAGTTCCATGAATGTGTACATACCTGGGTCAGACACAACAGGCTCTTAGCCAACAAGCACACTTAGCACTTCCCAACATCTAGGAGGCAGGCAGAGTGTTTTAATGGATTATCTGTGGACCCCAAACTCTGAGAACTCTATTTTCAGACTGCAAAGCTGCTTATGTTCCAGCCTGGCAGAGAAGAACATGGCAACCGAGAGCACTTCTGCTCCATCTTGAATTCTCAAGTCTCCCAGCTAACCCTCTGCTCTGCCCCGTGAGCTGCCTGCTTACATTTGAGTGTAAATGTGAGCAGATAAGAAACAGAGAATGAAAGGGCCTTTTCCCTCTTGAATTTCTGCTCTAGTGTCACCGGTTTAATCTTACAGAATTCTGCACAAATTTTTAAAGGTAGGATCTGCTCTGATACTTTCAAAACCAAATTGTATCTTTAATCAGATTTGCTATGGGGATGAACTCCTGAGTCACCGAGCTCACACCTGGGTTTCCTGTATCTATTTGCTGGCTCACTTCTAGTGCATCTTCTAGTTCCACAAGGGGACTCTTCTTTGCTCACAGGCTTCTTACAGCAGAAATCAGTATGATGGTAATTCGTTTCTAATACTGAACAAAGGTCCTGGTAATAGATCTCTTTCTGTTCTTCATATGTCTCAACATAATCAAACAAATTTAGAAATGAAGTTAAATCACTAAGACATTTGATTTAACACATTAATTACAGGACCTTTGTGATATAGGTGACATAATTCACTAAGATCTCAATTTTACAACTATAAAATGGGAGTAGCAGGTTAGGTTAATGACTGCAGTAATATATAAGGAGTCCAAAATTAATATTAGCTTCAATTTATATTATTTCTATAAATTAATTTTTATTGTTTATATGTATCTATGTATGAGTGAATGCTACATGTGTGCATCTACACACAGATTTTTAGAAGAGTGCACCATGTTTCTCAGGGCTGGAGTTACAGGCAGTTGTGAACTGCCTAATGTGAGTACTGGGATCTGAACTAGGTACTCTGAAAGAGCAGAATTTGCTCCTAACCACTTGGCAATCTCTTCAGATCTGTTGCTGACAACCAGTAAACATTTTTGAGTTTCCATAAGCCAAATTTAAAGATACTAACAATTAACATTAGTTCTGGGACTTAAGAAACCTTGGTATTGAGGCAAAGGGACTTCCCCACACTCACCTTCTCTCCTCTTCTTTCACTTGAATGCTATCATAAAGCTCCCAACTATCTAGGGTCATTGGTTTTGTTGACTTAAACTACATCTCTAGGGAGTTCTAAGTGATGAGGCCTCAACAATGAAGCATGACACAGTTAATGGCAGCAGGTCACTGACTAAGTGCTAGATATTCTGTGAGTCTGCCTCAGACTCTCTGGGACCACACGGATTTTATATGGCTGCCATCTTAATCCAGGTAATGACAATGAAGAGAATACCCCTTGAGTCTATAACATGCAAAGCAGAAGCCATGTTAGTGTGGGCTTCCATAGGTCATTCACCCCAGAGGCCTCAGAAGAGTCCACAGAGGTCAGTAGATTGATCGTTATGCTCATGAAGCCAGCTGGGTATACAAAAGCATAGATGAGATGTGGGTAGCCACAAGGCCTTCTTCCCTCACATTTAGGAATCTCAGAATACCTTTGACATGTGGTTTGAAGTCTTGTGTGCCCAGTGGACCCTGGTTATCACTGAAAGGCTGGAAATCTGCATTGCTTTCTATATGGAATCGCTTGGTTTTATAATATTGACATTAAATTCAATTTTTAAGATACAGGAAAAGTTGCCGGGCGTTGGTGGCGCACGCCTTTAATCCCAGCCCTCGGGAGGCAGAGGCAGGCGGATCTCTGTGAGTTCGAAGCCAGCCTGGTCTACAAAGTGAGTTCCAGGACAGCCTCCAAAGCTACAGAGAAACCCTGTCTCGAAAAACCAAAAAAAAAAAAAAAAAGATACAGGAAAAGTTAAATATAAGCATTCACAAATTTTTGAATTCTGAATTATCATTTGACTTATTGTTAGCATCCACGTTCTGTGCTTTCCAATAACCCTTCCACCCTAAGAGTATAGGTTAGAGGAGAACCCATTGGCCTGTTTCACCAATGTATTTTAACAGCATTTGCTGGCTCAGATGGGGCAATGGATATTATTCATTTTCTGAATAGACAAATGGATGGGATTCTTTAGGAAATGTTTAAGAAAAGAAAATCGTTTGTATGAGTTACTGAAAAAAATAAGAGTGTAAGACAAAGCTAGTTAAGCTTTAGAGGGATGTGGTATGAAGGAAGAATTCACTGAAAAGCAAGGAAGCTCAGTGTTAGGACAGGATGGTGAAAGATCATGAACAATGTTCTGCAGGTATAAAACACCCAATGCTCAGGGCTTCTGAGAGGCAAAACCATTCCTGTTCCCTTATCTTGAAGCCCCCATTGGAAAAGGTGTGTGTCAACCTAGGCAGCCATCCAAGTCAACCACCAACCTGTTGTGTGGTATGAGTCCCAGCTTCTGATTTTCCCAAGCTCAATCATTTATAGAAATGGCCATGAGCCCACCTTCACCATCAGCTTGGCAGCTAGAACTGGGGATTAAGAGATAATGTTCTCAAAGCCTCTGGATAGGCACCCAGGATGTTCTTAAATGGGATCAACACTGTGTTTGTTGTAATAATACCTAAGCATGTAATTCCCCCTGTTCAATGACAGTCAGGTCACAAGGACCATTGTTTAGACCTAACTGGGCTAGAAAATACTGACGCCCACTGAATAAAACATCCAGGTGGGAACCAATTTGGTTCATATGCTTCTCACATCTAGAGAACCAAAACCCTACAGATGGTCAGAAGTAGCATAGGGAATGTCAATATGTTCAATTTTTCATTGTTGTTATTGTTATAGTATTTAAGAATTTCCAGGGCTCCTTTTGAGTCACACATTTGAGTACCATCCTCCAAAAAGCAGACTGAATATAGATCTAAACAGAACTCCACCATCAGCGAGTTTCCTTGGCAATGAGCTTGCCCAACTCCCAGGGTGTTGATGGAGAAAGACGAGGGCAGGAAAATTGTAAACAGGTTCTGGAGAGCCTCCCTATAGTGCTAGACATACATCAAGCTGATAAATAAGACCCAGCCAGAGTGGAATTTCAACCAAATAGTTTTGTGTACAAAGAAAAAGGTTATCTCTCCTCCTGGGATGGGTAGAGCTGAACTGTTTGCATCAGGAGCTGCGGAGCTCCATAAACTTCAATAGCATATCCCCATTTCTCCTAGCACACTAATGAAACTGAAAGTCTAGTTGTCCTTTAAGTGTTTGTGCCTGGAGTTATGACCTGTTTCAAATGACAGGGAACTGGAGACAACATTTTAATGGTTATGAATGCATTTAGAAAGAAGCCTTGGTGTCTAATGAGAGTGAAGAAGGCACTACAATTGAGGAACAATTTACTACCAAGAAATCAATTTGAAAATTCTATACAAGATTATCACCCATTAAATTGTCTTTCTTCAGAACTGCAGGTCCTAAAATGGTACTTCTGGACAAAGAATTTTACAAACAATAAATGCTAATTAAGTAATCTATTCAAATGGTTGATTGAAAGAATAAAAGAAGTATCCCCTGAGGGGAAACCCCCTTCAGCTGTTTCCACTTTAGGCCCTCTTTTCTTTAAAAACTGATGGGTACCAGGCAACAGGCTGAAACACTCCAGTATTCTACCATCTGTACTTTATAGATACAGTGCAGTGTGAATGTGAACACACACACACAAACATGCGCATGCACGCGCACACACACATACTCCTACATATATATATTCTAACATCCTACCACTCACAATGCATTCTATAATATACATATGCAAATACATTCTAACATACATTCTAGCATATTTTATCATACACATTCTAATGCAGACATATACGCACATTCTAATACATTCTAACACACACATTCTTACACATAATACCATACACATTCTAGTACATATTCCTTCTAGTACACACACAAGTATACATACACAAGCACACACACACACACACACACACACGCACACACCACACCACCCCACACAGTTGCTCCTAAAGATTCTGTTTAGATGGGACAAATCACAATGTGCAGTAGCTAATGTAGAGGAGAATGCAGAAGCTTCTAGGAGAACACACACATGGAATGCAAACACAAGTCTAATACCAAAGAGTGAATTTGTGTGTGGCTAAAATTATTTATGACTCCGGAAAGTAGAGCAAGAATCTTGGAAGCCGCTGGGCGGTGGTGGCGCACGCCTTAATTCCAGCACTCGGGAGGCAGAGGCAGGCAGATCTCTGTGATTTCGAGGCCGGGCTGGACCAACAGCCTCCAAAACAATACAGAGAAACCCTGTCTTGTAAAAACCAAAAAAAAATATTGGAAGCCAAAAGGTAAGAAGAGAATATTTATAGATAAGAACCACACTTTCTCCAAGGAAGTCAACACATTTGCTAATCAAAACTAAGGAAGGGCCAGCCTGGCCTGTGACTAAAACACAAAACAAAAGGTGTCAGGAGAGAAGAAAAGCACAATCACACCCCTGTCCTCACAACCTGGGGGCCTCCTATCTCTGGGTCTTTCAGCAGGTGCCACTGGCTCCTAGAAGTGCTAAGGGGTCTGGTGGCTCTCTAGCCTGGAAGGCATAGACAAGCTTGTGCCCTGGCTCCAACCCAGAGCCAAGAGTAGAAGACAGGTCCTACCCAGAAAGCATCATGGGAAATGAAAGCAGGAACACCACTCACAGTCCCCAGGGGGCAAGGGTGGTGAAGACTCCCCCAAGGGAGTAGAATACAGGTCCCTCCTTTGATTTTCTCTCCTTGTCTCTAGGCCTCCAAGGAACATGTTGTTATGAGTTGGCGACCTAGCATGCCACCTCTCTGTCTCTTATTGGTTTTGCAGTCAGACAAAGGACTTGAAGTTAATTTGCACCATTTGTGTGGCATGGACTTCTGGGCTAATTACAGGCAACTTTAATATTGTGCCCTTTTACATGAACACAGACAAAAATGAACTGAACATGAGCATGGGTTTAGTATCGTGCGAAATTAAACCTGAAGGGCATTATGCCCTCATAAAGCATAATCACTCCTAAAGTTTTACCTCAGATTGTCTCAGAGGAATGCTCACCAGCAGGTAATAAACAGACTTGGAAAAATGTCACTGGCCACATTACACATCCCATAGATGGGACAAGGACGGTAATTTGATGAACAGCTCAGCAGAGTGGGAGCAGCTGTTGGTGCCTCTGAAATGTTGTCCTCCCCACAGACACAAAAAAAGGCTGTGGCAGGGAGTGGAGGTGGTGGCGGGGAGTGGGGGTGGGGGAGGGCTCTCTCATAAACAGTGGTTTGTACAAGACCTAGATGTGTATGGAATACAGCATAGCCTTAATAGGGATCTGAGAAAGACTTGCAATTATTAAACACATAATAATAATAATCCTTTTTAATTCTTTTCTTCCCTAAGTATAGCATGTATTTGACCTATTAAATAAATTAATGGACTAGGGATCATTGATAATGAACTAAAAAAGAAGCATCAGTGAAAGCATAAGCCCAGAAAGATGCTAAGTTCCTAGATTTGCAGCCAGAACAGTCGGTACCTTTTGCTGGACCAATGGGCATCTATGGATATGGAAATGTATTTCCTGGGTGTTTTGGAAAAACCACAGGGTTCTGCTTGTTATTCTTATGCCTGGATGACTCATATCTCAAATATATGTGGGGTTTAGAAATTGGTCCTTATTAGGATAATCTCTTGGGAGCAAATGGTTAAGCTAGCCTGGATGATAAACAATTTAGGCAAACTAGACACAGTCCGCTGCCCCAGAGTGACAGGTACTGGTTGCCTGACCAGAAACAAGGAGACACCCACCGTATTTCTCTGGAAAGTGACCTTAAAACTCACAGCCCCAACTTCAGATGCCTCTGGGAGCCCGTTAGGAATTGCTAACTGTCTTCCTCAGCCTTGTGGCTAAAGGAGTAATGGGTCATTCTGGGGACTTCATTTCCATTCCTCCTCCTGGGTCACCTGGTTGAACATGGCATACTGTTTTCATTGAGTGCTAAACATTTAGTGCTGTGACCTCAGGGGAGATGGCTATGCACTGGGGGAATGGTGCCAAAAGCAGGTCAGCGATGTGTTATGAATCAGGCCCCAGAAAAGGTGAGCCTGTCTCCCACCACAGGCAGTGCAATCTATCTGCTGGCCTCTTTAAAAGAAAAAAGTTTAAAGCAAGCCATAAATCAACAGGGGGAGTGGGAGGTCCTCTGCCATCAAGCTGTCTTGAGATGCAATTTTAAATGACTTTATGGTGACCTTGCCTACTTATAATTTCAAGACTCAAAAGAAAGTTTCCCTACACATTCCATGAGGCAGACTGCTTAGAAAACTATCCTGCTTCATTTAGATGGCCACGTTTAGAGACTTTGTGTCTGTCTGGTGACACTCCTCCCTTGTAAACGGGCAGGCTCGGGATGTGCATTTGGGATTCTGATCATACAGTACTGTGAAATCCATATGTGCCATGAGTGTGTATTGTGAGAACATATGTCTCAGTTAACACTAAACCCTAGACATGGATGAGCCTTGTGGCTTTGGTGCCATTAAGAGTAAACACTGAGTGTCGCCAGGACCATTCCATGCCGACACCTCTTCCAAATGCTGGGAGTAAGGCACCCTGGTGACTTGCAGTCATTAAAGACAACAATGCTGGTGGCAGAAGCTGAGTGGCATTTTGTGGTGCACACTGTCTGAGTGCCAGCTGCGTGGCTTGGAAGCAAAGGCTGAGAGAATTAGGATCAATAAAAGGATGTATTCCTGTGTGCTCTGCCATGGCCTACACGCTCAGGCAAAACTCCTGGAGCTGGGTGGTAATTACCTTTGCACATGGTGAACCTGGAGTGTGCTTGTCCCAGGGTGACACTGAGAGACAAAGTTCTTATGTGTATTGAGAACCAAGGTCTAGATGGAGAGTAAAGGGGATATGTAGGGTTAGAAAGCAAACCTGAGTTTGCATCTCTGTTCTGCTACTTTGAACTGCAGAAGCTTCAACCACACAATGGGACTAACAGTTCTCCCCAGAGGACTGACTGAGAACGAGCATGAAGACATGAAATTACAAGTGTCCCTTGCTTGTCACCTGACTGAGGGTCCACAACAACCCTTAGAATTCCTTTCTTCAAAAGCAAAAATCTTAGAGGTTTACACTTGTTTTGTTTGTATCATTACAGACTGAATAGTGTCTTTCTAAATCTTCGTGAGATACTAGATACATACCCCACTGGTTCTATTTCCTTACTCTCTCTAATCCAGTATGTTTTAATAGGGAGAAATGTCTCGTACTGTCCCATGTTACAGCCACTAGCAGAAGTTGGCTATCAGCACACAAAAGGTGGCTGGCTCCTGTGACTAAGAACTGGGTTTTTAATTGTATTGAATTTCAATCAAGGTAAATGTAAATGGCTTCATGTGGTACCCGGATTTTATATTATAAACGTCTCAAGTGATGAACATGGCCTCAGCTAGTAAACATGGTCTGGGTCATTAAATCATTCACAGATGCTCTCGTCCTTCCACCACCAGCCTTTTAGGTGGATTAGCTGACTTGGTCTTGCTCACATTCGATGCAGGAGCGCTTTATGCCAGAATTAAGTTCTGTGACTTTGAACATGTTTTCAAATGTTAAGGACCTGAATTCTCATCTATAAAGTGGGAAGACTTCCTTAGAACTCATTTTAAAGTGAAATGCAACAAGAGATGCCCAATACACTGGCACTGATGAGAAGACAGGAAACTATAAAAGTCGATGAGACTAGCTTGCAGTACCTTTAGTTTTTCAATACCGGTCATAATGCTGACATTCATTAATTGCTTATTCTTATGGACTGGCAAAATTGTCATCCAAAATGCTATGCCCTTCAGCTCCCAACAGGTAGAACTTGATTTGGGATCTCTTTTTTTTATCTATTCTAATCCTTGCCCATTTCATAATTTAGGGATTACATCCAAAGGCCCGAATGTTTGAGTTGGGCACAGTTTTAAAATTTGGACGATATTCAGAGAGCATGTGTGAGTATGTCTGTCTACCTATGTGGGTGTCTACGTGAGTACTGAATTATATATTTGCAGATAACACAAATTGCATACTCCCATGCTTTCATTGATTTACCTCAGCTGTTAAAAAAATGCCCTAATAAATCTAGTTGCTACCCAAGGACCAGCTATAAAAATAAAGCCTAGCTTAAATTAAAGGTGAAGCTATTAACATTTGTCCTGCAGCCTGTAAGACTCTAATGAGTTCCTTTCTGGCATTCATGAACTTGAACCTGAAATGGGGCTACAAAACCCACTGGGGTTTCCCTTGTTCTGCTGTTCACTGAAAGCTCTAACGGGGAATGGCTTGATCTAAATTGCTCCATTGTAGCTTCCAGATGAGATCAGAGCAAGGGGAGGTGTTAAAAGCAACCTTTCAGGGGAGACGAGGACTATTTTGTGAGATGCAGAACGATATAGGTTGGTGATGGTAGTAAGTACCATGGTGCCACATCAGGGCTGCATTGTTGGCCTTTCTGGCACCTGAAGTTACTCTTTGATATGGGAGTGGGGGCATGTCGTCCTGCGCATTGTGGGATGTCCACAACATTGCTGGTGTCTACATAGGTGTGTCAGTGAAACACCCCTTCCTAGCAGTGACAACTAAAAATGTCTTCAAAGTGTGCAAAATGCCACTTGGTATGGATGGTGAGAGTCTCCCTAGATGAGAACCACAGATCTAGAGCTAGTCAGCCTTTTCACTTTTCCAGTGTGACCTTGAGGGAGGATTTGACCTCTCAGAGCCTTAATTTCCTCCTGTGTAAAACAGAGATAACTGCACTTTCAAAGAGGAGAGGTTCTAGGAGAATTAAACTACATATTGCAAGTAGTGCACTTACTACAATGCCTGGCAACTAGTCTTCACTAAATGGTAGTTACTGCTGTCATTAACTACTTTGACTTTCTAAACTGTTCCAATCACACAAGCTACAAACTCTAGCTGCTTCTCGGCATGAGCCCAATTATTAGGCACTTAATCCCAGCAGAGTAAACAGAGGAGTGGCCAGGAAATCTCTCCAAAGTGCCCTTCTGGAAAGGCATGCTGCTTCTGCCTCCTGTGAAAGCAGAGCTTCTCCTAGGATGGAGCATGTGGGTATAAAGTCAACACCTCGGTTTGCCTCTGCATCCCTAGGAATGAGCACAACCAGATGCAAAATCAGATCCTTGGCAATAAGGAAAAAGAGACAAAGTAAAACCCAAACAAACACAACAAAACAAATAAGCAGAGGCATCATTGCCAGAACTCCTTGAGCAGCCGTCATGCCTGGGCTTCAAGCTTATTTGTAGCCATATCTCTTGCTCCATTTCATTGATAACTTCTCAATCCTTACATGGCTTGCATCTTTCCATCTGCAGGACTTTAACAGGTCGTAGCTTGGTGGGGGCAGGGACTATTCCACTGGCTGCCTTGTTCCTAGTCAGCAGGGCAGGGGCTGCCTCTGAAAAGGACTTAAGACATTTGTGGAACGGCCTCCTCTCCCTCTGCATAGCATTTGTTTTCTCAGCACCCTAAGCACATTTCCAGCAGTAGGTGGGAGCTGCCCAGCGGTCTCTCTACTTCACATCTCAACTCCCCCACAGCCTTCCTAGGAGAACTGAAAGGCAGGAATGCTTCTGACAGTAAAGCAAGCTGGCCAGGAATGGCTGCTGACTGGCTGGAACCTGCTTGAACACTTGCTTAGGCATATACCTTCTATAAGTTAATTTATCAACCATAGAACTATTTGCTCCTGTTAGAAAGACAATGGGAAAGGTCTGGGCAAGTTCGCTATACATGTAATAGACTTTTCCGAATATTTTTGACAGGCAGTTGATTGGATCTGCACATGTGGAGCCTCAGATCCAAAGGACCAATGCTTCCATATTCAAGAGACTAGATATTGCCGGGCGTTGGTGGCGCACGCCTTTAATCCCAGCACTTGGGAGGCAGAGGCAGGCGGATCTCTGTGAGTTTGAGGCCAGGGGACCGACAGCCTCCAAAACAGAGAAACCCTGTCTCATAAAACCAAAAAAAAAAAGAGAGAGAGAGAGACTAGATATTATGAAATCACATTGACTCTCTGAATGGCTGTTTAGATGTGCCTTTGTGGTTTTCTCATTTTATCCAAGTCCCCAAATGATAGAGGGGTCAATCACAGCTATGTTGATTACTCTTATATTACTGTGACCACCAAGCATACAACTTAAGGGAGCAAACATCCATCTTGGCTCATGTTTTCAGAGGACTCAGTCCACAGCCAGTGGTTTCTCGATCCTTAGCAGAGCATCAGGGCAGCAGGGGCATGTGGCTGGGCATAGCTGTTCATATCATGTGGGGCCCGGAAGGAGAGAGAAAGACAGGAAGCTTTCTTAGATAATATACTTCCAAAGACAAGATCCCCAGTGACCTACTTCTTCCAGCTTGCCCCTACCTCCTGAGTTTCTAGAACCTTCCCAATTAATGCCACCCCCTAGGTATTAAACATTCAAAACATGAGCCTATTGGGGTGGGGATTGGGAGCACATATTTCATATCAAATGAAAGCAGCAGGTGGAATGAGCACAGAATATGCGGTTTGGAATTTCAGGATATAGATCCTACCATTCTGCTGACTACCTTCAGGGGACACTTCACTATGGTGCCTGCACGCCACACCCCATCCATCTCTATATTCTACGAGCTTATACCCAGGACTTGATGATGCCCCAGAAGACGAGAGCATTTCATTGCCTTCAACCTGCCACAGCCTGCTCAGCTTTGTAGCAGACAGCCCCGGGCTATTCACATCTAGGACCCAGGTTTAAATCAGCTCTTTGCAGAAAAGAAAATCCAGAGGCCGCAAAGGACGGCTTTCAGATGGGTTCAGTTTGCCCTTAAGTGATTTAAAAACTAAAACAGTCACCAACATTTAAAGGTTGGTATATTTCATGCAAGTTCTAGCTTCTTTCAAAGAATTGTTGGCTCTGATTATATTGGACCTAGATTTCATCCAATCATAGGGCTGTAGCTCCTGTTGTTACTCTGAAGGCATCTGAGTTCAGAGCTCTTGCTAAACACACTATAGAAAAACCTGTATGTCTGTGTCTTGTGTGACCTCATTTTGCTGTGACCTACAGCCAAGTGAGAGGATTTCAACTGCTGTTTTAACATTGTAAATGAGTAACTGAGGCCTGAGGAAGGTCAATAGCTTGTCAAAGTCACAATGGAAAATGGTAGAGCTGTGATTCAACCTTGTGGTTCCAAGGGGCATTTTCTTCCATGAACTGCCTTTGTTGGAGAGCAACTGTAAAGCTCTGTGCTCTTCACAGGCTCTCTCACATAGAGATATTTCCTATTAAGAGTGATGTGGGGTTAATAACCATGCCAACTAGCTCTGTATAGTATTGCCAATTGAGACTTTGGTATGATCAATCCAGCTTGTGTTTGGTGAGTTGAGACCACTCCCAGTATCCATCAAACTATCACTTTCCATTTATTTATATTTTTTCTATTTTTTATTTATTTTTAAGTTTAAATTTAGATTAGAAACAAGGTTGCTTCACAAGTCAATTCTGGGTCCCTCCCTTCCTCCCATGCCCTTCCCCCAGCCCCCCCCCCATTATCCCCTCATTTCCCCAGGGAGGATGAGGCTCTCCATGGGGGTGTCCATAGTCTGTCATTTCATCCAGGGCAGGGCCTAGACCCTCCCCCAAGAGTTCAGGGTGAGAGTGCATCTCACATTGTTGGATGGGAGTCCAAAGTCCATGTGTATACTCAGGATGAATACTGATCTACTGCCCAAGGCTCAATAGATTACCTAGGCCTCCTCACTGACACCCCCATTCAGGGGGGTCTTGATCAGTCCCATGTTGGATTCCCAGGCTGATGCCTGGGATTCAAGAGTTAACCTTTGTCAGGTCAGCTGTTTCTGGGGTTAAACCAGCCCAGTCTTAATCCCTTTGGTCATCAGTCCTCCCTCTCTGTTACTGGCTTTCTTGAGTTCAGCTCAGTGCTTAGCCGTGGAAGTCTACCTCTTCTTCCATCAGCCACTGAATGAAGTTTCTGTTTCCCAGACTCTTTGGCCATGGGATTGTAGGCTGACACTCCCCAGATCTATGTCTAAAATCCATATATGAGAGAGTACATGCCATGTTTCTCTTTTTGTGACTGTATTACCTCACCCAGGATGGTTTCTTCTAGTGTCATCCATTTGCCTGCAAATCTCAGGATTCCATTGTTTTTTTTTTCTGCTGAATAGTACTCCCTTGTGTAAATATACCACATTTTCTCTATCCACTCTTTGGTTGAGGGGTATCTAGGTTGCTTCCAAGTTCTGGTTATTACAAATAATGCTGCTATAAACATAGTGGAACAGACATCCTTGTTGTATGAATGGGCATCTTTTGGATATATGCCTAAGAGTGGAGTTGCTGGGTCTTGTGGTAGGTTTATTTCCATTTTTCTGAAGAATCTCCACACTGATTTCCAAAGTAGCTGAACAAGTTGGCACTCCCACCAGCAATGGAGGAGTGTTCCCCTTTTACCACATCCTCTCCAGCATAAATTGTCATTGGTGTTTTTGATTTTAGCCATTCTGACAGGAGTGAGATGGTATCTCAGAGTTGTTTTGATTTGCATATCCCTGATGGCTAAGGATGATGAGCACATTCTCAAGTGCCTCTCAGCCATTTTAGACTCCTCTATTGAAAATTCTCTATTTAGTTCTGCAGCCCCCTTTTTAATTGGATCCTTTGGTGTTTTGGAGACTTGCTTCTTGAGTTCTTTGTAAATTTTGGAAATCAGCCCTCTTTCAGATGTGGGGTTAGTGAATATCTTTTCCCATTCTGTGGGCTGCCTTTTTGTTTTGCTCCTTTGCCTTACAGAAGCTTCTCAGTTTCAGGAGGTCCCATTTGTTAATTGTTGATCTCACTGTCTGTGCTACTGGTGTTATGTTCAGGAAGCTGTCTCCTATACCAATTCGTTCAAGGGTACCACCCACTTTCTCTTCTAAGAGGTTTAATGTGGCTGGATTTATGTTGAGGTCTTTGATCCATTTGGACTTAAGTTTTGTGCATGGCATGAACATGGATAGATCCACATTCTTCTACATGCCAGCCTCCAGTTATGCCAGCACCATTTGTTGAAGATGCTTTCTTTATTCCATTGTATATTTTTAGCTTCTTTGTCAAAGATCAGATGTCCGTACGTGTGTGGGTTAATACCCGGGTTTTCAATTCGATTCCATTGGTCTACCTGTCTATTTTTGTGCCAATACCAAGCTGTTTTCAGGACTATAGCTCTATAATAGAGCTTGAAGTCAGGGATGGTGATGCCTCCAGACGTTGCCTGGTTGAACAGGGTTGTTTTGGCTATCCTGGGTCTTTTTCCACACAAAGTTGATTATTGTTCTTTCAAGGTCTGTGAAGAATTGTGCTGGGATTTTAATGGGGATTGCATTGAATCTGTAGATTGCTTTTGGCAGGATTGCCATTTTTACTACATTGATCCTACCTATCCAAGAGCATGGGAGATCTTTCCATTTTCTGAGGGCTTCTTTAATTTCTTTCTTTAAAGATTCAAAGTTCTTGCAATACAGGTCTTTCACTTGTTTGGTTAGAGTTTCCCCAAGGTATTTCTTGTTGTTTGTCGCAATTGTAAAGGGTGATGTTTCTCTGATTTCTTTCTCAGCCCTTTCATCATCTGTATATAGTAGGGCTACTGATTTTCTTGAGTTGATCTTGTAGCCTGCCACTTTGCTGAAGGTGTTAATCAGCTGTAAGAGTTCCCTGGTAGAGTTCTTTGGGTCATTATGTAAACTATCATATCATCTGCAAACAGTGAAAGTTTGACCTCTTCCTTCCCATTTGTATCCCCTTGATCCCCTTTTGTTGTTGTATGGCTCTGGCTAGAACTTCAAGTACCATGTTGAAAAGGTATGGAGAGAGTGGACAGCCTTGTTTTGTTCCTGATTTTAGAGGAATTGCATTGAGTTTCTGTCCATTTAGTTTGATGTTGGCTGTTGGTTTACTGTATATAGCCTTTATTATGTTTAAGTATGTTCCTGTTATCCCAGATCTCTCCAAGACCTTTATCATGAAGGGGTGTTGGATTTTGTCAAAGGCTTTTTCAGCATCTAGTGAGATGATCATGTGATTCTTGTTTTTCAGCTTGTTTATATGGTGGATTACATGGATGGATTTTTGTATGTTGAACCATCCCTGCATCCCTGGGATGAAACCTACTTGATCGTGGTGAATAATTGTTTTAATGTGTTCTTGGATCCAATTTGCCAGTATTTTATTGAGTATTTTTGCATCAATGTTCATGAGGGATATTGGTCTGAAGTTCTCTTTCTTAGTTGTGTCTTTGTGTGGCTTGGGGATCAAGGTTATTGAAGCCTCATAGAAAGAGTTTGGCAAAGACCCTTCTGCTTCTATTGCGTGGAATACTTTTGTGTAGTTCACTGGACTTATGAGTGGCGGTTAGAATGGCAGCATGAGTAGCAGGGTTATGCAATCCTGCCATGTTCATTGTTTCCATGGTTTTGGGTGCTGTTTCTCGTGCTGGCACAACCACTGCAGATTCAGATGTTCAGATTCAACCTTTTTGGTCCTTTGCCATGGAAATATGGAGCACATGGGCATCCAGGTACTTCTTCCTATTCTAGGTCCAAGAACAAGAAACTGTCCCCAGACTTTGGTATAGAAGGATGTGGTTCCCACTCCAATAGATAGGAGCAAACATGGTGCCACATCATATTACATAGCTAAGAAGGTCAGGTCTCCTGTAGCCCCACAAGCTATCTGACTCTACCAGGGTAATTGACTCAGAAGATTGTTTCCCAATGCAACAAATACCAAAGTAATTTCCTCCTACATCTTCCTCCTCCAGCATTGCCCTGAACAACTAACCTATTATGAAGCTTAGCCCCATTTAAAAACATATTTATTAGGGAAGGGGACATGTGCCATGTGGGGGTCGGAGAGCACATGTGTGGAGTTGTTGTTCTCCTTTCAGTATTTGGGTCCCAGGGATTGAACTCAGGTCAAGGGCTTGGCAGCAAGCGCCTTTATGCTCTATGACATTTCACTTGCCTACCCCAAATATTTTTTAAGTTTTTCAGTTCTTACTACCATCACTATTCAGCTCATCAACCTGCCACCGTTTCCCACCTAGATGATGATGACAGACATCTTTCTGGTCATCCTATTTTCACTTTTGCCCATCTCGCTCATTTCTCTCAGGATAACCAGAAAGTTAATTTAAAAGGCAAATATATCACCCTTCTACATACCCCATACCCCCCCAACACTACTTTAAAGAGTCACAATGTCATTCTGTTTTTTATCAGTCAGTCCTTTGCGATTGACATTACTGCCTCTATAAAACTCTTCAGAACTCTGTTCTCTAGCCACTCTGGCCTTTTGCTGGCTGTCATAGAGACCAAGAGCCTTTCCTGCCTGAAGCATTCATTGTTCACAGAGTTTTTCTGGATGGACTACCACTCCCCTTTCCAGGAAATCCCTTCATCAAACAATGCCCACTACCCTCCCATGTGCAACTGTTACCCTTCATATCCCCAACGTAAGTTAGGCTCATTATTATTTCCTCACAGAACTTCATTTTCTTTGTTACAACACTTAGCCACAGTTCACAGCCACATAGTGGGCAGGACCACGACTGTGTGGCATACTGGATGCACTCCAAGATGGACTGCAGTTCTAGACCAATGGCTAATCTACTATTGGTTTCATTCTGCTTGCTGCTTTCATTGCAGTTTAATTCCAGATCATATTTTTTTTCTGAATTCCAATAACAAGAGGAAATGTTTTCCTGTTTCTCACTCTCACGATCCTCTTTGGTTAATGCCATTCCCACCCCAACTCCAAGCATTAAGAGACAGTGGATATCAAGTTTTACATGCTAAGTCAAAATCAGTTTATTCTATCAGTTCATTCATCAAAGACATGTAATACTGCTAATCAATTTCCATTTGGTAGCAGCGGACTAAGCAGACAATACTCTTAACATAATTACAGCAAGGGCAGAGAGAATTGATATTTAAGCCTGCTTCCTACATGGACAGTTTACCTCAGCTTTCATGTGCTGGGAGTTATTCCTGAAGACCTGTTTAAACCACAGAGTCTTTCATGCCAGGCCTCCCACCAGCCAGGTGTCTCCAGACATTTGTCACCTTCCTCAGTCCCACCGAAACCACCAAGGTCATATGAAAGGAACATCTCTCAATTCTTCATCTTTGTGGAAGGCATCCCTCTAGAGCTGTTGTGTCCTTCTCATTTTGCCACTTGAACTTGTCCCCATTCTCAAATCTCAGCTGAGCTTTCCTCGCTATCAGTCAGGATGGTCACAGGCTTGCTGTATCTAAGTGAGCTTGGGGGCCCAGCAAAAGACATTCATAGCACACCTGACCTTGCTGAGACCAGCTTCTCACACCCTGTCTTTTACTGCCCATCTCGCTCAAGAACTGAAAGGTGTTTCTAACGTTGAATATAGTGTTTGGCAAATAATGGGCACTTAATGGAACTATAGAAAAGAGGAGAAGGGGAGAAGTGGGGAGAAATGGGAAAGCAAGGTTGTGGGTTTAATATTGGAGCTCCAGATAGAAAAAAATCGTGAGACTCTCATGATCTTAGTGGAGGGAGATGACACAAGTGAAAATCAATACCCATTAGTATATGATCAGGGCAGAAGCTTGATAGCATTAATTAGGACTCTCAGAATCCATTTCCTCCCATTCAAGAAAATCTAAGGCAAAAAAAGTGTTTAAAAAACTTCTGGAATAGAGACAAATGGACAGACAGACAGCACAGTCTGCACATTGGGTGTACATATTCATTAGGCAGTCTTTGTGCACCAGTAAGGAGTGGGAAGGGACACTGTGAGCCTCACCTCTGACAGCAATAATCGTCCTCCAACACAATGCGCAATGCAGACAGCTCTGTTTCCAGGACACTAATATCAAGCAAAGCAATGCAGCACCAAGGGGCTTCCCAGGGCTGCTCCAAAACAATCCCCAGGCAACTCTGCACAGCCTGCAACAAAAATTCATATTCTCCAAGACTGATCTTTTGACCTTGCTGTTCTCAGATCCACTGGAGGACAGCGAGAGGGAAATGTGAGGCTTGTATCTGATTTGCAGTCATCCTCTACTCTGGTGCTCTGGTGCTGATGGAGTGTGGGAATTCTAAGTTACTGCTGCACAGGCTCTCCTTCTGTAGTCCCATCACAGCTTGCTTGTGGTCTGTCCCCACCCCCTCCAAGACAGTTTGACCCCCCCGCCCCCACCCCGCCCCCTCAAAGGGAAAGAGACAACTCCCTCGGGATCCGTTACTCTGGCCTGCTGAGTAGCCACACTGTGATGCTATGGGGAAAGAGCAGGCTATGCCTTAATTGACTTTAATGCCACTGTCACCATCATCCTCACTAATGCTTCTGAGATGCCACTAAAGGCCTAGCACCGTGCCTCATCTTCCAGCCCACAAGGTGGGATAAAGGTCCCTTTTACTTGTCATCATGAATTGCAATGTTGTAGTAAAATGAGACTTAGAACACACAGGATTTACCCAAACCAAGTTTGAACCCAGACCTACCCTACTCCACAGACCTAGCTCTGAAATTCCAGGTGCTTCTGTTGAAACCACCATTCTACCATCTGTGGCTTCTTCCCCAGCCCTGATGGATGCTCATTCCTGTCTTGTATGGGGAAACACAGTCTATAGCCCAGAATCATGGCTACCTGTTAGATAAAGCTTTATTGAAACATACTGTGCTCATTCACTGATACTTTGTTCTTGACTTTCATGCTACCAATGGCAGAGACGAATAGTTGAGACAGAGATCACAGGACCTACAAAACTATAAATGTTTACTATTTCAACACCTAAAAGAAATAGTTTGCTGCCTCCTGATGGAGTAGATAAGGCAGATTCCATGCTCACTTAGCTCAAATTGAGTGTGTGTATGTGTGTGTGTGTGTGTGTGTGTGTGTGTGTGTGTGTGTGTGTGTGTGTAGTGAGAACTCCTGACCATACCATTTTACAGAGAAGAGAATTGGGTCTTGAAAAATTATGATAGGTTGTCTAAGGATACAGACCTAGTAAATGACAGGTAGAGGTCGAACACATTTAGGCCCCCAAGCTTGGCCCTGACCACATAGACACTGACCACATGGTGCTGAGTGAGGATGACTCTGACTGTGAGGAGGCCTGTGAGGGAGGAGATGATGCCAGACTAGCTAGTGAGTACTCGGGCACAGCAGAGTTGGTTTGGGATATGGGAGCCCTGGGGCTATACACTTGTCCATGAAATCCCCGTTGAAAGTGTCCCCCACCCCCAGAAGATGCTGCCAGCAGCTAGTACTCATCAGAAAAGTAACATATGAGAAGGCAAGCAGCGGGGAATGCCGTCACTTCTCACAGGAGACTGCTTCTCCAACTCTACGGTGGACCCCGTGACGTATTTCATGATGAATAATAATGAGACAGTGATATGGTGTCTCTGGCAGCCTTTTCCTTGGCGTCTAAGGGTTCATCTCTGTAGTACATGGTTTCTGTCAAAGATGTTAACCCACACTCAAGGGAGGAGGAAATGTTCCTCTCTCCCTTAGGCTGAGAGAACGAAAGAGGCGAGAAGAAAAAGGGATTTCATATCCTCAGATGACGCAGTGAGCTTCCTCCCACGGCCCTGCCTTCCAAATGATTGCTTGTAAAAATGGGAAGCTCCCTGCCATGGGGCGGTGTTGGGTCATCACTGGAGATGCTGGCTTGTGCTGGAATTCCACTTGACCTCTGAGGCACTCAGCCTTGGGGCTGTGGTTTTCTGGAGATGTCACAGAGCCACCTTCTGTCTTCTTTGCTTTCCTCTGAGGGAAAGCTCTCACGTTCTATCAGTCACTCAGGTCTTCCTAAACTCTCTCAAAGCCCCTTCTGTCTGATTTCAGGCCTGAAATTTTAGATCTATGAAAACGTTCATGACCAATAGACTTACAACTATCTCTCTCAAGGTTACAAAATGGAATACCCTCCCCAGAACTGAGATATAGGATGTTTCCTCCTTTGCTTGCCTTAGTAGGAAGATCAAACCAAATTTTATGTTTCTCTCCTAACTTTACTTTTTACTCCCTATCCCCAGTCACACAGTAGTCATTTTGGATGTTATTTTGTATTTCCTTCTAAGTGATCTTATACTTGCACTTCTGTCATCAATTTCCACACCCACTGCGTGCTTTACAGATGATAAAAACACTTTGTTGCTTGTCTCTCGCTGATCCTAAAGACAATGCCACCAAAGAGTAATGAGAATTGCCACCAAGCTGTGTTAAATGCTTCTGACCTGACCAGCACTTTCCTGATGGCTTTTTGAGTGTGTCCCCTTATTTAAAGCTCTCTGATGGCTTCTGAAGAAACAGTATTAGCCACACATGAATGTGAAAAAATTAAGGTACAGGGATATGAGCAATTAACCCTCCAAATAGGACATAGAAATCAGCAGGGCTAGCACAGAAAGCTAGGTAGTTGGTGCTCAGAACGAAAATGTCCACTGGGCTTCACTACCTAAACTATTAAAACTCTGCTGTATTTTAGAGGTTCTTGGTAGTTCAGATGATGCAAGCCATTCACAGCAGAATGAACCCAAAAGGCTCTGGACCTCTACCTTGAGAAGGCTGCTGTGAGCTGCTGGAGCTGCTCATAACTGACTGACTACCCAGCAGCAATGGTATCAGCTTCCCTACCATCTGTCTGAAGTGCTGGGATCGCCTGCCAAGTTCTGCATCCCTAGGCAGTCAGTTGGCTCAGATCAGCTCTGGGAAACAGAGGCCACCCTCAGTCAACAGTCCAGAAAGGACTGTGGCACATAGCCACAGCTTGGCTCAATACAGGATCCCTTTTATTAAAGTACCAACTAAGGCAATACATTAAAGTCGCCACACAAAGGTGTGGTGGGGGACACCAAGGGACAATCTCTAGACCAGAAGATAGGAAGAAAGGAAGCTGGCCTAGTGGTCCTCACAACCTACTGTGTGCCAGGCATATAAATCTGCTAGTATGTCTTGGTCTTCTCTCTCTCCTTGGTAGTAGGATCATACTCCCTGTAGCCCTTCTGTTTCTATTAACCTACACTCCAACCATGGGCCTTTACCTTTCCTCTATATGCCTAGTTACATCCATTACCCTACTCGCAACCCATCTCCTTGAGTGACACTCTGACTACTTGGTGAGGTTTGTCCCTGAGGAGGAAGTCCTGTGCTCACACACACCATACCTTGCAAAGTAGCTCAGGATAAGTTCACTAATACCTTGTGGCCTCGCTTCCTCATTTGGCTTGTGGAAGCAGTGTCTGGCACACAGTAGGGAGGAGGACAGTCACATGGGTGTGAATGGCTAGGAGTAAGGAATACTCACCCGTTGGTCCCCAGACAGGTCATCAGCACATAGCTTTTCTTCTAGTGACAAATGGACTCGGGCCTGACCTAGAGTACTGGCAGTGACTTGTTCTGCCCCCATGACCTTCTTTTTGCAAGAAGACAGAGAGGGAATGAGAAGCTTTACATATAAGACTTTAAAAAGTATTAATTAACCCAAACTAGACATTCTTGTTATTATGCAAACACTGTGGAGCAATCATACAAGTAATAAACAGAAGGGGTCCTATCGCACTTGAAAGACAAGCAGGGCTTCGGTTGTGAACTAGCACAGAGAACACGTCCCACAATGGGACACCATTTCAGCCACGGTAGAGAAGGTCAGGAAGGGGTCAAAAAGAGGAGGAAATGGATCACAAGAAGGCAGAGATAGTTCTAGATCCCACAGGAACCACAGTTCCAAAGCTGGGGACACCCACAGCAGCCCTTTCCCCCAAGGCTTCATTTCCTTACTGCTCTGAATGGTACTTGAGGTTTGCTAAAGCTCTCAGTAAGGCCTCTCAGACATAGTCCAGCGCAGCCCAGTGATGTGAATGACGACCACTCTTTGCAGCATCTGTGCTGAGGTATACTGTCGGCTCTCTCAGAAACAAAGTGGGACCCTTTAATGGCGGCCGAGTCCCATGCTTCTGCCAACGTCTGGCTGCCCTGAGCTCTCTGTTCTTCTGGGATGAGCTCCTACCATAAACTCTCCCCTTCCTTCCTCTTGTGAAAATTCTGCAGTGTAGGCAGGCATCCAGAAGAGGGAAAATCACTGCAGTTCCCAGCAGCACTCTGCAGTACTACGGTGGATGATACACCTCAGAGTGCATGGCTGCCATTTGTCTCTGCCTGTCAGGGGTGGGGTTTCCTGCCAAGTCCGCTGCAGTCTTTCCAATGATTCTACAGCGGGTGCTCAGCTTCCTCCAGCTCCCCTGGAAGTTCCCAAATCGATTCAAGGTTTGCAGCTCTCGTGGTCCTGCCAGACATTTTGGTCAAATCTTTCTTCACCATTACAGTTTTCTGAGATGCTAAATGGCAGGGATGAGGCTTGTAAGACCTTGAAGGGAGGCATGTATGAGCCACCTCCGAATGCTTTGAGAACATCAGCAGAGCTGTTGAGGAGCAAGGGGCTGCAGGAGTCTTTCTCATTTTCAATCCTAGATCTAATGTTTTAATCAGGCACATAGGCCTGTCCACACAGGAGCAAAGGGTTCTTTGATATGAAAGAGGCCACTTAGGAAATGGATAGGTTGAGACCACCAAGTACAAATAAGACTAATTAAGAGGGAAACAGTCTCAGTGGCACAAAACCAAAGGAAATGGTTCAGAAATGGAAGAAGTGTTTTCAGTCTTCCTTAACACGACTGGATCCCACCCACCGTGGAAACAGAAACTCAACATTGACCTTAGGAGTGACGGTAGCTATTCTGTAGCCTCAGAGGGAACCTTTCAAGCAATACAAGTTATCACTGTGGGCTACTTGTCTTCAGAGGAGAAAGAAGAGAAGTGGGACGCTGTCACTCATTCCCACCCATACTCATCTGACACAGTTACTCCTCCAGGTATTCCTCCAAAAGACCTCAATTCTCTACTTGTCTGAATGGGCAGCTCCCCAAGTGTGCAGTCACATAAAGAATAAATCAAAGGCAAATTAAAGATAAAATGATATGACCTAAGAAAACAGTCACGTGATGAGGTGGCAATGCTTTGGGAAATACCAAGGAAGCCCCTGGGAGGAACTCTTAATGACACATAGCTCAAGATAATACTAAGATAATAATAAATCTTTCATGGATGAGATGAAGCTGAACTAACTGGCTGGCAAGTCCATCGGTGGCAGTAAACTTTTCCCTTTGAGAGACCACGCTAGAGATACCATCACGAGTAGGCAATGCCTCTCCTTGGGACAATGGACCAGGGCAAAATCCCTGCATGGCTAATGTCCCAAGATCTGCAAGGTGGGTGATTCTAATAGATGCACACCACCACCTTCACTGTGCACCCTCACGCCATGACAAAGAAATCCAGGAGGACTAACCCAAAACACTTATCAAAGAGGCAGGATGAGAGGTTGGCAAAGAGGCTAGAAAGGGAAAACTGAAAGAAAGAAAAGGAGGAGAATGGAAGGCTGTGAAAAAAAGGAGGGTGAGAGATGGGACATAGAAGAGTGAGGTGGAGCAGGAGAGAGAGAAGAACTCTTCAGGGGGAAGAATAGGGATGAGGAGGAAGAGGGAATTAAAGGGGAGAGGGCAGGGAAAAGATGGAGGCAGGGACTTTGGTTGATCTGTGACATTGATGTCTTAGGCTAAGCTGAGCTTGTCTAGAATACTAGGCTCATTATGGTATCCCCTGTACTGTTTTATATGCCTGAAGCATTTTTATTTTTTAAATGCGTGATGGAGAAGAAGAATAAAAATGAAGAGTAAGATGAAGTTTTTTCCTCTGGTTACTTTGGCAAATGCAGTTAGTGGCCTAGAGTGAGAGGGGAATAATTGCAGGCATGACCTACTCTCTAGGGACCCCTGACCCTGACCCAGATGGAGGTCATGGCACCATAACCACTCTTGATGCTCCAGGTGACAGCAGGGTACCCTAGCCTTCTAGGCTTCTGCCACCTAAGCATGCTACTAAGCCCCTCTACCAGTGTTTCCTGAGTCCTGATTTGCTAGGATACACACTAGCAACACTATTCTTCAGGCATTTACAGATAGAGGGGAACGGCTTAGAGTTCCACTTTTCATTGATGAAATGAAGAAGATTATCTCGGGAGTTTTTAGGCTTGATTTTCTTGGGCAACTCAGATCCCAGGGTAAGGCTCAGAAGTGACTGGAGGATACTATGATTCCCCACTTTCCCTAGAACAGCTGTACTTCATTCTATTGCAGGTATTGATATACTAGTTAAGCTTGAATTTGGAAAGACAATTCCACTACTAAAGGATATTTGAGAACTGATGAATAAGATTCTTCCATGTTCTAAAATTTCAAGTTCTCTGTTTTATTACTAAGGTTATACTAGCCCATGAAGCCTCTGTATGTAAGAAATCATTCACTCACTGAATCATCAAACATTGAAGGATATTCCTACCATGAAGGGAGCTAATAGAAAGCAAACGAATAAAGAGAGAAGGAAGAGTGCCCATTATACAGAGTGACATGTGGAGTAGAAAGGGACAGGAGAGAGAGTCCTGGGTCTGAATAGCCTTGGAGCCAAGGCTTCACACCAAAGGGTTAGCCTTGAAAGATGAGAGGAAGATCACTTTAGAAACAGACACAAAGGTGAAAGCCAGATGGAGAGAATGACTCTGGCATTCCAGGACCAGGAGAATCAAGTCACGTAGGGCTATGAAGAGCGGTACGAGGTGAGAATGGATCAGGAGAGTGGCAGGGCCAAGTGACTGTGGGACTTGAAGACTACAGCAAGAGCTTAGATTGCAGTAAAGTGCAGAGGGACATCACCTTTATTGGGTTACATGGAGGGGGCTGTGTGATCTGACTGCGCTATGTAAAGAACCCTGAAGTGCCAAAAACAAGGCTGAGAATAAAATGAGCAAAAATGGAAATACTCTCAGAGTGGTAGAGATGCTGGATAAAGGGGACCTGAGGATAAGTAGCTGGAACTGCGTGGAAGGGTCCAATGTGGCATAGAGGAAAATGAAAACAAGATCCTATCGTCAGTATACATTATCTATACTCTTTTGATATTGAACAGTACAATTTTGGATCTTAACTTCACCGTCCAGAGACTAATTCTGACTTCTGCTCACCCATTTTGGTAAAAATGCCAAAAAGTTGAGTTACTTTCCTTTGTCTTTTTGAGCATTTAAGGGAAATATGACTTTAGATAGAGCCCAAATGTACATGCCCCCCTTTGAGAAGGCTTATGGAGAAAGGTGCTGGGCAGTCTCCATATTAGAAACATGGATAAAAGATTTAGACCATAGCATTAATTCTTTGATTTTAGATGTGTGTGCAGTAACACCTGGCAACAGATTTGACCAAGCACTTAATTGAATACAAATGGAAGGGGATAGAGACTGAATTCCAAGACCCAGGGGTGAATGATCAATAGTGACTGCCAAGGGCTTTCCAAAGACTTAGAACTGTGCCTCAAATTCAGCGACCACAGGGGACTACTAAGATGCCATTTTCTCCTTCGGGAATATGTTCTCCAGCCAGGAAAAGAAGTCCACATGAAAATAGACAGACGTCTAACCAACTAAAGAAACAGAGTGAGGAATAAGGCTCTTGAGGCTGATAGCATGTTCAAGTCCCATCCCTGAGACTTGGGTCAATGTATCTAATTCTCCTTAAACCAGAAGCAATGCTTATCAGCTTCCTAGCAGGGATTATGTGGGATTCAAAAATACTTTATCATAAAATGTGGCACAAATAGTAAGGGTCATTTCTGACTCTAATTTCAGAAAGAGAAGGGAGAGGGCAAATATGTCAGCAAATGAAGCTGTACAAAGGAAAAAGCATCAAATTAAAGAGTCTCCTGCTCAAACTCACCAATGACTTTCCAGTATCTGAAATGGGAATTGGCAATCCATGGTCTCAGGCCCATGCCACCACGTTTATTGAATAGATATGTATTAAACACAACTACAGACATTGTCTACCCATCACTTATCACTCCTTCCTTCCTACCATTAACAGAAATGAATGACTTAAATAGAACGATGGGTAGCAAAATGAAATGTTTATGATTTGGTCCTAAGCATAAAGGTTAAATGCCAGTTAATGAGGAAAGGTGTTCTGATAGATTAATAAACATAAAATGAATTGTATCTTTTCTCTATGTCACCTATAACTCTGTGTCACATTTGATACCACTTCCCAAGAGCCTATTCTATCCCTTAGTGTCATTACTGGATCTCTTCTTCCTGCTACAGTAGGGATGTGGATGGATTCTTCTTCAGAGTCTATATCATGTCCATTACAGTGCACACCTCTAACCAGACCCCAAGTTTTACTAATTAAATCTGAGTCACATACTGGGATATCATAATATACTAAAAAGATGGATGTATTTCATTCATCCTAGAAGTACTGATAATATATCATTGAGAGGGAAAGAAAGCTGGAAGCAAATCTATTCTTTTTTTTTAATTTTATTTTCCAGTTTAAATTTAGATAAGAAACAAGGTTGCTTCACAAGTCAGTTCCAGGTCCCTCTCCCATTCCCTCCCTTCCTCCCGTGCCCTCCCCCCCACGTTATCCCCTCATTTCTCCAGGGAGGGTGAGGCCCTCCATGGGGGTGTGCATAGTGTGTCATTTCATATAGGGCAGGGCCTAGACCCTTCCCCAAGAGTTCAGGGTGAGAGTGCACCTCACATTGTTCTATGTGTGCAAATGTTGACGCCATGCTAACTACAGAACTCTGTGCAGTAGATGTAGTAGCATGTGCATAGAGTCCCTGCTACTTTGTAGGCCGAGGCAAGAAGTCAAGGACAGCTTGAGCAACGTAGGAAGATCTCACCTATTAAATATTTTTTAAATTGCTTTGTGACATAGAAGGCAAGGCAAGTTAGATACTATGTGATTAAATTCATTTGTTCTATGAAGATTCACTGAAGATCTGCCCTGTGCCAATCCAGGAGCAGAGATTGAGAGCAGATTGCCACTACATTTTGCTCTCAGGGAGCTTCTAGTTTAGTTGAAGAGGCAGAGTGTCAGGAGATAATGACACTAGGGAGACAAGGACATACCAAAGTGTGTGAAGCATAGAGGTGACAGGGTTGTAGGCGTGGCTCCTGGGAACGTCATTTTCATGTATTTCCCCTTGAGAGTAGAGGCCAGAAGGCCCAAGACTCACTTACAAACATCTCAGCCTTTATTTGCATTGTATCTAGTGAGCTAGAGTTGACCTAATGACCACCTTAGATATCTCTTTCAATTATCCAATTATGTGAAGTTTTATGTAGGCCAAATCATATGTTCCAGACCAGCAAGTAGCCCAAGCCAATCACAAGATAATGACTATGCATTTAACCCTTCATAGTATCACCTACGCACACTCCAGAACAGAGAGCTATGATAGGAAGCCTGAGGTACACAGCTGACAGAGGTGGCATGGGTGGCTTTGGCTGTCAAACAGATGGACACTGACTGACTCTCTCAGGACCTCTGATATAAGCAAAAGGCATAGCTGGATTACAGGCATTTGGTTTGTGTTCAGGAAGTCAACCATCAAAGGAAAATTAGAAACTATTGCAAAGATAAGCTCTGATCCCAGCCTCCAGGCATGCAGCAGGATGCTGGGTCACTCTGGGGAGTGATTCTGGACTCTGGCCAGGTTATTAATTAAGCTCTAACCACCAAGTCCAAAGGAACTCCCTATCAATTAGTGAACAGCTGAAAGCCCATGAGACTTAAGGCCTCCCAAGGGATATGTGTTTCAACCAGGTGAACTCCCCTGGAATAAAGAGCCCAGAGGGGATTGGGAATAGAAGAGTTAGAACACAAATGTGAGTCTCACTGAAAGAGAATACTGTTTCTTAAACTTCCTAGGCCCTGTCTAGGACACAGAATTTTCAAATTAGCCTAATGATTCAGAGTTCTCACTCTTTACCTGTACCAAACTTAGTGTAGGACAAAAAAATGTAAATGCTCATAATTAAAAACAAAATCACACTTTAAAAATTATGTAGAGCTGGAGAAAGGGCTCAGCTGTTAAGAGCACTTGTTGCTGTTGCAGAGGACCCAAGTTCAATTTCCAACACCCGCTTCAGGATGCTCACAACCGCCTATAACTCCAGCACCAAGGCTTCACTAGACTTCTCACACACTCACTCATATGTGCACCCCACACACATGCATAACTAAAAATAACTTGTTAAAACATTTAAAATTGCGGGCCGGGCGGTGGTGGCGCACGCCTTTAATCCCAGCACTCGGGAGGCAGAGGCAGGCGGATCTCTGTGAGTTCGAGGCCAGGCTGGACCGACAGCCTCCAAAACAATACAGAGAAACCCTGTCTCGTAAAAACCAAAAAAAAAAAAAAAACATTTAAAATTGCATCCACCCAAGAATGAGATATAGCACTTCCTTTCCTTTATTAGCAATGATTTAAAAAAATCTAGTCATCATGAACTGCCCAAGTATGAGGGCAGAAGCATTGGTGAAAGGGCCTCCTTCACACAAAGGTGAGGGTTTAGAGACACAAAACTTTCCAGAAGGCTAATCTGTAAGCTGACAATTTCAACAGAAAGTTAAATATAGCTACTTTCATCTACGAATTCGTCTATGAATTTATTCCGAAGAGATTATTAGACAAATGGGCCAAGGTTCACACAGAAAATATGCTGCTTATGGCATTATTAGTAATACCAAGTTTTTATAAATATCTCAGTATCATCAAATGGAGAGTATTTAAAGAGATCGAGGTATACTACACAACAGAGTCCTGCCCCCAGTTAGAAGGATAGTGGGAATCTGTGAGGCATACTGGGGCACTTCCTTCAGGTTCTTTATTGAAGGGAAGGATTCCTGTCCATCATTCCACCCCTGAAAACAGCATGCACACACACTGCACCATGCAACACAAAGAATGGGCCCGTCCAAGTTGGTGGTGCATAGAGGCTCTGAGTGCTGAGGTGTCTGGTGATTTTTTTTCTTTCCTTATAAAAAAAACCATTGCCATTTGAATTTTTGATTGGGTGCATGGTATCTTTACAAATAGAAAATCAACTATATTTAAAGGTCAAACGAAAACTTTTAAAGGGGGTGTAGCGCTCCCAGAGAAAGGGCAGTGATGAAATTGGAATGATAGCTGGTTTTGGAGGAGAATGTAGAGGGAGTCTGAAACCTGCTGCAGATTGTGTGTGGAGTGATTCAAGCCCTAGAGAAGCTGACAAGCCCCACCCCTTATGAGCCTGTGCTTCACAGTCGGTCCTTAAGCTGAAAGGCCAGCTCTGTCATTTTCTAGGTAATGAAACTTGGGACAAATTACTTAGCCTTCTGTTTCTCAGTGTCCACATCTATAAAACAAGACAGCAATATCACCTGCCTCTAAGAGTGTCACGAGGACTCAGGGTAAATGAAAAACACCCAGCACAATGCCTGGCATGTAACCAAGGCTCAGTAGACACTAGCACTCACATTGGGAGGTCTAGGCTATGAAGTTTAAGGTGAAGTTCAAGATGCATAGGGTTCAGGGATGTGACAGTCTCATCCATCTCTGTTGCTCACTTTGCAAGATGAGAATAATATACAGAAGGGTCATGTTGAAGATTTAGTGCCAAATGCCCACGCAGCACTTAGTCACAGTGAGTTTTCAATTTGTACTTGTCACTATAAACATACAATAATTATTTGACTATGAAACAAGCAGCAAGCTTCCTGGCCTCAGAGGTATCCAGGTAGGCTAAGCAACCACTCATGGAAGGACCTAGAGACTTATTCACAAAAAGATTCAACTAGACCTGAAAAGCCTATGCAAAGTCATGGAATCATAGGAATGACTTTGGCATGATGTGCAGGATGACAGGATCATCACCTTAGGGAGTCACATGACAATTCCATGGTCAGAGACTAGCCTGATTTTCAGGCCAGTGAGTCAGGTGATGATGATTCTTCCAAACTGCTCATTCTTTCTTAAACACAGCTCTACTGTTCTGGGAAGGCTGAAGAGGGTGGTTTACCCAGTGGTGGGTTACAGAACCCATGGATGTGGTTGGTTGCAAGATCCATTCTCTCTCCCCAGAAACACACACATTATACAGTCCCTGAGACCTACAAGGAGACATGGCTGCAGGCAGACACTGCCAGAACAGGAAGCACATGCTGGTCACTCCTTTGAACATTATCTCATCTACTTCTCATGAGACTGATCCACTGTCAGGTTATCATCCCATTTTACAGATAACAGTTTTTAAAAAATGAGATCCTTCAGTGAGTAAGAAATGGGGTCTAAGGTACACTTACAATTTGAAGTTGGTTTATTTCAAAAGCTTTATGACAGCATCTTAAATGGGCTTTAATCCCTTTTAGGACCAGGTGTACATATGCACCCAGGATTGGAGGGGTCAAGTGAATCCTCTCAAGGTAGTAGGAGTGGAGAAAGTCAATGTGGCCAGGGGATTACCTGGAACCCTAGAGAGAAAGTGTAGGCTGCATCCTACCTGCTACATAGGAATCTGTAAGCAGCAGGAATTGAGCATATTGCCAAGAGTTCCTGCTTCAGGAGCTAAGGGCTATTGCTAGAGAAGCCAAGAGTTTGAGTCTGCTCAGCAAGATGAAGCACCACACAGATTACTCATTCTAAGATACCCAAGTGCTGGGAAGGGGCCACATTTGTCACTTCCTTCCTTTTACGGTCTCTTGGTTAACCCAGGCAGGCTATGAATTTGCATCATCCACACCTCTCTGTCCTGCTTTGTTATGGCTAGGATTGGTCATGACAGTCCCCTATGTTTCTAGGGTGATTTTTCCAGCCACTGCCAGCATCTGTCCACCCACCAGGCAGTTCCCATGGGGACAGAGCTAAAGCTTCCTGACTTGAAATTTCAGATTCAAATTGTATCTCTTTGACCTTCAGGAGCCTTGAAACTTCTCATCAGTCAGGATGATAACCTACCCTTCTGTTGTAAGGGTTAAAAGCGATCATTATATACTGGAAAGACGGGGGGGGGGCAATATTAGAGAGCCAAAGTCTGGAGCGTCGCACTTTAGGGTCAGAACCTGGCTCTCCCACTAGCTGTTTATCTTCAGACATGTTACTTAACCTTTCTGAGTCTCAGAGTCATCAGTTGTAAAATGGGTGAAATAGCACCGTCTATGTAGGAGTTTTGCGTTGAGTAAACGAGTTCAGAATTTTAGAGCACTTGCCGCTGCACCTGTCACATTAGTGGTTACTCAGTAAATGTGAGTTGTTATGATTAATGTGTGGAAAGCCCTCAGCATGGTAAAAAAATGAGTATCCAATAAATGGTGGCTGTTATTCTTACAAGGTACATGCTCCTCGGAGAATTTTGTGCACATTTATCTCCTCGAAAGCAATAAAAATGAAGATGTTTGAGAAGAAGCTTGTCCTTAGGTAAATGTCAGTCACAGCTGGGAGAAGCCATGGTTCTCTTGTCCCTTCAGAGGACCTCCACCAGCCCTGCCTGTGCCCAGGCTCTCCTCTGCTTCCTGTGGACCTGCCCTTCACTCTCTCAGCACATGCCTACCAGGCACCTACAGGGAGCCTGAAGGAGGCCTGGAAGCCCAAGCCCAGAATGCAAAAGCTCCTGCTTCATCTTCTCTAGTTACGAGCTAGTGGGCAATACACAACAAGGAAGTGTACACCAACAATGGTTATTTAATGACAGCTGGATTTGAACCTGAAAGCATGTGATAGTAGGGATCCCAGTGACACCATCTTATGGCCATCTCCACTTCCCCTTTCTCCCACCTCCCTGGCAACCTATCCATATGCTGTCTACTAAAATTCTGTTTTAATTTCGAGAAGGCCGTGCAAACATAATCATGCAAAGCAATCCTTTGAGACAGTCTTGTTTTTCCTACTCCACCTGAGTGATGTATGTCCATATTTTCTTTTTTTTTATTGCTGAGTAGATTTCACGTGTTGGATGTAGCATTGGCATCTAAGATGGTGCGGTCTGGCGTTAGGGCTATGGCTAAGGAGGAAGTCATTGTAAAGGCTCCTTAAAGAGATGCTAGTTGAGGTAGTTGTTCATAGATGAAGAGCAGTTGGCTGGGCAGTAACTGCAGGAAGAGGAAGTGATCATGGTGGACAGGCATTTGGTTGTAAGGCCCTACACCCAAAGGGCACCTCACTCACTAAGTGGACTGAGAGAAGGCAGATGGCGGGTTGAATCCTAGACACTCTCACTCAAAGGAAACTCAGTTAGGAGGTTAGAACTTGGTGACTGTGGTTTCTCCCTTTCCAGTCTCTTCCTGATTAACTATAAATACTGTCTGGTCTCCAGTGCTGGCCCCACAGATGCAGTGACCGTGGTTTTCAATTGAACACCTCCAAAAAAAAAATTAAAAGACTGCAGAAGTGGCTCACTGCCCACATGTGAACTTCAGCCAAGACTCCACAACAGAGCCCAGCCCTCTGAGTCTCCCAGATGCCTCGACTCTGTCCTAGTCAGACCCTTCTGGGTTTTGTGAAGCTATTTAAGAAGTTAAGCTTCCCTCGCTGAAACGCAGGGAAGCAACATGGAAGAAAATAATGGCGTCGGTGGAGAAATTTCTGATTGACATAAGTGGGGAAGTTCCCTTAAGAACATCATGTACCATCTAAGCAACAAAGCTCCAGTTCATCTCTTACTCTGTTTATTTACGTGCTATGGCAAGAAGATGTGTTTAAGGTTCCCATAGCCTTGCACTACAATTCAATGCTTTGGGAAAAGCAGCCATATGGTCCAGACATAGCAGTTTCATTTCAGAATTCACACATTCCAAGTGTGGCACTATCCCCTAAATGGTACTTTTGTTGTCTTTTTGTTCAAGACAGAGAGATTCTTGTAGGATCAGAACTGTTTCTTGGAATCCACTGATAGACAAGCCCATCAGTTCTCTTGGTAGGTCAGATGCTTCATAATTAGCTGAACTCAACTGATTATCTACTTGGTGATTATGACTACAGTGACATAATATTTCAACTGCAGGGGAAGCATTCCAGACAGCTCCTAAGTAGCATAGTCAGGCTGGGGATGGCTGGCAGGGCTTCCTGCATTAGGAAGAGCAGACCACTACATCCTTCTTGGTCATTCTCCTTGTCTCCATCATTAGAAACTTCTCTAAAGACCTAAGGGAGATGTGCTCATGACAAGTGTGTTGTTCTCCCTCTCACTGAGGCTCGATGGCCCAGCAAAGTATGAAAGTGAGGCCTGTGCTCCTGAAGCGAAGCAGTCTTGAGTCTGTGGAGCTTGTGAAACAACCACACCACCGCAGGAGCAAATCGCAGCAAGTGCGATTCAAGGAAGATGGGAACACTAAGAGTCCGACTGGCATAGCTGAGGTTGATACCCAAACTCCTGAAGACCCGGGTCTAATGGGGAAGACGCAAGCATCCCAGCACCATCACCCTACCACCTACTCGCTGTCTTTCCCCAGGTCCCACAAGGCAGGAGGCTTTCGCAGCATCTCTATCCAGACCTCCCCCAGTCTCAGGAAGCATTTCCCAGTTTTCAAAAGAAAGAAACTCACGACTAGCAAGTCCCTGGTAGAAATGCCAACAGCATCCCCAAGTGCCATCCAAGTCAACGGCAACCTCTCTGAACAGGATGTTGCGTCATCTGACCTTGCCTTCCTGAGGCTGGCTCAGCATCTTGAGGATGGACCTCGAAGACTGAAAATGCCCCACCCATTTCTCCCTAGGATGTCCAAGGTGCAAAGCAATGGGCCTGTTAGCTTCTGCTTGGAATCTGGAACCTGGAGGTCCTCAGAGAAAGCAACAGCTGCCATTCAGGTTCCGGATGACATTTGTCATAGTCCAACCTGGGAAGCTAGAGAGTCAGCTTTCAGCCAAGAAAGCTCAGCGAAAGAAAGCAACTCCATACCCACTTTGGTTGCCATGTGTCCGGGGGATGGGCAAAGAGTGCTGACATCAGATCCGGAAAGATTCCCCTCCTGTTTAAACGCCAACAGCAGTGCCAGCAACACCCCAGGCACAGGAAAACTCACACCTGAATTGCTTTTGCCCAAAGATAACCCTGACAACAAAGATCTTGGCTCTCTGGCATCTCAGTCAAAGAAGACGTGTGTTCCCTCACCATCACGGACTCACAGCTCCTCTGAGCTGGGCTCCCACAGCCAGCCAGCCCATGTGGGAAGAGCCTCTGATTGCCCAGCCTCCAGTGGCAATCACCAGGACCCAGAACCACTCAAAAGTAGTAATGCATCCAAGTCTGTTCCTGTGTGTTGGCAGCATGTGGCAAAGCTCCCCAGCCAGTCAGACACCCCAGAGCTTCAGACTGGCCTGGGAAGTGAGCACCCCCCTTCCTCACTTCCAAGGCATGAGTACAAGCCTCAGAGCAGCAGGGAGCTCAGTGGGAGTAATCATAGTCACCTGGCACAGGGCGAACTCTGTGACCTCCAAGGCCGGCTGCAATCAGTGGAGGAATCGCTGCATTCAAACCAAGAGAAAATTAAAGTCCTATTGAATGTGATTCAAGATCTGGAGAAAGCTCGCGCTCTCACTGAAGGGTAAGGTGAACCTCTTTGTATTAAAACCTCCGAGTGAAGTCATTTGCTGGGAAGGGGCAGAGTGAGAGCACAGGTCACCGCAAAAAAGTATCTTCCAAATGTTCATGATCTGTTGTTTGCCCAGATGATAACTAATGCCCTCCCTCTGCCCTGTCTGGGTTTTGATAATCCTCTGGCAGCTCTGGATAGATGCCCATGGTTAACTCACTACTGTTTTCAGGTTTTAGCCAGTTGGGGAAAGGGATGAATGAAGTCTAGGATTGAAAAAATGGCTTATAGAGATGAGTGTCTAGTAAATGGTGGTGGGGTAACAGCAGTAGTGTCTTCCTATCCTCTGAGTGAGTTAACAAATTTGCATTGCTTTAGTTTCACATGTGTTTGCCCCAAACGGCTAAGGGAATCCCTACATCGGGCTTCCTCTCTACTGACTATGTTGATGACTTGGGTTAGTCTGACACTGACCAACTCAGTGAAAATGAAGCCAAAGTTCTGACAGAAGAAAGTCAGAGCATACTGTCCAAGTGATGGACTCAGTAGTGGTGTGGAGGGCATCAGGCAGTATTTGTTGAGGCACAGAGTGATCACCCCTCTAGAAAGGCTCTAAATACCAAGAGAAGGCAATGGTTGAAGCTCATTAAACAAGGCTGGAAAGAGAAGTAAGTAGCTGGAGGTGGCCACTAGCAATCAACTCAGACAGACTCCCTTAGGAGACTGTGCTGACCGAGAAACACCAAGCACAGGGGTCAGGAGTCTCCATATTCACTCACCTGCAAAGCTCTTCATCTTTCAGGACCAATATCAGAAAGACACATGATATTTGAAAGTGGTTAGAGATGTACCAAGCACCTCAGAAATGGGAGGTTCCATTATTACAAACTCATTCATCATCGTCCTTGTATCTCCATGTATCTCGGGGCATCATGAATGCTGAGCTGTGGGAACTAAGATCATAGACTGAGTTGATAGAATTTGTGTCTCATGTGGCATTAGCCTATGCATTTATCCTCAACCTGTTCTGTCTTATAGGCGGAACTTTTATCGAACAGGCCAAGATCTCAACAACTGCAGCACCTGTCAGAACACGGCGTGCATCATATACAGGTATCAGCCCAAACTGTGACCTGCGATGCAGAGCAGGAAGTCTCAGGTCCACAGAACACACTATGTGCTATGTGTAGAGAGCTGGGAGAGACAGAGACAAGTGCCTGAGTCTTAAAATGAAAGGTGTTTGTGCAATGTCTTATCTGGTACCAAGGCAAGGACTGTTTTGTTTCTTATCCACAAGGTCTAGGAGCAAATCCTCTGATGCAATAGGTAACCAGGAGAACAGATAACCATCCACCTCTTTACACACATCTGCATCTCATCTCAGTTCATTGTCAGAAGGTGGGGAGAGGAATTCAGAAAGTATAGAGGTTTGCCCAACTCATGCAGAATATCTTGAGAGCAGAAGGGGCCAGGATTGGGACTCATATCCAGGTCTTCTAATCCTAGTTACCCTATCTCACCAACTCTTCTCTAAACTCAATTTCCTATATCACAACTTCTGTGTCAACTACTACCAGCACTTTGTGTTCACTGGTAAATACACTATTTCTTCCCAGTGTAAGACAAAGCTGCAGTAAAATCAATTATGAGACCTGTGTTTGAAGTCCTAAATCTGACACCAGCCCACTTGTCTGACCCTGGAGAGTAGGCATAGTGACCTCTATTCAGGCTTACCAGGAAAACTGACACAATGTCTGTGAATTAACTTGGAGACTGCAAATACCTGCACACAAGTGAAGGTGCATTGCTGTTACTTCTGGAAAGATTAGTAATCTCCTTGCCCAGAGGCCCACTTGGCAGCACCCTGGAAATACAGCCAGAGCACTCATTTTAGATGATGACATCTAATTTTGTTGGACAAAAGAGCATGGTTTTGTTTTCTGCATGACATTTCTCTTTGGAAAGAGAGAGCAAGGGCCTGAGAAAACTACTGTCCACTAGGCTGCCTGTTTTCTCTCAGAGCATTTCCTTCCCTCTGTTGTAGCCTGAGATCTCATGCTGAGGAACCTGGACACCAACTGGTGCTTCCATGTAGACAGGACCCTGGGCATCTTCTCATTGGCCTGTTGACACCCTACATGGAAGATTGCATGTCTATACCAGATATTAGGAAACTCAAGACTATTTACACAGTCCCCACAAAGCGAAAAGCAGGCTTTCCCATCTCAAAGCAATAGCCCCTCCAGAAGAGAGAATTCTTGAGAAAGGCCTGCTGCACTGGAAAGTGAAACCACAGGTCTCATCAGTTGCTGCTCTTCATTTTTAATCTCTCATCCTAAGCAGAATTCCTAATCACTAAGAGTACAAAAATTACTACATGTCTAGACAGCAAAGCAGGCTAAAATAACTATTCATCAGAATCAGGAAGAATTGATCTAAACTAACTTGCACTTACATTTTAGACAGAATTCCTTCAAGTACCCAGGTGATATATTTTCTATTATTTTCAGTGATTTTCCTTTTCAATATGGCTAATGTTGGTAAAAGAGGTACATGATTATTTCCCAGTCTAGTGCCAATTTCATGACCTTCTCCTAGGCAAGTCATGTCTGGTTTCTAGGATTCCTCACTGGAGAAATGAGAGGCTTTAATGACCCCCAGTGGCACCGTGTAGTTCTGACATTTTGTTATTCTAAATTGAATTAACAGTGACAATATTTGGTAAAACTGTGACTTTCTGGGGACTGAGAATGTTTGTGTTTTCCTAACACTTGCTTCAAAGATCCCACGCAGGCTTTCTAAGGGGAGTTACATCCCAGCTGGCATTGCACACCTTCATGCTCTCTTCCCATCCTGCCCCAGCACACATTGTTTGTGTCTGTCCTTCCACACATCCAGCCCTTGCTGCCATTTAAAGCCTGACTGTCATCCCAGACAGTATCTGTATCCTTGCTTCCAAATCACTGCAACGGAATGGGCAATTAATTTGATGAAAGCAAAAAAGATCAGAACATCATCCCTGTCATGGCAACAGTGAGACAAGAGTTGTCATTTAAGAAAAAAATTTTTCAAATGACTTCAAACTTGTGTTGTGTCCTGGAAAGTCAAATCTTAGGAGCTAATGAGCAAGTGATGTGAAATACTCATCCTCAGGCTGTAGTCTCTCTCCCTGATGACAGATGGGTCCAGCGCCCATCACTGTACATAAAGCACATGGTACATGATGGATTGCCTAGTAGCTTTTCTTCCCCAGAGAGGCTGCTAAGTTAGCAACACATAAGGTTTGCTAAGTGGTGTTGCCCACGGGCCTCACCTCATCAGCCATGGGCTATGGCTATGCTTCCTGCTCCTGTCAAGATGTTGAGTTCACTGGTTCTAAGCAGCTCATTCTCACTGACCCCCAAGTCTCCTTGGTTCCCTGCTCTTGCCAGGAATATCTTGACTAAACCATCAAGGAATACATCGTCACTATTGATGTACTCCTAAAGGCACTGGGCAGTGTTCTCTGGGGCTTCCAGAGGTTCAATGTACCAAGGAGAATAACTTCAAGATTTTTAGTGTGTATGTGGGGGGGTTGTCTTGTTTTGTTTTTTGGATGGGTGGGGTAGGGGTCTTGTTTGGTAGTACTGAAGAGTAGACATAGAGCTTTTCAGTAGTAGTCAAGCACAGGACCACTGAACTTTATCCTCAGCACTATGTGTATTTTCTAACTAAACTTCCAGAGGAGGGGTAGGAGTTGGCTTTACCCTGTCTTAAGCTGCTTCTAGCCTGTTCAGTCTCCATTTGTTCTTGTTAGCTTTAATCCCAGGTCAATTTACCCAAGGGGTTCCATGAATGCCACTGGTTGTTCCCAAGATTAAATAACACGGAATTACTTAGTGAGAAACTTGTTCTCTTTTCAATTTTATTTCAATTCTTCTGATTACCTAGAAGGAAAATCTGTGCTCCTTGCCACAGCATCTTTCAGCCCTTCTTAGTGCTTGCTTATCACATTTCTTTGCAAAGAGAGAACAGATCTCAGGTTCATAGCCATGGGCAAGCAACAGTATCTAGCCAGATTGTAGTAATTTTAAGCATTTTTGTTGAATCTTTTAACTTGTAAAAGTAATCCTCTTAAATATTCATGAGGAATGATACAGGTCTCCATTTCTAAAATTACCTTGCTTGGGTTTATATATTTGCTTAAATTTAAAAAGTAGGCTAATTTTGAACAGAAAAGGTTAAGTAAGAAATTGTGAAGTGGGTGTAGGAGAATCTCACAAAAACAACCAGGATATTGAGGTGCAGTAGCACATGCCTGTAATCCCAGCATTTGGTAGACAGAGGCAGAGGGATTAGTGTTAGGTCAAGGCCATTGTGTGTGTGTGTGTGTGTGTGTGTGTGTGTGTGTGTGAGAGAGAGAGAGAGAGAGAGAGAGGGAGGGAGGGAGAGAGAGAGAGAGAGAGAGAGAGAGAGAGAGAGAGAGAGAGAGAGAGAGAGAGAGAGAGAGAGAGCACAAAAAGGAAAATATCTAGGAGATACATCCATTTCCTCCATTCTTCACCTTGTCCCCTGATCCTCCAGCCACATCTGCCTGCATTTCATCATCATACTCACTCTAAAAGTAGTCAGCAGAGCCTCTTTGGAGGACTTGGTTCATGCACTTATTTTTCTGGATCTAGCTCTTGGGGGAGGGGGGAAATCTACTTGATTTAAGTTGTAAAATGCCTCCAACATTACCAGGGAAAATAGTAAGATTTACCCTTCTAAGGGGTTGGAATACATCTCCCATCCAAGCATATTCCATAGGAAATGGGTATAATTTCTGAGCTCATGGGTCAATGGAAATGTTGGCCATGTAATGTTTGAAAGGTGAACAGGGAAATGGGGAGCTGCCATCCAATGTCTCATTCTAGCCTCTTCCCATTTCTTCAGTGGCATTCATGGACTTTAAGTCTGTGTCACACTTTTCCTTACCTCTTTTTTTTTGAAAAATGTAGGTCTATGTATGTTTTACACACACACACACACACACACACACACACACACACACACGGTTTTCAACCAACCACTGATATGTAATACTCAACATCTATCAGTTCCCTGTTTCTATCATGACATACCTGAGGCAAGTAACTTATAAAATGTGAAAAGGTTATTTAGCTCATGGTTCTAAAGGTTTCAGTGCAAACTTGGGCAATCCCATTGCTTTCAGCCTCAAGTATGACAGAACATTCCAGCAGAAATCCAACATGAAGGAAGCCACATACATCATAAACAAGGAAGCAAAGAGGGTTTGAGACCTCAGTTCATAATCGTCTTCAAGAATAACCTCCCAATGACCTAATGATCTCTCAGGGCCCCACCTACTAAAGATCCACAGTAGCCCCTAATGCTATCACCTTGCAGCGAAACTTCTAACACATGGACAACCCTGGGATGCACTTCTTAGTCAGAGTGACACCCTCAAGTTCATGTCATACTCTTCAATTATCCCTTAGAAAATTAGCTCCCTTCTCACACTGCCTGCCTTAGCACCATCAGTTGTGTGGGAACTCTGAAAGACACCCCACAGTCACACAGTCCCTTTGTCATTTACTCTCGTTCATTTACTTTACACCCATTTAGCTGTTACAATTCTCCCTAGTAAATCTGGTCCTCACATGTCAACCCCTCTACTCTGGCTAAGTAAAATTCCTTACCACAAAGTTCAATCACCTCAAAGCTGGTTGGTCTTTTTTTCAACAGTTTTTTTTTGGTCCTATCTTTAATATTCCTCTATGTGCACTGCCAATTTATACCTGAAAATAGAATCTGGCCATGTTACTCCCCTGCTAAGTAACCTTGTCCTGGCTCCCTTTTCCCTTAGCTGGCCTTTTCAAGGCCCTTGGAACATGATGCTAAAGCCTTTCACTTGCAGTGTTTCCAGTTCCTCTCCAGACCCAAAGACTGCTTAGCTGTGTGCTCAAGACTCAGGCCCCAAAGACTCAAAGAAGGTCCCGAAGGCATACCCATTCCTCTGCTATACCACGAATCCATATCAAGGTCCAATGTGTAGTTTACAGTTGGTATTTAACTGATGCTTACGAGAAAAAACACACAAAAACATGACTATATTGAAGTGAGGTGAAGAGTTAAAAGTAGTGGAGGGCATGAGACAGCTTTGTAGATCACCCCAAAATAAAGTCATTATTGCCATTTGTGTGCAACCCCACTTTGAAGGGGGGGCTTGCAGGGGTTGTAATAATCAAATGTTCCTATTAGGAATGAAGGACTTCTACATACCAGGTCCTTTGAGCGGAATCCAATAAAGACTGGATGTAGCCCATGGATTGTCAATTTAAAATACTTGGAACACTGTATACTCTCAATGAGATGGAACCTAATCAAATCTTCCTCAGATGACTCAGACGGTGCTGCACTTTCACAGGACATTGAGATCCTGTTCTTCAGGGCCATCTAGCATTACCATTCAGGACTTTTGTGCCAACTCTGGAAGGAAGGAAGGACTCGATTGCAGACAGCCAGAAAACTCCCCAAGGCCAAAGTCCCCTTGCTCTGGCATCTGGGTAATCTTGATGTTCTCTAAAGCACTAGAGAGGCAAGCTTTCCAGGGTGATGAGCAGATGCCCCAGATATCCATACTGTAATTCCTGGACCCCGGGAAGATGCAACCTTCTCTACTGGAAGGGACTTCCTAAGTGTGACCAAGTTAAAGTCTTGAGATGGGGAAAATTACCTGGGTGGTCTGAGTGTCATACAGAGGTCACCATGAGGACAAAGAGAGTGGAGAGTCAGTAGAGGTGACATAGTGACAGAGTCAGAGCTCACATGCCTAGTAATATGTGTGGCCCCCCAAAGCTGGTGTGGGGAGGCGATTATCTCCTCACAGAGCTTCCGTAGTAGTTCACACCTTCACTTACACTGCTGGAGGGCCTTGGCCTCCAGAACAAGAAGAATGAAAATCATAATTTTTATCCAGCTATGAATTTTCTGGTCCTTAGATCAGTGGCAATAGGAACCTGACCTTTCATATTAAATATGTATAATATAGAAATTCTGCTTATCTCATTGGAGGCGAGATTATCAGACTTTGTTTGACCACTTTTATAACTTCAGCAGCTGAGTACAGGTATTTACTTAGAAGAAATGTAAGGAAAAGAAATAAGAAAGAGTTACCAGTATGTGAGCCACAGCTTACTACAAATCTATTATTTACAGGGCACAATGTCACCCCCCCACACTGTATAATACATAGGATACATTAAAGTTCCCCCATTCTACAGATGAGGAAATTGGGTCTGTAGCAGAACCTGGCAATTGTAACATCCTCAAATTAAGCAACTAAGGCTGAAAGAAGATGCTTGCTTACAATTGTCTTGGTACCAGTTATTTAAATAGCAATCTCAGCGCTGAGTTATGATTACCCCCTCCCCCGCCCTGCAAAGCAATTTCCAGAGCACCTTGTTTTCAAAGGCCAAACCCATTTGATGGCTATAGGGCTTGATAAAAGTTGTCTCATTGATGAATTCTACTCAGTCAACAATATTCTAAGCCCTTGCACTAACGATGCATCCCCTAAGTGGGACTCTCAGAACACAACCATGGCCTACCTGCTTCAGAACACAACTCTGTATGTATGGTGGGTTCATTCCCAATTTTACTCCCTCTCAGGGAGTTGTAATAATGTCTTTGGAAAGTTTGAGGACCCCCGAACAAGGTGAAATTGGGGAACCTTAAAAAAAGGAAGAAATGATAACCTATTTGCTAGATTTTTAGGATAGCCCGTCAGTGAATGGAATTGTTGAACTCATAAAACAGCCAGAAAACTAGCATTTCTTTGTCATACATCCTTGGGAGGCTAGTTACCCTTTGGCTTGGCCTTGATTTGACAGTTAGATGGTCACATATAGATCTCCAGGATGGAGATAGACGGGAGAGAAGGAGGGAGCGGGTGTTGTTCTTAGAATGAGCCTTGTCTTCCTACACTTTTTGTGAAGCTACTGTGGGGCTCTAGCTTGTATTACACATAGCTCAAGGGAATCATCTGAGGTCTTCCATCTGGGATGAGGAACCATTGGCAATCCAGGCTGACATTTCTCCTGTAATTAAAGTTAAGAGCAAAGAAAGCCCAAGCCTGTTTCTCAGCAAAAAGCCCAAAGGCTAGCACTGCCCTCTACAAAATCCTAGAGGATTCACAGCAGTTAACTGAGCAGGTGGGTGTGCCAAGCACTGACCTTCACAACCATGGCTTCCCTTCAGGGGAGGGGTGTGATCACCCTTTGTGCTGAACCAAGGAACACACAATGCTAAGTGCCACACAGGAAGCTTCCACAACCCCTTAAGCTCTTCAAACCCCACAGCGGACGCTTTAATTCTGTTTCTCTCATTACAGACATCTCCACTGGTAAAACCCTTCTAAAGCACACTTAGAAGCGGGCAGATATTCAAAAGGAGGTCCCCTGCAGGAGCTTTCCTTTGTACCTAGCACTCTCTTTCCAGGGGCCTTTCTCCTCTTGGTTTTGATAGTGACAGTACATGACAAAGAGACTCCCTGGGACATAGGTCACAGCCTCACAGCTGTGCACCCTGCAGGGGGAGAAATTGAGGCCTTCCTTTTACAGACTAAGCAAAGAGAGCAAAAAGAGCCTGGGAAAGCCAGTGAGCTGCCAGAGGTAATGTCCTGAGCCCCTCCTTAAGTTTCTTTCCGTCGTTAAGCTATTTGGCCACTGGGCCCCCATCTTGCCTGCCACTTAAAGCTCTTACCTAATCTGAGAAAAAGACATTTCTCTAGAAACTGCAGTATGCTTCAGCGCTGTGGGTTTAGCAACCGATGCTTCCCTTAAATTATTTAGTTTTGTTTTTCCTTTTGTCTGTTGCTCATGCTCTCCCAGCATGGAAACAGGTAAACAGAAGCACAGTCTTCTACTCTCTGGACAGTAATGATATCTGCGGGCAGGGGGAGGGGGTGGGGGGCATTTCTAAAGCACACAGCAGAGTTGTCCTTTCTAGTAATTACAAGTGCATCTATAGCCCTCGTAAACTCCAGTATAGGCTGGACCACACTATCTCAATATGAATATGACCATGGATGTCATCTAGCATCAACAGCTACTGGCCACAAGCATTGCTTAAATACTCTCATTGGGGTACAGGTGGCAATTTCTCAGAGGCTGACAGGTTGATATCCAAGTCATTTATTTGTCCCCACTCCCTGCCTCCTTTGGTAGCTTCTCTTTCTCTAAGAGTCTAAGGGGAAAGGAGGAAGATTTACAGCAACAGCAATTTATCTGCAATAAAAAGTGAAACCTACTTTAATGCATTAATAGCTAAAGAGGCTAAAACATGCCATAAATATGGAGTCAAGCACATTGAGTATCACACAGGAATAACAAGAGGGTGCTGCAGGGACACAGGCCACAAATGACAACACTGTAACTGAGCCTTTACTTCTTTGTCAAGTTCATAGAGAAATCATTAACATCCATTAAACAAGTCACCATGCCAGGTGTTTTTGCTAAATAAAAATTGTGCATGGGTGAGTCATCTCATTTAAAAGCCAGATGGCAGGATTATCATTCCCATTGTGAAGATAAGGAAATTGAGCCTTGGAGATGTTGAGGCCCAAGAACCTAGTTAAACGAGTTAGGCTCAAACATTCGTCCCCACTTGCAGAAGGCTTTCCTGTCTCCTGGTTCCTTTTGACCTTGTTTCATCAGTTAATACCTGTGCTACATTTCTGAGAAATGGCCCATCCTTTCAGAGAGCTTAGAAAGTTTCTCATCATGGGGGCGTCTATATGGCTCTACAGCTTGGCTCTAGAGTTTTCCTGTGTGCCCAGAGAATATTCTGTGATCCCCTGAGGACTCATCAGCAGATAGATGCCGCAGGAGAAGGCCTATGTTTGAGAGTTGAAAATGGTTCCAAGTTGTGGTGCCCAAACTTATAACCCATAATTAATAAAGAAAAAAGTCATGGAAAGTTTGAAGAACACTACCCCTTGGATCGGTGGTGGTGTTTGGGGGGGGGGAATACACACTAAGGCTATTTCCCCAAATTCTGATTGTTCCCGTAAAGTGATATGATTTGCCCTCCCGAGGGCAAACTGCCCTCTCTAGACCCATGGATTCCCACAGCTGATTCTCTGAAAAGGAAAGCTGCAGGAGCCTAAATCACATGAGGGCAGAGAGGGACTACAGTGTGCTCCCAGGAGAGGTAAGAAAGGAACAGAGCTGCATCTGGAGTTTTCTGTCTCCAGGAAAATGCTCTTGTGTCCAACTTGCTCTCAGTGTAGACTGAAGACACTTTCTAAGAAGAGAGTGCCAAGGGCCACTCTGGGGAGGGACATTAGTAGCCAAGACCCAAGATGCAGACTAATAACAGCTGAGCCCATATATAATTTTAACTAAATTGTCCACTAATGGGGACCATCTTTTCTGGGTACACTGCCTCACTATCAAGGTGTTTTTGAAACATAGGAAAGATATTGCCAGATAAGAGGTCAGGAGGGTGTAGGGACCACCCTCATGGCCCAGCCCAGCTGGAGTCTTGTTCCACAGATGATTGTGGGGTCACACAGGAGACCTAGGTCTCTGCTTGCACCCTATCCCACATCTACACACCTCCTGGCACCCAGCTCTCACATGGGTACAAGGAACTGTGTTCCTTCAGCGTAGTGTGTATGCTGGTGCATAATCTTTACAATTAGAGTCATGGCCCAAGTCACTGGAAGAACATTCCCCAGTTTCTTCAATTGGTAAATGAAAATAATATTGCTTATCTCATGGTATTATGAGAATTATGATAGGGAATGCTATCTTGTCATATGTCATATGGTTAACTCCATAAACGATAGTTGTTTCTATTATTATTATTATTTTACATTTAAATTACTATATATACAAATATAACAGGATCAAGGTACTCATTGCTGCTTCTCCTCAGAGCATGAGCCTCATGTGGAAATATTCCCTCTTTAGAGATAAAGAACAAAGAAGTAAGAAATCAGGAAGTCAGGTAGATGCTATGGGCTAGATATCTGTGCCTTCTGGAATCCATATGTTAAATCTTACTGTCACATTTCATGGCAATTTGAAAGTGGGAGATGACTGGATCAGGAGAGTACAACCTTCATGAATGAGAATGGTGTCCCTGTAGAAAAGACGCTAGAAAGTTTGCTGGGCCCTTGCGTCCTTTAAAGACACAGGGAGAAGATGGGCATTTATGAACCAGGAAGCAGGACCTCACTAGACACCAAATCTGTAATGCTTTGACCTTGGATGTTCCAGCCCTTCAGAATGAGAAATGCTTCTCTGTTGCTTAATCCACCTACTATACAGAATTTGCTCTTATAAAAATCTTAGACTTAGACACAAAGTTTAGATTTAGGTCTGATCATAGCTCCCAGTATGATTTCTCTTTGCTAACTTGCTTATCAGATAAGTGGACTTAACTTTCTTCCATCTTCCCAGGACAGTCTAATAATAAAATAAAAATACGTATCTGAAGTTTTGTAAAGCTAAAGATGTTATATAAAAGCAGGAGTCCCCCTACCCCAATTTCCAATCTTTCTTAATTTGGTTCTATGAATTTGTTTCATTTTTGAATGTTTCATCTTATAATGATGCTCTCTGTTCTGAAAATTGTACTTTATTTTTGCTTTCCCAATTTCTGCTTACCCATCCAGGGTCATCAGGAGCCTAGAGGTGTTATTTTGTCATGCATTTATACATTTTTCCAATATTTATTTTTAAGTGTGTGTGTTTCTGTGTGGGGGTGCGGTAGCCCTTGGTTGCCAGAAGACGACATTGGACCCTCTAAGTTGGAGATAGACAGGTGGTTGTGAGCTGCTCCACCTGGGAACTGAACTCAAGTCCTCTGCAAGTGCAGTGTGTGTTAGTAACCACTGAGCCATCTCTTTACCTTACTGTAACTTCAACCAGGTAAACCATAGCACAGGTTTCCCTCTGCTTCCTAGAACATATTTCTGCTTTGCATCCACCATGATAGTGGGAGCTAGAAAAGTTATCTGACCCACAACTTTAAATGCACTGAGGCAGCATGCCTGGACTTGTCCTTGGATGTCAAGGGCACCAAGGCTCCCCAGGAACTGAGGAAACATCCCCCAGAGGATGACCTTCACACATCTTGACAGATCTAGGCTATCATAGTGCTTCCAGTTCTGGATGCAACATTGTAACACATTCTTGCCTAATATTTATTGCTCCCAGTTCCTGGAATCTGCCCAAACTAGATTGGAGATGTTCAGCTTTCGTTTTAGGATTCTAAATGGAATAGAAGGAGCATAGGTGGAGGACTTCAATAGTGACGGTATAGGAGTGAGGTGTGGAAGGACAAGAGGAAGGCAGGAAGGAGGGTAGGGCTATCAAGGTTGTTAGTGCTCTACTCAGACCCGAGACCAAACCTCAAACATGGGAGTTCATCCCTAGAATTTACAAACAACTAAGTTGCCAATTTATTCCTCTTCCCAAGGGGTTGATGAACATGGTCCTGGCTGTCATCTCTTCTTGTCTACTCAGCTTTGAGAGGAAAGGCAGATGAGGGAGGCAGGACGGCCCCTCCCCATTTATGAGCCAGCTGCCACCAAGGCAAAATGCCCTCCCTCCCTCCCTCTCTAAACTAAACAGTAGTTTGTCAAAAGGGTGAATAAGAAGAAAAGTGACAATGTTCCTTTATGTTAATAAATTGCTTTGGCCTAAAAAACATTAATCAATTTCTTTCCAAAGCACACACACTTCTCAATACTCTGCTATTTGCTTGACCTTGAAATGAAAGTCACTTTCAATCCCCTTTAAACTGTCAAGACCAGTGGGGAGAGACACATGGGGGAGGGGCAGCTCCCTAAATCCTACTGATTATAATGGAACCCTGCTGTGTTTCCATAGAAACATAACGATGCATTCTTCCCTGAATGTACATGAGGGAAGGAGTGATGAGCAAGGTATACAAGGTCTGAAGCACTGGAGGTGCAGGTGAGGAGGTGAGGCATTTGTCCCTAAGAGATGAAGACAGAGCACCCAGTGAAGAAGAGCAGAGTGGGTGGAGATTGTGCCCCATGGAGGTAGGTAGGTAGCACAGCGTGATCACACCTGCCTCCCATCAGCATGACTATCCCGTGGTAAGGTTGTTATTGTAACTCCCACATACAGCTGAGTCCTGGGGAAAAAAGAAAGTTGTCCAAGGTCAGCCAACCAAGAGAGGATGCAGCCTCAGTTCAAACCCAGGAGCACTCAACTCAAAAGCCTTTTGCTTCCGCCTCTGTGATGGGTAGCACTTCAAGTCAAGAAGAGGAGACAGAGTTTACATTCTGTCTTCTAGCTATTTCCTTCCCAGGTCTGCCACTTCTGGGCACATGATTAAACTCGCTCAGAAACGTGTTTCCTAGTAGGTTTAGAGATATTTGTAAATACTGGGAAATGTTAGCAGTTCATTATTGCTGGTTTGCTTTGGATTAGGCAGTCAGAAACTTCACACAGAAGGAGAGAAAAGCAGCCAGTTGTACATGCATACTCAGATAACTTGATTTGGAACACATGGGCAAAGACCTGGAATGAAGGGATACTTGAGAATTGGGAAGCATGGTTGGATCACCTGTCTTAAACTCTGGGAAGCAGAGGTAGTGTCCCTATCTGACTAGCCAAGCCACTGGACTTCAGCACTAGAGTGGCTGGCTGGCTGGCTGGCTGGCTGGCTGGCTGGCTGGCTGGCTGGCTGGGTTGATGTGTGGGTGAATGGATGGGTAGGTGGGTGGATGGATGGATGGGCAGTGGATATTCGAATGGATGGGTGGATGGATGGAGAGGTGGATGTATGCATGTATGGATGGATGGATGGTAGATGTGTGGATGGATGGGTGGGTGGGTCAATGGGATGTTCTGTACCAGATAGCATGGAGTCTTAGCATGAGCAGGTATTACTCGTTTCCTTTGGCTCCATCTTATATTCTATAATAAAGATTGTTTTCTGCCACAGTAGTAATGCATAGCTGTTTCAGGAGCTAAAAGAACTGTGAATATGACTGTTTCTTATCAACCAAGCATGCATGCCTCCAGTGGCACAGAGGCTGAGAATAAGAACTTGCAACTTGCTGCCATAAACTCCTTTCTCAGTGCAATGCAGCAGTTGCCTGAGATAATGGTTTCTAGCCTCTGTATCTATCTCCCAAGTTTCCTCAGGAGAGAAGCAGGTACAGGTGATGTTGACTGGAAGCTGCTCTATCACCCAAGACAAACTAGGGTGCAATATTGGGCAATAGTGGGAGGATGAGACTCAAGGTGTGGTTTTTAGATGTCTCTGAAGGCACTTTGGCTAGAAGGTCTTAAATTGTTGATGATGTAGGGTATAATTTACTAGGGACACAAAGTTACTGATCCAGCAATGCTGGTGCTAACTGGCCAGACATTTCATCTATCTGTCACTCCTTTCTCAGCATCTAGAGAAGGATCTGGCATATGGACAATACTTAATCAATCTTGGTTGAATGCCAGAGTGAACATGTGGTGCCTAATCTGTGTTGCACATTTAACATGCACCTGTTTTCTACCCTTGCCTGTGATACCGGGGGTGGGAATAATACTTCTTTAGCAGAGGGCCACTCTGCTACTTAAGAATGGGGAAATGACTTGCAGTTGATATACTCTGGAGCTTTGTTTGAAAAACACAATCTGTGTTCCATCCATTATGTAAGTCAACCTGCCAGGAGTATGTCCCTGTAGAGAGAACCAGAGAGTAGCAGGAAGACAAGGATGTCCAAAAAGGAGAGGAGAATCTGGAGAAAGGTTATTGACACCTCTTCCTGCTGGCTACACAACAGGACACTCTGCCTTTCTGTCTCTTCCATTTCAGAATGCTCAGGACAATGTTGCATTCTGGGCTTCCTTTCTCACATGTGACAATAGTGATTTACGTCTACAGCAGTGCTAACTGTGATCTTAAGCTCTGGGAAGTGACACGGGTATCACAGACAAGAGCAGGTAGCACTCACACTGCATCACAGAGCCATGTGGGGTCTTTTGTCTTCCTTACACAGAGTTTCATTCACCCCCAGCTAAACAAAGGGCATGCTCTGTTTTTATGACTGTGTTTCTGCCATTTTCTAACTCTCCCATGTTAGCTTCTCAGCTGAGGACCTTCTGAGGACACATGTGACAAGCACCTAGCACTGAAATGCACCCAAGAGTGGAAAGGAAGTGAACAGCCAAAGACACAGGCTGGGCAGGGTAGCCTAACAAGTTTCATTCGTCCTAGCACAGCTTTCTGGGTTCAGGAGAAGCTAAGCAGAGTGAGGAAGAAGGAAAAGGGTCCCTAACACATGTTTACCACCTCTCTGGGCACTAAGAGCCTGAGGGGACAGCAGGCTCCTTCCCTTGGCCCAGGTTCTTTGCTGCCTCCACACTCCTGGGGCTTCTAGGCATCTTGGTGCCATATGACCTACTGTTTCCCTCACAAACCTTTGCAGTAGTCATCACTCTACCAATGAAATAGACTGTACATTGATGACTCCAAATGCATATATAAAACTGGAGAAAGGAGAAGGAATCTACTCACAGAGAAGTGTATCAGTCTCTCTGTATGGAGGAATGCTGGAAGGTAAGCCTTATATGTGAGGCTCTCTAAAACAGATTACTGAGAGATAATCCAAAGAGTATAGTGTATCAGTGGTAATCATGGTAATAACGGTTCTAACGCAGAAATAAGAGCTAACATATGCAGAAGGATTATAGTATGCCAGGCACTGCTCTGGGCATGTCTCTGACATCATCTTACTTTGCACATATTGATTTCAAAGAAAGTATTAATGTTAGATGGCATTATTATTTCTGCTTTACAGATGAGGGAACTGAGCTCAGTTTGATTATGTGTGCCTTTATATTGTTTACATGTTAATAAATTAGTTTTCATGAATACTGTCAAAAAGTAAGCATTTGTAATGACGATCACTAAACAAAGATGAAAACGAAGCTAAACCCAGTATTTACTGGGTGCTGAGGTGCTTTGAGCTTCATTTACTTGACAATGTCCCCATGAGGCATCATTAAATTATAATTCAATAGTGAGGAATTGGAGACTCTGGGAGATGACTCAACTCTCCCAAGGTCACACAGGCACTCGCTCCCTAGTGACACAGTACTGGATCCCAAGGTTCTGCTCATGTGTGCTCTGGGAAACAGGATGCTAACTAACATCAGTGTGTGTCATTCTGAAGCCACTCTCCTTCCTTCTGCTCTGTCTTCCAGTGTGGAGTATGACTTCCGGCAACAGGAAGGCAGGTTCCATGAGGTCCTCCAGAACCTGGAGGAGGCAGAACCAGCGGAGGAAGCACCTTCCCCACCCAAGTCTCCAGCAGAAGCCCCAGTCCCTGAGAAACAGGATTTACGGAGGAAAAGCAAGAAGGTGAAGAAGAAATGCTTCTGGTGGATATGAGAGGATTGGGGGGGTCCCACATTCCTTCCTGAGATGGGGGATGCCCTGCCCTCAAGGCCTCCCTTCTCCTCTCCAGAAGCCCAGGCTGAGATCCCTTGACTTGTGACATGGGAGTGCCTCAGAGCTGGTACACTGTTGGACACCTGGTCACCAACCTTACCTGAGTATGTGCCACTGCTCGCTGAGGATTTTGTGGACACTTGTGTGGCCGCTTGTTGAGCTGCCTGCCACACAGAGCAAGGCCTCATCTTTGTCTGCTAAGTTCAGATTCCCACCGTAAGCAAATCTCCTCTGCGCTCCCAACACTTCCACAACAGCAAGCATTTGCTTCCCACCCCAAGTTCATCAACCCCAAAGAAACGGAAGTAAGTGTGTGCCATGCACTGCAGAAAGACAAGGGTTATAAGCAGGCCTCCTAGAAAATATCCCACAATAAACTAGCAGGGTTCTAGGATTTATCACACAAAAGCACAAGAGAAGTGAGCAGGTCCTAACAATGCCTGGTTGCCCTGATGTATTAAGTTGTCCTGCTAGAGCTCAAATCAAGGAGCTGTCTTCTTGTAAAGTTTGGGCTGTGCAGGGTGGGGCAAAGTAAGGTTGCACACGAGTATTAGGCACCTGTTGTGTGATTGTTCTATGCGACTGGAACTCAAGGGACTTTCACAGCTGTAGTCTTTCTGGGGCCACTTCACTATCATATGTCTCTGTAAGGCAAGAGGGATGTAAATGAGAGGGTCTTTAACTTTAGTATCTCACCATTCATTTACCTGTAACATGAAAGGTCCCAAGACTCGGCCACCCGTATGTCAGTATATATTATCAAGCAACATTAATAAGACTGAGCTAGGTACAGCACTTTTTCTCATCCATGCCTCCTTGTGGCAACCATGTAGATAGGCCCAAACATACTACTCTACAGTTTCCCTTCCTGGTAGCCAGGCTGTAGTCACCTGATCGAGGATGAATTGCGACTGAGAATACAGATTAAAGTCCCTTCCTCCACCAAGTTTGAATTCTGTAAGATCTGGCTCAGTCTATTGACAAGACCTCTGCCCATGGATGTCCAGTAAAGCTTGCATGCCGAGCAAACTCCTAAAGCAATGTAATTAAGTAATTGCTACATACTTGGGCTGAGTAGGAGGCAAGGCTTGGATTCCTTTGCATTAAATCCAGTATCCTGCCAGCCTATGATTGGACTGACACTGCCAGAAAGATGAGCCACACCTAAATGAAGAAAGCATTGTATAAACGCGCCCCCCTTGCCAAAGACCTGGTGTCTGAGTGAGTCTCTACCATGCACGTGGGATGTGCGTACCCCACTGCAAATTGAGACTAATTGAGCAAACCGCCCCAACAATTTCACTTCCCCTGTCACAGTGCTGGAGTGAAAAAGCTATTTCAGGGAGAGTGAGGGAAATTTGGCAAGGAATCTTGGCTTGTACTATTTAAGACTTAGGATGTCATTCGAGATGTTCTTTCTCTGTTTCTAGTGTAATGTTTAAACCCACAAAGTGAGACCAGAATATATAACGTCAAGTTAGAATTAAGATGAATACACTTGTCATGCTCAAGAAACCACATTTCAATTAGATATGTTACCACTGGCCAAAAGCCACAGATCTTTCTTTCTGTATCCACACACTCAACTCTCAGTTGGTCCCAGCAATTGGGGGGGGCACAGTACAGAGGATAATCCAATAAAGCAAAATCATTTGGGATCTCTTATGTAATTTTATCTTGTAGTGGTGCTTCCATCTTAATTTGTTTTGCTTACATTAATTTCAAATGAGTTTATATTCTGCAGCACCAGGCTAGAATGAAAATATTCTTGCACTTAGATTTAGAGATCCAGGCAATAGAATAGCCTATGCCACTAACCTGGAGAAAGTGGTGTGATTGTGTCCTTTCTTGACAGGGGAGAAGAATGGCTACCCCTCCCGTTTCCTAAGTTCTGTGTATCTTCTGACAGCCAGGGAGCACAAACTGAGAGCTAGCTGTAGCCTTTTTTCCTGGTTAGCCTGGAAAGATGAGATGACTGGAGTAGCTCATGTTTTTACACACACATGTGAGATAGGGATCTTGCATCAACTCTGAACTTAATGAGATGAAATTAGGATTGGAAAATGTTGACATCTCCAGAAATAAAACCAACAAAGAGTATGTGATGATTCTAAACCAAAGCACAACACCACATTGCATTGCTTAGGCCACTAACCTGCACCTGGAGAGGAGGAGGTTCCTTCTGATAATTGAATCCTCAAAAATGAGTATGTGGGAAAAGGATTTGACAAATATCAGCCTGCTGAACAGAAAGGCTCATCTGCATTAAATAAAAAACATACACATATATACCAAAACTCTATGCTCTGCTACTTGTGTTGAGTACCACTGCTTCTTTGTAAAATAGTGTGTAATATGATAATCTACAGAAATGTTATACTGAGATTATATGGTTTTATGGAAAGAGATTAATTTAGCAAAAATTACTTTTATGAAATGAAAGGGATTGATTCATTTGTTTAAATTGCAGGGGTTTAATGTAGCTGTTCCCTCTATAGTTATAACACTATCCCTGGAACTTAACGCCAGCTCATCTATAGAGCGCCTTCTTGAAGACAATGTATCACTGTAAGGTTTTGTAAATTTCTAAACTGTTTTAAATGGGATATTATCTTTTGCAATAAACTTAAGTATTTTTCCTAGGTCTTAAGACTCCATTATTAGTGTGGGTTGAACTGAGTCGTGAAATTTTAACTTAAAAAAAAAAGCCTTAATAATCCCATAGGCAAAGATAGTTATAATGCTTCACATATTGCTTGTTTATAAACAGAGAACCGATCCTGAAGTGCCTGTGACAGCAATCACAGATGCCTTGCATCCTGACCACAGGGGGGTGACCTGAACCAAGGAGACATTCCCAGCTACATTCAAAGGGGTACCCATCTCATTCGTGGTTTATCTTTGTACACAGACACCTGACTCTACCTTGTTTAATATTTCTCTTTAATTACTTTCTGATGAACAGTTTCCCTTAAAGGGCATCTTTGGATTGCCAATACCGAGGGAAAAAAACATGAAATAGTAGTTTGATTAAATTCAAATGAACTCTTGCTTTTGAAGGTTGAGGGATCTAAGCATAAGACCGGTTCAGTTGTGGAAAAGTTATTGGTAAATATTCAATGTGTTCTAATGGGATGTTAACACCAAACTCATGTTGTGCTCTCTTTGATTAGTCAGAGAGAGAGACAATTGAAAGGAAAGGACCTTTCTCATCACGAGAGTCAGCATTTGTGCTGTTGTATCACTGGAGACTTGTTCCTATCTGGAGGGTGAACCTCCCACTCTGGAAAATGCCAGTTTGAAGGAAATAAAAGCAAAGCAACACTCTGGACATGGAAGCAAAAGTCCTGGGTATGACAGCATTCTTTCCCTGAGTGACCCTGTCCAGAGCCCCCAAATTTAAGAGGACACCCTGGCAATTAAGCAAAGAAAGCCTAAATAGTGCAGTAAATACCCATTCATTCGATTGCCCATGACAATAAGTTGGGAGGAAGAAGGGCAGGGGCTTCCACAAGGGAGCAGTTGGTATCGGATGAGGGTTTGAGACCCTCTTAAGGTAAGGAACCAACTCATTCTGACTTATCAAAACTGCAGCAAGCAGGGCAATGTATGCTAAGTAATTGTGTTCAATGACTCAGAAGAACAGGTCAGCCATCATCCCCAGCACAGCGTTCTGAGGAAAGAAGAAGGAAAGCTGTGCCATGGCATCAAATTCCCAGATGTGGGAAACCTTGGAGAGACAGATCTTTCTATATGCAGCATGAAACATCAAGGTATGACTACTAAACTGGGGAAATGGGCCATGGGAGCACCAATGTTAGTGTGCAACATGTGACATGCCAGCCCATGCCACCCATCACTCACATTAGACCTCAAGTCTGTTCTTACCTTTGTCCACTGAGAAGAGTCCGTGGCATGATCTTTACTTGAAAAGGTTCTAATTTTAGGACACTCTGGGCAACTTGCTGGATGCTAAAAATACATCTGATTTTAAGTTCCAAACCACAAAGATGTTTTATGAAAGTTACTCCAATCAAACAGGAAAGGACTGGGGAACACATCCAAATTCAGTGCTGACTGTTTGCTATAACCTGTATTTGACCAACTTAATGATCATAATCACCTTTTAAGTACTTACATCTCAATTTGTTCCCATCTCCCTTAAAACAACTGATAGCCCAAAATACCTAATGACCATGTGATACTACCCCAAACCCAAAGCTTCACAAGTTCAGGATTTCTTCCTGCCTTCTATGGAGCTCTCATCCCACAAAAAGCAGAAATGTACCTTCAGACACCACAGAGCTTGGTTCTCCCTCCAGGTCAGACAGCTTCTCCATGACAGGTGTCTTAATGCCTTTCACCACAGTGACATCCCCCAATGTGTCTGCTAGAGTTCTTCTTCCTGCCTAGAACACACTTACCACACTACACCCCTGTCTGCCCAGTTTCTGACAACAGGTAATGACATCCCAACCAGCCACCACCATGATCACAAACCACACCCAATGTTTGTCTCATCATTTACCCACACCAGGGCCTTGCCCTCAAAGTCCATGACACATCTGTCCTTGAACATATGTCAACATCATTCTTTAGTGAATGTGCTTGCCTCTATAATGCTCCCGGGGAAGGAAACTTGCTTATTGTCAGTTGCCTGGTGCATACCCAACACTCACCACAGTGGGCCTTAGATAGGTGTTGAAGGGACAAGTTAATTAGTAAATAGGATCCAGTGAAGGAGACACTAACTCTCAAGCTCTGCCTACCCCTGCCCAAAGGGTGGGTACTCACAAAGGATGGAGCAGTGCTGGTACCCAGCCTCAGTATCTGTACCCATCGAGTTGGAGGCTTTAGCAAGGAACACTGCCCAAAGCCTTCAACTCTTCTATGGTCTGCCTGACATTCAGGACTTAGGAGCAGCAGGACACAACTGTCCTCACCCTGCACCTTTATTGACAGCCCCCACTTAACCTTGTTTCAGAATAAATTGCCATCATAATTAAATCCGAATGCATTCTGCACATTTTACCAAGATACTGCCCAACTGAGTGAGAGAGAAAATGAGTTTTGAAATTAAAGCAGATTGTTAACTATTTTTGCTGTAATGTTGCTATTAAAATGCCAGCATTTATTACACGTGACCTAGTCCATTTCAGACACAATGCAATTTAAAACTGACAGGGGCTGTCTACTCAAAGAGCATTTTAGGCGAAACATTTTGCCTTGGCTTCAACCATGATTAAAGTAAAAAAGACAATAACATCACACCAAAGGATTATTGGCTCCCAAACAAATAAAAGCTTTATTATCATGAAAGCTTTTCAAAAACTCAGAATCCATAAGTCTATTAAATTTTATTCAAATGAAACCCATTATTTTCTTCTTGACAGAACCTAAATATACATTTTGTAGACCACTAGCTAGCCCAGTGACCTCTACTTGGCACACTAGCCTGGTTGCCCAGGTAGCACACTCAATATTATGACACCTGGTTTCAGGGCGGGGGGAAGCAGCTTTCTTTTGAGTGTACCAAACCAATGGATGTATTTTAATTGCTGGACTCCAGAGTGGTTCCCACAGCCTTGCCATGGAGCATGCCAAATAACTGAACTCCACTCCCTTCCCAGGCATATATCAGACACAAATGACAGAAGGCTCTTAGAGTTACTTGTTATTGTCCTCTGTTGAAAATTGTTTTCAAATAAAAATATTATATCTCCAATGGTTTGAGTTTTAGGATTAAAAGAGTGTAAAATCAAAATTTGACTCAAAACATCAATATTTATAAATCCAGACTAGTGGTCTGACTACCATTTGCGGGGTTAGTTCTTTGTCGTTCCTCCACTAATAGGTACCCCTGCGTTTGAAGAGTCACGCATCATCAGTGCAGTTACTACGCCTCTTCTCTGTGTCGTGACTGCCGCTAAGGGCACTGAGAAATTGTACATGAAGCCCTGACCTCACCAGGTATCTGGTCTAAGCAAGGCTGCCCCACAACAAGCAGAAGTCATTCTTGGATTTGCTCTACCTGAATGTTACACCACTGTCCTTTGATCTGAAGTTGAAGATATAAATACTCCTGGGGCTCTGTCCATCATCTTTCCCCCACTGTGTGGCTTCCTGGAAGACCCTTTTGAGATAGATGGCTGTCCAATTCAATCCCCTGATTCTTGTGCCTCTAACTGCACCCCCACCGCCCCAGAGGACAGAGACTCACTTCCACAGTAAACAAGGCTCACAACTGGACTCCAAGTTAATGTTTCTTCCCTAACCTCTTGCTAGCTCCCTTCCCCCTCCCTATTTCACTGACCCCCTCAAGTATCACAGGGTGTTAAATATCTGTGGCTGCATCTTCTCTTCTCTGCCTGGAACATCCATCACCCATCTACCACCGGGAGTAATGTGCACTTCGATGGAGAATAAAAGATGGGCTTGCACTATTATATTCATAATGATGATAAGTAGCAGATGCCTGAAATATCAGCACTTGTGAAACTGAAGCAGGAAGATAACACGCTTCAGGCCAGTCTGGGCTATATAGTAAGACTCTATGTCAAATCAAATCAAAACCAACCAACCAAACAACAACAACAAACCAGTAATTATAAGCTCTCTGTTTCCTTGAGGTGACAGTGGATGATCACCAGTGCATCACTGCTCTTGTCACATTTGCTCCTCAAATTTTCCCACCAGGTATTTATGATGGACGATTGCCACTTTCCCGCAGAATGAATGGAGGCTTGAGGACAGAGGAACAATTTGTCAAAGCCCAAGATAGCAGGGCGGTAGTGGCGAGGATAGAGTTCTTTTACAATCTGCCAAACTTGGGAGCCAGGGCGCTTAAAACTACCATGACAGCAGCAAGCCCCAGATTAAACATCGTCTCCTTTGTAACTTTCTCATCACCTCCTGTCCCTACTCTGGTATTAGTCACTCTATCCTGAGTGCCCACAGAACTGCACAGTACTGCACTGTCACTTTCAAATGACATTGGAATTTCTTTCAGCAATCTCTCACGCTCATCTCTAGCATGAAGCAATGTCTTTGGAGACAGGAGTTGTCAGTCCATCTTTGGGAACCTCCACGGGCTTCCCAAGTCATGTGAGATTCCATAAACGCTTTGTAAGGTCTTCTGAGTGAATTAAGAGAAAATTTGGCTAGGAGAACAGAGAGGAAACACTGAGGAAGACAGACAGATATGACCAAGGCCCAGTCCTGACTGCTGCCCACCCCACCCCCATCTTTCAAATGAAGCCCTAGGCTCTCCTGGCTGAGATAATGGTCAGCCAAGGCCAAGGGGCAGACGTTCCATTGGAAAGACTGGCCCTGGTGCCAAGAAACAGGACAAGAGATTCTGTGGAGTCTTAATCTTTAAGAACACACTTAAAATCACTTGCACCAAATCAGATTTGTGTAGATCCACTAACATAAGCCAAAAGGTACTGGGCTATTCGGAGATAATTTGGTTAAAATTTGATGACATAACAGTGCATTTCCCAGCATTTACCAAATGATTCCCAAATTCTCTGTTCCCTCTCTGAGTGCTGACAGCTGCAGCCCTGGTGTGGTCAGTGATGGTCCCACTGGAATACAAGTTTCCCCAGGTCCCAAGCTGACCTGTCCTGCAGAACCCCAAGACTAAGTTCCCCAAGTCAAATGGGAAACACCCTTGGTGGTGGTAGTAATAGCATAAATTTGCCAACTAGGGGCACTGTCCCTGCACAGCCTGCTCTGCAGACAGATCAGGGAGGAGGCACGCCAATGAATGCCCTCCAAATACTCATCTCTGAAACTGATTTGGGGTTACAAGAATGGTTCTAGGCATGAACCAGGCTCTTTTCCATTCTGTAGAAAAGAATTCTCTTGTGGGGATAGAGCAGAATTGTAGAATTTTATATAGAGAGAAGATCCTTAAAGGGAAGCCTGGCATGAAATAGACCTTTTCTCACTGATTTTTAAAATCAGAAGTTTAAAAACATCTCATCATCCACTTGTCCTTGGATTGGTTTGTCCTTTCCATTAATTCATAATTCACTCCCTACATGTGGATTGAGCAAGCTGCACATCAAGTCCTTGACATGGGACAGGAACCCCAAAGGTACTAGGACATAGCTCCTTCCCACAGGAATCACAGCCCACTATGGAGCACAGATAGAAAAAAAAAGAAAATCCCTGGCCAGTGTGCAAGGAATGTGATTACAACAGTGAAAGGTAACTGAAAGTGATGCCTAAGAAATGGAAAACCCCAACAGAGAACAAAGCAATAAGTCCTACACCCACTTAGTGTTCAGTCCACCCAATCAATGGTTTCAGAACATTCAAGACCCACATTCATTTCCATGATGGTGTCAACCTTGAAAAATGTCTGTCCTATAAGCAGCATGTATATGTCTGTGTCTGTGTCTATGTCTCTGTCCAGTTATTCCCTGATATTCAGCTGTGAGATTCTACATCAGAGCACTGTGGTCCTAGCATAGGACCCATGTCCCTCTCTCACACCACCAGCTTAGACAGCAACCAAGACATCCCAAGCTAATGATGCCATCTTTGAGTTACCTTTGAAGTCAGGTCCCTTGATAAATTTTAGTGTTTTTTAGTAACTTAACTTCCTTATTCATCTCCCCTTAATAAACACACATACATAAGCAAAAATTCCCATGCACATACATGCACATATGTGCACACACATATGGATATGCTCACATACTCTGTGACTTTGAGCCAGCAAACTCTTTTCTTAAACACATGGAGTGACATGTTCACCATGTATCTTTGATCTCTGGCAGAGCTGACTATAAAACAGATTCCAGCTTCCTCCATACTAGAGTTGTAATGCTTGGCAGGGAGTTTCCTCTATTTAAGAGGAAACATTAATTTTTCCTAACATTCTGGATTGAATTTGACTATGTTCTCATGGTACACGGTCCATCTATTCACACAAGTGTTCCATGAGTGTACATGGCTATTATCACATGCCTCCTGCAGATGCATCCTCCCTTTCCCATTCAGTGCCCCATAAAGTTATTACTTCAGAGCATTACCTGCTGTAACTGGCATCTCCTGGCCTGACCATCACATAAGGGAGCAACAGTGACACTGGAGTACCAGGGAAAAGAATTATAGTTTGTATGTGTATGAAAACAGAACAGAAAAATTCTTTCATTAGGAAGATGTTTGTTAGCATTCACGGTCCAGGGCCACATTATTTCCTAGAGATAGAGTGGTGAACATGGTAGGCTTTGCTGGAGAAAGAACACACTGACAGTGCTGAGGTAGGCACATCAGCAGAGTACATAAATAGAGTGAGTGGTCTGAACCCTGTGGAGATGGGTGTGAGTCACGGTGTATCTATCTCTCTCCAGCAGAGACACAGGGTGAGGCAGAGGAGTTCTCAGGTGGACACCCAGACCACCTGTCAGAGGAAGGGTATTGCAAGCACACAAAGTGGCTGCTGATAGAACTCCGGAGTAGGAAAGGAGCATCGTGGGCAACAAAACAGAAGCTCCACTGGACTGATGAGGTGTGGGGGAGGGGATATAAACACTAGGGAAAGACAGAGATCAGTACCAGGTGCCCAGAGGGTCCCACTCAATGAGGCCTCCATCCTACAGCATTGTGGGGTCACAGATACTCCCTCATCCAGAAAGTTCTTCAGTGGACCCCTTTGGTTGAAGATTAACTCTAAGGAGGACAAGGGTGGAGGCCATGTGTGCTTTTAGGAGATGTAGCAGGGCAGTAGAGAGAGATGGTGTTCCACCCCACTCCCAGCCCGTTAGAAAACATTTTCAGCTGGGAGGTCTTCAAGGACTGAATGGATAGCTGGAGGGTGAGGGTCTCATCCCAGTCACCCCCTCTACTGTCAAGCTGGCTGGCTAGTCCCTCCCTCAGTAAATGCACTCTACATTCCAATAAACCAAAGGGTCTCCCCACCCCCATTTTAGCTCTGAGATTTAAGTATCAGAATTGAGAAGACTGTCTCTAAACACATCTTTGTCATCCAAATCTACCCCAAATTTTAAGCCTTTCTGGAGTTTTCTGAAAGGACATCACATGGGCTATCTCATTAGTTCTCACAGTTGAGGCAAGAGACATCTGGGAGTTCAACATGCTCATTAAGGAACCTTTAGAGTGGCTGATGCCTAATGCAGACCTTTAGATACTAGCAGGGTAAGTATACAACAGATGACTTAAGAGGAGGGATTCCAAAACAGACCTTAGCTCCTCTATTAGTAGCAGGCTGTGCGCTTACAGACAAGTTACACAACTTCTCTGTATCTCTGTATGGCAGAGGTAACTGATACAAGCCAAGTGAGGTAAAAGATGTTTGCCTGCCACTCGAATATCTGCTCAACAAATGACAAAGCTTGGCACACACTATAATTTAATAAGGAGCAGGGTTGCTGAGTGAAGGTCTAGGTGGGTGTCAGATGCATCCTCTCCATGAACAATAGGGTGGAGGGGGAGGGTGTGTCACCAATGATCTTGCCAATTTTCTGAGCAGGCCACATGGAGTCCCTGGCTCATCCTCTGGTGACAGTGACTCACTCAGCACCACAAGAATGGACAGAATGTGAGGTCAGAGCTTAGACTCTGGTGACATGGCAGGGGTTTCTCGGGCTCCTGTTAGGTGAGTCACTAGAGTAGGAGTGACTTCCGGATATCCTCCTTGGTTCCCTTTTAACAAAGTGCTCTGAATGCCAGCTGCAGTTACCTTTATTTAATCATTCCACAGATTCCTCTGTGAAAAGCAGGGCAATTAGGCCCAAAATATATCACCCAGAGGCTCATTTTAACTACTCGAAATAAAAGCTAGATCCCAATTTCAACAAAATTACCAGATCGCTTTCCTTCGTAGAACTCCTGACAGTGGGTATGTGTTCTCTGCCTGAGTGTTGCTGTGGGGTGACTGTCCCCAGCCTGGGGAAGGTAGGGGGCAGGACCAGCCCTCTCTGGGATAAACAGGCCTGGAAGTTTGCCTTGCTCTGCAGCCCTCGGGTGGGATAATGTCTCAGAAGGAAGAGGATGTTGTCCATGACCTGCCTCACAGCCTCTGGCTGTGTGACTTTACACCTGTACTTCCACTCTCAGTATTGCAGTATTTATTCTAGCCTTGGACAGAATGGCAATTCTCTGTGCCTTAGAACTCAGGACATCATTCACACACCACAGGGTCAAACTTTCTTTTTGTGTGTGCTAACATCTCTGAAGGAGACACTTGGTGGTGGCAGCATTTTCTCTGTCTTATGGCCACTGGAAATCAAGGTGCATCTTATATATTGGATGCAAACATGGAACACTTCACACAGGAACAGTTACCAGGTAAAATGTGTGATCTTAAAGATTATGTAACTTTTTTTGCCATTCTTCTGGTTCCACATCAGTCTTCATAAAGGAAACAAAGAGGTACTGAAGAGAATATTGGCTGTATAAGCAATTTTAGAATAGGCCAGAACAGAAACACCAACAGTTGCGGTCAATGTGTAAATATCTTCTCTATATTACTGTTCACCAATTTCAAGTTATGACAGACATCACTTATCAATTCAGTTCTTCACATTGAGCCAACATGGAGCTCCTTCAATCATTTTCAAGACTATTTCTGGCAGATATCATCAGTCAACAAGAGTAGGCATGGGCAGCAGTCTATTTTATGACCCCCAACTCTGAAGCTAGGGGAATAACACAAACCAAGGTTTAGAGATGTTACAGTGCTGCTATGTTTTGCTAATTCTCTGTGGAGACATTGTGGGATCAGTCTCTGTCTCCCTTAGTCAAATGCCTTTCTACCAAACCAACCCATCTCTCTCACTATCAAGCTCCTCCTCAGTAATTCATGTGGAAAATCTTTTATCTCACAGATTAGAATCTGGCAATGAGAAATGGAGATGCATCAGGCCTTCTGAGTCCTTGGCTTTGGTTTTCCTAGACTTTCCTTTGTTCATTCGTCAGCACTAACAATCCATTGTTCAAGCAGGTAATTTACAGAAAATTAGGAGTGGCCATCTCTAGCAAATGATAATTACAATGTGCTGCACCAAAGGAGCCTCTATGTAACCCATGGAAAGAGGCATGCTGTGGTCGCCACCTCCCTCCAGTCAAGGTCTTGCTTGGGATTTCAGAAGCATTATTCATGAATGGCGTCTGTCAGAAATATTGATTGTTTAATATTCCCAAGCAATGGAAACTAACCAATAAAAATCATGTCTGGAAAATTAAAAATGATGGGTGGAATGGGAATATTTTCTCCTTGTCAAATTTCAATTTGAAATTAAATTGGGGCCTTGGGCACTAAGACAGGCCTTGACCCTGAGTAATTACTTTCCACCACCATTTTATTTTTTTACTTTGAAGGAGATCTTTCTATTCTTCAAATTTCTAGAAAGTGCCCTTTTCTGAAAATGAAGCTGTCATAAGATAACCCCTTTTGGGTTTTCCTTCTATTTCTTTTCTTTTCCTTTTTTTAAAATTTAAGTTAGAAACAAATTTGTTTCACATGTCAATCCCAGCTCCCTCTCATCCTATTTCTTATTTTTCCCAATTAAGCTCTTTCTTCACTGTAGTTATGCCAGCAAATGATTTACCAAGACTAAAGACTAGCTTGCAGCAGCACCTCCACAAGGCTCGGGGACCTGACTAAGAGACAAAGAAAATTGGGAAAAGACCAACCTTACATCACCCTCTCACTCCCTGAAATATAGGCACCTGTTATTGAGAAAGCACACTTTCTCTAGAAGAGAAGACAATCTGGGAGGAAATACACAGGAATTGCTTCCCTAGCCTTTCTAGGGAGTGTTTTGATAATTCATTAGTTCCTTTATTTGCCCACTAAGTGTGTACTCAACACCCTCTCTTCACAAGGCATTTTGCTAAGGATAAAAGGACAAGTGCAACACAGTACTTTCCCTCTGGGGTCTTAGAATATAGAAGAGAAACAACAGAAACTCGCTTACTGTGTACTAAGGCAGTCCCTGAACCGATGGCCCCGCCAGACACTTGGGCTCTGAAAACAATAGTAAGAGGGCAATCTACAGATTCCTCCAGCCCCAGGTGGGGAAAACAAAAAGACCTGAGCTCCCAAATATATGGATAGTGAATGTGGGGGACCATGACATTGGAATACTTGGCAGATGGCAGATGTCTCATGAGATGAGCTCCTTTTTTTCTGGAGGACACAGATCATATGACACTCATGTCCGAGCCTCTTCTAAGGATAACACAGGCTGTCACAAAATGTTGAAGAAATTCATGAGTATTCTGTGCAGACAGTACATGCACAAATGTGTCTCATATGGAGAATCAGTTTTCACATCACATGGAGAATCAGTTTTCACAACAACTACATGAAGAAAGAATATTACCCACTGGACAGACAGTCACAACCTCTCAAACATTATATGGCAAAAGAGAGGAGCTATGGCTAGCTTACAAACAAAAATGACTAAAAAGCAAAACAACAAAAAGGTCAGATGAAATTAAAAGGTCTCAATAGACCTGTTCTACGTCTATTAGAAGTGATAGAGTCTGCAGTGTTGTCAGTTCAAGAATGTAGGGACTAGGCCTGTCCGTTTTAACTGCTAGAATCTAGCATGGCACAGCCACTCTGGAGCATGGTTAGGTGGTTCCCTAGAAACTCATTGCCTCAGCAATTCCATTACTAGATTTCTACTAAGAGAAATTAAAATATGCTCACACTAAACCTATAAGCAAATACCATAGCAGCATATCCTGTAATAGCTAAAAGTTAAAGATAATCCAAAAATCAAGCAACTAGTACATGAATAAGAAAACATCATGTTCATACTCTGTAATATAATCCAGCAATAAAAAGGGGCAAAGCATGACATGTCCCCAACTATGTATGAAATGCAGAACATGCAAAGAAGCTGGGCATGAGAAAGCAAACGTGTATGATTTCACTGTATTAAGTCCCCCAAGGAGGCAAATGGGTACAGCCAGAGATATCAGCAGTTGCTTAGGGACAGGAGTGGGAGAGTGATGACAAATGGACTGGAGGTAGGGAAGGAAGTAGCCCAGACTGGGTTACTGTGACAGTTACACAACTGTACAAAAGTCCTGGAACTCATGAAAACTAGTATGTTCGGTGGTTACCTTCTAAAGTATGTTCTAAAGTGCTAGACCTCAAAAGCTAGGTAGGAGGTTGCCAGGCTGAGAAGGCACAGCAAGGCATAGTAGACAATGAAAGATGCACAGGCGATGCAGAAAGCAAGAGTTCCAGGTGTGTGCAGGCAGCACCCAGACAGACATCTACCTTTCCAGACATTTAGATAGAAAATCCAATAGAAGGCTAAAAGAAGGTGTGTTCAGGCCTCCGTGGACTCCACAAGGTGAGAATGATCTGAGTGTATTAATGAGCTGTGTCATAGGCAGTGGGGAAACCACTGGACATTCAAGAGGAGGGGCATGTCCTGACAAAAAATACCAGACAGCAAGAGGAAGGCATGTTGGAAAGGCCAGTCCTTACAGCAAAGCATTACAGAACACACCCATAAAATCTGCAGTAGTGATTGAAGCTGATAATGCAGAGGGACAGAGACTCATTGGACCAGATACAAAGGAAAATAACATCAGACATCTCTTACTTAGTGCTTTCTACAGTCCAAACCCTGTTCTAAAGAACTGGGGCTCCACGGGAAAGGCAGGGAGTTAAAGGACTGCTATATACAGAATGAGCCAAATGGATTGATGATCACCTTCAGCTTCATTCCAAAGAAAAGGAATAACGATTAGGAAGGTCCTAAAATGCTTATCTAAGGTGCGCTCAGGGAGCCACACAGAGGAGGCTTCTAACTCAATAAGAAATGGTGGTACTTCAGCACGGGAAGGATGGTAAGTAAGAAAAATGGCAGACTGTTGACAAAGCTGTACAGCCGAGGAAAGCAGGACCTTTTAACACTGCAGCATTCTGTGGGTGTCACCAAATCTTCAGTGTTCATCTATCTCTCTGTCAATCATCTAACATCGTCTATCTTCTATCATCTGTCTACCTATCATCTGTTTCTATCTATGTCCATCATCTCTATCTATCTATCTTCTATCTATCTATCTATCTATCTATCTATCTATCTATCTATCTATCTAATCATCTGTATATCGATCATCTATCTGTCTATAATATCTATCATGTATCTATCTATCTACCGATCTTCTATCTCTCTCTATCAATCAGCTATCTATTATCTATTTATCTATCATATCTATCTATCTATTGATCATCTTTGCATGCTTGGGCATGGAATCCTGAGCCTCACACATAGGAGGCTCATTTCCAGTCTAGCCTTGCTTTTTTAGATGTATGTATCACACAGTAAGTGATCAGACATAGAGAGTAAATAGACAGAGCCAGATTCATTGAGGACTTTGGCATTCAAGTTACTTTTAGGAACCATGGTCTCCCCAGCACCATTAGAACAGTATCTGGCAACTTGGGCCCTGTATCCCTGAAGCAGCTGTCATTGGATAATCCTGGCCTGCCTCCTTCCACACCACAGTAAAACAGAGATCCCACTCTGCTTTTGGAAGGCTGAAACCAGTTATTAGGGAATCATAATCTGTCTTAGTACTTAAGTGTTAGGAAATTTCACATACAGTATTTCTTAATTAAATATATTTTCATTTAATATACATATTGATCATGCTTTTCCCTCTTCCAACCCTTCCCAAATCCTCCCCACCTCCCAACTTCATGTTTTCTCTCTGTGTCTCAAAAAATAAAGAATATAAACAAAAAGCCAATAATACAAAAAATGCTATAACAAACCAAAATGAAACAACCCTCCCCCCACATACACACACACACACACACACACACACACACACACACACACACACACACACACACACACACAAAACCCATTGAGTTTGTTTAGTGTTGGCCAGAAAACTGGACAACAGGAGAGAATGTGGCCTCAAAGCACTCAGTCCTAAGTGGGATGTCTTCAGCAAACCCCTCCCCTCACGGTTCAGGGATCTACTTGGAAACATTGTAAGAGCCAGAAGTAGGGGATGATGGCAAGGAAACAGTGTCTTCTGGACATAAAACTCAGAGACTGACAGCACAGGTTCAAGCCCGCCAAATTCCAGGCCTGAAAGGGACAAGCAGACACAAAGTGCCACCAGGAAACGATTTGCCACTGATACCTGGTAAGAAAGGTAAAATCAGTTTTCTCCAATGGAAAGTCCCTGGCTATATCAACCACAGTCCAAGGCAGGACCTGCACCCAAGAGCAGTTAGCATTCATAAAACATACAGGATGATTTTTATCTTATCTCAGGGAAGTGGGAATTCTGTTAACTATTATGATCCTATCTAGCATGGCGCCAGTCAGTCTGAACTGAGTAGCACTGGCTTTTACACATTAGCATATCTGCTTGTACACTCATTCATTCATTCATTCATTCACTTAGTCATTCATTCACATCTTTTTCTGTATTTATTGAGCACCTACTATGGTGAGTGATGTTATGGAACTCAAATCACAGCAGGAATTGAAAAATGAGTCCTTTCCCTGGACCTCCACTTGCACAACGAGAACAAGACAATAAGAGCATAGGGGAGACCTGCTGAGAAAAATGAAGAACCGCGCCACAGTATTGAAGTAGGTGGGAGGGATCCAAGTGCCATAGGCTGGCATCAGGACCAGGAAGCCTCTCTGATTCCTGGGCCAATCTGATTACAGCGAGAACCAGCATGCATATACCAAGTAGAATTCTGTTTTATGCGTGGGAGGAACACATAAAAGAATGAACAGGGGTAGAGGAACCTCCAGAGATGGCAGTGGTTTGAATTTTCTCCTACCTGAGATGAGAAACCACCAGTAGGTTTGAGCAGAAGAGTAACATAGCTGGGTGTGCTCATCTCTGCTAGTAAATGGTCCCTGCTAGGGTCTCAAAGTTTGGCCCTTACTTAAAGCAAGATGGGGAGAGATAATAGTGTTAGTGATTTTTGGTTTGGGATTTGTTTGTTTGTTTGTTTTTTGCTTTGTTTTGGTCTTAGAGGGAAGATAGTCACCCTATGGAGCAACAATCTTCCCTGCTTTGAATAGAATGTTTTTGCAGGAAAAACTACCCCCAAATTAGCACTGACCTCTGTATGGGAAGAGAGTGCAGTAAAGAAGCTGCCAGCATGACCAACCACTCCATGGTACAGTTAAGAGGAAGGTTTTTATTGTAGGTAAAAAGGAAAATATCCAGAGGCATCTGGAAGAATCCAAAACAGAAGGAGAAGCAGACTGGACATGGTTGGGGCTATCTGCAAGAGGAGGGAGAATAGCCACAGCCTTGTGGGGAATGGGGGAAATGGGGACCTTGCCATTATAAAGGGCATCTGAGAGGAGGACATCCTGGGAGATGAGAAAGGCCAGGATGCTAGGGTACTCCTGGCTAGGGACCCACGGAGCCTGGAGGCCAGCATAGGCTTTGATATGCAACTACAGATGGATGCCCATGAAGCCATTTGTCCCTTCTGCTAGAGGCAAGAGGAATGATTCCTTTTGGCAGGCAGGAACCCATTTGGCAAGTTCCTGAGGAATACTGGCTTTTACCACCAGAAATCCTCCTATAGTCCAACGGGAGCTCATTTCTGGATATATGGACTGCCTGAGATCCAACTAACATAGGCAGAGTTCACACAATAAAACCATTTAGAAAACCAAGCCCACAGAACCCCAGCCTAAGTGCCACTGAACAAGGCCAAAAGAAAAGACAAAGACAGACTTCTAGAACATTCTACCTTGTTCACTTATAATAGCCTGTTTACTAGTGAAACCCCACTCCTGATGGTATACTCTCCAAACCCTAAGTCATACTTTATTTTCACAACTTGAGTTAGCTTTCATGTTCTTCCAACTCAGATGGGCAAAATCTGACCCTTTATCATAAAAATGAAGCAATGACCAGTGCTGACATTCAACAAAGGCACCCAGAAAAATCCACTCTGAGACTTTAAAGAATTTAATATGTTTGACCAGAAGAAGGGTTTACTCACAATCAGAACATGATCTCGGCCCATCGTAATGACTGTCCGGTTCACTGTGCGGAGCAGCTGGACCATAATCTCTTGGATGTGGTCATAGGTGAAGGCCTGCAACGCAGCAAGAAACATTACTGTTACAATCATGACACTGAGCCAGCTCACTCTTTCAAAGACACAGACAGGAGTGACCAGACATAGATCATGCACACCACAGATTATCTGGTTCCATCAAGCCAAGATAGACTTTGTGAAGGATCTTGTCTGAGGGTCACCCAGCAAGGAACTCAGCTGGGGGCCAGGGGGAGTTGAATCTGGCAGTCTGGCTATAGCATCTTCCCCTTTTCACACTCACTGGAGCATTGAGGACAGGGTCACAGATCCCTGGTTGCTGTTGAGGCTTCATTAGACTCTCCCATCTGTCAAGAGGGATATACTGATTTCAATTGGGCCAACTTCTGGCTCCTTCGGGGACTTCTGATCTTTTCTCTCTTAGAATATCTTCAATTCTATGTATTCATTACTCTTTTATCTTTTCGTCATCCCTTTACAATTGCATCAAATTTATATAATGGCCTCCAAGCAGTGTACTTTTCCCCAGGATTACATCTCCTGCCTTACAAAAATAGATATTAAAAGTACCCCTTTCCACTAGACCTCCTGACCCTGACTTCTTTTAAACATCCATTTCTTTTTAGTCCAAAGAGCATCAATTAGACTGTTCAGAAAGTTTGGTATTTAAAGTGCAAACCTGTTATATTCTATTCCTTAATTCTGAAAATCCCCACTATGGAGACTGTCTCAGGGAGTGTTCTGAGATCAGGTAGACTCAGCTTTGGATGTGACTTTGTATCCCACCTTTCCTAATCTGAGCTGGGTGACCTTGGGAAAATTGCTTTTTTTTCTCTGTATTGCAGTTTCTGTATGTATAGATGTGGCCAACATCAAAAACTTGAGGTTACTGATTTGTAGCATCCATTAGGGACCAAGGTAAAGTCGTCCATTCATCAGAGTTTTGAAGAGTCCACCTACAAGTGCTGAGTGACTGCTGTGACTCAGTATTCCCTTGGTCTGCATCAGCACCCTTGGCCAAGCTTGCAGATTCCCTGCACGTAGCAGAAAGTGCAGTCTGAGGCAATGCGTAATATAAACCCTGGCTGATATGGAAATGTCACCCAAAGAATGTATAGCTTATATGCAAATGGAAAACCTTCAAGACGATAAACCTGTGCTAAACCATAAAAGTACAGCCACAAATCAGCTTCTCTTAATTGCTCCAGTGCCAGGCAAGTGGAGGCTAACCCGACAGAAGTGTCTTCCAGACTCAAACTAAACGGTGGCTTGTAATTGAAATGACAAAATCAGTCTTCCTATTATGGCCCTGGCAAAGAAATTAATCCACCCAACCAACACATTGCAAATTGCAGTGGTATTTTTTTCTTTTAATAATTATTGGCTATGATATCTGGAAGGGACTCTAATTGATCTCTCCTGCACAAGCCCAGCAGGAAGAGGAAGAGAGCTGGGGGTGATTAGGCTGAGGTGGGGCTAAGCCACCTTTTTGGATCACCCTAACACTTGATGTTTTGAAATACAGAACAGTATCTCCACAACATGAGATTATATCACATGTGAAGTGAGTTTAAGCCAAGAGAACTCAGGCATTGCTCTGGATCACAACCCAAAGAGGGGTATGCCCTTTGTTCTTTCTTTCAGCTATCTGATGAAACCATCTGGAAAATTTCTCTCTGGTGTGAACATTTATAATGCTGTTTTCTCATTCATGTAAAATGCCCCCTTTTTGTTTTTGTTTTTGAGATAGGATTTCTCTATGTAGCCCTGGCTGTCCTGGCATTCACTCCATAGCCTTGAAGTCAGACACCTGCCTGCGCTGCCTCCAGAGTGCTAGGATTAAAGGCAAGCACCACCACTGCCTGGTGCAAACACTGTCTTTTAACAGGGGAAAGTCCTCTCAGGTCAGAGCAGGCAGTGGGTGGATAGCATCTAGTTAGTTCTTAGTAAGGCTGCATTGTTTTCATTAGGTTTTAAGTTTAGCTTTATGGCCAATATACAAGGGAAGGATGCCCAAAACTTGAAAAGAAAGCAAAATTAGGATATCATGACACTTCAATACATCATTTCTGATCAAATCAACTGAGGGGCCTCTCTCAGGTACAGTTCTGACAGACTGTCCACAGCTGATTAGACACCAAAAGTTTATTTCTCTGCAGAGATTGAGAATTCTACAGGGGTGAAAGATCACTGTGTGAAAGACAGCATTTGGTGTCAGTTCACTGCTTTGGGAAAGGATATGACTTTACTGATATGTGTTAACATCACCTGTCTGGGACCTGATGGCCATGTTCCATCTCTTTTCCCACAGAAGACCAGGGCTTACATACTTTCTCTGAAGATTTACTTTATGTTTATTTATGTGTATCTCTGTGCATGTGAATGCTGGTGCCGTGGGAAGGCAAAAGAGGATGTCAGATTCCCCTGGAACTGTAGTAATAGAGGGTCATGAGCCACTTACCCAGTGTGGACACTGGGAACTGAACCTGGGTCCTCTGAAAAGGCAGGAAATACTCTTAACCAGTGGGCCATCTCTCCAGGCACCAAGGTTCATATAGTCTTAAGCAGCTCATTTGTTATTTGTCTTGTTTCCTATTTCATCAGTGAAGTTAAACCTTGACTTGTACCAGTTTATGACTGGATATTTTTTTTAACACTTTGAGAATTCTACTTTGACACAAGGGATGCTAAACACTTACAGTGGGTAGTTGTATAAAATGTTATTAAGTTTTATGGAATGTATAAATGTGTCTTGTTTTAGAATTTCCAAAAAGTGCATTTCACACAAAAAAGCAAAATCCTAGGTCTCTCCTTCACTGAAAACTATTTACTATTCCAGTTGGTATTTATGATCATGTCACCTATGACAGGCTTACATCATTCCTTTTTAAAAGTTTGGCTTTTCCCCCATCTGCTGGCTATATAAACTGAGGACATAAGTCCCTCAAGGTATGGATGAGGGTTCTATTATAGATATGAGGTAGAGCACATCCAGGGGCATCTGGAGGAGACTAGAGCAGAGAAGAAAAAGTAGTAAACTGAACATGGCCAGCAGACTGAACCAGGCCATGAGAGAGGCTGGGAGAGAGGGCAAGAGGAAGATAAAGAACGTGATGCCAATGGAGACCAGAAGAGGGCAGGAACCAAGATAGCACATAGCCAATTTGGCAAGGTTATAAGGGAATGAGAAGCTGTGTGAAGGGAAGCCCGACTGCTGGAGAAATTTAGGGTGAGAAGAGCTGAGAAGACCCAGGATTCCAGCGTGGACTCTGTAACACGTATTTGTGATGCCTAGAGAGTCTGGAGGCGCTTTGGTGTGCCTACCACAGATGAACGTGAAAGAGGCATTATGTGTTAAGTACTTGGCTTGAAAGATGAGTATGTCACTTTCTTCCTCGTCAGGCCCACATATCCTACCATTCCTCCTGACCATTAGATTATAATTATGGTTTGGTCAATATTTAATATTTAAATGTTTTAAACACATATGTGCTATTTCATCCGAGTCATGAGCCATGACCAATTCTCATTACGTATATGTGTGTATTTATATGTGTATGTATGTGAATGCAGATGTATGTGTGTATATATATTATATCCATGTGTATGTACATGTGTATCTGTGTATATGTGATCTACACATATAAACATTGGAGTGGGGGGATTCTGCATGTGTATATGTACATATGTGTTTGTACCCATAGAGGCCAGAAGGTTCCTCAATTACTTTCAACTTTATTATTTGAGAAGACTTTCACCAAACTCAGAGCTCATCCATTCAGTCCAAAGTTCTTCAGGGACTTGTCTGTCTCTCCCACCTCCAAAGGCTTGGGCTAGAGACAAGATTAAGGATAAAAGGTCATATATACTGCATTAAATCAAGAGAGAGAGAGAGAGAGAGGAGAGAGAGAGGAATGCATCCTCAGCCCAGGAACAGTTGTAATATATGGCTGCTAGCATTTTCTTTGGCTGTGTTCTTATATAAGAGGCCTTTCCAATTTCATTCTTATCTTAAAGAATCACAAACACTCACCTGGAAAGAAAATCCCTAACTACAAAGACAGTAATAGCCATCATCTAGCACAGACTCATGCCCTCATTCCCTTTGGCCCCCACTAGAGAGGTGATTTTCCATGAATTTGAGATTTGATTTGGTGGACCCTCTTTTTCCTTCCTATTTTAACTAGATTCTATCCTTGAAGAGTTTGCTGGACCAACACTATCTTCAACACTCTGAGCAGTGCTTTGCAGAACAGTGTCTCACTGCATACTGCAGAGTGGCCACTAGCTGTGCTCTCTCCTTGTCCTTCCTGCCCTAAACAAACTTGGCTCTCTGAGCCTCAGTTTCTTCATCTATATGTTAGGTACAATGCCCATACTTGGCCAGAGCTGTTCTGAGGAATTCTGACTACCTCCAACCCTGATGGCTAATGTTTTCTGAGGTTTTACTTCATTGCATAGTCTTCTAAGTACTTTGTAGACATTCACTCAATCTGTCACCCTTAAATGCAGCTCAGCACTCTCTAGGATGTGGGTACCCAGTCTCCTGTGAGCATGGGAATCCTGAAAGCACCAATAAAAGAAAGGGAATATATCTATATTCCAGTTGTTCAGATAAGAAAAATGAGGCTCTGGGTTTGGTCACACATTAAAGAAATGTCAATTCAAGTTCCAGTTTCAGTCTACCCAATCCCAGCCTGCCTGATTCCAGTCCAGGCTTGTCCGCTCTAGTTCTGGCCTGCTTGAGTCTAGTTCAAGCTTACAGCTGTCCACCATCTACCTCTCTAGGAATGTATCTGTGAAGGGATGGGGCATTGGGAGACACTAAGTCACTATTCAAATCTATCTGAAGAGCATGTTAAGATATACAATTGTGTACACATCTCTTTATATAACATCTCCCTGATTATTATGTCCTCAGGTAGCAAATCATATAAGAGTTCCCAAGTCAGAAATCTCATTGAATGAATGGTATCTAACCCACACAAAGGGATAGACAGTAGATATACCTTGATTTAGAAAAAGACTCTTGGTGCATTCTGTAATTGACTGCAAAGCACTACTTTATATTTTAAAAAATCTCACTTTTTACCAGAAATTCCAGGAAAATTCATGAACTTGTTAATACTGATGTCTGAGAAGGAGAAAGAGGGATACAGATAATATTCAAGGGTAAGTTTTTACTTGCTAGAGCTCATTGAAAAATTTCACAATAGTTGACACTAGAAGAAAGGTAACTTTCTCCATGGCAGAGTAATAAAGGGTAGCCTATACCACTAAGAACATGAACTCACAGGGGAAAGTGGATCCATCTCAGGGACTACAATTCACTGTGGCAGCCCTCATCCCCCCTTTCAGGGTGGTGAAGTGCTGTGGGAATGCTCCCTGCCCCCTGCTCTGAGACCTCCCACCCACGCTGGGGCTACAGATAGAACCTGGTCTCACACACAGATCGCTATTGTTAACATCACTCACCTGACAGAAGTACAAAGTAACATGACTTAAAACTTTTTTTTGAAGTGGCATAGCTACAAAATGTTTTATTCCATTTACCAAATGCTTTTAACTTCCATTTCCTGACAGATTTTTTTTAAAAGCACACAACAAAACCATTACTTTCAACAACAATGTAAACTCGCTGTGCTTAGAACAAATCACTGCTTTTATGCAGATCTTGCACATTGTTTTTTAAGGGTTTTTATTAAGATGCACTGGAATCTCCAACCTTCAGCCTAGAGAAGCAAAAAATGCAAACCTTTCCAAATGTGTAATTCCAGCATCTTAATACTGATGAATGAAACCTGGATGAAGCCACGTATATAAGTATGCACATCATATATGCTCTAAATTTGTGCTCTTGTCTTCAAAATAAGAGTCCCTTATGAGGACTGAATAAAAGGATCAGAATAAAGACAACAACTAATATTTGTTAGGTTCCAACTACATTCCAGGCAACAGGCTGTGTGGTCTGTATGTATCTCATTGTACCTTGACAAACATGCTGGGGCTAAGTACTATCCTATTTTAAGGTGTAAAACAGGGTCCATTCTAGAGATTATCATTCAGTTTATACTGAGCACTCAATGTGCACCAGACATTGTAGGTACTCTATATCTCCGAATCCTGAGAACAAGTTTGCATATCTGTTGCACTGGCTCTTCCAAGGGAACAGAGATATATATGGCTGGTTCATGCACAGAACTCTGGTGATAGAGCTCGAGGAGAACTCTTGTCCTTCTGATTACAAGGATCCTTTGCTTCCTGTGCTTGCTAATTATTGATGGGGTATGTCCTCTGTATGCTCTGACTATGTGTTTATCTTATTGATTGATGAATAAAGCTGTTCAGCCAATGGACAGGCAGAATTTAGGTAGGCAGGAATTCTGAACAAAGAGGCAGGGAGAAGGAAGACAGAATAAAGAGACGCCAAGTAGCCTCCAGGGAGTCAAGAGACCTGGGCATCACTGGTAAGCCAAGGCCATGTGGTAATACATGTATTAATAGAAATGGGTTAATAATTAAGAGAGAGCTAGCCAGTAAAAAGCGCAAGTCATTGGCCAAACAATTATAAACATATATTAAGTCTCTGAGTAGTTATTTTATAGCAGCTACAGGGACACAGTGGGCAGAGAGAGACCTCTCCAGTGAGACCAAGATAGATAAAGTCTTTGAATTATAGCAACACTTCACTATTTATCATAGTCAAACAAACAAGCAAAACAAATGTTCCCAAATCAAGAATCTTGTTGCAGATGGGTGTGGTGATGCAAGCTGTTAGTTTCAGCCCTTGGAAAGCAGAGGTAGTAAATCTCTGTGAGTTCAAGGACATCCTGGTCTAAAGAGTTAGCTCCAGGACAGCCAGGGCTACATGATGAGACACTGTATAAAAAGAGGAGGAGGAGAAAAGAAGAAGAATCCTGTAAAGCTGAGAGCTTAATCCACAATAAAGAATAACAAGTATTACATGACCAGGGGATTTGCATCCCCAACTGTTTCACCCTAAAAACGGGTTCATGAGTCTTCCAATCTGAGGCTGTGCTTTTTGCTATCCTTTTCGGAAGTCCCTGAGAACAGCAACAGGCTTTGACAGACTTACTTTGCAAGCCCATCTCACACATATCAAACCTACTAAAAAGAAAATTCCCTCTGGTAAAAAGCTAATCAATACAATCACACAAGAATTGAGTTGTAATTGAGTATTAGCTAATGTACAATTCATCTTTAAATAGTTACTTAAGCAATTATTAGTTTCAATTATTTGTTTCATATTTTGATGCTGATTAACCATTTACGTTCAGACACTCCAGGCTTCTTTATCTAAACTCTTCTAAAACATGAACTCTCAAAGCTTAAATGCAACTTGAATCAAAAGAGTAAATGGTCCTGCAGTCATGGATTTCTCTGAGCTCCCTACCATAAAAGTGGGATTCAGTAGGTTATTTGTAATAGTTCCAGAAACTTAACAGGAATTGCATACTTATACCTCATCAATGTTCTTGAATGGGCAACTTAAAATGTCAAGATTCATTGAAATGAGAACACAATGAACAAGGCAACCAGTTTAACTTTGATGATCAGAAAATCCAGAATGATGCTTATGTAACATTGATTTTTATTAATGAGTAAACAGATGACTTAATCTTTAATGCACGGTGCTTGTCTAGTATGTGTTATAATTGAAAAAACATGCATCATGGGAACAGGATAACAAAAGGACTACATGTGGTGGTGAAGACTTTTGAAACTCATTATCCAGAAAGCTATTAAAGATGGACTTTCCACATCTCTATACCCCACTTCCCAGTGAGTCTTCTGTCTCTCTTCTAGGCCATTCTCCCTTCTTTCTGTCACTCTACTGACTATTGAGATTCATCTCCACTCAGTTTTTCTTCCTGCTCCTTTTATCATCAGCTTTCATCTCCACTTCTTGCACAGTTTAGTCATGCTGTGGTACCTGTATGGGTGCCCATGGATGTCACCAAGATCCTTCCATATCCCAAACATACCTGTAACTCTGACACATGAAGTTCTATGGAAAGTATTATATCCTGACTCAAAGCTAACTCTCCTGTTACAATGCAGCCCTCACTGAGGGTGTTAAGAAAACAAGGTCCAATGAGGAGCAGGTTATAAAATTCCTACCCCTGCCTGCCTTCTCACACTCCCAAACAAGTGGATCATGGGTCATCAGAGAATTCTTTTGAGAATAGGAAATAGGTCTATGTCATTATTTTAGGTTCATCATCTAGTTCATACATAATAAGGAATTGTGAGGATTTTTTAGCAAGTAGATATAGATCTTGTATAATTAACTAGAAGATCTACTAGGAGAGCAATAGTAATGGTTGAGAGAATGAAGAGTGATTCTTTGAATGAGGAGATGGAATCAGAGTGAAGAACCTGGAAGCTTCAGGGCATAGATATTTTTACTGCTATTGAAACACAGTTTGACCTCACACAAAAGATTGAGGGAAAAATAGAGGAGTCTAAAATCAACACAATCTTCTTTCTTTCCTACAGTGAAAATACCCCTAATCATCCCCCCATCCTTCAGGGATAGAACATAGATATAAGCAACTCATTCACCAATGGCTGATGTAGTTCCCACAGCAGGAACTCCCCAAATTAAAACCCTGTGGCTGTCTGATATTACAACAGGCTCTTCCTACAATTCTCTTCCAAGTCATGCAGACATGACTCCAAGCCTGGAGTCAGGAGACCTCTAGGTGCTCTACACTGGACAGAACTCAGCACTCTTACTAATACACGTAGGGATTGATTACACCAGTGTCTATAAAGAAATTGCCAGCAAAAGAGATTTTAGAATCATAGTCCTGATCTTTTCTTTCACCTTCTTTAGGACAAGCCTAAAGAAGGATGCCCATGTCAAGTGCATAAGAAGTGGCCAGAAAAGGTCAAAACAGCTGAATAATGAATATCTTGCCTCCACCCTTACACAAACACACCTCCACTGTTCTTTTGGTTCAGAATGGATTTGATGAAAAGCTTCCCCAGAAAACCATAGCTGTAAAGTACACCTTCAGCTGCTGTGCCCTTATCCGTGGTGCTGAAAAACAAGCCTTGCAGACAAAGGCATTTCTCCTTGTTTGGAGAGGTGCAATGTCTTTTCCTCCTCATCCCACAAAGAGGGTGTTTTCATTTTAATAATGACATGTTCCATGTGCTTTATTTTCTCCACCTCCAAGTTGTGGTTAGATTTTTTAAATCGCATTTCAAGTCCTATCTTATTAAAAATAGCACCATCCTTATCCAACTCCTTCTGAAACATTTAGGTAGTATATACCATTTCTTCTACTTTTTCTTCTCTCTGTGATCAACTTATATATTTACAATAGACTCAGGAAAACCTTATGCAGTTTTGTTTTTCCTGATGTATTGAAAAATTTCAAATTCTATTATGTTTTCTTGGACCTCTATTTTATTTTTTAATGTAAAATGAAGTTAGCTGCCTCATTTCTAAGTCTATGTCTTCAGTGTCACTACTTTAAAAAATCAGGGTTTTTTAATTGAAATTAATTTCTTATACAGTATATTTTGATCACATTTTCCTCTACCCCAATTTATCCAAGATCTTCCCTACCTCTCTCCCTACCCAACTTTATGTTTTCTCATTTTGATAAACAAATGAAACATACAAAAGCAAAAAAAAACCCAAAAACTGAGAAACACACAAACAACACACAAAAATGGAAAACAAAATATACAGAGCCCATGGCAGCGCCCACAAAGCCTGCACAGATAAGGACAATGTCATTACATTCAATGTATGGCTCCAGTCATTTCCTGACCAGCTCAGGGGCATGGAAGTCTCTCTTTTGAATGTTCAATCAGCAGCAGGTCAACCTGGCTGATGACTATAATCATTGTTTTTCTGAGCTAAACCCATGTGTTCATTACTGGAAGAATATTAAGAGTTTCTTGGGGAGGATTATTTAGTATTTGGAAGTAGTTACCTGTCTTCTATGTTCTGAGGTCTAAGGTGATTTCTGGATACTTTCTAAGCTACCTGGATGCCATATTGACATTGTTCCCCACCTTTGTAAAATGAGATGGCCAGAACAATACCCATTACAACTCAGCACCCCAAGAAATATACTCTAGTACCTAGCATGTTGGCCAACAATATTGTGAGATTGAGTGGACTCTTAAAGCAAGGAGTTGCTTTTCTTTGTCTCTGATGCTCTTGTAGTAGACACAGAATGGGAGGATGGGACAAAAAAGTCAACCATATCTGCTTATCAGAATTGATGCGCAACCTCCCCAAAAAGTGTTTCAGCTTTACTCTCTGCTATTAATAACGACTAAATACATATGCAAATATATGACCATCACCTGTCGGTGATGGACAGATAGGGACAGGCTGATGAAAAATGATCAGATAAGTAAAAAATAATTACCCAAGTCTACTTCATATTTTAACAATTATAATTTGATGCAAAAATTATACATTCCAGACATCTGTTAAGATTAAAGATGCTAGTAACCTTTTTTCTTGTATGTACCATCTTATTTTCAGTTTTTACCATACAACTATAAGGATGTGGCATTGCACTTTGTCTTCCAGGAAGGTTTCAAATATATTAATAATTAGAAATTGGGAGTACTTTAGGAAGATTATAATTATTCCTTTCTGACCTTCACTGGATCATGTCATTCTTGTACCCAGATACAAAGACACCCTTTTTCTCTAAGGACCAACTCTATCAACAGAAAAAAATATTTCACTCTTGTAGAGATTGGTTTTCTGACTCTTGTCTTTAGAGACATAAACAGTATCAGCCTTGCTAGCATTCTTACATCTCTTGTCCCCTGGGGGAAAAATGTGTGGTATAAAGTGTAATATCGAGCGAAGTCAGCCATCTCTGTATCCATCCAGATTACACCTCTAAATTATGCACAGTATCCTTTTTAAAAACATCTATCATTTATTGTACAAGCATTACCAGAAATGAAAACGAAGTCATACATATGAGAAACTGGATTCACGGTTTCTCATTCCTCTGTGATGTGCTCGGGTCCTTCCGCCTGCAGACTCTCAGCGCAGCGTGCAGACATTTGTATTATGCTTTTCCAGTTAATATGCCAGAAGTGTTTTTATGAACACACTGGATAGATAAGGGACCTCTCTGTTTGTATTTACCCTTGATGAGATGCAGGGGGAACGGTTTAGATCTAGACAGATTAAATTCTGCCTCTGCCACAAAATTGCTTTGTAGCTGGAGACTATTGGACTACTTAAGCCTCCATGTTGTTCATCAGTAACACTTACCTATAGGATTGAGATAAAAGCTCTGTGTTATATTTTGATATATAAATTTCCTGATATTGTATTTGTCTCATGTACAACATATTAACATTTTAATATATGACTCTATCATGAAGTTTAATGTAAAGTCATGTATGAATAATTAAAACTAAAGATTGAGTTGAAATAAACTAAACATTTGGGGACCACCCTAGAGTATCTCACTCACCTGAAGTCACCAACACTTAGATGGAAAAGTTTAAAAACAAATGAAATCCAATATTCCTTGGCACATATATTTGTGAACTGCCTCCAATCAGAGTATATTATACATAAATCTAGAGATAGAACCCACATGTTCCTGAAGTCTGCTAGAAAGTTCTGACATATTTTTCCTGATACCAGAACCTCAACCAAGGCTGTAAAGACACTGTCAATTAACTAAATAAATGCATTTATCTGTTTTAAGGTTTTTAAAACTATATCATTTACCCCCTTTCCTCCCTGCAGCATCTCCCCATGCAATTCTCATGCTCTCATTCAAATTCATGAATTTTTCTTAACTGCTATTACATATATATGTGCAAATGCATATGTGCCCCTAAACACATAAATAAAACCTGTTCAGTATGTTTAATGTTACTCTTATGTACATGACCTCAGAACTGACCATTAGGTATTAGAAAACCAATTTTGAGAGTTGCACTCCAGTAAGAGGGAAGGAAAGAGGAAGCACATTATGTACTACTGTCAGGATCTTCATAGCTTCTGTTGACAAATTCAGAGAATTGTGACGTTTCCATCAAGATCCCACAGCTGGTTTGTGGTGAGACTGGATTCAAATGCATTGCCTGTGCAGTCTCAACATCCTTGATATTTCAGCTAGAATGTAACTCAATAGAAACCAAATGTTTACTGACTATTCAGTATGTGTTTTGTGTTGTATAAGGATATGACAGTGAACAAGAGAAATTTAGTCTTAGTACTCCTGGGTTTGTTGTCTGTTAGGAAAACAGACATGGTAAAGACCAGCCAAATGTGACATGCATGTCACATATGGTAGTGTACACACAAGGTTCATATGCTATTTAGATGTGAAGAAAATGGGAGCCTCTAGTCCAAGCCTCAGAGTTTAGTTACTCAGAGAGTTTAAGCACTTTAACAGGTCAGTCTGAGAATGGTGAATGATTTCGATGACAAATGTATGCAGTGTTCTAAATCGATGTATCAACAACTCTGGGGTCACTGTAGCACTCGAGGTTGGTACCTGCTTTTTATGTAGCATTTAATGCAATGGCAGCAGATTTACCTTTCTCATTAGGTTCTGCTGATCATCAAATATAAAATTAGTGTCAGCATGTCTTTCTAGGAAGTAGACTAATTGAAGATGGAAAGATCAATCAAACAACAGAGATTCATTATGGAATTTCTCCTTAAGATTTGAACTATGTCAAGAAGTGTAGACATAAGGGAGAAGCACGGGATTGGGTTAGCCTTTCCCTTGTAAAGTCTACAGACCTATTATAGGTCCCCCTTAGAAGAGTACTTTTAGTAAATGAAAGCCTATGTTACATTTTCAAGAGACAAGGGGGATCCCAGTGTGTGGATCAGACAATGAAGAAAGTGACCTCTGGCTTCAAAAGACTGCCATATTTAAATGTTCAGAGCAAAATTCACTATAGACACAGTACTAGCCATGGCTCCAGGCCAGTAATAAAGCCCTCTTAGGCCTATTGAGTAGACATGGTACTATTAATACTGATGTTTTAACTGTTGCATCAATATTTACGTTTTTTTCTTTTAAAAACATTTTTGGTGTGTGTTTTTGAAACAGAATCTCTCTCTGAGTCCAGGCTGGCTTAAATCTTGTGATGATTCTTCTGCCTCGGTTTCCCAAGTGCTAAAATTAGAGGAATGTGCCATCAGACTGAGATTTTTCTAGGTTACAAATGTCTGGTCCCTGCTTGCTATTGGTTATCACACCTAGGCACTTGGCTCACTTCTGTCACCCCATCCTTGATGCTTGGGAAGCAAGAAGGGAGAGGGACCGGGGAAAGAGTGGAGTAGGGGTGGACAGCTCACCATAGCTGTAGGCAAAGAAGTCTTTTAAACTTTGGTCATGGAAGATTAGAAACAGCACAGAACACTCCAGGAAGCATTGGGAGATTGTGCTGATGGGACAGAACACATTGGATTATTAACTTTATTGGGGAGTCCTGCTCAAACATCACCAAAGTCTGTCTTCTTATTTTCTAAGCGCTTCTCTGAAGAACAAATGACCCAATGACCATCTGGAAAATGAAGCCAAATCTGCCATCTTCTGAGCCTGTCAGGCAAATAGCAGGTAACATTCAAGGGTGTTCAACTCTTGGTTAGGAACTGCAGTAAAGATGGGGTTGTCAAATAGCCCACGTGACATGCTGCAGCATGGGAATTTGAGAACAGGTCATAGTCAAATGTGCCTCAAGTTATCACTCTGAGCTCAGTCTTGGGTAAGTGTTCTCTAATTAGTTACCTAACTGTACATCACTAGGAAACACCACTGGCCTCCTCATGAAATTAGTGGCTGGCAGCCAGTTTGCTAGTGCAGTCCTTTAGTAAGGTCTGCCCTTGGGTAGTAGATTCTATTGTTTTTAACTTATAAACAGAGAAAGCCTTTATCACACTGTGGTGGGTGACCTGAGGAAACACCCCACTCTCCAGGCTCCCTGTTAATAATGAGTCACAACTTAAATATTTACAAATTTAAAATGTTTCCATTTGGAAATAATATTGGATTTACAGAAAAGTTACAAAATAGAGTTTCTCTGTCACCTTGACCCGATATCCCCTCTAAGACATTATATAAACAGAGCACTGTTATCTAACTGTAGGTTTCCCTGTAATTTTTCCCATTACTGCTCTAAATGTCCAATTTCTGGTCCATGAGCCCACTCAAGAGCCCATGGTGACTATTTCCTAAAGCCTTTGTAGTCTGTGTCAGTACCTCAAACTTCACCAACTTTGGGAACTTAACTTCTGGAGACACTAATCTAGCAACAACTGTGTCCTCCTCAGCCTGGTCTCCTTTACTAACTTTCTATTAGGTGAAAGTTGTCTGAGAAAGATTCCCAGAGAAGTGATAGGCCCTTCTCAGTGTACCTTACAGATAAGCATGTGATACTGACTAGTCCATTTTCCTGTTTGTAATCTCTCCCTCTTTACTCGGTTAATGTCATATACGATAAACTGACATGAATGAGGGCATTTTCATCAACAGTTTCCTGCATAAGTCAGGGCACAAAATCTAGAATCTTTCTTTTCTGAAAATGGTCATAGATAACTCAAAACCTCTTTTTCTCAGTTACTTTCTATGGCTGTGCATTAGATACATGGGCTTAAGTGGCTATTCTCATTAAAACCACCACACTCCCCAATATTTCTCTCTTACAATGGGCCATAATAAAATTCCCATAGGTTCTCTTGTATAATAGCAGAGATGAGAACTTCATTCTAGACATGCCCTCCTGCTTCAAGGAAGACATGCAGAAAAGCCCAAACTCACAGGCCAGTGATTGTCTCTCCTCAAGCTACTGGCCCTCCTGCCTGCTCAATGATGTCTACACAAAACTCTAAAGGCCAGGCTTGAGAAAGCTTTCAGAGTGTTGGACATGTAAAATGTTCTAAGCAATGGTTCTCAACCTTCCGAATGCTGCAACACTTTAATATATTTCTTCATGTTGTGATGATACCCAACAATAAAATAATTTCATTGCTACTTCATAGTTGTAGTTTTTATTTAAATTAGAAACAAGCTTCCTTCACATGTCAATCCTCCTCTCCCTCTCCTCCTCACCTACCCCCCACCAAACTCCCCACCCCCCACCCAATACCCACTCTGCTCCCAATGGAGGGTGAGGTCCTCCATGAGGGGATCTCTAAAGTCTATCATATCATCCCAGGCAGGGCCTAAGCCCTCCCCCATGTATACAGGCTGAGAGAGCATCCCTTCATGTGGAATGGGCTCCCAAAGTCTATGTGTATGCCTGGGATATATACTGATCTACTACCCAAGGCCCCAGAGATTGCTGAGGCCTCTTCACTGACAGCCAAATGTAATGGGTCTGGATAAGTCCTATGCTGGCCTCTCAGCCATCAGTCTGGGGTCCATGAGCTCCCACTTTTTCAGGTCAGCTGTTTCTGTGGGTTTCACCAACCCATTATTGACATCTTTGCTCATCACTCCTTCCTCTCTGCAACTGAGTTCCAGGATTCCAGTTATGTGTTTAGCTGTGGGTGTCTGCTTCTGCTTCCATCAGCCAATGGAAGAAGGCTCTAGGATGGCATATAAAGTAGTCATCAATCTCATTATCTGGGAAGGATATTTAAGGTAGCCTCTCCACTATTGCTTAGATTACCAGTTGGCGTTATCCTTGTAGATCTCTGGAAATCTCACTAGTGCCAGATATCGCCTCAGACCTATAAGGACTCCCTCTATTGTGGTATCTCTCATCCTGCATTCCACTATTTTACCTCCAACTCAACCTTCCTGCACCCCCATGTGTTCCTCTCCCCTCCTCTTTTCCCTATCTCTTTCTCCCTACTCCCTCTCCCTTCCCCCATGCTCCCAATCATCTTAGAAGATCCTGTTCCATTCCCCTTCTCTGGGGTGCCATGCATATCTCTCTTAGGCTCCTCCCTGTTTCCCATACTCTCTAGCAGTGAGATTATAGGCTGGCAATCCCCTGCTCCATGTCTAAGATCCATATATATGAGTGAGTGCATAGCATATTTGTCTTTTTGTGACTGGGTTACCTCACTCAGGATGGTTTCTTCTAGTGTCATCCATTTGCCTGCAAATTTCAAGATTCCATTGTTTTATTTTCTACTGAGTAGTACTCCATTGTATAAATGTACCACATTTTCTCTATTTAGTCTTCAGTTGAGTGGCATCTAGGTTACTTCCAGGTACTGGCTATTACAAATAATGCTGCTATGAACATAGTGGAACAGATGTCCTTGTTTTTGTGTTTGTGCATCTTTTGAGTAGAGGCCTGTGTGGAATTGATGGAGTTTGTGGTAGACTGATTCCCATTTTCCCAAGGAATCTCCATACTGATTTCCAAAGTAGCTGTAAAGTTGACACTCCTACCATCAGTGGAGGAGTGTTCCCCTTTCTCCACATCATCTCCAGCATATACTGTCATTGGTGTTTTTTATTTTAGCCATTCTGACAGGAGTAAGATGGTATCTAAGAATTGTTTTGATTTGCATTTCCCTGATGGCTAAGGATGTTGAGCACTTTCTTAATTGTCTTCCAGCCATTTTAGATTCATCTATTGAGAATTCTCTATTTAGTTCTGTATCCCACTTTTTTATCATTTTTTATTTTAATTTTAAATAGCTTGTTTTACATGTCAATCCCAGTTCCCTCTCCCTCCCCTCTTCCCGCACTCCCCTTCCCCCCCTCCCACCCTATTGCCAAATCCTTCCACATAGGGGATATCTAGAGTCTGTCATTTTACTCTTGGTAGGGTCAAGGCACTCCCCTAAGAGTCCAGGCTGAGAGAGCATATCTCTTTGTGCTATAGGCACATGAAGACAGTTTGTATACCAGGGATAGACACTGATCCACAGCTCAGGGCCCCATAGGTTGCCCAGGCCTTCTCACTGACACTCACATTTGGGGGGTCCAGATCAGTCCCATGCTGGCCTCCCCACTGTCGGTCTGGGGTCCAAGAGCTCTCCCCTGTTCAGATCAGCTGTCTCTGCTGGTTTTGCCAGCCCATTCTTTGCCAATTTGCTCATCACTCCTCTCTGTCACTGGGTTCCTTGGGTTCAGTTCAGTGATTAGTTGTGTGTTTGCCTCTGCTTCCATCAGTCACAGGATGAAGGCTCCCGGATGGTTATAGACATCAAGTTCATTATCAGGAATGGGCATTCGAGGTGGTCCCTCCACTATTGCTTAGCTTGCCAATTGATGTTATACCTTTAGATCACTCGAGGTCACTCTGGTGCCTGATCTGTCTTCGATCCTATGATTCCCTCTTCCCCTATTCTACCCCCACCCCTCAATTTCCTGTTCCCCCATGACCAACTCCCTTCCTCTTTACCCCCTCTATTCTTCCCAGGTCCCACTCCCCCCCACCCCTCGCCGTGATCCCCATCCATTCAGAGGATCTTGTCTCCATCCTCTTCTCTTGGGTACTATGCATATATGCATATCTTTTAGGTTCTTTCCTGTTTCCCAGACTCTCTATCTGTGGAAGTGCAGACTGGCACTATCCTGATCCATATCTAAAATCCATATATGAGTGAGTACATACCATGTTTGTCTTTTTGCGACTGGGTTACCTCACTCAGGATGGTTTCTTCCAGTGCTATCCATTTCCCTGCGAATTTCAAGATTCCATTGTTTTTTTCTGCTGAGTAATACTCCATTGTGTAAATGTACCACATTTTCTCTATCCACTCTTCAGTTGAGGGGCATCTAGGTTGCTTCCAGGTTCTGGCTATTACAAACAATGCTGCTATGAACATAGTGGAGCAGATACACTTGTTGTATGAACCTGCCTCATTTGGATAAATGCCTAAGAGTGGAATTGCTGGGTCTAGTGGTAGATTAATTCCCATTTTCCTGAGGAATCTCCATACTGATTTCCAAAGAGGCTGTATGAGTCGGCATTCCCACCAGCAGTGGAGGAGTGTTCCTCTCTCTCCACATCCTCTCCAGCATAAATTGTCTTCGGTGTTTTTGATTCTAGCCATTCTGACAGGAGTAAGATGGTATCTCAGAGTTGTTTTGATTTGCATTTCCCTGATGGCTAAGGATGTTGAGCACTTTCTTAAGTGTCTCTTGGCCATTTTAGCCTCCTCTGTTGAGAATTCTCTATTTAGATCTGTACCCCACCTTTTAATTGGATCCTTTGGTGTTTTGGAGACTTGTTTCTTGAGTTCTTTGTAAATTTTGGAGATTAGCCCTCTGTCAGATGTAGGGTTAGTGAATATCTTTTCCCATTCTGTGGCCTGCCTTTTTGTCTTTTTGACTGTGTCCTTTGCCTTACAGAAGCTTTTTAGTTTCAGAAGTTCCCATTTGTTAATTGTCGATCTCAGTGACTGTGCCAATGGTGTTATGTTTAGGAAGTGGTCTCCTGTACCAACTCGTTGAAGAGTATCTCCCACTTTCTCTTCTAAAAGTTTCAGTGTGGCTGGATGTATGTTGAGATCTTTGATCCATTTGGACTTAAGTTTTGTACAAGGCGATAAACATGGATCTATCTGCAGTCTTCTGCATACCAGTACCCAGTTATGCCAGCACCATTTGTTGAAGATGCTTTCTTTTTTCCACTATACAGTTTTAGCTTCTTTGTCAAAAATCAGGTGTTCATAGGTGTGTGGGTTAAAATTAGGGCTTTCGATTCGGTTCCATTGGTCTACCTGCCTATTTTTGTGCCAATACCAAGCTGTTTTCAGGACTATAGCTCTATAATAGAGCTTGACGTCAGGTATGGTGATGCCTCCTGAAGTTCCTTTATTGTATAGGGATGTTTTGGCTATCCTGGGCCTTTTGTTTTTCCATATAAAGTTGATTAATGTTCTTTCCAGGTCCTTGAAGAATTGTGATGGAATTTTGATAGGGATTGCATTGACTGCTTTTGGCAAGATTGCCATTTTTGTTATGTTGATCCTACCAATCCAAGAGCATGGGAGATCTTTCCATTTTCTGGTATCTTCTTTGATTTCTTTCTTCAAAGACACAAAGTTCTTGATATACAGGTCTTTCACTTCCTTGGTTAACATTATCCCCAGATATTTGATGCCGTTTTTGGCTATTGTAAAAGGTGATGTTTCTCTGATTTCTTTCTCAGTCACTTCATCATCTGTATATAATAGGGCCACTGATTTTTTTGAGTTTACCTTGTATCCTGCCACATTGCTGAAGGTGTTTATCAGCTCTAGGAGTAACCTTGCAGAGTTTTTTGGGTCACTTATGTAAACTATCATATCATCTGCAAATAGTGAAAGTTTGACTTCTTCTTTTCCTATTTGTATCCCCTTTATCTCCTTTTGTTGTCTTATTGCTGTAGCTAGAACTTCAAGTACAATATTGAAGAGATATGGAGAGAGTGGACAGCCTTGTCTTGTTCCTGATTTTAGAGGAATTGCTTTGAGTTTCTCTCCATTTAGTTTGATGTTGGCTGTTGGTTTACTGTATATTGCTTTTATTATATTCAGGTACGTTCCTGTTATCCCTGATTTCTCTAGGACCTTTATCATGAAGGGGTGCTGGATTTTGTCAAAGGCTTTTTCAGCATCTAGTGAGATGATCATGTGGTTTTTCTTTCGCAGATTGTTAATATGGTGGATTTCATTGATAGATTTTCTAATGTTGAACCATCCCTGCATTCCTGGAATGAAGCCTACTTGATCATGGTGGATGATTTTTCTGATGTGTTCTTGTATCTGGTTTGCAAGTATTTTATTGAGTATTTTTGCATCAATGTTCATGAGGGAAATTGGTCTATAGTTCTCTTTCTTAGTTGTGTCTTTGTGTGGCTTGGGTATCAAGGTAATTGTAGCCTCGTAGGAAGAGTTTGGCAGTGAGCCTCCTGCTTCTATTGTGTGGAATACTTTGACGAGTATTGGAATGAGCTCTTCTTTGAATTTCTGGTAGAATTCTGCACTGAAGCCATCTGGGCCTGGGCTTTTTTTGTTTGGGAGACTTTTGATGACTGCTTCTATTTCATTAGGGGTTATAGGTCTGTTTAGATTATTTATCTGTTCTTGATTTAGTTTTGGCAAGTGATATCTATCCAGGAAATTGTCCATTTCCTTTAAATTTTCAAATTTTGTGGAGTACAGATTTTCAAAGTATGCCCTGATGATTCTCTTGATTTCCTCAGAGTCCGTTGTTATGTCCCCTTTTTCATCCCTGATTTTGTTAATTAGCATGTTCTGTCTCTGTCTTTTGGTTAGTTTGGACAGAGGTTTATCTATTTTGTTGATTTTCTCAAAGAACCAACTCTTTGTTTCATTGATTCTTCTCAGTGTTTTCCTGGTTTCTACTTGATTGATTTCAGCCCTCAATTTGATTATTTCCTGGCGTCTGCTCCTCCTGGGGGAGTTTGCTTCTTTTTGTTCTAGAACATTCAGCTGTGCTATTGGTGATACTTGCATCTGTAGTTCCAGACCGTTTACCGAGCTTTTCTATTTCCAGCATCCCTTCATTCTGTGTTTTCTTTATCGTTTCTATTTCAGCTTTCAATCCTTCAACTGTTTGAGCTGTTTCCTTAATTTTCTTGGTTGTTTTTTCTTGGTGCTCTTTAGATTCTTTGAGAAATTTGTTTATTTCTTGAATTTTTCCCCCATTTCATGGATTTTTTTGTTTATTTTTTATTCTATTTCTTTAAGGGATTTCCTCGTTTCTTCTTTGAGGGTCTCCATCATCTTCATGAAATAATTTTTAAGGTCTGTCTCCTCTTCTTCATCTATGTAGTGCTTTTCGGGTCTTGCTGGTGTTGGATCCCGTGCTGATCTGTATCCCACTTTTTAATTGGATCCTTTGGTGTTTTGGAGACTTGCTTCTTGAGTTCTTTGTAAATTTTGGAGATAAGTCCTCTGTCAGATATAGGATTAATGAATATCTTTCCCATTCTGCCAACTGCCGTTTTGTCTTGTTGACTGTGTCCTTTGTCTTACAGGAGCTTCTCAGTTTCAGGAGGTCCCATTTATTACTTGTCAATATCAGTGTCTGTGCTACTAGTGTTATGTTCAGAAAGCTGTCTCCTGTACCAATTCGTTCAAGGGTACCTTCTACTTTCTCTTTGAAGAGGTACGGTGTGACTGGATTTATGTTGAGGTCTTTGATCCATTTGGACTTAAGTTTTGTGCATGGTGATAGACATGGATCTATCTGTAGCCTTCTACATGTCAGCATCCAGTTATGACAGCACCATTTGCTGAAGATGCTTTCTTTTTTTCATTGTATATTTTTAGCTTCTTTGTCAAAAATCAAGTCTTGCTATGTGTGTGGGTTAATGTCAGAGTTTTCAATTCGATTCCATTCGTCTACCTGTCTATCTTTGTGCCAATACCAAGCTGTTTTCAGGCCTATAGCTCTATAATAGAGCTTGAAGTCAGGGATGGTGATGCCTCTGGAAGTTCCTTTATTATACAGGGTTGTTTTGGCTATCCTGGATCTTTTGTTTTTGCATATAAAGCTGATTATTGTTATTTCAAGGTCTGTGAAGAATTGTGCCAGTATTTTGATGGGGATTGCATTGAATCTGTAGATTGCTTTTGGCAAGATTGCCATTTTTACTATGTTGATCCTACCTATCTAAGAGCATGGGAGATCTTTCCATACTCTGGTATCTTCTTTCTTTCCTTAAAGATTCAAAGTTCTTGCTATATAGGTCATTCACTTGTTTGATTAGCATTGCCCCAAGATATTTTAGGCTACTGTAAAGGGTGATGTTTTTGCCAGAATTTTATTGAGTATTTTAGCATCAATGTTCATGAGAGATATTGGTCTGTAGTTCTCTTTCTTAGTTGTGTCTTTGTGTGTCTTGTGTACCAAGGTAATTGTAGCCTCGCAAAAAAAGTCTGGCAATGAACCCTCTGCTTCTATTGTGTGGAACATTTGAGGAGTATTGGTATTAGTTCTTCTTTGAATTTCTGATAGAATTCTGCACTGAAATCATCTGGCCCTGGGCTTTTTTTGTTGGAAGCCTTTTGATGACTGCTTCTATTTCATTAGGGGTTATAGGTCTATTTAAATTGCTTATCTTATTTTGGTAAGTGATATCTAAAAAATTGTTCATTTCCTTTAAATATTATAATTTTGTGGAGTAAAGGTTTTCAAAGAATGACCTGAAGAATCTCTGGATTTCCTCAGTGTCTGTTGTTATGTCCCCTTATTCATTCCTGATTTTGTTAATTTGCATGTTCTCTCTCTGCCTTTTGGTTAGTTTGGATAAAGGTTTGTCTATCTTGTGGATTTCTCAAAGAATCAACTCTTTGTTACATTGGTTCTTTGTATAGTTTTCTTTGTTTCAACTTTATTAAGTCCTCAGTTTGGTTATTTCCTGGCATCTACTCCTCTGGGGTGAGTTTGCTTCTTTTTTAGAGTTTTCAGTTGTGCTTTTAATTCTCTAGTGTGACTATTCTCCAGTTTCTTCTTGTGGGTACCTAGTGCTATGAACTTTCCTTTTAGTACTGCTTTCAAAGTGTCCCATAAGTTTGGGTATGATGTGTCTTTATTTTCATTGAATTCTAGGAAGTCTTTAATTTCTTTCATTATTCTGTATGCTTGGTGTTTTATTTTTTATGTGACAAGGGGACTTTTTTGTGGTTCACTCCATTTGGTGTTCTGTAGGTTTCTTGTACTTTCATTGGCATATCTTTCTTTAGATTGTGAAAGCTTTCTTCTATGATTTTGTTGAATATGTTTTCTGCACCTTTGAGTTGGGCTTCTTCACCTTCTTCTATACCTATTACTCTTAGGTTTGGTCTTTTTATGGTGTCACATATTTCCTGGATGTTTTGTGTTAGGGATTTGTTTGACTTAAGATTTTCTTTGGTTGATGAATCTATTTCTCCTAGTGTATCCTCAATGCCTGAGATTCTCTCTTCCATCTCTTGTATCCTGTTGGTTATGTTTGTATCTATAGTTCCTGATTGTTTACCCACTTTTTCTAATTCCAGCATTCCTTCAGTTTGTGTTTTTTTTTAATTGTTTCTATTTCAGCTTTCAATCCTTGCACTGTTTAAATTGTTTCATGCAATTTTTGGTTTGTCTTTTCTTCATTATCTTTAAAGGATTTTTTCATTTCCTCTTTTAGGGTGTCTACCATCTTCATGAAGTTGTTTTTAAGGTCGTTCTCTTCTGCTTCATCTGTGTTGAGATGTTCAGGTCTTGCTGGTGTAGAATCCCTAGACTCTGGTGGTGTCATATTGGTTTTTCTGTTGTTGAGTGTGTTCTTATATTGTATTCCTCCCATCCCTTCTTCCAGTGGGGTTTCTTCCTCTCCTCGTGGGTATGAGTTCAAGGTTCTCTTCCAGTGGGGGCACACAGGTCCAGTAATCTGATGGGTCTTGCCTTGCGGTGGGTGCAGGTGGGTCTTAGGCACTCCCTCTCCAGGTAGGTGAGAGATGGAATAGGACAGTGATGTTGGCAGACTCATGGTTGCTTGGTGAGCCAGGGGTAAGTTGACCTGCTCGCAGTCCCCAGGCCAGGAGATCCTGGGTGGGTAAGTGGAAGGAAATTGGGTCCCAAGGTGGGCCCAGAGCTCACCTCTGCCCTGAGTGGGGGATGGAGTGGCCTAGCAATCTCAGCAGGCTCAGGGTTGCTTGGTCTGCTGGGGTCTAGTGGACCTGCATGCATTCCATATATCTGATACTGATATATGACCCCCAAAGGAGTCATGACCCACAGGTTGAGAACTGCTGTTAGAGAGAGTGAAGTTCTCAGACAGGAGGACCGAGAGCCCAGAGCCCATTATCCCATACCTTGCTATATGGATCCATCATCCCCTTTAATAATCAAGTAAACACAAGTCCTGGGAGCTCCTCCAGGATATTGATTGAATAAAAGGAGGGTGTGGGGTAATCCTAAATTATATGGGTCAATTAGAAGCACAAGTAAAGCAACTCAAGTCTTGCAAGTAGCTTCAGAAGTGGGGACACACAAGGACTGGGGATAGCATTCTACCTCCAGGTAGACAGGATCAGCATTAGAGGATACCAAGCTGGTGTGTGTGGCAGCAATTATTGCTTACGTAGTCTGTGGGGACTCATCCCTGCAACCTGGAATCAGAAGTGCCCTGTGTTGCACAAGTACTATAAGAAAAACTGGAGCCAGAGTTTGTTTTTTTCTGATCATGTCTTTCTGGTTCCTCCACTCTGAAGTTAGTGCTTCTCCCTACCATGAGAAAATAGATACTTAAGGAAAGCGCTTCACGACTTCTCAAATATTCTGCTTCTCATACTTCTGCTCATTTCTTTAAGATCCACTGTTGGTTCTTCCCATCAACAATGAATACACTGGTGCTCACTTAATCAAAAGATCAACTTTTATATTGTCATTAAGGGTAAAGATAATCACCACATCAAACCTGCCTTTCCCATACAGACTTCTATAGGAGACTAGCAAATCCTCTATCCCCACTCCTTCCCCTCTCTAGGCTTTTTTCCCCCAGCAGCCTATACAAGACTTCAAAATTCTCAGCACTCTTTGGGAAAAAGCCATCACCGATCAATAAGCATTGCCACAAGAAATGAGCCAAATCTCCCCTCCCTGGGTTAAGGTTGGATGTTCAGTTTGTCTTCAAATCAATACATCCCCAGAAGGCAATCTTTTCCACCAGTCCTGTGAGGACCACGGAACACCAGCACATTCAAGTCACTGGGGACAGAATCCACAGGTTTTTCTGTTTTGGAGTAATCCCTCTGGATTCCTGGAAATGGTATGAAAGTAGACTTTTGTGAACTGTTTGCCTGGGAAATGTATTTTTAAATGCTGGCCATGATATATAATGTGCACCCATTTTTTTGCCTTAAATACTTTCTTCCTGGTTGATTTCTAGGTACAATAACCAAATGTTCCATTGAATTTCTGCCACTCAGATACAATAGATGTAAATAATCTTAAGTGCATAGGTAAAAATAAAACCTTACAAGCTAATTAGGAATACTTTAGTACCAACTACTTTTGATTTTAATGTGGCCCATTTAATTATAGACTTAAATAAATGTTTAATCAAGGCAGTTACTTAGCAATTGTCTCATAAAATTCTTAAGAAGTCAACCCCTGACACCTGGGATTTGGTATATGTGAATTCCGAAATACCACAATTGGTACAAAGGCTTTCATAAGCCCAGGGGATCTGGAATATTCCAAAGGAGCCCTTGAAAAAGCAGTATGACATTTCCCTTTAGGATTCCCCCCTGATGGACTGAACCCTGGTGCTGAAAGCTGTACCCAGATGCAACATCTGCTGCTCCTCCACAAGCCTCCTACCAGCCAGAGAATGACCAAAACATCTGCCACCACCAGTCCTGACCTGGAGCTTGCCTTCCAGGCTAATCTGGCTACAGTTGTCCCTGGGATCAGTCCTTGTCTGTCATTTCCACTGCAGGCCACTTGACCCTTTGCTGGCCTTAAAAGGATTACAGATTTGTTTTCAAAAACTATAGTGTAGGAGCACAGGGGGAACACGGGACACTAAGGAAGAAGGAAAACATCACAGAGTGCATGTTATAGCCCTGGAATATGCTGAATCTTTCCATAGGCATACATTATTGTAATACTGACATTGCTGTGGAGTATGTCCCAATTTAATGAGAGCTTTGATCATTTTTCAGGACTCCAGAGGTAAAAGGAAACAATGGTATGATCTCTCCCCTACCCTGGCCACCGGTGGCACCATTTGTAGATTACTGCACGTACCGAGAAATGTCCAAACACTAACGGAATAAGCCATGAGCTTATCCATGGGATAAGCTCCAAAGTATGATCACTGACCTGTAGGGCAAGAACACTAGAGAAACAGGAATATCAGCGTGCGGTGGTAGGAAGGGCTGTGAATTTGGGTAAGAGGAGAATTTTCTTCCTGTTGATAATTCATTGCTCTCTGAGGCTTAGTTTCCTTGGTAGCATCAGAAGCATCATGAACCCCATTTCAGCATGTCAGGCACAGACAAACAAGAGTTGTGTCATCCTTTCAGACAGCCTGTGGAGGGCACCTTTCACACCATGGAAGTGGAGGAAGAGTGAGGGGAAAGAGGATCCTGGGCTCCCAGCTGTCATCTTTAAGCCTGGTCACTCTATGGGATGTCCTACAGACAAAAGACTGTCAGCAAGCCTTGTCTCCATGCCTTTAATTTGAATACTGGGAAGGGGGCAGCTAGGTTAGAAGAAACCACTGCTGCTTTGGCAGGGTTGTATTGAATCCCGGGAATTAGATGGTAATGGCAAGAGGCAGCAGTGGCCTCTCTTGACCCTCTTCCAGTCAGATTGCTGGAAGCTCTGGGTTCTCTGAGAAGGAGGGAGTAGAAGATGAGGATAAAATGTAAGAATTATTTATTAGGCGGAAGTAAAGGAAGCCATTGGTCAGAACCGGGATCCTGCCTGGAGCCCAACAGAGCAGACCACACAGTCAATAATACTGTGTGGTATAGCAACAACAATAATCCCTAAAGCAACCTTTTTCCCACAAACAAAACAACAATAAAAATAAATAAATAAAAAATAAAACACCTAGGAGATTCACAACAACCAACTGGAAAGGACTCAGCTAAGTGTGAATTTCCATAAAAGTTCTCACCCCCACCTCATTTTAATCCTTATCGGAAAAGCAACCTAAAGAAGTGTTGTAATAAAAAGCATCATTCTATGTCATTCTGTTTCCATGGCAGCCCAGGCTACCCTGCACAAACCAGCTGTTCAGCCACACCCGGTGGGATTCCTTCTGATGTTGAGAAAGGACACTGTCTGGTCCGTGAGTCACTAATAGAAACCAATTAAGTTCTCTAAAATCAATTGAATAAAAATTTGGTTTTGATAAAACAAGAGGTCTCATGCAGACCAGTAGGGAGCTTGGATTAATTGGACCCCTTTGCCAATGACCTCCAAAGACAGCAAAGAAAATGATAGCACCAGAGCATCCTAGGGGAGATTCTGGGCTTGTCATTCCTTGTTTGAGGGGGCCTGTGCAGCACTTAGCACATGGGTCCCTGCAAGGCAGCCTCAGGAGCCATTCAGTGCTGGATGGCAGCAGTAGAAGCAAGCATAGCTGATCTTTACCACAGGACACTTCTGCCTTGCAGCAGATAGGCTAGTACTCAGAGTATGACCACAAAAGTACACAATACAGTAGGTAAGTGGCTCTCAGGGACCGCAGCACAGGAAGGAAGGAGGATTAAGAGAAGAATCCACAAGGACAGTGACATTTATATGACTCCAGAACTTGCCTTACATAGGATTTAGCTAGGCAAAGAGCAATGGGCACTTTCAAGTGATGCCAAGAAGACACAGAAACTAAGAAAGGAAACACAGTAAGCTTGAGACAGGAGCAGAAGGATGGAGCAGGGTGGAACTCGCCTGTGGTGATTTGGAGGATGAGACTGGTACTCTGGGCATCTATGCTCCAAACCTGGCTGGTGAGAGATGCAGAAACATGTAACATAGAAGAGTCGGTACAGGACTATCATCTCAGGTGCCATGGAGAAAAATCACAAAATTGAAGATAACAAAGTTTTTTCAGTTCACCCTGGGGATGAGGGAGAGTGAGGATGCAGTGAGAAATCTCTGAGGATCTCTAAGGCTAATAGGAATTCGGGGTCCTCTACACAGAGAAGGAATGGGAACTTGAAAGAATGCTCTGGGTACAAGCATACTAGTGTTGAAGTTGTCGAGAGGCCAAAGGCACTGCACAGGGTTGACCTTAACACCTTCCTCATGCCCACACCCAGGCACAGTCAACAGACTGAAAAACCCACATGTTTAAAAGATACAGGGCTTCAGTCTGCATCCCAGTTGGGTCTTGAACTTGTAGGTGACTCTGTCTGCCCAGTGCTGGGTTTAAAGGTGAGGGTTACCACACCTTTCATTTTCTTAAATGGTGATTCTAGGTACCTGTAGCCCCATGAATCAGGTATGAACAATCCTTTTCCACTTTGAGAATACAAACTCAATTTTAACCACTTGATTGCTAAGTGAGGTATAAAAAGGTCACCCTCCTTTCTCCTCATGGAGTGGAATATAAAAATGAAAACCCTGGTTTAGGGGGGGAACACCCCATCGATTTCAGGTGCAAAATTAAATTGTATGAATTCCTCATAAGGTACAGGATGAGTCCCTGGGAAGCCACCTTTTGGGGGCGGGTCACTGGAATTGACAGCCCAACTTGCTCAGTGACAAAGAAAAAAGGGATTAATGGGCATAGAAGCCAGGTTGTTCTTCCTCAATTGAGCTGGCATCCTTCATATGCTAAGTGTAAGTATGGCAGCTATGTAAGGAAATTTAACGCTATCATCTAAATAGATAATTAAAACCCTCCACCCAGGCTAAGAAAGATGGCTTGCGCTGTCATAAGCCACCCAGAGAATCTGGTAGCCTCCTGGGCAGAGCTATAATTACCCCAATAGTGACAATGAAAGAAAGCATCCTTTCCCATCATCCAAACACAGGTGCCAGCCCCAAATGGAAGCTTGCATCCCACAGGACACACTATCAGCTACACTCCAACACATGGTTCTTCCCCAGAAATAGTCCCAGTCAGTGGTCATCATCTAAGCCTGGGCTGGGATAAGGAATACTGCATAACATCAACTAAGAATCAGTGATAACTAGTTGTTCTAGTATGAGGATAGAGGGTCCAAATAAGCAGAAGGGAAATTCAGGACACTTGCTCTGGATGGCCTTTCTAAATGTGTCTCCAAAGTCCAAGTGTTGGAAAGTTGGCACCTGTACAAAACAAACATGATGTCCCATGGTCTGGGTTCCTTCCCTCCCTTCTTTTAAACTGATTTTGTGTATAAGCATGCAAAGTAATGGGTCTCACCTTCAAACTTACTTGTTATTATACATGGTTCCCATTCCCTCCACTCCCCCAACCCCTACGGCCCTCCCACCTACAGCTCCATCTTTGCCCCCAGTTAATCAGAACTGTTTTCCTGTTACATATATTACATTACCCTCTCTATTTCCCAACTCCCCTAAGATCTTTTCCTCCCTCATCATGATCCCATTTTTAGCTTTGTAACCTACAAGCACATATATAAGCATAAGTATAAAGTGATACATATGTATGTATAATTTTAAACTTGGATTCTACATATGTATGCATACTTAACTTCTTGAATCTGGCTTATTTTGCTTGACATAATGGTTTCTAGTTGTATCCACTTTTCTCCAAATGTCATAAATTCATTTTTTAAAGTAGCTGCATACAATCCAGTTGTTCATATGTCTGAGTTTTCAGAGTCAGGTCTCTGTATACTCCATGTCACTGCTAATCCTGCCAAAATGAATTCCTAAGTGGGATGAGTGGGTTGGAAGCCTCTGTTATCCCATGGCTTATTAAATCTATATTGGATAGGGCTCTTGAATTAAGGAGGCAAAGAAGTGAGAAGGAGCCTAGATGATCCTCTAGTTGGGTGATTCTCAACCTGTGGGTCCAGACCCCTTTGGGGATCACTTATCAGATATTTACATTACAATTCATAACAATAGCAAAAGTACAGTTATGTGGTAGCAACAAAAATAATTTTATAGTTGGGGGTCACCACAACATGAGGAACTGTATTAAGGGGTAACAGCAAGGTTACTGCTCTAATTCAAGGAAATACTGAAGAAAAGTAAAATGAGTCACATTCCAGTATGGTCTTCAGCCAACAGCATAGAAGTCACCTGGGCACTTGGTGACAGAAATAAGCAATCAGGTATCAGATGCAGTCCTCCAGAACTTATGATCAAACCATGCTTCAATGTCCCCCAGATCACCAAGGTGCAAGCTTGGCATTGAACCCTTCTGCACTGGGACCATGAACTTTGGCCTGCCATCCATTACCCAGTCAACTTCTCACTGCAACACTTTCTTCTCCAGTCCCTTAGCAATGACATCACAAGACTTGGGCTATGGTGTCAGCATTGCCATCTTTCAAAAGCTCCCCAGGTAAAGTTGGGCCTGAGAGCCACAGTTGAATAGAACAAGAGAGGTTTCAATGAGGTAGCTTAGGGTTCTGATTTGCAGTCTAGCTCAGTGTGCTCAGAACCACAGAGTCTGAGAAGAAATGTTCAACAGACAGAGACCTATTTTTTTAACCTTCATAAACCAGAGGTGTGATGTGAAGTTCACCAGGTCAGAATCTTGCACCAGGTCGGTGGTGATCATCCCATTGGATAACTCCTCCATGAGACAGCTGCTTATCCTGAGAGAGGAGTTGGCTCTGTCTCTAATCAGATCTCATTACCCAAGTGACTGAGACTGTGGAGGTGACACCACACCTCCTACACACTGAGTCCAGGAGTTACTCAGGGCCTCCCACTCCCTGTACACTTTGAAGCCCTGAGTACTGAGGCTGGGTGAGACAGCAGCTTCCTCTCACAGAAGCGAGGTAGGATCTGTAATAGTGCTGAAGTTGCAAAATGATGGCACTATGGAAAGCAGAGCTGGAAGCGCCACTGCCCTCAGGTGGGTGGAGCTTCAGCAGGTAATGCACAAAAGAAATGGCCACGACCTACATCAGGAATAAGAGGACTAGGAATGCTCATCATAATTGTGCTTCCCAAAACCATGAATTCCCAAGTATCTACGACATTTTCCATAATGAAATGTAAAGACCCATTTGCTGCACATTAGCTATTCAACAAGAGGGAAACATTCATTCAGATATTTCTAGAGAAATGAAGAGCCAGCTCCCATACCTATACACTGTAAGACCACACACACACACACACACACACACACACACACACACACACACTTAAAGTAACAGTAAAGATCAAATGGCAAAGCCCAGCACCTGCTGAATGGTGGGCAGATGTACTGAGAAACACTATTATCCTGGTCTCATCCCTGCAAGGACGGCTGAGTATTCAAGCTCTCAGGGTCCATCTTCTCTTTCCATGGAGCAGGGATGTGGAAATGAAGGAAATGGCCCTGCCCTTGTATCTTTAAGCCCATGATTATACACACCGCATAGTCTGATGAACCTCAGCTTGAATTACTTTGCCTGGCCTTAAGTATTAATTGATTATGAATCTAAATGTTTTTCATGAAATGGGAATAACAAACCTCACTACTTAGGGGCAGATTAATAAGAATGTATCGATTGCATTTTGCACAGTACCTAGAAAACAGTAAATAGTGAGTGACATAATTATTTTTAATGTTTGAACATCAGCTGAAGTTTCACTTTCTTTGTAAATGCTTCCTCAATGAATGTCCTTCATACCCTAGCTCTCCTACATATACAATTGTCACTTCTTGGGAGGTCTAGTACTTTTAGCATACATATAGCGTTTAGTTATGACATTACATGTTGATTTTAGAGTTTAAAGACACATTTATTACATATATTCAATGAAATGTCTTGTGTTTGGGACCCATGTCTAAGCATGACATTCATTTATTTTCCACGTATACTTTAGAAACACAATATGAAAATAATTTTAGAGAATTTCATTAACCAGAGTACAAACTTTTTAACCAAAAACATAATCCTAATTTAAGGATCACCTATTGATTACACAATAAATAATTTTAATAATAATAATTTGTACCTGAAACAAGATTTCAAGGACTAGAATTTTTCTATCTATGTCCTTAACACATGGTTCTTTGAAGTTTTCATCTTGGGGGCATTTCAGAGTTGGGATTTCAAATTACAAATACTGAGCCTGCAAATTCCAGTTGCTTATTTATATTTCAATAATGACATTCTTGAGGAACCATTTCATGTTCTGTATTCCCAATGTCTAGCCCACACTTGGTGCTCTTTATGTCTATCTGAGTAAATGAATGAATGATGGATGGATGAATAAATGAAGCAAGCTTCTGCTTTCACCCAATAATCAGAAGATTGTTAATTAGGATGGTAAGTACAGAAGGAAGAGATAAGAGAAACCACACAATGGGAGGTTGATACTGTGGCTGACTATGAGGGCTAAGCAGCACAGAAAAACCACCTTGTGAAGGTTTAAAGTTACAGCCCACCACAGAAGAGAGTTCATCCACTAAGTCTCCTCTCTGAGGACTCGGCAAGAAGAGAAAGTGCTGAGGAGTAAAGGTTACATACACACCCGGGAAAGACTTCTTGATTGTTGGCTCTAAGTCTTCTGAGTGCAGTTCCACATAAAAGCAGGGCACTTGAGATCTTTCCACAGAAACTTAGGCCAAACCAAGCAAGAGCCCTGTCCTCCCCCCTGTGGTTCTCAGTGAGTCTGAGCTGTGTCTCGGCACTGCCCGGCAGCCTGCACCACTCTTTCTAGGGTCTGTCCTTCAGAAGTCTGCAGCACTTCACTGAGACATGAAGGCTCCAAGTCTGTCCCTGGATGACTAAACAATGACAATCATATGCACATTGGCTTCACAGTTTCAGCTTTGTCCCTCTTCCATCACATGCCACATCCTTTCTCTGGGGCATGGGCCTGCGAGATTGACTAAGGCAGGAAGAGTTTTTAATTTAATTTATTTATATCTTATGCATAAGTGCTCTGCATGTCTACTTGTGTGCCAGAAGAAGGCATCAGATCCTATTATGGTTGTGAGCCACCATGTGGGTTCTGGAAATTGAACTAGAAGAGCAGACATTGCTCTTCACACCTGAGCCATTTCTCCAGCCCCAGGAAGAGTCTTAACTATTTATATTACTGTAAGAGTTCATCTGAGACACCAAACTCAAGCCCCTCAAGCTTGTTCTCTTGACTATATGGGCATAAGCTCCCCTTGGAAGCCCTGAAAACTAGGAATGCAGAAACAGATGAGGCATGTGCAAACCACCTAGAAAGACTGATGCTCTTCATGCCTGCACTTGTGGGGGAAACCCGTCCACTAGGATACAGGATGACAAAATGCACACTCTTAACCGCTGCCTATCCCAGCTCCATCATCCACAGCCATGAGGGATAGGCCACTGTGGTGTTCAGCCTGCAGAGCAAGTGTTGATTTTTCTCTTTAGATACTTGTCATCAGCATTAGTGTTCCACGGCTTTGTCAACTGAGCCCAGATCTGAGTTCAGGGCATCAGCCCCATCCTGAGGACTCACCGCATCCTGACAGCTAAGGACCTCTAAGATGCTGTTGAGCAGTTCCACACAGTACTTCTTCTCCAAGACCTGGTGCTGCCCATCGTCCCTCTGCTCCAGCAGCTCCTTCAGCTCTTTGGTGATAACAGGAAGCAGAATGTCCCGGCATTCTGGAAGCAAAGTAGTGACAGGCATGTGTGCTTCCTGTTTAGTTTCCTTTCTTTCCTTCATATATATTTCACATATGTATGTACATGCATGTGTATAGTGTATGCACATATAGAAAATATATTGTTCTTTATCATTTTTCATGAAAACATTCACCTTTATATTATGATTATAAGTAAATATAACATATTCTATATATTTATAATATGCATACCCTTATGATAGATTTATAATTATATTATTATAGAACTTAAATAACAATTTATATGATCTTTTATTAGGTGATAATTAACAAATATATTTTCCTTGTAAAAGTATTAAGTATTAAAGGTTAGGTTAAGATTTCCTTAGAATATAATTCATAATCCTGGTTTCTCCCCACCCCTCATTCCCTAGAATCAACTACGTATTTATGTCATATGTTTAAATGTGTAAATACATATACATATATTCAAATGTTGCAGTATAAATTCTCCTAGTCTCATTTTTATTTTATGCTTACTTTAATTCATATCATATTGTGGTTATAAACTATCATGATCTTTGTGTATGACTTTCCATATATAAGCAGAATGAATCCTAGAGTGTCTTTTGATTATATCTGCTTTTAAAATATGAGGCATGGCTACATGTGTTGCTTAGGCCCTTGATACCAATATTCCTGAGAGTAATTTTTATATTTTTACATATGACAACTAACTTAATTATTTGACCACTATAAACATTCTCAAATCACAGATACGTTTCCTAGTTGGCCAAAATCCTATTTTGGGGCATTTTTCAAATTGCAAAAAAAAAACAAACAAACATTGAACAACCAGGCAGGGGAGAAGGGGAAGGAGAGAGAACTGGGATTGACATATAAAACAAGCTTGCTTCTAATTTAAATAAAAATTTTAAAAAATTGAACCACCTTCCACCTGATTCCTGTGCACACTGCTTTCATATTAAATAAACTAGAACTCTCGTAGAAAAGAGAATCTTTCCTGATGATGCTGTCTCAGGACTTTTCTGCAGTGTTCTAAAGTCTTATACAATTTTATCTCTACATTTTCCCTATAAAGCAAAACCTTTAAGGGAGAAAAAAGATCCAAAAGTATTTCAAACCATCCACAGCCAGATGCTACTTGAACTAAGACATGAATCATATGCACCAGAATGCCATTTAAGTTCAATCCAACAACTAGATGTTGAACGTTTCCTTTATCTTTTGAGACACCAGGTTTCTGAAGGTACAGGGAGGAGTTGTGGTTCTTTTGCCATTAGGTACTTAAAATCCAACCGACACAATGAACAGTTAAAAAGGGCAGAAACGAAACCAAGGTGAAGATGAAAATGGCCAAGCACAGTTCTTGATTTCCACTTCCACACCCGTACTCCATCTTCTGGCCAGCGCCCTGACTGGTTCTGGGGAAGGCATCCCACCACAGGCTCAAACCCTGGGAAACTGCTGGAAGGGGCCTGCACTCCTCAGGATATGGGCTGAGCACTGAGTCCTAAATAGGGTGGTGCCTGACATGGGAATCTCAAGGAACCATTTATAATGGTAACAGATGACATTACTAACTACTAACATACAAGGAGTGATTACAGCATGCTAGACTTAGATGTGACATTTGAAATATTTGGCAAGAGTTAACTCAGTTTTTCTTCCTGGTCACAGGAGGGGAAGGCGTAACTATCTCTCCATTTTGCTGACCTTATGTGTGCACGGGTAGGAAGTGATGGATCCTGAGTGGTCACAGCCTGTGCTCTGAACCCTTGCATGGAGATCCAGACCTCATGGAGTTCCACTGTCATCTGCATGGAGGAGGCCACATACCCTCGCCTATGTTCCCTCCTCAGATCTACTCTATCTCTGCCTTCCCTGATGACTAGTTCTGCAGCTTTTCCAGCGTCTATGAATGACTCATCTTCTGAATATATTTGTTTATATGTGACTTTTCCAAAGTAGACTTTTGTTGCTCACAGACCTAGAGAAGAAATGTCCTTCATGTTTGTTTAGACATTTGCTTCAAAATGCATTTTAAAAAGGGATATTAAGTTGCAACTTTGAACCTTTGGATTTGTTAGAGGAAATCATAGGTGTTAGGGTACATGGGACAGGAAAACCAAGTAAGATCACTTCAGGCAAGAAACTCTTCCAAAAACATGGACAATTATCCCAACTTCAGGATATTCCATGGCCCAGGTATGCCTCACCATTGTTCCCATTTTTAAAACATCAGAAGATAAGCATCACCCTTCTCTTCAAAAGTTAATTTTGCAAGTAAATTCACAAAGGAGATATACAGTGTAGCTGAATGTCTTCCCTCCTCTACAGCTGTCTGGAGGAGAGAGTCACCAAAAATGCCCCTTGAGAAGATTCATTGTCATGGCAATATATAGAATGACTACAGCAGCTGAAGAGCACAGAGCTGCCACTGTAGTGAGCCAGGTGTGACAATAAAAACAGAAATGGTCGTTGTTATACCAGCTTCATACTTCTGACATAAAATGTTTGTATTCTGTTGAGGCCAAAAGTCTCCAAAGACCTTGAAGGATGGTGGGAAAGAATGGTCAGTTATCTTGAGTTTAAAATATGGCTATGACTGGGAATGTAGTGCCAGGCAGAGCATCTGCTTAGCATCCCTGAGGTGCTTGGCTCAGTCCCTAAGATCCAAAAGAGAAAAGATGAGGAAGCCAATGTGCTAGGACTTTTGTAAAATGAAATCCATCAGACCTGCAGGAAGAAGATGTCAAGTCAGATAAAAGATTAACCCATTTGTGCAATTTAACTAACTCAATCACACATTCGTTGAGCCAGTTAGTCACTCAACTACAGTTACTGGGTTCTCTATGTGCAGACACTGTTCTAAAGTAGAAATGAATGGCTGCAGCCAACCAACCAACAGCATCCAAGTCAAAGGAGGTAAGATTTGTGCAGATGACAAAACAAAGAAGAAATAAACACTTAGGCTTGTACTTCCCAATGGTTAGGAGTAGCCATAGCACAGATGTGGGTGTTTGCCTTAAAATTCTCATTCTATTAGCATTCTATAGTATCTCCATCCTGTCTCATTGCAAAGATCTAGATCCAAGGAACAATCCTGGTGAAAGATTTTAAACACTAATGATCTCCATGGGAAGCAAGTTCAAATCTTACTTAAAACTGAGTTAAAGAGGTACATTCTCTTTTTTAAAAACATGGTGATAAGCTCTTCATTCCTAGTAGTGTTCAAATACCAGGTAGCTGTCTATGCGCTGGGATAATGAGATAAAGGGTCAGATAAATGATTGAATCGAATCACTGTTAAAGCCTCATCCAAAATTCTATGACCACATAAAGTACAGGTTCATGGAAGTGCCAGGAGGAATGCCAGACAGGTGGACATTTGCACTAGAATAGATCAGATCCCTGGAGAAGCAGCAATCTATCCAATCTGAAAGATGTCAGCTTTACATAGTATCAAGACCAGCATCCCTGGATGATGGAGGCTGCTGATATTGAGACTAAGCAAGACTTTCACCAAGAAAGCCAGCAATACTGTGACCAGCTTTGCAGAAAAGGTTTTGTCTTCTTGTTAACTCTGATTTCTCAGAAATGTCTAGCTCCCCTGTTTGGGGATGAAATAATTTTTCTGGTTTGTAATTGGAGCTGTGAAATTGCATTAGCCAGTGAAGCTTCAGGAAGCAGCATTTCTAAATCATTGCTTGATTGTCAAGCAAACAGACACAAATAGTTTAAAAAACAGAGCTTGCAAAGCCTTAAATCAATCTTCATAGTCAGAGATAATGAGGATCACAGACCTGCATCCCATGTGAGTTTGTTGCCTCAGGTACCCACACTGACAAAGGCTGGGCAATCTGCCATCAGGTGTCAAGTCCAAATAGTAATTCAGACCACTACTGAGGAGTCTGTGTAGTTGCTCAACTCTCTGTGTTTTAATCTAAAGTTTCTTGTGTCCAAGTGACTACAGGAGAAAATACAGCATTATGGACTCAGTTTTCTTTCTTATTTTTTTTCTCAAGAAAATTTGATCTGTGGTGGGTGGTGTCGCCTACCTGATCTCATAGACTTTTGAAGTGCGATGTGCCTCTTCAGTGTGTTATCACCCAAGAACACTTCAAATAAGACTGTCTTTTCTTTCACTTGTTATTTATAACACCAACCACTGAAAGAACAAAAAGGAGAGCCCGTGCCCTCTTTGAAAGTCCATCTTGAAGAGCATTGAGCCAAACTGTGACCACAGCCACAGCCTGAGCTCCAGAGGAAGGTGTTCCACATCTGTACATGACATCTTTTCTCGAAACTGTCCTCTTCTGCTTCCTCTCGGAGTGAAGAAGAAACCCTGCCATAGTCAACCAAGAAAACTGGGGTACTACCTTTGATTCTGTCCTTTCTCAATATCCACATCCAACCTGTTATGGATGAGCTGCTTTAATGTTCTGAGTCACATGTCCTAAGATATTGCTCTTCTCTCTATACATAGTGACTGCAGTCCAGAAATTCTTCAGTGACTTCCAGTTGCTCCTAAGGTGTCTTATAGCCCTTTTGGGGCAGCTACAGGATCTTTGTGAGACCCTTTCTTCACCTCTCTAGGTACCCCTCCATCTCTCCCTCCATCTCACCCATCACCATCCTTTGCTTATGAATCTTTCTACACAATATTTTCTTTGCCAGGAATACTCTTCACCTGACTGTTCCTTGTCTTCTAGGTCTGAACTTGGAGGCCAAATCCTCTAGGACAGCTTTCTTGGTACTTCCATTCTGACTGGGTTGACTGTCCCCTGTGTCCCTGTAGTGCCTACAATGTATTTGTATCTTACCAGGAGTCACACTAAGTCATTATCTTTGGAACTGGATAGATAATGTGATTCTTGCTTATCACCCCAGAAATGAAGCATAGGTCCAAATGAGGACAACAGATGCTAATAATAATGCATTCTAAACTTCTCCTCCATTAGATGGGGTACAGCATCATTCTTCCAGATATTTGAGAGGTTCTACACTAGCACAAGGCCAGCGTTTGTGTGCTCACTCCAGGACACAGTGGGTGCCATCAGGAGTCTCTGGATACCACACAACACACATAATAAGAAGTGCTGATCCGTCTCTTCTGAAAATAAGGTTGAGAGAGAGAAAAAATGCAAACAAATCTCTCATAAACTAAGAAGGTAAGGCTGGTACCTCATGTCCTCAATGGAGAAACATGTCCTAGTCTCTGATCTCAGGTACAGCTTCAGTCCATCCTGTGGGGATCTGTGGAACATTCTAGAGACAGTTGAACTCAGAGAAGGGCTTAGACACAGCACCTGGTTGTGCGTTGTCCAGCGACATCTTCACATGGTTACCCAGCTCTGTAAGACTGACTGCAGTGTCTATAGCTGTCATTTCATCCCAAGACAGCCTCTCACTTGGTCACCAGCACCAGCCAATCTTCTCTTCAATCCTGGTCAATATTTCACAGACGTTAAGGTGAAACTCATTGGGCTTTTGCCAAGTTCCTATTGACTGGGAGGTGAATTCAGCTCAGTTTAAACCTCTTGGGGAACGAAAGGGCTTGTGGCTGACAAGGCTTACTCTGCCTTCCCCAGTGTGTTTTGGCACACTGGAAAGCCCTTGATTAAAACCCCAGCTCTGCTGGGCAGGGCCAAACACAGTAAGCATGGCTCAGCTTCCTTTAGCTGCCTTTTGCCCTTGGGCTCACAGACCATCTGCAGATGTGAAAGCCCACTTGGCTGGATCAGCTACACTAGGAGGAGGCACTCCATAGACACAGCACGACTCTGACAGTCAGCAATTTGTTCTCCCAACCTCTCTTCTGTGGCAGTGAGTCACAAAGCAAACACATTCCACCTACTGAGGGAAATCGATAACTACCCACAAACTTTATATTCCAGATCAGGCTACTAGCCTTGTGTGATTCTAACATCTTCCCCAACTCCTTTTCCAGTGACAACTCATGGATCCTCCCAGAAAACACACCTAATTACACCACCCAGATCATCACTGCCCCTCTAGCCCTCACCATGATGTACATTTCACCACTTTGAATCTATGGGTCAAAATATGCCTCCCCAGCCAGACAACACATGCTATTTAGAGATCATAGAATTCAGCAATGGCTAAGATGGCTTCAGAAATCTTAGTAGAAGCAGTCCTAATTAGGTAGTAGTGGACTTTCCAAAAGAGACACGATTTTCTGGCTCTATTCTGGACACCCACTGACATTCTAAAACAAGCTCTCACTTTGATCACATATATTTACCAGTTGAGGCTTGTAAGCTTCTGTCACATGTTAGCTTACAGTTAACATAAAATGGGATTTTTTTTTACAAGCAAAAGTCCTATAATGACTGGATATTCTAGAAAGTAGCACATGGTAGGAAAGGTGGACTGACACTAAAGCACTGAAACTTTATACTTCTCCTTCCCTCTCTCTCCCCCTTTCCTCTCCCTCCCACTTGGTGTGAGGGGGGAGGGTGTGGTTAGGTGTACATGTGCATGTGTGTGGGTACAAATGCTTCATTGGGTTAATGCCATGTGTCTTTATCATTCTCCACCTGGAACTCAGATTCCGATTCGGCTAGGATGAATAGCCCCACAGGACTGGAGTTAAAGTGTGTGCTGTCACTCCCATTGTTTTGCAAAGATGCTCTGGATTCTAACTCAGGCCCTCAAGTTTGTATGGCATATACTTTACCCTCTGAACCATCTTCCCAGCTCCAAGTTGTAGGAATTTTTAAGAGTAGGTTATATGGATGTATCCCTCAAGTCACAGTTAATATATATATATATATACATACATATATATATATACACATTTGGAATCTCCAGCAGTCTATATATTGTATGACATATATGTCTGTAGTATGTATGTATCCTTTGTATATGTCATGCACATCACACATTGTTTACTGTGTGCTGTGTGTATACACATAGTTGATGACCACTTATCGTGACAAGCACTGTTTTCACAGATGTTCTCTTCCATAGGCTGTGATAAACAAGTAAAGAAACTAATGATTGGCGTGTCCAGGTTGGCTTCTGTTCTATCAAGGCCCAAGATAAAGTTTGCTTGTCCCAGCAAAACCTGGAACAGGAGTGGGGGAAGTGGGGACAAATGGGGAACAGGAAGAATAGGGCACAATCCTCTAAACCTCCTGTGACCTCTCAGAAGGTAAGCCCAGGAGGACAGAGGACCTAGGGTAGTCAAACCCAGGGGATGGGCAGCCAGAGACTATAGGTTAAAGCAAGCCTCTGCAAGGCAGGCAGCCGTAGGAGCAGGCTGTGGATGTGCTCTTAGGCAGAGAATGGAGGAGAGGCTATGACACAGGATCTGGGAAACAAGCTAGAGAGAACGTAGGTGGAAGGACCATTTCCTGGATGTCGCCAAGGAGGTGTCTGAGACTAAATCCAGAGCTGATGTGAAACGGCCATAGGGAGGAGAGCAAGCAAAGATCTCAGGGCAGAGCATTTGGGAGCAGAGGAAACAGGAAGCCACAGCCCTTGGTGCAGATTTGATATTAGATATTTGCCTGGAGACAGATGTGGCTAGAGTGTAGAAACGCGAGACTTTGCCGTGGGATGGAAAATTTGGAGAGGAAGGGGGCCAGGGCTCATCTGGGGTATGGGAAGGATCTGATTAGCACAAAGTAATAAGCAAGCTGTATTACATAGAAGTAAGCAAGATTTTGTGTCTGTGTTTTTCTGGGGACTTTGTAGAGAGGAAGGGAGGGGTATTGAGTCACTACTCTCTCCCTGCCATTCTTCCGAAAGCGCCAAATCTCATACCTTTTCTATGGACAAAATTTGATTAAATCTAAAAGCTAGCCATGGCAGAGCTGATTTAAACCTAGAAAACAGCACTCTGAAGCTCACAGCTCGTGAACTATTCCATCTCCTTGCTGTAGCAGTGCAGATGAGAGAAGATGTAAAGCTTGGTATTTTGGGTTTTTTGTTTGTTGTTGTTAACAGTGATGGTGAGGGGGCAGGATATGGACTGACTTAGGCTAGGTTTTGAAAGCTGGGTCAATACAGCCTGCAGATGGACTGGTAGACAGGTGGCAAACATTGGCATCTTTGAGTGTTGGGTACCAAGCAACAGATTCCTTACAGAGCTTATCAAATTAGGATCTAACCACAGAGCCTCTTGCTTCAGCTAGCAGGTAATGAAAGGCTCCCATGAACACTTCCCAGGAGGTGCAAAGTGGCTGCTGCAGAGACAGCCTGTCATCACACTTTCCAAAGCTGTTGGGACAATCATGTTCTAAGCAAGTCCTTGTGCTTTCAGCTTGACCCACGCTACTGCAATTGCTGACCTGCCCCCTCTCTGAAGTTTGTCCATCAAACCACACAGTTCCAAAGAGGATGCTTTTAGGAAAACAAACTTGTAACCCGGGCTAACTGAGTGTTAGCCCTTTATGTTCATTTGCTGCACTACACAGGGTGAGAGCGCCCCAGTAAAGTAAAAGACCCTGTCTCACCCCCCTCCCAAGCTAGGAGAACTTGATGCTGAGCTGAATTACTTATATCCCAGTTATCCTTGATACCTGGGGAAGCAGTGTACAGCACCTCAAAGACAATTAATAGAGGTGTTCTCTGTAGCTCTTTGAATGCCTGAGCTGACTCTGACATTCTTCTACCATATTTGGCTCCAAATTAATGATACATGCAATTCAGTCCCATTCATAAGCACCTGGGACAGTCAGTCAGCAACCCCCACATCCATCCATAGCTACATCTCCTATGCACCATACAGCACAGGATTCCCAAATCCCCTCCCCACAGCCTGCCCCCCCCAGGACACACCTGCACCCATGCATCCATGAATCCCAAACTCTCACTAACCAGAGACTCTAACTCTGCAACTTTGTGTAAGTTAGTCTGTAGTAATATACTTGAGCAGGATTTCCTCAGCAGGAAGGGACATTGTGGCAGACATGTCTTAATGAGGGACAGAGCTATTAGGAGAAAAGAGGAGAGTGAGATGTTGACATTGAGTCTTCCTATCTTGTCCCACTTGGCTAGTGAACAGCAATTGTGACTTTTGCATAGTTTGGTACCTTTTCCCCAGTAGACTTGAGAAGCTGGGGAGAAATATCCAATCACAGTCGAGCCACATCTCCCACAGTTACTGCACAATTTCCACCATGCAGTAGGATCCTAATTGAGTGTGAGGTGAACTATGAGTGTCTCCTAATGGCAGAAAGGACTTTGTCTGAATCTAGGGCTACTCTCAGGATCAAAACACTGCTTCATGCTTATTCTGTAATCCTTAAGGAAATGAGGTGGTCACATCTGGGGACTGTGGGATGAAGGAGGAGAATTGTATGCTGTCTTCCTCGTCTTCACTACTTCCTGTGGTCATTCTTTCTGGTGATGTCTCATCCTTTTGTGGCTTTGCCTTCTTACCAAGAGAGGTATGAAGAAATGTGTAGAGCTCTGGAGTCAGGGTTGAAAGACCTAGGTTTAAACACCAACTTTACTATTGACCTTGGAGAGGACTTCTCTTCCCCCATAGATGGGGTTTCAAATGCCTCTTTCATGAGATGATCCAGATGCAATGTGGTCCACATTCTAGTGCAGCTCCTGTATGTAATGAGACATCCAGATCTGATGTCTAAGAAGTTTTGGGTTCACAGTTGAGTGTGATGGGCCTTCACCAAGTGCCTGGACTAGTCACACTGGGATCAAGTGGACTGTAGTGATCAGATGCAACTTTCAAGGTACATTTGTGTGTGTGTGTGTGTGTGTGTGTGTGTGTGTGTGTGTGTGTGTGTGTGTGTGTGTAGGGGAAAATACGAACCCTAGAGAACCAAGCTCTGAAATGCGGGTATAAATCGAACTGATTGCACCATGTGCTTTGCATTTTCCCTCTCCTTTTCTGCATGGGGACAGACTGCAGAGGGCTCAGGCAAGCTCTCTCTGAGTGCCTCTTACATTGCTCTTTGCAACTTAGAATAATAATGCCACTTACAGACAGACCTCAAGCCACACAGGAGCCCTCTGCTACTGCCATCACCAAACTTACAAATATCAAAAAGAACAAAACCCAACAGCGAGGTTTTGGATCAATAGGAGCACTAGTATTCCATTTCTGGGGAAATCGCACGTTAAAAAAGCCTCTTGTTTGCATTTTAAGGCTAACAGAGGGGCTCTTGGTTTCAGAGAATTAAATGGGAAAATGCGCCTGGATTCAAGCATTGGCGAAATGAAATGGTAATTGTTTTCAATCATCCTCTGGCTCCCTCTCCCTCCTTCCTCCTCCCTACCTCAGCTGCAAAAAAGGGTGGCTGGGGCCTCTGGCTTACAGCTCCACATTTTTAAACCCACCATTGTTTATTATGAAGGGAAATCTGAGACATGTCACATTCCTCAAACAAGCTAGAATTTCAAAAGGGAAGGTCTAAAAATTACACCATTTTCCTCCCTAGAAATAAAAATGGAAATACAGCTTTATTCTCCAGCCTTTCTTTTCTAAGTGCAGACTAAGAAAGGGGAGAGCAGAGTCCCTCGGGGGGCAGGGCCTCTTATTGTCTGTTTTGTATTTGAGTAACAGAGCCACCAGCCCCTATGCATCCTGCCCCAGAGAGCCCAAAGCAAATAGTGATTTAATGAACCACACACTTAGGCCCAATATTTAAATAAGAGAATCAAAGAGATTCTGCTTGGACTGTGAAAGCAATGGAAGAGGAACTTGGGAAAGTATGAAACAGAAGGAAGTGAGAGAATAAATATCCCACAATGACTTGTAATGAGCTCTCTGCACAAAGCAACAAGGATATACAGCCCTTGCCCTCAGGGCAGTCCGAGTATAATAAAGAAAGGAGCAGTCAATTGACAGGAACAGTATGAAAACCACACACAATGAAACACACTGCATTTCCAATTATGTTCGGTCCCTGCGGATGAATCTCAAGTTGTACTCCTATGAAACTAATATTAATATTTTATTTGGGGCATTACTTGTTCATATATTCATTATCAGCTATATGTACTTCTTCATATGCTACCTTAAATACAAAAAGAATAAAAAGAATAGAAGATACCAGAGGGAAGTAAAGAGCAACACACAGGCTCAAGCCACCCCCCGTGGGGCAATGAAGAGAATCAGCCAAACTCTTGAGGTCTTTGAACAAAAGAGAACTTTTTCCCCAGTAAACACAGGTTTTTCTGACTTTAAAGTTTGAAAAGAAAGCTCTTCATAGTGATTTTGAACGTTAACGTTCTGAAGCTACTGTTCTACACTAAGTCAGGTAATGATCAGCTGCCTTTAATGTCAAACAGTACACTGCTCCTTCTGAAAAGAACCAAAGAAAAGCATGCTCATTCAATGGTGTCATCAGCTCTTATGACAGACGTATCAAATTAAATAAAGTGAAAGGCAAAGGAAAGTGGTATCATGACTGAGTCTTTGGCACTTCATCTTAGACATTGAACCATTATGTACTAAACAGCTATACAATATGGTCAAGGTTACAGGGAGGCACAAGGACAGATGTGATCAGGGTCGAAGCAAATGTGATGCCAGAGAGAGGAAGAGAAAGTGAAGGAGGGTGGCGGGGGTCCTCTGGTTGACCAGCATGAAGAATACAATATGGAAGACAATAGGATAAATACTGCAATGGAAATAGCTTTAGAACCTATACGCTATCCTGATGGGCATGCCAAAGGCCCTGGTGGTTAAATAATTCTATGAGTAGTGGGTAGACACCAGTTTAATTGCGTTTAACTACATGAATGACACAGGGAATGTGGCTGTTTCTCATCAACAAGAATTCATAGCAGAAAATTGTGATAGTATTAGCAGAAATGGCTACCTGGGTTTATTTGGTGGCCACCATAATAAAATGAGGAGAAGGGAAGCGGGAGGCAACTAAAGGACGAAAATGAAACAAAGCAGAAGGGAAAGGGAGAGAGGAAATGAAGGGTGGAAGAAGATGAGGAGGAAGTGAGGAGCGATGGAAAGGGGGAAGCCGTACCTGAAGCATAATGGAGATGGGTGTTCACGTACTCAGGAGCACAGGGGATTTTTACTCGATATGCTTAGACCAGCTTAAGACTAAGGCTTAAACACTGTCGTGTTTCCAAGTGATGCTAGCTGGGTGGGAGATGAATAGCAGGGTTTTCTGTCTGTGTGCCTCCTGAGGAAGGCAGGGAGAAGACAGCCTACTCTCTCCAGGACACTCCATCAGTATTTCAGCATTACCTGATTGTCCATGTGCTTACAGGAAGGTGCAGAAGACAAGGAAGAAAGGGATGGAGAGAAATGCCAGCCATCAAGCAGGCTCTACTTGTGTTCCTTTTAATGACAGGCCGTGCGACAGATGCAATACAATCTACGCTTCAGGAAGAGTATGGGAACAGGGTTGCAGTTACCATCTTTATATCTTGGACAAACTTTCTAACCCCTCTATATAGTGTTTCCTCATATACACAGTGGGATAAAATCAGCACTCCCAAAATGAGTTTGTGAGATGGAACACAATAGTCTTTCCAGGAACAACAACAAACACATGAAAAAACAACAGCCCACGGGGAAAGGACTCATTTAGGTTGTTGGTCCATGGAGAGCTAACCCCATTACTTTTAGGGACCATAGTGGCAGAAGGGCATGGCACACAAAGCTTTGACATGAGATTCAGGAAGCAGAGAGTAGCAAAGCAGGACCAGGCATCAGGTACAACCCTCAAGGCTCAACCCACAGTGTCCTATTTCCATCAATTAGACCACACCCACCAAAGTTCCACCCCTGCCCAATTTATCCCTTCTCTCTGCAAACTCCCTCATAGGGGACTTACACTTTTCAAATTTCCTGGGTGCTTATCAGGCCAATCAAGTTGACAGCCAGGACTAGCCATCACTAATCCTACTCACAAAGAACTTAGTGCCACACACCTGGCTGACAGTAAGCACCAGAAACATCTGAGTTAGTATCACTTAATTTTTAATATAATTATATGCCACTGTCTAGGTAATAGAACAGTATTGATGTGTATGGTGGGTAGATGCAAGAATACATATGCAAAAAAAAAAAACAAACCATAGGACTGTATACGTAAGCTGTATATGTTTCTTATACATAAATTACATTAAAATCAGATTTCTTTAATTGTATAAAAACAAACATATATAAATATAGCATACTTAGTAAACTATGTGTATAAATAAGTGGGCACATGTATTACTTTATGTCTGATAGTATTATAAAATCCTTCCATCAGGAGCTCAGGGATGTTAGCCAGGGCGTAGTGCCAGAACTGACACACTTCCATTCATCTTTCAGACTCCATGATCTTCAAGTTTGGGCTCCACTGGGCCTTGGTACTTAACAGGGAAGAAGACGGTACCCAGTTACCCTAAGATGCTTTCCCAAATAGCATTTGGAGAGTTCTCTGCTGCCGGGAGAGGGAGAGTTCTCTGGCCCACCTTCCACCTTCCTTCTCATTTCAGCTCAGCCTCAGAGTCCATTAATGCTTCACAAGCCCCCTGCCAGACTGGAACTTGGAAGGTGATGAAGCATATGCAACCCAGCAGAGAAACACCCAGCAGAGGGCTAGCAGCATAAGAACTGAAAGGAACACATTCAAGCTCCCCACATTGTCCAGGGGCCAAGGATACCCCATAGCTAAAAGATGTCTACTCGAGGCATGCATGCAATACCTGCATAGACAAGGTATAAGCCAAAGAAGATGGAGGGGTGAAAATTTATGAGGTGCTGTAGAAATTAATTTTGTATGCCTCCTCCATTACCAGTGTGTCTGAATTAACTTTAATATGCAAGTTATCATGTTAATCTTTGGTACTAAAAAAGAATGTATCATCATTAACCTTGCTGGCCCTGCATTTAGCAATGCAGCCTTTTTATTAGCAGGAATATCAGCAGCATTATTTCTCGGTTTCTCAATATTTTTACCTATCAGTATGCAGTCTTTCCAGTCACTCTGCAAAAACCTCTGCTGATTCAGAGGTTCATTTTTCAAACATTTGACTCTAACTGCCCTTATATCACCAGAAGACACCGGCTGCCCCTCCATCTCCCCACTTTCTTCTAAATGAGCGTACATTCTCTCCAGAAGGAGCCATCCACAGGAAACATATTGACCAGTAGGAGGGGGACTACAGAGAAATCATGGGGAAGATGTTCCTGAGAAGCAGGTTCACCTCAGGCCACCAGGAGCCTCTGGGTCCTCTTCAGAGCTCTGGATCCCTGGATAGCACAGCTGTGAGGAGATGGCTGCTTCAAGGAGCAGGAAAACAAATTAAGTGATACCGGGAGACTCATGGTAAAAGGTGATAAGGAAATCACCTCAATTGTGTAATCTAGTGCATCATGTCTGTGTGTTCATGTGCCACAGGGAAATTATAGGTTTAAAATGTGGAAAGTTCTATACCCTGTTTTGATAAATAGCTTTAATATCTCATTTCAGTTGACCATACATGCTAATCTTTGAAATGTAGTAACAGTAGGGAAATGTTGGATAAATTGCATCTTGCCACCCCTTTCCTCCATGCACTTGCTCTAACTGAATAATAGGTAATCAGAGAACTTCTTAGGAGGAGAACAGAAAGAGGAGAATAAGGACTAAAATATAATCTTCAGACAGAGAAACAGCACCTAAAAGGTAAAACTAGTTTTTGTTCTCCACAAGTGCAACAGGGCGCAGCTTATGACTCAGAATGTAGGCGAAAAAACCTAACACTGGCTGCTGATGGAACTCTAGTTTCTCTGGTCCGTTTTATAAGCCATCAACAACGAGACTTTTGGCAAATTTGAATTGATCTTCAGAACATGGCTAGTTCTTTGTTTTCCTTTCAGGGTTCCTAGTTGCCTTTCTAGCTACTTATTCTATGAATAAGAAGAATGCTGAGGTTCATATATACCTTCTTTCCCTAAGAGTGTTGAACATTCTAAAGGGCAGAGTTGAATAAAGCCTTTCCACAGCCTTAGCTAGTTGCTGCTTTTACTAATAGGAAATGCATTGGGTGCCCATCCTAGTTTATTTATAAACCACTGTTATTTACTTGGTACCTTTTTTATAACATAGGTTCATTTTATTTGTTCTAGAGCATTTTTCTATCTCAGACAAAAAGTCAGCCTGACAACCAGTACAATGAAGACAAAAGAGTTCCATGAGAGCCCCAGAAGAGGGTAAACCACAAATGTTTCCTCTTTGTTAGCCAAGGAGATCAGTACGAAGAGACTGAGGTGTGCACGGGGACGTGCCAAATCTCTTAGGAGGAGGCCATTTGTGTTACTCTAGCCTGACTCCCATGGTAGCAGGCTCAGGATAGTCTGTCCTTAGTCTTTTCCTACTAGGAAAACCACCCACCAGTGGGGAAGATTCACACTTCAAGAAACACTAGTAAAAGAAAAGAAAGAATTTATTGTCATTCCTGGCCTCTAGTCCTAACTCTGCCACTAACTCATATTGTGACCTTGGGGGCGGCTCATGAGATTAGATATTCTAGTCTCTCCAAGGAGATCCTCAGTTATACCCACAATGTGTGGCATGGACTATCCAAACATCCTCAATAATCTCTCCCCAACACCTCAGTGTGTGACTGTTAATTGCAATTTACCCTGTTATCTCACCGGCTGACTGGGAAGAAATAGCAGAGCTTTGAAAAGATCAGCAACCTGGGGCCAAAAAAAAAAAAATGCTGCTTAAGGCTGCAGTGTTGAAAAAAATCAATGAGATTGACTACAGTCTACACACAACAGAACCCGGGCTTTCTGGACGTGGCATCCGCATCCACGGACAGCAGAAGGAGGGGCACTGCTTCAGATAGGTATGGCAGAGACCCCTCATCACCTGCTACACTCAACTAGTAGTATATAATAGAGAGAATGGAGATCAAATAGTCAATTTTCTCTCCCTTTTCCTATGACAAGAAATGTAATGGTAAGAGGGGAAAAATAAAGTCAGTGGTTTTAAATTAGCTATGGATCTGCAAACACGTGGATGGTGTCTGGCATAAAGATTCTCTGCCAGTGGTGACAACAAGATAATTTATAAGGTTCCCTTATGAAAAGTTATTGCCATAGTCATTTTGCTAGACATGCATGTCTTCTCTCACACAGTTTTTGGTTTTTCTGTCTTGATATTTTGAAAAAATGATCATTTAAAAGCAATATTTTATTTTTAATATGCTACTTTGGTTCTAACTCTGAATTGATGATAAAAGTGGATCTAGCAATGGTAAATGAATAATTAAGGTGTAACTAATGATCATACTAACTTGAAATATCCCTTCATTGAGCACGACCACCCAGTAATTGTTCTGCATGTCATTTCATTTAACATTCACATTGCTATTTCCATTTCAAAGATTAAAAAAATTAAAACCAAATAAGTGACATGACTTTTCCAAAGTCACTAATGGTTACAACTCAAGAAATTACAAAACAAAATAAAAAACAGCAGCACTGTTGCATGTAAGGAACTTTCTAAAGGACACCACTGGGGAGGCTGCCTTTAAGTATTTGAGGCTGAACTCAAGATTAAGAAAAAAATCAGAGGTTGCACAAATATAACTGAATAAGGGCAGAATCATGATAATTTCAAATGCCCTATGATGTCTCCTATATGGTTCTTTTAAAATAAACCAGCGATATTTTAGTTATATTTATGTGTGTGTCTCTGTGTGAACATCCACATGTGCAGGCATGTGTCAACAGAGGCCAAGAAATGATGTCAGATCCCCAGGAACTAAGTACAGGTAGTACAGACAGTTATGAGCCACCTGACTTGAGTGCTAGGAACTGAACCACAGTCAGCAGCAAGGACAGCAAGTGTTCTTAACCACCTAGCACTGTCTCCAGCCCCTTAAATAATTTTTAATGTGCTGTAAACAACACCTGACTTTAAAATCCTTTGGTGCCTCTAGATTCCCAAGGCGATTTGCTTAGAGCTCTCCCAACCAGGCAGCCTCCTTGTGGCGTATATCGTTGTTATCTTTTTTGTCTGCTCGATGCTTTGTTTTTATAACATAGTCAACAAATAAAGAATGGGTTATAAGACCCATTCTAAAATCACCTCTCCTCTTAGGATCTATCCTGTGGGGAATTTGATGGGGCACAAGACAAATACTTAGGGTGAGGTTAAGTTCAGAACTGTATAATCTGGCTGGACTGGGCCAGTAAGTGCCATTTTCCCTGGGCAAGAATAGGGAGAACAAAACTGGAACCAGCAGGGCTGGATCTTCACATGGATGCTGAATGAGTGACTTTTCCCACCAAGTCACTGTTCTTCTTCCTCGGTGTACCTCTTGGATTGTTTTGTTTTTTGTTTTTTGTTTTTTTTTCTGATTCCAGCCACAGAAACAAAGATCTAGAGATTTGCAGCCCCGCAGTAGTGCATTCTGAAGGCACAGGCATCCTGTCTGCCAAGATGAAATATAATGGCCCTACTGAGAACCATCCAGTGTTGAGCTCTAGGACGTCAAAGGAGGAAGCAAGGGGCAGGTAGCCAGTGTAGACCTAAAGAGGAACTTGGCTACAAGGAAGAGGCCTCTATGTAGCCACTGCTGCCCTTCCAGGAACAGGAGCAGGAAACAGTCTTCTCTCCTGCTTGCCTCTCGGTGTGTCTTGATGGATGTGGCTATAATCTCATGGTAAACAAGAAGGGAGAGAGCTGTTGTCTTTGACCTCAGGGAGTTCCTTTCTGTTCTTCCCACTGAACCACAAAACAAGCTACTCTATTGCGCATACACAGGTCCCAGCACTTACCAAGATTTGCAGCTCGCTGAGAGGCCCTGAAATACAACAAATTTTCCTGAGCAGTAGCCAGGACCTATTTGATTTCTCTGCACAGACCTTGAAAAGACAGCACAATGCTGTGGTGAGCTTCCTGTTACCTGGATTGTAATTGATTTTAAACCTGCCAATGCAACCAGAGATGAAGTCCACAACCCACATAAGTGAACCAAACTCCACAAAGCATTCATTCTGCTGTTCACACAGGTCCTGGTAAATCTGGGCCACAACAAGGTGAACCTGATGGAGGGCATCTTTTCAAGACCCAGACAGGCAGTTGTGCGGAAGGAATACCCCCCTTTAAAGGACAATGTTGTCCGGGATGGCTGCCTCCTCTCTAGAAGGGCTGGAAACTTGAGGATACCAGGTCCCATACATGACCCTATGCAGATCACTGCCTGCTAGACCTTTCTCTCCATCTAGTGTAGACTCACATACCAGGGCCATGAAGCCATATAGTACATCTGAGCACAGTCTTCTGGTATCTCTTATATCAGGCTGACACCAGTGCCCCCACAGCCCTGGGATGACAATGCATCTCAAGGTTTTTGCATAGTACATGTAGCTGCTGACTTTCTCTGTTGTCCTGGCAACACAGACCTGCTGACAGGACCTCAGAGATCCAGCTTCCATCATACACACGGGGAGCGGAGCCCAGGAAAGTGGCTTGTTCGAGGTCATACTACTTATCAGTAACTTTCTTGAAATGGAGTTTACATCTTGTAAATCGTCCATACAGCATTCCTCTTAGAGAAACCTCATTCAGTTAAGACAGCTATCCCTCTCCTGATCATTTACTTGGTGCCAGTTATCAGACACACAGAGAAATGCAGGCTGGAAGGCACAAAACAGTGCTGTATGATCACAACAAAGTTCTCCAAGAAGCGGAAGAGCTCCGTAGATCCAGAATATGCCAGCTTTTGCTGCATTTGTTTGGACTGTAATAAACAAAGCATTAATAAAAAAGAGATCCTAGCCTAGTGAGGGTGGGAGGTTTGGAGGCACTGTAACGAGTACCAACTTCTCTTAACTCACCACAGCAGGAAAACTGAACGACTTACAGCATCTTCACAAATCTTACCAAAGGAGGGCTCACATCCATGTGTGTGATGCACATTAAACATGTACACACAGCTAGACACACAGATGCTCATTTTTATTGAAAGTTTATGACTAAAACTCATCATATTTAACACAATCTCCTCTAGGCAACAGGAGCCATCACCAACTAGAAAGGTTCCCAGGCAACCCATGACCAAGCTTAGTGGGAATAAGCCAGTAAGGCCCCTAGATCCAAAAGAATCAAGGCCAAAGCCACATTTAGGGAAATGTGCATATCCAAATGATATTATCCTGTGCTGCATCTGAGAGAAAAAAATGCTCACCTTGGCTAGGTGTCCCTTCTTAGATGACCCAGAAAGAAAATTGCTGGGAGCACTCTCTAGGAGGTAAAGCATAATGAGATAAATTGCTCTAGCCCACATTCTCTCTGTGGGACCACAGTAAGTCACCTGATCTGCCCCACATCCTAGAGCTGAAGAGCCAGGGCAGCAGACAGCCCTGCGGAGACCTGGCTGATGACTGAAGCAGGTACAATAGTTTCTGATTTAAGATGAGAGAGCAGGGGTCAGGTAGGTGGTGACTGAAGGCAGCAGGTTTATAGAAGCGCCTGTGTGAGATGATGTGGGGCTGGAGGAAATGACAGAGTGAATGAGAGATATGAAGGAGAAAAGCATAAGACGTCCAGCTGGTAGCCAGTACAGCAGGAAACCTGAACATAGTCCCATATAAACTCTACCATGGGAATCCAGCCCATTACCAGTACCACCCCCTGCAGGGACATGCTGTCCCAAAGCCAGCCATGCTGGACACCATCCAATCACTGGCTCCAGTTGGCACAGGCAGTGAAAACAAAGTCCCCAGCACTTCCCTAATGTACTGCAATGTCCTTAGAGCCAGTGTGTGTGTGTGAGAGAGAGGGGGGGGGCTTCTGAAAATGGACTAAAGGGGGAAGAGGCTGGTGAACCAGACGAGGCTGTGAGTTCTCTAAAGGTTTAATTTCTAATAGCTATCTTGAAGTTCTAGGTTCATAGTAAAACTGAACAGAAAGAACGAAGTATCCCCCATGTCCCCTGCTTTCACACACAGAACCTCCACAACCCCAAGTTCCCATCAGAATCACTCCCGTTTCTACACTGTGCTAAGTCAGCTGAGCCAGGCACAGGAAACACGTCACATGTCACTTTAGACTTAAGACCTCTATTTTTCTTGAGGTTTTCTTGGGATGGAGAGAGCTGTTCAACCAGATGCCAGCAGCGGCCGGATTGTTGTGTGCATCAGGGTGAAGCCACTTCCCAGTTTCTCTAAACTGCTGATGTGTGTCTTTCCCCAGCTGGCTGTGGACTCCTTTCACCTCAGACACTGACATAGCCAATGTGTTAACCTCTTAATATTCTCTCTCCCTTTCTTTCCCTCCCCTTCCTCTCTGTCTCCCTCTCTCCAATAACAAAATAAGGAGAACAGGCAGGCAGGGTTGTGTTTGTTTGTCTTGTTTTACTGTGAAAGTTAGGCAAAGCTTGGGTACCACAAGATTCCCCTGAAGTCTAAGAGGTCCCCTTCTTAACCTCCATACCTTTAACTTTGAGGAAATGGAATAAATGCCTGAAACAGGGAGTATACAACAAGGGCATGTGACCGAGCTTCCTCGACATCCCAGACCTTCAAATGTCTTGACTATAGACTATAAAGTTTTACAAGCACAAATGTATGTCCAGTTGTTGTAGTAAATGCTGGCGAGTCAGGGATGATTAGATGTAGTGTGGACAGTGGGGGCCTGCGCTTGTATCCTGCTTCCTGTTTCAACTTCAGCAGCTTCCACAAGACAATACAGCCCTGAATACATAGGGATCACGTGAGGATTCTCAAAGACGATGCCATGTGGTTTCAGCACAACGTGCTCTGACAGGATGGGAGGCACTGGATAAAGGGGAGCTAAAAAGGCAGGCTGCCACCATCAAGGAGGACTTACTGTGAGACTCATGCTGTGTGCTGTTTCATGGCCACTCAAAGCTAACCCTCCGGGTGGTCAGCTCAGCCCATAGACCTGGGGATGAAATTGGACTGAGGCATCCCTTAATTCAAGTGTCTCACTTGAGATTGGGGGATGACTCTATTAACTTGCAATATGCAGAAACAGCAAAGTAAGAACACAGAGACACTAACTTCCAACCCCACCTTCTGTTACATAGCCCGTTGACACAGGTAAGAGCAGGGCTAGAAACAGTTATTGCTAGCAAGGGTGATGACACTTCACCTATGAGCTGCTGACTAAATTGCCAGACTCTGCCTCACGTGGAATTATTCCACTTAATACTCAAACAGAGCAGCAAGGAAACCACGCTGCATCTGCATTTGATAGATGGGAGCCAGATGCTGCTAGAGGTAAAGGGTCAAGGCAAGGGTGGCAATGTCAGGTCCTGATGCAGGCATTTGCTCTGAACAACCATTCTGAGCGGTCTCTAACTGGAGAATGGGAAACCTCTCCTTCAATGATTTCCCCTCTTCAGCTGAAACTGTAATTAGAGTCTCATTTGCCTTTGGGTAATTGGCTTCCCTCTTTGCTCTGCTGCCTGATTCCACTCAGCAATCTCTTCAGCCCGGCTGGTGTCACACAGCAAACTCCTTTGGCTTCCTAAGACAACTGAGGGCTCTCAGTGTCCAAGCCCTCCCACACTGGATCTCTCCAGCTCAAGCTCAATAAAACCTCAGTCTACTTTGTGTTGAATTTATTACAGAGAGAGAAGGAGAAGAAAAATGACTGTGTTAATGTGCACAAATACATAGTTATGTGTGCAGGAGTGAGGGGAATACATAGCTGTGTGTGTGGGTATGGGGGGTTGCAGGTGTGTGTGTGTGTGTGTGTGTGTGTGTGTTTACACATATCTAATGAGGTGGAATAAGGAAGGCCCAAAAACCTAGACCTTTCTGAGAAATCTGGGTAACATTCATGACCAATATTAAGACCAAGGGACAAAGAGAATGATGACTTGTCTATTAAAGGTAGGAATACTAGTAAGTTTCCAGCACATGATAGAATGAATCTATGTGTCTATATATAACAGAATATGAAATTAGATATGGACCACTGACATGAAGTTCCTGAAAATATAATGGGAACATATTCCCAAAAGTTCCTGACAGATGACAAACTTCGTTAAACTATGTCCAGCATACATAAAATATACAAGACGAAATGAGAGAGGTGATAAGCAGAGATTAGCTATAAACTATGACATCATAGGTACATTATTACATCTCCAAATATTCACTGTAAACTCCACAGTGTTTGAGGAACAATACTATCTTCTATTAGTTGTCATTTGTCTAGCCCAGGAAAGCATCTCCAGAGATTCCTGTCCACCTGCCTTTAGTCTGAGGCCCAGCCCTACGGGCCTGTGTCAAGCAAGAACAAACCATGAATTCTCCTGAGTTTTGAGAGGGTCCGCAGCTCTGACCCTCCAGGGTCCTCACCCACCATTGTCCAGATAGCACCCATGTCACACTCCTCATATATCCTTAGGTCTGAGTAACACCTTGCCTCCTCTGTAAACCCGTCTCCAACATTGTGAAACCCTGTCCTCACAGGATTCTGCTGATAGTCATTATTACAGGATAAACCTAATCTATAAAATATCCAAAACTAATCCATATTGAATTTATGAAAAACCCTACAGGTTTGTCAAAGCCTTATAAACTATGAATTATAAATTTACAGAGGGAGCTGACGTCATGAATCTGTGTGTGGGTCTTGCTCAGTCTACATAGTGTTTATAAGTAAATCAGTAGATTTCATGGACAAAAGCTCACATGGAACGACTCTCCAAAAATCTGTCATAAAAGGCAACAAGCAGGGCACTGACTGGCCCCTGCCCTTCTCACCCTGAGTCCAGACTACTCTCCACTTCTTACCTCTTCATGTCTCTCTCCTCTAGCTAGGCATCACTGATCATTTCCACTCTCCTTCTCTCAGAGAAATATCCCTCTGTATACTGACCTTTGTGACACATATGCAAGGATCAAAGGAAGGTCAAAGAGTTCAGTGTCTTAAAGGAAAATAAAAACAGCAGCAACGTCCCTGTGCTAAAACTCCCCACCAGTTGAATAGGTGGGTGGAGAATGTGTTGTTAGGTATTGGGAGTTTGAATGTGTCTATTTGATGAGCTAGACAGGACCCTACCCTCTTCCTCATTTGCACTGCTTACCTGGCCCAGCTCTGTACAAGTCTAAAAAGACTTTAGGAACTATCTTTTCTCCTGCATTTTAAGCTTCCTGGGGCAGGAACTCTTTGTCCAAATGCCATAAATCAAGAACTTTAGAAGATGCCAGGGATCAGGCCGATTCTAACAGGAAAGTTGGCCCTGCCTTGTTGACATGTAACTGTTGGCACTTATCTAAAGCTCTATAGCCTTCCACTTCTTCACCTCTACAACAAGGATAAGCTCTTAAAGGGGAGAATGTGTAGAAAGTGCTAATTAGAGCATGCCATAAATAATCATCAAAAAGGTAGCCATAAAAGTATTTGTCACTATATTTCTATTATGTGTGTCCCCCATATTGAAAAATTTCAGATTTTTAAATATGTATTACTTAATGTATTACTGAAATGAATCAGTAGCTGGTTTTCAATTCAATCATACTGTAGTCTTAAGAAATCTTCTATTTAGGAAAATACCAGGGATAAAAATAGCAAAACTCAAACATTTACAGTCAACCTAAAAGTCTCAGAATGTTCTAAAAACCTGCCTTACTGTATTTCAAACTGTTCATGACTACAGTTCCACAGTGAAAACAGCAACCAAGATGTTGGTGTAAACATAAAACCTCATGAGCATTTATATGAGCTCTCTCACCATGTGCTTCCACGAACAGAATCGCTTCAACATTAGAAAAGAGGTCCTTGTAACACAGGTTGAGAGACATAACCAGCCTACGAAATGGATGGATCTCAGGAAAGCATTAAAATGGAAAGAATTGGCATGAGGTGCTATTAAAGAAATGACTTAGGGTATTTTTCCCCAAGTTAATTGTGCCTCATAGGGTCATTAGAACATGCCATTAAGTATTCTTGCACGTTCAAGAGGTTTCTTTTTTCCTTTGATTTAGTTCAATATGTTTTTAACTTCAGCTCCGCCTTTCCCCCAAAAGACACTTTTTAAAATATCTCCTGGATTTGTCCTACAGCCTATTAAACCACTCTCCTCTCTGATTCTGGATCTGAAGTCTTCTCTCTGAGCCTCTCTGCAATCAGTCACAAATAGGAAGAAAAAAATGGGAGGGAGAGTTCTCAGATCCACAGAGGGACTGGGGGCCTGGAGCTGGGTGTGTGTGGGTTCTGCGACACGGCACTGCAGATGGACAAAAGGGCCTCCCTATTTAAAGATCTTTGATGCCTCTAAATGTTCTGATGAGAAGCTTAGCTCCTCAAAACTCAAGGACACTTCCTTGAAGAAACAAAATTGGCTCTAATACTTAAAGCCTTTGAACTTTCCCAGGGTTCTGAGAGGATGGGCTAGGCAAACTAAAGATATTACATAATCTCTCTTCATCCAAAGCAGCTTCAGTGAAATGGTTCAGTTCCTTGTCTTAAATGGTAAAAAGAGATTTGAGAATATTATTGTGAGTTGCAGGATGATATTTTAGGTAGATTTTCATTGTTGGAGGTATTCTAGAAGACCTTGTTCAAGCCCATCATTTAATGGGTCATGTGAATCACTGAAGCTCACACAAGAGCTCACAAGTGAGCTAACACACATGGCCGTGGCACATGATGCCCACTGCATAGAAAGCACTCAGTAACTCTCGGCTGCTAATGCTGATGAAATTGTTGCTACCACAACAGAGGTTTCCCTACCCCAGTTCAATGCTGTCTTTATGAGATGCATAAAGAAGCTCTATGAAGCTGATCCTATGGGTCCCAGCAAGATTCTGGCATAAGGAAAATTATTTCTCTCATAACTAAGCAAGTATAAACCTACAGAAGGGTAAGTGTTATATCTTGGTAAATAATTTCCAAGATGCCCATATCACTCCTCCAGAGCCTAATATGGAGATGCCTTGTTGGAAAGAGACCGCCCTTTTTTTCTGACCCTTTGCTGTTCAACCAATCATAGTGCCAAGGTCCTGGGCAGCTAACATATTGTGGATCAGAGATTAAATTCAAGATGTGGGAAACCCTGCTCTCAGTCTCCAACTAGAACAATGGCTCAAAACATAAGATTACTTCAACATGGAAAAGGAGTCTGCCCAAAAGAAAAAAAACGTGAAAACATGGATGTATAAGAAAAAGAAGATCAGATTTGTGTATGAGATTATACACAAAGTATAAACTCATAGATGGGCTAGGAACTTTGTGATTGAGAAAAATTTCTGAAACATGAGATAAAGAGATTTGGTTATTAAACTGATCAATGAAGTATTAATTTCTTTTTCCAAATCTGTACTTTAAAATGAAGAGACTCATTAGAAATAGGATATTTTTAAGTCAGCAAAATAAGAGTGTGAGAAATATGTAAAATATACCAGGATTAGTAAGAAAAATACACATATGAGGCTTTGTATGGGAAATCCTCCCCCATAGATTCAAATGTTTAAACTCTTGATCCCCAGTTGGTGGTCCTGTTTTAGAAGATGGTGGAAACTTTTTGAGGTCAGGTTTTGCAGGAGGATTTGAGTCACTGGGTTTCTATGGTTTTGCCTCACTCCCTGCCTCCTGACTGTCTCTCTGACTCCTCACCCTTCTGCCCCCATACCTTCCCCAATGTGGTGGATGGTAACCACCAAAACTGTAAGCCAGAATAAGATCCTCCTCACTTAAATTATTGTTACACAAATAATAAAATCCCAGAGAAAGACATTGGAGTTCAAGCTTCAAACTGAAGATCAGAAAAGCAAAGCAGCTGGCCACTAGCTCTTACCTCTACATCAAACTGAAAGGGTGATCCAGCTAGCTCCACAAATCCTCAGACTGTAATCCTAGACTGCTACCTTTTCCTTGTATACCTCTCAAATCCTGGGAATTAAAGGTGTGTGCCACCACTGCCTGGCTCTTTGGCTTGTGGCTAGTTTTGCTTTCTGTACCCTCTTACCAGCTTTAATAAATCATAAATAATATATCACCACAAGTTGTTTCTTGTTTGGTCATTGCAAAAAAGAGAACTAACTAATAGTGCAACAATCAACTCAGTAAGAAAATGGACCTAATTAGTAAATAGGCATTTAAATAACATGTAGCAGTACCGGTGATTAGGGGAGCATACACTGAGAGAATAAGAACATATTTTAGGGCCATCTTAATGGCAAAAACTAAGAAATAGGCTACTACTAGGTGCAGAAGAGTATATGGATCCTGGGTTACTGGTGAGAACAAACATTGGTGCAGTCACCTTTGGCAAATAGTTTGACATCATCTGCCAAAATGAAATATTCAGATCCCCTAAGACTAAGAGAATCTCCTAGTAATTATAGCCCCCAAAGAAATTCTTCAGCATTTACAAAGCAGTTGAGTAAGACTATCCACATCAGAAAAGCTAACAAGAGAAAATTGGCAACAAATGTTTAAAGACCAACGCTTAAAATGGATGCATGAGTGAATAAATTGATTTCTTCACACGTCAAATCTTCTCAGTCATCAAAATAATGAACTTCAGCAACCTATGAAATGGATAGATCTTAGGAAAGTATTAAATGGAAAAGTTTCCCAATTACCAATAGTTCAAAAGTTCAAATTACTAAAACACTAGTAATAGATACAAACTCAGTACAATTGCATTAAGAAAGAAAGCAGGAAGATGATGGATGGATTCAAGATCTGGCCACTCACTAGGAAAAGGGGGGCTGTGATTTTAGATGAGCAACTGCAAACTTTTTAGCTTTTGCTGGCAGTAGGGGGTGGATGGGTGCTAATTGTATTATTACTGATAACAAAATAAGTGTGAGGTGTGGGGAGCCATGCAGTCCTGAGTAAATTACATATTGTTGACATGAGAATGGCCACATCTAGGACCCAGTACCTCAGACACATAGGAAAGACAATGCTTTCTCAGGGTGAGGCTCAAGGAAATTGCCAAATCCTTCCCCTGGCCCATGGGCATATGTTGACAGTGTATGTAGAAAATGTGCACGGAAGCTTACAACCTGAGGCTGTGCACCTACAGAGACCACAACCAATATTAGCCAACCTGTCCTCCTCCATAAGCTCTATACAATAAACTCATCTCCTGATTCAGATGTATACAGTAAACACAATGAGTTTCTGCGCTGCTACTGAGTCTCTAGCAGAGTGCAGAGCAATATTTCCCAGCTTATCTATACATGTATTTGCATGTCTGTCCTTTCTCCATCCCACATTGCCCCAGTTAGGTCAATCTCTAAGCTGTGCAGGTCACAACCATGTAGATCAATAAAGGCAGAACTTGTGACAATCAATTACATCAAAATCCACTACTGGTTCAGTTGGCACAAGTGAGGAACTTCCTTGTTTTTGTTTTTTGGTTTTTGGTTTTTGGTTTTTGGTTTTGGCTTTTTGGTTTATTAAGAATACTAGCCACTGACCATGGTGTTTTTCTGCAAGGTCCAAGGTCTCAAGAGCTGGTACCACTAGCCCCTAAGCAGACAGTGTACTTTGTAAAGAGACATTCTCCTTCAGGATTTCATTTCATCAGCACAGAGTTGCATGAAGAAGGCTAAAGGGAGAGGCTGAGTGCCACGAGGCCAGCTCTGCTTGGCAGTAGCTGCTCTTGTCTGCACCTTCCTTCCCCCTCAGGCTCCTGGAGCTGCACTTCACCGTGCATAGGGGCCCATCCCCTCTATTGGAATCCCCACGAGGACTGACATCATGTACAGTCATTCACACCCCAAATCCTTCTGTTGACTTTTGGAACTTGTATGTTTGATGTATGTCCAGGGTGCCACCTTTTAGACAAGGCTGTATCTAAGCTGCAAAGAATGTCTCAGAGACCAAACACCTTGTTTTTCTCTCTTTGTGAATCCACGATGCACTTCTGATTATATGAAACTTTCTACTGCCATGCCTCCCCTCAGCTCTGGTCCACTTGTATAGCCCCAAGGGAAAGAACTAAGGAAGAGGACAAAATAGGGGGAACAGGCCAGCTGCTGTTTCATCTGGCATAGAGACCCAAAGCCACAGACATGTGTATATAAAACCCTTCTTAGGCAAAATCCCCAGGTGTGGGGGGGTATTTTGAATAATTTTTAAAGGAAATGCCAAAGGCAGTCTTTCATCTTGTTCCTAATCGAGTATCTGTGACACACGGGCTCAGATGTCATTTGGGAGAGACGGAGTGAGCTACTGTGCTAAATCTAGAGCCATAAGGCATCTCTAATTGTAATTTTAAGTTGCCACTGCATAAAGTAAAGAAAACACCAAAGGAAGATGAAAACCACAGAAGCTAAAGCAAGCGGTTTCATCTCCTATGCACATGGGGCATGGGGACACAATGCACCGAGTTGTGATAGTTGTCCCCTCAGTACAGTCTACACATGACCTACAGCAGGGATAGGAAGACATGTTGAAGGGCACCAAACTGAATTACACAAGCCAGTAGGGGGCCTTGCTAGAGACTGGATGGTGAGTGTACCTGCCATGACAGGAGGGAAGAGGAAGATTGGAGAGCTCCAGGCAGTACACAAAGAGCAGACATATGCAAGTGTGTGTAGGGAAGACAGGAAAGGAGGCCTGCATAAGGCTAGAGTCTATCCTTAATGTCAATATCATATGACTAGGGGAAACACACATACATTCTCTCTCTCATGCATGCGCACACACGTGCACACACACACACACACACACACACACACACACACACACACACAATTTCCTCTTGGCCTAACCCTAATGCCAGCTAGCATGCTATTCAGACTGTCTGTTGTAGATGAGCTGCAGGCTCACGCCTCTGCAAGCCCCCACCCACATCTATCAGAATGTGACACCCACCACTTGGAACAGGGGTGGCCAGCGAGCAGTGAAAGAGACCAAAGTCCTTCAGCGGGATTGATGAGACACAGTTTCAAGTGGAAAAGGAAGCACGTGTACCAAAAATGAAATATAAAAATGAAACATGGTACAGAAGGAAAAGAAGATGGGTTCTGATTTTTAAATGATTTGTGTTCTGAAACCAGTTGTATAAGTTAGTAGCAGCAAGAGCCAGGGGCTATCTTCTTGAGTGTCCTTCCCATTTCAGGTTCCCTCCAATGAGGTAGGCAATGTAGCTTTAGCCAGCCCACTGTGGGTAGAATGGGTAGGTGTCACTGTAGGCTGAGATAGATCCTTGCCACTCTGCTTTATCCTTCTGTCATCTTCCTGATATGATACAACCAACTTAACTTTCATGAGGACACAAGGTCTATGACCTTTTTCAGAGAGATACACTGTTCACAATGTTCAGCCCACTGGGATTTGGGGGGAGACTCATTGCCCTAGAACCACATTGCTCAAAACACTAAAGCATCATAGATTGTGTATCCTTTGGTCTCACTGTCAGAAAAAAAAATGCCTCGACTTTATAGGCGTCAGGTATCCTAAAGGTAAGTCAAGGATGATAATGCATAAGTCAAGTTATGAGAGTATGACATCTATTCTAAGCAGTACCTGATGCATAGCTGACTTTTAAAATACAGATTTTTATGTGTGTTTACCTGGATAGATTTTTGTGCACCACATGTGTTCAGGCATCCATGGAAGCCAGAGGGCATTGCGCCCCGTGGAAATGGAGTCATAGGTGGTGGTGCATCTTCTGGTATATGGGTGCTGGGAACCAAACCTGGGTACTCTGGAAGAGCAGTAAGCACTCTTGACTGGTGAATCATTTCTCCAGCCTCCATAGCTGGCGTTCACTTGCTATGACTCCCCAGCAGAATGTTGTTATGTTGTTGGCACTGTTATTATGCTAGGATTATTATGATTATACAACAAATACAGTAGATACTTTTTAATAAGCAGCTAGCCCATCTTGATACACACACACACACACACACACACACACACACACACACACACATATATATATATATATGTTTGTGCAGTTTTGTCACTAAAGAAACTGAAGCTCAGAGAGGCTGTTCATTCAATTCAAAGCAACACAGCAAGTAAGCCATTCAGCCAGGACCCAGAGACAAGGTTTAGACCAAAGACCTTTATGCTCAGCGATATTCACAGTCACATTTTTTCATACACGAAACTGGAGGCTGAGGTGTTCCTAACGTCAGCATGAAGGTTTTAAAAAGCTGAGTGACAGACCATCTGCCCTGCCAAAGCTATAGGGGTATGATGATTCGAAAGTGCCTATGTTGTTGGTCACAAATGTTCTTGCTTCTTCTGCATACTCCCAACAGTCACCTAGCCAGTGTATACTGTCACTTGAGAACATGGCAACTCTAGACACTTGGCAAAGGGCAGGGATGGGACTCAAAGGCAGCTGCTCCACAGCGGACAACCAGATAGCTTGTGTTCTCCATTCTACTTCTCCCGGAAGTTCCCAGGAAGAAGTCCCAAAGACTGAAGCCAGATGGAAGAAGAATTTCCAGCCCCTGCCCCATCTGCTCCCTGCCTTGCCCTCCTTTGTGTTGGAGAAGTTAGCGTCATGGATACTCGAGAAGCTTACACTATCCAGATGGAGAGTTGATTGGCCGAGAGGTTGGTTCTGCACTGTCAGAGCCGCTCCATGGAGGAAGATAGCTGACTTTCCCACAGACTCTTGCAAGCGGTCCAGGTGGATCTGGCCACTTCTCCTCCCCTCACACCCTCAGGCAAATCTGAGCTTGTATACAAGGTAATGCAAATTATTTCCCTGTTCTCTTGCTGCAGTAAAGCACTAACAGGAGCAGCAGCCAAAGCTACGGGACTTGCCCCTTCACATGCCCAGGGTAATAAGCCATATGATGCTACCTAGTCTACATAACAGTTCAGTCTAACCCAGGGGAGCAGTCCTGCTTTAAAGATAATGAGAGTAAGTCCACTAAAATTAAGCAAGTTACTCAAGGGCATAGGTCAAGTAGTAAATGGAGGCTAATGGAGATTCATTCATTCTCCACAGAACAAAGTGGACAGGGTCTTATGTGGATATTTAAAAGATACCTTGAGGGACAAGAGAGGGCAGTTGGGGGATCTGAATATGATCCAAGTATGTTAATATTCAGGTATGAAAATGTCACAGAGAAGCCTCTTCTGTTGTACAGTTGGTATGTGTTTTTAAAGGGGCAGAGCTCTATGTAGAAAACCATCTAAAGGATGGCTGGCAAGCATCCCAAACTATGTGGCATCACGATGCGAGGCAAGAAAGGAAGGGAACCTCAAACACTGTGCCCGACCCAGACCTGGCCTCCTCTGTGCACAGCACAGCGGCCTTTAACAAAATCACTCCCAGAAAGTATTCTCTTAAACGGGGAAAAGACCTCCAAATGGGGAGGGCAAACAGGTCAGGGGCTCCTAGTCATAGGGTCTGGGTAAGCATCAATTACAAAGAGACATGCTTATTTCAAGGAATCTGAAACTCAGGGCTGAAGTTGGTATAATGCCAGGCGAAGGGAGAATACGTACAACTCTAACCCTGCTCCATCTGGTCCTGCACTCGGTCCTTTAAATGGCTTATCTATGTCAGTACCTTACAAGACCGAGTTTTGAGACAGGCATTATTTTTATTATTCCCAACTCACAGGTAAGCTTACTGGGGACCAGAGAGGTTAAGAAAGCCGCCCATAGGCACACGGCTGGTAAGTGAGTGAGCCAAGAGTGAAACGGTGGTCTAAGTGTGACCAATGAACTGGCATTGTCCACCCAACATTCTATCAGTCCTCCACAGGACCCACTAACGTGGTGTGTCGAAAGCTCAACAAAGGGCTTTGAAGTCTTCCACACCCTCTGCTTGGTGGTGATTCAAATGTTCCAGACTGCAGGTACAAGCTGATGCCACTGACAATACTCCCGGCAGTTTTGCACATCTGGCAGTTAAATGAGTGAAGCTCAAAGCAAATCATATTCCCGAGGTGTAGGACACTTCACAGGGTGAATGACAGGGATTTTAACGCAGCTCAAATGGCAGAGAATCAAACTAACCTCATTTAGGGGTTGAAATAAGAGATGCTCACGGAAGAGCAATGGACCCCAGGATGCCCCCATGAATTCAGACTTGATTCATGTAGAACTTGAGAGCATGAGAGCCTTAGGAGGCAAAGCTTCCCTCCTGGCTTCTTTTGTTAACAGGGTTCCACTTAGCCGATGCCTCCTGGGAGAGGCATTGCCAGAAGCTTGGTGTAAGAGCCCACTGGTTTCATTTGTGAGCCAAGGGTGGATGGAGTAACCATTCTTTGCATATTCTGGAAAACCGATCCCCCATAGGACACTTTGTTTTTGAAGGTAAGTCTTTTGTATCTCTTTTTTTACTATGTGCAACTCCAGGCCTGTCCTTCTGTCAGTTGGCAATCAGAGCACTTTTACTGAATTTAAACCTTGCACACACCGCAGGATAGGTGAGCAGGAGATATCTAGGATGACCTGTGTTTCTTTGAACTCTTAGTGGCCCCCTCCTGGACCAGGAGATGGAGCTCCCATAAAGGAATTAACCTCCTTTCACAAGACTGATACAGTTGATGCCACACGCCAAGCTTAGGCCCTTGCTAAGCACTTCATCTGTCCTCTGTGCTGAGCTAGACCCCAGACAGTGATAGAAACTCTGAGCAGGGCAGGAAAGTCAAGCAGCCCACCTTTTACTGCCTGTGCAGAGTCAACTATGTGCAGTGACTGCCACCCCTGCCATGTCTCAGGCTCTCTCCACAATGATACCCTCCAAAGTCCTGCTAAGATCTGCCAGGACAGGAAAGGTGAGACACATCTCAAAGCCTTCAGAGAAAGGACAACCAAGGCATTTGGATATGGAGTTGGAGCTTTCCAAATCATGGGAGTCTCCCTTGGAAAAGCCAGTGACATGTGAAACACAACTATGAGACTCCATCTTCCTTCACACATCTGTCTAAACGTCAGAAAGTGACACACATGGCCATGCTTTCTTCTAATCGCTCCTTAACTCCAGGCAGGAGATTCTGATAGCAATTGTGCGTGTACCATGTTAACCAGACATTGGGGAGGAAATCATCTTTACAGTGGAGCAGTTCCTGAATATTTCTGTGATGAGGTAATTTGCGTAAATATTCAAGCTTTGCTCCTTGAATAAATTCCAGTTGGGTAACAGCTGATCCTCTGTATTCTAAGGCCTCTTGTCTCTTTCACTGTTTGTTTCTGCTTTTAGATTTGACATCATGTGGGCAGAGGAATTTAAAACCAGAAAGGGCTGGTCTTAGGGCACTGGACACAGTGCTGACCTCCAAAGTTTTGTTTTATTTGTTGTTGTTGTTTCTCTTTGTGGAAGAGAGAGTGAAGAAAGAAGAAATGCAGGGTTTCTGGATAGACAAAACATTTATATGAAACAAAATGCATGAGTAGTTCAGTGTGATCCAGAAATGCAAAGTTTCTGGAAAAGACGTGGAGGATGAATATGAACATCTAATCCTCACACCATCTCTGGAAGCAGCTTTGGACCACCTGAGTCACTGCACAACAAAGGAGCCCCCGGTCCCTTCACAGTGACCATTAGATAACATGGCAGAACAGAATCAATGACCACAACTTTGCCCAAATCTTTTCTCATTTCTTGATCTCCCCAAATTATCACTAAACAAAAAAAGGGCAAAGGACAGTTGCATGAGCCACAGTCATTTGAAGGATACAGTAAAGGGGAGAGAGAGGGTGGATTTGCAAAGGGATTCCATTCTACATCCAAGGAGCAAACACAAGAAGCTGGAAGCTATAGTACACCCTCCAAGAAGGGACTGTCCAGGGTCTGAAGGGCCTTTTCATGTGGCACCTTTCAGGCCTCACATCCGATTCTGTAGGTACATTACCTATTCAAGAATAATTTGCACTTCTTCTAAAAGCTCAAAAATGCTGCTAATTCCTACTTAATCAGACTCACTGAGACAGGCCCCGAAATTTGCATTTCAACAAGCTCTCCAGTTTATTCTGACACACTCGAGATCTGGAGAAATGCTCAGCTAAAGGTTCTTTCTATTTTAAGAAACTTTGCCCACCTCCCTCCAAGTAAAAGACAGCAGTAACAGATGATACAGGAAAAACTGGCACTCAGCAGATAATGCCAAACTTCTCAACTCATTAAATTGTCTCAAGAAAAATGAGCAATGCAGCTTAACTTTCCTAAAATCAATGCATAGACTAATATCTAAACTGCTCACCATTTTTTACAGCTGTGGAGGAAGAGCCCTGCAAGAAAAGAAGCGCTATAATGGCTGATAGTTTATTCTCTAGTCCCAGCTTTCCAGAGAGGACCCATACAGTGGGGGACCCCATGCTCACCTTGCTTTTTGAAGAGGTTGCTCTGCACGATCTCATTCATTGACTGAACCTTCTGCTTCTGCAGCTTCACGGGAGGGATACAGGTGTAGAACTCATACAGGAGCTGGCTGAAGACAAGAAAAAAAGAAATTGGCAGAAGTTAGACCCAAGCCATCCACCTTATAGCACTAAGGCTCCAATTTGGGTAGTTAGTGTTCTAAGGACAGAATTGTCATCACTGCACCTTCCTTGCACTTCTAAGTCCTGGCAGAGTGCCAGGTGCACAGTGAGCCTTCAGTGAACACACTGATGTCAACACTGAATAGTCAAAGCATCCAGACAGATGTGAAATCTTAAAATAACACCAATAACCCTGAGCATGTCCTGTGTGCTTTACACATACATTCATCCTGTGTCACAAGCCTTCTAACACTACAATGTTAGGGAAAGGTATCCAGATTTTTATATTTTACCCATTTATTACTTGTGGGAGTGAGGTTGAGGCAGGTTCTCTTCATGTAGTGAAGGCTGGCTTTGAACCCATGATCCTTCTATTCAGCCTGAGTGCCGAGATTACTGGGGAGGATGCTACACCAGGCTGACAAGTGTGGTGAACTAAGGTTAGAAAGGTCAGCTAACTTTCCCAAAGTGGTGCTGGTAAGTCAGCAAAGAAACAAGTGCTCAAAACCAGGTTCTGACTTTCCTACTGTATCATTTTTTATGAGTGGCACTTTAAGCAACTGCTACTAAACTGCATTACTAAATCATTTTATTTTAGAATGTCCTACAGCTGGCAATCCTCTCTAGTACATTTCAATTGAAAGGGGGTTCTTAGTATTTTTCAGAAGGCCATGAAAAAGTTGTGGACTTGGAACCAGTGCAAGACATCAGAAAGGAAAGAGCTCTTTCTCACTAGAGATTTAACAGTGCACCCCGCCCCAAAATATAGCTCCTATCAGCTCATTATAGTCATTCAACCCTAGGTAAACATTTATATATTATGCGGTAGGCAATACGCAGAGAAGTAAGAATAGCCAGACTTGGTGACTATTGGCATGACGCTTTCTAATGAAGGTCAGTATATAACACAAAACAAACAAATCAATACAAATGCAATAGATACAATGGGTGTAGAGAGCATCAAACAATAATGGTAAGGGGTGTAAGAAGAATGTAAGGAGTGGGAGGAACTTAACTGATTTCTAACAGGCAGAGGTAGTTTTCCCAGATAGAAGCCTAAAGAATGAGGAGCTGTATTGCATAGAAAGGGAAAGGAAAAGATGATTTAAAAAACAAGGAAACACACAACCGCAACAGAAATGAAAACCTACTGGTGCTGTCCCAGACAGAGCTTGAATGCAGCTCAAAGACCGGCACCTGTGGTAACTTCTCAATCATTTGTTACACTAAAGGCAGTAAACTTCGGGAAGGACATACAGCAATGCTAAATGTGAACGGGTTTCCATGTAAAAAGTGCTTTGTTTTTGTTTGGTTGTTTGGTTTCATTTTGCTTTGTGTCATCTGTTGTGCCATCTGGGAGTTTCGGTGGATTTAAGGAAAAGTAAAAGGTCAGACTCGGATGCCCCACTGCCACAGCATAATCTCATTAAAATCATTTGTCCATCCGTGACAAGGATGGAGCTAAAAAGGGGAGAGCAGAATGAAGCCAGTCTCCATGATCTCTTCCCCATTTGCAGCTATGGGATTTACCCAATGTTGGGACCTAAGACAAACAACCGATAGGCCCATGTGCTGTGCAGTGTTCTGCCTCAAACAAACCTGCTTGTTCAAGTCACATTCTACAGCTTCAGAGAAGGCTGATGCTTTCATTACATACCGGTTATCATCGAAACCTGGTATAATGAAACCAAAATCTCTCACCCTAAGACCCCTGAGCAAGGCTCCCACTGTGTTCTCTCCCAGACCTGAAGCTGAGAGCTTGTACCAAACCCCCCAGGAGGGCCCTGCTTTTCCTTTCAATCCCTGGTGTGACTGCAGAACTGGAGAGGCAACATCACAGCTCTCACCTGAGCAACTTTGCATCAAAGACTGTTTCCACATCCTGAAGGACAGATGGGATGTATTTCAAAGCCGCCACCTGGGTGGAACATGAAATAAACATGAGTGATGCCCACATCCAACACCTCTGTGCTGTTGAGGTAGACACTTTGTGACATGATGCAGATCAGAGAATGACCCTGCACCCCAGACACTTCTGTAATCACTCAAGGCTGCAGGGGGTGTAAGCTTCTTTGTGTACACAAGAGAAATCACAGGCAAGCAGGATGGCTTAGTCAGTAAACAAGTTGCTGCACAAATACAAGGAGTGGAGTTTAGCTCCCCAACACCCATGTGAAAGCCAGGCAAGGCAGCACACACTTGCCCTAGCTCTGAGAACCTGGAAACAAGGAGATGCCAGACAATCAGTGAGCTCTTCCAAGGAGACACTCTGTTCTACTGATAAAACACTGATCAAACATTACCAGCTGCAATATATCATTGAAAGTCAAGCAGGAACTTGAAGCAGAAGCCATGGATAAATGATGTTTGTTGGCTCGCCCACATATTAGCTGGCTTTCTAACACAGACCCAGACCGCCTGCCCAAGGAATGGTTACAGGGGGCTGGGCTCTCTCCTATATCAGTTAACAATCAAGACCACCCGCAGACCAGTCTGATCTGGGCAGTTCCTCAACTAAGACTTCCCTTCTCAGGTGACTCTCAGTGTGTCAAGTCCATGGTTAAAGTTAACTCGAATGAATCCTGTCACAAAATTAAGGCAAAGAAAGAAAGAAGAAGCCACTGATGTCAACACCTGACCACAAGTGCTCTGGCACATTCAAGCACACATGAACACACATGCACATGCACAGGTTGATCACAACTCGTACCTTCAAAGCGGCAGTAACATGTGAGTAAAATGTTGGAAGCACCTTGGCTCTGTGGTTGGATTCTAATTCCACATCTTGTTAGCCATGTGGCTTTGGACAAAAGCATCTTTACTGTCTCAACTTCTGTACAGATGTGAGGCATCAAAGCATGGTATAAAGTATATTTTGGGTGCTTAATAATGGACACCTCTCTTACAAGGAGCTGTGCTTGAAATGGTGGCTAGGGTGATTTGAACTGAGTTATTTATATTTTCTCTCTGTGGTCACTATAGTGGACAGAAAACATTGTACATATCAATAATAGCATGCTTTGTCCCCATGACTGGGCTAAGAAGACTGAACAGCAAGATGGATTTTCTTCCCCTCTCTTTATCCAGAGGTATGAACCACTCCCCATCCCCTACAAGGAATAGCAGTGGGCAACCTATAATTTCAGCAGGAGGCGTAAGTCACATGGTGGGAACAGAATGACTAAGGGTCTAACAGAAGTGGGTGTTTTTATTTTATTTTCTCTGTTCTCTCCATGACACCAATATGTATCATCCGTGTGCAATCAGTCTAGAATGAACATAATGGAGATGACTTTCTTCAAGAATATCTTGGGATGAGAAAAAATGGTTGAATAGGTATACCACCACACCTGATTACCTGAGTTCCACTCCCTGGATCTACATAGACAAGAACTGACTCCCACAAGTTGTCCTCTGACATCCACACTTGTGTCAAGGTACGAGCACACACATGCACACAAACAGACACAAATAAAAATATGATTAAAAAATCTTACCTCTAGATATATACAAAGGAGTTTCTTAAATAATCACTGGCTTTTCTCTGAGAATTTATAATGGGGCAAATACTGTGCTGAACACTGTAAACATATTATCTTCTTAATCACAGCCCTACAGGGGTTATGGGATTTTCAAAGACAAGGAAGCCCGGTCGCATCAGGATTCAGCAATTTGCTGCAGGTTACTATGGAGTCAGGGTTTAGACTCAGGCAGCTGCTTTGAGAGCCACTCCTGTGACCCCTGAATGGCTTCACCACCTTACTCACACAATAGCACTTCTCCAGTCCTTCAACCTTTTCTCCCTGATTAATACAATTTCTAAAAGTCACTACTACGTTTTTGTTGTAAAAGAAAATCACACAAAAGAAGGATGAAAACTGCCCCTCAAATCCCCATCTTCATCTCAGCTTCAGTCTTTATGCCCCAGAAGAAGACACTGTTAATATCATAGTGAGTTTTCTTCTGCACTGCTTAAACATGTATGTACATGGACACGTGTGTGTTTGCACATATGTGTGTATATATTGAGTTCAACTTGATTCACAAGCTCTTCAGCATGCTGCCTTATGGAGCACGTTCTCTTATTTTCTGACCCCCATTTGGCAATGCCCAATGAATACATCATGCTTCCTTCACCTTATCCTGCTCGAGAGTTCCTCATTATAAAAAACACACTAAAGAGACAGTATTTGAAAATACATACGCAACCCTATAAGGATTCCTATAGAACAGATTGCCTGAAGACAAATTAGTGCATCAAACTTCATATACATATAAATTTTAGATCTTGCCAAATGATCTTGAAAGAGGCAATAAGCAATTTCTCTTTACTGCTCCTCTATTTCCCCAAGTCCTTCCTAACACTGAATATGCAATCTTTGTAATTTTTGTCAATGTGATGAACAGCTTGGCACTGTAATTTTGAAAGTCTTTGGTTACTAGTGCTGTCAGCCATCTTTTCTACACTTAATAAATACCTGTGTTTACTAACTTGCTTGTTCATATGTTTTGTCCCATTCTTTCAGGTGATCCCTTTTCTTGCTTAACTGCAGAATTCTCTATGCATCAACATTAGCCTCTTCCCCATACCACATTTTGCAGGAGTTTTCTATTGCTTTTCTTGTTGTCTGATGAGTGTCTTTTAGCTTTATTTATTATATCTTTTATTGCAGGAGATACTTTGCTTGTTGTCGTGTGTGTGTGTGTGTGTGTGTGTGTGTGTGTGTGTGTGTTCGTGTGTGGTGCATGTGCTAGACCCCTTTCTAACTACAGAGCTTTCTAGGGTTTTAATGTGCTCTGAATCATCATGACATCCCTTCAGGCAGTTATAAGCACATAGGACATTACAACCTAGTTGGTCAAGGACCATCATGTCAGGAAGCACCAAGCAGATGTAGGTAAATTCAATGCCCTCAGGACCCAGCATGTAAGAGTAAGTGATGGGGATGTGAGCACAGTGGTTTGGAAGTGATGAGTTGCTCTTACTCAGTTGTTATGACACTGTGTTAGCAAATGGAAGCCTATCTTCAGGTTGCATTCTCTCAAAGTATAATGAGATCCTCAAACTGTGGCTATAACCTGAAAAGCACTTGTCTAAGAACATCAATAAAATGGTTTCTTTGTTCCCTATTAGGTCAAAGGACATAGAACTCACAGAGACCTGGACACAGATCCATAACTGGTACCTGCATGAGATTGCGTCCATTTCACATGCCCCAGCCTCAGCACCATCAGGTGGGATAAAGGAGGGTGATGATATAAAGCACATCATTAGGATGTTCAGCACACCAGCCCTCCTAAGATAAACCAAATCTCCAGACATTACATCTCCCATGTATTGCCCTTGTTCTCATATGCCTATATGCAGTACAGTGTGATTTATCATAATTAAGACACAAGACTCTCATCAAGTTGAGGAAAACCAGGATGAGAGTATCTACTGCAGGGCTCCGGCTTTTAGGAGCTAAGCCTCACTTCAGAGCTGTGGAATCATTCAACAGTGTCTGCATCTCTGGGAGCTGACACAAACCCAAACATCTATACATAGGAGCTCTCTCAGGATCTGAAAGGTTTATTACAGGAGAAGTCCACCTTCTGAGTTCCCAGCTCTGGGTTGGTAAGAAATTCAAACAGGTGGTGTAACTGCCACCTCTAATTCAGAGAATGTTTGTAACACAACAGAAATTTAGGAAAGCCCATCTGATCCAGTCCGTCCCACCAAGAAAAGTCAAGCCTGTAGTTCTCTTCTTGGGTGAGAAAAGGCCTACTTGAGAAATTGGCCAAGGCTACTGTGGTGGTTTGAAAGAAAATGACCCCCAAAAGGAGTGGCACTAATGGAATGTGAGGCTTTGTTGGAGTAGGTGTGTTCTTGTCGGAGGAAGTGTCACTGTGGAGGCGGGCTTTGAGGTCTCATATATGTTCAAGATACTACCCAATGTCTCATTCCATTCCTGTTGCCTTCTGATCAAGATGTATCCAGTACCACGTCTACCTGCACGCTGCCATGCTCCCCACCATGATAATGACTGAACCTCTGAAACCATAAGCTGTCACTTCAATTAAATGTTTTCCTTTATAAGAGTTACAATAGAGTCATATTGTCTCTTCACAGCAATAGAAACCCTAAGACAGCTACCTTCCAACCTAGAACTTACAAGACCCCTGTCTATGGTCTTCCCTTGAAATACCTGAACTGACTATAGCGGGTCTTACCACCACCAACTCCTAGGAAGGAACAGGTCAGCCACACAACTTATTGGAGACCTCTATCTGTTGCATATCTGAGACTGGAAAAATGGAAACAGACTGGCTTTGTGCTAGCCATTCATAAATGGTGCAGCTTAACTGTAACTATTACTGCTGCTTCCCTTACATCTACTGTTAAACATCAAATGCTATTGTAGAGTCTTCCCTTTCATTCCATAGTATATGATCCAATACTGCTGCATTATTTTAAATATATGTGCACACATAGATATGGTATCTCTATACTTATGTCATAGTATATTGACTACTATTGGAAAGTTCCTATATGTCAAATAACTTACATGTTATATCTTGTTTAAGTGTTACAACTATTCTGAGCAGAAGAGTACTGTAATCCCAGTTCTTCAGTGAGGAAATTGTGGTACATAGATGTTAAAAAATTAGAAGCCATCTAGTAGCAATCCAGGAGTGTCCCAAATGACCCAGATGACTCCTAACCATCATGTTTTCCTACTTTCCTTCATGCTAAGTGAAAGGCATTCCTTCTTGTCAAACTAGAGCATTTCTGCAGGGTACAGAAAGGCTGATTTGGGAAAGAAATGGATTAAAAACTTCTCACCATTTTGTCCGTTATATTTCTTGAGCAGAAGTACAGTTTTACTGACATTCCTTAAGTCAGTGACTTTCCTCAGCACCTGTGTACATAGTCAAAAGAACAGCCACCAGGAAATCTTTAGCCAGATGAATAATAGTCTCGTGGCAACAATTGAATTTCCTTCCTTCCTCTGTCAAAGGCCAGGTACAACCCTTGAGAAGAGACTTGTACCCAGCCCCAACTCAATATCTTTCTCTCCCAGTCAGGAGGCATAGGAAAATGCTGAAAATCAGCACTGTCTAGATCAGTGATTCTCAATCTTCCTATGGCTGTGACCCTTTATAACAGTTTCTCATGTTGTGATGACCCCAACCATAAAATTATTTTCATTGCTACTTCATAACTGCAACTCTACTAGCCTTATGAATCGTAATGTAAATACCTGATATGCAGGATATCTGATATGTGACAGGTTCAGAACCACTGGCCTAGATAGACATGACCTAGAGCTGACCACTTTGGTCTGGCAGGAAAAAGTGACAACAATACCAAACAATTGTATGTCAAGTGTTCCAGGTATAAATTCTACTCCTCCCCCCGCCCCCACAATCGCCACTAAGTGAATATCATTGCTACCAACAGATGCAGACTTATTTCCAAACAGGACATGTGTATGAAGAATACACAATTACAAAACAAAAGTTAACAAACATCTTTCTTGTCCTATTGCCACAGGCGTTTCAAGCATACACAAGTCTCTCCCTGGAAAGCTTCAATCCTTTTAGATTAGCCAGAAGATAGACAGTCAAGGCCCATGGAAATTGGAGATACAGTGTCACAGGCATTCACCAAAGCATGGCCACATGAAGGTGGCTTCCTTAGATACTGAACTGTCTTGGAGAAAAGCAGATTCACGACTGTCTCATGGGTACTCATTGCTACAGTGCTTAGGTATGAAGCCAGGCTGTATAAAATTAGAGGCTACTGGTCACCACTGAATCATGACCCCACACCAGTGTCCTTTCATTAAACAGTATGCGCTTCCTTATTTAGACACTGAGAAGAGGACCAGAGAACTCTTGAACTTTTTCTCCATCTTTTCTGCAACTCATTACCATGTTGGTCTCAAGGTTGGCAGGAAGTTGTAGGGCTCCATTCTTAAAGTAGAAGTATAGGATAATGATGCAGCCTAATATGGACAAGACTAAGGATTGGATCCTTAACATAGTGCAGAAGCAGAGAAGTAGAAATAACCAAAGCCACAGCAACAGGATGAAAAGGCAGGCTGTCTGCCCTCAGGTTCAACAGAAGTCTACAGCTTTATTCTGTGCTCCTGTAACCTAGCCAGCAAAATGAAGAAAACACAGTTATCTAACCATTTAGTGTTGGTGTGACAATTACATTAAAACAAAACAAACAAACAAACAAAGAGCCCAGAGCTACTAGTATTACTACAAAATTTTGGTTGGGACAAATTTTCATCATCTGTCATTCCCAAACATTACTCCAAGTATGGAATATGTTGTTGAAAAAACAGGACAAGATTAAATAACCACTAATCACTTGAAGTTCTGAAGAAAAAAATTTTTTTTGCTGTTAATACAGAACCTCATCTCCCTTGTCCTAGGAATTCATGATATAATCTGTGACCCACACCTCAGGAATGGGCTATTTTTTCCCATTGGGCATTTGGGCATTTGATATCAATTAAAAGGGCAAGTAGAGCTTTTCTAAAGCAGCTTGCCTTCGTGACTGAGCATCTGCCCATCTTTCTCTGCAATTTTCATCTGCCTTTTGCCAAATGATCTGGTTTTTTTTAATGGGCCTATTCTACACTACTGTGGATGGTTACAAGAAATCAAACCCAACTCTTTGGTCGCTTTTGTTCAAATCCAAGAACAAATTTTCTCATGGCTGTGGGTTAAGTGATTCAACCTCTGAGTCTCCCTTTCCTTGTTGTAAAAGCAAAGACAGAATATTTATATTACAAGGAGTTGTTACAAAGATCAAAGTAACTAACAATATCTGTAAAGTTTCCACTCGATAACATGGCACACTCTAATTGATAAAAACACAAAAGAAACAAACCAAATACGATACGAAGACAGGAGCCAGTTTTTACCCTTTCATTCATTCCACCAATAGGTGTTTGAGCATTTACTGTTGCCAGCTGCTAGTGAGTGCCCCCGCCCTTCTGGACACTCCAACAGCTGTCAGCATGAGTGTCAGAGAGACATACAAGAGAGCATGACATTGCAATCCAGCTATTCCCTTAATTCTGCTGGTAACATCAACATGGGCATTATGCTGAATTTAGAGACGATGACAAATTGTCTGTTCAGTTATCACCATAGTCTCTTTGCTCACGGTATAGCTACACATAGATCATGAGTGTGTACTTTTGATCTTGTTAATCTTCTCAGTTCTATCAACCCTTGTGACACAGCTTGTGCACACGGAGACTTCCAAACATATGGCCTATTATTGAAAACCCCCAGAAGCCTTCGGTCTGAAGCATTCCCATGATATAGAGAAGAACATTGACTTTGGAGTCAGGAGGCCTTGATGGCTTCAAATTCAAGCTCCACCACTTTGGGAAGGTCTAATTTAGGGCAAACTCATTAATTTATCAGCCTCTGTGAGCACTGGGGACCATGGTTCCCCACAGATTTCTGGTTAGTTTAAGAACACTGTATGTGAAGAACCCAACTCTACACCAAGCATATATTAGGTACTCAAAGCATTTGCATTGTTTTCTACTCTGAACAACTGGCTTTAATGTCACAGCTTTGAGTGAGTTGTTGCCATGCCAACAAAGAATAAAGAAAACCACAGAAAATACCTCATAAAGCCAGGGAGCCTTAGGAACAAGAAATAACTTGCTTAGGCCCTAGAACTCACAATGGACAAAGCCAAGATTTGAACCAGATCCACTTCACTCATAACTAAAGCAATCATGAACAAAAGCTTCTGCCATAAATGTCTACCCAGATGCAAGTGCTCCTTTTGAACCAGGAATGTCAATAATGAGCATTCTCATACTATGATGCAGACTTGCCCATACTGGATAGAAGCCATTCCTCAATTGAAAATCCCTCTTCCTAGGTAACTCTAATTTATGTCAAGTTGACCAAAACTGACCACCATAATGACTAGTAATTATTTGTTAAATTAATTTAATTGCTAAATATTGTAACAGGCCCATGTCTCATATTTTACACAGAGTAACTTCCTTTAATCCTACAAACTATCCTCACAGTTTGACTTCATATATTACAAAAGGAAAAACCAAGGTTTAGTAAGAGAGGTGATATGCTTAACACTGAGGGTAACATGCCCATGTGTGGAAGACTGACTTCCCACTCAGGCTTCTCAGCGTCAAAGTCACAGCTCTCCCTCCTACTGTGAAGGTCATAGACTGTAGAAGATTCCTTATATAGGGTTTGCTAGCATGAACTTGACCTCCCTTCCTGTGTTTAGCCCATCCGTCACACTGTAAAACAGGCTCACATTGCCTTCCAAAGGTACTGCTCTTAATATGTGACATGACTAAGTCTCTCCTGACAACTTTTCAGGAGTCATATTAATAGGTGGAAAGTACCTTTGACTTTATGCAAATGCCTGAAGCTAAATTTGACCATTGAAACAAGTTTTAAAATGATATAAATCCCTTTCACATGGTTCAGGGATGGAAACCTTGAGAAGAAACCAGCATAATCAAGGAAAGTGAGGCTGTTCTAACAGTTTACACAGACGATAAGAACTGGACCAAAATGACTTATGCACAAACTGTGGCAATCGCATTAGTTCTACAGTTGTAGAGCATTTTATAAGCTGTTATTTTGCAGAGATTGTTTCCTGCATATTCCTCAAAGAGTGCAGTTTTATGTATGAAGAAACAGAGACTGAGAAGTTGTGTGATCTACATAATAAGTAGTCCATGCAGTCCATAAAGAACATTCTCCTTAATCCAGGCTCCTGATAGATAAATGCACACTCCCACCTCACTGCTCACTGACTGTCATTTCTTTCTTCTTCCTTCTTTCCCTACCCTCCTACTCCCTCTCTCCCCTTTTTCTTTTCTTCCCTCACAAAATGCCTACAATTCATCACAGGGAATCGGGTGTAGAAACTGAACAAAATATCTCTAAGATGGCCTCCTCTCTCTTCATGGCACTTCTGCCTTTTTGGGCCTCTGCTCCACTCCACTCTCCTCCAAAGAGCTTTCTCTCTTTGCCCATCATCTCTTCCTTTTGGCACAGCATCTTTCCTGGAGATTCTATCATGGGAACTGTTCACCCTTGGATAACCTACCCCTCCTGCTGCTCCTACCACTGGGCAGCCTCTGTATGATTCAGGCCAGGTGGGAGGCAGGTCCACCCCTGCCATATCTCAGGCTACCCCTGCTTCAGTTATCCATTTTGTTATAATCAAGTATCAGGAATATAGAAACTACTCTTTTTTTAAGCAGCAAAGGGAATGTTGGAAAGGCATTTTTAAAAACTGGCAAATGGAAAGGAAGGTGAAAACTGTAAAGACAGTGGTCCTAACTAATTCCAAGGACATCGGTATCCATGGTGGGCACTGAATGAATGTTGTTAAGCATGTTGGAATGCAATTGTTGGAGCCTTGTTTTCAGAGTTGGGTAGGAAGTTCTGAATATGGACCATCCCACTCACCAGCAATGAGGATTCAAGGAAGGCATGTCAACTGGCTGGATCACAGCATCCACATAGATGCTATGCATTCGTCCATCTCACCACCTTTATTAAGTACCAGAGTCAGGACTCTAAGGACTAAGGGTATAAGGATGCTTGACTGAGACCTCTCTAATAGTCATAGGTTCTTAGTAGTCATTAAACCCAAAGAAATCAATAGTTCAGTGATCCCCAAACTTTTCTTTAAGTTAAAATCACTAACCACCTTCCCCTTGTCCAACCATACTCTGCACCAATTAAATGTGAAAAATCTAAAGATGGTAACTAGGCATCCACATTTATTAATGATCCTATGGGCAAAGTTTGGTACCCAAAGAACCAGTAGCAAATTCCCCCTAGGTAGATGTTACCTCTGCCTCTTCACCTCTCTCCCTGAATGTTCCTTTCTCATCAATTCCAATCAGAGGCTAGGCAATCCTGGGCATAATGGCAGGCATCGTGGCTATTTAAATTAGCAACTAAAAGGACAAAGTAGGTTGTTTCGTTTTTTAAAAAGTAATATTCACTAACTCATTGATCCAGATAAATGTGTTTGGGTTTTCTCTATTCAGAAAACATCAGGCCAAACTTTACTTAATGCTGTGAAACTTTTTAATCACAAGCTACTGTTTTTTCTCCCCAACACATACAGAGTCTTCAAGATGTCCACAGGCTTTCGTAGTGTATGGGTGAGTACCAGGAATCATTGTTAGATGACCCATCCTCTGTCTTATCCATGAGGAGACTCTAAACCCCAAAGGACATCTGAGTTGATAAGGATGAGAAGTAAAAGTAGGCCATCAGCTCCACAGTGGATAAGACACCACACCCTCAGTCTCACCATTAGAAGTAGCCAGGTTTAGCATCTTTCTATCCAGATAACAAAAGCTTCAGAGCTATTTCAAAGGGAAATAGTGGTATGTCCGTGTGGGAAACAAGTGATAAATCAGTTTCCTCCCACCAGCAGTGAGCCTGGTCCTCATAACCTATAAGCAGATTGCCAGTGCAGCTCTTTAACTGACATCAGACAAAAACATGGTCTGAGCACACTGTCAGCATTGGCTGACCAAGGGCAAACATGGAGACTGAGCACACTGTCAGCATTGGGTTACCATGGAGGATGGCCAAGGGCAAACACAGAGGCATATTTCTGTAGTGCGAACCAACCTGCAGAAGGATGGTGGTTTTATATTGACTTTTCATCAGGTTGTTGATGGATTCAAAGAGCCGTCTCATAGATTCTTCAAACTCCATCTGTTCTTTGCCTTCATATAGCCTGAAAGAAGACACATCTGAGTCATTCTCAAGCCAGCTGGCAAGACATCTGAAGGTGTGCACCAGCCACAACCTTCCTTTCCAGTGTGGGAGAGGAGGGCTTGTGGGGAGAGCAAGGAGCTGATGGTGCAGCTGTCACGGAGCAGAGCCTTGGATGCTCTGTACTAACAGGCACCTTTGGACTCACAGAGGGTTATAAAGCAGCCCCTCTTCCATCTTCTTCCTTTTACCTTGAATAACCACAAAGAAAGGAATTCTATCTGAGCTGTGGACCTTGAAGTTTCAAAGTCTCCTGGAAACCCCAAGGAAAAATATTTTCAAGAGTGCTGGTCTTTCTAATTAGCCACCACCTGCCGGTCCCTTGAGCTCCCATAGCCAGTCAGGGGGTCATGGCCAGTGCTCTCCTGCCCCCTCAATTCAGAAGTACACTTATTACGTGTTTCAAAGCATCATTTCTCTGATTATAGAGATTCTTTGTTATTGTTATAAAAACTAACGTTAACACAACAGAAATATATAATTTACAAAACAGACTGTCATTCATTTAACCAAGGAGATCAGCTACTATGAACATAGTGGTGTTTGTCCTTCCAAGGACTCAGGTCCTCTCCTAATATAAACATGGGCTGCTGCCTGGAAGCCACCCCACCCACACAAACACCGAGAATCTGAACCTCTTCCCCCCAGCCTTGCTGAGCGCAGTTTCTCCAAACAAGCTTTTATCAACAAGTATGAAATACCCACAGCCTAATCTGTGGCATCCAGTGTGAAGCGCATACAAGAGCACTCTTGTCCTCAGCTCAGATAAAGAGTCCCTCTCCTGTCACAGCCCACATGTCAGGAACCAGCCTGAGCCTGTTCTGAGAAAGGTTCGTTTGCTCCCCTCCCCCAACAGGCCAGCAATCACAGCCACTTCATTACTGTCCCACCTGCCCCTCACCTCACCTTCTTCCTACCTTCCTCTGGCTCTCTCTCTCTCTCCATCTCTCTCTCTCTCTGTCTCTCTCCGTCTCTCTCCCTCTCCGTCTCTCTCCCTCTCCGTCTCTCTCCCTCTCCGTCTCTCTCCCTCTCCGTCTCTCTCCCTCTCCGTCTCTCTCCCTCTCCGTCTCTCTCCCTCTCCGTCTCTCTCCCTCTCCGTCTCTCTCCCTCTCCGTCTCTCTCCCTCTCCGTCTCTCTCCCTCTCCGTCTCTCTCCCTCTCCGTCTCTCTCCCTCTCCGTCTCTCTCCCTCTCCGTCCCTCTCCCTCTGTCTGCCTCTCCCTCTCTCTGTCTCTCTGTCTCTCCCTCTCTCTGTCTCTCTCTCTGTGTCTCTGTGTCTCTCTCTGTGTCTCTGTCTCTCTCTCTGTCTCTCTCTCTGTCTCTCTCTCTCTGTCTCTCTCTCTCTGTCTCTCTCTCTCTGTCTCTGTCTCTCTCTGTCTCTGTCTCTCTCTCTCTCTCTCCTCCCCCCACCGTGGGTCTGTCTCTTGTCTGTCACTACCTGTCTCTATCCCCCATCCCCTTCCTCCCTTCTGCCCCTTTTCTTCTGCCTCTCTCTCTCTCTGACGTCATCCCTGTCTCTTTTCTTCGCTTCCCTACTGGCCCATTTCTTACTCTTTCCTCCATCCATAGATGCCTGGAAATCATCAACAAACTATATCAGTGTGGCTCTTTCTGGTTTGTGGCACTGAGTGTGTCCACTTCCTCTCAGTCTCATTAGAACTACTGATTGGCTGCCTAGCATTTCTGCACAGATGTGTTCTCTCTCGAAGGCATCCTACCCTGAAAATTTGGATGTGTGATGCAAATGGTTTTGAGCAGGCCCTCCTCATGAGCCCACCTGCTCCACTCACAAAGATGGCTTCTAGCCACAGTTTTTCTGCTGGGTGACCTGCCCATCCTCCCTCTACCCTCAATAACGGAGGGATCACATAGAAATTCTTTCCACTGCTTGTGGGATTTGGCATTTTTATTTAAAAAGAAAACAATTTAATGGGTTTTATAGGGGGCTGAAGAGACAACTCAGTGATTAAGAGCACTTGCTGCTCTTGCAGAGGATTTGGATTCAGTTCCCAGCAACCACAGCTAAAAAATAGCCCCCAAAACAGAAAAAAAAAAATCTGTAACTTCAGTTCCAGGCAATCCAATGACTTCTCCTGACCCCTAGTGACACTGCGTACATGTGGTATACTAACATACATGCAGGCAAAACACTCATACACATAGAATAAAAATCTGTTTTTAGGGGCTGGAGAGATGGGTCAGTAGTTAAGGGCACTGGCAGCTCTTGCAGAGGACTAAGGTTCAATTCCTGCACCCACATGGCAGCTCACAACCACCTGTAACTCCAGGTTCAGACAATCAATGCCCTCTTCTGACCTCCACAAGCACCAGGCACACATGTGGCAAACAGATACACATGCAGGCAAAACAGTCATACACAATCAATAAACAACAAATTTAAAAAGTCTGTTTTAAAAAGGGCTTTGTTAATAACATTAGGACTCGGGGGGGGGGGAATGTTTATTATCTCGAGAGAAAACTGAGGACTTCCACCTGATCATTGCCTTTGTAGGACACTGAATTAGGTTTCTACCTGCAAGAGATGTGATTTGTTCTAGGTCAGAGGATTGACCCATGGCTTGAACAATACTCAGCATTCTCTCCTATGGTCTGGAACTTCTAAATGGGGAAGGCAGAAGATGTTAATCCCACTAAGAAAAGACTTGGGTCCCTGCCTCAGTGGGAATTCAATCTGCTTTTTATTTTTTACATATGTCAAAGCTTAGTATCTATGTGCCACACTCCAGCCAGGGGTAGAAACAGGTGCTGTACCTACCTGTCTTCCATAGAGGATATACAGTGATACGCATCAATTCAGGCAACAGCTAGAATAGGCAACCTTGCAGCAGTTAAGAAAGAAAGTAGGAATATACTTCCTAGAAATGACTTTATGGTGGAATCATGCGCCTCCATGTACTTCCCCTCCCCCTCCCCCCACAAAACCCTGCTTTTCTGGACTCTTACTCCCCTTGTTAATAAATGGAAGATATAATGCTCATGCAAGGTTTTTTTCTAAAATAGCTTTATTTTTATTTTATGCATATGAGTGTTTTGCCTGCATGTATTTCTATGCACCTCTTGTATGTCTGGTGCCCATGGAGACCAGAAGAGTGCAACAGATCTCCTGGAACTGGAGTTATAGACTGTTGTGAGCCATCATGTAGGTGTTGGTAATAAAACCTGGGTTGTCTACAAAATCAGCCAGGGCTCTCAATCACTGAGCCAGCCCTACCAAAGTCATTTATTTTGAGGACCAAAAAAAAAAAAAAAAAAAAAAAAGATGAGTTTTAGGTGCTTACTATCTTAACTGTCACTTAACAAGGGCTTAGCCAAACATCAGCAATCATTGTTGCTTGCTGAACACAGATGTGTAGTGTTGGCTAGCTCTCTGATTTGAGTATAAATAAGTAGAATAATTCCAAGTCCTTAGGGACTAAGGAGTTTTAGAGTATGCGGAAGAGTTAATTGCATGAGAGTGAGGCAGGCAGGCATCTGGGCATTCCCTGGGAAGCCCAAAGGGAAAACTAAAGCCCCATCTCGTTGACATTCTTTAACCATAGCCTTAAAGTCAAGGGCGTGACAGATGGACTCTCTACATTGTTTCTATTCCTTGCACCCTGTCTTGACTTTGTGAAGGAAACTTTTTTTTCTGGCCTAGAACATTAGAAAGATGCTTCTGGAACAAGGTGAGTCTGCCAGGGAGCAAATTATTGAAGGACCCTGAGGCCCTGACCGCAAGGAAAACTAGAGCAGCCTATGAGGCCGGGCTTCCAGGTGTGCCAGCCTAACCACAGCCTGCACTGCAGCTCCCAGGGCTTGTGTAACTATCGCAGCATGCTGGGAGACAGTGCACAGCTGAGTACTCATTAAATGCAACAGGGCCCCATATGGTGTGCACAGTGCCTGGCACCACTTCTTCCACGGGAACAGAAAGCCTCAGCCTATACTCAAGATGCCAGCCAAGTCCTGAACAGCCTTGGTCTGGGAGAAGACAAAAGAAGAGGATCCCTGTCTTTCCATATCTCAGCCAGTTTTCAGTGCTCTGGCTAAACCGTCCTGACAGTTTATATTCTCTCTGAGGGAATGTAGATTCTTAGCCAAGACTTCCTGGAACCCCAACCCTGCTCTGTCACTTACGAGGTGGTGACCTTGGCTCTGGTTTCGTTTGTTTGTTTGTTTTTCGAGACAGGGTTTCTCTGCATTGTTTTGGAGGCTGTCCTGGAACTCGCTCTATAGACCAGGCTGGCCTTGAACTCACAGAGATCCGCCTGCCTCTGCCTCCCGAGTGCTGGGATTAAAGGCGTGCGCCACCAACGCCCGGCGGCTCTGTTTTCTTAACTAGTGAAATAATGTTCCATAAGGTTCTTCTAAAAATCAAACATAAATGATACACCGCTTGGCCCAAGGTGGGGTGAGGGAAAGACGCTTCCAATTCAGAATGCTTGCAGGAGTTTGTGCATGTAAGTAACTATCTAGCTCTAGACGGGAAAGTCATTTGCAACCCATCTACGACTTTATACGCAAACGATGGAGGTAATTTTATCCTCCACCTCAAATATTCTGTAGAGAAAATGAAGTTTCTTGGTATGGAATTTTCCACTTGTGGAGTTAGGTAGGCACTGCGAAAAGTTTGGATTTTGGAGCATTTGAGATTTCAGATGTTAGGATAAAGGACACGCCCACCATGCTGTACATCTGAAACTACCAGCTGTCTCCAGCATAGTCCACAGTTGGTAAATACTAGCTTTCATTACAACACCTCTAGCTTCTCTTCTGGGTCTGCCTCCTCAGACTTACAGAGGAAGAGGTCAGCATCTCCATAAAGCCTGCCTCTCACTGAGCACATACCACATCAGGCACTGTCCTGGAGACTAACTGGAAAAAACGAACACAGGAAAAAGCCCCACGTCAATCACTGACCACCTTTCACTTGGTAAAGGCAGGTAAGAGTTCTGTTGCTCAGTAATTCCCACAACTCAGGCACTGTGCTGTGTCTCTCCTTCGGACTGCCTAATTTTCAAGGTCTGTCGGTATCTGTATCTCATGAGGGAGAAAAGAAAGGCTTAAGGAGGTATGACGCTCTGAGCTCCGGACGGCACTGCCGTCTCCACCCTCCTTTCCACTCCTCCTATGTTATTACCTCCCACTCCTATCTGTCTGTCCCACCTCCTCTCCTTGGCAGTACCAGAAATGCATCCCAAAGTTTAGTCCTCTGCCCAGTACCCTTCCTCTCTTTCACCCTACGACATTTTTGCTTTAAGGTTTTCCTTGGCAGGACACACACCTCATATTTCACAGGAGTCTGGGGGAAAGATCGAATTAATTGAAAGCTTTTTAAATGAAGAAAATCTATTTTAAATGGTTTCATGATCTTCTATAGAGCCAGGTTAAATTACTACACCATTCTGTTATCGTGCATACAAGGGCAAAATACTTTTGTGCCCCAAGATAGACACCAGGCACTCGATTGCTGAAGAGAGGCCACTTCCTTACAGTGAGTCCCCATGTTGACTGATACACACTCAATACACCATCATTCCCAGCAACATAGCACCTAAGATGTCCCTGTCGTGGGGCTTTGCTTGTCATGATTACTTGTGTGCTTGCTTTCTCCACTAGGATAGAATTGTCGGGACAGACACTAAAGCATTTTGTGTCATAAGAGTCTCATCTCCAGCACAGACCTGGACCATTAAGAGCAAGTGAGAAACAAACGACAGGGCACAGAGTAAACCAATCTTGCTCCTTGATTGTGACTCTGCAGATAATGTCTTGGTAGGTCAGAATTGAGTTGCTTTCCTTTCACTTCAAGAACAGCCCTCCAAGCCCTCAGGCATGGTCTGAAGAGTTCTCTTTGGCTGCACAGCCTGCATTAACATCCCCCTTACTACTAATAACTACGGCTGCAAGAACTTGCTACTTACTAAGCATTTCCTAGGTATGTTTTGGTTTTGATTGCTGCAATCCACATAGCAACTCTATGATGCAGTTGCTATGGCCGTTAAGTGAAAAGGGCGGAGAGGCTCAGCTATGTTTCACTCAATAACAGATGACACAGCCAGCACTGTGCCTATGAGTGTCCCAGGCTCCACATTACACCCCTTTATACAGTAGATAGTGTCACCTGTAAGAAACAGAACCTTACAATAGCCAGCCAGCATAGGAACTAGAGGAGGTAGGAGCATGGGGGGGGCGGGGCATCATTTAACCTAGGGATGGCTTTGGAGGACTGATGGAAGCAGTTGGATAACTGGGTCTAACCTTTTTCTAGTTAAGCTCTAAATCTAAGGTAGTCTGGCTGTGCTCCTACATTCAAGCCCATCACTTGTTTTATTAGGACAGCATGTCCAGTGAGCAGCTCCTTGTTTCTAAAGAGTAATGCTCCAGACCAGAGACAAGGGCTTGAGTGTACTTTCTCTCTCTCTCCTTTCTCTCCCTTCTCCATATCTGTCTTTATTGCTTCACTTGACTTAAAAATAATTATATCCAAACAACCTGTCTGGGTCTATCTGAAAATTACCCTTGCACTTAGCAATTCTTCTGACAGAACAAAGCTCAATGCACTCTGCAGGCTTGTTAAACACCAGTGCAAGAAAGGTTTGTGAAAATGAGGGTTCCATTCCTCATCTACCTCCTTCCTGAAAGGTCACTGTCACCACCCCACCCTTCCCTAAGCACCAAGATGTATAGGCCTGAAGTAAGATCTAGCTGGTGAAGACATGGAATTTCAGCACAATGAGTTGCAAGTCTGATATCTTGCTTAACAGTAGCCAGAGAAAATCTCATCTGAAGAGTGACATGCTTGAAACGTAAACAATTCGTCTGCCAGAAAAGAATAAATTAAGCAGAAATCTCTAAGAAGGAGTGGGGTGAATATGTTACAGTCAGTAACAATGTGAGCTGTGAACCGGCCCTCCTGGCCAGAGCGACCCCCACACAGGCATTATTTCACTAAACAGCAGCCAACAGGCAGGGCTCAGACTGGTTCCTGGTGCCAGTCCTTTTGTCAAAGACAAAATTACTGGTGCTTGAGTCCTTGATTCTCCAGAGAGCAACAGTTAAAGAAGGATCACCCCTTAGGGCAAACTGCAGGGAAGCATCCTAAAGAAACCGTCTATCAGTCACCCCAGGGGAAAATGATTTGTGGACGGGAGCAAAGAAGACAAGCTCAACATGTGGAGAATCCACTTTGAAAAATGTCTAGATTGAATGCATAAAAATTAATGTAATCACTGAAGAAAAACCACCTCAGGTGAAGAGTAAACAGTCTGAATAATAATACATAAAAAAGAAGCTAACAATGTGGGGGAAAATGAAAGAAAAATAATCCATCCATAGCATAGCATTCACTTTGCTTCTAAATTATGGCAGCCCTGTGTGATAAATTAACAGTTAAGGAGGTAATAAGATACGAGCAAAGCCTTGGAAGGAGCTGTAAGTCATGAGCAGACTATGACGTGTGTCCTGTGCCATCCTTCATCCTACTGAGAGAAGCCACAGGCTTTTTATCATTTGGCAGGAACCACTGAGTCACATAGTTCTACTCTTAAGTAAATTTCTCCATTAACATGAAAAATGGCATTCCAGGCATTTTTTTACTCTGACATAATTAGAAATTGAATGTTCCCAAACAATGTTTCTAAGGTTAGAAATATGTATACACTCTTTCATGCTTCAAGACACTTAGAGAAAAAACTAGATTGCATCAATGACTTCAAGGAGAAGCTAATCTCTGCCAGTGTCTTAGGTCATACTCTATGGACCAGCTGGTGTAAAAGTGTGGGTGTCTAGAAGAAACTAGGTACTTCCTGTATGACTTACCATCTTATTCAATAATTATTTCTTGTAACAACATACAAGGCCTCTAATGATATAAAAGATAACAGAAAATAAGTTTTAAAGTGATAATTCATACACAACTAATAAGACTAGAAACCAATTTTGTCTTACAATTTCTGTTGCTGGGATGAAACACCATGACCAAAAGCAACTTGGGAAGGAAAGGGTTTATTTTACTTACACTTGCATAGCACGGCTCATCATAAAGGCAATTAAGGTAGTAACTCAAATAGGACAGGAACTTGGAGGCAGCAGCTGATGCAGAGGCAATGGAGGAGTGTGGCCTACTGGATTGCTCCTGATGGCTTGCTCAGCCATCCTTCTTATAGAACCCAGGACCATGAGCCTAGGGGATGAAGCCACCCACAGTGAACAGGGCCTCCTCATCAGTCACTAATTAAGAAAATGCCCTACAGGCTTACTTACAGCTGGAGCTCATGGAGGAGACATTTTCTCAATTGAGGTTCCCTCCCCTCAGATGGTTCTACAATGTCAAGTTGACATAAAAATCAGCCAGGGCAGATATATATTAATTTGGTAGCTTAGTTACTTCTTAAAAAAGGGATAAGTGACAACTGTCCCATAATACACTTGCACTGATTTTTTAAGCAAGAGAATATTACAGTTATTCACAGAGAAAGCTACTATTTCTTTGGGGTGAATGCTTCTTGCCCTCCAGCTCCTTTCCCCATCCTTCTCCTTCTGATTTTCTCACCTCACTGGGGACCCATGGTTGGCAGGCTGGCACTGGGATCTAACCCAGGGCCACACAACTAGAGACAGATCCCCCAGATGCTCATGGGATAGAGAATCTGATCTTCCTCCTGCCTCCTGGTTTCTGGCATTGACTGTGGCTAGACAGACAATTACCCAAGAAATGTCAAGCTATTATTGCTCTAAGCTGTGGTCATGCCTCGAGCATGAGAACCTTGTTCTTTGAGTCCTGGCTTCCTGAGAGGGATAATTAACCTCAGTCTTCCTGCTCTGTTCCACTGAGAGCCCTGGCATTTGGTGTGTGTAGCTAAAAACAATTCTTTAACATTTTCCCTACTAATAGCTTGGATCATAAAAAAATACCTAGGCAGTAACACTTGAGGACATCCAAGGAAAATCAAGTTCAAAGGAACTACCATTTGCATCACTGGAGACCTTACTTCAATAGCAGCAAGACAGAAGGCCTGGGAGCTGCCTGCAGAGGAGAACCCAAGGGAAGTACAATGGTCTGAATTACAGGCACTGTGACATAGACTAACACCAGCATTGGTAAAAACTGACTGTGACCTTCAGTACATTATTCAACTCTGAGTCCAGTTCCCCCATCCCTCTAAGATTCATATATTCATATTCTCTCTCTCTCTCTGTCTCTCTCTCTCTCCCTCCCTGCCTCCCTCCCTCCCTGCCTCCCTGCCTCCCTCCCTCCCTGTACTTCTCTTCCTCTCTCCCTGTCTTCCCTGCCACTGCTGGGGAATGAATCTAGGATCTTGTACACATTGATGCAAGCCCATATGCTTTACTGCTGAGCTACAGTCAAAGCCTCAAATCTCAGGGAACTCCTTCTGGCTTTATTCACCTCATGTACCTTCTTCCATTCACTTCACCCCCATAGCACGAGCTCAGCACTGAGGCCATATTTTGGATGACACTTGTCCAGAAACCCTACAGGCCCCATGGCAAGACTAACCTCATTAGGATACCTACCACACACCTCCCCTTGATTGACATGCTCCAACAAAGATTATCTGCTCAATGATTCTTCCCCACTCAACTAAAAAGTCCACTCACTAACATTGAGTGCGAGTTGAGCCAGTTCCGGGTGGCATTCCTGTACCTGGCACGGTGACCTGCTCAATCAGCATATGTCAGTCAGTGCTTGATTGCTAATGCTGACTAAGCTGTTAACCACAGACAGATATTTTTAGCCTATTTGAAATGAAAACTTGTGTTATCAATGCGGGTGCTTAAAACAGGAATAGAGTCTTATGGGCTAATGTGCATGGAACAGGCATGCACTGTGTCATTGCTGAGTGTTTGGAAGAAGGGATGCTAAGCTAAAGCATTAGAAGCTGTTGGCTCTAAGAGCGGTTCTAAAACCCGTGCACTGACAGGCTGCTTGCTTGTATTTCCAGACCTTGATATTGCCTGTGAATTAGCAACAGATCAGGCATTCTGCCTGCCTATCAGATGACTGAGGAAGCCAGGTGGGGGAGGGCAGAAGCCCAGGCTCAGGAAAGCTGATCCCGGAATGCACAGAGCAGATAAAGGCTGCAGTGTAAGCCAGGGAAACCTCTCCAATACGTTATCTGCCTGTGGACTTTCAGAGCTTAGGAGACGCCACGTTCAAATATTTACAGTAAATGGGGAGACAACAGATTTTATGTAAAATCGAATCACAGTGGGAAATATTGATAGAGGGAGAGATCCTGGCCCAAGCAGGTAGGCTTTACAGTGGAGGGCAGCATTTTTGTCATTGGACCTTGCTGACTCAGCAATATGCCTGGCTTGAAACCAAATGAGGACTGCAGCTGGGTTATCTCAGAGAGAAAGTCATAAGGGAAGGGGAAGAATTGCTGAGGAACAGTTGGCCCTGAGTTCTCAGAGGAGGGCAGCTGTTATAGTATTTAAGCGGATGTGCTTTCACAAGACAATCCTTCAACTGACAAAGATACATAGAGCATCACCATGCAAGAGTCACTGTGTGCCGGTCATCATACAGTCACTATGCACAACGATACACAGTCACGATGCTCAGGTCATTATGCAACTGTCACAATGCACAGCCACTACATACCAGTCACAGTCTCTATACACAGTCATGATGCTCAGGTCATTATGCAACTGTCACAATGTACCATTCTCTATACACAGCCACTACATACCAGTCACAGTCTCTATACACAGTCATGATACGACAGTCTTCATGAGTCATCATGTACCAATCAAAATGTATCCGTCACTGCGCATCATCACTACGTCCCTGTTGCCATGCTCAGCCATCTTCACTACCCAGTCACCGTGCACAGTCACTACGTTCCAGTCACTCTGCATAGTCACTCTGCAGTCACAACGCACAGTCACTGTGCGAACCGTGCATGATGGGAAATAAAAATCAGCCACCAAGCAAGTAAAACAACCATTCCGACATACATTGCACAGATAAGTCACATAGACAATGATGACACACATCAGGAAGATTTGACCAGGCCAGAAACACTGGGATGACAGACATAGCATTTATGGTGACACAGGAAAGCAGAGTAAGAAAAATTTTAAAGAAGCCCAGGACACAGGCATATCAATTTCACAGACCCTTAGCAGGAGGAACTGGGTGAGTCAAAGGGATGGACGGCAGGCCAGGTCAGGGTAGAGGGTAAGCCTGGGGATCGGGTGTAAACCAGCTGCAGGGGCTGCCAGGGACCACAGCAGTACTCCCAGGCTCCCAGCTCTCTTCATTCTTCATTATAAGAATAATGTGAAGAAACTCTAGGAGCTGGGGTCCAGCAGCCTCATTCCCTCCACCTGAAGTCTCTCTGCCTGCAGTTTCAATCTCCGTACCTCTGGGGAGACAGCTGGGAGAGGGAGGGGGGGAACACAGTTGTATGTTGCTTCAGTTGTTAGGTGCTACTACTGACTATTGTTTTCAATTTATTACGATGCTAGCTTGTAAGTTAAAGTTCATCGTAGCACTTTCTTCAATTTCAGGTATCTACTAGGTCCTAGTAACTAGGGTCGTAGATTGTCTCCCCTGTGGATAGGGGAGGCAGCAGCCCTTGATCTAATTTGAACTCTGGGAAAATGCCTCTGGTTATAACACAAGATAAAGTTTGAAGAACTCTCCCACTGACTGCTTGGTGGGCAAACTACCCCAGGAAGACTTGAAAATGCAAACTACTGCCAAAGATGGATTTAACATTGAATCGCAGCCCCCCCACACACACATACACACAACCTGGAGAGATGACTCAGCAGTTCAGAGCACCAGCTGCTCCTCCAGAGGAGGTGGGTTCTATTCCCAGCATTCACATGGAAGGTCACAACCATCTGTAATTCCAGTACCAGAAAAACAACATTCTCTCTCTTCATGCCTCACCTCCACAGCCCTGGTCATGCATGTGGCACACTTACCTACATGTAAGCAAAAATAAATATATCCCTTTTAAAAATTGAATCACAAAATTGTCAAGAAAACAAGGAATCCACAATGAACAACCCAAAGCAAAGCAAAACAATAAACCCAGCCTTATCATGAAGGATTCTGCCAAACCCTAGTGGCAACTGGGGAATATGAACAACATAGCAGATCCTTGGACCTGTTTATTGGAGACTGCCATGGTTTAGATAAGAAGTATCCCTCTACACTCACCCCAACAAGCCTGTGTTTTGAATGCTTGAACCCCAGCTGGAGTCATGAGGGCTCTGACATAATCTCCTGAATTAATCCATCAATTGATTTGTGATTTGATAGCATTATTGGGAGGTGGTGGAAATTCTGGGGGAGGCCTAGTGGGAGAAAGTGGATCCCTAGGGATGTGGACATCAAAGCTATAATATCCTGGGCTGGCCTCCCTTCTGCCCACTCCTCCTCAGTCACCATGCAGTGAAGTAAGAAGTCTTCTCCTCTGCCACACATACCTGCTCCACAGTGTTCCTCTTCATCTCAGGCCTGAGATCAAGGGAAGCAGCTGGTCATTAACCAAAATGCTTGAAACCATGAGCCAAAAGGAATAATTTCTCCTTTATGTGGTTTGTGTCAAGTATTTTTTCAGGGATGAATAGCTGGCTAACACAGAGACTCTAGCCTAGAGCAGTTCCTCTAGGTCTGTTACACCTTCTCTGTAAGGAAGATGAGAGTGACGTGGATTATACTGAAGGGAACACTAAGGAAGTTACTAGTCCTTGTTTCTCAGTAAGGAGAAGAAAAACACATCTCAGCTGAGAATTCTTAATCATAAGCTAGTCTTCTCATGAGCCCTATGTTTATGTTGACCAAATTCATGCTCTTTGCTGTGTTCACAAGTAGAACATTTGGATAAAGAGATCTCTGGTTGGAAATGCCTTTAGGTAGTTATGTTTGAATGATAGAAGGGACGTCTGATTTTCCTTAGAACATAATACTGAAGTCATGCAAATATACACAGCACACAATGAAGCCTTGCATATCCACACAGACACACACAGCACACTCTGAAGCCATGCATACACATAGACACACCACACAGCACACTTTTAAGTCATGCATATATATACACTAACAGCACACTCTGAAGTCATATGTGTGCACATAGGCAGACACACACACAACATACTTGAAACAATGTGTATACACACACAGAGACAAGACACTCAAGTCTGCTGCTAAATCAGCTAAATAAAACTTAACTTCAAGAAATATGGCTGGGCTCTTCAACAAATAGCTCTGGGAAAAGTGGGTACCCACATGTGGAAGGATGCAAGCAGAATCTTCTCTCATCCAGCGCAAAATCAATGAAAAATAGATCAAGGACCTTACTATAAACCTGAAAGTCTGAACCTGCTAGAGAAAACACTTCAAGGCAGACATTGCTAGGGCTTCTGAAAAGTACACAGCAGTATAAACAAGGCAAAAAGGAGAAACCAGGTTCACAGCCATTGTCAGTCAGACACATTGTGAGCACCTGCAGCCTCAGCTTCGGGGAGGATGGAGCAGGAAAGGTCCTGTGAATCCCAAGCCATCGGGCATACACAGCAAGGCCTTGTCTCAAAAGAATAGAAAATAAAAACAAAAGAAAGCACCTAAGCAATTGTCAAGAATGAATCCCAAAACCCAAGAAGGTAAGGAATACGAATTTATGAGGAGCCAGGAGGTGTGGTGAATGCCTATAATCCCAGAACTCAGGAGGCAGAGGCAGGCGGGTCTTTCTGAGCTCGAGGCCAGCCTGGTTTACAGAGCAAGTTCCAGGACAGTCAGGATTACACAGAGAAACCCTGTCTCCCCAAAACAAAACAAAACAAAAAAGAGTTTGTGAGATCTAGAGAATTTGAGTGAGACACATTATACTTGTATACATAAGATGGTGCATGGGGAAAAGAACATATTTTAAAAGCTAAGAACAGGGATGTTTTCTGACTAGGTAGCCAACACACAAAGCCCCAGATCTGAGAAGACTTGCTTCCAGCAGGACAAGCAAATTCCTCCCTACAGACATCCCAGTAAAACTGCAGAACACTACAGACAAGGCAGAGAGCTAAAAAGGCACCAGAAATAAAAGTTTATGCTTAAAAGACACTTTAAAAAGATGCACAATGCAACATGATAAAGTTAACCTTAACACCAGACAGCAATCAACAAACCAAAAAGAGAAGCTTCCTTTCACACCTTCAAATGCTATCAGTCAAGGAGTGTTTTACAAGGATTCTAAAATATTTCCTTCAGAAATAGGAAAACAAGCATCACAAGCCACAGGAGGTGTGAAGAACATCTTTTAAATGGTTAATTAAGGCATAAAATTGACATCCTTCATTATTTTTAAAGATGTATTTGTTTGTTTTTACTTTATGTGTATGAGCCGTTTGCCTACATGTATGTCTGTGTTGGTGGAAGCCCATTGAGGGTGTCAGATCACCTGGAACTGAAGTTCCATGCAGCTATGAGCTGCCATGGGGTGCTGGGAATGGAACCCAGGTCGGAGCCAGTGCTCTTAATTGATTCATCTCTCTTGCCCCTCTCCCTCTCCCTGGTCGTTTTTAGGTATTGCACTGGCCCATGATTACCAGTGTTATAATACTGGTGCAGTTTTATTGGTAAAAGCATAACAAAAATGCCAAATGCTTAAAATGACAGTATTTTATTCTGGAGATACTTTGTAAAACTCAAATTAAAATGCTTCCTAATAATAGCGTAATATTTAAGAGAGAAGTGAGTTTTCTAAAAATCCCTTTATTATTCAGGAGGAGTATAAAAGATATTAACTTTGAACTTTATTAAGTTAAATATGTATGATACAGTACCTAGGCAGCCATTAAAACTCAAATATAAAGTATAACTTCCAAAGTAATAAAAAGGAAGACGAAAATGAAAAAACTGGAAACAACCCAAAAGAAGGAGGAAGGACAAAAATCAGGGGGAAAACGAACAGTTAAGATGGTTGAAATAAATCCAAACCATCACAATAAAACCTCTTAGCCCTTCACAGTGAACATCATCATTAAATTACTAATAGCCCATAATTCCTTAAGTTCATAATAGACAGAGAAGGTACAGTGTGTACACTATTTCTGTTTAGTGCTGACCTAAAATCCTAGCCAGGGCTGTAAGACAGGGAGAAAAAAAATAATTCAGACTGGAATGAGAAATGAACCTCTCCATATTCGAGATGCTATAGCTGTCCATTGAAGAAGCCCAAAAATCTCTGCAGAGATTTGGTCATATGAGGGGAAGACTGGATGCCGTAGGACACTGGTCCTGCTGTGCCATGGGAAGGAAGGGGAGGGAGTTAGAACAAAGATGGCAAGATGTGGTAGATTTACAAGACGTAAAGGGAACAAGCTTTCAGATTCCACTGTGGATTGGACATGGAGCGCTTACAGCCTTAAGAATAAGGCCTTCTGTTCTGCCTCCCACTGCAGAGAGAGAGAGAGAGAGAGAGAGAGAGAGAGAGAGAGAGAGAGAGAGAGAGAGAGAGAGAGAGAGAGAGAGAGAGAGAGAGAGCTTGGGTCTCTGCAGAGAGGTAACAGCTGTAACAGCTGAAGGGATGGGTTTGAATGCACCAAATGATGGGACCTGTCCAAGCATTTGTGGCCTCCAGACAGGGAGCCACAGGGATGTCTGTGGAATACAAAGACTAAGAAAATAAATAGGAATGATGCTTCCTCTGTGGGCCAGAGAAGAAGACAGTCAGAATAAGAAAACTAGATTCTATCCCAATGTGAAGAAAGAAGAAGAGCTTTGGAGTTCCACATTGGGAGGAAGGGTACCAGGGAAGAGATGGAAAGACATGGATGCTGAGAACAAGCCTCTCAGCTGTAGCTGCACAGCTCCTGGAAAGCAGAAGGGAGCAGATGCTGCTTCCCCCAGGTGAGGGCCCCTGTTCAGTGCTCAGGTGTCTGGGCCATGAGGCACTCAGAACAGCCTGGGAACACTGTGGCGGGTTAGGGGGAGACTCTTGGTTCTGCTCTTAGAGGTCTCCTATTGCCTCACAGCCCTTCAGTGAGGCAGAGACAAGGCACTTGGGAAAGGCCTCAGCATGGTGGGTATCCCAACACCTATGGACAGAGCCATCTTCCTAAGGTAGATCACAATGATGCTGGGTCAGTCTTCATTCCCAAGCCTGTGAACCCCAGGACAGCACTTACCAACCATCATGGCCTAGAGCTTACCCTTGGGGTGTCCTCAGCATCCCCAGAACCTGCCCTGCACCCTTGTCTGGGCTCCAGTGCACTTGTTTTCCTCTACAAAATAGAAGACTAACCCCTCCTGGATCAGACACTCAATCTGGTCTAGAGAAGGCACTTAGCAAACAGCCACTGAGTAGCCAGCGGGGAGTGGAACCAAAGAGGTCCCTCATGCTTGTTTGCTATACAGCAAGTGCTATGTGATTGAATGAACCAATGAAATCCCCATGTCTCTTCTTGAGCTACATTAGCAAATAACATCTAGGAGATTCAAGAGAGGTTTAGAAACCTGATGTGCCTCATAAGATTATAGTTTTTCTTCTATCCTAAAGATATAATGAATAATATATTATTCTTATTAAGGAAACAAATGCTTCTTCAGGCAATGCCTACCTCTAGTGTATTTGAGACCCATGCAGCCATCCATCCTTACACAGCTCCCCCAACCCTGACAACCATGTTAGCTTGCTGACCCTTACCCCTCTGGCATATTAGACCTTTCTTACCCAGAAAGCTCATATTCAGTTGCAAGAAATTTACAAACACATTTGCTAATCCGCCATATTATGCAGTAGATAGCTCCCTCACCTGAGTCATTCTCCAAGGAACTGTGAGCCTTGACGTTTGACAGAAACAGCCATTTTTGCTCTTGGGCAAGGATTCATCTAGCTAGCTCACAGATTTCTAATGAGGAGTTAACAAGAAAAGAAAACTGCTCGCTGCTTCATTCTGGAAGAAAGAACGTCTCATGTCCTCCATGGCTTTTTCTTAACTGTCTACAGCAAATAGTCTTGTTCTACAAAATTAAGCCATTTAAAGGCACAATGGAAGCAGACAGAGAGCAGTGTCTTATACTTGGATGTGAGAAGAATATGAAAAAGTCTGCCCAGCCTCTGAAGGCCACAGTTAGAGAAGTGGGCCTAGGATCATACGTCAGCACAAGACAATTCAAATGTTGGCAGCTCACATGCGGATGATGGGAAATCAATTGTACTTTGAGCCTGGATCTCTTGGCTTTCTCCAGTGGAATCTAGACAGGATGTTAGAAAAGATGCTGCTGTGGCTCATATATGGTTTGCAAGGGTCCCACCCACAGGGTTCCTAACTTAGAGCCTGGCCATCAGCGTGGTGAAAGGCGGCATGGAACCTCCAAGAGGTAGGGTTTAGCAGAAGTGCTTAGGTCAATTGTGCCTTTAGAAGTGATTAGATAGTTGTCATGTGACCCCTCAATTTTCAAAAGAAGGGTACTTTTGAAAGGATAGGCCTGGCCACTCCCCAGTCACGTAGCTTTCAGCCTGGTTATATAATCCCTCCACCCTTAAATCACTCCTGCCATGTGATACAGTCCACCTTAAAGCCTCACCAGAGCTGAGCTGATGCAGGCATCACCCCAAAACTGGGAACTGGCCTTGGGTACTCTGTGATGGTAAGAGAAGGCAAGGTCCAAAAATGCTAAGATGTAGGACATGGCGGGGTCTTCTTTGGAGTTCCTACCCACTTCCATGCACCATGACCTGGCTTCCATGCACCTCAATGCAGCAGTCAGCAATGTTGACTGACGCTCCCTCACTTCACTCCCTCTACAAACTCCAGGAAAACAGGTCCTTCCTGCTTCTTCTCCTGTGTCCCTGACCTTGCTTACTTGGAACTCTTCTGTTGTCCATCCCTTTCAATGTGCTAATTTCCTGGACCACACCCTCAATTTTATCACATCCCTTAGCTTGTGTTACAGCTTCAAAGAAAGTCACAGACAGATGGATTTGCATAAAACACTATTTCCATTCTCCATTTTTCTGGGATCCAAATCTCTGCAGCACATGTCTAGCAAGCTGTGCAAGAAACTCATTAAAATTTGCATGCCCTAAACACACACATACTTGTTACAGCACACTAATGCTCTGCATGCACCATGCTTGGAATCACTGAGCTGAGTTATGGGTGTCTTTTTATATGTTAATGAGATGACTAGTGACTGAGACTTTTAGTAGCTTCCAGATCCAAGGTAAGATTATTGCATTGGGACCTTGAACCTTCCTGTCTAGTGTCCAAGCAGATGAGAAATGACTAAGATTAAATCACTCACCAACAGCCCATGGTTTAACGCATCATAGCCATGAAATGAATCCTCCAGAAGCCCCCAAAGGAAGAACTGAACTGCTGAACATGTGAAGAGTCTCAGAGGATAGCAGTCTGAAGGGTGGTATATGTATGGCGGCAATACCTTACTATGAAAATATCTTGTTTTTTTTTTTGTTTGTTTGTTTTTGAGACAGGGTTCCTCTGTATTGTTTTGGGGGCTGTCCTGGAACTTGCTCTGTAGACCAAGCTGGCCTTGAACTCAGAGATCCGCCTGCCTCTGCCTCCCAAGTGCTGGGATTAAAGGCGTGTGCCACCAATGCCTGGCAAAAATATCTTTTACATACTAGAAAACTAAGCTTCTGCTAGAGCTCACAGCAAATTAGTAACACTCGTTCAGGTCACTTCAGACTTAAAACTGGTACCGTGCTGTATATTCTGCCTGTTTGCATGACCTGCTTTTAAGAGAACAATGTAACAAGCAACCTGATTTGCCTTGGGTAAGTCAAGAAATCAGCTTCTACAACCTAAACTAAGGCATAGTTGAATCTTGAGTTTTGTACTCTTCCATGTCCCTGACCAGAGAGCAATGCCAGTATGTATGTACCTGTGCTATCATAATCATTTGCCAGAAACAGCATCCACATCAAAGCAAATATCTGCCATAAATGTCAGCAGTAACATGTATACAGGTTGTTAGTCTAGCCTGATTGTCATGTTATATTTGCTTTTGTGGGTGCTTCTGAGTCATGGAGTCAGTAAGTTGCATTCCCTACAAAACGCTGTTAAAGATGTAAGCAAGTATCCCCCATTCCTTTCCTGTGTGAAGCTTTCTGTGTTGCTTAATAAATACAAAGAAAAGCTCTTTGTTAGGGACTCATAATAGTGACAGACAGATCAGGTAGCATAGACAGATACACAATGAACAGAATACAGGCAAGCCAGAAACTGCAGAAGACTCAGGGAGAGAAGTGGAGAACTCAACTCTGGGCCCACTCTTGGTCAAATTAGCCCAAGGGGAACTGCTTTGATTTCTTTCTTTAATGGGACACCAGATTATTTTGGTGCCTCTGGGGTTACCTTTAAAGGGTTTCATTCACACACTTATGTGAGTTGCATACCTCTGCCCTATCTGTCAGCTCTTTACCTAGTATGCACTGGTGTTGTTATAATGGCCTTTGTAATTAGTAAATGTAAGTGTTGCCTTAGCTCTGTAAAACACTCTATCTAACACATTTAATCTGAGAGGGATGTTGTGAGACTCCCAATTAATAGATTTATAGCTGGTCAGTCTAAACACCCCTGGCTTGAGTGGGGGCCCAGCATCTGAAGTGAAGGCAGTGCCAGGGACTGAGCCCCTGACCTGTGGGGTCTGACACTGGACTGAATTGGAGGACTCCTCATGCTAGTCACCCTATCTCTACCACTATTGCTTTACCCACAAGCTATGTGTATTGCTCACTGCACACTGGAACACACACCTGACATAATCAACTTAGAGAGTGAAAAGGTTCATTTTGGTACACAGTTGGAGACCACCTCATGACTGGAGAACAAAAGATTCCCCAGTGTCATATAATCCTCTCTACAGGGCTTTTCTCTACTGGTCTAAGCCCCATTTCTTAAAAGGTTCTAGCACTTTCCAAAAGCACCACGTGTTGGCAACCAGGCAGCCAACACTTGGACCTTTGTAGGACATTACCCAAATCCTAGTGCTATCCTTTTTCATGCTCCTGACATTCATATACAACAGAATATATGACAAGTGACTAGGGTCTCCCCATCAGCATCCAGCTGGTTGACCTAGGGCCATGTTCTATACCTTTCTGAACTCTATGTACTCTTCAATATATCAAATATAATGCAGATAGCTTATAAGTTTCTTATATCAGGTAATGTAGAGTCAAAAACAGAGAAGGGACTTAACAGATGATGGTTCATAGGGGGAGCAGGAATCTCCAGTGCTTCTGTGACATGGGTGTGTCAGGAAGGTGGGGTTGTCTTTTCTCCCAATTGCTGCCTTCTTAAACACCTTTTAGTGTTTAAAATATATCCTGTGAAAATCACTGACATTTGCGGGTGGGGCATTGTTGTAGGTATCTGTGGTTGCCCTTCATCGCTGGTCATTGCTGACTCTTGCCAAGGATGACTTGATGGCTGGTGGCATGTTTATTGTACCAAATGCATCACCACAACTTACTAACTTTACCACTCTTAGCCAAGTGTCTAGCCTACAAAACATACTCAACAACTGTTTACCAATATTTCCAAAATAGAGGGGAAAGGAGCTGTTTAAAAGTCTACGCATGTGCACAATTTAATCTAACAGCAACTTACTCAACAGTTGACAGAGTGTTTCCACGTATGCTCCTGAGAAGCAGGCTGTTAGATCTCCCTTAGCAGCTCAGCAACTCACAAAACAGATAATAAATTAAAGAGATGTAACTGTTAGACAATATCCCTTTGATGACACTTTCCTCTTCCGTCTTGATATGATGCCAAGTTAATGTTATCATAAAATAATCCCATTTAACTGCAATTGTGCAGTTTACAGAGCTATTACTGTCATCAAAAAGTGAAATTATATTCAAACCCGAAAACAGAGGCTTACATAGGAATAAATGGCATTAACATGCAAACAAATTACATGCGGGAGAAACGGGAATAGTGGTGTGACAGGCATTCCAGCTTGTGCTCAGCATAAACAGATGATTGCATTTTAATATTTATTCATACATGAACAATGAAAACAAATCATACTGGCAAGTTAAATTCATATTTGTTTAAGAAGACAGAGGTTTATGCATTCCCTCCGAGTACAGACTTCACTGGGCATGCCTGGGCTTTCTTCACAAAACCCAACTGCCCAGTGCATCCCTGACATGGAGGTCAGCTACTGTAACTGTTTTCATGGGAGAAATATCAGATTCTGGAGACGTAAGTAGAGGTCATGGAGGGAAGAAGGGAACCAATGGGACATGGTAGTAAAGGCAGATAAGAGCAAGACTCAGTGATACATCTATGAAAACACCATAAAACAAACACCATGATAATGCACAGTAACTAAACAAAATAAAAAAAAAGAAAAGATGTTCACTCAAAGGTGTGAAAGAGGTTAGGGAATTAGCAAGTGAATACCCATGGACGCACACAGAGAGCTTAAGCCAGGACCACACATCTAGTAAAGTCCAGTGGTGGTGCATAGTATAACATATGCAGTCCTATACTGTTTTTTGCAAATCCTGCTGAACTTGATGTATGATGTGCTTCATGGATAAGAATGGCCATACATCCTTGCTGCCTGACACCTACCATACATCCTTTCTGTATAACATGGGCAATGTAAGTGTCCTTCATCCTCCAGCTATTAACTCAGCCTGAACAGTAACCCTGCGTGGCGGGTACTGTTGTGCAGTTACATTTGAGGGAACTGAGCTGTCTGCAGATTAGGTCATTTTTCTCCAAGCCATAAATACCGGTTCATGGTGATGGTGGGATCCACAATCAGAATTCAAGCTCAAACAACAGGGCTCTGAAGACAGGGATGGAGCCAGAGAAGGAGGGCGACTTGTGGAAGGTGCATAGATCTAAGAGAATGGGCCTGCATGGAGGAGGAGGAGGAGGAAACAACAACCAAAGAAGCAAGAATGCAAGATGTACAGAAGACAAGGTCAAAGAAAACACTGGCTCAGGCATCACAAGGGCCAAAGCGCCCCAGCCACTCTCCGGGAAAATTGGCGTAGCAGAGTTGGGCTCTACACACACAAGCCAGCAGCAGACCAAGTTAAGTTCATGGTATAGGGGAAGTCTCTACACTGCGATCCTCAAAGAAATCAGACACAAAGTAAAAGACATCTTGACTCCTGGGACATAAATGTTTAAAATAGCTTGAATGTGGACACCAGAACTACATCTTTCTAATTTAAATCTGTCCAAAGTTCCTGAAACAGGAAGTGTCCTAATTTGCTTTCTGTTGCTGATAAAATATTGACCAAAAGCAGCTTGGAAGGAGTTCATTTGCCTTACACTCCCTTATCACGGCCTGCCATTTAGCTAAACCAAAGTAGGATTGCAAGCGATTACCTGGAGGCAGGCACTGAAGCAGAGACCATTAAAGAATGCTACGTGCTGGCTTGCCATCCATGGTTTGTTCAGCTTGCTTTATTATATAGCCCACTTGCTTAGGGATGGTACTGCCCACAGTTGGCTAGGTCTTCCTGCATCAATCATTAATCAAGGAAAATACCCCACAAACAGGACCATACATCAATATGATGGAGGAATTTCTTCAGTTGAAGTTTCTCTCCCCAAGTGGCAAGTTGACAAAATCTAACCAGCATAGCTAGGCTTTCTGTCTGTCCTAGATGATAGCATGGCCACACCCTTGCTATTTCTCCTGGTATCCCATTCATGGAACCCCACAATGAGTACTTTTTCTGAACAATTTCATCATTAAAACATTAAGAGATGAGACCCTGCTTATAGATAGGGAAACTGATGCTAGCAGAGGCTGAGTCCCTTTCCTCAAGGAGATGCTTCCTATGACAGAACCCCCTAGGTATGAATACATGACCACATGCTCAGGGCCATCACACCCACTGCCTCCTGAGTTCTAGCACCATTGGGATCTGTGAAGAGCAAGGATGAATGGAACCTACTGGGTATTTGAGCCTAGGGATTAAAGATGCTGAAAGGGGCTTTGTAAAGAAGGTCAATGTTTAGTAGACAATCCTTCCACCATTTCTGAATGATTTTCACTTGTGGTTTGTCTCAACCGAGGAATCCGTCATTTTACAAAAGCCTAGTAGATATCTGTCATGTTTATGACCACCCAGGATCTGTTGGACACATGCACCACAATTTAGGCATTCATGTGGCAGAAGCTAGGGCCTGTTCTGCCAGCTTCTGTTGTGGCTGTGGCTCAGACTTTTGTCCAGCCAGAGATACCTATGCCAGACACTGAACTAGGCAGCTAGTGGCACAACAGGGATACAAGAATCTCACCTTCTTTGGCTCTGTATAGAAACAAATCATCTCCCCCCAAACATAGTAAAATAAAAATCCCACTTATCAACTGCTTCTCTTCTACCCATGCCCAGTTGCATCCTGCATGTTGATACAGGAGAATCCTCACCCTCTCAAGTGTTCATGAGCAGTAGGTACAAAGAAAAATGTCAGAAAACAAACACTGAGAGCTAGATTAGCAATTACTAACATGGGACAAAAGAACAAAGGGTATCTAGAAATGACACTGCCAGACGAAATGAGCCCTAAAGCAATAATTATGTTACTCCTCTCCAGATGGCTGAAGAGTCTCAAAGCATTGATATTCTGCTTTCTAGTTTCCAAGGAAGATGTTCCTGCCTATGGGAAAGTACCCTAACACCCCTGAACCCTTACAGACTCAGGAGAAAGACCATTGCTAAACACTCTACAGCGAACAGGACACACAGCTTCGAGAAGTTCCTGTTATAAGACAGTAGACACTCTGTTGGCCATCATGCATTTTTGTTCAGGGGAAGTATTTGGGAATAGTCTTTTATTGCTATAAAGACATCACTTCTAGACAAATGCTAGTGACACCTCATATGTGTGAGATACAAGAAATACCAGACTGCCCCATACTCTAGGAAACCAGAGTACCAAAATTACTGTGAAGGGTTAGATGTTCTACAAAATGATGTGTATGGAAGTAGAAAAGAAAGGAAATTAACAAATGTGCTTTTTTTCCAGGACATAGATAAGAAATGTAAATGGAAAAAGACAAGAAGGACAGGAAAGAGGGACAGAGCATTAAAGAAACAGATAATACCAACAGGAAGAACTGACGATGATATGATGAATCAAAAGGTATGATCTATTCTTACAGACCAAATATTGTTTCTAGGAAAAAGAGGTGAGAAATCCTGACCCATGTATCTGGAATGACAAGGTCTGATTCCTTGAATTCCAAGAAGGTCAACACTTAACAAAGGCAGGAAAAGCTACTCTTGGTTCACAACTAATTGAAAAATTTGCAAGAACAATTGCCAAGATCTAACTAATTGGGAAAGCAGAGGGTTAGGAACAGATACTTTGGTTGTTAAATAAACTAAGGCATACAGGTTTGGGGCATCATTCTATTCCTTACCTGAAGTTTTAGTGTGAAATTTATGCTATCTATTCATCCACTATCACTATCAGATGAACAAAGAGACTTCAGCTTTCTTTTGGTAAGGCAACTCTCCAGACAAAGTGTATACTCTAAGAAACTGGCCTTACCCACACAGACACACAGTTCACTTGAGTCACACAACCACACTGTCTGATTAAGATCTTAGCACATGACCTAAGACTGTTCTTGACATAAAATCTTGCTGGAATGACAAGGAAGCCAGGGCAGCTTCAGCTGAGAGAATATGCAGTCCCATACTGGAAATCATGCCTCAAAAGTGGCCAACAAAATGAAATCAGAGTCCAAATCTAGAGGGAGGATACCATATGACACTTAGCATCAGGACACAGTCATGCCGAGGCTCCATCTAGCCTCTAGGCTTTTCAATATTATGAACTAAAATGAAGTCTTGTTTCTCTCTAAGTCGATTTCAGTTGAGTAGTCTTCATTCATGCTAATAAGAGTCTAGACAATATAACCCCTGAAGACATTTTTCATATTTCCTATTATGCACAACCAATCTAATACATATTTAATCAACAGGCTATCTAACTTTATCACACAGATAAGACAAACATAAAGCAATCTTTGGCTGGCTACATTTGAATGTCTCCATCTCCAGAGCTCTTCAAGGAGACAGCCAACCTCTGATCCTGACCATCAAAGTCCCTTAAGGTTCTCCGGCATATAATCACTTGCTGGCTGTGAGGATATCCACAGCAGACAGCAAAGCCTCAGAAACCAGTTAATCTTCCGTCACAGCTGTCAAGAGCCAAATTAATGGCAAAGCCCTTGCATTCTGCTCTTTCACCAGCACCTCTAGTACTGAACACAGATTCCTAGAAATTTTCCTAAGTAATCTCAAATCAAATGAAGAATTCTAAGCAAAACAAAGAACAACCTCAAATCACATAAATCGCATTCACTGAGTGAAATGTCATTGTCATATGGTATCATTCTTTTGTCGTCCCCAAATGAGCTTAGAGAAAAAATATTATATATTCAGGATCTCTAGGCTAGATTTGAAATTTCAAGGTTGATTTTTAAAAATCAAAATCTAAAATCTAGCTACATTTTTTCTTTCCTTTTTTTTTCTTTTTTCTTTTTTTTTGTGGCAGTAGGGAATAGAACCCAGGACCACATGCATGCTCTGCAAAGCCCTCTGCCACCTAGCCAGATCTCCAATCCTGGTATAATTTATTTATCAAAAAATCTTCTATTTTTCAATAAAAGAAAAAATCTCCTATAGTAAAAAATACTATTGTATTACTGTATCGTATTGGTTCCAGAGCTAATCAATCACCTTCACACAACAAAAATACTCACTGTGAGAATAATGTCCTCGACCGAACAATGAACTTGAACACATATTCTAAAGCTTTTAGAGTTCTGAGGATGGGCTCACACTGTTCCCCTCTGCTGGAGGTATCCAAGTAAGTCTTCAGCACCGTCATCAATTTCCTGAATAAGGGATAATATTTTCAAAATACATCTCTTTCTACTCCACAGCATGGTAATTAGTTTGCACAGGAAATTATAAGGCATTCAATCAAAGGTTAAAGGTGGTGGTGCAGCAAAGCTCACGACTCATTTGCAAGTACAAAAATAACTTCTCCAAAATATATTTATTACAGGCAATGAATAAGTATTTCCTGCCCATAAAGAAGCCAGCAAAGATAAAGTTGTGAGGGAAAAAATAATCTTCTGACAAGGAAAAATAACTAGGCATAATCAAGGGATGAGTTAGGATGATGGTAATAATGTCTTTTTCAACTTCTTCTATATAGACATGCTATTGTAATTACCATGGAGCTCCTTTGCTTAGACACTTTCTACGGCTATTTATTACCAGTAGGTCAGACTTTAGAGGGCTCTATCCATCTTTCAAGGTCTCTTCACAAGTTGGCTGTCACTGAATTTGCCTGTGGGTTTCCATCTTTGACCCTGGGTCTCCTTCAGCCAATCAACCCTGAGCTACTGAGCATGCACATTGAGACTCACAGGTGACTTCTTAATACACAGCAGTCAGCTAGCTGAATGATCCAATAAACTACCTGATTATTTGCCACTGTACACTATTCCCCTATTCTCTGAGGTTTTGGTTATGTCTAGGATATGTGAATCATTAAAGCATGAGTTGGATAATTTGTTAGAAAAGGGAAAATTCACACATATGAGCGCCAATGGGAAATGCTCAAGTTCCCTGTGTCCCATGCATCTTGGGAGGACAAACATGGGTGCATAGGAAAACCTTGTATACACAGCTACTTACTTGTAGGCCAAGGTAGCACTGAAATGCTGTTGAATGTAAGCTTCCAGAACAGTGTTAAAATGCTGGAATTTCCGGTCTGCAATGAGTCCTATTATGTAGATCTGAAGAGGAGTCAGAATTATTGGGGGTGCTTTGGGGGGGTTGCCCAGAGCAGAAAACTATTCACCTGGTATAACTGAACTCTTGCCACGATTCTTTTGTCCAAGAGATAAGCCCTGTAATGAATAATTAATCCTTTTCACTAATACATTGTCTCTCCAGAAAAGAGTATTTCAAAAAGTGTGCTTTGGGGTATTAGGAGATTAAAGAATTTCCTGCTCAATTAAGAGAAATCTCAGGTTGTCATTAGATTGTCTTCTTTGTGGTAGGACTTCCAGGGTTGGTAATATAGGAATATTATGAATATACAGGAGGCTCATTTAACATTCACCTCTTCCATAAGTAATTTAATCAAAGGACCTTTTAGTCACGAAGCATCTTTACTGTAAGGCTAGCATTCTAGGGGACTGTCTAAATGCACTTGAGAAAGCCACTTATCTGCAAGCAACCTCCTTGAAGATGAAAACATTCATGACACATGGCTATTGTATCAAGAATTTGCTGGTCATGGATAATCCTAATAGTCTTTCTTTTTTAAAATTATATTAAATGTATTAATTACTTTATTGATTGACAATGCAATGGGTGAAACCCAGAGCTTCCCACATGCTGGTGAGTGCTCTGGCACAGGGCTATGTCTCCAGCCCCAGTTTCTCGTGGATTTGCAAGAGAGAGACAAGGGTGAGACCTATGGAAAGGCAGGAGGAAAGTATGGATGGCTTTCTGCTGTGAAAAGTTCATTGGGAAAACCAAAATGACCCTTGTTAATTATAGGACATCAAGAAGAGATCACAAGACAGATAGGGTAACACCTGGGTGGTTTATAGCCTGGCCTCCGACTAGCTCCTGGCATTTCTGGAAAGCCAGGCAGTCATTCAGCAGTTCCCAGTCTCATGAACTGTCAACCAGGCATCAACAATCTGACATGAACACTTAACCCCACCCCTACTCCCATCACCTGCCAAGGATCAGACCCTCAGATGAACAGGAAACACCAAAGAGAACCAGCAGCCACTCATTGGTCTGCTTGCCAAAGGTTCTAAAACCTCAAAATATTTATGGACAGAACCACATAGCCCACATGTTGCTATTTTTCTCACAGTACATGCATTCAAACCTGATGTTGCTGAATAATTGTCCCCACACTCTTACCAAAGCATCAAAGACGAGGATGTCATACTCATTGCTTTGGGAGTGTTCCATCATGATATTGAAAAGGGCATCCAGAGTGTCCTGGAGGAACTGGATAAAGAAGACAGTTGCAGTCAGAAAGAGGGCAGATAGTCCACACATCTCATCCCTGTGTGTCCTTCCAAGAGAACAGGAACACACATCCAACATGTGCCACATTCAAGGTGTCCAGAGCAGTTTCATGCATAAGCTCCAGGACTTGGAGTGACATAATCCCGCAGTTGTGGCACAGATCCATATATTATGACATTTCCCATGTACAGAAGAGCAAAACCACTTCCATGTGCAACAATGAAGAAGACCCTGCAAACACTATTTTAAGTAAAATAAGTTAGACATACAATGCTCATTCTCAGTTATGAACACCAAGAGCAAGGAGAAAAAATATCAGTGATGATGGTGGTGAACCTAATGGTTGCTCCTCTGATGGAAGTATATGAGGACCACTACCAATTCTGCACCTTCATTGCCATAGGCTAGATGGTATAAGAATTCTTTCAGCTGCACTTGACAATTCTCTGTACCTATATTACTGTATGCAAATAACAACAAAATCCAATAACCAAATGTTTTTAAAGAAGAAAACATAGAAGACAATGTAATCCATCCCCCGCCCTCACCCCAGCAAGCTGACTTCTCCAGACTGCCCAAATACAACAGACCCGGGGGAATTCCTTTGCCTTTCCTAAATTAGGTAGATGGGTCAATGGTGTGTATTTAAAGCATTGATCAGGAAATTTTGCCGCTGTTTCTCCAGGTTCGTGCAATTAAATAGAACTTGATTCCCTTCTTCCCTCCTAAGAGAGAAGCCAATAAATTTCCCGCAATCCCTCAAGACACAGAGTGACCACACAAAGATGTCTGATCGCTGCTTTCTAGATATTCAAAGTTCTTGATGCAAACACGATCACCAGGACAACCAGGAGACCAGTTCCAAGTCATAGTGCTACAAAGGAGAGCTGGTTTAATTGGCCCCGCTGTTCAGATACCTCCCCATTTCCCACTACCATGAGGAAGCAGTGTCTGACATTTGCATTGATTTCTACTTGCTTCACTTAAAATGTAAGCCCCGGTGTCTTTCTTTAACTCATCATTAATATATAATGCTTTCTAAGCAGCAGAAACTATTTTTTCATTTCTACCAATATGCATACAGTATTAAGATACCATACTGTTACTATATTACTATATGAGACAGTGGGTAAAACAAAAACATTAGTTAATGTATCTTGACTTCCCCATGTTTTATATGTTTTAGTCCACCTAATATTATGCACTATGTATAAGAGACTGTGTTGAGTAATTTTTAAATGTTATCACTTCAAAGGCTCATAACAATCCTGAGAAATGTGTCATAGTCATAATATTATGACATGAAAACATGAAAGTGGGAGAGCTGAGATCTACATTCAAGTTGGTTTATTTCCAGGGCCTAATTCAGCAGGTTTTTTGGATGCCTAATGTTCAGCACCTGCCTGGATTTCCCAACAGAGTTTCCGCAAGGTGGATTGGGCCAGTATGTTATGATCCGAGGTCAAATCATTCCACTCCTTCAACATTTTGTTCTGCCCCTCACAGCTCTGACACTGGTGGATGAATCTGAGCAAAGTTCCACTAACCTTCACCACTTCCTCTCCATCCACAATCTTCAACTTCTCTAAATTCTCCTGGAGCAGTTGTGGCTTCATCCGCCACTTCAGCAAACCCAGCAAACCCACTAGAGAAGATTCAAGAGAGAGATTTACCATTACTGGGTAAACACCTGGCCTCCCCTGGGCTTTAAGCTCATGTGCACAACACCACAGACCCAATTCTCAGTGGTTCCATTACCGTTCTGTGTGAGCTTTGTGGAGCACACCAGGGTGGAAATAGAGAACACATCACGGGAGCTGACAGAAAGGCCCCCCACGCTGCTGGAGCTCCGGCTCAGGGTGGCTCCCTTGTTTTCCACATGGTGTCGGTAAGACGGAAGTGTCAGGTAAGCGCTGGCATCTTCCATCTTCTTGCTGTCTCCCTAGAAACAACACTTTGGTCATTGCTCCAGGGCAAGCCACACAGAGCCTGCCGTGGTCAAATTATGTACAATGTAAGGTGGGAAGTTCTGAAACAGTAAGGAAATCATCTGAGAAGCGGTATGAGGCAGGACTGTTTTCCCACAAAATCAGTAGGAATCCAAAATCATATAAGTGGAAAGGGGGTGGCTCTGTGAACAGTATAAAGGGTAATAAGAGAATTGAAACTCCCAGACCATAAAAAAAATCCATCTTAAATTTTTGAGACAAAAAGAAAAGGTAAGATGCCCACTGGTAATATAGGAAATCCATTCTAAACTAGAGGTTAATGACAAAGGTCATACACATCTGGACCTTCTTTCTACTCAAGTCCATGTCACCTCTCTGGGTCATGCTTCTCATTCATAAGCTGTCACAGGGTTTCTTGGAAGGATAAGCATTACAGGAGGCTATACTGTGTCCTCACTCTGCAACAGGAACTGTACCAGCTCCCTTTTCTGCCTCAATTCACCTCACTTAAGGCCCATAATCATCCAAAACATATCCTGCTAGCCTCAGTTTGCAGATGAGGAAAACTAAGATTAGTGTCTTTACGTGCGAGAGGAAACAACTGCCACTGTTCCTCTGCCCCCCAAGTTCACAGGCTTTGGGGGAAGAAAGACTTTCAAGCCAAGATGAGGTCATGAAGGAGAAAACAGAGGCTATAGAAGAAAGGAACTTTCTGAGAAGGGCAAAGAGTCTCAAGAGAAAGTATCATGTGATGTGGTTATGTTGGCCAGTCCAAGATAGGCATCAGGGCATTTGCAGTCTGAAAGCTGACAAATCTGAGATGAATGTCTGGTCTTACCTATGCCCTGATCTCTTACCTATGCCCATTTCATGCTTTGTCTCCAGCACAGAACTGACAGTTGTATCCCTCTGTTCGGACAGTGGAAAACAATGTAGGGAAGATCCAAGAAAACACTCCCCACACCATCTTGTGAACAGCGCAAGTCCCCAGAGGTAAAATCAGAAGAGTAGGTAGGCATACACTTTAGCCCTTACATGGCCTTTCATCTTGTTGAGTTTCCACATGTGCCACCATAACTGCTTGCTGTGGATTGACTGTGATGGCTAGCAGCAACAGCTAACCTGACAGGATCTAGGAGACAAGCCTCTGGGCATGACTCTGAGGGAGTTCCTAGACTGAGTTAATTAGCTGACTGTGATGGCATATATCTTTAATCCCAGTTAGGAGATAGACACAAGCATATTTCTATGAGCTCAGCATCAGCCTGGTCTACATACAGAGTTCCAGGCCAGGTAAGATTCTATAGTGAGATCCTTTCTCAACATATAATAAGAAACATTATATTAGATCAATTGAGGTTGGAACACCTACCCTAGATGTGGGCAGTACCATCCATGTGCTGGGGTCTCTGACCAGCATTGGTTCTCTCCTGTTTGTAGACTGGTGTGCAATATAGACAAAGTCCTGAAGCTCCTGTCTCCATCACTGTCTCATGATGATGCATATTATTCTAGAATCATGAGCCCAAATAAGTCTTCCTTCCTTCAGTGTTTCCCAGACATTTTGTCACAGCAGTGAGAGAAGTAACTTATATTTCCCCAACATTCATGTGCTGGATGCCAGTGTAGAGTTGAAGCCACAAGAGCTTTTGGAGATTTTGGGCCATTGTGTCACTGTCCTTGGAAGGAATTAGATAACTCTCTTGGGATTATAGTTACTTCCCAAGGAAGGATTGCTATAAAATCCTGAGCTTGATGCCACCAAGTCTATGTGACTTCCTGCTTGGGATGTGTTCTCTTTCTCACACATAAACTCTTGCCAAAGATGTGACACAGCCAAGAGCTTAGCAGTGGGGACACCATGTTCTCCAACCCCAAAACTGTGGGCTAAGGAACCTCTTTGAGTCACAGTGTAGTCTGCCTCAGGTATTTTGCTATAATATCGTGTAGTAGACTAAAATGCTGCTCTCAAAATTGAAGCAAAGATGGAACTTTAACTTAGTGACAGAGTGCTTGCCTCATGTGACACCCTGAGTTTAGTCTCCAGGACTGCCCTCTCCCTTCCTCCAATGAAGAAGAAAAAAAAAAAAAGAAAAAAGGAAAAGGAAACTGAGACTTAAGAAGCCATGAGATGAGCAGCAGGGTCTGGGGCCCTAGATTTTAACAGCTACTGTGTAGCATCCTTCAAATGTTTCTTGTATGTTTTCTACATATTTCTGACAAGAGACCAGAGCCCTTTTCTTCATGGAGGCTTTGCTCATCACTGTCCTGTTGGTAAGCAATGTCTCATTTCCTCCTTACATGGATTCACCAAGGGCTCAAAGACCAGGAAATAGGCGCCCAAAAAAGTTAAGGCTTTGTCCAAGGTTGCACAGCTCATGAACCCTGGGGAGCATGATTTTGGAGCAACTAAGCCATCTTGCCACCACCCTTCTGTTTCCTGCAAGTCCTACTCCATCTTACCTTGAGAATAACCAACTCGTGGTATCCATCATGCAATGTGGTTCCATCTTCCTTCATCAGCTTCACATAGGACATGGCAAAGTTCTTTTCTCCTTTGTCTTTAGCTGGAGAAAGCATTGCAAGGTCACAAGAAGAAAGAATTGAAAAACCAAGTGCCAGTCAGATGTTCTCTCTCCTTATTGGGACTGCAGACATATCATGAGTAGCATACTCACATTCTAGTGATGACCGGTGTCGAAACATGAACCGCAGGTGGATCCTCTGCATATCTTCAATAGGGACAGCCACCTCAGCGGGCAAAAAGGACAGCTCAGGAGACCATAAGTTGTACAGACCCCAGCCCGACCCACCCCTGGCCTTAGTAGCTTGACCATTTAACTTGGAACAGTAAGTCCTGATTTACTTCCCAGCCATCAAGACTGATGAGCTGTAAATAAATTACATAAGAACTAGCTATAAGGAGAAAATAAAGTATCAGATGTAATCCATTTGGCAAATTGCATCCCCAGCCAATGAAAAGAGGTCCATAAATTAAAGCAAGGAAAAATGAATCTCCCCAAATTGATATAAAAGTCACATAACTTTAGCATGTGATTTGATGCACTGCAAGCTGCAGCATGCACATTTTCCCTGCATTCCCCAGGAGCCCTGGGAATTGCAGCTGGACTTGAGAGCTTTGCTTGATGGGTCTCACATGTGCAAACTAATAACAGTGCATATATATATATATATATATTACAATCTATATTTAACCTATACGCATATATTATACATACATATGTATTACAATCTATATTTAACCTATACACACATATATTATATATATGTATGTATATATTCTGGCCTCATCCCCTCTTTGGTTGACACATGCTTTTGCTTTCAAAGCCACTCCATGAGGACAAACACCTAGAGGTCACCTCAGCACAGTCCTCCAATGCAACCACCTCCAGTCCACTGACCCCTTCATCTGAAGTGCTTTCAGCCTGGCTCTCAACAACACTGCTTCCTAAGTCTCAGGTGGCAATTCAGGACAACACAGACAAGCTAGGCTCTCTGCAAGAACCACACTTGAATTTGAAAGGATGGCAGGCTTGCACTGTACAGGAGACTATTAAAAGAGGTGTATGTTGTGATACATTCTGTTTCAAAACATAAAATTTGAGACCAAGGAAGTCCATCACTCTGCCTGTGTTTTAGACCGAGCAAAAGAGCTGAGATACCCATAGGCACCTCTAGTCTCTTTTATCTTCTCCTTAAAGATGGAAATGGGTTACTAGAATCTGCAGTCATGTGAGGCCCTAGCTAAGCTGATGTATGGTAGTCCCTGCATCAAAGAGCTCATGTTCCACACAGATGACAGTAATGGTTTTATGGCCATGACTAACACAGAAGGAGTCTAACCAGTGTTCAAGAGAGCTCACGCTCACAGGGCACAAAAACAACCAAGTCCTTTTTCAGAGTGTGTGAAGAGCCCTAATGTGGAAAACAGGAACATAAGCAACAACACAAGAGTCATGGTGTGAATAGCCATGGCCAAGTAAAAGCTGTGTGTCTGTCTTGAGTCAGTAATCAGAGCACAGGCTGTGGAAAGAATCTACTAAGGTCTAGCGAAGAGATGTGAAACTTTGATCTTGCTCTACTGTTCAGTGAGTAGTTTCCTAAGTCTTGTTCCAATGGAGATGCTCCTCTCTGCTTACTATAATGATCTGGCAATTTGTACATATTGCCACTTCTATTTGAAGTACTATTCACAAAAGTCATCTTGGTAGACTCACAGTTGCTTGAAAGCTGTGCCACTCTTCCCTACTGAATAAAACACCATAGGTGGCAGGGCTCAGCACCATTCACAAGAAGTCTATGGGACAATTCCACTTTGGCTAAGTGATCAAGAGAACTAGTGGCTAGCTCATTGGGCCACCAGGGTCATGCTACCAGACACAAGCTAAATTACTGTTTCAGAGCATGTAGAGATACCTCAGAGGACCCCATGCTTTTGTGGATGATGACTTCAGTAACTCAGAGCTAAATAAAGTTGTTTCCATCATTCTTTATCTCTCCAGTAAGTATGGTCAATTGGTTCCAGAACTGAGCAGGGCATCCCATGAATGAGAACATATATATTCTTACATATTGCTCAAAAGAGTGTGTGTCAAAGCTCATAACTGACCACATTAGAACAAAGACTTGCTAAGGTATGCTCAACAAAATGTTATAGCCAGGGTCTGATTCTACCGGGCAAAGGAAAAGCAGTCAGTCCACTGACCAGTGAGGCTTGGGTATACACTACTCCCTTTACTTTGCAGGGTTACAGAACATATCCACATCAGAACCCAAAATGAAGAATCCACCCTTTTAAGCCTGCATTTTGTTCATATTTCTTACCATCCCTCACAATTATTTAATTGGGGAGTATGTTTTAAATGAAACATTACTTAGTAACTTCAGAATGCTGGGGAACTGGAAGAGTTGTATGAGAAAGACTTTGAAGAACACAAAATTACACATTTGAAATCACTACACGCACCCTCCTCCCCCTCCTCCTCCTTCTTCACCACTAAATCAATGTCCCTGTGTTGTCATCTTGATTGTACCCTTCAGTCACCTGGGAATAAGAACCCTCAACTGAAGAATTCTCCATATCAGTTTGGCCTGTGGCCATGTCTGTGAGGGATTGTTTTGATTGATGACAGATATGGGTCCGGCCCACTGTGGGCAGTGTCATCCCTAGCCAGGTGGACCTTGGCTGTATAAGAAAGCTAGCTGAACATCAGACAGCAAGTAGCATTCCTTCATGGCTCCTGCTTCCAGCTTGATTTCCTGCTTTTACTTTCATCACTGATAGCTGGTGATCTGGAAGTGTAAATGAGCTAAGGCCTTTCCTCCTCTAGTTGCCTTTACCCTGGTTTTTATCATAGCAACAGAGAGAGGGAGCCAACTAGAACAATGGAGCAGGCATGAAGGTGCCTGGAATGGTGAGTTAAAGTGTCACGGCAAGGGGGCGGGGCGGAGATTGGTACTTGAAGAAATGCCAAGCCTAGTTTGGATTCCATAAAATTGCCTCTCATCGTCTAAGGCAGTCAAGAATAAGTAGTATCGACTGAATGCATACTTCCTAATGGAACTGTCTGTGTGCATTAAATCATTTCTTCTGCACAGTTGCCATGTTACTCCCAGTGCACAGGGTGCTTGCACAACTTGCCCAGTTCAAACGTCTGGTGAAGGGATGGTAGAGCTGAAGCATGAGCTCTGGGCCTCTAAGGATCTTGCTCCACTTTGCAATACTTAACTCCTGAAAGGGAGACAGAATGCTAATGGCCCCAGGCCATGCCCAATCTCTCTGCTAGCAGAGAACAGCATGAACCTTGAGCTCTGCTCAGGTTGCTGCCCTAGCTTGAACACACAGTGACAGTGTGATTGCGGGTAAGCTTCTCACTTGTTCTGTGCTGAGTTCCTCATCTGTAAGATGAGGGAAATAGAATACAAACTCACAAGGTGGCTGTAAAGCAATAAGTGACTCACTTAAATAAAACAGTGAACACTGTGCCCGACTCACTGCACAACCCAAGTACACATTCACTGACATTGTCATTGTTAATGTCATTATTACCTTGACTGTTTCCATCCAACGTGGCTGTTTGACTTGATAGTACACCACTGAGTGATACTCGTTCATGGGCTTGTCCCCGGCTCCCACACAAATTGCGTTCTGAACAAGACAAAAATAGAGAGAAAAAACTATAACATTGCCATTAGCTGAGCTTGGGCAATTTTGACCCCAAGGCCAAGGCGAATCTTAGGATCAAAGAACAGCCTCCTCTTCACTAACCCTTCTGCCAGGCTCCTATGCTGACAGCTCTTCTACATTACGGATTTCTACACTGTCGTCCCCAGCCTGGAAGTGACAGCTGCTTAACTACAGACATTCTATTACCTCTCTTCTGAAATGAACTAGGTCCCGCCAGGCACAGATATGGCAGCATTGTTGTAAATGGTAACCATAACCAGTCTTGGAGTTACTGCATGCTGCCAGTCTTACTAATGCTGTCTGTGGCCTGAAAGTGAATGTCCATAACGTTTCCACACAGTAACCCCCTTCTGATGGACTCCCGAAGCAAATACACCATGGTCAGTGCATGCTTGTTTAGCAATGGGAAATGCAGCGACTTCACAGAGACACCTGGGTGACGGATCTGGAGAACAAGTCCGGCATGAGAGGCTGAGGAGGGTGATTCAGCAAGGCACAGACGAGCATTCTCTGGGCCATACCTAGGCCAAGCTCCAGATGAATGGGCATGATGGGAACTTTGTAGAAAAAGCGCTTAGGCAAGTTCACTGGTCACACTGGCAATGGGACATGGCAGAAGAGGGATGGAAAGACAGACAGACAGACAGATTACAGGAGGGGCATTTAAGTGCAGCTGAGGAAATCATGAAGGTTTCCTTGGAGATGAAGACAGTTGGGCATTCTAAGCTGGCTTTGTGTGGAAATGGGGGTGGGGGCGTCCTGAATGGAGAGAATGCAGAACAAAGTTGTCGGCCAAGGATTTTTGTTCTTTGCCATTAAAAAGATATTTAAATATTATTTTCTTTTTAAATTTAAATTTAAATTAGAAACAAGGTTGCTTCACATGTCAATCAGGTCCCTCTCCCTTTCCCTCCCCTCCTCCCACACCCTCCCACCAGACCCCCCCCAATAGCCCTTCCTTTACCCAGGGAGAGTGAGCCCCTCCAAAAAAAATTGCCTTCAGTGCTTCAGAAAGGATCAACAGCTCCTAACTCATTCCTTCCCCGTCCCTCACTTTTCTCCTCCCGCCTCTCTGTGTTCATTAAATCACTTTGGTCCTCAGTACAACATCCAAGCCAGGATCACCCAGAGAGGGCCCAGGTGTGGTTTCCATGCCACACCTTCCAATCTTTAACCTCAAGTCTCCAAACTTTTAGAAACATGATGATTGGTTTTGGGTGGCAATCTCTGAAACTATCAGCTGAGTGACTCTGGGGAATTTTCTGGTAAGTGAGGTCTCTCACCAGATTCCATGGGATGCTCCAATGGACCCTTGACCAGATTGAGTCACCAAAGCTGCCCACAGCTGAACAAAGTTACACTGTGGGAAAGAGGACCTTCCACTGACACTGAAATGAGCTCAGCTTCTTTGGGGGTTTGAATAAGAGTGGCCCCTACAGGCTCATATACTTGAATGCTTGATTTGCAGTTCATAGAATTGTTTGAGAAGAATTAGGGGGTGTGGTCTTGTTGGAAGAGGTATGACACTGGGGGTGGATGTTGAGGTTTTAAAAGTTCATACCAGGCCCAGTCTGTCTATCTGTCTCTCTCAGATGTAAGCTCTTAGCCTGCCTGTCTATTGCCATGCCCCCACCATGGTGCTCACGGACTCTAACTCTCTGGAACCATAAGCAAGTCCACAATTAAATGCTTTCTTCAGTACATTGCCTTAGTCAAGATGTCTCTTCACAGCAATAGGACAGTAACTAAGGCAACTTCAGTGCTGAATGATGGTACCTCTGACAAAATTCCCCATCAAATGGGACACCGAACCCTACTGGAACACCCCTTCTACAGAACAAAGATAGCCAAGCACTGGAAATGGAGGGAGATGCTGTTCACTACAGGAGGAAGCCTTGCAGAGCTTCTGGAAGCAATGTGTTGAAACATGCTTCCTAAAGGTTTCCACCGTTAGAGAGGACTCCATATACAGCACCTTATTAAGCCCTTACTACATGCCACCCAACTCAATTCAAACCTCACTCTGAAGACCTCTTCTGCTATAACCATTCTACACCTGGGTAAACTGAGGCTCTGAGTGTCAGAACTGGAACAACACCCCAGACGCACTAGCCCTTGTGCAGTGTCCCTTCTTTAACAGCTGACATGACTTCCATCCTACAAAGATTTATATTGGTGACATTTATGGGCTCACAGTTTCTGTAGCCTCAGTGACTCTCTTGTAGCCTATAAAATCTGAAAACACATATATTTCTCTGGTGAAACAGAAACTTCCTCATAGAAGACAACTGGATATCACAAAATCATCTTGATCGAGAATCTTTATGTACTAATGCCAGAGAAAAAGGTCTCGCTGCTATTCTGAGAATGGTGAAAACTGTCCTTGTCTCAACCCCCATACTTCAGAGACCAACATGAATACTGCAACTGTCAAGGGACAACCCTAGGGAGCCCACCCCTTGCTAATGAGCTTTTGCTAAGCGATGGCTCCTGGATGAGACATTCCTTCAAGGATGCTGCACCAAATAGGTTGCCTATGCTCCAATGGGTAGGTCTGCAGCATCAAATGAACTCTGCAGCTAAAGACATAAGGAGTGCATGAAGTTTGGAGAATGACGTGATGAAGGGAATCTAGGAAAGTTGAGGGGAGTAGATGGGGTAGATTTAATCAAACCACATTGTATTCATGTATGAAAAATCTCAATAAATAATTTTCTTAACTTTTTACAGAACTAAAGCACTCTGGCTAGGCACTGAATCCCTTTTTCAGGGATGATACATTAGTGCACGTGTCTCAGTAAGGTTTTATGCTTCATATTGCCCCATTCCCATGACCCTCAACTAATAAGAGCCTCTAGCTAGTGACAACAACTTCAGCTGAAAATCTGAGTTGGCATCAGGAAGCCTGGAGGCATTAATGCAGTCTTGACCTTGAAAAGTGATGTCTCATCAGGAGGACCCAGGGTCCTAACACATGCTCAGATTACTTCACAGAAATCATGTGAGAGCTGGACCACAGATGCGCATAGCTTTGAGAAAGAATGTGCTGTGCGCTGACAAGGCCACACGTGGGGAAATGACAATTAACACCTGCAGGTGGAATCGGAGCTGGATCTCACTATGCCTTCCTAATAAAATGGCCAAAGTAATGGACACCTATTATGCAGATTACCTCATCTCATCTGATATTCACAGGAGAAAGGTGCCATCACTGGCCCCATTCGGAGGGAGCTGATTCTAGACTCCTGGATGCAGAATCAGTCCAAGGTCCTTATGCTAATTCAGCATGCTCTGGGCTTTGAGTCTGGCTGCCTGGCCTCAGAGTCATGGTTTTCATGTGTTGTCACATTGTCCCCTACCTTTACCTGCTTGGCCTGGCAGCATCTCTGGAAACTATTTTCAGGTTGGGTTGCCTATTTGACCCCCTCAATTCCCTCCTAAAGTTTGCTTCAGCCATGATCAGCCATCTCTGCATACTGCTCTCCTGTTACCTGGTATTGAGTGCCTACCAATTTACCATATCTACTCTTGTGTTTAACTTGCAGCCCCACAAGAAGAGATTATATCTCCTGTTTTTGAGGATACAAGAACCTAACTAAGATCACAGGGATAATAGGATGGATACTGGACATTTGAACCCCGAATTTCTGACCCTAGAGCCTGTCATTTCATTAGCTTTTATACTATGATTCCACCTAAGCAAGGTCCTTGAGACCCCAAATGGGAGCTGGGGTATGCCTAACATACTGCCTATGGGGTCTGTTCTGCCGAAGAGGGCTAGAGAGAAATAACTGCTTTCAGAGGGACAATTTCCACAGGAACCCACCAATGTATTGGGAGCATTTGGATGTGCTGCATGACATTTAATTAGGCAGTAATATTCATTTCTGCAAATAGAGAAAGAAAAGCCTCCCACAGGCTTCCTCAGCAATTTTCCATAGTCACTCAACTGAACTCCTCCATAACTACACTAATACATGAAACTGCAAATTATCAACATACCACGAGGTTACCCTTCCTCTTCAGCCCTGATTTCCCACATGCCTGTCTGCAGTAAGTGTGTCTGTTGTCCCAGGTATGGCTTCAAGAGTGACAAAGCTACACAGAAGAATAGATCAGACACAGGCAAGTTGTCAATTTGCCTGTGAACTGTCCCTTCTAATTTGTTCTTTGCCAATATGGAAGGCAAGTAATACCAATATCAACAATGAGGCTGAGGTTTAAAAGCTCTCTGGACAGGTACTTGGGCAAAAATAATCTCATAGCAAGGATCTATACATTCACAAAATATAAATTTCCTTCCAGATAAGACATTCACATCTTCCTTTGTGTTCTTCCAAGCCAAGTGTGTCTCACCTGTTTTATTTTTCAGGAAAGAGTTAGCATCCAACAAAAGAGGGATAAAGCAGATGCTAGGGTTTCTCTCAAGCAGATGTTAATTAACTGTGGTGGTTTTAAGAACAAAAGAATAGTTGCAAACCCTTTACATTTAAAACTGATACCGAGTCTTCCCAGGGGTTTTGTTGAAGCAGCTAGAAGCCTCAATTTGAAACTGGAAATAAGTTGGATAATCTTCTTAACATATAGGCACGATAGTGAGGAGGATGGGGTCAACTCCCATCCCTGTCACCGTGCACTGCAGGACGGTTTTACTGCACAGGAGTTTCTGCTCTCCCTTTGTAAACTTGAGATGATAATGGGCATCAAACCACTACCTGGCCTGATACAGGTACTATTATCCTCAGGGTGCCAGTCATGCTTAGGCAGACGGTGCCAGTAGCAGGCCTGAGCTCCAGGCCCTCGGGCTAGGACTGATGGCTCACCCATCTACACACTCCCTCTCACTTTGCTGTCGGACTCCCTATAGGTGGCCTAGGAGGGATGTTTGCCCACGCTGTAACTTCTGATGAGCGCTGATCTCATTTTCAGCTAAGCATTCAGAAAGGAAGAATTCAGAAGCAAAATCCTCCCACACACTGGACACAACTGCTGACAATCTTAAAGGAAACATAAGCAAATAGATATAAACACACATGACAAAGATTGTACAGGACATATGCTGTGTAAATATAACCATGTGCTTTGCCTTCTTGAATTGCATGCTGCTAGTCCTCTGGAGACCAATTTGCGAGTAAGACTTTCCACCCAAATTTCTGGCTGAGTGCTGGGGAGTTGAATTAAGTGTTGAGAATGTCTGCTTTGAAGACATTCTGAGCCTCCACACCAGCCCAGGGCTCTGTATTGATCTTTACCATGGATTTTACCTGAATAAACTAGCTTGGGTTTCAGTGAAAACATTTTAACTGCAAAAAAGATAACCTATAAACAAGCACTGGAACACACACACACACACACACACACACACACACACACACACACACACACACACACAAGAATGTAGAAATACACATTGAAGAATGCTTAGATGAAAGACTATCTGACAGGAGGTCTTATTAGACCATAGTTCACTAAGCATGCTACAAGGTATAGATCGGTCGTGTGACTCTTCCTCCTCCCTAACACTCTGATCCCTTAGAGAACAGATGTTTATGATCAGCCCCCCAGCCCAGGTTCTGTCACTTAGAAGACTGGCATCCCTTACAGGCAGCACTTTGCCATCTTCTGAGCACACACACATAATCACTTCCACGTTCCGCTGTGTAGTCTTGTTGTACTTGTCAAAGTCACCTTGTAGGAGAGTGATGTAGATGTCATTCCTGACATCCCCTGAGGATGAAGAAAAGACAAGGGTTAGAGTCAGACACTGGCTAGCCTCGGAGACTGAGGAGAGGAGGAGGAAGGACCATTAATAAAATCAACATCAGGGAAGTTTAGAAAGGGCATTTTTAAGCTGACAGGAGGGAGATAGAAGCTAGGGTAGGAGTGCTAGAAAAAAACCGGCAGCAGAAATTGAGGTAGAGTGGTCAAAATTGGCCATGTTGTCTCTGATAAGATAGTTTAATTTTCATCCTCTAGTGACACCTTCTGGGAAGGGAAGGAAAGCACCAAGTGAAATGATCTTGGTCCACAACCGCAGAGTGTGGTGCATCCATAGACCACTTGGTTGCACAAAAGTGGGGTTCAGGGATTTCCCATTTATCACAGAGCCCAAGGGTAAAGGGTGAGAAGCACAGGGTTTCCAGGAAGGAGGTACAAAGTAGAAACTGAGAGAGACTTCAAGTAGAGCAGTTATGAATAAATCCTAGGACAGGCCCCACCCTGGACTGCCTTTCAACTTCACAAGAGAAAAGGATGTGTCAGAGGGGGTGATGCAAGTTGAAGCTAAGAATGAGGCTGAGGTCCAGAGGGGCATTTTGAAAGAGTGTCATTACATGATCACCCTTTTGAAAAGCTTGCATGCATATCTTGAATGTATTTATAGTAGTGGTTAGAACTGCACCAAAAGACTTGAGGGGACTCTTAACCACTGAACACCTTCTGTGCTGTTTGAATCTGTTACTACAAGCATGAGACCTTCAGAAAATAAAATTCAAGAGAGTGACAATACCCCCAGTCCCAGATAGAATAAGATTGCTCTATATGTAGTAAAATAAAGATGCCATTCATGCTGAGTTACTGAATGACAAAGCAAGTTGCATAGCTCCATAAAGCTTCTATTAAATAAAGTTTATGTCTGTAAAGTATGGCTGAGATGGAGTGTATGTCTGTATATTTCCATGTTTGTCTTTACTTTGAGAATGCAGAGAAATTTCTGTATATGAAAATTTTGTTTTGCATGCTTTTGTTCAGGCAGAGAAGTAAAGTAAAAGGGGTTGACATTTAAGAAGATAACGAATGATACAAGCTGGACTCCTCACCCCTGCTACTGTCCCTGCCCCAGAGGAAGGTCACTGCAGCTGTGTCCCACCTGGCATGATGATCTCTGGGAAGCCCAGCTTCCGGGCCACCACAGTGGTTCTGTCCACTAAGTGCGGGTAGTCTTTGCGGATCTGAGTGATGTCGCCCACCAGCATCTTCATGGTCACCCACAGACCTAGAAGGGAACAATCACCATGAACACTCACATCTCTGCAGCACTCTCTCTACCCTCTCACCACCTCTCCTCCATGGCTCCAGATACACTCACATATGCAGCAACCCAGCCCCATGAGGCTGTACAGTTAGCATTGTTGGTTATAGCCTTCTTAAAGAAGACAGGATATCAGCCATCTGTCTCACAGGTCCTACCTCATTTTCTGCTGCTGGTTTCTTCTAGCACTCCTACCCTCCTACAGGATTTGGGGAAGGATGAAATCAAACGTGTAACTTAAACTGCCTGACACACGGGGCCTAGCTCTTCCTTTCTTCATTAGGCATGAAGGAAACGCCCATCCTATGCTTCAGTGGGCGGTCTGTGTTGCTATAGAGTGCACGCTCTTAGGCGTCCCGCTGTACTATCTGGATCCAGGACTTGGATCCATTTATGAATGCATCAGAGGCTCCTGGACTGCAGTTAAGTTCAGCATACTTGTACTCTGACTGATGACTCCATACCTTGTCCTCCACTGTCCCCCTTGGAAGCTGTGACTTTGCCCAAAAGGCTATGAAGGAAATCGTTTTCAGCTGAGACCCTGGAAAGGAAAGGAGAGCACAAACGGTCACATGGTACCCCCATGGAGTTTCCATCTTGTGTCCCACATTGGTACAGGGAGCACCCCAGCATGACTTAGTATAGTCAGTCTGCCTGTGTCAGCTCGACTCAAACAGATGGCTTTGAAACCTGAGAAAAACCAATAACGCCACCACAAGTAGTAGGCATTCGTGTGCCAGAAAAGATCCCCAAGTCTTTAACATGAATGTCTTCTCTGGAAGGTGACAAGAACTTCAGTTGCTCCTGTAAGAACTAATCACTCGCCTTCACTAGGGTCACTGGCCCAGTTACCTAGAGATCTTTGGGGGTGCTTAATCTTGACATTGCTCTCAATGTGGAGTCATTTTCAAACAAGGAAAAGATAAAACCTTTGTTATGCCTGCTTCTCCTGTCACAGATATACATGTGGCTTCCATGGAGGAGCTCCCAACGGGCTGCTCCTTCACAGCTCCGTGGCTGGCCCCTGTTACACTTATAATTAAGGCCTTAAGCTTTGGTTGATTATCTGCTTAATTGCCCATCTGAAGTATAAGCTCCAGGAAAGCAGGTCACATTGACCTTGTTCGCCACTTCACCCCCATGCCTGGCACTCTTCCCTGGGGCTGCGGTAAAGTCCCCGGATCACTAGCAGGTCAGGATGCTCTATCTTGGGGGGCCCTGCCAGCCTGCCCCCTTACTAAGGGTAGGGGACCAGTTTGCCCATGGCTGCAGAGAGACGGGGATGGGCAGCTTGGAGAGTGACAGGAATGACTTACGGATGAAAGGGGATAAAGTGCTGCTTTTCCTCATCACTCTCCGCTTTGCCCTTGATGATGTCCGTGATGTCCATAACTAGAAAGACAAAGGAAGCGAACTAATAGTTAAGTCAGGCAGAGGTGATGAGAAGGGTGGATTGTAAGGAAGGAGAGAAGGGGACAAACATCGGAGGGAGGGTCCCAGGATGTGGCAGAGGGCAAAGGAAATGGTTAGACAGGTGGCAACAGAGTTAAGCAGCAAGGTTCTTGTTGGATGTGTATACTGAATCTCTTTTGTGCCCACAAAATCCATGGGTAGGGACTCTCTGTAGGATCTGAGCATCTAATGGTATCTCCTCTATTCATGACTGTGCCCATGGCATAAACATAGAGTTGTTGAACCCATGAATCTTGCCAACTGATTTCATAGCCAATATACAAGTGTACCAAGGATGACTGGAAAGCAAGAGGACATGTGATGGCAAAAGAAAGACTCACCCAAGGTGACAAATGGGTGAGATACAGAAATTGGAAAGGATTCATGATTTAAAACTTATAATTTTATGATTTTGAAATATTTGTTTTAGTATTTATTCATATGTATATATCTGTGTGAATGTACATGTATGTGGGAGTATTGCAGAGGTTTGAAGGTATCAGCTACCCTGGAGTTGGAGTTATAGATGATGTGGGTGCTGGGAACTGAACTCTGGTCCTCTGGAAGAGCAGCAAGCACTCTTAACCACTGAGCCATCCCTCCAGACTCTCCCCACAAAATTTATCTTTTAGTAATAGGAAAAATACTAGTATATCCAATTGCAGTGCCATGGGTATTTAAATTGTCTTTTGAGAAAAATACCCTTTAGTTGAAATAAAGTGGGTTAATTAAAAAAGAAAATATATTAGGTAAATAATAGTGCCTTCCACTAATAGCCAAATAGTACATAAACCACAAAAGTAGGGCAGGAATGGGGAATCTTTGGGTGTGCTCACAGCTATGGCCGGGGGGAAAGGTGGTGGGCTTGACTCCCGGCGGCACACAAGGACCCTGCGGTGCCCTCACTCTCTGAATGTCCTTTTTCATCTGGAATTCAGACGGATGGCATGACTCACTCTGTGTAACTGCATTTCCTATCCTGGATATATTTTTTTCAAAATGATTTGCTCCCCATAATTAGATCCAGCCGTATTGTTCTTCCTTTTTCACAAGCGCTAGGGAGCTGAGGCGCCAACTGCTCAGACTGCGCCGCGCTCCTGGGTGCTCTGGGCCAGACCTTAGGACCACATTATTTGCTGGGCTTATCATAAATCTGGACTCAGTCACCAGTGACTTCAGTTAGCCGCCACAAATGTAGTTATTAAAGGCTGCTCGGCCCAGATTTTGCAGGGGCAAAGCTGTAGAAATAATATTTAAAATTCAGCCATATAAAATGTGTGCTATAATAAAATGTAACCGCAGACATCAGTCATCACCTGCCACCCCAAAGGGCCTCCTCAGCCCCTGGGTACACTTCTTGGTATTAGTGTCCTTAAGATCCATCTTCCCGATTCGGACTATTTGGCAAATCAAGTAAATCTTATCCCTGTTGAGGTCTTTGTTTCCAAGATCCTGTAAGGGCAGGAAAGAAAACAGTTGCAATTCTGCGTGTTTAGTAAAAACAAGTAAAATGGGAACAAACCAGTGGTCATTTCTAAGGAGTGTGTTTACCACTGTAGTGTCACCATCAGTCTTAGAAAAGGTAGAAACTGAGGTCACCACACCCTTTGGACAGATAAGGAAGGAAAGACCCAGCTGAAACCCTGAGTGGCAGGACTCTTGAGACTCCATCCTGCACCTCCTCATCTGGTCCCTGATGGACCTCTAAGAGGATGCTATTTTTACATCCTCCCTTTCCCCTGTAAAAACACTTCCTCCAGATCATGACCTTGGTTCTTGGCGACTCTGGGATGGGGATTAGTGACTGAAACAGCATCACAGAGGCATGCCCTGAGCCTCTCAGCATCCTACTGCAGCGTATTTAGGTTTCCCATCTTCATTGGGCCTCCTGCCAGCTAGGATGAGCTGGGGCAGAAACAGGAAGACAAGCTATTATGTTGGCTTAAAGAGTCAACCCTGGGCCTGCCCTTGCTGGGGAGCAGCTTACCCTCTGAGTTAATTCTCTTGTGAGCTTATGCTCAGGGGACAAGCTACCAGATCACACCAGAGCCAGGGCCCAGACGGAGCAGCCAGCCTCTCACTGTGAGTGGTGTGAGAAGGGACTGCAGAGGGGGGAGTCTCTGGGACTAAGACATGATCCACATCTCCCTACAAGAACTGTGCTGATTTGGCTAAGCTACGATACATAACTGGTCCAGAACTAGTCTCAATGTTGCTATGAAGGTATGAACCTTCTCAGTTGACTTCAGTAAATGAGGTTCTCTTCCATAACATCCATAGACCATGTTTAAGGTCTTCCTAACAAAACCCGTTTTCTTACAAAAGGAGAAATTCTGCTCAAAACTGTACTCTACAAGTTCTGAGTTTCCAGCTGTCTTGCTTCCCAGAAGATTGAAGCACCTATCTTATAGACTGTTGCTGAAACCCCTGGGTCACAAAGGGTTGTCCTTTCACCAGCTGGCAGAGTGGACAATGGCTCCTACATCACTGGGGTCAGGGAGAAAGAAAGGGCAGAAGTACAACAGTAACCTGAGATAGCCCACTGCACCTGCACCCTCTCTGACCCTGAAGGATCTGCTGGACTCCTCCAACCACTCACTCTAGAACCTCCTGAGAGCTCATCTTTGGAAGCCAGGCTGATTATTTTTTTAATTTCTCATCCCCCAACAACTCTAATAGCTCCCTGTTTCCTACCCCATTAGTGCTCATCTTTCCAAGTTGACATGAAAGGGCTAGACATAATACACCCAGCTGTCCTCTCCAGCTGATTCTTCACTATTCTCTCTATTTTTATCCACAAAGATTGCTTTGTTGCTCTTGAGACATACAATACTCTCTCTCTCCCTGCATCTTTCTTTCTAAACACACCTCCACCCCAAATGCCTGCCTCTTATTCCTCTGTATAATCAAGTTCTCTCCATCCTTAATGCCCTCGGTCATTTATTAGGAACGCCATTCTTAATTACTTCTCGCCGATGTCAAGATTTTATTTTATATTTTGAAATATTTGAACTGCTGTCTTTGGGGGACATTCAGGAACCACAGAGACCTTAACACCTAAAAGGTTTTTACCAACAGACACCTGTGCTGAAGTCCTGACCCCAGTACTTCATAGCACAACTACATTTAGAAAGCAGCCTCTGAAAAGATAATGTAGTTAAAACAAAGTCATTAGAGTGGGTTAATTCAATATGACGCATGTTTTCACAAGCCCAGGCTAGGAGACACATACACACACACATGAACATTCACATGTACTCACACATGCTCACATGCATGCATGCACAACCATGAAAAAAGGAAGAAGGGTGCTGTGTACAAAGCAAAGACTGCCCTCTGACAAACTAACCCAGCCAATACATTGCTGCCAGACGTACGGTCTCTAGAACAAGGAGAAAACAAATGTCTGTTAAGCCAGCCAATCTATGAAGTTTTGCTACAGCAGCGCTGGCAGACTAACACACTAGATACACTTGTAAGCTTCTGAGACACTATCTCCTCTCCCTGTACCCCAAGGAGAGATGTCACTTGTCCTTAAAGGAAAATACAGTTCTTGAAGAACTGTTTGGGAGGACCCCTGGTTCTAACAATCTGAATATTCTATACCCTACAGCAAACCGCCTGAACACAAGCTTCACAGCCCAGGTAGAAGTATTGGGATGGTGTGTAGACAAGCAATGCTTACTGAGAATGTAGGCTCCAGTATAAGACTGCCCCCACCCCAGTCACTTCTATTCTTGTCTTACAAAATTCCAACACTGGGGGAAAATTGAATAATAGAACTTATAATAAGCATCACCTGCTATTAACAACAGGTGCATTAGCATTGCCTTTCCCTTCCCAGTCCTAGTTCCTGCAGCTTCAGACTGAGCTAAAATGTAGGAGACCTCATGATATACCCCCATTTCCCTACTGCAGGCCAAGGAAGAGAAATTCTTAGGCAGCAGATGGAGGAGACATCAGTAATCTACCAGACCCATATGCCAGCTTTCCAGGCCCAAGAAGCCACAATCCTGACCTCAAATAGGAGACCAGAAAGAGAAAACATCCAGAGGGTACAGAAGGCCAACTAGTGCCACAGCTGCCAAGTGCTATCTCATGTCCAACTTAAGGAAACATCACTGTGACACTCATTTGAAAGTGGCTCACAGTCATACAACATCATGTCACCCCGTTTTAATTACCCTTGTATTTGGATTGCTTTCTGACATTGCTACTGTGTCTTTACTCATTTATTGTTCACTTTGTTTTAATAACATTTTATTTTATGTTAATTAATTAATTAATTTTATTTTTAAAAATTCTACCTTCCTGCAGTCTGGGAAGGAAGAGGATGCTAACGTGCCTGGTTATCATAGTGGGCAATGTTTATTCTGAGATCCATTGTTCTGCTTCCTCCCAAATGTTTGGATTTTGTGAGACCAAAGTATAAGGGTTTTTCATAAAACTAATAAAAAATTAATTTATTTATGTCAATTACTATTAATAATTTATTATTATTTCAGGACCCCCACTAGTGGACCTGAAAGCAAAGGCCTCATCAGCTTACTTGATGCTGTACCCTAGCAACGGGCACCAAGCTTACATGTGGCTCTTGAATCCATACAAAACACAAGAACACTCTAACCTTTCATATTCCCAAATGAAGTTGTCAATCATCTCAGTAGAGGGAAGCATCAGTCTGTCCAACCAATCAACTGAAGGTCTCAAGTTCACCTGTTCCTCGGAGCAGATGTGTAGCACCATAGAATTTCGTGAAGCCAGGATCCCATTGTCACTAATCCTGTGTGACACAAACTTGCCCATGCCCTTTCCTTCATGCTCATATCATGGCTTAGTCCTCTGTACAGTGAAGAACTGATTAATTCCCTGCCTTTCCCCATCTTGTGAAACATATGTCTCCCAGTTTAATCACAAAGCCCTGTGGGACTCTCCTATTTATCAAAAAAATAAATAGGCTCCTCCTTCTAACTAGTAATAGATATACAAGATTGGATCACATTTGTATATGCCAAGAAAACTCTGTCTAAGCAATTAGGACCTACGATCCCATTCCATGCCTCTGGCCTATTTTTTCAGGAAATAACAAATAAAATAAATCAACTATACCCCAATCTAATCACAATGTAACATAAGACACTACACTTAATGGGCTGTAACAGGAAAATTATTGTAGAGCAAGGTAGGTTAATCTAGCATGTCGGTCACTTCTGGATCCAACTCATCAGTTTGGTCAATGCCGAAACCCATCCCTGCTCCTCCTCCATAATTTCCCTCTCTAATGCAGGCAATGGAGCACAAAGGCACTCAGTCTTCTCCCCAAAAAGAGCTTACAATGTTTGTATCCTTAGTGAAGAAAGGACGGGTGACAGGGGTCTCTGCTGGAAATTATAACCCTTATCTCATTCTGTTCACTGTGTCCCCTACTGAGAGCTAAAGGGTCAAATTAACTCTCAGAAATAATCCACCCAAATACCAATTGATTTTATCCTTCTATGTATAAGTCATGTTAGTTAAGTATTAGTATTTGAAAGGATGGTCCTATGGACTTGCCAGGTCTTTGGTTACCTATGGCTTAATTATATTCATAATGTCCAGTTAACTAAGGAAGTCAATGTTCTTGAAAGATCCTATTTTTTTCTGATGTATTTTAGAAGTGTTTTCAGGCCTGAACCAAAGAAAGAAAATTAGATTCACTGTGAATTAACTGGAAATACAAAACTAGTAGCTTCTGTGCCCCGGTCAACTACCCATTGCTGATTGGGGAGGTACACTTGCTTGGATGGCCCTGTGTTGTCTGTGTGTACAGTAGTAAGAAAGATAGAGAGGGGAAGAGAAAAGGAGAAGACACATCTTCCCAGTGACATCCTCGGGATACACAATGACTCCATGACTCTACATAAAGCCTAGAACATGACTCTTCATGGAGCCCCTGCTCCATCCTGATTGATGCCCAACTAGCCTCTTTCCCAAGGCCAGATCATCGGGTGTGTAGAGCACAGTGGACAGAGAATGCACACTCACCGTGAAGACTACCTTCAGGTTATTGAGCATCTCGATCTCCTTGGGGAATCCTTTGCTGCCCCATCGCACCAGATAGTTCTCACTGTGGGAGGAAGAGTGACAACCTGTTTCAGATGGGGCATCTATTCATGATGCATGAGCATCAGCTATGTTTCCAGAACTGTAGTGGCTTCTGGAGACATGACAGTATTTGAGAAAGAGCATTTCCTCTGAAGGATAGGTTATGTTGGGAAACAAGCGTTAAGTAGGGGAGGAATTATGAACATATGTGTATCCATGCACACCTTTCCTCCCCAACTGCTAAGAACATTCTGGCACAGCTGCCTAGTATTTTTGCTGAGCATCTGTATTCTGTCGAGGTTATTGACAAAGTCAGAGATGAGAAAGAATAGGATTTTAGCAGGCTCTGCAGAACACCAAGAACACGTACTGCTCCATTTCCAACCTGCTCTCCTTCTGAGACTGAATCAGGATTTGGATTTTTGAAGTTATCTTTTGTGTGTACAACTGTTTCCACTAAGAAAACATCTTACTGAGATGGAACACACAGTTGTTACCTTCAGCATATTTAAATAAACTATTCTAATGTTATTTGACAACTACATAATAATTATATGCAAGTGTGTTATAAAGGAAGCATTCTAGATGTTGCAAGAATGCACGTTGAAAAGACCTGCCTTACACTTAAGAAAGTGCTCAATATTCCTAGCCATCAGGGAAATGCAAATCAAAACAACTCTAAGATACCATCTTACTCCTGTCAAAGTGGCTAAAATCAAAAACACCAATGACAGCTTATGCTGGAGAGGATGTGGAAAAAGGGGAACACTCCTCCATTGCTGATGGGAGTGCCAACTTGCACAACCACTTTGGAAATCAGTATGGAGATTCCTCAGGAAAATGGGAATCAGCCTACCACAAGACCCAGCAATTCTACTCTTAAGCATATACCCAAACGATGCATATTCATACAACAAGGATGTCTGTTCCACTATATTCATAGCAGCATTATTTGTAATAGCGAGATCCTGGAAGCAACCTAGATACCCCTCAACTGAAGAGTAGATAGAGAAAATATGGTACATTTACACAGTGGAGTACTACTCAGCGGAAAAAAAAATAATGGAATCTTGAAATTTGCAGGCAAATGGACGGCACTAGAAGAAACCATCCTGAGTGAGGTAACTCAGTCACAAAAAGACAAACATGGTATGTACTCACTCATATATGGATTTTATACATGGATCAGGGGAGTACCAGCCTACAGTCCCACTGCCAGAGAGCCTGGGAAACAGAACCTTCAACCAATGACTGATGGAAGCAAAGGCAGATACCCACAACTAAACACTGAGCTGTACTCAAGGAACCCAGTGACAGAGAGGGAGGAGTGATGAGCATAGGGGTCAAGACTGGGCTTGTTTAATCCACAGAAACAGCTGACCTGAATAAGAGGGAGCTCTTGAACCCCAGACTAATGACTGAGAGGCCAGCATGGGACTTATCCAGACCCCCTAAATTTTGGTGTCAGCAAAGGAGGCCTTGGCAATCTATGGGGCCTTGGGTAGTCGATCAGTATTTATCCCTGGCATATAAATAGACTTTGGGTGCCCATCCCACAAGGAGAGATGCTCTCTCAGCCTGGACTCTTAAGGAAGGGCCTAGGCCCTGCCCTGGATGAAATGACAGACTATGGACAACCCCCATGGAGGGCCTCACCCTCCCTGGGGAAAGGAGTGGGGATTGGGGGGTTGGTGGGAGGACATGGGAGGAGGGGAGGGAGAGGGAGCTAGTATTGACATATGAAGCAACTTTGTTTCTAATTTAAATTTAAAAGTAAAAAAAAAGACACACAAAAACAAAAAACAGAAAGAAAGAAAGAAAGAAAGAAAGAAAGAAAGAAAGAAAGAAAGAAAGAAAGAAAAGATCTGCCCTAGTCTAGGTGGTTAGAGACATCTTTGCTAAGGGAAACACATGTAATCAAATTGAGCATGGAATAGAAAAGGTTTCAGGTGAGGCAAAGATGTATGCAAAGGTCATAGAGGGAATCTAAGAAAGAACTTTAACAGTTAAATGGTATGAGAAGTAGTATATGGAGACCCAGAGTAAAAGGCCTTGTAGATCATTTGATGGATCAGGGGGTATGAGCACTTGCTTCTCTTACAAAGGACCCAGGTTTAGTTCTCAACACCCACATGCAGAAGCTCATATAGGCAGACACCCTCATCTGGACTTTGCAGGCATCTTCACAAACATGGTGTGCATACAAATAAGCATACATACATGTGGAATAAAACAAACTTTAAAAAATTCTAAATTAATGGAAATTCACCGAAAAACTGCATGATGGGATGGTGACAACCTATCACTCAGAGATCCCCCAAGACTTAGGCATCATCGTTTTCCATCTGACCCCTACTGACAACCACATATACTCCATGTGTTTAGGACTACCTGGCCCACCCAGGCCAGAAAGACTGAGGGGTTCAGCTCTAATGTTACTTAGAAGCATAGTACATTTTGCTTAGTTGAGTCATTAGATGTTCTCTACCATCCAGAAGCATACAGTTGGTGCCAAGTAAATGCCCACTAGTTAATAAAACTAACATAATAATATAACCAAAGTCATTTCAGTAGGCATCATAAAAGAATTCAACCAGGTGAAAGAAAACTCTCTCCCCACCTATCACCTTCCCTCCACTCAGAATGGTATTTGCTTGTTTGTTTGAAGTTTTATTATCAGCTTATTGTTTTTGTTTTTTGCTTTTTCTGAAAAAGTGGGTGTTGAAGCCAGGGGCTTGCACATGCTAGGTAAGTACTCAACTGTAGAGTTGTACCCTCGATCCTATTGTTATTGCTAATTTTGAGACAGGTCTTGCTAAGTTTCCCAGGTGTCCTTGAACTCACAATCTTCTTGCCTCAGTCTCCAGGATAGCTGAGATGACAAGCCTGCTCCACCCAGCCGGACTTACTCTCAATGTTAACCAGGGTAGCTGGAACAAAACTAAAGAAGGACATGGAACCGAGTGCATGTGGCCCAGCCTTTAATCAATCAATCATCAAAACACAATCAAATTAAGTGTACAATTTCATATTATTTTTCATTTTTTGTAAGAGCTAAAATTTTCAGTAGGATTGATATAGCAAAATATCCAAGAAGGCTCTATCAAAAAATATTTAATGATTTCCTTTGGTTACTTATGGATTGTTCTTATTGAAGTACCCCGGTTCTGCCCAGTACCTTTCATCACATGTAGCAATCCCCTTGCTGACCAGCTTGCTGCATCTAAACAGCAGGCACCAGCAATTTCCTTCAGAGAGAAATGTAATCATAAATAAGAAAAGCAATTTAGAGGGCTGAACTGCTCTCATCCATTCTTGCTCAAAAAGAGCTGATGATAGAATCTGAAGGCTTGAGCCACTGACACAGGTGAGGGGTAGGAAGGATTGTCCCATCCTCGTAAACTCTTGGGGACGTAAGTTCAGAACTGGCCTCATGTCTACACTGCTGTGTTTTTGTCCTACAAAAATGTATTTTTAATTTCCAACCAGATCTCTTTGGGGGATGCTGGGAACCTGGCCACAAATGGTCCTGACATGGAAAGACCAGTACCAGACAAGTTGGCTCCAGTCCACATCTGAGGCCCCACAAAGGAGGCCTTAACTTCTGGGACAATAGGTTAACAGTGGCTAGAGTGGGCAGGAGTGGAGATTTCACTTTGAGAAAAAGAGCATCTAAGCCAAGTCAGACTAATACAGGGAGTGTTCCAGACCCCTCTTCCATGCTCTGTTTTCTCTTGTTTTGCATTTTCATGATCTTGGTGCTTTTCCCTCCCCCCACCTGCTCTTCCTAAGGGCTGCCCTGTGTCCCTGGCAATCTCAAAGGAATCACTCAGACATGTCCCATCGAGCGCATCATCTGGGGTGGTACATCAGAGAGCAAAGTGGCCATCTCAATGATCTATTGCCTCCCTCCACAAAGCTGGCTAAGGCCATCCACCACTGAGTGAGCCAGAGGGGCCAGGCACCCTCACCAATGCAGACTCAAGCTGTCAAGTATCGAAGGGACACAGAGGTCCTAACAGTGCTGTCAATACCCTTTTCACAAGTGCCTCCAGTGCAATTTTAGGAAATAACAAGACACCTATAGCACATGGGTCAAGGGCCTTAAAGGAGCAGGAACTAGGATCTTTCTAGTATCTAGTAGATATGATCAAGTATCTAATTCTAGTATCATATCCACTAAGACCGATGAATGATGGGTGAATGATAGGGACTTAGTGTATGATAAAGTCTAGCTTTCAACAAGAATGGTGCTGAAACTCTGGTAGCAACCATAAAAGATATGATATAACTCATACCTGGCTGGCAAAATTAAATGGAATATAACTTGTCTTTGAAGTCAGGTGGGCATGGGTCTAAGCTTCAGCTCTGTCATTTATAAACATATGTGATTTCAGGCATATTTTTTTTACCTTTTCAAGGTTCACCTTCTCACCCAAATTTCACTCTACAATTAAATGAGATTGAATACAGGCCATGGCGCAGTCATCTGAGCTGAACAGTCAGGCCATGTTTCGCCATCTCTAGGAGAACCGCTGTTAACTAAAGCACCACTCTTCACTAGGCACTGCCCGGGACTTCGTCTAACTATCCTAACACTGAACTAGGAAAATACCATTTCCTCCATAAACATGGAAAGATCACAATCCAGCTCCACTTTAATGTATCAATCAGGGGTTATTGCTCCACAACCCCCACTGCATGGAGACAAATAAGGATCAACTGAGAGCAAGGATTGGCTGAGCCACAAGCACAGGGATGGAGGAGGGAGAGCAATCTTCAAGATTCCCAAAGGCATTTTCCCCTCCTTGAACTGAGGCACCCAGAAGTTCCCTCACTTCCTCCATACCCAAGAGCAGTCAATGGCAAGGATCCATGATGATAGCCCATTGGTATGCTGTGTCATATTCACCTGTGCTTTTTCTCATTAAAGTATGAAAGTAATGGTCCAGAGAGGTCAATGCTCACAGTTTGCAAACAGCAGACTGGGAGGTAAGACTGTTTAGCTGCCTCATTGGGGTTAAGGAAAATCAAACAGTAGAACAAGAATGTGAGATTTTTATGGAGGATTGAGATTTTTCCACTGTTCATTTCTCAGCTCCCATTTTAAAGACAGGTTTTTTAAATCCTACCTATTGCTATTTGTTTGAATCTTATAATTTTTTGCAACCAAAACACATTATCATAGCCATAAATCCACTGAGAAAACAAATCTAGAGGCAAATAGCACTTCCACCCAAGTCCCACACCTCCAAATGAGTCCTCCTTCCCACACCTTCACTGAGGCTTGGTTTCTTTTCTGGTAGGAATTACCCCGCAAAGAATGGCGGGAGGAAAAGATCCTAGGTGCACTACCAAGCCCAACTTCCCATGGGCAGAGAAGCCAGGACACACTGAACACACTGACCTTATGACCATTTGCTTGTTGGGGTCATAGAGAGACATGAAGAGCTCAGCATCCTCCCCAATCCTGCACACAAAGTTTCTCACGAAGACGTAGAGGCTGTGGGTGGGAGATGAGGAGATCCGAGAATACATCCCATAATCTGGCTGGTCTTTTGACTGAAGCATAGAAAGAAGAAAGGGTACAAGTTATCCCAGTACCACTTAAGACAACAGAAATGCTGTCTGGAGTACAAGGAATCCCTCCACTGTAAGCCTGAATAGTGAGCATCCAGCTATCTCAACCACCATAAGTGTCTGTAGTCTGAGGGCTGTCACTTTGACCCTGCTTGCTTTGATCTTCCTATCCTGGGAGATGTCACCACTGACCCATAATTCCCCATGAATTTAGTTGCATAAAAAACAGAAGCTATGAAGAAATTTTCCTCTGTTTGGAAGTGCTTGTGTTTTTTGGTTAATTTCATGTCAACTTGACACAAGCTGAAGTCCCTTGGAAAGAAAGACTCTAAATTGAGAAAATCCCTCCATAAAATTAGTCCACAGGCAAGTCTGTCAAGAAGTGTCTTGATTGCTAATTGAGGGAAGAGGGCATAGCCCACTGAGGGCAGCGGCATCCCTGGGCATGCAGTCCTGAGTTGTATAAGGAAGCAGGCTGAGTGAGCTATGAGGAGCAAGTCAGTTCTGCTTCTGTTCCTGCCTTGAGTTCCAGCCCTGACTGCCCTTAGTGATGGAATGTGTTCTATGAGTTGCAAGGTGAAATAAACCCTTTCCTCAAGTTACTTTTGATCACAGCATTTTATCACAGCAATAGAAATCCTAACAAAGACACTGCTATTAGCAGTGTTATGCCAGTTGCACATTGGCAAACTACCCAAACAGCCTACAATCAGTGATATAGAGCATCAGAATGGCCACTAATAAACACATCAACAATAGGTCAGCAATATAGTGGCTCAGCAGTGAAAGGAACCCAAATGTTCATTAGTATGCATACTAAAATGCATTCCCAAAACAATATGCTCAGTCAAAAATGTCCAAGAAAAATAACACTGGATATTCTATTTGGAAGCTCTAGAAGAATCAGAACTAGCAAAAGAATACAAAATAGGGGTTGCAGAACTTAAGAATGAGGAAGATTCATGAAGAATTTTGTAAGGAAGGGGGTAGGATTGTCTATATGCTAATTGTTGAGTGGAATATCCACCACCATGTATTACTAACATCCATCTAAGTGAAGCTTAGAGACAATGATTTTTACTGCATGAAAACAGTAATTTTTACTGCATGAAAGCAATGCCACCGTAAATCCAAAAAAGCAGTTGCTTTCCAATAACTCACAGCAATTAACCAGAGCCAAAGTCTATACATCTTAATGAACTATACAGTTGGAAAAACAATTCTGACGCCATGGAGCTCCACAATAGATTCTTCATTTTCACTATCAAATCTATTTTTATGCACTTATCCATGAATAATTGATTTGGGTGCATATTTTTATTTGCAGGTTTCTCTAAAAAATAAGGTTTTAATTAAGATAAAAATACACAGCAGCTAAAGTGACCATGTTAAAATATGAATCAGACTTAATCTTCCTTGCAGTCTTTTACTGGCTTGCCATCCTACTTAGACTGACATCTGTGCTCTTTCCCACAATCCCCCAGGCTGCTCTGGAGCCAGACTCTGCTGCCTATCTCAGATCAGTCCACTCCCCACAGCTCACCATGCTCCACCCATATGGGACTTCAGAACTCAGGCTTACCTCAGTGCCTTTGCATTTGCTGTTTCCCCTGCCTGAAGCCCCGGCCACTCGATCCCCTCAGTACTGGTGGCTTCCACATTATTCTTTCACTCCTCCAAGAGACCTTTGCTGCCCAAATCTCTCAAAGCAGCCCCTGTTCACAGTTCCTATTTTATTGCCTGTTATCACCAGCTGTGGATTAATTTTTAATTAATTAATTTACATCTTTGCTACCTTTCTTCTCTTCTTTACTCTTGAACTAAGCACCAAGACTGGGAAACATGCCTAGCATTTAACTACTTGTGGGATGCATGCCTAATGACTTGCAGACCTAAGTACAAAAACTTAATAAAGCCTGCATCCTTACTGGCCCTTTGAATAACACAGTGTGGTCCAATAGCCTACTATTTTAAGTTTGCGATGTGCTAACTGCCAGCTTTGCTTGGCCAAAGCCTACAGAACAAAGCTCACCATTTCTTCTTTGATGCGCTCTGTGATTTTTTCAGTGGCCTCCTCATGAGCATGGAACAAGCTGATGATGCTGGTGTTATCAGGGTCCAATATGTTCCCATCTTCATCTCTGACAATCAGATCGAGCTCAAGAATTCTGTAAGGCAAGAACTGAAGGTGACGTTCACTGACAAGGCCTTTAGATTATTTTCAGCAGTGAAGGGCTGAGTAAAAGCTAAAACCTCTAGTAAAAGAGAAATGGCTAAGTAAACTGATCAATAATAGATAGTGGAACTTAAAAGTGTATCATTTGGGGGCTAGTGAGCATTAGGAAAATGCTCGATTTCCAAGCAGGGAGACCTGAGTTAGATTCTCTGAACACATAGAACAAAAGCAGGCATGGTGGCAGATATTTGTAATCCCAGCACTGGAGAAACAAACAGATCCCTAGAGCTCACTGGCTGGCCAACCTAGTCAACTTGGTGAGTTCTAGACCAGTGAAAGACCCTGTGTAAAACAAATAAATGAGAGCCAGTGGTTGTCCGCTTGCCTCTGTCTGCATCTGCACGCACATGTGCACCTGCTACATGAAAACATGCACACACAGAGTTAGTATGTGGGTTGGGCATGTTTAGCAAAATATCTCCATGAACAAAATAAGATATAGAAAACTGGTGTATTTTAGGTGAAATAAATCAAACCACAGAACACAGAACAACAACAAAACTAGCCACATGTTTCCTGGTTGTATGTGTAAGAATAGCTGTGAACGAAGATCTAGATGCAAAAAAAAGGACCAAACCACAGGCATGGGTTACTGGGGAGAAAAGCCGAGGGCCTGGGGATGGGAGACATGGAGTAGTCAAAGGAGGCATGAGCAGTGTCTCAGTTTGTTTAATGTGTCACTACACAACACACACACACACAGGTATTCATATATTATTCAACAATCATGTAAAAATGGTTGTTGGGCTAAAGCAATCTGAGACATATTGATTGCTACCCACTGCTTGCCCTTCAGCTCTTGGCTTCCAGGCCACAAGCTTTCACTTCTTTGTTATTGATCAGTGTCAACAGCACCTGTCACTCTGCCTGTCATCAGAGATACCAACAGCACTGACAGGAAACTCACAAGTATTAACTATCTTCAGCTGGTGCTACACTCACCACCACCACCCTCAACACTCCTGAAAGGCAGGTTCCATTAGTATTCCCGTTTTACAGATTTAAAAAGAGACTAAGAAGAGGGAGCCAGTTAATTATCTCGAAATCACAGGATTAATGGAAACTGTCACAGCACCCTGCCTTCACTCAGAACCTCTCCTGTAAACCGTTCTGTTCTTAGGAGCAGTGCACAGATTGGGCTGGAAGGGAGGGTGGGTTGGCAGGTTGTAACATGAAGCTCCCCTTGCACTTGACTCTAGTTGGAGAGTGTCCGTCATCCATGCTTAGCAGAAAGATTAGAAGAGCTGGAGGTTCATAGGAGGCCAACAGTCATCTTTGTGGGCCCCATTACAAAGTACCAATCAAGGGCAAATGAAGGAGTTACGTCTTCACTCTTATTTAAGAACCAGAATTAGAGGCGTACCTCGTATCTCATCCAAAAACAAACAGAAGGGAGCCAAAGATCACCCATTTGGACATTCATTAGGAAATTAACTCCCAGCTAGATATGACTCATAACATTGCTTGGCCATGCTGCCCAGAGAGCGATGCCAAGGGGGAGAAATGCACTCCAGCTAATGCTGAGCAGAGGCTTGTGTGACCTCGGATAAAGATGGAGCAGAGCTGATACATAATTTAGCCTTGAGATCTCTCTAGCTCTTCCCCTCAAAACTGATCAAAGTGGATTCAGTTCTGAAATGAATGAATAAAACATCCTCCCAGGTCCAGCTGTCTTGGGACTTTGAGAAGTCATTTGAGGATTCCTCGTTGCTTGGATATGGAAGAGCTTCTTCACTGTCGTCCTCTCCTGGAGCCTGGGAGCAGCAGAGGCTGTCTTTCAAGTGGATACCACTATCCTGAATCAGTATCTATTCATTGGGGACAGTGGGGTGTTTTGATGTGGTCTCCTCAGGAGGGAGCCCCATTGCTCTCTTCCATTCAAGAAAGAGGTACTACAAATCTGAGGAGGGGTATGACAGGCAATGCCCCCCTCACCCCATAGATATTTTTAAAAGAAAGAGAATAAAGGAACCCTGAACTAGATTTCTGCCAGCTCACTATGATACGCTGAACAAATCCAAGCTGCTCTACTGGGCACTCGAGGCTTCTTCCTCACACCCGTCTGCACTCACCACTCATTTCCGTGGCTGTGGCCCCGAGTCTCTCAGAACCACTTGTGTTAGTCAGGCCTTATGATTGTGGTGACCACGTTATTTAGGGAACAGCTTTCAGAAAGGAAGGACTTGCCTTGGCTCACCAGTTCAGAGCTGTCAGCTCATCAAGGTGGGGACACGATGATGCAGCAGGGCAGTTTACACCATGGTGGCCAGGAAGGAGAGAAAAGGGGATCCGGGCCAGGACCAGGGTAAGACGTAGCTTCCAAAGACACATCCCACAGAGACCTACTTCCTCTTAGCACCTTCCAATAATGCTGTCATACCATGAATCCTTCAAGGAGTTAATACAGTCAGAGCCCCACAGGAGTTGCATATCAGATATTTACATTATGACACATAACAGTCACAAAATTACAGTTATAAAGTAGCATCAAAATAGTTCTTTGGCTTGGGGTCACTGCAACACGAGGAACTGTATTAAAGGGTCTCAGCATTGGGGAGGCTGGGAAGCACTGGCCTGTGCATATGTCTGTGGGGCACTGTCTTGATTACTAATTGATGCAAGACGCTGCAGTCCACTGTGGGTAGCACCATCCCCAGGCAGATGTGTATAAGACACTAGCTAGGCATCAGCCTATGAATGAGTGAGCCAGGAAGCACAATTCCTCTATGATGTCTGCTTCAAGCTCCTGTTTCAGTACCTGCCTTAAATCCTCAAAATGATGGACTGTGCCCTAGAAGTGTAAGCCATGTAAATCCTTTCCACTTTTGAGTTGCTTTCAGTTATCATAGCAACAGAGAGGAAATTGGAACACCCTGTTGACTTCTGCTAGTCTTGTTAGTCAGGGCAGTCGTCATCCACTTTGTTTCCTTAACCCCTTTTGTCTATGTCCACTCCACTCTTGATAGGTATGTCTTCTTACCCCAAGTGTCTCTTTGCTTCTCCGCCTCCCTCACTAAGCCATGCAGTCCCTTGGAGGCAGATAAAACAGGGCTTAAGCACTTGGACTCCGGCGCTATACTACCTGGCTCTGCTGCCTCTGGAGTCAAAGCATCAGAGAAGCACTGATGGTGATAGTATCCACCTTCTAAACTCATTGTAATGATGAGCTGAACTAGTATGTGGGAAGTGATTAAGATATTCCTGGCAAATAGAGAATACTCAGAATGTTACCGTCAGTTCTCAGTGCCTACTCACTTCCTACTGTCATTTCTGTTTTACACGGAGACTACATAATACATTGCAGAAGTCTGAACAATGGAATGAAGGGACTCAACATCTTCCAAAAACTCAGATCCAGCTGTTCTAGTATTCTTTTTGCTGCCTTGAAGTTCTATCCAAAAGTTGGCCTCCTGGATGCAAGGAAGCTATCTACCCAATATAGGAGCCTTGAGTCCATGATACTGGAGCAATAGGCAAGTGCCCAGTTCTCTCATTTCCAGCTCAAGCAGCAGGCAAGGGTAGCAAGAGGCCCCTGGTCTCTGTGGTAGGACACCTCTAACTTCCTCAAAAGGAATGACAGAAACTGAAGACACCAGACTGGGATGTGGGCTGTTACTCAGGTGATCCTAGCTTAGGGTGTTCTGTCTTCCTCTTACTTTGTCCCATTGTCACCCTCCATTCAATCAGTTACCACTGTGGGAGAGCCTCAGGGCAAAGAATCAGAGATGACTCAGACAGTCACGGTTTCTGAGGGACTCCCATGTGAGGAATGGCAGGACAGGGGTATGATTGGCTATTTCAGTGCTCAGGGGCTACAGGAATACCTACCATAGCCTGAGGGGCAGTAAGGGAAATGAGGGGGACTGCCTATAAATGATGGTCATTTCTACCAACCTTAGACCTTCTCAGGAAACCCACTGAGGAAATAACGTCTGAAGGTTATTTTGCAAAGCAGAAAACACCCCCAATTCCCACATGCCCAGCTGCAGCTGTACTCAACTGAAGACACTAGCACACCCAGGGCAGAAGCAGCTGCATGGCCAACCCTGTCACTGTGGGATGACATGCTGTGAAAAAAGGATTTGGGCACACTTCCAAGATGCCATCAGGGGACCAGAAGAGGGATGAGCTTCTGGGATGGGAAGCAGTTGAACACTGGCCTTGGCTTTCTGTGTTGGAGTCTCATCCCAGTGAACACTACAAAGGCAGGAGAGGCTGACTACCAGGTAATGCCTTCCTATTCTCTAGAGACTTCCCCTCAGGCCCAGGGTTCAGCTCCCCTCTTTGTGGTCTCTGAATATGTGGTGATCTCTCCTGCACCTTGATGCCCCCTTTTTGTCAGCTTAAAGCCTCTTTATCTTTCAAAGCCCAAAGACCTTCTCCTCCAGGTTGCTTCCCCTGGCTTCCATCTCCAAATCTGTGAACAACATTCTTGCTTCCTGAAGTTACCAAACTCATGACAATACACAACTGTTCACACATAACATACTCCTAACTGGACTTCAGCCACTGGTATCCCTTAATGGATAGGGATTTTTATTTCTGTAGCAACTACACATAGTAGGAAATCAAGTTAATTATAGTTGTTTCACACATTTATGTTAGAATAGGTGAAAATATACATAGGAGTTTAGAGGGCATGAAAAAAATTAAAGGGGCTTTATAGCTTTCAAATGTAATATAGGTATATGCCCTGGAGGTCTACACCAGGGGGTCTACACCCTGGGGGTGTCATTTACTAGCTATGCAACTCAGAACAACTAACTTCACTCCTTAAAAAAGTGAGTTATTTTATTTTTAATTGATGTCCATGTGTGTACATATACATACATGCACATGTGTACGTGCAGATGCTTTAAGAGTTCGAAAGAGAGGGTCAGGTCCCCTAGATCTAGAGTTATAAGCAGTTGTGAGTCACCATGTATGTGCTGGAAACTAAACTGGCATCCTGCGCAAAAACAATGAGTGCTTTTTTTAAAAAAACAGGTTTCTCTGTGTAACCCTGGCTGTCCTAGAACTCACTCTGTAGACCAAGCTGGCCTTGAACTCAGATATTCACTTGCCTCTTCCCCTGGAGTGCTGGGATTAAAGGCAATGTGCCACCACTTCCAGGCTACAATGTATGCTCTTAACTCTGGAGACATCTCTCCAGCTTCAACCTCATGTCTTTAAGAGCCTCAATTCTTTCCTCTAAAATGAAGAAAATAAAATGGGGGCAATAAAACTGCATGCCCTACAGAGTTATTAAAAGAATTAAGTGAGACAATGTCTGTAAGAAACTCGGCACATAGCCTGGTGTTTAGTAAACACCAATCGAGTGTTAGTTCTAACACTAATGTTATTGCCTTGCCTCATCAATTTTGTTTCATTTTCCCCATAATGCGAGAGCATTCAGATTTCAACCAGCTCTTGCTTCTATTTCCATTTGGTAAACACTTTTGTAACTGTGAGAGTTAGCTGGAGGCATGAGGCTTCGATAACTCCAAATGGGGGATGGGACAGTAGAGCTCACACTGGGAGTTAGTGGAGAGCTCTGACAATACAGAGGTAAGTGGCATCAAGCTGAAAGTGAATGAGCTTGGCTGCACTCCCTGGTCCCTCCGAAGTAGGTTAAATAGCGTCCTAAATCTGTGCAGTGCCCAGTAATAGCGACTGCATAAGCAAGCCTCCACTCTGCCTGTGTGCCCTTGGGCCCCAGGGTGTAATAACACAGATGCACATGCAGGGCTAAGGTAACAGCCTTCTCCTAAATAGAAAGTGGCAAACTCCAAGTCTAAAAATGAAACTAGGCTTCTCCAAGGTAGAAAAGGGAGAAGGAGAGGCTGGGAAAGTAGATTTGCAGACGCAAGAGGTACTTGTTGCCATAGTCGATCTTCGATGTGACTTTCTGCTTCAGTTCCTTCAGCTCATCCTTGGGGAGGGTTCCTGAGAGGAGCTGGGACCGCCATTCCATCAGGTCGTACATCATGGACTGCACTTGGAGGAAGCGCTCCTTTTTGCTGGCCTACGAGATGGAAGCAATGGTGAATGCCTACCCACACTAAAGGTATTTGACAAGCTAGGCCACAGTTGGGGTCGGGGGAAGTATGCAATCAGACCTCTCTCCAGCCTTGCCCAGCTGAAGAGACAAAGTGATGCTCAGTACCAATCTATTCCTTCTCATTGGGCCACTGAAATTTTCCCAAAGTAGAAATAATCCCAATCACTTCTCAGTTTAAAGAAAAAAAATCTAATAGCCAGGGCTTGGAACATGGCTCCATAGTTACTAGCACTTGCTGCTCTTTGGAGGACGTAGGTTTGATTCCCAGCACACACACAGTGGCTCCTAACTCTTTGCATCTCCAGTTCCAGGGGATCTGACTTCCTCTTCGGGCCTCTGCTGGAATAGACATGCGTGTAGTACACAGACGTGCATAGAGGCAAAATAGCCATACACATAAAGTTTTTTAAAAACCTGATAGTCAAAAGCTGATACTCAAAGACAGTTCATTGTGCACAATTTCCTTCCATTCATTTTGGTAGATACATAAAATAGCCAAAGAAACAAAGTTTTCTGGCTTGCATCCAAGAGAGGTGTTACAATTTGAATATGAAACGGCATGTATTAAATGTTTGGTCCTCACTGATGGCTCTTTCTTTGGAAGGTGGGTCATTGGAGGTTATACCAAGTCTCTAACCCTATCCCTGCCCTCTGCTTCCTGTCCATCATGATGTAAACACCTCTTCTCCTCCATGTGTTCCTACTGTTAGGATACAATGCCAAATCACGGAACGATACTCAATGACTGAAGCCATGAACCAAAAGGAATCTCCCTACCCTTAAGTCATCTCTCTCAGGTATTTGGTCAAGATGGGAGTGGGAACATTTCCAACACAAACGGACTCATTGTACATGAATGTCATCATGAACAGCTTTTATAATGGAAGCTCCAGAGCTCAGGTCCTGTAAAACAAGGAACCAGGACTGCTTCTCCAATAGAAGGGGCTATTGTTAAGGGGGCATTCCCTAAAACATGGCTTCTGTGGGATGCAGGATGGGTAGACAAAGATACAATGTCAAATAACCTATCATGTGATTCTCATTTCTTCCCATCCTGTTTAACAGAAAAAGAAAGCCATGGTTTCCTCACACACGTTTATTATCGTGTGTATATATTTTTTTTTTGTTTTTTACAGGGGTGTGTGTGTGTGTCTGTGTGTGAATGCAGACACATGTCTACCACGGTGTGTGTATAGAGGACAGAGGAAAGCCTCGGATGTCACTCCTCTCCTTCTACAGAGTCTGTTGCCGTTTGTCGTGCTGTGTTCCAGGCTGGCTGATCTGGGAGTATCCAGGGGTTCTCTTAAATCTGCCTCCTGTCTCACATTATCTGTGCTGGGATTGCAGAAGATTACACTATGCATCTGACTTTATATAGGGCGTGAGAATTCAAACTGGGGTCCTCTTGCTTGCACAGCAAGCACTTTTATCCACAGAGTCATCTCTTCAGCTCAATTCACTTTTTTTTAAACAGAGAAAGAAGGTTTGGGACTCAGAGCTTTTTGACAGGTACTGTAATAAGCACCTAACACTCGATTTCTGTTTTCTTCCACTGTTGTCTTGGTTGCTTGTCCTGTTGCTGTGATAAAATCCCCTGACAACAACTCAAGGGAGGAGGAATTTATTCCTATTCATAATGCAAAGTACTGTCCATGATGACGGGAACGTTAAGATGGAAGGAGCAAGTGACTGGTCACCTCTCGTGCATAACTGGAGAACAGAGAGCAATGGATGCATACTATTGCTTGATTCACTGTCTCCATTTTATGTGTCCATGAACCCCTCCCCTGGCAAGTATTCTTTTTGATGTATTCACTATATATTCTTTTTGGGGGATCATAATTTTTTATTTAAATTAGAAGCAAGCTTGCTTCACATGTCAATCCCTGCTCCCTCTGCCTCCCCTCCTCCCCCACCCCCCACCAACTCCCTCCAGCCCCTGACCTAATCCCTATTCCATTCCCCAGGGAGGGTGAGGCCTTCCATGGGGGAATCTCCAAAGTCTGTCATATCATCCAGAGCAGGGCCTAGGCCCTTCCCCATGTGTCTAGGCTGAGAGAGCATCCCTGTGTGGAATGGACTCCCAAAGTCCATTCTTATGCCAGGGATAAATACTGATCTACTACCCGAGGCCCCAGAGATTGCGGAGGCATCCTCACTGAAACCCACATTCAGGGGGTCTATATCAGTCCCATGCCGGCCTCTCAGCCATCAGTCTGAGGTCCATAAGCTCCTCCTTGTTCAGGTCAACTGTTTCTATGAATTTCACCTGCCCAGTCATGACCCCTTTGCTCATCGCTCCTCTCTCTCTGCAACTGGGTTCCAGGAGCTCAGTTCAGTGTTCAGCTGTGGGTGTCTGCCTCTGCTTCCATCAGCCACTAGGATGGCATATAAGGTAGTCTTCGATCTCATTATTGGGGAAGGGCATGTAAAATAGCCTCTCCACTATTGCTTAGATTGCCAGTTGGTGTCATCCTTGGAGATCTCTCGAAATTTCACTAGTGCCAGATCTCTCCTCATAACTATAATGACTCCCTCTATTGTGGTGTCTCTCATCCTGCTCTCCTCTGTTCTTCCCCCAACTCAATTTTCCTGCTCCCCCATGTCCTCCTCTCCCCTTTCTTCTCCCCCTCACTTTATCCCAGCTCTCTGTCCCTACTCCCAGTCCACTTAGGAGATCCTGTCCAATTCCCCTTCTCTGGGGTACCAGTGGCAAGTATTCTAATACCAGATTTCATTCCTGGTCCATCTTGTTTACTGCATTTATTTGGAAAATAATCTTCTAGCTGTGCCAAATGCCTTTATGTCTCCCTTAGGGAAAGTATTGTGATATAATGAAAAACATATATATTAGGTCTTTGTCTCTGGCCTGGGCCAGTGCTTATAAAGCCCTTAAAAAGCATACACTAAGCAATAGGCATATCTTTTATGGTTTTTGAAAGAGCTCCTTTAATCCATTGGTGATTTTGTGCTAACAGTGTAACTTTGGTGGACCCCTAGATAGCTTCAGGATGGGGTTTGATGACCAGAAAAACCAGCCACATAATTGATGGGGGAGGCAGAACTTTCAGCCTCACTCTGAGCTAACTTACCTCTCCAATAGCAGATGATGTCATGCATGGAGTCTGTGTATTGCAACTTTAACTAAGACTCTTGAGCAGTAAGCTGGAGGAGCATCCCAGGGAACAGGTACTCATGTAGGTGGGTTAACTTGAGAGAACATGACTGCCCTACCTGTCTCTTCCATCAGGCTGACCCTGAATGCCATCTGATATATAGTATTTTCCTGATATCTGGAAAATCCTAATGCATTATGAAATCTACAGTGAGAAGGGGGTCACCCAGGTTGGGAGAGGCAGTAAGGATCCCTCAGTCTGTAGCCAACGGCAACAGAAGCAAATGGTCTGGGAACCCTGACTGCAACTACCATCTGAAGTAAGGATTGGGTTAAGGAGTCTAAGGCCAACTCTAGGCAATTAGTGACTAACTGAATTGTCATACGTGCACTTGGCTTAGAGTAATCAGAAATGTGATATTGGAATGACAGGGCATGATATGACCGTCTTCATATAAATTATCTACATCTACTAAAAGGGCATCCAATTTAGTTATTAAGTGTCACGCATATGCTGTGTATATATGGCAGAAGTCATAGACACGATAATGAAATGACTAATGCTTACATAGTCCTACTGTAGGGTAGAAGGCATGGCTGACTTGCTATAGAGCCATTTCTTAGAGGAAAATGTCAGGTTCCGACAGTGCCTATGTAAAGATGTTTTCAAGAGAGTAGTGGAGATGAATAAGAAATCACTCAAGTGACAAGGATACTGTTTGTTCTCTTGCATATGTAAATACGATTTGAGTGAGCCACAAGTGCCAGGCACCGTGTCAGGAGAGTTGCAGTTAGCAATGGAGTTTATGGAGTTCAGTTTACTGAATAGCCAAGCCAAATCCTAGAGAGGCTAAAGCCCTGGGGAGACTGTCTCCAGAATGCCCCTGGCTTCTGCGTGCTCCCTCCCGCTTGCTGCTGTCGTATTCCTGCTGTATTTGGCATGGTGTGACTACTACGGAAAGGGAGCCCACTGTATCTAGTATAGTTGGGAAAACCCTGCTCTTCACTAGGCAACAATGAAGATGATTTTTATGACAGCAATGATGTGATATTAGTTAGATCTATGATTTAATTGGACTTTCTGAGCAAGTCTAAAAATACCCAGGTGTTTAGGACACTTAGTAAAGATGATTAGGAAATGGTTTAGGTCATTCTGCTCATTGCCCTAATAAGAGACACAAAAAGACACATGTAGGCTAAAAGTAACCTTCCTCTTTGTTAGATGTGAGATTTGAAGAGGATAAAAAATAAAATAAGAAAGTTTAATGCATTATAGATTCATGAATTCTGGCTGTGAGAAAATAGGCTCATGATTAAAGAGAACAATTATATCCCTACACCCAAGGTTAGGCCTGAGTTCCTTGGTCATGTAGCTTACGGAACTAATCACAGGCCTAGGTGTGTACCTTGAAAAAGCAAAGTTGTAAAAGGAAATTAAATGACCCTATTGTGTAAAGGAAAACAGATGGCTAGCTGACCACTCCTTTAAGGTCTCTCTAGAGTAGAAAACAGAAATCTGTTACACTAAAACAGCAAACAGCTGCCTGCCAGTACAAAAGGAACTGGCTGAAACATACATGGCTTGCTTAAAACTTTGTTAATCAATTAGAAAAGAATCATTGCTTTGGGGTGAAGAAAAACATTTAACTACTTGTGGACGTCTAAGGAAACCATATAACTTGTGATCTTGATGTGATTTCTTCTTATGTAAAATTATGTGATTTGTTTTTGGAAAGAATGTAACTTGTGGTTGTGAGACCATCTTTTCTTGCATAGAAATTTTTGTACTGGGGTTATAAAAGGGATAAGAGGAAAATAAGGAAGAGGAGAAGGAAAGATGTAAAGGGGAACACATCAGAAAAGAAGCAAACCAGTAAGATCAGGAAAGATGTGGAAAGGGAAACAACGGGGAAGATCCAGAAGGGAGAGGAGGAGGAGGAGAAGTGGAAAAACAATGAGGTAAAAGAATAAACAGAGTAGGAAGGACCAGCAGAGAGAAAAATAAAATGAATTAAGCTTTGACTCATGTGTGTCTGTGTGTGTGCTGCAGGTGTTCACCCATCCACATCTCTGCTCCAGTTTCCCTGAGCTAATGAGAGTTGGTCATTACAGCACCTCATAAGGTCTCATGTGTTAGACTTTCATCCCAGCTGTCAGGTACTAAGGGTCAAAACTTAACCCAATTGTGAATTTTAGAGGTGAGGTATTGGGAAAGTGATTAGGGTTAGATATGGTCATTAAGACAGAGTCCCAGTGATCGAAAAGACAGGGAAAGTGATCAGACAAGCACACACATGCACCTTCCCTGTCTCTTGCTATGTTGATGCTCAGCACCACTCTGGAAATCTGCCATCCAATAATGCCTCTTTAAAAGTCAGCCTGCCTCGGGTGCTTCAGTATAGTGGTGAAAAACAGAAAAACACATACCTCAAATTTTACTGACAACCTTTGGAAAGCTTACAGAACTGAATGAGCTAATCACCTCGTGTTAGTAGATTTCCATATGGGTGTCAATATTTACCATAGAAGGTGGGTCCCCAGACAGCATGCACAAGCCAGTGGGTGTGCATTGGGCTATAACAAACTTGCACTAAGCCTTGGCTGACATTTTCATTCTCAGCCTAATCATTTGGTTAGCTAATTGTTTTCATTGGGAGCTTTGATGCATCAAAGGAGGATTTTAAATTAAATTTGCTTTGAAACAGAGAAAACACATAAAATGTAGTCTTTGCTTTTCAGGGTCAAAGCCTCTTCACGAATCTATCTAAGACAATAGTCGTCAGTTAATTAATATGTGACAAGGGTATATTTCAGGATGGCAGCAGAACACCAAAGCAAATCCCCCGAGAATATTAAAGGGGTAGGTTACTAAGTCTGGAAGATTTGTTTTATAAACAAGTACCAAGGCAACTCATGTGCAAACTCAAGCTCAACAGCTTTTGCACCTGTTTAAAAACACAAGGCTCCCACCCAACCATACTGATGGTAGCTGTCACTGCTAGCTGTGGGACTTCAGAGAAAGCACTTAACCTCTCTGGGTCTCACTGTCCACATACACAACAGTGTGTGCTCTCTTGTGCTCTCTGTTCTCTGCTTTGGAGCTCCACTGAAGGCTGGAGCTTAACTTAAACCTGAGTGGAAGCTGCCGTGGGGCTCTCCAGTCCTGGGAACAGGTTGTATCTCACCACATAGAGCTGCTTCCAGATGCCTCCCCACTCCCAGAGCGTCGTCGTCACTTCCTGTGCCAGAGGGATTTCTGCAGGAATGATGTTCTCTATGTTCCTATTTAGGGCGGGAGAAAACAAGGGGTGGAATTGAGATACAGGTGCAAAAGACAGAAAGGACTGGAAACTCTTCAGTAAGCCGCAGATGTGAAGATGAGACTTGCAGAGACACTCCCCCCCCCGCCCCCACACCCACCCCCGCCTGCAGCACTCACACAGAGTGCATCATGTAAATATATGGGATTTCTCTCCTTCATGGAGAGGTCCCCATGCTCAGTATTCAAGTCAAGTCTACTTTAATCAGGTCCAAAGGCAGCTACTAGTGAAAAGTCAGATTCTCCAAACTCACTAATCTCCCCTTAGAATCAGATTCCTGCTAGAATCAATTTGGATTAGCTCCTCGTAGGGAGAGAGAAGACACAAATACACAGATGAGTGAGCTGCGCCCTGCACATCTGCCAGCTCAGATGGCCAAAACTAACTAGACAAAGGCATCCATGAGCCAGGAGAGGCCAGCCTGGCAAATAACACAAGTATCTGTGTGTGTGTGTGTGTGTGTGTGTGTGTGTGTGTGTGTGTGTGTGTGTGTGTGTGTGTGTGTGTGTGAGGGGGTGAGTGTCCACACATGTCAGAGGACCTCAAAGGACTGTACCTTAGGGAAACCTCCTCCCTTTGCTTTTTGTGGCTTTACTTTTGTTTTGAGACAGAGTCTCCCACTGGCCTGGACCTTGACAATCTGGCTAGGCTAAGTGGCCAAAGGGCCCCAAGGACCCGGTTGCCACCCCAACCCTCAGCACTGGGATTACAAGCAGATGCTGTGGTTTTGGCCTTCTTTCCAGAGCAAGTTCAGGGTTTTGCAGGCAAAGGACTTTTCCTAAAATGCACGTAAGTAGGTTATCCCAAGGTAGCACCGCGCCCAGCTCTTTTTACCATGTGTTCTGAAAGAACACAACCCAGGTTCTCACGCTTGCAAGGAGTCACTCAACCAACTGAGTGTCTCACCCAGGTCCCCACAAGTACCTTCTTTTCTCCACTGTCACTTCCTTGACATGGATAAAGGATGTAGGGAAAATGCCCTGTAGGAAACAAAATTAAATAGAATGGAAGACACATCACAGAAAAACAACTGACTCATTGCCTGCCCAGGTTTTGTTTTTTACCCACTAAGTTACTGGATTTTGAACAAATCCACGAGTCAGATGGGGCAGACATAGATGCCAAACACACGTGCATAGGTCTTTCTGTGCCCCACTGTCCATCCCAAAGGATCCTTCAGTACCATCACAGGCACTTGTCCTCTCAGGTGGGCAAGAGGGGAAATGAATAGAAGAGGGGTCTGAGCCCCCTCATTTGTGGAGACATGAGCTCTGCTCCCAGGGAAGTAACAGTGTTTAAGCAGGGGTGTGAGGAGGACCCCTGGGTCTGAAGCAAGTCCATGGCTTTACTGGCACCTCTAAGATGTGAGACCTCTCCTCACTAGATCTAACTCACTGTCCTCTGAGAAGGAAGGGCAGGATTGTGCCACCCTGAGCAACACATCAGGGAAAGTACTTCATAACCATGACCTAGATGGCAAGGGAGCTTTATCAGATGCTTGGAAATTCCTCCATGAATTCAAGCAGTGTGCATGATGGGGACATGCAGCCACATTGATGAGCACCAGTTGAGAAAATGAAACAAGCAAAGCAAGTGCCTGCTGTCATGGAGATGGCATGACAGAGTGACTCTGTCATCGGCAAGGGCACCCGGGCCTGTCCTTTCATGTCACATGGGGAAATGAGTGAATGCCTATATGATGCTGAAAGGAAGAGCAGAGACCAGCTTCAACTGCAAAGTGCACCGTTTCCTGGGCCCCCCAGGGAGGAGAAAGCATAAGCAAATTGCATGTCAGCAAAGGAGAAGAGGGTGCCAGACACCACCTTAAAGAAAGAGGAGGGAGTAGAGGCAGAGTGTGCACAGTGAGGCACAGGAGTGAGAGCCAAGAGTAGATTTGGAAGGAAGGAGTTGACTCACTTTGCTGAAGAGCAGAGCAGGGAAAGAATTGCCCAGCAGAGGCAGCAGGGCCAGGTGAAGACATCCTTTATTGTCCCAGATGAAAACAAAGTGACCTTACCTGTGACACTTTATGCTTTACAAGGTACCCTCTGTACCAGTCTGCAAAGAAAAAACAAATGCAAAGGTCTTTCATTTTCTCTGCATCTTTTGTTAACTCGCTTTTGTTTTGCTTTTGTCTGTTTATTCTCACTGAGTAAAGAAATGGTTGCAGTCTGCTTTAGACCTGTATTATGAGACAAACCGAGAAGCTCACAGCATGAAATACATTGTGTTGTGTTGGTTGCCATCATCTCAAAGTACCAGCTACAGGTACAGGGTTTCATTCACACACTGATGTAAATCCCCTTCTCCTTTGCAGAAATGAGGTGTCTTAGTGAGGTCCCCAGTGCGCTGGGCCCCATGGTCCCAAGTTCCTTTGGAGAGAAGCCTCAGCACCCATCATGCAGACAGATGCCTCAAACCCACAGTCCAGGCTTCCTTTCCTCATTTACCTGCCTGTGGTCATGTGCATGATTACAATGCCTTAGTCCTGCAAAGGCTCAGGGACCTGAGAAATCATCTTAAAGTAATATAGACCACTCTAACAGCAATGAGTGGTGTCTAAAATGTGATTTTCTGAAGTTAGTCATTACCAAACAGATATATTGGTGAACAGGTAGAGGGGCAGGGATTTTAAAGGGTCTCCTCTTTGCAGGACTGTTGAAAAAATAGCTCAATTAACAGAAATCCAAATGACTCAGAGTCCTCTAACAGAATGAGAGTGAGTTCAGCATGCTGTAATGAGTCCACTGGCCTTTGAAATGATTGGAGCACAGCCACGTGGTGGCATTTGTCATCTTTGTAAATAAAAAGCACCTGCCAAGTGCCTCATTAACAGACCTCATTACCAGGCTGACAGATTGTAGCCAGAATATATTCTCAACAGACATTCACACAAAGCCCCCACCATCATCACCAAAATGACTGAAATGCAAAGTCACTCTCCCAGTCATGACCAGCTTGAAGGTCAACACTAAAGAAAGTTTTGAAGTCACAGTAATCCATGAGGATCCTATTTTGAGTGACAGAAAGTGAGAGAAAAGAGAAAGGACACAGAGAAAATAGAAGGGAAATTGGGGAAGTTGTGGAAGAAGAATCTGGAATCTGGAATGAAAGCATTCTTCCAGGAGCTATTCTGCATTCGGCCTTTTCATCTTCTTGACAACCATATGGGGCAGGAATCCTCATTATTCCATTAAACAGCTGAGCAGCCTACCCGAGACACAGAGAAATTGAGCAATTTTTTCCAGTCACTCAACATGTTTGGATATAAAAGAATCAGCTACTTCTAGTCTTGGGAGAAGGAGTTTGATGGTCATGTAATGTCCTAGTTTCATTTCTGTTGCTGTGATTTTAAAAAAACACCTTGATGGAAAGAAACTGGGGTGGAGAGATTTTGGCTCACAATTCATGGTTACAGTCAAGCATGTGGGAAAGCCAAAGCAGTAGGAAGCACAAACAACTAGTCACATCACACCCACAGCCAAAGGCAGAAGGCAATGAACACGTGTGTGCTTCTTGCCTGTTTATGCTCAGCTCCATTTCTCCACTCCTAGGCAATTCAAGATCCCCTTCCTAGGGAATGCTGCTGCCCACACTGGACTGTGTCTCCCCACATCAATTACAACAATCCCATGGACATGCTCACAAGTCAACCCAATGTAGCAGCTCCTCGATGAGACTCTTCCCAGGTGACTCTATGCTGTGTCTGGTTGACAAAGCTAACCCTCACATCTAATATTTCATCATCTCACCGTCAGAGCCCTCAAATGAAATCTCTAAGCTACTTTGCAACTGAGGATTTCTGGGGATAGAAGCTCTTATATTTCACGAAGTGCAGCCTCCTATTTTTAGCTGCCTCTCAATACTTGCCAGTTACAATAGAAAATAATTAACAGTGAACAAGAGGGTTTAGTCTCCTCTAAGTGTTTGCTATATGCCAGTTGCTTTGCTAAAGGCATTAATTTTGTTTTGTTTTATTTTGTTTTGTTTTAATTTTTAATTTAGTGTGCTGATGATGTAGTTCAATGGTAGAGCACTTGCCTACAAGATTAAAGATTAATCTTCATGACAATCCTATTGAGTATGCACTATTACTACTTCAGTTTTGTAAATGAAAGCAGAGAGTCAGAGAACAAGCAACTTGCTGATTGTCACACAGCCTGAAATTTAAACCTAAGCTTTGACTTTTGAATTCTGCTGTATTCACTGCATCACAATGACACTGTCTGGCAATTAAATATAAATTAATCTTTGGAATATTGCTACTAGCTGCCATTCATAATCACTTTAATCAAAGCACTATGGAGGTTCTCTTCTCAGTCACATAAATCCTACAAGCTAAGTATTATCATTCCTGTTTCACTAATGACGTTGGAGCTTCATCAAGTTGGTCTACTGAGCTGAGATGATACAGATAAAGCTTTAGTTCAAGACTGTCAATCCAAAGCCAGAGCCTTAAAACTCCTCAGCCACGCTGATGGGAACAGAGGAAAGAGCTATCCGGGTTCCACATTGCAGCATGAAAATAATAGGGAACCAACAGTCCACATTCAAAGCTGATGCTCACATCTCTATCTCCAGATGCCCACCAGAGTAGAGCCAAAGGACTTTACCTTTGTGGACCTTTAAAATTCAGTCACACGTGCACACCTTATAGGTATCCTGACTCTCAAAGCTTTGCTTGTTCCTGGGTAACTCTCACCCCCCAAAATCCATTCTCTGCCTCCAAATTCACACTCATTCAGTGCCAATCATGTCCCCGGTGTATACTGTGTATATACACTAGATTACCTATTTTCAGAAACAGATCTATTGTGTTCTTTCAGATAAAAAATATCACTGTTAAGCAAGAGAGGAATATGATCCAACACCCTTTGCAACATTATCAAGACTGCCCTCAGGCTTTCCCTGCCCTGCTGACCACCTCTGAGCCTTGATGTTATTTCCCCTATCAGATCCGTTGTTGTCAGCTGTCTCCTTGTGTGTACCATAACTTTAACTGTAGGCAAAACCCCAGAGAGATGGTACCATGATCAAAAGTAGTCTCTGTAACACAGCACTTATCAGATGTTGGATGTGTCAAAACTGAGTGCTGTTTTAACTTCAATAATATCAAGTGTCATTAACCCTTGTCATGAAACAATTACTTGTGCATCCCCCAACTCCTATGTCAAGATCATAAGGTCCAGTGTAACGGCACAAGGTGGTGTGACTTTAGGAAGAGGCTGTGCTTACACAGGTGTAGCTCGTCTGGGTGGTAGTTAACATCTTACAGAGGAGACCTCTCCCTCAGTCTCCACCACTAAATGAAGAAGCAGAAGCATGAAGAAAGCCTTGTGCAGAGGAGGAACCAGCCCTCACCAGGCACCACATCTGCCAAAACCTTGACCCTGAATTTCCTGACTCTACAACGTATAACATTCCTGATGCTTAACATACAAGTCCATGCATTCTCTACAGCAGCCTGAATGGCTAAGATGTGCACCCCAAAGGAAGATGAACAAAGGGGAGTTTTCTTACAATTCTTTTGGACAACTGTGAAATGCCAGCTATTCATAGTGTGCTCCTTTCCTATAGTACAAATATAGGGGGAAGAGGGAATCATAGGATCGAAGACAGATCAGGCACCAGAGTGACCTCGAGTGATCTAAAGGTATAACATCAATTGGCAAGCTAGGCAATAGTGGAAGGACCACCTCGAATGCCCATTCCTGATAATGAACTTGATGTCTATAACTATCCGGGAGCCTTCATCCTGGGACTGATGGAAGCAGAGGCAAACACACAACTAAGCACTGAACTGAACCCAAGGAACCCAGTGACAGAGAGAGAGGAGTGATGAGCAAATTGGCAAGGAATGGGCTGGCAAAACCAGCAGAGACGGCTGATCTGAACAGGGGAGTGCTCTTGGACCCCAGACCGACAGTGGGGAGGCCAGAATGGGACTGATCTGGACCCCCCCAAATGTGAGTGTCAGTGAGAAGGCCTGGGCAACCTGTGGGGCTCTGAGCTGTGGATCAGTGTCTATCCCTGGTATACAATCTGTCTTCATGTGCCTATGGCACAAAGAGAGATGCTCTCTCAGCCTGGACTCTTAGGGGAGTGCCTTGACCCTACCAAGAGTGAAATGATAGACTCTAGACATCCCCTATGTGGAGGGACTTGGCAATAGGGTGGGAGGGAGGGTGGAAGGGGAGTGCGGGAGGAGGGGAGGGAGAGGGAACTGGGATTGACATGTGAAACAAGCTATTTAAAATTAAAATAAAAAATGATTAAAAAAAAAAACAAATGCAATCTGAGATATACGAAAGGGAGAAGGAAAAGTTTCTAAATAGCCCAGAATTACAAAAAAAAAACCCTCTGTCTGCCATTTCCAGAAAGTATGATCCTTAGTTATGTCAATTAAGCTTCAATGTTTTTAATCTGAGAAAAACAGCACTTCCCCTCAGAGTACTGTCACAAAAACTATTTTAAAAACGTGATTATAGAGGCTGGAAAAAAGAGTTCCACGGTTAAAAGCATCTACTTCTCCTGCAGAAGACCTGAGTTCAGTTCCCAGTAGCCATGGTGGGTGCCTCACAACAGCCTATAACTCTGGCTCCGGGAAAGCTGAGTTCTCTGGTTTCTGCAGGCACCTGCATGCAAATGCACAAATCCAACCATCTTCACACACATGCAGGTAATTTCAAATAAATAAGTCACATGATTAGGAAGGAATTCATCTGGTAAAGGCACACAATGTACAGGAAGAAGACATCCCAGGCTTAAGATAACCCTGGCTTGCAGCCCCTTCCAATCTCCATTCTCTGCTTGAGATGAGTGTGGGCTCTCTGCTCTGGGGCCCAACTCTTGGCGTCCACTGCCCTCCTTAGATCTTCCTGGGCCTGCTCCCTGGATAGAGTGGACCTGCCCCAGCAGGATGGACCACTCTGAGTCAGGCCACACCTCAGTCTTGCCCCACCCTCCACCCTCTGCCCTCTGCTTGAGGTGAGTGTGGGCTCTGCTCAGGGCCCCACTCCCACCACCCCCACTTGGATATTACTGGGTCTGCTCCCTGCAAACAGTGGACCCACCCCTGTAGGACTGACCAGCCTGAGTCAGGCCACACCTCACTATTGGACCACCCTCTGCCCTCCACTTAAGTCTTGGTCCCCCTCTGTCCTCTGCTTGAGTGAGCAAAACACCAGCAGAGGCTGGGTCATCCAGAGTTGCAGACAATGAAGTCTTGGCCCACCTATGCTACCAGGAGACAAGAGGGGAGGGAGACACCCCACCTGTACTCACTTGAAGAAGGGATAGGAAGACAACAGCATAAGAACACACTCAAAAACAGAAAGGCCAATATGACACCACCAGAATCTAGGGACTCTACACCAGCAAGACCTGAACACCCCAATGCAGATGAAGCAGAAGATAAGGATCTTAAAAACAACTTTATGAAACTATTTGAGACCCTCAAAGAGGAAATGAGAAAAACCCTTTAAAAATGGAAGAAAAAACAAACAAAAAATACAGGAAATTGAGGAAAAGACAAACCAAAAAAAAAAAAATCAAGAAATAAACAGATCCCTTAAAGAATACAAAGAAAACCAAGAAAAAACAACCAAACAAGCAAAGGAAATGATTCAAAAACTTTAAGGCTTGAAAGCTTAAACAGAAACAATTAAGAAAACACAAAATGAGGGGATGCTGGAAATAGAAAAACTGGGTAAATGATCAGCCTTGAACAAAGAAAATCTCAAGTCCAACAAATCCCTAAAACAAAATATCCAGGAAATATGGGACACCATGGAAAGGCCAGACCTAAGGATAATAGGTATAGAAGAAGGTGAAGAAATACAGCTCAAGTGCACAGAAAACATACTCGACAAAATCATAGAAGAAAACTTTCCCAACCTAAAAAAGGATATGCCTATGAAACTACAAGCTTACAGAACCACAAAAAGAAGTCCCCTTGCCACATAATAATCGAAACACAAAACTTACAGAATTAGAAAAAAAAAGTATTAAGAGCAGCAAAGGAAAAAGACCAAGTAACATATAAAGGCAGACCTATCAGAATTACATCTGACTTCTCAATGAAAACTCTGAAAGTCAGAAGGTCCTGGATAGATGTTCTACAAACACTAAAGGAATATGAATGCCAGTCCAAACTACTATACCCAGCAAAGTTTACTATCACTATAGATGGCGAAAGCAAGATATTCCATGACAAAACCAGATTTAAACAATACATATCTACAAATCCAGCACTACAGAAAGTACTGAAAAGATAACTACACTCACAAAGACATAGTCAATAGATAATCCCACAAAAAAGAAAGAAAAGGGGGGGGATCCACACACAATACCACCATGAACAACAAACCCAAAACAAACAAGAATTAATAAACAATGGTCACTAATATTCCTCAATGTCAATGGTCTTAACTCGACTATAGAAAGACACAGGCTAACAGGATGAATATGAAGACAGAATACATCCTTTTGCTGCATACAAGAAACACATCGCAATGTCAAAGACAGATGTTACCTCAGAGTAAAGGATTGGGAAAAGATTTTTCCAATCGAATGGACTCAAGAAACAAGCTGACATAGCAATCTTAATATCTAACAAATTAGATTTCAAATTAAAATCAGTCAAAAGAGATGAAGAAGGTCATTTCATATTCATCATAGGAATAGTCCATCAAGATGAAGCCTCTATTCTGAACATCTATGCCCCAAATACGAATGCACCCATATTTGTAAAAAGAAACATTACTAAAACTCAAATCACAAATAAAACCTCATACACTTATAGTGGGAGACTTCAACACCTCACTCTCACCACTAGACAGGACCAGCAAACAGAAACTTAACAAAGGAACTAACAAAATTTATGACCCAATTTGGATTAACAGACATCTATAGAACATTCCATCAGAACATAAAATAATATACCTTCTCAGCACCACATGGAACCTTCTCTAAAATCAGCAACATACTTGGCAACATAACAAACCTCAACATATCCAAAAAATTGGAATAACTCCCTGTTTCCTATCGAATCACATGGTTTAATGTTAGAATTCAACAATACAAATTGCAGACACCCTACAAACTCAAGGAAATTGAACAATACACAATTGCACCATTCCTAGGTCAAGGAAGAAATAAAAAAATAAAGAATTCCTAGGATTCAACGAGAATGAAGATACAACATACCCAAACTCATGGGACACTTTGAAAGCAGTGCTAATAGGAAAGTTCATAGCACTAGGTGCCCACAAGAAGAAACTGGAGAATAGTCACACTAGAGAATTAACAGCACAACTGAAAGCTCTTAAACAAAGAAGCAAACTCACCCAGGAGAAGTAGATGCCAGGAAATAATCAAATTGAGGACTGAAATCAATAAAATAGAAACAAAGAAAACAATACAAAGAATCAATGAAACAAAGAGATGGTTCTTTGAGAAAATCAACAAGATAGACAAACCTTTATCCAAACTAACCAAATGCAGAGAGAGAGAGCATGCTAATTAACAAAATCAGAAATGAAAAGGGGAACATAACAACTGAGTAAATGCAGAAAATCATCAGGTCATACTTTGAAAACCTGTACTCCACAAAATTATAAAATTTAAAGGAAATGTACAGTTTTCTGGATAGATACCACTTACCAACATTAAATCAACAACAGATAAACAATTTAAATAGATATATAACCCCTAATGAAATAGAAGCAGTCATCAAAATCTCCCAATCAAAAAAAAGCCCAACGACAGAGCGTTTCAGTGTATAATTCTACCAGAAATTCAAAGAAGAGCTAATACCAGTATTCCTCAAACTGTTCCACACAAAAGAAGCAGAAGGGTCATTGCCAAACTCTTTTTATGAGGCTACAATTACCTTGATACTCAAGCCACACAAAGACATAACTAAGAAAGAGAACTATAGACCAATCTCCCTCATGAACATCAATGCAAAAATACTCAACAAAATACTGGCAAATAGAATCCAAGAACACCTCAGAAAAATCATCTACCATGATCAAGTAGGCTTCATCCCAGGGATGCAGGCATGGTTTAACATATGAAAATTCATCAAAGTAATCCACCAAATAAACAAACTGAAAAAGAAAAACCACATGATCATCTCACTAGATGCTGAAAAAACCCTTGACAAAATCCAACACCCCTTCATGATAAAGGTCTTGGAGACATCATTGACATGTAAAACAAGCTATTTAAAATGTAAAAATAAATAAATAAATTTTAAAAAACATAATAAAAGCAATATACGGCAAACTAACTGCCAAATTCAAACTAAATGGAGAGAAACTCAATGTGATTCCTCTAAAATGAGGAATAAGACAAGGCTGTCCACTCTCTCCATATCTCTTCAGTATTGTACTTGAAGTTGTAGCTAGAGCAGTAAGACAAAAAAAAGGAGATCAAGGGGATAGAAATTGGAAAGAAAGAAGCCAAACTTTCACTATTTGCAAAAGATATGATAATTTACATAAGTGACCTGAAAAACTCTACCAGGGAACTCCTACAGCTGAAAAACCAAAAAAAAAAAAATACATTGAAAGACAACTGTGGCCTGCTTGTGGATAAAAGAAAAGGGTACCATGGGAGTGGTGAGCTGTGGATTTCAATCCTGTCTGAGATCCTGTTTTGTTCTGCTTGGTTTTGAGACATGGTTTCTCTGTGTAGCCCTGGATATTGTGCTCTGTAGACCAGGCTGGCCTCAAACTCAAAATCTAAGTGATGAGAGATACTTTTAGTTTCCTGTGTAATTAGATACATAATAATATCAAGTCAAATAGAAGCTATTTGATCAGCTGTTAAGAGTATGAGCTCTGATTAAAAACCTCCCACAAAGTAAAAGAAATACTGAATTAAAATAGATAGTAAGTTAGAGATTGGGAAAAATATTTGCAAATTATTTGCCTAACAATGGACAAATATCCAAATTAATAAAAGACTCATGCGACTTAATAGTACAAAAGCAAACGATCCATTTAAAACATAAGACATTTCTCTAGAGAATATCCAAAAATGGCTAGTGGGAATATGAAAAGTTGTCAAACATTATTAATCATCAGGGTAATGCAAATCAAAACCATAACAAGACAACGCCACAATATGACCCCTGAGAAGGATACTTTCAAACCGTCAAAAGGTAATAAATGTTGTCAAGGATCCAGGAGGAAAAGAAACCAAGTAAACTGTTGGAAGGAAGATATACAGGTACAGCTACTATGAAAAACAGCCTGATGATTAATAAAGAATTTAAAAATAGAACTATTGCATGAACAACAAGCTCTCTTCTAGACATCTATCCACAGGAAATGACATCATCAATTCTTAAAGATGTCTGTATTTCCATATTCACAATAGTCAGAAGCTCTGTTCATAAAAGTCAAGGTATAAAGCAAACACTTACCAGTGAATAAACAAAGAAAATGAGACGTATAAACTGTGCTATCAAAACTGAATAACACTCAGCCTTTGAAAGAGAGACTCTGTTAGCTAACATAACCTGGATAATGTTCTAACTCAGATCAGCATGTGCCAGAAAAGAAAATACTCTATGGTCTCATCTGTGTGTAGAATCTAAGAACAATAAAGAGCAAGAGGATCAGGGAGTTTGCTGTGGGATTGGATCTCCTAGTCACAGCAGAAGTTACATCCTTATAGTCTCACCAACATGACAGCATGAATGTGAGCTGAGCAAGGATGACACCAATGGACATGCCAGACTAGGCGAGGAAAAGGCCACAGAGGCCTCAACCATACACAAAGAACCACAGGCAACTGAGGAATGTTGGGAGTGGGAGAGTTGGTCTTCCCAGGGAGAAGCACATCAACTGGTTGTTCAGTGCCAAAGGGTCAGCTCTGAAAACACACATACAAGTAACATTATAAGAACATACAGGTTATTTTCAGGAATATGAATATGTATACACATGTATACATATGCATACAATAACCACTTTTAAAAAAAGAGGCCATGAATTTGAAGGAGAGCAGGAAGGGCATATGGGAGAGTTTGGAGTGAGGAAAGATAAGGTAGACATGTAATTAAATTATAATCACAAAATAAAACATTAAATTTCAAGTCTAATATGTAGAGTTAGAAAACAAAAGCATGGTAATTGAGGGAGATAGAGTGGGCGTGTAGAGGAAATGAAGTTACAAAGTAGCAGATATACAAGGTGAAGAAGTCTAGAGTAAGTGAAGCATGAGGACTACAGCTAATGAAACAATAACAAAAACTGTGTAGTTGTGAAATGATGGGCAGCTCTGGCAACTTTCTCCACTCCCTCTTTGTAGTCCATAGCATCATGTTGTTCACCTCAACTATACATAATAAAAATGCATGAACTCAAAACTGGGATTAGAATGAAGATCTGAGTCTTGCTATCTGAGTGATTATTGACAAGTGATGTGTTGAATAGGAATAATCATAGTACCTGTCACTATTTGCTGATGATATGATAGTCTACATGAGTATCCCAAAGAATTCTACCAGGGAACTCCTACAGATGATAAACACCTTCAGCAAAGTGGCAGGATACAAGATTAACTCAAAAAATCAGTAGCCCTACTGTATATAGACGATAAATGTGCTGAGAAAGAAATCAGAGAAACCTTTACAATAGCCACAAACAACATAAAATATCTTGGGGTAACTCTAACAAAACAGGTGAAAGACCTGTATGACAAGAACTTTGAGTCTTTAAAGAAAGAAATTAAAGAAGATACCAGAAAATGGAAAGATCTCCCATGCTCTTGGATAGGCAGGATCAACATAGTAAAAAACTTACCAAAAGAAATCTACAGATTCAATGCAATCCCCAACAAAATTCTTCACAGACCTTGAAAGGACAATTCTCAACTTCATATGGAAAAACAAAAGACCCAGGATAGACAAAACAACCCTGTACAATAAAAGAACTTCAGAAGGCATCACCATCCCTGACTTCAAGCTCTATTATAGAGCTATAGTAATTAAAACAGCTTGGTAATGGCACAAAAATAGGCAGGTAGACCAATGGAATAGAATTGAAAACCCTGATATTAACCCACACACCTATGAACACCTGATCTTTGACAAAGAAGCTAAAATTATACAATGGAAAAAAGAAAACATCTTCAACAAATGGTGCTGGCATAACTGGATGCTGGCATGTAGAAGATTGCAGATAGATCCATATCTATCACCATGCACAAAACTCAAGTCCAAGTGGATCAAAGACCTTAACATAAATCCAGCCACACTAAACCTCTTAGAAGAGAAAGTGGGAAGTACCCTTGAACGAATTGGTACAGGAGACTGCTTCCTGAACATAACACCAGTAGCACAGACATTAAGATCAACAATTAATAAATGGGACCTCCTGAAACTGAGAAGCTTCTGTAAGACAAAGGACACAGTCAACATGTCAATAAGATTAAATAAGGAGAAAATTTCAGAGATTTCCCTGTGACTGCCATATGGGAAATATTCAAAAAGTTAGTAGATTCTATGTGATCTCGTTTTAGAAAACAATTAAACTAATGCCATATTCCAGCAAGTTAGACATGTTTTCTATTTTGTTTCCAAAACCTACAGATTTAGAATACCATTCTTTTAACTGATAGACTTTCAGCATATTTCCATGACAACAGAATAGAGACAGAATTCAAGTTCACTGACACCTCAGTCCCACCCTCATTCAAACAACAGGAAAACTGGGTTTCAAAATCCAGAGAGTGGAGCAGTATCTTCAAAACAATAGAGTCCCTTTCACGCCCCAGCTGCTTCCAGCACACATCTGAACAAAGCAGGGCCCCTGGCAAAGTGCTGCTTTGAAAGAGCCCCTGTGAAGAGCTCATACCATGCCCATTGTTTGGGTCATGACCACCCCTTGACAGAGTTGCTAGTACAGAAGGTGCTATGGGCTCCTGTGAGCCCCACTCTGCACCAGCTCTCTGCAACCCACACAGTGATGCTGGTGTGAGCATCTGCCAGCTCTGAAGAGCTGTAGACATTGCCAGGTGAAAAGATGGGGGTCTTAATACGGTGCCATCGGATACTCTCTGCAGAAAACAGCAGCAACATCACATTGTTTTATAATAACCAAGGATCTCACACTGGTCCCTCCGCTCACCCCTCCCCATGGTCTTATTTTACTGGCAACTGAAATGCAAATACTTCTTGGGCTCTCTGTCTAGAAGCCCCACCCCCAGCTTCCAAAGACAGGCCCCAGGGTGCTGACATACACAAGTATCAGTAGACAGAATGAGACTTTTCCCACCATTCCAAAAAGGACAAGCCAGGCAGCAAATAATAAATTGTGGGACATACGTACCCCCAGGACGGCCTTATGAAGAAGATGCTAACTAAATAAATCTGGCTAGCTCAGAACAACGCCTCCACTGTGGTCTAGGAGACAGCTAGGTGTGGTGGCCCAGGCCTTTAATCCCAGTACTCCTGAAGCCACAACCTTGAACTCACAGAGATCTACCTGACTCTGCCTCCCCAATTCTGGGATTTTAAGGCATGTGCCACCACCACCCAGCACATGTTATCTTTGTAATAAAACCCATTCACATCTATAAAATCCATTCATTGTGTTTGATTCATTCATACTGCGTGCACTTAGATATTTATGGCTCATAATTCTAGAGATTCAAGCAGCACATTGCAGCCTCTGGTAAGGTTCCCCCTTGGCACGTCACATCGGCCTCTACACTCCTCTATATCTGAGTGGTCTTTCTCCCACTCACTATAAAGCTTCCAGAATTCACTCATGAGGCTCCCACCCTAATGACTTTTCTTTCCAAAGGCCTTACCTGTAACACCATGGTTAAGTTTCCACCTGTGTCACACCGTTAGCATATAGCTTCAGAAACTGGACCCTTATATGAACTCAAAGTAGACAGATCCTATTTAAAACATAATGTTGAGCAAAGAAGGAGCTAACCCTATCCATTCTCGGCATGCAAAAATTCAGCTTCCGGAGGCCAGGAGTTGGTGGCACACACCTTTAATACCAGCACTCGGGAGACAGAGGTAGGTGAATCTCTGTAAGTTCGAGGCCAGCCTGGTCTATAGAGTGATTGCCAGGACAGGCTCCAAAGCAATACAGAGAAACCCTGTCTCAAGCAAACAAACAAAAAACCAGCTTCCAAGTGACCATGCCCCATATTGCAGAGATAGGTACCCATACTGGTTCTCTTGCAGATTTACTGGGTGAAGAGAAGAAACACAAAATGCTGACCCTGAGTCAAGCGCCTTGAGTCTCCCCTTTTTGACTAAGGTAACAAGTCCAGGAGCAGTGTGATCACAGCTCTCCAGGTGAGGAACCTGAAGCCACTGAGATCTCTGAGCTGGTAGAGGGAGTACTATTCTGATTCAGATGCTTTGAAAACAATTGAAAAGCACAAAGTGTGACGTAATTATCACTCAGTGTTCCAACCTTCCAAAGCTAATCATTGTTAACCTTGGGATATTTTAAAAACATATTTTTAGTATAGATAGCTTATACTAAGTAATTAAAACCGATGAGAAAATTACAAATACAAAAGTTTTCCTGCCATGGGTAGAATTAGATGTGTAAAACGTAGGACTATACTGTAGTTAGGGTTGTACTGTGGGAAGGGGTGGTAAATTTAGAGTAACAGGCCTGAGTCTACAGGAAGGTATCCCCTCACCCACCCACTCCTCGCCATTCCGCCACGACTTCCTGAACCATGCTCATCTTGTGTGTTCAAAAGACTTTCAAAAGTCAAGGCTGGGATGCTTCCTAGTCCTGGGCACCCCATTAGTTGTAACCCAAAAAAGAATCCTGCCAAAGCTTAACACTATACATGCAAGCAGCTCTCATTCTCAGTAGTGATTCCCTTATATGTTGCTTTGAAGTATGAAATACTAAGTTACCCTCTTCAAAGAAAGGTTTTCCATTTGCTTGTTTTCTTGGTTCACATCTGTTTTTAATCTGTGCTTGCTTGTATGTGATTCTGTGTGTGCTTGTGAGTGTGCTATGTTTATGGGTAGCTGTGTATTCATATGCGTGTACCTTTGTTGGGAGGTTATAGGTGTTTGCATGAATGTCATGTTGGGGTGCGTGCATACATAAGCACCTCTGCACACATCTGCAGGGAAGCAGGGCTCCACCGCCTGAGAAGCCTCATGCAACTTACCCAGCACCGCGGAGGACTCTACCTATCTTGTGGGCTGATGTGAGACCTGAGTAGGATTCTGTGTCCTGTAGGATTTGCAGGAGGAAGAAGCTGCCACTTTACCCAGCACACAGTCCCAGCTTGGGTACCTGCTCCATTGGGAGCTACATTTATATAACACTACTGTATGGCACAGCCTCTCTCTCAGAGTCAGGAGGATAATTTACGGCACCCTCCTGCATCTTGATGATGCTGATTTTTCTTTACAATAGTGTACATATTAATAAAGAGCTACATCTAGAAAGATCCACAGGCTCAAAGTCCCATAGTCCCCTGACTGTGGCAAATGCAGAGCATAGCAAACATCAAGTCAGCCAGTTAGGCCTTTGTTATGAAATGAACATTCCTAAAATAATAAAGCACTTTTTTTGTTCAGTAAACTTTAATTGCAGTCATTTCTCAAAATACTGGCGAGATTGGCTCCAGGATTGCCGCACCAAGCCCACAGATTCTTAAGCCCCTTATATAAAATGGTACCATATCTATGTAGACCATATGAAGGTCCTCACATATTTTATATTATCTCTATGCCATTTCTAACACCTAATAGTGGAAATGTCATATAAATAATCATAGTGCTGTATTGTTTATGGAGTAATGATAGGAACTGAATATACATATTGCAGATGCAATATTGTCTTGTCTGTTGTTGGTTGAACCCATGGATACAGAACCCATGGATACTGTAAGTGCCTGGGTTCCTACGGTGAAGGAACCAACATCTGAGGGACACATAGTCAATAATGACTCACCTCCACAGGTCTCCTGGATCCGTACCACATCGCCAATCTGTAGGGTGAGATGCTGGGCTCCACTGCCTTGGAAGTTGTAGATGGCTGTGAAATGGAACACGGAGACAGTCAGTGACACCTCTAGGTATCTTGACTCCTTGGTCCACCTTGCTGCCTCTGCCTTGAGTGAATCTCACACTTAGGAAAGCCCACATGGGTTAAAGAAAGCCAGAGAAAAAACCAACTGCCTGCCTCAATCATCAACCATACCCACTTAAAAACTGAACCCCTTCCCACATTAGTCTTGTACTGTAGCCTTGACGACCAGGAGACTGCTTATACCATCCATACATCTGGCCTTTTGCTGTGCTCCAGGCATGAGATTGTGTATCTTCTTCTTCCTTCCTCACAAGCAACCCATTGTAAAGCAGGAGCTATGAGCCCAGAAATGGAAAGGAAGGCATTCTGGCCAGTCACCAAGATGAGAAATGCCAGGAAACTCTAATCCAGCTTCCATACTCTCACCCTCTCTGTTGGGCTGCCTTCTGCTCCCCATCTCCCCATCTCAGCAACAGAATCCTAACATGCAGGGCTCTCTACTACTCTGATACCACAAGATTGTCTTTGTCCAATAAGTAGGATGGGATGGGCTAGAGGTTTGAAAGCTACCAGATTGTAACACTGCTTAAGGTTGTGAGCCTTTAGGATGTTCTTGCTGGTGGAAACGAGTGACTAGGGGTGGGCCTTTGATTATGCCTTTTGCTAATTCCAGTCGTTGCTTCCTGATCCATTGCTTCAGAAGGACAAGGCATTGCCAGGAGCTCCCAACCACCACATAGCCCTTCTGCTATGCCTTCCACCCATGGTGGCCAGAAATTCATTTGAAATGGTGAGCCAAAATAACACCCCTCCTCTGAAGCTGTTACATCAGGCATTTCGTCACAACCAAAGAAAGCAACACAAAACATCTTACCTGCTTCCTAACCAAGCACAGCCAACCTAGAGCTCACCAGAACAAACCCTCAGGCTCCTGCAGGCCACAATCACACTGTTTCCTGAAGGTTGTAGTGTTCATGGAGGAGTGCTTAATATTCAGGAACGCATTCCCATCCATGGGCTGGAGAGTTAACTCAGTAACAGAGCGGTTCCTTAGCAAGTGCAAGGTCCTGGGTTCACTTCCAAGCATGACGGTGGGGGTCGGGGTAGGGATTCCAAAAAACACCAAGGGAACCTGCATTCTCATCCAAACTGTTAGTTCCTGGGGGCGGGAGTTGTCACAGACTTCTCTAGTCGTTTGGAACATGAGATCTCCCACATCATTGCAAGGAGGGGTAGAGGGGTAGGTTGATAGTAGCACAGTCATGGTCTCCTTTCCCCATGTCAGTGGCAGTCTTGATGATGGCTGCCTAAGTCACTGATGTAGGTTCCTGGAGCTGTAAACAGCAGAAGGACCTCGTCTCAAAAAGTTTTAAGGTGTGTGTGCGTGCGTGTGTGTTCCCTGCACGACTATTACATCTCTAGCTCTGAGCACTCATTTACAGAAGCCAGCTACCTTCACCCACCAGGGCAAAGATTTTAAGAACAACAACAACAAAAATATCTTCCCCAAACCCTGGGAATTTAGGATTATGATTGAAATACTTCTAAGAATAATGGCTTGAAAATACACCCACCTACACCAAAGAATTCCCATGCTGTGCATGAACGTCAGACACAAGCTGAGAGAATATGTCAAGAAGCCCTGAACTCTCAGCTCTGACTGAGTCTCAACAGCCATGCAGGCAGGAAGTTAGGCTGAGCAGAGTCGCTGAAGGCATGTCAGCATACAGAATCAGCTGCAAACACCAGAGTTTTCCTCCCTTTCTTTTGACTACAATTATTTAGGATCTCCAGTTCACACACACTGCACAGTCTTCATAAAGATATTTCCAAAAAGCGACTAACCATACAAACACTACCATCATCCAAGCACTACCATCTCAAGCAATGACACCAGGCTCTGGGCAAGAAGGAGAGCATGTCTTTCACAGCTATAACATCATAATTAATATTCAAATATTCATAATAATATCTAGTTTTCAATTCAAAATTATGAGGTATATTAAGAAGGAAGATAGCATAGTCAGTTCATGGGAAAGAATAAATTAAAAGAAAATTGGGCAAATAAAAGCACAAATATTGGACTTGGGAGATGAAGGGTTAAATCAACTGTCTTATGTACATTTAAAGAACTGAAGGGAAATAGGACACAAAGCATAGGGCACAAGCATGATGACTCTGAAGTAAACAGTATCACTGAAGACATAGAAATTGCAAAAGTAGAGCTGGGTATGGTGGCATGCAGCTACAATCCTAGCACTAGAGGCTGAAGCAGGAGGATCACAGGTTTGAATGAGGTCAGTGTGGATTCATAGTGACAACTTACCTCAGACAAAGAAATTAAATAGAAACTCTGGACAGAGACAACAGTAACAATAGGAAAAAAATTCATCAAAGAATTTCTACAGCAGATCAGTAAGGTGGGAGAGAAAATGGGCGATCTTGAAGATAGGGCAGCTGAGATCAAACCAGACCAAGATGCATCAAGAGAAAATGGCAAACAAAAGCAAGCCAATCAGAGACCTATGTGTTGCAACAAAATTATTGTCATAATGGGAGTTCCAAAGGGAGAGGAGAGATAAATCAGGCAGAAAAAGAAATGAAGAAATAATGGTCAGAAACCACCCAAGTTTAATGGAAGATGTGAGTCTCCATAGCAAGGGAAACAGAAGCAGGATGATCTCAAAGCACTGTGCACTGAGACACATTTAAGTCCAACTGTTTCACACAAAGACGAAGAATTTTTAATGCAGCAAAGAAACAAATCACTCTATACAAAGGATCCTAATGAGATCAAAGCACAGGGCTCTCGTTTAAAAACCATGAAGGCAATTAGGAGACTAAAAGGGGAAAATAATCAGCAGATGGAGAATTCCGTAGCTAATAGGATTTCCATTCAGAAATGAAGAGAAAAATTAAGAACTTAACAAAACCGATTTAAAAAAAAAACTGTCTCCATAGCTAGTAAATTACACCACAGTCTCAATGAACTAAGGTGACTGAGATAAACTCATAAAGCAATAATCATATGTCTATGATAATGGGCACACAATGTGAAGATGTGATTGTAATGTAATATAAAGGGTGATACCACAGCAAGGCATATACTATGGCATACGACTAATATCAGCTCTGACTAGATTGTTATAAGAGAATGTAATGAATTGTAAAGACCAAGGTAACCAGTAAACAGTAACAAAACAACTTCAGGGGCTGGAAAGATGCCTCAGCAGTACGAGCACCAGCTCATCTTCCATAATACTCTGGTTTGATTGCCAACTCTCACTTGACAACTCACAACCATCTGTCACCCCAATTCCAAGGAGATCTGGCGCCCACTTCTGGCCTCTCTGGGCACTGTACACGTGTGGTATGTAAACAAAATATCCATATACATAAAAAATGAAGATGAATAATTTTAAAAATTAAGCAACTCAAAACATTTAGAAAGGGAAACTAGAATTTGAAAAATATAGACAAGTAGGAAAGAAGGACAAATAAGAACAAAGTATAAAGATACACAGGTGTAAACCTGAAGTAATGAAACCCTCATTAAAGCACGAATAGCAAAAGGGAAAAATAATTAAATCCTGTTAAATCCAACAGTACACAATTTATAAAGTAAAAATATTTTATAAGGAAAGCATGTGACTGATGTGAATTAAAAATGGAGGTTTTATTTTAGTTTTTCCTTGTTTGTTATTGTTTTTTCTTTTTTTAAGAAAAAACCTGCCTAAAATAATCTTGTAAAAAGTGTGTATTTTTAAAATTTTGTTTTAATATACATTATTATAAAGCCAAAATATAATTGCTTTCAGATTTGGAGTTTAAAATATAACTATAGAGGTGATCCTGATTCTTTTTTTTTTTTAAGTTTAAATTTAGATAAGAAACAAGGTTGCTTCACAAGTCAGTTCCAGGTCCCTCTCCCTTTCCCTCCCCTCCTCCTGTGCCCTCTCCCCAACTCCCCCATTATCCCCTCATTTCCCCAGGGAGGGTGAGGCCCTCCATGGGGGTGTCCATAGTCTGTCATTTCATCCAGGGCAAGGCCTAGACCCTCCCCCAAGAGTTCAGGGTGAGAGTGCATCTCTCATTGTTGGATGGGAGTCCAAAGTCCATGTGTATACTCGGGATGAGTACTGATCTACTGCCCAAGGCTCAATAGATTACCTAGGCCTCCTCACTTACACCCACATTCAGGGGGTCTTGATCGGTCCCATGCTGGATTCCCAGGCTGATGCCTGGATCCTCATTCTTTGACGTCTCATAAAATGAGACATTTTGTAAATTAATGCATAACAAAACTGAAATAAGATTATTTTCCATTTGAAATTTTATATAGTTTAAAAGCGCTTCTGTGTTCTTTGTTGTTACTGGGTCACTGCAGATCTTTAGTGGAAAGTTTATATTTAGCTAAACTGTTATGTTAATTAAGAAATGCATAAATCTTTTATTCTTAATATTTGTAATTCTAAATAAATCGATCTATGAAATTTGAAAAAGAAAGAAAAAGATCCCAATCCAAGTACATATTGTTTCCAGAGATTTGCTTTAGATACACTAGTAGGTTAGATGTTTAAATGTCCTATATACACACAGTAAACAAAAAGGAGCAATGGAAGGTATACTAATAGTAGACAAACAGACTTTAAGTGAAACTTTAATAGATGAGACCAAAGAACACTCTATCCTGGCAAAGGATCCACACACTAGGTAGGGATAGTTACAAATATACATATACCTAAGAACAGAACAAAATATATTAGCAAACACTGACAGGTAGTTCCACAACAGTAGCTGAAGATCTCATTAACCTGTTACCAGCAATGGATAGAAAGTTAGGCACAAAGTCAAGAAGGAAACAGAAGAATTAATCAGTACCACAAACAACTGGATCTAACCAACATCTGTAAAACACTGCCCTCTAGAATTCATGTTCTCCAGGTACATGGACATTCTACAGCATAGATCACAAGTTAGGCCACACAATGAGTCTTGGTGCGATAAAATGACTAAAATAATGAAAAGTATCTTTTGTGACCACACAGAAATAAAGCTAGAGATCCCTACCAGAATCAAATCTGAAAAAAAAATCACAAGGGAGTGTAAAAAGCATAGGCAAAAGTAAAACGACTATCAGACTCACAAGAAAAATTAGGAAATCTTTTTGGAACAAATTTAAATGAAAACAAAACCCAACAAAACTCACTAATACCACAAAAAGCATGATTAGAAAATTTCATAGCTGTTAATATCTGCCTGGAAGCACAACATAGACCTCAAATTAATTATCTATTTTTCTACTTTTAACAACTAACAACAGAAACAAAAGCTAAGCCCAAAGGTAAAAGAAAATAATACAAATTAAGCAATGAGAAGTACACTAGAGGATAGAATGCAATAAATACTCAGCAAAACTAGAATTTGCTCCTTTGAAGATATATACAGGTAGGTAGAGAAAATACTTCAAAAAGCATTGTGGGTAGTCTTGGCTTAACAGGAGGGATATGCAAGTAAAGACCAGTATCCCTTGTGGACATAGATGCATGCATCCACAAGAGATTAGCAAGTGGAATCTAGTGACATATTAAAAAGATGCCATGGACAAGTAGTAATTTCCCCAGAAATGTAGGATTCCATGCTCAGTCTTAGTGTGTGGGAGAGGGGCTGGAACCTGTCCCAACCTATTGTACCAGACTATGTTGACTCCTCAAGGGAGCCGTTACCCATTGGGAGGAGTGAACTGGGGATGGACCACAGGGGGAGATAAGGGTGGGTGGCAAGAGATGAGGGAGGACACGGGCCTCACAACAGACCAGAAGCAGAGGAAGTGAGGAGGAAAGTGGCATAGATAAGAAACAGCCCCCCAAAGGACCACTGCCAGCTAGGAACCACCCTCCAAAATTAACACCAGCAGCCAGTGGCCACCTTTCCATCACATAGGTCTGTAGGGGAACAATTCTGATTCTAACTATAACAGGGGCTTATCTTACACCTTCAAAACTTAACTCAAAATACGTCAAGATCATGCGTATTTATAAAACTCTTAAGAGAAATATGGCTGTAAGTTTTTATGATCTGAGTTGGCCATGGTTTCTTAGATGGACATGTGATGGCTTGAGTGAGAATGATCCTATAGGCTCACATACTTAAATGTTTGGTTCCCAGTAGTAAACTGTTTAGGTCGGATTAGAATATGTGGCCTTATTGGAGGAATTGTGCACTGAGGGTTGGCTTTGAGATTTCAAAAGTACATGCCAGGCCCAGCCTCACTCTTTCTTTCTGCTGCCTGTGGGTCAGGAAATAAACTCTTAGCTACAGCTCTAATACCATGTCTGCCTGCCACCATGCTTTCCACCACGACGGTCATGGACTAACCCTCTGAAATGGAAAGCAAGCCCCCAATTACATGTTTTCTTTTATAAGTTTCCTGGGTCCCGGTGTTTCATCAAACCCTAGGTAAGACATATAACAAAAAATGTCTGCTATTTTTAAAAATAGGAAGGCAATTTGTACTTCATCAAAAATTTAAAACCTTTGTGCATCAAAGCTTACATCCAAGAAAGTGGAATGATGTAATTTTTAGGGGAAATGGATGCAGCTGGAAAATACACTGAGAATGGTATCCAGGCTCAGATATAGAGACACCCTCACATTTGTCTCTTATATGTGGATCTTAGTTTTGAATCTTTATGTTTGTGTGTTTGGGTCAGAATATTTGTAGAAATCGGCAACCTAGAAATGCCCCCCCAAATGGAGAGGAAATGGCCTTCAGAGCAGTCAGACAGTAGAAAATATATCATTTTAAAGTACACAGATGGAGAATTTGTGGGTGGATAGGTTAATGCATGGGTGGGGAGGAGGAAAAGATGAAAGAGAAGGTCAATCAAAACTAAGGATTCACGAAAAGGCCAAATAGAAACCCACTACTTTGTAAGCTAATTAATATATAATTTTTGGAAGAGTTTGGACAGGGTTACTCTACAAATGTGGATAGTGTTGCTCTACAAGCCTCAGGTTATAAAGCCAACATCCCAGTGTCAAGCATGGAATACCTCCCTATGAGTTAGTAACCAGGGAAGTTCCAGAGGCCCCCCAAAATGATATAGGCCATTGTTATTGCTCTTGGTTACACACAGAGCTAAATAGTAAGACCCTGCTGTGGAACCCACAACATATTTTGGTTGCAGAACATAGAGATAGCAAGTTGGAACTGAGCTGGAAGCTTCCTCCCTGCTGGCTAGCTCTCACAGTGCCCAATGGTGCTCTGCAGGCTGATGAGGGAGAAACATCACCAATAGCCTTACCAGTGGTGGACCTGCATTGTACAATAATGATCATCCAGCAAGATATACCCACTTGTGTGCAATAGTGAGATGACTCTCACAGGGATTGCAAACTGATTTCTGTTTAGTTTTGAGGCCTGCTCCACAGGAGGGACCTCAGCCTGGTACTGTAATACAAGGAATCACAGTATTAACTATTTACACAAAAGCTACAATGCACATAATTCAGTGTATAAATATACATGTAGAGTTTTAATCAGCTTTTATCATCTGAATTGATGGTGCCACTTCCAAGAGCCAAAGAACACCTAACGAAAACCCCAAAACTAGAGAGGAGAAGCCCTCTTTTGAGTTGTTTGCCAGAGTTGCCTAGGGTTGTATGCTCCCAAACATACAACCTTTTGCTGTTGCCCTTACTTACCCTCTAGAAGTAAAAAAGTAAGTCCCTATTGCTAAAGACAGCAACACTTGAGAAACAGGGCCCAGAGGTTCCCAAGTTGGAACTGTCCTAAAAGCCACCTCCCTGAAGACTAGCTTTCATGGTACTAGAAGGCACCATGCAAGCTTACAAAGGGGAAGTAACCACCAGTCCTTCCCAGCTATAACATCTATAAGCACAGTAACCCTAAGGGTGCAGTAGTGGTACACATACCTTGGCAGTGACTGACAGCTCTCTAATTGGACTAAGACCTGCTCAACAAGAGGAATACCATGCCTGGTATCTGAACCTGGCATCAACTCGGTGCTAATGAAATCACAGTTATTGGAGAAGAATCTACAGCCACTAGTTTACTAAACCAGCACAATCCCCAACAACAATCTATAAACATTGGTCCCTATACCCACAGGTAAGTGCAGTCTTCATCTCTCATCAAGGAAATTTCTCTTTGCAACAGATAGAGACCACTACAGAAAACAGCAACCATTCAAAATGCAGTTAAGGCTCAGTCTTAATGGATGCATCTGTACAACACTCCGGCATCTAAGACTCAGGGGACATTGCAAAAGAGTGAGTGGGAAGGTTAGAAGAGTCAGAGGACCAGGGCATTTGCTGTGAGATTTAATCTGCTATTAATATTAGAAGCTACACACATAAAATCTCACCAACAAGACTGCCCCCAATGTGAGCTGAACATGCCAACACATATGCCAAAGTGGACAAGAAAAAGTCCAAAGGCCTCAACTCTACCAAAAAAAAAAATACAGATAACTGAGGAAAGTTGGGAGTAGGAGAGATGGCCCTCCCTAGGGAAGAGCATACCAATTGGTTGTTCAGTGTGAAATGGTCAACCCTAAGAAAATACAAATAAATAACATAATATGGACTAAATAGGTTATATTTAGGAATATATATACATATGCATATATATACATATATGCATGCAATAACAATTAGTGAAAAAGAGACCAGGGACTTGAAGGAGAGTGGAGAGGAGTATACGGGAGGGTTTAAGGAAAGTGGAGGGAGAAATGCTGTAATTAAATTAAAATCTCAAAAACAAACAAATAAACAAAAGAACTCATGAGTGGAGATGTCGCAGACCCTAGGGGAGAACCTTCTCCTGTTGTTTAACTAAGTAGACAAGCCATCAAAGTATGCTTAGATATCTATATCTATAGCCATAAAATAGTGCTGCTCCCAGCCTTCAAAGAAGCTGCTTTTGCAATGGGCAGCGGGTAATGCAGAGATTCACAGCAACAAAGCAGATTTGTAGGAAACGTCTAGACTGTTCCGATCTTTGTAAAGAACTCTTACATTTGACCAACAAAGAGACAACATAGACCAATTTGCAAATGGATAAAGGAATTAAAAACCAATTTCACCAGAGACCCACAAATAGCGATGAGGACATGAAAAGATCTTCGTCATTAAAGTCATTAGGGAACTGCCAATCAGAACCACAGCACGCCACCTCATACCCACTGGTATGACCATAATTATTCTTTTAGTGTCTGAAAGGTATGCAGAAAGATTGAAATCCTCCAAACTTAGCATGGGAACAAGATGTGAAACAATTATGGGACTGTGTGCCTTGTCTTCAAAGGCGAGCAGAATTAACATGGGACCCAGCAATTCCATTCCCAACTCATACCCAAAAATTGTCAACAAGAGTTCAAACAAAAAGCCTTCACATGAATTTTCATTGGATGCTATTAGCATAAGCTAAAAGATCAAAACAACCTAGATATCTATCAGTAGCTGTATAATCAAAATGCGGTATATGCACACAACGGAATACTATTCAACCAGATAAAGGCACGAAGTGCAGGTTCCTGCTACCGAACAGATGGTACTAGAAAAACATTATACTAAGTAAAAGAAGTCAGACCCCAAAAGCCACATACTGCTCCACTCCATTTATATGAGAGATCAGAAACAGAGAAACAGGTGGCAAGCAGCTAAATGGCCCCTGGGGCAGAGTGAGGGCTGACTGCTTAGTGGGTAATAGATTCATTTTGGAGAAATGAGACTCTTCTATGGCTAGGCAATGGGAATGTAGCTGTGGTCAGTACTATCGAACTGTGCAACTTAGAGTGGTTTTTAAAAGAGGCAAGCTGAGAATATGTGTTCACTCAAAATTATGAAGAAACAACTGGGCACCGAGCACCCAAGTGTGCTGAGGTGCTGCTAGGAGGGAGAAGTGCGTGTTTGAGCAGGAGAGCAGAGAAGAATGTTGGGCCTTGAGGAGCCAGGGACCAGGATGTGGCAGCCACGTGTGGAGCGTGCCTTCAGTGATCCACAGTCATCAGTAACCTAGCAAGGGTATCAGGCAGCCTGGCCTTCACAGGCACCTCCCACCTACTTTGACAGCGGACAGCTGCAGGCCAGGCTTCCTCTCTGTGTCCTAAAGTAGGCATCATTGTGCTAGCTCTGACTACCCGGAAAGGCATGTGGGGAACCAAGCAAGTAAATTACACTTTACACAGGGTAAGGTTCCTAGAGAGAAACTGTACTTGACCAGGCCTAGCTAACCCAGAAGGGAGTGGGGAATGATGCTTGCCCTGACAAGAACCAGTGTTCATCAGGCATTTGCCTTGTACTAGACACCGTTCGAAGCTCTCTCCTCTTACACACTCACTCATCTAATCCTCACGGTACTGCTGCCAAGCAGGGAAAGAATGCTGTCCATATGTCAAATGAGGAACAAAGATGTTAATCAAGTTACCCAGTGTGTCCCAGTGCCTGAGCTGGGAGTACACTGCACCATGCCTGGCCCTGTGCACCATGCCTGACCCTGTGAAGCAGCCCTTGGCTTCTATAGATTGTTCTATAGACACGCCCTCTCACTCATCCCCTTTCCCTCTTCTTCACCCTCCCACCTCTGTAACATATGACCCCCTAAACCACAGCAATGAGAACTGAGTGACTCAGAAAAATGCCAGTTCTGCCATTTTGTGCAGTGTGACCTCCCTGGGTCTCATGTCCTTGCATGATGGTATCTATGGGACAAGGTTACTAGGATACTAAATGGGTCCAGTGCAAGGTGTGTCCTATCTCCCTAACCTCTCTATGAGAATGTTAGTGATGGGGATGAAGGGGCCTGAGAGGTGAAGAAGCTTAGGAAGATGAGGCAGGGTCTCAGACCCCAGCTCAGGTGGTCAGTTCTGTCCTTCACCGGCTCTGGCCTCAAGCCCAAGGCCACAGTGTGCCATTCTGTTTGTGCACCACACAAGGCCAAGAGAGCAGTGGAACCAGCACCAAACCCGACTGGGGTCAGCCTGCCCAATTGTACCTCTGCCCCACACTTTGTCCTCTGTAATCCAGACAGCCTGCTTGGACAGGAGATGCCGGTGAAGGATGCTAGGATTTCTGCTCTGGTCTCAGGCACCTCTGCAGCAGACCTGGGCAACCTGAGCACAGGCACTCAGATTAACAAGCCACCTGTGATTCGTTAGCTTCTACCAAGCATTCTGAGACTTCCTGCTTCCTCTAAATAACCCAAAGAGTGAGACAACACCCAGTCCCTTTTCTTCCAAGACAGCCAATCACAACTCTGAATGAGCAAATGATGGAACCACACACCACCTACACTCAAACACCTCTGGCCTGGGCCTGCCCTCTGGCACCGTTTCCTCATTTGCAGTCCCAGTTAGCCAAGATTCCATGTGGCCACCCTCGTTCTCAGTGAAGTTGATTTTATTTGCTGTCAACAGTTTCCTAAAAGACCCAACCCAATATTAGTCGCAAAAGGCACACACAGCCACAGTAAGAGCTCCAGCGTTGTGTGTCAGGTTTCTTTCTATCAGTATTACAAAATCTCCAAAAGCCAGCTAGTCAGAGCACCATAACTCCTTCCAAGCTTCAGGTCCCCTTTAATTCCACTTTGCAGCAGTTTGCAGTCAGTGACACAGAGGATCAACATTCAGTGAAGTTAATCCTTTGTCTAAGAGCAAGTCTAGAGAGAACCCCAGGGACCCAGAGGTTTCTCTTTGGCATAACTGAGTCGTTTCCTATTCCTTCCCCACATGGCCCAGCTTACACGTCTCTCTCTGCACTGGCTGCTGGTGCTTGGACACATGCCAGTGTGCTAGTGTCCTTGTTAATCAGGCTCTGCACTGACGCTCTGCTCCTCCAACCCACAGCTTGGCCTTGGGACTCAGCCTTGGAGCTGACAGGGCTGCAGGATCAACTGCGGTTTCCACCGAAGGAAACCACCCAGATGCGGGTCCGCCTATGCAGCAAATCAGGTCAGTGCACAGACACTTGGAGGGCGGGGCACACTGAGTTTTGCTCCGTGTCCTGTGGTTTTGTCCAGAGTCCTTTCCCTCACACACTGCCCACACACTTCAGCCAAGAGAGTTCAAACCTGTCAGCTTGAGATGTTTCAGAAACATCTTCACACTGGGTCTCCAAGGGAGACGTTTGCATGTGTCCCAAGGACTCACTGCTTACATATATGAAAGTAATGATGCCACACATAAGCCCATCCTCCCTTTGCTTGGGGGCCTCTGCTCTCAAAGCTTCATTTGCTAGGGGAAAACAGACAACGGAAGTGACTCTGCTCACCAGTACCCACTTCTGTTCAGTTTTCTAAATGACTAACAGGAAACTCCAGGGCAGGACGCCACCCTTTGCCGAGTGCGATTTCTTATCTCTGTTCGTTCCTGACCAGGCTGAGGGAAGGCCCACTTGTTCCCACCCTAAGAGGCACAGCCACTGTCAACACTTTAAGTGTGAAATGGAAAAGGAAGAAAGGCATCTGGGAATGGGAGCTGGTGGGGTGGCTTGGTGGCTGAAGGCCCCTTCTGCCAAGCCTGACAACCTGAGTTCTGTCCCCAGGACCCACAAAGTAAAATGAAAAGAACCAACACCTGCATGATGTCTGCTGACTCTCACACTGGAGCTTTGACATTCACAATGAACAAACAGACAAACCTGAGGCAGGCAAAGGACACTTCAGAACAAGAGCCACTGTTATTGTGGCCACGGACATAGGCAAGTGGGAGAGTTTACCTATTGCCTCGGTCCTAAGCCAGCTTACAGATCCCAGTCTAGCATCCTCATCACATATGGTCCTGCCTCCCCCCCCCCATCACAGGTGTCTAGCTCCACACAGAGGACTTGAGCATCTCATGCATCAAGTGCCACACCCAGGAACTCCAGCAGCAAAAAGTCAATGAGAGCTCATGAAGATGTTGTTCTCACAGCCAAGGATCAAAGGGGGTGTTCCCAAAAACTGGGGTGACCTGAGGCCACCAACTCCATCAGGGACTCATGTAGAAACCCCAGTCTGTCCGTCATCAGAACAGGTATTGTGAGGCTTTGATGGGATGCCTATCAACCTTGAAAACCGAACCCACTGGTTCCATACCAGTTCTTCCTGAAGGTACAACAGAGTTCTGCACATGAAGAATTCAAATGTAGGTTCAGGAGAGATGGCTAAGTGATTAAGAGTACTGATTGCTCTTCTGAAAGTCCTAGGTTGAATTCTCACCACCCATATAGTGGCTCACAATCATCTTTAACTTCCAGAGGATCTGATGCCTCCTCCCACCACACATGCATGTAGTGAACAGACAGACGTGCAGACAAAACACTGGTACACATAATTTTTAAATCCAAATCTATAGAGAAATAAGGTAAAATTGAATGTCATTGTGATATTCCTGTGGCTCACAGATACAGTAAATGTCCTGTCTCTATGTCACGTCTATGTTAGGAAATCAGTATATTTCCCTTTGTTTATAGATAAGGAAACTGAGGTACGGGAAGAAGGGTACACATTTATCTACCAGAAAGAAAGCTAGATAGATTGATAGACAGACAGACAAACAGACAATGCAGATGTCTAAATTCTAGCCACAGCACACAGTTTTCCAAGAAAGTGGTTGATTGACACCTACTGAGTACTTGTCATAGGCCAAGCACAGACACTGATTTCCTTGAGGGAAAGCCACAGAGCATCTTCTGAGAACTGAGGCTGTGGTGAGAGAAAAGATAAGCAAAGGCCTTGACATAGTTCATTTAATCATCAAGGTAACTCTCCAACATATTGTCACTCATTTAATTCAAGAAATTCAGAGCCTCAAGAACCAGACTAGGATGTAATTCAAAGGCAAAGAACCAGCTTACTGAGTGATGTGTGAGGCTCTAGCAAAATGGAAGGAGAAAGAGGGAGGATAGGGAAGGGAAGGACTTGCCTAAGGTCATACCACTAGAAAGCTTTAGAACCGTGGTTCTCAACCTTCCTAAAGCTTGTGACCCATCAATATAGTTCCTCATGTTGTGGTGACTTCCAACCATAAAATTATTTTCATTGCTGCTTCTTGAAATTTTGCTACTGTCATAAATCATAATGTAGGATATCTGATATGTGATCCCAAAGGGGGTCATAACTCACAGGTTGAGACTGCTGCTGTAGAAGGTATACTTGAACTCAGGAGAACCCAAAGTGCTTGATTCTCTGAGCAGCCCATTATTGACATCATGCCTTATTCTATACACACTGGACTAGTTCATATCCTGTCTTTCCCCCCAGCTCAGGGATGCTGAACTCCCAATGCCAAGAACAACACTTGGCCTACAGTAGATGCGCATTAATATTTACTGGGCTCTGCATGAGTACCTGTTGAAGGGATGGGGTGTGAATGAAGACAAAGACAGGTAAGCCTTTTCTTTTTCTTGAATATCTTGAGATTGGATCAAGAGATGCTGACCCAGCATAGCTGCCATCAAGTGCTCTGTGACCATTCAGGATGGATCTGTCCCTCATTTTGGGCCCTGTCATTTGCTGACATGGTTGAAAACAAGGTCTGCAGGCAACACCAAGTATTAATAGAGTTTAGACAAATTGCTGTATAAGAAAAACAAACCCAATAAGAGAAAAACAGAGAAGGCAATAGACTGATACTCATTTCTAGAACCTGACCTGAGCTTTGGAGAGCTTCTCCAATGGAACAGAACCAATGGGCATATCTTAGGGGCAAGTGCAATGCATTCAGTAACACAGATGAGCCATGTGCTGGAGTCTATGGGCAGGCACAACACAAGAGCAACACCCCGATGGGGCAGCAGAGAAGGCAGCTGCAGGGACCAGCAGAGCTCCAAACCCAGATGCAATGGAGCACATGACTTGAGATGGTCCCCAGTCTGGATGACAGATGGGGAGGAGGGAAGGAAGAGGAGGAAGAGGCAGGAGGAAAGAGAAACAGGAGGTGGCAGAGAGACAAAAAGAAGGAGGGAGGGGAGAAGTTCCTTCAGCAGCCAGGACACCTCAGAGAGCCACAGCTCACCTCCACTAGATCTTTGCTATACAACTGTTGGTAGCTGTAACTATTATGCTAATTTGCATATCAGGAAACTGAGGCAGTACAAGATTAAGCACAAGAAGACATGGTAAGGAAGGAGCCAAGCCAGGATTTCTCTGCAACCAGGCTGGCCTCGGAGATTTGGTCTCCACCACTGCATACCCCACCTCTTACAAAGATGGGCCTGTCACCTGAGTTATGCCAGGAGTTCTGGGGCCCTTCCTGGATTGTGACAATGGCCCTAGGGGCAACACATCATTGTGTAGTCTTTGGTGTGTCAAAGTGATCACATTCAGCCAACAGAAATAGAAATCAAGTTTGGATTCCCATGATGAATTCTCCAAGTCAGAGCTCCTCAGGTGGTGGCTGTTTTTCCTTCTGGCAGTATTTGTCTTTTCCCTAATTTGGGGCCAGGTAGAAGGCAGAATGTGCTTTCTAATAGGTAGAGACCAGAGATGCTACTTAACCATCCTCTATGGTTTAAATGTGACCTGAGTACGTACCAAGTGGCTCACTCACTGAAGGTGGGGCCTTGGTAACACAACACTAGGAAATGGTAGAGCCTTCAAGTGACAGAGCCCAATAGAAGTGGGTTAGGTCATTGAGACATTGCCTTTGGAAATGGGACTTAATTGTTCCTCAGAGAAACTTGTCATGAAAAGAACCGCCTGGCCCCTTCCCAGTCTTTGACTTCTCATTGCTTGTCTCCACTCTATTGGTGCCCGAGTGGTCCTGAAGTCCTCACCTGCTGCTGAGTAGGCAAAGCCCATGCTTAGTCTCTGATTTTCAACTACTAAAACTGTGTCCTAAACAAACTTCTCTTCCTTGTAAGTATTCTGCCTTTAGGCATTTTGTTAGAGCAACAGAAAATGGACTGATACACCACTGTATAGTGGAAAAGCGAGCTCTGTGTCAAAGAATCATGCCCAACTCACAGGATCAGCTGGTCCAAGATGGGTAAACCATGCTTAGAAGATGCCGTGGGCATTCCCACAACACAGGCATGCAGGTGTGCATACGCCGCCTTACTCTCACATACAATTATTGAGTTAGAAAGAGGGGTTAAAACAATCAACCACATCAGCCCTCTCTGCAGAAATTCTAAGTCTCTGGCGATCTGGTGTATCCTGCAGGTTAGAGAAGTAAACAGCCCTGGTTCTCCTGGACCCTCTGAAATTTAGTAGAGGAGACACATACACAAGAGACAAGGAGCTGTCTGAATGTGTAGAGCTCAGCTGCCAGGACAGCAGCTGTGGGCTCTCAGAGGGCAAAAGGCCCCATGAGGGAAGTGAGACTAGCGCCACAGGGAAGAAGAGAACATGAGCACAGGGCAGGAGAGGAGTGGTGGGAGGGGTGGAGCAGGAGGGAGGTAGGAGGAGTCAGTGTGATCTGCAAGGACACTGCAGGGCCATCTTAATGCAGCTGCAGGGTATGAACAAGTGGCCAGCTGTAATGGCCCAACATCAAGAAGGAGTTCAAGAGCTGCAGTGCTCTCCTAGGATATAGCCTCTTGAAAGGAAAGGGATAGGGTGAGAAGGTGGAGGCAGGATGGGTAACTCAGTCTACATGAACCTTGTGAGGCCCAGGAATGGGAAAACTTCGAATTCTACCTCCCTGATCCCTCCCTCATCTCTCCATCCATTTATCCATTCATCCACCTACCTGTCCATCCATGGACCCATCCTTCTACTCATTCTTCCACACATCCATCCACCCATCCATAAAATCAACAACTAAAGAAGCATCTTACACAACTACACTGGATAGAGGGTCAGCCTTGCCTTGTTGGAGCTCATATTCTATAAAGGGTCCCAGACAATTAAACAGAAGACTGCAGCAAAATGTGATGGGAGTGGTAGCAAGAGTCATGGTAACATAAAGCAAGGTGTCCACCTGCCCCAGCCTGAGAAACAGGAGATAGATAGTGATAGACAGTTTGCTGCCTCATACAGAGATTTACTACTGGACTGAGGTCCCCAGCGGCAGGGATGCTGTATCCACTATAATTCATTCATTCCCAACAGGGACTTATGGGGCTGAACTGATCTGAATAGATTGTGAAAATGCTTTTCTGACTGGTGGCAGCTCCTGAGTCCAAGATTCATACTTTGGAACAGAGAGCCTTGGCTGTATCCATTGTGGCACTTTACAGAATGGGTACTGACTACACTTTATCAGGGACTTTAACTAGCTCCAGATATGGGAATGAATGAGTTATAACACTGACTGTGCAGATGTATGCTTTCTGGAAAGATGGGCCTGCAGCTTCTGCCGGATTCTCAAGGGAACCCACTGTCAAAAACTTGGGATACTTGGGATCTCTGCCTCATCTTCCTATTACTCTTGGGCAAGACAGACTCAGAATGAATCCCCAGTGGAGCTCTTCCCTCGGAATGAATCACCTACTGGGAAAGGCAACGGATATTTACACAGTTCATAGACAATGTGTCCCCCAAACGCCAATGGGTTGGCAATGAAATCCCCAAATTCTTGTATTAGGATTAGATGACACCATAAGGGTAGAACCCAAGATGGCACAATTACTTTAAACAAAAGAAAGGAAGAATTGAGTTAGCACACATGCTCTACCTCACCAGGTGGTACCCTCCACCATGTTAATAAGTAGCAAGAACATTCAGTAGATGCTGAGAATATGCCCATGCCAAGTTGTCAGACTTCCCAGTCTCCAAACATAGGAGCTAAATCAACTTCTATTCTTAAATAATTACCCAGTCTGTGGTGTTCTGTTACAGCAATGGAAAGTGGACCATGGCACAGTTGAAAGGTGACAAAACAGAAGGGCTGAGGTGTGGTTTCAAAAGGACCTAAAATGAGTTGGAAACCTTTCTCCATCTTAGTTTCCTCTGCATCCTCCTCCCGGGTATCGTTGAGGATTGGACACAGTAACACACACCTTTCTAAATGAACCACACTGTGAAAGGGTGGGGCAATTCGCTATTTATAAGGAGGTTGGTGGTAACTTAGATCCAGAATGAGTAGAGAAATCCCACATGCTGTTTTGACACTTCCAGTTGTTCATCCAGAAGCCTGAGGACCATCCTGGACTCTGCTTTGTCTCTCATACTATGTCTAATCCATGAGGAAAATCCGCTTGCTCTGCCTACACTACCTGTATCCAAAAGAGAGGCCCATGTCAGCACATCTACGGCCACCTCCAAGTGCGAGCCACTGCCACATCATATCTAGGTCACTGCAGCTGCGATTTCACCAGCCTCTCTGCTATGACACTTAACTCCCTTTTTGTCACGTCCCACGAAACTGTCAGCCCAAGTGTAAGATGCGGCATTTCTCTATTCCGTTCCAATCCCTGAAATATCTCACCCCACCTTTCCATCTCTATGATACCCACAAAGTCCTTACTCTCTATGTCCCCCTCCCACAGAATCCGTCCTTATACTTCTACCCCAGATCCAACCACCCTGCCCCCCTACACATCAGAAGGGCATCCTCCTTGAGACATTATCTGCATTGCATGTGCTTTCCAACCTGAATGTTCTTCCCTTAGGAAGTTCCCTTACTGCTGCAGCCTGTTCACCAGCACACATGCCTCACCTGCCAGGTGTGAAGGTTTGAATGAGAATGGACCCCAGAGGCTCATATGTTTGAATGCTTGGTACTCAGTTGGTGAAAGTGTTTGGTGAGGATTAGAGAGTGTGGCCCTATTGGAGGGGGTGTGTCACTGGGGGTGGGCTTTGAGGTTTCAAAAGCCCACACCAGTCCCAGTTAGCTTTCTCTCTCTGCTTCCAACTTGCAGATCTGGATGTAAGCCCTTAGCTACTGCTACAGCACCATGCCTGCACACCTTCTGCCACGCTCCCTGCTGTGATGTTCATGGGTTCTAACCCTTTGGAACCACGAGCCCCAAACTGAATTCTTTCTTTTATAAGGTGGCTTGGTCATGATGTTTCTTCAAAGCAATGAAAAGTAACAGACACCGGGCAAAAACCTCAGCATTTAGCTGGAACCAGTGTTGTCTGTCACTCTGTAGCAGCTGATCTCACGGTCTGCCCCACCACATGTCACCCTCTGTCATGTTATAATGCAGCAAGAACACGGGCTCTCTTAGCCATAGTGTAGCCCTTGACCAAGGACCATGCTTTGCAACAGTATTCATCCATATGTCAGTTGTATCCCACTCCTCCAGGCCCAGTTTCTGCCACTGTGAATTTAAAACCAGTACAGAAACCAGCAGCATCCTTGTTGGGACAGGGAGACAAAGAATGTACTTCCCTGAGAACAAAATACAGTATGTCTTCAGCAGCTCACTGACTCAGCCTGACTGCTGCTCAATTCACACCAATTACAGAAAGGAGGGAGGAAGAAAGGGAGGGAGGGAGAGAGGGAGGGAGGGAAGGAGAGAAGGAGGAAGGGAGGGAGGGCCTCTCAGAGAGAACATGTGAGGTGTCCTCTAGAGATGGGTGACAACAACAAAGAACATCATCCCACATTTGCTCAATATAGGCTGCAAAATACAGACTGTGGTGCCTGTGTGTGCCTGATGATTAAAGACCTGCAAACTTTAAAAACAGTAGCAAATCCAGACACCCAGAAACAACTAGAGCATTATGGCATGGCACTTCCTGTCTCAAAATACAGCAAAACCAGAAGGATGCTGGGCTCAGGAGAAAGTGAAAATTGCATCTTTCTCCAAAGCTCCTTCAGACCTAGACACAATAGTTAGAGCCAAGCTGGACACTGACCGTGAGGCTCCCATATACCCAGGTAGTAGGGCAATCCCCTTACATGGACCTAATCAGCCAACCAAAAAGGGTGTGTCTAAATGGCCCAGAGTTGCTGAAACATCACAAAGGAGGAGGCCGGGCACCAAAGAATTAGAATTGGGAAAGAACTGTATTTTTCAATGTGGGTGTTTCTGTCATATCAGATGAATATTTGGGAACCAGTCCCAAGATACAGTTAGCCTCTTTTCCTGAGATGCCCTCAAGCATCTCTTTAGAATTCTATTCCCACTGCAAAGAGGTCTGCTCAGATGGTCCATGTTAAAATTCATCTCCACAATATACTCTTCCGTGGACAAGCATTCATTTATTTCAACGGGACACAGCATAATTTCTAACTGTATGCTTATCGACTGACCTATAACGTTCTTTTATCTTCATTACCAGACTATAAGCTCCTAAAGGGTGGGGAACATTTAGGGAGAATCTGGCAGCCTCAGTGACTAACATGATGCCTGGGACTTAGGAAAGAGCAAACAAATATACAAGAAATAAATGAAGAATGAACTGGTGAGTGGGCAAGTGTGTAAATAAGAGTTTCCTGTTGCCTTGACAACTAGAGCAGCAGAATTGGTTCCTCAGAAAGAGTGTTCATTCTAGCAGTTATCAAAGCACGTTACATGCTTGCCTCCTATGCAGACACCATTGTCCCCTCCACATACCTCTAGCTAGAAGAGCAACAAGTCATGTGACCTAAATATAGCCATAACAAATTGAACCAGGCAGAGGCAGCACCCTGAGCAGAGTGAAGCCTGTTCTTAGGCCGACAGTGGTTTGGGTGGCCTTTTTAAAAATCAAAACCCAAATATTTATTAAGAAGCAATTGCATTATTTTGCTGTTTTTATTGATCTTATGTAAAGGGTTTTGTTTCTGTAAACACAGACTTTGAAATAAATGCTTGGAGTTCCTAAGTATGATATTCAATGTAACAACCATTTCTTGTGCTGGTTTAAGATTTGTTTTTGTTTTTTATATATTTTAAATTAAAATATAATTACATTATTTTCCCTTTCCTCTCCAATCCCCCATCTACCGACCCTCTTGATCGATCTCTGAATCATGGCCTGCTTTTCGGGTTGTCGTTTTGAAAGGATGAAAAAGGCCACCATTCTGGATCCTCCCTCTTGGGACAGAAAAGACTCGGTGGATGCCAGAACACAAAGTCATACAGATTCTAGATGGAGGTAATGGTGGGGTGTTCGTGATATCAAAATTCAGAAAGAGTGATGGGATCGGAGGGAGGTAATAAGAACAGAGCTGAGGTATTTAGAGAGGCTGGGAAGTCAGGAGAGGACCCATGTGTTTGCACGGCTTCCCAAGTTCATGACCTTTGGGAAGCCTGACTGCTCAAACTTCCTGAATTTATGGATGATTCTCTTGCGCCTTAAAATGCATCACTTGCCCACACATAACAATATCTAAAATGAGCTATTTGAATGAATACTGTCCTTCATAATAAGATCCCAGGGTACAAAATACTCCAACCCATACCAGCTCTGTCCAAGGTTCTGAGTTACAAGTGTCTCCACACCCCTGAATTTGGAATTAGACAGGAACCCTTCCACATCCTGCCCACTGAGATGCAGGACCTGTTGTGATTTAAATCTTGCCCCTGTGCCTTAAAACAGAGTGACTTTAGTGTCCTAATCCCCAGTATCCTAGAATGTAAATTCATGTCACTGTATGGTGTTTCTGGAAATAATTGTTAAAACAGGTCACCAGAGTTTCTTCTAATCCAATAGGACTGACTCAGTGTTTTCATTAAAAAGAAAAGGTGGGGACATACTGACACAGAGGGAATGCAGGGAAGATCCTTCCTCACCCCTCAGCAGATGGTCAAACCCAAGCTGGAACATGTTGTTAGAACAAACACTCACCTTTAGGGAATCAAAAGATGCCACCCCCAATTATGCCACTTTAGTTTAGTTATGAAAAGCTGGAGAAGAGTCAGAGCTGCGAAGAGCTTTGGAGGACCATGTTTTAGGTGATAAAAAGCAGGCAGTTCTCAAAACAGGACAGCCATAAATGCTCACCCATAGAGGCCTTTTGTGGCCATGAAAACCATGGAAAGTTGGCTCCAAAATGACCTTCACTGAGTGAGTCACAATCCAGAGTCAGCCTCCATTGGAAGCCCATACCCATTCCTTTTATCCTGCACTTCTCTGAGATTCCTCTCCCCTGTTGAGCTGCCATATAAGGGCATGTTCGAAGCCACCCAGAGCTGCCCTTTCCTAGGTGTTCCCTGCATCAGAATATGCACATGTGATCACCTTCAGCTCATTTTTCCTCTGTCATTCTGTCCTTTTTATAGTGTACAGGGCACCAGTCAAGAAAGGGAGCAAAAGGAGACTTCCTTCCCCTCCCCATAAGCATAAGTGAGGCTCTGTACAAATGTGCCTAACAGGCCCACTTCAGAGCAGACACTTTTTTTTTCCATCCTAGCTCTCAATCTGAAGGCTCCTGCCTCGTGTTCTCACTTATAGTCCCTGGCTGTCATAGCAGAGACCATGCATGATCTGCTATGGACTTAACTGTGTCTCCTTAAAACTTAAAGGCTAAAGTCCTAGTCCTTACTTGATGGGGGAAGTCCTATGTATATGTCAGTAAAGCACTGCTGGCCAATAGGAATCTAGATAGGTGGGACTAGGAGTCCAGGAGAACTCTGGGAAGGAAAAACACAGGGAGTCAAGATGTAACGCCATGGGGTAGGAAGCCCGGAACTATTCTCTAGTAAGAGAAATACTTAGATTAACAATTATGGGGTAATTACTTAAGTCAGAGCTAGCCAGTAAGAAACAAGCAAGGCCAACAGCTTCATAATTAATATAGCCTACTGTGTGTTTATTTGGGACTCATGCGGCTCTGGAATCAGGCTGGCGGGAAGGCTTCTATCAAGGAAAAAGCTTCTCTTTACACTTACTATTTTGGAATAGAACCATATCTGCAGCAGGCACTTTGAAGACATAAATGGAGAATAAGCCCCTTGGTGTGAGGCCCTCACCCACTCTGACCAGTGTTCCTATAAGGAGATGAAAGACAGCAAACGTGTGGATGCCAAGAGGGGCAACCATGGAAAAAGGCAGTAAATGGCCCTCTGCCAATCAACTAGAGGCCACAGAAGACCCACCTTCCTGGCAAGTTGATCTTGGGCTCTCAGCTTCAAGAAACATGAGAAAATGAGTCTTGTCATGTAAGTCACTATTTTATCTACGATGCCTATTTTTCATCTACAATATCTCCTCTGCTTGTTTTGGGGTATAATTACTATCAACTGAGTACCTGGCTCATTGTAATATAGACTACATTTCCCAGCTCTTCTCGCAGATAGGTTTGGTCATGTGATTAAGTTTTAGCCTATAGGCTGTAAGAAGAAATGCCAAGAATCCCTTCAGATAAGTGTTCTTAAAGGTATAGGGCATGCCTTCCATATTCCTTTATCTTTCTTGATGGCTGCAAGGAGGACCCAATGGCTGGAGCTTTTGCCAGCAGCCTGGTTCAAGAGGCAAAGAATGCATCACAAGGAAGCAGCATAGAAGACATAAAGGATTGATCTACCTCTCCTCTCACAGCATTTGTGGGTGGAGGCTTCCAAGGGCAGCAAACTGTGGCTGGTAAATGTATGAGAGAAACTAATAGGAAATGAGTGTTATTCAATCAGGTCCACCTTGAAGTCAATTTTCTATGGATTTTGTGAGCAGCAAAATGAACATGTACCTCAGTCAATCCACCATTTCAGAGGTTCACTTTCATCCACAGTCAGACTTAAGCCCTATGACTCCATTTGCCCCATCTCCCTCCTCCCTCCATCCCTTCCTACATCTCTTCCAAGAACAAGACATCACTGACCAGAGTCTCACACAGAGAGAATTGAAATTGCAAATGCCAAAAGCCATGCTAATTTCAACTAGATTTGCGTTAGACCAACCAACTAGGCAATTAGAAACAGAATTATTACCCATTGTCCTGCCAGTCTATGTCCAATCTCTGCTCATCCTCAACTGCTTATACTAGCTTCTTACATGGGACATTCCCACTCAAAAGCTCAAGAACCACGGAAGGAAGTCAAGACTCGAAAGCTCCTTCCTACTCTAACGATAAGCAACCTCCTCTTTTCTCTACAAACATCTACTAAAACCAAATGAGACTTCTTGCTTGATCCAATGGCCATGCACAAGCTTTCTGCTTTCATCCATTTAAGAGCCTCTCTATTACAATAATTAATGCCTATAGTATTTAAAACCTAAAGTTTGAGGGCAGTGGAATTTAAGAGCTAGCTTCATTATCACCAAGTTATGTGAACTTGGGGTCTTCACCTGTAAAATGGGAATAATAATACCCTCCCTCACACAGACGTTCCAAAGACAAAGATGAGAATGGGCCTTTCAAACATAAACCACTACCATCTTACTAGGAGTAACTGTTCTGAAATTCCATTGGAACCATCATTTGGTGTCTCTCTTGATTCTGCAACTTCTCATTGTAAGGGAAGTCCCTGATCTTGGCCAAGACTATCACCAGATGCTTTACAACTATCATTCCAGGTAGTCCCCAGAACAATCCCATCATCATCTACACCATCATCATCAATGTCATCATCATCATCATCACCACATTATAGATGAAAAAACAAGTGTAGATGTGAACTAAGGTCTGACTTCACAATCCAAACTTCAAACCTTCTTCAAACTCCTCAAGGTATGGGCTATGTCCTTCTTGTTTTATAAGCAGGCTTCCTTGCCTGGGAAAAGTCTACTCCACTTCCACCCAGGCCTTCTCTAGAGCCCTGATGGAATCCGGTGCCAAGGGTACAGCAGGAATGGGAAATAGGCTGGTGGGGATTGCCTGCTGCCCACTACAACTCAAATTGGCTATGAGAACACCTGGTTCTGGCGATGAAGGAGCTTCAGCAAGAGACATCAGCACCCTTCCAATTAGGCCACAGGAAGGACAGCTAAGGACATCCATTCTGAGAATGAATCAAGTGGAATAGCACTCAGAGATGGCCCAGATGTCTTCACTCCTCATGCAATTCTAACTTTTTTCTTCCTCCAATGTCCTTCACAATGGAATGCTATGGAATAGGAAAGTATTTCTACCTGGACTTAGAATGAGAAAATAAGAGTATAATCTAGACGTGGCTTCCTTTTACCTTGCACTAAACCATTGCCTTTTCTCACAGCAGATGCTAAGAGCCCTTCCTTTCTGGACATGCTTCTCCAGGTCAGCTTTCATTCCCTAGGACACAAGGGAATGTGTTCTCCCACGTCTCCTGCCCATTTTGCAGTCCCTCTGTTCATGTGCAGAGTGCTAGCAGGGTCCCCCCAGCTGGAAAGCGTGGAGTTTTAGAAGCTTTGAAGTTTTAAAGGGGCCTTTATCGTCTAGTTCAAACTTCCCGTTTTATAGAGGGAGAGCCTGAGACCCCTTGCAGATATGACTTGCCTGTTCTCTGGTAGGGACCTTTCATCTTAAAGTGCTTCCAAGTGTCAAATGCTTGTCTGTGGATGAACAGATCTGAGCACCCCCACAGTAGCCATTCTCAAGTTGTGGCCCAGGAAAACACACACACACACACACACACACACACACTTGCATCTATCACTCCCACTTCTGAGCTGCCTCAGGCCTGACCTGTCCAATTGTCCTTTCTTGGGTGGGGTCTTCAATCTGGCAGTGTGGAAAACCCCTAAGTGGCCTTTAAATTTGCACTTAGAGTTTAGGAGGATTGCATCACCGATGCCACTTAGAGTCACAGTACCTGACACCTCCCTTCCCCCAGTCACCACTTCCGCCCCCAATTTGAAGCAGAGGCCTCTGGGAGGTTAGACGGCTGAAGCTGATGAGGCTCTTTTCTCAGAGATCCTCAGATAATCTGACAGGAACCATTCTCTCAAAGGCTATCCAGGGCTACCAAAGGACCCATTGGCTTCAGCCCCACTCCAAACTGGATGCCTGGGATATTGGAGCAGATCAGGGGTCACCTAACTCAAAGAAACAGGCAGAGCAAACCGGCAGATGGTGTGGTTTTGGAGATGGGTAGAGGGAGCCATGGTGGCTTCAAAATAGGCAGATGGAGAGAGCGCTCTATGCAACGCAAAGCCTGGCACACGGGGCTGAATATCAAAGATCAACAAGGACAGCTCATCTTGAAATGCGTGAGGGCTTGGGAGAGGCTGAAGGCAAGGATACATACACCTTCTCTGCCCCCGTTTTCCCCTTCAACCCAAGGGCTGCAGCAGCCAGAGAAAAGCACCGCGTCCCACACCGTAAGTCCTGCCCACACCCATCCTGCCGGTCCCATCGTGAGGCTCTCCAGCCACCTGCCCTTCTCTGTGCTACACCCCCAGTGCCCACACCTACCCACACCGTGCCGCTCCTTGTCAGTTTTGCGCCAGGGGGCCATGGCTAGACCGGAGCCTTGAGAACCTCCTGTTCTCTAGTGGAGCTGGCTGGTGTGTCTAGGCTCCTTGCAGGGCCTCACTTCCTTCCTCTTTTTAAACTCTCTCTTCAAGGTCCGCCTTCCCCTCCTCTGGGTTCCCACTGCCTCCTCCCCCTTCAAGAACTCCAATGGGGACACATGATTTTGTCAAGGGCCAGAAGGCTGCCCGCAAAACTTGGAACCCACCCTCAATTTGTCTATTCCCCAGGTAAGTGGCTACAAGTCAGACAGGTATTAAAACCAACCCAGACCACGAGTGCAGAGTTGCCCTGACTTCTGAACCCGTTAGGGACTACGCATCAGCTTCGTGGGCTGATCTTTGTTTCTCTGTGATTCGGTTTTTCGTCTGGAAGACAGGACATGAGTGCTTCCTCCCCCACGTGCTTTTCGTGGGCATAGAGAAGACCCTGCCACAGCGGGTGACACACTAGAGACGGAGAAGTCACTTTGGTCAGCATCTTTTCTGCACCATGGACCCTAGGGAGAATCTGATGAAATCTGACTCCCCTCTACCACTACTCAGCACACCATGGGCTAACTGTGCCAGGAGATCAAGGGCACCCCCATCACCAGCAAGAGCAAACTGGGAAAGACATACTGAAGGGTGGTTCAGACAGGCATTTCCCCACAAAATCTGAACTTTCCTCTTGGAATAGACTCGGTCTAAAAGGGAAAATATCTCTAGGGATACTGTAATGGTGACCTAAGTCTTCTTGAATTTTCTTTCTTTATTATCCTTTTCCATAACCCTTTTCTGCCCTACTCTGGAGACATTAGGAAAGACTAGGCATTTTCACCACAAACAGATAGCTAACACGAAATACCAATTTTCTTTCATTGTAATTCACTGACTTTTCAGTTTTTCTGACAGCACAGTGCATTTGTTATGTGAATTTTTCCTAGAAACACATGAAACTTCTATTCACACCAGATAGAGTACTAATGACAGATCATAGCAAAGACTCCTCTCAAGTCTAGGTTAGCAAACCAAATTTTGCTGGACTTTCCTATAAGAGTACAGTGAATGGCTACCTACAGAAGCATGGATGACCCCTAAAACAGCCACATCACTAAAATGTCTTAACCCAGCATGGAGGACCACTTCCCTATAGCTGCAGCGGTTGTCTCTTAGGTTAATCTAACTCATACTACATACTCTGTCACCTCTCAGACTATGAGACTATGTACACCTGGGACAGAATTACAGACAGCTTCCAGGGAGACACAGACAGGAGTGGCTAAAATACCAGAAGAGGTTCTAAGACTCCTTACAGTTCCTGGTCAAACCTTGATGGTCTCTTAGGAATAGTCACAACTGCTCTACTGAGCCTGGTAAGGGTTGTTTGACTTGGAGAACATCTCTCCACATCAGCGCCATTCACAGTTAGATCAGGGAAGAGAGAGAGAGAAAGAGAGACAGACAGACAGAGACAGAGACAGAGACAGAGAGACAGAGACTCATGTCTTAGTAATTGTTTTATTGCTGTGATAAGATGCCATGACTAAGGCCACTTAGACACCCACAGCTAAGCACTGAGTCAAACTCCTGGAATCCAGTTGTAGAGAGGGAGGAGGGATGAGCAAAGGTGTCAAGACCATGCTGGAGAAACCACAGAAACAGTTGACCTGAGCAAGTGAGAGCACACGGAGCTTGGTCATAAAGCTGGGGAACCAGCATTGGACTGCACCAAGCCCTCTGAATGTGGGTGCCAGTTAGGAGGCCTGGATAGTCTATGGGTCCTCTGACAATGGAACCAGTATTTATGTCTAGTGTACAAATATTCTTTGGGAGCACATTCACCATAGAGGGGATACTCTCTCAGCTCAGCCAGGAGGGCCTAGGCCCTCCCCCAAATGATGTGACAGACTTTGATAATTCCCCATGAAAGGCCTCACCCTCTCTGGGGGGTGGATGGGAGATGGGATGGTGGGGTTGGTGGGGGACATGGGAGGATAGGAGGGAGAGGGAACTGGGACTGATATGTAAAATAAGATTGTTTCTAAATTAAATAAATTAATTTAAAAAAGAAAGTATTTCATTTAGAGCTCACAGTTCAAGACGGTAGTGGTGTCCATGATCACCTTGGCAGGAAGCCTGGGAAAAGCAGGAAGAAAAGACTGGAGCAGTAGCTGAGAGCTCACATCTGATCCACAAGCATGAGTCAGGAGAGCTAACTCAGACAAGCATGGGTTTTTGAAATCTCAAAGCCCATCCCTAGTGACATACCTCCTCCAACAGGGCCACACCTCCTTATCCTTCCCAAACAGTTCCACCAACTGAGGACCAAGCATTTTAACACATGAGTCTATGGGGACAATTCTCATTTGAACAACCACCACAGCACACACACAAATACACATACTCTCTCACACACATATACACATGTATGCACAAATAAATATATGTACATATATTCATCTGTAGTTCAGATTGTTGAAGGTTCCTTGATATTACCTTGATATTGCCCATTGACTTTCAGGAACTAAACAATAGATCTGAGTCTATGGGGTAGGCTGAAAACACACACAGGAACTAAGAGATACAATTTCTTCTTTGTCAAGGACCCCCAGCCTTGCCCTTAAAGCCTGTGAACCGATTGGGTCAGGCTCCCCTATATCATTGAAAATCATCTCCTTTAAGGTCCAATGAATGGGCCTGGTAAACATTTTCTGAAATAGTCCAAATATTAAATATTTTAGTCTTTGCAGGAAAATTCAGGGTGCTGTGAAAGTACTTACATAATGACAAGCATATAATTCTATCTTACAGTAGCAGTCAATATCTAGAACCCAATATAGGAGGGAGGGTTGGAGAAGATTAGAGTTGAAAGCTTTCCTGCTTACCTATGAGTTACTTTATACCATTAACTGCTAATTTTTCAAAGTTTATTTTATATGCACAAGTATTTTGCTTCATGTATATCTGTATACATGTGTGCAATGCCTGTGGAGGACCAGGAGAGGACATCAGTTCCCTTGGAACTAAGGTTACAGTGATTGTGAACTGCCATGTGATTGCTGGGAACTGAATCTGGGTCCTCTAGAAGAGCAGCTAGTGCTGTTAAACCATTGGTTCTCAACCTTCCTAATGCTGCAACTCTTTAATACAGTTCCTCTTGTGGTGACGCCAACCATAAAATTATTTTTGTTGCTACTTCATAACTGTAACTTTGCTATTGTTAATTCACAGTGTAAATATCTGGTGGTCTTAAGTGACCCCATGAAAGGGTCATTCAAACCCCCAAAGGGTTCAACCCACAAGCTGAGAACCACTATCTTAGACGGTGAGACATTTCTCCAGCCCTCAATAAAAACTTATCGCTACGGAGCATGCCATTGGGCTAGCAATGGGATCTATCTCAGTCATAAGATTAAGCTGTCAAAGTCCTAATGTATCTCCCATACCCATCAGAACATATTTTTCAAGAACACCAAATACACACATAGGCCATGATGAAGTTCTAGCTATTCCCCTCTATGCTTTATTTCCTGTCTCCTCTGCCATTTCTTAATCACTCCTTCCCTATACCACATGTATAATCACCCTGAACTAGTGACCAGACAGTAATCTGTGAAGACTCTTAAACATGTCACCAAGGGTCTATAGCCTGTCTCCATCTTCTAAACACCCCCCCCACAGTACCTGAAACAGCCATGCTCAAGAACCGCTCACTTCTCCCAGTCCTTCTGGAGATTAGCTTTGCTCTTCTTGCAAAGTTGCTGAGGTTCATTTTGTGTGTGACAACATCATCATTGTCTGTATATGATTGGCAGCAACAAAATCTTCCCCTAGAGACATTTATACTGAACAAATCCCAACACTAGCAACTCAAGGCCAAATTGAAGGGATGTCCTCTTTAAACAGTTATATTTGGCTCTCATAAAACCTTTTATTGGAAGGCTCTTTTAATGGAGGGGTTAATATTTGGTTAATATTTTTTAGTGGAGGGGTTTCATCTAAATTCTGGCATTTCTGGTTCCTAAATAACTGTGGGGTCTACCTTGTGTCAGAGTCATGGAGATCAAGTTAGCAGCCATCCTTCAGACAGATCATATACTCTGGTTCATCTCAGACACAGTACTCTTCTTTTTCCTCAGAACTGAGTCCTCATCCCAGCTGACCATGATTCTCAAGTGTATACAACGGCTTTATTTAAGGCCAGTACAACAAAACAGTACTGGTGCTTGTGTTCGTTCCAGAGTGGGGAAATGAGAGAGACTAAGAAGATGCATGATGGCAAAGGGTGTGCACATTAACACATGTGGATAGGGGGCCTAGAAGGTTTATGTTGCAGAATATTTCTTTACCCTTTATTATTTTATTTTTAATAAGCTTCCAAAGTTTCCATGTGGAATTTTCAGACACAGGGTAGTTTTTTGCCCCCAAACCCACATCTCTCCCTCCCTTCAGGTTCCCCACTTTCCCCACTGTATCCTCCACAACCTAAAATCACCCCTACTTTGATTCCTAATCCTGCCCACCTCTTCCCCTTAAAGTTATTTTTCTTCTGTCACGATATTCTGTCTAGTTTCCAGGTTTTTACCCATATTTACTCTTATTTAAATTTACAAATTTAGACAAGGAATAATTGTTTAAAAATACCCTTTGCATCATGACTCAGTGAAATTCCATAACATATATGTTTCACATCTTCATTATCCATTCACTTGCTGATAAACACCTAAGATGATCCCATTTCCTTGTTATTGTAAATAAAGCAGCAATAAACATGATCTGCAAATCTCTGCGGTAGGGTGTAAAGTCCCTTGAGTACATGCCCAGAAGTCGTATATCTGGGTCACATGGTAGTTCTATTTTTAGTTTTTTGAGCAACCCCACACTCATTTCCATAATGATTACACCAGTTTACACTCCCACCAACAGTGAATGGCTGTTCCTCTTTCTGGAATCCTCTCTAGCCCTTGTCATTTGTTTTCTTTTTGGTCGTCATTCTGGGTGAGATGGGATCTCAAAGTAGTTTGAATTTGCAGTAAAAAATGGATGGAACTAGGAAAATTATATTAAGCATAACCCAAACTCAGACAGAGCACTCCTTGAGCTGCTATCATGAACACCTTCTGCTGCACTGACCTGAGGTTCTTACCTTGTCTCTGAATGAGTAAATGAATTGGTGGCCTCTGGCAGATGTACTGGAAATGAGGGAGACCAATGTTTCCTGTCCATCAGAGAGGATTTGTTTTGGGTGAGAAGCCTACTCACCCAGGTCATCTTGTTGAGGGGCTTTGTTTATTGTTTTTTTGTTTGTTTGTTTGTTTGTTTGTTTTGGTCTTTGTCTTCTGGAAGGAAAGGAAGTCATGCAGAGACACAATTTAAGCACTTCATTTAACAAAGCAAATATTCCAAAGACAGAATGGAGCGGGATGCCCCTAAGTGAGATGCCAGCATAGTGAATTCTTTGTGGTGGATTTTAAAGAAAGTTCTATGAATAGTCACAACGTAGGTGAGATATCCGTGGGGTAAGGTTACCCCTTTCCACTCCCAAATCATGAATGGATCTCTTTTTAAGTTATGCCTTCCTAACTTGGAAAACCCCACCAGAGGAAGAGTGGATGTAGGCCTCTTTAGTTTGCACATGTGGATAAGGGGCCTGTAGTTTGACACAGCGGACATAACCTAGCTTCAACCTCAAGGATATTGAAGTGTAAATGGGCATTCTGATCGACAGAAGACACAGTTGTTTTCTTGGTTGCCTCCCACCTAACTCCTTTCTGAGACTGTTTAAAGTCCACATTGATGTGATTAATTGATGAATTATGTTAATTGGATAATTGTGGCTTTTTCATGGAGGCTCAGGCCAGGGGTTTCCATTGGACCAGCGGGCAGCAATAACAGGAAACAAGGTGTGGGCTGTCAGTTGGACTCCCTTCTCTCAGTTCCACTGTTTGTGTTTCCCAGGACACCCTCCCTTCAGAAGTGTGCTAGGTAGGTATTCTTTTTTTTTTTTTGATGTCTTATTTTTTTTTTTATATTTTATTTTCCAGTTTAAATTTAGATAAGAAACGAGGTTGCTTCACAAGTCAGTTCCAGGTCCCTCTCCCATTCCCTCCCCTCCTCCCGTGCCCTCCCCCCAACTCCCCCCCCTCCCGTTATCCCCTCATTCCCCCAGGGAGGGTGAGGCCCTCCATGGGGGTGTCCATAGTCTGTCATTTCATATAGGGCAGGGCCTAGACCCTTCCCCAAGAGTTCAGGGTGAGGGTGCACCTCACATTGTTCTATGGGAGTCCAAAGTCCGTGTGTATACTTGGGATGGGTACTGATCTGCTGCCCAAGGCTCAATAGATTCCCTAGGCCTCCTCACTGACACCCAGATTCAGGGGGTCTTGATCAGTCCCATGCTGGATTCCCAGGCTGATGCCTGGAATTCAAGAGTTAACCTTTGTCTGGTCAGCTGTTTCTGGGGGTTAAACCAGCCCAGTCTTAATCCCTTTGATCATCAGTCCTCCCTCTCTGTTACTGGCTTTCTTGAGTTCAGCTCAGTACTTAACCAAGGGAGTCTGCCTCTTATTCGATCAGCCACTAAATGAAGTTTCTGTTTCCCAAACTCTCTGGCCATAGGATTGTAGGCTGGCACTCCCCAGATCTATATCTAAAATCCATATATGAGAGAGTACATGCCATGTTTCTCTTTTTGTGACTGGGTTACCTCACTCAGGATGGTTTCTTCTAGTGCCATCCATTTGCCTGTGAATCTCATGATTCCATTATTTTTTTCTGCTGAATAGTACTCCATTGTGTAGATGTACCACATTTTCTCTATCCACTCTTCGGGTGAGGAACATCTAGGTTGCTTCCAAGTTCTGGTTATTACAAATAAAGCTGCTATGAACATAGTGGAACAGACATCTTTGTTGTATGAATGGGCATCTTTTGGATATATGCCTAAGAGTGGAGTTGCTGGGTCTTGTGGTAGGTTTATTCCCATTTTTCTGAGGAATCTCCATACTGATTTCCAAAGTGGCTGAACCAGTTGGCACTCCCACCAGCAATGGAGGAGTGTCCCCCTTTCACCACATCCTCTCCAGCATAAATTGTCATTGGTGTTTTTGATTTTAGCCATTCTGACAGGAGGGAGATGGTATCTCAGAGTTGTTTTGATTTGCATTTCCCGGATGGCTAAGGATGTTGAGCACTTTCTCAAGTGCCTCTCAGCCATTTTAGACTCCTCTATTGAAAACTCTCTATTTAGTTCTGCAGCCCACTTCTTAATTGGATCCTTTGCTGTTTTGGAGACTTGCTTCTTGAGTTCTTTGTAAATTTTGGAGATCAACCCTCTGTCAGATATGGGATTAGTGAATATTTTTTCCCATTCTGTGGGATGCCTTTTTGTCTTGCTGACTGTGTCCTTTGCCTTACAGAAGCTTCTCAGTTTCAGTAGGTCCCATTTATTAATTGTTGATCTCACTATCTGTGCTACTGGTGTTATGTTCAGGAAGCTGTCTCCTGTACCGATTCGTTCAAGGGTACCACCCACTTTCTCTTCTAAGAGATTCAGTGTGGCTGGATTTATGTTGAGGTCTTTGATCCATTTGGACTTAAGTTTTGTGCATGGCGATAAACATGGATCGATCCGCATTCTTCTACATGCCAGTCTCCAATTATGCCAGCACCATTTGTTGAAGATGCTTTCTTTATTCCATTGTATATTTTTAGCTTCTTTGTCAAAGATCAGATGTTCGTACATGTGTGGGTTAATACCCGGGTTTTCAATTCGATTCCATTGGTCTACCTGTCTATTTTTGTGCCAATACCAAGCTGTTTTCAGGACTATAGCTCTGTAATAGAGCTTGAGGTCAGGGATGGTGATGCCTCCGGACATTGCCTTGTTGAGCAGGGTTGTTTTGGCTATCCTGGGTCTTTTGTTTTTCCATACAAAATTGATTATTGTTCTTTCAAGGTCTGTGAAGAATTGTGCTGGGATTTTAATGGGGATTGCATTGAATCTGTAGATTGCTTTTGGCAGGATTGCCATTTTTACTACATTGATCCTACCTATCCAAGAGCATGGGAGATCTTTCCATTTTCTGAGGGCTTCTTTAATTTCTTTCTTTAAAGATTCATAGTTCTTACGATACAGGTCTTTCACTTGTTTGGTTAGCGTTACCCCAAGGTATTTTATGTTGTTTGTGGCAATTGTAAAGGGTGATGTTTCTCTGATTTCTCTTTCAGCCCTTTTATCATCTGTATATAGTAGGGCTACTGATTTTCTTGAGTTGATCTTGTAGCCTGCCACTTTGCTGAAGGTGTTAATCAGCTGTAAGAGTTCCCCGGTAGAGTTCTTTGGGTCATTGATGTAAACTATCATATCGTCTGCAAACAGTGAAAGTTTGACCTCTTCCTTCCCAATTTGTGTCCCCTTGATCCCCCTTTGTTGTCGTATGGCAATAGCTAGAACTTCAAGTACCATGTTGAAAAGGTATGGAGAGAGTGGAAAGCCTTGTTTTGTTCCTGATTTTAGAGGAATTGCGTTGAGTTTCTGTCCATTTAGTTTGATGTTGGCTGTTGGTTTACTGTATATAGCTTTTATTATGTTTAAGTATGTCCCTGTTATCCCAGATCTCTCCAAGACCTTTATCATGAAGGGGTGTTGGATTTTGTCAAAGGTTTTTTCAGCATCTAGTGAGATGATCATGTGATTTTTGTTTTTCAGCTTGTTTATATGGTGGATTACGTTGATGGATTTTCGTATGTTGAACCATCCCTGCATCCCTGGGATGAAACCTACTTGATCGTGGTGAATGATTGTTTTGATGTGTTCTTGGATCCGATTTGCCAGTATTTTGTTGAGTATTTTTGCATCAATGTTCATGAGGGATATTGGTCTGAAGTTCTCTTTCTTAGTTGTATCTTTGTGTGGCTTGGGGATCAAGGTTATTGAAGCCTCATAGAAAGAGTTTGGCAAAGACCCTTCTGCTTCTATTGTGTGGAACACTTTGAGAAGAATTGGTATAAGCTGTTCTTTGAATTTCTGGTAGAATTCTGCACTGAGGCCATCTGGACCTGGACTTTTTTGGTTGGGAGACTTTTGATGACAGCTTCTATTTCCATAGGGGTTATAGGTCTATTTAAATTGCTTATCTGTTCTTGATTTAGTTTTGGCAAATGATAGCTGTCCAGAAAGTCATCCATTTCCTTTAAATTTTCGAATTTTGTGGAGTACAGGTTTTCAAAGTATAACCTAATGATTCTCTGGATTTCCTCAGAGTCTGTTGTTATGTCCCCCTTTTCATTTCTGATTTTGTTGATTTGCGTGTTCACTCTCTGCTGTTTGGTAAGTTTGCACAAAGGTTTGTCTATCTTGTTGATTTTCTCAAAGAACCAACTCTTCGTTGCATTGATTCTTTGTATTGTTTTCCTGGTTTCTACTTTATTGATTTCAGCCCTCAATTTGATTATTTCCTGGCGTCTACTCCTCCTGGGGGAGTTTGCTTCTTTGTGTTCTAGAGCTTTCAGCTGTGATGTTAATTCTCTGGTATAACTGTTCTCCTGTTTCTTCATGTGAGCACTTAGTGGTATGAACTTCCCCCGTAGCACTGCTTTCAAAGTGTCCCATAGGTTTGGGTATGTTGTGTCTTCATTCTCATTGAATTCGAGGAAGTCTTTAGTTTCTTTTTTTATTTCCTCTTTGACCCAGGGATGGTGCAGTTGAGCATTATTCAATTTCCATGAGTTTGTAGGTTTTCTGCAATTTGTGTTGTTGTTGAATTCTAATTTTAAAGCATGGTGGTCTGATAAGATGCATGGAGTTATTCCAATTTTTTGTAGCTGCTGAGGTTTGATATGTTGCCAAGTATGTGGTCGATTTTTGAGAAGGTTCCATGTGGTGGTGAGAAGAAGATATATTCTTTTTTATGTGGATGAAATGTTCTATAGATATCTGTTAATCCCAGTTGGGTCATTACTTCTATTAGACCCTTTTCTTCTTTGTTGAGTTTCTGTCTGGTATTCCTGTCTAGTGGTGAGAGTGGTGTGTTGAAATCTCCCACTATAACTGTGTTGGGCTTTAGATGAGATTTAAGTTCTAATAATGTTTCTTTAACGAATGTGGATGCTTTTGTATTTGGGGCATAGATGTTCAGGATAGACACTTCATCTTGGTGGGTTTCACCTGTGATGAGTATGTAATGACCTCCTTCATCTCTTTTGATTGATTTTATTTTAAAGTCTAGTTTGTTAGATATTAGGATTGCTACCCCTGCTTGTTTCTTGGGTCCATTTGATTGAAAATTTTTTCCCAACCTTTAACTCTCAGGTAATGTCTGTCTTTGAGGGTGAGGTGTGTTTCTTGTATGCAGCAGAAGGAAGGGTTCTGTCTTCGAATCCATTCTGCTAGTCTGTGTCTTTTTATGGGTGAGTTAAGGCCATTAATATTGAGGGATATTAATGACCATTGATTGCTCATCCTTCTTCGATTTGCGATGGTTGTTGTTGGTGGAATTATGTGTGGAATTTCACCCCTTTGTTCTTTTGGCTGTTGGTAGAGAGGGATTCTCTAATGCTTATGTTTTTCTGGTTGTAGTTAGCTTCCTTGGGTTGGAGTTTTCCTTCCAAAATTTTCTGTAGGGCTGGGTTAGTGGACACATATTGCTTGAATCTAGTTTTGTCATGGAATATCATGTTTTCTCCGTCTATAGTGACTGAGAGCTTTGCCGGGTATAGTAGTCTGGGCTGGCATCCATGGTCTCTTAGTGTAGGTAGAATATCTATCCAGGACCTTCTGGCTTTCAGAGTTTCCATGGAGAAATCAGGTGTAATTCTGATAGGTCTGTCTTTATATGTTACTTGACCTTTTTCCTTAGCTGCTCTTAATATTCTTTCTTTATTCTGTATGTTTGGGGTCTTGATTATTATGTGGCGAGGGGAATTTTTTTTTGTGGTCCACTCTATTTGGTGTTCTGTAGGCTTCTTGTACCTTCATTGGCATGTCTTTCTTAAGGTTGAGAAAGTTTTCTTCTATGATTTTGTTGAATATGCCTTCTGCCCCTTTGAGGTGGATTTCTTCTCCTTCTTCTATTCCTATTATTCTTAGGTTTGGTCTTTTCATGGTGTCCCATATTTCTTGGATGTTTTGTGTTAAGGATTTGTTGGATTTAAGGTTTTCTTTGGTTGATAAATCCATTTCTCCTAGTGTATCTTCAACACTTGAGATTCTCTCTTCCATCTCTTCTATTCTGTTGGTAATGCTTGTATTGGTAGTGCCTGACTGTTTGTCCAGCTTTTCTATTTTCTGCCTTTCTTCAGATTGTGTTTTTTTAATGTCTCTATTTCAGGTTTCAACCCTTGCAGTGTTTGCATTGCTTCTTGCAATTTTCTGTTTATCATTTCGTCCGTTTGTTGCCTTTTATGAATTTTTGGTTTGTTCTTTCTTCCATTTCTTGCATTTTTTGGTTTGCTTTTTGATCCATTTCTTGCATTTTGTGCTTTGTTTCTTCTTCCATTTCCTGCCTTTTTTGGTATGTTTCTTCTTCCAATTCTTGCATTTTTTGCTTTGTTTTTTCTTCCATTTCTTGCATTTTTTGCTTCATTTCTTCTTCCATTTCCTGCCTTTTTTGGTTTGTTTTTTCTTCCAATTCTTGTATTTTTTGGTTTGTTTTTTCTTCCATTTCTTTGAGGGATTTTCCTATATTCTCTTTTAGGGCCTCTATCATTTTCATGAAAGTGCTTTTAAGGTCGTTCTCTTCTGCTTCGTTCACATTGGAATATTGGGGTCTTGCTGGTGTGGAGTCTCTAGAATCTGGCGGTGTCATATTTGTTTTTCTGTTGCTGACTGTGTTTTTGTATTGTCTCTTTCCCATCTCTTCTTCTAGTGGGTGCACAAAGAGCCCCTTACTGGTCTGGGGACCAGAGTTCCCTTTTGGTGGATGCTAGCAAGTCCAATAATCTGGTGGTTCTTCTACTCCTTGTCCAAATGCTGGTCCCGTGGGTAGAGAAGAAGAACAGGAATCTGGGGCGCTTAGCCTCCTACCTGGTCCCCTGGACCCTATGCTGGGTCCTGTTGTACCTGATCCGGAACAGCTACTCCCCTGGTCTCCCTGCCTCCTCTGGTTTCCTGGTCTCATTGGTGGGAGAGAAGATCTGTAGTCTGGGGTGCTTGGCTCCCGCCGTGATTGGGAGCTCTGTGCAGTTCCCAGGCGATCTGCAGGCACTGGAACACAGGCCGGGAAGCCGGCCTGTTTACCTGATGCTGCCGGAGGAACAGCTGCTTCCCTGGACTCGCTAGGTAGGTATTCTTGGGAAAAACAAATTTCTAGAGCTAAACATGCCTCAGTCCTGGTGGAATCACACCAGAGCAGTTGTATGCTGTAGAGAAAATCAGAAAAGCTCAGGAGCAAGCGTTTCTGTTCTGGCAGGAATCCTCCCACAGTGTGGGCATGTCTCTTTCTCAAGAGGCCCAGCACACATATCTGTCTGCACTGTAACTATGCTGTAACTGTTGACTTTCCTGGATCTTCCAGCTCCCCCAAGGCTGAGTCCCTTTGTTCCATGTTATTGAGAATCCATTTTGTGAAAAGTCAGTTAAGGCACTATGGCTATATCTTCAGAGAGGCAGGAAAGCAACACATGGTCAGTAAGGCTAAGGAAAACAGAACAGAGATATGATAGACAGGTGTCCTGTTAGAAATGGGAAAGAGGGGGTGATGCCTGGGAAGTGAGTGTCAAGAAGGTGGGCCACAAATGTAAGGGTCCTAACGGTAGAACAAGCTGAGTGAACTCAAGGATGGGAAAAGGAAGGGGCCAGTGTTATAGGAATGTGACATTGTCGTGGAGGGAGGTTGGAAATAGTGCAGAAGCCAGATTGTGTAGGGTCTTCAAGGCCACAGGATAACTTGAGTTTCACTGTAGGCACTGGAAAGTAAGAATGGCATACAGCGTTGGCAGATGCGGGTGTGGACTGCCAGGCTCTCTGTTCTGTTGAACAGGAAACTTTCTCACGTTTTCAAGACAAACCAAGACCTTCAGTAATTAGTGACCTTGGGTGAACAGATACTGTAGGCACTGAGCAGGTGTAAGAATTACCAAACATCACCCTGCCATGAAGAATGTGATAAATGCTGACTTTTTAAAATCAAGTTTAACTCATATAGTGGTGGTACACACCTTTACTCCCAGCATTCAGGAGGCAGAGGCAGGTGGAGCTCTGTGAGTTTGAGGCCAACATAGTCTACAGAGTGAGTTACAGACCAGCTAGGGTCACAATGTCAGACTTGACCCTGTCTTAAAAAAATTAAAGAAAAAAAGTCACGTTTAATTTTAGCCCCATTCTAGTAGTCTTCCACTAGGACTAGATTTTTATAATATATTATCTTAGGGTTATCTCTGTTTTATTTTTAAAGACTTCTTGTTATTATTGTTGTTGTTGCTTTTACTCTCTCCGTGCGTGCGTGTGTGTGTGTGTGTGTGTGTGTGTGTGTGTGTGTGTGTGTGTGTGTGGTGTCCAAGGAATTCAGAAGAGGGCATAAGGTCTCCTGGAACAGGAGTTGGGAATTGTTGTGAGCGACATTATTTATATGTATGCCTAAGAGAATGAATGTGTGGGGGTGGGGTACTCACAGGAGCCAAGGGAGGGCATTGGATCCTTTGGAGCCAGAGTTACAGGCAGTTGTGAGGCACCTATGTGAGTGCTGGGAACAAAAGGTTCTCTGGAAGAGCAGCAGGTGATCTTAACTCCAGAGCTATCTCTGCAGCCCTTCCTTGCTTTCTTCAATATTATCCTAAATCACCTAAAATAAAACTCAATCCTATCATAAAGCCCCCTTTAACAAAATACCAAGGCCTCTCTGTAATAATAAATAATAATAAATCCTGACTTTTTCTACCATTGGCATGTTCCAGGTGGTCTTTGGAGAGAGAGCAGTGGCAGATGTCACTGGAAGATTGAGAACAGTTCTACCGACACCAGCTCTGAAATATGCCTTTATTTGACTATTGTACCCCCACGACGTTGGTGCAATCTATAATCAGCAGTCCCTGGATGCTGAAACACCTTTAGCTGTTTTTAATCACATCAACTCTTGAGCATATTTCCTAGTTATAAGATTAGTGCTTCTTATCTATTCTTTTACTCTTTGAGTTATCCATGACCCAAAATTATTAAATAGAAAATTTGACAACTATACTATCTGCAGGGGCAATATCATTTCTTCTTTTAAAAAATCTGCAATAACTCCCTACTTCTTTACCTGATGTGAGATGAACTCATGAAGCTGAGCCCTCTGTGTTGTTTTCTCCTGTGTTCTCTGTAGTGCTGAAACAGAGGGTCAGTATTCTTCTGGCTTCTCATTCCTTATCCCTTGGTGCCTCTATTAAGTCACTCTGTTTCACCCTTGGACCTTTAGTAAGTAAAATAAGGGTTACCTAAACACAAGTGCAGTATCACAACACTGAATCTAATAACCAAGATAGCTACTGAGTGACTGACAGTAGACTGTATACACAGTGCGGATATGCTGTATATAGAAGGATAGCACATATCCCACACGGGACAGTGAGGTGACACACGATCTCTTCATACTACACCCAATAGCACACAGCTGAAAACCTACAGAGTGTAGAGATCTGAAATTTTCTCTCTTAACATTTTTGGACCATGAGTAACTCCAGGAGTGAAATAACTGATAAGAAGCACTGTTTTTACAGTTGGAAAATTATACTTCATAGCTCAAGAGTTGATGCGCTAAGGACAGTTAAAGATGTTTTAGCATTCAGGGACTGCCGACTCGGCATTGGGCCAAGGTGGTGGGGCACAATAGTCAAAGTATTTAGAGGTGGTGTCTGTAGAATCATCCACTAAATGAATTTGTGCATAGAGGTGTCAAACCACAGCCAGACACCCAAAATAAAATTAGCTAAAACAAGATCAAAATCTATCTCTTTTTTGCATGTCAGTAATACCTTCCTGTGTATACTGTTTGAGAGAAATTTGCTGTCAGGCTATTCCTTTTGCCTTTGTAACCTATTTGATCTTTAGACTTTAGATTCTAAAGATTAAATTTAAACTTTACTACAGATTATCTCTTACTAAAATGCTTGGAATGAGAAATGTTACTTTTTTTTTCATGTTGACACACTGACATAGACACGATAAGATTTTGTTTGTTTTTAAAATAAGATCTTTGACAGGCATCAGCCGGGTCCCAAATCTAAACAGAAAATACATTTGCGTTTCATACATACACAGTATCGAGGGAACACTGTGCAATATTTTTAGCATACTTGGATTTTGCTGCCTGACATCAGGTGTAGACTTTTCCTCTTGTTGCATTGTCAGCATTCAAAAGTTTAAAATTTTGGAATATTCGCTTGGGGTTTCAAACTTTCAGATTAAGGATGTTCAACATGGAACTTCCCACGCCCACAGACCACTTTCCTCCAGTTTGGGGTGTTGTCCTGCAGTTAGCCTCTCTCTCCTTTGTGTGGCTTTGTAGGGGCTTAGGGCATGAAGGAGGTGGCCAGCTGCAATGGGCTTGTTTTTCTTTCCTTCCCATAATAATGGCTTTAGTTATTTTTGCCTATTTGTGTCATGGAAACCTAGGACATTGTTTACAAGGCTCCCTGTTAAAGGGTGCCCTCTTCTGTCAGTGCACCAAAATACAGTCTTCAATAGTTTTTGCTGACACTGGTGAGGAACTTGAGATGTTCTGAGGTTCAGGGTCCTCTGGTGTCTTGGTCCTCTGTCTCACTTGGATTAAAACACTTGGATTTTGCTCTTGAGGATGCCTTGCTAATTCACAGAAAGATTTCAATATGATTTTTTACAGAAAAAAAATGGTCATTTGGATTCTGACAAACACTTCTCTGATACTGCACTTCACTTGGATAGACCTACAGACTGAATGAGTCCCAATCCCACCCACCCCCAATCATTTGTTGAAATCCTAACCTCCAGTGCCATGGTATTAGGAAGTGGGGCCTTCAGAAGTTAATTTGGTCATGAAGATAGAGCCTTTCTGGATGGAACTGTGACCATAAAGAGAATTCTCTCTCTCTCTCTCTCTCTCTCTCTCTCTCTCTCTCTCTCTCTCTCTCTCTCTCTCTCTCTCTCTCTCTCTCCCCCCCCCCTTCTCTCCATTTCACCATGTAAACACTGGTGATCATCTACAAACCAGAAACTGGGCCTTCATGATACTGGTTTACCAGGACCTTTGATATTTCTAGATATTTTTTTTAATGAGATTTCTTTCTTTCTTTATTCTTTTTTTTTTTTTGGTTTTTACGAGACAGGGTTTCTCTGTATTGTTCTGGAGGCTGTCGGACCAGCCTGGCCTCAAACTCACAGAGATCCGCCTGCCTCTGCCTCCCAGGTGCTGGGATTAAAGGCGTGCGCCACCACCGCCCAACTTAAAGAGATTTCTTCCGTACTCACATACTTCTGACTGTCCTGGAACTCAGTATATAGACCAGTCTGGCCTTGAACTCATGAGATATGTCTGCTTCTGTCTCTCAAGTGTTGGGATTAAAAGAGTGCACCACAATGCCCAGTTGGAAATTTCTAGATTATTGTAGCAATCTCTGTTAATCTTATACAATATTATGGTTTTCTAAGTCTAAAGTTTGGTAGTTTAGTTTCAGTGATTTAACAAGTCAATACTATATCCAGTTGATAAGTGTTCACATTTAAAGAAGTAATAGTAACACCTTTGCTTTTATCTTTGTGTTGGATAGTTTTATATCAATTTGACACAAGCTAAAGTCATTGGAGAGGAGGGAACCTCTATTAAAATAGTGCCTTCATGCTATAGGCTATAGGCAAGTCTTTGAGACATTTTCTTAATTGGTGATTGATAGGAGAGGGCCTAGACCATGATGGGTGGGGTCATCCCTGGGCTGGTTGTCCTGGAGTCTATAAGAAACCAGCCTGCCTGCAAAATGTGGCCTGGGACATTTTCTGGGAAACCTAGACAGTATTTAATAAAAACTTGCTTCAAATTTGACTTTAAACTGTGGTAATTCTCTTATTCTTTGCCAGTGGATTTATATTACCTTGCAGTCAAAGACATGACTATTATCTTTTGAATGGAGTTGGATACATACTAGGAAATTATGTGTTTTAGCAGAACCTGTGGCATTACTAAAGGTTTTCTGTCCCACTAGAATACACTTGAACCTAACTGGATATGTTCAATAAAATCTAGTCAATACTGAAAAAAAAAGAAAAGAAAAGAAAACCAGCCTGAGCAAGCCCAGGGGAACAACCCAGGAGGCAGCACCCCTCCATGACCTCTGTATCAGCCCCTGCCTCCAGGTTCCTGCCCTGTTTGAGTTCCTGTCCTGACTTCCTTTGATGATGAGCAGCGCTGTTTCCTCCCCAACTTGCTTTGGTCATGGTGTTTGGTCACAGCAAAAGACAATCCCTGTTCTAGAAATTCTGATCATTTTTCTTTTACCTTGGTTTGTCTAATAAGTTTTAAATTTTTTGAGCTTTGCCAAGAATGAAACTTTTGTTGCATATATTGATTTTTGTGTTTGTGTGTGAATACCTACATGTGAGTACACAAGATGTGGCACATACATGCCTGGGTGCCCACAACAGATCTCCAGTAGCTGGAGTTACTATTGGCCATTGTGGGCTGCCATCTGGGTGCTGGGAATTGAACCTGGATCCTCCACAAGAACAAGTGCTCTTAACTGCTGAGTCATCTCTCCAGCTCCCATCCTTCTGTCTTTAGACTAATTGTCTCTGTTCTTTTATTTTCTTCCTTCTCTAGTTTGAGATCCATTTTCTTTTCCCAGCCCCTTAATGTGTAAAGCCATGTTATTAATTTGAGACCTTCTTTTAAAAATCATTTTATATATATGGGCATTTGGCCTTTGTCTGTACACCATGTGTATGCCTGCAGGAAGCCTGCAGAGGAGGGTGGGTGTCAGATCCTCTGGAACAGAAATTACAGATGCTTGTGAGCTGCTGTGTGGGTGCTGGAAATTGAACCCTGGTCCTCACCTGCTCTAAACCACTGAGTTCTTTCCAGCTCAAGATCTTTCCTTCTAAATGCAGGTATTTGTTGCTGTTAATTTCCCCTTGAGCACTTCAGATTCGCTGTATTTCTTAGTTTTGCTGTTTTATCTTTCATTCACCTTAAAGTGCTTTTACATTCTTCTTTAAAGCACTTCTCTAGTGATTTCTTCCTTGATTCAATGGTTGGTATATGTTGTTTTATTTTTACATACAACACTAGAGGCTGACTAGTGAGTCCCCAGGGTTTCTTTGAGTGCCAACACACATCTGACTGGTTGCTTCCTGGTTCATCTGCTGCTGTGAAGCCCTCTATCACTTTCCTGAGTCCCAATAAGGCAGGTTCTGTTTTCCACAAGTCCTGGCCAGCTAACTGCCTGATTGTGCAGGACAAATAGACTTTTGGATCCGTGACCCTATCTAGCAATTTTCTCAAATGTCACTGGGGTGGTATTTTTATCTAAGAAAGGGGGTGAATATTTGCTCCTATCCTTTAGGAGGAGAGGGGTCATCAAATCAAATCAAACATGGATCCCTATGAAAAAAGGAGGAAGTAGGGATAAGAGTCAAGTCCCTTTTAAATATACTGTTTTGTAGACAACTTTGGATCTATATTTTACATTATAAAAAACAAAGATATTGAGAGGGAGGACTGATGAGCAAAGGGGTTAAGACGGGGCTGGTTTAACCCCCAGAAACAGCTGACCTGACAAGGGTTAGCTCTTGAATCCCAGACTGATGGCTGGGAATCCAGCATGGGACTGACCAAGACCCCTTGAATGTGGGTGTCAGTGAGGAGGCCTAGGAAATCTATTGGGCCTTGGGTAGTAGATCAGTATTTATCCCTGAAATACAAATGGACTTTGGGTGCCCATCCAACAATGAGAGATGCACTCTCAGCCTGGACATTTGGGGGATGGTCTAGGCCCTGCCCTGCATGAAATGACAGACTATGGACACCCCCATGGAGGTCCCCATCTTCCCTGGGGGAATGAGGGGGTAGTGGGGGGGTTGGTGGGAGGGCGTGGGAAGAGGGGAGGGAAAGGGAGAGGGGCCTGGGATTGACATGTGACGCAACCTTGTTTCTAATTTAAATTTAAAAATAAAAATAGAAATAAAAATAAGATATCGAGGCTGGTGAGATTGGTTCAATGGTTAAGAACACTCACTGCTCTTCCAGAGAATCCGGATTCTGTTCCCAATACCCACATGGTAGCTCAACCATCTTTAACCCTAGTTCCAAGGGGGATCTGACATCCTCTTCTGCCCTCTACTGGCCCTTCACAGACATACATGCAGATAAAATATCCATCTACATAAAATAAAAATAAGATCCCAGAAAATAAGATATTTAAAAGTAATACATAGCCACCACGCCCAGTGAAAGTTGATCATGTCTAATATTTTCTGTGGAAGTTGGATTTGAGTATAGTCTAAGATTTTCGGCCTTCATCACTAGGTTAAGTCATGTCACACTGATGTAGGATGTCGTACTGCAGGCTGTGACTATGTATTTCTCTTATTGGTTGATGAATACAGCCGTTTCTGCTAATGGACAGGCAAAATTTAGCTAGGTGGGAAATCCAAACAAAGATGCAGAAAGAAGGAAGGTGGAGTCAAGGAGACTGCATGTAGTCACCCGGGAAGTGAGATGCCAGTAAGCTATAATCATGTGGTGATATACAGATTAACAGAGACGGGTTAATTTTTTAAGAGAAAACTTGCCAGTAAGAAGCCTAAGCCATTGGCCAAAGAATTGTAATTGATATTAAGCCTCAGAGTGATTATTTCATAAGTAGCTGCAGGGACCTGGTGGGTGGAGAGAAAACAGGTCCAGTGGGACCGGGTTAGATGAAAAGTCTTTCCTCTACATCACACTTAAGATGTAGAGCACACAACAAGACACATTAACTCCCTTCCATGCACATTTCACTTAGAAGACAAAAACATAATTCATTTACCATCTGTGTTCTAGGTTTCTCGGTAGCGGTCCACTACAGATGGAATAAACCGGGGCTATAACATTTGACCTAAACAGCTACATTCTCTTCTCTGTGTGTGTTGCCATCGCATGTGTGTGTGTGGTGTGTATGTGGGTGTGTGCATGCCTGTGTGTATACAAAGGCCAGAGTTCACTGGGTGTTCTCCCCCCGCCCCGTCATTCTTTATTTTCTTCCATTGAAAGAGGGTCTCTCGCTGACTGTGCGGAGCTCACCATTTTTGGATAAGCTGGCTCGCCAGCAAGTCAGAGTGCTCCTTGCTCCCTTCAAGTGTTTGGGTTACACACGTGTGTATGCCAGTGTCCAGCTTTTCACATGGATGTTGGGCAACTAAATTCAGTTCTTCAGGTTTACACAGTGCTGTTACTCACAGTCATGCCCCAGCCACCAACTTTTCCTTTTACACTAGATTTTAAATTTTGCTGTGCTGGCATCAAGCTCAGGAAAGTTCACCTTTTCAGTAATAATTATTTCTTATTTCCTTTTTCATACACTTTCCTTTTTCTTTTACCCACTCAAAGCAAAGGCTGATCCAGTTTGCTGGTCTCTGCAGCTCGGCCTCCTGAGACACTGCTCTGCTATCTGACTATAGATATCTCCCCCCCTTTTCAGTCTACATTTAATAAACTCCCGCATCTTTGCCACCATCACCCCCTTTTATGTTTCTTTCATATGCTTTTCTCCATGCCCCCGCTTCTCTAGCAACCCAACACTAATCACTAGTCCAGTTGTGATAGCTTTCTGCATTTTTTTCTTTCCACAATAACTGATATATTAGTACACAGGGTCCCTTTGCACTTGGAGACAACTGGTGTTTAAGGAGTGATTGTTTTGAAAACAGCTGCTACTCCATTTTTATAATGGGCTTCCTAATGGATAGTGGCTGTTGTTGCAGATAGTACTGCACTTTCAAGTCAGGGCTGGGGATGGGGCCAGGTGCCCTGAACAGCAATCTAACAGATGACTCCAGCACTGCAATGTGCCTACAACCTAGCCTCTCCTGAACACGGCAAATGTATTCTCTCAAAGAAGAAAGGCAGCCTGGGAAAAGAGAGAGACAGAGAAAGAGAGGGACAGAAAGAGAGAGGCTTAGATAACAATCTAACCCCAAGATAAGCAAGCCCCCCAAACGAAAAGTACAAATATGAAAAACCAAGACTCCTTCTTACCAATTCCAAAATAACCCCCAAAGAGAGCAATGTAGATGAAACTTTAGAAAAAGAAATTACAAGATAATCACAGATATGTTCAAGGAGTTCACAGATAACATGCCTAGTACTGTAAACCTAGCTAAGAGCTCATGGATAGGGAGGTCAGAGACTACTACTGCTCATTTGCACACTTCTGTCCTCTAAATACCTATCCTTATATTCACAGACATGCACTATTACCAGCCTTTGACAGAGAAGCTCCTTTTTGTAATAGGCAGTGGCTAATGTAGACTTGAAAAGTGCTGAGAGTAGGTGCCCACTGAAGGCTCAGACCCATTCCAAGGCTGTCGGAACATTTTTTGAAGAGGGGGCATAGAGAATGTAACAGCTGGAGGATGGGGAGGAGTGCTGCAAAACAGATATGGCCATTAACTCCCAGCAGCTGTGGTTACATGCACAAGACCTGCGCTGGATTGGGCCTGTTGATGTCTTATCATGGAGGGGCTCATAAGGCTCTATCCCTCACCTGTGTTAGTAGCCACTGGGAGTAGGGGTGTCATTTCTTATGTTGTTCATGCCTCAGAAAATTAGCCCCCACACATATTCATACACCCACCTCTAAACTCAGTATGTCATACACACAAAGACAAAGTAGGAGAGAGAACTGTTATGTTTCATGGGGAGGCAGGCAGAGTTCAATGGGGAAGCGAAAACTATCAAAATTCATCATATACGTTATTAAATTCTCCAAATAAAATACTTCACACTTACTCTCTGAATATTCTCCCATGCTATCATTCTCTTCATGTCTCAGGAAACGTAATACTCAAGGTAGCTTTGCTTCTCCAGTACTCCATTTTATTGTTGTCTAACCTTTTTCACTGTTACCACTTAAGACCTTAGACAAGCAAGTCTTGGTCAACATGAGGTTAATTATCACACCTACTTGGCAGATATGTCCAGTTAAATGTAGTAATGCAGAGAGTGCCTGGCACCCAGGATTTGCATAAAAGCTAATCATAATGAATTCTGGCTCTTCAACTGTCCATTCTTATCTACTTAATGACAGGTCTGAGGGCTTCTGTTTTGTTTTTGAAGATGTTCAAATTAAGATGTGTGCTGGCTGGTTTTTATGTCCACTTGACACACGTCATTAGGGAAGAAGGAATACAGATTGGCCCATAGTGCTCTTTCTTGATTGATATGGAGGGTCCAGTTCACTAAGGGTGGTGCCACCCCTGGGTGTTATAAGAAGGCAGGCTAAAGAAGTCTTGAGTAACAAGCCAATAGGCAGCATTCCTTCACGGCGGCTTGTATCAGCTCCTGATTCCAAGTCTTGCCTTGCCTGAGTTTCTGCCCTACAGCAACAGTCAATGATGGACTGTGATGTTGAACTATAAACTGAAATAAACCCTCTCCTCCCCATGTTGCTTTTGGTTATGATGTTCTATTGTAGCAACAGAAACCCATCTAAGACAATATTGGAAGAAACTGATGTACATTTCTCTAATATGCATTTAAACATGGACTCTAGTTTAATCCAATCCTCAGGTTGAAATTGTTACTTATCCCCCAGTGCCTTCAGGTACTTCGTTAGTGTGAGAGATATTGAACATGACTATTCTAATTTTGTAAAGTATGCTTTTTGCAAATTAAAACAAGCAAGTTTATTATCTGATCTGTTTGGATGCTAGAGGCAATTTGCTCTTACCTAACATATTTTAATAGATTTATTTGAGACAGGTTTCCATTGTCTATTTTATGGCTACTCAATGTGCCCATGGTCAAGTATTATTCATGTGTTTTAGGATGAAAAGTAGAGCAGACTGCCTGCTATAGGTGGACCTCCAAATCTAGTGAGCAATCTTCGTGGGCTCTAGGTCTCTGGGATTTCTGACAAGGCTTAAACCTTTTAAATGCATGATAAATGTCTTAAGGCTGACATAGGCCTAGAGAAGCCAAATTAAAATACTAAATAAAATGGGATGCCAACACAACACAAAGATCAAATGTGGGACCCTGGGCTAACTGTCTGTCATCTCTTTTCAAGCTTGCCAATCCCCACTGTGTATTTAGACTTACAGACTGTGAACTAATTTCTGAGATGAAATATTCTCTTCCCTATCTATATATACACCCTGTTAGTTTTCTAAAGAGGCTTAATTCACCTACCTAAAGAAAAGTATGCATGGAATTAAGTTATCAACAAATCTATAATCACTTATATTAAAAAAAAAACTATTGGTAAGTTTAGGATCAAGTATCTTTTCCTATAATTATATGTAAGTGAAATTACATAAGAAATAAGCAAAAATACATGTACAATTATGTTAATAGAAAATAAAAATCCTGAGCCAGGCAATGGTAGTACACACCTTTAATCCCAGCACTCTAGAGGCAGAGGCAGATGGATCTTTGTGAGTTCAAGGCCAGCCTGGTTCCAGGACAGGCTCCAAAGCTACACAGAGAAACCTTGTCTTGAAAACATCCCCCCTCCAAAAAAGAAAGAATCTTTGAAGCTCATTTTTCTTCCCATTCTCTTTCATTAACATCCTATTGTTTCTGTAGAATTAAGAAAATACAAATGGGAGAAATTACTGCAATTTTATTTTAAATTTCAAAATTATTTAGCATGAGTCATGAAAATCTAAATTATATATGAATTAATACAGGTGTCTTAAGCCTTTAGAACATCTTGTAATAATACATATTTTTAAGCGACATTCACTATTTTACAAGACAGGGAAAATAAAATTTTATTTATTCATAAAAATGTACATAGGAAAATATAACTAAGGAGTTCAGTGTTCTAGAGTCCAATTTTTAGTTCTTAAGGTACATTATTTATCACCTAACTCTCAAAATCCAGACCCAGTGCAGCAAATAGGTTTAAATTATAACATTTCCTCTGATAATGGCTTGTTCACTATGATTCACAGTTCTGTAAAGGACCACTAGGTCTTAGCACTGGTTTATGCAAATGCTCCACAAGGTGTCCTCAACACAGGGAGGTCTTCAGCAAGCCTCACTACTGCTGTGGGCACTGTGTCTCCGGGGTTGACTTTGACGACACATACATGATTGGGTGTGATTTCTTATAAGCTCCTTTTTCCAACTTGCTTGTAGCTTCTTTGCTTTCCTTTACTTCTGTTGGAAGCCTTGATTCTGCAGTTAACCTACAAGCATTAAAGCATATATTCTGAATTTAAGTATGGTCAAGAAAAAGAAGTAAATTCCTAGTAGAATGAGCCTCCAAAGAGGGGAGTGCTATTTTATGTACACAGGACAAAAACTATAGAAGACTCCATTATGTATAGTAGACTCTATTATGAATATTAATGACTAACTCTAAAAGGAATTTCATAGCAGTAGGCTTAATTTTTTAAAATGTTTAATAAATATCTTCAAACCTGATATAAGCTCAAGCAATGCCTGAGTTAAAGTACTAGGTAAAAGGAAATACATATCATATAAAATTCTAGATGCTAAAGCAGTATGTTAAGATGGACACCACTTGGACCCCAGACCGACAGTGGGGAGGCCAGCATGGGACTGATCTGGACCCCCCAAATGTGAGTGTCAGTGAGAAGGCCTGGGCAACCTATGGGGCCCTGAGCTGTGGATCAGTGTCTATCCCTGGTATACAAACTGTCTTCATGTGCCTATAGCACAAAGAGAGATGCTCTCTCAGCCTGGACTCTTAGGGGAGTGCCTGGACCCTACCAAGAGTAAAATGACAGACTCTAGATATTCCCTATGTGGAAGGATTTGGCAATAGGGTGGGAGGGAGGGGGGGAAGGGGAGTGCGGGAGGAGGGGAGGGAGAGGGAACTGGGATTGACATGTAAAACAAGCTATTTAAAATTAAAATAAAAAATGATAAAAAAAAGATGGACACCACATATAAGATGTTAATAAGCACAAGACAAAATAACACAGAACCCTAGGCTACCCAAGCAGATGTCTGTCTCAGACAAAAAAACAGAGAAGCAAGCGAACAAACAAACAACAACAAAAAAAAACCCCTTTAAACCAAGTTTCCACCAGGCAAGCAGTAAACACAGCACAAGAGAGGTAAATAAAAATTCTTGTCAGGCATGGTGGCACACACCTTTAATCCCAGCACTTGGGAGGCAGAGGCAGATGGATCTCTGTGTAAACTCAAGGTCAGCCTGGTCAACAGAGTGAGTTCCCAGGGCAGCCAGGGCTACACAGAGAAACTCTTGTCTCAAAAAAAAAAAAAAAAAAATTCTTGATGGAAGCATATTCATTAAGTGAAGAATAAAAGTGCAGTATTTCAGTTCTCAACAAAGCCCATCCTTACTGAGACAAAGTTCACCTCAAACTGTGTCTAAGTTAAACATGCAGAAAATACATGAGGTTGGAAATGTTTACTTACACACTTAAAAACAAATGCTCTGTGGTATTCTCTTGTGTGTGTATGTGTGTTTTTTTTAAACAGACAAAAAAATTTCCAACATGCAATTTGAGTCCATTAGCAACATGCTTTTATGTAAGTCTCTTAAGCAACAAAGGGCAGAAAATGAAGCGAAGAGAACAGACAGCAAGGAGCAGTGCCATCTAGAAACCACCTAGAGACACTGTCAAACACAGGCTTCACATACAGCAGGCATCACCTGCTGAACCTTCCAGAACTGCTTGAGACAGGGTGAGGTGTATGTGCTAGAATATCAAGTGTACATTTCATGTGTCGTACAGAGTGAAACAGTATTTTTAAAATTCAGCAGAATAATACAACTGTAGCAGCTGATTTGTTTTTTCTTCGTACATCATTTAGCAGCACTGAAAACTTAAAATCACAGGAGGCATACTAGGACGCCCTTTGGTATGGGGTGTGCTATGTCTTGCTGTCTCAGTTAAGCATCTGATTCTGCACCCATTCTTTAGTTCATGTAGCCCTAGCAGTCCCCAGAGAGCTCGTCTCAGGGTGCAAATTCTCACCAACAAGCTCAATTTTAAATGCGTGGGCTATTATTTTAAATAGACTCATCACTGCACTGCATGCCGTCCTCATCCTTCTCCTTGAACCGACTTAGCTCCTTGGCTTTCTTTTATCACCTTTCAGAACTTTGTACAAGAGTATAGACACATGTGTTCTAGCCTACCCCCTGTGCCTGTCCCTTCCCCCCATGAGTCCCCTAAAGATGACTTTGCTTCTATTTTCATGTCACATGTACATGCATGTTTTGTGTGCACATAAAGGCTGGGAGTCACAAATGAGAGAAACACGCTATCTGAGATTGAATAACTAGTTTAGTATGCTTGTCTCCGTTTGCATTCATCAACCTCCAATTACCCAGCTTTGTTGCCTCTGTGGCTGACAAAGTTCCACTGTGTATATACCATGCATCCTTCACCCATGCCTGTTGCTGGACATTTAGGTCAGTTCCACAACAGCTACTGTCCTACACTTGATCCTGCTGTATAGATCCAGAACCTTCAGTCAAGCTGCCTAAGCCCCGTTCACTCTCCAGTCTTCTTATCTCTATTAGCGTTACTTTCTTGACAGAGTCCTTTGAGTGTTGATAAACCACCTGATACCTTCTTATTTAGTCACAAACTCAATTACACAGAAACTGGAAGCTTTGAAGTTTTGGAATAAAAATGAAAGTAAATTAGCTTTGATATTTAAAATGTCAAGCAGACATCAAACCTATTTCTGAAGGCTTAGTATAAAAATCAAAAACCATAAAAACTTTACCTGCTCTTACCCAAAAATCTGTCTCAATGTCTAGACTACCAAAAAGTCGTTTGAGAAAGTTAGTTTTTCCTTCATGGCGACTCTTGAACTGCGAGAAAACAACAGTACATTTATTCCACCCAGGTATGCTGCGCCTACCATATGGCTTTGGTTTCATGGACTAGGGAAGTCTAACTGCCTAGCATCACTTGCTACTCACTGCCCTTTCCTCCTGCAGTCATCTTCCTCTTCCTGATGCACTGAAAAGAATCACAGGAAAACAGATCAAACTGTGGCGTTCCATTGTGCACTCTGCCAGGAAAACAGACAGAGCAGCACGGCCCAGTCCAGGAGGCAAGAAAGGAAACATGGAAAAGGCTGCCGGCAACCAGGCGGAAGGACACACTGACCTGGGAGATCTGGGCGTGTTCCCACTTTGTTCACGTAAGGCATCTGCATTGGCTGGACTATCCACAAGAGTTACACATTTCTTCTTAGGCTGCAGATCTAGAGGCAGGCTCTTGCAAGGAGAGAGGCTGGCTGAATGAATGGCTGAAGAGGCTGGCGGGTGCCATTGTCCAGTGTTATCATTTAAGCCATTAAGGCAGGACTCTTTCTCCTCTCTCTGTAGTGGCAATCTAGAAACTTCTTCTCCAGTGGCATCAACAGCAGCTGTTTCTCCTGGGGTGGATATATCCAATGGCAGCACCTCACGTCTCTTTTTGAGTACCGGTACTTCAATTTTCTCTGAGAAAAAAAAGTATTATTAAAATATATGCTCAGTGAGTAAAAACAAAGACATAACCCGAGGATACTGAGTTACATATAAATTCCTTATTTGGTACTCTTAAAATACATTTTTCTCTTTGATAAAATATATGTATTTTAAATTATTGTACCTTTTTTCAATACTTTTAATCATCATGTGCGCATATACTGATTGCATGTTGGGCGCCCCACACATGCACAGGTATCTCCCATTCTCTCAACCCTCCTGCTAGCCCCCTTCATTCTCCTTGTACTATCTTTTACCCCTTTCTTTTGACAGACGCTCTTCGCTGTTTTTGTGGCTGTGTTCCTGGAGAGGACTCCAGGCTTTATCCTCACTGAGTTCCAGCTCTGGCCCCATGCACCATCAACTCTATCTTGTAACCATCTACTTTTTCCTTGTATATTCTGTAATATATACAGCTCTAGGAATGAGCAGATGTGCTGGTGAGAGCAGAAAGCTCTACTGAGATTTCTGGCAGGTGAAGCAGCCGTATCAGAGTCCAGGAGTTGTGGTTTGAGTCCCGCACTGCAGCCAGGAGACTTTGTGCAATAACTTCTCTGCACTTTAGTATCTTCAAGACTGCTTCACTCAGTACTGTCTTGTACGGATGGAACGAAAAAGACAGCTGGCACTCTGAATATTGGTAATGTGCCCACTACTCATCTATAAAATGCATTCAGAATCTGGCCACTTCTATGACGGATGTCCTCCCAGTCCCAAGCACAGCCTGCCTCACAGCAGCTGCTACAGAGCCTCTATCCTCATGGCCTATGTGGGTCTCACATAGTCACCCAATTACTTTCTCCCACTGCCACCCCAACGTGCCCTTTCATTTTCAAAGTCAAAATATTGGACGTCTGAGGTACAACAGCAAAGAAAGGGGTTCCTGCTCAACACTTCTGCTTTTACATTTGCATGTCCCCCACTTCTTTTGACTGCTCCCCTGAATCACCCAGGCCCCCAACACTGTGTCTTTGTTGGGCTAGCAGACCTTTGACATTCATAATGGATATTCTTAATTAGAGGAGCCTATTGGAATCACAGAAGAGAAAAAAGCACAAAGAAAGAAGTCTTGTAATAACTGTAAGTCTCCCCCTAGTGGTGAGAGCCACTGTAGTACACAGGGTTGATCTCACTCAAAGAAAGGCAAATGAAACCTGGTAAAGAATCCTTCAGCTAAAGCAAGCTAACACAACCTTTTGAGTAGGAGATAGGGCCAGAACCATAGCATTCACAGATTTCTTAATACTGACTTTCTATTTTTCAATTTAAACACAATAAAATCCACTGTAGTATATCAGCTACAGAGACTGTATAGGTAGGCTATTTTCTGAGTACTTAGACATATTGTATTTCTTGTATCAAAACGTTTTTCCTTAAAAACAGAATTCCTGGGCCTGGGATGATGGTACACACCTTTAACCCCAGCACTCAGCAGGCATCAGTGGTAGGATTTTTGTGAATTCAAAACCAATCTTGTCTATACAATGAGTTCTGGGCTAGTCAGGGCTATATAGTGAAAGCCTGTCACAAAATTAAATACACAAATCTAAACAAACAAATAAATGAATCCAAGATGAATGGTAGAAGATGGTAGAATCTGTATTTCATCAATTATCCTTTCAAAATTTGAATAGCCATGAACTATAGAACTCTGAAAATCAAAATATAAAAGCAAGATGGTGAAGAATCTGGAAAACACACACACACACACACACACACACACACACACACACCACACACACCACACACACACACAGAGGAAATGTCCTATGTGACTCTGATCCCGTTTCACCAAGTCACTAGGGCATCATGTACAGAATTCAGTGGCTGTGAGAAAGACTTAAAGGGGAAGGGGGGCACTTGACGTTCTCATCACCCTGATTCCCTATGTGGAGTTTCAATCTTGCACTGACCCACAAGGGAGACTGCCAGGGGGCTAATCCACCCCACGCCAGCAAAGGACAAGAAGAAATGGGCAAACAGGAATTAACATCCACATCATGCAGTGGCCCTTCATCCCTGTCAAACATTTCAGACAAACTATGTATAAGGCCCCATACTGCTGGAGGCTCAGTTCACATGGCCTCTGGGCTTGAATGTGGGACTGGCTCTCCCACATGTCCCGGATGCCTCCTTAGGGATTGTCCATGGACCCACCCAGGTGGATCCTGTACCAGCCACCGAGCTATCACAAAACTGACAGCCAACCTGTGCTGAGGGTGACCTTCTAAATGCTGAAATGGAATGTAAGAAGTTGGTCTGCTGAGAAAAACAAACAAAACACCAACCCCCCCAAAAGCCCTATCCCCATACAATAAAATACTCACAGGGAAACACAGATGGCAAGGAATGATAACTATTTCATCAATCCAGAGATGTATTTAGGAACTGAGAAAGCCAAGGAAGAAGGGCCTTAAGAATGGCAAAGCAAAGCAAGGTGCCAATGGCAGAACTAAAGACATGCATGCGGATAGTGTGAAAGACACAGAACTTAAAACAATCATTTAAAGAAAAAAGAGAATTCCAAACGCACAAAACAGATGCAGAAAATGAAAAATGTAAGTAAAAAAAAACAGTAAATGAAAAATTAAGTATAAGATATTAACAGCTGAACTGATCAATTAGAGTCAAGAATTACTGAGTGTGAAAACAGGCTGTTTTGCCCTTTTCTGACCTCTGAGGGCACTAGGCATACACATGGTGTACAGACAAACATTCAGAAAAAACACGCATACAAAGAGAAATAAATCTTTGGGGAGGGGGGAGTCTGAAGTTTTAAAACCTGAAATGATCAGAGAAAACCTAAATATTCAGACATGACAGTCACGTGTCCCCTATCAGCAGGAAGATATAAAAACAACACTAACAAAGGAACAATTATAACCAGTTGTTAAGGGATAGGAAATATAAAAGAAGGCTTGAATTTTAACATCAAAACTCAAAGCATGGAGAGAAATGGAGATGGAGTTAAGAGAGGAGTTTCATTTTTTACCTATGTATTAAAAAATGTCACACTGTAATAAACTTGTATTAAATATAGGATATTCTTTATAAGATGGTGGTAATTATAAATGAAAAATCTAAGATCTAAAGAGTGGAAATAAACATACTGACTGAGAAATACCTCTCAGTGACGAAGACCAAGGAGAGAAATAAAGAAAGGCCTACAAATAAACAACCAGTAATGAGGCAGCATCAAGTTCTTAATGATCAGTAATTACTGGATGCAGATGGATTACATTATCTAATTAAAAGATAGAGTGGCTGAAGGGATTATAAAAACAAGAGCCAAGGATGCTGCCAACATGAGACTCATTTCACCTGCAAGGATGTGCAGAGGCTGAAAATTAATGAATGAAAAATGTAGTCCACATGGAGACCAGAAGTGGAATATTTATGTCAAATCAAATAAACTTCGCATCAATACTATGAGATTAGGAGATTAAAGAATGATAAAGGAGCCAAAACCAAGTCTGTAGCACACATGGATGTACACACCCCACAACACGCAAATATTAATAAATCTCTCTGTATTAGACAGACAGTGGACAAGTAACACCCGGGGATGGCAATGACCACTTACAGCAATGGAAATCACCCAGAGAGAAAATCAGCAGACACTATGGATTTACAGTACATTCCAGACTTCAAATGGAGCTAACAGAAACTTACAGAATATTCCATCCAGTAGTTGTAGAATTCTTCTCTATTGCATATGATAATCACATTAGAAAAAAACAAATCTATACAAAAACATTTGTTTTGGTGGGATTCCAAACTAAGTTCCCATAAATACCTTTTCTGACCTCAAGTAAACAAGCAATAAAAGAACACTGACTAGCAGAGCTGAGTAGAAAAGCCAAAGAATTAGCCAAACCATTGACACATAGCTCCCATGTTCACAGTCAAAACATGTAACAGGGAAAGGACAATTTCTTCAATTAATGGTGCTAAGAAAAATGGCGACTACACTCAAAGTACTAAACACCTCATCTCATAGGAAATGCGATCAGCTGAAAGTATTAATCACTAAATGTTGTACTGAAACTATGAAAATACTAGAAGAGAGTGTGAATGCTACATGACTGATCTAGTGAGGACCTTTTAAAGATCTCAAAAAGTACAAGCAATAAAAGCAAAAAGATAAATAAATAAAAACAAAAAATTTGGGTCTTATCAAACTGAAACTTCTGTAACAGCAAAAGAAACAACAATGACAAGGAGCTACAGAATAGACGAAAACACTAATATCTATAAAAATATTAAATCCCAGAAACAAAATACCTCAAAAACAATCTGATGTTTTAAAAAGAGCAAAACGGGGGTTAAGGAATGGCTCACTGGGTAAAGATGCTGGCCCTATGAGCGTGACAACCCGAGTACAAGCTCCAGGAACTATACAGAGGAAGAAGGAAAGAACCAACTCTACAATGCTGCTGACTGATCACCATACACACTGTGGTGTGTAAGCACACATCACACACAGGTACACACTCACATGCAGCAATAACAAATACATGTTTAAAAGACAAACACTATGTGATCTCATTCATTCACCTGGAAGGTCTAATAGCATAATGACTATATTCAACAATAGCATACTGTGTATTTCTGACAGAGGAAAGAATTTTGAGATTTCTCTGGACAAAGAAAGGGTAAAAGTTTAAGATACAAAAACATGAGTAGTTCTGAGATTTCACTAAAGTAATGGATATTAGTTACCTTGATTTGGTCATCATACAATACATACATGAGTGGAAGCAATACTTTGTACCCTATAGATGTGTTCAATTCAGAACAAACAAAGTGTCAGAAGGAAAACAAAGAGAACTTTCATTATGGAATTGGAAACATAGATAGGCTTTGAGACCAAGACCACATCTTCCGGTGGCGGGTCCCAAGGACACATGACTAATTTGTGGTCAATGGAATGGTAACGAAACAGACAACAACTAATGAGCCTGAATCCTAACATGTACAGTACTTCATCAGTCCTGGAATGCTCCTTTGGAGGTTCATTAGAGAGATTGGGGGTGGGGGGACTACTTGAACTTAAGCCTTGCTTAGTTCTTCTATAAAAAAACTTAGCTGGTCTAGCTCCCAGTATCAGCTGCTTCAACAAAATGAAACTATGTGAGCTCTGCATGGTCACATACATTTATGATTCCACTCAGGAGGCAAAGTAAAGAAGGCCTGGAGATTGTGACCAGCCTGGTATGCACAGTGAGACCCTTTCTCAAAACAACTTCAAAACTCTTTGGGACACCATGAGATACTACAATCTTCAAGGGGAGAAACTCAAGTTCTTGCTGTTCAGTATGATGAACTTAGATATCCTACAAGAAAAAATTATTATGTTCATGTTCACATAACCAGTTCTCTTAATTTCTTACACATTTGACAGCTAAACTTCACTACAGATATATGATCACAAGTTAATTTATAAAGACACTGGTAAAAAGCTACAAAACACACACCTTCAGGTTCATACTTCAGCTTTAATTCATCTAGCTTAGCTCTCAGTTTGATATTTTCACTTTCTGAAACTTGCAGGTGTCTTTCATTTGCAAACAGTTTCCGTTCAATATCCAGGGCCCGCTGGCTCTCAAATAATGCCTTCATTCTCTGTATAGATAGTTCACCTTTTGTGTCCTCATTTTCTTTGCTAAAGTAATAGAAAAGAACAGCTAAAGGGTATTAAAATAATACATAGTATAAGCATGATGAAATAAATCTTGTGTATTAAAAAGGCATTTCTCTGAGTTTTTAGTAATAACGAAAAGAAATAATAAACAACTAAAGCGAGCGTAACTGTAACCCCCATAAGACTTTCAGATTCTTAAAGAAAACAGAGGGAGAAAATATTTTTACCAAATGCACATATGCATATTTTTGAATTACATGAAATTTATTCCTGAAATTTGATGGAGAAACTTACGAGTTCTTTTCACTTACCAATCAAAAAGCTAAACACAAAAGAAATGCATATTTTATAGAAACTAATATGCTACACAAAGATATTTTTATTGACTTTCTTCTGGATTTTTGACAATTAAAAACAAACAAAAAAATCAGTAAGCAAGAAAAACCCTTCATCTTTGTATTCACAGTCCCAAACACTTACTTTAACTTATCAAGTTTTAGTTGAAGTAAATCTGCATAATAGGTGCTGTCTTCTAGAGTACAAAGGTTGGCTGATGTAGAAGGCTTAGATTCCATACTTTCATATAAGTTCTAATGAAAGCAAAAAACTCTTATTACAAAGAGTAGACAACAGATTAGGTTTGCTGTAACAGCAGCAGCCACCACTAAGCAGGAACTCATTAGTTTACAGTCATTAAGCTAAGAACCATCCTCTTAACTTACAAAGTAGGGAGAATTAGCAATTCTCTTTTCGAATAAGGAAAGTGGCTCAATGTGACATGGGCATGAAAATAACACATGCTTAATTCTGAAACTAAAGCTTCCATCACTAGTCCCACAGCTCCCTCTCCTAGCTTTTAGAATGGAAGAAGCAATGACTGCTGGTTCAATTCTAGACTTCAAAGAAAAGCTAAAAAATGGAAAAATACAGAGAAGAAATCCTTGGTTTTTGTTTTTTTGTATTCCCTCATTCCCAGTACTGAAGAAATTTTTTTGTTTCTCTGGGGAAGTGGGTATATTTGCTTAAAAATTTGGAAACTATTTTAGTGAATGCAAAAACCCAACTCTCCCTGATTTCGAATTAAGTGCTCAGCTAATTAACGGAGGCACACCGCTGCCAATAACACAGCATACATTTAACAAAACTGTCATCTTTTCAACTGTTTTCTAAGAGATGGAAGCAAAACTTAATATTTAATGATAGATTAATGGCCACACTACAGAATGCTTAAGGGATCATTAACATTTACAACATCTGTTACCTATATAAATTTGAATCTTTCACTAGAAGCTTAATGAAAAGATACTAATGTTCCCTAAGGTAATTAAAAACTTTGAAAATTTGTAAATGTAATGTAATCCTACGAAACAGCACCAAATAGTTCTCTCTGATGTGTGTGTGTGTGTGCCTGCATGTGTTGTGTGTACATCAGACAAGAGAAAAGCAAACATGTAAAAGCAATCAGAACACTATGAAGAAAAACAAGAAGAACTAAGTCTAAGAACAAAAGCATATACTACACAACCTCTGCAACTTAAACAATCTAGTAATGCTGTACAGAGATCAACCAATATACAGAAAATGTCGAAAGGTTCCTGCACATATAGAAAATTGTTATGTGACAAGCCTGGCATCTCATTGGGGCCAGATTTAACAAATGATGCCGGGACTGACTTCATAGCCTACATATAAGACTGTCATGAGCTCAAAAAAATTCAAACACTGGAACACTGTACTGAAACTGGAGGCTAATTGCATAATAAACTAGACAAGCTAAAAATATATTGAGAAATTCAATTCAAACTTGGGCTGCATTTTTAAAAGATGTAACATATACCTTAAATTTCTCCAGATTTTTAATTTCACCTAAAAGCTGTTTTATTTCACCATTCTTCTGTTCCAACATGGCAAACAACCGTTCTTGCTGCTCAAAATCGGTTTGAGAGCCCCTCATCCTCAGCAATGTGGAGATTTGTAACTAGAAAAACAATCACCCCCAAAAGCAAAATCAAGATCCCGGTAAGCATATTTCTGCTATAATTTCTGTTTTTTGCTCCACTGATTCAACCTGGAAAATAAATAGAACTGTTTCATCTCAAAATGTGAAAACATTTGCATCAAAAGTTTTGTTGTGGATAACTTTCAAGTACTAATTTTGACTACTTTTCTATGGTATCTGAAGTCTAAGATAATGTTTATGTGTCTGTGAAATGTACATGAAACTACATGCTGAGGTCTGGCAGCATGCCATTCAGATGGGACATGAGCCTGACCAAACATCACCTGCTATTCATCACTTGAATTAACACTATGGGTCTACTGGGGGTTTTCTAAAAATTGTAATAAATGGGGAAATTGTTACATTATTCACAGAAATTAATGATAAAGATGCCTAAGTGTTTTATTACATGTTAGGTTCAGGACAACTCTAAAGAGGTTCTGGCTATCAGCTTCCCATTTACACATGACAATACTCCATCTCAAGTAGCTCATCTAACTCCCACATTTAATTACTGAAGTTCCTCGTTGCTTTAGTAGACACTTATGGAGGGAGCCTTTCTAGCAATCCATTATTACCTTAACAGCATCGGGCACAAGGGAGGAGGGTCAGATCCAAAGGACTGGTACAGCTAGCTAGGACTATTGCTTTCTCACTGCTACAAGCTTTTCCATTACCTCTCACTTGACTGCGATGAGGAAATGAAGATAAAAAGAACCTTACAATGCAAACAGTCTTGAGTTAATGAGCTGCAGTCATAAGAGGTCATGAGTAGTACCGATCTCAGTAAAAAAAAAAAGCCTTGTGTGAGAGCTGGTGAGAGAGCTAAGTCTAGATGAAGTAGGAAACAGTGTAACGCTCAAGAGCATCACCATGGTTTGCACAAACAATAAAAAAACTAGTGCTCATTCCAAACGGACAAGATTCACTGACTACCTGTTGAGTCAGGGAATAACCACTAATGCAATTTGCAGCTGCCTTCCCAAGGTGAGTTTTTAAATATAAAGAAACATGCAATTCGACAAGTGATTACATTATATGCTTTCTGAAGGAAAACAGTTTCCTGTATATATTTGCTAAGACAAAGCAGATTTAAAGCCTTTACCAGTGATGAGTTTATACCTTCATCTTGTTCATCTGATCTCTGGTGAATGCATTTTGCTTCTTCAGTGACTGATATTTGACTTTCATCAAGTTGAGCTGGCGTTCCATAGCGGCCCTTCGATCCTCCACCTGGAAAACATTAACACGCTTGTTCTTGTAATAGATGAAATGCCAACTTAGTCAAGTTGGTCATGAGAACACTTGCAAGTACCTCTGCAAACAGGGAGTTTCCTTTACTGCTGGGATCCGAGGCTTGCTGAAGTGCATTGTCCAACTGCACCTGAAGGTCTTGATTTTCTATTCGAGCTTTCTAGATTGAGAAGAAAACAGTTTCAATACTAGAGCTCAGCAAGAGGGCACTTGGCTACCATCTGTAAGCTCAACAACACTCTCACCACACCTCTAAGGCGTTATAATACGACACTGCTTCCTTCTCTCGCTCCTCCTTTTCTTCTTTCAGCCGGTCTACCTGGTGCATTAAGGAAGTGTTGAAGCATTCTAGTTGCTCTTGTTTGTACTGCAGTTCATTGACCTCCTCTTTGAGAGCAGCCTATTCAACAGGGATACAGACAAGATTTCTCCTGAATAATCGCTCACACAGCAGGCCACTCATCGTATTGGTTCCCACCTCACAATAAAACAAAACCAGTCAAAGGTTGCCAAGTATATTTTAAAATGTTTTTAATTAGTAACTTTTTAACAGAGAGCCAGGGAAAATACTTTGGAAACTGCCCCTTTTTCCTTTGAATTTTAAGTTTTAATTATCCAGTTTAAATGAAAAAAATTTACATTGATGTGCATTTTAATTTCCACTGTGCTAACATTGTGTATTTGGGCTTTTATGACCAATATAATGTCAGAATAAAAAAAGCCAGAGTTTCTATAATGTAAAATATGCCTTAAGTAATCATAAAATAGAAACTATTTTATGAATGAATTAATCCACTTGAAAACTGCAGAGTGCTTTTTGGTTACATCAATAGCCATTTCAGTCAGTAAACTGTTCCTAAGAACAGCTACAAGAACAGGCAGAACTATTCTAATGTAAAACACCTGAGATATAAATTACCTTCACACCTTCCATTTCAGTTAGCTCAATCTGAAGGGCCAGCACCTCCGAAGACACGCTATTGAGCATGCGCTGCTCAGACATTAGCCGGAGCTCTTCCGACTTGTGAGCAAGAACATCCTTCTGGTGATCCAGCTTCTGCTTCAGCTGCTTTTCACTTAACCTCGATTCATCTAATTCCACTTTGAGTTTCTCTAACTAAATAAGGAAACAGAAAGAGTTTCACAACCTTTGAACTCAAGGTTCCTTGAGCTTCCTTCCAGAAAACTAGATTTAGAGTTTATACCTGATTTTCAAGATGCTACTCTATAGAAACTCACTGGATCTGAGTGACATGAGCAAAACAACTCCCCACCCCTCCACCCGCAGTGCTGGGAACTGAACACAGGGACTTGGGTTTACAAGTTAAGTATCTCACCAAGTTACATTCCTACGCACTAAGCAAATTTTAAAGTGACCTATACTGTTCTAGAAATTCAGGAACAATCTATACTAGTCATCCAAGTAGATCTTGTTTGCTTAGAAGCAACTGAAGGTATAACCAACCATGAGGCAGCTGTAAAGAACAGGAAGCAATGCTCATCCCCAGCCCTTAAGAAGAAGAGGCATGGGATAACAATGATGCAAGCAGGTAACCTGGTTAGAAGACTACAGTAGCGTGATGATGGTCTAGACTACAGGGATAGGAGCTACCATGAAATTTTATAGGTCAACCCCTTGGAATTCAACGACAGATTAAATGTGAAAAATAAGAAAAAGATGAGTAAACCTTGAGAATTTAAAAACAGATGGTCTGAGAATATCAGCAACACCATTTTTAAAAATATACTTTCTTCTATAGAAAGGCCATCTTTATAATTATCTTTGCTTTACCTAGTCCATCTATTTCCTCTATCATATCTGCTTAGGTAATTAGGGCTTCTGCTAATCCATGCAGGATTGAAAAACAATACATCATTTCCAGTTATCTAAGTCACAAATCAGGATAGCTGCAAACAGGATTACCACCTGTCAGAGCCACAGGTAAGATGATTCTGTATTGCACAAAAACATCATTTACTTAGATATGATTTCACTGATATCATTATTCAAAATGTAAAATTTTGTTGGAGTTTAATGAAAGATTATAGGTAGAAACAGACATGGAAAACTAAGATACTATAAATACTAAAAATTGAAAATCAGACTTAAAAAAAAAACACGTTTTCACAGAGTAGGATCTGAAAAGAAATCAGGGTACACACTCCATATGAAGAAAAACATAAACAGAGCCCTAGACTTCTTAGAGGCAAAGCACAGGACAGCTGGGGGTTCTGAGAGTGAATGGATGTTCACTGAACTACTCTGTGTTTACAATGGCACCAGTATATAAGGAATCACTAGACCATGGGCACAAACTCAGTACCAGGGTTTACTGTCAGGCAGCCTCAATTCAAACAGTAGCTGATAATTTCTAGTTCTTATTTTGCTCAAGCTCCTCAGTTTGCCTGGTCCTTAGCATCCTTGTCTGTCATAATGGAAATAAGGTTACATCTTTCACAAAATACTTTTGAAAACTGGATCTTCCATATTTTTTTTCCATAAAATCATTAACTCCTGAGCACATTAGCTCACAAGACAGTACTGGTTTGCATGCAGAGTAGCAAAGCATTACTAGCTGTAGGAACTGCTACAGAATTATTTAGTTATCTTACTAAGTGACCATACTGATCAACAATATTACAAATACAAATATTCAGATACCAAATTTAAATAATTAATAAACAATTTCATTTCATTAGAAGGCAAGTATATATACAAATTCCTTTAATAGCTTATTTCTCAGTATTTCCACTCAAAACATTAAGATAAAAAAACTTACTTTTGGCCATTTTGCATAGAAGTACTTAAGCAAGCCCTCCCCACACACCCTGCACCACCAACCAGTACTTAGAGATGTCTACACAAACACGGGATATTTTGCTCTGATGCACAGATCCAAACCTTGTCTCTCAGGTCATTCACTTCCTGCCTGTGGCTTCTGTGTAGTTGCATTTCTAACTGCTCCAGCTGCATTTTCTGCTGTTGTTTCACAGTTTCACACTCACAGCTCAAACTCTCTAACATTCGACTCTTGAGCTCAACTTCTCTTTGTAGGGCATACTTCTCTTGGTTATAATTCTGGAAACACATTTAATTGCATAAAAACTTAAATCATTAGATATTAGTTAGCATCTTAAACTGGTTCGTACCTGTTTAATTTGCTGCCATTCCATTCCATGTACACTTCAACATCTAGTAAAAGTACCAGGTAACAAACTCAGTAACAGAAAACATGGTGCTTACCTTAGATTAGTCTAGAACAGACACACATAAAAACTGTCAGTCACAGTGATAGGTACTGAGGTACTGAGGGCACGGGCGGGCTAAGAGGAGGCTTTTTGTTTTTTTAGATCCTGTCAAACACCATATGGAGGACCAAGGAGACATTTAATTCTACTTAATAGTATGCAAAGAACCCCAAAGAGTTATGAGGTGATTCAAAGACAACCTCTCAAGTTTATGCCTTCAAGGAGTCTGCAAGTGTCACATTCTTAGTTCAAGTGCCCAACACAGAGACTCCATGACAGCTAAGGATTCTTTTCAAGTATGTACCATAATTCTGAGTAATATAGCCCTTATTTTTTTCAACAACTGAGTACCACTATGGATAATACCACTATGAAATTATCTATTGGAAGGAATGTTTTATGAGTGCATATATCACCATGACTAAGGAGGCAGTGCAGGATGTCCAGATGGCAAAGGCTGTCACATAGTAGAGCATGGAAGAACTTTGAAGAGGAGGCTTTCCAAGGGAACTGATGTATGAACAGATGTTCAAAGTAGCAGTAGGAAATGCTCATGGATACCAGATGCTGTGACGCACAGAATATAAGGAAAGCATGTTCAACAATCATACTGTGCCAGGTATCCAAATTCCAGCACAGCATCAGATGTCATTTGCATCATATCTGCAGGAGTTATGTTCCAGAACCCCAGCCTGACACCTAGGTCCTCAAATGGTACCAAATCCTACAGATACCATCCATGCATACCCACCCTCACCCATGCAGTACTTATCCTGACAAAATTTAATTTCAAATTTGACACAGTAAAAAATTAATGGTAAAACCAATAATAAAAAGAGCAGTTTACTGTAAGTTTGAGACCAGTCTGGCCTACAAGAGCTAGTTCCAGGACAGCCTCCAAAGCCACAGAGAAACCCTGTCTGAACCCCCCCCCAAAAAAAGCAGTTCGTTTAAAAGCTATGTCATTTTTCTCCTCTCAAAATCTTACTGTTCTTGTGATGCTAGACAGTATAGTACCCAGGTGACAAAATGAAGTGTGGCCAGTGTAAGGCATGACGACACAGTGTTACATGACTAATGACCTTACAAGATGTTGAAAGGAACATTATCTGCTTCAGGTATCCTGGACGGAGAGTCCAGTCCCAGGCAGGATGCAACCATTTCAGCTTTATCATTTATATATGGAATTTTCCATGTATTACTTATGGACAACTGTATGGTTGAAAGTACAACTATGGATGTGGGGTGGGGTATGTTAATGTCCATGCTGGAGGTATAGCAATTGCTTCAGTTCACTATCAAGGAAGGATTAAAAAAAAAAAAAACCACAGCCTAATGGCTTATCAATTCTTACTGAAAGAAAAACAAAGCAAGGATGTTTTACTAGCACTCAAATGCTCCTAGTAAGCATTCCTGTTTGATAACGAAAAGCTCTTCCTTATATAATGCTTTGAAACAGCAATGGAATGGATGCAAAGGAGAAATACTGAATTAACCTTTACTTTCAGTGTTGTTACTAAAAATTGATTTACAAAATGAAAACATCTAAGGTTAAAAAGGACATTGTAATTATTTCTAAATGTGTTTTCTTAAAAAAAAAAAACTAAGACAAGGCAGGATAGAGAAGGGATTATGGGGAGGGACAATACAGAAAGACTTCTAAAAGAAATTACTGTAAAAGCACCCTGAAATGTATGTATCTATAAAAAGAGTTTTAAATGGTGTTACCAATTAATTGGGGGCAGGTGCAATACCCAAATCAGACATCACAGACTACTAAGTAAACTCAACACCAGGAATGGGTTACATATTTTTAATTTGTTGGCCAATGGGGTCCTATATATGACCCGTCCCCCATCATTACAGAATATTACCAATGCTATTGGTTGCCCTCCACAGCTTGCCCTAAGACCCTATTACTAAAGACATGGAATAATCTAGCTGGTGCTCAGCTAAAAGCTTCATCCCACTGGCTAGTATTCATAGTGTTGAAAAGTGTTGAGTACAACACCGGAGGAGAAAAGTAATAATCACTCTTACCCAGCTACAAACCCCACATGCCACAATTTAAGGACTTGCCTGCAAGTTAGGCCAACTGGCTCAATAGCTGCTTAAATGTCAGGGGAATAATCACCCACTTTTTCCCTGGATTTGAGCCCCCTCATCCCATTCTATAAGATGAAACCCATACCTGCCACTGTTAATGAGAACAAGAACCTGGGGCTACATAGGTCATTGAGTCCTAGGGGAAAACCTGCCATTATTATTCTGCTAAATGAACAACAGCAATAAAACAACTCCTAATAACATACTGCTATACCCATAGTTCAGTATATCATTCAACTCTTATCATGAAATTTTCTTACAGTAAATGGTAATTAACAAAGAAAATTGCAATGGTAAGGGGATAAGAGACTTTGGAATGCTCAGCCCTAAATGGGATGACATATCACATCCCTTTCTTCCAGGTTCAGAGATCCATTTGGAAGAGGAGGAAGAACGACTTGAAGGTAGTAGATGACCTCAAGGAAACATTTTTCAGATACAACAGGGCAGATGCACACATGAACTCACAGAAACTATGACACATGTACACAAACTCCCGGCAGACAAAATTCCACAACAGAGGAAGGGAAGAGGACACAGAGACCCACCCCTAACCAAGAAGCTACTTGCAACTGATAGATGCAGGGAGAAGGAAAATGAGTTTCTTCAGTGGAGTGATACTGGGTATATCAATTACATTCTAGGATGTGACCCATACCAGGAGTAGTCAGTCAACACAAATTGGACTCCATGAGGAAAAAAAAAATCAAAGAAGAAATGAAAACATCAAAATAAAACAAAACAAAAATAAATAAACAAAATTCAATAAATTAAGAAAAATGGCTGGAATTATTTTTGTCACTCCCCTTCTCCCCCGACCTCAAGCTCTTCTATTTTAAAGGAAACCTAAATTTGGTGAGCTATTTTCAAAACAACTGTGTAACATGACTTTATTTCCAATCTGAGGTTTGTAATCTTTGTTCTATTATTTGACACTGAGAGCTTATCATAAAACAGTTCAGTACTTGTAAAAATGACAACTGCCATTTAGTCATTTTTACTTGTTATATTTAAACTTCTGAGACTCAAATTAAAATGCCAAGTATTTAGTATTATACTGATTTAGTGATTATTTTAAAAATATTTGTGTGCCAGGTAACAGGGGTGCATCAGTGAATAAGAGTAGACAAAATTTCCTCTCATGCAGTTTGTAAACTGAGACAAGAAGTGCCCCAGGAATCAAGAGCAAATTTGAACAACTTTACATTACACAGTCAGTGTTAGCTCTGATGACATGAAATCAACCCTTTCCTCCCCAAGCTGTCATGGTCCTTCATCACAGCAATAGAAACCCTAAGATGTAGTCAAGCCCTTAGATTTGTTGATGGATAAAATGTGGGACCTCCATACTTCAGGCTCAAGCAACTGGATGAATTCCAATCCATTTACTGAAGCAAGAAACCATTCAGTTAGCAGACAGGGAATGAGCTGTTCTTTCTGTGTCAAGCTTGAGATGTCTGTTAATGGCAGGTACTTGAATACACTAATTTAGTCTTCAGGGAGATCTAAAGGCTTGGTGAGATGCCATGGAGCATGTTTAGAACTATAAAAGAAGTGAGGTCACGTAAATAGAGCGTAGACTGAACAAAACCTGGCAGTAAATGTAGCGAAGGGAGCAAGCATTATTTGACTACTCAAACCCAGAGCACACTGTTGGAAAGAACACTGGAAACTCATTTAGTTCATTCTCCTTCCCTAAGCCCATCCCTGTAGACAGATGTTCAGAATCCTACCTCAGTCACGGTCATCATTTCTTCATGACATTTATCCAACTGATTCTGCAACTCCGTTTGCCTCTCCAATAGCTGTAAGCCATACTGTGCAGCTTTCAATCTCTCGTTTTCACACTCCTTGAGCTTGCCTCGAAGATCTGTGATATCTGCCTCCATGATTTCTGTTTTCAGTCTGCTGGAAAGAGAGAAATGCAACTACTTGAGATCAACTTAGAACTAAATGTAGTGGTATCAGAGCAAGAGAAGAAACATAGTCAATACTGTCATATAAACCCAAAGGATATTAGATTTTTGTTGCTGATTTGCAAGACAATGCTTCTAATCAACAGTAGCAAAGTTGGTATTGAGAAATGACTGAACACTACAAAAATAGTGAAGGAAAAGTATGTTTCTTTCTTCCTTTCTTTTTTTTTTTTCCTCCTTTTTGGGGATGGGGAAGATTTGAGACAGGGTTTCTCTGTGTAGCCCTAGCTGTCCTGGAACTCTCTTTGTAGACCAGCCTGGCCTGGAACTCAAAAGATCCGCCTGCGTCTGCCTCCCAAGTGCTGGGATTAAAGGTGTGTACCACCACGGCTCGGCAAGAGATCTTATCACTAGAAGATAAGCATAATTTCTCACAAGGCTCAAAATTGAATACCTTTTTTTTTGGTTTTACGAGACAGGGTTTCTCTGTATTGTTTTGGAGGCTGTCAGTCCAGCCTGGCCTCGAACTCATGGAGATCCGCCTGCCTCTGCCTCCCGAGTGCTGGGATTAAAGGCGTGCGCCACCACCGCCCGGCCAAAATTGAATACTCTTATGACAGAAGGTCACAAAGTATTCTCAGGTCTGATCGTGAAGTAAACGGGAAGCCAAGAGCACATAATGTTCTGGAAACCAGTAAGCAAAATTCCTTCAGGACGTGGGAACTGGCAATCATGGCAAAGGGTGCTAAGTCAAATGAGGTGAGAACCTGGAGACTGTCCTGGATTTCAATTAATGCAGACCACTGGCCCAACGGCTGTTCTAGAAGAAGTGGGCTGAAAGCCTGACTGGGATAGATTTGAGAGAGAATGGCAGGTGATTACAAGGGTGTGGGTAAATGACATAAAAATCAAAGTGGAGCTCCAAAGCCTAGTATTCCATTCACTTCTCAGTCCAACCTCTCAAAATGTTACCATTGCTAACTCTATAATTATTGTGAAATAAAATGAGATGCTATAGCGAGAATCCAGAGTGTGTGTGTGTTACATTTTGCAGCAGTTAATTCGGGCTGCATCACTGGCTAGGGGCTATGGTACTGGAGAATTCAGACTGAAGGCTACCGAACTTATAAAGACCACCCAGCACCCGCATAGGCGGTCCGGCCAAAGACTACACCGCCCCGAAAGGCGATTCCTGAGAACTCAGGTTCCGGGAGAGCAGGCGTTCCGCCTGCGGCCGCCCGGTTCTCCCCTCCCGCCGCTGGCTCGCCCTTACCTCCCTCCTCAAGCCTGCAGGCTGCTGCAACCAGAGGCCGGTGCAGAAAGCACCGGGCGCCCGGATTCGTGACAATACGTCCACCTCAAGACAGAAAGACAGTCCTGTTCACTCAGCTGAACCACTGCTAAACAAGGACCCGGGTTTATTTGAATACTGTTCCCGCGAGAACTCGTATTTCTCACGAGATGTCTCGTCCAATCCGCGCCTCCGAGACAGAGAGGAGCGCCTTGCAGCGACTGCGCAAGTGCGTGCGGCTTTTCTGCTAGCCAGGTCTTCCGTGAGCTGTTTTTGCTGAGTGACCGCTTTTAAGTGGTCGTGTTTCTGAGGTTTTAATTTTTTTATTCTGTTTATTTATTTAGCGTCGTCTTTATCAGTGACGCTGTCAGCCCCACACTGGCCAGCGTGATAAGGCTTTTTTGTCTCCCCGGTGCCAGGACAGTGTCACATTCCACACGAATCCTCTCAGTTAGACCCACAAACCATCTTGCCGAGTCCAAGGCATCCTTCAGTGTGCACAGAGGAAGTCAACGCCTCCCCCAAAGAAATGTGACCTGTCAGAGTAATAGAACTGCTGTTCAAACGAACGCCAGCTGTTCCGCAGGACAGCGGGGGTGATTCGTGTTTAAATAGAAATGTCTTGTAAATGTGCTTATTCTTTAAACATTTAAGCACTTGGAAATCTGGAAAGTTCTAGTACCCAGTACGTGGCGTCGCTGTTTATCTGAGGACTTGGCTCTGCCTCTTTTATCATCAGGGTTTACTATGTTGAATCCTCCCCATCAGTAGACGAAGGTGCTGAAATGACTCCCATTGCAAAATTTAATTAGAATTTCCCTGGCTCCAGTCAACCATAACCCCACTTCGTTTTTCTTATATAACAAAATGTCTGGAAAAGGTTTTTCGCTATTCAGTTTCTTTTTTTTTTTTTTTTTTTTTTTTTTGGTTTTTCGAGACAGGGTTTCTCTGTGGCTTTGGAGGCCGTCCTGGAACTCGCTCTGTAGACCAGGCTGGTCTCGAACTCACAGAGATCCGCCTGCCTCTGCCTCCCGAGTGCTGGGATTAAAGGCGTGCGCCACCAATGCCCGGCTCCAGTTTCTATTATTATTGCTATGATGATGATGATGATTTTTGAGACAGGGTTTCCATGTACTTCTGGAAATCCGGGAACTTTTCCCTGCAGACCAGACTGGTCTTGAACTCATGGAGATCCGTTTGCCTCTGCCTCCCCAGCTCTGGGATGCTATGAGAAGTGTTTTTTTCTGGATATATTTTTTTTAAGGTTACAAATCTAGTGGCAGTAAGCAGAGCCTTGAAAGCTGGTGGAACTAAGGAAGAATGAATTCAAAGGGGGAAGAGATCATGCTCAAGAAGTCTTAGAAACCACTTACCCTGTAATTGTTAAATGCAGTTTATAGAAGAACACTGACTTGGGCTAGTCTTCTACACTGACCCACCACACAAAATTAACGTGGTGTCACGCCGCATGGTGACTGGCCCATGAATAACTAAGCTTCAAGGAGATCCATCAGTGGGCAGATGATTCAAATCAGTAAGTGCTGACCTGGGACCAGTGGCGCCGTCTCCACGCCTCACTTGTTTCCTGTCCACAAATACTGCCTGATCTTGTTGTTCGCAGGAGTTGTATGAACTTCTTCTGACTCAGAGCTGCCTTATCTAGCATCATAAATAAAATTCAGTTATGGACTTCGTAAATTTTCGTTCATTTATTTATTTTTGGTTTTTCGAGACAGGGTCTTTCTGTGTAGCTTTGTAGATCAGGCTGGCCTGGAACTCACAGAGATCCACCTACCTCTGAGTGCTGGGAATGAAATCATGTGCTCCTGCCGCTGCCACCACCACCCATCCCTTTAATTTTAATTTAATTTTTTTTATGTTTTGGTTTTTAGAGACAGAGTTTCTCTGTGGCTTTGGATGCTGTCCTGGATCTAGCTCTTGTAGACCAGGCTGGTCTCCAACTCACAGACATCCGCCTGCCTCTGCCTCCCGAGTGCTGGGATTAAAGGTGTGCACCACCAGCACCGCTCCACTTATTTTTTATTTTTAGAACAATCTTGTTTTACATACCAATACAGTTTCCTTTCCCTCCTATCCTCCCCCTGCCCCCACCATCTTCCCCATCCCACCCCCAATCCATTCCTCAGAGAGGATGAGTCCTCCCATGAGGGATGATCAAAGTCTGTCACATTATCTGGGAGCACTTACTGACTGAGCCCCCCCCCCCATCTAGGCTGCACAAAGTATCCCTCCATAGAGAGTGGGCTCCAAAAAGCCAGTTCCATGCACTAGGGATAAATACTGGATCTTCTGCCTGTGGACCCCATAGACTGCTCAAGCCCCCCATTGACACCCACATTCAGGAGGCCTAGTTTGGTCTTATGCAGGCTCCCCAGCTGTCAGTTTGGAGTCAGTAATCTCCCACTTGCTCAGGTCAGCAGTTTCTGTGGGTTTTCCAGCATGGTCTTGACACCTTTGCTCATCACTCCCCCCTCTCTACAACTGGCCTCCAGGAGTTTGGCCCCATGCTTAGCTGTAGATCTCTGCTTCTGCTTCTATCAGCTACTGAGTGAAAGCTCTATGATGACAATTGAGGTAGTCATCAATCTTATTATAGGGAAAGGGCATTTAAGGTTCCCTCTCCACTATTGTTTAGATTCTTAGTTGGGGTCATCCTTGTGGATTCCTGGGAATTTCCCTCATATTCTCCTCACCCTCCAGTTCTCACCTCTCCCTCCCCCCACACTCCCAATTTATTCAGGAGATCTTGTCTATTTCTCCTCCTCAGGCGTGGGATGGGGGTGTCCATGTATGTCTCTCTTAGGGTCCTTCTTTCCTGGCTTAAGGTCATATGCTTCAAAGACCTCAACATAAATCCAGCCACACTGAACCCCTTAGAAGAGAAAGTAGGAAGTACCCTTGAATGCATTGGCACAGGAGAGTACTTCCTGAACATAACACCAGTAGCACAGACACTGAGATTGACAATTAATAAATGAGACCTCCTGAAACTGAGAAGCTTTTGTAAGACAAAGGGCACACAGTCAACAAGACAAAATGGCAGCCAACAGACTGGGAAAAGATCTTCACCAATCCCACATCTGACAGAGGGCTGATTTCCAAAATATACAAAGAACTCAAGAAACTAGACACCAAAACACAAAACAATCCAATTAAAAAGTAGGGTACAGAACTAAATAGAGAATTCTCGATAGAGGAATCCCAAATGGCCGGAAAGCACTTAAGAAAGTCCTAAACATCCTTAGCCATCAGGGAAATGCAAATCAAAACATCTGAGATACCATCTTATTATACCTGTAAGAATGGCTAAAATAAAAAACACCAATGACAGTTTATGCCGGAGAGGATGTGGATAAAAGGGAACACTCTTCCATTGCTGGTGGGAGTGCCAACTTGTAAAGCCACTGTGAATATCAGTATGGTGTTTTCTCGGGAAAGTGGGAATCGACCTACCTCAAGACCCAGCACCACTCTTGGGCAATATACCCTAAGGATGCACACTCATACCACAAGGACATTTGTTCAACTATGTTCATTGCAGCATTATTTGTAATAGAACCTGGAAGCAACCTAGATGCCCTTCAATGGAAGAATGGATAAAGAAAATGTGGTACATTTACATAATGGAATACTACTCAGCAGTAAACAACAATGACATCTTGAAATCCGCAGGCAAATGGATGGAACTAGAAGAAACCATCCTGGGTGAGGTAGTGCAGACACAGAAAGACAAACATGGTGAACTCAAGTGAATATTAGACACAAAGCAAAGGATAACCAGCCTACAATCCAGTTATGGTCTTTAAAGTAACCTTGTGGTGGTTTTTGTCTTTTGGACATAAAAGTCACTGTTTAGGAATACCCTGAATAAAGTGCAGTCAATACCATCATTAGACACTAGATGTCACAAGTGAAATGAATTTTAATAGTTAGCTTCATACATTAACTTGGATTGTTCCATAGTACTAAGTGCAGATCTCCCAGATCAGACTGGAGTCCACATACATGCCAAAGGTGGGGGTGAGGGTCTTTTGTGTCTGCCATTTTCATAATAAGAAATGGGACATTCATCCATATATGATAAGTTTGTCAAGCACAAGAAAGGCCTCTGATTTCTAGAGGCAACAAAAATACCCACTCCAACTGCTATTCATGTGGGGGTTGGCTGCTGTAATAAACTGGTCATTCTTTCATTGTGACAGTACTAAGTCATGTGTTAGACATGGTGTACTGAGGTATTGCATTGTCTTGAAAAGGGTGTGTATGTTATGCAAACTTATTTCATGCTTGCTTAGAGTACTACAAAGGAAAAGTCCCTGTAGGCAAGAGGCATAGAGTTCAGTGGAAGAGGTATCCATCGAATGATTCTTAATTAGAGTATGTCTTTAACATCCTTATTCTTTCATATTAACTAGAGCTGTAAGGAAGATGACATTGGGGCCAGGTAAAAAAGAGCACAGGACTCTGAGACACCAAGCATTCTGAAATAAAACTGGATCAATTGCTAACGTTATATGATTAATAGAATGGACTAAGGAATGAACTTGTGGCCATTGAAACCTGTAGAATAGCTAGACACAGAAAATAAATAGCTGTCTGCATGCAGGATTGGCATGCAATAACTAAGGCAATAAGGATCTAACCCAATGGTTCTCCTTCCTAACACTGCAACTCTTTAATACAGTTCCTCATGTTGTGGTGACCCCCACCATAAAATTATTTTTGTTGCTACTTCATAACTGTAATTTTACTACTGTTGTGAACTGTAATGTAAAAATCTGTGTTTTCTGATGGTGTTAGGCAACCCCTATGAAAGGGTTATTTAACCCCCAAAGGTGTTATGAACCATATTGTTGAGAACTTCTGACCTAACAAGAGAAAGAAGAAACATGAGAAAGACTGGAAATCGAATTGTCACAACTCTCAATGCGACAGTCAGTTATCATAAAGAATAGTTGTCCAGGTAGGCAGATTTGACTGCTTAAAGGAAATAATGATGGTAAACCTGGCATGCAATCTTTTTCTGCACCACCTTAACTCCCAGTTGCTGCATTTCTTTTTGCTTTAATACATGAAGCCTTCATTCAGCAACTTTGGGCTATCACAGTACAATGTGTTGCTGAATGTCCTGCTTTTCCTGTCCACAGCATTGTGTATTTTATTTTATTTATTTTTTTGGTTTTTTACAAGACAGGGTTTCTCTGTATTGTTTTGGAGGCTGTCAGTCCAGCCTGGCCTTGAACTCACAGAAATCTGCCTGCCTCTGCCTCCTGAGTGCTGGGATTAAAGGCGTGCGCCACCACCGCCCGGCACATTGTGTATTTTATAAGCGATTCATTTTTCTACCCATGTCCAGCCATGTGGACTTGTTACAGCTGATTCTGCCCTTCAGCTCCATGTACTTTAACCTCTAGGACACCCATCATCTTGATTACAGGCATTGGTTAAAAGATGGCCTATGACTGACAAGCCAGTGTGGTCTTTCATCGGGACTTCTGGGAAATGAATTGTGTAAACTGTTAATTCTCTCTGTTGTGGACTGAAGTGTGGTTACCTGAGAAGATATTGGCCCTACAGCTTCCAGCTGCCATGTGGCTTGAGAAAGGCATGAAAAACAGGGATGTAAGTAGGGAATGATAAGAGCCCTGGCCATGCCATTTGAGCGCCTCAAGCATGCCCCGAAGCTATAGATCTCCATCATTCTATTGCTCACATTGCTTCAATCTGAGGTCCCTTGTTTGGAAGATAAAATGTTTCAGCCAATGCACAATATGCTTCTATTTGAGAATAAGTGTCTCAGAGTGCTCAGCCCTGAATGAGAAATCTGTGTGCACCCTCCCTCTCAGGATCCAGAGAGCATTGTACAAGATGAGATGGTAAGACTGTAAGAGCAAGGGGTAGGGGACAGTTGCAGTGACACTGATTTCCCAGGCAAGAGGGGATCGTTTCACCCATGAGCCCAGAGCTGCTGTGACTGCACCTCCAAGACCAAGGCAAAAGCAAGTGAGTCACAAAGTCCCAGCAGCGTGCAGGAGCAGGTAACAATCAAGGCTGCTGGGAGAGTCCATTGTCTTTAGAAATGCAGCCCCCGAGGGGCTGCTCCCCTCCAGGAAATGGCCCTGCGTCCATCTGTGCACGTCCTGGCAACACTAAGCAGACTCAGTGATGTAGAAAAAGAACACCCGAAGTTGAAGATCAAGGTGATGAAACGATAGGGAGGGGCTAGAGAGGCAGGAATGGGGGTGAGTTTGAGCACAACTTATGTGTGAGTCATCAAGCAGTAAAATAATACATCTTCTAGGTTGAGTGGACCCAAACTGGTACGAATTTACATTTATGAGTTCTGCTAACCTGTAGACAAAATGGCTTCCTTGGGGGTAAAGAAGCTTGCCTGAAGGAAAAGGAGGTTTACCCTAAGTGAAGGGACCAAGGAATGGAAATTGAGGTCTCAGATATTATACTAACCAGTATTCTGTCAACTCGACACAAGCTAGAGTCACCAGAGAGGAGGGAACCTCGGCTGGGAAAATGCCTCCATAAGATCTGGCTATAGGCAAGCCTGTAGGGCATTTTCTTAACCGGTGATCAATGTGGGAGGGCCCAGTCCGTGGTAGCTGATTCCTTCCCTGGGCTTCTGGTCCTGAGTTCTACAAGAAAGCAGACTGGGCTAGCCAAGAGGAGCAAGTCAGTAAGGGGCACCCCTCTGTGGTTTCTGCATCAGCTCCCGCCTCCAGGTTCCTGCCCTGTTTGAGTTCCTGTCCTGACTTCCTTTGATGAACAGGGGCATGAAAGCAGAAGCCAAATAAACCCTCTCCTCTCTAAGTTGGTGTTTCATCACAGCACCAGTAACCCTAACTAAGACAGACATCTTGTGAAGAATCTTTTCTTGCCCCTGCTTCAGATGACCTCCTGTCTACATTTAAATTGACCCCCCTCCCCCAAATAATGTTAGGATCTAAGCACATTAGAATTAAGATTACTACGTTTACAGACATTTGGGTCTTTTACTTCCTAAGAACAGAACAGAATTTGTGAGCTTGCTTATGTGTATATAAAAAGTCTTTTTATTTTTTTAACTACTTACAAGATTGTATTTCTACTGAAAATCTAATTTCCAGTACCCATTCCATATCCCTTTTGTTTTCAGACAGTGCTACAATTCACTGGAGCTCTTGGTCTATTAGGATGTTCGAATCCTCTCTCGTAAAACAAGTTCCCTAGTTATACTGATTCTTCTCTTAGCTTAAATCTATTTGACATAAGTCAACAGAGAGTGTCTTAAGGTCTCTCTGAGGTCATGAATTAGTCACACAGAACTTTCCTGAGAGAGAGAGAGAAAGAGAGAGAGAGAGAGAGAGAGAGAGAGAGAGAGAGAGAGAGAGAGAGAGAATTTAGACTGTTTACTTCATAATTTATTTTATATATAAGGTAAAGCATTGGGAAATATACTTTAGAATCAGATCTACCAGGTAAGCCTCAGGACACTATTTTGTACTTCAAAATTCAGTTCATAAATACCTCCTGCCTATAGCCACTAGGTGGCAGTGTTGTCAAAATATTTTGTGGGAAAGGCTCTCCTTTATATCATAGAAACTAGATTCTGTTGGAAGATGAGACTTTTTGCTAGTGTCCTTTACATTACACACACACACACACACACACACACACACACACACGTGCACGCGCGCGCAATGTTAAGCATCTGACCATGGTTCTGCCTTAACTGGAATAGTCTTTCCTCCTTAAGTCATTTGTCTCATCTATTTCTCTGGAGAGGCCAGATGATATCTAATGGCTAAGAATAAAACATAGAAAGAGATAAAAGTAATACTGCATGTTCCAGCACTGACTATGAAGTGCATGTTGTGTTACAACCCAGCTACATTCACAAGTAGCTTGCCCTGGGGATACCCAAAGCATCTAACTTAGCAGATAGCCTTGAACTTAGTTGAGCAAGCACTTTTAGCATGACATCAAAAAGTAGCAGTTGTTCTTATTAAGACAGTCTTCCCATCCAAATATCACTTCCTTTTGGACCCTTTCCTGGGTCATTTGCATCTGTCTTCAGCACTAAACTGTAAGTCTTTTGAACCTAGAGAAGACCTTTATCTGCCTTGCTTACTTCAGTTCTTTCTTGCCGGTAATTGTCACAGTGTCCAGGATATAGTAGAGCTGAAAGTTAAGTTTAACATTTTTTTTAAAAAAACAGTGCACACCACTAATGTTAAATCAAGATTAATATATTTAATGAGTTTGTAACTTCTTGTATCTCTAAGAGATCAAAGCATCTTACAAAAATGTATGTGCATTTATTTATTAGCTTACACTAAGTAGCCTTTGGTCTATATGTGGGGGTATTTGATACCTCAGCAGTTTAATTGCTTCCTTCACCAAAAACAGTATAGCTATCCCTTTACTTGAACCAGCATTTCTTCATTTAAAATTCATATTTTGATATTATTTCTGAAATTCCAACAATCCTTCTGTTCTTTTCCTTCTGTCCTTCTTTTCTTTCCTCCTCTCCTTCCTTGTTCCCCTCTTCCTTATTTCTTGACATGTTGGAGATGAAACCCAGGGTTCGTCACATTCCAGACAAGCAGTCTGTCACGGCACTGGACTTGCAACTCTCTCAAGCATTTTCAATACAGTAGAGAATACGGTATGTAAACCAGCTCTAGTGGAAAGGCCCATGAGGTAGGGTCTTTGGCTAAGGCATATGCTTACTTCGTGTAAAGATCAGCTCTTCAAATTATGTTCTTTTTAAGGGAAGAGCTGAAATCAAAGAACTTAAAGTGTTCTAATATTGTATCAAGGTCAGAGACAGGTTTATTTATAGTCAAACATATCTGATATATGTTCCACTCATTTTTCTAACTAGAAAATATTTGAGTACATCATTTCAGAGCCCTTAAACTCCCTTAGTTATTGCATGATAAATGCAGCAAGTAACAGGGTACAAAAACAGCCACAAGAAATGCTAAAGGGAAAGTAAGTTTACTTCTAAAAGATATCTTGTTGTTTCCACATCTTTCTCAAACTATGAGAATGAGGAAGTGTTCTTTTGTGGGCATGAAGGACATTGCACAGACCACCTAAACTCCCCTTTCTCCTGCCTTGATGATAAAGCTTGGAGCTGTCCTGTGAGTAGATGAGTCCATTTCTTTTTTCCAATCATTCTTTCCTGGTTGTTCTTCATTCTCCACTAGCTGGCAGGATGCTGGGGCCATTGCTTCATTTAGAATTCCATCAACCACCCACAAGATACTGCATGCTGCTGGCCGTACATGGCCGCTTTTGATAAATTGGTCAGTCTTGTGAAATAGTTCTCTGAAATGAAGTTCTGGAGCTCATCAGGTGTCTTCTCTGACATTCGTATCTCCTTCCAGCTCTCAGATTTCCCAAGCAGCTGGGAAAGGGCCCATATCCTCCCACGATGCGTGCTTCTTTGGAAATTCAGATCTATGAGCTTTTGGCACTAAAGTTATGCTCTTTCCACTCTGTGTTAGCTCAGGGCTGAGACATCTCTGGGGGCTGAGTAACCATTTAAATGTTAGAGGACAAACAGTTCCAGGATCGGTGTGCAGTTAGCAGTGTGTAAGAAGGCCCGCTGTCCCTTATCACGACATTTAAATTAGCAAAGCCCACACTGTATTTTGTCTTCTTGGGAAACTAGGCTGGAGGTTGACAGAGTCTTCTTTCCGTGTCCATTTGTGTGAGATCTCCCTTTTGGGGAGATCTGCATAGAGGAATGAAGTCTAGCTTCTGGTTCAGTCAGTGTGCCGTTTTCAGCTTTTCCTTCATTCTATAGTCGCGGACTGTTTACTCTTCTGAGAACTGTGGTAATGTTGTCACTGAATGAACACCACAGAGTGCCGTTACACAGCCTAGACAGCTCAGGTCAATCGTGTGATGTACTTTCTTGGTGTTAGCTTGTAAAGTCAATAGCTTTAGAACATGCCTGTGGTATAAGCACTCAGGAAGTCAAGGCAGGAGGTTTACAAGATCTAGGCCCACCTGAGCTATGCAATGAAACCCTGTCCCAGGAAGAGGAAGGGTGGGGGAAACTGGCGATTTACAAAGCTGCTGCCAATCTAGAGCGTGCTCCTGTTTTTCTGTACCTTTCAAACAGTTTATCTTTCTTTTCTGGTAGTGGAAGCAAGAGCTTTGCACGTGCTAGACCAGCAAGTCTTCTGAGTGACACCCCCAGTCCTAAACAACAGTTGTTGTTTTTTTCTGATGTCTTATTTTAGTGTGTGTATGTGTGTGTGAGAGAGAGATGAATCATCTCTCCAACACCTGTTGTTATTGCCATTGTTTTTATATAATAAGTAGGAGTGCTCACCAAAATACCTAAAGGAAGTGTAGTAAATTCATAAACAAAATCACAGTCATTTATTATTATCAAGCACTATGCTGTATAGAATTAAATGTGTGATATGTTTATATGATGGACAGGATGGGTTTGTTTTCTCAGCATCACTACAGACACATTTGCAATGCTGCATCGTGACCTTATGATGGCTGCAGTCACTACTTGGGGACTATACTTGTTCAGCTCCTTTGTAAACAAACAGATGGGACCTCTGTTGTGCACGTGTCAATCGCTGACCAAAACATTGTTATGCAAGCCATCACTATGTGTGATTTAAAGTACTTCACCATGGAAAGATCTTGTGTGACCATTGTTTCCCCACAGAATTTCTGGCAAAGGAGTTAATATGCTTCCTACAAACAGAGCCAGGTTAAAGTTCTTGAAAACGACACTCAATTCATAAGGTCTGTATCTCCCAGCCCATGTAGGGGAAATGGGCTTGAAAAGTAAGTTCTTTTTTATTTAATATTTTGGTTACAAGGTTATATTTCATTTCTGCTCCTACAAAAGTCATTGGTGCAGTTCTTATGCTAAGAAGAGTGGTTTCCAAACCTTTCTATGTCTTAGAAACTTCTTCATTAGAGTGTTGGCAGGTCCTAATGCTGCAGTCCGTACCCAGTGCTAATTAAACCAGAATGCACCAACATCAGTAAGTTTTGTAAATCCCATGAGTTCAGTGTGCAGCAGAGTTTGAGAACCTTACGCTGAAGTAGTCACGTATTCTGTATCACATCATGGAGCTCTGATGCCTCTGTAGTCCTGTGGTTCACAGGCTCACTGTTATCAGCATTGCCCAGATTCTTACAAAAAGTCCCATTCTCATTCGTTACATAAGGGAAACATCTAAGTATCAAAAATGTGTAGCTGCTCCCCCCAAGTGGCTCTATTGTCAGCTGGTGGTAGAGAATCACCTCACTCAAACTTGCAGAATGTACATTTTTCTTAAGCTCACTCAGCTTAATCTTCATTGGAGACTTGTCCAATAAAATGCAGGCTTCATCTCAGCTAAACAAAGTTTTGTTTTGCTTATTTATAAGTGCATCTATACAACGTTTGGAATAGTTAATACAAACTTACCATTTATCTGAAAATCAAACTCACATGCGTCTTCCATTTTTCATGTGTGTGTTGAAACTAATTAGTGTGAGAACATGTGTTAGCCTTGGTAAAATCAGCAGCTGAACTGATGTTGGGGAGAGCACAAGTTATTCTTGGGAAAGTCAGAGTCTGAACTGATGTTGGGGTGAACGTGGGTTATCCTGGGGAAAGTCAGTAGCTGAAGTGATGGTGTCATTAATTTCAGGTTTGGAGCCTGGGTTGTGGTTCTCTCCCTTATAACTAATGGTGATACAGGGGAGGACTGTGTATCTAGCTTCTGTAAAGGCCTAGGTTTAGTGACTACTATCACCTCTCCCTAAGTCCCCACCCCTACAAAAAGATGAGCACTTTAGAAATTACAAAAGGAGTTTGAACCCCCCCCCCCGTGAAACCTCCATTTTCATTTTCCTAAAAACAGGTGCAGGAAAGGGGAGGTTTTGTTGTGTCCATAGAATGTAAGAATCAGTGAAGACCTGGGTCCCAAGTCTAGGTTTTGGCTGTACCCACAGCTCCCAACTCCAGTGTCACAGCTCTGACCACAAGGGAATTGCCATGTTATCATTTTGAACCTGCTCTATGGTTTCAGACTTGACTTTTACTGTACATTTTTTGTTTTTGCTTTTGTTTTGTTGTTGTTGTTGTTTTGCACACATTAACTCTTAATTCACCTGTGCACTGGATGCCTGCTGCATTTGCTGGAGCCAGAATAGTTCAGATAGATCTGCTTCATAGGCCAGCGAGTCTGAACCGATGAAAACTTCTCAAGCACCCAGTTTTGAAGAAACAGCTAATTTTAGGTTCTTCCCTGTCTGTATGGATGCCTTCAGCTTCAAATTTAAAGTACTGTTCACTATTAGATCATTTCTGTAACTCCCTCCCTTCCCACCATCTCAAGTAGACCTTTGCTCCATATATGAAACCTATGATGGGTGTATTTCCTTGCCAACAGCAGAACGGTTGTAAAGGGGAGAGGGGAATTTCAGGATAGTTTCCCAAAAGCAGGCATTATAAATGATTTTGAAAATTGGAGCCTGAAAGTTGGAGGGACAACCCCGAATTCCCTTGTACTTTCCTCCAAGAAGAAAATAGGGAAACAGGTAATGTGTCAACTCCCCCGTGGCCGTCCAAGTTCGCCAATGGAAGGAAGGGCAACGTTTGAAGTCTGTAAACGTAAAAACTGCTAACAGCATTGTTCTCACAAAGCATTAGGTATTGAGAGGGAAATGTGTAAAGAAAGGCTGAAGCCGGCCCACATTGTGGGACATATGTGTAAGCCAGCTGGGCCTCTTTTGCACAGATGTTTTGTAGGAACAAAAGGAAGGGGCCAGTGCCATAACGTTCATGTCTTAGGTGAGGTGGGTATCTCTTAGCTGTGCTCCTAATGCCTCTCTGGCTGCAGAAGAGGTGGTCATCGGCCTTGGGATAATTTCTCAACCTGAATTCAGGTTCAGGAGATTTGCATCATTAACAATATAACTTCTAAGATGACAACTCTAAAAAGCTAAGAGGTACACATCTGTGCACATCCACGGAAGACAATCCAATTATCAATCATTAATAGTGTTTAATATTCATAGATGAACAATTTTGAAGAGATTTACAGAAGCTTCTAAAATCTGTCTTCTCAGCTTGTTTTAGCACAATAGACACTTAGCCCTCCCTTCCCATATTGGCTTGATATTTTACTTTGTGCTCCAATATTACACTAGTTGTCTATGTAATTACAGAAAATAAAGGGAGTTGAGGTTTTTATGTATGTTGAGAGGTGTGCAAAATGGTAACCCAACATTGTTCATTACCCATTCACAATGCAAGGGGAAGAATCTTTGAAGAAAATTAGGAAATTGGGAACATACATGTTCAGAGTCTAGATTTCCAGCTTATTTTTAAAAGCTCAGCGTATTTATTAATCCTATTAATCCCAATACCCATATTCACTGTGTCAGACTCACCAGCTCTTTTTATTACATCCACATACTTCTTCCAGTTCACTCACTACTGCCTCCTTCATTATATTTGGGCTTGCTCCTTCAGTGAATTGAGTAGGATGTAAAGAGAAAATTATATTGTGTGCATGGGTTCCCATATGCATTTGAATTTGCCATCCCTGCTATGAGACAAGATCAAATTATAATATTACTCCATTGTCCCCGAAGCTGAGTCTGTGATTCTTTTTTATATAAATGGAGTTCTTTGTATTGTTACGGATTATCTGATATCTTTGCTTGAGGAAAGAGCTCAATTCATTTCTATCATATTTCAATTTAGTCTGCTTAGAGAATGAATAAATTTGTCCCCAGCAGAAGAGTTGCTAAGTGGCTTTTCTTTTTGGGCCTTGTTTTCATTGGTTGAATAAAAATAGTCATTAGGACAAGTTTATCAACACTTGAAAGATAGAATTAATAATCTGAGAAATATGAAATGTTTGCCAGTGTCTAAACAGTCTACAAGGTGCTCACCTGTTGTATCTGCTCCACTTGACATCAAATGCTAACAGTGGAAGGATCCTCGGTATAAAATACAGGCCTTTTATTTAATAGATTAAACAGCTTAGCAGAAGGGAAGCTTTTCCTCTTGATCACACTGTGGGTTAGGGTCAGAACTTAGATCTAAATTCATCTTTTGATGCTAAGCGAAGCCAATGTTATTTCCATTTTCCGTAATGGTCTCTAGTATATCATAGACACTGTTTCAAGTTTATTTTCTAGTCTCCACCGAGGTTGAGTTCAATAGCCATTATTTATAATAAGAATTATAACATTGTCATAACTTTCATTTTTAAGTAACAAGATTTTGTCATGAAATTATGAGCCATTATATGGGTAGTTTTTTGAAAGTCTGAAGATGATCCTGCATGAAGAAAACCTTCTAATTCATATTTTAAGGGAAAGATGCATAACTGTAGATGCTCCCTCCATTTATTCTTTTCATTATCTCTGTCTAATTTTCCCTAAGGAACCCGCATCACTTTTAAAGCTTTTAGAATGTTTAAGCATCTATGTAAAAGCAACAGAGCCGGGTCAGTCTGATAAAGACGGGAAGCATTTTTGTGACATTCTCACACCTCATTCATTCCCAAGTAGGATGTAAAGACCATTTCCTGTGACTCAAATATGCACACAAAGAGAAAAAGGACCTGACACTTTCCCACAGGGAAAGAAAAATGTCTGGTGGCTATGACTGCAAAGGGCATATTCTGGGAGCATGACCTAGAGTACATTCCAGTCTGAACAACACCAACTTGAAAGTAGAAAACTCAGCGGTTTCCTTTCTCAGTGAGGACACCTTCTACATATATGGCCAATTGACCCATCCTAGTACATCAGAATGAACTTTTTTTTTTCGGAAGTCAGAGGCTAAGGTGAATTGGAGAGTTGGCATTCCTTTGCCTCCTTGCAGAGAACAGAATGGCAGTAAAGTGAGTGCCTACACCCACCCTCTCTCCCAGTGGCTGGCGACAGCTGCTTGGTTACCAAGGGAAGTGTTTACTTGGGTGGGGAGGAAATACTTCTTTATAAATAATGTGTTTTATAACTCCTGTTCCTGGGAAACCTGATACAATGCAACTACAAGTATATAGGGTCAAGTTCCAATGGTTTTAATTAAATATTTGACTGTTTTATGTGTTACTGTAATTGAATGAGTTTGAGGCCTGGGTTATTAAGAAGAACTTTGCCTCTCTCTCTCTCTCTCTCTCTCTCTCTCTCTCTCTCTCTCTCTCTCTCTCTCTCTCTGTGTGTGTGTGTGTGTGTGTGTGTGTGGTGTGTGTGTGGTGTGTGTGATCTGTCTCCTTCCCTCCCTCCTTCTTTCCCTCCCTCCCCTCTCTAATCTGCATCTATCGTCCACAATTGCAGTTGTGATGGGCACTTACACTGTGCTGATAGAGGGGGATAAAGGAGTCCTCAGGCCAGGTTTGATGAGACAGAAGTAAAATCATCCTTCTCTGATTTTCTTACTCTTTTGGGAAATCTTTCTTCTCCAGAGCAGAGATAGTGAAACGTGGCTTCAAGCTAGAGCATCTCCACTAAGATACACGGGCAGGAAAGTGTTAAGAAGCAGCACACAGCATTTCTACTCAGGACCAAAGTAATTGACAAACATAGACTGCATTCGGATAAGTCCTGGAAGCAAACACTGCCGAGTGTCAAAACCCTCCTCTTCTATTAGCCTTCTGGCTTTTTCCCTACCAGATGTGTGCCTCTGGAACCCTGCAGTTCCTCGTCTAATGTAAATATATCCACTGTGGAGATGTCCTAGAAGAGAAGTTTGAAGGAAAACTTTACAAGATTTGGTTTCTTTCAAGTCTTATAAAACAGTTTTACAAATAGTTGCTGATTTAAAATATTATTGATGTTGGATGACGAGTGAATCTTTCATAATGCCCTGTGGTTGAGAAAGCACAGGCATACTATATTATGTAGCAGAAGAAAAATAGGGGTGTTCCTTATGTAGGAAATGGCTTAAGTAATCTATTCAGATACCCGGTTGACTTTGAGATATTAATGGAAAGTATAACCTGCCCTATGGGGAAGTGAGACCAGACTAGAGGAACCCCACGAAGGAAAAACCAGCTCTAAAAGTTGAAGGTGGCACTATGAAATATGAGTTCCTGCCATTAACAGCCTTGCCAGTCTTGTTTTTACTTTCAATTCCACTATGCAAAGTGGGAGGCCTTGGAACCCCATTTCTTGGATCCAAATGAGGCGTTTTATTAGTTATTCTGCGACACGCAGCTTCCTAGTGTTTCTTACCCAAGGCACAAAAATAATAGCAGCGTGTGGATCCAATGAGATAGCAGAGTAGTGAGAAGGACCCTGGCACATGGTAAATGATAGTTACCTTACACTGCAAGGCTACATCATAATATTCATAAAGTCTTTGTAAATACCAGCCTCTTGTCTCATTCTAGTCATATGTAAAACTAGAGAAAATAGCACTATAAAGATTGGGACCATGTATTATCATAATTTAAAAGTTATTAAAAGTCACACATGTTCACAAAATCAGAGACCCTAACTGGGTGATCTCCATGTGCCCATTGTTGACCTTGGATAATGGTCACTTTTTGTGTCTTGGTTCCATCTATTTCCCCACAATATTTTTGTGGGATGTTTTTCAGCAAATCAAATTCTTTTTTTAAATCTTTTTAAAAATTTAAATTAGCTTGCTTCACATGTCAATCCCAGCTCCCTCTCCCTCCCCTCCTCCCCTGACACCCCAGCCCCCCCAACTCCTCACCCAATCTCCACTCCATTCCCCAGAGAGGATGAGACTCTCCATGGGGGATCTCCAAAATCTGTCATTTCATCTGGAGCAGGGCCTAGGCCCTCCCGCGTGTGTCCAGGCTGAGAGAGCATCCCTTCATGTAGAACAGGCTACCAAAGTTCATTCTTAAGCCAGGGATAAATACTGATCTACTACCCAAGGCCCCATAGATTACCAAGGCCTCCTTGCTGACACCAAAATTTAGGGGGGTCTGGATAAGTCCCATGCTGGCGTCTCAGTCATCAGTCTGGGGTCCAAGAGTTCCCCCTTTTCAGGTCAGCTGTGTCCGTGGGTTTCAACAGCCAGTTCTTAATCCCTTTGCTCACCACTCCTCCCTCTCTGCAACTGGGTTCCAGGAGTTCAGTTCAGTGTTTAGCTGTGGGTGTCTGCCTCTGTTTCCATCAGCCACTGGATGAAGGCTCTAGGATGGCATACAAGGTAGTCGTCAAACTCATTATCAGGGAAGGGCATTGAAGGTAGCCTCTCCACTATTGCTTATGTTGCCAGTTGATGTTATCCTTGTAGAGCTCTGGAAATCTCACTAGTGTCAGATCTCTCCTCAAACCTATAATGACTCCCTCTACTATGGTATCTCTCATCCTACTCTCTTATATTCTTCCCCCAACTCAACCTTCCTGCTCCCCAATGTCCTCCTCTTGCCTCTTCTGTCCCATTTCCCTTCTCTGGGGTACCATGCATAACTCTCTTAGGGTCCTCTCTGTTTCCTAGACTCTCTGGCAGTGGGACTGTAGGATGGCACTCCCCTGCTCCATGTCTAAAATCAATTTATGAGTGAGTACATATCATGTCTTTTTGTGACTGAGTTACCTCACTTAGGATGGTTTCTTCTAGTGCCATCCATTTGCCTGCAAATTTCAAAATTCCATTGTATTTTTTCCTGCTGAATAGTGCTCCATTGTGCAGATATACCACATTTTCTCTATTCACTCTTCAGGTGAGGGTCATCTAGGTTGTTTCCAGGTTCTGACTATTACAAATAATGCTGCTATGAACATAGTGAAGTAGACGTCCTTGTTGTATAAATGTGCATCTTTTGGGTATATGCCTAAGAGTGGAATTGCTGGATCTTGTGGGAGACTGATTTCCATTTTCCTGAGGAATCTCCATACTGGTTTCCAAAGTGGCTGTATGAGTTGGCACTCCCACCAGAAGTGGAGGAGTGTTCCCTTTTCTCCACATCCTCTCCAGCATAAACTGTCATTGGTGTTTTTGATTTTAGCCATTCTGACAGGAGTGAGATGGTATCTCAGAGTTGTTTTGATTTGCATTTCCCTGATGTCTAAGGACGTTGAGCACTTTCTTAAGCGTCTATCAACCATTTTAGACTCCTCTATTGAGAATTCTCTATTTAGTTCTGTAGCCTACTTTTTAATTGGATCCTTTGGTGCTTTGGAGACTAGCATCTTGAGTTCTTTGTAAATTTTGGAGATCAGCCCTCTGTCAGATATGGAGTTAGTGAATATCTTTCCCCATTTTTGCCTTGTTGACTGTGTCCTTTGCCTTACAGAAGCTTCTCAGTTTCAAGAGGTCCCATTTATTTCTTGTCGATCTCAGTGTCTGTGCTACTGGTGTTATGTTCAGGAAGCAGTCTCCTGTACCAATTCGTTCAAGGGTACCTCCCACTTTCTCTTCTAAGAGGTTCAATGTGGCTGGATTTGAAGTTTTTGATCCATTTGGACTTAAGTTTTGTGTATGACAATAGACATGGATCTATTTGCAGTCTTCTACATGCCAGCATCTAGTTCTGACAGCACCATTTATTGAAGATGCTATCTTTTTTCCATTGTATAATTTTAGCTTCTTTATCAAAAATCAGGTGTTTGTACGTATGTGGGTTAATATTGGGGTGTTCAGTTGGATTCCATTGGTCTACCTGTCTATTTTTGAGCCAATTGTAGGCATTTTGACAGATCAGATGGGACAGGTATTCTGGCACTTGGAATTCACAGAATATGAGTGTTAAACAGTTCAGATGGAAAGGTATCCTGGAGCTTGGGAGTCAAGGACCACCACAGGCTGCAGTAAGCATAGCAGTTTACAGCCCTGCCTCCAGGAGAGGCTTCCCCAGTGTATCAGCTCTATTCTGTCAGGAGAGGGTCTTCCAGGTGGGGATGTTTGCCCAATGTAGCACTTTTGGTCGGGCAGGAGAAGGTTTCCCGGGTGAAGTTGCTATAGTTGAGCTCTGCTCCCAGGAGACAGGAGAGTGGAGAGTAACAACTCAGCTCTGCCAGGGGAAGGTTTCCCTGATAAAAATGTTACAGCCCTGCTCACTCTGTTCTACTCAGGGTTGTCTCTGCTCCACCACAAAAGAAGGTCTTCACCCAAAGCTCATCAAAGGGGTTTATCGGGAGGGAAGAATCCAAGAGAGTTGCTGCCCTCTTCGAGAGTGGCAGAGGACAGCTGGGTAGCACCAATAGCCACAAGCTGAACAGACACAGGATTTATATAGGGTTTCCAGGGTGGGGATTGGACAGATCTTAATCTCCTGCTCAGTGATTGGTTAGTTTTCTGCACAGGGTTAGGGACAGATTTGGCTCTGGTTTTAGGGCCAAAGTGTGTTTCTTTCACGGGTCCTTTTTAGCCTTTTGGCTCTAGTTTTAGGGCCAAGGTGTATTTCTTTCATTGGTTCTGATTCCAGTGTGTTTCTTTGGCACTGGTTTCAGGGTCAGAGTGCATTTCTTTGGTTCTGGTTGCAGGGCCAAAGTGCGTTTTTTGGCTCCACTCAGGGTGTGTTTCTTAGGCTGGCCCCTTTTCCCTACACCAATACCAAGCTGTTTTCAGGCCTATAGGTCTATAACAGAGCTAGAAGTCAGGGATGGTGATGCCTCCAGAAGTTCCTTTATTGTATGTGGTTGTTTTGGCTATTCTGAGTCTTTTGTTTTTCCATATAAAATTGATAATTGTTCTTTCAAGGTCTGTGAAGAATTGTGCTGGGATTTTGATGTGGATTGCATTGAATCTGTAGATTGCTTTTGGCAAGATTGCCATTTTTACTATGTTGATCCTACCTACCCAAGAGCATGGGAGATCTTTCCATTTTTTTGGTATCTTCTTTACTTTCTTTCTTTAAGGACTCAAAGTTCTTGTAATACAGGTCTTGCATTTGTTTGATTAGCATTACCCCAAGGTATTTTATGTTATTGTGGCAATTGTAAAGGGTGATGTTTCTCTGATTTCTTTCTCAGTCCTTTTATCGTCTGTATATAGTAGGGCTACTGATTTTCTTGAGTTGATCTTGTATCCTGCCACTTTGCTGAAAGTATTTATCAGTTGTAGGAGTTCCCTGGTAGAGTTTTTCAGGTCACTCATGTAAACTTTCACATCAACTGCAAATAGTGAAAGTTTGACTTCTTCTTCTCCAATTTGTATCCCCCTGATCTCCTTTTGTTGTCTTATTGTTCTAGCTAGAACTTCAAGTACAATATTGAAGAGGTATGGAGAAAGGGGATAGTCTTGTCTTGTTCCTAATTTTAGAGGAATCACATTGAGTTTCTGTCCATTTAGTTTGATGTTGGCTGTTGGTTTGCTGTATGTAGCTTTTATTATGCTTAGTATCATTCCTGTTGTCCCCGATCTCTTCAAAACCTTTATCATGAAGGGAAATTGAATTTTGTCAAAGGCTTTTTCAGCATCTAGTGAGATGATCATGTGATTTTTTGTTTCTCAGCTTGTTTATATGGTGGATGACATGGATGGATTTTCCTACATCCCTGGGATGAAGCCTACTTCATGGTGGATGATTTCTCTGATGTGTTCTTGGATTAGGCAAAGCAAATTTTTATAGCCATAAATCCTTGAGTATGCAGCTGCATTAAATAGGCTACAAGGTGGCCAATGTGGTTCTACTGTGTGTGGCCCCTTTACAATATGACTTTTGTCACTCAGCAGGACATGGACTCTCTTTCCTCAAGTGCCATCCTACAGGCTAGCTACTCTTGTGAGCCTGTAAACCGAGCCACTCCTGAGGCTAAGGTAGAGGATTTTGAGCCCATGACCAGCTTGTGCTACATAATGTGACACTATTTTAAAAGTCACAGCAAAAAGTAATGTGTAATTGATACACAAAAGAATGCTTCAGCTGGATCAAAGAATGATGGTGCCTGCCTTTAATCCCAGTACTCAGGAGCGGAGGCAGGCATATCTCCATGAGTTCAAGGCCAGCCTGATATACAGAATGAGTTCCAGGATAGCCAGGACTGTTGCACAGAGAAACCCTGTCTCAAAAAACAAAACATAAAATGCTTCAGCTGAACTTGACCTTAGAAGATAGTGACTTAGTATAACCACTAGGTCATTGAGTTTGGGTGGGTTTGTATTAATGAATAGATGTATAGTTATTGCAGTAATTTTTAAAATGCTTACACCAGATCTTCATGTAATGAACATGAGGTTCCTACCATTATTTCCAAAGGACTGAACTTAGAAGGTATGGAGCACTTTATGACTGTGAAGCAGATGGCAGGGTGTTAAGAACTGTTAGGAAATCCTGTTCTATGACGTTCATACTAACTGCTTTTGCGGCTGAAGCAGCTGATCTTCTTTGTGGTCTAAACAAGTATGTTGATAGTCATTCTTAAGCCTTATTGACTCACATCCTTCTCTGAAAATCTGATGAAATAGGTAGAACTTCCTAGAAAAAAATGCTTGAGATAGATAGAGAGATAGAGAGCCCTTCAGTGCTAAATGGGGAATAGTGCACTGGGGTAGTGGTCACAGGCTAGTCATTGTGGGGATACAGGGTAAAAGACCAATGCTCTTGGTGGAGTGTACCTTACTTGAATCCCCAGGGATGCATGGTTGACTCTTTTTTTTTTTTTACAAGACAGGGTTTCTCTGTTTTGTTTTGGAGGCTGTCGGTCTAGCCTGGCCTCGAACTCACAGAGATCCACCTGCCTCTGCCTCCCGAGTGCTGGGATTAAAGGCGTGTGCCACCACCGCCCAGCCATGGTTGACTCTTAAATGCCTAAGAATGTTTCTGTTTACCACATTTGTGCTTTCATTGTTGTTACCATTACAGTTACTTTTGACAGAGGAAGGGCTGTTGGCAGAAGCTTTTGGCTGGATCTCAGTTTGAAGGGCTCTTGGAAAGTTCTTGGTTTGGTCAGACACATTTCGATATCTAATGAAAATTGGGAGTGTTCCTGCTGCTCCCATTCTTAGAGCTGCCTGTGGCTCAAAGCCCAGAGTGATAGAATGATTAGGAAGTTGGTGACTCCCAAGAAGAGCTTTCATAGCTGCACCTTACCATTGCTGGTGCTGTCTGATGGACTGAGCATTTCTGTGGGATGTGAGCTGAGTGTCTTGAAGACTCTAGGTGATAATGTATTACGCTTGAGTAGACTGCCAATACCACCTTGACTCAGTTTTCACTCCACTGCTTGAGTATTATCTGTGCTGTTTATCACATATTACTTATTCATATTAGAGAAGGACAATCCTCTTCTTTTCCTGAGGCTATCTCTTGCTAATACTCCATATGACCAGTTGTCTATGGAATTAACAATGAAAGGAAGCAAGGTTTGAAGGCTGGAGAGTCAGAACCAAACTCGTTGGAAGATTACAATGCCTCTAGGACAATTGCTTTATTATTTATAAAATGACAGATAAAAGTTATTTATTGTAAATCATTATATAAAGAGGTACTCATTCACATACTCTCTTTCCTCACACATTGCTTTACTTTTAATAATAAAACATACTACCTTGTGTAGTAGTTACTTACTTGTTCATTGGTATCCTCCATTCTAACCTAGGCTTCACTAGAACGTAGACTGTTTAGTTGAGTGTGCTATATCCCTGTGACAATAGTTGACATAATGGGTGCTCAACCACTTCAGCTATTTTTTTAACAGACAGATGAACAATTAAATTAAGTAATGTTGACTAGATGGCATTTCCTGAAGCATTGATGCTGGTGTGTGCAAGAATTCCTGGGGAAGGGCATTTAAAACATGAAGCTGTTGTTCCCTCTGTGTCTTCAGTGACCTTAGCCTTAGAGTGAGAATTGAGCTTCAGGATCAGGTGCTGGTTACATTCTGATGCTGTGGCAGGTGATCCTGCAGAGTATTGTGAGAAGGCTGCTGTTGTGTGACTTCTGCTCCCTCCAAATGTGCCAAGCAGAGGGTCTCCCTCTGTGTTCCCAATGATTCAGACAAGTTAAAATAAAATAAGCCAAATAAAATTGCTCAAAATAAAAAGCAATCATGCGGGTGGCTCCCCAATCCATTACCATTGAATAAGACAGTCTTCAGCACCTCCCCCATCTTTTTGCTGTATTCCTTCAAATTAACACGTCTTAGGAGATGCACATTTTACAAATGTAGAATATTCTTCTTGGCTATATATTTCTTTCAAGCTGTAAAGCATCCAGTAGCAATGAGAATAATAAAATATAAAATGAATTGTCATTGGAGTCAAAGATGTGTCTTCTAGAATATTAGTGGATAGGCCATTTATAAAATCAAATATTTAAAGGATGTTAATATCCACCCACACATTCAAGATTAATAAAACTGCATGACATGATTCCATACACTAAAAGTAGCTGGCATTTATTTAGTACTGCCGCTTGGCTGCCACTGCACTGAGCACATCACAAGGATTAACTCCATTTTCACAGCAATCCTCTGCATAGACGGCATTGTTATCTCGTTTGATAACGGAGAGATTGAGCTGTAAAGAGGTCCAGTCATCTATTCAAGGTCATGTAAGTGGTGAGGGATGTGGTTGTGATGACATCCAGAGAGTCCGGCTTGAGTCTGTCCTCCTCACACCATCCCTCTGTGGTGGAGGTAACACAGCAACCACGAAGAAAAGGAGTAAAGAAATCTTCAGTAGAGGAGAGCAGATTTCAGAAGAAGCTAGTAGTTACAGAAGGAACTGAGGGAGAAAGAACACACATAGACTGCTTAGAAGGATGGTTCAGAGATGTGTCATGTCATACTAAATATGTCACAGCAGGAGTTATTTGGAGTGATTTATTTTCTTCTTTATAATTCACAGCAGTCTAAGGCTCTTATTCAATAAATTATATTGTGAGAGTCACAAAACAAAACAAATCCTTTTGAAACCATTCAACTATTAGTCTCATTTAGTTATGACAAATATTGAGAACCCCAGATTGACTTAGTTGACACTAGTTTTCCTTGCTTGTCTTTCCTATAGCCATATCTTAACAAATTTTTATTATTTTGCCATTTAATTTTGGTTCTGTGTGTTCATTATGGAAAAGCCCTGAGTAAATATGCTGGTATTAGTAATTTCAATGCAAATGTGTATGAGCATAGAGTACTGAAATGATCATAATAGACACAATTGCTTGGCTGACCCAAGAAACATTGAAGAAACTAAGATCTCCACTCTAGGCTGCAGTGTGAAGATGCTCAATTCTGCAGTTGCCTTTGGATGTAGACTTGGCCATGTGACATATGAGAAACTGACTGCTGTAAGATTTTCTATAAAATGCTATTCTAGGGCTTGAAAAAAATGGCTTAGGACTTAAGAGTATGCCTGTTCTCCCAGAAGTCCTAAGTTCAACTTCCAACAACCACGTGGCAGCTCACAATCATATCCAATACCCTCTTCTTGCCTCTGAGGATACTACCTGTGTGGGGCACACAGACATACATGTAGACAAGGCATCCATACACATAAAATAAATTTCAAAAGATTTAAAATGCTCTGCTTTCCAGATAGAAAGATCAAGCCTGGCTGGCACTGTTGCCCTCTCTCCAACTCTTTCAGTTATCCGTTGAGTTATGAAAACATGAATATTTTGCTTTTATAGCAGAAGCCCCAAGGTAAGGGAGACATGAGATATACTGACCCTGATATTGTGGCACTGCTGAGCCTAAGCCAGCTGAAGCTAACTCTAGTCTTCTTGTTATGTGAGAAAAATAAAACTCTGTCTGTTCGGGCCACTCTTAATGTGTTTGTAAATTGCAGCCAAGCTATTTCCAATGGATACAGAACTCAGCAATATCCAATGTAATTCCTTCTTGCATTTAAACAAATGTTTAATATCCTACCCTGCAAAAATATTGTCTGAGTCATTTCAATAAAATCTTAGAAGACTAATATTAGAACTTAGAGCTCTTGTGTTTAAAATTCTTCCTTTTATATAGAAAAATTGGCATTAAGGAAGAATAAATGATTATCACGAGATCATATGACCAGTGCTTATTTTATACATTACAGAACTTTACATCGGGGTCACCTCCAGGCAGCTATCTCTCTTGACTCCAATCATAAATCACAAGGGTTATGTGCTATGAGGTATAAAATGCTAGGTGAAGAATAATCTACAGCTTCTCAGTAGATAAACTTCCTGGCAAGAAATGTGTCTGCTCCTAACCCTGATCATGGGAACTGCGGGCTGATGAATTCACAGCAGATCTGAATGTAAGAGTGCCTGCCTGAGTGCCTAAATAACTGTTCTTCAACACATGCATTCAAGGAGTCATTTTGTTGGATGATTTGTGTTACTGATAGCAGCTGAGATGCGTGAGCCTGTGGCAGCTGGCACAGCAACGAACTCATTATTTTTGTCTAAAAGGCCAGCTCAGTCCCTGCAGGAACATCTTTTGGGTATTTTTATATCACTTACAGCTAATGGTCTAGATTTGCCACTTATAGTTCCAAAATGAGTTCGAGTAATACAGCAGCATTTTAAAATGAAACTTTTAAAATCAAAGTGGGTAGAAGTCAAGGATGTAATATTGAGTCAAACCTTCAGAGGTGTATCATGGAAACTCGACTTAAATGAAGAAGGTTTTTTCCCTTATGTTCAATAACAAAACTAAACAAAACCCCCAAAAGCATAAAACTCAATTATATCTGTGATTCAGTTTCAACTTAAAAGTCACCAATGTTTTTGAGACCTCCATCTGGTGCATTCCCAGTAATCATATGAAAGCAGACCTTTTTTATTCTTTCTTGGCTCTCTTTATTCTCTAATCATTATTAATTTTGCTCCTTTTCTCCTCTGTCCCCTTACTAACTTGTTACAGTTAGTGGGATCCATTCTGTATTGTTTACTATGTCACCTTTAGTGAAGATCCTGGGCCCCAGAGTACTTCAAGAAAGATCCTTTGAATCCCTGAAGAGTGTCTATGATACTCTCTCCAACAACTTTGTCTGGGTAGTCAAGCTGACAAATACCCCTTTCCAGGAGATGAGGGAGGCAATCTCTTCGTATTTGAATGATGGCATTGATTGGCATCTCATTCAGGCCCTTGTGAATCTCAGTCCAAAGTTGTAAGTGTGTGGGAAGTTATTGGAATGACTGCAATGTGTCATAGTCACAGACAACATTCCTTTGTATGTCGAGCTCGGATTTATTTAACTTGCTTTTGCCCACGTGAACAACGAGGAAGACAACTTTCGATTGTGTCTGTAGGATACAGTGATATTTTTTACATTTCACAGGAGTGTTTTCTGCAGATAGTTTCACAGCCTCCATTTGATCCTGTGCTCTCAGCATGCCTATGCAGTGGTCTGCTACCCCAATAGGAAAAGCTTCAGGAGTCTGGCAGATGTTAGCCTAGCTTAGAAAGCCTGCTGGGAGAGTGAGTGAATGGAAACTTAGGTGTTTGTAAGCATCGCATAACGAGAGCAAGAGCGTGACACTTTGCCCAAGACAGAAGGTCCCAAGAGAGTTCCACACACTACACTCACACTGGGGAAGGAGATTTGTGTGGGATGTGGTGTGGGAAGATCATATTCAGCTCCAAAGAGCAGCCGAGTTGCCAGCAAACTGAATTTTCAGAGTAAGATAAAATGTTAATTACAGATGTCAAGATTAGAGCTGCTTTTTCTGCAAATTCCATGGGGTCTCTAAGCAACTTGATCTTTGAATCCCCGAGGAGCTAAAACTCTACACAGAAGAGATTCTTATCTTGATGCTATAAGAATCTCCACCTTGAGTGCTGCCAAGTAAAAATCCAGCTTCATGACACAAACTGCACAGAGTGTGTCTAGGCTTTTTAGAGAGCTGGCATTTAAAACACAATTTAAGCTGGTAATTGTAACTAAATTCATTCAAAATAGTAAGAGTATATGTACAAGGCGCTTTGCCTGAGCCCAAGGAAACACTATACAATCACCAAGACTGGATCTGGTTTCAGAAAGCCTTGCACATGCTATTTAAAAAAAAATATTTGCTGGCTTAAAATTGTTTGCCATTTTACCAGAGAGGCACATCCCAAAAGAGGAATTTGACTGCTGGAAGACAAAAGCTGAATCCTTGCATTTGCTACTCATAAATGTGGGTCACTACATCTACTTTTCTTGTCCAGTCCATTAATACTGGGATCCCTGAGAACAAAAATGAAAGTTCAATCACCAATGCCCAAAGTTCTGAATAAACTTCTAGCACTCAGTAGAACCTGTTTGTTAGAGAGAAATGTGCCTTCTTTAAGTAGAGTCGCATGCTACAGAAATGCACACGTACAAGAAACCTGTCACTGTTTTGTTTTTCTTAAAAACCTACTTCACATAAATACCTAGGCTCAATTCTCTTGAGTGGAAATAAAATACAAGATAAAAATCAACCTTTTGTGACTAAACTGAGTCGTTTCCTGAGTTAATCTTGGCTGGGGAAGCATTTCTTCCTCTTGCTCTTCCTGGAGGGGCAGGTTAAATCCTGGCATTGGGAGATGAGCCTGATACCTGCCTCTCTGTCTTCAGAGTGCTCATATTAAAAGTATCCTCTACCATGTCTAGGCCCATGACTTTCTTTTCTTGTAATCCTATCTAAAATGTGTGTTTGAAAAACTCAAGCTTTAGAAAATATGTATGACTAGCAATGAATATTTGTAAATAATTATTTAGGTATAGAAATAATTTACATTTGAACTCAATTATTTCATTTGTCTTTCTGCACACTCCCCCCACACACACTTACTTATATTTTTTCTGAGTCAAAAGATTTAGTTATCTACATCATGGCATCTTCCCTTGAAATACATAATTTATCTCCATGAAAGGTGAATGGAGAGAACTGACTCCACAAAGTTGTCTTCTGACCTCATACACATCATGGCATACATGGAACTCCATACATGATGATAATAAGTTAACAAGGAGTATTATTTGTCCCCACTAAAACTCATGTTGAGGCTTGGTCTCCTGTATAACAATATTAAATAACAGGTCCTTTCAAAAGTGTTTGGGGCTATGAGCTCATCATAGGAAGGAGTTCATGCCTGCCATCCGGGAGGAGGCTCCTCTCCTGAGATTGTCTACTTACCATGAGAAGGGCCTGTTAAAGTGTGTGATCTAGGTCTCTCCTGCACACATCTGCTTCTCTGATACAGAAAGCAGTCAGAAGTCCTCACCTTGCTGACTGGGGCTTCCAGTCCCCAGTACTGTGGTTCCAATAATCTCTTTTCCTTTTTAAAATACGGGGTTTTGCTTTTTTGCCTATATCGGCCCTGAATAGCTGGGTTCAATTTATCGTCCTGTCTCAGACGTCCAAGCTGCTATAGCTAGTACTACAGCCGTGTACCATCATGTTCCCCTATTTCTTTTCTTTACACGATGCACAAAAAACCATGTAGGAAGCTAATAGTACACACATGTATATAAAACAAAACAAAAACCCTGAGCTGTTTTTCCCACAACTTCCTTGTTTAGAATCCATTCTGGGATCACTCACTACATTTAGTCATCAAAGACCTGAACCAGTCTTTAATTGAGAATATCACCTAAGAAAACTGTTTTGTTGGAGAGGAGAGAAATCTTGTTTTATTCTTCAGGCCAAGTTCTTGGCCTTTAAAGTTCAGAAGCTAAAAAATCAGTCTTTATGCTTTTTTTGCTTTTAGATGCCTGTCCCTTGAGCAGTAAGTACCTCTAAAAGAAAATGTGACATGGTAATGTGGTATTTTTCTATATTTTCCTGTCTGGTTAAGTGGATGTGTTTCCTAGAGAGTTCTTGGAAGCATCTCCTAAGTGTTACCTGGTTGTACCTTGTAGAAGACTGTCCTTGATCACAGCATCCTTCCTCTTTAACTTGTTCTTGCTCTCTCTCTTTTGAGACTCTCCCACTATGTATTCTTGCACAAAAGGACAGAGAACAAGTACTTACGATTGGCTTTTAGAGGAACTTTTTTTTCAATGAGAATCAGTGACAGCTGCAGCTAAGATTTTTCAGGACCCTGGTAATGACATGAAATGCTGTCCCATGGACCTTGAGTGGCTGGAAGCATCAGTGGTAGCCTTGAATTCAGAGTGTCTTCTCTTAGTGGTATTTTTCTGAAACTGACCAGTTCAATTTACCAGTTTGAGCTCATAACTTTTAAACTGTAAATCAGTTGCAGATTTTGCACATGGCAACTCTGTTGCTTCTGAGAGAATTCATTAGAAACAGTTCTCATCACCGTGATCATAGGGGTCTTACAGTTTTCATAACAGTATTTTATTTGACATAGGAGAGGTATTCTGCACATTTTTCACTGAAACACAAAAGACTAATTATCCTTGTTTATATAGCAGCATAAACAGTTAACTCAAAGTCTGAGACTAATTTAACTAACTATTAGAGTGTGAGCTGTTGCTAAGATGTACAGAAAATGAAAAAAAATCTATTTTTTTTTGAGTCAGGGTTTCTTTGTGTAGCTTTGGAGCCTGTGGTGGAACTCGCTCTGTAGACAAGTCTGGCCTTGAACTCACAGAAATCTGCCTGTCTCTGTCTTCCCAATGCTGGGATTAAAGTGTGTGCTACCACCACTTGTCTTCTGTTTTTTAAAGATTTATTCCCCATTTTTTGTATGTATCTCTGTTTGCACATACACATGAGTGCAAGTTCCTATGGAGGCCAGCAGAGGGCATCAGGTGCCCTGGATCTGGAATTACAAGCAGTTATGAACCACCCTGTAGGTTCTGGGAAATAAAACACTGGTCCTCTGAAGAGTCACAAGCACTCTTAACCACTGAGCCATCTTTATAACACCCCCCAATCTTATCTTTGAAAGGCATTAACAGACTGTAAAAAATGTTCTGTAAGCATGAATATGACAAGAACTTATATCCAGAACAAAGAATTCTTGTGATCCAATAATAAGAATGAAAACAACCAAATTTAAAAAGAGCAAAAGATGCAGACACATTTAGTAGGTACATAAAAAGGCATACAATAAACCACACTGAGATACCACTTTGCAGCCATTAGAGTGGCTAAAATTAAAAGACTGTTAATACCAAGTGCTAGCAGTCAAAATGCCCATCAACACATGAACAGATAAGCCAGTTTTACAATGTGTATGCAATCGGATTCAGTTTCGTAGAAACAATAGAAAGGAATGAAGCAACAGCATGGCTGAATCTCAAAATAATTTTGCCAAATAAAACAGGCAAAATTGAGTACATATTGTACATTCATTTCATGTAGCATTCTAGAAGAACAGAGTCATCCCCAGTGATTTAAAGCATACTAGTGGGTGCCTGAGGATGGGTTTGGGAAGTTAAGTGGGTGAGGCAGGATGACAACACAAAGAAACTTTCCCATGTGTCGGGTATCTGTGATGATGATGTCATGTTGCCTAGACATAGCAAAACTCATCTAACTGTGCTTGTTAAGTGTGGGTAGTTCCCCATACATCACTTATGCCTCCATAACGCTATTCTTAGAAGAGGAGTGCTGATTGGATGAAATGTTTATGATATATCACTGATAAAGGACACAATAAAAAGGAAATGTAAAGATGTAACATGGATTTTTACAGTCCCTGGAAATCGATAGGAGAAAAGTTAACCCATCAGGAGAATATCGTGGAAAGTGTATCTGATCACGGGAGCCCCAAATAACAAGGCAAAAGAGCGGTAAGTAGACCCAAATATTCTCACAACCTTTGGTTGCTTTGGAATATGGAAAACTATACATTCACATCAGATTTAAACACATTAAGAATATTGCAATTTCCAGGAAATTCATTTTAGGTTAACAATGTATGATAATAAGATAGGCGATAAGAGAAATATAATAATAAAAATACTTAATCTAAAAGACGAAACAAGATAGAAAAAAGTTGCTAGATCAGATGAGAGATCCTGAGTTTACATAATTTAAAACCACAGTAAATTTCTGTTACTATTTTAGGTATACATACCCACACCCACACCCACACACGTGAATGGTATATGTTCAAGTTTTCCATGCTCTATCTTATCTCCTAAATATCTTAGCTTCCTTAAGAAGTTTGCTGTATTGTTTTCTTTGCTGTATTGTTTTCTTCTTCTGACAAATTATTTTAGTGTCTGATCGTATAAAAAGACCTTCTCTTTGCCTCAACTAAAATTTTTCTTGGTCAGTGGTGTACTGACATTTGTTTTCAAACCCTATTTGTATAATAAAGTACTCTTGTTTTATGTTGAGAACTTGGATTGCTTTTGGATTCTTTGTTAATAATTTTTTCGATTGCCTAATTTTCTGCTTTTCTTTTGAAAAAATGTGAAAAAATTAGATAGTACAGTGGAAACCTATGCATATTTTATCAATATGTACCAATTATTAACATATTTATTTGTGCACTCTCTCTTGTATGTGTGTGTTTCTATTGACGTATGACATATTGCATTTCCAGTCAAAGTTAACTTTACCAATAATCGTACTAAAGTCATATCTGTTAAAGAAAGGACAAATCCTTTGACAATTTGAATCCTATCATCAGTCACTTGAGAAGACGGTGGATGGCTCTCCAACTCTCAATCTTTTTGCTTCTTTGTGTGTTTTTATTTTTCTCAGGAGAACTCCCAAAGTGAAAAGTGAATAGCTGGGAGGACACTGGGCTTTTGTTTAGTTTGCACTTTAAGAGACTGCATGTGGAACATTATAGACTTAAATTGATTAAATTATTACTTGTTTTGGGATCTAGGAAGGAGACAGGAAGAAGTCTAGATTGGACATTTCAGGACACTGAACTTATACCATACTTTCTACTAATAAGCAGGCTCTTTGACTGTGGTCATATTTTCATCAGAATGTTAGATTACTGCCCAGTCTATGGCTCATTCATGGCATGGCCCTGAAAGTGAGGCCCTCTTAAGCCTCTATAGTAGACACATTACTTGGTCCATCCCCATTCAGCACTTGTGTTGGACCCCTGAACACAGATTGCAAACCGCACCCTCCTTTTTCCTTGGAAACTCATCTGACTGCAGCATTGTAAACATTCACTTGTCCACACTAACTTTATTCTTTCTTCTCTATTTGTTTATGCATTGTATTTCCAAAGGTATCTTTAAAGCATACCAATAATATGCCATTCTATACTCCTAGAGCAAATCGCAATGTGCCAAAATAGAAGGAAGGAGAAAGGAAGGATCTCCTTCCAGGTCTTCTCAATGTTTCCACTCTTTTCTCTGGGGATAACCCTTGAGCTCGCCTATCCTTTCTACTGTGCATTTAAACAGAAACAATGCTTCCCACATGCATTTAAAAACTGATACCATCCCATGGCTGTTTGACTAGGAGTGGCCTCCATAGGCTCCTGTTTGAAAGTTTGGTCATTAGAAAGTGGTGCTACTTGACAGGGATTAGGAGTTGTGGCCTTGTTGGAGGAAGTGTGTCACTGGGTGTGGGTGTTAGGGTTCAGAATCCCAAGTCAGGCCCAGTAGCTCTCTCTCTTCCTTTAATAAAGGGTTTCCACTGAATGGAAATGAGGTTGCCTGGAAAGTAAGCTTCTGGTGTCTATCTCCACCACCCCTGAGTGCTAGGATATAGGTACTCACACTCATACCCAGTCTTTACATGGGGATTTTAGCCCATGTCCCAGCCTTGTGCAGCCAGTGTTCTTGCCCACTGAGCCACCTTCCCAGCCTCAAGTATAGCATACTTTAATATTCCTCTATTTATGATAGTTAAGTTGCTCCAACATCTTTATGATAAACAATATTATATCCAAAAACTTTGTTTACTTCCCTTTTTCTGTGTGCAAATACGTATACAGAGTAGAGACCTAAAAATGACTCTATGGGAAACTAGGTAAGAAAGAGGACCCTAAGAGGGACATACATACATGGATCTTCCTAGGAAGAGGAAATAGACATGATCTCCTGAAACCTTCATCACCCAGTAACTGATGGAAGCACATGCAGAGATTCACAACTACCCACTGGTCTAGAGAAGTATAAATCACACACTGAGTGAGGATAAAGGTGACTATTTATTGTGGGAAGGCACTTACAAGAGAAACCGGCAACCCAGGTGGGTCTCAGCAGCTTCTGAGACTTCACTGGAACCCTGGAGAGAGAGAGCATCTCCTCTGCACAGCCCTTTATTTCCCATGTCCATATGCACCTGTAGCCATGCCCAAAGCTGGCGTGGTCAATGACACAGGTATCTAAGATCTCTCTCTACAATTCCCCTTTTAGTCTAAAGAAAAGATTTAGTCTTGAAACAAAACTAAATTGTGTCAATATACAAAATGTCTCAAACATATATAAAGCATATATACATAGAAGTTGATAAGGATACTTATGCATAGAAAGAAGACATTATACAGTATGACGAATTGCGATGAACAAATTATAAATCACCAGAAGATATAATAATAATCTACTTATATCCATCTTAAGCACATCTATCCCATCTAAACCTTAAACGTATCTGAAAGAGATGCCCACGTCTGAACACTTCCTTCCAATCCCAGCCCTAAACAATTGAAAACTAACTCTAATAGGTGCAAATTATCCTGTAATATCAACAGTAGGGAAAGGGGGCATAATATTCTCAGAATTACTTCCTGCTGAAATGGGACGCCAATAACCTCATGGGATCTTGTAGGGAGAAAATGTTAGTGTAGTGAAAGTCTCAAGTTGGCTAGCTATATTTGTACCCAGTCTCTCCTTGGCAGGAGATGCTTGATTGAAGTTCTCATCTTTATTGAAGTTTTCTGAGGCTCTGGCTAGAGTGTAATAAGAAGGTGCACCACATTAGTCAATTATTCTGGAGTTGTCTAGAGTGATGTAGTCCTAAACTGGTTTCAGGGTGGTAATTGTCAGTTCAGATGCATCAAATTTGATCAGGTAGAATTGATGAAGTGGGGCCCCATTTTCTTTCCAGAGCGTTTGAGGATTGCTGTTAGGAAATTCTTTGTTCTTTGTGGAAAACTCAAACATTAATGTCAGCAAGGAAGTTTCAACTTTTATATGTATGTTTACAGGGAAAGGCAACATTAAGGAAGATAGTAAATATGAGGGAAATTAGACTTTCAGAGAACCAAGTATAGACAAATGACAGTCCCTAGATTTTTGTTTTCTTCTGTTTTACATCAATTGGCTTCTTAATATAATATAGAAACTCTGAAATTTTATTTTAACAATATGCTTGGTTTTTGAGGAGGAGAGCCATATCCAGCATTGATTTAAGTGAATTGGGACCAAAAGAGTATTAGGAGGTAAAGAGAAATAGGTTTTATAAGGATGTAAGTTAAGAGAAATAGACATTGATACCAAATATCAGACTCTTTTTGTTTGATAGTTCTTTTGGCTAGCCATCCTCTCTTCATTAGGTATCCACACATTCGGTGTCTTCTTGCCTTTTGGAGATGGGTTTTCCTGTTAAGACAAGAACAAAATACTTCCCTTTCCTTTGTGAGGTATCTATACACCTTATGGAATATGACTTTGTGGATGCGCTGTCTTCTTTCCTCCTCCTGAGGTTTCTTGTGTTCAGATCAAAACTTGATCAATTTTGATGGAATCCAAAACTTTTCTTCTCCTGTGGTAACAAAGGTGAAACCTCTTCCCTAACGTAACATATATCCTGGTTTCCATAATGAGGTCATTACATCCTTAAAATACACCAGATGATTAATTCAGAAGTTTTTTTTGTAGTCCAGTGTCTTTCTGCAGCTCCTTGTCTTTTCTCATTAGCATTAAGAAAGTTTAATGTTAATAGAGCATTATATAATCTGTGTTTGGGGGTCTTTGTTCCCCCTGGCTGTTTATGGACCTTTTCTTTCAAAGTACAATTAGATCTCTCAACCACTGCTTGTCCTGTGGAATTGTATGGTATACCAGTTATGTGCTTTATGTTATAATATTTGAAAAACTGTTCCAATTTGCTGGAGACATATGCTGGAGCATTGTCAGTTTCTATTTGTGCAGGTATGCCCATAATGGCCATCACCTCTAAGAAGAGTGTGATAACAGAATCAGCCTTTTCAGAGCTAAGAGCAGTAGCCCATTGAAACCCTGAAAATGTATCTATTGTGTGGTGTGCATATTTTAAACTTTCAAATTCTGGAAAGTGAAAGGCATCCATTTGCCAAATTTCATTTCTATGAATACCTTTGGGATTACTGCCTGCTGGTAATGGAATTTGATTATAGAATGAACAGGTCGGGCAGTTTCTTATATTTTCCTTGGCTTGTTGCCAAGTGATAGAAAAATCCTTTTTTAAGCCCTTGCTATTAATATGTTTTTTAATGAAAATTTGAAGTTTCTAGCAGACTTCCTATTAATAAGTACTCAATCTCATCATTACCTTATGCTAGAGGAAGTGGCAGACCCATATGGGATCCTATGTGTGTAATATATATATATATATATATATATATATATATATGTAGGATGAGTTCTATTTCTGGCAGTTCCCTGTAATTGTATAAACAGGAATAAATTCAGTGGTTTCAAAGTGTAAAACGACTCTCTCTATATATTGAGGGTCAGTAACTATATTGAGATGCTCTGTAAAATCCATAAGTACCACAAGAATAGTGTACAACTCTGCCTTTTGTACAGAGTTATAAGGGATCTGAACTACTTTATTTACATTTCCTGATTTATAACATATTTTTCCTGACTTGTCTGTATCAGTATAGAATGTAGGGACTCCAGAGATTGGCATTTTTCTTACAATATGTGGAAGAATCCAAATAGTATCCTTTATGAATTTGATTCTCTCTGTTTTGGGATAATTGTTACTAATCATTCCCCAAAAGGTACTTTGCCAATATTCCTTATCCTTCCATAAGGTGGAAATTTCTTCACTTGTTAAAGGTACTATAATTTCTGTTGGGTCCCTTCCAGTTACAAGCCTTAATTTACCTTTTAATGTCAAGCAGGGATCTTTTCTATATATGTCTTCAGTTTTTTATTCTGTTTATATGACAGAAATATCCATTCTAATAGGATATCTTCCTTCTGCTTCAAAATCCCTGAAGGGTATTTTCTAGATGGTAAAATAACCAGAATAAATCTAGTTTTGGATCCACATGGTACACATATGCCTATAATATTTTCTTTTCTACTCATTCTAATTCTTTTTCAGCAGCATTTGATAATATTCATGAACTATTTAAGTTCTTGTCTCCCTTTAGGGCCATTTTAGGTGTTTTAAATCACCCCTTTCTACTGCAATAATTGTCTGAGTTGAGAAATCTCTCCTAGTAGTTTTTTTTTATATTTTATTTTCCAGTTTAAATTTAGATAAGAAACTAGGTTGCTTCACAAGTCAGTTCCAGGTCCCTCTCCCATTCCCTCCCCTCCTCCCGTGCCCTCCCCCCACCCCGTTATCCCCTCATTTCCCCAGGGAGGGTGAGGCCCTCCATGAGGGTGTCCATAGTCTGTCATTTCATATAGGGCAGGGCCTAGACCCTTCCCCAAGAGTTCAGGGTGAGAGTGCACCTCACATTGTTCTATGGGAGTCCAAAGTCCGTGTGTATACTTGGGATGGGTACTGATCTGCTGCCCAAGGCTCAATAGATTCCCTAGGCCTCCTCACTGACACCCAGATTCAGGGGGGTCTTGATCAGTCCCATGCTGGATTCCCAGGCTGATGCCTGGGATTCAAGAGTTAACCTTTGTCTGGTCAGCTGTTTCTGGGGGTTAAACCAGCCCAGTCTTAATCCCTTTGATCATCAGTCCTCCCTCTCTGTTACTGGCTTTCTTGAGTTCAGCTCAGTACTTAACCAAGGGAGTCTGCCTCTTATTCGATCAGCCACTAAATGAAGTTCCTGTTTCCCAGACTCTCTGGCCATAGGATTGTAGGCTGGCACTCCCCAGATCTATGTCTAAAATCCATATATGAGAGAGTACATGCCATGTTTCTCTTTTTGTGACTGGGTTACCTCACTCAGGATGGTTTCTTCTAGTGTCATCCATTTGCCTGCGAATCTCATGATTCCATTATTTTTTTCTGCTGAATAGTACTCCATTGTGTAGATGTACCACATTTTCTCTATCCACTCTTCGGGGGAGGGACATCTAGGTTGCTTCCAAGTTCTGGCTATTACAAATAAAGCTGCTATGAACATAGTGGAACAGACATCTTTGTTGTATGAATGGGCATCTTTTGGATATATGCCTAAGAGTGGAGTTGCTGGGTCTTGTGGTAGGTTTATTCCCATTTTTCTGAGGAATCTCCATACTGCTTTCCAAAGTGGCTGAACCAGTTGGCACTCCCACCAGCAATGGAGGAGTGTCCCCCTTTCACCACATCCTCTCCAGCATAAATTGTCATTGGTGTTTTTGATTTTAGCCATTCTGACAGGAGGGGAGATGGTATCTCAGAGCTGTTTTGATTTGCATTTCCCGGATGGCTAAGGATGTTGAGCACTTTCTCAAGTGCCTCTCAGCCATTTTAGACTCCACTATTGAAAACTCTCTATTTAGTTCTGCAGCCCACTTTTTAATAGGGTCCTTTGGTGTTTTGGAGACTTGCTTCTTGAGTTCTTTGTAAATTTTGGAGATCAACCCTCTGTCAGATGTGGGATTAGTGAATATTTTTTCCCATTCTGTGGGCTGCCTTTTTGTCTTGTTGACTGTGTCCTTTGCCTTACAGAAGCTTCTCAGTTTGAGTAGGTCCCATTTATTAATTGTTGATCTCACTGTCTGTGCTACTGGTGTTATGTTCAGGAAGCTGTCTCCTGTACCAATTCGTTCAAGGGTACCACCCACCTTCTCTTCCAAGAGGTTCAGTGTGGCTGGATTTATGTTGAGGTCTTTGATCCATTTGGACTTAAGTTTTGTGCATGGCGATAAACATGGATCGATCCGCATTCTTCTACATGCCAGTCTCCAATTATGCCAGCACCATTTGTTGAAGATGCTTTCTTTATTCCATTGTATATTTTTAGCTTCTTTGTCAAAGATCAGATGTCCGTACGTGTGTGGGTTAATACCCGGGTTTTCAATTCGATTCCATTGGTCTACCTGTCTATTTTTGTGCCAATACCAAGCTGTTTTCAGGACTATAGCTCTGTAATAGAGCTTGAGGTCAGGGATAGTGATGCCTCCGGACGTTGCCTTGTTGAACAGGGTTGTTTTGGCTATCCTGGGTCTTTTGTTTTTCCACACAAAATTGATTATTGTTCTTTCAAGGTCTGTGAAGAATTGTGCTGGGATTTTAATGGGGATTGCATTGAATCTGTAGATTGCTTATGGCAGGATTGCCATTTTTACTACATTGATCCTACCTATCCAAGAGCATGGGAGATCTTTCCATTTTCTGAGGGCTTCTTTAATTTCTTTCTTTAAAGATTCAAAGTTCTTACGATACAGGTCTTTCATTTGTTTGGTTAGCATTACCCCAAGGTATTTTATGTTGTTTGTGGCAATTGTAAAGGGTGATGTTTCTCTGATTTCTCTTTCAGCCCTTTTATCATCTGTATATAGTAGGGCTACTGATTTTCTTGAGTTGATCTTGTAGCCTGCCACTTTGCTGAAGGTGTTAATCAGCTGTAAGAGTTCTCTGGTAGAGTTCTTTGGGTCATTGATGTAAACTATCATATCGTCTGCAAACAGTGAAAGTTTGACCTCTTCCTTCCCAGTTTGTATCCCTTTGATCCCCCTTTGTTGTCGTATGACAATAGCTAGAACTTCAAGTACCATGTTGAAAAGGTATGGAGAGAGTGGAAAGCCTTGTTTTGTTCCTGATTTTAGAGGAATTGCCTTGAGTTTCTGTCCATTTAGTTTGATGTTGGCTGTTGGTTTACTGTATATAGCTTTTATTATGTTTAAGTATGTCCCTGTTATCCCAGATCTCTCCAAGACCTTTATCATGAAGGGGTGTTGGATTTTGTCAAATGCTTTTTCAGCATCTAGTGAGATGATCATGTGATTTTTGTTTTTTAGCTTGTTTATATGGTGGATTACGTTGATGGATTTTCGTATGTTGAACCATCCCTGCATCCCTGGGATGAAACCTACTTGATCGTGGTGAATGATTGTTTTGATGTGTTCTTGGATCCGATTTGCCAGTATTTTGTTGAGTATTTTTGCATCAATGTTCATGAGGGATATTGGTCTGAAGTTCTCTTTCTTAGTTGTATCTTTGTGTGGCTTGGGGATCAAGGTTATCGAAGCCTTGTAAAAAGAGTTTGGCAACGACCCTTCTGCTTCTATTGTGTGGAACACTTTGAGAAGAATTGGTATAAACTGTTCTTTGAATTTCTGGTAGAATTCTGCACTGAGGCCATCTGGACCTGGACTTTTTTTGGTTGGGAGACTTTTGATGACAGCTTCTATTTCCATAGGGGTTATAGGTCTATTTAAATTGCTTATCTGTTCTTGATTTAGTTTTGGCAAATGATAGCTGTCCAGGAAGTCATCCATTTCCTTTAAATTTTCGAATTTTGTGGAGTACAGGTTTTCAAAGTATGACCTAATAATTCTCTGGATTTCCTCAGAGTCTGTTGTTATGTCCCCCTTTTCATTTCTGATTTTGTTAATTTGCATGTTCACTCTCTGCTGTTTGGTAAGTTTGGACAAAGGTTTGTCTATCTTGTTGATTTTCTCAAAGAACCAACTCTTCGTTGCATTGATTCTTTGTATTGTTTTCCTGGTTTCTACTTTATTGATTTCAGCCCACAATTTGATTATTTCCTGGCGTCTACTCCTCCTGGGGGAGTGTGCTTCTTTGTGTTCTAGAGCTTTCAGCTGTGATGTTAATTCTCTGGTATAACTGTTCTCCTGTTTCTTCATGTGAGCACTTAGTGGTATGAACTTCCCCCGTAGCACTGCTTTCACAGTGTCCCATAGGTTTGGGTATGTTGTGTCTTCATTCTCATTGAATTCGAGGAAGTCTTTAATTTCTTTTTTATTTCCTCTTTGACCCAGGGATGGTGCAGTTGAGCATTATTCAATTTCCATGAGTTTGTAGGTTTTCTGCAATTTGTGTTGTTCTTGAATTCTAATTTTAAAGCATGGTGGTCTGATAAGATGCATGGAGTTATTCCAATTTTTTGTAGCTGCTGAGGTTTGATATGTTGCCAAGTATGTGGTCGATTTTTGAGAAGGTTCCATGTGGTGGTGAGAAGAAGGTATATTCTTTTTTATGTGGATGAAATGTTCTATAGATATCTGTTAATCCCAGTTGGGTCATTACTTCTATTAGACCCTTTGCTTCTTTGTTGAGTTTCTGTCTGGTATTCCTGTCTAGTGGTGAGAGTGGTGTGTTGAAATCTCCCACTATAACTGTGTGGGGCTTTAGACGAGATTTAAGTTCTAATAATGTTTCTTTAACGAATGTGGATGCCTTTGTATTGGGGGCATAGATGTTCAGGATAGACACTTCATCTTGGTGGGTTTCACCTGTGATGAGTATGTAATGACCTCCTTCATCTCTTTTGATTGATTTTATTTTAAAGTCTAGTTTGTTAGATATTAGGATTGCTACCCCTGCTTGTTTCTTGGGTCTATTTGATTGAAAAATTTTTTCCCAACCTTTAACTCTCAGGTAATGTCTGTCTTTGAGGGTGAGGTGTGTTTCTTGTATGCAGCAGAAGGAAGGGTTCTGTCTTCGAATCCATTCTGCTAGTCTGTGTCTTTTTATGGGTGAGTTAAGGCCATTAATATTGAGGGATATTAATGACCATTGATTGCTCATCCTTCTTCGATTTGCGATGGTTGTTGTTGGTGGAATTATGTGTGGAATTTCACCCCTTTGTTCTTTTGGCTGTTGGTAGAGAGGGATTCTCTAATGCTTATGTTTTTCTGGTTGTAGTTAGCTTCCTTGGGTTGGAGTTTTCCTTCCAAAATTTTCTGGGTTAGTGGACACATATTGCTTGAATCTAGTTTTGTCATGGAATATCTTGTTTTCTCCGTCTATAGTGATTGAGAGCTTTGCCGGGTATAGTAGTCTGGCTGGCATCCATGGTCTCTTAGTGTAGGTAGAATATCTATCCAGGGCCTTCTGGCTTTCAGAGTTTCCATGGAGAAATCAGGTGTAATTCTGATAGGTCTGCCTTTATATGTTACTTGACCTTTTTCCTTAGCTGCTCTTAATATTCTTTCTTTATTCTGTATGTTTGGGGTCTTGATTATTATGTGGCAAGGGGATTTTTTTGTGGTCCACTCTATTTGGTGTTCTGTAGGCTTCTTGTACCTTCATTGGCATGTCTTTCTTAAGGTTGGGAAAGTTTTCTTCTATGATTTTGTTGAATATGCTTTCTGCCCCTTTGAAGTGGATTTCTTCTCCTTCTTCTATACCTATTATTCTTAGGTTCGGTCTTTTCATGGTGTCCCATATTTCCTGGATGTTTTGTGTTAAGGATTTGTTGGATTTAAGGTTTTCTTTGGTTGATACATCCATTTCTCCTAGTGTATCTTCAACACTTGAGATTCTCTCTTCCATCTCTTCTATTCTATGGGTAATGCTTGCATTGGTAGTGCCTGACTGTTTGTCCAGCTTTTCTATTTTCTGCCTTTCTTCAGATTGTGTTTTTTTTAATGTCTCTATTTCAGTTTTCAACCCTTGCAGTGTTTGCATTGCTTCTTGCAATTTTCTGTTTATCTGTTCGTCCATTTGTTGCCTTTTATGAATTTTTTGGTTTGTTCTTTCTTCCATTTCTTGCATTTTTTGGTTTGCTTTTTGTTCTATTTCTTGCATTTTGTGCTTTGTTTCTTCTTCCATTTCCTGCCTTTTTTGGTTTGTTTCTTCTTCCATTTTTTTTCATTTTTTGCTTTGTTTTTTTCTACCATTTCTTGCATTTTTTGCTTTGTTTCTTCTTCCATTTCCTGCCTTTTTTGGTATGTTTCTTCTTCCAATTCTTGCATTTTTTGCTTTGTTTTTTCTTCCATTTCTTGCATTTTTTACTTCATTTCTTCTTCCATTTCCTGCCTTTTTTGGTTTGTTTTTTATTCCAATTCTTGCATTTTTTGCTTTGTTTTTTCTTCCATTTCTTTGAGGGATTTTCCTATATCCTCTTTTAGGGCCTCTATCATTTTCATGAAAGTGCTTTTAAGGTCGTTCTCTTCTGCTTTGTTCGCATTGGAATGTTGGGGTCTTGCTGGTGTGGAGTCTCTAGAATCTGGCGGTGTCATATTTGTTTTTCTGTTGCTGACTGTGTTTTTGTATTGTCTCTTTCCCATCTCTTCTTCTAGTGGGTGCAGAAAGAGCCCCTTACTGGTCTGGGGACCAGAGTTCCCTTTTGGTGGGTGTTAGCAAGTCCAATAATCTGGTGGTTCTTCTATTCCTTGTCCAAATGCTGGTCCCATGGGTGGAAAAGAAGAACAGGAATCTGGGGCGCGTAGCCTCCTACCTGGTCCCCTGGACCCTATGCTGGGTCCTGGTGTACTTGATCCGGAACAGCTACTCCCCTGGTCTCCCTGCCTCCTCTGGTTTCCTGGTCTCGCTGGTGGGAGGGAAGATCTGGAGTCTGGGGTGCTTGGCTCCCGCCGGGATTGGGAGCTCTGTGCAGTTTCCAGGCGATCTGCAGGCACTGGAACACAGGCCGGGAAGCTGGCCTGTTTACCTGATGCTGCCAGAGGAACATCTGCTTCTCTCCTAGTAGTTTTTAAAGATCATTAAGAGTCTGGTAACGATCTCTCTTGATCTATGCTTTCTGTGGTCTAATTTTTGGTAGATCTATTTTATAATCTAAATAATTAATAGAATCTCCTCTTTGTATTTTTTCAGGGGCAATCTGTAATCTCCAGTGAGATAAAATTTCCTTTACTGCCTCAAACATCTTTTCCAGTGTACCTTCCTTTGAATCAGCCAACAATATATCATCCATATAATGGTATTTTATGGATTGAGGAAACTGTTTGTGAATTATTTCCAAAGGTTTTTGTACAAAATACTGGCACAAAGTAGTACTATTTAACATTCCCTGTGACAAAACCTTCCATTGAAATCTTCTAACTGGTTGGGAATTGTTATAGGTAGGTACTGTAAAGGCAAATTTTCCCCTTTTTCTTGTAAAGGTATAGTGAAGAAGCAATCTTTTAGATCAATGACTATAATTGGTCATCCTTTAGGTATCAGAGAAGGCAATGGCATCCCAAGCTATAAAGAGCCCACAGGCTGAATTACTTTATTGGTGCTCTCAGATCAGTAAGCATCCTCCAATTACTAGATTTCTTTTTGATAACAAACACAGGGGAATTCCTCGGACTGGTAGATTCTTCATTATGTCCAGCATTTAGCTGTTCCTGAACCAGCTTTTCTAAAACCTCTCGCTTCTCAGAGGCCATAGGCCATTGCCCTACCCAGAGAGGTTCATCTGGTAGCCATTTTAAGGGTAGGGCTTTTGGTTCCTCTGTAGGTTTGACACTCTTATCCTGTTTCTATACAGCCTGTATGGTTGGCATCTGTTTTCTGTAGTGCCTTACAATCTTTTTTCTACCACCAAGAACTTGTTCATGATTCATACCCAGTTCCAGAAGCCAACACCTTGGTGCCGCCCAGAAGTGGCTGCTCCTCCTTGGCCCTAACACCACTGGATCTGTATCCCACTTCTGACACCAGATCTAAAGAAGTATAAGTCACACACTGATTGAGGATAAAGGTGATTATTTATTGTGGGAAGGCACTTACAAGAGAAACCGGCAACCCAGGTTGGTTTTAGTGGCTTCTGAGACCTGACCAGAACCCAGAAAAGAGAGAGTATCTCCTCTGCACAGCCCTTTATTTCCCATGTCTGTATGTAGCTGTATCTATGTCCAAAGTGGGCATGGTCAGCTGCACAGGTATCTAAGATCTCTCCCTACACACTGGACCTAGTTCCTGGAGTCTAGCTGAGGAGAAGGAGGAGCAATAATATGAGCAAATGGATCAAGACCATGATGAGGAAACTGGCAGAAACAGCTGACCCGAGCTAGTGGTAGCTCACTGACTCTAGATTGATAGCTGGGGATCCTGCATAGGACCGAACTAGGCTCCCTGAATTCAGGTGACATTGGGAGGCTTGGGAAGTTTGTGGGGCTACTGGCTGTGGGACCAGGAGCTTTCCCTAATGAATGAACTGGCTTTTTGGAACACACTTCCTTTAGAGAGATACCTTGCTCAGCCTAGACACAGAGGTTGGGTAGGGTGGGGGACTGGTTCTATCTCAACTTGGTGATGGAACAGAATTTGTTGTCTCCCCATGGGAGGCCTTACCCTCTCTGAGGACATAGGGAATGAGATGAGGGGAAGGTGGGGGAGTGGAAGAGAGGAAGGAGGGAGAACTGGGATTAGTATGTAAAAAATAAAGTAAAATAAAAATTTGAATAATGACTCTCTGGGTCAAAAGTCCAATACACTTCAAATTGTGACTATTTAAATTGGAGGGTGCTTGTCGTATTTGTTGGTTATTCAGCTGCCTCATGATGAAATCCAGAAGACATTATGACAGGTTGATCTGTGAAACTCAAAAGCTGTCTGAGCCCTGAGCCAGGGAAATCTTTTCATACCATGATCTCATCTTTTTTCACACACTATCCAAAATTCCTCCCCAATCTTTTACAAGGAACAGTTGTCAGACCACAAGTCACTCTGTCCCTAATTACTATTTATTACTTTTGCATTTTCCCTTTCTTCTAGTGAAGCATCCAGCATATACAGGATACTCAGAGGATTATGAGTGGGGACCAGCGTGCCAGCTTCTGATAAATTCAGACTCTCAGCAGTGTTCCTGGTGTGCTTGCTCTTGTGTTCCTAAGAACCCAGGCTGATCTCTGCCTTATTATAGTTATAGGAAGCTGCCATCAGCCTCCATTCTCTTTTTCATAAAAATATTAACTCACTTTTACTTTGATAAATCTTGCTGCTTTTCCCTCTTTCAGTACACACAGTCGTGTTTGAACAATGCTCAACACTAGTACCATTTGTTCAAGGTCATGCGTGTCTGTGTTAAGCATTACATTTAGTTGGGTGCCATAATTGAACACAGATATTGGAAATTTCTGAGCAGTCAAATACTTCTGGATTGATTTCTTAAAAATACAAGCAGGGATTCATATTTGAGTGCCCTAGGCGTAGGAGTGAACTGGAGCTATGTTACAAGAATATGAAATCATGCTTAATATGAACCCTTCTCTTTCTTGGGAGTTACAGGAGAGATCTTCGTTTGGATATGCAAATGAGAACATTTTATGAGGCTCTGCCCCTATAATAATTTTCAGAAAAGGCAGAATTTGAGCTTCTAACCTGTGCTTTAAATTCTGCTTTCCTGGAAAATATTATACTTTTCTCCACCAAGTCTAATAAATATTTTATATTGCATTTTGTTCTTTGTCTCCTAGGTAAGCCGGTAGCAGAAAGTATAAATCGGGTGTTTTAGGAAGAGGTTTATATGTCTCAAAGCTACACACACATATGTGTGTGTGTGTGTGTGTGTGTGCGCGCGCGTGTATGTGTACGTATGTGTCTTGGTGAATCTGGGTTTGTCTTTCTGTGTCTATACATACATATATGTACACATGTCATACAACTTCCTTAACGGAATATATTTTCTTCACTTTAACTCTCAATTTCATGTTTAAGTGATTATCTTTCTCACCTCAAAAGTCTTATCAGTGGGTTAAAGTCAATTCCTGAATATTAACTTTGATTTTGTCTTTCAACGCTCTCCCTAGAAATTCTTCCTGCTTGTGTGAAATAAAGAAGTCCTGAGGACGGGCCCTCTAGGTTGAAGAGAGGAAGTGAGTTGGAGTGGGGCTTTGGGGTAAGGATGGAGCTGATGGAATGGGGGTCCCCTGAAAAATGCTCTTCTATTATCACCAAGTCTGCCATCACAGGGAATAAGCCACAAAGGACCTTTCAAGTGCTGGAGGATTCCCTAGGTTTCTTTCATCCTTTGAGACCTCCTTTTTGGCAGAAGAATGCTCAAAGCTAAGTAAACAAAACACAGACTGCTCATGGATGGTAAACTAGAAAGGGAAGGGAGACATGAGAGCTTTTGCATCAACAGATTAAACTGAGATGTAATCTGTTTCCTATTAAAGTATGTCTTGGAAATAAGAGCATGTTTGGGGGAAAACAGCTCTAGACAAAATGCTATTGAATTTGGTTCTACTTGAATTGCAATATCTACCTTACCTTGTCTTGGCCAGTCAGTCGTTGCAAAGTCTTGAAAACAAAATTGAAAGTTGTATGTTTTGTCATTTCTATTTCCGTTTCTGACATCATCTTGCCCACTGAAATTAAAACCGTAAGAGTTTGAACATAGAAAATTGCTTCCCTTTGATTTCTGAACGTTCACATTCCCCTTAGAAACAAGCTAATGTCCTGCTAGAAGATGTGACCACCACCCTCATTCCGTATCTTCATTGACAAGAATATTTTAACATTGTAAGCATGTATGGATTTTATGCCTCCCTTGCAGTTTTCATATGGTCTATAGCACGAATGGAAATTTCCATAGGGGAGGCTAACTCTGCCTATCATTTTGATGTACTAGATACACAAAATTTGTGAAAACTACTTTGTTGCAGATTCTATACAAGATCTACTCCCACTACCTTGTGGGATTTGCTTACATAGAAGGAAGCCAGAACAAGTCTTCTGTTGCCATATCTTGACATTGGGGGCCATATTAATCACATTACACCTCACTATAATATCTTACTCTCTACTCTGTGAGTCAAAGAGGTGTCCCAACAATTCTAACTGTAGCCACCCCAAGACTTTCTTTGCAGTTCTTGCTCCATACTTACAGATAAATTCACCCTTGGTGACTTGTTCTGGAAAATATTATTAAATGGGAAAGAGGCTTGTCTGGGAATTCTTTTATGCCACAGAACATATTCAAATAACTGTGAATTCTGAATTAGTGTTTTTCAGACTAAGATCTATGTAAACAACACTGCAAAGATTTCCTAGTTGACATAAGGAGATGTTAGAGAATTATTGGCTTGACCCTTACATTTGGGAAAAGGGAATGGGGGATTTGAAACACACATGGAACTGGTTATTATTTGATTTTGAGATTGTGTCTATGATACAATGACACTGACTTCCCAGCCTACCTGTGGTAATCATCTAGAGCTTTCTGAAGCACTTCACTGAATGCAGCACCATCCCAAATTTAAGACTGACATTTTACTTCTCTCAGGCTTCCTTTCCTTAACTGTTGTCTGGCAATCTTTGGAGAGTAGCTGGATCTCCTGGGATCATATGCAAGGACTCACTTAACTCTAAGTATTGATCTACATGGAACCCTACACATATAGAATCTTGTCTTGGACCAGCACCCAGATATTAATTCAAACCTGTGTCTAGGCTGATTTTTCCACATTCACTTGAGCCCAAAATAATTGACCTTCTGGTCTTGAAATCCAGGTCTAGAGTTGGCTAATTATCCTAGACTTGCCTCATGTATCTCATGTCCTTTCTGCATTTGTATTGGTGGAATAGTGATGAGCACAGCTGTCTTCCATTTCCCCTCTGTGATCACCAGCTCATGCCTTCAGCAGATATCACCAGAATGAGGGCAGGTTTTCCTTTTAAAAGAGAAAAAATGGACAGATGAACATGAATATGAGGTCTCCAAATACTAGGTAACAATACTTCAATAGTTTCCCAAAGTAAATCTAATGATTTTATGTTTAGGGTTCCATATACTATGTTCCTCTCTATGTTGACAGTTGAGAAGTGATTGTACTTCCAGATGTATTACAGATGTTATTAAGTTATAAGTTACGCTGTTGAGGTTATGGTCAGAGTCAGGTGTTTCAAAGTTTGTGAGTTCTTAATTAAGGAATAAAAACAAAAATCCTACACACATTGCAAACATATCTAGAAAAATGTTATTCAAAGACATGCTATAAAATAGGAGCAATTGCCATGACAGCGAAGATGCTCAGGTACCCCAGTTATTTGAAACTTCATTTTATGGGCTTCAAGAATAGAAGGAGCTTGGATACTAAGAGACATAGAGACAGCGGTTCTCTGCTTTTGTTTATTGACAGGTTAGGCCATAAAATACTTTTCTGCCATATACACCCATACCCATATTGTATCTGATTTTAATCATATGCATTCCCAATGCTTCAGATGAATATGATGGGAACTAGGAGATTCTCCTTTAAAAAATCACTTGAGGACAGTTTTGCCTTGTTGTGCATACACCCCAAACCAGTTCAAACTGGATCTCACCCCACATCCTTGTACCTGGACTTGACTGAGGATATGTTTAAATAGGAACTATCCAAGTTTAGTGATAATTAGGATAGGGAAAACATTTCCAATTTTTGGAGCAGAATGTGTTCGTAGGGGCCAAAACGTGCTAGGTGCAGTGATTAAGGAGTGTTTGGGGAATGTAGATCATGAAGGTAAAGAAGGTAGTTTGTCAAGTGCATCCTTTGAACAAAACTTTGGGTGTTTACCAGTGTGTCAATAACCCAAACTAAGTATTGTTTTATTAAAATGTTCTCCATTCTTGCCTGCCTGAACAAACCACTGGATGTCACTCTTAAGCTGTGCAAGCATGTCTCTAGCCTCACTAACAGTTTCTGATAGTACATTTGAAGTTAGGAGACATAGCCAGGAATGGAAATCCCTGAAACTGCTTGGCTGGGGCATTTGCAGTGGCAATGAACTACAGCAAAGTTTACCCTAGGTTCTGACATATTTTTCTCTAACTTTGTTCTCAGTAGCTGTTAAAAAGACTAATAATCAGGGGAAAACCCACCAGTATCAAAAGACACATGTGTCACTCAACATCTCCATCAATTGCATGCTACAAGCAGGGTGTTGGGATAAGGAACTATTTAAATGAGGGACAAAAAGAGGTGAGTTTACATCACATCAGGCATGCATTTAACCTACTGGAATATAATTACAGCATAAGAGTGTGAAATGAAAATAATATAAAATAGGATAGTCCTGTGGTTTGAATGCACTTTTCAGACTCACGTTGAAACTGAAGTGCTATTGACAGTGTTTAGAGGTGATTTGATCATGAGGGTTGATTGTTCTGGATGAATCAGCACCATTGTTGGGAGTAAGTCAGTTATTGACAATAGACTTTATTATAAAACAAGATCTTTTGTGTGCTTTCTTCCCATTTCATTTTCTTTACCATGCTACCACCGCTCATGTAGGCCCTTTGGATGTCAGTGCCAAAATCTTTGCCTTCTCAGCCTCTACCCTTCCCTCACGGGTACTGAGGGTTGAACTCATATCTTCAGAATGATAGCAAGGGCCTTTACCCACTGACCAGCTCTCCACCCTCCTATATTTAAACTTTAAAGATCTATTTTGGAAAAAAGACACTTTCCCAGAGAGATATCTCACTTAGTGTAGAATCTGATCTTCCCCAACATGTCGATGTCTTTATTTTATTTTTTCTCAGTGACCATGGAGAACTCATAATTTTCTGAAGGCCTCTCAATAATGCTTTAAAATTTACATCATTAAATTTTATTAATTTCATAGAATAATCTGCTTCTTTATCATTTTCACAAATGTATTTATCATGCTTTGTGAGAATCCACATTCTCTCATGCCCTCCCCTCTATTTCCCCATCTTCCTTTTCTTTTCTTTTGGTTGCTCTTCTGATTTCAGACCTTTGTTTTTAAAGATTCTACAAATTAGAGGACCATTTGATCTTTGTCTTTGTGTGCTTGCTTTATTTTCCTCAACATGATTATCTTCAGTTCCATTGATTTCCCTGCAAATGGCATGATTCCATTCCTCTTTGTGACCAGATAGTACTCCATTGTGTATATACAGCCTGCTTTGTCTGTCCATTCCTCTGAGGATGGACATTTAGGCTGATTCCACAGCTTGGCTATTGAGACTGTAGGATTTCTTAATGCAGCAGGGTTAATTCCTTGTTCTGTGCAATGGGTTTCTTTTTTTTGCGTGTTTATTCATCGGTTTTATTTCTCCCTAAGAAACATGTGGTTATATGTCCTGGTTCCAGTTTTTTCTTAGTCCTGACTCTTCACTTCTCACTTCTGGAGTCAATGAAACAATCACTGTCCTTTCAGCACAGAGCACCAGGATGGAGAGAAAAGAGGGAGATACATGCCTTCTAGCTATAGTGTGGAGCCATTGTCCACAGGAGCATTCAAACCTCAGTGTGTCTCATCCTCTTACCAGGTCATTTGTCTCTGAAGGTGGTGACACACCCGAGTGAGAGATGACCTAATGACAAGGGTCGTCTTCACAAGCCATCATTTGAAGAAGTGGCTTTTGAAGAATAAGGAGATGCAGGAGGGGGACTCACAGTCAACTCTGTTCTTCAACTATTAAACCTTTTGAGATTCTGTGCTTTTTTAAAAATATGTTTGCCTAAAATTCTCCAGGGGCTCACTTTGAAGGAAGAAGCCAGAGGAAAGTGGAAGGATCTGAAGTCAAATAGAAGATTCATTGCTGCCCCTGACCACACTTGTATGACTTGAGCTTATTTGAATAGTTTCTCTCTTGCTCAATGGCTTGGCTTAAGGGGGTTATAGAAAAAAATTCCCTGAGCATGCCTCCCCCATTACTTTGCTCTATATCAAAGTGTTTTCCATGCGTAATTCTATGTATTTAGTGTTTTTTCCATAGCAACTCATTCCAGATGAATGTGACAACTTGATAGGTACTAATACAATAGGAGTAACACACTAAAACGGGTTTTGCTTTACCCTAAAACAAAATATCTCTGTAACTGTGGCTTGCTGAGTAGACTGCGAAGCCTTTTACAAATGAAAGGGCTAATGAGATACTGATATGTTTTGAATATGGGTCCAAGAGATGGCTGGAAGAACTTGGCTGCTTGACAGCATTACATTACAGATCAACTTCAGTGTGGAGTAATACACAGTTCACATACACCTTAATAGGAACCTCCTGGCCTGACTCACAGCAAGAAACAGAGCCAAAGACTTGAGTCTGAAGCTTTTCTTAAGTTCCTTGATTGAAATCTGGACTTATATTTACTTTGTGTTTACTTTCTGAAGTCAGTGATATCATGGTGGCCAGGATTCCAAGTATAGAGCTGGGGGAAGCTCCAGAGGGAAGTCTTCTAAGAGATCTTCCACAGGTCAGCCTGGAGAGACTTCATTTTCCAAAGACAAGATGGGAGCAACGGGGAAGTCAGCTCTGCCATCCGTTGGCCTTTATTTCATAATTGAGCAAGTTATTTCGCTAATAGTCTCAGAGAGAACTGTCTCAGAAAGGCAGGCTGGATGGGAAATGGGCTTTCTTTAGCAGTAAAGTGTGAAGAAGGCAAATGCTATGTTTTAACATAAACAAAGCAAAAGACCCCTAAAAAAGAGTAAACATAATTAATAAGATTAGATTGTTAGCCTATAACTCCTCTAGATCATAAGAGAAAAAATATTTCTAAGCTCTCTATCAATCAAATAAAAACCCGATCCCAGCTGTTGCCATTGGGCCACACAACTATCTAAGGGACAAGTCATTTTGCTATCCTAACGTGTGAAAACTGGGGGAAAGTTTAACCTTAGCCATACCTCTGGAATGTAATTAAGTTATTTGGAAATAATGAAATTATTGTCTTTTCCTTTCCCCACTATTGATTGTGTTAAAGGTAATTTGATCCATAGTAATACAACAAAATTCTCTTTTTGAGAAGCATGGTGGGTCCAGTGATGACTAATTTGGTAGTGAAAACTGAGTCTCAATCTCCATGACCTAAGTGACACAGGGGCTTGTGGGTGTTCTCCAAGTACTCAGAGAAAACACTGTCATTTCTAGAAACTTCCTGGGTCTTTTGACAAATGCTTTGCTTGAAGAAGTTCAATAACTTTCCAATCCTCAATATTGCTCTTACTAGAGAAACACAACTTACAATATCTGGACATAAAACCTACATGATAGATGGGAGAATTTTTTTTATTAGGCTTAAGTAGGCTTTGTCTTATCTGGTAGGTTCTGTCTTACCTAAAAGTAGGGAAACTGTCACTGACTGAGTCCATGGAACCACTAAGTCAGGAGCTAGAACACCATCACATCAGCTTTGCTTCCTGACTTACAGATTTAGGGTATACTTTCCATTTTAATGGTTTTTCAAAAGTTTTTCTCATGAGTCCATCCAATGTTCAGGATCACACTAGCTTATAGAAAAATTGCTTTTCTAAAGTGGGATATTTATATGACTACAGAAGAAACTCCAAAATTAAATGACAGAAAAAGAATTGAATGATTTGATGACAGAGTTACAAGTAGAGGTTGGGGAGACTATGGCAAATTGAATCTTTTATGATCTATCAAAACCCAACATTCTTTGTTCATCTTGGGCCAGTACAGTGTGTATATATCACCAGAGGACTGCCTTGTCTTCCATTTCCTGATAAAAGTCAGCAAATAGATACTTTAAAATAAAAATTTCTACTGTTTAATTGTTGGCAACCTCTAAGAGTCTTCAGGAGCCAATTAATTACATCCCCTCTCTTTCTCCTCTTTCATTCATTACCAGTTGAGAAGTGACACGGGAGTAGGACAGATGGAGATGAAGATGTCATTATTATCTCTGACAAAGCTGATTGGAGAAGACGGCTGGGATGTGCAGCCAAGTGTATTTTCTAATTCCCACTTACAGAAGAAAGCATGGATGTTCATGACTGTCTCCTAAGAGAATAAAGGGTGAGAAAGAGAGGCACCATGGTGCTCTGAGACTGTTAGCAGAGTAACTTAGCTAATTATGAAGTGAGGACCAATGGATGACAGAACTAACCTTCTTCCCCATCAGAGAGAGCAGAGCTCCTTGGAGTGGAAATGGCCTGCCCCATCCCCTGCCCACCAGTGAGAGTTCTGCCCTAATAGCAAGAACTTCCCTTTTAAAAATGCAGTGCAAGAAATACATTTTAGAAAAGATTCAGCTGAGAGATGTCAATTTGCAACCTCTATGTTTATAGTTTATGATATTCTGTTTTTAATTTTGTGTTAAGGTATTTTGTTGTTTCTTTTCCTTTGTGTATGTAAGTTTCTCCTTTTTGTCCTGTATTTTTCATAATGAAACAAATCACAGTGCTATTGTTGTAAGCAAAAATGCTAGACATGATTTTTTTTCCATTTTTATTGGAATTCAGTTGATCTCTTTGGGTGTTCCTTGAAGGCTTAGTAGTAGCAAAATAACTGCACCTTATATGGTAGAACTTGTCAGCTGTCCTGACAATGCTGGAAAGCAGATTTCAATTGCTACCAGCCTGCTATGTTTACTTTACCTGATCAGGTAAATAAATCCACGAGGCACCATTTACAGCTCCAATTCTCACACATGGAGGCTTTCCTTCGTATTTGTTGTCTTCCAGTCCCTTTCTTTGTCTTACCCTTCTAGTTCAACATCTGCAGTCATTTTCCTGATTCTCCCATGTGTCTGCTTCCTCCTCCCTCACCTACCTCAGGCCACCCTCCCTTGAGATGCACACAGTAAACACTTGGCCAAGTACAATAGCAGAGATGCTCTGACACTGTGATTCTCCCATCTGACTCGCTCCAGACACTTAAACAGGAAATGACATTCATAGTTTTCCTATTCTCCGTGGTTGTGGAAAGCTTATTGTTAGGTATAGTTTGCCTGGCCTGAAACAATGTTTGTCATAGCAAAGTAGGTTGCTCTCAAGGCTTGTCATTATAAATGGGTGTTGCATTTAGCACAGACAGTAAACAAAGCCATTTTAAGGTGGGATGTTTAAGTTTTCATTAACGTGACTGAATCCCAAGAAGTGAAGTCTAGCTTACCTTAAAAAAGTCCACTCCTAAGATATGTTTTAAAAAATATTTATTTCATACTTGTGGCTTTTGTCTGTATGTATGAAAGTATACATGTTCATTAAGTTCAGGTCTAGTGTGTGACCTTTTGTCTGTACATATGAAAGTATGTATGTTCATCAAGTTCAAGTCTAGTTCACACAGAGGCCAGAAAGAGCATCAGATTCCCTGGAACTGGAGTTACAGGTGGCTGTGAGCTTCCCATCTTGGGTGCTGGGAACTGAACCAGGGTCCTCTACAAAAGCAACAAGTGCTCTTGACTGCTGGACCATCTTTCCATCCCCCACCCCTAGAATCTTAGTTGTCTAAAAACATGTTGTAAGTTTCACTGTATCAATAGTCTGGCTTATATCTGGTGCACTGCCTTCATTTATCATTCTTTAGTCTGTTTTTGACTATGCAAAGTCTAAGTTTTCTGGGAAAACAATGCCTAATATCAATGTGATAACCCTTTCCTTCCATGCTATCCCTGGTATTTCCTCATCTGGAGGATTTTTCCCACCAATATATAAGAGAAGCTTAATGGGTCAGAGAGCTTTGAGGGGGGCACCAAACAGGATGCTGGAACTTATGGCTCACAATGTCCCATTTTGTTCAAATATGAGTAGATTTTATGTCAGTCCAGGGAGAAAAGGAGTAAACATTCTCAGTCCAGACTACCTTAACTTCACACCTAACTTTTTTGCCTGGCCAGTACAGCCCACTATAGACATTCTATTGTTTGTAAATTAGCTTCTGTAAGGTATCTTGCTGAATTTTGAACATACAGACACAACCTTCCCCATTAACATGGCACAGAAAAGGGACTTCAAAGCACACACCTGTATTCCTGAACAGACAGATGCTTAAGGGCATGTAAATATTTTTCTGGACAAAGAACTTCTCTATTTGTATTGTGGATTAAAAGACACATACTTATTTTAGACTCTTGTTCACATGATACCCTCTGACTTTTATAGCACTGATGTGATTTCTAAGGCAGGCATAGTCAGGCTAAGTTTTGAAAAGCACATTGGGGTAGAGTGAGATTCTATTAGTAGAATTTTGCAGTTAGGCTTAACTTGCCTGGGTTAGTAACCAAGTGTCTATTACCTTACTCCTGAATGGTCTTGCATAGTCTGCCTGCCCTTTTAATTGAGACTCACTTTCCTCATCTGTGGAAGATATAATGAAAATGCATGCCTGGTGAATTTGTTGTAAAGTGTAAATTAGCTAAGACATAGAATTGAGTTGACATGGTGCCTGTTGCAGAGTTAGTACTTAATAAAGTTTAGCACTGGTGCTGGAGTTTTAGAATTGTATTCATTGGTTTATCCTGGGTAGCTTTTATGAAATTTATATTAATACCATTTATTTTTCTACAAAAGGTAAAAATTAAACTCAAACTTGTTAACCATGGAGAACTGTCTATTGGTTTTATGCATCAAGCAATCCAAAAATATAACAAAAAGACAGAACCTGATACAGAGCCCAAATGGTATCACCAGAACTGCATTTTTCTCTATACCATCCTTACCTGTCCATTCTTGGCAGTTCCTTCTCATAGTTGAAAGGTAATTGTCATTAGTACATGGAACTGGATGAGTCTAGGCTGAAATCCAAAGAAAAAGTGAGCATCTTTATTTTAGAATTTGTAGGAAGAAATGGAATGTCTTCTGATTGGCTAGGCCTGTCCATGTACTACTCTCAATTTAATTATAAAATGGCATTCAATTTGGGACTTTTATAGGCTAGAACTTTATCAATGCTTCCTCCCCCAACTCTCTCCTCTCTCTCTCTCTCTCTCTCTCTCTCTCTCTCTCTCTCTCTCTCTCTCTCTCTCTCTCTCTCTCTCCCTGGTGTGTTATGTGAGTTAGGAATGAAAATAACTCCACTGAAAGCATGTGATTTAAAGCGGTAAAAACTGGGATTTAAATGCTAGACAAAGGTTAAAGGATTTCAGACAACAAAACAATAGCTGCTACAGCACGAATGAATGTAAATAGATTTGGAGGACTTAGCATACATTGCAGCACAGTAGTTCTATGAATTCAAACTCATCTGTTAATCATGAATTATGTTTAGCATAAAAGAAGATGTCAAAAAATGAATCTCATATATGAGCCAAGGAAGCATACATCAATGTTCACAATGCTGTGTTATGAAAGAATTTCACACTTCCAGTTCCTAACACTCAAGAAAAGTTCATTGGTTCTTCTGATCTTCATTCCATGTCTTACTTCTACCAGGAACAAGGGAATGAGAAACATGGTTGGCTTCTATGAATAGCTCAGGTTAAGAAGTATAATCAAAATACCCCATCCTCCAATTCATTCCTTTTCCATCAGTTGGCACGCTGGCTTTGTCCTGTAATACTGGAAGAACTATTATGATGGGGGAAGTCCTTCTGTGTATATGTTTGTCTGATTGGTATAAATAAAGCACTGTTGGCCAATAGGGAAGCAAGATAGGTAGGATTAGGAGTCAAGGAGAATTCTGGGAAATACAGTCAAGAGTGGAGAGTCACCATGTGATCCCTGGAGGAAAGGGCACAAGTCTGGTGTCCTTGGAAAGATAAGTCCTTATAGAAATATATATATTAGTAATTATGGGTTAATAATTAAGTCAGAGCTAGCCATTAAGAAACCATAGCAACTGGTCAACAGCATTACAATTAATATAGTATCTCGTGTGTTATTTGGGGGCTAACATGGCAACGGGACCCATGTGGGAATCCTGCAACACCATTAACTTTCTGTGGATGTGTCTTCTGTCTTAAAGCCTGAGGATGCCCAATTTGCTTTTAGTACCTGAAGCCTTTGCCTAGCTTTGCAAAGCCAAGCACGCTGAGATGCTGGACCTTGTAGAGACGCATCAGCCTTGTCATTTGCTTCTTGTCCAGCCAAACCTGTGTCACTTGGCTACAGGATGTTTATCAAGTCTAGCCCAGCTTCCTTCAATTCTGCCTTCGTATTTGGGGTCAAATCCCTTGTACTTTGCTTTATGTACAAAATCTTCTTGGAGGTATTCTGGGAAGTAGCTGTGTAACTGATGCAAGGTAGTGTTAAGAGGCCTGACCAAAATTCCACCATGCCTTCATATCAGCACTCTACTGTATCCGATTATGAATTCCAGATGCAACTTTTGAGAACATTACTTGTCATATCATTGTCTGTAAGTTTCATAATTGAAGATTTAAAGAATGACTAAGAAGGAAATCAAAGATACATTTTATTGCTCATGTTCTTGGGGGAATGTAGGTCAGTAGCCTGAGCAAGGGTGTCAAAATCCTTGTTAAGAATAAAGTAATGTGGCTCAGAAAACCAAACTCGAATAAGTGTCTTAATGGGCTGTTTACTAATATGATTTCTATGGGAGCAATCTGGCTCACAAAAATATTTCTGACACGTGCTAATAATCTATGGGAATTTATGTTTTTTAACCCAAAGCCTGAGCATTTCTTTTTTTTTTTTGAAGCTTTTAAAAGAAGCTTTTATTTTGTAGCATGTGTATTACAGGAAACAAAACACAAGAAGCTAAGAACAGTCTCCCAGTCACAAGCAGTTCAGCTTGATGTGTCCTTCCAGATGCTGCAAATGTACATACATTTAGGGAATTGAGATTATACAGTATGTACCAAGCTTTCCCCCACATTGTGAATATTCACCAACTAAAAATCCCATACTACATGAGTATTTTGATAACCAAGAATACACCACACCATCTCAATCTGTCAGACAAAACTGTAATCCGGTCTTCCTTAAGCCTGAGCATTTCTACGGAGTACATCTCTGTATATTGTGTGCTATGAACCCCCTTATCAGGAGAAAGAATGAAGATATAAGATTTTTGTCAAATGAAGCAAAGGAAAATAATTTGTCTTTCATTTGTGGAAGAGAAAATGATGCCCTGGGGACTTGAATGCCTGTTCTGTATTACTAGGGAGTCTCTAATTGAACCTGCTTTGAAAAATTAGACTTCAGGAGGTCTATCTAAGAAAGTACCTCTAATTTAAAACACTCAGTAGCTTAGCATGCGAGATTGTCACCTTCTAAGAGGGAAGGGCTAATAACTATAAAGAAACCTGTGAGATACAAAGATATTATCTTCCCTCATGTGAGCTTGGTGGTTTAGGAAGGACTGACATACTAGGGTTGTTTTTTTAAATTTAATGACCTTTCCTACATGAACTCTCCCTAATTCCCATAATAACACTTTGTTTATACAGATAATTTTCTTTCCAGTGGGAGTTCTTACATGTATTAATAACCTTATCTCATAAATCAACTCAGGGCACTGTTTAGTTTGATGAAGTGCAGGGCTGGGGGCTTTCTTAAGTATGTCAGCAGGGACTCAAATGACTCCATTTCTCCCTCATGGGATCCTGCATGAGATGGTATTGGTATAAGGAACTGCAATTCGACTGGGCAAAGAGGTAAGCTGATGTTTGCACACAGGCATGGATACAAACTGTTAGAAATTGATGTCTAGGGTGGTTCCCTGTGAAGTAGGTAAATCCTGATTTTGTGTCCATATTGAAGAAAGCTTAGGAAGTTCTTGGGGGAAAGAGGTCTTTAATTATCTTTTAGTGATATTGTAGTTCTTATTTATCTAAATCTCCATTCACAAAATAAAAAATATCACCACTGGATGATTTAGTAAGCCCAACTTCAATAGATATAAACATAAAAAATTTGATGGATAGTTTTGATAGGTGTTCTTGGTTGTCAACTGGACTACTTCTGGAATGAACTAAAACCCAAAAGGTTGGGCACACCTGCAAGGGAGTTTTCTTAGTTAAATGATTTGATGTGGGAAGACCCACATTTAATCTGGATCTTTTGAGGTGGGAAGATCTAGTCTGAATCCAGGTCACACTTGCTGCTGGCAGCATATATAAAGGACATGGAAGAAGGAAGTGCTTGCTCTTTGCCTACTTGTCCTCGCTCTTCTGCAAGCCCTTTCCTTTACTGGCATAGACTCTACTTTGGGATCCCAGCATACACTGAAGACCAACTGAGATATCCATCCTGGATGAACTCCAACTGAACAACTCCTGGATTCTTGATCTTTCTGTTGGACTAGCTGGACAAAAGTCTGTAACCCACTCTAATAAATCCCTCCCCGACTCTCACTCTCACTCTCTCTCTCTCTCTCTCTCTCTCTCTCTCTCTCTCTCTCTCTCTCTCTGTGTGTGTGTGTGTGTGTGTGTGTGTAAGAGAGAGGAGGTAGGAAGGGAGAGAGAGAGAGATATCAAGAAGCTCCTTCTCTCATCTTTTCTCTGGAAAAATTAAAAGACAAATCAACAAGTTACATACTTCCTGTTTCAGAAGGGAGGAACCAGGACATAAAAACAATTACACTTAAGCAAAACAAAAGTCCAGCAATGGAACTCAGTAGCCTCTAACTCAATGTCCAGTATCTGGGATTCACTCATGTTCTTTTGGGATCCAAATGGCTAGGAGAATTCTGAAGCCCACACAGCTTGTCTGGTAGGCAGGTAGAGGCCGACTCCACTCCACATCTGCTGCTCTCCTTGTTAGAGATTTCATGGTTCTGATCCCTGATCTCCTGGAGTCTGTGCTACAACTAAAGCTGTACCATCACCTACCATGGATTGGAGCATATGCACTGTTGTGGTCATTCTGAACACTCAGAGAGAAGAACATGTAGTTCTTACCCTAGCGCTGAGTCCTCTGTTTTGCAAGGAGAACCTTGTTAATACCTGAAGGTTTTAGAAGGTGGATATGCTTGCATCTGGAGTTCAAGCACCTTTTGGGAGGAAAACCTTTGGCCCTTCTCAACACACCCCAGAGGAGTCAAAAATTAATCAATGGTGTACTGGAATTGACTTTTCCAAAATATTGGGGCAAGGAATACACACCTGAAATTAAATTGTTCTGCCAGTAAAATGGTCTGGGTCCAGTGGACTGGTGGCCAAGAACATGGAAAATTGATAGATACACTAGAACTTGTCTTGATACAAGTGTTAGATCAAAGTCTTCATCAAGAATGGTGGGCATGAGTCTAAACAAACCAGAAAGAGACCACGGCCTAAGCTGAAAAGAGAGTGCTGTGACATTGCCAGCTACATCTTCTCCCTAACTGTTAGATTTCTTTGAATTTTGACTTGGGCAGGAATAAGCTAAGTTATCATGAGCTCTTATTAACTTGTTGGTTCACTTTTGAAGGAATCATTTAAGCCACAGCTAAGGCACTCATCCTATCCCTCATAAAGGGCAGGGTCTCCAGTGGTCAACATTCTAGCCCATAATTTATGTAACTATGGCAAATGGTTAAGAGCTCCTACCCCAGTTTGAAAGTTCTAAGATAACAGGAAGCAAGTTGGAACTTTAAGCAAGATGAGCAAATTCCACCCAGTTTGTACTTTTTAACTTAAGAGGAGGGCGGCACAGTTTGGTGACAGACATGACTTTTCCACCAAATGTGGCCATGGCAAGGTGTGGTAGTTGTCTTGATAAGATTCGGTGCCAAGGTTAGATAGTGCACAGCATGTCCTGTAAAACTAGACAGAGTCTACAATCAAAATATTCTCACATTGATTAAAGAACTTGGCATATCTTTGGAGACTTCACCATCCAGGCTGTGCTGTGCAATGCTATCAGGATATGTATTTGTGTTCTCATTGGCTTAGACCTAGTGGGATGAGTGTGAAACTGTTTTAAGTACACAAAAGATTACACAGGGACCAGAGGAATAAGTGAAAATCTGTTAAATTGCACTTAGAGTTTTAAGAAATGATTTCATATAATTTGAAATTCAGATAACAACACTCCTTTCCCACCATATACTTGTCAATATTTATAATACTTGTCCAATTAAAAATTATCACATGTAGATCAACTTGAGCTCTATTTGTTCTCTTTTTCCAGCCCATTTCTCTCTTGCTGTCCCCAAGCCCAGATAGGCAATGACCATTATAGTCTGGGGTCATCATTTCCTCCTGTGGTTTTAGAACTTGACTATATGTTGATGCATCAATAGACAGTATGTAGGTTTACATCCTATGACTTTATTTATCTTTTCACGTGTCTATGGTGTGTGTGTGTGTGTGTGTGTTATGCCTGTATGTCTATGTGTGTTCCCATGTGTGTTTGTGTGTTGCATGTATATGCACAGGTGCACATTTGCACATATATATGGGGGTCAGAGATTGTTCTGTTTCTGTCTTGTGAGTCTAATTATTGGTGAGCTGCTACACCCACCCAGCATTTATGTAAGCTCAATCCTCTTGCTTGTATGGTAACTATTGAGTCCTTTTACTTCCCCTACATCATTTGTTTCTTAAATCAACATCAAGTATATCATCTGTACAAATCTTTCAGGAACTTCCATTTTTACAATTTTATTTTTTATGTCTATCTTCATGGATACCTATAGACCTAGGTGATGAATTACATTTTGTATTATAATGTAGCATAGGGTATACCCCATAATAGAAAGATCCCATAATTCAAATATTCAGTGTCTGATATATTCTATTGGTGGATATTTAAATGTATTTTAAAGTATGTTGTCTATTATGAACAAAGCTGAACATACTTTTCAAAGACCTGCCTACATCACAGACATCCTCAGAGCATTTCGCATCCACATTAGTAAAGGTAAAGGTGCTTCTGTGGTCCATGTATGCTGTGCTGGGGCCGTCTTACTTTTGCTTGCAAGATGCAATTATTATAAGTTCAAGAATTTTTAAGATAGCTATTAAGAATTATGAAAAATAAGAATATGTAAACTTTCAATGGAATAAAATTAAGCTATAATAGCTACTAACTACTCCAAGATCATCATTTCCTAATTATTTCTCTATGATTTTCCCCTATATATGTTCTTGAGATCAACGGTTGCTGTGTTTGTGAGGTGACAACAAGATCCATCAGTTCTGGACTGCATTATTCCCAACTTTACGTAATTATATTTTTACCTTCAAGCTAGCCATAGAGGAAGTTTTTGTACCACAGAAATCAACAGTGCTTCAAAAATCAAGACTAACTTTATCATTTTGTTGATTGTATAGACTAAGAGTCAGAAAACTTTTCTATAAAGGTAAAACTAGTAAGTATTTTGGGTTTTACTAGGTGGACTTTGCCAATATTCCTCTTCTTCATTGTAGTGTGTGTGTGTGTGTAAGTAGGGAAAAAAAGTCAGTCAGATAATGGGCTATACTTTGCTAACACCTGGTCTAGACATAGAAAAGCAAAGCACATTTAACTTAAAAAAGGTTGTATATGTATTTTTTTTACATTACATAGTGTAAGCTTGGGGGAATAGTGGGAAATCTTGAGAAAGTGTTTGAAACTATTACCCATTGTAGCAAAGAAGTTTACCCTTCACAAACAAATCGACTCTTGTCATATGTGTTCATTATTTATGTCACTTTCATTTTACTTGTTAATGTAAGAGAAACATAAGCCCACATTCATCAGAAACTACACCTGGAAATGTAGTTGTTAAATGTTCATCAACACTACTGAATCAAGACCATGAAATTTATGCAGAAAAGGAACCCTTGTTCATCTGATTAAGATCCCTTATTACACTTAAATTGCAGCTTTTCTCTCTCTTAGACTTGCACACATAATTCTCACTCGTGGAGTTGGCACACCTTCATTAGTCTTATGTACGGTCTTCTTAAAGCTGTTTTCAAGTTGTTATAAATATATATAATCATCCCATTTTATTTATTTTAGATTTTATTTATTTATTATGTATACAGTGTTCTGTCTGCATTTATGCCTGCAGGCCAGAAAAGGGCACCTGATATCATTATAGATGTTTGTGAACTACCATATGGTTGCTGGAATTGAACTCAGGACCTCTGGAAGAGCAGCCTGTGCTCTTAACCTCTGAGCTATCTCTCCAGTCCCATCACCCCATTTTATATTGTAACTCAACTTTCATGGTAGTGGTGACCTATTAAAGTCAGAAGTCATGCTGTAGATATTCTGTTTGTCCCCTTTATTTTCACTTGAAGAATGGGTTTACAGGGAAGGAGGGAATCCTCTGTGGTTAAGAACATGTTCTACCCTTTCAGAGAACCAGAGGTTAGTTTCCAGCACTCACCTTGGATAGCTCACAACCACCTCTAACTTCAGTTTCAGGCACTGTGACACCCTCTTCTGGCCTCTGTGGGAACAGGGACTCATGTGCATGCATGCACACACACAAACACACACACACACGCATAGACACACACATATGTAAATAAATATTAAAATCTTTTAAGCTCTAGGACCACTGTAGAAGAGGATGCAATATGACTTTTAAGAGCTAGAGGTTAGGAAAGAAGAGGACAAAACAATGTCTTCTGGACACTGGCAGTACTGCTACACTCAGGAGCCCACAGCATCTGTGGTTGCCTGCACAAGACTCATACAAGATCAACATTCTGGCATGGAGTGTGGAGGGGCTCACAAGTCCTGCCCCTAACAAAGAAGTAAATGGATCTTGGGAGAGGGAGAGTCAGTTTTCTTTAAGGGCATAGATTCCAGTAAGGTCGACAACACTCCAGGACATGGGCCTCACACCCCTAAGTGTATGAGCAGCAGAAATTGAACTTAGTAGATTGTTTTGTTTTTGTTTTCACAGAGGAGATGGAAAGGTAAGGATGGATCTGGGAGGAGTTAAAGGGAGGAGTTGGGGATGATAAAATTACATTAGTAAAAATATGCTTAAAAGAAAGGTGGGTGTAAATCCTAATGCCATATCAGGGCTATTACAAGGGGAAACATGATAATATGCATTCAATGTGCATATGACACTGCATACAGTAAGCACTTGAGCTGAGTGTTGTTAGCTGTCATAACTGTTAGCAATTTGCATGGCTTTAGTGCTATCCCCACCATCCTTAGCCCTATGGCAGCTCGAGATCCCCAAATATTCCCTGTCCTACAGCAGGCACACTGGAGTTTTAGATTCCTGAAATATGATGTCTTTTCACCATATGGAAATGTACCAATTACCAAAGAACTGAAACTAAACTGCATCTAATGTCTCTAGCACAAGATGTTTGGTGACATGGTGATGCAAGGATGAATAAGACATGGACACGACTTCCCGCTGCAAAGGGCTGATAATCTGACCAAGGGGTCTACCTAAATAGCAGATGGAAAACGCTGGGAATGGAAGAGGCAGTAAGTGCCAGGGTATTAGCGATAAGAGAAGATTCAGTTCTCTGTGATGACAGGGAAAGCCTGAGGATGAGGTGAGTTACTCTGCCTCTCACTTTTCACAAATCATTTTCGTCCCACGCAATGCCCTTAATCCCTCTCACTCATGTGTCGGAAAAGAATCTCACATCTGGAATGACTAACACAAACGCTGCCATCTGAACAGCTCTGAGAACCCTCGGAGACACTGGCAGCTTCCATTCTGCAAAGCCGTTCCGAATTCCTAACAATTATGAACAGCATTCTCACATCCCATAAAATGCTGTAGCATGCCAAGCTGGGAACATTTCACATCCACGGTAAGGTTCTCCATATCTGATGGGGACATCTGCCTGGAGTGTACTTAATGTGGATCATCTCAGGAAGCCTCCTGAAAGTGGTCCTTGCTGAACCAGGTCTGTGCAAAACGACCCGTGGTCCTGTGGGCATCTTCTCTCTGAACCTCCTGTGGCAGTTCTGATCTACCAGGTGCTGGAGAACCCTCACCACAAGATCAGGCAGGGTTTGGGGAGAAAGCATGATGCCAAAAGAATGGGCTTGGCCTTCCAGAAAGGCCCACATGGCCTGTGAGTGGAGTCTGGGGGCTGGAAAGTAGAGATTAATATCAAATGGTATCTTTTCTTCCCTTCAGCTGGTAGGTTTTAGACAGGGGTAATAACTGTCTGGGTCACTATTAACCAAGTTGTAAAAGAGGATGACCTTCTGGAGGAGTACTAAGCATCTTATTCCTTACTCCCAGTCTAAAGAATGCAATGAATGTGGAGAAAATGGGTCAGGCCAATAAATAGTTCTAACAAACCATGGGCAGCTCGCCGTCGTGCCAAGGCCAGAAGCCTGTAAGAAAGATGCAGAGATTAGTTCCCTGGCTTTAGTCTATACAACGCAGAATGGCATAGCGGTGAATGCTAGCACATGGTCACTTTGTGAAGCAGATGAATTGCTCCTCAGAGGAGTACCAAGTAGAGTGAGGGAAGAGGACAGAAGTCTCCTCCCCTAATTCAGCTGAGAAAGGCACATTCTAATGGGGGGGGTTGACAAGGTCTTGGTCAGGGACAAAGACATCCCCCATTCTCACACCCACTTCTGAACAAAAGTCTGTCTGATCACTGAGCACCGACCGGTACATGGCCTCCTCCCACCCTACCTTTGCTCTGCCGCCTCTACTGTTCTTTCTCCCCCTTCACCTCCTCTCTTTCCTTTACACTTTCATTCTATTGTATTCTTGCTTGATTTCTGTACTGGAGAGCTTTATATCAACTTGACACAAGCTAAAGTCATCTAAGAGGAAGGGGATTTCAAGAAAAATGCTTCCATAAGATGGGGCTATAAGAAAGCCTGTAGGGTGTTTTCTTAATTAGTGATTGAGGTGAGCAGGCCCAGCCTATTGTAGGTGGGGTCATCTTTAGGCTGGTGGTCCTGGGTCCTATAAGAAAGCAGGCTGAGCAAGCCACGATGACCAAGCCAGTAAGCAGCACTTCTCCGTGGCCTCTGTATCAGCTCCTGCCTCCTGCCCTGCTTGATTTCCTATCCTGACTCCCTTCAATGATGATCAGTGATGTGGAAGTCGAAGCCAAATAAACTCTTTCCTCTCCAACTTGCTTTGGTCATGGTCTTTCATCAAAGCAATAGAATCCCTAACTAAAGCAAGTCCCATGACTTTTCTTTTGCACAATTATTTTTGAATGCTGAGTGTGTACTAGTGAGAAGGTAAACAAGATGTCTATAGCTTTTACTTTTAAGAAGTAAACACTGCAGTGAAATAATCTGCTAGCCAAGTAAATATTCAAGCAAACCAATGATTATAAGATGTGGTAAATGACACGAATTAGCCATACAAAAAAGAAAGGGAAGAATTGTGGGAGGCACTTAGCTATTTATTTGAGTATTTAATGTCTCTAAAGGAAGGTGTCTTTGGAAGGTAGCATTTCAGTGAAGTCCTGTAGAGGACTGGAGTGAGGAGGTGGAAAGGAGGGGAGAAAAGAAGACAAAAGTCTACCCCAAACTATTTACAGCATTGGCCCTTTGTGGTAGCAAGATTGGCAACCAAATCACTAGGCTGTCCCATTGGTTTCATTTATTCATGAGCATGTATATGCACACAAACACACACACCCCTGGTGGTGGCTTCCTAGTTCATAAGGATTTCAATGTCCTCCAGGGTTCAACAGTGCAAAGGCCCATGGAAATTGGTCTAGAAGTGAGAATAATACCAGGGCACAGTTACTCTTCCTGATATATTGGCTCAGCCGCCTAATTAATGAACAAGGCGTGAGCTAGGCAGATAGTGGGTCAGTGTGCTAACCCCTGTGCCAGCACCAAGCCTTTGATTCTTTAAGATCCACACAGTCAATGAGCTTCAGGTTAAATGTGCCCTACCCCAACTTATCTAGCCAAAGTTCTTTCATAGTTTTCTGTGTCTCTTAAAGCAGATGATCAAAGTCCCAGACAATGGAGAAATGAGGGATACATGTAATTTTAATTATCACTATAATGAATATTTAAAAGCATTATCTTTCTATTCATATTATAAATAAAGTTATCATTTAAGTAGATTTATTTCATTAAAACAACTTTCTTAGTAAATACTAAAGAGGTAATCATGTATGTAAATACAGGGAAAATGTGAGGACATAGAAATGGCATGGGCTTATAAAGCCCCCAAATTAGAGTTTGAGTAGCTTAAATTATGCTCATCTCCTCAAAAATTAATATGTGGAAGTCCTAACCCCAAGAACTTCCAAAAAAATGAGTGCAGTTTGTGATGAGTGTCTTTACTGAGGCATTCAAATTAAAATGAGGCCACCAGGACGGAATCTGGTCTAACTAGTGTCTTTATGAAACAGGCAAATTTATACACAGAGATAGATAGACATAGTGAGAATACATCGTGAAGACACCCAGGGAGAGAATAGCCATGTACTAGCTAAGGAGGCAAGGAACAGAATGTCCCCTTACATCCCCCAGAAGAAAGAAACCCTGCTAACCCATTGACCCCAAACTACCAGTCACTAGAGATGCTAGATAGTTAGGGCTAGAGAAATGGCTCAGCCATTAATTAAATGCTAGACTCACAACCGAAAATATAAGAGATGTTAGATAGTCACTCATATGGCTTAAGCCACCCAGTCGATGATACTACAGTAAAACAGCACTAGTGATTTCATACAGAATTTATCTTCATATACTTGAAGCCAGTTGGAAAATAGTAAAACACTCTTCATTATTCAAGCCACATATTGGAGATACAACTGTCATTGGGGTCCAAAGACCTAGGTTTATGATCTCATCGTATCTTACTCCATGGGGCTATGAACAGCCTCTAACTTGTGAAACCTCCCTAGAGATAAAGTTCCCCAGTCACCATTTGGTTCTTCCCTTCTCTCACTCTAAGACTCTGTTTAGAAAGCATTGTGTCCCCAAGGATTCTAAAATGTCAGTCATCTCCACAGCTGGATGGAGGGAGAATAAGGGCGGGACTCATGGGAGAATGAAGAGGTTGGGAGAGCTGTCTAGACAGACAGCCTCAATATTTAAACTTGTCTGTACATATGTGAATGATCCAAGAAGCTCCTGATACTACACTAGCCTGCAGACGGTCTCCTGTGGGGTGGCCACCAAAGACGTGGCAGCTGAGGGTACATGATGGTTGATGGACAAGGTTGTGCACCTGGAATCTAGATTCTAGATGATAGCTTCTTGCTTTGAAAGCAAATTTCCTCCTCGCTGGCAAAATATCAGGACTTAAAGTCTTCAGGGCCTTCTGTTTAGTCTGGATATAATAGAATGAGTAAGTTCTACTGTCAAAAAGTAAGTTCTTTTAACAGGAAAAAAAAAGTATCTCTTCCTTTTGTTCTTATAATGAAGACTCTCCTTCCTCCCTGGCCACTCCAACTTACTCTGACACATGAGTTTATCTCCTTGAAGGGGGTGGGGTGGGGTGTGGGTATCTGAGATAAGAATAAAGAAAGAATGTGAAAAGTTAGCCAAATGAAATCAAATTAAAAATTTTCATTCATATGAGAGATGGTGTATTATTCTGTCTTCTGGTCCTGTTTTGAAAGAAAGGATAGGCAAGACCTTAGTTTTGAATAATTCCTATCTACCCACACAGTGATGGTTCCTGAAGCAGCACAGACTAAAAGAAACTTTAGTGTTCTGAGAATGAAGACTATATCATTATTAATTTTTCACATATCCACACCAATATATTAATAACAATGTCAAAAACAACAACAACAAATATTTTCTGATACACCAGTTTAGGTATTGGGGGTCCACTAATTAACAATGCAACAGTAACCTATGCCTCTGCCAAGCTTATGGTGCATCAACCTCATGTTTGTGAATTTATGCTTGCTCTTACCCATTAACTACTTCCAGCCGCCCTGTGAAGGGGCTATGATGTTCCCTTCTTCGTAATCGGGAAAACTGCTAAGGTTTAGCTTGCCTGTGTCCATGTGTGACAGAGGTGGCTCAGTGTCCCTGGACATCAGTCCACCTACTATCTCTCCACTTTCCAAGAAGCACTACAGACACCTTCGACCAACTCCATATGTGATTGTTCCCGGGACCCAAGACAACATCCCTTGATAGTCTTAAATTTACTCACCACTTTGCCCTCAGAGCCTGAGATTAGGGATTAGCATTGTTATTTTAACTTCCCTTTGTGTCTTCAAAAGCAAAAGGGCAAAAATGTGGTTTCATTCCAGTCACCCACGTTCTGCCTCCTCTCCTCCGGTGCCAGTATCATTTCACTCCTGGTAACATCTTGATACTTGGCAGCATTTTTAAACTTGACATTGGGGTTGCTAATTATTATCCACCCATTTTTTCCTTTGGGGTTCTTAACCATTAATAATAGTAGCAGATTGAAATTATGGAATTGCAATTTCCACGATTGCCTTTATTAACCCTCAAATTGGAGCTGCTGGTATTCCATGTTTTTATACATACATACTGACTTTGAAGTCATAGCGGGCCTCCCACTGCTTCCTCTCTGCCATGGCCCATACTTAAACTTTCGGTGCCCTCTCTGGAGCTTGCACAGCTGGTGTTAGTCAGTCAGCTGTCTGGAGGGCTGCAGCCTGCTTTACCCTGGAGTGTCAGAAAGCTGAGGAGGATACTGACCCTTTAGATATACCCTTGCAGGCAGATTCCTAGCTGCCTTGGCATGCCTTCTGCATGAGAGCGGCAGTGGAGTGAGACTAGGGCTGCTTGTCGACCAGATGGGATGAGGTGAGAATAGTCGGAGCTCATTATCCACCACTAGGCCAGAGTCTCTCCACTCACTAAATCCAGAACATAGCCTTTCTGAAAATTCCCTGGGAGCGAGGTAGTGATTGCTTTAGTGGGTGAAAAGATCACAGAAGTGTTGGTAGTTCATTGAGCCTCAAAATAAAAGTGAAGTTATTTCTAGAAATTCACTATGGGAAAACAACTTAAAGAGAAGAAACAGCCTATGCACATGGAAGATATTTTAAGGGGAAAAATGAGAAACAAAATGACCAACTGAAGGGTGAAGTAAAGAGAAATAAACATTACCTTTAATAGTCAGAACTGACACACACCTTCTCCAGATACTAGAATGGACCGCTTTCTTTTGTAAATCGCCAAAAACCAAAGAAACATAAACCTAGAAGATGAGAAAGGAGAACTTCATAGACTCATTCACTAAAATCCAGAAACTGTACTAGGAACCCAGAAATCCTGGTTTCTCCTACAATAATTCTTTGTTTATCAGTTCCAGGTGGATGCAGGAGGCTGGCCCTGAGAGCATCCATACACCTACACCATCTCCTGCTTTCGGCTGGCTCTCAGTAGCATCATATAACAGCAGAGAAGTCTTTGTGAAAGAGCTTTGATCAAGTGGCCTTAGGCAGTACATGGCTTCTCCTATTCCCTATTCAATAGGCTCTGTCTGCTGACTGTCACCTTCCCAGCAGCCTTCTGTTCTGTACCAAGAGCCCTAAGGGTGAGGCTGAAAAATCAGAGTCATCTTAGTAGATACCCTGTCCTTCTGGACCAGAAGGGAACAGAGGGAAAGGCCTCATGAACTTTCTTCTCTCCTCTCTTTTTTGGGATGTTTTAATTTCAATGTTTGTTTATTTTACAAATATATGAGAACTATAGAGACAAGATGCATTCTCATTGTCTTAGAGGAATACATGGTGAAATTCGGGGGTCAAAAAGACCTAGAGGTAAACGCTAACTTGGTGACTGACTTATAACACAAAACGGTTTTCAGTAGTTTCCTGTTATTCAAGGGGGATCTATCCCAAGACCTCTTTGGATTCCTGAAATCACAAATAGTACCGAAAGACAGACATACAGACAGGTGCACACACACAGACATTGTTTTCCCGAACACACATATCTATGATAAATTTCAATTTATAAATTAGCATAGTAACAAATAAAAGAACTACATAAATGTCACCAAAATTACTTCCAAATGAGTTGGTTACTCAGCTTTTCCTCTCAGCGTTCTTATGCCACAGTTGAACAAAATGATGTCACTGTGGAACACAACCTCAGATACATGGTGACCTAGGAACCACAGAAGCTTCCTTGTTCATGTGGGAATGGAGATTGCAGACACAGTGTTAGATCGTGGGGTGAAAGCTTCATGAGTTCTCTGCTTATCAATCAATATTGTTGTCATAAATCTGTTGTTCTCCTTTCTTATTTTTGTTCAGAGATGCAAAGATATTTTCATATATTGATGATGTAACTTTGCTTTCTGTGTTTTCCCTCTAACACCCTACCACCGTGTGTTCCTCTGCTATTCATAAGGTAAGTGACATAAAAGGACTGAGATTCAACTCATTTGAACTTGAAAGATCAAGTCCATGTGATTGCATCTTAGTACTTGGCTCTCAGAGTCACCACACTAAGGTGTTCTTTTGAGTTGATCCACCATGATTTATATTTATGTAAGGACTCCTTAATGTTGGCCATTTCGTTTCTCATTTTTCCTTTCAAAAACCTTCATGTGTATAGGTTATTTCCTCTCTTTGTTTTCTTGCGGTGAATTTCTAGAAATAACTTCAAATTTAGTTTGAGGTCCACTGAACTAAGCTCATTTTTGCCCCATTTGTCACTTCTCTGTTCTGCTCCTCTGTAGGTCTAGCTGAGAATTAAGTCTGTTGACAGAACTGACTCAGAAACAATAAGAATTGCAGGGAAAGTGCCTGGTGCTTGTCGCAGTCTAGGCAGAGGGGCAAAGAACAAAGAGCTGGAATTCTTCTCTGAAGGTCTGGTAAGTCTCAGCAAGAAATTTAAAAAGGAAAAGACATTTCATTCCAGTAGAGCAGTCAAGGAAGTTGGGGAGGGGAGGAATTCACAAAAAGGTGAACCGTGAAAGTCACTTAAATGCCTACCAGTGGGAGAATGAATAAATAAAACACACTATGTTTCTTTGGCAGACTTTCATAAACAGTTGAAAGCGAAGTAAATCAATAAATTGCAATGTAAAAGATTTTCAGAAGACTTGATGAAAAAAATTACATTATAGAATGATGCAATTTATATAATTTTAAAACCACATTAAAATATTTTCTATTTTTCACAAATACTAACAAACACATCTATTTATGTATTCTTAAAATGAATTTTAATTAACATGTGAAAACGTAAATGTTGAATTAACACAAAAAACAGCTTTCTTTCTGATGCCTATCAAAAATATTTGAAATTTTTCATCAGTTATCTTGAGATATGTATTACAATCTTTATCTATAGTTTCAACCTATTCATTTAAGGTATATAAAATGAACAAGATAATTCACATTTACATTATGATTACCTTTCTCTTATAGAAGGTAGAAACAGAAGCAATTTGAATTTTCCTGTAATACTTTTCATTTAAAAAGAATAGGGGTGAAAATACGTTGAAAATTTAAGAAGAGTGAATTCTAGGAAGGAGATGCTTAAACGTTTTATTAATCTTTATTGTTTCCTGTATTTGTTAATTTTACCAAATCATTATCAGCAGCAGTGAAAGAACTTCTAAACATAGAAGGTACAGGTGACAGCTTTGATGGAAGGGGGGAGGGGATTCAGGTGATGGGCTGGAAGAAGAGGGATATGTAGCTGTGTGTTTGGGAGGGGAGGAGTATATAGCTATTGAAGATAAGATAGCCAATAGCTAATATTGTCACATGCTATCTGACTATAGAGGTTACTGTGTCATCATCAGCAGACCCTGCCTTTAGGACCAAAAGCTGCTGGTGATTTGTGCTCCTGGTGTCTTACTCCTGCATTGTCATTTGGAAATTGCTGAAAGTGCTTGTCTTGCTTCTCTATCCCAATCCAGAATAATCTAATTGGATATCAATGACCTTTGCTTTAGTTGAGACAGACAAAGGAAACAAAGGGTTCCGGAGTTTTCCAGGAGACTGACTGGGAGTGTTGAATTGATAGCACAGCTCAACTACTTTCTTCCTTGCCCAAGACTCATCCTTTATCCCCTTTCCCTCTTCTCCCACAGATACTGATCCCAAGAGAGGTAAGTTTCTGCAGAAAATCCTCGTAGTCTTAAGACAGCAGCAGCAACAACAGCAGCAAGAAACTCTCTGAGTAATAGCAACTGTTTTCCATGGAACTTGACCCACAACCTTTACCAACGCTGGAATACAAACTTTTATTATGTTCCCCCATTTGGATAGCTTAAGCAAGCCTTGTGTATTTACATTCCTGGTTTCCATCATCCCTAGTAATTAACCAGCTGTTATTGTGCTTGCAAGAAGAAAAATCAGATTCAGGTTCTGATCTTGAGGAACTAATGGCACAGACTGAAAACCAAGAATCAGAAAGGAAATAGCACAAAACACTCCTCTCCAAATGGTATTAAAATAAAAAAAATATACCTGAAAGAACAATATAAATACCCATCGAGTGGGCGTGTATAGTTTGTGAGCTCAAATGTATTAAATTATGGAAATAAACAAAGATGCCAGAAAGTTAGAAAAACTTTTTAAAAAGAATTAGAAAATTGGCAAAGAACCAGAAAACTCACCGATAAATATTTCACAGACACTGTGAATTAGAAAGATGAAGGGAGAATGACAGAGCCAATTACATATTGGAAGTTGAATTGACTCAGTGGGAGCTTAGCTAGAAGAATAATAGAAAGCCAGAAGGAAGGTATGCTGGGTCACATAACCAGGAGTACTTGAGTCACATTTCGAAACATGTTACACACCAGGACTAAGAATAATGGTTTTACAGTGAGGGCAACAGTTTCAGAACAGTGAACCTAAAGGGACAAGATAGAGACAAGGCAACCACAGTTCTAAAATAGGGCTGATTTAGTGGAGGGTGTGTAGGATTTCCTAGAGGGGATGGACCCCACCAACAGCCTACAACTTGCACATAGGTCCACCATGAAGCTAAGGCATGCTGTGATGGCAAGACAGCTACCTGTACTGACCACTGAAAATGAGTCCACATGTCCATTGTAGCCCAAGTCCCAATAATTCACCATTCCTGATCTTGATGCTGACCTCTCACACCCCCAATAGTCACCTGGTCCTCCTTTCACTTCCCTGCTTGTTCCGTAGGGTGGTCAGGGTGAATCACGTCTCCTGCGTGAAATCTTGTTTGTCTCCTTCAGGCCCCAGTGATCTCTCTCCTCTTGGAAACCCTAGTCCTTCTAGCCAAACTATTTAATCCTGTGTTTGAGGTAAGTTAGTGCTGGCTTACAAGGTATTGTTGAGGTCCATGAAAATTACATATAACCAGGGCTGTTTCTGTTATTTTCCCCTCCAGATGAGTAGAGTTAAACACAGACTCTCTTTGCTTCTGCAACTCTTTACCCCCTCACAGCAATCATAGTGGGTCATTCTCATCATTATCTCCATTTCACAAATAGTCAAAGCACCCAGCCAGGCAAGTATACTTCTGAACCCACTCATTTTGCCCTAATCCAGTCAGATACTGGAAGAAAGCTGCTAATAGGTGCTTGAGTGGTTGAAGAAGGAACAAGGTAATGGCATGTCTTCATCTTGTACACAGTGAGAGTTTAGGTCCTTGGGTCTTCTCTGAACTCTTAGGTGGGTAGAAACTTCATTCTTCTGGTAGAGAAGCCAGTGTGCTATAAAGGCTGCTGCTGACCTCCAAAGTCCTGCCTACTGCTCAAAAAATGAAGAGATTATGAAACTCTCCTTCAGAAGAATTCCCGGAACTGTAGCAATTTCTGCAGTGTGACTTTTGTTGACAGAGGGCTGTATTTAAAAATAAGGAACTAAACAACCGATGGCTCTTTTTAAAGCATTGTTTTTTTTCTAAACCTGTAGCTTCAAGCATTCATAAACGTCTCCAGACCCTGGAGGGCTTGGGATTCCTCTGGGGCTCAGTTAGCTTCAAATACCGGCAGCTGTACAGTCAGGCTGTTTATCTGAAACACTCATCATTGTTTCCCACTCTCTTCTTTCTTATCGGAAGTCAAGGAAGTCAAAAGCAACATGTAAGTAAGATAGTGGCTAGAAGAGTTATCACCCGTTGCCAGGTGAAGAATCATAGCTGAGTTGGGTTAACTTGATGGCCTCTCTGTTGAAACGCAGAACCTCTTATCTTTGCTCCCACTTCTCCCGTCTAGACACTTGACAATGATTTGCAGGAAATTAAGGCACTTACCCCTGCTGAGAAGCCAAAGTTAAAACATTCCTAAACATAATTTTACCCTGTGTGTATTTAATGGGAGTCAATGTTAATTCAGCAGGAAAAGAGAAATGGTTTTTCCTGTCTCTGTCTCTGTCTCTCTGCCTCTGTCTGCCCCCCCAGTGTGTGTGTGTGTGTGTGTGTGTGTGTGTGAGAGAGAGAGAGAGAGAGAGAGAGAGAGAGAGAGAGAGAGAGAGAGAGTAATAGATTGCAATTAGCCCACTCTCCTTCAAACTTAGCTGTGTGATTTTTCAGTCTGGTCTTTCCAGGCTAGTGAGCTTGTTAGATTATTTAAGACACAAAATAAAGGCCTTCCCCCCCCTCCCTGACAAAAGGAAATGGGCGGAGCTAAGGCTTGCACATTCAACCTCTTTTGTTTTCTTTTGATTTTCTTTTCCTCACAAAGTTAGAAAATAATTTTATTCTCTCAATACACGATAGAAGAATTGCCTAAAGTGAAACACTGGCTTTTGTTGAGAAAATGTTCTGATATATTCAAGTGAAGGTTCTGGGCTTAGCATTATCATCTGGTCTCCAGGTTGTGAAAGGATAAAAGAAACACTTTTCTGATAAACAAGAGAGAGGGGGATTTGAGGTCCTCCTTTCTTAGAGGCAGAGAGAAGGGATGAGTGGACCCTGCTGGGGAGTGAATTTTGTGGCTAAAAGCCATGACTGCCAAAGCTGCCAGCTCTAGGAAAACAATTTAGAGAGAATGCAAAAGGTAAAGGATTACCATCAGCAGCCTTTCTCTGATTCCCCTTCACTCCCCTCCCTTCCCCTGTGAAACGTTTGAAATGCTGGAGGGAAACTGGAGGTCAGTCACATAACCACACTAAGGGCAAAAATGCGTTCACAGAGGCTAAAAGCAAAGTATAGGAAGAAAGCTTGCTCGAGTTATACTGTAGGACTATCTAAATTATTTTATCTATGTATTTTTTTTCACAATGGGCCCATTTGTTCCCGGAATGGAGGGGAGTGAGATAGGATGGTGAAATCTCCAGCCTGGGTAAGTGGCTTTGTTGGCAAAGAACTGTCACACATCATGAGGAGCTGAGGTTGGATTCCCATGTAAAAGCCAGGTGAGTCTATAACCTTAGTGCTGGGGGGAGGTGGGTTAATCATGGGAGCTCAAAAGCCTGCCAGTCCATCCAGCCAGTGAGGTGCAGGCTCTGAGACCTCATCTCAAACCATAAGGTAGAGAAAGCAATATAGGAGACACTCCAGTATCAACCTCTGGCTGCCATGTACATGTGAGCACACATACACACATGCCCAAACATGTGCTCATACATAAACTATTCCCCCCATATGCAATTTTTTTTTACATTTGGCTTTTACAAACATCATTTTTCATTGTGCCACATGTTTTAGAAGGAAAAAGGGAAGAAAACGCAAGCCATTTGTTAAATGTATATGAATCATTTTGTGTACAGTTCTTTCTTGTACAAATTGCTGTAGGGTGAGAATTCATTATCTGAGATGCTTGTGTTGAGAATTAGTTGGAATTTAAGGTATTTTTCTAATGTGGAAATATTTTCATGTATATATTGAGATGTCTTTGGAATGGGCTCCAAGTGTAGACATGAAATTCATTTATGGTTTAATTACAATTTACACTCTTGGGCTGAAGGTAATTTTAGATAGTATTTTAATAATCTTGTGTCTTTTGCTAGTGTAAAATGTTAATTGTGGAAGACAGTGAGTTTTACCATGACATCTTCATATGTGCCTCTATGGTACTTTGGTCATATTTACTCCCCTGTCACCCACACTTTATTCTTTACTTCTGCTGGTTCATTTTTCACTCCATAATTGTTATCCAGTGCTTTTGTTCTTATCTTTTGGTCTACATACAAGACTGAACATGAAATACTTACCTTTCTGAGTCAACATGATGACTTCCAGCTCTATTCATTCTCCTTCAAATGACATGAGTTACTTGTTACATGAGGCCAAGCATGGGTGTTTACCATGTGCAGCATCACACCTGTATACAGGAAATTTGAAGCCTATCCAATCCAGAGTTTCACATCAGGATACAGCTTTCAGTTCAGCCTATAATTTTCTGGAGCTGCCACAAGTAAATACTTCAAAGCGTGTGGCTCAAACAACAGAGGTGTATTTTCTCATAGCACTGGAGTCTTGAATTCTAAGATCACTTAATGCCTCTCTCCTTAGTTTGTAGGTAGTTATGTTCTACTTCCTTCTGTGATCTTTTTTAATCTGTTTTTTGTTTTGTTTCTCACTGTGGCATAGTCTCTGTTTATAAGGACATCATCAGTCCTGGACCAGGGCTTACCTGCACATCCTTCTAAGGTCCTACATCCAAATGCAGGGACATTCTGAAACACTAGAAGTTAAGGCAAGCATAACAATGGGAGGTGAGTGTGGTGGGTTCAGCCCAGGTCACTTAGGCATTTATAGTATGGGAAGTTTTTGCACATATTTACACATATGTAAGCACACACACTCCACATCTGAAGACACATATGTTTTAGATACTGCCCAGAAGACACACTTACCCCATGAAGCTTGAACATGTTCCACCATGGATAGAGGAGACGTGGCTATGATATGCTGCAAATTCTACTCAATACAGCATCATGCAGCCCTCCAGGAGTATTTTATCAATTAGAGTTCTATAAACAGTCACACTGGGGCTTCTTTCTCCACATCCATAAACTCTAGGTCATATTGTTTTAAGTAACACTCACCATTCTTGTGAAACACAGACCTTGAATTTGTCTCCTACAAGACCTTCTTTCTTGCTTGCCTCAGCTCTGACCCATCTTTCCCTGGTGCATCCACCAGTGCTGGGCAGCACTTATTTCAGTGCATATCAATGAAAATAGCAAGCCATTCACATCTCCAGCCTGATGGCTCGCTTTCTGAGAACTTATCAGCCTTGACCTTGTCTAGCAATATTCCATTTATGGTCACGAAGTAAGTCTGGGACAGTTTGATAGATTCTCTATTGATCACAAGCATGATCTTGGAGACTGTGTATAAGCAATAGTGATATTTTCTATTCCACTCTAGTGATTAGTTTGAACACGAAATCTTAGAGACTTCTTGCTCAGTGGCTTCTGGGAAGGAAAAGGGCAAAAGACATAGCGGTTGTTGTTTGGTTGGCACTTGATAGTTGGCATTGATATGACAATGAATACTGAAAGAACAGACTACATGGATACTTTTGAAACATTTAGAATAATTTGGAACACAGGTATTTAATACCTTCTGCTATTAAATGAAAGACAGGGTAATTGTGAATATGGTTGGCTGAGGTGGAAGGCATCTGTCATGATGATATTGCTGAGATTCTGAATGGTAGCGACCTTCATGTTGATGCTCTTAGCACTTAACGTCTTGTTTTGTGAAATAATACACACTCTTCTTATTGCTGCTGATGCTTTTAGTTGTAACTTGGGTTGCTTGCCACAAAAATCATTGTAGACTGCTCTGTCACTTAGCCCTCAGAAACTTCCAGTCTCTAGAGATATTAACTGATAAAAAACTACTCATTTAATAAAGCGTGGCAACAAATAACAATTGTGGATAAAAGATAACCCTGTACACTGTTGGTGTGAATGTACACTATTTCAACCACTATGGAAGTCAGTATGGGAGTGTCTCAAAAACTAAAGTAGATCTAACATATACCATTTCAAGGAATTTACATGAATTACATGATTACAAGCCAACATATCATAGATATTTGCTTATCAACATTTATTGCAGCACTGTTTGAAACAAATACATTATGGAACCAACCTATGTGAACAGCAAAGGAATGGATAAAGAAAATGTGGTATCTATATAAAATAGAATTGTTTTCAGTCACTAAAATGAACAACTTGGTCATTTGCAGAGAGAGAGAGAGAGAGAGAGAGAGAGAGAGAGAGAGAGAGAGAGAGAGAGAGAGAGAGAACTGGAAATACTCATATTAAGGAAATTAAGCCAGTCATTCTGACACCTATTTGAGTTCTTAGATTTTATATAGCTCCATGAAACCATGTACATATAACATGAAAGTCTCTCAGGGAAGACTGAGAGAGGAGAGGGAGAGCAAACAGGAAGGGAGGGAGCAGTGGGAGGAATATGCTCAGCACACAGTAGACACTCAGGTCTGACATTTTAAAAAAACAATGAATAAGTAAGTTGTATAAAAAGAAGTTATCCATTTATCAGAGAGATGCCAATGTTCACAGCCTAGAGCAGTGTAGTCTTCCAAGTTAATCATGGCTGGTCCTCTGGGGTTAGAAAAGCAACTGACTCTGTATTTATTTCTGGGAGGCTATAATATTGTAGTAAAAGTCAATGGAGTCTGCATCTAAAATAGTTGGACTTAAGACTCAGTCATATAAAGAAGGATATGATGGTAGCACATGGCTTTAATCCCAACACCCGGAGGCAGAAGCAGGTAACTCCCTGAGTTGGAGGCCAACCTGGTCTACAGAGTAAGTTCCAGAATAGCCAGGATTGCACAAAGAAACTCTGTCTCAAAAAACAAAAATAAACCAAACAAAAGCATCAATCATAGGTGTCTGTGAAATTGTCTTTATATTCTGGTTCTTTATCTGTGAAGTAGAAATACCTTCATGTATCAAAATTTCCTTGAGAATTAAATAAAACAACACATGTAATGCAAAGTGAAAAGTTCAGGAAGTATAAAATATACTCAAAGAAGAGCCTCATCAACGAATTAGATCAAGTGGAATAGAGAATATCAGGTCTTAATGACAAAGTAAAGAAGTTGGATCAGTCATTCAAAGAAAATGTTAAGTAAAATAATAACATTATTAATTGATCAGAAGAAGGGGAAGGAAGAGGAGAAAGCCATGAAGGGATTGTGCAGGAACTCTGGAACACTATAAAGACACTAACCTGGCACTGGAAAGTTGTCTCAGCAGTTAAAAGCATAGGCTGTTTTTCCAGAGGACCCAGACTTGATTCTCAGTTCCCCCCTGGCTGTTCATAAACATCTGTAACTCCAGTTTCAGGGAATCCAACACTCTCCTCTGACCTCTGTGAGAAACAGACACACATGTGATACACATATATACATGCAGACAAACATACACATGAAATAAAGTAATATTTTGATAAAAAGAACAAAACTATGAATCATGGTATAGAACAAAGAGAAGAGATTTAGGTCAATGATACCAAAATATTTTCAAAAAATCACAGAAGAAAAGTCCATAGTCTCAGGAAAAAGATGCCTATCAAAGTGCAAGACACACAGGACACCAAATAGGCAGGTCCAGAAAAGAAACCCCCCATTTCAAATAATAATTAAAATGCTAAATGTACAGACAAAAAGGAAGGAAATTGAAAGCTATGAGAAGGAAAGATCAAGTCACATGTAAAGGCAAAAATCATCAGAATAACAACTGATTTTTCAGTGGAGACCATGAAAACCAGAAAGGTATGGATGTTCTACAGGTAATGAAAGACCTAAACTACTATACCCAGCAAAACTATCAGTTACAAAAAGGATAAAAGAAGGTTTTCTATAATTAAAAAAACATTAAGAAATTTATGACCACTAAGACAGCTCTATAGAGTACACTGGAAGGAAAACTTGTGTGCAAAGAGAAGGCTAAACACACCCAAAAGGGGATAGGGAGTAAATAAATACTGCCATATATTTAATTAAAAGGGTCTAAGAAAGCAGCAATGTGGCATGAATTAATATACATTGTCCAATAACAACTCTTACTGATAGTTGTCTCAGTTCTGAAAAAACATACAGAGACTAACAGATTAGATGAGAAAACAGGATCCATCTTTAGCTGTCTCCCAGAAATACACTTTCATGTTCAATGACAGAGGACATCTTTGAGTATCAAGATGGATAAAAAGTATTCCAAGCAAGTGGAACTAAGAAATTAGCAGGTGTGACTATCCTAATATCCAACAAAATAGACTTCAAAACAAAACTAGTCATAAATGATAAAGAGTTATGTTTCCTACTGATGAAAGAAAAATATCCACTAAGAGGAAATCACAGTCCTAAACATGTATATATCAAACACAGAGACATCCATTTTCTTGAAAGAAACACTACTATATCTAAAACCACAGATCAACCACAACATACTGATAATGGGTTGCACCAACACCTCACTCCCACAATTGGTAATCTGGAAATAAAACTAAACAGAAACTCTGGAGTTAAAGGAAATCATAAATTCAAAGAACCTAACTGATATCTACAGAAAAGTCACCCAAACTCTGAAAACTGTGCCTTGTTTGCAGAATCCCATGGAACTTCCTTCAAAACAGATCACATATTATCCACAAAGAAAATTTCAACAAATATAGGGAAACTGAAATATCATCCTATATCTGACCACAATAGAATAAAGATGACTATCAACAGCAATAGAAACTACGAAAATACACAAATTCATAGAAACTTAATGACATGCTATTGAACAAATCTAGGTAAAGAAACACATCATGAAGAAAATCAAAGAATTCCTTAAATTTGAATGAAAATGAAAACACAACATAACATTAATGGCATTTAATGGTAGCAAGTAGTTTTGGGCAAGAAGTTCCAGTCCAGAATATTATTCTTCACATGATATGGTTCTTGAGCAAAGGTACTTTTCAAAATGATTAGTGTGCACCATAATTCTTCTTCTGAAAATAGTTACTATTGATAATTGATGCACTCACATAACTATTCAACAAACTTTAGATATTCACTAGAAATTGTGTTATTTGTATAGAAAGGGAGTGTAAATACAATCTTCCTCCATTCCTATGGTTCTTATTATCTTGGTTATGATATATATTAAATAATTCTTTACTAGTTTTACTAATAAATCTTTACTAATTTTCAATTATTAAAAGGGAGATGCATATATGAGATAGGAATTTGAAATAAAAAATGCTTACTTAGGGAATTGAAGAGATGGCTCAGTGGTTAAGAGCATGTACTGTTCTTGCAGAGGATCTGAGTTCAGTTCTAGGCACCCATGTCAGGCAGTTCATGACTGCCCGTAACTCTAGATCAAGGGGATCCAACACCCTCTCCTAACCTCTGTGGTCAGCTGGATTCATGCCTGCACAGAAACACAGTGCACATACATATAATTTAAACTTTTTTGAAAATCTGCTTAGTTTCACTTATACTTTCTTTTGTAAAACTTCTAACACTCCATGAATCTTAGTTACAGATAACAACAAGCTCATGGATTGATATGTCTAGACACAGATTCAAGCAGATGCTTCACACATATAAAATTAAGTCTTCATTGTTATATGCTTCTAAAAATTCATCCATAATCAATTCATGATCATTAATAAATATAATCTTCAAAACACCAAACCTATAATACATATGCTTAAAATTTTTACTTGGCATACATTTTCTTAACATCTGGGTTCTGTTATTATTATCACGTTTCTCCCTTTATCTGATGATAACAGATAATAAATGATAAGTTCCCAGAGGAGATTATCCCAGATCACTCCATCACTGCAGCACGCTGTACACCTGGCTCGTGTGCCTGTTTCAGGTAGAGATGTTGAACATTTTATTTTGAGATAATTTTTTCTTGACTTATGGAGTCCTTGGAATAGCTAAAAGGCAGAATTTAAAGCCTGTAGTGTATGTTGACAGAGGCATGTGGGCCATTGTCCAAGAATTTGAAAATGTAAAATCCCTGAGATGAAAAGGCTAAACAGATTTTCAAGACTACCCCTCATCCACAGCTGGGGAAACTGATCAGATAGAAAAATGATACCACCAGGAGCACAGGCTCTTAGAATACTGCTTACATTACATATCTTACTCCCATTGCCTCCAGACTTGCCAATCCTTGCAGTCATTTTTAACTCCATTGCTGACCTGACTAAAGAGAAGCTGTGGGTGGTGAAATGGGCTGAAGGGCAAGGTATTCAAATACTATTGGGCCAAGATGAAAGTTGCTTTTGCTGGCAATATTAAGTTCTTTCTTGGGCAGTTTCTTGTTCCTTTTCTGTAACAGTATGCAATAGATGGAGCACAAGAGATGGAAATTGAAGGTGTGTAATAGGAAATGCATTTCTAGGAAAAGCTCAAGGAATCACTTTATTCATGTTTTGGTTTCATCTGGATACACACGGCTGGAGTACAATTTATGTGGAGAGAATAAAATCTGACATTGTTAGTTCTGAGGATGGATGTGCCCTCTAAATCCAAGACAGTGAACTGATTATTACTTTTCAAACAAAACCTATTTAGTCTGACTGAGAAACCTGCTGTTTCTTCCTATCCTTTGCAAAATTGCTGCTTAAATGGAACCTAATGGAAAATTTCATTGTTTTGCATCAAGAATTTCTGTGGCCTTTTGTGTAGTAGGAAATCAAGGTCACAAAATGCTTGCATCTTCCAGAGCTTGCCCTGAAATAATTTAAGGTTCAGGGGTGCAATAGCTTCTGATAATGTCCTTCTAAGTAAGTGGCTTTGCTATTTTTTTTTCAGTTAAAATAGGAGGAAAGTGGGGCATTGTGATATGAAATTTGCACCCGGAGGTTTGTTTTCAGAGATACTTAAAAGCAGTGGTTTCCAGGACTGACTGAACACCCACGTACTCTAAGGGACCTTTCAAAGGATGCACATGCCCAACATTCTGACTTAATTGATCAGGAATGAGGTGGGGACAGGCTCATCGTAGTGAGTACAGTTCTGTGACTCGTCTCGTCTTCCTTGGCCTCCTTCTGCATGGTGCGCATGGTTATCTGACCATTACCCTGCCTTTGCTAGATCCTTGCTGACCCTCCCCATCTTTCATCCCTTCAACCTCATCCTTCCATGATTTAACTAGAGCTGAAGGCAAAACTGGGAGGAGCATAGTTTCATGGCCCACATTTTGATGAAATGCCGCATCTCTAGACATTAGATCTCTCTTCTGGGAGCCACAGTGGTCTGGGTAGTGGAGGGAGGCAACTCACCTTGAGAACAAACTTGACCGAGAAACAGGAGACATGAAGAAACTGGCTGAATAGATCTGCCCTCACCACCTTTGTTTTTCTTTTCTGTGGACTACTCCCGGATGTGACTCCTACCTAGATAAGTACAGAAACCCTATCAACAATTACATTGTCTCTTCCATGTTTGTGTGATATTTTGGCCAGTTTCCTATCAGGATTACTGTTTTTGTGATAAAACAGCATGATCAAAAGCAAGAGGAAAAGATTTTTTTTTTGTTTTTCGAGACAGGGTTTCTCTGTGGCTTTGGAGGCTGTCCCTGAACTCACTCTGTAGAAGATTTATTTGGCTTATAATACCATATCATAGTCTATCATTGAAGGAAGTGAGTTCAGGAACCTGGAGGCAGGAGGTGATGCAGATGTCATGGAGAGGTGCTGCTTACCGGTTTTCTCTTCATGATTTGCTAAACCTGCTTTTTTATAGAATTCACGACCACCAGCCCAGAGGTGGCCTCAGGCACCCCCATCACTCACTAATTAAGAAAATACTCTACAACATTGGTTCTTAACTTTCTAATGCTACAACCCTTTAATACAGTTCCTCATGTTTTGGTGACCCCCCCCCCAAGCATAAAATTATTTTGTTCCTACTTCATAACTGTGATTTTGCTACTATTATGAATCATAACATTAATGTCTGATATGCAAGATATCTGATGTTACCCCTGCGAAATGGTCATTCAACCCCAAAGGATCACCACTCACAGGTAAGAACCACTGCCCTACATGTTTGTCTGCAGCCTGATCTTACTATGGGAGGTGCATTTTCTCAATTGAGGTTCCCATCTCTCAAGTGACTCTAGCCTGCAAAAGGCTAGCATAAAACCAGTGAGCATAGCGACCAAGGCACATTATATCTTTCCTTGCCCACTTCCTTTATTTCCTTATCTTTGTTTTCCTGGGCTTGTACCGCACAAAGTTCAGCTTTTTAATTCTTGCCTCTGGCTCTGATTCTTACAAAGGCTGAGCTAAGCTCAATGCATTTTTTAATCTGTCAAGTGATTTTATGATGAAGGTAGAATTGAGAAGCATTGCTTCTCCAAAGACCCAAGATCTGATCTCTTTAGAGAGGAGAAGAGTTTTCATGTTGTCATTTCCCTTCATTTATTTTTCAAAACAAACATAGAAAGAAATTTGAAATTCTCTTCCTAATCTCTCTGCACTTGTGTCTTGGCATCAAGTACTACACGGTGTGATGTGCAGGCCAGCAGAAATACATTCCACACAGACACAGAACCTTGTGGCTTATTTTTTTAATTAATTTATTTTTTATGACTTTGTAACAATGTCTTCCAGACATTGTCACGACACAAAGGACTTCTCCATTCTTCGTATTTTCACTTAATATTTCACAAGGTTAGGGGCACTCAGAATATTTTCTGTCACCATAATAGGGATTTAGATGGCTTGTAACAGTTTGACATGAAAAACACTGCTGAACAGAACATCTTTGAGTGTGTAGCTTGGAGTATGGAAGTCTTGAGAACAGATAGCTGGAACTGGAATTGTTAAGAGTGAAGGGCAGAACCACATTAGGTTTCAACAGTCACTCTTAAAATGACTGAAGGGTGCAGGCACACTCTAAATCCCTAGCAAGAGACCACAAGGATCACTCTCTCTCTCCACATAGTTTTGCCATAGCTGGTGTTTTCAGTTTTAAAAAAATGTCAGTGTGGGCAAATAAAATTGCTCTGTAGTCATTTTCATTTATTAACCAACATTGTTTCCAATTTTTATGTTTAGCCTCCTTTGGTCTTGTATCTCTAAGTTGGAAAACAATTCTAATAAACTATTAGAATAGAGTCTGAGGAGAGTGTAGTTGCTAGGAAATTGGCCTGTTCTTTATGTCTGATAGTCTTCTAAGCAAGCTCAAATTGGTGCAAGGTAACTCCTTCAGAGACCTGACAGACTTTCCTCCCTCGTGTCACCGTCCCTTGTCCCTCGCCATCCTTAGGTGGCTGCTCAGGCTACTCCTATCAGCCCTTGCTCCCCACCATGTGGTGTCTCCAGGTCTGCTTCTTCACAGCACCTGAATGACTCCACTCCTCTTACTCGCCCTCTACTTGCTCATCACAGTGGTACCCATCCATCCCCACCCAGTGGCAGACTGGGGCCCTGGCTGTCTATCTGCCAGGTCCACACTGTGTGGTGGAGGGCTGGGGCTCTGAAATTTTCCTTTTTTAAATGGTTGAGTAATACTCCATGTGTAGATGCACCAAGGGACACCTAGGTTGTTTCCAGTTTCTGACTATTATGCATAGAGCAGCAAAGAACATGGTTGAGCAAAAGTCTATGTGGTAGATGAAGTGCCCTTTGGGTATATGGCTGTACTGGATAGTCTTACATCAACTTGACACAAGCTAAAGTCACTTGAGAGGACAGAATCTCAATTGAGAACATGCATCCATAAGACCAGCTGCAGGCAAGCCTGTAGAGAATTTTTTAAATTCGTGTTTGGTGGAAGAGGGACCAGACCACTGTGGATGGTGCTACCCCTGGGCTAGTTGCCCTGGGTTCTATAAGAAACCAGCCTGAGCAAGTCATGGAGGGCAAGCTAGTGAGCAGCACCCCTCCATGGTCTCTGCATCAGCTTCTGTCTCCAGGTTCCAGCTTTGTTTGAGTCCCTTCCTGACTTCTTTCTATAATGAACAGTGCTGTGGAAATACAAGCCAATTAAACCCTCTACTCCCCAAGTTACTTTGATCATGGCATTTCATCACAGCAATAAAAACACTGACTAACACAATGCCCAAGAGTGGTATAACTGGATCTTGAAATAGACCCATTCCCATCTTCCCAAGGAACCCCCATGATGATCACCATAGAGGCTGTACAAGTTTTCACTCCCACCAGCAATGGATGAGTGTTCCCCTTACTCTACATTCTCACCAACATGAGCTGTCACTTGAACACATGAACTCTTAAAGTCAATAGAAAGTCTTTATAGCTGACCACTTGCTGCATGGGGAACTCACCAAAATCATGCAGCCCCAAGACTTACTGTTCTTGGCCTTTTAAGCACAAAAGAACATATCCCTGACAAACCAGCTTGACATGCTTCAGTTAGCAAGAAGTTGGCAAGAAACAACAATGGAAACCAAAAAAAGCAAAGTTAGTGCATTACAGACTTTCCCAGCCACATCCTAGGACTGGTGACTTAGTCTTTGTCCCTGTTTTGACAGGTGGACTAGGTCTCTGCTCCTGTTTTGGTGGACATTTCTGCCTACATGATGGGTTCCAAGGCCCAAATGGACTTCTATTATGATCAGTTTTGCTGAAAGCTGCAGGAAGGGGTCTGTTACAAAATGACCTCAACACAAGGAAGATCAGGACACCTCAGCCTCTCTCTGAGAGGAGCCAGACCTGGGCACCAGACAAGATGATTTTCTAGTATTTGGGCAGTTGGCAGAATCCTGCACACCTGTCTGACCTGCTCTCCAATTCCTCTATGGATGCTGGTTCCACCTAGTTCCTTTGAACAGAAGCAGAGCATGCTGAGAATTCTCCCCAAACACAGAAACACACAGTCTGCCAGGGAGTTTGCATCCAGAGAAGCTGGGCCAAGATTTCCATGGGAAACAGCTTTAGGCAAGCTGAAGTCGGCTTGCCAACATGAAACAGCACAGTTCTCTTTATAATGGAAGCAGGGCTGGTGCATGGATAGGAAAGTGTAGTACACATGTGTCTCATAATTGATGAGACTGTGATCCCAAAGCCTAGTCTGTGTCTCTGCTCCTTTCAGACACAAAATTTCTGTACACCCAAAAAAATTTCTGTACACTACCTTTAGGGAAGTCTCACAATCACTGTCTTGGAGACACAGTTGCCCATGAAAGAGATGAGTTCTTGCTCCAGGTCTTCCAAACCATGGATAAAATAGGTATGTTAAGCCCTGTTAGAATTCATAATATGATTGATGAGAAGGCCAGCTTTGCATAAGATGACTCAGAGCCACTTCAAAAAGCAGTGCATTTGGTATGAGCATGCATTCAACACAGAAGGGAGTCATAGAAGTGCATAATTGAGACTCTGTACTAAGAGGCAAGTGCTCAGTATTTAGGAGCCTAGAAAGCTGGTTTCCTTCTATCATTTCCACTTCATTTTCTCTCCTTGATTAGCCCCAGGTATGTCCTTCACAGTTACCAGAGAGATCGACTTTCCTCATCCTTGCACTTCCTTATCCGCTCTTTTAGGGACACAGCAAGTCTGGAGTGAGAGTGATTTTTAACTTAACTTGCTTCTGTTCCCCCTCTCAGATTCTCCACTTGTATCTGGCACCAATGTAATCCACTGTATTAATTGAAACCTTCTTTGTGTCCTGGGTTGTGCTAGGGGGTGGTGAACAATTACAAAAACACATTCTCTGCAAACATCCTGAAGAGGTAAGGAAGCCCAAACAGCTAGCTGTGGTTTACATGATGAATAGAGACTGCAGTTGGACCAGGAATGTGTAGGTGGGCTATCCATTTCCTACACATTGAGTTCAAGAAGATCAGAGGCCATCTAGAAAAAAAGAGATAGTCAGTCACTGGGTAAACAGCCTGGACATTAGAACAATACACTGGAATGGGGAGTGGAATTTGAGATTCAGCATATGGGTTTGCTTGAAGTTTTGGAATGAGCTCTTGTAGAGGGAGAGATGAAAGTGAGGAATGGCTGCATGGCAAAGTGTCTAAAAGTGAATCAGAAGAACACCAGTGATCTGGGTGTGTAGGTCAGCAGCACCACACTTGGCTAGCATGCAAGAGAACTTGGATCCAATCCCCAAGATTGGGAAAACAGGCAAAGCAGAAGAAAATTGAGTGGGGAGAAGGAAAAAGGGAGGGGCAGGAATTGAAAGGAGGAAGGATGGAGAGAGGCAAGGGGAGGGAGCAGAGAGCCTTGTCAAAATCATATCATCAGGGCTTCCATGTTTGCTGAGAGTGAAAGTTACCAGTCCTCCATCTAAAATGATAGCACTAACACAATGGAAAACAAAAGGAAAAGAACTGTTTTCAGGATAATGGGTATCCAGTACCAAAAGACAGTGATCCATGGGTGATAATAAACAAATGTGGAAGGCAGCTATGCTTACTTCTATACCACCAAGGCCAGGGGTGGGGGGATGGGAACAGGAGGGATCAGGTGGGGGTGTGGAGGGAGAAAGTCCTGGGAGAGATGACTGGAATTGGGAGGCATTTCAGGGGGTCCAGTTAGAAACCTGGTGCAAGGGAAACTCCCTGGAATCTATGAGGCACTAGCCTTGTAGCAAAGCAAAGATTACTAACAGTGCAGGATGCAGAATCAGCCATCTTCTATTATCAGGCAAGGCTTCTAGTGGACAGAATGGGACACCAACCCAGCCAAAAAATCTTCAACCTACAAATGTTCTGGGGTAAATGTGGCTCAGAAGTTGTGGGAGTGGGCAACCAATGACTGGTCCAACTTGAGACCCTGGTCATGAGAGGGAGCCCAAGCCTCATACTGTATGTGAGGCCAGGAACCATGGATAGCCCAGAGACCTAGGATAGAACCAAACACAACTGGAATGATTCTTAATGCTATTCTGCTATACTTGAAGACTGGAGCATAGCATAATCATCATCAGAGAGGCTTCATCCAGCAACTGATAGGAGAAATGCAGAGATCCACAGCCAAATATTAGGCAGAGCTTGGGGAATCCTGCAGAAGACTGGGGAGGAAGGATTATACGAGTCATAGGGGCCAAGGACACCACAAGAAAAAAGATCCACAGAATCAACTAACCAGGGCTCATGGGGGCTCACAGAGACTGAACCAACAATCATGGAGTCTGTATAGCTTAGGTCCTCTGTATACATGTTTAGTTGTGTAGCTTGGTGTTCCTGTGGGACTCCTAACAGTGGGCTCAGGGGCTGTCTCTGACTCTTATGCCTGCTTTTGGAACCCTATTCCTCCTACTGGGTTGCCTCATGCAGCCTTGATACGTAGGTTTGTACCTAGTCCTATTATAACTTGTTAGGCCATGTTTGGTTGATATACCTGGGAGGCCTGCTCTTTTCTGAAGGGAAATGGAGGAGGAGGAGTGGATCTGGCAGAGAGGGAAGGTGGGGAGGGGGACTGGGAGGAGTGAAGGGAAAGGAAACTGTGCCCAGGATTGTTAGTATTCAGGTATCTGTACTGGCCTGCCCTTGGGGTTCTGACAGGATACGCCCTCAGCTGCAGTCACTAAGAGCACCACCTGGGCACATTCACTACATTCTCTTTTAAAAGGGCCCCGCCCACCTCCCATCTTTCCCTCTCTCACTGCTTCTCTGCCTGTCTCTCTCTCTCTCCTTCTCTCTCCCTCTCCCCTCCCCCTCTCTCATTCTCTCTCTGTCTCTCTCTCTCTCTGTCTCTCTGCCTTTCTCTTCTTTTCTGCTGCTCCTGTCCCAAGAGGCCAGTCTCCTCCCCTTCCCTCCTTTTTTATTCACTCTCCCCCAATTAAAAAAATCTGTTATATAGCCCCCTTTCTCATGCTACTCTTTAAAATTACAACAGGCATGTAATTTATGTAATAATTGTAATATATGAAAGAAAAATAAGTAAAAAAGGAAAAAAAGAGAAACAAATATGGTAAGTTTCTAAATCGTTTTCTGCTCCTGCCTCAAGAAAGTTGCTAGACTTCAGTCCTGAGGAGAGAACCCTATCAGTGAGGGAGTAGGACATCCTGAAGGCAATGACTGGGACTCACAAAGAGCTGGAGAGGAAGAACAGCACAGGAGACCACAGGGAGCTGAAGACACTCCAGAGACCCCGGATGAGGGTCAACACACTCAGATGAGGAAAATACCCAAACCAAGGAGTCATCCAAAATTAATAAAGAAAACACTCCCTGGAGGTAGAGTTACAGAGCCAGAACTAGTGTCAAGGTGACCAGCCAGAATAAAAAACATCCTAGCCATTCAGTATCAGGCAGAATACTCACCAGGGTTGGCCTTCTATGGCAAATTAACCTGAGAATGAACGTTGATCTGGTTTTACTGAAATAATGAACATGTAAAATCGGTAGCATTTTTTATATACCAATAATGAGATTGCTGTGAAAGAAATCATGAAAGCAATCCCACTCACAACACCTACAACAATTCTAAAAATAAATTCAACAAAGAAAGTAAAAGACCTTTACATTAAGTCAAAAAGACAAAAAGGCAGTCCACAGAATGGGAAAAGATATTCACTAACCCTACATCTGACAGAGGGCTAATCTCCAAAATTTACAAAGAACTCAAGAAACAAGTCTCCAAAACACCAAAGAATCCAATTAAAAGGTGGGGTACAGAACTAAATAGAGAATTCTCAATAGAGGAGGCTAAAATGGCCAAGAGACACTTAAGAAAGTACTCAACATCCTTAGCCATCAGGGAAATGCAAATCAAAACAACTCTAAGATACCATCTTACTCCTGCCAGAATGGCTAAAATCAAAAACACGGAAGACAATTTATGCTGGAGAGGATGTGGAGAGAGGGGAACACTCCTCTACTGCTGGTGGGAATGCCAACTCATACAGCCTCTTTGGAAATCAGTATGGAGATTCCTCAGGAAAATGGGAATTAATCTACCACTAGACCCAGCAATTGCACTCTTAGGCATATATCCAAATGAGGCAAATTCATACAACAAGGGCATCTGCTCCACTATTTTCATAGCAGCATTATTTGTAATAGCCAGAACCTGGAAGCAAACTAGATGCCCCTCAACTGAAGAGTGGATAGAGAAAATGTGGTACATTTACACAATGGAGTATTACTCAGCAGAAAAAAACAATGGAATCTTGAAATTAGCAGGGAAATGGATAGCACTGGAAGAAACCATCCTGAGTGAGGTAACCCAGTCGCAAAAAGACAAACATGTTATGTACTCACTCATATATGGATGTTAGACATGGATCAGGATAGTGCTAGTCTGCACTTCCACTGATAGAGAGTCTGGGAAACAGGAAAGAACCTAAAAGATATGTATATATGCATAGTACCCAAGATAAGAGGATTGAGACAAGATCCTCTGAATGGATGGGGAACACGGGGGGGGGAGTGGGAGCTGGGAAGAAGAGAGGGGGTGAAGAGGAAGAGAGTTGGTCATGGGGGAACAGGAAGTTGAGTGGGTGGGGGTAGAATAGGGGGAAGAGGGAATCATAGGATAGAAGACAGATCAGGCACCAGAGCGACCTCGAGTGATCTAAAGGGATAACACCAATTGGCAAGCTAAGCAATAGTGGAGAGACCACCTCGAATACCCATTCCTGATAATGAACTTGATGTCTATAACCATCCGGGAGCCTTCATCCTGTGACTGATGGAAGCAGAGGCAAACACACAATCACTGAACTGAACCCAAGGAACCCAGTGACAGAGAGAGATGAGTGATTAGCAAATTGGCAAAGAATGGGCTGGCAAAACCAGCAGAGACAGCTGATCTGAACAGGGGAGAGCTCTTGGACCCCAGACCGACAGTGGGGAGGCCAGCATGGGACTGATCTGGACCCCCCCAAATGTGAGTGTCAGCGAGAAGGCCTGGGCAACCTATGGGGCCCTGAGCTGTGGATCAGTGTCTATCCCTGGAATACAAACAGTCATCGTGTGCCTATAGCACAAAGAGGGATGCTCTCTCAGCCTGGACTCTTAGGGGAGTGCCTCACCCTACCCAGAGTGAAATGACAGACTCTAGATATCCCCTATGTGGAAGGATTTGGCAATAGGGTGGGAGGGTGGGGGGGGAAGGGGAGTGCGGGAGGAGGAGAGGGAGAGGGAACTGGGATTGACATGTAAAACAAGCTATTTAAAATTAAAATAAAAAATGATAAAAAGTTGCAAAACTTTAATGAAAACAATTGAAGAATTTCCATAATGAAGTTTTTACATAAAAGAAAAGAAATCATGTAGTTACCTGAAGACTTAAACATGAATATTCATAACAGCTTAATTTGTAGCGTCTCCAAACAAGAAATAACAGAGTCCAGTGGTAAGTGAGTAAATTATCTGTTATATGCATACAATGGAACACTACTGACCAATTAGTGGGAACAATCGATTGATAGAGGGAACGATATTTATGGGCACCAGAATAATAATATTGAGTGAAAAAAGCCACCCTATCCCCACAAAAGTACACTGTCTGGGACCCTGGGTTTAATCTCTGGGTCTGAAAAAGAGAAAACACACAGGAAAAATAAAGAGGAGGTGTTTCATGAGATGAGGAAGATTGGAAGATAAATAATAGTAGAGTATGGAAAATATCAGCTTTATAGATAAGTTTTACTGCATTAATTATGGAGATATCTTTGTAGTTGTATATACACATGAAAGCCTACATAGTAAATTTGCATATAAAAGCATCATTGATAATATAATTCACATCAAACCCTAAACATCCTAAAATCACATTTCTGGGTTTCCATAGTTGAAGCTAACACCAGACATGGGATGTTGAATGAAGAGATCTTTAATGGTGCATCGTAATTCCACATGCCCCAATATTATACAGAAATTATTTGTACTTCCACACAGATCTGCCATATGAGCCAAATTTCCTTTTTATGTGTATTGAGCACAGCTTGAGGTGCCATAAAATAATGAATAAGGAACTAGAAAGATGTTATTATATTTGCTATTACTAACCTATGTGACTTCAGGCAAGATATTTCCCTGAGGCAGGCAAGCATAGAGAGGAAACTGGAACTCTACTTTCTTTAGGTTACACAGATACATCATTCCTCTTTTCGTAATATAATTGGCAACCTACCTCCTTTACCAGCTCATATGATACACACATATCTCTCTCCAAACAATGCACCTAGCATTCTTGGACCCCAGTAGACATCAGGCTACCTGCACAATCATCTCCAAAGAATGAGATAAGTTTCTTGCCTCCTTTACTATCATCAAACTTGGAAAATTTACATAAAGCACGTTCCCCATACATCCTGATAGAGTGTAGGGGGAGCTGATGCAGCCTGAACTGCTTTGGGGGCAGTGTACAACAAGTCAAACTTGTAAGGAGACTCCCCTATTTGCTATCTGATACCTATACATAATTGGGTGTACATATTAAAATTAGATGCATTTTGGGAAGAGATGTGCACAGAAAAAAAAACACAATAAAACCACTTATGTGACCTCATCTCTCACTCAAAACATAGAACCACTCTCATCACATTCCTTAGCAACCAAACTCTTCTCTCGAATCTCATAAAAAGAAGTCCCAACTATAACTGGGGCCCTTGAGTCTCTTCATTCTGGTGCCTATTGCTCTCTTGCAGAGTATTCTGTCCTCCTTTATAGCTCTGCTTTGAATAACATTTTCTTGCTCTTTTTGCAGTCTGTGTGAGCCTTTATTTTAGTTCTTTGATTAAGAGGCCAGGAACCTAAAAACACCCAACACAGACCATAACCCTTGCTAACACCCTAGATTAAAAGAGTTGGACAGGAGGGTCACTAAAGCTCCTTTGAGTCCAAGTCTTAAGCTCTTAACTTTCCCGGCATCACATAGGGGAGTCTTCAACACTGCTTCTGGCAAGCCGAACAGCCATCCTACCAGTAACCCTTTAATGCTGTGGTCCCACCATTAGGTGGGTTTACTGCTTACTATAGCCACTGCCTGTAGTATTACAGTGCACATGAGCATGTCAATGGGCTTGGGTGTCCTGTGGAGAAATGATGGATTTAATTTTGTTAGCTTGTCCTTCCCAAGTTTTAACCACAGAAACCTATATCTTCACCAAACACCCAATAAATATCTCATAGTTTGCAATATATTGATGATAGATATTGTTTTCTAGAGGCCAACAATAAAGGGAAATAGGAAAGGATACTTTTGAAGAGCTTGTGTGACGATGCAGAGGGACCAAGAAATGGCCAAGTGGCCAGGGTTATGGGAGAGACCCCTGGAGGGGATGGAATGGGAGTAGCCTGCAGGAGGCAGCAGGGAGAAAGGTTAGTGGCTTCCTTTGGGAAGTGCCATCTTAGATCTTAAGAGTGGCTTTCATTCTCCACTTCCCACAGCTCCTCGCAGCCACTGGAAGGCAGATTGCACATCCATCACCCTGAGCATTCCACTTGGCTTTGCATCTCTCTAATTGGATTATTAGCAGATGGGATTTTGTCTCGTGCCTCAGCTCCATGTCTTCCATTGTGTGCAGAATGATGCTTGCTGGAAGGGAGTCCAGTTGCACTGTTTCTCTGGGGCTGCTGCTCCCATTCTCATATCCTTTATGAGTTTTAAGACATTTAGGAACCAGCGCTTCGGGTACCAGAGAGGGTTCTGTTCATACCACATCCATTAACTGACCCTGATACTTTTGATCAACGAAACTAGCTCTATTGATTGTTTCTGACACAGATCAACCAATATCTGAAAAGATAACACATTACTTTAAATTTTGAGAAAGAACTGCCTTCTACTGCCTGGGATGACCATTTTGATCATATGCCTTATACTCTGAGTTGTTACTTTATGTTACAATGCATTCACATTTGTGCCAGTGAACTCATAATGTAGAGAGGATAGAGTAATGGTCTCTTAGAAACGTCCACCTTCTAATTTTCAGAACCTGAAATGTGCTTCCTTACATGGCAAAGGGAGAAGATAGATTTAAAGTTGCTAATTGACTATCTTGGAAGCAGGATGAGAGTATACTATGCTATCCAGATGGATCCAGTATAACCTCTTGTGTCCTTAAATACAGATGATGAAGGCAAAGGTTAGGTCAGTGTGGTATAATGTGAAAAAGTCAGTTGTCCATTGCTGGCTTTGAAGATGGATAGGGACCATTAGCCCATGAATTCAAGCAGCCTCTAAAAGCTGGAGAAGACCTAGAAAGCAGATATGTAGAAACATTGTTATTATTAAGAATGCCCCTGATCTTTCATTTGCTTTTCATTGACTCTGTTTCTCACCCTACGTAAGCAGTTTCAGGGATCTGTTGTGTATTCCTTCATGCCTTTTCAGCTATTACAATGACGTATAGGTACACGCACCCACCCACACACACACACACACACACACACACACACACACACACACACACACACGACAGATGATTTTGAAAATATTATATGGAAATGGAAGTACAGTGCTCATTTTTGTCACAGATAAATTTTTAGATAGATTTTCCAAACTGAGTTAGCCTGCAGGTGGCATATTTGGGTTGGAGTCTGCCGGCCTTATAGCAAGTTGTTCCACTGTGTAAATGGAACACAGTACAAATCTGACACCGACACCACTCGAGGCAGGAAGGAGCAACACACAAGGTCAAACTGCTGGTGACAGTATTTGACAACTTGGATGTCTGTACATGAGTAGCACTTGGTGACTTTGCAGTTGCATAGGTCAAAACACCCCCTTGTATTTTGACCATTTCAATTTTATTTTTTGGCACCAAATGCATTGTCCCACCTGAGTTGTTAATTTTAAAACAGTGCTCCTGCTACTTACTGTACTATCCCAAGGTTTGCCACACTAGGTGGCTTAATAGTCCCCTCCTCTGTGCCCCATTTCAAACACTTTCTATTGTTTTAGTCAAAGGACAGAAAAAAAATTTAAGAAGAAGAAAAAAATTATTAGCTCAGGGAATGAGGAGGTTAGAGTCGGGAAGCTGCAGAAGTCACCCTTTTATATGACCAGCTTCCCTGAGTGGCTAGAGACAGTGTGTGCTACGGCTGCAATAATGAGGCTTGGTCCATTCCAAATTTGGCTTCATAAACCCAGCAAAGGATTCTGACTGCCCAGCTTGGATTATGTGGTAACTTTTGGATTAACCCCAAGGGCTCTTGATCACAGGCCCAGTTTAGACTTACTGATCTACTCCCATAGCTGTGTGTGGACTCAAATTTGTTCTCAGTACATATTCTCACAGAAGATTATCATGATACTATGGGGAACTGACAATTAAAAGACAAAATCAAAGAATGGGTAAATTAGAGGACTCTAAGAATATTGAGTCCTATTCCTTTGCTAAATATGAATGAAATTTAGAATAAATTCAGGTTCAGTCAGTTCACAGGTTCTTCCATGCATTCAGCACACTTGGATTTAAGACATTAAAAACCAAACTGTCCTTTCTACTGCACAAGAGCTCATTTTCCTCCTCCTCATTATTCCCTAAACATGGCAACACAATGACTGTATCTTAAATGTATGGGAGGCTTCACATGGGTTCCGTACAAAAACCGTGGTGCTTCAGATAAGGGACTTGAGCATCTGTGGATTTGGTAACGTGTGAGAGTGCAATCTGAAGCCAGTTCCCTGGGGGAAATGGACCACTGTGTTTCTAAGCTGCAGACAGGCAACTTATATTTTTGGTTGTGAGCCTAGCCTTTAATGGCTGAGCCATCTCTCCAGCCCTCAGACAGGTAACTTAAAGCACACAGTTTGTCTCATATGCTTAACTTCTGGAAAGGTAACTCAGCACACATGGTAGTACTGAAGACCCTTTTTGTGCCACAAAATGCTCCCCAACAAGCTGGCTGTGTTCGATAGTCACACCCAGTTTTCCACAGCATGGGTTCCCAGATACCCATGTTCACAGAGCTTGCCTGGCATGGTGGCTCTGGCTGTTCTGTTTTTCTGTCCCCCCTACTGGACAAATCCCTGCACCCCTCTGGCAGTGGGATTGGATGGCATTTTGAGGCAAGCTGTCTCTTGGAAACTGAAGCCATTATGAGAGGCTGGGCTGGAATGGTGGGACAACCGGCGTTCAGCTGAGTGGGAGGAGGAGGAGAAACAGCTTACCAGCTGCTGAGGAAAGTGTTTTCAATGAGAGAGAGCAATGGGGGAAGAGGAAAGGGAGAGGGAGGAAGCATGTGAGTATGTAGGTGGCCTTGTCTGTGAATGCATGTGTGGAGGTCAGAGGTCAATGCCAGTATCTTCTGTTGATCCCCATCTTCTTTATTTCTTTTTGAGATAATGACTTCACTGAACCCCATGCTTGTGTTTTGGTTCAACTTGGTGGCCAGTAAGGCCCAGAGGTCTGTCTGTATTCGGCCATTCCCACCCCTATAACACAAGAGTTATGGCAGATATGTGCCTCTGTACCCAGTTTTTACATGAGTGCTCATACTTGCTCTCACACCAAGTATTTTACCCTCTGAGATGGAGCCTAGCCCTCTAGAGCCTTAAGGAGGTCTACTGTATGCCTTGGAGGACTAGTCAAGTTGAGTCTCAGAAGCCAAAGTAGTAACTAATTTGGGCATACAAAACCTAAGGACCAAAACCTGAAGGCATCACCTTCCTCCGTGTGACAGAAACGCAGCACATTATAGAGGACTCCTTACAAAGCTCAGGGGAAGGTGGAAGGTGCATCTCTAGCTGTAGGGCTTTGAGAGATGAGTGCAGCACTTTGGACCCTGTTTTCTTATTTATGTTGAGTGGATAACACTGCTCTTAGCTAAGAGTAGGCATGATGCATAAAAGGGATAATGTAGTTAGTGAAAGTGGCAAAAATTTTGTTTATCTACAGAATCCTTTCTTTTTTATTCTAAACAGAGAAGACAGTGATGGAAGAGGGTGAATCCTTACTGGAGTATATAGTCTCAGATGAAAAATAAATCACCAGTTTACTGGACATTACGCATCATCAGCATCCCGCTCTCTCCATGAGTACAGAGAGTCAGCAGCTGACAGCGCAGCATTTTCTGCCCTAAACAGCCCCTCTTCCCTCCAGAAGGACAACCAACATATGTACAGCAATAGGTGGTCCAGGCCAGTGATGAGTTCTGGACAGGGAAGCAGTTCACCCTAGCCCTAGCCTGTCCCTGCCATCAGCCATGGTATGTGTGACCTTGTCTGTTACTGACAGTCATTAGATCCCACTCACTCAGTATAAAAATCAATAGCCATGTGTTGCCTTCTGTCATGTGGTCATTGTGAGGGTTACTTAAATATGAGGATAAAAATCAAATAAAATGAGAAATGTGCTACACAAACCCAGAGATTTTGATTAGTGTCAGATCAAGTTTCTCTGTCTTCTTAGAACTCCAAACAATCCTCACGTTCCTCCTAGTGTCTCACAGTCAAACCTGGCACCTTGTGGACAAGGGCCCGTAAGGCCAAACTGTTTGGAAATCTATCATGGCTTAGGCCACGGTCACATGGCAGCCCCTGTCTATTATTCCGTAGTTAAGTACACAGAGGGAGTTTGAGCTGTTGGTGTATTACGGAAGCAGCCTGGAAGTAGAGTTCACAACCACCAACAAAAAACGATGCAGGTAAGTGGAAAACACAGAACTCAATAACAAGTGCTTGCTACCTTCCAGGCACCGTGAGTGGCTAAAGTTGGCATCTGGAGTCTATGGCTCAAATCTTAGATCTAGAGTCTACACAAGTCACATCTCTTATCTGATCGACATCTCCTGCAGTTCCAGCCATGCTCCTTGGGTTGCATCATGGTGTGGAGAGCTAACAGGAGAAGGACCAAGCACTTAGAGTGGTGATAAGGTGCTGTGAGCTGACAATGACAGTGATCAATGATTCTGCAAGCTTTATAGTATCCTCGGTTCCTGCAGATTTCAGACTTACAGAGGAGCAACCGTCGTGCTTGTTCCATAAGCCTAGCAATCATTAGCCTTATCTTCAAAGAGGCAGACGTTGTACCTGCAGCTGCTCGCTCCTCCTATTCACTTAACTCTTCCTTCATTACCCCCTTCCTCTCCTCTTCACCTCACCTACCAAAAGTCTATTTTAAGAAATTAGGGGCCTGGGGATATGACTCAGTGGATACAATGTCTGCCCTGAAAGCATGAGACCTGTTGTTTGGATTCCTGGAATCCACAGAAAAACCTGGTAGGTGTGGCAGCCATCTGCAGCTCTAGCATTCCAGAGGCAGAGATGGGGGACTCCCAGGGCAAGTAGGCTAGCTGGACTGGCAGGAGTTGGTGAGTTCCAGGTTCAGGGAGAGGTACCACCTTAATAGACAAAGTGGATAGGTGTCATGGAAGAAACCCAACACTGACAGGAAGACCTCCACATGAACATGCATGTATATACCATACACCTACAAACACAAGAAAACTAAGCAACACGGGCGTTTTCATGTGCACCCAGAGCCATAATAGTCTTGACCCTCTCCCCTCTAAATCACTGTGTAGAAATAACTTAATTCTTTTCTTAGCCTTAAAAACAAAACACAGAAAGCCTGATTATCATTCAGTCACCGGGTTAAATAAACAATGGGCTCCAACAGGAATAGGGCCCCTCCTTTTCTGCCCCAGCCTTCCTCTTAGGGCAAGGCTTGAAGGGTTTCTTTCTGGGAAAGTATTTGTTGCTGCCACAGAAAATAATAAGGGACCCAAAGAGATGATTAATTAGGTCCTGTGTCCAGGCCAGGATTCAATAACAAACATTCACGGAAAAGGCTCAAATCCATTTACATGAAAAAAGTTGAATGCAAAAGAGGTTTTGTAACATCAGCAATGGTGTGTGTGTGTGTGTGTGTGTGTGTGTGTGTGTGTGTGTGTGTGTGTGTGTGTGTGATAAAGAAAGCTGATCTGAGGTCTATGTAGCTGTGTGCAGAAATTCCAGGGAATGTGATGCTGCAGTCAGCTCATCAGAACTCTTTGCTCTAGTTCTGACAACTTATGTTAACTTTGGTGAGTAAATGAACATCCAATTCCTGTTTTCTCACCTGTAAAATGTAGAGGAGGAAACCATCTCTTCCCTGTACTGGAGTGAAAACTAAAGGCACTCTCAGGACAGAGCTCTTAGAACCCTGGGTGTGCCATGACAGCTTGAGCCCACTTCTGTGTTTGTGTGTTCTAATCCTTCACTGTAGTGGGAGACAATACCACAAAATGCTTTTCAACCATGTTTTCTTTTTATCTGGGACACACTGCCAGACTTGAGCACCCAACCCTCCTTACAGCTTAACCCAAACATAAGACTGAGTTCAGACAATAAAATATTAACAGGAGTATCATGCTGCCTTTGGGTTAAGGTTGGTGACTGGTGCTAATCTTCCATGCCCCTTGCAGTGCCTCAAACCTTAGTCCACTAAGAGAGGCTGGGTCCCTGAATAGCTGCTACCACTAGTCTCCTCTTTGGGTCCTTTGTTATTATCAGTGGCAACAGAATACAAAGAAACCTTTCAAGCTTTGCCCTTCACTGTCTTCTGCTTCCAATTGAGGTCATTATAGAAGTTGATGATGTACCCTTATGAGTGCATCAGGGGTCTCTACTTTCAAACATGCATGAGGTGACTTGGGCTTTGTTTTTCCTTTTTGCTTCCTAAGCGGTGGGCACAGAGATAAGAGAATATATGGACCCATCTGATAAGCACTGGCTGTGATTCAGCCCTGGCTCTTCCTAGGCAACATGACATATTAGCAAACACATGGGACTTGGAATCAGATGACTTGAGTTTGAATCTTGGCTCTGTCATTCTCCAATTGTGTAACCTTGGACTAATTCCATAAGTCCTCAGTATGGGTTGTCATCTTAAAAGTTAGGATAATAAAAATTTGAAATTCACATGCCCTAGTGGCCTAATCAAGAATGGGGCCTAGAGGCTTATGTTTGAGTGCTTGGTCACCAGCTAGTGGAGCTGTTTGAAAGTAGTAGGAGGTAGGGTCTTGTTGAATGAGATGTATCATTGGAGGTGGGCTTTGGGATTTTAAAAGACTTACACCATTCCCTGTGTTTCTTCGCCTACAACTTGGGAATCAAGTAAGGAGCTCTCAGCTGTTCCTGCTGCCATGCCTTTGCTCCACCATCATGGACTCTAACATTCTGAAACCGTAAACCCCCAAAAAACTTTTTTTATTTTTAAAATTTATTTTACATACCAAGCACAGGTTCCCCTCCCTCCTTTCCTCCTGTTCCCTCTCCACACCTCTCCCCAACACCCTATCCATTCCTCTGTCTCCACTTAGAGGGTAAGGCCTCCCATGGGAATCAACAAAGCATGGCATATCAAGCTGAGGCAGGACCAAGCTTCTCCCCCTCTGAATCAAGGAAGAACAAGTCATCGAACCATGGGAAGTAGGTCCCAAAGAGTCAGCTCATGCATCAGGTACAGGTCTTGGTCCCAAGGCTAGGGAGTTCACAAAAGAACAAGCTACACATTTGTCATGCAGATGTAGAGGGCCTAGGTCAGTCCCATGCTGTCTGTCTACCTGTCCTTCCAGTATGTGAACTCCCACAAGCTCAGGTCAGCTGTCTCTGTGAGTTTCCCCATCACGATCTTGACCCCCCCCTTCCTGCTCATACAATCCCTCCGCCCTCTCTTCAACTGGACTCTGGGAGCTCAGCCCAGTGCTTGTCTGTGGATCTCTGCATCTGCTTCTGTCAGTTACTGGATGAAGACTCTATGATGATAACTAGGGAAATCACCAATCTGATTACAGGGGAAGGGCAGTTCAGGCACCCTCTCCACTATTGCTAGGAGTCTTACTTAACTGGGATCATCCTTGTGGGTTCCTGGGAGCCTCCATGGCACAAGTTTTCTCTCTAACCTCACAATGGCCCCGTCTATCAATATACCTCCTCCATCACTCTCCCCCTCCATCCCACCCATAACTCGACCATCCTGACCCCTCATGTTCCGGCCCCCCCCATCCCCTACCCTCTACTCCCCCACCAGGACATTGAATCTACTTCTTCTTCCCAAGGATATCATGTGTCCCTCTTAGGGTCCTTCTTTTTACCTAGTTTCTTTGGAAGCAGAGGCAGACACCCATAGCTAAACACTGAGCTGAACTCAAGGAACCCAGAGACATAGAAAGAGGACTGATGAGAACAGGGGTCAAGACTGGGCTTGTTTAACCCACAGAAACAGTCGACCTGAACATGGGGGAGCTCTTGAACCCCAGACTGATGGCTGGGAATCCAGCATGGGATTGATTAGGACCCCCTGAATGTGGTGTCAGTAAGGAGGCCTAGGTAATCTATGGGACCTTGGGTAGTAGATCAGTATTTATCCCTGGCATACAAATGGACTCTCAGTGCCCATCCCACAATGAGAGATGCACTCTCAGCCTGGACTCATGGAGGAGGGTCTAGGCCCTGCCCTGGATGAAATGACAGACTATGGAACCCCCCCATAGAGGGCCTCATCCCCCCTGGGGAAAGGAGTGGGGATTAGGGGAGGGTAGGGGAGGGCTGGTGGAAGGAGGGGAGGGAGATGGAGAGGGAGCTGGGATTGACATGTGAAGCAACCTTGTTTCCAATTTAAATTTAAAAATAAAAAATAAAGAAGAGATTAAAAATAAGGTGTTCATAGGCATGTGTATATATGTCAGTGTCTTAAATTTGATTCCATTGATCCATGTGTCTGTTTCTATACCAATACCAAACTGTTTTTATTACTATAGCTCTATAGTAGAGCTTGAAGTCAAGGATGGTGATACCTCCAGAAGTTCCTTTATTGTACAGGATTGTTTTTAGCTAATCTAAGTTTTTTGTTTTTTCATACGAAGATAAGCATTATTCTTTCAAGGTCTGTGAAGAATTGTGTTGGGATTTTTTTCATGGGGATTACATTGAATCTGTAGATTGCTTTTAGTAAGAATGTCACTTTTACTGTGTTAATCCTGCTTCTCCAAGAACATGGGAGATCTTTCCATTTTCTGATCTCTTCCCCAGTTTCTTTCTTCAAAGACTTAAAATCTGGTCATATAGGCCCTTCACTTGTTTGGTTAGAGTTACCCCCAAGATATTTTATATTATTTGTGGCTATTTTAAAGGGTGGTGTTTCTCTGATTTCTTTCTCAGCCTATTTATCATTTGTGTAAATAAGGGCTACTGATTTCTTTTAGTTAATCTTGTATCTAGCCACATTGCTGAAGAATTTTGGGAGACACTTATGTATACTATCATATTATCTGCAAATAGTGAAAGTTTGACTTCTTTTCCAATTTGTATCACCTTGGTCTCCTTTTGTTGCCTCATTGCTCTAGCTAGAACCTCAAGTACTATATGGGATAGATAAAGAAAGAGCAGACACCTTTGTATTGTCCATGATTTTAGTGGAATCACTTTGAGTTTCTCTCCATTTAGTTTGATGTAGTCTGTCAGTTTGCTATATATTATCTTTATTATATTTAGGTATGTTTCTTGTCTCCATGTTCTCTGCAGAACCTTTATCATGAAGGTGTGTTAGATTTTATCAAAGGGGTTTTTAGCATCTAATGAGACAATATCATGTGGCTTTTTTCTTTCAGTTTGTTTATATGGTGGATTACATTGACAGATTTTCATACGTTGAATCATTCCTGCATATCTGGGAGGAAGCCTACTTGATCATGGTGGAAGATTTTTTGATGTATTCTTTGATTCAGTTTGACAGTATTTTATTGCATATTTTAGCATCAATGTTAATGAGGGAAATTGATCTGTAATTCTCTTTCTTTATTGCATTTGTGTTTGCTTTGCATATCAGGGTAACTGTGACCTCATAAAAAGAATTTGGCAATATTCCTTATTTTGTTAACTTAGATATTCTCTCTCTTCCTTTGGTTCATTGGGATAAGGGATTGTCTATCTTGTTGATTTTCTCAAAGAATCAACTCCTTGTTTGTGTGGAACAATTTGAAGAGTACTGGTATTAGCTCTTCTTTGAAGTTCTGATATAATTCTTCACTGAAACTATCTGGTCTGAGGATTTTTTGGTTGGGAGACTTTTAATGACTGTTTCTATTTCCTTTGGGGTTATAGGTCTATTTAAATTTTTATCTGACCTTCATTTAATTTTGTTTCATTGATTCTTTGTATTGTTTTCTTTGATTCAATTTTATTGATTTCAGTTCCAAGTTTGATTACTTCCTACCATCTACTCCTCTAGGGTGAGTTTGCTTCTTTTTGGTCTAGAGTTTTCTGGTATGCTGTTAAGTCGCTTGTGTGAGACTTCTCTAAATGCTTTATATAGGCACTTACTGCTTTGAACTTTCCTTTTAGCACTGCTTTCATTGTGTCCCATAAGTTTGGATATGTTGTGGATTCATTCTCATTGAATTCTAGGAAGTTTTTAATTTCTTGTTTTATTTCTTCCTTGACCCAAAGGTGGTTCAGTAAAGAGTTGTTCAGTATCCATGAGTTTGTAGACTTTCTGTAATTTGTGTAGTTGTTGAACTCTAACTTTAGCCCATGGTGGTCTGATAAGATACAAGGGATTATTCCAATTTTTTGTATACATTGACATTTTCTTTATGACCAAGTATGTGACCAATTTTAGATTAACATTCCATGAGGTGCTGAGAAGAAGGTATATTCTTTTGTGTTTCAGTGAAATGCTCTGTAGATGTCTGTTAAGTCCATTTGAGTCGTAACATCTGTTAGCTCCCTTATTTTTCTGTCAAGTTTCTGTCTGCCAGACCTGTCCATTGGTGAGAGTAGGGTGTTGAAGTATCTTACTATTAATGTGTGGGGTTTGATGTATGATTTAAGTTTTAGTAATGTTTCTTTTACAAATGTGGGTACCCTTGTATTTGGGGCATAGAGGTTCAGAATTGGGACTTCATCTTGATGGATTCTCCCTGTGATGAATATAAAATGTCCTTCTTCATCTCTTTTGAATAATTTTAGTTTTAAGTCTAAACTAAACTAAGCTAAACTCTATTTTATAAGTTGTCTTAGTCATAGAATTTCATCCTTGGAGAAGAAAAGTAACAAGCATGTGCTCTTACCTAGAACCATACTTTTAGGATTTTTTTTCTATAAAAAATACTTCCATATGGATCCCACCAATATGTGTAAGTATTGTGTGTAATTGTCTAAAGATGGTTCATTGATGATGACAAAGTTAAGCAATCATGGTGTATCCATACTTTAGAATATGATTTTAATGAAATTAAAAGCATCACACATTGATGCAACTGTCTACATATTGTTAAACTCAGTAGCAAAATGCATGGCAAAACAGAGTAATTTTTAGGTTATTTAAGCAGCTGTGTACTGTAAACATACAAGGAACACACAGAGTAACACTTGTGGCATTTTTCTCATTGTACTTTCAGATGCTATAGTAAGGACTTTTAAGGTGGGGAGAATAATTGAATGTGGGAAAAATAAAAGAAGATCCTTCATTTTCACTCTAACACTTCCCTTTTACAATAATGTTGTCACTCTTTGGTAACAAAAGAGAAAATGGTGATAAATAATGCCAGTCACCTCACAGAGCTAACACAAAGCTAATTTAAGATTAGAGAAATTTTGATATATTTTGTAGTCCTTATGAAAAACAAGTCTTTTTTTCAGTTGTTGTATTATTAGGCATGAATTTACCATGGCTAGAAATTTAAACAATCTATTCAGGGACTGTGAAGCCTCTCAGGTGACTGACTAGTTCTCTCTCTTTCATTTTCTTGTTCCATTGGTGCTTGGTTGGCTTTTTCTTCAGGTTTTTCCTAAAAGTGATAAGTAATCCCTCCACCAAAGTCTGACTATATTAATTTATCCTTCTTACCGCTTCCTTTGTATGAAGCAGATCTTATCCACCGAAGCCTCTTTCATAGCATTCTTCTTAGTATCTGGGCTAAGTCCTCTGCTGACTATCCAGATGCTGTTGAGGCCAACATGGTTATGATAGGAAGTCAAGTAAATGGTATCAATTGGTAGAGTCCAGGATCTTGATGCTCATGAGATTTGGAGGTGTTCTTTCCACACTAATTCTGCTGTCTTGTCCATTTATTTGGCTGGAAATGTAGACAAGGTGCGTAAAGGGAAAACAAGCTCTACTACAGGATATCTAGGGCTTTACTCACAAGTGTAGTAGTTAATGCTAGCTCTGGGCTAAAGGCCTTACTTCCTTTCCACATGGGCCTCATCAAATGGTCTCTTCTCATAGGCTTAGTTGGGCTTCCTCATAACATGGTAGCTTTGCTTATTGCCAAAATGTTCTTCCAGAAAGAACATTTTGTAAATTAACCTCAGAAGTCATGCAGTGTCTCTTGGTTTGTGTTCATTTCATTCATCATAAAGTGTTACCCAGTTCCCAGTTTCAAGGGGAGGAAATAGATTCTATTTCCTGATGGAAAACAACAATGTTCTGGGAGATCACAAGGAGCAGAAATGTTGCTATAAGCAATTTTGGAAGATATAGCCACAGTTTATAAGGTCTAGCGTTCCTGAATGGATAGATCATCACACACTGACAACTTGGTAGCTACTTGAGGTCACTTGGGGTCTTCTTAGGCCTCACAGTTTATGAGCTGTCCGGAAAATGAATAGTAGCCCGAGTTTTCTCCTGATTGTCTTTGTCTGGCAGGAAAGTGAAGACCCATACCCGAGAACCATTTCCCATTGTCGTGCGTCATTCCATATGGCGTACATTTCAAAATATATTCTGCCCTTAACAGCTAAATATTCAGTGGAGTATATCTTCTGCCCTTTCGATGAGCATGCGTTGGATTCTCTTTATCTCATCCCAACATGTAAATCCCTAGCTCCTATCAAGTTGATGAAATGAACCTACATGCTTCCTTAGTGCTTTCTGCTGGAAAAGAGCTCAAACAAGAGCTGTACTAAAGTCTTCCAATTATCAAAGGAGTCATCATTCCTGCAAAATTGATGTTTGTATGCAATGTCCACCTCTGCCCACTTGCATGCCAGAATGTAACAGTGCCTAGAACAAGCCACTTAAAAAAGTTTAAGCAGTTTGCTTTGAGAATAAACACTCTTTTTCTCAGCTGTGTGAACAGTGAATTCTCAATCAAGGAGCCATTTAATGTAGTTTACTCTCTGATTCTCAAGCCACTTAAGATTAGAAACTAAAATTAATCTATAGTGGTATTGAACAAGATACTTTGCTCTGTCCTTCATGTTCTAAAATCAGCTGCCTTTGGTCTCACTTTATGTACAGAGAAGTCAGGAAATGTTTACTTAAGGTTGACTCTTGAGAGAAACATGTGAGCTGAAGATACCAGAAACATGAAAACACACACACACACACACACACACACACACACCACATGCACAAGCACACACATAACACTCCTCATACAGCCTTACTATCAAATATCCAGGCTTAGATCCCCACTCCCCCAACCCAGTGTTAAACATGGAACCCAGGGCTCTTGCATGCCAAATAAGTACTTTACTACGGAACAGTTAGCCTCTGTATATAACGTTGCCTCTTCCAAAATTTCGCTGCTAATAGTTTTCTGTTGACTAAAAGTATCAATGAAGATATAAACAATTCCTTAAAACCTATTTCATGTTTTATCTGTATTACATATAAAGAATGTAAGAGAACTGTGAGATCCCTTTTTATAGCAACACTCAATTTACTGAACAGTTGAACTGCTCACCCAGAGATAATTAGCATCACACAGTGCTTAGAGAGAATATTTGCAACACTTGAGATGCCCTCAATAGCAACAAGAGTCATAAAATAGAGGTGTAGTGTGTTCTATAGTTGGTTGTATGGAGTTATGAACTAATGTTGTATCTATGCTTGTTAAAAATTCTCTCCATCACACATGCATGCTATGTTTGTATGCATACGTTTTGATAAGTCTTTACTTTTAATAATGCTATACTTTGTGTATATTAATGAGAGCAAATAATGATACAATAGGTGATTATTGGCATATATTTTTGCATTCATATCTTGTTTTCTTTGGTATTGCTATGCTATACAACACATGAATGATTTACCTCAAGTTTCCACCTATCTCCAAAGTAAAATGTAGATATTGTGGACCCACAAATCCAAACCTATATTGCTCAAGGTTCAGCAACTGTTGTTTGTTATTGTTGTTGTTGTTTGGCATTGCTGGTGATGTAAGTGTGCTGAAGGGTCATACAAGCCAGCCTAATGCCATGTCACTGAGCTGCATTCCCAGCCCTGAAACATGGCCTTGATTTTTCTGGAGCTAGTGGTGAGCTGCTTTTCTCCCTTTATTGAAGTTCTACATTTTCTTAATTAGTGTAGGATGCTATAGCAGAATACCACATAATGAGTGGCAAAACAATATGCATTTACTTCTATTTTCTTTCCTCTTCCTTCCTTCCTTCCGTTCTTTCTTTCTTTCTTTCCTATATACATGGCTGGTCTCAAATTTGCTATGTAGCTGGAGAATAACACTGATTCTCATGTCTCCACCATCCCCCACCTAGGATCTGGGATCACAAGTGGGTCACCACTCCTAGATTATGTGGTCTTGGGGATCAAATCCAGGACTTCGTGTACACCAAACAAACACGTTACCAGTTGAGCTGCACTGCTAGCCCTAGCCACCATCTATTTTCACATTTCTGGAGACTGGTATACCCAAGAATAAGTTGCCTGTTGATGACTTTCTTTGTAGTTTATAGACAGCAATATTCACACTGTATTCTCTAATGACCAAAAACAGAGAGTAACAATAGTCCTCTCCTATCTTTTTTTCTAGTAATCCCATACAGAAAGGCTCTGCCTTTATGAACTGTATAACTTCTGAAGAGCCCAGTTGCCCAACACTATTACACTAGGCTTGCAATTCCAATACATGGCTGGTGCAATGGCTCAGAGGATAAAAGCACTAGCTTCTCTTTCAGAGGACTTGGGTTCAATACCAGCACCCACATAGTGGTTCATAACCCCCTGTAATTCTAGTTCCATGGGATCTATCACCCATTTGTGGCCTCAGTATTGACCAGGCACACATGTGGTTGTACAGATATACATTCAAGCAAAACATATAAACACATTTTAAAAAGATTTCAATACATGTTGAGAGGTTTGTATAGAAATTTCCTTCAAAATAAACAGCCATCTTGGAGGGAACCTCACTAAAACACAGCATCTTCCTGTAGGGAAGCACATTAATCTCAGGAAGAAAACAAATCATAGGCTTCAGGAAGCCCCTAAAACTGAACAGATACACTGGGCCTCTCTTTCGACAGCTTATTAAAGTAATGAGGACTGTTTAGACTCATTGACTTCCAGACCAGCAAAGCCATTTGAAAGAGACAGAGACCAGCTGAGCTACCTGTGTTTACTGAAGAAAAAAAAGAGAGAGATGAATCAAACTTCCTGGAAAAAGTTCAGACCAACAAAACTGCCTGGAAAGGACAGTCTCCAACTTCCAAGCTCTCAGCAAATTGTGCAGTGTGCTCCATTGTTCCAGCTTTTGTGAGCTGTCACTTATGCAAGTTATCTTTGAGTTCTGTTAGTAACCCCTTTCCCATGCTGCTGTAAGTAACCAAAATAAACAAAAACAAATTTCATGGATTCACTGCATTGAATTTTGGTGATAGATATCCTTATTTTGATCTATTGCTAGTTTCCCATCTGAGTAGATGTTTCTTTTCATCTTCTCAGAAATGGTATCACACAAAATAGGAAAATACATTCAGCTGAAAACATGTTGCCCACTTTCAGACTGGGTCATTTTATATCATTTAAGATGATCAAGGAAACTCCCCCATAGACACACCTACAAGTTAACATGATCCAGACAACACTTTACTGAGACATCTCATTTGATTTAACCTAACACTGTGTCAGGTTAAAAATTAAAACTCATCAGGACAGGAGCTTACTGGGGAAATGTATATTTTTCTGTAAACTGGGAATAAAAGAATCCTGCATTTAGCCTGATTTCTTATAGGAACTGCCCCTCAAATAACAAGCAGATGATGGGGGTATGTTTTTCTTTGCAAAGGGGTTTCAGCAGTAAATGAAGTAAATCTACCATTTTCCAGATCTCTAAGTGCATAATGGACATCGGCCACCAGTGGTGGTGGCAACAACACTAAAATGGAGGCAGTGGGACATTATGTTCACCTGATGAAAGGAATCGCTGTCTACAGAGAATTCTGCAGAGAAACCTCAGCTGGAATTACAAATTCCCAAAGAAAAGAGAATTATGTGAGATATAGTATGGTAATGTCATCTGCAGAAATCTACATTAGAAATTCTATAAACCATTGAGATTCATGAACAAATAAATTACAAGGAGACAAAAAAAGAGAGAATGGGAACTGTGGTCAGCTGAATTTTTGGTCTCCATTCTTCCCCCATTTCCCCATCGATACCCATGAGCTTTGACTTGGAGCCTAGCAATAGGACTTGCTTAAGCAGTAGAACAGGTTAGAAGGGCGCTGAGCAGTAGGCATGCATGCATCCATCTTGTCTCTGCTTTTGTCTGTGGGTGTGATGGAAAAAGCTGTTTTAACCACTCCACAGGTATGGACTGAAACATGGAATTAGACTCTAGATGATCTTTTCTCTGCTGAGGTGCTTTTGGTCCTGATATTATATCATAGCAACAGAAGTGAAACTAGGGAAACTTCCAAGCTGCCAGTACCTTTATTAACTCATGAATGTTTAACATATTTTGGGAGCTTTAACTCATTGTTTTTTTAGGGTTTTGCATCGATCACAGGGCCAAGGGTTGCTCAAAAAAAAATCACACCACGCAACAACAGACCTCATGCAAGAGATTTCTTTGGGGAGGAGACCCAAAAGTCCACCTCTCAACAAGGGAGGAGGAAAAGAGGGAGGGTGTGTCACATTAGTCTTTAGTAATGGTGTGTCTCATTGACCTCTAGTGATGGCAATGACTGAAGGCAGGGTGGAGAGCACCTGGTTCTGGAATATGGGCAGTTCTAGCAGGCATTTTGTTGTTGTTGTTACAGGTTTTATACCATGTATCTCAGTATTCAGATTGCCCCATGGTAGTCAGTGGAAACTGAATTGCTTTTTTACTTTGAGACATTGACAGTGTCTTTGCCAGTGCCATGACTATGAGGTTGAGAAAACTTCGCAGGATCAATCTTATACTTTTTGTTTTGTTTTGTTTAGGTTTGGTTTGGTTTGGTTTTTGCCCATGTTATTAGTCTTGGTGTCCCTAAGGTTCCCAGATAACTCAAAAAAGCCACTGCCATGAAGTGCTACATTGAAGAGAATGGGAGAGTTTAGGGAAGATCTCAGGCAGCTCTGTCCACGCCCCAAACCGGCATAGTCAGTGCCATAGGTACATGAGATGCTAGATACACTGTGACCTATGGGCTAAAGATGGGTGCCCCAACATTACAGAGAAACTTCAGGTGACTGTCCAGGTAGCAAAATGTCTCCGTCAATTTTAGAGTTTATATAGTATCCTTCTGTGATCTTTGATGGAGTTAAAGAAATCTAGTTGTAATTATAGTTTTCCTTAGTTATGATAAAAGATAAGTTACATATAAAACTTTAGACTCACACAGATAGGATAGATGATAAAATACTTTCTTTAAGTCTTACTAAATGTTAATGGACTAAATATTGTTAACTATAGCTCTTCATAACTTCTGTTATATATAATTCGACTATGTGTAAGTTAAAATCTTTCTTGTTATTTAGACAGAAAAGAGGAGATAATGGAGGAAGTCCTTCTGTATATATGTTTGTCTTATTGGTTGATTAAATAAAGCACTGTTGGCCAATAGGGAAATAAGATCGATGAGACTAGGAGTCGAGGACTCTGGGAAACTGAGGCATAGGCAGTCACCATGTAAGACACGGGAAAAGTAAGAGGTCCTGACCCTTTTCTCTGGTAAGAGAAGACCACATGGAAATACTCAGATTAGCAGTTATGGGTTAATAATTAAGTCAGAGCTAGCCAATAAGAAACCAAGCAAATGGCCAACAGCTTCATAATTAACATAGTGTTTTGTGTGTTATTTGGGGGCCTGAGACAGCTCGGGACCCAGGCGGCTGGCGGGAAGACTACAAGTTATATAGGGTGTCAGAACATTACAGGAGAGAGCTTGGGATAGAGTTTGTGTTGTTCCACTGAGAAGCAGGCAGAAGCTCAGTGGGAAAGTGTGTATTAACAAAAGACAAGGTCATGTTTTTAAACCAGGCTATAAAGAGAAAGTGCAAGATATACACTGACCCTGGGGTTTCAGGGTTCTGACTATCTTATATTGTCTTTTGTTGTTCTGACTCCCCCAAATCCCTTGACCCAGTGTTCTCTAGGGGCTTTTGGCCAAGACAAGAACCTTGTGTGATAGCAATTATTGAGTGGGATGGATTCGCCCTAGGACAAGGCTGTCTCTGGACAATAAAACACAGCCTTTAGGCCTTGGGGCCAGCTTCATTTTAGAGCCAACTCCCTGGCTGTTGAGATAACTATTTACAGATCAGCCTCTCACGCCTGGGTTTTGAACAGCTGGTAGCAATTTTCTTTTAATAAATGACTGCTAATTATCCTATACACAACACTTAATCTGTGCCTTGCTGTCCGAAGTGAAACTTCACCCACTCATTTTAATTACTCATACCCTGATTACCCAGACCCTCCTTTCTATGAGCCCAGCTTTCTTATCCCACCTTGCATCTTTAGCACTGAATTCCAGAGAGTTAGAACCAACAGAACAGAGACTTCTGGCAGTGGCAATTCTCCGTGGATCAGAACATGACTCCCTGGTTCTTCACGAAGATCCACCTAACGAGAAAATGCAGCCCCCAGGGAGAAATTATCATCACAGCATTATGGTGTACTAAAACATGACCCTACATCACAGTGTCCTTGAAACCTAGTACTTACAATTTTATTGCTGTGCTGTATGCCTTTGGTTGTGCTGTTTGATTTAATTTCTCAATTGTTTTCACTTCTAAATGGGAATAGTAGCCTCCTTGAAGACTGAAGATAGTACACACTCATGTGTCACTTAAAGACAGGCAAACATTCTGATAAGTGCATTGTTAGGCAATTTTGTCATTTCAGGAGAAACTTAGGCTATGCTTACACAAATCATTATGATCTAGGTTGTTCACTTGGCTTGGTCTCTAGATGAAATGTAAATATACAGTACACACGAGATGTATGACAATGTTGTCTGTATACTATGAGTACTGCTTTACAATAAACACTTAGAAGGTAAGAGTTCTAAAATAGTAATAAAAAGTACAAATGCATAAGTAGTGGCAGCCATTTGTCAATGCATATTATCTTTACATGCTGTTTTGATGTGATTCGCAGCAAAGGAAATTGTTTACACTGGCATCACCAGTAATGTCCTGTGCTACAACATTCAAAACACTATGATCTAACTAGCCAATAGGAAATTTTCAGTTCACTTTAAACTTGTGGAACTGCAATTCATCATGGGCCATTGTATCATTATATGGTGCATGACCATACATTAATGGAATTAATAAGCTATGAATTTCTTTAAGTATCCAAGTTGACAATTTAAGTTTTGTGAAATATTACTATATCTTCACAGTAAATGGTAAAGAAAAGAAAGTCTTTCAAGCGTGTGAATAATAATCTGTCATTTCTAAATAGTTTTTCCTTTATTACCCCACTGGGTCCTAGTCACAAATGTGAAACTAGATCAGACAACTAGAATAATCCCTTATATGGATAGAATTGTACTTTCCATGCCCCAAAAGGATATGCTGAAGTTCTTAGTTCTGGTGCCTCTGAATGAGATCTAATTTAGAAATAAGGTTGTTGCAGGTATAATTGGTTAACATGAGGATGAGGTCATGCCGGAATAGGAAACACCTTCAATTTAATGGTTAGTGTCCTTTAAAGAAAGGAGACAGAGAGCAGAAGATGGCTGGGTAGGGACTAACAACACTCTCCTACCTCTCCATGAATCTAAAAGAAATTATCTGTTCTGTGTCTTCAGAGGGAGTTGAGAGGTATGGACAGGCCAGGGGGAAATCATAGTTGACAGCAAACTAGGACACCAGATTCATTATAGAAGATCACCGTTGGCTTTATGAAAGGAACAAAAGACTTTAACCCAGAGCACTGAACAGGGTGACAGCCAAGGGAGAGGAACCTCACCTTCCACTCTGGAAAAAAGGAAAAGCTCCAAAAGCAAACCCAAATATCTGCACAACAGAGATACAAGCTGAGTACAGCAGATGCTGGGAGCCCCTCTCTGCCCTAGTCACACATCGCTTTCTGTCTGCACTTGAACTAATAAGCAGAAAAATCCATGCAATCACATTTCCAAATTCCAAAGGCCCCTGACCCCATCACAAAGAGTATGAGATCCAAGGAACCACAGACCACATCAACAACCCACAGGAAATGACCTGAATTGAAACTCAGTGGCTCAAACATGCCTGTGGACATTAAGAGAAAGCCCAAGTAAAATACAGGTATCTAGCTGTTTTAAAAGTAAATACAAGGCATGGGTGCAGTCATACGTGAGCTGCAGACATTTGGACATTACATTACATATGGAGAAATGTGATCACTTATCACACATGCAAAAGACAATAGCTGGCCAGGCATGAATTATTCTGTGGTGGTATCCCCATGCTGAGGTCTGGGAGACTCCTAAGAGAAAGCCAATCCCAATGATACCTGGACAGAACAGAAATTCAAACTAAAATGTAACCCATTTGAGCACCACTAAAACACTGCATACCAACCAATCTGATTTAATGAGTTTGAACTATAGACACAAAAAGTGGCACTCCCACATAAGACAAGTGAGAGGGGATGAAAGTGACGCCCATTCCAGAAAGGAATAAAACTTGGACTATGTTGTAACATTTTTTGTCTTACATCACCTTTTGTTATTTTAAAGTTTTCATTCTTGAATAAATATTTAATTATTTTGTTTCAGTTTATGTATGCCTTGAGTTTATCATTGTTCTGTGTGTGCCTATACATGTTCTATTTCACTACCTATATTATTGCTCTTACCTACAATGTTCCCTTTCAGTTCTAATTTTGTCCATTTCTCTTTCCTGTTCCCCTTATTTTTAGGTTTTGTTTGTTTGTTTGTTTTTGTTTTCCAAGACAGGGTTTCTCTGTATTGTTTTGGAGGCTGTTCTTGAACTCACTCTGTAGACCAGGCTGGCCTCAAACTCACAGAGATCTGCCTGCCTCTGCCTTCCGAGTGCTGGGATTAAAGGCATGTGCCACCACCGCCCAGCTCTCCTTTTAGTTCTTAACTATAAATTTATATGATTTTAATAACCTTCGATTTTTACTTGTCCTAACAATATCTCAACTCGCTCCTCTATTTTCTCTTGTTCTTAGAATAATTCTTTAACTTAATCAGCTTATTTTCTTTTCATTTCTACCTCAGTAACTAACATTTTATACTGTGTATTTTTTATGTTTTTCACTCCTCTAAAGTTATTAGAATTAAGAGGAAATATTTTGATTACTGTAATACCTTCATAAGCACCTTATCCATCAATCATGGTTGCTTCTGCATTTAGTATTTTATAGAGAGTAGCACTAAGGATATGCCAGGGACTCTGAGGATACATGCTGTGGGATTAGCTACTGAGCTACACCATCAGTTCAGAGGAGAGGAATGACACATAACCCTGATATCACTGATCCCACTTGAATAATATAATTACCTCAACTGAAAGAACACAGGTGATTTTTAAAAGTCCAACTTATGACATAATTCTCTGTATCCAAGTCCCAAAGCAGAAACACAATAAACATGAAAAATCAGTTCAATGTGGCTTCAAAAGTTACCAATTCTACAGTTGTGGGTTCCAATAAGAGTTAATTAAGTGAAGTTTCAGGCAAAGAATTCAAAATGATGATTGTAAGAATGATGGCTGAAAGCAATGAGAATGTACATAAGCTTTTTAATTCATATAGAATATGAATAAATCACTTCATGAAATAGGGAATTCAACACACATTATGGAATAAGAATTCACTGAAGATATAGAAATACTGGGGGAGGGGGGAAGCAAACTGAAATTTCAGAAATGAAAAACTCAGTCAAATAAAAATCTCAGTAGAAATCCCAGTCAAGAGAGTTGAGTTGATGACAGAATATCATGACTTAAGGACGAAGTAGATTAATAATAAAGACACAAAAGAATGATATTAAACATAAATAAAAGTATGAACAGAGCATCTGAGATCTGTGGGACACTGTTGAAAGACCAAATTTATAAACCATGGCATAGGAAGAAGAGAAGTACAAACTAAAAGCATGGAAAACACATTCAATAAAGTCATTTCAGAATAAATGTTCAACCAAGGAAAAGAGACAAGATACCTAGCCTTTGGAAGGCTAGGTAGACAGACAAGCCCAGAAAAGTACTCCCCATATTACATCACAGTTAAAACAATTAAATGTACTGAGCAAAGAACATTGAGAGTCACAAGAAAGGAATTTCACGTCACACATAAAGGCAAATCCATTACACTTGTAGTAGGTTTCTCAACAGAAACTCATACTGATAGTTGGGAAACCAGCATAGGACTATTCCAGAAGTCCTGAGCAAAGATGTCAGTTTGGAGGTCTGGTTAATATATGGGGCCTCTGGCATTTATCCCTAGTACATGAATGGACTTTGGGAGTCCAATCCACATAGAGGGATATTCTTTCAGCCTGGACACACAGGTGAGGGTCTAGGCCCTGCTCCAAATGATATGACAGACTTTGAAGATTCCCCATAGAAGGCCTTACCCTTCCTGGGTAGTAGAAAGGGGATGGGATAGGGGATTGTTGGGGGGCAGGGGAGGACGGGAGGGAGAGGGAACTGGGGTTTACATGTAAAAGAAGTTTGTTTCTAATTTAAATGAAAAAGTAAGTATAAAAAAGAAACTCTAAATGCCAGGGTGGTATGGAATGATGTGTCTTAAGATCTGAAATCAGTAATTGTCAACACAGATTACTAGATCCACAAAAAATATTCATTATTACTGAGAGAAAATGAAAACCTTTCCAGGACAGACATAAACCCCTCATATGTACACACATACACACCAGAGAAATTATAGTTCACAATCAGTATGGCTTCATTCCTTACTGTACTCAATCGCAAGTTATACTACACATTCTATAGCATAGAGCCATGGTAATAGAAGCAGAAATGGCATGTTTCTGGCACCAAAAAAATACATAAATAAATGGAACATAATAAAAGACCAATTTAAGTACACTGATTTTTGACAGATACCAAAAATACATACTGGAGACAGAGTATTCAACAAATGGTGTTGGTAAAACTAGACGAATTCAAGGTATGGTGGTGCACACCCTTAATCTCAACACTGTTGAGGTAGAAGCAGGTTGATCTGTGTGAGTTTGAGACCAGCCTGGTCTACATGGTAAATTCCAGGACAGCCAGAACTGTAAGAAGTTAAGGCTTACAAGGCTGAGAGATGAGCCAACCTGGAGTCTTCCTGGAGTCTGCCTGGCGCTGTCAGAGGTCCTGATCGTGCCTGGTCAATGAGGGGCAACAATGTGATTGGAATACCTGAGTACTGGAAGGATTTATAGGGTTCACTCTATTGCTAAATGAAGGAGTCTGCTATTCCCCTTTCACCTGACTCTCGGTGTCTGTGCTGTTACTGCCTCACCTTCCCACCCTTCCCCTGAGGGAGCCGTTAGGACACAGCTACATCTGGTGCCCTGAACAAGAACTTTTAGCATAGGTTTTGAACTCGCCGTGTGTATGTGTGTGTGTGTGTGTGTGTGTGTGTGTGTGTGTGTGTCTGTGTGTGTCTGTGTCTGTGTGTCTGTAATTTTTAGGTTTTGCCCATAACTGGTTCTAGTCATCTTCCTTTCCTCACTTGCATCACTGGACAATTCCCCCAAGGTGGTGTATTTCAGTGAGAAGGCCCCTCGATGTTGTGTGTTCTTGGTCTTTCTGGCAGGTAAGTGTGGAACCCTCATTCTTTGCTTCTTTTGTGTTGTCTATCATGTTAGTCGGCCTGACTGGTTAGGAGGACACATTTTATTTTTCTGTTTCAGTTTGCCCAGCATCTCCACATAAGTGCTGACTCCCTAGAAAGTGGTACACAGGCTTGGATACCAAATGCCATCCCTCCTCTGGAGACACCGGTGGACATCTAGTTGTGACATAGAAATACCACAGAAGTGCCTCACTAAGCATAAAACATAAAACTCCAACACAATTTTACACCCCTGTTGACTGTTGTCTCCCTCGACAAAAGGGTAACCTCTCCTTCCCCTCCACCCCTTCCATGTCTGACCTCTCCATGACACCTGATGAGGAGGAGACAGACAGTTCAACCCCCGGGAAACACGCTGAGTGTGGACACAGTTAAGACCACATGTGCCAATTCCCAACACTGGAGGCTACACCTCTGCCTCAATGCCCTTGGAGTGAAGTGTCACAATGTCCACCAGCCCCTGGAGGCAGAAATTCCCTTGTGCTGCAATATGACCCCCAGCTGCCACCATGCCCCCCACCCCCATCTCAGGTCTCAAAGGCCGGTGGAAACCTTGCCAGTCAACTCAGAACAAAATGCCCTTAGCCAGCCCTACATTCCCATCCCCGTAGCTGAACTCTCCCTTTTCTAGAAGATGGAGAGATCCTATCACCCTCCTGTAGAACAAAGGAAGAGTTAACTGAGTGAAGGGTCCGCCTATAGATTGGGAGAGCATCATTGCCACCTGTACTTCTAACAGAGAATCTATACCTAGAAAACACGAAGAACTGAAAAACAAGAAAACAATTTTTTAAAAGCAGGCTGAAGACTGAGCAGAGATGTCTCAAAAAAACAATAAACTAACCCTACCACAAATGTCTAGTAAAGACTTCAAAAAGTGTTGAGTAGCAAAACCTCACATGTAGACATTTATGTTATAGTAGCAATGACCTACACTGAAGGCCTGAATGCATATGACCTTAGAAAGTTTGCATTCTTCTACTTGGACTCTATGTGCATATCTTAAACAGAACTCTCTACAGTAATGACACCCCAATTTCCTATGCCCTGTGAGCCAGATTTTAGCTTATCCATTGTAATTCTATCAGGAACCATCCAGTGATAAGATAGTAACTTCATACCCCATCCAAACACTGTGTATGACTGTTGTAAAACAGCGAGCCATGTCACTCCCTAAAGAGCCTTACACACCTGGACAGGTCCTACTTTCTTCTGAGCCTTTTTTCCTTCCAATTTTCATTTTAAAGCCTATATTAAAATGTATTTAATAAAATCTCCAGCTCTGCTTCATAAATTATTTTCAGCACCAAGCCTGGTTTTGGCTGAATCAAGCTCCTTAAGACTAGGTGATCTCCTCGGGCTACTGGGATCGACAGTGGGCAGTTCTGCTTTATTTGTGTTCACCAGATACTGACATTTCTACTAAAATTAGGAATGAGGTGTGAGAGCTCACTTTTTCCATCATGTCCTATATAATGTTTGAAGTCTTTGCTAAAGTAATTAGACAAGAGAAGTGAATGGGATACCAATGGGAAGACATCAAATTATCACTACTTGCAGATGATATGTTCTTATATATGAGACTCCCTAAAGATTCCACCTGAAAACTCTCAGAAAAAGTGAGCACATTCACAGAATAGAGGGATGGAAAATCATTACACAAAAACCAGCAACCACCAATCATCCAATAATGAGCGTGCTAAGAGAAAAGTCAGGAAAGCAATCCCATTACAGTAGCTTAAAAAAACCACTCTCAAATAAGCCCGACCAAAGAAATGAAAGACCCCTACAGTGAAAAATTTCAAAAATGTTGAAGAATACCGTACAATATCAAGAGAGCTCCTATACCCATGGATAGGCAGAATCGATTTTTTAAAATGGTGTATTTCCAAAAAGTGATTTACAGATTCAATACAATTGCCACCAACACTTCAATGACAATCCTCACAGAAATGGAAAACCAATCCTGAAAGCTATATGGAAACACAGAGGACCCTGAGTAGCCCAGGGGATTCTTGCTGAAGAGCAATACTGGATATATCATAGTGCCTCTTTTCAAATTGTCTTACAGAACAATAGTAACAAGCAGCATGGTCCTGACACAAAACCAGGTGTGTAAGCCAAGTAAGAGCCAGAAAAGAGCTCAAGCAACCACAGTACCTACCTGCCGCTCTGTAAAGACATTAAAACATACATGTGTGATGTCAGAAGACAGCTTGTGGGAGTGGGTTCTCTCTTCCATCAAGTGGGGCCCAAGGGAATCCAACTCAAGCCACGAGGCTTTGCAGGAACGTGCCCTTACCTCATGAGCCATCTTGCTGGCCATTTGGCAGCCTCTTCAGCATTGCTCTACATAAAACAGGATGTCCACCTGTAAAAGAATGAAAGTTCATCCAAATATCTTACTCTGTACAAAAAATCAGTTCAAAATGGATCAAGACATCAATATATTGCCTGAAAATTTGAAAGTGCTAAAAGAAAACATAAATAAAACATTTCAAGATATAGGCACAGGCAATGGTTTGTTTTGTTTTGTTTTGCTTTGCTTTTCCTGAAAAGGACTCCATTATCTCAGAGAGCAGTTCCAAGAACTAACAATGAGACAGCATGAAATGAGAAACATTTTACTCAGCAAAGGAAACAATGAATTGAAGAGAAAGCCTCCAAAATGAGGCTTAGTGTCTAGAATGTATGACCAATTCAAAGCCTCACACCAAAAAATATAATCAAAACAGTAAGTGGGCTGATCAAGTAAACAGACAGTTCTCAGAAATACAAAGTACGGGAGATTGTTCAACATCATATAGCCCTGGGGGAAATACAAATGAAATCTACATGTAGATTTCCTCACACCCATCAGAATGGCTAGCTTTAACAAAAGGTACAGACAAGTCAAGTCACTACCGAAACTGACATGGAGGTGCCTCAAAAAGAAAAAAACAAAAACATAAAAACGGGTGCTTAGGAGCACTAACTGCCCCCCAGTGGACCCAAGTATTGATTCCCAGCACCCACATGGTGGCTCACAACTGTCTGTCACTCCAGTTCCAGGGGATGTGACACCCTCATCTCAACCCCACAGACATCAGTCACGCATGTGGCACACAAATGAACATGCAGTCAAAACACTACAGCAACCGAGGGCCAGAAAGTGCAAGTCCAGGTTGCTACAAGATTTCCAGCTGTGGCCTGGTGGTGGTGCCGCACACCTTTAATCCCAGCACTTGGGAGGCAGAGGCAGGCAGATCTCTGTGAGTTTGCCTCCAGCCTGGTCTACTGAGCAAGTTCCCCCCCACAGCCTCCAAAGCTACAGAGAAACCCTGTATCAAAGAAAAATTTCCAGTTATGGAAATGAGCATTTGAAGCCCTAAGTAGACTTGAGAGTGACTAATTAAAGACCTTATAAAAAATCAACAAACAAATAAATTCCTATTGAACACCTAGACTCACACTTTTGGTATAGCAAAGGAATGAAAAACGCAGAGTGGCTGGAGAGATGTCTCTGTGGTTAAGAGTACTGGCTGCTCGTTCAGAGGACTAGGGTTCAAATCCCAGCACCTAGGTGGTAGCTCATAGCATCTGTAAATTCAATTCCAGAGGGTCTGCTGTCCTCTTCTGGCTTCTGCAAGCATCAGGCACAGCAGTGGTAATACACTGACATCCATTTAGGCAAAACAGCCACACACATAAAATATGAAAAAGAAGAAAAGGGGCAGAAAGTACCCTAAAGGCTTGACCCTGACATGTACAGAAAACAAGGATTTTTTTCCTAGGCTCCCTTGTTGGTGGAAGCTTCATGTTTTCATCGCTTAGGGGAAAGAGAAGGGAAATAAATGTGCAAGGACCCCCATTCTAAAATAAAACCAACCATACAAGTCACCTTGAAAGACGACTTCAAGGGCTTCTCCCTCCCATCTTGACATTTTAATGGGGTCGGCAGTTTGAGCTTCCTTCTAATGGGAACCAGAAGAATCCTAACGGGGAAAGGCCACAACAGCAGGCCCCGCAGCCTTTGTGTCTAACTGTATCAGCTTGGTCCTCAGCTAATAGCCAACCTTCCCGACAGGCAATTACTGCTGTTCCTAATTGCTCCTATCAAACACGGCTGTTGGAAGTACCTAGTGCCCCATACTCAGCCATGCCTCAGCCAACCCAATTTTCTTGGCTTTGGTTAATGCTCTACTTTTGGCACACTGGTTGCTGTCTGGCAGTTGAGTCCATTCAGACGTGTTAAACTTTCCAAAGACCCTCTTTGATCAATGCCAGAAGATGATCTAATTAGGTTCTGTCTTAGGGAGTAAAAAGGCAAAGCACAATGTCTCCTGTGTGGTTTGTCGGTACCATGAAAGACGATGAAAGCTCATTTAGAATTCAGCTCACAGACATCCACGGTAGAGATATCTGGAAGCCACATTTTCTTAAATGCACGTAGAAATGGGTATTTGTGTGGGAAATTATGAGTGCCCATAGGAAAGAACGAGTTTAGAATTTAAAGAATGTAAGCTCTGATATATAGCTAAATGTAGGAAGCATAATCTTAGCAATATTTTTATCAGTTCTTTGAAAACTTTCATACAAAGTATTTTGAACACACACACACACACACACACACCAAATATGCCTGCCCCATCCTCTCTCTCATCCCTTCCAATTCAACTTTAAGATGTCATCTTCTTCTTCTTCTTCTTCTTCTTCTTCTTCTTCTTCTTCTTCTTCTTCTTCTTCTTCTTCTTCTTCTACTACTACTACTAGTACTACTACTACTACTACTACTACCTTTTCTTCTTTCCTTTCTTCCTTCCTTCCTTTCTTTCCCCTTCAAATCCAGTTTGTGTTACCCAGCTAGTCTTGAAAGTGCAGTCTGCCCTGATACATGGTCAACTATCAATGGCCACACCATTGAAGGAAACTGACCCCCCCATTCCCAGCAGCTTTCAAATGTCAGTAGCTCCTCAGTTCATGGGGGACTTCATGCCCACTGTTACCCCTCTGTGCTGGGATTTTTACTGCAGCTTGCACAGGCTTTGTGAGTGCTAACAAAATCACTGAGTGTTCATATGCGCATCTGCCCCATTTTATGTGGGAAGCACTGTCTCATTGATGTTATTGGCAACCTCTGGCTCTCACTATCTTTCTGCACCCTCCCCAAACATTTTTTTATTTAAAAAGTTTCCAATGTGATTAAATTACAGCTCTCGTTATTTCCTTCCACTCCATTTTAAACTGTCCGTTGGTGCCAGTAAAGTCAGTTCTCACCAGATTGAACATGAACTAGACTTTCAAGTGGATCTCTTCAGTTCATTCCCCATGAACCAGCAGGGATCCTCTGTACATCCACTACAGCGTGACCTAAGATATGACTCTAGGTATTATAGAAAGGGCAAAGCTAGAAAGAACCAGTGTTTTCTAGGACCAGATAATATAGAATTAGTACAAGAAAGTCACTATGAAAATGAATGGAAACATGACAAACTGTGGAAAGGAAGTAGGACATGACATCAGAGTTAATTATGGCACTAAAAATGCCATTTCCAATAAAAATAATAATATATGTAAAGAAATAGGAAAGTGCAGCTGATTCACAGAGTGAATATAAACTGTCCCCTGAGGAATCTGACATTGTAATTACTAAAGACTTTAAACCAGCTGTTTTATAAACAGCGTCCAATAATAAAAACCATGTAAAGAGTGAAGAAAATATGAAAATGATAACTTTCTAGTGTAGACTAGCAACAAAGAAATATTTCTAAGTATTCTGGAAACTCTGGAGGTAAACCATAAGATCACTGAGATGAATTCAACTGTAACTACCTGCACAAGACCACGTGATCCAAAATCCCAGCAGAGATGAGGGGGAGCCCATGAAGTTCCACCCCTAGCTGAGGATCTGGACACTTGGTGGCTGCTGGGAGGCATCAAGTCAGATTTCTTCCAGGAGGAAGTCCCTGTGAGGTTTACCAAGTGCTCCTAGCAGGTCCTTCAGATGATATCACTGTGAAGTTACCCATGTCCTCATAGAAGATCCTTCCAGGATAAAGCCCCTGCTAGGTTGTCCATGCTTTCTTGGAATTGTGTTTCCAGGATGAGATTATTGTAAGGTTACCCATGTTCTCCTAGCTGGTCCTTCCAGGATGATACCACTATGAGGTTACCCATGCTCTCATACACGGTCTCAAATGACAAAAAATAAAGAAAATTTCACAAGAAGAGCACAAAATAGTATTTAATTTATCAAAAGAAAACTTCAACTAACTTGAAAGGAAATTCGTTGATGTCAACTTCTTGGGTAAAAGAAAAGAGAAAGAATTTTTTAAAATGAACAGATTCTCAGAAACCTGTGGGACTCATGAAGCCTAATAATATTCACAAAATAGAAACCCTGGCTGTGGCGGTGGGGGGGGTGTTGAAGAAAAAAGAGCCCAAGCTGTTCAAATGTGATTTTTAAAAAGTCCACTCATCTGCATAAAAAATTGATCAACACATCCAGATAAAAGGGAATAAAGAGATTATTTGAAGTTTCAAGAGACAATGAGAAAATTAAAAAAGTAAACTTGATTTCACTTTAGAAATCATGGGGATCAGAAAACAGTAAGATAACTTATTCAAAGTGTTGAAGGAAAAGGACTCACTTTAGATTCAAGCACACACAAAAGTCAAAACGAGTATTACCTAAAATAAACAGTGCAAACAATAGCAAGAAATAACTGGGAGAGGGAAATATGTAGAACTATACTAAAGTAAGAGAAAAATAGATTTTAAAGAGAAAGTAGAAAAATAATTGCATTACGACAAAAGTGATGATCTATAAGGGAAAACAATTACAGAACCCAAATACATTTTTTAAAGATCTGCCAGAAATCAAAGGAGAAACAAATGACAATGGTGATTATTTTGAAACTTGAATATTCTAAACTCACTAACTGTAGAGTAACTAAACAGAAAACCAAAAGAAAATATATGTCTTGGACAATGCTACAAGCTAGATGGATAATATATATCTAAAGAGTATTCCCCTGAACAATACCAGAATTCACACTCTCAAGTGCTCTTGGAACGTTTTCTGAAATATTTTAATAGGTCCCAAAACAAGCCTGTGATGTTTAGAGGTTAAGTTATGCAGAATTTGTTTCCTAAACATGGAGGAATCAACTTGGAAATCAATAATGGAAATAAATTTTTGGAAATTTACAAATGTTTGGAAACTAGAAGACACATTCCTAAGTAAGTGGGTTGACCATTGGTCCAAACAGAAATTTCAAAGACAGTTGGAAAACTGAGTGAGAGGAATGAAAATATGCCATACCAAAATGTACAGGCTTAGAGAGAGAATTTACCTTCCAACGCATATATTAAAAATAGATAACTCGCCGGGTGGTGGTAGCGCACGCCTTTAATCCCAGCACTAGGGAGGCAGAGGCAGGCGGATCTCTGTGAGTTCGAGGCCGGCCTGAACAATACAGAGAAACCCTGTCTCGTAAAACCAAAAAAAAAAATAGATAACTCAAATGAATATATTAAACTGTTACCTGAAGAAACTAGAAAAAGATCAGTCCAAATCCAATGGTAGCAGAAAGAAAATGGTGAAGAGGGGTAATTAATTTCATAAATAGTAGGATTAGAAGGACAATATGGAAAAAAAATCAATGAACCAAACTGCTTCTTTGAAAGATTGGTAACACTGATAAATATTTATCATGTCTGAACTGAGCAAAGAAAGAGAGCAGACTCCAATTCAAGAAGTCAAAAAAGGAATTATTGAGGGCAAATGTAAAGAAATAAGAGTATCATATAAAGAACTGTGGTGACTTAAACAAGAGTAGCTCCCATAGACTTAGGTATTTGAACAATTTGTCCCGTGTTGGTGATGATGTTTGAGAGGCTGTCAAAACTTTGGGAGATGGAGCATTTCTGCAGGGAGTGCCTCACTGGGCATGTATAATCTCACCCAACATCCAGTTTTCTTTCTCTGTTTTGTTCTTGCATATGAAGATATGAACTCTCAGATTTCTCTCCTGCTTTATTGTCTGCCTCTTGCTGCCATGCCTCCCAGCCATAAGCATAAACAAACTTTTCCTTCTGTAAGTTGAATTGGTAATGTTTTGTCGCGGCAAGAGAAAAATACATCGTATATGAATTGGTACTGGGAATTGTTGGGAAGAACCCGACCATACTGGTTTTTGGAAAAAGGTGGAAAACTTTGGCACTTTGACTAGAAAATAATTGGGTGCTGTATGTAAGCAGAGTTTTAAGGGCCATCCTAATAGAAGTTTATAAGATAGCAATGCTGAGAGCTAAGTGGACTGTGGATACCCAACTCCAGGCATTCCAGGTGGGAATAACATTATATTAACAACTGTACTTGAGGCTATTGCAGTGATATTTTGGCAAACAAAACTCTGACTGCTGACTACCCTGTCCTAAAAACCTGCCTGAGGCAAACTTTTAAACTAAGGGACTAATTTCTTTGGCAGAAGGGATTTCAAGCCAGCGAACCATTGACCCTGTAGTGCTGTTATTGGTAATGCTGATGCTGGTCTGCAATGAAAATGAGAAAGTGGGGCAGAGAGAAATAAAAAATGTATGGTTTGGAGAGAAAGGAGCGTTAAAAAGCTTAATGTTATAAGAAGAAAGGTTGTAATTGCTAAGGAGAGCCATGATGTTCGCTAGAAGACAGGGTGGAGTGTCCTCAGGGCACCACTCCACCCAGCTAAGCTTCCAATTTATGAAAGGAAAATGCCTAAGAAATGTTCTGATCCTAGAAAGCAACAATAAACAAAAGCCACCGCTAACGTGATCAGAGGGTCCAGGGTCCAACCCAACCTGGCAGCTGAACTTGGTAGTACTACCCACATGGTGATGACTAAGAATGAAAGGGTCAAGGAGTCTTCCTCTGTGTTTTCAGAGACCTACTGAGGCCAGCCAACATGTGGCTGTGGAGTCCCTTCCATGAAGGTCCTGAGAGAATGGGAGGCTTTGAGAAGCCGCTGTATGAAGCTGTGAAAATGTTGTAACTCCAAGATGCTGAGGATGCCAGAGTCTTGGGCTATCTGCCAAGGAGAGCTGCATTCGGGGAGTGGAAGTAGCTCAAGACAAGGGAGAGATAAAAGCTGTAGTCAGCAAAGCTGGAGGGACTGAGCCATTTGAGAGCTCTTTGACAGGGATATATGGATTTGGTATTTGCCAGGCTGGGTTTCAGCCTTGCTTTGGTCCAGTATTTCCTCATTATACACCCTTTCCTCTCATTTGAAATAGTAATGTATATTCTGTGCCATTGTGTTGAAAGTATGCAATTTTCTTTTTCTTTTATAGAAGTTTATAATTATGAGATTGCCTTGGACTTTTAAACAGTGTTGAAATTGTGAAAGATTATGGCAACCTCTGTGGTTGAACTAAATGTAACTTGCATTGTGATGTGGCCATGAGCCTTTAGGGGACAGGAAGTGTAATGTGGGGGGGGGTTCGAGTGAGAGTGGCCCTCATAGGCTCAGATGCAAGGAAACTTGGTCTCCAGTTGGTGGTGCTGTTTAGGGAGGTTTAGGAGGTGCAGCCTTGCTGGGGGAGGTGTGTTACTGGAAGCAAGCTTTTAGGGTTAATATCATATACCGCTTCTAGTTTTCTCTTCTTGCTTTCTGTTTTCAGTTTTAGGCATGAGCATTAAGCTCCAACTGCCATGTCTATTACTCACTGCCATGCCTCCCCACCATGATGGACTTGTAGCCCTCTTTAAGTTCTAATAAACTCTTTCTTTTATAAGTTACCTTGATTGTGGTAACAAAAAACAGTAACTGATTCAGTAATATTATGGTCAGTTGCACACAAACAAACTACAGGGCAAACTAACAGTGACTAAAAAAGAAAAGCATCCTGAATAGAACTATGAGACATAAATGGGATGAATTAGTACCCTAAAATTTATTTTCATGAGTTGGACATTGTGGTGCATACCTTTGATTCCAGGATTCAAGAAGCAAGCGATTCTCTGTGAGTTCAAGGCCAACCTGATTTACAAAGCAAGCTCCAGGCCAACCAGGGCTAGATATGAGAACTTATCTAAAAAAAAACTTTTCACAAAAATCTTGGCCCATATTGTTTTAATTCTATAGATACATCAAATAAATTAATACCAATCCTTTGCAAACCCTATCAAAATATAGAAGAGGTTGAGAATACTTCCTAACATGTCCTACAAAGTCACTATTATTTTAATATTCAATCCAGAAAAAAATTACAGTAGAAGTACATTCCAATATCCCTTGTGGACATAAATATAAAAATCCTCAGTAAATTCTAGCAAACCAAATCCAACAACAGATTTGAAGAATTATAAACCATGACCAAGTAGGATTTTTTCCAAGAATGCAAAGTTGGCCTACTATGTGATAGTCAATCATAAAATAAATAGCCCATATCCTCACTTGACTTAGAAGGGGTAATGACAAAATGTTGTATACTTTCATGATCAAGACACCTAACAAACTAGGAATAAAAGAGGATTTTCTCACCATAATGAAGTATGTAGCTAATACAAACCCCAATCATGTTTTTACATGCTATTAATGAGCTTCCAAAACAAAATTCAAATTTCCACTCTCAACAGCATCAGGAATAATAATAGACTTAAGAATAATATTAAAGAAGTACAAGACGTACACAGTTGAAAGTACAAAAGCACTGCTGAACATGAATAGAGAAGGTGCAAGAGAGTGGGAAAGTGTGTATTCCCCCATGGTTTGGAAGATTTAAGATGTCAATATTCTAAATGCAAAGGATGAACTTGGTCTTCTTTCTTGTGCCACCAATGAAAATAATTGGGTCTAAACATAAAAAGCTAAAACTATAAACCTCTTAGAAGAAAATGGAGGAGTAAATCTTTGTGACCTTGGCTAAAGCAAAGCCTTACTAGGTTTGACACCAAAACTCACAAAAGAAAAAAAAAGTAACCAGGGCTTTATCCAACTCTTTAAAAAAATCTGTACCTCTAAAGACATGATGAAAAAGTCAAATGCAATCTCCAGAATAGGTGAAAATATTGGCAAGTTGGGTATCTGTTAAAAGGCATACCTAGAAAAAAATGTTTTAACTCTTATAACTCAAAAATATCAAGACAAAGGGCCCAATGGAAACATGCTCAAACAATTTGAATGGATTTTATTTTTTTCTTTTCTTTTCCTTCTTTTTAGTTTTAGAAACACTCTTACTTACATATCCATCCTCTCATTCCCTTGCCCTCCCATCCTCCCATTCTTCCCATCTGCCCCCCAACCCACCCACCACCCACTCCCCAGGGATAGTGAGACCCTCTAAGGGGAATCATCAAAGTCCATCTCATCATTTGGGGGAGGGGACAGGTCCTCCTTTCTATATCTGGCTGCAATAGTGTCCTTCCAAAGTTCATTTGTGACCTAGGAATAAACACTGGCCCCACTGTTAGAGGTTCCATAGACTGCCTTGGCCTGCTGCTACCCATATTCAGAGGGTTCGGTCCAATGCTGGTTTGCCTGCTTTACGACTAGGGCCTGCGTGCTCTCATTAGGTCAGGTCTACTGTTTCTGTGAGTATGTCCAGTTCTGTCTTGGTTCATTTGGTCATCTCTCCTCCCTCTCTGCAACTGAATTCTGGGAGTGTGGCTCAGTGCTCAGCTATGGGTGTCTGTTTCTGCTTTGATCAGTTACTGAGTCAATCAAGGCTCTAGGAATGGTTACTAACCAAGGTAGTCAGTAATCAATCTCATTATAGGGGAAGGACATCAAAGGCAACTTCTCCAACACTGCCTAGATTCTTAGTTGCGGTCATCCCTGTGGATCCCCTACCATTTCCAGTGTGCCAGACTTTTCTCCAAACCTGTTCTGGCTCCCTTTATCAAGGCATCTCCTTTCTTGTCCTCTTCTTTTCCTCCCCTGTCTCAGTTCTTCTGTTCTCCTCCTCCATCCCCTTCTCATCCTTCCATCTCCCTCCTCTCTCCACCCCCCTACCCTGTGCTCCAAATTTGCTCAGGAGTTCTTGTTCCCCTTCCCTTCTTCTGGGGACCATGAGTTTTTCTCTTGGGGTCTTCCTTGTTTCCTAGCTCTACTGGCGGTGTGGATTATAGGCTGGTAATCCTTTTTTCTCTATGCCTAACAGCCATGTATGAGTGAGTACATACCATGTTTGTCTTTTTGTGACTGGGTTACCTCACTCAGGATGATTTCTTTTTATTTTAAGAAAACGTAAGAATCAGAAAGATCCATGCTCAATATGATTGGTCAGTGTAGAGATGCAAGTAGGAGCTATTAGACAGCAGACATCACTCCAACCTCCCTAAGAAGGTTTACACTAAAAAGACGTATGACAAAAGTGTTTACAAGGATTACAGAAAACTTAGCGATCATGTATTTCTGATAGGGGTGTAAGTTGTACAGTTATTTTATTAGATGAGTTGGTAAATCCTTAAAAAGATAAGTATGTAGTTACCAGAATAATGAATTTCACTTCTAGGCATAGGCCCCAAAGAAATGAAAGCATGTCCACACAAAAATTTGTGTATAGATATTTATAAGCAACATTTTTATAACATAAAAGTGGGGAAAAGTGGAAACAAAGGTTTGTCACATCCATCGATAGATAAAATGCAGTGTGCTCATGTGTCCAATTATTTACCCATAAAGACATGAAGTTACTCCCAGAACTCGGGAGGCAGAGGCAGGCGGATCTCTGTGAGTTCGAGGCCAGGTACGGGGGGGCTCGGGAGGAAGGGAGGGAATGGGAGAGGGACCTGGAACTGACTTGTGAAGCAACCTTGTTTCTTATCTAAATTTAAACTGGAAAATAAAATAAAAAAAAAACAAAAAGACATGAAGTTACACACATAGTATGGATGAACCATGAAAGCCTTATGTTAACTGAGAGAAACTAAACACAAAAGGTCACCTGATGTATAATTCCATTTATATGAAATGATCAAATAGGTAGATTCATATAGAAATGAAATAGAATGGGCTGTGTTAGGGTTAAGTATAAGAGAATAGAGAGACAGCTTGCTGGTCTGGAGAACTTTTTGAGACAATAAAAATGTTCTAAAGTAGACAGTTTGGTTGCACAAGTCTGAACATTCTATGACCTACTGATCTGCCCACTTTAAAAGGAAGGATTTTATGGTAGGTGGATTATATCTCAATAAAACTGCTATTTACAAAATATAAATCACATCATACATCTGTGTTTTAAGATGTTCGATAGTTTCCCCTGCTGTTAAATTCCAAAGAGTGGCCATGGACACATTGTTCTATATCCTTCACATCCTCCTCCTCTATGCACTCAGTGGCCCTGGCTCATGATCTCCACTTTGAACACAACTTGTTACTTTCTCCTGTAGGGGCCTGTTTGGTTTTTGTTTTGGGAGAGGGTAGTGAAATGTACATTCTCTACTTTGCCAACAGTTTTTCCAACTCATTCCTTCCATTTGTCTAGAATGGAAATTTCTCCCTCTCTGCCCTTGGACAACTTTATTATTTATTTTCCTTAAGCATTTACAGCTCGAGTGGAGATTGTTTTGTGTGTTTACATGTGCATTTGTACATTTGTCTTTTGACCCCGAAGCCTAATTCCCTCTAGTAATAAGCTATCTCCATCTTAGAGAGAACCTTCTCTGGTTTTTCATTAGTTATACTCCAATTTCTATAAATGTTTGTCCAGTCATTGTTACTCTGTACCTGTTTCTTGAATAAATTCTCAAGTCTAATGGCAGAGCTACCAAATTTCTTCTCACACACAGCACATCATAAAGAAGGCCAGCACAATGTGAATGCAGTAGCGACTACTGAGCAGCCACGCCGACAGCCATGCTTTTCCACATGATGGGATTAGAATCCCCCTAAAGACCTCATTCAGAATGCCACCATTGTGTCCTGACAAGGTAAACTATGTGCTGCAGAGAACAAAAATATGAAAGTTGTCCTTGAGGAATTTACATCTGCTGACCTAAACAGTGGGAAATAATAAATCTGGTGGTAGCAAAGTGCTTGGGAGTTACAAGATTCAAGGTCATTGATTTTTTTTTTTTTTTTGGTTTTTTGAGACAGGGCTTCTCTGTATTGTTTTGGAGGCTGTGCTGGAACTCGCTCTGTAGACCAGGCTTGCTTCGAACTCACAGAGATCCACCTGCCTCTGCCTCCCAAGTACTGAGATTAAAGGCATGCACCACCAACGCCTGGCAAAGGTCATTGATTTTTGATGGAAGATATCACTGAACTGGTTAAATTTACTTTAGGACATAATTATGGAGAAAGTGACCCCAGATTAGTGATTCTTAAATCAGGGATGGGGAGATAGAGATAATTTTGCTCTACAACACACCATTCATTGGCCATGCCTAAGAATATTAGATATAGGGGAAGGGACTGTTGGCATCTGGTAGCAAGAATGAAGGAGACTTCTGAGCATTCTCCAATGCTCAGGATCATCCCTTCTGAACAGATATGTCCCACTCAATGTCATCAGTGCTAAGACTAAGAAGCCTGGGTCACTCAATGGTACTTGGTGCTAAAATTGTAATGGGAGAGACTGGTTTTGGATGAATCAGGCTAACTACACCGGAACCTGTGTTCCATCTCAGTATCACACAGGCAGAGAGATCATCAGTCATGCTGTTATCCTCTGCTATAGTACAGGAAGAAGGGTTATGCATAAAATGTTTTTGCTGAAGAATCAAATCATACGTACCTGATCAAGACCATACGACGGATAATTGGATGATTAAAAATATGCGTGAGTCACATGTTATTTTCAATAATCTCACTACTGCAATGTTGAAACTTTTAAGCCTTAATATTGCTTTTGTGGCTTATATGTGAAATTAAAGACAGTCTAGCTAGACATCAAAGTCATCACAATCTTATCAGCTGAAGCAAATCAACTTAAAATTAAGTAGCTCGCTTAAATAAAATTATTAATTAAAAATCGGCACAGGCCGGCTGCAGAGGTAACAAATGTTCTAAAGGTGAACCACAAATTAGCCAAGCTGGGGAGCTGCTTCCTGTAGGGATCTTCTTCCCCTAAGAGCCCGGAATGGAAGGGATGGAAAATATGGAAAAGCACACAGAGAAGCAATCACACTAAACAGCCCAGCCTGAAGACTATTTCAATCTAGATGATTTTCATTATGTAAAGAGCATATCCCTGAATTAATTTCTCAGTGTTGTGCCAATACATATTTTCCAATATCCCAAGCTTCCTAGAGCATCATTTTGTTGGGAAAATAGGAGAGACAGGAAGACAGCTTTTGTCTCAGGGTCAACCTGTGTTGCTTGGAAATCCCTGCCTATGAGATGCCCTGTTGTCCTTGCTTTCAGGTGGATTAGATAGAAGCCCTTCATCCAAGCCACCTGCTTCTATGTGACCGTATCTCTGCTCTTTTTCAACCCCACCTTGTAAACTACAGTTTCAGCTTCGTAGACTTGGCTGCTATGTCGGATGCACTGACTGTTTTTTTCTGTCTCCTCAGGGATCTCTGCTTGGTGAATCTCCTATAATTTATTTTCAGTTCAAATACTGCCTCCTCTTGGGGTTTCTCTCCTTAAAGAAGTGCTTCACCAATCACTCATTCCCACATTATCATCTTCACTGAAGCAAACACTCCCTAAAATCATGACATTTGTTTACTTGCTCCACGAAGGAAGGGCCTTGTATGTTCCATTCCCAGTATTCCCCTGGCGTGTTGAATGGTGCCTGGCATGTGGAAGGAGTTTGGCAAATATTTGTTGAATGAATACATGAATTAGATAAGCTGGGGCTTGGACTGGATCATCTAGGAGGGTATCCTTCCAGCAATGAAGTAGTATGATTTTCAAAATCCATCACAAAAGGCATCCATCTTTCCAACTGAGAGATTCTCCCTGCGTATTGGCCAAGATAGGATTTCTCGGGGCTTAACTGCAATGGCGGGTGAGCAGGAATAGCAAAACAGATGCCTTTGGGGGTCAGACACATCTTCCTCTGAGTTTAGCAGTGGAGCAAAGAGCAACCACCACAATCAACACAGAGGCTGATGAGAGAGCAGCTGGTCCTCTGCCAAATGGCCTTTGTGGATGTTAGAGCCAGCTTCCCTGAAAACAGCCCTTTATTTAGAACAGTACTCCAAGCGAAGCTTGCCCTCCACCCCCTGCCTGTTCCTTTCTCAATTGGGCTCTCCAGCTTGTCACATATGTGTTCAATTGCTTTCTTCACATCAGCTTGGGTAACCCTGATGTGAGGGAGATGAGAGAGTCAGCCATGAGGTCTGTGAAGGTCTGATGAAAGCAACTTTAACACATAACCATTTGCCTTGGCAGGAGCTTGGGCCAAGAGCAAAAGTCCTCTTGATGTGTCAAATTATAGATAAACACAAGTTTCGAAAACATTTGTGATATAACTGCAAATAAATGCTGGTAACTGGCAGGGTGCTCCGTTTACAAATATTCCTGTCATCCAAACAGTAAGAGGATGAACTTAAATACGACTGACTTCTCAAACATTTGAAAGCACATTAATGGGCAGGCTCTGAGGCTACAAGCATAAGAGAATATGAATTAAGGAGTAAGGTCGAGCCATCCAACAGCAAAGTTGCACAGGGTTATGGCCATGGGATCTGAGCTTTACAGAGATGATTCAACTGAGAATTCCTGTGAGATTTCTTCTCCAGTTTCTCCCATCTTCTGAAGACTTTCTGAGTTGCCCACACCCATGACTCAAGCTTAGGTTGGCTTGTATTCTGTGAAGTGTGTCCTTAGAAACAAGATGAAGAGCCTTGGGCCCTGAGAAGACAATTACACCTGGCAGTCTCCAAAAGGAAAATATTAATAAGAACACCTGGCCTTCTGCACATCTCTGTGGTGAAGGTGATGCTAAGAGGAGTCAGAGAAGGGGCCCACCCTTCTGATCACTTCTATCCATCCATCAATCTACCCAAGAGCCAAGATATATTTATTATATTTCTCTTGTGTGCTAAGTACCATGCTAGGCATTGAACTACTTCATTAAGAAAAACTTTGGTTCTGGTATCTGAGATAAAAGTACAAATCTGAAGATAGAAGACTCAGACTTTGGCTGTTATCTGAATTGGCACTAACATTGAGAAACCAAAAATCACAGAGTACACATGTTTTAGGGGAACATCCAATACAATGTTAGGGGTACAATAGCATTTCCTTCTGGTGTCTCTGTTGAGTTTCTTCTAACATAAACATGTATGCCTATTTAAGTATAAAATTTAGTAAGTTGCCAAAGTATCTTCCTCCACCCCATCTCTCTCTGTCTCTCTCTCTCTTTCTCCCTCTTCCTTCACATTTATTGACATGTAATGGTTGTATAGACACACTCAAGGGTCATGTGGATCTTCTTTGCACTCCTAAAATGCAGTTTTGATCTCTCCAAATTTACCAATTCAAGACACCAAGAGTTCCTTGAATTTTGGCAATTGTGATCACAACTTCTTCTGGCTCATAGGCCATTGTTAGCACCCATCCCACCCATTGTATCCAGGCCTTGTCTAATCACAGAACCCAGGCACTTCTTTGAGTTCCATAAGAAACTAACACAATCACCAAAGGTATTGGAAATTTAACAGAAGACATTTTGGAGGTGGGGGATAGGGTAGAAGCAAAAAAAATAAAAAAGAAAAAGAAAAAGCATTTGGTAGGAGGATAACTTCAACAGACACAATTTCACTTGCTCCAAGCCTGCTAGTTAAGAGACCTGAGCAAGTCACTTGACTTTCTGGGTCTCAGTTGCTCGTATTTAAAATGGGCACCATAGTACTTGCTCACAGGGTTGATACATATATGAAATGTGTTTTGTTGGAGAGATGGCTCAGGAGTTAAGAGCAAGTACTCAAGTAGTGCTCTTGCAGAGGGCCCAAGTTTGGTTCCCACCAGTCATGTCTGGTGGCTCAGAGAGAGCTAACATCTCTGGCTTTCTCCAAAACTGCAGCCAGATGCATGGACTCCCCCCCAACACACACACACACACACACACACACACACACACACACACACACACACACGAGAGAGAGAGAGAGAGAGAGAGAGAGAGAGAGAGAGAGAGAGAGAGAGGCAGAGGCAGAGACAGAGATACAACTACAAATGATAAAAAATAATTTTTAAAAAGGTAAGTTCAATGTTCCATTCCAGCTCATGTACTGGGGGTGATGATAGATAGGTAGATAGAGGATAAATAGAGCTAAGAAAGGCTCTCATGTGTATTTACACACATACATAGATGGGCATCATCATCATTTCTTTAATTCCTGCTTCCTCTCATTCTGCATTTTTTTCCTTCCTCACTTTCCTCTCCTGTCTCATTCAGAAAGAGAAACAGGCCCTCCTCTCCCTCTGTTCTCTTTGCTCCAAGGTCTTGGTTCCCACTGACATCATAGCCCAAGCATGTTTACTAAGGTATTTTCCAGACAATGATGGCTTCCTTCTTGTGAGGGATTAAGGTGTCAAATGTCAGGATAATATTTTTTCAACTTGTTACATTTATGTATACACAAAAGGTTCCATGGCTTTAAATCAATATTAAAAACACTGGCTGAGTCTTTGGGAGGGGGGTGTTTTCACTCTCAAAAAATTCTGTGGTTCAGAGGAAGTAGAGTTTCTTGGTGGTGAGCGAGGCCTCTGCACATGCCTTCAAATGATGGCCAGGACAGCACAGTCCATCCGGGCCTGCTCCCACCCTTCTCCCAGGACACAGAAGATGACAACATCCATTTATTTATTTATTTATTTATTTATTTATTTATTTATTTATTTATTGGTTTTTACGAGACAGGGTTTCTCTGTATTGTTTTTCGGTCCAGCCCGGCCTCAAACTCACATCGATCCGCCTGCCTCTGCTTCCCAAGTGCTGGGATTAAAGGTGTACGCCACCACCACCCAGCATCCTTTTCTAAAAAGTCAAGGACACTACAGTACCAGACGGCTAGAACCTTGCACAGAAGTCAGATAATATGCCATTCCCCTCAAAAAAAAGTATTTTATCACATTAGTCTCAGAATATTCCTCCCTTCTTTGATTCATTCCACCTCCAAAATAGTCAATCACACAAATGTCACAGATGAAAGGACACTTTTGGGAAAGAGAACATATGATCACAGAGATTCACAATCTTAGTTTATGTATTGGCATTGACTTATAGCTGCAATGAACACAGTCTCCCAGAGATCCACTCCTTTCTCCTATAAACCACACGGGTGTGTGTGCTGTATATTTTTTCTGAAGCGTATTTACATCTATTTGAGTGTTGGTAGAAAATCACATTAAGAACCGAAAGCTCCCATTGCTATCTTAGTTTCAGATCTACTGTGTGACTCCTTTCCTCCTTGTTACCATGGCCCACATGAGAAGATAGGAGGTTGCTTGCTGTCTTTGGCATGTGTCAGAGGAAGAAGTTGACTTTGGAAGCATTTTGGTATAACTATAGTCTATTGTATGTTTGGGATACAGATAGAGACAGACAAAGAGGAACGTGAAAGGCCTGTTCTGTCACCCATTCCACACAGGTGTGTCATGGAAAGAGCCCAGCAGACTTGGCTGGAGTCTCAGCTCTATGGTAATGAGCTTTGTGTTTTGGGAAAAACATACAGGGTGTAGTCTTCCTCTGTCACAGAAGAATAATAACATATGCTTCATGAGACTCTGAAGGTTTGAGAATGGCAGTTGTTTCTGTTTTCAACACCACTATCTCTTGAATGTTGTTCCTACCTTTTTGGACCTTCCTCTCCAATTCCAGGAAGCACCAGATGTAGAACTAGAAACTATTGTTTTCTGTCTTGACTTCCTTTCCCTAGGTGATTCCATCCATACTATCCCTGTTATTTCTCCATAAGAAAAGTGTGAAGATGGTCTTCCCACCGTTCATTTAACCCAACCAAAAGAAGGAATTATTTAGTAATATGTTGACATATCATGTGGTTTTCAGGCTTACATTTTCCCAGAGTCATCACTATTGGTAGATCAGAGCCTACAAGAAGAGTAATGGGACAGGTTCAAAGGGGGAACATGTTCAAATGACAAAGCCAACAGTTTATGATCAAGGCCTATAATGTCCCAAGACTGTAAACAATATGTCTAAGGGACCCTGATGCTCTATCATTTTGCAGGGTCTGGTTACAGAGTTGAAGGTGTGACTATAAATGCACACATGGCCTCATTGGCACTCAGAGGCTAGTGAGCCTAAGAACACTGGAGTTACAGTGCATGGAGCTTAGTTTACAGTAGATTCTTAATGAATTTTAAACTATATAAAACTTGGGAGTTAGAATGGTGACATAGCAGCTAAAAGCACTTGTTGCTCTTCCAAAGGACCTGGGTTCAGCTCCCAGGATCCACATAGCAGCTCACAACCACCTGTAACTCCAGGTCCAAGAAGTCTAGCATGCTCTCCTAGCTCTCATGGGTACCAGGCATGTATGTGTTACATATACATACATGCAAGCAAAGTGTCCACAAATAAAAAGTGAAATGTTTATTTAAAAAACTAGTATTTCCCCTAACCATTGAGCTTTATTGAAAATTTCATAGAATTAGAGTTTAACAATATTTTCGAATGTCTGGTGACCAAAACCTTCCCTGGAGATAGAAGAAGCTTGCAGATTCAATCAATGTAAAATAAACTATTTAAGAACAAAAGAAAACTGGGAATGTCTGGAGGCCAAAAAAAAAAAAAAAAGAGGAGTGGATGGCTTTAGGCACCTGATGGGAGATAATTATAACACTTGGCTAATACATTTTTGGCGCAAGCTTCTTGGCAAAGAAGGCAAAGTAGAAACATGCTGGGTTACTTAGTTTTGGTTTTCTGACAATGGAAAACATAGAATTTTTTCTGAAGAGACGAATTTTTTCCTGGAACTGAACATGGGCATTTATCACATGAGTCATTGCTTAAGGATGCTAAGGACAAAATGGACCCATCTCCCTCTGTGGTTTCTTACCATGCAGCTTCCCATCTGGGTGTTCTCATTTCCACCCTTTATGGGTGTTTTTTAGTGATCAGGAATCTTTTTAAAGCATTTGGGTGGGCCTGAAACAAACAAAAATGGAATCACTTCTGCCTCCCACCTCACCACTCACTAGCCCCAGGCCCTAGAGTGGGAATGTGCAGGTAATTTTATCTAGGTATAATCTTAAGGCAATAATGATAAAAGATGCAATTTCTAATTATATCTTTTGTCAACTGCAAGTATATTTTATAAGTGCAAACGTGATGACTGAGGTGGTTTGAATAAGAATGGCCCCATAGGCTCATAGATTTGAGTGCTCTATCACCAGGGAGTGAAAGAGTTACAAGGGTTAGGAGGTAGTGCTGTTGGAGGAAGTGTGTCACCAGGGGGTCGACTTCAAGGTTTCAAAATCCCATGCCCCTCAGCCCCCACCCCTCTCTCAGCCAGTAGACCAGGATGTAGCTGTCAGCTGCTGCTCCCGAACCATGTGTGCCACTATGCATCCTGCCACGATGAAAATGGACTGGACCTCTGAAACTGTAAGCAAACCCTCAATTATATACTTTCTTTCATAAGAATTGCCATGGTCATGGTGTCTCTTCACAACACTAAGACACTAAGCCAGTGGTGCCCAACCTTCCTAATGCCGTGACCCTTTACAGTCCCTCGTGTCATGATGACCCCCAACCATAAAATTACCTTCTTTGCTACTTCATAACTGTAATTTTGCTACTGTAATGAATTGTAATGTAAGTATCTGCGTGCTATCTGTGAAAGGATCGGTTAATCCCAAAGGATTGTGATCTGCAGGTTGAGAAGCACCTAAGGTTTTGTCAGAATGAAGAGCTCTTCCAAGCCCTTCAAGCTCATCCTTGTCTCAGCCCCTTCAGTTATTGTTGGTGGATCCCCAGATGATCGTGTTAAAGAGGATTCTGATGTCGCCTCTCACAGTGGCAGCAGCAGCATGATCACATCATGTTTGCATGTGAGAAGGGAGTGACACACGCCTGCAGTGAAGGCTGCCATGGTTGTGCATTTACATTTTCCTGCTGCTAGCAAAACAAATTTCATATGACAGCAACTAACAGTTAAACGTGTTTCCTGTAGTTCCTCTATGTTTGTTAGTGGAAACATCCTAAGATGTAAGAACATACATATTATCACATGGCACTTGGACCTTTGGGGTTCCCAAGAGCTGATATATACGTACATAGGGAGCAAACCAAACAGAAACTCACCTCCACCCTCAAAAACATGTCAAGCCCACAGTGCAAGTTATAATCATTATTAAGAATTTGTTTTCTTAGTCAATTTATGAATTATTAATTAAAATCCTACTCTACAACTAATGACTGCTCTTTGTTCTTTTTATATTTACTTAGGCAGTAGAACCCATTTAGAGTTATAAATTATAAAGCATCCCAGTGAGGCACTTTGACCATTCTGGAAATTTCAGGCTGTATACAACAGCTGGCCTTTGTGGGTGTGCACCCTGAAGGACATGGGTCCCCCCAGAATAAACTGTAATTCCAAGGTTGCATAAGGCAGTTGGCAGGTCCTGAGGGGACCGCTGCTGGTTTTGACTGCCCAGACACCTTTCATCTCATTATACTGCCCATGCCAAATCAATGCCTGTATTCCCCACAACAATACACATTTACTAAAGCTCAGTAAACAAACGGGCGGGTATGGAATTATGAGTCGATGTCCGAATGACACCCACTCTGTTTCTGACACCAGGGCAAACCCAGAAATGCCGGTCTACGTGCACAGTGAAGGACACTGATACAGTGAACTACCTTGGAAACTTCTTGCCCACGCTGGGGAGAAAGAGAAATAAATATCTGCTTAACCAGAGAATGTGTGGTTTCACCAGCAGATGTGTAGAGTTTGCAAATGAGAAGTGGATTGTTTGTGTATAAGAGATGGGAAGGGAGAAATTCAGTAAGCTAAGTTAAAGTAAACTATTTATTGCTCTAACTGAGACACAATGTGGTCGCACCCAACCGATCACAACTGTAGGACCCGACTCCTTCTTAAAAGTCTTCAGCCTCTGCAGGATGCACTCACAGTAACAGGGCCAGGAAGGCTGCTTCTAACTGACTTGTGGCATCCTGGACCGTTTAAAGCCTCGGTTCATGAGTGTGTAGGTCTGGTGGTTTTCTGTCTGATTCTGCGCCAGACGGAAAGAGGATGGGATTGAAGAGAAGTCAGATGTGTGCCTCGTTGCTAGGCAGGCAACTTGCAGAGTGGGATGCACACATTCCCTGCCTGGGTGACTTCTAGACTCTGGGGCTTGAAAAAGCTGCAGCTGCAAACATGGAACAAAATAAACTACAAAATATAAAAGGAATGCAGGGAAAGTCATGAAAAGCAAATTGGTGATTCATAGAGATTACAGTGTAATGGCTACAAGATTTTCCAGGCTTTGATTTAAACATTTTCAAGAAATCAGTTGCAGCAGAAACTCCCTTGGTGGCTAGACATGAAGGGGATTGTTATTTTTAAAAAAAATAACAAACTTTTGTTTAGGATGTTTATTTTATTTTTAATAAAGCAGATATCACTTTTATTCCCCTTCTCCTCTCTTGAAGATACAAATAAAAATCCCCAAGTAATCGCGGCTCCTGAATGTAGGTGACATAAAGAAGACACACAGTGATCATTTCAAAAGTGAAGGTCATTTTGTTTCTTTTATCATCCATAAGCATTTGGACAATGGCATAAAGAGTTATAAATACCAGTAGTACCTGCAGCAGTGCATGTATGCTTGTATGTATACATGCAAGGATGTACATGTAGCTCTTCCCTGGACCCAGCAAATCTCCAACTCCTGATTCACTCCTGTCTAGCTCAGCCCTGTGCAAGGGTGTGCATATGCTGTGCTTGTTGACTTTTTGTCACCTTTACACAAACAAGAGACATCTACTAAGAGAACCTCAACTGAGGAATCAACTCCACCAGATTGCCCTTTGGGCACGTCTATGGGCATTTTCTTGATCAATAATTGAAATGGGTGGGTCTGCCCTTACGGGTGGTGTCACTCCTGGGCAGGTGGTCCCAGGTTATATAAGAAAGCAGTCTGAGCAAGGCATGGCGGGAAAGCCAGTGAGCAGTGTCTTTCCATGTTTACTGTCTCTGTTCCTGCTTGGAGTCCTTTGCTGGCTTCCCTCAAAGATGGCCCGTGGCATCAAATAAACCACTTTCTCCCCCATGCTTACATTGTGCACCAAACAGGAGAACTTTGGTGTTGGTCAACCCCTTTCCCTGCCTCCCAGCCAAGTAGCTCTTTTTTGTCTATAATTCTTGCTGTTATATTCACCATCTAGTCTTCATTCCTCATATATAATTTAATGCCTTCCTAATAGTTCTGGTGGTAAGAATCACCCAGACGCTTGTTAAAAATTATGGATCCATAGGTAGGACCCAAGGAGGAAGACTCTCCAAGGGACAGCATTTTCTTGCCAGAGAATTTGGGAGAGCTGGGGCTATTGATGGTTTTTCAGTGTTCTTTTATACTAACAAAGTACATTCAAGAACCTTTCCACAAATGCCTCTCAAATATGCACACTGTATTATGTTCCAGAACTAGGGGCCCCTTGGAGATAAATGTTGACTCTGGGCCAGAAACGGCTTCTTGTCTAGGGCCTCCCTACCAGGACTCACTGCCTTCCAGAAGCTTCTAGTAATGATGGAAATAGTTCTGTCAAGAAAGTCTCTTGCAAGCAAAGAGGAGGGAAAAGATATGACGAATCTCTGAAGGCACACGAAAGGTTATAAAACAAGAGAAATCCCGTGGTTGCTGAAGATGAGGAAGAGGGTCAGTGAATGAAGTCCTGTACATGTGAGCACCAGTGCATTTTGATAAACAAAACAAAAGAAAACCTTAAAAATAGCTGCAGCTAAAGACAGAGTCATACTGATCCTCTTGCAGAACACGAGTTCTGAAAAATAGTTCATGGGAAACAGGTTCTGGCCTCAAATAAATCTGGAAAATATGGTGAACTCTACCCCAGTAAACAGAATCATAAAGTGTATCTATAGGTCTTTAAAGGCTCTGAGAAGTCCTGCTGCAAGCAAACACAATTAAAATGGGAAAATAGAAATACCTCAGACTTGGAACTTTTTCCCACATTCTCCCATAAAGAATGCATAAACATCTATCTGACTGTGCTCAGGTAACATTGACTTAGAGAACAGGGTTAGGGAAGAAAATGCATTCACTGAGGTGTTTAATACTGCGTGCAGCACTATAACTGTATCCAACTAAAAAGTTCAATATAGGGGCTAAGTTCCTCATTTCTTCTCCCCACTTAAAAAAGTGTGTGCCTATGAGCGTACACACGCACACACACACACACACACACACACACACAAGCCAGCTGAAATATGAACCAAGTTTATTGCTTGTGTCTTGACTTATTTTGAAGAGACAGGGGTGGGGACTCGGGCAACAGACTTGCTCCACACTGCAGCTTGTTGATCCTCTCTTGGTCCTTGCTAACAAAAAGCAAGTGTATGGCGTGAGAAACGGGGGCGGGGGCTAGCTGAGCTGGGGAATGTGGAATGGGGGTATGTCTGGAGCCTCTGGCTCTTTCCAGGCATCTGGATTGGAGTTCCAGCTTGTCCTCCTTTCTGTCTTTGCCAATCTGCCTCCCTGGGGACCTGGCGGCCTAAAGATGTCACCTCATTGACGTGCTTCTGCTCTTCCTGTGTTTAATGCTGTTGCTTCAGAGGGAGTCTTGCTTCCAGGGACCTCTAGGACCCAAGGCTACCCTGAGCATAGTCCATGTGCCCTCTGGGTCAGAAAGGAGCAGAAGGAGCAGTCTTGGCTGACTTTGCCAGCTACATCATTGTTCAGAGATGTAACACTGCTCTGGCCAAAATGGGGACATTCCATGCTTAGGTTATGAGTCCCATGTGTCAGAGCTTAAGGGCACTTTGAGACGCCTCTCGGATTGGGTGATGTGGGAGTGGATGTGTGTTCTTTAGATGATTGGATTGGAAGTCACTGTGGGCCAAGGGTTAGGTGGAATGTTGTTCCTCCTTTAGTCATTGTTAAACTCACCCTTGAAGCTGGGAGAGAAATTATTCCCATTGCTTGTGCTTACGTGCTTAGAAATGGTTGATAGCTCCTTAGTGTGAACCTGTCACTCACTGGGGCCCTCACCTTGATCTGCCTTTGGTTTGACAGAGGTGAACCATTGTTGGAAAAGGTTAGGGTACAGAAGTTTTGTTGGAAAGGATAGTGTCTTTAAAAGTAATTTTATATATATTCTTGGAGTGGTTCACCTCTTTTAACATTTAGTGGTTGCTATAAATATTTTACAACTGGCTCTCCAAAAATTAATAATGTGTGTGTTAATCTATCACAAATTGTACTGATATAAGGGATATACATAACACAAACTTATAATAAAACATTATATAATATGAAAAACAACATATGATATAAACATTATATAATTCATGAAACAATACAATCATTTTCATTTTAAATTTCATATATATAATTGTGGTGGTTTGAAAGAAAATAGTCCCCAAAGGGAGTGGCACTGTTAGGATGTCTGACTTTATTGGAGTAGGTATGGCCTTATTGGAGAAAGTAAAATAAAAATCCTACTTAAGATAATAATTGATTCTTATTGGATCATTTCATTTTTTGTTTTAAGTCACATCAATATATCCTCAGCCAATCTTGTTTATAGTTGTCAAGTGTATTCCCAATGTGACTTAATATTTGTTTGCTAGAAAATAAGATGAAAGCAAAAACTGAAGATACATTATGCTAAGTATCTTTGGTTTACGGCAGTCTCCTCCTCTTTGAGGGGACTATGTTCTAAGACTTGCCAATTTTCCACCCCAGGCAACTGAAATCTACACATTGACATCCTTGAATAAGGAGTTTAAGAGACATTTGTACAGATTTATATAATATTATATAATGTGCCCACCACACAAATACAGTAGATCCAACACAGCACAGTAAAAGCAGCATTTGTAAGAAGAATTTGATTATTGTTATTGCTGCTGATGTTTTATGTTTGTTTGCTTGTTTGTTTTCTGAGGCAGGGTCTTTCACATAGCTCTGACTGTCCTGTAACTCACTACGTGGACCAGTCTCAACTTGAACTTACAGAGACTGGCCTGCCTCTGCCTCCCCAGTTCTGGATTTAAAGATGTACACCAAAAGGCCCAGTTGTATGAAGAATTAGTGAATGTTAACTTTGCTTATTTAGTGATAAATTACTTTAGCTTTGTTTAAACTGATGCACGAAACTTTAATTATGCGACCAGCTCTTGTGAGCTGTGAACAGCCACTCCAGTGTAGCCCGTCCTCTACTGTCTAAACCCTATAATCTGCTTGTTATTTGCTTTATTCCAAGGGATGTTGGAGCGAGTAATATTTAGAAAGTGGTTGGGGAGATTTTGATCTAAAACTCCACCCTTCTCCACAGAGCTTTCAGCTCCTCAGGGGCATTGTGAACATTCACTAAGCATCTTCCAGAGACATTACTTTCTACTGAGATTTTAAGACCATAATCTCATAGACCCCATACTACATAAGAATAAAAAAAAACAAGGCAACCTGCACTTAGAGGCATGAAAAATTACTAGCATTATAAGGCTGAAGAAGGCTGGGAGATGAAATCACCATTCCTACTGGTCTGCATTATTGATTATCTATGCCACATAGTTAAGGATTGGAAGGGATTGCTTTAAATAATTCCTCCTCTATGGCAGTAGTCTTAAAGGATAGCAACATCTTTCTCTCTAGTTTCCTTTGATGGTGTGAAGATTTTCTAGAGATAAGTAAAGTCTATGATACAGACAGCAAATGTATGAAATCCATCAAAGGGGCAGGTTTTCCTCAAACACATGGTGTATAAGCTGGCCCTGAGGAATGGAAGGGATTTAAGATGTGGGGAAAGCATTCTAGTGGGGGCATACAACACAAGTGAAGGGTTAGAGATAGGAACTCAGAGAAACAGTAAATGAATAGTCTAGCTAGACAAGATACGGGTTTATATATAGACACGACAGCTATGTAAATGGGGCCCCACGAAGTATACTCTTGGCATTGAATCAAGTTTCAAGAACTAATAGCTGGAAAAATTGAAAATAATTTGAATTTTTACTACAGCTTGTTAATAAAAAACAAATGCTAGAATGCTTTACCCAACAGCACTTTGCCTCTCCTCTTGGGATCCCATGCTCTTCTGACACATAATTCCCTAACTTTTAAGCCCACTGATTTGTCTTCCCATAATGCCTCAAGAAGTTAAGGACAGAATTGAATGACAATCATAATTTCCCTTCATGGGCTAGGGGAACTCACTATGAACTAGTGAAAAGATACCCTTGGTCTGCTGCTTCTAATAGTGGCAATTATACCAGTAAAGAACAAGCATATGAATATAATCCAGTCCCTGGAAGGCAAAAGCAGGTGGATCTCCATGAATTCAAAGTCATCCTGGTCTACATAGCAAATCCCAGGCCAGCCAAGCCTACACAGTGAGACCCTGCCTCAATAAAAATAAAATAACCATATGAATAAACAATCCTAAACCTCTCCCTTTATTAACTCTGCATTTTAATGTCCATTTGGGTGTGTGCATGTGTGAGTGTGTGTGGACATGTGGTGTGAGTGTGTGAATGCATGTGAGTGAGAATGTGTATGTTTATGAGTGTGCACACGTGTGAGTGTGTGAGCGTGCAAGTGCGTGCATGGGTGAATGTGTGTGTGAGAATGCGTGTGTGCACATGCGTGTGTTTCCTTTGCCTTAGGCATTAGTGCTTGCTGCTTCTTTTGCATATATCTTTAGTTTCTTGTGGGTTTTACCCAGCTAATTGCTGTTAATCCTGGAAATTCAATTTAAAGTGGCCTCAGGGCTGAGGGTGTGATGCGGTGATAGAATGCATGCCTAGCCTATGCAAAGCCCTGGGTTTGATCCCCAGCATTGCTAAAAGGAAAAAAAGTAACAACTTTATCCAAAGGTGCTTCTTGAGTGATTATTTATCTCTCTTCTCTGAACCCATGTGTTTCTTGCCAGTTTTCAACTCACTATATTATCTTATGATTCCATATTTTACCTGCCTTGCTTCTGTTGAACTGTGAAAAATTTAAAGATTGGTCATTATTATTATTTCTTATATATACACACACAACTATATATATATGCATATATATACAATTATGTATATAAAAATACACAGGCTTACACATAAATATATTAATATATTGTTCTTATATTTATTTACTTAGTTTATATTAATATAGATTTATGCAATGTGTTTCCCATGTGTATGTATACGTATTTATTAGTTTAGTGTTCTACTTATGCTTTTGGATGAATGAATCTATTTATGAGCACCTTCCATAGGATAGCATTATATTGATGCATTAGTAAATTTACAACTTTTCATGTGCTACTGTCTGTGTGATGTAGAAGCTACCCTTAATTCTCAGAAGAGTAATCGAGGACTGGGAAACATTGAACGATTGGGACAGGTCACATGACCAGGAAATGCAGCACCAATCTAAGCCAAGGGCTGGCCAAGTGGTCCTTGTGCATGCTGACACATGAGAAATCATTACTTCAGGAACTGAGGAGAGATGTGGATCTCTGGAGAGGAAGAGGGAGACAAGGACTCCCTTGACTGGCCAACAGAAGTGATACTTGTACTGGCACCTCCCAAAGGCAAGGTAGAAAGGAAGACAGAGGAAAGGGCCAGGCAGTGGTGGCGCATGCCTTTAATCCCAGCACTCAGGAGGCAGTGGCAGGAGGATCTTTATGAGTTCGAGACCAGCCTGGTCTACAAGATCTAGTTCCAGGACAGCCTCGAAAGCCACAGAGAAACACTGTCTCAGGGGAAAAAAAAGAAAGGAAGGGAGGAAGGAAGGCAGAGGAAAGATGCTAAGTACAATCCACTCTCGATTTAGGGGATTCCCATGCTATGAGGATGTTTGCCTAATAGCAACAGTTTTCTTTTCCAATAATAGTCTGCTCTGCTTTAGAAACTCTTGTTCTGGAAGAGGAATCAAAGAGCATAGGGGCAAAAGTAGTCCCAAGAAGTCATCTGTTGTTGTTTTTTTGTTTTGTTTTGTTTTTTGTGGGTACCCCACACTGTTATTTGATTCAGTTCTCTTTAATGGCCTAAGTTCACACTAAGAATATATATCATCACCAAAGACCATAAGGAAACATGTGTTCCCTAAGCAACTACCACCTATTCAATTGTGAAAGTGCATTAGTTACTTTTCTATTGCTGTAGTAAGACAATATGACCAAGGCAACTTATAGAAGAAAGAGTTTACTGAGGGCTTACAGTTTCAAAGGGTGAGTCCATGACCATCTTAGAGGGGAGCATGGAGTAACATCTGAAAGCATAGATCTTGACCCACAAGTAGGAGGCAGAGAGAGCTAACTGGGAATGGTGTGGGATTCTTGCAACCTCCGACCTATCCCCAGTCATACACCTCTTCCAAAAATCTTCCTTTTCCTCCTAATCTCTTCCAAACAATTCTATCAACTAGGGACCAAGTATTCAAATATGTGGACTTATAGGGGCCATTCTCATTTAAATCACCACAGAAACATAACAATAGCATAAAATTGTTTGACTTTCCTATAGTGTCTGTGACAGACAATATCTTAAAATAGCATGTTTACCTTTAATTCAGACTTTCACACTCACAGTAGGTTAGATAGAAATGTCAGGGGCTACCTAAGTTTCTAAAGGTTGTAAGAAACTTGCTTTCTGGTCTTTTTCAATTTCTAGAGAGAGCTTACATGTCTTGGGTGATGGCCCCTTCTTCTATCTTCAAACCAGCCCGACTCAGTCAGGCCCTTCTCATGCTGCCATCCCTGATCCTGTTCCCATTGCTACAGCCATGGACATAACCAGGCAACTTGGACAGATTCTTATCTCCTGTGGGTTCATATAATTAGATTGGTGCATTCACTCTATCTGTGCATTGAGCATCTTTTATGTACCAGGTGCTAAGTTTGAAGATTATTCTTCCTTTAAGCTCTAGAACAAAAAGAAGCAAACTCACCCAGGAGGAGTAGACGCCAGGAAATAACCAAACTGAGAGCTGAAATCAATAAAATAGAAACAAAGAAAACAATACACAGAATCAATGAAACAAAGAGTTGGTTCTTTGAGAAAACCAACAAGATAAATAAACCCTTATCCAACCTAACCAAAAGACAGAGAGAGAACATGCTAAACTAACAAAATCAGAAATGAAAAGAGGGACATAACAAGAGACACTGGGTAAATCCAGAGTCATACTTTGAAAACCTGTACTGCACTAAATTGGAAATTTTAAAGGACATTGATGATTTTCTGGATAGATATCACTTTTAAATGTTTTTAGTCCAGGAAGATAGATGTACAAACCACCAAATGCAATGTAGAATTTCTAGGACAATGTGAGAGAAAAGGATGTGTTTCAGTGGGTCCTGGGTTTCACATCTGGTAATTGTGGATCAAAACTATTTAGAAAAATAATTGTCTGTGTTGAATAGGTACAGCATTTTGTTCTTGTCAGTATTCCTTCTATACAGCTAACTACACAGCACTTACATTAGGTATTATAAGAATATAATGCAATCTAGAGATGGTGGTCTCAAGTATACAAAAGGATGTACAACAGAGATGTACAAATGTTACGCCATTCTATAGAAAATGCTTGAGCATCTGTGTATTTTGATGACTGCAGAGGTCCTGGAACTAATTCTCCATTGAGACCAAGTGATAACTGCATAGACAAGGGGCCTTTAAATCAACACAGGAAAACAGAAGGCATCATGGGTAAGGTGAGGCTTAGACTGCCTAAGGAAGAATAAAAAGCCAGTAGCCAAGAAAGCAGAGACAGAAAGGATGCTAGAGTCGTGACTTGTGTTTCTGTGGAAGCAAGAAATGGGACCATGTGTATCTAAGGACTTCACAATGAGTTAAACTCTTGATCCAGAAATTCCAATTCTAGAAATTTATTCTAAGGAAGTTAGCAGACACACACATAAAGATTTATGGGCACAGATGCTCATTGCTGTGTGATTTATAATAATAAAAAATTAGAAACAGCCTCAATGTTTATAGTAAATTGGATAAATGAATCCATATGATGAAATATAATGTAGCCCTTAAAGCTGTCTTAAATGAGGGGAAAGTACTCATATCGAATTAAGCAGGAAAAAGTAGTTTAAACGTGATCTCAATATGCTTAAAATTGGACACAAAGCAGGCCAAAATGAATACTATGTATGTAAGTTATGCACAATGAAAGACTTGAATAAAATCTATAAAAATGGTCAGGGGCCAGATTTTAGGGAATAAATGCATTTATTGATCACTAATTCTATGCTGGGCTAAGTTCTAAGAATGTTATATAGATTAATTGATGAATTACTCTACACAATACCCTATGAGATAGACATTCTAATAATCTTCCACCTCATTGATGAGGAAACTGAAGTCCAACAAATTTAGTGAGCATGGCTAAGTTTCCCTAAATAACAAGTGCTGGGTGTTGAACTTGAACTCAGGCAATCTCCATACAGACTACCAATGCCCAAAGAGACACTCAGGCCTAGTGAGTAAAGGACTTTTCTCAGGACAATAACATTTTAGAAAACCAGGTTCCCAGCTACCATAAGGCCATGTAGGACTGATGGGAAAGGTAATGTCTCAATGTGTTGGGTCTCCTGGTCCTGTGAGATTTTTCAGGATGTTCTGTGAACTTGCTGATATGTGAATCTTTATGTTTCTATTTCTTTGAAGTTCATTTCTGGGAAAAGGGTCCTGGGAGTATGAGGAATTGTGCTCCTGCACGTAACTGAGAGGGCACGCATGTACAAAATTGTTTCATGTGATGTAAAATGTCTTGCACCTCTCTGTTATTGTTTTTCTTCATGCCAAGGAAGAAAAACTGCAATGTTTAAATGATTATATGCAGAAAAAATAGTTCTCAAAAGAGCCTTGTCATAGCTTTTATTTTATTGAAAGCCTGGGTGGACAAGTTCCTATGTGAAAATTTCTGAAGGCTTTTACCCACGGGTAAAACCTCTCTCTCTCTCTGAGTCAGTGTGGATTGCAGAGACCCAAGTCTGAGCCAGATGGTGAAATTAACTGATTGGTGGGCGTAAGTTGATAGGTATTTCAGGGAAAGACAAGTCATAGACATTCACCAGTTTTGTCAAGTTCAAAAGTTGATCCATTGCTTTTGTACCAGGCTACCCCATCTGCCCCAGATACGCGTTCCTCCAAGGGAGTTCCTCAGCCTGCCTAAAAAGTAAATCAGTTGTCAGAGAAGCAGAGACTTTGGGCTTCGGGCCAGAAAGTTTGTTTCAGCTCTAGGGTAGGGAGACAAAAGGTAAAGTAAAAATTGCAATGATAGCAATAATAGCATCTAGCTCAGTGGTGAATGCATTCACCTCAAGATGGAAAGAACCAAAGACTACACGGAAGGTGTAGCCTGTTGTCTTTGTCACAGAGGGCCCTTGTTTTATCAGCCATCTTGGAATCGGCTCCATATTTTGTGCTAGCAGAGTCAGTGGATAAGACAAGTAGAATCACATGTTGTTCCCCCTCCTTCTTATTCCCAGAAAAAGGAATTATGGGAAACAGAAGGTCATACGGGCCAGCTAATGCTTACATAACGTGGTACTAATATGGATATCCAACATGAGTCAGCTAAAACATGGCTGACACTGGACATCTACTTACCATAAAATGGCTAACAATGAATGTGTGAGACCCCCAAAAGTAAAGTAAAATTTTTATGTGGTTCTGTATAAATAGGGACTTGAGGTCAGAAGCTTGTGTCTTCATTTTTGCCTTTGACAGTCTACCTGTCTCTTTTTTACTCTAATCCTGGGCGCTGCCTGCCTGGGTGCAGCCCATATGTGTCAGCTGTGTTTGGGTGCTGAATGGTGGCTGCCTGTCTAGTCAGCTTTACCCAAAGTGAGTAAAGAATGTTGTACCAGTCTACAATTCCTCTCATTCTCCCCAACCTCCCACCCTCCTGTGGGCATCCCGCTTTCCTGGGATGGGAGCGTGGACCTCACAGGCATGAGCCCCTCAGCTCACGTACGGGAATTTAAGGCCACAGTATCCATGCTAGCCATGCCAGCGGATGCCTGAAGGTTAGTTTTTCTATCTTGTGACTAAATTCCATGCATTTGGATAGAGGAAGGAAAAAGGAGGGAGGAGGAACACACCGAGAGATTGCTTTGCCAGGAGCTGCTAACACGTAAGAAAGCCTTCATTGGTAGACCCACGCGGCTCTGAGGGAGCATTCACTGACTCTGATACTGCCACCCAGCGAGGACAAATCGTCAGCCAAAGGTCTCCATGGGTGACTAGACTGAAGACACTGTTCAGCCTCCATTTGTTCTTTCAGCTGTTTTTCCACTGTGTCTAAATTCAACAATTAATTCTATCAACGGCTGTTTGCTACTACTGGCTACCATGGACCGCCCATTGTTCTGGGCACTAAGATAGATGATCACAAGGAAGGAAATAAACAGGATTGTAGTTTTGTGCTTGACTTTTCCTAACTGACTTTTTATTCTGAGTGTGTTTGCCCACCTTGAACATTCTTCCAAATCTAGGACTGTCAGTGACAAAACTGGAATTCTCCTTATGGTTATACCGTGATGTAAACATGGTTGGAAATTTGTACTGTTTCTCATAACTAGTTAATATTTTATTGTATAAATTAAAAAGTCTGGAGCTAGAGAGATGGCTCAGCTGTTAGGCTTCTCGCGCAGAATACTTGAGTTTGGTTTCCTAGCACCCATGTCAGGCAGCTCACAACCCCTTGTAACTCCAGCTCTAGGAAGACCCAATGCCTCTGGTCTCCTCAGGCACCCATGCACATGTGCACATAATACACACAGGGACATATATTCTGTAATTGAAAAATGAATTGTGTGTAGGATGGAGAGATGACTCTGTTGCTAAGAGCACTAGCTATCTTCCAGAGGACCTGGACTTGATTTCCAGCACCCACAAGGCAGCTCACAACTATCTGTAACTCCAGTTCCAAGGAACCCAATGTCCTTTTCTGGCCTTCAAGTGTACTGCAAGCAAATATACACGGATATATATGGAAGCAAAATAGTCATAAACATAAAATAAAGGAAGAAAAATTTAAAGTTTGTATTTCAGCAAATCATTTTCTTCTACCTTTTGTAGAGCCACAGGGAAATTGGGCCACTTCTCACCAATCATACCCCTCTCTCCCCAGGTACCCACACAGATCCCTCCCTGTGTCTCCCAATCATCCTTCCAGCTTTACTGTGGTGGAAGTCCCCATCCTGCATTCCCTAACCACACTCAGCTTCATCTTTCTCTGCAGAACCTGTGCCATATTATATATTTTCCTCTTAAATTTTCCTGTGATTTCTACATAGCTGTATGATAGGAACTCCCACAAGGACAAAGACAACCATTATTTTGTTTTCCATACTCTGAGTGTCCCTGCTGCCTAGACTAGGCATATACCATGTGAATAATAACATTTATCGCTGACTTTTCCCAGTGGGGCTGAGAGAGGGGGATATGAAGCACAAGGAGATCCTAGGAGGAGGCCTGGGAGGAAGAAATCTGGAGAATAATATGGCCCAAATTCAGGATAGGGGAAGAAAAATCTCTTCGGTCTTTAATTTTAGATTTTGCCAAGTTCGTCCTGGAATACAGAGACACAAGGAACCTCTCTCTAGTGCCTTGCTTTGGAGAGCCAAGCACTGAATTTTTAGCATCTGTTTTGTATCCTTTCTCTCTTCAGAAAGTTTGACCTTGACCCTGAGGATTTCTATAGTGATTGGTCCAGCTCAGTATCAATGAACATAAGTAACTCTCAAGAACAAAATGGTCTTGGGATCAAGGTGCCATCTGTTTATAGGAAGTTTCAAAATTCAACCAAGTGGAGGCCTTCATCGTTTAGCAGGCCTGGCCCTGGGAAGGATGCCAGATGTCTGTATGCCAGGTGACAAGGTAACTCATTTTATCTGAGCCCAAGTCCGGAAGCCTTGGGAGACCCTCCCTTATCTATGCTCAGAATGGCAGGCAGATCAATAAGATCATGGTCAAATTCCTAAATCCAGTTAAGCTAGAGCTGTAGCCCAGCCTAGGATGAAGGCACAGAGTGAAATAGCTTAAGACAAAAAGTCAGGGAAGACAAACAACATCACAGTGTATCCATCAGACTCAGGGTCTGAGGTCTTCCTTCCAAATAATTTGTTTGTGACGTGTGATTGTAGATAAATATGTATGTATGCAATTTTTTAAAAATCCTGTAAAGAACATCAAGTTGCAAGTCTCTCTCTACAGCTGAACATCATCTCTCTTTACCTGGCTTTCCACACCACAAGGCAACCAACTATCAGTGTTTGCACATTTCTTGCATATGCTGATGTGTGTTTGCATGTGTTTGCATTTGTTTGCATGTTTTTGTGTGTGCTCTATATATTTGTAGGTGTTTGCATATAATTATCTATGTTTGTATGTATTTGGTTATGTTTATGTGTAGTTGAATGTTTTTCTGTGTGTCCAATTAGCCAATTTCTGCCACTACAAAAGGTGTTATAAAAATCTTTATATTATTATCTTATAAAGAGAAAAGCCACCTGAAGTTAACCAATTTACTTCTGTCTTTCTTTGATAGCACTGGAACTTGAACCCAGGGCCTCACACATGCTAGGGGTATGCTCTGTCAATAAGCTACATTCCCCATTGTGGTGGTTTGAATGAAAGGTACCCATAGGCTCATATATTGAAATACTTGTCCCCAGTTGGTGGGACTTCTGGAGAAGGATAGGAGGTGTGGCCTGTTGGTGGTGGTATGTCACCAAGGGAAGGCTTTGAGGTTTCAGAAGACTCCTGTCCTTCCCAGTCTGCTCTCTGCCTTCTGCTTGCCATATGAGCTGCAACCTCTCAGCTGTTCCTGCCACGTGACTTTGTGCCACCATCATGGATTCTGACCCTCTGGGACAATACACCCAATTAAAGACTTTTGTCCAAAAGTTGCCTTGGCCATGGTCTTTCAGCATATCAATGGGGAAGTAACTAATACACCAGCCTTTTTATTTTAAAATTTGAGACAGCGTTTCACTGTATAGCCCATGTCAGCCTCAAACTTGCAATGGTTATATTGTGACAGCCTCTTCAGTAGTTGGGATAATAGGACTGTACCACTGTGCCTGACAGTTATAGTGAACTCTGGTACCCTAACCACCAGGCCAGGAAGAGGCTCCTTCTGCACCCATTAGAAGAAGGGATGGGAAGGAGACAATGCAAAAACACACTAAGCAACAGAAAAACAAATATGACACTGCCAGATTCTAGAGATGCTACACCAGCAAGACTGGAACATTACAATGCAAATGAATCAGAAGAGAATGACCTTAAAAACAACTTCATGAAAATGATAGAAGCCCTCAAAGAGGATATGAGAAAATCCCTTAAAAATGGAAGAAAAAACAAACCAAAAATGCAAGAAATGACAAACCAAAAAATGCAAAAAATGGGGGTAAAGACAAAGCAAAAATTGCAAGAAACAATTCAAACAGTACAAGGGTTGAAAACTGAAATAAAGACAATAAAAAACACAGTCTGAAGGAAGGCAGGAAATAGAAAAGCTAGGCAAAAGGTCAGGTACTATAGATACAAGCATTACCAACAGAATACAAGAGATGGAACAGAGAATCTCGGGTGTTGAAGATACACTAGGAGAAATTGATTCATCGACCAAAGAAAATCTTAAGTCCAACAGATCCCTAAGACAAAATATCCAGGAAATATGGCACACTGTGAAAAGACCAAATCTAAGAATAATACATACAGAAGAAGGTGAATAAACCCACCTCAAAGGGGCAGAAAACATATTCAACAAAATCATAGAAGAAAACTTTCCCAGCCTAAAGAAAGACATGCCAATGAAGGTACAAGAAGCTTATAGAACATCAAATAGAGTGGACCACAAAAGAAAAAAATCCCTCACCATATAATAATCAAGACCCCAAACATACAAAATAAAGAAAGAATAATAAGATCAGCTAAGGAAAAAGGCCAAATAACACATAAAGGCAAACCTATCAGAATTACAGCTGACTTCTCCATGGAAACTCTGAAAGCCAGAAGGTCCTGGATAGATATTCTGCCAACACTAAGAGACCATGAATGCCCAACAAAACTTGCAATCACTATAGACAGAGAAAACAAGATACTTCATGACAAAACCAGATTCAAACAATACATATCCACTAACTCAGCCCTACTGAAAGTTCTGGAAGGAAAACTCCAATGCAATGAAATTAACTACAACCAGAAAAACATAGGCAATAGATAATTCCGCCTTACCAACAACAAAAAGAAAGAAAAAAGAGGTGGAAATCCACATATAACTCCAACAACAACAACCATTCCAAAACAAACAAGAATGAGCAATCAATGGTCATCAATATCCCTCAATATTAATAGTCTTAACTCCCACATAAAGAGGCACAGACTAACAGAATGGATTCAAAGACAGAACCCATCCTTCTGCAGCATACAAGAAACACACCTCAGCCTCAAAGACAGATATTACCTCAGAGTTAAGGGTCGGGAAAAGATTTTCCAATAAAATGGACCCAAGAAACAAATGGGGGTAGCAATTCTAATATCTGACAAATTAGACTTTAAAATAAAATCAATCAAAAGAGATGAAGGAAGTCATTTCATACTCATGACAGGAGAAATTCACCAAGATGAAGTTTCATTTCTGAACAACTATGCCCCAAATACAAAGGAATCCACGTTCATAAAATAAGTATTACTAAAACTCAAATCACATATAAAGCTCTACACACTTATACTGAGAGATTTCAACATCCCACTCTCATCATTAGACAGAACTACCAGACAGAAACTTAACAAATATACAAAGGAACTAATAGAAGTTATTACCCAATCGGTGTTAACAGACATCTATAAAACGTTCCATCCAAATAAAAAAGGATATGCCTTCTTCTCAGTGGCACATGGAACCTTCTCAAAAATCAACCACATACTTGGCAATATATCAAACCTCAACAGGTACAAAAAAATTGGAATACTACATGCATTTTTTCAGACCACCATGCTTTAAAACTAAAATTCAACAACACAAATTGCAGAAACCCTACAAACTCATGGAAATTGATCATGTTCAATTGCACCATTCCTGGGTCAAAGTAGAAAAAAAAAGAAATTAAAGACTTCCTAGAATTCAATGCTAATGAGGACACAACATACCCAAACTTATGGGACACATTGAAAGCAGTGCTACAAGGGAAGTTCATAGCACTAAGTGCCCACATGAAAAAACTGGAGAATAGTCACACTATAGAATTAACAGCATAACTGAAAGCTCTAGAACACAAAGAAGCAAACTCACCCAGGAAGAGTAGACACCCAGGAGGAGTACAGGCCAGGAAATAATCAAATTGAGGGCTGAAATCAATAAAGTAGAAACTAGGAAAACAATACAAAGAATCAATATAACAAAGAGTAGTTCTTTGAGAAAATCAACAAGATAGACAAACCTTTATCGAAACTTACCAAACTGCAGAGTGTGAACATGCAAATTAACAAAATCATAAATGAAAAGGGGACATAACAACGGACACTGAGGAAATCCAGAGAATCATCAGGTCATACATTGAAAACCTGTACTTCACAAAATTCGAAAATTTAAAGGAAATGGACAATTTTCTAGATAGATATCACTTGCCAAAATTAAATCAAGAACAGATAAGCAATTGAAATAGACTTATATCCCTTATGGAAATAGAAGCAGTCATCAAAAGTCTCCAACCAAAAAAAGCCCAGGGTCAGATAGCCTCATTGCAGAATTCTACCAGAAATCTAAAGAACAGCTTATACCAATTCTTCTCAAAGTATTCCACGCAATAGAAGCAGAAGGGTCTTTGCCAAACTCTTTTTACAAGGCTTCGATAACCTTGACACTCAAGCCACACAAAGATACAACTAAGAAAGAGAACTTCAGACCAATATCCCTCATGAACACTGATGCAAAAATACTCAATAAAATACTAGCAAATAGGATCCAAGAACACATCAAAACAAGCATCCACCATGATCTAGTAGGTTTCCTCCCAGGGATTTAGGGATGGTTCAACATACAAAAATCCATCAATATAATCCACCATATAAACAAGCAGAGAAGCAAAAATCACATGATCATCTCACTAGATGCCTTTGACAAAATCCAATGCCCCTTCATGATAAAGGTCTTGGAGAGATCCAGGATAACAGGAGCATACCTAAACATAATAAAAGCTGTATACAGGAAACCAACAGCCAACATCAAACTAAATGGACAGAAACTCCCCTAAAATCAGGAACAAGACAAAGCTGTCCACTCTCTCCATACCTCTTCAGTATTGTACTTGAAGTTCTAGGTAGAGCGATACTACAACAAAAGGAAATCAAGGGGATACAAATTGGAAAGGAAGAGGTCAAACTTTAACTATTTGTAGATGATATGATAGTTTACATAAGTGGCCCAAAAAAAAACTCTACCAGGGAATTCCTACAGATGATAAATACTTTCAGCAAAGTGTAAGGAAACAAGATCAACTGAAGAAAATCAATAGCCCTACTATATACAGACAATAAAAGTACTGAGAAAGAAATCAGAGAAACATCACCCTTTACAATTGCCACAAACAACATAAAATACCTTGGGGTAATGCTAAACAAACAAGTGAAAGACCTGTATTGCAAGAATTTGAGTCTTTAAAAAAAAAGAAATTAAAGAAGTCACCAGAAAATGGAAAGATCTCCCATGTTCTTGGATAGATAGGATAAATGTAGTAAAAATGGCAATCTTGCCAAAAGCAATCTAAATACTCAATGCAATCCCCATTAAAATACCAACACAATTCTTCACACACCTTGAAAGAACAATAATCAACTTTATATGGAAAAACAAAAGACCCAGGATAGCCAAAGCAACCCTATTCAAGAAGGTAACATCCAGAGGCATAACCATCCCTGATTTCAAGCTCTTTTATAGAGCTATAGTCCTGCAAAAAGCTTGGTATTGGCACAAAAATAGGCAAGTATACCAATGGAATCGAATTGAACACCCGGTATTAACCCATACATGTATGAACATCTGATCTTCGACAAAGAAGCTAAAAATACACAATGGAAAAAAGAAAGCATCTTCAACAAATGGTGCTGGCAGAACTGGATGTTGGCATGTAGAAGAATTGTGGATAGATCATGTCTATCGCTATGCACAAAACTTAAGTCCAAATGAATCAAGGATCTCAACATAAATCCAGCCACACTGAACCTCTTAGAGGAGAAAGTGGGAGGTACGCTTGAAGTTATTGGTACAGGAGACTTCCTGAACATAACACCAGTAGCACAGACAATGATGTCAACAATTAATACATGGGACCTCCTGAAACTGAAAAGCTTCTGTAAGGCAAAGGACACAAACAACAAGATAAAAAGTCAGCCCACAGAATGGGTAAAGATATTCACCAACCCCACATCTGACAGAGAGCTGATCTCTAAAATTTACAAAGAACTCAAAACATGAAAGGATCCAAAAAAGTGGGCTACAGAATTAAATAGAGAATTCTCAATAGGGAAGTCTAAAATGGCTGAGAGGCACTTAAGAAAAGTGCTCGGCTGGGCATTCGTGGCGCACGCCTTTGATCCCAGCACTCGGGAGGCAGAGGCAGGCAGATCTCTGTGAGTTCAAGGCCAGCCTGGTCTACAGAGCTAGTTCCAGGACAGCCTCCAAAACAATATAGAGAAACCCTGTCTCCAAAAACCAAAAAAAAAAAAAAAAGGAAAGAAAGAAAAAAAGAAAAGTGCTCAATATCCCTAGCCATCAGAGAAATGCAAATCAAAAAACTCTGAGATACCATCTTACTCCTGTCAGAATGGCTAAAATCAAAAACACCAATGACAGTTTATGCTGGAGAGGATGTGGAGGGAGTGCCGACTCGTACAGCCACTTTGGAAATCAGTATGGAGATTCCTCAGGAAAATGGGAATCAGTCTACCACAAGACACAGCAATTCCGCTCCTAGGCATATACCCAAAAGATTCATATTCATACAACAAGGAGGTCTGTTCCACTGTATTCATAGCAGCATTATTTGTAATAGCCAGAACCTGGAAGCAACCTAGGTGCCCCTCAACTGAAGAGTGGATAGAGAAAATGTGGTACATTTACACAATGGAGTACTATTCAGTGGAAAAAAATCAACGGAATCTTGAAATTTGCAGGCAAATGGATGGCACTAGAAGAAACCATCCTGAGTGAGGTAACCCAGTCACAAAAAGACAAACATGGTATGTACTCACTGATATGTGGACTTTAGACATGGATCAGGGGAGTGCCAGCCTACAATCGCACTGCCAGAGAGTCTGGGAAACAGAAACTTCAACCAGTGACTGATGGACGCAGAATCGACATCCACAGCCAACACTGAGCTGAAATCAAGGAACCCAGTGACAGAGAGGGAGGACTGATGAGCATAGGGGTCAAAACTGGGCTTGATTAACCCACAGAAACAGCCAACCTGAACAAGGGGGAGCTCTTGAACCCCAGACTGATGGCTGGAATTCAGCATGGAACTGATCCAGACTCCCTGAATGTGGGTGTCAGTGAGGAGGCCTAGGCAATCTATGGGGCCTTGGGTAGTAGATCAGTATTTATCCCTGGCATACAAATGGACTCTGGGTGCCCATCCTACAATGAGAGATGCTGTCTCAGCCTGGAGTCTTGGAGGGGCTAGGCCCTGCCCTGGATTAAATGACAGACTATGAATAGCCCCCATGTAGGGCCTCACCCTCCCTGGGGAAAGGAGTGGGAATTGGGGAAGAAGGGATGGGGAGTGGGTGGAAGGGTGTGGGAGGAGTGGAGGGAGAGGGAGAGGGAGTTAGGATTGACATGTGAAGCAACCTTGTTTCTAATTTAAATTTAAAAATAAAATTTAAAAATACAATGAAATAGAAATGCTTAGAATTTTGTATATCTCAAATTAGCTGTTAACATTTTGGAATAAAATCTAGTTTAAGAAAAAAAAGAATATAGCACACTTCTTCATCCTTTGCCCAGTTTATGTATTATGAGCATTCTTCCACGTCAGGCTGGAGAGGTAAGCTCAGTTACACTTGTTTAGTTGACTGCAACTCCAGCTCCAGAGAATCCAATCCTCTGAGCTCCCTGAGCATAAAGCACTCCTGCACACATAAACATATGCAACAGACCACTCATACACATAAATTAAAACTTCATAAAACCCTACACATACTATACTTGCTTTATCAACCTATTCCCCAACTATGGTGTTCCAATGACTGTGCTTTTGTCTGTTTGTACATATAGTCCTTCACCATACATTTGTGGGCACAGCTGTTCATGCAATGGTGATGTATACCCAGATTGGCTATTCCCACTTTTCAAGAGCTGGCATGAAGGAGCATTTCTCTCACCTTGCCAATGAGCTTTCTGGAGAGCCTGTGCCCGTGCAGCTGCCACCAGCAATACCTGCCAGTGTCCAGCTCTCTCATTCATGAACATTTTTCACTCTTTTCTGTAAGAAGTGTCTGTGTGACCTGCCTTGGTCATTGAAATGCGAATGGAATTGACATGTGTCACTTGCAGGTGGGCGCCTGGGAAGCAGAGTGAAAATCAGTTTTGCTCCCCTTGCCACAGCAATGAGGAACACCTTGGTGGAAGCCCTGTTTGCTTCAGTCTCTGAGGGAGAGAGCTCCCAGCTAAATCCTCCACCGGACAGCACACAAAAGAGGAGAAATAAATCTTTATTTTTAAAAGTCGCTGGGGAATTCAGGAAGTAGTGCCTCGTCTGCTATACATCTCCCATTCAAGTACTAACCAGGCCAGACCCTGCTTAGCTTTTGAGATAAGACGAGATGGGGCCCATTCAGGGTGGTACGGCTCTAGACTACTACACATCTCAACAGCACTAGGTACACAAGCACAGGAAGAAGTGAGAGCATCGCCATCGAGTCAGACGTATCCCACGCACCCTTGTTGCTATAGAAACTTGTTTTTGGTAACCTGCCTTATGCACGCAATATTTCATACTTTGGTATTTCCTTGGACACAGGAATTGGCTTGAGGATGAGTGTGTAACTCCATGGGGATTTGTAAAATGTAACAACAAAATTTCTAGATGGTTCTCAAGAAAAAATTCTTTTCTGGCTGAGTTGCCCAAAGCCAGGTATGAGAGCTGGATCAACTGTGGCCATGTTGGGACTGGGAGGAAGGAAGGAAAGAAGCAAGGAAGGAAAGAAGGAAGGAAGGAAGGAAGGAAGGAAGGAAGGAAGGAAGGAAGGAAGGAAGGAAGGAAGGAAGACAGGACCCAGAGTCACAGCACTACATTTATAGAAAACTGCACACAGCCTTTCCCTAGTATTGAAATTCTGACTGATGACATAACTGAGCTTTCTGCCCCTTGCAGCTAGCATGTGGTAACTGATCATTGTAAACACATTGCTTGAGGTTAGGTTCTTCCTGGCCACCCCTTCCCTGTTCCAGCCCTTCTCTCAGCCTTAAGTGAGGCTAAGAAATCAGGTCACCTGCCTTCATCCCCTCCCTGGCTTCCTGAGTCTGTGCTTTTCTCTTTCTTCCTCTCTTCTCTAGTGTCAAACCTTCTTTTCCGTCCCAGCGACCCGTATGAAGGGCTCTAACCATCGTTAGTTCACGTCAGCTGTGCCCGCAGCTCTGCCTGCTCATTGCCAGTCCTTCCTGCACTCTGCGTGGAGACGGGTGGGCCCAGGCCTCTCTGAAAAATCACCTTGGAGCTGCCTTGGTTGGATGGCAAGTTCAAGGCTGGGAGTATTTTTAGTACAGAGCTTCATTAGCATAGTGGCCTCTAAGATGCAGAGTAAGAAAGAGGGTTGGTGGACGCCCCTCAGGAAGGAGATACCTGGGTCAACTATGTCTTCTTCTAGCCCATCTAAGACTTGCCTGCTCTTTCAAGCCTTGCCTGTGCCCTGGAAGATTGATCTCTGAGACAACACCAGCAGGATATCTTGTCCTCTGGCTTCTGTACTGGTATGGTCAATGGGGAGAAGCAGCAGGAGGTTAAAAGGAGAAACTGCTACAGAAGAGCAATGCTCTCCTAATTCTGGCCGTGTTCAGCGGGCTTTCCCTTGGGATTCCAGCTCATGCCAAGTGCCCTTCATCCTTAGCACCACCTTCTACTGTGATCAGGGAGCTGCCCCACTCCCTGCCATACTTCAGCTGGATGGGGGATTGTGTCAGTTAATTTTTGTTACTGTGATAAAACACCATGACCAAAAGTGACTTACCGAACAAAGAGTTTATTTTGGCTTATAGTTCTAGACAGAGAACCATAATGGTTCTAGATGGTTCCATAATGTTGGAGGCAACATGGCAACAGACAGCTGGAGAAGAAAGCTAAGAGATCACATTTCCACCTACACAGGAAGCAGAACTTGAGCTGGAAATGACACAAGGCTATAGACTCTCAAAGCCTGTCCCCAGTGATGTACTTTCTCTTGTAAGACTAATCCTTCTGAAGGTTCTATAACCTCCCCAAACATTGTCATCAACCAGGGACCAAGTATCCAAGCTCATGAGCCTATGGGGGACATTTCTCATTCATATTACCAAATTGATGGATGTCTGATATTTCTCATTTCATTGACTCTTATGCTTTTCCCCAAATCTCGGAGAGTATATACCTTTGAAAACAAAACTATTGAACTCCTTCAGCTAAAACATTTGTGTGTTTCTTGCCAGGATATGGCACTTATAATAATTGACATTCTGCTCTGTGTGCAAGATATGGGGACTGTATATAACTAAGCACCTTTACACTGAACTCTATAATGATGTCTATAAGTCTATATTTCATATATGTATATATAATATTCACATATACATTATATATTGCATATGCCCATTTATATATTCTTTATGTGTATAATTATATATGTTTACATACATATTTTGGGGGGTCTTCCCACCTCAAATAATCTGATTAAGAAAATCTCTCAGAGGTTTGCCCATGAACTGATTCCAGTTAATAACCAAGATTAGCCTTCACAATGTGTGTGGTGTGCAATTCACATGATAATTATAAATATTTATAGGGTACAATGTAATATTTCAATATATGTGCACAATATATAATGATTATTTCTTGTTTTGGGAATATTCAAAATCACAACCACTAACAATTTTTTAAATATACTATAGTTACCATGTGTGTTTGTGTGTGTGTGTGTTGTGCAATTCATTAGACTGCCCTACCGATTGTGGTCTGGATAGTTCAACAACAGCTGTCTTATGATGAAAAAGTTGAGAACCTGATCATTGGCTACCCTGAGCATCTGATTCCTGGCCTTGAATCTCAATACTGTGTCATGCTTTAGTCAGTCTGGAATGTCTCACTAAAATGTCAGCTCCATAAGGGCAGGAATTGTTCCTTACTTGTATATGTAGCACTGGGAAAACACTCTGAAGGCACAAACCCCACCAGACATATTTATGAGCAGACAAGTATCTGTGTGGTCCAGGTGTACTCAGGCTACACAATGACTTGTATAAACACTGACTGAGCCTGAAATCCAGTAGGGGGCTCTGAAGAGCAGAGCAGCCAAGAAAATTCCACCAACTAGTAAAGCACTTGCAAGGCTACCTCATGCTGAATCATTCATTGTCTAGTGTGTTAGTCACACTTTTGTCACAATGTGTTTAAAAGGAGAACATTTTCTTTTGGCTTGGGCTTTCTGAGGTTATGGTTCATGGCTGGCTGCATTTCTTCTAGACCCAGGGGAAGCAGAGCACATGGTAAGAGGGTGTGGAAGAACAGAGTTGTTGACCTCATGGCAGCCAAGAAGCCTGGGGAAGAAGACGAAGAGCCCCAGGTCATGGCATCAGCTCCTAAGAACAACTTGGGTGGCAGGGCTATTGCATTAGAGAGATAGGAGAGGCTGGGTTCATGGACAGAAAAAGTAGAGATCACTGAAGAGTTTCTTTCCCCTCTCAGGATCCATATAACACCAAAAGAGACAAGTGATATCCTCCTAGTTAGGGAATCAGACTCCTGGTTGCCATGGATTCCCTCCCTTGCCGGTACAATGTGTGGTATACAAGACATTGTTCTTGACCTTGAGAGGGTCTGGTGGAAGTGCTCAGTGCAGAGGAAGTTGCACTCTGGTCTTTGGCAATGATACAGAAGTTGACTTGGGAGAAGTGAAAACTCAGTCAGGTGATGGATGTTTCAAGGGGAGAAGATAAGATTGCAGGTGACAGTCCTCCAGGGGGCCACACTGTAGGCCAGGCATCTCCACTGTCTCTTTTTTCATCCCTACTTGGTTTGCAGATGTGGAAGCAAAGTCCAGAGAGGGTCCTGAGAGCCACAGAGCTGAATTGAAAATACCTTTCATAAATGCCTTTCTCCAGGTTAGTTAGGACAAGGGGGAAACTGCTTCTGGGGAGGGGAAAAATGCGTGCACATGATAGAGGTATGAAGGACAGGAGTTTCAGTTGAGAAAACCCCAGAGGCCCTCACAAACAGAGCTTTGCTGCTTGCCTCCCCTGCCAGAAATTCTGCTCCCGGAGGTTCAGATGCAACTCTGAATCTTATCTGGTCACTGTTTCTTCTGCTCACCCCCACCCCATTTCACAGAAGCCCAGCTCAGGCATGGTGAGCATCAGAGTATTTTAACAACAGACATTCCCATAGAAAATTCACTTCTCATCTTTCCTTTGTCTCTTCTTCAGCTGCCAGAAAAGGGGAACCCAGGCTCCATATCTTTTCATTTTTTCTTTTATTCTCTCTCTCTCTCTCTTTCTCTCTTTCTCTCTCTCTCTCTCTCTCTCTCTCTCTCTCTCTCTCTCTCTCTCTCTCTCTCTCTCTGTCTCTCTGTGTGTGTCTCTCTGAGACAGGGTTTCTCTGCATATGTAACTCTGACTGTCCTAGAACTCACTCTGTAGACCAGGACGACCGGAAACTTAGAGATCCACTTGCGTCTGCCTCCCCCGTGCTGGGATTAAAGGAGTGAGCCACCATCGCCTGGTATTTTTTTCTTAATTAACCTATGTTAATTATAAACAGTACTCAGGGCCAGTGTGGCATACATGTCCAGAGCATGTGCTGATGCCGTCCAACCTTTCTTCTTCTGTCTTCCCCCCAATTCCTCGTAACCACTTTTCTATTTTCAAGGCAGCTTTGTCACGTCCACAAATGAGAGAGAGAGTACTTGTCTTTCTGTGTCTGGTTTATTTCATTTGTAACATCATCCGGTTCCATCCACTTTAATGCAAATAACAGGATTTCATTCCTGTTGACCGGTGAATAATATTCTGCTATGTACATATTGCCTTAGCTATTGCAATTAGCACTGCAGTAAGCATGGGGGCTGAGCCTTACTTCCTTCAGATACATATGAGAGCAGTGTTATAGGTCTGGTTTTAGTTTTTATTTGCTTGCTCTGGTGCAGTGTTGCTTTCCATACTGCTCTCCACAGTGGCTAGCCTAACTTACATGCTTTTTCTCCACATGTTTGTCAGAATTTGTCTCTTAGAAAATAATAAGAACAGCCATTTTGCATGCCCCCAACTCTTCTCAAGGCCTGTTCTGTCCTTTTATCCACTTTAGTTCTGAACTTCTGTGGGTTATTAGTCTTGGGACTGAAAAAGCTCCAACCCTTCTTTTTACAGAGGTGGCAGAGGGCTTGGGAAACCATCTGATCATACATTTCCCAGTCTTTCTCCTCCTGTATTTCCTTTTCTGGGCAAAGCTGTGCACAGCCCATCTGGCAGGGCAAACGGGAGCCATAATCTGAGCCAGTGGAAAGAGCACAGTTACCGGTCATTTCCCAGGCTCACTTTTATTACTGACAAGGTGGGTGGAGGAGAATTGCCATGCATCTCATTGCATCAATATTTGATTTCCTCTCTGCTCCTGGCTACCCTCCCAGCTTTGATCTCTGCCTCAGGGGCAGAGCCAGACAGGTGACTTTCACAATGCAAATCAGGGTCAGCCACTCTCTGCTCAGGCTTTGATCCCCTGGCTAAGAAGAAGCTGGCAGGGAGTGCCATGGACCCCAGTCCCCGCTCACCCATGGACTCTCTGTGACCTTGCGCAAGGTGGAACTCTGCAGAGGACTGTCCTTATTGCTCTAGCAGCCGTTATTAAACCATCTGAGATCTGGTCATTTACACTCTAAGAGCTTTAGAAGGGCTATGTGGGAAAGGCCAGCTTGCTTACAGATTGTATCTATGTACTTACCCTTGCTCAAATATAAGATAAGTAGCTACGTTTAGCACAAGGTCAAGGCATTGGGAAATAGGTTTTACGCCCATTGTCCTAGGGGCTTCTTTTATTGACTCTGATGAAATTATTCTCACTGTTCCATTTCCCAAAGGTTTTATTCTGTAGCCCTTTTCATGCTGTCTGCACTGGGGCTCACCCTGGGTTCTGGGGTAGGGAAGAAGCAGGCTGTGAAGGACAAGTGAGAGTTCTTCCCTATGAGACATGAAGGCTGACCCAGAAAGGGAGGTAAGGGAAGTTCCCAAGCACTTTGGCTCTAGGGTTCACTGGGAAAGGAGAGGTAAAGGAAGGCGAATCAGGGAGCAGTGGATGTCCTTGTTTCCACAATGATCAGGACTTTAACAATTGACAGGTAGTGTGGACAGGATCCTCATATCTGAGACTCTGAGAATAAGTTATTTCACAGGCTGCCCTCAGTAGCTAAGACAATTTAGATTCATGAACTAAACGTCTTAAGTTGTTTCAACATTTCTCATTATACTACAGGAGTGTGAAATCTTGTTGATACAAGTATTTATCCACGGCAGATCTTCTGGAAACCCTTATTCTAAGCCTGTCACTAGGTATCTATTCCAGTCTTTTATAAGCCATGTTTTAAAGCATTTATATTACCAGGAAAAGGCTAGCCTCAGTTTTGAAGACTGATGCAGTTCCATTGAGGATATCTCTCCCTACACATGGGCATGCTCTACTTATCTATTATTACACAACAAATTCCTCCAAAATGGCGGGGCCCCAAATAATCACTATCACTCACTCCAGTGGCTGTGTAACTTAACTAGACTCACATAGCTTTTGGGGTAGCTGGGTGAGACTGACTCCAAGGCAGCAAGCTCCCATGGCTAGCATTGGCTTCAGGCTGGGAGTTCAGGGGAGGCCGTTGTCTTGAGTAGCTTTGTGTAGACTTGGATGGCCGAAAAGATCTGAGAACATTGCAATAGGCCCTTACAGATGCATCAAAGCTTTGTATGCCCTATCCTTGGAGGCCATATAATCACATACATCATATTCAACAGCTCATGAAATCATACCAGATTCAAGGGGTGTGAAAAATGCAGGAATACTTTGTTGGATTGAGACATCTTCTGCAACTGTATGCCTTGGAGCCATCTTTGGTTCACCTTTAGTTTTTGTTCCCTCATATCTTAAACTGCTTGCGATCTTTCCTGGCTGCCTTTCCCAGCCATTCTCCCATGGTGTCTTCTCATTTCCTTTCCCTATTTGCATCAGCTTCATCATCCTTTCAACAATTTCAAATTCTTGCTGGATGACTCTCACTGGTTCAAGATCTCACTGGACAGTCTAGAGATTATATGTTCAACCTGGTATGTTCTGTCATAGGCAGACTTAGATGATGGCCCAATAGAGACGAATCCAACAACCCAGACTTGCTCTTATTCATGTCATGGATGGTCTTGTCTTCCTAGGAGGCATGGTAGGTACAAATTACTGTAGCTTTGCTCTTGCTCCTGAGATGTGGCAATGAACGAGGACAACTGTAAAGAGACCCAACTATAGAAAGACGTCAGTCCTAACCACCTGAATGAAGGAGCTAACATTTATCTGGTCATCTGGCATCCTTTAAATTGGTGCATAACTCTTTTGGGGACAGCCTCTAAAATTCCTAGCCATTAACCTGGCCTTCATTGTCCCTGACTCAGAGAAAGTACTCCTGTGCTGTCTACTTAGAACTTGCTTGGGTCAGGAATTCCAGACCCCTCATTTTAGAGATAAGGAAACAGAGCTTTAGAAGGGAATTCTTTAAAAATTCCACAAGTAAGACAAAGACAGAAAAATTTCATTTCCCAAGACCCCAAAGCCAAAATTCCTCATTTGAACATAGACAATTCAGAGCTAAAAAAAAAAAGTAGACACTCACAGAAGCAAAAACAAATAAAAACTAAAACTAAAAGATAGCAGTTAGGCCCCTCCTCTTGGGGAGATGCTCAGCTTCATTCAGGTGGAGACCACTGTTTCCATTTTCCTGGGTGATCAGTCAGCTTTCTCCTCCTTGGTTGTCCGCTGATATCTACATCCTGATGACTTTCATTCAAGCTTACATGCTGCTCATGCACCAGGCTTGACCCATTCTTTCCCCTTCCTGCCCTTGTTTGTCAAAGGGGCAGCATTCAGCATCCTCGTCACTTTACAGCTATTTCACACACTGCCGTCAGTTCTCTTGGGAGCTCATATTCTGGTCTCAGCAACTCTAGTCTGGGTAAACTCTCAGGATATTTACTTATATGGAATTTTTCAACCCTACTTACAATTTCAGTCGAAGAATTAGGCAAAATGCCTTGGGTATATCCCAGAAGTCATAAAATGGATTTTTTTCAGGCTGGTATCGATTAAAAAATAGTTCTCCATGTGAAATGTAGAAGAGTCCTGGGAACCACCTTTCCCAAAGGCTTTTAAGATAAAGTGAGGCTCATGGCTTGGGTGTAAATTGGGTGGTGGTAGGAAGTTATTGAAAGTTCCATCCAGCACAACTCTTAGAATGTGGTAGGATTTTTCTTAACTGGAACAAAGAAGAAAATACTGAATTTCCCTGTTGAGAGATTTTTTTTTCAGGCCTGGAGGCAGAGCTGTTTTGATCAGGTCAAGAGGTTTCAATATCTACTTTGGAAAAAAAAACATAAACACCGAGTTTTGTTTCCCTTTACTCTGTTTTAGCCTACATCTTTCATACCTATATAGAAACCCTTTCTCTTTCACCTTCAGAATCATTATTCCAGTGTGAAGACCTGCAAGCATCAAACTAACCACGTGTCTTGAGTGACATCTGTCAGCTGTTTTGTCAAACTCCAAGATCTCCCCCAGGACTTCTATAATCACTGCACACCTCTGTCTCCTCTTGTACTTTCTTTACATGGATACTGTCAAAGTCCCAGAAAAGTGTCATGGAATTATGCTAGTGCCTTGAAATCTCAAAGGACCCACAGTAACCAGAAGGTGGTAACACATACCTATAATCCTAGTACCTAGGAAGGAGAGGCAGGCAGATCTCTGCCACTTGGAAGCCAACCTGCTCTGCTGATTGAATTTCAGGATAGCTAGGGCTACACAACGAAATCCTGTCACACACACATGACCCACAGTTTTTTCTGACTTCACTCTTTATTAGCTGGTGATGTAGTTATCACTCTTTTGAGCTTCTGTTTCTTCTCCCTACTTAGCTACTAGTGTGAACTTGGAGGTATTACTGTCCCAGTCTCTCATGCCATCAGGTTCCAGGGCTAGGCATGTGCATGTGGTTCATCAAAAACCCAGTGCTCTTCCTATTGTGATTCGGCCTACTGGCTTGCCCAGTCTTTTCCAGTATAGTGACACTGGCATTACTCTTGAGAAAGAAGAACCAGCCACCACCTATCTCCCAAGGAGCATCCCTTCATCTTTCATCTCCATTTGTGGCTCACATGTTGAAACTCTGTGCATCTCAGTGACAGACAGCTATCAAGATGGTTAGAAGCTCTTCTATTCACTTTGCTTATTGTAACTGATAATGTCCCCTTCTCAGCCCCCCTTTAAAATAAGATCTCTTCAAAATATAGCCTGTCCCAGATACTAGTTAGTTACACTATGTATATTCCAGAAATACCTTGTAATGAACCATACAAATCTATTTGTCCTGCTGCTACTATAATTGCCTATATCTTATTATAACTTAATATGTAACAGATTTTTTTTGGTGAAGCCAGAAGCAACTGAGCATTCACTGAGAACGCAGACATTGAAGGTTGTTGAGGAGCCAGTGAACCCACTAATTGGATAAAAGGGGGGTGGTGTGGAAATTTAATTAAACTGGCATTTGCTCTAGCTGCTGGGAATATTAATCAGAAAATGAGCTGTTAAAAGAAAAAAAAAGCAAAAGGCGAGGGATGACATTAAAAATGCCATGGGTGCCATTCCTTCTAGCATCGAGGAGGAAATGATCTCTTCCTTCCGAGATGTGCTGGTCATCTGTCCACTGAGCCCTGCCGACAGCTTGTTTGGGCAGAGATCACAAAAAAAGGCGCTTGGAAAGCTGTGAGTCGAGAGGAGGAGTGTGAGATTCTTGATTTGGGGACCAGATGCATCTCTTGGCAGCTCTTCATGAAAACATAAAGATAAAATATGTGTCTAAAAAGGCTTGGGGGGGGGAGGCGAGAAAAGAAAAAAAAAAGCCGTTTTCCTCCCACTTCTCAAGTACTCCTCCCAGAAAGGGAGGCGGGGAACATCTGCATCCATTCAAGCAATAAAGCTTAAACAATTGTCAAATTTGAGAGGGGCGCATGAGGGTTTTGAACCCCGCGTTTAAATACATTCCATAGCCCAGGAGCCTTTGGGAAGACACCACCCTCCCTGGGCCTGAAAACAAGAGCAGGAAGGCAAACACAGAAGGCAGCGCTGTGTTTAGTTAGGGCTGCTCTAGCAGGTTTGTTTAAGTGTGCTGAGTGGCCAGACAGTCGTTCCCCTAGAGACCATCGCCCCATCACCACCAGGGACAGCTGGGCCTTGTGGGGAACTCCGGGTTAATGGACTCAGCCTGGACGGCAGCGGAAGACAATTCTTCACTCAGAAGGCCAAAGGCCCTGCAATCTTCCCTTCAGTTCTGGACATTTGCAGGCGTCTGGAGAAGTCTCTCTGATCAATGGGATGCTTCCGTTGGGGGTTGGGGGAGGAGCTTGCCTCAGGGAAGTTGTCCTTTGAATATAGGCCTGACAAAGGCACCTTGTGGTGTTTTATCACAAGCATCGCTTTTCTTCATTTTTTTTTTTATCTCTGTCACTTGGGAAAACTCATGAGAAATGGTGATCTAGGCCAAAATGTGATTTCTATTTCTTATAAGTGACCACGACACTGAGAGTTCTGCTCACATGAGTCACTGCTGAATGGCACATGCATTCCTCATGCCCGAATTGTGACCTCTGGTGCCTCGATTCCCAAATGTGTCCTTGTGTTAGCTCTCCAGGGCTGCTGTAATAGGGCACAGGGGTCCAATGACTTCACTTTTCATAGGTTCCAAGGCTCCAGGGACCTGTGACTAACTGAAGAATGAAGACATTAAATGGGGGAGGAGGGATAGGAGAGAGAAAGTATTAAACTTACCCCAGGTCTATATGTTTCTGGTACGTAAACCAGTATATGCGGAGTGTGGGGTTTGGCACTATCTATGGTTTCAAACATTCAGTGAAAACTTAGACAGTATTCACTTGTGGATAGAGACCCTTATTCTACAAATTTGCTATCCCAAAATAAATTAGAAAAATCTTTACCTCACATTTCTGAGGGGTAAAACCCCAAATAGAAGAGCCAACAGAGTCACATGTCCTCTGGATGTTTCCTTGCCTCTCCCCAGCTCTGGTGTGGTCTGAGAACTCTTAGCATCCTGTGCTTCATTAACATATAAGTCCAATTCTGCCTCCACCTTTACATGGCTGTCTTCCCTGGATGGTTGCCTCTGTGTCCCCCTCCTTTCTCTTACAGTGGCATCAGTTACCTGGCCATGGTCTACCCTAATCTAGTCTGTTGGCATCTGCAAAGCTCTGCTAGAAAAGAACTTTGTAGTCACATGTGTTGGGAGTTAGAGCCTCAATTTATCTCTTTGGCAGAGACCGTTAAGCATCCAAAAGCCTTTATTGCAACTCAATGGTACATTGCTTGCCTGGCAAGACCTTATGTTTGATCCCTGACACAAAAGATAGGCAGAAATCCACATGTTTGGACCACTGTTTGTGTCCTTCGATGGATACATATTCCTAGCATCAACAAAAGGATATGAAAAGTTAATTATATGTAAAATGTGACTACAAATTAGTCATGTGGGTTTTTTCAACATTTAAAAGGTACTTGCCTCTCTTTTTAAAGATCGTTGAGCCACCACCAACTGTTGTTTCTTAATCCATTGTGATATTATAATTTCTTGTACATTGGTGTTAAAATGTTCCTTCCTTTATGAAACAGTAGTAACTACAAATGGTATTTCTTTATTTTTGCATTTTAAGAAAATATCCTAACTTGGCAAAAAGTAACATGTTAAGAATCCTCTATCATTCCTTAATTTTTGACCGTTTTCTTCCTCAGTAAAATATAAACACGTGGGAATTGCTGTAAAATGATACTTCTTTTCTTTTTGAGACAAGTTTTCGATATCTACCCCAGACTCATTAACTATGAAATCAGACTGATCTTGAACAAGATGATCTACCTGCCTCAGCTTCCCAAATGCTGTGATTACAGTCATGTACCATTATACCTAACTCATGTTTTCATCGTTGTGCCCAAAGAGTTTTCTGTTTTGTTGTTTTAAAGTTTAGGGACAGTTTTATTAGAACTTAAAAGAAAATTAATCAACAAAGCAGACAAGCTAGAAGTGTCAACAGCTCACCAGAGGAAGGCAATAGAGGAGAGGAAGAGAGAAAGGCATACTATTTGTATTAGGTTGGCATGGAGGTCAGTCACAGGCTAGAGAAACTGCCATAGGACAAGGGAGGGAAACAGTAGAAACAGCATGGAAAAGCTCCAGGTGCAAGATACAAGCATACTTAGATTCTTACTAACATCCAGAAGAAAGGAACAGAAGACAAGAAAAAGTAAATGTTACAATGTTCTCAGTCAAGACTCAGAAAGACAGACAGACCCAACAGAACCTGGTGGTGGCCCTCAGAAGAGCTTGCACTACGGAGGTGTGGGAATACATTATCTCGATAAAGGGCTAATTAGTCCTCCTGCCATAGCTTAAGGTGGACCCACTTTCAAGAAGGATGGTCTCTTGACTGTGTGATTGACCTGCCCAGCAAAATTAAGTATCTATATGTTTATATATTTATGTATGTAAGTATGTATGTAGGTATGTATGTATTTATTTGTTTATTTATTTAGTGGTCTTTCCAGACAGGGTTTCTCTAGCCCTGGATGTCCTGGAACTCACTTTGTAGACCAGGCTGACCTTGAACTCAGAGAGATCCATCTGCCTCTGCTGGGATTAAAGGTGTGCACCACCATACCCACTACAAAATTAAAACTTAATGGAGAGAAAAATGCCATGCTCCCACCTAAAGGTAGATTCCATTCTTTACTGTAAGATTACACCCTCTGAAGAGATAGCACTAAAATCACTTTAGAAATGGGATGAAATTAAGGAATGGAAATGACCTAATTCCAAGATCTAGAGATCTGTTTGTAAGGCTGTCCAGACATCAGTCCCTAGGAGTTTATTTAGACCTCTGATGGTGGTCACTATTTGCTTCCATAAAGTTTGGTGGTTGTTGGTTGTTTAATGTAATTAGCTATCTGTCCAGGTACAAAATGAGGTAGTTCTCTAGTTTAATTTCCATTACTACGATACAAGATCCCAACTAAAATCAATTTAAAGGAAGGGTTTATTTGAACTCACATTTCCGGATTTCAGCTAACCATAAAGGAGAAGTCAAGGCAGGAACTTGAGACAGGCAGTTACATCAAATCCATAGTCAAGAGAAGAGAGAAATGAATATACACAGACTCACTTGTACTCATCATGTTTTCTCCATCCTAATACAGTTTGAACTCCCTGCCTAGGGAATGGTGCTGCCTACAGTGGGCTGAATCTTTCCATATCAATTAACTTAGTTAAGACAAACTCCTAAGGTCGGTCCAATTGCTCAGTGGGACTCTCTTCCCAGGCTATTCTAGGTTGTTTCAAGTTGACAATTAAGGCTAACAAACACAGGTAGGAATTTGACAATAAGCCCAAGATTGACCATCATGACTCAGGAATTAAATATCACTAAAATGTGATTTCTGGTTGCCCATAGTCATTAAGCCTACAGTCTTAGCTTTGTACGAAGCTGAGATGGGAGTATCATTTGAATCCATAGATTAAAGACCACCATGGGCAGGAGATCAAGAATTCATCTCATAAGAAGAAAAACTGTGATTTCCAAGCCATTTGGAAAAATAGTCTAGTTTCTAACATTTCTGTGCATTTCCATCTTTGCAAGGGCCTACCTCCTACATCTTATGTACTGTGTCATTTTCAAATTATGATACTGGTGACTGAATCCATGGTAGTGAGTCAATATTTTCTTTGCATAAACCAAAATGCCACCAGATTCCACTTCAACGGTCTGAACATTTTCATATCTGACATGAGATTGACAAGTCTTGACTGGCAGCAAACATGAATTGTTGAGCAAGCCAGCAGGTCACAGACGGGATAGAAGAGTGAATGATTAGTCAAACCTGTGGACTTCTAGTTATGTTTCCTGCAAAAAATAGTTCATATTTGCACTTTTGAGCAGGGACAGTTTTTCACAATGGACAGGAAGCTAAGCAAGTGTTAGACCTGACCATCCAACAAGATTGAGTCTGTATATAGTCACTTAAGCTTATCAAAGAGCTTCACAGTTCTCAAGAAAGGTAGATTAATTATTGACAGGGTGTGGAGAAATGCTGGCTTATAAATAAAGAGAGAGGAGACAAAGTAAAGAATGGATTAATCAAGTTCAACCATGTTTTCTAGCAAAGCCGTGTGTGGGAGAAATGTGTTGCCATTGAAGGAAGAGAGCTAGAACTTCCTCCTGGGGCATCATCGTTGTTTTCCGACAGTACCTTTAGACTCAGACGAAGGGAGTACATGTGTGGGGTGCATAGACCAGTCCTTCCTTGTATAGGAGACAACTGCTGAGCTGCAATGACTGGGACTACAGTTTCTCTTTCTTCCTTCACAAACTGAGTACAGTTCCTGTAAGTACAGGAATGAGGTCATGGCTCTTTTTACCAAGACCCCCTCTCCCTATATGGGAAGTGTGGGTAGAATTATGTTTTAACACCTATTCTTATCAATGCTTAATACAGGACAACTCTTCATTTTGATCAAAGATATTTCTGGTTAGGTCATAACATCTGCTGGTTTGGGCCATCTTAATCTGGAAATCACATTCCTCCCACCCACTCCCCCCAAATTTAGCCTAGTTCTGGGAAAGGAAATTCTATACCCTGCCCCCAAATATGCACAAATGCATATACACTATGTACCACAGAGAAGAGCTGGTTGCTAACTGAAGGAAAGGAGCATTGCCTGGGCCACCTGGAGGTTGTGGCAAGGTACCTGGTCTGGTGCCAGCTGTGGCCTTCTTTTACTTGTGCTAATTTGAGAGGACCAGGTGTTTTTCAGGCAGCCTAGGTAGCCACTCTTAACTACACACATTCTGGGTCAATGAACTCAGAATCTTCTTTGAAGATCTAGAATTCGTTTTTTTAAAGAAACAAAGAATCTAAGCTGTAAACTCAAGTGGAGATTTCTAGACTTGTCTAAATTGTGAAAAAGAAGGGGGGTGGTAGGCTGGAAGGCAGGTGCCGAGAAACACTTCCCTACAGTCCATAAAAATGTCCATAGAAGCAGCAATGTTTTGGTAAGAATATATAGCTGTGGTCCCATAAAACAGCAGTGGACCTGGACAATAGCTGCCAACTAGTGATATTCCTCACCTATTTGTGGGACACTAGTCTAAAACAACCTAGCACTGCCAGCTGTATGAAATTATGGCACATAAAATTATGTAAATTGCACAGTACTTGATCATTTAGTAAACAATGAGCTTCTAGGTTTTATTTCCATTGGTATAAAAATCTAGGGGGAAACAGTATGCAGCTTTAGCTGGCAGCAGCCTCATCCAATCTCTTGTTTACTGTGTCCCTTTCCTGCATCAAGAAGTCACACTGGGGGGACCAGTCTATACTATCTAGGTTTGCATAAGTGCACTCCACAACGTTGAACCAAGGAGGAAATTGCTTAACAACGTATTTCTCTGAATATATCCGGCCATTAAGTAGCATGTGACTGTAGTTTTCTTTTTCTTTTATAAATAAACCTTCCTCGAATTACACTGCTTTAAGTGTACCCCAGGGCCTGTTGGGGGAAAGTCAATGATAGAAGACCGATCTGGGTGCATTACATTACTAATTAGTTTAAAAGAAGATTTATCTTAAAAGAGTGTTTTTCTTACATTAAGGAATTCCAGAGCCCCTTGTCTTTCCCTCTACGTTGCTTTGAGATTACAGAATGGTAGACTGCTAGTCCTTAAGCAGAAATGTTGCTGTTGGAAAAGTTGGTCTCGAGTGTTCCCCTCATCGTGTTTGGAATAATAGGAAGTACATACAGATGGCCATGACATCCAGACTTCACCTTTATTGCTTATTGAGAATAGACTTCCCTCTGGTCTACCAAAAGAATAATATGTCTACCAATTAGCAAGATGGGGAAGCCTCACTCAGGCCAGTTTACCTTTCATTGCAGTATAAGTGAACACGGGCAAGAACACACACATTGTGGGCAGGTCCCAGACCATTAGCCTAAAGAGTCCAGTCTTTGAATGTTCTACTTTGATTTCCCATCTCATGAGCCAACATCCTTCATTACTGGCAAGTGATGGAGGAGGATGGAGGCAAGGAACTGTCATTCAAATAATTTGGAAAAGGAAACCTTTTCTATTGTATTGAGCAATGTAATAACACTAAAGAATTTACAGACAGACATAGGGGATTGCTTCTATATAGAAACAATCTCCTAGTATCAAATGTTTGCCTTGGTTGATTACAGCTGAAAATTAGTGTGATTTTTATGGTGTCTTACAGTGAGAAGCTTCCTTCCCATGTAAAAGGAGAGGAGGAAAATGTGCTGTGCCCTGAGTTGTTGTTATGGTACTATTTTGGAACCATGCAATTGAGATTCCACACTTGGGTCATATCCTGGAAAAATTTAAAATCATCATCTTTCAGAATGAATGAATACATGCATGTGTACAGATGGACAGACACGCATGAGACTTTTTTATTTCAACAACATTTATTGGTGGTCTGTCGTATGCTAAATGATGTTGTCAGTGGTAATGCAGAAGTAGAATGCAGAGACTCTGTGCTGAAGAAGATCACAGACCTAAAGATGGGAAACACTTAAAGCAACAGTAATAGATACAAAATAATAGCAGCTATAATCATTGAGGATTGACTATTCCATATACCAACATATATGTTTTCCATGCATTTATGATTTAATCCTCCTGAGAGCCACACAAAAGGATATATTCCTTTTACACACATCCTGTTTACACATGAGAAATAGGAGACACAGAGTGACTAAACTCGTCCAATGTAAATACAATCAATAAACGGAAGAGCTTGGATTTGAACCCAGGGAGTTTGACAAATGGCCTAAGTGACTGACCCACACAAACAGAAAACTGAACATGAACTTCTCTGGGCATTCAGAGGACACATTCCCAATCTAGACACAGACATTTGGGGCTTGTGTTCAAAGACTCTCAGGGGCCATAACCTGTTTCCACTATTTAGTGGCGTTATGAGCCAATCAGCCTGGACAAGAGTTCTTGCACTCATCCTGTCACATTCCCAAGGAGTCTGAATGTTCTTGTCCTCACTCTTCATTCCATAAATGGCTCATTAGCTGGACCAGAGGGCATCATTCTCTCCTTGCTTTAAAAACACTCCTGGTGGGGATGCAATAACCCTTTGTTAGCCATCCAGAAATGAACACTCCCTTTTTAGTTAGCCTTGCTCACAAGAACAAGGCCATGGGCAGCTGCAGCTGTTTCCTGCCTAATGACAACCGTGTGAGCATCTCACTGATGCAGAGAGGAAAGGAGGTTCATCTGGCTTGATCAGTTCCATACTCTTTTAAGAGATGGGCATGAAGCACACTCTGGAGCATCTCCCACTGTCCCAGAATGCTTTGCAGAAGAGGTAGGAATTCTGAGAGGAATTCCATTCGAATCCCTCTATTGGCTCCATGCTTAAAAAATTGTTCTGTCCTGATACCCACAAAGTGACAGATGTGGTTAGCATCTGTGGAAGATTGCTGTTGGGTCTCAGATCAGCTTTGTAGAATCTGTGTGGGCTAACTCGGCCTATTTCTCCAGAACCCACTTTCTATTCTCCATATTTTCCTTCCATCCAAGGTGAAGAGATCAGGCCTTGGGCTTAGGAAATTGAACTCCCTCCATTTGCATTGACAGTGTGTCCTTGTATAGCAGCCCCATAGGATTATGGAGAGGATGGGTGAGCTTGAGGACTGGGGCTCATGACGCTGTCGGCTCCCAGCAAGCATTTGCTCATGTTATTACTGTTGTGTCGGTTACTAAGTGTTAACAAGTGAGTGTTTATAAATAGTCTAAATTGAAGACACGGCATTGGCCTTCGGGATTCTCTGAAGCTGCTTCCCTGTGGTCCCTCATTTCACCATGGCTGTGGGACAGGCTGGTAGGAGTGAGGCCACCTGGTGCCAAGATAGAATTGGATGTTCTTGCCATTGACTCTGTACCCAAACACACTGATTTTCCCCAGGAGTTTACTTAAATCATGTTTAGAGTGATTTCTATTTCCAGCAGCTAATGAATCAGAGGTTCCTGTCTGCTGGAAAGTGCACTTCAGTCATGGTGCTTTGACCCTTTGATGTCTCCTTTCTAGCGTTGTATGAACCCATCTCTCTTCAATCTCCCCATGACCAGCATGGTCCATGCCTTTGGTTCTTTGCTACACAGAAGAATCTCTTCTCTACAATGAGTGCATGTTTAAAAAAATGATCTGCACATCCTCTCTCTTCTAATCTTTCCAGTGTCCTCTGAGAAGTGGAAAGGCTCCACACGTATTGGGTGTCTTCGTTAGTGAGTGTTAGCTCCATTCTCAGCTGAATACTTATACCTTCAGGGATGACATAGCCTACTGACCAAATGTGTGCTTCAATGCATTGCCCTCCAGGTCCCAGCAATAAGAGTTCTCCAATCACGTACCCTTTGGGGAACGTGAAAACAATGTGACTATGGGGGAACATAAGAATAACTGTAGTTGTAAAATCTTTCTGGGATTTAAATGAAGCAACTTATGTGAAGAGCTTGGCACAGAACCTAACTTGAAAAAAATTCTCAAAAAAAGGCCCTATTTTAGTATGAACTTCATCCACTGGAATTGGGGTTCAAATTAGAAAGAACATCATTATTACTACAGAGGCCTCTGCATACTCTCTTTAAAAAGTTATTACATTTATTAATTTTAAATTTTTCATATAGTGTATTTTAATTGTTTCCCCTAACTCCTCCCAGATCTTCTTCACCTTCCTATCTACTTCATGTTGTCTTAAAAAAAAGACCTCAAATGAAAATCAAAACAAACAAAAAATCCAAGAAGATTGAGAAAACGCCAAAACTCAACACAAATCCTACAAAAAAATAAATAAAACAATGAAACCCAGAGATTATTTTGTGTTGCCCAGCTATTCCTAGGTATGGAGCTGCCCTGAAGCATGGTTGATATACCAGACTCCACTGGAGAAAACTGAATTTCCCTTTGTTAGAGGGTATTAACTGCAGGTAGCTTCTTGGTTATGGGTGGGACATTGTGTGCACTTCCCCTCTTAGTGCTAGGTTCCCATCTAGCTTAAACCTATGCAGGTCCTTGGCATGATGCCACAGCCTCTGTGAATCTGTATGCGCATCAGTCCTGTGGTGTCTGAAAGACACTGTTTCCTTGAAGTCATTCACCACCTCCAGCTCTTACAATATTTCTGCCTTCTCTTCTGCCTAGATTACTGAGCCTTAAGGAGAGGGAGCTGATGTATGCTGAATTCTTTCTCTCTGTGTAGGTTGTCTGGCTGTGGATCTCTATATGCGAAGAAGCTTCTCTGATGACGGGTAAATGAGTTATAGCAATATGTCATTAGGAATCATTCTACTGCCATGCTCCTTTAATTGAATTGGTATATTTTCCTTAGGTCCCTTACCTATCTAGTCTCAGGTCTAGCCTTGTCTTGTCTAGTCTAGTAATTGGTTTATATATGGTTGTTCAAAGGGCCTTTAGTGTTAGCTGTCCCTCCACATAGTTCCTCCTTTACAATACTCCTCCGTTCTCCTCCCAATTTAATCCTCCTAGTTTCCCCCTTTGTCTCTTATAACACTATATTTTATTTCCTCTTCCTTGGGGGACCCAATCCTTTCACCAGTCCCTTACTAAGCACCTAACATTTACAGGTATTCATATTGTAGCACATATATCTAAAGCACTCACACCCCCCACCATGTGTATGTGTGTGTGGGAACATGTGTACACATACAGAGAACAACTCTCCTTCCACCATATGGGTCCCAAGGGATCAAATTCAGGTCTTCAGGATTGCCAGCAAACACCTTTACCTACTTAGCTATCTTGATGGTTTCTCCTATGCACATTCTATATCTATCTACATCTTCCCTCCCTTTGTGTATTTAGTAGACAACAAATCATCTGTGAATTCTGTCTCCCACAGAATAGCATCGCTATTTACTCAGGTAGAATGTATCAACTCCTAAGATCTCTATTGTGATGCTAACCTCTCTACATAGCATTTACATGCTTCTCACACTACTGTGACAGTCTATCCCAAAGACTGGGCTTATTGAGAGTAGTCTTGGGATTAACTCAGGTCTACATCACCTAATAGAGAACCTTCTTGAGTACTCTGCTACTTGAAAAGAACTGTAGAGACTGACAGTAAAACTAGCAGACCTCAGAGGCCTGAGTACTGGGGGTGGGGGTAGCAATCAAGACAGAACCCTTCCTCCCTCCCGGCCATGCCTAGGCCATCTTTGTAAATGGCAGCATATCTCTGCCTGATCAGTGTCAGGAACCAGTGAGTTGATTTTCCTTGTATGGTCAGATGCCGTGAAGACACCATCAATGAGGAACAGCATGGAAGAGGACACATTACTTTTAAATAGTTGGCCTTGATTTTTAAAATTTGTTGTATGAGAATGAAAGCAGAGTGCATAGATCCAGTTGGGCACCCTCCCTTTTATTTGCTAAGGGCTCCTTTTTTCTTGGTATTTCTTGCTCTGAGTCACTTCTCTGGGTGCCAGATGGAGGATGCAAAGCTCCTGGCTGCCTATGAAGAAACGTGAAGTTGTGTTGGGGACCAGCTGAGAGTGGGGAGGGGCAACAAAGCTGGGCTGGGGGCTCATTTTTAGATAGGATTGAGCTCCCAATCTTCAGTCTTTCTAGTCCCATGAGGTTTGATCAGTTCCCCCGAGATGGTTATTCTCATATGTTTTCCCTCTTGTTCTTTGAGCCCATCTGTAAATTCGTAGGAGAAATTTAATCCGTATGGTCTCATTCATTAAACTCATTAAGCTTTGTATAATGAGAACAATTTCGTGGCTGCAAACCCTTCAAAGTTTACTCCTGGCAGCCACAATTTCCTGTTTGTGAAGAATGAGTTGGGCATCAGGCCTGAGATGGTTGTTTTTTGGGCATCTTGTTCCAAAACTGATTTTTTTCTCCATTTAAGAGAGGGGCTATATATCTAGGTTACCGGATGCAACTCCGGTACCAAGTTTGTCCTTCCTCATTGAGATGGCCAAGGCTATGTTGGTCTGGAAGATCTGACAATCCTAAGTGACAGGATCTTTTCCACTTGATACAGGTCATCACGTCCTCATAACCTGTTTCAGTCATAAAAATAGACATGATTCTCTTGGTTTGATTTTCCATTCTACATTTTATGCCACTATTGGTTTCCTTTCTTATGTTATAGTTAAAATTAATCACCTTCTATAAGATGCCTACTATGCTGTAGATAGCACTTGAAAACACAAGCTCTGAGGCCAGGGAGATCAAGGTTACTTTAAGTTGACAATGAGCATACCATTCTGAAAAACACAAACTCTCTGAACTTTGTTTTCCTATTCTAATTGAAAACACTCTCTCTCTCTCTCTCTCTCTCTCTCTCTCTCTCTCTCTCTCTCTGTGTGTGTGTGTGTGTGTGTGTGTGTGTGTGTGTGTGTGTGTACTATCTCTATCTCTGTATTTCTATTGGTGCCTGGTTTGGGTTCCTTGGATATAGAGAATGTTAATTCTTGGTCAGATATATGTATTGCAAATATTTCCTCCTGCTTTGTTTATGCATATTCCTGGGTGTGCACACATGTGCTGGCTGGTTTCAGGTCAACTTGAAACAAGCAAAGAGACACTTGGAAAGATTCCGTGGAGCACTTTCTTAATTAATGATTGATGTGAGAGGGCCCAGTTCAGTGTGGGTGGTGCCACCTCTGGGTTGGCGGTCCTTGTGCTATAAGAGAACAGACAGAGCAAATAGTGAGGAGCAAGCCAGTAAGCAGCACTCCTTCATTGCCTCTGCCTCAGTTCCTGCCTCTAGGTTCCTGCCCTGAACTTCCTTTCATGATACACTACAACTATAATATGAAATAAGCCCTTTCATTTCCTACCTAAACTGCTTTTGGTCATGGTGTTTTATCACAGCAACAGAAACCCTAACTAAGACAACAGGTGTGTGGATATACCGACGTACACATCAACCACAGGGTTGTCATTCCTCAGGAGCTGTTTGCAAATGATGAGAGAGGAACCCTTGTTGGCCTGGAACTCTCTGATGACACATGACTGGGGCTGATCAGCAAGTTCAGGGATCCTCCTGTTTCTGTTTCCCCAGTGTTGCGATTATTGGCACACCACCATACCCAACTCTTTTACATGAATTCTAGGCATCATACTTGGGTCTGTGTGTTTACACGGCAAGCACTTTACTGGCTAAGCCAGTTTCCCAACCCAAATACTTCCCTTTTTTTCATTTTTTTTGGTTTATGAGACAGGGTTTCTCTGTGTAGCTTTGGAACCTATTCTGGAACTAGCTCTTGCAGACCAGGCTGGTCTGAAACTCACGGAAATCTGCCTGCCTCTGCTGGGCATTAAAGGTGTGTACCACCACCGCCCCACCTCAAAACACTTCTTTTTAAAATTGTGTAATGTGAAACAGGCTCATAGGGAAAATGTAAAAAGCATAAAAAGATAGCTATGTTAAAATGGATACAATAGACAGGCCCCTGTATCACCTTTCCCATGAGTCTCCGTCTCTCTTAGCAAAATGCAGGCAAAATTTTGCCATTTCCTGCTGCTGCTGTCGTCTCTGCGTTTCTTTAGTTTACCTGGCAATATCTCTGAAGGATGAGCCTTACCTGTCATCTTGGTACCATCCTGAGCTGTGTATTCTTTTGACTATGTCTTCGTTTAACCGGTTTGTTTATGTGATTCAGGTCCTTTGCTGTAAGTAGCTGTAATTCACTTATTTTCGGTGTTGTGTGCTGTTTCATCATAGGTATATTCCACAATTTATGTAGCTGTTTCACACATGATCCCCATTTGGGTTATTCCCAGCCTGAGGTCATTATAAGAATACTGCTTAATAAGTGATATGAGTGTTTCCCTGGGCATGGCTTTGATTTTGTGTAAGAGCTTGCTGAGACACAGGCATGTACTGTCTCCACATTTAGTGACAGATGCAGAAGTGTATGCTGACTTCTGATTCTACAGTGGTACACAGAGAGCTCTACAGCTCTCTAGCCTCACCATGCTTCCAACTTGCTAAGAGTGTCAGGCATGCTGGTTCCCTGGAGGACTCCTGTTAACCATGGAGGGAGCTTGGCTCAGGCAAATCCAGATCACTGGCTTCAATGAGGAGGAGAACTTGAAGACTAGCCCACAGGAAGCAGAGTTGGGGTGATTAAAGGTAGTTTCATACAGATCTCAAGCACAAGGGTTAAGGAAGACAGTGGCTCAGAAAGGAAGACACGTCTCCAGAGCATGAGTGTGGGCTTGTCAAAGAAGGACTGAACTTCTTTACTTTAAAGTTAGCTAGGATTTTTCAATATTTTTAAAGTATAGGTATGTCTGGGTAGGGGGAGTGTGTGCATGAGAGTACAGGTGACTGCAGACGTCAGAAGCATCAGATGCCCTGCACTTGGACTTACGAGCAGTTGTGAGATGCCTGCCCATCATGGATGCTGGAACTGTGCTCCAGTCCTCCGTATGATCACGACATGCTCTGAAACATTAACCCATGTTCCAGACCCCTAAAGTTATTTTAATATAGACTTCAAGCATGAGAATTAAGAGAAATGGCGAGAGGAGGGAAGGGTATGCTCAGAAAGACATAAGCGGTATGCAAAAGTGTGGGTATGGGCTTCTCTAAGACAGGCAGACTTGACTTGTTGAGTGCATGTAAGCACTACTGTCTCTAGGGTAGTCACATGAAGGACTTGGATGCATCTTGAAGCTATCATCTTCAAAGCATTGCTAAGAAACCTAAATGAAGTCACAGAATGGCCCCTGAGAGGCCTCTTAGGGATTCCAACTGATAAGATAAAGATTGGGCTACAGGGATGCTAGAGAGTAGAGGATCTTTATCTAAACAACATTAGCAGTCCTGCCTGAGAGTCCCAGGAAATGTCTGGGAACAGGAAGGATGCCATACTCACAGTCCCAGTGAGGCTTCAAACTGGTTCCTCACTGCCCTATCATAAAGTATCTAGATATGAAAGGAATGTGAGCTCCATGTTCACAGCCTTCAGAGTAAATGAATGGTAACTGCGATGGAACTCCTCAGCCGCCTAGAGCCATTCATCAGACTCAGGAGGGAAGGACCCAAAACTTTCCCTGTCTTTCTAGTCTGCTTCAACAGTGAGTCCATCTTCAACGCTTAGCCATACCAGCGAGGGATGGCAATTTTCATTTTGATTGTAGTTTGCCTTTCCTTGACCACTAGAAGAGCCATTTTCTGAGGCCTGGAGTGTTTATAGAGTTATAGAGTTCCTTTTGCAGATAACCTATTAAAGCCACTTCTCTTTTTCGTCTCCATTTCGGTTATGTTTCCTATGTTGCTCACTGGAATGCATGTCTTGTTTTGGCTGACTTGTGCCATGCCTTTTCCTTTGTTTTATGGTGTGTTTCAAGGAAATGAAGCTGTTACATTTAATGTGGTCAAGTTCATCAGCCTAGTGCCTTTTATGCCATCTTCACAAACTTTTGTCTTAAACCAAAGCCATAATCCCCTGTAATACATCTGAAATGATATTGCTTGTTTTTACTACTTGGATACATCATCCTTCCAGAATTGATTTGCTATTGTTACTGTTTATGGTGTTAAAATAGGAAGCAAACAGTTCCCTGATTCATGTACCTAATTTTCTCAGTGACATTTTTACCAACACTGCTTGTGTAAGCCCATGTCCGTACATTGTGTGAACATACTTATAATCTAGAGTCCTTTTCTACTGTAACTTTTCAATAAATCTGGGTGACCAGTTGAGCAAGTCTACCCACCTCATTTTCTTTCTGTATGCTGTCTTTTTGAATTTCTGATTTCCAGTGAATCCAGAATTTCCACAAAGGTATCTGGAGATTTTTTTCAAGGTAAAATTGATTTGTCTTTGTTTTGTATGCCCATGTTCTCCTAATTGAAATATTCTGTCAAGAGGGGTGGAGGAGGGCTCATGAGACTCAAAGAAGATCCACAAAGCCCCTTCTCAAGGCTGTGGAAGCAGCAAAGAGCTGCTTGGAGAGGAGACTGACCCGCTGAGCTACTGAGAAGAGAGTCTTAGACCTGAGAGACGCCTGCAAGTCACTCAGGGAGCTCAGAGTTGCACTTTTATAAGTCATCACCTGTATGGGAGGGTGCTTTATGGAGATGTGACTGCATTTGAGACACTCCCTGTCCTGTAAGTCACTCCTTAGCCACACTCCTGTAACCAACACACGAAAAACTCATTGGTTGCCGAGTTGGACTTTGTTAGAATCGTTACTTTGGTCTGTCACAGGTAGACCTATGTGTGTCCTATTTCCCCAGGAATACAATACAATACAATGTAATAATGAAATCCCTAATTTATCATCAAGATATATCCATGTCTTTAGGAACTAAAAAATTCTCTGAATAAATTTTTGCAACTTTCTGAGGGTGGGAGGTGACTTATATAAGTTTTTTGTTTGTTTGTTTTTAGATTCAGTACTAGCAACTTGATATTTATCATCTATTCTGAGTGATGTCTTTTCCTAAAAGTCATTTTCAAACTGCCACTTTGGTTTGAACATGCCATTGATTCCCACATGCTGATCTGTTAGTTTTATTTTTGTTTACATTGCTTTCAGGTCATTTTACACACTTCCCAATATCCCTCTCTGTTTCTTCTTGCCCTCATTTTCTCCCTCTTGGAAGAACATCCCTTCGAATTGCCTTTTACACTGCTCTACATGCAGCAAGGTCTGTGTTTTTGTTGGTCTGAAGATGCCTGTATTTCATCTTCATTTGACCCCCAGGCTATCTATCTGGATTAGGGGTCTCCTAAAGCTTACACACAACAATGCTAAATTGTTAGTAATTTTTGACTCTTCTATTCTATAGCTTTCCATCTTCTTTTATGATTAGAATTATTTTTTCCATCTACCATCTGTCCTCTGGAACACAACATAAACTTCGTTCTTTTGATAGCATCTCTAGAGTGTCAGTCATACTCCACTCTCTCTCCAAGTTCCCCAAATTGGTAATGGATTCGTTGGATGCAGATTCAACTGGGTGGATAATTCAGACATGGTATACAATACTAAGTTCTTCCAAGAGAAGACACTTATGTTCTGGCAGCATCTATTCTCCCCTCTGACAACAGTTATGATTGACTCCCTCCTTTTGATATCAATTACTCTTATTCATAATTGGTTGTCTGAAAGCTTTCGTTTAGCACATCATGTGCTCTTGGTTTGACTTCTATGTCCAAATAAACAGCTCACACTCTCCTCCCTAGGAAATTTTTGTTACAGCAAGTCTTTCGGCATAAAGCATAGCTATTAAAATTTATATAACAATATGATAATTTCATTATAAGTGGCTTGGTAATTTTGTCTGGATGACCAAATAAGATTTTCTATTTCTGAAGACTTCTATTATTTCTCTTAAATATATTGGATATTATCTGACGCAGTTTGATTTTCTTGAGTACTTTGTGTTTTAAACTGTATTTCCATGTTTTGGGCTTTTTTCCATTTCCATACAGCAGTGTGTGTGTGTGTGTGTGTGTGTGTGTGTGTGTGTGTGTGTCCTCTCTCCCCAGGAAAAGCGATGGAATTTCATTTTCATATTTGTGTAATATTTCCTCTTTTACTTTACTTTTTTGTTTAAATTCCTTTGTAAAGGGAATCTTACTATACATCCACAGTCCCCTATCACCATTTATTTCTCTTAAGGAATTGTCTACTTTGGATACCTTCATGCTCCTTTTGGTGTTTTATTTTGAAAGAGATTTGTTTTCCCTTTCTTTTTCATTCTTGAATTGATATTTTCAAATATCAAATAATATTCCAATACCAAATATTCAAATAATATCAAATCAAAATTTTTTGAGAGAAAATAAAAGATAAAGGAGATAGACAAAGGACTGTGGATGTATTTTTTAAGCTCCTTTTGTCATTTTGTGAAGTGTTTTCTTTTAAATGGCCTTGCGTTTTCTAATACCTCTTGGCTTTTTCCTCCTATTTTTTTCCTGGCTTTTCTCTTTATTTCTCTGGCCACTGTCCTCCTCAATTAGAATACATGTATGAGCAGCTTCTGGCCAGTGTAGATTTTACCCCAGACAGAAATGAGTTCCTTTACTCAGTCCCGCCTTATCCCAGATGCCTTGCCCTGACTTTAACATAAAGCGAGAAATCCTGTCTGCTGAAACTCTAAAAATTGAAACTCTCCAGAGAACATCTATTAGAGACTTTTATTTCCTTTTACAGGACAACAACATACACATAGCCTCCCTCCACTTTTTCTAACATACATTCGAACACTTGCCCTTGCCTTGTAGCCGTTCATCCAAAACTCACATAGTGTGAGTAGAGAGGAGACTTCTTCTATTATCCTATTAGACACTGTTCTTGATCTCTTAGTTACCAATCTTGTTCTGTGAATTTATTTTTAATGAAGTGATTTAAAGAGACTTATAGTGGTCTTCCATACCTCTATGGCTATCTTCCCAGGTTTTCTCTTTCACTCTTATTCTTACAGAATATTTGTGTTACATATAAATTTCATTGACAATATTTGGATTTTTTGTTAGTTTTGTTTTGTTTTGTTTTATGAGACAGGGTTTCTCTGTATTGTTTTGGAGGCTGTTGGTCCAGCCCGGTCTCGAACTCACATACATCCGCCTGCCTCTGCCTCCCGAGTACTGGGGTTAAAGGCGCGCGCCACCACCGCCCAGCAACAATATTTGTTTTCTTAAAGCAAATAAAAAGCCATCGTTCTTCCACTGTTAGTGATCTGTCACTTGCATTGCACTCTTTGTGAGTGTGTGTGTGTGTGTACACCTATGCAGCAAACACTTTATACATTGAGCCATGTCCTCAGATCTTATTGTTACTCCTCTGAAGATTATAACTGCCTTTTCCTTTGTATAATTAAAAAACAATTTATTTATAATCATTCAGTAAGATGTGATTTGGTGCAGACTTGTAGCCTTAGAATTTGTTAGGATACATCAAGTTTGTAGATAATGTTTTCATCAGTTTTAGACAATGCTTAACCACAATGTGCTTTCTAATCTTCTTGCTTTTTTTATTTGAAATCTTTCTGGCTTTCCAGTTTCGGGCATTTTACTTTATTTACAAGTGTATTACTGTATCCACTGGGATCCCCATTGTCTCTGATTATGTGCTCTTTTTATTCCACGCTAGTTTCAAAGCAGTTTCTCCCAATTTTCTTACTCTGTTTCAACTACATTTAACACATCATTGAAACCAATTTTCCTTTTTAAAAATTTTATAATTTCTAGCTATTTCCCACATGAAATCCATTTATAATTCTTAATTATTTGCTAAGAGCATTAAGTTCAACTTTTATACTTACGAAGATGGAAGACTTATGGCTTTTACTATCTGTGCCTGATGACCACACCAAGTACTTTTGACACCTATCATTTGCTGTTGGTACTTTTCTTTTATATTCTCTTATGTCTTCTCTTTGAAGTTATCCTTGTGTGCTGGGCATTATACGTTGGAATTTATTCTAAAATATAATTTGATGACTAGTGTCCTATTGTTCTATTTATCCTGAAGAATTCTCATTTGCTTGTTCCAGGTTTCTGGAGTACTAGGAACATGGGCCCATCTGAATCTGATGGTAGAGGTTGAAATTTTCTGGACCATGGCAATGAGATAAAACAAAGCTGTGTTGCTTTTGTCTCATCATCACACGTAACCAAGGAGCAGGAACTCCTTATGCCTGGTTCCGAAGGTTGGTACAGCAGGTTTTGTGGTGATATATTATTTATGATTTATCAAAGTTTTCCTGAAGATTCAGAAATCAAATTCAGCCTCAAGCTATAGGGATCAGACAATGGTGGTATACACCTTTAACCCCAGGACTCAGGATTAAGAAGTAGATGGATCTCTGTTAATTCAAAGCCACCATGGCCTACACAAGAGTGAAGAGCAACAGAGCTCATGCCTTTGATTCCAGCATTAGGGATGTTATAAGACAGGAGCAAGATCTCAGAGCTGGCATCCATTCTCTAGTCACATTGAGGATAGGAAGACATTGAAGTCTCAGGATTGTTCAGCCACACTGAGTAGAGGCAGCAGTCTGATGGTTGGTGGAGCCAGGATCACCTTTCAGTTTGAAGTAGAGTAAGAGCTAGTGATCAGATGCTTTGCTTCTCTGATCTTCAGTTTGAAGCTTGAATCCCAGTATCAGTCTGTGGGTCTTTTATTTATTATGCTACATGGTTTTATTATGACCTCAATTGTGGTAAGACCTAGACATAACATTTTTTTCTCCCTAACTCTATAGGATGGTGTGACATGTGCTGCTTAATGTCTTGGCCACTTCTGCTCCATTGCTAAATGCCTCTGGATAGAAAGAAGACCGTAGAAGGTTTATTTTACTTAAGTCTATTTTTCCTAGATATTTGCTAGTGACTCCATTTTAGCTTGGTTGTTCTTTCTTGCAATTATGTGTTGCATAAGTTGCATATTCCTTTTAGAATTGTGAAAATGTCCCTAATAGGAAAAAAAATCACCCAATATACTGTGACGCAAATGTCATTTTCTCTGTAAAGTTTCTTTACAAATATCAGTTTCTTGGTAAAGACAGGGTCTATAAATTTTGATCTTATGGAGCTTTGGTGTTTTGTTCTTTAAATTTTGTTTTTGTTGTTGTTGTTTGGGTTTTTAAGACAAAGTCTCACACTGTAGCACAAGGTAGGTTGACATGTACTTTATAGTCCTTATGGTCCTTGAACTTTCAGCAATCCTCCTGCATCAACCTCCTGAATGTTAGGATTATAGGTGTAAGCCTGTACGTCCATCTGACCTTGTGTGGTAACTCTTTACCCCCTAGCAGGATAGAATATACCTATATACTTAGCATCTCACTGAAAACTTAGAGGAATATAAGTGAAAATAAGCATTTTCTCAGTTAGACTTGGAAACGCCTTTAGCTAAAATAGTCTATCAGAATCTCCTGTAACTAAACAATCAGAAAAGGTTAGAGGAAAACAGTCAAGAGTGGTAAGAATGCTTCTTAGAAGCTTTAACCAATAATCTATTAACTATGGGAATATGCATTGCTAGTTTTAACTATTGCCTGTCTTTTATCAGAGATACTAGTTTATGGCTAGTATATTTTATTTTCTCCTTATTTCTGGAAGATAAACATCCCTTTTCCTTTGTAGTCTATATCTATCTAATCTACATTCTAAAAGTTACATGACCTGCAGCAGAGGAAATAAAATGCATCGGATCCCCCCAAATATGAAATGAACAAAACTGCATCAAGACCATGGAACACTACTCTTCCCCTGTCTTTTTGTAGAGACATCCCTGATGACAAGATTGACAGACAAGTTCACTGACACTTGAAATGAGGTCACATCATCTCAGAGGTTTAGATGCCTCTCTTCCCAGATAGCTTCAGTTGCTGTTGATTTCCTGTTCTAAGAAAATAAAGGAGGACATCCAGTTCACTGAACAGCACCACCTGCCCCGTTCTGTGCTAACCCAACGCATTCTGAAGCAGCACATTCATATTGAATGCCGTGCAATAGTGACAATGATATAATTATGGTTGTACCCACTGAATTACCGATTGCATTACCTGCTTGAATTCTGTGGTCACATAAAAAATAATCTATACCTTTGGTGTTTGTTTTTGTACCAATGAAGAAATGAATGCCAAGAAAGTTAATCATCCAAATTCATACAGTTAGTCAGCTCCTACTAACCTTTGTAACTTTAAATTTTCCACTTGGAGTATGGTAAATAGCAATTAGTTTTAATGAGATAATTGGATTCCTTAATTATGTAATATGCCAGTCATACCAAATAGGCAATCAATATTGTTGGTTGCCTACATAGACACAGACATGTTATAGGATTATAGAATCTGAGAGACTGTGTCTTCCTTGTTTGGGATATTTTTATCATGTAGCATCCAGTGTTTTCCATCATTCTGTGAGAAATATTGGCAACCTATAAGTATTTACCAAAATGTATAACCTGAGTCTTCATATTAAATAAGGACTTTAGGATCCTACGATCCAACCTGATTTGGTGAAGACCATTTTTTCCAGAAGATTTCATAGTGGGAGAGAGGCAAATGCATCATGTTCATAAGGCAACCAACGCTACTGATGAAGAAGCCTGATCTTAGAAAATCCTTCCTGTGAGCCAGGGGTTCTCTCTCTCTCTCTCTCTCTCTCTCTCTCTCTCTCTCTCTCTCTCTCTCTCTCTCTCTCTCTCTCTCTCTCTCTCTCTCTCTCTCCCTTCATGAACCTGAGCCCACCTCAGAGCTCCCACCATGCTATTGAATATCCCTGGCACTAATGACTCTTCCAATAAGAAGAGCCCTTACCCCAAAGGACAATTTTCAGTTTCCTCCATAAACCCAAACTTGAAATGATCAGTTTATTGAGAGTCTTACGCTCTGATTCTGTACCCTGGAGGTGCATGGAGTAAGCTTGTTATTTTCATTTAATTGTTTTTCCCTGTACTGTCCTCCAGATAGTGCAGTATAGCTCATAGATCCACTTGGTTCCTTCCTTTACAGGCCAGATGTGTGCAGAAATGTTCATTTATTCCAGTGTGCCCCACAAGTCAACAGAGGATACGCTGTCCCTTTGAGATTTAAATAAAGCTGGCTGGAACCTCTGAGGCCACATCCTGTGGGAATTTCAGAGCCCAACCCTGAGTTTTGGTGAATTCTTAGGGATTTGCTTTTAAGGTGAGTTTTGGATGGGTTACTAATTTTGTAGAGCTGTTTCACTCATTTTTTCTGTCTTCTCAGCTCTCCATCTGGCCATCTTAACATGAGACTCCCTTCCTCGAATCCACTACACCACACATGTGTACAATTTGGGTGTGTGGCAGAGTTGACCAGTGGCAACAACTGCCAGTTTCCACTGCCAAACAGACAATCTGAAAGTAAAATATTTAGCACTGTGGTTTTTAAAGCCCCATGTCCATCTATACTTCCACTAGCAATTTCTTAGTGGCCATCTTTCTCTTTGGACTATTAAGTTTTGCATATTGCCCCAGCTGTTTTCTGTCTGTTTTTTGAGGCAGTGTCTTGCTTTGTAACTTGGGTTGCTATGAAACTGAATAATATGCAGCCAGATTACCTCCAACTCTTGATGTTTTTTCTTCCACCTCCAAAGTGTTGGGATTACAGCTGTGAGCCTCTACCCCAAATTTCACTCATTCTTTCTCTTGTTCTCCCCTTTCTGCTCTGCTCACAACATGCACATTCTTGCCCATCATTTTCACGGAGCTCTCTCCTTTGACACTGAGTCCTATCATTTGTGCCAATCTATTTATCAAAGTACTTTCCTAAACAACAAAATTATCTTCTTAATAAGCCCTTTGTCACATACTTACAACATGATTTCACACCTCGTAAATGCTATTTTATTTTTATTTTTTTATTTTTTCCTCAGCATCTCCCCCTTGAGTTTCTAATATACTTTCATTGGCAAATCAAAACCAGGTAGTTGCTCAATATTTTAAAGGAAGCTAGTGAAAGGAATGCTTTTCCTCGTTCTCTCCCTTGTTGGAGCAAGGGCTGCACAAAAAGTAATAGGGGAGTTCACTGAATCTTAAAGAGGAGAGAGGCCACGCTTCACAGGGGCATGAAGAGGTTACCAGGGAGACCTCGGAGATCACAGCTATCAGAGAAAAAACTGATTCCATCTTGGTCTCTAAGGGAAAAAAAATCAGTCCTTTTTTAAAGAGCATAATTTTGCATCTTGATTAAAGTGTCTTGGGAGATGAACCTCATTAAATAAAACCAATGGGTTGAAAGTGTATAATTAGGCTAATCCATTTTGCTTTTCTTAATGCTTTAAATACCTGTTTGTGTGGAGGCCTGAACATCATGAAACTTCCTCAGGTAAGAGACCGTGTGAGCCACGGGCCTCGTAATAATCATCTGGGTGATTGACAGTCCTTGTATTTCTGCCTGGGCTCAGTCTTTCCTTCAATGTTCTACTTCCGCATCACCATCAAAACAAACATATCCATGGACACTCAGCAATACAGCTTCATATTTCACCCACTTCACTTATAACACTGTTTGATTGTTAGGGTTTCTATTGCTGTAATGAAACACCATAACCAAAGAGCAAGTTGGGGAGGAAAGCATTGATCTGGTGTCTTAGGGTTTTATTAGCTTGAGCATATATAAGACCCCAAAGCCTACCTGCACAGTAACACATTTCCTTCAACAAGGTCACACCTCCCTAATAGTGCCACTCCCTTTGGGGGTCATTTTCTTTTAAACCACCACATTTTGCTTATACTCTGATATCAAGTCCATCATTGAACAAAATCATCACAGGAATTCAAGGCAAGAACTGAAACATGGGCCATGGAATAGTGCTACTTACTGGCTTGATTCCCCAAGGTTTACTCAGCCTGCTTTATTTTACACCCCAAAACCATTGCCCAGTTATGGCACCATCTTCAATGGGCTGTGCCCTCCCACATCAATCACTAATTAAGAAAATGTACCACAGACTTACCCACATTGCTAAGGGCATCTCCCAAGTGGACTTCCAATTGTCTTCCCAAATCACTAACTTGTGTCAAGTTGACATAAACCTAACCAGCACAGATTGATCCATCCATTTGCATTCAATATTTAGTAGACACCTATCATATGTCAAGCAGTAGAAGACAGTGTCTGCCCTTGGGGAGTTCACACTGTATAGGAAACAGAGTGGATATCCTTCAGTGATGTGCAAGAAGGCATCCTGAGTTCTTTTGCTTTTCTGCCAGTTTTCTTTCACAGTCTTATGTAGGGGACCCTTGCTATCCATATAGATTCACACCACTTCTGTAAAGATTGAGTCACAACTACATATTACCATCTTCTCTTTTCTTTGGAATATCAGACCAATATGCTTGTCTTTGTGTTTTCTGAAATAAAAGATTCACACAAATCTGCAAGTCTTCTATCCAAATCTCAACCCTCAAGTGTTCTCCAAAATCTAATTAAATCTTAATAAGCTGATCTGTATTCCATTTACCAAGAAATCCAGATCATATGCTTGGGAGTTGTGTAAAACTTCACATTCCTCCTCATGAACCAACAAGTTCTCCCCCATGCTAACTTAAAAGTCACCTCATTAGATTATATCTCTTTGTGACTATTAAATACATATTTATCTTTGGTCCACTCTCCCATTTCTTGGCACACTAATTATCATGAGTGCCCTGTGTCAACAATATAGATGAACACATGTGTGTCTTTCCACAATGTCAGAATTTATTAACAATAAATTCATGAGGCACAGTGGTTTCATTGTCAGCAATTTGCCAGATAGTCCGACTTCCTTGATAGTCCTGGACAAAACAAACATGGATTCTTTTATCCTAATCTTAATTGCTGATATTAACTCTCAGTTCATACATTACACACCACATAGTAAATATATCTCTGTCTTTCTATGTATGTTATAGAATGGCTGCAAATGGCTAAAAAGGACAGAGTTTCAAGGAGTTTCTAAGATGAATAATTTTTCCAGATCAAAGCTGAAAAACCTGTAGAAATGTAAGAGTCTGTGGGGATGAGATAATGAACTAGAAAGGGGTCTGTTAAGGGCTAAACGTTTGAGCAGAGCTGCAGAGTTGAGTCCAGCTGCAGAGGAGAAAGAGCAGGACCAAGTCCAGACAGACAAATGGACAGATGGATGAATGGAAAGTTAAGAAGTGAACACGGGGATGGGCAGTTTAAGTAGTTTGCATCAACAACAGAGACCTAGCTGTGCTGAAGCCCCTGGGATAGTTGGGAGTTCTCTGCCTGTTTGTTATTTGATGTATACATCAGGTGATCAGGTGAGAGTTCAGCATGGCCACAGTCTTCATGGTGCTAGGGATCTCATTTTTATGAGGTCTAGGTGAGAGTGTTACACACTTTTTTTGTTTTTTTGTGTCTAATAAGTTCTTGACCCTAGTTTTTACTGATAATGAGTTTTAATACGTCAGTGTGATTCTGCAGCCCCAATTCACTCTGATAAGTACACAGGGTGGGACCTTTTCACTCACAGAAGTAAGTCATTTACTAGTCTTGGCTACGTGCTGTTGTAAAAAGATGCTCTTCTCATGTCCACACAGGGTCTACAGCAGGGGAGGGGAGAGGATCTGAAGATTCGGTTCTCATCAATGGGAAATCATATAGATTGATGAAGGGCTCCTCACCCAGGCAGGGCATGGAAACTTCAGTTCTTTTTCATTATACCCTGCTCTTTGCATCTCTTCCTCCACTATTCACCAGTATCTTTATGAATATCTTTTATAGCAAACCAGAATACATAGGTAACTATTGCTCTGAATTCTGCAAGTGACTCTAACAAATTCACCTGACCTGAGAAAAGGTGTGTGAGTATCCCTTTCTTGCGCCTAGCAAATGCACAAGATAACATCAAGATTGGCTTAAATGGGAGAATGTCCTCTGTAGCATTGCTTGCTTGTTTGCTGGTAAATAGAAATCTCCAAAGCATCCCATTGTTAAGTATGTAAGAGAATCTGAGTTTATTCTCTTCTGCAAGGCCTATTCTAAGTCTCCGCCATCTTTTAGCAGTGCAAAACTTTTAAATAGTCCTCTGTTCCCTTTCTTATTGACCTTGGTCACAGTGATCAGCAATGAACGAGAAATTGGACTGGATCCATTGCTTGTATGAATTAACCAACTCTACAGAAATGCAAGTGATGGATTCAAATCTGTCTCAGATGCTGATCTCCAACCTCATAGGCATCTTAATCATCACAGGGTGGTTGCCTTGATATCAGGCTGTGGTGGGGAGAATATGTACAAGTCCCTATGATATGTGCTATGATGCACCAGCTCTGTGCTGCGTAGTTTAATTATAGACTTTATTATCTCAGACCACACCTTCCTGCCGAGGAGGCATTAATGAGACAGGAGACAGGCAGATCATACAATAGGCAGATAGAAAGGGACAAAGGAGTGCCATAAGCAAGTGGCAGCATGCAATCATCTAACAGGATTTCATGAGCTAAAATGCACCAGGGAACTAGCTTGAGCACTATGCCCACATCCTTTCACAGAAGTTCCCGGTTCCTATGTTAAATAGGTATTATAGACCTTGGTTTCTAAATGACCCACCAGGACTATGGCCAGACTTCATTATTCTATGAAGGATCTCGAAGTTTTTAGACTCATTAACATATACAGTCTGGTCTGTTCCTCGACCTCAGATCACATATAACCTCTAGACAAGACCCTCTGCTAGCTAGCTCTTCAGGTCACTCCCCCGTTAGCTAGGAGCTCTCTCTTTCATCCTTTTTCTTGATAAAAATCTCCCCTTCTTTGCTCACTCCTTGTGCTCTATGTGCCTAATTCTTCATGGTCACAAGACAAGAACTTGACAAAGAGAAATATCTGCAGCATTAACGTACTCACTTTGCAGTGAGGAGATAGAAGTGTGAGGTCCTACTAGTAGTGACAGACAGACTTGTATGGTGTCAGTAAGTCTTTGAATGAGAATTTAACTCCAAAGCCTTGGCTTTTCTCATATTACTGTGATATGGTAATGCCTCTTCTCCAAAGAAATCTTTTTCAGTGACCATAAAGTCATCAGAATAGTAAATTGTGGCTATGCAGAATTTGTGGGTGGATAGTCAACTGTTGACCCAGGCATCATTAAAGAGTCCCATGGATGTGGTAATTTTTACAAACGATGGTTAGACTCTACTCCCTGAGAATCTGATTGAATTACACGTGGTGTAATCTGAGCTCCAGGTGTTTGTTTGATTGTGTGTGTGTGTGTGTGTGTGTGTGTGTGTGTGTTTGCTAATATTTTCCATGTGATTCTAACTTGTAACCAGACTTGAAAGATGCCCTGTCTCAAGTCAAGATGATCTCTTTGAACTTCTCTTTATGAAATCTACTAGCCGGCCGGGCGGTGGTGGCGCACACCTTTAATCCCAGCACTCGGGAGGCAGAGGCAAGCGGATCTCTGTGAGTTCGAGGCTGGGCTGGACCGACAGCCTCCAAAACAATACAGAGAAACCCTGTCTCGTAAAAACAAAAAACAAAAAAACAAAAAACAAAAACAAAATCTACTAGCCGGATAAGCAGATAGTTTCAGAACTGTGTGACTGCCATCTGGACAGTACACTGGGACAAGAGAATAGTGACCACAGACCTAAGTGGCTTCTGGAGGCTATTTGCTTATGCAGGATCATGTGAACAATGGTTTCTAATTCACACAAAGAATTTGTTTCTTGCTTAGCCTTCCTATGTAAATGCCTTCTAGTTCTAACCTGGTAATCCTCCAGCAGCTTACTGCACAGTCAGAGATATCCTGAAGGCTGAGACCTCATTAATATCTAAAGTTTGTGTGACAAAAACTTTTTAAGTTTTTCATGGAGCTTGAATGAGAATGGGAGATTTAGAACTGGATAGAAGGGATAGCACACTCTCATCTGTCTAAGTCTATTGAGCTACCTAGCCATTATATAGAGTTCAGGTGGACCTTCAGCACTTTTAATTAATGAGAATAACAACTGTGGTACTTAAAATATCATCGTGGGAGGGCTGCAGAGGTGTGGGTGAGTATGTGGGTGGGCTGTGGTATAGTACATGCATGTGAGTGGACAGGTGCAGGCACCTATGCATGTAAAGGCAGAAGCCAGAGCAGAACAAGACCTCTTCTATCGATCACCTTATTGCTGTGAGCCAGAGCTTGTCATTAAAGCAGAAGCTTGTCATTTTGGCTAGTCTGGCTGACCAGTGGGATCCTGGAATCCTTCTGTCTCTGTCTTCTAATGATGGGGTTATGGTCATCCACAGCCATGCCTGACTTTACATGTGGATGCTGGGAATTCAAACTCAGGTCTTCAGGTTTGCAAACACTCTTACACCTGGATCCATCACCCAGCCTCTCTAAGTCGGACCTTGCAATGTAAAGATTACCTTGAAAATGGACACTATTCCCCCTCCTTATCATTGTGTCACCACTGATCACTGTTATTAGGATTGAATGATCAGTTCCTTCCTTACAGTGGAAGAACTGAATGGTTGAGCATCTGGATGCTGGAAGCTGATTCTATGACTCTTGAGAAGCTACTTCTTATTAATAGAAAGACTCTGGATAAGAAAATTTGCTTCAATCTCTCTACCCATAAAATGGCCATTCTAATCCTGTAGGGTTGCTAGGTAAAGTGATTAATAGGTAAGGGAATTACAATCATTCCTGGGACTTAACAAAGATTATGGATAATATTTGTTTTAAAATTTCATAACATCTGTAAAAATTCGCAATCAAATTGATCATCTGCCTTCTTATCAAGCTTCCAACTCAAATCCAGGAAGAAATTCAGCCTTTGAATTTCACAGTATTTTCTCATGATCTACGTGGGGAGAGTGAAGGCGTGTTCTGTGGGTACTCATTGTTTCTTGACTTCTTTGACAAGCCTGGAAAACCAGCTGCCAGTTTCTGAGATTCTCCTTATAGAACCTCCAGTGGGTATGTATATTCATATACACTCCTAATTACAACACACAGACACTCTAACCAAGTCCTGGATACTCCCTCATCTCTCTGCCCCAACACATCCTTAAACTATTTCAATTTCTTTATTTCCACTGCATTCTACTTCTCATACCTAACAAAGATTTTGCAGAATCATTTTCTCTGGCCCCTAGAGTTTGTCATTTCTACAATTCAATTACTTCCAACAAGGCTTAAAGGTAAGAGACTAGATCTTGAGAATAGAGGATGCTGTCTCCATGGTTTCACTATAGGGGGAGTCTCTAAATGACAAGAACCTTTCATCCAACTTTAAGCCCTTAATGATGTCTGTTCTATTTAGTGTTGAACTAAAAGCTCTTCTCTCTCACTTATTTTTCTGGTTTATTGTGTGATACATCACCTTTCCAGTTTTAATTGGAGGTATATCTATTCTACCACAAAATCCTAAGCGTTAAGAGTTGCCAAAAACCTACTATGTGCCACTATGTTATTATATTAGCACAGTATATCCCAGGACTCTTCACAAATACACTAGTGTTATCATTCAAATTTGAAGTAAAAAAGATCAAGGAATCCAAAGACCTTGTTAATTTTTTATTTTTAATCATTTATTTTACTTTTAAAATTATAATTAGATCATTCCTCCTTCCCTTTTCTCCCTCCAAACCCTGCCATATACCCACTCTTTGCTCTTTCAATTCATGATCTCTTTATTCATTGATTTTTGTTACATGCATATATGCATATATATTCACATATATTCCTAATAATAGCCTACTCAGTCTAAGTAATGTTGGTCACATGCATGTTTGCAGGGCTGACCTTTTGGTATTGTATATCCAATTGGTGTGCTCTTCCACTGGGAAGACAGTTTCTCCTGCTCTTAGTATTCTTTAGTTGCCTGTAGTTCTTTATGAAGGACTGAGTTTTTGCCTTGTCCACTTTAGCATGTGGATTGTTTATATCTTTTTTCAGCTTATTGATTCATTTGTGTAAATTAAATGCCAGACAAGTGTTCTAGAACTAGTCTACTTTCCAGCCTAAGGGTCAGAAGAGATTCCTTACTCCATGGAATGCCATTTTTCAAGATATACTAAAGGACTCATATGCCCTCAGGGTGTGGAGAGATGGCTCAGTAATTAAGAGAACTAGCTGCTCTTCCAATGGACTGGGGTTTGATTCTCAGCACCCACTCTCAACTGCCTATAACTCTAGTCCCAGGAGATCTATTGCCCTCCTCTGGCCTCTGTAGGCATCAGGCAGATGCACAGACATACATAAATACATTTATTTTTAAATTTAAAGGAAAAAACACATTATTTCATGCTAGAGAGATGGTTCAGTGGTTAAAAGCACTGGTTGCTCTTCCAAAGGACCTAAATTTAATTCCTAGGGTCTACATGGCAGCTCAAAACTATCTGCGACTGTGGCCTCTGCTGGGCACTAGTCATGCATGTGGTACACAGATGAAGACAAAATACCATAACAAAAATAAATAATTTTTTAAAGAATCATATACCCCCAAATTAAATTATTTTAAATTACATTAAGTGATAATTAAAACTGCAATAACCATATCTCACATTTCTTTAAAAGTGAGGCATTACCGTCCCCCTTTCAAACAAAGATATAAAACTCAGAGAATTTAAAGGGCATACCACGTGACACAGTGGGTACAAGCCTGAGATCAAAATCAATTTTCCCTTATTTGAATACACTACCCTGGGTCTGTATACAAGCTACTGTCATTACATTGTGATTTTCTCAGTATAAGGTTAGAGTCTGGTATGCAGCAGGTGATTATCAAATGTTCCATGAATGAATGAGTGTAGAACTAAAGGTGATCTTTAATCCTTCATTTCTTTGTCTTGGTACTGATGGCCAGTCTTGGTGGGTACTCAGAGAATATATGTGTCTACCTGATACGTTATTTCAATACAGTCTCCGACTCAGGAGAAGCAGGCTTTCATTAGACACAGGGCATTGCTATAGGAAATTTTCAGTTTGGGCATTTTTGCTTTCACTAAAAAAAAAAAAATAACTTGAAAGGCCCAAGACTTTCAGAGATTCCTAAACGGAGAATCTGGAATTCTGCATCTGCTTCCTCTGACTCCTGAAGGTGAGGGTCACACTTACTGAACCCTCCTGCCCCTACACAAAGATGACAGTGACTGCCAAGAGTTTATGTTTTAACCCATCCCTCCCAGCTGACATTTGCATTTTAATAAGGTCCTTCCACACTTTAGCTCAGTGATTCTCAGAGTCCAGTCCCTGGGCCTCTGGGACCCAGGGAACCTTTCAGAAGGTCTCCAGAGTCAAAACTCTTTTCATAATAATTCTCAGATGTTATTTGCCATTTTCACTAAGCTAACGTTTGTACTGTTGGTGCAGCGGTGGCTCTAACTGCCAACGCTTCCTAATAAATCAAGACGTTAGTCCTCAACTGTCTTTGCCCGCTTCAACACCATACTCAAGCGGCGGGGGGGGGGGGGCGCTTATTCCTTAATATTTATGAGGAGGCAATAGGTGGTGTGAATTTTATTAAATCTGGACCCTTGAGGACACATACATTTAAAACATTTTATGTGACAAAATGGGATGCACACATGAAGTGTGGCATCTTGCAGTCTTAAAGAAAAGCACTTGTGCAACCGTTTGAGCTGTGAGTTGAACTAGTCACTTTTGCATGGAACAATATTTTTTTTTCTTGAAGAATTGACTGACAGGCACACTAGTTGTTAAGTCTTGGCAGACACTTTCTTTAAAAAAAATGAACAAAGCAAGCCTGTCACTTCAAGGAAAACAACTGACAGGACTTGATGTCAATGATAAAAATTTGAGTGTTGGAGCAAAAATTAGAATTTTGAAAAATTTGTGTCTGTTACTCTGAGCATGACATTTCCCCAATACTTCAAGAATCTTTTGATCAGATTGGTAGTTATATTAATGGATGTGATTTTTTAATAATGTATAATGGAATATGTCAACATCTAGGAGATCTGCATAACTCAGAAAAATTCAATATTTCCAAATGATCAAGTATCATCCTAGAAAATTGTACCTGGGTAAAAATACCCACTGAAAGTTCATTTCAGATCTACAGACTTCAATAAGGGAGTGTATGCAAAGTTAATAGATACATGTGTGGTTTCTGCAGTGCAACTAACATGCTTTGGAGTAATAACAATATTAATAACAATAACTTATAATAAAAGAACTTGGTGGTTATCTAAAAAGGTTGTAGAATATCCCTCCTTTTTTCCCACAATTTTCACACAAACAACATGCCACAGCAGATTGAGAGCAGGGCAGTTAGAAGCTACCTACCTCTTACGTTTTTTTCTTTGTCTCATTTTGTTTTCCTAGCTATAAAGAAGAGATCTAGATTAGGGGAGGAAGTAGAGAGGGTAATATAAAGAAACAGGAGCAAGAGGATGAGCCTCAGAAGGGAGGGCGGAGAGTGGCTTATGTGGCTTAACAGTGTCTGCAAAAGGCTGGAAATGTCTCCTCTGTTTCCGAGGGCACAGCCCTCACTTCCTCCATGGGCTTCTCCCCACTCCTGTGTTCAGAGTGGGGAGAGACAGCCACCCCACTGTGTACTCTGGGTCCCCTTCTTCCTTTGCTTTGTAAAGGGTGGGATCTACAAGGCTCCATGGGCATAGATTTGCTTATGTGGGTCAAAGTCAATATTCCCAGTGGTACCTTCTGCCTTCTCTTAAGTCAGACAATAAAAGGATTTTTTTAAAATGCAAAACAATGTCAGTGTGTACACTAAGTATCATTTTGTTTTGCAAACGATTTGTATTTTTTCCCAGAAAAATTCTGTTCATACATAGTGGTGGACTATTTTTAAAGAAATGAATAATTCCTTACTTTACATTTTCCTTGAGTTGAATCTCAGAGGTGATAACTACTGAGGGAGAACTCACAGATACCAAGGTGCTTTAGGGACTTAATTATTCTTAAAACCATGAAGGGAATTTTGGAACAAAATGAGGAGTCTCTGCTCTAATAGAAGGAGGTGGCTCCAGTATTGCCCACCACAAGTCAGCAGGGGCTGGGAAAGAACATGTCCTCCCACAATCCAAATGGCATTCAGAGAACACCTGGCCCCAGGTAACCCCATCAGACTCAAGTTCTCTATTCTCCCTATATCACCACTTTCACTACACCGTTAATCCAGAACTCAGGCAAGAGTGCAGTGAATCGGGCATCTGATTTGGGTTCTTTCATGGATCATGACCTTCAGACTATAGGGCTGGGCAATGGCAGTGGTCTTTCTACAACTCTGCCGGAAGGGTAGTTCTAGCAACCAATATGAGTCCCGGGCCAACAGTACTTCTTGGCAGAGACTGAGAGTATGTGTCCACTAATCACCTTACCAGGGACTTGGGATAGCCCTTTGGGCAGGAAGGGAGAGGCCTGGGAGGCAGAGAAGACTAAACATCATCATCCAAATCAAGACTGAGGTCAGCTGCCCAGCCTTTTCTTGTGGCTGCAGTTCCTGTGGCTACTGCCCACTGCTTCCCCTGCTTCATCTCACTGTCCCTTGAAGGTGCCTCCTGCCCTGTCCTTCCCACGCCAGCAGTCAGCCCAGTGCATGAATTTGTGGGTTAGACTCTAATTACTAGCTGTGCTGGGCAACCAGCCCCTTCTAATTCAGCTTTGACACAAATAGCTAGAAAGCTTGATTGCAGAGCCAGAATTCCCTCAGCAGTGCACCAAGTTGGTTCCCTTCTAGAAAGTGGACTTTTCCTTATTCAAGTCTGTAGCTGTTCCCAAACATCTAGCAGACGCCTAACAGTCCCTGTGAATAATGACTTCCAAAAAGATAATTTCCAGAACCACAAAGCCTTGGCTGTTCTAAGCATCTCAACCTACAGTTTCTCCCATGCAGGCACCAGGCTCTACTTGGACCACTGTAATAAGCTTCAGCTGATTGCCTCCCGGGGCATTTCTAAAATCTTTTTGCTAGTAGAAAACCGTGCTATTCCTCTGAAAGGGATGGCATAGCACAGTTGTCAAGCCATGCAGTCCCAGGTTTTAATTTATTACACACAAGCCCTTGAACAGGTCATTTTCCCTCTTTGTCTTGGTTTCCTTGCCTAACCTCATCACAACTCATTGCTCTAGGGAGAGATAGTGTGCCTTTGATATGTATTATTGTCTGTGTCCTGGCACAGATTTAACGCTGATGAAGTCTGATGCCCTGGTGCCGCATGTAGTCGCCTGTGGCCCTGAGGACATCAGGAGGCTTGAAGCCATTTTGTAAATGAGTGATGTTTATGTAGTAGGTTGGGAGGATGGACCTCTACCCAGAAACTTACTAGTTGGAGCCTGAGCATGCTATTTTAATTTTTCTGAGGTTCAAGCTTTTCTGTCTCTAAATGAGAGTGAACAATGATTCTGGCTTAAGGGGCCATTGCAAGGGAGTATGAAAGATACATAAAAGCTGGGCCCTGTCTGAGCAGGGCACATCGTAGACTTCATGAGCTGACTCCTTTAGAAAATGTCTTAGTTCTTCTTAGCTCCACATAAAGCCAAATCTTCCTTCCAGGTAGAGCCTTACTTGTAAGACTCTCCAGTTGCCCCCCCTCTAGTGTAGACTTATCTCACATATTCAAGGCAGTTCTCAGATATGATTTCAAAGACCATTTGTCATATTGAAAAGGCTCCCCAGATGACCTCCAGTTTTTCAATGTTCCCGTCAAAATGTGGCAAGTCAGATTTAAAGGTGCAAACTGACTATGTGCAAATTGTTTAGCCCAAAGAACTATAAGACCAGCACCTTCATCCCATGTGACACTGAGCTTCTTTGGATACAGCAGAAGACTGAGTGGTAAGCGGGCCCTATTGTCAATCGTATTATCTTTTTTTACTGTTTTCTTATTATTTTAATTTTAAATAGCTTGTTTTACATGTCAAAGTCACCTTCAATCCTGCAATCACCTACACACTTACTGCTGGTAAACATGTCTCCATGGCGCCACACTCAAGAAATAGGATGTTTTTAATCCCACACATAAGACCTTTTCTCTTATTTCTTTTTTTCAACACAAAGGAGTATAACTGAAAATAAGAGTTGAATTCTTAAAATGTACAATGTAATGTAGTGTGATGCACATGCTGTGAGATGATTGCCATTACAGAGCTCATGAGCGCATCCATCCCCCACATCTTTGCCTCCATTTGTGATGAGAAGTGGTCCTCAGTGCTCTTACCATAGTCACTGTGCATAATTTATAGTTTTGTTTAGACCCTTGCAAAATAATTACCATTATTCTTGACCCATTTTCTTGTCTAGTTTCTTAAAAATAAACCTGTATTGTGATGCTCAGTATGTCAGCTACCTATTACTGTTGCTAGTCACAGAGGTCAGCTTATTTATTAATTGCCTGAAGAGGGTAGGGCAAGCCAGAGAGAGTTCTGTGGATGAAATGGAACCCAGGCTATCCCCACCCAAGTGAATAAAAAGAATGGGCTTGCAAAACCAGCAGAGACAGCTGATCTGAACAGGGGAGAGCTCTTGGACCCCAGGCCGACAGCTGGGAGGCCAGCATGGGATGATCCAGACCCCCTGAGTGTGAGAGTCAGTGAGGAGGCCTGGGCAACCTGTGGGGCCCTGGGTAGTGGATCGGTGTTTATCCCTAGCATACAAATGGATTTCATGTGTCCATAACACAAAAAGGGATGCTCTCTCAGCCTGTTCTCTTAGGGGCGTGCCTGGACCCTGCCCTGAGTGAAATGACAGACTCTAGATATCCCCTATGTGGAAGGAAGTGGCGATACGGTGGGAGGTTGGGGGGGATGGTGAGGGGTGTAGGAGGAGGGGAGGGAGAGGGAACTGGGATTGACATGTAAATCAAGCTATTTAAAATTAAAATAAAAAACCAACCTCCTAAATGAAAAAAAAGTCTTTTTTCTCACACACTAATTGTATGCTCTGTGTATGGGGGAATGCTTAAATTTATCCTCTATTTGATAAATAAAAAAGAAGACAACACAAGTACAGTCACTTACTGAATGAAATGATCTTTCATTTGTGCATATGATTTAAAGATAAACAAATGGAGAAGAGACTCAGAGAAGTATCTTGGTACCAAGTATAAAAGACCTTTCATCTCTCCAGGATGCTGCATTGCTTTGCTGAGACAGTATATTTGAAACACTGTGCATTGTAACACTTCTGATGGATGTGAATTGTCATTATTTCATTGGCTAGTTGGAAATAAGGCTAGAAAGAAATTGGGTTCATTTAGGGTGATTTGTTCTCAATGAACCCACAGGACTCTTGGAAATTGTAAATTTATTTTCCTTTAATATACTTACCAGTCAGCCCTCAGTTATTAGTTGTTTTACTTTATGAACAAAGCAAAGTTGATAGATTCCATATTTATGTCTTCTTTTTAAAAAAAAGAACATTTACTCTTCCCCGTGTTGTGGTTTGAATGGGAAATGTATCCCACAGGCTCCTGTGTTTGAACACTTGGTCCCTAGCTAGAAAGGTTACAGAACCTTATGAGATGGAATCTCACTGAAGAAAGTGAGTCTCTATGGGTGGGCCTTGTGTTGTTGTAGTCCACCCCACTGTCTGTTGACTCTCAGCTTCTTGACTACAGAAACATGTGACCAGCTGTTTCTCCACCATGATAAGATGCAGTTCCTTTAACCCTAAGCCAAAATAAGCACTTCTTCCATCAAATTGCTTCTTGGCTTGTCACATGAACAAGAAAAGTAGCCAACACATCCTAATATTTGGCACCTTTCCCATCAAGAAATATGGGTTGGTTGGTTGGTTTTCTTTTTGCATGCAAGATTATTTACACAAACCTGAGAGAATGAAAGCATTGAGTAAGGAGTTACATAGAGTGTAGTCTGGAAAAAAAATGAATGCTTGATAGTTAGAAATTGGCGAGTGTGGATTTCCAGCACCAGCAGATTTCCCATAGCAAAGACTGGTACTACGAATGCTAAGAGATCTGCATCTGATTGTGACTTCTCCATTATAACACAAGGAATCCTCTTCATCGTGTGTAGACAGCCAAGGAATCAGTCTTTACCCTCCCACATTCTCTCAGGCTCCCTTCTGTCTGCAACAGGGTCCAGAGTGGAGATGACCCTAGGGGCTATGTGGTTCACTCCTTTCAGGCTGTGGTCAATGCACTGAGACACACTGAGCTGAGAGAAACCACCAGGGAAGTCTGGAGGGAATAGTATAATGATGGAGAAGTAAAGGGGTTGTCACTGCATGGAGTGTCCGCAAACTGCGACTGCAATCCACCCAGGCACTTTTCCCCAAAGTCCTAACTGTGGGATTTCAAATTATGTACATTCTGAAAACAGATTGAGCTCATATTTCACACCAGGCACTGAGCTGAGTGCTGGAGCCTCACAATCAAGCTACATGTGTTCCCTAGGAACTGTTTGGTGGGAGATAGTGTTTGGGTTAAGTTTTCGAGAGGTGCCAGATATTGGTTGGGAGAAAAAGACTGATGAGGAGAATAGCAATCCAGATAGTGAGAATAGCAGAGGAAAAGAAGGCTCAAGAGCAGGAAATAGCCTGTCAAATTTCATAAACTGTAAATACCTCTGGATGGCCATATAATAAACTGTCTGTGGGAAGGGGCGGGACATTGCCCAAGAGGTAGTTAGCAGCCAGATAGCAAGGCACGAAATTGATGGTTACTAGAATTCATTGTAAAAACCATAGTGATTGCTTCCAAAGACTCATCATCAGTAGATGTTAACATAGCTGTTTTAGAAAGAATTCTCCAGAGTTGTGAGAATTAGCAAAGGAACTTTCTGAATCCCAAAGAGATCAATGGAAGGCTGTGGCTGGGGTAAAAGTTGACAGGGATGGAGCCTGGTCAAAGCAGGGCCAGTTGCAGAAGCAGAACAGAGGGGACAAAAACAACTAATACAAAAGGAAGCCACAGTGGAACATGATATTCAAGTGGCTTTGGTGGCAGAGGGATGAGATGGTAAGAACGGGCTTCCAGTGGAAGGAAGGCACTAGGGCAATTCTCACAGTTTTTCATTTGGATCATTGTGTCAATTAAGGTTCCTTCACCACTGATAGGGACTGAGAGGGAGAGTCCAGCTTTTGGAGCAAGATGATGAGTTCAGCCTTTGACATGTTGAGAATTGGTTCATCAGGATTTTTAAGTGGATACTTGTAGTTGGCAGTTTCATATGAGGATCTGAAGCTCATTTTAAAGGTGTGGCTGCACGTCTGGGTGCAGGCTCATAGATGTGTGAAAAAAATGACTTTAAATTCATAGGTTACATGAAGAAGTAGATATTATAAGTGATGTTCTATCGCATCTTTCTAACTAATATATATACTTCTCAAAGAACTCTCATCTGGCCTACCAGTAGACAAGCACATTTGGTATGAACTGCATGCTGTCTGCCCTAATGTCTGTAGTTAAATGGTCCAAATGGAACCAATCAGGTAACAGCCATGGAATTCAATTTTGAAACATCTTTGTATAATATTTCTAATATGTTTTACTGTGGAGATATAAAGTCAGGTAGTGTGAGATAACTATATTTGGCTACGAAATGACTAAAGAGGTGAGGGGAATTACAGACGGAGGAAGTAGGGGGGGAATTTAGGCTTCCTTGCAGCTTTTGACATTCTGATAGCCTTCATGACATGGAAGTTTTGAGATAATTAGGGAAATGTATTTACTGATTGCTCAAATTGATCCGCTGGCTCAATGCAATCACTGTTAAAATGCCAGATTGCATCTTTTCAGAAATTGACAAGTTGGATCTAAAATTCTTTCAGTAGTATAGGAAGTTCGAATCACCAAAACCATAGTGAAACAAAATTGTTGGAGGACTTAGACTTTATAATATTAAAACCTAATATAATTTCACAATTATAATATTCAAAATTAATTTCAAAAGTCCAGGGCCCTGGCATGGCAGTCTGTAGTATAAAAGACAAAATTAAGACTCCAGAAAAAAAAAAAACACCTCACATTGATGAGCCAGTTGATTTTCAACAGGGTGTTTTAGAATTTAGATTCCAAAGAAGAGTATCTGTGGCTCCTAGTATAATGCTCTTTCTGAGAAACAACCTAAAAAGGGCAGAACATCCCCCAAACAGGGCAAGGAAGGGAAATACATGGGTGCTGGACTGAAGGTGACCAGATGGCCCTACTAAGTTCAGTTCTTTAAGGTAGTCCATGCTAGGGAAACCTAAAATCTCACCCATGTGTAAAAGAGGCCATGATAATAAGAACACGCGGAGAAAAATGAAAAACAGGGGAAAAAAACATCAGACCAACTGTACAACAATGATGACAAAGGCCAGTGCTCATGTCACATTTGCTTGAGGCTGGACACATTTCTAAATGTTTTAAGTGTATTAATTCACTTTGTACTCACCAAACTATAATAAGCACCAGTATTAAACACAGGGGGGAAAGATCGAAGACAGAGTTTCCCACAGCCAGGGAGTTGGCAATGTTCAAGAAGCGGTTCTCAGCTCCAACTGTACATCAAAACCACCCCCAGGAACCTGTAAAACACACCGTGTTCAGCCAGCTGCTCACCCCAATTAAATCAGACTCAGTGAAGAGGTTTTAAACCTTCCCAGGTGCCTGCAATGTGCAGTCAGGGCTATGAAGCATTGTATTAATGCAGAATACATTCTTACTCAGTGAACAGTGTGAGAAGCCTTAGCTTGCTTGGCATTATTGCATCCGCTGGGCACCAAGACAATGTATTTCCGAAGCTGGCCTTGGGAACTTTAAAATAAAAATTCCTGGGCCTCAAGCCAAGCCTTAGATCCTTAAGAAGCCCTTAGGTAGGGCCTTATTGTTTGTGAGGAGATTGTTGCAATTTTTTTAGAGAAGGTCTCATTGTGTAGCCCAAGCTAGCATGGAGCTGTCAGTCCTCCTGCCTCTGCCTCCTGGTTGCTAGATTACAGGTGTATACTACAGCACTACTTCAAATCCTGGGTTACTTGACTCTGTCTGGGTATAATGCCTTGTTCTGTAATTCCCTATTTAGCCTTGGGAAAGTTTCTTTATCTATGTGATCTCACTATTCATTGCATCAATAGTCATACCTACATCCCAGGCTCATAGTGCAGGATGGAAAACAGGAAAGGCCTCAACACACATGCACAGGGACACGCACACACCAATTTCTCACTCAATGAAGTAATAGTTACCATGACAGTCACATGCCTTGACATTTCAGCCAAAAATGAGCTGCATATCAGACAGTGTCTGTGAGCTCCCTCTGTGACCTTCACAGAGTGATATAATAGCCTAAGGACACTTTACTCAGAATATGTCTCCTTCATTTATCAGTGCATAGCTATCTGCTATTCTTTCACAATGGATATTGCATGAAAATTAAATTTCAAATTTCAATCTTGCTCCTATTTTGAGATACTCAAAGGTGTGTGTGTGTGTGTGTGTGTATGAAGAGATAATTATAGAAAAATACTGAAAGTCTGTTTTCAATCATTGAAACATGGTATTTCTATAAGAGCAGACCTCAGGTATATAAGTATATAAAATGTATATATTTCAAATGCTTACTGATGATGAATCATAATGCAACATGTTTTAAAATAATTACTTAATATGTATGTGTGTATGAAATGTTATCACTCATTAAGGACAGAAATAACTTGTATATAAATTAGATGAATATCTTTATTTATTTTTACATAAAGAATTAAACCTTGATGAATATTTCATACCACAGGACAGGATTTAACATTATGGAGCATCTTGAATGTTTTATTTTCTTGAGTTTATTAACATTTTGATTTTTTTAAATTCTCAATGTTGAAAATGTCTTCACATAATCTGAAAATTTGTTAGAAATTCTATTCAAACCCCAAGACAAAATTCACTCAGTGAGTTTTTAAAAATAAATCTCAAATTAGCAACTCAATTTTTAAAAAATGTATGTGTATATGTTCATTCATGTGGGCACATGTACATACATGCATGTGTACACATGCACACATGCCATAGTGTGCATGTGGAGGCCAGAGGACAAGTTACAGGATCATGTGAGTTCTGGGAATTGAACTCAGGCTTGGAGGCAAACACCTTTACTCACTGAGCCCTCTTGTTGGCTCTCAATAATTTCAAAAATCAAACATTCTAACCCTACCCAACCCAAAGATACGCTAATTTGATACTTACACACTGAAGAATGATGGTAGGAAATTATTTCAAGCTTGTATTCTATTATTAAAACATTATGTTTCTATAAGAGCAGAAGACTGTATGCAAAGCAGAAACACTAATTCAGGGCACGGAATAGGTCTGGAATCTTAATGGAGTTGTTCCCAAAAATTTGATTGATGTTGCAAGGTGTGCTGATGTATATTGAAAAGCGTGCTGGGTGTCTGCTGAGAGCCAAGGCTTCAGAGCTAAGGCTGCAGTGACATTGTTCGTAACTTCTGAGCCATCCCTAGCTCCAGTCAAGGGCTGGTACAATCCTAGTTTTAAAAACACCCAAGGTAAGGGCTAGAGGAAGGATGTTGAGTAGCATTGAGGCACAGCTAATGATGCTTGGAGGGCAGAAGAAGACACCTGGGGAGGTAGACTGGAATGCTGGGTGCTCCGGGACAGAGCAGTAAGAAACAATTATCCGGTTCAGATAGCAGATGTGGGACATGGTTGGGCTGAGGATCCTGCCATCTTAACAGTTTCTCATGTTCCAGACTCTCGGTTGTGATAATCTGTTATTCTCTCAGAAGCAGAGGAGGATTAGGAGGAAACAGTTCTCCAGGTAACATCTTGTGTAAGTAGAAGGCACGCCATATCACAAGGGACACAGAAACAAAATGCCACAGACTGGACACAGAAATTCATTGTCTCTCTTTCCTGGAGGCTAGAAGCCCATATCGAGGTGTCAGCAGGGTTGAATCCTTCTGAGGCCTCTGTAAACAAGATGTTTCAAGCTTTTCTGTAAGCTTCTTGGGGTCTCAGGCCCTCCTTGGCTTACAGGAACGATTTCCTCTGCTTATGTCTGTCTCTATGTCCAAATCCTCCCTTTTCTGAGGGCACACTGTGGTAGACTATGGGATAACTAAGCCTCAATGGGCCTGACAGCTGGCCCAGAGCATGTGCAGTAGATATCTCTTGACGGCCAAACTAAACTGATAGTAAGAGTATGCATGTAGATATTTCCTGACATATAGTCTGGGGCTGCCAGAGGGCCTTGACAACAGCAGCGAGAGATGACTTGAACCTATGGGCAGTGACCACATCACCTCAGCAGATGCCAGCTCAGTGGATCTCCCTCCCCTGGTGCAGGGTTGAGGAGTATATAAGACTTACCCCTCCCTGGAATAAACTGAGCTTGTTGTTTCAACTTGTTTCTAATGCCTGTGTCGTTGGTGTCATGCTTACTTTCCCCCACCCCCAAGGGACACCTGTTGGATTCTGCAACAGTACAGCCCACCCTGAGCTTGTCATCTTAACTTGATCATTGAAAAGATCCTATTTTTAAAAATTATTTTTAGTATGTTGATCACGCTGGTCTCAAAACCTGTGCACAAATGATTCTATGCTTCAGTTTCCCAAGTAACTGGGACTACAGGTGCACACCACCATGTCCAGATTTTTAAAAAAAAAATCTCCCCTTTTTAAAGTCTGTTTACATATGCCCATACATGTGCTTGCTCATGTGTGGGAGTGCCAGTGGAAGTGCCTTCCACCTTATGTGGCTCTGTCCTTCTGTTGTTTGCCAGGCTAGCTACACCAGAGCTCCAGGGACCTTGACACCTCTACCTCCCATCTCACCATAGCATTATGATTACCTATGTGTGCCCCCCCCAATCTGGCCTTATCTGGGTGGTGCCTATGGATTCAAATTCAGGTTCCGACTCTGCAGTGCTAGCATTTTACCCACTCCGTCTTATCTCTAGTCCTAAAGACCCTATTTCTAAATCAGCTCTGATTCACAGTCACCTGGGTGGTTTTCATTGTTGTTATTGTTGTTGTTTTCTCATTGTTGTGACTGACTGCCTGACTACTTAAAGGAGAAAGGGTTTATTTATCCTGGCTTACAGTATGAGGTGGCACCGGTTCTTAGAGTGGAGAAGGCATGAGGGGTGGCTGGTCATGTTGTCTCTGGAGTCAGGAAGCACCGGGAGGATAGAAAGTAGTGTCTGGCCTGCCTCTCCCTCCCCGCCCCATGATATACTTACTCCAGCAAAGCTCAACATCCTAAACGTTCTACAACCTTCCTAAATAGTACCACCATTGGAAATCAAATGTTCAAAGACATGAACCCCTGGGGGACATTTCATGCTCAAAGTCTAACACAGTCTATGCCTCATTCTCTCTTAGCATTGGGCCCACACAAACTGTCACTGGCTCATAGATTTTCTTTCTTTTTTTTATGAGACAGGGTTTCTCTGTATTGTTTTGGAGGCTGTCGGTCCAGCCCGGCCTCGAACTCACAGAAATCCACCTGCCTCTGCCTCCTGAGTGCTGGGATTAAAGGCGTGCGCCACCACCACCCGGCTCCATAGATTTTCTTAAGACCTTACTTTGTTATAATTCAGGGCTACGTGATTTCAAAGCATATCCTCTACTGCCTTCTACCTGGAGAATAATAGTGAAACTACCAGGACCTCATTCTGAGGAACTTCTCCAGGGCCTCAAAGACATCTTGCTAGAACTGTTGATAGGAGCTATTACAGAAAGAAGACACAAGGCTGAGAAGAACCTCAGTGATCACATGACCAAAGGATGGGACCAGGAACCCCAAATTAGCTTATTCTTGTCCTCAAGTACATAGTAGAACCAATACATGAACTGGATCTCATGAAGTCCAGAGCTCTTCTCATTGTGTTTGTGAAAAGCACTGTAGCAGATGCTGTAAGAATACCAGAGAAATGTGATATCCCATCAGGCTGGGAAGCACATCATTTCACAATGCTGAATCTCTGTGGGTATGCTACTTTGCATTTGTGGCAGGTCCAGCTGGCAGCATTTACTCTTTTATAGTGGAAATTAACAATAGGCATAAATCTTGCCCTAAGAGTCTTAAACCCAATAAAGTTGAATTTAAGAAGCAGCCCAAGGAATTGCCTATCCAATTTGGAAGAGGAGACATTTGTCATTTGGTGTCACAATTAACATCACACGATAGATGGTAATGACAAAGTTCAACCTAATCAATTTGACACCACAGGCAAGAAAAAGCATGGATTGAAGATGGACACATCTTGGAACTATGAATCATATTCTGAACCCTTCCAAATGAGTCTCCTTGCTTTTCAGGTAAAGGCAAAATTCCTTCCAAGACTGGACTTTCAGTTGAACTCTTTGTTTTCAAGTCTCCACCCTCATCCTGCACCGCATGTCGTGTCTTTCTCCACAATGGTCCTCCTCTCAGTCCTCCTCTCAGTCCCCCTGCGCTACAGGCTCCTCCCACCACAGTGATTCTTCCATACTGTTCCCCCTTTCAGGGTGTCTTTCTACTGAGTGTCACTTGCTTGGAGAAAGAGTTCAGAATTCCCTGACAAGGTCAGATCCATCCATTATGTTGTTTCAATGCACTGTGCATTTTTTTGTAGCCTTTGCCTCTCAGGATATGGTTCTAGATGTGTTCCATCATTTGGTTACCACCAACTTTCTCCATTAGACTTGAAGCTTCCTGAGAATAGATTCCTGCCTGATTGTAGCTTTGTCCTTATTGTATCACAACAACTAGCACAGAGCCCCATACATAGATTAAATTAATATTTGCCGAATGAATAAATGATGGATTTGTTTAGAGAAGAATTCATGGTGGCTGTACGGTTTGATATGCATCTTGAAAAACAGTAAGTGATGGGCATAGTCACCAAATGACACACACATCAAGTATTCTGCCTTTTGAGGAACTATTGGAATAATTGATATATAAAATTGAAGTATTTGAACTACATGTGTCTCCTGTCTCTTATTGGTGCATATATTCCTCCCTTATAGGCATCTCAGGCTTAGAATCACAATTGATTGAGTGTTTTGCTGCACAAGAAGACCCATAAATGCCCATTGACTCAATGTATTGCATTTGACCAGCAGTGATTCTAGGCAACAGTGATTGAGTTTGCTTTGTGCCTAAATTCACATCTAACCAGGAACCACAAAGGCCACCTTTGCATCTTTTACAAAATAATTTATCGATGGCAGGGAATCATTCACAATGTCAGTCTAAGCTGCCAATCTCCCTTCCAGTCTACTTACCCTGCACAGTCTCTAATTCCTTGTGGTATTTAGGAATGTCAAGAGCCCATGGTTTCAATATGGAAAGACCCCAAAACAAGTGTCAAAAAGGATGTTTTTTATCAATGTTGCTGGCCAGTGGATTGACACTGTGTTCCCCAGCATTGATTAAAAGCTCTTCTTGGCTTCCTCACAGGGCCATTGCTTTTTATAGCAATCCTTATATAGAAAACCTTGACACAACGTGTTCAAGAATCAATTTCCTTCATTTTGACTAAACTTTAGCAATGTTTCTCAATCCATGAATATCGGTATTTTTTCCCACACAGAAACACTATAATCTCCTTTTACCTTTGATCATCATATAGTCAATTTAATAACTTCGGCATTTGTTGTGAGCCCCTATTCTCTTGTCACTTACTCCTGCTTTGTGTTCCTATGGCTTTTTCCTTAACTAAACTTTTCATTTGCAATCACTGTAGATGCACACACAGCAGTAAGACACAGTAGAGAGATCCTGTCTGTATTCTACTCGATTTTCTCCAGTGGCGATAACTTGTAAAAAGAAAAATAGGGTACAACTTCACAAGCAGAATATTGAACCCACAAATCTTACTTCAGTTTCCCAGTTTTATTCATTGTGCATGTCATTCAGTGTGAGTGTGTGCTTAGTTATGTGTAATTGACTTACATCCATTGGTTTGTGTAGTCACCACAGTCAAGAAACACGATTCTGTCACTGCAAAGGTTCCCTGTGATGTCTTTTTAACAATCATGCCCATCTCCACCCCTCACTTTTTCTCTTTCCCATGCATCAGTTTAACATTTGGTGACTTTACTGCTGATTTGTTTTTCTGCAATAATTCTGTCTTCACCACCTCCAGCATGAAAGAAAATTCTTTTTATTAATTAATTAATTTTCCCAGCCTAATCACATGACTGGCAAAAATAAATAAAAGTCAATGAAATGATTCCTAATGGCACTCCACTGTACTCATAGGCTGTTGCCTAGTCCTATGGGCATATGGGAGATGTCACCCAGCAACTGATGGAAAAGATGCAGAGACACACAGCAAAAAATTAGGTGGAGCTCAAGGAATCCTGTAGAAGAGGGAGAAGAAGGATTGTGAGGGCCAGAGGGGTAAGGACACCACAAGAAAATTCAACTAACCTGGGCTCATTATCGGGGCTCTCAGAGACTGAACCACCAACCAGAGAGCCTGCATGAGACTGACATAGGCCCTGTGCACATGTTATAGCTATGAAAGTATAGTCTGCTGTTGTACTTTGCTTCCTCGCAGTCCTATGTTAGGTTTATAGTTCACTCATATCTCCTGCAAGGGAGATAGAAAGACTGAGGGCAGCTATTAGAGAGACTGCAGTAGAGATGGACTGAGGACAGCTGTGGTCACACGCAAACAGCACAAGTAAGTTGTTAGAATTGAGAATGTCTGACAAGATAACAAGAAAACGTCCTACATCCTGATAGTTTGGAGGCTGCAGGAATATGTTGTATCTGTGCTGGATTTGTGAGCTTCTGGAAGGCTGAGAGCTCTCAAGAGGGATTTTCTAATAAAGCAGATTTTTAAAAAGAATAGTTCTTTCTTTGAAGACTTCTTGCATCAGTAAGGGAGAATAAAGACAGAGGACCTCCACCACCAAGGTTTTATTTATATGATTTAAGAGTTCCCTCTTTTGCCTTTCTCTTTTAGTAGTCAAATCATGCTTTAACCACCAGTAGAATTTAATCAGGCTACCTAGGATTGAAAATACAAATAGCACTGGAGAGAATTTCCAATCCCTAACGCAAAGAGTGCTATTGCATTCTTGGCCCTGACCTGAGAAAAGATAGTGACATCGGCTGTTAGAGCCTTAGACACTTGGTCCTGCTGCCGTAGTTTGGAGCCTTGGGTGTGCTAGCTATGTTACCTAAGTTACTCAGCTTTTCTGTACATCAACTTTTAGATCTATAAAATGGGAGTTTTAACATCAGCATCTGCTTTTCAACAGTGTTATGAGGATATATGCACAGCATTTGAAATATGCAAGCATACCATGGCACTTATATTGGCACCAATCTTTTCGTACTATATTCCAGGCACAATTCACAGGGTGATTTTATGAAGCAGATATGGAGGAAACAAAGACTTAGGGAGTTATATGATGATGGTAAATTGACTAATTTAGAATAGAGATGAGAAGGCTGATACTTCATCCTGGGAAAGTTGTGGCGGGTCTTGCTAGAAGAGCAAACTAATGAATGCAGGAGGAAGGAAAGGGGACCCAAAACATAACAGATGAGGGAAGTAGCACAGCCTTCCATGCAGCATCCAGAGTTTCAGATTCCAGAGAAGAGAGCCATTTAAAATAGGTTTGGGGAAAAGGACAAGATGTCCTGAGCAAATTGGGAGCACGGGGTAGTGGGGGGAGGTGGAGCGGGGAGGGAGGGAGGAGAAAGAGGAAGAGAGAAGGGTAGGGGAGGAGAACATGAGGAATCAGGACGATCAAGTCCCGGGAAGAATAGAGAAGGAGAGCAAGAAAAGAGATACCTTAATAGAGGGAGCCATTGTAGGTTTAAAGAGAAATCTGACACTAGGGAATTGTCCAAGGATCCACAAGGATGACCCCAACTAATAATCTAAGCAATAGTGGAGAGGCTACTTTAAACGTCCTTCCCATATAATGAGATTGATAACTACCTTAAATGCCATCATAAAGCCTTCACCCAGTAGCTGTTGGAAGCAGAAGCAGAAATCCTCAGCTAAAAACTGAGCCAAACTCCTGGAATCCAGTTGTAGAGAGGAAGGAGTGATGAGCAAAGGGGTCAAGACCATGCTGGGGAAACCCACAGAAACAAATGAACTGAGCAAGTTCCCCAGTCTAGCAGCTGGGGAACCAGCATAGGATCTCTGAATGTTGGTGTCAGTTGGGAGGCCTGGGCAGTCTATGGGGCCTCTGGCAGTGTAACCAGTATTTATCCCTAGTGCATAAATGGACTTTGGGAGCCCATTTCCTATAGAAGGCTACTCTCTCAGCCTAAATACACGGGGGAGGGCCTAGGACCTACCCCAAATGATGTGACAGACTTTGATGAGGCATCACCCTCCCTGAGGAGTGGGTGGGGGTGGAACGGGGAGTTGATGGGGGGCACGGGAGGACAGGAGGCAGAGGAAACTGGAGTTGGTATGCAAAAAAAAGAGTTTTTAAAATTTAAATAAAATTTTATTAAAGAAAAAATAGGTTTGGACCAGCAACAGCATTCTACTCATTATGACTTGATTGAGCAATGCATCCTAGTGTATGACTGTGACGGGAAACAAGAAAAATAGCAACTGTAATCCCAGCTTCAGCTCGTCTTTTATGCATTCTACCAAGAGGGGAAGAAAAGCAGATGGAGATTGATGCTTTTCATGCCTTCTTATCGCATTATATTGTAAAAATTCCTGGTCTTCGGGGAGATGAAATTTGCCAGGGATGAGATCTTAAGGTCTAGCCTTCTGCTACTGAAATTCTCATCAGAATGTATCTCCTTAAGCATAGCTTCAGCATTAAGATTACAGACTCAGATGCCAAGAGGGGGTCAAAGTGCAATCAACTGAAGAAAACAGGTAAGGGATGCTAGTATGTAAATATTGGGCCGCATTAGAACCAGGAGTGAACAGCTTATATTAGGAATTCCCATTCTTAACTTGTAGGAGGTTACTGGCAGATCTTTCCAGTCTTTAACAGAATCCAGAAATGTAGAATTTGACACAAAAGCTCCTTACGTTTAAATATTGCATCAGATATTATAAATAAAACTAGGTGTGCCAAATAAAAATGCTTGAATGTCACTTTTCAGCTCTTGTTACCAGCTGGTGCCCAAACAAGAAATGGCGTGCAGTGGAGGCTGTCATTTCTAGCTCATTGGGAAAACTCAGAGTCCCTGCCTCTACCCTTGGTCTGAAAGTCCCCCTTCCATTCCTCACTCCCACTGGCTCCCCAGACAACAAACTGGGCAGTCTGAACCCAGAGTATTCCTGCCAACGTATTGTTGCTGAGTTTTCGAGTTTCAAGTCCCTGGTTACCAATGAGTCATCTCAAACTCCATCAGTGGAGAGCTCCTCTGGGTTCAGTCACCATAGGCAGAGTGGGGATGACTCAGACAGAGGAGCATGCACTGCCTAATGGGTCCAGCATGTGGAGGCTTTTGAGATGCTGAAGCTGGTGTTCATGGTGTCCAGGGAGAGCACAGAGGAGGGCTGGATGTTGTAATATGCTCCCAGCTAAATTCACTGTTGGCTCTTTTGCACTCCGAAGAATTTGAAATATTTGCCTCTGACCTCAAACACAAAGTGGTCTTGCACCTCCAGGAGATGGTTTATATAAGTCCCTTATGACCTACTCCTTCTTCCTTCTTCAAGCCTAACTGTAATGTCTAGGTTTAGGTATTGCCAAATTATTTGCAGCCCCCCCTTTCTTGCTTCTATACCTTTATGCATGCCATTTTGTCCTACTGGGATATCTTTATATGTCTCTGGACAACTAGTTATGCTTTAAAACTCAAAACAGACTTTACCACTTTAAGGGAGGGATTTCTGACCCTCCCACTTGGAGTTAAATGTGTGTCCTTCTTTTGTGAACATATAACTTGAACTTACCTTTACAAATTGTGTGGTCTGGATTGCTTATCTGCCCGTCTGCCTTTTTTAGGAGAGCCGGTGGAGGCCAGGCAGCTTGTAATCATCTTCCTTATATTTCACTGGCATTGTCCATGGGCATGCAGTCAATAAGGGTTTATATGACTATGTGGGATTGAAGCTCTGAGGAGACTGCTGTGTGACCTATATCACTCACTCTCATACCCCAGCCTTTGGCATCTGGGCCTTGCTTCATTCTCTGTGGTCATAAGCAGAGTGGCTCTTACAAAGAAAGCAAGGGTGAACAGATAATCTCAAAGTCAATAGCTCTGCCGAGGGCGCAGTTGAAGGCTGGTTTAAATGAGTCCACCAGACCCAGGATAAATTATAAATAGGTATTAATTAGGGAAGCACTTACACAGATAGGAGTAAATTACCGCCATGGTCGTCCTGCTCCAGAAGATGCAGTCTCTGCCCTTCCGATGCCCTCTGAAACCCAAGGGAGTATGAGCCAGGCCCTATTCTACCTTATAATGGGTCACATTGGCACCTGAGACTATGCCCAAAGGGTGTGTTCACCACTACAAGTTCACTGGCAAAGCAAGATGCTACTATACGCGGTATTCACACAAATTCAATATATACCTACTGAATACTCGGCACTCATTGCATCCTTATATTTGGGAGACACAAACAACAGACAAGTTTCAAGGTCAACAATGAGGTGCAGAGAGCATTCGTTGGATATTTATAGTGTACCAAACACAAAACTGATATGAACGTGTGCTGTCATCTAATCCTACAGAGAAGAAATGGAGACTCAGAAAAACTTTCCTAAAGTCTCCTATTTACAGAATTATGGGTCTAAGACTTGGACGAGTCTAATGGGAAGTCAGGTAAGTACTGGAGGATTTGATGAGAAACAGGACACCACATCTGGGTGGTAAGCAAACTAAATATAATCGAGTAAGCTACCAGAACAGGCATGGGATTTGGGAAACCAGAGAGGAGCAAGATATGATCCAGAAGCCCAAGATTGAGTTGACATCAAATTACTACAGGCTTTTAATGAATTTCTTGTTTATGGTAAGAGACACACTGAGTTTGGCTACCTTGAAGCTTGCAAATAAAAAGGCAGGCCTATAACGTGTTTTATAGAAACCTTTGATAGGTATGGTCAAAGGCAGTTCCTCCTTACACCTTTCATGATCTCATTTGAAGAAGTGTTTCTTAACTCATGAGAGCTTTTGAATAGTTAGTCTCTCTGGGTCCAATCCAACACTGAATGAGCTGGGTTTCTAGGTGGGAGGCCTTGGCATCAGTACAACCGGAAGTTATCCATAGCTGATGAGCAGCAAGATGGAAACTCTAGTCTCAAGACAAATGAGCTTTGTTTGTTTTCCTTTTATCTGAGAACAGAGCTGTGAAGCCACATGCTTCTAAGGGTCAGGGTGTGTGTGTGAAGGTTTCTGGGGCTGGAAATTGGAAAATTGAGTTTTTCTGTTTTCAAAGGAAGTACAGATGGGAATCACCATGTAGCCCTGCCAAAGGTGAGACATCTAGAGGTGGCTTTCACCCGTGTTTTAATGAGGGAACTTCTCATATTTAACCTTCATGTTGTCAAAGTAAGGGCTTGCTGTGAAGATACAGGGTTCACACTTTAAAAGTTCTATCTCAAAACTCATTTCACTGCACTATCTCTTATTCAACTAATATACTTGTGGCTGAGGACAACAGTGTTTTGATTCTCCGCCTGTGAACCTAAGGATAAAGTCACTGTTAGTTTTGAGCACGGTTGCTTGCTGAGTCATGGGGCAACTAGAGCAGAGTTTCAGGCCTCCAAATGCTACCTTCATTAACTAGAGTGTCATCTAAGATGGTCTCCTAAGTATTATGGGGACACATGCTTTGTATGCCCAGCTTACCCAGTCTCATAGCCGCTGCCGCAGGATTCATGGGTAGCTCTGTTTCCTAAACTCCCTTGCATCCAGGAGTCTGCATTTGTATTACAATCCACCAGTCAGATGTAAGGTAAGGGGTGTTTTAATCTCCGACCTGATGCTGCTGGAAGCTCTGCTCATGCTGATCTTTCAAGCCTTACTCTACTGGTTGTCTATTTTTCCTCCATTGGGCACATCTTCTCTTAGGAGACAGCTTATTTAGGTAAAGGACATCTAGTCCATGTCTTGTCTTCAGAAATGCAATAAATCTTTTCTACATCCACTGAATTAGAAATGAAGTGTACAAGATGATGGCAACTTTCAAGAAAAATAAATTCCTCCTAATATTTATTATTTCCTAGAGTATCTATTTCTTGGAATTTTTTGAAGCTCTTTTTGCTCTTTATCCCCATCTGTGATGGTTGGAATGAGAATGCCCCCCATAGGCTCCTATATTTGAAAACTATGCTCCCAGTTGCTGGAATAGTTGGGGAACCATTAGGAGGTGTAGGCTTGTTGGAGGAGGTAAATCAGAGGGGTGGACTTTGAGGTTTCAAAAGCCCACTCATTCTCAGTTCTCTCTCTCTCTCTCTCTCTCTCTCTCTCTCTCTCTCTCTCTCTCTCTCTCTCTCTCTCTCTCTCTCTCTCTCTCTCTCTCTGCCTCATTCTTGTGGATCAGATGTAAGCTCTCAGTTACTGGTCCGGCACCATGCCTGCCTGCCATGCTTTCTGCCTGATCGTCATGAACTCTAACCCTCTGGAATTGTGAGCCCCAAATTTAATTCTTTCTCTTAGAGTTGCCTTTGTCATGGTGTCTCCTCATAGCACAAAGATAGTGCTAAGACACCATGTATCTTATTGGAATAGTGGTAAAAGGAGATAGAGAAAGCAAGCTCAAGAATCTGTTTCTACCAGCATTTCCCAATCTCAAAGACCCAGGCACTTTGAGATGTCATTTTTTATTAATTAAATTTATTCATTTATTTTGCAACCCTTCCTCAGTTCCCCTCCCTCCTCTCCTCACATTCCCTCCTGCTCCCCAACCCAATCCACTACTCCTTGGTTTCTGTTCAGAAAGGAGTGGGCCTCCCATGGGTGTCAACAAAACATGACATAGCAAGTTGCTGGAGGACTAAGCTCCTCGCCTTGAATTAAGACTGGGCAAGGGAACCGAGTATAAGGAATAGATTCCAAAAATCCAGCCAAAGCATTAGGGACAGCCCCTGCTCCCACTGCTAAGAGTCCCTCTAGTAGTGGAAGCTGCACAACTGTCACACACATGCAGAGGGCACCAATGCTTATTTTTACCACTAAAGAAATCAGGGTCTACCAGCTAAGACTCCTAACAATAGTAGGGAGGATACCTGAACTGGCCTACCCTTGTAATCAGATTTATGAATACCCTAACTATTATCACAGAGCCCTTGTCCAGTAATTCATGGAACCAGACACAAGGATTCACAACCAAGAACCAGGCCAAGCTCAGGGAATCCAGGCAAAGAGAGGGAGGGGGGAACATATGAACAAGTGAGGTCAAAATCTTGATGGAGAAATCTACAGAGACAGTTCATGGAAACTCATGAGCTCAAGACCTACAACTGTGGAGACTCCAGGGGACCAAACTAGGCCTTCATTATGTGAGAGAGAGTTGTGAAACTTGGACTATCAGAGAGGCCCCTGGCAGTAGGACCACGATACAAACCTGGTACATGAGCTAGCTTGTAGGAGCCCATTCCTTAGGGTGGGTGTCATGCACAGTCTTAATGCATGGGAGAGGGGCCAGGACCAGCCCCAACCTATTGTGCCAGACTACATTGACACCTCATGGGAGCCCTTACCTGTGAGGAGAGGTAGACTGGGGGTAGGTGGGGGGGCAGAATTAGGGGAGGCCAGAGGAGGAGAGGGAGGTGGGAAGAGAGGTGGGAAGGAGAACTGTAGTTGGATTGTAAAATGAAATCAAAAAATAAAAAATGAAAAAAAAGAAATGGGGTCCAAAGATATGAAATAACTTGACTCATGTTGAACCAGTTATCAGCAAAGCTTGAACTAGAATCCACACCCTTGAAGAGTAAAGAGCACTGAAGTCCTTCTGAATGCAGACTAGTGATTTGCAAAAACTAGGAAGGGTGTCTTGGTGGTAGGTTGAGTCTGATCCATGTGCACGAATATATGTGGGAACATAACAGTGCAGTCAGTTAATACATACATCTTAGTCAAAACTTAAACTACATGTTTTCTAAGGGAATGATAAAATATTGTGAAGTGGGAAAGCAGGCAAGAAATCTGCAAGAGAAAACAGATGGAAGGTGAGAAAAACTAGAAACTCCAAGGAAGGAAGGCTGTGCATTACATCTCTACAAGTTACTGGAGGTAGAAAACTCAAATAAATGCTGTCTGTTTCCTCCCTCAGGGCCAGCCACAGCACTCCGAAGAGGTCAGAGCCCCTCAGTGTCTTTTCCATGTGAGACTGGAACACCTTGGTGGTTTGACCTCTGTCAGTTACACGTTGTCTTTGTAAATGAACCAGATCCAGCACTTTCTGAACAGTTAGGAGACGCTCTGTCTTCTTTGCCCATAAACGTCTATTCTTCTCCCCAGATGTGTTGTACAGATGTCCTGGCCTTCTCACTCAAATCCACAGGGTGGGGACACTGGGCACTTTCTCCTTTGGTCCCTGTCAAAGTTGACACCCTGGGAAGATGTTTGTGTTTGTCATGGGGTTGGAGAACTTTTCATTTTGGCAGTCATTCTTAGACTGAGCACCAGGGGATAAGGGGGAAAGGAAAATACCATTTTCAACTGCCACACCTTGGCAGTCACATTTCTCTTGACAAATCTGCATTCTTGGTGATCTTTTTTCACTGTGTAGGTGTGGGGGAAGTGGGAGGAAGGGAGAGGGGGAAGAAGAAAAAATAGTAAGAAAGAGAGAGAGGGAGGGAGGGAGGGAGACAGAGACAGACAGAGAGAGATCTAGTGTGGGTCCATCTTGTTATGTACACAAGTGCAGAAAGCCTCCAGGCTGAATATAGTAAGTCTGCTAAAGTTGGCTGGGCATTCCGGATATATAACAGTGCAGGTCACTTCCCTCCTACTGGCCTTGCTTTTGCGCACATGTGCCTGGGATTTCAGGTTATGGACCAAACTTCCTGCTACAGTCAGAAAGGCCAAAAAGATTTACCATTTCCCAGTTACACAGTGCTTCCTTCTAGGATTGTCTTGTGATTATATTCAAGTCCTTCTGGGAATGGAAAACTTGACACATTATGAACCATCTCATCTATGACACTTTGAATGCTAAGCCCCTTCAAAATGCCTCCCAAAAGGTGATTTAAAGAGCACCTAAAGGATAAAGGAATACTATACTTTCTGGGGTCATCTCTATGTGACTTTGTCTTCAGGTAAAAGTTCCCCATGTCATGTGTTGTCCAGATATGCCAAACTGACATCCTCATAGCTCTGGGTTCAGCAGGAAGTGAAAGTCTATCCTCTCATGTTCAAAAATATCCTAGGATGAGCCTCACTGGATTAACTGCAACCACGTACACATTCCCAAACCTTCCTCTATGGACAGGATCTGCTTGGTTATCTGATTGTCAAGGCCTATCTCACTTCAATTCTGGATCCAGAGACAAGATAATGTTAGTAACAATAGATGTTTGTCACATATACAAAACTACTCTCACACTCTGTTCATTGATTTTTTTCTTTTGTTCACTTTGCAGAGGTGAATTAGGGACGCCCTTTGTAGAGACAGCGTAGAATTTCAGTAAACGTCTACTTAACTTTCATGCCTCATCTCAAGATCCATAATTCACTGATGAATCCTTCATTACTGTCTTCTAAGCAGTTACCTCTTTCATTGTTGATGATCTTGCTGTTGCCATGGAATTGGCACACACCATTCAGGTTAATGTTGGTGTTTCCTCATCTTTCTTTCTCAATTTCTGTTAACTCCCGGAGGTCAGAAATAGTATCTTACTTAAACTTGGCCTCTCTAGCTACTAATAGCAGGCACAAAACACTCAAAAGAAATCTTTGTGGAAGAAATATAGGAATGATGAGTTAAGTAAAAATTAATGCATGTCATGGTGATATTTTGTTTGTGCTTTAACAAATAAAACTTGCCTAAACATCAGAGTACAGAGCTAGACACTAGTTAGACATAGAGGCCAGACAAGTGGTGGCACACACCTTCAATCCCAGTACTTGGGAGTTACACACCTTTAATCCCAGCACTGGGAAAGTGGAGACAGGAATGATATGGCTGGGCAAAGAGGGGAATGTAAGGCAGCAGGAGACAGGAGCTCATTGCATTCATCTGAGAATTCCTAGAGACAGGATTGTCCATTCCATCTGAGGATTTGGTAGACCTAAGAGCTAGAGGCTGCTGCTCTGCTTCTCTGATCTTTCAGCATTTACTCCATATATCTGACCAATTGTTATTAAGACCAATTAGAATTCACACTGCAGCATATGCTCCTTGTTCATGGGGGCACTTGGCAAACTATCAAGGGAAATAAATAACAAATTCATAAATAGCTGGAACATAGTGAGAACCCTGAAATGCTCAACCCTGGAAGAGAAGCCTCAAAAGCATCTCAGAAATTATATTTATTTTATATTCACATCTATCTCCTATGGCTTCTATCCATATACTCTCAGTTCTTGCACCGTTGAACAACTCTGTAAGTGTTCCTATTGTTCTAGCATCTTGGATAATTATCCATAACACATAAGAGGCTTGGTAAATATTTCCAAAAGAGTTTATTACATTTTCTTAGCTACTAGAAATATCAGTAGAGTGAGAGGACACAACTTACCCTACTCTTGGGATTTCTCCAGATAACGGCCCCCTTCTGAAAGCTAAAATGTAATACTTTATGGTAAACAATCACCTCTGTCCCTATAGTCTGAATGAAAGTGGGTTGTGCAGAAACTGGATCGTATTTGCTTTTAGGTAAAATGTAATAAACGATGCTTGCTGTCCTGGCTAACATGGAGTGGCTGCGTTAGTGGAATAGCTAAACTGGTGGATAGATAGCAGTGCTGGCCTGGGACTGGGGAGTCATAAGCCTAAACATTGTTGCCTCTGTTGTTTGTATTTGTGGTGAGTTTGGCTCTAGGCAAAACTGAATGGAAGTCACTCTCAGTCTCATGTTCTCTGCTAATCTCTCTCTTCCCCTTTCTCCTTTCATGTGCATCCATAGGTTTTATGGGTGCTGAGAATTCATGGTAGCTATGAAAATGCACCATTACCATCCCACTATACCAGGGAGACCTTAACAAACTGAGGGCAGCAGCTTGCCTTAAGTCCATAGTATCCCTGCTCTGGCTTTCCTAAGGCTGCTCTCCACTAACCATGGGACCCAAGAGGGAAGCTAAAGCAGGCCACACCTGCAAGATACTAAAAAAGTGGGTTCCAAAACCTCTCCATGAGACTGGGTGGGACCATGCTGCAATCCGAATCTCTTCCTGGCTCCCTCCTACTCTCTCCTTCACAGGTCAGTCCTTCATTGTGGTTGACCCCGCTACCTCCTCTCATCCTTCCCCTGTTCTCACTGACAGTTTTTCCTTTCACGTATCTAGTGACTGTCTGACCACATTTTAAATCAGTTTCTTGGAGGACCAGGAGTGTCTTGGAGTTTCTGTCACTGTGATAAAACATGACCAAAAACAACTTTGGGAGGAAAAGGTTTATTACAGATTGCAACTCTCAGGTCACACTCCATCACCGATCCAAGTCAGGGCAGGAACTCAAGGCAAAAAGCTGGAGGCAAGAACAGAAGCAGAGGCCATAGAAGAGTGCTACTTACTGGCTTGCTCCTCCTAGATTGCTCAGCTTGCCTTCTTATACACTAGGACCAACTAACTGCCTAGAGGGGAACATGGGAGGTCCTGCCCACTCTCCTATGTCTATCATTAATCAAGAAAATATCCCACAGACTTGCCTACAGGTCAGGCTGGTGGGATTACTTTCTCATTGATGTTCTCACTTCTCAGGTTACATTAGCATGTGTAAAACTGACAAACAAACAAACAAAACAAAACAAAATATGAACCAGGACAAGGAGCAATGGCATGGAAACCCCACATAGGAAACATACAGTTGAGAGACTTCTCCAACCCATGATCAGCAGGGACTTCCCTTTTTGGGGTATAGAGAAAGAGTGATTAACCAATGAGTGAAGAAATAACCCTTTGGAGCAGGAGTCATCTGAATTTCCAAAGGTCATGACCGTGATCCAAGGTTTTTACAGGACCATTTAGCATTCCATCTCTCTCAGTCCCTCAAGGCCAAGTACATGATCTGCTGGGCTCATTTCCTGAGTTATATTTCAAACTGTTTCTTGTTTTGGCTTACTTCATTTCCATATTAAGGTTACTTTGAAGATTCTCTTTGGTCCTATTTTACATGGAAATAAGAAGAAGAGAAAACTGAAAAATATTTTCAGTACCATTTCACTGAGTTTCGCTCGCCATCTCCTAAGCACCCTGACCAGGCAGCCATGTACCTGTTGGGAGACTTTGTTCACTATAAATCTTTCCGTGTCTGCTCAACATTTAAGTAGAAATGGAAAAATCATAAAAGTATATGTTTTATGCGCAAAAGAAAGATTTATTTCCCATGAACATATTAGATGTGATTTTTTAACTAGACAATTTCTTGAGAGGCATATCAAAATATTTTAATGCAGACACTCCACTAAATCACTTCCAATAAAGAGCAGACAGCATTATGAATTTTTCAGTTGCAGGCTTGATTGTTACAGGGAACCCTCAGTGGGCCAGTCTGGGAGTTAGTGGTCGTCCATATATACACCAGGTTAACTGCATATATTGAGCGAAAATTCCAGCAGACATAGACTGGCACCAGGAGGGCAAGTTTAATTGAAGCCAAGCCAATTTAGGCTCACCAGTTTTGCCAGCATGTACAGAGATAAATTGGCTCCCTACTCCAATTTTATCGCATGACATTTTAGTTACCTCTCTATCCTGGTAGTCTATAGAACTGCTCACTGGCTCATCTATTAATCTGATCTGTGTTGTCAATAACCTGTGGTGTAGAATGAGCATAGTCAATTCATGCCATGTCCTCCAGTAAGTTTGAATGCCAGCTGGCTGGGGGAAAGCTGGAGATGGTAGTACCTAAAAGAGACAAATGAGGGAGAGCTGTACTGATCAATGCACCAGAGAAGACAAAGGGAATCTATAGACAGAAACTACCTGCTGGGCAGGAGAAACCAGGAAGGCCTGTGAAAGGAGCACCCACCTTCCCAGTTGGGTGTCCAACTTACCCAGGGAGGACTTCACAGGAGGACTCCTGCAGGTGAAAGAGGATACCATGGGTAGGAGACAGATGTGTTCAATTAGGGAACACTTCCATTGGAGTGGTCCTTATTAGCAATTGCTTGAAAGTAGGAATGTAGCTGGTGGTGGTGCATGTTTTTAATCCCAGCACTAGGGAGGCAGAGGTAGGCAGATCTCTGTGAGTTTGAGGCCAGCCTAGTCTATAGAGTGAGTTCCAGAACAGCTAAGAGTATACAAAAAAAAACCAGACTTGAAAAATAAAAAGTAGAACCATATTATGTAGTGTGGCTATGTTCCATTGTGTATGTATTGCTTCCACAACGTCATATATCTTCCTCTATATCTGACTATTAGTGCATATCAAATAATATACAAAGTAAGCAACTTAAAACTCTTACTATGTCACATGGTTCTTGAATTGGCTCTTCTGAGCATCTGTCCTCACTTGGATTTCCTATATGTGGTTGTAGTCAGATAGTTCTCTGGGCTGCAGTCATCTAACACTTGACTGCCCTGCAGATATTGGATGTGTTGTAGTTGTTAGCTGCTGTTATGGGGGCTCAGCTGAGGATATCTTCTGAAACCTCTGTATGTGCCCTCTCCATGTGGAAAGTATGACAGCCAGCCTCAAAGACAGAACACAGTCTGTAGCATAGTCTCAGAAATCCCAGGTTTGGGCCTGGAGATGAAGTTTGGTGGTAGAATAGATGCCCAGTCTTGCAAAGCTTAATTTGATTTCTACTCCTGCCAAAACCAAACCAACCCAACTTCCCCAAACAAACAAGCCAACCAATTAACCAAAACAAAGCCTATAGTCAAATCCCATCTTCTGGGTGATTAAGGCAGAATCACTGAAGCCAGCCCAATCTCAAAGGGAGGGAAGCCCGACTTCACCCACTAACACAAGGAGCTGCATATAGGCCTATGGAGAGGGCTGGGGGTGGGCAGAGTTGGTGGGCGACATTTTTTACTACTTACCACTTCCCACATTTGGGTGACACCCTTTTTACCTCTAACTTTTCTTCCCAGACAAAAACAGCCAAGTACAGAGCTGTACCAAGTTGGTGATGGACATAAGGAGTGACATTCAAGAATGTGAACTCTTAGACTCAGGAAGATATACCTAGGTTGGAGTGTGAACTTTCGCATCTAGCCACCCTTCATCTCGGAAAAGTTTCTTCATCTGTCATGAGGAGGAGCCAAGGGCAGGGTGTGCATGCCTCTGTGTGTGTGTGTATGGCGCACGCACACACACACACACACACACACACACACACACACACACACACACACACATGTGTTTACCTTGTAACTTTAATGTTGCCTAATCACTTGGTAACAGAAATGGAAAGAGCATCTCTTTGCTTCTCCAGCATCCTTTGTTTAACCCTAACCAGCCATTGAGAGTCCTTGTGGACTGCCACAAGGAAGTTAATTTTCAAAGAAAAGGTCCTATAGACCACAGTAAAAAAAGAAGAGTCAGGCTCTGGTACTAGTCATTGCCATGGTAGTTTTTAGGAGACATAGAGAAGGAAGGACTCTGTCCTGAAGAAGAAAAATGAATGGTCTAATCCAGACTAGGGATGCTGACAGAGCATTGAGTATGTACAGGGAAGCACTCTGCCTCTGACTCAGGTACCTTTCCTGTTTTGAGATTTAGTTACTCAACAGCATTGGGTCATTGGGATTTCAAGGCTGCCAGATTCTTTGTAGTCTTAATCAAACTGTATCATCTTAGAAACCCCTGAGTCAGCCCAAGTCTTTAACTTCAGCAGATCTTTGGCTTAGACTATGGTTTAGGCTTGTGATGGTTCTCTCCATACGGTAGAAGACAAAGTCCCCCTGCTCTTAAGCCTTGGTTCTCTACAGAGCATTAGAAACATAGTCTGTTTTGTAACACAAATCTGATTGATGACTCATGGGCATGGCAGCCTTTTCTGCTGGTGTTTCTTAATTTACCATGCCTAACCACTCTCCACTGCCCCTGTGTTCTACCCTGCTTGGAAAGAACAGTTACTGAAATTAGTGGAATTCTCTGGCTTTCTGACTTTTGTGTGGGTTCAGGTAACCAAAAGCTTCAGCAGGCCATGGGTAATGAGAATGTGAGTTATTCGTTCTTGCTGAATGAGTGTTGTAGTTGTCATTAGCTGTGGTTTTCCAAGACCACAGCTACTCTACCACCTTCCAGCTTCAACTCTAGCTTCTTTAGGTTGAGAGGTGATAATGGCCTAACAGGGTTCTTTATTTGGATGCCTCCACATCCTTCCCTAGTCCCTTTAGTCTCATTCTCATACCTATGAAAAGAATTTCTTTATCCAAAACAAAAAGAATAGTGGGAGAAGAGACCAGAGATGAGGCTCAACAGTTCAGAGCACATATCTTTCTTGTAGAGAATCCAAGTTCAATTCCTAGCACCCACATCAGGAAGCTTAAAATTTCTTGAAACTCATCCCCAAGGGTATACAATACCTCTGGCCTCCAAAGGCATCTACGTGTGTGTGTGTGTGTGTGTGTGTGTGTGTGTGTGTGTGATTATACACATAATTAAAATTAAATTTAACTAAATAAAGGGTAGGTGTGGTGGTTTGAAAGAAAATGGCTCGCAAGAGGAATGGCACTATTAGAAGCTGTGACTTTGTTGGAGTAGGTGTGGCCTTGTTGGAGGAAGTTGTCACTGTAGGGGTGGATTTGAGGTCTCATATATGCTCAAGCCAAAACCAGTTGTTCAGTCTACTTCCTGTTGCCTTCTGATCACAGTGTAGCCAGAGCCATTTCTGCCTGTGTGTTGCCATGTCCCACCATAATGAAAATGTAATTCAGTGATTTTCCTTTATAAGAGTTACTGTGGTCATAGTATCTCTTCACAGCAATAGGAGTCCTAACTAAGACAGTAGAGGACCAGGATGATGGCTAAGCAATTGTGAGCACTGAGTAGAGCCTGGAGTTTGGTTCCCAGTCCCCACATAACTCCAGCTCCTGGGTATCTGACCCCTTCTTCTGGCCTCTGTGGGTACCTACATTTATATTCACATATCCATTCACACACACACACACACACACACACACACCTACATATGCATAATTAAAAATAGAATAAAACATGTTTTTAAATAGTATAAAGAATCCAGAATTTTCTTCCTGATGTCTCAACTGCTGTAGTCTTTAGGGGTTTCTTAGCGCTTTCATGGTGGAGACTAGGCTCTTCTTTCATGGCCTCCAGAGCTGTTATATGACAACCAGCTCACCTCTCCAGCCTCACTCTGCCTGTGAGTCTCCAGCCTCTCACTAGGCACCCTGGCCTCCCTTCCATTCTAACAGCACATGAAGCTCCTCCCAGGTTTTGCACTTGCCTATCTGTCTTCTGAGAAATCTCTTAAGACCTAGTCTTACCCTGCTGGGCAAACTCCAGTTCCCTTGATGTATTCAGCTAAAGGCTGCTTGTCGAAGTCTTCTTGATTCACTAGATTAGGCATTTCAGTAATAGTTCCTTAAATATCTCTTCAGATCCCAACCCACAACTGAAGTAGTTATAAATGGTTTCTGTTAGGGTTATCAAGAGGTAACCCCATGACAACCTGAAAACATCAGTAAGTCAAAGAAGCATGCAATGCATCATCCTACCTAACACTGTAACCTATCCTAACCTCATCTTCAATGTGCTCAGAACATTTACATTAGCAAAATCATAGGCAAGTCATCCAATTAAAAGTCTATTTTATACTAAAATATTTCATGTTTTAGTATAAATGTGATAGTAAAAGTATAACAAAACAAACAGAATTGTTCTGTGTGGTGATATCTTGCTTATATTCTACCAAATAAAGTTTGCCTGAAGATCAGAGGGTGGAGCTAGCCACCAGCTAACCATAGAGGTCTGGAGGTCTGTACAGACAAACAGAAGGTGAGATGGCTGGACAGAGAGACAGGAGCTCTCTCTTTTCAGTCTGAGGATTTCACAGAGGTAAGAGTCCTAGTGGCTGGTTGCTCTGCTTCTCTGATCTTTCAGCTTTCACCCCCTAGTATCTGACTCTGGGCTTTTATTATTAAGACCTATTAGAACTCGAGTTATATTATCCCAAGAAAAGATAAAAATTCATAATTTGAAGTACAGTTTTTCTCACAACGAATCATTTTTACACCACTGTATAGTTGAAAAGCTGTAAGTCAGACCAGATAAGGCAGGGCCATGTGCATTTGATCACTCTTTCTCCTACTAGACTCCAGAAACAAAAGAGCAGACACCAGGTCAATTTTGTCTCATTTTTATATCCTCAATATATTCGTGACATTCTATTATGTTGCAGGCCCTTGCTAAAGAATTTTTGAATAGTAAATATATTCCAAAATTCCCAACAAATATAGCCCCAAAACATATGTTTTCGATAAATAAATCTTCAACAAATCTTTGAAGACATATATACAATCCTCAACAAAATGTAGGAATATATTTTCAATAAATATGATTTATAATCCCAGGTTTCATTCCTGGAGGTCAAAGAATAGGTCAGTGTTTCTAAGACCGTGTTTTAAAACAGAGGCTGTGATGAGGACTTGACCCATCAGATTTTATACAACTTAATTTGCCCCCTGCACCTTCAGTTCCTTTAGGATATTTTTAGAAATTCTGTATCCAAACAAATCTCTGGGAGGAAAATTTATACTCCCACCACCACCACGTGTGTGGTGTGCAGTGGAGCAGAAAAACAATCAGGCATACACTCAGTGGAGGAGAAAACAGCAGAATGAGAGTCCCTGGACCAAGCATCCTGAGGGAGCCAGCCCATCAGCTGCTTGCCTTGAAAATGACTGTTTTATATTTGTGGTGGGCCAGCAACAACAAAGAGTCCACAGCCTCTAATCTTGTGTAAAGGACTTAGGGAAATATTCTTAATAGATAATTCACCTGAGTGTCTCAGGGCATTAGAGAGCCCAGCAGGGAATCCTTGGGATTGGTTTCCTTTGATCTGACAAATCTATCCTGATCAGCAGGCTCTCATACCATTTCTCTGCACAAATTTCATAGTCTCACACTCAGGGACACCCTGCCAAAGAGTCGGCAAACTGTGAGGACAAAGGCCTCACCAAATATTCAGCCATCAGCGTCTCCACTGGTTTCTTGGGAAATAAACCCTTAGCCTTGGGTTGCGTCAAGTTATGAAAAATGAAGCACAGTCTTAAAATATCAATTCCTACTGTCCTGCCTGCCTAACTTCAGGGGTGTCGTCATGGCAGAAGAAAAGTATCATTTTCCACGCTCCATCCCTGAAAAGCCATACCCATCTGTGGGGGTACTGAGATGGCACGGTAGCTCTGGTCAGGTATGGTATCGGCCTGACAGAGTCTGTGAGGGTTTAGACTTTGTAAGAGGTTAGAAGGAAGAAAGGAAGTGGGCTCAAGGGAAAATAACGTTCTCTACAGAACTGTCCCATGAGAGAGAAGACCCCAGTAATCTAACCAGGCAGGGGTCAAGAGGAAAGACGCACGGTAGAATGCCATGCTACTGCTAGATGGGCAATGGCCTATCTTCCAGCCTCCTGGTGCTCCAACATGGAATGTAATCTTTGAAGACTTTTTATTTTTGTTCTTTTGTGTGTGTGTGTGCTTTGTTGGTGTTGCTTGCTGTGGGATATCTGTACACTGTGTGAAGATGTATCAATATGATTGGTGTAATAAAAAGCTGAATGGCTAATAGCTAGGCAGGAGAGACAGGCAGGATTTCCAGGGAGAGAAAGGAAGAGGAGGAAACACCAGGAGACACAGACAGGAAACAAGAGGGGCAAGACGGAAGAGAGGTAATGCCACGTGATAGAAGGAAGATTAATATAAACGGGTTAATTTAAGCTGTAAGAGCTAGTTCAGAACAAGCTTAAGTATAGGCTGAGTTTTCATAGCCAATAAGAAGTCTCCATGTGATTATTTGGGAGCTAGCTAGTGGAACAAAAAGAGATTCCTTACAATTGCTGTTGGTGGTGGTATTGCTGCTGCTGTTGCCCTTTGAGACAGGGTCTTGCTATGTATCCCTGGCTGACCTGAAACTTGCTACATAGAATAGACTGGACTCTAATGCACAGAATCTGTTTGCCTCTGTCTCCCAAATGCTGGAATTAAATCGTATGCCACTGTGGTGGCTACTGTTGGTTGTCAACTTAACTATATCTAGAAAGAACTATAATCCAGAAATGGACGGCACACCTGTGACCTGGGTCTTGAGTCTGGATGACACATGCCTTTAATTCAGACATAGAAGCTGTAAAGCACACCTTTAATATGAACCACACCTTATGCTAGAAGCCTATATAAGGACAGGGAAAAAGGAATGGAGTGTGTTTGTTCTTTCCCTGTTTGCCCTCACCTTGTCAGAACATCCATTCCTTCACTGGCATTGGAACCTACTTATTTGGGATTCCAGCATATACAGAAGACCAGCTGAGGCACTCAGCCTTGTAGGACTGAGCAGCTACTAAATTCTTGAACTTTCCATTCACAACCAGCCATTATTAGATTGCAGCCTGTAAGTCAATCCAACAAATCTATAGATAGATAGATAGATAGATAGATAGATAGATAGATAGATAGATAGATACCACCATGCATGCCTGGTCCAGAAGAAGATACTTCACTGCTCAGAAATTTGCTATTCTTAAAGATAAAATGTGGATAACAATAATACCTACTTCATAGAGCTTGAAACATCTCTGTCATCTGTGAGGTGTGCTGCTGATGTTTGCACAACATACAGTTAGCATACCCTCTGTTAGCTGGAACTGAGGCAGAAGACATGGAGGAGTTCTGCTTATTGGCTTGCTCCTTGTGGCTTTCTCAGCCTGTTCTCTTATGCACCTCAAGACTGCCAGCCCAGGGGTGGCACCAAACAATGGACCAGACTCTCCTACACCAATCACTGCTCAAGAAAATGCCACATAGGCATGATTAAAGGTCAATTATAAAGGTATTTTCTTAATTGAGTTTCCCTCTTCCCAAATCACTTTAGCTTGTATCAAGTTGCCAAAAAACAACAACAACAAACTAGCCAGCACAAAGGAAAGGCTTATATCTGTGTCCCCAGGTCCAGTGGAGGATTCTTCATTACAGAACTCTGTCACCCAAGTCTGAGACTCACAGAGCTAAGAGGAAAGTTCCTAGTAGCAGAAATTGTGACTCAAAATGCCAGCACATTTTATATCAGAGGAAGAGGGGGTGGTGAAATATTAAGCACAAAGCCCTTTCTCTGGTTTCATGAATGAAAGCTTGGGAGGAATAAGATCTTTGCCTGAGGTTACAAAAACCTTTATCTGTGGCTCTCCAATGTTCCTTAAGCAACAGCCAGGAGACAGCAAGAAGTGTCTTGGTGTATGTATAAAGACTAAAAAGTTCTGTGTGTTGAAGGGTTAATTAAAGCCAGGCAGGTATGTGGGGTGCAACAGTGAGTAAGGAATTCTTATTCCTACGCTACAGAATTGGATTTCACCCTGCAGGTGATGGACAGCCAACGAGGCCCAGGGTATTGATTTTTATCTTAAATAAAGGAGTTTGGAAGAAGTTTGTGAAGGCACTGGGGGTTTGGTGTACTGAACTATACAACATCATACATACAGTGTCCCTAACACCACCATCCTCCTCCCCCCAATTTCTGTGATTTCCTTCAAAACGAAACTTTCACACTGGGTCAGAAACAGTATAGAGGCTTCACTGCTGGCTAGTTTTCTGTGCCATCTAAAAAGCTGCCCCTTTAGTGATTCTGACTCCAGGTGTCATTTGCAGAATGTAAAAGCTTAGAGGAAGTCTTTCTCTGGGCTGCTAATGAGCTGTTGCCCCTCTTGTGATTTCCCTGCCTCTGAGGTCTCCAGCAGTTTTTTTTCCTCTCACACTGATGATATAGTGGGGAGACGGTTTCCAAAAATCTAGGGTGGCCAGTGAGTGCTTGGATCCTGTTGGCAGTTATGAGTCCAAGAGATAGACGTCAAGAAGATGCAAGTTCAAGATCTTCATGGGTTCCAGAGGAACACAGAAAGGCCATTTGACCCTATGAGACACACAACACCCTGTAGCAGAACAGAGGGACAATGAAGAATAGGCCATCAGAAAAAAACTCCACCCTTCTTGACATGTAAGGATTTTTTTCCAGAAGTCTAAGAAATGGAAGAAAATAATACTTCCAACTCACAGAGCTGACAAAGACTACATCAGGTATTCAACTTCCTCATAAATCAATGAGAGAAAGACCGAGTCACCGGAGCAAACAGGGTAATTCACAGAAGAAACTTGAAAAGCTAAGACCTATGGAAAAAAAAACTTATCCTTACTCAACCTATGACTGGAAATGAAATAACAGAATAGGAGTGAGCAATGTTGTACTTGCTTGCAATCCCAGCAACTGGGAAGACTAAGCCAGGAAGGTGGCTGCAAGTTCACAATCAGCCTGAGCTACATGGTGTGATGGTAGCTGTCAACTTGATAGAATTTGGAATCACCTGGGAGATGAGCCTCCAGGTATGCTCTTGATTGCATTAACTGAGGTGGAAGGACCTACCTTCTGTGGGTGGCATTATTCCCCAGTGGGAATCTGGGCTACAGAGGCAAAGAAAGAGAGTTGAGCAGTGGCATGCAACTGTCCATGTCTGCTTCATGATTGTGGGTGTGATGCCTCCTGCTGCAAGACTTCACATCTCTACTTGTCGCCTTTACCTCCTGGCCATGGTAGACTATGTCCTTGAAATATGAGCAGAAATCAGCCCTTTCTCCCTGGAGTTGCTTTTGTCAGTGTATTTTTATCACAATAGGAAGAGAAGCTAAGACATGAGGGCAACCCATCTCAAAAGGGAAAAGTCATAATGGGAAAAGGTGTTGCATCTTTGTACACGAAAATATTTTGAAGGCCAAGCAAAGATGAGTATTGACATAAACTGTCAAGAGACAACATCACAGTCTCTATAAACACCTAGCTCTCAACCAGCACAGCCATCAAGACAACACGTTGTCAATACTTAATAAAAAAATAAAGATACCCATACTGGGTGATTCAGCAGTTCCCCAATGAAAATACAGTCTGAGTGTACGTCCACAGATGTGTGCAAGGAATCACCATGCATCTGAAGTTGCAGACGTGAAAACTGCAAACAAAACTTATTTTCATCATTAGCAAAGTTAGACGAGAACTATTATTATTTTAATTAATTACTATTGTTATTATATTTTGAGAAAGGATTTCTTTGGTAGCCTTGGCAATCCTAGAACTAGCTCTCTAGACCAGGTTAGCCTCAAACTCACAGTGATCTACCTGTCTTTGCCTCCTGAGTGCTGGGATAAAAGGTGTGCACCACCACAGTCTGGCAAAAATGACTCTTTAAAATGGGGAAATACAAGTACTTAGAATGAATAAGTAAACTCTACTTATCAATAGATTTAAATCTTTACACTATGTTTACCGAGAAACAAGTTATAGAAAGTATTCTGCCACTGGTGAAAACCTCAAACTATAGAGCAATGCCACATATGATTTTTAGACAGATACATAAATAGTAAATGTATAAATGTATAGATGGACATGCTATGAGCCATCTTCCTCCTGATCTAACCTCTGGGGAAGTCAGTTGGGAAATGAGACTGGTAAGAACACAAAAGAGACATTAACTGAATTCCCTGTGGCTCAGAGCAGTCAGAAAATTCCAGCGAGAAATTAAATCCCCAGTCTGTGCTTAGGGAAGTTCAAGTCCAAATTTATAGCACTTGCATGGCATAGAAATCTCCAACTGGGAAAGCAGTGTTTAAAAAGAAAACAGCTCCTGGTTGATGAATCTACCGAGGCTTCCTGCAGACAAACAGCCACTGAGTGGAGCGCATATGACTAGCTGGCTTACACTCCCATGGCAAGTCTACCGATGACCAGCTCTCCAACAAAACTCACCAAGTGCACAAGAAAGTTGTCCAGTGTGAGCAAGAGTCAGGAGATATGGCTCACTGGAGAACTAAGGAGGACCTGATATTCTGTCTGGAGCCTTCCTAAAGAAAATATTTAAGTAATGAAGGAGTTCTTATTTGAAATGTGGGGACCTTCACACCATTAGCTCAATGACCTTTCTGTGTTGCTAACGGTCAACGATTATTGTGTGCTTCCCCTCACCTTTTCTGAATGGGCATATTCATTGATAGGGCCTTGTTTATACCCGAGTGGTGAGGAGAGGGGCAGGCTTCTGCATTTGCATGAAGAGGTAAAGAGCTCTCCCCCCCCCCACAGGACTCAAGGCTTGGAGGAGCCATACTAGGATCTGATGGGGTTGAAACTGGAGTCAATGACTGGATAGATGTCCAGGTTTCGTCCCTTGGGAGAGGAGGGGGCTTGAATGTGGGCTACAAATGGGAAGGAGGGGACAAAAGAACTTTTGATTACCAGTGTCCTTGCATTCCCTCACTCTTCTGGCCAGTGCAATTATCCAGGACCACGTGACTATTTCTGGCCCATGACCAGGGCATGAGCCACACCACTACTGGGTTGAAGCATAGAAAAAAGGTATAGAATCCGCTTTCCCTTTTCATTCCTGGGGACATCAGCAGCTACATGGTAGAGTGATAGTTCAGTCCCTAGGTGGAAATAACTGGATTGCAGAATTATGGCCTGGAAAACAACTACAGACTTTGCATGAAAGAAAAATAAAGTTTAGCTTGTTAAGCCAAAATGAATATTGTGTGTGACTTTTTAGCATGCACATACACAGAGACAGACAGAAAGACAGAGGTAGATGGAGACAGACAGATAATAATAATAATGCTCACTAAAAATAAGTTCACACTGAAGAATTAAAACCACATACCTTGAGAAAAATTACACACTCAGAAATAGTGGCCTAGGATCCTGAAATCATAGAAACAGATACTGACCCTACATTTAAAAGAATATTTAAGTGCTAGCTGTACAGTGTATCTTTTAATAATTACAAAGAAAAGTATCATTAAAAGAAATTAAGAGTGAAAAGATAGCATTTCACACAGAAATGTTGTTAGTGGAACACATGTACTCATCTTTTGAGAAAGGAAAGTCTGAAATGCAAATGAAGTGAAGTATATTTCCAAAAACATTAATTTCTTATACACTATTCTCATGGGAGGAAATTGCATTTTGATTCATATTTAACATTATATAAAAATTGTATGACAGATAGCAATACAAAAATTAAAATTTTAAAAGAAAATGCAGAAGACCACCTTGAAGGATATAAACAGGAGGAAATATTTACAATACATATATCTGACCACAAATTAACATTCACCATACCTAATGAACCCAAGTCAGTCAACATACAGAGATAGAGATAGTACACACACACACAAACACACACACACACACCAAGGGAGGGGGTTCAGTAGATCCACATACTCACTTCATAGAAGAAGCTTCTAAAGATATTAAGTTGGTATTATTCCTTAGAGAAATACGAATTAAAATGTCGTTGCAGTACCAGTATGACACTACCACAATGAAACAAGACTTGGTAGAGATGTCAAGACAATGACCAGTGCACAAGCGTGAATTAGTAAGAACCACTTGGGAAAATTATTACATAGGGAAATCGAGCTGAGCATGAAGTTACTCCAGAAAGATGTCATAATACCAGCATTGTCAAATATGCTAGATGATGTGAAGGAGAGAAACGGGGTTGTAGGTGGAACTAAAGCAGATGATCTTTGATGAAACCAAATTATAGAGATTGTCCTGCTGCATGATTTGTGTGGGTTCAACACAATGACAAGTGTCCTCAGAAGTGGAAAGAGGAATCAGGACAAAAGACTAAGAGTGAGAAGAATTTGGGTCAATGTTGCTAGAGGGAGGTGGCCAGGAACCCAGGAAAGCAGCTCTGGAGCAGGAAAGACAAGGACAAAGGCTTTCCTAGAGCCTCCAGACAGCACAGCCCTGACTACACCTTAGCCTTAGCACAGGGAAACTCGTGCTGGACTTCCAGTCTATGCAACCATAAAAGATTAAATTTATATTGTTTTGAACTACTATATGTGTGGCAATTTGACACAGTGGCAATGGAAAATTAATATATTCCATGACTCAGTGTTTACACTCCCAGATATACGTCCAAATGGAAATCAGAGATACACGATCCAAAAGACAGGAACAAAATGCACATACAGGCATATTCATAATTGCTCTGTGTTGTGGAAAGCACTGTTTTCCATAAATATACAATAAATAATTTGTATCCTTTTAACATAAAGCAACATTAAGCCATCCAGACAGTCAGATGGAGGAATTTGCATACAACACTATGGTGTTTCTTATAAATAGAAGGTTGGAAAAAAAGAGGTGAGGCTGAATTTTTTATTTAGGAGCTGGGGATGTTGCTTGCTGGCTCTCTAGTGTTGATCCCCAGTACAGCAACAACAACAATAGTAATAGTAATAATGATAATAATAATAAACAATAGAAGGAAGGGAGAAAAGAAGTAAGAAGGGAGGGAGAGGAAGAAAAAGAGACATGAGATAGAGATAGATGAGAGACAGACAGACAGAGATTGATTTTATTTATATTATATCCAAAGACAAGTAAAATTAACCTTTATTTTAGAACCAGGAGACCTGGTTGCAGGATTTATTGACTGGAGTCTCCAGTCTTTCCATGCTTGACTCAAGAATCACCTTCACTGAAGTTATCATTTTGTTCTATACATATTTGTGTACATGCTACATTTTAATCCAAGTTTTGACTTAAAAAGGCAATGGGTTGGTTTAAAAGTATACTACCCATAGTGTGGTGCAAATTGAAAATTGAGAAATGAAATTCTAATGAGTGAGGCTAGGAGACAAAATGATGGAAACTATGAAAAAAATTTTAAATGATAAGAATCATCATCAGCTATAACAGGTGCGCTCATAAGAGATAGTTGGGAATGTGTGAGATGAAATATTGAAAATGCCCTAGTTAGCTTCTCATGAGGTTAACGTGGGAAGATTGGTAGAGTTTCAGGTCAGCGTGGACAACCTAGCAAGGCCTGCATCTCTACACACAAGAAAGTCCCTCTAGTTGAAGGTCCTTCTGAAATCTATGCATTAAAGGTTTATTCACCAGAGTGTTGGCATTTGAGGGTGCTGTGCCTTGAGGACAAGAGGTCTACTGGGATACTCCTGAATTAGTGTATGTCTACCCTCGAAGCAGTTCATGAGACCCTGGCCTGTCCTCTGCCTACTGACTCTCTGACTCTTGTCTCGCCATGTTTTTCCTGTGTTGTGACAGCATTACCAGTTTCCCAAAGCAACAGGCTGCCTGATCATAGCTGGAACCCCCAGAACACTGAGTCCAAGAAACCTTCATTTTCAGATGGGTGATGGTGGTTCTTGCCTTTTATCGCAGCACTAGGGAGACAGAGGCAGATGGATCTCTGTGAGCTCAAGGTCAACCTGGTCTACAGAGTGAGTTCCAGAGCAGACCCCAAAGCTACACAGAGAAACCCTGCCTTGAAAAAGAGAGGGGGGAGGAGGGATGGAGGGAGAGGGAGAGGGAGAGGGAGAGGGACAGGGACAGGGACAGGGAGAGGGAGAGGGACAGGGAGAGGGAGAGGGAGAGGGAGAGGGAGAAGAAACCTCCATTTTCAGAACTATGACTGGCACTGTGGTGGAAATCTGGCCAACAGAAAAAAGGGATCTCACTGAAATTGTTTTTGAACTAATCTTTAAAAAGCACTACTTATACTTGAAAACAAAATGTAAATAAATTCTAGCATGATTGACACAACTGTAGTTAAACCATTATTAACAACCAAAGATGGCTGAAGACTCTGGAATAACAATGACACAGCCTCAACCTCAGTAGATTTTGAGTTTTAGGTATGCTGAGGTACAGTTTTTATGAGTAAACTTCTCTTTTCAGTGTATGGTTTTATGGAAACTGACAAATAGAACATCATGTAGCCTCCTCACAGTCAAGCTACACTATAATTCCATGACACATAAAACATCTCCCCAGCCACACTGTGGTTGGCCCTTCCTCTCATCCCAGCCCATGGCAACCGCTGATCTGTTTTCTGTCCCTGCAATTGTCATTTCCCAGAACATCATGTAATTGGAATCATACAAAAATTTGGCCTTTTTGGATGGGTTCCTTTCACTTAACAGAATGTGTTTGAGATGAGTCTTTGCTGTAGTAGGAATCTTCTGTTCATTCTTATTCCTCACTAGTATTCCCTTGAGTTGATACAAACAGTGTGCTTAGATGCCCACCAAGAGAAAGAGTTATTTTGGGTGTTTCCAGTACCTGGTGTCTATGGATAAAGTTGCTGCTGGCAGGGCTTTGTGAGAACATAGCTTCATCTCTGTTGGATAAAGAACAGGATTGCTGGATCACACACTGAGTACACTCATGTGTTGTTTAGTGATGGAGACACGTTCTGCGATACGGTGGGATGGGACACCACTGCACAGCACTCACCGTTGACACAAACATTGCTGTGCCATGCATGACTACATGGGCTTTATAAGGAACCTGTAATTGTTGTCTACTGCGGCTGCCTCGTTTCCTTTCCTTCCTGGTGTCAGGTGAGAACACTGGCTGCCCCACCCGTCCCCAGTTCTTTGTGCCATCGCCTGCCCATCCATTTGGTGTGAGGTGGCCCTCCACTGTAGTTTTTATTTTCATTCTTTACATGCTGTTTGCCATGGGCACGCTTCTATCAGATAGCTGTTGGCTTTAGCTTAGCTGGTCGCTTTTAGCTTTTAATTATTTTAACTGCATTTTGAAGAACAGAAACTTTAAATTCAAGTGAAGCCTAATGGATCACTTCTTTTTGGCAGGGTCTCACCGTGTTGCCTTGCCTAGCCTGGAACTCACTGAGATCCTCCTGCCTCTGCCTCCTGAACTCTGGAATTAAAGTTGTGTGCCACCAATTCCAGGTCCAGTGTATCACTTCTTAAACGTATGACATTGCTCATGTCATAGCTGAGACATCTTTGCCTGATCTAAGACTCAGAGCTCTTCTGCTACATTTTCTCCTAGCAATTTTTACAGGTTTAATCTCAGTCTGCTTTTTCTTTTCTTGTAGTGTTAGGTTGGAAGGGTGCTTCTTTTTGTTTTTATTTTTTTACTTTTTTCTTTCATATGTATATACAAGTGTTTCAGCACAGTTTATTGACAAGACTATCTTTTCTACCTACTTTCATACCTTTGTGAAAAATCAAATGTATGTGTCTGATTTTAGACTTTTATTATTCACCAAGCTGAGTTATTTACTGTAGCTTTCTAGTAACCTAGAAATCAAGTGATATACCTCCAACCTTTGTTGTTGTTGCTGTTGTTATTAAGTTTAGACTATTCAAGTTCCTCTGTGTTTTTATAAAAAATGCAAACTGCTAATCTTTATCATAGTGTTGATTATTACAGTAAATTTGTGTGGTTTTGGCTTGCTATTGTTGTTATTGTTGTTTGTCTTTTTTTGTTTGTTTGTTTTTTGAGATAGTCTCTTTGTGTAGCCCTGGCTAACCTGGCACTCACTCTGTAGATCAGGTTGGCCTCAAACTCACAGAGATTCTGAGTGCTGGTACCAGGGGCATGAGCCATCACACCCAACATATTTATGTGTAAGTTTGGGGAAGAATTACACCTTTGGAAAACGTCCTTGAAACTGCATGCATTTGCCCTATCTCCCTATTTCTATCTTTCACAGATTTTTTGGGTATTTTCTCTCATTCTAATCACTATAAAATAACTTCCGGTTTGCACTCTCTCCCATGGACAGTCTTTCTCACTTACTGACATCTTGTGAGTGCATATTGCATCTTGAGCAACTTTCTATACACATGATGCAGTTGGAAAGACTCTCCAACAGAATTCTGGTATCTAAATCCTGAGATGAAAATTAAAAAGTGACATTAACAGTGCACATTTGCAAAGAGGAAGGGAGCTTTTTCAAAAATATGCTTCAATTAATGGTTTCCTGAGTGTACGCATGGGTTGCCTTGGCTGGATTTGGTGGGAAAGGCTTGACTTAGAATCAGGTAGACTCACTGCTGCCATCTCTATGGTGAATATATGCAACGTGCCAGTTAGTTATTTAATTACACTGGTTGAATTCTTCCTGTATGTCAGATTCTGTTTTGGGCAATGTGACATTTCAGTAGTCAAAATAAATAAAAAGGATCCTCTGTCTGGAAGCTTAGATTGTAACGCCACGGGTCATCAATAAATAATAAACTTGAAAAGTAAATGTCATGTGTGGTGAAAAATGCATACATATCTGATAAAAGGCAAAAAATAAACTAGAGGAGGAAGGAACTGGGAAAAGATGTGCATGGAGTAGAGAGATGCTATGTGAAGGTACATGCTCAAGTAATCATTGAATGATTATTGAATCACTATTGAATAGTCAATATGAGCAAACACTTCAGGGAGGTAAATAAGCCAAGAAAGGATCTAGGGGAAATTTCATCCAGATTGGGAAAATATCAAGCAACATGGAGGTTTCTAGGATGTGGAACAAGTGGCAACAAGCCATATGGGGCCACAGGGGTGTAATGAGAGTTGGAATAATAAGGAAGGAGCCCACAGATAAGAGATGTGTGTGTCCTCTTAGTCAGGGTTTACTATAACACACTGCTGTAGACTGACTGTTTATAACCCACTAGTGTTACTGTAGTTGGAGACCGGCATTATAAGGAAGCAATCATGGTAAATAAAAAAGGTCCCAAGATAGTATCCTTAGGAGAAGGAAAGACATCCAAAAGAATCTCTCTCTCCCTCCCTCTCTCTCCCTCCCTCCCCCTCTCTCTCTTCCTCCTTCCCTCCCTCTCTACCCCTTCTCCCCAAAGATACCACATAAGCATAGAGCAAGATGGCAGCCACCTGCATAAGCCAGGAATAGAGGTCTCACCAGAAAATGGCTACACTGGCTTCCTGGTCTCAGAGTTTTAGCTTCTACAATTTGAAGAGAGTACAATAACTCTGTTTAGTTACCCAGCACACACAACATACAAGGGATTGATTCTAAGCAAAGAAGAGAGCAATTTGATCCATCGTAGACAAAGAAGAAAAGAAACAAAACTTCCAGGAGACTGTTATGGTTACCACGGGAGAATGTGGAGGTATGGGCATGGTAAGGTAGGCCAGAATCTGGGCACACCTGGCAGGATTTCCCACTGTGTTAGAAGTGGAGGTGAGAAATTGGAGAGATTTATCCCGTAGTTTTGTAGCTGGGTGATGAGAAAAAGTTGTCATCAGCTGACAAGGAGAAGGCCACAAACAAAGCAAGTTTTAGAAGTTTAGTTTCAAATTTGCTGAATCTGAAATTTGGCAATGTCAAATGGGTAACTGGAGATATAAACCTGGTTTCTGGAATAGAGGTCAGTAATGGAGACAATTTGAGAGAAACTGGTATATAGATGTGTCCGAATTCTTGGGGCTAGACAAGATCCCTGCAGAAAGTGGCAAAGGTACAGGAGAGCAGACGTAGAAGGACTGAGCCCTGAGCACGTGAATATAACGTTAGGAAGATAGGCCAGCAAGGCAGGCCCAAGCTGAGTACTCAGCAAGGAAGGACACACATCAGGGAATGTGGGATAAAGTGGGTTGGGAGCAGGGAGAGTTGCAAGGACGAAAGCAGAGGGACTTTGGTGCCAGGTGGAGGTCAGGAAAAGTACAGTATGTCACTAAAGGCAAAGCCGTTCTCCCTGTCTCTTTATCATTCATGGTTTAAGGTAAAGCTACCTTCTTAGGGGTGGTCCCTTAGCCAACGACTGACCAGACTCAACTACTCCAGAGGTTCTAGAGGGGCACAGGGCTAATTCAAATGTGAGAAGACAATCTGTGGATGGGGATTCCAGGGAACGGCTAGACACGTGATACAGTGGGTAGAAGCAGACCCTTTCCTATTGCCACATATATTTTTTTCAACTCTAGTTATATTAGGGACAAAAATTCATAAATTGCATAGAGTTGACATGAGTATTTCCAAAGACCAAAACTCATCGTTTTCCGATTGGTTTTCCTGAAATCTAATGTGTGTGTATATGTGCTTATCCTCCAGATTCTAAATCCTCTGAGCATGGGAATCCCATTGTGATATCTTCTTCAGATGCGACCTAGAAAAATATGAAGTTAATTTGATTTACTGAATTTTCTGACTCATAAGAAATTTAATAATCCATACCATCCTAGTCAGAGTGGCTGCCATCAGAAAAACAAGTGACAAAAAATGTTGGTGAGTATGTGGGGAAACAGGAACCTTTAGCCATTGTGGGTGGGAATATAAACTGCTATGAAAGTTAGTCGCCAGACAGTGGTGGCGCACGCCTTTAATCCCAGCACTCAGGAGGCAGAGACAGGCAGATCTCTGTGAGTTCGAGGCCAGCCTGGTCTACAGAACAAGTTCCAGGACAGCCTCCAAAGCTACACAGAGAAACCCTGTCTCGAAAACAAAAACAAAACAAAACAAAACAAACAAGCAAAAATCCTAAAACCATACTATCTGTAAAATTACTTGGCATATACTTGAAGGATTCCAAGTTAAGGCATCTCACAGAGATCCCTGTGTATCCATGTTTGACACACAATGGAATTTTATTCAATGGTTAAGAAAATGAAATTAAGACACATGCAGGAAAATGGACTGAACGGGAGATCACTATATTAAGTGAAATAAACCAGACTTTGAAAGACAAATGCTGCATGTTTTCTCTCATATGAGAAATCTGCATTTAAATTTATAAATTTCAAATGCCTGAAAGGAAGAAAGGAACCACTGGAGGAGAAGAAATGTCTAAGTAGAGGGGGTGGAGGAACAAGCAAAAGAAATGTGACATAAAAGCAGAAAGAACAATCTAAGGAGTGGAAATTACCAGTGATGGGGAAGGGGGAGACACGGAAAGGCAGTGTGTGAGGGGTGAGTAGGATAAGAACAAAGTGATGTTATAGTAGGAAAAACTTCTGAGCTATTGTGGTGGCATACACCTTTAATCCCAGCACTTGGGAGGCAGAGACAGAAGGATCTCTGCAAGTTCAAGGCCAGTCTGATCTACAAACTGAGTTACAGGGCAACCAGGGCTACAAAAATGCAAAACAAAAACTTCTGAAAAAGAATAGAATCTCTATCCTAGGTGGAGACCTACATTTCAGTTGGGCCTGGTCAGTCACTTGGCCAAGGGACCACCCCTAGGAAGATGGCCTTACCTTCCGTGTCATCATAAAGAAACAAGTGGAATATTTTTCCTTTAATGAGATGCTGTACTTTTTCTGAATCCCCTCCCCCAACCCAGGAGCTTGCTGAATGCAGCCATGTAGGTTCGTGGGTCTTCCAGCTTTTCTGATTAGAAGCCTCTCCTATTAATCTCCTCATCACTTATCTAGGCAAGCTTCCTTTAACACTTTGGGGTTCTCCAGCAAAGAGACTTCCTAGTTCTTTCTCTAAAGCCTCCCTCCCATGTGGCTGCCTGCCTGCCAGTGTCTGACCTCCATGCCCACCTAAGTGACATGGGTTCCTCTTTTCTCCCATTTCTCCTCCGTTCTTCACCAGGTGCTGCTGAGATTTGCATCTTGTCCGAAGTAGGGATTTTTCTTTTCCATTTGAGTCCATTCTTTTATTAATATAACTAAGATCCCAAAGACGAGGACCCTGATTTTCCCTTGTTATAAGTATAATAATGCACATATAGCACTGTCATTGTGAACCTCATTATTTTGTGTACTAACTAAAAAGAACAGATTAAAAACATTAGGACAAAACCTGAAAAAGAAGATAAACCACTCATGATTCTCACTTCTTCTGGTATTCTGCTTTCTGATGCCAATTTTTATGCCAGTTCCCCCGTAATCAGGTTTCACATATCTGTCCAATATTATATGTTATTTGCTCCTTTAACATTGTATATTAAGTATTTACCAAGACTCTACCCTTCAAGACCATCATATAGTTGCCTAACTTTTCCTGTGACCATTCATGTGAATGAATGAATGGACAATATGTGATCCAACATTTTACTATTAGGCATTTTTTGTTTGTTTGTTTGGTTGGTTGGTTGGTTTGGTTTGGTTTTTGTTTTTCAAGAGAGGAACTGTGTGTAACCCTGCCTGTTCTGGAACTCACTTTGTAGACCGGGCTGGCCTTGAACTCACAGAGATCTACCTCCCTCTGTTCCCCCAAGTACTGGGATCAAATGTGTGGGCTACCACACCTGACCTATTTTAAATTTCTTCAAAAATGTTACTCAAATATATTACGATGAATATTTTAAGCATAGTTAGTGAGTTCACCATAAATCGACCATTTAGTAGTTAATTACTGTTTGACTACCAGCATGGAGCACTACACCAAATGACTTTCTTGTACATTTCATTTGAGGACCTTAAAAGCAGAAAAGCTCTTAAAGTTTTAATTCTTCAGCACATATAAAAACTGGAAACAAGAATATGAAATGTTCTTAAGCTGTCTTTGCTAAGTCTTAATATCCAGCTTGACTTGTTTTAGAACCCTCTATATCAGGGGTTCTCAACCTTCCTAATACTGCCACCCTTAAATACAGTTATGTTGTGGTGACCCCCAGCCATAAAATTATTTTTGTTGTTACTTCAAAACTATAACTTTGAGCCGGGCATTGGTGGCGCACACCTTTAATCCCAGCACTCGGGAGGCAGAAGCAGGAGGATCTCTGTGAGTTTGAGGCCAGCCTGGTCTACAGAGGGAGTTCCAGGACAGCTTCCAAAACAATACAGAGAAACCCTGTCTTGAAAAAAAAAAAACAAAAACAAAAACCTATAGTTTTGCTACTGTTATGAACTGTAATGTAAATACTTGATATGCAACCCCTGTGAAAAGGTCATTTGACCTCTAAAGGGGCCATGGCCCACAGGTTGAGAACCACTCCTCTAAGGGACTACTGTGGAGACAATTGAGGCCCTTTGACTCATTTCCCTCCCCTTTCCCCAGAGGTGATCATTATCCAGAATTCCATGTTTACATTTCTATTTTCTAGTTGTTTTCTTCATACGAATGTTTCAATAAAGAAATAAGATGTCCAACCTATTTTAAGGTTTTCATGAATTTGATAATTCTATACGTATTTTGAACTTAATTTTCTCCAAACAATGCCCTCCTATTTAAATAAATGCATAGCTTTCGATTGCTGGCATTATATCAACTCACTTGTCATTCTGATGAGCATTCAAATTTCCACCATAATTTGCATTTGTAAGCAGCTTTTGTTGGTGGCCTTTGAAAACAATTATTTATTTTTTGAGATTATAATTACACAACTTCCCCCTTTTCTTTCCTTCCCTCAGACCTCTCCCCATATACTGTTCCCTGCTCTCTTTCAAATTCATGGACTCTATTTTTCATTATTTGTTGTTACATGCATGTGTGTATAGTCCACATATATCCCTAAATAGACACACACACACACACACACACACACACACACACACACATACACACACACATCCATCTCATCTGTATGATGTTGTATGATGTTACTTATATGGGTGTTTTCAGGCCTGACTATTTGGTACTGGGAAAATGATTGGTGTGCTCTCACTTGAGGAAGACCATTTCACTGACTCTCAGCATTCCTTAGTTGCTTGTTTTTTGTGTAGGGCTGAGGCCTCCCTTATCTACTTTTATCATGTCTACTTTTTGTCTTTTTTCAGCTCATAGTTAGGCAGTAAGTGAGACTTTATGTATGTGGCTTCTAACATTACTAGAAGACACACAGGAAACTCGCTGATCCTCTGGCTCTTACAATCTTTCTGCCCCCTCTTGCATGATGATCCCTGAATCTTAGGCGTAGGAATTGTTTTGTGGATGTATCTATTGGCTCTAGACTCTACAACTCTGCATTTTCATTGCCTGTAGTTTTCTGTAATGATCTCTGATCGCTGCCAAAAGAAGTTTCATTGAAGAGGGGTGAGGAGTACACTTATCTGTGGGTATAAGGGCAAATGTTTATAGGGACTACGCCAGTTTAGTAAAATGGCAGTTGTATGTTCTCTTCAAATATCCATGACTTCATTAGCCCTGGGTAGTTGGCTCGGTGCCTAGTACTACACATGCTATCCTTCCTGTTGAGTGGGTCTTAAGTCCAATTCCAGAGATGTTGGTTGCTGTCAAAGTATGTGTGCCACTATTGCACCCTTAGGGTTATTATGCTTTTCTGGCCATTTTTGTGGTTCACACGATTATAGCTAGGTGGGACTGTTGATTACTTTCCTCCTTTGGAAATTTGAATGGTGCCTTTTGATAGCATGAAATCCAGTTCTCAGGGAGGAGGTTGTAATAGTTTGAAAGAAAGGTGGCCTCCAAAGGAAGTGATACTACTGAGAAGTTTGCCCTTGTTGGAGGAAGTATATAGTGAGTGTATCATTTTGAGGTCTCTTTTGCTCAAGCTTCCCTTAGTGTGACTGTTAGTCAACTTCTTTTTGCCTGCCTATCAAGATGTAAGGACTCTTAACTCCTGTTCCATGTCTGCCTACACACTGCCATGCTCCTCATTATGATGATAATGGACTGAACCTCTGAAACTGTAAGTGAGCCACAATTAAATGTTTTCATTTATAAGAGTTGTCCTGGTCAGGGTGTTTCTTCACAGTAATAGAAACCTTAATCAAGACAAAAGTTGGTACCAAGGACTTGGGTATTGCTGTGATAGGTTGGACCATGTGTTTGTTTGGAGGAATTTGGACTTTGGTACTTTGGATTATAAAAGCAGTGGAATGCTTAATGAGTTATTTTAGTAGAAGCATGGAAGACAGGGGTGCTAAGAGCTATCTGAACTGTCAGGGAGCTCACTCAAAATGTTTTGGAGGAGAAGAATTTTAGTATGCTGCCTAGAAATCACTCTTGTGATATTTTTGAGAAGAAAGCAGCTGCCTTTTCCCCTTGTCTGAAGAGTCTGCCTGAGGCTAAAAGTGAAGAGTTTTGGATTAATTTCATTGGCAGAAGAAATTTCAAGACAGCCTAGGATAGACTCTGTTGTGTGAATATTAGAGGTAACTTTAATGAAGATTTATAATGAAAAGGAGCACACAGAGCAAGGAAAATTACAAAAAGTAAATTTTGAGGAGAAAAAGAGCTTCAGGAAGTGGAATAATTAGAGCTCCCTGTTCTTCCCCATTTCCTGGATCAGATAAATTATGCCCTGCTATTCCCCTTTCTGTAGCACAGATAATAAAAACCCAGAGACAAACATTGGGGTTCAAGCTGAAGATTGGAAAAGGAAAGCACCCTATTCACCAGAGAGTTCTCACCTCTACCAAGGCTGGGGTAATTCTGTCTTCAACATGACTGAAGACTAATTGCCAGAATCCCGAATGAGACCCTAAGCTCCTCCTGTCTTTTATACCTCTCTAGTGCTGGGATTAAAGGCATACATCACCACTGCCCAGCTTCTGTGGCTAACTAGTGTGGCTGCTGGGATTAAAGGTGTGTGCCACCACTGCCTGGCTGTGGCTAGTTTTGCATTCCAATCCTCAGGCAAGTTTTATTAGATCAAAAATAATATATGACCACACCTTTCTATTACTTCCCCTGTTGATAACCTTTTACTCACTACCTTTGTACATGTGTGAGCACTTGTCTATATGAAGTTCTTTTGGAAGCATAGTTAGGTGTGAAGTTACTTAGTCTAGAATGGTATTTGGGAATCTGCATAGTAGAGAGGCTCTTCCTTCTGTTCTGTAGCCAATACTGAGAAGTGCTGCTCTAGATTGTGTATTTCAGTACATTGAATTCTTGCCTGCCACTTCACTGCCTGCTCTTCTGTTGTTGTGAAAAGACCAAGACCAAAAGCAACTTGGAGAGGAAAGGTTTTATTTGGCTTACAGGTTACTGTCAATCATCAGGGTGAAAACCAAGGCAGGAACTCAAGGCAGAAACCTGGAGGCAAGAGGTAAAGCAGAGGCCATAGAAGGATGCTGCGTACTTGCTTGCTTCTCTTGGCTTGCTCAGTTGAACCACCTGCTACAGTACCACAGTGAATTGGGTACTTTCACATCAATCATCAATTTAAACAACAACTAAAAAGCCCCATAGTTCTTGCCTGGAGGCTAATCTGATGGGGGCATTTTTTTCAGTTGTGGTACCCTCAGATGACTCTAGCTTGTGTCAAGTTGACCAAAACAAAACAAAAAAAATAAACTAACCAAATGCATACAATGAGGAAGATATTGCTCATGGTGCTCTAGGGTTGGAAGACTTGGCAACAGCTGCACAGTGGGTGCTCGGGTGAGATCCCACTGTGGTCTAGTCACTGGATGACACTCTCCAGCATGTTCCCATCATCTTTATCTTTGCTCTCACCTACAGATGACAAGAACCGAAACATAAGACAAAGAAGCTCAGCAAAGTTAGAAATGACTGGTGGTTTAGCCATCAATGGTGTTGCTGGAGATGCCTCAGCAGTAGGAAGAAATGACTCAAAAGCCATCTAGGAGCTTGGCAGCTGAGACTGTCGTTGACTAATGATGTCTAGTGTAGTTTGGAAAGTGGGAAGGATCACATAGCTGCATAATCACTAGGTGCCACCTAAGTCTGCCTGCCACACCAGTCAGCAGGGAAAAGCAGTCGTCTAGGAACTTGCCTCAGTGTAACCAGATAGCTCAAGTAAAAGAAAACTGTCATCTCTTCCTTTTTCTGAAACCTTGCCCTGTGTTATTAGTTTGGAAGACCAACATGTCCTGGCTAATCAGCAGGGTGAGCTCGTGGTCCTTCTCGGGGAGGAAAGAAGATGAGTTCCTGCCTTGGTTTCCTTTCCATGCACTGGGACTCAGGATATGTCAGCCAGATAAACCCTTTCCTCCCCAAGTTGCTTGTGGTCATGGTATTTCATCACAGCAATAGTAACCCTAACTGGGACAAGTAGAGATGATGAAGCGCCAGGCCATTTGGGGCAATGATATTTCTGAGGGTCTTGGGCACTAAGGTCAGCCCACGGGAACTGCTGTCAGAGTGGGAAAAAGGTATTAACGCAGATGAGGGAGTGAGTCCCCTTCCAGAGGCAAGAGAATGGAAGAAATAACTACAGACTCAGTTACTTGGAGAGTAATTGTGTCAACTATGAGCACGTGTTTACAATTCACAGGCCTGGGTGTCAGAACCTTGATACCACCTAGGCCGTGAGAAATAAAGAGAAACATTTTTGAGAATTCTTCTTTCCACCCAATCAACAAGCATTCCATTGCAAATGAAGAAAAGAGAGCAGGGCTGAATCCAAAAGTAAATTGTTCTCACTGTGGTGTGGAGTGTGGCATCTGCCTGGATTCTGAAAATATTATTGACCCCTTTTTGCTTCTTTTATTAAATGTCATACTCGTTTCAGAGCTGTGAAACCTCCCAGATGCACGGAGCATAATAATAGATGCTTGTCATAAATGTCCTGTGTCTTTATTTATTCACAACCCACACTGGCAAATGCAAGTCAAAGCAAGGACTCAGGACTCGTGCCAGCATAACATTTCCATGAAAAGTGTGCATCATAGTAGCTATGGTTTTTATAAACAAGGGAAGTAGGCTTAGGAAGGTGTTTTTGTCTTGTTTTAAGGAGTGTGGTTTCTTGTTTTGTTTTGCTTTGCCTAAGTATTTCTAAATATTTTTAGGTAGGGAATTTACCTTTTAAAGGACTATAGTGTGGTGAGTTTTGACAAATGTTCACAGTTGTGCAACTGAAATCATAATTGCGATATAGAAGGCTTTCAACACTGAAGAAAGTTCCCAGGTGTTTTTCTAGGCCAGTGTGGTTCTGTCATGCCCAGTCCTAGGCTCTCTGCGACCTGGTTTATAACTGCTTGTTGCCTTTTCAGAAGATCATATGCTCTACTCAGGGAGTGTGTAGTCCTGTGCTTTTGATTCACTCATGTAGGGCTTCTGAGATCCATCAGGTTTTGTAGTCCATGGATGCTTTGATGTGATTGTTCAGTTATGTTTTCTGTTAAATCAGCTGTCCATTTCCCAAGAAATAAACACTAGAATCACTTCTACCATCCACTTACCATAAGTAAAACTTTTCAAACTCAGCCATGGAGCTCAGTTTTCCCTCTGCTTGGTTAAAATACGAAAACTGGGGTTTGCTGGTCATAGAACGCAGCTTCATGAGGACCTGCTGCAGACCCAATCCTGCTTCTTCTGGGATCTGTACCAGCATCCAGTCATTCTGTGTTCTAAACAGTCACTCTTCATCTTAGCCTTTCTATGGTGCCAGTAGTGGTATCCTTTAGGGATCTTAATTTGCATTTTGCTAATGACAGTTGCTACTCACTGGTTTGTTTGCTATCTATATCTTCTTGACAAAAAAAAATCTATTCAAATTTTACCCGCTTTAAAAAATTGAGTTGCTTAACTTACCTTACAGATGTTTTAAATTTTATTAAATTCAATTTGTATTACTTTTCCTTGTTACAGTCTGTACTTTCTGTATTAAAGATAACAAGCCTCAAGCTTAAAGATATTTTTCACTTGTGTTTTCTTCTACGATTTTCATCCATTTAGTCCCTACACTTATTCATAAAACATTTCCAGTGAATGTTTATATAATGCAGTAAAGACAATGGGTTATTTCTTTAGCCAATTGTCCTGGCACATTCTGCTGAAAAGATGCTGCACAAGCCATTGGATCACATTAGCACTTCAGTTGAAAAATCAATAAATGTATATGTGGAAACATTGTTTTATTCTGTCTGCATAGTTGATTTTTTAAGGCTCCACATATAATTGAGATCATGCAGTATTTTCCTTCTCACGTCTGGTTTATTTCACTTAGCAGAATGTCTTCCAGATGGACTCTTGTGGAAAATGGCAGAGTCTCCTTTTTAAAGCCCAAATAATATTCCATTGTATATTGTGGCCAGTGGCTCTGTCCATTCGCTTATAGGCGGGTGCTTGAGATTGTTTCCATATCTTGGGTATTGTGCATTCTGCTGCAGTGAGTGTGGGACCGTGATTGTCCCAACCTCAGATGCTTGCACCTCTTTTGAATTAACCCTAACAGAGGTAAGTGAGTCAGACAGTAGTTAAATTTTTTATTTCCTCAGAGACTCCTGGCTGTTCTCTATGGTGGCTGTAACAATGGTCATTGCCACCAAGAACTTACAAGTGTTCTCTTTCCTCTACACACAATAATTTGGGGTGTTGGTATCTTTTGACATTTTATTATTAATTTTGGCTGTGGGGTACTGAACCAGGGCTTTATGCATCCTAGGCAGGTGCTCTTCTACTGAGCCTCAATGTCAATTTTCTTGACTTTTTGGTAGTTGCCATGCTACTGAGTCTGAGGAATATCCCATAATGGTTTTGATTTTCCTGTCCTGATGGTTACAAATGTTCAGTGTTCTTTGGTCAAATGTATCGTTTCTTGGAAAAAATATCTTATCTAGTCTTTTACTAAGTTTTTGTTTAAGATTTATTATTATTATTATTATTATTATTGGTTTTGCGAGACAGGGTTTCTCTGTGGCTTTGGAGGCTGTCCTGGAGCTAGCTCTTGAAGACCAGGTTGGTCTCGAACTCACAGAGATCTGCCTGCCTCTGCCTCCCAAGTGCTGGGATTAAAGGTGTGCACCACCAACGCCCAGCTTTATTTTATTATTTTTAATTGTGTATTTGTGTGTCTCTGTGTAGGGGTGTTTGTACATGAATGCAGTGCTCATGGGGGCCAGAAGAGGGCATCAGTTCCCCTTGGATCTGAGTTACAGGTCATCCATCTTTAGCTGATTGGCCTGAGTTCTCTGCAAGAGCAGTATGTTCTCTTAACTACTGAGCCATCTCTCCAGCTCCTTTCACTATTCCTTAGCTTGACTGTTTTCCTGATACTGGGTTGTATGATTCATTGTACACTTTGGATATTAATTTCCTACTAGATAAAGAGTTTGAAAATATTGTTCCCAGTCTGTTGGCTGTTGTTTCATCAATACTATTTTCTTCGTCTATGTGAACCTTCTCTTAGCGAATACTAAACTGTTGTAATTACTCTGGACTTATAGCAAGTTTCAGACTGGGTGATGTGGACTCCACAGTTTCATTCTAATTCTACTTATTCAAAACTGTAACAATTTTAGATCATGGTATGTAAATCTTGAGGCCAGGTGATATGACCTCTCCAACTTCGTTTTTGATTTACATTCATGAGTATTTGCATGTGTGCATGTATGTATATATAGAAGCCAAAAAGGTGTGTCAGGCCCCCTAGAACTGGAGTTACAGATAGTTACGAGCCTGTATATGGGTGCTGGGAAGCAAACCTGGGCCCATTTCAAGGGCAGCCAGTGCTTTTAACCACACTGAGACATCTCTCCAGTACCTGCTTTTATTATTCAAAATTACCTATTGTAACTATTTTAGGCTCTTTGTTTGCTTATAGAAATTACGGAATTATCCTTTCAATTTCTGTTTAAAATCATGTGTTGGGATTGTATTGAGCATATTGAGGAAAACACATTGTAACCACACTGAGTCTTCCAATTCATGAGCAGGCTTTCAGCACTCTCCTTTCATAAGGTCTTCTCAGCCGCCTTTAACAATATTTTATCAGTTAGTTTTATCCCTGAGTCATGTTTTTATGCAATTGGAAAGAATGCTGTTTTGTCATTTCAATTCTAGATATTTATTGCCAGTTTCTAAGAACTTTGATTTCATATGATAGTCTTCAATCCTAAACCATATTAACTCTCTCACAAGATAGGTTGTTTAGGATTTCCTGTTGGTAGTCATGTTGTCTACAGTCAGAAGTTCATACTTCTTCAAATCTGTGTGTCTTCATGTTTTCCTCACATTACACAGATGATGACCTCCAGAGTGGTGTTGAAATGGGTGGCAGGCCTCTTCCCCAGTTTAAGAGGGAGGTGTTCATGCTTTCATTATGTATACCAGATGTGGGAGAGCTGTTTGTAGATGTCCTTCACTAAAGTCAAAAATGTTTCTCTTTCCCTGAAATTTCTGGGACTTTTAACTATGAATACGTGTGAAATTATGTTAAATGCTTTCTCTAAGGTCATTCAGATAAAACTTCTGTATTATAATTAATATATTAAATGACATTGATTAAATTTTCAGTGTTTATCTAACTTTCCATACCTTAGATGAACCATTATTGGTTGTGTTTAAGTGACTTTTAAAAACTACTCATTTATTCTGTCAGTTTAAAGACAGTTTTAATGATAGATATTGATATATAATTTTTCTGTGTTTTTTGACTGGTTTAGCAACAGGATAAATGAATTGGAAAGAGACTTATCTCTTTCTATTTTGTAGAAGACATTGTACAAATTGGTGCTTTTGCCACTTAAAGCATCTGGGTGCAAAATCTGTTTGTGGGAAGACTATTAAACTATGAATTCAGTTCTTCAGTGGATGCAAGACTAATTCAGCTATTAATTAGTAACTTTTTGTAGTTTGTGTCTTCCAGATGTGTTCCCCTTACTCCACATCCTCTCCAGCATAAGCTGTCATCCATGCTTTTGATCTTAACCATTCTGACAGGTGTAAAATGCATACTGATTTCCAAAGTGGCTGTATGAGTCGGCACTCCCACCAGCAGTGAAAGAGTGTTCCCCTTTCTCCATATCCTCTCCATCATAAACTGTCATTGGTATTTTTAATTTTAGCCATTCTGACAGGATTAAGATGGTATCTCAGTGTTGTTTTGATTTACATTTCCCTGATGGCTAGGGATATTGAGCACTTTCTTAAGTGTCTCTCAGCCATTTTAGACTCCTCTATTGAGAATTCTCTTTTTAGTTCTGTACCCTACTTTTTAATTGGATCCTTTGGTGTTTTGGAGACTTACTTCTTGAGTTCTTTGTAATTTTAGAGATCAGCTCTCTGTCAGATGTGGGGTTAGTGAATATTTTCCCATTTTGTGGGCTGCCTGTTTGTCTTGTTGACTGTGTTCTTTCCTTTACAGAAGATTCTCAGTTTCAGGAGGTCAATAATCAACTTTATATGGAAAATAAAAGACCCAGGATAGCCAAATCAACCCTATTCAACAAAGCAATGTCTGGAGGCATTTCCATCCCTGATTTCAAGCTCTATTATAGAGCTGTAGCCCTGAAAAGAGCTTAGTATTGGCACAAAAATAGACAGGTAGACCAATAGAATCTAATTGACCACCCTGAATATTAACCCATACACGTATGAACATCTGATCTTCGACAAAGAAGCTGAAAATATACAATGGAAAAAAGAAAGCATCTTCAACAAATGGTGCTGGCAGAACTGGATGCTGGCATGTAGAAGAATGCAAACTGTTGGGCATTGGTGGCACATGCCTTTAATCCCAGCACTTGGGAGGCAGACGCAGGCATATCTCTGTGAGTTTGGGGCCAGTCTGGTCTACATAGTGAGTTCCAGGACAGCCTCCAAAACAATACAGAGAAACCCTGTCTCGAAAAACCAAAAAAGAAAAAAATGAATGCAGATAGATCCATGTCTATCACCATGCACAAACCTTAAGTCCAACTGGATCAAAGACCTCAACATAAATCCAGCCACACTGAACCTCTTAGAAGAGAAAGTGGGAGGTACCCTTGAACAAATTGGTACAGGAGTCTGCTTCCTAAACATAACACCAGTAGCACAGTCACTGAGGTCAACAATTAATACATGGGACCTCCAATTTTTTTCTGTTGAGGTTTGCTTTATTACCAGATATGTGGTCAATTTTAGAGACAGTTCCATGAGATGCTGAGAAGAAGGTATATTCTTTTGTGTTCTTGTGGAATGTTCTACAGATGTCTGATAATTTCATTTGACTCATAACATCTTTTAGTTCCCTTATTTCTGTTAAATTTCTGTCTGACTGATCTGTCCATCGATGAGAGTGGGGCATTGAAGCCTGTCACCATTAGTGTGTGGGGTTTGATGTGTGCTTTAAGCTTTAGTAATATTTCTTTTACAAATATGGGTACTCTTGTATTTGGGGCATAGATGTTCAGAACTGAGACTTCAATTTGATGGATTTTTCTTTGATGAATATGTAATGTACTTCTCCATCTCTTTTGACTAATTTTAATTTGAAGTCTATTCTGTTGGATATAAGGATAGCTACACCGGCTTGTTTTTTTTTCAAACTATTAAACATATTTATTGTAACGAATTACAAATATCAAATATTCTATATATTTATCACCTCTCAGATTGATGTCAAAAATTCTAGCATCTCATTCATTTTTTATAGTTTTTATTTAACTTTTTATACATGTCACTCTCAGTTCCCTCTCCCTCCCCTCCTCCCCCACCATCCAATCCTTCCAACCCCTCACTCCCACTACATCCCCCCTCTGCTCTCCAAGGAGGGCAAGGGCTTTCTTGAGGGATTTTCAGAGTCTATCACATCATCCCGGGAAGGGCCTAGGTTCAGGCTGAGAGAGCATCCCTCCACGTGGAATGGGTTCCCAGAGTCCCTCTGTAGGTCAGGAATAAATACTGCTCTACTCTCTAAAGTCCCACATATTGCCAAGGCCTCCTCTCTGTCACTCAGGTTCGTTGAAAGGGATGTCTGGATCAGTCCCATGCTGGCCCCTCAGTCATCAGTCTAGGGTCTATGTGTCCCCCCCTTGTTTAGGTCAGCTGCCTCTGTGGATTTCACTAACCTGATCTTGATTCCTTTGGTCATCACTCCTCTTTGAAACTGGGTTCCAGGAGTTCAATTTGGTTCATAGCTGTGGGTATCGGCCTCTGCCTCCATCAGTCACTGGATGAGAGTTCTAGGATGGTATATAAGGTAATCATCATAAGGTAGCCTTAATGCCAGTTGGTGTCATTCTTGTAGATCTATGAAGAGCTCACTAGTGCCAGATCTCTCCTCCAACTTATAATGGCTCCCTCTTTTATGCTATCTCCTATCCTTTTCTCCTCTATTCTTACCCTGGCTCAGCCTTCCTGCTCTCCCATGTCCTCCTCTCCCCTCCTCTTTTCTCCCTCTCTTTCTCCCGTCTTCTTCTGCCCTCCCCTTCTCCCCCTCCAATCCAATTAGGAGATCTCATCCCAAACCCTTCTCCAAATTACCATGCACATCTCTCTTAGGGTCCTCCCTGCACTCCAGACTCTCTGGCTGTGGGATTGTGGGCTAGCAATGCCCTGCTCCATGTCTAAAATTCATATATGAGTGAGTACATACCATGCTTGTCTTTTTGTGACTGGGTTACCTCACCCAGGATTCCATTGTGTAAATGTACCACATTTTCTCTATCCTCTCTTCAGTTGAGGGGCATCTAGGTTGCTTCCAGGTTCTGGCTATTACAAATAATGCTGCTATGAACATAGTTGAGCAGATGTCCTTATTTCCCTGATGGCTAAGGTTGAGCACTTTCTCAAGTGTCTCTTGGCCATTTTGGACTCCTCTACTGAGAATTCTCTATTTAGCACTAAACCCATTTTTTTAATTGGATCCTTTGCTTCTTGAGTTCTTTGTAAATTTTTGAGATCGGCCCTCTGTTAGATGTGGGGTTTGTGAATATCTTTTCCCATTCTGTGGGCTGTCATTTTGTCTCGTTGACTGTGTCCTTTGCCCTGCAGAAGCTCCTCAGTTTCAGGAGGTCCCATTTATTAATTGTCGATCTCAGTGTCTGTGCTACTGGTGTTATGTTCAGGAAGCGGTCTCCTGTACCAATTCCTTCAAGGGTACTTCCAACTTTCTCCTCTAAGAGATTCAGTGTAGCTGGATTGATGTTTGTTGGGGAAGTCCTGTGTCAATAAAGCACTGTTGGCCAATAGGAATCTAGATAGGTGGGACTAGGAGTCCGGGAGGACTCTGGGAAGGAGAAACACAGAGAGTCAAGATGTAACGCCATCGTAGATTAACAATTATGGGGTAAATACTTAAGTCAGAGCTAGCCAGTAAGAAACAAGCAAGGCCAACAGCTTCATAATTAATATAGCCTCCTGTGTGTTTATTTGGGACTGATGCGGCTCTAGAACCAGGCTGGCGGGAAGGCTTCTCTCAAGGAAAAGGCTTCTCTTTACAGATGTTGAGGTCTTTGATCCATTTGGACTAAAGTTTTGTGCATGGTGGTAGATATAGATATATCTGTTGTCTTTTACATGCCAGCATCCAGTTACTCTAGCACCATTTGTTGAAGATGCTTTCTTTTTTCCATTGCATAGTTTTAGCTTCTTTGTCAAAGATTAGGTTATTCAAAGGTGTGTGGGTTGATATCAGGGTCTTCGATTCAATTCCATTGGTCTATCTGTCTGTTTTTGTGCCAATATCAAGGTGTTTTCAGGACTATATTTCTATAATAGAGCTTGAAGTCAGGGATGGTCATGCCTCCAGAAGTTCCTTTATTGTACAGGGTTGCCTTGGCTATCCTGGGTCTTTTGTTTTCCCATATAAAGTTGAGGATTGTCCTTTTGAGGTTGGTGAAAAATTGTGCTGGTATTTTGATAGGGATTGCCTTGAATCTGTAGATTGCTTTTGGTAAGATTGCCATTTTTATTACATTGATCCTACCTATCCAAGAGCATGGGAGATCTTTCCATTTTCTGGTATCTTCTTTAATCTCTTTCTTTAAATACTCAAAGTTCTTATTATACAGGTCTTTCACCTGTTTGGTTAGAGTTACCCCAAGGTATTTTATGGTGTTTGTGTCTCTGATTTCTTTCTCATCCCTTTTATTGTCTATTTAGAGTAGGACTACTGATTTTTTTTAGTTAATTTTTTATCCTGCCACTTTGCTGAAGGTGTTTATCAGGTGTAGGAGTTTCCTGGTAGAATTCTTTGGGTCACTTACATAGACTATCATATCGTCTGCAAATAGTGAAAGTTTGACTTCTTTCCTATTTGTATCCCTTTGATCTCCTTTTGTTGTCTTATTGCTCTAGCTAGAACTTCAAGTACAATATTGAAGAGATATGGAGAGAGTGGACATCCTTCTCTTATTCCTGATTTTAGAGGAATTGCCTTTAGTTTCTCTCCATTTAGTTTGATGCTGGCTGTTGGTTTGCTATATATAGCTTTTATCATGTTTAGATATGTTCCTGTTATCCCTGATCTCTCCAAGACCTTTATCATGAAGGGGTGTTGCATTTTGTCAAGGCTTTTTCAGCATCTAGTGAGATAAACATGTGTTTTTTCTTTTTCAGATTGTTTATATGGTGGATTACATTGATAGATTTTCTAATGTTGAACCATCCCTGCATCCCTGGGATGAAGCCAAATGATTATGGTGTATGATTTTTCTGATGTGCTCTTGTATTGGATTTGCCAGTATTTTATTGAGTATTTTTGCACCAATGTTCATGAGGGAGATTGGCCTGTAATTCTCTATCTTGGTTACGTCTTTGTGTGGATTGGCTACTAATGTAGCCTTGTAAAAATAATTTGGCAGTTATCCTTCTGCTTCTATTGTGTGGATCAATTTGAAGAGTATTGGTATTAGCTCTTCCTTGAATTTTTGGTAGAATTCTGCTCTGAAACGATCTGTCCCTGAACTTTTTTTGGTTGGAAGACTTTTTATGGCTGCTTCTATTACTTTAGGAGTTATAGATCTGTTTAAATTGTTTATCTCTTCTTGATTTAATTTTGGTAAGTGATATCTATCCAGAAAATCATCCATTTCCTTTCGATTTTCCAATTCAATGGAATACAGATTTTCAAAGTATGACCTGATGATTCTTTAGATTTCTCCAGTGTCTGTTGTTATGTCCCCTTTTTCATTTCTGATTTTGTTAATTAGCATGTTCTCTCTCTGTCTTTTGTTTAGTTTTGGTAAAGGTTTGTCTATCTTGTTGATTTTCTCAAAGAACCAACTCTTTGTTTCATTGATGCTTTGTATTGTTTTCTTTGTTTCTACTTTTGATTTCAGTTCTCAATTCGATTATTTCCTGGCATCTACTCCTCCTGGGTGAGTTTGCTTCTTTTTGTTATAGAGCTTTCAGGTGTTCTGTTAATTTTCTAGTGGGGCAATTCTCCAGTTTCTTCATGTGGGCACTTAGTGCTATGAATTTTCCTCTTATAAATGCTTTGAAAGTATCCCAAATTTTGGGTATGTTGTGCCTTCATTTTCATTGAATTTTAGGAAGTCTTTTATTTCTTTCTTTCTTTCTTCCTTTACTCATGGGTGATGCAATTGAGCATTGTTCAGTTCCCATGAGTTTGTGAGGTTTGCAATTTGTGTTGACGTTGAATTCTAATTTTAAGCCGTGGTGGTCTGAAAGGATACAGGGGGTTATTCCAATTTTTTGTATCTATTGAAGTTTGCTTTACTGCCACGTATATGGTTTAGAAAAGGTTCCTTGTGGTGCTGAGAAGAAGGTATATTCTCTTTTATTTGTGTGGAATGTTCTATAGATGTCGATTAAAACCAATTGGGTGATAACTTCTGTTAGTTCCATTGTTTCTTTGTTAAGTTTCTGTCTGGTGGACCTGTCCAGTGGTGAGAGTGGGGTGTTGAAGTCTCCCACTATAACTTTGTGGGTTTTAATGTGTGATTTGAGTTGTAGTAATATTTCTTTTATGAACGTGGGTGCCTTTATGTTTGGAGCATATACGTTCAAAATTGAGACTTCTTCCTGATGGATTTTTCTTATGATGAATATGAAATGACCTTCTTCATCTCTTTTGATTAATTTTAGTTTGAAGTCTATTTTGTTAGATATTAGGATAGCTACACCCACTTGTTTCTTACATCCATTTGATTGGAAAGTCTTTTCCCCACCCTTAACCTTGAGGTAGCATCTGTCTTTGAAATTGAGGTGTGTTTCTTGTATGCAGTAGAAGGATAAATTCTATCTTTGTATCCATTCTGTTAGCCTATGTCTTTTTATAGGTGAGTTAAGACCATTGATATTCAGGGATATTAATGACCATTGATTGTTGATTTTTGTTTGCTTTGGATCCATTTTTGGTGATGGTTTTATGTGTGAGTTTTTCTCCTATTTCTGATTTCTGGTAAAAGTAGATTATCTATTGCCCATAGTATTTTGAGTGTAGTTAAATTCCTTGGGTCAGAGTTTTCCTTCTAGAACTTTCTGTAGGGCTGGATTTGTGCATAAGTATTGCATAATCTGGTTTTGTCATGGAATATCTTGTTTTCTCCATCTATAGTGATTGAGAGTTTTTCTGGGAATAGTGGTCTGGGCTGGAATCTGTGGTCTCTTAGTGTTTGTAGAACATCTCTCTAGGACCTTCTGGCTTTCATGGTTTCCATGGAGAAGTTGGGTGTAATTCTGATAGGTTTGCCTTTATATGTTACTTGGCATTTTCCCTTTGCTGCTTTTAATATTCGTTCTTTATTCTGTATGTTTGGTGTTTTGATTATTATGTGGCGAGAGGACCTTTTTTTTTTTTTTTTTTTTGGTCCAGTCTATTTGGTGTTCAGTAAGCTTCTTGTAGTTTCATAGGCATCTCCTTCTTCAGGTCAGGAAAGTTTTCTTCTATGATTTTGTTGAATACACTTTCTGCATCATCGAGCTGGGCTTCTTCGCCTTCTTCTATATCTATTATTTCACGGTGTCCCATATTTCCTGGATATTTTGTGTTAAGGATTTGTTGGATTTAATACTTTCTTTTGTCGATGAATCTATTTCCTCTAGTTTATCTTCAGTGCATGAGATTCTGTCTTCCATCTCTTGTATTCTGTTAGTTATGCTTGCATCTGTAGTTCCTGATTGTTTATTCAGCCTTTTGATTTCCAGCATTACTTCAGTTTGTGTTTTTCTTATTGTCTCCATTTCTGTTTTCAGGTCTTGAACTATGTGAATTGTTTCCTTCTTCTGTTTGATTGTTTTTTTCTACGATTTCCTTGCTTTCTTTAAGAGATTTATTGATTTCTTGCATTTTTTGGTTTGTGTTTTCTTCCATTTCTTTAAGGGATTTCCTCATATCCTCTTTGAGGGCCTCTATCACTGTCAAGAGGTTGTTTTGAAGGTCATTCTTTTCTGTTTCATCTGTGTTTGTATGTTCTGGTCTTGCTGGTGTAGAGTTTCTAGACTCTGGTGGTGTTATACTGGTTCCTCTGTTGTTGGCTGTGTTTTTATATTGCCTTCTTCCCATCCTTTCTTTCAGCGGGAGCTCATGGGGTCACTTCCTCTCCTGGGGGGTTTGGGTCTAAGGATCCTTTTCAGTGTGTTCAAGCAAGTCCAATACTTCAATGGGTGCAGGTGGGTCTGAGACACTCTCAAGCACAGGGCAGAGACCAGAAGGGACTAAAGACTCAAGAACAGGGCAAGGGCTCAAGCACGGGGCAGAGAATGGAGGGCACTGAAGACTGAGGTGTGGCCAGACTCAGGGTGATCCTTCTAGGTGGGGCAGATCCTCTCTAGGCGCAGAAAACGCCCAAGGAGATGGAGCCGGGCATGTACGGAGTTGGGGCTCAGAGCAGGGCCCCCACTCACCTTAAGCACTGGGAAAGGACCGAAAGACACTGAAGATACCATCTTGTTTCTTAGGTCCATTTGATTGGAATTTTTTTCCCAACACTTTACTCTGTCTTTGAGGTTGAGATGTGTTTCTTGTATGCAGCAGAGGAATGGGTCCTGCTTTCTTACAGATTTTATTAGCCTGTGTCTTTTCAGAGACAAATTGAGTCCATTGATATTAAGAGATATTAATGAGCAGTGAATGCTAATTCCTGTTATTTTTGGTTTTGATGTTGGTGGCGGTAGTGTTTGTGTGTTTCCCTTCTCTGGGATTTGTTGGTGTGAGGTTATCTATTGCCTGTGTTTTTGTGGGTGCAGTTAACTTGCTTGGGTTGGAGTTTTCTTCGAGTAGTTTCTATAGGGCTGGATTTGTAGATAGGTACAAAGTTAGTATTGTCATGGAATATCTTGTCTTCTTCTCCATTTATGGTGATTGAGAGCTTTGCTGAGTATAGTAGTCTGGGCTGGCAATCATTGTCTGCAGAAAGTCTGTCCACTAGCTTTTAGTGTTTCCATTGAGAAGTCAGATATAATTCTGTTATATCTTCCTGTAATGTGAAATTTTCTTAGCCTGACTTGGGCCCCACTGCCCTTCTCTGCCCCAAAGAAACATGCAGACACTATATTAGTTATAAAGCTGTTGGCTGTTGGCTGTTGGCTAAGGTTTCTTGTTCTTAACTCATAATTACTAATCTATGTATTTCCTCATGGCCTTATCTTGCTGGAGAAAAGGTCCATGCTCTTTACTCCATTGGGGTCTATATCATGTCTGTTCAGTGTCTCCGCAGGGAAGAGAAAGGAGAGAGATTTCTTGCTTGTCCCTGCTTATACACTGATTCTCCATGCTATGTCACTTCCTGCCTGGATCACATGGCAACTTCTCTTTGTTACATTTCCCAGAATCCTCCTCATCTCCTAGTCCCACCTATCTTGCTTCCCTATTGGCCAACAGTGCTTTATTCATCAATGAATAAGACAAACATATACATAGAAGAACATTCCCCATCATCTGCCTTATGTTACTTGCTTGGCCTTTATCCTTTGCAGCTTTAATTTTCTTTCTTCATTCCATACATTTAGTGTTTTGATTATTATATGGGGGACTTTTTTTTTTTTGGCCTAGTCTATTTGGTGTTCAGTAAGTTTCTTGTACCTTCATAGTTAAATCCTTCTTCAAATTGGGAAAGTTTTCTTCTGTGATTTTGTTGAATGCATTTTCTGTGCCTTTGAGCTGGAATTCTTCTCTCCCTATTATTCTCAGGTTTTGCCTATTCATGGTGTCCCAGATTTCCTGGATGTTTTGTGTTAATGTCAATGCCTGAGATTCTCTCTTCCATCTCTTTTATTCTGTTTGTTATGGTTGCATCTGTAGTTCCTGTTTGTTTACCCAGATTTTTCATTTCCAGAATTCCCTTGTTTTGTGTTTTCTTTATTACCTCTGTTTCAATTTTCAAGTCTTGAACTGTTTTCTTCCCCCCATTCCTCCCCACCCTTGGTTTACTTTAAGAGATTGATTGGTCACTTCCAATTTTTTTGTTTGTCTTTTCCTCCATTTCTTTAAGGGATTTTTTTATTTCTTCTTTAAGGGCCTCTGTCATCCTCATGTAGTTATTGTTAAGGTCCTTTCTTCTGTTTCAACTGCGTTGGACTATTCATGTCATGCTGATGCAGGACCACTAGTTTCTGGTGTTGTCCTTATTCTGCCACCTACCCATTGCTTCCTCCAATCAGTTCTGGTGGAGCCTGAGGTTTTGGGGATTCCTCTTTCTCCAGCTGGTGGAGGTGGGGCCTGTGGCTCCAGTTGTCTTCCTCCAGGTGCAGTTGGGACCTGTGGCTCCTGTGGTCCTGTCCCCAGGTGCAGGTGGGGCTGGTGGGACTGGTGGTCTCTGGTACAGTGGGTATGATTGGAAGGAGAGGGTGTTGCTGCCTAGTTGCTGTGCCTGCCATGGATGGGGGAGGGATGGGGGTGGGGCCTAGAGTGCAGGGTTCTTTAGTTGGAAATTTAGATACTCACCTGTCCCTGCCAGGTGTAGGTAGGGCTGGTGGGCCTGGTGGTCACCAGTGCAGCAGGGAATGGCTGACAGGAGAGAGTGCTGTTGCATGATCCCTGGGTCCATTGTGGGTCAGTAAATTTTTCTTATAATGAATCCAACCCTGTTATCAGGGATAAAGTCCTGTTATCAAGTTTTAGTAAATAAACATACATTTGGCAAACTGGCATCTACCTCGTGGCTATTATGACTGATGCTACTATGCATATCCAGGCATGGGTCTTTGGATTGACCTCTATTTTCCTGCTTTTTGTTTGTTTGGGGCATTTAATGATGAGAGTACATTTGACTTCCCAAATTCAAGTGGAAACTGCCAAGCTGTTCTAAGTTGATGTTTTTATTAGCAATAAATGGAGGCTCTAGTGTCTCCACTTCCTTACCAAAGCTTGGTTATTTCAGTCTTTGACGTTGGCCATTCCTGTGATCCTGTAATGGAATCTCATTCTGATGTAAATTTCTATCTCTCTAATCTAGTGAATAATACTTTTGAGTATCTTTCTATGTGTTCATTTATTATCTGTATCTCTTCATGTTTTTTAATGAAGTATTTCCTCAGTCCTCCATTTGTTGTTGGACTTTTAATTATTGAAGTGTTATAGAAGATGTCTTCTTTTTTGAAACAAGACACAAATTTCTGCATGTTTGCTTGCTGTTAATACTTTAAGGGTAGTTTCATTTTACATATTGTATTAGATATCGCTAAGAAGTCCTATGTGATTATTGATTTTTATTTTCATATACAAATACATGGTGTGGTAGGTGCATTACTGTATGACCATAGTCTAGCTATTCAGGAAGTAGAGGCAAGGGGATCATTTGGTACTTGAGTCTGTGGCCAGCCTGGGTAATTCTGTGAGACCTCAGCTCAAAAACAAATCCATGTGGCATGAATTTTCCCCCTTTTTAAAAATTATTTTTATATTCCAATCCCAGTTACCCATCCCTCCTTTCCTCTCACTCCCTCCACATTCCCCTCCTCCCTCTGCACATCTCCACCCTCCCACCTGTGTTTAGGTGGGACAAGGTATCTCTCCATATATGGGCTCCACTAAGTCAGTTTGTGCATTAGTGTTATATCTTGGACGCACTGCCAATGGCCTTACATATTGCCCCAGTCACACCATTGTCACCTATATTAAGGGAGTCTAGTTTGGTCTTATGCAGGTTCCCCATTTGTCAGACCTGAGTCAGTGATCTCTCACTAGCTCGGGTCAGCTGACTCTGTGGGTTTCCCCATCACAGTCCTGACTCCTTTGTTCATATTTTGCTCCTCCCTCACTTTGATTGTACTCCAGGAGCTTGGCCCATTGACTAGTTGTAGATTTTTGCTTCTGCTTCCATCTGTTTCTGGAAGAGGGTTCAAGCTTCTCTGGGGTTATGGATTGTAGACTGGCTATCTTTTGCTTTATTTCTGGTATTCACTTATGAGTAAGTACATGCTATATTTGTCTTTCTAGTTTTGTGTTACTTCACTTAGGATGTTTTTTTCTAGTTCTTCCCACTTGCCTGAGAATTTTAGGGTATCATTGTTTCCTACCGCTGAGTAGTATTCCATTTTGTAAATATACCATTTATCCATTCTTCAGTTGAGGGGCATCTAGGCTGTTTCCAAGATCTGATTATTACAAATAATGTTGCTATGAACATAGTTGAGCAAATGTCCTTGTGGTGTGAATGTGTGGCATGAATTTTTAAATGTGCACTGTTCACTACATATACATTGTAGTGTACCAGCAGATCACTAGAAACTTCTGTCTTGCATGCTTGAGACACTGTCCATCAGAAAGAAAGCTCTGTTCTTCCCGTACCTTGGCAGCCATGCTTTTCCTGTCTGTTTTGCTGAGTTTGATTAGTTTAGAGTTCCTTATAAATGGAGTCATGTGGTATAAGTCCTTCTGTGCCTGCTTTATTTATTGTGCCTGCTTTCATGTCCCCAGGGTCCTTTCGTGTTATAGTGTATTACAGGGTACATTCGGTCCTTTTCTTGAATCTCCTTTCTTCTTGCCTCTGAAATAAGCGAAATATTTTTTTATAGTATGTGCTTTAACATCCTTGTCTAGAAAGTATATCATCTTTGCCATCTCTGGGTCTGCTTCTATTTTATTTTCCTTTTTATAAATCATATTTTTGTCTTTTTAAAGGCTTATTTAGAATCTAAGATATTCTTAATTATATTGAAGGTTATCTTTCTCTGAGGTTTCTAACTTGTATCTTATACATTACAAGTCTCTTCACTGTGGCTGACTCACATGTGTTGACTCTGGGAGGTCTTCAGCATTCTGGTATTTGGGCTTTCCCTCTCCATCTTTAAATACTTTGCTCACACAAACACTCAGTACTGGCTCCAAGGAAGCCTTTTTCTGGTCTCTGTAACTCTGCTGCCCAGGCCTCATTTCTCAGGTAGGGAGGTTTATAATCTTAGACACACTGGCCACTGGGCTCTCTGTGTGCTCAATTCAGAGAGAATTCTGACCTCTCCCCCATTCTGCAACTTGAAAATAATCTCTTGCCAGTAAGATGGCAGAATCATAGCTCACTTCATTTGTTTGTCATGGCAAGGAGCATAGTTATAAGTTTCCAACTTTTCAATATTTGAAAACCACTTTCTTAATAGAGTTCTTTTTTCCTTGCTTATGATGGAGTAAATCTAATTCCCCTAGCTCCATCACAGCCAAACACAGAACTGTCCAGTAGTGTTGGCTGAGAAGTGTAATTTGATCCAACTTATATTTTATCATGACAAGACTTCTGGATTGAAAGTTGACTATGGCAGGTAAGGGATGATGGAGGCAAGGAGCTAGGAGTCAATTGCTATAATCCAGAACAAAACCACTTGTGTTGGGCTCTGGACTTAGAGAAAAAAACAAACAGGATTAGCTGATTGTTTGGATGCTGAGTAAGAACAGAAAGGGGAAAAGAAGGATGCTGTAATTTTGGCCCAGGTGACCAGAAGGATGGGCTGTCATTGGAAAGAACTGGGTTTTTTTTGGTAGGGTGTTGAAGAGGAATAGTGGAAAAGGAGTCCAATAACGAACATTAAGAGACTTTCAGACACTCTGAGGGCAGGTAATTCTCTCAAGGAGTTCAGTAAATCGCATTTGTTAGGTTCAGCCCCCTCCCCCACTACTCCTTATAATCTGCATCATTTGTCTACCCTGTGCTCTCTGGTGCCATCGCATGACTTTCTGCTCTGTTCCCTCCCGCGTTCTCATTTCTCACGCTATGCTCTGTCTCCTGTTATCCCCACTCCTCTCTCCCACTTTCCTAGCCCTGGCCATGCACAGTCCGCTTTCTTTTCTCTCTGCTCTGGATCTTTCCTCTCTATTACCTACAGTGAAAAACCTTCCTCCTAATGGAGTTTCCTTACTGGCCCCCTCACACAAATTTCATTTGTTAAGAAATTCACAGTCCAGGTAAAGTCTGGTAGAGAGATCAATTTATTCATGCATAATAGAAGCTTCCAGAGGTACAGGTCAATGAGAGAAGGCTCTAGTACACAGAAGGGGTGGGGGTGGGGTCAGGACAAATACTGTTATAAAATGCTTCACATGTGAGGTGGTTTGAATAAGAGTGGCCCTCATAGGCTCACATATTTGAACGCTTAGTCACCAGGGAGTGGTACTATTTGAGGATTAGGAGGTGTGGCCTTGTTGGAGTGGGTGTGGCCTTGTTGGAGGAAGTGTGTCACTGTACGTGGGCTTTGAGGTTTCAAAAGCCCACGCCAGGCCCAGTTCACTTTCCCTGTTGCTCCAGGACCACGTCTACCTGTGTACCTCCATGCTCTCTGCTAAGATGATGATGAATTAAGCCTCAGAAACTGTAAGCAAAGCCCCAACTACATGTTTTCTTTTATAAGAGTTGCCTTGGTCCTAGTGTCTTTTCACAGTAATAGAACCCTGACTAACTCTAACTCTAACCCTAACCCTAACCCTAACCGCTTGCCATTAGTGTAAGAGTGATGCACTCTGCCACGTCCCCAAGGGGCGGGGCCAGGTGTGCCTGGATGATAACATGGGGATCGCTGAAGAAGCCAAGCTGAGATAAAGAGAGAAGACCAGTAACCAAAAAGGTCCCTTTGTGCCATGTACATTCTTCAGGCTGTAGCCTACAAAGAAAGGCCCTGAACTACACAGGAACTGACGTGTTTAAGGCCCAGGAGAGTGGTAAAGGAGGTCTGAGGAGGGGCAGAGGTGACAAAGCACTGGGTTAGCAGGAACCACAGAGCTGGAGTTGAAACGTCATTATTGTTAGGTCCAAAGGGCCCCCCCCACACACACAAATGACAGCTCTGGTGACGTTGTCCTAAATGAAAGGACTTTGGCTGGGTAATTAAGTTTCTGTTTACCAAAAAGGCAGATCTTCTAGGGCAGGTTCCTATTTCCCAGGGGCCACTCATAATTCTTAGATCAACCACCTCTGACATGGTCATCAGGGCCCTGGTTGGTTGAAAGCCTGTATCAGCCCAGACCCCAACCTTGTTGACTGTCAAGTAAAACCTGCTTGCTTTCCAGCCAATTTATTCCCCCCCCAAGAGATGGCCTCGGCAGTTTGATCCCCAATAAATCTTTGTTTCTACCCGGGCAGTGGTCTAGTTCAGTAGTTTCTCTGTGCTGCCACTCATAAGAGGAACAAAAGCACTAAGTGTTTAAAATAACATTTAGGTTATTTTGCCTGGCGGACTCAGCAGATTATGATCCCATTAAGTACACTTGGAAATCTGTACAGTAAAATATCCTACAGAAATGCGTATGCCTTCAACGAAGTCACGTCTCCAAGGGTTGAGTTAGAAGTTTTTTAGTCACCAGTCCTTGAGGTTTCCATCAACAGTATTCCATATTCTCAATCACAAAAATAAACAGACAGAACTTGTAAAAGCAGAGCTGGGGAGTGTTAATCCTACTAGATGAGAATAAGACCACTACCACAATTTTGGGCCAAGTTTGAAAATACTGGTCAGGATGATGGACTCTGGCCAGGTCCATTCTGGAATTCCCAGAAAATGGTGACGGGTTACATTTTGCATAGGTTTATAAAGGCAAATCCATAAGGCTGTTTATTTCCCAACAGGTCCAATCAGGGACAAGCATACATCCTGATGTATTTTCTGCCTACATACCTCCCACCTATATGTGATGAAGCACATTCCTGTGCAGATGGGTCAGACAGACTTGTTTAGAGGAATGAAAACATGTGGCTTGCTCTCTTATATAAACAGCCTTCAGAATCTCAGGAGGTATCTGTCCTTGGGCAAGGAGCTTACAGGTTAGAGGTATTTTGTTTTATGGATCTCTTAGGCATAGTAATTAAAACTTGAAGCATAACTTTGACTCTCACAGGAGGTGGCTCAACAGTTAAGAGCCTTTGATGTTCTTTCAGAGGAACTAAATTCAGCTCCCAGCACTCTCATCTGACAGCATGGCATACACCTATGACTCCTCAAGGGATCCAACCATGTCTTTTGGCTTCTGAGGGCATGCACACATGTGCCATATATTCACACAGGGATACACATATCCATGTAAATAAAAACATACTTTTAAAAGTTGTATAAGCTACAACTGGGCATTGGTGGTGCACGCCTTTAATCCCAGCACTCGGGAGGCAGAGGCAGGCAGATCTCTGTGAGTTCGAGGCCAGCCTGGTCTACAGAGTGAGTTCCAGGACAGCCTCCAAAACAATACAGAGAAACCCTGTCTCAAAAAATAAACAAATAAACAAACAAGTTATTATATAAGCTGTAGAAAACATGGTGCTGCCTCTCCTGGACAGCTCTAATAGAAATCCCTTACTGGCTTGTCTTTGGTCAGACCGCAGCAAACAAATATCCCTGGAATTACAGTAGACTCAGGTCAGATTTATTTTTAAAAAGTATCCTTATTGTCACACACAGAAAGCAGACAGTCACTCATAAAAGTGCTTCACATATACTAGGGGCTAATACAATAGGAATAAATTATTCTTTGCCCAGGTTTCCATCAGTTTGTAGACCTGGCTACTAAGCCCTTTTTTGTGTGAAACCTTAAGGCCCTTGCACTGTCATTTTCTGTCCTAGAAGAGTGATCTGTTTGGGGTTGGGGAGTAAGCTCAGTGTAGTGTTTGCCTAGCAAGTGCAAAAAAAAAAAAAAAAAAGGTGATCTGTTGTACATCACACCTTATTATATCACAGCTGGATTTCTTTTGTTTTTTGAGCCTCCTTTCCTGATTATTGTTGAAACTTTGCTAGCCTCTATTTTATTTTATTTTATTTTTTGCTAGCCTCTATTTTTATCACACCATCCTACTATAATTTGAGTCTAGAGAGTCTTCCAAGGGCACACGTGTTCAAATCTTGGTGTCTAGTTTGATGCTATTTGTGAGATGGCAAAACCATTAAATGTGTGGCCAAATAGGAGGGTTTAGGTTGGGCATGACTTTCAGAGGGATCATGAACTCCAGACTCTTTCTGCCTCTTTCTCTGCTTCTTGGGCACTAGGAGGTGAGTAGCTTTGCTCTCCACTCCCCAACATGATGTGCTGACACAGGCCCAAGGTGAAGGGCCAATGAACCAATCCTGAAGTAGGATGACCAAAACCATGATTCCAAGTTAACCTCTTCTTTTTATAAGGTGTTTGTTACAGAAATGGAAAGACAGTCAGCACACACCTTCCAAATATTTTATTGTTAGCAATTATATTTAAGTCTCTTGCTTAATTCTTCTGTATCTATTGCCCAGACAAGACTATGAAAATAGAAATCATGCTTCCTTTGTCTTCAGCATAACAACATTCCAGTGCCTAGATAGCATTCAATAAATATATATTGAATGACAGAATAGGAAATAAGTCAGGGAAAGCCATGGAGATGGCTCAGTCAGTAAAGTGTCTGCCAAACAAGCCTGAGGTCTTGAGTTTATTCCTCTAGAACCCATGAGAATAGCTGGGCATGGTGATGTGTGTCTGTAACCTCAACCTTGAGTGAGGGATTGGAAGAGAAAGGGGGATCCCTGAGATGGCTGGGCAGCTACCCTAGCTGAATAGATGTGGTTTGGTGAGAGACCCTGTCTCAAAAAATAAAGGTGGAGAATGAAGGACACCTGATATTGAGCCTGGACCCCCCCACACTGGCATATTTGTGCATTTTCACAGGCATACCCCCCCACACACTATACACGCTCCTCTATACAACCCACACACACACAAAATAAGTGAAGGGAAGACAACCAGGGTTTTCCACTTAAGATGACCTGGATCCCAGTACCCAAATGGCAGCTCACAATCATTTGTAACTCCAATTCCATGGAATACAATGCCTCTTCTGGCCTTTGCAGTCATCAGGCACAGATGTGGTATGAATATATACATGCTGAAAAAAACACTTATACACAAACAATTAAAAACAAATCAACAAAAAGAAATCATACTAAAAATGTGGTTACCTTATAAGTAATGGTAACCGTTCCCCTTAGATTTCATGCCATGCGATTTGGGGAGTATAACTGTCAAAACTGCATTCCTGTGTTGACCTGAATTAGTTTGATTGGAACCTAAACCTCATTGGAAGATTTAAGTTGTTTTTTTTTTCTTCTATTGCTATTTACCTTTTACACAGTGAATTGGGAATTCTAGTACATTCCTTCATGTATCTCCACCATCTTTGCACGATGCCCCAGGACCTTTCCCTGGATTCTTCCTATATATCCAAGCCAACAGGCAAAGGGACAGGGCTTAGATTTTTACATAAGAGACTTCAGACATAAGTTGAAAGTGGTAAGGTATCATCTCTGTCCATATTCCATTGGTCATAACGATACATGTATCCTCAATCTAACTTCAGAGCAGGCTGGAAAACGTAGTTTTCCTGTGTGCCTGGAAGAAGCAATTGGGTCTGAGAGCGACAAGTGAGTCTTAGCCACAATAGAGGATTTTATTGACTGGTGTGAGGATTAGGATGTTAAAGCACGAAACATATTCAGAGCTGTGCCCAGCATACTCAGAGATGTCCATGTCTCCAACTAAGTTACAGGAGGAGATCCTCTGATCCTACTGTAATTTCTGCTGGCTGAAGGAGGCTGCTGCCCTGATGCTTCTGTCAAGCCCAACCAATGGCCGGCTAGAGATGCACTGAGCCCCCACTGTCCAAGAAGGCCAGCAAAGGATGCAAACATTACTGCCAATCTGTGTGGTACATACAGCCTTCACTTTGCTTAATATGGTTCCCTGGGTGGGACAAGTTTTATGCACAGCTGTTTGGGTTAATTAGGTGATTAATACTTTTCAATTGGAGCACCGTTTCCCCAGTGACAGACCTTACTTTGTTTAGATTTGAGATAAATCATCATACAGTCTCTGAGAGGCTTGGGACACCACTTATTTCTGGACATCTCTCAGTTCTACACCATGGCCTTGAAGACCAAGAGTCTGACCCTACATCTGGCTGGGCTGCCTCTTGAGGCCCTACTTTAGGGGAAAAGTCACTTTGGGGATACATTTTGGGTTCCTTCTGGGGATTTCTATCTATATGAGCTCTCAAGTGCAGGGGCACTGTCTTTGCACAGAACCTCCCATTACCAAAGTGAAAGAAACAGCCAAGCCACAGTTGAAGACCCATCAGATAGCAGAGCTCTTTCCCAACAAATGACATTCAAGGCAATAGAAAATGCCCCAAATGCTCTCATTTTCCAATACCCCCAAATCCTTTTTCTTATACCCTCCACTACTCTATGCCTGCAGCCTGAGTCTTGCTTCCCTCAGTGTAGGACCATTTTCTATACGCCCTTCAAAGCCAGCCTGTATTTCCCCAGTCCTTTCAATCCAGCTTGAAGTGGTTTCCTCTGAGAATTTTCGGAACACTTATCTGAACTGCACCAGTGGCATTTATTATATCCCACATTTTTATTTTTGTGTATCTTACTTTTTCCTTCTCAACTGGAGTTTAGACAGCTGTGTCTGTGTCTTCTGGAAAAATACGAGTTCTCACAAAATACTTGCTTCGCTGATAAATTCAAATGACTGCTACTTAGAATGAGCAAATGGGTAAATTCATTTTTTGTTATACCACCTTAAGCTATGCAGAGACAAGGCCACTGGCTCCTGCTTTTTTACTTGCCCCCCTTACAACCACAGGTGACTGGATTGCTCTCTCCTGTTCTTGTTGGGAAACTCTTGAGCAAGGACTATGATTAGATCATGTCAGTCCCAAAAATGATCATAGAGAAGAAGAAAATTTAGAGCCACAGCCACACTATTGAGTCAGATGTTAACTGATGTTTATTTGCTACAGGTGAGCCTGGGGGTCTTAGTCAATCCTCTTTCTTCTCCTCTGGGATAGTTTATTTTAAAATCATATACTCATCTACCAAAAATTTGTCTAGTCAGCGTAGATACTGTTTTGGATTGATTCAATAGAATAGCTATAAACCTTCATACTCTTTATTTCTCTGAAGAAAGAGAAAAACATCTGTGATAAAGTAATAATAATAATAATAATAGCTGTTATTGTAATAATAATATTCAGATCCAACCGATAGAGCCTTTCCCTCAATTCTGCTCCCTAGAAATGACCTACAATCTACATACATGAGTTATTCTCTCCTCAAGTAAGATTTAACACAGACCAGCATCTCAGTGCAAGTTGGGAGGGCTTTATCGTCTCCCTGAGTCCTTGTTCCCTGATTCCCTAAAGACCTGTATGTAGCTCCATGAGGGACTGTCACTTTCAGGGTCCCTCGTGGTAAATGGATAAGTCAACATGAAGAAGCAACAGAAGAAAGCCAGTGTAGGGAAAGAGGAGGCAGGAATCAGTCACAGATGGGAAGCATTCAAGGCTTAGTAATGATAGCAAATCACATCTAACGCCTACCTCCTATAGGAGACAGAGGATGAGACTGGTTACCAAGGAGACAGGTAGATGGAGGAGAGAGATGCTGGACACAAACTTCCCCCATAAGTAGGAGAAGGCAGCCAAGGCCAGACTCTAGCTCTTGTAGGGGAAGGCCTAAGCTCTGTCCTCCAGCTCTCTGAGCAAGCCCAGCATGTGGTCAGACCTGAGGAAGTGCAGGTCATAGATCAGCTTTCTAGGGATATAACTACCTCTGACAGTGGGCAGAGGATGAACCTGAGGAAGCCATCAGACCATCACCAGCACAAATGATTAGCTGCAGTGAAGTAAAGTAAATATATCAGGGTGGAAGGAGAATGGACATGCTCTGCAGGAGCACTGAATGCAAGTAGCCTCCTCCTTCTCCTAAAAGATAAAGCCGGTCACCATAAGTAAACCTGCCACAGGATGACAAATAAATTAGCCGATTGGTACAATTGTTGACACACCAGTTATTTAGCAGTCATCAAAGATTTGTTTAGACTTGTAGGCATTGGGCATTTGAAAGATGATTTATCATATATCACTGTGTGTTTGACATTTTAAAAAGGATGTTGGAAGCAATGGATTAGGCAGGGTCACTGCCCTCAAGAATCTAACAGTCTGGGCCATCTAGGATTTCTGGAGGGACTGATAGAGAAGCTGAACCTTGGCCAGAGGTAAAAGATAGGAGAGCAGAAAAGGAGGAAAAGGAGATTCTTGGGGAAGTACTGATGAGCATGAGATTGGGGACAGATGAGCCCATAGAGCAGATTCCAGTTCACAATTGCATCTTAGAAAGATTCTTGGTTCTTCAGGACAAATATGGATCCACAGAGCCAAAGCAATTAAACAATGGAGTAATGTATGTGGGAGCCAAAGAGACCGACAGCCACACCTGAATCTAGGATCCAAATTCCTGTAGGAGGACCACAGACTAGGAGGGGCCAGATGCATGACTGGACCAGAGTGGGAACTGAGTGACTGTGCATTGTGAGACAGAGGAGGTGCTCTCCGGGCACCTCTGCCACGTTTTCCACTAACAATCTCACTATGTCTCTTCTCCCTGCCAGCAACTGGACTTTACAGGGAAGGGGTACCCATCGCTTTTCTAGTGAGAAGAGTGGTCACATGACTAGCCCAGTCCACACTTTGGATCTTTATTAGGAATTTGGAAATCTTATAATATCTTACCTCTGTTTTTTTATTTTGTTTTGTTTTCTTTTTGAAGCCCTTTTCAGTTCTTTCCTTAAAATTCTTTGTGTTCCCCAAGGCTTTATTCAAGCATAACATGATCCCGATGATCTCTTATTGTGTATTGTTTGCAACCAGAAAAACCTCATCTGACTTTAGTGGCCTGGTAGGGAAACAAACCAGGTGGAGAAGAAGCCTGAATTGGGTTTTCCTGTAGGTTGGATGGGTGTTTTTTTTTTAAAGACTGGAAGACAAAGGGGAAATTTTTAAAAAGTTGGCTAAAAAGTCTTTTGTAAAACTCTGAAACTCATAGCACAGAGTGAAAGTTATCTTTGGCATATGGGCATAGAAAGTTCTACCCAGCAGCCTGACCTAATGACTTACCCAGACTTTGCTGGCTAATTCTTCCAGGAGGAGACTGACACATTGTGAAGATGCACCAGAGTTAGGCAGAGGAAGAACAGAACCCTAGATCTTGGTTCAAAGTCTCTCACTAATGAGCTGGGGAGCTTTGCACAGATGCCCACCTCTCTGAGATTCCCTTTCCTTCCTGTAAAAGACAAGGGCTGCATTACATTTGAGATTCTGAGCTTATATTCCAAGAAAGTTTTATGTTAACACCAGAAGAGGTTAACTGGGAAACTAGCGTCAGCAAACCTACAGCAAATCTCCAAGAAGGGGTAGAATGAACGACATATTTATCTTTGCCAGGGAAACCCTTTCCCCAAAGAAGAAAAGCATGTGGACCCAGGCATCTCTCAAAGACAGGTAGGTGTAGAACTCCTGGATTCAGTGATTTCAAGTCTCTGCACACCGTGGTGTTCTGTGTTCCTTGTGTCTTTTCCACTTGCCTCTTCCTTAAAGATGACTGACTGACTCTGAAGGACCCGTGTGGTCTATTTTAAGGCGTTTCTCCCAGGAAGCAGCACATTTGAATGCCTATGAAGTCATTTAAAGATCTAGTAGGCTCTCCAACCCTCCAGCAGCTTAACTAGAAACACACAGGCTTCCCACTGTGCTCAGAGAACCCACCCAGGCCCAGCCTGCAGGGCTGCAAACTATGCTTTAGCATGCATGCATTTGAGAAAACAAAGACAACCCTACTCTTAGCTGCTCCAGACAGTCTGAGATGCTTTTGTGCCCTTGGGTCCTTGCCCGGCCCTCTCATCTGCCTCAGTCCTGGTACTAAATTGGTTCAAGGTTTGTAGGAAAGCTTCAGAGGAAGGAGGCAAAGGCATGTTTGGAGTTCTTAAATGCTGAAGTCACCCGGAGAAGCAGAGCCTAGCTCCCTTCTGGCCACCAGAGGGCGATGGCAGTGGCATCTGGGCAGAAAATTATTCCCAAGAATAACAGCAGAAAACTGCACCTCAGGTTCTTACGAATGATGCTGGAGTTGGGGTAGGAGTGTGTGAGTGTGTGTTAGAGTGTGTGTGTGTGTGGGGGCAATTGGGTGCCTGGAGCTAAGACACTAAGTACAGTAAAATAAAGTTTGCACCTCTGCTGTATACGTATAGTATGTAGCCAAGTAGCCGAAAGTTGCCTTTAAGGAAAACGAAGAAATCAGAATAGCATTCATGTGAAAGAAAAGAGAATTCTCAGGAACACAGTTGTTAGTGATGTGTGAACCTACATGTTCTCCTATGTATGTGAATGCACATTGCATGTGACTGTGCATTGCATTAAGATTGTAGGGTGTGTGTGTGTGTGTGTGTGTGTGTGTGTGTGTGTGTGTGTAAGCAAGGCTCTTTCAGACCTTTCCCATATGAGAGGACCTCAAGGAAGTCTGGGCAATGCTTCCTCCTGTTCCTGCCCCTTCCCTTCAAACAAACAAACAAAATCATCCCTACAAGTATTTATGGAGCCTCTAACACAGCCCTTCCCCACCGGCATCTGGAAAAGCTCAGACCAGCCAATTTAGAGCAGGCACAGGCAGAATGAAGGCAAGTATGGGGGGGGGGGTGGCTGGGGGTAGAAGGCATGATGGGTGTCTAGCAGGATAAGGCACTATTTTGCAAAGTCACTTTCTCTTCTTGGATGCACCTAGGAGGTCGGGCAGGATTGTGGCACCTTTTTTTGAGGAGACAAAGGCTCACAGGTGACATGATTGGCCAGTCACCCAAACAGAAAGTACATGCTCAAGCCCTTGAAGTGGTGGTGCCAATATGTGCGTCTAAGTTCCCGCCTTTACTACTCTCAGACACATAACAAACAGGCATTGCTGGGCAAAGCTGAACTGGATTTCTTCTGGTAGAATTTGCCAGCGGTGACCTTCACCAAGGAACAGTGTGTGTGTGTGTGTGTGTGTGTGTGTGTGTGTGTGAGAGAGAGAGAGAGAGAGAGAGAGAGAGACAGAGACAGAGACAGAGACAGAGACAGAGAGAGACAGAGAGGGGGGGAGGTAGGGAGGGAGGGAGGCTGTGGAGTGTATTCCCACCCATAAGTCCTATAGGAAGTAGTTGTTGACTTTAGTGAATACTAGATGGGGCAGGGACAAAGTTTCCATGGATAAATGTGCCAGGGTACCGCGTGCTTAGAAGCTGTATAACCTAGGGTAGGGACTTCACTTAGTCCAACTGTTTCTTTTAACCGAAGAAACGTGAGGCCTCCATTCTGAAGCTCACATGTTGGGACTGAGTATCCAGCTCAGTGTCAGAATTGGGGGGGGGGAAAGCCACAAGCTTTAATAGTCCTTGGTTCCTAAGAATGGGTGAATTGCATTTTTTTCCCTGGGGCCCGGCTGGCCAAGTCCCTTTACTTCCCAGCTGGGTCTCTCTAGCTCCCATGTCGCCTCCTCCCTCCAGGCTCTTGGTTGCTCCAGCAAAGTTCCCAACTTAGTCGACGTGACGCGCAGAGCAGCCAATGGGAGGCGGAGCTGGTGTTTTGGGAGGGGGGCGGGAGGGCCGGGCCCCGCGTCTCCGGTGTCTGCTCTGCTCAGTGAATGGAGAGAGCGAGCGCCGGCCAGCTCTCCCGGCCACTCGGTGCCCTAGCCGCCACCGTGCTCCAGAGCCGGACTTCCCGGGGCGCCGTGCTCCCCGGCGCTCAGCCCAGGACCCAGTCTGAGCTCGCACCTCTGCCAGCGACCCAGAGGGACCCAGGAGCGCTCGGTACCTGGGCACCGTGAGTGATGCGCAGCGGGGCAGCGCCAGCCCCACGGATGGAGCTGCTGCCGCCGCCGCCCGGCGCGTCCCGCTCCGCCCGCGCCCCGTGCGCCTGAGCGCCGCGCCCGCCCCTCCTCCGCGCCAACTCCGCCGCCCGCCCCCCAGGCCGCCCGCGCGCCTCCTCGGGCTCCTCGTGTCCCGCCACACCAGGCAGCCTCTTCTGGGTTCGGGCGCTTGCACACCATGGCCCCGGGGCGGACCTGGGCCGGCGCCGCTGTGCGCGCCCGCCTGGCGCTGGCCTTGGCGCTGGCGAGCGTCCTGAGCGGACCCCCCGCTGCCGCCTGCCCCACCAAGTGTACCTGCTCCGCAGCTAGCGTGGACTGCCACGGGCTGGGCCTGCGCGCCGTTCCCCGGGGCATCCCCCGCAACGCAGAGCGCCTGTGAGTACCCACCCCGCCCGCGCAGGCCACCCACCCCGCTCAGGCAGAGTCGCCCTCGGGGCGCCAGGTCTTTCCCTCCTCTCTCGCGCGCCGGGGACGACCTCAGTTCTCCCCTCCGCCATCAGACGCGCTAAGTTGGGGGTAGCGTGGCTTTGGGCAGGTGTGGGGAGAAGTGTCCGAGTTCCCCGGCGATGGGGACCCCGTAGTGCCTCTCTGAGGGAGCTCATCCGCTGACAGCTCCAGAGAAGAAAGCTGGTGGGGAAGCGTGGTGGTCTCGAGGTTTGAGGCTGTGTATAAGGGGTCCACGCTCCTTGCTTCTTAAAGAGAGGGTAAGGGAGCAAGCTAGATGGAGATGGGGAGGTCTCGATTGCAGACCCGAGGGAACCACTCCCAGCCCCCCCCCAAAAGCTGTGCCCTCTTTGGAGATCAGAATGAGCCAGCTGCTGTGTGGCTGTCCTTGCAAGGAACGCTGAGAGTGTAGGTGAAGGTCTTAACTTCTGAAGAACCGAACGGATTCTGAGTGGGTGCTCTTAACACATTCCCTGCGCAGCTTTGGGGATGCCAAGTTGCAGCCCGGGTGAATTTTTTATGGCTGGGTTATAAATGCCTCCCCAAAAGGGCCAGAGGATGGAAATGCTGACAGCCCTTTAAATGAGACCTAGCGCTATAATCTTACAAACCGCACTCAGCCTCGGGATCCTGGGGTTGGCAGCTAGCAGACTGGCTCTTGTAGAGTGGGGTGGATTGACCCTCGTTTTAACCCCAATTGTGCAACCAAATATTTACTTTTCTTATGTCAGCGTTTTGGAAAGATTTATCATTTTGATCCTCAAGACCAATTCAAAGTTTGGACTCTGGGGGTGGGCTCCTTTTAGTCCACAGTTGGGGGCGGGGTGATGGAGCTGGGAGCAGTGGTGGAGGGAGCTGGAGCCAAGGAGTGGGTGAGGGTTTGCACTGATCAGAATCCCATCCATTGCACTGGCCAGTTGCACTCTACCTGTCTTAGGGGTAGGCACACCGATCTTCCTCTGTCCTGCCTTCTTTAGGTCAGGAGAGCCAAGGAAGGAGCTGAATTGCCCTTGGCTGCCCACCGCTTATCACCTCAACTCCTCTCTTCTCTTCCCTTTCCTCTTCCTTACTGTCTAGGCGGAGACTTCTTAGAAATGCCTTCCTTATGTTTTCTTTTGTTTGCTGTTTTCAAAGTGCAAAGATTGTCCCGTTGCTTGAAATGTAGAATCCTGGAGGGCTGGCCCTGCAGCTTCATTAACACCAGGAAATTAGGATCAGAAATGCAAACTAACCTGCTCAAGAAAACAGGGCAAATAAGTGACAAGGAAAGGGCCAGAATCCAGGCATCCACACCTTCAGTCAGGTTTTGTCTTAGACCCTAGTAGTGAAAATCTCATGTGAATGGTGTTTGTAGGTGCGTATAAACTAAGTTCTCCTCCTCAAGTGAATGCTGCAGATGAGTGAGTGAGGTGATGACTGTCAATGTTTAGTGAGTTTTCTGTATGCCTCCTTGAGGCTCCCCAGCCGTCTTGTTTCTTACATAGGCAATGCTCATTACTCTGCCTTGTTCCATCTTGCCATATATTCACGGTCATGTAACCAGTTAAGTGTTTGAATTGCAGCCTGTCAGGCTTCTAAGCCCAGGTCTCTTGCCACTCTGCAAACAGACTCCTTGGGACCAGAGTCAGTTTGGGCCCTGATGTCTAGCCAGACAGTCCTGGGAGGAGAGGGTCTAGCTGGGCTTGGATCTTAGGGTAGGACCCAGTTGCCTCTGCTTTTGGTATATACTGCCACCATTCATTTTTGGGGTCATGAAACTATTTTCCATAGTCAGGATCATGTTGTCAGTTTGGGAAGATCAGGGCAGTGGACTTCCCTCTTCTGACTAGTTTTCAAAAACTAGTCAGTGTGTCACCAGCCATGTCCCCCGGAGACCCTGATGACTTAGTACATCTGCTCTATAGCTGGAAATAGTAGAGAAAGACCTGGATGAAGGGCATTCCCATGGGCATCCTTACTGTAGTCATTGTCACCACCAGGCATGGGCAAAGTAGGTGCTGCTCTGACATGTCTGTGGCTATCTGGTGCAGCTTTGGTCTCTGGTAAGGGTTTGGCTTTAAGTGCTTGGATATGACAGAGCTGCCAAGTCTGACCTCTCACCTCTATTCCAAGACTAGAGGTAGCCTTTTAGAGCAAGCAGGGTCGAACCACCTCAAGTTCAAGGGCAGCCCTTCACCACCCAACCTGGCTCTCAGGGACTCAGATGGAATGTTGTAGTACTGTTCAGTCACACCATGTTATGGTTTTCAAATCACACACACACACACACACACACACACACACACACACACACACACACACACCATTGCTTGAAGCTTCTGTAGCATTGCTGTCCCTGTTCATAAAAATCATTGCATACTCAGAAGAAAACCAACACTTCAGCTTAAAGGATGTGGGCAAGGGTTGGCAGTGGGAACCTTTCTTGAGGAACACTTTAAGTCCCCTGCAGGGTCCTTCTGTCACGGGACACTGATATTTATCATCATTCTCCCAAATGGTGAAATTGTGATTTGAAACAAAGAAGCAGTGCCTTCAGGTTCTCCATTTCTATCCAGAAGGCTTCTTGGGAGGGAGGGAAAGAAGGATGGAGGGAGGGAGGGAGGGAGGGAGGGAGGGAGGGAGGGAGGGAGGGAGAAGAGAGAGAGAAAGAGAGAGAGAGACAGAGACAGACAGAGAGATAGAGAGAGACAGAGACAGAGAGAGATTGATTCCCTTAGACATATGACATTAAGGACAGCCTGAGTGAGAAGGATGTAGTAGTCACCATTTGGACTTGGCTTCAGGGTAGGAATGGGGTCTGAATTGTTCATCATTAAGCCACTATCAGAGTTGGGGGATTGTCTGTGTTCCAAGTTCTTCCCCATAATGTCAACGCATCACACAGAAAAGGAAACCCTCTGTCTTTTATAAACTACTGACATTCTCCCCCTCCTAGAGGAGGAGGTAACACCCACAAGTAAGCTAAATAAACGGAGGGGAGAATTCGGTGTCATTTATTATCCAAGCAGCAAAGACAGAGGCCCAGGGAGGAGAGGAAGTCAATGGTGGAGCTTGAGACAAAACATTTACCAGGGAGTGCAGGGTAAACAGATGTTGCGTTTGCCCTTCTGAGTACAAAAGGAACCCACAGATGTAATTCTTCTCCAACCACAGCCTCAGCCTGCATGAAAATGAACCCTCATGTGGGGCCCCTTCTCCCAGGCCTGCCCTGAGGCAAGCATGGGCCCACCTCTCACCCACAGCTAGGTGGTGGCAGTGGGAGCAAGAGTGGACATCTTGGCTTTTTCCACTTGGCTCCAGAACATGCTGGAAACTGCTGTATTTAAATAAACATTTCCTGTTTGCGAAGGAGAGCGGGCGAGAGTCTGAAACGTGAGAATGTGGTAACTTAATTTTCTCCATCACTCCAGATGACAGCAAGCTTTGCCGGTGGTTGGGTCCAATAAAAACCGACACCGTGTCATAGGCTTTCCCTCACTTGACCACAGAGGTCCAGAGGTCAAGTGGGAGACTTTCCAAGATGCTCAACAGCCAAGCCCAGCGTTCTGGTACTCCCAGCCCTCAGGGCCAGCTAAGAGGACCAGGGACAATATGGCAAGTTATGGGACCTCTTTGGGCCAACCATGGTGGTGTGGCCTTTCAGAGAGGCACAGGACTCTTCTGGATAGCATACAGAACAGGGAAAGGTACCTTCCTCCAGGGTACTGAACAACTTTGAGCAGATTGCTGTGCCTCTGGACTTTTTTCTTAAAAGTAGAATTCTGGTGTAGTTTTTGTGATTTTCCTTATGTAATATGTAGTTCACCCGTGAGCTGTCACAGTATTCCTCCTCTGTGCCTAGACCAGTGTCTGGCACTGAGGAAGTTTTCAACCACCGTGTGTTGACCAAAAGGCTCACGAACCTCAAGAGCACAAGGGCTAGGTGGGCTATTACAGATTTGAATTTTGATGCGTGGCCAAGGGCTACCTCCTAGTAATGTTTTACATGAGATACTGCGATCTAAAATTTGAATTTCATGAACTAGAATTTTTGCCTTAGTGGAGTTTCCCCCCTAAGACTCTGACTGCGCGATCCACTCTGAAGTCTGGTTGCCAGGCATTGCTTAGCAACATCGCAACACTCCTACTGTGCACATGCCAGTGGAATGAGCCAGGGATCCTGACTACTTCTGCCACAGGACTTTTTAATCAGGAACTCATCAGTGGCATCCTGAGCTCTCTGTGTTTTCTGATTGCTGCTCTTCTGGCATTAATTGATGTGTGTTTGTAGGGTCATTATTAAGTTTTGTTTCTGCCATTCTTCTGGGTTTTCTATTCTGCTTCCCCCCTCCCTGCCATTTCCATTGTTATTTTATTTCTCTGGGGTTCTGTCTATTGTCTGACTTCACAACCTCCACCCACACCACACCCAGGAAAGTGAAAATGAAGGGTGGGTGGGGACAGTGGAGTCTTTTGCCTAGACCGATGGGCAGGACGACAAGGATTTAGATCCTCCACCGCGTTTTGGGCATAGGCTCTGGCAGCTTTGAACTTGGGTTTGGAGCCCTGTTCTGCGGCACGCGTGCTTGCCGGTGCACCTCTGCTGACGCCGTGCTGCTCTGGGCTGCAGTCTGTTTAATCTCTTTTGTGCCTCATTTCCACACCTGTAACACAGGGATGATAGTCACGCGGGGACGTTGTGAACGCAGCCCGAGGCAATCCACATAAATGTGCTCCGCACGGTGCCTGCCATACTGTTCTCTCATCGTCGTGGCTGCGATTATTTACCCAACTGCAGTTTATCCAGCTGTAAAGTATGTATAATACCCGTTCCCTTTTGGAAGGATTAAAGTGATCGTGTCTAGGAAGTGCTTAGCAGTACCTGGCACATCGGAGCCCTCCACAAACTTGTAACGGCCATGCTGTGGCTGTGTTTCCATTTGCTCATCTCAGCCTCCATCCAGCTGGATGGCTTAAGATGTTCACTCTAAATTTTGTTCCAACACTAAGCCCTGTGGAGGCAGGCTCATCGCCTGCACATGGGCTGCGGGCTATGCCCAATACACTCTTGCTTGGTCTGCTTCTCTTGAACTGCTTCTGTCTCTCCATCCTGCCCCAGCAGCTGAACCCAGGTTGGTCTCTGGTCCATACAGGAGGGATTATGGTTGGAGGGGATTTTATCTTTTTTTGTTGATGTACCGCTTTGTGTTCTCTTTAAATAAAGAATGTATTTTGTTTCTTTATTTAGAGGCAGGGTAGGCTGGAGCTTCATAAGGAATTCTTGGTCCTAACTTTCCGTGTGTTCAGTGTCCTTCCGTCTTTCTCTAAACACCCCCTTTTACCGATTCCTGGTGTCTGCCTCCCGTGCTGCTTTTACGTGAAACAGCTGTATTTACTAGCACATGTCACTCTCACGGTGTAAGACGGTTTTAACCATTTTTTTAAAAAAAGAAATGTTGAGACAAAAGAAGATCAGAGTAGGGAGGAACCTCACAGAGACCACCTCGATGATGCCAGGGAAGGGTACCAAGATGTCCTGTGGGTGCACCGGGCTGATTTCTAAGGCTCTCTTTGGTTCAGTGTGGAATTCAGCCTTGCTCAAGGGGAGGCTCATGGCAGGAGCTTCTGCTCTGTGTCCTGCAGACCAGGACTGTCTTTTGTAACTGCCGCTGCTGGCTGCCAGACTGCCAGCAGGCTGTACATCTCCCCCATGGTGCTGTCTCCAGTTTTCCTGGCATTTACTGCGTTTGATACCGTGGTCCCCGGGAGGAATTGGCCAAGAGGTGTGACTGAAAATCCTCAATAGAGAGCAGATTGGAGGTGGGGAAAGCTTGTGGGTAAAGATGTGAACTCCAGAGCCAGGTAAAACTAGGTCCTGACTCTGCCACTTATAAATTAGATGACACCAGTCTTCTGGGTTGTAAGATGGGATTATTATTCCTTTTTTAATTTCTTTTGGAGATAGGTTCTCAATGCGTAGCCCTGACTGGCCTGGGACTCATTGTGTAGACCACACTGGCCTCTAGCTCACAGAGATCCTCCCCTCTCCCTCCTGAATGCTGGGATTAAGCTCATGCTCCACCAAGCCTCGCTTTAGTACCCCTTTCCTTTGTACGGCACTGAAAGCATTGGATTAACGCACTTCCACATCCTGGAATATGGCATACCCATCAGAACATTTCTGTCATTGTTTCCGTAATTCCTGCGGACTGTACTCCCTCCTGAGAATGCTCGCTAGGAGCCTGCTCTGGAGCAGGAATGATTGGCAGAGTTGCCAGGGGTGCCGTTCAAGGTCCCAGTGTGTCTGCCATCAGCATAGCACAGGGGAGAACCAACCCACCTCCCTGGCTCTCATACAGCCTGTGATGAGGGACTCAGTTCTCCCTGAAGTAGTCCCAGTAGGACCTTTCTCTTCATGTGGGGTTGAGTTTAGCCCTCATGGACTGTTGGACTGCTGTGTTACACAGAGGCAGGGGTCATCCTTTGTTGGATGACAGGTTTTCACACTTCGAGTTGCCGTTGTGTTTCTCACCAGTTACATGGGCTTCTGTTTCTTTCCATAAACCTTTGTGATTACTCCAAGGGCTTTGTATGTGCTGCGACTTTGACCCGCCTCCAGCTCTTGACCTCTGAGGATTTTCTTTGACTGTATACGTGGAATACCACTCCTTCAAAATGCTTGGGAACAGAAGTGGTTCTGATTTTTGAAATTTTTCAGGTTTTGAGATATTTGCATATATATCGAGAGAGGAGAGAAGGAGAAGCAGAGATGGAGAAGGGGGTGGGGGAGGTGGAGGGGGAGAGAGAGGGAGAGCTATCTTCGAGATGGGACCCAGACAAAACCACAAAGTACATTTTGTGTCTTATGTATGCATTGTACATGTAGCCTGAAGGCAATTTTAAACAATATGCTTGCTCATAAAATGACGTCTATGGTTGGGATTTTTCACTTATGGGATTGGATCATGTCTGTTCTTAGAAAGTTTTAGATTCTGAAGTATTCTGGATTGTGGATTTTCAGATTATGGAACACTTTCAGCCTCTTGATTATTATCTTAATTGACTTCTGTAAGTGGTTCTTTTGTTTGTGCTTTGACAGTGTTCCCAGCTGACCTTGAACTCACGATCCTTCTGCCACTACAGTCAGAATTAGAGGATTACAAGCAGGAGCCGCCATGCACTGTTGTCAGTGCATTTGTGTTTGTGAATGTATGCATGCATGCATATAAATGCATGTGGAGGCCAGAGGTTGATAGCAGTTACTTCCAGTTTTTTTTTTTTTGTTTTTTGTTTTTTTGTTTTTTTTTTTGTGAAGCAGTATCTCTTACTGAATCTGAAGCTCACTTATTGGTGCTAGACTTGCTGACCATTAAGCCCCAAGGTTTCCCTTGTGCCCTTCTTCCCCACAGGCAGGGATTACAGGCATGCATTGCCACAGTGGACTTTAACTGTGAGTGCTAGGGATCTGAATTCAGATCCTCGTTTCTGCAGAGGACTGAGCCATCCCCCTGGATCTTCAGTGCTTGTTAGGCCCTGGACGGCTCATTCTGATCTGGCTTATTTCCTGCTCCCCTCCCAGCATCCCAGCCTTCCCTGATGTTTTCTTATTATTAACTGTCCAGATCTGAGGAGCTGATGCCTGACCCTTACTTTTAGGAGACAGGGTGTCACCACGTAGCTCAAGGCAGACTCCAACTCAAGATCCTCCTGCCTCAGCTTCTTGAGTGCTGGGATCACTGGCAGGCACTCTCTTTCATGTCCAGCTTTTCAGTTCTAGTGCGACACTGTGCATTATCCTAATTAAATTCTGGCAAATGAGTTCATTTCATTAGGGTTTTCGGGAGCATTTTCTAGTTTGAGCTACTCTTTGCAGATCAGTCACTGGGGTTACCCCGTCCTCTTCTACTGTTCACAGAAATTACATTGAGCATGATCGTGGGTCTGACTTGTCTTTAGACTCAGTGTGCACTGTCTGCCTTTTGCAAGTCTCTTAATGGATTTACTATATGTGCATGTCAGTTCAGGAGCCCTTGGAGCCCAGAAGAGGGCATCTGAGCTCCTGGGGCTGGATTTAGGGGTGATTATGAGCCACTTTATGTGGCTGCTGGGAATCAAACTCAAGTCCTCTGTAAGAACAGTGTGTGCTTTTAACCACTCTCCAGCTATTTGGAAAGCGTCTAGGTGGTAGGATTGCATACATGACCTATTCTTTCTGTCTAAGGTAGATAAAAACATTGAGGTCGACAGAGTATGGTTATCATGCACTTCAAATTCCAGCACTGGTTAGGTAGAGGCAGGAGAATTGTAAGTTCTAGGCCAGCCTCAGATACATAGCAAGTTTAAAGCCAGTCTTTCTTACAAACTATGTTCCAGACCAGTTTGGCCTTCACAAGACCTTGCCTCAAAAAAAAAATCACTCCCTGATCAAAATTGGAGTTTTATTTCCCTAAAATATTTTCCAATGAATGCTTTATTGATTTGCTGGATTTCCTCTAAATTCATGAATTAGAGTTATTGTTGCGGTGACCAAGTGCCTGGAAATGTTTCCTTAGGGGGTAAGATGAAATTTGCTCCTGGTTTCAGAGGGGCCAGTACATCATGCAGGGAAGGCATGATGGAGCCTCTCATATCATAGAGGACAGGAAGCAGAGAGAGGTAATACCGGAAGGACGAGAGCAAGATACAGCCCTAGTGGTTTTCTTCCAGCTGGGTACCACCTATTAAAGTTTCTAGGATTTCTCAAAATAGTGTCACCTGCTGGGAACCAGCTCTTCAGTATAATGACTCTTAGAGGAACACTCATATAGGAGCCATAGCACGACTGGTTTCTCAGGAACTGTCTGCCATGACTCTAGCTTTATCATTTTCCTGTTAGACTGATATCAGAACGCCTGCCAACATGGAATGTGAGGGGTGTGTGTGTGTGTGTGTGTGTGTGTGTGTGTGTGTGTGTCTGTGTGTGTGCACACCTATGCTAGCTTCTCCTGGTAAATATTTGGTCTGAGGAATCAGGTTCTTTTATCAATAGCAAAGCTCAGTTTGCCTCAGCTCTTTTGTTTGTTTGTATGTTTTGTTTTTTTTTTGAGACAGGGTTTCTCTGTATTGTTTTGGAGGCTGTTCTGGAACTTGCTCTGTAGTTCGAACTCGCAGGCTGGCCTCGAACTCGCAGAGATCCGCCTGCCTCTGCCTTCCGAGTGCTGGGATTAAAGGTGTGCACCACCAATGCCCAGCCTTTGCCTCAGCTTTTTAAACACAAGGATATCACTTTACAGTCTTGCCTGCCCTTTGACACGGATGTAATCATCTGTGTGGTTCTTGGGGTAAATATGATGGAGAGAGATCAAGGAGAACGGTGGCCTCTAGGCTCTACTCTTAGAGCAAGAGCTACCATTGAGTCCTGGCCTCACATTTTTACATCCATGAACTAACTTACAATCCTGACAATTATCCCAGGGATGTAGTACATCACAGATGAGAAAACTACATTTGAGAATAATATCCCCAGTTAGCAACAACAGAGGTGGGGTGGTCAGGGACTGCAGAATAACTAGTGTCATGCTTTTTCTCCCCCCAAACTTGAAAGTTTTCTGTATTTCTTTACTTGATTTTGAGAAAATAACTAGAGGAAGGTGATGAAGAGGAAGAAGAGGAGGAGAAGGGGGCAACAAAGGCATCGAAATTGAGTCATTGAGCACATTTTGATGCAAGACATGATTTGGATGTCTGGTGGGAAAAAGTAAGAATGTGACATTTGGATCACATCTTGAAAGATAAATAGGGTTCCCTTGCATAGAATGGAGAGTGGTACATAGTCACAGAAGTTCACAGTTAATGAGCCTGAGCCCACTTCAGAATGAGTGGTGTTCTTCCTTGGGAATTTTCTTTTCTGCATTAGGGACTTTAGCCCAGAAGCTATCAATCAAACCTTAGGAAGAACATCAATATAGTATTTGTCAATACAACTATAAAATCCCCAAACAGTGAGGAAGACAGTTTATGATTAAAAATGTTTAGATTCCATTTTTCCATTGCTGTAGCATACATGAGGCCATATATATGTGACATAAATTTAGCTCATGGCTTTGGAAACTCAAAGTTAAAACAACACACTTCTAGCTATGGTGTGGGTCCAGTAGGTGGGTCACATTGTGGTGAGTGACAGAGTGATTGGGGACATGTGTAAAGGGAGTGGTCACATTGTGAAGCAAGAAACCAAAGCATGGAGAGGTCACAATTGCTTTTTTATAAAAGTTCATTTTCATGGAAACTAACTAGTCCCATGAGATATGCATTAGTCTCATTCAAAGACAGTAACTTGGGACCTAACTGATGTACTGTGACCTTAAGTCCCATCCCACTCCATCCCAGTATTGCCACACTTAGAAACGAGCTCCTGACCCACTGGAGAATACACTCAGACCATATCTGCATCTGCATGACAGCAGGGGCATAAAACTCCAGGAAGAGTCTGAAGAACCTTGTTGACCAGTATTTTCATGCTCAATTATTTATTCAGATTTTAGAAGAGTTTGTGTTTCTTCTTCGTTGGGTGGGCCACTTCCTTTTTAAAAAATTGCATTTATTTATTTCAGTGTGTGTCTGTGTGTGTGTGTGTGTGTAAGAGAGAGAGAGAGAGAGAGAGAGAGAGAGAGAGAGAGAGAGAGAGAGAGAGAGAGAGAGAGAGAGAGAGAGAGAGAGAGAGAGAGAGAGAGAGAGAGAGAGAGAGAGAGAGAGAATGAGAGAACACAACCTAGGGGAGTCAGTTCTCTCCTTCCACTGTGTGGATTCCAAGGATTGAACTTGGGTTTTGAGACCAGGCAGTCAGGGCCTTTACCCACTAATCTGTCTTTCTGGCCTACAACTTAGTTTCCTCTAGCTGTGCTTTCTGGGCCATGCCATTGGCAGTAGGTCCAGTTAGAAGAGCATGTACATGAGGTACATCCTGGCTGGAGTAGAAAGTGATTTCATTGTTTAAACATCCTCCCTGTTTATGTAGGCTCAGGCTTCGGCTCCTCTTCTCTCTTCTGAGACATCAGCCTGGGCTCTTCACTCTTGATTCATCCTACACTTTGGCAGCAGTGTGTCTTAAGGGTCCTGAAAGTCTGCCAACATGTTTAATCACCCACCTTGTCTCCCATTAAAATTTTTCAGCTGATGAGCTCCTGTCTGCTACCAGATGTACCCACTCTATGCTCCCCTGACCTCTAGAATGAGTTATGCCCTTACTCAGCTGTGTCTACAGGGCATAGAGTCCCTGCTAGATGTGCTGTCCTGCTTGGACCAGGCAGCTTGGTTTCTTGTCCCTGACTGCCCTCCACATTGCTCCCTACATGTGGCAACTGTGGACTGCTACCTTTGCAGATCCAGGTTGTGAGATTAGGTTTCAGGAGTGTCTTTGTGATTTTTACCTTCGCTGGGGACTGAAGGTTTGCAATGAACTCATGACTGTGTTCTGGAAAGAACCTCACGCTTCATCTTGATGGCCATCTGAAGGCCTGGATCATGCCCATAACAGTGGGTAAGGGTGCTGCAGAGCTGAGCTCTGTAAGGGATGGATTATTAGGGACCCCCACCCTAAGCAGGGAATGGAGAGGAATAATCTGTCATTGAGAATCATATCAATGATGGTTTCAGTGGAGAGCTGTCCTCAGAAGATTTACTGGAGAAGTTCCTAGACTATCTAATACTCAGAATATATATGTTCTGCCCACCTCTGCCATATGGATAGAAACCATTCCACATAGGGATTTTTCTGAGTGATACTAATGAGAAACCAGCAGGGAGTGCAGTTTAGATATAACACCAAGTAAGTAGAAAGGTCTAGATTGGATCTTAGTTTGCTTCAACGCCTGCCTGCAGATGCACTTTTCTGCATCTCTGTCACCTCTTATGTATCCCAAGGAATGGTACGGAGAGGTCTTTTTTTGTTGTTGTTGTTTTTTGGTTTTTATGAGACAGGATTTCTCTGTATTGTTTTGGAGGCTGTCGGTCCAGCCCGGCCTCGAACTCACAGAGATCCGCCTGCCTCTGCCTCCTGAGTGCTGGGATTAAAGGTGTGCGCCACTACCGCCCGGCTCCGGAGAGGTCTTATCTAATGGGGCCTAATACATGGTCTTATGAGACCAGATTGCTGCAGATGTCTCTTCCATTCAGTCCTGTGTGACTATGTCCATGGTGTGTTTGAACCTGCTCATTTGGTATCTGGAAGCTGATGGGGTCTCCTTTAGAATCTTTGCTCACTAAATGAGGAAACCCAGAGACCTTAAAAACCTTCCTTGGTGTCACCAGTGTCTTCCAGCTCACTCAGCTCCAGATACTTTTTCCCTTAACCAGAGACATTGTTTATGAATGCAAACAGTCTCTCACCACAGCAAGCCCCCTGGGTGAGTGCAGAGAACTCCCTGCCTTAAATGGTGATACCTAAGTGGCAGTGGTCAAGATGATGGGATCAAATAAGGGGATGCATTGGGTTGGTTCTTCTCAACGCTGTTACCAGACACCTGACTTCGGTTCACAGTTCCAGAAAGTTAGGTTTATCCTGGTAGTTCTGGTCTTGTGCTGAGGAAAAGCATCATGGTAGTAAGAACATGTCCGGGAGGAGGCTGTTCATCTGAGGATGGTCAAGAAGAGAGGAAGGCACCAGCAATAACATTCCCTGTGAGGATTGGACCTTAGTGACATACTTCCTCCCTCCCAGCTGAAACTCACTTCCTGAGGTTTCTAGAACCTGCCAGAATAGCAGTACTAGCTGGGGCCAAGGACCTAAGATTATCAACCTTTTGTGGGACACTTCATACTGAAACTGTGGTGCACATGAAGGGTAAAATCATATGAGGGGTCATTTGTATAGTTGCTACCATAATGCATAAGATAACTGAACCATTCTCTCAGGGCACTTCAAGATAGTAGGGAAATTAGTCTGAACCAAGGGAAAAGCTCCATGCAAGTTCCAGTGGGTAAACTTCTGGGATAGGAGAGGTACCAGAGCAATGATGGGTGTTGCACTAAGTCTTCAGGAATCACTGGTGAACACAAGCCCCACTTAACTCTGTTAGTATGCGTGAAATGTAGAAAACCCCATGTATTATTATAAAAATAGTACAAATGGGATTTAAAAAGTGTTATGAAGAAAATATTAATCTGAGGACACTCCTACCCAGTAAAGTATTGGAGACTGTCTCTGTGGCTTCCACAGGTTCTGCATTTTATTAGCACTAACTGCATAGAACACTGACCTTATTTGAGAGGTATTTTCATAAACACTGACAGACAGCACAGTCCCATTTGAGGCCATGAGCAGATACAGCTGCCTCCCCCATGCCCCTGCTGGAATTACACTGCTGGATACTGTTTCAAGGTGACAATTCCCTCCCTCCTTCCCCTGCCCCCTCCAAGATTCTCCCAAGCAATGGGACTTTTTCCTGGGGAGGGTAGGAGAGTAGGTTTTGGACTGGAATTGGTTCTTTGGGCAGGTTGGTTAAGAGCTAGATAGGCTACAGGAACGGTAGGGCTCTAGGGGAACAGGAGCTGAGAGCCTGTGTGTAGACACAGTGTCTCTGTGGAGTCTCTCCCTGTGCACTAGGCTGGTGTCCGAGGGCGATTCTTATGAGTGCTTACCAGTTCTTTTAAGGTGAAAGGTTGACCAGGTGTGACTCCACAGGCCTTTGTCCCAGCACTTGGGAGAATGGGGCAGAGGGATCTTGAGTTCCAGGCTAGCATGGGTCACATGGTGAGGCACTGTCTTAAAACAGGCAAATGAATCCATTTTTTTTCAAAAATCAGAATGGATGAATCGTGGTGTGCAATAGCTGTGAGCAGCATGGCCGCTTCCTTTCCTCCTGCTTGAGGCTGGCACTTCTTTTCCCATCAGATAGCTCTGAATTTCTGACAGACAGAAAACTTCCTCCAATACCTCTTTCCTTCCCCCAACAGGGAGATTTTCAAACTTTGGGAGCATCTTAGGATCATCTGGTCTACCCTCTCTTTATCAAACTCAATCCACTTTGAAGGATAAATGTCTTCGAGAGGTAACGGAAGGACACCTGGGCTATTCGTGGCATCTACCAGCATAAGCCATTTCCCTGTTTACAGATCAGTACTTGGGCCCTAGAAAAGATCACCGAGAACCACGAGAAACCTCTTGCAGTCTGGGAAGCTGGAGAGACAGTATAAGAACCCAGTCTATTCCAGAAAACAAGGACTGGTCCAGAACCAGTGGGAGAAGCCCCTGTGGAAATGTGGGCTTGTTATGCAGTATGGCTATCGGCATCAAAGCCCTGGCTAGCTCCGAGTCTAGAAGGGGAAGATTCTAGATGAGGAAGCAGTCAAGGGAAAAGACAGTAAGGTCAAGAGCAGGAATCCAAACTGGGAAGGGCAGTTGCTCCATGGAAGTGCTTATTGATTCAAGCCCCCTCCCCCAAGCCCAGCTCATTATTTCTACCACAAGACAGTGACCAATCAGTTCTGACTCTGTTAAGGCCTGCATTTTAATCCTTTCTGAAAATTTTACCAAGCTTCTTCCTGCTCTGTGCCCCGCTGGTACATTCTAAGACTGCTGAGAAGAACTAAGCCTCTTCAGGGTTGTTTCTCAACTAGAGCTGCATGATGATTGGAGTCACATGTAGACAGGAAGCCCTTTTCCTGTCTGTACAACAAGAAACATCTTCCAAGAAGACAGTGCTACAGTTTTCTTTGTGTGTTGTTAAAGAAACAGGAGGCCCCATTGCAAAATAGCATTTCACAAGCAGAGCCGGGCTGGTAGCGCCTCCTGCCAAATGTGGCTGTGTGTAGTGGTGTGTAGGGGAAACAGCTTTGTTAAGAGGAGGGAAGGCTGGGGGAGGTGGATCTGCACAATTTTTAGCAGCGGCAGAGTGGTGGAGTAGAAAGAATGTTTGCCTGGGAATTTGGAGACCCAGTCATGCCTCTGACGCGCTGTGTGACCTTGGACAAGTCTCGTCACCTTTCTGGGCCTCCGTTTCTTCATCTTCAGAAGTGAGGAGGGAGGAAGACTGGCTGAACTCCAAAGATTCTTCTAGCCCTGTGCATCTTTGCTTCTGAGGACTGGGAGTTGGGATTTAGCTCTGAGCCAATATCCAATGGACCCCTGGGACTTTCTAGAGGCAAGAGAGAGGCCAGGACAGCTGCTTCAGGGAGTGGCTGGTCCTTGATTAAGGCTCAAATAATTAGTTCAGCTCCACAGTAAGCCTTCTGAAATTAAGAAAGAAAAAGATGTTTAGTTTCAAAAATAGCAGCTGATGTTGCTTCAAACTGATTGGCTAGGGACTTGGTAGGTTTTGGTACAAAGACCTTAGTTTTCCTCCTCTGTGGCATAGCAGCTCCAAGTCCTGATGCCAGGATTAGGGTGAGCCTGGTCTGAATGCTCTCACTAGCTAAGCGTTCTTGAGCCTGCTCTTTACCAGTGACCCACTACACTGTGTTGTTAAGAGTCCAAATGAGGTAGCCCACAGCCAGTTTAGAGAACATGGCAGGCCTTAAGTAGCAGTTAAGAGACTGGCTACCTTGTGATTGAGCACATGAACAGTAACCATTTTATTGTGCTCTGTTAGCCTCAGTAGGGATGGTTCATCTGTGATCTGTGCTTCCAGCCTGAGGTTCTGGAATGGGTGGGGAAGGCTAGGTAGGTGATGCTCAACTCCCCTAAGCCTCAGTTTCCTCATCTTTAAAACTGGCAAGAGGAGTAGAATGGGGCTGATCATTGGAAACTCAAGTTGACACCTGAGCTGGGATGGTTGAGACTGGACTCATCTCCAGCTAATCACCAGAGTAGACTGAGTTTCCGGCACTGTGTGCCATGACGTCTTAAGCACAAGCTCATGTCTTACCTAGTGGATCCCAAGAAGGAAAGTACAACTCAGACACTTGACTGGGGCCAGTGTGGACATCAGTACAGATTCAGGTATCCACAGCTCCTAGAATCTAGGGATTTCTGTTCTTATCTGACCTCAGGAACTAGTCTGGATTCATGGGGAGGGCCAGGATATTCCTTCTCCCCAAAGAAGAAATCATAGCATGTATGTTTAAAAGCCTCTAATATTAACATTCATTTCTTGTACAGTTTGTTCCATGGGATCCAATCTCTTAACTAGATTAAAAGTTTCTTGAGGGCAGGGGCTATGCATTTCTCTCTAAGATGCTTGTGAAAATAGATCAAAGCCAATACCTGCTTTAAAAAAATCAAATTAACTTGCATAGGCAGCAAGTATTATAGAAAAGACCCCGGGCTTTAGAGGCAAAGCAATCTGAATCCAAAATGTGCCAGTCAGCACATTACCTGTCTTTCTAATCAAAACAAGTAAATAATGAATGAATACAGTCATACCTACTGGAAGACTTAGGGCTAGCATATGCAAAATGCATAGCTGGTGTTCTAACTTTTGGTTGTTGGGTCTGTGCATTGTGGCATGTGCACAACCTTCAAGTTCATGTAAATCTGGATCCAAGTCTCATCACTTCTGTGTGGCTAGAGATGGACCCCTTCATCTCTTTAGGGTCACAAAATTCTCATCTTTAGTGTAGTTCTCTTAGAAATTCAGGTCATCCTTGACAAGTACTCAGGGCTTAATGCGTATTGCCTATAAATTGAGTAGCTGGGGCAACTTGTTTGTGTATTGATTTGTCCACGGAATGTATGCAATGAACAACCAGTACAGCTAACTCCCAATAGTCTCATTGGTCATGTCCCTGGATACTGGGAACTGTGGATGCCTGGATCTGGGATGATGTCCTCACAGAATGGGAAACAAGCCCTTTAGAGAGGAGCACAGGATCCCGGTTAAGCATTCCAAGACAGCACTCTATTTTAACATGCCCGTGACTGAATTTTAATGGTTCCAGGTGCGCTTGTCTCTATAGGATCCATGGCCTCTGCCAGTTGTACCACCCTTTCCTCAGATATCCGTGGGTCTACTTCCCAAATATTCTTGTGGCTTATGGCTATGTCGACACAAGGAAGCATGACACTTGGTGACTTTAACCTGTGTCTGATTTTGTTTTTGTTTTTTTTTCCCACCATGCCATGTGTTGGGCAAAATATACTAATCTGCTTGCTAATGAGCCAAGTTAGGACACTGGGTTTAATTTTTCTGGATAGCTCCTGGGACCTGTGTTCATTTCATTTTAAAGACAGAGTCTCACTACACATTCCTGGCTGCCTTAGAACTCTCTTGAATTCACAGAGATCTATCTATCTGCCTCTCCTTTCTGAGTGGAGTACTGGGATGAAACACATAGGCCACTGTGTCAGGCAGGGCCACAACTTCTCTCTAGGAAAGGTTTCCCATGAATTCTATTTTTTTATTGATCTCCTAAGAGCTCCAATCTTGCATTTTTTCTTTCAGTCTAGATAATCTGATTCTTTTTAAAAATGAACTTTTCTTCAGAAAAAATGTGTGTGCGCACGCGCGCGCACACACACACACACACACAAATTTTTTTCCAAATGATTTTGAGGTTATTCATGGAAACCTTGCATGTAGACTGTTTCTGAAGAGTGATCATCTTTACCTACTGGCATCTTTACCTACAAGGACATTTAGATTTTGCTGGCTTTTTTGCCTGTGTCTTCCTGCTTTTATAAGTCATTACATCTCCTTGGATTAGTCTAACATGTGCTAGGTGTTGACTTTCCAGGCTCCATCTATTCAGTCTTCCTGGCAGCAGTTCCCCCTGCATCAATTGAAGCATCATCCTTTACACCTACTGGGTACCAAATCCTGGCACTGTAAGATGTCTTCTTCTCTTGTAATTAGGAATTAGCTCTTGACCCATGTCAGGGTTGATTGAAAGCTTCTTTCCAGGAACTGGAATCTTGACCAGTGGGACAGAGAGCCTAAACACAATGGTTTCCATTTCATCTTTACACTTGTGGAAGGACAAGTCTCTTGTCTCTTGCCTTCTTGTCTCCAGACCTGTTCTTAAGATTTCCATGAAGTCCACAAGTCTCCAGTACCCTTCAAGAGAATCCCCCTTTTCTTAAGCTCACAGAATTGTAACCAGATAACCCTACATCAGGGGGCTATGGTTAACTCACTCCTAAGTGAGAGTGGCATAATTCTCTGTGGGCTTTGGAGAGGGCCAGACCTCCACCCTAATCGCAGACTTGTGGTTCCCCAGCTGGATGCCCTTAGACACATTCATTTTTCTCCAGGGATGTCACATCATTGTAATATAACAGCAACGAGCCCTGAAGCCTGATGCTCAGGCTTGCCAGTACTTTGGAATCACCTAGGGAGATACAAAATGACCAAATGCCTGGGCTCTGTCCCGAGAGATCCTGATTTAATGATTTTGGGGTGCATTTTGAATGTTGGGATTTTATAACTCACACAGGTGTTTGAGAAAATTGAGGTAGAAAATTTTCAAGAGCAAACAGATAAGTTGAATGCACCTGTAAGGCAAGGATTGACAGAAGCAACCCTGCTTTCCTTAGTAAGGTAAACATGACTCCCTGCTTTCACTGCTGGCACTGTTTCTTTGTTTGGGAGGGGGTAGTCATAGCGATGCAAAGTAACCTCGCTTATTTATCCCATTTGAGGTGAAGGACAATCATGAATGTAGCCAGAATCATAGAACATACAAAAATGTGATTGCTTTCACATCCGTGGAGGAAAACTAGGGCGAGTTCAACAATGCTTTGTGAGAACGTTCTATGGAGTAACTGCTTTAATGGATAGACAAAATTGATTTATAATTACCATGGCAACAGCAAAATGGAATGATGTCTTCCTGAGGGATATGGACCAGGACTGAGGAGGATTCTGTTTCACTTTGGCCCTGCAACTTGCTGAGTGACCTTGGCTCCCTCAAGTAGGTCATCTCTGGAGTTCTTGGTTTCCCCAGAGCCTATTTTCCAATCTGTAAAATCTTCAATTGAGTTCTTTAAGGAAGTGCGTTGATATGGTAGTAGTTAAGACGCTGATGAGAAGATGCTGTAGGAGACAATGAAAGCAGGACCTTGAGCCTGATCCAGGGGTGAATTACAAATGCTGTTTGCCCATCAGCTAGCTTCCCCATAGTTTACGAAACCTAGGTAGTCTTCTGTCTTCATAACATCTTTTAAGTAAACAGGGTGTTACATGGAAAACTCCCATTCAACCTAGCGCTTCTCCCCCTCAGTCCTATTGACATGTTGGGTTTGGTTTTGTTGCTGTTGTTGAATGGGACTGCTCTGCTTGTTATACATTATTTACCAATGTCCAAGACTGATACCTAGTAGATTTCAATAGAACTTCTTTGTGACAAGAAGAAAGCATTTCCAGACGTTGGCAAGTGTCCCCTGAGGTAACAGAAAGTCCCCTCAAGTTAAACAACACTGCTGAGCCCCATTGTCATGAAGCATGCTTGCTTTAGCAAAGCAGCAGAGTTTGTGTATGCACAGTAGTTATGTTTGTGGTGTCCCCAGAGGCTCTTAAGCTGTCCTCAACCCAGACAGCTGTTGGGAGTCCCATGTCCATTGTCACAGATGGGGATTCTGTGCTTGCATAGCCAGTGGTAATAATAAGAACTCTGGCTGCCATTTATTGAGTGTTTACTATGTGCTATGTACATGGCTGAGTGTTTTATATCTTTCATTGTCTCCATTAATTAATGACATTGACAGAGTTTGCAAATCAGTGGCTGGTATGCCAGATCCAGGTCTTCAGTATGATGTTTTTGGCACACATAACATGTGTGTGTGTGTTTGTGTGTGTGATGTATGTGTATGTGTGTGGAGGCTGGAGACCAACTTTAGGTGTCATTCCTCAGGAGCTGGTATTTTGAGACAAGGTCTCACTGAGACCTGGGGCTCACCCAGTAGGTTAGGTTGACTGGCCAGTGAGCTCCAAGTATCCTGTCTCCTCAGACCCAGGACTGCAAGTGTATACCTCTGTGACCTGCTTTTTTTTTTAATGCCAGTCGTGGCTGGGAATCAAACTCAGCACCAAATGCATGTGTGACAAGCACTGTACTGAGGAGCCACTTCCTCAGCCCCTCACAGAATTGGTTTAATGTTAATATCTTGTCAACATTTTCACACTGCTGAATACATATATCAATCTATTTCTAGTGTCTCAAAAATTTTGACAAGTCTGATGACAGGCGGTCAGTTTGGGTCATGCAGACACACTGACTGGCTTCTAGATAAGACGTAGGACCATTTTCCTGCATCCCTACCACTCCCTGTGAAATCTTCAGTACTTAGTGTGTGTGTCAGCTGCCATTTGAGACCCCACTGATCACTTTTTTAAAGCCCAACTTTATCAGTCTCATGGGCTAGCTCCTTTTTTAACTGTTACATTCTGCCTTACATACTCCATGTGTGGTGTATGTTACTGTTCTCCTTTTAAAGGCGGGGAAACTGGGGCTCAGGAAAAGCAAAGCTCTTGCCCAAAGCCATATAATGAATGATCAATTGACAAAGCAATTGCAAAGCAAATAGTCTTGCTGCCCCTTCCGAATAACCCTGCCTGGCAGCGCTCAGAGGATGCTGGGCACGCATGTCCCTACATCCTGAGATGCCCTGGCCACATTTTCTGCATTTTAGAGTTTCCTTGGAGAGCCAACTCCCACTGTCCCTTTTGCTCACCAGGAACCACATGTGGCCAGGCTGTGAAGAGTGTCTTTTGACTATAGTTCCCCCAGGCTGTGTTTTTCTGTGTCTGTACCACTTTTGGGCTGTGTCCAAGGGCTGCTCACACACTCCTACGTAGCTGAGGGGCCAGCTGGTGTGTATGTGTGTGCTTCTGCCTGAGACGAGGCTGCTTGCCTGTGGGGAGGATGTGATTGCTTTAGGAAATTAAGTGGGAGTGATTAATTAGGAAATGTACTGAGGACTCTGGAAAGAAATAGAAGCTGAAAAAAATGGACCCCTAAATACAGAACACTTCTTCTGGCCACATGGTTAAGGAGACTGTGCTCGGAGGGACTGAAAGCATTTCACTCTGCTGTATCTAAAGCTGTTGCTTTGGTGGAGCATCGCCTTGCACGAGGATGCTGGAATGAGCCCCAAGGCCAGCTGGTCCAGCCACTCCTTTCTCTGAACAAACTTGAGGGCACAGGAAACCCTGAGGAGGGTGAGCAGGAAGTAGGAGTTAGATTATAGAAAATAGTAGGACTTGGGACTCAAAAAACCTGGGTCTCTGTTACATTCTGCCTTACATACTCCATGTGTGGTATATGTTACTGATACTTTCCTGCCAATGGGCAATGCCAGACCAGTCTCTGTCAAGCTTCTCACTGTGCAATGAAGTGATTTTCAAAGAGTAAATGAGCAAAAACCTGTATAATAAGTGTCGCTGAGTAGTATGTGTGATAGGTGGTGTTCTACAACCTCCTTTGTGTTTTCTTAACCCCTGTGACCATCCCACAAAGTTTGTACTATTATTAGCTCACTTTATAGAAAGGAAACAAAGACTCTTGGAGGATACGCTATTTGTGTAATGTTCCAGCACTGCTAAGTGGCCAAAGCCAAATTTCACCTGCAGGTTGACTCAGGATTCCATGTTCTCAGCCTCCTAAGTGTTCTGCCTCTGAAGCATATTGCATAGTTTACAGGTAACATTAATAATCAATAAGAAAATGACACATAATTTTTATATAATTGGTTCATTGTAAAGCAATTGATGTTATGCTTTGTGAGGTTGAACTCTGAGGAATTGACGTTTTTGTTCCCAAGAAAGGTTAGTCAGGCAGTGGTGGCTTATGCCTTGAATCCCATCACGCAGGTGGCAGAGGCAGACAGATCTCTGAGTTCAAGGCCAGCCTGGTCTACAGAGTGAGTTCTGGAACTGTGTGCCGTTACACAGAGAAACCCTGCCTCGAAAAACAAAACAGCAAAGACAAACAAAAGGTTAGATGTAGTAATTTCATAGAAGTTATTATTATACAAGTTGGGTGAGCATCCATGATCCAAAATTCCAAACCCGCCACTATCCCTGAATCTTAAAATTTTTGAGAACCAACGTGATGCCTTAAGTGGAAAATCCTGTAACAGTCCTAATATAATGAGTTGTAGTCAAAATGCAAATTCCTAAAACACACTGTGTGTCTTGGTCAGTGTTTCTATTGCTGTGATGAAATACCACAACCAAAACAATTTGAGGATAAAGGGTTTACTTGGCTTATACTTCTACTTCACTGTTCATCATTGAAGGAAGTCAGGACAGGAACTCAAACAGAGCAGGAACCTGGAGGCAGGAACTGATGCAGAGGCCACGGAGGAGGGCTGCTTACTGGCTTACTCTTCATGGCTTGCTCAGCTGCTTTCTTATAGAAACCCAGGACCATCAGGCCATGGATGGCCCCACCCACAATGGGCTGGACCCTCCCCATCAATCACTAATTAAGAAAATGCCCTATAGGCTTGCATGTAGCCTGATATTATGGAGGAATTTTCTTAATTGAGGGTTCCTCCTCTCAGATGACTTCAGTTTATGTCAGGTTGATAGGACACTATATATAAAATGATGATCAGGTTGTGTGTACAAAGTGCATATGAAGCAGGAATGGCCATCGTGTTTAAACCTGTATTTCATTTCCCAGGTAGTTAGTGTATATAACATGTGACCATTCTAAGATGTGGGGTGAGGGTGGGAGTGGGTAAGGGGTACGCTATGATGTCTAAAACACAGAAGTCACAGAATGTTTCTTCCTTTCTATCACAGGGCTAGCACTGCCTTATCCTTGTGCTGCTGTCCCATGACAATGGGACAGAACATGTGTGTTGGGAATGCATGGAACTCAAAAACCAGGATCGACTGCTGTTATCGATCACCCCCTACCTCCTACCTGCAGAGTCCTACCATGCGAAACTCCACCTTCATGTCCCAGCATGGCTTTGTGTTTGAGGGTCTCTGTGTCTAATAAAACCTTTCAGTAACATACAGGTGAAACATGGGCCAGGGAGCTATTGTTTTATTCCATGAGACTTTGATATTTTCAATATGCTGCATTCTAATACGAAGCTTCCTGCCGGGCTGAGTTGAATGCCATTGCCTTCACTCACATAAGAATTATAGTGCCACCAGCATGGAATACATTTTTGGCCCTGGCCTCTTAACTCGCTCCTATGGCATTCTCTCAGGGGTTCTAGCAGGGCAGCCTCTTCTTCCTCTCACTGATTTTTTGACTCCTTTGCCTGCCTTCTTTTTGGAAACTCTCTTCAACCCCAGTGCCACTTGTGAATTACTGTGCAATAGAGGAATCTCTCTGACTGCTGGGGGTATGGGCTCTAGGGCTTTGCAGGAGACCTTGAAGGTTACTGACATTGCTATCCCTGGAGCCTCTGGTCAGAATAAGGTTGGAGAGGTTAGTGGTCCAAGAGAAGAACAGGTCCAGGTCTTCATGGGAGACCCTAGATGTGCCACTGGATGCATTTTCTGCGTCTCTCCAGTCAGCCTGGAAGACTAGTAGGATGGATAAGCAATGAGTCTGCTCATCCTGGAGCCCTTTTTCCTCCCCAGAGTTCTGGTGATGAGAGGCGTTAGCCAAGGGAGGGTTCGGGCTTGGGCCTGTGCATCAACATTGGAGTTCCTGGTAACAGTGAGAGATAACTTTTATGGAGAGCTTATGTTGTGCCAGGCACCATGCTAAGTGCTTTTAATGCTCCATTTTACTGCACACAGGGCTTGGATTGGATCCGAACTGAGGCGCAGGGGGATAAATAGGACACATACCTGGCATGCAGCTGTGATTCAGGGCAGCCCATTCAACCCACTGCTTTGGTTTTGTAACCGTGACTCTGTAGCTTATAGTCTTCTTAATTCTCCTGATGCTAGAGCAGCAGGTTTCACTCGCCCCTGGGTATAAAAACGATGCCGATAAACAGTGCCAGTGGTCCCCGAATGAAAACCCCAATACCTACCGTTTATTTGCTGCTTGGGTCTTGCTTGAGGAGCTTGGTTTTCTGGTGCAGGTTGCAAATCCTATCAATAAAGGAGTGAGGAGAAACTGAGCAGGAATCAAACTTAGGAGAGTAATGTAATTATTTAAGCAGGGGAGCCCATTCATACGTTCATTTGTTCATTCCTTGGACAAAGGTCTATGCCGTGTGCCGTGTGCACCTGTGGTGCAGTGGGACCGCCATAAAGCAGTTATTACCTTGCCACTTTGCTTACGAGAATCACCTCCCCACACCCACTGCCGTGGTTGCAATAACAGCGAGGCAAAGCAGAACGAAACAGAGCACACTCAGAAAGCCTAGGGAGGGTACGCGTCTCCCTTGCTGGTAGGAAATGCCAAATGATAGCTCCTCGAAAAGTTAAACATGGAATTACCATGTGACTCACCAGTTCCACTTGAAGTGGATGCCCCGAAGAACTAAATGGGGGGACTCAAAGCAGATAACTGTGTAACCAGTGTTCATCGCAGCGTTATTTGAAATAACTCAAGGAGGAAACAACCCAGGTGCCAATCAGCAGATGAATGGTGGGCAAAATGTGCATTTATACATAACGGGGGTTGATTTGTCCTCCAGAAGCAGTGGAACTCTGAGGCACACCGCAGTGTGACTGGACCTTGAACGCATCGTGCGGAGTGAAAGAGCCCGCACACAACAGAACGAACACTGTATGACACCACGTGATTATATGAAACATTCACAGTAGGCAAATTCATAGGTAGCAAGAGCGTTAGAAGGTGTCAGGGGCTGGTGGGTTAAAAGTGATGGTGGCAAGGGCTGCTAGTTCAGAGGGTAAATGTGCTTGCTGCCAAAACTGATGACCGAGTTCTTTCCCTGCCCTGAGTTTGGTCCTTGCAACTCACATGATAGAGGGAGAGAAGTGACCTCTCCACATGTGCTGTGGAACATGCATACTATGAATCCACATGCACCAATAAAAAACGTAAGTTTTCAGGAGCTGGGAAGGGATGAGACTACGTGCCTGATGGGCACAGAGGTTCTGTTTGAGTGACAAAAATGTTCTGGGAATGGAGATGGTGATAGCCATACAATGTTGAGAACGTCCTTCATGTCACTCACTAGACAATGTACTAAAAAATAGCTAAATGATGTAATTATATTAAAATTTTTTAAATTAAACCAAAAATGTTTAACATTAAAAATGCCTATCCCTACTTGATTGCCTAAGATTAAATCAAATTTGCAGGCACAATAAATATAACCATTATCATTAGAATGGCAAAATCATTTTCCATACACTTTACCACATTACAAAGTAAATCTCATCACAGAGTGATATATGGTAGAAAGTCTACTTAGTATAGAAAGAAAACTCTATAGAAACCCCTTTCTTGCCCAGCACAGCACCCAAGCCTTCTGCCAAGCACAGGGCTTGGCCTAGAGTATAGGCATATTTCTTTTTCTGCAGAGCCAAACTGGGAACACAATAATTCTATTTGTAGTTGAAAATGGCAGTGAGGCTGTTGAGTGTAAATTTTACTACCATGGCAACCGTGGAACACAAAGATGATAAAAATGAAAACGCAGGAATATTTTTGGCAGGTGGGGTCAGCTGGAGGTAACATGGTTCTTTGCAGGTAACTGCAGGATTTGAAGGAGAGTGAATTGTTAATAATTGTTAAAAACTCAGAATCCCAACCTAGGCTGTGTCTTCTTTGTTCCAGTTGAGGGCATCCAGGCTGCTCTTTGGACCAGCTGAACCAAGGCAGAGAAAGGATGAAGTTGAAGTTAGTAATGAACTCTAGGAATCTTTGTTAGAAGTTTTCAATGTAAGACAGGAGGCCAACCAATTTTGTCTGCACTGATTCCCAGCCTAATTCAGTCCCTGGGAAGACGCACCATGGGCCTCAGAGATCTCCCTTGCTCTCAGAACTGCAGCTGCTGTCTGGGCATATGGCTGGGGTGAGAGGAAAGAAGACCACAATTTGTCCTTTAAGGAAAGATATTTGGGAACCAAAGGATGCATCTTTCTGTGTTGTTTCCCAGGTCAGACTGTCTCCCTTCCAAAGAAGAAAGAGCCATGCAAAGCCGCTGTAACCCTCAAGTCTTTCACCTAGCTCTCTCTGTGTTTAGGCTTAGCTCACAATTTTGAATAGAAAAGAAAAAAACTTTGCTTCACCGCCACTCCTGTCACCCACAAGCTGGGGGCAGTTTTAGAACTCAGAGCCTGATTTCCACATGGTCCCTTTCATGTCCTTACTCTGCCTGTGATGTCTCTATCTAGACTCAGTTCCGAGCTACATCCTTTCCAGTCCTTGATGTAACACTGTGAAAGAGGCAGACTTTCTGACACTGTGGCTGAGTGTAACGTGTTTGGAAGACTTTCGGCAGCCTCTGAGGGAAGGTGGGGTGATTGTATGGCAGTTGCATTACTGTGAAATGTATGAGGGCTGAATAGGTATCCTCTTGGACACATGTTAGTTGTGTAACTCAGGACGTAAGCATCAGTGTTATTGTGTATTATGAAATGGATTTAGGGATACCTATTTTCCAGGGTTCATAGCATGTCATGTATCACACGTGTGATACAAGCACCTATACCCTACATGTAAAGAGTACTTCTGATTATGAGACCAAGTAGTCATTTTGTGGTTTGACATTTGAATGAACTGGTGCTTCTCAGAATGTAGCAATTTAAGATGGTCTTCGGCCACCTGCATGCACAACACCCAAGGGTAGCATCTACAGCTCACTCAGTGTAGTCATATACCTTTAGTTACCTGGTTTGTATACATCATTTCTTCATCTCACAGCAACTCTATGATGTCAGCATCATTATTTTACCTGGCTTCCAGAAGAAAACCTAGGCTTAATTTCCTTAAATGTTCCCTCTAAGATCACCCAACTACGAAGGATTTAAACCCAGAGCCCAGATGCTTAACCAGTATTCTGGGCACCGATGTGTGGGATGTGTGTGCATCATTGGAATCCATTTAAGGCTGAATCAGGAAAATGGCTGCCTCAAATTCAGAGGCTCATGTTGTGCTCCTTCATTTTAAGAAGTGCCTGTCCTATCATGGGCATGTTTCCCTGTGCTGCAGGATGTTGCTTTTCCGGGCTTGCCACATCTAGTCCCCATCAGTCATGCAGTAATTAGCTCATTCTTTCCTTCCTTCATCCTGTCAACACTCACTTGTAGAACAGCATCACTGCACTGTGACTGCTAGGTTTGAGGTCATCTAATGGGGTGCCCCGGGCGCTGTACTAGTGAGTTTCACACATTATCATATGTACTCTGCATGGGAGGCCTCATTACTTCCTATTGTGTATCCCTTCTTCACAGTTGATTAAAGGCATGCATGAGGCATTAAGCAGAGACATGGAGAGATGGCTCAACAGTTAAGTGCATGCTGTTGTTTTGCAGAGGACCAGAGCTCAGTTTCTAGCACCCATGTCAGTTGGACAGCTCACAACTACCCGTGACTCCAGCTCCCAGTGGGGGATCTGATACCTCTGGCCTCTGTGGGCACCTGTACTCATATGTGTCTATACAGACAAACCCACAACATTTCTAAGACATTGAAATAACTATCTTAGGTTCCCCCAAATTGTGTCACAGCCACGATTCAGATTCTTCAAAGCTCTGTATAACCCAAAGAGATGTTTTAACTCTTCAGTACCCCCAGTATTAGTCATCTAGGTAGAGTCCCAAGCTGGGGGAGACACCAGAACACCTGGAGGGCTTGTTACAATGCAGCTCGATGGACTTCCGTCTCACCAGGCATCCTGCTCCAACAGGCTGCGGAAGGCCTGCCTCCCAGTGTGCATTCATGGCTGGTTCTCTCTGTGGAATGCCACTGTGGTTGGTCTGCAGAGCACACTTTGGGGGGTCACTGCTCCCACTGACGATCCCGAATTTATTACTCCCCTAGAATTACGCAGCATCTAGTATACAGTAGTCACCTGAAGTATATTTGTTTAGTTTGAATTGTTCAGTTGCAGATCCGCCTTTCATTTATGGACTATGTTGTTTTGACCTCTCTGTGTGCCTTCTTAAGCTTCACCGTTTAGGGTTTCAGAAAGTTCCATGGGGTCAGATGCCTTTATGCATGATGCAGGGTCTTGCATCTATGGTATGCTGGGTAAATATTAGCTTGATTGGTCGAATTAGAGATGAATCTCGCTGAGACCTGAACTGAAAGCTGGATGGCATCTAAGATGTTAGGTCTTGAGGCACTCCCCAGATTCTTACAGAGGGCCTGGTGCCATAGTTGGTGTTCATATGTGTTTGTTGAATTCCTTTGTGGTCAACAACCTGGACATTTACCTGGTATCTTGAGCCTGATTCCAGTTTGGTAGTTCAGCCTTAAAACTAAAATTGGTAGATGAAATTTTCTAGCAACTACTCTCAACCCTGCCCACACATTGAAATCACTGGGGGCTTTAACATGATGTGATGGTACCCCATATTCCCCAGCCCCAGAGATTCTGGCTTGGTTAATCTGGAGTGGCCTGAGGCAGCAAGACTTCTAATGCACCTCTTGGTGATTTAATGTGCAGCCAAGGTTGGAGATGTCACTGGGGTATGTAGCCTCCTATTTTCCTTGGACATTTCCAGAAGACTGTGTATGTATCATGTGAATGTACGTGAGCATACATGCAGAGAAATGGGGATCTGTGTCTTCCTCTTGAGTGGTCCATCTCTCATACTCCTAAAACGAGGATAAAAGGACTGTAAGTCAAGTCTCAGGTTGAAACTTTCAGTTGGCAAAGTCACAAGGATGCGTGCCACCGTCTCCTGCGGCCGTCTTTGGGTGACTGCTGATTGTCACATTCCATTGATGAGGGGGCTCTTTTTTTTTTTCCAGACTGGAGGTGGGAATAGGGGATGAATGCAGGTGGTGTGGCTGTTGCAAGGCCCTTTTGTTCTCTCTCAGTTCAGAAGGGGCTGTCCTGGAGGGGCCGAGGTGTGGGGCTTAACATTTGGCACCATGTGTCTTGGTACTGAGCTTATTCTTGGGTTTCTTGGTGGAAACACACCCGGCTATGTGAGCCCACAAGCTGGCTCAGAGTATTGGGAAAGGTCGTGCTGGGGCCTCCGCCCCAGCAGGTTTCTTGACTCAGCACAATCCTGGTGTAATTAAGCATGGCAAGAAGAAAAAAGGAGCATAGGCTGGTGCTTACCCGTGTGCATTCAGCCCAGGCCCCAGGGGGCTTGGGTATTCAGAAGTGCCAGCTGCTCTGGATTTATGGGAGCCCGGGTTTGGCTCACCAAGGGCCACCTCCATGTCTGGGACTCAGCTTCACTAGCCAGTAGGATTGACTCTCCTAGTGGCATGACTGAGTGAGCAGCTCTCATTCTCCCTGGGCCTTAGTCTCTTCTCCTGTGCCGTTTGAAGCTGTGAGTGAGGCACATGATTACAGCAGCACATTCAAATCACCTCCATTGTTTGTGCATAGCACATGGCAAGGAGCTGTGCTGGACACCAGAGCGGGAGATGAGTCTTAGACTTGGCTTCTTTCAGGAGATGGGAAAGCACTGTACAGTCTGGACTCCAATTACCTATCTGGGCCAGACAGGTAATATAAGTAACTTGGGTGCCTGCAAAGTAATAGGAATGAGTAGGTGTCCAGTGAGCTTGGTTCCACATGCCCAGTCAGGTGCTACAGCACATGCTCGAGGGTTTCCTGTGCTGTAGCGTTGGCCCCTGTGGCGGTGATACAGAGTTTGTGGGATTTAAGAGATAAGGCCTAGCGCATGGTAATGAGGTCATGAGGACACTGTCCTTGCAAAGATTCATGTCATTCTCTTAATATTCCAGCCGAGGTTGGTCTGAAGGAGCACACCTAACCCTGGACTCTAGCTGTCTGACTGGCCATTTGATCTCTCCTACATTGTGTTCCCTGTGCAATGCCTTCTGCATGAAACTCTCACCAGAGCTGGACAGATGGAGTCCCCCCACCTCATACTTAAATTTAAGTACAAAGTGTTTTGCTTTAACAATAGAAAGTGGACCAGGAGAGGGCTTTGTTTGGTTGGTTTGGTTTGGTTTGGTTTTTCAGGACAGGGTTTCTCTGTATTTAGAGGCTATCCTGGAACTCACTCTGTATAATCAGGCTGGCCTTGAACTCACAGAGATTCGCCTGCCCGCCTCCTGAGTGCTGGGATTAAAGGCATGCACCACCAACTCCCAGCTCCTGGAGAGTATTTTAAAAGCTCTTTTACCAACTGAATAACAGCAGCAACCCATGTAGTGGGATTGGATGTTGAGCAGCAAGTGTGAAACCCACTTCTGGTCACTGTGGGCCCTGAGTTCTCCACTGGGTATTGGATCAGGGTAGAGGTGTTATCAGGATGAAAATGGAGCAGGGAAGAAACTGAATTGACTGACTATGCCTCTTTAGAAGCAAGAGAACTGAGGGTCATAGAGGAGGAACAGAACAGGGTCTTGTGCCCTTGGAACAACATGTAGAGCTAAGTTGGCCTCTGTCCTTCACCCACCTGGTTCCTTCTGGTCTCCTTTCCATCCTGCACTGTGCCCCATTGCCCATCACTAGACTGTACTCACCTCTTCCCACAGGGAGGGTGATCTGCAGATTTTGCCTGTCTGTAACGAGAGGGTCAATGAGATGGGTTCTAGAATTAAAGAAGCCGGAGTCAACCCAAGAGTCTTCCCTCTAAGAAGCAAAAGAAGAAACAACAGACTTGGGCTTAGGGAATGACATTGGCAAGTCCTTTTCTCTGAGGTTTGAAATCTACATAGCTTCTAGGGCTCTTTTGGTTCTGATGTGCTGCTATTTTTAGCTCTGATCTCCCGAATATAGGGCTCTCCCACTGTTTTATTTGTCCATCTACGTACCCCTGGCTTATGTTTTCCATGGAGAGAATGCTGCGGTAGAAGATGCCTTCTTGCTTAAACAATCTGATCCCATGCGGTGCCCCACGCACCAGCCCTGGGCCCCAAGCCACGTCAGAGTCTACAAACCACAGCCTGAAATTGCAGCCATCCAAGGCAGCGGAGTCTTTAATTTGGGCTTAAAATAGCCCACAGCCTGAGAGTTTTGTGGGGACCAAGAGCAAGGTGTAGGAACGGGTGCTGGGAGCCTATCTCAGGAACTAAGGCCATGAGCTGTGGGAAAGGCATGGGGAGGGATTGGGTGCCTGAGTTGGAGGTCCCATAGCTCATCTGATGTTACCTCTTGAGCCTCTTTCATAATATGAGGGGAACAATGTGGTGGCAAAATTACACAGGGCCCGTCCCCTCCATTTGGAAAGCCTATGTGCCCCTCCTCTTTCTTCAAATCTCTGTGCGTTGTAATGTTAGCTATTATCAGCACCACCGTGATTATGATCTCTTGAATTACCTTCCAATTACATGCTCCCTCTTGGGTGCCATTTTCCCTGTTTACTGTTGAACAGTGCCCCCTGGAGTTGTGAAAGCAGCAACACAAGAGCAAAGAGATAGCGAGCACATTGGACCAGGGGCTGTTCTCACTACTTGGTGTGCATAAGCTTGCTTAGTTCTCAACCCAACAAAAGGAACAAGTAAGGTACTTATGTTGGAGGTTAGCCCCATTGTACAGGCAGGAAATGGAGGCACAAAAACCTTCAAGAACACCCTTAAAACTGTGCACTATTTCTGTCCATCCAGGACTGGGAGAGTTTGAGCCTGATGGTGGCGCCCACATAGTCAGCCATTGTCTTTCCCCCAGAGAAATTGTGGTGGGGTTTATTCTTGTCACTGCATTGTTGGCTACTTTCTTGATTTTGATCTTGCTGGAGTATAGAGGCTTCTACAATAAGGGTCAGCAAACATTTTTGTACAAGTAATTATTTAGTTTCTGGTGCTCATTCAGCCTTAGTGGAATGACAAGAGTCAGTTCTGTCCACGTAGAGCAAAAACAGCCATAAGCACTATGGAAGTGGGTGATTGTGGCTGTGTTCCAAGGAAATCTTATTTATGGCTATCAAAATTTGAATTTCATGTGATTTTATGTGTCGTGAAATATTATACTTTTAATTTTTTTCCTAGCCATAAAAACATAAAATCTATTCTTAGCTCCAAGGCCATAGAAGAAGCAGTGGACTTGATTTGTCTTGTGGCCTGCAGTTTGCTGACCCCTGTCCCAGAACACAAGGACTTGGGGTTTGGGATTTATTGTCATTTCTGCTTCCACAATGAATGGATTACTGGAGGTAGGCTTTGTCACTACTCTGAATGACTTGGGGATACTGCTGATTTCTAGGGGATAAGTAAACATTCCCCTTCTCAAAGCAAAGGATGGAAAGCCAATTCTGTCACAAAGACTGGGGAAAGGGCAGGTGGGGGCCTCTTTGCTTAGCCTTCATGGGTATGTGTAGGAGGGTAAGGAGAGAATGATTTTTTTCCTCTACGTGAATTGTAGAGATTTATTCTTCACAAATAGACCTATGAATAGAACGTGATTCATAATGGGAAACAGATTTCTTCCCCCTCAAGATAAATGGAATGTCCCCACCTCCCAAACTGAGAGGAGAATTGTTTCCTCTTTACAAAGGAAACAAATTGGATTCCCCGAGGAATAATCAGGGAAGTTTTTTAAATTGTCATAATAAGCAAGATATGGTTTCATGGATGATGAAAGGAGACTTGCCTTCCCTGAGTCTGGACACGAAGGATGAGTTGGACAATCAGACAGGCCCTTCTCCCTCCCTGTCTTGTTCCTGTCCCTTGGCACTTTATCAGTGCCAGATGGCAAAGAGTGACTCCTGCCTCAGCAGGGTTGGTTGGCCTGCCCTGGTCCCACTGGCTCACTCTGAAGACATTCTCTTCCTTTCCAACTCTTGGGTCTACTGAAGGAGGTTGCCTTTCGTCAGCCAAGCTTGCTGACATCTTTAGTTCACTTTGATCTAGAGGAGAGGGCACTGCAGAAGGGAGACTAGCCTGGGCAAAGGTGTGATGTCTGGAAAGAGCCTGGTGGCTGCAGAGAACTGTTGAATGAGCCATTTGGGGTTCCTTTCTGGACAGTTGGGGTGTTGGGTTGAGGCCTTTTATCTTGTAGAACGTGGAGAACCATGGAGAACCGTAGAGGATTAAGGAATGAACTTGGAGAAGAGCTGGCATGGCTCAACGCGGTTGTATACAATGGCAAGAGTTAGTCTACAAGCAGGTGCTTAGGGAGGGGAACGAACTGCCATCGCCTGATTGGGGATTTCCAGTCCCTCACTGGCTGCTGGAGACCTGGAGACCCCTTGTCCTCATTGCTCATGACTAATAAACTGATGTCTCTAGTTTCTTGAGAACATAATAGCAGAGAGAAGGAGCTGAGACCTCTAGGTCCGCCCTTTAGAACCATTGCTCTATGGGCAGTGCTTCTAAATGTGTCTGAACTGGGGCTAGTTGCTTAACCTAGCTGGACCTTACTTGCCCACAAAATGGCAGAATAATGATAAGATTAGTATGGGATTGCTAGGAGGACTTAAAGGAAATGAACAGAACCTGATACATTAGGAAATAAAACATAGAAAAACTGTCATTAACCATTTTTTTTCTTTCTCAGTAGTAGTGGTTCCTAGTTTATTCAAGCCTTTTAAATTTTATCAAATCCTTTTTTTTTTTTGCTTCTTCACATGATCTCATTTGGTTTTCTCACAAGACCTCTGAGGATCAGCACGGGCTACTAAGCCATTTTGCAGACAACAAGGATGGTTTTCCAAAACCACATGATTAGCATGTTATACAATGGGCTGTAAAAGCTACACACTTATCTACTTATTCCTGACTTCATGTCACATGCCCGCTTACAGGGACTCAGAGCTGTGTCTGACTTGTGGATGCTTCTGTAAGTGGCGAGCATTCTCTTTTCTCAAGGAGCTTTGGGTGTCATCAAAAAGCCAGCGCTCTATTCTAGAAAGTATAGAGACCCACGTGCAAATGGAACCACCCATGCCATCCCCAGATAAAGACTGACTAGAAGACTCACATGATGCCATCACATGGCACCCTTGTGCTGAACCTGCAGAGACCTGCCTCTGATTTCCTGCATGTCACTTGGCAAATTCCTTCCATGTGTGAAAAAAAAAAGAAGCCAACATTCTGGTGGATAGTGTTAGCTCCAAGTTGCATCACTTCACTCCGCCCCCTTTGCAACAGACCTTAACATTATTCTGTGATTACTTAGCATCATCCTTCCCAAATGTGCATCAAATTAAAGAGTTATTAGGGCATGGCAGGACATGTTTATGGGGAAGAATTTCCTTTAAAGTCACAGCTCAGCCTGAACTCACTTTATTAGTGTTTATACAAAGCATGTAGCCAGTTCCAGTGCAACCCATGTTTATATTCTTGCAGCAATCATTGCATTCCTTGGGCTATTCCGTCCTCTTTTCTTAAAGTGATCAGTGTACCTATGCTGTAAGTTCTTAACGTGTGTGCTGTGTGCCTGGCTAAACTTGGAGGTTTGCCCCATTCTGAAGTACAGCTATAACATGTCTCACAAATAGCTTCAGACTTGGAAATGGCCAGAGATCCAGGTGGACCAGATGGTGGTACACAATTGTAATTCTAGCATTAGGGAAGCTGAGGCATGAGGATCACCACAAGTTTGAAGCCAGCCTGGACTACATGTTCAGAGGTTATCTGAGTGACATAAAAGAACCCTGTCTCAAAAATCAGCACTCACAAAGGCATAATAAGCAACTATGCTTCTTGTGAGTAATTCCTTTGACCCTTGTGCTACCATGAGTGTCTGTGGCTCTAGCTAGCAGGCTGGTTTTAGTGATTTGCTCTAGACATTCCCAATGTTGACTTCGCTAACTCGTGAATATTAATGACATCTTCACTGACTTACAAAAGTATTCAACTTGGATGGTGAACACAATGCATTTCAAGACATCTTCAAATGTAACTCAATTAAAAATGCATGATGTCAGGGCTGGGAGAGATGGCTTAGCAGATAAGAGCACTTGTTGCTCTTCCAGGGGACCTTTGCAGTTCTCAGCACCCATGTTGGGTGACTCATAACCACCTATAACTCCAGGTCCAGGGCATCTGGCACTCTCTTCTGACCCCCTGGGCACCTACACACATATGGGATTCACTCCCTTTCATATACACATAAATAAAAATAATAACAGTAAATCTTTAAAACATAAAAAACAGTTATATTCAAGAGCTTAAGTTCAGGTGACTCTACCATTCAGCAGACTTTCGATGTTTGTTTGTTTGTTTATGCCTTTTATGTGGCAGATGTCATGCTGATCCCTGGGGAATTGAGGTATAACCAAAGTAGGGTCTTGATCCCAAGAAGGTAGTGTGTAGTAGTTTAGGTAAGATGATGGGATAGTACTACAGTATCCTGAGCAGATGCTTCCATTTGTGTGTCACCCTTCAGGACTTCAAGCTTGCATTATTTAGTTTTTAGGTACCTGGTACCCTGACCATCTGCTTCTATGTTACTTGCCCGCTTGTGATCCTAGACAAGTGTTTTAATCTCTCTGCATCTCCACTTGTTCGTTCATAAGATGGGACAACCTCATTGACTTCATAAGTTGGAAAGTCAGTCAGTACACATTGTCTCTTCTATAATAAGTACCCACTTAGCAGAAATTAACTCAGGTCCCCATGTAGCTGGCTGCAGCATTTGTACCTCAATTGACTGGAGCTATATAGCCTTTCAAAACTTAAATCTTGTTGAAGAAAACAGCAGAGTCCAAAGCCAATAATGGTTAACACCATAACCTTAGCGTCTCAGTCCGTTAATCTTTTTTTTCTAAGATGGAGGAGAACCTTTTCCACTTTATGCCATGAGCTAGAGAGGAAGAAAAATCATGGATACCTAAGTTGTCAGCCCTTTTTTGCTCTGTTGGTGTGATGCCAGGCCTGCCAGTCAGCATAGACTAAGCTATGCTGCATGGACAAATGATCCCGCAGCAGAATGGGAAACTAATACTGCTGCTTCTTATTATCACAGTGTAGTGCACTTGGTCTGGGCTTGTATGGGGGTGTGGCTCATGTTCCAACAGTCACTCAGGATCCCAGGCTCCCTCCATCTTGGGAGACCGCCATTTTTACACATGGTCTCTGCATGACTGGATGAGAAGTTAAAGGGGAAGACAGGGTGATGCTGTTGAGGGTGTTTTATGGCCTTGCCTGGAAGTGGAGTCTATTGCTTCCATTCCCATTCTTTTAATCAGTCAGATGGTCCCACTTACATGCAAAGGGTGTGGGAAATTTCATCTTGTGGGTTGCCGAGGGGGGAAAATGAAGCAGAGGGGAACGTATAGCCGTGTCTGCCATAGCACACTCCCTTTATTTTTTTGCCAGTTTTCCAAAGGCAGAGTCCAAATACTTCTGGGATTTGGGGCTGCTGCCTTCCATCGTTTGGAGAGTCATTTTGTCACAAGCTCCCACAGGCAGTGTGGGGATAGGTTTTGAAAAAAGACCTTCTGGGGAGACTTTGGAAGGGCTTGAGACTTCGGGGCATGACAAAGAGGGACACATCAAGTGAGCCCTTTGGGCTGGTGGTCATCAGCCCCTCAAGATGAGTGCTCAGAAAAGAGTATATTGCCTTAGTCATCTTAAGAAGGCTTTGGGAAAGATTATTTTTTTCTGAGAGTGAGGGTTGGAATGTTCTGGATTTGTCACCGAGAGGGAGAACTCTCTCTACAGGCTGTGCTTGTGATGGATCAGGGAGGGTGACATCGGGGCTGTAGGTTAGATGAGGTGTCTCTCCAGTGTTAATGAGGTGCCAAGGAAGGTCTTATCTTCACTTCTACCTTTACATGTGCTCACATTTTGTCTGGAGAGGTCTGAGTCCTACAAGTTGTTCTCTGACTTCCACATGCCCCTGCCCTCTACACACACACACATCAAACTTAAAAAAAAAAAAAAAACAGATCATTGGACAACAGAAGTTTCTGGAAGAATAGGCTAAGTAACTTGCCTGAAACTACATCACCATTGGTAAGGTTGGAGTTCTAGGGCATGCTTTCTGTGGGAGCTCAAACTCAAATGCCTGTAGGAACTAAGCGTATAACCCAAGTGAGGAAAGTACATCAGGTGGGCTGATGCCCTGTTGGTTTTTGACAGTTTGCCACAGCTTGAGTCATCTGGGAAGAGGGGAACCTCAATCGGGACATTATTTCTACCAGATTTGCCTGAGGGCATGTCTTTGGGGGCATTTTCTTCACTGCTAATTGATGTAGAGGGTTCATTCCACCTTGGGCATTGTTATTCCTGTGCAGATGGGCCTGGGCTGTATAAGGAAAGTAGCGGGACAAGCTAGTAAGTAGTGTTCCTCTGTGTTTCCTGGCCTGACCTCCCTCAACACTGGATTCTGGAATCTGGAAGTGAATGCCAAACATGCGCGCACACACACACACACACACACACACACGGAGTTGTTTTTGTCACAGTGTTTTGTAGCAGAACCAATAAGCAAATAGGACAGCTGGAGCATTTCAAGCCCTCACCCTTTTAAGTGTGTCTCTTAATACTAGCTTGTGGTGGTCACAAAGTTCCAGAGTTATCTGATGGTCCGATTTTGCAGGGGTAGTAGGGTAGAAGACAGACCAGACAATTCTAGAATTGTCCAAAATGTCAAAAACTGACAGTTGATTTATACATGCACAAATCGCAAGGAGTCCTAGACAAAACAGGTCTGTAAGTCAGAATTCACTCGGGGCTGGAGTCTGCAACTCCTACTTCTGTTCCTCCGCAAAGTGACTGCTGTATCCCCACGTGTGCCCCTTTTTGTCCTAGAGCACGAAGCTAAAGCAAGCAGAACGTGCTCCTGCTGCAAGGAAGGAGAGGAGAGACTCCTTTTCTGTCCCTGTGACCCCAGCCAGACATCCAGGTTGCCCCTTCTGTTAGGCTGGTTCTTCCCCCATAGGTAGCTGTGTACACGGGCTTTGCTGCAGGCTTTTGCAGGTGTAAAATTAGATATGCCAGAGTACTGCCAAGTCAGACATGTAGCCCAGGGAGGCTCAGTTCCCGAACAACTGTGGTAGTGTGAAGCCAGTTTTTTAAATCAAATTCAGCCATTTCTTTCCTGAATGCGTGTATATGTTTTAAAACTTGTGTTTGGTTATGTAAGGGATGAGAATGAAGTGCAGAATTCAGAGAACACTTGAACAATGCCTCCTGGTGGGTGAGAGAACTCTGAGGGATCCACAGGGAAACACAGCTGCCTGGGATCTGTAGGATGGGAATCGGATGGTTCTGGGACACATGCCGGCTCTTCTCTGTCATCAGGGTAGGTGAGTGGATGACATGAAGTCCTTGGACTGGGACAAAGACAGAAATGACACACTCTGGTGCAGGGCAATTTGACTGGCTCCCGAGAACTGCCATTGTGCTTAGCACGTGTCTTGGGCAGATGGCCCGATTTGCATCTTGAAAGACTTCTTTCTACCTTTTACTTTAGCTAGGTCTAGGTAGGGTCTTAGGTCAGGTGAATTACTTTTGTTGATAAGTTTTTGGAGGGCATGGGAAATTGTCTCTATCAGAGTTGCCTGTGGCCATGTCTGTGGGGCACAGTGTATACACAGAGGATAAAGGTGGGGCACAATTCATCTCCCCCATGCCTTCTCAAGATGACTAAGACAGCTTACTCTTTTCTGAGCACTCATCTTGAGGGAGGTGATGACCACCATCCCACATATGTAATACATAATTGCCACAGGAGACACTAAGATACTAAAAAGCAAAATGTGAAATGTGCTTTAAAAAAAAAGACCATCACCACCAACAAAATATCCTTTGCGTCATGCCCCTGAGATGACAAATACAGTACACATTTCCCTGAGTGTCCTCAAGGGGCCTTACTTCATCCAAGATGTCCAGCACAAAGTGTGGAGAGCATCCTCTTTGGTCCTTTGGGAGCCAAGTCAGGCACACAGGAAGCAGGCAGCAGCACATGCGGTGGGAGGAAATATGATGAAAGACCAAAATGAGTTGTGCAGAGGCTGAGCCACCCAGGAGTTCAGAAAGGAAGAAGTGTGGCAGGCTAGGGGGTGCAGGGAATGCCTGAAAATCGGGAGTATTGGTTTTATGGAGCTGTTGTAACAAACACCTGGGTGCCTGAAAATCACAGACATTTGTTCTTTTAGGTTATGGAAAACAGAAATTGGAGATGGGGGTGCTGGCGGGCCATACGTGAGACTTTCCTCTGCTTTCCTTCTGGATTTGGGCAGGGGTTGGCAGTCCTTGGTGCTCCGTGTCTGGTGGCTGCACGTCTGTCCTTCTGGGTCTGCCATCATGCAGAATCATCTTTGTGTCTCTGCTCCTTCATACTTTAAGGACAGTAATCACACTGACTTAGAGCCCATCCCAACGAACTCACTTGAACCTGATTGCATCAATGCAGAGTCTGCTTCAAATACAATCACATTCACATTAGCAGGGGGTCAGGACTTTGCATAGATTTGTGGGTGCATAATTCTGCCCATAACACAGCAGTGGGGTTGGGGTGGTGAACGGACGTGAGAGCTTTCGAGACGGGGAAAATAGCAAACGTATGTGTGGGCTGAGTGCCTAGCCTGGTGGCAGAATCTAGTCGGTGCCAGTAATGCCTGCAGGTGGGAGGAAGGCAGCCTCAGTGAGGGAGACTGTGGAAGAGGCCCACCTGGATGAGGTGCTATTGAGCCGCAACACTAAGCAATCGTCCATCAGAAGTTAACTGTGTTGAATGGGGGCAGAATTGCTCTGAGGGAAGATGGCTTATGGCTGCGGACTCAAGTCACTTCCCTGCTGACCCCTTTTGTGGTTCTGAGAGTACAAGGCCTAAGTCAGCCCATGGGAAGCTGTCTGCCCTTTTGTCCAGCTCTTTCTGCTACCTTCATCCCTCAGGGTCTGTTTATATTCCTCTACCTGGAGCCTTCTTCCTGCAGCCTCTCCTCCCCTCAGCTGCTCCCTTTCCTCTGGTCTCAGACATAAACATCTCTATTGAAGAGAGGTCTCCACGCCTGCCCCAGACAAGGCAGGGCCTCCACTTCCTTGCACGCCATCTTTATTCTCCACGACACCTCTGAAGCTATTGTCTGGTTATTTACTTGACACAATCCCTAGTCTGTCGATGTTTATGGTCTTCGATGGCATTTGCCTCATCTTGCTGCCTGACAATCTCACCACAAAGGGGGCAGCATCAAACAGTACTCACTAGTTACCTCAGAGGCGGCTGGGCCTCTGTTTCAGTGTCTGACAGGGCTGCAGTCATGATGTTGCTTGAGGCTGTGGACCCTTTCCACTTCATGGACTCATTGTTGGCGGATGGCCTCCTTTGAAGTCCGGTAGACTGAACTGATGGGCTTCAGGCTGGCTGTGGTCAGTTCCCATGCCCAGCTGCAGGATGCCATGGCTGACCTGCGTTCTTGCCATGTGTGCTTCCTTAACGTGACCACTTGTTTCGTCACACTGGTCGGAAGCAAGCCACTAAGTCCTGCTCACCTGAAGGAGAAGGAAGGTGGTGACCTTAGCCACCAGCTTTGGATCTGCCTTCCACAGGCAACCAAGAGAATGAAGTTTCTTTAAAGGGAATTTGTTGTACTAGCCTTAACCATATGTAGTGCGGGTCCAGAATAGTGATTGACAAAGACTTGTCGGAATGGAAGAAAGAAGGAAGTGAGGAGGTGGTAAGGGGAGATGGGGGTCAGGAGGGAAGGAGGAAGGAAGCAAGGAAGAAGTTGGGAGGGGGAGATATGCTCTCTTTTTCATCCTGCTTGAAGAGTCAAAAAAAAAGTCTGCTTGCATTTACCCTAAGGCAGTGCCTTAGGGCTTTTATATTTGCTATTTCTTCTTTCCAAATCCTTTTATTCTCTCTCACATTATCTCCACACCAACTATGTCCAGCTCATTTTTGAGGTCTCAGTTAAAATGCCACCTTTCCCTGGAATCCTCCCCTCTACCTACAGTGTCACCGCTCTCCCATTATTAGGCTTTGTTTATGCCTCTGGGATAGTAGAGAGCAGAGGTCTATAAACTATGGTCCCAAGGACAACTCAGCCTATTTGGCCTCTTTTTCTTAATAAAGTCTTATTTGCATAAAGCCTTTCCTTGCCCCCTACTCAGTCATTTAAGTCTATGGCAGTTTTTACAGTGCTGGACAGAGCCGAATGGTTGTGATAGACAATTTGACCCCCAGGGGCTGGAGAGATGGCTCAGCAGTTAAAAACACTGGCTGCTCCTCCAGAAGACCACGTTTTGATTCTTAGCACCCACGTGGCAGCTCACAACCAATCTGTAACTCCAATCCCAGGTTGTCCAACACCCTTTTCTGGCCTCAGCCATCATCAGTCAGGCATGTGGTGCATAGACATGTATGCAGGCAAAACACCCATGTGCACATAAGGACAGACGGACAGACAGGAAGAAAGGAGGAAGGGAGGGAGGGAACAAGGAAAGAAGGAAGGAAGGAAGTCAGGAAGGAAGGAAGAAAGAAAGAAAGAAAGAAAGAAAGAAAGAAAGAAAGAAAGAAAACATGACAGACAAAATCCAAAAGTATTTGTTATCTGGCCCTTCTAAGATGAGTGTATGTATGAATTTGTGGCATAGATATTACCACACTTTATGGCAATTGCTCCTTTAATTGTCCCACGTGAACTGCTCTCTTTAAGGACAAGGCCCACGCCACTGTTACTTCCTAGCATATGCTGTAGCCCAGCAGCTTAGTGGGGAAGAGCTGTTTGTTGAATGAATACATAAACGAATGAGTGCGTGAATGATATATCAGGAAGAAACAGAAACCAGATGGAAAACTCAGCTGCGAGTTAGCCATGGAGGTCACATTTACGCGTGAACAATTTCAGGGAATAGGTGTAGTTCAGGGAGCCACAGAGGCCCTGCGGAACCCAGGACGTAAGACAGTGGAGGAGTGTTCATCTCTAAGGCGGAAGAGAGGAGAGAAAGCTAAGTGTTCAGGAGGCTGACATGGGTACGGTCCCAAGAAGGAGCTGTGACCTTTGGCAGCAAAGTATGCTGAGCTCTCGGAGAAAGCCCCAGGAGAATGACTTCCGTGTCCTTCCTCTGCTGTTGCTAACCATCTCCACCCACCTTACCGGCAGATGGAAGGGCTCCCAAGACTGCCCAGTGTGAGCCATTGGGTCACCTCCATGGATGGAAAAGGTAGAGTAGGTACCTCTACTCAGGCCAAGGCTTTGCAACCTTGCCTGGATTGGGAGTTGGGTTTATGATACACCTTGATCCTGATCCCTTTTGTTCAGTTTCTGGACAGGAGTCCCAAGTCCATGCTATCAGACCTTGTGGTGTATTGCTCCAATATCTGAAGCCTTTAAGAGCTTTCTGCTGGGCCCTAGTCCCTCCTTGCTTTGTAATCCCCTCCACACCCGTGCTGTCACCAGGTCCCTCCCCTCCTTGTCCTCCCTTGCCCTCTCTTCTAAAAGGCCTTCTGAGTTTCTGCTCTAAGTGCTGTTGCTCTCTACACCGCCTTCTCTGCCCATTCACCATGGCATGTAGACCCATCTCTCAACATTGCGTTTTGCATATTTTCCCTGTATTTTATGATTTAGTTGATCTCCGCTCTTTCTCTGCCCCACTCACTGTGGAATGTAGACTCCCATCTCTCAACATTTCATTTTACATATTTTCCAAATAGCTTATGACTTAGTTTATTTCAGCCAGACTCCAAAATGCTGAGAACAAGGACCAAGCTACAGTCTGTATTTTTAAAAATCAACACGTCCCAGAATATATCCATCCTGGATCTGAAAACTGACAGCACTGTCCAGCCTCCTACATTCACAGTACCCTAGAGACTTCATCCCAATATGAGTTAGCTCCCTTGTGTCTCTGTTTGTGTAGCCTGTGCGACATCTTTGTGTGTGGCATCTCCTTCAGTTCTTAGATTGAGATGCCATCTTCCCTTCTGTGGGGCAGAAGGCAGCTCTTTGGAGAGTCGTGCAAGGAGCAGACGGATTTAAAAATCCAGTCTGAAGGTGTGGGATGTCCTCTGGGCCGGTGCTTCTGACCTACGATGACATGAGTTATGTCTCGCTGTCCCGAAGGTCAGAAATGCGTTCACTCACCTACCCTCTCAACAGTTTGGCTTTCAACATGCTCAGACACTTACACCAGCCCAAAGTTGGCAAAAATCATCTAATCCAGAATCAGTTTTACCACAAGCGGTTGAGTCTCACATCTAATTTGTTAAAAACTAGAGTGATTGTCTAAGTACTATCATACAGTGGGGAAACTGTAATCTGAACTGCTGTGAGGTGGGGGTCCTTTGTGTGCTTCTCTGTCCCAGACAAATGTCCTCTCAGCTTCATTCCGACCTACACCTCCACATCCTCTCCCTACTAGTGGCCGGTGCTCCTTGGGTTTTCCCAAGACCACTTCCTCACATGCTTTCTGTCTTGAGCCTCCAGGTAATCCTATAGAACTGACTTTTGGGGTTAGATCCTGGGAGCTTCATAACAGTAGTTGTCATATCTGGGTCTGAGTGAAGTTATATCTTTGCTATGCCAGACAGCTGGCTAGTGAGGAAGTTGGGACTCAAACCCACATCCTCTGGCTTTTCCTCGGATGTCTCTTTTCTCCATGCTGTGCTGTTTCACTGGGGGTAGATCTTTACGCGTCCCTCTTCCCAGATGTGCTGTGACTCAAGGAGTTATCTGTAGGAATGCTGCAGAGTAAAGAAGGAAAGGGGTCCATGCGTGCTTGTGCCAAGACAGAGACAAGAGCCGGGTCCAGACGATGTTATTTTTGTTTCATTCTTTTGCCCAGTGTTGCTCTGAATTCTTCTTCCTCCCCACTCCACCCAAGGTGTCAAACAGATGTGAAAATACCACAAAATTCAAGCCTCAACCCTGGTGTGTGATTCATTCGTCGGGATGGGGAAAACAATGAAGGAGATTGCCATGGTGATGCCTGTTTACAAAGGCAGCATGGGAGACACCAGTTGTGGGCAAAGGTTAGAGAGCGTCCTTGTGCTGGCAGGGAGGCTCAGTGTTCCTACTGCCCAGCCTCAGTGGGAGACGGCAGGAACTGTACTGTTTGGGCTGGAACTGGGGACAGCCATGCCACTGGGTGTATTCCTTTGTTTTTTTTATCAAGGTAAAGAGATGTGAATGTATGTTCTCTCATTCTACTTGTTTATGTATTTTTCACCCTCCACCCCATGTAGTACATAACTTTATACACTGCAAAAATGCCTAGATTCCTGGTAGATGGACATCAGGATTCGATGGCTAAAAACGGCCTATAGGGTTATTTTTTTATAGGGCTGGGGAGATGGATCATTGGGTAAAGTGCCTGTTATGCAAACATGTGGACCTGAGTCTTGATCTTTTCATGCAAAAATCTAGGCATCATGATGTTTGTCTGTAATCCCAGGATCCCAAAGTGAAGACAGAGGCTCCTGGGTGCTCACTGGTAAGACAGTCTAACCAATTTAAAAGCTCCAGACCCTGCCACAAAAACAAAATAAGGTAGAGAACAAAGGAAGACACTTGATATTGACTTCTGCTTCCATAGGCACATTTGTGGACGTGTGTGTGTGTGTGTGTGTGTGTGTGTGTGTGTGTGTGTGCAAAGGCACACACACAGATGCACTCACACACCTGGTCTCTTCATTCAGACAATCTGGCTTCTAATCCTATTTTTATTTACTGACATGTGATCTCATGGCCAAGTTTCTTTCTGGGTAAAATCTTCTGAAGAGCAGAGGAGGAGACTAAGTCTCCTTGTGGGAAAAGTGAGATAATAAACAATGACTGATGGATTCGAGATGAACGGAAAGTGCTTAGCGAAGTGCTTGGTTCATAGTGTGGGCTTAGCAGAGAGCTGTTCATAAGGAGGTTTACCTACAGACATTTATCTGTTGATGGAAACAATAATACCTATTGTTCACACCCGTTAGAAAGACAAGACAAAAACCAAATTGGATAGAAAGTCAAGATATTGCACTTGATAGTATAAACTGCTGTAACAAACAGTCCCTGGATTTGGGTGGTTTTGAAACTATTTCTGGAATATGTCTGAGTCTGATGTGTGCAAATCAGGAGGCAAGGACGGCATCTCTGTCCCAGGCAGTCACCCAGGGACTTGGGCTCAGACCATGTGCCACCCTGGGAGTCCTCCACTATGTTATGGATCCAGCTCAAGATACAGGCCAAGGAGAGGTGTGGCGCATTGGGCAGGGAATTTTGTGACTCTGCCTGAAGGCATTATGTATTATTTTGGCCCATCATGCAGTGCTATGAACTTGGTCACATGGTCACACTCCAGGAAATTTGGAGATGCAGTCTGTGCATTCACAAAAGTGCTTTGATGGACAGTTTACTAGCCTGCCTGGGCTCCTGGGCTCCATAAATGGAGTAATGTAATGCCATGGTGATTTCCATGCTTCTGTAAGCTCCACCTGGATGGGTGAACATCCTTGGTTAAGCAGTCTTTATAGGACTGAGGATGAGAAAGGGGACATTTCTTTCCTCATCTCCAGAAGACATAAATCCCTTCTTTTCTTGACCCATCCTTGGCTAGAATGACAGAGCTGAGGGTCTCAAAGCAACAGCCATAGAATCACCTTTGCCATACAGAGCTGTGGGACTGAATTCCACTTGTAGTGGTGAATTAAATATTCAGTAGGCATCTTTTTCTCTTTGTTCCACACCTTTAATGTTATGAAATAGATCACCCCAAAGATAATGGCTTACGACATGGTGCCTGGGGAATTAGGTACCTGGTCACGGTATATGTACGTAGGAGAGTGTGCTTCAACTAGTTAGAGTAACCCCAAAGACTGAGACTGAAAACTTAGTAAGTGGTGGGTAAGCACCATGAGTACAGCATCTCATTTAACCTTCAAAAAAGAGCTCTTGAGGTGGTGTGTGTCATTATGATCCTTAGTCATGAGGCTACTCAGGAGATAGTTGGGTAAGGAATTAAGTTCCAGGACTGTGTGTGAGCACCCTCATGGTATACCCCAGCCCACCATGTCTTCAGTGTCTCTGTAGAATGCTGCATCCTTTCTCATAATGAATATTAATTGAAAATATCAGTGCAGCAGCTGGAAGTATGAGCTACTGCAGTCCCACACTGTGTCCTGGTAATTAAATCCTTAGTAGCTTTGTCATATTCCCAGTTGTCAAGGTCCCCGCACATCTACCCAGATTCTGGAGAGAGTGGAGAAGAGTACTTGCCATGCTCGAGAAGTTGCTGGGTCCCAGCCATCTCTCCACTGGCATGTGGTCCTGGCATTGCCGTCCTCTGAATTCTCAGAGCCCTCATACCCTTCCTTCACAAACACCCCACATAGGTAGCAGAGATGAAATGGGGTGGTCCTCATACCCTTCCTTCACAAACACCCCGCATAGGTAGCAGAGATGAAATGGGGTGGTCCTCCATCACAAACTAAGAAACATTTTGGATGGCTGTTCTAGGAGGGGGAAGCTGACAAAAGGGAGCTGGAGTCTAGGTGAAGTTCCCAAGGACATGCTTGGTTTTTATCTCACTGTAATTTCTGCTATCAGCAGAGTTATCCCTCCTCGGACTTGATTGTTCCTCACACAAAGTGCAAAAATTGGAACCCGCTTTCCTCTTCATCTAATGCAATACTTCTCAGCCAGCAGGTCACAACCCCTTCAGGGTCATGTATCAGATATCCTGCATATCAGATATTTATATTATAATTTAAGACAGTAGCAAAATTACAGCTAGGAAGTAGCAACAGAATACTTTTATGGTTGGAGGAGAGGTCACCACAACATGAAGAGCTGTACTAAAGAGTTGCAGCATTAGGAAGGTTGAGAACCATTGCTCTAATGCAAACCTGTAACTCACAGGTCTTCCTGGAGATGTGTTGTTGGACAGGTGACTCTTGGTAATCCAGGTAGCCTATCCTGATGCCTTGCTAACGACAGACAGCACTGTTCCCATAAGATTTATCACTGTGTGATATCACAGTTGGTGTGTGTGTGTGTGTGTGTGTGTGTGTGTGTGTGTGTGTGTGTACTCTGATGTTTGTAGCATGAAAGCAGGCAACAACACATTTTCAGAAGCAGATTCAATACACTGAGTGATTGGTGACACTAAATAAACTGTCAATTTACAGTCACCCTGTAGAAACTACACAGGCTCAAATCCTAAAATATTTCTTCTTATCAGGAGGGCACAATATTGTAGGGAGTCATTCTTCAGCTTCCATGTTAAGAGTTGTAACATTATGGTTCCCCCTCCCCCCTTTTCCATCTAGGGCTCGTAGGTGATTGTAGGGAATACAGAATATTTATCCAGTTGTTCACAGGTTTGTTCTTAACTTCAGTTCCCCTTAACCTTGATTTCCTACCACCCATGATGCCTCTTTCACCTTTACCCCAGTAACTGCCACGCTGAGCTTTCAGCTCCCCCATGACAAATGTTCATAAGCTTCTGAGTTGAGGCAGGAATCATCCATGCAGCTGCCTTTGCCTACTGTGTGGAATTAGCTTTTACTACATGCTATGCACAGGCTTGACTGTGTTGGCACCTGTTCAGATGCTAAACCCAGAAGCTAGACGAGTTTCATCTATCTGACAAGATTGTGTTATCTGTTTATGTCTATCTAGCTATGTACCAAAGCCAGTGACCATTCTTTTGGTTTCAAGAAATAGAAGCAGAATGGCTCTTTTCATCTCTTGAGTCTGGAACACTGTCTTTTAATGGAGACAAGATGGCTTCTGGGAAATCTGAGCTGGTTTAAACCAAAATAAAAATAAAGTAGGATAGGTCGGCTCACAACATGCTAAAATACAGAAGTATCTGGCTTCCGACATGAGCAGATCCAAACACTAACATGTTAGACGGCATGAAGAATGTCTCTTTTCATCTTCTGGGTCTGGAACACTGTCCTTTAGTGATGGCAAGATGGCTTCTGGGAAGTTTGAGCTGCTTTGCTACCCCAGTGGACAGAAAGTTATTCTTTGAATCATGCATGAATCCTAAAACAATGAAAGGGATTGAAGGATTAAAAGTGTTACCTGTGTCAGCTGCTACTCCCTGGAACCCCTGGAATTGAGAGGGGTCCTCAGCTTTAGTGGCACAAATTAATCTGAAAATTGGAGGACCTAGGGCCACTGAGAGATGTGTTTGTTTCTTGAAGAAGGGACCACAGAAGACAGGCAGTTAAGTGTAACTGGGCTCAGCTACATACATAATGAATGGCTTATTCCATACAATTTCCTTAAGGTTAGTTGGGCATGCTCAAGGGATATCATTAATCATTGGAATTGCCTTCTCCCTGACAGACAGCGTGTTCCCACCCCCCCGTCCAAGCCAGTCTGCATTGAATAGACTGTAAGTGTAACCTGCAAAAATCTGACCTGAATTTTCTTTCCATTGCAGTGACCTGGACAGAAATAACATCACCAGGATCACCAAGATGGACTTCGCTGGGCTAAAGAATCTCCGAGTCTTGTAAGTAGCAGATGGTGCGCCAAAGAGTTTTCATTTTCAGCTCTTCAGCCTGTGAAATGTTGCACTACCCTGACATCACATTCCCAAGCTCTGGGCCATAGGAATTCATGCTTCTGCTGCAGAAAGCCCTTTGTTACTGTACCAAGTGTTCACAGATAGCAAATCGTATGGCTGGATGCTGCTAGCTGGGCGAGATCGATAGAAGAACCGGCTTCCAGTGACAGGAAAAACAGAAGGCAATAAATGAATTAAGTCAACATGCCCTGCTTCCTGGATGACAGCAATGTCAGGTTGACTAACCATGCTTCCCTTCCACAGAGATTATAATTTCTTCCCCAGCTTGTGCATTAAAAGAGCAATTGGGACAGATGTTATTTATCTTCCTGCTTAATGGAGAGGAGGGGAGGAGAGATGGAGAGGGGCAGGCAAGGGCAGAATCCTTGCTGACCATTCACAGCTGTGCAGACAGGTTGCAGAATTTGAAGTAGACATTGATGGAATAGGGGGACAAGAACCAATGTGCTTCCATTCTGAGTACTGGAGAATTTTTACCCGACCCTAGGTTTGTGTTTGGTAAGAAAACGCCTTTGAACTGTTTGTTCACTGAAAAGTCTGATATTCAGAAAAACAGTGGAGCAATTGGGTTTTCTTCTTGCCGTCCCCCCTTCCTTGTTGTTGATTTTTACCCATAGTGTGGCTCCTGCCCAGGAGTGCAGCCCGAGAAGTTTGATCCCAGCTTTGATGTTATTTGTGTCATGGAATCTTGGCTGGCTCATCTCTATCGGCGGTTACTGCAAACTCATTGCTACCAGATTCCATCTCCCTTAACACATACTTTTAAAAGATTTATTTCATTTTATGTGTATGAGTGCTTTGCTTGCATGTATGTGTGTGCACCATATGTGTGCCTGGTGCCCTCAGAGGTCAGAAGAAGGCGTCAGACTCCCTAGGGCTTGAGTTACAGATGGTTCTTAGCCGTCCTACTGGTGCTGGGAATTGAACTTGGGTCTTCTACAGAAGCAACAAGTATTCTGAACCCCCCCCCAATCTCTCCAGCCTCCCACATCCCTGCTTCTACTCACAGTTTTACAGAACAGGATGATTTTGTCCTTGGGACAAGAAGCATCAGGTTCTGATTTGATTTGGAATTAATTGCTCATGCAACTTTGGGGAAGTCCCTGTTCCCCCTTGGATCTCAGTTTTCCCTTCAGCAGCCTAGGGAGTGATCACTTCAAGGTCCTCTCAACTCTAGTTATACACGGAGTGCTTCGGGGCTTTGACATTTCCCCCGAGCATCGTTTGATTACTGCCTGTCACTTGTGAAGCAGAGCTTTGGTAATGTGGATTTCTTGCTTGAGAAGTGTTAGTAATCATGCTAATGCTGACAGCGACCAACATTTGGTCGATGACTTGCCATTTACCTGGTGCAGAGTCATGTGACAGAACATATGAATGAGGCTGGCATTATTAGGGCCCCCTCATTGCAGGAGAGGAAACAGCCCTGGATTAAGGAACCTCAGCTCCACATAGTGAGCCTCAGAGGAGTTGGAATTAGAAAACTTCTGTGCTCACACAGGAGAAGGATTGTTGGGTGCGGGGGAGGGGAGGGAGGAAGTGCAGCTCCGGTGCATGCATTCTTGAGGAGGGAGGGGAGAAGGACATGCCGCTCTGGTGTGCAGAGTGTCACCAGTGTGCTCCTCCGGGCCAGTGCACAGGGATGCAGGAATCTGATGCTGGGTCTCCAGCTACCAGACACTCCCTCCGTAGACCTGTTCTCTCTTCTTTGGTCATCCTCAGAGTGAAGACCTCCCTTGTGCTGAGCCTTTCCTGTGCTCTGAGCACCTGTGTGTATGTCAAGTGAGTAACTGCTGGGATAATGTCTATGCCTATCAGAAGGGAAGTTGGCATAGGTGTGAGGGATCCCTTGGTTCAGTTTTAACGTACTTTGTATTAAAAAGAAAGGCAGGAGACTGCTGCTTCTAGGTCATTTGTTGATTTAAAAAGCAAAACTGTGTTTAGTCTTTAGCTTTGTGTCTTTTTGCCCCTATTTCTTCCACTTGTGTCTGTAGAAGATGCTTTCTCATTCAAGTCAAAATTCACCTACTGCTTCATTTTCTAACCAAGTCAAAAATAACCCTTTGATTTTCTTACTGCTGCATCAGAGAGACTAATAAAAATTCCAATTTCCATATCTGCTCTCTGTAAATAGAAAGTTTAAAATACTCACAAAAGATGACATTAATGTCTTCTGCAGAGTCTGCAGCACTTCTTTGACTACAGTTTATCTTTTGAGTTAATTGGTGCATTCTTCTGTTTTGGTAAGCAATACCAAAATGCCTTTTACTCTTTCTTTATCGACTGTTAATAGGTCTGTTTCATTATCTCCCTTATCAGCTCACAGACAGTCCCTTTCAAGTGGCCCTTTAATTCGATGAAAGAAATCTGCTAGGTGGAATAGCTGAGAAGCCTTCTAACACCCATAAAATATCCAAACATTTTAATCGCATTTTCCCTCCGTCTATTCTTAGTTGAGTAACCTAGAGAACTCTTTTTTATTTTCTTTTGAAAAGCTTTCATCACATCCTGGCATATTCCCCATGTCTGTTTCTTATTTACAATTTATGGTGAAGCAATAAAAGACTCGATAGTCTTGAATAATTTGAGCTTGCCCCCCATTTCCATGCAGAATGCCTTATAGCTGCTAATATGGTGCAGGTGAATGGGTAAACACAGAACAGAGGCTGTCGAACTTCTGTCTCATCCCAGGGCGATTTTCCCTAAATGAGGCAGAGATGTAGGAGTTGCCTGTGACAATCATCTCTCCCACAGGTTGGGAGCAGGGAAAAGTCTCTTCTGTTGGTATCAATTATATCCATTTTTTCTTAGTAATCCATTTAAGGATTTGCCGTGTTCACAATGTGGAAGCCAGCTTTATCCCAAATGGGGTTAATAAAAGAGTTAAACCCCGCCTCAGCCGTCATCACATGAGGACCATTTCCGATTCTAACCTAGTGGAGAAAAAAAGAAAGGAGTGCCAAAGAACTGAAAATGAACACAGTCTGTGTCCCCCTAACTTAGAACAGACACCAGCCTTGGGCGTCCCATGTGGGAACCTGAAACATAGCCTGACCTCGATCCCATGTCCTCCTGCATCTGGCCAGTAAACTAGAACTGAATCAACAGCTTCCTTACGTACCCTTAGTTTGCAGTGCTGCTCGACGTCTCTGCGCAGGTTTTGTGGCTCACTTATCCACTGACAGATGCTTCTATTTGTCAAGTAGTCTTTACTGAGCTTTTAAGTGCCAGGCATGAGGCTGGACTCTGATGGGTTTAGGAAGTCAACCTGAAAAGCATCCTGGATACTTTAACAACAGGAATCAAAGGATACTGCAGGGAGCAGGTGAGGAGATCTATCATTGACAGGTGTGGGTGGGAGGAGAGACTCCAGGAAGAGTACATTTCCTAGCCTAGTGATGATAGAGCCATGCCTGCCTAGAGTCACTGGGGACCAATGGGAGCGACCCAATCTTAGAGCCCAAAAAAGCATCAATAGTCTTTGTCAGAGGGACACAGTCACCCTGGAGTGGTTTGGTCAGGAGACAGAAGGGCAAATCTCCCAACCCCACTGTCCTTCTATTGTTCCTGGCTCCTGCTAGTAAAACCCAGTGCTGAAGCCAACAGTAAGTAGAGGCCAAGAAGCTCTTTGGAAAAGCCACTACAAGCCAGCTTCCCAGGTTCTGAGCAAGGTAGAGCAGGGACAGAAACCTTACCCAGGTGTTTACACATCTGTTTGTTGAACAAAACTAGTGGTGGTATCATAATGAATACAAAACTAAGAGATACATTCTAGGAGGTCAGAGTTTAGTACCTCCAAACATCCAGAGGTTGACACTCAGCCACTCTAGAGTTAGTCCTTGTTCTCATTGGAGAAGAATGACAGCCAGCGCTGGTTGACTGATTGATTAGAAAACACTGGCCGAGCAACCCCCCCTAGTCACTAGTATTGAATTGACACCCTGTTTAGTAAATGTAGTAATAAAAGCTTGTTAACTTCCCAGGGCCTCCTTACCATATGGCAGAATGGAGATGAGGAGGGGAGGGGAGGAACATTTATTAAACATTACAGATTATTACTTCAGATGCTGGGCTTGATGATTTGTTTACTCCATTTTTATTTTTACAAGTGCTTCTGTGATGTCTTATTTTCTGTATTTTACAAATGAGGAAACCGTGTCTCAAAGATGAAGACTAGTTTGCCCAATACAACACCACCATCTAGTAAGAAGTAGGACAGAGATCCTAAAGTAGACTGGGGGCTTGAAAGTCCTCTCCTTAACTGTGCAGTTACCCTTGGGTAAGTTTCTTAGCTACTCTGTTCTTATCTGTTAAGTGAGTGGCCCGGAAGGAAGTGGCCTGCCAGGGACAGAAGTCACAAAAATGGGAGGTCTCAGAGGTTGAGGATTCTGATGAACAGGCTGACCCTCTAGGTCTGTTAATACTTGTAAGCACAAATGTGTTACATATTTGAGCCTAACCAATTATCCTTGTGTGCCCTGATAGAAACCTCACATCATTGACTCACCTCGTTTATGCAAAGTCAGTACGTGCTGGGCCCATAGTTGTGTTTCTCATTCGGTGGGCTGATGTAGCCCCTGGTGCTAGGCTGGAAGAGTGAGGATGTCAGGGGGCGGGGGTGGGGTGGTGAGGGAGGCACAGTGCTGACCTGGGAGTGTGAGGAAGTGAGGTTCTCACCCTTGGGTTGAATCTTAAGTCTAAAACATGCTGAAGGTTAGGCTATTCCAAGAGGTGGGGTCATCCTGGAAGGTCTATTTTGGAGAGAAGATGCACCCTCCCCTAGGCCATGCTTCTGCCATTCCTGAGCAAACTGTGGCCCTTCCTAAATTCCTCCTTCTCTCAAGAAACAGCCTTCAATCACAGATGCATATCCCCCAAATCCCACGCAGCCACCAAATGCAGTCCCTGTCTTTTCTTGGCCCGTATCCTACCCAGAATCCATGCATCATCATTGCGTCCCCTCTGTTCAACTAATCCAATTTAAGCTCTGATTTTTCTCTTTGGTAAGTCGTGGAAACAAATGTTTCATTGTATGGTCAACTCTTAGGGCAAGCCAAGTGCATGGATCAAGCTCACTTATGCAGCGTGTTTAGGACTTTTAATCACTTGCTGGGAGAACTTAGAGATCCATAAAGCCTGTGGCTGGAGAGGGGGGTTACTTTTGTGAAGTCGCTATCTCTAGGAGGTTGGGATGAGCCTGACCCTGCAAGAGGGAATCCTTGGGCCCAGGCTGGCATCTTATGCACAGTGCTGATTCACAGTGACTCTGTCCTTTCCGTGAGGTTGAGCAAGGTGAAGAGGTGTTGAATGTGAGTGGTTTCTCCAAGGAGCAGCTTTACCTCTTCCGTTTCTGTGCACTCAGGGGGACATTTGCTGGGTACATTCTTAAAAGTAGAGACGTGGAGCATGGACTAAGGAAAATGCCAAGGGAACATTAACTCAAGGCGAAGTCCCAGAGACCAATATTAGTTTGATCATATGGGGATGTCAGAAATGTAAGTTTAATCTTGAGTTGTTCCTATATAAAGAAATATGTGTAACAAAAAAAAATAGAGACATGGAAACCAATCTGCCAGGTAGCAGTGTGCAGGCGGTGGAATCCTGCTTACCTTGACACCACACGGATATAGTGATTTTACCCCAACAGAATGATTGGAGGGACCCAGCAGTCCTAGGAAGGGATATGTGATGTGACTGCACAGCCTGAGGCCTCTTCTGGGGATCCCTAACCATTTTAGTCCTTGACCCTGGCTGCTTTTCTGATTCCAGGCATCTGGAAGACAATCAGGTGAGCATCATTGAGAGAGGCGCCTTCCAGGACCTGAAGCAGCTGGAGCGATTGTAAGTAAAGCACAACCTTGTATCCTTAAGAAAAAAATGTTTTCTGCATTTATTTTGTTTTGTTTTCTAAGTTGGTCTTGTGGCCTTGGTAAAACAAACCTTCAATGCTCGATGAAATGTTTTCACTGTATTTCAAGTTGCTTTGAAGCATGTAACAGAGGCACTGAGATCCATATAAACTGTTCTAAAAAGGACACAGAGGCCGGCAGTATCTGGGACTGGATCTCTTCTTCCTGGGCTTGAGGTAGCCCTGGCTTTCCTCACGTGGGGCTGCTTCCATCCAGACCTCAGCTTCTCCTTTCTCAGGAGTGAGATAATGTCATGGAAGCCATCAGCAGATCGTCCCCTCCTCCTCAGGCTTCTCCTCCTGGGACTCCTCCTGGTACTCTTGTGGGAGAGGAAGGATGGGCGAGTGGGCGCAGCCTTCCTCGTGCCTGCTTCTCTGAGCGCCAGCCTGTCTCAGGAAACCCACACGTTTCCACGAGAGAACACATTGCCACTGGTTTAAAATAGGCCGCTGTTCTGACTTGATCAGAGGGTGGGCAGCAAAAGAAATGGGGCTGGGAGTTGGGTGGAGCCTCCATTTATTTTACCCATGAATGCTTTTGCAGAAAACTCTGGGGTCAGTTTGATGAGGAAGGTTGCTCAGATGGTTAAGTGGGCAGTTTCACCTTTCTTCAGTTAATCACAGCTGACAGCTCATAACATCTGGATATTTGCTTTCTACCCTCTGAGTGGGGATTGTCCCCAAGAGCACTTAGTCATGCTGGTGGGCGGCTCTCATCGGTGCCTCCCCCGGCAGCCCCATTGCCCTGACATTTCAGCTTCATTCTGTACTGGGATCTGGGACTGCAACAGTTCATGGCTCTGCCAGCTTACCTGGAAAAAAAACACATCTCTGCTTATCTGTCCTGTTGCCAAAGATCCTTTGCTTTGAGACAAGTCTCTTTATGGAGACTTGCTGTGGTGAAATGGACTGCCAGACACAACTTTCTTTTCTTGTGATGTGTCATCCTTTCTCCACCAAGTCGTTATATCCAGGGCCACATGGCATCGGGAATTGGTATAACCTAGAAAAATGTTTTCCTTCCCACTGTTGTGTGGACTGTCTCATCCACTGTTTCCTTCCGGATCAAACTCCAGCATGACTGTTGCTGTCAATAGTTTGAAGGTATGACATTTATTTCTAGTAAAAGAAAATGGTTATTTTAGAAAAATTACATTATCTTTGCTTACGTTTTGATTTTCAAGTTTTCTAAGATTTACCTTCTCCTGTTTTTGTACCAAAAGAAAACATAAAAGTATTTGTTGAACCGTGTTCCTCTTTGTGAAATAACCAACATTTACATAGAAAAATAAACACATGGTCCAGTGTGAAAAAGCTGACTCTTGCTTAGTTTTGTGATTAGAAGGGTAAATAAATTCTTAATTTGTTAATTTCATGGTTGTTGGGAGAGAATTAGCGAGGGCTTTGGAGACACCAGAAACTGTGTGTGTGTTTCACATGTGATCAGTTCTTTTATTGTACCCCTCTGCCAAATTACAACAAGCAGCAATGAGGTGTCATTCCCCTCATTTTGCAGATGAAGAAACAAAAGCCCAGGAAGATTAAGCCAAGGAATTGTCAGGGCTGGGTAAGGTTCCAAGCCACATCTGTCTGACATCAAAGCCCGAGTCCTTTCATATCCTTGTGTTGCAGACACTGGATGAAGTGTGAGCTTTAGCGATGGCCCTGCAAATAGCCTCTCCCGTACCCACTCAGCTCCAGAGACTTGGAGAAATGCTCTGGCAAAGGTCTCTTAGCTTTGGAGTGGTGAACAAAGCCAAAATACCGTGCGTGTCTGGGGAACTGAAGGGATTACAATTGCTGAGCAAACCTGGCTCTTTGTGTGTTTTGGTATATTAGGCGGGTAATACTAGCTGCAATACTACATAAACTCTCAAATCTCAGTGACTTAGCACAGTGGAAATTTACTTTTAATTCCTACAAACTCATATGGACATTCCTGGTAGAGCCTCTCTCTCTCTCCCAAGTACAGACTCAGAGACAGTAATCCTCCATGCTTTAATGCTGGTTTGCAATGTACAAATGTAGCAAGTCATCGAGTAGGGAAGTTCCCATGTGAGACTGGGAAGAGGTATAACTTATCCATTCTTACATCCTGTGAACTGGCACTGTAGCTATAGTTAAACTACAGGGAAGACTGACAAAAGTGACTGAGTTGTATGACAGGAGGTAGACGCTAGCTTAGTGGGTAGGTAGGTCGTCTGACTTCTGTTCCACGGAAGCTGGAGAGGTACTTGGACAGTGGATAGGATGTCTCTGTCATTTGATAGGCATCAAGAGTCAGCAAGATGATAGGTGTGTGTGTGTGTGTGTGTGTGTGTGTGTGTGTGTTAGAGAGAGAGAGAGAGAGAGAGAGAGTGACAGAGAGACAGAGAGACAGACAGAGACAGAGAGACAAAAATGAATCCTCACTGGTGTTAATCTGCTTTCTATTCAGCAGTCTGCTTTCAATCACATTGAGTAACATGAAATAAGAAAATGCAATATATTTGTTATTAACCACTGAAGAAGTAGATGGTGGCTGTGCCATCATCGGTAGCTTGCTCCAGGGTCTCCTTACTCATGTCTCTGTGTTGCATAATAGAATATTTTTATTGCTTCTGTTCTAAAACAGCCTAAAAAGTAAATGGATTTGGATACTTTTCCTCCTGAATGTTTTATTCTTGGCTTATTCTCTCGGGGACTCACTGAGAAAGAGAGGGAGTATTAAATTTCAGGTCTTAACTTGGAATTCTGTTCCTCCATGAAGAACTCTAGACTGAGTTAGGTGCCCCCTCTGTTAGATCATTTCCTGTTGCAATAACAAGATGCCTGAGGCTGGGTACTTTATAAAGAAAAGTTGCTTTAATGAATAGTTTTGGAGGCTATCAATATAAATTGGGTGACCCCATCAGCCAGGCCTCTGGTGAGGGCCCCATTACCTGTGCTGCATCATGGTGGATGGCATCAATGATGGGAGTTTGCATGAGAAGAAGAGATGATTTAGGGAGGTAAGAAGCCAGAGAGCAGGAGGGCACAGGCTTGCTCTTATTTAAAAAAAAACACTTGTTCTGAGAAGCTGGGTGGTGGTGGCACATGCCTTTAATCCAAGCATTTTGGAGACTGAGGCAGATGGAACTCTGAGTTAGAGGCCAGCCTGGTCTACAGAGTGAGTTCTAGGACAGCCAGGACTGTTTCACACAAAAACCCTGTCTCTATAAACCAGCCAACCAACCAACCAACCAACCAACCAAACAACCAAACAAACAAACAAAACACATGTTGTTCTTAGGAGAACAACAAACTCACTTTCCCATGCCAGTATCAATCTCTTATAGAAGTCTGTGTCCCCACCCTACCCCAAACTGTGGCACAGTCACCTCCCACTTGGTCCTTCCTCTTCAAGGTTCCATAGCCTGTTAACCCTCCCCCATTTAGGATGAGGCTTTCTGCATATCCCACTCACACACCTTCCTGCCATAGTAGCGCATCGTTGCCCCATCTTAGTGTTGGACACCATGTCTTCACTTCCTCTTTCCAAACTGGTTCTCTCCAGAACAGTGATTCTGTTAAGGGAAATATGAATCATTTAGCCATTGCTAATCTTAGACCTCTGAACAAGGAATGAGTGTAGATACTTAAGGGATATTCACTAAAAATACTTGAAGTTTTTTATTTTATGGCAGTAGATCTGAGCTGGGAATAAAACTCCCCTTCCTCTGAGAGGATTCTTGGGGATGCCTGGAGACATTTTTTATTTTTACAACTAAGGGTTAAGGCCAGTAGTCTGACAAATTTAAAGTACATAGGACATCCCCCAAGAAGGAATTCTCCAGCCCCAGAGCTCACTGGTGCCAAAGTGGAGGAGTCCTCATGAGGGGATAGGTAGTGTGCCAGACACTTTACAGCATGACCTTGGTGTGATAAAATGTAAGTCTCAGACCATTGCTGTGAAATAATGTTCCTAATATGATTATGTCAAAACTGCCTTAGGTACATCCCAGTTCTCCTGTCCAGAACATTCCAAGAGGATGAAGCTCAGAGAAACCGGAGGGAAACAAGTAAACAAGCCCTTCCCTAGGGTGACCACCCTGATCTCCTCAAAGAGTTCCTGTCATGAAAGATGAGGACATGTCATTGATTAATCTAGATTTAAGCAACCTTGTATAGCAAGAGCAACACAATAGTTGGGAGAATTAAAATCATCAAAGGTTCTTTAATTATCTATAAAGTGATAATGGTGTTAATGTTTATCGCCTTATTAAAATCGAGGATGTTTGCTAGAATCAGCAGGATATCCTCTAAAAAGCATGGTATGGAATGCAATATCCAAAGGGAGGGAGAGGGGGCAGGTATGTGATGAAGTGTATCGCTAATCCAAATGAGGGATAAAAGGAAAGAAAAATTACTGGGGAACAAATGGGGCAGACAGACAATAGACAGTAAGGCGCTGTGCGCAAATGCAGGTGTAAGATGATTTATACACAGATGGCTAAGCCAGCAATTAAAACAGAGTGACAGCGTAGACTTAAAAATGCACAATACTTAGGTACTTTTGAAAAGTGTATTATTTTTAATTATGGACATGTGTGTATGTTGCTATGTGTGTGTTTGGGCATATGAGTGCCAGTGTCAGAGTGTCCCCTAAAGCTGGAGTTACAGACCATTGAGAGCCACCTGATGTAAGTGCTGTTAGTTAACCTCAGGTCCCCTGCAAGACAGCAATAGGTCTTAGTCACTGAGCCATCTCTCCTGTACGCCAATACTTATGCAATTTTCTAAAAATAAATTAAACATAAAGATGGGGAAGGTTGGGAAATGAAAATGTAGGAAGTAGTATTTAGAAAACACCAAAAGAATTTACTGAATAAAATGGTCTTCTTGTAATACAGAAACATTATTGGGTATAAGGCAGGATATTTCATACTGATAAAGTAGTAAATACAATTAATAAATGCAGTGAGTCTATGTATATGACTAAAAACGTAGCCTGAAAATATGTAAGGCAAATATTGAAAGCACTAAAAGAATAAACAGGCTCATTATTATATTTACTTCTCATTAATTAAGAAACAAAACAGGCACAATTATTAGCACGCAAATATTTTAATAGCATTTCTGCAAGTCTGCTCTAATTGCTGTGTGGAGAACACTGCAGGAACAACTACAAAATATTCTTTGCAAGCGTGGATGAAATGCTTACACACCTGATTAGAATGCAAGTCTCAGCTGGAGATGTAACTCATTGGTAGAGCACTTCCTGTACCTAGCATATGCAAGGCCCTGTGCTCAGTCCTCGGTATGGGGTGGGGGAGTGAGGGACCAAGGGTGGGAAGGAACCAGGGTGAGGATAAAGGGGGAGAAGAAGAAGGGGCAGGGGTGAGGGAGAAGGCAAGATGGGGAGGCAGCCTCAGTAATTACCAGAGGACTGAAATCATGTGGACTGTGTTCTCTAACAACAGAAAATTTTAAAAACCAGTAAGGAATCTGTAAGTAGACTATTTCAGAATGTTTGTAACTGAGTCGTGTATTTACATATTGACATATTTACATATTGACCCAGAGAACGTGATTCAATGTGATTAGGACACATATCTTCTGAAATTAGTAAAGATGTGATACAGTATTATATATAAATTGCAATCAAAACTCCAAGGCTATATTTTTCTTTTTTCCTTTTTATTTATTTATGTACTTATTTGTTTGTTTGTTTGTTTTTGCTCTGTCCTGCCAGGTCCTCCCTTCCACATGGACTGACACCTCTGAAACCATAAGCCAAATAAGTAGTTCCATAGATTGTGTTCATCAGGCATATATTGTCACAGCTCCACAAAAGTAATGGACACAGTGATGAAGTCAAGAAAATTGCTCCAAATTATATTTCCATTTGCCTCTTTGTAACAACTGGGGAAAAAAAGAAATTGTGATAAAGATGGGGGATCAAGACTTGGGATACTCTGGTTCCTTTAGACTCTTCAAGCCCCAAAAACATGGCTTTCTCCCCACTCCCGGAAAGGCTTGGTGTCAGTACAATAGTTTTGTAATAGTATATTAGCAGACAGGGCAGGAGAACTTCTTAGAAAGTTCCGGAAGCTACCAGAGGAGTCAGATCTTAGAAACACCAAGACCATAGTTTTCATTTTTTTTTAACAACAAAATAGGGCTGAACTTGAGAGGTTTGAAGGTGTGAGGTATCTTTTCCTTGTTCTTCCTCATAAAATTTCAAGAATATTTATATTACTTAAGAAATGAATGAATAAGCCAGATGTAATGGCTCACACCTTTAATCCCAGCACTTGGGAGACAGATTCAGACAGAGCTTTGTGAGTTCAAGGTTGGCCTGCTCTATATAACGAATTCCAGGCTAGCAAAGGCTGCATAGTGTAGGGGAGGGGAGAGAAGTAAAGTTTCTGCAAAGTTGTTTTAATTAGAAAAATAAAAAGAATATGGGGCATAATTGCCACCTTGGAAACAGTGAAAAGATACAAAAATACCTATAGAGAAAATAGCAATTATAATTGAACAGATGTTCCAAAACTAGTTGTAAGAATTAAGATCCTAAACATTATTAAATAATGTAATCAGAATCTTTTAAACCTCAGAAATGGCACAACTGGAGAAAAGCAAGATTTGAAAGGAGGGGGTAAAGTATCCTAGAAGGAATTTAGACATAAAGAAGCATTTCAGAATGAATATTGCCAGTGTGTATGAAGAAGAACAGCGGTCAGAATGACACTGTCTTACAACAAAGCTATGGTAATCAAGAAAAGATGAGATTAGTGAAGTGATGTAACACAGGTCAATGGGATGTCCCCGAAATACACCCACATGAGAAGAATCAATTGATTTTTTTTATGACGTTTCAAGGCTCAGTGGAAAGAGAAGTCTTTTCAACAAACGGTGCTGGGAAAATAAAAATATTCGTATGTGGAAGAATAAAACACGGCAACCCTTTACATCTTACCCTGAAGGGTTTGGCGTTTGTTCAGTTGCATTTACTTGCTTTGGTCCGCTCTGCTTTTTTATGCCTCCATTCATCCCTTTCAGAGTGGGAGTTATTGTTGTCAGTGTGTATTGGTATTGTGTGAGTGTTTTTATTTTATTTTATCTGGGCTAACAGCTATATCACTTTGAGTCTCGGAAGAGGTTTAGACTTTGAAGCAGTGTTGGTACTGTTAAAGACTACAGGAGCATTTCTTTGATATATTTTGCATTGGGAAATGGCTGTGAGCTCTGGGGTTGGGAGTGGAATCCTGGAGTTTGGGTGGACATTGTTCCTCATAGGCTCTTGCATTAGAACACTTGGTTCCCAGCAATGTCACAGTTTTGGGAAGCTGTGGAACCTTTACAAGGTGTGGCCCAACAAAGAAGAAGTAGTGTCTTAGTGGTTATAGCCTGCCATACCTCAAAAGCCTCAAAAGCCTACCTCCCTCTGTTTCTTAGCTTGCGGAGACATGAACAAGCAGCTTCATGCTCTTGCTGTCACAGCCAGAGCTGCTCATTTTCCCTTCCTTCTTCACCACTGTTTACTTTACTCTCAAATTGTGAGTGAAAAAAGTTCCTTGATCCCCTAAAAATCTAGTAAAGAAAGAAGTAGCGACCCCCCCCAAAAACATGGATGAAAGAGTCAAACGAGTCTTTCCCAAAGAAAACGTATATAAGGTATGCCCACTTTGTAAGATAGCTTAGTGGTTCATTACAAAGATGAACACTATATCAGAAGTTAGGTTGTTAGGGACCCAAGGAACAATAAGTGGAGGTTTGAATATATAGAGAGCACAATGAGGACAAGGGCTGGGCATGTGAAGTGTTGTTGTGTGACTCTGAAACGATGACTCTGGAGCACTGTGCATTTGTCAGAACCCATAAACGTTAGAGTGCAAGGAGTGAACTTTAGTGAATGCCAATTTAAAAAAAATCATTGTGGAAAGTGACTGCAGGCTTGATGAATGGATATATCAATCTCATTGAAAGTGATGGACTAAGATTCTGATGTAGGTAGCTTTGAAATGAATGAAATCCATAAGATGGATGCCAAAAGGAGCCACACAAAAGAGCTGTACTTTAGTTGATAAATTTGTTTCCCATGGGGCAGAGATTAATAATTTATAAACCACTAGGCATGTACACTGTGATTGAATGATGCATGTTGGATGGTGGGACACATGTCTCATTGTTGAAATTTATGATCTGAGACAAACTATGGAGAATATTAGAATGAACCTTTAGTAAATGGAATAGAGTTAGAGACATAGGTATGAACTCATGATTAACCTAATGTTAATATAACTGGTTAATATAATATACCAATAATTAACCAATAATATAATTGGTTAATATAACTGAATTTAAACAGAAGTATCCATTAAAATGTGTATATACAGGAGTTGGTATATAACAACAGTTCTATCAACAAAGGGATATAAAAGCAGCATTACTGTAGTATCAATGGATATGCCCAATTCTTGAATCTTAGTGTGTGATGCTATTCTCAAGAGGATTAATGTGCTTTGGAGAAACTATAACCTAATTTTAAAATAAACTCATGAATTTTTCAGATATAGATAAGTAAAAGAGAAACCTATATGAAGTTCTACATTGCTTTGTAGATTCTCTACTCTGTATGAGGTTGACCAGATCTCTACATTCCACAGCTGTGGGCTTGCAGTGACTCTCTTTAAAAGAACAACATATGTAGGAGTAAACAGTAACTTAACAGAGGGGAAATCTGAGACACCCTGTCTCACCCCAGTGATCAGGATCAGCATCAATAGTGACAAGTTGTCTTGAGAGTTTGTACCTTTGATATGGAGTGAAGAAAAATAATACTGTATTTGTGTTCTTCTTCCTGTAGATTTAGATGTTAAGTCTAGAATACTCACACCTCTGGAAAATGACGGGATATGTTCATAGCCTTGGAGTACTTGATATTTCCAAATGGAACTCAGAGGGCTCTGAACTTCAAGAATGAAGTAGATAATTTGCTTGAATTCAAGCAAATAACGTTTGTTTATCTGGATACATTATTATAAAACCAGGAAAAATTATGTCACTGTGTAAGTGAAGATATTAGTTATTGATAGAGGAATTATATCGAGAATTTGTAAGAATGCCTATAAGTCAGTAAGAAGACAATCAACCTAGTAAAGAAAGAGGCTAAACTTTGAAAATCCATCTGGAGGCTTCTCAGGAAGCTAAAAATAATACTACCGTATGACTCAGCTATGGCACTCTGGGCATGTACCCAAAAGAATGTATCCCTGGCCCTGGGATACTTGCTCATCCATATTCTTTGCTGCTCTGATCACAAGAGCTAGGAAAAGGAGGCAGCCTAGATGCCCAACAACTGATGAGTGGGTAATGAAAATGTGGTACATAAATACAATGGGATATTACTCACAAACAAAGAAAAATTAAATTAACCAGAAAATAGGTGGAATTGTAAAAACTAACCTAAGTGAGATAATCCAGGCCCCAAAGGACAAAAGCTGCATCTTCTTTCTCATGGGAGGATCCTAGCTTCAATATTTTAGTGTGGTAGAGTGTCTGTGCAAACAGGATATAAGCAAGGGAATAGGGTCGGGGGAGAGGCTACTTAAAGGAAAGGGGATTGTAGAATATAGGTAAAAAGACAATAAGATGGAGAATACTGTGGATGGATAGATTTAGTCAGGGTTGGAAGTTGGGTTTGGGAAGATGAGGGTACAGGATGAAGGGAGGACAATCTTAATACGGGAGAATGATAAGACCATTGGGAGAGTAAGATATGTCCGTGCAACAGCAGCTTGACACTGGGGGAGGGTGGCTAACTCCCCTCTGAATAGATTCAAGACACACTCTACGTGGTGGTGTGAAGGGAACCAATAAGATGGGGGGGCTAAGTATTTTGAATAGATAGTTCACACAAAGATATCCAAATGGTCAACCAATCATGATACATAAAGTTGCTCCATCTTTAGGGGATTGTGGAATAGACCACAGTGCGTGACACACTCATGAGACTGGCTAAAAGTTACAATACTAGTTGTTGATAAGTGAAATGATCACACTTATTATATCCTATTGTGGTAGTAATTGATATAGTTATTCTGGACCACTGACACTGTCAAATGAATCTGAATGTATACATAGTCTGAGATCCTACAGTTCCATTTGTAGGTGCATACCCCACAATATGATATATACATATTTGCATTGTTCATATTAGCATTGTCTAGGACAGCCTCAAACTAGTAACAAGCTAAATGCTTCCAATTGTAGAATAAATAAAACACATTGTGCATTCCTTCAGTATAATCAGGCTAAAAAAGTGGGGGAAATGACACACAGAAAAACTACTTCTACCTTTCCTGACACAATGAATTTCAGAAACATAATGACTGACAAAGCTAGGCATGAAATCTATATAGAGAGTGATTCCATTCATGTCAATTTAGAAACAGATAAAAACTGACCTATGGTTTGAAGTCTGGCAAGTCGTTAGCAGTGGAGAGCAGTGAGTCAAAGTGGGCATTAGGGTTTGGGGGTACACATCTTCACCAGTTAAAGTGGAGAGTTTGTGGGTCTTCACTGAATGTAAATTCTTCAGGCTATACAATTTTGATTGGTGAATTATTCTGTAACATGAAAAAAATAAATGATCCAGAGACAGATATCAGAGTTCAAACTTCAAGCTAAAGTTCAGAAAAGCAAAGCAGCCAGCCACTAGCTTCTTACTTCTGTCTCAGGCTGCATGGGCTGATCCTGTCTCCACGAGCTCTCACCAAGTCTCAGACTGTAATCTCTTGTGAGCATGGCTGGAGAATGAATGCTTCCTACTAAATACTTACTCCTGTCTTTTATATCCCCTAGTGCTCGAATTAAAGGTGTGAGCTATAATTCTCTTTTAGATTGATTTAATCTTGTATAGATCTGGGTGGCCTTGGACTCACAGAGATCTGTCTACCTCTTAATCCTGAGTCCTAGGATTAAAAATGTGTACCACCACCTCCTAACTTCTGGTTAAAGTAGTGTATCACCACGGCCTGATCTGTATAGCTTGGGACTGACTTGGCTTTTCTGAATCCTCATTCAAGCTTTAATTAATCATAAATAACATATCACTACATTATTCTTCAAAAATAATTGCAAAAGAAATAAGAGCTAGAACAATCAAGCTGAATGTGTGGCTCACAGTGGAAAGACTATGAAATAAGAAGTGGAGAGAGATATACAAACACGAGTGTTACAATATTAGGAAATTTCCCATTGTCTTTAAGTATGGTAATGATGCTCCTCCTTAGCTTTTTGAAAGAACTACTGTGCTCCTTAGGGGTCAGTATCCCGATGTCTACAGTTCGCATTAAAATGGATCAATAAAAATAGAAATAATGAAATGAAAATCATTATTGAAAATCTAAGTGATGGATATGTGAATACTGATAGAATTTTAAAATATTGTATCTTTAAATCTTTTCATTATCACATCCTTTGTACAGAGGAAAAAAATTCTGGAGATCAGAAAGTTAAAATAACTCGCCATGTGGGATTTGAATCCAGGACTATTCTGGATCCATGTGCTGGGAAAAGAAAGCACAGCCTTCAGGAGCTGGAAGGAGATTGAGATACTGTATTATCCAATTTCCTCCTTTTACAGAAAAGGAAGCAGGCTGGAGAGGAATTTGACTTGCATGAAATTTTAATGCAGCATACAGGGCTTGAAAGTATGAGTTGCCTTGGTTTTTGATGTTTTTCCAAAGAGCAGGAAAAACTGTGGTGTATTTAACCCTAACCAGAGTTCACAGTTACTCTTTAATTAGTTGTGATACAAATAGATTATGTATATTTAAATGCATATGGGTGGCAAATATATTCTTTCATTAAATGTCTGCAGTTCTCTTCCTCCCAGTGCTGAGAACCCTGCTTGCCCCACCCGTGCCAGTGTGTGTGATACTTCTCCACTGACCACTCAAAAGTCAGACACTAACCAGCTCGGGAATGGGGCCTCTCCCTCGTTTAGTATCACGATCAGAGCCTGCCATTGTTGTCAAGTCGGAGAATCATGGACAGGCCTTTCTTTGTAAAATTTATTGCCTGTGGTGTCCACAACTAAATTACCCCAGGATTACAAAGACTGTCCCCTTTGGATGTGGTTTAAAAGCTACCAACAGCACATACCACTGCGGGTGAATGCTTTTCAGTTGTTTTATTTTACTAGTCTTTATTTTTTAAAAAAATTCTCATTTTTGAATTTATTTTCTTTTCAGCCCTTAGGAATTTTAAGTCAGAAGGGAAGCCATAAAACTGGGAAGATATGAGCATAAATATTAAATGTAAGTGTGGTAATGGTAGTTAGGAGGATTGTCTGAGATTGGGGGATGATTGTTGTCATCTTCCGGCATCAAGTGTTTGATGTCTAAAAACCATTTCACATGGTTTGGTAAAGAAAACAAATACGGCAAAGGAAAAATAATTGCCAATTCTAATGGCCATAATAAGATACTTAGAATTGAGGGAGGAGGGGGGATGGTCACAGGATCAGGAAGCCCCAGCAGGATGGCAGACCCCAGCCATAGCAGCCCTGTGGGAACCTCTCCTACATATCCCTTGAGGGGACTAAGATGGTGAATAAGAGCTTGTTGGAAGACTTCAGCCTGTGAAACCTTCAGATAGCATCCAGAAGCTGTCTCCCTCCAGAACAAAGCAGGAATCAGGGCCACGTTGTAGGGGAGGAAGTAAGTCCAGCAGGACAGTGGGAGCCCTGGTCCTGGAACCCAGCCCATACTCCCTGGCTGTTTGACCTTAGGCGAATTAGCAGACTTCTCTGAGCCTTGGTATCTTTGTCTATAAAATACCCATACATCTATATCATGTCGTTGAGAGAACTAGATGGCATCCATGGAAAGCATTTAGGTGGTGTCTGGTCCATGGTAAATGCTTAAAAGCATTTTGCCGCAGCCTCGGAGGCAGGACTGGAAAAAAAAAGACTGATTATATGTTTCTGAGAAATTGTAAGACGGGGATCTTCATCTAAGGGCATTTGCAAAGCTTTTTCCAGCAATTTCCTCTCTCAGACAAGAGCCACAGCAGCTCATCCACCCCTAGAGAGGGGACAGCAGACAATGCTGTCATCCTGGGTATTAAGACAGTTCGCTTGCGTTAACTGAGCAACCACTGCCTACTAAGTATTCTGTTAGCACTCGAAGTGTAAGAAGAGACCCTGGGCCTTGTCTTAAAGGATCCCACCCACAGTCCACTAGGAAGGCAACTGTATACACACATACCTTTCACCCTGCAGACGACAAACCCTTGAGAGTGCAGAGGATGTGTTCCGACAGGGGCAGGGGTGCAACAGGAAGTCTTCATCAGTGCTTGAACCGAGTCTTCAGAGTTAGATAGGAACACACCGTAGCCACCACCATGGCAAAGAAAAGGGCAAGAAAATCAATGGCTCTTCTCTAGACGTTTCTGGACATTCTCATCTCAAACTGATTAAACCACTTACTGCACTGAAATATCAGGGGAGTGTCTCAGGAGTCTGGAAGACCACCTAGGGAGTAATTATTGTTGAGTAGAATGACCTTGTGTTGTTTTGTTTTTCTAGAGGTTTATGTTTTACATCTCTTATTTATGTATGCTTTGCTTGATATATATATATATATATATATATATATATATATATATATATATATATATGTGCTTTGCCCACAGAGGCCAGAAAACCACATCAGATCCGCTGGAACTAGAGTAGCGTGATTGTGAGCCACCATGTGGTTACTAGAAACCGAACCCAGATCATCTGCATGAGCAGCCATTGCACTTAACTCCTGGTCCATCTCTACAGGCCCTAGAATGGGCTATTAAATAGTTCTGCGTCTGAAGTTTCCATGGAAGAGAGGCATGGGAAATATCCACCTTGATTGATGGTTCTCTCTCCATACACAAGGCCAGCAGTGGAAAATGCCACTGGCCGTTGGAACCAGGTTCTGTCAAATGTTTAACATCTCCATGAACAGCAGTTTAGGATGTGAGATCGAGAAAAGGGCATGGTCATATCTGTCTCCTCAAGGTCATTCCTGGGCTGCGATTCTTTGTATTTAATGACTGTAGGGCCCTCAACGCCTTCACTCTGTTAACTTCTCTTGCTTAGTTTCCTCCCTCCTTTTAATGTTTGCTGAGTGCAAACTGGTAAATACTCCATTAACGCATTTTCAGAGGCCCTTAGAAGATTATCCATGTAAAGTACCTAGAGTGATTGGCACATATACCTCCAGGAATTTGGCCTCCATTCCCATCATCCTTACAGGCCAAGAGTGATGAATAAGGAGAAAGAGAGAAATTTATTTGAGTAAGAGGACCAAATAACTGCATTTTTGTTCATTGACTTTTTTCCATCTCCAAGGCCAGCACTTCATGCCAAATACATACCAACTTGGCATTGTTGCCTTGTTCTCTCATCAAAAGTTGCTGAAACACATAATTCCCATCTGGAAAAAAAGAAAAGCATTTTTCTTTACTCTGATAGGGGTGAAGGTGTTTTCAGAAAACATCCAGCTGCTGAACAACTGCAAGAGGGGACTAGATGGTACACGCTGTCATTTTTATCTTTATCACTGTCCCCTTGTGTAAGGTCGCATGACTTGATGAAGGCTTACCCCAGCCCCTTCCCCTCAATGTCTTCAATTTGAAAACAGTTTTAATCTCATTGGTTGCGGTCCTTTATATACCCTTTTTTCTTTGCTAGGGGTAAAAGAATATCTGAAGGATTAGTTTTCCATGTTTTATAATAGAGTGGTTGTTGTTAAGAGTGGGTTCATATCAGCTAAGGTTTGGATTTCAAATGTTCTCGTTTCTATGGTGTGTGTGTGTGTATGTGTGTGTGTGTGAGTGTGTGTGAGTGTGTTTGTGTGTGTGTGTGTGTGTGGTGCATTCTCTAAGATGTGGGTGTTTGTAATAAAAATGGTAATTGACCTTTATAGCAAGCGAGCTGAGAGAATCGCTTCTGTATATTATATGCCTGTGAGCTGGATTTTAAATGTTTGATTAAGTTATTAGAGTGTTTTGCTTTGGCATAATGTACTATAAATTCACGATTGCTGGCCAAAGCAGTTAGTCATTGGAGAAGAATAAATTGTTTTGAGAGGTGCTGCTTCAAAACCTGGATTTTATTCTCTTGGAAAGATGGGGCTTTAAATAAATCACATAATACAAATGAGAATTTCCATAATTAAGATTCTAACTAGGGGGCTTGCTGCAAGCTTTCAGAAGAAGAAAATGAAGAAAGACACTCCAGGCTGCTTTCATATTCTTTGCTTTCTTTAATTTATATTTTGAGTGTTCTACTTTGTTTTGGGGTACTTGGAAGTCAAATAGCATGAGACAAGGGCACATGAAGTGTATACTGTCAAAGGCTAGTCTCTGAGATGTGATGGCTTCTGGGAGACAGACACGCTAAACAGATGGCTTCAGACAAGCCCGGGACAGCTCTTGCTTCAGAGGGGGAGGGATCTCTGTCTGTCTGTCTGTCTGTCTGTCTGTCTGTGTCTCCGTCCCTCCTTTCCCTTTCTTCCTCTTTTTGCCTGTCTCTGCTCTTCCCTATCTTCCATCTCTGTCCTCCTCCCCCTTGTCCCTTTCCCTTCCCTTCTCTCCTCTCCTTCCCTCCCTTTTCCTCCCTCCTTCCTTTCCATTCCCCATTCTCTCTGGAGTTTCAGGTTTTGACAAGCACTCACTATACCCGCGACCCATTCCCGCCCCATACTCCACAGAGTTCCTGCCCGGCAACCCTCACTGTTTGTCACCTTGGATAGCTTTGGTGTTTTGAGTGTGTGTGTCCTAGCCTGGGTGTCTTCAGGAAATCTTTCCTAAATGGCAAGATCCCTCCCTGGGATAAATCTTTCTGGCCTCCATCTTCCTCCCCTGAGTTCTTCTAGCAATTTCCTCAAAGCCCTGCAACTTCTTCCCAGTACTGCCAGGCTCATCTCCCAGGAGCTCCTAAATAAATAAAATATAATTAAATGTGTGTGATCGGTCCTTGTACTGCTCTATTTATTTGATGTATGTGTGCACTGGAGAACTTATACAGTCGTGTAGAAATGTACCATTTATAATGGGTTAAGTAGGGCAGCCGTGGTCACTGATAGAAAGAACATGCCATCAGGCCCTCCCCTGGGAACCTGGGCACTTCCTTAGATGTGATTCTAGAGGATCAAACAAGGCAAAATTGGGACTGATGTCCTTGGCAGAAGATCACAGAACGCTACCCACTAATATGGTAGCATGCTAGTTTTTGTTGGAGATGATCATGGTGAATAGAAATAGGCTGAGTCCTCAGGTAACCTCCACTGAACTTCAGGTCCTCCACTGGCCAAGTGGGCAGCCTATTCGGATGTCTTCATCTGCACTGATGCATTCCAAGTGTCTAGCAAAGCACAGGCCCCAAGGCCTGTAATACCCACAACACATAAATTACACCATCATTCTGATCATTAGACGTAAGTGATGTAGCTTAGAAGAGGAAATGTCTGCCAAAAATGGAAGCATGTACAGGTCAAGAAGGATCTGTTCAGCTATCCCCTAGCTCATGAACACTCATATCTGTGCATCTTACATGTGCCAATGGCCATCTAGATATGGCTCTCATTCCCTTGGCCCAGAAGCACTTCTCTGTTCCCTGTGACCTTCATACCTCCCATTTACCCATGGTCTTGTACATTTACTAATGTCTAAGGCAGCCATTTCCAAGTGAGATACCTCTTCTAGCAAGACTTCCAGCATCAGGATTGAAGGAAACAGTCAAATAAAGTAGGAATTCAGGAGAAATCACTGCTGGCCTATTGCTAACCCAGACTTAGCATGCATGAACTTAGGCATCCATAGGGGCTTGGTTCCAGGACCTCTATGGATGCTAAGATCTACCTGCGCTCAAGTCCCCGAGACATATGTGTACACTGGAGAACTTTATACATTAGTGTAGAAGTGCACCGTTTATAATGGGTTAAGTAGGGCAGTTGTGGTCACTGATAGAAAGGACATGCCTTCAGGCTCTCCCTTGGGAACCTGAGCTAAACTGGTGTAGTGCTCATTTTGGTTCGTGTGCATCTTCTAGTATGTGCTAGAAGCTTTCTAGATTACTCATAGTGCCAGTGCAGTGGGAATGCTGCATAAGAGGGTGCTATACTATACTGCTCAGAGAATAGAAGTGTCTGTGCATGTTTCAGCAAAATCACCTTTCCCCAGCAATTTTGTTCTAAATTTCCTTGAATGTGGATACGGAAGACTGACTGCATCTTGTTGGGCATCCTCTGTTTGCAGCATGTAAAATGCCCTTCTCCCAGCATTCCATACTGTAAATCTAAGTCTAGATTGGAGCCAAAAATAAAGTAAACCCGATCCAAGACCTTAAATATCCTGAGACCTACCGCTGTATGTTCTGACAGGGCGAGAAATGGGACTGAGGATAACATAGCTTCCACCTGGGCCTCAGAATGGAAGATTCACACTGGTATTAATGAGATACCTTGTCTTCGTCAGCCATGACATGTGGTGACCTGGGCACTGCCTGGCTTTATTTCTTTTTTATTTTAATTTAAAAAATTTATTCTTTCATATATTATATCCCAACTGCAGTTTCCCCTCCCTCCTCTTCTCCCAGCACTGTCCTCCATGCACTCCTCCTCCATTTCCCTTCAGAAAAGAGCAGGCCTCCTAAGGATATCAACCAAATGTGGCACCAAGACTAGTCACCTCCCCTCGTATTAAAGCTGGGCAAGACAACGCAGTAGGACGAAAAAGGCCCCAAAAGCAGGAAAAAGAGTCAGAGACAGCCTCGACTCTTACTCTTAAGAGTTGCACAAAGAGACCAACCTACACAACCATAATGTATATGCAGAGGGTCTAGGGTAGCCCATGCAGCCTCCTGGTTGTTGGTGCAGTCTCTGTGATCCCCTATGAGCCCAGGTTAGTTGATGATGTGGGTTTTCTTGTGATGTCTCTGACCCCTCTGGCTCCTACAATCTTTCCTGCCCTTCTGCAGGATTCCTCAAGCTCCGCCTAATGTTTGGCTGTGGGTCTCTGCATCTGTTTCCATCAGTTGCTAGCTGGAGCCTCTTTGATGACGATCATGCTAGGCTACTGTCTATGATTACAGCGGAATGTCATTAGAAATCATTCCATTTAACTTTTTTCCCTGACATGTTTGATTTTCTTTCTCAAGGCAAACATTATTACCATCATTGTACAGATACGACACAAAGGAAAGAGGAGTTTCCTGCCTCCAGCTCTGCAGAGCAGAGAGCAGCCCGAGAACTGAAGCTGTCCTCCTTCAGGGTGCCCCGGGTCTTCAGGACCCGTGCTTAAGCAGAAGAAAGTGCTTCAAACCCATTTCTGTTCTATCTTGGCAATAGGGAAGAGTTCAGGTTCCCATCCTGAGAAATCTGCCCTGCTGCTCAAAGGCAGGAGACCCTCCCTTGCAAATGCCCGCCCATTCCCCTTTGCTTACCAGTGCTCCATTAGAGCTCTGGTTTGCACAGACCTCCACTCCCAAGGCTCCCAGATGGGAGTGGTGAGTGGGAGGACAGTGAGAATTCATGGTACCAGGGGCTGGAGGAAACTGTGTTTTCGGAGCAATGAGTGGGGGCTGCCTGCTCCCCCGGCCTCTTGTGTGTCTCTCTGCCTCTGTCACCATTGCTGCTGACCTCATCTTTGTCATCATCTCATGCTTGAGGGATAGCAGACCTCTCTTCCATGACTGCTTCCACTCTGGCTTCTTGAACAGTGTTCTCCGTGCAGGAGCCACTAGACTGGACATTTCAAACACAGACTGCTTGAATTCCATCCTCAGTTTCCCTAGGCTAGCAGGGTAGCAGAGTCAGGCTTCATGTCCTTGCCATGGTGTTCAGGACTTTGAGGGATCAGCTCTTTCCACCTTCTCCAATATTACTGTCCACTCATTCTGACTTTCCATCTGCCAGAATCTCTTGCCTACTGTCCTCCCTTGGTAGCATCATCCATCTTTCGGTACCCATCAGTGGCCTACCTCAGGGAGCCCTTCTCTGAACACTAGCTTATTTGTGTTCCTCTCACGCATCCTTCTGGGAAGGCGAGCCTCAGTGAGGTGGAGTATTCCCCCCTCCCATTAGTGAAGTCGGATTGGAACTTGTCACCCTTGTGGATATTCCTCACAGGAAGTCACTTATTTGCGCAGTATTGATATACCTGTACCTGTCTAGAAGCTGCATGCATTAATGCTGCAGGATGTAAGCCAGTGTCCTGCCTTAGAGTGGCAGTGAGAGCATTAACCATCCAGCTAGACTCCCAGGCACTGTTGCTGCCCTACATTACTGTTCTCATATTAGAGAAGGTTTGCTTGCTTATTCTTCAGCTTGCCTCTTCCCACCTTCCTCTGAATGGGGATGACAAGACCTACTCATTTCTTCCCTATGAAGCCATCCTGCCATAGTGAGGTACCCACTAGGAAAGCATCTCTTTTAGGATAGCCTTAACTGCTTCCAGGCTGTGGTTTAAAATTTGCCAAATAATAGGTTTGAGAATTTTTGGGTGCAGAAGATGCCCAACAACATATTACCTAAAACATTCTTGTAAGCAGCGTTTCTTATTGAGGTATTATCTATGCCAAATATAATAAATGGATTTTATCTTTTAATTTGTATTTTAGTATATATATTTTATTCTCAAAGTGATTAAACCTTTTGTGCTCTGTAGAATAAATATAGCATAGTAACTACAGCATATATTTATATAATAAATTGGGAATGCTCTGTTTTTATATAATATTTTACTGTTTCTTTGAGAATTTAATACAATCTATTTTGATCATATTCACTCCTTCCAGATTCAGCCCCTGCCTCCCCACCCCCTTCCAACTTCATGTCCCCCCCTCTCCCTTTCTCTATCTTTCAGTGACTCTCAGAGTCTGAGTCCAGTTTATGGCACCCATGCACTCATGGGTGTAGGGCCATCCACTGTAGTGTGGGAATTGTCTCTCTCTCCCAGAAGTTAATGACTTTCAATAACTGTCAAGGATGGACACTTTGAGCTCCTCACCCCTGGGCAATGTCTTATCACAGGAATTTTCTACTGTCTCATTTCTATAGTGATGTCTTATGATGCACTTGCTTGCATGTCTATATTTTATCCTTACTGTAATTGCATGTGTTCCCATCCTCCCATTTTGCCAATAAGAAAAACATATGAAATCTCCTTGATGTGAGCAGTAGACTCCAGATTTGAAAGCAGACCTTTACCCTCAAGTCAATAAACTTGCCATCATCCTCCCCTAGTTATCCTCTGGTATAATTGGTACTAGGTGAGGTATGGTTACAAAGTCAAAAGCCCACCTGTTCTTTCTACTTTGTAGATGGGCTCTGAAGACAGAGTCAAAGATGAAGGCCCCACTTCATCCCTCCCCATCTTCTACGGTCTCCTCCTTTCCTTCTGCGATGCTGCCACAAATGACCCGGAAGAAAGATTCACAGGCATCCTTGCAGAAACAGATCTCTGAGCCAGCCCTTGGGAACAAAACAAAGCCTTTGCTGGATTTGTTTTCCTTGGTTGATTTATTTGACAAGGACCCATTTCGTACATCATTTTTGGAGTTTCAAAAACCCTTTTCATCTGCAAAGGTCTCTCTTAGAAGCCCAAGGAGAATAGAAGAGAGGCCGGGTATGTGATCTCTGAGGCAATGCTTTCTGGCCTCTCAGCTCTGCCTTTCCATTTATCTTCTGACCCTGAGATCACACAGGTTGAGGATCAAGGTCTGAAGAGTGCTAAATCCCATCAAGTAGGAGTCTTGTTTGCACTGATCCCTATAGGCACATCCCTGTCACCTTTGTTTTACTTGGTAGGACACCTACTTGCTAAACCCATCTAGCAAGAGCACATGAATTATTCACTCTGTGACAAGACATTTTTGGTAAGATGAGGTGTTAACCAGCCAACAAAAGGAACTATTCCTGCTCTGGCTGGCTGCCGATTCAATTACTGTATGGCCCTTCTGAAGACAGCCTATTCCAAGACATCCTTCCTGCAGATTTTGGGCAACAAGTCATTCTTGGAAGCATCCTTCATCATGACATATAGCTTGTCAGATGCAATCAAAATGGGCACCAAGCTCCCTGGGAACTCTCTCTGTTTTCACATGTGTTTCAGCTATGGGAAAGACACATGCATAAAACATTCAGGCTGAATATACAATTGCTTTTAATAACCCATGCAGCTAAATTTATTAGATCACACTGCCCCTTTGAACTGGGGTATGGAATTTTCCATGTAGCTCAGTATCTCCGGTGAGAGGCAGACCTTCCCTTTTGGGTTGTTTGTCTCCTCCAAGTATGAATTCCCAGGCTTTGGCTGTTTTGTTAAGAGTCACCTGTGATCAGGTTGGCTGGGGGCTCTCCATCACCACTCTTGGTGCTTCTGTCAGGATGACAGTAGCCGCAGTGCTAATCCTTGAATCCTTGTGCCAGTCTTAGGACTGCCTGAACTGTCTGGGTGTAAGGCTTCCTTCAGAGACACTAAGGCAGAATCCCTTCATCATTTGTGACTATTCTGCTTTCTTGATGTTCTAAAAGTAAGTTGTAATTTAACTTTGTCCATTTTCTCACACCTGGTACTTAGATCAAGAAGTTCAGAGCAAAGATGTTTACATGATAGCTTCCAAGTCCCTAGACCTAGAGTTGAGGGAAGTTGTTTGCTTAGATCCTTCCCCCCCCTTTATCCATCACAATCCTGACAAATAATTGTCACCAGAAATGAAGTCAGTAATCAGTAGACTGATACTCAACATCTGCTGAGCACAAGTTTTCTTGTTGGCAACAGTGGAAAAGAAAAAGTCACAAGGTTCTGTCAACCTCTGTGTTACAGTTTTTCTTCCAAGTGCTATGAGGCATAGTATACTCCACAAGTGCATGGTATTTTCATTTTAATTCCTATGGAGTGCTCTTGTGCGTGTTTCAAATATGTGTTAAATAAAGAACCCCTTCAAGTGTATGACCTGATAGCTGCATTTACTTAGAATGGGGCTACACTCAATGTTCAAGTGAAAAATCAAAAGTACAAGTTAAATTGTGTGCATGTGTGTATTTTATTTGTCTATTAAATAATTTAGATGATACTGAAGAATGACAACAAAATGATATATACATGATTAAAACTCTGACACTGCCTTCCTAAGTGTACTTAAAAACATACATCCCCCAGGAAGCAAGTCAGTTTATTATTCAGGGAGGTGAGCCAAGAGCCTTTGAGTATTTGACAATACCTGGTCATTAGCTTGCATGGCTCACCACACAGCCAAGCCATAATGGACTTTTAATGAAATTGCTCTCACACACATCCTTGTGTTCTTCCCATAGTCCACACTGTAGTAACATTAACACGTAGTCCACGCCCCTACAACCTTGACTCTCTGCCTGAGCAGATGATATGGTGAAATAGCTTCCCATTGAACTGTACACTTCACATTCTCCATTATCCTTGAGACGGGGACACCAGAGATGTGGCAAAATGCAGACCTAAATGCAGACGTGTCACTGGGAGCTGGTAGGTGGAGGTCAACGTAGCAACAGGGCTAGAAAGGCATTTGGAGGCACTGGGACTGCCATGTACTATGCCACAGCAGGAGAGGAGAGTTAGTGGCCACCAGCGCCTGCAACAGAAGCAGCGATCGAATTCCCCCACGCACCCCTCCAAGGAGCCTTAAACCCATTCAGATGTGTAATACTGTTGAGTGCAGTGAATAGCCTAACATGGTCTTGGCATCTCTGTGGTGACTAATTTGTGGGCTCCCAGATTTTGCTTCGAGTTAAGTGGTCTTTATGCTCCAATTCTGGCAGCGCTGAACAGTGATATATTGTGTCCACGATTCGGCCTGGCTTATTGGCGCTCACATAATGACAGCCTGTTGAATGGGAAGAAGTAGTGTATAAACAAAACAGCCTGAGCAGAGGGGAAGCACTAATTTTCTGAGCCATATTCACTCTGAGTCATCATATTTTCTTCCGATGGTGTGGGCCAGGTTTCTGAACCTGGTGCGTATGATTCACTTTCGCCCTTAAGATCTTACACCAGCTTAAGTTTGGTTACACAAGGAAGCCAGCAGCTCGCGCTTGGCGACCTGGGTGCAAAGGAGAAAGCAAGTACTGGCTGAAATCCTGGCCCCTTGAGGTACCTAGGGCAAGAACACTAGCTTTGGGATTACAGTGACCTCTTCTAAAGACAAGCCTAGTAAGGTGTGCACCGGGGCAAAGTACATTCACTCTAGAAGCCAGACCAGTGTCTAGTGCAAGATTGGAGAGGTGGAAGCAGGGGGTGACAAAGGGTCAGAGAGCAGAAATGAAAAGATGGGTATGGTAGAATCGAGGAAGAGCCACTGCGTTTGTCCCAAAGGGCACTGTCACCTGTCATTTGATACCTGTGCTGTGCTTTAGGGAACCAAATTGATTTGATGGGCCAGCCTGGAGTAGGCATGTGGCAAGTCATATTTCTCTCACCAAGTACATGTGTTTTTTATTGTTTCTGTTGACTAATGTGGACGTTGAAAAGAGTGAGTATTGCCTGTTCGTGGTGCAAGGCTGGCAAGGATTAGAAGTCAGTAAAAGGTATGAAAATACCACTCACTTATCTGGGTCTTGGTTCTCCTTCCAAAATTACACACTAGCTCCTTTCTTTTATGTGCTTTGGGAAAACATTTTCTTATACAAACCAGAGAAAGAAAAAGAGAGAGAGAGAGGGAAGAAGGCAGGGAGAAAGAGAGGGAGAGAAGAAAGGCAGTGAGTGGGTGAGGGAATGAGGATGAAGAAAAAGAGATGGGAAGGTCATACAACATTCAGAGCCAGCTTCATCTGTAGGTGTGGAGGATAATCATTGTTTTGGTTGGCCTGAAGAAAGCCAAAAAGTCCCATATCTCAAAAAACATACCCCCAGTGCTTGTCCAGGATCAAGGATACTGCAAACCATTTGAGAATTTGCCTTGAGTGTTTTTTTTTTAACCTCCAATTTTGACATTTTTTTGCCTTTGTTTAGGACCCATCTTTTAGTTTATAATGGAGAAGCCTGTTTTACACTGGGTTGACTTTAGTAGCATCACTTCTGACTGTCCCCTCCTCCCATGAGACTACTGACCACAGAGGGCACTGGAGTAGCCCGAACAGTGTTTGTTACCCCGTACAGGATAGGGTCTGAATGTCCAACTTGGGAGAGGTGCATCATGGATGAGACATGTTGGGTAAAGTGGGCTGGGTGAGGACCCTTATAGGCCATTTGCTTGGGTCCACCTGCTGAGTGAGTGAGCAGACTTGCCTTGAATACACTTCCTGGAGCAGATGCTCATGGCATCCAGGACTGATCCTGAAGCTCACGGAGCAGTACACTGAGGGAAAACAACTAGGGACATGTCGGGATCTCAGATGGCTCTCCAAGTGTAAGAGGGGAAGCCACACAGTGAGCGCTCAGCTCCCACAGTGTTCTGTCGTTGGCCGATGCCTGTCTGTAGTTACAGTAATAGACTGCCTGTGATCTCATTGAGATGCCATCCTATGAGTGAGCCTAGGAATCCCGGGATGGATGCTTATCCCCACCCAACCTTCTCTAGGCAGCACTGGTGACAAGACACACAAGACAGCCAGCCTGCAGGGGATACTGATCATCAAGTTACACACATGGGGAGAAGAAGCACTGTGTGTGTGCCACTAAGTAGTGACATGAGTTGGGGGCAGGTGTCTTTGGCTCTCCCAGCTTTGGTTTTTCTCAGCAGTGAATGAGGCTGGTGGGGTCTGGACTTTGTATAGAGGTTGGAAGGATTAAATCAGTTAAAACTTATAAAGTAGGGAACTGGTCTCATGGTCAGGGAGCTCCCTGGGTCTCTGCAGTGTGACAGGCCAGTGCCCACCTCTGCTGGAGATTCCAGGTGCTCTGAGGTGGTCTTCCTGATTCTCCTGGTTTTGAGCCTTTGCCTGGCAGGGATGCAGATTCACTCTTTAGCTGCCCTGTCCTCAGGGAATGGGCCCCAAGGCTTGCAGCCCTCTTGTTTGCTGATCTTATCAGGAGAGTGATTGGAGCCTGTTTCACTATTGATGTTGGCTCTGGGCCTAATCTTTCTGTCCTGAACTGCAAGTCCAAGATGGTGGGCCAGATGCAATTCCAGTGCTCTGAGGGCTGGAGGCTCCAAAGCCCTCAGTGATAAATCATTGTACCTGAGGAGGATCCTGCATGGGTGGAAGCCTCCTCTCATCTTAATTTTACCAGTCTCATCCCTTCTTGAACAGCTTGTTACCTAAAGAGTAGCCAAGTGAACCATTATTCTGCCTCTGGCCTTGAGCCCCACATTTTCAATAACCATCACTAGCATTGACTCAACACTTAGCAGCTACACAGCTGTGTTCACCACATCCATATGCTCAGGGACGCCGCAGAACTGCCCAGTGCACTAGCTCCCTTGCCTCCCATTGGCCCCATGAAGAATAGAGGCCTAGAAAGTTCAGTCATTGCCCAACGTCAGAGAACCAGCAAGTGCACAACCGGAACTAAGCTGTCTACAGCACTGTAACTCAGAAGCCTGAATGTTCCCATAAGTCACCTGGGCATGTGGTTGACATACAGTCAGATTGAGTGCACCTGATCTATGACCTGAGTGTATGTGTATATGTGCATGTGTACTCAGAGAACAGAGGATGAGTCCATGTCACTCAGGCACGCACGCACACACGCACCCTTCCTTCCTCCCTCCTTCCATCCCTCTCTCCCTCTCTCCTTTTCTCCCTTCCTCCCTCCCTCCTTCCATCCCTCCTTTCATTCCTTCCTTCCTTTTTAGTTTATCTCAAAAGATCTCTTACTGGCTTGGAACTTGCCATGTGGAGCTCACCATGTAAGCTAGAATAGGCTAGTCTCTCAGGCCTGTGGATCCTGTGGATCCATTCTCTCTGCCTTTCAGCACTGGGACTATAAATATGTGTCACTGTGCCAGTCCCACCCCCTTTTACATGTAATCTGGGGATTGATTCCAGGTTCATGCTTGCAAAGCAAGAACTTTACTGATGGAGCTATCTCTTCAGTCCACCATTGTGTTTCCCACAAGCCCTTGGATGCTGCTGGTCTCCAGTTCATGTACTGAGTGACATAGCTATATACCAGGAAACTGAACAGCTCTGGCTGGTGTGCTTAATTATCTGTCTGGCTGCTTGGTTGGGTCTAAGGTGTGACCCTATGCATAGCCACATGGCAGCCATGCCACATGGGCTTCCAGTAGGTAGAGAGTTGAACCTTGGGTAGCTTTGGGGTGGGGAGCACTTTACGATGTGGTTGGTCTGGCTTTGGAAGTTTTGGCAGCTCAGCCCCCTTACTTCTTGATTGAAAAGAATCCTCTTCAGTCTTCAGTGTAGTTTTGCCTCACTAGTCTTCATGGTACCAACTGGCCTACTAGGCTGAGAATTCAAGGAAAGTCACTGTGACCTCTATTTGTGTCTCCAAACCTGTATTCTCTGCATCTCCCATCTTTGATTACAGTAACATTTGCCTTTCTACTCTTTCCAAACCTTTCTGGGAACCTTTGTTTCTTTCTTAGCCATAGTCTTTCTTATGGTGTCAAGTTCTAATGATTCAGACTACAGAGGCTTTCCGTCATCTGGGCCTCTCAAAACCTGGAGAAAGAGGCCAACTTCCAACAGCCTCTTAGCAACCTCCATTAGTATTTATTTGGTAGCTGTTATAAGAATCATCTACTTTGTTAAGCCCTTACTATCATCCAGTGTGATGATATATTATTTATGATTTATTAAAGCTTGCCTCAAGATTCAGAAAGCAAAGTCAGCCACAAGTCATAGAAGCCAGGCACACATCTTTAATCCCAGGACTCAGGATTAAGAGGTAGGCGGATCTCTGTTAGCTCAAGGCCATACTGAGCAACATGAAATTGATCCAGTCCTAAAGAGAAACAGCTCACACAAAGATGATCTCAGCCATTGGGATCATACGCCTCTAATCCCAGGACTCATGAGAGGTATTTAAGACACGAACAGGATCTCAGAGCTGGCATTCATTCTCTAGCCACATTGACAATAGGAAGACATTGACGTCTCTAGCCATGTTGAGGAGAGCATAGCAGTCTGAATGAATCTGAGGAACAGTGAAATCGGTAGCAGTTTGAGGGTCGCCCATTTGGTCTGAACTGAGGTAGAGGTAAGGGCTAGTGACCAGCTGCTTTGCTTTCCTGATCTTCAGCTTGAAGCTTGTGTGTCTCTAGGTCTTTTATTTTCATGTTATAATCCAGCAATGCACCGTTATTGACATTGGTCAGATCAGACATGGCACACAGATCTCAAAGAGACTGGTTTGGGTTCACCCCAGAGTACACTTTGGCTCCATTGTGAACCCTGCAGTGTTCCTATCCTCAGCAATGCTGCCCATCTCCTTTTCTTCCATCTTCTCTGCAGCTGGAGGCATTTCCCCAAAACCAATACTGATTGATTCAGTGCCTACTTTCAGTAGCTGCAGCCCAAGCTGAGGGCTGGACAGTGTTCTGTTTGCCTTCAGAGAGCCATGTCAGTGACCACAGTGTTACCACTGCTTAGCCATGTGGCTTTGTGGCAGCTTACTCAGCTCACTTGACCCCACATGACTCACAGGAACCTGTGCTCTTATTTACAAATGAGGATCACTGTAGAAGTCACACCACAGGCATGTTGTTTATGTGAGAAGGTGTCTAGTAGCATTGACCAATAGCAGGTGCACATTAATCTCACCTGGAGTTGCAGGTGAGTTAAATCCAGTTGCCTTAGTATTCCATTCAAGGATTTCATTCTATACATCTGCCTGGCACTCAAGATGAATTACTGTTTATCCCCAGATGTGACAGTGGAGATGGTTGGTTCTAATTGTCAACTTGACACAATCAAGAGGCACCTGGGAAGTGAGTCTCAAGCAGGGAGTGTTTAGATTAGGTTGGCCTAAGGGCAAGTCTGTGGAGGTGCAGGGAGGGTTGTCTTGATTACATTAACTGTCCACTGTGGGTGACACCATTCCCTAGCATTGCATCCCAGACTGTAAAAGAATAGGAATGGGGCTGAACAGTAAGCACACATGTATTCATTCTCTCTTTGCTCTTGACTCTCGATTTGGCTTCAGGTTCCTGCCTCGACTTCCACACATGATGGACTGTAACCTGGGTTCGAAAGCCAAATAGACACTTTGTCCCTTCAAGTTATTCTTTTCCAGGGTATTCTGTGAGAGCAATGAATGTGAAACTAGGATGGCAAACTTTGCTGAAGCCGCGGCGTCGCTCAGGTGCTGTTTTATTTTTAACACCATGCTTCTCTGCTGCCAAACACCTATCCAGTCCCCAAAGCCCAGCATAAATATTGCATCTTCCACTCAACTTTTACAAGTCTCACACGTAAAGATAGTTTTGTTTTAGGAGACCTTTGTGTAGTACCAACTCGAGTGCCTTACCTTGCTCACCTCATTCCATCTTCCTCCATCACTGAAGCAGTAGGTTCCTGATGTTCTCCTTTGTCCGTCTTGTCTTCACTGAGTGCAGCATTGTCCAACAGAACCTTTTGCAGTTGGGGCTGGGGTTGTCCAGTATAATTGCCACTTGCCATGTGAAGCTATTGAGGACTTAAGATGTGGCCAGTGTAGCCAAGGGCTGGATTAGAGATGTTATTTCATTTCAGTTAAGTAGCCACACGTGGTCAGTGGATAGCGTGTTGGACAGTGCAGAGAGTTGTTGATCAAAGAGTCACAAGGAATGGAAAATAGCAATTGTAACAAGCACCATGTGGGAGTGCATTGTTGCCAGACGGCATCCTGGGTTTGATTTGATGTGGTAGGAGTGCTGGTCAGGGAGGACATTCCTGAGGTAGTGATGGCGGGGCGAAAGGTCTGAGGGCATTAAAAATGTGACGTAAAGGCGTGGGGACATAAGTAAGCACATAGCACATGCAAATGGTCTGTGGTCAGGAGGAGTATGGCTTAAGAACAGACCTCCAAGACAGTCCAGGAGCAAACATGGCTCCCCGTCCCTTCTCTGTTCACTGAAATGTATAAGCACTCTCCACTCTGCTGTGCAGTTGGTGGGTTTGGAGTAAAGTTTTGGGTTTGGCTCTGAGACTCTGCACTGAAGTGTCACTTCCTTTACAAAACGCATTTCTCTAAAGAACCAGGACACTGGAACATTGGTTCCTTCCATCTTGGGTTTTTGCTTTAAGCATCCTTCCTTACCATGTGGCTTGACTAGTGACCTGCCCTGTTTTAGAACTGTGGGTGATGTTCTGGATATATTTTCAATGAGCTGTGCTGGCCTCTCCCTCCAGACTATGTCCCATTCACCAGGTCCATTCATTCAGCAAACTTGTATAGTGCCTTCCACAAGCAGAGGCAGTTTGGGGTGTGGTCGTTCAGTAGAGAAAAAAATTGTACTACCTCTGTCTTCAGAGAACTTGGGCAGAGGTTCTCAGGCAGCTGGGCCACCAGCTCTCCAGCACAGCTCCAGTGTTGAAGGTCTGGGGTCCTGTTCTCATGGATCTCTGCAAAATTCAAACATGAGGTTTCCAAGTTACCCTATACTGTTGTTCCAACCTCTCTACCACAGAGTTGAGCCTGGTATTGCCAAATACTCTTGTTATGGGCTGTCCATAGCTTTATATATTCTCTCCAGGGACTCTCCCCCCTGCTTACAAGTGCATTTTTCAGAGAACCAAGGTCTTTTATAAAAAAGAAACACATATCTTGCTTACAATGAGCTTGTCCCCACACCAGTTCCCCTAATGCCATGGGCTCACAGAAGAACTCAAGCAAAGTTTAGTTCCTAGTTCCTAGTTGGTGGAATGGTAAGAAGTCCAATTTAAAACAAAACAAAACCCAAAACTATCCAAGTTCTCATCCAAACAAGTTGTCACTAAAGAATGAAAGCCAGATGTTATTTTAGTGAGAAATGCCTATGTGGCCGTGCTGTAGATTGAACCTGGGGTCTCCTCAGATGGTTTCCACGTGCCATGGTAGCTGGACTCCCAGGTAATGGTAGTTCACGTTCTTAGTCTTTTATCTGAGACACACATGCATAGATGGTTAAGAAACAATTAATTTCCAAGCCACACCCCTTGCCACATCTGCATCACGTACCTTAAGTCAGGTGTAGACCATCGCAGGGAGCTTCGGTGGGCTGTGAATTCAGGGTGGGAAGCACAAATCATTGTCAGAAAGAGGAAAGGACAGATCCAGGCCGAGCTACCTCCAGCTCCTGGGCGAGAGATCTGCTTTTGTTGGGAGCCCTCCCACCCTCGCAGTAGCATACTTCAGATAACCATCTACAAATTAAAGATGAAATCCGGCCTCGGAGTGAAGAGCAGCCCTTTGGGGGTTAGCATTACAGCCTGCTCTACCCCAAGGCTGATTCAATGGCAAGCTTTTGGGCCAAAGGAAGTGTTTTCTCTAATTGGCTAAATCTCCGTAGGAAGGCCACTGAGCCTGCTACTGATTCAGTCATGGCATTTCTCATCTCTGATTCGTCTCAGACTTTTCAAGTTTTGGATACAATCCATTGTTCACTGACCTTTGAAACACGGCATGCTGGTATCACAACTTCCTCAGAGGGAGGAGAAAGATGAGAGAAGGAACAAGTGGTGAGATAGGATTCAAAGGTTCAGTGGGGACTAGAGCAGAGATGAACCCAGTGGGCAGAGGTAGCAGTGTCCCCCTGGGGATGCGGTGGATCTCAGCGGTGAGTCAGGCAGGTTTGCACGGGTGTTCTACCCCAGGCTGGGGTCCTGGCTCACTGGCCAAGCCAAGTAAGGCTAACCGTGAAGATCCAACCACCTGAAATGCCTTTAGGGCAAGGCCTAGGCCCACCTGTGAGGTAGCTCTCTGAGGTTTCCTCCTGTGAAAACTGAGGGACAATAGTAGATCCTTTCTCCCATCATTTCGAAAAAGATTTAAAAGTGTTTTATTTTTAAAAAAACCTGAAAATCAATAAAAATGCTACACATCAAAATTAAACTGTCCCAAAGTCTATACAACTCAACAAACTTCCGTATAGTTAAAGTAGTCATTTTCGGGATGGAAGATGTGACACTTCACATTGAATTTTACACTCTCATTATCTATCAAATGTATTTTATGTACTTATTTACCACCAAAATTTAAAAAAAAATCAACGACAGCATTAGAACTAGATAGAACTAAAAAAACATTAGTTTTATATTATCTTTCTTAACTCATGCCCATCACCTGACTTCAGTCCTTCCTTATCCCCTTATGTTTAGCCTTTCTTGTTGTTTTCTCTTCATGTCCTGGTGTACCCACATGTACATTTATTTAATCAGTGGTTCTCAATCTATGGGTGGTGACCTGTGGGTGGGGAGTGGATTGACTCTTCCACAGGAGTCACCTAAAACCATCAAAAAGCACAAGTAGCAAAACTGCAGCTATGAAGTGTCAATGAAAATAATTTTATGGTTGCCTGTCACCACAACATGAGGAGTATTATTAAAGGGTTGCAGCATTAAGAAGGTTGAGAATCACTGCATACATGCATGGCTAGATTCCACACTTGAGAGAGAACATGCAAGAATGTGGATCTTTTTTTTGTTTATGTGACTTCAATTAATTTTTTACATTCCATGTTCATCCATTTTAAAGATAATTAGGTTAGTAATTATAACACCTTTAAAAGACCAGTGCTCAGTACATACGGTTATTATTTTTATTATTTGAACATGAAAAAACAAGAAAACACAGCTCTTTGTACATGAATCTGATCTTAGGAGTTCTTAAACAAGAGGGACTTGGCGTTTGTACCATTCATCAATTCACATCCACTTCCATGTTCCTTCTTCACTCAAATGCCACTGGTGGACAAACTCTCTTCTATACCCAGAGATGATGGAGAACTGGAAATGGCAAACTGTAGCCTGGGAGACAAACTCAGCCATGCTGCCCGTTGTTTAAATAAAGTTTTATTCTAACCCAGCCATGCTTATTCATTCATGTATTGTCTGTGGCTTTTTTCATGCTTCATGGGCAAAGCCAAGTAGTTGTGACTGACAGCCCAGAGCCTGCAAAGCCTAAAGTGATTACTGTTTGGCTCTTTACAGAAAATGTTTGCTGGCAACAGCAATAAACTTAAGAGAGAGAGGGAGAGTACTGAGAGCCAAGATAAGTGTTGGGTGGCCATTTTACACAAGGTGCCCTTTCAGCCAAGACCAAACGTGCACAGGAATGAATGAAGTAGAGTACAGGAAAATATTCCAGACAGAGGGAACATTTGCAAAGGCTGAGTAAGTTCAAGAGCTGAGTGAAAAGCCCCAAGACTGGGAGCAGAAGACATGTGGCATGAAACTTAACAAATTTTAGGTTTGAGGGAGCTATTGAAGGGATTTTAGGAGGAAATTAACATAATTAGGTTTAAATTACAGGGGGATATCTATAATTGAAAGTGTGACTTTAAGAATTGAGATGGAGACTGAGGAGCAGGACTGGAGGTGAGGAGACCCGTGGAGCCCATTCCCACAATGCAGAAGCAGTCAGGACTGGACAAAAGAATGGTTTGGAGACATGGCAAGAGGCTATGCTCTAAGCATCTGTCAATGGGGCACATGGGAGTGTCATACAGAATATAGTGGAGTCTTCTGCTAATGTGGGAGAACTGATTCGGAATGGAAGAGGTGACCATGTCCATCCTGATGTAGATTGGGATAGCCATGAGGAAACGTCTGGTTGGATTTTTTCCAGCTGCATGGGTCCCTCATTCCACTACTTTAATACTTTAGAAGATTTCATATTAAATGTTGGGTGACACATAAGCTCTTAAAACATTTATCCCCACCCATCCTCACTTCCGCTGAAATTGACTCCCTTCCCCCTTTGGATTCCATTGCTACTCTCGGACTCCTGTGATCTCACAAGGCTCCCTGTATTTTCCCAATCCAGCGAGGTCGTTCTTATTTTCTCCTTGGGGACTCCTGGATTCTCTTTTTCTTATCCATAACAGCTTTCAGGCTCTAGAGAAAACTTTTATGACCACTGCCTCTCAAAGTACCTTCCAGTGACCAGTCATTGGGCACCCACTGTCTCTTGCATGACTGGGGAACAATCTACATACTCTATCTCCGCCCTTTGATGGATGTTCTGTGTTGGCAGATGCTATTTCCTTTGGTAGGTGTGTGTGTGTGCGCGCGTGTGTTTGCGCATGCATGCCTGTGTGTGTGTGTGTGTGTGTGTGTGTGTGTTTGTGTGTGTTCCCCTTTAACTGATGAGGAGACAAACTTGGTGACTTTATGCAGTTGCTCCGAGTGGTACATGGCAGATTGTGTGTCCATGGCTTAGCTCCCGACACTGGCTTGACAAGGTCTTTTAGAACCTTGTTATTCACCTTTTGTTTACCTTCTTGTTAGCTTACTGTTATGCCTACTGTCCTATGATAGGAATTTAAAGCACTGCACCTTCATTTATCAGATTTGTGCTATGCCATGCTCTTGTCACTATTCTTGGTGCTGAAGATAATAGTCAGAATAGAACATATCTTAACCCGCATGGACCTTACAGTCTACTGGAACATGAGCAATAGTACATGTAATAATTAGGTAGTCAGTGAAGCAGAAGAGTGGGTCAAAGATTGCAGGACTGGATGTGGAGTTAACAATTGGTGACAAAGGAAGGATCCTGGGAGAAAGGGAAGTTTGAGCATGTTTCTGAACTAGGTGAAGATGTCACCTATTGTAATATAAGAGGATGTTGTTGACGTGGAAGATAAAGCAGAGAAGATATCCAAAGGAGGGTACAGAGAGTCATGGCATATGAGAAGGTATGAAAGTGATGAGATAAATTACAGAGGGTTCTGGGATGGGAGGTGGGTAGATCATATAGGGATGCCTGGTAAGAATTTTGATCCTTAATCAGAGTGAACTGAGAGTCATTGGGGATTTTGGGCAAAGCAATGATGAGTTTGACCTGGTTTGGGGACAGTTGCTGTAGAAACTCGTGGGAAATGGGATGTAGGAACTAAGAATAGAAGAGAAATCCATAAGACAGCTATCGGTCCCACCTCCTATTCTTTGCTATAGTAGGATTGGTCAGGTCATCCTTCTAGCTATGCATCCTCTAAGCCTCAGTGTCTTATGAAATACATGTTCTTTTTCCTCATATTTGGGTCATAGGTTGGATGGGTGTGGCTGATCCCACTTGGCCTCACAAGTTTCAGGTTGCAGATTAGGTCTAGAGAGGATAGTGTTCTGATGTCAAAAAGATGAGATCTTGTCAAGTTATACAAACACGGTGGAAGTCTCTACTCACATCAATCTTCTGTTGACCAAGTCAAATTATATGGCAAAGATCAGCATCCCTGAGGCAAGGATATATGTATGCAAAAGACACAGGAAAAAGCCTTCAGTGTACAGGTTTATAAGAGGAAGGCAGGGGGAGTATTAAACGAGGGGACTCACCTGCCAAACCCTTTCTTCATGTCAGTGTGCTGTGTCAATGTTCTCCCTCCGTGTTCTAGCACATCCTAACTTATCTCATGTCCTTTTGGCTCACATCCTGACTCACAACTGACAAACTGATGTCCTTCCTGTCTGCCCTCCATAGACTCCCACTTTTTGGTTGCTTCGAATCCCAGCACATCCCAGTTGTGTTCTTTTTACCATATGGCTTGTTCGTCTCACATGTATTTAGGAAACTTGAATGACCAGCAATTAAACAGCACAAAATTTTATAAATGTCACTATTTTCTGCACCCTCTTCATTGACGATGCTAATCTGTGTGACACTTGACTGGTGCTAAACTTGACTTTAAGTCAGCTTCACATTTTTCTTTTTGATAAAGACATGCATTTTAAACACGTAAACACATATAAGTGTTTGTGTGTGCATTTCTTGCCCTCTGGAATCTTGAGGGGTATGACCACTGCATTTTAAGACCCTGGCTTCTTCTTACTCGTTTAATCTTCCTTTTGTATTAGCCAGGGTTCTCTAAAGAAAGAGAACTAGTAGAATTAATTGATATACATACATAAACATACACATGCACACACAGAATTTATTTACACAGACACATGCAGACACACACACATGGAATTTATTGGAATGGCTTACATACTGTGGTCTGGCTAGTCCCACAATGGCTATCTCTCAAAGGAAAGACCAAGGATCTAGTAGTTGTTCAGTCCATGAGGCCGAATGTCTCAGCTGGTCTCCAGTCAACATTGGAGTCCTGAGGAATAGGTTCTGATGCCAGCAAAGGAATGTCTCAGGCAGCAGAATAGATGAACTTGTCATTAAGAGTGAGGGCATGCAGACAAAAAGCAAGAACTCCTGTGGCCTTTATGTGTGCTACCACTGGAAGGTGTGGCCTATGTTTAGGATAGGTCTTACCATCTGAAATGACCCAATGAAGAACTCTTGCAGGGATGTCTAGCTCCTTGGATTTTAGTTGATACCAAATGGAGTCACGCTAGCAACTGATGTTAGGCATCACACTTCTGGTCTCTTCAGGTCATGGTAGGCCTCTCACTGTGTATATGGTCATCAAAAATCATTTGTCTATGGCTTTGTCTCCCATAATCCTCTGAGCCTGGAAGATTCTACCCTTTTTCCTTTTCCTTCTTTAGCAATTGCCTTTGTAAGCCCGTTCATCTCCAGTTAGCCCTGCCTTCTTTCTTGCTGATTTTATAATTTGCCTTGTAATTCATATTTGTTGATCTTATTATTCTGGGTGGCAGGTACTCTATGGCCCTCCTTTTCCAGCCCATAAGTATCTTTGGCCTTTCTCTCTGCAGATAAGAATGTTATTTTTATAGGACATTACATCTTGATGTGTTTGGCCACATACTTCTCTTATATTTCTCCATTTTCTGTTCCTTGGTTCCTCCCTTCATTCCTTTCCAGTTGTTACTCAAATATTGCCTCCTCCATGAAGTCATAAGCAGGAATGTCCAGTCTTTTGGGACAACAGGAAATTGTCATATATATTATTGGGTCACATTGATACCTATCTTGGGATGCATGGGGTCTATGGGCCACAGGTAAGAGATTCTTCTCCCCAGTTTTATGGATTTCCTTCTTATCACATATCGCACATGCCCTTGATCTTAAGTAGATTTATTTGCCTTCCTCATCAAACTGCAAGTTCCTTTAGAAAGAGATTTTCTGGATTTGGTGTCTCAGAGTATGAAATAATAAACACTGTTTCTTATTTGGTATACAATTGAATGATTTGAGTTTTGCTGTTTCAACAGGAATATAGGTTCTTTAATGGTAGGTCATGCCATGTCTCTCTTTTACTTCCTACACTTTTTGCTAGGTGAAATGTAGGAGCTTGATAAATTCTGAGCAAAATGAGTTACATAGCACCTTAGTCCTTCCAGACTTATAAACAAGAGAAAGTTCTTTCTCATTTTCTGAAGGCTAGGCAGCAGATTAGTTGACTGGTGAAGACTTGCTCTCTGTTCATAGATGGTGACATCAACTATGTCCTTGCATGGTGGAAAGGCAAGCGGTGTGTGTGTGTGTGTGTGGTCTGTTTTAATAAGGGCACAAATTACATTCCTGAGCACTTCCCCCCTCATGAAGAATAATCTCTCAGAGACCCACTCCTTCTAAATACCCTCACCTTTGGAAGTTGGGTTTCAACACATGAATTTGGAGGGACACAGACATTCACATTATAGAAGATAGAAAACACAGGAGGCAGCTAAGGTGGATAATACAATGTGCTGCCAGTTAGACTAGTAATTTTAAGACCTTACAGGTCTTCAATACCACAAAAACACTACCTGATTTTGAAGATTGAAGACAAAAAATTGTTTTGGGAGCCCTTTACTTCTGTCCATAGCTGAAAATACATCTTTTAGGTGAGGCAGCTAGCTATGCCCATTGCACACCAGCCTTCCCTCTCGGGAATGGTGCTGAGTTATTTTCTGGTACAGCAATGGTTTTGGTGGTGGTGGTGGTGGTGGTGCGTGCGTGCGTGCGTGCGTGCGTGCGTGCGTGCGTGCGTGCGTGCGTGCGTGTGTGTGTGTGTGTGTGTGTGTGTGTGTGTGTAAAATAGAGTGGGAGAGACAGTGGTCCAGAGGCCAACACACCTGGAATCTATTTATGAGGATCACTGGTACAGGCCACAGCTTGGGCCATTCATTTATTTCTCACTAAGTGAACATCTGGGATTCAGTTTGGGACGCCAACAAGTTTGGATGGGAACTTGAAGCTGTGGTCGGGATGTTGGACTACTCACCAGAGGGGGTGGTGATCAGAGTGAGCAGGGCTCTTCAGTGGTTCAAATGAAACAGCCATCGGGTTGAGAAGTCCTTCACACGCTGGAAAAGCACTCAGAACAAAGGGGGGGGGTCGTAATGTAAGGACAACTCAGTTGCATAAATGTAATAATACAATCGGAAAAATGCTCCTTTCCTCTCGCCCAGCTCCCTTCCCATCCAGTACTTCTAATAATATCCAGGTATTTCCCTTTCCTAGGAATAAAATAATAAGAAAAATTCTTGGACTTGGACCAAGGAGGAAACGCTTCAAGAAAGTAAAACTCTAATTAGTTATAGATGAGATTTGGTCACAGTTAATTACTCCGCATTCTTGGGCTCGTGCCTTAGAGGGCTTAAGATCTTTATTTTTCCCCGTTGCTAGGTTTGTAGATATCTCTCTAAATGCCTGGCTAAACACAGAGCCTTACACCATAATTAACAGATCTGCTAGGGCGAGAGTGTTTGGAAGAAAAACGAAAGAGAAATTTGTCAGATTGTCATTCACAAGCTAGGAGTGTTGGAATCTTGGCTGTCTGGGCTTTCCCTGGTGCCCCCCATCCCTGTTGCCCCCCCACCCCATCTTCTAACTTTGAACTTAGTCAGAACAAAAAGAAAAGGCCAGTGGGTTCACACAGGATCATTTGAAGCAGTACAGTTTGAGAAATTTTGTGCTGAGTTGCACCTGCCCTCCCTGACATCGGCCAGCTATAGTATTTCTCTTTCAATTTACATCTGTCAGTTTCCTACCTGTGTGGGTTGAAGGGGTTTGACGCCCCCAAGAAAGGGCCTAGAATAAACCAGAGACAAAGTGGAGTCCGGGGTGACCCGAGCACATGTCATCATGTTTAGAACCAGCTTTCTTGCATCGTTTGAGGACTTTTTAAGTATAAAAACATTCTTCGAACTGCCCAAAGTGTTTTCCTGTTAATTTCCAGTAGAACCAACTTGACATTAACCACAGGCTGTTCATGGCATGTTTAATGTCTCAATGGAGCAAGCGGTCTGCAGGGCAGTGCTAAGGTCTAAGGAATTCTCTGTCTCCCTTCCCTGCCCCTAACACGATGCTACAATGCTTTTGTATTTATGGTCAGGCGACACATACTACACACACGCACACCACACACACACACACAAACACACACACTACACACACACACACACACACACACACAGGAACATTAGGCCTTTGTGGGTCATCCACCTTTCTCTTCTGCATCTCTTACTTTGCTGTTTAGAAACCTCTCCCTGGCAATGTCCTACCTGGTGCAGAGACCACCCGACTCCCCCATCTCTGTTCAGGTGCTGCCCCTTGACCTTAACTGTATGGTTCAAAAGGTGCAACCTTATCTCCACACTGTGCTGTTGCCAGCATGGAGTTGAGCATTCCATCTGCTTGTGAGTGCGACCCTCTGATGGCTTGGTTGATGTAGTCTTGAGGGTTCCTAATAAAATACTCTGGTTTTCACAGGCAGAGGAGGAATAGCCAGCATAGAGGTGCTTGGACAGTATTGTACAACAATTCATAGAACTTTTAGGTTTTATATAGTCATATTCCTTCTGTGTGATAGGTACAGTAGGTATTTACATGTGTGTAGGGCGAGTGATGTATGTACATGTAAATGTAGGCTTGTGTACATGCATGGGCAGGTGTGTGCACATGAGTGTGTATGCACACAGAGACCAGATGTTCATGTAAATGTAGGTTTGTGTACATGCATGGGCAAGTGCGTGCACATGTGTGTGTATGCACACAGAGACCAGATGTTCATGTAAATGTAGGTTTGTGTACATGCATGGGCAGGTGTGTGCACATGAGTGTGTATGCACACAGAGACCAGATGTTCATGTAAATGTAGGTTTGTGTACATGCATGGGCAGGTGCGTGCACATGTGTGTGTATGCACACAGAGACCAGATGTTCATGCCTTCCTTCATTACACCCTTCCTTGATTTTTAGACAGTGTTTCTCATTAAACCAGGACTCATCCCTTTGGCTAGGATGGCTGGCCAGTGATTGTTAAGGATCTGCCTGTCTTTCCCTCCAAGCACTGAAATCTCAGACTCGTGCCAGCTTTTATGTGGCTGCTGGGAATCCAAACTCAGGTCCTCATGCGTGCACACCAGGCACTCTACTGACTGAGCCATCTCTGCAGCCTTTGAAATCACCTTTACACCAACCAGCCATCTCTACCTAGCTGGCCAGCAAGCATTCATCGAGCACTTAGCTAGAAATTATTCACTATGCCAGATAAGCAATCCCCACTTTCATAGCATTTAACATCTGATAGGGGTGTCAAGATTCCTCTTTGTCACAGGAAGAGACAAAGACATGGGGAGGTTTCATTGTAAGCTTGTCTTAGAATCCAAGCGCTAGCCTCTCCAGATCTTGTTGTTTGTTTTGTTTTGTTTTGTTTTGTTTTTTCGAGACAGTGTTTCTCTGTGTAACCCTGGATATCTTGGAACTTGCTCTGTAGACCAGGTTGGCCTCAAGCTCAGAGATCCACGTATCTCTACCTCTGAGTGCTGGGATTAAAGGTGTGAGACAACACACTGGCCTCTTTTCCAGATCTTAGACTGAGGATAAGATCAGTCTTAGCAGTCCTGCAGTCCACCCCACTCGTGGTGTTGATGGAGGAAACTTGCTTAGAGATGCCAGAGGTGCGGAGCTAAGATGTCTACTACAGTTCTTCTGAGTCCCAGCCTCAGGCTCTCATGCCTTGCAAGGGCCCAAATAACTCACAGGCTCTCATTTTGTTCCCGTGCCTCTGCTCTCTCTTCCCTCACCTCGCCCAGGTTTCATGGCTGTCACTGCTATCATTTGACATACCTTCAAATCCCTGTCCCTCTCTCATCATCACTTGGAAAATCCAAACCTTGACCGAATCCAGCCTGCTGCTGTTTGCACTTTTTCAGAAAGGATACTTTATGTGACTGAGTAAAAGCATCCATGTGGACAGATCACAGCTATTCCATTGCTGGACCACAAGTGGCCATTTGCTGCTGCCCGCACACCCCCTACTCCTTCTTAAACAAACTATTTCTCACTTTCTCTTCTCAGTCATCAAACACCCTCCTTCCCCTCCTCCATCTCTGCTCAGAATCTGATTTCCACTTTGCTCTGAGAAAACAGAAGTGGCTGCAAGAGACTTCCAAAGGCACCTCAGTCTCTGCTTGCTCTTGTTCCTGACCCTGCCTTCCCTGCTAGTGCCAGGTGACCCACCCTTGGCCCTGTCACAGGCCGGAGCCTTCCCTTTGGCACTGGAGTTGTCCTTGTTACCTCTACAGAAGTCTCACTTGGTCCCCATGCAGCAAGGTGTGCCGGTGTGCGCCTGTCATCTCAGCACTCAGAAAACGAGGCACAAGGGTCATGAGTGCAAGGCTAGCACAGCTCCAAAAAGGTCCCCGCACCTTCTAGCTCAGTGCTTCTCAGCCTTCCTAATGCTGTGCTCCTTTAATACAGTTCCTCATGTTGTCCCGACCCCCAACCATCCAGTTATCTCATTGCTACCTCACAACTGTAATTTTGCTGTGGTTATGAGTCATAATGCAAATATCTGACATGCGGAATATCTGATATGTCATCCCCAGGGGGGTCGCAACCCACAGGTTGAGAACCACTGCCCTATTAGCGTCAGCTTGCCATCTCTTCTGGATCATTCTTATTTGCATGTTAATGTGGCACAATTTTCTCCATCTGAAAAATAAAAGAAAATTAAAAAAAAACAGTAAAACCTCTTTCCTGATTCTCTATCGCCTCTTGTCAACCATTTTTCATCTCCCAGCCACAGGAAATGTCTTAATGATATTTGTTTTCTCTTCTCACTCTTTTCTTGAACCATTCCAGCTAAGAGCTCATGCCCATCTCTGCACCAAGTTTCTATCTGAAGTCTTCAGTGAGCTCCATACTACTAACATCAGTCCCCTCCCTCCCTCCCTCCCTCCCTCCCTCCCTCCCTCCCTCCCTTCTTCCCTCCCTCCCTCTCTCCAGGTCTTCCCCTTCCGTCCTCCCTTTTTTGGAACTCTTTTTCACTTGGTCCCACAGCTCAACATGTCTCTCCCCCACCACACAGGGGCCTGTTTCCTTGTCATCCAGTCTCTGAGGGATGGTGAAGTCCAGACTCCTGCCCTCCTATCATCCTAAACTGTAGAGACCAAATCCAGACTCATGACCTTAAATGCCACGCTATCTCTGACTCTTAGCTCCCAAACCCAGATCTGCAAATGCGTGCGGGCGGCATCTATGCCTGGACGGACACAGGAAGATGTAACTGAGCACATTTAAATCTGCTCCCTGCCCTCCACCCTTCTCTCCTTATGGCCTTCCCCAGGCTGGGTAATAGAAGTTCCAAGGCGTCTATCTGATGCGCTAGCTTCATCCCTTCTCCCATGCCTCCCCTCTGCTGTATCTCATCTCCTCCCCCATTAGATGACTTCTAAGAGCGAGCTTGGCCACTTACTGTCTCCACAGCTTCCACCCTAGGATCAGGGAGAAGAACATTCCACTGAGCCGAGCAGCCTGGGTAGCATCATGAGGCAGGGCAAGCAGCAGCTTGGTCGTTTCTCAGGAGGCAGTCAGAGGAGATACCTGAGCCTAGGAGAGCTGCCTAGTGTTGGCCTGTTGTGAAATGTGGAGTACAGAAGTCAATGGGAAAAGCTGAGGGCCATTACCACGTGACCTGACTGCCTGGAATTTATCTCCCTCTGTGTGTGTGTATGTGTGTTCACAAGAATGTATGTGTGCTCTCTTCTGCTCTATGTACAATCCTCTGGGGTTTCCAGAGAGCCCAGTGATTTTTTTCTTTCCCTTTTTAAGAGAGAGAGAGAGAGAGAGAGTGTGTGTGTGTGTGTGTGTGTGTGTGTGTGTGTGTGTGTGTGTGGAGAGTGTGTGTGTGTTTGCACATGCACTCACCAGTGCACACAGGTATGCTCACCCTTGCATGTACGTGTGAAAGCCAGAGATTGATGTCAAATAGCTTCTGCTATCTTTCATTCCCTTATGTTTTGGAAAAGGTGGGGGTTTTGTTGTTTTTGAGACAGGGTCTCTCAGTCAACCGTCAGCTAACCCCTCAGCTAGCCTGAGTGCCCCTGGGATCTGCTCCTCTGTGCAGTCCCAGTGTGGGGTCACAGGCATATACTACCATGCTTGGCTTATTACATGGGTGCTGGGGACCTGAATTCAAATCTTCCTGCTCATACAAGCATTTTACCCATGGAGCCATTCCTGCAAACCCACAGTGCTCTTGGCTTTGGTGATTCATAAAGCAGTATGCTGACTGCAGTCTCAGTTTCATCTACATTTTTCTAGGCAAAGGTGACTTAGATCTGAGAGGCAGGAATGCTGAAATCAAGGGCTTGTTGGTGCCCGTCTCAATCTCTGCAAGTCCATGAGTCTCTACTGCAGCTGCATAGACAGAAACCATGCCTTTGTGATCCCCTGCCCCTCTTTTCCTCCAGAAATCAGTCTTCTGGGTAAACAGGTAACTGCACCTTGTTACTGGTTCCCTTTGGGGGTTATCGAGTCAGCCTCCTGTTTCCCAAGCAACTAAGCCTTGAAAGCAGAATGGCAGAGGGTCCAAACCATAGGCTTTAGTGCCCAAGAGTCCTCTGCTTAAACCTCACTTACGAACTGTGGGATTTTGGTTGCATGAGTTACCTAACCTCCCTAATGCCTCAGTGTTTACTTTAAAGAGTTGCTTAAAAGACTAAGTGAACTGCGTATATAAAGTATCTAGCATATCTCAGTGCATAGTATACCCTATGTTAACATTTTTTTTAAAAAAGGAGGGAACTAATGAATGAATCAACAAAGAAACAAGACAAAGCAATGCTGGTTATTATGAGAGTCCACACCAGGTATCCAAGGCTTTCTGGAGGCACCCGGCTTCCTTAACAATGAAGTTTGGGTTACATGACTTTACAGCCAGTAGGCTAACTGCAGAAGTTTTGAGTCACTACAGGGTAAGAGGGTTATGAGCTGGCATCCTTCCTCCTTCTTCAGTTTCTCCCTCTCTACCTTCCTCCCTCTCTTGACCCAGCAGTGTTGATGACCACGTTTTCCCTGTGGCATCATAGAAGAGGAAAGGAGCTCTTGTCGTGAGTGCAAAGTAAGTGCACATTGTTAGTCTGGTGAGATTGTGGGGCTCATTTGTTACTGCCTTGCTGACCAACACAGTCATCTGTGATGGAAAAATCAATCTATATTTCTGAGCTCTTGATGATAATGATAATAACAGTAGCTGTAACTGTTACCATTTATCGAGCCCTGGGGAGACACTGCAAAGCTGTTTGCAGAAGCTAAACCATTTAGCCCTCTCAGGTATCATGTTAGGGACATGGTTTGCTATTACATAATAATTGTATTCTTAAAATAATCTCTTTTAAGTTTTTTTTAAATTCTCATAAACAACTTTAATGACGAAAAGACTGCTCAGGGGCAAGAAATTCAGTCTACAACAGAGCTAATTCTCCACAGAAATCTCAAAAACAAAGGCTTTTTAATTGTTCTTAGGTTACTTGGGAGTTGCAAACTAAAAATAACTAATCTTAAAAATTGGCAGAAGTCAACCCAAATGTCATGGAGCACATGCTGAACACTGTGGATGCCAGTATCTAGTTAACTTACATCTAAACCAGGCAAGTCAATTTTGAATTGGTCCATAATTGCTATTATTAGGAAGACCCTTCATCCATCACTAAACCTGTCTATTGCCACTACCATTAAAAAGGGAGCCCAACGGCAAAGAACAACAGTCACTCAACTCAAGTGACTCTGTGTGTTGAAGCTGTTGGCCAACAGACTGCCAGCCCTCACCACGCACAGGGTTACTCCTGATTGTGTGCGGCAGAAACTCTACCCAGTCAAAAGTCAGGCTGCTTACTGAGTCGGTTGGATAACGACAGGTTGCATCAGGAAACTCCATGGAGCAGGATAGTAGATTGGATTTGCTGTGTGTGACAGATGTCAAGTCAGCTATGCTACAGCAAGCAGCTGACGGAAGCAGCCCCTGATCCAGACTCCCGAAAGTTTCATCTTTGCTCCAATTTAGAGCGATGCCTGTGAATTGGGAGTGGGGGAGCAATGGTACTGGTGTGAAGCTGAGGTCGGAGGCTTCTCCAGTAGGTTTTTGCCCTTGCCCTGGAGGTTGCTGTAATCCTTAAAGCTTTCTAGGCTGGATCCTCCCCACCTCTTCATTGGGAGCTCTGACTTGGAGGACAAAGTAGCATTGATGCTTTCTGTGTAGACAGACGGGTGTTTCTGAAAGTGTCAGTAGACTGAGAATAAACACAGGCTGCTTGTGACTAAAGCAAAGCAGTCCTGGTGACCTTTTCGGGTCACCTCACACTGATTTGCTCCCTCCAGGGTCTAGCCCAAGACACCTGGACATTCCACTACTCCCTGTGTAAAGAAATGGGCCTGCTGGCATGTGGGTGGTCCTAAAGGTCACCCACCCAGTCCTTTTTCCAGTGAGGTGAATTGGTGAGCTTCTCTCCTTATTACCTTGTGTAGCTGAGTCTGGAAGCTGGGGCTCTGGAAGCATTTTCTCCACTCAGTGTGCCCCCCATACCTAGACCAGGGAGGTATCTGCTTCCCTGGACTCCCCCAAGTGGAAACTCCTGACTTGGTTTATGCATCAAATTGGACAAGTCCTTCTTGAAGGTCCCTTGTGAGCTTGTTGCTTTTTGTCCTTGGGACACAAAGAATATGTTAGTTGTATTCCCCACTCTGGGAAGATGAGGCTTGCGTATTAGGCATTGAATCAAGACAGTGTATAATGAAGGGCTAAATTGCCACCATTGGCTACAGGTTTAGCAGCAGGCATCTGGCTTCAGATCCCACATCAGCAGGTTGGCTGCTTGGCTATGGGTAAGTACCTGATCCTTCTTAGACCATTGTCTCTTTTTTTCAGGGATGCTAAGAATGCTGTCTTCCAGGCATTTCTATAGGAATTCAGGGAGAGAATTTGTGCCAAGTGTATCAGATGGAGGTTGACTCATGGTTTTAGTGTTAGTGCTAGGTTTCAGTAGCTGAAACACATTTGAGAGACCTCAGCAGTACTGAAGTTCAGGTGGTAGCACATCCCCTTCTGTACTATGCCACTGTCTTTCCTCTTCCATTCATTAGTGATTGGAGATTTTGATTGGTAAGTTACCCAAACTTGATCTCAGGGGGCCACTTTTACTGCCTCGGTTGCTGCCAATCTCTTAACCCTCACACACATTCATTCACAAGCCTCTGTTGATTACACCTGGTCTCTGCCTCTGCATTAGTACTTGATTATTACTAATTAATCCCACACTGATTACTCCAGAACCCTCTTCACTGCCCCCCTTAATTCCAGTGTCACCCCTTCCAACTCAGGTCTAATTCTAACCAGATGATCACTTTCTTGCTCAGTCTTTTGGTTGCTTATTATTTTTCATAAATCACCATCACCTTCCTCACAAAAGCAAAAGTACCTGACTGTTCCCCAAACATCCAACAGACTCCTGGCATCTCAGGGAATGCACAAACTCTGAATTAGAATTGTTTGTTCATGGCTCCTGGAGGGTCACATTTACCCTTCTAATTTGAACCCAAACCCTCTTTGTTTGGAACCTTTTCTTTATTCAGGACTGACCTAGCTGCCCCTCTTCCATGTTCATATAACACCTTTGCTTACAAGATCATAGTATAGTTTTGTTTCATAACTGTCTCCCCCAACAGCATGCGAACGTCTTGAAGAAGGGATTGTATCTTACTTGCCTTTTTCTTGATCTTATTAAAAAAAAAACAAACTGGAAGCCAGCTGTTGGTGGCGCACGCCTTTAGTCCCGGCACTTGGGAGACAGAGGCAGGCAGATATCTTGAGTTTGAGGCCAGTCTACAGAGGGAGTTCCGGGACAGCCAGAGCTACACAGAGAAACCTTGTCTCAAAAACGCCAAACCGAACCAAAACCAAACCAAACCCATGCATTTAAAAATAATCAAAAAGAATTGGTGAGATGGGGGGGGGGCTGGAGGGACAAATGATAGACAATGATGATGAGTGAGTACTTGGATAGATGGATAGTTGAATGAACAGAGAGATGGATGGATATAATGGTTGACGAAATGGGCCAGTTCAGCAGTGGTCAAAACTTGTGATCATGTTACATGCCCAGAGAAATGCAAGAATGTCTGTAACAGCCAAACAAATACAAGGCCGTATTTTTTAAAGATTCACAGTTGGCGTTGAAAAACCATGACTACAACTCAACAACTAGTGGGCTTTTGACCTTGATCCATAAGAAAGCTCAGAGGTGCTTCTGATCAGAGAAGAAAGGGGACACATGTGTGTACCCCATGCTAGTTTAGCCTGGCTGCCTCCTGCTGACCCCCTGCATCAGTTCTGGCCTCATCCAGCTCCATTCAGCTCCATGTTCAGCCCCCACAGTTCACTGTGGCTAGAGATTGCCACCTCCCGTGCCAGATTCACATCAAAGCAGGTGGCCAATAGTCACCATCTGCAGCTTTCTGGAGAACAGCTTGTTTCTCTCCCTTCGATACTCAAGAACTCTGATAAGTGGCCCCCTTGCTTGAAGTTTCAGTTTCTTTCAAACCAAGTTAGTGCTCCCACAGAGAGCTTTGAGAGGGAAGACCAATTGTTTCCCCAAGGAAAAGGGAGTAAGTCTTAGAGTGACCCTGAAATACAATATTACACTTCTGATATGGAGAACTGGCATGTGACCCAAACAAGAGGCAGTGGAAAGGCCCTGGGGCTACTGGGATGAGAGCCCAGCCCGGCCGCCAAGAATCCCCCTTTAGGGCTTGAGAAGCAGTCGGCAAAGCACAATTGGCTAAATTTGGTTGTGTTTTTATTTTTGTCCAGCCATAAATACCGGCAAAGAAATAAAAGCTATTCCTTCCCTTCTGGGAGCCTCAGAGCCAAGCTGGCTTTATTTTTAACTGCGGCTCTGGTCTAAGTCTTCACCCTGTTCACCATTGTAAGAGGTGGACTTTGGGGGTTTTGCCTAGACCTGATTGTTAGGTGTCTGAATGGACTTCTTACCAGACTTAATGCAAGGGTGGTTCCAGACAGACCCAAAGAGAGACCCAATTCTCACCTGAAGAGCACCAAGAGAGTCCTTTTCAGGAAGGGCACTGCTCTCAGAGCAGGTCAGTGTCTGGTTGGGGTGGAGGAAGTGGCAATCCTAGATGAAAAGAAGCAGGAAAAAGTGAAGAAAGGGAAAAGGCCAGGGCACTTTTGTTCTGCGAAGGCTTTGAGCGCTCTGGTTCAGGCCCTGGAGCCAGCTGACTGTCCAGACCCTGCTACAGCACCCCTGAGAGATGCGGTGGCCTCCATCTGGCCTGGATCCCTGGCTTTGAATCCATTATGTAAGAGACAGGGACAATAACAACCCAGGCCTTAAGCTCTGCTGTGAGAGTCTGCCAGGGCAGCCAGCATGAAGCCCAGTGCTTGGTATGAGGGCAGCAGGTGGGATCAGCCATCATTGTCACCAAGGCCATCATGTGACACCCTGCCCTTCCACATGCAGTAGGCCCATTCTCCCTGGAGCCCAGAGTAGAGTTATTTTGCAGTTGGAAAACCAAGAGTCAAAGGATTTGGTAACTTGTCCTCAGATGAGTATAATCAATCAAACCTGAACCCAGCGCTGGGTAGCCCCAGTCCTAACACCACACCTTCTGTGGGACCAGTGACTTCTGCGTGCTATGAAGGAACTTAGCACTGACCACATAGGAACTACTTTAAGCAGGGTTCTGGTTTTCTCTACCTTGGGCTCCCCAGTCTCATGACAGGAGCCTGCAAAGAGAATACTGGAAGTGATTTTCTTTTCTTTCTCTCTCTATTTTAAAGCAGAAAGAAAACTCATGGAGACAGAATGCAGAATGGTGTCTAACAGAGCCTGTTAAAAGGGAAAGCTGGCGAGCTGTTAAATGGATAGACTTAACTGTGTGTGACAAACGTGTCCTGAAGATTAGTCCTACAACCAGGAGGGCCACACTACTGTGCTTCATGCCCCTGAGCTGTGTGCTTAGAAACTAAGAAGGCAGCTAATTTCGTGTTGTAAGATTTTAGCATCATTTTTAAGCAATTAGAAAGAATGATCACATGTACTGGAGTCAGACCATTGTAGAGGCAGGCTGCAGGTTGGAGCGTTTCTTGTCCAGCTTCCCAGTCTTTTTGTTCCTTCCTCGCTTGAATCAGAAGCCTCCTCAGCAGCATCCCCAGTCCCACCCCACATGGCACAGACTCTGTGAGAGCAGAGCTGCACGCTTTTTGAAAGGTGCTTATTAGGCGACATCGTAAATGCTTCTCTTCTTCATGCTTGGCCCGTTCTGACCTCCTTCAAGTCCCTGGTTCCACTGAAGCATTTATCTATAGGATGAAAGAAGGAAATAGTAGGCAAGCCTCCCTTACAGAGTATTATTTTCTTGGAGTACACATAGGGGAAGGACCGGGCTTAGGCTTCACTTCTGAGAAGTTGGGTGCAAATCCTGCTTTTTTTCTCCTCCATTTGCCTAGCTCTAACATGGGGCTAACAGTTATTCCCTGTAACTGCTTTTCACCTCTGTGAGCAGATGCAATGCAAACCAGTATGGAAACTAGCTAGGAACAGGGCCCCCTCTGGCTTGATTACCTCAAGATAGCAGCCCTCATCGACATCACAACAGGGGCTTGGTGTCCCTTGGGGACCTCTGTGGCCCTTTCTGTGAGCATTTAGTATCATTGGTGCCCAGGAGACTCTTGAGCTATTTTCTGTGTTCATCACTTTTGAGCCACTGTGACCACAATAAAGGAAGGAAAGACTGCTTTATTTGGCTCTTTCTTTCGAGTTTCGGTGCATCATGGCAGGAAGCTTACTTGGTGACAGGAGGAATTGTGATGAAGGCAGTTTATACCATGGTGGACCAGAAAACAGAATATTGGAGCCTCCAAAGGGCGTTTACTAAATGATATATTACTGACTGCCAGACCCCACCCTCTAAAGGTTCTACAGAATCTCCAACTAGCCCTGATACCCAGAGAACCAAGCATGAGCCTCTCCGGAACATAGCAGGTTCAGATCTTAATAGCTCTGTTGGCAATTGCCCAGTATAGTCATCTCTATAGGGCTGTCTGGGTTTAACTGTGAGCTATTCTTTGTGCCCAGAGTTTGGGTCAGTTTTTCTATTAGCTGCATTGAGGAAAACCTACCATTTTCACAACCCATAAATATCTCTCAACTGTTTTTAGCTTAGAAGAAAACAAACATTTAGGCTGAAATAAATGCTTTCTAATAGATGTATAGCATACTTATCTTTATACTTGCAAGAATATGATATGTAAAAAATCTCTTATGGACAAAGCAGCCCAGAAAAGGCCAAAGGACCAAAAACCCATGAATGTCACGATGTAGCCCTGCTATGCCCCCGTGGCAGAGACTGGTTTTCGGTCCCTCAACCCGTACTGATCTGACTTGCCCCCTTTTCAGTTCCTATGGCAACTGCCACTTGCTCCCCTCCCTGCCATTATTTAAGACTTGGTACATTTTGTCTGATATTTAATTTATGCTGTGAAAAGCTTGAAAGTATTGTCTAGAGTTCATGGGAAAGAAGGTTGTCACCAATGAGTGATGTCTGTCCTATACTTGTGACTGAGGAGGGGAGGCACAGCCAATGTGTTCAGTTTGTACCTATGACCGATACAGATTCCTCTTTCCAACCTGACTACAAACTCTTGCTATAATGGTATATATGCCTTACATGTGTTGAGCCCATGCTGAAAGATCTAGAAAGTCTCTTAATTCCTGGTGATGGACTGGCTGATCAAAGCAATGTCTGTGTATATACTCTCTGTACTTGATATCCCTTTGACATCTTTTCATTCATCTTTTCCTCACCAGACGTCTGAACAAGAACAAGCTCCAGGTCCTTCCAGAGTTGCTTTTCCAGAGCACACCAAAGCTCACCAGACTGTGAGTAGCATTCATGTGTATTCGCTATCTTGTATCTCACCTGGCTTTGGTCTCATGGGCACTGTGGTTGTTGCGGTTATGGTACCCATGCCATATGGAGCTTCAGAGCAAAGTCTGCCTTCTTGCTCCTTCTGTCAGAGCCGGGTGGCTTTATTGACCAATGAAGACCAGCAGTGTGTGGTGATGGGTTGTTTTCCCTTGCAAAGAGGGAGGAAGGAGATTCTTCCACTGGGTCTGAAATTGCTGCATGGAATTTCCCTGAGAGGGTTTGGGGTGACTTTATTCATCAGAAGCAGCCTGTGTGGGTTCTTAATATCAGTCTGAACTAAGCTCACTTCCTTGCTGGTTGGAACAGTCCCTGCCTATTGCTCACTTCTTACTATTGACGGCCCAGGGTCTGCATATCTATGGTTTGATGGAAAAAAAATAAGTAAAATTTGATTTTTGCATTATTTTCCAGAATGGTTTGAGTGTATATATTCATTATGACAGTCTAGAAGCTTGAGAGCTTGAGGTCCAGATTGAGGTAGAGACTGTGACTTATGGATAATGGGTGTTCTCTGCAAGGACTAGTTCTTGATGGTGAACTTGAAATCCTGCTGGCAGTGGATGATGGGTGAACTATGCTGCCCAAGGGCGCTCTGAATGGAACAGCACTGTGTCTGACAAGCAAAGTCATAGCCTGACTCAGAAGACACTGGCATTACTGGGGTGGCTCCCATGCCATGACTCCAATCTCCTTCCCCTTGGCTGGGTTTAATGCCTACTTATGCAATCAAACCATGCATGTAGACTGGAATAAACTGGAAAATAGGAAACATATGTCACTGTGTGCACTTAAGCCCTGAATTAGGAATACATGCTTATGGATGTGCGTGTGTATAAACACACACACACACACACACACACACACACACACACACACACACACCGTACATGTAAATACATTTGCAAAGAGCAAGAAGAATGGTCCTGGGCAGGCTGGCTTTCAGCAGATCAGTGGTCCTGTTAGATTTCCACAGGACAGGCCAGTACTTGTCATGGTCTCTTCTTTGAGTGCACCCCCTGCCTTTGGTTCTCTTGTTCACCTAGTTAGCTGACTTTGCTGAAAGTAAGAAAGGACATGACCTCCCTTTCCATTCCTCCAATCTGCATCTGGCTGGACGGGCACATGGCTGGAGGAAATGCACAGCCTGGCTGTCTAACAGAACTCAACAAGCAGTGGATCCACTGCAACCACCCTGATTTTTAACGTCTGCATTCCCTGCACAATCCTCATTCAGTATCCTTGGAGCTTTGACCCCCAGACTCTGATGGGTAACTAAATCCTCAGCTTCCTGAGACCCTTATATAAAGTTGGGAAGTATTTGTATCTAAATAACTGTGCACTTGTGCACACCTTCCCATATCCCTTAGGTCGTTTCTTAGATTTGTCATTCTTCCTTTTTGTTTTTTTTGTTTGTTTGTTTTTGTTTTTGGTGGGGATAGGGGTTTGAGACAGGGTTTCTGTGTGAAACAGTCCTGACTGTCCTAGAATTCATGACTGCCCGGCTTAGATTTGTCATTCTTAACAGAATGGAAATTATATATAGTGGGTGTATTGGATGTGTTAGAAATGCTGACCAGGTAGGTTTGGGCATGCTCAGTGGAGGTAGTTTTCTCTCTAGCATTTCTAATCTAGATGGTTTACCCCACAGAGGAGGGACTAGCAGAAACTCACTGAGTGGCCGTGTGTCCCCCACAGGACTTCATTGCCACTTTATCACTCTACTTTTACCAATAACCGCAGGCATGTGCCTTTCTCCCGGAATCTCAGCGTTGGTCTCTGGGTGGAAGAAGGCTCTGGGGGCTGCAGATGCTGGTGGCTTTGCGGGAGTGGAATCGGGATCTGAGGACTCAATTGCTTTAGGTGTCAGCTGGGTTGCTTTCCTAGTCACAGATGTCTCCCTCAAACCACCAGGCAATGCCAGTTTTGTGCCAAGAGTGCGAAGCCAGACAGAGAAGTTTCAGGGGTTGTTAACCAGTGTCTGGGATGCTGGCTGTAAGGCCCAGAGCTGGAACGCACTGGTTATGAATTAATGGCCCTTTTCTAATGGAGTTTGGAGAGCCCCTTTCTTTCCTGTGCCTAACTGTCTTCATCAGTAAATGAGCTGCCTCTCCCCCTCCCCCAGCCTCTCAGGGCAACTGTGAGCATCCAGTGAGATGATGGTATGTATAGCTATGTGCTTTCTCGGGTTGAGAGCGCTGGGAAAGTTGAAGGGCTAGAATACCTATAGTTGCCTCTACAGTTTTATTCTTTACAACCTCAGCTTCGGGAGCAGGGGGATGTCTGAAGTTGCAGTGGGCATTGAGATAAATTATACCAAGCTTTTGCTTCAAGCCAGAGAGCTGCAGCTGCAAAGGCAGGAACAATGTTCAACTCATCTGGTGACCATCCTTCTGGGAGTCTTTGGCCAGGCACAAAGACTGGCACAGATAGGCACTCAGACAATGATGGCTGTCTGAGTAAGTTGATACGTGAATGATATGGGCCCAACCGTACAAAAAGTGCTCTCTGAGAGGTTTGACTCTTATTTACCATTCATTCATCCATTCATTCATTCAGTATGCTTCCTTTGGTTGCCTATTATAGCCTAGTCCTTGGCTCTGAGGACAGAGCAGGAGATGTGAAGGATACTTAGCTCCTTCCATACCCAATCCTGACACATTCTGACTGACTGCCAAAGGCTGAGAGCCAAATATATAAATATATTTTAAATCGAAGCAACTATATTAATCCAGGTTGGAGTGCTAATCAGCCATTGCTTTTTCTCTTTGGGCTTGATCTTTGATTTTTCTTAATGGCCCCATTATGTCTTTGTCTTATTTTGTCAGCCACTCCAGGGCCTTTTTGGAAGTAAGCAGGGTACAAATTAGAAAATCAATAAATGTGCAATCATGGGTGTGTATACATACGCTGTCCGCTCTGTTAGCAAAGAGCTCTGCCTCTCAGGAGACACGGTGAGCCAGTTCCCTGGGGAGACAGACTGGTCATGGACCCTGCAGCTGACTGGTCTGTAGCAGGCCATGTGAGATGGCAGCACTTCTGGGCATTGCTCTTACTATTTTCTTCACTCCGGTGTTCATCTTGAGGATCTTTTCATGACTCTTTTGAGAATTTCATACTTGCCTCCAGTGTATTTGGTCACACTCAGCCACTCTCCCTCCTAGCTCCTCCCAGATCCACCCACTTCTCCCAACTTCAAGTCTTTAATTTTTTAGTAGGTTAACCATTCTTGTCCCTGTGACTGAATACATGACTAGAAGCAGCTTAGAGGAAGAAACTTTTATTTTGACTTACAGTTTAAGGGAAGGTGCGGTGACAGGAGCAAGAGGCTGCTGGCCCCATTGCATCCACAGCTCTGAAGTAGACAGCAGACAGGAAAGCGGACTATGCTGTGTAAACCTCAGTTCCTACCCCACCCCAGTGACTCCCCTCCTTAAGTGAAGCTCCACCTCCTAAAGGTTCCATAACCTTCAGTTGAGACTAAGTATTTAAAAATCTGTGCCTATAGAGGACATTTCACATTCAAACAACAACATGTGTCTTCTGTAAAGGCTGTGGTGGTGGCAGGAGACATATTTGAAGTGCTGATGTCAAAGAGAAGTCATAGCCTGTGCTCTGTTATAGCACTTCCGACTAATAAGGACCAGAAATGAGACTAGAGCCAGTTGAATACAGAGGAAATCTATCAGGCCTTGTAACTGAGAAGCCAGTGGTTGCAAAGACTTCAGGGGTCAACTGGAGTAAGGGCCTAGGAGATATAGCATTAGGACTTCATGTTACATCCCTTGGACCAGTGGACACAATGCTAAATCAAAGCAGAAAACTCACAGTATGCTAATTTTGCAGCCCCAGGGTACCCCCAGGGGCAAAGGACTGAGGAGAGCTTGGCTCTGCAGCTTGTGCACAGGGATTGTCTAAGCAGATGATCACTGCTAACGTGACAGTGTCCTCCGATCAAACCAAGTGTGGTCACATGTTCATCCTACTTGTTTGAACAATAGGTTCTCCCACAGAAAGTGATTGTATGAGAAGACACAGTAAGTAATGCCGGTTGTCAACAGTAGATGTCAACAAGTTTATTGTGCATCTACTCCACACAATGAGTGTTTCAGATCCTTGCAATAATGCTTTAAGATAATAGCACCAGGAAGCCCGGAGTGCCAGGTGCTGTTCTGAGCACTTTACATCTGTGAGATTTTTTGGTTGTCCTGACAACTCTGCAGGATAGGTGTTGGGATTTGTACCGTGGTTAGTGTTGTTCTGTGAGAGTGAAGCAGAGGCTCACTGGGCTTGACGAGCTTGCCTGACGTGGTTCTGGCAGCATCCAGACCTAACTCTGGGTAACTCCAGTCCAGACAGTGCTTTTCTCCATCGCCTCCAGTGTGTTCCTAAGCCGCCTTTACTTTCAGTGAGGCCAAATGACTTCTCCATAAATCCCATAAATTTAAGTGGTAGTCCCTTCTGAGAGCTTGGCCTCGGTCTTCAGCTTCAATCTTCACACCAATATTGCCCACAAACCAACTTTAAATCTACTTCTAAACCCCGGAAAGTGGAAAGTATGCTAGCTTTCCATCCCTGTAGCAACAGACTGACATCATTAATTTATAAAGAGAAGATCTCTTTAAGCTAAGCTTTGGCGATTCTAATCCATGACAGAGCGGCCTCATTATTTTGGACCTGTGACAGGTCAGCGGGCCATGTGTGGAGCACATGGATGAGCACAACCTCATAGAGGAGTCAGGGAGAAAGAGGGACAACAGTGGAATGGGGTCTGTACTGTCTACTTGACTCCAGCTAGAGTTATTTAAAAAGAGAGAACCTCAATTGAGAAAATGCCTCCAAAGATCTAGCTGTATGGCATGTTCTTAATTAGTGATTAAGGTCAGCCCACTGTGGGTGGTGCCAGCCCTAGGCTGGTGGTCCTGGGTTCTATAAGAAATCAAGCTGAGCAAGCCATTGATAGCAAGCCAGTAGGCATCACTCCTTCATGGCCTCTGCATCAGCCCCTGCCCCCAGGTTCCTGCCCTGTTTGAGTTCCTGTCCTGACTTCCTTCAATAATGAGTGGTGATGTGGTAGCATAAGCCAAATAAACCCCTTCCTCCCCAGCTTGCTTTTGGTGTTTTGTTATAGCAGTGATAACGCTGACTAGGCCAGGGTTTGAGGGCACATATATGGCCCTGCTGAGTCCCTCTGTTTTCCCACCATCTCACAGGGCCCTGCCAACTACAGAGAGTGGAAGTTATTCTCAGTTATGTCTCAGGACTGCAATGGGCCTGTCACATGTCCTAGTGTTTCTCCCAGACCTTTGCTGGTCCCTGTCGCTTTTCTGGGTGAACATTCATGAAGCATATATCTCCCGAGTCTCTTCTCAAGTATAAGGGGTGTGGCCTGGGTATCCCACTGCTACAGTGTACACAATGGCAGTAAGGTTTCTGCCTTGGGTGCTAAGTGAATCTTAGTTCTTTGCATCCTAAAGAAGGACCGGGCGTGGGAACTGTGCTTCTGCTTTTCCTGGGATTCCCCAGTGAGCTGAGGCTAGGAGGTGGTGAAGAGAAAGGGCTAAAGGTTGTTCGTTATGCACTTAGAGAACAATTACTTTCCCTGTTGGCTTCAGATCATCATCAGAAAGATAGGTAGCAATTAACTGATGCCTCTGGGGGTGTTGTGCGGATAAATGAATACAGCAATAGTAAGTGCTCAGTGAAAGACTGCAGTCAACTCTCGTTAGCTAGTAATGGAGCCGTGCACATGCTCTGCTTTGTTTGGGGTCTGTGATGTGAGCACTTCAGCATCTAGTAAACAGTCCAGACTCCAGCATAGAAGAGGGCTGGGTAAGCGATGCACTTGGGTTGAGAAGACCCAGCTTCTTTTGGCTCTGCTGCTTATAAGCTGTGTGTCCCTAGGTGTGTTGTTACTTTGCCTCTCTGATCATAGTTCCGTTCTTCAGAGAGGACAGGTTGGCCCATGACTTGTTTTACCACCTGGAAGCTATTGATTTCTCATTCCTGCTTGCACTTCCAGCCTTTGCTTTTAGCTACACACAGGTGAGGTAGGGTAGGCTTTGGGGCTACTGAATGCTGCCCTAATTTCTTTAGAAGTGGAAGGCAGGGTGAAAACAATGATTAAAAGACCTGAATTTTCCCAACAGCTCAGTGTTGGACAAGCTGAGGGGGTGACCTTGTCACTGGAGGTTGAGCAGACTATTAGAGCACTGCTAGGCCAGCTGGCCTGGATCCATGGCCAGTGCATCCCTTCGGTACTAGGTAGTAGGTTAGCAGTTGTGCTGGTGTGACAGGGGATCTGATTATCCTCCTCTTAGCTCAGTGAGGTGTTTGACAGCTTTGAAAACATGACACTGGGGTTAAGCCCATTGTCGCTCACTTGGAGCAGTGGAATTGCAAGAGGCTTGGGAAGTTAATCCCCAGGCAGCTGAAAACAATACAAAAGTGGCCAGCGAACCACTCTCTGATTTCCTGGACTTCTGATGTGGCCAAGTGACATTGCTGTCTGAGAGAAAGGCCATGAGGTGTCCATTTCCAGGGGGTTCCCATGCTAAAATGCCTCTGTGTGTTCATTGACCCCCCCCCATCTCTACCTCTGCTGGGGCCCGCTGTGTTCTGTTTCATTGTCTGTCTTGTTTATATCTGTTCTAGATCCCCACGCTAACTGGAAGCTGCATTCCTAAGTGTGTTCTTTCTCTCTGAGGCGACTCAGTATCAGAGCAAGGAACAGGGCTTAGGGCCTTCCATACCTAGCTTTGAATCCCACCATCTGACCACCTTAGATGAGTCACCTCAATTTCAGATGTCTCTCCATCTCAGATGTCAGCTCTATACTAGGGTTGTCCATCAAAGTTACTGTCCAGTCTGCTGGGCCTGCCTTGGCAAGTGCCACAGACTAAGTGACTTGAACTACAGAAACCGTGTTTCCCACTTCCAGAGTCTAGAATGGAAACTCAGGATGGTGGTCAGGCTGTCTTTGTTTACAGTGGCTGTATCCACACACCTGCTCCTCCTTGCATGCATGTCCTCATCCTTTTGAGGACACCAGTCTTCTTGTCTCTATGAGGACAGGAGGCTTACCAAATGCCAGCTCTACCCAAATGGCTCCATTTTCAGTAAAGACCCAGAGTCCACACACAGCTGCACGCTAAGGTCCTAGACCTTGGAGCATCACTCAACAGGTGAGCTTGGAAGATGGGGTACATGGGTCAGCCCACTGTGCTACTAAGGGGTATTTTGTAAAGTTAGTGGGTCAGATGTTCTTTCTAGATCACAGCTTTTAGAGATAGATACACCAGTGACACATTTTCAGGGCAAAGAAACAGAATCCTAAAGATTTGAAAAGCTTCTCATGGCATGGTGCCAATAGCTAGTAAATCCAGAATGCAAACCCAAGCTTCCTTAATTTCAGGGCTCAGATTCCTCACCAGACTGTCTGCACTGTTGCATGGAGAGGTTAGTAAGGGGAATGCCAGCTGCCTGGGGGTGGCTTGGTGAGTGCTGATTCCTGAATCATTAAGGGGCTCTACCTGAGACCTGCCTTGCCGACTGACTGAGCTCCATCTGCAGCTGACGGAGCCCTCTGCAACTGCCTTCCTCTTCCAATTTCTCCTTCGACTTTAAGACATCACTATATGCAGTCTGTGACTCCATAAAACTCTGCAGTGATGTGAGACAGTGCTGTAAAAGCGAAAACCCAGTGGGGAAAACAAAAGCCATGCTAGCCAGATTCCCAGCAGGGCTGCTATCTGATGTGGTAAAATGACAGTATGGTGGTGGGAAGCCAACCTTGGGGATGGTGAGACTGCAGGCATCAGCGCCTGCCCGGAGCCAGGACTCAGAGACCCGGGTGGTCCTCACACACTGTGTTGCCTCTCTGGGATTCGGTGTCACGTCAGACGAGATCGGGCGTGTTCAGGGTGGTGTGGCCGTAGATTCTGTGTCATGTCTAGAGAGGACTGGATGGAGTGTGATATTCTGTATGGCCTATGGGCTATTGGGGTGGGAGTCTTGGGGTAATGAGGTCGTGTTCTCTGAGGCCATGGCCAAAGCAGAGTTCGAGGAACAGGGACACAATAGCTCCATCTCTGCTCCATCCTCCTGCATTGACCCCAAGTCGCACACTACAGGAAGTAGGATCGTTTGGTCTGTGAAATGCCTGGACACTTGCTTGAAGTTTCTCTCCAGTCTGTGTGTGGATAGGTCCTAAGTAACAGTGGACACCACATAGCTTTTGATGCTTCTGTCTTGGAAGCATTGACCCTACTTCCATCCCATCTCCATCTCTGTCTCTGTCTTTCTTGTTCTCCATCTGTGTGTTACTTTAAGCCAGAACCAGGAGAGTCGATATGGAAAATGTAAAGTTCCCTCCCCCTCATCAAGGATTTGCCCTGGGGAACCAGAAGCCTTTGGACTTCACAGTAGAGTTGGTTAGAAGGCTAATGTTTGAATTGTTCTATAAACGTCTATAGCATATATTAGAACCAGGAGTAAACATTGTTTAGACCAGTGGTTCTCAACCTTTCTAATGTGGTGACCCCATGTATAAAGTTATTTTCATTGATACTTTATAACTGTAATTTTGCTACTGTTATGAATCATAATGTAAATATCTATGTTTTCTTATGGTCTTAGGTGACTCCTATAAAAGGGTAGTTCGACCCCTAAAGGGATTGTGCAGCCCACAGGTGGAGAACCACTGGTCTAGTCTAGTGCTTCTTGGACTGACTGGGCATCTAAATTCCTGGGGATCTTGTGAAAAGTTGGACTTCAGCCCCATAGGTCTGAAATGGCACCTGTGAATCTGCATTTCAAAGTGTGCCAGGTGATGGCTGCTGGCCCATAGCCATATGTTCTGCATAGCAAGGGTAGGCTCTAGTTTCTTAGTAATCAGAAAAGACACCCCTCAATGCTGACTCTCGGACTGTGCACCCAGGATATATATATATATAGCTTGTTAGATCTGGAATGGACCTAGGGATATAACTTTGTAAGTAGGTGTGCTAGACAGTGTTGGATGTGTCACCTGTGGGTGTACCTTTGAAAACATCCATCAAAGATAACACCTATTATTTTGTGGATTTTGGAGGAGAAGAGGAACCAGCCAGGTGTTGAATGCCTGCTTTTAAATGCACTTTCCCGTCCCTCATAAGAATCCTGCAATGTTATGGCCATTACATAGAAGTTGAAACAGGCCTGAGCATCTAATCACAAGGAATAAACCCAGGATATGCTAACTCACAGTTCTTAGCTTTATTTTTCCACCCTATCATGTACCTCCCATGTTGAGACATGGTTTAAAAGGGTTGGTGACTGAGAAAGACAGAGAAAAACCACATATTGGTGAAACTTTTACAACTCAGTGCTTTGAATATGCATGCTCACTTATGTGAACAGACATGAACACATGCTTGTATCAGAGATTTCAGATATTAAAATTTCATAATTAAAAGAGAAAAATTTAGAGACTTAATGCTAGCAATAGGCCTTTCTAGATTCCAGATAACTTAATCAGAGGTAGAGATTGGGTTTTGCATATTTAGTCCCTTCAGTTTTTTGGGTGAACAGAAGAGTTCTCTAAAGTGATCAGGAGAGAGAACATTCTGGCAACTTGGAAATTGTTTTGAATCTTTTTTCTAAGAGGCAAAGAAAAGTGAGCTGTGAGTTTACAGTGCTTTGGAACTACAGAATATGCTTGTAATTTTTACAATTCTGCACAGACTTCTTTGCCACATCTGGTTGATATTACCGGCGGGGATATAGGGGGGAATAAACCATGGGTTGGAATGTGAAACATCCCACAAAATGAGTTTCTTATAGGTCGCTGCATGAAGCATTTTGAGTTTCCCTTGCTTTGGAAGGGTGGCTTAAGTGATTTCGTGGATTTAGCATTTTCTTTGGTTGGAAGGTAAGGGGTTTTGTTAGTTTACCTGGTGGGGGTTCCAGGATGACTTTCTGAGGATGTGTGTGCCACTCCCAAGTCATGCCGTGGGCTCTGGTGAGAGAAACCACCCTGCAGGGAAGCCAGAGAACCCATGTTGTCAAACAGCACTGGACAGAGGTGTTCCCTTTGATAGCGAACCCCTGGGAGCAGCTGAATTGCTTCAGGAAAAGGGAGCCTGTGGGGAAGGTGTTACCTGTGTGAGAGCTTCGGGAAAGATCCTGTATCTTGGCTGGTGATGCTGAACAGCTGATGGCAAGAGTAACTCACAAAGGTGAAACACTGTGCAATCCAATACATTCTCTATGCTGTGTATGTAAGTAAGTGAAGAAAAAATAGAACAGATATCATGCCATACTCAGGATTGTCAGTTCCTTGTAACATTTCTTCCCCTTCCCCAGGAACAAGATGGTGTGGCCAGGGACACCTTGAGTGTTCTGGATACCTACTGGGTGTGCATGTTGCTCCACTGTGTTGGGATGTTGAGTTTAGGACCAAGAGCTGTCCAATCAGCCCAGAGGGTGTGACTATGGGCTTCTTGCCATCTGGCTCCTTCTCTGACTTCCTTGGCTGAGACCCACCTTCAGAGCTGGAACCCTGACAGCAGAGCTCTTGCTGCACAATACCCAAGCGGCTCTCAGCACCCTGCCGCATGTGGTAGCGTTGGCCAACTTAGACAGGGATTTGTGGCCTTTCCTGAGAATGCGCAGATAAAGAGTGTGGTATTTGTTACAAATGAGAATCCAGAGCCAGCTTTCACGCACATCGTGGCATCCTCATGCTCCATAAGAGGTAGGCATTGTCACAGGAATTAAGCATTAGGGCACTACTGTGTTCTACATAGAAAAATAGCCTTTGCAGGTGGGCAGACCCAAGCACACTTCCTTGTAATATCTGAATCATACAGATATGTCCATATCAAATAAGATTGAAATAGTGTTCTCAAACTACATTCAGTACCAATACAAACATTTCTTTTTTATTATTATTAATTTTTTATTTTTAAGTTTAAATTTAGATTAGAAACATGGTTGGTTCCCAAGTCAGTTCCAGGTCCCTCCAACACAAACATTTCTAAAGAGCCGTATCATCTCTCGTTTTCAACCAATGTTTGGGGGTCTCCCTCAGGAACAAATAGGGTTCTGATTTGATGTGATGGATTCTAGCATAATTTTAAACTATAAACACACACACACACCTGTAACTTTCCTTTCCCCTGGCTTTCCTAGGGGCTTATGTCCAAAATTTGAACATTAAAATCCGTTTGTAGGGTTTACAGTTCATTTACAAGTCTTGGAGATTGAGGCCCAGAATGAGAGTGTTGACATAATATTAACAACAGCAAAACTATGATAACACAGCACTGTCCAAACCAAACAGAAATGGAGACATTTAAGTAAATTTCACATTCCTTGCCTGGGTTTGGTGTGCAGGGCCTGTGATTTTGATTCATGCCTTAGAATAATATTTTAATGTTTAATTCATGGTGTGCTGTTCTTCCCATCACTGCTCTGTAAGTCTTCCTCACCTGTGGGTGGTGATGAAGTCTGCTTGGAAGCATGGCTTCCCTTTGATTGACACTGCCTGTTATGAAGCCAAGAACTCTTCCCTGGTTGTCAAGGTGGGATGTCCTGCCAGGGAACCAATGGTTTGGCTTCTACTGGTGTATGTAGAGCTCTGGACTTGGAAGTTTTACTTGACAAGTCAGCTTTTGATTGAAATAGACATGCCAGCATTCCCCTGAGCAGGAGAACACCTCAGTTCCAGAAAAGTATGTAGTCACTCTGAGAAAAAAACTGATTTCTAGGAAGTGACCCCCTCATCTCAGTTAGGTGCTATAGAAACACCACACCGTGAAACCAAGTGTTCATGGAAATCTAACTTCAGTGAGTGTTTAAAGCTGAAGAGGACCTGTGTTATCCATATGGAAATACTGGACCACAAGTTTCATTTTTTTAATTACACAGTAATCATGCTATTCTTCTCTATGCTGCCTTCTCCTTTTCAAAAATGTAAGGGCAGGGCCAGAGAGATGGCTCAACAGTTAAGAGGACGGGGTGCTCTTTCAGAGGTCCTGGATTCAGTTCCCAGCAACCATAGGCAGCTCATAGCCATCTATAAATCCAGTCCCAGGGGATCTACACCATCTTCCTGTTTCTGCAGTTTCCTGCATGCACAGTGTATACATACATTCATGAAGGTAAAACACCCATGCACATTAAATGAAAGAAAATAAATCTTTAAAATGTATGTGTACATAATTTGTATATATCATATAGCACCATGCTTATGCATATAATACACCATGCCATCCATACACATATACATGTCATGCCTCACCACACGCAGTCATTATCACATCACACACATAATCATACTACATCACACGCATAGCAAACTTCACAACACACCATACCATACCATGCCACATCATACCACACACACCCCTCATCAGAACATGCTCACATAAGCATTACACCATACTCATACATTATAACACACCACACAGTAACACGCATCTTGCCATGCCCATTCATAAAGCATAACACATACACAGAAAATACCGCATACCTGTATACATGCTAGAGCATACAGTATACATATCAGACCATTCTATGCCCATATATAAGCATCATATCATACCATGCACAGGCATGTATCATTCTACACCAGATACAGACAGAAAAAAATAAAAACTTGATGAATAAATGACATTCCTTTCTAGGCGCTGAAACAAAACATAGGCGTTGTTTCACATTACTGAAGGACCCTGGTAAGGAGGCTCCAGTTACTGAGCAAAACTGTGCTGAGTGCTGAGACACTGGGGTTGTGAAGGCAGCAGCCAGCTGTAGAGGTGCACTCTCTGTCTCCTCAGCTTGTGATTGGTGGCTGTGGTGCATAGATGTTACAATGGTGGGTCTGTGTCAGACACAGTGAATTGTTGCTGCAATTGTTCCTAGTCTCTGGAGACAGCCTCACTTTTTCCTGTAAGAGACTTTCCAGGGTCACTCCTCTGTCTGTGTCCTTCAGGGACTTCCATCCTATTTTAGAACTCAGGACAAAGCACTGCCAGACACCAGATCCTGAGGGCTTGGACAGTGAACAAAATTATCTTAGGAAATCGTCATTATGGCTTTCATTGCTAATGGTGTTCTCTGCAGACCCTCTTCCCGTTGCAGGGCACTTCCTTTATTGAAATGAGAATGAAGGATGGGAGATCATTATGTCTAATGAAACCGGAAAGCAGCAGACAGAGATAGGACTTCCCCGGGAGCACGTGACTCCTTTCTCCCTGCACTGGCATGAAGGGATGGGGTCAGGGAGACTGTCAGCTCTGCCTTCACTGTGTATTCCCAGTTTGTCAACCACCTTCTGTCTCAGGAACATCACCCCAGGAGCAGCCTTGCCTGTTCTCCAGGAGACGCTTACAAGGACATCCTCAGTAGCCAGCGTGTTTCTTCTCATGCTGCTCTGCTATCTCATCCATCCAATAGTAACCACCCAGTAGTGATCATCATCATTTTAAAGACTTCCTCACAAGCACGTTAAACCGTCAAGTGACTGATTGGGCCTGCCAGCTCCAGTGCCCTACCATCTAGCTCCTACCTCTCTTTCTGGTGGCACCTCAGGCCACATTCTGCCTACTGTGCTCCCACGGGCCTTTCTCCTGTTGCTACAGTGACTCTGATCTCCTCTTGGCAGTCTGTTCCTTCTTGGAACATGCAGATTCCAGATGTCAGCACGGCCCAGTCCTTGAAATTCAGGTCCTGGCTCCAACTTTACTTCCTCAGAAATCCCTTCTGGCCCCTGTGTGTGGTGGGTGGTGATCTCCTGCCTTACTGTAAGTTGACCCTGCTTTGGTTTCTTTAGAGCACTTCCTGCTACCTGGATTCGCTGGCTCATTCATTTGATTACTTTTGTACTATCTGCTCTGTCACCTGTAATAGCAGGTAAGCATCTTGGGAGCAAGGATGCTGCCTGTCTTGTTAACTCTGCATCTTCTACCCTGGTATGCAGCACAAGGCAGGTATTGGATGAAAACACTAGAAAATGAGATAATGAGAAAAGAACCCAGTCTCTTCAAAGTTGACTTTTTCTTCTCATCGTGTGGTCAGAGGGACTTTCTGTTGCAAATCAGAGCTCTTTCCTCCTTGTTCTGAACAGCCCCAAATGACTCATTAAGAACATGCGTGTATGTGCATGCCTACTGCATGCACACACATACACAGAGCCATGTCTTGCATGCTGGAAAGCACACACATGGGGGCGAGGGAAGGATAAAGTAGCAGCAGGCAGCATTTCTCACTTGGACAGTGGGTCTGCCCTGCAGAGACAAATAACCCTTGGTAGGATCCCTCTCTAGTAGATGTGAGCCGGTGCCCAACACTGTGGACTAAGGAGAGGAATGCTGGTTTTGATGATTATTTCAAAGGTCTGGGGATAATATTCTATGATAAAATGAAATCAAAAGATAAACTGTTGGCTTCGTCTCCAGGCCTCATTGATTTTTGACTTCTAATGGGCTTTGAAAGGGGTAGTCTAGTTATTGGAAGCTTAAGCTAACTGAAGGCTTAACAAAACAAACAAACAAACAAACACACAAAAAGACCAAGGGGGATGCAAACTAAAAACCCTTTCTGAGGAAAAAGAGCAAGAGGGGAGCAGAGAGGGGGGAGAGAGAGAGAGAGGGAGGAAAGGCTAATTTACTGAACACTGGTCTAAACTTCCAAATTACTTTTCTCTTGATCTGGGCTCTAAACCAGAGGTTGTTTGAAAGACATCTGGTGAATGAGTCCAAAGATGAAATGAACCATATCTTCTAAAATGATTGAACCAGAACCACTCCGGTACATCAAAATATTAATGTTTCCAAACCAACTCTCCCTGAGACTCTGCAGTGGTGCTGCATAAACGGAAACACTAACCTATCATTTGCCGCCCGTCTCCCCTCTGCCCTGCCCCTGTCTGCTATTTCTCCTTCCAGGAAGCCCACCACCATGCAGCATCTCCCATACTGCAGAATGTGGGCTCTTGGGACTCTCTTCATTGTCACATGTCAGTGAGAGGTGCTGCTGTTGTGGATGACCTGATGTCATTACTATCTTTAAGTCCATGTCATGAGGAAGGGGGAAGTGAATGTCCATTGAGGCTGATGTCATTAAAAGATTGGGGTGGGAAGGCCAAGGGAAAAGAGAGGGAAGAGGAGAGAGAGAGAGAGAGAGAGAGAGAGAGAGAGAGAGAGAGAGAGAGAGACTGAGGAAGGAGGGAGGGAGGGGAGATAATAAAACATGGGATGGGCATGCTAGGGAGCTTTTCGGGATGGGGGATGTGTCAAGTCCCGTTTTGTCTTTTCGCTGAGTTCTCCCAAGGCAAATGAAAGAATTTGCGATCATACACAGGGCTCGGTTCTGTGCTAAGCCTGCGTGAGCCTTTGTCTCCCCGCCATTCCACACAGTTATTTTCATCGATGCTGGATCTGAATGGCACCTTCTCTAACTTTAGACCAGTGTTCTCATTTTGCTGTTGGAAAAACTGAGTCATCCAGCAGTAGGGGACCCCAGGTCTCTGGCTCTCAGGTTTCTAGTCCTGAGGTGCAAACTCAGCACCAGCGCACTTGCCTGCCTTAGCCATGATTTCTCAATAAGGAATGGGGAAACCATGGGAGAAAAACGTTAGCTTTGAAGTGTGGAGGATTGACATTTGCCTGATGTGAGCTGGCTAGAGTATTGTCTTTTAAGAAAAGGGATATAGATGCAGGCACCAAATCCACCAGTCCATGGGTCTTATACTTTTTGGCCACCATACCCATGAGAAATATGTTTGTGATCTTTATGAATCAGTTATCTGCAAATGCAGAAGGATTAATCATTCTTACCCATTCTTGGGGGTTCTATGGGAGCATGTTAGTCATATCATGAATTTGAGGCAGGGAATTGAAAGAAAAAAACTCTTTAGAGAGCTGGTCTAAGGAGAGGGTCTGTCTGCAAGTTAGGTGATCAGAAGAAAGGTCCAGAGGCTGCCTCCCCAAAGCTGCTGTCTTCACATTGGGAGAATGTTGGGGCTATCCAAAGACATTGTGGGACCACCCATGATGGGAAGGGTCGGGGAAGTCTTCTTAGGGTAGGGAGGGAGAGGAGACTACTTCCCAGAGTTTGTCTCTTTCAGGCCCAGAAATGACAAGTTGGCCCTAGGAATCTTGGGTGTTACCTCACTAATTGAGTCAGCACCAGAAGCTGACTTCCAGCCCTAGCTGCTTGCTTCTCCTTTTCCAGAAATCTGTTCATCTAAGAAAAACTTCCCAGCCAGTGAGTACTGGGGCACTGGCCAGGTTTTCCTGGTGGACATACTTGCTGGTGTGCCCTGCTCACCTGCCATATATAACCCACTTACCTGCAGCTAATTAGCCAGGCCTCAGTGTGGAGTCCCAAATTGCTATGTTAATGATGTCAGCCCTCCTCCCCTAGCAGTTCTGATTTCCCCGGCACAGCATGAGGGACTTCAATAAGATCTCTTTCCAGTGATATAATTTGATTCCTCCATGGGAAACTGCTTTGGTCCTAGCTCACTTAGCACTAAATCTCTCCATAGATATTCTCATTACTTAATCTTTTCAGGCCCCGGACCAGCCCAGGCCTCTTATTTATTTATCTGGGGCCCTGTTTACTTCCCCGTTGTAAATTTCTTCTGGCTCCTGGCGGTCTGATTGCCTCAGTGATAGACTAATAGCAGGGAGCTTCTGCACATGCCTTGTGTGATGAGGCAAATAATACGCTTAGCTTATGGGAGGGAAAGACACCCTCTATTTATTTCAGTGGGGGGAATATTACTCAGAGGAAAGGGTCAAATCATTTACCTCATAGCTGCTAGTGGAAGTCAGTGTAATTACTGACAGAATTATGGGAAACAAATTGTCAGGCCTGTAAATCAGATTCCCTGATTCTCCAAGGCAGAGGGGAATTCTGTTGGTTTGAAGGGGCTCTACTTCTCACACGGGGTGGTGGTGTCAGTAGACAGAAGGTTGGACAAAGGGGCGTGCCCTTCACTGGCTTTGAACCCTTACTAAAAGTGAGCAGATACGGTCCACAGGCCTATCTAGCCCCTGCCACCTATGATTGGAAATAAAGTTTTATTGGAACATGGACATGCCAGTAGTGTACATATTTGCAGTGGCCTGTCTGTGTGATGTGGTGCACTTCTGACAACAACTGTGTACCCTCCAAAGCTGCAAATAGTTACAGTCTGGCCCACGACCCTTTACAGGAGAGCTGATGGACCTTACTCTACCAGTAAGTTCTTTGTAGTACTTTGATATTGAGATGGAGGGATTAATCTGGATCACTCTTCTGGCTTTCTCTTCTTCCAGAAGAAATTCAATCCCTTGGCAACGAATTTAGAAGGGAACTAGGCTACTTGTTCCTCCATTTTATCACTTTAATATCTCTTCATTGCCGTGTCTCTCAACCACCTGCCTGGTGGCTTAGTGGGCACCTTGAACCGATTTGTCAGAAGAGAAAATGGAAGCCCTGAAAGGTGAAGCGTTTTGCTCAAGCTTGGATCGAGAACTCGGATTCATACCTTACTCGTCTAGCTCTGAATTCTTATTTCAGCGGAATCTTCTGTTTCCCTGGGAAAACGAGAACTGGCTTTGGCGGTGGGAGGAAAATTGATCCATGCTTGGCCTCTCTCGGCAGGAGAGCTGCTGAAAGGGGGCCATAAGCAGCCAAGTCAGAGGAGGCACAAGCAGGAGAAGTGAAAGGAACTTAATTTATCCAACCCACACTCACTCTTGGATGGAGAGTGAAGCAGGCCCAAGAGTATGCTATCATGTTGGGTAACACAACAAGGACTCGTCACGCAACAAGGCAAAAGCAGGGAAGGTCTGAATGACAGAGCTTATTCATGGCCTCCACAGCCTGTGTGGTGGGGTCTGCTAGAACAAGAACGTGGTCCACATCACTTCCTTCTGAGTTCTTTGTGGCTGAACTAGAAGGCGGACCCTGACTCTTGCACCCTTACAAACACTGCTCGAGACTTAGGCGAGAGGCGAGCAAAAAAGATTCTCTGAACTTCTGACATGGTTATGGGCAAGCTGGTGGGCCCACAAGCCCATGGATGTCACCTCCATATCTGCTGCAGCTGTAGAAGCATCAGGGTAAGGACAAGAATCAAATACACCTATTTTGATTTTTTAAGCTCCTGAGATCAGAGCCTGGAGGAGAAGAAAAAAATCATACCAGAAAACAAAAACACAGGCACGTGCACCGGGTGTTGTTCTCAACACCATGGGCTGCAGGGTCCCCTATGCTCACAAGCCATCGTAAGATGATTATTTCTGCTTTGATTCATTGAGAAGAAAGTGAGGTCCTAGAATGATAATTTGCTCAAGCTAACATGCACATGATAGAGCTGGGAGGCCAACATGACTGATTCCTTGGCTGATTGCATGCTAGGGGCAGGAGGTGGGGAGAGCCACAGATAAGTGACCAGATTATCAAATCTCAGCTTGGCTACCAGAGCCCAGGATTTGGCTGTATTGGGTCTCCATGGCCACTGTGTAAATGAACATGACATCAGCCATAGACTGGGAAACATTCAAGGGCGATGGCGTATTTAAGCTTTCCTATTGTCTGGCTCACAGGAAGACCCCAGCAAGCCCTTCTTTGTCCTCTCCTTTCTTGCCAGCAAGAAAGACACAGCCCAGGCTTCCCCACGAGAACCATTCCTGTTCTTCGTGCTGTGCTGCAAGTGGGTTGCTCCAACCCAGTCTCAGCTGCTTCCATGGAGTCATGGTTGTGTACCATACAGCAGACAGAGCACACCCAAGCAACAGTGGGTAGAGAAGACCTCCTGCCATCACCCTTGTCTTAATGTGAATTGAATTCTGCCAGTTCAAACTCTCCTCTGCTGAACCTTCAGTTCAAGAGTGCCAGGTAAACCCGGGCTCCTGCTGCCTCTGAATACCTGAGCAAAGACATAAACATGTGAACAAGCCATGACACACATGTGCCCTCTCCCCTCCCTTCCCCTAGGTGCTCACTCACCTACTTGACCATGCCACTCCATGTTCTTCCTGCTGGCCACTCTTCCTACCCGGGATGTCCAGCCGTCTCTCTTGAGACCTGGCCAAGCTGAGCAACAGTGCTGTATGGTTTCTGAAGAGTGAGCCTTGTCTGTGGTAGGGTTACGGCAAACCTGAAATGTGGTAATCCTTACAAAGCACTTGGCATAGTGCCCTGCATTCAGCAAATGTTAGCTGCACTTACACTACTCTCATGGCTCAAAACCTCCCATTCAGAGAAGGCTTTGTGGCCACCTCACTCGACAGAGACTCCTGTATCCATCTGTCCATGGAATTCTTCAGGGCAGTCATTAAAACCTCATTGGTCACACCTTAGTATTTTTAGCATTATTTCAGCACACGGCTATTCATCTTTGGTGTTACTAAGCAAGTTGTTCCCTGTATTTCTGCACTCCTTCCAACAGCACGGTGCATAACCATGCTGTCTGTGAAGTGGGTTTTGCACAGAGTGGCCTGTTAATTTACCAGCAGCGTGTTTCAAGGAGCTGCCAGGCTGGGTAAAGTGAAGGGTTTGGAGGAAATCACTCACTTATGTTTTTCTTCTGCTTCATCATTACTCATTTATCTATTTGTTTTCCTTCTTTTCAAGAGCATGTGTGTCTGATATGCATGCATGTGTGTTTGCATGTTTGCATATGTGTGGATGTGCATGTGTACGGGTGCAGTCTCTGCATGTGTGTGCATTCATGCATGTGTGCGTCTATGCGTGCATGCCTCCAGCATATCTGTGCGGGCATGTGTGCGTGTATGCATGTGTGCCTGTGTGTAGGCCTGAGGTTGTCAGGAACCTTCCATCCCTCTTCTATTTTATTCTCCAAGGCAGTGAGTCTCAGTCGTGCCCAGAGCACACTGATACAGCCAGTCTATCTAATCAGATTGCTCTGGGAACCATCTCTCAATTCTTTCTCAGGTTGGAATTTCGAGTGGTCCTCCATGCTCACCTGGTGTTCACTCAAGTTCTGAGTCTCCAAACTCTGGTCCTCTTGCTTTCAGGGCAAGATTTTGAGCCACTAAGCTGGTCTCTGCCCCTTCTTTTAAAGAGATGATATGGGATAGTGTCAGGATGGAATCTTGCTTACAGAGGTATTGTTTTTGACCTTAACACTTTATGAAGAAAAGCTGACTATCTTTAAAACTAGCGTGGATAGAAAAGTTCAAGTTTCTCTTCCTACCCATGCCCCAGAGGTAGTAGCATCACAGAGCTACATCCTGGTATTCTCTCATGGGGCACTCTCCCCAGTGTTCCCACTGCCCACGTGACTCCTTGTTTACCTTGTAGCACTTAAGGCCTTTAGGTTTACCAAAACTCCCTTTTTCATCCTCTAGTGAAGTCCTACATACCAGTTCCACAAAGCAGGGCCCTGGCTTCCCAGGATGAGAAGCAGGAGCATCATGGCTCTACCAAGATTCTGATGGGCTTGGTTCAATGTCTGCTGTCCTTTGACCCTTAAAAGTTGGCAGACATAATGGCCTCCTTCCTACAGATAGAACAGGGTGCCAACTGAGGGAGTCTCTAAGTTATTGGATTAAAGGTGGAAGATGCATGGGAAACATAAGAATAAGCCACTATTGCCATCATGGGGCCTCCTCCATTATGACCATAATTTAATCCTAACTACTACCTCTGAAAGGCCCTGCCTTCAGATAGCATCAACGGGCCAATCTGAGGATTACATTTCTAGTACTTTGCGGTAAGACACTCAAACCCACAGCAACAATGAAAAGCAGACCTGGGTTTGAATCTCGACCTGGCCACTTTAAGTCTTGGCCAACTTCCCAGAGGCTCTGTTTTCTGCACTTGGTTTTGTTTTTCAAGAAGGATCCTAGCACCTGCTCGAGGTGCTGCTGGGTGTAGAGCTCATGGCCCCACACAGCAGTTAATTAACACGGGCTCAGTAAACGTTTGCTATTTTTATCGACTGACTGGTGGAGAGCAGTTTCCCCTGTCAGGAGTCTCCAAGGCACAGAAATTCAAAACCGAATTATTGAGCAGCCCCTGTGTGCTGGTAGTCTGCAGTCTTGAAACAATAGAAAGCAAGGTTGTCAAATATTTATTATTTTCTAAGAAGTTATTTTTCACCTTATTAAAAATGATTTCAGCATGCAGGTTTGGGAATAAGTGCTTGGTTATGGTTTCCAAAGGCATGTAGCTGCTTTCCGGAGACAACTTCTTTGGCCACAGCTGTAGGAAAGGGTGATCTGTATGCCTGGAGTGAGAGGCCCAGGAAGACATGAGGGATTGAGTCCTAGGGATTTGAGGCAATGGCTCTTTGCTTAAGAGGATGGAGAACCCCGGTGGGAAACTGTTATCATTTTGGGCTTGGTTACTGAAACCCAGGACAGAACACTAAAGCTCAGCCTCCAGTGTGAAGCCGGGAAGTTGTGCTCCAGGTGCTGGTGAGTGCTCACCCAAGTCCTGGTCAAGCCACCTCCTGGAGTTAACCACCCTCCACCGCTTCTCCTTGGCTGATCTCTAGGTGTACAGCTACAGAGCCACTGGAAAAGGGGGTGTGGTGGCCTGTAGGAAAAGAACCAGAAGTCAGCCTGCCTGGGTTTGAATCCTCTACTGCTTGGACAGATTATTCAGCCTTCAAGACCATGCTGCTTTCATGTGTGCGCTGACAGCTAACTGGGACAATGACTTGGGCTACTACCTGTAATGTATTACAGCACAGCCTGAAACCAAGCTAGCCTCAGGCCTTGCTTGCTGATAGGTGTCTTCTTAACATGGGGTTGTAGGGAAAGGCTCTTGGAAGAATGTTCCAGATTCGTCATGTGATATAGGGCACAAAGAGACCTTCTTGAGGAGAAAGACTCACCACTTTTTTTTAAACTTTCCTGAGCTTTCAGTATTTATGGAGTAAACCAGAAGCTAGGAACAAGTTCAGTAGGGCCAGGTAGCCACTGGGTTGAGGCCAAGGGAGGCACTTGAGTACTCCTGGGCCTATGCTAAGTGCTGTCAGGAATGCTAACAAAGTCCAGCAAGTTCTCTCCCTGCCAGCGAGGAGGCAGCTGCCACTGAGAGGGGCTTTGCCAACACCTGCCTCTGAGCCACTGCTCAGTACAAGTCCTCAGACACCATTGTGATCCGGGTGCTGAGGACACTCATGGGAGTGAATCAGAGCAAATGGCCTGTCTGGTGAGGTTCTTAGTCTGGTGGGGATGTGTGAGAAACAGCGAACTGTGAGGTAACTAGAATGTGCTTACTGGTAAGTGCTCTGCTGGAATACCAGGCAGGCACAGAAGGAGGTTCCGATAAGATGTGTGTGTGTGTGGGGGGGGGGTTAGGTAAGGTCATTAAAAGGAAGGCCTCACAAGATGGTGAATCTGGGCAAAGCCCTGGGAAAGCTGGGATTAAGAACTAAGTAGGCAGCTAAGGAGCAATATGTGTGAATGGATGGGTGAGTGAGTAGATCAATGAACTAATCAGGGCTGGAGAGTTGGCTCAGTGGTTAAGAGTACTGGCTGCTTTCCCGGAGGACCTGGGTTCAATTCCCAGCACCTGCATGACATCTCACAACTGTCTCTGACTCCAGCTCCAGGGGATCTCACACCTTCACACCAGTGCACATAAAATAAACTTAAATGAATTTTTTAAAATCAGCAAATCAGTGAAAAAATAGGACAGATGAAGTGTGACTGAAATAAATTGAAAGTGTTTAGGACAAAGCCTGATGCATAGTATGTCTTGAAGAAATGCCAGGTGTCTTTAAATTCAGCAGGGTGAGTAATGAAGTTGCTGTCACTTTTTGTTTCCTGAAAAGTCACTTTCTCTTTCTCCCCCCTCTCCCTCTGTCCATCCTTCACTCTCTCCTACATTGCAGTCCTGGAAATGGAACCCAGGGCTTTGCTCATTCTAGGCAGGTACACCCTGAGCTGTGTCTCCAGCCTCAGGCAGTCCTCAGGGGGTTCGGAAGCTTTGGTATTCTGCATGGTTTATTGCTTCCAACAGCCCTGTGGAGTTGGCAAGGCAGTTCCTCCCAGCTGACCCCTCCCCTTGGAGATATCAGTGGGTCAGGCGTTTCCTAAAAGGCTGCCCCTCTACCCAGCACCCCTAATCCACTCACTGCCTTTCAGGTGGACATCGTCTTCCATACTCCTCAGAGTCCAAAAGGATGGGCTTGATTAGACCTGTTTGGAAGATGACAGAAGTGAGTGTAGCTAGGAGGGAGGCCCAGCAGGTGGCTTGCTGGGCGGGACCTTGGAGAGCATGGTACAATATCTGCTGTGCCATGCATGCACAGTGAGCCTGTGTCTGTATTTTCCCCCACATCAAGCCTTGGCCTACCGTATCAAAGGGGCCACAATGCATGGGAATGCTGGAGACAGAGCTTGCAGCTGGTTTTATAGTTTAACTGAACTGGAAAGCTAGCCATTGAGCCAGGATTCACTATTTCTGACACGGGCCTTGCTGGAGATGAAGGCAGCTTGGGCCCTGAGAACAATAGCCACATTCCAGCAGGGAATGGCACTGTCATCACCCCCAATCCAAACAACTACTTTTTATCCAGCAAAAGACTGGAGGAACTGGCTGGGGACAGCCAAGAACAAGGCTGAGTCATAGGGATGACAGATCAGCTCACAGGGGATGGGAAGAAGCCAAGGTTACCTAGTGGTTACCTTGGTGCTGAGGAGGATTGTACTCTAGGGCCTCGAGAGAAGTTGGCACTTCAAATAAGTGGGCAAAACCGAACCAGACATACTGCTGCTCCTGTTGGTGAAGATGCCTTGGTTCCCTGCCGTGCCTGCTTTTGGAGTTTAGAAGGAAAGCTTGCTTAGTCTAAGGGAGTTGAATTCAAGGGAACTGTTTCCTTCCTGTCTTCCTCTTCCACTGTTTTATAGTTACTTACGTCTCGGTGGGGAGTCTGAGGGTAGCATTTAGAGGCCCTCCACAGAAATTCTAAAACAATAGGCTAGACTCACAAAAATGTGGTCTGTTTAGATGTCTGGGGTTGCTTTCCCTTGCTTTGAACGAGAACATCCCAAGCATCTTGATTTGCTAAAAATCTTTCCAGAGCATAAATCACCAGGACCCGGGTGGGCTCGGGGCTGTCAGAACTCACTGTGAGATGGGGCTAGTGCCTTCTCCCATGATCCCTTGCACTTTCCCTTTTGCCCCCTGTCAGCTGGGTCCACAGGCATTGCTTCTGCCCAAGCTCTGGGGAGAATTAACAGGGCAAAAGTCTTGGAGGCTTCACGGGAAAACTAACCTGAAGGGGACAAGACCGGAAGATGACACAAGTGCCCATGTCCCTCCATGACTCAGGGGACTAAAACCTATTTAGTAGTCCCTTGTATAGATAAGGATAAAATAACATATCCAACCTTTCTACCCAGCTCTCAGCCAAAGGCCCATGCTATTGTACTCAGGACTGATAGCTCATATATCTGTGCATTCACTTTGATGCAGTCTGGGCCTCCAGAGCAGCAGGGAACTGTGGAAAAATCATAAGGTCAATATTTTTCAGCTGTTTCCCCCTACACATGAATTATATCTTACCTATTCTTCCCAAAGGAGAGGGGGGTTGTTGAACAGGGCCTGGCACAGGAAGCCCACATCTGGGATGGGGGTAGATCTTAGCTGTTGGGTTTCCCAGTTTAAGGCCAGGCTTTGTATATTTGTATATTATATGGTGCAATGTAGCTATATAAATGAAGCTAATTTGGTTAGGTAAGTATCAGCCAGGAATACTTGATGATTTCCTTTTCTAGTGATCTATAGCAATACTTTCTGCTTTCCTGTCCACCCTCTGAGAACTGCACTATGTTGAAGTCCTGTTGCCATTCTCTGTAGCTTCCTCCTCAGAACCATGTCCTCTATGGTGAAGTGAATCGTGTGTCCCTCAGTAGTAGATGTTCATGCTGACCCTAGCCACTAAGCCCTGTACCTCTACCTGTGAGGCAAAGGCTCTGACTTGATTTTGGAGCACTTAATCTCACCAGGTTCGATGAGATTAAGTGACTTTACTAAATTCCACTTGTAGGGATTGTGGTCTGGCTTGATTTGACCGGAAGCCTCTGGCTCCTAGTGTGTTGACTTCCAGGGTGGTCTGTGTCTTGGGTAACTCCACATCCATGCTTGACTTTTCTACACAGTTGGGGGACGTTCCCGTGACATCTAGCAGAGTATAGCAAATCCAGATCCACTGAACTCTGCTGTGGCCCTGCAGCTTATGTTCACTTTGCATGGTGACCTTGGGACAAGAAAGAAGGGACCTTACTTCTCTTGCTCAAAGAGGAACATAGTGATCTAGGGCACATCTTAAAGATCCTCCCTCTCACTCTCTTGGAGGGCTTGTTACAACAAATTGCTGGATTCACTCCCAGAATGGCTGAGTCAGGAGGTCTGGGTGGAGCTGGGGAACTTGAATTTCTTTCCACGTTCCAACACAGTCAGGGGCTCCAGTCCGAGAACCACGATAGTAGCGGTAGGTACGAAGCAACATCAAATCCCACCTCGGCAGCTAACTGTCTGACCATGGAAAAACTTTCCAAGACTCTCAAGGAGTCGGGAATATCCCCAGTAAAAAATGCAGAGTAATGCTACCGAGTCGTGAAAATTTATGGAATATCACATTTGCATATCTGTGCTGAGCATCACATTTATAGCATTTCTTTTCAGAGCACTGATACAGCACTCTCCATGTGCGAGGCACTGGTTTGCAAATTTATACATTTCCTGTGACAAGCCTGAGTGGTAGTCCTTTCCCTGTACTGTCTTCATTGTGCAGAGATGGAGGCCAAAGCCCAGAGACATTCTATAATTTACCTGGATTCACCTGGTGTGTGTGTTGTGTGTGTGTGTGTGTGTGTGTGTGTGTATGTGTGCACGCGCGCGTGCATGCAGCTGGGCAATAACCCAGGCAGTCTGGCTCCTGGTAGCCATATTTAGTCTCTGTGCACTGTGTGGCACCTGGCTTGTAACCAGCAAGACTTCCCCCTTCCCAGGTAAGCTAAGAACTGCTTGCCCAAAGGCAATGAAACTTTTCTTTTTCTAGTTCCTAGGCAGATTAACTAAATGACAAAGAGGCATGTTTTATGACCACTGCTTGGAAATCCCACACTTGGCCTCCCCTCTGATACCAGTGTGGTTGACCCCGAGTGGCTGCTTTCTCTTTCCACACCCCTGGCATTGAAGTTTATCATTGCTCAAGAGGAGGGTTGCTTGAAAGAGGCATGTTGGCGGGAGGAGTACAGGAGGTGGGTTGCGGGTCAACAATAAAAGCAGAGAGACATTTGTTGCTCTCCCATCCAGAGCCTTGGGAGTCTGTCCAGCGGGTGGTAAGGAGGCTCGGCCTGAGGAAGGGCAGTGATGGACAGGGTGGGAGGGGAGCAAATAGTTTCAGCCTGGCCGAGTAACTGAAGCTAAGAGGGCAGGCAGCGGGAGAATTCCAGCTATGTCATGGGAAATGGCTGTGGCCAGGGCTCTGATTAGCTGTCCACCACAAACCCCATGGGATCCTGCCAGGGGTCAGGAGACTGGGGCACCACTTGAATGCCAAATGGTTGCCTTATTTTATTGTTAGGGAAGAAGGAGGCATTTTTGTGTGTTATCCCTGTATGTATGCACTGGCACTGCCAGGAGCTGAGAGAGATGGGTGGGGACGTGGGAGGGAGAGTGAAGCTAGAAAAATCCGCTTTTCGTTCCAGAGAGCATAGAGGCAAAACCAGTCCATGCCACTGGGACTCGGCATGATCTCAAAGCTGTTTAGTCAGAGGCAGCTGCCCTTTCCTTCCCTTTCTGCAAGGTGACACATCAAAGTCTCCATCCTGTGAAATCCCTAAAAGGGGAAACGTTGACCTGGATCCCTCACAGTTGAGGTGGCATGGAACAGTGGGGCTTCAAGAGAATGGATGTCACAGGTGAGTCCCTTGAGCCTGGAACTGAGTAATGAAACGTGGAAAAGCAACTGTGATGGCAAGTGAGCCCAATGCTGCCCCACACTGGGGCTCCTGGGAGGAATAAGGTGGTATCGCTTCAACCCATTCCTAGCTTAAGCCTTTAGAAATATTTCACTGAGGAAATAAAGGGACAGATTGACTATTTGATTAATTATGTCTAAAGAGATGAGAAATGAAAAACAAATCTCTGGAAACTCTTCAGGGATATTTGGTGAATAAAAGTCTTTCACTGAGCTATTCATGGTTCCTTGTCTCAGTGGAAAGAAACCTTCCTGCTAGTTTAGTGGTCACAAGGGTTAGTTGTTCAAGCCTTAGAAGAGTCGGGTTTGCAGTAAGTAGGTGAAATGTATGGCCTTGGACAGATCATTTCTCCAAGAAGTAATTTTCTTATCATTACACAATGAGGGTGTTAGTGTCCTTCCCTTCAGATCATTAATATAGACACCCCCTGCCATGAAGTTTGAGCACAATGATAGACACACCAAAGGAGAGTAACTTTTTGGTGCTGGTGACATTTGGGCTACAACTACAAAGGGTAGAAGACCCTGCAGAAACAGAATGTACACAAGGTGAAGGTTTATTTTCTATGAGCTAGGCATCTGCAGATAGGAAGACTAGAGTCCATGTGGCCGATGCTCCAAGATCCAAGTTGATTAAGCTTTTTGTTCCATTACTGCCATGCTTTGAGCTTATCTCAGTTATCCAAGTTCAGTTTGAAACCATCTCATACATTTTCCAAAGACACACAGAAGAATTGGAAGGAAAAGTAAAAGAGGAAGGTCATGTGGCAATAGCATTCTAAGGAAGGTAACCACACAATGTTCTGCTTATTTCACGTTAGCTTAGGGTCTGTGCTGCTTTTCCTAAGCTACAATCTCTGTCTTTTAATTGGTGTATTTAGATCCTTTGCATTTAATGTAATTATAGGTATGTTAAGTCTGTCATTTTCATTTTCTGTTTTTTCCCCCTTTGGTTTCCTTTTCTTTGTCTTCTTGTGGGTTACAGGAATATATTTTACAATTGTATTTTGATTCATTCGTAGTGTTTGGAACACATAGTACATTTAGTGGTCCCTCTAACCATTACGTTGTGCCTGCATCATATTCTATTGGTAGCAACAATTTACCATTTCAAGAGAAAGTTGGAGACCACACCTTCCTTTACAGCCCTTTACTCTCTTCCATTTGAATGCAGTCTTAAATGCTTCCTGTAAAATAAACCAAGAACCACACCAGTTTCATTGTTTCTGCTTCAAGTGCCAAACATAATTGGGATAATTTAATAGGAAGGTACATTTACCCACATTTGCATTCTGTCCATTGTTCTTTTGTCTCTATTCTAAAGTTCTTTTATTCTTTTTTAGAGACTGTCTTTTTTAGCATATGTCTTATTGTGACAAATACTCTTCAGTTTTCATTCATCTCAGAATTTCATTTACTGGTTTATTCTACAGGGTATTTTGGGGTGTGTACTCTGCTCTAACATTTTTCTCCAATTTCTCCAAAATAAAATTATATAATAGAGAAATTTAATGTGCTGCTTTCTTTCGTGGTCTCTGATAAGAAACACTTTATTTGAATTATTTTCCCTTTGTAGGTACACAGGTAAAATATGTTTCCTTCATCATGTCTTTAAGATTTTTAAAGTTTATTTTTCAGTTTTCAGAAATTTGACTGTGACATTTCTTGCCTGGATTTTTCTCAGTTCATCCTGTTTCTTGACTGTTTACATTTTGAATATGTAGATTTATGTCCCTTTCCACTTAGGAAATTTTCATCACTTAGTCTTTCAGTTACTTTCTTAGCCCCTCCCTCTTCCCTCCCTCTACTGATATCTGTTGACATGGACCATGGATCTCTGAGGTTCTGCTCATTTATTTTCCTTCTGTTTTCTCTCCTTTATCCAGATTGGGTAACTTCTGCTATTCTGCCCTTTGTCCCACTATGGAGCCTATTTTCTGAGACCTTAATTTTGGTTGTATATTTCAGTTCTCACATTCCCATTTTGGTACCCTCTTGAATTTTGTTTCTTGGCTATGACTCTAGTGTTTCAGTTTGTATCACACTTGTTCCCAGGGCTGGAGAGGTGGCTCAGAGGTTATGAGCAATAACTGCTCTTACCGAGGAGCCAGGTTCAGTTCTTGAACTGCCTATAACTCCAATCCCAAGAATCTAATGCTCTTTTCTGGCCTCCAGCGGTGTCTGCATACATTTGATGAATGTAAATTCATGCAGGCAAACATGCATACACGTAAAATAAACAAATAGGACATTTTTCTTGTTTTTTCATAGAAGCCTTTGGCATGTCTACTTGAAAATCCACATTTGATTGCCTTTACAGAATTTTTGTCTTATTTTCCTTGTTCTTGTTAGGATGAGTGATTTTTTATTAAAATTGAACATTTTAGGTATTATGTTGTATAACTCTAGATCTTCTGGATTCTGTTTGCTTCCAACACTGTTCTGGTCACCATTAATCCCTGAGAGAGGGACTCTCCATTACTGCTAAGTGACTGGGAATTTCAACTCTCTGCTAGGTCCCTGTTGACATTGCTTGTGTAGTGATGACTTATTACACTACCCAATAGTCTCTTTAGGAAGGATATTTCTTCTTCACTATAAGTAGTAGCTTTCCATCTTCCTGACTCCTCCCAAAGGATGATGTAATTGGAAGGGAGACACATTGTCACCTACTGAAACTAAGCGGCCCACGTGGTCTTCATGCCATGGTGCAAGGAGATTCTATTACTGTCCAGCAGGGATAAGTCCTCTTCCCCCAACCTGGCCTTCTGTGGTTTTATTTAATGGGGACTTAGGTATATTGCCACAGACAGGTGAGGGCGAAAGTCAGGGCTCCTTATTCACTCAGTTCTGATAAAATTGTAGTTGCATGAATGTTTATAATATTCATAGTTGAGTGCTTACTTCCAGACATTATTTGTTTATGAGGCTGCCTCCTTACTGATTCTTTTAATAGCAGCAACAGCCTTCTCCTGGGCTTCCAAACATACCCATTGCATCTGCAGACCGCTGGTTTCCCAGCTCTTCTCTAGAGGATGTGATAGAAGAGGAAACCAAGAAAGGACCATACCTTGCCTTCGTCAGCTTGCCTTCCTCTCTCTCCTGCTAGTCTTCAGATATTTGTTTCATGTAATCAATCCCAGGGCTTTAGATGGAACCCCGTAAAATGAGTAAGCCAAAACGCGTCTCTATCACCCACCTTGAAATGGAAGTCATCTAAGATGGCCTTTTGAGCATGTCACCAGGTACTTTGACTACTCTGAGGAGGCAGATGAGACCCCAGATGCTTTGCATGTTTAAATCCACCTGCTGAGTGGTTTTAATGAGCCTACTGAAACTTGGTGTTCTGTATGTTATCACCAGTGGGGTGTGAGATGCTCTATCACACTATTGGTGAAATGTACTGCAAATAAAAGCAAACAGCCCGAGGCAGGGTGGAAGGAAGGTGGGGACGGCTCCACCACCACAATCGGGGAACTCTCTTCTGCAGATCGCAGGACCATTGGGGGGGGGGGACAGGAAGATTATGTATAGGATGAGATGATGTCAGTTAGCTATTGGGGAGGGGAATTAAGCAAGACCATCAGCACCATTAGATGGGGTCTGTGTGTGTGCACACCTGTGTGCATGCACGCGCGAGCACATACATCCAAGTACCATATGCTTGCAGGTACACTGTGGCTTCCTGTATACTATCTGTCTTAGATGATGTTTATGTTTTCAGGAGTTTCCCTTTATCACCACCCATACTGAATTGTGGCAGGGAATAAGATGAAATGAGAACCATTGGTTTTCCTTTCTTTAATGGTCAGAAAAATAGTCTGGGCATCTCAGAATATAGAGCCTGACATTCTCCTTCCAAATTTCCTGAAGCTTCTTTGGGCTAATAAATTAGTAAGGTTCTGTGGGTAAAGATGTATAAAAAAAAAACCACAAAGTTAAAATAAGTAGCACAACTTCTTTGTGAGAATGTCCTAGAAACTTTACTGTGCTGCGTGGACTGTAGGTCTACAGTGTTGTGAGGCCTCACCAGAGCCTGGATCCATTGTGTTAGCAACATTGTTTGCCACTGGTGTCTTTAAGGGACATCTAGTGGGAAACATGGCTATGGACAAGGTTGAACATTTCATAACTTTTAAGGGGAGGATGCTTGGAACCAAGATTTGGTACGTTCTGTGTCCACCATGTCTGCTTCTGAATTCCAGGAAGTCTGAGCAACTATGTGTCACTACCTGAGATTCACAGCCCCAACTGCTTACTTTAAAAGAGGGACATCTTAGGATGCTGACTTGAGTGTTCTGCAAATGCTTTTCTGCAAATGCCGAATAGCCCTGGCTTCCCAGAGGCACAAACTCATGACAGTCATGGAAGATTCAGTGTCACCTTCTAGGCTTAAGTCCAGCCCTCTGCACATTAGCACAGAGATCTCTGCCCATCTAGGGATTATTCACATCAAGTTGATGCTGCCTAGGCGAAGGTATGTGTGTTTGCCAGCCCATACAGCATTGGCCATGCCAGTCAGTTTGTCTTAGATCCCAATTGTCAGTGTCTTTGCACTCCTGCACCATGAGAACGTGACTCAGGCCAGAGAAAGGCTCAGATTGCTATCAGTTGCAGACACCATGGTGTTTGACAGTGGTGGGAACAGCCTTGCTTTGTTTGAGCAGGAATGCAACTTCTGAAAGCCGACTGTGTTGACTTGAACACATTATCCTTTTGTGGAAGCAGTGTGTGGATGTGCTTGGTAAATAGACCTTTATCTGTCTCAAAGACTCAGGGCTGCGCCGTCAAATACCGCTGATGCTAGCTACCAAAAACTGCAACCGCTGTGCGTGTTGTCATCCCTTTAATTGGTTGTTGAGCTGGAAGGCCACAGTGACTGCCTTTAATTTTGTCACCTTAGAGCTGATTCTTAGAGGATTTCTTTGTGGCTGCTCAAAAGGTAGCTTCAGTTTCCCATGAAATGTTGGCCAAGTGTCAGAGCACTGTTGCTGATGGGGAACCCTAGCTAGGAAGACAGAGATGCCATCATTCTCTTAGTCTGGGCCTTGTCAACCCAGGCACTGATGCAGGACGAGCCCCCAAAGCAGTCTACAAATGACCTGTCCCTGTCAACCGGCATAGTCCAGGCCCAAAGAGAAAACTTAGGCCTGGGTATTAAAAATAAAGTCAGGTGGGGCTGGAGAGGTGGCTCAGTGGTTAAGAGCACTGACTGCTCTTCCAGAGGACCTGAGTTCAATTCCCAGCAACCACATGGTGGCTCACAGCCATCTACAATTCAATCTGGTGCCCTCTTCTGACAGAATACTGTATATGTAATAAATAAATAAATCTTAAAAAAAAATAAAGTCAGGTGTCTGAAGAGTATGTTGTGGTCTGTTAGTGAAGGTGTAATAATCAACCCTGCACTCACTACCATAAAACACTATCTGCTGCCACACATTACAAACTATAACATTTGTCAAGACCATGGAAATCCTGCAAAGGGACATGCAAACTTCACGATAGAATCCCATGCCTTCACAAAGTTAGACACTGGGATTGGGGTCTGCAGGGATTATTATGGAAAACTGCAGTCTTCTGTCCATTGGCCAAATGTCCCAAGTCAAAGTAGCAGAGGAAAGGTGTTAGGGTATTCCTTACCCTCCTCTGGGCCCCAAATGACATGAGGGGTGAGCCGAGAACCTCCTTTGAAGTAACTTGTCAACATTTCACTGTGAGTTTTGACCTGACCTTTGTCAGCAGGAGTGACATCCCTTCTATACATGCCCCAGGAACTGGAGCTGGGCTGAAGTCAGACTGTGGTCTTTTACAGGTATTTTTGGAATGCTTTTAATCTGAACAAGGGACAGTGCCATCTGTCCTGGGACTATGGCTAGGAATGGCTCACAGGAAACCCATGCTAACATATAGCTGGGAATGGCCCTCTTTGGCTCCTCTCTGGGGCTGGTGGGGGTACCCTTTTATGTTCCTACAATGTAGTATGTAAAGGATGGAGGCAACTGTGGCCTCCCACTCTCTCCCTTAACCCCAAGACACAGTATCAAAGGCAGAAATGGTCATTTAATTTTATGTTTGTGAATATGGCTTTCAAAATGGATAGACAGACTTTATAAAAACCATGAATACATTGATCAGACCTGCTAGGCCACTGTTTGAATGAGGAGTGTAGGAGTCAAGGTGACATGTTCAGTTACCCTTATATTACACCCTCAACTCCTGCACTGAGACTCTCAGCTCGTCCCCTCAGCACGCAAGACAAAGAATTATATATTTGGCTATGTAGTCAAAATCACCCCCTATACACACCAAATGCAGTCATCCCCAAGAGCTGTGTCCAGAGAGCAGGCTCTACAGAGTGTCTTCAATAGATACTATTCATAACAGTCAACTCCCTCCCTCCCTCCCTCCCTCCCTCCCTCCCTCCCTCCCTCCCTCCCTCCCTCCCTCCCTCCCTCCCTTCCTCCCTCCCTCCCTCCCTCTCTCCCTACCATGTCTTGATCTTCAGCCCTCTGAGGTGCGCATGGGAGAGGAGCCTGTATGAAGTAGTCTCATGTATTGATAGGTTGAAGGTCCCTATCCACACTCATCACGCATTTGCTTGAGGCAAGCAGCTATTGCATTTGTCAATATGCTCTTCCTTTGAGTGACAAATGTGCAATGTCAGTTTTATGCGATTGCACAATATGAGCAGACATTGGTGCGAGGTTCCTTGACTTCAACCTGGGGTCTTTCTACCAGAACCGTGTTGTCTCCCTTGTGCTGCCAAGGCTGACCTGTGGTAGTGATAAGCATGATAGCAGCCCGTGAGAACAGACAGCCCACCTTCCGCTAACTTTTGCACATTTTTTTCTCTGTTGCTCTCAAAACACCATCTTGAGAGCTGGGTGAAATGTATTCCCAGACCCTAGAAGGCTGAGACTGGAGGAGTGACATAAATTTGAGGTAGCCTAATCAACGTAGTGAGTACCAAGCTAGCTAGGGCTGTGTAACATGATCCTGTCTCAAAAGCAAAAACAGCAACAAAACTCAGAGCAAGTGCTTTGATAGCCTCCATTCTGGGATAAGGAAACTGAATCATAGGAAGATTGAACAAGATCACTAGGCTTCTATGAGGCAGGGGTATGATGTGAGTCCAGAGCTAGGTGCCTAGAGAGTCTGTCCTCTTGGCCACTTTCCCCCATTATCCTGCTCCCGAGAACTGCTTACAATGGTAGGAAGAGCAGCGCCCTAGACACCCAGCAGAACAGCCCTAGGACTTCACCTGAGCTTTGCTCCTGGGAGGTGAGTAGCAAATGGCCCTGCCATCTCGCTAAATAAAGTCCCCAAGAAAGTGACACTGATGTAAAGTGAATATGCAGCCAGTGCTGACAGGGTGCTCAGATCTGGACACCGAACTCTCATGGATCATTTGGGTTCCTGACAGGAGGGTCATCCCAATATGGATTTTCCTTCTGCCACAGCTGTTACTCCAGGCTGGCCTTGAAAGCAGTTAGCTCTTTGTGACCTGCACCCTTAGAGAGGTAGGCCATCAGAACCCTGTCCTCACAGTACTCTGGGACTCAGGGATGGCTCAGAGAGGAGAACTGGGAGTTGTCCCTGAGAGAGGGAGACTGGGAGCCACGCGGGCCCAGGGAAGCACACTCCAGGCTGTGATTGACTGCAAGTGATGAAATTAACAACTACAGAGCAAATGCCAACACCAAGAGTGGAGCCTTGCTTAGAGAAAAGCAAGCAGTGCTTGCTGCTTCTGTCTAAACACTGACCCCGGTGTCCTTCACACGTAGCTTCCCTCCCTTGCCCCCAGCCCCGATTCCTGACCTGCCACCTGGTTTCCAAGTCCAGAGTTTTGGTGTTGTGGGGAGGGTGTTTTCCTGCTCAGGATCACTCTGATCCAGATGTTCAGCTGCAGAGAGCTTAGGACTCTCTCTTGGGGGGCAGGAAAGGGTGAGTTTTGTTCTTTCTAGATTGCTTAAAGAGTTCATTTCAGTGATATTTCCAGCACCTGGAGTATGAGTTCAATCTCAGGTTCCCAAAAGTACATCCAAAGTAGTCCTTTGAGTCACTGACCCATTGCTAGAGGCCCTTTCCCATCCTCTGGCCATTCATGGACAGTAATGGAATTAATCCTGGAGATGGGATCTGTTCTTCAAGGTCAGAGTGCTTTAATATTGACCCAGAACAACAGGATCCAGGTTGCTTGATCATTAGTCAGCCATGCCACTAAGTACGCTCTGTGTGTGTGTGTGTGTGTGTGTGTGTGTGTGTGTGTGTGTGTATGTGTATGGTGTGCACTGCGCATGTGTATGTGTTTGCAACTGGATGGGGAACTATTCCTTGGTTCCCTTTTGGGGCTGAGACTATTTTCTTTTCCATATTTAGAACATTGTTTAGACCCAAGTGTCATCTGCTTGTCTCTGAGAACCTGCACAACCTCATGACTTTATCCTTATCTTATTTTATATTTAACCTCATTAGCTATTTGTGGACCAAGCCTGGACCAAATCATAATGGCAGGCTCACAAGGAGGGGAAAGTATGATGTTTATCTCTGCTTTGGAGTGTCTGGAATAATAACTAGCTTTGAGGTTCTGGATACAACAGGATATGGGGGGAGCACAAAAGTCAGAAGGAAAAAAAAAGGCAAATGTGCTGAAATCTTCATGAAGTCAAAAGCAACAATTTGTCTATTTTTAGCTCATATACCCCTCATGTATGAACATCTGCATATAGTTGCACATGTGCAGATATTGCACAACAAAAGTTTATTTTGTCATTGAATTGACTGAGTAACCTGGGACAAATTACACTGTCAGTTAAGAGTTTCTTCTCTAGGAAATTGGGGGTGAAATGAGATACATGGTTACAGCACTTAGCACCGTCTCTGATGTATAGGTAGAGGCATCGGCCAAGGGGAGGTTGACCAGCTGGCTGTAGCTAGTTGGTGCTGGGCCACATCCATTGTGCTCACTGCTCAGATTCCTGATGAGTCAGGGCTGCCTAACTTTGGTCATTCCTGGCTCCGGAGAAAAGAATGAGTTGGAATTTGATTGCATTAGTTCATGACACTGTCTTGTAAACAGATTTGAAAAATTGGTTTACATAATCTGTGCCCTTGGTCTCTCAAGTCTTTCAGCATTAGACACCTTGTCCCTCTCAGATCTCATAGGCACCCTCAAAAGTGGGTGAGTAGTTGCCCCTTTCAGCACCTCATTTCTTTTATAGCCACTAGAGGGTGCACCAGGGGACTCTGGGAACTGGGTCTTTTGATGACAGATTTGGACAGTTCCAAGCCAATCATGGTAGCCCTCTCAGAGGTCAAGAGCCTGACTTCAGTGCAGATCGTGAAATGACAGGGACAGAATCTGGGAGCTGGGATTAATCAAGGAGACTTAGCTCGAGAAGACAAAAGCCCGTGGTGTATTCTTCCATAAGGGCAGATTGGATGCTTTTGTCTAACAAGAGTCTGTACAATTGTTTTGCCCCCAAACAATCACTGCCTACAAGATGTTTTTCTATAAGCAACCAAATAAAATGTGTTGGTATCATTTCCTCTTAATTTGTCATGCAATTATCATGTGATTAGAATCTCCCAGGCTGTGTTTCTTCTGTGCTGGGTAGCCGAGCAGCTGGGAGTCATGAACTTTGTAGTGAGAAAGGTCTGCCTTCCAGCCCAGCTTCCTCCGGCCACCTCCATAGCTTTGGACAAATCACCCCTGTGACCTCCACAGTGGAAGGGACGATGTTACTCCTTTGCAGAACTTCTGTAATGATTTGATAAATACTGAGCATCAGGTCAAGCAATAATAGTTATTCAACAAATGGCAGATGTTGTGATTACTTTGATTTTTTTAATGAAATTGCTAGTCACATATGCCATTACTCCTTCTTTGAGACCAGATTCGGACTTCCAGGTTATAATTAAATATGTCAGCTCTACGCCTGCCACGCTTTAAACTTCATCCACCAAGACTCCTTGTTAAACATTTATTAGACTATTTCACAAATATGCATTTTATAGAGAGCATCACTGCCAAATTACAATTAGGAACAATTTTTATACCACACATAACCAAGGTCAGGGAGTGTGTATATGAGATGTCAACATCCTCTTAAGCAATACGCGATGCAAATGCTGTGCCTTCTTGGCCACTCCTAACATTTCAAACCAAGGTATTGCATTTAATTAATCTCTAGAAGGTTTCATCTCGGGCTTATTAAGTGCATTATTTTGTGAAAGCAAACAAACAGCCCTGCTAGCAGCGCCAAGCATGTTTATTCCAAATAGTTAATTAAATTGTGTCAGTTCCTGCCCTGGAGCTTTCAGGCTATTCTGTTTTTCTACCCATGTGGACATTTTGTCATCATTCATTTTTATTTCCTCTCCGGCCTTTTAAAGAGAGGCACTGAGCAGCGGCCCAAGCATGTGCAGAGCTGGAGCATTTTGCAAAGTTAAATTGGTTAAATGGGGCTGAGCTCTGCTCCTGGAACTGGCTCCATTTTTCTAGAATCCACTGGGGTTTTCCAGCATCAAAACGAACCTGAACAGTCTGACCTTGAACATGAACAATAGCGATCCCAGAGATTCCTGAGCACCCCCTTGCATGAAGCTGTGTGGAAGAGGATTGTAGCCAGAGCCAGGGTGTGAGGAAATGTGCTTCCTTAAGTTGTGGCACCCCCTTGATTGCAGATCTAAATAGGAGTATTAATGTGGAAGAGTGGGGAACTTCCTTTTAGCTTTTGAGGTACCAGTCCTGCAGGAAACAGCAAGGGAATGGGGCACAGGAAAGGCATTCTACTCTATACTAATATGACAGTACATGTATGATTTGTTAAAGACGGGGGACTCCACTTCTTAGACACACGAGGGCCAGGGATGCTGAACACTTCAGGTTGCATGAGACCCCCTCTTTCTAGTAGCAGGAGGCACAGTCCTCATCCTGGTGCTGCTAAAGCCAGCTTAGAGAGAAAGGTGAAGGGGCCAGGTACTCAGACCATGCTTATAGTGGGTGTCAGTAATACTAAGCCATTAGTAACGCCATCTGGCTGTGTGTGGTAGCAGCACAATGTGTGAGTTGTTATCAAATGTCTACTTAGCCATTAACACTGTGTTTGTCACAAGCCTCTTATATACCAAACCCTCTGCCGGCCTTCTGTGCTGGGTGCTTGAAGCCTGTTTGGTAAAAGGCCTACCTTTCTGTTCACAGGTATGTCTTGCCTTTAGTATGGCCCTGATCTGGGCCATCTGAGAAGAAGCTCATGAATATGCTTGTCAAGAAGCATCAGTATGCCAGGCCATAGTAACAGTTGGCATTTATTGAACAAGTCCTCCAAGTCAGGGTCTAAGCCCAGTAATTTCCTATATTTGCTGCAAGTGGTTCTCCAGAGTAGGCACAGTCATGTCTGTTTCCCAGACCACGAAACTAAGGCACAAAGAGGCCAAGCCATGCGTCCAGGGTCACCAGCTAATGAACCGAAGCGCCAGTTGTGGTGGTGCACACCTTTAATCCCAGCACTCACGAGGCAGAGGCAGGTGGCTGTCTGTGAGTTCCAGGACATCCTGGTCTACAAAGTGAGTTCCAGGACAGCCGGGGCTGTACAAGAAACCCTGTCTCAATGAACCGAAGAAAAAGGAAAAAGAAAAGAAAAAGTAAGGATTAAACTTGGGTCCTCATGCTTTTAAGTGGGGTGTGGTAGTTGCATGTTTGTAATGCCAGTCCTGGGAGGCAAAGACAGGAGAGTTCATTGGGCTTTCTGGCCAGGCAGCCCAGACTAAGTGGTGAACTCCAGACCCCAATGAGAGACCTGTGTCTGGAAACAAGGTGGGTAGTCATGACGTACAAGGTCTGTGGTCGGCCTCTGGCCTCATACCACACACACACACACACACACACACACACACACACACACACACACACACACACACACAGACACACAGACACACAGACACACACACACACAGTATACCTGTGCTGTGGATTAATGATTATATATATGTTAATCCCTGTGCCAAAGACAGCTTGGAAACACCCAGCACTCTACACTAAGTGCAGGGAGAAGGGAAGTGCTTTGGGAGCCGAGTTGGGCAAAGACGGAAATATACCTGGGGAGTCATGCCAGTACTCCTGGAAGGTGGGTAGAATCAGGGCGAACATCCAAAAGGGGTATGCAGGTGGCAGTGCGAGCCAGAGGCACCAGATGATCAGGCAGGTGGGCAGCGGAGAAGGGAATTTAGAAGGCAGGGCTGACAGCTATGGCCAGCTGGCTAGTAGACAGCTTTGAACTTCAAGCCACTGCCATCAAACCAAATAAGGATAGCCCTGTGCATTATAGACCTGTAGCTGATGGACTCCTACGGGACAGTGGTCTCCCTTGGGGTGGTAGAACACCTCCTTCCAAAAAGAGAAACTGCCACTAGTCAGCAGGATTCTAGCCCAAGCAGAGTGTCACTGTTCTCTGGCAGCATCCACAGATGCTGGAGAGGGAATCTATTTATGATCAAGAGCAAATGCTCTGCAGACTGCCTGGGCTTGTGTTCTGGTTCTGTTGTTAGCTGTGTGTCTTTAGAGAAATAAGCCAATCTCTCTGTGCCTCGGTTTCTTCTGTGCCATAAAATGGAACGATGCGTCCCTTGCTAAGGTACCTCACTAAAATATGAGCTGTTGTTGTTGCTGTCATTTCTGTAAGGCAGGGACACTATTCTAGAACCCCGAAGCTGAGAATAAGACGCTTCTTCCCCATATTGTATCGTCCTCTGCTCCGCAGTCATCTAAGGCCATTAGCTCTGATAAAGGGTGACAAAGCACCCCATGGAGGCAGACTCTTGACTAGGAAGGACTTAATTGCAGTTCCATTACCAGAAGGCTAGTAACATAGGTTGGCTTCCTCTAACACAGAGAGCCTCATTAAGCTGGGGTCTTGGGGTCTCGCCTGCAGCTTTCGGCATCCCGGCCCTCTGCACATCTGTGCCCTGTGGATACATCCGAGCTTCAAGGAATAGAATTGGTCAGGTGAGAGGCTGGTTGTTGTGCCCTTGTCCTCAGTGGACCTGGTGGGCACAGAGCAGTAATAAACTGTACTTCCTCTCCCGCCCAGGAGACAGGAAGCTCCAAATTGGACTCTAATTAACTCTGAGGGAACAACGGTTTTCTCCAGGTCCCGGCAGCTCTGACCAGGTCTAAGGAGGTGTCACGCCGCCTTGGAAAATCATTACCACCAAAAGGATGCCCCCAAAGCCCGGCTCCTGATGCTACCTACACCTCCATCAAATGTGTTTCTCTTTCTTCACAAGGTTCGCTGCCCTTAATTGCCACCCTGCTTCATTAAGGGGCAATTAGCTTTGTGACTTGGTTTTAAAAGGTGGTGATTGTAAGGTGAAGACAAAAAGCCCACAGTTAAACAGAGTCAGTCTGGATTTAAAGGTGCTTTCCCCCAAAGATTAAAGAAGCCACAAGGCTGCAACCCATTCAGACAGCGTTTAACCCTTTGCCTTCTTTCTTCAATTCACATGAGTTTCTGCTGTAGTGGGAGGGAATCCATTTCTTTCTGCCCAGGTTGTAGGCCTTTGGTTTAGGGATCTTGGCCAGTGGCCATCTTCCTGACATAGAAGTCATCCTGAAAGACAAGATTGTGCCCAGCAACCTGGAGCCTTGAGAGGTTTTTATGATATGGCTTCCAAAGAGACCATCCTCACACAGTGCACCAGACTCCACACATTAGGGACAAATTGTAACTCTCGGTCATTTTAGATCTGCATTCCTTCCCTTGGCATTCCCTGAAAATTAACTGAGAGTGTCCTAGGCTTGTTATTAAATGCCTCTTGAGATGAAATTTGAGGGAAGGAGCATATTCTGTGTCTTTAGGAGTTTGTAGTAGCTGGATGCTAAAGAAATAGGAGCCTCTGTTAGTCATGGGAACTGGCAAAATGTGCAGCTTCCCCAGGAAGCAACAGTGCAGGAGAAAATAGGGCCACCAGAAAGGTCCAAGAAGATGCCCTAGGAAGGGGCCTCCAGACTGAGGGGAGGGGTGGAGCTCTGTTACCAGGTCACTGTGAGAAGGAGGGGCACTCTGCTCCCAGGGGAAACACATGCAAAGGTTCCGAGTCAAATGATACCACCAGACAATAGAAGATGAAGGTGACAGTGCTGCAGGTCTGAATGTCATGAGAAGGAGTGCCAAGCCAACCTCATTGCAATGGACCTCATTGCTACCCCCCCCCATAAGATCAAGATGGCAGTCCCTTGCCTGATCCACCCCATGGAAAGACAGTGAGGATGAGATGGAAGCAGAGTTATGTGTGTGTGTGATCCACTCATGAGGTTCACAGCATCCTTGCCACATGCTTGACTTTTCCCTGGCCTTGATCGTGTGGTTTGAAAGAAAATGACCTCCAAAGGGAGTGGCACTATTGGGAAGTGTGGCCTTGTTGGAGGAAGTGTGTCACTGTGGGGACAGGTTTTGAGGCCTCTTTTGCTCAGGCTTCCCTCAGTGTGACAGTCAGTCGACTTCCTGTTGCCTGCAGCACGTAGGACTCTCAGCTCTTCCTCCAGAACCACATCTGCCTGCATGCCGCCATGCTCCCTGTCATGATGGTAATGGACGGAACCTCTGAAACTGTAAGCGAGCCACCACATTAAATATTTCATTTATGAGTTGTTGTGGTTTTGGTCTCTCTTCACAGCAGTAGAACCCTAACTAAGACATTGACCATCCGACGCTGGAACTTAACAACCCTAACTTAGGCAGTTTGAGACACAGAGCCTTCTTCTTTGAGCCTTCTGTCTTCTGCTCCCCCTTTTAAACATGTTTCCAGATGAGTCTCCCTCTTGTAATTTAACTTTCTCTCTCTCTCTCCCTCTCTCCCTCTCTCTCTCTCTCTCTCTCTCTCTCTCTCTCTCTCTCACACACACTCATCCTTGTACATTCAACTGCTGACATAGATAGAAATGGAAGCCACACTACAGTAATGTAGTGTAGGTTTGCGCATGGGCCATAGTGTCAGACTGAGCTTACATTCCAGCTATACAAGTTGCTAGCTACATAACCTTGACAGAGGTCCTTAACTTCTTTAAGCCTTGGGATCTACCAAATGCAAACTGTACAATCCCCGCCATAACAAAGCACCAGCAACGCACATTATTGGTTCTGTGCAGCATAGCACCATACTGATGCTTGCTTAGTGTTTGGTATTGTAGTTAATGGTGTCATGCTATCCCGGAAGGGCTAAAACAAAGAGGCAAGTAAGTAGCTCACAGAGAAATGAGGGCTGCTGGCCACTACATTTGTGCTTTTCTCCTCTTTGCTTCTCTGTGTATTTCTACGGAGTGAAAGAGGTGGCCTCAGGCAGCTGCAAGAGGAGTTCTTCATCCCCAAGCAACTTAGAAAGGTACACCACTTCCAGCTGTAAAGTGAACACTCCCCCTTGGGAACTCCTAGGGATTCTGCATAGACCTTGTTTTCATTACAGGAACAAATTGCTGTGACCCCAGCTCTGAGTTGGAGTGATAGGTAGCCCTCGTAGCACGAGAGCAATGTTAGGAGAGCAGAGACAGTTGTCCCATGGAGGATGGGAAGGGGGGCAGATGTGAGCACTGGGGAGAACCCCCTCATTAAGGCTTCATGCTGTTGACCCTCCTGCAGCCTTGTGAGGCGTGAGCACCCTGAGAGGCGGGTGCATACCACACTTTCCTCTGGAACCTAGCCGGTCAGGATTGCTGTGCATACCACACTTTCCTCTGGAACCTAGACAGTCAGGATTACACTCAGCACTAATGAACTGCTCTCCTATCTCTCTGTCTCGGGGCTGAATCCAGTGGGCAGTGACCCAACACCACCATGATTGGTGGCCCTGCAGGAGGAGGGGAGAGAATGATTATGGAGGCAGCAATTACTCTGCCCAGGCCCCTGCCTGGCAGGGCCTTATCTTTATTTATAGCTGGCTCAGCCGCCCAGGCCCAATTTTTGCCCTTGAGTGACTAGTGCACTGCAGTTTTAGTTCATAAAACACGGTTTGTTTATAATCCTTAACGGATTCTGTTTTATTAAAAGAGAAGTCTCCATGCGGGGTATAAATAAAGTAACCAGTTAAGGTTGAGTTTGTATTCACAGCAAATATGCAACGGATGGGAGCCCATGGCAGAATAATGCACACTCATGACCTGAATTCATTTGAAAAGGTCTTTTTTTCAAGGTCCTTGAGGTTGGGGCTGAAGTATTTCCAAGGAGGGTAGTGAGTGGAGACAGAAATGAGACCTCCAAACTCGTTTTGCTGTAGTGTCTCCCTTTAAAAGTTGATGTTTATTTTCCGTTTGTGAAGCATTGTGACAAGCAGAATGTCGCCTGTGCTCAGTTCCATGATTTGGAGGAAGAAGGTATGACTGGGGTGGATCTAGAGCTGTGGTAGTGAGAGGCAGGGAGCCAGCCTCTGAGAGGGAGAGGAGGCTTTTTGAAGCAGGTGGCATGAAGGATGGGCCGGAATCTGACCAAGAAGGAAGCTAAGAGTGAGAAACGTAAGAGTCAGATTAAGAGCAGTAGGACTGTTCAGATGCCTCGAGGTGACATGTTTGCACAGAGCATGGAGATGGCTCAGGAGACTGTGGGGGGGGGTCATATCCTGCTGCAAGGAAGGCTAACTCCAAAGGGTTTTGTTTTGTATTTGGATGCAGAGGGGAACCTCTGGGGGGTGATTATATTAATATTGATGAATATGTTGGGCCGTGACTGGAGGCACTGCTGATTCCTGCTGTCTATCAGTTTCGTTTATCTGGTACCAACCCTCAGAACCCAACCCCACTGCCCTGGAAGAGTGTCCCACAATGCCATTCCCCAGCTCCTACTGTCATTCCCCAGCTCCTACTTTTGTGGTCCCTGCACTCTCAGGTGGTAGCCTCTGGAGGAAATGTTGCTCTTGGGATTTCACAGTCTTTGTGATGGCAGAGAGCTACATGCCCTATCCACATGCTTCCATGGCATCTAAATATCCCCTGGGGATGGGAAAGGTGTGTGGTGTCCTCCTGCAGCCGTCCTACAGAGGTGTCTCAGCATCTTAGCAAAGGCTTTAACCTAGCAAGACTCCAGGAGCCACCAGCACCACCTCCTGCATTCTTCCCTCCATTTCTCTCTTCCTACCAGTGCATCCAGTAGGCGCCTATCTGGCTGTGCAGGTTCACAGAATAGCCTGTGGTTTTTGTTTTGTTTTTCCCTTGGAAGACTCTACAAACACTACTTGGGAAAAAAAGATCCCAGAGTCTAGTGGCATCTGTAGCATTAACCATAAACATCCAGAAAAGACCACCAGGTGGTTGGGGTATTTGTGGGTACCCCTCCCATGTGCCCATGGCTAGCACCGTAAATCAATGGCAGAACACTAGACCAAGGAGTCCAGAAGATGCCTCAAAATCATTCTTGCCCTGGTGTTGTAAGAAACACCTTCCAGTCAGTTCTAGTAAGATCTATCACAATTCCTGCCTGTCTGAAATCTTGGCACCCTTCCTGTACACTAACTGGTCATGTGACCTTCACACTAGACTGTCCAACATGCTACGGGCCCACATGCACGCAACCCAACTACCAGCCTCTCTTCCCTCCTATTTATAGCACTTTCTGTACCCATTCTCAGGTCACAGACCGACTGACCACAACTGGAAGCTGCCAGTGATATGTGACAGTAGGAGGCAATAGTGACGATATAATAAGAATCAATGCTATGGAACACAGATGCCAGGATCCCTCACTGACTTGTCATTTATTATGTGGGACCTTGGCAGATTAGCTAACTTTCTGGGGACTATCTCCTGATCATTAAAATAAGAGTGTGGTTAAATAGTCTCTTCCAGCCCTGCCATCTTCTAATGTAATTAATTAACTATAACACATTTAAATGTACAAAACTCAGCCCATTCTCTTCTTTAGGAGTAGAGGGAATAGCAGGAGACAAAGAGATGAAGTGGTTTCTGGTTCTTATTACTCTGTAAATATAAACAAGAGCTCCATCATCATAGCAGGGCTAGACTCGACTCTGGGTCTCCATTAGCCTGTCAGCATCATTATCAGGGCCCTAGTGCACCTCATTCCCCAGACCCTTGCTCTTGGCCTAATTGCACAGCTCTGCAGTTTGTACAAGGAAAGTGATGGTGGTCCCCAGAGCTCTTTATGGACAGACCTTGGTTCTGTCTCCAGCCTCCTGGGCCACTTGTCCATCATCAGGAATTTTTTTAGTATCCCCTGGACTCATGTCCTCCAGCTAGCCTCTATTCAAAGACCCTGCAGAGATTCCTCCACTGGGAAGAACAGCCCATTCCTGGCTCTGGGCTGTAGGGAGGTGGCCACAGGCCAGCCAACCCGTTCCATACTGAGTATGTTTGCGGCTCTTACGGTGTTTGAGCTGCGGTTAATATATCAATATTTGCTCAGGAGGGTATCTGGCACGGAGCATGTCCCTGGGACACTGGCAGATAGATTGCCTTCTCCTGAAGCATTCTTCATTGGGGAGGGGGCAGGGGTGGAGGGGTTATAGCTGTTGACAAGCATCATGGAAAAGGATCCCCTGGTTTTCCCAGAAGAGCCTCAGTCTCAGTTTGGCACTGTATGATCTTGTCACTGTCTCATGTTGTCTTCATCACTAACTTCTTCCTGGTGTGTTTCACTCATTCCAGCTGCACTGCAATTCTCCCTCCCACGTTTGACTCGACTGCAAGCCCCGAGGGTCTGACTAGTGCTCGATTGAGTAGAGTTTAGTAGCTGTGATTGTGAAGCCAGGATCAGATAGCTGGGGATGAAGCCTGTTCTCACCAGCTAGCCATGTGTATTGGACAAGCTCACTCACCTCCCAGAGTCTCAGATTCCTTCTGAGACACGAGGAGCTTGAGAACAGAATAGCTGTAAGGAATAGAGAGCATCATGCATGCAAAATAATTTGCAAATCACCTTCTGCATAGTAAATGTCGGTAAATGTTCCATCTTGATCATCATCCTTCTCAATCAATAAATGGTGGCTCATGGATCTTTTCCCCTATTGTAAGTGTATCACGGACAGAACCCTCTATTCTCTATACCATCTATTTCTCTTTAATTTGCTTAGCACTAGGTGTCCAGAAAAGGTTGCCCACAGTTTTAAGGTTTTAATGGAACTAACCTACACCAAGGCCAGCATCTAGGGGGGAAAATGCAAAGGACTTGTGTTAAGTCTTAGGAGAAGGCTTGTTGGTATAAAGTGGGAGAAGGGAAATTCTGTTTATAGTTTCATTGAAGGGAGAGTCTGGCCTAGGAAAGGTCTCCAGGAAGTGCTGGAACTTCTCTCTACTGTGATCAGCTGTGAGGACCATGTTACTGAGAACAGCCCTCAAGCTCACCAGTTGTTCCTAACTCAGAACAAAGTTCTGTGGATACTGTCACTGGGGCCATTTTCGTTCTGAAGAAGTTTCTTGACGTGCACATCAAATACTGTGAGAGCCGGGGTACCCAGAATCCACCATGGTGTGCTGTATAAAAGAACATTAGAAAGCAAGATCGGGAGTGGGGCAGCGGGGAGGAGGGCACAAACTGAGTCACGGAGGTCAGGAGGAATCGGTCACACTGTGCGGGACCCACTGTGTACTGGGCTGATGTGAACAGCACGTGTGTGCTGTCTCGTTTAATTGGCCCAGCAGGTCTTACCCACCCTCGAAATAGCATTTAACCCAAGGACGCTGATACAGGTGATAGGATGTGATGGAGTTCTTGGAGAAAGAAGCTCCATGAGTGCCAAAGACAGGGAAACCAGGTGATGCTGCTGCCGCAGGCAAAAGACCTGCGTCTCCGGGGCCTGCAACGTGAAGATCCCACAGGGCTGCCCTCTCCTGAGACAAGTAGGCTAGTGTTGAGTGAAGCCTTTTCCTCGTCAGCCGCTTTGGTTCTTCCCCACCAGTCGCCTGGGCTCTGCCGCGTTGTAGTCCCCAAATAACACACAAGACACTACTAATTATGAAGCTGTTGGCCTTGCTTGTTTCTTACTGGCTAGCTCTGACTTAAGTATTTATTCCATAAGTGTTAATCTAAGTATTTCTCTTACCGGAGAAAAGGGTCCAGACTTCTTACCCCTGTGGCAGCTATATGATGACTCTCTGTGTTTCTCCTTCCCAGAGTCCTCCTGGACTCCTAGTCCCACCTATCTTGCTTCCCTATTGGTCAACAGTGCTTTATTGACTTATACACAGGACTTCCCCGTCAGGCTAGGCTTTTTGTATTTATCAGTCATCCCCTTTAGGCTTGTAATTTACCCCCTTGGAGAGGATGGAGCCTGACTTTCTGTGTTTCTAGTTGTCATGCCAGTAGCCAGACCTCATAGAAGGCAGGGGAAGAATTTACAGACCTTGTAAAAAGGAGCTCATAGCATCTTCTGCTGAAGGCAATGTGCAGAGCCCATTTTTCAGATGAGGAAACTGAGGCCTACAATATTTATGTCATTGGCTCACGGGCACCTGAAACCAGGGATTGCACCTAGGCATCTATCCTCAGAGACTGCCCTTGTCCTCCACCCTCTGTTAAATCAAGGTTGGATTTGTGGTTATTATTGTGTGACCATCCTGCTATGTCAAGAACATTCTCAGCTCTGACACTGGAAATTGCCCAATCCTTGGTAGACCCTTAATGTAGACAAAGGATGGCAGTCGGTGGCTGAGAGGATGAGGGAGAGAGGAGTCAGTGTGACACCAGGCAGTGTGATCTGGCAAGGCAAGGCAAGGGAAACAGAGCTGTGATCCTCTCTCGTCTAGAAGTCACATTCCCTTCAGTCGGTGGCTGCTTAGGAGGTGTGGGTGAGGGGGACTCAGCCAGGCAAAGCCAGGCAGGAGAGCATCCCGCAGGAGCTGAGCAGACAGGGTGGTCTCAGATCCAGGGTGGGCATGGAGAGGCAAGACTTGTTCTGATGGCTGATCGGAGGAGGCGAGTAAGTTACCAGCCCCCTGAGGCCTCCTCAGGGAGCTTGCCAGAAATAGATACCCTTCTCCTGCCTCCCGCTTTGAAGCAAGCTGTTTTGCTATGTGTGCCTGTGAGTGGGAGGGTGTGAGGGGATGGGGGAGGGGTGTGGATTGATTGAGAAAGAGAGAGAGAGAGAGAGAGAGAGAGAGAGAGAGAGAGAGAGAGAGAGAGAGAGAGAGAGAGAGAGAAAGAGGATGTAAGTCAGGACTGATCCAATGAGAAAATGTCCTTTTAAGTTCTTGCTGCAGCCATAGGCTGGACAAGGTGAGACAGACCACTGCACTCCCGAGAGTCTGGCCATCTGAACCAGGGGAAGCCACCGCACAATCCTGCCCCTTGGTGAAGCTTTCTGGTCAGGATTTAAGTGGATGGTATGAGCTGAAGTCCAGAGACCTCAGAGCAAAAGAGTGTGCCAGGTACCAGGACTGAGCCTTGGGCTTTAACAACACAACTCTTATTTTTACATGTACACACACATTCCCGTGTGTGTTTGTGTGTGTGCGTGTGTGTGTGTAAACACACATCATCTCTTTCTAGGCAGAGTAATTGGCATATTTTTCCTAATGTGAAAGCTGAATCCAGGCCTAGACCCTGGGATTGGCTTTTTAGGAATTGAAGAAAGCAGGGCCAAAACTCACTATGGTTACCCTGTAAGGGGATCAGGTTAGTAGTTAACCCTGTAGCCTTGGTGCCAAGTGCTCTAGTCTGACTGCCAGGTAAATTGTCATTACCTGCCATTCCAAGACTGAGGATGGCCAAGGCAGCATCCAAGGTCACAGGGCTGTTTCTCCTGGCGTTCTGGCCAGCTTCACTCTAGTCAAATGCCTTGGTGACACTGGGCCTGTGTAAGGGAGCAGCCAGGAGTGGCTGTGGGGCTGGGAGAATATGTTGGGAAACACCAGCACCTTTTGGCTAGAGTAAAACTCAATCGTAGAAGGCAGTAACTCCTGATCCTTTTGCGTAAGAGACCCTAGGCTTGACGCTGAGTTCACCCTCCACTATTTCCCAATCCAGGTAGCCTGCTATGAGCCCTGTTTTTAGAGAGGGGGAGGTAGCCCGCTTCTGGACAAACTGGGTTCTGACTTTGGTGCCCGCTTCATTCCCCAGCCCGGTTTAATCAGAAGGGTGAGAGTCAGCTTCTTTCTGATTCTCCCTTCTTGCTCTCACAGCCCATTCCCGAGGGTTTCAGGAAACTGTGCCTGGACTGATCCGAGCTGAGAAAGGGAAGATTTTCTTTCCCTGCCTGGGCTACATGAATGTCAGGACAGAGGGTGACAGCCTTTCTCATGACCCAAGGCAGTTGCCTAAAACTTCGTTCCCAGAGTCAGGACAGGGCCTCTTCCACTTAGATGTGCCTCTCTTCTAATGTGACAGCAGGGGGAGGGATCTCAGAGTGCCAAGGCTGGGACCAAGCATAGACATCACACTCACACCAGAGTTTCTATATGGGTGCTAGAGATCTGAACTGAGATCCTTTTCTTGTGAAACAAGTACTCTTGCCCACTGATCGATTTCTCCACCCTCCATTTCCATGTTTTTGAAATTTTCCAACATCATTGTGTGCCTCCTTGAAAGAGAAATGTGAATACTTTGTATCATGAACAGGAAACAAATGCATATATATGTATGTGTGTGTATACACACACATAAACACACACACACTAACAAAGACTATTATGAAATAATACTTACCCTTGGTACGTATGATAAGGGAGTGATTGTTGTTTCTGCTTCTAGTAGTTTCTCTTTGTCTTGGAATTATTATTAGTCTTGACAGTTGTTGACTCGATCTCTTGAACCCAAAAAGAGGGGATGATCCATGGGTTAAGGAAATATTGACCCAGTCCACTCTTACTTTGTAGAGGAAAAAAATTGACACATGGTAAAGGGAAACAACTTACTGCCATCACAAACAGAACACATGTGTGTTCATCTCTCACTATACTCCAGGAATAGCCTGGACAATGCATACATAGTAGTGAGTGGAACAAGTATGGTTCCTTTCCCCACCAGGTTTATGGACTTGGGTACAGTAGACATTAGGTAAGCTTAGACATACAGTTGTGCAAAATACAATAAATGTTATCAGAGGAGTAAGCCAAGAGCTCTAGTACAGATAGGCTCAGATGGGTAGGGACACTTCTTATAGGGTCATCAGGAAAAGCATCCCCGAGGATAGGAAGCATAAGTCAAGTTCTGTGAAGAGAACGAGGGGCTCTGGATGATGGAGGAGAAGGATTTGTAGGCCTAGGGGAGGTGTGATTGAGGACAGAGACCAGTACATAAAGCCTTAGGTCATTTAAAGAAAAATTGGAGTTGGAGAAAGTCTGGAGTGTACTGGGGAGAGGTGCCAGGTGGTTGCCAAGGGACTGTGATGTCCCCTCCTTCTAGGTTGTCTGCACTTTCTTCTGGTCCATGAGGAGCCACTGAGAAGACTGAGAGCAAGTGTGACACCAGTTTTCACTGTCAATTTCACAGCCTAGAGTCACCTGAGAAGAGGGTCGCAATGAGAACCCTCTACACTAGGTTGGCTTCTCTGGGGCAGGGGATTCTCATATTGAGTTAATCAGTGCAGAAAGACACATCTCATTGTGGGCTGCAGCTTTTCCTGGGCAAGGGGTCCTGAAATGTCTTAGAATGGAAGGGAACATTTCCTTTTATTTTTGCTTTCTTGATTGTGGATGTTTACCTTGTTGCTGCCTTCACTTTCCCATACTATGGACTTGTCACCTGGAACTGTGAGCCAAGTAACCCCTTTATCCCCTAAGTGGCTTTGGTCAGGGGGTTTTGACAAAGTCACAGAAATGGAACTAAGACAGCAAGTGTGTGGCGTGAACTAATGGATGGCTCTGAGAAGAGAAGAAGAGCACATTGTCTCAGTGCTGTACAATCTAAACAAGTTGATCTCATAGAGGCTGAGAGAAGAGCGGAACTTAGCTGGCACTGGAGGGCTTGGGCAGAGCCCAAGCTATAGTCAGATGAGAGCAAAGTGATCACACATGCTTTTGCACAGTTGGGTGACCGCAGATAACAATAGCCTATTGTGCATTTCAAACAGTTACAAGAAAGAACTGGTGTCTGCAGAGATATATTACCCAGAGTTCATCATGACACAATAAACACATGTATTGAACATCTCATGGTACACTCTAAATACACATAAGCTTTTATGTGGCATGTTTTAGAAAATAGTAATAAGACTTCTTTTAAAACTATGATAAAAGAGAGAAATAACACATGAATAAAATTAGATGTGAAATGATCTTTGTTACTAATGATAATCTTTTAAAAAACCCTCTAAAATTTTTAAATAAAACATCTGTTGGCTTTGGAGATGACATGGAGGAGAGGTGGGTGAGGCTCAGTGTGGCAGGATGCCCGTCCATGGACCAGTTGGTCCTTGCATACAGCCTCTAGAGGGAGGCCAATGAAGCTGTCTATGTGGTGGCCCAGAGCTTTGCACATTTAGAATGGTTGAATTATTAATGAAACATTTGCATCTTAGGAAATGATAAAACAGGCTGCTACATGTAAAAATTAAGTAACTCAATTTGTTTTAACAGCTTGTGCTCTAGTACAGCAATTTGTTTTGGCATATACACAGGACTCCATCAGAACAGTAATTATGCCATGCTAATTATTTTACTGCATTGTGTACATCTGACATTTAATTATGGGAAAGTATGTGAGAGGAGATTTTCTTCCTCCCTCTGTCTGCCTGACAGGTAGTTTAGTTTCCTGTACCTTCTTTGCACCTACATTGTCTTTATGCCAACTTGTCATCTGCGATGGAATCGCGTTTCCATGACAGCTGTGCTCAGCCATGTTGCCTGCAAATTTCAGACAATCACCAAAATAAACAGTTGACACAGATGTTATTCTTATCCTCCCCATTCCACAGCCCCCTCTCCCCTGATCTAGCGCCCACAACAAGGATTTTCTTTTATCCTTTTCTTTCTTTGAGAAGGAATGTAATTCCTGTCAACCCTGAGCATCCTTTGGTCTATCAACTTATCTCTTGGTGGTTTCTTCTATCACCTCTGCCCTTCTCCATGGAGACGGTTAGCGTAGCCACTTGCATATCTGTTTGCATAGAGGACACAGCTCAGAGGATATGGGTAGTGGACCAGCAGCCTCCAGGTTGTGTTCTTAGGAAAGGTGAAAAACACGGACTCGTCACCCAAGACCATACCAGCTTAGCCTAAGCCTCTCTCAAGGTACACGACAAGCACTCCAGAGCCAAGCAGGTTGATGCCTGGGCTGTGCTCACAGAGGTGAACCTGAGCGTGGGAAGGAGTTCAAACAAAACAGCTGCCCATGGGCAGGAATACTACATCTCAGTTAGAACAGGAAGAGAAGCAGGACAGGAAACTCCTACTGTCCATCATCCGAACTGGTATAAAAAAGTTTCCACAAATGGGAAAGGTTATGGGTGCCTCTGTTGGAGGGGCTAATTAAAATGAGAAAAGAAGGCTGGGGGGATAGCTCAGTGGTTAAGGGCACTGGCTGCTCTGGCAGAGGACCTGGGTTCTGTTCTTAGCATCCACATAACAGCCCACATTTGTCTGCAAGTCATGTTCTAGGGGATCTACGCCCTCTTCTGGCATCTGTTGGCACTGCATACACATGGTACACATAGGCACATGCAGGTAAAGCGGCCGTACGTAGAAAATAAAAATGAATCTTTAATTTTTTTTTCTTTCAAGAGTAAGATACGTAGAAGCAGAGTAAAGGAGAAGGGAATGGCTTCAGAGTGAAAACTACCAGAAATGGGAAAAGAAACTGGAATGAAAAAAAAAAAAAAGGCTTGTCCCAAGAATCTGTGAAGTGTGGCGACTGCTCCTGGAAGCACCCTCACCCTGCTCCAAGTTTAAAAGTACAGCCATTAGAGATGGGGACCCTTCCCAGAGCTAACGCCAGAGGCCTTCTTCCTTCTTTGTGCTCGGTATATTCCCTCTGTGCTTGGTGTTGGCCAAGAAATTTGGTGCACCATTGGGAAATAAAGAGAAGACACATAAAGACCTTCGGTTTGGTACAGAGTGTGCACTCCAAGCAGTCCTGGTTCCCTCTCCCGTCAGGCAGTCTTAGATTTGTATCTTTTCATTTTGGGTTTGGCTGATCCAAACCTAAGGAAGCTTCAAGCCCTAGGGCCAGGAATTTGCAGAAGTCAGCATTCCCCATGAGAACCAGGCAGACCTCTGTTCAAAATATGGTTTTTGGTGGCCCATGGGCCATTGAAAATTTTTAATCATCGTGTGTTGGTTTTAATGTGCATTAAATATGTCTGAGCTGTGCCCCGAACCTGTGCTTTAATGGCTGTAATAAAGTTCCTTGTGTAAATGCAGGTTTGGCAAGCCTCCTCCTGCCTCCCTTCCCAGCCTTTCCTCACATTATAAACTTGCTCAGAACTCATTCAGGCACCCTCGGGATTCATACTCAACTGCCTTCGATGAGGTTGCCTTCTCCACTACTTCCGCTCCCTTCTCCCAGTTATCAACTCCCGACACTCCTTAGGGCCCGCTGCTGCTGAGCATGCTGGGGGCCCAGCTGCAGGCTGGATACTGTCCAGCCGCAGTAGCAGGAAAGTTGACAGCAGGAGTTTCAAGACCTGAAGGAGGCAGAATAGCATGATAAACCCTTCCAAGAGAACCTCGGATCTATGTTCCAGACCCCTCCATTCTTACCAAGTGACTTTCATCTTCCTGTTTACACAAATGTCACCTGAAAGGAGATTTCCCTAGACTGTGATTTATATTTAGGAAGCTCCGCACTCTGTCCAGACTGCCTCCTACACACGTGCCTAGCAGCCTGGAGGTGGAGGGGGAAGCAAGTTTTAGGTTTAAGCCTCTGCACGGGGAAAGTGAAGGTGTGCTTTAAGGGTAGCTAAGCCACAGAAACAAGGAGGGGCATCGTGAGAAGTACAGACAATGGTCACTGGCCGTTTGTTTTCTCCAAGTGGGGGAAAAAAGGGTATATTCAAACTCTTAAAGTTGGCAGACTCCATTAACTTTGAGAATTGGGAGTGAATTTGGACCTCACGTTCAGCATTCAGCAGGCCTAAGGTGGCCTGAGAGTTGACATTTGTAAGTTCCCAGACGATTCTGCTGCTGCCAGTTGGTCTGGGAGACCCCACTTGGTCAGCCTCTGTGCTAATGAACTGCCAACGTGCAATTTACAACCGGCAATCTGGTAACAGATTTTCCTAAATTATGCAATTTTAATTTATCCTTCCGTGTGTGTTCTTTAACAGCTAAATAACAGAGTAGCAGATAATCAATGTAGTGAAAGGCCAGGAGAGCCCAGTGAGTTCTAGGAGGCCTCACTTGGAAGCCAGGGAAGCCTTTGTTCCTCTAACCTGGCCATGTCTCAGAGGAGACGAACAGGGAGTGTCCTCAGACACTCTGCCCTTCCCTAGGGATGACCACACAGGCTGAACATCCCTGATCCACAGACCCAGAATCCACACTACTCCAATGTCAGACACTCTGAGCACCAACAAGCCACCATGAGTGGAAAATTCCACTTTGTGAAAATGTGTCCTTTGCACATTATTAAAAATAATGTATGAATTGCTGTCACGTTAATTTGAATATAAATGTACACATTGTTTATGAAACATACATAAAGTCCATGCTTAGACTTAGGTCCTAGTCCCAAGATATCTCACTATGCATAAACAAATATTCTAAAAGAAATCTGAAATTCTCTAGTCTCAGATTTCAAGATGGGACACAATAACCTGCCCTGTGCTTCAGTGAACCTTCCTGCCCCATGCTTCATGTCTTAACCTCATTAATAATTCTGTCAAATGTATACGGCAGTTTTTTTTATTTATTCCCAAACAAGTTTTCTAACATCATACCACATGTATCCTTATACGTTTACATCTCTCACCATTAAGTTGGGCTCTGTCACACCAACACACATTTGCCGAGCTCATTTAACAGCATTTAACTTCATAATATTCTGCAATCATATACCAGAATGTGTTTATTCTTCCCCCCTCTTCTCGGTGACTTTCTGTAGAACTACTGAGGCTTTGATAGTGTTGATAGCAGCAGTGGGGTGCCATTCAGAGCAGCTGTGTGCATGCACTCGCCCATGTAGCAAACACTGGTCTGAGCAGGTTCTGTTTTCGGAATAGGGATTCAGCAAGCAATCGGCAACCCTGTCTCGCCCCTCCTCTTTCATGGTGCCCACTCATAAGACATTTGTAACAACTGCTGGTGGTGGTCACATCTTACAGACCAAGAAATGGAGCTCCTGTGAAGTCACGTGACATACGGCTTTCAGGGAAGAGAGAGAATTTAGAATCCAACCATCCATCCAGGCCCAACTTCCCTTCCACCGAGATTTCTGATGAGCTGAGTATTGTTAATATTGACTATCTCCTCCATTCTTCCTAGAGGCCTTGATCATTTTCAAAGAAGACATCTTAATTTGAAGAAATTTTAGCAAAAAGTTTCAAAGTTAACCTGGAGAATGCCCAATGTATATCTAGTCCAATTTCCCTGTGACTAACATTGGTTTGGGGGGCGGTGCAAAGATGTATACAGGTGGGAGACGGGAATACCTTGAGTATCATCCTTAGGAACACCATCCACCTTTGAGATAAGGTCTCTTGCTGTCCTGGAGCTCATCTATTTAGGCTATTTCAGGGAGGCAGTAGAGCCCCGAAAACCCTGTCTCTGCTTCCCCAATACAGGGATCATAGCATGCTCCAATGGCCTGGTATTTTTATGTGGGCATGGGGGACTAAACCTAGATTCTGGTATTTGCAAGCCAACTACTCTACCAACCACGTTGTCTCCCTGCCCCGATATTTTATATTACTGTGGTATACTTGTCACTAAACTAAAACATTGATACTTATATATTAAAACTTACACTTAATTAACACTGATACTTATATATTAAGTCAACAACAGAAAAGATAGCCGAGCAGTTTTTCCATTAATGTCCTGTGTGCCTCAGGAACCAGCCCAGGGTGTCACTGTTGCCTTGTCTTCTTGGTGTCCTATGGTTTCACAACTTTCTTAATCTTTCTTATTTCTCATGGCTTTTATATCATTATTTTCACCTTATTCCAAATGCTTAATAAGACACACACAAAGATGAAGAAAATTATGCTCTTGGAGGACTGGGATTCAGTCATTGTCCTCATACCAGCTACTTTTCTAGACTGCTCCCTAGATGCCAGGATAACAGACAAGGAGTGATGTGGATCTAGTGGATAAAAGCCCATGTGCCCATGAGGTAGAGCAAATCATAGGGTTCAACTAATAGGCAGCTTCACAAGGAACTGTATTCAACTGAACTACTGATGTCCCAACTTAGAATCAAGTGTCCTGACCACACTGTGCTGCCTCACCCCCAAGCTCTGCCCTGCCCTGTGAATCTGTTGTGTCTCTCAAAAGTCAGTCCCAGGCTGGGCGGTGGTGGCGCACGCCTTTAATCCCAGCACTCGGGAGGCAGAGGCAGGCGGATCTCTGTGAGTTTGAGACCAGCCTGGTCTGCAAGGGCTAGTTCCAGGACAGCCTCCAAAGCCACAGCAGAGAAACCCTGTCTTGCAAAACCAAAAAAAAAAAAAGGTCAGTCCCAGAGCCAGGACGATGTCTCTGTGGTAAGGCACTTGCCAAGCAAGTCTAATGACCAGAGTTTGATCCCCAGAACCCATGTCAAAGTAGAAAGAGAGAACTGATTCCACAAAGTTGCAAGCGCGCGCGCACACACACACACACACATACACCACCACCACATAATTTAAAAAAACTTCAGTGTAACATCTTATTTCAGAAATTCTTATTTCCCATGACCCCAAGCACAACTCTGTCTTCACTTGGTAGGCATGGAGGTGAACTGCCATCTCTGGGCCCTGTGGCCCTGACAGCAGTCAGAATTTAACCATCACGTTTGCCAGCCCTGCTATGTGAGCTGCCTGACAACACTGAGGGGTCAGAGGATGCTTTGACATAATGTCCAAGTTGTTGGTCGAATGAGTTAATGTGCTACAGGATGCAAATTCTCAAGGGGAGTTCATTCTTGGAACTCACTAACTACCCACCTGCTTACACACTTGCCCCGCCTCCATCCCACAGTCTTCACTGTAGGAATCTCAGAAAATAAAAGATGCAAGCGAGTGTCACCCACCCACTTCCCTAAGAGGGCTGCTGCTCGCAGCTCACCTGCCCTTTCTCACCGCAGGATTTTTTAGAACATGTAGCCTAACATCATTTTATACAATTTCATTCAAAATCATCAAGAGCATTGTTCCTGTTTCTTCAAATACCTTTTCAATGACTCCACAACAGTGTTTTGTTTAAGTAATCTTTGCTCACTTAATTATCCTGTGGCACATTAGATAAAATTTCAATGCTTATTAGAATATTTTCGGAAATAGGCTGTTTTTGCCCACATTCGTTAGATTATTTCTATAAAACCGTTTCCTACAGTGGGGTTATTGGGTTAAAGATTAGATAATTTTAGGTTTTCCATGCACTTTGTGGTCTATGAAAAGCCAGTCTTATTAGAGATCTGAAGGTACCAAGTAGTAATGTTAAATTTTAGATGCTTTCTTGCTTTGATGAGTGTAGATTTAACCACAGAAATCAAATACACCCATTCAAACATTTGTTCATTCATAAGTTTGGCATCAACCCCTGTCAAGCGCTGAGCACATCGGAGCCCCACTTCCCTGTCTAGAACTGCACTTAGGAAGTTCCTTATTGGTCAAGAGAAAGGTGTCAGATATCTGCCGCCACCACCACCTGTAAACTCCCTGTACCAGAGACCTGGGGGCTTGGTTCACTGGCTTCCTGTTTTTCCTAAGGGAACTGTTACATTATGAGAAAGATGTCCCCTTTACACTCCAGGAGACATAAATACAGCATTTCCCCCGTGTCTGGGCAAATCCTTCTGTTGGGAGATGAGGAGACCACTGCTGCTGCCTGAATCAAATAACTGACAGGCACTTGGGTTTCTGAGAATTGAAATTGTCATCTGGGGCTTTCATGGTGGTTTGAAGGCAGCACCTGTGTGCTATCTCTGTGACCTGGGCTGTGATTGGAAGCTTAGTTCCCACTATGATGATAGAGCAGGGCATTAAAGAGGTGGGACCTACTCAGAGGTTTCTAGGCATTGTAGGTGTGCCCTAGGAAGGGATTAACTCAGTTTCTTCTGGGACTCCTGTGAATCCCAGGAGTTTGTCTCTGCCTTCTGTCTTTCCAAGTGATCTCTCATACACCTTTCCTTGTTGATGCTGTGGTCACATCATCATCCAAGGAAATGTCACCCAGAGACTAAACTACAAGAGCTGCCTCCTCTGTTTAGCCTCCAAAGCTATGCATTACTCAAGTCTCTTCTCGTTATAAAGTCACCAACCTCAAGTATTTTGTTATAGCAATAAAAGGAAGCCGACTAACACAACCATTCCCCGCATTAGAAAGTATAGCCCTTGATTTTATGACTATCCCTCCATCCTTCTGCCCCATCTTCTGCCTTACACCAAGGCTGGTGATAAATTTTTTTCTTCCTCATGATGATAAGTGGGTGTGAGAGGCACCATCTTGAAATGGATTCATAACAGGACAGAAGGAACAAATTACCTGCTTCTTATCTTAACACCCGGTTACTGAGACCAGCATTAGACTGACTTGTTGCAAATAAAGCTACAGTATGGTATCTGGAGAACATTCTCTAAGTGTCTGAATCACTTGCATCCCTGAAGTGAGTGTAGGTCTTTCCTTGTGACTGTGACTTGCAGAGACCTGATGAGTCCTAGTGGGCCACAGTCAGGAGTGACTAATGGGCCATGGACTCACTTGGTTAAATTGGGGAGAATGATCGGGGCCACCAAGGGCAAGTGTGAGATGAGCCCCATCTGTGGCCGGGCCTCTTGCAAATGCTGGCTGCTCCTGTCATCAGGGGCTGTGAGTCACCTGGTCTGCATCCCCAGCATGACTAGGAAGACAGTCTGGCAGGCTCACACATCTCCAGCTTGGCCCCTCGTGCCCCACGCCTCCACTGGTCGATATTGTTGTGTCAAGGGAGCAGAGTCTGTGTCTGAGAGCGAGGCCGATGATGGAGTGGTATGAAAGGCACTGTCTGTGTCAGCCATGATGTCACTACAGAGGTCACCCGCCCACATTGTGCTTTGCATGATGTCACTGCTAAAGTCACTTGGCTCTGAATCAGAGTTGCTGCTTTTAAGGTTGCTTCAGTTAATTAGCAGAATGGGAGGGAGAGGGTTCTGGGGATAACAAAGTATTTTTCCTTTTTACCACCCTGCGCTATAAACGGTGAGGCTGTGGCTTCCACACACCACCCTCTGCCTTCTTTGAACATCTATTTGCTTTTGAAATTTTTCAGTTCACTTGTTGCCTGAAAGTGTTGGTAACATGTACAAAACATATAGCTCTTAGAGTAAAAAATTTGTCTTGCATAGGAATATGTTCCTTGAGAACCCTTAGGTTCTAAGAGTGGCCCCTGGCATGCTGGGAGCTCTTCCTGGATGAATATTTGTTTCTTACTGTGATTCCTTGAGTCTCTCTCTGTATGGGGGGGGGTCCTCAATGTAAACATGTCATCATGAATCGTGCTGAAAAAAACAAGTTTTCCAAATTGAAGGCCTCATGGACTTCGATCTCTGGACACCAATTGTGGATCTCTTGCCCAAGACAAGGAGTGTATTTCATCTTTTCCCAGCTGGTTTCATCTCTACCTGAGGCAAGATAAAGAATTCTGCTCAGGAAATGTGAGCTGCTGTCCCCAGACTTCTCTCCTCCCCAGCTGATAGACAGGCATGGAAGGAATGCGTTTCTTGGCAGGAATTAGACAATGCCTGAGCACAAATGGAGTCACATTCTTATCCCTGTGCTCTCTCTGCTTAATATGGTATGTTGGGTGTGCTCTTCGGGGAGATAGGTGCAGAGCAAGTTGTCAGCTGCTACTTAACAATGGATCCCAGTAATAGGACATGGTGAAAGCAGATTGGGCAATGGAGATGGGACTAGGTACAAACTCCTTGAGTGAGTTCTCCAAAAAGAATGTTTCTCTGCCTTGTGTTCTTCGTGTGTCCCAGCCTATCCTCACTGTGACATTTAGGGGGTTCTTTGCTTCTCTTGCCACCAGAAAGCTTTTATGGCAAGCACATGAGTAAAATAGAACTTACAAAATGCAGCTAACCCAAGCCCATCTCAAGGGTTCTGGATCACAGTCCCTGGGATCTCTCAGGTGGCTCATGAGAGTGGGCATGATAAAGATACCTTTGAGAACACTGGCTCTGGAGTCTGACACATCTTACCATCATGGTGACTGTACCACTCACACAGCAGTATAAGAGCAGGCAAGTTTGTACCTGTCTAACTTTGGCCTCCTCATTGTTCAGAGGGGAAATTGGAGTATGTTCTATATAATGAGTAGTTAGGAAAAGTAAAAGAGATGCCCTTGGAAGTCCCTATAAAATGGAGGCTGAGATTCTAACAGAGGATCTTAACATTGGTCCTGGGAAAATTTGAGAATGAGATCTAACTATAAGAAACCTATGAGAAGGATGCTGGGATGTGGGTGTGGCAGGTTGGTAATCCCAACTCTAGCAGATAGACTCTCTTCTATGTATAATGAGCATGGAAAAGATGCAAGTAGGTGTGGGTACAGGATGGAGTCCTGGACCAAGGGCTGTATCAGGTTTTTAACGCCAATGGAACACATCACCGTACATCCAGGAGGACAGAGCGACATAAACAGTAATCTTAGAATTTTGCAGTTTAGAATCTGAAATGGTTTGCTGCAGCTAACATGTTAGCAGGACCTGCATTCTTAAAGGACAGGGGAGAATCTGGGTCCTTGCCCTCTTCTTATCTAGGGGTCACCTACATTCCTTGGCTTTTGATCTCCATCTTCAAAAAACATCTTGGCATTCACTCTCTGCTCTCTTAGACCTGGAAATGCCTCTGAGAGGCACCAGGCAGAAATCACATCGCACTTATAGGGATCTCCAAAGTGAATGCCCCCAGCTACTCTGAGGAAGATGGAGAGAGCTGAGAAAATCGGCCCCTCTTTCTTGTCCAGATTGATGCCATCCCTTTTGAGCTGAGTCCTCTCACTATATGGAAGCCAACAGTGCCTTTTGAAAGATCAAATTAAGTCTAATTTTACATGGGCAGAAAGATAGTTCTGTCTTTACAGTTCCTTAACCAGATAACGTCCTTGCCTCTGCTCTGATTCCTCCTGTACATGGAAGAGGCATTTAGGCAGGCTGGTTTTGAAAGCTGAGGAACCCAGCCCTGAGTACTTTCTGATGAAAGGGCTTTTATTGGCCTCCTGTCAGCCCCCTCTCCCCTGTTCTTTAAATAATGTGGCAAATGAGAGCGTTCTGATACAGACGTCTTTAGTGTGGTTTCATGAGTTGACATAATTAAGAGCCATTTCTACTTGGCAGTGCTTTGGGAAAACCATCCACGTCAGATGCACAAGGAAATTAATTACTTAACAGCTCAGGTAAGCGCTTGCTCTGAGGAAAGATGTTAAGATGGAAGGAAAGATGGGAGACCACAGAAGGAGCATAGCTGGGTTTGGAGGCTCAGTCTGAGAAAGGGGGTCTGCCCCTTTCCTCCTGCCCCCACACATTTCAAGAATATACACCTGAAATCAGATATGAGCGAGCTCCCCACTGCAGCTGCCCACCTGCTGGACAGAAAACAACGATGTCAAGGAAAAATGATTGTGTCTTCCATTCCCTCCAGGTCTCATGAAATAAACATCACCTGGCAGTTCCTTCCAGAGTGATTAGGCATTATTTCATTGCCTTTGGTCCTTCCTGCTGGGTTAATCATTGTTCTGAACAATGGCTGCATTAATCAGCATGCTAACAGTCTCCAGTCATTAACAACATAATAGGTTCAGTGCCTAGAGAGGCCCCTTTATCACACCACCAGGAAGTTCAGAACTCAATCTAGGATGGGTGCTGTCTCCTAGGAGAGCCACAAGAGCCCAAACTACTGAAAGTTTCCTTTGGGCGATTTAGTATTGGATAGATTCCAGGGGTCATCCACTAGGCCAGGCCCAAGAGCTCTGTTTGGGTGGAATTCCAAGACTTTGGCTTAGGGTCAGCAGTGTCTTCTTTGACTTCTGTGCATTTCGGCTTTGATGCCTTTCAAAGCTGCAAAGACAGTCTGTGTATCATGGTTAGAAGCACAGGCTCTGGGGCCAGCACACCAGACGAGCCATTTGTAAGACTTTAGGATGAATTGAATACTCGGGAATAAGTCTAGTTGACTCTATGGAATTAATTTTCCAAAGTCAATTACTTGGGGCTAGGGGGAGAGGCTGAGGATGCGGCTCAGTTGGTAGAGTTCTTCTGCAGCCTGCAAGAAGCCATGGGTCAGATCCATAGCAAGGCACAACAGACGGGTGGCACATGCCTGTAATCTCAGCACTTGGGAGGTGGAGGCAGGAGCATCAGAAATTCCAAGTCATCCTTGGCTGCATAGAAAATTCAAGGTCAACATCGGGCTCTATGAGACCCTGGGTGTTTGTCTGTTTATCTTTCTTTAATTAAAAATGAGAATTAAAAGTTTTTAAGTAAGTATTCTCTTAAAAATATCACTGGAATTTTTTTTTAAATCATGAGGTTCCATCCTATCTTCTGAGGTCTTAGCAAAGTGGGAATAGCCCGAGGGAAAAACTAAAAATGCCACAAATGCCACTCTAGGTTAAAAGGTGACCAGTGTGCTTCCTGTCTGAGTGAGTCACTCTTGGAGTGACAGATATACAGATGACAGGTTCCTGCCAATTCTGGTGACAAAACCTGGCTTGAGCAGCTGCTGCTTTCACCCCAAGTGATGCCTGGCTCTCCTCCTCAGCCCAGCTTAGTTCTGTACCTCAGGCCTCCTCCTCCCAAGTCACTGCTGATCGTGGCCTGGGTTTGTCTAGAATTTGAAGAGCAATAGAATTGAGCCATCCACTCCAGTTTTCCCTTCCCCATCTTGGTCTTACCTATCAAATGTTAAGGAAGACTCCAAGATTAAAAGCACACCTCCAGGGTGCTGGAGAGATGGCTCAGACTTGTTGGTTTTACAGAAGACCGGGTTGGATTCCCAGCACTAACGTGACAGCTCATCTGTAACTCCAGTCCCAGGGGATCGGATACCCTTTTCTGACCTCAGCTTCGGTGGGCACCAGACACACATGTGGCACACAAACATACATGCAGGGAAAACAGTCACATACACAAAGTAAAATAAATAAACGTAAAAAAAATTTTAAGAGCATTTCCAGCCACTGAGCCAAACCCAAGAAGATCAATGCAAAATGTTCCTCCGTAGCACACACCTGTCTCCCCAGTATGTATACCTATGCAATATTGGGGGTATAAGCACTCTCACAACACACAGTGGTGGGCATGTGTGCATATCAAGAATATCCATGTAGGCCGGGCGGTGGTGGCGCACACCTTTAATCCCAGCACTCGGGAGGCAGAGGCAGGTGGATCTCTGTGAGTTCGAGGCCGGGCTGGACCGATAGCCTCCAAAACAATACAGAGAAACCCTGTCTCGTAAAAAAAAAAAAAAAAAAAAAAAAAAAAGAATATCCATGTAGAAAAGCCAAGAATTTCTTTGTCGCTGGGTCTACGCTGAGCGGCATCCACCAGGTTCTGCCAGTGTGAGCTTCATGTGTGCCAGCTCATGCATGGGAGTCCATGTAGCATATGAAGGGCACAGGACAGAGCCCACCCAGTGCTTCTGTTTAGTCTGTTCTGTCTCCTGCCTTCACCTGCAGTATTCAGGGCTCATCTTACACAGGGCCACAGGGGTCTTCTTTATTGGGAGGATGCAGTCATCTTCCGGTGGCCAGGCAGGAAATTGATCAAGTATTCCAGTGAAGTAGAGGGCCCTGGCTGCTGGTTCAGTGACTCCTTTAAAAAAAAAAAGAATTATGTTTAACACCATCCCCCAGTCCCTAGAGATCTCCGTCCCTCCTCCCCGCATCAAGATTGGGGTGAAGTTGGGTCTGGCAGCAGCTATTATGGCCATTGTGTCCAAATTCCACTATTTCTGTCCTGAATTTGATTTTCCTGGCAGACTTGAGCCAATTCCCAGTGAAATATATCTCCAGGCTTTCAAAATTATAGGCAAAATCCGGCTGGCAAGAAGAACGGTTGGGGGCGAGGAGGGACTGAGGAAAAAGGACCACAGTAATTACTGCAAAAGGTCCATCGAGGTGGATCTGCCCAGAGGAAGTTGTTTCATGTGGCCTGTGCTTACTTACTTCCGGTTTGGCTCTCTCGGCTTCCCAATACTGGGCACAGTGCCTCACTTTTTATAGACTTCAAGTCTATTGTCAAGTTACATATCCTAGTGGTTTGTGAAGTCATGTTTTCTCATTTTTAATGGCTGTTCTAGGATGGTGCAGACATAAGACATTGCTGGTACCTTCTCTTTATGCGATATTGTGATTATTTTAAAAATATGGCTACCCCAGCCCCCATAGGAAATTAATTAATTAACTGTAGACTACTAAGGCAGTCTTTGATTTGCTGTGAGACCCTGAATGAGCACATTCCTTGGGCAATTAGCCCCGTCCTAAATGTGGAGGAATGAGGATGAAGTCCTTCCTGAAGGATCATGCAGATCTGGAAGTCGCTCTGGACTTCCAGGCTGGCCCAGGGAACTCTCAACAGATCAACTGCCCCTGGCTTTTTAGCATATCCTCTAAACAACTTGGCTGGGTTTGCAGAGGACTGGGGGCAGCATCAGCCTTTGGACTTCCCCAGCTCTGGCTCTAAGCAATTGAGGCATTTTCTCAGAAGACAGCCCTGATGGGCCTGGTTCTACCTCAGACCTCTGTTGAAAGAAGCAGAAAGAAGCAAGAATAGTTATCAGAAAAAGCTCATGCATTTTGATTGTCTTCAGAATGACAGCAATGGTTAATGCCATGTTCTCATCAGCCACCAGGTTCTGCCAGCTTGGCCTTCGTACTCTTCAGTCACTCCAGGAACAAGTAGCAACAAGTTGGGCATTTCAGTCTTTCCTCTAATCCTCGTCGAACCCTATAACCACATTGCTCATCCTAGAGCAATGTTTCTCAGCCTTGGGTCACGACCCCTTCAGAGTGGAGCAATCCTTTCACAGGGGTCACCTAAGAACATTGGAAAACACAGATATTCAAATTATGACTCATGGCAGTAGCAAAATTACAGTGATGAAGTAGCAATGAAAATGATTTTTCTGGTTGGGGATCCCACAATATGAAGATCATGTATCAAAGGGTAACAGCACTGGGAAGGTTGAGAACCACTGTTCTAGAGCTATATCTTGGCACCTCAGCCTCAAATATTCACTAATTCCTGATTTCTTTGTATCATGGCATCCAGGTTCCACAATTGTTTATTGGCTCCTGTGCAACTCTTCAGTGAGAAGCAAACCAGAGAGCTCTTTGACCCACTTGCTGTCTCCCATCTCTGCTGTGTAATGATAAGCAGCCAATCAAGTCTTCTTCCCTCATGGAGAATCCTTGACAGCTCCAAGCATGCACTTGAGCTGGCTGATGTGCTCTGTCACTCCTGCAGTGTGTACTCACTCTCTCTAGCTCTCTGTATGTGTGTCTCCATCTCCATCTTTGTCTCTAATTTTCCAGCATTATGTTGTTCATGTGATATATGAAATATGAACCCTGAATACAGGCACCCTGTCTACCCCTTGGAGGGACTATATGTGTGTGTGAAGATGAACCTTGTCCCTAGTACAAGCTGCCTTCTGTGGTGGTTTGTAACACTAGCTCAGGCAGGTATTGGGTCACACTGCACTGTACAGCCATAGGCAGGTTCTGTCGTCCATAGCCCACTTTCTTCATTGATCATATGGGATGAGATGAGTTCTATTTTACAGAAATCATTGTAAGGATCAGACATTCTGGGTTTGGCATTTGGCACAGTGTTAGTGTGTTATATTTATCATTGAATAGATGTGTTAATGACTTGGAATTCTGGGGGTGGAATCCAGGTCACTTCTAAGGACTGTGTATTTGGCTTTGTTGTTCCCAAATTTGGAACCCCCAAATCACCAATAGACCCATTCTGATACAAAAGCAAAGAGTCTTTTATTAATTAACCAGTTAACTGTATTAACTTGGGCCCTCCATCTGTTCCACATAGCAGGTGGAGTGAGAAGGACCCGAAGGGGCCATAAGGCAGGGAATTTATTGGGTAGAACAAGGGGAGTGTCTAGGGGTACACAACAGTCTCAGGATTGGTGCACTTCTGGGTTTGAGTGACCCATCCTGTGTTGTTTAGCCAACTGGTTGCTATGCTCTGCACGCCACTGTTATATTGCCACTACCATAAGGCACATCCAGAGCCTGCCGGCTAACTTCTGATTGGTTCCTTGCCATGTGGAGGGTATCTGACCTACGAGTGACTAGGGGAAGTCCAGCAAGGTCAGACATGTGCTGAGTCAGAGGCCTACATCTTGCTGGGTCTTTTCTACAGCTTATCATGCCTACTAAAGCAGGGGGCTGGGTGAGGGTCTGGTCTCTTCAGCTTGATGTCTCCATTCTTGACTTTTGTACATCTGAGTATGTCCTTTTTCTCCTGTGAAGACTGGGGGGAGTGGGAGACCCAGTTTCTTGGATGTTGTAGCCATCTGTAGCAGCCCCACTTTGTGGCACCAATCTGTCGTATCCGGTCTTTGTGGGGCTTTGGTTGAATCCAGCCAACTTGCCCGGTTTGTATCTGAGAGGGGGAGTGTGGAATGAGAAGTAACAGGTAAAGAAGCTAAGGAAAAGACTGAGAGACACAGAATAGAGTCAGGAAGGCAATCTAGTGAAGTTTATTCTTCAACATTTCTTAAATACCCCAAACCAAAAGGGGAACATGGCAAAAGACTTATCAAGATACAAGGAAGAAACAATTCTCCAAATATTTTGTAACCACATCTTAGACTAAATTTCTCATTACCTGGCCTTGATGGTTAAGAGTAACCACACCTCTGAGCAAGTCTCTTGTTATTTAGATAAAATATCCATGACCAAGACCAAACATCCTACAGTAGCCACACCTTAGACCTTTAGGTCTTAATGACTTTAACCTTGGAAGAGTAAGGATAGTTTTAAACTCTCTGACCTTAAGCCAAGATGAAAGGAAGCCATTTTTATTGGTCTGGACACCTGGGTGGTTTTAGGAATTACATTGTTAGTAGATATGAAAGGCCTGTTCACAGAGAAGAATGGCCCTATAAAATAAAAATCCACAGGCAACAGGGGACTCTGAGACCCACACCACAGCTTGACTTTCCTCCATAGCTTAGTTTCCCCAGTTTTACTTTCTGTTTAGTTGAGGTGACAAAGAGACCCTTCCAGTTGTGACTTCATCATTCTGCCCTCAGGCTCCCCTCTGCCCACTCAGTGCAGACCAGGGATGGGAAAGTTCTAGAATTTCAGAGAATGGCTCTTCTTTCTCATATTCATAATGAGACCTTTCAAGTGGACAAGGTGAATTAAATCACGTATTTGTTCACAGATAAGGCCCCTTCAGAACCTTCTCCTTGAACTCAGAACCCCCACCCCAATGTGCTCCCTTGGCTCTAGGCTGCAATTCCAAACGATTAGCCTTTTCCTCCTGCAGCCCTCCCCTGCCATTTCATCAGCTTCATCCTGGGGTGGATAATGTTTCTCTAACTGCCTAATTGGGAGAATTTAGCTGGAAAATTGCCATGGCGTTCTTTTAAAGGGTGCCAGGCGCTGGAGGCTGCCAGCTATAATGTCAGCGGGTAATCCTGGCTTTACTGCTGTGGAGCCAGGGAGACCCACCATCCCCTGACTCCTCCTGAGGTGCTTTGGGCAAACCTTGGTTCTGAGAAGAAAGGACACCAAAGCATCCCAGAGGTGGCCAAGAAGGAAGCATCTCCTCCAGTCTGTCTCCTCTACCTTTGGTCCTGCTTCCTAGCCTGTACTACTGGGGAATGCATTGCAACCCAGGGTGTCTCTGTGGTGTAGCCATTAGCTCTGCACACACTGCAGCAACATGAGTTTAGGCTGGGCTGGAGTGCTTAGGGAGGGACAGAGTAAATTGCTGAGGCTTATTCATCACTTTAAGGGATAGTGTAGTCTTTCAGCTTTCAGAGCTGACTTCAAGCTTGGGTCCATGTCTAGCCTCTGCTGCTTTTTGGGCAAGTTCGAGCTCTCCTGGCTTCATCATCTGTAAGACAAAAGGGAAACACTACCACTGACCGCTGGATCACAAGTTAGAGAAACTCATGCTGGTCTGCTGCTTCTTCTGCTGTTAACACAAGTCAGCCAAGATATCTCTGTATAGTGCCCACCCACTTGGGGGAAGCATCCACATTTGGGTGGGGCCAGTTTGTCTGGCTGAGCCTAGCAGGGCTGCAACTGTGTTCTATCAGGTTTACACGTATGTTCTAGAATGACACTACTTGGTGCCAGCCTAACAAGGCAAGGAGGGTAGTTTAGCTGGGGGCAAACATTGTCATCTTAAGAAGAAGAGGGATCACTCATCATTCTGCCATACCACGAAGCTTTCCTGATCACCATAGATAATATGTATGGAGTACACACCAGGCCTCAGACACTGATAATTAATTGCATTAACTCAGTTGTTACTCAACATAACACAGGGATTCCGGGGTATATTATGGATCATAGGAGTCACATGGAATATTCAGAAGGAGAATTCAAGAGGGTCCAAGGACATTTGTATTGGCACGTATACAGCAGGCCAGCTGAGGGATAAGCAGACAACCACAGTGTTGAAGAGAGATACAATACAATATTCTTCAGCCTTAATATGGAAGGAAATTCTGACACATGTGACAGCATGGATGAATCTTAAGGGCAATATATGTCATTCACAAAAGCATAAATACTTTATGATTCCAGTTATGTGAGTGAGTTACCTAGAGGAGAAAGTTCACGGGGCCAGAATGTGGAATGGGAGTTGACAGAGGTTGGAGGCAAGGGCAGGGAATGAGGAATTATTACTTAAAGGATGCAGAGTTTCAGTTTTACCAGATGAAATAGTTCCCAGGGAAGGAATAATAGTGGGATTGTGAATGTACTTAATGCCACCGGGTTGAATGTTTAAGAATAGTTCAAATGGTGAATTTCAATGCTCTGTTTTCTACCACAATCACAAGTCATTGTAAACAGTGTTTAGAGAAGGGAATGTTTACAAAAATCCAAAGGGGTTATAGGTTTGTCTGGGTGGCTTTTGATCTCAGAGGGAGGAGCAACCACAAGCCTTTCTACCCACCACCAGGTGAGCAGAGAAAGCCAGGAATTCAGGTATTGCAAGCCAACATTTCCAATCCCAGCCCGGAGAGAAGAGGACTTGCATGAGGCCTGACTCTTACCTTCTTGGACGTTTCTGTGTCTCCAGTGGTAAAAACCAGCTGGAAGCCAGAGGTCACAGGAAAGTGATGATGTGGTCTGTATAAATCAACCCCTCTAGGGCAATGGGAAGGGAAGAGGACAAAGAGTGGACATAGATAAGGAGAAGATACCCATATAGCTACTGTTATCCCATTCTGTGGATTGGAAAATTGACTGAAAACGGTACAATAACACACTCTAGGTGACAGTTAATGATCCTGTTGGTCTGGAGCAGTGGTTCTCCATCTTCTTAATGCCTCAGACCTTTATTACAGTCCCTCATGTTTTGGTGACCCACAACCTGAAAATTATTTTCATTGCTACTTCCTAACTGTAATTATGTTGCTAATATGAATCATGACTTAATTATCTTATATGCAGGATATCTAACATGTGATACCTGTGAAAGGGTTGTTGGATCTCCAAAAGGGTCTCGATCTACAGGTTGAGAACTACTGGTCTAGAAGGAAAAGAGACATGAAAATGTCACAAAGGTTCATGCCGTGATGGCCATTGGGTGTTCTCTTTTCTGTGGTGACAGAGAGCTTCATTAAGTAACTTGACCAAGGTCATGCAACTGATAGACAGCAGGCCCAGGATTTTAGACTCCAACCCTGAGCTCTTTCCACTGACTATGTGACCTTAGGGCTGAAAGTCCCTCCCTGTCACCACCATTATCACCAGCATCAGGAGGCAGTCACCAAGGCAGTGTTGCTCTCTGCTTTGTGTTTGGACAAAGAGAGCTACTATGCACAGGCCCAGTGTGTCTCCCACCCCCTCTGAGCCTTCAGCCTGGGGCGCAGAGACACAAAAACTCTGACCCTCCATTTCCCATCAGTAGACACCAAATGCTGGGACTGAAAGGGACATCTGAAACCTTCTACCAAATCTCCCTTTGCCTGGACCAGAGTGCCCTGGTAATGCAGCAGGCTCAGACACAGCACCCACTCAGCCCTGGCAATAAAAACTCACAGCTAGAACAAGACAGCTGCTTCCCCTGGGCTCTCACACACCATCTCTTCTTCCCAGATGCATGGCTGCTTCCTAAAACTGGACTCCCAAAGCTGTGGTCCTCTGCTAAACCCAGCCTGCTGCTGCTCTGATAACCAGGGTTTCAATACCATGTCATCACCCCTGTTTGTGTTCTTCTTGTCTTTGATGACTTTTACAAAGGACCATGAACTCAGTGGCATTAAAAACAAGCAAACCAACCAACCAAAACCAAAAACCCAGAAATATGTTTCCCTGTAGTCCTGGAGGTAGAGTTGCAAAATCAAGATCTGGACAGGGTGAGTTCTGCTGAGGGCTGTTAAGCAGACATTGCAGGCATCTCTCCTTACCTGGCAGACTTTGCTGTCCACTGCAGCCTCCCCAGTCTTCCTTCAGCTGCAGAGCTGCAGAGCCCTGCACACACCCTTCCCCACTCCTTACTGATGCCTCCATGTGAACTGACTCCTGTATGCTAGTCCTTCCTTTGACTTCCATTCTAAACAGGGTCCTCTCAAGGAGACTTCCAGAGTCTTGCAGGCACTTACCCATAGTCGTAGTGCTCTAGGTATGTTTATGACTTGGATTGGAGTGTTTGCCATCAGATTAGAGTCTTCAGGAGGACAGGAACAGGTTGCCTCCATTTCTCAGAAGCTGGTGCACACTGCCTTATGATCTGAAAACTCTCCAGAACCATCCACCAAGGCATAGGACAAAGAGAGAACAGAAATATACTTGAGGTCCTGTCTTGAAGAGGTCTGAGTCTAGTAAGTGGAATCCTGTGGAAATAGAAAAGAGCCCAGTGTTCTCTATACTACTACGGAGCAGATGAGGACTTTGTTGGGGCACTGATGTAGACCACCTAAGGCAGGGGCAGAAGAAAACAGCGAGAGTCTAGGAGGTGGTGGCACCTAAACTTAGTGTCATAAGTGTCCCTGGCCTTTCCTTCCACACAGGGGGAGCAGGGATTCGAGACCTGGAGGCTGCAATCTGTTTGCTTTGTAGAAAATTACAACTAACTTCAAAGGTTTCATAACACATGTTCTACCTCACAGTTTGTGTGGGGTGGGAACTGAGCATAGCTTATCAGGCTTCTGTGTTCAGTATCCCACAGGCTGCAGTCAAGGTATTGGGGGGGACCACGTTTTCCTCTGAAGACTTGGAAGACTCTCCTGATGTGAGAGGAGATATGTTAGGGTAAATAATCATTTGTTTTTGCTGTGGCCATATGACTGAGGGTCCTGCATTTTGTTGCCTGTTGTCTAGATGCCATTCTTGTGTCCTGTCAGCCACTCAGCATTCCTTGCTAAGTGGCTTTTTCAATGTACCTTGCTTCATCTACTAGCAAGGAGACCCTCCGGTCCTTGAACACAGTCTGAGGCAAACAAATGAAACTATGGGGTGGCAATTTATCATTTGTCATGTAACATACTCATATGAATGACCAACTTTTGCTAACTTTACCTAATCAAGGGAAAGATATTGGGTCACCTTGTCACATTATTATAGGTCTTACACTCACGGGGTGGGGGGGTGGGAGTGATCATACAAAGACAGATGCCAGTAGGTAAAGAAGTGTGATAGTCATCTACCATAGACCTGGAGAAGTATATGCATGAGGATGCTCTGCTGCTGATACTGGAAACGTGGGGGAGAACAAATCAGATGAGAGGGTTCATTGGGGTAGCCTGAGAGCATCTTCCCTCTGAGAACCTGACATGTAGCAGGCCTTCCATCACAGACATCTACCCTCTCCTATGGAGGTAGTAGGAAAGATCACTGGCTACTTCCTTACTCTAGTTGTTGCTTTGGTTTGACTATGGTTTGTCTCCCAAACTCATGCAGAATTTCAACTGTCAAAGTCAATGGTATGAAGAAGGAAAGAAATCTGATCTGCCTGTGGTGTTTAGAGTGGGGACTTTGGGAGGTTACTAGGCTTAGACAAGGCCATCAGCATGGAGTCCTGATTACTGAGTCCTGGTAGCTTTATAGGGACAGAGACCAACCATGTAGACGTAGACACCTACAGTCTCTGTCTCTTGCCATGGGATGCTTATGAACTTGTGACATGAGAACTGCCAACTAGAAGATAATCACAAAACGAGACCCCCTAGACCTAAATCTCTAGACCTGTGAGCCCCGATAGGCCTCTTTTCTCCATAAAGTTAATCTGCCTCTGGTATTTTGTTTCAGTTTTGAAAAATGGACTAATACTCCATATCTCAGAGATTTTGGTGTTACAAACATACAATTGAAGATGCCATTTTTCACTCTTACAATAAATGACCTAACCCATCTTGGTCTTTTGCCCTCGTCTCCCTTTGTCACACCCCCGACCTGACACATCTTACCTAGCCTGAAGGAGTAACTTGGAAAAAAAATCCCTCTGGATGCCACACCAGTAGCGGTAGGCTTCCTGTTGACACCTGAGGCATGCTGTGCCGAGTCTGTGCATGAGTCTGCCAAGGTTCTTCTGTCAAATGTTGTGGTTCCCACGTCCTAATGTCATAGCAGAGATGGCCTGCAGAGACTGTCATAGCTCAGGCTGCCTGACCCTGAAGGCTCTTGTTTTCCATTGTAGCCTGTGGTCTGAGAATACAGCTGTCTTGCCCACTTTCCAGAGAACTTTCCCCACTTACTCCGTGAAGGCTCACCGCATGGCTGTGATACTGCACACTCTAGTAAAGAAACGTAACCACAGTGAGTGTGGTTGGAGGGCTAGCTGGTGAAACCTGAAGAGTGAGCAGTGTGTGGTGGTGGGAGAGCCCGGAGCTGTCTCTGAGCTGACTGTTGAGGACAGGAGAGTCTCCCCAGAAGCAGGGATACACGAACTGAGATGAGGAGGAAAAGGAAGCTGGCTAAGACCACCCTGGGGGGTAGTTGGCACAGGAACCCAGGCAGAGGACACGGTGTGAGCCAAGCCCTGAAGTAGGAGAGAGTTGAGAGGAATTAAAATCTCATTGGCTGGCTATTTTTCCTGCAACCTTAGCCAGACCCAAACGGAGAAGAAGGCTCTAATCCCACTGTATTCCCAGGCTCCTGTGATCCAATGTGGCTGGGGCTGTACCTCCTTCCTGGGGCTGCCACCCCAGGGGAGAAGTTATCACCACACAGAATCTATGCAGTCCCCTCACCACACTCAAGGCCCACAGCTTAGAATAATGACAGTTCCCGTTATGGCTTCCGAAATGTCAAGCCCAAGTCTCCATTTTCTTGGAATGAAAGAGCAAGGTTATGGCTCTAAGTCACAGGAAAATGTGCCAGCCACAGCTCTTACGGATTTCAGTAAAGCTGAGGAGTGAGGTTAGGTTAGTAAAACGTGGGAGGGAAGCTGGATTTTCTGCTCCGTCCTCTTCTAGCACTCTTGGATTCTAGAGTACAATTGTCCCTTAATATACAGCGAAACAGGCTGTGAGGACTGTTCCTCCTCTGGGGATCTCAGAATCCATGTAGCCTCAAGTCTTGTATTTGCATGTCACTTATACGTGTCCTCTCATATAACTAAATCATCTCCAGACTACATGTAAAACATAACACTTTATAACTAGTCATCACCACATTGTTTAGAGAAATTGTGACCAAAAGAAAAGAAAAGGTCTGGGCATACTGAGTAGAGATGCAATTGTCTTGTGATTATTTTCAGTCCAAGGTTAGTTGACTCCATGGTGCAGAGCCCATGGATAGACAGAGCAGGCTGTGCAAGCTTGAGCTGGGAGGGAAATGAACCGCATGGTTGATCTGTGAAAAAGAGAAAGGAGACAGACAGCCTCACTCATCTTTTCTGCCAGCCGTGAGGGGCAGGGTCCAGCCATATGGGCAGCCGAGAGGAGGCAGGGACTATGGGGCTAGCTCAGCACTAATTAGGAGCAAACCAGGGCCTGGCTGGAGCCTGCTGCAAGGACGCCCAGCAGGGACCATTTCCTGCACAGGGTAGGCAGCCCTGGATTAGGGGTGACAGGTGCTGCCTCCTCTGACACTTTTGGCAGCATCTCCCCCATTCCTATGACTTGTCCCTAGATGCAGGTGGCCTTGGAAATGTTCAGGGAAGCGGAGCCTGGCTGAAGATTCTAGAGAAAACCATCTTTCCAGTGCCCTTTGTGGAGCGAGCAAGAGTTGAAGGACTTCTGCTTTCATGGAACTTCAGCACATGGACGGGTGGCCTGGCAGTCGAGCCAGTAAACTGTCATTGTTTACCGGGATGCATGCCTAGAAGACATATTGTCTTTGTGAGGAGGCAGGGAGGGGTTTGTGGATGTGGAGAGTGGCTTTAGGAATGGGGGCGCTGGAGACAAAGAGCGAGGAGGAGATGGCGAAGTGTCAGGGGTACACGATGACGGTGTTCAGTGCTGAAAGGGGTTTTGCTTTGCTTTGAGTATTGTATATGCTGATCTAATAATTTTGAGACCAGAATGACCGTCTACTTGGCTTCCTCTTAATGACCCACTTCTCATTGGATATGCTGAAGAAGCTCCCGTCAGACAGAAATCTCCACCGAATAGCCTCTCTCTTCTCTTTCATGTCTGTAGTGCAGTATTGTCACTCATAGTCTCGTAGCCATCCCTGCACCCAAGTGCTCTGCCATCTGTCCTCCATACTGTGGCTTCTACATCCTAATACAAACAGGAGGCTGTGACCATGATCCCTGAATCCCAGTCTTCCTGCTTCTCTTTGCTCTGAAGCTTGTTGGTTTTTACAAGGATGCTCTGCAGATTAGTCATTTTTTTTCTTTCCCTACTATCATGTCATACACAAGGCAGACTAACTTTATAAAAAAGAAGAGGTTTATTTAGCTCATATATCTAGGTGGTGAAAATCCAAACGTGGTTTTGCAGGATCTGGCAAGAAGTCCCCCTGACATGTCACTTCATGGTGGATAGTAATGATGGGGAAGAGGTCACACATTGTGAAATACGTAGCCAGGGACTGATGAGGTCTTACATTTCCTACCAAGAGCGTACCCTAAATGATGTTAGGTTACTCTACGGGCTCTCCTCCTCAAGGATTTCATCAGTCTCCGAATGACCCCACTGGAAGTCAAGCTTTGCATGAACTTACAGTGTATCCAAATCATAATACCCTTGAAGGGCTTTCCAACTTGGAGAACACTGCTGATTTGGGGCAAGTGGTTTCCACATAGGCATGGCCCTTCTGCCTGCCTCTGCTGCAAACTGTCCTTTTCATAGAAATAGGCCAGGAAGTTGGACCCTGACTGTTTCATGGTTTAAAAAGAAAAAAAGGAGGGCCTTCTTAATCAGTGTGAGCATGTACATATATGTGCATTAGAACCATTAATGGCTCTTTGGAGAGAGGTTAAATTTATGTGTGGTTTAACCAAATGATGCGTCTCAGGGGGAGGGAGAAGGGGAAGCCGTCTCCCACTCCCATTAAACAGCATTTGTGACTCATGGAAAAAAAATAAAAGAAACCCTGAACTCCACTAGCGTGAGAAAACAAAGGGGAAATCGGAATTGCAGATCTGCCAGAAACCTGCCATTCACAGAGCCCACAAATCGCAGGAAAACAAAGAGAAATGGAAAGATTTGGTATTAAAAACCCATTCTCCCCTGAATCCATGCCAGCACCCATAAAACAATTACATGTGATCATACTCTGGGCTTCTCCGAGACACTAATTCTTCTCTTGACAGTCAAATGTTGTGCTTGTTTCTTTCAAAATGCTGTACCCCATAAAGAAGGGCACATGATTGGGAGGGTGGACCCAGAAGACTGGGCAGGTCAGCTTTGCCTCTAAACACGGGAATCTCTGTAGGTTTCTTCCTGCTCAATTCTTTCGGTTTTCGTTCGAGCTGCTGGTTTTTGACTGAGCTATGGCAATCTTGTCTGGCTTCCAGATGGATTTTGTTGTTGTCACCAAGAAAGCAGACAAGGGAGGTGGGATAGAGCTGCCAAGTAGACCCCTCCGAACTAAGAGAAAAGCTCTCTGGAGCTCCCGACCAGAAGAAGATGGCAAGGATGGAAGCTGGGCCCAGAGTGGAATGAATGTGTGCAGTCAGCTCCTGGGAAAGCCGATCCTGCCATCCATTTATGGCTCGAAAGTTGATCAGCTCATTCAATGGTTCTTTGACTTAGGATTAAATAAGACCCCTATGTGAAGTTGGCTGTTAGGTCTTAAAGCCTTTGCGTTTTGACAGGTGAAACTCTCATCAGAATTACCCTATGCTGAGATGTCAGGGAAAATATACGAGAGGAAATTGGAAAATCTGATTGAGCCTGAGTGTGAGCTTCCTCTACCACAGGGTTCTCTGGGGCTTGCTTGTTTCCTCCTGTTGGTCCTTGGGATGTTTTCCCTCACAGAGGGTTATACGTAGAGGCTCACAAAAGGCAGGTGATTCTGTATACACAGGCTCCCTGTGGCCACAGCTTCATGGCTGCACCTTGTTCAGATCAAATGGAAGGTTCTTCGTAACAGGATTGTGAGGGGTGGAGCCCAGAGCAGGAGAGGCAAGAAGAAAAATAGTCGAATTAAATGAGAAGCATGTTACAGGCCAATTTAATCAGGCCTAATATATCAAGCCTGGTATTGTTTTTGGAACTGGATTGGGGAGTAACAGGATCCCTGACAAGTTGTGGCCAGCCCCAGTAATGGATGTCTCTAGGGTTCACAGACCTGCCTGAAGAACACTCTACTCCAGCTCAGTACAGCAAGTGGCGGGTCCCCTCTGGTGGCAGGGCCAGGCACAAGGCCAGCCAGGGCTCATTCTGTCCCTGGTCTCACTGCTTTCCCATTGGGTGCCACAGTTCCAGAGACTTGTAGCTGGCCTCCGGTAGCACGGATGGGAGAGAGATGACTGCCCGTGTTTTCAGAAGACCTCTGTGTCTCAGGCCACAAGCAGCTCCTTTTGGGGCCTGGAAGATGGTGCAGACCCTCACATCTCACAGTCATGGCTAGCAGAGACCCCAGACTTAGAGACCTGCTATGTAATCCCTACATTTTTTGTGAACAGAAGGGAACTCCCTAGCGTAAGAAGGGACCTGACCCTTGCCAAGGGAATGATTCTAGGGACTACTTGCTTTCAAAACTCACCATGAAGTATCAACTTTCCATGACACTGGAATGCGTTCTCTCTCTCTCTCTCTCTCTCTCTCTCTCTCTCTCTCTCTCTCTCTCTCTCTCTCTCTCTCTCTCTCTCTCTCTCTCTCTCTCTCTCTCTCTCACACACACACACACACACACACACAGGTTCTCCCAGGACACAGCTTTGAAAGCCTATTCTCAAGGAGCCTGGGCCGTTGACACTCATTGTCCTCACACTTGTGCCCAGGTTCTGTCCTGTGAAAGATACCATCGAGGACTCAGCAGTGATCTTGGTGTGACGTCCCGAGCTGTTCTGGATTATCTTTGTGTAGTCCACCAAAGGTTTCGTTGCTCTTTGGCGCCCATGTCCATGGCTTTTTTCTTACATGGTGACAGGTTTCCCTCTATTCCTTAAAGGAAAACACTACCTTTAAACATCTGTGGGATTCAAAGTGAGTCCAAGTCATCAATATTAAGTTGCCATTTGTCAAAATAAACAAGTCAAAGCCAGTTAGCCAGGATGAGCCAGGGAAAGCAAGACTCCTATGTTCAACTTTCTTTCTGGCTCTTGTAAACATGGGAGCATTTGGAGAGGCAGCAGCTAGCATTTTCTTACCAGCAGAGATCATTGGCCAATGGAGTTCACTGTGTCAGCTTATAATCCAGGGAACAAGGAAATCCTGATGAGTCGGACTTTCCTCACACCACCTTTGGTAGCAATGCTGGGATCTGGAACTGGTCACAGTGTTGCTTGGCTTGAGGATGGATACTAAGGCAGACAATTGGGATTCTGGCTGCAAACCCTGGGTCTGGTGTGCTGTCCTCATTATTCTATCCTTGGGGTCTGACCGGATAACCGCATGGGAAGGGAGGGACCTCTCACATCATCTCTGCTGGGCCTCCAGTTTCTCTCCTCTGCCTATTGAGAACATGAACAACATCCTTCACTCCCTCTCTTGATTGAACTCCCTTACCTGCTTTATTTGTAAAGCTTATTATTGCCACTCTTTGTTTTGTATCCAAGGGAACCTGACTAAAGTTACTATTTTCTTCATTTGCCTGACATACTGAAGCTCATGTAGTGTCTTGTGTTTCTATTGTCATTGCTAAATACCAAAGACTGGTTAGTTTATAAAGAACAGAAGTCATTTCGTTCTTGTCTTCAGAGCCAGGGAAGCCCAAGTGCATGGTTCTGGCATCTAGTGAAGGTTTCTTGCTCCATCACTGCATAGCCTGGGGCATCACTTGGTGAGACAGAGCAAGATGCATGTTCAGTTTTCTCTTCCCCTTACAAAGCCACTAATAACCTAACAGCAGCCCCACCCTCATTAGCTCATCTAACCTTTATTGTCTTCCAAAAGCCCCATCTCCAGAGATCATTAAAATACTAAATTTGAGAGCAAGTCTTCAACACGGGTACTTCAAGGGAGACAGATTCCAACTACAGCACCTAGTTTGGAGAACCTGATTTCCCAAGACTCTCAGCTAATGGTGCTGGGACTGAAGCCGATTGTCAAGCCAGCACTTTTTGCCTGCTCTCCTCCTGTCCAGCTCTCAGTGCTCCATCACTGACTGCATAGGCCTAGAGGCTGTACACAAGTTCTTTGTTGCCTCTCCTTGCTCCATCACTGACTGCATAGGCCTAGAGGCTGTACACAAGTTCTTTGTTGCCTCTCCTTGCGTTGGACCAGGTTGGTGCTACTGTTGGTGCTGACCGCCATAACCTGTTCTGTGATTTCTAGGTTAGCAATATTAATGTGTCCAAGAGAGGCTGTGCAGGTGACACTGTAAACAGAGGTGAAGCACAGCAGGTGACAAGATTAAAGACTAGTAATCTCTGACATTGTCGGCAAGGAAGGGGCTCCTTATCTAGCCTAGTGGGCAGCCCCTGCCATTCCTGTACCATTTGGCATATGTCCTCCTTCCCTTTGTGACTTACCTTCCATGTCATCTCATCCTTGTGGCATTTCTTCTCTTCCTTGTCCTTTGGCAGGCAAGCTGTCCCTCTTCTTCAGAACACTTACTTCCACAGTTCTCCTTGTCACACTGTCACTCTTCCCTCTGTTACCTATAGGCCTTCCTCAGCACGCGGTGCACACACTGAGATGGAACCCAGTGTTCCGTGGTAGGTTCTCTGCCATGGTTAGACCCAGAATGGACTAATATGAAGGTCATTCTCCCTCTAACCACTGAATTAGAGGGAGAAGGAAACAGGTGGAAGCAAGAGTTGATTGCACACAGCAATGATGATGAATGATTGCATAGCTGATGTATAGGTGAACAGGTCATGCATACACAAATCTCAGAACGGACCCCAGAAATACCCTAGGTATTTTGCTTGCAGCTTGGTTTTACCAGGTCTTGTCTTGGGGCCATGTGGCGTGTCTGTGCCTATAAATGACCTACTTTGTGCAAATGCAAGCAGTAATTTAGAGGTGTACTCCACAATTGAAGGTGCAGTTTCCTGTGGTAGATCTGTCCCTCCAGAAATAGGTGGGGAGGTCATATGAAAAATCCGTCAGAGGAGCCAGGAGAAGTGGTGGGCTTGGGAAGAGGCTTGCTTCACCCCCTAGGCCTCCTTCAGAAGGCCAAGCAACAGCAGCAGGTATATGAAATGGATGGCAGGCCTTCAAGAGCAGCCTGAGAATCCATGCTGCTAACAGGGCAGGTATCTGCCATCTGACCTTGGAGCACCCTGCTCTACATCCTCATCGGCACAGGTGTGTGACCCTCCTACCCTCTGGAATGTGGCCCACTGGAGATACAATCAGCAGAATTCCTTTGGCTTCTCAAGAAATGCCCCTTTGGGAGAGAAAAGTCCAAACAAGCTGGGAAAAAATGTGAAGTGGGCTGCTTCTACCTGAACAATTGTCCCATTATTATGACCATGTCCAATAAGTGATCAAGTAACAGGTTTGCCAGAAGCCTTTGTGCTTAATAACCTTCACATCGTCAGGCACATCTGAGGTGGGCCTGTCAGCATCCTCCAGCTACATGGGCTTTTGTGTCTATTTGTTGTGCTGTGTCATATCCTGTAAACTGTACATAGCATCTCCCTTTCTAGAACTGTCAGGGTTGAAAACATGCATCCGGGATCATGTGGTGTGTGGAGTAGGTAGAGAATGCACTGATGAAATGGAATCCTCTGTGCACACCAGGATTTACTCAGCTTCTGGTTTGATGCTGTAAAAACATCTCCCTTAAGTCTAGGCTCGGAAATAAAAAGACTTTCAGCATCTGTTAGGAAAGGATTCACACTGGGGCCAAAAATACACTTGATTGTGTGTGGGGTGTGGGCGCCCACACACATTTATGGTTTGGGCAGAGGGTGCCCCCATTTAAAAAGATGAGGTGCTTTGTACACTGATAGAAACCTAGCCTCTTGGCTCAATGGGCACTCTTTCCAGCGTAATTTGTGACTGAATAATGATTCAAATCATGGAGCACCATGCATGAGATGTTAACGCTCCAAAACAAACGAAGCAAAGCCAGGCCCCTGGCACTACCCACAGAATGTGAGGGCAGCAGGCAGAGTCACCTCCCTTTCACTGGGCTCATTCCTCTGAAGGTTTCTCCCAAATGAGGAGCAAGCACCTGTCAAGTATATTTTTCTAAAAAATAAAACTTGAGAGCATTTTGAATGGCCCTGGCTCGGGCTCCCTGGAGGTCCCACTTGTATTTTGTAAATGCTATGGCTTTGGCAGCCCTCGGCTTTTCAGCCGTCATGAAGCAGGATGGAAAACATTCTTGATCCTCCAAGTTGTGACTGGGGGAAAGGTTTGGACCGACCAAAGCACAGCGAGGAACAGTATTTGGGAAACGCTGGGGATTCAAAGCAAACTATAAAGTGTCATTGTCAACTTGACAGTCACCCCAATACCAACTGGTCCGCTACTGCTTGAAATAATCTTCATCCCCCCCAAAGGTTAATGCATGTCTAATGAATACAAAATGCATATGCATTTCACAGCAGAATTTTCCTCCTCTTTGCCCCTTGTCATCTTTTCTTCTCTTTCCCCCTTGCCTGCCTGCCTGCCTCCCTCCCTCCCTCCCTCCCTCCTTCCCTTCCTTTGTTCCTCCTCCTTTTCTTCTTTCTACCCTTGTGTCCATCATCCATCCAACCATTCATCCCTCCATCACTTTGTTCTTTAGTGGATGAACTGCTCACATTTTAATAGCTCATCTCAATGGGCTGGACCAAGTGAGGGGTAAAAGTGAAGACAGAGGGCAAGGAGTCAGCTTCTTGGCCTGATGCCCAGGGTTCAGGTGCACACTTTAGGAAGAGAAGCAATGTGATCGTGTTATAGGTGCTGAGCCACAGTGGCCCCCGTGGAAGTGATCTCAGTTGTATCAGCACTAGAGCAGTGCATGTTCCCAGGGAGATGGTCCACCAGAACCATCAGATTCATGGGATGTGAATGATTGACTAGCTCTATCTTACCTATCTGTACTCTCCCTCTTTCTCCCCTTCACAGCTGGGCAGCATGGTAGGGTCATGGTAAAAATAAGCAAAAGCAAAAAACAAATCACAGGCTTAGAGCCCTGTTTCCTCCATATGAATCCCAGCTCTACTTAGGAGCAGCTAAAGAAATATTTAATATCTGAGGGAGCCACCATGGAGCTGCTATAAAAGTAAGATGCCAGAGCATTACCAGAAAGCCACAGCTATGTGGTGATACATGGGTTAGTAAATATGGGTTAATTCAATTGTGAGAGTTAGTCAGTAATATGCCTGAGCCTCTGGCCAAACAATTATAATTAATATTAAGCCTCAGAATGATTATTAAATAATGGGGCTGTGGGGACCAGTGGGCAGATGAGAAACTGGTTCAGGGGGACCGGGCAGGACAGAAAACATCCAGCTATAAAATGTGGCTGATTCTAGATACTGAGAGCACTCCTCAGCCACCAGACAGCAAAGGAAATAGTGTCTCCCAATACCAGAAAACACAATTTGATCAGCAATTTGAAGGAGCAAGGTGATAGATTGTGTTCTGGGATCTCCGAAGGAACATGGTACTACTGAATTTGAGCATTTGACACTTCCTGTCTCTCCACTCTGCTTCCTGTCTGCCACCAGAGACTAGAACTTGGTGTTCTGAAAGGACCACAAGCTAGCCTTCTGTCAGTTACAAATACTCAAGATAGCCCATTTATAAGGAGAAATCATTTTCTGGGGGTTCCTGTCCATAATCACCAGTTGGTCTTTATTGCTTTGGATCCTGGTAAAACCACATCATACAAGGTACATGTGTCTGATAAAAAGCCTCTTACCTTATGTCCAAGACACAAAGAAGAGGAGGAGAGGCCTAATTTCCCACAGTCCCCCTCAAGGGCTTGCTCTGATGTCCTAAAGACCTCTCGCTTGGATTTTTCTGTTGCGAAGATGTTCTACCACTTCTGGGAACTATGCTTGGGACCAAACAGTATTTGGGAGACATTCAAGTTGCCAACCATGGTGGTACGCAACCTTGACTGTGGGACTCTAGAGAAAAAGATTGACTGCCAATTGGCTGCAGCCGTCTCTGCTCTTTGCTCTCAAAAAAAATTATTTAATGGCACACAGCTTCAGTCAACATGACAGGAATGCAGGTTCTACAGCTTCACTGAAGTATGGAAGAGATAACTGAACTAAATATGTAGGTGGGTGCAGAGCAGTGGGCGTGGCACAGCTCTGTAAATGTTCGTAATCCTTCCTGCTGTGGTATGAAGCCTAGAAATACCCCAGGAGGAACTGATGATGCCCTGCTCAGAAGGTAGGCTCTACACCAAGGGACAGCAGATTGTGGCTTTAAATAAAACTCTGCCCAGTAGAGCTACCAGGTCATAGCCACACCCATATATTTGCAGACCATCCAGCAGGGCACAGCTGAGTACTTGTGACAGACCTTCCACTTGCTGGCCTGCAAACCTTAAAGTGTTTACTATCAGCTCTTCCCAAGGAAAACATAACTCACCATTCCCTGATCTAAGCAATTAGACAATGAAGTAACATGTAACCTACTCTGGAGAAAGACACTGCACCAAGAGACGTACATAGCATGTTTTTTACGTCATTATTTGACTCTCAAATAGTTGGAAACAATCTAAATATCAATCACAAGAGGAATGTTCTACTTAAGCTGTGGCAGTTGTGAAGAATGCATTCTGTCTACAGGGAATAATGAGAACAAATCTCCAGTAGGGATTGTTGAGTGGGAGAAAAAGCAAGGATGTTCCCATTTGTATAAAACATGGGAAACATACTGTTTATCTCCTGCCCGGTCATGTGTAAATATGTAAATGTAGAGAAAGGACTCGGAAAAAAATGTATTCAACAGATAGATAACAATGCTTGCCTTGGGGACAGAGCTCAGAGGGTTTTTGCAGTAGAGTCCAATCCTATCTGTACTGTGGTTACAGCATGCACTGTGACCAGGAAAATTTACTTGTGTGTGCCTTGTTTCATCAAAACTGATTACAGCAACATTGTGTATAAAACATAGGATACCTGGATAGACCACTGAAGGATGGATATAGTTCTAACACTTGGGATGCGGGAGGAAGGGATGGGATTAAAAGTAAAGCAGTGAAGGCTGGAAAGATGATAGTGTCCCAGAACAAGGAAGACATGGACCAGTGCAGTTAGAATAACAAGACCATGGAGGTAGGCAAGTAATTGTCATATGAGAAGTCATTTGTCACAGTGGAGGGTGCTAAGAGAAATTGTTGTTACACACGATGGTACAATGGGCCAGACCTAAGAGAGTTAGCAGGTGGGAAGGCTACTGTCACCTAGACTGGGAGAATTGGAGTCCATCTGTCTGGTCAGACCAGAGTAGGGAGATTGTTCTTATTTATTCCTTGCAGTTTCTCTGGCCTTCAATATTTTAATTTCTTCCTACAATACCCTCACAGGGGGGCACCAGAAAACATGTGCCTTTCATGGTTTCCAAAGCAGTCAGATTTGGTTTTAGACTTGGTTTATGTCACTGAGGGCCATGTATGTTTTCCAATCACTGCCCCTGCATGGATGTGGCTTGTGGCAATATTAGTCATTATTCATATCTTTAACCTTAGTAAATCAATTGAAAGGCAGATATACTTCCTAGTATGGGTGGGCAGCTGTACAATAAGAACAAATAAGCAGGATGCTGTTTGAGATGAGTGAGCCCTAGGTGTGAACACTCAGCAAAAACAGGAAGTGGGGGATGGGGCAAAGGCTAGCCTGAACTACCAACTAAGTACTAGGCTTCCTTGCCTATACCCCCTGTGTCAGAGAGACACAGGTCTGGTAGTTTAGGCAAGTCCAGCTACTGCAGGGGTTGAAGCAGGGAGATCACAAGTTCAAGTCCACCTAGGCCTTAGCGTGAACTCAAGGCCAGTCTGAGCAACTTCTCAAAGTTCTACTGTCAAAAATGCAAAGTGTAATATGCACTGGTGGATATAGGTCAGTTGTCAAATGCATACCTAGCATGTAGAGTGCCCTAGTTCAATCCCTGTATTACAAAGTAAAGTTTGAAGCTTCAGAGAGTGCTTTTCCTGTCTTCATATGTTGAATGCAAGGTGCTTCCTTGCTTCTGCCTCACCCCAGGGTGATCCCTGTGGTTTAAAAGATACAACTGAGTCATTATTCTCCTGGGTCCAGGGGCCTGTTGGCAAGCTATAGCCACAATGTACCAGAGAGTAAATATGTTAGAATTTTTCCAGGACATGCGGTCTCTGCCCTTAGTCCTATTCTGTTGTGAGTAATCAAACCCAATCAACATGGCACAGGTGGCCCTTGTATCCAAGTCCCACATGTACAGATTTGGTCACCTGTAGGTTGAAAATCTTAAAAATAAAAAAATCCAAGAAGTTCCAAAAGGCAAAACTTGAATTTACCATGTACCAAAGCTCTGTGTACATCCACATGAATGAAATGACATGTGGGCCTGCCTCTATCATATCATGGACTCTCAATCTCTCAGGGGTGCCTTATTTGAGCCTTGGTCCCACCATCTAGTCTATGTGTGGTGTCGTTAGACATGCAGTACCTATGTACTGAGTCAGTACAAACTTTTTCTTGCCATTGTCCCATAGGCAATATAACACAGCTACTTACATAGCATTTAAATTGTATTAGTTATTACCACAGAGATTGTTTAAAGTAAATGGGGGCAGGGGACTCTTTGGGGGTTGTATGATGTGCTCTGTCATTTTATAAAAGGCTTCAAGCATCCTTGCATTTCAGGATCTCTGTGGGCCTTACATGCACATGAGCAGACATGACTTCATTCTGTGAAAACAGTGCAAGACTGGCCTTGGCCCAGAGGTCATAGTTTGATAATGTCTGTCCTAAACGCAAAGATTCTGTTTGCCACAGTGTGTCAAGTCTTTTGTCTCTGGATTTGAGGTATGTTTGAGGTGGTCTTCTGAGTTAAGACAATGGTCTTGAAAGACTATTTAGATATGACTTCTGGCCCAAAGTCAAGCTCTGTTACCTTGCACAAGTGATTTAATGTCATGAGCCTCAATATCTTCATTTGTCCAATAAGAGGAGAGTTAGTACAATAAGATCTCAAGAGATAAAGTAGAGATGAGGGTAGTCCCAACGCTAGACTCAGGGCCTGAGCACAGAAAATGTGCCCTGGCAATGTTGCCTCAGAAATAAAGTGTGCTGCCATCCATTTCCTTACAAAGTCTCCATGCTGGCTGTCACTGCTTTTCCAACACTCTGGTGGATGCGTCTGATTGGCTGAGCCTAGGTCACATGTACACATGCCCACAGATAGCCATAGGGGCCAGAGGCATTGGATTCTTCTGGAGCTGGAATTGCAAGCAGTAGTGAGCTGCCTGACATGGGTATTAGGAACCAAACTTATGTCTTCCGTAAGAGCCAATCTCTCTGACGCCATTTTGGCTTATTTAGTGACTTTTCTCTGGCACTGAGTAAAAATTATAAAAATGGGACAGGACAGGGCAGAATGGCCTATCTGACCTACCCTCAAATGATGCTGTTCCTGACTGCTTGCTGTATTCCTATGGCCTTAGCAACTGCTGCAGCTCCCTGCTGTTACCAACCCCACCTACTTTGGAGTCGCTTTTCTGGAGCACTCTGTGAACTCACTGTAACTCGTCACCAACCTGGGCTGTCAGCTGAGGTTGTGTTTTCCAGAGGCCCTAGGCCTGTCCTGTACCATCTGTGAACAGCCTTTAAATCCAGTATGAGCACTGAGTGCTAACTAATTATCAGGCTGAGCCAGCCATGCCTTAGGCGTGGCACAGTCTGCTCTGCCCCGTGGAGAAGAGAGCTGGGCAAGGCACAGTGCTGAGGAGGGAGCCGAGGCCCCCATGAAGCCTGCCCTCTTTGTCATTTCCCTATGGTCTCCCTGGAAACTAATCCCATCCCTCTTGACCAGGCTGCCTGCTTCGGTGATTGTCAAGGTAGCTTATCCCCTCGTTAATTAACTGCTCAGGAAAATGCTGTAAGACATTGTGCTGCTTAGCTTCCGGCTTGTTAACACAGGGGACTACGGAGGAACTTTGACCTGGCTGGCCCATGGCTGCGAGTTGTGTGACTCAAGAGAAAAGCCAGATGGAAGAGGCCCTTTTGTTTTCTGTGGCTTTCCATTATTTCTAAAGGTCACAGGCTAAATGGATGGGAAGAGTGGGACCAGCAGTGCCATTGGGAGGTGGTGCCGAGGATGAATGTCCTTTGCAGAGACTAGGGGAAGAGGCTGGCTTATAGGGTAGAGGTGTGCAGGGTTAAGCTACAGTGCTGAAAAGATTATAATTTGGAAGAATTTTTAAAAATATTTTATATGTGTGTGTGTGTGTGTGTGTGTGTGTGTGTGTGTCCACATGAATGTGGATGTCTGCACAAAGACAAAACTCGAGTTACAGGTGCGTATGAGCTGCTGATGTGGGTGATGAGGCCCAAACTCTGGTCTTCTGCAAGAGCAATAAACACTCTTAACTGGTGAGCCCCTTTTTTCTGCATTTCATCTGGACATCTAAAATAAGAGATAAATTATGCCAGTGGCTCTGCTGAGAGAAGAGAAATTGTGTGTCCCCAAGATGGAGTCCCAACCTCAAGGAGGCCAGCATTGGGACAGATAAGGTAATACCAGGCCTGGTTTGAATCAGCATTAAGGGACAGTGGCCCACTAGGGGATCACAGTGGAGGGTGCCATCCATTTCTTGTTCCTGTCATAAGCTACCCCTTCAGGCTGGGCACTCCCTCTGGAGTCTCTAGGAGAGAATTTGTTCCCAAGTCTTTCAGGGCCTGGGGACATGAGCATCATCTCTTAGCTTGGAACTGTATCAGTTCAGTCTGTCCTGTTCTTGCTTCACGCCATCTTTTCGTTTATGTGTACCTCTCTAACTAACGAGAACACATGCACCAGCACTTAACATCCATCCAGAAACTCAGGGAGAAACACCGTCTCTCAAGCCCCTAGGTCAGTGTTTCTCAATCTACGGGTTGTGACCCCCCCATAGGTTCACACATTGGATATTTACACTGTAGTTCAGAAGAGTAGCAAAGTTGCAGTTATGAAGTTCCATGAAATAATTTTATGGTGGCGGGGTCGGGGTCACCACAACATGAGGAACTATATTATTGGGTCTCAACATTAGGAAGGTTGAGAACCACTGTCATAAAAGCTAATCATACCTTTTAGGACCTTAGGTAACATTTACTCCGGTCAAATAAGATCATACTCAGAGGTTCTGAAGATTACATGATGCAAACACCTTTGGGGCCCCCTTCCCATCTACAGAGGTCCCCAGTTTGTTCTGTAAGTGCAGACAGGGAAACTTCCTTGTGCTCAGCTCACCTTCAAGCCCATTATCTGCTCATTGGCTGTTCCTTTGTATCTAGGCAACTCACCACCCAAGCAAATACAGGGCACCCAGCAATGGAAATTCACCTTTAGATAGATGGCTAGCCCCGAGGACTTCACATTTGAGGTGATCTGAGAGTTGACATAGGAGGTCTCTCTGGTAGGGCATTCAAGAGGCAGCTTGTAGCATGCACAGGAGTCCTGATGCAGGCTGGAACTCTCAAGGATGTGAGGAGTCAGGGTGACTAGGCACCCGTAGCCTAGAGAGAAGGCTTCACCAGCGGGGCAGACAGTGAAGGGAGAGGGGCTACGTGGGACTGGGTGTGGGAAGAGAGTTGAAGGCTGTTGTTTTCTTGGAGCAATAGAGAATACAGCATGTCTTAGCATAGCTTATCTGGACCACAGGAGAGCAGGGACAATGACCCACGCTCAGTCCTGCCAACCCTGTGGGAAGCAAACAGCAAGGGTTCTCAGGAAATGGAGAAGCACACAGGACAGAGATGGTATGTGAGAGAACTAGGGAAAGGTTTCTGTGAGTTTCTAGACATTCTCAACACGTGAGAATCTTTCATCACTCCTTTCCTAAAGGGCCTTGAGCCCAGCGCTGACCAGCCCAGAGGAATAGGGAGGAAACACGGGCTGTGTGTGGAAAGCCACAACACACTTCTCAGCCCTTATGTTTGAGCTGAAGCACAAAAGTGACTCAGTCACAGCCTGGACAGGTGTGCTCCAAACACGGACGCTGGCTTCTCTGTGGAGATTCTCTCAAGCTTTTCAGAGGAAGGGCCTGGTGTCAGTGTCCTCAAAGCTCCCCGGAGATGGTGGTGCATGGAGTAGGGAGGGCACTCAGTTCAGATTCTTTGAGAGAAATCTTGGTTTTTGATGTGATTGTTGTCCCTTCGCACTGCCTGGTCCCCTTGACAGATCTTGCTTACTCTTGAATGAGCCAAAAATTCCCAGTTCAAAAATGCTGTTGCCATGGAAAGGGTTTTGTGCTGTGATTTCTTTGTCCTCATCTTTTGGTTTTATTATTACTGCTGTTGTTGTGTCAAAGAATAACCTCTTCTAAGAATAAACTTTGGGGGGTAGGGAATATGACAGCATTTTGCTGGCACCCTTATGGGTCCTTAATAGCACAAGTCACACTGTATCTTCCTAGAACACCCCAACCACTTGGCGAAGATGGGTGAGAGCACTTGGGGCGGCTTATCTTACTTTCCACGGTCTACCCCCAACCCAGCACCTCACAGACTGGTCCCTGCCTTCTCCAAGCAGGGCCTGCGTTTCCTGCATTAGAAATTTGAGGCATCTGCCCACCAAACAGCAATATGGTGTATCCCCAAGGACCCGGTCATTAGTCTTGTCTTCTAGGGGTCCCCTTGCCCTCTGACTTCCTAATTCCCACCTTTCCAAAACAAGCAAAGCCCTGTCCTGTGTGTGTTCTAGATGGAACAGAGAGTAGGGAGACAGAATGGGAGCACTGGAATAGGATGCCAAATTAGAACTTAGCATATTGGTCTAGGGAGACAACTTTTTTTCCTCATCCATAAAGATTAAATTCTAATTGACTGTCAAAGGTGTGTAATCTTCCCTGTAAATTTTTGAAAATACAGAAAGCATAAAAGAAACTAGAAGAAAATGACTCATGGCATCATTAATCATTATTCATATTTTGGCCCATTTCTTTTCAGTTACTGTAATTGTATTACAAATACCTTTGTTGGTGTGTGTGTGTGTGTGTGTGTGTGTGTGTGTGTGTGTGTGTGTGTGTGTGTGTGTTTTCTAACAAAATTATACCAGGACCATGTTACTTAAAGTGTCCTGAAAATAGTGTGGGTGATCTCATGGTACTCACCAGGGTGACCATGGTTTGTATACCTAACACTGCCTCCTACTGGCCTGGCAGGTAGAGCCTGAATGTACAAGGTATCAAAGCTTCCTGGATGCCCCGTATCCCAGAGCAGGCACAGTACAGACCTCAGGTCTCTTCTCTGCACCCCCAGAGGTAGTTCAGCTCTGGGAAACAGAGGCAGGTATTAGAGATTTGCTCCCTGATTCCCTGGCCCACATCCACCTAGGAAGGGAGGGCCACACTTGCAATCAGACCTCAAACTGTGTTCCTCTCTTCCAGTCATGTTTGGGCCATTATTGTCATCTCTTTCTGGCTCTTACTTATCCCCACACCCCACACCCCAGCCAATCCACTTAGGGGCTGTTTCTCAAACTCTGTGGGAAAAGGGCCATGTGCTCTAGTTTTGTTTTTGCAAAACACAAAATAACATGCTTAGAGGGCGTCGAATGTCAAACTTGCACATATTTACTCAATTTCCCGGCTGCTGACTCTCACTACTGGCTGACAGCAAGACCGCATTCTGAGTGTGCTGACCGAGCGAGCTTCCCTGGTGCTGGACTGTCTCTTCCTGCAGTCTTCTCCCTGTCCCTGCCCACCAGTCAGACCCTCTGCAGACCCTGTTGTAGAGCAGTGGGTGTGCGTTCGCTGTGCAGGTCAGCACCCCTCATCTAGGATTCAGAAATGTGAAACTTAGCAAGCATCCATATGACACTCAGACAGCTCTCATATTTTTGGATTAAGGATGCTCTAAGCTGCTGACATCTTTGCAAAGACTGTAAAATGTGAAAAGCTTCAGAATCTGGAGCACATTTGATTCCAAGCACTCCTCATCAGGGATGGTTGACCTTTGCTAATAATGAGAAAATAAGTACGTGAGCCTTGATCTCTGTCCTTATTTCTGATCATAATGAACGTCCAGAAAGCAGATTAAGAATAAAGGACTTGGCCATGTAGTGGTGGCGCACGCCTTTATCCCAGCACTTGAGAGGTAGAGGCAGGCTAGTCTGAGTTTTTTGTGTTTTTTTGGTTTTTTCGAGATAGGATTTCTCAGTATTGTTTTGGAGGCTGTCCTGGAACTTGCTCTGTAGACCAGGCTGGTCTGGAACTCACAGAGATATGCCTGCCTCTGCCTCCCAAGTGCTGGGGTTAAAGGCATGCACCACCAACGCCCAGCTAAGGCCTGTTTTAAAAAGCAAACAAGAAGAATGAAGGACTTGGCTGTTCTTCAAGCCCTTGATGCCTGTTATCAAACTCCTTTCAGAAATTTGGTACCGGTTTTGATTCTCACCAGCAGGCTTTAAGAGGTCCAGCTTTATTGGACCCCTGCTAGTATTGACATCCATTTAATGATTTTTTTATTCCATCCTTGCACTATGGGAAGTCAAAAAGAAATACCATCTCTGTGTGTTTCTCATTTACATTACTAGTCAGGCTCAGCATATTTCATGTGTTCATTTTGTAAATGGATTTTCAGACTCAGTGGTTAACCAACAAGACCTAGAGGGAAGCCCCTCACTTCATTCTAGAGCTGGTACCTTCCTGGCCCTGTGGCCTGGGAGCCTGTGGACAACTGTCAGATTCCTTCCCTAGACTCATCGCTCCAAGCAGCTGGCCCCTCAGCAAATGTCAGGAGCTTCATTCACCCCATGACTGCCCTTTCCATTCCTTGCGGTCCCCCTGCTTCAAGTTAGTGAAGCTTTATTTCTTTTCGTTTCTTGCTTCTTTACAATATGTTTTTTATTAAATTATTTTTAAAGTTATTTACTCATCTCTGTGTCTCTGTATGCCCAGATACATTCCCCTGGGCATGAATGGAGGCCAGAAGAGGGTGTCAATCCCACATAGCTGGAGTCTCAGGTGTTTGTGGAGTATCTGGCTTCTTATGTGGGTGCTGGTGTGGAACTCTGGATCTCACATGCATGCAGCATGCACTCTTAACCATCAAGCCATCTCTCCAGACCCTGGTTTTGGTTTGCTTATTTTTTGGTGTGGTTGTTGTTTCTTGAGGCAATGTCTTACTCTTTAGCCCAGGAGGACCTTGGCCTTGTGGCAGTCTTCCTGCCTCTGTCTCTTAAATGCTGATACTACAAGCATGACCTGCCCTGCCCCATCCGGCTTCATTCATGTTTTCTTTGCAGCAAAATGAGGTGGTTGGCCAGTGTAGCCTCTGAGTTTTTGTTCTGTGGCCTTAACCATTATCCTGGAAAAAAAAATATTGATGATAGCACAGACTCCAACTTCAGAAGGAGCCCCTGTGGCTGGGAACATAAGTGTTAGCACTTTTGTGGAGGAATCCAGCCTCTGAGGAATGTTTTGGGGTTCTCCGTGGATTTAAGATCTTGTGATGGTGCTGAGTTAGCTAGCTAGAGGTCAGAGCCACCACGAGGCTGCCCAGAACACCCAGGCCATTTCTGTCTGTCATTTGAACCCTGCCTCTATCCAGCATGTTTTCACAGAAGGGGCTTTCTGTAGACTGTTCACCACCCCAAAGTCCAAGGAGAAGATGGCCCCACAGTGGTACTGGGTGGGCTCTGCCTAGTCCTCTCAGGCCCCTTTAAGGTTGCCACTGGCTGGCTGGAGTGGGGCAGTAATGATGGGTTCAGAGTCACAGCAGTAACCTCCTTTTTTCTTCATCATTAGTTTTCACTTAGGCTTAAACAGCCATTCGTGTGACCTGGATTGGAGGAACTGGAGTGGATCTGGACAATTAAAAGACCTTTACACTTTGCAGGTTATTGCTCAGTGGTTTAAGAACAGAGAAGGTGAGGGGGGCACCTTTTGCCCTGTTTATTGCTGTTAGTTGAAGGGATGATTTCAGGGGGGAGTAATTGACCATTGCAATCATTTGCATTTTATGGCCCAGGCCTGCCCCTTGGGTGGAAAGAGGTTAAAGCACAAGCCATGGGGTTGCCCACAACCTCAAAGACAGTGAGCTTGCTCCACAGAGATGCTGGACCAGGAAGCCCTTTTATCACCCAGGAGTGCACTGAGCCTGAGCCGCATGTGTTTCCAGATGACCCCCTCCAGCTCTGAGTGACAGTTTGGTGTCCTGTTCCCCCTCCCGCCCGCCCGCCCGCCCCCCACCCCCCACCCCCACCTCGGGTCCCAGGAAGCCTGGGTAGAAGTGAGAGTGAAAAAAAATCAAAGAATTGGGATCTGGGGAGAACTGGTTGTGGATGACAACTTGGGGGAGTGGGTCTCTGAAGCCAGGAGACATCCAATCTGTGGGTTGAGCTTGGAAACAGCTCACAGCAGTGTGGAGTTGCTTCTAGAGGTTAGGTGCTTCTGCTGCTGGGCATGCCAGTAACACGGGTACAGCTGGGCAGGGGGCGATGGAGGGAACTGGGCTCCTCCAGCCAACAGGGAGTCTTGGTAAAGACAAAGAATGGGTCCTTTGCACTCAGGGGAAGCTAACTTAGCTGGCTTTCATTCCAGTCCTTTGTGTCTTTTTCCAAGGAGAACCCTAAAGAGACCAGATTCAGTGCCCTGGATCCTGAGATAGGACAGCCCTGCTCAATCCAGGACAACTTGCTCACACAAGGGTGGAGGCTCAATGACAGTACAGTTTGTAGAAGTCATGTGTGTGTGCGCGTGCGTGCGTGTGTGTGTGTGTGTGTGTGTGTCTTCATTCATTCCCCATTTTAATGATTTATTTATTTTTTATTATTTTATGTGCATCAGTGTTTTGCTTGCATGTATGTCTGTGTGAGGGTCAGATCTTGAAGTTATAGACAGCTGTGAGCTGCCATGTGGGTGCTGGGATTTGAACCCCGGTTCTCTGGAAGAGCAGTCCCTGCCCTTAAACCACTGAGCCATTTCTGCAGCCCCCCATTCCCCATTTTGAAATGAAAGCTCAGACTCAAGTTTTTGTTTCCAATGAATGTCACCAGAGTCATGCCAAAGACTTGAGTGAGCAAGGCTATGATTTGTAGACTCAGACACTAGGATGTAAAGGGCTCTCCCTGCACCCCCCCCCCATGCACACACATGCTTGAAACAGGGATTGAAGGTCCCAGGGCTCTTTTCTTCAGCTCTTAACATTACCAAGAGTGCATTTCAGAGAAGTAGCAAATTGGAAAGAAACGAGGTGCAGGGCCTTCAAGCCAGCTGTTCTCCAGAAGTAAGAAGACCTAGCCATGAGGGGTGATTTTGCTCCAGGCGGGTAGCTTAATTGTCAGTCATGAGCCTTTCCTACTTAAGTGCCCACGAGACAGGAAGATTCTGGGTCAGTTGGCTCCTGGGTGTCAGCTGTGGGGAAGGGGAAGAACAGTTGCTCCCACTTCTACCCAGGAGGAGAGCTGTGTCAACCCACATCCAGGGGCAGTTCTCCAGGCAGGGTCTATCCAGAGGCTTGTGGTAGCCGCAGCCTCAGACAGTGTTTAGGCTTCCCTGCTGAGCCTGGATTGAGTGCATATTGATGGTTCATTAAACTCTGAACTGACAAACATGCATCCTGCAGAGGGGCCCTTTGAAGAGCTGGAGATCACAGGGACGATTTCCTGTTTGCCAGTTTGTAGCCTCAGATCTCATCTTTGTGGAGAGTGTTAAGTTTTACTGAGGCTTGCTGGTGGTACTCAGCACCCAACACCTTTTGCTACAAGCCCTAAGCCTTCACAGGTGGCATTTCTTTTTTTTCTCAGCTACTTCCGTTTGCAGGTGTGTGTGCTTAGAGTGGGAGGGACATGCGCGCTTTTTTTTTTCCAGCAGGAGGATTTGTGTCCCATCTCACCCAGAATCTTTTCCTGTGGCTCTGGTCTATGAGAATAGAGGGCTGTCCTTCTATTCCTGCATACATACTGTGTATGTGTCCAAATTGCCAAGAGTATTTTGGCTGGTAAATACAGATACACCCAGAGTAGACCCTCCATGTCTTTGGGTTCTCCATGGACATATTCACCCAACTATGGGTTGTAGATATTGAGGGGAAGGAATCTTGTCTGTGCTGAATGTATTCATATTTTTCTTGTCACTGTTAACTAAACATGCAGCATACAGTTGTTACTTATACTGTATTATTTATCATAATTCATCTGGAGATCATTTAATTTTAAATTCTACAGGAAGATGTCAGTAGGTTTCAAACACTGTAGTGTTTCACAGAAGAAATGTGAGCATCTGCAGATGGGCTGTCTGGAACCACTCACCTATGGGTACCAAGGATAGGGATGCATGGAGTCAACTTTTTAGGTTAGTTTGGAACTTTCGTGTGTCCTGTTCTTCAAATTGGGTGACCGGTTGGATCCCAAATAGTACTGATGTAGACAGTACATCTCATGAGCAATTGAGGGACCCAAACTTACACTTTGGATGCTATCTATGTAGGGCAAGTACTTAACATAATCAGTATATCTGATTCTATGGTCCTTTTATTTGCTTTGGAGCCATTAGAAAAAAAATGCTAAATTCTAATTGTACCTTTGCCCTGTTTCAGACTATGAGGGGAGATGGGTGTGGGGGCAACTTCATTAGCAAAAGGATCACCTATAGCTGATGACGTAAGGTCCTGGCATAATGAACAGGTGCTAAACGCCATCACATCTCTGTCACTATTGCACTTTTATTTCATGGTTTTCAGGTTATATACTGAACCAATTAAATGACAAGTTTGAGTAACTCTGGTTCTCTTAGTCCTGACACTGTATTTTTTTTTCTATTCTCCTACAAGGTTTTTGGTAGGCAGAGAGAGAAATGGACAGATGAACGCTTTTCAAAACACCAGTGTTGGGAGGATGGGTGGGGTAGAGAACAAGTAACCAAACATTCTGAAGGCATTTGCAGTTTAGTCAGTGGAGATGGGTTTGCTCTTCTTCAGCAAACCATTTCGATGCTCTTGGAGAAAATTGTGAGGCCCACAGTGTTAAAAACCCGTTACTGTGGGGCAGAAGAGATGGTTTGCTGGCTAGAACCTGACTCTCAGCACTGGTGTTGGCTCAAAACCAACTCAGAAGGATCTAGGGCCCCCTGGTGGCCTTTAGGAAAACACACACACACACACACACACACACACACACACACACACACACACACACACACACACGCTAAAACGAGTTTTCAAAGAAAGCAATCATGTTAACATCTTTTTAATTGAATGTTTGATAAAAGCTTAAATTTTAAAGAACAAAGGAAAACAGAAAATCTAGACAACTTGAGAGTTTAAGACTGACCATAGAAAACACTGGTTTGTTTTGTTGTCATGGCAACAAGTTGTGGCCCCATAGTGAAGGGCATTTACTGTGTTACCAAGGACACATCCTTTTGCCTCTTCTAGCTTTGTTTTGATCATCTACAAAACCAGTGCTGCTTATGTTAAGGGGGTAATGTGTGTGTTTCCTGTGCAGTTCGGTCAGTGGCACAGTGTATGGGACCCCACGCTCACACTGTGTGCAAATGCTGACTTGGTGACAGTGTGACTCTGGGAAAATCATTCAGCTCTCCTGAGCTTTATTTAATTTTCTCAAACAAATTGATGCCTCCTTGTTGCTAAGAAGACCAAAAACAGTGCGTGACAAAGAGAAAAGAGCATGGTCTATCCCCAAATGAAGGTCTGCTAAACTTGGGGCATTCTTACCTGATTTGAAAACTGACCTGCCCAGAGGCCTATTACATCATGCTCACAGCCACCCCAGCTTCTGTCTATTTACCTGCTGGTGAGTGTGGTGAATAGATTATTTAAAGACTCATTCTCCTCCTAGAAGATCCACATATATAAATGTCCCTAAGTTCCCAGCAGCTTTAAAACATGCTATAAAAACCCCAGGGCATGGATCAGATTAGTCAACACGCACAAGGACCCTAGTTGGCACAAAGGCCCAGAGCATCCTACCAGCTCCCCAGGGCATGCCAGGTATTCTGAATTATGAAGCTAGGGGTCCCTGTCAGTCATGCTGGCCCAGCCTGGGAGCAGAGATCCAGCAAAAACCTCTGCCTTCACTGTGACGCCAAGTGCACTCCATCTGTATAAAAGAGAAAAACATAATACCCTTCTATAAAGACCCCAAGGCAAGAAGCAGAGTTTGGCCTCTGAAATTTCCTTCTTATAAATGCTCTGTCCCTTGTAACCATAGCCTCTCCTGCCTCCTTTGTTCTTCCCCAGACCGGAGGGAGGGGAGCAAAGGTTGGAGCCAGCTTCTGCAGCCCCAAAGCCGTCTGCATTTGTTCCTCCATAAGCTCCAGGTTTCAGGCTGTCCCACCATCTCCTCCAGGGTATCTGCCTTTTCCTGCTGTTTTCGTCTTCTCTCCCTACCCCCTTAAATCCGTGGAATCTGATAAATGACTGTTCAGAGAAGCCCAGTGCAGATGCTCTCTAGAGTGATGATACTTCAGAAGCTAATGGGCTTGCAAATCACCCTTGTATCTGAACATACCGGGAAAGCCCTACAGCCCAGAGGTGATGTTTAGAGACAGCTGGACTTACCCAAAGCTTGAAGAATGGATGATAGACACTAAGAAGATCTTCCTGGCTACAGAGAAGGCACAATAGCCAAGCGATCTAGGAAGAGAGAAAATTATGTGTCTTTTGGTTTTTGTTTGTTTTTAAAGAGGAAATAACGTTTGCTAGCATGCACCTTGTAGTTTTCCTCTAGAAGGCAGATGGACTGTGTGCAGTTTTGGGACTGTGATGCATGGGATCGACTTTCCAGCTACCTGAGGCCTTGGGCACCCTTTTTCCCCCAGGTAGAATCATTCACTTCTGCAATGGTGCTGCCTGACTAGTAGTATCTCCCTTGAAGCATTATTTTGTTACAGGTTAAATCCTGAACATGTCAGAGGGTCTAGTGCAGTGATTGGCATTTGCACACTCAGTCACCTGGCTGGAAAAAGATTCACGGGCTCCTTTGGTTTCTCTGACCTTGGTCTTTGTGCTTGTCTGGGTTCAGTTTCCTCAAGAATCTTAATGAGTATGACTAGTAGGTGGCTGGGCCCCTATGACTTGATGTCTTTCTGTTTCCTCTTAGTAATTTTCCAGTCACTGAGTCCCACCACCACATCTGCACTTTTATATGTGGGTGGTGCCGTGGAGGTACAGAATGACCATAACCCTCCTCTTCCTCCCCTTCCTCCTTTCTCTTTCTAGTCTACCTCTCATTATTTTCTTCCTTCCTTTCCCCTTCTTTCTCCACACTCAAGATCTCATTTCTGACTCTTTCCATGTGGCTTGGGCAACAGGAGTCTTCCTTTTAACTGAATAAATAGAGTTTGTTGTCTACCTAGAGACTAAAGGTGGAAGGCAGTACCTTCTTTGTTGAGCTCAAGGCTGTGAAAGCTGAAAACCAAACAAACAGGCAAAAAAAAAAAAAAAAAAAACAGAGCTGAAAGGAGCCAGGTGTGGAACATGCAGGGTCCCTGTCACTCTCCAGTTTATACAGCCATCCAGGCAAACACAGCTGAACACCTTGGGATCCAGGCAGCCTGTGCTTCCTAGGGGGAGAGGGGAGGGATTCTGGAGTCTTCAGCTCCCTGTGCTCAGTCTCAGGGAGGGGAGGAGGGGACGCCATGTTCTTCTATCTGGTTGGTGTGTTCTTTTTTATTTATGAGGGTGAATGGGAAACTTTTAGATTATTATTCCCCAAGTTCCACGCTGCTGGAAATCTTAATCTAGAGTCAGAAGGGGTTGGGGTGTGATGGCGCTGAGCTTCATCGTCTCTCTCTTGGGCTTGCCCGTGAATTTTCCCTGCCCCCCCTTAGGTTAAGTATACAGATTCTGAAAACTTCTTCCCCAGTTGTACATACCCTGTACAAAGAACTTTTAGCGAATTAGGAAAATGCATAGAGAATGAAAGCAGGAGAAACCGATGCGAACTAGGAAAGAGAAACGGAAGCCAAGACAGAATGGCTGAGCCCGTTTGCACTGCGGTAACAAAACACAGGAGAGTAAGTGCTTCATAAAGGACAGATCTGTCTTCTGGTAGTTCCGGGGTTCTGAAGTCGGAAACCAAGGCAGTGTCTGGTGATGCCTCTGACTGCGTTATCCCATGGCGAAGGTGGAAAAGCAGAGAGAGTAGCCCCCCTCCCACGAGCTCTTTCTTAGCAGCCTTAGCCACCATCATGCCCCAGCCACCCCCTGAAGCTTTCAATTCCTTTGAAATGCATTTCATTTTTAGCCGGGCATAAGTATCCATGTGTCAGTGTGTGGATGTGTGCGCATGAGTGCAGGTGCCTGCAGAGGTCAGAGGTCAGAGTCCCTGGAGCTGGAGTCACAGGTGGCGGTAAGCCACCTGATTTAGGGGCAGGAACTAAGCTTAAGTTCTGTACAAGAGCAGTCAGTGCCCTTACCTGCTGAGCCATCCCCCCCACTCCCAGGTTTCAGCTCTGAGTATCACTGCATATCAATTAAACTTCACTTGGAAAAGAGGAGACTCAAAATGCAGTGCAGTTGGAGAATGCCGGCGGAGTCACAGGAGAAAAATAGTGTCCCTTTCCTGACGTCAAAGCTTGCAGAAGTCACTTATCTGACCAATTCTTATGGAATGCTTGCTACATGCTAGCTCTGGTTAATCATCACAGCCTACAGAATAAATTCTCATCTCTTGTAAATCTAAACAAAAATCCCCTAATGCCACTGGTATTTGATAAGACTCCTCGTAAACTACTGGGGAAATGCAAGGCTTCTTTTTTCCCATGGCCCCTCAGCATCACTCAGGTCTGGGACAAAGCATCCCAGCACCAAAGCTAGCAGCATCTATTGTAGGAAATGTCCTAGGGCTCCTTAGTGGGTATTATCCAAGGAGAGGACAGGACTTAGCTTTGTTAAAGGATGCTAAGCTCTCACATAGTAGATTTTTAAAGAAACTGGAGGCTCTACATTCCAAGATGTAGGCAACCCCCCCCACAAACCCTTCTGTTGAGATTTGTTGTATTAAAGCTAATAAAGGAAGACACCACAGATCTAACCATTAGTCGATAACCAGTCTCTCTTTAAGGGTGTAGCTGGAGAAAGAACTAGCTGAAATCTGAGAGAAGACACAGAGCAAAACCAGATCTTTGAGACTTTGGAACTCCGAAGGTACTACTGAGGTTAATGATATCTGCATAACACATAGGATGCTGAGTCTTTTTGTTTCTGCCTTAAACAAATAAGGCTCAGTTAACACACCGCAGATTTTCAGCACAGAAAACTCTCACAGGGCCTACTCTGATCAAGGTGAAGTCCAGACCCTAGAGTCTTAGACAACAGTTCTTGTCAAAATGCCTCCAACAACACCAGATTTTAGGGCAGGCTTTTAATGTCCCCTAGTACACACACACACACACACACACACACACACACACACACAAAACACACACACACTAGCAGCACCAACGTCATATCCACAGGGAGAGGTCTGGCTCAGCATTTACGTATGGTACAGAAAGACATGTTCTCTCCAGCATATGTGTATTGTCATTGGTTCAAGGAAAATGCTCAGGAACCCTGAAATCAGCAGGCCCCCTTTCTTTCCCCTATGTTGTATTCAAAGATACATTAGACTTTCTCATGGAATGAGAAATGATGATGGCGATATCAAACCCAGCTATCACCCCAGTATGTCTGGTCCAAACTGAAAACAAGGAGACCATCAATCATTCCCAGGTGGCCAATGGTGACCCAGCCATAAGCAGAGTCTCCTGGGTGATGAATTATGTTTATGTCTTGACTCTTGTCTCTGACAGTTGGCCTTCTGCAATGAGTTTCCTGAGTTATAAAACCACTCCAGATGTGAGAGCAACTCAGTATCCAGATCTTTCAGCCTAATTAATTCAATCACAGGGTGGTGATTAAAGAGGTCAGTGGTGACATTTCCAGAGAGCACCTTCTGCTTTCCCAGCAACTAGCTTGTCGCATGGCTGCAAGTCTCAGTGGTTCTGGCACTGGGGGGTGGGGTAGGGATGGGCAACAAGTACTTGAGCCCTTGTTTCAGTTGTTTGTATCAGTGGCAAACAAGGTGCAAGCCACAGTTTGGTCATGTCGGAATAATCTTCAGCTGCTTATCAGAAGACTTTCCGATGGCATATATGTTATCACCCTTGGGGTAGCCCCGGGGTTGTGACTGTCCTTTTCATCCCCTACTGAAGCCTGTTTCTTGGGAGATGGGCACTTCACAAAGTTGCCTCTCAGAGTTTCTGCTTCCACAAGCTGTAAAACTGAGTTGCCCGTAGGACCTGTTTCACATCATGTGTTTGAGGAGTAAATGAGTTTTGCAAGAATAGCATTTTGGGTAGTACCTGGGATGGGGAGACACTCAGTAGGCATTAAATGTTCATCTTCACTGGTGTCCTTTACACCTAAAGTGTAGCTCTCAGAATTCTTAGCTGGAGGTCACAGAACCAGAGTGCAGGTAATTTAAGCAGAAAATTAATATGTTTAAAAATGATATTGAGTATCTTATAGCATTAGAATTATAGATAAATGGATTAAAAAATAGAAATCACACTTTGCTCACAGTACCCAGCATCACCCATGTGTCTTGCCCTGTGTAGAAAGCATTGACTCCTCGTCTAGCTAAGGACACTGTAGAGTGTTTGTTGGACATCTTCAGAATGGAATGGAGTGTTGTTCTCTCTAGCTGCCATTGCCCTAGAACTGGACCTTCATCAACTGCCATTAGAGATGATCGTTCCACATCCCTGCTTCTTTGACGACCACCCCTCATTTGCATATGGATGTGAAACTGCTCTTTGTGACTGGCACATCCTTGCTGATACATTTCTGTTGTTGCTGTGAGAGTCTGGGAAAACACTTACCTGCCATTAGCCAGTTTTCTAGGACAACCAGGTTTCTCCCACCCAAACCCAAAGAGGAGATAGTTCCCCACACATCAGAAGGAGGAGGAACAATGACAGAACATAAAAAAAGGATGACCAAAGGGAGGATTCTTCTTATGGGGATGAGGACACATGCTAGGGTTGGGCTTATCCATGGTGGTGGGTGTCATGTATATAAATATGGTCAATCTGAAACTAGGCTCTAGACATGGACTTTGATGTCTTCTTCCAATATGTGAGTACCTCTGTAGAGTTAAGAGATGGAGGTCTCCTTCACCCCAAGAGGACCTAGTGATAGGTGGGGGTAGGGGTAGGGAGATAGCCCCCAAGGAGGAATAAGAAGAATTCAACCAAAGTATAACGATGGGGTGGCAAGAATCAGGTCTGAGGGATAACTCGTCATGATTTACATGCTTCCTCTGTTTTGTAAGCACTGGCCAATACATTTTAAATGGATGACTATCATCCCTGGGTCAGTTTCTGGTCATCTGTAGCTACCTGTGTGCTTGGGGGTAGGCTGTGGAGGAGGGTAACATTTCAGTTGGTGGCAAGCAACCTTCACTGGAATACTTTGAGCTCCTGCAGAAGAAATCGTTGCAAGATCTCAGAAGGGAGGGCATTAGAGACAGAATAAAATGGATAACAGGCAAAGCATCCCAGACACTTGGACCCAAATGGACAGGAAAATGCCCAAGAGACCACTTCAGCCAGTGGCACAGCTGTGTGTGTGGGTGATGGGGAGTGAATTTTATCATCTGTGGCTGGCCCCCCCACTGCTACCAGCTGACCCCTGCCATCTGGAGTCAAGAAACATTCCCAAACTTCTCCATGGGTGGTGATGTCAGGATCATAAAACTGCTCCAGACAGGCAAGACCTGCCACTGGCATGGTGGCTCTGTTTGATCCATTGGAGACTCTTAGCCTTGAACAATAAGTTATATCTCCATTTGTACTCACCTTTTGCCACAGTCCCTCTGGAGCAGGAGAGAGCTGAAGTGAATAATGAGGCAGTTGGCTCTGTTGGGAGTCCTTGGTGCCTAAGGCTCTTGGTCTTCACAATCCTCCAGGGAAGGCCAGCAGCTATTTACACGCCTCATTTGATAGATGAGGCATCTAGGCTTCAGAAAGCTTCTATGGCTTCTCCAAGGTCACACAGCAGCAACTAGAAGACTGATCTGAGTCTTCTTGCATGGTCCGGTGGCACTGCAGTTGTCACTGCCCTTGGAGACCTCCCTGCCCCCTGGGACACCATCAAGTGGGAAATAGGTGGCAGGATTAAAGAGGCACAAAGAGGTCTCAACAATGTGACTAGTTCTTTGTTGCTTCTAAATGTCAGACTTCTAAATGTGTGGAACCCTCACCAAACCCCCATTAATGTAGAGAGTCACCTCTATCTTGATAGAGTGCCTCACCTGCAGGTAATACTTCCTCTCCCCCTTCCTGAGCTCTGGAATGAGATTTTCGTCATTATCATACATCTTCATAAAGGACCCTTTGGCTCCTGGGGAATCAGAACTAAGCGACTCTTGTCCGAATTCATCCCAACTTAGACCCACATAACATCAAAGAGAGCTTTTATTGCCTTCTAGGGTTTCTGTGATATTCCGAGACCCTTGCACCTGTCTTTTCTCCCCCTTCCTCCTTTAACCATACTGACCCAGTACTTCTCCCCTGTCTGCCCCATTCCCACCCTCCCAACCCCACAGAACAGTTGAAAAAGCAAGACTGCTTCCTAAACGAGACGCCAAGTGAGTCCTACTGGTAACTCAAGAAGCAAAGTCTACTTGGGAAGGCATGTTAGGCAGAATTTCAATCTCCACAGTGAATCCTGTGCTTACACACAGCAACAATTCCATGTCAAAGGGCTGCTGCAGAAACCTAAAGTCAAGGCTGGTGTCACTAGAAGAAAATACACAGAGAATCCCAACCCTGTCCAACTTCATTAGAAGGCTCAGCCCAAGAAAGCAGAATGTACAGAATGAGGAAAGCCCTCTTGTACTATGCTTTCCGACTGTAGCCGTTGATATTGCAGTGTGCCCTGGACACAGCAATCGGTGTTTTATGAACTGTCTTTCCCTCAAAGGTGCTTTTTCTTCCTTTACTTGAAATAAGAATTTAATTAAACTCCGGGTTTTTCCTGCCACTACCTCTTAGAACAGTGAAATAGTGTTAGAGGCTCAGGGCTGTGCAGAAATGCCTTCATCCGGTGCTTCAGAGATACTGTTTTGTGTGAGTGACAATGGCCCCTCTTAGGGACAGAAGCTAACACAGCATCTTCTGGAGGACTCAGTGCAGTAAAGGCTTTGATGGCGAGAACCACACAAATCAATTAGACATGTACACAGCCCATGGCAAGTGGCCTTAAGACTTCACAGTGTGTTTGATTCATAACTAAGATCACACATCAGTCTCTTAGGTGTTCCCTATAAGCTAGATCCTCTTATATGACATGCTTCATACTTGGGAAAACTAAGGCTTAGGTCAGTTTAAGCACCTTGTCCTGGGTAGGATGAAAGCCAGAGTTCATGCCCATCCTGTCTCTAACTGCTAAGTACCCACCCTCTGTCATAGCCTCTGCCTTTTAAGGATGAACATTGATTGATGATGGTAAAAGCAACATGCAAGTCTAAAAAGCTTTTAAGGTCAGTTTGAAGGTTAGTGCTCCAAGTTCCTCTGCAGAGGAGAAAGTAGTGAGAGAGTCTGGGCATCGGTTGGTAGACAGGACTATGTATGGCATTCAGCCGATGGATTGGGGAACTCAGGTGATGAATCTGGCCTTTGCATCCTTAAATACCTTGGAAGGTCAGATTAGCACAGAACCCCTATCTCTGCCCAGAGAGCTCAACCCTCCCAGTTGGCAAACATTAGCTGGTTGAAATACTTGCTGATGGAAATACCGATCGCACGCTGACAAAAGTTCAGACCTGTTTCGAAAGGTCATCTCGACTGACAAAGCAAGTAGTTCAAGTTTGCCTCTTGTTTTCCTCTGGTGCGAGTTTTAGCCATAGCTTCCAGCTTTAGGACCCTTTCAATGTGTGATCAAATGACACAGATGACGTGAGACTGTGAAACAGGGTGTGCAGTGATCAGAAACTTTCCTTTCACCTGCGCTGGGACTGCAGCTAGATATCTGCCCTACAGTGGCAATCCCCTAAGAGGGAGTTAGGGCATTATGTGGAACCCCTGGAATGCCACATGAATCCTGGAAGCATCTCCAGGTACTTCCTGGGCACACCCCTTGAGTGTATGGCGAAGCCTATATAGTATTAGTCTGTTGAAGGGCCCATCCTGTCTATCACCCATCCACTTAAGACCCTAGAAACTAGCTTCACACCTTCCTTTTCTCCAAAATTTAATGAGATTGCTCTGACTTCTCAGTCATCTTTTATTTTCCCATTTGTCTCTGTTCTACTATTGATCCTATCACCTAATTCCTGTCCTTTCCCAACCATCACATCTTCCAGACTTAAGGGGAGCAGCCTTTCTCAAATCTCCTTCTGACCTTGGCTTGACCCCCACCTGTGGGTCCCTGCCACCCACAGGAGGGTGCCCATTCCTCTACTGTCTGGTCTGGTTCTAGATAATTCTTTGTCATCCGGGTGGACACAGTCACTATACTTTGTTTCTCATCTCCATTCTTCATGCTGTCTCTCTTCTTCTTCCCTTCCTTTGCTTCTTCTCTGATACCAAACTGCTTGGGTCACATAGCCTGATACCTCTGTACTGTCTTGGTACTCCCAGGCTGGGTCACATAGCCCGATACCTCTGTACTGTCTTCTCTACAAATAACACCCAGCACAGGAGACATGCCCACAGGCATTCAGTAGAAGTCAGCTGCTTCAGAGCCCCAGACACACTCTCCTCAGGGATCACTGTGCACAGGGCTGAGTTCCTGGACTTCCATAGGCTAGTGGCCCTCTCTCCTGTGTAGTATGTGGTCATTGCTCCAGCCTGGGCCAGATGAGGATTGACGGCAAATGCAAGGCTGCTGTTTGTCTCCCTGGCTCTGACCCATGGTAAATGACTGGGGGTGTCCTAGCACTGCGATCTTCATGGGCTATTCCTCATCACACTGTCCACCAGCCCCCCACTGGTCACCCTTCCCTTTCTTGTTACAAGGTAGCATCCCATTCTACCACTAACAGATGGTTAGAGAAATCTACACCTGGAATTTTTTTTTGGAAAGTGGCAGGATATAAATGTTATTCTTAACATTTCTTTATTTCCCTCTCTCCCCCGCTTCTTCCTCCCCTCATTGTCTCTCTTCTCAAAACATAACAAGAGTTCCCTTAAAGCAGGATTTATCGTACTTTTACAACCGAAAAGGGAATACTGCTTACCAGCGTGACTGGTGGAAAATTTCCAAGCTGTACAGTTCACTGGTTTATATTACCTAATAGAGAGATAAATAAGCCATGATTCTTCTTAAGGACTGGCTTTTAATTAGATTTTTAATGGATACTCTTTGACTTCCCCAAGCATAAGTACTGCAGTATTAGTTCATTATTGTGATTAAAAGCAGCCAATAATGATCATAGCTAAATAATTTTCCTCAAGTGTTCTTGCTCAGTGTGATGCCCTGAGTGCTGGCAGCAGCTGGCCTGAGCATGCTTTATTTTCCCCATTGGTTGCACTTCAGGCTGCTGGTGAGAGTCCAAGGCTGGGAAGCCTGCAGGTGCAGAAAGTGCTGACCCTGAAGCCAAGCTGTGCGTTTGTGTGATGCTAATTAAAACACAACCCACATCCTTCTCTCTGAAGTCTTCGGTTCCTAGAAAGCTTAACACAACTGGAATATTTCCGGAAGTGTAGTTATGTCACTGGTTGGGATGTAAGTTGAAAAGCTCAAATACCTGGATGTCTGTGAGCTTGTAGCCAGCTGGCTGGGAGGCTCACTGATCTGAGGTAGAACCTGTGACCTCCATGAAACTTGGGGTTTAGAGGTAGATGACTTATTCCAGGAGGTTCATAACTCATATGGGGTGATAATCTTTGCACTTTTTTCTTATGTTCATATGCATGTGTTTGTATATGTACAAATTCACATCTGTGTATGCTTGCCCATATAAGTGGAAGGCAGATGTCAGTGTAAGGTGTAGATTCTCAGGTGCTGTCCACTTTGTTTTGTTTGAGACAATCTCTCACTAGCCTGGGACTTGATCACTAGACTATGATGGCTGGCCAGCCAGCTCCAAGAATCCTCCCGCCTAGGCTTCTCCAGTACCGGCATTAAAGGCTTGCCTGTCCATGTCTGCTTTTTAAGAAGCATGGTGGGGTTGGACCTTGGGTCCTCATGCTTGCAGAGCAAGCACTTTGGTACTGCCTCCCTGGCCACTGGTAGGTTTTGTTCTTTAGCTTAGCTAACTGTCACCTATTTGTCTGTTTGGATAAACTGCATTTCACAGATATGCACATGTGTATTCACTGAAAGGATAAAGTGAAAGATGTGCATCTTTATGAAGACATACCCCATAGGAAGAAAGCAACACTCATAATCACTATTAATGTTGCCTTTATTTATCTTTTCTGACTTTTTTTAGGCATGAATTTGTATCTGTTATTCTTTGCAGAAATGGCTTGTTGTTGTCATAGTAATATATAATATATCATGGGTGCTTTCCCATGCCATTAAATCACATTCTGCAATGCTTTTTGAGATCTGCCAAGGACGCCATTACATAAATGTAACCATAATTTATTTATTTCTTCCTTTTATTGAACATTTGGATGATGTTAAGGCTTATATTATTATTGGCAACTTATCAATATATAAAAAAAGATTTGAACATACTGTGATTTTTTTTCCTTTGGTGAACATTTTAGATACTGGTCAAAGGGAGTGGAGACTAATAGCGCTAGACACTGCCACATTGTCTTCTAAAGAAACTGACACATGAAAAGTTCAGACTAGAAGAGGAGTGGCATTTCTTTGTGAGTTTTCCAGCATGTGGGATTATTATTTTTAAATGCTTTTTTTGTAAGTTTAAAGCATGGAGAATGGTAGTTGTTTTAATTTTGAATTTCTTATTTTGAAACTGCCTCTTTTCGTTCTTCACCCACCTGAGGATGCTAATTTTGGTGCCATGTATCTTTTGAAGGATTCAGTTCTTTGCCAAAAAAACCAAATCTTCTCCTAACTGCCTCTAACTATCACTTCATGCTGAAGAGAAGACGTAGTCAACTCTGGGTACTGGATTGCAGGATAAAATGGTACCACAGTAGTCAAGTCTGTTCTAGACAGTCAGAGTCACCCAGTAAGTTTTAAGGTGAGCCTGGGTTATACTTGCTTTACTATAGCAGACAAAGTTTAAATCCCAAGTCTACTGTTTACTAGCTTTGTGAGCTTCAGCTAGGCTGTCTCACTTCTCTGAACCTCAGTTTCCCATCTGTCCAATGGATAATGACAGTTATCCAGCACAAAGGGGGCAGACATGGGAAGATGCTGCTGTTATCATGTAAGAGACTGCAGAAATCAACAGATGCCATTCTCTGCTCTAGCATTGTCACTTTATAGTCACCTTGCCTTGATGTAACTACCTGGTCTCACACACACACACACACACACACACACACACACACACACACACACACTGTGTGTTCTGTTTGTCTCTAGGTCTCTGTGTGTCTCCTGTCTCTCTGTTTCTCTTGTCTTTGTTTATCTGTCACCCCCAGGTAGTATGTGTGTGTGTGTGTTTGTGTGTGTGTATCTGTCTGTCTATCCATCCTCTCTGTGTCTGTCTTTCCTCTTTCTCTGTGCCTGCATCTCCCTTCGCCTCTTCCTGATCTGTTCTTCCCTCTGTCTCTTCAGGAGAGAAATCGGGAAAGAGGTACACGATGTTTTAGAAAGAGATCTGCCAGCTCCTATGGGGCTCTGGGGAGATTGGTAGTCTTCATCTTCATACTGGACCAGGGCCATGGAAACAGAACTGTTCCCAGGAACCAAGGATGCCTTGGCCAGGCCAACTTGGCCTCCACATTCCCTAGCAGTAAGCAGGGTGTGTCTGATGTGACTGAGTGTAAGGGCAAGGGAAAGGTCAAATTTAAAAGAGAAGGGTTTTGGTGATTGGGCCCCCCCCACTCAAAAGTATTCCCAAGAGATGGTGGCTTAGAGCCTCTGGGAACACCAGGACACTGGCAGAAGTATCAGACAGGCTGCTCAAGAGGAGCGGGATGGGAAATAGGCTCCGTGTGATGACTTCCACATTCCACATTGAGTAGAGGACATTTCTTCTGTGCTTTTTGAGTCTAGCACCTTGGGTAGTAGACTAAATGATGAGAACACATTTGGAGCTGTTGGGAGAGTCTGGCTTCCTTTGAAGACTTTCAACTCTGAACTCCCCTGAGCATTGCAGGTGGTTTCTACAAGCTAAAGGCTGTGTCTTTCCGCCAACATTATATAGAACCGTTTACGATGAGAGCCTTTCTCCTCTGAATTCTGATTCTTTAATGGCCATATTCATATTTCTCACACCTCTCACGAAGCAAAAGTGTGAAGGATAAAGTGAAATAGTAACTACAAATGATAAAATTCTTGGTGTGAAGCCAAGCAAATAGACTGGGTTCTAATTTACCAAATGCTGGAGAAAAACCTGAAAAACTCTTAGTTCCCTTTGGCTAAAACAAGGAGGTAGGATGAACAATTACCTTCCCTGCCTTAAAGCTGTGGCATTGTGGAAATCTATGTGCAATGTACAGTCTGTCACCAGTATATCCCCAGAACCTAGCTGCTATGCCTAGAATGGAATCAATATTGAAAGAAATTCCATCTCCTGGGACACAAGATCCAAGAGCGAATGGATCAGGCTGCTGTTGCTGCAGGAAGGCACGAGGAACAGTAACTGTTGAATCAAAACCTATTAAATCTGGCAAGATGTGGATCAAACTTTTTCTCGGTCTTTTTCCAACCATGTGACCAGAGTCAGAGTTCTCACCTTCCTGGACTCTGTTGCATCTCCCTCATAAAGAGAAAATCCAAATTCTGGTTCTTTAAGTAGTGAATTAGATCACATATCAAAAACTATTCACATGCCATAGGACCTCCTGCATACTGGTTATTCACCAATGGGGCCATGATTGCTATTATTGGATGAAACTGCAGAGAGTAAGATTCCATTTCAGCCACCCAAAGAGTCAAGATGGTTTCCCATAGCCAAGAAGTGTCTGGCTAGCAAAAGTTCTTTCCCCTAATCTCCCTCCTACTTCAGTAAGGGTCCTTCCTTCCAGGAAGCCAAAGGTGAGTCCCAAGAGCTGAATTTGACTTATAAATATAAGATGTGTCTACTAATGAAGAGACAGTAACAGGATGCCACGCATGACACCAAGAAGAATGAAAGCTGTGCATTAGCATTGAGCTGGCTTGGGGACTCAAGCTTTTCTCTTATGAAAATAATTTACCCTGCTAAGCATATCACACTAACCAATACACTACCCCAGGATAAAGAACTGCTTTTCCAAATAATTCCATAAATTCAAAGAAGCTCTCTCTGATACATGATGTCACGGATAAATCCAGAATTTGTCTTGTCAGAATTTATGTTGGGAGGAATTAGAGGAAATGTATCCTTAGGGAAATACTTTGCAGCCATTGTTAACACCTTTACTCCTTCTGCTTACTGCTTCTAGTATCTTAATATAAATGTGTGAGCTGTTAGCGTGAGATGCACATTCCGGAGCTTGGGGGCCACCTGCCTGTGTGGCTGACTTGTTATTTAAATTCCCTCTGCATTTCACAGATTTAAATACTGCCAGGGCCCTGATTTATGGTGTTCACATTGCACATATAAAACTTTCACTACAATCTCCCCATCTCCCATGCACACAAAGGAGGAAGTCAAATGTAGTCATAGGTGGAATGGCTCCTGGAGCAAAGAGTCCCTGGTAGAGTATAAAGACAGAGGAGAGTATCCAAGAAACTATTGGAATGTCACAGTGTTTGAGAGCCTCTGTGCTGAGAAAAGTGTTCCTATCCTTCCCTTCAGTCAGTCATAAGGAAACAGGAGGACGAGGAGTGAAGATGTAAAGACAGATGAGGGAGGTGTTGCTAAAAGGCATGTCTGTTCCTGGTAGGGAATCAGTGTTCCCTTCTTTCTGTAAGGAATCTAAGGCAAGGCAGAAGAGGAATTCTGTAACGAGCAGTCAGACTAAAATGACCCTGGAGAATGCAGAAGTGACTGTCAAGGTCCTACATCTGGTGTGGCCAGTTAGAGTCCTGTGTGCACAGCTGGCATTGGAGCCTGACTGGCATTTAGCATGACCAAGTCCTCTCCTGTGGGTATTTTTAGTCACTGAAGCACTAATTGGTGCAGATTTTATATCTGAGTTTGGGAAATGCCAGCAAGTACACTCTAAAACACAGTTCAAACAAGTGTCTATTCCAAACTCTAGTTAGAAAAGGTTTCGTTTTGACCAAGTTCGCACGCGCGCGCGCGCACACACACACACACATACACAGAGAGAGAGAGAGAGAGAAAACGAGAGAGAGAGGGAGAGAGACAGAGAGAGAGAGAGAGAGAGAGAGAGAGACAGAGAGAGAGACAGAGAGAGAGACAGAGAGACCTATGTGACCTATGTGTCATATTATAACTCCATGGGACTCTTTCCAGCATGACTGAGTCTCAGACTCTACTCAAGGCAGGACAGCCTTTTTTTGTTCAGACATTTTTCTATCCAGAGAGAGCATGAGATGGGACAGGGAATGATTCGCTGATCATGGTTCCTATCTGTCTCCCAGCTTGAGGGAAGCAGGGATGTTTCTTCAGGGATAAGTTGTAATGGTGATCTAGTGCAGGGAACATACCACGGATATCAATTCAAAGTCTTCCTGGCCAAGCACAGAGGAATCCTGTGTACACTGTAAAAGACTCGTTGACAGTAGCAGAACCAGCCTGTGTGGTGATTGTGTGTAATATGGTCAGTTACAGGCAGGAAGATCTAATACTGCAAGGAGGTGTTAGATCTAACACTTCAAGGAGCGTGTCTCCACAGAGCTTCAGTTTGTGTGGCTAGCAGACAGTGACTACAATCACAACGGTTATGTAGTGCATCATGGAGGGCAGGATTGGTGGTGGTAAGCCTCCATATCAGTTCAGTGGTATTTATCACTCTGACTAAAGGAAGAATTAAGCAGAATAACGCAGACCCAAGATGTGAGCAGACCTCGGCAGGTACCAGCTCAAGTTCCAAGTTGATGCATAACATCTTCTAGAACATGGGAAGTTTAATCGGTCCAGAGATTTCTCTTCCTGGAACATTGGACCAAACTGCTGGGGAAGGTCCCAGTGCTACCATTGTGAAGTAACATTCTCATCCCTGGTGCCACTGAAAATCTTTAGTAAGCCAAGAAGGAAACATTAATGGGAAAATAAGAGTGCCTTACATCTACTGAAAGTTGATCCATTAACCGTGCTAGCAGATGACCTCATTGAACCCCACAGCAACCCCACAAGGTAGATCTTGTTACTTGGCACCTGAGCAAACTGGGCCACTGAGAGGTGAGTGTTACTTAGAAAGTGTCTTGAGTCCTAGTGTCTCTGACCCACAGCAGTTCCCATTTAGCATAAGCAGGAAAGGGACATAGTGTGTTTCCCTAGAGATGTTCAGACAGTCATTCATCTTTCTAACCTGGCTCTGAGTGGTCTGGAACACAGTGTAAGCACTACTTCAAACACCCTGAAAGGAATTCATTCAGCTTATGGTCCACAGGTCTTCTTTAGACATACCCGAGCCCCTGCCAAGCCTCAAATTGGACTCCTGTGGAGGAGCAGGAACCAACATTGTGCCATGTGGTATGACAGACTTGAAGCCTAGAAGAGAGCTTATACAATTCCTCAGGAGACACCCAGAAATGCCATTCATCTGGCAGTTGTAGCTTTTCTCTAAGGAAGTGGGGGGGCAGAAGCAACACGGGACACAGAGAACCCTCTCCATGGGACCAGACAGGTTAGCATGAGTAGGCTCTGGTAAGGGTCTATTCCAAGGTGAAGACTGTCGGCTTATTAATGTGAGCTCACATGGTGGAAGGGAAGAGGAGGCAGCTCCCTGGGTACTCGAGCATGTACACACACACACACACACACACACACACACACACACACACACACGCGCACGCGCACGCACGCACGCACACACACTTTATTTATTTATTATATGTGTATGTATGTATGTGTGCTTGAGTGTATGTGCACCTCATATGTGCATAGTCCATGTGGATCAGAAAAGGGCATCAGATCTCTTGGAGCTAGAGTTACAGATGGTTATAAGAAGCCCAGTGTGGGTGCTGGGTAGTGAACCTGGGTCCTTGGGAAGAGCTCTTAACCTCTGAGCCATCTCTTTAACCCCTGCCTGGGCTCTTTATAAGGGCTCTGATCACATCATGAGGCTCACTCAGGTCTGCCTCCTCACGCTATCACCCCCAGCATGAGAATTTCAACGCATATTTTTGGTCAGGAGAGCACAAGCATGCAGATCACACCTGCTCATTGGAGAATTGGTTCCTCAGCAGGGGGCGTGGGGGGATGACAGCTGCCTCTGGAAATGCTCAGGGCTTTTTTTTTAAATCAAGCCAGAAATGTAGATTTTTTTAAAAAAAAAAGTGAAATTTCATATCTTTCGAATGTTGAAGACTAATTAAGCATGGTGATGTAGAGTAGGCTTTCTGATTGCATCTGTGGGCTGAAGGAAGCATGTTTGGTTTGAGACTTCTGCAGTCTAACTGTAGATATGAACAAGGGTTCAAATTCTTGCTTCTCTGTATAGTAGTGCTTCTTAAATACATGGCTTGGCATCCTCAGAGTAGCAACACCTTGCTAGCCTGCTGTAACTTTAAGTGGATAGTACTTGCAGATTGCCTTATATGGTGTCTGGCCCAGCAGGAAGTGTATAGACACCATGGCTCCCTTTATCCCTAGTCTCAAGTACATGTGAAGGTTGAGCTGCTTCACTCTCTCTGCCTGACTGCCTTTATGGAATGTTCCATAGACTCTCTATAGTCTAGTGCCCAAGGAATTGCAGCCCTCTGACAGTGACATTTCACCAATAAGGTCAAGAATGCCATGAGCTTGTGATCAGATTCTCCAGCCCCAGCTCAAGGATAACAGGAGTTCTGGCGTCTTATGGCTGACTTATGAGAACCTCTGTCTTGCCAGCTCTTCTTGGCTTCCTAGGCAAACTCTCCTGCCCTTTTGCTCCTTGGTTGTATCATTGCAGCTCCATATACCATGTTTGGTGTGAGATAGTGACTTCATGGCCTGCGATATTCTGGGAGCTCTTCTTTCGCTGCCCACTGGAGCAGCAGAAAGTCTTTCGCCAGGGAGGAGCATTGTCCTTACTCCTCCTTGTCTCAGCCAATTGTTCCAATCACTGCATAGAGTACATCCAAAGCAGGAAACAGGATTAGACGTGAACACAGTCCTCACAGAGTCAAACTGCTCACAGCGTGTGTCAGCACGCTGAAGCATCCACACTGGCTACAACCTGACTTTCAGAGGGATGCTGCAGGCACAGGGGTGCCAACTCGGTCTTCAGAACCAACTGTACCTCTGAGTTCCCAGTGCAGACCTCTGCTCCAGACTCACCGCTGGATGTCTCAGTCCTCTTATCTCACATGTGCAAGGCAGCAGCCTCCTACTACTTGTCTGCATCTCCCAGATAGTCCATCAAATGTACGAGTGCCTTCTCTTTGACCTTCATACTTTCAAGACGGTGTGCCTTTCAAACATTTGTCAGCATTGCCCAGCCTACCTTCCTGGCTTCTCCCTAGTCTAACAAAGCACCATCTACAAAGCAGGCAGGCTCAGGAAATCTGAACAGTGGTAGGGGACTGGAATGGGAGTACATATATACCAGGATTTGACCCACCGCATCCGTATAGCGGTTTCATGAGGCTCAGGGAAAGGTCATTTTGTGGGTAGCTCCTTTGATAGGCAGAAGATATTTGGGGGAATATTCAGAGAAAGCCTTTTCAAGAACACACAGCCCCAACACCTGCAGAACAGGTTCAACAGAACAGATCATGTTTACACTTTACACAAAATGAGGCTGCTCAGTTATTCCTATAATCAAACTCACCTTGTTTACCTCTATACCAATAAAAAGGACAGAGAAAAACCCAAACCTTCCTCATTACAACACAGCCATCTCTTTTGCTTAGTCTCCTTTCCAGTTACATACTCTCTTTGGGATGAATTCTGAGTATCTCAAGGCAGCTTCCTGCTTTCCTAGCTGAGAAGGCATAGAGATAAACCCACACAGTGCCCAAGGCCAGGGCAAAGGAGCAACTTTAGGTCTGTGTCCTGATCCCTTCCCTCTCATTGGCTGCCAGTCATACTGAAGTCATGGCTGGTGGAATTTACCTCCTTTCTTATCAGAGATCTATCCTCCCTGAGCAACTTCTGCACCTAACTCTGCCTACGTTCATTCCACAGGTTCTCTGTAACATTTTCTCCAGGAACCATAGTCTAGTCCCCACTCTGCTTCTCCTTAGAGGTACTGTCTGCCTTGTATTGGAGTCCCATGGTAGACCCACAGGCTTTACTCCAACCACTTCTATATACTCTGCTAGAAGCTTGTGAGCATTCCTGCCTCTGTGGGCTTTACATGTGGACCATTGAATCTCAGTATGGTCTCTGAAGCAGACAGAGCATGCAGGGGCAATCGTTTACCAAAATGGGGAAGAATATCATGAATTATTTTAAAAACCCTGATAACATTTCACTTACTCCATACTCTCTTTTGTCACATCAGGACCAAATAAGGCAAATAGTGTTTTATTTTACAAGCTAAAAAAAAAAAAACCCTGAGACTTCAAGAGGTTAAGAGAGTTAGCAAGGTCATACAGTTTGTATGTGGGGAGATAGCGGGCAGCCAGGAAGAGCTGTGAGGGTTTTAACTCTGGGTAGGGCATTCATTCTGTGGCACCAGGCCACCTCTCCTGCTAGGGTGCCCCTTTTCTCCCTAGGACTGTGAAGTCAGCCGTGGGGCACCATGAGCTCCACCAATCTGCTCCCTTGTCTCTTAAAGTGATTATGAAGTAGAAACCATGAAATCCACAACTGCAGGAACAGCAGGAATTCTGCCTCAAATAGGCACAGATCCTGGAAGCCAGCAGCTAATGCTGAAATCGTCTTTCTTTTTCTTTCTTTCCTTTTCTTTTTCTTCTTTTTTTTTTAGGATTGCCAGCTATGGATGTCTGGGAGGTAGCCAACGATCCATTGTATGCACTAAATAATTTGTAAGTCAAACCTCCCTATTGATGGCAATGTGATGTCAAAATCGCTCAGTTTAACAACGCCTGTTGAAAAGACAAATCAATTATGCCCGGCCTCTCCAAAGGTGGTTTGGGAAGGCAGCACGTGGAGATGTGAATATGGATAAACACACATGTTTAATGGAATGCAGAAGGGATGAAAACTGGCATAGTAATTGAGGAATCTTTTGGACTCTGCTTCTCTTTGCTGGGAAGCCTGCCCAGTCAATAATCCACAAGCCCCGTCCTCACCCACTGGGTTGATGAAACAGTGAGGCTTGGCTAGGGATGTGGCTCAGAGATAAGAGGCCAGTGTGTGCCTGGCATTCATGAGGACCTGGGTGGTTAATCCCCAGTGAAGGAAAGGAGAGAAGGAAGGAAGGGAGGAAGAAAAAGGAGCCTCCAACTGCTCATAGCAAAGCTCTGGATCCCAATCGGACCATGTCTTCATCACATTATGTTCTTTACCTGAAAAGATTGAATGTCCTATTCCATTGCCTCCTGGAAGCCTCTGCAGCACCTCCCTGGACTTACGAAGACTGCACAAGTGACCTCCCAGACTCCACTCCACTGTGTTTCTCTGCAATCATGTCTGAGGACAAGCCAGTCCATGACATGCCTGTCTGCCCAAGCCTGTGTCACGAATTTCCTATGATATCCAGAGTCAACTCCAACTTCATGCTATTGTTGAGGAAGTCCTCCACACTTGGGCCATTACCTACTTCTTTGATTCCTTTCTAACCTTTGCCCGGTTGCCTGAGGCTTCAGTCTTTCCTGGTGTTCTTCATCTGTCTTGAAAAGATGGAAATATTCCTACCTCCTTGCTATGATTCCAATTTCACTCAAATGTCCTTCTTTGACCGTATGCTAGTCTAATCTGTCCCCTTCTCAGAGAGACTTTTCTACCCTGTCGTTGTTATCGTACTGTGATCTGTTTCTCTTAAAACACATCACTACCTAAAATTTATTTGATTATCTGTCTGCTCATGTACAATGGAAGGTACCAGAAAGGAAGGACTTTATTGTGTTCACATCTATGCTTTCAGTAATTATAATGCTACTTGACTTATGTTTAATACACTTGTCAAGTTCTTGATTGACTATACTTTCCCTCTCATACACTCACACACACACACACACACACACACACACACACACACACACACCAAGGCCATTGTGTGGAAGAAGTGATGCCCAAGTTATGGGGAGATGATAGACTCTTTAAAAGGTGGCCATAGTGGTAATGGATTGTAGGCCTTACTGAAAGGTCAGGTCATTGGAGGGTGTGTTCTTGAAGGAGGATATTGGGACCCCCCAACACACACACAGAGTGAGGTCCACGACAGCCAGGGATACATAGATAGACCTTGTCAACAAACAAATAAAACAAACAAAAGCTAGACTCGGACACAACTGGTGTCTCCCTTTTGGAGGAAAAGGAAGGAAACCTGTTTTCTCGGATGACTCTGTGGATCCCCCCATTCATTCTAGGGCTGGGCGGAAATAGTCTTCTTTGGTTGGAAACCTTAGAAAAGGGTGACCAGCTCCAGAGGCAGAGCTTATTTTGGGGGAACATTGACACGGTGTGGAAGTCAGTCTACAGGTATAACCCTGCCTTCCCCAGCACTGAGCTACAGGGTCTTGAGCTGACAGGACTCATCCGGAACATACTGCCAAGGTGCTTTGATATCCAGACCAAATGCAAGCTGCTCTCCCATTCTCCTGTGGGCATAGGCGCCTTTGCGCCTTTGCTTTGAAACAGAGCAAAGCTGCTATGGGATGGAGTGGGGGGGGCACTGCCATGAAAGGGCCCATTGAATTTGTAGGCACCAGATGAAGGTGATGAAATCGTGTTTCAGCAGTGGTCTGAAGGGAAACGTAGGCGGTGTGGAAGGAAGTCCACTCTCCTTCCACTCAGAACCCACTTCAGCCAGGGAAGACCAGGAAGTGGCCTCATCAAGGCCAAGGCCAAGGAGCATGTGACCTTGCACATGTGACACATTGTTGACAGATGTCTTTACTGATCCTCACACTCTTGGTCCTTTTTGGTAGCTTCAGCCCTCCTGCTTCTGACAGTTGGAAAGCCTCATGTGGCTTAGCCCGCCTTGGCAAGCCTGGTGCTGCCTGAGGGGGTGTAGGGGGGTAACCACCTCTGTTCTTGATCTGGCCTGGCTAATTGGCCCAAGGGAAGTAAATTGTATAGAAAGAAGAGCTGCCTCTGACGCTGGCCACATTCATCCCTAAGCATAGGAGACACGAAGAATGGCCACAGTCTCCTTATAAATCTGTTATGGCCTCTTGGCCCCTGAGCAATAATAAATAGAATCCTCGCAGGCTGTCCTGAAGATATGAAGACGTTTTGTGAGAACATCTGGCATTCATTGACTCAGGAAAAGGAAGAAAAAAAAAATCATGAGCCTTGGGACAGAATTTCATTTTCTTTTCATGTTGCCATGTGGGTGAAGGAGCCCTCTCCATCTTGAGGCAAACACCGGGCGGGGTATGTGGGCTCCCTTTCAAGTTTTAAAGGGGACATAAAAATGCACGTGAATTTCTGTGAAGAAGCTCACTGGAGGGGGCATCTTTTTGAAGGGGGCGGGGGATGTCCGGTTATTGTAACTTGCTGTCAGTGTGTCTACTTTCCTTCTGGTCCTGTGAAGTTTGCTGTGCTCTGCCCTCTGGGGAGAAAGGGGGTCACCGACAATGCATTCTGCAGGTTGGCTACTCCAGCGCCAGGGAGTGCAAGCCTAGAGTCTGTGTTCTGGGCAGTTGCTCACTCTCTCCCCTTGCTGTCTCCAGTTCTGTATCCTGGGTCGTAGCTCTAAAGCCCTCGGATTTGGATTCCCATAGGAATGTAAGGGACAGTCCCTTCGGAAGGGTGGATTTTCTCTGTTCCCATGGAGTATGCATAGGCTGTTCTTTGATCAGTGGGTTTAAATCAGAACAGGGCTTAGGTGGCCAAGGTGGCTTAAAATGTTAGCAAACAGTGGGATCCCTTTTAATTTTTAAAGGGGACTCCAGTTCTACTCTTTACAGCTTGCTTAATTATCCCAGGCCCCTGAATGGCTGTCTATTGATTCCAATTAACATGATTGACACCTCATGTAGAAGGTGAAAGCTAATCAGAGGCAGGACCCCCACAGAGATTCATTTCCTCCTTAGAGTCTGTCCTGGGCTGGAGGAAACTTAAGCAGGGAACTGACATGCTGCACCCAGAGTGCCATTTACTCTTTCATATGAAGCCCAGCAGTGACTTGGGGAAGCAGGGAGACTAGGCAGTTTTACAGTGCCAAAAAAATCAAAAACAAAATCAAAGAAACAAACAGAAAACCAAAACTACAGCTAATTCTGTTGGCTTTCTTTTCTTTTCATTTTTTTCTCTATGTATTTTGTGCATGTGAGTTGATTCCTTGAATTGGTGAATTCTTTTTGTTCCCTTTCTGGTTCTGAAAGGCCCTGGAAAGTCGACTTTTTATTAGTCTGACACCACACTTACAAGTTGACATGAACTTCCGGAAACAGCCAACTTTCAGTTTCTTCCTCTCTTTTAATGATCCAAATGCAGATCTTGATGAGTTTCTAAGAACACCTTCAGATAAATCCAGAGCTAGTAAAAGATGATAGATTGGAAGCCAGATTCAGTGGGATAGCAGAGCCCTGGGATGATGCTGAATCGAAATGCACAACATAAAAGAACTAAAGCTAACAGAACAGGCCGGGGATGGCTGTGCCCTGTGTTGGTGCATGAAAACTTTTGAAAGGAGTAGATGTGATCTGGATGTGACACCTATGGCATCACTGCCTTTCAAGTACATTCTTCCTAGTCATGGAGGAAATCTCACACTACAATTGGCAGACAAAACAAAACGAAATAACCTAATAGGCCCCATAGTATCCAGTTCAAAGGGGGCAGTGGTTAGATAAATCCTCACGTTAATTGGCATTTTATTTGACTGTAAATTTCATAAGGAAAGGCATGATGTTGGCTCTCTGATTGCTTCATTTCCCATAACATCCAGCAGCGCTTTGCATGTCAGAGATAGAGGGTGAATGCTTATTGAATGAACAGATTCTCCCTGCACAAATCCTATAATGGTAAAGAAACCCTGAAATTCTGCTGTGCTTGGTGAACTGGTTAAAAAGAATATAAAAGGAGAGAAGGATGAATGGGTGGGTGGGTAGACGTGGATGGATGGATGGATGGATGGATGAATGGATGATGGACGGATGGATGGATGGATGGGTGGATGGATGAACAGTGTAAGGAAAAGTGAGATGTGACCCTGTGTGGACAAACAACAAACATGATAGACAGAGAGAACTCAATGCTCACTGCCTAGAAGGAGCTTGTACACTTCAGATATTTGTGCACAAGGGAAACACTGCACCCCCATCCACTGTGTGACTCTTCTTTAGGTAGACTGGAACACTAAGTGAGAAGAAAAGATGACATTAACATTGGTCAGGATGGTCCAGCAAATTCTGGGTCACCTGCTGGGTCTCTGCTATTACTTGGCGGATTCGAGAAAATGTTACCCTTCCCTCACATATACTTCTTTCTCATCCCCCTTTTTGAAAATTTTCCATTTACTTAGAGGAAAAAATGGGGAGGAAAAGGAGCCAAAAGGGAACAACAGCTCAGCTATGCAGGAAGCCATTGTCTAAGCACCTCTCTTAGAAAGATCACTTACTGGTGACTGCATTTCATGGTCAAGCTAATGCCAACAACAACAAATACAAACAATACCACAAACCTACCCTGGGAGCTTCACAGTACATTTATTGTATCCTTTTCTACCCATTTCCAAACTTAGGTTTGTGTTCAACAGGTTTAAGTGTGTTGCTGGTCATTTGTCAACCCCAAATGCCAGTTTATATGCCTTAATGTCACTTCTTCTTACCACTACAATAAATCCTCAGACAATTAGAGCCTTCCCAGCATCCTGTGGGGTGTACAGGACTCTGAACTGGATTCTGTGGAGAGAAGCCAGGGAAAATATGATGCAGCCAGTCTGGCCTTTTTAAGCCCTGCAATGCTTTTTGCATTCCACAGCATCCCTTCCTGTTCCCCACTTCTGCTGCCAATTGGCCTTTGTATTTATATCTCTTTTGGGGGGTGGGGAAGGTGACCCAGGAGAGGCTAATAACATAAGAGAACAAAAGTGAAGAAAGGCATTTCTGAGCCCATAAACCTCTAGATTGATTTCTGTTACCTGCTCTGGTCATCCTAGGAACTATAAAAGCCCCAAGAACTCTATATTTATTGTAAGATCCCTATCCCATGTCATTTCAAATCTACTATATAATACTTGTGTCACAGTTTAGGTATCAGGCACCTATAGGAACATTTAAAACTTTGTATTTGGACTTTGTCCTTGTAAATTGAAGCCATTGGATTTCTATTCCAACTGTGAACATTTTCACCTGGCCTCAAAGGACTTGTATGACATAGATCCTGAGTAACATAGGAAATGGCCCGCCGCACCGTACTAGTTTCAGTGGCCTCTCATGGGCTGCTGGACTTTCTGAGAAGATTATCTAACTTACTTAAGTCAGTTTGCTCTGAACATTTCTAATTTCTCTAGACAGTTGAGTTAGTGGGGCAAGGGATCTGGGTTCCCCTTTCAGACTAGGAAGCCATGTCATCCACAGAGATGAGACACTGTATCTCTAATACCTTAACATGGTATTATTAGCTAAGCAAAAATCCCATAGCATTTAACGCATAATGTTGAATTGGAGCTCAAGCCCAATGATGCTTTTTACATCCAAAGACTGAAACATCTGTACCACTTTAGGCGCTGAGTAGCATTGTCGAAAGAGTCTGTAGACAAACTAAATAACTGCTGGGTAGACAGCCATGGTGATGGAGATGCCTGTTGTGTCTGGCTTGAGAACACCAGTCTCCTGTTTTAATTGTTGCACCAGCCTCGTCACCCTAATTAAATCTCCAGCTTCCATATGCCAGAGATGTCCATGGCAACACAGTCCTGGAGGATTCAGCCTACCCAGCCAAAGGCATCGTCATATCATTGGAAAGAAGAGGCACAAGACAGAAAAAGGCAAAACAAATTATCATGAAGCTGGGAAGGACCCTGGGGACTACCAAACACAGAATCTCTAATAAAGATGGGAGAGAGTCGGTAAGATGGCTCAGACATTAAGGCACTTGCCACCAACTCTGGTAACTTGGGTTCAGTCCCCTAAGACCCAGACTGTAGGAAAGAACCAATTCCTGCAAGTTGGCCATTGCCCTCCACATGAGAGCTATGCACCCCCTAAAACAATTTTTTTCAAGATAGAAGAGTAAGGGCTCATGTCAGGAGATTAGATAGCAATGATTGGGGTCACATGTTTGATTCAAAAGACATTTCAATGGCAAAAGTCAATAGACCTGGGAGACAGAGGGGAGTGACGGCTAGGGAGAAAAGCATCCGAGGTCTCAGCTGCTGCAGGGTGGTGCCTGGGGGAGGTTTTTTACCAGCCTGAAGGATGGAGGACAAGAGAATGGAGCAGGGGCTTAAGGAGTGCCTAGAGGAGGCAACATGCAGTTTGGACCTGTTGAGTTGGATGAGCCTACAGGGCAGCCAGGTAGAGAAGTCATATTGTTCACCTATGCATTGATGTGGGCTTTTGTTGTTGTTGTTTTATTTTCATAATTTTCTAATTTACAAATCAATTTGAATCCTTCTTAAAGACATAATAAAGTAGCTGGCAAAAATATCAGAATGAGTGTGCCTTGACTCTGGCTGAGGTGGCCTCCTTCCAGCAAGAACCAGAAGAAAGCAAGCGATGGTGTGGGGGCGGTGTGCTACAGTCTCCAGCTGCTAAGTAGGAGGTTAGGCCTAGAGTAAGGGTCAGGGCCGAATGGGTTTGAAGGCAGGCAAGGAACTGGGAGGGTTAAGACAGTTATCTCTCAGAAATCACTTTTGTTTTTAATTTCACACACATGGGGTTCATAATATTTCTAAAAGCAGGGCTCAGCACTTGAGAAAGATGGAGAGATAAGAGTGAGCCTTCCTCCATGGGAAGTGGGGGCACTGTTGCTTTCTGCCCAGCAGATTCCCATGTTGAGATTCTGTTTTCCATGAGGGCCTAGTAAAAAGTGGCTTCCAACTGCAGCCGTCTGGTGGCTTTCTTCCTGTTCCTAAGTGTGCATTGCTTTGCTAGGTCCTGATCTGCTCTAGGCCAGGGAGAGTTGGTGGGTCTGGAGAAGGGCCCGATGTGCAAAACAGGTTGTTGATCTCTCTCACGTCTGTTTTCACTATCCTACTCCTCCTTGGCTTTTAAAGCAGTGTCAACAGACACTGTTTCTTCTACAGTGGGCCTGATTCCGGGAACCTCACCACCCTCCTTGTATTGATTTAGGAATGTTTCATTGCTGCAAAAATAGCGCTGTGATCTTTGGTTTTCTATGCATGCCTTTCATCTGGCACTCACAATGTGCTGTACAGATGTTGTCCTGCCAGACCCCAGTGCCCCATAATTTGCTTTGTGATCGCTGGCTAGTGGTGGTCCCTCTGGGCACTTTCACTCCTTCCACTGTAACTAGGTACACATAGGATACCCAGAGGGCTGATACCCTTCAGGCACCGCCTCTTAGTTCTTTGCCTTGACCTTGCCCATCAAACCCTCTTCATTCCCTGTCTTCTCTATTCTGCCTTCTCTATTCTGACTAATGAAGTAAGTCATTATCTCAGTCATGTGACTTACTTCAGTAAGTCATAAAATCACTCATTAACTCAGTATGTCTGTCCTGAATGATAAATTAAGCCCTGTGTGTGTCGTGTCCCTGGAGAGAGAGCAGTGTGCAACACAAGCAGACATCACATCCAAGAACTTTCTTGATGGAAAGCAAAGATAAAACTTGAGCTGGTGGATGCCAAGATGGGAGCAAGTGTGAGGTTTCATGGGAACAAGAATAGAGGCCTCTGGCTCATCTCGGTTCACAGGGAATGCCCCCTGTAGGAGCTAAGAGCTTGAGAGGGCCTAGCCCTGGGTGCCCTGTTTTCAAGCTGCTTTATCTCAGGCAAGCCACTTGGTGCAGACCTCTATGCCTTTCAGGCCGGATAATTAAGGTGGAACTTAGCAAAACATGTAGTAAGTGCTCAGTCACACTCACCCACCCACTCCAGTCAACAAATCTCTGCTTCTCATCTGCGAGTATTCTCGAAGGTGTGGTGATGTGCACATTGGTCTTGAAAGAGAAGTATTTTTAAGGAAGTAAATGACGTTCATCTCAGCTGCTTCTCCTCTTCATATGCTGTACTTGACAGTCTCTGTGTATTGAACTCTCTTTTGCTGCTGGGGACAGCACCAACTTCGAGAACTTTACTGGAGTGAAGAAAAGCCAGGGACTTTAATTCTTACCTGAAATTCCAGGCCCCCCCCCCCCCCATCTACCTTCTTCTATACCACCGCCGTGTAAGGTTGCTTGGTTATATAGACATCTGTGGGGTGTGTGTGGAAATGTTCTTAAAACCTTGAAATTGTAATCACCCCCTGCTGCTGAGTTCTTGAAGTTTTTATACACAAAATGCAGTGTTCCTATGATCCTTTCTTTAACCTTCCAATTTATGTAGCCAACTTCAGTGGTTTCAGGACCCCCCCTAACATACTCAATACACACACACACACACACACACACACACACACACACACACACACGAGAGGGGCAATACTAGAATACTAGCCAAGAACCAATGGAAACTTCAGCATGACTGTCACTGGGGCTGCCTTGCCCTTAAAAACCTGTGCACCACGGAGATGACCTCCTGGGATGTGGTGGGCAGAAGGGAGCTTCTCTAAACCGAAGCTGGGACAGTGATTACAGAAGCTGCAAAACTGCAGTCGTCAGCCCTGTCCTCTGTGTCAGGGCCTGGAATTGGAACTGGAGAAGCCTGTCTCTTTGAGGCTAGTCTTCTGAGCAGGCCCCTTGTCCTTTCTCTTTCTTATTTGCCTTCTTGTCTTGAGATACATTTCAGACAGCACTCAATTCGCCACATTGAAATGCACACAAAATTCAGTACTTTGGGGTATATTTGCTGTGTATAACAGTCACCGCCATCTAATTCCAAAGTGTTTCCATCACTTCCTCAAGAAACCTGCTACCCATTAGAACTTCTCTCCCCATTCTTCCTCTCTCCATCCCCTGGCAACCACAAACCGACTTTGGGGGCTTTTGGGCTTTTCATATAAATTGCATTGTGTAATTTGTGGCCTTTGGGGCCTGACTTCTTCAGCATATGTGAAGAGTTTCCAAGGTTCATCTAGGTTGGAGCTTCAGTACTCGGTTCCTTTGTATGCCCTTGAATGTTCCATATTTTATGTGTTTGTTCTTCAGTCAATAGGCATTCGGATTGTTCATCCCCTTTAGTTATTATGAATATGTTGCTTTGAACATTCGTGTGTAATTCTTTTTGCGGATGTGTCGTTTTGATTGCCTTGAACATATATCTAGGAGTGGGATTTACTGGGTCACAGGCAATTCTTTGTTTAACTTTGAGGAACTGCTACTGTTCTCCACTGTGACCTCACCGTCAATTCAAACCAGCAATATAGGAGGGTTCGTTTCTCCATACGCTTGTTAACACTCGTTATTGTCTTCTCAACCTTGAGCATAGACATCTTAGTGAGTGAGAAGTGGTAATGTTCACATCTGTCGTTGATTTGGTCAGTCTAGGCTCTCCTTATTTTTCTCACTTGAGATAGGTTATTTGGGTCTAGGCTCCAGGATTTTTCCTATGCTGGAAAAGAAGTAGTTTTTAATAGGATGTATCTGCTGTGATTGTACCATACTTAAAGTTGGCTTGAACAGGATATGTGCCATCCCCATCTCCATGTTAAGATGTCCCTTGCCCCTATGTTTACTAATGAGAAGGCCTGAATTTTAGGTCTGAATTTGTTAAGGCATGGGTAGCCTAACCCTTCCTGATGAGGCAACCTGAGAGAAAAGAGAAGGAATCTATTGCTTTCCCATGCAATCCCTTGACTCTCTTTATTTTTAAACCAAGGAGTTAATGAGAGATACAAAGACCTCTCTTTTGGAAGAAATTAAAATGAGAATGCAGTCTCAGGGAGGTTTATTCTTCAGTCTTGATCCTTTAACCTAAGACTATGTAGACTTTCCCAAAGGAGAATCTGAAAGGCAAGTTACCCAGTTATGCTTAACGAATTTAAGGGAATAAAGTGCTTTCATTAATTTTAGTTGCGTGTTTCCATTTTCTTTATATATACTAGGGCTGTGGTTTATAATTATTCTTATCACTGAATTAAATCCTGGAGGATAACCAGCAAAAAAAAAAAAAAAGCAAAACCACAGAATTTATTATGCATTCTTTGTGAGTAACCTGTGGAAATTTTGTAAATTCAAAATTTTCCAGGACGTTGGAGTCACTGTATGTCTCAGCTAGCCCAAATGAATGAGGCTGTAAGTTTGACCATCAAGTCCTGATTTCTTCAGAGACCAGAACCAAGGAGTGCAAAGCAAGCGAGGCTTTGGTGTTGAATCCCTGCTTGGTGCTGGGTAGCTGACCTCAGACAAGCCCGTCTTTGTCTAGCGTGCAATGCGGTTCTTCCAGGTAGCCTTCAGGAACTATTGAAAAGGTGAGGTTAGGAAGTGTCTGTGTGAGGACAGCTGCAGTGATAGCAGACATTCAGTAGAAGGAAGCTATCAACAGTGGCACAGCCAACGTGTCAGCCCTTAAGTAATAAATGCATTGTACGTTAAACATTCATTTTTTTGTAAATAATTAAGCTTGTTAACTAGGGACTTGAGAGACAGACCCATTGTTAGATGGGCTTGTTCTTGGGGAGGACCCTGGTCCAGGTCCCAGCACCTACCTGGCAGCTAACAATTCTCTGTAACTTCAGTTTCAAGGGATCCAAAGCCTTCCTTGAGCTTCCTTGGGCACAGGTTATTCATGTGGTGCACACACATATATTCAGACAAAACACTCATACTCATCAAATATCTTTAAAAAAAAACCATTAAACTAAGAAACTGGTTTTCCTGGAGCCCCATGGTGAATCTTCTTCTGTAAATGGACCAATCACGTTGCTGTATACCATTTATCCTGCTTTTGAACAGCAGCACTTCTTGAAATGGGGCATACCTGTTTGGAATACCAAGTCTCAGTCCCCTCCCCCCATCTTATGCCTCTGCTTGAACATACCTGTTTGCTTTTCTGGTTGGCAAATATTCATTACAAACCACAGAGGTAGCAGCAAACTCCCGTGGGATCCTAGAGCCTGAGCTAAAGAGAATACCAACCCCAAGAGAAAACAGACTGATTTCCAGATTTCATAAATCTTGTCTTCCTTTGGGCATTTAGCTGAAATCTCACAACACATTTAGGTTAAAGTGGGAGAAAAGGTACTCAACCCATGCTAAGAATTTCAGTTATAACCCTGGGAGAGCAGACCTGTGCCAGATTTGATAGAGAGGACCCTTCTAGGACATCTGTCTTTGATAACTTATAATGCAAAGAACAGATCCTTTGAAATTAATCGGTCGATACCAAGCAGTGCTTTTAATAATGCAATGGAGAACTTTTTGTTATGTAGAACAGCCCTTAACCAGTGCTAACTTTGAGGATTGGATTAATTTTTCATGAGTTCATAGCGCTCTGGGCTACTGTTCCAGCATCTTCTGGTTTCTCAGGACCTCCCACCCCCTACCCCTGACATTCAGGGAGATGTGTTTTAAGTATTTCTGTGTGACAGAAGAATTGTGACACTCCATTTTTTTTTTTTTTGCCTTGGGTCACAATCTGGAAGAGTGATTGGGGACTTTGAGAGTTCTCCTAGACACCTATGAGCTAGAGAGACGGTCTTATCTTGCTAGCAAATGTTCTTTCTCTGTCTTCCATTTTCCTTATATCGAAGTAGTACCCTGTGTGCCTGCAGTATACACAGTGTCACAGAACCAGGAAGGCAAGTGGAAGAAAGCAGTGTCACTCCTACTCAGAGATGCCTTCTTTTAAACCCCAAGATTTTATTTTAATGAGAGCTGAGGTGGGTAGCTTATCTTCCACCACCCTTTATCACCAGGAAGGGATCCTGGAGACTCTACCGTTCTGTTGGTTCTGAGTCTGGTTGCTAGTCTCATCCCAGGGAGGTGGAAGATACTAACTTCATTGTTAGCCAGCAGGCTTGGTCTGGTTTTCTGGAGCAAGTCCCTGAATGCCCACCCACACAGACTGCAACCTCTCTCCAAACACCTGTCAACTGTAACACTGGAAGGAAGATATACTAGAAAATGAACTTCAACCTGCCTTTTCTTTCCTAACACTGCATCGTAAGTGGATGAATTGAGGAGTGTCTGACATATGTTTATATAACAGTATTAGAGAAGAGAGGGAGGCAGGCAGAGGAGGGAAGGGAAAAGACATAGTTGTTCTGTGGTCAAAAGATCTGGCCTAAGTGTTGAGGAAACTGTAAATGAAATGCACAGGAGGAAAGCTCTGCAAATCCTTCCTGAGTTGAGGGAAGTGACTCCTGTGTGTCCCGTGCATCTTAGCTCCATCAGCAGTGATAACACGCAGTGATTACCTCTGCATGTCTGGTACCTTGGGTAGACCCATGAAATGCAAAGACCATGTCAGGTCTATGCCTAGTGTTCAACATACCATCTAAGCACTGGGTAAATGTTTGCTGAATGAAAAATTGAGCAAACTAATGAAAGAGCCATGCAAATTAGTCAGGCTTTCCTCCCAAAAGAAATGGGACAAAAAACAAACAAACAAAAAACCTCAAACAATGGTTTATATCCTAGGTGTGCAGAATAGATTTGTAGAATGGTACTGTAACTTTTACTAGTTTAGACATGTATTACAGGCAACACAGCAGAGAGTAATTGGTCCAACAGGATTATTTGTTCAATAAAGAAATTGTGGAACAGCTAAACCTTTTTGCAACCTTCTTTACATATTGTTTAACAGTATGACTGTAATCACTTGCTTCAGAGTTTACCAGCTTCATATTAACACACCCACCTTTTTTGCAGAGGGGTGAACAGAAGCAAGGAAGCCTGAGATTTTTAGATCCTTTTCAAGACTGAACCAACAACAGCCTGGAGCCTGTTTGCAGGACATATCAGGTCATGATATGTATGCGCAACCCCTTTCCTCCCTTTCATTAAGGGATAATTGATTGAGGTTAGAAGATTGCAGAGTCCTGGGAGATTTTTAATCCAGTGCCATCATGTAAAGCTCACTACATCAATATGAAGCTTCCATAGGGGAGTGGAGGAGTAATTGAGATGCTACACCAGCTGGAATCCAGATGAAGACACATTTGGAAGCTTAATCACAATCATGTTCTACACTAAATATTCATCCGTCTGTCTCCCAAAGAGGACAGGAAATTAAGCTGTCAAGGGCAGGAGGGATGAGGGCTTAGCTGAAGAAAGAAACCCTCACCTTAGCCTTAATCTTCAAACATGCTAGGGTGTCTTAGAAGGTGGAGACAAAAGCCTCATCTTAGCAGTTTTGTTTCCTAAGAAAATTTGAGCTGTTTGTACACAGTTTGTCAGCTTTACAGTTACCAAAATGAACTGTTAAAACAACTTAGTCTCCTTACTGTAGGAGAAATACGGATGGGCAATCCCATCTCAACAGAAAAAATCTTTATTGAGCCAATGTAGAGACATGAAAGTTTTGTAAACACTCAGGAGGAGCCTGGGAATTCCTAAACAGAGCCACGGGCTGTTGCTCCGGCCTTGATGTGCAGTGTCCCAGAAGGTAAACTAAACCCTGAATGTAGTCGGTAGCAATTACACGACATGCTCTAGGCTTCCTTCTTGTTCTGAGTTTTGATGCAAATTTTCCAAGTTAAGCTCTTTGTAATTCCATCTAAAATGGTCCCTCGCATCTAAATGTCATTTCAAAGAGCTATTTGGGCAATGTCTAGCTGCCCCAAATTAAATAATTGTCTCCTTTGAAATTCTGGCCAATAGTGTGGATCAAGCATTGGCTTTTGCTCAGAACTGGTGAAGCTCTGTATCATGGTGTCACTGTGTATTTTGAGTTCGTATGAGGTAAGGTGCTTTGACTGCAAGTAACAGAGCGGTGCCTGCTGGAGTGAGGTGTAATAGGTTGCCTTCTCATGTGGTGAGGGTCAGGTAGGGAAAAGGTTGGCTTCCTGCTCTGCCTCTGAGGTTCTCTTGATGCTCTGTCTCCTGGGTGTACTGGTCTCATGCTCCATCTCTGTATAGGATGAAAGGAATGCCCAGCACAAGAGAAGAGCCTGTCTCCGGAGTAAGGTTTTTTCCTAGAAGTTCACCCTTAGATCTTATCCAATGCATCCCATTATTGTATAGCCACTTTTCATTGGCAGAGGTGATAGGAATATGTCCATTCCCCTCTGTATTACTAATTATCCAGTCGAGCAATCTCTCATGTGTGCCCTGTTTCCATCACTAGATACCCGTGTGACCTTAAAATAGTCCAACGAGTTTCACTGCCCATGCTGTAAAACAAGACTATGGGCTCCAGTCCTGCAGGGACCTTTCGGGAATGAAAGCATGGAGCCCAGAGATTTACTCTATTGTCTTTCCTTTCGACACGGTTTGGGGCTGACTTACTAATGAGCTTATACCTAGACAAGAAAGCTTAGAGGCCCATATTGTTTTTTCTAGTTCAACATAAAGTGTAATTTAATTTATATATATGCATAGCTATTTTATTTAAATGTATCATAGACTTGCATACATGTTATATATAAGCACGCATGCCGACGTACACACACACACATGTGTACACACATACTAAACCATCAGTCACAGAGGAGTTCTCCCATGCTGTCCATTGTTCCAGAAATTCAGTGTTCTGGTCTAGTGCCGTTGAGAGTGTCACTCACCAACTGGTGCCAGTTGGCATCCTGTGGGTTCCTGGTTTGTGACAAGTTCGTGAAATAGAGAGTAAACATTTATAGTAATTTGACACCTCCAAGACACTGAAATTGATGCTCATTTTTCTAATACTTGGTCATTTATTTTTAGTTATTTTTTATTTTTATTTTTTATCTACAGTCCAAAGCCTGATCCTTCACAGATGGGGTGAGAAAGCCAGTCAGGACAGACAGATACGGGAAAGCACTCCATCCTTTGTTAAGGTTTATTCGGAGTGAGAGACATGGTCACACAAAGTTGTTAAACAGCACTGCAAACAAAATGGTGTAGAATAATGTCATCAGGAAGTCATAGATGGCCATGTGCCACATGAGTGGCAGGGATAACACTTGCCCGAGACGTCCACAGGACGTTGAGGTCTCGGTGTGGCAGTCTTGGGGAGAGTCTTCCTTAAGCAGGTAGATTTGTTTGGATTTCTCTTGCATCTTGGACCTCCTGTCAGAGCCTGCTCTGTCCCTTCTCACTGCAGCCTGCCGGGTTAATCTCCTGGGTGAGCGTGGGCCTGCAGAATGAAGCTGGATGGAGTTATATGTCAGACTGCAACAGACACGCACTAAATATCTTGCTCCATTATCCCAGACAGGGCTTTGATGTTAGCGTAAAACATGTCCGATTACATGGTACGTTATGTCATGTGTCAAATCAGTGTTGGGGCTCCGTCCTGACACTTTAATTAGTGCTGAGGAGGGGGAGAGTGTATTATTTTTCAATATGAAGGAAAATGTCCCTAACTCCTGTTGAGAACTATCGGGTTATTCACTAACCTGAATGTAGCCTTATCTTTAAAAACATGACCTGTACACAACACTAGGGCAACGACCCTTATATAGTCTAACGAAAGAAGCTTGAGCCAGGAGGCAGAAAGCTTTGTGAAACTCAAGTCAATAGGAGTATGAGTGGGCCACTCGGAGTGTTCTCATCTTAAGTGACACCAATGTTTTACTATTTTCTTTGAAGATTCATCACCATTAAAAGGGGGCTTCTGACCCTTCTCTGCACCTCACAGGCGCATCAGTTGCTGTAGTGAGATCATACATGTATTTAGTTGTTGTAAATGATGCTACCTACTTAAATGGATGAGGATAGGTTCGGGCACTGAAGGGAGAAGACATTGGCTTCTAAGAACTCTAAGTTACTTGGAGCACTGACTTCACACTGTAGTTTGCTTGTTGCTTATTGGTTGATGCCAGTACTTCTACAGTTCTGTAGTTTGGGTTCAACACTACACTGGACCCAGAAAAGTGTCTAGTCATGACTATAGCCCTTTGGCATTTGTGAACGTGGCCCCGAGTAATGAGAAACCTTCAGTTTGCTCTCTGTTCCCAGAAGAAGGTCATCTGACATAATACCGAGTGAAGTCTCTGAGCGTCAATAAGTCCTATTCATGTTGACATCTAGACTCCTGTGTAATTAAGACCTCGGGTCTGGCGCTTGGTTTATCAGTGTGTGTCGATTCTCATTTACATAGACTTTGGTTTTTCCCACTTCACTGCAGAGCCAATGCCCCCCATCCCCAAATGCTATTAACAATGAAAAGGTTGAGGATAGAGTTACCGCCCATCTTGCCTCTAATTCCTGCTTAACATTTCCCTTAAAAAAAGAACATTGCTCCATTCGGAAATTAAATGCTATGTGTTTAGATGTTCTTTATGGCAGGAGAAAGGAGGTAGATTTTCCATTGCTTTGTTCTGTGTTTGGAAAACATCCGATTTCATGCCCTTTATTCAGCTGTGAGGCAGGGGCTGCAGTGTGATCACAGAGTGGCTTTGTCATCATCTCTCCTTTATACACTGGAAAGACTGAAGCTCTTCTCACATCCCTTGGTGCTGTGTGCTGCAAACTAGGATGGCCTCCCTGGTGTGCTAATAATGTATGTTTGCGGTCTGAAGATTGCCTGGTGTAACTGGATTCTAGAAAGAAGATGACTTCTAGGGCTACTGGGAACTGTCCTTCTCCCCTCTGAGCTGTCTGCTTGACAACAGTTATTTGTGATCCAGCCATTTGAATGCTTCTTCTCTGACTGGATACCTTGTACCCATTAGCCAGAGAATAGACCTGAGTTCAGTTCCCATCACTCACATGGAGGCTCACAACCATCTGCAACTCCAGTTCCAGGGGATGCAATGCCCTCTTCACCAAGGGCACCAGGCATGCATGTGTATTGTTTTCTCTGGAATGAGAAATCCATATCCAGGAGACGTTAGAGAAGTTTCCTAAGACCGTATAGACACCAGTTCTGTGACCAGGGAATAAAGAGCATGGCGTCTGTGGATCTTCATTTTCCCACCATAAAACTTAAGAGTAGGGAAAGAAGCCTCATAAGAGGTTCAGCGAAAGATCCTGGAGTGAAAGGCATCAAGAAAACACTCACAGGGTGGCACTATACCATACACATGTTGTTCCGCTCTGTGCTTAAGAGGCTAAAATAAGAGGACTGATTGAGACCAGGGGTTCAAGACCAGCCTGGACAATATAGTGAGACCCTTCCTCCTCCTCCAAAAACAAATTAAAATGAGGGTTGCTTGTAAGGAAGCTACTGTTGTATTTGTGTCCAACACTACCCTTGAGAAAGTTACTACTGGTCCTCTGATAGTTTATCTTTGACAGAAGTAATAGACAAGTATGTTGCTTACTTTGTAGGGTTGCAGCAAAGATTCAGTGAAATTATTCTTATAATGTGCTTAACACAATGATTGACATTGGCTCTCAATTCACGTTGCCTATTAGCCTTTCTGTCCCTACTGATGTTCTGTTACTGATCAGAAACCCATGCTCTACTGAGTGAGACACAGACTTAGTCTACCAAAGGCTCCTTGGTAGCTACCCTCAGTCCCAGAGTTCCCAGGAAGTTTTTAAAAACTAGTACCACTCTACCTCAGTCCACCTAAGAGTTGTCGCCGAGAACTTCAAGTGATGCTCTCTCTGTTCCTGAGCAGAAATGTCCGCTGAATTCTCCTGAATCCGGATGAGAAGGGTTTGAAAAGCTCATCAGTTGATTCCAATGTCAAGTGCCACCGACCTGGCAGAATGACCTGTTAAGTTAGGGGGGAAAATGTGTTTATTGATTCTGATGTCACTGGTGGCATTGTTTACATTTCCTTAAAACCAAAGCCTGGGTCCTGGGGGTGTGGCTCCAAGTGGCAGTGTGCTTGGCTAGCGTGTACAAAGCTCTGGGTTCAACCTTCAACACTGCAGTCAGAACTGATTATTAACTGAAGTATGGGGAGAAACACATATAAACTAGATATGGTAAATACTTGAATGAGGCTCGAGAAATGTCCTATGTTTATAAGTAGACCTCAGAATGTGCACTGTCATTAAGTAAGGGGAATGGGTGGGGAAACTCAGGGAGGTGCTGGGAGAAAGGAAACTATGATCAAAAAATACTGTATGGAAAAAAATTTAAATCATGGAGAACAAGTAAAAATTCTAAGAACACAGAATTGGTCTGAACTTATTTTCGCTCTCCTCCCTTCCTTCCTTGCTCTCCTCTCCTCTCCTCTCTCCTTTCCTCTCCTCCCTCCCCCTCTCTCCCTCCCCTTCCCTCTCCCTCTCTTTCTGGTTTTTTGAGATAGCATCTCAGTATGTATCTCTGAGACCAGGCTGGTCACAGAGCTCAACCTGCTTCTTCCTCCCAAATACTGGGACTAAAGAGGCACACCACCAAGCCTGGCTTCTAATAACTTATTTTTAACCTGGATCTTAAAATATGTCATCCTATTTTTACTCAACTAAATTCATTTACCTGGTAAATAGCAGTACACATTTTCCTTATGCTTCCATTGACAAGGCACTTTAATTGGGGTTCCTAAGAACCCAGGGAAGCTGGACTTTTGCCCTCTTGGCACAAGTGGGGAAATTGTGACAAAAAAAAAGTGAGTTAAGTTGCCTGTCCCATTACACATGTGTGAGCTGGAAGCCAGACTGAATTTGGAGTGATTTTATTTCCCCTCTCCTGCTAACTTGTCCATACTGCCTACTCTGACTCCACTTTTAAGTTATAAAATCTCTTAAGGGCACTTCTGTGACAAAGGAAACCTACCCAACAGCCTCCTCTGGAGTCTCTTCTTGTATTTGTGACCAGCTTCAGTCTTTCCTCAGGCCTTAGCCATCCTCATCGTGATTATCACTCAGTTCTGGCCCTGCTTACTGAAATTCCTCCAATGGCTGCCTAGATTGCTTTGCAGCAATCCACAGGCCTGCTCTGCTTGACCCCTGCCCCCACCCTCCCTGCTCTGTTCCTGCTCACCATGCCCCTGTCAGCTCCAGCTGCTCCAGATTCCACAGCCAGGCCAGGCCCTTGACCCTTCATGCATGAGCAACACTGTTTCTTTTGCAACAAAATGTGATTCCTCTTCACTTGGCCAAGAAAACCTATCTTCGCTGTTACCTCCACAAACTACAAGCCGGTCTTCCTCGTTGGATGAGACTATTCTTTTACCCTTCCATGTTGCAACCAGATCTTTCTTAGTTGCTCTTGTTCTGATTTGGATTTATGGGGGGTGTCAGTCCTGTCCCAAAGCATCACCTCGCTATCTTTTTTCTAACGCTCTAGTCTCAGACCCCAGCATAGTGCTTAGCACATAGTAGCTACTCAATGTGTATAGACTCAATGAAAACTCCACTACGAGGATGGGTTGTTTATTCATATTCTGCTGAGGGCTGGTACAACTTTACTGCCTGTACCTGCTGCAAGCCAGAAGGTGTGAGTACCTGCAAGAACTTGACTTTTCAGAGCTTCCCCGACTGTGTTATCTAAGGCTGCTGCTTACACTGGACGCTCTAAGATGTGTTTGCTTTTTGACTATGTTCATACACTAATGTGAGTGGGGATGCCATCAGAGTCCAGAAGAGGGTGTCAGACCCCTGGAGCTAGAGTTACAGATGGTTGTGATCTACCCTACATGGTGGCTGGGAACCTAACTCTGATTCTCTTTAAGGCCAATCGATGTTCTTAGCCACTGGGCCAGCAGCCCCTATACTGATAATGCATGACAGGAAATGTGAGACGGAGTGGCTTCCAAGCTAGAGAGGGCTCAGTTTAGTCAAACCAGGAGTAGAGTGTCCAGAGCCAACCTGCTCTCCTTTCCCCTGCTTCCCCAGAAGTCAAACCATGGATCTAGTAGATAAATACAGCACCAGAAATCATACATCTGTATTGTATTCCCAAAGGTTCCAGCTTTAGATAAACTGCTCCTATTAGCTAAACTTCAGTTTCTTTACCATTAAATTGGGTGTGATATTTCATTCCACCCTTAACTCACTGCATCATTTTGTGGATAAAATGGGGTAAAAATGAAAATATTTTGAAGAGGTAGACATCCTTCACTTTATTCCTTGTGCTTGTGTTACATAGAGATGGTTTAGTCTCCTTAAGGATTTTTAAATGGAAGAAGATGCACTGATCTCCCTAGGTAAGGAGACATCTCGAAGACAAACAAACCGAGAGTTGAATGCATTTTTCTCTGGCACCAAGGAATTAGGTGGGTGGGTAGAAGGCGACAGTGGTTGCTAACAGACCTCTGCCTGCAGATCAGGATATTGTTTGGCACCTACCCTGTCGCCTACTTTTCTAAGCAATTCGTAGGTCGCATAACATCTGGAAACCAAGATGGGGCACTATGAGTGAGTTGCAGGGTGTTGGGTGGGTAAAGGTGGATTAGTGGTCGTGATGGCGGATGGATGCGGAGTGAAGTAAAGAGACGGAGCAATGGAAGTCATCAGTACCATCTTAGCAGTTTGGCTATTTAGTCATGAGGAAGGAAGATGCTGTCAGGGAAGGCTGCCTAGAATAGCATGGAACAGTCAGGAGTGACTTGAATCAAGTCAGGTAGAGGGCAGGTCTAGCAAGGCAGCTAGCTGGTGCTTCCTGCTCTCGAGGGTGGGGCTCAATAGAGGACTCATGTCCCAGAAGCTGTCTGGATACAGCCAAAGTAGTGGCTTTCCCCCCTTTCCCAGGAGCTGAAGTGACTCCCACAAGGGGAGGACAACACTGGGGGTGCGGTGGGGACAGAATAGAAGGGACCTAAATACAGTCAAGGATGTTGGCTTTGGTTAGTATATAAAAACTAACAGGATTAATGGAGCCTCTGGGTGTAGAATGTGTGGACACTAATTGCCCCTAAATTACAGTGGATTCCATTGAAACTGAGAATTCTCAACAAACCAGCTCTGCCCTTCTTTCTGCCCCCCCCCTCCCACACAATGTTAAAATGAATGTGTCATTGTGACTGGGATGAAAGGTTTTGAATTTATTTTCCATTTCCCTCCAAGATCTCTTGTTTGCAAAATACAGGAGAGTCTGGGCTACTAATCTAATTCCAGTTTTATTTCAAATTAAAAGAAAAAAAAGGTAGTCTAGGGATTGGGTTTTCCAGAAGGGCTGGTCCAAGCCAGCCCCTGCTTGGTTTCTCCACCACACCAGTGACTCTAATTAGTGGTTCTCAAAGTTGATTGTACCTCTGAACCCTGTTAAATCAGAGCCCACCCCCAGAGCCTCCTCAGAGTGAGTTTGAAAGAGGGGAGCCCCGATCTGCATTTCTAATGAGTAATCCAACAATGCCACTGCTTCTAGTTTAGGGCCTGACCACAAGGGCTTTGCTTTGAAAACCACCAAGAAACTAGGAAAATGGGAAAGAAATGTAAGGAACCTAGCCTTAGGAAAGGAGTGTGAATCTTTAAATCCTAAAGCTGTGTCTGCTTGCAGGGTGAGGCAGACTGAAGCATTATTTCTGAAATCAACTGTGTGTGTGTGTGTGTGTGTGTGTGTGTGTGTGTGTGTGTCTCCTCTAGGTTTTCATAAGGCACACTACTGTCATGGGGTCACCACCTCTTGCTAGATAGCATGGAAGACAGAAAGGGGTTTGGAATAGAACAGGCCTACCCTGGGACTTGAAGTCCCTCCTCCCCCCTCTTGTCTGTTGGTAGTTACTGTCAAGAGTTTTCTCCACTGTTCTCACACCTCCAGTCTGCTGTATGTTCTTTTTGCCTAGAGGCCACCAACAGGCGTCCATGCCATCCCACTTTTATTTACAGGTCACTTGTATGTAAGACTGAGTAACTGCTAGGCTGCTTTTGGTAATGTTTCCAACACTTTTCAAAACACTGGACAAAGTGTGTCAACAGATTTGGGACTTTAGTTCTGACCTTGCCTCTGGCTTACAGTGTTAGTCATGAGAAAAACATTGCAACCCCTGGGTAAGATTTTACTCATCAATTAGAGGAGGGAGTTAGTCTAGCTAGCTTAGTTGCTATTCTCTTTGGGGGCAAATGAATATAAAATATATGGGTCTCTTCCCAGACCCAAAAAAAAAATGCACAGATGTACCTAAATGCAGAATGTTGCCTACAGATTTTAGACTGCCTAAATAATAATAATAATAATAATAATAATAATATAGCAATAATAGGCAATGGCAACAGGTGGTTTTTCCCCAGGTGCTAACTATGTGCCAGGTATCCTATTGCCATACCCTGGCAAGAATGCTCAATCACAATGTGCCCATCACAATGTGAGAAACCATGGCAGGAATTCTACTCAGGTCACAACAGAATGTGGCTGGAGGAATCCCTGTACTATTCTGCTGATGATCCATTGCAGTTTAGGTGTTTATGACCCTGGGTTATAAGTGGACCCTACTCTGGGTGGTATTTCAAGTTCTGAGGTTTAGAAGTCACAGATTTGGTTGTTTGTAGCCTCGAGCACGAACAAACACCAGTAAAATGACCCACGGTGTTCTTAAGACTTTGATGGATCAAAGGCGGTCACAAAATTTAGAATTTAAAGTACATTTGGAACTCCAACTGAGGAAAGCCGGCAGCCATAGAGCCACACCTCCCTCCTTTGTATGTATCTTAAGAAAAAAAAAATGAATGCTTTCTTATCATAGTTTCTGACCAGAGGCAGCTTCAAGGCTGTGGAAGCAGCCCATCTCTGCCTTGGCAGGTCAGTAATGTGACGAGATAAAGGGCAGCTCCTTAATGAAAACCACTCTGCCTCCTGCCAGCAAAGGAGTTTTCTTAGTGCATTTCAAGTCCTCTAACACCTCTTCCCAGATCAATGGCTTTTCATAAATGCACCAGGAGATCTTTGAACCACTAATGCTTCAGGGGCTGTTTAGGTTTGGAGTCAAACTGTTTAATCTAACTCTCCTCCAAGTCTGGTTCTATTGAAAGGTCTCCGGCAATGTCTAAAAAGCAGAACCACCATGGCCAAGTGGCGTCCCCTGCCTTGGCCTCCTGTTTATATAAGCAAATTGGACCAGGCTGATTACATTCAGGGTGGGGGGAGGAGGAATGGAATGGCATGTGGGTCATGGTAAAGAGTTGAGTGAAAAGGAATCAATTTAAAGGTGCCTTTTGTTCAGAGTGTGGCAAGTCATTTGCCAGGAAAGACGGGGAAGGCTTCGATTGGCTTCGTCAGCGGAGTAAAGTCAGCAACAGATGATGCACTTCAGTAAAACTATGTCATGCCAGAGAATGGTGGGCCAAACTCCCCAGTGTTCTTGGGGAAATGAGTGCCATTTAATTTCAATAGTAGCTCTAGCATGTAAGCCAGTTCAGGGTCTTTACAGAAAGCAGACTGTGAGCAGCAAGGGATGTCATATGAAAGGGCAGCCTTTCTTCTGCCCAAAGCTGCTCCCACACTAGCTTCCACGGGAATAATAGAGAGAAAACAACAGTAGGCCTGTGCCCTGTGCAAGCCTGTGCACTGGGCTTTAGCCCATCAGCTGTTATCAAATGCGAAAACAGTCTCAGCACAGATGACCAAGTTGGCCAATATCACACTTCCCTGGGATGGTAACCATAATTATCTCCTACTCTTGCCTACCAAGCCATGTGTGTCTACCCATGTGGACACGATCCACTGTCATCTCTATAAAGTTAGCTCGTTGACCCCTAGAGATCTGTGGCTTTGTTGTTCCAAGTGGTCACACATAATATCCCCTTTATTTGAACTTCTCTTTTATGGAACATACGGTATTTTCAGCTTGCTTCTCACCATAGTATGCAGCACAGTAAAGAGCTCCACTTTTTTTTTTTTTTAGTTTTTGTTTAAGGGGTGCTATGGTTGGGAGGGATAAACCCAGTGTTTCATACATGCTGAATAATTCTTTTATTCTTGAAAAGTCATTTTAAAAGCAGCATTGTGACTTGATTTTTAACATTTATTTCTAATGTGCATGAGTGTTCATTATGTATGTATGTATGTATGTATGTATGTATGTATGTATGTATGTGCACTGTGCTTGTTATACCCCTGGCAGACAAAAGAGGGCACCAGAACCCTTGGAACTAGAGTTACAGGTAGTTGTAAACTGCCCTAGCCATGTGAGTGCTGGGAACTGAACTAGGGGCCTCTGCAAGAACAGCAAGTGTTCTTAACCACTGAGTCATCTTTCCAGCCCCATGGTTTTTAAAGCCATAATTGTCATTTTTATTATTCTATTAATATAAGCTCACCGCATTAACTCTTGTCTTAGGTAACAAAATTAAATAGAGACAAAAAGAAGAAACGATTTTTAGTATTGTGGTATGTAGTCTGCTTTTTCACCTGTGTGCGTACATTAATAAAACACAGGGGACTTCTTTCTTTGTCAAAAGCTGTAGAACTTCTGTAGCTTCCATGCCGCAGCCCCACGTATAATGCTCTTCTAAGTAGTTATGCCATCGTTTACTCCATCTGCAGTTGATGAACTGGGCCCCCTTCCTTTGCTCATCTCTACACAGGTGCAGCAAGGCTCTCTGTCCTTACAACCTGATGCTTGTCTTCCTGTCCCTGTTTTTGACTTGGCTTCTTGGAAACTTCAGACCCTTTGTCTGAAAAAATGATTTTAGAAATGACAGGATGTAGCCTTTGTCTACTTCAGGGTACTTCAAATTACAACACTCAGGTTTTAATGTAAAAACTGGATTGAGGTGGTTCAAGTTAGAACAGCAGAGATTCTCAAGTCCTCTTTTTTTTTTTTTTTAACTTGTCCCACCAAAATATTTTAAAGCTGGGTGGTGGTGACTTTGTCTGTGGCTGTGACCATGCATGCCTTTAACCCAAGCACTAAGGAGGCACAGGCGGTGGATCTCCAAGTTTGAGGCCAGCCTGGACTGTGTCCCAGGAAATTAACATACCAGGGAGCATGGAGGTGTTTCTATTAACGTCCTGTCTGTGGAACTGCTGTGTATCAGTAGGTCTGGAGTTGAGACTTAATGAGTGCCAGCAAGAGAATGGAGAGAGGGCGCCGACCAGATTCCTGGGATTGTGTTGTAAGTCATTCTTTTAGGCTCATGGGCATCAATGATGATTTGACCAGAGGTATCTTAGGACCAAGCCAGGTACACAAGAAGAATCTGAGAGAATTCAGGGTGCTTATGGTGGGTGATATGGTAGATCACCAGGTCTTCTATTTATTATTTTCCATCAGCCAAATGAAGCAATTTTTAGATTTACATTTAGATGATTTTTTTTTGATGAGAGATCACCATGGAGATGGAATTGAAAAGCCTTTTCTTCACAACATTTCTGTGAAACCATTTGTTTAATTATTTGCATACTGTGTCTCTGGGAGGCCCCTAGACGTCTGTGCTTCTCCCTCTACCAAGAAGTGCTTGATTTCAGCCCCTCTTGGATTCTGTACAGCAGAGGCATCCAGGTCTCCCATATGCCAGGGCTCTTCCAGCAATGAGATGAGACTCTTGTAACGTCCCACAATCAATCCCAGAAAAGGAACCCAGGAGTGAAAAAGATCAGAGAAAGGAAAGAATGTTAAAGAACGTGCCTTCTGTTCTCTGGGAATGGTTCTGCGTGTAATTTGTCTAGACCCAGTTGAGTTAGTCTCGCCTGCACAAGCCCCTACCAAGGTGGAGCTGGTAGAATGAGATGGCCAGTCAAAGTTGCCTTCCAAAGTGGTCCAGGAATGCAGGGGCCCAAGTTGTCCTTTTGTTGTTCTTGTTATTGTTGTGGCTGTGGTGGTTCTAGAATTATTTGTGAATTCATACACTTTTCTTTTTTTTATTTTATTTTATTTTCCAGTTTAAATTTAGATAAGAAACAAGGTTGCTTCACAAGTCAGTTCCAGGTCCCTCTCCCTTTCCCTCCCCTCCTCCCATGCCCTCCCCCCAAGCCCCCCCCTTATCCCCTCATTCCCCCAGGGAGGGTGAGGCCCTCCATGGGGGTGTCCATAGTCTCATACACTTTTCTTAAAGGAGTAATTTCAAGATTCCAAGTAGATTCAAGCTAGATTAAAAACAAAAGTAAACATTCTCTAGTCATTCTTGAACTTTATATAGAAAAGTCCCTTCTAAACACCTCCTTTCTGTCTACTTATTAGCCAAAAAGAATGTAGTGTTTCTGGAAACTTCCAATGCTCTGTCTTGATCTATACTTCTATTCAGGGTTTGATGATGTACCAGCTCCAACGAGCAAAGCTCCCAATGCATAATAATTTGGTTTTACAATTTGGCTTCCACATTGTGAGGCTTGGAAGTGTTTGGAGATGTCAGCTGTCGAAGCTTTGTCCAGTGCATGGATCTGGGATGATACTGCAATACGTGAGCTGCAGCAGCTTCAAGCCAAATCCGTGTCTTTGGTTGATACCTCTTCTTCCTGTTCATGCCAGCCTATGTCTCTTTCCCTCATTACTTTGCTTCCTCACTTTCTCTAAAGGGGTTGGTTTGTTTCTGGTAGTTCAGTTTGCTCTGGAAGAAGTCATGTGATGGCTCCAGCTTGACATGGAGCCCAGGCTATTTGTGTCACACTCCATTCCTGGTAGCAAGCGTTGTTGCTTACCTGCCTGTGCTCATTTCATACATTTTGATGAACTAGCTATGTCCTGCACACTGTTGCACTGTGGGGACCAGGATACCACAGGACTAGTCAACCTTGAAATTCTTAAAGACATTTTGACAGCTTCCAGCAAGTAAAAAACACATATCCAGCTCACTCCCTGTTGAGAGGCTTTTGATTGACAGCTCTCTTGTTTTAATGCTAGAGAATTTGTATCCACCTACACAAAACATGGGGGCAGCACACTATATTAGAAAACACAGAGTCCCTGCTAAATGCCATTCTGTTGTTTACTAGACAAGTCACATGGATGATGCTGTTACCATGTGCATTTCCAATGCCCCCACTCCAACGGGGAGAATGACCATACTCACGTTGGCCCGTTGCTAAATACTTCTGTTGTGTTCATGTTCTGTACCACACCCAATCCTTGGATTAGGTTACTGGCTCAGGGATCTGCCAAATGTGTAAATGCTTGTTCTTTGCTTTTGCTTCATATCCTTTCCCATTTTCTAATGCAACAAAGCAGGGCTTTAAGCTGGGGTGGGCTGTCTTCTTTATTACACTTAGGTGCTGAAGCATAGAATACGCTCTTTTTTTAATTGGCTTGCCTCTTGTTCCCCTTGGGAAAGGTATCAAGGAACACACTGGAGGACCCTGACCTCTCCATACACTGTTTCTTCTTGCATTTTCCTGTTATCCCAAACCCATCCTATCCAATAATGGGCTTGTAGATGGAGAAATTGAGGTTGAGTTTCACTGAGCTTTTGATCTTTCGCTGTGTTCAGCAGTAAGAACACTTTTTTGTACGAGGCAAATATAAGAAATATATAGTGAACATAAACTCAGTCTGCAAGCGTCAGTCAACAAGAAAGGTGGCTTAGTTTATAAAAATGTTTCCCTCATGTCCACTTTCCACAAAAAAACCTGCAGACATTCTAAGCTCTCTTTCCTTCTTCCCCACTTGGGTGGGTGTGAGTTTCCAAGGGTTTTAGTGTTGCTTAGCAGAATGGAGGCAGAGAAAATATACCTCAAAGATATACTGCCTAGTTTTATGTCAACTTGACACAAGCTAAAGTCATCTGAAAGGAGGGAACCTCAGTTGAGGAAACGCCTCCGTAAGATCTGGATGTAGGGCATTTTCTTAATTAGTGATTGATGGGGGAGGGTCCAGCCCATTGTGGGTAGTGCTGCCTCTGGGCTGGTGGTCCTAAGTTCTATAAGAAAGCAGGCTGAGCAAGCCATGATGAGCAAGTTAGTAAGCAATACCCCTCCATGCCCCCTTCATCTGCTTCTACCTCCATGTTCCTGCTTTGAGTTTCTGCCCTGACCTCAATAATGAACAATGATTTGGCAGCATAAGCTAAATAATGCCTTTCTTCTCCAAGCTGTTTTGGATATGGTGTTTCGCCACAGCAATAGTAACCCTAACTAAGAAACTGTACCAGGATTGTGGGGGTATGTCTGTCTGTAACAGACCTAATCATATGTTTTAGGGAGGATTGTGGAAGGACTTTGCAACTTTGGGCTTCAAAATTCATTGAGTGTTCGAAGCTCTGTGAACCATTCTGTGGGAGCATGGAAGGTGAAAATGTTGAGAGCAATGCAGACGATGGAGGTCTGGTCTGTAAAACAGCAGAGGGAAGTTTGAGTGTCCCTTAATGACTCTACCAGGGCCATTTGCTGTTATTTTGAGTTAAGAATCTGTGGTTCTGCTTAGCTGTGGATTAATAATCATCCATGATTGACAGGATACCAGAAACACTGAACTAAAACCTTTGCTTTAGGGTCAGCTGATGGTGGTTCACTGAAGTTAAGAAACTGGCGTTGATTCAGAGACTAGCATCACGGAGGTGAAATCTCCTGCGAAGCGTTTCCTCAGGGTCAGCACAGAGAGGCTGTGTTCTAGAGGCCACCAAGGTTGTACTCCACACTGGCAGCCAAACTTGGATCACACAGGTGGTACTGGCTTTGAAGGCATGAAGAGGTTATGGGTAGCAGCTGAGGCTTAGCGCTGTGTGTCAGGACTAGAGTTCCTGAGGAGAGCTCAGGAGAGGCTCTCTTGGTAGCAGTGGAGTCCAGTTGCAGCAGAAGACCTCAGCATTTTGGAGCCAGCGGTACCATAGGATGGCTTCCAAGCCTAGAAGACAAACTGGGTATGTTGCAGAGGCCCTTTGGAGGAGTCAGGATCATGAGTGGATCCCACCCACACGTTAGACAATGAGTTATTTACACTGTTGGAGTTTGCTTTGTTCAGATTGTGACTATGCCCTGGTACTTCCCTCTTTAAGTAAGTGTTTATTTTTTATTTTACAGAAGCCACAGTTGAGAGACTTGAACGTTTAAAGAAATTTTGAAACTTTAAAAGAGACTGGATTCAAACAAACAAACAAACCTGGGTTTTTAAATGTTTGAATTTTTAAAGACTGGGGAACTTTTAATTTTTGAATATTTGTATTGTGGTGTTTATATTAATGTCCAGTCCTGGGGGTGAACAAGAAAGGAAAGATTGTGGGCTTAGCAGTGATGTGTTTGTGTGTAAGATTGGCAAGAGGTCAATTTGCTGTCTAGTTTGATGTCAGCTTGACCCAAGCTAGAGTCACCTGAAAGGAAGGAACCTCCTCAGTTAAGAAAATGCCTCCATAAGACCTGACCGTAGGGCATTTTCTTAGTGGTTCATAGAGGATGTGGTTCAGCTCATTGTGGGTGGGAACCATCTCTGGGCTGGTAGCTCTAGATTCTATAAGAAAGTAGGCTGAGCAAACCAGAGATTTGATGGCCTCTGCATCTGCTCCTGCCTCCAGATTCTTGCCCTGTTTTGTGTTCCTGCCAGGACTTTCCTCAGCGGACTGTGATGTGCGAAACAAATTAACCCTTTCCTCTCCAAGTTGCTTGGTCACGATGTTTCATCACAGCAATAGAAATTCTAAGCTAAGAGGTAAATGGCTGCGAGTCTGCTTCCTGAGTGTGCCTCTTCCCTTTAGCTCCTGAAGGCACAAGCAGTTATCCTCCTGCTTACTCCTCTCGGAGGGGCTGGGAGAAGCTGAAGACTGTTTTGAACCGGGTGACTAACTGCCACCATGAGTTTGCTGCTCATTTCATGCTCCCGCCCCAGGATGGAGAGTCAGGGGTGTTTCTAGTGGATTTTCTGCCTTGAGTGGCCCCAAATAGTCTCCACAGATCTCTGATTCTGTCTTCCCCTTGGTCTAACCTTCCTCTAATCCTGCGTCTGTCACAGGGAGGTAAGGAAGGGGTTTCCATATCTGCTCATCCATGGCTTTGGTACCTTCACTACCTCTGTTGTCTTTCCCTGAGGTGGAGGCGGCTTTGGAAGGATCGGGATCCTAATGCTGGTGGAGCCAGTAGACCTTGGGTACACTTGGGTTCAGAGCAGCACCGTCTGGTAAAACTTGCTGTGGTGATGGTCCTGTTGTGCATGTTCTTTTTCCATGCTTGCAGCCAAAGCCACCCGAGTGATGAGATGGGCCCTTGGGATCATTTCACTTTCATTCACTTAGATTCAAATAGCCATATGTAGTTAGAAGCCACCGTATCAGAAAACATAGGTCTAGATTTTTGAAACTCAAAAGACAGAGTTAGAGTCTTTGTTCCCTACATGGAGCTGGAACAATCCATCCCCAAAGCATCCTGTATCCTGCCTTCCCAGGCATAAAGGAGTGTGCTGTTTAAGAGGGAGTTCTGTGAAACATGTTAGTTAACACTTCAAAGTAAAGTACTACATACACAAACATATTGAAAAGTGGTATTTTGCCTGCAAATTTCAAGATTCCATTTTTTTTCTGCTGAGTAGTACTTCATTGTGTAAATATGCCACATTTTCTCTATCTACTCTTCAGTTGAGGGGCATCTAGGTTGCTTCCAGGTTCTGGCTATTACAAATAATGCTGCTATGAACATAGTTGAGCAGATGTCCTTATTGTATGAATGTGCATGTTTTGGGTATATGCCTAAGAGTGGAATTGCTGGATCTTGTGGAAGGCTGATTTCCATTTTCCTGAGGAATTTCCATACTGATTTCCAAAGTGGCTGTACAGAGTTTGCACTCCCAGAAGCAGTGGAAGAGTGTTCTCCTTTCTCCGCATCCTCTCCAGCATAGAATCTTGAAATTTGCAGGTAAATGGATGGCACTAGAAGAAACCATCCTGAGTGAGGTAACCCACTCACAAAAAGACAAACATGAACCCTCATCCAGTGGCTGATGGAAGCAGAGGCAGACACCCATAGCTAAAAACTGAACTGAACTCCTGGAACCCAGTTGCAAAGAGGAGTGATGAGCAAAGGAATCAAGACCAGACTGGCAAAACCCACAGAGGCAGCTGACCTAAACAAGAGGGAGCACATGGACCCCAGACTGATGACTGAGAGACTAGCATGGGACTGATCCAAACACCCTCCCCAACCTGGGACCTTGCAGAGTAGATTAGTAATTGTTTCTGGCATACAAATGAACTCTGGAGGGATTCTCTCTCAGTCTGGTCACATTGGGGAGGACCTAGGCCCTGCCCGGGATTATATGACAGACTCTGAAAATCCCTCATGGAAGGCCTTACCCTCCCTGGGAAGTGGAGGGAAAATGGGGTGGGATGGGAGTTTGGGAGGAATGGGGGGCTGGGGAATGAGGGGAGGGAGAGGGAACTGAGAGTAACATGTGTAAAAAGTTAAATGAAAAAATTATTATAAAATAGTGGTATTTTACCACTCAAACCAGTGAGCAACCCAAGCCTGAGTATCGTCCACCTCTTAAATGGCTGAGGCACCTCTAATGGACCACAGGCATACTGGCAAGTTGATAAACAATTGCCCTTTTTCTGCCTAAAATCTAGTATGGTGTGTTGAGATGTACAGACTTACATAGAAAATCATGGCTTCACAGAGTGGTGACTTGCTTTAAGGGATACAGACTCTGCCAGGATGGTCTAAGGCCAGGTCTGCCACATTGTATTGAGAATTCATCCCTAGTACCCCACTGGCTCCTCTAGCATTCCAACCATGATGCTAGACTGTTACATCTGCCCTGGAAGTGATTATCTCCTAGAGAAAGGGCCACACCTCTTGATCCGGCCATGTGTGTGGCAGGGCGTCCACTAGTCAGCAGGAGGGATGACGAGCTCCCTATGCCTTTGTAAGATGTGAGCAGAGACCCCAGGCAAAACTAGTTTCCAAACCTACCACCCTCTCTAATTCTTCATCTCTTTTCTCATATCCTCATATCCTCATGGCTCGAGGTTTTAGAGATACTAGGGATGTTCCGAGTAAAGGGAAGACTCCACTCCTTAACTCTAACGTCCAGCCTAAAGGAGGAAGCTCAGTATTTAAATTAAATTAATTCAAGCTGCTGTAACAAATGGACTTAATATAATGCATAAAGACTCAAGCTGATTGAGGTTGAGTTCTCTCTCATTTAAAAACCAAAATAGCTTTTCCTACTGGGCCAGCGCTTTGCCTTCAAGTGAGAAGGAAGAGATCAGAGTCCCGTCAGCAAGTAATGATTAAGAGTAGATTATGAACCCCAATACCTTCCGGGGCCCTCAAGAGTCAATGCTGGGCTTCTGTGCAAACAGGGAAATTGTATGCAGGCTAGAATCTTATAATTTTCCCACCCATCTGTTTGATCGGATTTGGTTATAGGATCATGCCTTGTTGCAAGGAAGGCTGGGAAATGTAGTGTAGTTTTGGAACCAGGAAGCGGAAATGACCATGTTTAAGGGTTAGCCAGGCTTTCTCATTCATCCAAAATAACAAATGGCAGATTTTTGTTTTAAGAAGCCAGATGGTAAAATAAATATTTTAAGCTTTGTAAGTCATGATTTCTCTGTCTTACTCTCTTCTATGACTACGCTATGGCTGCAACATAAAACATTAACAAAATGGTGGGGCTCCTCCTGTAAAGCTCAGTTTCATAGACAGACAAATAGCCTATTATGGCCCCAGAACCATAGTGTATCAGCCACAGTTGTAGTCCTGGGTCAATGCATTCCCAGCAAAACACAAAACAAGAATAGGTCAGATTATTTGCAAAGAACTACAAAAAGTGTCTGTGTTTCCTGGAGCAGAACTGGCGGCATTGAGTGCAGACAGCTTAAGGGGGCATAAGAGGAGTCTGGGAAAACATTTGATTAGGACACTATAAAAGAGATGGTTCCAGCTATGTTTCAAAGGAAAATAATGGTAGTTATCAAAAAGTTGTTTATTTAAAAGCATAAGTTTCAAGTGCCACACTCAGTATCTTTGGGGTGGGACCAAAGGGTACATATTTTCAGCATGATTCTTTGCTGTTTAAGCAGGTAGTATGGGTATTATGAATCCATTAAGTAAAAAGTCATTAGTAGCCTGCCCCTGACATGAGCATGTGGAGGACATAAAGTAATATACAGCTTGTGCATGGAGCTACTGATTCAGGGAAGCCAAACTCTCCTTCAAAGAAACTAGCAAGACTCAAGAGGATGGCAGTGGGCTTACAGAGTTTTCTGACTTTTTTAAAAATTTATTTACTTGGGACTCTGTTTTTGTGATGATCATGTTCTGAAGTAGTTGATTATGTAAGTCATAGGAAAGAGTCAAAACTTCCAAGCCAAGTTGGGCATGGTGGTGCACACCTTTAATTCCAGACCTTGGGAGGCAGAGGCCTGGTCTACACAGTTAGTTCCAATACAGTAAAGTTATGTAGAGAGACCTTGTCTCTCTCTCTCTCTCTCTCTCTCTCTCTCTCTCTCTCTCTCTCTCTCTCTCTCTCTCTCTCTCTCTCTCTCTCTCACACACACACACACACACACACACACAATTTCCATACCAAGCTGCTCTAGACAGGGATTTTTGCTTGCTCTTGTTGAATGAATTGTCCCTGCTGGAAGATTGGATTCCTAATTCCTAAAGCTTTGTGACTCCTGTCCCTTATCCCCCTGCCAGGATACAGCTAAAAACCCTCCCCCCAATCTTCTGAAATATTTAGGGCTGCTATACTGGCTTCCCTTCTGTTGCCCAGCAACCAGCATGAGGGAGGCTAATTGGTCAGGAGAGCCAGGGAGTGGCTCCCTTATCACCCTAGTTGTCAGTGCAGGGTCCCTGAGTGCACCTCAGCAGGGAAATGTAAAACACAACGTGGGTGACCTTGAAAAGGTCACCTCTGGGGTGCCTGGAGAAGGCAGTCACATATGCCAGTCCATCTGTTCATGGCCCAAAGATGTGGAAGCAGACGGAAAAAGAAATCCACCTCAAGACCCCTACTTTCCTCTAGAAATGACCAATTGCCTACCTTCAGAATTGGTGGGAATATTTGAGTCTCTGAGCAATAAAATACAAAGCACTGAAGAGTGAATAGCAAACCAATATGTGTATTTCTGTAGTTCAGAAAAAACACACAGAGATAAGGGAGAAAAGCTGGAAAACCACCCCCCTGAGATTTCTTTTATGTTAAATACTGGGAGTTCTGTGCTCAAGTCTGATTTCTGAGCATGGCAACTTGCCCTTAAATAACCAGATCTGCTCCTTTCTCCAGTCTCCATCTCCATCCTGGGAGTCCTGGCATCCTGTTCTCACCTGTCTGCCTGGGAATATGGAATGCCTAAGCCAAGCCCTGTCCTCAGCAGCCGGCAATGTGGGAGCCCAGGGTATGGTTCTGGCAGCTAACATGCTCCCTTTCTTGGCAAGACAGCCTTGACTTTTACTGTCCCTTCCAGAAGCCTTTGGGTGAGTTTGGGAAAATGTAAAAACTCAGGCTAGAGAGACTTGCATAAGCCTTGGTTCACTCCCCAAATGCAGTTGTGGGCAGCCCGGTAGCCTCAGATCTTCTGAGACTGACCTTGAAGGTAATGAATATCCCCTCCGCTAGGGATCCCAACTCTGTATGTACTGAGGCCTGGGAACTTGCCCTTCTACAAGCTTCTCCATGCTTCTGATGCAGATGTGTAAGCGATTCACGCCACACTGGGGCAGTGGGATAAACAGGAAGCATGGGAGGGCAGGCAGAGTCAGAATTAATTGCTTTTTCTTTTGACTCACAGCAGTCGTGATCTCGATTAGCTGTGGAATCTCACTAGTAGCTTGGAATCAAAGCGCCTTTCCCTGTTTCACTATAATCTTCTTCCTACTAAAGCCCATTTCCCTTTCTTTAAGTCTCAGTGACTCTGGATTACCTCTCCAACTCCAATGCTTGACCATATTCTGGAATTGGGTTTTTGGTTTTCTTAAAAAATAATAAATTTGTTGATAAACACAAACACATAAACCTTCTCTTGGGTCTTATTTTTGGTACTTTTGTTCACCCTTCCCAGAGGTACTGCTGTGGCACACACCCTTGGGGTCATCCGTTTCTAGAACAGGACATTCTGCTTTCCATGGTCATACACACAGGCACACCGGAAGTAAGAGTCCAGCTGAAGAGTAGATACAGTGTATCTGCTCTGCCCAGCTCTGCTGATGTAAGGCCTGCCGTGAACGATGTGAACCCAGCCCAAGCTGCACAAGAGACTGGTTTCCTTGCTTGCTTTGGTGACAGCTGCCAGCATTTTCATGTCTGCACCTTGCCTTGTCCATGCCACACCTTTGCTTTACTTGCTTGGACCGCCCCCCCCTCCCCATTGCGTAATGTGAGTCAAGTCACTTGGAAAGGAGTGGAAGGGAATGTTACCCAGAGCGTGCAAAATGGAAGCTGGATGCGGGATCACGTTTGTGGAACCACAGATAAAGCCCAGAGCAGCCTAATTGGCCAACACCAGTGGAAAGACTGTAAATGTGTCTACTTAAAGACCTCCTGTCAATGATGCAAATTTGCCTTTCATCTTCCCAGGGCTCAATGATTTGAGGCATGGTTCCAGATCCCTACAACTTTAAAGGTAGCGTGCAGCGAAGTCACACAGAAAGTACTAAGTCCATTGAGCCACCATCACCATTGTCAGCCTCATTATCACTATCATCGACCGCATCTCTTTGCAGTGCAGAGAATCAAATCAGAACCACCAAGTGCATGCTAGGCAAGCCTTTGTCATTCAGCTGTACCCAAAATCTACATTAAATATTTAAAAACCTTTCCACCAAGAAAACTTTAGTTCTTCAGTGATTATTTACATCACAAGAGGCAACACAGCATGAATCTTACAGACAGAGCTACATTCAAACTACACTAGCTTTGCCTCAGATCCATCATTCATGTTCTGTGGAAGAAAAATGATGCAAGAAGTAATATTTATAGCACATTACTATATTGTTACCCTTGTAAATGCTTTACATAAAATTTTTTATTGAAAAAAATTACATCAAGCCTATGATGTATAAAGTACAATCTCTTTCATTTCATAAATGATGGGTGCAGGGAAATCAGATCCTGTGACTGAGAACATACTCCTTGCTACTGTGCATCAGTCCCCTACTTTATGGCAGAGTAGGTGACAGATTTCTATAGGAACTTGGCAAAGCAGTCATTGTTCAGTAGATGATCATTATGGTTATCATGTGTATTTAATGGACAGATCCTTCCCAAGTGGAGTGATTTCTCAACTTATAGGAATAGAGTGCTAATGAAAAATTATGGTTTTAATTAACAGTTTTTGCTAGGCTCTCTGGATCTATTAAATTCACTCCAGCGTTATCAGCATGATCCCTTAGTTGCAATCATTCCAATTGTTAGCCTTGCTTTGATTCTGGAGCAGACGTGTTGCATTCCAGCATGCAACAGGACTTCTGGATCAGCCCCTGCTTCTAGAAGAGGGAGCTGTTACTCTGGACTCCCAGGATCTTGTTAGACCACTTTTGCTTGCTGGCTGCCTGGTTTTCTTACTAGCCATTCAGCGAGAGACTTGGGGATTGTCCTAGAGTCTCAGAACTAGATAGTCAGATCAGCATAGGATACCAGCTGCACCAGATCTGAGGCTATAGTTCCTGACTTGCTAACTTCTAGGGTGTGCTGCTGGGGTTTGTGAGGTAGATGAAGGAGTCTTGACAGACAGAGGAGTCAAAAAAATGCAGAATTAAAAACTAAGAGAGGAAAAAAAATAATCTAGAGAGAAATAACCTTCATAGATTGAAGCCATTTTGAACTGGGAGATTCTTGAAATGCCCCCCCACTCCCATTGGTAAGTTTCTGAGGTGAATTCCACAAAATTACGCAACTATGTGTTTGGTGTGATTACTGGATGAGGACATGAGAAACTTCTCCAGCAAGTCCCTACTTGCATGAAACCTGTGCATGTTGAGATACTGTTTGGGGGGGGGACTCCATTATTGACTGACTTTGGGAGCTCATAATCCCAGCACCCCTGGGCAGGGACTCACAGGGACTCACAACCTTCAACACACAACTTCACTGCTGCTAGATGCAAGGCCACCAGAGACCATGTCCCAAACCTGACTTTGCAGGAGCATGTATGTCCTGATCATGAGAGCAACCTCCCAGGGGAGAAAAGGATATGGTCACAAGGGACATCCCAGACACACTCCTGTTTTGATGTTTCTAATACACAGAAAGGTCACATGAGGTCCAGTACATCAGCTTGTAGAAGCTGTCATTCTTTTCCTGTGTTTTTTGCTTCATTTTTGTATGGATGGGGAGCCCTTGTCTAGACTTTGTCTTTTCCACATCACAAAAGCTTTGCTGTGTCACCAATGAAGTCACCACCACCTTCTGCAGTTGTCTCTCATGCTCCTGCAAACAGGCAACTAACCACCTTCTCTGTCCTGCTTCTCTTCCCTCCCTCCCTGAGGCCCTCTGCACAGTTTTCCCGTCAGAGGAACCTTTGGAAGCAAGTGTGTCCATTTGATTGAAAGAGGCTAATAACTTCGTATGCACTGGCCAGCAGGGTTCAGTCTATTGGAGACCCATCAGCCAAAGGAAACTCCAGGCTGTTACCACTGTTGTTGCTGTTTGCTTTTTTCCTGGTTGATATTTTTTCCTCTTCTATCTCATCATCTTTCCCCCACCAATACCGCATTTAGTTTCTTGACACTCATCAAATTTATATTAAATCTCTACCTTATCCAGACTCTGGGTTCTGAAAATTTGCTAAGTCTAGGAAGAAAGGAGAGAAGTTTGAGAGGGGAAGGAGGGAGAGGGGATGGCAAGCAGGCAGGGGTGGGGGGAGGGACGGGGTGCGGGTGCTTTACAGAGTATCACTGCAAGCCACACTACCAGAAATGTTACCTCCTTGAGTCATTTAGTCCTTGAGTATCTTGTTCTATGGATCCCGGCCAGTCTATAACTGTGTCGTAAACTTTGATTATTGAGATTAAAAGCACAACTGTGTCTCCTTCCTTCTCTCTTTCCCTACCCCTGCTCTCTCCTTCTCTCCCTCCCTCCTTTCTTTCTTCAACAAAACATTCTCTGTAATCCAAGCTGCACTGGCAGGCAGGCAGGCCGCGTCTTAGATTTCCTCTGGGGTTTTGACTTTTTTCCTCTTTTCCCTCATGCACTGACTATAATGTTTGTGGAGAGCTGGGCTACCTTGTGAGCTACACAGGCTGCTTTCTTGTCCTAGAGCCCGTGGTCTAAGGTGCATCAATCAAGGAGGTCGGTAGGTTCGTGAGACACTGGGGGTGAGTGCCGGGGAGAAAACAGAAAGGGGAAACATGGTATCAGAGGTGGAGGTGTGTCACTTTGTATTTGGGAATCCAAGAAGATCTTCCCAAAGAGGGAATGTTTGAAAGGAAAACTGAACAAGAAGGAGCCCGGTACTCATCCATGTAGGATTTACCCCCAGTTCTGACTGCCCCAGCCTCCTATTCAGCCAGGATTGAATTCCACATAAGTCTTTACCCCAAAACCGGCGTGAGAGACAGAGGTCAGTCAAGAGGGCTGCTGAGAGTGGAGGGACCCTGTTCTGGGCACAAGTCAGCCTTTAATGAGGATCCAGGTGACCCTTTGAAAGATGAAACCTGTGGTCAGGTCTCCCCCAGCAGAGAGTTTCAGGTTTCAGTCCTAATTATGGAACCAAGGAGATGGCCCAGCCATCATCCTGTTCAGCTGGGGTTCAGCTTCCCTGGGAAGAGGCCTTTCCTGTCTCCAGTCCTGCAGGCCGCAGGGTACTTACCTCAAGCAGATGTTGGCTGCTCTGAGTCAGCGCTCACCATGGCACTGAGTCACTGGCTCACGAGGTGGGTAGGAGAGAGAGGTGCTGGAGGGAGTGTCTGGCAGCAGGACTGGCCCTAGGGGTTGCCAGCACTCTCGGCTGCTGGCTGCAGCTCCAGTTATGATGTCACAGAAGGATGGAACCTCTCTCACGGCCAGGACTATGAGCAGGTCTTTCCTCTCCTTTCCTCTCACAAATATGGTAAAACTTCAGGTAGGAGCATAGAGAGAATGCCAGCCTCCTGATGGCTCCTGGCTTGGCACTTGATGTATGCTGGCTGGTATTGTCTTAACCCTCTCAAAACCTTTTATGCAAAGCAATGCCTGGCATTCATTCCCTTCGACTGTCTGCTTGGGATCAGAAGTGGGGCCTTGGAATGTTCCAGACTTTGTAAAAGTTGTGTATCCATAATGAAGTATCTTAAGAACGAGGCTGAAGTGTAGACATAAAGTTCATTAGTATGTTTCATGTACTTCGTATGCATAGACTAAAAGCAACTGTTCCACAGTATTTGCCTGTGATGTAGGGCAGGTATATGGAATGTTCCACTTGGGATCAGATGTGAATACTCTTAAAGGTTATGCTTTAGAAAATATTGAATTTTACAGTTTTTGGTGTAGGGATCACCAATCTGTAGTACTATTCCTAGTTCTTTTTTTGTTTTTTTTTTTTTAATGAGGCTTCAAGAAGTTGTATAGTGTCCAAGGTTAGCTACTTAGTGGTCAGGGTCTGTCCTACATTGATGAGAATCAGTGTACCTTAGATTCTGGCCTTGGAAAATTCTTCCTTTTTTAAAGGTCTGTTTTTTAAAGTGTGTGTGTGTGTGTGTGTGTGTGTGCACGTGTGCACGCATGTGTGTGCACCCATGCACATGCACACCTGAGAAGTGGACCCCAACAGCTAGAGTTAATGTGATTGTGAGTCATCCAACATGACTGGGATTTGAACCTGCCTACAACAACAATATACTCTTTTAACTGCTAAGCTGTCTCTCCAGTCTCTTGCTTTACCAGTTTTTTTTTTGTTTTTATTTTTTGTTTGTTTGTTTTTATGGAACTGGGCCTGAACCCAGTACCCTATGCATGCTAGGCAAGTGCTCTATCATTGAACTATACCCACAGTCCTCTACTTGGCTACTGGGTTGTACAGGCTCCAGTATGACATCATAGGACAAATTAAGGAGGAGCCCTACCTTCCTGAAAGTGTGCTGGCAGTGATTTCTAGAGATATTTGATATGGACAGTTTTGCAGAATTAGCCCAGTTAATGGTTTCATGACATCGAAGTTGGAGTGGAAAGGTGTAAAAGGAGATGGCAGAGTGGAAAATAATTCCCAAGGCTGTGATTGTTTGTTTTCCTTGACTCCAGTAAATGTGAGCAACTCCTTTGTAGAATCTCAGTGCGTAGACTGTCTGGGAAGTCCTCCATTTTTACATGTCTCCCACCTGAGGTGCAAAAATGAACCTGTGATCTCATGTGCCTTAGTGACCCTTCCTCCAGTTTCAGGATCAAGGCATGTGAGAAGCCCCCACTCCCTGGCAGCACACTGGTTTAGATTGGACAAGGGTCCTGACACTGATCCGAGGACTTCCCTATATTCTCAGAGGTGGCCTCTTCCCAAGGACAGAACTGAAGTTAGTGGCCACCGGCAAGTGAAATCCTGGAAAGGAGAAACTAGACAGAAGCAACACAAGTCAGCAGGCCCCCTGCCATTTTGCTCCCAAATCACAAAGCCACCAATGTCCCTATCCCATTTCACCATGAGAAGATACCTCCCATCACTCCCTCCAAAATGACTTCCACCAATAATAAGTGAGGTCATTTGTATTCACAACTCAGTAGATAGTAAATAATACCTCCTCCAAGGTATTAGAAATGCAAAGTGGCAATAAAACTGGTCCCCATCTCCTAACACCTAACTTGAAGAAAAGAGCATTATAATATTGTCCTGTTTGAGCACCCTTTACAGGGTGGGAAAACCGCAACTTTTTACAAAGCAGGCAGCACGTTTTCTTTATCCTACAACACAAGACAAGTGTAATGACGGAAGCAAACCAGCTGTGGCCCATTCGCAGGCAGCAGCCGCATGCAGGTAACTTTTAAAGTGCAAGGGGGTCCTTCCCTTCCCTTTGACCCGATGTCTGTGTAAGTAAAGCTTTTAGGACACGGAAAACCTTGAGCACTGACAGAGGGGCCCTCCCCCAGGCAAATGGTTGTCTTGAGTGTGCTTGCTGGTACATTCCTCAGCCGCCTCCCCGGGGTCTCGAGGGCATCCTGCAGAATCTGAGCTGGCACTTGGCATGAGTCTCTTCTCCGTAAGTCACCCTCTGCTCCAGCTTCCTTGAGCTTCAGAGGACTCAGCTTATCTTTGTACAGAGGTGTAGCCTGGCCCAGGAGGTGAAGAAGTAGAAATGTAGTCTCAAGCCTTCCTAAGATCTGCAGGTGATGGAGGTATCACTGGATGCCTCACTAAAGAATCTTCTGAGTCTGGCCCCTCTGCAAACCCAAGAGAGGTATCCTAGAAAGAGGTGCACATAGAACTTCGTGGTGCCCACATTTTTTCGAGAAACAGTTTGGAACTGAATTCAGTGATATCATTTCTGGGATGCTGGAGCCCATGCCAGGCTGGGACTCAGAAATCAAGCAAGGGTCCCAGAGACAACCTGAACTGGACTCTGTAGTGGCTTTGGTTAAAATCTGGCCCTTGTGAACTTGGAGGCTTCCGAGGGGCCTAGCTTCCCGGAGCATGTTTCTTTTTCTGGAAATAATTAGAGTCACGTTTCTCATCTCACCGGGTTACTGGGAGAATCAAATGACACAGACTGTGCACAGGCACTTCCTACACTCCAAGGTGCTCTAAAAATAAAAGGTATTATTTTCTAATGAAGATGAATCTTAGTTCACAAATTCAGTTTTACAGACTCGGGCATGAATTTCTGTCCACACTGTATCATCAACGGACTTTCTATTTCAAGCGCTATCTAGGGTTACTGGATTTAGCAAATAAAAATACCACACATCTAGTGCAGAGTGTCCTGTATTGTATTTGACATCTTTACCTCCTCCATCTAGGCCACTAGGAATCTCTGGAAAGAATGACCCCTGTTCCCAGGACACAGTTCTAAGGACTTTAGCAGTGTTAAATCAGCCACCCAAAACAGATGGAAAACAAATATAAATCAATAGTTCTAAATATGTTTCAACCATAATTAAAATGTTTTCTATTTACCACATACTTGACTATATCAGAAGTAGTGATATCTCCTTCAAGGCCTTATTCTGCATTTGTAATGTGGGGTGGGCACTTACTATATCATATCATATAAGAAGATAAGAGGTAAAACTATATTTATCTTACTTTGCAGCTCAATTAATGCATTTTTGTTGTTGTTGTTGTTGTTCGGGTTTTGTTTTGGTTTTGTTTTTAAGCCTGGAGCCCTTTAGTAGAGTTTTGGGATTCTGCATCAGTCAGCTACAAGACTCTGTCACTATCTGATGTACAGAGAACCACTGTCAGTAACCGAAGCTAATCAGATGCTTCCTTCCTGCATTACTGTGGTCCTTCTGCTTGGCTGTGGGTTGTGCTTCTCTGGAATAAATGTCTAGTGGAGCTGAGGAGCCTGCCCCCAAAAGTCCACCTGAAAGGAGCTGGAGGCTGCACACAGTGCTTTTTCTTTGGCAAACAGGGAACAGTGTTTGTAAACGCACTCCCCATTGTGTCTTTTGGCATCATTTCCAACTAATGACATCTTTGCAAGAGTCCTGCAGAGCTTGTCTGCTGGCTACCAAGTTACGAGCACCCAGAGACCCAGCTTCATGGGATCTGGGAAGTGAATTAGAAGGTTGCTGCTCTCCAAAGGTGCAGGGTGGGTGTGATTCAGTTCAGTGAGAAGAAGGGAGAGCCGTCTCCCCTCGTACCTTTCCAGGACCTTTCACACTTGCTGTACGTGATCTCTCTCTCTCTCTCCTAATTAACCTTTCCGCTTTTTCTTTAAAAGGGCGGTAACTTTTGTTCATGTTCGACATGCTGCCTTGAGTGTGGAAAGGTCAAGCCGCCTTTGTGCAAACCCCAACTCGGCTACTTACCAGCTGTGTGACCTCCCACCAGTTACTTAATCTGTGAACTCCAGTTTCCTCGTCAGTTCGGTGTAGATCATCACAGCACATAAAAGCATTCGCCATGGACTGGAAGGGTCATGTGAGAAATGCGCTCAAGTGCTTTCTGCATCACCTGGCACATACAGGCTTTGCTGGACAGTTGCTGATGCTGTTTCTGGAATAAAGTGACCAAGAGGCCAAGGAAAGACAGATTATTTGTCCCATTTGAGAAAGAAGATAGGCAGACCATCCCCATACTTGTCCATTTGAATTAGGAAGTTAGAATCCATCTTCTGACAAAGGAATCCAGCCAGGACCTCAGTTCCAGTCTATGACCCATCTGACTGTGTGTTTCTCTAGCTTGTGCTATGGTCACTGCCTCTTCTCTAAGGCTTGATCCCCTGCATAGATCCAAATGTGCCCCATGCTTCATGCACTTCCCCTTGTGGCAGAACTTTTAAAGGCAAGGAGTGTAATTGCTTGTATATCTGTGTGTGTGCACACCCACATGCGTGTGCATATACAGAATATGTGCAATGCAAAGGGCCATCTTCTGCTCCAACAGAGTGCAGGGAAAGATGATACCAAGCGGGAGGATTCTGCTTTGAGAAAGTCAAGGCTGTTTATAACCTTAACAGAGCTGGTTGGGGAACACCAGTGAAGCAAATGGGTTCCAATATGTACTCCAAGTCTTGCACCTTGAAGTACACACACACACATGCACAGGTGTCATGCAGACACATTTACATTCTCACCTATCCAGAGACACCTGCACCAACACCAGCTTGTGCCATATCAGAGTCCATTACTTGGGCATTCAAACACTGTGTAGAATATTGCTGGAACTAAGGAGCAGTCTGATGGTTCATGAACCAGGAAGGGAAACTGACAGTGAACCCTGATGACAGCATAGGAGGATGCCCCAGAATTCTGAGATCTGGAGAGTATACAGGTGGCTGTTGGGGTTGGTGAGGGCATAGCTATATGACATTAACAGCATGCCATTATACATGCATGTGGTCTCTGCATGAGGGGACTGAGGGGATCAGTTGTAATGTCCAGGAACAAGAGTTCTTGGCTAAGAGACATACAGATCCTACCCAACAAGCTCCCTCTTGTGGGACATTAGAAGGGAGGAACCAAATGGAGGTGACAGGTGTCCTCTTGTTAGATTATGAAATCTCATTTCTAATAGTAACCAATAAATTGTTATCAGTTCTCTGTGTTCAGAGATGTAGGAGTGAGCGAGTTTGAGGGGGGAGATGGAGAGAGGAGAGGGGGAGAAAAGGCTGGCTTTAAATTTTAATTGGTCTGCAATGAAGGATTTTACTGTTTAAAAAATACACCGCTCTCAGTCCCAGACCACAGCTTATGTGCTGCTGTGGGAGGTTGGGGCCTAGTGAAGAAAGAAGTACAGAGAGGCAGCTTCCTAATGGATCCCATGGGGAGTTGTGCCCTTGGGAACCAGCTCGTGGGATGCTCAAGTGGGATTCAGGTCCACTCTTTAGTGGTTCCATCCTTTCAGTGGGAGAGTTCGTCTTCTCCCTCCTTATTGTAAAGGTAATCCTATACATGAGTAGATGATTAGAGAAGAGAGTTTCCAGTTTCTCAGCTTTAAAACATGGCTGTTGGCCAGGCGTTGGTGGCGCACGCCTTTAATCCCAGCACTCGGGAGGCAGAGGCAGGCGGATCTCTGTGAGTTCGAGGCCAGCCTGATCTACAAAGTGAGTTCCAGGACAGCCTCCAAAGCTACAGAGAAACCCTGTCTCGAAAAACCAAAAAAAAAAAAAAAAAAGAAAAAAGAAAAAAAAAAAGGCTGTTGAGGGCTCTGCTGAAAGTACCAGGAAGATGGCAACATGGAGATGCCCGGAGGCTCGGCCATCACTTAGGAAGGGCAGTTGATACTCATCAGTCGATCATTTCCACACATGTCGCAAGCGTGGGAGAGTCTGCCCCGGGCCTGCCTTGGTCCCTGTGGCTCTCCTACGTTCAGCACGGTGCCTAATATTGAATGGAACTTAGTAAATACTGGTCAGATTTTCCATTTCAGAAAAACTGTAGCTCTTAATTTCCCTGTTGCATCTGTGAGCTGCCACTTGAGTGTAACACCGAACTTAAGCACTGAATTGAGCCCTTTGCACTGTTCTCTCCAAAACTGTCCACTGTAGCTGGCTTGCGGTGAACTTGTAACGGTGGCCACACCCCCTTGGGCGTGGCCTCAGGCAGATGGCCCCGGAAAGAGGGAAGCTTGAGGTGTGGCTTTCCCTTGCTCTTTCTTTCTGATGGGTCAGCTGATCCGATAGGAAGGGCAGAGAAGCGCGCTCGTGGCTCTTTGTATTTTTCTGTGTAATTGTTCCCCAATAAGCACTCATTCATCATTTATCTTGGGTCTAATGAAAAAATTACATCCTCTCCTTCAGTCCCCCTCTGCCCTTGCTGCCCTAGTGGCAGTGTTCTCCTGTGGAGTAAGGACTGTGTCTGCTGTGCTTATAGACCATCCATGGTTCTAGAAGAGTACTGGGAACAAAAACTACAGTCAGTATCTGTTGAGTGTCTGGAAGAATGTTACAGTTTGCCTTTTCTTCCATCCTAATTATCTAGTCAAGAATAGAGGCAGGAATTATAATGTGAGCACACCTGCCAGTCCACGGGAAACAGCGAGAGCTGGGCCGCATGCAGGTCTCTGCTCTCATTCCATTGTGGCTGAGGTCATAGGAAAGATGCGCCGGTGCCGGTGGTGATGATGAAGATGATGACTGGAGCAACCCCATTGGCTGTCATGTGCACTGTTAAACTCCATCTGCATCTCCTTGACTTCTTCTGGCTATCCTGGGATGAAGATAGTGCATTCTCCATCTTATAGAAACAAGACCAGAAATTGTCTTAGCTCACTCAGTGCAGTATAAAAGAGTGGTGCAGACTGGGTGCTCTGTGTGTGTGTGTGTGTGTGTGTGTGTGTTTGTATGTGTACACACACCCATGTGCATGTGAAGACTGGTGGTTGGCACTGGGTGTCTTTATCATTCTCCACATTGCTATCATTTTACCCCACTTACCTTAGAGCTCACTGATTCAGCAAGACTACCTGGCCACCAAGCCAGAGCCCCCCCCCCCCACTTTCTCAGTACTGAGGCCGTAGGCACACACTACTGTGCCTGGATTTTTGTGTGGGTGCAGACTATTCGAACTCAGGTTCTCATACTTTTGCGTCAAGCGCTTTCTGTGTCCGTCTCTTCAGGTCCTCGATTACGTGTCCTATACAAGTATTTGCTTACCACCGTTCTGGAGGCTGTGGTAAGATCAGAGGTACCAGGTGAAGGCCTCCTCCTGGCTTGTAGACCAGCCTACTGTCCCACTGTCTGCTTAAGTTCTCTGGACCCTTCTAAGGAGGCCCTGAAGACATCATGAGTTCTCTAGTCTCCTGACCTCATCCAATCACCAGAGATCTCACCCCTAAGTCCCATCCCATCGGACATCAGGGTTTCCAGCGCCACCTGATGTCTGTTGGAAATGCAAGCATTCAGTCCCTGGTTGGGGGGTGAACCCATATGACCAAGGCTGCCTAGTGAGACTGGCATCGGGGTGGTGTTTGACTCAGATCTACTTAACTGCCTCTGTAACCCTTCTCTTACCTCTATACCATGCTGGGGAGTATCAGACCAAGCACCAAGGGAGGCCCAGGGGGAGTCCATAAAAGCAGCCAAAGAGAACCAAATTATAGGGAGTCTATTATGGTTGATCTTAAAAGCCTCATAATGGGCTTATTTTCTCTGAGACTTTGAAAGCCAGTGATTTACCATGACTCTCTGCACAGAGAGATGTCCAGCCAGCCAGTCCTCCCTACCTGTCCTAACCCACCCCCCCATCCTGACCCAGCAGAGGCTCAGGAAGGGGCGGTCCCTATTCCCTTTACTTCTCTGAGACACAAGAATATGAGCCTTTGGGGGTTTGTTTTGTTGTTTTTTTTTCCAGGTGGGTTATGGGCTTCTAGCCAAAAAATTCTTTCAATTAATGGTCTGGGAACAGCACCCATGAAGAAAATTAGAAGCAGATAAGGAAGGAGGGCTGTGTGGCTCAGCAGGCGCGTGGGGAATCGTTCTTGGATTGTGCTGATGACTTCCCAGTGTTTTCCTAACGTGAGAATCAGTCAGCAGGGGCCTGGGTTTTTTATGAGGGAGGAACCTCTTCCAGACAGCTCTGTCCTCAGCAGCCCCTGTAAATCCCCACACCCCCACTTCCAGTGAGAATAGTGCTCTCTCCAGAGTCACTGTGTCAAAGCCTGTTTAGCTGTTTCTTACTTATCAGCCCCAGCCCTAACATTAGTTCATGCTTGGAATATGAAGCCATTTCATATTTATTCTTGTTGTATCTGGCAGAGAGCCTTGGAAAAAATAAAAGAGTCCCGTGACGGTGCTGTTCAGTGCTTATATCTTTATGGTGTCTTGAATTGATTTGACAGAGCAATCGTGGGCACAAGTGATCCCACCTCTTCCCCCAGCAGCGGGGTGGGAAGGACAGGACAGACACACAGCTCATTTCTCCCAGCTCTGCTCTGAGTGTGCCTGTGCCTGCATAGCCATTTTATAGAAACAAGACCATGCATAGTAGCCCTCCCTGTAGAGTTCCCTGAAGGCCAGTGCTGAGGGTAAGCTTCCAAAAAGAGTAAGGGTGGCTGCACTGTAGAACATTCTGGATGCTGAGTGAATCTTCCTCCCACACAGGGCACTGAAGAATACTAATAGGACCTTCATAAGGCCACAGGGAGATTTGAAGATGTTTGCCCAGTAACCTGGCCTGCCTAGAAGCCAAAATTCATACTCTACATCCTTCAGATAGGTTAAAAGGGTTTTAATGAAAGGCTTGTCAACTTGGAATAGTGTGAGAAAAGTTGCCTGAATGCAGACCAATATGGTTCCCTGGAACAGGATTTTAGAAGGTGAACCAATGGGTCTTGGACCCCTGGTGAGCTTAAGAGTACATGAACAAAGGCATATTTCCCAAATATACACCTGTCCCTTGGAGGTCAAAGGCAATTTTAAGTGATTCAGACTGGTGTCTCATTTTCTAGCCATGGGCTGATTTGGATGTAGGTCCAAGCCTACATATAAGTACCATTTGAACTTGTTTTTCACTGGTTTTCAGGGAGAGATTCACCTACACCTCTAAGAAAACATAAGTCACATTTTTCGTGGGTAGCATGCCTTAGGTGAGTGGTACTACAGGCTCTGTACCTGGATGATGGAGTCCATGGTTCTGTAGCTGGATGACAGAGTCCATTGTTCTTTGCCTGGATAAAGGAGTCCACAGATGATTTAAAAACAATCATGGGCTGGAGAGATGACTCAGAAGTTAACAGCACTGGCTGCTCTCCAAGAGGTCCTGAGTTCAATTCTCAGCAACCACATGGTGACTCACAACCATCTGTAATGAGATCTGGTGCCCTCCTCTGGATTGCAGGGATACTTGCAGGCAGAACATTGTATACATAATAAAAAAAAATCTTAAAAACAAACGACTGCAGTTAGGGAAATGCACAAACCAAGGAAGAAAACCATGAAGGATTGAGACCTCAGCATAGCATCCTTTGCCCAGCTTATGTGTCTGAACTGGACCCTTGGTTCTTTCTCATGACGACTCTTACTATTTGTCTGTTGTACCCTTCCCAGTCTCAGAGCGTTGGACTCTGCCACATTAGCATGCGCAGTGGCTCCCTGTGGCCACCATATTCTGTCCACACTCCTCACAGCGGGTTTCCATGTGACATCATCTCCACCATTCCCTAATTCTAAAGCACCCCATCCGGCCAGGCGCTTCCTTCCAGCATACTCTGTGGCCCCTCACATTTCCCTGTTCAGCTCAGCCTCATTGCTTTTCCATGGCCTAAGCCCCAGACCCCAGGCTTCCCACTCCTCTTCAACACCAGTGCCTTCCTTCCCCACAGGCTAAAACTCTACTGTTTGCAGTTCCCACCCATGTCTCCATTCTCCAGAGGATTGCTATACTGCTGCCTTGCAATTCTGCGTGCCAGGAAAAAGGGAGGAGGGTCACTTTTGGTTAATCACCACTTCATTTGGCACTAGTAACCCGAGGCCAAGAGAGGAGCTACAGCCAGACATCCAGCACTTCCCTTTTTGACTTGTTGAAACTCTTGACGAAATTCGATAAGTTTGGGATTAATCACTGGAAAACAAGTGAGATAGACTCTGGGGTTCCAGAGATTTTAACTCCTTGGTCCTCATCCCGGCACAGGTTATCAAAACCAAGACCTGTCCATTTTTCACAGTTTATGAGGCTTATCTCCAGCCTGTCATGAGATGCTGGCAGGAACACACAGTCGGTCTATGTTGTCGAGTCCATTTTGAGTTTCCATTCCCACTCTTGAACAAGTTGGAACGGCCCTCTCTAAGCACTGAAGGAGAAGACTAACAAAGGCAAAAGCAGCCAATTTCTGAGCCTCTAGGTTACTCGATGTTTTTTATCTTTGTATTGGGTGAGGCTGAACTTGAAAGGTGGAGACTTAGCTCTACATTTCAAGCAAAAAAAAAAAAGAGTCTATTTTAAATGGTTTCGTTGGGAAAGGTGTCTGCAGACGAATGTGTGGTGATGGTTCCAGAGACTTATATTTTCTAGGGATAAAGCAAGGGAGACCGAGGTTTGAAAAAGCAGGTGACAGAGGAGAGCAGGATGTGAACAGGTTGTTTTCCCCCGTGTCTTTTTTCATCATACACTCAAGAAAAAAATCAGCCTAGCACTTGGGATAAGTGCAACGGAGGCTGAGATGTGAAAAGTTATGCATACTCACAGGAGAGCATTTTCCCCCGTTGAATGGGATTATTTACGTCCCTCTGACATATCACAACCAGCGAACAAATAGGATGACAGAGCAATGAATTTCTTATCAGTATGGAACTCCCTAAAAAAGGGTTCTGAAGCAACTCAAATGACAGATTGGCAGGAGGCTTTACTCAAGAGTGATTTAGAGCCTAAAGCTCCAACATGAAATAAAGACTTGGCTTCAAGAGCAGTTTCTCGGGACTGTGATTATGCAGCTCAGCCTATCTGTGTTTTTCGGGTACTCCTTGGATGCTCAGACTGGTGACAACAGGTCTTTATGTTCATGACTGTTTGTAGCTGTTGACTCCAGGCATCCTTTGAGTTCCATGCGTCATGCATGCTGGATTTTGTCATGCTCAACCCTGACTCATAGTTTCTGGTGCCATTGAGTTTTGTTACTCCTTCTTACCTAAGTTTTTGTTTCAATAGTCTCTAGAATGGTGAACATTTTCTGTGATTCTTTCATTGTTTTTGTCTTTGTAGGAGACAATTTTGTCTGAATTGCAGAGCTGAAGCATTTATGTGTGAGGACAATATGCCAATTCAACAATGGTCATAGGCAGAACTTTTATAGGTTTTATGGGTTCTCAACTAATTTTCTGAAAGGCAAAGCCTAAAGATGTTTCAGAATTCCTACATGGGTTTGAGTTGTGCACATCTAGAAAGAATACTTTATTGATCTTCATTGAAAGTTTAGCCCATTCTTTATCTTTCCCTTGTCCATGGGAAAAAAGAGTCATGTTAATGTCACTCTATTGTGAAACGGGAAAAAAATGGTTGCCCCTTAGATGTCACTCTGTTGACCGTAACCTAGAGAAATCCTGCATCTGTTGGGGGGACAGCAGACTGGGCTCCGGAAGGCTATACTTGTAGACTTGGTGTCCTGTGTTTGCTCTCTGTCTGAGAGGGCAACGGCCTTCCTTTAGCAGCAAGTCTTGTCATATGATCCTCTGCCTCAGCTGCCACCAACTACCCTGACTTCTGGGAGTTTTGCATAGAAGTTTCTGCTCAGGGCCTGGGCTAGGCCAGGTGCTGGGTGTGTGCATTAATGGATTTGGTGTGGGATGCCTGACAGTTATCAGCTGAACCTTGTGGGTGGGAGGATGATGAGGTAACTCAGGGTCTATCAAAAGGAGCAAGAATGAATGGTAGGATTGCAGAAAGTGGCTTGGAGCACACCCCTTCTATGTGCTCTCAAGCTCCATGAGAGGAGGGAGGCACAGATGTCCAGATAGCTGCTGGGCATTGTATTAGAACTGGGCTATGTGTAGAGATGGAAGGTGCCATTTTGGCACTACACTGCTAGGTAAGCAGAATTGGAAGCCCCTGTTGAAGATCACATGGTTCAGTTTCATGGGAATCATTCTCATGTGAGAATGAGAGTCATTTATTTGCAAACGTGTCAAATGGATCCTCTCAGGCGAAGAGCTCCCCTGATAGAGATGATTCTCAACTTATGACAGTAGATGAGTGAAGATTTCCTCCATTACCTAGCATAGTTCAAATCATGTTCCTCCATCACTTAGTCATGGAGAGCCAGGGAAGATACACTAAATTTTGTAGTCACTGTGCCAACCCTGACTATGGTATTACAATTAGTAGATAGGACATGTAAATGTATATTAAAATCATGTAGTTAATTATGTAACTTGATAACAATTCAAATCATGTCTATCCTGTTGGATAATCTAAGTTTCTAATTTCTCCCAGTATTATTCTCCATGTGCTTACACACACACACACACACACACAGAGCCTTAAAAGCTCCTTTGTGTATGGCTTTCTGCTGCGAGTACAGGAAATCTGTTTGCTTTTCCTTTTTTAAAATTTGTCTTTTAGTTTTGAGATTATAATAAATTGCATCATCCCCCTTTCCTTTCCTACCTCCAAACCCATCCTTATACCAATGTATTTGTTTGCTATTTTACTGTGTCAGTTTGCTTGATTGCTCTGTAACGATCTTGAGGTGTAGGGTGCATGCTGGGTGAATGGCATGGGTAAAGAGGAAGTCCTGAGTTGGTTTGGCTTGAATCTTACCTCTACTCCCTACCAATGATGTGACCTTAGGTCACATACTAGACTTCTCTGTGTCTCAATTTCCTCACAGACATATAAGGCTAATGATAGCTTTTAATTTCACTGGCTTTAAAAAGCTGGGTAGTGAAGCTGGGTGTTGGTGTCGCATGCCTTTAATCCCAGCACTTGGGAGGCAAAGGAAGACAGATCTCGGAGTTCAAGGCCAGCCTGATCTACAAAGGGAGTTCTAGGATAGCCAGGGCTACAAAGAGAAACCCTGTCCACACAAACCAAAACCAAAACCAAAAAAAAAAAAAAAAGCATTAAATAAGACAATAAGTCCCTGCTTCTTCCATAGAAGATATGTTCCAAGCCCACCAATGGATGAATGGAATTGCAGGTCAGACTAAACTCTACTATAGTGGTTTTAGATTTCAGTTTTGGTTTTGCAGCTACAATAAAGTTTCACTTTTAAATCGTGCACAGAGTTGTTGATGTGGATCAGTAGTAGAGAGGCCACCAAAACAATAGCAACAGCCCCTTCAAGATTTTATAAGTGAGGCACAATAAATTATTAGTTACTGCAGCGACTAAAATACAGAGTAACTATAGTAACATTGTGATAAAAAATCATGCAAGTAAGATGTCTCTGTCATAATCTCCTGTTCTATATAAAGGAGGTGTTAATGCATGGTTAGATTACTATGCAAGGGTTACTTGAACTCAGCATTATGATCCTATGACATCTTATATCCAAGAAGGGCAGATAGCATATACACTGAACCAGAGATAATTGGTGTCCTGGATTAGAATGCAATTTAAAACTTAGAAATTTTATGTTTCTGGAATGTCCCATTTAATATTTTCAATCAGTGGTCAGCAGAAGACAACTGAAAATGTAAGAGGTAAATCTGTGGGTAGAGAGGGACTACTGGACTTGCACAGTAGAATGCCTAATACAGGTGAGAGTTTAAACAGCAGTAGGTTTCTCCACAGTCGTCCTTCAGTACCCAAGACTCCCCATAGATACCAAAGGTCACCAATGCAAGTGTAAAATAGCATAGTATTTGCAGCCAGCCTATGCACGGTTTCCTGCATGTTTTTAAATCCTCTCTAGATAATGTAGAATATCAAATACAACATAAACGCATAAAAGTAGTTGCTAATTTGTATTTTAGGATATAATGACAGGAATGAAAATGTGTGTGTGTTCAGCCAAGTTCTCTGAAGATTTCTCATCCAGTCCATTGGTTGCATCGTTAGTTCTGCAGCCCACTGATATGGAGGGTCAACTGTATTCAAGTAACAGTCTTATTACCTTTGCATCTCAGTGTTGTCCCCAAGCCTCTGAGAGGGTCTTATCCGTCCACAGCAGTTCGCATTGCCTCCTCCCCAACATCAAGGGTCCCACTTACTCTTTGTTTTTCAAAGTCATGAGTCTTACAATCTGTGGGTCCTGTAGTCTTCCAGGAGCTACCCAACCTTCCTACTCTAGTGCTTCTGAGACAAAAGTATTTTTAAGTTACCTGGTAAGTCCTTCTCTTGCCATGGCTGAATCAGAGCCAGAAACCTCATTCCTAGTTTCTCCTCTGCATCCTCCCCAACCTCTGTGTAACCCATAATTCTAACTGACTCTAGAAACCATCAGTCGGTTGCTGCTAGAAACCGACATGCTGTAGGTCATCTGTGTTGCATTTATTTGTTGATGTTGTAACAATGAGAGAAATCCAAGGCCTTAACCAGAATGGGGGGAAAGAAGGGAATGTGCCATGGGTCTCTATTGTTGACATAGTAAACATCTGCCTAAGAACAGGGTGATGGATTTCTGTGTAAGCATTCCCCTTTTTTTTCCTGTCCACCTTTCACCATTAAGTCAGGATATTTTCACTGGTTACTTAGAGAATGTATGGGCAGACAAAACCTCTTTTCACATATCCTGAAGAGGATGTCACTCACAAGAGAGTAAAGGGCCTTCAGCACAGGTGTAGGAGACAGCTGAGCCTGCAAAGAGACATTAACCTTCAAGCATTTTGTGGCACGCATGGCTTTCAATTTCCTGATGCCCAGCTCACATCAGTGTGGGGCTCACAGACTAGGCATGGGGGGGCAGTTTCTGAAAACAAATCTGTGGTCCTTGAGGATAAGTCCCTCCCTACCCAGGGCCTGCAGATGCAAGGACAAATGTATTAAAGCTGTTCTTCCCACCCCAGGAGTCCACAGCTGGAGGCAGAGCCCCAGTTGGACCCCCTTATACCAGCATGTGAGTAGCTCACCCAGAGCCTGACCACTCTACTCTTGATGACCAGCGCTGGTTTCCTTAGTCTCTTAGATGGAGAAGAAAGGTGTGGTCTCACTTTGAGAGGCAAGATAAATCTCTTAACTGTCACACTCAAGCTAGAACTGTTTTCATCTAGGGCCTAAGAGAGCTGGCCAAAGATGTTTCCCAGCTCTCAAACACCCACTTACCCATGCCGGGAGCTGCACTGTGTCACCTTTCAATCAATACAGCTCTTTGAAGCTCATACCCAACTTCAGGGTCAAGGCTCTGCTTGAAAAGAGCCTTGGCTGGTAACCACTGGCATTTTCTGTACAAAAAGCCTGAACACAAGAATACCGATGTCCCTTCCTTGTTCAATAATCCTAGGAGGCAGAGACCACAAAATGCATTCTAAGGGTTAGCAGTTCACTGTAGCAGCGTTTTTCAAACCGTGTCCTCCGGAACCTTGATGTTCCACAGAACTGGCTGGGGATTGAGTAGGTGGTGGGGACAGCAGGAAAATGGATGTACAGACAACAGACCCCTCATCATCCCCCCACCGCTGTCACCACCATTCTGGGCTTCTTCTGCTCCCCTGGTCCTGGTGCTGTGGTTCTGCATAGTTCTTTGTTTAACAAAAGGTTTCATTACTCCCACAATGAGTTTGAAGACCATGGCTGGTTTTGTGGCTGTAGCCTCATGATTCAAGCTATAATTATATTTACAGGGAAAAATAAATAAAAACCTATTTGCCAATCCAGCTAATTAGCCCTTGCATAAAGCAAAAATGAACCTCAGAGAATTCCACAGGATTCTGCACCATAACTCCCCCCCCCATTTCAGATGTAGTTGAGGATCCTTGAATCTGCCCCCCACTCCTAACTCCCTTCCCCGTCTCCATAGCTAGAGCATGAAGAAATGCAAAAGGCTTTGCCAACCCACACAGAGTGTCACAGTAAAACGTAGGTACTCTTCCTCATCCCCCCCCCCCGTGTGTGTGTGTGTGTGTGTGTGTGTGTGTGTGTGTGTGTGTGTGTGTGTTTTCTGTAGGGAGCAACTTCTCAACCAAAGCATGGTGGCCCAGGAAGTAGGCAATGAGGCAAGCCTAGTAGCAAATGCATTGACTTGGAGCCAACAGGTAAATGTGCATTTTCAGGAAATTCTTTAAAGGAAAAAAAAAAGCCTTAAAGGAGGTCCTGCTTACACACAGAATTCTTACATGGGCCCTTTATATTGCTATTTACCTTGTTTTTAAATGAAAATAATAATAATATAATAGCGTCAGAGTGCTTGCCTAGCCAGAGGGCTCCAAGGCCCTGAATGTCTTCAGTGTGTCACTCGGTCCCTCTAACACTCAGGTTCCTGGGTCAGACACCGATGGGATCTGCCAACTCCTTGCCACCAGGGCAGTGTACAAGTTAGGGGCTGGCAAGCAGGGGGTTTGCTCTAAGAAAAGGGCTTTCTCCTGTATGTCACTGAGGAACCCCTGAAAACTCAGGATTTTCAGGAGACCCAAGGAAAGCCCCAGAGAGGCCAGATCTCTTCCTGCTTTTGCCCAGAAGGCTCTCACTGCACCCTATTTCCTAGGCCCAGCTGCTGGGAGTGAGTGCTCAGAGTGAGCAGCCACAGTTTCGGATCCCAGTGACTCAGCCTGGGCTCCGGGAGGACTAGAATGTTCATAGCATTCACCTGGGAGCAGTGAGCACTGCTACCCTGGTGGCCAGGCCTATGACTCCGTGTGTGCTGTGAGGGAGGGCCATGGAGCATTCAAACTCTTCTGTCAGAACATCTGGCTTTTGAGCCTGGAGCCTTTAACTCTAAGATGGGGATATGCCTAGAATCTGTTTTGTACTAAAGTGGCCTTTAGTCCTTCCACATGGTATCTATTCAAAGAAATGTTAGTTCTTGTTGGGAAGCAAACCCACCCTACCTGGGAGCTGTGTGGTGTTGGATGAATTCCTTTACCTCTCTGAAGCTTCCTTTTCCCTTTTCACAGAGTGAAGAGGCAGCAGATGGAGAGAAGCATTGTAAATATATGCTTAGCCAGGGGCCAACGCTCACTTGGGAGACAGATGCAGCTGAGGACTTAGTTCTAGTGCATCCTGTGCTGCAGAACCTGTTTGGGCCTCTGCTTTTCCCTATGGCCTCCTCAGAATGTGTCTCCACAGGCTGGCTGGTCAGCTGATGCACATCGGTATAGACCTACCTGACAGGAACAGGGTCTCCCCAGACTCCCCTCCCCCTGCATCTTCTTTCACTCTCTTTGGAGTTACACTGTCTTGGCTCTTGGCTAGATACAGAAGTCAGCTGAGAATGGTCATCCCTCACATTCCCTTTCTTAGTGTCTCAAGGAAGCTGAAAAGTATGACAAGTCCCACTAGACACTTGCTGGAAGCCTCTCTGCTGTCTCCCTAGTGGGTCACTGCTCTTGAGTTGACAGGGACATCTGACAGAAAGTTTTAGTTCTCAGTGTGTGACCGGAGTTGGTAAGGCAGGCGAAAGTCTGGGATCCTGCGGCTTCTCAGGTCAGGCTCAGCCATTCATCCCCAATGCTGCAATGAAAGACAGGCATAATGATGAAAGACAAAGAGGGGAAATAGTCAGTGTGGGCATGCTGAGAAGAGGAACAGATAAAGGGGACCCGTGACCCCCTAAGTCTGACTTCCAGACACTGAATTGAGCTTTAAGTAGAGGAAGAACCTGGGCAAGGAATAAGAATTATGCATGATTAAGTAGGTGTGATGAAGATGGGGGTCCTACCCATCGTTGTCACAGTTCTTGGTCCCAGGAAGTCTTTGTCATTGTCATTGTTGGATGAGATCCATCTGGTTTCTACAAGACCCTTTCTGCCACAGACTGTGGTCTGGCCATCCTGGGTGAGTGCTCTCATCTTGGGAATGAGGTGTCTGTCCTCTGAGGGTCTACTGTCCTGGGGCTCTACGGAGACTCAAGAGGAAAGGGGAAGAACAGCCATTTCTCCATAGCTTCTGCCAAAGGAGACAGACGACACAAAATGGAGGCAGAGATGTCAGAGTTTTGTCTGCTTTTAGTTACTTTCTGGGCCCAAGTGAGGAACCACTGCTTTTCTTGGGGGGGGGCGGCTCTGAAGCGCCTGTTTTAGATACATTAAAGAAATTACTGATTTAGGCCTTCAGGTAATGACGGAAGGTAGGGGGAATGAAGGATGAAGACCTCTGGCAGGAAGGAAAAAAAAATCGAGAGGACTTCCTAGAACGGAGCCGTTGAAAACAAGTCAGAGAGCACCTCGCATGAAAATAAAAACTTAACATAAACGTTTTTGAACTAGGGGCCGGAGACTTTTGCCCCGCCCCACCCTCAACCTCTTGCACTCTTTCTCAGTTTCCTAAAGGAGCAGAGAAGAGAGTGTGCCCCAGATGTTTCCCAAGACTGCAGCTGTCAAGGTCACAGGACAAACACCCTGATGTACCTGAATTGGAAACCTGACTCATGAGGTCTGCCGGCCGGTGGTCAGCTTTAAGCTGAGATCAGCCTTGCTCCCATCTTCAGCAGAAATGAGTCAAGAATCCACCAGCGTGGCGTGACGACAGGGCACCTGTGAGAACCCTGAAATAGTGGGAGAGGTGGCATGGAGAGGTTCTGATGTAGACTTACATCCCTGTCTCCCACTCCTGGCCTACTCAGCTTAGCCCCTTGTGACTCTGATGTGCCAGCTATACATTTATTCCCAGGAGTATTGGAAGAGAGGGATCTCAGGGGACATTCTACCTGACCTCTCATTTCCTAGGAAAAAAAGAACTTGAGCTTGGGGCAAGGGTATGTTTTTTTCCGGGTCTAGCTCTGGCGTCTGGCAACTTTGGGATCAACCTCCAGATCTCACTGGCTGGCTTTCCAGCCTGGCTTTCTAGGTTTTTTTCTGTAGCTACAGAGGCAGGAGCTTCAGCTTCCTTTTCTGTGTGTGCCCTTGGCTCACAGGACTTTAAAGTCAGGCTGAGTATCCCTTATCCACAACGCTAGAGAGAGGAAGTGGTTTGGGATTTGTAGTCAAGGCATATTTTGGAAGCTTTGCATATGCGTAATGAGATGTCTTGGGTCAGGGCCTGAGTCTATAAAGATATAATTCCTTTGTGCTTTATATACACCTTATACACGTAGGCTGAAGGAATTTTGGTTCTTCTAGTGTACCTGCGTTTTGACCCCAGGCCATCGAGGGAAGTATGGTGTGGAATTTTCCACTGTGGTGTCACACTGGCACTCAGTGCCCTCCCGATTGGAAGGTATCAAGTCTGAGTTTAGGACTTGAATCTGAAGTGGAAGTCGGCCTTTTCTATCTTTGCTTCTTCTCAGATTTGCCCAGCTCCATAAGGATGCAACACCTCACACACGCAGAACGGGAACTACAGCAGAAGCAGAAAGTTAGCCGAGAATTGTCACCCTTGGCGTCCCCCTCTTACTGTCCCAGGGAGAGAGACAAGTGCTCGAAGCCCACTGAAGACTTGCTGGAAAGCCGGGCTACTGTCCTAGCAGAGTTCCTAATTCAAGAATGACTTGGGCTGGTTCCTTCCTCTTGCAGTTATTTTTACTCCCCGTGGAGTTTGTTTTGGAAAGCCCATTTTTAAAAGTTTTCCTTGCTGACGAGAGTTTTGTAAGGTATTTTTTAAGACTGAAAAACAACAACAAAAGATCATTTCTTAAAGATACATACTTAGGTTATTCATTCGTGCCTGGATTTGCCTGCTCTCCACGGCTTTGTCAAAGGGCCATTCTTTCTCTCTGTGTTTTGCAAAGCCTTCCTGTTTTCAGGGGAGCTTTCTAATAAAACTCCTGAATGCCTCGGTGTGTCTTGGCAGCCTCCTGGGGTCGGGCCTGTGGAGATGTAAATGTCCGTTCCTTTGGAGAGCAGGAGTTTGCTCCAGCAGGATTTGTTCACTGCAAGACTTGCAGAAAAGTTTGCTAACGTGAACAGTGAGGGCGAACAGCTGGCAGTTGGAGGTGGAGAGAGCACCAAGGGAGGTTCCTGGAGAAGTCCCTGCTTTCTCTGGGAGGCCCATTCCAGAGGGGCCTTTCTGGCTCTGCTCTGTCCTTGTTGGAGTTCCCAGATGATTGTATTCTGGCCTGGCACAGGCTACTTGTGCAGCTTTCTGTCCAAAGCGTCCTCATCCAGACAGCGTGTGGGTCACAGAGTACCTTAATAGTGCCTGTAAATACCAGGTTGAAAGTTTGCTTCAAGTAAAATGACTGTCTCCTCACAGCCTGCTCTAGGTCACTGTGTTCCTGGAGCCCTTACCGGGGATGTTCAGAAAGCCAAGACACGCCCCTCCTTCTGTGCCAAGGAGATAGGGAGTCCTGGGAAAGGACTGCGAATAAGACTCAAAGTTCTGGATCTCTCCCCCTCCCCAGTGTAACATGATGGGCAAAGCATCCTGGTCACCCCCACCCTTTGAAATCAGAATGTTGTCTGTGGTCCTTTAAAGAATTTATGGGGCACGCTGTGTGCCCATGTCATTGAAAGAGAGAGGAGAACTACACCTGCTGAGTTAGTAGGAGTGTGGCAGCAATGCCTTAAGGTCCAAGCATCCATATTTTCCTAGGACTGGACAATTACCCAGGGCACAGGGATTTTCATCACCAATAAAGTTCCAGACAAAATGTCCATCTTAGAGGCATCAGCCTTCCTGACACTTTAACATGGGCTTCCCACCCAGGGGCCTGCTAGAGTCTGACTGTTTAGATAACTATTCTAGTAAGGGGAGTGAGTGTAAACCATGTTTCTCAAAAGATGACTCCTTGATTCCCTGGACTGATTGATTCTGCCTCAGCTCAATTTGCATTGGCAGAAAACTCCCAGAAATAGAAAATATAACAGTCCTCACAATCACCACCAAAAGGGGGAAATTAAAAGTAAGTATCTGAATATGGTATTTAAAAAAAAATCACCTTTATCTCTTTATTCTGCAACTGGAAGCTTCCTCTATCATGGATAGGCTGCCACCATGTGGCCATGAGCAGGGATGAGAGAAAGGGGAAGAAAACACAGATCAGAATCGCCTGTGGGCGTCAATCAATAGGGAAGGCAGTGAGCTCAGAGCCTGTTCAAAGAAGACTGTCTAGTCAAGGGCCAGGCTCCTCTGTGGACCAGGTTAGTGACTGTGCTCCTGTGCGTGCCTCACTTCTACAGCACTCTCGCCCTGGACATTGTGATGCCACAAGTTCACAGATAGGAAGCAGGGACTGAGGCTAGATCCTCTCTCCCAATGACTTGAGCCAAGATTTCAAACCTGAGTTTGTTGGCCCTAAAGCTCTTGGCCTCCACTAGGCATTCCAGAGGGAAAGTCAGCACGAACAGGAAGAGGACAAATGGAATGGCTGGAGCAAGTTGCCCGGCAAGAAGTAAGCCTGACTGATTTATAGATGCATCAGGAGAGACTCCAGTATCCAAGATGGTGGAATCCAGAGCAGAGAGGGAGAGCCTGGCATCCTCCACAGAAGTAAAGAGTAAAGGAGGAGACAGGTTGGGAAATAGCCAGTGAAGGATGACCAGGAATCCAAAACCAGCTAGGGACCTGTGGGTTAGTAGCCAATGGATAACGTGCTCAGAGAGCCTTCATTTCGTGACCGCATCTTCTTTTCACAATGAGCACCAGTATGAGCATTGACTAAAGTCTTCTGTGGTGTTTGATTCATTTCTGATTGATCTGAGGAAGCCCTGTGAACTCTGTGTTCTGATGACCCCGGTTTCATACATGAGGAAACAGTCACAGAGAGGTGGCCACCATAATAAAGAGGGAGTGGCGTTGTTGAACCTGTGCCTTTCTGATCATCCCATGCTTACTGTTGAAGAAAACCAGAATTGCTTCGGTGAGAAAAGCCATACTCAAGGCATGTCAGCAAGAGTCCAACAAGCAGTAAGGAAAGGTGTTTGCAGTTGGCACAGCCCAAGGACGTAGGGAGGCAAGGCTCTTCGTGTTGGTGATAATGGCTGAAACCTGTGTTTCTTCTCCAGTCAGGGTTAGTGTCGTTGATCCGTCATTAGAGAAATTACAGGTAGAAACTGGAGGGTAACAAGTTCAAGACTTGCCTTTAATACAGAGTGAGTTCAAGCTCAGCATAGACAACATAGTGAGATCCTAACTCAGAAACAAAAAGTAAAATGAGGTTTGGGATATAGCTATTACAGGACTTGCCTACTATGCATAACACAAAGGAAAGAGGAAAGGACCGGAGAGACAGCTCTGTGGTTAAGATCATTTACTGCTCTTGCAGAAGACCCAGGTCACCTCCCAGTACCCACATGTTGACTCAAGCCACCCATAACTCTAGTATCAGAGGAACAGATGCCCTCTTCTGACCCAAAGGGCACTAGGCACACACATGATACACATGCACACATGTAGGGGAAAACATATACATATATATAAAATAAAATATCTAGAAAGAAAAGAAACTCTTCCTCCCATGCCAGTTGTGTAGACTGGGAGCCAGCCTTTAGTTTCCATGGGCTAGAGAGAACAGCCATTGCAGTCCAGGTTTTTGCTGTCCCTTGGTCCAGCAGGGGATTCTTCCTAGATTGCCATCCTCAGGCAGATCAATAGTCCTCTCTTGCCCAGTTTCCTTCCCTGTCCCATGGAGTTTGTTTTTGTTTTTTTTTCTGTTACATACTATGTCTAGTACCATTAGAGGCTAAATTGGGAGAATCAAAAGAAAACAGTCATGCTATGAAAAGGATTCCAATGATAATCTAGACTGAGTGTGTGCCTTTTTTTAAAAAAAAAAAAACTCCTTGTCCACATCGTGAATGAAAATTCTTAAAGTCACATTTGCTTTGTGAGGCAGGGCATGTTACTCAAAAGGCTTCGCTTCAGCGCTTCTCTGTCCACAGCTTTGCTTGCTGTGGTTTCAGTAATGCACTGGCAACAGGGAAAGCGTGCCATACCATATTGCATTTTGTGTGTGGAGGGGGCACATCCTCACTACTTTTAATACAATATTCTGTTAGAAGTGTTCTCTTTGTTACTGTTGATAATCCCCTACTGTGTTTATGAACTCAACTTTATCATAGGTATGTGTATAGAGGATAAAACAGTATGGATAGGGTTCGCTTCAGGCATCCAAGGGGAGGATGACTTAGAGCAGATCCCTCATGAATAAAGGGGTACTTCTCTTTCAGGTACAAAGTTCTAGGGAAAAGTAAATGCAAATTGACTTTTAAGAGGGAAGATGGACTTCTGTCCTGAAAGGCCTACGTTGATCTAATCAGATGGTAAGGTGTGATTAAATTAGGATATCAAACGCCCACACTTTTGGACTCCCATTTATACCCAGGTTCTCCCTGCACTGGCAAGATGGATGCTCATCACAGTCTAGCAGTCCTACTGCCCATGAACATCTCTGTTTCTTCATCCTGTAGACATAGTTCTTTCCATTACCTACAGTGATCATGGGCAGAGAATAAGAAATTTGATTGGTCATGCTCAACACATGCTCCTCCCACATATGCTTAGGAACTGAAATTGAGTAGATAGGGTATGGTGAACGTCAGGGGAAATTAACGGTGCGGAGGCAACCAAACAACCAGAGGTCAGTTACAGCCAGCAGAATCTCCTTCCTCACTTGCCAGAATCAGTGCTCCTGCCTTAGGCTTGCTGGTCTGAGGATTTGCTGTTGATGGTTTGAAGATGGCGGAAGTCTGATTTCTTTGTACTTCTTAAGATCTTGTGAAGTGGGAGATAAATGGGTAGTTATAACTCTGGGAGCCAAGATGGCAACTCCTGGCTTAGCTTTGGGGGGGTGGGGGGGTGGGGGGTGGAATTGGATCCTCACGCCAGAACAGGCTGTTGATAAAGTTCAAGGTCAAGAACTAAACTCCCCAGAAAGTGTAAAAGCAGGGTAGCATAACAGGGAAGCCTTTATGCACTCAGGTGACGTTGTTCTCTGAAATGACGTGAGTGTTTTAGGAGACTTCTACTTTCTCTTTGCTTTCCTCTTTAACATCTCCTGTGTCTGATGGTTCTAGAAAAATTCTGGAATTTAATTTTGGTAATCACTCCTCAACTGCACAGAATTGGGAGGGTCTTATCAAGGTCTTCATGATTCTGAAGAGGGGTAGACATCTGTGCCGGGTAGTTTTATGACAATTTGGCACAGTTAAAGTCATCTGAGAGGAGAGAACCTCTATTGAGAAAATGTCTCCATAAGATCAGGCTGTAGGCAAGCCTGTCAGGCATTTTCTTAATTAGTGATTAATGGGGGGAGGGTCCAGCCTCTTGTGGTCCAGCCCCTCTGGGGCTGGTGGTCCTGGGGTTCATAAGAAAGCAGGCTGAGCAATCCGTGTGAGCAAGCCAGTGAGCAGCACTCCTCCATGGCCTCTGCATCAGCTCCTGCCTCCAGGTTCCTGCCCTGTTTGAGTTCCTGTCCTGACTTCCTTCCATGATGAATAGTGTGGTGAAGGTATAAGCCAGATAAACTCTTACCTCCCTAAGTTTCTTTGGTAGCATTGTTTTGTCACAGCTAGTAACCCTAACTAAGACCACATCAGAGGAACAATCAACCCTAAATTGCTAAGTCCACTTAAATGTGGGGTGTTGGTTTATTATGTGTAAATTCCTACCCCCTCCTCCCCTGAAAACATGAATGGTTTTTTTCAAAGTTACCCTGATCTCCCAGCAAGAGGTGGTTAGCACATCTCACCTTGTGTCTCACTAGGGTTCCACAGGCTTTCTCTTCTGCTATACCAGGTTGACTTCCCCAACAACCATGGTGGTCCTTGATGGTAAAGGTTAAAAGCCAAAGTCCGCCAAGAGAGGGAAAGTATTGTCAGGAAGCATGCCAGGTGACTTAATTGAATTTGAGCAATTCTGAGGGGGTGGCTGGTTCTCATTTAGGAAATGCAGATTGAATAGCTCATTCCCTTGTTAGGGAGAGGCATGCAATTTGAGGAGCTCTGCATGAGGCAAGGGCAAGCCAGTCAGCCCCACACCACACTCACACCCCTGCACGCGTGGACTGGCTCTGTGCATTCTCTTAATAGTTGCCTGCCTCCCCTCTCTCATAGACTACCTTTAAAGGTATATGATTATTTTTTATTATTATTTTATCATATTCCCTTTCAAAATCAAGTAATAATCTACTTTGTTAAAAGCACATTTCACAATTTCTATTCTTATTATTTTCTCTGTCAATTTCTCCATTTCTTACTTATTTAAAAAATGGTGGGTTTTCTTTTTTCATTTCTTTCATGACCTTTTTAAACAATTATTGCGTGTGTGTGTGTGTGTGTGTGTGTGTGTAGAGAGAGAGAGAGAGAGAGAGAGAGAGAGAGAGAGAGAGAGAGAGAGAGAGAGAGAGAGAGAACAGAAGAAAAGTGTTTTGGTCCTGTTGAGTTGGAATTACAGGTAGTTATGCCACCAGATATGAAGGCTGGGACCTGAATTCCACTCCTGAAAGAGCAGCAAGTGCTGTTAACCATTGAGCCATGTCTCCAGGCTCTAATGTAGTTTCAATTCAATTCTAATTTAGGGAATTTAGTTATTTTGAGAAAAGAAAAGGGTGTCATGATTTTTTCTGTTTATTATGACAAAATAGTTTGTACCTCCCTAAATAAATAATTATGACAGCAGACCTTTGCAATGGTCCCAGCATGTAAATTCTTTATAATTTAATTTTTACCCTAGTCCCACTACATAAGTTCCATTTTGCAGATGAAGATGTGGAGGCATAGAGTGTGTGGGCTGCACAGGCTTACCCACAGCTAAAAGGTGGTAGAGCAAAGAACGGGCCACTGGTATTTGTTCCTCTCCACCACCCTGGGCCACCCCCTCCCTCAAGGATCTTAGCTTCAGGGAATCCGCACATCAAGAGTCCCATGAAGCTCTCATGGCATTTCTGATGAAGGAGATGTTTTATCATTCCCAAGGAAGGGATTGCAGGGATTAGGTGAAGAAAACTGTGGTACTAGCCAACTCTTGATTTATGGGAAAAGATAAATTGGCACCAGACAGGGAAATCCCTGGCTTTAGGTAATCTGGGGGAGGTCTGTGTGATCTCTGCAAACCAAAGCATTTTATTGGACAGATAGTGATATTTTGATGGCGTTCTCTGGAGGCAGTGGGCATCAGAAAGTTCAAACAGACCTTTTGACTTTTGAATGCATCTCCAACAGGAATGGCAAGGTGGCTTGAGACTGGGATATCCATTCACCAAGTCTGCAGGTCAGCAGTGGGATTACTTCCGACCCTTCAGATTTGATTATCCCAAGACTTACATAACAAGACTGAAAATGAACATGATACCGTCTCAAAAGAAATGAGTCCTAAGAGCGGTCATATTCCCTACCCCATTTTTATACAAAGTTTCTTATAGCAGAGATTGTTTGAAATAAAATCTGAATGTTGATGGGTGTAGTTACACAGGCCAAGAAGCTGTGTATATTACTAACTGTGAAGGCACACTGAGGATAATTACTGTGTTTGATGTGATTAATATGGTTAGATATTAAACACTAGAACTGGGAGTCTCTTGGCACAAAATAATGAGATCAATGCCCTTGGTCCTTCCAGTCCATTGACTTCCTTTCTGCTTAGTCCTATAGATGCTCTCAAGGCCCAGATGATCCTCTGAAGGGCCACTCAACTGAAGCTGTATTCCAAGACCAAAGTTAAACCCCAGTGCTAGCTCCATTACGAGTAAGCCTAGAACCATAGGCCCAGACATTCTAATGCTTCACACATCATTAGAGTGGATAGGTGATCCGCTGCGTCCTCCTCTTCCCATCTTCACCTTCTTAATTTTGGAGGGGCTGGGTTTTTTTTTCCCGAAATAGGATTTCTCTGTATAACACAGCTCTAGCTGTCTGTTTACCAGGCTGGCCTCCAACTCACAGAGATCTGCTTCTGCTTCTGCCTCCCTAGTGTTGGGATTAAGAGTGTGTTCCACCACCGACCAGCTCCTAATTTATTTTTTAACATGCATAAAAATGGTATATATTTGTGAATGTAATGTTCAATACATGTTCATTATATTACATGTGAACATGGTGTGACATTCACATCATAAACATACACTTGGTCGTTTGCCTTTTCCTTATGGTAAAAACACTCAAACTCCTTTCTGCTATTTCAAATTTATGTACGGTATATTACTGTTATCATAGTCATCTTGAAATATCCTACCTATAGATGATAGACAGCCTATAGACATAAGATGCAATGCAGTGACTTTGAAAAATGAAAGGAAGTCATATACAATAGAAACACAATTTTTTAATTAGATTCAACAGGCACAAAATTATGCTTGAAAAGTCTTGGAGTGCACAGAATTAGACAAAAGGAAAAGAATCACAGACTCATTCATGTGGGTCATGGGAAGGGTATGTCTAGGTGATTAATATTATGTCAGGGATGTGTTGGTGTCAAGTTATGATGGAAATTTTTATATCACTTACTCTCAGCTTGTATGTTTATGTCCTCAAGGGACCGGTAACACACATTTCCTGGAGTGGCAGTGATGCCACTCAAGAGCTAAGGGACCTAAGTCTTTGCTACAGCCCTAAGGGCCCTTAAATATCCAGGGTCTGAGATGCTTCCTCAAGAAGCAAATATCTTTGATACAATAAGCCAGAGCCCTAAGAATGATATGCCTGACATTGATTCAAACCATTTATCAGAGGAGTATGAGAACAAATGATGTATTTCAGAATTCAGGCATGGAGTTATTGATCGAATGAGAAATTAAGACTTATGGTTATTATGGTAAAGGGCAGGAAGGGCAGTGCCTGAGGTCCCGGATAACCTGTTCAACTTGATCTACACTAATTGAAGTCAGGGAGTGCTGGTGAGATCAGCGCCTGCTGATTGTATCTGCTCTCAGTGCCTCTGGCCGAGTGTTTTTTATCATTTTATTTATTCTGATGGGTGTGAGAAAGGTTTTGTGCATAGAACACACACGTCTGCCTTGGCACTGCTGGGTATGAGGAGGGATGGATCATGCTGCCTCCTTCTCTAAGGCCTCTGACCTCAGCACAGTTCTGAAACTCTGTTGCCTCCTCCTCTTCTTCCTTCTCTCCTGTCTCTATTCAGACCCTATCCCTGCCTGCCTTGCCCTTCCTGTTTACCAAAATCTGACCTAGTCTAGTCAAAGCCTCACTAGATCACCCCTCACCCCCACCCCACCCCACCCACCCCACCCCCGCCGTGTGCTCCTGCACAAATAAGACACACTTTGCACTTCAGATTTGTGTACACTGCTACTTAACTCATGTCCAATGTCAGTGTCTCTTTCATAATGACAAAAAATACATTCTGAGACAGCTTCTAAACAGTGCCCTGCATGCAGTTGCTCAAAGTTGCTTTCTTTTAACACAGTGATTCTCAGCCTTCCTAATGCTACAGTTTCTCATGTTGTGGTGACTACCAGCCACAAGGATATTATTGTTGCTACTTCATAGCTGTAATTTTTCTACTGTTTTTGAATCATAACGTAAATATCTGATATGCAGGATATCTGCTATGTGACCCTTGTGAAAGAGTCAGCCCACAGGTTGAGAGTGACTGTTTTAGCCACTGATGTCTTTCTAACAAAATATAGAATAACAAAATGAAGGAGTTCTTCTGTATTGATACAAGAATAACCAGTTTTCTCCCACTTGACTTTTTGCTTGGTTGTTTGTGTTTTGATTTGTTTATTTTACTTTAAGATAGGGTCTCACCATAGTGAGCTCTGGAGTCTAAAACTCCTGCTTTTCCTGTCTCTGCCACCCAGGAGTGTTCCACCACACACAATTATAAATATTACTTTGCGTGAACCTTTAGTTTTATACTCATTTCTTTTGTAACATCACAAACATTTACCCATGACAATAAATATCCTTTTGGTCCAGTGTTTTTAATGACTACACAATCCACTGCATGGATATAATGCTTTACCGCCCCAATAACATGTTTGTTTGTTTTCTCTGAAATTTCTGCAGGGATCAGTAGGGCTACAGTACATCTTTGTAAATGTATCTCTGTCTCCATGATTATTTCTCTAAGTCCATGGCCTTGTACCACTGGCTCAAAGGCTATAGAACATTCTGGAATCTTCTTGAAACCCTGCATTGCATAAGTTGGAAAGTACTATGGGAGCCAGGAAGGGCTTGTACTGTGGGGGAAGACAGTCCTTGGTCCTAATCCTCACTCTTTGGCCAATGACTTCCATTCCCTAAACCTCATTTTTTTTGTTGTTGTTGTTGATAACATTCAGGGATGAAAGGGAAAGCTTTTGTTGCACAAGCCGGGTTGGTAGTCCTTTGATGAAGTCATGCCTTCTAAGCCCTCGGTTTATACCTAGTCGCAGGAACAGCCTTTACCTCAGATGTGTTGGAGCATGCATGAAAAGTTAAGTCATTTCTCATCCTGCCATTTCCATCAACTTGCACAAGTCTCTGAGCCCGGGCACTGCTCCATAGTGCATTTTGGGTGAGGAGGAGAGTGTGGAAGCTGGAATTTGAAAGGCGTGCAGAACTGGCCTAGTTCTTCCTTGCAGTATCAGAAGAAAACTTCACTGAGTAAATGGCTCCAAGATGAAAGCACTTGGGTTAGAATCTCCTCAGGGTGGAGCCCATCCTCCCTCCACAGGGTGGAGTTCTGTTCTTGTTTCTTGATCACACTGACATGATGCTGTTCTGAAATCCCAGGAGACCGGGGAGACCCTTGGATCCTCATTCTGGCTTTCTCAGGGCTCTTAAGGCTAGAGAGGGAAAATATGCCTACTGACCCCCAGCAGAGATGTGTTCACTTCTTCTCCTCTGTCTTGGTTGAAGCCGGCAAAGGTGAACATGGAGAAAGCCTGTGGGAGGGTGAGTAGCTTGTGGTTAGCTTTGTGCTGAGCCCCGAGTCCCTAAGTCAGTCCTTGCTTTCACAGCAACGGGCACATTTGTATGTTTGGATTTTCCAGGAGGGATAAATCACACAAACAGAGGGCCTCTGGATTCCTTGGGGGAGCCCAGCCCCCTTGAGTTGAACATGCGCCCCATTCTGCAGGCTGAGCAGATCACGCTGCGCACACTACTCTCGTCTGAAGTGTGTTCTCTGCAAAACTCATTCTTGGAGAGAACTTTCTTTGTGCCACAGTTCAGCCTTTTAGACTAAACAGACAAAGAGAAAATAGTGAGGTGAGGGCAAAAAGAGTTCCTTCTGTGCGACAGAGGAGGGAAAGAATTGCTTGGGTCTCGTGACCTCCGCTGTTGTGACTCGTGTGCCGCGTTGACAGTGGTGCCCAAGCCAAGAAAGATGCTGGGAAATAGATCCTGTTGTTCATTGTTTCCTGATCCCTCTTTGCTTTTTTTCTCTGCCTGGATGGTGCTGGGAGCTTGTCTGGCCTCCAAACGCATGTGTTGTCCTCCCTGGGCCCCAAGCAGGCCTGTGGTATCTGGCCTGCATAGCAGCCTTCCTTTAAAATCAAAGCATTGAAGGTTGATCTGGTTTGAACACAAATCCAGAGCTTGGGGTTCTTTGGCATGTGAACCCCTCGGGGATGAGTGAAAAAGACTGGAGTCCTGTTTCCCCCACCGTGAGCCCAAAACGATGTTGAAGAATTGTGTCCTCTTTGATGCCTGGGAAACCAATGCCTGGCTAGTTTCCCCAGCCTCCAATCCTATCTATCCAGCAGTTGAGTTGCTCTGGGGTGCACACATCCTGTTTTTATTACAAGGTGCGTTTTGCTGGCAGCCTCTTTCAATCCCTAGGTCTCTATTCCTGTTAGCTCTGACCCCCTCATTCTAGAAACGTGCTGATAGAAACGGGTGGATGGCAGCACTCACCCTCCCCACCCCCAACTCCAAGGTTAAGCTTTCAACCCAGGGAGAGAATCTTGGACCAGCAATTTCGGGAGACAGTTAAAAGATTAGATAGTAAATTTACTTAACAGAGACTAATCGCCTGGGACTGGGTTTCATATCCTGTTTTGAAATAATGTATTTTCTTTTGTGCTCTGGTCTGAATCTGTCATCCCTCTTCTAATAATGAGAGGCAGTGGATTTTTAATCTTTGACCCTCTTCCACATAATCTAATCACAGCGGTTTTCTGATCCTCCTCTCCTTATTTGGCAAAGTTCTGGAAAGAGAATCATTTCTCGGGCACAGCTGAGCCATGGTCTACTTCTCACCAAGGGTCTGTGTTGACAGGTGAAACCAGATTCTGTCTGTTATGTCCATCGCTAGGCCCTTACAACTGGAACCTGTTCAGGGGGAAGGGAAACGCCCCAAATGCTGATGTCTGAATCAGGTGAATGAAGGGGAGCTATTTGGTGACGGGTGCTCTATGCCAAGGTGGCATGTGAGCCGTGAGTTCTACATGGGAGCAGTCTGAGGCATGACACTTGCTGATGAAGCCAGGAACGAAGCCTGTGTGATCCTCCAGTTACCCACACATGGAAACGTGTGCATTGAGTAGAGTTTCTTCCCCATCAAGCTGGGAGGTCTTTGGGAATCTTGCCTTTCCTCTTAGGGTTTGGCTCACAGACGGGCGTTTGACCCCAGGCAGTACAAACTGAGGTCTTCCTTTATGTGTGGCGTCTCTTCAGACTGTCTGGCTTTGGGAGTTGCCCTGACAGGAATCTTGGAGGAAGCTGGGAGGTTAGGTTCAGTTCCAGCTGAAAATGGAATAGAAGCAAGTAAATACAGCATTGCTCTCACTTTCCCAGCCCCCACCTATTCTCTCCATTTAGGAGACTGTGGTTATTGAAGGAGCTGTAGGTAAGATCTTTATGCAGCCCCTCCCTCTTTGCCTCAATGACAGACTGAAACCAAGACCTTTAGATACTCAGCCAGAGCTGTCCAGCTGATAGTAACAAAACACGCCCAAATCCAATTCATTAAGTAAAGGATTGTATTGAAAACATATGGGGCAGGGCTTCTAGATGGAAAGGGTAGGTGGACAAGAGACTTGTTGTCTCAAGGAGTCACTCAACTTCTGAGTGTATTGAGAGCGACAGTGGTTCATCAGTCACACCCAGACGACAGTGCTGCTGAATGGGGGCACCTCTGCTCCCCTTTCCCTTTGGCTCGTGTGCCACAGAGGGAGACTTGTGGGTTGACATGGCCTCTGTACTTGGTTAGGACAAGATAATGCATCTTGATATCTTCATTAAGGTTCTTTTTTTTTTTTTCCAACACAGGGTTTCTCTGTGGCTTTGGAGGCTGTCCTGGAACTCGCTCTTGTAGACTAGGCTGGTCTCGAACTCACAGAGATTCACCTGCGTCCGCCTCCCGAGTACTGGGATTAAAGGCGTGTGCCACCACCGCCCGGCTTGATTAAGGTTCTTCCAGACTACATTCAGGGAGCATCAAAAGCTGCTTCAAGGATGAAGCCAGCAGAGCAGTCTGAAAGAAGGAGGCTGTAACAGCTATGGGCAAGGTTCCCTTGCCCTCACTGTGCACCAGCATGCTTACCTCTCCTGTTGTTACTGCAATAGCCAGTGTCTCCTGGAAGCTGATTTAGGTGGAGGGTATTTCATTCCTGTTGACTCTTTTGGCCTCCACTCCCCACCTGCCTTCATTAACTGCCCTCCGTGGTCCCTCTGCTCCCCACTCAGATCTCACCCTCTTCCCTATATTCACAGCTGAGATAAAGAATTCACAGATAACAAATAGCCAGCCCCCATCTCTAGCTCTGTGTAATTACCTCCCTGGGCGTGTCAGCATAACCCTCCTGGGAAATGTGAGAAGGGAAATGGGTCCTTTTAGCCAGTGAATGGCACTTTGTTATTTTGATGCATGGATGCAGAAGGAATAAGAGACAAAATAAAGTTAATAATACATTGCAGTGTAGATAATTCATCACCTAAATCAATAGGAACTGCAGGTCACTGAACTGGAACTGGTGTTACTGTGATCCAAACATGGAATTAATAATTGAAACTACACTGATCTGTCTTCCTGGAATGGGAAGACAGACAACCCTAGGGATAGATACATTCAGCACAGGAGGAACAAGGCAATGGAGATAGACAGATGATTCATTTAATGCCTACAGCCATCACATACAGTAAATATGAAAATCTGCTTTCTATCTGGAATCTGCCTCATTTGGGAGCAAGGTTAGCTGAATTATATCCTCAGCTCTGTGTTTATTTTTTCATTTATTGCCGGAATTTCACATGATCGGTTAGTGTGGAATGCCTCATTCTCCGAGGTTAGGAAGGCTCTCTAGCAGTGATAGGCAGTGGTATGCTCAACATGTGTGCCCTGTTACCTCCCCCACAGCCTCCTGAACTCTGTGGGGACTCTAGTTTTAGTAGATTGGTCCTATAGCCATATTGAAGACAGTCCAATCAGTGATGTGGGATTTACAGAAAAGCAAGATAAATAAGTCCTGGAGATATTCTGGAAGCTTCCTTGTTGTACAACTTGGGGCAAGTTCCAGGTTCTCTCTGAGCCTCAGTCCATCTCCCAGAAAGAAGCCAGCCTCAAAAGAGCATTTGAGGCCTGGCAGACAGAATAGTGGAAAGTGTGTAGATCACAATGGGTACCTGGTGTCCAGCAGTGTCTGACTTTATCCCCAGAGGTGGTCATGGAGGTGCCAGGCCAGGATGAACGCGGGAGTTGGTGATGCTAGAGAGACATTTGTTTTGGCCAGGACAAGATGATGCATCTTGATTAAGGTTCTGCCAGTCTTAGGTGGTGAACGAAGAGTGGTTGAAGTTCATCTCTATTCCTCTCCCTTCTGTGTACAGAAGTCAGGGTGAGTGTGAAATCAATAGGACACCGAGCAGGGTGACTACAGACAGATCTGGACACGTGGTCAGTGTGTGGAGTCTAGAGGTGGGGTTAGGCAGAGTCAGCATGCCCTGCCTGTTAGAATGGGGGAGAGTGAGGAGCCATCTTCTAGAGGACGGCTGGGGAGAGAAGCAAAGGAGGGAGCCAAGCATGAATGCGGGCTGGAACCTTTTGTAGGGAAGTAGCTGGGGTTTTAAGAATAGATGCTTAAGAATTCATTTTTAAACCTCCCTTCTTTTTTAAGATTAATTATTTTTCTTAATGAAGTGTGTGTGTGTGGTGAGGCTGGAGTATGTACAGGTGAGGGCACATGCCCTTGGAGACAAGAAGCGTCAGGAGGTTATGAGATGCCCAGCCTGGGGGCTGGGAGTTGAACTCAAGTCTTCTGCAAGAGTATATGTTCTCTTGACCACTGAACTATTTCTTCAGCCCCAAGACTCTCTTCTTAACTTTCCTAGTAGTGTCCACCTTATGCACATCCTGTTTTTCCAGGAAGGGAGTTTGTGTGTGTGTCCTTTCTGAGTATGTGTGTGGGGGCATGTGTATATGTGTGTGTTCAGGCATATGTCTGGGTATATATTTTCAGGTGTGTGTGTGTGTGTGTGTGTGTGTGTGTGTGTGCCTGTAAGCAGGCATGTGTCTGGGTAGATATATTCAGGGGTATGTGTGTATGTGTGTGTACACGTGTTACATTGTGAGCATGCATGTGCCTCTGTATCAGTGTTTGTATGTGTATGGGTATCATTGTGTGCTTGTGTGCAGAGAGATATGTATGTACATGACATGCCTATGATTATATGTATGTGGATGGATTTTTTTCTTTGTTTGTGAGTGTATCTTATGTATGTGCATGTCCCAGTGTAGGGGGCATAATCAAAGGAAATGGGCTAGGTTTGCTGACTTGAGGGATATGGCCTGAAGACTGACCCTAAGGAGACTAGGAACATAGAGCTTCTTGTGCCAGCCCAACAAGCCTTCTACCCACCTCGGCTGAAGAGGCTGAGTGGATTTTTGGTGGCCAGTGTCAGCCAGTCACGGGGAAACACTTTGTTCAGGAGTGACTATCTTTGCACACCCGTGTTTCTTCTCAAGAGGATTATTTCCATGTAGCTGTAGCATCCACTGAGGTGCTTTGGTAATTTGGTCATCCTGGAAAAGAGAATGGGCATAGACCAGTCCCCTAAACCTGAAGAGGAAGGCAGCACCGAGCAGGTTTCTAGAGAGAAGACATTTGGTCCTTCCCCATCCCCAGATGATGGAGGGCATGCAGAAGGTAAGGGCCACCTCTTTCAGGACTGAATCCCTCCAAGCAGCTTCATTTGGCTGCATGAGAGTTATAGCATGGTGGGTTCAAGGCAGCTGAAAACCAAGCCAAGACCTGAAGTAATCGCTCCTCTTTTTAAAAAACGATTGCAAGGTCCAGCAGGAAGTTCTAAGGGTAACTTTCGTGGAGGATAGTTTACACCGGTAGTGACGAAGACATCTGAACAACAACAGTAGCCTTGAAAATCCTCTATATCTCTAGAGTCCTTCAAGACTCAAAACTAAGAACTTCTCAGCTTCTGTCATCTGGGGGAATCTGACCTTCTGGGATGGTAGAGGGAGTGTCAACTGGAGAGATGAGGGGGTCTGCAAAGGCTGTTTCTATCATTGCTGAGCTGAGCAGTGTAGCTGTGCCTCACAAGCCAAATGTCCTTGTAAACGTGACCCAGTAAATGAGGAGAGTATAAGGCAATGAGCCAAGCTCTGCTACAAAGTCACGTGACCTTTAACTAGACGCTTCATCTCTTTGGATATTAATTTTCTAAACTTAAGGACAAAGTGAAAATAGATAAGAAGAAAGGAAGACTAGGGTGGATTTTTTTAGTTGTAATTTATTTATTTTAGTGCTTAGGGAATCAAGCTCAGGCTCTCACACATCCTAAGCACATGTTCTATATCACAGGGCTGTGTTACCAGACCCTCACTTTTTTTTATATTAAAACAGTTATAATTGAAATGATCCCAAACAAGAAGAGAATGAGTCCCTCTTAGGACTGTGGTTGTATAGTTATCTGTCATTCATGAAGGTGTTGTGAGCTAGGACTCAAGTTTCCCCACCTTGAGATTGTGGAACTGGATTACTAAGCGCCAGAATTTACGTACAAAGTGTGAATGTCCCATTTTAGTATTGTGATCGGCTGATACTTGTGATGTGCTCATTATCCACCGAGATGAGTGCTTCCTTCCCGTGTCCAGCATGCTGTGTGCGAGGCATAAAGGAAGTAGATGAAGGCAAGGTCCTGTTGGTCACTGGCTCCCCAGGTAGGGAACTTTGGGGGATTTATAGTTATTCTCGGAATTCTGCTATTCAAATGATCCTTTTGTTCTTTTAAGCTCCAAAGGCATTTATCTCTTAAGTGTAGAAGCACACAGATTGTGAGGGTCTGGGGCTGAACTGGTGGTGCTGTAATTCTTTGGGGGCCCCTGGTGCCCTTTCAGGGTCACAGAGAAAGGACAGGAAGAAAATCCTAGCTGTCAAAATTCCCATTCTCCTGGGCCCCTTTTTCAAGGAGATGGGTCTGGTTTTATCTGATTTATGACTTAAGATTTTCAAGTCAGAATTCATTTAAAGTAAGGATCCGTGATGGGTTGAGGGAGGATACAGAAAGAGACAGATGATCTTTAAAATCTAAGCACTCCCGTTTCTAAATCCTTGTGATGCTCAGAGACCCAGACAAAAATCTGAGTTTATGAATTTGGGACAGATGAGTCCTGAGCTATTACCCAGCTCTCTGCTAGTTTCCAAATAAGGGGTGCAGATTCCTTCCCTTCACCCCAGTCATCCCAAAGTCATTAAATCATAGAGCTGATTCTCATTCTTGCATTGACTGTGTGTTGGCCAGAATTCCACAAAGCCACCTTCAGCACTGAGTTAGTGAACACAGGATGGTGCTACTTGGGGAAATGGGTATAGGTATATACAGTATGCATGCCTGTCACACAAGCAGCTAACCCTGGGAGCGTCCCTTTATTTCACAAGAAAGTGAAGTTTAGAAATGCTAAGTGGCTTGTCTGTGGTTGCCACACTAAAGGTGTCAAGGACACAGACGTGCTGTTAAATGGTCTTCTTGCCCCTCTGCTTGCCCTGCTTCTCACCCTCCAACATCTGCTCCTCTCTGGGAGAGTTGAAACCAGTCAGCAGGACATTAGTTTGTCAGACCTCAGAATCTAGAATCTAGCTTCTCCAGGATTCAGTTACCATGAAAGCACTGGGGAAAACTTTTGGGAGTGGTAGATTAATTTTAGGGAAAAGATGAATTGCAAATATTGGATCCCTAATAATAAGGATCAACTCTTTTATTCATTCGACACCAGCCGTGCATGCTGTAGTCACAGCTACGTAATTCTTTATTCTGCTGTTCTACTGTTCCAGTGCACTGTCCTCTTTTGTATGTACCCATCTGTCTCACATGGTATTCAGATGTTCGGATGACCAGGAAGAGACCTTGAGTAAAGTCGCAATTTTCCCATTCCTGCTAATGAAAACAACTAAGGGGGGAAATAAATGCACAGTAAGAAGAAATGTAATTACAATCACATGCCCCTGATGGGTACTTTCTTATAGGGTAGTGGTGCCTTGGCATTATAATGCAGCTTACAAATTGCTGCCATCTAGTTGGAGCTTCCAGGGTGTTGAAGAATGATGTATCACTCAGGTGTTTGTGTGGTGCTTGCTGCGCATGTAAGCAAACCTACAGTGCTTGTCACATGAATGTGCGTACAGTTATGTGGAATCTACTGCACTTGATAATGACAACCAATAAATGTGCTCGGACACGTGTATTCACTATACTTTTATCACTTGTTCAAAGTATATTCTTTATACGTGTTTCCTTAAGTTTACTAGAAAATGCTATACTGTGTCAGGCCAGTGGAGCCTCACGCATCTCATGTTTATTGCATCTCCTGACTGCATCCTTTTCTTTTGTGTTTGTTTATGTCCTGTGTTGTTCTACTTGTTACAGCCCACGGCACCCTGTAATAATATACAAAAGTTAGTCAGGGACGGAGCTTTCAGAACATATCCCTGTCTCTAAGTAACCTGTGATCTTACATGCCACGGTTGCCTCTCTCCACCACTCCTGCTTCCGTTGACTCCACCCTTCCCTGGCTCCTGCCCCGTAAAAAGGCAAGTCCCATCTCAAGCGATGGAGTTCCTGTATACCTTGCTATGTGAAATCTACTGAGTGGGTAGAACAAAGGACCTGGATGTTGGTAGAAGTCAACATGAGCTTACGGCTAAAATACCTTGGCTGCAGGAATGTCCCCAGTCTCCCTGAGGTGTGTCTGCATGCAGAACAAAGGGTAACTGTGGTCTTCCTGGAAGTGAGTATAATTTAGGAGCTTCGGGTAAAGACTGTATTCCTTTCAACTGTTTGTCAATGTTTCTCTCATACAGCTCCATGTGGGTATCAGACCACAGGGCTTTGCCAGGGTGATAGGACAAACCTAAGTGTCTTTGCAGTGGTGCTTTCCTGACCTGAAGTCAGGTCATTAGGAACAAGGGGGGGACTTTGGATGCATGTTCTGAAGGAGAACATCACTTTCTAAGATGAGGGAATATGGAACTGGGAGCGTAAGGCTCACAGGTATGGCACCCTGCAGAAGCAAGTTCTCAGGCTCCAGTTTTATACTTTTCATATTTGGTTCTGTTATGAAGACAAATATCAGCTAGAGTCACCCACATTTGCTTAGCAGAGTCAGATATGAAAGCATACATAAGCCTCTGTTACTGGATTGCATCAGCCTTGGGTTCCTCCTCTGCAGAGAACAAGCGTCGGCTGCATCTGATGGCCTGAGGAGCCAGTGAGATAGACTTACCATGATGCCTCACAGTGAATGACAAGCACATGTTATGACTATTTTCACTATGGGAACATAGACAAAACATCTACTCACTCCAGGTAGGATACTACCGACAGGTGAAAATAGCGATTCTACCAGAGTCCAACTTGGCAAAGCAGTGGGCCTGTACTCATTATGTACAGAGCGTGAGGGGTGAGAAAAGCATGGATGATTCAAGGTTCAGCTGCATCATGGGAAAGCCTAGCCCAACCTGGGTAACAGCTCAGAGGCTGCAACCCTGGAATGTACTGCACAAGTGGCAGGTGGCTGGGCCACTCTGTTGCTTGTGTAGCCTGGGGTGGGGTAGGGGGAAGACTTGTGAATCTTGTGCACTTCGGCTCTCAGACATGTAAGTTTTGATCACTTCCTGAGTTCTATGAACCTCCCTCCTCGAGGAAATTGCTGTGAAACTACACTGTAATTTGGTTGTTATGACAATGGTTATTACTATCTTTTCATTGGGAAAAGTTACTCAAAGGAAAAAATGTAAGTAATTTCTAAGGAGAAGTGAAAGCGTTTGCAAAGAATGTGTATACAAATGTTTATGGCAGCATTTTTCACGTCAACCAAAAAGGGTGAACAGTGCCAATATCCATCAATGCCTGAATGGATAAACCTTTGTGTATGGCCATAGAAGGGAATTCAGCCATAAGCATGAGCAAAATACTGATACATGCTACAGCATCCATAGATAGGTCTTAGATATTCCAGGTCAAAGAGGCCAGGTACCAAAGACCACATATTTTATGATTCTTTGTCAGTGGAACATGAGAATGGAGAAATCTGTGAGCTATAAAATAGATCAGTGACTGCTAAGTACTGAGTCGGTGAATTGAGACATAGACATTGATAGCTAACTGCACTCTTAGTGAGGTTTCTTTCTCAGATGATGACAACTGTCAAGAATTGGCCGACTTTGACAGGGTTGCACTTAACCTGTGAATCCACTGAAGCTTGAGGTTGTACAATTGAAGCAGAAGTGTATCCTATGTGAATCATATCCCAGTAAAGCTGTTTTAAAATTTTTATTTAAAAAGGAGTAATCTCTAGATGCTCCGCTTGGAAGTGTGGGACAGAAGCTGACAGTGAGGAACTGTAGTTGTGCTCAGGACAGTGATGGAAACAAGGCAGCCGTGTCCTGCCTACTGTCTTTGGGCCCTGGAAGGACAATCTCTTGAGCTGACGTGAAACTGAAGGTGAGTTAGCATCCTTTATGTTGGGAAGAAGTTCAAAGGTCATCTAAGGAAAGCATGCCCCAGTCACCCTCAGCTTTTCTGCTCAGCCAGACACTTGTTAATCTTTGCTTATACCCAGAACCTAAAAATGCACTTGGGGATATTTGTGGACTTGGGGAAAGAATGCATTTGACCCTGTAGTGGGAGGAGAAAGAAGAGTGACAACAGCTGCCCTGACTTGTGACTGAGATGCTACATGCTCCTCACACCCAGTGTGAGGCCCCGGGCAATCTCTGAGTTAAACCAGACCGAGTCAGGTCCACAAGAGGACAGCAATAGCAAGAGACAGAAAGGGCTTGCTAGCTAGATCTGGGTGCTTCACTGGGGATTTAATAAACACACTGGGAGCTTCCCAAAGGCCAGCTCCTAAATCCCTACAGCAGTGGCTCTCAACCGCTTCGGCCCTTTAAGACAGTTCCTCCTGTTGTGGTGACCTCCCCCCAACCATAAAATTATTTCATTGCTACTTCATAACTGTAAATTTTCTACTGTTACAAATCATAATGTAAATATCTGTTATGCAGGATATCTAATAGCTGACCCACCCTCCCACCCCCTGTGGGGGTTGCGACCCACAGGTTGAAAAACCACTGCCCTACAGCATCTCTAAAAGGCATTGACTATTGGAACAAATGGGGAAACAGGATATAATTTTCCAGAAAGTACTCAGTGGTTATGAGAAGAAATTGATTCAAGTCTAAGAATGAAGGTCTCATCACTAAATGCACCTGGGAAAAGGCATGGACACCGTAGTCTGGCCAGTCAGCCCCGCCACAATACCAGAAGTCCTTCATTCCCTGATTTCTTCCTCTACATACATACATACTATGTTTCCTGCCCAATCCCAAGACCGGGTCAAGCTCCTCACCTGGGCCCTCCCTGCCATGCATGTTGGGCTGCTCCCTCCCTGCCCAGCCACCTTGTGCTCTGCCGTGGCTTCCTCCTCTCCAGATCCACACAAGTGTACTTACCTGCCCCTGGAATGCTCTCCCAGCTCCTCGTGCTGCTGGATGCTGCTCCCCTCTCCACTCTCGTCTCAGAGGCCATCCTTCCTCAGAGACACCTTAGTAACTCATCTAACATGGCTTCCCACCACTGCTGGCCATCAGCCACTGTGATTATCTCCTGTTTAGTACTTCTCTCCTTGGCCAAAGGTATCTTTGGGACTTATATAGCCTCATTTCTTTCCCAGCTTTATAACTGTAAACGTGTGGAGGAGGAAGGCAGGAATTGAAATCTCTCATTTCTCACAAATAGCCCAGGAACCTGAGATAGTGCCCTGCTCGTGGAAAATGCTAGAAGAAGCAGTGTGGAAGAAGAGGCAGAAGGACTTTGCGTTTAGAGGGAGAGCTACTAGCAGGCATTTCTAAATTCATTATCGCTGCCGTTATTGCGTGTGTGCATGTATGTGTGTGTGTGCGTGTAAGCCAAAGCGCCATGTAGAGATCAAAGAAGAACTTTGTGGAATTGGTTCTCCCCTTCCACTTTATGTGGGTTCTGGGGATTGAATGCCTGCTGAGACAGCTTGCCGACACCCAAATGCACACATTTCTATATAGCACAGTGCCAGGATGCCTGCTTTCCTGTCTACTTGCTATGGACATCTGAATGCCTTTCCCATGCATTCACTTCTACCAGTATTCACTGAATGCATTTTATTAAAATGAAATCAGTTTCTCAGTGGTTGAAAATAGATATCCTGGGACCCAGGTATAATGAATGCTGAAGTTTACATCTGTGTGGTTATAGTCTGCCTTGTTGAGTTGGGGACAGTAAAGGAGATGACTGTCTAGAAAAGAGGCAAGTGCGATCTTTAGCTCTCACTAGGTACAGCCATTGCATTCAGACAGGGCTATAGAGGGGAATGGCTTTCTGGTTTCTGGGTAGTGCCAGCCACCTAGTGAGGTTTACCTCGGACCGGCTTCCCCAACTTCCCACATGTCTAACTGAGACTGCTGCAGAGACTGGATGATGCTGGAATGCACACTCTGGGACACTTTAGCAGAGCAGCCAGCACGTAATTTCTTTGTCTCATTGAGCCTCATCTGTATGCTTTCTGTCCAAATGTACACTCCACAGATGAGAAAACAACCTCTACTTTTGAATCACCAATGCTTAGAGTAATGCCTAAGCTCAAAAGGAGGGTTAATGGTGACTTGAGTGAGCGATGAAGGGGCTGAGGGCTACAGTTATCCCCTAGAACGTCTGGGCATTATTTGTGGGGCAGGCTTGCCTGGATCACCCCTACTGAGCCAATGCCTAGACTATGCCTGACTAAAATAAACCCTCAATAAATATTTTCTGAGTAGAAAATGTCCCATTTCACGGATGAGGAAACTGAGCTCTAGGGATCGTAGACATCTTGAATATTGTATACATGTTAAGACCACATATCAGGTACATGGTAACAATCCAGGCTTTTAATAGTGAGAGTAGGAAACCATATAAAGGTAGGCTGTCAGTCAGGGAGCACAGGTGAGTGTGCTCACCCTGAAGGGATTTTAAGTGGTGGGATTTGAGGACAGGAAGCACCTGAGGCTGGACTCCCACAAAGCTCCCACTTTGAGGTTTCCTGGGATGCTTTGCTTCAGAAGCATGCTTTTGTTTGCCAGCTGCTTTTGTGTTTAGAGGGCGAGACGTTAAGGAAGCCCTGCTGGTACCTCCATTCACTCAGAATGGCTGTCTGTCTCTCGGGCTTTAAAGGAACCCTGAGCTAAGCATCCTCTTCCCTTGCCAGAAGCCCGACCTGCTGCTACAGGGAAAGAAGATGGGCTTGTGGATGCTGCACCTGTCACAGCAGGTTTGGGGTATCTCCTTCCTCTTTTCAAGCCATCAGCACCCTCCCTGTCAGGAACCCACCTCAGGAGCATGGGCTTGTCTGCCCTTTGACCTCAGGAGCATGGGTTTGTGTGCCCTTTTGCTGGTCTGTCTGTGGCCATCTTTACTGTGACAGGCAGGGGGGAGGGCCCTCTTCCTCTCAAGCTTACCTCGAATGGGTAAACCCCACTCACCCCTTCCGTCTGGGGCTGTGGAGACTTCACTCCTAATAGCCACGGGCAGGCATCCTGTGAGCTCACTGATTCTCCTTCCATCCAGTTAAACGTTGACTCCTCAGTGGAAAGAAGGCAGAGGTACAATGCATCAACTGAGGAGAAAATGAAAAGCCAAAACCCTCCGTCTAGTTTATGCATCACAACCCAGCATGGAGAGATACGTCTACATTCCAGCTGTGGCTCATTTAACAGCTTCCAGTGTGTCTGTGTAAAGGGAGAGGCATGGACATGCACAGGGGGTAAGGTAAACCCCAACCCACAAACCCCAACAACTCCCCCAGTCCCATCACGCTGTTCCTCTCTGCTGGGCAAGCCCAAGCCAGGAGTGACTCTGCATCTGAGTGATTCATTTGTAGTGGTGTTTAAAGGTTGACTTCTCTTGGCAGTGGTGGAGTACAGTGCTCTAGATCTCTGAGAAAAAGCTCTAGACTAGGAAAGCAACACAGACTCTACCTCAGATTTCTCCTGCTTCTGAAGGCATTGGAGACAGACATTATCATCATTTTATAGATGAAAATCAGAGTGATAGTGACTTACTTGGTATCTCACAGCTAAGGGAAAAAAAGGTCAGATCCAATTCTGTCAGTCAAAGCTCGAGACTTTCTTGTGAGAGACTATGGTCAGGACAAAGATACAGAGACACCTGCCCAAGAAGCTGATGTAGCAAACGTACAGTTTAGTAGGATAGTCTCAGCTGGAGGGTGAGATGGAAGCAGATTGCTACTGAGTGAAAAGCTGAGGCTGATATCATGTCTCCCCAGTGACATTTATGCTCCTTGAAGAGAACACAGGTGGGTCTGTAAAGGGTTCCCATTGTAATGCATAGTACAGGGCTGACTACAAAGATGACTTATAGTCAGCTCTGAAGGGATGACACCTGCCAACGTGGTGACAGGAGCAGGATTCCTCTCTCTGCTGCTACCGAAGTGTGGAGACCAGCACTCCTTCGCCTGCCATATTTGGGAAGGGACTGAGCTTAAAAGACTAACTGGGAGAGGCCAATGAGATGCTTACATCACACGGAGAGTAATCGGTTCACAAGGGCATGGGGTAGAGGAAGAGGTGTTGGCTGAGTGTTGATAGCCATGCCCCTGAGAACCTGGGAAAACAGAGATGAGACAAGCTTTGAGGGAGGGGGTGATATATTCAACAGAAGGTGGGGATAAATAATCCTCTTATCTTTATGTACAGAGAGGAAGGTGCTGAGAAACTTAAAAAATCCCAGTCTTTTCCAAAGAAGGGAGGAAGGAATTTGAATGCCTGCCAGAGCAGGTTACTAGAGCCTGGGAGGAGAAGCTGGCAAGGGCATAGAGCCCCAAGCAGGAGGCATGTCTGATAACTCCATCTCAGGGCAGACCTCATCTTCCCTGCAAGCTTGCCAGAGTGCTTTTGCTGTGGATGAAGGCTGACCACACCAAATTGCATCCTTGCAGAGATGGAAGGGATAGGTGCAAAGACGGTAAAAAGAACCTCACACAGACACAGATGGAAGCTGGGTGGTGGTGGGGCACGCCTTTATTCTAGCACTCAAGTGGATCTCTGTGAGTTTGAGGCAAGCCTGGTTAAACAGAGAGTTCTAGGACAGCCAGAGTTATGGAAAAGACCCTGTCTCACAAACAAACAAACAAAACAAAAAGTAGACATGGAAATGCCAGTTAAATGAGTGCACGCTTGTGTGTGTGTGTGTGTGTGTGTGTGTTTAACTACACACACATTACATAGCAATGTAGAAAAAAATCATTAAGACAGAAACCAGAAGTATAAAAGAGTTTAATGACACTAGTGATACTCTAGCAACATTTTCCCCAGACTTGCTTGTCCACAGGCGTACCCTTTGGTTTATACTATGGGCTTTCTGTGGGAACCTACCTTATCACTTTAAAATTATGCATAGAACAGTTGTAGAATTATTAACCTCATCCACAATAGTAGCTGTTGGGCCAGGCGGTGGTGGCGCATGCCTTTAATCCCAGCACTCGGGAGGCAGAGGCAGGCGGATCTCTGTGAGGCTAGGCTGGACTGACAGCTTCCAAAACAATACAGAGAAACCCTGTCTCGTAAAACAAAACAAAAAAAAAAGTAGCTGTTGGTCTTCCTGGGCAACCATGCCAGCCAGTTCCTTCAGCTGGGAAGTTCAAGTGGTTTTCAGTTACTTCCACCATCATCCAGATGCTCCGGGGAACATCTTTGCATGTACAACTTTGGTGCCATTTTCAGAAATTTTTCTTTGTGTGTAGAGGTGCATGTGAAGAGCTTTTGAGACATATTGCCAAAATGCCCAATGGGAAGGCAGTACCAGCTTAGATTTCTCCTAAATGCATGCGAGTAAGTGTTCTCCCCAGCAGGAAGGAATGCAATGAACTCATGCTTCTCCACCCCTTCCGTGGCACCCTTTAAATAACAGAGGCTTGGACGTTGGACTGATGGAGTTTACATAGATGGAAGGCTGTGGAGTCCAACCACATTAGAGGGGATACATTCAAATTCTGAGTGACGGCGGTAATGGGGTGCGGAGGGTTTGCCTTCAGAGAAGAGTTTGCCTTCAGAGACAGGTTGAGTTCAGAATAAAGAATCAAGAGAAAGCCGCTACCACCCAGCTGACATTTGAAAAAAGAAGCCACTCTGGCCGTGGGGAAGACGGGAGAGCAGTCCCTGGTAGAACAGCAAAGGAAATGCCTGTGACCACCTCCTTTGGTCCTCTTGGGGTAACCTCACACTTAAGGCCCTAGCCCAGGCTGGCCCCGCAGGTTCCAAGCAAGAGTTTTGCCTCTCTTCTAGAAAACAAATCACAAGCTCTTCAGTCTCTTCTAAGCAAGACTGAGCTTCACCTGGGTCCCACCTGAGAAGAGCAAGCATATAAGCGTCTGACATAAATGGCACGGGTAAGACCGAGAGCTCACCTGGGGAGACTTACAAGTGTTTCACATTCAAAGCTCATGTCACTGACGCTAATCAGATAAGCAGAGCGTTTAGTTCTAACATCTGGCACAAAACTCCTGCTTTTATGTTTCCTATTTTTTTCTAGAAGGTAATAAAATTCTCAATTGTGTCGAGTAATCAATACAGCATCTCTTCAGGCCTTCCCGCACACACTCATGCTGCGTGCTCAGGCTCAGTCTGCCTTGGGTGGGAGGCCCAGATGCCACTGCTTATTCTTCCTTCTTGAGAGAGTTGGCTACATGGCCTCGTCACTGCGTGACATGGAAAGCAGCCCTGTTTGCCCTGAGCCGCTGAGCAGAGAGGATGCTGGATGGGGTTGGTAGGGAGGGAGGTAGAAACTTCACAGAGCATTCCAGCTGCAGTGCGGAGCCTGTTTACCTCAAAGCCAGGAGTGTCAAGTCAGACTCAAGTGGAGATTTTGCCTTCAGAAGGGAGTGTGTGTCAGTCACTGGTGATATGTAATGGAGGAGAATTCAGTCTGTGCTCGTCCGCGTGATACCCATTTACAGAACTGGTATAAGTGTTTTTGGAATGAACCCCATTTTGGATGACCCACAAGATGTGCCATAAGGGATCTATGCTTGAATAGGCCAAACTCATCATATTTTTCTGAACTAACTTAATATTGGTCAAAATGCAGTGAAAGTCACAATTATATATGTGGGGGCTCTCTGGGCAAGGTCATTTTGTCTTTTATAGCTTTCTCCAGTTCCTATAAGAGTGTAATAAGAGAGAGAAGGTCCTGTTGATGCCTGCCACTTTCCTTTTTAGTCTTTACAGCTTAGAAATTCATCTTGCTGTTTCAGCACCACTTGGAATGGTTCAGTAGCTTTCCTTGTTGATGCGTGCAGATTCTCACAGCTACTTAACCTGCTTATTTATTTATTTATCTCCTAAATGTGATGAGAATAGGCTTACAGCTCGATTTGATTTTTAATAGTTTGTCGTCTAGTGGATAGTTGGAATCTTAAGAATTTTACTTTCCCCCATATTTGAAGTGAAAGACATCATTTCTCCCTTGTGAGCACAAAAAGCCTAGGATAGACCCTAGCCAAGGATGAGATAAGCCAGGTGTCCAGGACATACTGTTTAAGGAGGTCCTGGATCATGAGGATGCAGACGTGAGAAGCCAGCATCTGTGATTTCTATCTCCTTAAGTGGTGTGCCCAGGTGTGCCCCCTCACCCCCTAGTCCAGCCCTGGTCCTGGTTAGGATCTCCAGATGGTTTGGGATACATCAATGATAGCTGGCTTTCCCAGTCCTCTCCTCTGGAAATTTATGAAGGGCCTTCTAGATGTCAGTGGGCGCAGATGATGGAGAACAGACATGGCTAATGGTGAAGAGATGCTGAGCTCCAGGTGCCTCAGCTAGTATCAACACAGATGGATGTCTGCTCCTTTAATGCCCTTCCCAGCTTATGTCACATCTTTACCTCCATTACACTGGGGCTGGAAGAGTTGAAACAAATAGCACCAGGTGACCAGAAAGCTCAAAGGCTGACTGGGTTTAACTGGATTACTTTAAAATTCTCCATTTGTATTTTATTTGTATGCAGTAAAATTTGCTCAGTCCATCCGGCTGCTTACCCTTTGTCAAGCTTGAAAAATGAAATGGGTTTGTTTTGGGCACTGTGTATTCACCAGGCTCCTAATCGCCTCCATACATCTTGCTGGGCAATAATATGTAAAGCCATGCCCCAGGCATTCTAGAGTGTGTATAAGTATCTGCTTCTCTCTCTCTTTCTCTCTCACCTCCCGGGTAGTAATTTATCCAGGAAATGTATTTCCAACAGGTTAGGTATTAAACTCTCTATTCACATAAAGTCTACACTGGATATCTCTGATCAAATTATAATTTTCAAAGTATTCTATCACTGTGTCCAGTTAAATTGTTCCCAGTGCTTTCCCATGGCTTTAAAAATCTTGACTGCATTACCAAGGTTGTTTTTGCAAATGCTTTATTAAAACTTACCCAAACACTCACCAGAAAGTGTTTGCCCACTTGGAAGAAAATCAAACTAATGAATTTTATTTATTTTGTTTGTTTGTTTATTGCTTTTTAAAGTGTCTGGATTTCTCTCCATTTGGGGCTACCTTCTTTGAGCTGGCTATTGTAACTACAGACAGCTCCCCATGGCCTCATAACTCAGGCCTACCGATGTTTATTGCTTTGTTGCTCTTTTAAAATCCAGTCTGACGTTCCTCCACTCAAAACTTCACCTCTTGTCACTGTTGTTGTTTTTTTTATAAGACACCGCTATGAAAGTAAAATATCCCTTCCTGGGTTTTAACTCCAAACTAAGTAGAGGGAAAGCTGAACACAGAGAAACCGAAAAGATGGAGGCAGTGTGTGGAGGTTCAAGCTTCATGTCACCCTCTGGATCACTGACTTCATGATCTCGCATGGCGTTTTCAAGGGCTTATTCTTCCCCATGTACTTATCATCGCCTTTTAATGGTGCAGACTCTGGGCTAGGCTCCATGAACACATCAGTGAACAAGACTGACCCAGTCTCTGCATCATAGAGTTGAGAGCTGAATGCAGGCATCACTGAACTTCTTGCTGTAATGGGCCAGATAGATTTGCTGCTTAGAAAACTGCAAAATGCCTGTCACAGCCACTCATCTCTGCTCTCTTTGGTGAGGCATCAGCTGGACTATCAGACAACCTAGGAGGGAGTAAAGTTTAGCCCAGTGAAACTTCATTTACAAAAAGAGGCAATGAGTCGAGCTTAGAGGTGCCCTCCTTTGCACTAGGGGGATTGAGGCAGGAGGGTTAGTTTGTCAGTTTAAGGTCTGGAACTGCATGGTATATTTAAAGCCGGCCTGGGATATGTAACTAGACCTTTCCTCCAAAATAGGGTGTGGGTAAGGACTGGGAAGATGGCTTAGTTGGTAAAGTGATTCCAGTGCAAGCTGGAGAGTCTGAGTCAGATTCCCAGTTCCTATATGAAAAGGCTAGGCCCAGCAGGACGTGCCTGTAATAGCAGCCCTAGGGAGGCAGAGACAATAGGATCCCTGGGACTTGCTGGCCAGCCAATAGCTGAATAGGTAAGCTCCAAGTTCAGTGAGAGACTCAGTCCCAAGAACTGAGGTGGAAAGTAGTTGAGTAAGTCACCTGATATTGACCTCTGGTGGCCACATGCACACATATACACATGTGCACATACTTTCACATATATGAATATACCTACATACACATGCTGAAAAATCAAAAGCAAGTTACAATTGGGTTTGACCTTGGCTGGATGGACATAGTTTGCTGATCCCTGAACAAATAAAACATCAAAAATAAACATAACACACACCACATGTGATGATTGCCATGAAAGAAACACAGAGTGTAGAGGAGGGCAAGTCTGGGAGGCCTCCCTGCTTTGGAGAGACTCTGAATCCTGACTGAGGTGCTCAGCAAGGGACAAGAGTGGAAAGAGAAGTAAGGAATGATTTGAAGTAGTGAGGGCTTACTGGTCAAAGTCCTCAAGGAGACAAGTGTCTGAGAAGTGTAAGGCACCCAACTCTGCCCCCATCCCAGCTTTTTATACATGAAGTCGGTTGTTTCTTTAAATCATGAAAGCCTGTTGACATTTCCCAAAATCTGACGAAGAAAGTGGCTGCCCCAGCTGTCCTGAGGACTCACAAGGACAGGGAGATGAGGGACAGGCTCTTGTTCTACTTTTTAAGGAACCTTTCACCAGCACATGGGCTATAGAAAGTGTGCTAAGAATGTGTCCACCTAAATAAAATAAAACACATAGTGTGTATGCATCTTCCTAAATCAGAGCAAGGAAAAGGCAGGGAGAGAGTAGCCTCCCATAAATCATTATTCGTCCAGGGGAAAGTCTAACTAAACAGGGATTGCCAGTAGGGACATGAGTGGATCAGGTGGACAGCTGGGGATTCAGTCATCAGAATTCATAGCTCTGTCTAGCAGGAAGGACTCAAAACTGCAGCTCTCAACAATGAAGGATCAACTTTGTGACCCAGTCACACCTCCATGACTACCTTGCCTCCAACTATTCTCCCATATGGTCCAGGGTAACCACTGAGTTAGACCCTTGGATGTTCTGTTTCTAGTCTCATTCCCCACTTTTCTCCAGCTACACCCAGCTCTTTCCATCCTACCAGCCCAACCTGTTACTGCAGCCACAGAACCTTTGTACATGTTACTATGGCAATATGAATTACTTCCTAGGACCTCTTCATCGTGCTCTCAGCCCCAACATCAGTCCTCCTCTTTGAACACATTTTCCTCTTGTTTAAACTCACATCACACTTGGCATTTCTTTTTCCAAAGTACTTATTACTGTATAGTTTTATGCTTGCTTGTATGATTTAATTAATGCTGATTAATTTTTGATAAACACTGATTTCACCTCCCACTTTTTCCCTCCATATCAGAGTTAAGCAATGGGGCTGCTTCTGTGTACAGCTTTTGGTACCAATAATTTTGTTATTGTTTTGTTGTATTTGTCATCATTTTACAATGGTGCCGGTACCTGGTTGAAACTAACTCACTATTTGTTTATTTATTTTAGCTGAGTGCTCTGTCTGGATGTATGCCTGCATGCCCGCCAGAAGAGGGCATCAGATCCCATTTAATAGGGTTGTGAGCCACTATGTAGTTGCTGGGAATTGAACTTAGAACCTCTGGAAGAGCAGTCAGTGCTCTTAACTGCTGAGCCATCTCTCCAGCCTGGAAACTAAATATTTATTTTTAGTGTGTGGGTTTTCTGGCTGCTTGTTTTTGCAGTGAGGACACAAGTAATTGTCAGGAGTGATGTTCCATTTCCAGGGGTTCAGTTCATGGGACTAACTCACTTAGGCAAAGGTGTTGGGTCCCTGACTGGATGTTTCAACAGTGAAGGGAAAGGGGGAAGTAATCCTTTTGGGAGGATTTTCTAAACCCACTGGGTGTTGGAGATTACTCAGTGACACCTCATAAAACTGGTGAAAAAAATGGAGGTTTGCAAGGCCCATGGCTTATGAGATTACCAGCCATCTTTACAGCTGTATATAGTCAGTTCTTAGGACATGGGTTTTCATAAGCCTCACTGCCTGGGCACCGGTCTCAGTTTGGGATCTTCCTTGAGTACAGTACCCTCTTTTGTTTTAAAAGCTAGGGTGGTTAGCCCTCAGCAAAATTCCAACCCCTCCTTCCTCCATTGTCTGGACCCCCCAATCGGTCCCCCTTTCTACTCCAAGGGTACCAGTAACTTCCAGAGAACACCTCTTAAATGTACCTTATCATCCTTGTAATAGACCCACTGGTAATATTGCAAGCCACACCAGCAAACAAACCAACTTATAATTGTGCTTTCCTGAGCTTGAATGCAGCTCAGTAAATACCACATTCTAACTCATGCATATAGATGCAAAACAGAGGGACCTTTGGACACTGTTGAAACTATGTGGGAGAGTCCTACCCTGCCTGAGTGTATCCAGCCCTGCTCTAGGCAGAGAAAGCAGCAGATAGATTTCAAAGCAGAGGTTACCCCTAATGCGGCCTAGGCCACCTTCGTCAGAGCTGAATTCATTTACTTTCTCCATCACTTTTCATCAGCACATAGACTGAAGGTTAAGGAGCTAGGTGGATTTTCCGCCCCCCCCCCATCTGAGAGGATCATATGCCACTCAGGTCCACATTAAACTTCTAAACTGCAGACAGAGAAAATTTCCTGTGCTCTCGAGTGCCATCTTGACTCCTCAGCTGACCTGACAACTGGAAACATTTTCTACATCTTTAGTTCTTAATTCCTCATCAGTAAGAGGATCTCAACTCGCCAGCTGACTGTCCTGTACCTCTAGGTACCCACATGTTCTTTCACTACATTAAGGGAAGGCATGAATTGATTCGTGGTTTAATATCTAAGATGCAAGCTTAAAATGAGCTGTGCCATACAATGGGGAGGTATGCTGACTATGAAGAATTGGAAAGCAGATGCCCAGTAAAAGGGGCGCCAGATCTAGTGGACAATGAGGCTGTTCCCACGATAGCACTCCCACCATTCCTGTGCTAGGTATTCACTCTATGCTTGGGATAAGACCAGCCCTCAGCTATGTGACGGGGCTAAAACCAGTCAGAAGAATCCCATGCATCTGCCTAAGACTCTTTTGGGTAGTTTGGGTTTAAACTAACCTGTTGCATAGAATGCCAAATGACACAAGATGGCCCAGTCAGCTCAAAGCTCTGGGTCGTTACTGGAAATTCAAACCCATCTGACACATGATTCCATTTCATTAGAATAGAATATAGTTGTGAAGCCTAGAGCCATGCAGCTGCCATTTTGTCCCCTGAGGGGAAGTCTGCTTATGGTGAAGTCATTTTCTTAGCACAAAGATTGGATGCAGAAAAAAATTGGGCCCCAGATGACCTAATTGAACCAACCTTGCCTTCTAATCTGCCTCTGAGCCTTTGAAATTTGTTGGCTTGGGTTTTTATTTACTTGTAACAGCATTCTTCCCGCTTTGTCCAATATATGCCATATAGAATTGCAAAGTCTGTAAGTTTTCAGATCTTTTTCCCCTAAGAAAAAGTGGAAATGTGGATTTCTAGATTACAGTGCATTATTAAAGTAGCATGTGAGCCAAACAAAACACCTTTGTGTATTCCTAGCCTAGTCATCTCTATGCTCCAGGGTCTGGCTATAATATACTCTAACTCTGTGACTGCAAATCTTTATTAGACCCCAGATAGTTCCTTTCCAATAGTCACAGCCTTGCCTTGCTCTATGGTACTTTGAAATCAAATAGACCTGAGTGTGAACTAACTCTGCCATATGAGCCTATATGATCTTGAGTAATTCTGTCTTGGAATCTTGGCGTAACCTGGGATGCTGGGGGAGCAGTCACCAGTTCCTGTCGTTGAGCTGTGATTATATGAATGACAAAGAGCTTTGAAGGTCCCCCAGATTCAGGCAGAAAGAGAAAAATTGAGGCAAGAAAATCTAAGGCAAGTGTTCTTAAGGTGTTCCTAGTTGCCACCACTTCTAGCTGACCAAAGAGAGTGGGTATGTCTTCTCTAGCCCTAGGGAGTCTCTACTGTATTCTGTGGGCCCTCAGTTTCCCTTACTGAGTCATATGCCATTTGAACTGAAAAGATTATAGCCATCATTTTCTTGGAGCTCCTCACCGGACAGAAGATGGAAACAGGGTATAGGTGAGGAAAAACTTGCTTGCAACTACATAAGCAACTTAGTAAAGGTACAAACAGGTGTAAAACCACAGCCACTGATATGCAGTCAATCTTAGATTGACTACATTGGATACTCTGTGCCCCTCTGTGGTCTCCCGAAACCAGGCCATAAAAACCCAGGAAAGGTAGGTCATAATAGTCTCTAACTCCGTGACTGCCATACTACCACCCCGACTAGGCTTAATTGGGTCATCTAGGAGGCCATCTCCACTCTTTGTGCTAAGAAGCTGATTTACCATAAAAAAATGTGTAGGCTTCACACCTACAGTCTATTCTAGAGAAACAGAATCGAGTCTCCAATATGTCTGCATTTCCAGCAGTTTTGCACAGGTAACTTCCTGACATGGAATGATGATGATGCTTGGAACTCAGGCTCAAGTAGGAGTTTTAGCTCTGTCATTTAAATCTTCCCAGTTTGATCTTGAGCAATGTACCAAGGATCCCAGCCCTTCAGTTTTCTCCATGTGTAAAAGAGCTATGAAATTGTACCCAGTTTTGGTTGTTATGACAACAAAAGAAGCCAATCATATCAAAGCCTTAGCATAATACCTGACTTCCAGCAGGCATTTAGTAAATAGAGTCATCAGCCACTTAAGGATAAAGCTGTAGGCTAAGAGATGTGCCATTCGCTGTTTGTACGATTGCACAAGCATCTGAAGCTGCTTCTACAGCATCATTAAGTGATCATAGGGACATCTGTGCTCCATCACTGTCAGAGTATATATTTCACCCACTTCTTTTCAGAAACTTTGCAGTTTGAAGGAAGAAGTATTAGCTCTTGAATGCTTGCCTGTTAGGTTCCATTGCTGGTTTTCTCAACCCCTCTTGAGGGACAAACGACCCTTCTATGGGGGTTGCCTATGACCGTCAGGAAACACAGGTATTTACATTATGATTCATAACAGTAGCAAAATTACAGTTATGAAGTAGCAAAGAAAATAATTTTATGGTTGGGAGTCACCTCAACATGAGGAAATGTATTAAAGGGCTGCAGCGTTAGGAAGGTTGAGAACCACTCACTGGTTTGTTGGGTTATCAAGTTATGCATACACTCACCCAAGTCTCAGGAACACCTGTTTTTGATGCTGTCTCTCTTGTCAGGCGTCATAGGTACAGCTGTGAACAATTCAGACCTGGCCTCTGTCCTCCTAGAGTTTGTAATCAGCAGGAATGATAATAAAGTCTCTGAAATTCTCAGGGAGCACCAGCAAGGTTAAGGAAACCAGACTACTGGACTAGAGTTAAGAGCTTTATAGTCACAATGATTGAATCCTGGCTGTATCCTGTTTATGTGTTACCTTCGACCAGTGACTCAACCTCACCGTACCTTTATTCAGTTCATTCTAAACTAATAATACTCACTATGCCATGGGGCTGTTAGGTGGGTCCAAGCATGTAACAGAGCACCCACTGAATGTCAGCCATTATGATTAAGGGCTGCACGGGGAGCCTCAGACCTGCCTGTCTCGGCTCAACATACAGCTGCAAGCTCCTTCCCAGGAACACAGAGAATTAAGGCAGAGCAGGACTGAGCAGCTATGTCTGCAAGGTGGCAACTCTGTCCCACTTCCCACATCACTTAAGATAGATTTTTGGCCCTGCACTTGAGGTTCCAATCCAAGGAGACCACCTGCCACAGGCAGCCTGGAGGTGGGTCTTGTGCCAGCTTGTCTCTCTTAATTTGAACAAATGATTCTGTGTTTGCTTTGCTTTTCCTTCCACTTACAGCTTTATCCAGCAAACGTACAGACAAGGTGAAGAGTGGGCTCTCCAGAGTGGTTTTTACATCTGTGGGTATATTTTCTTACACAAGTTTGCTACATAGTCCTATTAACACAGACAGGGCTTTCCTCTGCCTTGATGAACTCCACTTGGCTTTGAGCGCCTGTCAGAGCGTAGGGTGTTATTATTGGGAGAAACACTAAGTTCCCCAAGGCACAAAGACCACTCCTTCACTTACAGAGAAGTAAACCTGCCCTCTGGACGACACATAACTTACCCAGGGTCACACACAAGTTCCTGCCCAAGCCAAGGTAAAAACCCACATTTCCCCATTCCCAGACACCTGCTATGTCTACTTTGGCACAGATCTCATGAGACTTACTGGTGAAGAGCTACTGCTTTTTCTTCCCATCTCAGTCTGAAAGAACTGACTGTGCTGAAGAGCCCCCTGCCAACAAGGGTGCAAGGCTACATGCAGCCTCTTTAAGGAGAAGAGCTGTGGTTGATTAGTGATGTCTGCCAGGTCTTGGCTAGTGGGGCCATGTATTGTACACATTTGTTATGTTTGGCTTAATGTTAGTCCAAAGAGACACAACTCACGGTGCAATTTCATTATAAGCCTTGGGTGAGAGGGAAGTTGAAGGTGTTAGGTGATATGATTTGGAAGAAGGTACATGTTTATAGAGTGTGGGAGAGAGAACATCACTGTACCTTCTCCCCCATAGTCATACCATATTTCCCCTTGCAGTATGGTGTCTCCATCTATCTCCTCCCCTCTAAACCTTCCTGTCTTCCTAAACTCTGACAAGAGAGTTGCCACGGATTCTAGATGAGATTTTACAGAGAGTGGCCAAGGATTATAGATGAGAAAGAGGAGATGTAGCTGTGCTGGTGAGTTTTTTGGCTTTTGTTTGTTTTATCAGCTTAAGCAAGGATCATCTAGGAAGAAGAAACCTCAGCAGATCAGTTGATTGGTCCGTACATGAGTCTTTGGGGGCATTTTCTTGATTGGAGATTGATGTTAGAGGTCTCAGCCCATTGGAGGTGGTGCCATCCCTGGGCAGTTGGTCCTGGGAGTGTGGGAAATGGAGATGCATGTGACATTCCTCTGTGGCCTCTGCTTCAGTTCCTGTCTCCAAGTTCCTGCCCTAACTTCCCTCAGTGAGGGGCTGTGTTTGGGATGGGTAAGCCAAACAAGTCCTTCCCTCCTCCAGTTATTTTTGTCAGAATGTTTTTAATCACCGCAACAGAGAAGCAAACTAGAATGGTAGCAATAGTGGTTAAGGACTTGGAAGGCCATGGGTTTCAATCATACCTTCTTGCTCGGTAGTTTGGGCCTCTGTTTCCTCATCTGTGTAATCGGGATGATGAGCCCTGTCTTGCTGGGGTTTTGTGTGGATTTAAAAAAAAAAGATAATTCATGTAGAACCCAAAGGACAATGCCTGACATATAATAAACTCTCTGAAAACTAGCAGCTGGACATGAATACATAAGCTCCACGCAGAGTTCCCTGGAGCTGTGAACTGCTAATCCACTGCCCTTCCAGTTGGAGAGCTGATGTTCATGCATAATGAGTTCCTCAGAGGCCAACTGCCAGAGGTTTTCTGAATCAACAGAAAAAGCTAAGGTAAAAAATTTTTTTTTGCTGAGCGAATTTTATTATATCCTAATTTCTTAAAATGTGTGATAAGTAACTGACTTACAGATTAACCGTGTGTGGTTCATCAAAATGTTCCATGTGCCAGAACATTCTATCCATGCTGTGGCTGACAGGGCATGGTGGCACCCATCAGTAACCCCAAGGCTGCTAATTACAGACAGGTAGATCCCTGAAACTCACTGGCCATCCAACCTAGCCTACTCAGAGAACTCCAGGCCAAAGAGAGACTCTGCCTCGGAAAATGAAGCTGGATAACACCTTGAAGTAGGTACTAGAGGTTGTCCTCTATCCTCCACATGCAACACACATGCACACATGCACACCATTATACACATCCCAAATATAAAAAGTATGTGTGTGTGTGTGTGTGCACGCGCGCGTACCCGTGTGCACGTATACAGGTCTGAAGGCAGTTCTTCTGAACAGCCCCTCAAAAAGGTGTGAGAAAGGCAGTTGTAGGCAGGGAGAGGAAATGAAAATAAAATGGTTTGGTGATAATTCTTGTTTCAAATGGTTTCTCAAACAGAAAAGACTTAGTGATGTTTAGCTCATCTAACTGGGCTGTTATATGGACCCTCACTCCCATGTGTGAGCTGGATGATGAAACTCGGGTTTATTAAGTGACTTGTAAAGGTCATACAGTGACAAAGTAATGACTCTTTAACCCTCTCTGTCCCTCTCCCCTCCCCATGCCACTTCCCCTCCCCAACCTGTTGTTCTTCTCCCCCAACCCATCCTATTTACCCTCTCCCCATTCCATTCCCTCCTCAGCCCTACTCTACTCCCCTTCCCTCCCCATTCACTCCACACGTGCATTGAAGGTGTAGTAGAGTCACTGGAGTTGCTAGTTGAAACTGCAAACCTTACTTCCTGTCGTCGGGTTCCAGGTGCAAGCCCATGAACATGTGTGCCCCAAACAGCTGACAACAGGTCACATAATAGCCATGATCAAACAGCAGTCAACCTGGCTGTGCTGACCTAGGAGAGGCAGCTTGGCTTCCCCTGGGAGCTTGTTAGAAATGCAGTACCTTGGTCCCACCCCTAGACCTTCTGGATCAGAACTTGCATGTTCACAGCCCCCACCCCATGCCCACCACCCTAAAACTAAAGCCTAAGATGGCTCAGTCTGCAAGAATTGAAATACAAAATCTTTTCCAGCCAGTTCCAAGGTCAAGACACTTTTCAAGGAGCCTGGGTTAACAAAAATATCTACTGAGCTGACAAATGTACAGATCTGAGATAAAATAATGTCATTGACCTTGTGGGTGTCTCAGCAGCATTTTCAAAATCAAGCTATTCAAAGACAGACAGGCCTTCTGTCTGATAGTTGTGGATCAGCTGGTTGAGACTTGTCACTGGAGGCCCAAGATAAGTGGATATTGTTTTTAATATACTTTATTATTCCTTCAAGTACACTTTGGATCCTACTTATCAGGCAGGTTTTCCGAGGCCATCCTTGTCTCACACAGAGAACATTTACCTGATTTGACATTCTTAGTATCTGATTAAAAAAATTTTTTTAGAATGGTTCTCAACCGGTGGGTCACAACCCCATTGGGGCTAACATCAGATGTCCTGTATATCAGATATTCACATTACAATTCATAACAGTAGCAAAATTACAGTTATGAAGTAGCAACAGAATAATTTCATGGTTGAGGGGTCACCACAGCACGAGGAACTGTATTAAAGGGTCACAGCATTAGGAAGGTTGAGAACCACCGGTTTAGCATAATGGATTAGCTTTGAAGACATGTCGCTTCTAGCAGAGGGTACAAGTGAGTGACAAGCAGCCCTACGCTTGAAATGGGCTGTGGAGGAATTTGATTTCTATCTACGAAAATTCAGCGATTCTTTTCTAATTTCATGGATGCTGTTGTCTAACCCCTCTCGTCTTTAACAACCCCAGATGGATTTACACCTGCACCTGGTGTGGCTGCGGATTGTATTGTCTTAGCATGGATGTCACTCAAAGAGTGCTTGACTGGCCTCTCCCGGTGGTTCTGACCCACTGTGAGAGCAGAAACAGTTGCAACCCCGAGGTCAGAGCTGCTAATGGTCATGCTGTGTTGGATGGGTAGAGGGGGGGGGCACACAACGGATGGACGGACGGACAGACATTCCATCAGCTGTCATAAAACAAGACAGACTCACCTTTAGTTAGAGAGCTCGGCCCCTTGGGCGCTGTGCTGGTTCTCATCCCTTCCGTCCCCCATTTCCGCTCCCCACTTCCACTTTTCCACACAGGGTTTCAAATTCCTGCTCCTAATAAAACCTTATGGCAATAGCTCCGGGTCCATGTCATTTCTGAGCCCAACAAAAGTTGCAAGCTGCAGGGGTGACACATTCCTCACACTTGGCCCTTGCAAGTGTAGTCCTACTTGCCCTCATGGTTGATTCTAGGTTATGCCTTACGGGATGTATGTGTTTCAGCGCCTCTTTCCCCCATAGGTTCAAGGCCTAGCATAGCCTGACCAATAAAAAGGCCTAGGAGGACCTGGCAAAATATCTTAGCAGGTAAAGCATTTGCTGTTCAGCCTGACAACCAGAATTTGATAGCCAGAACCCATTGGTGGAAGGACTCCTAAAGTTGTCCTCTGACCTCTGCGTGTGTGCTGTGTTGCGCACACACACACACACACCCCCACGCCCCCCCCACACACACACGAGAGAGGCAGACAGAGAGAGAGAGAGAGAGAGAGAGAGAGAGAGAGAGAGAGAGAGAGAGAGAGAGAAATGTAAATGTTAAAAAAAGTGACTTGAAGAAATGCCCAGGATAGACCAGGAACTTGAACTAGTAGGCAGATATAAGCCTGTTGTTGATAACCAGGAAGGGTACATGCTAGAAAAATGAGAAACAGTTCTGTCTCAACGTTTAGTCTCAGACATTAGGTGTTACCACTTACAAAAAGCAGCCACACAGAATCTCTCTCCCCGCCCTCCCCCCCCCCAGAGGGCAGGGGGAGCCTCCAGGGAGCATTACTGTCTAACCTGCAAATATAGAAAAATAATTTTCTTTTCAAAAACACCACGCTACCCAATTGATTTGCTAATGGGTTCTGGCAGCCTTTGTGTTAGTCTGAGAAGCCATTCAGACCACCATTGACAATGTCAAACTCATAAATTGCTCTTGTTAAAATCTGCACATCAACATTAAATAGCAAACACCTGGTGAGCTTGGCCTTGCTATAGGGAAGGCCTCTTGGTGGTCTGTGCCTGGTGGGCAGGGACTAGGCCTTTCCCTCACTCAAAGACACTATAAAGTTTTCAAAAAAAAGGTCAGGTCATAGACAGGTCAAAAACAGGGTCATAGAAGACTTTGAACTTCAGGTCAGATATGACACATGGGTTTGTTTATTTTCTTTCTTTCTTTCTTTCTTCTTTCTCTCTCTCTCTCTCTCTCTCTCTCTCTCTCTCTCTTTTAGATTTTCACCACTAAACATCCAGATTTTGTACTCATTGCTCGAGATCTGTCTGTCACGGCCTGTGTCTTTCATGGCAATCATAGGCTCTTTAACCACAACCCTCTTTCTGCAGCTTCACCAGCCTGGCGTCCTGTGTGAACTTGTACTCTCTCACCAGAGGCCTAAGATCTTAGGCTGAGGAGGCAAAGAACCTTGGTCTTGAGTGACCCTGAACAGTTAACACCCTTGCCTCACAGGACTGTCAAGTGGTGGTCATGATGTCCTCTGAAGTCCTCTGTTGGCAAACAGATATAGAGTAATTCTCTCCAGGATCCACTCTGTAATAAGTAAGCCAGCTCAGAGCTGGGAATCTAATCAGTGCTAGAGATGATTATTCTTCCTTGACTCTCAAAGACTCTTAGTGTTTTTGTCCTCCAAGCTTCTGCCAGTGTTTTTAATAAGTGATTAAGTGTGAAGATCGCTAACCTTTTTGGAGAACCTTGTGAGTGCTGGATACATCTCTCATTGTGTCTACTGGCTGTGCCCCTCTCCTCTCAGCCTCACAAAGTTGGGGTTGCTCCTAGTTCACTGGTGAGCAGTTAAGGCTCAGGAATTTAACTAGCTTGTCTGAAGTTAACTCCTTTGGAAAATCGAGTGAGTGACCGAACATTCTACCGCCCTCTGCTACCTACCCTGTCTTCTCTATGCTTGATCATCAGGAATAAGACAATTTCCAGTGACTTGTTAGGTTCTGGACTGACACCTGTTTCCCTGGAGCAGAAATGACACTTTTGAAGTAAAATTTTCTCAGCCCTCAGCTCTACAGGAAAAACCTATTTGGGACCCCATTATGGCTGTATTCTAGAAACCGTCAACTCGGATGCTTAAATATAGCATTTCTTCCCTTCTCAACCGCCAGCAGCAGGAAAAACATTTTGAAGGGCAAATAAATATTTATGTATGAGGGCTCTGTGCACAGTAAATGTTTGATTCTGTTGCCCCAATTCCCTAGGCTGGGAGTAAATGACAGAGCCCCCAAAGAGTGTGGGTGTGAATACATTCAGCACCTATATTCACTCAGCAAGGCTGCGTTGAGTATCCACCACATACATGCCAAGCCCTGGCTCTGCCTGGTGTTTGGAGGCTAGGAGGTGCTTCTGTGAGCCTCCAGAACCACGGAGGCCTTCGCACTAATTATCTTATTTTAATTGCCTTAGTGCTGTGAAATGCTTATCATTAGCTTCATTGTAAAGATGAGAGCCAGCTGAGTTCCGATTCTGCTGTGTGTGTTTACAGACAGGCCAAGAAAGAAAAGATTCTTGCCCCCTGCCCCATGTCCCCACCAAACTGTGGTCTCCTGCAAAAGTCACCTGATAGTGATGAGGTGAAGCCCTTCCCAGGGGGCGTGCCCTGGGCTGTTTCTTTGAGCCATCACAGCTGCCTCTGTGACGAGGGCATGATTAGCCTGTACATACTGCTGAGTGAATTGTAGAAAGCTGAACCAGGCTGCCCAGAGCCATGGCAGTTGGAGGAGGGGCCTCCATTCCCCTTCCACTGCCTAGGACTCTATTCTTTCACTAGCTTTGGGAAAACTCTCTGTATCCTCTTCCTAAGTGGGGCTTGATTTGCAGACTTCCTGTTCATCTCTGCCAGGCCCACTTTGACAGGAATGCTGCTAAGTCTGTTTGCCCCAAATTCCCTCCCACATCTCAATATCTAAACACCCTTGATATCTTATCCTCCATCATCACGAGAGAAGATGGTGGCTGACTACCCTGGCTTGCCTTCAGCAAAAATTCCCATTAAGTCAGTTTACCTAGAACCTCTCCTTACTTCTGATATTTCTTTTCGTCTTAGTAACAGAATTATTTATTCTTTGTTCACCTGCTCTTTGGCTGTAAGTTTGTGGCCAGTTCCTGTTTGCATCGAAAGTAAAGCTCAGTTGCATGGTCCTCCAGCTGTGGCCATGGTCTTGAATAAGTCCTGCCCTACCATGCTATGGCATCATTGTTACCAGGACCCCTCCCACAAAAGTCTGGCTCTAGGTTCAAATGTTCACTCACATTCAGAGAAAGCAGTAGAGATGTGTAGAGAAACGAAAAAGAACCTGGTTTTGGGTGAAAGCTGGAGAGAGAGAAATCTCAAGTCCGTTTCTACCTGCCCGTATGCATGTGTCCATTTAGTCATGTGGCCCAGCCCACCCTCCATTACCTGACATGGGAAACAAATCTCAGGCCATGGGCCAAGGCTCTGGGGTGGCAGCTTTCCACTCTCAGTGAAGTATTTCCATGGAATCACAGCTCCACCCCTTACATGACCATGAATAATTTTTGTCTGAGTCTGAGGAGAAGGCTCATTGCCCTCCATCATCTTCCCACTCCCTTCCCCTGTCTGTCTGTCTTTCCTCTTCAGAGTTCCACTTTAGCCCCTTCTTCTAACTCTATTTCCATCCTTTCTCTTACCCTTTTGGCCTTTCTTCTTCCTCCTCTACAACTGCAGTCGCACGCCTCTGTGATATCTAGGAAAATGTTGGGAGGGAATTTCTGGGGGCTGGGGGAGCTGGGTGCGGAATGCTGCAGCTCTGGGAAATAATGCCAGATGTGATGACGGTGCCAACAATCAGCCTGAAGTGTAAGCGTGTGTGGACCCTGGTCACAAAACTCTTACAGCTGGAGCACTGGGAATGCCAGGAGCCCGGGGCGACTTCTTAAGACATGGAGAGCTCGCAGTCCGGTCTTTGGGTGTATTTATGCCTCCAACATCCTTCTCTGCTTTTCCAGAGAGGTGATCCATCTTCCACCAAGTTTATTAGAGGCGGTTTTCCAACACCACTTATAAAATATTGCAGGCGGCCCCATGATTCATGGCTTCATTTATAACCCACAGCACTTGGGAACTTTGGGGGAATATTTCTCATTAAAAGTATTTCCCAACTCTTTTGCGCTGCCTCCTACTCCCCCCAAGAAATGCCAGAAGATTCAAGATTGGTTTTGAGCTGTGGGCCAAGGTAGGCCTCGTGGGCATGGAGCCTGGTTCTGGGCCGAGGGGAATCTAGGTGGTCTTCCCACTAAGTGTGTCCACAGCTGCATGGTGTATTCTCCTCCACAACCCTGTGCAGCAAAGACTTCAAACTGTAGTTCTTGTCCTGCCAAAAGTGCTGCCTCCTTCTGCAGAGACCTCACCTCCTGAGACAGTCCTGTAGGCATAGCAACCGGTGAGGCTGAACCTGGGTCAGACTTGGGCTCAGCAGAATGCCTCTTGTGAAGGAGGCTTCTTCCTGCCAGCAGGCCAGGCACTTCTCAGTTTTCCCTTCAGAATGGCACAGCTTATTGTAGCCTGGAACCATGTTCTTCTTATTAATAAACACTGGTAGCAGCTAGGAATCCATTGTTCCTTTAGCTAAGGTCTCAGCCCCTAGCTTTGAGACCAAGCATCGGTGAGGTTTTCAAGAAAATTCTTGCCGTGGACCGTACAGAGAAAACAGTGGTTCTACGCTCTTGCAGAAAACTGGCAGTAAAAATATCCGGAGTCCTTTCCCACACCACTGGCTGTCCTCACCTAATTCTTTGCCCTGGGGCCTATGTTTCTCTTTGTGACTATTGTCTCCTGAGAGAAAAGAACAGAATCTGCCCTTTATGACATTTTCCCTTTTGTCAACCCCGATTTAGATGGGTCGCACTCCCAAGCCCCCTGATAAGAGTAGAATAACTCACTGAACTTAGGAAAAATAAACAGCCAGGGAGGGTGTTTGTTTTTATATTTATGCATTTGGATGTGAAGGGTAATGTTCAACTTCTGTGGAATCTAACTCTGTGTTCTGAACAGGGAGAGGTAGATAAATCATTCATTTATTGGGCGATTCCAGCTGCCATTCTGTCAATGAGTGCCCAGTCTGAGATGGAAGGCACAGACCTGCCTCTCACCTCTCTGCTCCATCCTGCCTGGGGCATTTTGAGATGATGGTTACTATAAAGTGGTTCTGTCCTTCATTTTTTACGTTTGATAACAGAGGTCAGCAAACGATGGCCCTAGAAACAAGCCCCTGGGTCCAATCTGTCCAATTGCCTGTTTTAAACCAGGGGATAGTAGAATACAGCAAGGGTCACTTGTGAACACCCTACCATAGCAGAACGGAGGGCGGGCAACAGAGGCTGTTATGAAAACATTGGCAACGCTAGGAAAATACTTTCCTCCCTCTCTTTGGCTTCCCGTCCTGGGGATGATATAACAAAATACTGTAGACTCGGTAACTTCAAAGGAGAGACATATATTTCTCACAGCTCTGAAATCTGAGAGGTCCAAGAGCAAGGCTCTGGGTGATCCCATGTGTAATGAGGGCCTGCCTGACTCCTGTTTTGTGTGTTTCTAAGCTGCATTCTCACCCAGGGAAAGGGACAGTGGAACACTCTGTAGGAAGAGAAGTGGGGAATGGCTTGTGGTCAGTTATCACTTTCCTGCTCTACCAAAGCAATGGACAGCAGTTCTCAGGACAGTCTCCCACTGGCCTCTCTCCCAGGACTGGGTGATTACTTCTTAGTTCCCTTTCCCATTGCTCAGACCTCTATGTCACCATCCAGTCCCAAGCCCCTGTGAGAATCCCAACAAACCAGCCCCATTGAGTACTCTGAACCCTGAAGCTAACATCAGACAGGACAGAGGTGGCTCTTGGCCCTGGGCAAAAATCACCAGTGCCCCAGTCAGATTTTCCTTTCATGCCTTCTCTTTGGGCCAGTCTTCTGCAGCGTCTCCAGGCTGCCACCTTCTGGCCAAAGAGAGGAATGAGCAGGGGCCTGTGGGAGTGGACTGTGGACACCCAGGCTATCAGCAGCTCCAAAAGGACCCAGGGAGCACCCAGGACCGCAGTCCGAGGAGAAGACCCTGCACACCATGGCTCTCACGGGCAGCATTTGCCCGAAACATTCTCACCCAGAAGGGGCACCAGGAGAGGCAACGATCTATTCCCCCTCCTGCTGCGTTCCTCTCTCAACCTTTCAGTTCATATTGTCCCTGGTTTGTGTTTAGCCGTTTCAATACTTGCATGTTTCACATGTGTGTGCTTGGGGGCATAATTACCCTTGTTCTTTGCTTCTGTTCTGTGTCTTTACTCTTCATAATGGAGGTCAAACCAAAGGGAAGAGTACAAAGCATGGAAATGTTAGTGACATGGGTAATAATGGTATGAAGAAAACACCCCCACTCCTGTGCTTTAGCCATTTGCTTGTGAAAAAAAACTCTCTCTAAGGGAAGGATGGCATTCATTTTTAGCCCCAGTAACTTTTTCTCCACCTGCTCTGTGAATGAAGGTGTTGTGGGATCAGGAGGGCTGCTGGGGTTCATTGTGGTCCAGGTGGAGATGCTCACCCCAAGTCTTCAGCAAACCAATCGAATGGATGGAGGTGAGAGTTGGGATACAGAGAAGGCAGGTGGCCAGTGTAGAAAGACCTCAGCCATTGACTAACGGGTACCCAGATTCCGGCACCCTGATGATTCTAGGTCCCTGTACTTATAAACCAAACCCCCAAGCTACGGGATATCATGTTAGACCTGCAATCCCTGCCATCACCCAGCCTTTCCCCTGGATGTCACTGTTGTGCTGTGTGAGCGATGCCTGGGAGCACTTCTGGGACCATGAAAAGCCCTCCCTAGAAGCTGCCATCCCTTGGGGCTAGAGAAGGCACCCAGGGAAAGATAGGACAAACCTAGTCTGCAGGTATTTTGTGGGGGGTCAGGACTCAAAGTCCCAGGGCAATAGAGTTACCAGTGTACTAGTCTGAAGGCAACACTAAGACTGTCTGGTCCTGGGGCATGCCTCGCTCTCTAGTACAAAGAAGCAATGGCGTGGAGAAATGGAATGGGCTAATCTGTCCTTTGTGGTTCATACACCCCCTTAGACAAAGGGTTCCAAACCGGCAGCAGGAAGAAGTTCTGAACAAGGCACCAGATCCCAATCCCACATTCGCTATAAACAAGCAAAGGGAATGTGGGGAAATTGTTTTACCACCCGGTTGCTCTGCTGTAAGAATGCATAAGAACACTGCATGAAAAGCTTACCATGGAGGGCACAGCATTGTAAAAACAGGGTCTTCAAAAGCAGACAACCCTCCAAGTTTAGAGCTAGGGAGAGAACTCTTGATTCTAATTCAGTAGTGAAAACAAACACAAGTCCAGAGATGAGAACAAATCGGGAAATTGGACTCAGACCCTGTGGATCCAAAGCCTTCTTTCTTTTCTTCCTGGTTTGGGGTTTCCGTGAGACTCAGCTCCCTCCTCACAGCACACGGGTGCATGTTTTTGGATCCATGTGTGGGGAGGAAGCACCGAAGCTTAGCCTGAAAGCAGGTAGGGAGCCCCTTTTTGTGCTGTCTCAGTGTTGATATGTGTGGGGTAAACCAAGACAAACTTTAAACATAGTAAAAGAAAAGCATGTGCCTAGGACTCCCAGCAGGCTCCTAGCACAAGGTAAGTCACACCTAAGTGAGGCCAGACGCATGTGCCTGTATCTCCCCAGCCTTGATAATGGACATCAGGCCAGAAGCGGGCGTCTTTGTCAGTCAGTCTTCCTTTGATTTTGTTCTCTGGGTGAAGTTTTTGCACCATTAATTATTAAAGCATCTCCCTGGTGGGAATCAGTGTGGTGTGACTGGGTGGCATCAGCTAATTTTGCCAGGGTCTCATTCTCCTTCAAGTTGCTGGTGTTTCTGATATTCCATTATCCTCCCAGCAGTTAGGCATCAAGGATGCAGATGGACCGAGCTGGGAAAGAACAGCCAGGACGTCTCCTTCCCCCCAGCTTCCTCCAGGCAGGGATTTGACACGCATCACCTGTGGGTGGTTGGAGGTGCAGGGGTTTGTTATGGGATGCCACCCTCTCAGTGCAAAGTAAACTAGAGGTCCAAGATAGAGAAGCCTACTTGATATTTTAAAAAATTACAAACTAGCTCAGTGGCTGGCGAGTCCAGATTTCCCACAGACAATCAAAGCATATACAGGAAAATAGAAGTCCCCCCTTGAGTTTTGTCTGCATTTGAGCTTTCTGGGAACACCATGGGTACCCCAATTCCATCATTGGGTCTGCCCATACTTTTCCAGAGTGTGTCTGGGATGTTGTGAGTTGCAGCAGGGACTGGGGAGGACAGAGGAGACTGTAGAATGCTTCAGTCGGGGAAAGGTAAATTGGAAAATGAGAAGGGAAGTTGTGCCTGAGCAGCTGCAAAATTGTTCAAAGCCATTTTCTCAACTGGGTTAATCATTCCTCCCTGCGGTGCGGGGACACCTACGCCTTCGGAAGTATGCGTTTCTTTATTGCAAGGAGCGGCCTATTAGGAGAGAAAGATTGTCTACCAGGAGTAGCTGACTCCCACTTTTCTCAGTCTCCTCCATGCCTGCTAACATCCCTACCCCACAAGATAGTTCACCCAGCTCTCCCCCCTCTGCGTCGGCTCTCCCATTGGGAAGGGTTGTCAGTGATGGGAGGGGTTGGGCAGATTCAAACCAGCCCAGCTTGAGGAGTAGGAATAATTACAAAATCTCAGGCCGTTATCCAATTACTTTGACATGTGGCCATTCTAGGGAGTTCTAACTGGATTAAGTTCATTATAAAAAGATTAGTCCTAGGATGGGGACTGTGCATAACAAGTGAACCTTCGGAGTATGTGCTGCTGGGCCACCAAAGACTTTTGTGGGGGGGGGGGGGGGCGTGCAGAGTGAAAGGTTTGTTTATTGAATTACTGCTTAGTGGTTTGTTGAGGAGTTTTGTTCAGATGGTGTCTGTGGCTTAAAGCAACCCTCAGCTGTTTCCTGTTTGTTTTCCTTTCTCCACAATGTTCCTCGGTATCTTTGTAGTTGTCAAAGCAGTAGTCCAAAATGCTCGTCCCTAATGTTCTGTGTGTACATGGAGGTGAGATTATTGATCCAAATGAATATAAGACATACAAAGAAGCTCATGTATTATTTATAGACTGTGTATCCTCATGCACGTATAGAGAGGACCAACACTCTTATAATGCCTTCATTTGCATAATGCTTGCTAGCTCTACAAAGCACTTTCACATTTTTTTCATTTGACCCACATGACTGTACTCTGGGATATAAGTAGGCATTATTGTAAAGACTGTGACCATAATGAAATGGAGACTCAGAGGGGTTAATCTGTGGTCACCCGACCAGATAGTCAACCAAAGCTGAGTAACTACTCAAATCTACCCTGCCCAGCCTGACATTCAACAACAGCAGTTCTCAACCTATGGGTCAAGACCCCCACAGGGGTTACATATCAGATATCCTGCATATCAGACATTTACATTATGATTCATTAAAGTAGCAAAATTACAGTTATGAAGTAGCAATGGAATAATTTTATCCGCACCACGAGGAACTGTATTAAAGGGTCACAGAATTAGAAAGGTTGAGAATCGCTGGTCTGGAAGCTCACCCAAACTCAGTGAACACACGTATTTTAAACACAGAGTGTATATTCATCTCTGACTGTTGACAATTTGAATTAATCAGACTGGTTGAAATCAGATTTTTTTAATTCCCTTGATTTGCAGTAAGAATTTTATCAGCTAGCAATTTTTGAGTAACTCGCTTACCTACTAAATATTGCCTTCTTCTTGAGCTCAGAACAGTTTTTCATGCAGGAAAATGTCATAGAACTCTTTTGGTGCCTTCACTAGAGTGTGTGCTGCTGTGAGAAAATGGGTCACTATCACTCTCCGAGAATAAATGCCCAAGCTCCATTTAAGTATCCTAGGATGGGGAAATGGATATTAGGGTCAGTGGGAAGGTATAAACTAATAATCAGTCTCCTATTTACTTAATGTAATCTCTGGGACCTTAAACTCCCTGTGGGGAGCACCTGAATTCAAACTCTAAGTACATAAATCTCTACACTTGGGTGTAACCGGGATGGACAATGCCTCTCTCTGCTTCCTCCTCCTAAGCCCACCATAGTATTGTTGATAGGCCATGGAAGCTTTTTCTACATAAACTGCTCTTAGTTATCCCTTCTCAAAACAGAGCTCCAAGCAACTTCTAACAGGGACCAGAAATTGCATAGCTAATGCCAGCCATCCTCATTCTAGACCCTGGTGACCCAGTGATCGAAGAAGCCTAAAGAGGGACAACCAGAGAAGCCAATCAGCATATGTCTAATGCCACCCTGATGGCCAACAATTCAAGATGCATAGAGTAGGTCAAGAGGAATGTGGAAATAATTGAGAAACATTAGACTTGAGAGAGAATATGGTTAGAGTTACAATTACAGTAAAGGTTAAGGTAGACACCAGTTGGCCAGGAAAAAAAATAGTTTGTGTGGAAGCAGAAATGTAGTTGGCTGCGACCAATGACTCCATCTAACTGTCTTCTCTAAAATGAAACATACAAACACAATAATCTATGCAGTCTGTTATTCCCTAACTCACCATGTTTAAAAGCAAAATAGGTTGTTAGAGATAGGATTCTCATTTACAAAAAAAACATTAACTAAAAAGGAAGGAAGGAAGGAAGGAAGGAAGGAAGGAAGGAAGGAAGGAAGGAAACGTATTGGCTCATGAAACTAAAAGTTCATGAGCCTTCTGGTCAAGGGCTTAGTCTAGTGGCTCAGAAATAGCACTGAGACTTTAGATGGTGGCTTCCTGCACTGTCACGTCCCTCTTCAGTAGGTGCATTAGTTACTTTGGGATTACGGCAGTCAAATTCCTGACAGAATGGCCTTAAAAGAAGAAAGGGTTAGGGACTTGGGGCATAGCTCAAGTGGTAGAATGCTTGACTAGCATGCATGATATCCTAGGCTCAGTCTCTCGTGTGTGTGTGTGTGTGTGTGTGTGTGTGTGTGTGTGTGTGTGTGTGTGTGTGTGTGTGTGTGTGTGTGTGTATGACAGCAGGGGTATTTGTGGCGCTGGTTTCCGAGAGGATTTTTGTCTGTTATAGTTGGGAAGTCATGGTGAGTGACTGTATCCAGGGTGGGAGGAGCCTGTGCCAGCCTGCTGGAGTATGTGATGAGAGGAGCATGCAGCCACAGCTTTTTCTGCAGGAAGCAAAGAAGTCGAGACCGGAATCAAGGGAGAGTAAAACCTTCGAATGCCTGGTCCCCAGTACCCATCCTCATTGCATCCACTTTACCTCCTGAAGGTCCAGTACCACAGGTTAGATCTTGCATTCAGACCTTGAGCCAGTAAAGAAGCACACACATTTTAAATCATAACAGCAGAAAAGGGGGGTGTCTCCTTTCATAGTGGTCCCTGTGAAAGTTTTGGAATTTATTCTTACTGGGCCCTGATTGATGATGTGCCCATATCTGAACCAACCATGGCTTCTGGGGATGATTTATTCAGATTGGCCAGGTCTGTGTCATGTGATGTCCCTAGAGGGGGCTAGAGCCTGGTCTGGCCTCACTTCTGCTCCCTCACCCCAAATGGTACTAGGTTCGGTGCTCCAGCGGGCAGGATAGTAGCTTTGGGATTGACTGCTTCTGGGGCACCCTGCCCAGTGCCAGACCCTAGAGGGAATGTTTACAAACTGTGTCCAAAGTTGCATAGTTTTCACACCCTTTTCATAATTATATTATTTTATCATGGCACATACCACAAGGTCTTTTTTTTCTAATATCTCAGTCCAGATGAGAACCCCCCCCCATTGAAACAGACCTGACATTTGACCTTTGATTTGTCACATTCCTTCCCAAGAGGCTTGCATCAGGATTGAATGTTAATATGGGGACTGTAAATTCCTAATTCCTAAAACCAGAGGTGGGATTTTGGCTTTTCCACTTAGGAATTAGTCTTGAACCACACATTTATGATAAGGATAATGTCATTGGTCAGTTAGACTTCATCAGCAAACCGAAAGGAGATGCAAAAGGGAAAATACTTGATCTTCAAACTCTGCTAAAAGGAAAACAATGAGAAAGGAATAAACAGTTTAAACCAGGACACAGCATCATCTCTCAAATGTTAAAACTGATAAGGTTTTGGTTGTCCTGGCTCCAGGGGCCTCTTTGCTTTCTTAGACAGAATTGTGGCTTACTGTTCCTCTGCTACCCCAGCAATGACATCAGTCCTGGGCAATCCTGAGTGGTTCCATCTGAGATACACAGTACCCCATCAACCACACCCCAGTCCTTGAAGCCCCACCCCCTTGCCATGCCTACTGGCTTCAGGCTGGCATTGGCACATCAGTTTGTGCTCTTCAGGATCTGCGTCTCATGACAGACCTGACAGCTTTCAATTTATTAGGCTTATTAGCAAATAAAACTGTCCTGAAAAGCGCAGGTTTGATATCTGGAAGATTCATTTCAGGAATGATTTAATGGAACCTGCCTGGTAGTTTATTTCACGTCTCCGGGTTGAAACTAAATCACCCTCGTCGTGTTGATGCCCTTAATGTGATGGTTGGTGTTTGCAAAATAAAGAATCTGGCGACTCTGGCGGCTTCCCATTTTTCTTTTCTTTCCTTTTAAACAGAGATGATAAAAATACTTTTTTATACATCTAGGAGATTCCGGGTTTTCCCCCCTTTGGTTATTCTCAGTGATGTCGTTAGAATGGAAATGGTGGAGAATATATTTAAAACCATGGCTCTTCTTAAATGCTGATTTGTAGCAGTGGGACATCACCCACGTACTCTTGAATCCCACTCTGCACAAAGGACTGGTGACATCTGGCATTCAATATGACAAACCTATAGAGGCCCCAGCCAGGACCAGTCCATCATTTAAGTCATCTTGTTCTTAAGCCCTGGGCTGCTATCACACTTTCTCAAGATGAAGACTTGAGCAGAGAAAACCTGTTATTACCAAACCAGCCAATGGCACTTACGAAGGGCTATTACTCTCTGTTAGCATTTATCACCCGCGTCTCATTTGACACTTGTCATTTATTGCCTGACAGTTTTATTTATCTTTTATTTTATCCTCCCTGTTGGATTACCATCTGCCAAGGGCTTGGGCCTTACAGCTTGCTGTTTCCCAGGCCTGTCTCTGCCACTTCCTACCTGGGTGACAATGTCTGTGTAAATTAACCCCTAACTTCAGTTTGTTCATTTTTGAAACGGGACAAAAATGGAATAATAGAAGTAAATTACACAACATATGACTCTTTAACACAGCGCTGAGCGCATGGAAGGCGCTCCACAAAGAGTGGCTATTACTGGAATGATGAAGGTGGTAACACACTTGGCAGAATACACGGTTTCCACTGGTGTACCAAGGTCCCTTGTGTAAGTTTCAGGTGTGTGCCTCTGAGTTGTCTCAATTACAGAACACGTGTGAACTACCTATGGTCTTTCTGTGAAGACATTTAGAAACGCTTCTTTGGTAGAAAGATATCGTCTCAGTTGTTGGGATGTGCTTTCTATTTTTGGGGATTCCTAGCAACTTAACCCTTCCTCCATCTTGTTTGCACCCAGCACTGTTTTCCAAGGCCTGCTTCAGAGAACATGATTGGATCAACCCAAATCCCCTTGAATGTGCAGAGTTGTAGATAAAAATTTACACCTTTCAGAGTATTTCTTTTTTTCCATCTATCCTGCACTCACTAGACAGCAGATCTTAAGTAGGATTCACATCCAGGCACACACGTGTTTGCCTCCCTGCTACCTATTACAGTTCTGTGAGTCAGGAGCTCCGTTTTGATGGCTTCCCATGGTAAAATGTGACCAATCCCAGCAGCAACAGCAACCAAAGTCCTGTCAATCACAGCATTCACCTGCAGCCATCCAGGTACCGGTTGCTTTGTCTGCCTTGAGTCCTCCTTAATGCTATGTTTCAGGCTCTTTATATACTTCCTCTCCTCTGTCCATTCCTGAGTTACCTATAGGCTCTAGTATACTGCTGATATCACTGTCCCATGACACGGTCCTGCTAAAGATCTGTCCACACAGTATGTCCTGATACCTCTGTCTTCCAAATTGGAATAGACTATTTTCTTTGGTAATTGTTGCATAATAAAAGGCATAAAGAAGAAAGGGGATTAAAAGTCATATCATAGGGGCTAAATACCCTGGAAGTGTTCAGGTCAATTGCAAGCTACAAAAGTTTCTCACAAAACATGATGTCATCTTCAGCAGTAGCATGGTCATCATTCAGCCAGGTGATTGTCACTTCCTAGGGATCAGGTGATGTGCTATGTAGTTATCTCATTTCTTACCTGTGTCCTAGATAAATGCCCTTTTTTTCACAAACAGTAATGTCAGGTATTAGAACAGAAGATTCTGCACAGAAGAGATCTATTGATACTGTTGAGGCGCATCCATGCAACAGTTAAATATGGATTGGATGCCATGGGGAAGCCAAGGTGCTTATTTGCTTAGGACAGACTGAATATCCCTAATCCTAAATGCTTAGGACCAGAAATGTTTTGAGTTGGGGATTTCTCCAAACTCCCCGGATTTTGAAGAATTTGTTTTTGTGTTTACTGAGATACTCTGGGAATGGAGCCCAAGTCTAAGCCCCCAAATCATTTGTTTCCCTTATGCCCTTTTCACATAGACTAAAAGTAACCTTACTCAACATTCTTCGTGTGTATTGTCTGCAGCCACACCCTAAATCTACTCTCTCCTCTGTGACTGATTGTATGTTAGAACAAGGATTCAGAGTAAGGACATAAGGGAGAATATAAAAATCACACAGACCCCAGGGATGAGCCTTGTGGATGGAACCTTCTGGATTTCTAGCTACTCTGAACACTTGTATTCTAAAAGTCAGAGAGAGGCAGAAGTTTTAGTGTAAATACAAAGGTCTGTTTTGCAAAATAATAATAATAATGGTGATTATAACTGCTGTTGTTAGCTGCAATGCTGGAAGCCAGGGTATATGGAGAACTGGGTGACTCACCCAAGAAAGTTAATTAGGGAGTGGCCAGACTGAAAGAGCCCCTTACCCATGTCTAGGACATTCTATGCCATCCCCAAGACACTGTCGGGGAATTCCAGACCCCCTCCCTTCAGTTCCACAAGGTTGATACTATCTAGAGACATCTTCCTCTCCCTCATCCAGATCCAGTCTGGTCCACAGTTGATCACTCCATCCTCATCCGCTTTCCCCACTGTGTCCCTCCCAAGCCAAGCTGTTACATCTCTGCCTGGGCTTCTCAGGGACCTCTGTTCTCTCTCTCTCTCTCTCTCTCTCTCTCTCTCTCTCTCTCTCTCTCTCTCTCTCTCTCTCTCCTCTCCCTCTCTCTCTCTCTCTCTGTCTGTCTGTCTGTCTGTCTCCTTCCCTCCCTCTCTCTTTCCCTCTCTCCCTCCTCCCTCCTTTCTCTCTACACACACACACACACACACACACACACACACACACACCTCCCTGTTTACTTCATTCTCTATGAGGGTTGAGGAGCTATGTTTGCAGGCATGGCTGATCCCTCACTATCCTGTTTAACGCACACTAACAATGTTCCCTTTCTCTTAGGTATACAATACCCCTGGTCCTGTGATCTAGACACAGTGACCACTTCTCTGCCGCTCCAGGATGTTAGCCTTCTTCTCACACCACAGTCTCACAGCAGCTTTCTTCCCCAAAGGAATTCTCAACCTTCAAACCCAGAAGCCTTCTCTAGCAGGGCCCTTACTCCCATGTAAGCGGCCATGTGTTAGAAGTGCACTGCCATCATACTAAAGCCCAGTTGCTGTTAAGATCTACTCGTGTGGTTTAATCTCTTGAGACATCCACCTAACTGGAAGCTTCCAGAAGACAGGGATTATGTTTCAGTTTCACCATGGCAACCCCAGTTCCTGTAATCAGAAAAGCACTCAGGAGATGCCTGATAAACAAATATATGCAAATTGACTAAAAAAACCTGATGATTCCAGTGTCCCTTCCCTTTAACTCCATACCGCACTATGTAAATAGAGAGTCATTTCACCACGTCACCTAGCATTATGAGATATCATGGGCTTTGGAAGGCTCTGATACTTATTCTAGGTTAGCTGCCCATATAATTTTTTCTGGGAGGTTTTTAATGACCACTGATTTTGAATGGAAAAGCTATGGTCCAGGAAAGGCATGTGAACAGCTTAGCTCAGAGTCAACTCTTGGCCCCAATGGCTGTTGACTTCCCATCTATACTAGGCAACTTTGGTTGGCGTCTGTATGCTCATTGCTCATGTTTTCCATCCTTGCAGTCCTCCCCAGAGTGAACCTCCCTAGTGGAGGAGACTAATTAGAAGGATAGAATTTCAGCGCCCTTATTTGATAGGCCAGGTTCATTTCATTGTTTGAAAATGGTTTTCTTTGGTTTTGTTTCCAGACAAATACAAACAGACTTATCTCTTTATTGTTTCCATCTTGGGAAGAATATTCTTTAAAGAAATATCAGACACAAAGAAACTGCAGTGCTGTGAAGGAATGGTTCTGAGTTTCCTTGGCGCCCTGGGATCCAGAACACAATATCACTATCTGTGCTGGAACCCAATCCTTTGTGTCACTCTTTGTAATCCTGTACATCACATTTCTCAAAACCCCCAGATGCTGCAGCTCCTCCAAACTCCCCTCGACCAGGAGCTTTAGGCACTGTTGACCAAACAGGTTTTCCCACTTAAAGACCTTCTGATCATGTGATACTGAGATGGAGAATGACCCATCAAAAAAATACATGTTAATGTGCTATGGGCAAATTAAAACAAAAGGAATTAAAACATACCCAAGCAAGAGGGTAGGCCTCAGCCCTTGAGTTTCAGCAAAATACACTTAGGATGTGGTGATAAACTGGAACTCAGAGTTTCCAGAGCGTAGAAGCACTCCTCACCTGCCTGCCAGGCTGGTGAAATCAAGTAATGCTTCCTGGAGATGGTGTAGCTAGAGTGGCTGTCAGTGTGTCTTGTGGTAGTTTCAGTTCATGACCTAGAAGGGGATGAGTTTAATCTGAAACATCACCCTGTTTGTATGTGACCTTGAACAGGTTAGGTATACTCTCAGAATCTCAGATTCTAATTTGTATACTGAGGGCAATGCCTACTCTATAGAGCTGTTCTTTCTTATTATTCTGTTTTTTTTTTAAAGCTACAATATAGAATAAATAAAACATTGAACATGGTGCCAGGCCCACAAGAAACATTCAAGAATGATGAGCCTTTATGTATGGTCACTGCTGTTTGAATTCCCAGACAGATTCCTTCTGCCACCAGACTTTAACGGCTTTTTCTGCCCTCCTAAAACATTCATCCTTTGTCCCAAAGGCTGCCTTGCTCTTCCTTCAAGATGTTACTTCAATGTAGTATCCCTATATATATCCTTGAAGCCTCTAAAGGATATCCATGTGTGTCCTTCCCATTACCTACAAGTGGACCAAACCCTCAGTTTAGATGCTTCCTGAAGGCTAGGCCCACACTAGCTTATCAGCCCCTTTACTGCTGTGCTTCTGCCAGCAGGGGTCACTCCACGGGGTCTACCCCAGGTGATCCTTGCTTTCTTTCCAACACTTCCCCCCACGTGGATGCTTTAGAGCTTTAGAGCCAAAGACCCCAAGGTATTGAACTCAAATCACAGACTTGCAGTCTCTAAGCTAAGGAACTAACTCTTTGGAGCTTCAGTTTCTTCATCTCTCAAAAGTGTGTGTGTGCCGGGCGTTGGTGGCGCACGCCTTTAATCCCAGCCCTCGGGAGGCAGAGGCAGGCGGATCTCTGTGAGTTCGAAGCCAGCCTGGTCTACAAAGTGAGTTCCAGGACAGCCTCCAAAGCTACAGAGAAACCCTGTCTCGAAAAACCAAAAAAAAGTGTGTGTGTGTGTGTGTGTGTGTGTGTGTGTGTGTGTGTGTGTGTGTGTGTGTGTGTGTGTTAGGTCAGAGGATAGGTCTGAGGATAATCCCAGATACCATCCACCTTTACTTTGAAACAGGGTCTCTTACTAGCCTGGAGCTCACCAAGCAGTCTAAACTGGCTAGCCAGTGAGCCCCAGTGATCCACCCACCTCCTAGGGATTGAACTTGGGTTCTCACGTTTGCAAGGAAAATACTTGTCAGATCCAAAGGAAACTCCCATTTCCCCCAATTCTGGGGGTTAGACAAAAGCCAGGCATTCCTCAGGAACTTGTGAAGCCAGTTCCCCTCCATCAAAAGAAGTCACTTCCCTTTTCACTGGCAGAAGGGACAAATGACTACCTGTGGTGCACTTAGCATACTGAAGCACTTGTTGTCCTCCATGCTCCCTCAGTATCACATGTACACATTTCAGAGTCTGTGCTGGCAATCCTGGCTCTTCTCCCCTCCTCCCCTCCCCTAAACTGTCCCAGCTACTCATTTCTCCTTATAACCCTGCTGTTTCAGCTATGTTCGCCCCTTGCCCTCTCTGTTTTCATCTCTCTCTTTTCTCTTCCCTGCTCTCTCTATTCCTTTGTTCTGCTCCTGCTTCTCCATAGCCGTGCCCAGTCTGCTGGCCATGTTCAATCTACTTCTTTCTCTCTCTGCTCTTGACTCCTTCCTCCAGTTGCCTTTGGCTGTTCTCTCTCTCCTATCTACAATAGAAACCTTCTCATATGATGGAGCAGTGATATCATCAATTTATACAATACTGTACTAACTTTGCCATCTCTCCAACTCAACAAGCATGATACCGTACCCCCTCTGGACTTCAAGAATTAGGAGGAGGATGGTTAGAAGCACATAACAGACTAGCCAGGGCTTTTATTCTACACTCTCAGGCTCAGCAAGCTACACTACTGCAGCACTCTCCGTGTTATCTTGTCTTGTGTCTGTGTTTATGCTGTATCCTCTCCTGTTAACTGATAACAATTGCTGTTCCCGTCTATGACCTGCCAGTGTTGCTTTGCTAGTATAGTTGTGACTGTCAGGTAGGTGGACAGTACAAGCATTTGAGGAGAGGAACTGTGTCAAGTCCTGGTAGCTGCTGCTGAGTTAACTCTTCTGTGGGTCAGGCTATGCTGTGAGGTCATGCACAAGGCACAGCATTGGGGTCTGAAGGCTGCTGAAGCCTTAGCATATATGTAGGTCTAGCTGTGATTTAGCTGTCATCCCTTCATTCTCACAACAGTCCTTTGGAGTAGGCATTCCCATTTTTCAGTAGAGAACAGAGTTTGAGAGCACAGGAGCCTTCCTGGGTCACATAGCTAGGATGTGCCATTTGGAGTCTAATTCTACAGTTTCCACCAGGTCTGTTGGGTGCTCAATAGCCTAGTTTTTGAGTGTGTCCCTGGGGGAGGAGTTTTCCTCCATCCACACTTTGCTAGGCCAACTTAATACCCGAATCCTTACAGTTATCATACCAGTGTTCTTCAGTCTGTGAGATATTTGTCAACCAAGACAGCAGGGACTACTGGGCTCTCCGCTTTGTCTGTGCCTTTGAAACGGAGGAGTCACAAGGGAGAAATTCATAAATTGTGCCTTTCCTGTTTTCCCTCCTTCTAGTCCTTATCTGGACCAGAAGAAAGATTTTTTAAAAATGTGACACCTTCAAAAACATGTAAATGTCTGGAATGGCAGAAGGAACTGGGATTTGGGGGTTCACTAGACAATGATCCACATAAGTCCTGGCTGCCTGTCATGGAGCACCTGGCCACTGGTAGTCATACTGCTCTGCAGTAGACAGACCCTCTCTCTGAGGAGACCTTGTGGCCTTCTGGGAATAAGCAGCACTTAGGTCCTACTGAAATGCCTGATCACCACCATCGATGGTTTTCAGGTCCTGAAAAACAGGCAACATTCAGGCTCTCAGAGTGGAAGTTGTCAAGAGGAATTTTCAAAGTCTCTGGACAGATGCCTAGGCAGGACTGCTGTGCCAAGGGTTTGCATTGATTGAACACCTTTTGTATGCCAGACACTTGACTTGACCCTCTATTCCTTGCCTACCTACCCCTAGCACCTCAAATGCAAGGCCACATGGTTTACATCTGGGGTGACTGACCTCTTCATTGTCAGTTTGCTTTGATTTAAAGACCCCTGAGAGAATTGGAGAGGCTCTCTCTTCTTGGTGTGTCTATCAGGGGTTTCCAGGATTAACTGAAAGGGGAAAGACACATCCTGATTGTTGGCCAAACCAATCCCATTAGGTAAGGCCAAGAATGGAATGAAAAAGAAAGAAAGCCAGCCCAGTGCCTTGGCTTCCATTCTGTACCTCTGTCCACCATACTGGAAAATGTTCTGCAGTGGTTTCTTCACAATGATGGACTGAACTTTCTGAAGCCAGGAACTAAAATATGTAATTCATTGTTGTCTTTGTCAGATATTTGGTGAATGGGTGAAAATGGTAACCATATACTGTCTTGGCTTAATTTGTTTGAAGTCACCCACAAAAGAAAGCTCCAGATTGGAAAACAAATTGCCTGACCTCAGAGCCACAAACAATAGCTTAAGTGTCTGCCTGTGCCCCTGGCACACCAATATGAAGAAAATTAGCAAGGACTCTGTCTCCTCCACTACAGAACAGTTCATCCAGTAGGCACTTCCATTTTCTAGTGTCTTTTCTCAGGGCCATCATTCTCAAGATTGCCAAGGACAGAGTTACCTGCAGACACTGGGAGCTTCCTCACTCCCAGAGGTGCTGTTTGTCTAGGACAGTGCCTGAGAACTTGTCTTTCATTGTTCCCTAAATGGCTCCTCTGCTATTTCATACCAACTGGGACCTCAAATATGTCTCAGGAGAGTGACTTTTGCTGTAGATGCTTGGCTGGCTGAGGCCCCTCAAGCCTCTGTGAATATGGACAGGGGACATAAGGCAGATGTGTCCCTGAGGGTAAGGGACAGCCCACAAAATCAGCCAGGCCTGAGCTTGGCTTTGAAAAAAGCACCTGCCATCCCTACAGTGATATCAGCCCAGGGCAGGGGAAGGGAGATCTACTGACACTTCTTTTGGTGTATCCCAAGAATTGATGTGAACTATTGGATAATCTTCCAGTGTGAATTCTTTCTCAATGAATGCTGTGTGGAATTGGTTTCTTGAGGTACAATAGGCTTCTCAGGTAGACCAGATGGCTAATCTGCTGGTTAAAGACAGCAGCTCCTCCAAAGGAATTATTGGGGAAATCTGAATCCCTAGAAATCTCTCCAGGTACATTGCCCATGTTGACCCTGATTCTGGACTTACCTGACTTTCTGTACTGCTTCAGCTGCTGTGACAGCAAAACTTTGAATAGGTTGAAATTATGTGCATGTGTCTTATTTCACTAGCCACCATGTCTTTGAGCTTCTACATACTGAAGCATATGTTAGAATTCCATTCCTCTTTAAAGTTGAATAATATTACCATGTGTGTGTTTCTCCACATTTTGTTTGTGCATTCATCCATCAGTAGACACTTGGGTTGCTTCTGCCTTTCAGATATGTGACTAAGGTTGCTGTGGGTGCTCAGATACCTCTTCGGGGCTCTGCTTTTAAAATTCTGTTAGGTATATACCCAGAAGTGGAATTGCTGAATCATGTGGTGATTGTTTTTAGCCTCTTATGGAATGGTCATACTGTTTTGCCATAGCAGTGACCTTGTCTTCCTTTCTTATCAACAGTGCTCAAGTGTTACAACCTCTCCACATCCTTGCCACTTACTTCCTACTTCTTTTTTCTCACATAGCCATTTTTCTGGGTACAACATGAGATCTCATTATGGTTTGATCAGTGTTACTCTCGTGATAGTGAGTGTGTCTTAATGTCTATAAACTAGTTGTGCATCATCTTTGGAGAGAGATTTTGCTCAGACCATTGACCTGCATTTTAGTTGGGTTTTATAACTGCTGCTACTGTCAGATGGACCCCCTTTTAACTAATGATGAAGCAGAATGCTTGCAAGCAGATTGTTAGCAATATTAGAGTCAGACTAGAGAAATACAGGCATGGAAGTCAGAAAGATGGATTTGATAGAAGCAGTAGCAAACTCCCTGGGAGTTGGCTTAGCAGTAGTCCACTACAGAAATGATGAGGGCCAGAACCAAGGCAGTGGAGATGACTAACTGAATAATTAATAATTATTGTCTACTTGCTCCTGCAAACTGCAGTCCCCGTAACTGAATATGCGTGTTCTCTCCTATAGAAATGAACTCCTTCTCAGGACCTCATATCTACCCCTTCCCCCACCATAGGATACATAGATTCATCCCTCCTGCACTTTGGGGACTACAGACTTGTAGCTGTCTTGGATTCTGAGGTATTGCTCCCTAGAGAAAGGCACTGTTGCTACTGAGTGTGGTTGGATGAAAACATGTCCTCGGTAGAGTGATCTCTGCATGGGGGAGGCTGGTGGGGATTCTAGATTCTACCCAGCCACGTTCATGGGCTGACCCTTGTCAGCTGCCTTTTAATCTGTTTCCTAGCAGCAGCTTGAGCTCTGAAATGCATCATTTTGTCAGTAAAGGGACCAAGACCTCACTTGTTACTGCCTTTGGATATAACAAATGACAGTCTTTTCCCCTTTATTTGAAAAAGCAATGGAGCTTGGAGTTAGCAAACCTGGTCTTGACTTCGGGATTGAGTGAGCACCTCACCCTCCCCATCCAGCTTCTGCGTCTGTAAAATTAAGGTTATGGCTCTTACAGGCTTTACAAAGCCAGAACTATGCATTGCCTGACTCTGCATCAGCTCCAGTGTCGTTATCCGGTCCTGCAGAGATGGGAAGCTAATCCTGGGCCTTCCTATAATTAATTTCCACTTCGGACAGTGACGTCACATCCACCTTCTGCGGCATTTGTATAGCACTGGAATCTAGAACTGAGTTAGGTAACAGAAGAGGATGCTGGCGCAGATTCTGTAGGCTCAGCATGTGCTTCCCCTTCTCCACTTGTCAATCAAGGCGGTCTGCTTCTGGAAGCAGCAGCTGGTGTGGCTGCTCCCGGCTTCCCAGTGTGTGTGATTACAGCTGCCTCAGTGGGTCTAATTTACAGCATTGTTCCAGAAAGCCACTGTAGAGGCTCCCCTGGAGCTGCTCTTCCAGCCACACAGCACATCTGTAAGCCTGTAACCCCTTTGCCTACAAAATTGGCAAACAATTACCGCATTGTTGAACTTTTTGCTTAAACTCTATTGCGGCTACTGTTACCTGCAACCCAACCCAAACTGGTTGACACGATTTAAGAAGCCCACAAGAATCAGCAAACAGAACCTGTTTCTGATTCTTAAAATTGTACTCTATAAGTACTGGTCATCTCTAAACCTGAAGCTAGGGCTAATTGCCACAGTACAAGGAGACAGCTGCTTACCTCTGGGGTGGTGTCTTAGGGCTGTGTCAACCCTGCAAGAACCTTCTCATGGGTAACTGCAATGTTTTCAGAGGGGAAGAAGAATTTCTCTACTAGAAATAAGGTAGAGAGGGCTGAGGGTGTAGCTCAGTGGCAAAGTGCCTAGTGTGCATCAGGAAAGGAGAGGGAAGGAGAATGGAAAGGGGGGGGAGGAGGCTGAAATCTCCAGTGTTTTTTATAGCCCTTCTCCTGGCATGGGTTGAACTGAGGTACAGTGGTCAGTTTGGATTCAAGGGGGAATAAGCAAAAGATGTGGAAAATACCGGACATCATTTTACAGAAGGAAGAAGAATAGAACACGGATATTAACCCTATCAATGGAAGGGAGGGCTAGGAATGCCTTAGTTTCTGAAGGTCTGTACCCTAGAAACACATAGAATTGGGGTGCTTTATAAGCCATGTCAACACATAACATGAGTCCTATTCCTGAGGTCCCTGTGAGCAGCTGGAAGTTGACTAGTAAAATGAAAGTCGGGTTGGTGGCTTTAGGAAAGGAAGGAGAAATGGCAGTGGTTCATATGGCGAAAGATCCCATGGGTCACAGTAAGGACGTTTGTCTAGTACTGCGGTTGGCAAACTTTTCTATTAAAGTGCCAGGGGACAAATGCTTTCCATTTTGCTGGCCAGACAGTGTTGCTGAAACTGTCATTCTGCTGTCTGTCGTGGAGCAAATGCAGCCAGAGATGGCCCATAATGAATGGCTGTGGCATTGTTCCAGTAAAATGGACTTCAGTTGGTAGGCTGGGTTCGGTTCACAGATCATAGTTAGTCAATACCTGGCTACGCCTAAGGACACTGAGAAGCATTTAGGAGCTCGTTAGCAAGGCAACCTGATCAGGCTTGTGTTTGTAAAAAGTTCTCTGACTTCAGAATAGAGGTCAGCACAAGGCAAACAGATTTGAGCAGCTCAGAAGAGGCCTTGGTGGATTGGGTGAGGAAGGGGCGGGGTAAGGCGGGGAGAGGATTGGATAGAAAGGTGCTTGGGAGCACAAAAGGTCATACTTGATGATTGATTGGTCAGATATGAAGATGATGCTGGTGAGAATATATAAGCACAGACGCCCAAGGATCTTACTTATACACAGCTTTGGGGTTCAGCTTGATCACTCTTCTTGTTGAAGCAAGCCATTTCCCCTAGAACAGTCTCAATGGAAGCGTATATCCTCCATATTTGAATTCACAGTCCTGGGCCTAGTCATCAAACTCCAGGCTGAATTAACCTGGACTTATTTCCTAGGAGTTGGCATGTCCATCTGAATAATCACACGTCTGTTGGCTCTGCCACTTAATACCTCACAAGGCATGTACCCAGGCTTTCTTCATCTACCCAGCTGACCGAGTTCAAACAGTAAGGCATTTGTACACATACAGGTATCAAGGGACTCTCAAAAGTTTGTTCAATAAATGCAGGTCCTGCACTTAGGATAGAGAGGATTCCTTAGCAACCAGCACCCATGATTGCCTCTTCTCTCCCGTTTCCTGGCTAGCCAGCGCATCTTTGTCTTAGGCCAGCCTACCAGTGTACTTTGCTTCCCAGTGCTATGCATCCCTATGTGGGTAAAATTCTGACGCTCTATGCAAGGCACTGCCTAAGACTCTTCGGTGGTCCTCACTACTCCTAAACAGACATTCCCGGCTCTCATCCCTGCATGCCAGCATCTGCAGTTACCACCAAGCGCCTCTCTCTCCCACTCTTGACCTCCCTCCCTTTCCTCCCCACCTTCAGAACCTCTTGGCCTTGATGAATATCCTCCCCAGAGATGTACCTGCACCTTCCTGTGCCTACAGAGTTTTAGTCCCCTCCCTCCACTGATTTGTTCCATAGAAGACTGACTGACTATGAACAGCTCGTTGGCTCACAAATGAAGCATGGGGTCAGTTGCTTACCCTCTCAGAGCCTCGCTTTTCTCATCTGTAAAATGGAATTCCCTTGCATGGCAGGTATGAGAAGTAACAGAAAAACCTCCCAGAGTGCATTTCGCATGTGACAGATGTTCTGTAAATAATGGTCTCTCTCTCTCCACAGCCCACAAGAGAGATTTATACACTCGGGCACTTTTGTGTAGCACATACTTAGAACAGCGTGTGACATAGAGTGCATGCTTTGCTAAGATTAGCCATGTTTTCATATTTTATTTGAAGAGGTACAAGTCAGAATTTATAAACAAACTGTTCTTCCTCTGATTGTCATTCCGTCATCAGTTTGGGGAACTTGAAGATAAATGATGCTACCCGTGGGAGCTGGGGAGGGAGACAGCTAGGAGCTGGTACAGGAGGAGACACAGCAGGAGCCAAGAGGACAGCAATAAATGTGTGCATTTCCCAAAATCAACTTTGCCTCATTTTTAATTTCGCTAATGGCTACTCTTCATTTGAGATGTCATCCTGGAATAACTCTTTTAATAAAGGAGAATGGATGCACTCATTTTCCCCTTCCTTCCTCTCCATCAGCAAGGACTTGGTGCAATGATGTATATCACCCTTTTATTTTAATTAAGCATATAGCTCTGAGAGGCTTGTAAAAATGTTGCCAACAGAGAAATGCTTTAACGGATGTGAACTTGAGGTTGGCTTGTCCCATATATCTTTACTACATAACATTCCCCTCCTCTTCTCGAACGTGAGGTGAATGGATGAGCCCTGGTGAATCTGAGTGGTAGGGTTTCGGGAAGAAGGGTGTTTGGAGAGGCAAAGAATAGGAAGTTGTACATTCGAAAAGGTTGGGGAGAGTGAAGCAAGGACGTGAGGAAGTGTCTGTATCTCATCCCGGGGACTGTCGTTAGGGATGGAGTTGTCCTTCCACATGTCAGGTGTCAGGTGATGGCTAAACACAAGGGTTTTGGAAAGAAGGAAAGAAAAAGGACTTTAAATCAGGGACCTGAGATTTAAAACTGCAGCAAACTGACTCCGGAGCCTCTGGACTTTTAGTAACTGAGAGGCTGTTCCTCCCTGGCCACATACTCACTGCAGGAACAGAGCAGAGTGTCCTGCTGATGGGACAGCCGGCAGTTATTTCATTGGATAGAAGTGAATAAGTGAGCAAGGCATTGTGAATATTTACACACTAGCTTGTCTCCTACAGATCACTGAGGGCAATGTGGAAGGTTTAGTGTGATGTTTATAATTCCTGTTTCACAAAGAGAGACTTAGTTGGATCAAGCTGTATGTGTGTGTGTGAAATTTAAGTGGCCAAAACAGATACTAATTTGGATCAAAGAGCACTTAAGGAGAAATTCCCTGAGGCACAGAGAATGAACTAGGACTAACGATGGAGAAGGTATTTGAGAATGAATCAGGAGTTCCTGGGATGGGCAGACCTCATTGGCCAGGGCTGGAAAGATGCACTGATACCACACACAGGGGCCAGGCAGTCCAGCCTGGTGGCTCAGCATCTGTGTCCCTCCACCCACCCATAATTGTCTTACCAGTGAATAGTTCATCTTGAGATTATCCTCCCTGCTTCTAGTTAAATTGTTGCTCTTGCTCTCTGTAAAACTGGCCCAAGCATATGAAGCTGTAGTAATTCCTATGTTCTGTGTGTCTCAAGGATGTATGTTGGCTACATTAGAGAGAGGGTAGCTAGAGGCCTCATGTGGAGGGACTATGGCCAGAAAGGGCCACATTAGATGAGCTTGCAGACCTCAGCGATGGGAGGATATACTGATTTTGCAGCCTTCTGCTGCTCTCTTCTACATCTATGCCCTTAGGGAAACCATATACCCACAAACCTTTACATTCCATTACCAAGGTCATTGTTACACAGCTTGGTGTTTGAGTAACTCGAGGTTCTAGATGTTTCCTTTTAAATCCATTCAAATAAAATAAGTAACAGCTGCTTCCATACCCGAAACCAAGCCCTTCATTTGATTTTAACCTCTCTAAATATCTTAGTACATGCCAAATATTGGCCAGTATTCTTCTCTAGCAAGGTTCTTAGAGGGGCAGATTAAATAATATCAAATTGAGTTAAAACCATCCAAATTCCTCACAGAAAAAGTTCTTGGATGTTAGCACTTTTTAATCAGTGAGGTTGTAACTTTAGATGACAAATATGTAGAACTCAAAACATAATTTTCCATTATTGCTGATAGTAATATAACAGAGAAAAGTAAAGGTCTATGGTGTTTGATATGAGGGAAAATGAAAAATAATTTCCACTTCATCTTTCTTAGGCACAGGACTGTCTTTCAGTTTTATTGAAAAAACAAGAAAAGAATATTCTTTGTTCCTTTTGGGAAAATTCACATATAATCTAATTTTGCAATATGAAAATATCTATGATTCTGATATTACACTACATGCCAATAACAATCACTGAAGGTTTTGGTATATTTATGGAAAGTCCTCATACATAATAAAGTAAAATCAGAGTGCATGCCATCATCTTAAAGTTTTCTATTTTATTTCTCAGTGTGTCGTGACTGAGTCTCTAGGACAGAATGTAATTCTTTCTTATATACCAGATGTACTGGGACTCAGATTAAAACTAACTTGGAAATCATAGATCAAGATTCAGATTGTTTCTAGTATTGCTGGGTTAGTACCATGATGGATGGCTGTGTGAACTTGCCTCTGCACAATGCTATGAGTGTTTCTATAGGACAAAAATTGCCATAGTGGAATATCTGGATGGAAGGGATGAGTATTTTTTTACTTGTATATTTATTAACAAATGGTCCTGGTAAATTTATAGTTGTTGCTTTTGCTGTAATTTAAATTTAATATAAAATATAATTTTTATATTAATGTTTGCATTTAAAGAAAAAGCAGACATGTCTGCAGAAGATTTTTAGCATAATATTTTAATTCTTTGACAATTTAATACATTCATGCAATGTATTTTGATCACATTAACCTCCTTCCTCCCCCTTCTTAGATTCACCTTACAAATGATTCTCAATATCATATTCTCTCTCCCTTTCTCTCTCCTTCCCTCCCCAATCCCAATAACCCATCAAGTCCAGTTTGTGCAGCCCATACACTTAATAGATGTGGGGCCATCCACTAGGGCAGTGATTCTGAAATGCATGGGTCGCAACCTCTTTGGGGGTTGAATGACCCTTTCACAGGAGTCACCTAAGACCATCAGAAAATGCTGATATGTATATTACAGTTTATAACAGCAGAAAAATTACAGTTATGAATTAGCAATGAAAATAATTTGATGGTTGGGGGTCACCACCACATGAGGGACTATACTAAAGGGTTGCAGCATTAAGAAAGTTGAGAACCACTGCTCTAGATCATGGTTGAACGAGACATACCCTCAAAGAAAGCTGATTCTCCCTCCCCCAAACAATGCCAACTGACAGTAGTTCCATGACTATGGGTGGGGACTTGTGAGCGCCCCCTGCAGGGCTCCTTGAGCTAGATAAAGAGTTGAGTTGTGCCATTCACATATGATCTCGAATACATCCCTGGGGTCATGACTCTGCCTACCTAAAGCAGAGCCAGCCCTGGTCGAGCCAGGATGCTTCACTGCCAAGCTGGTCCTCGGGAAGGCTGGAGCCCCAGGGCTTTTCATGAGTCACACCCTGGAGAGCTGAATCTCTTCATAAGAGTGTAATTGAATGTAGGAGCAAGGAGGTTGTTGGAAACACAAATACACTTCACAAACCTTTTACAAAACAACCCCCCCACCACCACCACCTGTACAGACCTTGCAAGCTGGGCTGGAGCCCACAACGACAACATGTATTCCAATTTCCCTACCCAAAGTTCTGCCAGCCCCAGAGTTCCTTTAAGTCCCATTTTATTTTTCTTTTGCTCAAGACAGAGCACCAGGAGAGGCATATGAATGTAGGACACAGTTGAAACTTCCCCTGCTAGGAGCCTCTCCACACCTTGAATTTTGGACTCTCAAACTGTTTTTAACTGCGGCGTCATTTTTCTTCCCTGTCATTACCTGATTTCATCTGAAAAATCTCAGCATGTGGTTCTCTTTTCCCTTAATTCATTAGATTTGGCATTGCTGTTTATTATATCAACTTGACATCTGTCTAATAGAACATCTTTGAAGCACCAGGATGTTTTAAAAAAGAGAGAGGGGGAGGATTTAACTCTCCAGGGTTAACCGGAGACTGTTTAAATTTATAGAGGTGACTTTAGCCCTTTGTAGACCTTTCTCTAGATAGAAATATATTTGTAATCAAAATGATAATCCATGTTTCCTCATTCTTCCATGGAGATGAAGGGAGAAAGACTTGGGGGAAAGTCCAGCTATTTACTCGAAGGTTGTTTCAAGTCCGTGTTAGTCTGTCTTGGGAGAGAAGATTGCATTAGCTTGATAAAGCTAACCCTTTCAGCCGGGCTGGGGAAAAAAAAAAGAATTGCACAATGCCCATGTGAAGGTTTCCTTGGCTTCTGTAAAGAGGACTTCGATTTTAACACGTCAAAACCTTCCAGACTGGAGGGTATGCGTCTAGAGATAATATGGACATAAAAGCAATACTGAATTTTTCTCTTTTGATGGGAAACAGGAATCACTGCAACAGACTGTATGTAGGCTTTAGAAAGAAAGGTGATAGGGAGCTCCCAGAAATGGGGGTGTCTGGGGGGGGGGGAGGTGACCATCTTTCTCCAATCAAATGATCTCATAAAAATGTCATCTGCATCAGGACAATGCCTCCTGATTGAAGTTCTGGAAGTTGAAAGTCTTTGATATGAAGCCTCAAAAATAAGTAAATGAATAAATAAATTCAAAGTCTTCCTGGGGATTTATGTTCAGGAACTGATTCTTTACTTCCCTGCTGATCCCGAAACAGGGAGGGGAATAAAAGCTAGGGTGAAGGGGCAGAGCCTGACACATCAGACAGGAGTGGGTAGGAACCTAGAAAAGCCTTCTTGGGACTTTCTCAAAGTGTGATGAGGCTGGGATTTAGCTAGGATTTGCTGTCGACCTTGTCCTGGAACATAAGCTCGCTGTGCCTGTGACCGAAGGGAGGGTGCTGATTTCAGATCCTTATTCAAGCCTCTCAGACCCTAGATCCCATGGCAACTATGCAGTAATGCCCTGAGCTCTCTGTTCCTAAGTATACATCCCACCTGAGGGATAGGGAAGCCGGTCCGTAGAGATCGCCTCATTTGTTTCCGTCTGCTTTGTGCCTCTGGAGCTGAACGTATTAGTCATGTTTGTGTGACAAGGATTGTAGAGATGTTTCCAGCTGTTCCGGAGACGTGCAGAATGACAGGCAGAGACGCTACTATCCATAATACCGAGGCACCACAGGTGAGGTGTCTGGCATTATGGAGCTGTCAGCAGTCTCACCAGACCCCGAGGGTCTCCCGGTATGAGGTTTCCCCCATGCAGCTGAGTGAAAAGTTCCCTAGGGAAAGAGGCAAGGAGGGAAAAGGGTGGAGGAGGAGGGTGGGGGTGGGGAGAAGAAGAAGAAGGAAAGAAAGGAAAGTAAGGGCGCAAAGCTGGAAAGTCACATAAGACTGTAAACCACATTAGTTTTTAAATTGCCGATCCTCTTTGTTGAGCTAAATGGAGGCAAGTTATGATCTAAATCAATAGAATTGATAATGTTTTCATCTTGAAATGTTAACTGTATTTTTGACACTCTCCTATCTCCCAAGCAACTTAGCTTTTAGAGAGAGAGAGAGAGAGAGAGAGAGAGAGAGAGAGAGAGAGAGAGAGAGAGAGAGAGAGAGAGAGAGAGAGATTTCCTTGGGCAAGAAGCCTCAGATACACATAATTTAAGGCTGATGTTTATGACTGGTCCTTGACCTTGAAATTCCATTAGCACTAATGAAGGACAACACTGGACTCTCCAGCCTCAAATCCCGTAAGTGATGCACTTGGTGCCAGGGTGGCTTGTCCCTATGTCTCTGCACTGAAATGGACCCTGCCATCACTAGGTTCCAGAGCTTAAGCCATATAGCTCACTTGGCTTTGGAGAGCAAAGATAGACCCCTTGCCTCAGGTTCTCCAGAGGAGATGGAGAAGCACCATTGGAGGAAGGTTCGCTGCTGGCTGTGTCTTCATCTCCCCTCTTAGGGCATTGCAATCCACAGGCAGATTGTGCACCTGGCATCCTAAAATATTATAGCCACTAACTCATTATCCCCCATATACCCATCACCTAGACGTAATTGTTATGAATGTTTTGCTGTGGGGGTAGAGGCGATTTTGCAGAAGTATATTAAGTGACAATGTGGCATTTTACTCCTGGATATTGCAGTATGCCTCATTAAAAAGTAAAAATATGTTCTTATAGGTCTATAGCACTATTATCACACCTAACATAACAAATAATAATTCCTAAGAAGCATTCAACAGCCAATCCCTATTATGAGTCCTTGAGTTCTCCTAAATTGGTTTTCAACACTGTGTTTGGGTAAAGTGAAATGAGAACATGGTCTGTCATTGTATTTAGTATGCATCTTAGTCAAGAGCTATGCTGTTCAGTATGGTAGCATCATTGGTCTAAATGAAGATTTGCTGTGAGTGTAAGATGTGTTGTGGAATTCAGACCCAGTACCAAAATGAGGGCATGACATCTCAGGAATAATTTTTCACTAGCTTTAGGTTGAAATGACCAGATTATGGACATATGTATAACAAAATGCATTAATAAGCACTCCATTGGAGGCTATAGAGATGACTCAGTGGTTAAGAGCAGTTGCTGCTTTTGCAGAGAGTTTGGTTTGGTTCCCAGCACTCACATCAGGCAGTTTATAAGTATAGCTCCAGGGGAATCTCACACCTTCTTCTGGCCTCTGTGGGTACATGCATTCATGTGCACATACACACATGCGCATAATTTAAGAAGAAAATAAAGGATTGGAGAGAGGAAAAGGAAGGAGGATGATGTAATTATAATTTCAAAAAACTATTATAAGAAAAGTATTTTAAGTAAGTACGTTTCTTTTTACTTTATTTAACTGCAGCTATTAGAAAATTTAAACTTATATATGTGGCTCATATTTTATTTCCATTGAAAAGTATCTTTTTGAAACTTCGTCCTCTGAATTCTAGACCATGTTTTTCCTCTCCTTTCACTTGCCACTTGACTGGAAGCCAGGTCAGATGCTTGAAATGTTTCTAAAGGTATCTTCTAATACGTTCAATGTGTTTCCACATTCTCCCTCTCTCTCTTTCTCTTTCTCTTTCTCTCTCTCTCTCTCTCTCTCTCTCTCTCTCTCTCTCTCTCTCTCTCTCTCTCTCTCTCTCTCTCTCTCACACACACACACACACACCTTGTTTCCCCTGCTAGTTGTCTAAATAAAAACTTGTTCAGATTTAGGGTTAATTTTTAGGTGAGACTCCTCAATAAATAAGACTGGGGTGGGGATGATTCCAGGATGTGCCTAACACCATTTGAATCTCTGTTCTCATGCAGAGATTGTTCAGCCCTCTGCTGCAAAATTGCATTTCTAGATTCTTGATCAGCAATGAATTGTGATAATTTGGGGCCCGGAAAACCCACCTTTCACTTCAGTGGTTTTAGCATTTGTTGATGACTGACATCTGGGTAGCTTATTTAATTAGAAATTGTAAGATGATTTTTTTCCCTTCTACTCTACTTACATGTATTAGAGTTAACGCATATATTTAAAAGAAAAGAAAAGAACACTAGGCTTTTTGGTTATCTTGAAATAGACTTCCTATAGGAAGAATTGGATACTTGATTTATTCCCTCTAGCTATCGGTTTTCCGAAAGTCAAGTCAGAATGAAAGCATTCTCTCCCGACATGGTGTTTGCTTTCTCTTTTTGAGTATTACAAACTCATTGATTTTTACATATTAAGCATCTTGAATTTTTTAATTTTTGAATTAGCTTGCAGCATTTGCAAATCTAGAAAAAGAATCTGAAGATTTTTCATAAAATTCCCATTTCTGGATTCCCATGGAGCACTGGGTGCTCTCACTGTGTGTGCGTGGGGGTGCAGGCCGGCCACCTCATGCCAACCCCCAGCCCACTGCAGTAGAGGTCAAAGATAGGCCATTTCCCACCCAGCCAATTAAGTAGACCCTGCCTTGTCCTTGTGTTTGAGTTTATGACCCCCAAGTTCAAAACCTAGGTTATAAATATGTAAATGAAAGTCCGGGGAGAAGATGACTGCCTGTGGGTGGAAGAACAAGATGAGTGGCAGAATTGGAGCTAAAATCTAGGTTCCTCTCTCCCAGGAGGACCAGTGTTCTCATCTGCAGTTACCCAGGGGATGCTCCCAGACAGTCCACGGAGCATCACTGAGGTTACTGGAAGGTGTGCGTAGCAGACTCTGCTTCCCATATGCAGATGAGAGCTGAGTGCTGCTGTCACTGTGGCTCTCTCTAAGCATGATTAAATCCTTCCCAAACCCTGGGCAGGTTCTGCCCCACTGCATTAGTACTGACCCACCCTCCTTTGGGACTGTGGTCAATGGAGTCAGCGTAAATGCCAAGTAAATAGGATTAATGCAGCCACTTTGAGGCCCCCTGAGGGCAATATTTATCAAATTTAAGTACACATACCCTCTTTGACCCAGCAATTCCACTCCTAGGAATCAGTAATAGATATATTCACAAAATATCCCAAGATTATATATCCCTTGAAGTTCCTTGCCTCACAGAAAACTGGATGCAACCTGTAATAGGATATAAGTTACTAGCCCGTCTTGTAAAAGAATAGGAAATGACTATTTAAAACTCAGATGAATTGCAGGGCTAGTAGTAGAAGGTCTGCCCAGAGGATGCACAGTTAAATTACTGACGAAAAAGTGCAGGGTGTCATGTATATGTGTTCATGCCAATTTTAAATAGTATATATAAATGTATCAGCATATGTATAAATGCTCTGAAGAAAGATGCACAAATATTAACATCTTTAGAGAAAAAGACCAGAGGTCAGAGTGGGAAGACGTTTGTTTTTATTCATTCAACAGCTGACCTTATGGGATTTAAAACGATATCAGCAATATATTTTGCTTTTTAATGTTAAATCCAGAAATTCAGTTGAATGTTCAGATAATGCAGCAGGATTGGGGGCATTCATGGTACAGTTTTTTTTTCATTTGTTCTGTCACTGAGCACTGGTATGCTATTCACTCCGGCAGCGGCCAGGTGTGTTACTCTGGGGTTCTACTGTGCTCCAGGCCCCAGCTAAGTCCTTCGCTGGGTGGAGTGAGAAATTCGGGCGAGTGATGAGGAGCATGTGGCCACGTTAGGGGGAGGGAAAAATAAAAGCAGCCCTTAAATGTCTCAGAGCAGTAGTAGCAGGCAGTCTGGAATTGATGTTCATAGTGGCTTCAAGACTCTGGTACTTCCAAATACGAAAGAGAATTTCCTACCATGAGACTGATGGTGTGGGGATAGAATGTCTGTGCTGAATGGGCTGTAATAGAAGAATCCAGGCTGGGTAGACAGCACAAGAATGAAGAGCAATTTGGAGGGAAATGATGAGTGGGACCAAGGCATGGGAAATGAGAATGGCTGAATATAAGGGGAGGCTAAGAAAGTTCAAGGTCATTTGGCTTAGGGAGGAGATCTGCTATTTATTGAGGGGCTCTAGGCTAATGCTAACTTCCTCATTTAAAAAAAATCTGTAGAATATATCACGCAGATGTTTTAAGGACTTAGGAGTGGAACGCACATTCCGTGGTCAGTTTGTTTGCAATACCCACCCAGCTGTGCTAGCTCTTACATAAGTGTATGAGTGCAGAGGAAGAAATTGAGAGAGCATGTGGCGCACTGCTGGCGTGTGTGTGTGTGTGTGTGTGTGTGTGTGTGTGTGTGTGTATGTGTCCCCATGTCTGCCTCTGCCTCTCATCTGAGACTCCTGCTTCCAGCTGTGTGGCAAGGGCTTCCCTGATCTTTTGAGACCTTGATTTCCTTTTCTGTGAGGGGGAGAAAAAAGGTTAAAAACAAAAAGATTAAAAAACAAAAAGAAAAATTAAAAACCAAAAATACTTTAAAAAATGTGTATGCTGAGTACTTACACACTGCAAGACAGCTGTAATCTATAGGTAATCACACATTTTGAAATGAAGTGAGTTTGAATGTTTCCAATACCTAGAAATGAGCACATCTGAGGAATTAGAAATGCCACTTGTCTTGATTTGATCATTAAACTGTACATATGTATATCAAATTATTATAATGTCCCATAAAATACAAATATTGTGTGTCTTCATGAAGATGATCTTGCACAGCCAGCATTTATCTGGGCCATCCAGGTTTCCAGATAGTTTCAAATGTTATCATTAAGTCTTTTCCAAGACTCTTAAAATATGTGAGGTAAGAAAGCAAGGACACAGGAGGGAAACATCTCCCTAAAAGGTTACATAACTCAAGATTTAAACCTGGATCTGCAGGGCTCCTAATGGCTGGAGATTATATATCTCCCCACTATACATCCTGATGCCTAGCTGTGATTTCATATACTCTGTTCTGAAACCAGAGGCTTGGGAAATTTTTACAAAGATGTCTGGTTATATGATGGCCACTTCTTATTGTTGGAGAACGTGTATAAATTTCAGTACGCTAACAAGACCTACATGCTATTAGACCATCTCAAGACAAAAAAAAAAAAACTCTTGAGCAATGTATTTAATTTAGATTTTGCAAAACCCAGTGTTTAATCAGAGATTCTTCATTAAAAGTGTATTCACTAGGAGCTTACAATAAGTCATAAAAAATAAGTTTAAATCCACAGCATAGCTGTTCTCCTGGGTATCCTTAGTTCAGAGGCTACAAAAAAAGGAGGGGACACTGTAGGAAGCTAGTGCCGCTCAGGTCCCGCATGAATTATTCAAAACTTACACACCATGGTCTATCATGCGCATATCTGTTATGTCGTAATTATTCCTTCAGAAGTGCTTTAATAATCATTTGGTATTTAATTAACATGCCCTATTTGTCTTCGGAAGCAAGAGCAAGCAGGCTAAAATGAAAATACAGGTTAGCCACGATCCTGGTGTGTATCAGCCCAAGGAGAAGCTGTTTGGTTTTAGCTGAGCTTTTTCTGCTTTTGTTCTTAACCTGGTGCTAAACACCAGACTCCAGTCCCCATTTCTAGAGTACTGGGATTTGTGGTGCTGTCTTCCTTCACAAGGAAGCATGAAGGCTGTGACTTCCCTCAGCTTCAAAGGTAAAGGTCCAGTGCACTTGATAAGGAGGTAAAGCATGGCCCATGCTTTAAAGGAGGAGAGACCTGCAGAAGTCAGGCCGGTCAAAGTTAGCAATGCTCTTGTTATGACCATCTGTCTACCTCAGCAGTCTCCTACAATGGTTTACTCTACCCTTCCCTGATGCAGGACCGAAGTGGATGCACTCGTGTATAAAAACATACATGTGTGGGGATGATTATAATGAGTGTGTGTTGCTGTGGAAGCATGCAGATGTGCACAGATGTTTAGACAGGCATATGTGTAAGTTTAGGAATAAAATTTTTCTTTGAGCAACTGGAGTGAGCTAATACAGTAGAAATTGCACTTGTTTTGATGCTCTTCTTGAAGGTGGCTATTCTGTGACAACAGACAGCAGTCACATTGAGCCTTCAGCTCTCTGCGTCATGTCGGTAGCCAGAGCTAATCTGCATAGCCAGACTGACTCACCAAAGGGCTCAATATTCTCCCATGGTTCCTCACAAAGGGGTCCTTTAGGAAATTTGTCATCAGCGCAGGTGGTTTGGCTCTGCGCACAGTCACCTGCTAACATGCTTCTCCCGCTATGAAATCATACACCTCTGTACATGGTGAACAAGGAGAGGGGTACAGCACAGTTGCAGCTAACAAAGTGCTTTTAAATGCAGCAGGTTTACAGCAGATGGCCATATAAGAAGGAAGCAGAGTTCCTTAGAGAAACAGCTAGAAATTGAGCCAAGTGCAGGTAAACCAGTCTTAGCAGCCAAGGGCGGGGGGGGAACTGCCTCAGAGGACAGGAAAGTAGGAAGCATCATTTTGTCCTCTGTGTTTCTTACCATTTATAATACCTAAATAAATCTCCAGGACATACTCTCTAAACTCTAGGCCAGGGATTACAACTCAAATGCCTTCAAGTAAAGTAATCGAGTGAAGTGGGCAGGCATAATAAAATCACTTCTCTGCAATTCGAAAAACAACAATGCAGGCTTGATGATGAATGGCAGTGGGCACAGAAGCCTCTGTGTTAGGAGGCAGCAGGGACATTCACGGACGTTGCTGAACTTGAAACACAAATTGCCTACACCTTCTCCAGAGGATGATTACCACCAAGCTTTATGTCATGGGAGCAGGGGCCCAACTAGGGGTACTCAGGGTCCCACAATTACAGCATTGATGTGCATTTTCCGATACTAACATATTTAGCTTGGATTTTTCTTCTAAGACTTTGGAAACCATACTAAATGCCAGTTTGCCACGCATGCTGTGGGCATACTCAGAATGTTGGGGTTCTGCGGGAACATCTCAGAGAGTGACCTTTGCCTCCAGTCTCTCTCTTTGGTCCACCTAGGCATGATGAATTCGTGGCCAGAGACATAAGCCTGTGGGTCTGAGTGGCTTTGCATTGAAACACTTGAGGGTATGAAGAGAAAAGACAAGAGTACTGGACGGAGACCCTGTAGTTATGCCCACATCAGTTTCACAGCAGGAAATAAATCATTAGGAGTATCATTGGGGGCCTCTTGCCCAAAGCGTGTAAAGCACGCGTACATCCGTAAGAAATGTCTGCGCTTTCTATGTGGGGCTTGCGTGGGAAACACTTTCAGTGGAGGCAGACATTGGTCACCTCTGCTTCTTGATGCATGAGGTGGCTGGTTGAGGTGAGAAGAACTGCAGTGTGCCATAGAGTCTTGTCTGTTTTTTAAGATTGTTCCAGTATGAGGGAACTCTTTAATAATCAGTGTTCACCAGTCTTCAAAAGGCCCCTCTTCCTTGTGAAGTTTGATACTCTGATTATAGGTGTCTCAAGTTCCTTGCTGTAAGAGCCAAGAGAAATCCCTGGAGCCACATTAACAGCCTTCAATCCAGAGCACTGTGTCCCTTTTCACTGTCTCATAGACCAGGACAGCTGGGACTTAGAGATACTACTAATTCAGGCTCTTCAGAGTCTTATGTCCGACTGTGTGGCTTATCCTTCCTGACACTGGGATTCATTCCCATTGGGTGACATCATCTCAGCCGGAAGCCTGCCCTCCCTCCTTCACAGATGGGCTAGGGTGGGGTGAAACTGCATGTTATTCAGGCAAATAAGGAGAGACAGGACAAGGGTGTAAGAATGTCGGCCAAGGGCCCTAAGGGACTTGGGTCTCTGAAGTATCTCTGATGTGGTTGTTGTCCCTTTGGGAATATTTACAGGGATTATAATGCAGCTGTTTAAAAAGACAAACAGACAAAATGCCATGCTTGGAAAACAATTGATGCACTGTCAGTTCTGTTCCAATCTATCCTTAAAATAGGTCATGCTGGGTATGTTGCTGTGTACCTCTAATACAGTTCTTCAGTGACTAAGGCAAGAAGATGATGAGTTCCAAGCAACTTAGAGCTCTATAGTGAGGCCTTATCTAAAATCCAAGTAATATATTCATAAAGAAATCAAATAGATTATGCATCCAGATTATTTAAAATAAAAAACCACAAAAGGTTATATAAAAATGGTATTTAGCTTCTGCTATGCAGTTTGTGGTACAATGTTAGTAAAAAGAGAATGTAAAACAAAGGTCTCTCTATAGATGTGTGTATATAGATATGCATATATAAAAGTACAAACAACTTATAAATAAAAAGGCTGAAATGAATAAGCAAAATACTTATAATTGTTATTGTGCACTGAAAATTATGGGTAATTGTTTCTTCCTATGTTTTCTGAAACGTCTTTATACTATATATAGCTTTAAGGAAATAAAGAATACTTCTTTTTTGTATGTATAATGTAAAGTCACTGAAGTGACTGGAACTAAAGTAGAGATAACGACTCATTAAAAAAAGAGGCTGTAAGTTCTGATTTTCCCACAAACCTAGGACTTACTGTCAGTAGGAAGCACTATTTTTTTCATACTTTCTTCTTTGTCTTTCCTTTGTACATGATCATACTCAAACTACTATTGAGTGACCTTCTTTCTGATTAATAAAACAGGGAGCAGGTTTGTAATTGAAAACGAAGTTTCAAAGGCAGGAGCTTGGACGGGCAAGCATGTGCATGCTGAAGGAAGAAAAAAGGGGTTCTACCTTTGAGTGTAGGCACTTCTTCTCTGATCAGCCAGCGGCAGAGGGGAGAGGGACAGAGGGAAGCTGCCCACCCGACTGCTTGGGAGTGTGAGGCCTTGGGGCTGAGACCTCCCTCCCAGCCGACCCCCAGCTGTGCTTCTTTCATAGGGGCGGGCAGAGCCTGGCAAAAGCCTGCTGTCAGTTCTACAGCAAAGTGATCTAAAACACTTACAGAGAAAGTTTAAATCCCAGGGACAAAGGAAACTCTGAGGCAATCCTTCCCAGCAATTTCAATTTTCAAGTGTACATGACAACCTACAAATACTTTCCCGTAAAATCTCTACAGTTACAAAGCATATGACCTGGGTTATATATTTTTCTTCTTCTCTATTTTGGGAAGAAAAAACAGTAGAATATTCTCCCCAGACCTTCTCCTCCTGTGCCTACTTTCCAAGGGGAGGTGATTGCTGTGGCAGATTGGAATCTACACAGAATCTGTTAGGCACCCTTATATCCAAACCCATAGCCAAGCACACACTAATGAATGCATCTTTTTTTTTTCCCTAAGCAAAACACAAAGTCTTAGGTTTTTCATCCCCTGGGCTCTAAATCTCACTTATTCTAAACTCTTTTCCAGAGTAATAATGCTTCCACGTATGAGTCACCAAATGCTAAATGTGCTCTTCTCAGCAAATGCAATTCGTTTGAGAATAACTCCCAACAAATTGCCTGCGATATTTCCTTATTGCTGGAGACAGTGCCGATGCCAGGGTGGTGGAGAGCGGCACAAAACCTGCCGTTAGTTTTAATCCTTCCCGTATTTTTAGTTACAACAGTGCTTGTGATGTGTAATGATTCCTTTTTCGTTTTCTTGAACGTTAAAATACAGGAATAAGATGAGGAGGGGAAAGGGATGTTTTCCTTTGAGAAACCATGAGTCACCCTGTTTCTGCAGACTCTCAAGGTTATGAAGGGGAAATTGGGACTTGCTAGTGGTAAAGGGTCAGGGCTTGCTGTTGCAAGTGGTCCCAGCAGGGTCTCCAGAAAACCCGTATTTCTTTAGCTCTCTCCCACTTAATACCTATTGCTCAACAAGAACTTTCTTGGGATTAGGGGGCAGATGGCTCGGTGGTTAAAACACTTGCTGGGTAAGTGTGAGGACTAGAGTTTGTCTCCCTAGAACTTAAGTAAATGCCTGGGAGGCTGTGGCAGCCTGCCTGTAATTCCAGCCTTGGAAAATGGAGACAAGATCTCCAGACCAAGCTGGCTACCAGACTAGACATACCTGCAAGCTCTGGGTTTGATTAAGAGACCCTGACTCAGTTAATAAAATGAAAGAAAACGGATCAAGGATGATTCCCAACGTCAACCTCTGGGCCTCCATATACACACGCACATAACTGAGCCCACAAATATTCACAACATAGGTACACACCCATGTATGTGCACGTGCGTGTGCATACACACACGCGCACACCACAAACTAGCAAAGAACTCACTGAGTAGAAAATAACTTCAGTACACGTGTTCATGCCACATTTACACGGGTTATTTGCTAAGATCTTACCAAAAGATAGTTTCCACCTTCTTTGGTGTTCCTAGTGCCTCATTAATTCTAAACCTTTGCATAACCCCAGTAAATGAAATTCATTGGAGTAAAATACTATTTAACTCTAAAATAATTTGGCAATATTAAACCAGGCAGGCACCATCTTTTTTCCAAGGTCAAAAAGTCTAGACGTTATCTCTGTGTTCATGGACACTGAGGTCTGTCCTTTCTAACTTAGTGACAGTGAGAAGGGGTGAGAATGCCAGCAAGCATGAAGTCACTTTCATGGGCTTGACAAGAGGGTACGGAGGTTTGATGCCAGACAGCAAACCTAACCCTGGTGCCTCTTTGCTCTGTGCTACTGGGCCTTTAATCAGTATCTGAACTGTAATGCCTTCATATGTAAGATTAGAACAGTGGTGCCTGCTCTGGAATATTCCTGAAGTTCAAATGAGTACATATGAGGTATATTAGTTAACTGTCTACTACTATTACAAAGTACCTGTGATAATTGTCTTTTAAGGAAGAATGGTTTATTCTCCCATAGCTCATAGGTTCCAGTCCATAATCCAGTGGCACCATTACTTTGACATCCACTGGAATAAAACTGGTGACATCATGAACCATGAAGAAGAGGAGAGAGAGGCAGGAGCTGAGGCCCCATAAGCCCCTTTGGGTACAGTGCTCCTGAAGACTTAACAGAGGTCTCATTAGGTTCTCTTCTTGGAGTTTCTATCACTTCCCAACACTTGTCACCCTGAGAATCAGAGCTTTAACATGTGGACCTTTGAGGCACAAAGATCCAAATCATAGCAATAGGTATTCATCCTAGGTCCACTTCTGACTGTGGGTGTGGACTCACACTGGAACTTTTCATACTGTCTGGTGCATAATGGATACAGACCTGCTGGTGAGCAGTCTTTGGAAACCTCCATCTTCTTAAAAGAAGGTTGTGTAATATTGTAACACTGAGGAGCCCAGAATTTTCTAAAATGTCTGTGTCAGCCCAGAACGCCTACTACTACCAAAGTGATGGCACCATTGACCTGCCCAACCAGCAGGCCCCTTCAGTGTGAGCAACTTTATTTATATACATGTACCATCTCCATAGTAGTCTGCTTTCCTGCTCCTTGCTGTGCCCTCAGAGCTGGGACTAAGAGTCACAGTGAAATCTAGGAGTTTGCTCATATTGAAGCCAAAGAGCTAGAGGAATGAAAGCATGCCCTGCATATTGTCTGGTTGTGTGAGGGGTTGTTACCGTTGTTTCTAAAGTAGGGTTTTCTGGATCCTCTTCCCAGAGAGTAGAAGTCAGAACCTCTGAAATTCTATAGCTTCCTTTGTTAGGGGCCCTGGCTTTTGGCTGTGGGTAGCCTCCAGTTTGTGAGAAAGAATGTAGAATTAGGTTTGGGGGTCTGTCTTCTCACTCTTCCTCTTCTTAGCCTTTTCCACCCAACATAATTTATCCAGAAAGGGCAGAAGGGAAATAATTTCCCTAAGTTAGTGATCTCGGTCAGCAAATGACAGTGAAACTGAGCTGGGAGTCCTCACAGAGTAGGGTCTCCCTCCGAGTGATCCTCTCTAAGCTTGCGGGGAGGGGCATAAGATAGCTAGAATATGGTGAAGGTCCATGGTTTCCATCATCACTTGGCTGAGTCCTGCTGCTGAGACATAGATCACTGTGCCTGTTTCCTTGGTAGTAAAGGGAAGGAATTAGGGTTGCTCAGAATGTGTAGAGTGCCGTATGGGTATTGGAGGTATTGGAGGTCCACCCACCAGGCTTCCCTCCCCGCTCCCCGCCCTAGCACTCCCACTTCCATAGGAGGAGTCCCATGTCATCTATTCAATGTACTAAGGGTCTGTGGAAACATCCACTAAATAAAACAGTTCTGTGTGGGCCTTGGGACTAGATCCTCAGAGAAACCATTATGATTCCCTGATATTTACAGGAGCAAGGAAATAATTTTTTTTTAAAGAAGAGAGATCTGGCGGTGGGCCATGGGCAATGACAGCAATGACAGAAAAGATAGATGGAGACTAATGAATGTCAGTGAAGTGTATACTCTACCCATCCCTGAACAGCAGTGGCTCCTTCTAGAATACTCCGTCACCCTACCTCATTCACAGTATGCCACCACAGTGCCTTCTTCTTTTCAAGGCAACTAGAATAGTTGGTCCAGCTTGGACTTTCTGGAAACTGAGTCATGGACAGTCTTCTGATCAGTAGGATGCAATCCAGCTCTCTCTTCTTGCAGAATGCTGAGGATCCCAAGGGTTTTTAACTTGTTCCTGACAGGGAAATACTGATGCAACAAGATCATTGGGCTTCGGGGGACACCAGATTTGCATCCCCAGGGTTCTTGGCTGCTCTGGAATCCATTGTTGATCTATCTATCTCCTGTGTCTCCTGTATGGGGAGACTCGGGGCTTATTCCTTGTCAAAGAACTGAATAAATAATAGGCATATGGTGAGAGAGTGACAGTCTGTGACTTTTTAAATGAAAATTTATATGCAAATGTACACTAAAGTACCAGTTAATTTTTAATTGGCTTTCCAAATCAGCATGAGGGGAGACCGGTATTTGTCTATCTGCTGGTTTAGTGACGGCAGTCTCCTCAACACTCAGTGAACAACTGTGTTCTTGCTCAGAACTCTTCCACGTTCCTCCCTGTCCTCCCTGACATGACCCCACTGGCCCATCACCTCCACTCTTCCCAACGCATTTCACTTTGCCATGCCCACTGCTCCATTCTGCAGCCTCCCTTTATACCATGTTAACTATACTTACTTCAGTCTACTTCTCAAAGGGGTGTGCGCTACATGCTAAGCTCTCTCGGCATTTACCCTGTTCCCATTACAGTGTAGGCTTTGTGTCAGCAACTCTCAAATTTCAATCCCCGTGACCCTCACAGGCGTGATGGCGGCGGCGGCTGCTATTTAAAACATCGGTGGTGGGCCAGGCATGGTGACACACAACTCTAATCCCAGTACTTCAAGGGCTGAGACAGGAAGATCAGGAGTTGGAGGCTAGCTTGGGCTACTTTGCAAATCTTAAACTCCAAGCTGTTGTATGTCCCATCCCAGCTCCTAATTTAGATAGTCTGGGATGGAATCTGAGTATTTCCACTTCTGAAAGGTTCCCGGATGATGTCACATTTCTGATCCAGAAGTCAACTTTGACAGTTTCTGTGCCATCCTCCTACTCCCACATAACCTTCCCTCTGTAATCCCCGCTCCTGCTCCGTGAGCCCGTTAGTGCTTCCCTTCCCCTAGCTGCCTAGCATGGGTCGAACTCATCCATTCCACATTCTCCATCCTTTAGCATCTTGTGCATCTCTGTAGCTCCTCACAAACTAAACACACTCATCGGTGAGTTATTTACCTGAGTCTGACGTCAGCACACTTCTGTAAGCCCCAAGAACAAAGACCTGTAACACTCCGCCTTTACTCCTGGTCCTAGCAACAGCTCGGTTTGAGTAAGTGCTCCAGGCATGCTCAGAGACATCAAGAGCATGAATGGGTGAATGACTACAGTTTACAGTGATTTATAGTGTGTTTCAAGACCGCTAGACCAAAGGACACAAAGAAATGATAAATTTTGAGGTGATCAATATGCTAATTGCCATAATTTAATCATTGCACACTGTATACATGCATCAAAAATCATATTTGTGTGGACAATTATTACATGTCAATTTTAAATTCAATTTAAACTCAAAGGAAGAAAAAATGATTCATTTTAAGCATGGGCAGAGCATTAGAAGGACTATTCATTCACATGGCACAGGCACATTGCAAAGCTCTGGCCAAGGGGGTGGGGGGCACATCTGTCTAGTTAACCAGATCGGCCAGGTATGCCTCGGCAGCCAAATAAATGACAGCCACTAGGTCAGCCCTCCCTCACATCCTTGCTTTGCCCTGTTTGTACAAGACTGAGTCATACTTGGAGCAGATGGGAGCCTTCCACAGACTCCCAGACCTACTTCCTGTCCCAGGCTCAAGGACTGTAGCAAGTCCTTCCTCTCTGGAGCCTGTTTCCCCATCTATGAAACACGAAGATCATACTTCGGCAGTAAAGTTTGCTGAAGACCACTCTGAGCGACAGTGCTCCATTTTAATTGGGTCCGATAAGGATTAGGGTATTGGGATTTTCTTTTCCCTTTGGCCAGGTCACGGCAGAAAAAGAGTCAAAGTGGGAGGGTGGGCTGAGCTCTGGAGTTAAGGGTGAAGATCTTTGCTTCTCTCAGGGGTGTCTGCGTGGAGCCATCCTTAGTAATTGGGAAGGAGGTGTCTAGGAAAGGCCAGATTCACATTCTCAAGGAGTATCGTGGAGCGCAAAAGGACAAGAGGTGCCCACAGCCTGCTTTCTGCGCCCCCCCCCAAGGGCAGCATCCACCCACCTGCCTGGATAAGCGCTGGGGACTAGAGTGTACAAACTCTGAAACGTGGGTGGCTATTTTGGTTGAGTGCCCCCAGAAAAATGTATGTCCTTTCTGTCATTCTCTCTTTAGCTTTTTCCAGTTGCCTTCGTAGCCCTGAACCTGAGGTCTGGTGCTTACTTCCTGTCCCGGGTTTGCAGAAAAGAAACCAAAGCAGCGTCGTTTGAAAACTTCTTTCTTCACTGTTTGTGTCTTTAAGTTTGTGCCTGTGACAATTCAGTTTTCATCCTTGGAGAAATATGTTGGCTATTAAACGCAATTAGATTAAGAAAATATCAGAAATTAAAAAGAAAGAGTAAGAGAGGTGAGAGTCTTCATTTTCTCTGCTGTATCATTTAGTTAACAGACTACAAAACAGACTAAGGATACTTTTGTCTGTATCTTTGTTGCCACTTGTGGGGCCAAACACAGAGCCTTGTGCATGTCAGGCAGCGCCTTCCACTGAATAACCCTACCCGGGTATCTGGAGTTCCATTGTCACCCTCTCTTCAGGTGTCTCTTAACCTTGTGTCGTTTTGTTTGCGGATGTGTTTTCTTCCTGTGGGTACACAGAGGGTTCAAGACACTAAGGAACAAGCTCGGGGTGCGGGTGGGCACTTTGCAGGTTCAGTGGCGGGAGCCTTAGAGAAGTTGATGGGAAGAATTAGAATTGAAGGGTTAAAAGACTCTTAAAAGGCCAGGCCATTATAGGGCCCATTACTTTCCATACATTCTGTGAAATCACATGAATGCAGAGAAAGAGAGGGAGGGAGGGAGGGTGGAGGCAGGGAGGGAAGAAACTGGCTTCGGTTCAGAACGTCAATTATGTCTCTTTTTTTTCTTTTAATTCCTTTTCACAATTTATTTGACATTTTGAACAGTGGCCAAAAAAGCTATTATAACTATAAAACATATTCATTGGGATAAATCTCATTAGTTGAAAGATTTAATTAAAGTATTGACATGCTTAATTGATACGTGTAAGCCAAGACCATTTTCCTGTCTCATTTCCATATGCTTTCTGCTTTAAGGGATGCAAGGAGCTATATCTTTAAAAAAAGAAAAGAAAAAAAAAAGCTCCCTCCATAAAATTGCTATAGATTCATCTACTCCTGCCATCCCCAGGGACCACTTCCTGCCACTCTCCTTGATTCCCAGCCAGCTACTCCTCTAAGTGGCACTTCTGGGAGTGAAGGTGATGTTCCTCCAGCTTGAGTGCCTGCCAGGCCCTCTTATGATCAATAGGAGAATATTTATATTAATAAAGCAGTGAGTTAATTAAATAAAACGGTCCTCTGGGTAAACTTAAGATACTAGAGGATGGGTAGAGATCAATACATTCAACCATTTGAACATTAAGTATGTGCCTTGAAATTTTATGGGGCTTTTAAAAATTTGCTTTGTAATGTAAAAAGTTTGAAGCCTCCACAAGTTTTATCCCCCTCACCCCCATTCAAACCTTGTTTCTATCTGGCTTCCAGAGCTCAGAGAGACAAGACAGAGGAGCTGCTAGAAATCCACACTCACTGGGAAAGGTGCAGCAGACCTCCCCCTGACCCTAGAGCACCCCTCCTGGGTAAGGGAGTTATTTTGAGGGGACAAAGGCTGAGCTGTGGTGCAGAGGCCTGATCTCAACACAGCTCCAGCGTGAGAGAGAAAGCACTCATTGTCCCCAGAGCAGCCTCGATGAAAGCTGTACTCTCCTCCTGTTCCCTGTGATTGATAGGTACTCAGGGAGAGCATGTGCTGGACTGCTTCTCCCTACTGGGTTTCCTCTTGCTACTCTGCATTTTCCTCCGTCCACCCTTGCTTCCGGTATGCTCGGGACTAAGTACACATACCTCAGTCCTCATTCCCTGCCACTCTTCCAGAGTCTCGTTTCCATCTCTGACTCACCCTCTTCTCTGTTTGTATTGTTTCTGTTGGTCTCTCTGCTTCTATGTCTGCCTTTTTCTGGCTCTCTACCTGTCTCTCATTTCCCTCCGTCTGTGTCTGTCCTTCCTGTTTTCTGTCTCTCCTTTGTCTAGCTTTAAAAAGAGATCACTGGGTCACACACTGAGACGTCCACACTAGCTTTGGGGACTTTGCTCCTACAAGCCACCCCATAGGCTTTATAGAACAGGAAGTCCACAGTGTTCTGCCTCAAGCAACTGGCCTGTAGAAGTAATGCCATCCCTACTGTACCATACTGTTGTCTCTAAGGACTGTGTCTTCTCATTGTCCTAGCTTTGACCCACAGTACAAAACTTTCCAGATGTGCTGTAGTCACCCTAGTAATGACGATCTCCATTGAATTACAAACCTTGAAATAGTTTGAAAAGAGCAATAAGGATTCCCTTCTCCATGGAAGGAATTTCTGTCACAAGCAACAAATTTCAGTTCTCCTTGCTGCTTTTAAGGGACCTCTGCCTTTCCCCCTCATAGCCCTCTGCCAGGTGGCACACCCCCCAGCTTCCTCCCAATGCAGAGAATACTTTTTCCCTGAGTATACAGGGTGACTGACCTCCATTCTGCTCTGAACCCAGATCTGCATTTTGTTCCAATCTGCCCCCTATCCCCGGGTCAGGGTTTCCATCTCATCGCTACCCTTTCTGTCCCCCCGGGAGCCTTGAGATTTGCCTTTCTTTCCCTTCTCCTTGTGTAGTCTCCTACAACTTCTCCCAGCCCAGAAGTCACTGCACAGTTGATCACTTCCTGCCCATCTACCCAGGTTCTGGAGAGCTGGGCTGCTCTAGCCCAGGTTCCCATCTTTCTGTGAACTCTCTCTATTCTAGACATTGGCCAAACCCATAAAGAAGAGTCTTCCTGCAGGACTGTTAGCAATGTTGTACAACAGACTGACTGAGACCCAATCATCGCCTCTTTTCATGTTGAACTTGACCTGGGATCGCTGCTTTCAAGCATTAGAGTCCTTGTATGCATTAGTTAATCAGTCATTATTGTAATAAAATAGCTGAGACAATCATTTGTTAAGAGAAAAGGTTTTACATGCAATTTTAGGGGTTCCAGTCAATGACCTGCTAGCCCTATTGCATCTGGGCCTGTGATGAGGCCCTGCAAGGTAAACAGTACCCATTTGGCTCATGGCCATGAAACAAAAAGAAGGAAGAAGGGACCTGGGTCCCACTGCTTCCTTCAATAGCATACTGCCATGACCTATATATCTCTCAGTAGACCTCTAGTTCTCTAAGACCCCCTATCTTCCCCACTACTTTGGGACTGAGCCTTAAGGGAGACCTTTGAGATCCAATCCATGTATCATTTTTGGCCTCTGGGTAAAGAAGGCAGGAACTTAGCTGTCTCCTAGAATGTGAATATTGACTTCTACAGGTTCAAATATTGTTAGTGTTTACACACACCAGGGAACTAACAGTGAGCTCTGAATTAACTTACCATCTTACAGGAATGCAATGAGATCGGTAATTTCATGGTTCCTATTTTACAGACCAGGAAACCAAGATTCAGACAGTGCAATCTAGTCATAAAAGTCACTACCCTAGCAGAGACTGGAGTTCACGACAGAATCTTCTAGATACTGAGCTGAGTTGCCACCATTGTACCTCCCTGCATCCCGAGATAAGTGTGAAAGATGTCATATTACCAGGAGAAGGTATGACTTAGGGGTAGCCAGTGCACACACCCAGGGAGATGAAGGAAAGATTTCTGAAGATGTCTCACCTTTATCCTTTTCTCCCACCATGGAGGTCCTTTCCTCTTTGTTAGAATCTAAAGAGCTTATTGCCTTTGGTGCCAGACTAACGGGTCACATTCATCACTAATTGATATCATTTTTGCAGTTCTCTGGGTCCACCCAATGCTCTCGTACTTCACCTCAGACTTTCAAGCTAAACAGCCAGAAGCAGACCTGGAATTAAGCATTAGTGTCAACCTCAAACGAGATGTAAATCCATTGACCTGCATCCATCTTTAAGTAAGCAAGAGGACAGTGTTTCTCCTTTACTCCAGCAACCACAGTGTGAATCATTAGCCATAACTGGAATAGATTTGCATAGAACAATATATAGTTCCGGGGTTCATGGCAAGAAATGTATACTAATAACATGAAGAGATGACTTAAGGCACCAGTATACATCATCCGGTGCTGGCTTCCAGAAGCCAGCCTTGTAGTTCAGGGTATTGGGCTCCTGCTGAATGGCTTTCCTCCTTTGGTTGGAGATAATTTTGAGCCTTTCTGAAGCTCTACTGATTTTTATCGACAGATGGCCCCGGGATAGCATCTCACCTTCACCGTGGAGGTTTCACTTGTTTAATGGGGTTCTGAAAAGCTACAAGAAAGAACAGGTATATACAAGCCATGTTTCCTCAAGCTTCTGCCCTGAATTTCAAGTTCTTGCCCCTGAGCAGCTACAACTAAGGCTCAGTATCTTGCTGGCATCCCCAGTGGACCAATACCCTTCAAGGGAAAAAAAAAAAGGACCACATGGGGTAATCACAACACCTTCTCCCTGAGAGGAGGGAGGAGCTAAGGGCACACTGAACAGAGGCACGGAAAGAATCTAAAGCAGTGCTCTGAGTAGCCTTCCTGGGGTCAGTGTGGATTGTCAAGGTCGCAGTGCAGTCCATATTAGGGATGGGCTCTGACTTCCCATCCTTCTTGAAGGCTTAACTCTTCTAGCTTCCTCTCTTCATATTTCCTCCCTCCCATAATCCTCAGTATCGGGAGGTGTTTCCAGTCTTTTGGCAGCTTGGGATGGGGGAGTCAAGGCATGGTGTCTGCTGTCCCAGAGACAGTCAGAACCTTGGCACTGTATAGCTCCCACTTTCAGCATCTCTGTTAGTGTGTGCTGAAAGTATCCTGAAGCATGGAGTTTCGTTGCCCCCTAACCTCAGCAAGTACCAGGCATCAGAAGGGAGCAAGGAACCTTCTTGGTGAAGAATCAGGCATGTAACTCTTAATTCATTTTCTACTCTGTTGTATTCTTTGAGGCCAGGCCTCAGCTTTGTTCAGAGAAACCAGGTGGTCCATGTGCCTAGCCTGCCTTCCTGGTATGACTGCTCATTCCCACAGCTCAGCTGGGCTCACTGAACTTCTCGGTGAGGCCTTGTCTGCACCTTCTCTTTGCAAGTCTGTTCTAGTGACATTACTCACCAAGCAATAGACTGACAGGGAGGCAGCAAGGTCTCCTTATAGTCAAAAGGAACAAACTGGATGTGGGAGATAAAAACGATTCAAAATTTGAGATGGATTCTGGATCCTCTATGAACCAAGTAATGGCATGAAATCATTTTTACTTAAGTTTTTTTTTTGGTGGGGGGGGAGGGGGAGACAGGGTTCAAGACAGGGTTTCCCTGACTGCCCTGGAACTCAATCTGTAGACCAGGCTGGCCTAGATCTCCAGAGATTCCCCCTGCCCCTGCCTCTAGGCAAGTTTTTTTTAATTCATCCAACAAATATATTTTAAGATATAGAGAGAACATAACAGCAAAAGCTGCACGAAGCCACGTTACAGGGGCCAGTAAAAAGACCAGGCCTAGCTTCTGAAGCTACCTCAGTAAGTGTGTAAACTGAATGACAGCTAATCCCTCTAGATCCGAACTTCCTTCCGCCAGGACCCAGGTGGCTAATTTGCCTCTGACTTTTTGGGGGAAGTCAATTTAGCAGAAGCTTGGGACCAGCACTAAGTTAAAAGGACCACATTGGAGACAGTCTTCCATTTTGTTTAAGCTCTCTTTTGTAGGAAAGGTTAAAAGGACATGAAAGAAAGATTGAATCATTTATATCCCTGTCCCCTCCTCCCTGACACAGACAGAAATGGGCTCAAGTTCTAACTGAAAATATCAATTTATTAAAAACAAAATCATTAGAAACAGAGTGTCCCTCCCCTCAGCTTTTGCTAGTTATGCCTAAATAGATCTCACCTCTGGGACGGTTGACCTCTGAACCTAGGCTATCAGTCCTCAGACTCAGAGGCAAAAAAAGGGGGGTCCCAGTTAGCAGTTAATCACCAAGCAGGCCAAATGTACACGCTTCAGTTCAGAACAATTCCATAAGACCCTCTCCCCCACCCCCCCTTTCTCTAACAAGGTTTCATCTTCTAATTGTAAAAGCTTTTTGGCATGGGGATGCTTTTGTGAAGAAGAGAGGACTCAATTTGGGCCATCTCTCCAAAGAAGACATGGGGACAAGGACACTTCTCCAATTAATCAGCAAATGCCTGGCTCCAGCATTCGGGCCAAAGGATCGATTTACATAAAGCTACTTCTTGAGATGAATTTGCCTCCCTCCCTCACCCTCTGCCTTCCCCCTTGTCCAGCCAGCATTAGATATGCTCCTGGATTTCAGATTGACAGTGTCAGCTCCAACAATCAAATTAGGGATGAAAGCCTCAGATGGCTGCCAAGAAACAGGCACCGAAGGGTAGGGGGTGGGGAACAGAATAATATGTCAAGCTCAGGGGAGGGTAGATTGCAGAGAAGTGAGCCCTGTTTCCCCAACCCCAAGGAGCAGACGCATCACCTCAAACAAAGAAAATACTGAGTGCACATCGCCATTCTTTTGGACCAGGTGATAAACCAAAGATCCCATCAAGTCTAAAACTTGGCATGGCACTATCTCAGGTACAGAATTAGAATTTTACAATCAGAGTTTCAGCATCCAATTCCAGCATGTCCAAAGCTCAGTTGTGATTCCGATAGGTACATAGTGATGAGTATATGTGGTGACTCTGGTTAGGTGCATAGTTATGTGCACAAACAGGGAGTCTAAGTGACATACACAGGGACCCTAATGGGTACATAGTGACACACACAGGGACTCTGATGGGTACTTAATGTCATACATACACAGGGATTCTGGCAGGTACATGGTGATGTGTATATGCAGGGACTCAGATGGGTACATAGTGAGGTGTAGACAGGCGAGCTCTGATGGGTGCATAGTGACACACACACACAGTGACTCTTATGGTTGCATAGTTAAGTGCCTACACACACTCTAATAGGTACACAGTGATGTACAAATGCAGACTCAGACAGTTACATAGAAATGTACGTGCTCATGGACTCTGGAGGACCTACACTGCTGTTGGAGTCCTGCTGGCACTTCCTGGACCACCTAGTGGCGTGAGGAAGGCTAGACTAGAAAAGAAGGCATAATTGGGCTGCTAATGAGAGCTCCACAATCCCAGCTAATGCAACTGCCTTGTCGCTAAATTGTGATAATCCTAGGGATTAGTGAGCTGTGGAGAAGCTCAGACTCTGCATCCTTTGCTGGAGATGATCAGTCAATTATAATGCTTCTTCATTAACAAAAAGAGCATTAGTCGGAGTTGCGGAGAATAATTAAATGCAGAAAGTTTTTGTTTGGACTGGAAGCATTCGTTAACCCTGCTAGCCCTGGAAGAGTGATAGATTGAACAAAATTTGATTGGAAAGAAGTCCTCGGGAGAGATGTCTTCGCGACTGAAATGTTTCAAGCTGTGGTTTTTTCCACTGCATCTGAGAATTTCAACCCTGCCAGCTATTATCTGCTGCTTTTGCCTCACCCAGACTCAGAAGTCCCACACGGGACTCCTTTAAAGATTTGCCCCTCGGGGCCATCAGAGGCCATGAAGCTACAGCTCCTAGCCATTATTCTAGCACAATACTGTCACACAGCGTGTGTGCCCAGTGACCATTTAGAATGTGCCTTGGTCTAATATGGGGTGTACATGATATACAAATCAAGTTTTAAGGACTTGATATGAAAGCAATCTCAGTATGTTTTGAAACTGGTTGCATAAAAGTAACAACATTTTAAATGTAATGTTTTTAAAGTGCCTTGCTGTAATTAATAATCATTTAGTTTTGCTCATTTATTTATCATGCAAGCAACACATTTATATGTGGGGGCCCACAAAGGCCATGGTATACATATGGAAGTCAGAAGGTATCTGGGAATCTGTTCCCCCTTCCACCATATAGATCCTGGGATCAGAATCAGGTTGTTAAGATTTGGTGGCAAACACCTTTACCTGCTGAGGCATCTTGCTGGCCCTTCAGCCATTTCCTTTTCCCATTTTTAATGTGACTAATGAAAAATTTTAAGCTGCATCTGTGGCTCATGTTACACATCTGTGGGTTAGTGCCATTCTGTAATTAGCAAATTTCCCCAAAGGGTTTACAGTCTCTTTCTCCTCACTGGTCACAAACTTTAGCTTACCAATCAAATGAAACCCAGGGCTGAAGTGTCCTGTTGCCCAGATAAGTCGTTTAATGTTGGCTTGTTGGAAATTAGTGTATGTAGTCCTGCATTAGCTCAGTTTAGTGTCACTGTTACACACTGTACTCAGTGTGACTTAGCCATTTACTTTCTCAGCAGACCCCCCAAGCATTCGAGTTTGTGCTCTTTAGAACATCTGCCTGGAAAAGGACACAAAGGACACCTGTGTTGATAACTAATCAGAACAAGCCTCCATGCACAGCCTTCTGTACCCACTGCAACTTACCAATTCTTTCCTTGTGAATGCATAAGTAGCCCCAATGTATTTGATACTCAGCCCAGCCAGCATCCTGGGCTCCAGCTGCTGTACAGTATCTGACCCTGGCTGCCCAGCCCAGCTGTCAACCCCCTCCCCATGATTTCTTCCCTAGAGAACCCTGTAGGAAACCACTTATCTCTGAGGATCCGCCAGGAGTGTCCTATCAGACAGTAAGCATCTCTCCTGAGATCTGGGAGAGTCCTGAGCCAAAGGGCTCTGTATCCTCCTGCCGTTCCTCTGGAATCACAGGGAAGAGAGAAACACCACCTGCCTCCTGTCCCTCCTATGTCAGCCTCCCCAATGAGCTGATGAACAGTCTTCCAAAGTACAAATTATGTCTCTCTCTCTCCACTTCAGACTCCAACACTCTGTTCATACCATGGGCAGTTTGGCACATCACCAGCAGCCTTCTAGAACATCTTTACATCTAAGCACCTTTGCATCTCGGGCCCAAGATTTTCCCGAGACAGGCTTCAATTTTTAAGACATTAGGGTATTCTGTGTTAGCTTCATGTTATCAAGTGAAAATAGTAAGGTTTAGAACACAGTTGCTTTCCATTTTCTGTGATGTAGAGTCTAAAATGTATAAGTACAGGTTGGGACTGAGAGCACTGAACAGATGTCCTTAAGAAGATACAACCTGTTTAACAGCGAAATTTCTAAGAAATGCACACATATTTTAAAGTAAAGTGTTAAGCAAGGAGTGAATCTTTTTCTGATCACTCATCTCCAATATCTTCTGGCCAGCCTTGTTTCTTCTGTATCTCAATCTAGTTCCCCACTTCTGGATTACATTGCAGTAAGACCTTGACACTCGATCATGCAGTGTCCCGGTGTGTCTCTCTCAAAGACCAAGGTGAAGTGAACAGACCATTCATGATGCCATTCTCATTCCTGACTTTGAAACAGCTGACAGAATATCTATCTTTTTGCAGCCCAACCTCTAATTTCGACCAGTCATCTGAGAATGGCTGTCCTGTACTCTCCATGCTCAGCCACACCTTCACCCCACATGGTTTTTTTCATTGGTCACTCTGAAAGACGGAAGCCTGAGTTCCTGATGAAGTCAGACTGCATTCCCAAAAGTCCTGGGGATTCAGGGTAGCATCTTTCTCACAAATGCATAAAACCAGTGTGCATTCAGAGATGGGTTTTTCTCTTGTTGAAAAGCAAGTAACATTATCGGTATTGCTCTAATTTCTGGAGGCGTGTGGGGGCATATTTTATTGTCAACCTTTAGGAATCTATTTCTTTGTGTTGAGGTTAACTAAGAGTGTAGGTTCCAAAAGGACCCATGGTCAGTCCTGTTTGCTTCTGTGTGTAACACATAGTAGGTACTTCACCCATTTTTTCTGAAGGAAGCATAATGCAAACTGACATTCACACTGCTCTTGAACACCCAGATGATAAAGGAAATTTCTGGTGAGTGTGTAAGGAAAGGCAGGATACAAGCAGCCTTATTGATATCTTGCATTCACATCTCCATATCAAGGTGGGAGGTAATGTAGACTCCAGCAGTGAGAGCAGAAGCACAGCTGGAGTGCTGGGAAGTGATTGTGGGTCATTCTCCCCGCCCCCCCCCCACAGACATGCTTTGATTCTCTGTGTCCCTGAGGTAGGTGGCAGTTCTTCAGGAAATGATTCCATTACACTATTGTCATCTCCCTGCAACAAAGAATACCATTGACTAGACATACCCAGCTGGAGGGAGCCAGGCTTCTTAGCCAAGACGTACGCTCGCTGGTTGCTCATTTGATTTTGACAGTGACCCAACTGCAAATATATAATCTTGCTTATTAAGATAAATTGCCTGCAGAAGAGATTTACCTATTAAGATAAATCTTCCCTGAAGTCCACACAGTAAAATCCTCGGGGAATAATTTTGCCTCCAAGTCTGTCCCTCCTGCCATATAGCATCAAGTAAAGAAAAACAATGTTTTCCCTTTAATTCTTAGAGCACAGTGACTTGTCACAGGAGTACCATATTTTAGGAGTTGGGGGCTTCAGGGAGGGAAGGCCCGAGTTGGTTTTATATAAGGAACAGTGTGGAAACTATGAGAAATGTTTGTTTGTCAGAAATCTTTAAATCCCCTGAACGGGTTTTGATTGATATGTTCATTGCACCAATGGGAAAATTCCCTCCTACTAGGCAGGGAATATGAAAGTAATTTTAACATATTTTCAGGCCAAAGAGAATCAGAGTGGTAATCCAGCACCCTGATCCCAAATTCGATAATAGGTCCAAATATAACGCTTTTTATATCATGCTCTACTTTAGTTTGGCTAATCGAGAGTTGATGGATTTTTTTAATGCTACTGAAAAGGCACCATTGAATAGTCTTGAGCACAAAGGGATTGAGGCATTGGACAAAAGAGTTATAAATCTCATTGACTGCTTCTTGTGTGGGCTCTTAATTCCTTTCTGGGGTTAGTGATGTCTCAGTCTGCAGCCAACTTCCTGGTTGAGAATTGTCTTTGAAGCTGTCTTACCAATAGATTGAACCTTCTAGGTTGTCTCCTATGGTACTGGCTTCCATTCCCAGCAGCTTTGGACTTAACTAATAAGTCTCATAGCTAGGAACTCTTCGATAATTTGTCCCGGTTGCTAGTGTCACTCACCCTTACATTAAGGAGGGCAGCAAAGCCTGGAAGTTCCAGTTCTCTTGGGTGGTCCCTAACCAAGGTTTGTCTAGAGCATGGTGGCTACGAAGGCCAGCACCCTTAATTGAAGAAAGGCACTCTCAGATCCTTTCCCCTCAGATCCAAGGCCTAAGTTAAGTGAGACCTTAGTTAAGTTTTTCTTCATTTCCTTCTCCATGCCCATTCTCTGCCATACTGCTCTCTGTACTGAAGTCCATGAGGGCTTTGTTCATCCACTGTTTAACCTTGGCATCCTGGTTTCTCAGCCAATTCAACTTTTCTCTCTTTGTCTCTTTCTTTCTTCCTTTCTTCTTGTATTGAAAATATTTTTTTCATACAATATAATCTGATTATGGTTTCCCCTCCCCCCTACTCCCAGTTCCTCTCCCCCTTCCCTCCTGTCTAGATCCACACTCTTTCTGTCTCTCCTTAGAAAACAAACAGGTATCTAAGAAATGATAATAAAATAAAATAAATAAGATAAAACAAAAACAAATCAGAACAGGAAAAAATAAACAAACAGAAAAGAAAGAGCCAAAGAAAAGCATAAGAAACGCAGAGATACACATGTTTGCACACACAGGAATCTCACAAAAACACAATGCCAGAAGCCATAGTATATATGCAAAGACCTGTAAGATTAAAAAAGTAGCTTGAGGGCTGGAGAGATGGCTCAGAGGTTAAGACCACTGGCTGCTCTTCCAGAGGTTCTGAGTTCAATTCCCAGCAACCACATGGTGGCTCACAACCAGTAATGAGATCTGGTGCCCTCTTCTGGCGTGCAGACATATATGGAGGCATGATGTTGTCATAATAAATAAATAAATCTTTTTAAAAAAAGTAGCTTGACTCAGCATTATGAGACAAGGAATCTCCAAAGATGCTGCTGAATTCGTTTTGTATTAGCCATATACTACTGGGCATGCAATCTACCCTTAGGAATGGATGGTTTCCCAGTGAGATTCCCTTGCAGACAGCTTTGTATTTGCAAGTGGTGGTCAATTGGAGATAGCTACTGGGTTAGGGAGTGGGGCATCACATGCTCACTTCTTTCAGCTCTAGGACTCCATCTGATGCAAACCCATGGAGGCCCAGTGCATGCTGCCACAGTCTTTCTGAGTTTATATGTGTGCCTGTCATGCTCTGTTTAGAGGGCTCTGGTTCCTTGGTGTCCTCCATTCTTTCTGGCTCAAACACTCTTTCCACCTCCTCTTTGGCAGAGTCCCCTGAGCCCTGAGGGGAGGGATTTAATGGAGACATCCCATCTAGGACTGAGTATTCCAAGGTCTGTCTTTGTGTGTCTCTGTAGTTGTTCCCATCAGCTGCAGGAGGAAACTTTCCCAGTGACGGCTGAGCAAGGCACTCATCTGCCTCTCTAGAGATTCTCAACCTTTCTCGTGAACCAATCTCTATTGTATAAGCCAGAATTAAATGACTGGGGATCAAATACGGAGAGTCCTTTGTAGATTCTGGACAAGGGAAGTGTTGTCTTCCCCTCAGATTTCATGGAAGGAATACGCATAACATTAGTGTGTTTTATTCTGTGCCCCATTTTAAGTGTGTATCCTGTGGGTGATGACTGGGGACATTTTTAGCTACATAAATCCAAACCTAAATGAGGAAGAAACCCAGGAAGGAAACACACCACTTGCAAAGTGTTCTCTGTGCTCCGGTTGTACAAAGTGCTTTCCGTGTGTCCATGTTTTGTTATCTTGATTGTGGAAGCTGGTAAACCCATAACCCTATTTGAAAGATGAGGAAACTAAATCAGAGTACTGAAGCAACTTGAGTGATCATACAACTTAGAAGTCACACCCTTCTCTTCAGAAACAAGCATTCACAATGATTCTGGCTGTTTTCACCCATCTTACAAGTTTATAATCATTGGGTTTGAAACTTCAAAGAGTACCCCACCCCCATTCCCCATCCCCCATCCCCACATGTAAACTGTCATTTAATACAGACAAGTTGAAATGAGTGTACCCAAAACAAGTGTACCCATTGGAGTATTTTCAATTCAAGTCCAGCACAGGTAGGGGTGGTGGAAGCAAGGACTGCCATTCACTGTTGCCCTGAGAACAAAGAATACCTGACATCTCTGGGAGCGCCCCGGAAGCATTTCAAAGGCTCCTCTGGAACTAGACAATCCATTTATCAAAGTGCCCACGGTTCCTGTTTCAAGGTAGATGAAGCAATAATAAATTTGCCAAGAAAGTTAATCTGCGTCCAAAGCATTTTAGTAAATTAAAAAGGTTGCGGGAGGGCTGGCTGGATGTGGGATATGTCTGTTCTTGCCAACTCCTATTTGACTTACTGTCTCCTTAATAAGTCCTCTTTGGTCCTGTGTTTTGGGATGGAATAATCAGTCAGTTAATCATTTTCCGGAAGCTGGGAAATGCACTTTAGGTAATGCAGTTCTCCTTAGCTTTCCGAGGCCTAATTATTTAAAAAGGCATCCTGATCCATAGCCCACTTCCCAACCAAGAAAGCCTTTCCGACCTGCCATCTTTCTTCCTGGAACCTTAAAAAGCCCAGCACACTTTGCACAGCCCAATCTTTCTTTAACCTATGCCTTCCTTCAGTTTAAGGGGGAGGAGGAATGCCATTCTGGTCACTTCTGCGTGTTTCTTTATCTTAGGCATTGCAACCTGAACAAGCAATTGACCAGAACTAGGCTTTTAGGCATCATGGATAGATTTTGTTATTTTTATTTAATTGTCAGCCAAAATGGTTGCTCTTGTCTCTCTCGAGGATCGGACTTAACAATAGCTCTGTGCTCAGACATCAAGCTGAGATAAACACACTATTAGGAAGCCTCACAAAGGCCCTGTGATAATTGTGAAGAGATGGTTACCGAAAATGAAGCACCCAGACCCGAACCCTCCTCCACGCCCCATCAGTAACACCATTAAATCTGTCAGTTTGTCAGCCCACTGGAGGTATTTATGAAATCAATATACAATCCTGTAGATGCATGACTGTGGCATTGTTAGCCATAGAAGAGAGGCTCAATAGAAAATAAAATTAATAAAATTTACTAGCAGATGGTCACGGGGAGCAGATAAATTCCCTACGCGCTACTGTTTTACTCAATTGGGACAGGGCAAATACAGTGATAAGGAGACTGGAAGTAAAGCCTTTTACTGGGTTCTTTAAAGCAGAAACAAAGCTGGATACATTTACAGGAAGGATGTGGTAACCAGAAAAACCAAAGCAGCTGTTTCACCCAAATGCAAGGTTTTGCCCGATGGCTGCCTATAAGAGCTGTCTCCCCTCAGCATACCATCTCTTTCTGTTTAAGTATCATGCTGTTCTCTTGATCACCCCACACTATAAGGCGAAACCTCTATGCTTCCCCAGTATGTTTTGGTGTATGTCCTGTTCAAAATGGGTTAATGCTCTTTCTGGAGTAGGTACCACCCCTTCTAGCGTCCAGCAGTGGTTAAAGCTGTCAGTTTTAAACCTTCTTCCTATTTGATTTCTTCCCCTTTCCCCTGATTTTTCTCATCAGCCTTGTGGCCAGACCTCATCTCCCTAGCAGCCAAAGATAACAGCAGAGGCTGAGAGGGTATTGGACAGGGGCTTATAGACAGGAGACCGACAGGCCTCGGCAGGAAAGACTGGGCCCATTGTGGCTGCGGGAGCCTCCAGTGCCGCCCAGATGCCTGGTGGAAATTGCATTAGTCGGATGACAGGACCTGGGCCCCTCTGTGGAGGCTGATGGAGAACAGCCAAGTGGCCTGGGTGACACTGCCTGACCTCTGCCTGTCATCGTGGGCTTTTGTTCAGTGCCCTGACTCCAGGCTGGAGCCCTGCTCATTGAATCAGGTCTGGCTAGGGGAGCCTGCAACAGACCTCATTATGCATCAGAATTTACTTATGTCGGTTGTAGAGAGGGGAAGCTGAATTTGAGATGGGGGAGCACTCTGCTAGGCAGCCCCAGAAGTGTCTAGGACTCATAGGTATACCCGATTCTAACAGTAACCCTTGATTTGGAGCCTGAAAGTAGCCTGAGGCTTGCCCAGCTGTCCTGAAGTTCAGCCAGCTGCTCAGAGCGTGTGTTACTTATCAGCAGGTGACAGGAAAAAAAAAAGGATGATGTCCCTCTTCTGCTTCCTACTTCCCCCTCCTCCCAATATTGCATGTTCAGTAGAACATGGCTGTCTGCCCCCTTCTTCCATGTATGTTTGAAGTCCTCAGTAGCTTTGGAGGAAGCATGTAAGCATCCTTCCCAAATATGTCTTTAGGTGAACTCAGCAAGGATGAGTTTAACCTGTGGCCAACAAGCTCTCATTGTAGGGCCTTGTGCTGAGGAAATTCCTGAGAAGTGTCCCCAAGGTGTGGACAGTGAAATGTGTCTTGTGCTTCCATTTTTTAAAGAAATTCTTTTCACATTCTCTCTCTCTCTCTCTCTCTCTCTCTCTCTCTCTCTCTCTCTCTCTCTCTGTACTCCCATGAATGTGCATGCACATGTATGCACATGCTGTGGCACATACGTGACGATCAGAGGACAGCTTGTAGGGATTAGTTCACTTTTTCTAGCAGGTGGGTTCCAGAGTTGAAAGTCAGGTTGTTGGGTCTGGTAGCAAGTTCTTTCTCTGCTGAGCCATTTGTTCATCCAATCCTAACCTTTCTTACACATGACAGAAGTTGAGCCAACATCCGTTTACCAGTCACAGTCACACAGTGACCATACTGTTAGATGCTGTGCTGCCATTAAAAAGGTTGGCATTGATATGCTTGGTAAAAAACATAGACAGATGTTCTCAATAGAGTATGTGAAAAATGGTTTAGAATAGGCTGTCTATTAGGAGGTCATGTCGATGAAATCTATGTGCTCTGTGTATAATTGTTAGCAGTGGTTATGTCTGTGGTTGGATTTTTTCCCCTCATTATTTGAGGGGTTTTCTTTTCAAAATACCGGGCATGTTTATTTGTCTAGATGAGTATGTATACACCTTTCATAGCTGAATAGAAGCCCAGAGGGCCAGCAGCCTCTGCACACATGCATCCCCTTCCCACTGTCCTCCCTTAAGATGCTCCCGCAGCATGTGGCGGCACGGAAATAACCTTGCTGCTTGCACCATTTGGCAGAGCTGCCTCATACGCCTGGGGCCCTGATGAGTCTTTACGGATTGATTACTCACTGAGATCCAAGCAGGCTTGAGGTCTGAATGAAAACAAATGCACGTGTTTGCTCTAGCAAAAATAAAAATGAAACCAGAACACAAAACAAACAAACAAAAGCCTGCATGATTCTTTGGGTAGAAAATCAAAGCTCTAGGGGACACTTAAATCTTTGGAGAAGATTTGGGTTGGAGCCAGCCACACACCATACTCTCCATTTCGAAGCAACCACTGTATTGGCATCCCTCAGTGCAGAATGAGGGGTGGGACCTCCATTTTGGATGGGGTATGTGGAAATGCATAAAAGGCCATCTTTCCATATCAGAAAATCCAGTGACCAGGCTCAGTTCCAATCCCAAATGCCAAGAGCAGAGAACTTGAGTTAAGGGACTTCTTGAGATATAGGAAACTGAGTGGTGTTGACCTTGAGTTGGGGAGGGATATCTTGGGGTGGGGGGTAAGGGTCTTTGGGAGGTGCCAGAACTGAATGGGGTGCAGTGTGTGTAACAAATAATCTGGAGTCCTGGCTCGTGGCCTGGAGGTGTAAGACCACCCACAGTGCCTACCCTGAGGCAAGCTGCTCCCTGCCTAGTAACTGTTTCTGTGAAAGTCCTCACTTGCAAACAATGTACAGACTTTTAACGGCCAGGGGCCTGAGACTAAACAGCGCCTCAGACACTTCTGGTGGGTAGCCTCCCATGGTTTTGTTATTGTAATGAGATGCAGAGAATGTGTTCACAGCCTTTAACTGGTTTGCCTCTTCTCTTCTTGTTTTAGAGATCTGAGCGAGAACCAGATCCAGGGCATCCCGAGGAAGGCGTTCCGGGGCATCACAGACGTTAAGAACCTGTAAGTGCTGTGTTTGTTGCTTTGGCTCTCTGGCCAGGATGGGAGTGAGGAACAGGAGGGCACACCAGGTGGCTTGGAAGGTGGAGAGCTTCACAAAGCCCTGTTCTTCCTGGGTCAGAGCCTGACTGCATCAAAACTGCAGGGCTCTGGTGCCAGCCAGCTTCTCCCAGGGCTTTTTGTAGCATGGTGATGATAGTCTGGTACAGGTTTTGTATGCAATTAAGAAAATGGAAGAGAGAGAGGGAGGGAAAGAAGGAAAGTCTCGTTCATAGTATTTAATAAATGCAAGCACGAATGGTGACGGTGGTGGTGACAATGATGACGATGATGGTGATAACCTCATTGTTGTAAACGTACGTCTCCAGCCCCTTATAAAACAGCATTAGAACTCTTGTCCTAGTACCTTGGAGACATGAGTCCAAGTCCATCCCCACTGCCCTAGACTTTGATTTGTTTGATTTGTTTGTTTTGAAGTCATTATTGGTTGACAAGATGTCAAGAAACCATAGATAGGTTCCTGTACCAGTTCCCTAGTAGTAACATTCTACAGGACCCTAGTCCCACAGCAACACCAGGAAGTTGACTTCAGTGTAGTCCGTGGACCTGAGTCTTCAGAATTTAATTTCCTTTGCACAGAGCAAGAGCGAGCACGAACAGGTCTGCACAATTTTGCCATGGACACATCCACACACTGTTACCACAGTCTAGGGGCAGATTGGGTCCAACACTCCATATTTGAACTTGCCTGATAACTGTGATCCTTTCTTATGTGACCTCCACAGTTCTGGGTCCCAGCCTTTGGAAGGTGTGTGCTTTCTGAGTCTCTACCCACAAAGCCATACCATGGGTTTAGAGCAGTTTTGGAGATGAGTACAGAGACGCCACCTGATTGGGCTAAGCAAGCATGTCCTCCTTCATTAGCTCCAATTCCATTTAAATGGTCTTGTAAGAGACTAAAAGGGGAGGAAAAAGCTACAACTGTCACATTAACTGTCACTTTCCTCTGTAATAAATGGGGGGTTTAGTTTACTAACACAGCCAGGGAGCTGGTGATGGTTTCCAGATGCAGGCCATCTGCCTCCCCCACCTCCCACCCTGGGGGCCAGGGCCTTGTGAAACCTTTGGTGTTTACTATGCAGAGCACACAGAGGGTATGGACGGGGCTAGCAGGTAGGGATGACTTTGAAGGGCCTCTGGGACAAGGAGGCTGCCTGTTCCTTCCTCTGGGAACAGGAAGGAGTGGGCTGGTACAGTTCAGCCAGAGCGCATGAGTGCCTCTGTAGACAAGCGTAGGCCTTACGTAAAACCCAGCTCTGGGCTGCAGGGGCCAGTGAGTGGCGGAGCACAAGAGCAAAGCCCTCTTTCTTACCCGGGGTGTCACCGTCACCAGCTTTTCTAGCATTTCGTTTCTTGGGTTCTAAAAACATAGGGCTGCCATGAACTCAGACCAACGTGTAGTCTTAATTAATATCCCAGACTGTTAGGACAAGCGAAAAACAGAAGTCCAGAGAGAGATAATGACTAACCTGATGTCCACTAACTTCCTGATGACTGAGCCCCAAGTTAACACTTTTTCCATGTATAGAATGATCTGTGTGGTCCCATGGTGGTAATTTTACATGGATCAATTAACAGACATACTGTAGTCATGTATACACAGGGCTGTGTAGTTGTCAACCGTATTTATTATTCTCAGGAAAGTAAATCAGTCCCACAGTTGTTCCTAGTGGAGGAGTTCGGGGAACTTTCTCCTCCCCTTGGAATATCTGTAACCATGCGAAAGCCTCAGGAGTGAAAGCTTCAGAATTCCAAAGTCAGTCTAGCAAATGCTGCCAGGCCTGTCTCCTAGATGGAGTGGATACAAATACAGAACCAGCCTCCTTTATCTGAAAGGCTTAGGGCCAGAAGTGTTTGGAGTTTCAGATTTTGTGGGTTTTGAAATGTTTGTATAAGAGACATTGTAGAGGCAGTACGCAAATCCAAACACAGAATCCATCTGTGTTTCATGTGTACCCCACGTGTACTGCCTGAAGGTCATTTACATATAGTAGGTGGGTTTTGTTTTGAATTTTGTGTGTAAAACTATTTTCTGCTATGTAATTTTCATTTGTAGTGTCCCGAGGACAGGAAAAAAGGTTCAGATTAGGGGCTTTGGACCTGGCTATGACTCGGGACCTGAACACAGGACTTTTCCTCTCTTTGGATCACATTCCTTACTTCCCTGCAGTCCTGGGAGGGGAAAAGACTCCTCACCTAAAGGAAGAGTTCCTAAAAAGAAAGAAAAGAATACTAACGGTGGATGGGGACCTTCACCCTCCTCTTCAGTTAGCAATGTGCACATGGGGAGAAACCTGTAAGGACCCAGAAATGTAATTCCCGTTCTCTCGTGGATTACTGCATGACCAGGGACAGGAAAGATGTGCACTGAAGAGGGTGTTCACTGAAATGCTGATAACGTGAAAACTTGCAAATGAGTGACTGAGCAGAGCGAGGAGCTGTCCAAGGAGGAGGGAAATAGCTTTCCACTACACAGCCTAGAGGTTAGGAGCATGGCTTGGTTGTCTGATAGAATTGTGTATGAATTTCATCTGTTTTGGTACTGGGTTTGTGACCTTTGGTAAATGCCTTGACACCTCTGAGCGTGGGTGTCTACCACTGTAGCACGAGGCTAATAATCGGTCTTACCACCTAGGGACTCCGTGAAGGTTAATAAAATAATGTGTATGAATAACTTTGTGTAGTACCCGGCATGTGGTGGTGTGACCAGGGTTCTACATGCTGTATCCACTGCATTCCTTTGTGGTTATCATAGTGTTACAGGCTGTATTTGTCTGGGCCTAAGTGATGCTTAGAATTCACAGATTAAACTAGGTGGGCAGGGCAAACAAAGTATAAGGCAAAACTGAAAAAGGGGATGTGTCCAGGGTCAGATACAGAGACACCTCGTGAGGCTTCTATCATGAAAGAATGTGGACAGAAGGAAATGCCTAGAGTAAGAGATAAAGTTCTCTCTAGTCCAAGGAGATAAGGGCTGTAGCTTGGGAAGGAAGTAAAGAGATGAACCAAAAGGAGGAGCCAGTAGGGACCACACGAATAGAACTTGGTGTTTGGTGGGTCCTCAGAGGCTGGGAAAGAAGTGTGAGTTGAGAAGATCCAGGCTCAGATGATACAGTGACAGACAGTACTTACAATCACTCATCCATGCATACGCCAAGAAAAAATGTGAGCTCCTGATGAAAGCCATTCTGGGCAGGCAAGCGGCAGAGAGCCATGTGTGTGGGTCTGTGAGCTCTGCCTTCTTAGAAATCCTGTTTCGTGGAGACTGAAAACTCAGGAGGCAGAGCCAGGCCTAGAGGACCAGGACTTGGGTTGTCACGTGTTGGGTATGCAGAAATGTCCTGTCTGCATGGACAATGGGAACAGATCATCACCTGTTTGCTAGACAGTGGGGGAGTCTGCCATCTTGTCTTGGTCCTTCCAATTGATGGAACTTGGCAAAGCCTTACTACCTCTCTGGACTTTCTTGATTTTAACATGAGGGAGGTAGATCAAAGGACCCTATAATCCCAAGAGAAATAGCCATGTGAATAATTGGAGGTGTAGGACAGGAGCTGACAGCAAATTCAAGAGGGTTGGCATCTGGGCAGAGGTGATAATGAAAGGGAGCATTTAAATATGCATCATGGGGGTGAGAGTGCACCTCAATAGTAGAGCACATGATTCACATATGCAAGGCCTAGATTCTGTTCCCATCACTACTCTGAGGAGGGGGGAAGGAAAGGAGCACCACCCATGAACAATAGGAGGCACTTTTCCAAAGTGAAGTTTGCAGAAGACCTGTCAAAGAACCACTGATACTACACCCAGATCACCCACATGGAGCTTGTTGGCCTTGTGAATCATGAATAGCCACATTTCAGGCTCAGTGAGGAACAGCCTTGGCTTCAGTCTGTGTAGGAACAAGTCTGGGCCCTCCCCACCATGCCAAGTAGCTTAGCAAATACACTGCTTTTGATCTATTACCTTGTGTAACATATGCCCTGAAGACAACCTCCTGGAGTGTGGTGTAAGCTTCAGACCCATAATATGTGAAATGACAACTGATTGGACCTATCCATGACACTATATGCTGGATTATGAGGAGAAAAATCAAAGACTGACTGGGATTTTTAAAGGAAAGTTCTGTAATGTTGAGATGAATTCCCTTTGCTTACCCTCATGTGCCTTTCAAAATGAAAGAATTTGTGACGACCCCGTTTCCCATTAATGTATGGGATTTGGTAATAGTTGGCAGACAAAATTAAGGCTAAGACTGTGTAGCCAGACTACAGTTAGTACTCTGGCCAGCTGTCCTTAACTCCAGACAGGCACTCGGATCTACCCTTGCTCTTCCCCTTGCAGCCATCCCAGCAACAGGAAGAATGCAGAGTAGCCAAATATGCAACTCCGGAGTGCACCCGGACAAGGAGGAAAGCACGTGACTTTCGTTGGTTTCAAAACAAAGGCAGTAGTGTCTGAACCCTATGGAACTGGGCAGCCACTGTCATGCCACTCCTGGTGAGGGGCTTGGTACCCTGCCCCTCCTGCACCAGCAGAGGGAAGTCCCTAACCTGGTCCTCTAGAAAGGACAGCCATTAGTCGGGGACTCCACTCCATGTAGCCACTGCAAGCTGGATGGATGTATAGTTCCATTCTCCACAGTTTGTCTAGAAGGATAGGAGGTGGGAAGCTGAAAAGAAAACAGGCAGTTGCTCAGACAAACAGATCTAGCGAAAAGCCAGCAGAGAAACCCATCTGTGTCCTGTCCTTCACTGGGCCAGTATGAAGTACCTACTATATGTAAGCAGTGTGCTAGGTTCTAAATAAAAGATGCAACAAGAAAGCAAGAGGAATCGGAAAGACACAGAGCCAAGGTAGAGGGAGGTGAATTGGAGGCTGAGATGACAAGCCACTCTCCAGTCGTGAGAAGACCCGCCCCCTCCCCTACAAATTGTCTTAGAAAGAAATGTCCCCTGGCCCTGTCGCTCTCAGCAGTCATGTTTTCCTCTGTTTTTCAGTTTCTATTTGCGAGGACTCTGTAGGACACGCATTCCAGAAGGGAAAATCAATAGCCCCTGTCTCTGCCAGCTAGCAGAATTTGGAATTGACGGCCTGAAAACAAAGCCAAGCAGGCAGTCTTTGTGTTCTCTAGTTAGGCTGTGCACAGCCTTCACCAGAGATTAATGAGAACTGTCTCCGCCCCACAAGAGGGTGACGGAAGAGCAGGGAGGGACACTAGCCCCCATTCCTTAGTGGCATCTGTGTTAGCAGATCATTCTGTCACTGTACCTGGGCCAGCACCTGTACTCCTGGTCACCCCCAACCCAAAGCTCTTCGTGACCTGTGTCTCTCGGCTCAGCTCATGTAGTCTTCACAGTCCATCTCCAGTCCCTTGGTCCCCACAGTAGCATCCTGCCTGCCTCAGGACCTTTGCTCTCTGCTGTTCCAATTGCACCGGATGCTCTGCTCCGGGACTGTCACACATCCACTTCTGATCCTTCGGGTTCAGCCCAAAGCTGCCTTCCCCACCCCTACTGCCCTCTGTGCTTACCCATGTTTCTGGAGAGCACTTATCCACCCCTGAAATGATCTTGCTCGTTTGTCAACTTGTTTCTGCACATCTCACAGAACCAGCCTGTATAGACCAGCCTGTCTCCATCACTGAGATCTTCACAGTGCCCGGGTGCTTCATGGCAAAGGGTGAGATTTGTCAAAACCATCAAAGGCACAAGTAGGCTTGTTGTCCCGCTAATAGTGCTGGTGGATAGATATTATGGACCAGAATCCATGTTCACATGTTCCAGTGAATAAAACAATGTTGCAGGATGGAAAAGACCATCCTTGTACTTACAAGATTCACATTTAAGAAGAGGATGGACTTACAGACTAGCATGTGTAGGGCATGGTCAAGGACCCTGCCATAATTAGCTTCAGTTGCCAACTTGACATATCTACGAAAAGGGAAACCGAACCTGAGGAGTTGCCTCCCTTGGATTAGCCTGTAAGCATTCTGGTAGGCATTTTCTTTACAGGAAGATCCAGCCCACTGCAGGTGGTGCTGTCCCTAGCCAGGTGTGTCTTGGCTATATAAGAAATAGCTATATATTAGCCTGGAAACATGCCAGTGAGCAGTTTTTCTTCATGGTTCCTGCCTCTGTGTCATTCCTTAGTTCCTGCCTTGGCTTCCCTCCGTGATATAACCTATAAGCCAAATAAGCCCTACCCTCCTCAGGTTAGTCTTGGCTGGTTTTGTTGTTGTTGTTTTATCACAGCAGCAAAAAGAAAACTCTAACGGGTTTCATTGGGCATAAGGGAAAAGTTGTGGAGACTCAGAAAACCTGTCTGATTCTCTCTTCACTCCAGAAATGGCTCCTGTTAGGCTTTGAAGGATGAGTTCACTCAAGACCAGGGTAGTCCCAACAGGAACAATGTGTGAAAAATCACCAAGCACACAGCAGTGTGTGAGAGAGTCAGAGATGTGTGCCTGAAACACACCCATCAAGAAAGAAAATGAAGAGATAAGGTTAGAGCAGGTAGCCGGGGAGAGGGACGTAAACATGGAAGCCAACATGACAAGGGACTTGAGAGAAGGAGCTTTGTGAGACTGTCACAGAAGAGCTGGCCCCAGAAGAGGATAAAGCTGGAATGGCCAGTCCGGAGATTTAAGACAGTGCTTCGGAAATTATGGGTGAAGCAGACATGGGGGCCACCAGGGTTGACTACAGTGTCTGCCACCAGCTTATCAACTGGAATCAGGTGGGCTATGTTCAAGCCACCTCCACAGATGCTGACACGTGGGAACAGTGCCTGTCCCTCCTGGGCAGCAGTAGAAAGGGATCTGAGATTTCCTGTGAAGTGTGCTGGCTTCAGATCTTCTGCTGCAGGAGCCTCCCTCCCTCCCTCCGTCCCTCCCTCCCTCCCTCCCTCCTTCCCCCTCCCTCCCCCCCTCCCTCCCTCCCTCCCATCTCTCTTTCCTTCCTTCTGTCTGTCCTTTCACGCTTCATTTCTTCCCTCCCTCCTTCCTTCCAACTGCCCTTCCCTCCCCTTGTTTCTTCCTTTCTCTCTTCCATTTCCTCCCCACCCCTGCCGCCCGTCATCACTGTGCCCTTATTCTTGCCAGGCTTAAAGTCAGCCCTACAAATGAAACCATGTTTCATCCCGGCTCTGAAGAGTTTCTGTCTACAGAGGGAGAGGGCTGCACAGAGAGCAGGTTGACGTGATTGCTGCCTCCCTCTAGCACCACCTGTGTCTGTCCTGTAGCTAGCTGTCTGAGTTGTCCTTAATCACTGGCTGGTAAGTTAAATTCCCTGAAACGAGAAAAGCAATAGAAGAGATAGGTAAATTAGACTGCGCCAGTGTTTCCCACAGGCAGCGGTGGTCAGTGCTCCAGAAACTCTGTGTGGAAGTCACATGAAGCCATACTCATAGCCTTATGCACTTTGTTGGCATCCTTTGCTGGCCTCTGTGTTGTTTCTCCCCCCCCTTCTCTTTTTCCCCTTTCCCCTCCTTTTCATTTTCTCATGTATTACATTCCCACCGCAGTTTCCGCTCCCTTCCCTCTCCTACCAGATCCGCCACCCCACTCCATCTCCCCTCAGAAACAAGCTGGAATCCCAAGGATACCACTCTGTATTTCTACTAACAACCGCCCACCCTGACTTACGACTGTGTACATGACTGTTCGTCCCTGCATGGTTTACAAAGACAAGAGATCCCATATCTAACTTTGAAGAAGTGGTTTTCTGCTTGTCACAGAGTGGGCTCATAACAAACAGTGACTCCTGGGTGAATAAGTGGATGACTTTCAGCAGAGCCTCTGATGTATAGAGAACAGCCAAAGCCCTTCCTGGGAAAGCGTGATGGTGTCTTAGAAGCAAAGAATGAAACCGAGGCAGCGAGAGTAAGTCCAGAGAAGCCTTTGCGGTTTTCAGGATAATGGAGACCATTATTCTTGATCCAGCATTAAAATTTATTATCCAGGACAATTTTTCTGTGGGCCAAGTTTTAAAAAAAAACTTGCCACAGATATTTAACCACCTTAAGCACAAAGTCCACAGGAAGCAAAGGGTTTTAAACAAAGATCCAGGATGGAGTCCTGTCTCCCACTCTCCACCTTGCCAAGGAAGTATAGGGCCTGCAGGCCCCTAGACTTAGACCCAGGGGTCTTAGGAGAATTTTGCTCTTGGACTGAGCTCCTGCCTGGAGATTTTTAGATTGGATGAGAAATGAAAAGGGCTTCAGAAGAGATGAGTATTCCTTGGGACCTCACACTTAGAGTCTGGTAACTATTGATGCTAGGATCCTTAGTCTGGTTGGTGTCAATCGAGTGTGCTGATTAAAAAGAGGAGTCTTAGAGCAGAAAAAAAATGAGGATTTTTTTCCCAATTATAGATTTTTCTGTTTGCTATCTGTGTACTTTGGGCAACTTTATTAACCATGCTGAGCCCTAATCTTCTGCTGTGTAAACCATTTTAAAAGAACTAGTGAATAGTCAAGCCAGGAGGATGTGTGCCTCTTCTTTGTGTAATCCTCTCCCATTACCACAGTCTGACAAATGGCAACTTTGTTTTCCTTTAGACAGAGATGGAAATGGGCCATGAGAACTGTTTGAGGCAAGAGCATGGGTCCTGGGAAGACTAGAAAAGGCTTCAGGGATGAGTTTGGGCACAGTTAGTACAGGACTGGGAAAGCTCTCCGTCCACTGGGCTGGATGGAGTAAGTCCTGAAGAAAACAATGGATCCCAATCAGCTGGAAAAAGTATTTCTCTCCCTGCTCCAGCCAAGACTTGAAGAAGGCTGTAACATCCACCAGTGGCAAGTGTTTCTGAAAAGGTCACTAAGATAGCTCCAAAGCTATCTTTATTTTTTTATTTATCAATTTATTATTTTATTAATGGACTATGTAATTCTTATTTTGTTCCTCCACTCAGCACTTACTCATTCGTAATAATTTTTATTTATGTATTTATTTTGTTTTTGATTTTTTTGAGACAGGGTTTCTTTGTGGAGCCCTAGCTGTCCTGAAACTTTCTCTGTAGACCAGGCTGGCCTTGAACTCAGAGATCCACCTGCCTCTGCATCCCAAGTGCTGGGATTAAAGGCATGTGCCACCTTGCCTGATGGGGACTATGCCATTCTTGAGAACATCATTAGGTCTGTGTAAATACAATGGAATATGTGGAGAATTTCCCAATCCTTGCAATTCTCATAGCATTGAATACACAGAGTGATTGCAGACTCAGTTACTAAGATCACTGGTTTCCAGTGAGGTTCACTTGGTGTTGTGTATTATGGGATATGTGGACAGATGTGTAGCAGCCATCAGTATCAAGCAAGAGTGCATTCAGTGCTCTATAAATTCCCATTTTTCCCACTCATCCATCTTTCCATTCCAGAACCCCAAATAGGTGCTTTTAAAGTGCCCATAAATCCCTTTATGTTTTCACAGCCCGTCACAGTAGCTTATGTATATACATATATAATTGTTATATATAAACAGCTTATATATTATATGTAACTATATATACTCAATTTTCAAACTGTTAAAACAGGAATCTTAGGAGCTGGGAGATGTGCTCAGGAGTAAAGCAGGTTCCTAGCATATATGGAGCCTGAGCATTCGGGGTGAGTCCCCAGGACTAGACCCAACTTGAGTCACTAGCATTGAAGTCTGTCTCTCAGTGATTACTAGTGATCTAAAGAACCTGCCAGGGCAGGGATGGCATTCTTTTTCCACTGAGATGGGCAGATGACAGATAAGAGCCATGCTTGCATTCAAACCCTGTACCCATGTGATAAGCCTATTAAACAACTCTTCCTTTACACCAGCTTCTGTGTGGCAACTGGAAACAATTTATACTCCTGGTGATCTTATGGAGAATAATCAGTTTTTATGCTTTCATCCTATTCCCAGAGAATTAATTTGGCTCAGATTATTACAACTAATGACTAAATATTCCCTTTTGGGGTAAATACACACTTAAGAAAGCCATATCTACAGAGCACTGACCCCAAGACATCCCTGACTTTTAAAAGTAATTTTATCATACCCCCTCTCATTTCTTTCAGAGAAGATGTCCTGTACAGACCTATGACTGTTTCCATATCTATCCAGTCCTTTATCCTGTCATCACTGAGGCATAAGAAATGCCTAGTGGTGGTGGCACATACCTTTAATCCTGGATGCAGAGGCAGGCAAGTGTCTCTGACTTCAAGGCCAGCCTGGTCTACAGTATGAGTTCTATGACAGCCAGAGCTGTTACACAGAGAAACACACACACACACACACAGACACACACACACACAGACACACACACACACACACACACACACACACACCACTGTCCACATCCTGATCACTGGGTAAATGAGACTTTGAATTCAGAATCTTGAAATGAACATTTGTATTATCCAGGATTGTTGACGTGGGCTCAGTGTAATGGGAAGCATCTTGAGATGAGAAAAGATGTTCTCCAGAAGAGAGAGCAAAGGCCAAATGCCCAGGGTAAGGACAACCTGGATCTTAGACAGCTCCTGTCTGCAAGGATTGTCCACAAGACCCCCCAGAAGGAACGTGATGCTGCCCACTCCTTGATGCTAGCCCACTGAACTTCACGTAGGAATTCTGACCTCCAGGACTCAGAAACTCATGTTTAAAAGTACTGATACTAATGCTGTCCTTCACGTGTCACCAACCCTCTTGCCTCAGTTTCCTTATCTGTTAAACTGTTGACATATGGTCAACAGATTGCAAGTTTACATGACAGTCATTTTTCCTTGATTAGACATTAGAGGTCAGCATGAGATTGTTGTTAAACAAAGAGCATGGGGGTAGGGTATCCTTGAAAAATCACAAATAATCATTCAGCTCTGTTCAGATGGTTAAGTCTGATGGCTCTTTGAAACCATCTTTCATTGAGGAAACATAGGTTTAGTCACTGAGGTAAACTCAGCAGCAGAGTTGCCAGGCAGCAGGAAAACAAAAAAACAAAACAAAACAATAAAACCAAGTAGGATTGTCCCAGGTCTCTGGTCACCTTACTGGGCTTGTTGTCACTCAACTCCAGAGTTGAGGAAGAAGAAAGAGAGACAGGTTGGATACTGATGAGCAGGTGATTTTTCTCGAGGGAACCAAGGGCTTCACCCCTCTTGGGCACTGGTTAGAGATCTGCAGCTTGGTTAAGTTTAGCCCACTCTCCTGCCCCACCTCTCTCCCAGCATTAGCCCTAGATAAACCACTCTGTAGCTTGGGTACATGACTGGTCCTAGAAAGAGAGTCCTTCGTAGATCCGACAAAGAAAACTTGCCAAGATCAAAATGCTCTTGCTGGGTGAATAAATGAGTTATCTATGCAGCATTCCACACAACAGCTTTTAGGACCTGCGATCTGAGTGGACTTGGTTCCCCTTCTCCCCTGGGGCTGGTGTTTCATAGCAGACTCGGTACCAAAAGTGACGCATCCATATGCAGGGTACTGCGGTGCCAGAGTGAAGCACTTTGGATCTGTAGCAACTGTTCAGCCCTAAGTGAATGTAGTGGGTGTGTTCATTTCCATCTGTAGCAAGTCTTTGTGATTATTATCAGTCCCTCTAGAACTAGTCCCCAAGTCATGGTGCCAAAACCCCAATTGCTTTTAATTGCACATGGTGAGTCCTTCTGCCAAGGAAGCGGCCTAGCCAAACCATTAAGTGCCATTGGCTAAGATTTGGTGTACACGGTGTGTTCAGCAACACATCTAAGAGGCTGCATCTAATTAGCATTCTGCTATGGAAGCTGCAATCTCTTTGTGCTCATAGAGAGGATATTTTGGGAGGGGCTTGTGGATAAAGTATTTGAGGTTCCTATGAAAGCTCATAACTTGGTCCTAAGTATTCCTGTCTCTGCCTGCCTGCCACATAGAATCAACAGAGGCACCCTAAGAAAAGACAGTTCAAGTCAAACAGAATTATTCTTTCTTCTTGGCCAGTCATGAGTTCTGTTAGAGCTCCGACGGTTCTTTTTAACATCCACCCAGTTAATCCTCATGACAACAAGGTTGTGATCATTACCCGATGACAAGCGATAAACCTGTAAGGCACAGAAAGCAAAGCAATGTGTCCAGAGTCACATAGCTAAAAAGTGGCTAAACTGGGGTTTGAACTCAAAGCTCAAATCTGGACCCTGTAACTACAGCCACTATGCCACACCAACTAATGAACTCAGACACTTTGGACCAAACCCCACTTCTGACAAAATTGTATTTCTTTCTTGTGGAGTTTCAAAAATCAGTAGGTCTGGGTATTTAGCTCAGAGGTAGAGTACCCTTGGGAACCTGGATTTGATGCCCTCACGTACCAATGACTTCTGCTTAAGAACATGAACTTCTGCTTTGTGAAATCAAATATCTTAATAAACACTGGATGCCCTGTCCTATGTGGCAGCAATAAACTAGAACAGAGTGGTAGGTTCTCTCTTCTGTCACTTGTCCTACAAACTTCTGAACAGACCTGCTCATATAGACACACTTAAAGGGAGAGCCTCCAGCACACCTGTCCCCTAGCAAGACCAGATGCCTCCCACAGGGTCCCTGGGGCTTCTCTGCTCGACAGATGCTGGCTCTCTGGCCCTCTAATGTTCCTCTCTGCACCTTTGCTCCTCAAAGAAATAAGACTGCTTAGCCCTTGCCCAGGCTACAGTTCTCACTATAATTGAATGAGATGGCAAGTGGGAGGAACTTAGCCCAGAACAGGGCACCAAGAAATGCTGAATGAAAAGGAATGCTCTGCACCCTGCTCCCCATTCACCCTCGGGATGAGCCTTTGATGTGCTGGGCTTGGGCTTTGGTATTGGGTACTTTCTCTGAAGTGATGTGTCAAAGTTAAATCCTTCAGTGAAGGATTTTAAGCTCAAATACTGCAACTTGACACATGCCACATGAATACAGCTTGAGTGTTGTCTGAAGAGTAGCTGGCTGACTGGAGATGTGGGCTCTGTGACCATTCCAGGCCCTCATTAACAGCAGATGCTTTGGGCCTAGTGTCTAACAGTTCACATTTTTTAAAAGAAATAAAGTAACTTTATGTATTAGTCATCTGGTTTTGAATTATTTGCTCCTAATGCAAAGTATTTTTTAAAAATCATTTGCTTATTTGGGGGTATTTTTGGTTTGGTTTTTGAGGTAGTTTCTTTGTGTAACAGCCCTGAATGTCCTGGAACTCACTCTGTAGACCAGGCTGGTCTTGAACTCACTATGTAACTGAGGTGGCCTTCAACTCCTGATCCTCCTGCCTCTAGTTCCCACATGCTAGGGTTGCAAGCATTTATCAGCACTCTGGTCCATGCATGTGCAGGATTCCTGCAATGTGTTTTGAAAACCACCTGGTCCAGAATCTTCAGCACCCTGTTAGAGATGCATTTCCTGGGCTCCGTGGATGGATGAATGAATGACAGCTTCCAGTCAAGGGCTGCACTTTCACCTGATTTAGACGCAAATGCTTGTAAGACTCAGTCATGTGCACTGCTGTTACTTGTCCTCAGCACAGGTGACTTGGGACTTGCATTTTCTCCACTAAGACCTATGGAGCTGTTCTCTCTCTGGCTGTACAGTCTTTGGGACTGAAATGGAGAAGGATCGGAGTTTAACTGTCCTCCCTACTGATCTTGGGCAAGCATTTGATATCTCGATGCTTGTTTTGTTTTTGTTTACTTGTTGTTTTTCATGAGGACTCAAGATTGCAGCTGAATTGATGTCGGTCTGGGCAGTGGTTAGTCGACGACACAGCATTTCAAATGTAGATTCTTGTCCTTTGACCAAGTGTTATAACAACCCAGCAACCCAGTGGGGTTGGCAGGATTGCCACTCTTGAAGATGAGGAAATTTATCCTCAGCAAGGTTGGGTGATCTCATAAGAGTCATGCAGCGGAATGGAAATATAACCCACGTTGATGTTACTCAAATCATTAATGATTCTTAAAACATTGGTGAAAGTCAGTCCAGAATTAAAAGGAGCAAAGCAACCTGGAGGACAGCAAGCAATCCTCCTGCCTCAGTGGTGAGTGTGCTGACTGTGTGCTGTTGGCATCGTCCAGGACTGAGGAAAACAAGGTTGAGTATGCTAACTGTGTGCAGTTAGTGTCTGCCCAGGACTGGGGAAGACAGGGTTGAGTGTGCTGACTGTGTGCAGTTAGTGTCTGCCAGGACTGGGGAAGACAGGGTAGAGTGTGCTGACTGTGTGCTGATGGTGTCTGCCCAGGACTGGGGAAGATAAGGTTGAGTGTGCTGACTGTGTGCTGATGGTGTCTGCCCAGGACTGAGGAAGACAGGAAGATGACTATGGCTCACACAGACTCCTCTGTGTTCATTACCCAAGCTCTGAAGTTGTCACTTCCAGGGCACGTTGTCAGAGGAGAGGTCCCATTCCTGACAGTGGATTCTGGATGGAGGGGGGTTGCTTATGTGGAGCACAGCCATAGACAATGCCTTCTTTCAGCGATTCAGAAGTTTTTGTTCCCCTCAAACAGTGGAGGTTTCCCCCAGAGTCTGTTCAAGTTCCTCCCCGTGAGCACCCGCCAGCTGTGTATAGAGTCTGGGCCTGTGCCAGATCCATAGCTGAGCCTTGGGAAATAAATTCTGTCGGGCTGTGAGGGGCAGCCACCTGCCTGAGGCCAGGTTAAAGCCTGCATCTCACAGAGAAAAGGCCAGGAGCCTTTTAAAAGGTCTCATCAGGGCTGCCGTGATCATACATGGTGACATACGCCCATTATCTCAGTACTTGGGAAACTGAGGCAGGAGGATTGCATCAAGTTTTGGGCTAAGCTGGCCTGCATGGTAAGACAGTGGGGATGGGAGAATGTCTTTCTCACTTTCTGTTACTCTGCCAGGGCTGTTTGCTTTACTTTTGGGTGGGAAGGCAGAGGGACCCTTGTTCTTACTAGGACTCGGGGAGTATTTGATAAGGGAACAAAGTCTTTCAGAATGCGGCATAAGAGATATTTTAAGTTTTGTTTTGTAAGTGAACAAAATACAAGCACCTACTTGATGAAAATGAAATAAAAATAGAACAAAAAGTGCATTTAAAAGCTTGAAAATCATTTCCATATGCACATACTGATACAGAGGAAAGGTCAGAAAGATACAAAGGTAGCAATAATTATCAGTGCATACAATGGATATTTAAGTGGTTTTTTTTTAGCAGCTTCATTAGAGGCATAGTTCACCTTTGATAAAAATGCATTTTTGCCATGCTGCTCAAGGTATTTCACAAATGGACTGCCCTGAAGACACCACTAAGAGTGTTCTCTGAGCCACCACACAGCTGACCCCTCCCCCATGTGTATCTTCTTGACAAACTCACTTCTTACACTTAGTATATTTCCAAATTTGCCTTACATGTATAGCCAGCACTGTTTTGAAGGCTGAGTAGTATTCAGTTGAATGAAGCTGCTCCCATGTGGCTTAGGCATTCCCCTGGCGATAGGCATTTAGGTTGTTTCTAAGTTTGGGTTCTTGTGAATAAAGCTACTGTGAGAACATGACAATTTAAGACTTTGTGTGGCCATGTTTGCATTTCTCTAGGGTAAACACCCCCTTTTTTCCTTTAGTTTCTTTAATATTTCCTCAATAAACATATATATCAATGACAAAAAAATCAGAGTAGGGAAAACCTGTGCTGTGTCTCAGAGTTCTAGAAAAACTAACCTAACTTGGCAAAGAAAGCCTTAATCAATATATATTGGTCATGGCTGCCTTGATTCCAGACAGCACATTCAACTTCTTCCCTTGAAATGTAGAGCTGATTAAAAAGTTGGGTTTTTTTCTCTTTTCTTTTCTTTGAATGTTTGCTAAGAATTTACAGCACACTGAACTAAGAAAGCAGAAGGCAACCTTTGACCCTAGCACGAGGAGCAACAAACTAGCATGACTCCCTTAACGAGTCAGCTAGTGGCAGCATGCAATATACCCAGACCCTGCAAGCTATCTACTTAGTTTTCATAAATGCACTTTAATGTTCTCATGAATGCCCCAGAAATGTATATGTGTCATTTGTAGAGAAAATGTTTTGGGAGACACCAAAATCCCTGTCAGTGGGACTCTATGTAAATGAACTGTGGTACGGTCATTTATTCATTGGACTACTATAGGATATTTAAAAAAGGTAAGATAGATCCTCATGTCTGACACAAAATGGCACCTAGGGTTCACACATTGGAGAACAAGGTGTGATGTGGTCTGAAGGTGATTCTTGTGTCAGTGGGATCTGCACCATCCAATGCTACAATTATGGGTTGAAAGTATTTAGGGAAAATTATGTCCATGCTAAACATGTATTGAATTTTTCCTTCTTATTCTCCCAAGCAGCCTAACAAGGACTTCCTCAGTATTTACATTTATTTAGTATTGTGAATAGTTAGAGGTGTTTTTAAAAAGGGGATTGAATGGGTTTATCTTAACACTGCACCATTTTATGTAAAGTTCTTGAACACCGCAGGTTTGAGAAGGAATCACTGGATCTGTATTTATTCTTCTGGGCTCTCTGTGGATAGTTTCCCAAGGAACCATGGTAATACCTTCTGGAAAGGCAAACTTTGGAACTGGGACATGGGCAAAGGATGCTGTTTTCCCTTCAGTCTCCTTGACACACTCTAAAACATTCTTTTAGCACACATCTGTTTATGTATTAAATCGTTTTTGTTTATTTTAGCCCAAAGGAAGGGAACATTCCTGTTTCACCCACTTTGCTGGCATCAGTGCCATGGATGCCATTTTCCCAGCCAGAGCTCACAAGCCTCTGAGCTGGCCATAACCAAGCCATCCTGCCACTGCTGACCGCTGGAGACCACGGTCATCACCATCTGCGTAAACATAATCACAGCCAAGGTGTGGCTCCTTGTTTCCAATGAAGGGGATTGTTTGTACTCCACAGGCCTCTCTGATTGTGGCCTTGACCAACCCTGAAATATCTTTCAACAACGGATCACCAGCAGCCAACCCTGTGACCTTTGGAAAATGAATTTGCTTGCCGTTGGGCCGGCCCCAGTTCCCTTGCCCAACTAAAATGTCAATTAGATCACCGCTGGATATCGCTTCGTCTGCTTAAGTATATGCGGCTCACAGACCCGTAAATGGTAAATGTTTGCTTGTGTCTTTCTGAAAAAAAGACACCACACCCAAGTTCAGCAGTTGTCCCTGGCTCTACTTGGCTCCTGGGGGAAAGAGGAGTCAGCTCATTGACTTATGGGAAAATACACACCTGAGTCATCAGGCAAATTCAACATGGTAACAGGCTGAATAGCTGTGGATCTGAAGGCTGCTGGCTCACAGTATGTCTCCTTAACTCCTAGCCCACAATGGTACCGAAGCCAAACAATGAGGGGGGACATGACTTCCTCTTAGGAGGTCTTTAGGTGTTACAGACAAAAGAAGAAATGAATGTGAGGGGGTGTGGCCAAGTAATGGACTTTGAGCTCACAGCACTAACAGTAAAGAGGACATACATCACTTCGTGCCAAGATCTTAGGAGATTCTGAGCAGCTTGTGGAGTTTTGTGTACTCGGATTTTAGGACATGTCACCTGGGTTGGAACACAGAGAGTTTCCTGAGATTTTCTTTAAGCTAAAGAAAGCCTCCATTCCTTTCAATCTGCTCTTTCTCTCCTGTGCCTTATTTTAAATATCCCAAGGGATTCATTTGACCTGTGTCATCTGTAGGCCTGTTGTCCAACCATGTGAAAAATAACAGAGTACAGAACCCAAATTTACTGGATGAGGGGTAGAGTTAGGATGTTTTCGAGGTCCACCTCCCATCTTGCTGCTGCTCACCTACACTCCTGGTTCAGGGGTCTCTATTTGAATATTAAGTGACTAACTCCCATGTGCTTGGAGCCTGGATGGCTTCCACCAGACTTCCTTGGACAGACTTTTCTATATCCTGTGCTTTCTTAAGTGGTGGCAGCCACTGAACTTCTGTTTGGATTATTTGTACAGCACAGTGTTTGTACATTTCCAGCAATCTGAATGACCCTTGGTGTAACAGCTGAGGATGTAGCTCCATGGTAGATCCCCAGGATTGTGAGAGAGAAAAAGTAAACAAGTTAGAAGTGCGGCTCAGTGGTAGAGCACCTGCCTAAAACACATAAGGCTTTAGATTCCCAGCATCCCAACATATCACAATCTCTCTCTCTCTCTCTCTCTCTCTCTCTCTCTCTCTCTCTCTCTCTCTCTCTCTCTCTCTCTCTCTCTCTCACACACACACACACACACACAAAGATGGAACCTGCATTAAGAAGTGCACCTGGGGCCGGGCATTGGTGGTGCACGCCTTTAATCCCAGCACTGGGGAGGCAGAGGCAGGCGGATCTCTGTGAGTTGGAGGCCAGGCTGGACTGACAGCCTCCAAAACAATACAGAGAAACCCTGTCTCGTAAAACAAAAACAAAAACAAACAAACAAACAAACAAAAAAAACGAAGTGCACCTGAGATGTGGATATGCAAATTTTCATAGTTGTCATGCAGAAGATGAATGTTCTTGGTAAGCTACCAACCCAAGACCCTTTTTCTGGAATTAGTTCCTTAATGCAATTAGATTTCCAAAAATGACTTGCTTCCTTTGCTGTTTTACTGCTGAAGTAGGCACGGGAAGAGCTTTTATGATAAGTGGCTTGGCAAACACACAGTTTCTTTACTGCAACCTTTCTGCCTATTGCATTGTGGGGTGCAGAATTCACCTCCCTCTACTGACTCATAGACTTAACAAGCTAGAAAAGGTTTTAGGAAATGAACCACATGGTCCAAATTTCTCCTTTTACAAGTTGGAGATTAAATTTGCCCAGGACTGACTATTCGGACAGTCAGCAAGAACTGTGCCAAACTGAGGCATCCTTTGTTTCTTGGTCTTAACTCATAAAGGTGACGGAACAATGACACAGGGAGGCCAGTGCCGTTGAAAGAGACTTTCATTATTATTGACAGCCTTCATAGAAATGAAGAGCCTGCCATACTGTGCAGGGAGATGGTGGGAAGCTCTAGGAGAGAACCAGAGAGAAGCAGTGGAGGGGGGGGGGCGAGCCACAGCTTTTATTGGGTTTTCCACTGAAAAACTAGGCCAGGCAGGGCCTGGATAGTTTGGATAATTTCAGTAGGGATAGAGATATGGGGGCTGGCCCTAGGTGTATGCTGCCTGGCACCATACATTTGGAAAAGAGGAAACACTGGCTCATTGTGTGAGAACTGGTTGAAGGAAGCGATTGAGAGCGCAGGCTCCCAATTGGTTGGTTTGTGTATGAATGCCGGCCTCACCTTCAGCTGATTGCTACCCCTAGGAACTAACTGGCTCTCTGAGGGGCCTCCCCTCACTGCCAGCAAGCCTCCACTTCGTAAAATGAATCCATCATAAGACACAGAAAATAAAAGCCATATTGTCATCTCACTAAATTCCTGGGAGTCCTCAATTCCTACCCTCCAAGTCCCTGCGTATTACCATATTGAAGCCCAAATTAAATCAAAAGCACCAAGCGTACCCAGATTCTGTGGCAGTTCAGACTTGAAGCTTTAGGTTATCATCATGTGTAGTCATACTTGTTTCACAGTTTATCACCTGACAGTATGATTAGAGACTAAACGTCCAGGCCTGATTTCCCTTTCAAATGCTTCTTAAGATTTTTTAAATAGTTTATTCTATCTTCTGAGCCTCATTTTCCTCTTCCTTTGGAAATACTGGACTTAGAACTGATGATCTCTGGTTGCTTCTGACACCATTAGACTAAGAATCTACTGCCATGACCACTCATAGGGCTGAGGTCTTCTTTAGCATCATTGAAGTCCATATTAATGGAAGGTGACTTTGTTTTTCTCATTAGCCCTCCATCAGTACACAAAATACCCAAGGTACGTAACCCGCTAGGCTCTACCTCCTAAAGTTTCCGTCACCTCCCAACAGTGTCACCCTGGAAACCAAGACTAAATACATGGATAGATGTTTGGGGAATGCTCATCCAGACCACATCACTGTATTTATTTAAAGGCAGACAGGTAAGTGGGTAGATAGGCAGGAATGTTTTCTAAGAAATCTCCCAATTGTAGATGAGACCCAGGCTAAGGAAGTAAGCTCAAGGATAGTAAGTTCTTAAGAAAAGAAAACATAAAAGTCCCATCACCATTTCATCTTCCCCATCTCCTCCTACCTTGGGGCCCCTCCAGAACCAAAAAAATGTCATCTCCTACACAGCCTCTGGATTCCTTTGGGAATATGTGAGCCAAGTAAGATGACCGGGAGCCGTCAGACCTCAAGTTGGGCAAATACAGAGACAGCACCTTCAGTCTCCCTGAAAAGTAGCTGTCAGAAATCTGCCATTCACTCGGGGTCTCCGAGTGCTCTGTCAAGCTTTAACTTGATTAAAATTGAAAACCACATTGCTTGAAAACCAAACGTGAAATCGAAATCTCTTTACTCGGAGCTCTTACATTCCAAAGCCCAGGCTTATGGATTATCCTCAGTTAATTTATGCCATCTTTGTGCCATACATTAATTTTGAATATATTTGTTGAAAATTTCCTGTAGCTTGCATTTATGGTTGTCAAAGGGGCTTTTATCTTGAAAAAAATGGTGCTGGTTTTAATTACAATTCTAAATAGCTTCATAACCATCGTGAACCCTGGATTTACATCATCTTTATGACAGCCACGCAATTCCCGCTTTATTGATTTTGTCATTTGCTTCATTACAGTTAATGCAAGCCCTTTGTACAGAGACAATTCTGGGCTGCTCTCTTCTTGGAGGGGTTGGTATAGAACATCTTGATGGACACACACCCCATCCCCCGCCCACTGCCTCTACCACAATGCTGACCCAAGGAAAAAAGAAGCAGGATGGGAGACATTTCCAAAGTGCCTATCTGTCACGGGCAAAGGAAATGTTAGCTCTGATTATCCAACCCTTTCCTGTGATCGGATGCATTCACACTTGTCCGTTTGTAAGTGGGGACACCCTCGGCCTCATTTACCATCTGTTTAGAGAAAACCCACAGTCGTGGCCACCCCCTAACATATTTCAGTCCTTGCTCCCAGCCAGAACAGAGGTGCAGAATCCAGTGCAGTGGGAACAGGAGACTCAGAATGTAAATGCCCAGGAAAGCAAGTGAGTTAGCCAGGGTAGAAAGGGGAGCCTGGGGCGATGAACTTGAACAAGAAGGAAATAGAATTGGGGACATTGAGTATAAGAAGAAATGGCACATCTGTTTGGAGTCATCACCCGTGAGTTACTGAATGCCAGGGACAGTTACGGGCACTAAGAAGCTTCTGGGAACCCAGTAAGCAAGGGAGACCCCTTGAAGGATTCCAAGGCTTGGGTGCTGTGTAACTCAGTTTCACTTTTGATCCAGAAATGAGGATTTTTCTTTCCCAGTTTTTGCTTGAAGCTGCCTGTTCTTCCCCAAGCAAGACTAGGAAGGGAACTCACCTCTGGGTGTGAAAGCGGAATGAACTTTCTAGAAAGAGCAGTGTGAGCCTAAATCCTCTTTAGATTAGGGTGGGTGGCAATCCATCGCAGGTGAACTGGAGGGATGAATGTCAAGTTTGATGGCTTTTCTGCTGCTTCTTCAGAACTTTTCAGTGAACCACTGGGCTTGAAGGTGTCATCCAGAGTGACTTCTCTTTCCTACAGCCTCCTTTTCCAATATTCTACTGGATGGGAGTTCAGCCTCACCTTCCCCAAATCTGCTGACTTACTGCATGGTATTCCAATGGTGGGTGCTCTTCTGAAGCTTCCCCGTGGCTCATAGGAGGAAACTGGACAGAGAGACTTTTATAGGAAGAAAATTGAAGGAGCTGTTGTAGCCTAGCCTAGCTGTTGTAGCATAACCCCCAGAAGCATGCAGAAGCATGGAAAGCTGCTCTCATCCTCACTGGCATCCCAACAGGTGCTGTTGGGGCTTCTGGGCTGCATCCTTTTCCAGGGAGCGGTTTGAGAAACATTAATACCACACCCATGTATACTTCTGTTCTCTCCCAACCTACGTACTGTTCAGGCCTCCAAGGCATTGGAGCATCCTCAGCTTCACTGTTCCAAACAGGAAGAAGCTCACACGTTCATTCTCAACACTGCATTAAAAATAAAATCTAGCTCATCACAGAATACCCAGAGGCAGAGTGGAAAACACCCTCCCGTGCATGCTGGGGCTTAGGTGGGAATTCAGCACCCCAGAATGTCACTTCTGCAGGGGCCCCAGAAGCCATCCAGCTCATGTCTTTGCTTACTGAGAGGGACACTTTAGCCCAGAAGTAAAGCCACAGGCCACCTGATTCTTCAGAAAGTATCTGCTTGTTGGTTGGTTTGGTTTTTTTCCCCCACTAAACCCCATCATCTTAGATAGAAACTTGAGTGCTGGCGCCACACCCTCCTGGGCAGTGCCTTCTTGTCCCTGGTTCTTAAGTGTCTGCAGTGGCCTCCTTGCCCTTCTGTAGATTCGTAATCCCTCCAGTCTTACTGTGGCTTCAGGAAAAGCTCTAATCATAGCCGCATGTGGAGTCAGCCCCCACTGGGGCGAGGGCACCCAAGAAGGAACCATCTCATGTAGTGTTATAGTTTCCAGTCCCTCCTCCCCTTTGTTTCTCTTCCCCTTCCTTCTATTTCTATATTTAAAAAAATCTCTCAGCTCAGTGACACTAATGCTGCTGTTCCTGAGTCCTGGAGAAAGTTGGTGACAGCCCTAGGGAAAGGACTTGTCACTTTCACTCAGGCCTTTATGCTAGCTCTTCCTCAGGAGGCAGGCTGACAGGCTCCTAGTCACTCAGACCAAAGGCTGGGCCGAGAGGACTAGGATTTCTGGTCATTGGTGGTTTTACCTCTGCCACCTCCGGGCCACTGTCCATCTTTTCAGAGGAAGGAAGCAAAGAGCCAGTCTGTACGAAGGCAGAGCAGTTGCTTCTGAAATGCAAATGTAGTCTGCTGAGTTACCGTGCTGGACACTGCTGGAGGGAGAAGCCAGGCAGCCATGTGGGAAGTGCAAGGTAGTAGCTGGCCCACCACACTTGATGTTGGAATTGGGGGTCCAGCAGCCTTCAAGTTTCCCTTCATTCTCTCTGTGTGTACAGTTCTTTCCTGGGTGCAGAGTGACTGACAGTGTCCCCAGAGCAAACTAGGAAGACCGAAGTTTTAAAATTGTTATAAATAATCCCCCAAAGTAGGTAGATTAAATCCCCCCCTTGTATTTCTCTCTTGGTTCTCTCTGATCTTTGGGTGCTAACATAATTCTGTTCACACCCAAACAGAAAGGGTTTGCTGTCTTATTGCACCCAGGCAAAGGTCTGTCCAGGCTCCCCTACATCTCCATACAATATTGTTACAGGGAAACAGACCCTTGCAGTGTGACATTCTAACAACGCTCCTCCTTGCTTTGGAAAGAGTGAACTTCTCTCTTCTTCAGTCTCTATCTCTTTTCTCCCAGCTCACGGTAAAATTCACACACACACACACACACACACACACACACACAGAATTCATCATTTTTTTTAAAAAAGGAAGAAAAACACATAAAAGTTTACTGTGTGCCAAAGGCATGGAGTATTAACTTCTAAATTAACCATCTAGGAGTGTATAACTCAGGCTGGTGAAATGACTCAGCAGGTCAAGGTTCTTGTCACAAAGCCTGATGCCCTGAGTTTGATTCCCAGGATCCACAGAGTGGAAGGAGAGAATTGATTCTCAGGTTGTCCTCTGACACCAGCAGGACACACTCATAAAACAAAGAAGGAAACTAAAACAAATTCAGTGAGTGTAAAACTCAGTATATTTTTATTTAGTACATTTACAAAGAACCATCACCTCTAATTCCAAAGTACTTTTATCTCCTCAGAAGGAAACCCTCAACCATTCATTGCCAATCTTATTATCACTGCAGCTTCTGATCATTGCTAATCTGCTTTCTGGCTCGTTGGGTTTGCCTAGTCTAGGCGTGGCATGTCTGACTTCTTAGCTTTTGTAGCATGTCTTCAAGGTTCCTCCATGCTGCGGCATGTACTACTACCTTATCCCTGTTTTAAATGCTTCAATAAAACTCCATGGTGTGTGTGCCACAGTGTGTTTATCTGTCCATCTATTGGCAGAGGTGTGGCTTGTTCCTGCATTTTGGGTGTCGTGCTGCAATGAACATTTGTGCTCAGGGTTTCGACTGAACACCTGTTTCCCCTTCTTTTGGCTGGGGATGGCATCTCTGGGTCTGGTGGCAGTGGTCTGCTCTCTTTAGAAAAGCACCACACTGTTTCCATCGCAGCTGTACCATTTTGCTTTCCCACCGGCAGCGTAGCCGGGCTCCAGTACTTCCACATCCTCACCAAGCACTCGTGGCTTCCCTGTTGCTTTCACGATGGCAGTCTTAGTGGTATTAAGTAACACCTCCTGTGACCCCTAAGATTTGTGCCGAGCACCTGACTTAGGCCAACCACTGTAACTCTGCTGCAGGTAGATGCTGCTGCCAATGAATCTAAATGTCCCTTGTTCCTTAAAAGTAATAGTAAATAAAACGAAGCGGGCCTTTTCCTGGAGTATTTCAGTTCTACACATTAGCTTGATTGAATGTAGTTATCAGCGCCTCCCACATTGCTGAGTTTTGACGACACCTTTTCCACAGTTAATTACAGAGGCCCTGATGTCCCCTTACACTGAGCTTACAAGACATACTTTAATTGGCTTCTGCTGTCACAAAGATACCTCTGAGTGATGCCTCGCTAATGGTCACTGACCCCCGATATCCTGCTACACGATGTAGTGAGACCTATTTGGTGATTTCAGTACCTGCGGCTTATGCATCTTTAGAAGACAACTCTGTGACACCCCTCGGGGAGGGCAAACCCAGAAAATTCTGATCAGCATCTTTGCAATTTACAACTTGCCTTTGGTGGGGTGGGGCGGCGGCAACAAACTCTTTCTCTGAGTGTGCCGTGCCCCCACCCAAGAAGATGCTGAGCTTTCCCAGACTGGCTGGAAAGTTTCTGCCTGCTGGGTCCCAGCAGGCCCCTCACCTGGAATTGCAGCATATCCTCTTATCACAGGCACCTGTCCTGACCCTCAGTACCCAGAGCTAAGGCAGTGGCCCCTAGCAAACCTAAAAGTTAAGTTACTAGTCAGTTGCTATCTGATTGAGGGGCACAAAGGGGCAAGTGGGGGTACTGCTGAGGGGGTCCTCCCTCTTCTGCCATCTTTTGGATAATTGTGCTTGCCGGCCAGTGAAAGTAACCGGGTTCCAGTGACAAATGACAGATCCCGGCTTTCCCCATCGGTCTCTTCCCAGCCTTTAGTAGCATAAACCCATATAGTCACGACATCGGTTCCCAGACTTTGCACTTTGAATGTTGCAGGTGAAGTGGAATGGGGTGGTAGGTAAGCCCGGGACTCGTGGATCAGGAAGGCCAGGTTGAGCTCCTTGCTGCTGCTACATAACACCCTTGATCTTCAGTTTGCCTATGTGTCCACAAGTTCCCAGTGCTGTAAGATAAGCCTTGGAATGAGGGGGATCATCAAAGGGTCGTGGGAATAAGGTTTATTTTGCCTGGGTTTGTATACGTTTTTATAGACAATGTGTGCTTTGAGAATGCCCCGATGAATGCTTCACAGACAGAGAAGGTGGCAAGAACCAGCATAAGCTAGACACAGAAATGTGAACATGTATAATGAGCAGGGCCATGGGACACATACAGCATGAGCAAGGGGCCAGTGCCATGTGATGACAGGCTTTACACCGCTTTCAGGTCAGAAGCTCACATCTAGTCAGAGACGGTACCCTCAACACTGCATTCCTCTTCTGTAAAACAGGGGTTATTGTGATCTAAGGTGCTTGGTTTAGTACTGGATTCTTAAATTAGAAAGGCTGTATGCCAATACTGTGATTGTAGTAACCATACAGTGTACAATGTGGGTTGTTACAGGGAGTCACTGTGTACAGATCAAAGAATGCTGAGATTACGAAATGATACATCTGGACTGGGGCGGTGGCTTAGCAGTTACTTGTACTTGATGTTAATTCTGAGGACATGGGTTAGGCTTACGCATCAGATGGCTTACAATCACATGTAACTCAGACTCCAGGAGTTCTGACACCAGCTTCTGACTTCCAGGAACCCACCATGCACATGGTGCATGTACAGACAAAACAGGCACACACACACAAACATATACATAAATAAATAAAAGGAAAAATATTGAAAACCAATAGATGGTGTGACATTTGATTGCTTTAAGTACTCAAAACATTACCTGATTTATAATTAACTAGGAACAGCCATCAACAAATGAGGTTAAACTTTACTAGTACATCTCCCCCATGGAATTCTAAATATGTCACCATGTTGGTATCGTTTTCTTGTAAAGGAAAATGTGCGTTTTCTTTGATGTGAGTCTTTAGAGACTTCTTGAATTTCAGTCTCCTGGTGGCTACAGAAGTTAGAAGAACCCACGTGCCTGAACTGCTGCCCTTGTTCCAGAAAGAATATATTGAATATCTCAAATAATAGATTCTTTAGTCTGGGATGGGAAAGGAAGGGATAAATGGATATGCTGGGATCGCAGAGGAGGCTGAGTAAAATGAACAGGATTTCTTGCCCCTTAAGAACTCATAAGAAATCAATCTCCAGACACACAACTTCAGAGCAGAGAGAAACCTTAGAGATTATGCAAGAAAAAATGGATTCCTTTATTTAATAACATTAGTTTTTAAAGCAAATAAAATAAAATAACATCAGAAATACATTTCCAGCATATACACATTTCATTACTTTAATTCTCACAACGGTCTTTTGGCTGAACACTGTTGTCTCTGTCTCACAGAAACGGGGATTTGAGGACACAAATGAGAATCACTTAGTTCCCACAGCTAGAAGTCTCATGAACTCTGGTCTTCCATTAAAAAAAAAAAAAGGGTTATCAAACACTGAGAACGCAAAAAGGATTTGTTAGAATGAGTTGGAAAATGCAGATAAACCCAGACTCTCACGGCTAGGTTTTCTAAATGAGTGATGCATGTAATTTTCTTTAAAATGGGAAACACTCTAAGAGGGTCTAAGTATGTGGTGCAGACTAGGGACAGATCCTCAGACTGTGGTGACACCTGCCTTCAACCCTGAGTTATGCCTATAATCCAATGTGAAGGTGCCCAAAGAGGAAGAAACACTTCCACTCTGGCTTCAGCCTGTGGGCTATAGTCACGGGCTATATCTGTTCATCAGTGTCCGAAATGAAATTTTCTGAAACCCCCATGGGGTAAAAAAACTGCTGGGCTGCCTCACTAGAGTTTGTGATGGTTACTTTAGAAGGAGTGAAAACACTGCACAGAAGTGTAACTTAGTGCCTGTTTTTAAAAAGATGCATTTCATCTTCCCGTTTCCCACTCCTCCCTCCACCCTGAGCCTTTGCTGAGGATGAACCACAGATGGCTATCTCTCAGGAGTGTAACTAGGGAAACCACAGGCCTGCCCCAATCGCTATGGAGACAGCCATTTATTTGTCCAGCCTCTGAGTGAGTATTCATGACATCAGCAAGGCCAGTGAGTAAAACACAGACACGTCTTACAAAGAAATTCGAATTCCCAGTAGGACTGAGAGTGCACAGTGGAACAATCTGGATACTTTCAGGTGCCCACCAGCCTCACCTATCAGTTTGATCTGTACAAGGAAGCTCGTTTTGCATAATGGGGCTGGAGGAGCCTTTTAGAGCCAGTGTAACCAGAAGCAAGCTTGTGAATCCAAGTGAGAGAATGATGCTCTGAAAATTAACCCCCTTCCAGTGGGCTCTGCCCCAGAATCCAACAAGATGGATAGTCATCAACTGGATGCCTACAAAGTGTCTCCACAGTTTGCCTAGGGCTGATGAGTTTTCCCAGAATGGGACAGGCAAAGTCATAGACAAACCATGATGCCGTAGTCCTGTCAGCCTTTGGTCCTGATGGATGCAAAGATGGGCACAGACAGGATCTGGAGCTGACTTGAAATGTGAGCCTTAAAACATTTGTAAACAGTAACGAAGCTTTTTTGGTCCCTTGATGTAAATAGTCAAATGACGCCCTCTCATAGTGAGTGTAGGCCATTTTAAGCGGATGTACTTTCTGTCTGTTTTATTATTATTTATTTACCTAGAAATGCCAGAATTCCCTTAAAAATCAAATTTGATGTGCCCAAATGAAGCAGAGGTTCTGCCTCTTCCCCTAGCTTCCCCTCGATGCTACAGTGGTTTGCAGGGATCCTCCGTTTGGATTTTTCAGTACAAATTTGCTTGTCAAACACCCCCATACTGGAAGGCTCCAAACACAGAAGTGGAGTTATTGATACTTCCCAGCGATGTGTGAGACCCTTTTTATTCTCCAAGGTCGGGTGTGCCTCTTTGTTGCTAATCCATCAGCAGTGTTTGCATTATTGCAGAGCTTGCTTCTAAAAGCATCACCTAAGTGGATGCAGTTATTCTCCTGCTGATAAGTTGCATATGTTGAACAGCAATATGATATATACTAAGCAAGAGGTACCACGCTAGCTGTGTGGCAAAGTATGCCTAACGATGCTTGTTAAAATAGATTTCTGTTCAGTTTCCAACTATGTTTCAAGCAGGCTACTGTGATCAGAAAGCTTAATTAACCCGACTCTGTCCCTTCCTTATAAAGTAGAATTGGTTGGTTGAAGTCATTGGAATGATAGGAATCAATTTTCTTCATAATTTTGTTAAGTATATTCAGATTAAATGTTAGAGGTCATTATCACTTTGGCTATTTTGTAAGGTACATTTTCATTTACACATGTACGTAAGCTCTTACACCTGTAAGTAAGCATGTATGTAGGAGATACAGGCATAGAGTTGTCAGTTGTGCAGACAAGGATCTTTGCAGATATTTAAATAATTCATGGATGGGTAAACATATCTATATGCATGTATTCCTGGGTCTGGTGGACAAGTGTACTAAATGTGCAGAATAATAGATTCACCTCCTTTTGCTCATGTAAGATGTCTTTCTAATGTGGAATGACTGTAGCTCCTTAATGATGAGAAGTAGTGACAATTCATTAACAGATTGTGGCTAAGATCAAGTGTTTGATTTGCCTACAAAGTGTGACCAGCACTCAATTATATCAAGTGTATGCATTTCTTTTGAACATATTTTTTCCTTTTACCAGTTAAAATAACCTTGAGCTTTATTATGTTTTGAAAGCGCAGCAGATGAAGGTTTCTATAATTTGTTCTTCAATGATTATTTTTCCGTTAAAAATGTCATTTTAAAAACCAGTGCTACTATATTTCTTGTTTTCTACGTAAAGAAAAGTAGGTAACACTGAGAAGACAAACAGTGTGTCAAGGTTCTTCCTGTCTGATCCCCAGTCTTGGTTTATGAAAGCAGAATTTCCACATCTTTGTTAGTTGTAATATTTTGTCTTCAGTGTATAAAAAGTACACTTGGAAGATATGCACACACACACACACACAAATGAATTCAAAATAGTTGGGATTTTTTAGAATTATACAGTAAAGATGGTTAGCATACGAAAACCACACATAAGGTAACCATCTTTCTATTTTCAAAGGCTATCTTATACTTCATTCTGTATCCTGGTTACCTAATGCAGTGTGAACTTCTGTTAATACACTGTGACTATTCTAAACTTACTCTAGTCCATGGCCACAGACTTGTTTGACTCTCTACTAAGGCATCCCTTGTGAATTTTGGACAGAGGTCCTCTGCTGATTTCATATTCTTTGTGAAGATAGTTTTGTCAGAAAATAGCAAATGGTGTGATGCTCAGCCTCAGCCACTCCTTTCCCTTCACACAAGGAGGACTACAGCGACACTAGCTGTAGTTCAGAAGCAGAACTGCTGCTGCTGCTGCTGCTGCTGCTGCTGCTGCTGCTGCTGCTGCTTGGGGTTCCTGGAGTGATGATGCCTTTGGGCTAAGTTTCCCCAACCATTGGACAAGATGCTGGGACTCCCCCACCACTGCCAATGGCAGGGTTAGCCGGGGTGTGCAGACCTTACGTGTGCATAGGGGATTCTGTTGGAAATTAGTCTCCTATTTCAAATAACCGAAGCCTGTTTCTGGAGATTTCTGTTTACCAGGTATTTCTTATGGGGACTCACATGCATCATTAGAGTCTTGGAATCTTCTTACTCTTTGGGTTTTTTTTTTCTTTTTACTTTCTGTGGTAGTAGTTGTGGGGTGGATTGGTGTTAATGTGTAAACCAGCTTTTTCTAACTCCCACCTCTTTTAAGGATTTACACATGCTTTGTAAAAAGTTTTGAACTGCAAAATGTTTCTCTCCTGCTCCAGTTATGAAGATTGAAACTGCAGGCAAAAGAAACAAGTTGTGATAATTTGAAGTATATTACACTTAGGATCAGAGATGTGCTATCACCTAGTCTGCTGTACAAAGAGATTACTTTAAGTCCCCACTTGTGCTGGCTTTCCTTTCCGACTTGTTTATTTTCATGGACTATGGAAGAGCAATAGTCAGAACACTACTCTCAGGGAGTCTGCACTTAGTTCTTGTTTGAGGATTTCTTTCTAAATGGGCTCTGGGATCATTTTAGCAGTCATATTGTTTGCCAGAATCAAAGCTTCCTAGGGAAATTAGGGCGATTAATTTAATATCATGAAATGTTTTGGGGGGTTCTCAACTTATTCAGAGACAGAGGAGTGCAAATCAAATTAGCTGTTCTGTATAAAATAGAAGACAATAAGTTACCTCCAAAAAGAAAAAGAAAGAGAGCGGCTTTTGCTTGTCCAACCACTGCCATCCTAGACTTCCTAGGAAGACCATAGAAATCTAATACTATCTCCTTCTGGGGATCCCCTCTGGGACAGGCTCTGTATGGACTCAGAAGCATTCTCTCTTGTCATAACAAGGGCCACAGGGCAGCAGTCAGGACTGTGTGTCTCATGGCTTAGCACTTTCTTCCATGGACTTGTGCTAAATAAGGTTACCATCGATGAGAAATCCAATTCTCGCCATTCAGGAAGAACAGGGGCAAAGCAAGGCATGCCCAGTTCCTGGAAGCTTTCTGTTCACATTTCCAAAGTTCTTTTTGCCCATAAGTGATGGTGTGCTTGGCATGGAGTATGCAATGGGCTTTTCCCATTTGTTTTTAAGAACATCTTTCAATAAATTGTTTTCAAAGGCATGATACAGACCTCTGACCCGAGTTTTTAGAATACACATGAGCAGCCTCCATACCAAACCCTCAGAAGCAAACCACTAAATCAAATGCTTTGGCTTCAGCTACCAGAAGATTCTCTGTGTGTTTATTAGTCCAGTGCTGACAAAGAATTGCTGAGCTTGCCTTTTTCTTTTTTCTTTTTGTCTTTTCTTTCTTTTTTTGTGCATCCCCTCTTGTGTGCTTTAGACTTTGATGTCTCTGAGTTGTTATTTGGAAAGGAAAGGTAATCTAGAGACGACGATGAGATGATTCCTTGGGTAAAGATGCTTGCCACCAAGCCTGATGACCAAAGTTCAGTCCCTGGAGCTTACATAGTGGAAGGAGAGATGCAAGTTACTCAGGTTGCCCTCTAATCTCCATACCTCCTCCCTTGAATAAATAAGTAAGTGTAAAAGAAAAGACATCTGTCTGAACAGGAAACTGCTCCTTTTGTTTGGGGACCCAGTGTTTACATGAAACAACAGGAGTGACTGTGAACAGTTAATTGGACTTTTGTGACTCCTGTGATGCTTGGCTCTACAAAACTGTATTGGTGGGGAAGCAGAGTTGGTACTGTGGTCTCCACTCACCTGACAACCACTGACAGACAGAGCACCCATGTAGACCTCATACCAGTGCATCTTGAGTCTGGCCTCTGACTATCGAGGCTGGGATACAGGTCCTGTTTTGTTTCTGTATGGTTAGAATGAAAAGACACCATCTCCATTACAATAAACATCTTCTGGACAAGCAAACTTAAGCATAAATATTTTAAATTTTGATCCATTTCGTGTGTGCTAAAGTAAGCTATGAAATACAGCCACAGAGATGCTTACATTACATCTCAGTTTTCCCTCTTATGAATAAACAAATAGGTGTCAATTTGTTCCTCCCGCTGAAAATACTTAAACATCACACAATCAATAATGTATTTGGCCTCTCTGATTTTGTCTTAAGTGATCATGGTCCTGTTGTCCACATCATTTCATGGTCTGGGCTTCAGGAGACTGATATGACATTGATCGCAGGTTTTTATAAATCATTTTAGCCCCTCTCCCCAAACTTTTAATTCTCTTCCCACCACTCTATGTTCTCTTTGCTCCTGAAGATTCCATTTTCCCCCATGGGGAAAATCTGTATGTTGAGACTCTCCTCTTTGGTTCCTCATGCCCTCAAAAAGAAAAGGAATGGAAAACACTCCACGAATCCATCTGCTTGCAATGTGCTAGAATTTCAAGGACCTCCCTGGGTTGCACACTCACGAGCAGGTTCACCACAAATTGCCATCTCCCCACACCCAAGACTTTCCAGTTTGATGATTTAGATACTTTTTCTACTTAGGCGGATGGTGCATTTTTGCCGAAATCAGCATGTTTGTTGAACAATTTCTTGGAGCCCAAAGCCAGCCCCGCCAAGTTTCTGCTTGGTAAGGTTTGGTGGCCTTGATGTGGAGCAGAGGTTGTTGATTCATCTGCCTTTAAATTGATGATAAATCTGGAAGCTGGGCAGCAAGACTAGACTGCCCTAATAGAACCACTGCCCAGAAAGTGACTGACCCAGAATAGTTCCAAAGAAATCTGCAAAATCATGTAAAGAGGAGCTCCAGAAAGATCAGGGACTGAAGAACCCAGTAAGTCCATGTGCACCAAAATTAGCTAGGACTTAGAACACTAGGTGTACAACTGATCAACCTAAAGAATGCTTCTGCTTTCTGAGACCTGTGTCTTGGTTACTTTCAATGCTGGACAGTATTTATTTTAAACTTTGCACTGTGGTGACTGTCTATCTGGGTGATGCAGTTTCATAATATCTTGCAGGACCTGAAACAGCACAGAAACTTGTATATGCTTATAGGTCTACATCCATATACTTCTGCAATGATAATACTATTTTAGTTTCAATTCTATCTTCCTCTGGTTAAAAAAATGGAATAAAGCCCTCTGTGCGCATTACCAAATGTTACTTTGATTGTGTTTCTGGAGAACTTATTTGGCATATATTAATGGAAGTTACAAATCAAAATACCAGCCATAGGAAATGACCCTCCTGAAAAGGGCTCATTTTTTAAATTTCATATGAGTGTCCATGGAAAAAGTTTTAAGTACAGCCTCAGCTTGCTCCAACAGTTGTGTCCTCTGCAAAGGACAGTAGATTATTAGGTAGTAATAGTCATTTTCTGTACAACATTCTTTTCTGTCCATTGCCATTTTAGGAATTAAATGTATTATATAGAGTATAAGTTGGGTGTGGTCATAGTAATAAATACCCTGATTTACTATGTATCAAATAATACACATTTTTGGCTCAGAAAAAGAAATGGTGTGTGTGTGTATGTATATATATATTACTTCTCCACTAAAATCCCTCAGTCCTCAACTGGGATGTCTATTAGTCAAGACATCTTTTAGAAATACATTATTTTCCTGCATTTAGGACGGGAAGGGGAAATTAAAAAGGAATCCTAAAATGGGTGCATTTAATTCTGCCCAATTTAAATGTAAGTGGTGCATCTTTTAGGCAATAATGATATTCCTTTTTCTCCTTCACTACAAACACTTCCATCAATGGATTTCTTTAATGTTGATGATGGTTAGTGCAGTTTGAGGGAATCTGTATTTATTCAGAAAATGTTCCCATAGAATGACCTACCAGATGGGCCCCATAACAATGCACGGAGACAACAAACCACCACAGACATTTGGTGCTTAGAATAATAAAAAGACTATAAAATTAGATTAGTTGAGTCTAATTTGGAATCGGTATATTCCCCACGCACCCTCACCGCTCTTGGGCAGATAAAGCCTTGAGATTTAGCGCTGTGTCAAAGCAAAGACTGTAACTTCCAGTAAAAGGGAGACGAGGGAGAAGGAAAAAAAGCATTCTGGGAGGTCGCGGAGGGCAGAGCAGTGACCTCCAATGATTTACAGGCCTTTAGCTTAATGAAATTGTTTCAGTGACATGACGGTAAGAGCTCGTAATGGATTGGATGCCCTAATGTAATGAAATTACTCCCTTCTGCCTAAAAAAAAAATGCGCAATTAATATTTACTGAGACCTGACAGCCTTTGGTGCGCTCGCCTGTGTAGTTCCCTCAGACAGTCAGAGAGAAGAGACGGAGCAGCGTGGCAGACAGGCTGGCTCTGCAGGAGCTCCTGGCAGGGACAAGCAGAGCCTGCAAGGGGTGGAGGGACAGGCTTGGTGGCCGGGGATGCCGACTAGCCGCCCAGCCCCTCGCCGCTGCCCCTGCTCAGCCTTCATGCTCTCCCTTGCTTTCCCACAGGCAACTGGACAATAACCACATCAGCTGCATTGAAGATGGAGCCTTCCGAGCGCTGCGCGATTTGGAGATCCTGTGAGTTGATTTTGCGATTGCTGCCTTGTGTGAGAGAGAGTGTACATTGTGCAGAGAGGAGAAAGAGGGAGCGTGTGTGCAGGGGGGTCCTTGGGGGTGCATTTCTGGGTCTTCTACTGCAATGCTATTAAAATCGGGCAACGGGAGATCCCTCCGGCTTACCTTGGCCAAAGTGTTTGTAGGCTGCAAAGTGTGATTTCTCACCTCTCACAAACTGGGGTTCCTCAGTCAAGCCGTGTCTCCCATGCTCCCGCTGTATTTGTTGGAGCAGATGGCAAGAATAGCCCCCCAGCATCTGTCTGTGTATTCAGGGAGTGGCTGTCTGAGTGTGGGCATACAGGGAGACAGGTTACAGGTCTGTGGCCAGTGACAGAGGGGTTATCGCCAGAAGGTGAGTCGGAATTAGCCAGAAGCAGGGAGGGACCTTGGCACAGGACAAGGGGGAATGAATGACAGATAGACTGATACGGTCCAGCAATTGCTACTGCTCCTGAAGTCTAATCTCAGGCTTAAAATCCAACTTTAAATAGTAACCTTAAAGTAGCGGGGATGAAAAGATGAGGGAGATGACCCCTCCTTGAAATCCCACATGTGTAGAAACAGACACATACACAAACAAGACTGTCCTCCTGTGTCTTGGATTTTCATGGGCTCTAACTAAAGAAACCTGCTTTCTGGAGAAAAAGTCACTGAGGGGTCATGTTGGGGTCATTCGACTAAAGTTGGATTGTGTTAGAAAACAGTTTGATTGTTCTCCCCAGCAGGTGCACTGCCCGCTGTCCTTGATGTGGGGAAGCCTGTAGAGGAAGCAAGAAAGCATAGTAGAACTTAGGTCAGGGGCTGTGCCATTCAGTCCTTTCTTACCACTAATTAGCCATGTGACCTTGGGCAAGTCTCTTTGGCTCTCAGAGCCTCAGTTTTCTCTTTTGTGAAATAAAGGAGTTGATTGCTCTAACTTGAGAGTGACTTGCCCTCTCCAGAATCTGTAAAAAGAATTACATCCAAGCAGTTCTAGCTTCGGAGTGATAAGAGAATAGGGTGAGTTGAGCATTCTTGGGGGAAGGGGGTGTTACATAGTTAAACCTGTGTCTGTTTGCGGTGGAAGAATGAATGGTCAATAAATGAATGAATGTATTAAAATATCCCTTTGCACATAAAGGAACGTGTACATTCTTCCTTTTCATCTGGAAGACACCAGCAGTGGGTTAGCAAGATCCCCTCCACCTTGCTAGGGAGGAAGGTGATTCTAGGAGGAATCACGGGAAATACAGGGGATGCTGATGCTGCAACAGCTGTTTGAAATCGGCTGCAAGCTGAGATTCCTGGCATAGAAAAGGCAGGTCCCATAGACAGGAGAGGTCAGATTGTCAGTCCTGAGATGGATGGCCTCTCCTCACCCAAACTCTGACCTCAGAACCGGCAACAATTGCATGTCTGTGGGAGAGTGTGCCAGCTCAAATTTAGCAACCCAGGACTTCTCTTCCTGGGAAACTAGAGTTGAAAAGAGAGGCATGGTTCTCTCTGCCTTCAAAAAACCTCCATAGAAAAGTCTATTAGGAGCCTGTCACCGTTTTACTCCTTGCGAAGGAGAATGAGAAAGATGAGAAATTTCCTTTGAAGAAATGGAAGTCACAGCTGCCACAAAACAGCTGTGATGACCTGTCAGCCCCTTGGTTAGCTCTCTATGACAGATGTCTGAGAGTTTGGGGGGGAAAGGGGCATTAAGGATAGACTCACATGGGTGGGAACCAGGAAGCCATGGACGTAGGTCAAGTTTTGTGACCTCTCACCTTTGTCTTCCTCACCTTTGAGAAGGGGCCACACAGGAGAGACTCTAAATGTTGTCCTTTCCACATCTTTCTCCCTAGTGTGCCTTCATCCCGGTCAAAACTCTGGCTCAGGACATATTTGGACAACTCCTCTATACTCATGTATTTACTGGGGGGGGGAGTGATACCCAGATATATTGGGTGTTGCTAAGTTAAAACCTGGAAACCCATGACCACAATAATAATAACAGTAATAAAAGTAACACTGACTTCTCATTGCTCCTCATTGCAACAGGCCCTTAGGATCTGACTCGTTTATCTTCTCAATTCCAAACAATGCCAGATCAATAGCTTTGTTTAAAAGATGCTCATTTGGCTTCACATGGCTAAGCACTTAAAATTAATCATAATCAGTTATTCCGTGGCTTTTTAAATTTCCAGCAGAGGCACGGGGCTTTGAAAACATCCATCTTAATGGTGAGCCATTCTGAAATTGGCTGGAGTTGACATCTCCATTTAAGGAGCCTCCCCTCCCCACCCCAGACCTTCCAAACATCATCTCCACATTGACATTTTATAACACATCTGTTACCAAAAGTTAGGCACCATCAGGAATCTTGTCAATGAAACAATGGACAGGGACTAAGTGGAGGCATTACATACTAATTTTTTCAGATGTAAAGATGTTCAAAATACATTATCCATAAAAAGGTTAATTTTAGGATCCTGAAAAATAATAGTTTGCACATTAAGAAAACTATTATTGTTCAGATGTACTGTGACATTATGTAGTGTGTGATAGGAAACAAGGAATGCAGTGTGCTTATCTCACAGAAAGTTCTAGAGATTATTTGTCTTAAGAAAAGTCTGAGGTATCTACCACTCAGGGAATATTGCACACTTGGTAATGTACTTTTTCCCATCTTACTTATGGTTGGAAATACCATAAATTTCCTTTGCACTGAAAAGTTGGTTTCATCCATTACATAGAATGTGAACTCAAAAAGGTGAGTCTGAGAGGGAACAGCAGACAGTGAGGAGATTGTGATCTGGGGCCAGGAGAGGAAAGAGTGAAAGGTACTATGTTCTCCTCCATGTTGGCTATCCCCAATGGGTGTAGTTCAGCTCAGGGTGTAGTGAACAGGGAAAGGTGATGCCACCCTCTGCTTCCTAGTCAGCAGAAAGGAGAGCAAGGAGAAAGTGTAGCGAAACTTCTCAAGGCTGGCACATCCTCACAGAGGAGGAGGAATGGAGAAATGACCAGAGCTGGCAGTTCGTCCAGCCCACCACCATAGCCAGTGTGCCCACCACCATAGCCGGTGTGTCCACCACCATGACACTTCCTCACATTAAATATATGCATGTTCTCAGCCCCTCCAGGAAGCTGCTGTTCCCATCATGTTCCTTTTACAGTAGTCCACCTCAAAGAAGCCAACGAACTACCAAGCAATGAGCAGGCCAGCCTCTGTGGCCACTATACCAAGCTGCCTCACTAGTCCATGTCGCCAAAGCTTGAGGTGTTAAGCTCCCCTGGACCACTGTGTGCTCCAGGGTGGTATGAACTGTTCTCTAAGAGCTGAGGCCGGCAAGCTGTCAGTGCCTCTTGTCAGACCTTCCCACTAGCTCCCCAAACTGCCCAGCATGTTCCCTTTACCCAGCTAACCGCCCCCTCAAAGTACAAGGCCCCTCGTAGAAGTGTAAGGTAAGTCAAACTCACAAAATCTATTTTTCACATAGTAACACTGTAATTGCAGGGATGGTATAGTCTCACTTCTGCCGTTTCTGGCACTCAGCAGCTTGGAGGCTTTGTTTTACACACACACACACACACACACACACACAACTACAGATGTGCTATGGCAGGTAAAGTTTTTAATTGGGGAGCACAGGCATCTTTCTATGAGTGAGACCTCTCCTCATTACTCCAGGGATGACCCGGGTCGTTCACTTCCGCCTGTCCTGCACATTTTGCAATTCATAATTTTTTTTTCCACCAAGGAAGTTGTGTTGTGCAGTAGCTGCAAGGGACACCACCACATTCTGAGCTGCCTCTGCTCAGGATACTGTGGGCTGGTTTCCAGCCCCTGCCAACTAAGTTGAAAATGGCCCGCTAGGTCTCGGTAGACCAGGCTTCTCCCTGACCAGCATGCCTTTGTGAATGAAATGCAACAGCAAAGAGTTTAAGGACATACAAGTGACACACCGTGAGACAGTGGGGGTGGTCCAGGAGATAAAAACGCCTGCTTTTCAGCATGAGGACTTGAGTTTGAACCCCAGAACTCGGGCTTTGAAAAGCTGGACCTTGAGACATCCACTTGTAATCCCAGCACAGGGTGTGGGGGCGGGGTGGCAGAGACAGGTGCATCCTTGGGGCTTGTTGGCCAGCCAGCCTGGCCTGTTTGGAGTGCCCAAGCCAGAGACTCCATCTCAAAACATCTCAAAAACAAAAGATGACTGTCGCTTGCGGAACGACACCCGAAGTTGTCATTTGATCTTCGCTTGTGGGTACACACACAGGTGCAGCCACACATACACCAAGAAAGCTTTGTTAGTAAAATATGTAGTGATTCTTTCTGGAGCTTATGAGGGTAAAAAGGTATTTTCAGACATTATCACCCCAGAGTAAGAATTTCAGTAGATAATTATCAGAAAATAGATAAACAAGCAAGCAAACAAACAAACAAACAAAGCCAGACTAGGGATATCAAGAAAACACATCCAGGTACAAGTTCAATAGTGTGGAGATCCCGTGGGCCTTTAGATAATCCGTATGTGCAGGTTTGAAGATCTTGTTCCTACTTATGTCACTTCCCAATTTGGGGAATTCAGTGACTTCACTATACCTGGCGCTGGTGGGACCTTTAGGCATCTCCGGAATGACCAACTACTGCTCAGGTAAAGTTTAGGGAAACAGCTGGAACTGGAGAGACAGCCATACCTCCTAACCTTCCGCAGCCTGGGTACCTCCCGGTGTCATCTAGTCCTGGTGTGCCCAAGGTCAACAGTAAATTGTATTCAGTGGAGAGATTGGAACTTGGGGTCCTGGCTCCTTGGTCAGTGCTCTTTGTCTTCTTTGAGCTCTGTGTGCAGTACAGCTGTTCAAAGGGGACGGATGCCTGGAAAGGTCGGGGAGCCTAAGCGCAGTTTGTCCTGTCAAGATCCACCTGCCATTACAGTTTGATAATGATAAGAAGGTTGGGGGAGTGTACACACATCTGTGACAAAATCAAGACTGATCCTGCTTTCTGCTCTTTGAAACCAGAGGTTGTAGACTAGACTACAAACCGGTTGTATTGCATAGACAAAGAAGATTTTTTATTCAGGTGTGTGTGTGTGTGTGTGTGTGTGTGTGTGTGTGTGTGTGTGGTTAACATTTCACATTCAAAAATTGGGATCACTTACATAAAATTCCAAATTTCCATCTTTTCTCAAAAATCCAGACACATTTGGCAACTGTGAGACCACAGTTCTGCACTGCAGTGGTCATCCCTGGATGAGGGACATCGCCCTTCTTACACTCAGCTTTGCTGTCCATCTACTTTTTATCCTTTATGTTCACTGCCAAACCAGGCAGCCCCCGTTTTAATCCACCCAAGAAGCATGAGCACACTGTGTCAGCAGGGGGAGGGCTGCAGGCCAGAGCCTGCCAGAGTTTCTGAATAGTCATGGGCAGGGAGACCTGAGTAACACTGAGTCTGGGACTCCCCAGACTGAGCAAGGACACCCCAGGAATAGCCAGGGATGCCTCATGACTCATGTCCTAGGAGGTTTCTCTCAAGAGTTAAGCTAGCCTCCAAATTCACGTTGACTTTAGAGCAGTGATAATTGGGTTCGTGCATATTGAAGTGGCGACAGTTTACCAGACTCCTAGTGTGGTTCTAATTCAGCCACATCCAGCTGGGTATAGCACAGCCAGACGCTGTGCCCCATACATTGACAGAGAAGGGTAAATGGGAAGAAGGGCTTTTTCCGGTGTTAGAGGAAGATGACAAAATTCAATCAAAATGGTCTTGTGGCATGGGGATGGTACCCTGGTTTAGGGGTGTGAGGTACTGGATTGGGGGATGGTCAAGGACAGTCCAGTTCAGAAAAACCTGGAGCTCAGTACAAATGGAGGTGATCTGTTCCTATTTCAGCTGAGCTGCCTTTGTCCTGGTTAACAACAATAATGACATAATGATAATGTATTACATAGCCCAGTGGTGTAGTATCTGAATTATTTGTTAGTAATATTGTTATTTCCTCCATGCATGAGCAGCCACTATCTTCTTTTTCTAGCATGTTTCAAACAGCTAGCTAAGACTTTAGAGGGCAACCCATGACTTATGTGTGAGCCCTAACTTTCCAGAGAGGATTATGTTAACCCAGCTCAACCAGTGGGGAGACTGAGGGTCCACAAATGGGAATAATTTCCCCAGAGTGACACTGGCCAGATCCAGGGACTCTTCTCCCAGTGCTTCAATTCATTTCTGCATCAACCTAAGCCCTTCCATTTAACTATTCTACCTCAACGACATAATTAAAAATTATTAAAGATACATTATAATGCTGAAGCTATATGAACAAGTGTATGCATAGGCCAATGGCCATTGTCATTGTGGAGAATAATGCAGGAACCATGGTTTTTCTCTTTGAAAAACTGAGCTGCAGGATTCTCCCTTAAACCCAGCTCAATCAGCAGCAAATATGGTCCACAGAACTTCCCCAGACAAACAGGAAGGAAGGAAGGAAGGAAGGAAGGAAGGAAGGAAGGAAGGAAGGAAGGAAGGAAGGAAGGAAGGAAGGAAGGAAAGAAGCCAGGGTTGAGTGTGGGGCTAATGGGTATTGTCAATGATCTGGAGGCCAGTCCACTGTCATCAGACTGCAGGAAAGAGGTTCGGTCCTCACTGGACACGGAGGACAGCCGCACATCTCCCTTAGCTGCTGTGTAAAGGAGATGTCACTAGCGTGTGCCTAACAAACGGCGAGTGGAGACTTGTGAAAAACTGAAGCTGATGGACAGTTTGTACTGCTTTGCTGCCACACGTAGAAGGTAGTCAGCTGAAGTACAAGGCACCAAGTCAGGGTGAAATTAATAAAGTAAATAGAGAATCTCCATCCCGCAGTTCCTCTGCAGAATGCTATTGCATTCTTGCCCAGAACGAAATTAAGGTTATGGCTATCCTAGTTACATTAAAGGTCAAAGGAGGTGTTTGACAGGAACTGCCCACTTCTCACACTACCTCTGATTTTATATTACTCCAGCTAAATCACGACCCCCCCCCCCCCTTACTTTTAATTGTGAACAAAGTCAGAGCTACAGTGGAAAATTGGTGTATTCTAATAGATGAGATTGGTTTTCATTTATTTACACGATGCTTCACCTGGATCCCTCTGGGGGCTGCAAATTTAACAGTCCTGGAGTCAATGTTTACTCATGACATAGTTTTGAATTTGGAACTGTCATTACTTAATGAAACTCTTAAAATATCCCTGAATGTGATTTTTCGACACTATGCTGCAAATTGTGATGTACCCAGACTGTCAGGATTAAATTGCGGTTTGTGAATTCCATTCAGTCCTCAGCATAGTAGGACAGGTACGGGCTTCTCTCTAAGTGTTCGAGTACTATGTAATATAGCCCTCTTCCAGAACCCCTGAGTCTCTATGTTTGATGATGGTCATGTATTTAAAATAAATAGGTTTTAAGGACACTGGCTTAAGAAAAAGTAAAAATTAATTTGAAGTCTAAAGTAAGTTTTACATTTAAATAACCAACGTGAGGTAGCTTATGACTTCATTTCCCCACTAACTAAAAGCTGGTTATTTGAAAATGGCACTGGTGTATATTCCTGAGTAAAGAGGGTGTGCCAAAGCCCGATAAATGGTTCGTCATCAACAAAAGATTTTGAGACAAATCTTCCTGTTAGCACCATTTTTTTGGTGACTGACACTTGGGTGTGAGGTTTGGAATTCTTTTTTAAGTTCTGTGTTGCTTCTATTTTTTAAAATCTAGCAGAGCTAGGCGTGGTGATGCACATAATCTCAGAACTCAGGAAGGTGAGGCAAGGTCAGGAGTTTGAGTCCATCCTGGGCTCCATAGTGAGCTCCAGCCCACTTGAGCTGCTTAGTGAAACTGTGTCAAAAAGGAAATTAGAATCTAATCCTGACATTTAAAATTCAGTTGATTTTATGTAATAGAATGTATTTTCAACTTCCCTTGACTATCTGAAGCCAAGACACTGGGCGCATGTGTGACTATAATCATGCTCAGCAGCTCAGGGAAGGAAATACTGCTCAACTATGGGATGTCCATGGTAGTGACATGCTAGGCATGACTCCTGAGCACATGCACCTTAGAATGAATTATTTCATCGCATCTCACTTCAACTGGTTGAATTTAAATTTCCACAGTTAGCACCCAGTAGGACAGTACCTGTTGAAGACTGTGTGCTGCTTGGACCAGACCTGCCCAGTGGTTCCAGAGTTCTTTCCAGGCCCATGTCTCCAAACCTCCCTTGCCATTGCTGTATGTTATAAAGCATTATCTAACAGTAAATATGTTGCTATATCATCCTCTCCACTACGCCCTTCCTCTACCTTAATTTAAACATCTAGGTCTTCTACCCATAAAAGGCCTTGTCTCAAAAACTCTGGGTCAGACCTCTGTGAGAATTAGTTCTCACATCCAGTGTTCACCTCTCTCAGTCTGTGAGTGACTTCTGTTTACTGGGTACCCAGCTGAGTGACAAGCTCACTCTCTTGTCTGGCTCCTACTGTCTCCAGATGTAGGAAAAGAAGCCCATTGACCGCAGAGAAGCCGAAGCAGGTATCTCCATAAAGAGAGAAAGGAAGCCTTGCTTGTAACTGTTGTCACATGCCAAGTGGGGACTGGAAATGATTCGCAGGGTCTGGCCAGGTGGCCTGCCCTTGTGCACAGCTGGGAGTCCAGGATCACTTGTAGTTGTATTTTGAAAACTACTCGGAGTCCAGCCATTTTAGAGTCTGCACTCACCCTCCTGGAATCAAGAAATTAGAGAATAGAAAGAGGGTGGGGACTCACTTCGTTTTAAAAGAAAAAAAAATTCCTCTTGGAAGGTTAAGTGTCTGTAGCTATAGGAAAATTTCATGGCAGAACCAGGCCAGAAAACAGTCCTTTTGGCTCGTTAGCCAATGCTTTTTATTGCCGTCTGCGTCTCTGTGTTACCAGACAGGAAACAAAAATTAGTGAAGCCAGACTTTGCACCCTGTCTGTGCCATCATCCCTTGATCCCTGGGCTTGCTAGAGGGGACATTTTGCATTCTGCATGCGGACAACACCCTGCCTTCTAAGGCCCTTCCAGGCATATGACCACTGCTGAGGAAGTGGCCACCCCAGTGCCTCTGCCTAGTCAGAGGGTGGCCTGGGAGGGGATCCAAAGTCAGTTCATCATTCCTCAGCTACCAGTGGTGACTAGAGGCTCAGTTGGTAAATCCTAGGACCCCCTACTTGTTTTGTGACCCCAGATAAGACAAGATAGAAATTGTACCCAGCTCTCTGACAGATCCCCTCCCCATTACAAATATCAGAGATCTCCTTGCATCTCAGCCTGAGAACAAAGCCACAAGCAGCCCCTGTAGATTCTCTGACGAGGCTCGGAAGATTGCAAACCATGTTCAGGCAGTGGCTCAATGTACAGACACAGAACTGATGGTGGAATTCACGGACAAAGCAGGGACACAGACAGCTGCTGGAAGGAGCAGCCTACCACCAAGAACAGAAAACTGCAGGGATGTTTGTCACCAGGTAATAACTGTGGAGTAGGAGACACCTTTGCACCAGGCTGGGTTGTTTAGAGACAGGGAATCTGAGTAGTTGGTTTTCAGGGAACACCTCTCAGTGGATAGCTGCCCTTCAGGAGATTACTTGCAAGGGTTTAACCATAGCTCACATGTGTAATCATGACTCTGTGTGTGTGTGTGTGTGTGTGTGTGTGTGTGTGTGTGTGTGTGTGTGTGTGTGTGTCTGTGTGTTAGCAGAGAGTGGACCTTTATTTGTATCAAAAGATGCCCCAAACATCAACCTTCTTATCTTTAAACAAACTACCAATTGGATAACTATTTACTGAGTCTTCCTATGTGCCAAATGTGCAACCAGGTCCTGCTTACATAGTGAGGCACAAAACAGTCTTTCTAGGTCTGGAGAAATGGCTCCAAGGTTGAGCACTGGCTGTTCTTTCAGAGGACCCAGGCTTAATTCCCAGCACCCACATAAAACTGGTGTCTGTAACTCTGGTTCCAGGAGGTCTGGCACCCTCTTCTGTTCTCGGAGGACACCAGGAACAATGCACATATATACCTGCAGGCAAAATAATCATACACATAAAATAAAAGTAAATGCATCTTTAAGTAAAAAAACTAAAATAGCCTTGCTGTGTACACACCATCTTTGAGTATTTGATCATCACCCCTCCCTCTCTTACTATGTTAGAGATTTTATAAATTATCTGTTTCTTCTCTTTTTGATTCCAAACTCACCTACCCAGCTCTAGAAGTTGGAGGTCACTCTTCCATCCATGGCTCACTGCAGATACCTTGGCATAGCTCCAGTTGCCTAGCTCCTGAATAGAGAGAGCAGTGTTGGAGTTCAGATTCCATCCTATAGACAATAAAAGAGAACAGGAAAGCCACTGATTCCTCATTCACATTGCAGTCTAAGGAATATTGTTTTCGGTTAACCAAGTTGGACAGCAATTGAACCATTCAGAACCGCCGCTAGTATCCATGCTCAGCTCCCTGAATGAGTTATTCACCATGCACTCACCAAAAACACTGGCACATGGTAAATACTTTCACAACCTGGCATCCAGCTGAGCAATAGGAGCCTCTGAGGGCTCATCTTTCTCTTTTCTTCCACCTTCTATACTTTTCGAAGTATCTTCTCTTTTTTCTTAACACTGAGGCTCTGCTGAGTGGAGGGAGATGGATTTCTGATTATCGTAATCTGAATCTATAATGAAGGAAGAACCAAAGACAAGCCCTTTTGTTAAGGAATCCACATCATCAAAGCCCCAAATTGGCAGCTGATTGTTTTTATTTATTTCTGTAGGTTTTACATGACACCTGGAGACCATTTAAAATGTTACTTGGCGGTGAGCTCTGTGTGTTTAAAAATAACACTCGCCCAGTGCCAAATCACTTTAGAGTCGGGTACAAATATTGAGACAAAAACCCCAGCTGTTATTGCTTTGGCTGCTAATTTGAGGTGTCAGATGAGAGCCCGGCTGCTATACGTCAGTGAATAAGGCCCCTTGTGAGATCATTATGTTTTCTAACAGTTGAGAGTAATGGTCTAATCAGTGCAGCATCAGTTGTTTTCATTATATGCCCACACAATGGTTATGAGCTTTAATTTAAACGGTCCACAGGGAGATCAGGAAACTTGGTATTACGCGGCACCCAGGATGACTGAGAGCAGGTAGAGGAGGTGTGGTAGCTGTCCGTCACCCTTCTCCTGCCTCATCTGAATTAAGAGACCTAGTTTGATCTAATAGGAGAAAGACACGCTAAGGTTAAAGAGCTCTTGGTTCTGTGGTGTATTTGTAAAATCCTGTTCAGCCCATACAACACCAAGGGCCATGGTGACTTTTGGTAACATTTTCACCTATTGAGCAAGCAAACCTTTTCCTGAAAAGGCATTGAGACACAATTGTCTCCTCTTCCATGTAGCCTCAACGGCTCCCCACACTGGTACACCCTTCGTCTTCATAGTACAGGGACAGGGCTATTGCCTTTGAGAAGTCTCAGCAGTGAGCCTGGTCCTTAACATATCAGACATAGTGAAGACAGTCCCAGCACAAATCACATGACCCACCTCCACCTTGGCAAGGCAAGGAGTTGGACAGTGACATCTGTCTGAAGGCAGTTTTGTGAGTGGCAGTTTCGGTTGATGTCGACAACTACAGATCCTTATAACAACACACATGGCTGTGAATATAGTCTCTATAGCATCCCTATAGTGTGTGATCTGGGCATAGCTCATTGCACTTGCTTGGGGTAGCAGGTGAGCTGAAGGTCTGGGTTTCAGGACATTAGGAGAAATAAATGTGTGTGCACAGTGCCCAGGCCGTGCAGGCGACTGTCTATCATTATTGTCATCTTCCCTGGGACGTCCAGGCCACCCTCCCTTGGAGCACACTATTCTTTACAGACAAGTCATGCTCAACAGCAGCAATTGGGGAGTTCGTGAGAGAATATCTAACATTCAGTTAAGACCTTCTCAGAGGATGCACCGCTTCCTCCTTTCTGGTGTCTAGACATCTAGACAAGTCAGAGCAGTACGGAGCTGAGGAGGAAGGCAAGCCACACCTCCCTGTCAGAGAAACAGTGCAAAGGGCTTCATCCGCTGGGGGTGCTGAGGGTAGCCTGCTGTCCCAGAGAGGCTTAGTTGGGGGTGGGGGGCAGTCTGTCTCAGGTTCACCAGGTTCGGTGGGCATCAGTGTGTGCTCTCCTGGGACCAAGTGGGTAGAGACAAGCCACACATGCACGTGCGGATAAGAGCCGAGTGAGCAAATGCTCACTTCAAGATTCCATTCCTAGGGTCCTGAAGAGGGTAAGGACTCAGTCACCAGCAACAGGTTCATATTCCTGGTGCATGATGATTGCCAGACAAGAAGAAACACAGCCAGTTTTGCTGTGACATTATGAGCCCAAGAAAAGAATCAGCAATTTAGGGCCGGCCCTAAAAACTTGAGTTTCATTCCCTTTACCCTCCCTGGGCCAAGCGAGAGGGAGAGGAAGCTATGGCTTCCCAGCCTGGCCTCTAGTAGTTCCCAAGCTGCCAGAACCTCCCTGTGCTTTGATTCCCCATGCCAGCAGTGTAGATTTTTCCCACAAGGTCTAGCCCCGGCGCTTACACTCAGCTGCTCTTTAGAAAATGGTTCTGTATCCACTTCCATGGATTCAGCAGAAGCACTGTTGGAAGTAGTTCTAGCTTTCAGGCATAGAGCATTGGTCCTGTCCAGATATACTGTAAATAAACGGTATCCCATTGCCATTAGCTGCTGCTGATTCATCAAGGAGACCATTAAGGAAAGAGCCATCTCTCTTATGTGGGCTTAGGGAGAAGGATGCCTCCTTGAAGGCAGGGAATGAATGGGCCAGTCTGCCAAGCGAGTCCATCAAACCCAGGGAGTCTGGGTGTCTGGAAAGTGTATGTATCAGAGGGCTTCTCAGAACCCCAGGAAAGTTGGCCCAGTGGGAGACTGCAGTTGCATTCACTGCAGACGCCTGCTTTTGCAATTATGTGATACATGCACGTAGATAATATTGGTGCATTAGAGCCAATTACATGGTGTTATGGACACACAACATGCAGATTACACCCAGAGCCAAGAAAGCTCAGAGTGATAAAGCGATGGCCTAATCGGAGGAGACAGAGGGAAATGTCAGCCTTATTAAGGTTGCCAGGGTGGGGTGGATGTAGCTGGTCTGAGCTTCTTAGATCAAAGATGGCTATCTTGAATGATGCAAGAGTGTACTGCATGTTAGCACCCAGCAGAGACCAGTAGAGAGCTGGGGGTGCAGAAGCCATTCCAGAGCTCTCCAGTGGTGATTACAGCCCCCAGTCCCAATTGGGAAAACACCGTGCCTGCCATAAAAGAGGTCTTTGGTCCTGCAGCAGCAAGTAGACATCCTGTTCACTGCCCTGTACACTTGCAGGCAGGAGGGATTCTGTTCTTAGCCCCCTCCTTGTTGGATGGTTTTCATATGCGAGTGTGGCTACACACCCCTATAATCCCAGCACTTGAAAGACTGAGGGGAGAGCGTAGCAAATTCAAGGGCAGCCTGGTCAGCTTGGTGAGATCCTGTCTCCAAATATAAAATAATAATGAAAGGTCTGGGGAAGTAGTTCAGTAGTATCAGGTTGTTCTTGCATGCCTAAAACCCTGATACCAGGAGAAAAAAAAAAAGAAGTGAGCTTGCTGAGAGTCCTCAGGAGGGTTTGTTAAAATGTACAACACAGGGGCCCACCCGAGGTTTCTACTCAGGAGGTCCGAGTGGACTGAGAAGCATGGCTAATATTCTTGGGTGATGCTGCAGGCTTGGAGCTATGCTCTGAGAACTATTGCCCATATCCATTCCCTAGCTAGCCCAGTATGGCTGTCTCTTGTATTGGACCTGGTCCCCACACGTTCATTACAAGTATAGAAACACTGGGGTCATTTTCCAGGATGGGAGCATGGTGTGCTGGCTAGGAGTTTAACTGTCTGCTTTTTGGATCTGTTAATTACCACTGTTGGGTTCCTAAAAATATTTGGGCCTTTGTTTGTTTCTTTCTACGTTCTAAATGCCTTTGACCTAATCCCCTCGTAGTTCTGATTTACCAGCACTTACTCCCTGGCAGACACAGAATCAGAATGGCAGAGCCTGATAGTAAATATTTTAGGCTTCACCGGCCGCATGGTCACTCCTTGTAACTCCTCAGCCATTATCACACAAAAGCACTCACAGACAGCACAAAAATAAAGGAGTGAAACTTTACTGACAAAAGCAAGCTTATGGGATGGGATTTGGCCTGGTTCCAGAATCTGAAGCTAACTGTCATGTACACTACTCCCTCATGAATTTGTCATTGTGGGGGGGCCCTGGCATACCACAGTACCCCAGAACTTGATTTTAAAACTGCAGGGCACCCATATTCTGTATATACAGCTTGGTAGAGATAATAAGCTTGCTAATCCTTTGTGGCTTGAAAAGATAATTAATTATATTTTTTGTGTTTATGTGTGTGGATTTTTTACTGCATGTATGTCCATGTATCCCTGGCACCTGCAGCAGCCAGAGAGGATGTCAGGTCCCCTAGAACTGGAGTTACAAACAGTTGTACCTCCATGTAGCTTCTGGGTATAAAACGCCGTCCTCTGGAAAAGCAGCCAGTGCTTTTAACCACTAAGCAGTGTCTCCAGCCCCTGTAATAAAACATTGAATAGACCCTTTCTAGTGCTCACAATCACAGTGTCTCACAGGCAAGAGTGGCATTGGTCACTTTTTATTAGACAGCCGTGCTCCTAGTATGACAGAACCTTAGAACCACTGGGCTGGTATTCAGGTCAACTGGCCTCGGTATTGAAGACAGTATCTATAATGTGGTAAGGACTTAAGAGAAAATCAGGAAGCTGGTGGCTGTCATTTTAGCCCTGTAAGGAACGGAGATGTCCCCGATAGGATTCAGGTTGAAGTGTCCTTTCAGAATCAAGTGTCCCTTGGGGTGGCTGGAAATGAGGGAGACCAGATAGTCCTAAAATGAACAGAACCTTGTCTGAGCAGATGGATTAGTGGATAAGAGCACTGGGCTCGATTCCCAGCAACCACATGGTGGCTCACAACCAATTCTAACTCCATTTCCAGGGGCTCCAACAACTTCTGGACTCCACAGGCACCAGGCATGCAACTGATACAGAGACTGACGTGAAACACCCATACACATAAAATTTAAATTAAAAAGGAGACAAACAGGATACATTTGACCCCAGATTTGAACTTCAAACCTTAAGGAAAAGGCTGGATTAATAGTGTTTGCTTAGGGGAAAACTTCCAACCTTACCTGGATAATTTGGGAGAAGTATTTTTTTCTCCACATTGCAAAGGGGCCGAAGGCAGACCCAGAGCCGGCATGGCTTCTCCAGGGGATGGAGGTAAATACATGAGGTCCACGAGGTGGCTGCTGTAGCACAGACAGGCCACCAACTGTGGGGAAGTGGGGACAGTGGCATTGGCAGAGGGAGCCTTTTGTTTTCTGCTGCAAAGGCTTATAAAGCAAGAGGTGACAGGAGACTTATGCAGATTTCCTAGCTCTGGGTCTAAAGTAGATGTGACAGATAGGACCTATACTGCAGCAGCCACCTTGCCTAAAAGCAGAGGGCAGCGGGTGAGTCAGGGAAATGAGATGGGAAAAAAGAAAAAAGACCGGCCAGTCCAACATTCATCAACAGCTAGCTTGCTGCCCATACAGGACCCTTAGCCTCTCCTGGCCTCTGACTGCTCATCTCTTAAATGGGGTAATAGTCCTGACCTCACAGTGCTAGCTGTATCAGATGAGATTTTGTGAAGCCATGGAGGAAAGGACTAATCATGAGCCACAGTAACAGTGATTGAAAATCAGTTCAGAGCCCGGCCCCATTCTAAGTTCTTCATATACCTTGTTTCAAGGAACTGGTGGTTGGCTAGATAATGATCCCCACACCCTCATCCCAGGAATCTGTGGGTGTCACACTAAGTGGTCAGAGGGGCCCTTAAAAATGGGACCAAATTAATGATCTTGAGAGCAGAGATATTCTGTAATCACACGACTCCTTAAAAGGGAGAGTAGGTAATCACTGTGAGATCCTGGCGAGGGGGGGCGTGGGGCTTGTTCAGACAACCCTTCAAGCTCCAATAGAGAAGAAACAAATCTCCACCCCCAAGACTCCTGAGAAGTACACTCTCATGGGCCCACTTTAGATTTAGGACCTCCAACTGTAGGAGAAAAAATTCAAGCCACCAAAGTCATGGTAATCGTTATAGCAACAACAGGAAGCCTATACAGATCTCATTCCTGAGGCCAGACTTGCTTGGATTCAAGTCTTGACACCATCCCTTGCTTCATAGGATAATGAGAGGAATTGATATGAGTTCTGGTCTTCACTCTCAGGTTCTCAGGATCACAAGGCCAACACTTTACCAACTGAGTCACCTTTCCACTCCTTGATGAGAGGACTTGAATGGTAGGATGTAGAGCCATAACCCAGAGCCTACCTCACATAAGAATCTCATGGTTAATAATGGGGATTGGTGCCATCTCTCTTAATCGCTGCCTGCACTCTGTGAGATCATTATTATTACCCCTGGGCTGCAAAGGAGACAGGTAATGAGATCCACAAAGTTACCGGTGGCGACATGGGCCATAAACAGCAGAGCCAGATCCTAACAAGGGCTCTGCCCTTGAGGCCCAGGCTCACCAGCGCTGCCCCTCTGCACTGGGAACCTTATGCCAACTCTCCCACTGAATGCTTAGGCAGGACCTAAGAGCTGGACAGAGCACAGTGTTCCCTCCCTAGACCAAAACTGCCAAGACGAGAAATCAAATGAATCTGTGTTTCTTAGCAAAACAGCAAACGCAGCTTCCAGAGCAATCAGTGTCTAAGAGGTTAGCAACCTTCTGACATCCCCGGGCCAGCCAGCCTCAAGCAGCAAATCATGAAAGTGTGAATACTGTGTTTAGTCATTCAGGTTCTGGAATAATTGCTATTATCGTAAATGTTTTATAGCTCTCATTACGGCTCACATTTAAATATCAGTGTAGTAATACGTTAATAAGTCATTGCTGCTGGGCCGCTGCTGGATACAGTTCCAGCTGAAGCCTGAGTATTAGCTGCCTTGTATCTGCAGCCAAGTGAGGGCTGGCTGTGAACTCTTGGGATCTGAACCAAGCGCTCACTTGCTCCCTTCCTGGTTTTGTGCATTGTATGCACTGCCTTGCACGTAATGCTGTCCCCCAAGCGCAGAGTGGAATTCCGAGATGATAGACACTACAGCTTTGCTTCTGTCCTGGAGACTTTTCCTGATCCAGTAGAGCTCAGCCTGATGGGCTTGATGAATTCTTTCTTAGTGTTGCCTGATAAGACACTCCAAAGTCTTCCTGGGTAGACAGACATATACATACACGTGCATGCACAAAAACATGGGTGGGCGGAGAGCTACACAAAAGAGCCAAAAAGTCTCCACTTCTAAACTGGTGCAGCTGCATGAGGCCCACGAACACAAGCGGTTGTAAGTGGGTGTGTTCGTCTCTACTGAATGTCTAACATAGTGCCAGACACGTGGTGGGTACACAGTGAATGGCAGAGCACGGGGGGACAAGAACGAGGCTGTTCTTCTCTGTGTGCTTCCTGTTGACCAAGCAAGGAATGGAGAGACCAGGGCATTTAAGGAGTGGATTTGAGTGGCAGGTGTCCCTGCTTGGGACTAAAAGGTCACAAGGGCTGGAGATATAATCAGGTTGAGGCATGGGGTGACAGTATTTGAATGAGCACTCTTTCTCTTTGGAAGGTTGAAGCGAGGGATACACTGCAGGCCAGGCCTAGATTCTCTGCAGCACAGTCAGGAAACCGATGCTCTCTGGCTACGGAGCACACACTACACACCCTGCGTCCGTAGCTCACAGAGAAGACGCAGTAGGGAAAAGGCAATCTCTGAAATTGAGGCCAACTTGGTATACAGAGTGAGTTCCAGAACAGCCAGGCTACACACTTTTTAGCCAGGCAGTGGTGGTGGGTGCCTTTAATTACAGCTCTGGGCAGGGTGGGGCAGAGACAGTGGAATCTCTGAGTTCAAGGCCAGCCTGATCTATAGATCAAGTTCCAGGACAGCCAGGGTTACACAGAGAAGCACTGCCTCAAAAAACCAAGGAAGGAAAGAAGGGAGGGAGGGAGGAAGGGAGGGAGGGAGGGAGAAAAGAAGAAGGGGTAATATATTTAGCAAGAGGCCACAGCATCATCTTCTTGCCCAACAATGGCTCCTCCTTTACCACTGGTGAAGACCAGTGGTGGCCTAGAGAAGAGTGGGAGAAACCGGGTTGGTGAGAAGAGATCTGATCCATCTCTGAAAAGAACAGAGAAAAGAAAGGCCCAGGGAAAGTGGACAGCAGGAAGGAGCAGACCAAAGGCTGGATCCAGTTCTTGCCCTTTGGACTGCAGAGCAAAGCAAGCAGGGGGTTGGAGCCGGAGTGCCAGGCCCAGCCTTCCCACTCCTGGCCACCTCCCCAGTGTGTAGTCACCTGCCTGAACTGCAGAGATTTCCCTCACTGCCACATTCTCCTGGGCTTCATAATGGGTGTTTTCAGTAGGTGAACCGGAGCAGTACTTTCTTAGATCCTGATTTCAACTCTTCAGCAGCTGCATTTATTTCCTCAGCTCCGTTTGTACAGTTGACATCATTCCCTATGCTTTTCCCTGCCAAAGGGACTTGCCGGTACTAACATTGCCCCATGGGAGCTCCACCCGTGGTCAAGAGCACTGGAAACAGGAGAGTTAGTTCCCTCTTGAAATAAGTTAATACTCTTGATGAACCAGAAGATGCCTGGGAAATGCAGATGAGCCTATCAAGGTAGCACATGCAGGGCAGTGTGTAAGTGAGCAAAACAAGAGTGGGGTGAGAGAAGGCTTGGTCTGATTCCACCTGCAGAGCTGAGCAGTGATGGCAAAGCTAGAAGTTGCCTTTCCTGGCTGCAGCTCAGCCGCTTCATCTAAAACAAGAGCGTAACATCTCCTTTGGGGGTTCTGCGCTACCAGTCAAAAGGGGTACATCTTCCCTCTCCCTAAAAGAGAGTAGTAGCATGTAACTGACTTACCCTGGTAAGAATTAAGGATGCTGTAGCTGGGGAAAAAGTGGCTGAGCCATTCTTTGTGTGTACATCACCCATGCCAGGCAGCTCCAGGCGTATCCGATGCCACTGACCTCTGTGGGCAGCAGCATTCATGTGCACATGCCCACACACATATGAATACACACGATTCGAGATACAATGCCTCTTTCAAAACAAAAAGAATGAAAGGTATTGTAACGAGGCATTCATCACATAGCAAGATTGAGTCAGGGACTTGTTGCTCGTGGATGGTGGGGGAACCTACACGAATCAGGACTTGAGATGCCCCATCATCTAGAGAGTTTCACTTGGGTGCTGTGACTCTTAGTTGTTGACCTTTTTTTTAATGGCCATATATCCATTCCTCCCCAACACTTAGGAACATCTCAGTGGCCCTCATTCGTAACTTCCTTTTCCTCTGTCTCCACAGCACCCTCAACAACAACAACATTAGCCGCATCCTGGTCACCAGCTTCAACCACATGCCGAAGATTCGGACTCTGTGAGTAAAGACTCTGCTTCCTCCCACCTGTCTCCTACCTTAAGCAGCCCCAGGGGCTGCTGTCTCTGCTTGCAAAACCTACTTGGCTGTGAATGGGCACACGGCTCCCACATCCAAAGTCCTAAAGCAAGTGTGTGGGGGGGACTTAGTGAGTGAAGGCAGGTGCAGGGCAGGGTCGTGGTGCAGCCATGATTCCTAGCTGCCATTCTGTGCCTGGGAAACTCATTTCTTATCACCGGAAACTGGGAGAAGCCTTCCTGCACTGTGCTTGTGGTGTTTGATAGAAAATTTGTTAGTTTTATGTTGCCAAAAGCTACTTAGTTAAAAACAGAAAACTTATGTGATGAGACAGCCTCCCCGCCCCCACCGCTGCCACCACTGACTTCACTCATGCCCGTGCCATATCCCACTGGTGGTTCTGTCATAATGTGATTTTCCCTCCTGGGAATGGAGGAGGAATCTTTGCCCTTTCGCTATCCCACCAAGGTGGCACCTGCTACCTGTCCCTGCTCTCCGAACAACGTTTGGATGTTAGAATACACTAACTTGGTGCTTCATCTTTTAATGTCTTAGATAAGATTAAGCCTTCGGGTTGGATGCTCCAGAAGCATGCCCATGACTCTTGTTATCTGGGTCACTCTAAATTCAGCCAGTAACCCACTTGTAAGTTTTTCTGCACTAGAACCTAGTTGGCTTTTTCAAAGAGGTTCCTGCTTGATGTTCTCATCTTTCAGAGTATTTGCATCACAGCAGAAAGGGACAGCCAGCCTCTGACAGCTTTTAGCTAAGTACATTTAGGACCAAAGCAAAGACCTGCGATGCCCTTTGCCCTTGATTGGCTCTCTGACCGCTCTCCCTTCTTCTATGAATGTGGCTGGTGGTGAAGAGTGGATGGAACTGAACAGTGTCCAGCACCTGGTAGATAATAGATGGCATTATATATCATCACCACACAGTTATCTAGAAATGTGGGCTGACCGTTGCAAGCTCCTCCGTGCTCCTCGGACAACATGAAATCAAGAGAATGGAAATCCCCTGAGCAGCACTCCCCAGACCAGCAGCTCAAAACCATCTGGAACTTTCTCAAAAACAAAAGTCCCAGGCCCAACCACGGGCCTGTGGGGTGGAGACCTCTTGGGGTCTTGCCCATAAATCTGTTGGCAGTGAGCCTTTGAGCCAATGCATTCCTGAGGGAGTGAGCTTATCTCTAGGTGAGAGTAAAACAAAGACCAAGGAAGGGATGGGTGAGAAAGCAGTGCAGAGCATTTCGGAGCGGGCAGATCTGAGTTTGCATGCAGGCTCCACCACTTACTGAGGACATATCTTCATCTTTCTGTGCTTTGGGGCAGGGACTTAATAAGACATGCTTACGTTAGAGTCACTGTGAGGGCGCACTGTGGTGTGGCATGGTAAGTGCTTATTGCAGGTGAGCACAGTGGTGTTAGTTATTACCAACAGTTGCCATCCCAGACTCCCATCTCTGCTCCCAGATTCCTGTTGGGTACCCTCAGATGACAACACACTAGGAAAATGAGTCATTTTCCCTCCCTCTGAAAATGGAGTGGTACGTTAATAGCATTTTAAGGAGACACCATTTGGTCTTCTGAGAACCTAGCAAACCACAATGAAGCTGAGGAAGCGTGGAGCCCAGGTTCCAAAACAGGAAGTCAGAAGTGAGCCTGAGGATGCTGGGCCTGTTTTCCCAAAGCAGAGGAATGCAGCTTTGCAGCACCTCCTGATACTTCCTCTGTGACAGGCTTCCCTCTGTGCCTTCTTCAACATCAGTGGTGTGTGTGTGGGGGGATAGGTCCACAGGAACTGAAGGAGGTGGCTGGCCTAGGATCTTGGGTGCCTGCTTGGGGCACGTTGAGGAGGGGAAGTGAGTAAGGAGTTTTATCTCATTTCTCTTGTGATTTTTCTCTTTGGTACCAAACATCCGTCTGATGAGTTCAGATCAATCAGTCAATCTTGTCTGTCCCTTTGCTCCCTGCCTGCTGCCATTTTCTCTTTAGTTTAATTCAGAGATGGCTCTGTACAGAACTCCCTGGGGACGAGCTGACTAATCCCCCTTCACTGTAATTAAAGCGTTGGGGGTGGGTGACTGGTGTTGGAGAAGGAGGGCAGAGGGGAGAGGAAGGAAGTCATAAATGGGATTTCCAAAGGAAAGCTTTTACATAGAATTCAGAAAGCCACATTTGATGGAAAATGTACACTGACCCTCTCTAAAAGGATTTGCTGGAAATTTAATTTGGCATCTGTGGCTAAAAGGCACCTTTTGTAAATTGGCATTTGTATTCATTCGCCTTCTGCTCCACAGAGGTGGTCTCATCTGTGTGGAGTATGGTGTGCCCATCTTCAAAAATCACATAACAGCACGCAGGGACCCCAGCCACCTGGATGCTTCCATATCTGTATAAGCAGCAGCAGCCACAAACAGACAGGCCATGGTTTGGGAAGAGACTCAAATCCACTGTTCCTGGACTCGTGACAGCAACAAATATTTCTTTCATGGTCCTACCATGGGCCAGGCCTTGTGTGAAGCTCTCCCTGTGAGTTAACTTCAACCCACAGAGTGGTCCTTCCCATTTTATAGCTGGTAGCACTGAGGTCAAATCAAAGTCAGAAAGCAGGAGCCAGGGCCAATATTAGATAATTTGACATCAGAGCCAGGGCTCACATCACCCAGAGGGGTGGAAAACAAACAGAACATGGATGGGGCCAGATGAGCAGAGCATCCGTCCTTGGGAGAGACCGGAGCTTCCACATGGTCTGGGACCTTATGTCATCCCCCTCACAGCTTAAAATGGTGGAATGCAATTAAATAATCTCCCTTCTTACCCAGAGGATTTTAACCCTTCCTAGCAGTCTCCACACCAAATTTCATGATGCTTGTGATTATTCTTAAAAAATAGTACTTGGTAAGCCAGCATGATAGTATACAACTGGTGTGTAATTCTGGTGCCCCTAGGGTAAGATGGAAGGCAGAGAACCCCTAGAAGCGTGTTAGCCAGCTAGCCTGGCTTGCACTGGGGCAGGCCACAGAGACTGTCTCAGCACAAAAGAAGGCAAGGACTGACACCCTAGGTTGTTCTCTGACCTCCACGTGTGCTCTATGTCACATACACACCCACGTTCACGTACTCACACACACACACACACACCATACATTCATGCATTGTACTCACAGATACACACACAAATAAAAAGCATGCATATTATCTGGAGCAGTGTTGCCCCGTTTTATCTTCCAAGTATGGTGTGAAAGACGACTTTAAAGAATCTGTCTAGCTTGACCCTGCCATCATTTCTGATAGATAATATTCCTAATGGAGGGAGCCCAGCCTGTCCCCAGCCCAGGGCTTTCTGATGAAAGCTCCATGTGGCTCCTGTATCAGTTGAGGTCACTACTTTTCTGTGATCCCACTTTGGAATGGAGAAGGTCTTGGGAAGATGGACAGAGGGATAGAAACAGCTGTAACAAGATTGAAAAGAGCGGTGATTTGAGGGCTGAGAAAGAACTCACTTAACACCATCTTCAAAAGGGAAGCCTCCAACTTTTTGGCTAAGCCAGAAATGAAGCGTCCGACAAAAACCCGGGTGTGCCTAAACCTCATTCTAGTCCTGTTAAAATCTCCACCCTCAATTGGAGCTGATGGGAACTTGTTCTGATTTAGCCACCTCGGAGACCAACGCCTGTCTGGAAGTCATCTCTGTTGTCTTAACATCATCGTGTTACTACCAAACAGGGCACATAAAAGGCAAGCTGATTAACTGGCTGGGTCTCCTGGCAGAAGTAGAATCCCCTCCCCTCAGCCTATGCTACACAGCAGGCTGCCCTGTGTGCCTCTTTTCCCTCACAGAGCCGCTGTGTTATTTGCCAAAGCACCACTGCTTCCTGGTGGGCCTGGTGTTTAGGAAAGGATAAGTAGTCTTCCCTTTGCTCTTGGCACAAGGTGATTATGCCCATTAGCAGTCGGAGGTCCTGCCTACCCTCCTCCCTTTGAGGTGTTTCCCTCTGCCTTGGGACTTTGACCACACTGCCCTTCCCAATTGTTTTACAGCATTCAGAACCCAGACTTAGGGGAGGCCATGCTTGCATGAGCTCAGAGGGTTTAGTCTTGGAAACTAAAGGGGGAAGGTGTGCTAGGACCCTGTAGTTTCTGTGTCTAGGGCTGTGGAACTTCTGAAAGAATATCTGACTTACCCTGAAATACAAAAAGTACTTGATATCTATAAATATGTCCAGCAAAAAAAAGATGTTTTACATTTTATATAAATGTGGGGTTCATTTAATCCACATGGGATTTGGGACAGCCAAGCCACTGTGGACCTGGCCTGCTGGAGTTCTGTGCCCAATGGTGACAGAGGCTCTGCCAGCACACAGCCTGAGTTAGCTGCACTTGGCTAGTGCTTGGCAATGTTGACCTTGCGCTAAGTGGGATGCGGTCAAGGGCCCTTCAGTTCTCTCATTATAGTACAGACATGATCCAAGCCACTCCTATGGGCTGCTGCGCTGTATTAATGGGCCTGACACTAGGCTCTCGACAGGCCCAAGGTAACAGCTGGCTGATTAGTGTGTTCAGGAAATTTACAATGAAACCTGAGTCTCATGCTACTAAAACTCACGTGCCGCCAATTCTAACAACTGTGGGGACTATGGAAGTTTGAAATGCTGGCATGGAGTCCTTAAGGAGAGCCCTCTAGAAGCTACTGGGTGTCCTCAGTTTGCCTCCCAGCTCATAGGAGGAAGTTCAAGTCACTTAGCCAGAAGGGATTCCCCTGGGAAGTAGAACAGGCGGGTCACTCTAGGGAAACCTGTCCTCCATCTAGGGAAACCTGCCCTCTCAAGAGCAAGAAACTGATCTGGAATCACAGCTCCCACCAAAGAGCCATCATCTAGAAGTGGTTAGGAAGTCCCTGCAAAGGCACCAATATAAGTCTCTGAGTAGGAAACCACCAGGCAAAATAGATCTTGACAAGGAGAAGGCAGGCGCCCTGGAGAGTGTGAAGGATTAAAGATCCTGCTCAGAACAACACCTTATTTACCAGGAGGGTAGCGAGAAGGAATGTCCTCCAAAAGGCCCCTTCTCTGCCTCCTCACCGCTGGCACTGGCTCAGAGCTCCCCACATTTCATGCTGTGGGATCATGAAGGACACATAGGAGGCAGTGAAGGAGAGGTAGTGAAGGCTGTCGCAGATCTTAGTCCCACAGCCCCCACAGAGCCGGAGGGGAAACGGAACTCCACCTAAATCAGCGAGAAGTCCTACACTCCAGTGTGGCAGTCACTCTGTCTGACTCAAACCAGGATGGGTGGTATCATTGTCTGTCATCACGCTGCAGTGATGTCATCCCCCCTCTCCTCTGTGCTGATGCTTGCTTGCATGGAGAGGAGAAGAGCAGAATTACTCTGAAGACGTGGAAATTGCTCAGAACCTCCAGGATCCAAACTATTGACCATGGCCTACCCATGAAGTTATTGGTGGCTTCCGGTTTCTTTTCCTGTGCATAGGGGTCAGGAATGCGGCCCTAGGCTCATGTAAATAATCATGCTGGGGAGAGGGGCCCCAGCGGTCTAGCCCACTCTCTTCTCCATGTAATGGCATCTCTCTCCTCTTCTCCCAGGCGTCTCCACTCCAACCATCTGTACTGTGATTGTCACTTGGCCTGGCTCTCAGATTGGCTACGACAGCGGCGGACAGTTGGCCAGTTCACCCTCTGCATGGCTCCCGTGCACCTGAGAGGCTTCAATGTAGCAGATGTGCAGAAGAAGGAGTACGTGTGTCCAGGTGAGCCTGCCTTCCTTGCTCTCCCCTCCTAAGCTAAGATCCATGTGCCCATGCGTCCCCTGGTCCTGGCCATGTCCATGCCAGGGATTGGTGCAGAAGGAACCCCATAGTCAGCTGAGGTGTGCAGTAAGAGCTTGCATTCTGCTAGGATCTCCAAGAGAGGGTCTGTTGGCATCTAGGACAGAAGACACTAAAAGAACTCATTAATCACTCTCTGCTGAGCCCCAGAGTCCCCTGGCACTAGGAAACCTCAAATTTGATGAGCAGCGTGTCATCAGGATGCAGGTGTAATGGTGGTGTTTCCAAATTGACTACACACCCTCTGCCACCTAAATGCCTGCAGAAATGGGGAGACGGGATGACGCAGGCCCAGGACTAAGCCTGTCTAGCTAGAAGTCCTAGCTCCCCCTCCCCTTACTGATGTGTGATTTTAGCAAGTTATCACTCACCTGAAATAGAAATAATTCTAAAACACAGCTCTAAGAGTAGATGGGAGGATTAGGTAAAATAATGAATATAGAGCACTTAGCCTAATACTTGGTAAAAGCGAGATAAGTGAAGTTTGATTACTATAGCTTAGTGGGCCTACAGGATGTGCTGAGCAAACATAAGGGCTTGATCTGTGGGTGACTGGGGTATAATAGAGGTCCATATTGCCTATATAGCACTCGGAATTGAAGCACACAGGCACATAAGAATTCGAATCTTCAAGAATGGAAGGCGGCTGAGTGGCCCATTCTCTTCCCAGAGGGCATAACTCTTAAACTGGAGCCTAAATTCTGTTTGCTTCTACCAACTCTTCTGATGGCAAACAAGTAGAGCTAAGTCCTGGACTTTGGGGGAGGGAGGGAAAACACACACATGATCCCCTAAGAGTCACATAGGTTTCCAGGGACCCAGTCCTGGGTTGGAGTCCACTAGCTTTTGAAAAGCTGAGCCTGGGTAGCCCGGGCACACAAGGAGCCCACCTAGCATTTCTTTCTCTTCTCAGCTCTTGTCCACTTTCCGTTGTGTCCTAGTTTGCTTTATTCTGCTGTGATAAAACATCAGGCAGAAACAACTTGAGGAGGGATGGATTTAAGTTCATTTACACCTTACAGTTCATCACTGAGGGGAGTCAGGACAGAAACTGTGGAAGAACACTGCTCAGTGGCTTTCTTCCCCCATGGCTTCCTCTAGTTTCTTATACAACCCAGGGCTACCTGCCTATTAATCATCAGTCAAGAAAATGCCCTATACACTTCCTTAGAGGCCCATCTAATGAAAGCATTTTCTCAATTTAGTTTCCCGAGTAACTCCAGCTTGTATCAGGTTGATCAAGACAGACAGACAGACAGACAGACACGACACACACACACACACACACACACACACACACACTCACTCGCTCACTCACTCACCAGTACCGCACTGAGGGCCTAACAAACTCAATTAACAAACATCTAGGCCCCGGGATGCCAAGGCTATAGACTTGTGTGTGTGAATCATTCAGTTCCCGAATTCACCAAGCCCCTCCTCTCTCTTCTCTGCCCTTTCCCTGCCACGTTACCACTTCGTCACGTTATTTATTCCCCGAAAACATTTTAACACATCTCTAAGTAGTACCTCAATAACTTCCTATGGACGCCCACTTAGAAATCACTTCCCATCAAACACATATAATAAAACCGTTTATCACACAGGCACCAAATTCAAATATAGTGACTATAATTACAGTAATTATCAGGCAAAGGGTGCAATATCGGCATAAGTGCCAGTGAAAGAAATAATTACAGAGTGCAGGAGCCATCCCAGAGCTCCGGAGGAAAACTAATTAGGGAGAATGTAAAAACACTACATGACGGGTGGGTGCTGAGAGTGAAGTGGCATGTGACCGTGAGTGCCTCTCTGTCGCGAAAGCTGCCTCCTCCTGTCAGCGCACTGCCCAGACACTGGCATCCAACAGCAGTCAGCATCCAAGCCCCGCGAGGATAGGGTTGCCCAGCCACAGTCCTAGAAATGCCGGTGCCTGACCCTAGCCCTTGGAAAAGCCTACCTCTAGCAGCAGTTTCCTTGGCTAAATGTAGGAACAGAACATCTTTATCCCTTCCCTGATTAGAGCAGCCGCGCCCACTGCACATGACAGTCCTTGTCATTTCTAACATGAGGCCAGATGTCCTTTGAGGACATGAGAATACCCCCCACCCCCATCTCTAGACAACAGTAAGCTCTGAATCTCGCCCTGTCACCTGTAGTACCCACTTAGGGCATTGATTCAGGGGGACCGACCCTATGGGCAAAGGGTTATTTCAGGGACTTGTCAGACACCCAAGGGTTAAGACACAAACTGTTCTGAGTGGATGCTTTAGAAAAGGTCAAATAGTTAGTTACAGTGCTTGGGGGATCTGGTGTGTTGAGCCCCTGTGAGGAATGGACACCACCATGATGAGTGAGTTACCAGAGGTTCCACACAAGTGTTGCCTCCTCTGTATGATAGGTAGTTTATAAGACTATGGTAAGGGATGCTGGAGGAATCGGTGTGGAACAAGACTATTAAGACAGCAGTGGCCAGTCTGGGAGACCCTGAGAAGGTCACAGAGAAGGGCTGTCCTAGGTCCTCGCCACCCTTGAGTGCACCACCATGGAGGATACAGACCCACCCACCTCAGGCCAGAGCCCAGCAAGGCATCTGAGTGAGGCTGCCTGATGGGGACCTGGCTGTGATTGCCCAAACAGAAATTTAACAGCTCCCCGAGGGGGCTTCAGTGAGGGACAAAAACTTTGGAATGATGTAGTCGCTCAGGAGCAACAGACCACATGAAACATTAGTTAAGTCTCCTGTGCCTGTAGCTCCATCCCCAGATTCCCCTGTCAAAGCAACAGGAGAAAAACTCCCTGAGCCCTTCTGTGGTAGCTAAACCTCCCCCCAAACACAATTCCAGAGATAGGAAAGACCTTCTCTTACTCAGCAGGGAGGCCCTGGCTGCCCAAGTCCCTGATAGCACCCATGAATTAAATCCACCTTCCCCCAAATACAACTCCAGAGATAGGGAAGACCTCTCTTTCTCAGCTGGGAGGCCCTGGCTGCCCAAGTCTGATAGCAAGCACCCTTGAATTAAATCCAGCCATCGGAGTCTGGCCTTCCCTTGCTTCCCCTCACCTCAACTCCTCTCCCCTCACCACCGAGAAGCTGTGGGGATGGGCACATTATCTCTCCAGCTAACCAGAACTCTGCCAGCAGCGTGCTTAGCAAACACACCGCCTGTCAACTGTACCCTTCCAGTCTAAGACATTTATTCCCTCCCTTTGGGGAGGCAATTGGACCCTTTTTTTTTTTCAAACCAGGGTGAGGGGAATGCGTCTCCATTTTATCATTTATCAGAGTGACTTCTATGTGGTACATTCTGCCTTGCTGGGCTGCCTTCAGTGATAACTGAAGGATTTCTCTGTCAGCATCTTTTGTTTCTAGAGCCTGAGGGCTTTAAGGACCCACAGGCCATGTTTCATCTGCTTGTCCCTTGGAACATACCAGAATTTTATCAAAGTGTGTAACACATTAGAAAAAGGCTTCATGTCACATAATGTGTAAGGTTTTTTTTTTCTTCATCTTCATTTAACCGTCTTATTGGGGAGTTCATATTCTAAGATTTATCTTACCATGTATGTGTTCCTTTCCTGATATCTTAATCTCAGAGAGTTCCTACCTGTCATTATACATAATTTATGGCTATTTGTTAACTATTTGACCTCCTGAATCAATTATCTCTTTCCTTTGAATGTCTTTGAGCCCATTGATTTGTTTATCCATTTCAGACCTGTGGCCTTGAATATGAAATATCTTTTCATAAAGATATCAATCTTACCTTCCAGTAGTAAAGGACAGATCTCTTTTTTTTTTCTGGTGCCCCTAAACAATGCTGAATCCCAACAGCCTCTCCATCAATTTTCTCTTTACCATTAAAAAAATAAAATGTACTTATCTCCCTGGAAACAGAAACTTTCTTTCATTCTCATTTTCTTTCTTTCTATTTGAGACTAGTTACTAAGTATAAAGATAATTAAGGTAGCCTGAGTCTAGCCACCCCTCTCCTTAGGAGGTTTTAATTAAAATACCATAATTGAACATTGCAGGAATGAGATTATTAGGTTTATTTAGCCATTTCCAAAATTATCATGCCTCTGGTATTTAAATCATGTTCATTTATATTCTCATCGTAATTGCTGGAGTTCCTTTGTCACTGCAGTCTTGTTGTTGGCTTTTGAAAGGCCAGAGGCCAGTTGGGAAGCTTAATTTGAATACTGGAATTAATTTATTTCAACATACTCACAAGGCCATTGGATATTTTTACTCTGCACTCTACTGGGTGATTTTTGTTTCAATCAGAAAGAAAGAAACACCAGAGTGTTTGCCCCTCACTAGTGTAGCTTACACAGCCCTTGTCTTGGCCCCTCCTCCCGCCTCCCAAGGCTCCCAGGCTTCGTGGATTCTCAATTCTGTAGCAATAAACCACAGCATTTAAGGTGGGTTATTTTTTTTTCTATGCCAAAAGAGAGAGAAAAATGTTCAGCCAGATGTGAGAACCATGTTGTTCCATGGTCCTATGATTTTAGGTAGTTTCTTTAACCTTTGTATTTTTCAGGTTCCTCATCAATGTAAAGGGAATGGCAAAGGTAGATCTCAGATCACAGGGTCACTGAGGATCCTGTGGTATCACATATCCAGGGCTTTGAATGCAGTGTGGTCTCTATCTCTTGGGCGCTGGCTGCTGATGCCATTCTTGGCATCTCCATGGGCCCATCTGAGAGCAAAGCCCAACATCTGGGCAGACAAGCTTGGGCCTTGCAATTTTAGACCATCCCATTTTGCCAGTTAGGAGAAGAGCAAAGATGAAGTGACCGCTGAGCAGGGGCCAGCTTCTAGTCAGAGGCCCTACTTCCTTCTCTCTGGGCACTAGGAGAGGACCTGTGTGGACAGCACTAATGCACTACTGTGCCTGTGCCCACAGTCACAGCAACCTTCCTGAGCAGAGGTTTAGCTGGGGACCCTTCCTGCCTCTTCCTCTTCACCCCCATGCTCCTCATCTCTGAAAACCTGATGTTTGTGTCACGTAAGGAAGGGCTGGTGCATCTGTTGTCCCATGTGCTACTCTACTGTGCCTCAAGACACCAGGCCATGTACTGGGTAAGGGCTTTGCCAGCACTGAACTGTGGTAGGAAGAGTGAACATCAGGAAGAGGTCCCAACTTCCGTGGCCACTCTGTCTCCCACTCAACGCCTGAACCCGCCTCCCAGAGCCAGGACACTCAGAACCCAGGGAGCCTTTCCTCAGGGGCATCCAGGAGTAACTCCCACCTCAGTAACTTGGGGACACCTCCCCTACCTCTTCCAGGCCCCGAAGCCAATCCATTCATGTGTCAGTCCTTATTATACAGTATATCTATTAAGTTTATTTGGTGCTGAGGCCTGTTGTAAACCATGAGAACATAACAGTAAGACTAAAGAATTTACATTCTCAGTCTGCACAGAGGCAGCAAAGGGCTGGGACTTCCGCCATCGCTTTACAGACACCCAGGCCTTTAGGGGACTGAACCTGGTTCTTTAGTCATTCATCAGAGGGATGTGCTAGCAGAGGGAGGAAATCTGTCTTTCAATCAGATTGAACCTGGAGTGTTTAAACCAGGAGGTATTGGCCTCCCCACAATGAGGTGGTGAATGCCTGCCTGGGGAGCCGCCAGCCTAGGGTGCTGACGGACGCTATAATTACTGTTGTTGTTTTTTTTTTCTATGTAATTAAAAGTGTTATTAGTGACCTGGTTAAGGAATCTTTTGAAGTTTTTTTTTTCTTTTTGCCTTGACAACATGACTTGAAACAAAGTGTATACCACCAGCTGACTTAGAACCACCCAGGGAAGACTCAGCCAGTTCCCAGGGGACTGCTACCTGAGTCTGCTTTAAATTAATTTATTTCAACATAGATGTCAGAGGGGCGCCTTTGAAAAAATCCATGTCACAAGCTCCTGTTGCCAACAGGAGCCCTCTAATTTGATGCCCCCCCTTTTCTGACGCATACTCAGCAAGTAATATTTTGCCTGCTCCAAAGAGGGGCCATCCTCACATCCCTTGTGCCTGAATGGGTGGAGTTGGCAGACTCGAGCCAGCATTTCCCCTACAGGAAGATAGATGTCCAGGGTGTTGCAGTTCTCCTAGCTCGGTCCTTTGCGTTCACCCCTTGATGTAGAAGGCCTGGTCTGGCAGTTTTCCTTGGGGAAAGTCATCTACACTGGCATCGGGGGCCAGCCGTTCCCAGACTTCTTCTTACTGATGAGGATGATAGGGTGTATCCATGCTGGACCCTCTGTAGACTTTGCAGGAAGAAGTGAGACTAAAACACACCTCGAGGTGTCCCATACCTGCCACATCCATTGTTCTGAAGGTCAGGTGGCTTAGCAGCTCCACTGAGGACCTCAGAATGTGTCTTCCCCAGTCCTCATCTGCAGAGATAGGAGCAGAAAAGCTCGGCTTTGCCACTTACCCAAGAACTCTCAGACAACTGGAGGCAGCCAAAGACCCAATGGCAATGACCCTGACTCTAGGAAGCTCCTGCCCTGCCAGGCATCCCCCTAAACATGTGGACATGGAAATTTTTGCCAGTGTCCGTAAGACATTTCAATGTATTTCTTGCATTTAGGGCAGATGAGATGACCCACAAATAGTGGGGTCAAGGCCAGAACCTCTCTGTGTCTCCCAGAAGAGAGGGATGCCCACTGATGGTAACTCACCAGATTGCTTATCACTGAAGCTGCATCCTGGGGAAGCTGCTAGTGAGGCCCAATGCCAGGAAGCATCTAGGGCTGACATGACTTGACCATTCCGTTCTGGCTCCACAGGTCCCCACTCCGAGGCTCCATCCTGCAATGCCAACTCCTTGTCCTGCCCTTCTGCTTGCACGTGCAGTAATAACATCGTGGACTGCCGAGGGAAGGGATTGACAGAGATCCCTGCCAACCTGCCAGAGGGCATCGTGGAAATGTAAGTGCCCATTTGTTGTCCCTCCATCCCTAGTTAGTTCACCTCCCTGAGTAAGTAAGTCCCTACATAGACTATCAGAATGTTGGGCTGTTAAGTGTGGCCATTAAAAACACCCAGGAATCTCTTCTCTAGGCTTCTAGGTTTTCATCAGTTATAATGGCTCAGTGGTCAATAGTATGGATTCAAGAATAGCATCATTAAGCTGCATGCATCCTATAGAAGACCCACCTAGCATCTTCTTTACAAATAAAGTTTTATTGGGACACATGCATCCCCATTTGTTTATACTGTCTTTGGCTGGTCTCTCGGGGCAGTATAGAGTAGTTGTGACCAAAGATCACACAATGCACACAGTCTAAAATGTATTATGCCTGGTCCTCTTCAGTAAACTGTCAATCCCTGCCTGGGGTCAGATGGAGTCTATACCCTGAATCTCCTGCATACTGTCTGACTGACTGGCTGACTGGCTGGTATTTGGTAAACTAGTTTTCCATGTTTTCTTTGGTTTTTCTCACCAGAGATAACCTGATAATTGTAGTGTTAAATTTCAGTGGCTCTTGGTGAAAACAAGATGAAATACTCAATGTGAACACTCAGTGGAGGCCTCCATACAGGGGCAAGGGACTGTACCATGGTGATGGTAGCAGAGGCAGTTAAAATGCTGAACTGGTTTCATAGCTGTTTCTCGTTCCTATGAGACCTTTGTCCTTTAGATTAACTCTTCAGGCAGAGAGACAAGACTGTGTGTCCACGCATGTGTGCACATGTGAACCTGCAGTAGGATGTGTCCCCGTGAATCAGCCTTGTTTATCTTCCCTCGTGAGTTATAAAATAGCCATTGTCTCATTCTAGGGCGAGTAGAGTGGCAGTCAGCATTGGCCTCGAGCCAGCCCTGAAAGGATCACAGTTGCCTTCATTTCCTATCTTTACCGTTAGCACCCGATGGAGGCTTCTAAACCTGGGATGAAATCCCTCAAAATCAAAGTCGTAGATTCCCTTGCCTCTCAGCTGCCTCCACCTCCCCTGTTCTTACCCTTCTATTCTCAACTCATTCCGGTACGTGGTCCATTCACCACTTCGTTTATCTGTGTGTTTGTACGGCAGCTTGTCTGTGCTTGGAGAGACAGCAGCAAACCATGTAGACAAGATGTCTGCTTTTGGGGCCTGTGTGTTCTAGAGAGATCAAATAATAAAGTGTGTGTGTCAGAAAGTGGCTGGTATGTGGAGAAGATGAGGCAAGCCAAGGAGCTGACGCAGACGAGGGGCGGGGGGGGGGGTGTAACAAAAGTGATCTCTGGAGCAAGATTGGTAGAGGTAGGGGGAGGGGTATGTGCAAAGGCCCTGAGGTGCATGCAAGTGTGTCTGGCATACCAGGAGGCCATTGTTACTGAAGCAGAGGAAGCAAGGGGCGGAGCTAAGGGTAGCAGGAGCTAAGGAGGGGAAGTGGGTTGGTCATGGTGCGCTGCCATAACCATCCGCACTGCTCTGCCCTAGACCCGGAGAGAGCCCTCTTCTGCAGTTTGCAGAGCCCTGCCCACCTCTCCCCTTCTGGCTTCTTCCTCTTGTCTATCTGTCTGCTTCTCTCTTCCTGTGTCACTTCCCTTCGTCACCCCAGCCCCATGACCGTCCCACATCTCTCCCGCTGCCCCGTCATCATCCTCTGCCTTGTAGTTCTACGCTCTTCTTTCTCTGAGGCCTCTGCCCATGCCAGGCGGGACTTTGGCCCTCTCAGTGTGAGAGGCAAGAGCACCTGCCCACCCTCACATCCTTGCAGATCCCTGTGGTTTGGCCCCAGTCTTCTTTAGTTCTTTCCTTTCACCTGACAGGTTTTATATATTTTTTCTTTGGCACCCAGAGACCTTCCTCTTGGCCAAGACACTAACTCACAGCCTAAAGGAAGAGGCCAAGTTAAACTGTCAGGCTGTATCAGGGGATGCTGCCCCATCCCAGTCTGTCTCCCCTCCTCTCCAGCTTCCCATGTATCCCCAAGTGTGGACCTCACAGGTCAACTCAGGTCTCCAGAAGTTCAAAACAGCAGGTGCCTACATTAAAAGTGTATCCTATACCGGCCAGACTACACCCAGATGACTGGACTCTCATTTGGACATTGATAATTAAGACAAACATTGACAAACAAGGATGTTAATATGAGATGATTCTTGAGTTTTTAACCACTGCAAGTTAAAGGAATAAAGTCAAGAACAATGTGGTAGTTGTTTTTTAATTGAGCAAAAAAATGCCATTTTAAAGCAGCATCCTTTAAACTTCCAGACTTCCTTCTTTTTACTGTTATCAAAAATGCCATTTATTTTTCAAAATGATGGGCACTGCAGACAGAATATGTGTATGCATTATATAATACACATGCATACAGATTACCTTTTATGGATAATTTATAAATAAATCTGTAACGACCTAGTTTATAAAATCACAAAGTCTAGGAATGGACAGCCTAGATAGGACAATACCATATGGTGGTTATGATGGTATGCTCCATCAGTCCCATCACAACCTGGAGGCTGAGATGGTATGCTCCAGCAGACCCATCCCAACCTGGAGGTTAAGGTGGTATGCTCCAGCAGACCCATCCCAACCTGGAGGTTAAGGTGGTATGCCCCAGCAGACCCCTGTGCTACCTCTGGCCTTGCCTTGTAGCCATGGCAAATAAATCTTCCGAGTCTTCCTTCTCTTACCTGAGAACTTCAGAGGCTGATGGTACTTTCTGAGTGCTTCATAAATGGCATGTACTGTGAGATGCTTGGCATTGTGTCCCACACAGAAGATACACTGTTAGCCATAATCATTATTTCCCAACCATAGCTACTGCAACATCACCACCACTTTCATTCTTAGTGGTGACAAGAGGCAGGAAGCATATCCTAGGAGGCACCTACTGATCAGGGGCCTCCACGAAGACAGTCAGTTCTTTTGAGAGTTATGAGTCGAGGATTGATTGTAGACCGAGGCTAGCCACAAACCGTGTGACTTGAACTTGAGAGTAGCTCATCATCATGCAAATATATGCAGACATGGTAATAAGGTTGCCCCTGCTTATTGGGCACCCACTGTCTACCAGATGGATCACACGGGACTTCTCTCGCTGCGCTTGCCTCATTCTCCTCTGTCATGAAACGAGCTGAGAGATTAAAGCAGATGAATTAAGTCCCCGTGGTTCAGGGGAGGAGTTTGAACGGTGATGTGTAAGAGAGACTGTGCAGTAGGGAGCACCAGCAGTGCCCGGCCTTGGGGACCTGTGTGTTAGCCCAAAGTCTCTGAGGCAGCTGAAGTATGTCCTTGTAGTGATGATAGAACACCAGCGGGTGAGCCATGAGAGGAGGGAAGAGGAGCGGGCTGGAAACAGCAGGATGCAGCTCAGCAGAGAAGGTGTGTTTGATTTATCAGCCTAGAGATGTTGGAACCTGGCCTTCTCTCTAATATCAAGAATTCCACCTCTTGCCCATGGCTGCCTAGAATCCAGATTCATGTCCTCCCACTTACGAATACTTGGCATGGTGCCAGACTCCCCACTTCCTCTTCTCCATCCATAGCCATTGCAGATTCTTTTTTAAATCGTCTTAACCTTGGGAAACAGTCCACACTCTAGGCATTTGGAAGGAGTGCCTATCTCTCATGCAAAGCAAGCTGGCAGACTCTTTTAGATTTTTTTTTCCAGAGAAGTGTGTGCTGGTCTCCTCGCATACCAGAGCCAATTTCTCTAAAAATAGCTTTCTTCCAGAAAACCCACAGTAAGAGGGTTTGCTGTAGATTTTCCTCGAAACTCGGCTCTCATCAAGGGCACTGTTCACGTAGCTCCCTGGTGTTTCTCTGAACTGGCTCCAGCCTCCAGCCAGGAAAGACTCAAGGAGGAACCAGAGGCCCACACACTTCTGATCTCGGTCTGCAGACTCCCTCCTGGGCCTTCAAACGCTCCAGAGGGGCCATCTGTATGAAGAGTACCTTCTGATTCTCAGCCCCATCTCGTCCACGTTTGCTCTGAATCTCTGTGTGGCGTCCTCTAGTGTCTTGTGTCCTTTCCCATGGAAGGAAAACTGATTTGATGGGGAATGCTGTAGATGGATTTCAGCAGGAAGTTGTAAGTGGACATCTGGAAGGAACACATACCCTCATAGTCAGCTGACATGAGAAGACACTGGCTTAGCTACACTTGAGGCTTAACAAAGGTTGTGTAATTAAAAATAAAATGACCAGCCAAACAGACAGCCAGAACACTGCAGATGTCTAAGCATCCTGGATACTTAGATGTTTGACAGCACCAGATTTCTGAGGCACTGACCTGGGTTGGGGTAGAAACCGGGTACAGGTATGGGAGCAGGTGCTGGCTATATGAAGAAAGTGATCAGGACCCAGGATGGTTCAGAGCCTTAGGGTCAACCATCTTGCACTTGAATCCTGCTTTTATCTGACTTCAGGCACATTTCTTAACACCTCATGTCTTATCCAGGAGCCCCTTTGGTAAATGCAGGCTATCAAGACTTCCTGTGGTGACTGAGTGGCATAACCTGGAAGGTTGGCACAGTGTTGGGAAGTTACTAAAAATGGAATGTGAACCGCAAAACCCTGTTCATATATGTGTGACATGCTAGCATAATTCCGTCTCAAATTCCTACACCATTCATTTTTTTTCTTAAGATTAAAGAATGTTCTCTGGGAGCATCTGCACACATCTGCAGGCACATTCCATAAGAAGAGCAACTCTGGCACTTGGCCCGCACCTACCTCTGTGTTCCGTAGGCAGTGCCAGCTGTTAGCAGACAGTCCATTAGAGATGGAGTATGTAAGATTCACCCACATCCCTCAGTTTTGCTGTAGACCCAATATATAAATTAAGGCTCAGGGTACACCTTGAAAGGTGTCATGTGTCAAGAACTGAACTTCTGAACTCTGGGTTCTTGTATGGTCTCCAAGCAAATGTCTCAGGATGACTTGGGAAAGAAGTAAACATGAAATTCCCTTCCTTCCCCAGGGTCTAGATATCCTAACAAGAGTCCCAAGTCAAAGCCCTCGGGACCTGACATGAAGTGCCCGCTGCTTAGGCACGAGGATCCGAGTTCAGATCCTCACAAGCCACATAAAAAGTAGGGCATGAGACATGGCAGTGAGGCAGATCCCAGGAGCTCATTGACCAGTCAGACTAGCTGAATGGATGGCTGCAGGTTCAGTGAGAGACGGTATCCAAAAATAAAGGTGGAGCTTGATGGAGGAAGAGACCCAACACCAACCTCCAACCTCCAAATGCATGTACACACATAACACATGTACATGTATATTAGAGAGAGAGAGAGAGAGAGAGAGACAGAGAGAGAGAGAGAGAGAGAGAGAGAGAGAGAGAGAGAGAGAGAGAGAGAGAGAGATTGAGTCAGGGGGAACTAAGAGCACTAACAATTAGGAAACTCCTTAACTGGCAAGGACTAAAAGAATAAAACTTCTCTATTTCCCAACCCTGAGATAGTAGAGCCTAGAGTTAAAGAGCCAGGTACTTGGGTCACAGCAGCCTGGCTTCTTAGTGGTCTTGGGCAAAATGACTTCCTGAACCACTCCTATAACACAGTGTAACAGCACTGCATGCTTCGTGGCACCGTAGAAAGGAACAGGTGAGCCAGTGTATGAAGGGCACCCTGTCTGACATTCAAAAGCCCTTGATGAATGCTAGACGTTCATCATACCGTCATTGCTGCCAGTACCGCCAGCATCTCAACATGGCCCAAGAACCTCCTTTATAGGGTGACTTATAGCGCACCCCCATACTGAACAAAGCCCTGCCATCATGGTGACTTACGCATTGCCAGAAATAGATCGTGTTCAGTTGCGTGTTTGCAAAACACATATCATTAAAGGAGCACCTGAGGAACTAGGGCAGATCAATACAGTGCGCAAATGGCTGAAATCCCCCATCAGATGTTCCCATTGTTTTTGCTGGTGCAGGAAGATGTTTGGATGTTTGATTTGTATGTTTGTTTTTATGCTAGCTCTATTAAATCTGTTTGCAGCCTGAAGAATGTTTGCCAGACAAAGCAAGACACGTGTGCCAGTTATGAGAGCCCTAAAACAGCTGTGGGCTTCAGACATAGCCTGAAATGTGACAGATTTTGCTAATGCTTAGGCTTCTTTTTGTTCTTTACAATGGAGCGTTTTCACTGGGAGGCTGGATCGTTGTCTCCTTGTTCCAAGCTGCAGGACAGGTGACATGTTCAACCTCCTCAAGGTCCTTGCTCTGTGAGACTGAGTGCCCATGTGTATCCACGTGTACACATGCACACCCCCCCCTGCCCTGACAGGAAGGCCCGCGCCCCCCCCCCCCAGTCCTGACAGGAAGGCCATTTTCCCTGCAGGTGAACTGGCAAGGACTAGGAGAATGGTGGATCAATAGAACCCAGTGGTCAAGAGTCTGGGCTTTGGAATAGATGAAGTTGAATTGAAACCCCTGCTCTAGCTTCTCCTAACTTGGCACTAGTGTCTTTGCCTCTCTGGGCCGCAACTCTCTCTTGTGTTTAAAGTAGGGTTAGGGAATTGTGTGGCATGGTGGTGCATGCCTGTAATCCTAGTCCTTGAAAGGCTATAGCAGGAAGAGCATGTTCTATTCCTGCATGGGGTATATAAGGAGATTGTGTTGCAAAAGAAGGAAGGAGGGAGGGAGAGAAGGGAGGCGGCAATAACAGATGTACTTCACAGATGTGTAGATATTGTTTGACTTGCTATGTAAGATTCAAAGCGCAGTGGCTGGCCTCTATACACTTGTTAGTTCTTAATGTTGTTATCCTTCCCCTCCTCTTTTTATTTAAGGGACACAGGCAATTCACAACTACCCCACCACCATCAAAGAGGTCTCACTGCCTCCTGAGCATGTCATGCCTTTGACACTCTGTTAAGGGCCCAATGGCTGAGAAATACAAAGAAAGCCCATTCCCAGAGTAAGAAACCCTGAGGATTGCAGGATGCAAGCCAAGGTCTCTGGCCAGGGTAATAGACTAGGTTTGGAGTTCTTTGTCTTTTGTCCAAACCTCACTCCCTGGTACTCCAATATGCATGTTATGTGTACATGGGTAGGATACTTCCAGGGATTACATGAAACTCCTAATCCTCAGATGCTCAGATCCATTATATAGAATGGATATAAGCTATGAACGTCCCCCTGTATATTGTAAGTCCTCTCAACTATTCATAGTACCTAGTGGTGCCAATACTGTGTAAGTAGACTGTATTGCTTAGGAAATAATGGCCAGAAAGTCTATCCATGTTAAATAAGATGACTTTTTATGAACTTAAAAAAATAAAGTTGGTTGAATATGTAAGCGTGGAGCCCATAGATCCAGAGAGCTGAAGCGTAGTCACTTCTCTGTCCCATCAGCTCCGAGAGTTTGTCCACTGAGAGTCTACATCCATGATGTCCCTGGGGTCCTAATGCCTCCCGACTTTCCATGACTTTGAGAAAGCCTCTATTTACCCATTTTCATAATAGGGACAAGCAGTGTGACCAACGGATAGAAACAGGACTCATTAATTCCACCACTAACCAGCTTTGCTCTTTCTGACAAGCTGCTCGATCCCTCGAGACTCCCTTTGCCGTGTCTACAAATGGGCCGGTACAGCTTGCCTTGTATCTGTAAGGGTTCATAGAAATAATAGGCATAAACAACACAACTCCATAAATGATGGTTTGCCTTGATTGTGTGGTAGCAGTGAAATTCAGTTGTGTGATTCAGCTCTACCAAGAGATTCTTAAAAGTCCTTGAGGTTCAGCACCACATCCTGCTTATTGGAGCACCCCTTCCCTTAGTACTTGCCGAAGTGGAGGCTGGTTGACTACAAATTGTACAGATAGACAACAGAACTTGCACCTACTGTTGCTTCACATACACAGGCTTCTAGTTATAGCAAGGAGCCATGAATTCCCCTGCCAAAAAAGGAAAAGGGTCACCATCCTTGTAGACAATGTTTCTCTCTGAAGGCAGCAAACCATGGAATCCCTTTCCTGGGTGGCAGGTGACTAACAGGATGCCGGAGAGTTGCATTACCCCAGAGATCCATGGAGCCATTACATTGACTGAGGAATCTCTGCTGAACTCTCTACTCAGTTGGAAAATGAGAATGTCCTTGGGAAGTCTGTCAAGACAGCCTCTGTGGGTGGCTGTATTCAGTAGCCCATGGTCTCTGAATCCCTCTGGCGAGATTTGGTGACTCACTAGCAGCCGGTCAGCCAACTAGGCCCCCGTCCAACATGCCTCTGACTACAGTCCCAGGAAAGTGCTGTCCCCACCCCCTCCAGCAGGGCACAAAGACATTGCTAACAGACCGTGGCAGTCTCATTTGTAAACCGTGTTCATCCAGCAGCCAAGAATGATCTGTCCTGATGCTCCCTCTCCTCTCACCCGCCCTTCCTCTTCGGGCTCCCTCTCGTTCCCCCTTCCTTTTGCCTAGAGAGTGATTTGTCTGTGTTATGGGTAGGCCTGACAAACCATTCCACATTAGCAGCTGAGATGTTGTTTGAAATGGGAAAATTGCTGGCAAACTGCTCCATTAGCGGTTCCAGTAACAAATACTCTGTTCCCCCAATGAAGATGAGATCGTGGAGGCACAAATTAATACGACTGTCTCCCCCACTCTGCAGTGGGGATTACTCTTCAAGATGAATGGGTCCTCCTTGCCAGAAGTGTGCATTCACTAGACATAGTCTCTGAGGGAGCTGGTCCCCCCCCCCCTCCCTCTGGCACCCCACATATCCCATTCCAAACATTCTCTCTCTCTCTCTCTCTCTCTCTCTCTCTCCTCTCTCTCTCTCTCTCTCTCTCTCTCTCTCTCTCTCTCTCTCTCTGTGTGTGTGTGTGTGTGTGTGTGTGTGTGTGTGTGTGTGTGTGTTCCCAGCTGAGGGTTTGGGGAGCAGCTATGCCAAATGAGGAGCTGATGAGAAGATCTGCACCTCAGGGAGAAGGGAGATGGATGGGGATGAGGTACCGAGTCCTCAGCCTGGGCTCGGGTGTCATTTATCATCTGTAATAGAGCATCCCACCTGCCGCTCATGCCTGTTTCCCACCACACCGGTTCTTAGTGGTGGGAAGACATTTGAGAGATGAAATAATAAGAATGGAAAGGCTCACTTTCTCCCCATGGCCCCTTCTCTTCCCAGGAAGTTCTGGGCTCTGGGCCTGCAGCATCCCCTATTCTTCCCATAATCCTAAGACTAAAAGCATTTGAGAAAATTCTTGTGACGTATATGGTACACATTCCAGCAGCGACTCAGGGGTCCAGCCTGGGCCCTGAAACTTGCAGGTTCTCAGGGAGCCAGTCTGAGGCATGTCCTGCTGAAAGCCTGAAGACTTTGAGGCTGTTTTGCCACAATATTAAAACTGCCAAGATGAAATCAGCTGCTGACAGCTCTGCCCATTAGCTCTGTGGTTGAGATGTCAACTAAATAGCAACATGGTTCCATGGCAGGGAAACCCAGCTGTCCCATGGTCCATCTCTTTCTTCCTTCTTTGTGACATCGACTTTTTCAGCACTTTGCTTGGTTGCTTCCTACAGCATTCTGTCTCCAAAGGCAACTGCTAATGGGCAAGCATCGCAGCTCCTGGATCCTCTTTCCAGCTTTCTCCCACAGCCCTGGATGAGGCTCCGCAGGCCAACAGCTGAACACTGTGGCTACTGCAGTGTTCTCCCACAACTGGGACACATGCCTTGGGCCCTTGTGCTTTGTGCTAAAAAATGCCATCCTGACCTCAAGGCCAGAGAATACAGTAACCGCCCCCAGTGGTCCCTTGGTGATGAGTAGTTGGTTAATGACTATTCTCTTCTCTGTTCTCCAGACGCCTCGAACAGAACTCCATCAAATCCATTCCTGCAGGAGCCTTCACCCAGTACAAGAAGCTGAAGCGAATGTGAGTTTCCCTTGGAAAGACTTTGTCGGAATGGTTCTGTGGGAGGGTGGATGGGTAGAGGGCTTTGCAGGGTGTAGTAGATCACAGCCACTCCTCTCAGACAAGGCTAGGCTGTGACGGTTTGTGAACTTCAGCATGTAAAGCTAAGAGCCTCTCTGACCAGAGAAAGTGACATTATCCTTGTGAGAAAAGCAGGTGAGCTACCCCACTCCCAGAGCCACACTGGCCAACTTTAATGCCCTTGGCTTTGGTGATATCAACAGCAGTGTGATAGTGACTTCTCATCTTCCTGTACTGCCATCACTCACATTCCTGCAAACATGCATACATTCACACAACTAATTTTTAAATGAAGGTCCATTACATGCCGGAATCTGGATGGAGCCATCAACAAAAATGAAAGCTACATTCATGGAGGTTCCACTTCAGTTGGGAGAGCACAAAAAAAAATAAGGAATAAATATCAGAATTCAGTAAGCTGTCCTAAGCAACAGTAGTGGTAAATAGAAGGCATGGAAATTGTGTGTGGTAGTTCATAGCCAATGAAGAGGAGTAAGCAAGGGAGGTTTGGCGAAGGGATTTTTGGGAGATTCAGGTAAAGGTTAGGTCACATGAGCACTTGAGGCCACAGTAAAGGCTTTCCTTTCTAAGTGACATATGTTAGCCCTGGAGGTTATGCCCAACATAAGGGCATATGGTGTAAGATTGTAGTCAGTTGAATTGACCATGGTCAAACCTAGCATCCCCAGTACCATAGTTACTGATACCACACCCACCACTACTTCTTGCTGATGATGCCAGCATGCTATAGCCTCCCTACCACAGCAGCCTGCCACTGCACTCCCGCATCATCCCTGCCCTGGGGGACAGTATCAGTCACATGATGACCTTAAACCTCATCCGTGAGTTACTCAGCACAGAAGTATTTGAAGAGACAAAAATGGGATTCAGAAATGACCCGTCACAGAGATTATGATTCTAGAGGGAGGATCTAGAGAGATGACTCAGTGGTTAGGAGCACAGGCTGCTCTTCCAGAGGACCCACGTTCAGTTTCCCAGCACCCACATGGCAGCTCACAAATATCTGTAACTCCTGTTCCAGGGAAACCAACACCCTCATACCAGACATACACGCAGGCTTTAAATACAAATAAATATTTTTTAAAGGATTCTAAAGGGAGACCCCATTTCCCTTTTCCATGTTGGGAAGCCATGAGCCTAACTCAGTGTGCTGCTTTCACCCCACCAGAGAATGAAAACTATGCATGGGCTCCATCCTGTTTTTCCTTGCGTGCCAGGCCTGTTCACTGATTTCCCCTGAATGGGAGGGGCCAGTATCAACAAGGTCTACTGATTCCTTTCATGGTAAAAATAAATATGCCCATGAAACAGTGGCATTAGTAGGCTTACCCTCTGATCTCAGGAAGCCAACTTCCCATCTCCCTGGAAAGCCAAAGCAAACAAGATTTTCTCCTAGTGCAATTGCAACTAGTGGAAGCCAACATAATGCACCAGCTCCCAGCACTGGCTTCTCCCTTCCTTTGGCAGCATCCTTTCTAGAAGAGCTGAATAAATATAGGCCTTAATATTTAAAGTCTCGGGTCATTAATCTCTCAGTATCCCTGCTTCTCCAGCTCACTCTCTATGCATCCCCCAAATTCATTTTTAAAGCTCAGCTTGGTTATGCACCCAGATAGTAATTTTGGTGAAAAATGGCAAGTTCAGTGACTGCCCTCAACCTATAGCTCCTGCATGATTTAAGTTCCTGTTCTAATTTTTTGTGAAGTCCAGGTAATTTAGAGCTTGGCTGTGTTTTACTGTCCTTTCTTCATCCTGTTGGAGTTGCCACGATAGGCACATTCAAAATTCATAAGACCTTATCATTCACGACCTGGAGAGTGATTTTAATTTTTGATCACTTCTGATGTCACTGGCATTTATTGTGATGCCCCACAAAGGGGTGGGAGGAGGAAAAAGAATCAGCTTAAACTTTTTTGACTAATAGAATTTCAGAAATATACACTGTTGTTTAATGGTGTGGGCTCAGGTAAGTCTCAGATGCAAATGGATTGCAGACCCTAATCATGTTTTCCTCCTAGGTGACCATGAATAGTTTATACATAATATTTAACGGGAGGAAATTTCCCCTCAGCTGTGACATCCTGGCCTCTCTTTAAAAAAAAAAAGAATTATCCATGAATCATTGTCTCCTCTCCTAACCTATTTCTAATGATCACCCCAATATTAAAATAAATACAGCCAGGTAAAAACCCGTATCAGTAAAGAGATGGGGGTACTGGAGACCATTTTCCTGGTTTTGTAGAGTTGGTGTGTAGACAGCCCTAACACTGAGGGCAAGCCTGAGCTGTTCTGCCAGACTGGTGCTAGTAGAGTTCTTTGAAGCCAGACGTGGTGGTACAGGTATAATCCCAACTCAGGAGGTTGAGTCACGTGGATGAGGCCAACCTGAGCGACACAGCCAGAGGTGATGCCAAATCTAGTCAAGTTGACAGTGGAGAGTAGCCATCATACACATAAATCTAAACTTCCAACTCAGAGAAGCAGCCGGTAGATGACACTCCAAGGGCCATGGTGGAGGCGGAGTGTGGTACTGGAGAGATGTCCAAGGATACAGTATCTCAGTTGGGCTAGTGGAAGAGGTTCAAAAGATGTATCCTAGACCATGTTAGCTATGGTTAATAACAGTGTATTGTCTACTTGAAAATTTCCAAGTACATTTTAAATGTACTCACAAGTAATAATAGATAACTTCCTAGGATTTAAATGTGCTAAACAGCTTGATTTAGCCATTTCCCAGTGAGCATATATTCCAAAACATCACCTAAAATATATAGATATATAGGATAAAAAATTATGGGAAAGAAAGGTCTAAGTAACCTTTGGTGGTCTATTCCCACCAAACTATACTTTTCTGGTTCCCATCATCCATCACTCTCAAACCAGACAATTGTCTCACTTTGTGTTATAGCCCAAGGAGAGTGGAGTCCCGAAGTTGTCATTGTGAACTGAAACCCCAGTCTTTCCCCACACAGCTGAGGAAAGGATCTTTCCCAATGGCCCAGGGAACTTCCTTATGCTAGAGTTCTGAGTCCTGTGAATGGACATTCCACGATGGGGAAAAAGTCAAAATAGTCCCCCTCTCTAATGGGAGCAGACCCTGTGTGCTGTTGTAAAATGCTTTGCTAGGCAGCCACCCTGAGGGTGAGCAAGATGAGGATAATCCAGGGTATTTGCTTGTTAAGGCCCTTATACAAAAATGGAGACACGAAGAAAAGCCCACTGTAAGCTGACGAGTTTGAAAACACAATCTGGATTTGTTTGAGGCTATCTTGCCAGCTAAAGGGATAAGTCAGACAGCTGTGCCAGAGGGGCCTTAACCTGGGAAATATCTTTCAGCTTATAGGCTTTGGAAGTAGGATGGGAGGGAGCAGAGGTCTAGGCAAAAGTTGTTGCTTGGCCTTTTTCTAGGCTGTCAGATGAAGGGGAGACAGGACAAAGGTACGCCTTTTGTGTAAGAGGCTGGTCTGCTGGGTGACTGGCCCCACTGGAGGCCATCATTGACCAATAATCTTCTCAGATGTACTTTCTTCTCAATATCCTCTTGTCTCCTCCTGTTGGCCTGTGAAGACCTCAGCCCTCCCTCTCCCCCACAAAAGCAAGGACCCATTGATTTATTTTTGTTGAATGGGAGGAGTTTCTTGTCGCAGGAAATTGGTCCATCTCTCCTGCCAGTGACAGGCGCCCAAAGGCCAGCCCTGAGCTATTAACTCTGAGGAAAAGAAATCCCCTTCCACAAGGGCCATTAGCAAGAAACTGTGGCCCAGTTGTCACCAGTATGCTCAAAGCGTACAGCAGAAGGCTCCCTGCATCTGGGAGACAAGACTAACTATTGCACCCACAACTTTGAGACCAGGCTAGCCACAGCACCTGGACCTTCAAGGCCAGGCTAGCTACTATATGCACTGTGTTTGGAAGATCCTTCTACCATACAGCGACTCTTTTAAATTCTGGACATGTCACCTCCCTGGGCTTGTTCCCAAATGAGGAGCATTCCCAACTAGTGACACATCCCTGTCTAAAGGCATTCTTTGAGAGTCTTGTGATTTGCTTGTATCAGACAGATGAGAGGATGGCATCATCCATGCTCAGAGAGATTTGATCAGGTCAGTGATGAGAAGTGACCAGGGAGGTGAAATACCCCAGGGCTTTCACGATGATAATCACTATGGGATACAAGACAAGAAAAGTGATGCACAAAGGAGCCTGCCCTGGCCTTTGGTTGGGTGGGGTCCATGCCGCTTTGTTTGTACTGTTAAATACTTGATAATGGCACCTGAGACCAAGGCCCTGGCTTGAAGTTGGTTTTGGTTTGGGGTTTGGTTTTTTTGGGGGGGTTGTTGTTGTTTGTTTGTTTTGTTGGTTATTTGGCTGGTTGAGTTTTTGTTTTGTTTTATTGAGACTGGGTATCACTATGTAGCCCAGGCTGGCCTCCAACTCCCAATTCTCCTGCCTTAGCTTCCCAAGTGCTGGGACCACAGTTCATCAGCATACCCATCAAGCATGGCTTCTGGAGGCAGCTTCTCCCCCAAACAGGAATGACCTACATATTCATGGCCTTTTGTGCCAGGCAAGACTTAAGTGGGCATTCCTTAGAACCTGAGAAGCCATACAAAGACATACTTTACCCCGAGGCAGCAGGAGATTTGTTCTTTAGGCATTGCCTCTTGTGCTGTGAATAAATAAATTGCTTGATTGATCAATTAATCTGTACCAGTTTTGAATGGCTGAACTGCTGGGTGCATACTTCAGGAAGAGCGTTATCACACCTGTGAGCCGTGTTCTCAGACTTTCCCATTAATGTTTTCAGAGACATCAGCAAGAATCAGATATCGGACATAGCTCCAGATGCCTTCCAGGGCCTGAAATCACTCACATCGCTGTAAGTGGGGCCGGGGTGGGAGGCGCGCCCGTATTTTTCAGGAGGTGTTTATCAAGGCTTTATGTTCCCTTACACACTTGTGGCAATCTGGTAAAAGAAACAAATATTTCTTCAGGGGAAATTGATCTTGGGGAATATTTCTACAACTCACATGCATTATTTTTATTGATTAAGTGCCCGGCGGCTTTCCCAGTTATTGGCTTCTAATTCGAATGCATCTTTGACTCTCACCTCACTCCCCCTCCCACCTTATGTTGCACAGTGCTATCTCAGGGGAGAGCAGGAGGTCGGGTGGAGAGAATGGTAATGTATGTCTGAGATGAAGCCACGGCTTACCACTCCTCCTCCCACAGTCTCTGGCCTTGTTGAGGAGGGCAGTATTTCCTCTTTCTGATTTCTAGACTATTCCTACATTGTACTTAGTTCAGAAAAGATCTACCCCATCCCATCACCCTTACTTTCTTGGATTTTTCAATCCCTTGTTTAGCCCCATGTTGAGGTTCAAAGCCTCACCCACCAAGGGTCACTAGACTCCCAGGCTAAGAAGGTATAGGGTTTTGCCCTGATTCCCTCAGCAGTTCACCCGGGGCATAGACAGAGCCCTCTCTGCATGCTTCCTCAGGCAGAAGGGAGAGAGAGATCCTTCCATGCCTAACACACTGTTTGATTGACACATTACAGTATTAAAATAATTGACAGCATTTATCAAGCACTGATTGTAACCAGATACTCCTCAAGGAGTCTTGTGGGTGAAATCCTCACAGAAACATAGACTGTGGAGTCTACTGCCACATATCTAAGCTCCTTGACTGTGTTTGTTCCCGCACGTAACCCTGGCACCTCAGACTGTACCTAGCACACAGTGATGAAAGAAAAGATTCAGGGCTAGGGAGATGACAGCGTGTACAGTACCTGCTGCTCAAGCCTCAGGACCTGAGTCTAAATCCTCAGTTTCCACATACAAGCAGACACATTGGTATATGGCTGTAACCCAGAACTGGGGGCTAGGGGAAAGACGGGGGTGGGGGGATGTCTTGGGAGCTTACCTGTCAGCCACTCCGGGCTCACTGAGAGACCCTGTCTCAAAAACTAAATGACAAGCAATAGAGAGGAAGACACCTGATATCAACTTCTGGCCTCCATACATACACACAGGTGAGCCACGCCCCCCACAACACCCCATGCCTGTACCCGCTCACTAGCATACATCTCAGAGAAGGAGTAGGGAAGAAGGTGGAAGAGAGAGAGCATGTTAAACAAGTGAAAAACACTTCTGTGAAAGCACACTAATGAGTCTGAGAGGTAGGATTTGAGCCCAGCATGTTTGGTCTAGAATCTCACTCCTGATCTCCATGTTGTGCAGCCCCTCAACATAATGGGGAAAGTGTAGCATCAGAAATAGTTTCATCAGCTGATCCATCTATAACACCTAATGCCTTGCCCCCCTTCGACACCCAAGATGATAAAGAGGGTGCTCACAGGCACGCGATCTGTGTTTTGCCCCTTAGTTTACAAGCAGGCAGGTAACAAGATACACATGTCCTCCCATCCTACTGGGCAGGAGCCGAGGACAGGAAGTCCCTGATTCAGCTGCTGTCTGCTGCCTGCCGAGTAAATTAGTTTCATTTATCGAATAGAACATCTGGCTGGGATATCAAAGACAGGGCGGTGTATGAGATTAGTGTCTGCTTATTGTGATGAGTGTCACAGAGAGGAGGAGACAGGGAGGCCCCTGCCACCAGAATCCCGTCTTAACCTTCCCATTCCCCTTGTCTGGCCTCCCTTAGCCCATGTTTGGGAACAGTCTCAAGACAGTGGGATGATTCCCATCTTGCAGAAGAAATTCAAAATCTGCCAAACAGGAAATTGGCACACCAGTAGTGAACTCGGAGGTGCGTGCCAAGCATTAAGTGAGACACCTCTCAGCTTTTGTTTATTTGTTCCTCCATTTAGTAGATGCCTGCTGTGGAAGTGTATGCCTGTGTTATAGGCATAAAGAATATGACCAGGAACTGAACAGAGAAGCCCATGGGGCTCATGAAGCTGACTGTGTATGGTAAAGGGATGGAGAGCCTTTACTCCAGACCTGTTCATTCATTCATTCATTCAGTCAGTCAGTCAGTCAGTGGACATTTATTTACTAGACCTTGCTCTTTCTCCACTCTAGAGATCCAACCATGGGCATGCCCTAGAACATCATCACATTCAGCAAAGTCCAAGGAAGAACGTAGAAACTAAGCCTAAAGGGGCTGGAGAGATGGCTCAGCAGTTAAGAGCATTGACTGCTTTTCTAGAGAACCCGGGTTCAGTTCCCAGCACCTACGTGGCAGCTCACAACTGACTGTAACTCCAGCCTCAGGGGATCTGACATCCTCTTCCGGCCACTTCCAGGCACCAGGCACACGCACATACACAGGCGAACCACCCATACATATAAAATAATAAGAATAAACTAAACCTAAGTAAATGTGTAAGTAATGTAAGCTAACATAAAGGTAAGTGCAGCGGAGAAGCAAAATAAGATAGTAGATGGTAGAAAATCTTAGCTAAAACATTTAGGAGACCTCCTTCTGCAGAGAGAGAACTGTTTGGGCTCGGACGTGAAAGGGTAGCGAAGGTAATCAAGGTAAAGGCTCAGGCGGGAATCCACGCCGATCTGCAGGCTGGCACGCTTGCACATAGGCAGGTGGTTGACCCAACAGACTTGAGGGTGTTCCATACTGAGGAGTGATAGAGTGCCTGAGGACCCTTACGCCAGCATCCCCACCCCCACCTCCACCCCCAGCAGCTTCTACCACTCTAGAAGCTCTGACATCCATGGAGATGAACAGGCTGTGGCATTACTACACTTGGCACAGTGAGCAGTGGGACATTAATATGAATTACAAATGTGAGCCTGCGCCATCATGCTGACTTCTATTTAGTCATTAATTTGTTGAAGCATTAATGAAACACACCCGCAGGCTGATGGAGAACTCACTCCCAGTGGCTTCTGGAAATGGGCGGCAGTGGGGAGAGGGGGCCTATTTTACACTCATTCGACGTTTCTTCCTCCTAATATTTTGCCTCCTCAAATGACCGTCAGCCTAGATTCTTGACTTGAGTGGGAAGTAAATAATTGCATAGCCCATGTACTCAGACTTGAGAAGGGGTTTTGAACAGAAGCAAACCAAGCCCTCTTTAGCTGTTCCCTAATTAAAGAGGAGGCCGGACCCCATGGACAGCAAAATCGGTCTTGAGATGAAGCAGAGAGAGGCCCAGAGAGTCTCAGTTCCAGGTTTACAGACCCGCTAGGTGCTGGGCTTGAAAAGGAAAGCCTTATTCCTTTCCCAGGCTTCTTAAGTCACCAAACATGAGACCTAGAAATAGCAAGGGGACACTGTGGGCCTGAAAGATGAAATGCAAAAAGAAAATCTGAGTTCCTTTCTTCTTAGATCTGAGAGAATGGGACAGGCGGATAGTGAGTGGAAGCTGCCACCATCTGAGACAGCGAAACTCCTCAGCCTCCCCACTGAGTCAGGCCTCAACTCAGCAATGCCTGCGCCATCTGGAGATGCCCCCACATACCCATAGCCCTGCTGTCTAGATGGGTGATTAAAGAACTCAGCTCAGGAATTCCTAGGATGCAGTGGGATATTAAAAGGAAGCATTCTATAGGCTGGCTCAGCCTGATCAATACCCATTGAAGTCACAGGCTGGCCTCCCACACTGCTCATTTACTGTGGGGCATGAGTCACACTAGCAGCTCAGGAGGTACCACAAAGGGATGCTGCTTCTTCCTTCTGGGGGTGATGTACCGGCCTGGGCTGGAGTGCAGCAGGATGGAGCCTGGCTTACCTCACCTCCAGGACGGCACTCCCACCCAGCACAGGATGATCTGCCTGCCTCTGTCCCTGATAAGAAGATGGGAAGATGTGGCAGCCCAGGGAGGCAGGTCACCTGAGATCTTGCACCCAGTCCTGGCAGAGGTGATGACCTCCTTTAAGCCCTGCTGATTGCTGTCATTTGCTTTCTTCCAGGGTGCTCTATGGGAACAAGATTACAGAGATTCCCAAGGGACTGTTTGATGGGCTGGTGTCTCTGCAGCTGCTGTGAGTAGGAACTGGCTACTTTTTACATCCCTGTGACTGTTTTGAAGGCTGAAAACATTTAAGCCATGCCCTGGAGAGTTCTTTTGACTTTATGCCTATCACACTGACCCTAAAGCCTCTGTGCATTCCATCTGACCTCTCCAAGGCCTCATTTTGTGGCCACAGAGGCAGAGAGTTGGCAAAGAACGCCAAGGCTAGTGTACATAAGCCTAGATGATCCAGTCCAGAACCCAGGCCCTTGCATGTGTCATGAATGGGTTCAGGACTTGAAAGTAAGAAAGAAAGTGAATCCTGCAAGAGGAAATATCTTACAGAGGTGCACTAAGAATTTAGGGAACTAAAACCTTCCCAAGGTAAACTCTAGTCTGAAAGCTGGAACAGCTGTCCATAGGCATGTGACCTTTCCATGGGTTTGGGCAGGGAGAAGCCATTAAAGAGAGACGTAATCAGCCAGCAGTGTGACTGTCTGGTAAGACAGGCTGAAGGGAAGTGCTTATTTCTTTTAAAGGAAGATCTGTGGCCTCAAGTTTTAAGCTCTGAGCTTATTTATTTGCCTTTATTTCATTTTGGTCATTTGGATTTAAATGTTTGAAGAAGATAATTGAGCTCTCATGGGCAGAAATAAAGAAAGGAATTCAGCTTATTTTAGAATATTTTATGAGCAAAAATCATCCCTGGTTTGTGACTGGGTAGTGGGTACATCTACACTCATGTGTTATGTATGGTTTGGAGACTGTGTGTGTGTGTGTGTGTGTGTGTGTATGGATGGGTGTGTGTGTGTGGATATGTGTGTGGATGGGTGTGTATTTGTACAAACAAGTATATGACTGCAATAATTCCTGTTGGTATTAAAAATTGAAATTGAGTACCCTATGAGCATTGGAGAATGCCAACTCAGAGAGTTAAATGATTTTCCCTGTGTCACACAGCAAATTAAGTGTAGAAAGTGAGTAGACTCTCCATGGTCATATATTTCCAAAGGCTTTCAGCTCTCTGAATCGTGCAAGACAGGATTTCACAGGCCTCCATTCTGAGTACCAACAGATTTGCATGTAATTTTTTTGTAAATTGCATGTCTTCAAAAAAATTAAAATCACCTCTAATCCAGGCAAGGTGTTGTGTACCTTTAATTCCAGGGCTTAGGAAGCTCAAGCAAAAGAGTCGTAAGTGTGAGGCCAGGCTGGGTCCATGAGGGAGAAAGGAGAAAGAAAGATATATCATCTCCAATTCCCAAGGAAGAAGAGGTTCCAGACTTCCCCCGCCTCCCCCGTACAGTTAGGGGGTGCCAAAATCTAAGTTTACGGACAGGGTGATCCACTCAGATCTCTGAAAGGGGAGAAGTCACAGGACCAAAGACACAAGGTAGTAGGATGGGCACATGTAGTTTTGGGTTGCAAGGACACTTCTAGAAAGAAGTAAGACTTCCTCTGGCCCTCCCATCTCATAGCTTACATCCTAAACTCCCAAGTCCCTGGACAGATTGCCCCAGGATATATAACAATGTGAATCATGTTGGAATGAAATGGCCATCGAGTTTCTGGGCTGTGGATCCAGCACAGCAACCGTCAGTTTAGTTTGACAAAGCTGATAAGTAGAGAGAGAAAGAGAGACAGAGACAGAGAGAGGCAGAGAAAGAGAGAGAGAGACAGAGAGAGACAGAGAGACAGAGAGAGAGAGAGACAGAGAGATACAGAGAGAAGCCTATGTTCCCTACATCTTCCTGGCTCTTCCTCTGCTTCCATCGCATTCTGCCTGGCTGTAGGTGAGCAGATCTGTGTTCAAAGGTCCTAGCCCTTCCTAGGTCTTTAAGACTGTTGTGTAGAATGACATACCAGGGCCCTGCAAGGATCTGGGTGTTTCGCAGATGGTGTTCTTTGCTTCTAGCAGAGAAACTAAGTTATAACTGTCATCACAAGGCTGCTTAACTGTAGCTATTAATCCCCAGAAGAGTAACAATAGTATCTGCCTGGAGGGTGTGTGTGTGTGTGTGTGTGTGTGTGTGTGTGTGTGTGTGTGTGTGTGTGTGTGTGTGCTGTGACCAGCCAGGCTGGTGTTAATAACCTTTTATGATAGACATTAAAAGAAAAAGGCCATGCCCATCTACCCTGAGGAGAGATGGACTGAACATCAAAGTGCCTAGCATTGTGAATGGTGTGTATCAGAAATTCTAGAGTGGCATATTTTTAAACAAAGGAGACATGTCCCTGCTACAAGCTGACAGCAGTCAGGAGGTTACCAAGCCCCCCTCCCTGGGCTTGAAAGACAGGCCAGCTGAACAGCACGGCTTTGAGCAGATGGAGTTGACTAGCTAGGGGGTAAAGACAGTACTTCTCCCTCTGTGGAGACCAGGAGTTGACACAACTCAGGCTGGCTTGCTTTTCAGAAAGAACCCGCAGGCAGAGCTGGAGCCCATCATCTCTGGTTCTGGCCTGCTGTTGAGCAGTTGGAAAGCAGGTCCCCATTAGATCGAATTTAGGGTTCAACGGGCCGTAGATTGGATTTCTCCTACTTTGGCTGGAGATAGTCTGACAGGAAGGTTCTGATTAGAATCCCCTGGTTGACTGGGTAATTTCATCTCCTTTGACTCAGATGCAGTATGGGAAATTTTGTTTCTCCTGCCCCTCACCGTTCTCTCTTGAATGATTGGTGCATGTCAAAGTGGAAATGTCCCTTCTTTGCCTAGAGATCCTGTATATTTCCTTTCTGGAACTTACTGTGACACTAACAGGGACCAAGTGAATGTGCTTGGTTTTTCTGCCCCCTGCCCCTCCCTTCCTGATTGCTCGGGACTTAGCTGCCATCCTTCCAAATATTTCCAGTTCAGGATGTGCCCAGCCAGGCCACTTTGGCAATTTGTTGCCATGCTCCTTTGGACAGATGATCAACACTAATAGTATTTATCCGAGTCACCCTCAGAGGCTTCACCAAATGGCTTTCTACAGGCACGCTCTAGCTGTCCCTGGAGTTGCCCCTGAACTTGACATATTGTCCTCTGTATCCTCCCAAGGGTTACATCCTTAGCTTAATATCCAAGGTCTCTGATCAAAGGAGCTTCGGGGCTACACACCCAGAAGCAGACACATACACACGCCTGCTTGCTCGAATGCACACACACACACACACACACACACACACACACACACACACACACACACACACACACACGAGTGTTGATGTACCGGCTGGTGCTGCAGCCCCACCATGCCTTCTCTGATAAATCTGCTTGTCTTCCCTTCGCCGATGGTGTCTGTGATAAGTCCTCACTGCACAGTTGGAAGTTGAAAAGCTCATTCTTAAACTGAACCTCAGCCCCTGTTTCTGAGAAACTCGGAAGTCAGTTTTCATTGCCTTCAGATGTTTTTGAGTAGCTCCTGTACCTCCATGTAATCAGTCTTGAACAGGTCCAGTTCCGGCAGTCTTTCACTGTGTAAAAGATACACTCATTGTTTGCTGCTAGCGCCGTTCCTCGTTTGGGATAGGAAATAGTCCATCAGCTTCCTGGTTAAACCTGGCTGCCAGGAAAGGAGTCAGGTGACCCAGGGAGGCACCTGAGAAGCCATGGTCAGAACAGAAAGTGTCACCTGCATGCAATCCTAACTGCTTTCCCTCTATCCACCTGAGTTCTTGGGACGTCTGACATGATGGGCATCTGATTCTGTGTGGGCAGCCAGCAGGTAGGCATGCCCTAAGAGGCTGCACTTTGTAACTTAGAGGCCCATCGTCATCTGCAAGGCAGGAAACACAGTCAGTGTGTCACTAGGGCTGTCATTGCCTTCTCTGATGGGCAGCTGCAAGCTGTGCTGTCACAGCTTTCCCTGGGGAAAGGCAGGCTTTCATTTAACACTCATTGATTTCATGGCATGCCCCAGAAAGTTACTGGAGGGGGAGCGGGGAGCAACAGAGGTGGAGACTTCTCAACCTGCTCCAGGATGTTTTAAACCAAACCAGACTGCCTTCAGCCTGGAGTAAGTTAAGGCACCTGTTGTTCGGTTTTCTTGGAAGGCAGACAGAACCATTTGAGGCTGTTAAAATTTGCCAAGCAACATGCCAATTACAGAGCAGTGAACACAGCTTCACTCCACACAGATCACATTCCCTCACCAGCATCTTCACAGGCACTTCCTACTGCTGCTGCCCATGACACCTAGCAGTGATTGAGTAGTTCATCTTCCTGGGACTCGTGCTAAGCAGTGGCAGATGCATTTAATCTTCTCAACAACACCACCAGGGGAGTATTTTGATCAAGGCCCATTTTACAGATAGGGAACTGCGGGTTAGTGAAATTGGCTTTGATCACTCATACATAAGCTGTAGGACCAGGAATCTAGTGTTTCCAGAGACACAGAAGTAAGGCTGGGTGGGAAGAAAAGAGTCCTCTCCTGAATCAAAAAGCTCAGTTCAGCAGGACGTTTTTAGGGCAGAATTCTCTCCTTTCTTATGAATCTGGCATTTCCTACAGAAAGCCTTAAGTTCTGAGTGTTCTGTGTAAATGGTTCCCTCTTCTTAAAGGCCTGATTAGTCACCAGGTAGCAATCATATAGGTAAGTGACCAGCCCAATAGCTGTGTGTCAGGGGGCAGACCAAGTAGAGCTAAAATAGGCAAGGTCACTTGATTGCCCAAGAGCTAGGTCTTAACCCTCTCTCTAGGCTCTGGTCTCAGCTTTCCTGTGACTCTATTAGGAAAACCTTAGCTGTTCCCAGGGCCTTCCGGTGTCACCGGAGTGGATAGATAGGCGTGTTTCTCAGATAGGCCACGGGATGGCGATGCTGTATGCCTCATGCTTTTGTTTCCATTCCATCTAGAATCACCATGACAACCCAAGGCCTGTGACAACAGTGTGGTCATTAGCAGGAGAGAAGGAAAGAGTCACCTCTGCCACCTTGGCAGTTAGGGGGTTCCTCCTGTGCCCTCCTGTGGGCTTTAGGCAGAACATGAATCAGAGCACCCGTTCACAAGCTCCAGTAAGAGCCCGGTCACGGCCAGAGCGCCTCTGCTCTGTGGCACTAGAGATCAGTCACATCTTCCTCAGTCGGGCGTCAGCAAGTTGCTGAAGGTCAAAATTAATTCCCCATATTTCATAGGAGAGAGGGACATGAAAAGAGATTAGTCCTGTTACACTTAGTGGATAAAGAAATTTAGGAAGGCAGAGGGTTAATTCTAATGAAATTAAGGGGAACACAGGCATATTAATGAGAGAAAGATGCCTGAAGATCCCCCAGCTTAGTCAAGGGCCTATAATAGCTCCCCAAATTAGTATCCGCACTAATACTTTATGCCCATGTGTAATAGCAAATACCTCTCTAGAGACATGTAGAGCAGTTTTAATGGCAGAGAGCCTTTATGACACTTTCTTTAAACAGTGTTTTCCCCTGAACCAGCCAAAGAAAAGGTCATGCCAGTGGCTGGTGGTGCCATATTTCTCCTCCCGTGAATCAACCACGTGCACGTATTTGTGAATCAGAAACTGGTTTTCAGGTTGAGGAAAAGGAAGTTCACAATGCTACTGTTCTGACTGGTGACTGGGTGCATTCCCATCCTCCCCGACGCTTCGCGCCCCCCCCCCTCCCCCGTGTCCTTGCTGGAAGAATTTCAGTCCTCCTCTTGGAAAGCCAGCTATGCTCTTTCTACACTGGTTTTCTGAGAAGACACTGCACTCTCTGGAGTCTTGGCATCTTTGGCAAACACTCTATAAAGAAGAGGAGTAACGTGGCCGCCTCTTTCCACAGACCTTGGGGCAGGTGTAGAGAATATAAATATAACCCAGAGTGATAGCTTTGGGCCACTGAATCAACATGTGGTTAGCCAGAGTTGCCAGGGTGATTTCAATGTAATTTATCACTAAACCCAGCTCCAGATGTTTGTGTTTTCCAAACCCTGCCATAAAGACCTGTGAGGATGCGATATGAGCAGGGGTGGTGGCTGTCAGTGGGGCTTCAGCGGCCTTTGGGGAGAGACTGTGCTCTTTTTCACAGATCTCAGTGGGCTCATCTTCTCCCCATGCCCCACCTACCACTACCCTGAACGGGCTGCAAGCTGCTACTAATAGTGGGCAAGCCTGAATCTTTTCTGATAGGCCAGGCCATTCCCCTAGCAGGGCACGATTTAAAAACCACTTCCATACCAGACTTGGGGCATTTCCTTCCCCACTAAGCTCTGGCTTTATTTCTCCTACCATGCTTCCCCTAAAGGCAGCTGTTTCTGGAAAGGATTATCTCCCAGCAGCACCGTTATGTTGGGTAGTGGATGGGGGCGTGCTAATACCTCTTGTCATAAAGCATGTGGAAGTCGAAAGTGCTCCAGCAAGCAGGGGGTGGTGGCATGTCTCCGGGCTAGCCTGTGCAAATATATACACCCACTATCTGGTGTGCTGCTCTCCTCTCATTCCTCCAATGGGAACATGGCTCTTGTTGTTTCATAGGATTGCAAAATCATCACTACATTTGATTGGGAAGTCTGCCTCTACCTCCTCATAACCTTAAGTGACTCCCACTTCCTCTTAGAGGAGATGGGTGTCAGAGTAGCAGAGTGTACACTAACCTACCATCCGCAGGTCAGGGAACACTGCTCAGTTATTTTATGCCTTTGAGTCCTCACAATGTCACCTGGATGGTTAAGATAGCATTTTCTATGGAGAGCTTTAGATGTTTGTAAGGTGTCAGTACAAGTGCTTAATGTGGACTAATCTGTCCAGTAATTCATATGGCCTTGTCATCCTCTCGATACTCACATGGTTCCTGAAATTCCTTTAGTAGGTTGGTCCAGAAGCGCCAGACTTAGTTCTGCTTTGGAGACACTTGTGCACAGTTGAGGGTCTGTGTTTTCAGCTGGGAAAGAGGCCTCTGGAATGAGGCATGTGAACATCCCAGGTGTAGAGGATGCTGTTGTCCTCTGGTCATCCCAGAATGTGGGACAGCTTCACAGGGAGGAGAATTAAAGAGCTGCGAACACCATCTCCCTCACCAGCACCTAGCTATCCCTGAACGTAAGACCCCCCCCACCTCATGAAACTACAAGATGTAGAAACGGCCACCTTGTATCAGTTACAGTGCAGTGGACATCCCAAGCTGAGACACCGCTCTGCCCCCAAGAGACAATCAGGGTCTCCTAGACTCAACCAAACCTCTGTCTATCCGAAGTATACCCCATCCACTTCAAGGCTCGAAAAACCAGGCCTGCGCTAGAGACACAGACAAGAGAAAATTCATATAGATTTTAGGTAGAGGATAGGAGGTGAGCTTTGCAGTCACACAGACTGAGGTCATCATTCCGACCCTCAGCTTCCTCATCGGAAAAACGAGGGTGATCGCGATGCTGTTGTGTGGGAAATATTTGGCACATGGGTGTGGCTTCCACTGATGACTCAGCCTTCTCGCCATCTTTTCTAAAGACATTTACATTGCTGCTCCTCAAAGGAGGATGAAGCAAACCAGATCAAGTATTGTAGAGGTCTTTACTCCAAAGAAAGAGTTACAAAAACTAACCAACATGGGGTGGGGGGCTGGAGAGATGGCTCAGAGGTTAAGAGCACTGACTGTTCTTCCAGAGGTCTTGAGTTCAATTCCCAGCAACCACATGGTGGCTGACAACCATCTACAATTCAATCTGGTGTATATGTAATAAATAAATAAATCAAAAAAAAAACCTAACCAACATGGGAAGCCCATGTCCGTCCTCTAATTAGTAAAGTCCATTGCAGATACAGTTTGAGGATCCCTAATCCAAAAAGCCAAAACAGTTCAAAATCTGAACCTTTCTGATCACCTGTATAACACCACAGGTAGAAAATTTCTACACTTAGCCTCACATGACAGATCATACACTAAAAAAAAATAAAAAAAAAACCAAAAAAACAAAAAAAAAACAAAGCCCAAAAAAACAGCAGCATGCAAAAACCATTGTAGGAAAAGTCCTAGAGACTTTGTATATGAGGTGTATATAAAACATAAGTGAAGATAGATTTGGGTCCCCTCCCTCAGATCTCTCATTATACATACACCTATATTCCACAGTCTGAAATTCCAGCTACTTCTGGTCCCAAGCATTTTAGATAAGGGATGCTGAGCCTATCGTGTTTTTTTGGCTTCATCCTTTGGTGTTTGTCAGATGCCCTCATCTCTTGCCCAGGGACCAGATAGCTCAGGGCTCCTTTTATGGAAGCCAGACTGAGTTGAGTAGCTGCCAGTCTTCTTCCCCCAAAGAGAAAGAGCAGAGATAGGCTGCTAGATCTTGCTGGTGCTGAAGTTCAGAAGGCCGTCCACAGCGTCTAATTCTCCATAAGCAGCTTAATTTTATCTCTCCCGACACCTCCTCGTGCCTATGGGAGCCAAGCAGCTGGTAGAGGATGACTGTCCGAGAGACTGTGCCCATCTCTGTCTTCTTTTGCCCTGTCTCATGAGCGCTGTACCTTGAGCTCTGTTTCTTAGTACTTTTGCCAGCCTGCGTTGTTTTGATAGTTCGCCTCTTTGAAAGAACATCCCATGCTGAGAGATCTAGGAGCAATAGGAAACAGAGAAACACCCAGATGAGCAAAGGAAGCCAAGCTGGACCTGGTAGGTAAGGAATATTGCCAAGATCCATGCAGGCTAGATGTACTCTCCAGACGAGTCAGAGTTGCTGCTTCTCTCTCCGTAGCCATCTTCCTTGTCTGATTCAAATACTTCCCAGAACCAAGTGTGGATGTTGGGCTCATGAATCTGGACCAAGGTGTCAAGTCTAAAAGCCTTCTCATGCAAGGAAGCTTTGGGTGAGGGGTGGGATACATAGTAGGGAGAGAGTGTAGTGGCAGAGAGTGTACGTCCTGCCTGTGAATGTGTCCACTGCGCAGCTGCTAGCACCAGAAGCATTGCCAGAGGTTTTGAAATTTGTTTTCCAAGAAAAAGCAAAAATCTAATGGTGTGTGTGTGTGTTTGTGTGTGTGTTGTGTGATGTGCAACATTTCTAACTTTTGACACATAGAGAAGTCTTATTGTAAAATGGTAGGGAAGAGGGGATCCTTAGACCATTGACTAAACCATTCTGGTCTCTTTATTGAATAGTTTAACATTTCTGGCAAAATGATGCTTTCAGAGGCCTTGAATATCAGTATTTAGAACAAATTGTTTACCAGTTATTCAAAAAATAAAATACCCAAGCATAGTGGCACATGCCTTTAATCCCAACACTCAGGAGGTAGAGGAAGGTGGATCTCTGTGAGTTCAAAGCCAGCCTCATCTATGTAGAGAGCTCTAGGGCAGCCAGAACTACATAGTGAGACCCTGTCTCCCCCCAAAAACTTCATTCATTAACTAACCAAAAAATTAAAAATTAAATAAAAACTTGTATGTGAAAGATCCATTTCTGACCTGATTGCTAGGCTGTTATTCTGTTCATTGCAGCCTCCTTCAATTGTCCCCCACCTAGAATGACCTTGACCACAATTCAATACAGAAATCACAGGAAATTGGGGGGGGTTACTGAAGGGATGGGCAGATGGGCGGGGTAGACAAGGCATTCATAAAGAAGCAGCCGAGCCCTCTAGAGACCTGGTTATCATAATGCCTCCCAGCATGCTCCGGAAACTCTCATGACCTTCAGCGAGGCCCTCAGCCTCTGCTTTGGTCTCTTCCAGCCGTAACTGCAATGGCTCTGCCCATCTGCCCAGGTTACAGTGAGAATAACAGGGGGTCCGGAAAGCACTCTGGAAAACAAAGAGCATTCTAGCAACCGTGAGCTTTTTTTTTCTACTCTGAGGCAGGAGGACATCTGTGTGGACCCTAGGGACCTTGCTGTTATTAGCCAGATTAAACAGACAGTTCTTCTGCTTGTCATGGCCACAGCTGCCTGCCAGCACCTGGGGTGCGCAGGGGACTGCAAGGGAGGTGGACTTACAGCAGGAGAGGGCAGGTTGGCACCCAGGGCCAGCTCTACCATCACCAATGCCAGTCCCGGTGAACTATGGTGCATATAGATACTCCTGAAGCAAGCGGGTCTGTTCTGACTCCTGGATCATTCACCACCAAAGGGGCTAGCTCTGGGCCTGCCTTGAGAGTTGTTTAAATTTTCAACCTTTTTACTCTTTGGTTTCTTTCCCTCTCATTCAGGAAGGAATGAGAAATGATTTCACTGTAGTTTCAAGGGCACGACCAGTCAGTCTGGGTTATAAGGGAAATGCTCAGGACCCAGGTTTGCTTGACTTAGGAGCTCTGCATTCTGAAACTTGCCTTTGTCAGTCATAACATCTGCTCAACCAGTGTTTCACCCACTTCCTGTGTTGTTCTGTGAAGGAGGGGACACAGAGCTATGACCATAGCGGAAAAGGTCCCTTGTGGGTAGGAAAGCCGAACCCAAATTGGAGCTGCCTGCGAGGAGACACCCCTAATGTTGCATATGAAGTTGTGTGTCCGAATAAAAGATAAGCATAAGTAACGAAGGGAGAAATTGAAGAGATGACATTTGTGTTAGCACAGATTACATACATGGCAAACAAGGAAACTAACCAATCTCCTCAAGTCACAGACTGAGGTGAGTGGGAGGAAGGAATTGTATAGGGGACTGTGAGAAGCAATCTGGGATTGCAGGGTCCTGATGAGGGTGCAGGAGTCCCAGATGGGCCTTCCTGAGGAGGGTGAGACTCAGGGCAGGCCTAGCTGAGGAGGGTGAGAGGATCAGGGCAGGCCTCCCTGAGGAGGGTGAGAGGGTCAGGGCAGGCCTTCCTGAGGAGATGCCATTTGAGCTGAGAGTCCAGCCTTCCTGAAAAGGGGTAGAGAAAGGGTTCAGAGGGTCAACCATAGGGTGCCTGAGAAACAACAGGTGACCAGTGGGGTTGGAGGGTAATAGATAAATGTAGCAGGCTTTCTTGGACCCCAAAATCATGACATGGAGACTTATTACTAATTATGAATGCTCAGCCTTAGCTTTGGACTTGCAGCTTGCTTTTTTTTCTCTTGAGTTAACCCACTTCTATCGATCTCTGTGCTGCCCTGAGGGTGGTTTACCTCATCTGTGTACCGCCCATCCTGCTTTCTTGCTTCCTCTGTGTCTGGCTAGCTGAACCCCAGCTGACTGGCTGCCCTCCAGCCCTGCCTGTCCCTCTTCTCCCTAACTATTGGCCATTCAGCTTTTTTATTAGACCAGTCAGGTGTCTTAGACAAGCAAGGTGGAAAAAAAAACAATACATCTTTACAAAGTTAAACAAATGTAGCATAAACAAAAGCAGTACACCTTTCTATAGTTAAACAATTGTTTACAATGCACACAAATGTAACACATCTTTACTTAGTTAAATATTCTATTCCACAACAGATGAAGGTATGAGGTTACAATAAAGACCAGGAAGGTGTTTGTGCATGTGTGTGCCTACACATGGACACATTTCTTCCCTGGGAGGATGACCTGTAACTTCCATCAGATTTGCAATTAAATCGGTGACCCAAACAAGCTCCAAGGAATTCTCTGAATCAAAAACTGCCCTAACTCTGTCTACTAAAGCCTTACAACAATTGTACCAAATGATTTTTTTCCTCTTTGTGATTCCTGGAAGCCCTGAATTCTAAAACAAGTGAGAGAGTGGGGGGGGGAGAGAAAATGCAGTGTTGGGCTCCACTCCAAGCCTTTGTCCGAGGCTGCAGGTGTAAGATACGTGTAGGTAAAAGGCCAGGTGCTTATTCGAGGCAAGATGCAGGCGGCCGTAGAGTGTGTCGCACAGCATGCGTGGTGATGGGAGGAAAGTGAGGAGGGTCTAGGAAGTCCCTGGAAGCAGCTTCTCTTTCCCTGAGCTGCAGCAGAAACTCAAGGCCACGTGGATGAGGGATGGCTACTTTCCAGCAGTCCCAGCGGGTACAGCCAGCCCTTGCTCCACTAGCAATGACAGGAGGCCTCTCTTCTGCCTGCAGCCTCCTCAATGCCAACAAGATCAACTGCCTGCGGGTGAACACCTTCCAGGACCTGCAGAACCTCAACCTGCTCTCTCTGTACGACAACAAGTTGCAGACTGTCAGCAAGGGGCTCTTCGCTCCTCTACAATCCATCCAGACGCTGTGAGTACCCTGCCCCGGCAGCTGCAGAACCCTACCACCAAAAGTGGTGGGCTGGGGACCCCGTGAAAGGGTTTCTAGCTCCTGCAACAGGGGTGGGAGAGGAAGCTCAAAGCACTTAACGGTGCTGAGTATTCCGGTGGGGCCTGGTCATGCTGAGTGTTTATCTCACTTTCAAACATGCAGCCTCACAACAACCCAGGAGAATGCCACTGTCACCCCCAGATTCTATGTGAGGAATCCAAGGCCCTGAAGGAGTGTGGTGCTTACCCAAGGTCACAGCTAGTATGAAGCAGGACTTGAATCCCAGTAAAACCTTGTGACTGTGCTGGTAACCACAGCACCCATGGTACTGTTCTAAGCAGTCTCCATATCCTTCCTGTAGCTTCTGGCATCCTGCAAAGCCAAGCCTCTGTCTGATACAGGCTTCCTGGGGATACCTGACATGCACACACGCACACACAGGCGCGCGCGCACACACACACACAGCCCTCAGCTCCCAAGTATTGCTGGTGTGTGTAAATACTGCAGGTAAACAGATGACATGAGTACACATCTCAGTCTGTGGTCTTGACATTTCCAACCTCAGATTTCAGTCCCTGTTCCAGGCCCGCCATGAGCCTGGGGGTCTCCTGGAGACCCTGGAAGTCATCTGGCACTTATTTCCTAGTAGTGAGAGGCAAGAACCAAGATAGAACGAGAACAGCTGCTTGTTATTGAATGCCGACCACGTGTGAAGCCCCATGCTTAGTGCTGTGGGGTTTTTCTTGCTGTTCAGAGGAGGCGATGCCTACGGCACCCCCGTGATGATAAGGAGAATAACAACAATACGATCTACTATATATGGAACACCCACCATACACCAGTCGCTGTGCTAGCTGCCTTATGCGCCTGGTGTCACCAAGCTTGGAGAAATAAAATGCATGCTACTTTAAATGTAAACTCTAAAGCTCTCTCGCCTTGCATTGCCCCATCAGAGCCGCCATGGGTGGAGTGGAGACAGTCAGCAGTAGGTCCTGCCCCGAGAGGGGAGAGCTGGGAGGACGATTGCCCAGACCAGATGTTGGCTGCATCTGTGCTGCCTTTGGCAGACAGCTAGCTAGCCGCAGACCCCTTCTTTGAATTCTCTCTGTGAGCAGCACCCCCTCCAGGCCTCCTGGGGCAGCAGAGAAAGGGCCTCGACACCAGTTTGCTGGCAGCACCAGTTTGCTAGAGCCCAGCACGAGGCAGGTGATGGTGAAGCAAGGTACCTCAGGTCACTCCGGATTAACAGCCCTGTCCCTCTTTCAGCCACTTAGCTCAAAACCCATTTGTTTGCGACTGCCACTTGAAGTGGCTGGCTGACTACCTTCAGGACAACCCCATTGAGACAAGCGGCGCCCGCTGCAGCAGCCCACGCCGGCTGGCCAACAAGCGCATCAGCCAGATCAAAAGCAAGAAGTTCCGCTGCTCAGGTAATCAGGTTACTGGAGTGGGGGCCCCACTTTCTGACTCTGAAATACAGCAGCCCCAGAGAGGCCAATAATCCAATCTGGAGGACAGCGAGCGCTGTAATGGCTCCTGGGGAGCATCTTTGCAAATTAAATTGGGGAAATTCAGTTAGCCCTCCAGAAAACCAATTACCTTATGGATTTAAAATAAAACACACTCACACAATAAAAGCATGGGGGAGGAGTGGGCAGCTTGGGAGAAACAGAACCCAGGCGCAGCCACTCCTCCCCGAGCTTGGTGGAAGCTGGAGTCTGGGCAGCCTTCACACACGTGCGCTAGAGAGCAGGCCAAGATTTATTCCGTAGTCTCTGAAGCAGATTCCCCACATGGCACAGCAATGCACAGCCCAGCCCGGCCTGCGGCCAGGCTTTAGTGCAGCGCTCAACCATAATGGGTTGGGTTACAGGTTTCACAAACACCTTCCCTATCTCCTTGAAGCAGATGGCTGCTCTCTGACGACATGGGGAACAGCAGGCTGTGGGAAGAGGCAAAGTCTGTTCTCCCATGCCCAGCTCTGTCTAGAGACTGTCTTCCTCCCACCTCCACCCGGGAAAGGACATGGAGACAAAGGGCAAGAGAATTCACAGCCCACCTTGGAAAGAAGGGCAGTCTCCTTGACCAGTGGCTGCATGAGCAAGCAGTTAGACATCATTATCATTTTTCTCTTTTTGTACTGATAAAGATCAGAGCTGTGCTCTGCTGGCCATGGCTGATAAATCAACAGCAGGAGGTCCTGAGATAGGCTAAGCCAACCCTGATAGTGTGTGTCTACGCAAGAACTGTGCTCCCACTCATATGAGAGAGTGCTCAGCCAGTGTGTTCTCCCAGGAACAATGCCAACATGGGGTCTGGCCAAAGGCAGACCAGCAGGAAGATTTTTGGCTCCTTGTACCATGTTCTTTGTGCTTTAAGTCGAATTCTATCGTTTGTGTCCCTGGAGTGATAAGCTTTAGCCTTTTATCTTATTTTGTTTGCAGAGGTAAATACTTGGAGAGGGTCTAGAGAGATGCGGAGACTTTGTGGCAGTAGGAGAACTCGTAGTCTAGTACCCAGCATAGTGACTAGAGAGATGACTTACTATGAGGAACACTATGCTGAGTGATCCTAGTTTGATTTGTCTGTTCTAGTAGCTACTTGAGTCAGCTGTGGGCTCCAAGGTGAAGGGCCACCCGTGCATCATAGTCACAGCCAGTAAGTAGGGTCAGGACCAGGCTCCACGTCGATGTCTCCTTGACACTATTAATATCTAGGAGAAAGGCGGTTCAACTGCTTAAGCTGCTTACTTCCTAGTTTCTTGGATCCACTTATAACCCTCAAACTTTTTCCTTCAATTCCTTCCTAAGCCTGCTAACATATCTGGGTAGAAAGTCTCCCTCCAACACCAAGTGTCATCTATAGCAGACCAGTCCTTCTCAAGACTCTCCTTGTGACTATCTCCAGCATTTATCCCCTCTTTTGTCTTTGCCTACTCAAGTCTGAGTTAGTTAGTTTGGCCAGCTAGTGGTTCCCACGGGAAGGATCCATGAAGTCAGAGGAGGACAGGAAGCCAGCTGCCATCCTTGACCCTCAGTCTTGTCTACACCCGGAACCTCAAAGTGAGTCTAAACCCTGGCTGGTGGTCCAGGGATATAGTTGACACTGGATCCAGTGGCTAGTACCCTATAGTATTTTGGTAATGGCTGTGACCTGGCATTGACTGAGGCTGGGACATGCAGCAAGGTATGGGTGATACATACAGAAAGAACAGAGTAGGGAACAAGAAATAGACAGTGGATAGGAAGCAATAAAGCTAGTTTTGAATCTAGTGCCAGTGTCTACCTGTCTACCTCGGTGTTTACAGGATCCCAACTTCCTATGTGGGACAAGAAAAAAGAAACAGGGAGGAGAGGACAGAACTCTTGAGCTGGCTTTGTCTAAAATATGAAGTAGAGAGCCTATTCCTGTAGGTTGTCTTGCTCAGAGTTCAAATAGCTTGACTTAGAGCATTTGGTATGCTTTTATGTAACTGTGGGGGAGAAGCAGCGAGATTACCACTGAGCTCCAAAAGCCTGGGCTTTGAGAAACACCAGGACCCATACCTACCCTCGCCTTGGGGAAGACAGAACCCATAGCCCTAAAGATTTGTGTTTCCATGAAGTCCAGAAAGGGGAGGGGGTGAGGGATGGCAGATGACACGAACTCGAACTGACAGATAATAACTCTGCATTTTACTTTCCCCTAAAAGCAGCCCCCTTTGAAAAGACAGCTGATGTGATTAGGAGCCAATTTGAGGGCTGCTTCTACAACATGCACAGCCTCTCCCTGGATAGGGCGTCTGGCTTCCCAGCTGCGTTGCTCTGCCACTATCAGCTGTATCCACCACCCTGGACCGAGATCAGTTTAGGGATGAATGCTGCCCGCCAGGAATGATCTAACTATCAGATTAAGTCCTTCAGCACAGGTCCCACCCCCGGGGAGCACTTGGCAGCTGAAGGACGGACACTGCCTGTCTTCTATCTGGCCCTTTGTTTAAGAAGAAGCCATTCTTATGGAAAGGACAGGACTCTTTGGGTACAGCTCAAGGACACTTTAGAGACCTCAGAGTTCATCCAGTCCCCTCTAGAGGCAAAGTTGAGAACCACAGCAGAAACATCCCAGATTCAGGCTGTCACTGTCTATCCATGACCTGAAATACTGTGGTGATTTTAGCATACTAGGAAGATTCCAGATCGCTTGCCTTTGGGACCCTCAATGTCTTTTTAGGAAAGCAAAGCAAAGAGAAAGCCCAGAAGGAACTCTATAAATTACATTTTATTTTATTTGGGGGAAGGGAAAAGGGAGAGAGAGAGACAGAGACAGAGACAGAGAGACAGAGAGAGAGAGAGAGAGAGAGAGAGAGAGAGAGAGAGAGAGAGAGAGAGAGAGAGAGAGAGAGAGAAGAGCACAGCATGAAACAGCAGAAGTATGGAGATGAGAGGAACTTTCAGGAGTCTGTTCTTCCACTATTTGGAGCTTGGGCTTGGTAGCAAATGCCTGGTGGCCCATCTTACCAGTCATACAAGGAGGTTCTAAAATTTGTGAAATGTGCCCTGCCCATACTGAGGTCCTGATCAAACTCACGGGAGAAATCTTAGAATCAGGATGTTCAAGATCTCTGCAGCTCCAGGTGTCAACCTGCAGTAGAGCCCACATTGCCTTTATTAGTTGCAGTCTGTAAGATTGGGATGGGGAAAGAGGTGAATGGGGCTAGGCAAAGGCATGGGTGTACACTGTCTAACTGGATCATTATTCCAGAAAACAACCACAGACTGCTGAGATACTGGGAATGAGAACATCCTGTCAAAGAGCCAGTCCCCAAAGCACATGGTAGAGGAGAGTGGACTGTTCCTTCTGTCAGAGATCAAGTGTCAAGCAGGGATGGTCAGTCACATGGCTATGGCTCTGTTTCCTTGAGAGTGCACAACTCCAGTCTGATGCCAAGTAGAAAGAAGTCTGGTTTATGGACGGTAGGGTATACAGATGGGGTCCATGACACACAAAACCATCAGACTGGGTCTACCTCATCCTCTCCCAGGATTCCCAGCCAGAGAAGGAATGTAGAGATCAAAAGGACCCTAAAGTTAGATATTTTACCCTCCAGCTAATGACCTGGTTCCTTGTGTTACTCTGACAAAGGCCCCTCATCAGAAGCCAGCCTCTAACCACTGTCCATGCAATAGCACTAGCTCTGTGTAAGTGTTCGCAGACCGTGGTGACTGTAGGTGTCTCATTCCCAAACCTAAGGCCCCACTGAGTCTCCCTTCTTTGTCCAGCTGAAAGTAGGTGGTTTTAATTCTACATTCTTCCTCTACTACACCTCAGGCCATCTGGGGTGAATTGGCCCAAGAGACCCAGGGACCCTGCAAGGTACTCGGGAGCCCTCTGATGTTGTGGGATGTTAAAGGGAGCTTTTGCCTGAAGAGGAGATTATGCTGGGCTAGACCAATGAGAACTATGGAAAACCTCTTTTATTAAAGGGCATAGACTGCCACTAGGCCCCTCAGCTGTGGGGTCAGCTCTAAGTGTGAGAAGATGCATTGTTGACTTTCATGTCACGTCAGATCCCACGGTGGGATGGGGCAGCATGTAACTGGTGTGTCATCTGCCAGGATGGCTGTGAGTGTCTGATGGCTTCCCACCTGTCTTTCTGTCCTACTGAGTCTCCCTGGGGTGGGGCGCAGGGGGTGGGGCCCCTGTCTTTGGCAGGATCCAGTGGACCACACTACTGACACTAATCACGCTCGGTGGGGGCCTGCTCTGGCTCCCGCTTCTCCACGCTGCTTCCTCTGAGCTCCTGTCCTCTCTCTGGCGCTGCTTCCTGACCTTGACTCTGACCAGTTGCCGCGGGGCTTTCCTTTGTGCTTGATCTAACCATGTGGTGGAACGATGGAAACGGAACATGGTTCTGTCAAGCACCGCGGAAAGCACCGTTCTCTCCTGCAGCTTGGCTCGCCGCCATCGCCGCCACCGCCGCTGGACTCTTCTCTGCTCTGGATCACCACGCCTGCCAGATCCGCCTCTCCCAGTCTCAGTTCACAGAGGGATTGGGGGTGGGAGATCCTGAAGGAGTCAGGGACAGAGGTTTAGAAAAACCCACTGGGGCCACACACTAAGAGTATCCACAAATGGAGTAACTGTGCCCCAAGTCTGATTCTCATGTGACCCAGGAGTGACAGCTAGGTCCCGACTTCCCATTTGAAGAAGACAAGTATACCTAAGGCGTGGGCCCCGTTGTTTCGTGGGGGAGTCCCAGCACAAGGCCACCGAGTGGTAGCTAATGCAAAGAGTGAGTCATCCTGCTCATGACTTTCACGGGCACCTCTCTTGGCATGCCCTTCATTTAAAATGAATGCAGGCATGAGAACAGATAGAACAGACATGGGTCAGAGACCTTGAACTTGAACTGGGCCTCCTTCTGACCCCCGTTCTCACTCCTCGTGAGTACTTGGTGAAACCTGATGCCCAACCTGTTTTCTTAACCTTGGACCACTTTTAACATGGAAGTGTGGAGCTCTCCGTCTGGTGCCGTTTCAGAGGCCAGGAGAGGTCTGCGCAAACAGTGCCTGTCTCCGAACACAGAGGGAGGGGTCTTGGCACCTTCTCTTTAATTTGTTTCTTGATAAATCCTGGGCCTGGTGTAACCAGAAGACTTTGTTGTGGTTCTATCCTAGAGTGTGTGTCTTACTGCATGAGTAAGAACTAACGTGAAAACAAACCCTTACTTAACAGTAGGAGCCGAATTCTGTGCACCAACCAAGTTGTGTGTCCCTAGCTATCTCCTCTCTGATTGTAACTCAGAGACGGGCCCAGCCACTGACGAGTAATGGATATCCTACTGGTCTCTCTGAACTTTTGAACATATATAGAGTTCTTACTATTGGTCAGGTTCTGAATGCTTAACATCATCACCCTAAATGCAATAACACTTTAGATCCCCTTTTACAGATGAGAATGTTGAGGCAGGATATTAACTAACTGGCCCTGGGATAATCTAGCTCCCAATTGGCTGCACTTTGCCTCGGTGCTATCAAGCCCTTCCTCTTCTGGACACTTTGCTTTGAGTGGAAAATTTTTGGAAACTTTGACTTGAATTGATAGGGAGTTGAAGATGTTTTAATCATTCTCTATCCAGCTTACATTTGTTATTAGAAATAGCTTGAGTAAAAAGGGAAGAAAGTGTTGTTCAAGTGGCTCTTCTTCTACAACAGGAGCATACAATATGTCCTGGGTATAAGCATCCGTAATAACGCCCTTTCTCAGCATCTCCATGATGCTATGGCAGTAGGCATGTGGCTATACCATGGGTCTCTCCCTCTACTTTCAGGAAGGTGACTGAGCTACGGGGATAGCTTTATGCCCAAATGATATCCAAAGTCATTCTAAAACAGCTGGTGTTTTTCAACCACAGGTGTCTAGTTCTCCCTGCCTGGCCTAGGAATGGATGTCTGTGTGTGTGCAATGTCCTCGATTCCATTCACCACTCATGACTTGTCCCTGTGCTTGTCCGTATCCCTTTCTTTTCAAGCTGATGAGCCCTGACAGGTCTTTGAACACCCACACCCCAGTTCCTCTTTCTGAGGTTCTTCCTCTCTTCCCGCCCATCTTGAGCACGCTGGGATAGAGGAAGAGAACTCTGGACACATACACTGGCTTCCCCCGCTGACCAGATAATGAGGTACTTTAGATGCCTCACACTCCCCTCCCAGACACAGATATAGAACATGGGTGTATAAAAATAAATAAATAAATAAATAAAAATTTGCTGTCTGTCTTCACCTTTCACCCAACCTCTGTCTATTAAAGTTTGTCTGTGATTGTGGACCACGCGTTGTTGTTCTGAGATGTCTGCAAGTGGGGAAGAGGCCTACTAGGGCAGAGGCAGGCAAAAGCTAGGTGATGTCAGCTCCTCTGAGGCCCGCTCCAGCTGGGGCTGAACTTTATGGCCTGTCTTCAAATCCTGCAAGATCCCTCCCACCTGAGCTCACCCCAAAAGGAGGCGCTGCAACCTATTTCAGTTGGTTCTCTCCTCTGAAGTATTTCTGGCAGTGACAAATACGCATTGAGATTGAAATTGACTTTTAAAGCTCTGGAAAAGTTAAAAATACTTTTGGGTAGTTATGAGCATTAGGCATAACAAATGGCTCCGAGGAACCCTGGGTAGCTTGCGTAATGAAATATGAAGTGACGGAGGTGGCATTTCGTGCTGGCTCTGACTGGGAAATGAACTTTTTCGGTTATGTACATACGCTGTTATTAACATTTCTGGTTCCCACTCATATAAAATATCACTTTCCGACCCCCTCGTTATTACAAACCAGGGCAATAACGAAAACAGCAGGGGGAAAAATGCTGGAGAGAACACATTAGTCCGTCGAATCTAATTGCAAAATCATTTCATTAAGATGGGTCAGCAGCTCCATTGCAGAGGTCTGCCAGTTATAACCTAACGATACTACTGAGAGCGATTCCTGCTAACTACAGACTGCTCTCACCTTGATTAAAACGAAAATGCATTTAATAGGCGGCCGTCCCCAGCCAGAGCACGACTGCCGGCTCACAGTAAAGTGCAAACTGGGCTCCCTCCTGTCTTTCTGCCTTTGATCAGTAGTCAGGGGTCCTCTGTTTCTCAAGTATCCCATTTCAGACATGTTCCGATGAAAACATAACCATGCACATGCAAAATGCCCCCCTATAACATCGCCATGTAGTTCCACTGACAAGACCAGAATGGGTTTTCATCTGGCAAGAGTTGCAAAAATTACCTCACACTCTGATATATCTAAAGAGAAATGCTGCAGGCTCAGGACTTAGTCAGTGGGTTGATGCGTGCAGGCCAGGGAAAAGATTCCTGTAAAACATTGGACCAGGAAGCTGATTAAAGATGTGAGATGTACGCATAGGTTCTGTTTATACAAGGCTAGGAGGTACAGAGGGAGATGAGGGAGGTAGGTGGGAAGGCAGTAGAGGGAACGAAAGGGATACATCCAGACTTCTGACTCCACGTTTCAGCTGGACAGTGTCACTAGAGAATGAGAGGCCCACCAATTTTGTTCCCGACCAGCAGTGACCACAGGGAGATAAATGGGAACAGAGCACGCGAGAGCAGGGGAGAGAGGCAGGCATTGTTGCCTCCTTGTCAGAGCTCACTGGAGGAGAAACCCATTCAGTCTGCCTCCACCACATCAGACTTCGTGTTTGTTGTGAGAGACGTAAGGATACAGGTTCCATCACAAGCTACACTAAAACCTACCTAGCATTAGCCTTAGTCATGTGGGTCTCTGAAAGGTAGCCCTAGTCCATTCGCCATGCACCGAGAACCCATAGAGCTTAGGGTCTTCATCTACAAAGCGAAGTTCTAACCTCGGGGGTTAAAAGGAACCACCCATTTGAGGTTTGGAGAAAAGCAGCTGGCTGGCTGCTGGTTCAAGTGCAGTTAACTGTCAGCTGCTACCATCAGCTCCCGTGAAGTTTCTATAGCCTCCAACAACCAGATGTTCTGTCAAGATCTAGGAAGCATGGGAGTAGAGTCGCACATGTCCATACTGTGCTTGCCTTTTCCTGGAGACTCTGCCTCTGGTATAACTCTCATCTTCACACAAACCCCTGGAGAAATAGGAGCTAGGAAGTTGCAAAGCCTGACCAAATGCACTGCTCCAACATAGGCACCTCTCTCACTCTGTGTCGCCATGCTAATGCTTCCAGCCATTCACCAAACGCATAGTGTTCATGTACTCAGTCACTTCAGAAACACACACAGGATCCTCAGGGGCTGGTGGCATTCCACTCATGCCTTAGATGAACATGAACTGAGCTCACATTTTTATACCTAGCAATGCGCAAATGAAATGTGGGTGTGAGAGCATATATAAGCCCCAGCACAACACCCTCATGTCAGGAGAGCCGCATGTCCCTCCTCATTGCGACTAGCATAATTCATGTGCTCACAGAGGTCTGTCTGACTGCCCCCAAGGGCATGTCTCAGAGACATCAGTCTGTCAGGCCTGTTGCCATCAGCAAATGACCTTGAAATAAATGAAATTTTGAAAAAAATAAATCTTAGCTCCAACTTCTAGCTCATGGGAACTGGCCTTTAACTGGCATTAACAAGAACGTCCTCTATGTGGAAGTCAGGTCTGACCCTGGGTGCATTTTGTTTTTCACTGTGTTTGAGAATTGGATTCATTGCCCATATATTTTAAATAGCTGGCTTCTCTTAACACAACAAAACAAAGAAATCTCAGACAGCTAGCTATAAGCCAAATTCTCAAAGCATCAGAGCTATAGGCTCCGGATACCCTAGTGCTCCATCCTCATCAGAGTCAGGGAAGATGCTGGTTTGAGTACCAAATGAGTGTCTGGCCTCCTTCACTCATTGCCTGCAATGCCAGGAAGACCTCTTCTCAGACCTTAGCCCTGCCCTCCATTAGTCCCTACAAAGATCCAATCTTAGTCTCCAGTTCATAGATGGTAAGCATTGTGGAACCAGGAATCTCCTACAACTGTAGGCTGGATTCTGTGTAGGTACCTTGTGGTATTTCTCTGACAGCATCTGTAACATTAATCGACTTCTCAAAATGTCCATGACCCATAAATGACTAAGAGCCCACAGATCTGAAGCCTGGCTTCTTGGAAGACAGAAAGTGATGAGAAAGATCATGTAGGAAACAACAAAAATGAAGGGCTTGGAGAGTGCCAGCAAAATGGCCAAACAGCTGTCAGTACTGTCTGCTACTTGATACCCTACCATATAAGCAGTTTCTCCCAAGCCTGCATACACACACACACACACACACACACACACACACACACACACACACACACACACACCCCTCTGCCTCCTAATTCACCCTTTTACCTCATTCCCCACCTCACCTCCCCACAACTTTAGACCTTGTGCCGGGAAACCCAATGATGATGACAAACCCCTCTTTGGCCCCACATAGGCTCCGAGGATTATCGCAACCGATTCGGCAGTGAGTGTTTCATGGACCTCGTGTGCCCTGAGAAGTGTCGCTGCGAGGGCACCATTGTGGACTGCTCCAACCAGAAGCTGGCCCGCATCCCGAACCACCTCCCTGAATATACCACTGACCTGTAAGTCCCGCCCCTGCCTATATCTCTTCACACTTACCTAGTCACTACTTGGCTGAGAAAGTCACCCAGGCATGCCTGGGCAGGTTGCTTACAAGAGAAGACCACTCATTGGTTCTACGAATGCTTTCTGAATGCTCACTATAAAGTAGGCGCTGCTCTAGGCTTACCTTTCTACAATGAACAAAGAAAATGACGCCTCCTGGCCCCTAGAAACGTACCCTATCACCAGAAAAAAAATAGACATTAAATAAAAATCAATACTAGGCAAAAAATACAACAAAGATGGTTAAATGTTTCTGAGTTATCTAATAGCCACTCCAGAAAGGGACATTGCTTTATCCAAAACTGGGCATGGCTGTGAGGGCAGTCTGACACCCCAGTGATCACCAGGGTTAATTCTGCCAGTCTGGCCAGCTAGGTGGGTGTCCCCTCCCTCCTTCACTGCTCCATGTGTATACCCCCAGATGTGGCACACTTGGCTAGAGAGGACGACCTTCCCCGATAGAGCCTCCAAACAGTCTCTCCAAGTCTAAAAAGGGACAAACTAAAACTTGAAGCTTGATAGAGGATAAAAGATGGCCTGTGGGGCTAAAGAGACCTGACATTAACCCCACCTCTGTTCCCTCCAGCCTCGCTGAGACTGGCCAAGCTGTCTCTCAGACCTGAAGCCCAGTTTCCCAGTGAGGGAAGGTTGCGGGCATAATGTCTTCCTCTGCGCTTTAGAAGGTCTAGGAGACACAAGCATACCGTTGCTTCTGACTTTGGGCACAGAGTGAGCGCTGGGTAGACAGTGGCCGACTTGTGACTATTGTTGCTGTCTTTGACTTCTCCAGTCCTTGGAGGGCACAGCAAGACTCTGAGCATGGAGATGCTGGGTGCAGGGACCCTGAGCCCCTTTGGAAGACGGAAGTGGTCAGGAAGAGATGAGCAACTTGGGCTCAGGAGACCCTGAGGAAACTTCCCTGGGGGTTCAGGTTACCATTGGCACCCCCCCATAAAATGAACGCGGTGTTAGTTACTTGATTGGGTGTTTAAAGAACAATGTGTGTCTATGAGAGTATGTAAGAAGCCAACATCCCATGAAGGAGGCATGGGAGGAGGGGTCAGACGTAGTGTCTCTCTGCCCTGTCCTATCCACTGCTCCCTGCCGAGCCCCTCACCTCATACTGAAGTTTCTCATGATCCCCTTGAACTTTACTGAATGTGAGGTTTGGGCAGAGCTCAGCCAAACCACGTGAGGAAGAGTGGCAGGCGAGTAGCAAAGGCAGGCCTCAACCCCAGCTAAGCCCTGCTGCTTCTGCCCTCCCGTATAGGCGGCTGAATGACAATGAAATCTCTGTCCTGGAAGCCACTGGGATCTTCAAGAAGTTGCCCAACCTGCGAAAAATGTAAGTCATGTTGGGGGACACGGCAGCCACCTCAGCTTCCTGACCCCTAACCCTTCGCTCCCACCCCTGAACTTCCTCCTGTCCCCTGCTGTGTCCTGGACTGGACCAGGGACACAACATGGACAAACATGAAGCTTGGCTGTCAATTGAGTTGTCAGGTATCAGGTGGATTGCATGCTCCACACCTCCTGGACTCCCTTCCGTTGTCCCCTCTACTTGTCCCTACCCTCAGCCCACATTCAGCGTCTACCTCAGAAGGTTGAAGCAGGACTTGGATCTATGACAGCAATGAAATAGGGGTGTGTGGGACTCTGTGGTACTTGGCATTTTGGGTGAGGTCTGCATGGGAGGGGCACATCAGAAAGGGATCCCCAGCTGTTCCCAGTCAGTTTGGCCCCAGAGTCCCCTGGTCTGAATAGAGTCTGCTCTTAGGCAAGGACCCACACACTGTTACTGGCTTCCACAGTGCATGGCTTCTTGTCCCAGTCCTTCCTCTCTCTTCCTAGCAGTTGGGACCGAGTCATAAAGACAGCAAGAAGGATATTGCCCCTGCAATAGATAGCCCTTGGCCTTGGCCATGCCTGCCTCATGGATATCAATTTCCTTTCCCCCCTTTTTTTAAATTTAAGTTAGAAACAAGTTTGTTTCACATGTCAATCCCAGCTCCCTTTCCCTCCCCTCCTCCCCATCCCTCCCCACCAGGCCCCGCCCAGTCCCCCACCCAGTCTCCACTCCGATCCCCAGGTAGATCCCTCCATGGTGGCTCTCCAGAGTCTGTCATGTCATCCAGGGTAGGATCTAGACCCTCCTTCAGGAGTCCAGGCTGAGAGAGCATCCCTCATTGTGGGATGGGCACTCATTTCTTTGGTCTCCTTTCACCCATCTTGTGCTGGCTTCTTGTTCTGTGCTGGGCAGATGAGGGAGCCATAGCTCAGAGAGGTTCAGTGGCCTCTCTATGGCCACACGTTGAATGCATATCAGAACTGGCTCTCAGACTTGGGTCCATCTCAGTCCTAGCAGTGTGAGGTCAGGCTTGCTTCACTCCCCACCCCTCTGAGTGTCTCGGCAGAGGTGCCAGCATGGAGAGGGTGAGCTTTCACCATCTGACTCCCAGGGCACACTTGTCCTTAACTGTCCTTCCTATCCCACCCCACATCCCATATCTCCCAGCCTCACAGCGGTGTCTGTTTCTTCAACAAGGTAAATGCAGTTAGACTCATTGTTCCTCACCAATTCTATATTTACCAACTCATCTCTGTACCAAACTCCACGCAACTCTAAAATCACAATTCTCTAAGCTGTTTGTGTCATTGACATACATACGGTAGTGGAGGACCTACTCACGCCAGCATGTGTCCCTTAACTGGGACACCCATTCCCATTCCCAGCTGAGGCAGAACACAGTGATGCTATGCCTCCCGGGTTCAGCTCTCGAGCTGTAAGCAAGCATCCTCTTTGCTATTTATCCAGTGGCATGTGCTTTGCAGTTTTGTGCTTTTTCTTGCCAACTTTGGCCCAAGAACAGTGCTGGCACACTGACTAGACGCCCAAAGCCCGAGAAGGCTGCACTGTGCCTCACTGAGGGCACACGTGCTAGGAGGGGCTTCGTGTATTTGTTCAGGCATGAGCCCAACGCTGCTAGCCATGAGTGCCATGCTGATGGATCAATAGTACAGTAAATACAGCGTCTGAGCAGAAGCACTCACAGAACAAGCTTGTTATTGATGGGTTGATGGAAATGCCATGACCAGGGGCTCACAGGAGCCTCATCTAGTTTCCCCAGGAGCAGTGATTCAGTGTTCCTGGTGATGTAGAGTATAACAATCGTGAATTATGAGGACTGTCTGTAACCCCTCATTTCCTGTTTGTCGTACTTCCACCCATCAGCTCCCTGAGCCAAGGGAACAGACTCCTTCTAGGCCCTATGCAGCTGCTCTCTCAGTCACACCACTCATGGGTCCCTGCTGACTACAGCCACTGCCTTTAGACACAGACCCATGTAAATAAATCTGTCTGGAGCAGGAGATGAGCTAGCTCTCTGAAGGGACAGTGGAATCCAGAGCTGCCACTGTGGCCCAGCACCCATGAGCTCCTGGGACCCAGCACAGCTAGGAGCCACTTTTCATTTCTAACCAGAGAAAGGTACACGTTGGTTTCAACCTCCAGACAGATGTGGAGATGAATAGGGAGGTGAGAAAGGTGTTGAAATGAGTCAGGCTACACAAGTGCCGATTTGCCCAGCAAAGAGGATCGCAGGAGTCTGCTTCTGCAAAGAACACACAGTCCCTACACACGCCTTTTTAGGTGAAAGTCACATAAGTTGTGTTCCAACTTGTGATGGGGGATGTGAGCACCGAGAAGTAACCACTGTAGGCTAAGGGATGCAAGATTGCTAATGTGTTACAGGAAATGTTACAGGAGGCAACTGGTCCCCATCCTCAGCCACATGCAGCAGACCTGAGCATGGCCAGATGCAAGCCCAGATCTCAACTGAAAGAGCAGATGCCACTCAGCTAGTCCCTATATTTGCCATGCAGGAGCGAAGGTTGGGGCTGCCAAATACCCTGCATGCTGGCACTCATCCACCTGAGCTCAGCTCTGCTCTCATCCACTAGGTGATCCTAGGAGACCCTTTGGGGTGGGAGGGGATGGGGGCAATCAATTTCATCATTTGCATAATAAATTTGTTTTGTCTATGAATAATGACAAGGACCAGAAGTAAATAGGTGACAAGGTGCTGCTCAGAGAAGGAGTGTCTGCCTCGAACGCACATGACCCAGGGTTCAATCCCCAATACTACACAAACCCAAACAGGCAAATAGGAAGAAATAAGGATGAAAGGTTTAGCCAGTGTCTGTAAGCCCAGCAGTTCAGACAACCTCACATGCTCAGTGAGTCGGCCACATCCTCAGAGTTTCCTGTCCACAGTATGAATATCACCAGGCTTTGCTCCACCCAGAAAACCATGCATGCCTTCAGCCTGGACTACAAGGTGGTCCAGGAAATCCCTACTTCTGGTTCCCGAAAGAACCCTGGGAGCTAGAATTTTCCATGGCTGTGCAGGATCTGCCTGTTGTCACTGTCCTAGTGTGCTCTCCCATGCTGTGGACACCCGGTATCAGAGAAAAGGGCCTGCTCTCAGAGCTGGGACAGACTCAGGAATGGCAGCATTAAGGCTGGGTAGGAACAGGGATGCTGTGGGAAAACCAAGATCCCGGGACTGGGGAGACGAGGTTGTTGGTAGATTATTCACTGCACATGCATGAAGATCTATTGGATCTGAGTTGGATCTTCAGCACCCGTGTATATCCAAGGTCAGCTGCCTGTAATGCTAGAACTGGGGACACAGAGACAGGAGGAACCCTGGGGCTCACAGGTCAGTCAGTCTACCTGAATCAAGCAAGCTCCAGATTCAGTGAGGGACCACGTGTCAGAAAATAAGAACAACTGAGAAAGATACATGACTTAGATCTCTGGCCAAGGCACACACACACACATGTGTATTCACATGTGCACATACACACACGTGCATGCACGCACACACACACACACACACACACACACACACACATACACAAAAACCAAAACCTCCCAACTTGAATTCTGCAACTCAGTAATACAAGTGAGTGAGTCCTCATGTATAAATAATCATGTATAAAAAGGAGAGGTCAGCTGATGAAATGTTTCTGGTATCCCAGAATGCCTATCTTCGTAGCCCAGCTCTTTCAGCTGTATGAATCTGGGAACGTTACTCAATTTTCCTGGAACCCAGTCTCCTCATCCGTAAAATTGGACAGTAGTATCTATCTGTCGGGTATTGTTTGAGAGTCTCATGAGGTTATGGCGGTTGGCCTCTCCTAAATAAGAAGTATGCAACAGGTACAAAGTAAGAAGTGTCCACTTACAAGGGGCTCCCGCTGAGACCTAAAAGCCCCTCAAATGTGTTCACCCCCACTGGGGGTGAGCTACTTATGTTTTTCTCCACCCCTCCTTCGAGGACCACTGCTCAGTGGTAAAGAGAAGAAATAAGAATGAATCTTCCAGAGCGTTCAAAAGACGATTACACTGAAAGCCCTCTAAGTCCTGGGCTGTGTGCGTTGCTCCACCTGTTAAGGAGTACCTCCCTGTCCCAGAGCACAGATGCTAAGGACCCAGTGTCAGGGTGCTAGAGGTTGAGCTCCCTCCATCCACCTGATCCTCCTGCTTCTACCGCCTCTTTCTAGAAACCTGAGCAACAATAGGATCAAGGAGGTGCGAGAGGGTGCCTTCGATGGAGCAGCAGGCGTACAGGAGCTGATGCTGACGGGGAACCAGCTGGAGACCATGCATGGGCGCATGTTCCGTGGCCTCAGTGGCCTCAAGACACTGTGAGTACCCAGACATGGGCTCAGGTCCAGAGCGGGGAGGCAGGAGGCAGGGAAATGAGGGCTGGACTATCAAGGCTGTGGACAGGGAGCTGAGCCAGGCACCATCCTGGCCTGTGGGTCCCTTCCTCCCTCACAGAATCAGACTTCTCCACCTTTAACGCAAAGAAGCTGACATGCTGAGCCCACCAGCATGCTCACACACCTAAGCACATCCCACTCAGAGCCAGTCTAATGCACTCACGTGCATATTCATATCAGAAATGTACATACTGAGGGATACACACACTCACATACCTATTACTCATACACACGGAAACACATGCTGTGCCCCTAAACACATCTGCAAGCAAGCATCCATGTTCGAGCATATGCACATACACTGAACCCATTTGTGGGTCCTCTTCCTCCTGGAAGTACACATGTGTATACTGACAACCATACCATCTGTACAGGTGCACAGGGATAGCTATGGCTTGTGTTTACAGTGTGGCTTCGTTACTTATCTATTGCTGTGAATAGACACCATGACCAGGGTAACTTTAAAAGAAAGCATGGGGCTTGCTTATTGTTTCAGAGATTGAGTCCATGCCCATAGAGCAGTAACTGAGAACTTAGATCTGATCTACAAGAGGGAGGCAGAAAGAGGGAGGCAGAGAGAGTCGACTAGAATGACATAGACTTCTGAAACCTCAAAGTCTACTCCCAGTGGCACACCTCCTCCAACATGGCTACCTTCCTGACCCTCCCCAAACAGTTCTACCAACTGAGGACCAGGCTTCAAACATAGGAGCCCATGGGGGCCATTTTCATTCAGACCACCGCACAGTGTGTGAAGTACACAATCAAATTGTGTTTGTCCCAGTGAGGGTCAGGCCCTGCTCATCACTACACAAACCTGAACAGTGGCTGGCTGAGCCAAGATGGCTGTGTACCTTTTGAGAGGTAAGAATACTACCCATGACCCTCTCTCACCCTCTTCCATCCAGGATGTTGAGGAGCAACCTGATCAGCTGTGTGAGCAATGACACCTTCACTGGTCTAAGCTCTGTGAGACTGCTGTCGCTCTATGACAATCGGATCACCACCATCACCCCTGGAGCCTTCACCACACTTGTCTCCCTGTCCACTATGTGAGTTCTCCTGGCATGCGGCCTACTTCCTCTGGGCCCCTCCCTGCACAATTCCCTGACATCCCAGCTCCCCACTGACTGTGACCAAGGTCACCTGCCCGTCTGTCTATTTAACAGACATGTGTCAGGCCCTCCCTATGTGCCAGATACCATCTAAGTACTAAGGATTGGAGACCCGGCTCCTCCTCCATGGGGCTCCCCATGGTGAGAAAGCTCTGTGGAGAAGCAGTAGCAAAGATTAGTTTGTTGAAGAAAGTGGAAAATGCATTTCCTTTAGCAGGAACAGCCATGCAAAGACCCTGTGGTTGATAGGAGCAAAGTATATAAGCAAAGCCCAGCAAGGACATTGTACTGAGTATGCAAGGACACTGTGTAAGACAAGATGGAGAGGAGGCCAGAGTCGAGCTGCATGGCCACAGAGGATGCTTTAGTTTTCAAAGCACACCAAGATCACTTGCTGTGCTCAACAGTGGGTTTTAAAAGATGATCCTGGCTACACTGGTATTTGTCAAAGTCAGAGTTGGAGCCCAGCTTTCTAGACCAATAGTGAGCATGCTGCCCAGGGAGTCCGCTGAATTAGGAAGGGGGCAGCATAGGATAGTGATTATGACTGTAGAGCCATGCTTCACAGGTTCAAGCCCCAGCCTCCTCTCATTGGCTGTGGCAGCTTGGGACTGTCTGTTTATCTCAATGCATCCATTCTTCCCCAGCACCATCCACCTCCCATGAGTGCAGTGAGGACTGGCCCTGCTGACAGTGTGAATGCATAGCCAGACCTAAGGACAGCCAGCTCTCAGTATTTGTCCACTTTACAGTCGCTGACCATGCTGCCTTGTGCCTCGGCTGTCCTTAGCGAGCAGTTACCCGTCCCGTCTTCTCCACTCAGAAATGACAAAGCAGAGTAGCAGCCACCGCTGTTCTTGCACCCACTGTCACCTTGCCAATGGAATAGACGTAGGGTTGCAGAGTGGCCTGGGGCCAGCAGTCTAGTTTCTCCCCGTTAGTGAGCCCCTCTGGCCCACCGCCTGAGCCCTCCTGACCTCATGCTTCACACCCTGCCTGAGGACTGTGCGACGGCAACTCCTGGGTTCCACAGCCCAGGAAGCCCCCTTTCATCCGCTCTCTCTCCTCTCCCTTCTTTGGCCACGTGGCCTGCCCCTCCCCTACTCCACCCTGTGCCTCCGTGGCGTGATAGAGGTATTAATTGCTTAGCATGGTCCCAGGCCTCAGACAAGCACTCAGAGTGACAACTGCTACCATCCCTGTCCTCCCCCCATCAGTGTCTCGTGCCACTGCATAGACCATAACAAATTACCTGTGATGCACAGTCCGGCTACTGGCTATGCAGAGGCCAGCAGAGATGCCAGCCTCGCTGAACCCAGTCAGTGTGCAGCTGCTGAAAGTCACAGAACTAACCTTGGTACAGACACCACAGGAAGAAAGTAAGGGGCACACGTCAGCAAAAGGAACAGGCTCAGCTGCCCCAGCCAGGAACACTGACACCGCAGCCCTACAAACTGCAGGCATCTCCGGTGGGAAGGAAGGCATGGACACCGTTCTCAGCTAGAAGAAATTGTCCACAGAGGACTTGCCAGCTTTACCCAAGTGGGGCTTTTTAGACGGAGGAGGCCAAGGCTGTAGGTCGCAACACACCCATTAGCATGGGCTATGGCTGAGGGTCGTTAGACATCCCCTTGATTTAGAGAAAAATTCTGCATCGCTCAGGAAGGGATGCCAAAACCCTATCACTACCCAGGGAGAGCTAGCCTGGGCTATATAGGAGTAGGCTTTCGGCTGGGGTCAAGGAGGACGATGACTACTCAGAGGTTCTCTCTCCCTCAGAAATCTCCTGTCTAACCCTTTTAACTGCAACTGCCACTTGGCCTGGCTCGGCCGGTGGCTGAGGAAGCGCCGCATCGTCAGTGGGAACCCCAGATGCCAGAAGCCCTTTTTCCTCAAGGAGATTCCCATCCAAGACGTGGCCATCCAGGACTTCACCTGCGACGGTAAGAGGGAGTGATCTGGGAAGGCAAGGCAGGCTGCTGAGACCCTGATTCCTCTCTGCCCTCCTGTGCGTGGGCTGTGAGGGACCCTGCTCTAGCCTCGGAGGGTCTGCTGCTGGCCCTCTTCAGAGTATGCACTTAGGGGAAACAGACTTCACGAAAATCCCTTCCATTTGACCAAGAGATGAACCCACAAACCTGAGGCTTTGGGTCTCAGGGCCCCAGAAAGCATATTTGATTGCATGAATTCAAGCCAGTATAGTTCTTTACTCGATGAAAATTTCTTGTTACCTTAAGACAGAGGAATCTGTTTGCAGATTAACTGAGGTGCATTATAACGAGGTTGGTGACGTGCTCACCACCATGTAGGGACGACTACATAGTGGTGGGTGGAGAGGGGAAAGTAGAAAGAGAGGAGGAAACAGACTGGGCTTTACCTCTGTCTGGCTGCTCCTTTGATTTATTCCTCGTGTGATAAGCAGGACCCCTTTCCTATCTGTGGCCATGGGTCTGGGTTAGCAGCTTGACTGGTCTTCATTTCATGCATAGCACAGAAACTGTCACTGCCTGCCCCCCCCCCCGGGTACCCAGACATGCATCCTTCCCCTCCAGCTGTGGAAGAAACCAATAGCTACCTTTAGTTCTGGCTCAGGCTCACTGCTGGGGCTAGGCAGAGGTGGCCCTTGCTGGGAACAGACTGGCCCTGTCAGTCAGCTTTGCCCAGCTGTTCTCCTGGCTTCTACCACGCTCACCCTGTCTGGGTTCTCCACAGGCAATGACGAAAGCAGCTGCCAGCTGAGTCCACGCTGCCCCGAGCAGTGCACCTGTGTAGAGACGGTGGTGCGATGCAGTAACAGGGGGCTCCGTGCCCTCCCCAAAGGCATGCCGAAGGACGTGACTGAACTGTAGGTACCACCCCCAGGCCCCCAGTCTCACCAGCCACATCCTTCCCCTGTGCCCCAGCATCTCAAATGAGGGTGTGGGGACATCCCAGCAGAGCTTTCCTCAGTGGTTGGGAGCTTTGATTGGTGTTGGGGAACCGGGTTGAAGGGGAAGAGGGAGGCCAACTCCAAACCATCTCCACCTGGTAAGAGAGGCATGCCTGACCCTCCTCTCTCTAAAGATACTCCAGAGTGCAAATGGGCTGCCACATTTCTTGCACCCTCCAAAATCCCCTGTGCTATACCCTGCCTTTCTGGACCCTGTGAAGCCTGTGTCTAACCCTGGTGAGAGCACGAGCCTCTTTATGCACAGGAGGGCCTACTTACGACATGATCCCATCCCTCCTTCGAGCATTCCTGTCTTACAAGTGGTGTGCCAGCGCTAAGTTGCACCCGTTCTAGAACATCTTCCCAGCTCAGGTTCCTCACAGTCCCTCCCCAGATCTTGTTCCTGGACCAGAAGCTCCAAGTTAAATGAAACAGGTGCCGTGTTCTTTTTGGAGGACTCACAGTACTTATGCAGCACCCTGTCTGGCTCAGCGGGAGCCAGGCCTAGCTCTCAGTCAGGCTTAGGTGCTCACCATCTGGTGCAGAAGAGCGTCACAGGCTCGCACCGCCTGCCCATGCTCTGTCACGCTGCCCTCCGCCGGGCCGTCATCCCATGGGGATGAGGTGACTCATATGTCAGGCTCGCTGCCAACGTGGAGAGATGACACTTAGGAAAACAGGTGGGCCCAACTCTCATGAGGCTTGAGGTCTCTCGGGGGGGGGGCAAAAGACGTTTGTTCTCTCATCTCTGAAGCTCTTGTGACTCGATGGAGGGTGAAGCAGGAAGGGGGTGCGAGAGAGAGGTTTACCCAGGTGCACTACTCAGAGAAAGCGTCTCTGGGACATGACACTCAGGCTATGAGCTGAAGGGCCAGCCGGGAGCAGGTCCCTAGCAGGGCAGGAGGGGGACAGGCAGAAGCAGCTACGCCAGTGGCGACCCTGTAATGGGACCTGGAAGAGAGCCACGTGAGGGGACTGACAGTGGGTCAGGGTGTCACACCACCACTCACCACTCACACCCACAATGTCACACTCGTGAGTCAGAACTCCGTCCCAGACTCCAGGCCCACTCCCTCTGCTAGGACCATCTGGGCTTGTTTCCTCAGACATAATTGACAGAATGTGGCATGACCCAGATTCCTTCTGGGGAATCTCTCTAGCACCTTCCAGGCCAGTGTCTCCTAGGAGGGCTGTGAGCATGCCAGCCTCTTAGAATGCAAACAGATCCTCGGTGGGACTGTCACTTCTGGCAGTCCCTGATGCTCAGACAGGTTGTCATAGGGACTGGCAGCCCCAGGGAAGGAAAGGAGGTCTGACAGTCACTAAAAGACCCTGTCAGCATAGGTATAGGCTGAGGCTGAGCCCTCGAAAGTCTGGGTGAACAAATACAATGCCGTGTGGTGAGCTGTGTCCGGGGAATGGGAGCAGCAGAAAATGGCCATGGAATGTGTTCCTCCCTGACCAGATGGGTGCCAAATGACATGTCGAAATGCAGAAATGCCATGAGGACAGCTCATGAGTGCTTTCCTCTAAGGTGCAGGACACAGAGACTGAAATAGCAAAAATAATTGGGGCTCCGTACCTTTAGAGGGCCTCTAATTATTTTCTGTGGAAGAGATGGTATCTCCCAGCCAAGCACGACTTCCAGTGTGCTCCAAGAAGCCTCAGTGCTGGTGCTGAACCATCTCCTGGACCAAATGGCGGGAAGGAAGCAGGAAAACGAGGACTCAAGAAAGTGAAAGCCAGTAGGCTTGACACACAGTGCCATGGGCCCCAGCTTGGGACCTTTTATGTTTTTTCAGCACCCGCAAGGACATGTGCTTGTCAGGTACACTGTAATACTGGACACGTAGAAACTAACATGGACCATTTTGAAATAGCTATCTCTTATTCCATCTAAAAATAATTCCATACTTATATAAGAAGTGTGTTGTTGAGACAAACCAGTGATTGACGTGCTGTCTAGTTTGTGCAAATCTTTAATGGCTGGCTTTTCTATTCTGCATCCCCTGCATTGTGCTAGCTGCTTGGGTGAAGCTGCAGGAGAAAGGCCAGCTTCACACAGACATGTGGTTGGAACAGGAAGGAGCATTTTAGGAATCCCTTCCAAAACTGGCGGGTTTTCATCATTGATCACCTACCTCAGGCAGTGGGGTCTTCTGAAAGGGTACCTGCTGCGTGGAACCCACATCCGTATCTGTGAACTTACTTCTTCTGTTACCCTAAACCACACTGGTCTGTTGACCTTGGGTAGTCAGTCTCCCATATTGTCACTTAGATCAGCCCACTGAGTTACACAGGTTGTCCAGGTCAAGACACATTCTGCTGTCCAGTAGGTAAAACTTCATATCAGTGATGTGACCACCTGTCAGTTTCCCATCAGATAAATCTTCATAAGAGGGAACTGTCCCTGAGCGGTGGTGGCGCACACCTTTAATCCCAGTGTTTAGGAGGCAGAGGCAGATGGATCTGTGTGAGTTCGAGGCCAGCCTGGTATACAGAGTGAGTTCCAGGACAGCCAGAGCTACACAGAGAACCCCTGTCATGGGGGGGGAGAGGACGCTATTGAGCTCAGTCCAAGTTTTCAAAAATATTAATATTCATGTGAAAGCCCCAATTCAGTCACTGGCAACAAATACCATCTGTGCTTTGCCCTGGGCCCTGCTCTCTTATTCATTTCCAGAAACTCTAGTAAATGCCTCTGTCTGAGAAACCTCGCCAGTCATTCCTTTAAGTAGAAATAGTGTTTTTCGTGGGACAACCCCAAAGCAGCTAGTTCAGCGAGCACGGGAGTGGGATTTCACTGAGCATTTCATGGGCTGCAGAAATGCTGTGTGTGCTCTGTTCATTTCGTTACACACTTGCTAAAGAAACAAGTGCTGGGGAGGGGGGGCGGACTGTTACTGCTGGTAGTTTTTACTGCCTTGTCAAGGGCAGTCTTAAGTGTGTCTTGCTTTGCTGTTGCAGTTTGCTTTGTAAATATTTTATGTGCAAATGCACACGTAAGTGACAGCACAGTAACTTAGGCCCAGTGCTCTACCTTGAGCTAATGTCCTCTGTTGGTTTTATGACACCAGGGCAAATGTAAGCTGAGTATAGAACGGAGAATGTCGGCCTTTTTCTTTAAGATTTTATTTTATTTTTGAATGATATTTATACGTGGGTTGGGGTGCATGTGCTTGCAGGAGCCCACAGAGATCATGACCAGCAGAGGTTATCAGATCCCCTGGAGGTGAAATGACAAGACAGTTCTGAGCTACTCGGTATGAATGCTGGGAACCAATCTTGGGTCCCCTGCAAGAGTAGTATGCTCTCAAAGTCATTGAGCTATCTCTCCTGCACTGAAAACAATGCTTTTAGATCATTATAAAAACAATTTGGACCTCAGACTTCCTAAAAGTCTCAGGGACACGTAGGTGCCCGTAGTGACACGTGGAGAACCGAAGCAGTTACTACAGCAGCCAGCAAGGAGTATAGGGAGACACCTGTTATAAGGGCATCCAGTTCCTGATTGTAAGGGGGACTATGGTGGTTTGAAAGAAAATGGCCACAAAAGGGAGTGGCACTGTTAGGAGGTGTGGCCTTGTTGGGGAAAGTGTGTCACTCTGGGGGTGGGCTTTGAGTTCTCCTATGATCAAGCTACTCCCAGTGTCACAGATCATTTCCTATTGCCTGCAATAGGACTCTCAGCTCCTTCCCCAATACCATGTCTGCCTGCACACCGCCATGCCCCACCATGATAATGGACCGAACCTTTGAACTGTAAGCAAGACACTCCAATTAAATGCTTTTCCATGGTGTCTCTTCACAGCAGTAGAAACCCTAAGACAGGGACCTATAGGCTCTTCTCAAAATCGGGGCAAAGCATGCCAGCCCCCCAAGTCACTGAGAATCTCTGCCAAAGCAGTACCACCCCACTCACAGAAAAGACAGTGATTGCTCTGCAAATATCTGTTTATCATTGGGCCTGCCTCACTATTCCAGAATAACTGAAGCCTAAAGATGTGTTTTCTTTCATTTACTGGAATGTTAGACAGTGGTTCTCAGCCTTCCTAATGCTGTGACCCTTTAATACAGTTCCTTCTATTGCGGTGACCCCCCCAAACATAAATTATTTTTGTTGTTACTTCATAACTGTAATTTTTCTACTTACTGTTATGAATTGAAAGTAAATATCTGATATTCAGGGTATCTTATATTCAACCCAAAAAAGGGGTCATGACCCCACAGGTTGAGAACCACTGATATAGATTATTCTAGCTTTTTCCTCCTACCCACCTGCTTCCTGTACCATTACCCGCCCTCCTTCGTTTCCCTCATTTTTCTGACCTGGAGAAGCCATTGCTCTTTACTTCCACGAGGCCAGCTGTTTAACTTCCACATGCCAGTGAGAACACGCAGCACTGGACTTTCAAGGCCTGCTTATAGCAGCTTGCCCAACAGCCGCAGAGCACAGATCTAAGCCCTTTCTCTCTGCCCCACCACAGTGTGCAGGCCCATCCCTTTCCTGCCGCCTGGTGACCAGTTTCCTGGGGTTTTGCAGCATCCAGCCATGTGGGTCACCTGCATTGGCCGGAAAAGACAGACCAGGAGCTCTGCCATCATTGTTTGGGCACTGCCTGTGTTCTGTCCAGTCCATGCAACTGGGATACATCTTCATGCCTCCTGCTGGGCTTGCTTTCCCAGCACTGAATGGAGTCACAGCCCAGCCTGCCTGTATTCTTTGACTCTCCGTTAGTTAGGGTTCCTATTGCTGCGATGAAAGCACATGACCAAAAAGCAAGTTGTGAAGTAAAGGATTTATTTGGCTTATATATACTTCAACTTCATTCATCACCCAGAAATCGGGGCAGGAAACCAAAAAGGGCAGAAACCTGGCGACAGGAGCTGATGCAGAGGTCATGGAGAGGTGCTTCTTACTGACTTGTTCCCCACGGCTTGCTCAGCCTGCTTTCTTACAGAACCTAGGACCACGAGCCCAGGGATGGTACCAACCCCAGTGGGCTGCCACCAACACCACCCCTGTGTCAGTCACTAAACAGGAAAATGTCTTACAGGCCTGACTACAACCTAATCTTATAGAAGTATTTTCTTAACTGAGGTTCCCTCCTCTCAGGTGACTTTAGCTTGTGTCAGGTTGACATATCCAGCAAACCCTGATACCGGGAGTACCAACGGGTACTCCCAGCCAGCTGCAGGGTTTACCCCAGCTTTGGAGAGATGCTTCCTCTAAGCATGGTAGGGTGCTGGTATGGGCCTGGTCCAGAGAGACCTGAGCAGGCAGCATTAGAAGAGAATGCTTGTCAGGGCTCCTAGGAGTTTTAGGGGCCTAAGGAAGACTGGTCCCTAGTAGAGCTGGGACTCTGTTCAATACTGGGAATGTATGCCTGGCACGAGGCAATGATGGAGGCTGAGAGCCAGATGCTCATTCACACAGTCAGCTGGTATGCTTCAGGAGACGCTGCCACTGGGGCTGGAGTAGAACAGTCAGGGTCACAGTCATGTCTCTGATTCTGGAGACTTAGAAGAGAGAGAAGGCAGTGTAAAAACTAGCCTGTGGCTGAGTCACATTCCCCAGCGACATTCAGGAGGAAAGCACGTGCCTGGCAAAGCCCCTCCTGATAAGAAGGTCTTCTAGTCAAGCACCTGGATCTCCCGGGAGCAGGTAGCATGTGCAGAGAGCCTGGGAAGGTCACATGCAGGCTGAGGGCCAGAGAAGGGTGGGCTTTCTACATATACGGACACCCAAGAGCAAAAGAGCATTGTAACGAGCAGCATGGCTTGATGCCACTGTCCTCACAGCAAAACATGCTGGGAGCAGGAGAGGAAGTGAAATCTTCCTTCTGCTAATCATGTATATCACTAAGCGAACAAAGTGTGTGTGTGTGTGTGTGTGTGTGTGTGTGTGTGTCTATCTGTCTGTGTATCTGTGTATCCGTGGATATATACACACACACATATATATGTATTTGAATATATTTTCAAAAACTGTTCAACACTGGTGTGTTAGACACTAAATCTATCCATAGGGAACTTCATAATACTCATGGTAATGATTATCATAAACTCCATTTTACAGCTATGTGAATACAGGCTCAGAGAGGTTAAGTACCTTGCCTAAACACACAGAGCTATTAGACAGCCAGAATGGCCTCTGAGCTGCCCCCACTTCACCCAGGCCTCTGGTGGAAATCCTGGCTGCCCTCTCCATCTCCATTCAGCTAATTCTTTGTGAGAGCCTGTCTGCTCTGCAAAGGTAGAAATGGGAGCAGAAAGCAGGCAGTGTCCGTGCAAGGAGATCTGTGTGTATTTTCATGCAAGGCAGGTGTGTTCTCGGGGGTGAAGACTGAAAGAGAACATTTAAATTCAGGTCAGTGCAAAGGTTGACCTGCCGGGAAAGCTGCAGCAGTTCTGAGGCCCGGGGCAGAGGGCAGGCTTCTGAATGGTCCCTCGGGGCTCCCTGTAGCTATAGGCAACTTTGGAGTTGAGAGCCTTCATCAAGGGTCTCCTACAAAGGCAGCTCTCTCGCCGCTGCATCTGCATTTCTGAAGCGGAGCTTTTTGATTCTGTGTCTTCCAAGCCATGATGCCAGGGCCCTGGGACACCCTGTACCGAAAGCTGCTCCCACTCGCTTGGTAGTGCCAAATGCAGCTCCCTTAGGGAGTTCTGGGATTTTCAGTGCCCAGGTGACATTTCCTGAGCCTAGCGGTTGCCAGCCAGTGTGTGGGGAGGCCATCGTGTGCATTCTGACATGACTCCACAGACAGACTCACACTGAAGATGCCACCAGGGACTGAAACAATGTAGTGCCTGGAGCCTCGAAAACTTATAATGTCACCTGGGGGTGGGGGTAGCTGAAATGTGGGAGGCAGGCTGGAGCTAAGGGCTTAAGGACTGAGGGCAAGGGGAGAACTTGACAAGGAGGCTACCCTCTCTTTGGTCCTTCAGAGAAGGACAAGGCCAGTGTAACTGTAACCAGAGGTCATCAGAGGGTCAGACATGAGATGAACCAGAAAAGGAATGTAAGGTCCTTGTAATTTCCTGCCTGGAGTTGGCTAGATTGCAGTGCCAATTATCATCGTCGAATTCTAGGTCTAGATGTTTCTGTGAATGTGTTTTGTAGTGCAGTTAGCATCTGCAGTTGGTGGACATTGCAAGCAATGGAGATTCTGACAGAGGGTAGGGAGTAAAAAGCAGGTGGCTTGCTTTGTTTGCAAGTGAGACAGGGAGACTTTCAGATGGGCAAACATTGGGCTACTCAGTTTACTCAATCCTACTGAGTACAAAGACTGGAGCAGAGACAATATCCTGAGCATGCCATGGAGACTGTTTGAGAAACTTGGTGGCCCCCACCCCCACCTTTCTCCAGGTCTCTTGGAAGAAGAGATAAACAGCTCATTTTTCCCTGGATTAACATGATTAGCACAGGTGACTTCAACTTCTCTGAAATGTAGCAGTGCCCTCTGTGGTTTGACCTAGGGGTTTCTGGGTTCACCAAAACACATGGAAGTCACATAGATAGACAGCAGTCAGGATGCTGTGGTGTGGGATGAGGCACTAGGCTGGGGAGAGCAAATTGAACACAAAGTGAAACCTCCAGACCCAAGGAGCTCTCCACCACAGTCTCTTGACCTCTTCATGTGCATGCCTCTTCTTTCATGGAGGCCTCGTTTACCAGCATAGACAGTGCCTGGCACATGGCAGCTGCTGGATGGATGGATGGATGGATGGATGGATGGATGGATGGATGGATGGGTGGGTGGGTGGGTGGGTGGATGCTCAGCAACTTGGCCTGAGGTCACAACCTAAGTGTGTGCACAGCTGAATTTTAGCCCCTGAATAAAGCTTCCTGAAGGCAAAAATGGGATTTGGTATACACACACCCACACCTAGCATGGTCAGGCACATAACAGGCTCACAAGAAAGGACTAAGTGAGGACACTGTCCAGTAAGACATGGCAGCTTGAGGCTTTCTGAATCAGGCCCAGAGTTCTGTGCGATGAGTCTCCCTTGGGGCTGGCTACAAGAAGAGAATCATTGGGTCTCAAATGAAGATGATACACATTTCAACTTGTCTACCATTGCCAAGATTGCCCATGCCCTGTTTCAACCCATTTCTACCCAATTTGATCACTTTGTTTGTAGTGGGTCTTGAATACCTAGCTGTAGTGGTTTGAATAGAAGTAGCCCCATAGCCTCAATGTGTTTGAATTCTTGGCCCATAAGGATTGTCACTATTAGGAAGTGTGTTGCTGTGGAGGCAGGCTTTGAGGTCTCCATACATGCTCAAGCCACACCCAGTGTCATAGTCATTTCTTGTGCCTATGGATCAAGATGTAGAATTCTCAGCTCCTTCTCTGTTACCATGTCTGCCTGCACACCATCATGTTTCCTAAACATGATCATAATGAAACAAACTTCTGAAACTATAAGCCAGCCTCCCAGTTAAATGTTTCCCTTTATAATAGTCGCCATGTTCATGGTGTCTCTTCACAGCAGTAGAAACCCTAAGACAACAGGCAACTCGTTATCCCAAATTGGGTCCTAATGAGCATATTAGAAATGCACATTCTCCAGTCCCACTCCAGACCTTCCAGATCAGAACCAGCTTTGTTGAAGTGATCCCAGGCCATTTACATGTGTGTTAATGCTTGAGAAGCTCTGAGACAACAGGAGAGAACTCATGGAACTGAAGACAGGCACCAGGCAGACAAATGACAATGACAGGATTCTGCAAGGACTGTGTGGAAGGAAATTCACTGCAAAGACGGTCTTGAAAGTCTCCTTAAATCTCCACTTGCGTCCTAAGCAACAGAAAGCCTAGAGAAAAGGACTTATGGTAGAGGGGTGAATAAACTGGCCTGTGGCCCCTCCTGAGGTAGGCATGGCAGGGGCTGTCTTCGTGATTCAGGACCACATAATTACATTGAGGCTGCATGCTTTTGTAGACTTCAGTCCACAAAATTTGCCTCATCCTAGCTGAACAGGTCTCTGCAGAAGCCTGGGGTCCAGGCAGGTCACTGTCTAAAAAGAGTTCCTTCATTCTACACTTGACCCCTACTATCATATGCCCCTTATAACACAGACATGCCCCTCTTTCCTTCTTTCCAAAAAGACATCAGAGATCCTCAGCATTGAATTCCAGTTCATTTAAAAATGTTTTTGTTGGGGCTGGAGAGATGACTTAGCAATTAAAAGCACTGGCTGCTCCTCCAGAGGACCTGGGTTCAATTCCCAGCACCCACATGGTGGTTCACAACCATCTGTAACTTCAGCGTCAGAGGACCCAGTGCTCTCTGTGGGCACCAGGTACACACATGACACACAGACATACATGTAGGCAAAACTCTCATACAAGAAAAATAAACATTTTATAAACAAATAAATAAAATGTTTTTATCATATATTAATTATACACAACAACTTGCATTTCATCTTGGCCTTTTCATACACAGTATATTTCAGTCTTACTCATACCCTAGTACCCCCCTCCGACTCCACTGATTCCTTTCCTCTCTCTAACTCACCCCACTTCTACTTTTTAATCCCTTTTATTCACGACCCAGTAAGTTTCGTTAGGGTTGCTTGCAGGAGCGTGATGAGACTTGTTTGCAGTACACACTTAACCTGGCCAGTGATGGTGCAGCACTCAGTGTCCACGGCTGACTAAGAGCGATGGTGGCAGCTCTCCTCAGTAGCCTGCATAGCACCTTGTCATACAGTGAAAGTCAGCCAACCGGGAAGAAGTTTCCAGCACAGCTCCAGCTTCATTCCTCTGTGTCCTGCCAACAGAAAACATAGTATCTTCAGAAATAGGGACTTCCCGTCCAGTTCTGGTAGTCAATGAACAGTGGTGACAATTGTTTATAGCGTTCGGGAGCGATCTCACATTCGCCACTGGGACTTTCAATTATAACCTGGGACTTCTGGGAGCAGCTTTATCCACCCACACATTGTACCTCCATTCAAGCTTTCATATTTAGCATAATGTGCGATTGGCCTACAGGTATCAGATTTCCTCATGGCTTTTGCACGCATCATTAGTTTGGACTGGCACCCCACGCACAACCTTCCTTTTCATTCCCCCATCTCCCTGCCTCCATCCCCATTAAAACCTTTCCTGTTTCCCCCATCCACTATTATGCTACATGTGTTCCATCATCGCTTTCCCTTACCTTAGAGAGTCTTTTCCCTCCTCTCTCATCACCCCTTTCTAGTTTCCTGAGCTCAACACACATCCTTTCCCACATAAACGCACATGTATAAAAATCTGAATCTGGACTCGGCCTGTGGGAGACAACGCTCAGCATTTGTCTTTCCAAGCCTAGGCTACGGCGCTCAGTCTAATGTTTCCGGTAACATCCATTTTCCCAAATGTTTCATAATTTCATTTTACGGCTGAGTAAAATTCCATGTGTACATGTGCCATATTTTCATTATCTGTTCATCGGCCGACGGACATCTAGGCTGAATCCATTTCCCAGCTTCTGTGAATAGAGCAACAATGACCGTGGAGGAGCGAATGTCTCTGTGGTGGGATGGAGAGTCTTCTGGATACACACCAAGGAGTGCTGTAGCTGGGACACAAGGAAGTTCTATCTTAGCTTTTAAAGAAACCCCAGACAGATGTCCATGGTGGCTGTACCATTTACATTCCCACTGACAGTGAACAAGAGTTCGCCTTTCCACATATCCCAGACAGCATTTGTTGTCATTTGTTTTCCATAATAGCCATTCCGACTGGGGGTGAGATGGAATTTCAAAGTAGTTTTAATTTACATTTCCCTGGTGGCTAAGGATGTTGAGCACATTTTAAAATATTTATGGGCCATTCATATTTCTTCTTCTGAGAATTCTCTGCCAAGTTCCTTGACCTATTTTTTTCCACTGAGTTTTTGGTTTGTTTGCTTGTTTGTTTAGTTTTTTTTAGTTGCTTGTGTATTTCATATATTAATCAGCTGTCAGATGTATCCGTTGCAAAGGTTTTTCTCCCACTCCGTAGGCTGTCTCCTCTAATAATTGGCTTATTGTGGGGCATTTTGCTTTGTTTACATACAGAAGCGTTTTAATTTCACGGGGTTGCCTTTGTCGGGAGTTGACCTTGCCTCCATAGTGGCTGGAGTTAGGGGAAGAAAACCGTTAGCTGTGCCTAGGTCTTGATCCTATAGCAGCTTCAGAATTTTAGGTCTTACACTAAGGTCTTCAGCCTCAGAGTTGATTTTGTGCAAGGTTAGAGAAAGGGGCCAGCTGTATTCCTCTACTAAGGATATCCAGTTTCCCTAGCACCACTTGTTACAGAGATTATCTTTTCTTCAGTGTGTGTGTGTGTGTGTGTGTGTGTGTGTGTGTGTGTGTGTGTGTGTGTATGCATGTATGCATGCATGCATGCGTGTGGTTTTGTTGTTTTGGATTGGTTTTCACAACTTTGTAATGAAAATCAGTTAACTGTAGCTGCGTGACTTGTGTCTCACCTCTCACTTGTCTGTCATTGACCTGAGTCTGTTTTTGTGCCCGTACCTTGCTGTTTTATCACTATAGCTCTATTATAGTATAGCTTGAGATCAGTTACAGTGATAACTAACACACTATTCTTTTTGTTCAGGGTTGCTGTGGCTATCTGGGGGTTTTTATGTTTCCATATGAATTTTTTTGGTCTGTTTTTGTTTTTGGATTTTTGTTTTGTTTTGTTTGGTTTTGGTTTTCGAGACAGGGTTTCTCTGTGTAACAGTCCTGGCTGTCCTGGAACTCACTCTGCAGACCAGGCTGCCCTGGAACTCACAGAGATCCACCTGCCTCTGCCTCCTGAGTGCTGGGATTAAAGGTGTGTGCCACCAACGCCTGGCTCCATATGAGGTTTAGTGTTTCGGTTTTGGGGACTTTGCTTTCTTTCTGTTTCTGTAAAAAATCATGTTGGTATTAAATAATCTATAGTCATTTTGACAGGGTTAAGTTTTCCAACCCATGAGCATGAAAAAGTCTTTCTCTCTTCTAGTATCTCGATCAATTTCCTTCTTCCATGTTTTAATGTTTTCATTGTATGTGTCTTTCATTCCACTGGTTAGATTTTTTCTATATTTTTGAGTGTGTTGTGAATAGGATTATTTCCCTCATTTCTTTTAGATCATTAGTATATAGGAAGACTGATGATTTTTGTGTGTTTACTGAAAGTGTTTATTGGCTCTCAGAATTTTCTGGGTTTTTTTCATATATTTTATGTATATGAGTGCTCTACTGCATGTATGCCTGCATGGCAGAAGAGAACACTGGATCCTATTAGAGATATTGTGAGCCACCATGTGGTTGCTGGGAATTGAACTCAGGACTTCTGGAAGAGCAGCCAGTGCTCTTAATCACTGAATCATCTCCCCAACTCCCCTGGTGGAGTCTTTAGGGTCTCTCATGTATTAAATCCTAGAATGTGCAAATAAGGAAATTTGACTTCCTCCTTTTCTCTTCGTTGTCTCTTTTATTTCCTTCTCTTGCTGTTCTGGATAAGATTTTAAACACTATATTGAATAGATGGCAATGAACACATTTGTATTTTTCCTCATTTTAATCGAACTGCTTTTTCTTTATTTAGCATGATGTTGGCTTTACTTCATAGTAGATACCCTTTGTTATGTTTCCACCGTTCCTAGTCTCCTGGAGGCTTTATTATGAAAGGGTATTGAATTTTGACAAAGGTTTTTATCTGTATCTATTGAGTTGATCCTGTGATTTCTGTCCTTGAGTCCATTGGGGGATACATTACATTTATTGGTTTGCATATGTTAACTGATCCCGTCTTCTCTGGAATGAAGCCAACTTGCTTATGGTAAGTGATCATCTTGGTGTGTCTTTGAATTCAGGTCACAAATATTGAGTTTTTTGACACCTGAGTTCATCAGGGAGATTGACAAAGGTTTTCTTTTCATTGTATCTTTCTTTGGTTTGGGTATCAGGAAAATGCTGGTTTCATGTGGGAATGTACATGTGTAGACATGTGGAGGTCAGAGGATAACTTGTAGGGATTGGTTTGTTCGAGTTCATTCTGATATTTAATACAGGTACTTACGACTGTGAACCTCCCTCTTAGGACTTCTTCCATTATATTGTATAGGTTCATGTATGATCGATCTGTAGTTTTTTCAGTTCTAAGATTTTCTTTCCTTCTTGGTTTCTTCAATGACCATTCACCCATTCATCATTCTATAGTGTGTTGTTTAATATGCATGAGTTTGCAGATTTTCTATATATCCAACTTTATTCCACTGTGGTCAAACAGAATAGAAGTTATTTCAATTGTTCTGTGTTTGCTGAGACTTGCTTTATGTCCTCATACATGGCCAGTTTTAAAGAAAATTCTAAAATTCTGCTACTGAAAAGAATATGTATTCTGCAGTGTTTGGTGAAACATTTTGTAAATGTTTGTTAAGTCCTTTTGATCTGTGATGTCACTTTATTCTGCTGTTTCTTTGTTTATTTTTTTTTTTTGGTCTGGATGAATTAGCCATTGATGGGAGTGGGACATTGAAGTCATCCACCGATACTGTGTTGGGATTAATCTATGACTTTATAGCCAGAAGACAGATTGCCTGCATTTAAAATAAAATCAGCCAGTGAATGGCCTAACTCTTCATGTACAAATCCCAACACCAAAAAAAAAAAAAAACCAATGACATGAAAAACCAAGACAACCCACCTCTTCCAAAAACTACCAGTCCAAATGGCCCCCAGTGAGAGTGATTTAGACAAAACATCACACAGTTCAAAAGCATGATTATCAATACTTTCAAAGAAAAGAAAGAATGCCACTCCTGAATGAATCCAAGAGAATACAAACTTTGGTACGAGTGATTGGTATTGAGATGATAGAGAGAGAGGAGAAGAGAGACCTGAAGGGACACAAGAGGAGGAGGGAACTGGGGTTTTAGATAAAGGTCTGCTTAAAAAAAAAAAGTACCACTTCTCGGGGAGCTGAGCACAGAGGCCCTGCACGCAAGTCAGGCCAGGTAGTTTTCTTTGGGAAAGGAAAAAGACAGTAGTGGGCCAAGGCCAGAATGAAGCCAAGCCAGCCTACTAGCATGGCATTGGGTATTAAATAAAGATAGGATCGATGTAGAAGGATAAAAGTCTTCGTGGAAATAGAGGCTATGAAAACTGGCTGAGCCGATTGCTCGAGTCTGTCTGGCCTCCCCCGTGTACCTTCCTAACCCCTGGACCTCCTCTGCTATGGATGCTATGGATGCTCCCCTTCTCCCTTCTGAGTCCTCCCATGCATGATCAGATGACAAATGGCTGTCATGGACAGTGCTTCTCAGATGCATGCTCTGGAGCTGGGCCCACCTCTGTAATTTCCCTCAGGCCCTGTGCAGCTCTTATCCGTGTCCTGTGTGCTACTTGCAGTCTATATGAAAGTTCTCGTGGACACTTTGGTTCCCACCAGGTTTTCTGCTGCCCAGATGCTCTACGATCTGACTCAGGGTTTCTTTTCCGATGTCACAATGTCGTCTTTGTCAGGTTTGTCAGAAGACAGTCTTAACACTAGTTGTTGGGTATTTCCCAAGTGTGGTTCGTTGAGGGTCTTGGGCTGCCAAGTCATCGAACAGCAAGCATCTCTTTAGAGTGGTGTCTCCCTTCTGTTCTGTGGGCTGCCAGTGCTGAGCACCGAGCACCAAGGGAGGAAGGGTTTCCCGCAGAGACCCCTGCTGATGCTTCTGCCCTGGGTGTGGCTCCCCCGCCCCCAGATGTTTAGTGTTTCTTCTGTAATTGCTACTCCTCATTTCCCCAGTTAATTCCCTGGAGGCTCTAGTAGACTGTCCCTAAGTATCATATGACATTTTGAGTCTCCCTCAATTCGAATTTGAGATCTTAAGACAAATGATGGCTCAATTCCCCAACTACCCTCCCATGAGCTAAGTAAAAACTCTGTGGAATTGTCAGGGAGATGCGGGTTCAAATTCTAGATCAGTGGTTTTCAACTTTCCTAACGCTTCTCCTCTTTAATACAGTTCCTCGGGTTGTGGTGACCCCCCAGTCATAAAATTATTTCATCACTGATTCATAACTGCAATTTTGCTGCTGTTATGACTCATAATGTAAATATCTAATATGCAGGATATCTGATATGCGACCCCAAAGGAGTTATGACCCACTAACCCACAGGTTAGACTCTAGATCAAACTATTTGTTTCTGTGTAACCTTGAGTAAGTGGTTCCTCAACTGTGTTGTCTCTGCTACTCAGATACTGTGACAAGTCAGCATCAAGTGAGTGCTTCATTTATCAATACCAAACAAATTTGCATTGCCTACCTAGTATGTATCAGCAGTGTAAGAGCCCTGCTAGGATACAGTGGCAGGCACTTTTAGCATGAACTCTACCATCATGAAACTTACGAGTCTAGTGGAGAAAAACATCACGGACTGGGTAGGAAGAGGTAACTCAGGAAGGCTTCTCAGAGCATGTAAGTGGTAAGCAGTATCCTTCCCAGTGTGATCACTCTGTGCCTCTCTTTCAGGTACCTAGAAGGAAACCATTTAACAGCGGTGCCCAAAGAGTTGTCTGCCCTCCGACAGCTGACGCTTATGTAAGGAGCCTGCCGCGTGGCAGGCGTTTGTTTCTCCTTCCTGAGGTGGTGTGGGGCAGGGCTATAGGGAGTAAGAGTCACAGCCAGATGTCACAGCTCTCTGCCTGCAGGCCTGCACAGTATAGGGAGGAGCAGCTGGGAGGAAACAGACCAGGCTGATGTGGGAAGATTTGCCAGCCAGGCAAGTGTGCACAAATAGTCAAAGCGTGTCATCATGGGCTCTGAACTGCCTCCCTGTTGACTTGCCTCTGACCTCCCAGGCTCCAAGCTGAACTCCTGAGCCTTCTGGACCTCCAGTTCCTTGTGAGCCGTGGTCACACTTAGATCTGCCAGGAGCAGAAACAGCCATCCCTTCTTCCTTCTCTGGTTTCCCGGAGGAAAAAAATGTCCCAAGTAGATGATTTAAACAAAGGGCCTTCAGTAACGCCTGCTACAAACTTCAAGCCTCCCAGGAAACCTGAAAACCCCTGAGTGGGAAATAGAGAACCTGGGCATGGGAGAGGGCCATGAGCTTGCCCCTCAACAGCATCACTGCCTTGCCTTGGGGGACACAGAGGGGTACAATTATTCCTTGGGCAAGTGGTAACTGAAAGATGCCTGTGTCTGCCTGAGAGGAGTAGGAGCCAGTCCACAAGACGAAAGAAGTGTTCTTTCACAGTGGATGTCAGAGGCCCACTAGTGAAAAGTTCCAAGAAGCCACCATTTTGTCCCCATTCTTATTCTCCAGAAACCAGTGTCTGTATGAACATTTCTCAGACTCAGAGCTATGGACATCTGAGGCCGGATAATTATTACTTAGGGGAGTTGTCATGATTATCATGAGAAACCAGGCAGTGACCTTGGTTTCCATTAGAAGCTGGTAGCACTTCCCAATAGCAACGGCCCCCCCCAAGATTCCGTAGACACTACCAAAGTTGGGGGTAGAACAAGAGAGCCCCAGTTGAGAACCGCTGCTCTGCAGCAGTAGGCACGGGCTTCTGCTGTGTGGAATTGCCCAGGTAGGAGCTGTTCATGCTGCCAGTTAATGCTGCCGCCACACCTACATACAGCATTTTAATCAGAGTATGCAGGCAGGGAACCCTGGCTTCAGAAGATTTGTAAGTTCCTTGGGTGATTCCAGTGTACAGCTAATAATCACCCTGCTGTTCTGCTGTTCTGGGAGTTTGTCTCTGAGGAAAAACTAGAGAGTGTAGTTGATAGAGGTCTCTTCTCTCATCAACTTTGTTCCTCCTCAGAGATGAGTCAGATGGAATGAATAAATGACAGAGAACTGGTGGTAAGAATTGGTCACGGGACCAGTTGTTCTGGCACACACGGGTAGGATTTACTTAAGGAGATAGAGCCAGGAGGATCATGAGTTCTAGGCCAGCCTGGGCTACACATTCTTTTAACCAGGCAGTGGTAGTTGATGCCTTTATTCCCAGCCCTGGGAAGAGGGTGGCAGAGGCAGGCAAATCCCTTGAGTTCTAGGCTAGCCTGGTCTACAGATTAAGTTCCAGGACAGCAAGGGCTATACAGAGAAATCTGTCTGGAAAGAAAGAAAGAGAGAGAGAGAGAGAGAGAGAGAGGGAGGGAGGGAGGGAGGGAGGGAGGGAGGGAGGGAGGGAGGGAGGGAGGGAGGGAGGGAGGAAGGAAGGAAGGAAGGAGGAAGAGAGGAAGGAAAAAAGAATTGATAATGGGAAGAAATATACTAGAATAAGGGGAAATTGTTTTCTTATGTGTTACATTTTGTTGGAATGAAATGGATGGATAGGAATGTAATTGAATGATTTAATCATTGAATGAGTAAATAAATGGATAAATGGGTGGGCAAGGACAGTGCAAATGTGAGAATTAACATTTGAATCAATGTATGAGTAGGTAAATAGATGGGTGGGAGGGCGATAAGTGGAAAAATGAGCAGGTGAGTGGAGTAAATATGAGAATGGGTAGGCATACAGATGGGCAAATGGAGACGAGTGAGTATATATCTAGACAGATGATCAAAGGTGTGCGGGAATACTAGGTGACTTTGTGAATGAACGTAAATGAGTGCATGGATAGGTGGATGAATGGGTGCACGTGTGGCAGTGAATGGATTGATTGATAGGTGGTATACTCACGTAATGGTGTATTGGAGACCCCCTCAGGTACAGCTAATAGTAACCCGTGCCTTTTCTGTTTTACTTTATCTAGTGACCTGAGCAACAACAGCATCAGCATGCTGACCAATTATACCTTCAGCAACATGTCCCACCTCTCCACACTGTGAGTATGGCGGCATCTCACGTTTAACACTCATGGGCATACCCAGTCTTGTATCCCCTCAGTCCTGAGGTGCCTTGCTCTCAGTCCTCAAAGCTTTAGCTGCCCCCGGTGAAAGGCAGACTTTAGTCATCAGAAGATGCAAAAAGGAGAGCTAGGGGCCTGGCAGATGGAGGAACTGGAAGCTAATTACCTCTGAAGAAGTCTGTCTTTGGAATGCCTTCTGGGATACATGCATGTTCTTTCCCAGTGGAGGGTTTCCTACACAATTATGTTTTGCTCAGACCCATTTACTTCCCATTAGCTCGGCACGTTGTAAGCACACACCATTTGACAGTGGAGGGAGGTGGTAGGAAAGCTGATTAGAGAGCCAGTCTGCTGTAGAACATGGGGGCGGGGGACCAGCTTCGGAGCTTCCTGGACTGGTAGGAGGTTTCTCGTCCCTCTGTATTACGGCTCCTTTGTCGATATATGAAACCAGGGAAATTGGAGGAAACATTTGCTTCGATGGGTCCACAGTGTAAACAGTGCACCCACGAGAACGGGAGCAGCCAGCGGGCTCACATTTCTCTCTCCACAGGATCCTGAGCTACAACCGCCTGAGGTGCATCCCGGTCCATGCCTTCAACGGTCTCAGGTCACTCCGAGTGCTGTAAGTCACGGGGTCTTGGGTCAGCCTTACATGGTACTGGATAATAACATGAGGTGTGCAGAAGTCCCGCCTCCCGCTCTGTCCTCTGTGCAGAGCCCTTATTTATTCAGTGGGGTAAAGGCAATGAACTCTATGGGTCAGCCATTCCTGAGGTTCAGCACACTGGCACTCATGAGCCTTTAGCTAATCACTCACCCCCTCAAGTCTGCACTTTGCTGTGTGTCCCTGTGACTAAGCGATTAGGCTACACTAATGTGTCCTCCCTCTCATGAGCACACTATGATGGGCAGGCTGCTCACAGGTGCTCACTATGGCTTCAGAAGGGTGATGCAGCCTCCTCTGCAAGGGACTGGAGATGACAAGCTGGAAGGCCAGGTGCTATCCAAGCTCAGAAGGTTGACTCACAAGTAGCTTTTTCAAAGACCAAAAGTTTTAGGCCTGGGTGCAATGATGCACATGTGTAATCCCAGTCCTTAGGAGGCTGGGACAGGAAGAACACAGCCTAGACTATTTAGTGACTTTGAGTCTAGCCTGGGCTAGTTAACAGGGTCCTGTCTCGGGAAAAAAAAATCAAAGTTTTAAGAAGTTGCCAGCGTTTAAATACAACCAACAAATCCTGATATCCACCTTCTCTTGGGAACTCAAGAGTCCTGGCCATACTTGAGCTCTTCCTCTGCATTTTTGCAGACAGGATTACACAGACTGCAGCCTGTGTACACCCTCATGCCTGCCTGGTCCTGTCCTGCCCCTGAGCTGAGGCCAGCTCCATTGAGGCAGATGAGCTAGAGGGCTCACACAAAGGCTAGAGGGCTCCAGAACCCTTCTGGTTCCCAAGCATGGCTCTGCCTCTGCCCCTCCCTTCCTGTGTGTATTCTCACATATAAAAATCGGATAATGACGCTTAATTGCCTCTCCAAATCTTAGGGGGATTTAATGAGATGCTGCATGTAGAACACACATCACAGCTCTGGCTACTATGAATATGGGATAACTTTTGTTCTGCTCTCAGTGGGAGCTTGCTAGAGCCCGGGTGGGCGGGGGACACCGTGCTGCCCCAACTGCAGGTCCAACTTGTATACCTTTCTACCTTGAACTATTTTGCTGATAAAAGAAAGTTGCGTCTTTTTCTGCTATCACTTTTAAAGGATGTCCTCATGATGGTAGAGATGTCATCCTGCTCTTAAACCTCTCGCCTATATTTTTTTAGTCCATCATTATTATAAGAGTAACCACCATATTTGGAAAGGTCAGGCCTGGCCGTTCCTTTCCTGATCCTTTGCAATAGTACTGTGAACTTGAGAGGATGATACCCATTTTAGAGATGGGGAAACTGAGACCTGATGGTAAAGTAACTGGCCAAGTGTGTTGAGTCCAGCCTCCCGCCTCAGTGCCATCCACAAACTGCACCCAGCAACCTGGTCCATTCCAGAGGCTCTGGGCTGGTGTGATTTATTAAGACCTGCAAAACACCCATGTCAGCGACAACTCCCGCCACATGTCATCTGCACTGTTATTAAAAATCAATTCTCCGGGGGGCAAAGAAGTGCCCATACTGACAGTGTGCAATCTGTTATTGTCACTTATTTATTATCCACTTTCTCCAGGGAGCTCGGGAATGGAAACATCAGCGAAACCATTTCCCTGTTTCCAGCTGAATGCAATAGTGGATAGGTCTCATTCATCCAGCCCAAAGCCATACCGGCTCCCCCTTCCACTGCCTGCTGGCCCCTGTCCATCCCAACCCCAACCTGCCCCCCCCCAGTCAGTCTAATGCTGCTGGGCATGGGCTAGATGGCAGAAGACAGACCTGTCAGTTTTAACTGGATCCCCTTGCATGGACCTGGAGTTGTTCTGATGGGGATGATTTAAAGAGAGAAAAAGGATCTCCCTGTCCATCTGTCTGTTACCTGGGGTGAAGATGTTCATCACAGCCTGCCAGGGGCTCCTTGTGTGTCCTACCCTAGCTCCACTACCATCACGAGGTCCCAGGAATACATGCCTACATTCAGCAAGAGGGAGCTTGCTTCTTGAGTTAAGAGTCAGCATGCTTTAACACGGTCATCCTAGAAACAGTGGGTCTCGGGCATAAAACCGATCTCAAAACCTCCCACTCCACACAAGTACCTCAGTGGGGAGCAGCCATTTTCTGCATAAGGACCAATTCAGGAAAAATAACAGCATTTATGGGCCACATTTTTATGATATTTGTATCCTTTCTTCTCATAATTGCACATGTAGGAATTTACACTACAGAAAAACCCAAAATGAGGGGAAAGGTTCTATAAATCTGAGTCTTTGTTGCATTGTTATTTTTAACCTAAATTTTAAATATTACCTACCAGGACCACAATGGGGAAATGTATAAAGAGATTATGACACAACTAGTCGATGAAACGCAGTTATTAAGAGTGGTAAAAATGAAAACTAGACACAGCTTAGAAACGGGGTATTTAGCTATTGCATGGGAAGGGAAACTTAATTATATTATCTTGTAAACATTGACACCAATGAACAGAGACACAAGGGAACAAGAGGAAGAATGGCTTTGTGGCTGGCTCCTGTTACTCACTGAGCAGGAATGGAGACTGCTGTACGGTGGCAATTTAGGGAGCTGGGCAAAAGAGGGGGGCGGTTTTATTTGTTGGTTTGTGTGTGTGTGTGTGTGTGTGTGTGTGTGTGTGTGTGGAGTTCGTGTGTGTGAGCATAGGTACACATGTGCTGCGGCATGCCTGTGGAGGTCAGAGGACCTCCTCAATGTCCTCAACGTGGGACAGAATCCTCGGTTGTTCACTGCTGTGTTCACCAGGCTCACAGGCCTGTGAGCTTCCAGGGGTTTTCTTGTCTCTGCCCTCCCATCTTGCTAGAGAGCTGGGACGACAGAGAAACACTACTGCTGGCTTTAGGTGGGTTCCGCATATCTGTGCTCAAGTCCGCAAACCTCTATGCAAGTGTCTTGCCTACTGAGCCGCCTCCCTAGCCCCAGGTAAGTTTGTTTTTAATAAGGAATTGCATTATCTGTAGTGACGTGCATTCGTACATGCATGCACATTTATGTGTGTGTATGTATGTATGTGCATGTCTGTTTATCTATGTCTGTCTCTGTGTGTCTATAGGTAGTGTATATATGTATGTTTATCTATTTATCTGCCTGTGTCTCTTTCTCTGTCTCTCTGTCTGTGTGTGTCTGTTTGTCGAGTGTCTGTCTGGTGTGTGTGTGTGTGTGTGTGGGTGTGTCTGAATTTGCTTACTGTCTCTGTGTATGTGTGTCTATTTGTCTGTGTGTGTGTGTGTGTGTGTGTGTGTGTGTGTGTGTGTGTGTGTGTTAGGGAATGCAGCTGAGTGCATTTCAGAGAAGGCAGGAAAGTGATCAGGACCCCACGTACAAAATACTATGTGAGGAAAATGAATATTCTCTCTCCTTCCCTTGTGATGTGAACTAGATAGTGAGAACATTCTTGTGGGCACTCTTGTCCTTCTTTGGGGATCTGTGCACTCCTAGGGATCTCTGCCCCACACGGAGTCACATGCTTTGTGTGTGTGTGGTTCTAAATGTCAACCCCCAGCCCCACACCGGGGCACCTGGAATTAGTTAGGACAGGGAGGGCTGCCCCAACATGTGCAGAGGGAGAGACTGACACTGTCATCCCTCATCCTTCAGATCTGTAGCTTCTCATCCACGAAGTAAAACTGAAGGACAGTGTGAGGTCCTCCTACACCCACCCACTAAGGGCTCCAGATGCTCTTTGTTTGGTTACCTTCCCAGGAGGGCCTCATCGCCTCACCAGAGAGCTGGCACACCTCTGACAGCCTGGCAAATGCTGGTGATGAGCTGAAAGGTGGTGCTGGCAGCCTCCAGAACATGGTGCAGGCTCACTCCTTGAGAACAAAACCAAAAATAACCATTACAATTCAGCAGGAACTTCATAACCAAGAGGAAGCCCTAGAGATAGTCCTGTCTGAACTTGTCGCTTCAGAGATAGGGACAGAAAAGTTTAGGGCCTTCAGTGGACAAGCCGCGATGCTGACCTGGGAGATGGGCACAGACAGTAGGGGAGATGCTGGTGCTGTCCTCTAAGAGGGGAAACTGTCAAGCTGAGAAGCATTTGCTGAGATGAGAGCCGCAGGCCACAGTGACAGCATCACCACACTCTGCCCATCTCAAGGCTCTCAGAAAGAGCAATCCTTTCTGGAATGTCACCGCTGGTGTCTGTTAAGCCTTGGCTCTGCACTGCCCAAACGATAAGGGCTTCTGTGACATCATCATAGCCTCCACCCTGTTATCCCCATCTCGCTCATGAGTAAACTGAGGCTGAGTAAAGCGTAAGTGACTGACCTAAAATAATGCAGTTGGGATTGAACCCAAGACTAGATGATGCCAATGAGACTCACCTAAGTAGAGAAGGGAGCGAGGAACATTCTAGAGGTGACAACATGGATACCCTGTACAGAGACCTTAAGATCAAGGACAAGTATGGAGGCTGGAGTGTTGGCTCAGTAGCTAAGAGCACTTGCTGCTCTTCCAGAGGACTGGAGCTTAGTTCCCAGTACTCACATCAAGCGACTCACAGCAGCCTGGAACTGTAGCTCCAACCCCTTCTTCCTGTCTGAGCACACACACACACACACACACACACACACACACACACGCACACACACTCACACACACACACAAAAGAAATGTTTTTTTTAAGACAAGTTTGTGGAGAGGCTCCCAGGAACTTATAGGTGTGGCCCCGAGGCAGGGTTCATGTTACAAGCAGAAGAGTATGGCCAAATCACCATTAGTACAAACAGAACCAACCAAAGCTGAACTCTTGTCTCTGGGCTCCTAACCCAAGGGTTTTCTTCCTCCCTCCCAACCTCGCTGATACCTGTCTCCAGTCTCATGCATCTCACACTTGAAGATTGGGGCATTGTTGACTGAAAGTTGATGTTTTTCATCATTACCCAGAAAAGCCTCTCGTCAGAATGAAAGGGTTTCGATTGGGGGACGGGGGAGTGGGAAAGGGATGGAGTTGGCTGGGTAGGGAGGTGGAAGGATCGGGGAGAAAGAAAAAAAACTGATCAAAATATCCTGTATGAAAACATTTTAAATAAATAAATGGTGAAGTAGGATAGAGGACTTGGAACCACACTGCCAATGTTCACGATGTGTTACCCCCAGTCCAGAAATGGAGTCATGGGGCTCACTACTGCCTTAAAATTGGTGGAAAGTTTAATTACAGGCTCCTAATTTATATGAGCAATGCCTTGAGAGGACTGGCCTCAAAATAAGTTCAAGAAAAAAAAATGATCATTCACTAGGTCCTACAGCATTTGGGGCTCACAGCTTATTAAATATGTAATATTATAATAGGCCCTTCTTGACCAATCGAGAGGAGACCTGCTAAACTACCTTGGGGGGGCATGATCTCTCCTTCAGACCCCTGAGAAGTTCAGGGTAGACAGCGGTTCTAAGACTAGGAGAAGGGATGCCAGAGATGAGTGCAGCTGTCTTGCTCCTCAGCCCTCTTTCTTGCATGGGTTCCCCTGGTGGGTGGGGACATTTATCTTCTCAATCTGACCTGTGGGGGGGAGCATCCTAACAAGCTGCGAGGGCTTGCAAAATGAAACCTCCCACTCACTTCTGAGTTCCAGAGGGAGGCCCAGGGCTGTCTCTTATTGGTCTTAAAGGGGAGCTCCCACTGTCCCTCTGAAGGTGTAAGTGCACCTGTGCAGGAGTGAATGGGAAATGGAGAGAAGTGTTCGAGACTGGACGTGTGTGCGTATGCGGGAGCTACACAAAATGCAAACATGCAGGTCTGATGGCCGAAGTTTGTACCTCTTCAATGGACAGGAGCGGTAGAGAATGCAGGAGAGCAACCTCAGAGAGCTAACAGATGGGGTTTAGGAGAGGCAGTGAGTCCAGAGGTCAGACAGTGGCCTGGGCCACAGTACCAGTAGACTTTGGGTGTGATGTTGGGTTTTCAGTCTCCTCTGAGATGGGAGTGTAATCTTCCTGAGTGGCTAAATGTTACTAAAAAGATTAATGATGGCTGTAGGTCTTTTTGATGGATTCAGGCCTCTAGTTCACATGGGAACTCCAGGTACAGTCCCTTCCTGTGCTTCAGGAGAGAAAGGGGAGCAGGAGCAACAGGGCGGGGGATAGGAACAGGTCAGAACGGACCATGAGGCCATTCCTGCTGCCAGCATGACAAAGCACAATACATTAGACATACGTAAGACTGTGAGTCGGAGGCAGGCAGATCTCTGAGTTGGAGGCCAGCCTACAAAGTGAGTCCCAGGACAGCCAGGGCTACAAAGAGAAACTCTGTCTTCAAAAACGAAAAGACTGCAAATTCACTGACGTCACACAAGGAATGTCACACTAGTCTTTGTGCCACTGATTGCCCAGACCCGGCAAGAACTTAGCTAGGTCTTGCCATCTCTGTGCAAACTGTGAACACCTGGGCATTCAGGGGATCCAAGGTTCAGATAGCCCAGGTGTAACAAGGGGCAGGTAGGTTTTACACCGCTCCAATGATTCCACCATCTTCATATGATAGTTTGCTTTTAGCATCCCCTAGAACAGTGGTTCTCAACCTTACTAATGCTATGACCTTTAACACAATTCCTCATGTTTGGTGACCCCCCAGCCATAAAATTGTTTCATTGTTACTTCATAATTGTAATTTTGCTACTGCTATGAATCATAATCTAAGTATTTTTGGAGATAGAGGTTTGTCAAGGGGGTCACAACCCACAGGTTGAAAATTGAAAATGCCTGGTCTGAGTGTAGCACAGAGGGAGTGTGCTTACTCAGCATGTACAAGGCCCTGGGTATTTTACAGGGGAAGGGAAGTTATGCCCTTGCTGTAAGCTATAGAAACCCCTAGTCCCTTCCCCATGAACTGTGGTCCCACCACCAACAGCATCAGTGCAACAGGGAACCTTCAGAACCTCAGGTCCCACCCCAGACCCTGAAGATGTAGATCAGACTCAGAAATCTGAATTTTATGTCTTTATTAGCATATATTAATCACACGGAGTAATAGTTTTCATTGTGACATTTCCAAGCATGTATGTAGCATGTTCTAATCATATTCCTACCCCATTTTCCTCTCTTGTCCTCTTACCAGCCTTCTGGATCACTTTCCTCCTCCTTACCAACTAGTCCCCCTTCTAATTTCATGTGACTTTTGTTGTTCTTTGTGTGACACCATAAGTTTCCTTAGAGCTATTGACGGGAGCATAGCCCTAACCCTAAACCCCAAACCCTAATGAGGGATTTTTTTTAATACTTTTAAATTTTTACCTATTCATTTTATGTGTACTGGCATTTTGCCTGCCTGTGTCTATGCACCGCATGTGTGAGTTATGGACAGTTGTGAGCCACTGTGTGAGTGCTGGGAATTGAACCTGGTTTCTCTGGAGAGCTATCTCTCCAGCAACCTAAAGATCCTCAGGGAGGGGTGGAGCCCAACAGCCCCTCCCTACCCATTTAGGGAGAATGTTGATGGGTCCTGTCACTCAGTCTTGTGCAGTAAATAATCATAGCTGCTTTGAAGTCAAGAAGGCATCAGCCATATCCTGTCCGGAAGTCAGCCTTCCACGCCGCTCCCCCCCACTTCCTCCAGTTCTTAGGAGTTTTCTGCCCTCTCTTTCACAGTTTTGCCTAAGCCTTAGAGGGGGTCATATCCATTTCCATTTACGGCTGAGCCCTCAACAGTCACTTCCTCTCAGCACTTCGGTAGTTATGTCTCTAGTTACCACTGGCCACTGCAAAAAGAAGTTTCTCTAACCAGATCTAACAGCAGCACTGAACTATAAGCATAGTTATCTAGAAGACACTTTAATGGAAACATTATGTCCACTTAGAAAAAATTAAAACAAAACCGTGTATGTGCCCCCCACATGACCTCTCCTGTCACAGGATTTTGGTCCAGTAGCACCAGACTTGAATTCCAGTGTGCACCATGCCTCAGTTCTAAACAGAAGGTGGTCAGTTACCTGTCTCCCCCTGCCCATAACTGACTGGTTACTATTGTACCAGTGGGCACATGTTGCCTGGTAAATCAGTTCAGCCCTATAGAATCCAAGGTGCACAATTATCTCCCAGCAGCCTGTGCAGCACCGTCTGGCTCTATGAGAGTCAGCCACTGAGGAGAAAGCTTCCAGTTTAGCTCCCGCTTGACTTCTCCGTGCCCTTGAGACCAGAGCATGTGGTGTCTTCAGCATTCGCGTCTTCTCACCTAATTCTGATGGGCAATTAGCCACACTTGCAGATACCTGTATCGTTTTAGGGTTCTTAGAGGAGGCAGCCAGCCCATGATAGCGCTGGATTTTCACTTCCTAATCTGTGGTTTCTGGCAACAGCCACATCCACCCATACATGGTCCCTCCATTCGAAGTCTTTTATTGTTTATTTTTAAAGTAAGTAAACATGAAGTTTCCTGATGACTTTTTCATGCATTTTTAGTTTTGGTTTATCCTACCACCGTCATCTCTCTCCTGTATCCTTGTCCCCCATCATCTCTGTCCTTCATCAGTTGGCACTTAAAAAACTCTAGATTCTTTCTTCATAGTCTAACATGCACCAGCCCCTCGTGTGACAGTCTGACTGGTCATTCTCATTTGACAATTAGAAACTGAGGCTCCAGAGAGAATAAGCCATTTTGCCCAAGGCCATACAGCTGGGAAGTGCCAGAGACAGTGTCTGAAAGCAACCTGGCTCCAGAGCAGATTGCATTAGCCACAGTTTATCAAGCACAAGACATCATAGCTGAAACTAATGGTTCTGTTAGGTAGATGTGGCTCTCGGCTTCTCGGGTGTACAAACTGAGGCCCAGAAGAGTAGTTTATCTTACCCATGTTCTACCACCAAAACGAACTGCTTTCTGATTCTCACCCAGGTTCCTCCCCAAGCCCTCAGCCCCTCCACCCCTGCTACTGCTGTAGACGGGGCAATGTCCATGGCCCCGCAGCAATGGCAGTGGCAACAAATATACCACTAGCTGTGGGGCTGTGGGAACCATGGAAGTGCGGCTGGGCTGGGTGAGTGTGTTGGTCCCAATGGGGTCACTTGCTAACCTGTGCCTTCTGCCTCAGAACTCTCCATGGCAATGACATTTCCAGTGTTCCTGAAGGCTCCTTCAATGATCTGACGTCCCTCTCCCACCTGTAAGTAGCCTCTTTCTTAATGTACATTGGCTCAAAACAGAAAATGGTGATGGTGACAGCCACAGTGTCGTGACTCTGTATTCTTTCCTCATGTTAGGCAGATAATCCCTCCATATGCACAGGGGGGACTGGCTCCAGGAGCCCCCAAGAACCCACAGATGCTCAAGTCAGTTATGTACAGTGAGGTATCATATACATAGAAAGCCACACATCCTCCTGTGTACTTGAAGTAGTTTCTGGACTATTTAAGATACCTACTACAGTGTAAACACTTTGTAAATAATGGTTATACTCTATATTGGCTATAGAATAAGGGCCCAACTAAAGTCCAGGTTTATATGGGTTCACTATAGATGAAACTTTTAAAAGCTGTTTTGACCCATAGTTGGTTGGGCCTTCAAGTAGGTAACCTGACATTCAGAAAGCTGACAGGAACTTATTTTGAGAGAATGTACACAGTGTCTAGTTTCAGAAGCCTTCAAAGGTATCATCAATCCTGGCAAGCAATGTCACTGTTTAAACCCTAAACATGCTCAATGAATTATCTGATGTGTTTCTTATAGCATTAAGGTGCTTTATTCCCTTATATGTGGTGAACTTGAGACGAAGGCAAGTTAAAGGATTCATCCCCAGGCTGCACAGCCAGCCAGTAGCAGAACCATAGTCCAGCTCCAGCGGTGCCTTGACTCCAGCAGGCACATTCTGTATTCCACTCTTATTCTGCTCAAGGAAACTGAGACCATAAGTAATAGGTGACGACCTGAAAGTCACCCGTCATGCCAGTGAGACTTCAATTAGAGCTCAGTTTTCCTGACTCCCAGCTATCCCTCTCTTCCCTATCTAGCGCCCTCAGGTAGTGTTGTCTTCTGGATACCTGTCTCTGTTGGTAAATTCGTAAGACTGCATTCCTCCTCTGTGTAAATTTTAATTATTTTTATGTTGTGTGAAGAGGCTACAATAGTGATGTGTATACATCCTATAAATCAAAAATAGAAATGCTAAAGAATAGGAATTTTTTAAATGAGTCATGGTGGGTTTTTCCCAATAACTTTGGAGAAGTTTGGGTTCAACTGCAGCCCTGTCCTCTGTATCTTCAGAACCTTCTTTGAAGGATCTGTCTTTTTACAGACCCTGTGCTTGAGAGCCATGTGAGCAGGGGCTAGAGGGTCCACAATGCAAGCCAGGATTGGAGTAGAGCAAAGGACAGAATTTTCCAGAGCACTGAGAGCAAAGCTTCAGAAGAGGGGTGTCCCTTAGGTGGGGATGGAACACCCGCTGATCTGGAAATGGACTCCGGAAACTTTGATTTTGCCTGGTGGGCTTGTGTTCTAGTCTGCACACCAGACCTCTCTAATTTAGTTTCAAAACCTTGAGTTTTCAGGGAGCCACGCATGGGGAGCCTTGGGGCCAGGTCAGGCAGGGCCTAACTTCCTCTTCCTCCTTCTAGGGCCCTGGGAACCAACCCTCTCCACTGTGACTGCAGTCTGCGTTGGTTATCAGAGTGGGTAAAGGCTGGGTACAAGGAGCCTGGCATTGCCAGATGCAGTAGCCCCGAGTCCATGGCAGACAGACTCCTGCTCACCACTCCCACCCACCGGTTCCAGTGCAAAGGTAGGTGCTGCCTGCCCACCACATCTCTGCCCTCACGGGATCTGCTGTGTCTCCAACATCTAAACACATGGGACTTGTAAAGCCATAGTCTATCTCATGCACATAACCTAAGTAGCATAGGTATACTGTATACTTTATCTCCATTTATAATACATTGTAAATTCTGTATACAAAGTTGTTATACTGTATTGTTTAGGGAATAATGGCCAATACATAATTAGTATAGACACAGTTTTATTCCAGATATGTATTATCTGTAGTTGGTTGAATCTTCTGATGTGATAGATTTTGTAAATACAGAGGGCTGACTGTATTCACTGGCTCCTTCTTCGTATATTTTCCGTGGCTGAGAACATCTCTAACTTTGCATTGGTCACCAAATAATATTAGCAACCTCATTATACTATTCTCCCTCTGTGTCTCCCTCTTTGTCTCTGTCTCTTTGTGTGTGTGTGTGTGTATGTGTGTGTGTGTGTGTGTACGTTTGTGTGTGTGTGTGAGAGAGTGTGGGGGGGGGAAGAGAGAGAAAGAGAGCACTTGTGGGAATTGGTTATGTCCTTCCATCATATGGACACCAGGGACTGAACTCAGGTCCATAGACTTGGCAGCAAGAGCACCTTTACCCATTGAGCTATCTTGTCATTCTTATACATGTAATTTTTATTGATTCACTATAATAAACCACTTCTGTGTTCTTATATGACAGTCTATATTAAACATGTTTTATGTATCATTTTATTTAGCTTTTATTTATTCTGTGTCAGATTAATCCTCCAACATTTCTATGGGTAGATATTTATAATACCCTCATGTTAAATATTTAGAACAATTAAGCCTTAAAGACACTGAATGTGTTTTCCCCCACTTGGTGGTGGTGAGGGTCAAACCCAGAGCCTTCCCACTGAGCCACATCTGTATCCCAAATTAATTCATAAGACCACATCAGCAGGCCCCCAGGTTTTTCTAACTCTAGATCATGGGCTTCTGACCACCGCAGTGTGACTATCTTCCACCACAACCTACTCAACTGTCTTTTGGTTTAAAATCTTCAGTGTTCATATCCCCCACCCCTTATGGTGAATGCATGAAGGTGTTTCTCTGTTTAATACTAGATCCTTAGATAAGAGTCAGAGACTCAAAATGACTGACTCAAAATATGTGTTCCTCAAACAGTTTGCAGAATTGACTTCCCAACAAGGTGACAATCAACTCGGGCTCACATTAGCACCCTCCAAGTGCCTTTTTCTTATCGAACCAGGTTCTTTTGTCTTATTTTATAGCCGGGGCATCTCCTTTATTTTATCTGCCTTTAATTTTGAGGCATCCTGAATTTAATTTCAGAATTTATTTTCCATTTGCAATGATTCCCCTTTGCTCATCTCCTTTAACTTCGCTGTGCCCCCCCATGACTGCTGAAAGTGGGAAAACAATTTTAATTTTCTACTTCCTGCTTCTGAAACATCTAATCTGATACTAGAGGGACGTGAATAGCTATGGGCAGGAGACACCTGAAAAACTTTAAAAACCAAGGACAGGGGATGTACCTGGATGGCACTGCCTAACACATATACAGTCAGGTTGGATCCCCACTGCTTGCACAATAATATTGGTTCTGGGTCCCACAATCTCCATTTTGATTAAACTGGTGTGAGTTCAGCCTAGGCATGGGAAGTAAGCTGATTCTGACTGGTCCTTGTATGTCCAGAGAAATCTTTGTGCCCCAGGAACCCCCTCAATCAGAAGCAAGCATGGTCAGGTGGCTCTTCTCATTCTCAAGTGACCCCCCTTGGACCTACAGGTCTCAGAGCTCCCTGGGACCCTTCTGTTAGTCCACCCACAAATGGTCACTCACTAGAGTGAATTTCAACCCATCTCCAGGTTGACGGCTGATATTAAATAGGACATAGATACCCATGGCTCATGCTCAAAGCTGTTTGTAGCAGTAGACATAGTCCCTTTTTGCAAAGCTCTATGTGGGGGCCATGACCTCCTTTCAGCCCTTACCAAAAACAAAAACAAACAAAAAAACAAAACCCACAGGAGATGGTTGAAAGTTCAGTGGGTATAAAAGGCAATGTGTTCCTGTCAGCACCTTTCTGTGGCAGCATTATCCCTAAGGTCTTGCAGGAAGGACTCTCTGTGTGTGCCTTTGGCTTTGGCTTTTCTCCTTGGCTATTCTATGGGAAAGGGCTTGGCAGGGACAAAAAGAAGGGAAAAGTCAGAACAGAGCCTGTGCCCAGAACTTCCTGGAATAGAAGATACGCAGGAGGGTTCTAATTATGGTGCACTGTTTGCAGATTAGCACCCAAATCGGATCAGGCTAATTACGGTAATTGATTTGACTGCAGAAGTGCTTCTGTATGATGTCCCACTGTGATTCTTACTCACTGGACAGTGGTTGAATTAATGGGACTTTGACCAGATTGGATGTACAACCTCAAGAGAGCCAGCTGCCCTCTGGGCCTCAAGATGGGAGAGAGTCAGAGCAGAGGGGACAGAAGGTGAGTTAGCCTACTCAGAGAGCTGCCATCCACACTCTGATTTTGCTACCCAGGGCCAGTGGACATTAACATCGTGGCCAAATGTAATGCCTGCCTCTCTAGTCCGTGCAAGAACAATGGCACATGCAGTCAGGATCCTGTGGAGCAGTACCGCTGCACCTGCCCCTACAGCTACAAGGTAAGGCGGGGGGCTCTACCCACCACTCATGCATAGGCTCTGCCTTTGTCCTAGCTGCAGGGGAGAACCCGTGCAGCCGCTGCTACCCAGAGTAACCCAGGTAACTCTACAACACATGTGACACACCCCCTAGGTGGCATTAGCCAATAACATCACTATTCTCCTGCACATTGGTTAAGGCTAAGGTCTGTCAAAGAGAACTCGTGAAATTTTGGCAAGAATGCTTTGAGATGAAAAGGAAATGCTACCTCTGCATTTTCTTTATGAGTCACAGGGAGACTGCAACCCAGGGAGGTAAAGGGTCCTTTAGCAAAGGCATCCCTTGAACCGCAGTATCCTGACTGCCATTCCAGGGACTAAGTGGATGAAGGACTCAAGGACTCGATGCCCTGGGGCTTCCAAGCCTATCTTCATAGTTGGCAAGCCCAACAAAAGGATTGAGACTCCCTGTTCTCCCATCCATCCTAGCAGAAATCCAGGCTACTTCCAAGACAATCTTTTCCCGTTCTTCTTACCCAGCACACTCCAGAACAAGTTACACTGTCTCCCTACTAATATGTATGGAGTGTGTGCCACGCTCTCTGCTTGGCATTTGACTCACCCCTTCTCCCAGCAAACCTATGAAGAAAGGTTATTACCGATATAAAAACCAGGCATCAGTAGGCTAGGAATTAAAACTCCAGACTATATGGTCCCAAAGTCAAAGTCTTTTCACCTGAAGAAGTTCTTGAACAGCCAGGCCCCTTTCAGGGCCTCGCTGGGATCAGCAAAGTTGTGGCTCAATGCTCTTCCATGGGACACTCATCCCAGCTTTCCAGGTACCATCTCAATGCACTAGACGAGTCAAGAGCCCAGGGCAGCCCGCAGGCCATCGTGTGCACCATCCGCACAGGCTGGGTGACGGAACACAGTGTCTGCATCACCAAGGAACTGTGCATGTACGGCAACAGCCTTGAAAAGCAGTTTCTGGAGAACAGTTACCTGGTGGCTTTCTTGGCTACACCCTGACTGCTAGCAGACGATGTCAGAGTGCCATCTATGGGCCTGGAACAAAAAAGCCCAAGGATTCCTTTTAAAGATATCTGTCCCTGAAGCCTTAAATTTAGCAGAGCCCCAGAGCAGAGATTGAGAATGACATAACTCAGGCATGGGTCAGCTAGAGTTTTCTAGGGATATGTAGCCATTGCTGTTGGCCTTCTGAAAGGCGGGGCCCTTAATGAAGCAGTTGGAGTGCGTTATCTCACACAGCATGCTTAATCATCCAGATATCAGTTCTTATCCTCATTTGAGAGATGAGCTAAGACTTGTAAGCACAGAGAACTCATGCATGCGCCACCACCCACAGAGCACAGATGCAGAAACCAGCCTAGTCTTCCCTAGTAACTGGCTCTCTGTTCACCTTGCCCTCCCTTCTGAGAGAGGGAACCATCACGCTCGCCCGCAGAGTTGTAACAAGGTTAAAAACACATCACGTTTGCGCTTCGCCTACCTTGGTGGCAGGTTTAGAGACATTCCACACGACCTAACAATCTTGCTACTGTTCCAGGATTTGGGGAAATAAAATATATCTGATACTTTTTCCACCACTTAGTCTCATGCACATATGTTTGGTGGCTCAGAGCGGTACTTCCCAAGCTTTCGTGTGCCCAAGAATCTTATTAAAATCTAGGTTCTGGTTCATGAGAGCTGGGGTCAGGCCTGATACAGTATATATTTAATAAGCTCCCTTGGGCTGCCCAGGCTACTAGTCCATGGACCACACTTTGAGTAGCAGGGTCTCTGAGTGGTTCCCCAGCCGCCTCTGACCCAGAGATTCCAATGAGGGAGCTGCTCCTAGACTCTTAAAGAAAACCAGTAGCCTAGATCCTGTCAGAGAGGGGAAAGGGAAGTGGGCTGAAGTACAGAAGGAAGACAATTGAGGAGCATCCCAATTCCCACAGATTTGAGCAAAATGCAGTGAAAGAGAAATAAGTTGGGCTAATTAGGCAGACATTGGAAATGGTGATTATTTTTCCAGGACATGTAAATGACAGAAATCTCCATCTCTTGCCCCCAATTACTGTGTTTTCAAGCACCAAGAAATGTCTCCGCCTCCTAGATTTCTGTGCTCTGCCTGAAGAGCTAAAAGAGATCCTGCACACCACACCACCTTTTGGGGTGGGGGAGGATTCTCCCTGGGCCAAGTGGTACTTGCAAGATCACCAGTGTAGAGGGCCAGATTACAGACAGGGCTGAGGGGATGTCCCCACTGTATTCTTTTTGAGGTTCTCTTATCCTGCCCTTCATACTTCTAGTCCCACTACAATCCACGCATGCATCCCTAAACTTTTGAGCATACCCCGCCCTGCCTCAGGCCCTCGCCATGGTCATCACTGCTGTTATTTGCAGGGCTGCATCATCTGTGAGGTTCCTTGCAGGTAATGTGATTCTGCAATGCAGCTCACTCTCTGCAGCACAGGCAGAAGCTGAGCATCCCTTACACGAGTTGTTCTCAACCTTCCTAATGCTGTGACTCTTTATGGACCCCAACCATAAAACTATTGTGTTGTTAGCATCATAACTGTAATGTCGCTACTGTTATGAATCATAACGTAGATATCTGATATCTCCGATGTTCTTAGGCAACCCCTGTGAAAGGGTGGCCCACAGGTTGAGAGCCGCTATCTTCTATGAAATGCGTCAGACCAGAAGCATCTCATATTTCAAGTGTTTCTGGATTTTATAACACTCGCAGGTGTATACTAAGCTATCTTGGCGTGGGGACCAGAACCCATGGAAAAAGCTAACCATGATGATGCTTGCTTGTAATCTCAGAACTGGGGGGCTGATCAGCCAGCCAGCCTAGACAAGCCATCAAGACTCAGGTCCAGGTAGGAAACAGGCCATTGCGTTGGCTCAGCAGATAAAGGCACTAACCACACAAGCCTAGTGACATGAGTTGGACATCCAGGACCCATGTAAAAAGGGAGGAAGCCACACCGTTACCCACTGATCTCACATGTGCATGTGCAGAGAGAGAGGGAGAAAGAGAGAGAGAGAACCCAAATCTAATAAGGAAATTAGCCTGTTTCATTTATACACAGTCTGAAATCATAGGCATTTTTATTATACCTGCATTTTGAGCATGACCCCCATCTCCTGAGGTTAAAGGTAGAATTTTCCACTTGGGGTAGAATTTTCCACCTCCGGTGACCTGTCAGCACTCAAATGTTTGATGTTTTGGTGCACGTTGAATCTCTAGGTTAGACATACTCCACCTCACTCCCATTTCATGGAACATAAAAGCAAGATCAAAGCGAACTAGTCATTTCCTTCAGGCATATAGCAGCCTGCCTAGACTTGGCTCCAATCCACAGCACTCCGGAGTCCAGGTTTTCAGAGGAACAGAATAAATGGTCCAGCATAGAGGTGCCTGGTGCCGAATTCGGACTCAGCTGTCTGGGTTCATCTGTTGGCCGTCTGTTTCACTAGCTGCTGTGTAGTCTCAGACCTATTACCTTCTTTTCCAAGTCTGCCTTCCCTATCTGCAAAGGGGGGTGTAATGACAATTGTACCAATCTCATAGGGTTCTTGGGAACATTATATGTGATCGTGAATATAAAACACTTAGCATGAGGCCCGGAATGGAAAATGTACTCAACAACGTGAGTGAGAATTCATATTGCACTTTCCATTCCAGACATTGACTTTCAGATGGGGGCCCTGAGCCGCTGTGGCTCAGGGGTAAAGCCAGAGAGCCCCTTAAAGAGCGCTTTTCTCCCTCTCTCCCCTCTGAGAAACCTCTGTGTGGGGCATGGACTCACATAACGAACCAGACAGACAGGGCCTATGCCCTCCAGCTACTGGAGAGCAGCCTGAGGCTCCAGCATGCATGAGAGGAGGAGGAGGATGTGGGCCCACAGTGGAGGCCAGCCTGGCCCAATGCCTCAGGCTCAGCTGGCAGTAACCACACAGTCAGGAAGCCCCAGTCCCATGCCATCACAAGCACTGGCAGCCACAGAAGATGGGACAGGCTCTTCTCAGGCAGATGGTGAACAGGTGGTGATGGCAGTGGGAAGGCTCCCATGATCACCCTAGCCTGGCATGCACCCAAGTCACCGAACCCGTGGCTCAAAAATATATGCAGCAGACACCTCCCCAGGCCCAGTGCTACTAGGTCCTGCAAAGTGCAGCTTGTGTGTCCCAAGAAAGTACTGGATCCATGTCCCAAGTATAGGATCCTCGTCCCAAGAGAGAAACGGGAGCCCCGGGGCTGAGAGGCTCCCTGGGATGTTAGGTCTGTGCCTACAGTCTATGCCTTGGGATCACCCACTCAGAGCCTGTGTCCTCGTTTTTCCTTCTACCTGGCATGATCATCTCCACCTGCCACGCACTGGCTCCCTCCCAAGTCATACCTACCCTGAAGAGGAACCTGCTCCAAAGGAACTCTGTCTTACTCCAAACCATCGCAGTTCTCAGCGTGGCTTGGCCCTGGACTTGGGAGCAAATGCAGGCACCTAAGCTCTATTGCAGACCAGTCAATCAGAAGGAACTGGGGTGGGCTGTCATTTTACAGAACATGGGACTATGGGTTGTGCCTTAGTTGCCCCTGCTCCAGTTATGAGTGATATTTAAACCTCAAGAACAAATATCAATACCATGTTAGCTTTCACAGAATGCCTACTGTGTGCCAAGGATGTCCCATAATGCACAATGCTTCCTTCTGTGAAAGATCCCATGTAAGTCTCATAGTACCCCTGTGAGAGGTTAAAGGGCTTGTCCCACCGTCAACCGGAAAGAGGGGGAGCTGGAAACCAAACTCACCTGGACTCCCAGCCCATACTCATGCCCTACAGTTTAGGACAGAGAAGCCTGTGAACTCTGGGAATTGGTCATGCTGGAGCCTGAACTCTCCACACCCCTCCCCTTCTCACGAGCAGCCACCAGAAGCAATGTCTCCCCACTCCATCTCAGTTTCATCCCAGAGGCTGTTGGGAAGTCCCTGGGGTGTCCTGGGTCACAGCAGCCATCAGAGGCCTGTCACTCATCAGATGCCTTTCCCCCATCTGTTCCACAGGGCAAGGACTGCACCGTGCCCATCAACACCTGCACCCAGAACCCCTGTCAGCATGGAGGTACCTGTCACCTGAGTGAGAACCACAAAGACGGGTTCAGGTAATAGCGCAGCCCTGCCCTTCCTTCTTCTCAGAGAGCCTTCTTCTGGGTCAGCCTCCTGTAGAGGAATGCCAGTGTGGGAAGCATCATCCCTGCTCCATATAAAAGGAAACTGAGGCATTAGAGGACAAACTTTCCCCAAAGATACAAAGTACTGGTACAGGGATTTGAATCTAAGGGCCAGCCTCTACTCTCTGAGCCTGGAGGCTGTGGGTGCTGCTAAAGTCAGGGGACAGGACACTGGCTGAGAAACCCTCCCACCTGGCTGTCCCACCGCTCCTTCTGTGTCACAAATAACAGGGCTACTGCTGTCACATTGTGTGCCAGGTGGTAACTACACTTACAATATTATCTCTCCTAAACCTCCTCACACCTCTACTGGGGGAGAGGGGAGTTCAGCCTGCATGGAGCAGAGAGGAAATTGAGACACAAAGGCTAATGGTCGCATGCCCTGGCTCTGGCTCCTTGCTCTTCAAACCATGCTTCTAGTCCTTTTTTTTTTTTTTTTTTCTTTTTTTTTTTTTTTTTTTTTTTTTTTGGTTTTACAAGACAGGGATTCTCTGTATGCTTCTAGTCCTTTCTTACTAGGCGGTAACTCCTAGGAGTGGGATGGTGCCCCTGGCCCATCTGTCCCCCACCAGCTTTCAGGTGTGCAGTGTCCCCAGCTGTCGCCCCAGCAGAAGCAGATCACTGGGAAAGGGCTCCCACGGCACAGCGTGTTGGGCAATAAAGATGGGACCCTGGTGCCAGGCAGGCTCTGGGCAACGTCAGAGCCCAAATTGCACATAATTAACTATCAGAAGCCCTCCAGCCCAGGCTGCTGTGTGGTCTGGGGAAGAACTCTCCAGAGAACCCAGCTGGCCCATGCATCCTCCTGCCAAGCCAGCCCCACCCAACCCTGACTCCTGAAGAGTGGAACTCAGGAGCTATTCCTGTTCCCATCTGGAGGCAGCCAAACCATCCGCTTCCTGTTCACCAAGAGGTGACCATGGTGGTCCCAGACAGGAAGTGTACTTCCAGGGCTGGAAGTGGGTTCTGCCCCACTCAAGCCTGAGACAGGGTCCTGTGGTGGGGGCTGAGATTCCCTGACAGTGATTGACAGTGTCCGGTGGTGGGAGCAGAGATTCCCTGATGGTGATTGACAGGGTCCTGTGGTGGGAGCAGAGATTCCCTGACAGTGATTGACAGTGTCCTGTGGTGGGAGCAGAGATTCCCTGATGGTGATTGACAGGGTCCTGTGGTGGGGCTGAGATTCCCTGATGGTGATTGTTCACCAGGGCCCCACTTCACCATCAATTAGTCTTGGACAGTTTTCACAGGAACTGGAAACTTAACTATGAAAGACATAATGCCCAGCTCTACCGGACATGGGAAATGGGGCAGAAGGTTTGGGCAGAGGCAGGTGTAGGGGATGACATGTCTGTGGTGCTCCCGGGAAGAGCCTTCTGGTGCAGTGTTGCACTGTGGCAGGCAGACAGTAGAGGGTTGTGTAGATAGCTCCACAGCCCTCTTCAATCCTGGAGTCAGTTCCTAGGATTTCCCAGCTGCCCAGGGAGACTTAAAACAATGGAAACATTCTCTACAGTTCCAGAGGACTAGCACCCAACACCTAAGTGTGTGCAGGGTGCAGCTCTTCCTAAAACCTGTGGGAGGGGGCATCACCAGTCTAGTCCTGGATTCTGCTTTACTGGAAATCGTGGGCATTCCTTGGCTCATAGCTGCATCATTCTTGCTTCCGTCAGAACTAGAGTGATGACTCAGTGGTTATGCTCACTGGCTACTCTTCCAGAGGGCCTAGGTTTGGTTCCCAGCACTTTTAGGGTAGCGCACAACAGTCTGCAACTCCAGTTCCAGTGATCTGCTGCCCTCTTCAGGTGCCTATGGGTACTGCATGCACATGGTACACAAACATACACAGGTAAAATAACCATATACATAAACTATTTTTAAAGTATATGAAAAAATCATATACTTTTCTGCCTAGAGTATTAGAAAATAATAAATTTATTTTAAGCAATTCCCAGAGATGTGCATATATTATATATTATTAATTATTATATTATTAATATGTATTTACTATTTATTAAAGACATGGACAAATTTGTATACTAATAAAATTAATTAAATGTTGGCTAAATATTTGATATTGTAGGACGTAGAGCACCGTCAATGTTTTTTAGAATTGATAGAATCTTTTATTTTAAAACCACCAACTCTTAGAATAGCACTTAGCATAATGATGTAGTATAAAATGGCAGAAGTATATTTAGGACTATTTCAAAAATTGTTGGACATTCTATACTCAAACCAAGCCAAAATCCATTTAACAACTTTTTATGACACTCGTCAGCGACTCTGGTAGCATTTTTAGAATATTATTTACTCCTTGACAATTTCACACATGTGTACAATGTATCTTGATCATATCCAATCCCAATAACCCAGATCTCTATTAATACATCTGCCTTCTATCTTCAAGTCCCTTTGATTTAATAACTCACTGGTCCCAGTTAGTACTACCTGCATGCACATGGGAGTGGAGCCATCTACCAGAGCATGGGCAGCCTATCAACAGCTATACCCCAGAAAAAATGACCCTACCCCCTGCAGCCATCAGTTGTCCATAGCTCCTCAAGTAGGAATGTATCCTTTCCCACCCACCTGGAATGATGACTAGCCTGATCTTGTGCAGACCTTATGTAGGTAACCATAGCTGCTGTGAGTTCATGGGTGCCAACAGCTGTGTCGTTCCAGAAAGATAGTTTCACGGCATTCCTTACCATTCTCCAGCTCTTATACTCTTTCTGCCTCCCATTCCTTGATGTTCCTTAATGAGCCTTAGGGACAGTTAATGGGAATGTCTTACTTGGGGCTGAATACTCAATTATCACTTATCTTCTGTACTTTGACCACTCGGGTTTGATAGTAGCTCTAATCTATGGGTATAAACATATACTTAGAGGCATCTGAAAAACATGTCCGCTTAGCAAAACAACAGTATAAGGTTCCCACCTTGAACCCATGGCCACCTGAGCCATGGGCTTTGGACCAGGTGTTCAGTGTCAGGCAGGCATTCTCTCCCATGAAGCAGGCCTCACATCCAATCAGGAATTGGTTACACCCATAACAGTCATGACACTAGCACACCTGTGTTACATCTTGCCTAGAAGATCAATGCTGTAGCATTCGGGGTCTACCATTTTCTCCCCCAATGTCCTGAGTAGAACTTTCTTGAAATATGAAAACTAGTCAATAGAGAGATAGCTTCCCAGTCACTTCTAGCTTGATTTTCCTGTGTCCTAAAACCAAAGTGTCAAAGAGCAATTTTAATATTAAACATTCTAATACAACACAGTCCAAAGATATGCCAAATTGATGAGGAGTGGCGGGTAGGGAAATACTTAAAAATCCTTACTATTTTAGCTTGAAAACTTTATTAGTATTCACATTTTCTGCATTCGAGCTGCATATGTACAGCAAAAGCAGTGCAATTCACAGCACACAGAAGCCTCCAGTCTGTGCAGAGGTGTTTCGGGCACTGTGGCGTGACAGCATGCAGGATGCAGAGTGCGCGTAGATGCTCAGAAGCAACGCTGCAGAGAAGCCATGTGATGTGGCACCAGCAAGGGCTGCCACAAACACCTGGGGTTCATTATGCACTCCATTTTTTAATTAAATTTTGGACCGTGCTCCTTCAGAAACCTTTCACTGTTGCCAGAATTTTCACAATCCCTACATTCAGCTACAGGATCCCACATGGGGTCACAAGCCACCGTTTTAAAAGCTCCATCTTTGAGAACCCCTTCAAGGTACCTGATAAGGGCGGGAGAGACTTTGACATTCCCCCACCCTCTCTCCATCCTTAGCAACATCTACTCTGCTGACCAGCCATCATGTCCGTTGTCCCTGCCAAGCAATTCCAAGACCCTGGGAAAGTCCAAGGAAGGAATTGTTTGGGGGGAAACTAACAGTTACCACCCTTGTTTAAGATCGTTGACTACCTGCCCCTGTGTGGCATAAAGAATTGGCCCTTTGCATGATGCCCTGGGCCTGTAGCAGAAAGGGAGGATAATTTTACTCTACTGTTCATGAGTTCAATCCTCGAAAGTCCTTGGACTTTTGTAGAAAACATGATACGATTTTCAGGTTGTAAAGAAATGGGTAAAGTAGGATTCTGGGGGCATGAAATTTGCTTTCTCTTCATTTAGTTTGCCTTTTTCATCTATATCTAAAATCAGAGCAGCCTTGAAGTAGAGACCTGGACTTCAGGTCTAAAGCTGGAACCACTTTCGTGGATGTCCATAACTCCTTGACCAGAGTTTGGGTCCTGAAAGAGGGAACTTCGCAGAAGCACTTCATCAGACGCTAGCTCCCTCCCGCCCCTCAGCACTTCCTAACCCGTCTTCTTCAGTGCTGCCCAGGCCTTTTCTGTTCTCATTTAACTTCACATGCCCACTCCTATGAGCAAGGTTTGGCAGAGATAGGGTGGAGAGGTGTTCTCAAGCAGATGTACCACAGCAGAGGCACAGAAAATATTGATGGCCTTTGAGATAAGCTCACAGAGGCTCCTCAGTCTTGGCAAGAGAGGAGTCCTCCCTCTCCATCTCCTCAGAGGCAAGGGTGGTGGGACGTGGCAGAAATAGCAATAAGGGGGATGGTTCCAGTGGCTTTTGTCTGGAACTAAGTCCGCTGAGGGATTTCTCTGTTGATGTGTGCCCCTCCACACATTTTGGTTGCATATGTAACATCATTAGATCTTATCCACACACAAGGTCACACTTCTAGAAAGTGCCAGACCAGAAGGCATTCCCTCGAGGCCTAGTTGCAGAGTTGTGACCTTGACCAAGATACCTGATTTACCCCTCAACACAGAAAGTCTGCCTTAGAAGGAAACATTATAGGGAGTGCTTTTCTGCTCCTCTTGTCTACTCCAGAGAGGAGCCAAAGAAAGGGGAATTCAAATGCAGCTGCAGGGATTTAAGCCTTTTCCAGGAAACCACTTCTAGCTGAGGGGAGGTGTAGAGGCCTTGCTGGAGTAGAGCAAGGTAGGGGGCCAGAACATTGCCTGGAAAAGAGCATCTAGACAAGTGACCTTGTAGCTTCCTAAGTGTCTTCCTGCCCAAGGCCTCAGTGTCCACTATGCTGTCGTAGACCTCCAGCCACAAGAGAGAACTGATGATTGTGTTTTTTGCTCCTCCCCTTCCTGCCTTCCTCTAAAACCCACCCTGTTCCCTGGCCCTGGAATCGCCTCCTTTCTGTATACACGTCCCTAAAGCTGTTCCTGCCCGCTGGGTTTTGAGGGACAACGGTGCGAGATCAACCCAGATGACTGTGAGGACAATGACTGTGAAAACAATGCCACCTGTGTGGATGGGATCAACAACTACGCATGCGTGTGCCCGCCAAACTACACGGGTAAGGATATAGAGGGACGTGCTCATGCTAGTGTATTGTGGGGTGACGGGTGGTTTAGAATATCACTAGAGAATAAGGGACTCCATTCTGTATTGGGACTGAGACACCAAGACAAGAAAGGCCTCCCCAGTACCCTCTCTGTCGTTTGTCCCTCTCCTGCTGCCCCCACCCCACTTTGGAACACACTGCTGGGACTCATCCACCTGTCTGTGCAGCGCTCGTGGCCATGCCTTCCTTTGGGAACCCCACATTTGAGGCTGTGCACAGAGGTGCTTTTACACTTGGGGCCTTGTTTAGTTCTGGAAATCTGTCTTCCACACCCTCTTCTAGGAGCTGGGAATGCAAAAGAGACTTAAGCTCAGGCCCAGAATCATGAGCTTCCGTGGGAGGGAAAGCCCCGAGGACAGGGGTGAGACCACAGTGGAGAACTTACCCGGCTGGCAGATACATAGAAGGCTCCCATGGGAAGGATTCCTCCGCAGTGTCTTCCCAGCCGCCCACCCACCAAAGCCCAACACCTCTGCTTCCTACATCCACAAACCCTCATGAGGATATTTAAATACTCCTTTTGCTTGAGAAGCAAAAATGTCACCAGCTGATGCAAGCAGCCTGCTTTGTGGTGAGGTCAACAGGAAGTGGTGTATCCCAGACTGCACTTCCATGAAGTCTTTAAAAAAAGGAACCCATAGACTTTAACTCTGTGGTTTTAGAAAACAGTAATAATTATAAAACATGAAAACCACTGCATATAAGAATAGCAATCTGCTTGGAGCTGTGACCCAAACTGACATGGTGGAGTTGTGAGTATTCCTCCTTTAAGGGATGCTGTTTGTGTCCCTTCCCGATGTGTTTGATTTCCATGATTTCTTCTTACCCCACCCTGCAACACCACTACAGACCTAGACATGTTGTGTTGTAAGTAACATCATTTGGAAATCCAAAAGTAAGACAAGGAGAAAATGTGAAGGTGCCATTTCGGGGCTGCCATCCCCTAGTCCATGGAGCCCAGCTCTTCCGTGAAGTGGAGCAGGAGGGGGGGATATACAGGTGGGATCTGGAAGAAGTTGTCATGTCTGCAGAGGCAGAAGTGCAGAAACTCTTTGCCTCTCGGTAACTTTACTGTCAAACCCTCAGCTCAAGAGCCAGGGGTTCCCAAGAACAACTTTGGAACTCCTGACCATCCTAGATGCAGACAAGCCCTTTGTGCTGGGAGCATGTGCATCTTCTGAGAACATGGGGATAACCAAGGGTTGGCATTGGCAACAGACAACCATTACTGGGTACTTAGTATATGCAGAACACTGACATTAAGTCTGTGGTATGGCTCAGGGCTTCTCTTACCTAAGACAAGAGGAAGCCCTTTGCAGCATTAAATCTTTGTTCCAGAAGACTATGCTCAGTGCCAAAGTAGGATCACAGTGCCAGCAGCTAAGGAGAGGGTAGACAGGCTCAAATTAGCTCTGTAGCAGAGACCGACTTTAAAGAAATGCCCAGCATGCAGATGGGCATGGAGGCGGGGACCTGAGGTATGTCTTCTGCCCCATTTCCATGCAGCCCACCTGATATTTGCAGGTGACCAGGCCACTGCAGTGCAATTGGCATCTGAGAGGGGAGTGTTATGGCTTCTCTGTCTCAAAAAGCATGCACATCCTACCCAGATACTTGACTGTGTCCCCGAGTCTCTGCAGGGGACTAGGAAGAATTCTTCTCCCTGACCAAATGCTAAGAGATACTGTTCAGGTCCAAATCAAGGAATGGCAGGGGTCAACCTGTCCCCACCACAGCACAGACCAGTCTCCTGCAGCCACTGGCCAGCCACCTATATACTTCTTATCCCTTTTAGTTTCCTATTTGTTCCTGACCTCAACCCCCTGGCCTTCTGGGAAAGGGCTTCTAAGGTTAGAAATTTTCCTCTCTTAGATCACCTTCTAATTGGCTTTATGAAAATAAAATCCAGGCTCAGTAGTTCAAAGCACTGGCTGCTCTTTCAGAGGACCTGGGTTTGAGTCCCAGCACCCACATGGTGCTCACAGCCATCTCTAACTCCAATACTGTGGGATCTGATGCCCTCTACTGGCCTCCACAGGTACCAGGCATGAATGTGGTCACAGACATACATTCAGGCAAAACACCTATACACATAAAAATAAAAAGGGAAATTAAATAAAATCCTGGCCTTAGACTCATTCGCTATGATGCAGTCCCGCCTCCTCACCCTGTAACTACATTTCTAACACATATTTTCAGGTGATGCAGGCTTATCAGATTTAATTCATGCTCACCATCCCTGGGTACTTATGACACATTAATCATGTTGCAGCGCTGTGGACTTCAAAGGTAGTATATCCAGAGATCAGAACTGCAGGCTCCTTCATTTCCTGCTCTGAAGCATCCAACTGACTTTCTTGACTATAGCAGATGTAACAAGTCTGGTCCATTTTCCCAGGAAGCTCCCCTGACCTCCTAAGCAATGTTATGAGTCCCCCCCTTTTGTCCACAGTTCACTGTCATGGTGGCATTCACAACTGTTTGTGAATGTTTGCAGATTACTCTCGCTAAGCAATGGACGAGGATAAGACTGGTTACTGTTGTGTTCCCAGCACCTGGTACAGTGCCTCCCAGTCAATAAATAGATGGTGAATAAGAAAATAATCAACATGAATAGGCGTATCCCAAGCTCAGGGCCTAACCTGTGGCTCCAGAAAAGTCAAAAACATCAGCCAGATGGTGTTGAGTGGCAAGGAGAGACCCCAGGGACCTTCTCACTGGCACTCTAGGGAAACTGAGTCAGGAGTCCAGTAGAAAGGATATACCAAGAGAAGAATGTAGGGCTCCTGATGTCTGTGACTTATGACCTAGAATGGAACAAGTCTGACCTTGTGGCCTTGGTGACCTCCAGTACCCTTCCAGATGCCTAATTTCTCTTTGTCATGATCTGCAGGGGAGCTGTGTGACGAGGTGATAGACTACTGTGTGCCAGAGATGAACCTCTGCCAACATGAGGCCAAGTGCATCTCCCTGGACAAAGGGTTCAGGTAAGGCCTGGTCCCGTGTTCTGGCACTGAGCCCTGCGGACTCTGCCTCCAACAGCCTGGGGTTGAGGCTCTGAGTCGGGTAGTGTCTGTCTCCCCTGCAGTCTGTCTCCCCATTTCCTCTCTCCTGTACTCTTGTGCATCTCTAGCTGACCCAGGCCTGGTCGTATTTCCACAAATTGCCTTTATCTTTTTAGTTTCTTCCTTTCCGTATCTTTCTGATGATAGAAACAGATGAAGAGATGGATACATTCCCTCTTCCTCTCCCCCTCCCTTTGCCTTCTCATTCTCTTCTGCCTTCTCCTCTCTTAGCATGTCTCTCCTTCCCAGCACTGAAAGGGAGGGACCAGCCACAGAAGGAGCCATCAAAGGTTGATCTACCATCTGAAAGATGTCTGGTCACCTACTCAATGTGTAGCCTTCCTGGTGGGCCACCTTCACAGTCCTGATTCCCCGTGGCCACAGGAAGTTTGCTAGACTGCACCTGTGGAAGGGAGATGATGGGACCAAGATTTCTGAGTAGGTTCAGCAGCCACTGCTATTGGCAAAGCATCCTCCATTTCCAGCAACAGAGGCAGAAGGGGACCGCATGAAGAATTTTTAGAGTTAAGAAGAGGCATCCTGTGTGTATCGTCCCATATGCGGTCTTGTTTTTTTTTCTTTCCCTGTGTGTGTGCGCACATGTGAGTGGGTGCACTGGCCAGCATGGCATGTGTATAGACCACAGGTCGGTGTAGAATGTTGAAAGAGAGTCTCTTTCTAAGCCTAAGTTTGTGGAACCATGACTGGCTTTTATGTGGGTTTTGGGGGAATCTAAACCTGGGTCATCAGGCTTGCACAGCCATCTCCCCAGATCTGTATTATCCTTTTCTGTTGTGACATCCTGGGCCTGTTGTTCATCTCCAGGGCAATTGTAAGAGGCGTGAGACCTCTGACTTTGCCGAGATAAAGGAAGCCACGGCTGCTGTGAGAGCCACCCTGATCTACTCTGCCTACCTGCTCATGCCCTTCTGATATATGCTAGGAAGGAGTTTCAGGAGGTGGGGTCACCTGAGTGCAACTCCCAGACTCCCTCCACCCCAGCATCCAATTGAGAGCTTCTACTTGCTAAATACCAGGCTGTATTCTGCAAGTGAACAAAACTGTATGAGGTGAAACCTGGAGATAAGAAACATGCAGAACCCATGCTTGGACCCAAAGCAGACTGCCCAGACTGGCAGCCAAGAGCTTCGGGAGAGGCAGGAAGGGAAATGAGTGGTGACTAGCCCTCAGCTACACAGAGTGAGGAGGTGGATATCATTCAAGGTCAAGTGGGCAGACAGCAAAATAAGAAGGCACAGACTTTGAAAATACACAGCGGGGCCATGGAAACTGGTCAGACGTGGGTGTGGACACAGTTAGAGCTGCCAGATTATCCATGATCCTCTGATGTTTGTTCTGAAAACCTCACCCTCTGCTATAACCAAGGGCCCTTGAGTCTGGGACAATACAGGAAAAGAAGACACCAGCCAAGCTTTCCTTGAGTCATCTTATTTACATGTCACGTCATGTCTCCTAGGAGACAGTATCTCAGAAAGTATATATAAGCAACTCAATAATGGTAGGGTTTTTGTTGTTGTGGGTTTTTTTTTTGTTTGTTTGTTTGATTAGTTGGTTGGTTGGTTGGTTTTTCTAGACAGGGTTTTTCTGTGGCTTTGGAGCCTGTCCTAGAACTTGATGGGTAGACCAGGCTGGCCTGGAACTCACTCTGTAGACCAGGCTGGCCTGGAACTCACAGAGATCCACCTGCCTGTGCCTCCCGAGTGCTGGAATTAAAGGTGTGTGCTACCACTGCCCAGCAGTTATGGTAGTTTTTATATTAAAATGCATTTAAACAAAAATTTGTTCTCCCAATGAGGCATTTTATTATCATGCCCCCCTCCCATCATCAAACACCTGGTATCCCACAGCAGCCTAGAGGGGCATTAATTAGAGAGGGTGATGCAGTCGGAATAGCCTTTCCTTATCTTTGGAGACACTTTAATGAGGTCTCAAGGTCAGGCAGATCTACTCAGAGACCCTGAAAATTATGAAGATCTCACTGGTTCATGTATACTGAAAACTGTGTAGTACCTGGTCTCATGAACACTTCGTGTTCCCAGTGGAGAAACTGGGGCCCTCACAGCACAGACCCAGTGACACAGACCCAGCTGCCAGGGAACTAAGAGAGAGGAGGAGCTGCAAGTCAACCCAGGTTTGGGTGATTTCTCAGCTAGACCCAGATACTCCAGGTGTCCTGGGCCCACCGTCACTTAGAGCCAACCCAGACTTTACGTAACATCAACATGGAAGATACAGCAAAATGTTTGAAAGCTGCTTCTGTGATCTGAGAAGTATGTAGATCCTTCTGTGGGTCCTCAAACTGGCACCTCCTGGAAATGTGTTAGGAATGAAGTGCCCTGTCCAGGACTCCCTGGGTCAGAGGCATCATTGTGTGTGCGTGCATGCATGCGTGTGTGTTTGGAGACAGTGTTCCTCTGTGTAACCCTGGCTTTCCTAGAACTCACTCTGTACACCAGGCTGACCTCAAACTCATAGATCCACTGGCCTCTGCCTCCCGAGTACTGGGATTAAAGGTGTGTCCCACCAATGCCCAGTGCTTTGTTTTTTTGTTTGTTTGTTTGGTTGGTTGGTTGGTTGGTTGGTTGGTTTTTGGGGTTTTTTGTTGTTGTTTTATGGCAAAATCCTTAGGTGTTTCCTTTGCTCCTTAATGTCTGAGAAGGCCATGCCCATGGAAATCTGTAGATACTCTCACCTCCAGGCCTCCACCACAGAGTTTAAAGGTGGGAGTAGCTTGCCTTGAACTTCATGTTTTAAAGGTTGGTTTTTATCCTGTTAAATGTTGTGCAGCTGTTTTGAACCTTGGCGAGAGTCAGTTATTTTCAGCTGCTCTCCAAGGCTCTTTTGGATCCAAGTAATAAAACTCAAATACCTGCCAAAGCTAGAGTTTGATTTTGGTTTTGGGGTTTTTTTGTTTTTGTTTTTGGCTTTTGTTTTTTGTTTGTTTACTTTTTGGCTAGTTTACAAAATAATGGGTTTCATTTTGACATTCTGATTCACATACATCATTGTGCCTTGTTCATACTGGCCTTGCCACCCTCTTCCACCCCTCCTCCAGGCCCAGTTTTACCAGCAGCTAAAATGATGAAGCATATCCCCAATGCCTCACATTTCTAGTTTGTTTCTGTAGAAAATTGACTTGAATCAGTTTTGGTGGCAGAAATTTCTTTAAAATTTTTAAGGATTTATTTTTATTTTATGTGTGTAAATACACACACATACATACACAGAGAGAGAGAGAGAGAGAGAGAGAGAGAGAGAGAGAGAGAGAGCCTGGTGCCTAATGAAGGCCAGAAGGGTCATCAGGTACCCTGAAAGGAGAGGTGTATACTGTTGTGATCTGCCACTTGGGTGCCAAGAACCAAACCTGGATCCTCTGAAAAACCAAGTACTCTTAACCAATGAACCATCTTTCTAAATCTGCCCACCCCCAGGTTTTTTTATTTATGTGTATATATATATGTGTGTGTGTGTGTGTGTGTGTGTGTGTGTGTGTGTGTGTGTGTGTGTGCAAATTCCTGCAGAGGCCCCAAGAGGGTGTCAGATCCTACTGGAACTACAGTGACAGGTGGTTGTGAGCTGCCTGTTGTGGCTTCTGGGAACTAAACTTGGGGCCTCTGTAAGAGCAGCAAGTGCTCTTAACTCTTGAACCATCTCTCCAGTCCTCATTGTAGACACTCTAGCACTAGAACTTAGAGATCCCAATTGAAGAGTCAAGAGTTTGAGGTCATCCTGGGCAGCGTGGAAAGTTTGAGGCTAACCTGACTTTGTTGCAAGACTTTATCTTTAAAAAAAAAAAAAAGCCAGAGAGGGAGGGAGGGAAGGAGAGGGAGAAAGAGAAGACAGACAGACAGACAGACAGACTTTGGCACACCACATCCCTAAACTACGTTCTGCTGCAGCTGTATGTTGCACACTTAGATTTGCCCTGGGAGAGTACTAGTAAAATTCACCAGATCTGAACACACAGGCCTGCCCAGGCAGTCTTCAGATTCTGGAACTATACCCACCATGGCCCTTCAGAATCTTCCCTGGCCATCCACTTACCTAGTTCTGGCATGACACTGGGGTTCTACCCCACTCTTTCTATGGGGAAGGAGTGCAGTGAGGGAGGGAGGGAGGGAGGGAGGGAGGGAGGGAGGGAGGGAGGGAGGGAGGGAGGGAGGGAGAAGTGTTTCCTCTCCCACCCCACCCCCAAACAGAGTCAGACCCTGAGTGTGTAAGCCACAAATTCAGAGCTCTTACTCACCCTGCACTCCCCGACTGTGCCCCCTCCCCCATGCCTTGGATAGATGACATTTAATTTTTGCTCTGCCCAATAGAATTGAGCTGATGGGCCGGAGAGGGGCACAGGTTATGCAGAACGGAGCGAGGCAAGTTAACACTGTGTGGATGTGTTTGTAGGGATGCCTTAGCCCTGGGTGCTCTCAGATCTGTTTCTAGGCAGGGGTTTCAGTTTTGTGTTAGCTCAAACAAATGAGCCCCAGACACCTACATACAGGCTTAGTGTGGATGGTAGGGAAGTGTGGTAGGGCTGTGAACCCGAGGCTCTCTAGGGAAGGACTGAACCAGCTGGCCTGGGGCTTTCACGAGGGCAGCCGCTTCCGTCGTGCCCTCTGGGAAATGAGAGCTTTTAATCCTTCCTAACTTGGTTTGAATGTCTGAACAAACAATAAAACAAAGGCAAGGGCATACAGAAGCCATCATTTCCTTCATCCTTGGTCATCGTGTCTATCCTGCACTGTCTGACTTTACACAATGTTCACTGCACTCCAGAGTAGTAGAGTTTATGGAGGAGTCATGACTTTGAGAGAACGTGCAAGCCAGAGAGGCCATGAGTGACCACTACACCTAGAATAGCATCTGACACAGTCAGTGTAGCTGTCACTCGATGAGGCTTCAGGGAGGTGGCTTGAGTGCTTTCTGGATGCCACTTTGGGTAGGGCCTCCCCCGCAGTCCCCTGAGGGTCTGATGAGATCCCCCTTGAAGGTGCCCAGCCTCGTGTCTGACACGAAAGGTGGAAGGAACCAGATCTGCCCCCCAAAACCTGTATGATGCCACCTGTGCCCCAGCCTGGTTCTGAAAACAAAACTTGCCCCTTACAACAGACAGACCTTGACTCTGAGAGCAAAGGCTATGCTCCGTGAGTGGAGCCCAGCAGCAGAGGCAGGCCTGGTGAGCCCTTCAGGGGCTAGAGGAAATGGAGAGAGAGCTTTGGCAAGGGGAGGCACACGGGCACCTGCCAGCAAGTCAGCAGGCCCTCAGCAAGTTTCTCTCCGCCCGTGTTGCAGGTGTGAGTGTCTTCCCGGTTACAGCGGGAAGCTGTGCGAAACAGACAATGACGACTGTGCTGCTCACAAGTGCCGCCACGGAGCCCAGTGCGTGGACGCAGTCAATGGCTACACGTGCATCTGCCCCCAGGGCTTCAGGTACGACCGAGGAAGGTAGCCTGGACTAGACGGCAGGAGGAGGCAGGGATGCAGGCCTGTCTACAGAAGTTAGACTTGAGTCCAAGCTCACATTGTCACACGTGTGTGACTCTACCTAATGGAAGATCTTGGAGCCCAGCTTGTGGGATTGCTTGGAAACCAAAACACATACACATACTTGTAAATATCAAAGGACAATCTGAGAGTCAGTCAGTCAGTTCTCTCTTCTACCATGGGTCCCAAGAATCAAACTCAGGCCATCGGGCTTGGCAGCAAGCACCTTTACCCACCGAGCTGGGTTATTTTGCCTCCATTGACTCAGACTTTTAAAAAAGAGAGAGGCTGAGGCTTAAAGGACCTGCTCCCGATAGAGGCAAGAATGGAACTTCCCACCATAACTCTCCTCTTGATGAATAACTATGGTTGTCTCCTCTCTCCCGTGTCATCTTCCCAGTGGGCTCTTCTGTGAGCATCCTCCACCCATGGTTCTGCTACAGACCAGCCCCTGCGACCAGTATGAGTGCCAGAACGGGGCACAGTGCATTGTGGTGCAACAGGAGCCCACTTGCCGCTGTCCCCCAGGCTTTGCTGGGCCCAGGTGTGAGAAGCTCATCACCGTGAACTTCATAGGCAAGGACTCCTATGTGGAACTGGCTTCCGCCAAGGTCCGGCCCCAGGCCAACATCTCCCTGCAGGTATGCTCTTCCCCTCCCAACTACCATCCTTGGAAGGACCAGTGTGGCACCCCTCAGAGTACAGCTGGAGTTTCCCAGATCATTAGCAAGCCTGCCTCTTTTCCCAGAACATAAAAGACAGTGTTCAGCTCTGCAGGAACTGGGCAGGCCGGGAGCAGTCCATAAGGGACCTCCTGGTGAGTCTCACATCAAGAGTCAGCTCCTTGCAATCTCACTCATTCATTCCTTAAAATCACTCCACCAACTATCCCATGCTGGACGATGGGGACTGGATGGTATGGTGGACAAAACAGCCAGGGTAGCAGGGAAAGAGAAGATGATAAGAGAGGATGGATGCTAAGAGAAGACAGAGCACATGCTCCTGGCCTGCGGGGAGGGATCAGGGAAGGCTGTCTAGAGGCAGGAAGACCTAATAGATCTGAAGCTTATGTGGCACTTTGCCTAAATTGTGGGGAGAAGGATAAACTGGGGGTGGGGGGAACCCAAGGAAAGAACAAAGGCCGGGGAGGAGCCAGCAGAGAGCTACATTTGCAAAGACCTAGAGGCACAGGCAAGCAGGACACATTCAGGGAATGGGAAAGAGTTTAGCATGAACCTAGCTGCTTTCAGCCCCTTAGCCTCAGGGACACAACTGGACGGTGCAGGCCAATTAGTAGCCCAGGTGCTGCTGGTTACTGCTGGGCACAAACTCTGCAACATCAGCCAAGGTTTAATCTGGAGCTTTGGAGTGAAACACTCATTCAGCAAGGATCTCTTGAGCACCTAAACACAGCAGGGTCTGCTCCAGACTGTAGCTGAAGGATACAGAACTCTCCCTGCAGAGCCTGACTGATGGGCAGGACTGTACCGTTGGCATCGATGTTACCACAAATAGGAAGCTCTAACTCCCCCCAGTCTCCTCTTCCTCCCTTCACTCTTCCCTACCTGAACAGCCTCCAGTGCTCCAGACACCCAGTTGTGCTATAAGATATACCTGCTGCCCGTCCAGTCCTCTGGAGCCTCACCCAGCAACGAGCTGGCCTGTACGGCAGCTTCTCCTGAAGCCTGGCTTCCAGCCTCAGCAAAACTTTTGTTTGCCCGCAAAGACTCATATGCTCCCCAGATGGCTCTGAAGACATTATTTGCTTCATGGGATACACTGAGTAAAGCTCTGGTCTTTAGCCTTTGTTTACAAAGTTAGTATGTTACAACATGCAGAGAGATGGGCTTCAAAGGGGGCAGGTACTTTGTTGGATTGTACTGTATACCGGTAGGAGAGACAGATTAGAGTTGGAGCCTCCTAATGTATATAGAAACCAGCCCAGTTTCTGTCTCTGCACACCAACCAGCCACAGACCGAAAACATTTTTTTAATTGTCACTATCTTGAACACGTGTGAGCAAGCTTAGCACCTGCCAGGTATGTCCAGCCCATTGCCCTCAGGGCATGTGTAGCCAAGGGTAGCTATGAATATGAGCCAGACAAAATCGGAAAGTATAAAACATTATGAGACTTTTTAATTGTGAATTTTTTAAAATAAATCTACTGCACAATTCTCCGGCCTGAATTTGTAGATGACGGGTTATAGCACAATCTCAAAAGGTTGGGCGTGATGGTAACTGCTACATATGCATTACACCTAGTACAATAGCGTTTTCCTGGTGTCAGGTTCTTGCCATTCATCTAGAGAAGGTGGAAATCACATGGGAGGAGTGCATGGATTCAGTGCAGATACTCTTATATAAAGGACTCGAGCACCCCTGAACCGTCAGTTACCTTGATGTCATGGCACATAGTGCATGCTCAATGTATATTTGTTGAAGCAATTTACTCAGTCTGCACTTGCAGTGTAAGCTTAAGTCTTGCCTTCTGGAGTAGACAGGCCAGATGGGGGGACAAGATATAGATTTGAATTCCAATCTGGTCTAGGCTCTGACTGAGACAGCCACCTGAAGAGGGTGCTCAGAGTGGGTCAGGAGAGGTTGGGACTTGGGTAAGACCTAACTCACACACCCTGGTTGCTCTCCCTAGGTGGCCACTGACAAAGACAATGGCATCCTTCTTTACAAGGGAGACAACGACCCCTTGGCACTGGAGCTGTACCAGGGCCACGTGAGGCTGGTGTATGACAGCCTGAGCTCCCCTCCGACCACCGTGTACAGGTAAAGATACCCCTCCCAGCCACAGAACATGTTCCTCCAGAGTAGACACCAGGTGACTCTGAGGCCTCCTGTCCCACACAAGCACACTTCTCACAGAGTGGCAGGTGGAGGGAGAAAGGTACTAGAAGCAGGAACGGAAGGCAGGCCCAGTGCGGAGATGACACCTCATTACCATAAGATAAATGGCCAGCTGGCTACTGTGTGTGGAGCCAGGTGCTCCAATGGAGATGAGGCTGCTTAATGAGGTGCCCTTTTCAAAATGTCATCCTAATCTTTTATTAGTTTAAGAAAGAAAGCAGGGCGATTAGCATGCAATTCAAGAAGGGGAAATTCAAGAGCACCCAGGGAACAGGACTGTGCTAAAGTGACTTTCAAACTGTTCTGAAAGACGGTGTTTCCTAAACTTGAAGTCTTTTTAACAGTCGCCCTGTAGGTTGGGCAGCTTGCTGTAACAAAATACCAGAGAAGACCAACTTATAAAGAGGGAAAGTTGCAGGGCATTGGTGGCATACGTACGTATTTAATCCTAGCACTCAAGAGGTAGAGGCAGCAGAGATCTCTGTGAGTTTGAGGCCAGCCTGGTCTACAGAGTGAGTTCCAGGACAGGCTCCAAAGCAATACAGAGAAACCGTGTCTCGAAAAACCAAAAAAAGAAATAAAATGGAAATAAAGAGGGAAGGGTTCTCTTGGCTCACAGTTTTAGAGATTTCAGTCTATGTCATTTGGCTTCACCACTTTGACTCTCTCTTCATGAACAAGCTGCTCACATCATGGCAGCTGAAAACCTAGAGAGATAAGGGGGCCAGAGTCCCCTCATTCCCTTCAGGCTATGTCCCTCAGTGAGCAGAGGACTTCCCACTTCCCACATAGGCCCTACTTCTTGAAGGTTCCACCACCTCCCAGGGGCCCTACAGACTCTGGACCAAGCCTTCAACACACAGCCTTCGGGGGACCCCTAGCTGCAGACTGCACCCAGCCGCTTTCTACATGACTGCTGTGCAACGCCCCCCCTTGTGCCCCCTTCAGCCCACATTCAGCCTGCTCACTCTCTTCAACCTTACCTAGGGATGGCTTTGTAGACACGCCCATTCACTCTAAATGTTTTCTGCCCTCTCGTGAAGGACAGAGTCCGCATCCCTCATCTGAAGTAATTCTCCAGAATGATAAACTCTACAATACTCAACAGTTTTCAGTTCTTAGAGCATTTGAGGTGCAGGGCAGTCAGTCCCTAACCTGTATGCAGTTCAAGCTGAGAAAAACTACTTTTGATCCTGATCACTTCAGCTAATGGACACTCAAGCCTCTACCAAATAATGATTAAAATTGAAAGCTGGTTATATTTTATGATATATTCTATAATAACCACTAGAGACTTCAGTGCCTGTCTGTGTTACCCTTGAGTCATGTAAAACCAACAGCAGGAGTCAAACTCAAGAAAAATGTACACAGAAGAGGCCACACATGCACACGCACACACACACACACACACAAGCACGCACACACACACATGTATACACATATGCATGTACACACACATGCACACACATACACATGCATGCACATACACATACACGCATACACACACATGCACACACACATGCACACACATACACATGCACGCACATACACATGCACACACACACATACACATGCATGCACACACACACACTTAGTGGAGTGGGAGCTGGAAGAGAGCAAGCAATGGAGGAGGAAACAGTGATTCTCAGAGCAGAGTGTGGTCCTGAGGCGGCAACACCTAGTGAGCTGGAGAAGATACAGAAATAAATACACACCTTCAGTCCTTACCCCACAGGTGATGGTTCTGCAGCTGCCAGGGAGAAGATACAGAAATAAATACACACCTTCAGTCCTTACCCCACAGGTGATGGTTCTGAAGCTGCCAGGGAGAAAATACAGAAATACACACCTCAGTCCTTACCCCACAAGTGATGGTTCTGAAGCTGCCACGGAGAAAATAGCAAATCTGTGTTTAAGGAATCTTTCAGGTGACTCTCATGAATTAAAAAAAAATGTTTTTGAGCCAAGATCCTACTGTGTCACCCATCTGGCCTGAAACTCACTGTGTAGACCAGGCCAGCCTCAAACTCCCAGAGACCCACCTGCCTCTGCCTCCAGAGCACCGGGATGAAAGGTGTGCGCCACATCCCGCTTGATCCATGAATTTCAGAAGCGGGGGGGGGGGGTTGAATGTGTGAAAAGTCCCTAGAGAAGGAGCTGCTTGTGTTGGGTTGTGAATGGAGAACGTCGTATGTGCAGAGAGGCCAAGTAGACGGATTGGGTCGGGACAGCAGCAATGACAAGAGACAGAGCAGAAGGCTCTCAGGATGAAGAGAAACAAGACCAGCCTCGGGCAGTAGGACACAGCACACACTGTCTCCTAACATCTTTGTTCCTGAAACTGGTGACCTTGAACCACGTGGGAAGGGCAGAGAGTAGGAAGGCAGGGCCAATGGCCGCCTGACAAGCCATATCCCTGAGAGAAAGCCCTTGGTGTCACTTAAAGGGTAAAAAAAATGGTCTCCCTCTACTTCCTTGGCTGATTTCCTATGGCACTGGTGGGTATTTCCTAGGGTGCTGGTAAGTGTAAAACAGTATTTGGCAAATGAGCCATGGTGTGGACTGCTCAGGGCAGAAGGTTAAAGACAGGCTTCCAGAAGCAGCTGGGCTCTATGCAGAGTGGGGAGCATTCTGGAAACACTATGCCAAGTAGGAAACCACTGCTACCTCCTAAAGCTGCTACCCGGGAGTTGTATGAGTTTACCAAGTCCACTAGGAAGATGGTGTGCCCTTGGGAAAAAAAATGATGTGCCCATCCTGGGGACAGAATGTCAGAGCCCTTCCACTCATAATCATAAGGGGCCCCAGACTCCAGAAATCCCACATAAAAAAGGTGATTTTTATGGGGCAGTTAATGTATGTTTATATGCACATCATCTACATAGTCTAAAGGCAATTTTAGAAAACATGAAGTATTTTTTAATAATACCTGTTTTGATTACCACCCATCACATGGGGTCATATGTGGAATTTTCCACTTGTGACACCATGTTAGTGCTCAAATTTTTCCATATTTTTGGAGCCGTTTTACATTTTGATTTTCCGGTATAGGAATGTTCGACCTGAACTATTATCTCTCACTCACTGACTTGGCAAACACCTGTCAGGCACCTGGACCAAGTGTAGGGGACACAAGATTAAACATCCCACACATAGAAGAAGACACACATGTTGTGTGTCTACCCAGGAAGAATCTAACAAGCCTCCCTGGAGGCTCCCAAGCCTGCTGTGGTGATACTTCTGAAGAAGGAGCAATGTTCCTGCCTGGAAGATAAGGGAAAGCTCCCAGAGGAAGGAGCCTAACTTAACACTAAGGGGCATTTGATACCTTCTGAATGCCATGCTCGCAGAGGCTGTAATTCACAACTGGTACTCTGTGAGCTGCCAGGAGCTGAGGGGTCAGGAGGCCATTCCTCAGAGTCACTGCAGTGACGTCTTGCCACCTGGAGGATATGCCAGCCTTGTATGAAAGCCAAGAAGCCAAACCAAAGCTAGCCTATCAGAGGAGTTGGCAGCCTACAAATTTCTGTTCCCTTAGACTCCCGTGAAAAAGCCTCAAAGACGGGTGAGCTGTCAGGGCCTCTGCAGACTTCACTCTCCTGGAGCAAGCAGATTCCAGGGCCTCCCTTCTGCCCATCCCTGATTCTGCTTAGGTCCCCAGCAGTCATGAGAAGTGAAGGAGCATGACAAGATTCTACTGTAGGTCACAGGGCAGACACACAGCCAACCACCTGGGGCTTTCCTGCCCCAGAATAGGCCAGGCCTTCGGTATACAGACTTTCCATGGTTTCTTCTGCCCACGCGGCCAGAAGAACTCCTGTGGGTGCTGTTGTGAGGTAGGAGCTACAGATTATCAAGAGAAACTGGATAGTCAGAGTTAGGGGGACGTGTCTTGGGTTTTTGTTTTGTTTTGCTTGTTTGATTTGTTTTTTAAGGCTTGCCATTCAGAATTCCATGCATGGGTCAGCTCTACCAGGCTTTGTCCTATTCGATCCTCAGCACATGAACTAGTGAGCGTCATCACTCCTGTTTGAGGGATGGGAAGCCTGACTGCCCAGGGTGGAAAGAGCTTTGGCTTAGACACTGCTCCGGTTTCCATTAAACCCATCCTCCCACTGTGGTGTCTGCAGGCTGTGCCTAAAGAAATCACAGGGCTTTGTTCCTGCAGGGCTCTGCCGCCACCTATTGGTCACTCCTGGCATCCACGAGAAATGACCCCCTGATAATGTTTTCTGTACACTGGCCCAGAGTCCCACAGCTGGGAGACAGGAACTTAAGTCCTATACTATTTCCACTCGAGGCACTAGATTATAAGTCTCCTGTTCCCAAATGAGGAAAGATGTACCTCCTGCCTGCTGGCTTGTTAGGGGTAAATTAAGGTTTTCAGCTTCTGCCCTTACCCCATACCCTACTTACTGCCACTATTAAAAGCTTGCTGCTCTTGCAGAAGACCCAGGTTCGGTTCCCAGAACCCATACTGTAGAGCTCACAACCACCTGTTACTCTAGTTCTAGGACAGTTGTTCTCAACCTGTGAGTCACAACCCCTTTGGGGAGCTGAACGACCCTTTCGCAGGGGGCGCCTAAGACCATCCTGAATATTAGATATCTACATTACGATTCATAACACTAGCAAAATTACAGTATGACGTAGCAATGGAATAGTCTTATGGTTGGGGTTACCACAACACGAGGGACTGTGTTAAAGGGTCATAGCATTAGTAAGGAAAAGAACTATGGAATCGAAAGTTTTATCTATAAACCCTATCTCTGGCATGTATTAGCTGGATGACCTCAAACAAGTCACTGTCTGGGGCTCAGTGTTTTTATCTGCAAAGTGTGTTATCTGGTACCTACTTCGTAGAATTATCAAATAATATAGGTAGGTGATTTAACACCATACATGGCCCATCCTGAGGCCCTGCTCTACCACATATTAGCTAGGGGAGGGGAGAAAGCAGCTCCGTTTCCCTAAGCTTCCAAGTCTATAGCTCTGGGATGAGAATAGACTCACCTTAGCTGTAGCATGCTCAGAACTGGTGGTGATACAACGGATTTTAGGCGAAACAAACAAAAACTACTGAACTCTGCCTAGAGAGAGTTTGTTTCATACATGCTAAGGAAACAAAAATCACATCACACTCAAACACTTTCTCCCAGGTGTTTGCTAGAGCAAAGCTAACTGCTCGGTGAGGTTGACGGAGGAAATGGGGCATCTGAAGGGATTGCATCTTCAGTGAGCAAGTGTCCAGGCAGTGTGTGGGCCCGGCCAACCTGAGGTGATGAGCTAGGCATAGCTTGCCCACTCTGTGAAGGGGCCAGGGCGAGAACTGAGCAGCTGCAGTGCCTCTAGCCTGAGTCGGAGGTGGGCTGGGCACCCTGCTACAGGAGCCATCACTGGGGCCGCTGCTCGTCTCCTGAGTCGGAGGTGGGCTGGGCACCCTGCTACAGGAGCCATCACTGGGGCCGCTGCTCGTCTCCTGAGTCGGAGGTGGGCTGGGCACCCTGCTACAGGAGCCATCACTGGGGCCGCTGCTCGTCTGAACATTGAGAGAGTCGGCATGAATGTTAACTGCTCACACAGGACACCGTGCCTATGTGAGAAAACAGCCCTGACCTCGGGAGTCACACTCGAGGGATCCAGAGATCAAGGGTCACGACATGCATAGCTTACCCTTACATGGCTCAGGAAAAAAAAAAAAAGCATGGTGGTGGGGTCCAAATGGAAATAATTGAAGAGCCTGGGCAAAAGGGCATTTTCTGTTTTTATCTGGGCAACTTCTGTAACTCACAGTTGTTTCCACACGGAAACTGAAGCAGATTACAAGCAGTGCGAATCCAAACCGCAGCCCCGTGCCTGGCCCTGGAACGTGCTTCACCTCTGGCTCTCTCTCCCTTTCTCTCCTGTCCAGCGTGGAGACGGTGAACGATGGTCAGTTTCACAGCGTGGAGCTGGTGATGCTAAACCAGACCTTGAACCTGGTGGTGGACAAAGGAGCCCCCAAGAGCCTGGGGAAGCTCCAGAAGCAGCCAGCCGTGGGCATCAACAGTCCCCTCTATCTTGGAGGTAACACCCCCATCACCACCTTGCCCCACCCTGTGTCCTTCTGGCTTTCTGCTTCTGCACGGACACCCACACCTGATGCCAGGGGTCTCCTTGATGTCCTGTTGGCACCTACTGCCAAAGTCAAGGGAGCCTTCCCGGAGAAGTAATGACAAAAATGGCTGCTGAAAGCCCAGCCATGGGGAACAGATGCTGGACAGATGCTTGTCAAGGAGAAAGAGTGAGCCTCTGTGGGAGTAACAGATGTGCAGGGAGGGGAGGGGGAGGGGGGGGAGGATCAGATGGAAGACTGTCCAGGCTCTGCTGCAGTCTGAAGCTTCGGGGCAGTACCCTCTGGCCTGCCACCTCCTGGACATGACGAGAAGCACCACACCGAGGTCAAGGTTGTACAAAGGCCAAAATGGCAAACCACCACAAGCTGCCTAGACCAGAAATGAAGCCCCTAGGCTGCTGGGCCTTGAAGAATTATATGCAGACAGGAGAAACTGACATAGGAGCCGGGGAGGGGGTTCAGACTGGGACTCAGAGGTAGGGTGCTACCCTAGTGCGAGCGGCAACACCCTGGTTTGCACCCCAACACGCATGTCTTCACACAGCCACCGAAGCAGTTTGGTCAGTGTAGATTCCTAAAGCTTCAGCCCAGGTGTCCCCTGCCAAGGGCTGACATGGACCCAGGGACTTGCACTTTAAGCAGGCCATCCAGATGCAGGGGACACAGAGCACTCCTGGCCCAGACCCATCTCGGGACACAGATTCTCCACAAGAGCATGGTTCCCTCCTCTGCACCTGCCCTGCTGTGGCCACAACAAATGGGGCACATTTTCCACCCAGCATGTGGCCTGGATAGGAATTAGCATGGAAGGATGAGAGTAGACGCTGCATTTATTTGTTGTCTGTTTGAGGCAGGGTCTCATGTAGCCCAGGCTGGCCTCAAAATTCATCTATAGCCAAGGATAGCCTTGAACTTCTAATACTCCCACCTCTACCTACTGAGTGCTGGAATAACTATGGAGTGCCACAGTGTTCAGGGTATGCAGTGCTGGGGATCCAACCCAGGGCTGTGTGTACGCTAAGCATTCACCACAGTTAAGCCATGGGCCCAGCAGTAAGAGCAGGGAGAAAACACAGACCAGACGTCACTGAAAACAAAGTCAGGCCATTACCAGTAGTCTGCTAAAGGCCCTGAGAAAGGCATTAGTATAGCACAGAGGGTAGCAAATAGCCTGGTAACCTTGAACCCCTTAGGTATGGCATGGAGGAGGAACATTAGACCATACTGCCATACCTAAGGGGTGGGCCTCGGTTAAGCCAATAGGACTGTGTGGCAGGTCCTCTCGTTTCTCCTTTGAAAGTTCAAACTACAGACTTTTGTGGGGATCTTTTTTTCAGAGATTAAATACCGGTGATAGGTTGAGTTTTAATGGTACCAGAGCAAGGATTTGCCCCTGTGAGGAAAAGGCCCGGTCTCTGACCTGTTAGCTCAGTTTGAGCAGCATGGGCCCAGAGCTCTGAACAGTAACTGCGAACATGTGCTGTGCATGTTCTCGCTTTGAAGGCTAAGGGGGTGAGGGTGGGGCAAGGGCGTGTCTTCAGGCTGTCCTGCCTTCCTTCCTACAGGCATCCCCACCTCCACGGGCCTCTCGGCCTTACGCCAGGGTGCAGACAGGCCGCTGGGCGGCTTCCACGGCTGTATCCACGAAGTTCGTATCAACAACGAATTGCAGGACTTCAAGGCTCTCCCACCTCAGTCCCTGGGGGTCTCTCCCGGCTGCAAGTCCTGCACTGTTTGTCGGCATGGCCTCTGTCGCTCTGTGGAGAAGGACAGCGTAGTGTGTGAGTGCCACCCAGGATGGACTGGTCCTCTGTGTGATCAGGAAGCTCGTGACCCCTGCCTTGGCCACAGGTGAGTGTCCTAAGGGTACTAGACTCTCAGCTTACAAGTTGCCCTGCTCACATCTAAGGAACAGATACTGATGGATGCTGGGGGGATTGTGGTCCTACTGTGGATAGCACAACTGCCTAAAATGCCAAGAAGCGAGGCTCCTACATCCAAGCAGTAGGCCTGGCTTGAAAGCATTAGCATGAGGGGAGCTTTCACAAAAGATCTGTCTCCTCCAGGCAGCCCTCAGGATCTGTGAAAGCCACTGCCGGACTCTGCACTGCCCCCATGTCATTAGAAAAACCTCTCTTAAGGGAAATAGAGCCCTAAACACAGGACATCAAATAGAAGACAGATTAATTCCAGCTCCTGTGTCTGCATAACAGTGCACATCTGAATCGCTTGTAATGGTTCAGTCACTCATGATTCATTCAACACGTGTTTACCAAGGGCCTACTATGTGCAGGGCCTTGTACTCGATGCAAGAGACGCAGTGTTCCTAGAAACTACAGTTAGCAAAATAGAAGACTAGACTCAAGAGTGGTAATTTGCCTGGCTGAACAAGCCGGAAATAATAGTCTTGATCAAGAAGGAAGGAGCACTGTAGAGGCCTAAACTTCCTGTTATTCTTGATATATGTGCCTGGTCCTGGAATTAACATGAAGCACTGGCTGTTCTTCCAAAGGACTCAGGTTTGACTTCCAGAACTCACATAACAGCTCACAACCATCTGTAACTCCAGTTCCAGGGGATCCAACACCATTTTCTGGCCTTTGTTGGTTCTAGGCACACACGGTGCACATATATGCATGCAGGCAAAATACCCACAGAGATAAAAATACATAAATCCTTTTACATGTTTTTTGAAAAAAAAAGATGGTGGGAGGGCACAGAAGGAGGGGAGGGAAACGGAGAGGGACTTGGAATTGACATGTGAAGCAACCTTGTTTCTAATTTAAATTTAAAAATAAAAAATATAGAAAAAGAGAGATGCCTTAATGGTTAAGAGTGCTTGCTGCTCTTGCAGAGGACCTGGGTTCAGTCCCCAGCACCCACATGGTGACTCACAACCATCTGTAACTACAGTCCCAGAAGATCAGTGCCCTCTTCTCCTGTCCACAGACACCAGGAACATACGTGATACACATATATATGTGCAGGCAAAACCATCATATACATAAAATACATAACCCTGAAAATTTTCATTATGAAATGCAGAGTTTGCCATCCATCTTTCACCCTGGGAGGTGGACAGAAGGCAGTTCATGGGAGGGGCTGCCATGGAGAGAGCAGTGGTGCACTTAACACGGTGCCTGGTACGCAGCATGCGCCACCTGCTGAGAACAGGCTAAGTGTCTCTTGTCGAAAATGCCTGAACTAGAAGTGGTTCACATTTGGGGTGTCTTATCACGCTTTGGATTATATACACTGGGGATGAGAACCAAGCTTATACACAAAGTTCATTTTTATTTCATAGGTCCCTCACACACATGGTCAGATAATTCTGTATGATTCTTTCGGTGCATCTGTGTTTTATTATCAGCAGCCATCATTGGAGGTCAGGTTAGGATTTTTTTCACCTGGAACCCATGCTGACATTTAAAATGTTCTGAATTTGAAAGCGTTTGGAGCAAGGGTTGTTCAACCTGTAGTGGTAGTAATAGTAGTAACCATGTTTGCTCTTTAAATTAAAGGAGGATTAAAATATTTAGAGACCAGTGAAATGGCTCAGTGCATAGAGGAGCTTGCTGCTAAGCCTAACGACCTGAGTTCAATCCCCAGGGCCCACATGGTAGAAGGAGAGAGCCTCCTGTCCCCTGACCTCTACATGTGCACCCACACACCCACATGTGTGCTGGTGTTTGCATGCATGCACATAGTTAATAAAATGAAATATGTAACATATTGTTGCCATACGTGGTGTGGCATGCCTTTAATCCTTTGGGAGGCAAAAACCAGGCAGATCTCTGAGTTTGAGGACAACCCAGTCTACACAATGATGCCCTGTTTTAAAGAAACAAACAAAAAATAATAATTATTTTTAGCATTGACAGAAAACTTAAAGTCTGTTGGGCTATGAAGACTCTGTAGGGATTTTTGATGGGGCACACGGGCTTCCGACTACACGGGGTTCACATGAAAAGAGGTGCTTGGATGCTGACTGAAGGAGGGCTGTACCCAACACAAGGTCCCACAGCTCTGGTCCTCTGGCTGGAAGGACAGAGGAAGATGCTACAACACTAACTCTGGTCTCCTCTGCCCCCTAGCTGCGGCCATGGGAAGTGTGTAGCGACTGGCAGCACATACACGTGCAAGTGTGCAGAGGGCTACGGGGGAGCCCTGTGTGACCACAAGAACGACTCTGCCAATGCCTGCTCAGCCTTCAAGTGCCACCATGGACAATGCCACATCTCAGATCACGGGGAGCCCTACTGCCTATGCCAGCCTGGCTTCAGCGGCAATCACTGTGAGCAAGGTGAGTCGACTGTTCTTGTGGGATGGAGGGCCTATGAAAGAAACGGGTCAGAGTAGCTGATTTTCCCCAGAGCAAACCATATATCGAGGAAGAAGTCATGCGTGGTGTCTTAGACGATGCAGTCAGAGAAGTAACTTGTACTGCCCATTTCCAGGTCAGTTACATCACTAAGGTGCATTCACTGAAGGCTGCTACATAGAAGACGTAGCAGGTGATGGGGTCGTTATGGACACTGGCTGACTGTCATGCTACCTTGCAGGGTTTCTCAGAAGAATATATGCCACGTAGAGTATGTGGTACCTGGGAATGTGCTAAGAGTTGGGGAGCTGAAATGTATGACCTAACTTCGTGGAAAATCTGTTAGGATTCTTAAAGACCTATTTTTATTATTTTCGTGTGTGTGTGTGTGTGTGTGTATGTGTGTGTGTGTGTGTGTGTGTGTGTGTGTGTCATGTGAGTGCACTGCCCATGGATGACAGAAGAGGGCAGCAGATCCCCTGGAACTGGAGACTGGAGTTACAGGTGGTTGTGAGCTACCTAGGTGCTGGGAAGTGAACTTGAGTCCTCAGATCCTCTAGAAGAGCAGGAATCACTCTGAACTGCCAAACCATCTTTACAGCCTCAAGTTAGGACTCTTAAAAGCCAGAAGCAACACTGTTGTCATGAAAAGAAAATTCTGTGTGTCCTTGAACAGGACACTTCTCTCTTACTGTAAACACTAAGTAATATTGTGGTGGATGAGGATTCAACATTAAGATTCTTAAGTGATATCCTTGAAGCAGCTAACAAACCAACTAGAGTGTCCAGCATATGCAAAATGACCCAACAAGAATACCAGCAACACTTTTACTATACTGTCTAATGGAGAATGCTTGAGTACAGCAAGGGAATGGGGCGGCCTGTGGACTACAGAACCCCAAGATGGCAGCATATGGGGGAAGGGGATCACCCTTGTGCTACCCTGTCTCCTTGACTGGCACTGACTCAGAACTAAAAGAGAGTTTCTCTTTACAGACAGAGGTAGGCAGTAGGCTCTTGGCGTACCACAGAAACCTGAACTGCACACCTGTAATGTTTGCTGCTGGACAGTCCTGCATCCTCTCAGGCTCTGAGCCCAGTTGAGGAACTGCCTGCAGTTTATAGAGCTGTATTGCTTCCAAAAAGGAGCCCATAATCTGACCCTTCACCCTGCCATGACCCAAGCTTCTAGAGCAATCCCCCAGAGCAGCAGCAGCACCTGCTGTGTGTTCACTCCAGAGGCAGGAGATGCCTCACCTTCCCGTCCCGAGGCCTCACCAGGACTCCACCATACTCACTGGATGGCTGCCACACCACACCCCACTCCACCATACTCACCACACCACACCAGCCACTAGAGCCATGACCCTGCAGACTAGCCGCAGCCCATACCACACCATGCCCAGCAGGGACCAACAGGAAGCTGAGTGTGATCAGCAGTTGGATCTTTAAAAGATGAACAACATTGACAAACCTTTAGGTAGGCTACGAAAGGCAGAGAGGAGATGCCAAATCAGAGATGACAAGAGACGTTACAAGAAACTGAATTAGTAATAAGCCTTCCGTCATCAGGACTGGAGTGGTGGCTGAGCAGGGAAGAGCACTTCCTGCTCCTTGAGAGGACCCCAGTTTGATTCCTCACACCCACACACCTGAGGCTCACAACTACCTGTAACTCCAGCTACAGGGAATCGGACTCCACTTATGGCCTCTGCGGGCAAGCACACCCATAGTGTATACATATATTCATAAACAGGAGGTTTTTCTCCTTTAAAAATCTTCCATCATTAAGTGAAAGGGTGCCCACCTCAGTCCTGTAAGTCCTAAACTTGAGAGGAAGGGGACCAGAAATCCAAGCTCATCCAGAGACCAGCCCAAGCAGCATGAGACCATGCTGGGTGCAGAGTGAGGAAGAGACACAGAGACAGAAACAGAGAGACAGAGAAAGGGGAAGGGAAAGGGAAAAGAGAAGGGGTGGAGGAGGGAGGGGAAGGAAGGGAAAAAGTCTTCAACCAAAATTCCAGGACCCTGTGAGCTCGCTGGAGCTCACTATTGCTTTCCACAGAACCTCGTGAGCTCACTGATGCTTTCCACCATGCATTTAAAGAAACATGATATAATTCTTCCCACCCAGTTCAGAAAATTGAAGAGCACAACAAACCTTCAACTCATTCTCCAAATCTAGCATTGCCCTCAAACCCAGACAGACGAATATATGTGAGAGAGAGGAGGGAGAGGGAAATGAGGGATGGGGAAAAACAAAAACAGGACAACTAGGAAGTAGAGGCTGGAGGTGAAGAGCAGGGTCAGAGGTCAACATCCCAGCACACATGGGGGTCCTTTTTGGAGGACCCTGTGGTTTCTAGGACTTCCAGAAACATCCTGTAGGGCCTTTTCCTCATTACCATCTTTTTCAGATCTCATCTGTGTGGTCACTTCCCTGCCCCTGGACCAGGCCAACTTACTTTCGTGTGCTCTTGTAGAAACAGGTCCCTTAATAGCTTCGTCCACATTGGTTTCTCATGACAAGTACATCCACCTCGGTGTTGGCTCTAGACCAAGAGACACAGGCTACTGGGAGTGATGGGGCAGATTTGGGACCAGCTGGAGCTCTGCTGCCCTATCCAAAGCTCTCAGAACTCTGCCCATCATGGCAACATGGGGAAGTGGGCTGGCCTCCGCAGACCTCCAGTTTCAAAGAAACCATCCATCCAAATTCTTAAGTGAATTCAGATGTTTTCAATCTTTGTATTTAGGCACCTGTCTCATAATAAGATTTAGCCACTATTTACCAGTTGCCAGTTCCTTGGAGGATGGAGGGGACCAAGCCCAGTCCTACCACTAGAATATCCTCGGGGCACAATTATCCTTGTGTAGAGCCTGGCACAGTAAAAGCACATCACATTTATGGAAAGGGGGGGGAGAGAGGGAGGGAGGGAGGGAGACAGGGAAGGAGGGATGTAAAGAGAAACCTTTTCTTTGAGAGAAGCCTTCCCGACAGCCTGGTTCTAGAGCCGCATCAGTCCCAAATAAACACACAGGAGGCTATATTAATTATGAAGCTGTTGGCCTTGCTTGTTTCTTACTGGCTAGCTCTGACTTAAGTAATTACCCCATAATTGTTAATCTAAGTATTTCTCTTACCGGAGAACTTTCTGGGCTTCCTACCCCATGGCGTTACATCTTGACTCCTGTGTTTCTCCTACCCAGAGTCCTCCTCGACTCCTAGTCCCACCTATCTTACTTCGCTATTGGCCAACAGTGCTTTATTGACAAATACACAGGACTTCCTCCAACAGAGGGAGAGAGGGAGGGAAGGAAGGAAGGAAGGGTGAGTGGGTAGATGTGTAAGGAGACAGATGATGAACTAGAGAGTAACTGTGTGCATCTTCAGATCTCAAGTGTCCCCTGGTAGCCAACCAGGGAAGCACCCAAAGGTCATGCCTGACCCCTTTACCACCAGTGCCCTAACATGACCTTTCTGTCATCTTCAGAGAATCCATGTTTGGGGGAGATAGTCCGTGAAGCCATCCGCCGCCAGAAAGATTATGCCTCCTGTGCCACAGCCTCCAAGGTGCCCATCATGGTATGCCGTGGGGGCTGCGGCAGCCAGTGCTGCCAGCCCATCCGCAGCAAGCGGCGGAAATACGTCTTCCAGTGCACGGATGGCTCCTCGTTCGTGGAAGAGGTGGAGAGACACTTGGAATGTGGCTGCCGTGCGTGTTCATGAGCCCCTCTGCCACCTACCCACCCACTGCCTCTCAGGCTCCAGCTCACTGGGCTGGGGACAGCCACACGGAACCTCTTTGAGATTCAGAATGAAGGAGAGAAAGCTGGAGAGGAAGAGGCAAAAGAGAGAATATTAAGTATATTGTAAAATAAACAAAAAATAGAACTTATTTTTATTATGGAAAGTGACTATTTTCATCTTTTATTATATAAATATATCACATGGTCTGAGTATATGTACTATATAGTGTGTTATTTTTACCGAGTTTTGTTTTGTGTTGTGTATTTGTTGTGTTTTTATAAACAGCTGTTTAAAATTTTAAGACAAAATAAGACTAATAAAAATGTTTTAAACAAAAGGATAAGAATAGAGAAACGATAGCCTGTCTGAGGCAGGAAGAGGGAATTTTATGTGTATGTAGCTCTCTCAAGTCAGCAAAACCAAGAGCTATTTCCTGAGCTGGGGGGAATGGGGGGAGGAAGAGAGAAGGGAAGGTGGTTTTTGTTTCTCTGTGGTCTTCACTCCTCTTTTTCCTTCTTCCTTGCAAGGCTTCTCACAGTTCTGGCTTTCTAGGCCCAATGTGCAAACTTGCTTCCCAAAAGCAGCTGGGCCTGAAAGCCTTGTTGCGGTTCAGAAGACTTGCTGCCCCTTGCCTATCTGTCCCCTGATAGAGAGCCCTGGCCTTGTTGGCCACTCCTGGTCTCTTGAGGGAGTTGACTCTGACTTTGCTGAGCAGCTGAGTCTGCTCTGCCAGATATGCAAGCAGCTGTTCTTTTCCAGCCACTCCCCAGGAAACATGTCCTCTGAGGCAGGGAAAGAGGGAACCATGAAGTCTCCCCAGACCCCAGGCACTGGCCCTGCCTTAAGTCTTCCTTCCAGCCAGTTTTATTGGAGTACAATACCAGAGAGCGGGCACTAAGACTGTCCAAGAACAAGACAGGGAGTGACATCTGGCATCTGGCCCCCTAAGCTACCTTCTCATTGCCTAGGAACACCACCATCCAGCACATGTCTGAACCCCACTTAATCCAACCCCTGTCTCTCTGGTGCAGTGAACCCTATTTCTTAACTAAAGACACACGGGCCCCTCTCAGACTCCGTCACTTGCTTCGTGTCACCGTTTGATAAGTAGAGGAGCCTGGCCTGGAGCATAGACTCGGAACTCTAGATTCCCCTCCAGGATGAGAATGCAGGTGTTTTTCCAGGCTGCCTCTTCTCTTTGGTTTGTTCAGTTTTCCCTTCTGCTTCTTCTGTATCTAGGGAATTTCTAGAGACATGGACTGGGGCATTCAGGAAATAGCAAGCACTATTGTGTAGCTTTAGACTGTTCCTGGAGGCCTTCTCTGATCTCCCACGCCTTTCCCCCACCCTCCCCCCCACAGTACACGTGGCCAGCGTCTCAGCTGCTCACACCAACGCCCTGGCTCTGCTCACCTATCCCCCTTTCTCAAGAACCTCCACTATTGGAGTCTAAAGGAGAGTGTGGGACCTTCCTGCTCCGAGGGTCCCCTAAGGAGCTCAGCTACTCTGTGAGGACCAATGGAGGGCCAGAAACTCAAAGAGTAAAGAAGGGAGAGAGAAAAGAGAGGAAGGTAGAGGGACAAGTGGAAGGCAGGGAAGGATGGAGGCATGTGATAGAGAAATCACTTTTGAACAAGCATGTGAGTGTGCATTGTGTCCCAGGGATTGTACCTTATGGTGGGTTTGTTAAAAATGTTCATAGTTAGACTTAGGTAGTGTTCACTGCAATATTCTCAGATGTCACTGCAGTTGCAACCCATATATTTATTTATTTATATGCATATATCCATTTAGTTCTCAAAACAACTCTGTGCAAAACTATTACTAACCTACTTTACAGCTGAGTAATCTGAGATGGAGTAACTAAGGATCTTACCTAAAAGTAGATTGCTGATAAGTTATAGGAGCAAAGGTTTGAGCCCAGAATCCAGAAGTTAATCACTTAACCACTATACCACACTACTTCTTGTAGGAAAGAAACACACTGTGCCTTTAAGGATCCAACGGTCTGGGACACACACACATCTTAATGACAGTATAGTGAGGGCAATCCAGAGGAGGGCATTTCCAATCCTGAGTGTATCAGTCAGGTAAAGAGTTGATCAGTACAGGAAAAAATAGTAAACAGTACTAAAAAGTAGTAAAATGGGGACAGTCTTGGAATGTTTGGTGAGCAGCCAGAGGCCCATGGTGGTAGCAATGTGGAATGACCCCTGTAGGGCCGCAAGAGATGGGGAATGTGAAGTCAGGGTCCCACAAAAAAAAAAAGCCACATGGCTAGGCCACAGAGAGCCAGAGACTTGGTGTGATCAGGGCAAGATGGTCTGACTGTGACATAGAATGAGGAGACAGACGTGTCTAGATGAGAAAGCAGGCTTTATTACTCCAAATGGCCTCAGGGCTTCTAGTAGTCCACTTTGTGGCTGGCACACGCCAATCTCAAGGAGAATCTCAAAGTCTCTGCAATAGCTCAGGAATTCAGTTCTAGAGGTGTGCTAGGATGTGCCCAATGTTCCCTCCTGTCCCTCCAGGCCACCCATCCCCAACAAATGGGCCTGACCTTTATTCCATCACCAACCCCCCTAACTCGGGGAGGAGACACTGGGCTGTAAGCTTTCTCTCGGTGGCCACAAGGACCCCGCTGCTTCCTTCTTGCATTCACTGTGTTCCTTTCTGAACCCAGCTGCAGTCTGCCAGGTCAGAAAGACCAGGTTCTGTTTCCAAGTATGCCTTCAGAGCCTTCTCAGCTTTGAAAGACCTGACCTTACAAGATGCCAACACAAAGACCATCAAGAAAACCATCCCCAGAAGGAAGTTCCTCTAAAACTGAAATTTAGAAACTTTTTTCTTGAGAGTAGCCAGGTGCTAGGACCAGAAAAATTCCATGTACGGGAAGAGGTCAGGCAATTTGCACTCTGAAAAGTATGGTTTAATGTTTGTATGGGGGTATACACTTGTAGAAGAGTCCACCTGCTCTGTTACCCCCTGAGCAGGGTCAGGAGATAGAAGACCCCTTTTGGGTTCACTAGATAGGGGGGACCTCCAGATGGTTGATGAAATGCTACTTCTAAAAGCTCTGTGAAGTATACAGCGAAGCCCTGAAATAAGATGTTGTCAATACTGTTGTCATTGATGTTACTGACATGCCAAACAGCCATTTTTAAAAGAAAACTGTCTCTTCCATCTCATTGCAAGGAGTTGGATGCTTCAGAAAATGAAATGGGGGTCAGCAAAATAGAGGGGAGACACTCCCAGGGGATCCTCAGGTACCCAGGAATGACTAGACTGGGATTGAGCCAGCCTTGCATTCCCCAGACGTACTTCAAGCAGGAACCCTCAGCAGCAGATGAGATGCCCTTCAAAGAGTCACAGGATCCCAGGTAGCAGGATTGGGGGGACCCTTGGGGTCACTGTGCATCAGCAAACAACGATTGGAGATGTGAAATGGTAACTCCCACAAATCAAAGTTATGTGCTGATTCATACCTGAACACAGCGAGGGCTCCAAGAGGTCCCTGCAGTCAGTGACTCTCACTATACCACAGTGGGCATCCAGACAGAGCAAAGCCTGAGACTGAACATAATAGAAGTATGTCCTCCACCTTCCCACAGCCACCTCCCCAGGTACTCATAGATGGCCCAGAAACTGGGATGAGTGTCATCTTTAGAGTCCCTCACCCATATTGTCAACTGGGAATGTAAACAGCACCATAGAAAACACTGGGACAAAACTAATCAGACAAGGCAGAGTTAGCATTTGGCAAAGCTTCTTTCTCTAAGTCAATGGATTTCTAATAAGAAAAATGTTTTGTTGGTTTTTTTTTATTTAACAGTGTTACAATGCCACTTCCTCAGTATGAAACAAATAATGTGCATTTCTTGCTTCAACATTCTGCCATCTTCTAACGTCATTTAAATAAACAGATGTGTCACAGGGGAGTCCATGGTGCTCCTGTGAATGCATAACTCAGCCTTATTCGGTAGTGTGTGCTTTATTTTTGCCCCTGAATTTTATACTCTATTGGGCAGAGTACTACATTCATGGAGTTTGGGTAAATCTGTGTGGAATTAGTTGGAAGAAACTAATTTCTTAGACCATTAAGTAAGAAAAACATCTAGAATTCCCATGTACATTCCCTAAGGCCTACATATATGGCTTAGGTTCCAAGGTTAATAGGAGATGTGGCTTGAATAAGGTTCAGCCACAAACTGGATGCCAAGGGTTATAGCGAAGTAATCCTCTCACATTCAGAATAGAGAATACAGATAAATGGAAGGTGACCCTCCGGGGCCCATTTCTTCCCTTCTTCTACTTGTTCTTTTTGTCTGTCTGCTTTGTTGTCTTGTTTGTTTGTTTTCAGGCAGGATTTCTCTGTGTAGCCCTGCCTGTCATGGAACTCACTCAGGAACTAGACCAGGCTGGCCTTGAACTCACAGATCTACCTCCTCTGCCTCCCAAGTGCTGGTATTAAAGGCATGCTCCACCACCACCCAGCTCTTCTACTGATTCTTTCACCAAGCATTTACTGAACATCCATTATATGCCAGGTGCCATTGTAACCAATGAAGACAATGGAGACCAAGTACTACTTTGGAGTGTGTTAATTGACAGGGTGAATCGTGTGCCAATCAACACCTGGAGATATTGATAACAGATATCCATAATCGCTTAAGAAAACAAAGTGAAGGAAATGCAACAGAATGGCAGGCGGGTGCTTTACCCAGAGAGAGCAATGTAGGTCTCCATGAAAAACTGAAAAAGTAGGATACCAAGAAATTAAAAGATAAGGCGACTGACAGTGCCACAGCCATCTCTTTTCATGTGAGTATTTTCATGGGCAGTGATGATCCAAGCATTTTATAGGCCAGAGAAGATGATAGCACACACTTGAGACTCACCGAATGAGGACTTCTGTGTATATGGAGGCTGCCAGAGGCTAACTTATAAATCCTTGGCAAAAGACCCTATACTGCCCTTGCTGAGATGCCATAGTGCTAAGATAAAATAAAATAAAATAAAAAACCTGCTTAGGCTCATCAGAGCCATCTCTGAGTACCTAGATATAACATTAACAAAGAAGGTGTTGGAATACATAATAAGCATTCAAGAGACTTCCTGGGAATGCCTTAATGGGAACGCATGGCAGCTGGTATTCTATACTTGGGTTTGGAGCACCATTATCAATGGGAAGCTAGGACGAGGGCATTCTGGTGACAGGAAAACACTACCATCCTTGTCATCCTTTGTCCCTACTGTATAACCAGTCCAAATAGACACAGAACATGGAAGACTAGGTGACAGTCAACTTCAGACTTGTTTTCCTTAATGCTCCCCAATTTCTGGCTCCCAGAATGGCATTATTGGAAGGGACTGTCTTTATTACTTTCTCGTTGATGTGGCATTTCAATTTTGGTGGGTTTAAAGGGTCATAGCTCAGAGAAAGACACAGCAACAGGAGTAGCTGATGACAATGGCAGTGGGAGTATGAGGCTACTTGCTCACATCTGGGCAGATCAAGAAGCAAAAAAAAAATGTGGTACTCAATAGGCTCTCTTCCTTCTATTCTTTTATTTAATTGGGGCTTGTAGGCCATGGGATGCTGTCTCATACCTTATAAAGAGTCTTCACTCAGTTAAATACCTCTAGAGATACTCTCACACACACAGGCCCAAAGGTGTGTTTTTTAGCTGATTCTTATGACAATGAAGATCGACCAAGAACATACATGAGTGAAGGAAGGGTCTCTTCAACAAACTGCTGGGAAACTGCACATGCATAAGTACCCATTTCTTACCTGCTATCAAAGTGAACCAAAAAAGGATCATTGAGCTCAGTGTAAGACATGAACTATTAAACTACAGAGCATAGAGAAAATGCTTCAGGACATGGATATAGTCAAAGATGAGTCTGAAACAGAGTAAAGAGTGACCCAGAGCTGTGGAAAATGTGTGTGTGTTAAGAGGTTGACAGCTATAATATACAAGGAAAATAAAGGGGGCCAATAAAAAGCCAGAACCCTACTTAACAATGGGCAAAAGACCTGAATGGACTTTTCTAAAAAGACATACAAGCGATCAAAGGATATTGTGAGAGAATGCTCCAGAATGCTGGGAGTAATGTAATTCAAAACCACAATGAGATATCACTTACTTCAGCAAGAATGGTTATCAAAAACACAACCGATAGCAAGTGCTGGCAAGTATGTAGGGAAGAGGGAACCCCTGCCCACACTATTGGGGAGGAGGTGAATTAGTACTGCTCTTGTGAGAAACAGTTTGGTGTTCCTCAAAAAAAGTCGAAATGATACTACTGTTTGATATAGCATCTTTCATTTTGTTTTATTTTTGAGACAGAGTTTCTTTGTGCAACCCTGGCTCTTAGAACTCAATCTGTAGGCCAGACTGGCTAGAATTCAAAGACTCACCTGACTCTGTCTCCTAAAAAGCATGGGCCAGCAACACCCAGATGATCCGACATTCTTACTACTATTTATTTACATGCTGAAAAGCTACCTGCTTGTCTATATTTATTGCTGCACTGTTCACAACAGCCAAGAGTCAAACCTAAGTGTTTATCAACAGATAAAATTACTTTAAACACATGATACATGTCTATAAAAATGGAATACTATTGGTTGGTTCATAAAAAAGGGTGGAATTTGGGGTGGGAGAGATAGCTTGATTGTGAAAAACACTTGTTGCTTTTGTAGAGGACCAGGAATCAATCCCTAACACCCGCATTAAACAGTGCATCACTGTTACTCCAGGCCTAGGGGATCCAATGCCCTCTACTGGCCTTTGCAGCACTGCACTTTGGTGCACATTCTTTTTTTTCTTTTTGTAATGTTTTATTTAAATTAGAGACATGAATGTTTCACATGTCAATCCCAGCTCCCTCTCCCACCCCTCCTCCCTTGTCCCTTCACCAGCCCCCGAGCCCCCCACCCAATCCCCACATCATTCCCCAGGGAGGGTGAGGCCCTCCTTGGGGGGGATCTCTAAAGTCTGTTATTTCATCCAGGGCAGGACCTAGGACCTTCACCATGTGTCCAGGCTGAGAGAGCATCCCTCTATTTGGAATGGGCTCCCAAAGATCATTCATACACCATGGTAAACACTGATTTACTACCCAAGGCCCTAGAGATTTCTGTGGCCTCCTCACTGAGAAAGTGCACAGACATTCTTGAAGGTAAAATGCCCATGCTCTTATATTTTTGGTTGTGACCCTAGCCTTTAACCACTGAGCTATCCCTCCAGCCCGCCCATGCTCAAAAATAAAACAAAACGAAAAATAGAAAGGTAGAATTCTGACATCTGCAGCATGCTACACCTGGCATTGTGGTAAGTGACATAAGCTGCAGTAAGAATTTGGAATCTAGTTGAAAAAGTCTCTTAACCCCAGGCGCACGCCTTTGATCCCAGCACACAGGAGGCAGAAGCAGACAGATATCTGAGTTAAAGGCCAGTCTGATTTACTGAGCAAGTTCCATAACAGCCAGGGCTACACTCAGAAACCCTGTCTCTAATCAATGTGTGTGTGTGTGTGTGTGTGTGTGTGTGTGTGTGTGTGCTTGTGAGAGAGAGAGAGAGAGAAGATGAAGAACCATGGTTACTTGATGTAGAATAGTATTTTAACTAGGCAAAGATGTGTCACATTTGTTTATGCTGCAAAATGTTACTTTAACTGTGTAAAGGTGTGTTGTTTTTATTTATGCTGCTTTTGTTTAATTATGAAAGGATGTGTGTTTAATTATGTAAAGATGTATTGCGTTTTTTTCACCTTGCCTGCCTAAGGCGCCTGATGGATCCAATAAAAAAAAAAGGCTAACCAGCCAATAGCAGGAGAGGGATAGGCAGGATTGTAGATGGGTGTGGGAACTGACAACCAGTATAACTGGGAGCTACTTCCATCATTTCCCAGTAGTTCTGCCGACTTTTGTGTTAGTTACTGTCGCTATGATGAAACATCATGACCAAAAGCAAGTTGTGGAGGAAAGGGCTGCCTCCACCCTCCCCGCCTCAGTGATGACCTCTCGGTTTTCCTCACCTCCGGTTGTAGGAAGCCATGTTTTAGGCTGCATATAAGTTTAAGATTTGCTTTTGATTGGCTAGATGTTATTTCTCTTCTCTCCCTGCAGTCTTGTACTCATTGGTCAACCTCTTCCCACCCTCTTTCCTCATGTTCCTCCCAAGCCTCTAGTAACTATTCCAAGCCTTTTCATTTGGGTCATCCACCAGCTCCCAAATCATGACATAGTGCTGAATGCTCGGCCTGGCTTAGGAACGTTTCTGGTGAGTTCTTTTAAATTGAATTCTCTTTACCTTTTGCCTCGGGCCTTTTTACCTTTCTTCTGTATCTCTTTCACGACTTCTCTATGTTTGGATGGCGTCTCCTTCGTTCTTTCCTTCTCTCCTTCTTTCTTCCACCTGAGCCTAGCTGCTTTCTTCTTCTATTTATTCTCTCTGCCTGGAAGCCCTGCCAATCCCTCTCCTGCCTAGCTATTGGCTGTTCCGCCTTTTTTTTTTTTTAAATTGGATCCATCAGGCGCCTTAGGCAGGCAAGGTAAAACAAATGCAACACAAATTTCATAATTAAACAAATGCAGCATAAATAAAAACAACACTTTTACACAGTTAAAGTAACATTTTGCAGCATAAACAAATGTAACACATCTTTGCCTAGTTAAAATACTATTCTACATCAAGTAACCATGGTTCTTCATCTTCTCTCTCTCTCTCTCTCTCACAAGCACACACACACACACACACACACACACACACACACACACACATTGATTAGAGACAGGGTTTCTGAGTGTAGCCCTGGCTGTTATGGAACTTGCTCAGTAAATCAGACTGGCCTTTAACTCAGATATCTGTCTGCTTCTGCCTCCTGTGTGCTGGGATCAAAGGCGTGCGCCTGGGGTTAAGAGACTTTTTCAACTAGATTCCAAATTCTTACTGCAGCTTATGTCACTTACCACAATGCCAGGTGTAGCATGCTGCAGATGTCAGAATTCTATCTTTCTATTTTTCGTTTTGTTTTATTTTTGAGCATGGGCGGGCTGGAGGGATAGCTCAGTGGTTAAAGGCTAGGCTCACAAAGTTCTGGGATCTTATCCAATGTGGCCACTTTCTAGGGTTCAATGAGTAGAAAGTCACAGGGCTGGGATTCATGCCTTGGTGTGACTTTAAAAAGAACACACCACACTGTCCCACCTTTACGTATGAGAACAATAAGTCATCTGGATTTCCCATGGGTAGAGGAGGGCATGCAGGACCTCCTTAAAGACAGGAGAAGATGCAAGTCCACAGAAGCCATGACCAGTGACTGAGTCTCACAAGCAGGTCTCAGCCCACGCCACCAGGTACAATGGGTGAGACTGGCTCTTCCCCTGCTATCTTCAGCTCTTGCCCATAGGGCTCATCAACCAGATTCATCTTGGAGAAGAAGCGACTGTGGCCTGGTTGCAAATGACCCAACCCTGGTATTTAAAAACCTCAGGGACACAAATAATCAACCTCCTAATCAATGCAACTGCCAGGTACCTGGCCAGTAACTGCAGGGTCTTCATTCCTACATTGAATTAATTTCCACCTGGATGCTTTCTGAGTGTTCCTGTTCTTTTCCTCACCTGTTCTGCAGAGTTTGGAAATGCCCTGGGCACTATTTGGATGATTGCAAAACTACAAGAGCAAGAGATAAGACCAACGGTTTACAAAATAGATCACAGGAAACCAGACACAGGGGGCCACCCTTTCCATGACTTCAATTATACGTAATGTACTGAAAAGGCAAGTTTACAGAAACAAAGCACTGAAAATACTTTGGAATAAGACAGGTCATGGCCACACAAGCTTGTGAACACCACAAATTGTATGTAAGACGCTGTACTTCTCCATAAACTTACTTGGCATAAGTCATCAGCTTATGTAAGACCACCCTTTCCAAGCTTTTGCTTTTGTCTTCTTTATTCCTTATCCTTAGTCCTCCCATTAGATATCTCACCATTCAGAAGATATCAACTGGATGTCTGGTCACCTGGAACTCTCTGAGAGTCCAGGACAGAACAAGATCTACTCTACAATAGAGTAGTGCATCCCTTGCCCCCAAAGCCTTAGGTAGAACTTCCCTTGGCATGTCAGCTCAGGACTCAAGGCCTGAACCCCAAAGAAAAGAAAGCTCTGCCTTTTCAATACAGCTCAATCTTGGGCTTTTCTTCTCTCATACATGGAGGGTGTTTGTTTTGAGTTAGGCTCTCACTATATAGGCTTGGCTGGCCTTGAACTCAGAGAGATCAGCCCACCTCTGCCTCTCAAGTGCTGGGACTGTTGGTGTGTGCCATCACACCCAACCAGATCAGGGGTTAAGAGGGGAAGCCTTATCTACCTCAGGAGTGTAATGTAGCTCAGCAGTGAAATGTAGCTCAGCAGTGAAAAGAATGCTTCTTAAATGTAGTATTCTTTGGTGATGGGGAAGTCCTGTGTATATGTTAATAAAGCACTGTTGGCCAATAGGGAAGCAAGATAGGTGGGACTAGGAGTCTAGGAGGATTCTGGGAAATGTAGTAAGGGGAGCCATCGCCATGTGATTCCCAAGAAGAGGGGACGCAAGTCTGTGTTCTCAGAAAGGTAAGTCCTTATAAAAATATATATTAGTAATTATGGGTCAACAATTCAGAGCTAGCCAATGAGAAATGATAGCAAATGGCCAACAGCTTTATAATTAATATAGTGTCCTATCTGTTATTTGGGGGTTCAGACAGCTCGGCAGGGCCCAGGAGGCAGGTGGGGAAAAACTACACGTTACACTTCAGGATTCAAGCTTAGGTGGGAGGGTTGCCACAATTTTGAAGCTACCCTGGGCTACATAGTGAGTATCAGGCCAGACTTAGCTACTAAACAAGACCCTCTCTCCAGGAATAAAAGCTAACAGATTGGATTCTCAACCTACTGTTCAGTGGTGGAAAAAAATTTTGTGTGTGTGTGTGTGTGTGTGTGTGTGTGTGTGTGTGTGTGTGTGTGTGTGTAATGTTTTACCTTTTCAGAATTGATTAGGAATTCCTGGAGGGAGGACCAACCTGCTGCAGAACGAAGTCTACTCCTGCCATCCTTGCCCTCTACTCCTGCCTTTCCAGGGTCACAGTTCCATTTTAGACATCTCCAGTCTTCGACTCCTTGCTGTCACATGGACTTATGCCAGCTGCTGAACTAATCCCACTACTTCAGTGGACCATCTCATCTACCTGCCTCTGCCTTCAACTTGTCTTTCTGAATGTCTTCTCGCTTTCTCTAGCCCACCATTCTTTTCACCATAAACATGTAGGAATGCTTGGCAGGTCCTATGCTACACTGTTACCTTAAGAATAAGGTGGAGTCAGGACTCTTCAACAACTGGCTTGCCACTCTTAGACTCTCACTAAGTCAACTCCCCTACCCAAGGTGTGTCAGATATTAAGAACCCCTCAAGACTGAAGCACATACTGCAGCAGCGACTTTGCTTTTGCTTTCATGTCTGGTTGTAGCCCAGGAAAAGAGTCAGGATTTGTTCATTTTCCACTCCTCACCAATGAAATGGCCCAGATGTTCTCCACTCTTGCCATCTCTAAAATGGAGTTCAGAGCAGACTCCCAGTCACAGCTGAGGAAAAGAGACATTCAGGTAGAAAGGTGAACGCATTCCTAGCCAGCAGAACCTCTCCTAGCATCATCTGCAGAAGGGGATTGCAAACAGAAACTGTGACAGGCAAGTGTGTCCCTGCATCTTTAATCCTAGCCCTGGGAGGCAAAGGCAGATGGATCTCTGTGAGTTCCAGGCCAGCCATGGCTATACAGACAGACACTATCTCCAAAAAAAAAAAAAAAGTGCCACTGTATCCCAGCCTGACCCATACCCATCATATTCCCTTCACTCATAAGGGTCCCTGATCTCTATAGAAAATAAATCTCCATGAAGGAGTTAACATGGGTCAGTGATGGAGCTAATCCTTCTCACTGCAATGTGAGACACCCACATATAAGAGATCAAATCACTGGGGTTGCCCGGTTTTGAATTTTGAGCCTCTTAAACTGTAAACTGAACAGACCTCTTTTCTTTGTTAAAAGACAAGGAAGTGAACTCAAAGTAGCTGTTAAAAAAAGGACACAAGAGTGTGTGAAAATAAGAAATAGGCAAAATTTGAAAACATGCTAAGTGAAAGAAGCTCAATACAAACAGTCACATAATCCTGTTGCTATGAAATGCCCACAACAGGAACATGGCCACTGAAACAAAGTAGATTCATCATGGCCAGGGACTAAAAGGGGGAGGAACAGGGAACAACTGTCGAGCAGGTACAAAGTTTCTTTTCAGGACAATGAGAATGTTCTGGAATTGGGTACTTGTGATGGTTTTACAACACTCTAATTGTCCCACAAGTGGCTTGTATTACATGCTTTATAATAGTTTTCTATGATTACTTAAATATTGTGGAAATTTTGCCTCCACTCAAAACTCTAGCTATATGAGGGTTTGTTTCAAAGGCTCTATTTCAAACAAAACAAATAAAAAGTAAAGTAGATGAGGGGAGACAGAGGAAATGGGGGGGTAGTATGTCCACAAAAAGACAAGCACAAAAATATTTACAGGAGTTTTTTTTAAAGGCCAAACCTGAGCTGAATCCACGTGTCCATCGCGGAACTAAACAATTAAAACTGCAGTGTGGTAAAATATTACTTTAAGGTGTGGGACTTTTGTTTATGCTGCATTTGTTTAACTCTGTGAAGCTGTGGTTCTTTGCTTGTCTAAAACACCTTATGGTTTAATAAAGAGCTGAATGGTCAATAGCAAGGCAGGAGTGAGGAGCAGGGATAGGCAGGGCTGGGAGACAGAGGGTATAAACAGAAGGAGAAACAAGGAGAAGGAGGGGCAGCAGGAGAATAAGAGGAGAGAGGACATCAGGGGCCTGACACCCAGCCACCCAGCCACCCAGCCACCCATGCAGCCGCAGAGTAAGAGTGAAATTAAAATAAACAGAAGTAAAAAGATAAAGGCCCAGAGGCAACAGGTAGATGGGATAAGTTAAGTTAAAAGCTGGTTAGGAACAAGCCAAGATAAGGCTGGCCACTCATAACTAATAATAAGACTCTGTGTGAGATTTATTTGGAAGCTGGGGTAGTCAGTCCCCTCAAAAGCCAAAAGAGCAAAAACAACACACTACACTGCAGTGTGTTCACACAGTGGAGTGTAACAATGAAAAAAGGCAATAAGCAGCTGCATGCAACATCATAAGTGTCCCATAAACATGCTGTTGAGCTAAGGAAGACAAACTCAAAACCAGTACAAATTCTTGATTCCATTTCTGTGAAGTCCAAGAATGGGCAAAAATTACTGAGAGTGTAACAGGCAAAAAAATTACTTTCTTGGGAGCAAGGCATGAAGGGAAATGGTCAAGGGCAGGGGGAAACCTTTTGGTATGTCATATACGGTGTATGTTTTTAAAGCATTTTGGCATTTTATATTTATTTTCTGCTCATGAGTTCTTGTCCAAATGTATGTCTGCACTGTGTGCATGCAATACCTTCAAGGGCCAGAATAGTGCATCAGACCTATGGGACTGGAGCTACAAACAGTTGTGAGCCACTACATGGGAGTTGGAAATTGAACTCAGGGCCTCTGGAAGAGCAACCAGTACTCTTTACTGAGTCATCTCTCCAGCCCCTGATGTAATATATATCCTGATGTGTGTGGAAGTTAAATAAGAGTGTGTATATGTTAAAAATTCATCAGGCCCTACACTTAGGACTTGGGTACTTTACTGAGTATATGTTATACCTCAGTGCAAAAATAGTTAGAATTGTGTTAAGACTACCACAGGTGACATGTCAGCTACGATGCCTCCAATTCCTTAAGGTACATAACATTTGAAAGTCCAAACTATTTCACATAGCAATACGTTTATGTATTTCAGGCCAACAGCTCACTAAGTGGGTTCCATAGCCCACTAATAAGCTACAATGAACTTTTTGAAAACCATAGCTGAGAACAGTGGGGAGTCCTTTGGAGGCTTTTAGGAGAAGCATGGTGTGAACAGGTCAGTGTTTTAAAACTCTGTCTGAAGTAGATCAAAGTGTGAGCCTGGAGCCAGCTGATGGAGGGGCGGAGGAGGCCATTAGCTTTGGAGAAGGAGCTAGAAGGCAAGGTCAGAGCTAGAGCCTTAGGATGAGGGGTTTTGTCTTCCCTTTGGGACCTCTGAATTGTCCTGTTGTTCTTTATCAATCTGGTGCCTGTATGGAGTCACCCCACTGGTTCTATACACCTTGGTGTTCCCCACTGAGAGTGGCTGGAGGAAAAGAATCCCCTTCTCCTTCCACTGGCATGGTGGGAGCAGAAACCTTCCTTCCATGACTCTTCTTAACATGCACTGTTTGCCTCAGGACACTTTAAGAGACTGGGGCCCAGGGAAGAACCAATAAGGAAAGAGAAATCTGCCATGTCCGTTCCTTCCTGGTACCATGAAGTCCTTTTATTTACATATCATCTCAGTTCTACAACAGTCTTTTTATTGTTAATAATATGAAGTCAGCATATAAAGTACTGAATTGCATTACAGAATTTTCAGTAGCTATTGGAATAGTCAGGACTCCATACTTAAAACTCCACAGCTGAGGAATGAACCAGCTCTGTCTGATGAAAGTCCTAAGTGCTTTCTCAATAAGAAGTCTTGGCTCAAGATGCTGGCCTGGTTCATGCCTGTCCCCATGGGCTTGGTGAACTTGTCCAGAGAGAGACTTCCAAGAGGTGGTCTTCGTTATGGGCATACTAGGATTTCATACACTGTGTTTGGAGTTTAGTAACTTATGACTCTTCCTCCACAATGGTCATGCTCTTCTCAGCCAGTCTGGCCCATGGCACCCCAGGTCCTGGCACTGATTGAGTTGGGCAAGTAATCTCTTACTCCATTTCTCTGGCCAGAATAACAGGCATTCTGGGGTTGGGGCAGGTAGAGGAGAGAGGACTAAAACATGGGTGGGGATAGGTAAAAGAGAGAAAGCTAACATAGGATGGGGGTCGGGTGGGTAAAGGAGAGAAAGCTAACATCGTGTTTTCTTGCATGCAGCAAAAGGATGGATTCTGGTTTTGCACCCATTCTGTTAGTCTGTATCTTTTTATTGGAGAATTGTGATCATTGATGTTGAGAGACAGCAATAACCAGTGATGTTGATTCCTGCTATTTTGGTGTTTTGTTTTGTTTTTCTGTGTGTGTGAGAGAGAGAGAGAGAGAGAGAGAGAGAGAGAGAGAGAGAGAGAGAGAGAGAGAGAGAGAGAGATTCTCACTTCCATCTCTTAAAATTCTATTGGTGAAGCTTGCCTCTGTGGTTCCTGCTCAAGTTCCTAAATTTTCATTTTCAGATTTCCCTCAATTTGGGCTCATTTATTGACTTTTTTCTACCTTCAGGCCTTGAGCTGTTTTATTCATTTCCTTCTGCTGTTTGTGTTTACATAGATTTCATTAAGGGATTTATTCATATCCTCTCTAAGGACCTCTATCATATTCATAAAGGCCATTTCAAGGTCTTTCTTGTGTTTCAACTGTGTTGGAATTCTCAGGGCCTTCTGTGTAAGGGTTGCTAGACTCTAGAAGAGACATATTGTCCTGGCTGTTATTGATGGTGTTTTTATACTGGCATCTCGGCATCTGGGTCAGGGAACATTGTAATTATAGGTGCTAATAGCTGGTCTTTGTTGGGTGGACAGTTTGTTCCTCTCTTTTTCATAAGAGTCGAGGTAGCTGCTTGTTGCCTGGTAGGAAATTCATCTGGGATCCTGATAGGTGGGACCACTGGGGCATTCCAGATAAAATATGTTTCTGAGTATTGGTAGCTGACACTAACGAATGGAGATAGGTGGCCTGGAGGGTCTATTGGAGGAAGTAAAACAAGATGTCCCTCCAAGACCTCCTTAGTTCCCTGGGAACAGCGTAGAGAGTTAGGAGAAGCCACAGCAGAAGGTCTGCTACACAGCTGGGCATGAGACTGGGTGATTGGATTTGGAGGAGCAGAGGGAGGGAGAAAGATCTGCAGTTAACCTACATTAGTAGTTCTCAACCTGTGGGTCATGACTCCTTTGGGAGTAGAATGACTTTTTTACAGGAGTCACCTAAGATTATCGGAAAACATGGATTTTTACACCCCAATTCATAGAAGTAGCAAAATTACAGTTATGAGGGAATAATGAAAATAATTTTATGGTTGGGGGTCACCACAACGTAAATAACTTTATTAAAGGGTCAGAGTGTAAGGAAGGTTGAGGACCACCGGCTAACATTCTTCCCTGGTTGGAGTGGCCTGTGGGTTCCCAGGGTGTGTCTGCTGGAGTTGAGGACTGGATAGAGCAGTGAGTGGAGAAATTATATTATACCAAAGGTGACCAGTCAGACACAGTTTATAGTCAATTGAAAGTCTTTATTCCAGGAGAATGAGACTATACCTAGGTATTTGGTGACATAGGTGTAGCCCCAAGTGTCTATAACTCAGGGTTTTTGAAAGCAGAAACAACTCCTTGTCATCTCACTCAGCAACTTGGGAGCAGGAAGGCTTTGTGTAAGCAAACAATTAGACAGAGGGCTGGAGAAATGGCTCAGTGGTTAAGAACTTCTCTTTCAGAAGACCCAGGTTCAATTCCCAGCACCCACATGGCAGCTCCCAGCTGTCTATAACTCCTGTCCCAGTGGGATCTGATATCCTGACACAGACATACAGGTGAAACATCAAGGTAAATAAGACACAAATAAATAAATTATTTTTAAAAACCAACAATGAGACAGTAGCTAAGTGGCTAGCCAGAAGGGGAAATTTACACAAGCAGGCATTTTAACAAAAGCTAAGATAACCTAGCTAGGACATCCTGACCTTGGGTTCCTAGAATAAGGCTGGGTAATTTTCCATGGGATTCTCCATCAAAGCGATCAAATTTGAGTTAACTATAAAATGGCCTCAACAAGAATACAAGATGGGGGAACCTCTGCACTTTCTTGCCCTGTCACACACAGGAGAGAGATTAGTAGGAGGAGATCGGTGGCATCCATAGTGGTGGGGCTGGGGGAGGGGGGATTCAGCAGGTGTTCTGCTGCAGGGCTGGAAATGAGACTTAGGGATTGGATCTGAAGGAGAGGGGGGAGGCATGAAGATCTACAGTCAGCCTATCTGCTTCCCCGACAGGAGTCATGGACATTTTTTTAAAGAAAGAAAGAGAGAAACTAGACGTGGAGAGTTGGGTTACCATTGCTGTGATGAGACACCATGACAAAAGCAGCTTGGGGAGGAGAGAGCTTATTTCTCTTGCAGTTCTGCATCACAGTTCGTCATCAAAAGCAGTGAGAGCAGGGACCCAATCAGGGCAGGAACCCGGATGCAGAAGCCAAGTGCTACTTACTGGCTTGCTCCCCATGGCTTGCTCAACTTACTTTCTTTTAGAACCCAGGACCACCAGTCCAGGGATGGCACCACCCACAATGGGCTGGCCCACCCCCTTCATGAAATCACTAATTAAGACTGTCTACAACCAGATCTTATGAAGGCATTTCTTTCTTTCGCTTTTTGTTTAGTTGTTTTGATACAGGGTTTCTCCGTGTAGCCCTGGCGGTCCTGGATTTCACTCTGTAGACCAGGCTGGCCTCAAACTCAGAGATCCACCTGTCTCTGCCTCCCGAGTGCTGGGATTAAAGGCATGTGCCACCACAGCCCAGCTTGGAGGCATTTTCTTAATTGAAGTTCCCTTCCCTCAAATGACTGTAGCTTGTGTCTAGCTAACATAAAACTAGCCAGCACAGAGTGGGAAAGTACAATAGGTTATTATTAAAGCAAAGGGCTGACAGCATTCCAGTTCCTACTGAAAGTAGGCCTATCCTGGCTTCTCATTCTGTGAACTGAGTTTTCTGGTTTGGGATTTTATACCAACGGAAGCACATTTGTCATGAGCATGCTATGCCAGAAACATAGACAGGTTTGTATATTCTCAAATGTCCATCCTTACTGATAACAATACATTCACTAGATATATAGGCATTGTTGGCTGCAGTTTGCCAAGAAGTCCCAATGTCCCTTGACAGCTGGCCATCGAAAACACAGGTTGCAGATGCAGTTTTTAAATTCCAGTCTTAATTATTAATATTCATGTTACAGGGTGGTGACAGAGTGTTACAGAGGCTGCAGTCTGAAGAGTTTAAAAAGTCAGAGGGCTGATTCAGATGCAAAGGGAGTGACTTCTGATGGTCAGTGTTGATTAACTCAGTTCAAGAGCTGCTGGAAGAGTGCATGTCAACTTGAGACCTAGTACTGAACTGAACTGCAGATGTTCTGGACCATGAAGGTAAGATACAGAACTGGACCAAGATGGATGATGGGTAAGTGGATGGGTGACTGGCAACTTGGGTAGGCCATGCTAAGCAGTATCCAGACAGCCTAGAGTTTCCCCCCAGTTGGTTCTTTGACACATACTGGGTAGTCAGATGCCAGGTCATTGGGGTCATCACCATCATGGTGCTAGGTGTCCTCCAGGCAAGGCTCTGGTGAGCTTGATGAGTTCTCCATCCCATTCTTGCAAACATGGTTCTAATAGGCCCATGTGCTCACACATTCTATGCTGGTTAGTCTTGATTGCCAACTTGTTGGCATTTAGAATCTCCAAGGAAACAAATCTGTCTTCAAGGGATTCCCTAAGTCAGGTTAACTAAGGTAGGAAGACCCATCTAAATGTGATCAGCATGGTTCCCTGGGCTGGAGTCCTGAACTAAATAAAAGAGGAGCTAGTGAGATGACCACAAGCATTCATCAGCCTGCTTCTCGCTGCAGATGAAACATAACCAGCAGGCTCTTGCTCCTGCTGCCATGCCCTCTGTACCGTGATGGATTAAATATGTCTGAATCTACCCAGTAAGCACGTAGGTGGTACTTTTTCTTTTGGGAGTATAAGTTATCAGTCAGTGTCTCACAGACAGGGATGAACCAATGTGGTGTCTTACATGTACAATGAGTTTGAACTCAAATTGAGGCAAATGTTGCTTATAATATGGAGTCGCCATAATCAAGGTACAGCCTGAAAGCCATGTTTCATACAAGATAATTAAAAGCAGGCCATGATCCAATCTCCACACATTGCACAATTTATTCTTTTTGTATTCAGCATCTTTTGCTCAACATTATAAGGTCTGAGGTTCATATATAACAACCCATTATTTTTTTCTCCTTGGCAATATTTCTCAATCTCAATGCTATTGGCATTATAGGCTAGATGTTGTTGCCTACACAGGGTAAGTGTGAAGATTCTCTTTGACATTACCAGTGCCATCTTGTATTATGGAACTATTGTGACTGCCCAGAATCCCTGACTAGTTTTTCCCATATAGTTTCCCAGCCAAATATAAAAAGAAGAAAATGTTAGAGTGGCCTGTGTAGCTTTACAACTGGTCATTAGCTCCAAAATTGTGCTTGGGGAGGTGGGGGTAGCCGGATGGGTGTATATGCAGATGCATATGTGCCCTGACATACTTGTGGAGGTCAAAGGATAACTCTCAGAAGTTGGTTCTTTCCTGCTGCCTTGTGAGATCCAGGATTGAACTCAAGTGGTCAGGCCTGTGGACTGGCACACCTCTACCCACTGACCCATCTCACTGGCCCAGTACCTGGCCTTTTGATTAGGCTGAGGTAAACAAGGTACGCTCAAGCTTGGATAAAGTTGGTTTAGTCCTGACCACTTGACAAGACCTTGCCTTCTGACCCAGGCTTTGGAACATACATGGCCTTGTTACTATCCAGAATCACTTTTTCAGCATCTAGTCACACTTCTGTTAGTGAGTCCCCATAACTTGCACTCCACAAAACCCCCAGATTTGCTTGCCTCTCCTTTATCTCAAGGCACATTGGGGCCAATTCCCGTACATTGGGACCTGGTTGCTTAAGAACAGTGGAATGTTTTTAACTCCTGCCAACCAGATGCCAACACTCATAAGTTGGGATAGCCACAAAAACGTCTGGACATTAACAAATGTCTCCTGGGTATAAATCATCCACAAAAGGCTTTTTAAGACTGTGGACGGGGCACTGAGGCAACGCAGACTGGACAAGCTAGAACTCTGAAACAAGGTAATAGTTGAGAGGAGAGCGGAGGATAGCAGCTGTGCTTTTCTCCTGGGAGCATTTGGGAAATATGAGCTTGGCTGAGCACTGAAACTTTACCCTGGCAGATGCCAACTGTAGAAACCACTCATGTTTTCTGTGGTTGCCCTCGGCTGAAGGGACAAAATCGAGAATGCAAGGAGATTCAAAATCACCTGGTTTTCTTCAGTAAGTGTTTGCAAAATTTACAGGAGGCCCACGGAGAGCTTGTTAGAATCTGAATCCAGTGAGGATACTAGGACCATAAAACATTGATGGGGCAAGGGTTTCAGAAACACGTTAAAATTGAAACAATGTTTAACTCTGTCCATGAACGTTCACCCATCTATCTGCCTTTCAAAGGTAGTGCTTGATAAATGTGAAAGGACTAAAATTGGGGTCATGAGCAGCCTCAGTAGACAGAAGTGCGTGCTCATCTTGAAAGTCTGAGGACTGGAGTTCAGATCCTACCTCCCATGTAAATGTCAGGGATGGGGCATGGTGCATGCCTGTAAACACAGCATCCCAGAGCAATCTGTCCAGCTAGACTAGCTAAATCCTGCCTATACCTGTACATGCATATCCACAAACACACACACACCAACGTACATGTTAACACGCATATACACATATACAAAAGTGAAAAATTAACATAATATAAAGCATGTCCCCAACCACCATGGACAGGAATTGGAAATCCACAGCATACAGCAATATTGGAACCCCTTGAGTATTTAAAAGTTAAGCAACGAATTATCAAATAACCAAGAGGTCAAAGGAGAAATCACAAGAGACATTAGGAAATATCCTGTGCCTAATTAATAAGTCAGATTAGAATGCATGGGATACAGTTGAAGCAGTGCCTGGAGGGCAATATATACCTGTAAATATCTGTATCCGAGAAAAGAAACAACTCAAGCAATAGACTATAACCGAGAAAACATTTGACAACTCAATTTAAAAAAATACAAAAGATCTCTGGAAGAAGATAGCCAAGACTAGGGGTATGATTCAGGGGTAGAGGGCTTGCCCAGTATGCTCAAGGTCCATGAATTTGATTTTTATCACAAAAAGATACCCAATGTCTAGTGAGCATATGAAATTCACTAGACTTTGCCAGCCCTCAGTAGCATGCAAACAGAAACACCTGAAACAAACCCAACAGACCCAAAATGGTCAAAGGGTTTGTGCTGGCTATTGTCATGTCGACTTGACACAAGCTGGAGTCATTGGAGAGCAGGGAGCCTCCAAAGTAATACTTTCTCATTGGGTCCACCATTCCACAAATAACAACAAAGAAACTTATTAATTATAAAAGCTTGAACTGAGCTTAGTCTTTTTCCCAACTAGCTCTTACAACTTAAATTAACCTGTCTCTATTAATCTGCATTCTGTCACATGGCTCTGTTACCTCTGCTCCGTACTGTGTATCAGACTTCTTTGGAGTCTCCGGGAGACTCTGCCTTTCTTCTTCCCAGAGTCCTCCTCTGCCCAGAAGTCCCGCCTACATCTCCTGCCTAGCTATTGACCACTCAGCTCTTTATTACACCAATCACAGCAGTACATCTTCACACAGTGTACAAATATCCCACAACAAGCCTCTCAGCTGGGAAAAAAACTGCCTCCAAGAGACCTGATTGTAAACAAGCCTATAGGGCATTTTTTAATTTAGTAATTGATGTGAGAGGGCCAACCCATTGTAGATGGTGCCATCCCTGGGCTGGTGGTCCTAGATGCTGTAAGAAAGCAGACTGAGCAAGCCATAATGAACAAGCCAGTAAGCTACATTCATCCATGGCCCCTGAATCAGCTCCTGCCTCCAAGTCCCTGCACTACCTGAGTTCCTGTCTTGACTTTCATTGATGATGAATTGTGATGTGGAAGTATAAGCCCAATAAACCCTTTCCTCCCCAAGTTGCTTTTGTCATGGTGTCTAATTGTAGCAATAGTAACCCTAAGAAAGGACTCATGTCTCACTCATGTGTGGAATCTATTAAGTTAAAATCACAGAAGCAAAAGGTATAACAGTGGTTTCCAGGACCTTCCTTGGCATTTACAAAGACATAACATTGGAAGACACAGTGTGTTGATGGAGGTGTTAATCCAAAAATAAGTATCTCTTACGGCTGACATGTATATCAAACATCACATTGTCTATCTTGAATACATGCAATTTTTATGTCAATTATATTTCAATGAAGCTGAAAAAGGAAAGAATGTGTGGGGGAGTAAAACACTCCACCCCAAGCATGTTTCTCTGGCATCTTTAGAATTGGTTATTCAAAGAAACTGCAAGTCCAGGATCAGCTCTGCCTAGCATAGTAAACAGCAGGTACAGACCAAAGTTGTTCCTACCTGATCTCTTCTTCTTTCCCTCAAGAATCTGCTTGCAGGAGCTGGAGATGGCTTGGGTACTTGCTACCCTCGCAAAGGACCTGGGTTTGGTTCCCAGTGTTCACATGATGGTTCATAACCTTCTATAAACTCCAGTTCTAGGGGATCCAACATCCTTTTCTGAGCTCCAGAGGCATTGGGCATGCACTTGTGCACAGGCATACATGTAGGCAAAACATCTGTATGCATAAAATAATAAAATACAAATTTTGTTAAGCATATTAATATCAATGTGCACGCAATTACCCTCTTAAGGAAGACCACACAGGCCTAACTTCTAAGAGAACAGACATGTCTTGCCAGCTTTCTGCTGTATACACAGGAGCCATATAATGTTTGCATGGTGCATCCTCATGCATGGCTCCTGGTGAGCATAGGCAGGCAGGCCTGCTGAACATATAACTAAGGAAGAAAACATTTGATCCCATGTGCATCTCTTAGCTTTGGTTAATACTGACACAGGGGCTGGAGTGATGGCTCAGCAGTTACAAGCACTGACTCCTCTTCCACAGGACACAGGTTCAATTCCCAGCACCCACATGGCAGCTCACAACTGTCTGTAACTTCAAAATCTGACACCCTCACACAGACATTCATGCAGGCAAAACACTAATGCACATAAAATAAAAATAAATTTTAAAAACAATATAAAGTATAATATAGTAATACCAACACCAGCCTACCTTGCCCTTCTCCAATATGAGAGTATTGCTCTTCTGCATACTCACCCATCACACACAAAATACCTTCCTATAGTTTTAATTGGAGCTATTGTTGTTTATAGAGAGCTTTTAAATTTACTCTTTTCACTTTGAAGTTTGATAATTTTAATCTATAAAATAAACTGACAGTAGACTTCAGGGGAACAAAATCTATAGTATGTCTAGTAGACATGAGAATCTGAAGTCAAAGTGGGAAGTGGTGTGAGATAGCAGGCCCTTTTATAGAGCTCAACAAACAGACAGTGGCCCAAGTTTACATGGGGAAGGAGGTGGTGCTGGCAATGGTCAACTGAGAGGAGGATTGTGCAGTGAGCCAAAGATGTCTTACCACATTGCCTCCTTGGTAACAGCCACATGTGCTCACCTCTGTCTGAGTGACTTTGATCCCTAAAACCCATGTGCCATGGTATGCATGCACCTATGTACAGACAGACAGATACACACACACACACCCCAATAATTTACAAGTAGTTTTAAGATTAGCTGATACAGAACCTAAACATGGAGACCATGAAATGCCTACTATCGTTAGATGTGTGTATCAAGTAAGCAAAAACTGAAATTCAGAAAGTCAGACCAGCAGGATGGCTCAGTGGATAAAGGTGCTTGCTGTTCAAACTTGGTGACCTGAATTTAATCCCTGGAACCCATACAAAGGAGTAAAACCAGGCTGACTCTACAAAGTTGTCTTCTGCCTTCCATATACACTGTGGCACATGCAGAAACATGAACACACAATACTTTTTAAATTTAAAATTCAAATAATCCCAGTGTTGCTGGGCACACCTTCGATTCCAGCACTCAGCAGGCAGAGGCAGGTGAATCTTTTAAATTCAGGCCGGCTTGATCTGCAGAACAAGTTCCGGGACAGCCCGGGCTAAACAAACTCTGTCTCTAAAAAAAATTAAATTAAATTAAAAAAAGAAAGAAAGAAAGTTAGAAAGGAAAGAAAAGAAAATGTTCCAGTTCTTACAAGGAGGGAGATAAATGCCAGTCAACCCTCTCACACTGTTGGATGAAGGGAAGATTAGAACAGCTAATTTGCAAAGCAATCTATCGAAATTTTCTCTTTTTCTCCTATTTTTTATTTAAATTAGAAACAAGCTTGTTTCACAGGTTAATCCCAGCTCTCTCTCCCTCCCCTCCGCCCCTGCCTCTCACCTACCCCCATCCCATCCTCTTTCTGCTCCCAGGGAGGGTGAGGCCTTCCATGAGGGATCTTCAAAGTCTGTCTTATCATTTGCAGCAGGGCCTAGACCCTCCCCCTGTGTCTAGGCTTAGAGAGAATTCCTCTATATGGAATAGGCTCCCAAAGTCCATTCATATACTAGGGATAAATACTGATCCACTACCAGAGGCCCCATAGATTAACCAGACCTCCAAACTGACATTGTCGTTCAGGGGGTCTGGAGCAGTCCTGTGCTGGTTTCCCAGCTATCAGTCTGGGGTCCATGAGCTCTCTCTTGTTCAGGTCAGCTGTTTCTGTGGGTCTCTCCAACATGGTCTTGACCCCTTTGTTCATCACTCCTTCCTCTCTGCACTGGATTCCAGAGTTAATCTCAGTGTTTAGCTGTGCGTGTCTGCTTCTGCATCTACAAGTTACTGGATGAAGGCTCTAGGATGACATATAAGGTGATCATCAATCTCATTATCAGAGAAGGGCATTTAAGGAAGCCTCTCCACTATTGTTTAGATTGTTAATTGGGGTCAACCTTGTAGATCGCTAGACATTTTCCTAGTGCCAGATTTCTCTTCAAACCTATAATGACTCACTCTGTTATGGTATCTCTTTTCTTGCTCTCCTCTATTCTTCCCCCAATTCAATCTTCCTGCTCCCTCATGTCCACCTCTTCTCCCCTTCTCTTTCTCTTAACTCACTCTCCCTTTCCCCCTTGCTCCCAATTTGCTCAGGAGACCTTGTTCATTTCCCCTTCTCCAGGGGGACCATGTATGTCTCTCTTAGGGTCCTCTTTGTTTCCTAGCTTCTCTTGTGGTGTGGTAATCCTTTGTTCTATGTCTAAACTCCACATATGAGTGAGTACATACTGTGTTTGTCTTTTTGTAACTGGGTTACCTCACTCAGGATGGTTTCTTCTAGTTCCATCCATTTGCCTATGAATTTCAAGATGCCACTGTTTTTTTCTGCTGAGTAGTACTCCATTGTGTAAATGTACCAGGTGTTCTCCATTCATTTTTCAGTTGAGGGGCATCTAGGTTGCTTCCAAGTTCTGGCTATTACAAATAATGCTGCTATGAGCATGGTTGAACAGGTGTTCTTGTTGTATGAATGTGCATCTTTTGGGTATATGCCCAAGAGTGGAATTGCTGGATCTTGTGGTAGACTGATTCCTGTTTTCCTGAGGAACTACCATAATGATTTCCAAAATGGCTGTACGAGTTTGTACTCCCACCAACAGTGGCAGTGTTCCCCTTTCTTCACATCCTGTCCAGCATAAACTGTCACTGGTGTTTTTGATTTTAGCCATTCTGGCTTTTGATTTGCATATCCCTGATGGAGAAGGATGTTGAGAAATTTCTTAAGTGTCTTTCAGCCATTTTAGATTCCTCTATTGGGAATTCTCTATTTAGTTTTGTACCCCACTTTTTAATTGGGTTATTTGGTATTTCGGTGAGTAACTTCTTGAGTTCTTTGTATATTTTGGAAATCAACCCTCTGTCAAATATTACATTGATTCTTTGTATTGTTTTCCTAGTTTCTACTTTATTGATTTCAGCCCTCAATTTTATTATTTCCTGGTGTCTCCTCCTCTGGGGTGAGTTTGCTTCTTTTAGTTCTAGAGCTTTCAGTTGTGCTGTTAATTTTCCAGTGTGATTATTCTCCAATTTCTTCATGTGGGCACTAAGTGCTATAAAATTTCCTCTTAGCACTTCTTTCAAAGTGTCCCTTAAGTTTAATGTTGTGTTTTCATTCTTATTGAATTTTAGGAAGTCTTTAATTTCTTTTTTTATTTCTTCCTTGACCCAGGAATGGTGCAATTGCACATTGTTCAATTTCCATGAGTTTGTAGGGTTTCTGTAATTTGCATTGTTGTTGAATTCTAACTCTAAAGCATGGTTGTCTGATAAGATACAGGGGATTATTCCAATTTTTTTTTGTACCTGTTGAGGTTTGCTATGTTGCCAAGTATGTGGCTGATTATAGAAAAGGTTCCATGTAGCGCTGAAAATAAGGTGTATTCTGTTGTGTTTGAATAGAATGTTCTATAGATGTCTGTTAGATACAATTGAGTTATAACTTCTATTAGTTCCTTCGTTTCTTTGTTAAGTTCCTGTCTGGTGATCCTGTCTAGTGGTGAGAGTGGGATGTTGAAGTCTCCCACTCTAAGTATGCGAGGTTTTATGTGTGATTTGAGTTTTAGTAATGTTTCTTTTATGAATGGATGCCTTTGTATTTGGGGCATAGATATTCAGAATTGAGACTTCATCTTGATGGATTTCTCCTGTGATAAATATGAAATGGCCTCCTTCATCTCTTTTGAATGATTTTAGTTTAAAGTCTAATTTGTTAGATATTAGAATTGCTACCCCCACTCATTTCTTGGGTCCATTTGATTGGAAAATCTTTTCCCAACCCTTAACTCTGAGGTTCCATCTGTCTTTGAAATTGAGGTATGTTTCTTGTAAGTAACAGAAGGATGGATTCTGTCTTTGTATCCATTCTGTTAGCCTGTGTCTTTTTATAGGTGAGTTAAGACCATTGCTATTGAGAGAAATTTAGGACCATTGAGAGTTAATTCTTGTTTGTTTGTGATTTGTTGGTGGTGGAGGTTTTGTGTGTGAATTTCCACCCTTTTTTTCTTTTGACTGTTGGTAAAATGGGATTATCTATTGCCTACATTTTTTTGTGAGTGTAGTTAACGTCCAGAACTTTCTGTAGGGCTGGATTAGTGGACATGTATTGTTTAAATCTAGTTTTGTCATGGAATATAGTTTTCTCCATATATAGTGATTGAAAGCTTTGCTGGGTACAGTAGTCTGGGCTGGCATCCGTGGTCTTTTAGTGTTGGTAGAGTATCTATCCAGGACCTTCTAGCTTTCAGAGTTTCCATGGAGAAGTCAGGTGTAATTCTGATAGGTTTGCCTTTATATTTTACTTGACCTTTTTCCTTAGCTCCTCTTAATATTCTTTTTTTAATTCTCTATGTTTGGGGTTTGATTATTATATGGCAAGGGAACTTTCTGTGGTCCACTCTATTTGGTGTTCTGTAGGCTTCTTGTACTTTCGTTGGCATGTCTTTCTTTAGGTTGGGAAAGTTTTCTTCTATGATTTTGTTGAATATGTTTTCTGCATCTTTGAGGTGGGTTTCTTTACCTTCTTCTATGTGGGGACACCAGACCTTGAGCAGAAACCCACTTCCCCTTTGGCCTGGGAGCAGGCAGCTGTGTAATGTTTACTGAAAACAATTCAGTGCTAAAGTTCTTGATAGGGCTCAGATAAGGGCTTGCTCACTGAAATACCATGCCTTTCACACTCCCTACAGCTAGATGCCTCTTCCTGTCCCCCCTGTGGTGTCTCCCCGATTCTGGGGCCAGAGATTAAACCACCAGCCAGGAGGGTGAGAAGTCTGGAAAGAATTGTATGTAGATGGAGCAGAAGTCCTTAAAAAGGGAAGCTCCCTTTTCTTAGAGAGACTTCTCCTGAGAGCTCTCTCCTAAGCTGACTGGGGTCTCCTCCTAAGCTGACTTGGGAAGATAAAGTTTTCTTAAAGCAACCGACCAGTCTCTGTGTCATCTATCCCGACCACCTCGCTACATTCTCGGATGCAGGCCGCACAGCAGGTGCGACAATTGGAGGTTCCACCGAGATCGTGAAAGCGAGGTAAGTGAGCGGGTTCGTCTCTTTTTCTGGCCAGGGACAGATTGGGGAAAAAAGAAAAGAAGCCATGGGGAATAGTTCTGGGAAGCTTAAATTACAGTATCAAGTTAAAAAGTTACTTGAAGGACATGGGACTACAGTAAAGTCTAAAACCTTAGAAGGCTTTCTAAAGTCGATCGAATGAGCCAGTCCATGGTTCATTACCGGGGGGAGCTTAAATATCCCAGATTGGGAAGAGGTTCGCCGTGATCTTCATCAACTTTTACGAAAAGAGAGACCTGAGTCCCTGCCCCCATCTACATTCTCCTTATGGAGATTAGTGAAGGGCGCACTCTTGACAGATAAGGCTAGCCACCGCCAGGTAGTCCAGGCCACAAAAGAGGCTTTTTCAGAGTTACAAGAGATTGAGACTCAAGCCTCCCTGAGTTCTGAGGCAGAGAGTGACAGTGAATCATCTGGAGAAACCCTGACTGAAACTTCTATATCTATTATTCTTAGGTGTAGGGGAGATCTTATGTACCTGAGGTACTGACAGCACCCTTTGGGGCATGGGCAGAGGAATGTGGGAAAGGTGAGGGATATAAGGGGGAAAAGAAAGGGAAAGCTCTCTCTTGGATCCTGGCTGAGGTTCGGAAACCATAGAGCGCTGACCCAATTCTCAGCTTTTCATGTAAGTTACTTCTCCCTATCTTAATAAATATCCAACCACCTTTTCCAGGCATCCTTAGTGTGACTCATTTCCCTTCACATTTTGGTGTCAGGAGTGGTTCACCCACCCACGCACCACACTTGAGCTGGTCGGGGGGAGGGCTGCAGAAAGACACTGGACTACAGAAAAGTCTTTGGAGCTAAATCAACCAGTGTATTTCAAGGATGTTATGACCTCAGTTTGAAAACCAGGATATGTGTTACATTGGGGAAGGGTTTTCGCCTTTGTTTCCACAGGAGAAGAGAAGCTTTGGATTCCATCAAAATGGTCAATATTCTATACGAACAGGAGAAACCTTGGGAGGAGGAAAGATGACAGTTCATCCACAAAGTCTTATTCTACTATGTGTAAGGAGACCTCATTAAGGGAAAGAGAAGTGTTTTGTTTTTGTCTTCACAGGAAGACCCATCTCCAAACAGCGAAAAATACTAAACGTATAGATACCTAAAAAAGAGAGGATAGCTACCCAAAGGACCATCAAACAAACAAGAATCTAATGTTTGGTATCAATGTCTAATTCTCTTAAACTTACACTTAAATATGTGTTTCTCTTTGCTTCTTAATGCTCTTTTGGTCCCAATTCACTTAAACCAAAGCTGGCTTTGGAGTTGGATTTGACTCTCCTCCTCTAAATCCAATTGTGTTTACAAAATAAAATTCAAAGTGTCTGTATTATATCAAGGGGCTAATTGATGTAAGACAGAAGAAAACAAAACCTAGAGACTGTCATCTGTTTATACTCTGTTCTTTCTCTGAAAGTTTGATTTTCCTCATACTTATCATCTTCCTTACTGTTTGTTGCCTTTCCCAGTATGCATACATATAAAAGTTAAAAATTTCTCTGTTGACATTCATGTTTGAGTGTTCCACAGAGAGCAAGAAATTTCCTAACAACAATCTTCAAAAACTTTGAAAAGAAAATGGGGCCCCACATCATCAACTCCACCTAATAAGTACCATCCTGGAACTGGTTTGGGACTAAATGCATTGTTCTACACAACTCTGGACCAATAAACTGACATGGTACACCTCCTACAATCTGTCCAGAGCCTCAGACAAGAACTTCAATCAGCATTAAAACTTCAATCAAGAACTTCAATCAAGCATCTCCTGCCAAACAGAGACTGAGCAAAAGTGTTGTAGTTAGTATACTTTAGACTTCCACTGCATTAACATTTTCTTCCTACAGAATCCCATGAGGTTGTCATCATCCCATCTCAACAGGAAGTAATTTTGAGACTACTATGCCCCCTTTCCCTGCTGTTGATATTACAAGATAGTTTACACCTGTTAGAGTTAGTTTTCAATTATTTAGGTTTGGGATTAGAAGGAGGTGTCAGACTTAGACATCCCTTTCAGATAAGTTTAGGGTTTAGATGGGATAGATATATTTAGGATAGGATATAAGTAGATTATAATTTGCTTATCATCTATGTATATATGCTATATATGTTTGAGTTTTGTATCAAGTCTAAATCTTTCATTTAGACTAAAATGGGAATTGTAGGGGAGATCTCATGTACCTGAGGTACTGACCACACCCTTTGGGTGTGGGCAGAGGGACATGGGAAAGGTGAGGGATATAAAGGGGAAAAGAAAGGAAAAGCTCTCTCTTGGATCCTGGCCAAGGTTCGGAGACCATAGAGCGCTGACTCATTTCCCAGCTTTTCATGTGAGTCACTTCTCCCTATCTTAATAAATATCCAACTACCTTTTCCTGGCATCCTTAGTGTGATTCGTTTCCCTTCACACGTAGGTTTGGTATTTTCATGGTGTCCCATATTTCCTGGATATTTTTTGTTAGGAATTTGTTGGACTTAAGATTTTCTTTGGTTAATGAATCTATTTCTCCTACTGTATCTTCAACGCCTGAGATTCTCTCTTCCATCTCTTGTATTCTGTAGTTCCTTGATTGTTTACCCAGCTTTTCTACTTACAACATTCCCTCAGTTTGTGTTTTCTTTATTGTCTCTATTTCAGTTTTCAGGTCTTGAACTGTTTTCTTCATCTTTTTTATTGTTTTTTTCTTGGCTTTCCTTAAGAGATTTGTATTTTGGGGGTTTGTTTGTTCTTCCATTTCTTTAAGGAATTTTCTCATATCCTCTTTGAGGGCCTCTATCATTTTCATGAAGTTTTTTTTAGGTCATTCTCTTCTGCTTCATCTGCGTTGGAATGTTCAGGTCTTGCTGGTGTAGAGTTCCCAGACTCTGGTGGTGTCATATTGGATTTTCTGTTGTTGAATGTGTTTTTATATTGTCTTCTTCCCATCCCTTCTTCCAGTGGGTGTAGGAGGAGTCTCTTCCTCTCTTGGTGGGTATGGGTCCAAGGTTCCCTTCCAGTGGGTGCAAGCAGGCCCAATACTCCGATGGCTCTCCTATTCCCATGGGTGGATGTGAGATTAGTACTGAGACCTTGGCAGTCTCTGGGTGGACTGGACCACCGGAATGCGATCCCCAATGCACAGTTCCCAGGCCCCGGATGGCTCTGAGTGGACTGGAAACAGGCCCATGCTTACCTCGTCCAATGGATGGAGAAAGGGACTAGGATGCTGGCAGTCTCTTGGTAGACTGGACTGCTGGGATGGGATCCTCAGTGTACAGTCCCAAGGCTACAGGCAGCTCCCCAGCAAAATTTTCATACTTCACCAACTCTGAAACATATTTTTAATTGAGATTTCTTTTATGTATATGAGTGGTTTTGTTCTCACTGTGTGTCTGTACATATGCCTGGTACCCATGAAGGTCAAAAGAGGTTGTTGGATCTCCTGGAATTGGAATAATCTGGTTGTGAGCCACCATGTAGGTGCTGGGAGCTGACCTCATGTCCTCTACAAGAACAAGTGCACCAAACCATTGAGCAATCTCTCCAGCTCCCTTGAAACATGAATTTCTGAAAGAAACCCACTGGCATGTGGTTTCTCGTTTTCTAAGTTGAACTAATCAGCTTACCCTACTCAACCACTCTGCCCCCACTGTTTTTCCTCCTCTATTCCCTTCTAAGTTTGTGGTACCATCATGTACACAGTCTCCTAGGAAGACAATGAAAGTCAGCATGTCAGGTCCCCACTCCCTCCCTATCATGCCTCAGTCACCACATTGGATGCGTTCTCTTTTAAAATGAGCTTAAACCCCTTCACCTCCTTCTTTTATGACAACTACCACCACACTTTTTTTCTTTTTATGTTATTTTATTAATTTATCTTTATATTCCAATCCTAGTTCCTCCTCCCTCCTCTCCGCCTGGTCACCCCCACTGCCCCCCCACCTCTCATCTGCTCCTTGGAGAAGGTAAGCCCTCCCCTAGGAAGTCTACTAAATCTGTCCCATCATCTCTTTGAGGGAGGACCAAGACACCTCCCCACCCCTCACACACCCTTGTGTCTAGGCTAAGAAGGTATCTCTCCACATAGAATGGGATCCACTAAGTCAGTTTGTGCACTAGAGTTAGATCTTGGACCCATTGCCAGTGACATCATATGTTGTCCCAGCTGCACCACTGTCACCTATATTAAGGGAGTCTAGCTTGGTCTATGAAAGTTCATCATTTGTCAGACCCAAGTCAATGATCTCTCACTAGCTCAGATCAGCTGATTCTGTGGGTTTTCCCATCATGATATTGACTTCTTTGTTCATATTATCACTCCTCCGTCACTTCAATTGTACTCCAGGAACTGGACCCAATGGTTAGTTGTGGATTTCTGCATCTGCTTCCATCTGTTTCTGGAAAAGGGTTCTAGCTTCTCTGGGGTTGTGGATTGTAGGGTGGGTATCTTTTGCTTTATGTCTGGTATCCACTTATGAGTGAGTACATACTGTATTTGTCTTTCTGGGTCTGGGTTACCTCACTCAGGATAGTTTTTTCCTAGTTCTGTTCATATGCCTGCAAATTTTAGGATGTCATTGTTTCTTACTGCTGAGTAGAATTCCATTGTGTAAATTATCACATTTTCTTTATCCATTCTTTGGTTGAGGGGTATCTATGTTGTTTCCAAGATCTGTCTATTAAAAATAATGCTGCTATGAACATTGTTGATCAAATGCCCTTGTGGTGTGAATGAGCCTCCTTTAGATATGTATATGCCCAAAAGTGGTATTGCAGGGTCTGAGGTATGTTGATACCTAATTTTCTGAGAAATCACCATATTGATTTCCACAAGTTTGCACTCCCATCAGTAATGGAGGAGTGTTCCCCTTTCTCCACATCCCCTCCAGCATAAGCTGTCATCGGTGTTTTTGATCTTATCCATTCTGATCTGTGTAAGATGGAATCTCAGATTTGTTTTGATTTGCATTTCCCTGATGATTAAGGATGCTGAGCATTTCCTTAAGTGTGTTTGACTACTACACTTTTAATATAATATCTGCCACACATTTAATATAAGAGCTCTTTTCCACAACTTCCCCTGCCCTCTTCGATTCACACTGCACCCTTGGTGTCATAGACCCCTATACTTAGCAACCTTCAGCTCAGTTTTCGAAGGTCAGGGCCTGTGAGCTGGCGCCTCTCCTTATCTAGCCTCTGCCTCCTTTCTTGCTCTCTGTTCTTCCCCATCCAGCCTTTGATCTCAAAACATCAGCCTGGTTACACAACGCTCATCTCTACCCTGGAAGATGCAATGTCAGTTATGAGAACATCAGATTATCTAACCATTAACCATAGTGAGTTATCAAAATAGTCACTTTAAACATTTTTTATGCTGGGCTTTCATCCCACATTTGGGAGGCAGAAGCAGGTAGATCTCTGTGAGTTCATGGACAGCCTGGTCTACAACCCAAGTTCCAGGACAGCCAGGGTGGTTACACAGAGAAACTCTGTCTTGAAAAACACAAACAAAAAAAGGACATTTTCACAGCCTTGGATTTTATATCAATACAATCTTAAGGAAAGATATTATTGGAATAAGATAAAGAAACCCTGTGCATTCTTGTTCCAGAATTTTTTTATTTTAGTCCCATTTTTTCTACATAAGTATAGATAAATAAATCAGTTGTTTTCTAAAGTCTGACATCATATCCATTCAATATTTGTGTGCTTTTCCTAACAGCTAGAACATTCCCCTCCATAATTATATATCATGGTCAAAATCAGAACATTTAACATTACTATAATGCTACTTATTATCCAATCCATGCTGTACTTTTATCAATTGTCCTCAAAAGAATTTTATTTTCCAGCCAGAACCTGGAAGCAACCTAGATGCCAAGCAACATTTACACTATGCAGTGGAAAAAAAACAAAAACAATGGAATCTTGAATTTTACAGGCAAATGGAAGGCACTAGAAGAAACCATACTGAGTGAGGTAAGCCAGTCACAAAAAAAGAAACATCGTATGTACTCACTCATTTATGAATTTTAGACATGAATCGGGGGAGTGCCAGAATACAATCCCACTGCCAGAAAGTCTAGGAAACAGAACCTTCATCCAGCGACTGATGAAAGCAGAGGCAGATACCCATAGACAAACACTGAACTGAACTCCTGGAATCCAGTGTCAGAAAGAGAGAACTGATGGGCAAAGGAGTTAAGACTGGGCTGGTTTAACCCACAGAAAGAGTTGACCTGAACAAGGGGGAGCTCTTGAACTCCAGATTGATGACTGTGTGGAAAACATGGGACTGACCCAGACCCCCTAAATGTGGGTGTCAGTGAGGAGGCCTAGGTAATCTATGGGGCCTTGGGTAGTATTTTCCCTGGTGTACAAATAGACTTTGAGTGCCCATGCCACATATGGGAGGCTCTCTCAGCTGGGACTCTTGGGGGAGGGCCTAGGCCCTGCCCTCGATGAAATGACAGTGACTGGAGATCCACCATGGAGGGCCTCCCCTTCCTTGGGGATTGGAGTGGAGATTGGGTGGGGGGGCTGGAGGACCTGGTAGGGAGGGCAGGGGAGGAGGGGAGGGAGAGGGAGCTGGGATTGACATGTGAAACAAGATTGTTTCTAACCTAAATAAAAAATAAAAGCTATAAAAAAAAGAATTTATTTTCCCCAAATGTCCTTCTGGAGGGGCATGATGCCAGTTTCATGTAGTTTGGGTGATATCAGTTTGGATGAATACAGAAAGTTTCTCCACTTTATTTTTACTACTGTTTTAACTTCAGGTCTTTTTCAGGACTTTCACTGGGTCTTCAAGCCATTTCTAATGAATCTGTTTAAGATTTTCAGCTTCCTTTCTTTCTTCTGTTTTATTTTTTACTTTTTTGACAGGGTCACTCTACACAGACCTGGCTGTCCCGGAACTCACTCTGTAGACCACACTGGAAGAGATCCACTTGCCTCTGCCTCCTGAGTGCTGGGATTGAGGGTATGCAACCACCATACCTGAAAACCTGGCGATTTTCAGTTTCTTTAAGTAAGTGATAGAGCTGAAAGCTACTTTTGAAGCAATCTGAACTGTGAGTTATTCTGGAATTCTTATTTTCTGAGTCCTTTGCATGAGCAACTTGCCTTTATCAATTTGTTCCCTGTGTTGCCAACTTTGTTTTCAACACAGAGAACAGAGAGTGTAGTGATCTGACAACACCATTAACGGAGAACAGTTAGCAGTGATATATTGTGAATTAGACTTCCCAGAAGTGAGAAACACAAGCTTTCCGATTTAAAAACTCTCACACAACCCCACTGCATCATCATCAAGACAGATCACTTTAGCATGAGTGAACCTGAAAAGGGGCCAGGAGAGGAAAAAGGATTCTTGTAAAACGAAAGTGGAAGTGAAGATACTAGAGATGGAAAATGGGGCAGATGGATAGGGGTTGGGTCTGCACATATATGATAAAGCCAAAAGGAAATCTGACATTGATAAGTTAATGAGAGGAGGGAGGTAGGAAGAGAACATGGGATAATCTTTATGGGCTGATAAAGCTGCCTCTAAAAGCCATTTAATTCATTAAATGAAAAATCCCAGTGCCTGGAGTAGGCTATCTCCTACAAACTGTTAGTCAGGGAAGCCCCTGGTTCCCCTTAAAACAATATAGGCAATTGACACTGCTTTGATTGCCCCTAAAAACCAGATTGTAAGACCTTCCAGCTGAAGACACCATATGCCTTGGCCACAAGACCTAGAGAAATCATGCTAAAACTGGACTGGAAGTTCTTTCCCTGCCAGATAGCCCTCACGGTGCTGGAAGATGCTCTGCAGGCTGCCGGGAGATCATTGACATCAACCGTGTTATTCAGCTATAGGCGCTGCATGCAACAAGGCCAACCAGCCAGACACAATGAGTGTAGTGGCACAGCAGCTGCAATTGTAACTGAGGTAAGCAAGCATTTCTTGCATGGATTTGAAGCGCCCTTCACAGGAGGGAATTCACACTTGGTATGAAAACCTGGCTAAAAGTCTGTGGCTGGTGAAGCCATAGCATGGAAACTGCTGCTGCTGCTGTTTTGCTAAATGGACATGATGTACCCATCTAATCCATTTCTACTTAACTATATCAATGCCCATAGGTGGCCGCTGCTATCAGCTTTGGTGTGAGAAGCTTCGTTTTGCAGAGGTCAGCAGTGACAGCAGAAGACCCATAAATGGTCAAAGCACTTAGAATAAATGACTGTCAAGTACTCAGCTATAAAATGGATGTCTGTATCTTACTCCACCCCCTAAGGCTCTGAGAAGAAAAAGTGGAAAGAATATAAGAGCCAAAAGGAGGAGTAATATCAGTGTTGCACGCTGGTTTCCAGGCATGCAACCTTGAACTCACAGCCTTGAAATCTCAAATGTATGAGATTGACTGCACAAGACTTGAACAAGGCTGGGCCCACCATGGTACGGTGCCCACCGCCCTGTAAAAACTGATGAAATCACTGGGTCACACATAAGAAAAGGACATGAAAGGAGCAGTGGGTTGGGGTGTGAAGAGATAGGGGAGTAGCAGGAGTGAGAGCAAGACAGAAGGAGGTAATGGGAGGGGGCGAGTATGATTGAAGTATACACATGGATAGAGATGCTTTAATGAAGCCCATTGTGCATAAAAATGCATGCAAATAACATCTGTAAAACAATTATGATTGTTGCGAAAACACCTTTTTTAAAAAGTGACATCAGAGTCACTGCTTCTCTGAGAAGCCTTCTCATGGGGCGTGTCCCTAGAGTTTCTTTTGAGATGCTCATAAAACACAGTGGATGATGCTTGTGACTGTGGGGCTTGCACTCTGTTAGACTCCTATTCCGAGCTTCTCCCTCTGTGGCTCACTTTTGCTGTCTGTAGAAATGGGGATAATTGCACCTCCTCATAGTGGTAACAGCAAGATTACCAGAAGACAGTTTGTCAGGGACCTAGCCTTAGAAAACAGTTAGGATGGAATGCCTCTGAGTTGGACCCTCTTCCCCTTTTCCATCAACCTGTCAGGGCTGAAGAGATGGCTCCGTGGTTAAACAACAATTACTGCTGTTACAGTAGATCTGTGATTGGCTCCCAGAATCCACATGGCAACTCAAAACTGTCTGTAACTTCAGATCCAGGGGGATCTAACACCCTCTTCTGGACTCCACAGATATTGCATGCGCATGGTGCACATGCATACATACACTTATGCACATACCATACATACATACATATATACATACATACATACCATTTAGGGCAGGGGTGTGGCTCAGTGGCAGAGGAGGGTCTAACAAGCACAAAACTTGCTCTCTAGTGACAAAGAAAATGAAAAAGAGGTGATTGTGAAGACTTGTCATCTCTCCTGCTACAGAAATCGCAGCCCTGAGTTTGCTGTCTTTGCTGTTTGGCCTATCTCTTCCCTACACCAGTGAATACATAGCTTTTTGGAAGGCAAGGGCACTCTGGCTTCAAAAGCCAGGGTGTAACTACTGTTCCTCCTAGCCTTGGGAAACTTGATGAGGCGGGTTGCCAGCTTGGGTCTTAAGCCACATGTAAGAGATGAAGGCATGGCTGGCTATTGTGTTGCGAAAGGAGAAGAGAGAACTGGCACTCTCTGGATGCTAACTGTGGATCACGATCTGAGCTAACCAGAATTCTGCAATGAAGGGTATATGACTCCTTCATGGTACATGAGGACAGCTGGGCCCAGAGACAAGGAAGTTGTCCACAGTGACATACCTAGGGAGTGGTAGGATCAGAAAGCCATTCTGTTCTCTCAGACCTACTCTCCCTCTCCTATAGATCCTACTGATTTCCAATAGTTTGTCTTCTTGGTAGTCAACAGATGCAAAAGAATAACAAGATTTTTCCGTGGATTAACTCACTTAATCCTCATATCAACCTATGATGAAAATACACATCTTTTCTGTTTAACAGGAGAGGAGACTGAGACTCAAGTGTCATTTGCCCAGGGTCACGCTCTCATGAAGAGTCATTTCAAGGATTCTCATCCACATTTGTCTGATGCCAATGGAGTATGCTCTGAGCTGCCCTGCACTCTTCTTCTTCGCCCCATCACTTACCCAGAGCATCTGAGTAAAAACCATAAGCTTCGTGCTTACACCCCAAGTTCTCCAGCTTTCAGCTGACTCTCTGACTGTGCCAATAACCGCTGACACATGAAATCCAGACAATCACAGACCTCTTGGCGTCCATGCCACAGGATCATTGTCCCCATGCCAAATGCAGTCCCAGTGGATTAAGTGAATTAAAATCTCTTCAGGCATTTACAGTAAATTAAAACATCTTTCAGCCTGAAATATTGTTTCCCAAGAAACTGGGCCAAAGGCCAGCCTTGTCTCTGAGACAGTCCCTTGAGGCGGTAGGCTGCCTTTTATCCTAAGACAGTTTCTCAGAAGGATGAAGGAACAGGCCAGGCTGTGTGCCCTGCACTGGGACAGGTCTGTGCCCAACAGACGCAGGGTTGTGTAGAAGGCAGGCTCTTCCCTAAGGCCCTTCTTGGTGGTTACCTTTGTGAGTCTCAGTGGGTTCCAGCTCAGACCAGACATTGAGACACATTCTTTTTTTAATTTTTTTATTTTAATTTTAAATAGCTTGTTTTACATGTCAATCCCAGTTCCCTCTCCCTCCCCTCCTCCCACACTCCCCTTCCCTCCCACCCTCCCACCCTATTGCCAATTCCTTCCACATAGGGGATATCTAGAGTCTGTCATTTCACTCTGGGTAGGGTGAGGCACTCCCCTAAGAGTACAGGCTGAGAGAGCATCCCTCTTTGTGCTCTAGGCACACGATGACTGTTTGTATTCCAGGGATAGACACTGATCCACAGCTCAGGGCCCCATAGGTTGCCCAGGCCTTCTCGCTGACACTCACATTCGGGGGTTCCGGATCAGTCCCATGCTGGCCTCCCCGCTGTTGGTCTGGGGTCCAAGAGCTCTCCCCTGTTCAGATCAGCTGTCTCTGCTGGTTTTGCCAGCCCATTCTTTGCCAATTTGCTCATTGCTCCTCTCTGTCACTGGGTTCCTTCGGTTCAGTTCAGTGATTAGTTGTGTGTTTGCCTCTGCTTCCAACAGTCACAGGATGAAGGCTCCCGGATGATTATAGACATCAAGTTCATTATCAGGAATGGGCATTCGAGGTGGTCTCTCCACTATTGCTTAGCTTGCCAATTGGTGTTATCCCTTTAGATCACTCGAGGTCGCTCTGGTGCCTGATCTGTATTCGATCCTATGATTCCCTCTTCCCCCTATTCTACCCCCACCCCCTCAACTTCCTGTTCCCCCATGACCAACTCTCTTCCTCTTCACCCCTCTCTTCTTCCCAGGTCCCACTCCCCCCCACCCCTCGCCGTGTTCCCCATCCATTCAGGGGATCTTGTCTCCATCCTCTTCTCTTGGGTACTATGCATATATGCATATCTTTTAGGTTCTTTCCTGTTTCCCAGACTCTCTATCAGTGGAAGTGCAGACTGGCACTATCCTGATCCATGTCTAAAATCCATATATGAGTGAGTACATACCATGTTTGTCTTTTTGTGACTGGGTTACCTCACTCAGGATGGTTTCTTCCAGTGCTATCCATTTACCTGCGAATTTCAAGACTCCATTGTTTTTTTCTGCTGAGTAATACTCCATTGTGCAAATGTATCATATTTTCTCTATCCACTCTTCAGTTGAGGGGCATCTAGGTTGCTTCCAGGTTCTGGCTATTACAAACAATGCTGCTATGAACATAGTGGAGCAGATGCCCTTGTTGTATGAACCTGCCTCATTTGGATAAATGCCTAAGAGTGGAATTGCTGGGTCTAGTGGTAGATTAATTCCCATTTTCCTGAGGAATCTCCATACTGCTTTCCAAAGTGGCTGTATGAGTTGGCACTCCCACCAGCAGTGAAGGACTGTTCCCCTCTCTCCACATCCTCTACAGCATAAATTGTCTACGGTGGTTTTTTATTTTAGCCATTCTGACAGGAGTAAGATGGTATCTCAGAGTTGTTTTCATTTGCATTTCCCTGATGGCTAAGGATGTTGAGCACTTTCTTAAGTGTTGAGACACATTCTTACTTGGCTGTTTTCCAACTTTATCTTGCTTTACTTTCTTTTGGTCAAAAAAAAATGGAGTATCAATTCCATTCAGCCTCTGTGCTTCCAGGAAACTAACTGTAGAGGTGGTCCTAGGACAGCCACTTAGAAACTGCTTTTGCTCGACCCCATTGAGGGCTTGTGAGATGGCTTAGCAGGTAAACATGCTTGCCCAACATGAGATAAGTAAAGCTCCACCTGGAAGAAAGAGAGAACTGATTCCCACAGTCGTCCTGTCACCTCTGACTGCCACACGTGCACTGTGGAGGATGCATTCTCTCTCTCTCTCTCTCTCTCTCTCTCTCTCTCTCTCTCTCTCTCTCTCTCTCTCTCTCTCTCTCTCCCTCCCTCCCTCTCTCTCTCAAGTCTACAAGGTAGCAAGGTAAAAACCCTGACATTTCTATGGGCGTCTGTCTGTCTGTCTGTTTGAGATAAGGTCTCACTATGTAGTCCTGACTGGACTGGAACTTGATATATAGGCCAGGCAGCTGCCTCCGCTTCAGATTAAAGGCATTGCTCACTACACCTGGCGTCTGCCTTTCACACCTATCTCCTTTCACACCTATCACGTCCATTCTTAAGATTAAAGGCATAGTGATAAGAGGAACTGGCGCATCTTGCTGTCAAATTTTACAATGCCCTGGTTCAGATCCCTACAGGCACCTCATAGCCTTAAGTCGTTGTCCTAAACGTGCAGTCACCTTTGGTTGAGAAAACAGCAGAGCAAGTCAAGGCAGATGACACCCTGAGATGAGAGCAATTGTCTACAATGGCCACACTGCATCCTGGAACAGGGCGGATTATCTTATAGGAATCAAATTGTCTACCTCAAGCAACAAGGGCTTCTTCAGGCCACCTTAGTGAACCGGACCTGGGGCAATGACCAACCAGAACCCACCCTGACCGAGTTTCTTGATCAGTTCTACCCTCACCCCAATTCTTCCACCGTCTAAACTTCCTCACAGTTACTCGTCTCTTTAGTTGGCATATAGAGATGACTGGCCAAGCCTAGTGCCCAAGCTTTGTGACTCCCAGAGCTTGAGTTTTGTCCGAAAACTGGTTTATATCAACAGACATGTCCCTAGAAAGCACTCTCCATGGTTAGGTCACTCTCCGACAGAACAATGGCCAGATGGGCATTGACAGTGGCTGGAGAGCTGCTGCTGAATTCCTGCTAAGACTTCCTGTGCTGGCCAGGATGGGGAGAGTGGGACCCGAACCAACTATTTGCATTGTCTCTGACATTGAGACGCCTGAAGGAAAAACATGACCCCATAAAGCTATAGAATTGGGTGCCTTTTGCTACAGACCACAGATTTGCTGAAGACACCAAAAGATTCCCTAGCAAATAACTAAACAATGTCTTAGAGTTAGTCAAGCTGCTTAGCAGAATTTAGAGACAGTCCTCTCTTGCAGACGGAGGTTGAACAGGGGGGACAGCGGGGATGAAGAATGGACACAAGTGGAATTGCAAGAATCTAGGAAGTCAAGGGTACACCAAATGTCCTCTAGGGATCCATTACTACACTGAACACCCAAGTCTTCTATACAAGAGCTGTTGAGGTGCATTTGAGATCCAAACCATATTGGATTGTTGACATGGAACTGTGATGCATTTTGTGACCACTCCCAAAATGCACTTGGGGAAATTTGCTTTCTGACTTTGAAAGAAAGTATAGTTTCTATAGGTCTTGAAGTCCTACTTACCAGAGTGGGGAAATGTTTCATTATAGTTTGAATATGAATTTCAATGCATAAAGTCACATGATGCTGATATTAGAAATATAGGAACCGATAGCCTCCCCTCCTGGCAGGAGCCACTCACCCCAAATTCCTGGTTTTCTTTTCCACCAATGGGACCAGTAAACCAGGTCCTGTATCTGGTCCTGCCTTCCAGTGCCTGGGGACTGCCAGAGAGCCTCCCCTCTGGTGGAAGCCATGCATCCCAGATTCCTAGTCTTCTCTTCCACCAACAGGACCAGGGGACCAGGACTAGTGCCTGCAGACCGCCAGTAGGAGCCTATGTACCCACACCCCAGATTCCCGGTCTTCTTCTCCACCCATGGGACCAGGACTAGGACCAGGAAGAGGAGAACTACCAGAGTATTGGACTTGCTTGTACCCACCAAAAGGGAACTCTGGTCCCCTAACCACCAGACCAGTAAGGGGCTTTTCTGCACCCACTAGAAGAATGGATGGGAAAGAGACAATACAAAAACACACTCAGCAACAGAAAAACAAATATGATGCCGCCAGATTCTAGAGACTCCACACCAGTAAGACTCCAACATTCCAATACAAATGAAGCAGAAGAGAATGACCTTAAAAACAACTTCATGAAAATGATAAACACCCTAAAATAGGATATAGGAAACTCCCTCAAAGAAATGGAAGAAAAAGCAAATCAAAAATGCAAGAAATGGAAGAAAAAACAAACCAGAAAATGCAAGAAATTGAAGAAAAGACAAAGCAAAAATTGTAAGAAACAATTCAAACAGTGCAAGAGTTGAAAACAGAAATAGAGACAAAAAAACACAATCTGAAGGAAGGCTGGAAACAAAAAAGCTGGGCAAATGGTCAGGTACTGCAGATGCAAGCATAACCAACAGAATACAAGAGATGAAAGAGAGAATCTCAGGTGTAGAAGATACACTAGGAGAAATTGATTCATTGACTAAAGAAAATCTAAAGTTCAACAAATCCCTAACACAAAACATCCAGGAAATGTGGGACACCATGAAAAGACCAAACCTAAGAATAATAGGTATAGAAGAAGGTGAAGAAAACAACCTCAAAGGGGCAGAAAATATATTCAACAAAATCATAGAAGAAAACTTCCCCAACCTAAAGAAAGACATGCCAATGAAGGTACAAGAAGCCTGCAGAACACCAAATAGAGTGGACCACAAAAAAGTCCCCTCACCACATAATAATTAAGACCCCAAATATACAGAATAAAGAAAGAATATTAAGAGCAGCTAAGGAAAAAGGTCAAGCAACATATAAAGGCAAACCTATCAGAATTACACCTGACTTCTAATAGAAACTCTGAAACCCAGAAGGTCCTGGAGAGATATTCTACCAACACTAAGAGACCATGGATGCCAGCCCAGACTACTGTACCCAGCAAAACTTTCAATCACTATAGATGGAGAAAACAAGACGTTCCATGACAAAACTAGATTCAAGCAATGCATATCCACTAGCCCAGCCCTACAGAAAGTACTGGAAGGAAAACTCCAACACATGGAAGCAAACTACAGCCAGAAAAACATAGGCATTAGATAATCCCACCTTACCAACAGCCAAAAGAAGAAAGGGGTGGAATTCCATACAATTCCAACAACAACAACCATTCCAAATCAAAGAAGAATGAGAAATCAATGGTCATTAATATCCCTCAATATGAATGGTCTTAACTTGCCCATAAGAAGACACAGGTTAACAGAAAGAATTTGAAGACAGAACCCATCCTTCTGCTGCATACAAGAAACACACCTCAGCCTCAAACACAGACATTACCTCAGAGTTAAAGGTTGGGAAAAGATTTTCCAATTAAATGGACCCAAGAAACAAGCAGGAGTAGCAATCCTAATATCTAACAAATTAGACTTTAAAATAAAATCAATCAAAAGAGATGAAGGAGGTCATTACATATTCATCACAGGAGAAATTCACCAAGATGAAGTTTCAAATATAAAGGCATCCACGTTCGTAAAAGAAACATTACTAAAACTCAAATCACATATAAAGCCCCACACACTTATAGTGGGAGACTTCAACATTCCACTCTCACCACTAGACAGGAATACCAGACAGAAACTTAACAAAGAAGCAAAGGGACTAATAGAAGTTATGACCCAATTGGGATTAACAGACATCTATAGAACATTCCATCCAAATAAAAAAATAATATACCTTCTTCTCAGCACAACATGGAACCTTCTCAAAAATCGACCACATACTTGGCAATATATGAAAACTCAACAGGTACAAAAAAATTGGAATAACTCCATGCATCTTATCAGACCACCATGCGTTAAAATTAAAATTCAACAACAACACAGATTGCAGAAACCCTACAGACTCATGGAAATTAAATAATGCACAGTTGCACTATTCTTGGGTCAAAAAAGAAATAAAAAAAGAAATTAAAGACTTCCTAGAATTCAATGAGAATGAAAACACAACATACCCAAACCTATGGGACACTTTGAAAGCAGTGCTACGAGGGAAGTTCATAGCACTAAGTGTCCACATGAAGAAACTGGAGAACAGTCGCACTAGAGAATTAATAGCACAACTGAATGCTCTAGAACAAAAAGAAGCAAACTCACCCAGGAGGAGTAGATGCCAGGAAATAATCAAATTGAGGGCTTAACCCCCAGAAACAGCTGACCTGACAAGGGTTAGCACTTGAATCCCAGACTGATGGCTGGGAATCCAGCATGGGACTTATCAAGACCCCCTGAATGTGGGCATCAGTGAGGAAGCCTAGGCAATCTATTGGGCCTTGGGTAGTAGATCAATATTTATCCCTGGCATACAAATGGACTTTGGGTGCCCATCCAACAATGAGAGATACACTCTCAGCCTGAACTCTTGGGGGAGGGTCTAGGCCCTGCCCTAGATGAAATGACAGAATATGGACACCTCCATGGAGGGCCTCACCCTCCCTGAGGAAATGGGGGGGTTGGTGGAAAGGCATGGGAGGAGGGGAGGGAAAGGGAGAGGGACCTGGGATTGACATGTAAAGCAACCTTGTTTCTAATTTAAATTTAAAAATAAAAACAAACAAACAAAAAAAAGAAATGTAGGAACCTAATCAGATTACAGCATTTGGTGGGAGACTTTGGGGGTGTAGGGATGTAGCTCAGTGGTAGAGTGTTTGCCTTGTATGTGAGAATTCCTGGGTTCAAGCCCCAGGGGGAAAATAACAAGAGCAAATCTTAAAAATTGTAGATGAGGATGTGAAATCTGTTGGAAGTGCTTGCGGTCTGAGGAAGGCACTGGGGTGAAGAACTCGTGACCAATACTAGTAACTTTAAAGACAAGGGATGGAACCACATGGGCATATACAGGCATGCTTTGTATCTCGCCATGCAATTGTTTGTACACCGCGGACTATTCTAGTTAACAAACCCATCACCAAATGAGGCCCTGAGACCTTGTACCTTCAAAGTACATGGGCAAAAAATTAATTTCATTCTTCCTCTGCCCCTTTCCCCAACACCCCAGATTCTGCCTAGCCTCTCTCTCTCCCTGGCCTGCCCAGTGACAGCTGCTGCCCTTCTCCCTTGGCAACAGCCAGTACGTGAGCACAAAGGGAGTCGAGGGCGTAAAGGGTGGGCACAGGCATTTCTCAGAACCAGTTAGTTGGTGAGTTGGTGGCTGCCCCTGGCAAGCAGGACCAACACACATTTGTCAGGCTTTATGATGGAGACAAACCTTTCCCCACCCAAATCTTGTGTCCAGACAACGTGCAGCAGAGGATGTCAATCATCCCAAGGTTAACCCTCTTCCGTGGGTTGGAGCAGCTGGCTCAGGCAAGGAATCCTCAGCATGGTGGAACTCAGCATCTCCTCCTGCCCAGGGGATCATCTCTTCCAACCTTCCAGCTCCTGGCTTACATTCATCTCTTTTGGCAAGCTTGAGGCCCCTTCTGGGGATGAGACACAGAAATTTCAATTGTATAATTTTGACTCCACACCCCAACTAAAAGCCTTGATATTTGCGTTTCAAACGGGCATGGCAGGAGATAAAGATGAGCAGAGAAAGTCATGCTGATTTAAAATTTTAATTCACCCTTACTTAGAACTACATTAAATAGCAAGTAAATACCATGGCAAGTTGAAATGTGTGGGGGACAAAGAGAAAGTTTTCGTAACCTAGCGTCTTCAAGAGAACCTCTTTCTTCTTTATATGTGCTCTGAATTCAGCTTTTTTTAAAGGTTGAGTTAAAAAGCCAAAGCCTGCTGGGCAGTAGTGGCACACACCTTTAATTCCAACAGTAGAGAGGCAGAGGCAGCAGATAGATCTCTGTGAGTTCAAGGCCAGCCTGGTCTACAGAGTGAGCTCCAGGACAAAGAAAACCTGTCTCAAAAAAAATTTTTAAGCCAAAACCCATCTCATCATCATTCTTTGTTTCTTTCTTTCATCTTCTCTTACTTCTTTCTTCTCAGCTGGGCAGTAGTAGGAACAAGGCAGGACCTCTGACTCATATGTCACCAGCTGCTGATGTGTCCCAGCTGCTGGAACAGGTCCACCAGGCCCACTTTGCATATGAGACTCCTGTGTTGATCTTGACAAAGGCCTTTGCAAATGAACCAAGCCCAGGTCACTGCCCTGTATGTGTACGCTTATGTGTGTGGGCATATGTATGCCAGGACACATGTGTAGAGTCTGGGGACAACTTGTAGGGGTCAGGCCTCTCTATTATCCTGGGGGTCAACCTTAGGTGATCAGGCTTGACTACAAGTGACTTGACCTGCTGAGCCAGCAATTATATTCTCATATAATTTCTCCTCAATTATATTTTCAAACATTTAACATGGAACCAGGTGCTACAGAGATGGCTCAGCAGTTAAAATCACTGGTTACTTTTCCAGAGGACCAGGGTTCAATACCGAGTACCCACATCCAGCTCACAACTGTCTGTAACTCCAGTTCCAGGGGATCTAACACACCCAAACAGATATACATGTAGGCAAAACACCAATACACATTAAAAAATGAAAATAAATAAATCATCAGAAACCTTCATCTTAGTCTGGTATAATGGAACATACCATTAATCCTAGCACTCAGAGGGGAGAGGCAGGAAGATCTCTGTGAGTTTGAGGACAGCCTGGACCACAGAGTGAGTTCTAGGGCAGCCAGTGCTGCTACATAGAGAAACCCTGTCTTGAAAAGAAAAAATAGAATTAAGTTCTCAAAATAGGAAATGAAAAGTGGGTACAGTGATTTAAATGATAAATATCCTCCATAGCTCAGACATTTGAACACTTGGCCCCTGGTTGGAGGCTAAGGAAGTTGAGCCTTACTGAAGGAAGTTTGTCACTGAAGGTTGGGCTTTCAGGATTTAAAGCCCTCCCTGTGTCGTGCTTATGGGGAAAGAATGTGATCCTTCCATTCCCTGCCCTTCCCAGCCAGCTGCCACTATGCCCCCCACCACCACCATGACGGACTCTGCTCTCAGGAGCCATGAGCTAAAATAAACCCTTCTACAAGTTGCTTCAGGTCATGCTGTCTTTAGCAAAGCAAAAGAAAAGCAACTAACACAGTAGGGTATTTCAATTTGACTATGAAGCTGGGTGGTGGTGGCCCATGCCAGGCAGGTAGATCTCTGAGTTTGAGAAAAGCATGATCTACAGAGTGAGTTCCAGGACAGCCAGGGCTGTTACACAGAGAAACCCTGTCTCAAAAAACCAATAACTACGAAATAAAAATTGTCTATGAAATGCCCCCACACACGCACACAGGCTTCTTGTTGAATGCTCTATCCCTAGCCAATAGCAATAGATTCGAAGGTTCTGAGAACTTTGAAAGCTAGGTCCCACCTGGAAGAAGTTGACTGTTAGGCTGGCCCCGAGCACTTGCCCTGTGCTGTGAAGTAAAGAAGCACTTCCTTTCCTGCCACCATGATCTTCTGCCAACCACAGTTCCAGAACCAAAGGAGCCAATGACTGTGGACAGAAATTAATTCATTAATTCCAGAAACTGTGAGCCAAAATAATCCTCCCCTCTGTGTTGTCTGGATCACGTTTACTGTTCTCAGAGTCAAGAAACATGACTAAAGTGTGGTCAGTTCATCTGCCTCCTTCCACAGTGGTACAGCAAATCTAGCCAGGCAAGTCCACTTCCCCCAATAACTCATGGTAGGGCTATCTGGACCCACTCAGAGTTTTCATCTTCTTCCTCCAGTAGTTCTTACCAAAAGCTAAACTTCTTAGCATACTTCTCTGTGACCTCCTCTCTTTGAACTGTATCTGCTCTGGGAGCAGCCTGAACAGATCAGACAGGGGCCTAATGGCAGCCTGTCCAGACAGGAAATCTCTTCAAACTTCACACTGTAAGGCAGAGAACGGTTCCTGCAAGGGCATGGTTTGAGACCCCTGACCTCATGGCACCCCTCACACACCCGCCCTGGCTGTGCCTTCTTTCACTCTAGTTTCAGAAAGTCAGATCTGTAACTCAGGATTCTCTTGATTCTACATATCGATTGTGTGTGTGTGTGTGTGTGTGTGTGTGTGTGTGTGTGTGTGTGTGTGTGTGTGTGTGTGTATGTGTGTGTGTCTCCACCCATACAGGCATGTATGTGCCATGCCTCGTGAATAGAGATTTAGGAGATAACTTCCAGTAGTCAGTTCTATCGTTCCACCATGTGTCCTGGGATCAAATTCAGGCTCTGATAGCCTGTACCTGCTAAGCTACTTTGCCAGTTCAAAAATGTGGATCTCTTGTCTTGCTTTTGTCTTGTTGATGCCTTTCTAAGATAAGCTCAGGCATTATGATATGACATTGTCATCTAAAAGTTCATACTTGAGAATTGAGCAATTGAGTTACAAGAAAAATACACACACACAAATTTTGTGCTTTGTTTTGTTTTTTAAGACAGGGTTTCTCTATGTAGCCCTGGCTATCCTGGAACTTACTCAGTAGACCAGGCTGGCCTCAGCCTCTGAGACCCACCTGTTGAAGCCTCCCAAGTGCTTGAAGGCATGTGCCCCATGACCCAGCCACAAAACAAAGAAGCACTTAATGGTTTATGTTTATGAGCCCAGCGGTGGTGGTGCACTGAGAGCAGGCCTTGAGGGTTTGTATCTTTACCTTCCCACCTCTCTCTGCTTTCTGTGTTGGTGTGAACTGTTATCAAGCAACTTCCTGATCCTGCTCTGCCATGCATGCCTTCCCTGATGAATTCTATTCCTCTGGAGCTGTGAACCAAAATAATCATTGCTTTTGGTCATGGTGTTAATCAGGACAACAGAAAAGTAATTGGTGAGATGGCTCAGTGGGTAAAGATGACTGCAACCAATCCTGATGACCTGGTTTCCTTCCCAAGACCCACAGAGTGAAAGAACCAACTCCAACTCCCACAGGTTGTCCTGTGACCCCTCAAGCTCACTATAGCGTTTGCGCTCTCTCTCTCTCTCTCTCTCTCTCTCTCTCTCTCTCTCTCTCTCTCTCTCTCTCTCTCTCTCTCTCTCTCACACACACACACACACACACACACACACACTAAGTAAATAAATAAATAAATGTGAAAACTTAAAAGTAAATGGCCAGGTGGTGGTGGTGGTGGTGGTGGTGGTGGTGCACACCTTTAACTCCGGCATTTGGGAGACAGAGGCGAGACAGGTGGATCTCTGAGTTCAAGGCCAGCCAAGTATGCACAGTGAGTCCCAGCATGGCCAGAGCTACACAGAGAAACACTGCCTTGAAAAAACAAACAAACAAAAAAAAACAATATTAAGAAGATTACATTCACAGAGCTTATCATCTCTGGAGGAAGATGAAACAATAAAAAGTGTAAGTTTTTGGCTCATACCACTGTCAATTTGCTGATTGCCAGGCCTGGTTACATGGTTCTGTGTACCTGAGAGGTCAGTGTATTAAGTCAGTTTATCATTACTATAGCATAACACCTGAGACAAGCTGCTTTATAAATGGAAGAGGTTCTTGGGATCCAGGTGTGAAGGTCTCACTAGTGGTGTCATTCTTACTGACAGTCGTGAGGTAGCAAAAGACAGGAGTGGGCATCTCTATATGTCTATGTGTCTGGTCTCTTATTCCTTCATTAAAAGTCACTAGGACACCATCTTCCCCAGGTCCTGTCTCTAGATACCAAATCAGTAGGTTTCTACATTCTCCATACCACTACCATAAGATTTTTGAAGCCAGGTAATAGTGACAGGTACCTTTAGTCCCAGCACTCTAGAGGCAGATGGATCTCTATGAGTTCAAGGCCAGCCTGTTCTACAATGTGAGTTACAGAGTAGCAGAGACTACACAGAGAAACCCTGTCTTAAAAGATTTAAAAAAATTTGAGACTACGCTACTTCATAAATCTGGGGACAAACCATATGCAAACCTTAACAGTTGGTTTCACAAAGGAAAAAAAAAAGTCACAGGTTACTTCCCAAGAGCTAAGAATGGATATTGGGCTAGTAAAACCACAGAAACCTTCCAAACATCTACAGTCAAACCAGCATGATACCAGCTGCGTATGGTGGCACACACTTGTAGTCCCAGCACTGGGGAGGCTAAGGCAGGAGGATTTTGAGCTTGAGGCCAGCCATAGTGAAGAGGGAGACATTGTCTCAAAACAACTCTACAGGGCTAGAGTGGTTAAAGCAATTGCTGTTCTTCCAGAGGACCTGAGTTCAGTCCCTTGATGGGGATGTCCATCTGTATACATGTTTCTCTTATTGGTTAATGAATAAAACACTGATTGGCCAGTAGCCAGGCAGGCAGCGTAGGCGTGGCTACCAGACGAGGAGAGCTCTGGGTAGAGGAAACAAAGGGAAGCCACCAGAAGAGATGTCATGTAGTCACTGAAGGAATAACATGCTGGAGCCTCCTCTGGTAAGACAAGGCCATGTAGAAATACATAGATTAGTAGTTATGGGTTAATAATTAAGAGAGACCTAGCCTGAGCCATCGGCCAAACAGATTCTAATTAATACAGCCTCAGTGTGTTTATTTGGGGCTGAAGGGCAGTGGGACCAAGCTGGAAAGAGCCTCTGCCTACAGTCCCTAACTTTCACAGCCACCTGTAACTCTAGCTTCAGGAGGATCTAGTTGTCTTTGGCCTCCTTGGACACGTGTGTGTGTGTGTGTGTGTGTGTGTGTGTGTGTGTGTGTGTAACTAAAAATGAAATAAAATAAAAATTTAAAGTTATACTTTACAAACTGACAGTCTAATGATAGTAGTATTTGAATTCTTTTTGTTCTCCCCAAAGGAAATGGCAAAGGCAGGGAAGATTATAGAGGATATGATATGGACAGAAGTTCAAGGGTTTACCTAGGCAGTGGTGGCATACGCCTTTAACCCCAGCACCTGGGAGGCAGAGACAGATTGATATGTGAGTTCAAGTCCAGCCAGGCCTGCCAAGTTACAGGACAGCCAGAGCTACACAGAGAAACCCTGTCTTGAAAAAAAACAAAACAAAACAAAACAAAATATATATGTGTGTGTGAGTGAGTGTGTGTGTGTGCGTATACATACATATATATATATGTGTATAAGTTCAAACTCTTTCCTCCCCTCCCCTCTCCCCCCCTTCCCCTTCCCATTTCATTTCTCTGTCCGCAACCAATGTAACAGTTTACAATTAGAAACAGAAAGGAAAGGAGATGTGCATGTGCTGTGCTTATGAGAGGACATGCAAACCAGGACAGCGAATGTTCTAGAAAAGACAGGACGCAAGGAGGAAGTTGCATTTCATAAATAAAGACAGCATCTTTCGGAAATAGCAAGAAAATGGGAGAATATGATGAAACAGAGGGTCAGAGAGCCATCCTGTGTTGTCCCAGGCCTCATAGGGGAATGCCAGGAGGAAGTGTCCACCCTCCAGCCTCCCCACCCCCGCCCCATGCAGTCATTGGCATTTGATCACAAGCATTCAATTTAAACCAACTGAATCCAGTGTGGAAGCATTTGCCTACATCACAAGTACTCAGGAGGCTGAGACAGGAGGATGGTATATGCTAAGAACCCCAAGCCTGAGCGGGTGGCAGTGGCACATACACTTAATCCCAGCACTTGGAAGGCAGAGGCAGGAGGATCTCTGTGAGTTCGAGGCCAGCCTGGTCTACAAGAGTGAGTTGCAGGACAGCCTCCAAAGCTACACAGAGAAGCCCTGTCTCGAAAAAAACAAAAACAAACAAACCAAAAAATAAAAAATAAAAAAAAACCCAAGCCTGCCTGGGCATAGATAGCGTCAGCTGTCAACTTGACCCATTTAGGAAGAACAATTTAAGTTGAGGAATTGCCTCTAGCAGATTCTGGCAGATTGTCCCCTTGGTGTGTCTGTGAGGAATTTTTTGAATCATTCCCAGGAAGGTGAGTCTAAGTTATATTAAAAAGATAGCTGAGGGTTGGGGATTTAGTACTGGCCTAGCATGAGACCCTGGGTTCAGGCCTCATCTGGGGGCAGGGGCAGAGTGAATGTGAGCTCAAGAGCAACTGGTAAACAGTGTTCTTCCATGGTCCCTGCTGCAGTCCCTGCCTCCAAGCTCTTAACTTGAGTTTCTGCCCTGGATTTCCTCCATGATGAACTGTAACCTGGAAGCCAGTTAAGCCCTTTCTTCCATGGCAAGTTGGTTTTGGCCAGTGTTTTATCCCAGCTACAGAAAGCAAACTAGAACAGACAGCATGGTATGACTTAGAGTCAATAAAACAAATGACTTTTTCTCAATATTGCACACAGCATAAATGACGGCCATTTATAGTTGTAGACCACATCTGAGGGTAAGATTCTCACCAAGCAGACTCAACCCACCCACTCACACAGTCTGATAGATAGCAGCCTCTAAATCAGAACCCCTTCCCTTTCTCTCAAGCATCAACTAGCTAGTGAGCGGCAGCTAAACACTAAAAACCGTGACCTTCAGCCTACAGCTGGGGCCCAAATGGAAGGAACAAGGGAAAGAACTGTACGATATCAGATCTGGCTAAGTCTGTTGCTTTTTGAGCCAGCGTGGCTCAATTGACCTGCTCAACTGAAATCATTGGAGGTAATTAAGAGGGTGTGGCTGGACTTGGCCTCCAGAAGGAAGGAGGGAGGGAGCTGTACAGATTGTCCTTTGTGCAATTCTCGCATTGCAAAATTGGCATTGGGCTCCTCTTTCCTCCTCATATCATCTAGCTTTGGAAATAAAAACCTAGTGGGAAGCCAGGTGTGGTGCCTCCCGACTGTAATCCCAGCACTCAGAACGTGGGAGAAGGAGGATCTGGAGATGGGGCCATTCTCAGTGACAGGCCTGTCTGGACTGTATGAGACCGGCTCAAAAGCTATAACAACAACAAAGGAGCAGATACATTGCCAAGCGAATGCAGGTCAAAGTGCTAGGCCTGCAGCTGTAGGCAAAATTTCTGCCCTTTTATCCAAATTGGTGATTCCTCCAAGCTCGAGGCCTTTTTCACTGAAAAAATGTGGAATCATTTTTTCAGTTGTCACAACTCTCAGTGGGGAGGGCAGTGATATTGCCATCTAGTGTGCAGAAGCCGGGAAAACATCTTTGAAAGCACAGGACAGCACACCAGCAGAGAATCACACAACTCCAAATCCTACCTCCTCCTGGAAACTGGAAAGAAGCTGGGGGAATGGCTCGGGGGTAAAAGCACTTCCTAGGCAAGAGTAAAGACCTGGGGCTGGAGAGATGGCTTGGAGGTGAAGAGCCCTGGCTGCTCTTTCAGAGGACCTGGGTTCAGTCCCCAGCACCCACATGGCAGCTCATAACTGCCTGCAACTCTGGTTTCAGGGACCCAACCCATTCACACAGACATACATGCAGGCATAACCTGAGTGCACATGAAATAAAAATAAGTGAATTATTTTCAGAAAAGGAGTAAAGACCTGAGTTTGAACTCCCAGAACCACATGAAGCAAGGTGCCATAGTGCTCCTCTGTGATCCCAGTGGGAGACAGGAGGCAGATCTGGAAGAGTCTCCACGAGCTTGGGAGCCTGCTAGCCTGGTGTGAGCAGAAGAAAATGACTGTGTCAGACCCTGGGGAAGGTGAGCTCCAATACTCAAGGTTGTCCTTTGACTTCCACACATATGCCCATGTTCACACACATGAAATTGAGAGTATGAACACACACACACAGTCACAAGAAAACAGGGAAAAGAAATTCAAATAATTAAGGCTCTTTCAAGTGCCATGTGACACCCACAAACACACATATAGACAAGCATGCATGCTCACGTACACACACAAGCATGCACTTGGGTACCATTAAGTTGTTCTCCAACTCCACAAAATGATATTCATTTCCCAAATGAAAAACAAAGCCCCAGTTAAGTAAGGACTTCACTCAACTAGTAACTGACAGGGGAAGAATTGGGATCTCGGTCTGGATTCGTCTAGCTGGTTCTCAAGCTTCATGAGGATGTGAACCCATCAATTTCAATCACCTTCAAGTGTCCCATTCATCACAGAAGTTAGAGCCTAAAGTTTGCCAGCTGCTGGGTGGTGGTGATGCAAGCCTTTAATCTCAACACTCAGGAGGCAGAGACAGGTACATCTCTGTGAGTTCCAGGCCAGCCTGGTCTACAGGTTCCAAAGCTACACAAAGAAACCCTGTCACAAAAATGAACAAATAAACAAAATAAAAAATAAAGATGCTATGATTTTTTTTACCCTTTTACACTGGGGATGAACTTAGAATGTAAGTCTTAGAGAGGCCAGCTGGGCGGTGGTGGCGCACACCTTTAATCCCAGCACTCGGGAGGCAGAGGCAGGCGGATCTCTGTGAGTTCGAGGCCAGGCTGGACCGACAGCCTCCAAAGCAGAGAAACCCTGTCTCATAAAACCAAAAAAAAAAAAAAAGTCTTAGAGAGGCCAAACCACATTCAAACCACAGCAGTCGGTCAATACCCAGGTCATAACTTCTGTTTGACTCTAAAAGTAGAACTTCTGAAAATGACTCTCTTTCAGCCCAGCACTGCAATGCCATCCTGCAACCCCAGAACAAAGAAGGATCTGTTCAAAGTCATCCTTGACTACATAGTAAGTTCAAGGCCAGCCTCTGCGTATAAGACAAGAAAGAGTCAGGGGTGGAGGGTAAGGGAAAAGGGCCAACTAAAGAAACACACCCTGAGCAGAGACAAAGAAACATACTTTGGCCCTGGAATCAGAGTCAGTGAAAGAAATACACCCTAGCCCTAAAATTAGAGCCAAAAACTAAAAAGGACCAAGGAAAGAAACACACTTTTGGCCCTGAAACCAGAGCCAAATCTGACCCTAAACCTGTGCAAAAAAAAAACAAAAAAAAAAAACAAAAAAAACAAAAAAAAACAACCAACCCCTTAGCAGGAGATCTAGCCATTCTGAGCTCAGGGAAATCTGACCAATCCCCACCCTGGAAATCTCTCTGGAAAACTCTGCCCCAAGGAGCCTTATATAAACCCTGTGCCTGTTCAGCTTGTGGCTGTTCAGGCTTCCTGACTGTCCTCTGCCACCCTGACAGAGGGCACCCACTTTCCTGGATTCTTCCCTCCCAATATATCTCTTGAATGAGGTTTGGGTGAGACCTTCTTTTGCAGAAGCAGAGACAACTCCGTGCAGAGCAGAGCAAGAGCTGTAACACTTTTTGCTGGGGAAACCTTCCCCTGGAGAAGCAGAGTTGTTACACTCTGCTCTTCCAGGGCTCCAGAGCCAACATGTAACAACTTCACTGGGGTTCCAGGGCTCCAGAGCCAATCTGTAACAACTTAACTGCCGGAGCAGAACTGATACACTGGGGAAACCTTTTCCTGAAGCAGAGCGCAGAGCTGTAAGCTGCTATGTCTTCTGCAACCTGTGGTATTCCTTGGCTCCTAATTGCCAGAATACCTTTCCATCTGAGCTGTAACACTCAGTATTCTGTGACTTCCGAGTGCCAGAATCTTTGTCCATCCATCTAAGCCATCACAATGCTTACAGGGGGAGACTTTAAAAGCTAGGGTTCCTTTTCTTCTATTTTTACACTAATTTGTGACAGCACATATATAGAGGTCAGAAGACAACTTCTGGGAGTCAGTTCTCTCCTTCTGCCATTGAGTCCTGAGAGCTTAAACTTAGGTCATCAGCCTTGGTAGCAGGTGTTTACCTGCTGAGCTATCCTGCCAGCTCAAGCAGGATTCCTTTTCCTGTTTTTCTTTTTAGGGGGTGATGGCATTGAAACAGGTTCTCTCTATGTAGTCCTGACTGTCCTTGAACTCAAAGAGATCCGCCTGTCTCTGCCTCCTGAGTGTGGGATTAAAGACATGTGCCACCATGCATAGATAGGGTTCCTGTCTAGATTCTGGATGTTCAGAATGATACCTATGACACTTTCATTTTCTAAAAAACAGGATTGTCTCATGGCGTGTTCAGTCTAAACACCCTCTGTCTAAACTTTCACTGTTAAAAGTATCACATGAAGGAGGATCAGAGGGTGGGGTGGAGAGATGGCTCAGCAGTTAAGAGCACTTACTGCTTTTGCAAAGGACCTGGGTTCACTTCCCAGTCCCCCTCAAGGTGAGTCGACAACATCTACAGCTCCAAATCCAGGAGATCCAATAGGCACGCATATGGCCCACATATATGCAGCTAAAACATGCATACATGCCAAATAAATTTAAAAGAGTTTATTGTGTTTTATGGTGGCTTTCAGAGCTTGGTAGTTCATCTGAGGATGGGGTTTGAAAGTTGTGTAATGTTAGTGTTGTCTGTTCATGTCTGACCTGAATAGAGCCAGGTGGTGGTGGTGCATGCCTTTAATCCCAGCACTCAGGAGGCAGAAGCAGGCAGATCTCTATGAGTTCGAGGCCAGCCTGGTCTACAGAGTGAGTTCCAGGACAGTCAGAACTGTTACACAGAGAAACCCTGTCTTTAAACAACCAAAATAAAATAAAATAAAAAGCTGAATAGTGTTTGTCCTGGAAAAAGAGGCAACATGAAAGTAGAAAAAAATGGCCAGGGAATAGAGAGTAATGGGGGTTAATATGATCAAAGTATGGAACATGCATTAAGAAATTGTCATAGCAAAATCATTTTGTGTAACAAAACATGCACTAATAAAAGCACTGAAAAGAGCATGTTGGGCTGTATTTAGTGATTCACACCTTTAATCCCAGGACTGGGGAGACAAAGGCAGGTGGAACTCTGTAAATTCAAGGCCGGCCTGTTTTATATCAAGCTCCAGACAAATAAAGGGGTACACAGTGAGATCCTGTCTCAAAAAATAAAATAAAATAAAATAATACATCAGATCAAATTAAACTTGGGCTTGGAGAGATGATTCAAAAGTAAAGAGCTTTTACAGAATTTGGTTCCCAGAACCCACATGGCAGCTTACAGCCCCTTGTAACTCAGAAGACGTAGCCTCTTCAGGTTCCTGCATGCATAAATTTATGCAAGCAAAACACACAGAACATAAATAAGACAACAAATAAAAGGGGGAAACCTATTCAGGTCTAAAATTAGATAATGCATGTAAGACCCTCAGCCTCATACCTAACATACAGTATACAGTAAGTGCTCATTAAATTTCTCATCATTGAGCTGGGTGGCGGTGGCAGCGGTGGCAGTGGCACATACCTTTAACCCCAGCACTCAGGAGGCAGAGGCAGGCAGATCTCTGTGAGTTCAATAACAGCCTGGTCTACAAGAGCTAGTTCCAGGACAGCCTCCAAAGCCACAGAGAAACCCATCTGGGGGGGGGGGAGAAAAACAGAAATAAAACAAAACAAAAATTTCTCATCATTGTTAGTTGATCTTTGATGTTGATACAGTCAGAAGTGACTGACAAGGCCTCACATAGTGACTAGGGCTTCCCCTGTGTAAAAGGAATAAGACTATTTGGCAGGCTGGTATACCTCGTGCAACAGACAGCGTGTTTGACTAATTCTGATAGTAGAAATTCCCAACAGGACTTAGCCATTTGTTTGGTTCCAGATAAGAATCACTCCAAGTCTGTTGGAAATTCATTCATCCTTTATTCTGAAGCACCAGCGGTCGTGAAGATAAAAAGCAAACAAGTTTAGGGAGCCAGAAGTCCACCCCAGGGGAAGGATCAGTGCTGTGGGTGGAGAGTCTAGTTTGCATTTAAGCCAGTCAATTTGATAGTCAAATGTTAATTTGAAGCAAATTTACACCAGCACCTAACGACCTTGCTGAAAATGTCACTCCAGAAGGTGGTGAAGCTGGTGATGATGCAGTTGTTCTTACCTCACTCAACAAGTCGACCATGTCTTCCCCCTACTTGGCTCTGTACCTCACTCCTGCCTGAGCTGCTGTCTTTACCATACCCAGAGTAAACTTTTCTACAATGCACTTTTAATCCCAACATCCTTTGAAGTATTTGCTGGGTTGCTGTTCCTTGGACAAAGTCCAAAGTCTTTTTATATGGCTCATAAGTGACTTTACAGTCCACTTAAAACCCTCCAGTGGCTTTGAGTTGCCTTTACAATGGAATCTAGGCTCTCCTTGGTATGCTCCTAGGCCCTTCATGAATTGGACCCCACCACCCTTTAGCCTTTCTGTCTCATTTCTCCTTGTTCACTCTGACTCAAGCATACAGGCCAGCATCCCATTTCTCCCAGCATGCCTCGGGGCCTTGGCACTTGATCTTCCCCTGGAAAGATTCTACTCTACCCTTTTCACAGTTCTCTCAAATTTCTCAAGTCACTCCCTCTCCCTCTCTTTCTACCATACCGACTTTCTTCTCAGCATTTCTCATAAGCTGCCATCATTTGCTTTATCTGCAGCTCTCTTTGAAGCAGAAATCCTGCCAATGCCTACGCTCACACAATAGCACCTGGCAAATGATAGGCCAATGCTCATGAATGAATGAGTGAGTGAGTGAGTGAGTGAGTGAGTGAGTGAGTGAGTGAATGAATAGATACTAGAAAGGACTAGAGAGGTAGCTCAGGTAAGAGTGCATACTGCTCTTGCTGAGGACCTGAGTTACCTTCCTAGCACCCATGTCAGGTGGTTCACACACACCAGTACCTCCACTCCATGAAGTCCAACACTCTTGCAGCCTTTGCAGGCATCTGTACTCATGTTTGTGTACACACACACAGAGTCAGATAGAAAGGTAGAATAGGAATTTGCCTTTTCCAGATTCGGATTGCAAAACCCAGGGACTTGTTTAAGCAGGAGAGCCCAAAGCCCAGACTCTCGGTGCTACTGAGAGAGGCATGTCAGTGAACCACTTGTTACCAGCCCAAGCCTGGAGCTGTGACATCCTGGGTCAAAGTGTCAATTGGTACAAAGCTGCAGTCATCAAGGAAATCTTAGTAGGAACAGTATCAGCTGACCTAGCTGATAACCACCCTGACTGGGCCAGCAGCTGTGAAGGATCCAGCACCTCTTGTACACCCCATACTGGGCAGTGTCATTCTAGCCTGACTAGTCCCACACCTCTACTCAGCTGACAACTTCCTGTGGTCCCCAAACTTCATTTCTGGTCCCTTCCTGGCTGGCAGGCATGGGCTTCTGTCCAGGAAGTGGCAGATGGTTGGTGTTGTAGATGTAAAAAAAATTGAAAAGGTTTTTTTTCTAATATCCTACTTCTTTTTTGAGTTTCAGAGTTTTCACATAACTCTATGCTCCAGAAAGCTATTCTTGCTGACTGGCTGGTTGACGAAGCTTGCTTTTGATTTCCAAAGCAGAACTGTGCAAACTATTCTCATTAGACACTCTGGCCTGCCAGCCTCAAGGTCCCTACAATGTCCTCATCTGCTCCCAATTCTTCCTTATTCGTGGGCAGCACTCCCTACCAGCACCATGCTCCATCACTGTCTTCCAGCTGTTCACATCTGGCATCCCCCGGCAACCCCACAACGTGTACAGGGAGGTATGCACACAAAACTCACACATGCAAACAAGTGTGCTCACACAAGAACACCGTGTTCAGATCTTCGATGCTAGTGGAGTTGGGAAAGCTTTCCTCACTCCTCCGTTAATTCTCATGCATACAATTAAGCTTCAATTATATATGTGCCGGAGCTTATATTGAGAATCAAGGATTCCAGTGGTGAAGAATAAAGGACACAGTCCTTACCCTCTAGGAACTTTCTAACCTGAGTAAAGCACTCACTCAGAGGCGGGCTAGAAAAATGGGGAAATTATGAAGGCATGGGAAGGAAAAGGCATCTCACTGAAGCCTCTCCCAGTCAAGAATCAAGGGGTTTTTTTTGTTTTTTGTTTTTGTAAAGGCTGGCGCAGCAAGATATTTCTTCCATACATAGATTTTCTTATGTTAAAAATCTTTATGTTAAAGTAACAATAAACCTAGATTAATCAACCTGAATGGATATGACATTGGCATCATCCTTTCTCTTGGGTATTTTTCTGGTGCTTCAAACAAGACTATTAACATGTTTTCAGTAAAGATAAGCTATCTTCCCTTACCCTCAGGATCTTATAAAGCACTGAGCAACTGCTCTGACCTCAGGTTTCTTTGTTTGTTTAAGTTTTTCCAGACAGGGTACTGGGATTACAGGTGTGTGCTACCACACCTGACTGATACTCTTCCTTCCTTCCTTCCTTCCTTCCTTCCTTCCTTCCTTCCTTCCTTCCTTCCTTCCTTCCTTCCTTCCTTTCTCCCTCCCTCCCTTCCTCCCCCTCCCTGTTGGCATTTTGGTTGGATCCGGATGGGTCAGGTATTCTGGCACTCGGGAGTCACAGAATACTGAGTGTTACACAGCTCAGGTGGAAAGGTATCCTGGAGCTCGGGAGCCAAGGACCACCACAGGTTATAGTAAGCTTAGCAGCTTAGCCCAGCCTCAGGGAAAGGCTTCCCCCAGGGTATCAGCTCCGCTCTGGCAGGACAGGGTCTTCCAGCTGGGGATGTTCGCCTAGTGTAGCAGTTTTGCTAGGTAGGAGGTTTCTCAGGCAAAGTTGCTACAGTTCAGCTCTGGAGGGAGGAGAGTTGAGAGCAGAGAGCGGAGTGTAACATCTCTGCCAAGGGAAGGTTTCCCTGGCAAAAGTGTCACAGCCCTGCTTGCTCTGCTCTGCCCAGGGTCGCCTCTGCTCCATCACCGCAGCGGCAAAAGAAGATCTTCACCCAAAGCTCATTGAAGGGGTTTACTGGAAGGAAGAATCCAGGAGAGTGGCTGCCCTTGCCAGAGTGACAGAGGACAGCCTGGTAGGGGGAACAGCCACAAGCTGAACAGACACAGGGTTTATATAGGGCTTCCAGGGTGGTGATTGGTCAGATTTTAGTGCTGAGCTCAGACTGGCTAGAGCTCTGCTCAAAGATTGGTTAGTTTTCTGCACAGGATTAGGGTCAGATTTTACTCTGGTTTCAGAGCCAGAGTGTTTCTTTCTCTGGTCCTTTTTAGCCTTTTGGCTCCAATTTTAGGGCCAAGGTGCATTTCTTTCACTGACTCTGATTCTAGGGACAAAGTGTGTCCTTTTGGCACTGGTTTCAGGGTCAGGGTACATTTCTTTAGTTCTGGTTGCAGGACCAAGTGTGTTTCTTTGGCTCGGCTCAAGGTATGTTTCTTTGACTGGTCACTTTTCCCTACACTCCCTCCCTCCCTTCCCTCTCTCTCTTTCTCTTTTTCTCTTATTTTTTGGGTTTTTGAGACAGGGTTTCTCTGTGTAGCTCTAACTGTTCTGGAACTCACTGTCTAGGCCAGGCTGGACTGAAAACTCAGAGATCTGCCTGCCTCTGCCTCCTAAACACTGGGATTAAGGGTTACACCACTGCCAGCTCTGATCTCAGGTTTCAAAGCAACTTCTTTGAGGATAAATTCAAGATATGCTGGGTGGTGACACACACCTTTAATCCCAGCACTCAGGAGACAGAGGCCTGGTCTACAGCGTGAGTTCTAGGACAGGCCCCAAAGCTACACAGAGAAACCCTGTCTGAAAAAAACAAGCAAGAAATATCTAACTCCAGCGTGGTTTAATATTGGCTTATTCTGAAATTCTCTTCTGCATTGAAGTAAAGAGTTTGGTTTTACAGGAGTCATAGTACCTTAAAGATTAGGGAACTCCTTAGGCTGCATGGGATCTATGCCTCTGTCCCTGTCACTACTCACAAGACTAAAAATGCTGCAATTAATGCTACAGACAGAACTATTGAAGTCCTGTGAGGTCAAGAAGACACGGTAAGTAGGTAATCTGACCTGCTTTTCTGTGGTCGTGGGAGACAGAATTGAGATCTAAACTAAGGACTGAATACCAGCATGAAAGCTGGGTCTGACAGCACAGGCCATTAGATCCAGCACTCAGAAGCAGAGGCAGGAGGATCTCTGTGATTCAAGTCCAATCTGGACTACACAGAGAGCTCAGGACAGCTAGGACTACAAAGGGACCTTGTCTAAATCTCTGGTTTGTCCCCTAAATATATATATGTATGTATGTATGTATGTATGTATTTATGTATGTATGTATATATATGTGTGTGTGTGTGTGTATTTGTCCCCTACATGTGTATATATATATTTTTAAAAGAATATCAGCATGAATGCCTTGCCTCCCTTAGTTACCACAAAGTTCGCCCTTTCATTCCCAGTGCCAGGTCAACATTAAGTATTTACACACAAGAAGTCATTCCATCTACACACACACACACACACACACACACACACACACAAACACACTCGTTGGCTATTTTATACCCACTTTACAGATGAGGAAACTGAGACACAGAAAGATAAAACTCCCATCCAAAATTGCACAATCCATAAGAGATTGCAACCTAATGCTGCCTCTTCATTTCACTCTACTATAACTTAGAGGAAGGCTTGACATACACAAGATGAGGATGAGGAAGCCCAGGCGTAGGAAGAGGATCAACTGTAATTAGAGCTGCCTGTGATCAAACATGGTGTTAGGAGGCACTGGACAGCTCTCAGGTCCAACTCCCTTCAATACCACCCTCATAAAGTGAAGTGACTCACTCTGATGAAAGGGGCTAAACTGCTTTTGTTGTCATTAATCACTGGTTTCTAAAAGTTTTTACAAGGATGAGAGTTCCCAGGTTGCATCTGAGAAGCTTGGGCTAAACCTGTTCCACTTAATGATTTGTGAGCCTCTACTCTGAGCTAGACATTCTTCGAGGAGAAGGCGAGCAGAAAAGTTTATAATCCCAACCTTGTAGTGAAGGTGACAGGCAAGTTACCTACCATCAGGCAAGTGAGTGAGACCAGTTAGACTCATGTTCAGAGGCCAAAAGTAACTTACACATTAGAGAGGAAGTATGAGAAGGGGGAGGGGTGGTTGCTAGGTTGGGTTGGTTTTTAAGTAGAAGCAAGCGTCCAGAAGAACTAGAGAAAGAGAGCCCCTCCTTTTGTTTGATTGTCTGTTTTTCAAGACAGAGTTTCTCTGTTTTGCCCTGGCTATTCTAGAACTCCCTCTAAAGACCAGGCTGGCCTCAAACTCATATAGATCTACCTGCTTCTGATTCCTGAGTGCTGGGATTAAAGGTGGGGTCATCATGGCTGCCAAGAGAGCCTTCTACTACAAAGGGGGTAAGGGCAACACACAGCAGCATGCACTCAAGTGCTGGAAACAATTCTTGCCTCAGTGGAGCATAGGCTAAATAGAGGCAATCAAAACGGCTCTGGTTATCCAGAGACAAAACTCATGGTTTTATAGCTTGGATTTTCTGTTGAGAACATTGTAGCAGGCAGAGATAAGGTGCTCGGTCCTGGAAAGAATCCTCTAGCTTGTTTTGGGGAAAGTTCCCTAGCGTTAGGGAGTGTGGCTCACATAGGCAGGAAAGGCCTTGAGTATAGATGAGAGATGTGTTAGCCGAGCTGTGGTAGACAATGACGTTGGAGGAGGGGAGAGATGTGACAATGACAGCAAGAGGACTTGATGCCTCGTCGGGCATGCAGTGTGAGGAGCCGGAAGAGTCCAGATTGACTCCTGACATTCTGTCTTAGGGGAAGGAGTGGTGGCTGGAGCCACTAGTGAGAAAAGGCTTTTAGGACCAAGTAGGTGGCAGGTGTCGGGACTGGACTTGGTGAGTCTGAAGAATCTGGAAGTAGGGATCAGCAAGCAGGGGAGAACGGAAGAGAGGTTCTTCCCTGTCACATAAGAAAGTATCTAGAAGGACTTGTACCTGTGAGATGTTAGAGCAAGCGGACTTCTACAACAAACGATGATGGCATATCTAACTTCAGGGAAGCAGTGGCTCTGGGGCTCAACAGGAGCCCTGGATTTTCCACTTTGTCTCCACCCCACCCAAACCCAAACTGTAAACCTGCCCTTCCTGCCCCATCTACCTTGTCTAGTCCTCCTACAGCAGCCCCTTCTCCAGTGCCACACTCTTCACAGAGCAGGAACACTGTCCCCGGGCTTGAAACCTTTTCAGGGACCCTCAGGGCCCTGCTGCTCAGCCGTCTGTCTTCACCTTCCATCATTTGCCCCTTACCTTGCATTTCCTCCACACTGGCTCTTCTGTTGAGCAACCCAAACCTACTGCTCGTACCAGGCGCAGGCTTCCCCAGCCTGATTCATCCTGGGTCATGGGTCTCCGTTGAAACGCCACTTCAAAGAAGGACTCCCTACCCTTCCAGCTGAAAATAAATCCTGTCTTCCTCCCACAGCAGGATTCCCTTCACATCATTTCTTACTGTCATTCTTGTTTGTAGATTTGTTATTCTCTCTCTCTCTCTCTCTCTCTCTCTCTCTCTCTCTCTCTCTCTCTCTCTCTCTCTCTCCTTTATTCCATGAGGAAATTCCCTATAGTAGCACATGGTTAAAGTTTAATTAACATTTGTCACTGAAGCTTTTGTGCTTTCACTATCAAGATGGTGGTGGTGATGATGATGATGATGATGATGATGATGACAATGAGGACGATGATGATAAGAATGACAATTGAGAGGGTCAAAGAGATGGCTCACTGTTTAAGAGCACTGGCTGCTTTCCCAGAGGTCCTACATTTGAGTCTCAACACACACATCCTGGCTCAAAACTCCAGTCCCAGGGGATCTGATTCTCTCTTCTGGCCTCCATGGACACCAGGTACTACACTGGTACAAAGATATACCTGCAGACAAAACACTTATGCACACAAAATACATTTTTAAAAATGACTCTTGATGGTGCAGGTGTTAGTGATACTCTCTGACAATAAGATGTTGATTTGAGTTTAAGCTTCCAATGCTGACTGCAGTATGTTCTTGACCATCTCAGTTTGATCTAGGCCACCTTGAAGTGTGTGTGTGTGTGTGTGTGTGGTGTGTGTGTGTGTGTGTGTGTGTGTCTTCAAAAAGTCCAATCCTGCCAGGCATTAGTGACGCACACCTTTAATCCTAGCACTGGAAGGCAAAGGCAGGCGGATCTCTGTGAGTTCTAGGCCAGCCTGGTCTACAGAGCGAGTTCCAGGACAACCTCCAAAACAATACGAAGAAACGCTATCTCAAAAAAATAAAAAGTTCAATCCACTGCCTGCAGATACCCACTCAGCAGAAGCAAAATGAGGATGTGCCAGACTTCCCCTCTCGCTTTGCAAGATGGGCTAGGTTTATTATGTTTCCTAGACAAGAAGTACTGAGACAGGAAGACAATCTCTTGGTCCATTTAGGTGCTCTCCCCAGCTCCCACACTCAATCTGCAGGGAATAGTTTCGAGGCCACACTAGAAAAGAGAGCATGCAATTAATCAGGCACTGCTGTGAGGAGAGATGGGGGCTGAGAGCCAGTGGGGGCTGGAAAAGGACAGAGAAACCAAAGCCAAGAGGACATGTCAGTTTCAATTACACTTGTGAATTTTTTATCTTTGAGATTATAATATAGTTACATCATTAATCCCTTGGCATTCCTCCCTCCAAACTCTCCTATACCCTTTTTCAAATCCATTGTCTCTTTTGTCATGAATTGCTGTTACATGAATATATATGTTCCTAATACAACCTGCTCAGTCTGTATAGTGTTACTAGTTTGAATGTTTTCTGGGCTGAGCATTTTGTATTAGAGAATCAATCGGTGTGCTTTCCCTGGAGGAAGACTATTTCTACTGTTCTTAGCATTCCTTAGTTGCCTGCAGTTCTTTATGAGGCCTTGTGAGCTTTTCTCCTGTCTTGGCACGTCTATTGATGTCCTTGTTCAGGTCATATTGTGTAGCTTCCGACATTCCTAGCAGCTCTAGAGAATTCTTAAAAGACAAAACTGACTGAATACATATCACACTAACTTCTGAAAAGACAAAAAAATGCAGCTGGAGTGTAGTGGTACATGCCATTAATCCCCTGGACTGAGGAGACAGAGGCAGGCAGATCTCTCAGTTCAAGGTCTGCCATGTGGACATAATGAGTTCAAATGGCCAGCACTACACAGAAACCTTTTGAACCCCTGCCTCAAAAAAAAAGAAAGAAAGAAATCTTAACCCCTCATGTTATACATGGATAGTTTTAAGCCCACAAAAGAGAAGGGACTTTCCAGTGGTATTGCAGCAATTTTATGACTGCTCTAAGATGAGAATTCTCAATATTTCAAAGATCAATGCTTCTGTGGCACATAGCAGAGCCCATCTGGCAGTCCCATATTTGAACAGAGGATTGTTATTTTACACAGTACTTGGTTCAACTCTGTAACTATGAAGTTAAGATTGACAATGTCTGGCCATAGGAGCTAGCACTGCTTCTGCCCCAAAGTTACCCAGGTTCTCTTTCCTCATGAACCATGGCCATCCTATCATAAGGCATGTGTATCCTCACTTTCCCCTTTGACTTCCAGGCTGATACTGTCAAAGACAGGCAGCAGGTCACAGCCCGAAGACAGGTATTGGTAGAGAGTCTGTGACTCAGAGAACCAACTGATGAATCCTCTTAAATGGTGATACTCTTTGAGGAATGCCAAATCAGAGGTCTTGGCTCTCCCTCAAAAAAAATGGCATAGTCCATCTAGTGTTGTGTGGGGGCTGGGTACCAAGAGAACAAAAAAGAGGAAGAAAAGGTTCTGGCCACCATTCAAGGTCCTGAGTTGCCAGTTTTACATACATAGAGGCATAGGAAATTGTTTTTATCCCCAGCTTAAGTAATAAAAATTTACTGATAATTCTTTTGGTGGGTGGTTCTCCTCCACTCTGAGGGTGATAACTACAACATGAGAAGTCACAAACGGCACAAACTGTCTTAATCCCCCAGGGCCAATCAGGTGGTAGGAAAGCCATTCCCTCCAGAAAGGTTGGTTTTCAGTCTATTAGGAAAAACAAATGTTTCTGTAAAAATGTAAATAAAAACGGTCTAAAGATCAAATGTAGAGTCCAGTTATGGTGGCGCACGCCTTTAATCCCAGCACTTGGGAGGCAGAGGCAGGTGAATCTCTGTGAGTTCGAGACCAGCCTAGTCTACAATAGCTAGTTCCAGGACAGCCTCCAAAGCCACAGAGAAACCCTGTCTTGAAGCACCACCCCCACCCCAAAAAAATAACATGTAGAATCTCAGGTGAAAATTATTAAAAAGCGCCTTTTGGAATAGGGTCCTCTCAAATAGATGCTGTGGACAGCCAATCTGAATCAGTGGTCAATTTTCCAAATGCTTCCACCCTTTAATACAAATTCCTCATGTTGTGGTAATCCCCAACCATAAAATTATTTTCATTGCTACTTCATAACTGTAATTTTGTTACTGTCATGAATCATACTGTAAATATCTGATATTTGTAAATATCTGGTATGCAGGGTATTTGACCCAAAGGGGTCAATCCCAAAGGTTGAGAACCATTGGTCTAAATAAGTTTTCCTCTTTATCATTACAATAATCGTGACAATAGAAACAGCAGAACAAGCATTACTTACTGATCTCTACCTACAGGACAGGAAGTGTGTCCAGTACTTTCTCTTGTATTTTCTCCTTTATTCCCATCTCTGCCCCAGGATTATATGAACACTGTTCTTCTCTTCGAGAATCAGAGATAAAGTAATCTGCCCATATTTATTACTGTAGAATGGACATGATCGCTCCATGGTAGGGGAAGACTTTATTGTAGCCATGAGAGAGAAAACAGCCAGAGGAGTGGGGAGGAGTCCAGAGTAGAGAGAGAAAGAAGTAGATTGAACATGCCTAGCAGACTGCACAAGGCCAGGGCTATCCACGGGAGAGGAGAGAGTAGCAGGAGATAGAAAATAGAGGAAGCGTAGTAAGAATAGCTGTGTTATAAGAAGGGTGACTAGCTGGAGGGATAGAAGGGCCAGGAGACTGGCCTTGGGAGGCAATGAAGCTATAACAAGTACTTGTAAATAGGGACTGAGGGAGCCTGGAGGCTAGCATAGACCTTGATGTGCTGTTAGGTGCCACAGGTATATGTTATCTGAGAGCCATATGTCCCTTTGCCCTAGGTAAGAGAAATGACTCCTTTTGGTAGACAGAACTGTCCCCACAAGTTCCTGAGGAATGCCGGATTTATCTAACAGCCAGATATTCTTTTATGGTCCAGCTTGAGCTCATTTCTGAATATTTGGACTGTCTTTTGGAGTTTCCTTTGGATCTGACAATTACCAAGTGTTAGGAACAAGATTTGAATTCGAGTTAGGGCTTCTTCGCACGTGTACAGGTATGCTTGTGTGCTGGATAGCCACAGATGTCCTGGGTTCTCTTCCTTTTTCCCTTGAGACAAAATCTGTCCTTGAACCTAGATTAGACTGGAGACCAGAATCTGACATGCTCCTCCTGCCCATCCCGCCTCCCACCACTCGAAGCTATTATCCTTAAAGTTGCTAAGAAACATTAAGTAGATCATAGGGTTTTAAGGATGTGTTGTTGTTGTTTCTTTCTCTGGTTTTTGTCTGAAACAGGGTTTCACAATATAGCCTAAAGCGCTAGACTCACACAAATCTACCAGCCTCTGCTGTTAGACTGCTGCGATTAAAGGCATGGACCATCGTGCCTGGTCCTCTAAGGTGTTTCAGGGTTGTGAAGAAGTTTTATCCTAGAGATGACTTCTGGAGTTCCTCTGGTCAGGGTATGACTTTTATCTATTCTGGGAAGTCTGAGCAAACATCAGGAAATATGTCCTCCATAGAGGAGTATTTGAGTAAAATCTAATTGGCAATTGTTTCCTTGGCATGTGGCTGGTTGTCCTTCACAGTAGGTTAAAGAATGGTGGTGGTTTAATTTTATCTCCTGAGTTATTGCAAAGTCTAAGCAGACCTTTACAACTCTTTGAATTCTGAACTTTATAGTCCTTTCCACCCCCACTCCAAAGACATAAATGCCTAGAATAACTAGCATTGGTGTCTTTCCCCAGATGATGTGACTCATGACATTTCTTTAAAAAAAACTCACATGTATTTACTTAATTACTTTGTGGGGGTGGGCATGTTTGTGTCACTGTGGAGGACAATCTGTGGGAGTCAGTTCTCTCCTTCTACCTTGTAGGGCCCAGGAATTAAACCTAGGTCATCAGGCCTAGCCTTTCTGCCACCAAGTCATCTCACTGGTCTCTTGAAGTTTCTTTTCTGAGCTCTGGCTCTCCTGGAACTCATGCTATAGTCCAGGCTGGCCTGGAACTTGCAAAGATCTGCCTGTCTCTGCCTACCTAGTGCTGGGATTAAAGGCGTGTGCCACCACCGCCTGACTAGAAGTTTCTTTTTTTTTTTTTGGTGGGGGTGGGGTGGGGTTTCAAGACAGCGTTTCTCTGTGACTTTGGAGGCTGTCCTGGAACTCGCTTTCATAGACCAGGCTGGTCTCCAACTCACAGACATCCGCCTGTCTCTGCCTCCCAAGTGCTGGGACTAAAGGCTTGCACCACCACCGCCTGGCCTAGAAGTTCCTTAATAATCCAACTTTCAAAATTTTTTTCTTTGGGACAACAGAATCTATGTGTTCACTGAGTGGCTCATTTCTTCCTGGTTTTGTAAAAGATGGACTTACACTGGGAAAGAGGTTTCAGAGCCAGGTCTCCAGCCTCCACATTGCACAGCAGTAAGCTGTTAGCGCATCCTGGCTATCACAATCTGGGTGTGTCTGTCAGCTAAAGACTCTCATTGTTGCTGAGAAGTGATGGCACACACCTTTAAACCCGGCACTAGGGAACAGAGGCAGGTGCAGCTCTGTGAGTTTGGGGCCAGCCTGGTCTACAGAGCCAGTTCCAGGATAGCCAGGGATGCACAGAGAAACCCTGTCTTGACAAACAAACATATAAACAACAACAAAGAAAACCGGGGGCTGGAGAGATGGCCCAGCTGTTAAGAGCACTGGCTGCTATTCCAGAGGATCTTGATTCAATTCCCAGAATCCACATGGCACCTCACAACTGTCTGTAACTCCAGTTCCAGGGGATCTGACATCCTCACACAAACATACAAGCAAGCAAAACAACAATAAAAAAAATAAGAGAAAAACAAAAAGAAGGTTCTCAATGTTGTGTCTTTTCTTACTATTACATATAAAACAAAAATTTTTGTTTTGCTTATTTGTTTGACACAGGTCTCTCTGCATAGCCCTGGCTATCTTGGAACTCACTCTGTGTAGACCAGGATGGCCTCACAGAGATCTGCCTGCCTCTGTCTCCGGAGTGCCTGGACTAAAAGTGTGCACCACCATAAACAGCAAATAAAGCTTTTTTTTTCCTTTTTGGTTTTTTTAGATAGGGTTTCTCTGTGTAACAGTCCCGGCTGTCCTGGAACTCATTTTGTAGACCAGACTGGCCTTGAACTCACTGGGATCTGACTGCCTCTACCTCCTGAGTATGGGTATTAAAGGCATGCACCACCACCACCTGGCAGTTTTTTTTAATAGGGTGTTTTCAGAACTAATGTGTAAACAATAGCTTTTTGGGTCAGGGGGTAGTCCCATCCAAACTGGTTACTGTTGTAATTTTTACAAGTGGAGCTCAAGAGAAAGATGCCATTCAACAGAGCTTGGGTGGAGGTTTTTTTTTTTTTTTAATTGGGGGAAAGTGAATGAGGAAGGGGAGTTGGGGAGAGGAGATACTGGCCTTTGGGGACAGGAGTGGCAGAAGAGGGGAGGAAGGGAGAGGGAGAAAGAGAGGGGGAGAGGGGGGAGAGGGCGGAGAGGGAGGAGAGAGGAAGAGATGGGAGGTGGGCAGAGCCCTTTTAAAAGGGACATAGTGAATATGCACAAGTGGTACTCTTACTGGCTACAGCTGAGGACATATCCTGTCAGAACCCAAGGGCAAGCCAGTACAGATGCCTGAATATTAACAGTGACTACACAAATTTGTTTCAATAAAACAGTTCTAGGGCATGAATAAAGGCAGAAAACAAGAATCCTTTATTTAAAGAAAAAAAGTTATCGGGGGCTAGAGAAATGGTTCAGAGGTTAAGAGCACTGGCTGCTCTTCCAAAGGTTCTGAGTTCAATTCCCAGCACCCACAAGGTGGCTCACAACTGTCTGTAATGAGATCTGGTGTCCTCTTCTGGAATTCATGGATACATGCAGGCAGAACACTGTATACATATTAAATAAAATGTTTGTTTGTTTTTTGAGACAGAGTTTCTCTATGTAGCTTTGGAGCCTGTCCTGGAACAAGTTCTAGTAGACCTGGTTTCTGGCTACAGAGATCTGCCTTCCTCTACCTCCCAAGTGCTGGTATTAAAGGTGTGTGCCACCCTTGACCTGTTGGGAGCCATCACAGAGAAACCCTGTCTCCAAAAAAAAAAAAAAAAAAAAAAAAGAATAGCCCATCCTGTTAAAAGAATAGCTACCTTCAGTTCCATCCAACCCTCTTCCCCCTCACCAGCTTCCTAATGAATAGAACTTGGGCTCACAGGAATAGCTGATGGCAAAAAAGGAAACATCCACAATTAGATCACTTAACCCCTCCTTCTGCGATCCTTTCACCTAGCCAATACCTGCTTCTGTTCACCTTCAGTGGCCGGGTTACTAGGCAACGCCCTCTCTCCTTTGATTACCCCACCCTACCTAGTTCCCCACCCTAACCACTCTGTAACACGCCTAAGGAAAATAAAGCCTTGCAGCTTGATCAGTCATGTTGTCTTGCTGTCCATTTCTCGTGTCTCTTGTCCCGTTATTCCAGGTTCCCGTGGGCTAGACCTTCGTTGTGCCCTGCTGGCCAGGGCACTGACCAGCTAGCTCCATTCCTTCTCTCTCTCTCTTTCCCTCTCTCTTTCTGTCTCTCTCTGTCTCTCTCGTGCTACCCTTGCTTTATCAACTGTTTTAGTGTGCCTTGTGTTGCTTATATCAAAATACTTGAGATTTGGTATGGTGTGTGTGTGTTGAGGGCGGGGTTTTGTGTACAGCCTTGGAGGCAGGGATGTTCTGACAAAACTTCATGACAGCTGAAATTCATGGGCGAATGACAAATAAGTGAATGGGAAAGAAGCCAGAGCACCAGGGCTAACTTTCTTTCTTTTATGTCCACCAGTTCACAGACATTTAAGCAGACCTACCAGACCCAAGTCACTCCCATGAGATCGAACCCAGTTCCGTGAGAGGCAATGCAGTTTCTAGAGAGAGGCATTAATCCACTCCTCGGGGTTGGTGTCACCATTACTCAGTCACTTCCCAAAGACCCTACCTTCGTCCCCTGCTGAGAAATGAAGGCTGTGAGTTGTGTCTTAGAGCAACCATACCCAAAGCATAGCAATCAGCAGAGACAGGGCAGTAGAGCTCTCTGTTTAAAATGCTTCTTGGAACGCTATCTTCCACGGCCAACTCCCCGCAAGCACTCTGAAGTACATCTCCAGCCATTTCAATGCCTACCCTCAAACCAAACCCTATTTTGTCTATCACTGAATTCTCCACCATCTAAGACGATAAGGGTGGCGGAGAGCCCAGGTCCTCGAAGCCATCTCTTCCCTTTCTGACAAACCATCTCAAGCCACAAGAGGCATAGGGAAAAGAGTGTCCTGGGTTTGTTCTAAGAACTGGTACATCGAATCCTCTTTTCTGAAAGTCACTCTCCTCTAATGAGGGGCAGACTGGAGAGATATTGTGAGGCACATGGAACACCGGCAAAGCGCATGTGCTTTCAAGTTTTCTTTTTCCTTTTAATTTGTTTTTGAGACAGGGTTTCTCTGTGTAGCCCTGCCTGTGCCTCCCCGAGAGCCAGGACTAAAGTCGAGCGCCACCACCCCCCTGTAACTTTCAGGTGTTTTGACTGCCCAGTTCTCGCTGTATCTTCACAAAACATATGAATTACCTGTGGCTCAGAAGGCTGCTAGATAACAGTAACTAACACTCAGGAAATAAATGTTACCATCATTAATGACATCATTCCAAACCCAATATTCAAAGTGTTCCTTCAGTAGGTTCCTTCGTGAATGACTTTAGGCCATCAAACGTATTGAGTGGCTTGAACCCTTGAATTTTGGCACAATAACCGTCAAGGGGTAAAGTCGGAGACTGAGTGACAGCCATGACTGTGCCTACAGAGTTCACAGGCCCTCTCTTCTTTCTGGGGCGGCGAGATCAGAGCCCGGGAATTGCCCGGACCGCCCACAGCTGCCACCATTGGCGGCCTCCTTGCTGGCGTGACTGAAGCCCCGCCTCCTTCCCGCTGGGACCACTCTGAGGCGATCTCCGGAAGCGGAGGGGGGCCTAGAAAAAGGGGTTGCGAGGCATCCTGGGCTTTGTAGTCCGTCTGCTCATCGGCTGTAGGAGAGGCGAGCCTCACGCTGCGGAGAACTACAACTCCTAGCAGCCTCGTGGAGAAGGAGGCGAGGGGGCTTGCGTCACGTGGGCGCTGGGCCTGGGCGGGCTACTTCTCAGTGCGGCGGCGGCGGCGGTGGCGGCGGTGGCGGCTCGGGGGACCGGGGCCTTTTGTTTGGAGCGGCTGCGGGGGGCCACGGAGCGGCGAGGCCCGCGGCCTTCCCCGGCTCGCTGGGTCCCGGCCGCCCCTTGCGGGGTTGCGGGGCCGCCCCGTGGGCCGCCCGTCGCCTCAGGCGCCGCCGCCCCGCCCTAGGCCCGCCCCGCCCGGACTGAGGGGGAGGAACCGGCCGGGCCTCGCCGCGCGTCCCTGCCAGCTCCGGAGTATTCGCAGGTCTCCGCTGAGCTCTGCACCCGAGGCTACCCCTCGCGCCTTAGGCTGACGCCATGAAGATCAAGGATGCCAAAAAACCCTGTAAGATGGGAGCCGGGACCCGCGGGTTGGGAAAACGGCCCTAGGAGCCTCGGGCGGAGCGGCCTGCTTTAAGATCGGGTTTGCTCGCGGACGCCCGCCAGGGAGGGAAGGGGGTGATAGCTGCAGCCCCAGCTTGCAGGCAGCGGACTTCCCTACCCCCATGCATGCCGGGCGAGCTTCTGCTGCCGCCCCCCAAGTCCTTTGCTCCCACTTGCTCCTGGAGATCTAGGAGGTACTCGGGAGATTTTTGACTCGGGTTTTACCAAACGAGATTACCGCTACCGGTCCTCTCTTGGCTGTCAGCTAGGGGTTGTTACCTCTTCATTTTTACCGATTTCTGGATTTCCTGCTTATGTCCTTGAAGTCCAGGTGGGTTCCTGGGAGTTTGCACTGTTGCAATTGGACCTTTTCAACGCATGTGCGGTTATCCGCCAGTAGGTAAATTGCCTTGGCAATTTAGAATATCAGCTGGTTTGTATTTGTTTTAGAAAGCAGATAAACAAAATGTTTTTTTAAAAACTTGTACTACAGCTACTCAATTCGAACCACATTAATAACGTGGTAAATACCTTGAGAGCGTTTTTCTGTAATTGTGCATGCATATACTTCAAAGATTCTAACCTTGCTGTCAGAGAACAAACACATCATTCGTAAGCTGCCCTTTAAAAGCCTTTTATTTCTGCAGTTGGTTTATTTATTGGTTCTGTCTTTGTGAATGTTGCACTTACATCCTCTACAAGCTAGGGATGTGGGGATGCGTGCTTCTGCCTATTTGAGGTTTTACACTTCCTAGTGCTTCATGCTATCTTCCCAACTGCTCCAGGATAGCAGCTATAAGGGGGGGGGTATGAACACCTCTTCCCTGCCTGCTCCCATTAAGGGTTCCTATAAGCGGCAGTCTAGAAACTGTAAATGTGGCTTTTTGTTGTTTAAAGATGAGGAAATTGAACTTCGCCGCTGTAACTTTTAGTACCCTCGTGTACTCTCTCAAAGTGCAGTGTTGTTTCTAGTCCACCTACAGGGAGGGCATAGTCTAAATACTTGGGAAACACAAGTTTTGTTTTTGTTTTTTTACCTTTTTAAAAAATTTTAGAGCCGGGCGGTGGTGGCGCACGCCTTTAATCCCAGCACTCGGGAGGCAGAGGCAGGCGGATCTCTGTGAGTTCGAAGCCGGGCTGGACCAATAGCCTCCGAAACAATACAGAGAAACCCTGTCTCGTAAAAACCAAAAAAAAAAAAAAAAATTTAGATTATCTGCCCATTTACAATGAAATGTATTAACAGAGATGTGTGTGTGTGTGTATGCTAGTTTTCAAGGAGTTTATGAACTAAGGTATGGAAGTGTACACCTTTAATCCCAACACATTCATGAAGTGATTGATCTCTCTCTGTGTTCCAGGCCAGCCAGAGTTATGTTGTGAGACCCTGTCTCAAAAAATCAAAACCAAACAAAAAGGAAGCCCATGATACAGTGACTTTAAGTTTACATTTTCTCGCTTAAATGAATGCACCCTAGGCTAGCATGGTAAAGCTCATTTGTCATCACAGCTCTTGTACAGCATGAGACCCTGCTCAAAATAACACATACACAAAACTAAGGCTTCTTACTTAGTGCAGTGATGGGGAATCACTTGACATCTGCCTTCAGTGAACTCATTTTCTCTGCTTTTCCATTGGTTGCCATGCAGTGCTGGCCCACGCCTTTATTAATCCCAGCACTCAGGAGGCAGAGGCAGGCAGATCTCTGTGAGTTTGAGGTCAGCCTGGTCTACAGAACTAGTTCCAGGACAGCCAGGGTTACACAAAAAGAAACCCTGTCTTGGGGGGTGGGGGAGGATCACTTTTGTCATCACAGTTGAATTATGTGTTAATTCATCTCCAGGAGAGAAGAAAAGTAAACGAATCAGTTACCTTCTGGGCCTTAGCCCCCCTCAATGTAATTTTAAAATTCTTTGAGAATTTTATATGTGTATGCGCTATAAATTGCTCATTCAGTGCTTACCCCCACCTTACTTTTCCTATATAATTGTTCTTTAATTCTATTTTCTGAGACAGGGTTTCTCCTGGAACTTGATGAGATCTGCCTGCCTTTGCCTCCCAAAGTGCTTGGTTTAAAAGTGTGTGCCAGCACCACAGGCCCGAATGATTTCTTAAACTTTAGGTTTTCAGCTTATGATTTGCTTGTCTGTGTGCATTGTAACTAGATTAATAAGGTGATGGTAAAAGATGATAAATATATTTAATTTGATGCAGGTTTTGAGTCAGTGCCAACCAAGGAATTAGGTGCTTGAAATTTTTGTTGAGCAGCATTTATGTATCATGTGTTTCTATATAATTTATTTGTAAATTTATTAATATTAAGAATTGTCACTTCCAGTAGATAGTAAAGTACATTAGGAGGTAACAGTTACCTAATGTATTGTAGCTAATTAACTCCCATTAGAAATGAGGAATTTACTAAAGAAAGCAAAAATACTCAAACCTTTCTCAGGGAATCTTAATACTGAAGGTATTGAGATGGCTATATTTAGTCTGTTTAAGAAAACCCAATGAGAAGTGTGAAATTCCATATTTATTTTTTATTTTATGGGCATTGCTATTTTGCCTACCATAAGAGTGCTGAATCCCCTGGAACTAGAGTTACAGACAGTTGTGAGCTGCTATGTGGTTGCTGAGGATTGAACCTAGGTCCTCTGCAAGAGCAGTTAGTTAGTGCTCTTAACCACCTAGCCATTTCTCCAGCCCCAAGTGAAATTCTTTTATTCATGAACTGCATACACACCTGGGATTTACCAATGTGTATGTTACCCATTTTAATATACTAGAAAATTCAAAAGTTGGTAATTAGACCATTTGTTAAATGATACAAGAGTAGCTCATAAGCTGGGCGTTGGTGGCGCATGCCTTTAATCCCAGCACTCAGGAGGCAGAGGCAGGCGGATCTCTGTGGTTTGAGGTCAGCCTGGTCTACAGAGCGAGTTCCAGGACAGCCTCCAAAACAATACAGAGAAACCCTGTCTTGAAAGAAAGAAAGAAAGAAAGAAAGAAAGAAAGAAAGAAAGAAAGAAAGAAAGAAAGAAAGAAAGAAAGAGTGAGTCATAGTTGAAAGTTAGTCCTCTGTGTTCTTGTTGCCTCCTTCATGCCTTTTAAATGTGGTTTAATTATGTGTATGTGTGTGGGTTTGTGTATTCGAGTGCTGCTATCTGTGGGACCAGAGGTGTCAGATCAGCTTTTGGGCTGAGGTTAATTAAGGCAGTTCTCAGCCATCTGAAGTGGGTGCTGGGAATCAAACTCCGGTCCTTTGAAAAAGCAATGCCTGCTTTTAACAGCTGAGTCATTTCTGCAGCCTCTGAATAGTAGTTATTTCTTGATTTAAGGAAATGAATTCCAGAACACTGCTGAGTTGAAAAGATCTCTGTAAAAGTTGGGTATTAGGCTGACAAGATAGTTCAGTCCTTGGGACTGACATGGTGGAGGGAGAACTTACTCTCAGAAGTGGTGACAGAAGTCAGAAGCGGGTATTAGATCCCCTGGAGCAGGAGTTATTGATTATTATAAGCTACTGGACTTGGGTGCTAGGTGTCAAACTCCCAAGAGCTGTGCATGCCTTTTAACCACTGAGCTCTCAAAAGCCCTGTTTTTTATTATTTTAATGGTAAGTATAACTTCAGAGTTCAAATAAACAGGGTTGATGATAAGTTATTCTGCTACTCATATTGCAGAGTAGCCAAAATATGCATTTTAGAATTGGCTATTCGTAACTTAGAATTAAAAAGCAAAAAAAAAAAAAAAACCTTAGTACTCAGTCACAGTTTTAGAAAAGTTAGCGATTTCTAATTCTCTAGAATACATGAAAGCTTCTACTGAAATGGTTTTAAGAATAAGAAGTGTTAAATGCTAATTTGAAGTTTGCTTTCAGGAATGTCAGTATTCTGATTTGTAAATCTGTGAACAGAGGATTCTGGCTGGAAAATGAGTAACCTTTGAACTTCCAGTTGTACTCTAACATTTGTATGTGTATTTTGACACCTATGTTTGACATGAGTCTGAAAGTCTGCAAAGGGCCAATAATGTAGCTCAGAGGTAGAGTACATAATATGTACAAGGCCCTGGGTTTGCTTGAATTACCAGAACAAAAGGTGGGTGAGAGAGAATATGCAAATACTGGCTTTTAGTAGATTTTGAATTTTGGTAAAATGATTTTTGTCCTTTCAACCCTTGAAATCTAGAGTCAAGCGTCCTAGTGGGAGAACTTCTTTTGGTTAGGTTAATACCAGAAAATTTTTTTTTTTTTGAGGCAGGGTTTCTCTGTGACTTTGGAGGCTGTCTTGGAACTATCTCTTGTAGATCTGTCTGCTTCAAACTCACAGAGATCCACCTGCTTCTGCCTCCCTAGTGCTGGGATTAAAGGCATGCACCACCACCACCGTCACCCCCTCCACCCCTGGCAGAAAATTTCTTTTTATCGGTCGTCATTAAAACATGTCATAATAACAAACATGGTTTTTGAAAGATTTAAAGCAATTCTGAGGGAAATTCAGAATTCTTTGATCAGTGTCATCTACTCTTTTTGTTTTGTTCTGTTTTTCCAGACAGGGTTTCTCAGTATTGTTTTGGAGGCTGTCCCGGAACTAGCTCTGTAGACCAGGCTGGTCTCAAACTCACAGAGATCCGCCTGCCTCTGCCTCCCGAATGCTGGGATTAAAGGCGTGAGCCACCAACTCCCGGCCTCTTTTTTTTTTTTTTTTTTTTTTGGTTTTACGAGACAGGGTTTCTCTGTATTGTTTTGGAGGCTGTCGGTCCAGCCTGGCCTCAGAGATCCGCCTGCCTCTGCCTCCCGAGTGCTGGCCCCATTTTTAAACTTAGTATAACTCGTGGCTCACACCTATAATTCCAGCACTTTCAAATCAGGATTGCTGCAATTTAAAAGCCAACTGGGGCTATAATAGTTCCAGGCCAATCTGAGCCATAGCATGAGATCCAACATCCAAAATAGGCCAAAAAACAACTTTAAATAAAAACCATGAAATGCAAAAGAATTGTTTGAACACTTGATAAATGTCTCCTGTTGGTATATTGCTTTGGAAGCATTAGTGGGGATGGGGCAGGAAAATGACTCATAATTTTACAATGACCCTACCACCACCAAGGCTATGTAGACCATGAATGAGTCTCTCAAAGAAGAAATCGTAAATTTTATGAACTGAAAGCAGCTCTTGGTGACAACCACATTCTTTTTACCTAGAGATGCTACTGTATGACTTATAAAGGCCTGCCATTGTCTCAAGTGTCATTCACTGATGTGACCTTTTTGTTACCCATTTTTCCAATACTAAGAAGTTCAGTTTCCTGATTGTTCTTTTTCTTCCCGCTCCTCATTTTTGAGACAGTGTATCTATTATGTAGCCCCAGATACCTAGAACTCCTTGTATAGTCCAGGCTGACCATTGAAGTGCTAGGATTTAAGGTGTACACCACCATGCCTGGCCAATAACTATTTCTATAGAAGAAAGTAGTGAGAATTATGCAGAGACAGAGACTGACTGACTGGCTCTCTGATTCTGGTGTCAAGTAACCTAGGCTGGCTTTGAACTACTTGTGTGTCATCAAGAATAATGAACCTCTGATCCTTTTGCCTCTCTCTGCCTACAGAGTGCTGGGATTGCAGGTGTCAACACTAGCCAGTGCTTTATGCAGCACTCTGCCAATGGCACTGCATACAGGAGCCCATGTGTACCATATACATAAATAAATGGTGCCCACCCAGAAGCAGGTGTCAGATTCCCTGGAGCTGGGCTTATTGGCACTTGTGAGTCACCTGGAATGGGTGCTGAGAACTGTACTAGAAGGGTAGCAAACACTCCTGATAGCTGAGTCATCTCAGCCCAGCACCTAGGAGAGAAGTCCAGAATCTGTAATTTTCAAATAATGCCTAGATGGTTTTGATTTTCAACTCACTTGCCAGGCATCTTTAGTTTTTAAGTGCCTCTTTTTGTTTTGTTTTGAGATAGTTTCTTTGTGTAGGATGTCCTAGAACCTGTTCTGTAGCCTAGAACCAGGGTAGCCTTGAACTGAGATCCACCTGCTTCTGCCTCCAACCACCCTGCTTTTAAGTGCCTCTTAAACTTCATCTGTCTGTCCTGTATATCCCTACTTTAGAAAGCTTTCTGACGTTCAGCCAAACGGTATACTTTCCTTATGGAGAAAATAAATGTTGGCAAAATTATCTATAGATCCAAGACTAAATTTCTTTCCCTAGCATGCAAGGTCTTTTGTGCTTGACTCTATTTTCTCAGCTTAAGTCTTTAACTTCTTTAACTATATTAGGGCTCTGCCTTTGGATAGGCTAATTTTTGTATTTTAGCATTCTCCATATTCAAAGAAACATTAGATTTTTCTCCCCCCAGAGCCACATAGCCCAGTTAGCTGATGTTCTAAACCTGATTATTACTCCTAGCCCAAATGCACTTGTCCTTATATAGGCAATTAAGGGTTGCTAATCCTGTGTTCCAAAGAAACTTAACATGCTGAATGAGCAAAGGAAGGTTTCATTTCATTTTTAAATTTATTTATATTTTCTTATCTGTGCATATACGAATCTGTATCTGTGTGTTTGTGAAAGCCAGAGTGTTGAATCCCATGCAACTAGTATTACAGGTGATCATAAGTTGCACGATATAGGTGGGACTCAGATCCTCTGGAAAGGTGACAAGTGCTTTTATCACCTAGCCATCTCTCTAGTCCCCCAAAATTTCAATTTAACGAGGTAATTTTACCATTGGTTACCTGACATGATTGTAGGACAGGGCTACACAGAAACCCTGTCTTTAAAAAAAAAAAAAGAGGAAAAGCTGTACAAATATAACTGAAGGAAAGGGTTAGTTGCATATAGAAGGTAAGTCTTGGGCACTAAGCATTAACTAAGTGCATGACTCAGAGAAAGGCTAATTAACCATTCATTCTGGTTTGTTTTCCCACTATCAATTTTGTTTATTTTTTTTAATTCACAGCTTTCCCGTGGTTTGGCATGGACATTGGGGGAACTCTGGTAAAGCTCTCATATTTTGAACCTATCGATATCACAGCAGAGGAGGAACAAGAGGAAGTTGAAAGCTTAAAAAGCATTCGGAAATATTTGACTTCTAACGTAGCATATGGATCTACTGGCATTCGGGATGTACACCTTGAACTGAAGGACTTAACACTTTTTGGACGAAGAGGGAACTTGCACTTTATCAGATTTCCAACCCAGGATCTGCCTACATTTATTCAAATGGGAAGAGATAAAAACTTCTCAACCTTACAAACGGTGCTGAGTGCTACAGGAGGTGGTGCTTACAAGTTTGAGAAAGATTTTCGCACAGTAGGTGTCTATTACTTGAAAACCAAAAATTAATGAGAATATTTGGTTCTAAATACAAAGCTGGATTTCTAAGACGGTGGTTTCCACCCTTTCCTAATGCTGCAAGCCTTTAATATAGTTCATGTTGTGGTGAACCCTCCCCCAACCATAAAATTATTTCATTGCTACTTCATAACTAATTTTACTTCTATTAAGAATCATAATGTAAATGTCTGATAAGTAGGATATCTGATGCAACCCCTATAAAAGGATCCGCCCATCCCTGTCTCACAGGATTGGGACCCACAGATTGAGAACTGTTGATCTAGTGTGTTCCTTAAGTTCATTTTCTCTGAGGTATCTGTGCATCACTAGATTTTGACTTGGAACATTTTGTGACAACTTTATGGGCTATCCCCATTGCCCAGGTTTCAGTATGGCCATGGAATGTGGTAGAGCCTATCAGCATGGAGTTGTGGAACAGAGCTGTGTGCTAAGGAGACCCCAGAGAATCTGGCAGTCTTACTTTTACTATCTAACATTTGTTTTCCTCTGTTATTGTTGTTGAGGTTTTTGTTGGTGGGCAGGGGTTGGTTTTGTTTTGAGGTTTTGGAGACAGGGTTTCTTTGTGTAGACCTGTCTGGCCTCGGCCCTGCCCGGCATTTTTGTTTTATTTTTTGTATTCATAATAACTATCTCTATTAGCCATTCCTTAAAATAAGTTATGTTAGTGTGCACCTCTTGCCCTTGAAGTTATAGCGTATATGGCAAGAGAACTATTGAAGAGATACGTGTTTCTGTATTTGAAGTTTTATCACATGTAATTCAGTATTTTGAAATGTCATCCTAGCAAATTAATCCATACATTAGAACTATGTGAGGAATACTTCATGTTTGTATGAATCGATAGGTAAAAATTTGTCTCAGAATAGTCAAAACTAACTCAGGTGAGGTGATCTTAAAATTTGTGTAACTGTCCTGTGCATAGCAAATGCCTACCATCCCATGACCCTGAAGACCCTGTCCACTAAATTTGTCTTTTTTATTTTTTTAAATTTTGTGATGGTTTGTTTTTATTTTACGTGCATGTAAGTCCATACACCATGTGCACATCTAGTGACCAAGATGGCCAGCAGAAGGTATCAGAATCCCTGGAACTGGACTTGTCATGTAGGTGCTAGAATTGAACGCTGGTTGTCTAGAAGATCAGTCAGTGCTCTTAACCCATCTCTGTCCTCTTAAATGTCACTTTGACCCCTGTCTCCTCTCCACTGAAATCTAAGATACCCCAGAGGCAATGCTGCCTTCACTAAGAACTGGTGGATTAAGTGAAATCCTTGATAGATTTTTGACCCTCAACAAATAAAATAAAACATGTAGTACCTTACTTAATACTGAATTTTTATAAAATCTATGAAAACTGTAAGCCAAGTGTATTTGTTTGACCTTTCTAAAATTCTGATTTTTGCTTTTGTCTTCCAGATTGGAAACCTCCACCTGCACAAACTGGATGAACTTGATTGCCTTGTAAAGGGCTTGCTGTATATAGATTCTGTCAGTTTCAATGGGCAAGCAGAATGCTATTATTTTGCTAATGCCTCAGAACCTGAGCGATGCCAAAAGATGCCTTTTAACCTGGATGATCCTTATCCACTGCTGGTAGTGAATATTGGCTCAGGAGTCAGTATTTTAGCAGTCCATTCCAAAGACAACTATAAAAGAGTGACTGGAACAAGGTACTAATCTTTTTGGTTTGATTACATACACAAAAGTTCTAGGGTATATTTTGTTTTATTTATCAATTTTTGGTAACATGGGCCCTCGTACTTGCTACGCAAGTATGTTACACTAAATTGGGCCCCCAGCTGTATATTGCTAGTTCCCTAGTTTTGCCAGAAAAAAATATGTATTTGCAACACCAAAATATGTAGGGGGCTGGAGAGATAGTTCAGCAGTTAGGAGCCCTTGCTATTCTTGCAGGAGACCCAGGTTCAGTTCCAACATCCACATAGCAGCTCACAGCCATCCTTAATTCCAGTGCCAGAGGTTGTAGCCATTGCTGGCACTAGCCACACACATGGTGCAGAACATACATGCAAAGAAAACACACGCACATAAAAGTAACATCATTAAAAAGAATATAGATGTGTAAATTTAAATGTTACAGATCTCTTTTTGTAAGGTGTTTATGAAATGACTAATGGTCAACATCAGTTGGCATCAGAATTTCCATAATGTTGAGTTAATTTTTGTATAGAATAATTCTACTTTTTTTCCTGAGTTTAACAGTAGAGTTGCTAGCAGTGACGGTTAATATTCTGTTGACTATAGTATCTCTTCATATTTTGTTTAATTTTTGCAACATTTCTTTTTTTTTTCTAGTTTTTGTATTTGAGCATAAAGCTTTCCATGTACTGTATAAATTTGCATTTAAAATATGATATCAGATACCGGAGTTGTTAATTATTTTTTTCATTTATCTTTATCTGTGTGTGAATTTATGTGCATCAAATACATGCTGGTATCCATCCATAGAGGCCAAAGAATATCAGATCCTGGATAGTTGTGAGCGGCCTGATCGGGGGATGCTAGGAAATGAATCCAGGTCCTCTGCAAGAGCAGTTAACCTTTGAGCCGCCTCTCTAGCCCTGCAGTTAATTTTTAGGATGAATTTAATGTGAACTCTTTATAGAATAAATTAAAATGTTCTCAAATAAGACCATAACTTTTTAATAACCTGAAATGTGAAGTAAAGGGTTTTATAAGACTTAATTCTCTTACATAATTCATCAATAGGTAGCAATTCCTGTTTAACTATGGGAGCAAAAGTTTTAAAATAATTTATATGGGTTTATGGGGGGGTGTTAATTTTAAAGCAATACACCTGTTGAAATATTTAAATGCATTATAAATACTCTAAAAGCCCACTTTCATACTGTCCTTAACCAATAATTACACAAAACATTTCTTTTGACCAACTACAAAAAATAGAAATATAGGTGAGTCTAGCAAACAAAGATTTTGCATTTAAAGGCTAGAGCCACATAGTTAAACATTTCATGAACATAATCCAAAATGCTATGGGAATAGTATTAAATAAACTTGTCATTAACTTGATGGTAAGCTGGATATATACTTCCTCTAAGTGTTTGGTTCATATTAATGTTCACATATTATAACTGAATTAATTTCATCCTAATTGGGCAACTAAATCTTTCACAAAGTCATTTCTTGGGAATTTATAAGCACAGATTTCCTTCCTTGTGTGGTATTTTTAGGACACAAACACCCATTTTGAGTCTGTTGGACAAGCTGGCCCAGAACTCAAGATCTTGTCTCAGCTTCTCTAGTGTTGACAGTTGTAGCATGCATTATCTCACCAGCCTATTATTAGTATTTCTTTTAATGCACACACAGTAGTGTATTTTTAGCAATTACAAAGTCTAAACTATTAGATTCAAGGTGGGGTTTTTCTCCCCAGCCGACTTAAGCTTTTGAGATGACAGGTTTGGTTTTACTAAGTAGTTTTCTCTTGTTTTTTATCATGTTGATATGTAACCATGTTTTCCCTGTGTTTATTCAATAAATGAATATTGTCTTTTTTACTTTGGGAAAGAAAATAACATGCAAGTTCAGTTTAACAAGATTATCTTCTTTTACTTTATTTAGCCTTGGAGGGGGTACCTTTCTTGGTTTATGCAGTTTATTGACTGGCTGTGAAAGTTTTGAGGAGGCTCTTGAAATGGCATCCAAAGGTGACAGCACCCAAGCTGATAGACTGGTTCGTGATATTTATGGAGGAGATTATGAAAGATTTGGTCTGCCAGGTTGGGCTGTGGCATCTAGGTAAGTTATTCAAGTTGTCTATTTAGTTTTTGGGAAATAGTGTCATGGGGTTTAAGGGTGATTTCCTTTACTTTGTTTAGAGTCAAGTTTTAGACATTGAAGTAGTTTAAAAATAAAATACTCAAGCCAGGTGGTAGTGTTGCAGCACTTGGGAGACAGGAGGATCTCCATGTTTGAGGTCAACCTGATGTACAGAGTAAGTTCCAGGATAGTCAGTGCTACACAGAGAAACCCAGGCTTGAAAACAAGTAAATTCATTACAGAGTTTACCCTCTGTTCACCCTATAAAAAACTCCTTGTGCTGGTGATATTTTTCAGTGGAGGAGCATTTGCCCAGTGTGCCCAAGGCCAGGGTCAAAAAGCAAAAACAGGCCAGGCTGTGGTGCATGCCTTTAATCCCAGCACTTGGGAGGTAGAGGCAGGCGGATCTCTGCGAGTTCGAGGACAGCCTGGTCTACAAAGCGAGTGCCGGGACTGTTGCACTGAGAAACCCTTTCTCGAAAAACAACAAAAAATCCACAAAAACAAAAACAGGTGCTCACTTTGGCAGAACATATACTAAATTTGGAATGATACAGAGAAGATTAGCATGGCCCCTGGGCAAGGATGACAAGCAGATTCATGAAGCTTTTAAAAAAATCCAGGAAAACAGAAACCTTGTATTCTGAAACACCCATCTCCTGTTGATATTTGAAAATACAAATCATATTCTGTAATCCTGCTTATCTAAAAACTTGTGTCACTACGTAGCATGTTATACATACTCTAATAAAGTAGTCACACATTGGCCGGGCGGTGGTGGCGCACGCCTTTAATCCCAGCACTCGGGAGGCAGAGGCAGGCGGATCTCTGTGAGTTCGAGGCCGGGCTGGACCGATAGCCTCTGAAACAATACAGAGAAACCCTGTCTAGTAAAAATAGTCACACATTATAGAAATCTTTCCATGTTCATGTTGTCTTGTGTAGCTTACATCCAAAGGTAAAGCACAATGCTTTTTACAGTTTTGTTTAGCAGCCCCTCCAAATGGTGGTGTTTTCTTTTTTTTCTCCACCTAACCCACAGGTAAAAGAATATTTTCCTACTGGTGAACTAGTATTCAGTGAAGCAGCATTTTAGTGTGATTTTACTTTGTATTTCTTTTGCTAACAGTGAAGCTTAGAACTGTCTGTGGTGCTGTTAGTGATTGTTCATGATCTGGTTGGTTTTTTTTTTTTTGGGTCTGGTTTGGTTGGTTTGTTGCAGTTGAATTTATCAATCTTGTGACAGCTGGATATTGATTCATAGTAAGTCCTCCACATTCCAGATATATGAAGGAATTAACCTGTATTTTCTATTTCTGGTATTTTAATGTATTTTATAAATCAGTCTTTGCTATGATATAAACAATCATGGTTTGTAATTTTTCTTACAGTTTTATGTGATAGATCCAGTTTTTCAATTTTTTCACACATACCTAATATCTAGTCTTATTTTTTCCTCTGATTAGAGATGAATTCTCACGCACTAGTTTTTTTTGTTTTTTACTTGGATGACTCAGTGGGTAAGGATTACTGCTACCATGCTTGTCTACCTCAGATTGATCCCTAGAACCTACATAGTAAAAGGAGAGAACTAATTCCTACAAAGTATTTTCTGAATTCTGAATGTGTGCACACAGACAGGGAGAGAACAAATAATGTTTGAAAAATGATATCTTTATGATACATCTTTCTATAACAAAATTTAGCTGTTTAAGGCACTTTTGTGCCTTTCAGACATTTAAAAAGTCATCTATGTATTCATTTAAATTTTTCCTGAACAATTTAAAGTTTTGTTAGCATATATTATTTTACACATAATGGGTCTCAATTATGGCATTTTAATTTGTAAATGTAATTTTTATTTTTGCAAGACAGGGTTTTCTCTGTATTCCTGGCTGTCTTAGAACTCACTTTTAAAGGTGTACTCTACCACTGCCTGGCTAATATAATATGTTCACCCATATTACTCTCTCCTGTCTCCCTCCCACTCACATTGATCCTCTCCTAAGTAGCTAGTCAGTCCCCTTTTACTTTTGGGGTTTCTTTTCATGACCTAATGAGTCTAATGTTGCTTATTGGTATGTTGGCAACATAGCAATGGCTATGTAACTGAAAACAGTGTGTCATTCTCCTGCCCCATCACCTTTTAACTGCCTTTAGATCCTCAAGGAGGAGTGGAACTTCATGAATCTCTCCCTGTGTTCCTGTATGTTTATATTTGCATGTGATTTCCGTTAGATTCTGATTGGCTGTTGCTTGTCAGAGTATCCAGTGCCCTCTAGAAGTAGTGGACTTTGCCTCCTTAGCACATCTCTCTATTCTCAGAGACCCTTCACTCTTCACAACTGATGTCACTTGTGATTTCATGTTTTGTTGTTTTCATGTGACATTAACCTTGATTGCTTCTGTCTAGAATGTTCTTTCTTTTTTTCTCTAAAATTTCTTTTTACTGAGGAAACATTCTCAATTTTTTCTCCTTAACAACAAAAAACGCAATCCTTATTCTTTCTTGCTCCCTGTGATTTGGTTTGTCTGTTGTCTTGTTACACTTAGTGTCTCTGTAGCCCTCCTCTATGTGATTCTCATTGTCCGTAGGACACCAAGCAAGCACTTGGAAGGTAGTTAATGCATGCCACATGTCAAATGGCTGCATTTAGATATATTGGCTTTTAGTAAGATGGACAGTTCTACTTAATTTCATCTTTATTTTTACCTTTTCAAATGTGGCTAATAGATAATGAATTAATGTGGCACATATTTCTGTCGCACGGTGCTACCCTAGTGAGTATACTGCTTGAGGTACTTTCGGGTCTGTATCTCAATGCTTGGTGTGTCATAAATGCTGTGTTACTGAAAGAAGATTTGACATTAGAGTTGAAATCATCTTTAACAATATTTTTTGTCATTATGGCCAGCCTGGGCCACAGAGCAAGTACCAGGATGGGCTCCAAAGCTACACAGAGAAACCCTATCTTGAAAAACCAGCAAACAAAACAAACAAAAAAGTCACTGCACTTTTTTCTTGGTTTCCTAAAATAATCTTAATTTCCTTGTTGTATCTGGATTTAATGTATGGATATAATGGAAATCTTTGCTTCCTAGTAACAAGTCTGTTTCTTTTTTAAAAACTTTTAATTCTGCTTATTTCTTATGGATATATTTGTTTTGAGCTGATCCCTGTGTGTTCATGCTCTTTTGACCCTAATTGTATAGAGCTATTATAGATATGTAAGTTAATATGTGAATTATTAATTATTACCAGTAGATTTAACTTGTTTCTCTTGTTTTTTGTTTTTGTTTTTCAGTTTTGGGAATATGATTTATAAGGAGAAACGAGAAACTGTTAGTAAAGAGGATCTGGCAAGGGCTACTTTAGTTACTATTACCAATAACATTGGTTCTGTGGCCCGGATGTGTGCTGTTAACGAGGTAAGAAGACATCCAAGAACTTTCAATTTTACAAAAATCATCTTGACACAGTGGTGTGGTGTATGCTTTTAATCCCAGCGCTCAGGAGTTGGGGGCTCTATGAGTTTGAGGCTAATCTACATAGCTGTTTCCAAGCCATTGGGGTTATAGAGACCCTGTCTTTTTGTTTTGTTTTGTTGTGAAATAAAAAATAGTAGATTCTTGTGCATGTGATAGAACTCCTTAATTTCCAATGAGGTCTCCCAGACTGAGATCCATTTCTTCACATTCTCAAATGGATAAAATATCTTGTTTGTTTGTTTCTTCCTTTTTAATGACAAATACAGCATTCAGGAGGCAGAGCCAGGTAGATCTGTTTGAGGTCAAGGGCAGCCTGGTCTACAAAGAGAATTCCAGGCCAGCCAAGGCTACACAGTCAGCTTCTGCTTTAAAATAGTCAATAAAAAGAAGGAAAGTAATATGACAAATAGTGAAAAGCCCTTGGTGTTCATTCCCCTGCCCTGCAAAACAAAAAGAAACTAACTTGGAGGCCAGACATAGGACAAATAATTACTTATTCTCAAAATGTCTTCAGAAATGAATATACAGCCTAAGTGTAACTATAACACATTTTGAGATAGCTATTGAGAAAAGCATTGTGGATTCTTTGTTTATAATAATGGAGTGTTCAGTTAGTGGAAGACTTGGAAAGTTTCTTACTGCCCTCGGCTTCTTTACAGTGCTGCCTTGTTGCATATGGATCAAGCAGCATTGTACAGGGCTATGAAGGCATTGAGACTTGTTCTTCACATGTGGTCTGAGGTGATGTGTGTTGCTTGCCTTCAGAAAAATGGAGGGTTGGGGAGATAGCTCAGTGACTCTGTGCAGAGGACCTGGATTTGAGTCCCTAGCGCCCATCTAAGAAGCCTGGATATGGCTTTGGACCTACAAACCCCAGTAGGTATGGATGGGAGAAAGGAGGATCCCCAGGGCTTGCTTCAGTAGCAGATACTCTTAACCTCAGCCAGCTCTCCATCCTAAACTTTAATTTTATGTGTATGGATATTTTTCCTGCATATGTGTCTGTACTCCATTCACATGCAGTGCCTGTGGAGGACAGAAGAGAGCATTGAATTTTTTGGGACTAGTGTTACACATGGTTGTGAAAAGCCAACATGGTGCTAGGAACTGAGCCATGGTCCTGTGGAAGATCAGTTTGTGCACCTAACCACTGAGCATCTCTCCAGCTTCCAAACTATGTTTTAGTTGGTTTATGCTTCCTATTCCTCCATCTCCACATCTTTCCCTTTCTCAGCTTTTATGTTACCCACCCTTCATGGTCCCCTTCCCCAATCATTGCTATTGTCCAAATCTGTGGAGGGACCAGGGTGCATTGCAAGGTACATCGTTACATCATAACTGGATATTACTTTTTAGATCAATGTTAGGTTTGCAGTAAAACTGAAAAAGGAATGTATAGGCTGTCAACACTATGAGCACAGCCTCCCTGACTCAGCGTACTCTGAATCTTGGTACATTTGGTTGTAGTCCAAGAACATGTAGGACATGACATCAACATTAAAATTCAGAGTTCATATTTGACATTAGAGCTCATTCTTTAATTATCTAATTTGTGAATAATCAGAAATATAGAACTGTGTGCCAAAAATTAATAGGCACTAATGAATGACATTAACATTCTTACGTAAATATTTTAATGCTCTAAAAGTCACTTTCTTTTCTCTCAGAAAATAAACAGAGTTGTCTTCGTTGGAAACTTCCTACGTGTTAATACTCTCTCTATGAAACTTCTGGCATATGCTTTGGATTACTGGTCAAAAGGTCAATTGAAAGCATTGTTTCTAGAACATGAGGTATGAAAACAATTTTTTGTAGGCTAAACGGCATGTTTTGAATGAAAAATTTCTACATTTCTATATATCTTACATATGTAAAACTGTAAATATATATGCATATGTGGAGACCACAGGACAACTTCAGGTGTCATCTCTCTGGCATGGTGAGGCTATATTGATTAGACAGCAAACCCCAAAGATCTGCCTCCCCACATCTGGGCTCGTAGAGATACACCACGACACCTGGCTCTTTTATTTATATTGGTTTGGGAAATCAAACTCAATTCCTTGTATTTATGGAAGGAGCTATTTTCCCAGGCCCGGGCTATGTGTTCTAACAAAGAAAATTCTTTTTAATTCCCTGACCCCGAGAAGTAACTGTTGTTTTCCTACTTCAGCTTGGTGGTACACTCCTATGATCCCAATATTCAGGAAGCAGAGACAAGATGTTAGCCTAGGTTGAAGTCAGTCTGCTTTATATTAATTCCAGGCTAGCCAGTATTACATGTCAAGACCCTGTGTTCAAACAAACAAAAAACCAAACAACTCACCTCCAAGCCTTTTTTCCTATTTATAATATCCAGTTAAATTCCATTATGTACAATTATTCAGTCTCATATAATGAAATCAAATGTTTACATTATTTTGAATTAATAAAATTCAAAGTATTGCTACAATAAGTTTCCATATCTCATTGTCCGGAACCTCAGTATAAAATCAGAATGGTATATTCTCTGACACTTCTACAAAGCACACACTGAAAGTGTCAAAGCTCCAAGGAATTTTTGTTTATTGACTAAAGGGATGGTTTGCTGTATTAGTTGTGTAAATGTTAGTGTCTAAAAGCCACAGCTTAAAAGTTTTCAAAACAGGGCAGTGGTGGCACACACTTTTAAATCCAGCATTTGGGAGGCAGAGGCATGCAAATCTCTGAGTTTGAGGCTAGCCTGGTCTACAGACAGCTAGGACTGCAGAGAAACCCTGCCTTGAAAAAACCAAAATAGGTAGGTAGGTAGGTAAATAAGTACAAGAGTGTATAGAATGCAATCTAAAATTCTTTATTGGAGTCTGTAGTAATGACATCCTTTTGACCTCAAATTTTATTAATTTGTGTCTTTATTTTGTCATATTAACTAAAGTTTGTCAATCTTACTAACTTTTCCAAAGAACCATCTCTTTGGTTGATTTATCTTTTTTGTGGTGAATTGAGGCCATTTACTTACATTTAAGGCTATTGATTAACAGGGAGGGGGGATGTTGTTATTTTTGAAATGACAATGCTGTTTTTTCCTGAATCTAGTTTATCTTTTGTTTTGTTGAATGTACCCTTTCATGTATTCATGTGAAGAAGGCTGTAAACGTGTTAATTTAAAAGCTACATTGTCTTAAACTGTTTAAATCATGCAGGGATACTTTGGAGCTGTTGGTGCGCTTCTTGGACTGCCAAATTTCAGCTAAAACATCGGAGATCTTTACTAAGAAATGTCATCTAGGAGGAAGTGATCCAGAGACTACATTCATTTTTTTGTCACTGGGAACCAAAGGATAAAAGAGTAACGCTATTTGTGTCGATCTTAAATGTCAGAACGGTGAGCTTATGAGCTTTGCCACCTGGAAAGACCTCTGTAATGAGAAATACTCCTCATTGATTGTCCCCTTGTGTGTATATATAGCCAGCGTTCAATCCTAAATGCAATACAGCCTCTTGATTGTTGAATTTTTCTCAAGAAATGATTTTCTATTTATTTGATGTAGCCAACATTGTAGTACTGTATGCTCAAACACAAATCTTCAAGTCTCAGAAATGTTTGCTTATGCAAAATAATTAATACTAAACATTTGTTTTGAGTCTGTTTTATGTACGTTTGGTTACTAGTGAATAGGAAGTTTCATACTATGTATCGTAATTTATTGTACTGGCAATCAAAGATGATCATTTTCTGTGACTTTAGGAATGTTAAGGCAATATGAAGTATTAACTATGGTAGTAGTTTTATAAACATCCCCCTTTTAAAAAGCATGTCTATATGGCCTCTCCCCTTAAGTACACTTTTCTCTCAGTTGATGAGTTGAAATAACGTGTTTAAACATTAAGCTGAAGTTTTCTTTTGAAATTTTTGCACACATTTGGTGTCGTTTCATTTTCTTTATTTCATGCGTTAATCAGTATATGTGTTAAGATGTTTACTGTTTTAAAATTGGGGCATAATCACATGCTTTGGAATCTAATTAGGTCTTTGAAAAGTGTGAAGACTGTTCACATGGAATATGGTTAGAGTGGGTGACATTTTGTTCTCTTTCTACCATGTGTATCTCAGGCCCGAACACACTTTTCATTAGGTCTGAACTGTGAAAGCAGATTTCATCCTGCTATAAGCAGTAGCAATGGACAGAATCAGATATTATCTAAAAAGATATTTTGAAACTGTGGGGCATTTAGGCAGTATTGCTGAGTTACAAATGGATCAATATTCATGTTTTTTGGTTATAAAAGCATTGCAGATCCAAAATTTGTCTTTCCTTCTATCTTGTAATTCATTCTTGGTTTTGAATTCCTGATTTTACAATGTTAAATCTCTCAAATTTCACATATGCAGTAACATTTTGGAGACCAGTAGTTCCATAAAGTTGAATCTGTAAGGGAAATGGACCTGTATTAATTACCAATATTTCTGGAAATAACCTTCGAGAGGTTAGAGATTGTTTACAATTTAAAAAGTATTTCAGTGTGGTTTCTGAGACCCCAGTGTTTAGTACTGAGAAGTTTCCACCAGACTGTCAAGAGGTGCTTGATAAGACAGTTGTCTCTGTGTGTAGTTTTCACATCTTATGTGCAGGTATTTAAAATGCAGTTTTCTTTACCTAAAGATATGAGCATACAAATAGTATCTGGGGAGAGAAGCATATGAAGAGTATTTGCCCTTAGAACTTTGAAATCAGCCCACTCAGACATTTACGTTTACGATGTTGTCTTTGTCAGTGTTTGCATAGAAATGGCCAATTCCAGCCAAATGCAACCACTTCCTTTACAGTTTAAAGGTTTTGACTCAAGTGTTTTTGCAGATAAGAAAATAACAATGTTAGGAACTGCATATTTTCTACCTGTGGAAATTTTATACATCAGCAACTATAGGTTTAGGGCTGTCGTTAAGAAAAGATTGGTGTTCGTATTCACTTGATCACTATACTTAAGTTAATGTGACACATAACATTCTGTCAATTTGGAACTGAAATTATCTACTAAGATCCATGTAATGCCAGTCAACTAAATCATCCATTTTTACCTTTTTCCAAGTGTAATCTGTAATTATGAATAAGAACACAGAATCATGATTGATAAAGGCTGCCAAGCGTCTAATCTGCTTTACATTGCTCTTGAGAAATTACCTGTAAGCATGCTGTCATAAATAGGTTTGCCTCTAAATATCAGTCAACCTAATTTAAGGTCTGTGAGGTGGTTTTGTCCTCCCCTCCCCACCTTGGTTTTTCAAGACAGGGTTCACAGTGTAACTCCTGGCTGTCCTGGAACTCACTATTAATACCAGGCTGGCCTAGAACTCATATCCACCTGTCTCTGCCTTCTAAGTACTGAGATTTGTGCACCACCACCACCTGCCTAAGGTCTGTGTTTTGTTTTGTTTTGTTTTGTTGTTTTTTGTTTGTTTGTTTTTTTGTTTATACGAGACAGGGTTTCTCTGTATTGTTTTGGAGGCTGTCGGTCCAGCCCAGCCTCGAACTCACAGAGATCTGCCTGCCTCTGCCTCCCAAGTGCTGGGATTAAAGGCATGCGCCACCACCGCCCGGCCGGTCTGTGTTCTTAAACAGTGCCATTTAATAGAAAAAATATAAACCATATGTAATTTTATATTTTTAGTAAACACGTTAAAAATTAACAAATAGATGAAAGTCATTTTAGTACATGTGTTTTTTTTTTTTCTTTTTAGCTGATACATCTAATGTGTTATTTCAATGTGAAATCAGTGCAAGAATTTATTGGGAGATATATTTTTGCCCTCTGTTGTTTATTTTTATTTTTAATTATTTAGTCTTCAGTTGATGTACATTTTAAATAGTGCCCACCGTGGTTAGTGTTTTTCTAAAACTACTTCTGCTTTTGTTTTTGAGACAGAGTCTCAACTATGTAGCCCTAACTGGCCTGGAACTGGCTATGTAGACCAGGCAAACCTTGAACTCAAAGAAATCCACCTGCCTCTGCTTCCTGCATACCAAGATTAAAGGTGTGCTAGAATTACTTAATATTTAGTGTCCATGAAAACTTTAGAATGTGTGCTTTTAAAAGAATGTGATGGGGTATGTGGGACTTCTTTTTTTAAATATAAATAAGATCATTTATTTGGACCAGTTTATTTTACACAGACAAGCTGTTACTGACTATTGCAAAAACATTGTATGTTGACATCATGTCATCTCTTATAGTGTAAGGGATTTTTCTAATATCTGATACTGATAAAACTGCCTGTAATAATCTTAGTAGTTAGCAATCTCCAAACTAATGAATTTCCTTCATGGGAATAAAATTAATTCTAAGAACTTAGTTTCTCAAGTTTCTGAGTTTTGTGCAGTCAAATTTGAAAGATTACCAAGAAATACTTTTTAACTCATTGTTATCTTTTATATATACAGAGAATCTTTATAAAAATTCTGATAACTCTGAAATGCTAAGAGCATTATTAGCCATGGTTTTGGTGATAAAATGCACACACACAGATCTAAAGCACCACCATTCCCCCAAATGATGCCTTTTAACTAGTTGACTCCAAGCTTCTAGTACACAGGTCACACAGGTTAGCATGGCATTTCCTTTCTCAGCTACTCTAAGTAGGTGGAGAAGTAGTGGATCCCTCCATTGGATGAAGTCATTGCCAAGGCCAGTAGTGTGCATGATAATTGAAAGCCACCCTCTCAAGAGGTTCTCATTATTTGCAAAACCTGGACTCTTCAGAAACACTAAATTGATGTTGCCCATGAGAATGCATGTAATTGTTGTGTTTGCGGAACCCATTTATTTCTAAAAGATAATGCTGTTTGGAGGGGTTACATTCTTAGGTGGAAAGCTTGGCCTGGCCATAGTTTCTAAATGTCCCTTGTAAAACCACTTTGTTAGAAACAAAGTTCCTTCATATTTAGTTTATGTGTATCTTTTTTTCTTTTGTTGAGCACTTTATTTTTGTTAATGTGTTGAATTTGCAAATATAATTCAGAAATTCTAAGTTATGTAAAAAAATTGATAAAGCATAATGAAAATGAATGTCCATTACTTTGCATTCAACTTCAGTTTTGTGCTATATGTAAACAAAATACATTCTTTTTGAAAATACTCAGATTTTAAGGTGATTGCTTTGAAGTGTTGATGTTGTCTTTTCCCAGCTAAGCTCCTGTTCACTGAGTGTGGTTTGTTCTGATAGTGATGCAGATAGGCTAGCTTCATTTGAGTCATCAGATAATTTTCAGTTTGTTTTGGTTTTTGCTTTTTGAGACAGGGTCTCTCTGTAGTTCTGTCTGTTTGCTATGTAAACCAGGCTGACCTAAAATTCATAAGAGATCATCCTGTCTCTGCTCCCAAGTGCTGGTGAGAAAGGCATATGCCACCACTCCTAGCTTGCATTACACAATTAACAAAATTACTTTTTGTTTGCTGTTTTTAACAAAAATTGTCTTTCCAATGAGTCTCACAGTGTCAGTAATAACATGAACTCTTTTTTTTTTTTTTTGAAGATTGTGATAGCTGGTACAAAACAGCAGCATGAAAAGAGGTTGTCCCAGGTTTTCTGCTGTCTTATTTCTACTTTTAAAAGGTTAAAATGTTTTGGAAAGCACTCCCTATTGCTCGCGCTGTGCTGTCTTGTGTATTCAGTACATGGTGGAGTTCAGAATTGATAGTGTTTTATAGTGTGCTGGTCGTTGTCCCGGCTTCTTCATTTGTAAACTGGGAACTCAGTGGCTACCATGCATGGGAAATGACATAGTTGTCAGGAGCCTGAGAACAGCTGCCTCATTCCTGGCAGTGCTTAGGATGACTTACATGTTTTCAGATGCTGCTTATGTAGTTTAACAGTTCTGCCTTTTATTATTATGTATTAAGAAGTACTTACAAAACCAGAAAAATACTATTCCCCTATTAGTGCCTATGATAGCTATTGGAAAGTATGTGTATACATTCATCTGTAAAGTACCTTAAAATTTAGCTACTAACCTAAAAATTATGTAGAAATTACTAATCATTTGTAAAAAAGGAAACTAACTACCCCTCTAAATTCAGAGTTAAAGCCCCTCTGAAATTATTGCATTTGTCCAGCACACAATTCCCAGCCACATTTACAAAAGGAAAGTGGAATTGCCTGCAAGCAGATTGAGATGGGTTACAGTTCTACCTAATGAGGCAGGCAGAAGACCCAAAAACTGAGTTTGATGGGAGAGACCTGTGTCTGACAGCAATGTCCTTCTAAAAGTCAGTGTGAGCTGATGCTGGAATCTTGCTGCTGGCTCTTAGCACCTTGCTTCATTTACAGACTTTTTATTTTCTAAATAAAGGTTTTGGTTTTACATTGCATGCTGGGTGTCATTGGCCTTACCTACATGTAAATCACTGGTCTTCTGCAGTAGATGAGGTTCAGATACATGGTCACTCATACCCACTATGTTTGAGCTAAGTGAATTCCTTGCAGTTTAACTGAAGTTGAAAGGCATTCTTTCATTTCCTAGGAATTTTCTCTCCCATTTTGGGCATCTTTTTTTTTTCCCTGAGACAGGGTTTCTCTGTATTATTTTGAAGGCTATCCTGGAACTCACAGAGATCCGTCTGCCTCTGCCTCCCGAATGCTGGGATCAAAGGCATGCGCCACCAACGCCCAGCTTTTTGGGGCATCTTTTAAATCCTTATTTACACATGTCACTTCAGTGTAAGCTGCCTTACTTTGTTGGTTGCATTATTCTTGTTAGGTCCAAGCTTTGTTATGTTTAGATCCTTCTGATATTAAATCTTTTTGTAAAAATGTATGATGTGCTATAAACTTTATGCATAATAAGACTAAGTTATAGCCTATTGTAACCTATAAAACATTTCTTGTAAATTATCTAATTTATTTTTCCATTTATGTACAGTTTCTTAATGTAAATTTTTAAAATATTTGTTGTGGCCTGCTCTGTAAACATTCCCACACTTTTTCTCTTAGTGCTTACTGCATGATAGAATCTTGGGTCCTTGTTTGTACCATGTAGCCAGCCTTTAAGCAAACTTCAGGGTGTCTACCTTTTCTGTAGTTTCTAACTTTTTCTAATTTGTTAATATTCTGAATAAGTGTTAGAATCATGCTTTTTATACCCTCCTTTCCAAATAAATTCTCTTATTTACTACATGTGTCTCTTGCTTGTTTCATCTTATAGTGCCAAGCAGCTGCTTTCCCACTCTTGATTCAGCATAAGGTTTGATCTCAGGGTGGTTAACTGAGAGCAGACACTCCATGGAGCAAGGACATTATAAAGATTTGTTCACTCCTGTATCTCTAATTCCTGGTACTGAGAAAGTATTCAATAAATATGTTTAATGAACTGACTGCAAAGTGTTCTTATGTATCTAGTCTGCTTGAGTAAGACTTACACAGATAGAAAGACCTTTTCTGGAAATTAGATCATTTTTCTGTGTCGTATGTATACTTGACAGGATGGTTCTGAGATGTCAGGACATCTGTGATACCTTGGTGACTGACACAATTTGAGAAAGTTTATTCTAAGCCAAATCTTGTTTCTTTTTAAATATTTTGTTTTTATTTGTGTGTGTGTGTGCACGCACACGTGCATGCACGCATGTTTTGCCTGCATGTACATATGTGTACTGTGTGCATGCTTGGTAGAAACTGTCAAATTCCCTGGAGCTGGAGTTAGAGATGGGTGTGAGTACTATGACTTGAACCCCTGTCCTTTGCAAGAGCAGTAACTGCTCTTAACCACTGAACCATCTCTCCAGTCCGTCTTATGTTTAGTCAATGCCTGTTTGAGGAAAAAGTTCAAATTGATGCCAGTGTCCTGATTCCAGGTGTATAGTAACTACTGAACTATGCTGTAAAACAACCTTCCTGTTAAAATCCAATGAAGGAAGAAGGATGAGAAAGATAAGAGCCTAACTGGGTGAGGATGGTGAAGTGTGGAAATGTTGCATTTGAGAGTTAACTCTGTTCTCCACATACAAACTACAACCTGAAGTTGGAAGTAGCTGCTAAAGAGTTCAACAATACACTGAAGTATACTTGCTTTATTGAAAATCAGCATTACATGTGGGAAAGAAATGTGAGTTTTGATTCTGGGTGCTGTGTAAATTGTGGAAAAAAGCTGTTTATTGACATTTCTCAATTGAGGGCAATGTATATTAAATAACTACTGATGGTCTGGCATCTGCAATCTATTGACCAGGTCTACAGTTTGTAAGTTTCTGTGTTCTTTAGGTTTTGGTGGCTTATTATGCAGTGCCTTAGACTGGCTGGCAGTACTGACTTTGAGCTTTGTTATTGAGATAGGGGTCTTGCTCTGTAGCTCAGTCTGGCCTTTGAACCCTATGTAATCCAACCTCAATTTTTTCCATCTGTCAAACTGACATTTTAAAAGCTAATATGCATGAGCATGCTGCTGAATGTGGCTGGCCTGGACTAGTCTGGTGGAGGATAGACTTGGTAGAGGAAATCATCTGTGTTTAGCAGATAATTGTTATATACCTACAGCTCCACTTTGTGTACCGTGTGTGTGGGTCTGAGTAGGCCAGAAGAGGATGTTGGATGATGTGGGATGTCCTTTTGTTTGCTGTCATATATGTTTCTCTTACTGGCTTAATAAAACACTAATTGGCCAGGAGCCAGGCAGGAAGTATAGGTGGGGCTACCAGACTAGGAGAATTCTAGAAAAAGGAAGGAGAGAGATGCCATGTAGCTACCAGGAAGAAAGGACACCTGGGCATTCTCCAGTAAGCCAAGATTACGTGGAGATACTTAGATGAATAGAAATAGGTTAATAATTAATAAAGAGCCAGTAAGAAGCCTGAGCCATTGGCCAAGGAGTTTATAATTATTATAAGCCTCTGTATTTATTTGGTGCTAAAGGGGTGTGGGACCTGGCAAAACAAATCTCTGTCTTCAGTTGGATCCTCTGGGGCTGGAGTTAGGCCATTGTGGGCTATCATGTGGGTGTTAGGAATCAAACCAGGGACTTCTAAAAGAGCAGCCAGTATTCATAGCTGCTGAGCTATCCCTTCAGTCCCACAGTTTCTTCTCTGAGCCTTCCCCTATTTAGACTAATTTCAGAACTTCCAGGAGGCCACCAACTAAGTCATGAGGCAGTTAACCTAGTCCTGTGAAATATTTTCCAAGTGCAGGTTTCAGAAGCACTAATGGGAAAGCCATCTGTGCTTGGCAAATTAAGGTAGTTTGGCAGGTTATGTACACACATAACCTTACTTAAGGTAACTTGCTGTGATGAAACACGATGGCCAAAAGCAAGTTAGGAAGGAAAGTATATTTTTGCTTGAACTTCATGTTATTGTTTATCATGGAAGATTCTAGGTAGGAACATGGAGACAAGCCATGGAGGAGTGCTTTCTGGCTTGTACAACCTGTTTGTTTCAGCACTGACACCTAGCCTGAGGAAAGCACCAACCACAATGAGGGTGGCGGGGGAGGCTTCTCAATTACTAATAAAGAAAATGCCCCACAGGCCTGTATACCTACAGCCAACATCTAACCCCCCCAACATATACATAGGCACACTTTTTGTTTGGTTGGTTTTGTTTTGGGGGGGGGGCAGTTCTGTAGCCCTGACAGTTCTGTAACTTTGTAGACCTGGCTGACCTCGAACTCACAGGTCTGCCTACCCCTGCCTCCCAAGTGCTGGGATTAAAGGCATGCGCCACCACTGCCCAGCTCTTGATATGAGTTCTGGTCTATACTGCTGCTTCACTTCAAAAGTTTTCTCCCTACATTGCAGTCTGGGGTTTTACTTCATTCTCGAATAAGGTCAAGAACCCGGGATCTCCCAGTCTAGACCCCAAATCATTGCTTTTAAAATTCAAGTAGCAGGATGTGTGTGGCACTCTCCTTCCTTTAATCCTAGCACTGGGGAGGCAGAGGGAGAACTGGTCTAGAGTTCCAGGGCAGCCTGCTCTCATGGTGAGTTTCAGGACTACACAGAGAAACTCTGCCCTGAAAATTAAATTCTTGTAAATACTTCGTTCCTGAGACATAAGAAGTGCATCATGCTTACGAATATATGGAGGTATGCAAATTTTCTCACACACTTCTGAAGAGCTCAGGCTTGGAGAGGAAAGTATCAGTGTCATGGACTGTGGTTTCCTCCAGGCTTTTTCATGACAAACAAAGGAGATGTCGTGTTTGTGGTCCTCATAGTGATGCTAAGGGCCCAGTGCAGAGGCTTCCTTCTCGTTTGGATGCACAGCCCACCTTGTGTGACCCTTTGAGCACCAGCCCGAAACCTCACTGCTGCTTGGCACACACTGATGCCTGGGCTGGGTCCTCTGACTCTTGGTGGAGTGGCAGACTGAAACTTTGCAAGTTCTGTCTAGTCTAGTTTGCCCTGTAGAAACCATGCTAAAAGGTTTCCCTACACTCCAAGGCAACTCCTGACACTGAGTTCTCAGTATTCTGTCCTGGAACTTACTCTGTAGAGCAGGCTGGTCTTGAACTCAGAGATCTACCTTACTCTGCCTCCCAAGTGTTGGAATTAAAGGTGTACGCTACCACGAAGCCTTTAAAGCTCTGCTTCTGATCTGCCTTGTTGATTTCATCTGTTGACAGCAGGATGAAAAGATGAAGGGACCACGCACAGCACCAATCATGCCCCCAGTTCCTCAATGGACTTGGTCTCCTCAGCCAATTCTCACAGTGCAGTGAGAATGTCAGTTTAGCTTAATGTTCTGGCCCATTTCTAGCATTACACACTAAAATGTATTCCCCAAAATTTTAAAAAATTTTTTTATTAATTTATTTTTTACATTCTACCCCCAGATCTTAAGTTGAAGGCCTAGCTCCCAATGAGAAAGCCTCAAGAAAGTGATGAGGGTGGGTCTCAAATCCTGTAGGAAGAGGAAGAAATACCAAAAAATAAAAAAATAAAAAAACTCCCAAACTCCCTTGTTGTGAGAAACAGTAATGTGGCCCATCCTTAGTGGAGTAGAACCCTCTCAGGAAGCCAAATTTGACACATAGTGCACCTGGACTTGTACGCCTCCAGAACTGTAATAAAATAAGGACCCGTTGTTTAAGTCACCAAGTCTGTGTGTTATTTCAGACCAAAAGTTGTATTCATGACTTTCCTGTTGCTGTGATAAAAACACCATAACCAAAAGTGACTCCATGGAAGAGTTTATTTTTGCTAACAGTTCCAGAATACGAGTTCCGCCATTAGCCATGTGACTTAGTAGAGGCACACACAGATGAGGTAATAAAAGAGCGGTTTACCACACCGCTAACCACACCCACTTTAGGCATGACTAAAGACGTATATATGGACGGACATAGACGGTGAACTACGTCACTAGCCAGGCCCACTTTTGGGCATGGCTAGGGGTGTTATGGAGGAGGGTATAAAAGACTGAACAGCGGAAGTCTAGCTCTCTTTTTCCGGCTTTCGGCTTCCAGTTCGGCGGCAGAAAACTACTCGGCTCATCTGGGTTACTTGTTTGGTCTCTTGTGAGTAATTTCTACAATACATACCAATTTTTACTTTCAGTAAGTGTGCCGTTATCGTTGCAGCATCAGGACAGGGTGGGGTGGAGGGAGGGAGAGGCATGGCAACAGATAGCCACAGCAGGGAGCCGAGAAATCACATTAAAACCACAAACACAAAGCAGAGAGAGTGACCTAACCCTGTGGGGTGAGGCTATATGAACTGTCAAAGCCTGTCCCCCGGTGGTGAACTTCCTCCAACAAGATTGGACCATCTCCCCCAAACAGTGCCACCAGCTGGGGACCAAACATTCAAATAATATGGGAACACTTCTCACTCGAGCCACCACAAATCTCATCCTGTGATACCTCCCACTTCGACCCCCAAATCCAGAGGTCAGAAACAGCAGCCCATCCCAACACATCTCCCTTGGTGTTAAGGGGTGTTTGGGGGGGGTGCCTACATAAACTTTCTAGTTTCACTGTACCTAATTGTCTTAAAAATGACCCGTTTGGGGGCAGGTGAAGAGATGGCTCAGTGATTAGGTTTGTACTGCTCTTGCAAGGGATGTTAGTTCAATTCCCAGCATCCTTGGCAGGCATCTCCCAACCTCCTGTAACCCCAACACCGGAGGGATCCAGCTCCTCTGGCCTCTGTGAGCACCCGCACTCCTGTGCACACAGCTGTACACAGAAATGTAGACAGTTTCTTTTCCACCTGGTCCTGCAGCTGTTTAGACCTAAAGTAAATACACTGAGGCTTCTATTAATTATAAACTGGTCAATGGCTCAGGCTTCTTACTGACTAGCTCGCTCTACATTATTAACCCATAACTATTAATCTGTTTCTACATGGTCTTATCTTATTGGAGAATGCCTAGCGTCCTATCTTCCCAGTAGCTACATGGCATCTCTCTGGTGGCTCCTCTCAGACTCTTCTCCCCAGAATTCTCCTTGTCTGGTAGCCCCACCTATACTTCCTGCCTGGCTACTGGCCAATCTGTTTTATTCATCAACCAATAAGAGAAACATATGTATAAAAGGACATTCCCCCGTCACAGAAACAAGCATACACACAAATTTTAAAATCTTAAAAATTGGTGGGTTTGGAGATCATATAGCCTGGTGAAACTTCATAAGTTTCCCTCTAGCTCTTCTGTGTGGGTTATGATGACAGTGACCTGGGCTGTATCTGATGGACTCAGGGCCACTTTTGCAGAAAACATGAGTTCTTCACTTGGGCCGTAGATGTGTAATGGGGACTGGAACTGACTGAGGAGGGTTGCTACCTGTCTTCCTATTCTGTCTGTCCCCTTCGCTGCCTTAAGCTTTGTGTTAGTCTGCTTAGCTCTGCATGAGGGCATGTTGATCATTTGAGAAACCTTACCTTGGTATATACTTGCCTTGTATCTCTCCCTCGCTTCTCTCCCTTCTCTTTCTCCTCCCTCCTCGTTTTTCTCCCCACCCCCACCCCCACCAAAGCTAAATACACTCACAGCTACTAAGACTCAGCACCACACCACGACAAGAATAAAAAGAGGTGGCATCCAAACTCCTGGGTGGTCCCTGCCCATTCCCAGGGAGTAATGAATAGTTCCCCCTTCCCTGCCCATGTCTCCCCATTCCTTCCACTCTCTGTGTCTGGAGCTCTCCAGTCCTGGGATGGAAAAGTTCATTTGTGAACAGAGTCTTGTCTCATTCTTCAGCCACCGAAAAGGTCATTCTTTATGCCCTACCATTCATTTCTTTAATACTGGTTTTTCCATGTAATGAGCATCCAGGCCTGTGACACGAGGTATTTTGTCGCCATGGCTTGAGTAGACAAATACACCAAAGGACCCAAATGTGACCTTTTTGGAAAACTAAGCAGATGGTTGAATGCAGATGTGGCTTTGCGTAAATCTGGTACCCAGTGTTTCTTGTTACCTCTAGGATGCCTCAGAATCACCTCCCACTGGAGTTAGTCTCATCTTTTCCCTGCCTTCTCCAAAACCTGACTTCAGCCTCCCTGTGGTCCTCCGTCCTCACTCCTGCATGCCTCTCAGTTCTTACCATGCTTCCTTTGACCCACAATCTATCTAAATTTTGTTGGGATTGCTTTCTTTTCTTTTTAGAGAGGCTGTCCTGGAACTAGCTCTTGTAGACCAGGCTGGTCTCGAACTCACAGAGATCCACCTGCCTCTGCCTCCCCAGTGCTGGGATTAAAGGCGTGCACCACCACTGCTTGGCCAGTAGTCACTTTCTTTCCTTCCATCTTCCCCTATGTCCTGAGATTCCATTCCCAGCCTCCACACCTCACCCCAGCTACTCATTCATTGTGGTGGGATTGGAAAGTCAGTTCTTGTAAAGCAACAGGACCAACATAGACTTAGTGAAAATGACATTGATTTTGGAGTCAAGACTGCTGGGGTTTGATTTCTGGCTGTATCCTTTGGGGGGGGGAGGGAGATGTCATGAGTGAGACCAGCTCTATGACTGTCCCTGGGCTTTGGTGTAGGAGTGAGGCTGTGAGACTTTATCCTTTTGTTGTTCAAGGAGGTATGCATTGGAGCAGAGCAGACCAAGCCAGGTCTGTCCCTGAGCACATATTTAAGTGTCCTTTAAAAATTACACTTGAAACTTCCTTGTACATGTGTGTATCTGTGCATGCACATGTACCATGCAAAAATGTCAGAGGGCAATCTGGGAAAGCTGGTTCTTGACATGCCCCTCCGCTCCCCCGTGAGTTCTGGAGAATGAACTCATCATCAGGGAGGGCAGCAAGCCCATTGACCTGCTGAGCTATCTTGCCGACCCCACCCTGAGCACATCATTAAGAAGTCAAACAAACCCTCTCTCTACATGCTGCATTCCCAGATTATGTGTTGGTGACCTTGGCAATTGGCAGTGGGGCTTGGGGAGTGAATAGAAGCATGTAAGATCTGCTCAGGACTTAGGGAGGGGATACTAGGCTCAGGACATCCTCAACTCCGCCATTGCTGGTTCTGCTCTTTTTTTTTTTTTTTTGACAAATCTTGCCAGTCTTTCCGCTTCAGCCTCCCAGGGCTAAGATGGACTAGTTCTGAGAACCAGAATCCAATGTACTGAGCCCAGAATTCCCTTCTGAGAGGAATAGTCCCTGGAAGTGTCTTTGCTGGCTGCTCTGTAGACCCTTGGTGATGACACCTTGGGTATATCCAGACCCAGCACTCCATCTGCTTCCCTGCCTTCTCTTGCTACTGTGAAAACTTAGAAAGGGATAGCCCAGGGATATGCGGAGAGAACACACGAGGTCCCAGAGCCTGCTTTCTGTGTGCTGGTGGAAACGGGCAGAGCCAAGACAGCACCGGGGAGGCCAAAAGTGGCATCGAGATTCTCCCGCCTGTGGAAGTTTGGGAAACTGGCATTTGCCTTTGAAATCTCCATTGCTTCACATGGAACTTGACATGGTGACAAAGTCAAAAAGCTGGAGAGATTATAAAATGTTACAGTGACTGGAAAAAAAAAACCCTTATGGCTAAAATTCTGTGTTTGAAGTCAGGTGGTGGCGGCACACCTTTGATCACAGCACTGAGAGGCAGAGGCTGGCAAAACTTTGTCAGTTCAAGGCCAGCCTGGTCTAAGAGTGAGTTCCAGGACAGCCTCCAAACCCACAGAGAAACCCTGTCTGGAAAAACGAATTAAAAAATTATGTTTGAGTTGGGGGTTGTGGTACACTTGCATAGTTCCCTCTTACTCCGGGTGTAGAGGCAGGAGGATTGAAGTGCCAGCTCAGCCAGGACTGCAAGGGAAGATTATGTTTCAGAAAACAAAACACAGCCAGGCCCTTTAATCCCAGCACTCAGGAGGCAGAGGCAGGTGGAGAGTTCAAAGCCAGCCTGGTCTATGGAGTGAGTCTGGCTTTGAGTCAGACAGCTTTGAATAGCTGAGCATCCAGCTCCCTTCCCTGAAACTAGCCTTGGTCATGTGACCTGACCGATAGGAACAGACATTTCCCCAGGGACTATTTCAAAGATCATCTGCTGCCCTCAGGCTCTCTCTTTCCTGCCCCTGTGATTAGAAGATGCATGTGTGGAAATGGAACGCCAGGAGACAAGGCCTGGCGTCATTAGATAGACACCTTGAAGGGGCCCTGTACCATATGAATTAGTTCACCAAGATTGGAGTGAATTTGTGCAGCTGCTGGCCTCACAGTAGGACGCTGGCAACTGTTTATTTCATTTAATAGAACAACAACACAGTAGGACAGGCACAAAGACACAGCACAGTCTCTTGGCAATGCAGGGCACCTTCCCTGGCTTCTGCTGCTGCTGCTACTTGTTGCTGCTTTTGGGAGGGGGCCGGTAAACCCCGACGACCACAGCGTGGTCCCTCTCATAGGGCTCCAGAGTTAGCTGCTCCTGTGGCTTCAAGTTCTCCTGTTGCAGCTTCTTCACCTCGGAAGCAAACACAGCCTCCGCGGACGCTGTGGAGTCGATGCAGTTAGCTTTGATGGAAATGAGAAAGTGGCCTCCGTTGCGCAGGAAAGTGTGGGCATTCAGCGCCAAGATGCGGGACTGGTCCGGCTGGGCCACGTCAGCGAAGATCACGTCCACCATTCCGATGAGCATGCGGTACTTGAGAGGGTGCCGGGCATCTTCCAGTACCGGGATGATGTTGGTGCGTTTCTTGGCCACGTTGACCAGATCGCGCCCGGCGCGGTGGGAAAATTCAACCGCATAAACCAGGCCATCGGGGCCAATGATGTCGGAGACGTGAGAGACGGTGGTTCCCGAGGCGGCGCCCAGATACAACACTTTGGACTTGGGCTTGATGTGAATCTGGTCCACACCACCCAGGATGGCGGCGGCCAATTTGGAGCGGAAGGGGTTCCACGTGCGGTACTCCTGCTTCTCGCCGTTCTCCATCACCGTGACGCGTTTCTCTCCGTACACTGAGATACCCGGCACCATGTTCAGTGTGACCAGCGCATCCTCCGCGCCACGGTAGATGAACACGCCCTCGTGCCGATGCGGTTCTACGGACACCGTGATGGCCTTCCTGCGGCGGCTCTTGTTCCTGGCTTGGCCCCCGCGCCGCTGCCCGCTGCCACCGCGGTCCCTGTTGTCGCCGCCGCCACCGCCGCCGCGCCCCCGGCCCCGGCCCCGGCCGCGCGTGCGTGCCCCGAAGCCTCCTTTGCCCCCAGAGCCCGCGTCACCTCCCTTGCCGCCTCCCTTGCCACCACCCCAGCCCCAGCCACCGCGGCCGCCCGCGGGTGTCATAGTCCCGTAGTCAGGGATCACCGGGGACCCTGGTCGGTTGCTGCAGAGAGGGAGGGGTGCAAGTTGGTGGCGGCGCGGCTGCCCTCAGGATTAGCCGCAGCTAGATGCAGGGGTCTGCGGTAAGCGCATCCCGGGATCCACGCTTTGACGCGGTGACTTGCGTGATTGCATCACAGCCGTTTTGTCGCCCCTGTAGTCCCGGAAGCCCCCCTGTTCCACCTGCGCGCAGACGCAGCTTGCTCACTTGTAACCCTTTGCCTTCTCTCTCCTCCAGTGCTGACTGCCTTCCCGGGGACTTCTTGCCCCGGATCCGTCCATCGGCCTGCATCCCTGTGGCAAGAGAATGGAAGCGCGCATCTGCTGAGTTCTTGTGTCCCTTGCTTGGCCCTAGGGAACTTATCTGGTTCTGAGGATTTGTTTGAATTGGGAAAGGTGTCTTGAACAGTTTGAACTTTGTCATCGCATCTGTAAAATAGAGCCCTCCTGTGTAGTTTCTCATCCACATACCAGTGTGGGGTAGTCTCAGCTTGTTTCAAATTTTATATTTCTCTTGATCAGTCTTTCTAACTGGGATGTGGTTTACGTTCAACAAAATGAATACGTTCTTGGTCTCTTTAAAATAAAAGCATTGCTCTTGAACGTCTGGCTTCCGCGATGGCATGAATTTGCGAAATGGTAATATATTTTGACAAGGCATTTAAACAGCATACTTATATTCTGACATAATTATTTCTCTTTGAACAATATCCCTAGACACGATTCTTGCAAGACACAATGGCCATTGGGCACTTAGAATGAAAGTGGTGATGATGACTTTTGTGATCACTGTGAAGGAAGTGAGGAATGGACCAACCAAGAGATATGTAAAAAAACAGAGTTCATAGGAATTGCTGACACCCTGGCTATGGGAAATCGAAGGAGAGAATTCCCTGGTTATTAACTATCGTTGTGCTGTGTGTCTGACCTGGGGCCTTTTGAATACTAAAGAAGAGCTTTCCCTGAGCCACACCTCCAACCTGAGAAAAATTCCTATCCTGAGACTGCCGAAACATCACTCTTTCCTTGCTGGCTAAGTGCTTGCAAGCCTAAGCTTCCATCGTTCCCTGCTTAGTTTTGCTCTATCAACTGTGCTAAATTTCTTATGCAAGAAAGGGAGTGCTGTGTGAATGGGGACATGCAGGCCTACAACCTAAATCCTATAATATGTCAGCGTGAAAGGAATATTATGTTTACCCCGAATTTTTGTCTTTGCTTAAAAAACCCACTGTTGCCGGGAGATGGTGGCTCACGCCTTTAATCCCAGCACTCGGGAGGCAGAGGCAGGTGGATCTCTGTGAGTTCGATATCAGCCTGGTCTACAAGAGCTAGATCCAGGACAGCCTCCAAAGCCACAGAGAAACTCTACCTCGGGAAAAACAAACAAACAAATAAAAACCCACTCTTTGCATCAAACCTTGAGGAGAGAGGAACCAACAGGCAGCACCAAGGACAGAAACAGACGCTGTGGCACAGGCCTTGGCGTTCAGTCAGCACCAGGGACAGCGACCGCAAAGCAAGTTCCCTATGACCCCTCTTGGAGGTTCCCTTAAACTGTACTGCCATGTGAGTGATGTAAGCAACCGTCTGAGGCCCCTACTAGTGGAATTAAATGTCAGGCCCAGAGATGTGGGGTGTACCTGAGGATCAATCAGAACACGAGCCAGGAAGAGGATGTTGAATCTCCAGATGTGTGCACGGTTAAAACTTGTTCTTATCTTCTCCTCTCCCCCTCTCACATCCGTAGACAGCAAGGGCAGGGCTGGTACACCCTGAGGATTATCAGGGCTTCTTGATGGGGGCTACAAGTCTGCATTAGGATGAGGGAGAGGGAGAAATGCACAATTTCTGAGATGTAGCTGGTTCATGGAAAACACTCTCATTACAAATTGAAGAGTGTTCTCCAAAATGAGCTACATTTGCTGTGTTGGTTGTATTTCCTCCCATCAGACCTTGTAATAATAAATTTTTGTGTCTACTTGACTTGGCCATAGAGTGCCAAGATACTCCAGTAATACTAGTCAACTATTACTCTGGGCATTTCTAGGCAGTTTTTGGATGAGAGTAACATTAAAATTAGTTAAGTAAAACAGTTGTCCTGCATTGTGTGGGTGAGTTTCATTTAATCAGTTGAAGGCCTGAATAAAATAAAAGGATGACTCTTCCACAAGGAAGAGAGAATTATGCTACCCAGTAGCCTTTGGCCTGGCACATGAGTTCTTCTTATCCAACAGCATTTGAGAAGGATGTTCATTTTCAAGATTTAGGAATTGCCAGAACCCATAATTGCATGAAAAATATTCATGCATCTGTGCATGTTCATGTATGTGAATGCATCTCTCTCTCTCTCTCAATCTGTGTGTGTGTGTGTGTGTGTGTGAGAGAGAGAGAGAGAGAGAGAGAGAGAGAGAGAGAGAGAGAGAGAGAGAGAGAAATTTATAGACCCTGGGGGGAACACTTGAGTGACATGGTCCAGATAGAGATGATGCCAAGAAATATCCACAGAGCTAGGAGTAAGAAAGCAGATCAGATAGGAAGGACATATTAACAAGCAAATAGATTAGACACTGGGTGACTGAGGGGCAACTGGTCCTCTTAGGAATAATGTGGGGAAGAAAAGATGTACCACTGGCTGTGGGGGTGGGAGGTTAATCCACCGTTTGCCCTTCCCTATCATTGGGAATGAGTTGGGGCATTATTTGCCACCCTTCAGATTTCTCTCATTTGTGCTTCAGCAAGTTCCACAGTGATGCAGTCACCCTGAGGCATGTGAGATGAGGGGCTGCCCTCCCTCTTGCCCCTACCACCTCCAGCTGGTGAGGGAGCTTGTCGCACCTGCTGAGCAGCCTGCATCCCAGAATGTAGCGAGGTGGTCGGGATAGATGACACAGAAACCGGTCGGTTGCGTTAAGAAAACTTTATGCTCCCCAAGTCGGCTTAGAACTCTTCAAGAAAAAAACGCTTCCCTTTTTAAAGACTTCTGCCATCCATACACGCACAATTCTCTAACCCAGCTCTCACACACCTCTCACAGCTCTCTCACTTCTCACCCTCCTGGCTGGTGGTGAAATCTCTGGCACTAGAATGGGGAGAAACAGCAGGGAGCAGGAAGAAGCATCTAGCCGTAGGGGGGGATCAAAGTCATGGTGTTTCAGTGAGCGAGCCCTTATCGGAGCCCTATCAAGAGCTTTATGGCACTGAATTGTTTTCAGTAAACATGTTTTCAGTAAACATTGCCTACTCCCAGGCCGAAGGGGAAGTGGGCCTCTGCTCAAGGTTTGGTGTCCCCACAAGAGCTGGCCCCTTTACTAGGTGCAACACTTGGGAAAGCAGCAGCACAGCAGAGCTGACCCTGTTGACAAGGGCACATGTGAACCAACCCTGAGAATATGAGCATGGACCTAGCCCTCCTCTGCAATATGGAGGCATGGCTGGGAAGAGAAACCCTGCCCCTGACCCCTCAACACTTAAGGCAGGTAGATAAGCAGTCCCTGCCCACCATGGGCTGCAACACTCTGGAGAGCAGGCCCTGCACCTTGCCTGAGCAACACAATAGAGTCAACCCTGTTGGTGGAGGTGTGGGTGAGCCAGCCCCAATATTGTGAGAAAGGGAGCGTTGTCCCCATTACTCGTCTGTCTTGTGGCAGCATGGGTGGAGGAGAAATGCCTGCACCACCCCCCAACCCCTGTCCATCAAAACCTGAGGCATGTACAAGAGCTGGCCCTGGGATCATAAGAGCTGGAGGGCTGTCCCCGCTTCACACCAGCTCAGCACTGGGAACAGTGGCCCCTGCGCATCACCTGGGCAACATGGTAGAGGTGGCCCTGATGGTGTAGGTCAGGGAGAACTGACTCTGAGGATGTGAAAGCTGGAGAACTGGCCCCACCCCTTGCTCCTTACTGCAAGGGTGAATTAGCCAGGGCAATACTGGAGAACTCATCCTGGTGGTGAGGACGGGGGATGGGGAGAACTGTCCAGCTGACCAACCCCACAGCTGCCCAGGCCCCAAACCAGACTTATCAATTGGCCCACCCCAACATCTACCCCTCTATGATCTGCTGGAGTACGTGAAGGGACCTGACCCACAGACCCAAAGCTGCAGACCACAACACACAGCAACAACAGGACATGCAAGAGAAGTTCAAGTGAGAGCCCAGCACCAAGACTGTAGCAGAAACCAGAGGCCTCAAACCAGACCAATGATGCTTTGCAATAAACACTTGCAAGTAAAGATATGTGGACAAAGGGGTTTGCTGCGTGACTCGCTGTGTCACACTGCAGCTTCCATGATGAGATTTTTTTCCTTTTTTCTCTTTGTTTTAATGGGGGCACAGTGCAGGGGCAGGGGTCAGATGCAAAGGACGAATGGGACCAAGATATGAGAGATACATTGAATAAATAAAAATGAAGTTTGCAAAAATATCCTTTGTCCCCTCATGGGAGGGCATTGGTGGCATCAGTCTTGTGCAGGCAATCACCGCTACAGTGAGGGCAACAGCCATGTCACATCCAGAAGTTAGCATCCCACAATACGCCATCCCGCCGCTGGCTCTCACATTCTTTCTGCCCTCCCTTTCACAATGTTTCCTTGGCCTTTGAGGGGGAGGGTGTAGATGTCCCATTTAGGGCTCAGCATTCAACGGCCACTCATTCTCAACACTAGGACCAGTTATGAGTCTTTGCAGTGTCACTCATTGCATAAAGAAGCTTGTTGAGCAGAACTGACAGGAATAGTAATAAATGGCAACAAATGGAAATATTTGGAAGGCAGTTTTTAGGGCATGTTATGTCCATTGAGAAAACAATAGTGGAGCAAACCTTCCTTTTTAAATAGACAAAGATGGAGAAATGCTGTGGAACAGTCCTCTTGTAGGTACACTGTGACTATGTATGACTCTCGTTGGCTAATAAAAGCTGATTGGCCAATAGCCAGGCAAAAAGTATTGGTGGGGTGATCCAACTGAGGATACAGGGAGAAAGGAGGGCAGAGTGAGAGTTGAGAGGAAACACAGTGAAGCAAAATGAACATGCCATGCTAATAAAGGTATCTCTATGTGGCAGGGTGTAAATAAGGAATATGGGTTATTTTAAAATGTAGGAGCTAGTTAGTAATAAGCCTGAGCTATTGGTCAAACATATATAAGTCTCTGGATGGTAATTTGGAAGCAGCTCCAACTACAAGTAGCTTCCTGTTGTCTCTCCAGGCATGGGATTTTGATTAGATTGATAGTATCATATGTGAATTCCCTTCTGTGGAACAAGCATTAAATGGAATCAGAAAGCAATAGGTTACCGCATATCAGACTTGACATTATTGCACCAGTGGACACATTTTGACTCATTGATAGTATTGTATATAGGCCTTTCTGCACTGATTGAAATGATCATGTGCTTTCTATCCTTAGCTCTATTTGTGTAGTAGTGAAATACACCTAGTGATTTTTGTATATTCAACCAACCTTGCATTTCTAGAATGAAATGAACTTGGTTGTGATGTATGTTCATCCTAATATATTCTTGAATTCATTTTTTTCTGAGATAGGGTTTCTCTCTGTAACCTTGGCTGTCTTGGAACTTGCTCTGTAGACCAGGCTGGCCTCAGAGATCTGCCTGCCCAACTAGAAAGTGCTGAGATTAAAGGCTTGTACCACCACCACCTGGCCAATTTGTAAGATTTATTGGAAAATTTTACAACTGTTTTCATCTGGGTAATTGGTCTGTAATTGCACTGGGTAGTTTTAGATCAACCCAAATCAAACTAGCATCATTTCAAGGGAGAAAACTTCAACTGGGAAATTGTTTCTGTAAGATCAGGCCGTAGGCAAGCCTATGGGGCATTTTCTTAATTAGTGTTGAATTGGGAGGGCACAGCCCACTGTGGGTGGTGCCAACCCTGACTCATGGTCCTAGGTTGTATAAGAAGATAGGCTGAGCAGGTCTCGAGGAGCAAGCCAGTAAGCAGCACTTGGCCTCTGCATCAGTTCTTGCATTCAGGTTCCTGCCATGTTTGAGTTCCGGTCCTGACGTCTTTTGATGATGAACTGTGATGTGGAAGTGTAAGTAAAACAAACCCTTTCCTCCCCAAGTTTCTTTTGGTTGTGGTGTTTCATCACAGAAAAAAAAAAAAAGAAGAAGAAGAAAAACGTCCTAACTAGGACAGAAATTGGTACCAGGCACATGGTGTCTTGCTGTGGCTGACCAGGCATGTGTTTTGGGAAGGACTGTGGAAGGACTTTGTAACTTTGGGCTAGAAAAGCCCCTGAGTGTTCAAAGCTTGGTGAGCTGTTATGAGGACACGAGGTGTGATAATGCCGAGAGCTAGGGCCACTTGATATCTTGAATTAAGAAGCTGTGTTTCTGGTCAGCCGAGGCTGAAAAATCAGCTGTGACTAAGAAGAGACCAGTTTGTTGAGGTGAGATCTTCTGGAAAGTGTTTTCTCAAGGTCGGGACACAGAGGTTGTGTTCCAGAGGCAGCCAAGGTTGTGCCTTGGGCTGGCAGCTGAACTTGGCACTGTGAGAGTCAGCCCGATGCTGCTGGTTTTGAATACATAAAGATCATGTAGAGCAGCTGTGCGCTGTGTGCTAGGGCTGGAGTTCCTAAAGAGAGCCCAGGAGAAGCCACAGGTGAAAGTGTAATCTAATTATGGTAGAAGGCCCCAGCATTTTGGAGATGCCAATACCATGCGCATGAACACCAAGATGGAGCTGCCCTGAGCCTTGAACACAAGCTATGGAGGTGTTGCAGAGGGAGGATCCAGAAACGTGGTCCAAGCTCTCTGGAGGAGCCTGGGAAAGTGAGCAAATGCCAGACATTTTTTGTTTTTGTTTTTTGAGACAGGTTGCTCTGTTCTGGAATTCACTCTGTAGACCAGGTTTGTCTGGAACTCATAGAGACACACCTGCCTCTGCCTCCAGAGTGCTGGGATCAAAGGCGTGTGCCACCACGTTCAACTGTGAATGCCAGACTTTTGACACTGACTTCTTTATACTGTTAAGAGTTGCTTTTGCTTTGTTCAGATTGTGACTATGCCCTGGTTCTTCCCTCTTGGAACAAGAACGTTTTTAACTTGTTTTTTTATTTTTACAGGAGCCCACAGCTGAGAGAATTTGAACTTTTAAAGAGACTTTGGATTTTTACGTTTTAGAATTTTTACAGACTTTGGTAGTTTTAAAAGTTAGGAATGTTTTATATTGTGCTGTTTGTTAATGTGTGACATTAGGGATGGACAATAAAGGAAACGTTTGACTAACTAGTGATGTGTTTGCATGTTAAGTTGATAAGGGGTCAGTTACGTCGGGCAGTCTTGCGGTAACTTGACACAGCTAGAGCTAGCTGAGAGGGAGGACACTCAATGAGAACTCACCTCTGTAAGACTGGGCTGTAGGCAAGTCTGTAGGATATTTCTTTAGTGGTGTTCTACAAGAAAGCAGGCTGAGCAAGCCATGAGAAGCTAGCTAGCAAGCAGCGCCCTCCATGACCTCTGTGTCTGCTCCTGCCTGCAGGTTCATGCCCTGACTTCCCTCAGTGAAGGGCTGTGATACGGACGTGTAAGCCATTTCCTCTCCAACTTGTTTTTGGTCGTGCTGTTTCATTACAGCAACAGAAACCCTGACTAAGACAGTAACTTTGCTTGCCACTTTGGTTTATCCCCCGCCAGCCGCCTGGGCTCTGCCGCATTGTAGTCCCCAAATAAACACACAGGAGGCTATATTAATTATGAAGCTGTTGGCCTTGCTTGTTTCTTACTGGCTAGCTCTGACTTAAGTAATTACCCCATAATTGTTAATCTAAGTATGTCTCTTACCGGAGAATAGTTCCGGGCTCCTACCCCATGGTGTTACATCTCGAACTCTCTTGTGTTTTTCCTTCCCAGAATCCTCCTGGACTCCTAGTCCCACCCATCTAGATACCTATTGGCCAACAGTGCTTTATTAACAAATGTACAGGACTTCCCCCATCACCTCTCCAACTTGTTTTTGGTCGTGCTGTTTCATTACAGCAACAGAAACCCTGACTAAGACAGTAACTTTCTTCCTTCATCACAGCCTTGTCTAGTTCTGATGTCTGGGTCAAACTGTCTTTGCAGAATGGGTTTTGTCATGTTTCTTCCATTTCTATTTCATGAAACAGTTTGAGGAACACTGGTGTTAGCTTTAAAAGCGTGGTCTAGCCAGGTGTTGTGGAAAACACCTTTAATATCTACACGCATGAAGCAGAGACAGGTGGAGTTGAAGGCCTGCCTGATTTATGTAGAAGAATACGTCTCCAAAACAAAACAAAACAAAAAAAAAACCAAAATTTGTTGGAATTTGATTGACACTGGATACATCTAGACCTGGACTTGTCTTTTGAAATTGTATTAACTTACACTTATTAACTTTACTTATGTGTATGTGTGTTGTAACCCACCATTGATCAGTGCTGAGGAGTTGAAGTTGAATTCAAGATTCAACAGAATGTGTTTCTAGATAATTGCTGCTCAAGACACCTTTATTGGGCCTCTCTGAAGCTTTTATTCCAAGACCACTCAGGGTTCAAGGCAGGGACAGAGAAGCAATGGAAAACATAGAGTAGTTCTCATCACTCTCCCCAGATGAGGAAGGAAACATTTTTTTATCCATAGCATTCCTTGGGCAGGTGGAAGCATATATCCCAGGAGAATAAACAAAGGTCTGAAGGAGTAGAGTTCACACTGCAGGGTAAAGTAGGCAAGGGTGTGTGTGTGTGTGTGTGTGTGTGTGTGGTGTGAGTGTGTGAGTGTGTATGGTGTGTGTGTGAGAGTGTGTGTGTATGGTGTATGTGAGTGTGTGTATAGTGTGTGTGTATGGTGTGTGTGTATGTGAGTGTGTGTGTGTATGGTGTATGTGTATATGGTGTATGTGTGTGTATGTGGTGTGTGTGTATGTGTGTGTGGTGTATGTGAGTGTGTGTGTGAGTGTGTATATGGTGTGTGTGTGTGTGTGTATGTGTGTAGGCTACTTGTGGCTACTTATGTGCCACAGGATGCATGTGAAGGTCATAGGTCAACTTGTGGGAGTCATTTCTCTTCTTGCCTTCTGTGAATTCTGGGATCCAACTCAGGTCGTCAGGCTTAGTGCTAGGTATCTATTCTCTCTGAGCTATGGTGACAAACCTGGGGCTTTTCTTAGTAAGATTGAAACAGCAATGTTTTCTTTTTTCTGGTTTTGTTTTGTTTTTTAGTTTCGCTTTCTTTGTCAGCAATATTTTATTTTTTCCATATCCACAAATTGATTGTTTTTATTGTTTGATTGTTTTGTTGTTTTTTCCATTATTTTTGTTACTTTTTTTTTAGAAAAGAGCTTGCTTCACATGTCAATCCCAGTTCCCTCTCCCTCCTCTCCTCCCACACCCCCCACCATCCTCCCCCAGCCTTCCACCCTATCCCCACTTCCTTCCACATAGGGAATATCCAGAGTCTGTCATTTCATTCAGGGCAGGGTACAGGCACTCCACCAAGAGTCCAGGATGAGAGAGCATTGCTCTTTGTGTTATAGACACATGAAGTCCATTTGTATGCCAGGGATAAACACTGAACTACTGCCCAGGGCCCCATAGGTTACCCAGGCCTCTTCACTGACTCTCTGAATAGGGAGTCTGGATCAGTCCCATGCTGGCCTCCCAGCTGTCGTTCTGGGGTCCAAGAGCTCCCCCTTGTTCAGGTCAGCTGTTTCTGATGGTTTCACCAGCCCATTCTTTACCCATTTGCTCATCACTCCTCTCTCTCTGTCACTGGGTTCCAGAGGTTCAGTTGAGTGTTTAGCTGTGGGTGTTTGCCTCTGTTTCCATCAGTCTCTGGATGAACGTTCTAGGATGGCATATAAGGTAGTCGCCAAGTTCATTATCAGGGATGGGCATTTAAGGTAGTCTCTCCACTATTGCTTAGTTTGCCAGTTGGTGTCATCCTTGTAGATCATTAGAGGTCTCACTGGTGTCAGATCTCTCTTCAAACCTATAATGACTCCGTCTATTATGGTATTTCTCATCCTGTTCTCTCTCTATTCTTTCCCCACCTCAACCTTCTTGCTCCTCCATGACCTACTTTCTCCTCCTCTTCTCCCCCTCTCTTTTTCCCAGCTCCCACTTCCCCCACCCCCCACCCCCACGTGCTCCCAATCTGTTCAGGAAATCTTGTCTCATTCCTCTTTTCTGGGGTACCATGCATATCTCTCTTAGGTTCTTTCCTGTTTCCCAGACTGTCAGTGGAATTGCAGACTGGCACTCCCCTGATCCATGTCTAAAATCCATAAATGAGTGAGTACATACCATGTTTCTCTTTTAGTGACTGGGTTACCTCACTCAGGATGGTTTCTTCTAGTGCCATCCATTTGCCTGCAAATTTCAAGATTCCATTGTTTTTTCTGCTGAATAGTACTCCATTGTGTAAATGTACCACATTTTCTCTATCCACTCTTCAGTTGAGGGGCATCTAGGTTGCTTCCAGGTTCTGGCTATTACAAATAATGCTGTTTTGAACATAGTGGAACAGAAGTCCTTGTATGAATTTGCATCTTTTGGATATATGCCTAAGAGTGGCATTGCTGGGTCTTATGGTAGACTTATTCCCATTTTCCTGAGGAATCTCCATACTAATTTCCAAAGTGGGTGTATGAGTTGGCACTCCCACCAGCAGTGGAGGAGTGTTCCCCTCTCTCCACATCCTCTCCAGCATAAATTGTCTTCGGTGTTTTTGATTTTAGCCATTCTGATAGGAGTAAGATGGTATCTCAGAGTTGTTTTGATTTGCATTTCCCTGATGGCTAAGGATGTTGAGCACTTTCTCAAGTGTCTCTCAGCCATTTTACTTTTTTCATCCTTAAACATGAGTTTATTTCTATACAATGTTCTAAAAACACCCCTTAGTTTGTACATAAGATTTTTTCATTTTTAATTGTTTTATAACAACTGTATAATTCCTGATTTTAATTTTCTTTTCTCTGAAATCTGCCATGATTAAAAAAACTAAAAGGTAAAAGAAAATTAAAATGCCATGGCCAGAGGACAAGGTGGAGAAAAATAAGACAAAAATAAAACATCAATATGAAAATTCTGAGATAATGCAGTTTATAAACACAGAAATTGTTACAACAAAAATAGCTGTGATGAGCAGGTATATATATATATATATATATATATATATATATATATATATATATATATATATCCATCCATGTCTGGCATCTGACCTTGGCACCTAGGGAGCTAATTCCAGTTCATGTGTGTGCCCTGACTTCTCCTTCTCTGCAACACCCTGGCTGGGGTTTTGCAGAGAACAGCTCCCATAGCTTCTTGGACTGGGGTGGTGAGGCAGAGTATATAGGCCCTTGGTTGACAGAGATGGAAGGAGGCTGCAAGGAAAAATCATAACCCACACTTGTATACCACCCTTGGTCACCTGGGGAATCTCTGGCACCTTGCTGACCATGTATCGGCTACTGTCCCTCTTAGAAATAAAAAGGTACAGTCACCATCCACTATGAAGTGAGACCATGTAAGGGAAAGAAAATGTCTCACAGGGATCAGGCCACGTGCGAAACCTGCTCTTTTACAGGTAAGCATAGAACAGAAGTCTGGTCGCATTTAGAGCTTCCTTCTGTTATCTGGGAGGGCCAGCGACTAGCCTTCTTTTGGCCCCAACTTTGAGGATAAGAAGAGAGAAAGGTAAGTGCCCACACTGGACAAGATGCAAGGCCATAGAAGATCCTCTCTCGAGCACCAACCCCCAGTTTGAAGAACTCTGCTTGGATGGGGCTGTTGGGTAACACTATCAGCTCAGGATTCCTTTGTCAATCAGGGGCAGCTGAGATTAAGGATGGTTATCTTGAAGGAAGCCATGCCTGAGGACCAAGGAGCTGGAAACAGGACTTGTCAAGGAGGAAGAGAACTTTCCCACCAAGAGGAGTTGACCAGAACTTCTTCTCCCTCTTTCCAGTGGATGGCAGTACGGATCTCTAAGAGCTGGCCAGGTGCTCCACCTGGATGGAGCTGGTGGTAACAATGAGGCAGATGTCTTTATGATGCTCTGCTGCCTAATAGGGGGTCAGGTAAAAGGAACACTGGGGTGGAGGGTTCGGGTTGCTGTTCCCACCACCCCCACCCTGGGGAGCTGCCCCAGGAGACTGGAAGTGTGGTGATTGTGGTGATGGGGGTGGCTGCTGTTGCTGCTGCTGTTGCTGCTGCTGTTGCTGCTGCTGTTGCTGCTGCTGTTGCTGCTGTTGTTGCTGCTGTTGTTGCTGTGATGCCTGGGAAGCCTGGGCCTGGGCCTGGGCCACTACCACTGCTTGCACTTGTTGCTGAAGATCGGGAGGGTTGTGTTTGTGCATATGTTTCATAAGGTATGTTTCTGATGTATATGCCTGACTACAGAGTGTGCAGGTATACACCTTGTCTGTGTATGCTTGGTGACAACTGTGTCACTTGAAGGGTTTATCTTTGTTGTGCTGCCCTCTATGAGACTGCAGATTGGAGAGTTGTGTGAAGGCCTTCTCACACACCGGGCGTGCACATTTGTATGGTCTATCACTGGTGTGGATTCGGGTGTGCTGCTGCAGATGGGAGAGCTGGCAGAAGGATTTCTCACAAAAGTTACAACTATAGGGCTTGGCCCCTGAGTGGATACGGATGTGCTGGGCCAGGTAGGAGCTGTTGGCGAAGGTCTTGGAGCAGTGCGGGCACTTGTGGGGCTTGGTCTGCTGGGCCAGGTAGGAGCTGTTGGCGAAGGTCTTGGAGCAGTGCGGGCACTTGTGGGGCTTGGTCTCGGTGTGTGACTTGGAGTGGATCTGCATCTCCGACTTTGAGTAGAGGGTCAGTGAACACATCCAGCACCTGTAGGTCTTGCCATCTTTCTGATGGTCATCATCGTCATCGAGGGCAAGGATGTAAGTGCCATTCATCTCAGGAAGCCCTGACTCCAGCACCCGCTTCTTCTTGTGGCCCCGAGGAGGTTAAGGAGGAAACACACTGCCACCTCCACCACCACCGCCGCCTCCTTCCTCAGGGTTGATGCTACCTTCTTGGAGAGGTCAGGGACCACCTGTAGGGCTTGTGAGCCAGGGGGGAGAGCTGAGACAGTCATGGGAGCTGAAATAGGGAAGGTCTGAGCTGATGAGGCTGTGGTCACATGAGAGCCTGAGGGGGGATGTGATTACCAAACCAGGACCCGCAGTCATCAATCCTGTAGATGGCACAGGGACCGCAGTAATGTTCTGAGTAACAGAGGCCTCATTGTGTGGGGTCAGCTGCTCTGACTTGGACTCTGTGTCCATGCTGATGCCAGAGGACAGGGACACTGAGGCAGGCACTGTCAGCAATGTGGGATAGTGAGGTGGCGCCTGTCCACAGCCCTTTTCTGGCAATAGCTGATCCTTCATCTTGTTGATGAACATTGTGTTTTCAATCTGCCCTGAGACTGTGGGGATAGAAGGCCAGAAGCATGGGTTAGAATTGAAGTGAGACTCTTCCATTCTGCCCTCTCTCTCTCTCTCTCTCTCTCTCTCTCTCTCTCTTTCTCTCTCTCTCTCTCTCTCTCTTCCTCCTGATGTCTTATTCCTTCTCCTTCCCAGCGCTCCTGAGCCAGCACGCAAGAGGGGCTGCGTTTGCAGGGAAGGGAGGGAGCTGAGGCAGTGGGAGGACCCCCAGGCTGTTGGATGGGGGACGAAATGCAGGGTGCACGCATGCAAGAGAGGGACCCCACAAGCGCAGGCTCTGTGCGAGACACCCGCAGGGCTGGGGGGTGGGGCGAGGCAGTGTGTGTGTGTCCCCCCTCCCTCCTCTCAGCCATTTTAGACTCCACTATTGAGAATTCTCTATTTAGTTCTGTACCCCACTTTTTAATTGGATCCTTTGGTGTTTTGGAGACTTGCTTCTTGAGTTCTTTGAAAATTTTGGAGATCAGCCCTCTGTCAGATATGGGGTTAGTGGATATCTTTTCCCATTCTGTGGGCTGCCTTTTTGTCTTGTTGACTGTGTCTTTTGCCTTATAGAAGCTTCTTAGTTTTGGGAGTTCCCATTTGTTAATTGTCAATGTCAGTGTCTGTGCTACTGGTGTTATGTTCAGGAAGTGGTCTCAACATACCAATTTCTTGAAGAGTATCTCCCACTTTCTCTTCTAAGAGTTTCAGTGTGGATGGATTTATGTTGAAGTCTTTCATCCATTTGGACTTAAGTTTTGTGCATGGCGATAGACATGGATCTATCTGCAGTCTTTTGCGTGCCAATATCCAGTTATGCCAGCATCATTTGTTGAAGATGTCTTCTTTTTCCCATTGTATAATTTTAGCTTCTTTATCAAAAATCAAATGTTCATAGGTGTGTGGGTTAAATCAGGGTTTTCAATTCAATTCCATTGGTCTACCTGTCTATTTTTGTGCCAATACCAAGATGTTTTCAGGACTATAGCTCGATAATAGAGCTTGAAGTCAGGGATGGTGATGCCTCCAGAAGTTCCCTTATTGTACAGGGTTGTTTTGGTTATCCTGGATCTTTTGTTTTTCCATATAAAATTGTTTTTTGTTCTTTCAAGATCTGTGAAGAATTGTGCTGGTATTTTGATAGGGATTGCATTGAATCTGTAGATTGCTTTCGGCAAGATTGCCATTTTTATTATGTTGATCCTACAATACAAGAGTATGGGAGATCTTTCCATTTTCTGATGTCTTCTTTGATTTCTTTATTTAGAGACTCAAGTTCTGGCTATTCAGGTTTTTCACTTACTTCTTTGGTTAATGTTATCCCCAGATATTTGATGCTGTTTATAGCTATTGTAAAGGTTGATGTTTCTCTGATTTCTTTCTCAGCCAATTTATCATCTGTATATAATAGATATGATTTTTTGAGTTAACCTTGTATCCTGACAGGTTTTTATCAGCTGTAGGAGTTCCCTGGTAGAGTTTTTCGGGTCACTTATGTAAACTATCATATCATCTGCAAATAGTGAAAGTTTGACTTCTTCTTTTCCTATTTGTATCCCCTTGATCTCTTTTGTTGTCTTATTGCTCTAGCTAGAATTTCAAGTACAATATTGAAGAGATATGGAGAAAGTGGACAGCCTTGTCTTGTTCTTGATTTTAGAGGAATTGCATTAAGTTTCTCTCCACTTAGTTTGATATTAGTTGTTGGTTTATAGTATATTGCTTTTATTATGTACAGGTATGTTCCTGTTATCCCTGATCTCTCTAGGACCCTTATCATGAAGAGGTGTTGGATTTTGTCAAAGGCTTTTTCAGCATCTAGTGAGATGATCATGTGGTTTTTCCTTTGCAGTTTGTTTATATGGTGGATTACACTGATAGATTTTCTAATGTTGAACCATCCCTGCATCCCTGGGATGAAGCCTACTTCATCATGGTTGATAATTTTTCTGATGTGTTCTTGCATCCGATTTGCTTATATTTTATTGAGTATTTTTGAATCGATGTTCATGAGGGAAATTGGTCTGTAGTTCTCTTTCTTAATTGTGTCTTTGTGTGGCTTGGGTACCAAGGTAATTGTAGCCTCTTAAAAAGAATTTGGCAGTGAACCTCCTGCTTCTATTGTGTGGAACACTTTGAGGAGTATTGGAATTAGCTCTTCTTTGAATTTCTGGTAGAATTCTGCACTGAAGCCATCTGGGGCTGGGCTTTTTTATTTTTTGGTTGGGAGACTTTTGATGACTGCTTCTATTTCATTAAGGGTTATAGTCTGTTTAGATTGTTTATCTGTTCTTGATTTAGTTTTGGCAAGTGATATCTATCCAGAAAATTGTCAATATTTCCTTTAAAATTTCAAATTTTGTGGAATACAGGTTTTCAAAGTATGCCCTGATGATTCTCTGATTTCCTCAGTGTCCGTTGTTATGTTCCCCTTTTCATTTCTGATTTTGTTAATTAGCATGCCTTTTGGTTAGTTTGGACAAAGGTTTGTCTATCTTGCTGATTTTCTCAAAGAACAAACTCTTTGTTTCATTGATTCTTTGCAATGTTTTCCTGGTTTCTTCTTGATTTAAGCCCTCAATTTGATTATTTCCTGGCATCTACTCCTCCTGGGTGAGTTTGCTTCTTTTTGTTCTAGAGCATTCAGTTGTGCTATTAATTCTCTAGTGCGACTGTTCTCCAGTTTCTTCATGTGGACACTTAGTGCTATGAACTTTCCTCTCAGCACTGTTTTCAGAGTGTCCCATAAGTTTGGGTATGTTGTGTCTTCATTCTCATTGAATTCCAGGAAGTCTTTAATTTCTTTTTTTTATTTCTTCCTTTTCCCAGGGATGGTGTAATTGTGCATTGTTCAGTTTCCATGAGTTTGTAGGATTTCTGCGACTTGTGTTATTGTTGAATTCTAATTTTAATGATGATAATTCTAATTTTAATGATAAGATACAGGGGTTTATTCCAATTTTTTGTATCTGTGGAGGTTTGCTATGTTTCTGATTATGTGGTCTATTTTAGAGAAGGTTCCATGTGGTGTTGAGAAGAAGGTATATCCCTTTGTCTTTGGATGGAATGTTCTATAGATGTCTGTTAAACTCAGAACTAACTTCTGGTATTTCTTTTGTTTCTTTGTAAAGTTTCTGTCTGGAGGTCCTGTCTAGTGGTGAGAGTGGAGTGCTGAAGTCTTCTACTACTAGCATGTGAGATTTTATGTGCAATTTGAGCTTTAATAATGTTTCTTTCACGAATGTGGGTGCCTTTGTATTTGGGGCATAGAAGTTCAGAATTGAGACTTCATCTTTATGGACTTTTCCTTTGATGAATATGAAATGTCCTTCTTTTGATTGATTTTAATTTAAAGTCTAATTTGTTAGATATTAGGATTGCTACACCAGTTTGTTTCTTGGGTTCCTTTGATTGGAAAATCTTTTTTTCCCAGCCCTTTACTCTGAGGTAATGTCTGTCTTTGATGTTGAAATATGTTTCTTGTATGCAGCAGAAGGATGGGTTCTGTCTTTGTATCCATTCTGCTAGTCTTATCTTTTTATAGGCAAGTTGAGACCGTTGATATTGAGGGATATTAATGACCATTGATTGTTGATTCTTTTTTATTTTTGATTTATTGGTAGTGGTGTTATTGTATGTAGGTTTTCCTCCCTTTTTCTTTTCGTGTTTTGATAAAGTGGTATTATCAATTGCCTATGTCTTTGTGGGTGTAGTTATCTTCGTTGGGTCGAAGCTTTCCTTCCAACACTTTCTGTAGGGCTGGATTCATGGATATGTATTGTTTAAATTTGTTGTGGAATATTTTGTTTTCTCCATCTATGGTAATTGAAAGCTTTGTAGTCTGGGGTGGCATCCTTGTTCCCTTAGTGTTTGTAGGACATCTGTCCAGGATCTTCTGGCTTTCATAATTTCCATGTAATTAGGATAGGTCTGCCTTTATATGCTACTTGGCCTTTTTTTTTTTTTTTTGGTTTTTCGAGACAGGGTTTCTCTGTGGCTTTGGAGGCTGTCCTGGAACTCACTTTGTAGACCAGGCTGGCCTCGAACTCACAGAGATCCGCCTGCCTCTGCCTCCCGAGTGCTGGGATTAAAGGCGTGCGCCACCAACGCCCGGCACTTGGCCTTTATCTTTAGCTGCTCTTAGTATTTTCTCTTTATTCTGTAGGTTTGATGTTTTGATTATTATGTGGTGAGGGGACTTCTTTTTCTGGTCTAGCCTATTTGGCGTTCTGTAAGATTCTTGTATTTTCATACGCATATCCTTCTTTAGGTTAGGGAAGTTTTATTCTATGAATTTGTTGAATATGTTTTCTGTGCCTTTGAGCTGTATTTCTTCGCTTTCTTCTATACCTATTATTCTCAGGTTTGGCTTCTTCATGGTGTCCCATATTTTCTGGATATTTTGTGTTAGGGATTTGTTGGACTTGAGACTTTCTTTGGTTGATGACTGTATATCCTCTAATGAGTCTTCAACACCTGAGATTCTCTCTTCCATCTCTTGTATTCTATTGGTTATACTTTCATCTGTAGTTCCTGATCGTTTACCCAGTTTTTCTATTTCCAGTATCCCCTCATTCTGTGTTTTCTTTATTGTTTCTATTTCAGCTTTCAATCCTTCAACTGTTTGAGTTGTTTCATTCATTTGTTTGGTTGTTTTTTCTTGGCACTCTTTAGATTCTTTAAGAGATTTGTTTATTTCTTGAATTTTTTGGTTCGTCTTTTCCTCCATTTCATGTATTTTTTGTTTGTTTTTTCTTCTATTTCTTTAAGGAATTTCCTCGTTTCCTCTTTGAGGGTCTCTATCATCTTCATAAAATACATTTTAAGGTCTGTCTCTTCTGCTTCATCTATGTTGTACTTTTCAGGTCTTGCTGACATAGGGTCTCTAGATTCTGGTGGAGTCATGTTGGTCTTTCTATTGCTGAGTATGTTCTTATACTGTCTCTTCCCATCTCTTCTTCCAGTGGGTGCAGGTGGGGTCTCTCTGTCTCCACTGGTCTCCTTTCCTGAAGCTGGGGTGGAGTCTGGAAGGGCTCACATCTTTCCTGTGTGGGTGGGTCCTCTTGATGCCAGGAGCGGCCCCTGGAAGACTGAGGGAGTGGGTGATAGGCAGGAAAGGGGTCCCAGAAGGACCCAAGGTCACCTGGAGCTGGGCATGCAGGTGTGGGGAGAGCTGCGGGTTGGTTCTAGGAGGACTGACGTCACTCCTGTGTGTGCAGGTCCTCTCAATGACAGGAACAGCCCCCAGAAGATTGAGGGAGCGAGTGATGGATGGGGAAGGAGTCCCTTGGAGGACCCAAGCTCACCTGAAGCTTGGTGCAGTGGGGGGGGTGGTTGGGGGCTGGGGGGAGGCCTGGAAGGACTTATGTCTTTCCTATGTGGGCGGATCCTCTCAATGCCAGGAGAGCAGCCCTGGAAGATTGAGGGAATGGGTGATGGGCAGGGAAGAGGTCCCAGGAGGACCCAAGCTCACCTGAAGCTGGGTGCGCAGGTATGGAGAACAGCAATGTTTCCTTACAGATTTTTCTTCTTTTTGAATTTTGAGACAGTGTCACTATGTAGTTTGGCTATCCTAGAACTTACTTTTTAGAAATCTACCAGCCTCTGTTTCCCAAATGCTGGGATTAAGTAGTGCAGGCCACCATGCCTAGTTTCTCAGAGATTATTTTTTTATTTTATTTTTTAATGAGTATTCCTGTTTTGCTTCATATATGTCTGTGTACTACTTGTTTGCCTGTTGCCCCTGGTGTCCAGAAGAGGGTGTTAAATCCCATAGAACTGGAATTACAAACAGTAGTGAGCTGGGATTCTAATCCAGACCCTCTGCAAGAGCAGCCAGTGCTCTTAACTACTGAGACTCAATTTCATTGGTTGTTGGGAATGTTTCAGTTATTTTAATCTTTATTTAACTGATAAGTTATCTAAAAGTTTACCCACTTCTACTAGATTTTCCACGTTTTTGGAATATAAATTTCCAAACTATTTTCTAAGGATTCTCTGTAGCTTGTGGAATCTGAAAAATCTTTCCATATTTTTCACATCTAATTTTACTAATCTTGATCTTACTTTCCTTTTAGTTATTTTGGCTAGGAATTTGTCAATCTTACTCATTTTCCCAAAGAGTCAAACCTTAATTGATATACTGATCTATATATTATTCTTTTATGCTCTAATTCATTCATTTCTACCCTGGTCTTTATTATTTTTTGATATTTGCTGCTCTGGTGTTGTTTTCCATGACCTTGAAGTGCATGATGGTAAGTGAGTATGTGGTCATGGCTGCAAATGTTCCTCTTAGAATTGTTTTATCCTTATCCCAAAGGTTCCTGTAGGTCATGCTTGCATTTGCATCCAGTTCTAGAATTTTGTAATCTGCCAGATTTCTTCCCTGACCATGTGGCATCAGACATATTGCTCAGTCTCTATGTTTGTGTAGTTCATGCAGGGTTGGTTTATTTATTATTTTTTTATTTATTTCCAGTTTTATTGAACTGTGGCCTGATAAGATAGATGAGATCATTTCAAATTTTTTTTTCTGAGTCAGGGCTTCTTTGGTTGCCTTGGCTATCCTGGAACTTACTCTGTAGACCTGGCTGGCCTTGAACTCATGGAGATCTGCCTGCCTTTGCTTCCTGGGATTAAAGGTGTTTGCGACCATGGCCCAGCTTCAATTCTTTTATATTCAGTAAGACTTGATTTGTGACTTAGAATATTACCTGTTTTAGAGAAGATCTCCATGGGCTCTTAACCATTGAGCAACAACATGTATACAAGATGTAGAAATGAATTTAGAATCAGTTATAGCCCCTTGACATATCGTCGTGGATGACACACATAAAAAAAGCTAAACTGATGAGGAATAAACTATGAATGTAAAAATTAATTAGGGCACATATGGAAATAGCAAGTGGGTGAGATAATGGAAGGAGACAGGCAAAGAGGAGAAGGGAGTTGGAGCAGAGACTCGAAGAGAAGGAGGGACCTGGAGAAGAATATAAGATAAAAGAGCAAGAGACTAGAAAACAAAACAAAAGGAAAACATCAAGAAGACTTCCTACATGGAACAACTTCCCCAAAACTCGAGACTAATGTTAAGGGAATAAAAAATATAAAATTTTTAAACAAGCCAGGCATGGTGTCACACACCTTTAATCCCAGGAGGCAGAGGCAGGTGGATCTCTTGAGTTTGAGGTCAACCTGGTCTATACAGATCTAGTTCCAGGACACACTTGATTTTGTATTCTGTGGTGTGGACAGAATCTCATTCTCTGGATACCCTGGGACATATCCCCAGGGTGACCACTTTAACTGTGGGTTGTCTCTCAAGTGCTGAGAGTGTGGGAAGCAACCACATCACTGTACTGAGATCAGTAGCACCAGGACCTGCCTTTGTTCTTCCAAGTCTCCTGGGCATTAGTTCCCCTGCTAGAGGAATGCAGCTGTGGGTATCAAGTGACACCTCCGCCCCCCCCCAGCTCAGGGTTATCAGGTTCTGCAGCAAAGAAAGACAGCTCGGCTGCCCCAGGGTCTGATGCATGCTCCCTCTCAGGCTCGGAGCTCTCCCGCTCCAGGGCACTTCTCAGTTGGTGAGATCTGTTCCTGGCAGTTGAAGGTGAGGTTCTCTCCCTAGGCTCTCATCAACCTGAGCCAGGTTCTTGTTGCCTGCACTCTTGAGCTCACCAAGGTCCAGACTGTCTGCTCTCCATAATTGTTTTTCTGGACCTTCCATCACCAATGGGCTTTGGCAGGCCAAATTGAGGCTCCCCGGCCTGTGGATGTCCCCTCACCTCATTCCCTTAAGGCAGCTCAGATTTTGGTTTGGTTTCCAACTTTTTAGTTATCTTACAGGGTCACAAGTTTCTTATAATCCAAGCATGTTGGTTTAGTTGACCTTTCCTGGCCCATCCCCTTCCATCTCCCCATCTCCTCCCCACTTAAACCCTTCCTCCTCCTCCAGTGTTCCTCCCTCTACTTTCATGTGATGTGTGTCCTGTTATCTTTTCTACTCCATTTTCTAAGTCTCCCTCCCCTGCAGGCCCCTTTCTAGTTTCCTGGCCCCTTTCCATATACCTACTCCTTCATAAATACCCATATCCAAAGTTAGACTCTAGGATCCTCATATGAGGCAGAACACACAATGTTCATCTTTCTGAGTCTGGATTACCTTATTATAATAGTTTCCAATTCCATTCACTTTCCTGCAGGCTTTATTTTTCTTTATGGTTAAATAAAATTCCACTATGTGTCTTACCACATTTTCATTATCTGTTCACCATCTGGGCTGGTTTTGTTTCCTTGTTATTGTGACTAGAGTAGCAATAACCACGAATGAGCAAGTATCTCTGTGGCAGAATGAAGTCCTCTGGGTATGCCCTGGAACCTTGGTTACAATAGATGCTCTCAAGATGGTGTCCTGCGTCTCTGTCCTAGTGATTCGGTGTTACAAAATGGGATTTCTCTCTACTGCTAATCTACCGCTTGTTTCATTGAAACCTGCAGCTGGATTTGAGGCTCATGAGGGCTGTGGCTTGTTCTGAGGGTAGGACTGCCCAGGTTTCCTGGGGTTTCCTATTGGCTACGGTTTTTACATTCCCAACCCTCCCTAGGAGCTGAGGATCCAAGGCAGTGCTTGGCCTGCTGCTCCCTGTGGTGGTGTCTCTTTGTCTCTTTCCTGTTCTTTCCAATATTTTTCTTCCTTCTCTTTGTTCCTGTTCTCTCCAATATTCTTCCTTCATGGGTTTCTGGAAACTTCACTCTCCCTCTTTTTATTGTTTATTTATCTATTTTTTTTTTTTGAGACAGGGTTTCTCTGTGTAGCGTTGTAGACCAGGCTGGCCTCAAACTCACAGAGATCCGCCTGCCTCTGCCTCCCAAGTGCTGGGATTAAAGGTGTGCGCCATCACCGTCTGGCTTGGAGAAATTATTAAAACATTCATTAGCTGGACATTCACTATGACCCTGTGGACCATTGCTACATAGCTGACAATGAACAGCTTTGTAACAGTTACAAATTTCTCCCTCAAAATATAAAATGCAAAGCTACCCACTGCTAAATGGAGAACAGCCAAATTTGAGAAGCACAGTGAGAAAAACCTAATGCACTTCTTGCATCACTGGACTGAAAGTTGGACAAAACACAATGTGTAAATGTGAGAATATAAAAGATATTAAAGTTCAGTGAAAAACTCCTATAATGGACATTAATTTGTTATGGGTAGGCAGCTGCGGTCCCGTGATCTTGACTCCCCCCCCCCCCACTTAGGTTTATTCATCTCTTTGCATTACTGTAAAACCTGATGGTAGCCATCTTGGTTTGTGTGAGAAGGTATGCTCATCTCCACTCACAGCTGCCTCATGACTGAGAAAAGCATCTGTTAGGAATAATGCAGAGCGGGCTGGGACCGCAGGTGACAGGTCCCGCCAGTGATGGATGGGGGTGGGGGAGGAAGTGGAGTTTGGGGGGTGGATGGGGAAACAGACCTGCAGACATGACTCACATTGAAAGTTTTTTTTTTTTTTTTGTTTTGTTTTGTTTTTTTTTTTTTTGGTTTTTCGAGACAGGGTTTCTCTGTATTGTCTTGGAGGCTGTCCTGGAACTCGCTTGGTAGACCAGGCTGGCCTCGAACTCACAGAGATCCACCTGCCTTTGCCTCCCAAGTGCTGGGATTAAAGGCGTGCGCCACCAACGCCCGGCTACATTGAAAGTTTTATTGAGTAAGATGTAAAAAAAAATAAGGTAAAGTGACACAGAGATAGGGCAGAAGGGTGTGTGTGTGTGTGACTATGACAATAGAGAGGTCCTGTCTGGCCTCCAGAAACACGGTGGAAGGGGGGCGGAAGTGGGTGGAGCCTTTCTTTTAAAGAGCCAGAGTACATACACCTGCCGTGGAGAGGAGGGTGAGAGGCGGGGCCAGGTTTGCCTGGCTTACAACAGCATCTTTCCCTGTGCTCTCTGGCAAAGTGTGTACCTTGTCTGGAAATTTCCTACTTTAAAGTCCTCACTTGCGTCTTTGCGGAGTCGTATGGGATCCATAAAGATTGCTGCTAGATATGCTATGAAAGTATTCTCTATTTTCTACCACTGTGTGTCTTATCTTTTTTCTTTTTTTTAAACCATAACTATCTAGTTTTCTTTTTTAAGATTTATTTATTATATGTACAGTGTTCTGCCAGCATTGTACCTTTGCATGACAGAAGAGGGCACCAGATCTCATTACAGATGGCTGTGAGCCACCATGTGGTTGCTGGGAATTGAACTCAGGACCTCTGGAAGAGCAGTCAAAGCTCTTAACCACTGAGCCATCTCTCCAGCCCCTTGTCTTTTTTCTTGATACTATCTAGCCCTTTGACCTACAGAATTTTAAATTTCAATGAAAGGTAACATTTTTTCTTTTGACTTGGTATCATATTAAAAAAAATTCCTTAATCTAAAATTGCCAGAGACCTGCTACATCTGGGGTGGGGGAGGGGGAGGGTGGAGGGGTGAGGGGAGAAGTGAGGGTTCCAAAGAGGATGTGTGGCAGCAGTGGGGGGTGGGGAGAGGAGGCAGACACAATCTGAGGGTGAATTGGGAGAGCTCTCAGAGGCTTTTAACTGACGAAAGACTGCACCTTTTATATTGTACAGTTGCACATAGAATTAAATGGGAGACAAGGGGCATGTGAGCTGGGGTGTGGCTTGAGATCAGGCATTGAGGAAGCCAGCATTGACCTTGACAATAGGCACCAGTTATTAATGAAGGGCCACAAATTTCTCTGGCTAGAGTTAAGAAGAATGTCTGCTTTATCAAGCAGGAACTTTCCTCAAGCCCCCAAGGGAACTGACACCTTTATTCAAATGCCTGACCTTGGGAAAACACTTCTGGGGAGCAGACACTAAACTGCAATTTCTTAGTCTTATTATATGGGCCTGTTCCCCTCATAACACTCCCAAAGGGAAGGTCTTACTCTTTTCCCATTATACTGGACCATTCTGATTTCTCTGTATTTAGTAACTGAGCTCTTGCCCTTAACGGCCTCAGGCTTGGGATCTGAGTTGAAGGTATTTCATCTTTGGGATCAGGTGTGACTAGTCAATCTCTAACTTTCCTGTTCTTGGTGTGACTAGGAGGGCACGATGGAATTCCTGGTATTTTTTTCTAAAGAATTACTTTGAATAGAGAGGCTACCATTGTACACATTTTCATCCTTTACCAAAGCCCACACAGAATTTCCCCAAAGGAAAGGCACTGATATTGAGAATCATTAAAAATGAAAGTGTAAAGGTGCCGAGAAGTGTGGTCTGCAATGCTGTAATGTGGAACTTTGCCAAGCAGCAATGGTCACCTTGTGGTCCTCGCCATAAAACCTCAAAGATTTACACGTAAATTTCTCCTTAAAGTTTCAAATTTTTAGATTTTTTTTTCCTTCGAGACAGGGTCTTACTATGTAGCTCAGGCTGTCCTAGAACTGGATCTGTAGACCAGGCTGGCCAAGAACTTAGAGATCCACCTGTCTTTGCCTCCTGAGTACCGGGACTAAAGGTGTGTGCCAGTGTATTTCAAGATTCATCGTCAACATCAGAAATGTTTCTCAATCTAGTCTACTGTGGCGGCTTCCCAGTGTATTTTTGACTTACTGTGATGTCACTACAATGTGATGGCATCTCTCTATCCTCTTTGCTACACTGGGAGCCTCATGTCCAGGGAGTCAAGGTCACAGTCATGAATGTGGTTTTCTTTGCTTCCTAGTCTTCTGTCTCACTTCATTGTATATCTGTGATGACCCTATAGGTTTGTTTGTTTGTTTTTTGAGACATTGTATCACTGTGTAGTCCTGGCTGTACTGGAACTTGCTCTCTAGACCCATCTGGCTTTTAACTCACAGAGATCCTCCTGCCTCTGCCTCCGGAATGCTGAGATTAAAGGGTGCACCACTGTGCTTGCCTCATCTGTTTTTTTTTTTTTTCTTTCCAAAAAAGGTTTCTGTGTAGCCCTGGTTGCCCTGGAACTTACTCTGTAGACCATGCTGGCCTTGAACTCTGAGATTGGCTTGCCTCTTGAGTACTGGGCTTAAAGCTGTGTCATACCACAACCTGGAGGCCCTGTATTTCTTTTATTGAGCTTAGTGCTGCCCACCTTGGGATTTAGCTTTTTTGTTGTTCTCTGTAGGAGACAGTAAGCCGTCTTGACCTCTCTGGAACTTGCATGTATTCCTTGGGGGCTATACATAAATCTGTATCTGGAAACAGATGATTTTGGCTGTCTCCAATCCGAGTGTCATCTTTTCCTCGCCTAATTGTCCCAGTGTGTTTGTGTGCTGTGTTGAAATACACACACACACACACACACACACACAATTTCATACATGCACATGTGTATTGAGATAGTCCAACAACAATGTTCCTAACATCTCCTACTCTTGTTGATCCCCTTTTCTTCCCATTTAGTTCCCTTCCTGTTTGTCCTTTTTAATCAACTGAATTTAGGGTTGCTTGTATGAGCCAGTGTTCCTCAGGGAAGGGTGGGACCTCGGGAGCCCTTCTTGCATCTGTGGTGGAAAGAAGTAGAGTTTTGTGCAGTTTTCCACTGCTGCAGTGTTCATGATTTCAGCAGCCCGCCCATGAAGCTCCTGTGAGTATGGTGGATATTGACGCTTTTGTGTGTGTGTGTGTGTGTATGTGAGAGAGAGAACCTAAGGCATTATGCTTAGTCAAGGAATATGCTGTTGAGCCATGTGTCCAGAAGGCTGCATCTTAAAAGGTTGAAGAAGCCGCCAGGGAATTCATTCGAACCTGGGCCTATTCCTTGTGAGAAATTCCTCTTGAAAAAAAAACAAAACAAAACAAAACAAAAAAAAACCTTGATTATTTTGAGGACTAATTTAATTCTTTGTTATGTACATTTCCTGGATCTTATTTCATGAGTCAACTCTCGTAGCCTTTGTTTTTCTAGGAAATTTATTCATTTGGTCTAGAATGCCATTTTTATTATTTTTGTAAGCATTTGTTTAGGTTATTTATGAAAATGCCTCACTTTTTATTTGGTAACACCTCTATAGCTTGAATTCTAATTGCTCTTAATAATAAAACCCGAGTCAGATATAGGGGTAAATGCTGGAAGAGCAGAGAAGCAGAGCAGCAGCCTCTAGCTCTTAGTCTGCCGAATCATCAGACCGAATGAGCATCCTGTCTCTAGGAATCCTCAGACTGAATGTAATGTGCTCCTGTCTCCTCCTGCCTTATCTTCCTCTCTCTACCCAGCCATATCACTCCTGTCTCCATCTCCCTAGTGCTGGGATTACAGGCTTGTGATCCCAAGTACTGTGCTCAAAGGTGTGAGCTCTGTTTCTCTTTTAGACTGATTCAATCTTGTGTAGCCCAGGGTGGCTTTGATCCCACAGAGATCCATCTACCGCTGTCTCTGAGTGCTGGGATTGAAGGTGTGTGCCACTACTGCCTGGCCTTTGTGACTAACTAGTGTGGCTAGCTCCTCACTCTGATATTCAGGCAAGCTTTGTTACAGCACAAACAAAATATCACATTATCTGTACTTTCATTTTGGATCTGGTAAATCCGAGTCTTCTCTCTGGTTAGTGTAAGCATTTGTCAATTTGATCTTTTCAGAGAAGCAACTTTTAGTTCCATTTTTAATGTTATATAGCCTACATTTCATTCATATCCCAATTTCCTTTTATTTAAACAGGCTGTATTTGAGTGCACACTCTATTAGCTCAGGGCATCAATTTTCAGCAGTACACATAATACCTGCCCTTTATATGGTGTCTTCCCACTGTGTCATTATTGACTATCTTTATAATTTTTATGCCCACCAATGTAGATTTAGTTATATTAATGCTGATCCTTAAGTAACGACACAATTTTTGCATTCTTTAGCATACCGGTAGACTCCATTAATCCCTGCATTTGCGAGGCAGAGGCAAGAGAGGGTCTCTGAGTGTTAGACTTGGCCTATGTAGTGAGTTCCAGGCCAGCCAGGGATAGACCTTTTCTTAAAAACCAAAACCCAAACATCACAATACAGACAGCATATTGCTGGTTTCTCAGTGCAACTAAAATGTTATGTTTGAATTACACTGCAGCTTAGTAGGTGTGCAATGGCAGTATATCTAACAAAAAACCCTCATGAAAACTTTATTACTAAAAATGTTAACAGTAACACCAGAGTGCCATTTCTCTCTGTGTGTGAGTGAGTGTGTGTGTGTGAGTGAGTGTGTGTGTGTGTGTGTGTGTGTGTGTGTGTGTGTGTGTGTGTGTGGTGTTTGGTTTCTTGAGACAGAATTTCTCTGTGTATTCCTGCTGTCCTGGAACTCCCCCTGTAGACCAGGCTGCCCTTGAGCTTAGAGGATCTGCCTGCCTCTGCCTCCCAAGTACTGGGATCAAAGTTGTGCACCACCACTGCCCAGATGAGTGCTGTTTCTTAAAATGAGGCTAGATGACTGCATTACACACAATTGCACTGCAGCATGCAATGCTGTGCAACAGTATTTTACCCACAATGGTGTCCTTCAAAAAAGCAGTCAAGACCCAACCCCTGCAGTTCAGTCAACAGCAGATCCCTGCTAGATCAGTGATGCCCTCTGCTCATCTCAAGCATGTGATCCCTGTAATATAACCACCTATAAAGCAGAGATTAAGCTTAGTATCACAAAGATAATTTTGTTAGGATTCATGAATGATTGTATGGGCTTTCTTTTTCTATTATCCCATGAAGACAAGGTAAAAACCACACAGTTAAGGGTGTTTTGAAAGTAAACTGGTATTGCTGTCTCCAAGACTGGTGTACTAAAAGCATGCTGGATGGAATTTTACTGCTTAAGGGCTATCATGTGAGATAATTTTTCTATTTCTATAGCTATGCTACAATATTTAGCAAAGCTGAACATAGTTATGGTTGGGAAATGCAAAGACTAGTCTGCATCTAAAGTGACTATGCTGGCTAAACCCACACTCCCGTCCTGTTTTCCCCACATGTCACCGAATGTAGAACAGAAGGCCTGCTCTTGATGGATACGATGTCTGTGCAGTCAGCAGATGAGAGAAAGCTGCTGGCTGCCCAAGGCTCTTGGAGAAGTTGCTGCTGTGGACAGATCAGGGTAAGTTTGTGATAGCTGCTACTACAGCTCATTAAGTTCATCATTAAAGTTCAACTTGAGGCTCTCAGAAACAGTCTCGACGGTAACACTCACCAAACCTTGGCATGTCACTGGCCACATGCCATCCCCGTCTCTGCTTGTTTCTCTAAAAGAACTTGGATGACTTCTTACAATTAAGACTAGACAAATGGGATATTTGGAGTTAGTCTGGGGCTGACTGCTTTCTTGTCACCATAACCAAGATCTGTTGTATCATCAATGTCATCTTTTACTAAAAAGGAATTCGAGTGAGCCATGCATTGTGTAGCTTCAGGACAATCGGGAACAACTTACTGGCCTCTATGGACTCAGTTCTGTAACCTGTAAATTTCAACCAGAGAAGAGTGGGAGCAAATAGGACAAAGTTCTTAGGACTCAATAAGCAGGTAGGGATTCCTCATTTAATGAAAATTATTAACAACATATCTCTGTCAAACCACTCTCTCTCCAACTCTGGTACATGAAGGCTTCTACTACACCATTTTAGTTTAATGCTCTAAGAAAATTTATGAAAGTAATTTTCCTTTTAGAATCAATTCTGTTAGAGACAAAGAAAACCCATTTTGCATAGATAGTTGTGAAAATTCCTTTACTCCTTTTGTATCCACACTGATTGTTTAAAAAGCAAACAGTACTAACAGCTACTTTGGTAAAAATCGTCTCCAACCTGAAGGATTACATCCTTTGGACAGGTTTTATTCCCAGTATATCAAACCCCTTGGCCATGACAGCAGCTACTGCTTCACACAAGAGCATTCGCCACATGTTCACCTTCAATACTTTCCCTGGAAAGACAAAAGGAGACATTAATTAGCTTGTTTCTCAGTTTGAAGGTCATTAAATAACAGATTTTTCCCCCCTGAACAAAGACAGCACATTCCCAGTGCTTTCTAAGTCCCCCTTGAAGTGACTATATACCACAGTAGTGAGGGACACCCTCCCCATGGACGATTCTGTTCTCAGGCTTGCCTTGTTAACATGAAGCCACCAATGACAGCGGGAGTTTCCAATACCAACACCACTTAGACACATTTTCTGCTCTGACTGGCCCCATTTCAAACTGTTACATGCCACAGCTTGTTATGAAATTTATGAAATTTAGGTTGCTGCATAAATGTCCTGGTGACACCCCTCCCAAAGATGGACAGTGGATGAGACACTTACCCGTCTGTCGATCTTTCTCCACACAGTAGCAGTTATCATAAAACTCTGTGAAAGTAGTTGCCAGCTCATATATATAATCGCAGAGAGTGTGGAGAAATAAGTCATCTAACATCTTTTGTAAAATCTCAGGGAATCGTAAGATGCACCGGCCTAGTTTCCATTCCTTCTCATGGTCCAAAACAATCTTGGTTTCCCGAGCAGCTTTCTGAAGCATCTCCTCATCAATATTGGCCAGACGTGCAATAGACCTGAAATATCAGGTAAATACCCTATAGTCAGGTACAGTTTTGTTTTGTTTTTTTTTTTTTTGTTTTGTTTTTCTTCGAGACAGGGTTTCTCTGTATTGTTTTGGAGGCTGTCCTGGAACTCGCTTTGTAGACCAGACTGGCCTCGAACTCAGAGATCTGCCTGCCTCTGCCTCCCGAGTGCTGGGATTAAAGGTGTGCGCCACCAATGCCCAGCCAGGTATAGCTTCTTTTCATGCAAAAGTACATCGTCTGGCATGACTAGTGTAAATCAGGAAACATCAGCAATTAAAACAGATTGTTGGCCCTAGTGCAGTAGAGCCCAGCTACCTGTAACCCCAGCACTTGGGAGGTAGAGGATAGAAGCCAGCCTGGAGGCACAGACACAATCAAGACCCTGGCTCAAAAACTGAAGAGATTCCCATCCTGCCTTACAAAGGCACCACATCACTCGATGCCAAATAAACAGTGTGTGAGCAGTCACCTGATTCTAGTGAAGGCATATAGCAAGTAGGCAGCCGTGTTTCCTCTGTCATCCAGCATCTTGTCAAAAGAGAAGATGTAGTCGTTCAACCGGTTATGGGACAGGTCAGCGTATTTGATACAGCCATACGCAATGGATGTCTGAGCAGCTGTCAACTCCTCTTCAGTTAAGACCTTTAGGAAAACAAACACTTCAGAGCCTCACAGGTAAGAGACCCACGTCTGAAGCATCTACAGAATTCCTATCTTTGTTTTTCAAGACCGGTTTCTCTGAGGCCCTGGCTATCCTGGAACTCAAAGATCCACCTGCTTCTGCCTTCCAAGTGCTGGGATTAAAGGTATTGGTTACCAGCACATCGATCTAAAAGTTACCTTTTTCAGTGACACAGCGATTGCTAAATTGTTCATGCTCCTAGCAAATAATCCTAATACAGTGGTTCAACCAAAGCAGCAAACAATAATTTTGTTACTACATCCAGTCATCTGGAGTTCTGTTTGGGGGAGGGACTGGAGACAGCAGCACTCTGGCCTAGTGTGAGGCCCTAGGGTCCAGCCCTACTACTTGTTTTTGAGACAGGGTTTCTCTATGTAACAGTCCTGGCTATCTTGGAACTCGTTTTGTAGACCAGGCTGGCCTTAAACTCAGAGATCTGCCTGCCTCTGCCTGGGACTAAAGGTGTGCACCACAGCCACAATGCCTGGCAAAACAAAATAAACAAAAAACAAACAAACAAACAAAAAAACCTTTTTAAAACCTAGCTAGTATACAGGGAGTGCTATACCCAACAATTTAGATTTTAAAGTTTTAGTCATCAACAATTTTACAAACTGATGAATTTGTTAAAGAATGTTTTTCTATCTTGTGACAATGTTTCAAATAAAACCATAAGATTATTGTACACAGGCTACATGTTGGGTCTGTGATAAGATTCCCTAAGGCACTCTATTCAACTGGCACACAGATTAATGAGCATTCCCACTGTATTGAAAAAACTATTGAAGTAATTAGTACAAATGCTTTTTGTAGTTCATGCATTTAAGTAGATGATGTTGGTTTTAAGTTAGTTGGTTAACAGGTTGCCTAGGGTCCCTGGCCAGGCAGGTTCACATTTATCTTTGTTAGGTATTTAAGATCATAAAATTTTAAGTTTTGCCGGGCGGTGGTGGCGCACGCCTTTAATCCCAGCACTCGAGAGGCAGAGACAGGCAGATCTCTGTGAGTTTGAGGCTAGGCTGGACCAACAGCCTCTAAAACAATAGAGAAACCCTGCCTCGTAAAACCAATATATATATATATATATATATAAGTTTTACCCCTATGCAAATGATAGTATAATATTATGTTCATCCATTGCTTTTCATATACAAAACAATGCAATGTAACTTCTAGGGCATTTTATTTTTACAAGAAAATAATTTTAAATGATACTTAATCATAACTGATCTTCATGTAACACACAAAAATAAACTAGGTAATATGCAAATTTGATAATTTGTTTAAACAGGGTCAAGTAACCCAGGTGCAACCCAGAGTCATCTGACCGTGAACTCCTGATCCTGCTGCCTCCAGCAACTAAATGCTGGGACTGCAGGTTTGTGCCATGTGGTACTGAGGGTCATCCCCAGGGCTTCAGTCATGCCAGACAAGTCATCTATTGACAGAACCACATCCCAAGAGTTTTCTTTAAACACTGTTTCTAAGGAAGGAATAAAAACCAGGTGGGAAGGAGCCAGTGTGAGAAAGGATTTCATGTGGTGAGAAAGAAATTATTGGACAGTCTGACAATGGGAAGAAACAGGGAGAAACTAAAAGCTTGAGCAAGCTACAAAGGATCTGAACAAACTGGACAAGGCATAGAAAGGATGTCTGTCTCCTCCCATTTTTTTTTGAGATAGGGTCTTGCTATGTCATTATGTAGTTCTGGTTGGCTGGAACTCTATGTATACCAGACGAGTCTTAAATTTCTGCAATCCTCCCACGATTATAGACAATGTGCCACTATGACTAACTTTAAAGGACTGGTACTAAGAAAAATCTATGATCAAGGAAAGGATAACTCAAATGCTGGTAGACTTTATGTAAAACCCAAGCATTAATACACTGATGTAAAAAAGAATCTTAATTCTGCTTAAGGCAATGAGCTTTTCTACAACTATTGGTCATTAATTCTAAAACTGTTGAAATCAGGCCTCCTGAATCAGACTCCTTTAATATTAGATTTACAGGTGCAGGCTCCCATGCCCAGTTTAAAATGTTGCTTCACCTCTGCTGCATAACCACAGCTAGAGTCCAGGTTTTCCAATGACCCTCCTTTTCATTACTTACAAACAGACCTCAAAGATTTAGAAAGCAAAATGTTTTAAAACTAAAATCTTCCCATTGTTTCTAACTCTGCCCAACAGATGACTATTATTTCTCATGGTTGGCCTATGATCAGATATTTTAAACCTTTTATATGGCAAGCTCCCTTCCTTCCTTGTGTTCTGCCTGTATACCAGAAGAGGACACCAGATCTCATTATAGATGGTTGTGAGCCACTATATGGTTGCTGGGAATTGAACTCAGGACCTCTTACATAGAAGCCCACCTCTGAGCCATCTCTCCAGTCAGGCAAGCTTCTTTATGAGGGCCTTTCATCTTGTACAGTTCAGAGCCTAATTACTGAAGTTGATAAACTGAATATGAGAAGCACTGATATGGGAAGGCTAAAATGTTCTGTTTTTGCTTGAGACAGGATGTTCTGGAGCTCAGAAATCAGTCAAACTGCCCTCAAGTATTGGGATTAAAGGCTTAGCTTGGCCAGGGTCTTGCCCTCTGTATTTAAGAAACATTGACATAAAAAAAAAAAAAGAAACATTGACATAAATATTCTTAAGAGTATTTTGGCCAGGTGGTGGTGATGCATGACTTCAATCCCAGCACTTGGGAGGCAGGTGGATCTCAGTGATTTTGAGGCCAGCCTGGTCTACAAAGTGAGTTCTAGGACGGTCAGAACTGTTACACAGAAAAACCCTTGTCTCAAAACTCCTCCCTCCCCCAAGAGTATTTTGATGTGGCTTTAACTCTTATAAAAAAAATAATAGAATATCCTTGTTTGTTGCTGAAGTCTCATCAAGACTGTATGTTTCTGATAATTTCTCAATGGAAGTAAACTTAGAGACCTAATTCTCTACAGTTAATAGCAATTTGGTATAGTCTTCCCACATTAAAAACCCATGGAACTGCGGTTCAATTGGTGCATGCCGAGCACTCACAGGGCACTGGGCCTTATTACCAGCACTATATAACTGGGAGTGGTGGTCTAAAGCCAGTACCTGGGAAACAGGCCAAGCACAGAAGTTTAGGGTCAATCTTGGCTACAAAAGCTCAACAAATCCATACTACAAACAGTCTCCTAGAGTAGGAGGGAGTAGTGGAGAGAGGGTCTGAAAAACTGAGTACTGGACATTACTTTACACTCGATTTTGAATTTTTTTTAGCATAAACCAATAGCAGTATGAGATATGTTTAACTTAAAGAATTTATTAGCCTGAGAACATAACGTGGGAGGTAGGGACAGGAACATCAGGGGTTGAAGCAAACCTTGGCCATATAAAGGGCTTGAGGCCAACTTGGGCTATGTGAGACCCTATCTCACAACAAGTCACACAGCATTTGTACTTCCATAAAATCCATTTCTATGTGTTTGTATATAAGTTAAGGAGAACTCCTGGCCTACCTTGTCTCTCTCCTTCTCCTTTAATTTGTCCATAGACCGTTTTAGTCCTTCTCCCAGCAGGTCTACAAGGCGCACAGTTTCACCTGAACGGGTTTTAAACTTCTTCCTAAAAGACATTGAAAGTCCCATTAAAAGTTCTGAATTAGACTATTCAAACCCTTGAAATGAAGGTTTGAGGGACCTAGCCACACATGGCAGCATGTGCCAAGGTAACAGGGCCATATTCCAGTTGGCTACCAGAGAAGGGCGCCAAAGAAACAGTGCTTTCCAGTGTCGACTCAAAGCACCCAGTTTTTGTTTTTTGAAGCCTCTAAGGAGCTCTATTCTACTACACTTTAATAGTGTAGTTAAAAAAAAAAAAAAAAAAAAAAGCAGCTGCCAGGCTAGAGATGGCTCACACTGACTAGCTGACTAGCACTGGCTGCTCTTCCAGAGGTCAGTCCCCAGCACTCATGTTGGGTAGCTCACAACTACCTGCAGCTTCAGGAGACTAGTATCCTATTCTGGATTTGTCCCTCCAGAAAACTTACTAAAACAAAAACCCACCACACTTGCTTCTCTGCTGGACTAACATAATAAAATGCTACCCGACAGAAAGAAAGCCAGCCATATCTACCCTTTGTCTCAAAGACTGAACAGAATGGAGGGAAATGATGGGGAAACAGAGCAAAGTAAAAATATGGACACCATTAACTTACATTTGATAGGTGTAGGGGTGAGCCCACAATACTGTCCATGCCCCAAAAGGGCTTCGTATTTATACAAAAATGAAAAGAGTGAATCTTAAATCTCAATGACTCACACTTTCTGAAGGTAAGTGTACCAACAGTTTTGACCACACTGCCAAGATCCTGTGTGAAAGAGGTACAGTCTACATGGGGAAGTGTGATGGCAGTCTAGTGTTCTTCCAATGGCCCATACTTGTCATTAAGAGGGAGCATCCTCTGGAAGAGCTAAACCATGGGAAAAGCAGCTTCGCTGAGTCTACATGACAGTGTAATAGATCCTCACTTTCTCAGTGCTCCTGGAGGACTGAGAACACGCGAAGCCTCTTCTGAAGCTGTGGGGACCAAGGTCATCATCACCAGCTTTTGGCTGTCCACTTACTTGTCTTCTCCTAGCACCACACCAAATCCAACATGTGTCACTTGAGTTACTTTAGGGTCATACCAACCAATCATTTGAGCAGCAGCAAAAATTGCCTGGAAATGTACAGCCTACGAAACGCAGAAACAGAATGACACTTGTTAGTTTTCTAATACTAATTAAAAAGACACAACTCTTCTGTGCTCAGTGATCACATGACAGTCTTGTTAGGCAAGCATTACAAAGTTCTTCTACTCCCCAGATGTGATCACCAAAAAACAAGACCCCAGTGACATTTTCTACACTCAGGTCTCAAGAGGCCAGGTGTGTTGATACATGCCTGTGATCTCAGCTGAAAAATCAGGAGTTCAAGTTCATATTTAGCTTTACAGCCAGTGTTGAGGCCAACCTAGGTTATGAGACCGTGTCTCATAAAACAAATCAAAAGATGTTTAAAGAGCAATGGCTTGAGGATACTGCGTAATATCTTGCCTGCCATATGCAAAACGGGCTCTGATCCTCACCAGAGCAAAAACAAACAAAATAGTTTCTATTAAATCTAAGTTTTTATCCAGAAAGATGGGATTACAAGTTTGAGGCCACCTGAGGCCTCATCTCATGACAACAAAAGTCACATGGCTTTTGTATTTCCATGAAGTACAATTTCTATGTGTCTATATGTTAAAATTATTTTTTTTAAAAAAGCACCTGTTTAAAAAACAAAATCAAATGTTGGGTTGCACCACTGTCACCATACACATCTGTGTAGCCGTGGCTGTCCTAGAATTTGGAGATCCATCTGCGTTTGCTTCCTCAGGCTAGGGATAATCTGTATGTTCAGAAAGTAGCTTAAAAGCTAGGTTCAACCTTGTTCTTTCTCCAAAGATGTATCATCAGTATTCTGTATTGTAAGTTTCTAGTGAATTTTTTTACAATCTTTAAGTGCCAAATGCAACCAGACCCTAGACATATCCAACTTACTTGTCCATTGTCCACCACATAGATAACCTTATTTGCTTTTTCCTCAAATAGTCTCTGTTTGATAGCAGCCAGGTCGGAAGTATCATAAGTATAGCCCCCATCTGATTTCACTATGGTTAACGGTATGGAACACCCGGGCACAAAGACAATTTTTCTGCCATCATCTACTTGCACATATCCTAGCAACAAAGAAAAACAAAAACCCTCATTAACAAAGTGAAAAGAGCCTTCCTGGAACCAGAATCCTAGGTTATTCTAGGACCACTGTGTTAAGAAAATGAAGCTTATATATTTTTGTGTGTGAGAGAATGTGGTGGTGCATGGTGAATGTGGACGGAGGCCAGGACACCTGTTGGGAACTGGCACTCTGTTCCTACCATGTGGGTCTCAGGGACTGAACTCAGACACCAGGCTCGGCAGCAGGTACCTCTACCTGCAGAGCCTTCCCACCAGCCCTGTGAGCATCTTAAAAGATTACTAAAGAGCTGAGGAATTGCCGGGCGGTGGTGGCGCACGCCTTTAATCCCAGCACTCGGGAGGCAGAGGCAGGCAGATCTCTGTGAGTTCGAGGCTGGGCTGGACCGATAGCCTCCAAAACAATACAGAGAAACCCTGTCTCGAAAAACCAAAAAAAAAAATAATAATAATAAAGAGCTGAGGAATTGTTGTGATTATTCCCACATGATCTATTACCATAGGGCACAGGTCAAATATGACAGCAAAGCTCTAAGTCACACTCCATCTGATCAAACTCTGACATGACACTCCAACGGAAGTATCCACTCAGCAAACAAAATAATGTATGTGCTTTGCTTTCTGGGTAGAACCATAACCTTCCTCTGGAAGGAGAATAGGACCTCTTAATGTACTCAAACATAGCAAGATTTAGTATCTGGACTAAGGAGCAGGAAGAAATAAAACTGTGTTCTCATGCTTATAATAAAAAACAACACACTCCAAAAAACCACAAAGTCCTTAGACCCAAGAAGAAACAAGAATGAACATTCTAACGGCTATATTTGATTTTTATGTCACCCATAATATTAAATGCCAAATTTAATGTTTATAGTAGCTACAGTCACTACGAAATTTATGCTACCATACTATCTTACAGTTTAGGAAACAGACTCACAGCAAGACTGCCTGTGTGTGAATCTCCGGTTCACTGCCTATGGGCCCTGACTTCTCTCTCTGTGCTGATCAGGATCGGGGGTGGGAGCAGAGCTAGGAATACCTACTCAACAGCATACACTGTGTCCAACCATAACTCCAACAAACCCCCATGAATACTGTTTTATTATCTTCAAAGTATGGTTCCTAGACTCCATTTCCACATTCAAGAACCAGGCTTCAGGGCTGAAGGATGGCTCCGTGGTTAAGAACACTTGCTGTTCTTGCACAAGACTGACTTGGGTTCTGTGACCAACAGCCACATGACAGACAACTCACAACTGACTGTAACTCTAGTTCCAGGGAATCTGATACCCTCTTCTGGCCTCCATGGGCGTGCACATGGTGTGTGCTCTCTCTCACTCACACATGCAGGTAAACACTTACGCATATAAAATGAAGAGATATAAACCTTTTTTTTTTTTTATCAAGAGAGGGTTTTTCTGTGTGGCCCTGGATGCCCTGGAACCCAGAAGTCTGCCTGCCAAGTGCTGGGATTAAAGACATGTATCACTATGCCCAGCAAAAGAGGAGTTCCAGGACAGCCTCCAAAACGATAGAGAAACCCTGTCTTGAAAAAAACCAAAAAAAAAAAAAAAAAAAAAAAAAAAAGAGAGAGAGAGGGAGGGGGAATGATAGCATACTACCAAAGCCACAGTCATTAACAGCTATCGAAACTATAGGGCAAAGTGTGATGGAGAAATTTACAGTTGAATCAGAATGAGTCAGTTTTAGTACCTAAACCCACTAACCATGATAGTATCTCACAAAAACATAACCAGACATTGCTTGCATTCTTGAAAACCAAAACAAAACAGAATGAATGAATCTTCTTTAAAAAACAAAAAACAGGTAGATGCTGGGTGGTTGCACGTATGCTTTTAATGCCCACACTGGAGAGGCAGAGGGAGGAGGATCTGAGTTTAAGACCAGCCTGGTCTACAGAGCAAGTTCCAGGACAGTCAGAGCTATTACACAGAGAAATCCTGTCTCAAAAAACCAAAAACAAGTTTGAGGCCAGCCTGGGATACAAGAGATTGTTACACCAATAGGATGAATTCTATCAGACAATTCTATAAGCCTTCTTTCTTTAACATGGATGGTAGTGCAATGCCTGTAACCCCAGTACTCTGGAGTACTTCTGGGAGAAGTGCCACAAATTTGGGGCCAGCATGATCTATACAGCAAGTTTCAGGCTAGCCAGAGTTCCTAACAAAGCAAGAAAAAAGTACACAGGAAAAGGAGGGCTACTATATGTTAACACAAATAAATGTAATATTCAGGTTCTAAAAAGCTTCTAAAAAGCAACAACAACAAAAAACAAATGAAAAAACAACCCTGTGATTAAATTTTGAAGCTGGACATAGTTCAAACATGCATTTGGGAAGGTGAGGCAGGAGAACAATGAATTCCAAGCCAGCTTGTAGATCCAGAAAGACCCTATATTTGAATGAACAAATTAAAATAAATCCTACTGGGGCATCTGAATTGTCTATTGCATGGCATTAAGACATTATTGCTGGGGCTGACAGCATAGCAGCAGAGTGCTTGCTTAGCATGTACAAACAAATCCTTGGGTTCAATCAATGGGGGATGGGAAATTTTTATCAAACATGATAGTTTACACTTGTCATTGCAGCATGGGGAGACAAAGGCAGGACAATTATGATAGTTCAAGATGACTGTGGTCTACATATTCCAAACCAGCCAGGGCTATATAGCACACAAAAGAAATAAAGGAATTATTTCCTTGGTGAATAATGATACTACAGTTTTAGCAGAAAGCACAAAGCACATGTTCTTTCAGGGACAGAGTGGCAGATGAATATAAAAGTATATATAAGGTATATTCTATGTTTAATTTTTGTAACTGCTGAAGTTGTGTGATGAGTTTATGGTCTTCATAGTAACTATAAATTTTACTCTATTTTTGCCTCTTTGCAAGATTTAGTAATAAAACAAGTTTAAAGAATGTAGTGCTGGGGGCTTGAGAATTAGCTCAGCAGCTAAGAGCAGCTGTTCCTGCGAAGGACCAGTTCAATTCCCAGCACCCACACGATGGCTAGCAACCATGTGAACTCCAGTCCAGCCCCTCTGACCTTTGCTCAGACACACGATACAAACACTCATATACACAAACACAAACTAAGTAAATCTATAAAATGTAAAAGAATGTAATGCCTACCTTTATCTTCAAATTCCTTTACGATATCCTTCATCCTATCTTGATAGAAGGATTCTCCTCTCTCTATTAAAGTGATGTCCAATGCATCGTAGATTTTATTAAACTCTAGAAAAAAACAAATATAGTAAACATTTAAGCAAAAGGGGAAAAACACAACATCTAGAAAACTAGAAATTAATTACATTGAATATGTACATTACAGAACAGTGCATATTCGGCCATTTGGGAAGAGACTATGGCACCACACATAGGAAAACACTGGACCTCAGCATACAGTTCAGTGGCACAGCACATGCTTAGTGTGAGACCCTAGGTTTGACATGTAGTAGCCCTCACCTACCTCCCAAAATATCAATCACTAATTTTTTTCTTGCCTACCTATAAGAAAAATATTCTTCTTATATAACTTAAAGACTCTGTCTCAAAAACAACCTGGACACAGTGGTATACTCTCATAATTCTAGCATTAGGCAGGAGGAACGGTGAGTTCAAGATTAGCCTACACTATATAGAAAGTACCTATTCAGAAGCAAAAAACAAACAACCCCCCCACATCCACACACACACACACAAAATTCACTATCATGTACAAAACAGGAAAGCTAGGCTGTGAATGCCTTTAATTCCAGCAGTCAGGAGGTAGAAACAGGCTAGAACTCATCATGTAGCCTGGCCTACTTCATGAGTTCCAGGACAGCCAGGGTTATACAGAGAAATGATGTCTCTCCCCACCCCCAAAAATCACCTAGTTGGTGATTAAAAAAACATGTACTGAATTTTCTGTTTAGTACCACTGGCTTGTTTCTCAGTTATCAGTGACATAGTATTTCTTAACTGCAACACTTTAATGCCTTAAAATCTAGGTTGTGCAGGGCTGTGGGGGGCATCCCTTTAATCCCAGCACTTGGGAGGCAGAGGCAGGTGGATCTCAGTGAGTACAAAGCCAGTCTGGTCTACAAAGTTACAGGCCAGGCAAGACTGTTACACAGAGAAACCCTGTTATGAAAAACCAAAAATGTAGGTTGCAAAGCAATCATCCATAATCTTTGTAGAAGACCTACTGGCAATTTTCATTCATTTACCAGTCAACGTGACCTTTTAAATTTTGTCAAAGCAAACATGGTAGCAAATGCCTGCAGTCCCAGCATTCAGGGGGGCAGAGGCACTATGAACTCAAAGCCAGTCTTGGATTGAACTGACACAAAGACACAGACAGCCTTGTCTCAAAGGACTGACACTTGATTTTGATCCCTGGAACCCACGTAAAAACCTGGATGTACGGGCTGAGGGATGGCTCAGCAGCTAAGAGCATATACTACTCTTGTAGAGGACCCACGTTCAGTTCCCAACACCCATGTCAGTAGATTCACAATGACTTGTAACGCAGTTCCAAGGGATCCAAGACCTCCCTCTGGTCACTACAGCTACCAACACTAGCATGCACAAACACATGCACAATTTTAAATAAACTAAATCATATGCTTGGAATGGTGGCACATGTTTGTTTTTCGAGACAGGGTTTCTCTGTGTAACAGCTCTGGCTCTCCTGGAACTCATGTTGTAGACCAGACTGTCCTCAAACTCAGAGATCTGCCTACCTCTGCCTCCTAAATGCTGGGATCAACACCTGGCCTGCTACAATGAGATGGGGTAATTATGGCCAGAATAGCCTGGAGTACAGCATGAAGCATGACAAAAACAATAGAGATCCCGCCCCAGTAACGTATAAGGAGAACAGACTTCCCAAAGTTGCCCCTGTCCTCTGATCTCCACTTGGGCTGTTTGCAAAAGCACGTACCTGAATTCACATAATTCATAAAAGTATATGGGAGGTCTGAAGAAACAGGCAAACAAACAAAAACATGCCACCCCAATTACAAAGCCTTGTATCAGTCCTGAATAAACTCAAGCTCGCTAATGACACCTAGAGACTCACCTGCACGGGAGACGTCACAGATGAGGTTCCAGGCTTTTATGAAATCTGGGTCTTTACTCTGCAGTGAAACGACACACTGATAGGCTCGCTTCTTAAATTCCTCCTCAGTATCAAACCTCTTCTTAGATTCCTGTTTAAAAGAATTGTAAGATGTTAGGCTGGGCGTTGGTGATGCACGATCTCTGTGAGTTCGAGGCCAGCCTGGTCTACAGAAAATTCCAGGACAGGCTCCAAAACAATACAGAGAAACCCTGTCTCAAACCTCCCCACCAAAAATGTGTAAGATGCAATCCTGTAGTTCTGCATGAAGATTGTACTCATTTCTGAACATATGCACACACATTAAGAAATAGACAAGAATACCACTAATGCTCTACATCAAAGCCTAGAATATGAGTTCTTAAAAACAAATACAAAACCAAAACAAATCAGAGTAGCCGGGTGTGGTGGTGCACACTTTTAATACCAGCACTAAGGAGGCAGAGGCAGGGAGGCCTCTATATAGTGGACTCCAGATTCCAGACAAGCTATGGACACAGTAATACCCTGTCTCTAAGCAAAAAACCACAACCTAACCAACATAAAAGCACATCCCTGAAAGAATTCAAGAGGTGGACATAGGTGAACTGGTGAGATATCTCTGTGGATAAAGTACCTGTCCTACACTCAAGAGAAAAAGAGGTCCATGCCCAGAACCTAAGCACAGATGTGCTTAGTCACTGATAATCTGTAATTCTGGCAGAGATGTGGGGTGGGGGTGGGAAGCTGGCTAGCTAGACTACATAGAATTCAAGAGATGCTATCTCAATAAATAGTGGCCAAGGAAGATATCTGGTGTTAACTCTTGCCCCCCCCCCCCCAGACAGTGTGGGGAACAGATTTTTTTTTCCTTAGAAATACAACTCAGCTGAGCATTGTGGCTCCACTTATAACCCTCACATTCTGGAGGCAGTTGGGAGTACCAAGTGTACAGGCCAGCTTAGTCTACAAACTCAAAATCAAAGCCACAGTGCTTCAGTTTTGTTTTGTTGGCACGTTTTTTCACTTCAGAGTGTCTTCCTAGTGTTTCTTTGTAAACACATCTTTTTAATGGGGCTAAAACAGAAAAACAAAAACAAAACAAAAGAAACAAAAGAACTGGGCTGGCTGATGGTTTAGCTGGTAAAGGTTCTTGGTGCCTAGACTAAGTGTAATTCCCAGGAATCACATGGTAGGAGAAAAGTGACTCCCACAAGTTGTCTTCTGGCTTCAGTGGGTACCACGAACAAGTGTGCATTTCCCCTACTCTAGGCATAAAAAAACAAACAAAACAAAAAACCCAAACTTTAAGAAACACTGGAAAACTGATTCATTACCAAATCAGTATATTTTAGCAATGTACTGCAAAATCACACTTATTAGCAAATCTGTTTTACTATATCCAAAAGCAATTCTAACATGACTAGTTATTTTCCTTGTTTTCAAATTTTTACTAGAAAACACCAAAAACTCAAGTATTTGCTTTTTAATCTAGTAGTCTGAGTTTTGGTTTATTTATCATAAGAAAAACAATTCTGAAAACATAAGACTGTATGTACAATGCTACTTTATGGGGAAGAGCCACAGAAAACTTAAGTAGATGAATAAAAACTGCGGCACACCAATCCAGCAGAACTCTGATCAAAGTCACCATACAATTAGGAGCTGTTAGACTCACTATTACAGTTGAGGTTAACTTTGGCTACTAGATCCCCTTGCCCCCATCTGCCCAGAGCTGAGATTACAGTCATTTTCCCAGATACCCAGCATCTGTTTGTCTTACAAAAACTGGCAAGATGGCAGAGTGGGTCAAGGTGCTTGGCTGCTGAGTCAGAGTTCAACCCTAGGACCCATAGGGCGAGAAGTAATTCTTACAGGGTTTGCTTGGACCTCCCTCCACACACAGGCCATGATGTATGACCTATTCCTAATTACAAGCATAATAAAGGTCAAAGTATTCAAAATACCAATTGAAAAAAATGAAAACACCACCACCACTCGGTTTTAGCCAGATGTGGTGGCTCATGTATAAACCAAGCTCTTGAGAGGCTGAGGCAGGAAAACTGCTATGAGTTTAAGAGTTTAACAGTGAGTTCCAGGTCAGCGCAGGCTACACAGAGAGACATGCAAAAGGGTGGAGGACAGCTGTTTCTATGATTACATCCAAGAGTAAATAGATGCCAGAGTGCTTTTTCCAAGTATACAAAACAAGTATCTAAGAGTAAAAAAAAGAATTCAGTTTTTCCAGTAAGTGAACTTTGTGAATCACCTTTTATTTTCACTCAGTGCAATGCAGCATTGACAAGGTAGCCACAGTATATGGAAACCTATAATGGTGAAGCATTTGTCTTTAAAAGGTTTTATTTGAAATTATGCATATGTGTATTCTTGTGTGGGGGTTGTGCACCTGAGTGCAGCGCTCTTGGAAGCCAGAAGAGGGCAGCAGATCTCTACAGCTAGCATTAAAGAAGCAATTCAGAGCCACCTGTTGTGGGTACTGGGAACAGATTTCAGGTCTAAACCACTGAACCATCTCTCCAGCCCCATCTGATAATAATTCAGTATTTTACCAGTTTTCGCTTTATTCTTTTCAGTACACAGTAACTTCAACTATATTTTGAACTTCCTTTGAGAAAAGGGTAGCAGACATACACTAATACAACAATAGTGCCATACCTTATAAAAGGCCTGAAGATCCCCAATAGGAGGTGAAACTGTCAGATAATCTGGAAATTGATCTTGCAGGTGAGCGATGAGCATGCCAAACTGGGTCCCCCAATCTCCTACATGGTTTATCCTAACACCAGAGAATAAGAATTAAAAAACAAAACAAAACAAAAAACTGTAGAAATTAAATGAAAAGTATATTAGAAACCACTAACATCAAAGTGTCAATCTGCCACTCTAACAGCTGTTTCCTCACTGGGATTGCTAACTGTCAAGGGGAAGTCTTGGGCTCTTACATTCATTCAATTCTGTGTAACTACTAACAGCTGAATAGGGTGGAACTTACGATTTATTGAATGAATAAATTTCTAATTAATGGGCCATGAAGTGCATATTATGTAGTCAACTAAGAACATTATAGCTGAGCCAATGTTAGCCATTGCCACTAAGCTTGAAGACCTGATTTCAATCCCTGGAAGGAGACAACCAACTCCCATAAGTTGTTCTCTGGCCTTTATTAAGCATCATTCCTCAAAAGAAAATATGCATAATAAAAGAAAGAAGGATGGGAGAAAATGTAATTTTCAGTCAATTACCATAGGGGACTTAAAGTAAATGGCTCTAAAATGCCAATGTGTAACATTTCCACCTGTCTTTATCGACTGCTCAACCATGTGTTTCCTCTGCTGACCTAGCTTCTTCACTATTGCCAGAGCAATCTTTTGGATCATCTGGCTCCACTTGTTAGAATAAAATCCCAGCTTCCTACCATGGCCTACAAAGCCCAACACATACACTTCTTGAATAGGCCTTTCTGACTAGTAGAAGGTAAGTTCTTGTCACATATGAAACACTCAGGTATATGCAGGGTGCTGGAGAGATGGCTCAGAGGTTAAAGGCACGGACTGCTTTTCCAGACAACCTGTGTTCAATCTCCAGCACACACATGGTAGTTCACAACTGTCTGTAACTCCAGTTCAAGGGGCTCTGACACCTTCACACAGACACACATACAAGCAAAACACCACTGCACATAAAAACAAAAAGTATCTGTGAGGGCTGGAGAGATGGCTCAGTAGTTAGGAAGAGCACCCACTGCTCCTGCAGAGGACCTGGGTTTCGTTCCCAGCATGGCAGTTCACAACTGCCCTTTTCTACAGTTCCAGGTAAATACAATGCCCTCTTCTGGCCTCTATGAGTACTGCATGCACATGGTATACAAACTAATTCAGGGACACACAAAACATTTTTATATAATAATTTTTATATAAATAAATACATTTGTGGAATGAATAGATGTACGCTTGGTACCACAGGAAGTCTACAAAAAGGATGTGAAAAGTTCAGATGTGGTATAGGGCCCAAGACATATTTTTATAAGATTAAGATTTATTTTTATTTATGTGTATGTGCACGATATTGAGTCTGTGCATATGCAGTGGAAGACAGAAAGGAACAATGGATTCCCTGGAACAGGAGTCATAGGCAGCCATGAGCCACACAATGTAGGCTGAGCTTGGGTCCTCAGCAAGACCAGTGGGTGCTTTAAGCCCTGAGCCAACTCTCCAGCTCCCAGCATATATTTTTAAAAGATTACTGGGTAAAGGATTACAAAAAAGAACTGAGATTTTGAGTCCAGGTACTAAAGATACTTCAAAAATGAGATGTATCATTTTTAATAGGAATTTCCAGACAAAAGCAAGAGAACACACCTTAGCACATCGTATCCTGCAAATTCAAAGAGTCGGCTCATACTTTCTCCTATGATAGTTGACCTGAGGTGGCCAACATGCATCTCTTTAGCTATGTTGGGAGAGGAAAAGTCAATTATAACCTAGAACAGAAAAAGATTTTTAAAAAGGGGCATAAATATTTGTTATGCTATCATCTAAAAATGAGTCTTAAATACTAGTCTAGATTCTAATTCATGCATATTAAATTTTCTTGTGGCTCTAATTGCATATTACCTGATAAAGAATCAAATTAATTTATACAAATTATTATTCAAGAATACTATTCAGCATAAGTTGTACAAGTAGCAGTTATAAATCTTAAATGCCTATGGAATGAGATTAAAAAATTATAAAACACGCCTTTAATCCCAGCACTCAGGAGGCAGAGGCAGGTGGATGGATCTCTGTGAGTTTGAGGCCAGCTTGGTCTACAGAGTTCCAGAACAGGCTCCAAAGCCACAGAGAAACCCTGTCTCAAAACCAATCAACCAACCAACCAACCAACCACACAACCACACACCAGAAACCTGCTTCATCTCAATATGAAGCGAAGGTCATTCCCAATGATGGCATTTGCTAAACAAGTCTAAAATACTAAGTATTAGTGCACATACCTTTTTATTCTCTCCAAGAGCAGGTAGTTGAACCCCATTTACTAGGAGGTTGGTCAACTGTTCTGACACAAAATCCTTTCTCAAGTGGACATTAATGAAACCTAAAAGAGTAGTAAAAGCTCATCAGTCTCCTATTTTGGATGATTGCTTACTCTGAAGGATTTTCTCCATTTCACTTATGCTTGCTCCAGAAAGTGTGATAGAGCTGCGGCAAAACTCTTCAGGATTCTAACAGCAACCAAGACAATTACTCAAGTCCTTCTGAAAACCTGTCTCAAAATCATTGCCCCCACCCCCTGAAAAGATGCTGTGTATTACTCCAGCCCATCCACAAATGGTTGGCTCATCTCTTAGAAAACAGAAAGGCCCTTCTGTCGCAGACTTAGTTGTTACCTAGCCCCTTTGCTGAAAAAACCTGAATCAGCGGAAGGCAAAGTAACCTATCCAAGGACAAGTCTCCAAAATAGTAGCTTGTAATTATAACCCAGGTTGTTTTAACCAGTTGGCTCATGACATATTAAATGCCTGAGCTTGCCTGTCCATATCATGCTGCCTCCTGAGTACATGTGATAACAGGTATGTGCACCATGCACAACAACTTTTTTAAAAATTAATTTTGGTGGCCATGCTAGGATAAAACTCAAAGATCTTGTTATATATGTTAGGAAAGCATTTCACCGCCACAGTTACACCCCGAGACCCAGCACTGAAATTTTAAACCTTTTTAAATCTCAAAAAGCACTTATCAATACAGGTGTTAAGAAAGCTAGCATATCATACCAGGACCCGCAATTTCAACTTTGTCAATATATTCATTGTTCGGCAGGTGTTTGGTAATGTTTTCTGCAATTTCTCTAGGATTAACTTTCTGTTCCTTTGCTTTGAGCATCTACAACACAATGTGAAAGAATTCATTAGTACCAGCTAACAAGTTCCCAGGGAATGTGTCGCTGACCAAGCATGAGCTACATCTGTAAACTAATCAAGAAGTAGAAGCAAAGCCCAACCACCTGCGAATGGATAAACCAGAGCATCACCAGTGCCAAGAACCAAAACACGCCCAAACCACACGCCCACACTAAAACCAGCTTCATGACCCCCCCTTAAAAGACACAACAGAGCCTACATCTACAATGCCTGAGCCAGCATATCCAGCCTTAATTCCAAGTCGTGAAACTGTCTACTATTCATAAGCAGCACTCTTGGGGCTGGGGATGTGGCTGAGTGGTTCTGACTCCCTGGGTTGGAAGCCCAGCATCAAAAAGAAAAACCAGCAAAAAGCAAGCTCACAGGAGCTTTAGAGAAAAAAAGTCCCAGTTAATACAGAAAGTGAAAGAAACAGATATGGGTCATGTGGAGTCAGACAATGTAGCTACTGCAAATAAGGAACCCCTCGCTTGAAACGAAGCATGGCTGTTGTAGAGGCACATGCCAGAAGTCCCAGGATTTGAGGGACGAGGCAAGAGACGTGGTTACAAATGACTGTGTCTCAAGAAATCAAACTAGAAAAGGAAAAACGGACTACAATGTCTGCTTCAAAAACATCCTAGCTATAACAAGTGATTGATGGTGGTGATCTTCAGCAATATGAGTCATCTTAAAAAAAAACAAACGAAAAAAAAAACCAGACAGGTCATCCATGTAACCCAGGCTGCCCTTTACTTGTGGCCATTCTCCTGCCCCAGCCCCTAGAGTGCTGAGATCACAGGCATCTGTCACCACGCCTGGCAATAATTTGTTAACTTTTAATTTCACTTTCCGAATGTCATTAACCACACACATCATACCAGAAGACAGCAAGAAGCACCAAACAAAACAATACAAACCCCACTCTCTCTGAGCTACACCTTAGTCCCATGTGGAAAGTGCCCCCTTTCTTAAAGATACAAGAATTTACTATTATTTATGTTCACAGGACTGATGATGTGTGTGAGAATCAAGTCAGGCAGGGCCAGGCAAAACAAATGATGTACTACCTGAGAAATACCCATGGCACTATTACATTGATAGTCTCCAAACTTGGGCTGCTGGCTCGGAGTTACGACCAGAGGAGGGTTGTCTAAGTCTGGATATGCAGCCTTAATGGCACAGCCAAAGACATCCTGTAGGCGGCTGTTGATGTTAATCATATTTTTAGTTGGTCTTCTTCTCCTTTCTGCCTGAAGACTCTGCAGGGAAAGAACAGCGGTGTCTTGATAAAGTAGTATACAACATCACCAACATCACCAAAACTCCAAATATGTTGAGAAAAGCCAGGATGGGAATGCCCAGCCCTGAACAGGTTCTAAGATATTCATGGGAAACATTGACGCTGTCCATTCTGTATTTGTCTTAACAGAACACAAACAGTAAAAAGTGGTGACTGAATAGAGACCAGAAGTGAGGCCCAGTACCCGGGAGGCAGGGACAGGCAAATCTCTGTGAGTCAAGGTAAACCTGGTCTACATAATGAGTTCCAGGACAACCAGAGCTCTGTAGAGAGCCTCTGTCTAAAGAAAAAGAAAACAGAAAGAAGTGAGTGCTAAGCTGCCTCACACCAAGCACTGGCATCAAAAGCTCAATGGATAAAACATCACTCAGACCCTCTCCAGAGTAGCAGCGCTTATATCAGAAAGATAGGCTTTGCATCGCTATAAATAACCCCTGGGTTAACTCCTCCTTGTTATGTCTCAGCAGCTTTTTAAGTGGAGCATATTCATTTAAGATAGAACATAATTACTCCGATCATCACTCGTTACACCTTCACAAAGTTATCTCTATCACCAGACTGCTGAATGCAGAAAAGTATTTCATCCACAGTGCTATCTGATATACCCAACATCACACCTGCCATGTAAGATGTTATCAAAACAGACGACGGGACAGACTCTGGAAAGTAAGAGGCTAACTAGGGCTACACCATGAGACCTCACCTAAAAACAGGGAAAGGAAGGGGTGTGAGCTTCCAGGGGAGTACCGGCCAAGGAGAGGCCCTGGATGACAGGAGCTAGTAAACGTTGGCTTTCTGTAGAGCATATGAAAACACTTCCTGTGTTCTAAGATGTGAACCTAGGGCCTCAAGTGTGCCAAGAAGCAGGTGCTCTACCACTGAGTCACCCACAGCCCAACTAGACCATTCATTAACTTAAGAGTAATTAAAAAAAAAAAATCAAAGCCAGGCCTAGAAACTCACACCTAAAATCCCAGCAGTTAGGAGATAGAGACAGGAGGAACAGTCAGCTTGGGCTACATAGTAATAACAACAGAAAGGCCAACAAACTGAAAGACCAATAGTGTAAATACTACAACAGTAGCTAAACAATATCTATGTAGCGTTACATTCTGCACTGTGTTCTTTTTTACTTTATCTACATAACAAAATTGAATTGTCACTACTATCATTATTTTCATATGCATTAGTGATGGACAGATTACAGACCAGGGGGAAATGAATAAGTCCTATTCTCCTCATCACTGCTATAAAATGAAAACTCTCATACACACTATCTTTTTTATTTTTTGGACAGGGTAACTTTATAGCCCAGGCTGGTTTCAAACTTGAAACAACCTTCCTCTTTCAGTCTACCAAGTTATATTATTTCCACTTCCTACAGACCAGCTCAATCTAAAAATTTCCAATAGAAAATGTCATTTATGAAGTCTAAAGTCCCCAAAATCAGTAACACATTTTAACTTTTCTTTTTAAACTGGAAAGATATGGGTATGTATCTTTTGTGATAATCATGCGCGCGCGCGCACACACACACACACCCTCTAAATCTACTGTCCTTGATTTCATCCACATTAACATGCTCACACAATCAACTTACCACTTTTCCACTTTCTCTTCCCTGACCCTCCTGCCTTCACTAGCAAACTGTGGAATTATAGACAGGCACCACCACACCCAGCCTTATCTGGTGCCAGGAATTGAATCAGGGCCTCAAACATGCTAGGCACTCTATCAGTGAGCTTGGTAGCCCATTTTTGGTTTTGAGCCTGGGTCTTGTTTTGTAGCCCACACTGGTCTTGAGCTCACAGGATAGGCCTGCCAATGCCTTTCAGGAATTAGGATCACAGAGGTGAGCCAGCACACCAAGCTCTTTTTAAAATTTTTTTGTCTTTTTAATTTAAATTAGAAACAAGTTTGTTTTATATGTCAATCCCAGTTCCCTCTCCCTCCCCTCCTCCCCTGTCCCCTACTGACCCCCTATCTCATCCCTTTTCTGCTCCCCAGGGAGGGTGAGGCCTTCCAAGGGGGATCTTCAAAGTCTGTCTTATCATTTGGAGCAGGGTATAGATCCTCCCCCTTGTGTCTAGGCTTAGAGAGTATCCCTCTATGTGGAGTGGGCTCCTAAAGTCCATTCGTATACTAGGGATAAATACTGATCCACTAACAGAGGCCCCAAAGATTGCCCAGACCTCCAAACTGACATCAATGTTCAGGGGTCTGGAACAGTCCTGTGCTGGTTTCCCACCTATCAGTCTGGGGTCCAAAAACTGCCCCTTGTTCAGGTCAGCTGTTTCTGTGGGTTTCTCCAACCTGGTCTTGACCCCTTTGTTCATCCCTCCTCCCTCTCTACAACTGGATTCCAGTTCAGCTCAGTGTTTAGCTGTGGCACACCTAAACATCCCAACTGATCACGGGCCACACTCCTGTAATTCAGCTGGAAGGAGGAGGACTGCCACAAGTTTGAGGGAGATGGGCTATACACCACATGCTAGGACAGCCAGGGACATAAGGCCAAGACCCTGACTCAAATAAAACCAAAAGAAACACACATTTGGTACAATCACCTTTACTGCAACCTGATTGTATGCAAATTAGTAAAAATAACATCTCTTGAGAAAACTAAGATTAGAAAATTCCTAAAAGTATATGAGATTCTCTAATAGCAGTACTATCAAGATAGTAATCTTAAAATCACCAGTGTGAAAAGCTCTCTGTGCATATCTAATTAATAAGTGCTAAGTAGCAGGACTCTGAAAGTAGTGGCAGAGGCAGTTGGATCTATTTGAGTTCAGGACCAGCTTGGTCTACACAGAGAGCTCCAAAAAGGTTGGTGATACAGAGACCCAATTATAAAAAAGTACTAACTAACCAAGTTTTTATCTTTAAAATACAAAAAGACAGTTTAATGAGAAGGAATAAGAGAAAACTGAGGCTCCCAGGTTCATGAGAACATGGGTAAAATATGTGCAGCCAGAACCATCTGGTATGTGCTTTCAAGTTTGAGTATGTGGTTCAAAAAAGAGGAACAGGCAGGATGAATGGCTATTGTACACAATACTTTATTCCTGTGACTTTTCTTTCCTCTCTGTTTTTTCAAGACAGGGTTTCCCTATGTAGCCCTGGTTGTCCTGAGACTTGCTCTATAGACAGGGCTGGCCTCAGCTCAGACCTGCCTTCCTCTGCCTCCAGAGTGCTGGGATTAGAGGCACCACCACCATGGTCCTCTTTTTAGTCTCTTTGTGGTATCTCCCTTACTACCTTTAAAAATACATCTGAATTAAAAGCAAACACAACAGAGAATTCGGTATAGATAAATGCAGAACAAATAATGTAACCAAAACTGTGTTTCTTTTGTGAGGAGTCCACGAGAGGAATTCTGCGTTAAAGACGCAAAAGCCAGAGTAACTTAAGCACAGCTGATTCCAAACAAGTAACAAAAACTTCAAGGGAATGATGAGTCAATGGAGTAATGCCTGTGCAATCCAAGGAGTCACACACACACTGGAGAATAATTATGAGAATGATGTAATACTCTGGGACGTGCCATCAGCAAACCTGAAAGGCAGGCCAAAAAACTGAAGGTAAGCGTTTCCCCCCTCTTACATTTGATAACTATCCTAGACTGTAAGAACATTAGAATGGTGGCGTGGCAGTATACACCTGTAAACACAGCTCTAGAGAAACAGAAGCAGAAAGATACTGCAAGATGAGGTTACCCTGGAAGCCAGCTGTGGCTGTAGAATGAGACAGTCTAAGAAAGAGAAAGGGGGGACAGATGGACAGACAGACAGAAAGTTCTGCAACATTAAATGAAAAGAAACCTCAGAGATGCCATAAAACATAACAAAATTGTGAGATAATCAACTTAACAGAATTTATATATGAGTGAGCACATCATAGGCATAACCTGTTTAAGAAATCTCAACTCCCAAGTCAGTCCTTAAACCTGTGTGATGAACCACTTCAGGGGTTCTGGAAGGCTAAAACCTCATCGATTCCTCCACCATGTGGTCAAATGAGTCCTAACTTGGCTTATGCAGGAGAAAACAGATTTTTTTAAACAAACTCTTCAGTCTCTGTTGTGTATACTTTCAGAGTCTTCAATAACAAGACATTTATTTGAAGATGTCTAGATTACTCACCTTTTGAAGGATATTCAGCCTATACTTCAATTTTAAATTTTCTTCTCGTAACTGGTCCAAACTCGGAGAATCTTCTAAGTGACCACAGTTCTTCAGCCGGTCGATCTCAGCAGTCAGAGATTGAATCTCCTTTTCCTATAAAGGGAAGGGCACTCTCCCAGTCTAGGTCAAAGGAATGCAGGCTCACTTCCTCATTTCAGCTTTCCACACTAAGTGGCACAGGCGCTAAGAACGGCGAGCATTATATTACCCATTATAAAATGAAAGGGGAACTACATAGGAGTGCTGGGAAGGAGAGACAGCAGTCCTGGGGATATTACCCAATAAAAGCATGCAGAGTACCACACAGCTATAACCCAGGAAGACTGAAAGCTTGGGGCCAGCCTAGGACAGATATATATCACACCCTTTCTCAAACACAGAAGTTCCTTCCTCAGCTCACCAATGCACCCGACTTGGTCAGCGTACAAGTTTCCGGCTAACAAACTGCCTATAGCCCTATATCTTACTACAAAGAACCCAACCAAACTAAAAAACAAAACAAGCCGGGCGGTGGTGGCGCTCGCCTTTAATCCCAGCACTCGGGAGGCAGAAGCAGGCGGATCTCTGTGAGTTCGAGGCCGGGCTGGACCGATAGCCTCCGAAACAATACAGAGAAACCCTGTCTCGTAAAAAACAAAAACAAAAAAAACAATACTACCACCAACAAAAAACATATGCGTGCCTCGGGGTTAGTTCCCCAATGGGACAAAAGGAGACAACACCCGTCGAAGCCTCCAGTATCCGATACTATAAACAAGGCTCACAGCAGTAAAACGCGCGTCCCTTTAACTTGTACGTGGGGGGGGGGGCTGTTGACTTGCAAAAAGCAGTTGCTGTAACAAGACAGGTTTAGGCAAACTGTGTTCCTATCACTTAGTGAGGCCCGAAGAAGAAATGAAGTTGGTCCCACTTTCGCTTTCTAAAGTTGTGACATTGTCCCGGCCCATCGCTGACGGCTTCTTGGGAAGTTTCTGCCTGGGTCCCGCAGCACCCATGCTCTGCCCGCCTGGTCTTGGCCGCAAGCCCTGCACACGTGCGCGGACCCAGGGAGAGCCTAGCTGTCCACAAGCAAGGCTCTGCGACACCCTCTCTTGTGTGTGTCAGTCGCAAAACCCAGGCAATGATTGGAATTTTCCTCTCCTAACCCAAGAGAAAACACCTCCGCCGGGGAAGCATGGGTCTCGCAAGCCCCGAGGTCCGGGGCTGGGGACGTCGCCTCGGCCTGGGGAAGCCACTACTGACCGGGCCCGGCTGCCGCCGGGTCCGAGCCCTCCGCCCCGCCCAGAGGACAAACCTGCTGCAGCAGCCTAGCGGAGCACTGAGCCACCAGCGCGTCCATCCTCCCGTCAGCGACTCACACGCCAAGTGTCCGGAAGCGGAAGTGGCCAGTTATGACCGGAAACGGAAATTCCTGCCCGGGTACGTTACTATTTCTAGTCGTTCAGGGTGCGCCCTCTGCTGCCCCCTGGCGGGACCCAGGAGGCACCGTGAGAGAGGTGGGGAGCAGACTTGCAAGACTGGCTGATGATGGATGGGGCCAGGGAGGAGGGAAAATAGGAGCCTAGTGTTAGGGACCATGGCAGGCGAGGGTGACCGAGGCGGGGGACAAACACGCCAGGCAGACAGAGCTTAAGTGAGAAGTTTTATTAGAAAGAGGAGGGAAGCGGGCGGTGGTGGTGATGCCTTTTAATCCCAGCACTCGGGAGGCAGAGGCAGGCGAATCTTGTAAATTCCAGGCCAGCCTGGTCTACAGAGCGAGTCCAGGATAGGCTCCAAAGCAATACAGAGAAACCGTGTATCGAAAAAACAAACAAACAAAGGGGGGAGGGAAGGCAAGAGAAAAGAGGTAAAGAGACACACAGAGAGAGGACAGAAGGAGACAGGAAAAGTCCTGTCTGCCCCAGGGGAAGAGCGGGAAGAGAGACCGGGAAGACAGCTGGAAAACAGCAGAAAGAGAGAAGAGCCTAAGTGGGGTGGAATTTGTCTTTTTCCACCTGTGTGCAGACTAGTACTTATGGAGCCCTGGGCTGACCAGAGTACTGCCTGAGTGCATTATGCCAGGTGACGGGGCAGGCCGGCATAATGCCTGAACCCTTACATTCCCACCTTTATTTACTATTAAAAAGGTGAGGAGTTAGGCATGGAAGGTTAGGGAATTAGGGCGTTAAGTTCTCAAGACTACTTCCTGCTGACCCCAGCATAATGCCTGAATCTTTACAGCCTGTATTAGTCAGGGTTCTCTCGAGTCACAGAATTTACAGAATGAATGGATCTCAGTCTTCCCCCCTTCATTGGAATGACTAACAGGCTGCGGTCCAACAATGGCTAGTTGTGAATGGAAAGTTCAGGAGTGTAGTAGTGGCTCAGTCCCATGGAGATGGCTGTCTTAGCTAGAACAGATATGCTGGCAAGGCGAGAGAAAGCAGGTGGAAAATAAACCTTCCTTCTTCCAAAGTTCCTATCTAGGCTTCCAGTAGAAGGTGTGGCCCAGATTAAAGGTGTGCCTTCCAGCCTCAAGGTCTGGATTAAAGGCATGTGTTTTCTAACCTCAAGATCCAGATCAAAGGTATGTTGTCTTCTTGCCTCAAGATTTGGATCAAGATTTGTGGATTATAGTTCATTCCAGATATTGACAACCAAGAATAGCCATCACAGAGCCTTAGGCAAACCCTCCCTGTCCTTGGACCGACGTGGAGGCATGTGGGTAGACACTATCTCTAAGGCACAGACTCGGGCACAGAACCCATAAACCCACCCCTCTGTTAAACAAGCTTTTTTGTTGTTGTTGTTCACGTTAATGTGAACATTATCTCCAGGTATCTAGACACTGTCTCCAGAATGTGAGGATGTGAATACGTAGTGTGTGAGTGTGTGTGTGTGTGTGTGTGTGTGTGTGTGTGTGTGTGTGTGTGTGTGTGTGTGTGTGTGTGTGTGTGTTGAGACATTTTTTAGTCCATTTTGGCTTTCAACTCTCCATTGTCCTGCTTCAGCCTCCTTAGCACAATGATTACAGGTATGTACTACCACATACTAACCATCTGTTTTAATTACCAAGAAAGTGATATGACAGAATGACTTGGGCCAGGCAATCTCCTGGAACATCTCCTATTACCTACTGTTTTGTTTGAAAGAGGTAGCCCAGGGTAGCCTTGCACTGTGTAGTGGAGGGATGGTCTTGAACCTCTTCCACCTCCCAAGGGCTCAAATACCATGCATTTACCACCAAGATGGACTTAGTTTACCCTAAAATTTACTTGTCCTCATCCTTAACAGTAATATTTATGAATCCATGGGCTTAGTGTATGTCACCACAGGTTGCTGAGACCCTTTCTTTATAAACAAAACAAAGCCTAGAGAGATGGCTCTGTGGTTAAGAGCACTGATTTCACAGTTATGGTGTTGCAACCTTTAGCCTCAGCACTTGGGAGGCAGAGGCAGGCGGATCTCTGTGATTTCGAGACCATCCTAGTCTGACACTCATGTCAGATGGCCCACGACCCCCTGTAACTCTAGCATCAGGGGATCCAACGACTCTGTTGGCCTTCACAGACAACTGCAGAGACACATACGGATAAAATACATCTTTAAAATATAAACCAAAGACAAGGTCACCCTAGTCTACAAAGTTGAGTTTGAGACCAAACTGGGGTACATAAAAAGGCCTAGTGTCAATGTTCAAGCTGATACAATGAAAAGCACATTGAAGCGCTGGAGTGACGGCTCAGCAGTTAAGAGCACAGACCTCCCTGTGAATTCTTCAAAGCTACCCTAGCACCAGGTTTCTCCCCAACCCCTTAGTGGCTCTCTCTATTAAGATATCTCTTTCATTGCTCTTCCACTGTGCCCCCCCCCACCTCAACCATCTTGTTTTCTCATGTTCCCATCCCCCCTCCCCCTCTCCCTTATCACCCTGAGGAGTGGACTGGTGGGACGGGGCGAGGAGAGGTGGGAGAGAGAACTGTGGCTGGAATGTAAAATGAAATTTAAAAGAATCAGATAAATTACATATATACATACATATATAACCACTGACTTCCCCGGACACTGGTGACCCTAATCCCAGAACTTGGGAGGCAAGAGGCAGGTGGATCTCTGTGAGTTCGAGGCCAGCCTGGTCTACAGAGCAAGTTCAGGACAGCTAAGGCTACACAGAGTGATCCACCCTGTGTTAAAAAGAAACCAAACCAAACCAAACAAAACAAAACAAAAAAAGCACAGACTTATTCCAGAAGATCTGAGTTCAATTTCCAGCATCCACATGGTGGTTAATAACTGTCTATAACTCCAGTTATAAGGAAATCCAAAGCCCTCTTCTGGTCTCTATAGGCACTGCAACCACATGATAGATACTCATTCAGGCAGGAAAAGTACCCACACACATAAAAAAAAAAAAAACTCAAAAAAATAAATCTCTTTCCCCATATATAAAAAATTGTATATACCACACTGAAGTCAGGCTGATAAGCCCAGAGAGGCTGAAGCAAGGCAGCTGTTCTGAGTTTGTGGTCGCTTTGAACTACAAAGCAAGACTCTGTCTCAAAATATAACCCCAAATCATAAAATGATCAGAATAGTACCTTCTGTATAGGATATTGTAAAGATAAACCATCTCCCAAAAAAACCTTTTAAATAGTTGAGGTCTGTGGGGAAAGATGAAGTACTAGGGCTATTGTGTAGCCTTTGGACTTGCTATAGTTAGGTATCACCTTTTAAAAATAGTAAGACTAGGCTTAGCCCTTTTATTACTTCTAATTATATGTACTTGTGTGTGTCATGTGTGGGTGCATGCACACGAGAGTGGGTTGAGTTCCAGGTAAGCTGGCTGATGTGGGTGTCATGCACCAGTCTTCAGTCCTCTGGAAGAGCAGCAAGCATCTGTAACTGCTGAGCCATCGGCCCCATTAGTCATTTATTTATTTTAGGTGTATGGCTGCTGTGTGTACATGTCTGTCTGCACCAAGCACAGAGGCCAGAGAAAGGTGTCAAATCCCTGGAGTGGGAGTTTCATGTAGTTGTGAGCCACCACGTGGGTGCTGGGAATCAAACACTGGTCCCCTGGAAGAGGAGCCGGTGCTCTCAATCACTGAGTCATCTCTCCAGCCCCCCAGTCTCAGGTTTTTAAGACAGGCTTTCATGTTGCTGAAATGGTCCCGAACTCCTGCTTCTGCCTGTCAGGTGCTGGGATCACCGGATCTTAGGTTCTCCAGGAGCTGAGCCGTCCCATTAATTTAGTGAATGAATGAATGGAACAAGAAAAACACAAGGAAAAGGACGACAGACAGACTTTGCAGGATTGGGAAGTGAGTGCAATCAGAGAAATAAAAGTGAAGGCGTCCAGGGAAACACATGACAAGGAAGTCTTAAAAGGCCACTTTATTGATAGAGAGAAATCCAAATGCAGTTCTCCGCAGCACTCCCTCACTCCGTCAGCGGCTTCACTGGGCGTCTGAGTTGGGTGTAGCCTGTCACTGGTTTGGGCTGGCCGGGCTCAGCCAGCTTCACGCTGCCTGCTTCAGGTCAGGTGGCCACATTAAGAACACACATGACAGCTCACAAAGATCCGTGGACAGCCTTGGACTCCCCCGTTTCTGTACATTCTCGTCTTTGTAATATTGTACAAAATACGTTACCTAGGGCAGGTTAGCTGTGCCGTCGGCGGCACTTCTTTTTCAGGGTTATCGTTCCCCAAACATGACTTTTTTATTGCAGGGAAATCTCTAAAAGTTGTTGCTGTACAAAAAGAAAACTCTAGATAATTTGAAGAATAGCAGCCACTTAACACTGCTTTAGTTCATTTAAATTTTCTTTCCCAAAAATACATTCCTAAATATACAAACTATACAATCTTGTCATTTTAATGCTGGTTCTTTTGTTTGTTTGGTTTTGTTGTTGTTGTTGTTGCTGTTGTTATGTCATTGTTTAAATATAACAAGAAAACCTGAACTAAAAAGTCTGTCATCTTCAAACCAACAAGAGCGCTTGGGGACTTGTGACTTGGTACCTTCATATAATGCCTCATAAATAACTTTAGCCACAGTCAGCCTTCACAGCATGGTCCGTGCAACAAAGAAATACTTTTCTGGTGGTTAGACATCATCTGCAGAGAGAGCTGGAATGTTCATCCGGGGCCGGGTGAAGAATGCCATCTTCTCCCTGTGATGGAGAACAGGTGTCTCAAGCTCACTCGGAATACACGTGGACAAGAAGGCTTTCTGTTTTGGGTCTGAAACTCAGGGCATCATGTATGCTAAGCCACAGTCTGCCACTGAGCCACATCCCAATCCCTGGGCTGGGTCATTCTTTACTATATATTGTAGGATATTTACTGACAGCTCTGACTGTTACTAAATGCTATTAGCATGTCTGAACTCTGGTTGTGAAATCTGAAACCGACAGCCTCTGAACAGCTCTCTGGTCCCAGCAACATGAGGCCAATAGAGAAACTATGTCGAGTCTATGCTTTTGAGGTCTTAGACACATAGACCCCTTAAAAAACAAAAACGTATCAGCATTGCCAAATGTCCCTTGCAGTGACACAGGAGACAAAATCATGCCTGGTTAAGGACCCATTAGCATGATCAACTACCTTTTGACCAACAAAGGAAACACACACACACACAGAGAGTGTGTGTGTATGAACATTGATTTATTTTTGCTTTTTGGGTGTTTGAGACAGGGTCTCATGAAACCCAGGTTGGCCTTGAACTCACAGTGTGGTACATGGAGGGTGACTAAATCCCTTTGTTTTGGAAGGCCCAGGCCAAATGGCACTTGTGACCTTCCTCTGACATGTGTAGCCCCAGCAAGGCAAGGATACAGCTGTGATCCTGTTAGGCAGGCAGGAAATTAGGTGGGTATCCATAGCACCCTCCCCCCACCACAAGCCAGGCCTCTGCAACTACAGTACTGGAAGGCTAAGAGGAAAGGATGAAGCAGGTGGTTCGGTCATTAAATTGGGCTGAGTTGTGCAGGGACTGATAACAGCACACAGTGCATGCTCACAGCATTATGGGAACCTGGCAGAGAATGAACAGCTGTTCCAGTGCAGGCTACAGCTCCACTAGCTATAGAGGCAGTGCCCAGGATCAGGGCCCGGGAACAGTGAGACCATTAAAGCTGGGTAGCAGAAGGCATCAGTCTGGGATCACCGACTCACCTGAAAGACTGCACTTCTGGAGGCTCCTTGCAGCTCCGGCCTCGAAGCCTGTGCACATCCTTGGCAGCGGCCCTCATCATCTTGTCTGTCTGCAGCTCGCCCTTATGTTCTGCACGATCGACCTGCGAGGCAAAGCGAACAAGGGTTTGACATGGGGGAGAGTCCTCTGCTCTGTAGTGCTTGCTCTCAGCAATGTAGACTGGGATCCGCTTATGCAGAGGGATAACAGGCTGTGCTCACATCATCTACCTATGAGGGCTGAGCCCTGAGCCAGGGAACAGAAGTCCTATGTGTGCCTGTAGGAAATGAGATGAAAGATGCCTGGGGAGGTGCACGTCCTTACCTATGCCTCAGGAGCCTGGAAGGGGAGATTTTACAGTGGCTTCAATTTTACAGACCAGGAAAAAGACCCACATTGTTTTGTTTGTACTGGCGACAGTGTTTCTCTCTAGCTTAGTCTAGACCAGAACTCACTCTATGGTCTAGGCAGGTGTTGAACTCCTGGTAATCCTTCCTCCTGCTTCGGCTTTCTGGTAAGTGCATGGCCCACCTGGATGAGGCGCTTGCTACATCTCATGAAGAATTGATTAATGGTGAGTGACTCTGAATCATAAGCACTCACACAAAAATATCAATGGTAACACCTGCAGAGCCAAGTCAAGGGTCTCCTGGGTCCCTGACCACCCTCAGGGGACCTGCAATGGAATCACAGGGCTGTTTAAGAGCCGCGGCTCTCACCCTCTTCTCCAGCATCCTCAGCAGCAGGCGGAAGCGCTCATCTTCCCGCAGCCACTGAGGCAGTTCCTTCTCCCCATGGTTCTTGGCTTGCTCCAAATGCTCCTTCAGCTCCTTCAGCACTGAGATCTCCTGAGTCAGCTGGCTGTGCCACGTCCTCGTTGCCTGTAGGTCTAGTTCCAGGTCCAGCGAGGTGCGGATCAGGCGTTCTGTGCGCAGGGACTTGACGGATGAAGGCTGTAGGGGTGGAGATGATGCCCACACCCACCAGAGGGCTCAGTCCAGAAATCTCACAGATCCTTGTCGCCCGAACCCCAAGACCTGCCTTCCTTTATGTGTAGGCGACTCCTCTTACAGAACATATGTTCACAGTCACACAGCGTGTGTCTGATGTACAAGGCTCTCCATTCCACGTACCCTGTTTCACAGTAGCCTCCGAGGGTCCAGCTGTTACTACTAGCTGCACAGATGAGACTCTAGGTTAAAGTGGGTGGAGCCCAAGTGGGACCGCTGGGATTCCAGCACGGTGCTTTTGGCATTTGCACTTTGTGAATGGTGTTGCTGCTACCCTGTCCTCAGGTTTTGCTTTCAACGCACATTGTACTGCACATCTCCTTGACTGTGTGCCTGCAGTAGCTCGGCCATGTTTAATGCAGCTGTCTGGCAGGGGTAGAGTCACGAGGAGGGGCAAGAGGCCTGCTGGAATTATTTGAGTTCTTGGATCACTCTGTGCCTGAGGGCAGTCTCATAGCCTGTAGACATTCTGGTTGTGTTAGTGTTAGTGTTTAAGTTTGTTTTGTTTTCTAGTACCAGCCTTTGTACACACCAGGCAAGCTCCCTCTCCCTGATTGCTGGAGCTCTGGCTGGGTCTTAAAAAGGCCCATATGCTAAAGGGTTGGTCACCAGCCACAGTGTTTAGTAAGAGGCCAGAGCAGGATGTTGGGTGTCGTCCTCTATTCTTTCTTTCTTTTTATTTTTTATTTTTTTATAGTTTGAGACAGGGTTTTTCTGTATAGCCCTGACTGGCCTCGAACTCACAAAGATCTGCCTGTCTCTGCTTCCCGAGTGCTGGGATTAAAGGTGTGCTCCACCACTGCCCTGCTGTCTTCCCCGATTCTTAGTGCTTTGAGATAGGGCACTGAACCAGGACATCCCCACTTTGGTTAGGCCTGGCTAGTGACTTCTCAGGAACCACCATTTCTCTCCCCCTGCTCCCACGCTGGGGTCACAGGCAAACATAGCCATGCCTGGTTTTTCACATGGGGATTTCAACTGAGTCCTCATGCTTGTAAAACAAGTGCTCCTACCCACTGAGTCATTCCCCCAGCCCCCGACAAGCATACAATAGCTGAGTGCAGAAGTTCTAGAATATTCCTGAGTGAATACCTATCCATCTAGCTACCACTGTGCACATGTGTGCACACTGAGAATGCATGTATGCACCCCTAGAGATAAAAGGATCAAACTCAGTCATCAGGGTCATGCACAAGCACCTTTACCTGCACACCTGTCCTGCCCAGCCTGTCCCACTCCCTCTCCTTTTCCCGATGAGCCAGCCTTTGGCTATCCACAGGCATTCGAGAAATGAAGCGCAGCAGGCACCCAAGAGCTCCCCGGTGAATCTTACCCGCTTCATCCGGACGCTTCGACGCTCCAGGGAGTTCCGAACAAAAGGTGGCTTCTTGGACAGAGTGGAACTATCACTGTCACTTCGATTCAGCTGCAAGAGAGAAACCAAACCAGGCATGGTAATAGCATGTTCTGGAAGGTTCAGCAGGCACAGGAAGGAGATCACCTTCCTGAACTGGACTCAGACATTGAGCTTCCTATCCCAGGCATTGCTCTGAACTTTCGGCCCTTGCAAAGGGACCATCCACTAAACATGCCCTGGGCGTGGTATGCGCTGTTCTATCTCACAGTTGTCGCCACACCGTGCTAAGTGAGATGGGGCACCTCACTGCACCCTCCCAGCACCGTGTGAGCACTGTGCCCATGTTACATACAGGACACAGAAGCTCACGAGTCAGAGAACCTGCCCAAAGCTGTTGGAGCTGGCTGGCAGGGTTCGATGACGACAGTGCTGCTATAGGATATACTGTCCCTCTGTCCTGCCATGTGTCACTTGTCCCTGTCATCCAGAGAGCCCACCTTCGGGGACCCAAGCAGAACCACCTTTGAGACAGATACTTGGACCAGAGATGCCACTCTGTGGTATAGTTAGCTCAGTGGTATAGTTAGCTCATGCCAGGTCTCCAGTACTGCAAGCAAAGAGATGCAGGAGGAGAAAGAGGCTGCTCCAGGTCCAAGGAGCCACATCTTTACAGGGAAGGAACGTACAGGCTCTGCAAGGTTGAGCTCAGCCATTTTCTCCATTCAACCCCCATCATCAGCTCATTTTTCATGTTTCCCCAGAGGCCCCCATTCTCAACTGTGACAGTCTTGCCCCATCCGGTGACTGCCTGATTGAGTCTTATTTCCACAAGGGGCAGGATTGGCATGGGCAACACCACAGCACAGGCCTGGCAGCTGTCACTTCACTGCTGTGGGGCTCTACTGAGAAGCTATTGGTATCATTATTTTTGTGACTGTTCATCATTATTAAAGATAATGGCAGTAACAGCCCTGTGCCAGGCAGAGTCTGAACCATACGAGAAACGGGGTAATATTGATGCAAGTGGTAGCCATGTGGGTGGAGCCCCTAAACTTGGTGCTCGGTGCCTTAGTTATAGTTTCATTCAGACAAACATTCCAGTCAGGAGGTGGTGGCACACGTCTTTACTCCCAGCACTCAGGAGGCAGAGGCAGGCGGATCTCTGCGAGTTCGAGGCCAACCTGGTCTACAAAGCTACACAGAGAAACCCTGTTTCGAAAAAGAAAAACAAACAGACAAACATTCCAGAGAGACAAAGATGGTTTCACTGTTCACCGTAGAGATCGCCAAATGGAGACTTCAAGGCCCAGTGTGTTGCCACAGGCCCAGGCGATGCATAGCCCTGTGAAATTAACGTAGAGGAGCCTACTGTTTGCACAAGGGACCAGAAGAGGGTCTCATATTGCATTGTTTTAATTAAAGGTAGCGTCCTTTCATTTAGCTCCCCCCAGAGGTTAGCAGGACAACTGATCCTTGAGACCAAGGATGTTTTCGTGTTACCAGAGAGCAGGAAAACTACATTTATTCTTGACCTTCACTTTTTGTTTGTTTTTATTTTTGGAGACAGGGTCATGTAGCCCAGGTTGGCCCTAGACCCTCTATGCAGCTGAAGTTAGGCTTGAATCTCATGCCTCCACCTCCTAAGTGCTGGAATTACATGAGCACACTATCATGCTTGTCTTGGATGCCACTTCCTCCTATTTCCAGACATCCCAAAAGGTTTAATCTCACACAGGGAAGAGAATCATTATCTTATCACTGCTTCTATTGAACAAACTACACAAAATGAGGCCAAGAAGGACACTAATTTCATGTCACAGGGAACGTGAGACTCAGTGGTTGTGCCCCAGTAATGCCAGCTAGTCAGAAGGCTGGAGCAAAGGAATTACAAAGTCAATGTTGGCCTGAGGCCTAGAGTAGGCTCAAGGCTAGCCTGGGCTATAGAGTGAAACCCTGTCTCAAAATAAAAGGTAAAAGAGACCGCAGATATAGCTCAGTGGTAGAGGACTTGCCTACCATACATGAAGGCCCTGGGTTCAATTCCTTTGAGCTGTTAATAAATAAAAAGGTCCAAGAGAAGACTCCGTTCACTTGATCAGCATCCAAGTCAGCTAATAACAGGTGACACAGTGTTTCTGATAATACACAGGTGCTGTGGGACACTGCAGGAAACATAATTACTGTCCCCGTCTCAGACTTAGAAATCCAGTGGGGACCCCAAGACAGGGTAACTAAGGAAGTAACATTTATCAAGTGGAAGGAACTGTATTCAGACTCAAGGGGGGCACAGGTAACCTTTTAGGAGGTGAGGCTGAATGGCAGAAAGTAGCAAGTTTTAGAGATAGTAACCAGCATTGCACCTAATGGCTCTGTGCCCTGAAGCCAAGTAGGTGGGCTCATGGAACCCCAGTTTTCTCACCTATGAAATGGGTACAAATGCAATGGGCCTTATAGTGTAGTTCATAAAATGAATGAACAAGAGAACATTTTGGGGTGGTGGAGATGGTGTAGTGGGTAACAGAATTTGCTACCCAACACTCATGTTAAAAGCCAGGAGTGGCCACATGTGCACCTGCAAGCCCAGTGCTCTTGCAAGACACAGTCCCAGATGCCATCAGATGTCTAAAGCCACAGGTAGCACTGCCCCCCCCAAGTTTATATGCTTCTCCTTACATGCATATAAAAAGTTTTGATTCATAAAATAAACACAATTAGAGACTGACAATAATTTCCTATAGATCTTAGCAACTTCAGCATATGATAGGTTTTCTCGCCTCAAGTCAGAACATTTGCCTTCTCTTGGCTGCATCTCAGCGGTAGGCTTCTTTACTCTTGTTCTTTGTTCATTGTTAAGTGAAATAAAGATTACTGAACATAGGCATTCTGATAGCATGAAAGTCCGTCTGATAACAGATGGCTATTCGGGCTGGACAAATGGGTCAGTGGCTAAGAACACTTGCTGTTCTTGTACAGGACCCAAGTTTGGTTCCCAGCACCCATAGCAGGTAGCTCACAGCCACAGTTCCCACCTGTAACTCCAGCTCCACGAGATCTAATAGCCTCCCTGGCTTCTGCAGACACCTGCACTCATGTGGCATATATTCAGATAGATGCACACACATTCAATAAATAAAGGAGAACTGGTTACTAAATGACTGCTGCGCATGATGAAAAACACTTTTCTGATATGCTTCCGTTTTCCATCTTAACAAAAATCACAGCTACATCCTAATCCTGATGAAAAACAACGAGCCAAGCATTAATTTCCCCCGGTGTAGCCAGCCACCGATTTCCCTTGGTGTGACTTCTGATGAGTGATATCCATTTATTTGCATTTGATTTTCCCTGTATGCTCATGAGGTAGTCGGTCTGCAAAAGCCGTGGTCTTAGCTGTTACCCTAAAGCCTTCTCTAAATCCTTCAGAGCCCTCCTGTTTCAAGCGCAGGTTGGGTTTTCCTCTCTACAGTTGTGAGCTGACTTAACTGTAGCATCCTTCAGTAGATGTCAAGGCTTCCCACATCAGTGTTCCATGACTTCAGGAAATCCCACATCTCCTACAAGCTTTGTAGCCCATATGGTCTGGGCCCGCGTTACTCGCACAGATGCTGATCCGCTTGATTGATTAGCTTGAGACTTAACCCAGAAGAGAAGGTCTCCATTTTCATTGGAAGGGGCTTCGGGGAAGGTATTTTTTTTTGGGGGGGAGGACCTAAACTGATGATACCCAGTGAATTGAATTTGTGTAGCTTGAGGTAATGAAAGGATAAACCTCTCCACTAAGTCTCATAACTTTAGGCCTTGGAGCTGGGCTCCTGGGAAGCTGAGAAATTCCCTTCCTCCTCCATAACACAAGCCAGGTTAAATGACATAACCAGAGTGCCGTATCTTCTGAATTAGAAAAGTAGGCTTTTTTCCCCCCTGATTCTTATCACTCAGTGGGTCTGTAAGGTTCCAGGCAGGGGAAGGTATAGTAAGCATCACTTCAGTGCAGGACTCAGGGAAGGCATGCACCGATCTTAGGTGTGCTAACATCATGGCTGGATGGGAGTAGCAGCTGGTTCCAGAGCCCAAGCAACCAACATGACCCCTGGGATTAGGAAGGTGCTGAGACCCTCCACGCACAGTAGCATGAAGGAAAGTAGGCTGGCCCAGACAGGGTTCAAAGAGCTGGATAACCAGGAAAGAGGTGAGGACCGCATCACAGGGTGGCAACCAAGAGGGAGAGGGGGAGGGAGAGGGAGAGGGGGAGGGGAGGGAGAGGGAGAGAGAAAGAGCGAGAGCGAGAGAGAGAGAGAGAGAGAGAGAGAGAGAGAGAGAGAGAGAGAGGGAGGGAGGGAGAGAGAGAGGGAGAGGAGGGAGAGGGAGAGAGAGAGAGAGAGGGAGGGAGGGAAGGAGGGAGGGAGAGAGGGAGGGAGAGAGAGAGAGAGAGAGAGAGAGAGAGAGAGAGAGAGAGAGAGAGAGAGAGAGAGAGAGAGAGAGAGAGAGCTGGGGGAGTGAACTGCAGGGCCCGGCCCTAGGCCAGCTGCTGCCATTAGAGAACATGCAGCCTGGGGGGGGGTCCCAAAGAATCCCTTCTTCTACTCTTTCCACCCCTACCAAATAACTGAAACTTAATGCCAGACTTTAACGCTTTTTAATTTCTTAAAGCTAAAATGTTAACAAGCAGCTCAACTGAAGAATGGAATTGGACTCAGGTAGAGTGAGGCCAAAGTTCAGTCTCAGTAACTCAAAAGCAACAAGTTACCACAACAGCCTGTGGTCAGGGACCTGGCCAGGTCTGTGGGGTCTATTAGAATGTTTTAAGGGAGGGGAGATGCTCACTGACCATTCGGCAGGGAAGACTCCTTCTGAGGTCAGCAAGTAGCCATTCTGAAGGAAGGGCGGGGTGTAAAAAATGAGGACTCCAGCTCAGGAAGTATAGTACTGTTGGCCCGCCTGTTTATCAAGGCTTTCCTTTTTTTACCCTAAATACAGAGCATTAAACCCAAGGACTTGTACATGCTAGACTACAAGGCGAGCAGTCTGCCATTAAGTGATATCCCCATTCCTTACTTATCTTTTTTGGGGTGTGGGGGGGTGCAGGGATGGGGAGGGGTGGCAGTGGGGTTTTGAAGTCCAGTCTGGTCTTGAATTCCTGATAGTCCTGCCTCATCAGCCCCCTAATTGCTTCAATTATAGGCGGGTGTGCAACACCACTAAGCCAGTCCTGGTTTCCGAGATAGGGTTTGCTATGTATGCCAGGCTGGCCTTCCACTCAGGGTTCTCATGCCTCAGCCTTTCTGACTCCTGGGATCATGGTTCATGCCACCACATTTAGCTGACTTTCTCGTTCTTTATCTGTCTAAAACATCTTCCCTTGATTTCTTTTCGAGGTGGGGTTTTATGTAGTCTAGGCTGGCCTTGAAATTGCTAGGGAGCCAAAGATGACTGAGAATCCCTGGTCCTTCTGCCTGTCCCTCCCAGTAGCTGCGATTGTAGGCTCATGACACCACGCCTAGCATGGTCTGCAACTCTGCACGGGTGTGGCCATCACACTCAACCAGGCACTTGGTTTCTGTCATGCTCTGTGGGGTACAAAGCCACAAACAGTTTCATTGTAATGAAATTCAAAACCAAAGCTGCCAGTGGCATCCTGCTGTGGTGTACACACACACACACACACACACACACACACACACACACACACACACACACACACACACAGAGAGAGAGAGAGAGAGAGAGAGAGAGAGAGAGAGAGAGAGAGAAACTATTAAATGTCCGCACGAGGAGAACATTAAATGAAGAGGAAGCAGTTGGTTAAAGAACATTCTGGGAAGATAAGAACAGCTTTCCACTTTTAGACATGGCTAGACCCATCACCCTGGCTGAACGTCTTGAAGGTTTTTGTCTCTGACCACTCTGACTTGGCTTCCTAGATTCTAATGTTGTGGCATTTTAACTTCTTCTATGGGCTGGAGAAAATGTTCAATAGCTAAGAGCACTAGCTGCTCTTGCAGAGGAGCGGGGCTCAATTCCCAGCACACACCAGGCAGCTCACAACTGTCTCTAAGTCCAGTTCCAGAAGATCTGACACCTTCTTCTGTCCTTTGTAGGCACCAGACACACATGCAGACAACATACCCATAGACATTAAATTACAAGCAAAACAAGACCAAATAATCAAAAACTGAAAAACATCTTCCTAGGACTCTTTGTTTGTTAAATAATCACATTTTTAAAAATCTGTGCTAAAGAAAAGGGAAGAATATTGAACAACCAAAGTGAAGTAAATCCTGCAGATATCTTGGTAGATAACGTTGCTTCCAGTGTTTGTTTTTACACAAGCCCAGGCTGACTTTGAACTCTCAAAGTCCGGGTCCTCTTGCCCTAGCCACCCATATGCTGACATCACAACTCTGCTGGGCTGTGATTTTTAAATTACAAGTGAAGCCACCATCTTCCTTTTGGCTGCAACTATATTGTTTCATGGCCTATTCTTTTCCTTTAAAAGCTTATTTTTTATGTGTTTGCCCATGGAGACTAGAGGATTATACATGGTATCTTTCTTTATCACCCTGTGCTTTATTCTCTTGAGACAAGGTTTTTTTTCATTTAACCCAAAGCTTGGCTAGGCTGGCTGGTAGCGAGTTCCCAGGATGCACATGTTTCTGGGCCCTAAAGTTGAGTCTGTAGACAGATATGGCCATGGCTGGCTTTTGCATGGGTACTAGGGGATTCTAACTCAAGCCCTCATGCTTGCATAGCAAGGGTTCTTACCCACTAAGCCATCCACTAAGCCCCACACTCCAGATGACTTTTTTATACCGATCAATCAATGGAGTGGGATAGGGAAGCTGAGGTCCATGGAGTTAACCTACCAGAAGACACCCAAGGCACACTTGGAGAGTAAGGCACGCTACGAGAGGGCCCTATTTATACCCAGAGCTGGAGTAGTCCCCTGGATGCTCTGAGCGGAGGGGAAGCAAGGCAGCATCGTTTGCTTACCCGGCACACGTACTGGCTCTGGGGTCCAGGCGAGAAGGTCTTGGAGCGGATGATGGTACTCCCTCGAAGAAACGGCCCTGGTGAAGGGCCACCCACCCGCCGGTCCTTGGGCCGCACCACTGTGGGGGATGGGGCCACGCTGTCGGTGTTAGTCTCTCTATCCACCTGAGGAAGAAGTCAGTCTTGATATGAGTGTCCACTGAGTTTCTGGGCCCTCTCTTGGTCTGCATGGTAACTCCCACTCCTATTGCCTCACTTTTGGCCATAGGCATAGGCGAACTTCTTGGGCTCTCACCATGACGGGCTTAGTCAGCTGGACCTATCACTGGCAACTGAGGGCAGGGTGCCCATTCCCGCTCTCTACCGCATGGACTGCTGGGAGCTGGGGAGGCACCACCAGCTCCTGTAAGCCACGGTGATAGACTCAGGTTCTGGTGCACTGAGCGTCCATCCTCCGTACTTAAGCGCCAGCTAAACTCAAGACCTTTGAGGTCCTAGCCTAGTGTTTTTCTAGAATCATGGAGGCAACTAGCAAACCTCCTTTTGGCTATATGACTATGATAGAGCCAAGCACAGAAGCACACGCTTAATAATCCCTGCACCAAGAAAACTGAGTTCAAGGCCAGCCTGGGCTACATGAGACTCTGTCAAAAATCAATAAAGGAAAAAAGCAAACAAACACCACCACCACTCCACCACAGCCTGTCACGTTCTCTGCCTGCACACAGCTGACACCAGCAAAAGATGGACATTAATAGAAACTGTCTTAGCAGAAACAGTACCTGCTTGAGTGTGACAAGAGCGCCCTCTGGTGGGGGAAACTGCAGAGACACTCCTTGGTATAGAATAAGCAGAAAAAAGTGCTTGGGTTTGCCCTAGGACGCCCTGGCTAGGTAGGGCAGGCTATGCCACAGTGTTCTGTTCAAGAACATGTGTATTAGTTGTAGGCATCCTGCCGGCTTTCAGAATCAAGATCCGCGCTCCAGGTCTATGAGCAAGACTGGTGTTACCATGTGCATTTTAAAGATGAAGAAATGGTGGCTGAGTGAAAATGGAGTTATCTACCCAAGACTACATAGGGAGGGGCTCTGAACTAAGATCTGACCAGAAAAATAGGAAGCCACAGAGGGCAGAAGAAAAGACAGGGACCCATCAGTTCCTTCTGGTGCACTGTGTCTCCAAATGTGACTCAAAGTGCAGGGACAGCCACTTCTGACTGCACTGCCCCTTTGGGGAGCTATGCCATGATGCCTTGAGCCTTTTCTGATGGCCCAGACATTGGGATGCAATACTTTCTCCCCAGGCTGGTTCTTTTTACCTTTAATGCTGGGTACTCCTCTGCCTCTGGGGAGACCTTTTCAGTGAAGACATCTTCCTCCCCCTCTTCTTCTCTCTCCTCCTCCTCCTCAGCTACTGCCTCATTCTCACTGGTCTCCTCCTCGTATGTCCTGTGGGGACGTAATGCTATGGTTAGTCTCCCAGACACCATTCCGCCGCCGCTCTCCTGCTCCAAAGTGTGTCCAGGTTTGGTTTCTAAGACTTATGACTGTAAGGACATTTATCAAAAGAACCTTCAGTAGAGGGCTGGGCTGCAGCTCAGAAGCGGGGCATTTTCCTGGGGTGTCTGATGCCCCAGATTTCACCTCTAGGACTCCAACAAAACAGCCACTTCCATTATCGGTGTGTCTGTCTGTCTGCTCATTTATTTGTTATGTTTGTGAGCATGCTTTGCATGCATGCATGTATGTGTGTGTGAGACTGTGCACCTTGTAGATGCAAATCCCCATGGGAGTCAGAAGGGGGAGTCAAAGTACAGAACATTCCATATCAGAAAGGTGCCCTTCTATCTACCCAGTCCACCTAGCCTCCCCTCTATTCCCTGGTGGCTACCAGTGGAGTTTTCTGGTGCTATGGATCAAATTTGATCTTTCTTGAGTTTCACATAAGCATCCTTGGCTTTTATTAATATGTTTTTGAAAGTTCAACCAGGTAGCTCACATCCTTTTTTATTACTTTGTAACATTCTACAAGATATAGTGTATTTAGCTCTTCATCAGTCCATGAACACTAAACTGCAACCATCTCTCAGTCACCATGATGGAAGTTTCTATGAGCACCCATGGGAACGTCTTTGCTATGGAGTCAGGGTGTCATTTCTGTTAGATATTGTGTTATTTGTTGAAGCCGCCAAAGTGTAACAATGCAGAACTATATTCCCCATGTCTCTGGAGGCTGACGTCAGACATGGAGGTCCTAGTATATACGGTTTCTCCTGAGGTCCCTGTCCTTGGCTTGCAAATGACTCCTTACTGTTGTCCTCACTTCATCTTTGCCATGCTCACCAGGGCCTGGTATCTCTGTATGTGTCAGAATTCCCTCTTTTCATGAAGATACCTATCAGGCTGGATCAGGTCCGCCCTACTTTAACCGCCTCTGCAAGGCTCTGTCTTCAGATGTGGTCACATTCTGAGGCACGGTCACTCTGCAGCGTTTCACCGTAAGAATACAGAGGGGTGCTGGGTGGTGGTGGCGCACGCCTTAATCCCAGCACTCGGGAGGCAGAGGCAGGCAGATCTCTGTGAGTTCCAGGCCGGGCTGGACCGATAGCCTCCAAAACAATACAGAGAAACCCTGTCTCATAAAAACCAAAAAACCAAAACCAAAACAAAACAAAAAAAACAAGAATACAGAGGGGTGTGCAATTCAGCTCATAAAGACACACCGTTCAGAGATTTGCTGAATCAATGGCTGTTCATTTACCTTTTGACAGGAGCAAAGTGAGTCTCCAGAGTCATGCCATCTCTTACAGTTCCATCAGCAATGCAGCGAGCGTTCTAGCTCCCTGTCAACACTTGCGACTGGCAGCCATTCCATTGGGAATTGCCTTGCATCTTTTTATGTTACTTTTTTTAAAAATTATTATTGTTGAGACAGGGTTTCACGTAGATGAGCCTGCTCTGAACTCATGGTTAACATCTGCCTTATTCCATCTATAGTCTGTGCTTTTTGCGTCCCACGAAACCTTTGTAAAACATTTCCTTTATACTTATTTGTTTATGGCTACACTGGGGATTGAATTCAGGGCCTATGCACACTTAGGCAAGGGCTCTACCATTGAGCTACATCACAGCCAACAGAAATTCCTGTACTTTCTGCTAAAGCTTGCTTGTTTCAGTTTTGATGTGTTAGCTCTATGATCCAAACCAGATTAACTTTTGATTGAGGTGAAATAAGAATAAAAGTTAAATTTTCCATACGTGTAGCTAATTGTTCCAGCATCATTTGCTGAACAGCCTCTGCCACGTTACTGTCGGGCCCCTGGGCTTCAGGGCTAGAAGGATTCATTAGACTAATAGACTACACATGTTGGGTGGTAATTTACATCCCATTGCATCTTGACTTCTCAAAGATGTATATCACTGCCAGACCCTGGCCCGTGTCAAACAGTGTCACCATGCTGAGCCACAAGAATCCCAGCCAAAGCAGAGCATGCGACACATGGTGTACGGTGAGGCTCACTGTGGGGGAAACACAGCTTCTCCCTGAGGGTTCCCAATGGGTAGAGCCAACCTCCATCTCTGTTCACAGCCCTGTGATGGAGACTCTCTCCACTGTGATAGAGCTTGCGGTAAGGGGAGCTTTGCTCTGCTCTGTAGTCCCAGTCACACACATCCACAGGTAGGGTACACACAGAGCAACTGCAGGATTCACTCAGCAGCCCTTCTTGGCTGCTGCAGAAAGTCAACAGTCCTGGGGGAGTGTGGTCACCCACAGTTACAGTGTGTGGCACACAGCCTGACAGCCTCGTCCAGAGGTACGGGGAAGCTAGGTGGCTTAGCCCAGCTGAGCACTTGACCGATGGGCCAGCCTCTGCTATCTCAGTGTAAATCTGATTGAAATGTTCCAGGACAGGAAAAAAGACCCCACTCAAATCTCAACAGTGCAGAGAGACAAAACACGCATGGCATCTTCCACTTATCGCACTGCAGACAAAACAGCGAACGCGCAATGCCAGCTGATGCTATCCTGTGTTGGTGATGGGACAGAAAACTGACATGCCCCTGTGCAGAGTGAGAATGTGAGCAGGGGATGCTCACTTCCTATGCAAATCAGTTAGTCGTATCTGCCAAATCATAAACAGGAACTTCATTTAGTTTGTACTTTAGCAGTACTGGAGACGAACTCTGGACCTCTTCCTTGCTAGGTAAACACTCTGCCACTGAGCTACATCCCCAGCCCTAAATGTCCATATTCTTGGTCAGTATAGTAGTTCAATTAAGTGCTGGAGAGTGTAAGTTCAGGGTGTTTCAGTCACTGTTGGTGGGAGTGTTTCTAGTCTAACAATCCCACCCAAGAAGCACTTTCTTTGCCTTGTGTGTTGAGAGGTGACAGGCTCAGGCTCAGGGACACAACAGTGCCCCACCTGTGAACATCATCCCAGGCAGACACACGTCAGGGCTTGTCACTCTCCCAAGGCTTGAGACTATCTTTTCCTGTGTTTTCTTTCTAGTTGGTTATTGTGTCTATGATGTATGCAGGTGGCTGAGGGCATAAGCATGCCATAGGGAACACGTGGGGGGTCAGAGGTCAGAGGATAACTCAGGAGTTGGTTCTGCCCCTCTACTGTGTGGGACCTGGGGGTTGAGCTCAGGTCCTCAGGCTTGGTGGCAAGTGCCTTTGTATCCTGAGCCATTTTGCTGGCTTTTCTATGTTTTCTACTAATCAGAGTATCATTTTGCTTGTGACTCTTCACGGGAACAAACTACTTTTCTACTGAGGTGTGGAGGTGTTCACCTGAGCTCAGTGCTGGGGAGGCAGAGGACCCGAACTGAGAGCCTGAGGCCAGCGTTGCCATAGAACAGAGCAAGAGACAGAAGGGCTCATTTGGTGCTTGCAGCAGAGGCACCGAAACAGTTAAGGGGGGGTGGAGTAGCTGAGCTCCATTGGGTCTTAATACTGCAGGTCAGTGCCCTAGTCCTGAGGGCTGGTCTCTGGGAGACCTCCACCGGACTCCGGGGCTGAGCAGGTGCACTGAAGCTAGTGACTGCCGGGGATCAAAAGCCACCGCCAGGCAGGCCTGGGGGAGGGGACTGCCAATGGACCCATCCCCACCAAAGCGGCTCTGAGAGGCCTGGCCCTCTTTGTGAGCTGGCATCTGGGAAGTGTGAATGGCAGGGGGTGGGGAGAGAGGGGGCCACAAGGGGAGCAAGAACAGAAGGTGGTTGCTAGGAGACGGCTTGAAAAGTTTCAGCACTAGCTTGGAATTCAGCAGAAACCACTGATCTCATGCCAGGCTGTGGGGAGAGGGGACCTGGGCTGATTCTGGCATCAGACCTTAGCTTGGGTGACTGTCAGCAAAAGGGTTGCCAGGGACAGGGAGAGTGAGATGGACACTGTGACCAACCCAGAAACAAAGGAACACAAGATTTTCGGTGGCCTGTTACACTCTTTATCACATAGAAAAAAAATGGTAAAAGAAGAATGTGTATGTCAGCAACTATTGCCAGTAGGCCCGATCCAGCCTGCTGTTTTTTTTTTTCCTGGGCAGATTAAGCTGTGAATTGCTTTTACATTTATATTTATTTCTGCATGGAGATAGGGTCTCAAAGTATCCCAGGCTGGCCTTGAACTCACTATGTCGCCACCTAGAAATTCGGTTCCCCCGCCTCCACCTCCAGAGTACAATTACTGGAACTACATGTAATGTGGCATCACATCCAGTTTATGGAGTGCTGGGGAATCGAACCCAGGGTTTTGTGCATGCCAGGTAAGTATGTACCAACTGAACTACATCCCCCAGGCCATGTCTTAAATGGCTACAAACAAACAAACAAACAAACAAACAAACAAACAGGGCAGTGATCATTGTGGCAGGTATAAATGTTAAGAAATGCCAGCCCCAGCATCCACACATGGAACACAGACGTGGCCACTGGTTACTCATGGCCCATGCTGCTCTCCCGCCGTAGAGGCAACTTGAGGAGACATAGCAGAAGCTGTGTGGCCACAGCAGATGGTATCTGCCATCTGGTCCTGTCCGGGAAACATATGGTGACCCTGGAGTCAAAGACTGTAAGGGAAGGCTCCCTCCAAGACCAATTACAGAATCTGGGACTATAACAATGATAATACAAAAAGAGTTATTGGCCGTGTCCTCTAGGTTGGTGACTGCAATGGAAGTCTGGTCACCCCCTGTTCACTGCAGTGCTGTTCCCAGCAGCCAACATACGGGATAAGCCAAGTGTCCATCAGTAACCACCGTCAGCCATAGTAGTTGTTTCCTGTGACAGCACGGAAGGACCTGAAGGTCATTTAGCTAAAAGGAAGGAAGCCAGGTGCAGAAAGACAGACACTGCCCGTTCTCCCTTAGGTATGGAATCAAAAAGTTGACCTCACAGAGATGAGGGGGGAATGGTAGTTCCAAGAGAAGGGAGGGCCAGAGAGGTCACATGGTGAGTCCACGTGGCTCAGAGAGGAGCCGAAGTTCTGCCATGCTGCTGCAGTTTGGCTACGGTTAACAGCAGGTTGTGTGTAAGAATGGCCGAAAGAAACCGGCCATAGTGCAGACAGGGGTAGAGGATTATCCGTGAATTTGAGGCTTGCCTGGTCTGCACAGTGACTGTCAGGGTAGCCAGGGCTCCATTGTCAGACCACATCTCAAACAAAACAACAAAACTAGCCAACAAAATGGCTGGAAGAGCAGAGCTGTTCTATGACAGTGGTTCCCAGCCTTGCTAACACCGTGACCGTTTAGTACAGTCCCTCACGTTGTGGTGGCCCCCAACCATACACTTGTTTTCATTGCTACTCCAAAAATACAATTTTGCTACTCTTATGAATTGTAATGTAAATATCTGTATTTTCCGATGGTCTTAGGTGACCCCTGTGAAAGGGTCATTTGACCCCCAAAAGGAGTCACCTACTACAAGTTTAAAAAAAGGCTGGTCTATGAAGTAGATATGTCAGCCATTAGCCCCTGTGACCATGACACACTGCAGAGTTACCTAAATGTGATACTGCCACCTGTGTGTGTACAATGAATTATGTGTCAACTCCTAAAAAGTAAAAGTGCAGCTGGACAGAGTGGTGGCACGCCTTTAATCTTAGTCAAAGGCAGAGGCAGATGGATCTCTGGGACTTCAAGGTGAACCTGGTCTACATAGTAAGATCCAGAATAGCAAGGGTCTCCACATGATGAGACCCTGTCTCAAACAACCACAAACAAACCAAAAGGCAGAACTGCCTTGCTGAGGGATGTATGAAGACAGGACTGAAACCCTAGCAGAGGTCAAGGCTGCTGCAGTGTGTAATGCCAGATTGCTATCCATGTGAAAGAATCCAGCTACATCCAACCACACAGTGTGAAACACTGTCGAGACATTCTGATTGGCCCAGGAAGAAAGCCTTCCTGTCTGGGGAAGGCCTTCAGTGTTGCTGGACCACTCTGGCTTTCCTTTTAAACACAGGGAGAGATGGCAGGCTGAGGGAGCAGTTTTGGTGCTGTTGACTTTACACAGTTACCCTCCTAGGTGATGTGAGCTCACCTGCCTCAGGTCCATTCCTGCCTCTTTGTTCCAGAGGCAGAAACTTGGTTTTCACATCTTAGCAACAGTGCTCACTTCTCAGTCTCCCTCACAGTGACGTGGGCTGCCCTGCAAAGGCTAGCCAATGAGAAGCAAGCGGAAGCTGCTGTATGTGATGTGCAGAAGAGCTTTTTGATTATGAGAGACACACGCATGTTCATCTTTAATCCTTCCTGACGGGTGATTGCCTCAATGATGAGGTCTCAGTAAAGACAGCAAAAAGATAGCAAATGATTCAAATTTAAAATCTTTAGTAGGGTCAAAAATTTTTTTGTAACCTAGACTGCCCTCAAACTCATAGCAATCATCTTACTTTAGCATCCCACGTGCTGGGAATCACAGATGTGAGTCACCGTGCCTGGTTTTAGTTTTTTTTAAAGCCCAAATAAATGTCAGCGCACCAAAAGAAACATTAACATCAGGCAGGAACAATGCATGGGAGATTTACGGAATCCAAACTGGGAAAGGGTTTTAGGTAGCACTGTGCCATGCTAACCTTGTTGCCTGTAGTGATTGTAAGCACAGGTCCTTGATGCTCCCAGAGGAACCTTCCCTTGGTTGCCCTGCGATCAGGGATCTCCAAGCCCAACCCCAGAGGGTGTACTCACTTACCAGCTGCCCTCCAGTGTCTGGGAGCTGCTTCTCCCCTCCTGCCTCTTCTCTAGCTCCACGGCTGTCTGTTCCAGCAAGGCAGATACAGCATCCTGCAGAGACAGAGGCCACCAGTTCAATGGGGGCTCTGGGTACCACTTTACCTATCAGGCATCCCAGACTCCTAACTCTCCTAGAGAGCACAGGATAAAGTCCAAAGGCTGGAGCAGCTAAGCATCTGGCCATGGTCACCTATACATGGGAAATACTGTTTTGGCTTCACTGGCCAGTCTGCAGAGCATCTCTCTAAGTGTGTGGATCTACTTAGCAGAATTAGTTTAGCGGCAAAGGGAAAGCTTTATAGTTCTGCTTGGAAGAGATCAGAGAGCTGTCTGTCAGGGTCTTCATATCACATGAATCATCAATGACATAGCAATGCAATAAGGATCAAGAGGGAGCCAGCTCTGTGTGTCTGGGAACAGAGACACAGTGGCAAATGGGGGACTGCATGCAGGGAGGCTTCTAGAAGAAGGAACTGAGTGATGCCATTACTGAGAAAGAAGGTGTGACCTGAGAGAATTACCGAATCTCTCTGGCCCTCATTTTCTCCCAACAAGCACTAGGAAAGGTCATTATGAAGATTAATTGTGATGATCTACGCACAGAAGAGTAGCCTCGCAGACAGTATCCAGTAGACAGTGACTGATTATCTGAGCAAAGACAAGCTGTGGCTTTCTGATCACATGGTTAATTCAGCACTATCCTCAGCTGGGGGTTGGGGTGGAGGTCGTAAGGCTAGGAAACCCCTGACAAGTTTTTTGGGGAAGGAAAGAAAGATCTAAAATTAAGCAAGGACCGTGGCAGGTGGTTTGCTCAAATATAGCAGCTCACCGAATCATACAGCCATCGGGCTTGGCTTATTGAATGCATGTCTTTTTTGGTTTTGGTTTAGAGATGGGGTCTTTTTGCATAGCCCTGGTTGGCCTAGAACTTGCTTTGTAGAGCAGGCTGACCTCAAGCTTTCAATGATCCTCCTGCTTCTGCCTCCCCACACTGAGTTACAGGCACGCATGTTTTCAACGACTAGCACTAAAATGTATTCTCAAACCAAAGCACGGAAAACATTTTCCAGCTGCCATTTACCCAGCCCTTGCAAGAAGCACTCGCTATACCCATTTCTTCAAAGCTTCCCAACAACTTTATCTCAAACTCCTTACCAGGCATGAAAAAACAAAACAAGCAAACAAACAAAAATGGAGGTCCAGAGAGATGATGTGCTTGACATATATCACCCGCCCTGAAAGAGCCAAGTTCTGAACAGCCTTCCTTAACCTTCCTCCAGTCTCAGGTTCTCAGGAAAGAACTATGTGCTCCATCTCCCAGCTTTCTCCTTCTGTCTCACTCCTATTCATTCATTCATTCATTCATTGTGTATAAGTCTTCTGTCTGCATGTATGTCCACAGGCCAGAAGAGGGCACCAGATCTCATTACAGATGGTTGTGAGCCACCATGTGGTTGCTGGGAATTGAACTCAGGACCCCTGGAAGAGCAGTCAGTGCTCTTAACCTCTGAGCCATCTCTCCAGCCGTGTCTCAACTCCTTTTATTCATGATCTCACTCGTGTCAGGCTGGCCCTATTGCTGAACCACTCATATAGCCCTCTGTATCACTTTCTAAAAACTTCAAGGTGGTTTTTTTCTTTTTTTAAATCAGAGAAAAGATATAAGGAAAAGAGCAGAATATAGAAGAAGAAATGAAAACCGTCAAGGAGCTGGGAGGTGACCACTCAGGGGAGACCATTCCTATATGGCCCTCTCTTCCCACTTGTTTCTGTTCCCTCCTACCCCGGGCTCCTCTCCTCCTCCAAGGCAAGCTGGACTCTGGTTCGTCTGGTGCTGTAGGTATGGGGTAGGAGTGCCCACTTAGCCTACTCACCATGTGGTCGGGCCCTGTAGCTCCTGCTGGCTGGGGCTCCTCGCACTGTTTCTTCAAGTATTTGTAGCTCAGGAGGTTGTACCAGCGTGTTGACCTCTCCCCAGACCGGCAGACCTCAGCTAGGCTGATCTGGGCACCTCCCTGTTAGGGACAAACAAAGAGAAGAGTATAAATACGCCAGCTAATGGAGACAATATAGAAAGCGGCAGTCCCCATGAGATAGGGGTGGAGCATCCTAACAGAGTTCCACTATGTTGCCCCCAGTTGGTCTCCAGTGAACTTAAGCTATTCATGTAGCTGGGACTAGGTGCATGTTACCACACCTATTTAAGATGAAATTTGCATGCTGGCCTCAAAATCACTTCGTCACCCATCCTAGTCCTGAACTCAGCCTCCTGAGTGCTAATTTTACAGCCATCACACTGCCGTGCTCAGCTTCTATCAATGTACACATCTAGTGTCTTTGGACACAGGTCTTCACATGGCCGAGGCTGAAGATGACTTTGAAGCTCTGATCCTTCTGTCTCCATCTCCCTAGTGTTGGGACTATGGATGTGTGCTACCAGGTTTACCATTTTTTGTTTGTTTGTTTTTTTGTTTTAGGAGACAGGATTTCTCTGTTTTGGAGGCTGTCGGTCCAGCCTGGCCTCGAACTCACAGAGATCCGCCTGCCTCTGCCTCCCAAGTGCTGGGATTAAAGGCGTGCGGCGCCACCAACGCCCGGCTATGTGGCCCATTTTTAAAAACTGGTTATTTGCATTTTGATTGTTGATATGTGTCCTGCGCTAATCTGGGTTAGGCTCTGGGTTGAGTACTAAGGACAGCGTGGGTCGCTACACAGTCCCTTAGTTCCTAGCAGCTAAGAGTCCCAAGGAGCACAACCCTGAACAAACAATGACAAGAGAGATTGCTTCTACATTCCTTACGGGGCCGGGGGAATCTGCCAACATTTGGCAACACTATGGACACATTTTACCCTGTGGCTTGGGAATCAACAGGAGTAGGCGTCTATCCCACAGACACAAGTACAAAGTGACCCATGCGCAGGGGTCTTCGCTTTGACTTTCTGTGTAACGGTACAAGAAGTTGCTATGTAGTCCAGGCTGGCCTTGAATAACTAATGCTCCTGACCCGACCTTCTGGGACTATAGGTGACATAACAACTATACAACTACACACACACACACACACACATACTCTCTCTCTCTCTCTCTCTCTCTCTCTCTCTCTCTCTCTCTCTCTCTCTCTCTCTCTCTCTCTCTCTCTCTCTCTCTCTCTCTCTCTTCCTATTTAGACTCAAATTCCAGTTCCAGCATATCTCATTATATATGCAAATGTTCTAAACCAGTAACACAAAACCCCCAAACAAGCAAAAACTGTCCTGCTGAAATCTGAAACAGTTCTGGTGGTGTATTTCTGACAAGGACATTCTACCTGAAACAAGAGGTACCAGACCATGGCCCAGACTGCTAAATCTGGGTGACTACGAGGAGTTTCTGGGAGAATAGTGTTGAGTAGGGAGATGATGTCAGCGCCTACTGACACTTTACTGTTTTGACACCAGCTTCCTCACCAGAGGCATGAGGAGAATAGCTGCTCTATGCAGAGCTGGGGGGGGGGAGGTTATTGTCAATTCAGGAATTAAGTGGTTGGCATGCTCCAGGCACCAGAGTAAATGTAAGAATGTACAAGAATATGTATATTACTCCTTTATTCATTCAACAAGTATTCCCGGCAGCCAGAGAAACATCTAGAATATGATTCCTCCCCAAGGGGATGGCAGTTTCCTGGGGAGACATGCAAACATACTGGATATTGCAGTTCAGAACATGACAGGCTATGTTTGAAGTACAAGCAGGAGAGGGATCGTAAAAAAACAGTTTGGAAGCATGACACCTTCATCAGGTTATTATTAATGACAACAAGATGCATTGCCTGCTGCCACAGACTCACAGGTATGAATATCATTCACCTTCCCAAACTGGAAGCATTTGGAGGGCATTTACTCATTCAAGGATTCACTATACACGATTTACTGAATAGCCTATAAGTGCTGGAGTGTGCTTGTGAGAGAACAAACTGTCCAGGAGCCAGCGTGTCAGAGTGTGTGTGTGTGTGTGTGTGTGTGTGTGGTGAGGGGCACTCAGGGTTTGTGTGGAAACACTGATAAATGGTGACTTTTAAAGGATGTCACACAGCACTGCTAAGGTGTATTTTCTGTCCAGCTGCACAGGTTGGGGGTGGTGTTCCCACTGGCTGGGCTAGGGACTTGCCAAGTTAGTGACACCAAGTGAAAATAGAACAAGGGAACTATTGTAACGGCCAAGGCTGGGGTGTGCCCTGGCAGGACCCGAGCTGAACGACACTGCCTGGGTGGGGGATAATGTGATGCCACACTAACACAGGTGGTAGCACTGCTGCTGACAATCTTAGGGAAGTCAAGCCATGTGTTCCCCTAAACCCTGCCTGGGGTCTGGGGAAGTGAGAGCCTTTGGTCACCCTGAAATGTAACACAGTATAAGAGGAACGCATAAAGAAGGTGAAAGTGATGGCTGGGTGGTGACACACACCTTTAATCCCAGCACTCAGGAGACAGAGACTGGTGAGTCTCTGTGAGTTCAAGGCCAGCCTGGTCTACAAAGCTACACAGAGAAACCCTGTCTCAAAAAAAAAAAAAAAAAGTGAAAGTGTTCAAGTCTATGTGGTCCTTGTTCATTTCACTGGATGACTGGGCAGGTAACAGCCTTTTGGGGCCTTACTCATTCTTTAAAATGAAGATCACCTGCATTCCTCTTTCTGGGCCTATGCTGAAGGTTAAATAAGGGGCTCATGGATGGCTGAGTAAATGGCTTGAAACAGGCTGGGATTCCATGGCCCCTGCAAGACAGGGATACTCCGAGTGGAAGTAGTGAAGTCCTTTCCCCCTCCTGTCTTAGGGCCTGTCTTCCTGGAGCCACCCCAAGTAGCCAGGCAAAGAGGTTTCCCATTGGTCATGGACAGCAACAAGCCACTGTAAGATGAGCTGGGTTTTTTTTTTTTTGGCTGTTGTCATGGCAACCATCAATGGCCAGACTTCCATTAGGAAGGTAGAATAAAAGGCACCCTCTTAGGGGAAGAAAACAGGATTTAGTCCCTTCCCAGGGCCGAGGAAAAGCATCACCAGAGGAGCCTGGGTCTGCAAATACTTGCCTTCAGGGTTTACCATGTTCCCTAAACCATTTTTGTCACCAATTGTGACCTCCAGGGAGCCCTGAGCTAGCAAAGAAAGGACACTGAGAGACTTGAATGTATGCCCTGCAGACAAGGGTTCCAAATGCAGTTCCCCCACTGTGTAACTGTATGCCCCAAAGCAAGATCTCCATCTCCGTGACTCAGTTTCCCACTGGTGCAAAGTACATATTTTATAAGATGAGTGAAATCAACGGGGAGAATGCTTGTCAGGGACCTAATTTAGTGTCTGGCAGAAACTGTCATCCAACTGACATTCACTGTTGCATTTGTGTCCATGGTAACACCATCATAAGAGGTGGGGTTTCTGTCACCAGCTGAGCCGGAAAGTGGCTGACGCTCACGTCCACTGAGGACCTCGACTGTGTAGATACTCTGTGATTCTGTGTCCGTGTTGCACAATGTGTGACCTGGGACTGTAGCATCCCCAAGCCCTGGGAACTTGTTAGAAATGTAGGTTGTCAATTTTGCTGAATTTCCATCTCCATTTTGACCAGAGCAGCAGGTGACTCACCGCCATGTGCCCTGAATCCGGGCAGCATTGCAGCAATGCTTCATCGGACATGAGTTCAAATGGAATGGTTGGCGCTAAGAGCTGCATTACAGATTTGGGAATTGAGCCTGGGTACCCGAGACTCTCAGTTGGCAGGGCTGGCAAAGGTTAGCCTGGTAACTTGTCCTTATATCCTGAGGATGCAGTTCCCAAATTCCCCAGCAGAAAGGATTCTCCACCACAGGCATACATACCCAAGGGAAGCTGGACAGCTAAGAGCCTCCCGCTCTGGGCAAAGACGCATGGCTGTCAGCAGGAGAAACACTAACCTGTAGGGGAGGCAGCAACTGCCACGGTTACTTTCTCAGTTTCCAGACATGGATGCAGGGAAAGGGCTCAGTGCCATGGGCAAATCTCTATCCTATCCTCTACATTTTTTTCTGTCATTTGAACCCACCCACTTCCAGCACAACCCACACCATAGTTTGTCTGTGTGTTAGCAGTCAATGTTTGCTCCTTTTGTGTGTGTGTGTGGGGGGTCTCTCACCAGATCTCCAGTGCCCAACGTAGGCACAAGCACCTAATAGGCTCCCAGCAGAGACCAGGGTGAGCAGAGCTCTCTTTTAACTCTAAAGCCCACATTGCTTTAAAGACGCTGGAGCTGTCATTGAAACTCTTGGAAAAGGCATCAGAGTTAAGACAGCCTTTCATTTTGTTCAGTTCATTTATATCCCAGAAGCCCCTGAGGAGGGGTTACTCAAGGTTGAACAACCTTGCTCTGCCTGTATTTAAGTGCATGGCTTTCATAGGGCCGTTGCATCTCCAATCCTGGCTCCTATCAATGCAGAGAAGAGGAGGGAGCCAGGGGAACAGCAGGGGTCCTGTTAACCGAGAACCTGTGTCAGACACATCGTTAGGAGCTTTGTATACACGTTTAGAAGCCTCACAGCAGTGGCCAGTGGACAATCAGGAGTCACTGTAGACAAAGAAAGTGAAAAGCAGAGATGTTAAGGAACTTGCCCATGGCCACTCAGCTAGACCTCAAGTGGTAAAGGGGGATCTGAACATCAGGCTGTTTTTACTACTCTGTGCTTCTTGAGTGAACTCTAATGCTGCAAGGTGAAGCTGAGGCAGATGGTATGTGTGCACTTCAGGTCCTTTCAGCCTGCTACTCCTCTCACACACCTCAGGTCTGAGACCACGCCCCTCTGCAGTGGCATCCAGAACTGACATGACACATACCCACCCTGTATCACCTTTCTGCCCTGAGGACTGAAGGCCAGCTGGACAGACAGACAGAGACAGACTGGGCCCTCACCAGGCACTCCTCTGCATGGCTCCTGTCAGTGGTACAGACATCCACTCGTAAGGTCTTCTGGTGAAGGGCTGGGTAGGACATGGACACCCAGAATGCCTCATTGAACACGAGGGTATCTGCTGAGTCCAGAGGCCGGGTTCTGAACAGGCAGGTGCTGCTTTCAGAGCAAGGCAGGATGGCGACACGGATGTTCCTGGGGGAGACAGAACCATCAGAGAGTTGGGTCAGCTGTCTGGGGTTGACCTATTGCAGAAATCCCCAGGGAGCCAGCCGGGAAGGAGAGCATGCAGAATGTTTTATGCGAGAGATTCAGGGAGGGCTCTGGGGTACCAACTGCTCTTCCTGCCATGGGTCTCCAAGTTCTCAAGGAGTCTCAAGGTTGTGGAGGCTGAGGCACACTGTGTGCAAACATTGGCAGGGGGCAGTTCAGTAGCACTGAGCAATGGTGGGAAGAGGGGTCCTCATGAGCTCCAGGCAGGTGCTCTCATCCCGGCAAGCAGGAATTTGACGATTCTGTTTTGTGTGTACATGGAGGCCAGAGGTCAAGCTTGTGTGTCAGTCCTCACATGCCATCTAGCTTGTTTTTAAAAGATAGTCTCTCATTGGCTTGGGGCTTGCCAAATAGGCTAGGCTGGCTGGCTACTAAGCCCCAGGGATTTGCCTCTCTATGCCTCCCCATTTCTGGTCCTGGTGTTGTCTGAGGGGCAGAAATGAGACAATCTAGAGCTCTAGTCTGGTCTTCCTTAGGGTTGTCAGCCTTCTCTTTTCTCCCCACATCCTGTCCCAAGTCACTGAATACAGCAACTACTGTGCCCAGGCCTTACGGTCTAGTTATGGAAGACAATGCAAGAATGTAGATGACTACAGCATAAGCCCAGTCTACAGCAAGGATGCATGCAAACGGTGCAGGTGCTTGCTGTCCTAGCAGCCTCCAGGTAACGCACCAGTCACATCCTTCCTAGAGAACCAGAGAGTCACTTCTGCATAAAGAAGATAGCAGGGACTTGACTGTTCTCATGAGATCACAGCCCCTTTCCATGAAGGACCAGCTTGCCCAGCATTCCTGGAGCAAGTAGGTGGTAGGCATCCAGGCCGTATCAGGAAGCGGGGAAGCTGTCTACAGCGCCACTCTCCAAAGCTGGTAAGCATGCTGTGTGTGTGTGTGTGTGTGTGTGTGTGTGTGTGTGTGTGTGTGTGTGTGTGTGCATTGGCAGCTCCAGCTGCATTAAATACCTGCAGCGGTATTTGGAGTTAGATCAGGACACAGCCAAAGAGCTTTCCCAGGGGAGAAGCACGTTGGGTGAGAGGGATGTACACATGCGGGCTCCATACTCACACTTTCTGGTCATGTTGCAGTGACATAGCAGAGAGGTTATTCAGTTGGATTACTAATATTGCAAACTGTCTATTCTTCTCATCATACCTGAAATGAAGGGGCGGGTAGAACACCAATCAGCAAATCATTTATTGCCTTACTTTTTCTCCTTCCCCCTTCCCTTCCTTCCTTCCTTCCTTTCTTTCTTTCAGTGTCTCACTGTGTAGCTCTAGCTAACCTATGTAGACCAGGCTGGCCTTGAATTCACAGAAATCCTTCTGCTTCTGCTTCCCCAGTGCCAGGACTAAGGGTATGTGCCACCACGCCCAATATTTTCTTTCTTAACAGTCATATGTCAGGGCCGCTGGCTGCTCTGTTAAGTGTCATAAGCTAAACATCACTCACCCTTGCTTTGTTGCCATGACTAAACACAGGTTCAGAACTGCCGGTCACCTGAATTTTTATTTGTTTGTTTGTTTATAATTGAGACAAAGTCTTGCTATATAGTCTTGGCTGGCCTGGAACTTGCTATGTAGACAAGGCTGGCCTCAAACTCCTAGAGATCTGCCTACCCCTGCTTCCAAAGTGTTGGGATTAGAGATGTGCACTGCCACGTCTGGCTTATTTTTATTTTAAAGATTTATATATTTTAATCATGTGTACTTGCATGTGTCCGTATGGAGGTAAATGTAGTACCTGCAGAGACCAGGAACATCATTCCCCTAGAGCTAGAGTTACAGGTGGCTGTGACCCTCCTGGTTTGCTGGGAACCAAACCGAGTCATTTCTCCAGCCTCTTTTTATTTTTCTAAGTTTTAAATGTTATTTTATTTATTATTATTATGGGAAGATTGAGTGGGTATGAGTACAGGTGTGCACATGGCATAGAGCATGGGCAGGGGTCATAGAGGTCAGAGGACAGCTTTTGGAAGGTAGTTGTCTGTCCCCACTGTAGTTCTGGAGACTGAACTCAGGCTTTCGTATTAAGCGCTTTTACTGGGTAAGCCATCCAACTGGTCCACACATTTCAAATTTTTAAAGAGGTACCAGAAGTTAGTGTGAAATTTTCTGATATTAAAATTTTTGTATAAGAAAACGTGGAAGTCATCCCCCCAGGAAGAGAAACCAACAGCAATAGCAGTGTGCCTGTCAGTCAGAGCTGGGCTACGGTCTCCAGGGTCACCGAGCCTGAGTTAGGATCATTGCAAAGGCAACCACCAGAAGAGTAGATACTCTGCAAGCAGAAAACCTATGTTGTCTGCCACTGTCCAGATCAGTACCAGTCACAAGAAACTTGGCATTCCTCATCTATGGTGAAGGGGTCAATAGCCCTCTACTCAGGACCCCGCCAAGGCTAATGGGCCCTGCTTCTCCCATGGATAGCCATGAAGGTACATTGTCATTGAAGAAGAGGCCCTATGTAAACCCTCTCCCTCTCCTTGTCCCCATCCTCATCACTTACTTCATGGCAATTTGAACCCGAGTGGCTCGCACGGCTTCTGATTCTTCACTGTCGAATGTAGCAGCCTCAGAAGTACCCAGTCTACAAGACACCAGGGAAGGAGTCAATGTCCCCATAGCTGCCCATGAACAAAGGCCTTTTCTGCTGTGAGACTAGACTGCTGGCTGTGTGCTCGGTGTGTCACTGAACCCTCATTTTCCCAGGCGCTTGAGACCCCACTCTAGAATATACTCTCTTTCTCTAGCATCTATCTCCCTGGTACACACTTTGCAATTGCCACCCCGGAACCCACATTTGCCCCGGGAGCCTTGGACACCACCTGCATCTTTGGTGTCTGCCATCTTGGGTGTGGCTCCAAAGAGGGCTGCCAGGGGAAAGCCTGGGTCACTGAAAACGCCCTTCTGCAGCCACACCACACCCTGTGGAGTGTGGGCTTGAACATCCAGGGCTCATACACTCCCCTGCAGAGGACAACACCTGGGGACCCACCTCTGTGCCGAAGCTTCATACACACCACTGTCCCCAGCCACCGACTCATCGGACACTGCAGCGGATACACAGGCCACTTTCAGGCCACACCCTGGGGCCACGCTTGCAGCTGTATGAGGTAAGGGGAAGATGAAAGAGGGAATGTCAAAGTCAGAAACCACAATTCTGACCCACTCTCCTGATGGTCCCAGTGAACTTCAATACCTCTGGACACTCAAATAAGGTCCTTCTTGGCTCAAGACAAGGGAAGGGGTCGCATGCAATCTCATGTCTGTGATGGCTGTGCTTGGTTGTCAACTTGACCACATCTGGAATTAACTAAAGCCCAAATGGCTGGGCACATCTGTGAGGGATTTTTTTTTCTCAGTTAAATTATTTGGTGTGGGTTAATCCAGACCTTTGAGGCAGGGAGACCCACCTTTATGCGGGCCACACCTTCTGCTGGCAGTCCATATAAGAGCATGGAAGAAGGAAGCTTGCTCTCTCTTTGTTCTTGTGTTTGCTGGCAAGTCCATTCTTTCCCTGGCATTAGAGCCTACTTATTGGGATTCTGGGGTACACTGAAGACATCCAGCCTCATAGACTGAACAACTACTGGATTCTTGGACCTTCTGTTCATAGACAGCCATGTTAGATTAGCTGGACCACAGCTTGTAGGTCATGCTAATAAATCCCCCCGCCCCCACAGAGAGAGAGAGAGAGAGAGAGAGAGAGAGAGAGAGAGAGAGAGAGAGAGAGAGAGAGAGAGAGAAGAGAAAGAGAGAGAGAGAGAGAGAGATCCAGGGGATCTGCCTTCCTCTTCTGGCCTTTAAAGGTATGGGCACAAATGTGGCACATGTAAATACAAGCAGACTAAACACTCATTCACAGAAAACGTGAAACTGCCTGGTTTCAAACATGGCCTTGCCATATGCTGCTTTATGGCCCTGGGACACTGACTGAACCCCGGTAAGTCCCAGGTTCCTTGTTTGTGTGGTGAAGATAACAACACCTACTTTATAGGGCTCACCATTAGGATAGATTAGTTGGCCAGCAAGTCTCAGGGATCCAAGTGTCTGCCTTCCCAGTGCTGGGATTACAGCACACATTACCTATACTTTTTTTTTTTAACCACAAATTCTGGGGGTTTAACTCAGGCCATTGTGTTTGTGAAGCAAATACTTTTTTTGGGGGGGGCAGGTAGCCAAGGTTAGCTTCAAACTCCTGATCTTTCTGCCTAAGCCTCCTGAGTGCTGAGATCATAAGCCACAATCACTATGCCCAGAGAGTAGTGCTGTTTTCTGGGTCTTCCCAACATACCCGGGACAAATTAACAGCCCTTCGCCTCTTAAAGGAAAGCAAGGGAGGATGCATCCATAGCTCCTCCTCTATCTCTTCCCTTAGCAGAAGTCTTTGGCTGGGGTCATAACTCTATGCCCAAGTAATGAGCACCTGTGGTGTGCAAGACCCACTGCCAGGTCCTGAGCTGCAAAAGGGAAGAAATCACATCTTGCCATCCATGAAGGCTAGTTCCAGGTATTTCACTGTACAGTCAAATACGCCTAGGCAACTTGTGCATGCCAGGTCGACCCAGGGGCTCGATGTATGGTGGCGCACAGAGACTGGGGTTTCAGCAGGCTCCGGGGAACAAACCAGTTGTGAGGAGAGCCTGAGACACATGAGGTGCTGGAGATGAGCAAAAAGCCTTCCCAGCCTTGCGTCACATCTGCTGAGCCCTGGGGGAGACTTCCCACCTTCATCCCCACACAATCTCCAACCTCTGCTAAACCACTTAAGGGGATTAATTTGTCTGCTGACTGAACGGCAGCACTAATCGCATAACCTGCTTAGTGGCTGAGCTCTGACTGGCACTGCTCACACCAGAGGAGGTTGCTGGAGATGGCGTGAAAGAAACACATTGTCACCTAGTGCTATCTCTAGCCCAGGAGTACCTGAGACTGTTGGGAGGGGAAGGTTCTCTTTCCGGGACCTGGTTGGAGTCTGAATGTCCTGATGTAGCCCTGGATCCTGAACAAAGACTTCTTAAGCCAAGGTAGAGGTTCTACCCACACCCCCTTCTCTCTGGGGATCAATTTGCTGAGGCTGGCCATCTGCACTAGGAAGAGGCTTGTTTTTATTTTTGTTGGAGAAAACTCAGCAAGATTCCCTTCCTGGTGAGGGAACCCCAGGATCTCTCAGCCCCTCTTTATAGAAATGGCTGACACTCAGAGCCTTTAGTTAACAGGGAAACTTCACTCCCCCACCACTGGCTCCTATGCACAAACTGGCAGTTCCAGAACAGCAGCCACGCTACTGCCCATTCTAAAGCAGACAATAGACACTTCGCAGAGGTATGAGGTTTAAATGGATAAACATATGCAGCATGACCTGAGCTTTGTATGCCTTGACCCAAACACAAAAGCCAATAATACCATTGCTGCTAGGACACGGGGGAAGGGGGGGTGCAAGGTGAGGCCCACAAATGAGCTTAATGAGCACTCTGCTATGGCATGTCTGGGTGGGGCTAGCAAGTCCCAAGAGGGTCACAAATTTGTGGGACACTGAGCTTCTTTCCACCCAGGGATTGGGCTCTGGGATCAGAAAGACCTAGCTTCTAGGGCTAGCTTCCTCATTTGCTGTGAGGGCAACCCTGGCCAAGGGATGTTACCTCTTTGAACCTCAGCTTCCCTATCTATAAAATGGGCAGAGAAGAAACAACTCATTTCTCTTTCTTTCTTTCTTTCTTTCTTTCTTTCTTTCTTTCTTTCTTTCTTTCTTTCTTTCTTTCTTTCTTTCTTCCTTCCTTCCTTCCTTCCTTCCTTCCTTTCTATACAACATATATCAGATAAGTGTGGAGAACTGCAATTTAATCTGGGACAGTGGGTACAGTTTTCCTTCTTGTAAACCTAGGGTGTCATCTCACCAGCAGCATCCAATCTGGAGTCCATTTGAATCCCAACCAACTCTGGAATGTTCTTTTTGATTTCAGAAAGAAATGCAAGTCATTCCCAGGCTTCCCAAGGTCGCATGGGTCCTTGTTATAATTAGTCTAGAATCAACATCCCACTAGCAGGTCCTGTGTGATCAGGACACTGCCACTGAGCCGTAGCTTCCTGGCCCCAAGTTATGCCCACTGCTGTGGCCCCAGACGTTCCACTTCCTCCCTTCGTACCACCCCTTCTACTCACCCCCTTTTTAAAGTAAACGTATTATCACTGTGTATATGTGCATGTGTGCACGTGAGTGTACCATAGTGCTCATGTGAAGGGAGGTCAGAGGACAAGTTTTGGGAGTCAGTGCTCCTTTTACTGTGGCTTCGGGGTATTGAACTCTGGCTCTCAAGCTTGTACAGCCAGCACCTTCACCCACTCAGCTGTCTCACCAGCCCATGGTTTTGTATTTTGAGATAAGCTCTCAAGGTTTCCAACCAAATTGGCTGCATGGTGGAGGATGACTTTGCATTCCTAAGCCCCATGCCTCTTCCCCCTGCATGCTGGGATCATAGTTGGATACTGCCACACCTTCTTACACTTATCCCCCGAAGTCCTTTTTATCATTTAAGCCTCTGTCCATTCTGAACCAGCCATCTCACTCCATCTAAAGGGTCCCCCCATACCCTGCTGTATTTGCTTCACATGCTTTTATCTGGTACATATCTAGTGCCTATGACTCTAGCCGAACCCAAGCTTTTCATGAGCAGTATCTGCCATCTACACAGATCCTCAGCAACCAAGTTTGCCATATGGCATATCTATGAAAAGCTTAGCTGAATTAATCCATGTGCATTCAATTAGGCAAGGATCTGGGATTCATTTTACTAGGTGCTAAATATCTGTTGAATGAAATCCACCATAACAAAACAAAACCCTAGCCTAGGACCTAGGGCATTCTGCATTTGTCAGTATCTGCTGAATAAATAACCAATCACACAAAGACGCAGCCATAGACAGTAGTCAGGAACCCCATGCCTCCTGGTTCCAAATAAGGACACTGTGCTCCTTACCTTGGCCCAGTGGCTTGCCCTCAGGTCCTGGCTCCTCCAGCCGATATCTGTCCCGGGTACTGCTGCTGAGACTCAGCTCACTGAGAGTGGTACCCAGCTCTGTGTCTTCAAACTCCAGCGGGGTCAGAAAGGCATCTCCAGCCAGAAGGGGATCAGTGATGAGAGGGGAGCAGGGAGGGGATGGGGAGGAGAGAGAGGAGCGCGGTGACAGGGAGGTCATGGATTTGGGAGTGCCAGACAGGGAGCGTAAGGCCTGCAGGCGGCTGCCTCCTTCTGCCTTCTGTGTCTTGGCCACCTCATCCTCATGGATGGTGGTGATGCAGCCCGAGGGCCGGAAGCCTGTGGCGCCCTCCAGGAATAGCAGTTCCACCTTGTTCTGGAGCTCCGAGTCTAGCTGCTCGAATGGGTCATAATACAGGTCAGTGAAGCTGGCTGAGGTGGAGGAGTCCAGGCTAGAGGCAGCCAGGGAGCCCCGGCTGGAAGTGAGTGACCCAGGGCTGCTTCCTGAAGACAGTGACTGCATGCTGCTTGAGAGGCTTGGGGGCAGGGAGAGGAAGAAAGAGACGACAATGGAGTGAGGTGGCCACTGAGAACCCCACCAAACTCTGGAAAACACTTGCCCACTTGACAGCCTAAGCTGGACCGACCACACACCCAATTTCACTAAGGAGAAAAATAGAGATCCTGAGAAAGTCATATACACGAAGTAGCAGATATGGACTCAAGTTCAGTCTCTTGCTTTGTAGGTCAGGCTGGCCTCAAGCTCTTGATGCTCTCCTTTGAAGCCCCGAGTGCTGGAATTACAGTTGGAAGCCACACACTTGGCTTCCACAGTTTCCTTCTAGCCTTGTTACCTACTGGTCATATTGCATCTTTATTGAAATGCTTTTGTTTGTTTTCTTTTATTTATCGGTTGATTGAGATGGCGTTCCACTGTGTAGCTCTGGCAGGCCTAAGACTTGCTATGTAGATCAGGCTGGCCTTGAAATCTTTCTGAATATTGTTCTTGAAATCCACTCCCACCTTTTTAAATATATAGTTTTATATAGTTTAGGCTGACCTCAAACTCGCTATGTAGATCAGGCTGGCCTTGAAATCTTTCTGAATATTGTTCTACTATGAGGTTCCAGATATACTCTGTAGAAGCAGGTTGGCAGGCAGGAGTGACATGCTTTCAGACATGTGGGCATCTTCCTGGGGCCATCTCTGTGTTTACAGTCCCAAAAGATGGAAGACCACAGTCAACCACCCTGGCCAAGCCCATCTCTGCTACACATTCTATGCTTCTAATAGTCAAGGAGGATCGGTGAAGGGTGGTGTGTAGCTGGATCACCTCCTGACCGTTCACAGGGGACAGCCACCAGCCACCACTCACCTTTTCAGCTGGCAGTGCAGAGTGGCCACCTGCCGGGTGGCTTCCTCTAGTTCTCTCACCAGCTGGTTCCTCTTGCTGTTTAACTTCAACCTGGAGCAAGAGCAGGCATGACAGTGACTCTGCAAAGGGACACCATGCTCCAGCTCCCCTCCTAATCTCTAAAAAGGAAAATGAGGTCTGTGCCCTAATAGATGGACATGCCAACCCAAAGACACATGCACAGGGACTGTAAAAACATCTTTCTTACTAAGGCATCATGAGGACATACAGCCTTTTTACATATAAATTCTATAGTAACTGTGTCACTACCTGCCGTACATTACAGACTAAGCCAGGAACCTGAATACATTGCACTGATTTAATTTGCAGTGATATTAGCATGTGAAGATTGATTTTTAACTGTTTTACAAATGAGGAAATTGAGTCTCCGAGTTACATAAGCTACTCAAAATTATGGAATTAGTGGAAGAATTAGGATTCTACTAAAGTACCATTCCCTCCCTCTCCTCCTTCTGTCTCTCTCTCCCTCTTTTCTTTCAACAGTTATCTCCTCTCCTTCCCCGAGTCCTCCTTTTCATCAACCATTATTTGCTGAGTACCCAGGTCACACTAGATGTTGTCCCTGGCATCACAAGCACAGCACTGAGGGAAAGAGAACTCACTGTCACTCTTACAGAGCATGAAGGGATGAAGACAACAGGCATCTAATTAGCACAGGCTGCGAGAAGATCGAGAAGAATTGAAAACAACAGAGGAAGGGATCCCTAACTTAAACTTTGAGCAAATGGCTTTGTGGCCAAGATTTCTAGCCTTGCCTGTGACCTGGGTTCCCAGGCTTAAACCTAGGTCACCTTCCCAGGCTCCCTTGCAGCTGGTTGAGGCACGTGAACAACTTCTAGACAATGGGGTATGAGCAGAAGCCATGTGTATTGGGCTGATGTGTTTAAGGGAAGTGGCTTCCCCAGACTCTTGTTACCTTAAAGGGGAAGTAGAAAGGCTGTGGGCTCTTCAATGACTAGGGAGGCTACCAGCTACTGGGGGACTACTAAGATATTATGTAGGTACGTAAAGAGCGTTTATCCACAGATAAGAGATTTGGGGGCTATTCTTGTGGCAGGTGGATCCTCTGCTAACAGAGAGATTTAAGTGGCTCTGTAGACAGGAGCTGGGGAGGAATGGAGACTCTTCCTAGATGAAGCAGCTGTGTTCATTCACTCTACTGTGGGTCTGGATGATACATTTCCATGTTGAGGTGACTTACTGCTCCTCTCTGCCACCCTGCTGGAATAGGAACTGACTGACCCTTGCTCCCTGGACTCAGGAAGACATCAAGAACTCAGCCAGCTCTGCCTGGGGCCTGAGGGCAAGGGCTGGTTTCCATACAAAATCAAACCAAACCAAGTCATCTCTACCACAATAGCCAGGCCTCTAGCACACGAGACCAGAGGTGGTCCCAGACACAACTCAGAGCGCAGAGGGCATGCTGGGCTGCTACTGGACAAGTGAACCTGGCAAAATACTGACAAGACAGCCAGAGCAGTAAGCCAACTGTAGGCCGACTGGCCTTGGCAAGAGTCTTGGTCAACTCAATCTCTATAGCTTTCCTCCCAGATTCTTGCCTGGGGCTGATGGGGACAGAGGGCAGGCTGGCAGATGGGACTTGCCATGAACAAACCCTAGGATTCTCAATGGAATGGATGAGGCTGTGCAATGTCCCATCTCTCTGAGAGCAAAGCTCACCAAGGAGGATGCGTCTGAGGTCAAGAAGTGGAGCTCATGGTTTCTATAGAGCAAGCCTGAGGATGTTGGGAGCAAAAGCAGCTCCCCACTGAAGCCTGCGCAGAACAGTGAGGGAACTGTCATCCAGCTGACTTGACTTCCTGAGCACGGCAAGGACAGCCAGACAATAACATGCAGGTGCTGCTGTCCCCTCCCAGCAGCAACAGGCTTAGCAGGCCAGATGGCAAGTGAGTGATGTGCCCGGTACATGCTGGGAGACCATGAATACATCAGTTGTGGAAACAGGCAGAAGATCTAGGGGGGGTGGGGCCTGAATGCCCACAAGCTGTAGCTTGGCACCTGGGGTGCTGGTTAAAAATGCAATAGCCTGGGCTGCATCTCAGGCCTGAAGAACTGGTCCCCAGGGTGGGGCGGGGCGTGGTACCCATGATCAGACAAGCATCCCGTGTGACTGCATACCAGCTCTGACGCATGGTTGAAAGAGATAGTGAAGCATGGGGAACGTAAAGAATGAAAATCAGTTCTAAAAGGAGAGAGGGGGAGGGGAGGAGAAATGTACAAAGGACACCAGGGAGTTTACGGGAAGAGAATGGAAAGACACACACACACAGGGGGGGGGGAATCTAGAGGCTCAGTATCGAATACAGGCAGACAGACAGACAGACAGACAGACAGGGCTCAGGATCAAGCCACTGGAGATTCATCAGTATCTTCCCCACCACTCCCATGGCTTCTCTCCTCAGACCCCTCTCAGGACACATATGACCTCTTGCCTCTGCTCACTTCCTTCCTGACCCCAGGCAGCTTGCCCTCCCCCTGCCCCCCCGCCCCTCTGTGTGGCCTGATCCATAGAGGAGTGGAGAGTCTTGACTCTCTAGATTGGCTGTGTGGATTCACTGTCCCATCCAAGCACCTTGACCTTTGAAAGATGGGGCTGAAAGCAACACTGAGTGGGCAGCTGCCTGAACACAGAAAGGGCTTGAATCACGAGCTTGGAGGCTTCTAATCCCAGCTGTCACAAGGTGATGTTCAAATGAGCCTCGATTTCCTGTCTGTAAAGTGGAGGTCGCTCTCAAGTTGCTAGACAGAATATAGGGTCTGGCACATACGCTGGCACACCTTCGGAGTGCCTGAAGGGACCTCTAGTTCTAGCCTCAGGAAACGAGAACTTTCACAGCAATGAAATAGTCTCAATTCACAATCTGGTCCAAAGCCTGCTTGCAGACTTCCGGTACTCAGTGCCTTTGTCTTCTTTTTTTCCTCTATGAGACAAATGAAGTCCATATTGGTCAACAGTTTGCTCAGGGTTAACAGGTATAAAGTATCTCTTTTGACCCAAGAGTCAAGCAGGGCTGTGATCAGTGTGTTTTCTCCAGCTTCCGGCAGAGAAGATGATGGACTGCCAGAGGCTCCCAGGGACAGTCACTGGGTCTAGTCACAGGTGAGAGTCCAGTAAGTACCTGCCCAGGCCACCCACCCATTTATAGTTTCAAGAAACACTAAAGAAAGGCACAGGACATACAGACAGAACCCTTATCCTCAAAGGAAAATCAGCATAGTGCCTTCGGGCAAGTGCCTGTGTGGGCTGTAAAACACCAGTTATTTAAGGTCTGCTGTTCTCCTTAGACTAAATTGGTGATGGATGAGATTTGGCTAGCCATTCCTGCCAATAGAGGATAGAAGAGAAGGGAATAGATTTTGGATGTCCCAGTTAGCAGTCCTAAGAATGTGCCTGGCCAGCAAAGAGTGGTCCAGTTAGCAACTGTGGGATCTTTGAGGCCCCCAGGGGCATGGCTGGGCCTGGACAACCATCAGACACTAGTGAAAACAGAGCTTACTCTGTTGCTAGGATGCTGCTGTGAGTGGGTGCTTCTGAGGGCAAGGGCTACAGGGCTGTGGATATACAGAGCACATGCAGGCACCTGGCATTCCCAGACTGCTTCTGCTGAGGCACATGCGTGTTCCCTTGCTGTACAAACGAGGCTGATACCTGGCATTGCTGGGAAAATTAATCCCCTCGCTTATTCCTGCTCCCGAACAATTACATACATTTGAAAATCACAGTGTGGGTGTGCGGGTGTGTATCTGCTTGTACAAGTATTATTAAATCATAAAAGAAGAATGGAATACTGTCATTTGGAGTAAGATAAATGGATCTGGGAGACGTTCTGTTAAATGAAATGAACTGAGTACAGATAAACACTGCATGCTCTCATTTTTAGAAGCCACAGAAATCAATCTCATAGGAGCAGAGAAGAACCATGGTCACTGGGAAGGCGAGACAGAGGTCAGATAATGAGTTCCGAAATACATTCACACGGGAGAAATTAGTTCTGGTGCTCTATATTGCAGTTGGAGAGCTGCAGTGAACAACTTATTTCAAAACAGCAAGAAGAATCGGAAAGCTCCTGGAACAGAAATGATAAATGTTGACAACAGAAATGTCAATTATCCCGGTGTCATCATTATTCAAGGTGGACATATGCTAAAATATCATCCTGCTTTGTAAATATTTACAAGCACTATTTATGTTCATATAAAAAATTAAAATGAAAAATCACTAGCTTCAGTTCTGTGCCCCTTAAGTGGTAGGCGGGGAGATACTACTCAAAATCTGCTATGACAAAGTGAGATAATCAGAAGAGACTTGCAGGTTATTAGAAAAGTGCTCCCACTCGTCTTTCCTCCCTGGTGAGTTCTCATTCTCTCTCTTACATGCCGGGGAACCCCCCCCCCCGCATTAGACAATCTATTTTCTATGATCCTAGAAGCTGGAAGCTCTGAGATTAAGTTGCTGGGAGGAGTCCCTTTGTGACTGTAGCGGTTTGTATGAGAATGTCCTCCATAGGCTCATGTATCTGGATATTTGGTAGAGCTATCTGGGGACACATTTAGGAGGTGTGGCCTCACTGGAGGAAGTACATCATTGGGGAGAGGATTTGGGAGCTTCGGGCCTTGCCCTATTTGTAGTCTGCTCTCGACACGCTCTGCTTGTGTTTCAACATATGAGTCCTCAGCTTGCTGCTCCAGCCACTTGCTGCCATGCTCCCCTGCTGGGATCAATTCTAGCCCTCTTGAACTGTAAGCCAAAATAAACCCTTTCTTGTATGAGTTGCCTTGGACACACTGTTTTCTCACAGAACAGAAAAGTAACCAATGCACTGATTCACTGACAGCAGCCTCAAATAACTGTCATCGTAACTTCTGAACGCTCCAGGTCGCCACACATACACACGCCATGCTACAGGACGGACTTTAAAGAATGGATGATGGCAGGAACGAATGAGGGAATGAAGGGACGGGTGGGTGAATGTCTGGGGACTAGAAGACCTCCTTTAGACACAATGTTCTACTTTGTAATGTGGGAGTAGGGGTCACAAGGAGCACCCAAAGGAAATACACAGAGTCTGAAACAGGTCTCAGGGTCACAGATGAGGTTGTCTCGCCATCTTTACAGTTTACATTAATTGTCAGTATTTGAAACTTAAAAGCCCAAGTGATAACCTTTGGAAGTTCCACTGTGGTGAATAGCTCAGTAGTAGAGCACTTGCCTAGCACGTGTGAGGCCCTAGCTTTTATCCTCAAGCACTATAAAAAAGGAAGTATAAGGACCATGGGCAGTACAAAGCCTAGTCTCCTGCTTGCTGGATCCAGACAAGTAGGGTCTACAGTTAGGTGCGCCTCAAGCATTTCCATCAGCTGCTTGGCCTATAAGCAGTCCAGTCTGTAACTCCCATGCACACCACTTGTTTTCAAATGCCAGCCCCTCAGGATGTGCTGAAATCAGTTCAGTGGGTCATGAAGAAGAAAAATAAAACAATGGCATATCCTGGCTATGACTCCAGATACCCCCATCAATAACAAAGCATTCAGATATTCAAGACGGCATATAAATAAAATAGTATCTGTATACATATTCTCCTGTATAATTTATTATTTTGTGTGTGTGTGTGTGTGTGTGTGTGCGTGTGTATGTATGTGTGTGTGTACTTGTGCTGAAATTTTCCCCTCCTTCCACTCTGTAGTCCTAGGATTAAACTCAGGTTGTCAGACTTGGTGGCAACCACCTTTCCCTACTGAGCCATCTCACCTGCTCTTCTGTATGCTTTAAATCATCCCTAAACATTGCATCCCAACACAGTGGAAGTGCTATAAAGTCAATTGTTAAAATAATGCATTGAATATCTGAACTTTTTGTTATATTAATTTTTAATCTACTCTTCAAACATTTTCAATCTCTGACTGGTTCCCAGGATGTGGAACCGATGGGTGCCAAGGGCTGACAGTCTAACAGAAAACAGAGAACATCAGAGGACATTCCCCTGCCCAAACACCCACACAGTGATTTCCAAATGTATATATGTGTTTAGGAGCAGAAATAAGCAATGGGGTCTATTTGCCCTGAGACACTAGGTACAAGCCTAGTTTGTAAAGCTGAGATGCTCAACTGTGTGAGAACTGTGAATTTCCCATCGCCTAAGAGACTGAGAGTCACCATTACAACACTGGAAAATCACTACCCCAGGTGACCAAGCGCTACTCGACTTACTTCAACGATCACACACCTTTCTGAGCACCTCCTGGGTGAAGTACTGGGGTCCCGGTGCACGGGAATGTAAGTCGTTTCTGGTGTGCCACTCTGGAAAGCTAACATCCCTAAAGGAGGGCTCTCACCAGGCTGCTCAGGTATCCCCACCCTGACCCCTCACTTCTGGCTCCTGCTGGGCTGTCAGGTCAGATGGCATGCTCTCCTTCTTCTCTGGGCCAATGGGACACATCCCCTCACCCCAGACCCACCTCTCGGTCAGCGCCTTGCTCTGGGTGTCCCTGGCTGCCTGCAGGTCCTTCTCCAGTCGCCTCCGGGCCATCTCTAGCTGCTCCACCTCTCCCTGGGTCCATTTCCGGGGACTGATGAAACGCATCTCCTTCAGCAGTTCCTCCTTCTCACTGATGAGGATCAGTCGGTCCCTCTCTGAGTCTAGCACCCCAGGCCAGGCCTCACTGTCAAGTTTGGCCAGCTGGATTTTGAGGTTGGCGATCCTGGGAATTGAGAATGAACAATGGGATTGTAGGAACTAGGAAACAGGTGGTATTTCTAAGGACATTAAGTACCAGGATCCAGAACATTCTCAAAGTAGACTTTGACAAGTTACTGCCTTCCTTTTAATCAGGTCCTAGCCTGGTGCAGTAGACTAGACACCATGGCAGGCAATGGCTTCTTACCATGAGCTCTGGGACCCTGGGTGAGGCGCTCACATCTCTGAAGGGAATAACATGATTTTCTCCATGGTGGCTAAAGATTTTGTATACATGCATGCATACAATGCACACATGTGGACACATGTAGACACATTCAAAGCATAGTATCTGGCATGTAATAAGCCCACAGTAAATGCTTCTGCACCGCTGCTATCTCTGGTTGGACTACTGATTAGTTATGTAACACTGGGAAACTGCCCTGTGCCTTGGAGATGAAGAAGCAATTACTTAGTCCTCAGAGTGGCTATGAAAAGCAGTCATGACACATGAAGAGTGTGCTGTGTATGAATGGTACCGAATCATCAGCAGGGGGAATCACTGGGCTGTGGCTACATGTGTGTTCTCAGTTCTGAGTGTGGTAATGGTACTGTGGGAACAGTCACAAACTCGACATTCGGAGACCCTGAGTTAGGAGTTCTGGCCTTGACTTTTATGATGGAAAGAATCACTTCCTGGAAAAACAATCATTTGAGGGCCTGGGGACATTTGGGGGTTCTGTGCTTTCACATACACAAGGCCTTGGGTTCGATTCCCGGAAGCAACAATAAACAGTATCATAGTTTCTAGCAAAGTGCCTGGGCGATTGTAGGGACTTATTGAATGTTAAGGAAAGGAGTCAGCAACCCTGAATGTTAACTTTTCTAAGACCTAGCATTGTCAGCTGTAAGGTAGGGACAAAGATGGTAATTGAAGAGACAGCCCACAAACACCACATGAAAAATTTGCAAAAAGAACTCTATATATTGCTAAGTATTCTATAAACACTGGACATTATTATTATGCAACTTAAAGAGTATTTCTATAAACTTCCAAAAGTAACTGTACCACTATCCTTTAGGATCTGGCCCCTGCAAAGTGTTCTGGGGTCTCAGGTCCTGGTGTTATTACATCTCTAAGGGGCAGACACAAAAGATTTATTGATCTCATTGGACAGGCATGCTATGGCTCACTCAAGATCAAAACTCACCATGTACGGCCAGCCCTTGTTGTGAGCCCAGACCTAATGACTTGACTTACAAGCTCACTTACATGAGATGTGTCCAAACTTTCTTTACCCAATATTTTTGGGTTTGAGATGCCCTGTGATATGTAGCCAAAGTTCTATATAGACAAACCCATCTATACAGGTCTTTCTCTAACCCTTGATTGGAGAATTCTGAGTTATTTTTTAATTGCCTATTCATGTATACAGCAGTTGATAAATATGTTTGTAGTTGCTGATCCCCAGTGCCTAAAGGGTATAATGGTACAATAAGCTTGGGTGGGACTCAACTCCAAGAGGACACGGAGGAGTGGCTGACGTCTTCTTGGGTCTTCTTGGGTGTACTTTCCAGGGTACCTTTCCCATGCCATCATACTTTAAACTTTATGTCATCCATCCTTGAGAGAGTCAGATGTAACTAATAACCCCTCTCTGAGACATGGACAGAGGATGAAACTTGGCAAGGGCCGGTCAAGGAAGGTTTCCATGAATCACTGCTATGTCTCTTCTATTAAGACCTGTACCCTCTGTTTTCTCATCTTATAAAGTGCTGTCTTCTCTCCCAAATTTCGCTTTGGGTTGTAATGAGCCGTCTAATGCCTCAGTCCCAGGTGGGACATTTCACTCCTCCAGTCTCTCCAGGACCCATATCTAAGATAGGCACTGCCACAGGTTGGGAGAGGTCAGAGGGTCAAGGATAAGAGGCACACATACACAAATGCTGCTGTCTTGCTGAGCTCCTAGGGGGAGCTGAAATAGTGTACATAGGACAGTTTTCTTTGTACCTTACCATCATCCAATTCCTACTTTGTTATTATCCCAACTTGTCCTAAGGAGATAATATGCCCTCGAGTCGCTTGGTGAGTTGACCTCAATCCCCATCCCAGCATGAGAACATGACCCATGCCTGGATCTTCTGGGAGTTGTAATTCCCTCATCCTCTACTGGCCCTGAAATAATGGCAGGCCATTCAAAACTATCAGTGACTCTCAAACCCAATATTTATCAAAACTATTGGGAACTTGGCTTGGGGGATTGTGGCAGGAGGATGATGATTTTGAGACCAGCCTGGAGTCATAGCAAGACCCTGTCTCAAAAACCAAGAACACAGTTACACGCCACCCCCAAATCAGCCAATCAAAAGCCCCAAATAAAACATCCATCTGTTAGGAAAAAAAAGGTGACCTTTTTGCTGAGGTTAGAAACCTGGAAATAGGCAAGCACAGACCTGCTGGATATCCGGCTTGCTGTTTTGATTAGGAAAGCCTGCTTGAAAATGGAGCCAATAAGCAGGGCAGAAAATATGAGCCTAAATTTAAGCTATACCATCCGAACGTGTATTTAGCTGAGTCTGAAGCCAAAAGTCCCTCTTCTGGGGGAGGGATGGGCTAGCCTGCTGAATTCCCTTTTCTTTAATTCCTTTTGTGTCTACTGAATTTCTGACACTACTGTAAAGAGCTGTGTTGTTCATTGGCAACTGGCGAAGCCTCAGGCTGAGCACCGCTACATTTTAGCTGGTTCCATTGATTAGCCTCAGGAACCAGCAAGCTGTTCTAGGAAGCAATGGGTGTCACCAGCAAAATGGCCAGTCAGTTCTTTCCCCTTATGTAGAAAGAGTACCATGAACTCAAAGCAAGAAGAATATCCAGGGCTCAAGTTCTATCTGCACCACCGGAGAGAGTCATGGAACATCCCAGGTCAAACTTTTCACCCCTCTAACATTTAGATAATAAGATAGGAACTCTGCCGCTTTTCTATTTTCTTATCATAGTTTGTTTACGCAGGTTGTGTGTGCCATGTCACATGTGTGTGGAGGTCAGAGAATAACTTGCTGGAGTCAGTTCTCTCTTTCTACCACATGGATCCCTGGGATCCATCTCAGGCTATCAGGCTTGTTAGCAAGCGCCCTTACACAGTGAGCCATCTCCTCAGCCCTGCTGCAAGCTTTTAAAATTAAATAAGCCTGTAAGTGCACACGTATATAGTACAATACACAATTGTTTTACACTTTTCCACAGACGCTGTAGAAACACTGGCTTTATTATGTTATCACCGTGGTGGTAAAGCCAACTGCTTACAACGAGTCTACGTAGACACAGAACATCTGGATCCCGGGAGCCCAAGCTGCTGGGAAGCACCAGCTACTGAAGCAGGAGGTGCTACTTCAGGATTTTAAGATTGATTTCATAATTAATTCATTTTCATTCACAGGAACATCTGTGGGGCTGGTGAAATGGCTCAGCAGATGAAGGCAACTGCCACGCAGAGACCTGAATTCAATTCCCAGAACCCCACGTAAGTGTGGAAGGAGTGAGAAGACTCCACACAGTTGTCCTCTGACGTGTGACAGTGGCACGTGCTCCTCCCTAGACTGTTACTGAACACATGTTATATACGAATAATAACAGTAGGTCAGATGGGAGTCTTAGCTCATTACTAGAAGTGCCTACCATGTGCAAGGCCCTGGATTAAATCCCCAGGACCTCACCCTGACCCCCAAAACCTTAAAAAGCCTGATCTACGGATCAGTTCAAGGTCAGCCAGCCTGGATAATGTGGAGAAACCTTGTCTAAAAATAAACAAACAACAACGCATCTAGAGGAACAGCTGGAGACTTGGTTGTTATACCTGCTTGGCACACACGGGTCCCTGGGTTCAATCCCCAGTATGACAACAACAAAAGACTACCGCAAATTACATTTTCTTGGTGAAGGGAGAATTGTCCATAGTCTTCCTTCACCCATTGCTGAGCCAAATCAAACAAAGCTACTGCTCCTTCAAACCAAACTGATTCCAAGAACATCAAAAAGCGTCGACTACTAAATCCCAGCCAGGTAAACAGAAAAATTACTAAGCTCTGAGGTTAAGGAGACCTGGGTTCAAATGCAGTTCAACTTTGTCTAGCACAGTGCCCCGAGCCAGGATTAACATACAAATAGGCTGACACCTTAATCTAAGTGAGGGTTGAACAAGAGATGTGCCCACGGGACCCCACTGTGGGAGTTCTGATTATGATCTTCCCCAGCTCCGGCCTGACTTACCTTCTTTTAGCCTCTTCATAGCGCAGGCGCAGCCTGACCTTCTCAGCCAACTGATTGCTGCTGCTGGTGCTGAACTAGAGGGCAAGATAAGAACAAAAAATTTTAAGAATTACACGGTTTAAGAATTACGCATAAGAATCACACATTTACTGCATCGAGGCCAGGGATGAGCAAGGTTTCCATAGCTCACGGGAGACTTGACAGTTTATGTGGGCAGAGCCAAGAATAGTCTTCAGTCACTGGGCCGGCTGTGGGCGAAGATGGATAAACAAAAATACTTTTCTTCTTTTGGGCCACGAGAATGGTCTGAAACTCATACACTTAAGTACTTTGGGAAAAGAAACGAAAGGCCCACAATACCATCTTACAGCTAGAAAAGTGGCTAAGGGCCAAAGCAGGTAAGAAGCTCAGACTGCAGGTGAGAGGGGTCGGAGCAGATAATATAAAATAACCAACCCAGGCACACCAGGCAGAGAGAGCCTCGGCTGAAAACTCAGAGAGGCTACCGTGAGAACAGAAGCCTTGGGCAATGATGAAAAAGTCCCAGAACACACAAAGCACACCGAGTCTGGCTTTCAGGAGACTTGTGGCTGGGTGAATGGCTGGGACAAGGAAGGGGGACTAGCCTGTGTCTGCACATGCCTGCCAGAAACAAAACTCTTCAGGCTCACGGAACCACACTTGGACAGATGTCCCCCTCATTAGTGGGAGAATAGCTACAGAAATCAGCTGGGGACAGCATTTAGCCAGCGGAAGCAGGCTCACCCAGTGTTCTGTGCTCCCGGAGAGCAAAGGCTCTCTGAAGATCACACTCACTGTGGGCTGGTCCTACTCAGCCACTTTCATGACTGGCAGCATTTTCACCACCCAGGACTGGACCAGGCTGAACCTTGGCAACAAGAGTAGCTGCTGTCTGAGAGCTGTAAGCATTGTGTGGGGAATAATGAAAGGAATATACTCTGCTTTCCAGATGGTCAAAGAAACCCAGCGTAGCGCTACAAAACAGTATGTAAGAAATGAGAGGGAGGAGCTTCATGCATTAAAAACGCATTGCATGCAGGGCCTACAGGCATAAGCTATTGGCCAAGCAGTATTTAGGACGGTGCGAGTCCCAAGACTGGCTTTTTTTCATGCCATTGTTTCATATCTTCTGGGGCCTGCTAAGCTCCAGCAGAGGAGTAGTTCCTCAGGTGAAGGATAGGCAGTTACCCTGCCAGGGCAGCCTCCCAGATGCCACTCCCCCCCTCCTCCCACCCCCTCTCCTCCCCCCCAACTTACACTCCCAGAGATGTCCGTCTGTGAGCTCACATCCAGGAACTGCTTTGGCATCGGGAAGCTGGAACTCTCCAGAGAGCTGCTGCTGGACCATAGGTCAGAGTGAGACCCTCTGTCTGTCCGGAAGCCATCCTTCAGCATGGCGAGGCTCTGCAGTGTAGGGCGGGGTGGGGGGAGCAGTGAGTGGTGTGGCTCATTGGCAGTGCCCTCAGACTCCAGAAAAGAACATTGAATTCCCTGGGACTGGAGATACAGGTGTTTGTGAACCACCATGTGAGTGCTGGGAATTGAACCCTGGACCTCTGGAAGAACCGTCAGTGCCCTTAGCAGCTGAGCCATCTCTCCAGGCCCCTAAGGGGGAAATCATGCTGTTTCTTTCTCACTGCATGATCTGAGCCAGCTGATGACACTCTCTATGCATCTGCCTGTTTTTTTTTTTTTTTAAGTGAAGTGGAAAAATTCCAGGTCTTACTGTGCTGGCTAGTTTTGTGTCAATTTGACGAAAGCTAGAGTCATCTGAGAAGAGGGAACCTCAATTGAGACACCACCTCCAGAAGGCAAACCCATAGGGCATTTTCTTAATTGGCGATGATGGGGGAGGGTGATGAGGTCCCACTCCTGGGCTGGTGGTCCTGGGTTCTGTAAGAAAGCAGGCTGAGACTGGCATGAGGAGCAAGGCAGTAAGCAGCATCCTCCATGGCCTCTGCATCATCTCCCATCTCCAGGTCTCTGCCCTGCTTGAGTTCCTGTCCCGACTTCCTTCAGGGATGGACTATGATACGGAAGTGTAAGCAAAATAAACCCTTTCCTCTCCAGCTTGCTTTTGGTCATACTGTTTCATTATTGCAATTATAACCCTAACTAAGACAATTACTTTGCAGGTGTGTCAATAACAGGTGTAATCAATTAAAAGACAATGTAATGTGATAGCCAACACTCAGCAGCTCAGCTTCACTGCAGTTCTACTGCATCCAACAGGTTCTTCGAGGAATCTGTTGATCATCTTCACTATAGCAATGAGATGCTGGAAGTCACAGCTCGGGTCTCTTAACCACTAATCACAGCTGGACTACCCGTTGCTATCCACAAGCACCTTGTTCTCACTGGTCCACGGTCCCCTTGTTTGCCAAAGTTTCCCCCAATCCAGCCATGGCAATTCTGAGTCTTGGATTCCTGATGTGTTGGTGAAGCAACGGGAAGGTGTCTTCAGGGCTAGGTGGTTCTGGGTGGGGATTACATTCAGGGGTGAAGCAATGGGCTTGTGAATCACGTGTTCTAGGGTCTGATTGATGGCTCTGCCACTTACAGTCTGGACCAGACTGTCCTTATCTGTAGAATGGAGATAACCTGGGCCATGCATGCAGAACACTTAGCCCCATCACCATGTTGTAGAATTGATCTTCGTGGTTGAGTTCACAGCACAGAGAACACAGGAAAGAGACTAGTGGACACTGTGATGCTCAGGTTAAATTACTCCACTAAGAAGAAAAGCTGGAGGGGGCTGGAGAGATGGTTCAGGGGTTAAGAGCACTGGCTGCTCTTCCAGAGGTCCTGAGTTCAATCCCCAGAAACCACATAGTGGCTCACAACCATCTATAATAAGATCTGGTGCCCCTTCTTTTGTGCAGGTAGAACACTGTATACATAATAAGTAAATCTTAAAATTCAAAAGCCAAGCTGGGTGGTGAGAGCTAGTGTCAGGGACCTGGCTTTGGTAGTACAACCAGGCAAAGCTTCCATTCCAACTTTGCCACTGAAAATGACTGTATGGCGGTAAGCAAGTCACTCAGTGCGCCTGAGCCTCTGTTTTCTCCTAATAAAAGGAGGAGAGACAATCTCAAGTCACTCAGTGTTCCTGAGCCTCTGTTTTCTCCTAATAAAAGGAGGAGAGACAATCTCAAGTCACTCAGTGTTCCTGAGCCTCTGTTTTCTCCTAATAAAAGGAGGAGAGACAATCTCAAGTCACTCAGTCAGTGTGCCTGAGCCTCTGTTTTCTCCTAATAAAAGGGAGGAGAGACAATCTCAAGAAGCCTGATAGAGGGTAGTAAGTATACCTTATTCAAAACCCCTGTGACTCTTCTAATTTTGGACTATTGGAACTACATAATAAGTTATCCTAGGGATGGTACCAAAGTCTAAACGCAAAATTGATGTTTCATGTATGTTTTATGCACACAGCCAGAAGGTACCTTGATATTTTTGAAACACTCATAATGTGTCTGAGCCTGCCATACAAAGTCAGGTATGGAACTTTCCATGGTAGTATCATATTAATGCTCAAAAAGTGTTTGGACTAGGGAAACATCCTGTAATGAGAACTAAGTGGTTTGTGCGGTGTGTGAAAGGAGCCGGTTTGAAGTCCTTATACACAGGGTACCAGGGGCCCACATCCCGGGGGGCCCTGGTCACCTTGATCAGGTCTTGCTTCTCTTTTTCTCCGCAGGTGATGGCTTTCTTGATGGCTTTGGTTTCCCTCAGCACAGCCTGGGCCTCATCCAGTTTGTAGCCACCCTGAGCATCGGACATTTTCTTGTCAATTCTAGGGGTCAGGAAATGAGAGAGATCAGATATGAGAGGATGGGGGAAAGCAGAGGTGCTCTCAAGTCTCCCCGAAGGTACAGAAGGATCCTGTCAAACTGCAGATGTGTGTGGCTGCAGAATGCAGAAGCAACACGGCCCTTAAGAGTTGGGCTCTTCTAAGTGTGAGCTCTTACTGAAAATCTTCCCCGTTCCCTCCTGAGTCGGCCAGGCTGAAGTGGGGGAGCGTCCCTATAACATGTCTCCAAGAACTGAGAAACTTCGCTTGTGTCATGTTGGTAACTTGGATTTTACAAAGGAGTATCCCCGTTTTAACTGTGGTACCCTGGAGAACAGAGCTGAACATGAATGGTATTAGAATCTGACAGTGACTGTGGGCGGTTGGGGATGAGGAGATGTGTCTCCTCTCCTATACATGCCAGGCTGCTTAGCAGTGTCTCCAGCACGGATTCACAAAACGTCAATGACACCCCAGTCTTGAGCTGTGACTGCTTCCTGCCAGGTGTGATGGCCCAAGCCTTTAAATCCCAGCACTTGGGAAGCAGATCCCTGTGAGTTCCAGGTCAGCCAAGGCTCCATAATCCCAAAAAAAGAAGAAAAAAAAAAAGAAAGGAAAAGGTTTCCACATATTGTCCAAATATGCGGTCCCAAATCATCCTTGGAGGAGAACCATTGTGTCTAACTTTGTGGAGTTCTCTCCTCTGCATCTTTCTGTGGCTTCTGGGGCTTGGACTCAGGTTGTTCCTTGAGTGGCAGGTATTTTTACCTGGTGAGCCATTTCACCACTTGAGAGCCTGTCGGCAACAAACACGCAGAATTACAGGACACGAAGAGGGAAAGGTGAGAAGGACGAAAGACTCTCAGCTGTTATACCATCTACAGTACAGCCTCGGACAGGGCTCTTGACCACACACACCTCGGCGTTCTACGGAAGCCTATTGTGGCATCTGCCTGGCCCTGTTCCGTGTTGCTCTCACCGCCAAATGGGATAAGGAACTTAAATCCCACGGAGAACTAGGAAGTAGTGTACAAATGTAAGGGATTAAACACCGCTAGCCTGGAGATTATTGGCTTATCCAGGCCCTGTGTATAGGTTTGTTTGAAAAGTTGAAGGAGTAAAGCTGAGTGTCTCCCCATCTCCTTTCAGAAGTTCTGAGGTCACATCCAAGGTTGTACACATGGGTGGCGAGTGCTCTGCCACTGAGCTGTGACCAGAGATGACTGAGGGGTGGGGATCTGAAGAGGACTGGAGAAGGTTCTGAGAGTAGACACGGCTTCATGTTTTCATCAAAGGCTGGCCTGAGGCTTCAGTGGAGGGTGGAGAAAGGGAAGTTTAACAGTCTAGGGAACACCACAAACCCATTATTCCAGGATGAGAAACCCTCACAGGCATTCCTCTCTGGCTTCCTGCTACAGCCCAAACTGTCCTGCGCTAAAAATAGCCAGAGTGGGAAATCACTTGGAAAGGAGGAAAGGGGGAATGGAGTAGGTTTCTACCCTGGCTTCGTGGCTCTAGTGTAGGGGAGAGGGCAGCAGAGAGGGATTCTCACACAGCTGCCCCTTACAGTTACTTCTGCTTCCGTGGAGACAAAACAAAGCCCCGATTGTGTCTCCCACTAAAAATAGCCTGTGTATCCTTTCGAGGACTTAGGTCTGGGCAAGCCTGCCAGGTTGGCCAGTATCTGTCTCAGATTTAGTCTGAAAAAGTTCACATTGCTCCACAAAGGTCCAGAGAAACACCCCCAAAGTGTGGGTAGGATGGGAGGTTTCCCGGCTCAAACTATCGTGAGCGGGTGGTGTGTGCAGGGGAGAGCTGTATGGAGGCTGGGCAGAGCTCTCCTCTGCCAACAGGACAAGAATGGCTTTGCATCCCCAGAAGGATGGACAGAGCTGTTTTTGGGCTTGGCTGAAACAGCTTTACCTGATTTCTCCAGGCCCTTAGCAACCCGGACTGTGGAATTTGGCTGCACAGAGCAGCTCAGAGAGGAAGGCTCAGGATAGAGCTGGACTGAGAGGGGTGGGGGAGAACAAAGGGTCACCATTATATACTCAGTAAAAGAATCTTTTGGGCTGGAGGGTAAGAGGAAAGAGGAGTTCTGTGTGTTGGGCAGTGGGGAGATGTGATCTAGGATTTCCATATTACACAGCTGCCCTTCCTCTCAGGCCTTTGGGGACTCTCTTGCCCAGTAGCCTCAGAAGCCGGGCATAGCCTCTGACAGTAGCTGGTGCATCCCATCTTGTCCAGACACTTCTGGCACAGGGGCTCTGTGGTGTGCAGAAAGAAAGCCTCTGCCATGCCCTTCTCCTGCCAAAACAATAACCAAATCTCAACTCCCTCCTGCCCACAAGGGGTCGAGCTGCAGGCCAGAGCCCCACACTTTGGTTTTGATTTTCCTTTTTCATTGTCCTTGAGAAGTTTCCTTCAGTCTTCATCAGCCCCTCTCGTTCCTTCTTAATTTTTTTTTTATTCAAACAAAACAAAACTACAAATCAAGCTTATGGATTCTCAGACATAGCTGCTCAACAACCCTTGGCTGGTATCATGGAGGCAAACACATAAGCTCTTGCCGAGAAGAACTCTACGCTAGTCTCTAACATCGATGGTGACGTGTTATCAAAGTCCCTTTGGAAACTCCCTACATTACTCCTGAAGAATGAGGTCCACCATTCCCAGGTTCTGCAAAGGGAATGACTGAGTCATCCCACACTAGACCCTGAACAAAAGCAATTCCAAGGGAGCTTGAGGGTCTGGGGAGAGGGTTATCTGGGATGATGTCTGGAGAGGGACTGAGATGTCAGCTTCAAAATCCAATACATCTCCAAACACCTCAGTAGTAATAATTGATACTAATCCAACAGCTCTAGACTGGAGGTGTAGCTCAGGGAATAGATTATGTGGTTGCCATTAGTGAGGTTTGATTCTTGGGTACTAACCCCCCAAAACAAAACAAAACTGCAACAACAACAACAACAAAAAAAAACAAGTAACAAGACAAATGCTAGATGTGTCTCAGTGGCTAGAATATATGTCCCATGTGTGAAGCCCTTGGGTTTTATCCCTAGCCCCAAACAACAAATAAGTAAATAATAAAAATGAACACTGTTGCCGGGTGGTGGCGGCACACACCTTTAATCCCAGCACTCGGGAGGCAGAGGTAGGCAGATCTCTGTGAGTCTGAGACCAGCTTGGTCTACAAGAGCTAGTTCCAGGACAACTTCCAAAGCCACAGAGAAAACCTGTCTCAAAAAACCAAGAAAAGAGAGAGAGAGAGAGAGAGAGAGAGAGAGAGAGAGAGAGAGAACACTGTTAGGTCCCAGGTAGTCTATCTATTTAGAAATGAGCTCAAATTGGACTATAGAGGGATTTCTGGTGGTGAGATAAAAACCAGCCTTCCTCAAGAACTTGTGAAACCAGTTCTCTTCTGCCAAAAGGAGTCATTTCCCTCACCTAAGGCAGAAGGAAACACTGGCTACCTGTGGGGTCTATCAGCTTAGCTCATGCTGGCCCCCAGACTCCCCCAGTATCACAAGTACCTGTTACACATCCCCCCTCCCTACAGCAATTCATGCTCCTTACAATCCATGTGATTTGTCTACCCACTTTCTCTATTTCTAGTTATGTTCATTCACTATGGTTTGCAGTCTGTCTGTCTGTCCAGCTTCCCTATCCCTAGCCTTGTCCACGCTTTTCTTTCTTTCTGCTGTCAACTCTTCCCGGCACTTCTGGATGTTCTCTCTCTTATTCATGATAAAAAACCTTCCCCTAAGGTTGGAGAGGTCATGTCCATAGTTTCTTTACTGTGCTCCCTTGCATAAAAAAACAAAGTCCCAAAAGTTCTTGGGTTCCAGTCCCAATTCTGACCCTTGCTGTTTGGGTGGCCTTAGACATTTTGTTTTGTTCCTGTCAGTGTCTTCATTAACAACGTGGGACACAACAAAATCTATTCTTAATGAGGTAAAGGGAATGAAATGAGAACAGGGCTCTCTAGCAAGCAAACAGCAAGCTCAGGTTAGACGTACAGTCCCTCTTCCCAAGCCTAAAATGACCTCTGCACTCCAATACGTCTCACTTAACTCCTAATCTGTAGGAATTTTTCTAGCTCAGTCTTGACAACCTTGGACTTTTCAAATGAACACATCAAAACTTAGAAGGGTCAGGTTATTTTTTCCAAGGTCCCGAGTGCCTGGGATTTGAACCAAGACTCGCTGTCTTGTGAAGCTGCATTCCTAACTCTCTGTTAGGGTGTGTGTTGGAGCTGATGATACCTTTCTCCACCCTGGACTCTGAGTGTACTGCTTCTAGCTGAGGACTGTGAGCAGCCAGGGTTGCAAAGGAGTCTCATCTGGGCCAGCTATCAAACTGGGGAGGGGCGGGGAGGGTTGTCTTTAGGGTTTCATTGTCAGCTTACCAAAGGACACGGATTTTCAATGCTGCTACAGGGTGACACTGTGGTGAAACAGGCTTGTGGAGGCTCTGAGGACAATGGGAAGTGTTTTAAGTGGAGCTCTTGAGGTGGGGAATGCATAGCCTTAAACTGTTCTTCATAGCCTCTGGAGCTGCACACACAGACCGGGGTTTTAACAGGTCAAATTAGGAATGTCTGCGCTCGCTCACGCAATTGCCCTCAATCATCTCTAATGTTCACTAAAAATTACTAGAAATTACCAAGGAGCATAAAGTGCAACCCCTGACTGAATGAAGTTAGAATCTGGTTTGGAAGATATGATTGACATAAATATAAATGTAAATTGCACATACATAAGACATATAAAAAAGATATAAAAGCCAAAATTTTAAGTTAGAAAAGAAAAACATTCCACACAAATGTATAATTTAATACAGTGGCATATCTGTAAATTCACCACCAGGACTAGGAGCTAAATTCAAGGCAGTGGTTTTCACCTTCCTAATGCTGTGACCTTTTAATACAGTTCCTCATGTTATGGTGACCTCCCTCAAACATAAAATTATTTTCTTGCTGCTTCATAACTGCAATTTTGCCACTGCTATAAATTGTAACATAAGTATCTGATTGCAGATGGTCTTAGGTGACCCCAAAGGGGTCGTGACCCACAGCATGAGAACTGGCGATTTAGGCCTCGTGAATGTTATGGAGCAGTTTCCATTGAGCTACCCCCTCAGGCAGGTTATGTTTTCTTTTGTTGCTGCTGTTTGATTTTGAGACAGGTCTTGCTATGTAGCCCAGCCTGGCTTTGAACTCTTCACCCTCCTATCTCTGCCTAGCAAGGGTTGGGATTACAGGTGTGTGCACGCCATCCTCAGCTCACATTTGCTTATATCATCTGTTGTGCTGGATTCCTAGAGGCTCCCTCATGCAGTCAGGGCTTGTGGGATAAGGGCAGGCAAAGGAGAACCAACTTCCGGTCACGCTGGGACACGCCTTTAATCCCAGCACCCAGGAGGCAGAGGCAGGTGCATCCCTGTGAGTGTAAGGCCAGGCCTATCTAGAGAGACAGAGTTCCAGGACAATCAGAGGTATATAAATAATACAGAAACATTCAATGAAGAAAAAGAAGAGGAGGAGGAGAAGTGACGAAAACAGCAACCACCGCCAGCTGGCCCTCAGCTAGGGTTACATACATAACTGTATGCTACACATGTAACTCTTTGAACTACGGTTATAACAGGATTCACTGATATGTCCCAGGGCAGTATAAGGTACTCAATGAATGAAGAGGATAGACTTGAGTCTTGGGGGGGGGGGTGGCGAAATGGTATGGGGTGAAGCTGGGGTAGGGAGAGAAAGCATTGACTATCAGAACTGGTGTCCATACAGGCACAGCCTCCTCAAGACTGGAAGTCTCTTGAAGCTAGGAATCCTGGTAACCTGCCTGGTGTTTTGGTGAGGGTTGCTAGGCTACCTATGTAATACTCACCAAGGGAGTCACCAGATAGGCTGAACACAACTTAGTTAAGTAAGGAATGGTAGCATACACATCTAATTCCAGTTCTTGAGAGCCCGAGGCAGGAGGATGGCTGTAAGTCTGAGGCCAACCTGAGCTATAGAATGAGATTCTATTTCAAAAAGCAAAAACAAACAAAGCCCCCAAACATGGCAAAGGCCTCAGTTGCGTGTGTGTAATTATAACAGTAGGCTGCTATCTACTGAGCATATAGTAGATATACAACTCAGTGTATACAACTCAGTTTCCTCAACTATATAATAGGGTTATAGCTAAAAACAAAACATAACAAAACAAAAAACCATCCCTTTGGGATTGCCACAAGGATCAGATGAACATCATCATGCAGGAACACTTGGAGGTATTTTTTTTTAGCACACAGTAAAAGCTCTAGGCATCTGTATGGCCATAGTCAACATCACAACAGATATTACAGTGCATGGGAAATAAACAAGCCGTATTCCTTACTTAGCTCTAAGCCCACTTCTACAAATGAAAACGACATCTGTCTGTTTAGTGTGGAAGCCCTTTGTGTCCCCACAGGGGACTGCGCACATAGTCAGGTGCATAATTCTCTAGGAATGTGTTCCGTGCTGGAAGAGATTGCTAGTTCCACAGTGGGGTAACAGTGAAGTGGCAGGTCACGTTAGGGGCCTTGGGGTTAAAGGGTTCACTTGGTCTGTGACTGACGGTCTAGCTGTCAATGAGCAGAGATCAAGTGTGCACAGAAAAGCTTGACACTTGCTTCTGGGACTGGGGAGTAAGACTCCATTTATCCTAATGGGCTTAGAAGCTCAAACGATGACAACAGCTCCATGGTTTGAAACGACTCTATTGACCTCCACCTTTGGTGATGGCATCTTCAGTGGGTGCCAGCGGAAAAGAAGTTAAAAAGAACTGTGAGAGATGCACCTGAGACGTGAGGAAAAGAGCGAATGGGAGAGTGGAGCAGAGAGAGCAGGAGGGGCCCGCGGAAAAGACCACCCACGCTCTCCACTGCAGGGAGAGCAGGAGGGGACCCGCGGAAAAGACCACCCACGCTCTCCACTGCAGAGAGAGCAGGAGGGGACCCGAGGAAAAGACCACCCACGCTCTCCATTGCAGAGAGAGCAGGAGGGGACCCGAGGAAAAGACGACCCACGCCCTCCACTGCAGAGAGAGCAGGAGGGGACTCTCGGAAAAGACCACCCACGCCCTCCACTGCAGAGAGAGCAGGAGGGGACCTGCGGAAAAGACCACCCACGCTCTCCACTGCAGAGAGAGCAGGAGGGGACCTGCGGAAAAGACCACCCACGCTCTCCACTGCAGAGAGAGCAGGAGGGGACCCGCAGAAAAGACCACCCACGCTCTCCACTGCAGAGAGAGCAGGAGGGGACCTGCGGAAAAGACCACCCACGCTCTCCACTGCAGAGAGAGCAGGAGGGGACCCGCGGAAAAGACCACCCATGCTCTCCACTGCAGGCTAGACTTACTTCTTCAGGGTCTGAAAGCCACGCTCTTTGAACTGTAGCTCGTGCTGCAGGTGAACCATCTCTCTCTTGAGCTTGTTGACCTAGACGGTAGAGGGCCACACAGAGTCAGAAGCCGGTGTGGAGCTGCAGGCGGGATCCCAGGGCCCCTGACTGTACTGCTGCTGTATAAAGCCACCCACATCCCTTGGGCACCACAGGTCACAGCACCCTCCCTTCACCAGTGTGGGTCTGGGGGTCAGCATCTCAGCCAGTGTCCCTGTAGGTTCTGTCAGTCAGTCTCTACACCAGGGAAACAGGAAGTGATCAGAGGCTGACTGTGACAGTCAGGCCACCCCACTCCTTAGCTATGGTCTTTCTCTTGCACCCCTGACCCCTTCCAACCTCTTGTTTGTTGTGATGAACAGGGACTGTAGTTACCCGAGCCGCACACAGCTTAAAGCTGGTGATGGGTCTGAGAGTGCTTTGCATGGAGGTGAGAGGAAAGACACCACAAGAGCCAGATCCCACAAGCTGCTTGTTTGGCCTGCAGAGTGCTGACAGCCTGTCAGTGAGAGCTACTGGTTAAGTTCTAAGAGACTTCATGTATTAGACCTCGATACACAGCTCTTCCCCAAAATACCTGACATTTAGAGACATGGAGCACACATTCCAGTATGGGTGCAGTGTACCACAGTTGAAAAGCCAGCCTATTAGTCTCCAGTATTCCATCCTGCCTCAGGCCACTTCCCCTATTTATGGTTTCATATGTGGAAATTATTCAGATGTAAAAGAAACCAGTGTTCAAACTACCCAGTGTACTGAGAACAAGCCACTTAACCATTCTGCCTTAGCTTCCATCTCAGTACGGGGAGGGGTGTTAACTTCTCCTCTCCTTTTAATAACACCTTTTGTTGTTGTTTTTGGTTTTTTTCAAGACAGGGTTTCTCTGTATTGCTTTGGAGTCTGTCCTGGAACTCGCTCTATAGACCAGGCTCGCTTCAAACTCACAGAGAGAGATCCACCTGCCTCTGCCTCCCAAGTGCCAGGATTTAAAGGTGTGCACCATCAACTTCCGGCAACACCTCTCCTCTTACAGTCATCAAGAATTAAGATGATGCAATGTGGGTAGCAGCTAGGAGGAGGAAGAGGACACCAAACTAAAATGTCCACGGAGGACTCTTGTTTCCTCAGGCAAGGTTCTTGGTCTCTGCTTGCTTGTTTTTAAAGTGCAGAGGATGGCAACATCTACCTCCAAGGAGTGATGTAAGAACACGAGATGAAGTGCCCAACGCTGTGCCAGGCACAAGATGAATGCTTCTATACGGCAACTGTTGTACTATTGTTAATACAACTGCTATTATCCCAGGGCCTTGCTGGCCCTGGCTGCCGTGGTCTGGAGGGTGGGTGGTCAGCGAGGAAGCTGTGAAGATCCTTACCCGGGATTTTGCGGTGGCGATTTCGGCTTTCAGGATCTCAGGGTCATACTTGGAGCTAGATGACGACCCAGAGGCTACTGCAGGGAAGAAAGAAGAGCATCTTAGTCGAGGAGACACAGCAAAGCTGGCTTACCTACTCTCCTAAGTGAACCCCAGGAGGAAGGGCTAAAGACGTGAACAGCCTACATGTCCAACACAGGGGGATTTGTTACACAAATATGGAACACAAAAAATGAAGGCGCTGTTGTTAGGTCTCCAACTCAAAAGTGCAGTGCAGATGTGCAGAAGCCACAGTCTTGGCTCAGTTCACACTGATCTATAGGATTGCTAAAGGATGTTTTAGCTTTCCCCAGGAACCTGCGAAATGATGAGGCTCACTTCCCCATCTCCCCTTTCTGTGGCTGCTGAGGCATCTGGCTCCCTATCTACTACACATGTGTACCAAGCCAACTAGACTCCTCCTTCCTATTCTCATGTACTCGTTCTGTATCTCAAAGCCCATGCTAGCCTTCTGGCCCTTCTCGCCTCCACTATGCTAGCTCCCAGGCTGTTCCAGATTGCAGATGACTTCCTACTCTCTTCATTACAATGAGGTTTCCCTTTGCCCTTGCAAGCCTCTCTCTGGCTATTCTTGCTTCTGTTGTAGATAGCCCTAGCCATGTCCAGTCTGCTCCTTCCTTCCTTCCTTCCTTCCTTCCTTCCTTCCTTCCTTCCTTCCTTCCTTCCTTCCCTCCCTCCCTCCCTCCCTCCCTCCCTCCTCCTTCCTTCCTTTTACTGGACTCTTCCAGATGCTTCTGGATGTTCTCTCTCTCTTATCTACACTAAAAACCTTCCTCCCAACTCATGGAGCGGCCATCTTGTTGGTTTCTTTACTGCACCCTTGCTTACAGAAATAACTTGTGCAATTTAAAACTATGATGTAGAAAACTACAGAGTGAAATGAGAAAATGCCTGACATATACTGTTTCATGAAACCTGGATGACAAAATGTCTAGAAAAATTAAATAAGAAATATGTAAAGTTGGTAAACTGATACACACACATGCCTTTAAAAAGACTGGATGCTGGGGACACAGCTCAGCTGCTTGTCAGGCATGTGTGCGACCTCGGTTAACACTGCTGTCTGGAGAGGTAGATGATAAATGAAACTAATTTCCACCTTTGCATTTTTTGTCCTTTTCATATTTTCTAACATGAACATCCACTTTTCTAATAAAGATGCTAAAAAATAAAGTACTCACAGTCATACCACCCTAGAACAATTACATTTGTCCTAACTCATCTCTTAATGTATAGCTATAGTTCTATGAGGTTAGAACTCCACTGCCTTTTAATAGCATTTATGTCATTGTGGCTTGTGGAAATGAACACATACAGTATATACAGTGTTGTATACTTCAAGGAAGAAAATAAGACAAAAGGATAACAGCATATGCTACAGGCTCCCTGACTCAACCAGAGTCACCACAGACCCGGCTCTGAGCATCCTAACTGGTGAGGGAAAAGAGAAACATGTCTAGATATAAGACTCAATCATGAGCCGGGCAGTGGTGGCACACGCCTTTAATCCCAGCACTCGGGAGGCAGAGGCCAGGCTGGACCGACAGCCTCCAAAACAATACAGAGAAACCCTGTCTCGTGTGGCCTGAATCACATTGGATGGGCTAGCTCATCTCCCCTCCTACTCTTGGTCATCTGAACACTGCGGTGAGAACCCAAGCCGAGGCCAGACTTTGCAGGAAGACGTCAACAGTATTGCTGCTAATTTTCAGCATCTGACAGTGATGAAGGGAGAAGCTGTTGTTTAGATTTAGTTAAAATGGTTTAGCGGGGGCTTTGAATTATGCACAATGAAGGTTCAGGATTGGGGAATGAGAAAAACCACTCTATAAAGCCAGACGAGGCACCAGTGGGCAGCAAAGCACTTCAGCAAATCTCACGGCGATCACCAGGGTGATGGGGACTGGGCTTTACCAGAAAAGCCAAGCAGAGCCAGGGTGGGGGACAGGAGGGCATCGTGGCCTTTGTCTGGGGCATGGGACAAGGACTCAAGTGCTCAGGTTGTTTCTTGAGGCTTTTAACCCCGGCCTTCTAATTCTTCAGTGGGGTTGGCATCTCTGGGAGGATCCTAGATGGATACAGAGCTGGAAAATGGTATAAGCCTATTATCCAAAGAGGTGCTTCCCGGCATTTTAGAGTGCTTCACACAGTCTGGTATCCATGGTGGATGGACACGATGCAAAGCCTGGAGGAGTTGTCAGTGTGGGGAATAAGATGGAGATGTATGCGGAAAGGTCACCAGAGGGGGATGCCTACTCTAAGCCCCACACACTGCCACTCCCCACACCTGCCATGAACCTGTCTTGCTGGGGACAGCACTACATTGGGGGGAGACATGAGGAGAGTGGTAACAGTCTGAAGACCTGTCAGAAGTGGCAATTCTCAACCCAGGCTGGGCAGAGGTGATTCTGGGGTAAGTCTTTGTGAAACACATTAGTATCCCTTGGGCAGGCTCAGAAATTCTGGAAGCAAAGGAAGCCCTTTCCCCAAAAGAACATATTCCTACTAATGGGGCTGTCAGAGACCTGAATTCTTATGAAATGCACAATTTATACACAAAGCTGCTGAAATAGAGTACAGCCGGGTGCATATTTTTTAGATAAACTTTTTACTGAAGTTTTCTTTTTCTTTTTGAAGAGACTTCCATAAGTCAGTCCTGGTTAAAACAAAACAAAACAAAAACCCTACATAATGCCAGCACTCAGGAGGCTGAGGGGAAAGGACTTCTCAGAGTTCAGGGCGATCCTGAGCTACATTCTGCATTATCCAACCCCCTTTCTTGGAGTACAGGTGCCATGACTTCTACCAGGAAGCACTCTGCTTCCGTGTGACCTGGGGGAAGGTCTGTATGCAGAGCCAGCATCCACAGACTCCCACTTTATGCTACTCCAGCTCTCTTCACCCCCTCTCCCCTCTCCCTCACGTCAGTTCTCTCTGTGCCTCCCCCATTATGTTGCTAGAAGCTCACTTCTAGTGGCTTCCTGGGAAAGGAGACAGGAAGGAAGCAAAAGGTTTGAAATCCCACATGTCTCAAAATATCTTTATTCTACACTATACTTAAAGATAGTTTCACAGTTATGGAGTTTTAGATCGGAACTGGCTTTCCGGAGAAAGGAAAAGGCATTGCGTCTGTCTGATTCTGAGTGACTTGCGGGAAGTCTGGAGTATCCTGAGTCCTGGTCATTGCCGTGTGACCTGGTCTTTCTGGATGGCTGTAGGATGTTGCATCGTTCTCAGGGTTTGAAATGTCCCAATGGTGAATAATTGTATGTTGACTTTCACCCACTGTGTTGAGCACTTGGTGAAGCTTTTCAGTGTAAAAAAAGCCTCCTCCGGTTCTGGGAAATATTGCTGAGTTATTTCATGGAGCCTCCATCATGGTTCCTCAGTTCCCGCGGATCATTTTGATCTGGAAGAGGCTTTCTGCACCATTGCTCTGTTTTCCCCTCTCGTTGCCAATCTTGCTGTATTTTGGCTCTGCTTCCTAGAAGATTTCCTCAGTTGTATTTTTCAGTTTTCCAATATAACTGTTACTTTGCATGTTTTGATTTCTGAAACATCACGTGGGGCTTGGAAGTCTCCTTGGTTTGGAACATAGCTCCCTAGGCTTGTCTCATGGCTGTGTAGCCTCTGCTGAGATTTTCTTCTCATGAGTACCTTCTACCCTCAAGCCTCTCCATGTGCGGCCAGTGACTATTTATTTCCTCGGTTACAGGGTATCTGGAGTCTCAGCTGCTGCGTGTGCAAATAGAGGCCAGTCCACTCGTTTGTGCACTGCGCGGTCCATAGCTTTGTTGGCTATCTCACTCAGGAGGCCTCACTGTCTGTGTCTTCTAATTATTTCTCTCTTTACATCTCTCTTCTGCCCAGGTCTCCAAGAGTCTTACCCAGCCTGGTGGGTGATGGTCTGCCACCAAATGAAACATGAAGGTTGAGGTCTTCAAAGCCTGTGTCCATGTTCAAATAATAATTACGCTTCAGCAAGGCATGCCCCGGCTTTGAACCTGCCTGGTATCCTCTAATCTTCCAGTCCTGAGAACCTTCCAGGGTTAGAGATGGGTAATCCCTTGGCTGGACAAATAATGGGATATAGTCTGGTTTGCCTCTGACAACCTTTTGAGATGTTGTTCTCTTCATTTCCGGAGAGAGCTGCCAGTTTCCCCATTTTCTGCCCATTTTCCTTTTTCTGAGACTGCCAAAGCAGATGTCCAGCTGCTTTGTAGCCTCCAGATCTCATTATTGCAGTTACCAAACCAAACCCACCGTGACCTCGAAGACTGGGGAAGAAAACGTTTACTTCCTCTTCCAGTCTATAGGGCATCATCCAGGAAGTCAGGATAGGAATGAAAGGAGCTGATGCAGAGACCACGGAGGAATGATCCTACTGCTTTGCTCCTCATGGCTTGCTCAGCCTGTGTCCTTATAGAACCTAGGAACACCAGCACAGGGGTGGTACTAATCACACAGTAAGAAAATGCACTACAGGCTTGCCTGCAGCCCAGTCTTAAGGAGGCATTGTCTCCATTGACGTTCCTTCCACTCAGGCAACCGGTGCTTGTGTCGAGTTGTCATAAAACTAGCCAGCAGCCTCAGACTGCTAGCATGTCAGCTGATACTTTTACATGCTGACCTATCCCAGCCCTCCTGCTGATGTGTATATATATGTGTGTATATATATATATATATATATATATATATATATATATATATATATATATATATATCTATCTCAGGGACCCAATGATTTATTTTTTAGTTGGGACATAAAAAGTCTGGAGAGGAGATAGAGCATAACAAGGCTCCAAAGAATCCAGATCTCCGGAGTCTCGCCTGTTTCAAGCTGGGTGGAATGGGATATAGACCAGGAACATTGATATGAGACTTGTCAACTTGCATTAAATGAAGGAAATAAAGGTTTGAGATCAGACCTGCCTGGATATCAAGGCATCTGCTACTTTTCAGTGGTGTGATTCTGGAGGAGGCCTCCTGTCATTCTGGGGCCTCGATTTCCTTGTCTATAGAATAGTAATAACACTATCTTGTAAGAGGGTGTGTGTAAATGGGGAAAAGTTGCTGGAGAGGGGCTAGCTTACTGCTCTCTAGGCATACAGTAGGCACACATTAAATGTTGGTTTCTTTCTCCTGCCCCATGGGACTAGAGACTACACCAGAGAGCTGACGCTAAAGTCTATCCCAGAGTATGGCCCCACCTGTGACTGGCACTCACAACAGTGGAGGCCAAATGATGAAATCCTCACAAGCCAGAGCAGGCCATCTGAGTTAGAGGACAGGCATGTGGCCTCACCACTCTGTCACCCAAGAGAAGTTGACTTGGAAAGCAAACTTGGCTTATCAGACTGAAAAGATCAAAAGGAGGCCTTGGCCACACCTCCTTTAACTAGGATTCTGGGTCTCATATCTAGCTGCCTGACTGACCCCATGGAGGCGGTCTGAGGCTGCTGCAGCTTCTGGGGACACGTGAAAGTTACACTGATGGGCTGAAGTGTCACTTACTTCCTGCCTTTTGCAGAGCATTTACAGGCAGAGCATTCCTTTTTTAAAATGTGTGATGCTGGATCAGTTTCAGGTTTCGGGATTTTTAAATTTTGAATGCTTGCATATACATAATGAGGTATCTTGGGGACAGGGTCCAAGGCAAAAAATAGGAAACGTATTCATGTTTGATATGAACTGAAAGAAACTTTATTTATTTGCTTATTTTGAGGTAGGGTCTCACTATGTAGCCCAGGCTAACCTGGAGCGCACTATGTAGACCAGACTGGCCTTGAACTCACAGAGATCCACCTGCCTCTGCCTAACTGCTAGATTTACAAACATGTGCCATCCCACCTTGCCTCTTCTGGCCTCTGCACACACAGGCACACCTCTTCCCCCATTCACACACATACACACCATATGTGCATGCATACACTTTATGGGCACATACACACAAATTAATTAGTCTTGAAAAAATATTAACTCTCTGGGCAGATAAAATGTCCTGGCAGGTAAAGACTCTTGCTTTCAAGTCTATCGAGCTGTCCTTTGGCCTACAAGATGCACCGTGGCACATGGGTATCCATACTACACATGGACACCAAAAGAGTAAACCCTCTCAGATTTGCCTGGGAGATTGAGTGAAGTCTTATTTTAACCATGGAGTTAGGTGTCAGTGAGGATATTTACTTAGCCATTAACATGTTTCTAAGGAAATTGTACTATGTGCTTTCCCTAGACCAGTGGCTTTCAACGGGAGCCAATTTGCCTTCTATGGCACACAGAGATGTCTGGAAACGTTTTTACTACAACGTGCAGGGTACACTGCTGGTACCTGATGAATGGAGACCAGAAGGATGCTGAACATCCTTCCATATGCAGGGTAGCCTTAGTGCCTGCTCCGAATGTCAACCGCACTGTGGCTAAAAGTCTTGCTGTGGATTCATCAGAAAAATGCATTTGGGGAGGGGGGTCCTAGACAGGGTTTCTCTGTGGCTTTGGAGCCTGTCTTGGAACTTGCTCTGTAGACCAGGCTGGCCTCGAACTCACAGAGATTCGCCTGCCTCTGCCTCTGAAGTGCTGGGATCAAAGGCACGTGCCACCACCGCATGGTATGAAAAATGCATTGTTAACATCTTCACAGTTAAACATAAAGTGTCCGAGTCTGGTAGATACTGTCTCCTGGGGTCAGTGTTGTGGCAACAAACATGCTCCCAGGCTGTCTGAGAACAGCTTCCCATGGTTGCCACCACCATGCAGTTTTCATGAGACTCTTTACTCTTACTGTACTTGACTCTTTTTCCCATCTGACATTTAATTTGATCAAGTTTCTATCCACAAATCTAAGAATGACTGATCCGTCCTTTACCTAGATCACCCAGGGTTTTGTTCATTTTGTGGTATTGGGGACGGAACCCAGGGCTTGCACATGTTAGACAAGCACTCTATCATTGAGTTTTGTGTATCTCTACTCTTTCTTTAAAAATTAGTTCTGGGGCTGGTGGGATGGCTCAGCCGATAATAGCACTGGCTGGTCTTCCAGAGGTCCTGAGTTCAATTCTCAGCTAACGGTGACTCACAACCACCTATAATAGGATGTGATGCCCTCTTCTGGCATGTAGGTATACATGCAGAGCACTCATACATAAAATATAAATAAATAAAAATTAGTTCTGAAGCAAAAAAGCAAATCATTATACTGCCCAGACTGGTTTAGCCCCTGGAGTAGCTGAGATTATGGGCATGTTCCACCACCTGTGACTAGATCATCTGGCTTTTAACATTTCCTCATAATTTATCACTCCTTCTGCCTGGTTAGGAGTGTGCTTAGTTCACAGGAACTCTTCAACATGACTGGTGATGTAGCATGTGTCTAGGGTACAAAGGGACCTGGGTTTGATCCCCAGCACCCCTTAACCCCACCTCATTCCCCTAAAAAAAAGCAAACAAACAAACAAAAAAAAAGAATTCAACAATTGATGTTAGGAACACTAGCAAAAGCTGAAAACACACACCATATTCAAAGCCATCAATGTCATCAACAGCTTGACACCATAGTTTTTTCCATACCGTTTTGTCCACCCCAAGTAGCTTCTTCGGCCTCTTAAAATCTAGACCAACTATCTTGCAAACTAGTCTTGCAGACTAGATTATGGATATATCTGGCTGTGTTCATGATTAGATAGACTCGGATGAAATATTATTATGTAGGCACTTCTATGAAGCAACTATCACATAGGGCTTGTGATGCCAACTGGGTATGTATTGGTGATGTTAATTCCATCCCATATATAAAGGCCACAAATATCTCCAATAAAAAGGAACATTTGAAGTCTAAAATTAGCAAATGACTTGTGGGTTACTATTCTGGTACTATATAAGCATTTTATCACCCTCCAAAAGGAAGATATATTTGCCATTTTTCAAACTATGGAGCCTTAGAGAGAGGAAAAACATCAACTTCACCTCTTCAAGCCTGAGTTTCACTAGCAACAGTAGTATCTCAATTTCAGGACTATGGCAATAATAATACTGTTTGCTGAACCCCCAAATTCCTATAAAAAGCCTCAACCTCCAAAATGATGAGGGTTTAGAGGCAGGGCCTTTGGAAGCCAGTTTAAGTGAGGTCCTGGGAACTGGGGTGCTGTGGTAGAGGAAAGGCAGAGAAAGTCTGCAGCCTCTCTCTGCCATGTATAAACCAAGAGAGCTCGCACTGGCACCCACCCACACCAGCACTTTATCTCCGATGGCCAGCCTCCACAACTGTGGGAGAACACTGTGGCGGAAGCCATCTAGTCTATGGTAGTACATCGGCTACCATCGACTAAGTTGAACTTAGGACTAGAAGTCTCCTAAAAGTGTCTAACATGTCATTGGACCCATAGATAGTGGAGATCCTGGGGGAGCTCCTGAGTGGCTAATGAGGGCAGGACTAGGACAATGGGTGGTTCAGACTCCCAAATCAAGGGCATCACAACCAAGCCATATATGCCTAGACACCATGGTCACATGCTTATCCCCACTGCCTGGCCCATACTCAAAGTGGCAGAGATGACAGATGGGTTTGCGTGTTGTAACTGTCTCTCACTAGCTGTAAGACTGTGGGCACATTATTGATCTTGAGCCTTGGTTTCCTTATCTGTTAAGGTGGCTGCTAATAGTACTTTAATTAACACTTGAGTTGAAGAGAAGTGCCATAAAGATGATTGTAAATACCATATACAGATTGTAGGGACGTTCCTGGTGTGTAATAAATGTTCAGTAAATACAGGAAAGATTTGGTTAGTAAAGTAGTGGCATACCAGATGTAGAGTCACATGTCTATAATACCGGCTATTAGGAGGTAGAGGCAGAGAAACTCCAGTTCAAGGCTAGCTTGGGTCTTATCCCTACCTAACTAAACATCAGCAACAACAGCAGCAGCAGTGATGAAAGAAAAAAGTTCTATCCCCGAGGATCCTTGACAGTCAGTGAGTGGCCTTTCACAGCACTAGGGGAAAAAGACAGGGGGACCCAGCCTGGCTTGGTTTGCTCCTATGACCTCAGGGCAGGAGCCCTGCCTGTATAAGTCTATAAATACCACCAGCCTGTAGCGTAAGCAGATGTGCTGTGAACTGTGCAGTGACAAACATCCACAGCGCTGAGGCTGGGGCCAAACCTGGGGAAGGGGCTTTTGACAGAGCTGCCAGAGCAACCTATTGGTGGCGATGGCCCAAGAGATAAGACTTGAAGGATGAGAAGGTGTTTGTCTTGCATTCTAGGAAGCGTGAGTACAAATGTCCTGTTGGAGAAAATCGAGGGGAAAGCTGGAGAATGGCGTGGGAGAGACTTAGTATTACTAACTGGACGTCAGTGAATGGAAACCTGAACTGAGTCAAGGATGTCTGCAGGGACTGGTCACACAGAGCTCTGTGGGCTTGTTTTGAGGCTGTAGTTAAAATGTGTATAAAACATAGGGCAGGATGGAGCTCACTTGGTAGAATGCTTTCTCAGTATGCAGGAAGCCCTGGCTCCATCCTCAGTACTCTATTGAGCGGGCATAGAAATGGCACACACAGCCGGGTGGTGGTGACACACACCCATAATCCCTGTAATCTTGGGAGGTAGAAGCAGGAGGATGAGGAGCTCAAGGCAAGCCTTGGCTGCACAGCAAGTTAGAGGCCACTCTCCACTGGAGAGGCCACCCACTCTGTCTCATAATGGTGAAGGGCGCTAGCAAGATTGTTCAGTGGGTGAACATGCCTGCCACCAAGCCTGAGGTACTGACTTCGATCCTTGAGACCCACATGGTGGAACGAGAGAGACGTGTTTTGCAAATTGTCCTCTGACTTCCCCACACATATCATAGCATGTGTGTGCCTACATACACAAACAAAATAAAATGTAATTCTAAAATGTACACAGTGTTGGGTGTGGTGATGCAGGCCTTTAATCTCAGCGGGCAGTGGCAGGTAGATCTCTGAGTTAAAGAGCAACCTGGTCTGTATAGTGAGTTCCAGGCCAGTCTAGCCACATAATGAGACCCTGTCCCCAAACAAAAAAAAACAGGGCCTAGAGAGATGGCTTAGTAGTTAAGAGCACTTGTTACTCTTACAGAGAGCCCAGGTTCATTCTTAGTACCCATTTGGTGGCTCACAACTGTCTGCAACTCCAGTTCAGGGGATCCAATGTCTTCCACAGGCACCTGGCATGCATGTGGTAGACATACATACACGCAAGCTAAACACTCACATACACAAAAACAAAGTTTAAAAAAGAAAACAAAACCCTTAAAAATAGCAACAACAAAAAACTACACACATAATGTAAGATTACCATTGTAATTATTTCAAAGCACACTGTTCACAGTATTAAGCAATATTCCTGCTATTGTAAAGGTGTTATCATCCATCATTATCAGCCACTTCTAGGACTTTTTTTTTCTGCCCAAAGCAAATTTTGCACCTGTTAAACAACTCCCTGCTCCTCATCTCCCACAGCCATGGATGAGTTTTAAATGAAGTGATATGGTATCTGCTTAACATTCCAAAATGATTATAAATGAGATGGAATGAAACAAGAGGTAAGTGACAAACCAATTGTTGCTCAACACAGTAAGGAATGGGGTGCTGGGAAGATGGCTCAGCGGGTAAGAGCACATGCTGTGCCATCGCGAGGACCTGAGTTCAGATCCCCAGCACTCATGTAAAAAGCCAGGCACAGCTGTGCGTGCCTGTAACTACAGCAATGTAGGGAGGAAGACAGGCCTCCACATCTATGCATGGGTGCAAGCATCAGCACACCCGTGCACACACGCACACACACGCGCGCGCGCACACACACACACATACACACACACACACACACACACACACACACACACGAGGACAAAGGAAAGAAAAAAAGCAACAGGAGGAACAGTGAACAATAGAGAGTGTGGTGGTTTGTACAGGGAGCGGAGGGAGAAAGAGGACAGATTTAAGCACTAAAACCACTGAGGGTACTCAGAGCACAGTCCCTGCTGTCCTAGTGGGGGATGCTGTCAATGGCCCCAGCAGTGGGAGGTACTCACAGCTGACCTGGGAGCCCAGCTTATGCTCCCAGACGGCGTGCAGCTGCTGATACTCCTGCTGTGCCAGCTCCAGGCGCTGCTGCTTCACCTGGTAGATCTCCTTTTGTGCGCTCAGAGCCTCCTGGGCCACCACCAGGTAATCCTTCAGCATGTGCTCTTGTTCCCGCCGCCATTGCACCCTGGGATCCTCGATCTGGGTGGTCTCTGAAACAGATCCCAAGGCAGTATGTCAGCACCGTACATGGACTTACTGGGTTGGCTGGTGGGCTACAGAATCCACCACTGGAAAACAAAAGCATGACGTGCAGAAACTCCCAATAAATGTAAGTGGGTTAAACTTACTACATGGCAAAGCAGTTCCATAGTCACACAACCAAAAAAAATAAATCAACATCAGGTTTTAAATTGAACCTCAAGTTATGTCTGATAACCACTGAAAGAAGGACATAATAGAGGTTCAAGGCCATCTGCCATGACTCAGTATAAAAGGAAACAACCACTAATCAGTCCTAAAAGATATGAATAGACACCCTGTACTCTGTTAGCAATGTAAAGTACAATCATTTAATAATATAAATTAGAAACAGACTTAAAATACTAATGACTTTGACCAATAATTCCTCCTATAGCAATTTATCATAAAAATAATTTTTAAAATTCAGGTGTCGATACGAAAACATGATAAACAGCAGGCATATATTTAATGTTTATTGACCCAATAACTGTTCTAGGTACTTTATATGGACTCCATTCTCCAGTCTTTGCACTAACTTTACACAATTGATTCTGGTCCTACTTCCATTGCATAAAATACATAACTAAGACACAGAAAGGTTAAACAACTGCTTCAAGGTTGTACAGGAAATTTTGCCTGAAAAAAATATGCATTCGAATCTTTCATCCATATTCTCATCTACTGGGCTTTTAAAGAATTATTTTTAATGACACATATGTGTGTATGCCTGTGTGTGGGCATAGGTACATGAGTGTGAAAGTCTGCACAGGTCAGAGTTGTAAGATCCCCTGAAGCTGGAGGTATAAGTAATTATGAGCTGCCAGGCTCATAATGATTCTGGAAACCAAACTTAGGTTCTCTGCAAGAACAGAACAGCTCTTATCTGCTGAGCCATCTCTCTAGCCATTATTGGGCTTCTTGGGGTAAGAGTCCTTGATATATTCTGAATGTGGGTGCTGTGCAAATATTTTCTCTTTTTCTCTGGTGTATGTGTGTTTCAAAATCTTTTCTCCCACTTCATTTTTCCTCCTTTTCTTCCAACCCCTGCAATTGATTTTGACTTCCTGGTCTCAAGTGGTTCCCCATATAGTCTCGCTAGTGTGGAACTTCTCAGCATTTTAGCTAAGATTAATTATAATATCTAATGCTGAGGCCAGGCATATGCTATCACACCAGGCTTGGGTTTTGGGTTGTGGCCCATTTGAATTTGTTTTCCCATATGGGGTGAAGATGGGGTAGAGATAAAGTTATCTCTCTTACTGCATTTCTATATGGAAAGCAATTGGATCAACAACTCTTGTGTTCTATTCTTTGTGGCACCAGGTACTCAGAAGGTCCCTTGATGGAGTCATATTAAATGTTGTTGGGTCTGAACTGGTCATTCTGTAAAGTGGCCCTCCACAACCCAGGCCTCCTGCTGCCATAGCTGTGTCTCACAATAGATAATGTCCTACTGGGGCAGGCTCTTCAAGATCATCTTGGCTAACTATTTTTTTCAGTTCTTGTTTTCACCAAAGTTATACACGGTGTTGACATGTATAAAGTTATGACACAATTGGACAGTTAAGCATACTACAAAGAGAACAAACTGGAAACATCATTCCCTGTCCTTTCTTCCGCACACATCTCCCCACAGAAAGGCAGCCACCTCAACAATCTTCCCGTTTATTGTAGTTATCTCCCACTACCTTATGTTCCAATCTCTGCCTATACACACATTCTCCATGCAAGGTCTATAATTACTACACTCAGGAACTTTGCATATCCTCTTCTTCCCTCACCTCCCTGCTTTTAATTTTAGGCAGATTCTCAGTATGTGCCCACCACTGACCTTGAACTCCTATGCAAGTCAGGCTAGTCTGGAACTCAGAGGTTCTACCACCTCCACCTCCAGAGGGGTGGGATCAAAGGTGTGTGCCACCACACCCATTCCCTCCTGCTTCTTACATATACACCACACACCTGCATTTCACACACAGCAAACACATCCACAAAGCTAACAACATAATATTTTCTGACAGTGTTGCAACATAACAACATAAACAGCAACTGTTTTAAAACAGTTGAACATCTGGGGAATATGCAACACAGTTAATGATGCAGAGAACTACAAATAATTAAAACTAGCCAAGTAATAGTCTAAACCTATGAAAATAAGTGGGAGAGAGAAGGAGGGAGGGAGGGAGGGAGAGAGAGACAGAGAGACAGAGAGAGAGAGACTTCTGAGCTTGATGTCCTTTTGACCTGAATGTCCTTTCCTTAAGGATTAACTTTAATGGTATAAGAAGGCACATGAAAGCTTCCAAAAGAGAGAGGCAACCAACAATCCTGCCCAGCTATGACTCCTACAGAGCACAACAACGAAAAGCATAACATGATAACCCTAAGGATGTAGTAGTGACACAGACCTTGGCGTGCCCAACAGCTCTCTAATTGGATTTAAGACCTGACCAACAGTCTATGCCTGGTATTGGAAACCTAGCTAACTTCTCAGTGCTAGTGAAGTCATAGTTATTGGTGGAGAATCTACAACCACTAATTTACTAAGCCAGCATGACCCCTAACAACAATCTATAAACATTTGTCATTATACCCAAAGAAAAGTGTAGTCTTCGCTCCTCATCAAGGAAATTTCTCTTTGCAACACATGGAGACCATTACAGAAAAACACAACCAATCAAAATGCAGGGTTGTAGAGCCCAATCCCAATGGATCTACAAACCACTCCTGAACCTAAGGCTCAGGGAACACTGGGGAAGAGGAGGTGGAAAGATTGCAAGAGCCAGAGGATCAGAGAGTAGTTTGCTGTGATGTAGTAATACGAGAAACCATACCCATAAAATCTCACCACAATGGATGGCCAAACACGAGCTGTACCAGGATGGCACCAATGAATATGCAAATAGGAAGGAGAGAAGAACTTAACCCTACACTAAGAACTGCAGGCAATGAGAAACGCTGGAAATGGAAAAGGTGGTCTTCTCCAGGGAAGAGCACACCAACTGGATGTCAAATGGTCAGTCTTGAAAACATACAAGGAACAGTATATGGACTGAACAGGTTATATTTAGGATGTGTATGTGTATGTGTGTGTGAGTGTGTGTACAACTAACAATTAGACAAAAAAGGGCCGTGAAATTGAAGGTAGGAAAGGAAAGGGAGAAATGTTACAATTAAATTATAATCTCAAAAGAAAAACAAAGAAATGAAAATAGCCTATAGTGAAGAAGGATGAAGAAACCAGTACCTAATGGCTGGTGGAGAAGCAAATTGATACAGATCTTGAAAGATACCCAAAGTTCCCAAAGGGTTTTTAATCTTTTAAAAATATTTTTTTAACGTGTATGGGTGCTTTGCTTGCACGGATGACTGTGCATCACATGTGTGCAATGCTCAAGGAGGCCAGAGGAGGGTGCCAGATGTCCTGGAACTGGAGTTATTGGTAGTGAGCTGCCATGTGGCTTGGCGGGTTAAGTTGAAACTGGGTCCTCTGGAAAAGGAGCCAGTACTCAACCACTGAGCCATCTCTCTAGTCCCTGTTTCCATCTTTTGATTTCATAATCTCATATAGTTTGTGTCTTGGTAGCCATGGGAACTGTTTCTCCAATGACCCATAGATGCAAAATCTACTGATGTTCAAGTCTCTTATATGACATAACATTTATAATTCACCTACACACACTTCCGACGTACCTGAAATCATTTCTAGATGGTCCCTAATACCTAATGGACACCAATCCTCTGCCAAGAGTTGTTATCCTCTATTATTTAGGGAACAACAAAGGGAAAGCCATGTCGTTCATTAATAATACAATTTTCTCCAAGTATTTTCAACCTAAGGTTGGTTGAATCCACAGATGTAGGATTCATGGATATAGTGCTGATGCTAATAAGACACAGACACCCTTAGAAAATTATCACAGAGAAAAGAAAATGAGTCTCCCTCTGTATATAAATACAAATAAGAATGGGGAAAGCTCTAAGGGTTAGCAACAGGGGCATTGTGCTACCTTTATTTTACATGTTAAGATATATTATGTATCTTCATAGAATATATTGATTTATTTAAAATGTCCAACGTGAACATCCTTCAAATACTCAGGACAGACTGAAGAGGAATCATCAAAAAAAAAAAAACAACAAAAAAAAAAAACAACTTGATTTCAGATTCAAATCGCCTAGGCAGGATGTACCCACAGTCAGCAGGAAACTCAATGAATGCTGACACAAAACAATGTGGGTTGTGTTTTGGAGTTCTTTGCTCCTTATGTTCAATTTCTCCATCTTCCTTCAGATTAAATCTAGTCAGGCTTTTGTCCCCAGCCCTTGTCCAAGCTGCTCTCCAAAGTCAAGGTCACCAGTATCACCTGAATAGCCAAATCCATTGACCAACTCCCGGTTCTCTTTGTGCCTGACACCGCTGAGGGTTGCTTCTCCATATTCTGCCTCCTCAGACTTCTCTTGTTTTTTTCCTCCCACTTTGTGGCCATCCCTCAGTCATTGCTGATTGTCCCCTCCCCATCCTTTCGAAGCCTGCAGTCCCCATGTCATTCTGTGGTCCTCTCATTTCATGATCTCACCCATCTTCAGGTCTTTGCCCATCATCTACATGACAACATCTCCCAAATGTTCACCTTTATCTTCAGCCATCTTTTTCTAGACTGCATGTTACTACACTAAACTTCCCAGCCACCTACTGCAGGTGTGTGAAGGTACTGGAGACTTTATATTTCCAAATGAAGCCTTTTCTTCCCTCCTTAACCGACTCCATCCATCTTGTGGTGTCTTCAGTCAGCAGATGGCAACTGTATCCGTCTTTGCTCCGGTCCAAGGTGGGTTCTTCTGGCCTTTTTCTTTCCCACTCTAATATAACAATTAGGAAGTCCTGACTACTTCCTACCATCTTTGTTCTGGTTTGGAGTCCTGGCTCATTCCAAGCACTTCCCACCAGGCTCCTCACTTTGATGCTTGCTTTGGATTGCTCTTTGAGCAGTCACATTGGCCCTTGATGAGCTAAGTCACCTCAAGCAGTTTCCATGTTTACAGCTCCGAGGACTCAAACCTCCAGTGTCAGCTTTTCAGCCAACCTACCTCCTGCCCCTCCCGCTGCTCCTTCTCTTCCTCATTCTTTGAGCTCTGGGTATACCCACTGCTTTGCTATCCCCCCTCCACACACAACCCAAACAGATGGAATGAATGTGATCAGGCCTCAAGGCTTTTGCTCTCTCTGCCCTCTGAAACAGTTCCTTCTCGTCTTAGATCAAGTGTTCCCCAAAGACCAGCTTTATGATGGAAATCATCACTGTTCTTTCCTCACTCCCCTAGAATCTATCCCAGCATACCTCAATTCCCGAAGTCTGTTTTTTTCCTCCATGGGACACACCATTTTCTAAAGTACAGCATCATCTACCAATGATGTTTATTTTCTGTCTCTCCTGCCTCAATGAAATTTCTTTAAGGGCAAAGAGCTTAGTCATTTTGCACTCTTGTGTACCCCCAACTCCCAGAACAGGTAGTTAGCAAATGTTTCTGAATGAATGCAAACTGGACCGTGAATTATGAGCAAACTCTTTTTTTTTGAGTATATATTCATTTACTCAGTTATTCAGGAAATACAGAGAAAATTACCTATGTCATTTATCTAAAAGCAACTGAAATGCCAATCATGAGCAAACTCTTTAGTGATATTGAGTCTATAATTCCTTGATGTTGTTTTTTTTTGTTTGTTGGTTGGTTTTTGTTGTTGTTGTTTTGCTTGTTTGAGACAAGGTCTTTTTATATATTGCTGGCTGGCTGCAGCCTTAAGACTGTCCTGTCTCAGCCTCCCTAGCGCTGGGCTTACAGGACAGCATTATGTCTGTCTCATGACTCTGCGGTGGTTTGTTTTATGTCAACACAAACTGGAGTCATCTGGGAAGAGGGAACCTCAATTGAGGAGCTGCTTCCATAGATAAACCTGGGGGAAAGTCTATGAGGGTATTTTCTTGATTAATGTGGAAGGGCCCAAGCCACTGTGAGTGGTACCATCCCTGGGCAGGTGGTTCTGGGCTGTACAAGAAATTCTCTGAATAAGCCATGGGAAACAAGGCAGGAAACAGTATTCCTTCATGATCTCTGCTTCAGTTCCTGCCCAGAGTCCCTCCCCTGGTTTCACTTCATGAGGGACTTATAGGCTATAATCTGAAATACCTTCTACCCTGCAAGTTGCCTATAGTCGTGGTGTGTTACAGCAACATAGAACAAACTAAGACAGACTTGGAGAAGAATTTGTCCAAGAACAACACATATGACTCAAATTGTTCCCATTCCATGGCTCTGAATGGTTAGGCCTCAATAGTCATCCCCTACCCTTGTATTTGTCTCGATATTGCCACATGCAGATAGGATATCTTCCATCCAACAAAACGACTTTCAAGCCGAAGGGAAATCAGTAGCCTGTGAGCTGGCTAAATGACCAGGTAACATTCTTCCTGCTTGGTCCCATTTCACTACTCCCCATGCATGTATGTGTGCATATGCACTAATCAGTCCTTTCCTGTTTCTAATTGCACACACACACACACCACACCACTTCTGCCATCATCCCTGGAGAATTAACTCAGTCACAGCCTGCTAGCCCCTCCTCCCTTCTGTTCCCCCAGCAGCTCTCAGAAGAAGCACCTTAAAGTCCCACTCCTGCCATGAGATTTTAATGAGGGGGATGCTCTCAGCAATTAGAAACAGGAAAGGACTGATTAGTGCTCCAGTACAGCAGCGTTTAACCCAGCATCTGATGCAGCCCTCCAAGCATTAACCTCATTCCCCATACACACTCAATTAGGCATATTTACTTCTCATTATCCAGTGCGCAATCATGAGTGCTAATAAAAACCTTTGCTATCCCCAACAATGCCATTAATGCCATTAGCTGTCTCTCTCGGATACTCTCCTACGCGTTGTTGCCAACAAGTCTGCTCATTCATTCAGTTATTCAGCATTCATGCACACACACCCTTCTCTGTTAGCAAGGGTTAAGTGCATACCTACTGTGTACCTTAGTGGGCAAAGGTTCAGAACTAGATAGATTTAGACACAGTAACTTCCCCCAGAAGACACAGCAATAGCAAGTAAAGAATATTTAGAAGAGGAAGAGGATGATCAGAAGTACAACTCCACTCTTTGGTATGAGTTCAAATCCCAGCTAAGCCATGTTTTCTCCTTCTCTCCTTGTCTGAGATGGGTCCAAGGCTATCCTGAGAAAAAATCACTGTGTAAAAAAATCACTGTGTAGTCCAGTTGACCTCAAATTCACAATCTTCTTGCTCAACCTCCCTCGTGCTGGGATTACAGGTGTGTACCATATGTAATGCCATGTCATGTTTTATCTCTGAGTACTGAGCCACCCATTGCTATCTCTAAATCTCAGTGGGATGAAGATGATCACCCTAATACCCCACAGGGTCCTGGGCAGCACTGAATAAGACACTGTCTATTGAACGTCTGCCACAGCACACGGTACAGAATGCATACTCAAAATGAAAGGGCAGTTAGGAGTTGGTGCCCTGTTCTCAGCCTTCAGAGGTTTCCAGGCACATCTCGTTCCCTGTTTTCTTCCTCTGCCTGAAAGGATAAAGAGGAGTTCTAAAGACACGCTAAGATAAGAAAACACTGTCCCTGGGCATACAGTTTCAGAGGACAGAGATGGTCTTGGCTCAGAGGGTGCACACACCACCTCTCCTTAGCTGGGTATCTCTGTCTTCCTCCACTCGATAGCTAGCATGCTCCTGTCTTTCCCAACTAGTTCCTCCATCGTGGTCCCAGAAGGAGAGAGTGACAGTAGGAATATTCATCTGAGATCAGAACACTGTGGTCACAGAAATGAATGAGGGCTAATCTACTAAGGACATATGTGTGTCTACATTGCTCGAGGCTCACTCGAGCCAGGGACTTCAGATGCTTGAATATGATAATGTGCATTTATTTTTTTAATGGAAAGACAGCCATCCATGGACACAAATCTATGAAAAATATGCATATAGAACATATACAAACACATGATTGGAAATATTTGAAATGACACAGAAGAAATCATCAGCAATGTTGCCTCTAAAATCAGGAAGCTGGATAGAGCTAGACCATGAGAGAAGTTTCAGATTCTATTAAAAACCCTTCGGAACTGTTGTTTTCACACGAGCATACATTATCTATCTATATCCACACTGACATCTCTAAGTCTGCATTAAACAAAACACAATCTGCCTTCAACACTCTGCTGGGGCTTCTTCCAGATTGTGGAGGTGGGTACGAGAGGGGAAGGGACGGGCACGGGAATGGGGTCCGGGGACCGGAAAAGCAGCAGAGAACTTACTGGTATTGTGGTCTATGAAGTAATCGCCAACCTGTGGGTCATATGCTTCTTCCCATCCTAGCGGCAACTCATCGCTAATGCAGTCAGCAAAGGTAAGTGGTTTGGTGTACCTGGCAAGGAAGACGAGAAACACATTCCATCAGACTGCAGTCCCCAACACTCCTGCAATGTGTCTTTTTTTGTTTTTTTTGTTTTTCCTGGACACCCTGCTTCTCCTGACTGTTAACAGATCCAGACATTTTGCACTATAGCATTGCCTCTGATGGCCCTGAGTTCCTGGGAAGGTGAAGACATTCTGCAGTAGCATCCATGTAAGGCTACCCCAGGAGGGAGGCAGAGAATGTATTCTGGTCCTAACATTTTACCACTAACTTGGTAGTGACTTCAGAAAGTCATCTTTCCGCCTGGACCTTGAGTGTCTGCGTCTCCAATCGACAGTCTGCACAACAGTTCTAAGGCCAAGTCTTGGCTTCGTGACTTGGAGTCCAGCCCCCTCTGGCTTTTCCACCTGCAGCTGGCTGGCCCACCCCACTCTGGTCTTTGTCCTGGCTTTGTCTTCTATTTGTCATGCCCATTTGCCCTTCGAAAAGCTGGCCTCCTGCAAGCTCTAGAGAAACAGACGCCCCAGCCCTAGGAGTCTGGCCAGCGAGCCATATTTATTTGCTGATTGAGTTGGTTCCCAAACGCCTGCACCCACTGCTGGCTCTTCTCAGCCATCCCTGGCCGAACTGATTATTTGGCAATAATAACTCCCTAAGGCCCCATCTCACGGGGTGTGAACCGGCGGTAATCACCAAGTCTTAGTGGCTAAATCAGACAGATAAACAAATCATGCAACTGAAGCAGCAAAGGCTTGTCAAGGCTGGAAAACTGTACCACACAGCATTTGTCCAGGGTTTCAGCCACAGAACAGGAAGCTGGGAAGCTAACACGTGGGATCAGTGGTTCCCTAAGACAGCCACTTCCAAGTATTCCCAGTGCTGCCTTTGTCTAGAATAGCCACATGCTAGCTGTCAGGCCCATGTGGGGGTCAGAGGACAATATTTGGTTGTCATATCTAGCCTATGACAGAGTCTCTTTTGTTTTCTGCTATTGTGTGATCCTTCTGTCTCTGACTCCCATCTTGCAGCAGGAGATTGCAGATTTGTGCCACTGCTGGATTTCTGAGAACAAACTCAGGTGGGTGTTGTACAGGGAGCGTTTTTATCCATGGAGCCATCTTTCTGACCCTAAGACACTCATTCTAATATCCCTTTGTTCCTGTCTTTTTCCTCATTCTAATGCAGGAAGTCCAGAAGACTCTGCTTCACACCCCTTCAACAGATTGGCAAGCTGGGTTACTATGAGACAGGAAGGGTGATGACTGACTGTCTCTTCCTTAGCCTGGATGATGTCTTCCTAAACAGCAGCCCCAGGCTTGTGTGTCAGAGGTTTGGCCCCAGGCTGGAGCCCTTAGGAGGTGAGACTCAAGAAGAGGTCCTCCGATCACTAGAGGTGCGCCTCTGAAGGGGAGAGAGTGGGACCCCAGCCTTTTCTTTCCATCTCTTGATTTCTGGCCATACAATGAGCAGCTGTGCTCTGTCGCATGCTCCTGTCAAGATCTGTTGCCTCACCACAAGCTCAAGGCAAGAAAGTCGCTCAGTTATAGATCAAAGCCCCTAATATGGTGATCTATGATGAACCCTTGCGCTTTGTAAGCTCACCTTTGCAGGTATTTGATAGAGATGGGAAGCTGACTAACAGCACAATCTAAACCAAACTAAAAAGGACACGGGGACAAAGAGACACTGTCACACTGACAAAGTCCCCGACCAACAGGACAGTGGTGTGCTTACCTGCCTGCTTCACACTCAAGGCTTCAGAGGCCGTGAACTGTATCTACCAATTGGCTTTGGTTAATAATTCACTGCTGCACTGTGGGAGACTGTGCTTCCATGAGTCTGGGGCCAGGGGTATGTTTTTGTATGCAACAAACTAAGAACTATCAAATAAGCATTCAAGAAGCATTGTTCTTTGGCTGAGTGAGTTGGACAAGAACTTAATCTCCCAGAGTCTCGGATTTTTTCATCTGAGAAGTAGAGACTAATATAACTCTTCAGGTTGTTGGATAGGTTAAACACGATCATGTTTGGAGCTAAAATATGTAGTTCAAAGGCTGTGGGGGACAGCACAGCAGTGAAAGTGTTTGTAAGATGATCAGAGTCTAGCTCCCCAGAACCCACAAAATGCAAGGTGAGTGTGGTAGTTCAGGTATAGTTTCAGCTTTGGAAGGTGGAGGCAAGGGATTCTTAGAGCAATGTCACTAGTGAGACTATGTATATTGGCAACCTTTGGATTTGATTGACAGAGTCTCTCTCAAAGAATAAGGTAGAAGAGTGATCAAGGACAAGTCCTGATATCAATCAGCCTTGGGCCTATGTACATAAGTGTACCCATACACATGTAAACACACAGAAGGGGAAACTGGGGCTAAAAAGGCTGTAATAGTCTCTTCATTTGTTTGTTTGTTTTAACACAGGATTCACTATGTAACCTAGGCTGGCCTCAAACTTTTGGTATTTCTGCCCCTAGCCTCCTAAGTGCTACGATTATAGGTTTACAATAATACACCTGGTTAAAAGGCCATAATAATCTCAAGAGAGCTGGAAAGGAAGAGGAAGAGAGAAGGGGGGAGGGAAGTGTGGTAGTTTGAATGTAATTGGCCCCCATAATCTCAGGGAGTGGCACTATTGGGTGGTGTGACTTCGCTGGAATGGTTATGTCCTTGTTGGGAGGAAGTGAGTCACGGTGGGGGTGGGCTTTGAGGTTTCCTATGCTTAGGATACCACCAAGTGTATCAGTCGACTTCCTATTTCCTGCAAGTCAAGATGCAGCCAACATCATGTCTGCCTGCACATCGCCATGCTCCCCACCATGATGATAATGGATTGAACCTCTGAAACTGCAAGCGAATCACCCCAATTAAATTTTTCTTTGTAAGAGTAGCCATGGTCATGGTGTCTTTTCACAGCAATGAAAACTCTTACTGAGACAGGAAGGGAGAGGTGAGGAGAAACTGAAAGATACTAGTTAAAATGCTGTCTTGTGGCTAGGGATATAACTCGGTAGATAGAGTACTTGTCTCTAGCATGCTCAGAGATCTGAGTCCCACCTAGCACCACATACAACTGAGTATGGGCACACACACCTGTAATTCCAGAAGAGGAGGCAGGAGGAGCTAAAGTTCAAGGCCAACCTTGGCTATTCTGCAAGTTGGAAGCTAGCCTAGGCTACATGAGACTAGACTTATTAAAAAAAAGTCTAGTCAGGTGTGGTAGTATAAGCCTTTAATGTGAGCACTCAGGAGGCAGAGGTAGAGCTCTCTGTAGGTTTGAGACCAACCTGGTCTACACAGTGAGGTCCAGGCCATCCAGGGCTAATGAAAGGTTCAGGCATTACTCTGGCCTGCATCTCTTTTTAATCATAAATAAAGGTGGGAATGAAAGGTTCAGGCATTACTCTGGCCTGCCCTGTTACCTGGCACGATGCGCTCAGGCAACACTCTGGCCAGCCCAGAGTTCCGTGAGAACCAGGCAGGTGCAAAGGACCCCTTTAAAGGACTGACCCCTGCCCGTTTACGCTCTCTTGTTCTCTTCCTCTCTTCCTCTCTTGCTCTTACTCTGTCTCTCTCTCTTATCTCTCTCTCTCTGCTCTGCACGGGTTGGTTACCTCTCACCCCCCTTTTCCCTCCCTGTCCACCAATAAACTCCACGTGGGATCGTTGAGTCGCGGTCTGTGTCTCCTTACTGGATAAACCTAAACATTTTAACAACAGCTATATAGTAGTAACTTAACTTAAAACAAAATAAAACAAACAAAAAACCCTAGTTATAAAAAATTTAACATAGTTTAAATTTTCTTTTTCTTTTATTTTAAACTAAGCTTGCTGCAATGGTTCTATAGTAAGCATAATTAAATATTGAACAATGATTCTATCTAGGCCTACAGAGCGTGCTACGAAAACCATGTACCCTCTCTGGGTAGTAGGTGTTCTTGTTCGATTTTACAAATGAAAGCACATTCTTAACAATGCATAGCTAATACACCAGAGGCTCCATCTCCCGAGGCTCCAAGTGCTAGATCCCAGAGCCAAAGCTTTGCCAATAAAAATTAACAAGACCCTTCGGGTCTCAGAACAATTTGGAGTTGAGCTAGAAGTACAGAAGAGGAGACTGTATGGGGAGGAGGGAAGCAGATAAGAGGTATTAGAGTTCTATGTGATGAATGATTTCAGTTATTGGTGTCTTGGTACCAAGCTGCTCATTAAACCTAGAAAGTTCATGGCTCCTACACATAAGAACTGTTAAACATTTCCAAGCCATCAGTACAAATTCGGGCTCTTAAGGTACCGGGGATGAGAACGTAGATAGGAGAACAAGACCCAAACTTCATTAAGTTTCCAGAACTCATGAATGCCACATATTGCTCCAGCCTTGCACTGAGAAGGTGGCGCTCTTTGATTGTGAGCTGTAGCACTGATACTATGATAGACACGAGAAAAAGATACTGATTCCTGCCAGCAGTGGCTACAGATATTTTACCCAACAGGAAGGAATGCACAGCAAGGCGGTGGGGAGAGCATCAGAAAGAGCAGCCAGAAGAGAAAGAAAGGATTTGGTTTTGTATTGGGGTTCCCCCCTGGATGCAGCCATGAGGGAGAAGCCAGCTGATACTCGGCGTGCTTCTATGGGAAACAGGAACGTTGCTATGGGGAGGAACTATACAACTTACAGAAATCTGGACAGAAAGTTCTCTTTGGAACAAATGCCAAGAGGGAGATGAATTATTCAGTGTGCCGAGAGGTGTCATTCAGAGAATCAGTATGAAGAGAAGTTTTTTAGCCCTGCAGACAGCGGGATGGACACACACACACACACACACACACACACACACACACACACACACACACACACACTCCTAGTGAGAAGCAGAGCTTTCTGTGGATGCTATTCATCCCCAGGAGCTGGATTGCTCCCCGATGTCCACCTTGAGAAGGGGGTACCTGCCTTCAGACCTTCAGAGGTGTCCAGAATCTGGAACTTCCAGCCTCAACCCTTCCAGGCCCATGTCCTGGGCTGTCTAAAGCCCCAGTCACACAATCAAATGACCCAGCTTCTGAAGGAGCAAGAGGGAAGCAGGGCGAGGTGCCAGGCAAGAGCGAGTTCTGCCCCTTTTTAATCACAAATCTCTGAATGAGCACACACATTCCTGAATGTTTCACAACTGGTCTTCCTGGAAAAACAGCCCGGATGTGTTGCCTTGGAGACAGGTAAGGTTCTGCCAGGTGCACTCTACAAGGGGGACACAGGCACACCTGTCAAGCAGCTCGAGATCTAGAGGCACCAACAGGTCCCTCCCTTTCCTCACGCAGCAAGCTGTAGCTTTCCTAGAGGGTAAGGCTCTGGGGGTACCGTGGCCACAGTTGCACTGAGTATTCCGTGGTGTCTTTTCTCGGGAGGCAGGAAGGCGGGGAAGCAGGCAATTTTTTTTTGTCAAGTGTAAAACTGGGTTGTGATTCTCTGGGGACAAAATTCAGAACGGGTAAGCCATCTTCCACGTTCCCCGTGTCGCCTGGGCAAGCCTAAGTTTCCCTCTTCATGACTATCCAGGAGAACACGGCCCTCTCGTCTCTTTGGCTCTCTCTTTCCAAGGGCTAGCTGGGAGGAACCACAGTGTAGAGCCCCTTACCCCAATCCAAGAACAATCAATGGGCAGGCTGGTTTTTCCTGCCCTGGGCTGTTTCACATACATAGTTCCCATAGTTTAGAAGGCTAGGCTCTTGATAACACTCTCCCCCTCTGGCCAGTTTCTAAGCAGGCCCTTCCCTCAAGTTTGAAAGTCTTCCTCCTCCCTTCCCTTAATTTGGTTCAGTGCTAACACCTTTACTGATTCCTCTAACAACACAAGGATGACAAAAATAACCGTCTCACAAAGCCTGCTGAGAGGGCTAAGTGTGGCTCTTGGGAGCTTTAATGAAACAATCACACAAGGGAACAAGACAACAGGGCACTTCCCTGCTAGAGTAGGGTAGAAGACACTCCAGATCATTAGCAAATGTCCCAGAGATTCTCTCGCATGAGTGCGAGAAGCATTCAGAAAAGAGAGAAAAAATCGAGGGCATTCAGGAAAAAAAACAATCAACGTGCTGGCGAACAGAGGGCAGCTGGTGGTCACAAGAAGTCTCTAGGAAGGGCACTCAGAGGGTAGGAAGTAGCAAGCTAGGAATTCTGTGGGTCAGGGTGGTCCTGGCGCCTTTGAGGAACGAAAGGAAGGTGAGGCTGGGTGCAGTGTGCTGGGGTTCTGGGCTGCTGGTGGGGGACTTCAGGTCACACCCTTTGTTCTCTGTGCTAAGTCTCTCCTCTCATTTCAGTGAACCCACCAAGCAGGAGGAGGCCCCACGGGCCAGTGCCATCGAAGCAGAATGAAGAAGGCTTGTTTCTGCCCTACAGAGCACTGTGTGGCTAGGGAGACACGCAAGGTTCTCACTTCAAACAACGGGGGAATGATCTCTGTGACATTCCACAATGGGAGATGTGGCCACGACACTCCCTGAGGCAGTGAACCACAGATAATTAAAGGATGTAGGGATAAGTGACAAGGTAAGTCAGAGACATGTGAGAAGCCAAGGGGAGGAAAGGACGGACAGTTATTGGGTGTGAACAGTTCGGGCAAAGGACCAAGTCAAGACAAAGGTGGGCAGCTTCATGGTCTAGGAGGATGCAAGGGGGATGTCATCCACAGAGGGTCAGGAATTCAAGGCTGGGCTGAACCTCATGCTCTGCCTTGGTAAAGCTGCAGTTGTGTTAGGTAACCTTGTTAAAGGGTGTTTCCTTCATGCAACACATGACAAGTTCCAATCTTGTAAGTGTGGCGTGGCTGTACAATAAGGCGACCCATAGAAAGTGATGAGCACAGGCTTTGCAGGTAACAGGCCCTCGTTTGTGTGCCTTGGTGATGTGATCCCTGGAGAGGTTCCTGTGCACTGTGGGAACTGGGTCACCCTACAGCTTACATCCTTAACACACGAGCCTCCACCATCACCGGCCCACCAGCATTTCTTACCCCGGGTGATCTGCAGCAACTCACAGGCTCTGGCAACAGTAGCCCGGGTTCTACATCTGTCTACATAGGCATCAACTCTCACCTCCTGGCTTTGTTTCCTTCTGCATAAGAGGAGACTGCTCAGAGCAATGACCTCTTTGGAGAAGACTGTCTAGCACATGAACACTATTAGCTGCTGTGTGTTAGCTTATATACCCTGATTTCCACAATAGTGTGGAAACGACAGCAAAAGAACTTCTCAGGCTCAAATAGCTATGAGAAGCCTTGTACTGCACCCCAGTGCCTTTCTTCCTGAGGACTAAAGTCTCCCTCTCTCCCTCCCTCTCCCTCTCTCTCTCCCTCTCTCTCTCTCTCTCTCTCTCTCTCTCTCTCTCTCTCTCTCTCTCTCTCTCTCTCTCTCTCTCTCTCTCTCCCTCTCTCTCCCTCTCCCTCTCCCTCTCTCTCTCTCTCTCTCTCTCTATGGATTCCCGGATCCCACAAGGAGGCAGGAGAGAACCGGCTCCTGGGAATTACACTCTGACCTTTGCACACTGTGGAATCCGCATGTACCATCTCCCCCACCCTCCACCAGAAATTAAAGCAGACAAGTTGAGAGACGGCAGGTGTTTGGAACTTGGCTCTCTGTGTTTGTCTCTGGAGGTGACGACATTTGCCCTGGGAAGGCCGGTGTCCCTGTTTCTCTGAAACACCTCTCTTTCCCTTTCTCCTGTTCTCTGCTCTCCAAACAGCTGTGTCTACATTTTTCTTTTCAGACCCCAGAGTCTCCCAAGGGCCCTTCTCCGGTTTGGCTGGTTTACCCAGGCGCCTCTTGGCTCAGTCACTCCCGCTCCTGGAATTCCTTTCCAAGGACAGGAAGAGGGAAAAGAGCGACGGGGAAGATTCCAGACTGTCCCTTCCACCATTCTCCCTCTGACTTCAGGCTGCACCCCACAAACCCGTGGCTCACCTCCTGCAAATCTCTTCACTCTGCCCAGCCTAGTTTCCTGAATCACATGACTATTCCCTTCCTTCACGGCCATGCCAGTATTAATATGCCTGTGCTCCTTCCCTGATGACCTGCAAACTGACAGGTGAATCTGTGTGTGGGGCCCTGTCTGTGTATCACCTGCTAGTAGGACTTCAGACTACTGTTGTGGCAATCAGGAGTGACAACAGGCATGGACAGCCTGCCGGCCCAGTTCCACCAGCAGGTGTGACTTGTTCACTACGGTTCTGCGTCTTGAATGTGGGAGCAAGTGTGCTGTGGGGGGCAGGTACCTCTGCGGCACTCGGTCCCCCGATGTTCTTAATGCAATGCTCGTGTACCTTATCACGCAAGAGACACTGTAAATGTCAGCTAAGAACACAGGACTCTGGACTCCCTGGGTTTGAATCCTAGCTCTCTGGCCGTGGGCAAGATACTTAAAAGCACATCTGCAATACAAGGAAGAAAATACACTTATTGAACCCTGGCTGTGCACTGGCAGCTGTTTCTTCATTTCCATAACGACCCTTGTAGGTAAGTGTCATTCAGACCCTCACAGGGGGCTTCATGGGCCAAACAAGACAACGGGTGCACAGTGAGTGGTCAATAAACATGAGTTATTTGCTATTTATTTACCTCACTAATGTCTAAGTTAGGCCATTGAAGTAGTTTTATTAAAGAAAGTTAGAACTAAAAAGGATTTGACAAATGAATGGCCCAGATTTTACTGAAAAACCAGGGAGAGAGGGAGAGAGGGAGACAGAGGGAGAGAGAGAGAGAGAGAGAGAGATTTGCCTAGAGCCATCCCATCTAGGGGTCCAGAGGCAGAGCTGAGATGAAAACCCAGGAACCTGCTTGAGGGCCATAACATACTTGACACTAAGAGATCAAGTCAGCCTGGTGCTGGGTTTGGCTTCAGCACAGTTTCCAGGGAATAGTGTAAACAGCATTTCCAAGGCACATTGACAGAGAATGAAGATCTGTGGTTGGCAGGGAACCTCTTTGGAGAATTGTCTCCTGAAGGCCAGACACCATAGCAGATTGGTGTTCCTGACATCCCTCCCTGGTGCCCCTCATAGAGCCCCAGCCCAGATGGGGAGTTAGGTTACAGAAGTTCTATGTGCAACCACCTGGCTTATCCTTCCTAGTTGTGACATCTAAGCTCATTCCTTCCCCCATCTTGGAACCTCAGTTTCCCCAGAACTTGCTCCCCAAAATGAATTCGTGCCTGACAATGATTCATCGGAGCATCTGGTGTTACAGCCCCTGGCAAGAACGGCCATCATCTTCTTTTCTGACCCAGGGATTCAGGGATGCTGGGCCCCTGGCTTTGATGGTTTTGGGGCCGTGAACTGAGTTTCCAAGGAACCAGTCATCCAGATACCCCCTAAGCAGTAAGAGCCGAGACCATAGCCCTTCATTAGTCCCTGAAACACAGCCATTCCAGAATGTATCTGATTGCTAACCCACTCTAGTCTCACCACCTGAGAAACTGATCCTCTAAGAAGAAAATGGGGCCCCAGTGCCGTCTCTGCGACCCCACCTTCCCAGGGCCTCCCCCATGCTGGCGTGATCCAGGTGGAGCCCTGACACAGGAGTGACATCTGAGTTTGAACCCTCTGTCTTCAGTCCAACACCCACTTTTTCTGGGCAGTGAGGAAGCTGGAATGTGACATCTCTAAGGCCCTCTTTGTGGCATTGCCTCTGTAACTCTAGTAACTGCCTCTCCCAAAGGTAGAGAGCATTGTGAGACTGAAATGGAGTAACCTATAATTAAAACATTTTAAAGCCTGGTGTGGTGGTGCATTCCTGTAGTTCCAGTATCTAGGAGGTTGAGGCAGGAGGACTGGCATAAATTCTAGGCCAACATGTGCTGAGCAGAAAGATCCTACTTCAAAAAGGAGAACAAATAGCTGGAGAGATGGCCCCGTGGGTAGGAGTGCTTGCTGGGCAAACATGAGAACCTGAGTGTGCGTCCCTAGCACTCATATGTAGCTGCACGGGTCCACAAGGTGAGTGTTGAGGGAGAGGGTGAACAGGAGGGGCTATTGCTGAGGCTTGGTGGCCGTCAGCCTAGCTGTGAAATGGGTAGCTCCAGGTAAAGTGAGAGATGCTAGTTCAAGAGAAAAAGACAGAGAGCAATGGAAGGGCATCTTTTAGCCCACTTCCTTCCGGAACTCACACCTGGACATACACATGTACATAGATGCCTCCCTCACGACAACAAAAATATTTGTTCTCAAGGCCAATTAAGTGCAAGCATTGGACTATATGCACTGTGCAGAAAACAAATAATGCCCTATCTTCACAGTGATTCTGTGAGGCAGACACCTGCATGTCAGCCAATGGAAAAACAGTGAAAAAAGAAGCTGAGCTCCACGGAGCTCATAAAGGACCAGGGCTTGCCCACGGCCCTTCCATTGCATTCCATCCCATCGACTCTGACATGCCCATGTTAAAAAGCACACTCAGCATCTCTGGAACTGTTTATGACTAACGCTGGCACCGTGCCACCACTGTCAGCCAGGCTGCATCCTCAAAGAAACAGCCGCCCATGTGAGCACAGGTACCAATGACACCAGCACAGCCCCTGGTGGAATGGCTGTCACAGGCTCGGGATAAGATCCCACAGGTAAGAGTGCAGCTCTTTCAACTCCTAGGAGTCACAGGCTGTGGAGAGGGTGGAGGAGGCAGTGGGCAGACCTGTCTAGCAACATTCCTAGCGCAGGACCTGAAAGTAGGTTAACAGTGCCAGGCAGTCACTGGAGCCCAGCAGAGAAAGCTCAAGTTCCTGTGAGGGGCCAGATAACAAGGCCGTGCCAGGAACACAAAGGACAAGGTTAAAAGCACAGATACCAGCAGGTCGGTGAGAAGATGGACAACAGGAATCAGTTCTGAACATGTCTTAGGAACACTGGAGCTTGATATTGAACATGTATTCCTTAGTGTTTCTCTACATGTTGGTGCGTGAATTAAAACCAACACCTCAGTTTAACCACACATAGTGGCACATACCTGTAACCCCAATACTTAGGAGGCCAACCTCAGCTACACAGTGAGTTCAAGGCCAGCATGAGGCACATCAGACCCTACACCCTCCCTCCTCAAACAATAAATATCCAAGTTCTTCTCTACCTCCTCCTCCTTCTCCTTCCTCTTCTTTTAACACGTATGATACAAGCATTATGATTAATTAAAAAGCAGTGGGTATAGCTCTGTGGTTGCGATTTAAGTACTACCTTATGTATTCTGTACTGTACTGTGCATTCTGTGTGTGGGTAGTAAAGTCCCAGGAGCACTTACAAGCACCTGCCTTTGTCTTTGCCTGTCGCTGTGATAAAATACCCTGACGAAAGCAACTTATAGGAGAAAGGGATTACTCCAGGTTACTGTGCGTCATGGCAGCCAACTCACAGTGGCAGAAGTTTGAGATAAGTGGTCACATGACATCCGCAGTCAAGATCAGACAGCTATGGAACAAAGCATGCTTGCTAGGACTGAGTTGGCTCTCCTTTTCATTCAATCCGGACACCAGCCCAAGAAATGGTCCTGCCTATATTCGTGGTGGGTCTTTTCACTTTCGTGAACAGAATTAAGAAAATAGTGACCGGAGAAATAACTCAGTGGTGACTGGCACATATTGCTCTTCCAGAGGACCCAAAGACCCATATTAGACAGTTCAAAACCACCTGTAACTCCAGCTCCAAGGAGGTCCCATTCCTCTGGTCTCTCAGGGTACCTGTACTCAAGTGCACCCCTTACCAAATAAATTTACATAACTAAAATATTCAAGACACTTGGAGCAAAGGAAACTCCTTATAAAAGCAACCATACAGGACAACCTAATCTAGACAGTTCCTCACAGAGACTCTCTTCTCACCAGTAGCAATATGTAGCATCAAACTGACAATTAAGACCATTACACCTGGTGGTGGTGACACACTGTGGCTCCTGATGCCACTAGGGTGAGTGAAGAGGTGTTGGAACGACAGAAGATCGAGGTGGGTTTTTTGTTTGCTTCGTTTTTAACTAATTTGCGGAGCATGCTGCAGGGGCAAGGGGTGGATATGAAGGAACTGGGGGGTGAACGGGAACTGGGGTGCATGATGTGAAATTCCTAAAGAATCAATAAAGAATTATATAAGGAAGAAAAAGGAAAAAAACGAAACTAGCCATTACAACTGCACCTTTTGTCAACTTGACACTCAAACCCATCATTTGAAAGCCCTAACCTTCCATCCTTTGTCTCCAAAGTCTTATGTTTATCTCATAACATAGACTACAATCTGACTTTAAAAGTCCCCAAATTCATTGACTGTTCTAAGACTTTAAAAGTGCAAAGTCTCTCAACTGTGAACTATAAAACCTATAAAATCAGAACAAAGTGATACATTTCTAACATACAATGGTACAGAGTAAACATCCCTAATCCAAAAGGGAAGGGTTGGGGAATAAAATAATCACACAGTTCTATTTGCGTCTTTGTTGCTATGATAAAACACTGACCAAAAGCAACTTGATGAGGGATGGGTTTATTTGGCTTCCAGGTCGAAATCCATCACTGATGAAATTCAGAACAGGAACCCAAGGTAGACACCTAGAAGCAGCAGCCATGGAGAAACACTGCTCACTGGCTTGCTCACTGGCTTATGTTCAGCTAGCTTTCTTATCCATTCCAGACCCACCGGCCTAAAAAAGGATGGTTGACACGCACAATGGGCTGGGCCCATCCACATCAACCACCAATCAAGATAATCGCTCACAGACATGGTCACAGGCCAATCTGATCTGGGCAATTCTTCAAATGTGGTTCCCTCTTCTCATGCGACTCCAGGTTGTGTCAAACTGACAATAAAAACTATCCAGCACACATTAAAGCAAAACCAAAACCCACCGCGGAAACATCAAACCCTACACCACGTCGGGCATCTGGAGCTTGTAGTGTAGTCCACTGGGCTCCAAAAGGCTTAGATAGCCCACTCTTCTCTGGCTCTGCCACTTAAGCATGCGTGGCTTCTCTCATAGGCTTGTGGCAAAACTCTGTAGTCTGTAGATTCCCAAGACTTTGCTGATCACACCATAGAGGGTAGACTGATGGGGCCAGGAAATCTACATTACCTATCCATCTAATTTCTTCTTGTTTCACTTTTAGGATCACAGAGGTCATTTGGAACTGGTTAAAGAGGAGATCCACGAAGAACTGAAAAGAAAATGGTTTTCCCTTTAATCCCTCCATGATTTCTTTCTAAAAAGAAAATGGATAGAATGTTGCTTCCAAAGGGAAGCCTCACTGGTTAAGTCAACATGGAACACCAAAGTGCTCTGAGCTGAAGGCAACCGAGTTAAAGTCAGCAGCGCAACACATGAGCAATTAAAACGGCTATTTTGGGAAGCGCTGGAAAGAGGTAGATACAGTATGAATTATTCATTCTCACTGCAAGGATGACTTTAGGGCATTATCCTCTCTGTGGGTGCTTGCTCTCTCTTGTTCATTCAGCCGCTCAAGCACAGACAGGGAACACAATACCCTGGCCTGGGCACTCATGTGTGCACAGTTACACACATATGCACACTACCACAAGGAAGGCAGGGTGCCACTCCAGATGGTGAGCCACACGGAAAAGAAACCTGTACACAGTTGGCAGCCTCATTTAGCTCCAGCGCCAGGAGAGAATGTCTGCATTTCCAACTGGCCTAGGAAGAGTGAGGCAAAGAGAGAAGGAGACACATGTGGCGCACAGACACAATGGCTGTGGAGATCTCAAATACACATGAGAGGCCACGTGGTATTTCTGATAGTCTATGAGCTTCCAGCTGGGATTCATTTGGGTAGAACAGAGACCAGCTGATCCCAGTGTCCCCTCTGAGATCCTCTGAGCATGGCAGATAGCACCATGGAGCCCTTTGTAAGCCTACATTACAGGGTATGCCTGGCAGCCTTAATGCAGGCAATGGCATCACCAGTCTCAAACACTGCCCTTTACTAATGACAGGAATGGCATTGTGACATTATAGCTTATGCTCACCTAAGAGACCTTGGTCCAATCCTTCCTCCCAGGACAGGGATTCATGGTGTCATTTTGTCATAATGCGGTCATGGAGAATTGGCTTAACTGTTTCTTTCTACTTGGGGGACATGAAAACAGCACTCACAGTTGCTCAGGACTTTACATGTCTTGTGCTGTGAAGTTATTGCTGCAGTCTTGTCACACGGTTCTGTTTACATTCCCCCAGTAAAGATAATGGCGCCTTCCTTAAGCCGAGTTAGGTTGATTGAGGTCACTTGGTTATTTAGAGATGGACAGCAGATTTGAATTTGGGTCTTTATTGCTGCTCAGAAAGTGAAAGGAAAAGCTGACTCGATAAAGCTGGGTGACCAGAAGGAGAGGGTTTGTAAAATACTGTGCAATTAGGAATAATTCCTAGAAGGAGCCTCCCTTTATGATGTCTGGAAAGAAGGAAGAATTAAGGGGTGATTATTGCAGAGAAGTTAGTTAGCTGAGGGAGACTAGAAAGGGGGGAGTACCAGGTAACCAGGAGACACTCGTTCTCAAAAAACCAACCTAGGAGCAGCAATTACTATTGATGACAAAAAGAACAAAAGTCAGAGAAGGACCTAGAAGGGATGGGTTCTAAATGGCTTCACTTGTATGGAAGATGCCATCACTGAATTGCCATTGTTCAGATGATAGCTACTGAAGGCTGGAGATGTGGCTTCGGGATAGCACCTCTGCCTAGCACGCATGAGTTCCTGGGTTCAATGATCAGTTCTACATCCTCTGCCTCTGCCTCTACTTCTGCCTGTCTCTCTCTGTCTCTCTGTCTCTGTCTCTGTCTCTGTCTCTGTCTGTCTCTCACACACACACACCTATTTAAGTGGAAAGACATACACAAAAAGTTCAACACAGAATTAACTTATCATAGGAACAGGGTCAGAGGATACCACTCAGTGGTAGAGAACTGCCTGGCTTGTGTGAGGCCCAAAGTTCAATCCCAGATGCAATCCTGATATCCCACCTCCCCACAAAAAAAACCTTACATTTTTATCATGGGGAGATAATGAAGGAGCTTCATTATTTAGAAGAATGTAGATTGATAATGGTTATAGACACTTGACTCTTTGGAATAAGGTATTCTGAATGGCACAGGAAAACCGTACAGTATAGAATTTTACAAGGAACTTTAAAAGACAGGGGACAAATTATTATATATAGCATTATCAGGCCTTCTTGCAAGAAAAATGGCTATAAGGAAAAATGCCCTAAATGCTGACTGTTTACAAGAAAAAAAGCCACAATGCTGATTATATTTACCTTTCAGTGAGTTGGGATAAGATTTAGAGTTTTTGTTTGCTTACTGACTTTAGTGTGCATGTGTTCATAACCAAAAGTATGACAAATAAATAAACTTGAAAGGCTTGAAAATATTTTTGTACACAATTTTAATCCTTCTATTCGAATCCCTAACTGCCATATCCTCATACAAAAATTCATTCCAGGGACTGGAGAGATAGTTCAGTGGTTAAGAGCACAGGCTGCTCTAGTGAAGACCTGAGTTCCGTTCCCATCACCCACACCAGGCAGCTCAACCACCTGAAACTCTAATTCCAGCGTATGTGACATCCTCTACTGTCCCTTACAAATAAGTACCTTCCCTTCACACATGTGGTACATGTGAACACATTACACACACACCCGTAAATAAACAAACATTGAAAAATTCATTCCAATTTTTTACAAAAAGCCATTCAAAATTGAAAGGTTGGAAATAACCCAAACTCTGAAACTAATTTTTTTCTTCTTTCCACCACAAAAGGGGCTTGCTATCGTAGCCCAGGCAATCCTTGGAGCTCTGTTGTCTTGCCTCAGTCTCCCCATTGCTGGGATTACAGGTGTGTGCCACTACACCTTGCTGACACTTCTGGACCATCAACCTGACACCAAACATTGAAAATCTACCTTATGTGGCAGGTTGGGGATTGAAAAGGGTTACGCTAAAAATACCAGGCAAGGTTATGCTCTACCTGCCCATGTAAAGTGCATGGGAAACAAATGAATTTTATACTCAGGCTTGGGTCCTGTTCCTAAGACTGCTCATTAAGGCGTACACCAATATTTACAAATCCACAAAAATCTAAAATTTGAAACACTTTTGGTATCAAATATCGTAGGGAAGTACTACTCAACTTAGGTAGAAGACTATAAACAGCAGAACCACTGTGGTGGTTTTAATAAAAAATATTCCCTATAGGTATTTGAACACTTGGTCTCCAGCTAGTGGTGCTGTTGGGGGAGACTTGCTGGCTTTGGGAGTTTTTATAGCCTGGCTCCACTTCCTGATTTGCTCCCTGCTTCCTGTTTGCGGCTGAGATGTGATCGCTCAGCTTCTTGCTCCAGATGCCTGTTATCATGCCTGCCCTGCCATTATGGACTCTCTTTCTCTGGAGCCATGAGCCAAAATAAGTCTTTCCTTCCATAAAATGCTTTTGGCCATGGTGTTTTATTATAGCAGCAAACAGTAACTAATTGAACCACCATGAAAATAAACTTCATTTTAAAGAAAGAAATACAACATTAACAGTAGTTACTTGGCCCTACCAAGAAGTGGACCACCAGATGGCGTGAACCCTGGTGTAGACTCCGGCTCTCCTACCCTGCAACCTGCAGACCCCCACAGGCACAAGCCTGAGGAACCTGGGACTCACTTCTGCATACTTCCTTCTCAGGCACCTGCATGTCAAGAACATAGAAAACAGGCAAGGCACTAGCAATGTCCTCAGATCACACACGGCTTGGCTCTGCTGCCAGAGTGCTGGAGGAAGGCAACATACTGGGGGCAGCCTGGATTACTCTGGGTGTCAAATGAACAGCTGGCAAAGGACTGCCCAGCTTGTAACAAAAATAATTGTTACACGCCACGGTTAGGAATATCGGGTACACTTGCACCCACTCCCATGAACCAACCACTCAGCCCTCGGAATCACTGTGACTCTACGGGCCACTCAGAACCATTCAATCGTCCTGCTTTGTCCTTGCTGTTCTTCCTAGAATGCCTTTCCCTGGACATCTGTTTACCTGGGGTTGGAAAGTGATTTCTTTTTTGAACACTTATTTTCTTAATGTTTAGGTATTCTTCCTCCTCCTCCTCCTCTTCCTCCTCCTCTCCTCTTTCTCCTCCTTCTACTTCTTTTATTATTTTCTCATATATTACATCCTAACTGGTCTTCCTTCCTTCCACTGTTCCTTGTCCTCTCCTCCTTCCTGCTCCCCCAGATCCACTCTTCCTCTGTTTCTCTTAAAAAAAAAAACATAGCAGGCCTCCCAGGAATATCAACCAAACACAGTATAACAAGTTACAATAAGACTAGGCAAAACTCATCACATCAAGGCTGGATGAGACAACCCATTAGGAAGAAAAGGGTCCCAAGTGCAGGTAAGAGTTAGAGACAGCTCCCACTCCCATTGTTAGGAGTCCCACAAGAACACCCAGCTACACAATCATAACATACATGCAGAGGACCTAGGACAGACCCATACAGGGTCTGTGATTGTCTCTATCAGAGAGGTGTCATTCAGCAACTGATGGGAGCAGATGCAGAGACCCACAGTCAGATAGCAGGCAGAGCCAGAGGAGCTATGCACAAGAGAGGGTAAGGACTGCAGGAACTAGAGGGATGGGGGACACCAGGAGTACACAGTCCACAGAATCAACAAAGCAGGGCTCAGAGAGGCTCACAGAGACGGAAGGAAAGTGATTCCTTTACAACATATTTGCCTTTATTATCTGCCGTATGTTGTCAACTCCTGAGAAGATTCTGATTGACACAACCTAAGGATCTGATTTGAGAGAGAGTTCATCGAGGGAATAAATGAACTCTCAAAGATAGCAAGAAACATCTCATTGGAACTCCCAGCCATGTTCTCAGGTAGTTCTGCTTGTTCTAACAAATGCAGGTCTGTAAAAGAAAGACCACGAGGCTCCGAGTGCTTCTGCCTTCCACCATAGTTTGATTCTCAAATAACCATCATGGCAGCAACATTGTGACCCTCATTATTATCCCTCCATCTGGCAGACGGCCACGGGACATCCAGAGACAAGGTTCCTGGGTGCCTGTTTTGTGCCAGGGTTGGATGTGGGCCACTTGAACCCTGGCCCCATGGCTCAGTCCCCTCCTCCCAAGAGGGCCTCTCCCTCACTCCCAGCTGGTAACTAGAGAAGTGTGACTCCAGCCAATTCTCCTTCCCCTTGGAGTGGCTAGCCCCTAGGGAGCTTACAGAGCTTCTGTCTGTCCTCCTGTTTCATTTTCATCAGTGGAATCATCCTCACGCAGAAAAAACAAACCCATCCTGGCACCGGCTTCTGTAGCTCTTGGATGGCTCTGCTCAACCGTCTGGAGGGAAGGGGGAGACAAGGAAGGTGGGAAGGATCCTGTAGACTGAATGTAGGTATCAATTACACTGGAGTCAAGACTGATTCTATCACCATATGGGATGCTTGGATCAGAGCAGCGTGTGGGGCGGGGAGCTCATGCAGCCTGGATGGCTTGGATGACCCTCTGATGACACTGATGTCCCTGGCTCCTCTCCTGGACACCCATGACACACAGGAGCCCAGAGACCAGGGGAACAAGCATGGGTCTTAGAACCACAGGGTCCTACTTTCCCAGCTTGGGTCAGACCCTTTGCCTACCCAGCATGTCCCCGCAAAGAACACTGCTTTCTCCCAAGGAGGCCTCTGATAAAGATGCTCTCAGCTATGTAACAAGCCTAAGGCAGAATGCACGCACAAGGTCTCATGGTGGAAATGAAGAAATCTGGACATGCCGCCACTGTGTGAGCCCACATTCTTCCTCTGCTGTTTCTTCTGCCCTGCCTCCCTCTACCCCAACCCCTCCATCCTACAGGCATGGGAGACTAGAATCCCTGTGCTCTCTTTTCTAGACCTGACCTGGACTGTAATCCAGTGGATTCTCAAAAGCTCCCTAGATTGTCCCCAAAGGTTCTTATTACCCCCAGGGCACCTTTGACATCTGTCTCCCCAGCTCTCTCTCTCCAAATGCCTCTCCTCACTTCCCTAGCTGTTGATCTTTCCAGATCGTCCACTTCCTCCATCCTGTTCGCTTCCCCTACCTTCTCCATAATAAAGAAAGCCCTGTAACTACCCTATCTTGTCATTATCTTGCTTTCGCCCCTTCGAAGCCTTCCCACCCAGACTAGATGAAACTCAGACTCCTTGCTGGGGCTTGTGCAGTCTCCCTGCCCAAGCCTTGCGCACCTCCTGGTGCACGTCCCCACTTCTCAGACCATAGTAAGCACATTCCTAACTCACAGCTTTTGCTAACGCAGGTCTACGTGCATTGCGTGCTGTAGTGGCCTGACCACACAGTCATGCACCTTTTACGGGGTCATCCTGTCCTTTAGCTCGCAGCTAGAGGGGCTTTTCCAGGCCCTAAGAGGGACACCCCTTTCCTTTGGCTGTCTGTCTGTCATCTTGTTTATTGCATTTTGGCTGTCTTTCCATCAGAGCCACACCTATATTTTACCACAGCCTTAGTGCGGTCCAGCCTAAGTCCTGGAGTGGAGCGCATGCCCACTAATAGCTGTGGAGTGGTGAAACAGCAGAAGACATGTGTGCACCCCTCTTCAAGTAGGGAGTCTTAGACTTCGAGGGCTCTGCCTTTTCTTTTCTCTTTTTGAATACCTGAGTCTCACACTGGTAGAGCCAGTGATTCATTTCTATAGAGTGTTCCAGAGACACAAAGGGTACAGTTTCACTCCCCGGCCCGCTACAGGCGACCGAATGACAGAACCGTTTACTATTGAAGCCCTTTGCTCTCCATGTCCCCCAGCAAGCTGGAAAACACTGAAGAATGGGCCCTGAACACCTGCCTTTAAGCTTTTTTGCTTAAAGGGAAGGGAGGCAGCCAATGGGGTAGGAGTCTAGGGGCATAGCCTTGCAGCAGCCCCACCCAGGAGCAGAGCTGTGGGCTGTTGCTGTTTGCTCATAGGAGCATTTTGTCTCTTTACTTAGGAACTTTCACTTGCAAAGGACAAGAATTACCTCAAGGTCACGGGGTCTCTCAGTAATGGTGTGTGTGGGGGGGGTGGGGGGGTGTGTGTGTGTGGTCTGGGAGGTCAAGGATAAGCAGCAGCATGAGAAGTATGTCCTGGACCCCTGGATGGGGTCTCAGAGCTATGGAGGCTGCCAATGGAAAGAACATAGGCTTCAGAACACAGAGGTCTGCCTTCAGGTTTCAGTTCACTCAATTGCCTTGTGAGGTGGTGACTTTATTCAGATGACAATACTAAAGCTTCCCCCTGTCTAGCATTATCATATAAACCACCAGCAACCATGTGAGAAGACACTAGTTGACCTGACTGATTATTCTCCACATGGTAGACACACAGGGCACTCTAGCTGGAACAGGGCAGAGCTAGGGTAGGAATCTATCAGGTAGCTTGCAAAACACCATGGATCACACCATGGGAATCACTGATATAAATGCCTTATAGACAAATTGCAAGACCCTTGGATGCCTAAAACTACCAACAGTAGAAAACCTCACATGATGCTACACACACACACTCGGTATGTAGTCTTGGATGATTTAAAACTCCTGACATTCCCTCCCCCACCCCCACCCTCCCACCCTCCCAATCCCCGCCTCAGCTCCTAAGAAGTGAGTCTCTGAAATCTGGACCCAAATCTGCCTGACTCTAGAACTCAAGTTCTTTCTTCCACAGTTGCCCCTCTGGAGGGTCACTGCCCAGAGTGTAGGAACTCAGCAGGGGGTCTCGGGGGGCAGGCCATGTCACCACACACACACAAATGTTATAGCTGGGTCCACTTACCAAACAGCACTAGTAAGATTCAAGTACACATAGGATAGATAGGCAGAGTGGGCCGGTGGGGCTGGGCACAGAAACAGTGCAGATGCCCTGCACGGCGGGGTACAGGGAAACATTAACAGAGCCCTGGCTTTAAAGCAGCATCTCTTAGACTTGTCCAGTGTGGGAACCAACGTATTCCGTTAGCATCTAAAATCCACCTAGGCCGATGCTCCTGTATGAGATTTCAGAGGAAGGACCTGGGCCTGGGTGGTGAATAGGCAAGCTGGCTTCTGGGGGACCCAGGAAGGTACTGTCTAGACTTTGCGATGAAATGGATCAGTGGATGAAGTGTCTGTCACATGAACACGATGACCTGAGTTCAGATCCCAGGTCCATGTAAAGCTGGGCATGGGCATGAGAATCCCAGAAGCTTGCACATGAGTTGGCCTGGTATAAGCAATCCTAAACCATTAGATATCCGGCCTCAAACAAGGGAGAAGGTGGGAACTGAAACCTGAGGTTGTCCACTGACCTACACGTGTGTGCAATGGCATGCTCACACTCACATCGTCTAACCTATACACACACACACACACACACACACACACACACACACACACACCACGGTGGGGAGGATTGAGACAGAGAGACTGAGATTTACATAAAGAGAGCTGAGCCAGGGTCCTGAAAGGGAAGACAGTGGCAGTCCCACTAAGTGCTGAAGAGCAGATTGGGTAGAAGTCTCCGCCTGGCTCCCTACCTCTCACAGTGTGTTCTTGGGCAATCCTTGCCAGGCGCTAAGAAATACAAGAATCACTAAGGCCGTCATGTAGGGCTGAGCTCAAGGAGAGGACAAGACTGTGTGGTCAGCTGCTGGGACACAGTTGTGAGAAACTAGTACCGACAAGGCTTTTAGCAATAAGAGCCAATCATCCCACTGTGGATGACTCCAGCGTGAACAACTCCAGAACCTTGGGCATATCAGTAAGTCTTGCTTTGCATAGTTTTGTCCGACATGAAATGAGAATACTAACAGGGTGACAGGGAGGCTTACAGGACAATGTGCAGCACCAGCTGGTACAACTGGAGCACATAGCACTCCAGGCAGATTAGCAGGGCGCTTTCTCATCGCTCAGACGTCATCTCCAGGAGAGAAAACCCCTTCTTCACATTTCCCCCAAGCAAGGAATCCAGGCCACAGGTTTTGGGGCCTGACACTTTTAGCCCCACCCCAACGAAATTCCTGCTAGGCCACATTCAGGAAGAGCTTTCCTGGGTTGGTCATTTTCTTCTTTGTGTTTCTCCAGCGGACCCTGACCAGACAGCTACACTTCAATCCTCCTCATCCCCAGCCCTCCGGATGGAGCCTTTGTGTTTCCTCCTTGGAGAAGCCCTTGTTTGTGATGGCCATCACCCCCAGCTGGCAAGATGTGTAGGTCTCCTCTAGCCTGCTGAAGTGGCATAATGGCAGGCCTGTGTTTGCAGCCAAGCTCCCGCCCCACCCCGGAACTTCTTGAGAGGTGTGCTTCAGTGAAAGGGACAATGATGTGTGGCCCTTCCCTCTGCCAGCAGCAGTCCCCATCCGGCTGTGGATTAAAGGAGCCTGGGTAACTGCCCAGGCGGAATAAAGCCTGCAAACATCCTGGGGATGTGCCCCTCACTGGCAGGAGGACAGGAGAGGGGGTTAGGGTGATGGCCGTGGTCTATGAGCTTTTGCTACCCAATCTTATATCCGTGCACACACACACACACACACACACACACACACACACACACACACACACACACACACACCCCACAGAAGCCAGGGCTGCCACTTGCCAGCTGTGTGCCCTTTGTATAGCACTACTGTGAGGTAAGAGCAACCCCAGGGTCAGGAAGAATATGACAATTCAAGACTCTCAGGGGTTTGCATAGCATTTGCATGAGTGGTATTCAGTGCTCCGTTACATGATAGATATGTTGAACAATTAAATAGCTGTCTCCTGAGCAAGACCTCACCTCCATATGCCCTCAGCCCCTCTGTCTGTTCCTAGTGCTTCACAATGCCTTACAGTCTTTCCCTGGGGATGATGACCACTATAAAAGCAGGGATCAAGACCGAACCACTGCTGTGTCCCCACTGACCAATGGCCAGAATTATTCTTGATATGTAGCAAGGCTGACAAGTACATACAGTACCTGCCTGTAGTCCCAGCCCTAGGAGGTTGAAACTGGACTACATAATAAATTTCAAGCCAGACTGATCTATGGGGTGAGATGCTGTTTCAGAAAATGAAAAACACATAGAGCAAAAGTCACCAGGCTGGGGTGACACCAAAAAGTTGCAGAGGGAAAAGAGGATGCATACTGGGTATGAGCTGAGAATGGTAAAGGAAGAATGTGGTGACATTTCAGTGGGTGACCCAAAGGCAGGTCCCAAGCAAACCTTCTCACTCTCATTAGCATATCAGAGGAGGTGCAAGAAGATGCTGGGGCTAACAAGCTCAGTCTTCCAGTGTGGTTGAGTGTGATGTGGGGGACACTGGGGTGTGGACCTCTCCTAGTCTGCCGGGTAAACAGAGCAGCGCCCCGGAGGAGCTCTGTATTACGTAAACATTTCCACAATAAGATACTCCAATAAAAGCAACAATGGAGAAAGGGTTTACTTTACTTTGGTTTACATCTGGAGGGTCCATCATGGTAGGGAAGGTATGGCGGCAGGAGCAGAAGATTAGCTAGTTCAATTTGCTTTCACCTTTGACTGAGTCCAGTAGCCCAACCCACAGTTAAAGTGGGTCTCCCACCTCAATGAACCCAAACTCAGTGAGTCATCACAGATACGCTGGAGGCTTGTATCCTAGGCAATCCTAAAATCTGTAAGCTGATATTATTAACTATCACAAAAGCCCTCCCTTCCGCGGTTAACCTAGAGGGTCAGTGACCTTACTCCATTAAGTCAAGCGCTCTGGCTGTCTAGAAAAGTACAGTTGAAGCACACTGATGTCAGTGTAGCTGACCTGGACAGACCCTGACCTTGGCCTCCAGGGTGGATCTGATGCTCAGTGGGTAGGGTTTGATCAATGCCTGGAGGTGGTTTCCAAGGACCGCACCCCCACTCCCCCATCCCAGGAGAAGGAGGAAGAGTCCAGACTGTATGCAAATCCAGTATCAAATCAAAGACTAGATTCATTTTGGGGGGACAAGGGAAACCATGACTGTTAAAGAAGGAGCTGTACCCGTCTGCTTTGCTCTGCTCCACTCTTCCTGACCTGCCTGGTCTCTGAGACCCAGGATACCTTTAGAATATCTGCCTGGTGCTCCCGTATCCAAGAGGAAGAACCTTGGGAGACGCCTGGCACAAGCCAGTGACACACCTCAAACACATAGGACCAAATGTCTGTGCCACGTTACAAAGGCACGGCTGACAATCCCTTCTACGCTGCCACCCATTTATGAAACAATCTCACTGGGACAGCATACCAAGCTTGAGCCCTGGGAGGTCACTAGTTTTTACTTTTTAACTAGAGCTAATTCTTTGGACAGGTTTCTCCACAGTGGCTTGCTGGAATTTCTCAGCTCAGGGCCAAACAGGAGGTATTCAGACACGACAAGCCTTCTCCATGTGTTTGGTCTCTGGGGAAGCATTTCAGGGGTGCCTACTAAGTGCAGGGTGTGTGCAAGTATCTTCGTACAATGCTTTTTCTACCTTAAAAATTCAGATCCTTAGCCTAAACTATCTGAAAGAGCCTGCCCCTCCCACACCCTTCTCCTTTGTCTTTATGTGTCAGACACAGGGGCCTAAATACAGCAACCGTGGCTGCAGATGGCAAGACAAGCAAGGACCGTGGCATCCCCAACATACCTACAGGGTAGCTCACCATCCATCTGGTTGTCATGAGATGGCTATCATCCCTCCCTGCACACCTGGTGCTGGAGAGACAGGGCCTCTCAACATACAATACTCCAGTCATGGGTAGTATAGTCTCCAATCCCTTCTACCTGTAAAATGCTACAGAACTCGCCAACTGCAGCATCACAGAAAAACTGGGCCACACGTAAGCTTTTTTTTTTTAATTAGGAATAATCATATTTAGCCTTTGTGGGACGTGTCCATGCGGACCAGGTGAAATTCTTAACAGCTACTTCATAGACCCTTCATGGAAATTCCCTGTGTTAGTGAACAACACTATTCCCTTTATACAGTGGGTAATTGAGGCTATCTTATCAAGAGCTACTGATACTATATAAATAGAAACTTAGGTTCAAATCCAGGTTGTTTTCATCATGAGAAAATCAGAAACTGGATATCTGGGTTTTTGTTTATCCCTGTACTTAGAAGATTACTTGGTAAAGTGGGAGTCATCAAAATGTTTGACCATAAACTGTGAGCTTATGAAGCCAGTGCCTACTGGAGCATCATTCCCGTTCTGACACTAGTGTCCGAACCAACAACAGAAACCCGTACAGGCTGGTTAGATGTCTGAGAGCTGACTAAGCAGCGTAAATGCAGAGTAGGTCACTGGTACTCAAAGAGCCGGGGTGTCACAAAGTTGCTGAAAGTGACACTGAAGAATCACTCAAATCACATGCAAGGAGAAATGTAGATAACAGTTAAACAGACAAAGCCACCACGCTGAGATGAAACAACAGGTCCTTGCAAATGAAAGGATTTCATTCGTAATGGAAGTGACATTAAAGGGTTAAAAGAGGCTGCGGTGAAAACTGAGTGGTCCCTTCTAATGCTTTGCAAAAGAAAATAAACTTCCCTATGAGGTATGGAGAAGTCAAATGAGGAGAGCTGTCAGGTTTTGCTCTGTGTCAAAATAATTATGCAGTAAGTAAACACTGCCTTGGCCCATATGAATAGTCAGGACACAGCTGCAACTGCTACTTCAATTTTGTTAAATATAGTCATATGCCAGGTAACAACACTAGAGTCAATGAAGCATTCCTACACAGATGACCAGGCAGCCATCTTACACAGCAGTGTAACACACTCCTCCAGTGTCTGTGGGGTACAATACTTGGTTGTGGCAGTAAGCAACTATTACTGGTTTATGAAATGACTACACTGCAGTGTTGGCATTATAAAGCACGTGCAGTATCCTTTGTGAACTAGAAAGTTTACTGTAAAACAGTAGGTCACGTCACAAAGGCAGCAGCCTCATCTCACTGTTTACCGTGTCTCTTGGACACAAGCGGCATGTCAAGCGACTGCCTTGGACTATCGAGGCATGAGAGCATACTGTAACATTCATGCAACGATGAGCCGGGCGGTGGTGGCGCACGCCTTTAATCCCAGCACTCAGGAGGCAGAGGCAGGCGGATCTCTGTGAGTTCAAGGCTGGGCTGGACCGATAGCCTCCAAAACAATACAGAGAAACCCTGTCTCGAAAACAGAAACAAAAGCAAAAACAAACATGCAACGATGAAATTGACTTACAGCTCAATTTTCATAAGATACCCCACCATGAGGGATACACTTGCCATGTTAACCTGACCCATAGGCCAATTCTGTAGGACAAAAGTCATCCTCACAATTTATCGATGAGAGAACCCAGGTTCAGATAAAAGTAGCCTGTCAAGGCCTCTTAACCTATCACTGAGAGCTTAGGGGATAGATTCTGGAAATTTCCCCCTACCTACAGCCTCTTTCCTTTAGAATTTTACTTGACACATAGTAATTGTACAAACTCATTGGGTACCATGTGACATCAATACATGTATAGGACATAGTGTAGTATAAATAACGTAAGACCAGAATGATTGGCATGCCTCTTGCTTCATGTATTGTCCCTTTGTTGAACCCAGACTTTGTTGTTTGTTTAGAAACAAGGTCTTGGTGTGAAGCCAGGCTGGCCTTGAACTCAAGACCTTCCTACCTCAGACTCTGGAATGCTGGCATCATAGACATGACCCTACCATACTCAGCTTCCATCAAGTTTTAGCCAACCCCCTCAAGTTTGGGGAAGACAACTCAAAAGTTTTGCAGGCTAATATCCAGACCAATGCGTTCTTTGTAAAAGCTATATGCAAAGCTACCTTAAGACAGTTAAGACATCTCCTTTGCTGTCACAAAAAAGGTCCAAGAGAGAGGCAATGAGTACATTGCCACCACTGCCATATTGAGGTCACTCTAGGTGGAAAGTAAGTCTCAGAAGGGTGCTAAGAAGGACAGGCCTCGAGAGCTGCTTTGTTGTGTTGTGTAAGAGCCTGGAGCTAGTTACAAGGGGGGGGGGGCGCCCCGCACAGACCAAGCAAGGTTCTTTAATGCCTAGCTGGGCAAGGAAGCAGAGCATGAGCTATTAAGAAATTCCATCCATGAATGACTGGGTGGGGGGAAAACTTCTAAGAGGACTAAGTCCCTGAGAACCAGGAAGTAATGCCTGCGGAAGCAAGCACTCAACCCTTGAAGTGTAAGTCAGCAATTCCTCTGCCGTGTGTGCTGCCGCTGGCAAGAAGTGGAGGAAAAGACACTCTAGAGTCAGTCTGGCCTGAGCTCTGTGACCCTGGGAAGTTACCCCCTTCCGTGAGGCTCAGTATTCCTCATCTGTAAAATGGGTGATAACTGTTTGCCATGAAAGTATATAGGAAAACGGGGAACACAGTACAGAACCTGCTTCATGGTAAGCACTCGAATCGGCGGGGCTGTCACGAATCTTCAAGTGCAGGCATGCGCTAACACCCAATCAAGATGAGGTCCCTTCACTCAACCCCTGAAACAAGGGACCTTATGACTTTCAAAACAATGACTATCAGCTGGGTGGCGGTGCGGCGGCGCACGCCTTTAATGGCAGCACTCAGGAGGCAGAGGCAGGTGGATCTTTGTGAGTTCAAGGCCAGCCTGGTCTACAAAGTGAGTTCCAGGACAGCCAGGGCTACAAAGAGAGTCTTGAAAAAATAAAAACAAAACAAAACAACAACAATAACAAAAACCCCACAAAACAAAAGCAATGACTACTGTACATGCCAATTTGAAAGGGGAGGAAGCTGGGTAAATTCTGGGGGGAGGATTCAATCTGAACAATGGAAATAAATGCAGATCCTTGGCATCTTAGAACTGGGGTGGTACTCCCAGGGTTGGACCCCAAGCTTTCAGGAGCCTAGGTGGTCTGGGAAGACAATTGCAGAAAGGACTCACTTAACCCTAGAACCAGAAACAACCCGTGGTTGCTGCTGGGGCTGACATGGGCACTGGCTGTGGATTTGTGGTCAAGACCCGCCACCCTGAGGATGGAAATGCATAGAGGCCCTACCCTGGGCTCTCAGCCATGTCCAGTACGAGCGCTCAGCACTTTCCTACTCTTGATTTTTACTCAAGAGTCTGTGAATGGGCGATGGAGAGATGGCTCAGCAGTTTAGAGGGCTTGTTACCTTGTGGAAGACCCAGGTTCGATTCCCAGTACACACATGATGGCTCACAATCATCAGTAGCTCCAGTCCTGGGGAACCGATGGCCTCTTCTGACTTCCAGGGGTACCAGGAACACATGTGGTGCACATACATACATGCTGGCAAACATTCACACACAAAATAAAAATAAATACATCTTTTAATTTTCAATTTTTTTTGAGACACGGCTTCTCTGTGTAGCTTTGCAGGCTAGGTTGGCCTTGAACTCACAGAAATCCACCTGCCTCTGCCTCCTGAGTTCTGGGATCAAAGGTGTGCGCCACCCCCACCCGGCTTATAAATAAATCTTTTAAAAGGAAGAACGAGCCTGGGATGCTTTCCTTATCTGGGCCTCTCAGGCTCTTCCTCGTTTACCCTTTGGGGATTCTCTCTCTCCATGAACCTCATCTGTCATGCAGTGTGTTCCTTCTAGTCACTGTGTCCCTCTCCATCCTCATGCGCCTGCATGTGTCTTCTGAAAGCCTTTAACCCACTCCAAACTGGTCCATTTTGCCTTTCTTGGTCCTAGGGTTTCCTCTGCTTGACTTTTGCTGGTGTGCTTTCAAACCAACATCACTGCTTATAGTTCCTGGGGATGCTTCCCTGAGTGAACACCTAGACAGGGCTGGAGTCCCATAATTCCTTTATTCAAACACAGCATGCAACACATCACCTGGATCTGGCCAAACTCCTGTGCAACTGCGTGGGGCTTGCTGTCTGCCAGCAGCTGCATCTTCTATTAGCCCTCCTCTATTTGGCTCCATCAGCTTCTAGAGTTTCCATTGACCCAGGGTTGTGTGTCTATCCTCCACCTTCCTTTGCAGCAAGCAACTCCGAACCACAGCTGCTAGCTGCTCAGGAGCAGGGGAGAATCTTGCCCTCACCTGGAAGCCAGCCCAGAAATCCCAGTGCCATTCCCCATCCTCCTGCACCGGGGTTGCCCGCCTGAGGAGCTATCTTACTGTCTGATGAAGCACTCTCATCCAGAATTATCCACCATCACATCTCACATGCTGGTGTGTGATAGGCTGTGCTCTGGCCCCGGATCTGGCAGAGAGCAAGAGCAGCATGGCTTTGAACCTTACAGTCTAAGGGGACAGTGATCACAATAGCTCTGTGCCTGCTATAGACCTACTCAGGGGATGAGGATGGGTTTTATGGCTGGTAGCAGGGGCTCCCTTCCTCTGACCTTCAATGAGCCGCCAGGTCTTCTGCACGGCTCAGAAGGGGACAAGGAAGGACCGTCTGCCCAAACGGAAGGCAGTTTTGCATCTGGTGCCTGAAACCTTTACTTTTTCCCAAATCCATTTATTACTATTTTTTTAAAACCAGGAAAAGACACCCACAATCCCTCAGAAGTGGAGCGGATCTTCTTCCCTGTTTGAAAGGCCAAGTGCCCAGAGGGCAGGAGATGAAAAGCACCAGCCTGGTTCTGATCTGAAGCACGCCAGCCTTTTGATGTTAAAGATGAGAAGAGGGATCAAAACCCATGTTTTCCTGACAGAGAATGGCAATGCCCGACAGTCAGATATGTTCCTGCCTGGAGCCTGAGCTGGAGAGACTTTTCTCAGTCAGCCTGTGCCTGAGATGGCTTCTCAGAGGACTGTGCCATCCAGCCCTTCTCCCAGGGACTTGAGCCCCCCTGAGGGGACTGTTTTACTTCCCTTCATCTCTGCCTGGGTAACAGGAATCCTACAGATATCCTCTCCTGGAAGCCTCCAGCCCCTGTCTTATCTGACGATGATAAGCCCCAGGCCCCACCTGCGGAATCTTGGAACTCTCCTCTGTCACCCTTAATCCAGTTGTCTTTGATTACTGCATGTGGTCACCCTAGAAGCGCAGCTAGGCAGGGGCATGTCTGCTCTGACTTCCCTGGTCTGTCTGGCTCCCTGCACGATAGTTGCTGGGTAGAAAGTGCCCGGGAGGGACATGCAGAAGGGCACATGCTGGACAGTGTGTCCCTTTAATCCTGGTAATGGGAGATTAGAATATGGAAGGATGTTGGGCTCTTGCTGGCCAGCTAGGCTAACCAATTGGTGAGCCCTAAGTCAGTGAGAGACCTTGTGTTAAAATGTAAAGGTCAGCGGGACCTGGAGAGAGAGCTCAGTGATTAAGAGCACCTGCTGCTCTTGCAAAGGGACCTGGGTTTAGTTTCCAGCACCTACACGATGACGCACATCGACCTCTGTAACTCCAGGTCTAGGCGAATCTAATTTCTTCTTCTCATGTTCACAGACACCAGGCATACATGCAAGCAAAACACTCAGAATAGGAACTGTCTAGTGACAGTTAGTAGGTTATCACTTGCCAAGGGCTAGGCAGGAGGTAGACCTGAATATGAAAACTAAGGGATACAGGCTTCAGAAGGGAAGTGTCAAGATGGTTGTAGAACCCTGCAAATACACTAAAAGCCACTTAACTGTGAATTTGAAATGGACGAATTAGCAATAACAATGACTAAAAACAGAATCCAGCGTGGGGATATAGCCTTGTGACAGACACCGACTGTCTTAGTTTGGGTTTTTATTGCTGTGAAGAGACACCAAGACATGGTAACTCGTATAAAACGTTTAACTGGGGCTGATTTATGGTTTCAGGGGTTTAGTTCATTACCGTCATGGTGGGAAACATGGCGGTATGCAGACAGACATGGTGCTGGAGAAGTTGCTGAGAGTCCTACATCTTGATCCTCAGGCAGCACAAGGACACTGTGTGCCGCACTGGGTGTAGCTTGAGCATATGAGACCTCAAAGCCTACAGTGGCACACTTCCTCTAACAAGGCCATACCTACTCCAACAGGCCACACTTCCTAATAATGCCACTCCCTATGGGTCAAGCATTCAAACACATGAGTCTACAGGGGCCATCCATACCCATTCAAAACACCTCACTGACCTAGTGTGGGCAAGGCCTGGATCCCATGCCCATCATGGGAAAAACAGAAAGTACTTCACAAGGCTGTTTAAGAACTCAGTTAAGTGTACTAGAGTCAGCAAACTTGTCTGTTACCTAGGCTGACTATACAATGAGGTATACCTCATGTTCCTGATGGGTAACCCTAAATTGCACCTCCAACACAAAATGGGATCCTATTTTTCTCATGCTATAGATGAAGAGGCTGAGGTGACATACCTCCCCTAAGGTGACACAGCTGATAAGCAGAAGAACCAGGCAAGCCACTAGCTGCTCTGAGCCTTCACACCCGCAGAACAAGGTCTCCAACACAGAGGACTCCGGGCTTGAAGCAGGAACAACCACAAACCGAGTAACAGTCTCTTGAACCTCAAGTGACGCCCCGCCCCAGGTCCTCCAAGTTGTTTGCCTGCTTTCTCTCTTCCTGTACAACTGTCAGTGAAGCAGCTCTCTCCTCCGCACTTCTCGGCACGCTCCCACAGACAGAGGTTGTAACAGTTTTCATGAAGAACCCAGTTGACAAGCTCCCAGTTTCATCATTCTAGCTGTCCCCACACCTTCTAAAGAGCCACTCACTGGCTTCCCTGGTGCCTATGATGTCTAGGCCTGGTTTCCTAACGCATCCCAGCATGCCCCCCCCCTTTGGATGTTGTTTAAGATAGAGTCTCACTATGTAGCCTCGAGTGGACTGGAACTTGCTTTGTAGATCAGGCTGACATCAAACTCATAGAAATCTGCCTGCCTCTGCCTCCTAATGTCTGGCTTTATCCTAGTTTTGTTCACTTCCCATGCCACAACAGGGTTTCTGACTGCCCTAGAACTCACTTTGTAGACCAGGCTGGCTTTGAACTCACAGAGATCCATCTGCCTCTGGAATACTGGAATTAAAGTTGTGTGCCACCACAGCCTGGCTATCCTAGTATTTTTAATATTGTAAAATCCTTTCCAATTCATAATATCCCTGTCTCTGCTTCCCCATCGTGTGTATGTGTGTGTGTGTGTGTGTGTGTGTGTGTGTGCGCGCTTTTCACTCTGCTTTTCTTTGAGACTGAGTCACTGTGTAGCCCAGGCTGTTCTCAAACTCAACACCACCCTGCCTGCCTATGAAGTGCTGAGATTAGAAGCATACACCACTGTACACCCTCCCTCTTTCGGTCTTGCCAGGTTAATCCAGCGCTCTGGGTCCCAGGTTAAGGGTCACATTCTTATGGGAGGGAGCCATCTTAATTGGTCCCTAGGTCCTTCCCACTATGGCATCATTTACTTCCTTCACGAACTTGCGACAATCGGCAATTGTTATCTCTTTGTTTCACGGAATGTATAACTCACTTATGTCTTCATCACACCCTCTAGACTTTACAAGCAGGAGCCACATCTGACCCGTTCATCACTGGGCCTGAACAGAGGTTGCTCAGGATGTAACCCAGGGCTTTTCAAACTTGGTCTTCACTGTGAGACATTACTGAACATAGGGGCTGGGTCATTCCTTGTTGTGGAGGGCTGCCCTATGCCCAGTAGGATTTTCATCATCATTCCTTGGCTTTAATCATCAAGGGTAATCTCTTGGTTATGATAACAAAAAATGTTTTCAGACATGACCACATGTGCCCGATGGAGGAGGAGGAGTAGAGAGGGAGAAAAGGCCAGTCCCCTTCGATAAAAGACACTGAGGATTTTTCAAAGGTTGAGCAGCAGAGTTCCTCCTGAAGCCCGTTGCAGCCTTATGAAGGAGGCACAGGAACATTTGTTTCTTTCGCTGTGGACCAGGGCAGTGTGGGAAGTACTGTCCATCAGCAGTGGGTGCAGACAGCGGAGTGGCCAGTATGAGGAAATGAGGCCATGTTCCTTTCCGTAGGGTGCCACTCTGGTTACTCTGTGTGACCCAGGGGTGTTTAGCTCAGTGTCCTTTCCTAGCTGTGGTCATGACATGCGAGAAACCACAAGTTCTCCACAATCAAGACTGACACAAGGATTCTTGTATTCTGAAATCTTGGGACCAAAGGTGTTTCAGACTTCAGAACTATCTTAGGGAATGGAACCAGGTCTAAGCATAAAATTAATTGTATGTTTTACAGGGAAAAAAATTCCCTTTGTGGCCAGTGTGATTTGGCTCACCGGGTAAAGGCATTTGTGGTATGAAACTGGTGACCTGAGTTTTATCCCCAGAATCCAAATAAAGGCAGAAAGGGAAAACTAACTCCACAGGGTTAGCTTCTGACCTCCACCTGTGTGTCCCTACATCACTGACACCCACAAACATCAACAAATAAATCATTTCGTTTCATGTATACCTTCGTTATGCTGCTTACAGGTAATAGTATATATAACATTCTTACTGCCTGTGTTTCAGCTATTACCATCTATGTCACATGAGGTCATCTGTAGAATTCAACTGGTGGCCATGTATTGGTGTTCAAAAAATTTTGGATTTCGTATCATTTTGGATTTCAGATGCTACTGATATCCGTAACCTTTTTTTTTTTTTTGCTTTTTTGTTTGTTTGTTTGTTTGTTTGTTTAGTTACTATATAGCCCCGGCTGACCCCAGGTTTGGTATTCTTCTGCCTCAGCCTCCCACGTGCTGAGATGACTGACACGTGCCGTAGTGAGGCTGGTGAAATGAGTAGACCACCTGGTATTGGGGGGCTAGAGAACTGCTCAGCAGTTCACAAGTACGGCTCTTACAGAGGACCCTGAGCTCAGTTCCCTGCACTCTCCAGGCATCTCAGATCTGCCTATAACACCAGCTCCGGGGGACCAATACCCTCTCTTTGGCCCCCTTGAGGGTCGCACTCACGTGTGCTCATATGTGTACACATGTACTCAGATAAACGCCTATACGTATAGGTAAGTAATAAAACAAATCTTTTCCAAGTTGAAAACTAGGGTCTGAGGTAGTCATCATTACTCTTCCTACACATGCGAGAAACAAAGGCACAGTCAGGCTGGGTGTCTTGCACAGCCATAGGCAGGAGATATGAACAACCCAGCTTAGCAATAGCTATACTCCATCTACTAGCTCGTAGAGATATCCTGTACATAGGAATACCAACTGCATGCGTGAAATGACGAGTCCCTTCAGGGTTCAGGCAGTGTCCTCACACAAGAAGGAACTCTGAAGCCAAGCTCAGATCCTCCTGCTGGGGTCCTGAGGAGGCCAGAGCTCACCAGATACTGTGTTTTGCTTTTGTTGATGTTTTGCAGGGTATTGTTTTTGTTGAAATAAGCCCCCCTTTAGCCCAGACTGGCCTGTAACTTATGATGCGCCCAGGCTACTTAACCTCGCAGTAATCCTGCTGCCCCAGCCTCAGGTATACGGCATTACAGATGTGCATGACCATACATGGCTAATGCTGTGCTTAAAAGTGACAGCACGCTTCTTGACTCTTTCACTGGCTGAGAAATCACGAAAACAAAGACAGCCCTTTCAATGGCTAATCTTCCTCATCGATTTGATTGAATTCAGAATTACTGTGGAAACACACCTCTTCCAGTGGCTTCCTGAAAGATTTAATTTAGGCGGTCAGTCCCACCCTGGGTGTGAGTGGTGTCTTTCCCTGGATTTGGGAGGGAGGGTCTTAGACTGAATAATAAGGACAGGACAAACAGCACCCATGTCCGTCTGTCTGTCTGTCTTTCTATCTACTTCTTGAATGCAGATACAATGTGACTAGCCACCATATGCTCCTGCCCCCATGACTTGCCTGCCATGAATCCCACTGTGAGTCAAATATACCTACCCACCCACCCACCCACCCACCCTCCCTCCCTCCCTCCCTCCCTCCCTCCCTCCCTCCCTCCCTCCCTCCCTTAAATTGCTTTTGTTAGGTACTTTGTCCCAGCAGTGAGACAGGCCACCGATACAGCTGCTCTCACTGGGCAGGCACAGACAGCTGAGATGCCCAAATGGGATCCGAGGCACCCACATACCCAGGTGGGCAGAGGCAGCAGGGACCCGGAATCAGAAGAGTGGCTGGCATGCCAAGTTCAGTGCAGACCCCATTTGAAACACAGATCTGAAACCATGTGAGCAGCAGAGCCTTCCTTTAATAGATAAGGACACAGATGGCCAGAGGGGAAAGTGATCGGTCCCGTGCAACACAGACTTCCCTTTTCCCAGAGGAAGGAAAGCTCACACCTGGGGGTAGATGGAGCTGTGGCTGAATCCAGTCCTGCTATTAGTTTCTCTAAACACCAGTTATTCATCAACAAGAACAAGACTAACCTATCTTCCCCAACAATTTATACACAAAAGAGGGTCCACATGCAAGAAGCCCAGAAAGTAACTGTGCTGCTTGGCCAGGTAGGTGGTAAAGACAGGGGTAGGTGGTCCAGTGGTTAGAGTTGAGGCTTGGGAGTTGTGAGAGGGACCCATGTTCAAGCACCAGCACTTCCACCCCGAGCCATGTGACAGTATTTCTTTGAGCTCTAATTCCTCCTAATTGCATAATAATTCCTTGTATACAAGTGTGCTGGGAGGTCCAGAATATTTGCAACGAGTGAGTGAAAAGGACAGTTAATACTTACTGTCATCTTCTAAGCATCTCATTATAGGGCCTGTCTGGGAATGTTCCTGCAAGTGCTTAGGAAATATCCATCGGGAACCTCAGTATCTCCTAAGAGGTCAGAGATAAAAATGTCTGCACCAGCAAGAAGAGGACCTAGATGACAGTGGAGTGTGACTTGGACCCAGCGCCTAGGGCCCCCACACAAAGAATGTGGTGCATGATTGTACCCTTTATCTTGATTTTTTTTTTCTTTTCAAGTGGGGGTGGAGAACTTCAAGGTCAGGTTCACTTCCCTTCAGACTCCTTCAAGGCTGCAGTGAAATTTCAAGAATGCAGCCTCTGGGCCCAGTTTACATTCCCACCCTCTTGGTATCCAGGATACCAGAGGGACCTGCAGCATTCCATCTTGCCAATCGGCCTCCTTGCTGGTCTGGTGGTCTGGGTCTCAGTAGCTTTCACCTCCATCCTAAGCTGCCCTCCTACAGGGTAAGGTCTGCCCCTGGTCCGTGGGAAAAGCATCATTGCTTACCAGGAGGGTCATTCATTCATTCACTGGCCCCACACACATGCTCTGGGCTCCCTGCCGCAAGGCATTCTGGTAATCAGCTGGAACTCCCGGTATCCTGGAGGAAACTGACCAGAAATAAGCTGAGTGATTCTTCGAAGTGGCAGCACACAGTGGTGTGGTGTGGGGGTGATTAAGAACAGCTTCCCCAAGAAGTAACTATTAAACTCAGAATTGAACGAGGCAGACACAGGTGGAGGGAAAAGGGAAGAAAATTCCAGACAAGCATTTGCAAGGCTCTCTGTACTGCAAAGACCGCCATGCTGGTGCTTTGGAAGACATGTGGCCAGCCTGCAGTGGAGACTAGTGACAAGAGCAGAGATAGATTTATATGAGAATCCTGTGCATATGGGCATGGTAGCCATTATACTAGGAGCCACAGCAGGGGCTAAAACATTTTATGCCAAGGGACTATTTCTGTAAGAATTCCTTAATAATGGGGCTGGAGAGATGACGCAGTGGTTAAGAGTGTTTGATTCTCTCACAGAGGATGCAAATTCTGTTCCCAGCACCTACATTAGGTAGCTCACCACTGCCTGTAACTTCAGCTCCAGAGCATCTGATGCTGTCCTCTGGCTTCTCCAAATACATGCACACTTGTAGGGTTGTAGGGTGCATACAACAAACAAACAAACACACACACACACACACACACACACTAAATATACATACATACATACAGTCACCAAGAAAGCACCACATGCTCACAATACTATACGCACAGCTAAGAAAGAACACTACCGCACTCCATGACTCACTTTCATTTAGTGTGTGTGTATACCAGGATATACGTGTCGAGTTCAGAGAACAACTTGCAAGACTCAGATCCCTCCTTCCATCGTGTGGGTCCCAGGCATCAAACTCAGGTCAGGCGGGGCAGCGAGAGCTTTACCCACTGAGCCATCTTGCCATCACCCTCGGTGCTTTCTCTGCTTTACGATACTGCATTTCTATGCACTCAAAAAACAGACACAGAACAAGTCAGCTAAAGTATTGACCTCTGCATCACAGCTGCAAAATGCTGTTCTAGCACCTGCAAAGCCCTGGGTTCCATCCTCAGCACTGGACAAAGTCTCCCATCACCAGCGACAACTGTGCCATTCAGTGTCAGCCTTTGTGCCCCTTAATGTTGAAGCTTTTCTTTTTGTCCCTGTTAGGTTTTTTTTTTTCTTTCTTTTTTTGAGATAGGATCCTTAAGGCCTTAAGGAGATGGTTTAGTGGTTAAGAGCACATGCTGTTCTTGCAGAGGACCTCAGTTCAATTCCTAGCACCCACATCAGGCAGCTCACAACTGCCCAGAACTCCTGCCCCAGGGGATCTGAGACAAGATCTCTAGCCCGCTTTCTCGCAAGCCACTGAAAACTACTTTAAGCCTTGATTCAGGAGACTGATTTTAGGAAATACAGAAGAAATATTATCCCAGCCTAATCCCTCCCCAAGCGCCAGCACTATAGGGACTGCCTCACACCTGCCCCATACGCCTTCTACCACTAACCTACATTCCTAGTAACCCCCTCAAAAATGTTTATTTTAGACAAAGTCCCATTAAGTTGTTCGTTCTGGCCTTCAACTTGCAATCCCCCTGCCTCGGCTTCCTGGGAAACTGGCATCACAGGACTACCAGGCCCAGGAGAAAGGTGTTTCGACAAGGTTTGTTTGCAATGGTCTTGAACGGAATTTTCACTGAGAACAGAGACAGGCTACAGCCTTCTGGATTCACCACAAGCCCAGCGTAATTCATTCATGGAAGGCAGTAGCAACAGCCAATGGCATCTGTAAGACTCACCCTGATTCAAAGATGTTCACAGGCTGAAAAACAAGCTAATCTCGAAACTGATGGACTGCACATACAATCTCCCTGGATGGGGATGTAGTTCAATTGGTAGAGTGCTTGTCTAAGGTTAGATGGACCCCGGGTTCCATCAGAAGTTCAAGGTCATCCTTGACCACACACCAAGTTTGATGTCAACCCAGGATACATGAAACCTTGTCTCCAAACAAACACAACACTCTGTAGAGTCTCAGCTGACTTAGCCTGCAAATCCAAATCCCAGCATGGCCCAAGGAAGCAGGGCACAGTGGCAGAGCAGGGCTGTGCTGACCAGGACCTGCAGTGGGTGGTGCTGGGCCAGTAGTTTTGAGGACCAGACATGACTTTTAGCAGCTCTCTTTCTGTCTCTGAGCGTTTTAAAATGTCTTTTTCTTTTTAACACGAAGCATATCATTTTCATATGGATCTTGGACCTCTTACTGTTTCACCTCTGTCTCGCCCTTTAGCTGCATTTGAGTAGCTCAGATTCGCCTTGAGGCTTCATATTGCCCAGGCTAGCCCGAAATCTTAATCCTCCTGCCTCTGCGTGCGGAATGCACGCACCATGCCCGCCGTGCCCGCCTCTGCCTCACTCCCTCTTGTCGATGTCCATAAGAACCTCCATGGCACAGGGGCTCCTCACACAGCTTTGCAGCCTCCAGCGCGGGGAGGGGGTTGGGGAGTTGGGGGGGGCTGGTTTTCCTGCTCTCAAATGTGTGGCTGAGGCAGCAAGAAAGCTGTAGCTCTGATTCACAACTCCCGTGGAGAGGCGGGGTGCACACTGTGATGGCCCCAGACTGGAGAATGGCTGGCTGTGTGAGGAGTCACCTAGCTACTTCTTGGCACTTTGACTCATGAGTGAGGCCTCAGGGGAGGTGAAGAGGGAGCGATGGAGTGAATGGCATCAGCTGTGTCCCACAGGAGATGCTGGCAGTGAAGGGGGGGCTAGCTCCTCCCAGTCTCCTAGGTGTAGAGCCTCAGAACCCCCAAATCCAGCTGCTCCTCCCAGCTGGACCCAGACAACCACATTGCACCCCTCTGTTTGTACCCTGTCACTTTCCCTCCCCGCCTCCCTAGCACCTGCCAGGTGCACAGAGGAAACGGGAAAGCCAGAGAGGTTTCTGTGAACCGGTCCTTGGGGGGGGGCACAGAAGAAGGGTACAGCTTTTATCCCAGGGTCACTTCTTCTCATCATCTTATTCTCTAGCACATTCCATGCACCCGACAGGGAGGGAGTAACAAGAATGACCCCATAAACAATTGCTGAACACTGTGCTGAGTGAACATTATAAATAATACTAATTCTAAAGGTGCCTGGTGTTCACTCCAGTTTATTAATGAGAAACCTGATCCTTGGAGAAGGTCAAGGGTACAGCCTGTCAATGGCCTCCCTCCAAAGAATGTCTTACTTGCTCATGGATTCTTTCCAAGGTGGTGTTTTTCAGGCCCTCTTCTGAAATTCACCATGTTTCTTCCTGAAAGCACGGGCCCTGAGCAGCCCCAAAGGCCCTCAACTCAGGACCATTCTGAGAGTGCTGAGGGGCCTGGAACCTTTCCTTCACTCATCCTAAAAAATCTTTTACATTTTCCAGGGCTTGTGACCAGGGTCCAGTTGCATCATTTCACTTTCCCTTTGTTTACCTTTCCACCCCCTTAATGACTGGCCGGGCTCTGCTCCTCCCACTTACACAGACCGACTCCCCCACCAAGGGAGGAAGCAGAGGGGGGCTTCCCAGGCTTGCTTCTCCAGGGGCCCAAGAGGCCCTAGAGCACACTGGGAAGACCCAATTAATTCCAGGTGCATTAGCTGAGTTATAAACACCGAGTTCTCCTCCTCCTAGCCCTCTCCCCAAAACACTCCAAACAGCAGATTACGTTTTAACTCTGGCTGACAGAACACCTGCTCTGGAAATCTCTTCTCCCCACCTCCACCCTTGGAGGATTTACAACATGCAGGTAAACATTGACACTGGCTAAGAGTTACTGAAAGGAAGCAGAGCCTGGAATGCCAGCTCTGAAGTCCTGCCTCCAATGGGGTGAGAGTCCTTTCCAAACACCCAAAATGAGAAAGTAAGGGCTAGAGAGGGCACTTGCAGAGGACCATGACCCGACAGGTGGTTCACAAGCACCTGTAACTCCAACTCAAAGGGCTCTAAAGCCTTCTTCTGGCCTGGACACACACACACACACACACACACACACACACACACACACACACACACACACACACACACACGAAGAAGAGACTTCTCAGGCCTCTTGGTGATGCTCAACCAGGTTCAGCCTGGTCAAGGCTTTTGGTCAGTGGTCATTAATTTCTAAACAGGAAACTGAAGGTCTCTGCCCCAGGTAAATAGGGTTATCAGTCAACAGTGTATTCAAGTGGCCTCCTGGAAACTCTTGCAGAGAACTTTCTTCTTGGCTGAGATCCTACGGTGGGAGGGAGGCAGGAGCATGCTACAAAGGGGAACCAAAGCATCAGACCAACTCCCCAGTCCTGTTTCTGCCACCTGCTCATGACAGACATGAGAAGACCAGCTCATGGTCTTCTCAGCAAGGCATGGACGTTTTAGTGACAATGGGATGGTGGGGCACGGCCAGCCCATAGTGCATGCTGGCTGACATGACAGAGTAACAGATGTCATGCATATGGGGTCACCAGACTGAGGCTGTGCAAGTGCTTTACTATGGGAAGATGAAGGTGGAACGAAAGGCAATTCTATCAACAAGCGCTCTACCGCTCAAGTCTTGATCAGGCGGGCTGAGTGATGGATGAGTTAGAGATACAGGAACTCACAAGAAACAGTGCCACTCATAGCCAACTTTGTCCCGGGTCCCTGCTGACTACTGTGTAGACAGTTACACTAGCCTCTGGAGGGGATGGGTTAAAGGGACTAACCTGGCCAAGGCTGCAAGGTTCTTTCTACCATTTCTTCCAGGTGGAGGATGGACTATCAGAGCAGCCTGCAGCCCATGGCTCAAAGCGCTGAACCCGGGCTCTCTTACTGTGAGGCCCAGTTCAGCCTTGAGACCCTGAGTCACAATGAGCAAATGATTCTACCCTCTGCAGGGGCTCTGGTCCTACTTCTGTCTTCAGCGTCTGGGCCTCATGGGTTGCCCACTGTGTCTGCGTCCACCCACTTGCTCTGACTTCAAGGGCCGTCGGGTATCCTGAGCATCATGATCAGCATGAAGGCAGCATCATTTGACTGAGGCATCCCTGATTCCTGGGTTCTTTAGGCAGTGACAGCCACGTCATCGTAACCTGACAGAATCATTACACGCTCGTCTGGAGCTGGAAAAGGTGCCAACTTAAGGCTACCCCAGCACCACTTTTACACTTTACAGCCCTGTGTTCTTTAGGTAAATACCTAAAGTTCCGGCTGTTCATCCTTCAATCAAGCCCAGGCTCCTAAGCTGCCCCCTTCCTTGATAGAAAGCAGAAGCAGAAGCCCTGGACAGTGATTCCTGCCACCTCCAGCTCCCTGCGATCTCATAAAGGCCAAGTGTCGGAGAAACTGCTTCTGAAGGACCAACATCACAAGCCCGTTTCTCTGAAGGTCTGAAGCACAGTTCTCTACTTGTCCACTGGGGATGGAAGGATTTACCTGCTAGCTTTTGAGAAGCAATGAGGAGACCCTAGATGGAGAAGTCAGGGGTGAGCTTTCCTTGTGCTCTGGGCCCTGCAGCACAGAGCCAGGATAAAACACGCACGTCAGAGCGGATTCAACCACACAGGCCAAGGGGAAACAAAGGGCCCAATTGCTAAATAAAGAAGTGGACTGAAGAGACAGGAAGGGGTCTGAGAGGCCAATGGCCACTCTGAGTTATGTGACCATGGCCTAGGGTTTTCTATGGACAGTGGAGAATCAGGAGGTTATTTCTGAGAAGGGCAGCAATTTGCTCTTCAGTTTCTGGAAGAAAACTGAATGGGCTGGGGATGTAGCTCAGTTGGTAGAGTGTTTGCCTAGCATGTTCAAAGTCCTGTGTTCGATTCCCAGCACTTCATAAATCAGGTGTGGTGGGATACACCTGTAATCCCAGCACTCAGAGGATGGAGGCCAGAGGTCATCCTCAGATACATAGTAAGCTCAACCCCAGCCTTGGGTTAAGTAGTGAGACTGTCTCAAAGAAGAAAATTCCAGAAGTAGTCTGCTCACCCTGATGGCTAATAATCACAGTAGCTGAAACAGTACATGAGAGCTCAGCTAGTGACCATGGCCAGAAAGTGAATTAGGTCAAAAGACCACAACCATTCCACGTGTCAGTTAGTCCATATCCTTAAACTGCAGATGCACCAGGGTAAACTTGACCAGTTAGCTGTTATTGCATCAACAACCGTGACATAAAACTGTCACATCCAGCAACCAAAACACTAATTCCTATCTCGTTATCCTAAAGAAAAGAAAAGCAGGAAAGAAAGAAAACTATCTGCCTATATCATACCAGCATTGTTTGCAATAGCCAAAAGGTGGAAATAACCCGTGTCCATCAACAGATAAAAGGAAAATCAGCATGGGATCTGACTACACACTGGAATTATAGTCAGTCTTAAGATGGGAGGAAATTCTGATACAGGCTGAAGCCTAAGGATACTGTGATGAGAAGTAAGCCAGTCACAAAAGAGACGGATGTGGTGTGGTTCCACCATGTCCCTAGAGCCACCGGGGTTTGTGGAGTTGGAAAGTAGATCGGGAATGACTAGAAACTGGGAGGGGATGAAGAGTAGAGAGTTGATGATGTGGTGGGTACAGCATTTCAGTTTCACAAGATGACTACAGACAGATGGCAGGGGGGTGCTAAGAGCTGTACATTGTGTTGCCACTGGAATAACTAAAAATGGTCAAAATTAATAAACCCTATTACTACATACAATGAAATAAAAACACTTAAAATGTGAATAGCTGAAATGGTAAGTTATAGCTCTAGTTCTATTCTGTTGCTGTGACAAAACACTTTGATCAAAAGCAACCTAAAGGGTGGGGGTAGAAAGGGTTTACTTGGCCTGCACTTTCTAGCTACCAGTCCATCCTGGAGGGAAGGCAGGGCAGGAGCTTAAGCAGGGAATTGAAGCAGAAACCACGAAGAAAGTCGCCTGCTGCATCACTTGCAGGCTCAATGCTTGGTTTGCTCTCTTACACAACCCAGAGGAATGGCGCCTCCCAGGGTGGGCTTGACGCTACATCAATCAAGACAACCCCCAGAGACATCTTAGAGGCCAAGCTGATCTGAGCAACTCCTCAATCAAGACCTGCTCCTCAGGCAACTCTGGGCTATGTCAAGTTGACATTAAAGCTAACCAGTGCTTGTGCATGTGCTATGCATATCTGCCATAATTTTGTTTTTAAAGGAAGGAAAGGAGAGAAGAAAGAGAGGGGGACAGGAAGGAAGAAGAGGTAAAAAGGAAGGAGGGAGGGAAGGGAAGGAGGTAGGCAGGTGGGCACACAGACTCGGCCAGCATGGCTCACGCAGCCTGTCAGCACACAGGGCTACCTGAAGCACAGTGCTCAGCCAAGCACACATTCTACCTGGCAAGCTCGTCTTCATCTTCCAGCAGCTCTTCATTATGACTGAAAAATCCCCCTTACCTGCTCTTGCTCTATCTACCTAGGCTCCTTTCAGCACCTAAATACGGAAAACCCAGGGTTGACATCACTTCCCTCTCCAGTGTTCTAGGTCTGCCCGGAGTTCCTGATGACACTCCAGCATCCCACCTAGCTTTCTCCAACACCACTAAACATGGTCCCAGGTCCTGGCTGGTATCCCATGTGAGCTTGGAAGTTTCTAGAAAACTCTCCATGGCAAGAAAAGCTAGGGGTGGTATATCCCTCGTTCGTAATTTAAGGCAAGCTTCCCGTGAGGGGCCTATTTGTGAGAGACGGCAGGTCTTAATGCTGAGGACAGAGAGAAACCTTCCGCCCACTTCTGTCCTTTTCAGTGGTTCATAGAAGTCCAGGACTGGAATGAGGAAGTGGAACCATGGGTCCATCTTCTGCTGAGAGCCACCAAACTCGCTCTACCGGATTCTGTCACCTCATCACGCATTTGAACTCAGCCATCAGGTATTTGCACAAGTGGCCCGCCTTGTCTTCTGGATGGATCTCTCTGTAATTATTAAGACTCCTCTCATAGCATGCGGGTGGCCGGTCTAGTTCTTGTCTCATGGCTGTGGTGTAACGTTCCCATCCTTCTACTTTTAATCTGCCACCGAACTGAGTTAGAGCAAATCTCTCCTAGGCAACCTATATATTTGAGTCATACTTTTCCTCCCAGCCTGATGGTCATCTCCCTTTGTTTTCTTTCACTTTATTACATGCTGCAGGTTGAATCCAGAGCGTTTATGCATCTTAGGCAAGTCCTCTAACACTGAACTACAACCTTAGCCCAATAGCCACCTCTACATTGAAATGTTCTATTAATTGATTGATCGAGACAGGGTCTTACTATGTAGACCTGCTTGGCCTTGAACGCAGAGATCCACCTGCCTCTGACTCTGAGGGCTAGGAAGGATTAAAGGTGTGCACCACCATGCCCATTCAGTCCACTTTTAAAAGCTTACTTATTTTTGTTTGTTTGTTTTGTTTTTCAAGATGGGGTTTCTCTGTGAAGCCCAGGCTGACCTCAGATTCAGAAATCTGCCTGATCTGCCTGCCTCTGCCTCTTGTTTTGTTTCTCAAGATGGGGTTTCTCTGTGAAGCCCAGGCTGACCTCAGATTCAGAAATCTGCCTGTCTCTGCCTCCCGGGTGCTGGGATTAAAAGCGCGGGACACACTGCCTGCCAGTCCATTTATTTTTAATGAATTACTGACATGGTTAGCTTTTAGCCAACCCTCTTCACCTTTGATTTTGTATTTTCCTCATCTCTGTCTTGACTCCTTGTGCCTATTTTTCAGCTTTTAAGGGACGTTATCCACAATGCATCACTATGATGTCTGCTTTAGTTTAAACAGTCAACTCTCTTAACAAAATAAAGAAAAAAAATCAAGTCTTTTAACGCTGGGGCAGGCTGGCGACCAACGTGAGAGACTAAGGCAGGAGGCTGGAAGACTGCAAGTTCAAAGCCAGCTTAGACTGCAATGTGGAGACTGACTCATAACCAAACAACCTTCCTTGTGTTTCGGGTGCCCTTCATTTCTTATGTTGAATCAAGCTTGTCTGCTAAGAATTTAACATCTTTTGTTACATAGCTCTACTGGTGTTAATTTCTCCCAACCTTGTACTTCATTTGAAAATGTCTGCATTTTTTCCTCATTTCTAAAAGGATGTTGTTTCATGAGTCACAGAAGTATAGGTTGGCCCTCCTCCCCTCCCTTTTCAACACCTTCGGAACTTCACCCCACCATTCTGCTCCCATCGAGAAGTTACCAGCATTTCTTACTGTTGTCCACTGGCCAATCCTTCTTGTTTTCCCGCATATGATTCTCCAGAACCTGTCAGATTCTCACCAGCTTCCAGGTCTTCATCACTGATTGTCTAGGTGTGTCTAGGGTCTCTGCATGACTGTCCATGCTGCTTGGACTCTGCTATGTTTCTTGGATCTGTAGGTTGGTATTTTCATCAATTCTGGAAGTTTTTGTTCTTTATGCCTTTATATCTACATGTTGCCCCTCCCTCAACAAACATTCTTCCTCATTTCCTTCATGAATCCTAATACAGGTGTATATGTGTGCATGCATGTTCGTGTTGAGTGTCAGAGGGGGAAGACACCCTCTGAGGCCAGAAGAAGGTGCCAGATTGCCTGGAGCTGGAGCTACAAAAGCAGCTGTGAGCTGCCTGGCTATGGGAACCAGAATCTAGTCCATTGCCAGAGGAGCAAGGGTCTTCATCACTGAACCATCTCTCCAGCCCCCAAACACATATTCTCTTTCTTTTCTTCAAGTTTTTTGAGACAGAGTCTATGTAGCTTTTGTGGTCATGTCCAGCAAATTCACATTTCTTGGACTGCTTTATAACGCCCCATATACCACTAAAGTGCTGGGCTCCCCTTCCCCCGCTTTCTCGTTCTATTCTAAGCTGATACTTTCCTAGAGCTCATTCGTGCTCCCTAGTCTTTTCCCTACAGTGTCCAGCTTAGCAGAGTTAAGTTCCTGTAGCACATTTCCCCTTTCAGATACAGTAGTTTCCACCTGGAGCTTTCATTTGATTTCATCTCTTGACTCCCTGTCCTCTGAATCTTCAAGCCTGCCTGTAACAATTGTTTTAAAGTCATTTGCAGCTAATTCTGCCATGTCTGGCATCTCTGTTTCTATTACCATTCTTGCAAACCAATTACTTTCCTATTATACATTGCATATGAGGAATGCTCCTCGGTTGGACTTTAAAGAGTGTGAAGTTTTGTTCTGGTACGTGGTTAATTTACTAACTAGTCAGTGAGGTTTGCTGCCAAACACAGGAGTGAGTTTAAGGATTTAAAAGAATGGCAATGTCGAGTAGAACGGCATAGGTAGCTTGGGTCCCTGATGACAACACAGAGCCAAGTAACCCAGCCCTAATTGGCTGAGGGTAATGGGGAAGGGGATCATTATGTAGCTCTGGCTGCCTTTGGTCTCCAGATCCCCCTGCTGCAATGTGCTGCAATTACAGGTTTATTCTATCATCTCTGTCTTTTTAAAAAATATAACAAGGAAGCCAACATCCATTTTGACAGGGAGCTACCATTTGACCTATACTCTGAGCAGCTAACCAGTGTTTCTACTGAAATCACTGGCATTCTCTGGGTAGGCCCTGTGCAGGGTGCTGGGGGTAAAGCCATTTATATGACAGACAAGACTCCTGATCTCTTCAGGGTTACTAATTCAGAATACGGGTGGCAAAGCAGAACCTGCAGGCCGAATCTGCCAGTATCCACTCCCCAAGAACTATCGCTGAGACGCAGCCCTGCCTCTTTGCTCACATACTGCCTTTAGCTGCCTTGATGCTCCACAACCGAATGTTTAAGACAAAGACAGTGATGCACACCGAGCATAAAAGGTTTACAGTCCGGGTCTTTATTGAAAAGAATCCTCCCAGCACTTGTCAACTACAAAGGTCATTGGACCTTCTGGCCTCAGGACCCCTTCACATTCTTCACTGAAGGCCCCAAGAATTGTTGCTCACGAAGATTTTTACTGGCAACAGTTATCATATCAGAAATGCAAACTGAAGGCTGGAGACACTGCTCCACAGTTAAGAGCAGTTTCTGCTCTTCCAGAGGACGAGAGTTTGGTTCCTAGAACCCACGGTGGGTGGCTCACAAGCTCCAGAGGATCTGACATCCTCTTCTGACATCCTCACATATGTTGCGCGCGCGCACACACACACACACACACACACACACACACACACACACACACACACTAAGTAAATCTTAAGACAGACAAACAAACAAATCCCCCAAACTGGAACCATTTAAAAATATCCCCTGGGCTGCAAGGTGGCATAGCGGGAAAAGACATGTGCAGCTAAAGCTAACAGCCTGAGTTCAATCCCTGGGACCCACATACTAGAAAGAGAGAACAGACTGCTGAAGACATGACGACATGACTACATGCCTGACTACATGCAAGCACATGCGCATATGTACACACACACACACACACACACACACACACACAAATAAATGTCATAAAAAACAAAAAAACAGAGCAGGGTGGTGGTGGCATACACCTTTATTTAATCCCAGCACTCAGGAGGCTATCAGCTGGTTGCAGCTAAAGTACTTGATCCAGAGGAAAACTACTGTCCCTGAGAGCATGCCTCTCTGACCTTGGCTCTGTTCCGAAGCTCCTGCACAAGTGACTTTTAAACTGGGCCATGAAGACAAGCACAGCCAGGCAAAGGTGGGGAGGCGGAAGCTCTGTCTTCCTTTAGCGCATCTGTTCTTTGCTAAGGGTGTTGAGTTTGACATTAAAGAAGAGGTGGGGATTGCTTTCTCCCGGGTCATCTTCCCCAGCAGTGGGGGATCAGGTCAGGCAGCTGCCCCAGGACAGAGAGGAAGCTGTAGCCAGGGTCCCTCTGATTCTGAGAAGTGACCCCCATGGTGGGACAGCAGATGACACTATGAGGAGAGACTCATGAGGTGCGGCATGTGGACAGGGACACGGTGCCCTTTGAGAACACGCTGCTTTTCACGTCCCTGAGCATCTACTCTCTAGCTGGTCACTTGTTTTTAACAGCCACTGCCTGAAAGGACATGGCAGCTGGTTTCCCACTTCACCCTCAGAAGTTCCCAGCAGCTGCCAGCTCTATACACACGCACTCAGGCACCGGCCATCTCAGGAAGATCCTGAAGGCCTCCATGATTCTTCCCCTGATGTGCTCGCCCTACCAGGTTCTGGCTATCACCTCACTCACATCTTCCAGGCAAGGCCTTTGTCACCCTTGAAAAAAGGCAAGGCGGAGAGGAAGGCACGCCCAGGTGACGGAAGGCAGCAGTTTGTGCTCTGTTCAGGCCCAGCGCTCAGACAACACATGCACAGCTCTATGGTTTTACAGCCTGCTGGGGCTGTGAAACTGGCTCAGCAGTTAAAAATGCATGCAGCTCAGCTGGGCAATGGCGGTGTACGTCTCTAATCCCAGCACCTGGGAGGCGAAAGCAGGTGCATTTCTGTGAGTTCAAGGCCATCCCAGTCTACCAAGTGAGTACCAGGACAGTCAGAGCCACGCAGAGAAACCCTGTCTCAGAAAAAAAAAACCATGCATATTGCTCTTGCGGAGGGGTCTGAGTTCATTTCCCAGCATCCATGTCACACAACTCACAGCAGAATCTAAGCACCCACAAGCATGTTTGCATACCTACATACAGATACATACCTCCATATAATAAAAATAAGTGTAATGGCACACGCCTTTAACCCCAGCACCTGGGAGTCAGAGGCAGGAGAATCTGTGAGTCTGAATCCAGCCTTTCTTCACTGCAGCCCCTTTTTGCTTTATAAAGTTTTACAAGAACATGGGCATGTAAGTAATAGGCATTAAAAAATACTTTTTGATAATAACTCACAAAAAGAATTATTTTAGGGGCCGGAGAGGTGGCTTCAGCAGTTAGAGGCACTTGCTGCTCTTGCAAAGAACCAGGGTCCAGTTCTCAGCACTCACATGACGGAGCCTTTTCATGCAGCTTGCTGTGTAGCCCATCTTGCAGATGGGAAGGTAGAGAGAGAGGCAAATGACTGAAAGAACAAAGTGAGGGATGGAACCGAATGAACACCAGGTGTCGTGGTTAAGAGTCTGCCGCATGAAAAATTTCACAAAACACTTCTTTCACCATTATAGACAAATACAAATCAAAACCACAAGGAGATTACACGTCACCCTCATTGGGATGGTTACTAAGACAGCAAGAAGTGCTGGCAAGGGCCTGAAGAAACAGGAGCTGTTGGTGGCAGAAAGACGAAATGCTGCAGACCCCGTGGGAAAGCCTCAAAAAGGTAAGCATCAAGTGAGCATGGGGTCCCCGCTTCTGCTTCTGAGTCTGTACCCACAGCAACCAACAGCATGGTCCAAGCGGGTGTTTGAACATGATGTCTGCAGCAGCATTAGTCATAGCAACTAGAAGGTGAAAGTAAGCCAGGGCCACAGTGGAGGCACAAACACAATGTGGTTTACAGGTAAAAAGAGAATTCAACACGGCCTACTAGCTGCATGTATTTTGAGGGCAGTATGCTAAACGAAACAGACAGGCCCAGAGACGAATGCTGTGTAAGTCCACGTCAATGACATCTACAGAGAAAGTTCACAGAGGCAGAGAGTGGAATGGTGGCTGCCAAGAGCTGCAGAGAGGGAGGGACAGAGAATTGCCATTTAATGAGTGAACAGCTTTGGGGTTGGGGGAGAGGTCAATCCTAGAGTCTCCCAAGTACTCTGATCTGACTCTGATCACGCCTCCTCTCTTCCAACCCCAGAGTGGCAGTTTTGCAGGATGAAGAATGTTCTGGAGTTGGACAAGGGAGACAATTGTGCAACGGTAGGAATGTCTTCATGCTACTCAGTTGCATAATTTTAAATGGTTAAAATAGGGGCTGGAGAGATGGCGGGCGCAGAGCTTACCAAGACATGCTGCTCTTGCAGAGGACAGAAGCTCAGTTCTCAGCACCCACATCAGGTGGCTCATAAATCCTGTAACTTCAGCTTCAGGGGATCCAATGCCCTCCGCTGGCCTCTAAGGGCACCCTCTCCCCCACACACATATACAGAGAACACACACAGAGAACACCCATACATACATATATGCACACAGAGAGAACACCCATACATACATATATGCACACAGAGAGAACACCCATACATACATATATGCACACAGAGAGAACACCCATACATACATATATGCACACAGAGAGAACACCCATACATACATATATGCACACAGAGAGAACACCCATATATACATATATGCACACAGAGAGAACACACATACATACATATATGCACACAGAGAGAACTCTCACACACACACACAGAACACACATTCACGCATCTACACAAATATTTGCCTTGGGTGTCCTGGAATTCACAGAGATTCGCCTGCCTCTGCCTCCCAAATGCTGAGACTAATGGCATGCACCATCGCTGCCCAGCCTATCTATCTTTGAAGAAAAAGATAATTCACTTTGAGGACTGGGGATGTATGTAGTTCAGTTGGTAGAATGCTTGCCTAGAACGTAGAAGACACCATGTACACCAGGCATGGAAGCACAGGCCTGACATCCCAGCACTCAAGCCAGGTTGAGGCAAGAGGACCAGAGCTTCAAGGTCATTCGCGGCTATGTGGTAAGTCTGAGGTCAACCAGTGAAGCATAAGACATGGCTTTGTTTTCAATATGGTAATAACCAAGTTTCCCTTAATGCAAACTATAAAAGCTTCTACATAATACAGCTGAGGGCCTTTATGTATAATTATGGTCAGGATCATCCTGAGTAACAATCTAATAAAAATATAATGGGCGGACTCCACTTCTGCACTTCGGGAACTGAGAAAACACTGTGAATACATCCAGTACTGTGAACTTCCCTTCATCCACATGGAACTCCAAAGCAGTGAAGAACAGCCCTAGACTCTGTGACTCATTTTAAATCAGATTTTAAAAGATCATCTTTTTTTCTTTCTCTATTTTTTATTTAAATTAGAATCGGGCCTGTTTTACATGTCAATCTCCGTTCCCTCTCCCTCCCCTGCCTACCACTAACCCCCTATCCCATCTCCTTTCTGCTCCCTAGGGAGGGAGAGGTCTTCTATGGAGGATCTTCAGAGTCTGTCATATCCTTCGGAGCAGGGCCTAGGCCCTCCCCCGTGTGTCTAGGCTGAGAGAGCATCCCTCTATGTGGAGTGGGCTTCCAAAGTCCATTCGTATGCTAGGGATAAATACTGATCTACTACCAGAGAATCATCTTTGACAAAGAAAAGAGAAACAAACGGTCAGTCTAGGGGTTGTTCTGTGAAAGCTGGCGGAGGTGTTCTCACCAGTAGGAGATTTTCTCACTGCTTTGCAGAATGGCCTCTGAATGAAGATGGGGCTCTCTGAGAGAACCTCTTCGCTGGGCTGTTAGCAATGTCATGGGAGCTGTTGGCAGCACTGGCCTTTCCTCTCCCACCATCCTGTCTCTCCAGGGAGCTGGGACAGCAGGAACCCAGGACAGGAGGTTCTGCATGCTCACTCATTCCCACACAGCTAGAGTCCAAGTGGGTAGGAAGCAGAAAGGGGGTCGTGGCAGGTGGCCCGAACAGCCACACTGCCCAACTCTGGGCCGCTCTTATCTTCAGAGCAGGATCTGTGGAATCTAGGAATGAGGCAAGAACTTCCTCCAAGACTCGAACTCCAGCCACTGTGCCCTGGAGAGTGTGAGCGTGTAACTAACTCTCTAGGTAGATCATGCAGAGGAAGGTTCTGTGAAATGGCAGCAACCTCATGTGCCAACCACCTTTAAGAGACAATGCAGTGGGGAGGGGACAGAAAGCCCAGCACTCTTGTCAACTTGCTATATGGCTATAGAAAGTTCCTATACCTCTCTGCCAATCTGGCTTGGTCTGAAAGATGAGGAGAAAAGTAAAGGTATATATGACCCCAATAATTGGCACTCCCACCAGCAGATGGTCATCATGTAGCTAGCAAGATTTATTTTTACCTTTACCATTAGTATGATTTTTTTTAATATTAAATCTTGACTCACCAGCTCCATTCTTGAAGCAATCACTCCTGAGACCCTCAGCAACTCTGAGGCCCTTCAGCCTATTTTCTCTTCCTTTTCAAGGCAGTTCTAAGCCTTCTACAGAGAGGGGTTCCTTCCCCAACCTCCCAGCTGTGGTCAGTATGGTTGTGGTCAGCATGGGAAACCTCCTTAGGCCAGGCCTGCCCTTTCCAAGTCTCACTGCCTGCTATGAGCCAGCTCAGAGGAGGCACCAGGACTGGTAAGGCAGGTTTGGGGGATGGCAGGGTCGAGCAGCAAAGAACAAGGAGAGAATTTTGTTTTTCAGGGCTGGGTGATAGACACCAATCTTTAATCCCAGGAACCTGGCTCTCCCCACAACCAACATAACAGAGACAGCCTGTCTAGGGCACTGGCAGCTTAGTCTGGTGTCTGCTGATTGGGTCAACAGTTATTGGGTTGGGCCAATAGTAATGGTGAACCTCTCAGGCAGACCATGCCAGTGAGCTGTAAGGAAGCCGTGGGAAGCCGTGGGAAGCCCTCTCTGAGCTTCGTGGCCAGCAGCTCCCTTCTTCCACTCCTCCCACCTAACGGAGGGGAGGGCAGGGTGGCCTGTGCACTGCAGCCATCAAGGCTGGTGTTGGGAAGTGGCAGGGTCTTTTTTTTCTTTGCTGTAGCAGACTTTCAAAGAATGGCATCTTCCCCAAACACAGACAGAAAAGCCAGGTGCACTGGCACACTCCTACAATACTAGCGTTTTGGAGACGGGAAGATCAGGTGTTCAAAACCAGCCTCACCACATAAAGTACTATCTTACACACACACACACACACACACACACACACACACACACACACGCACGCACGCTCGCACGCACACAATGTTGTGCTTCCCTAAGGACACCTCAGTCTCCTCAGCTCCTAACAGGTAAGCAATGCCTACCTTTCTCAGCTTGGGCTCTCCTTGGCTGTAGTGCTCAGGCCTTTAGCAGCAGGCAGACGGTTGGTGGGACGCAGTGCTCCTTACCCTACTTTGCAGGGCTCACCAGTCCGCTGGCCCTTTCCCAGGTATCCTGTCTCACTGAGGAGTGCCAAACCTTCACTAAGCCCCGTAGGACGTTTCACCACTGAGTAGAGCAGTCAGGAGACAGCGAAAGCTACGGGGAGGTTCTCAATAGATGAATGCAGGTGGGCCCACACAAGCAGGTCAAATGGGGCACCTTCTAGGGAAAGACAGCCACACTGGCTGTGAGAGGGATGTCTCAAGGCAGCCATACTTGAACCAACCAGGAGGTATTGAAAATGCAGATTCCCTGGGGGGAAGGGCTGGGAGGAGTGGAGGGAATGTAATGAAAAGTTAAGAAGAAGGAGAGGGAGAGGGAGAGGGAGGAGAGGGGGAGAGAGGGAAAGAGGGAGGAGTGAATGAGGGAAAGAAAAGGCATATAGATCCTCAGCAGCCCTGCGATGTTAATTCTACTCGGCTCACACAGTTGTGTGCCGGTGGCTAACACAGGAGGTCTGGCGACCACACTGAGAAACCCTGCTTTGAAGGGATGGAAGGAGGAAAGTTATCTGTGGCTTTGACAGAATATTGGTTTATTTCCCAGGGATGTTCCCAAGGGGGCTTTGGGCAGATTGCTAATGACCCATTCTTTGCTCATTTACATAGACACACGCCAATGGGGAACACACTAGGCACGAACCCAGGAAGGGTGTCAGCCTCTCTCCCACACACTACAGGACTTCTAGGGAGGATGGGGGTGAGGAGAAGGTAGTAGCAGGGCCTGGCCACATTATCTCAGGAATGTGTGGGGCAAGGTCCTTGCTCACCAGAAACACAATTCACAGGTGAGTCCTACCAGGAAGGGCAGTGTCCCAATCTGGAATGGAAAAACTTCTGGAATCTGACCACACTTCCTGGCCACCTTCATGCTAGGAGAAACCACCCAGCACTCTTTGGTGACAGTGGCTAGCTCCCTACCCTCTGGTAGAAATGCCCAGAGTAGGAGCCACCCTGTGGGACCCCAGGCTCAGGCAGAGCCCTGGCTTAGTCAGCCTAATCCTCAGCCACCTTCCTGTTGGTCCCTTGTTCCTGGGAAAGTGGCCCATATCTTCCTGCCTGGGAAAATTGCTAGGAACCTTAATGCCTCCTCATCTTGCCCCTGTCCATGGTCTGCAATCCTGTCTCTGTGATGTGTTAGGTACCTTACCATCTCCTCATTATACCCAACAGTCAACAAACACAATGCCCCTGTGAAGGTCCTATCACTGTCCCTGTGCTCCCCGGATACCAAGTTCTAGCTTGGCCTGAGTCTACTCTCACCTTTGGCATCCAGACCAGCTGGTCACCATCATGTGGCCTTATGATCTTGCATTTTCTTAGCAGGTGTGAACCCCTAATCAGGTGAACTCCATCGCCAAACTCCACCCATACTTTACCCATGTTAGGCTTTGAAAGCAGCTAAGAAGTTCCTTTCTGATAGCGTTTACGGCTGGCTGTAAAAGTGACAAAACAACCATGCGGCATATCCCAGATCAGAGCTCAGGAGGCTCACACTGCACCAAGAAAAGAGGCCACACAACCTGGAATGCTGCTGGACACTCCAGGCCCGTGCTCGCATCGCATGCAGTGCTGGGACCCGCTGAAAGTGCAGACCGCTACTCAGCACGTGCATGTCAATGAAAGTGTCACTTAAGCATATTTTTTAAAAATTAATGCAGATGTGTCATTGAAACGGTAAATAATGTACAATGAAAGTGTCAAACTTTTTTTTTTAATTAATGCAGATGTTGACTCAGGGGGCAGCTCTCAAGTACTCTGAGGCAGTGGACATGAGCTGGTTTAGAGCTCACACCCTGAGGAAGAAGAGTAGAAGATAGGGCTCTTACGAATCAATAGGAGTTTGCCACGGGGGATGGTCTGGAACAAAACAAGTGCTCGTATGCAGTGGGCACCAGAACCTGTGCATTGCCGTGAGCTTTAGAACAACTGCTATTGTGGTTCTGGAACAGGTTGCCCTAGAGATGCCCACAGCAGGTGACACGGCCCTAGTGAACAGCTGCTATGGCCAGTATATGACTACATACCACGAGACTCCAGTTCAAGGCCAGGCCCATAGCTTTTCAATCAGCAGCATCTCTTGTTGTTTGTGTCTAGATTGAGGACTCGAGGTTAGCTAGGGCCTCACAGACCAGCTGGTCACCAGCAATAAGAACACTAGAGTAGAATACTAACTACTGGTATTTCTGAGTATTCAAGAGTTCACCAATGTCGCAGGTTAGTAAAAGGTAGGTTCATACGTGGAGATTCGGGGAGGACAGAGGGAAGAGTAGGGAGACTACCGTACCTCAGCTGCTCCCAGTCTCTTGTTGAGTGAGGTTCCCACCTACCCCAGGTGGGCCTAGGTTCTTACTTTCGGCTTCCTGAGAACCACCAGCCGCCCCTCCCTGCCTCTACCGCCCTGTCTCCATCATCCCAGTTCTTAGGCTGTTTTGCTTTTCTAGGCCTGGCCTTTGTAGGCCACTGTGGTTTGGAACCAGAATGGAGCTTTCAGGTTTTGGTTTTTGAGACAGGGTCTTATGTAGCCCAGGATGGTCTCAAGCTCACCGTGTATATGAAGATGACTTTGAACTTCTGCTCCTTCTGCCTCAACATCTGAATGCTGGAATTACAGGAAGGCGCCACCTAACTTGCTCAACCTGGGACTTGGTGCATGCCAGACAAGCCATATCTTAAGAGAGCTACAGCCTCCCTGACTAGAACAGAACTTCTTAACTCAGGCATTCACCAAACCAGAAAAGACAGTGAGGAGGAAAGGCTGGTCTCAGGGAACCAGTGGAGCCCCATGGTTATAACGGGAGGTGGGGGAGTCATTGTACTGACCCACATAGGCTAGAAGCAGAGGACCAGTGTGGAGAATTTGGTAACTCCGTCTACTGAGAACTGGCCCCGCGAGGGTGGGGGACACAGCAAAATTAAAAATTAAAAAACAAAGACCCCAACTTATCCTAAATAAGATGGTTTTCTGAATACTGAAACTGCTCCAAAAATCTGAAAATTTTGAGCATCAACATAACACGCAAATGGAAAGTTCCACCCCATAGATCCATTATCACATGAGCAAAGTCACTGAAAATGCATAAAACATATCTTCAGCCTGTGCATATACTGTGTCCATGAAGCACCAGTGAATTTTGTGTTTTGACTTGGCCCCCACCCCCAAGATGTTGTACAATGTGAGGGAAATATACCCAAGCTGGAAGAAATTGGAAATACCTCTAGTTCTCTGAGTGCAAGCGTTTACATTTCATATGGAATCTTTAATCTGGAGAGAGAGAGAGAGAGAGAGAGAGAGAGAGAGAGAGAGAGAGAGAGAGAGAGAGAGAGAGAGAGAGAGAGAGAGAGAGAGAGAGAGAGAGAGAGAGAGAGAGAGAGAGAGAGAGAGAGAGAGAGAGAGAGAGAGAGAGAGAGAGAGAGAGAGAGAGAGAGAGAGAGAGAGAGAGAATGCACAGAAGGCAAGCAGACATGAGAAACAGTAAATCAAGGTACAGGAGGCATGGGAGTTTTTCACAGTAGTTTTACAACTTGGCTGTCTTTCTGAAATTGTTCCTAACATAAGATATTGAGGTATGCATGAGAAAACTGGGGGGTTTTGTGTGACTTTTATTTTTCTGGTACTAGGGACAAAATCTGGGTCTCCTGAATGTCTAGCAAGTGCTCTACCACTGAGCTATAAACCTAGCCCAGAAAGGGCTATTTATCTGCTTATGTGTTTTGTGGGTATGTATGTGTATGTTTGTGGGGGGGGAGGAGTGAAGGTGTGTGTGTGTGTGTGTGTGTGTGTGTGTGTGTGTGTGTGTGTTGTAGGCCAGAGGTCCATGCTGGGCATCTTCCTTAATCACTTTCCACCTCCTATTTTGAGACAGAGTCTCTCAGTAGGCCTGGATCTCTCTGGTTCAACTATACCAGCAAACTCTAGGGACCCTCCTATCTCTATTACTCACACCCGCCTTTTATGTTGGGTACTGAAGCTCAGACTAACCTACACAGCAAGTACGTCAGCAAACTGAACCATCTCCCCAGTCCCAAAGAGCTTTTAAAAGACTGTCCATGGTCTGCAATCCTGTCTCTGTGATGTGTTAGGTACCTTACCATCTCCTCATTATACCCAACAGTCAACAAACACAATGCCCCTGTGAAGGTCCTATCACTGTCCCTGTGCTCCCCGGATACCAAGTTTCATGGCATAGCCCAGGCTGGCCTCAAACTTGCGATCCTCCTGACTACGCCTCCCAAGAGCTGGGATTATAGGTGTGTGCCACCACCCTTGGCTTAGGATTTTTAGTTTCAGTACCCAAAAGTGTGCAAGCGAAAGGTAAGCCACGCATGGCCAGACCCACTTCCTGCTCAGCAAACCCAAGTCCGAGATGACCCACTTGACTTCTAGTGAATTCATAGCAAACATCCTGAAGGATGTTCCAGTGGCTGAGCAAAAATGTTCTAGGCCAAGTCCATTGACCACCCATGCCCCCAAAGCACAACAAGACTTGGTTCTTGCCAAGCAAGGGTGATTGGAGTCAAATTACCTGATGGAGATCCATCCTGCAAAACAGGGTCGCTAGGAAGGAAGAAGTCTGCACCTGGATAGGGCCTTTGGCCAAGGAAACTATTACCAGGAAGGATGCTAACAAACCAGGTGGACTTAGAAGAGCTCCCCAACCCCACATACTGACAGACACCGCTGCTAAACCAGTAGAGCAAGCAGAAAGCCCTAAGTGACTTCAAGTAGCTATCTTGAAGGAATCACAGGAAGCTGTGAAGGGAACTGTGGTTGAAATGACCAGACTCACTATTGCTCTCCTTAACAATAGCCTAGCCTGACCTCCAGAATGGTGAAGGACATGAGGGCACTGAGGTGGCTCACATGACAATGTTGCCACTTACTAGCTCTGCAACCACAGGCAAGTTTTCAATCCCGGTACCCCAGTTTCCCCATCAGCAGGACAGAGACGGCAATAGTTCTTGACTCAGCACTATTACCTGAATGGAGATGAATGACACAGTCAAAGCACACAGCCCAGGGATTGACACAATGTAGAGTCTTAATAAACACTAGATAGCATCAGTACTGATCCACAAGCTGTGATGCAGGGCCAGTGAACACCAGTACCCACTCTCCAAGAGGCTGGTGGATGCAGGTGCATGGGTAGAAGCCAGAGCCATTCCTGCTGGTGGAAAGGAAGCCAAGCCTCACTCCCAGACTGACAACACTAAACAGCTTAGACCAATTTATTTCAAATGCAATGGGAGTGGAAGATTTTCCCATCCAGGCAAAAGGAGCCTTTGATATTCCACACATCAGGAAAACAATACCAAGATAGGTATAGAAGAGGGAAAATTACCGGACATTCCCTACATACCATTTCTCCACTTCTGGCAATTATTTTTTAACACTTCCTGAATCACCTCGATTTTTCCAAGTAAAACTGTATCATGGTTAAGTTTTGAGGTGATGTTCCTTTATGTGGTACTTTCATGCAATCTCATTCAAATTTGACCGGAAAGCAGATATTTAACTATAGCTGTGATCCTCTAATCTAGGGGCACCCCGGAATCAACTGGGTATTTTCTATTCTATTTTTCCTTTTGAGGCGGGATCTTACCGTTCACTGAAGGCTTAACTGGAACTCACCCAGAGAGTGGTCTCAAATTCTCCGCACCCCTCCCACCCCACTCCCACCCCATCTCCCTTTCTCTACTTCCTGAGTCAACTTTTCTCATCCTGTGTGTTGTGACCCCCATCAGAAAACAGATATTTACATTACAATTAATAGCAGTAGTAAAACTTACAATTATGAAGTAGCAATGAAAATAATTTTATGGTTGAGGGTCACCACAACATGAGGGACTGTGTTAAAGGATCACAGCATTAAGAAGCTTAAGAGTCACTGTCCTAAGTGCTGAGGTTACAAGTGTGCACCACCACACCCTTTTCTCAATGAGAATTTTTCTAGAAATCCCAATCGGGCTGTACCCTGAGCCAACTAAGCCATAATTTCAAGGAGTGGGCTGTGTGTGCAGATTTTGAATATTTCCACCAGTGATGGGTGGTTCTAACATTTAGCATTAGTTGGGAACTACTGTTCTTTTCCTACTGTTCCCCAGCTCCAACAACATCCCCTCATTCTCTGTGATGCCAAGAAAGCAAAGGTCCTTGATTCCCTGTTGGGGGAGTTACAGAGATCCAGTCCAAGAAGAGCAACAGACGTGCTCCTACGAGGATGGATCAGAAACAGAACATACCGGGCGGTGGTGGTGCACACCTTTATCCCCAGCACTTGGGAGGCAGATGCAGGCTGATCTCTGTGAGTTCGAAGCTAGCCTGGTCAACAGAACTACTTGTAGGACAGCCAAGGATACCAAAGAAGTCCTCTTTCGAAAGGGGTTCGGGGAGAGGCAGATGGAGAGCCAGCGAGCGAGCGAGAGAGCAAGTGAGAGAGAGAACCCAATACTCTTGGTCCTGAAGCATGCACCTCCTGGCTCAAATACTCCTGCTACTCACCAGTCACTGAACTATCCACCAACTAGAACTGAGAAGACCCAGGTGACCATGCTCTTAGGATGTAGCTCATACGGTGCTATGGGGCCAAGGCAAGGAAGGTGGTGGAAGGCTTTGCAATGCACCTGAGAGCTAGAGCAAAATGCAGAGATGTCAAGTGACTGTGGGGTGTCTAGAGAAGGGCACAGACAATGCAGGGGCGTGATATTAAAATGTTCATAAGTTGATGAAGATCAATTCAACTGGCCACACAGAAGTGCTCCAAAGACCGTGCAGTACTGGCCGGTGCAGTGAAGGCAAGGTCTCCTAAAGGACTGTGGTGAGGACTCCTTAGCAGGAGGCATCCTAGCAGGAGGCATTGGCCTTTTCCCAACATGATACCTCCTGCACTTTCTAGAGTGAAAGTGATGGGTGTAAAGCTCTGAATTCCTCAGGGCACAGCTTAGCAGGGGAGGCAGTCATGGACAGACACATCCTATATATCCTAGCAAAAAAAAGGTTATAGCGCCAGGCTTCTAGAACCTCCTCAGATTGCATGCTTTATTCTAACATGTATAAGAAAGCCCCACAGGTCTAGGTATCTAGGTGTCATAGTGCAGGCCTACAATCTCAGTTCTCCATAGGTGGACACAGGAGGATCAGACTCAGACTTAGCCTGAGCTATATAATTTCAAAGTAAGGACATGATTTGGTTATCGAAACCAGAGCAAGAATGTTCCAAATAACCACAGAAGTGTGATAAAACTACTTCCTTAGGCCCACTTGTGTAGCGAGGAGCACTGCATGACTCTACCTACACGCATTTCACAGAGGTACACACGCTTAGCTTACTGCCATGATTGGATGAGTCAAGACATCAGTTCTCAAGGTGTAGGGTACAGAGCCACAACTTGACCAGGAGGCCTGTTAGACACAAACATTTCCAAGCCAGAACCAGACTCCACCTCCAAGGCTTTTTAGTACCCTCTAGGGCCTTCTGATAGCTTCTAAAGGTTGGCAATCAGTGCTCTCGAAGGTAAACCTCACGAGGGCAACATTTGTAGTCATACTCAATGCTGAATCATCAGTGTGGAATGCAGGCTGGCATAGTCCAGGCACACCATCCAATAAATATTTGTTGAATGACTGGATGTGTCCAGATGAGACAGGGGAGAAAGGAAATGGGCTCAAAGGGCCTGGCACCTCTACTCATATTTTCATAGTTCCAAGACTGCTATGTCTCTCACCAGTTTGTAGTAAGGTCTGTAAATTGGAGACTTTGTATTGCATCACTTACTTTCCCAGCACTCAAACCAGCTCTCAGTAACACCTTATGGCAGGCACAAAGGTCTCTAGTTTCCAAACCCAGACTCATACCACCAGCATGGCGTGTCTATCTCCCTCGTGTGGGTAAAGGAATGCAAGAAAATCAAGTCCCAGGTCATAATGCAACTATTTGTTTAACCATTGGCTAGTCTTCCTCAACGAAGCGTCCACCCCACTGCTGAGGGACTTTGCTCTGATCCCCGGGCACTGCAAGCACTCCATAAATACCTGTGGAGTGAATGGTTGACACCTGGCTGGGTGGGACTGATAAATGCCAGGGCCCTGCTGCCCCTCCGGCACTCCCAAACCCCCAGATTCTCCAGCAGCTAAAAGGAAAGATATGGAGGGAAGTGACCCGCTAACAAAGCAGTTACACGAGAATGTGCCTCGGTAAAGTCTTCTTAGCTCTGCCATGACAGCCACAATTCATTGCTCCTGATTCACACACGCACAGTCCTGGTGCCAGCTCACCCGCAAGTCACTCCACTCAAGAAATTCCAAAGAAGGGCTTGCCTCTGATAAGACCCAGGAGGAAAAGTTTATTGATTTATTTATATAATGAGTGCTGCCAAGAAGGTTGGCAGGCACTATTGTCAGCATGGCTCAGGTGAGCTATGGCCATCAAGAGCCTTTAGCTGGAAAGGGAGAAACAGTGGGGTTAGCTCCTCTACTGACTCATAGGTGGATAAGTTAGTCTAAGCAATAGTGGCTAGACTTATAATGTCTGATACTAGGTATGCAGTGTGCTGTGATTTTACACATTGGTATCATCTCATCGCCAAATAAACTTTTGGGGTAGGCATGGCCAATTTTACATCTCCCTTTTTACAGTTGAGGAGGAGGAATTGGTTCAGTGTCACTTGCGAGAGGTAAGAGTGCCAGACTAGACTTACTGCTCTCCAGTGCTCTTCATGGAATAATGGAATGGATCATACTTATGGTAAGCTACAACCATGCATTCATTTTTCTCTACAGTGACAAAGTATAGGCACCATATGCTATGTCTATTTCTTTTGCTGTAGTTACTAAGTCCCCTTCTCTTTGGTTCCTCTTTTTCTCAGAACCCAAAGGGAGAGTCTGCAGAGGCGGAAGGAGTAAGACTTTGAAATTTTAACCCCTTTGCACCTGCATGACCTTGAAATTGTCACTTGACATCTTTCTACCTCAGTTTTCCTACTTGAACTATGGTGCACAACAGGGCCTGGCGCAGGACAGATGCTGGGTAGACATCATTAAAAACAATCATTTCTCTTGAACAACACTCTGATTCCATGCCAGTTATGGCTCTCAGTACTGCTTCCTGACACAGAGGCAAGCCACACACTTGCAAGCAATTCCTGGAGTACACAGTGAAATGCCAAGGAGTCTGATACAACCACCGTAGAGGCAGAGGCAGGGTGGGTAGGCCGCCCCAGGCATCTCACCGCAGCGGACACCTGATGCCTGTATCTTGATATTTTATCCTTCCGAGTCAGCTGCCAGTCGGTGAATCCTAGGGATACCCCAGTAATGGCCTAAGAACAGGAGAAGCCAAGGTGTTGGGGTGGGGGTGGGGAGACTGCCACCAAACCAGGGAGGGACAACAGCAGGCAGCCGACTGGGGAAAATCAACAGCTGCGGCGGGCCTGGTGTCCCTGCTGCCAGCAAGTGATGAATGGAAGACTAAGAAAAAGAAAAAGCCAACAAAGGTGTCCCTGATCTTGATGCAGCTTCATTTTCCCCCTCCCTGGCTGACCATTGAGTGAGAATTTAAGCCTCCATCCCTTTTCTTTGGCAGACATTTGAAACTGAAAGATCCCGTTTCTTCCCAACTGGGAGATGACATGGGTAGAAGCATCTAGGCGGCATGGGGGTGGGGGCGGGGTGGGGGTGGGGGAGGAGGAGAAGGATGACACGTGACCCCACACACTTGTCCTTTTTGTTCTGTACTGCTCATTCTCTCCATCCATCTACTCTTCTCAGACCAGCATTTTTAATAGAATGTTCTCCTTGCCCAAGCACAGCAAATGCCTATCCCACCCTCCCATTCCACTGCATTATTTTGGTAAGAGGTTTTCTGCCCAGGAGCTAGTGGCTTAAATGGCTTGTATGCAGAGGTTAATTAATAAAATCTTGGTTCTTCTCTCCCACTACCACATTCTGAAACAAGGATTCGAGCCTGGGAGAGGCACAGCACGGTCTTCTCATGAAGATTCAGCTCCAGTCCAGCTTTTGGTCCTATCCAGGTAGAAGTGCTCCCTCACCCAAGAGCCCTTTGCCTGTGACAGAAATGCTACTGAAGCCACTTTAAGTGAAGTTGATTCCACTTATCTGGGCCCCTTGCTGAGAGAGTGGAGTAGGGAGAGCTGAGAAACTGCCACATGTCATCAGAGAGCTCCTGGCACTCTATGTGGACAGCCACAGGCCACTGGGTTAGCATTCCCTAAAAAATGCCATCAAAATCCTGAACCTGGATTGTCCCTGAAGCAAGATGCTGGCCACCTCCTACTCTGACACAGTCAAGGCTGTCTCTCCTTACCTGCACCTGCATTTGACATGCCAGCCTTCCTGGTAACTAAGGAAACTTGATTCTCTCTCTTCAAAAGGGCAGTGTTTCTCTCACAGCTACCTGGGACCCTAGGGGATTGGAAAACCAGGTCAGTTTGGCTAAGCCCTCTCCTAGAAGGGGGAGGGATGGGGACAGAGAAGCACTGTCTCCTCCTCTGTCACTCATTCCCTGGATGGCAGGAGATATGCCCAAGCGACTTGGAAAGGACCCTGGCCTCACCGTGCAAGTTTGTGTCTTTCAGAGGCTCTTCCTCTTTCTGTGGTCTCTCATCCCCATCGCTTCTGTGCCCAGCAGGTACAATAGATTCTAGTCTCCTAAGCTGCCAAGGGGCACCACTGGCTTCTCTTATCAAGAGACTTTAGCAGCATCTTCCCCTGAGATCAACATCAGATTTGTTCATCCTGAGAGTATGCAGTAACTAAAAGCTGATTTGTCCAAAGGGTTCCTTGTGGGCCTGACCTGGGTGGACAAGCTAGAGCAGGCTATGGCTCACAGATGGGGGTGTCGATTGAGAGGTCCACCTTGCTGGGGATTAATTATGAGTTAACCTTTCTAAGTTTCCCCATGTGAAGACACGAAGGGTAGTACTATTGACTTCATACTGTAGAAAGGATTAAATGAGATCCTACTACAAATGCTAAACCCAGAGCAGCTCAAAGTGATAAATCAACACGTGGTATCACTTATTATTGCTTTAGACATTTGTGGGCTTCCAAACTTCTCATTTCTTCTTGTTTATCTCAAGGAGTGTTTTGTAATACGATTATTTCTTGAAATTGACGCATGATGTTCCTTTGCACAGAGGATGTTCATGGAATATGTAAGGATGTCATAAGATTACATAGGTCAGGCTAGCCTCAAACTCATTATTCTTTTGCCTTAGCTCCCTGAGTGCTGGGACTGCAGGGATACTCCATCATGTCTGGCTAAATTCAAGCCTGGATACTGGTAGAAAAGCTCTCAAGTAGCCTGCATAGAGGCATTAGTGTTGCAAGTGTATATGTAATTGGATATTAGGAATGTAAGCATGGAACACACAGCTTTAGGCAAATTCCCCAGCAGGCCTGTGACACTCCGCCAAAGCAAGCATGTCCCAATGTAAACTTGGAGAGTGACAACAGTCAGATAGTGTCCCTAAATCCTTTTTAACCAGTAAAAATAGTAATTCTCATGAGATCGTATTTTCACTGTCACACATATTGCAAATTCCTGTGACACAACATACTTGACACAAATAACGCTTGGCTTGTCTAGCACAGACAAAAATGATAATGAGGGACCTGCTCACCAAATCACCACAGGTTAGGTGAGCCCGGAGCTGGTATTTAGGGGAAAGTTTTCATAAGAGAAAGAAGAGAGATAACCTTTACTCAGGGCTGAAATCGATTGTTGTGTGACCTTGGATAAGTCACTTGTCTGAGTTTCATCAGTGAAATGAGAAGCCTGGATTACATCATCAGAAAGGCCCATGCCAACTGCATAGCTGGGTGCAGGCTCAACCTCTGGTTGACTCAGGTGTTTCACAGGTACTTCCTAGTAAAAGCTGAAGAGCTGATGTTCTCCGGTGTCTCTTGCATGCCAGGCTGCACGCTGGCTGGCCAGCCTAACTGCTTCTGCTCATTCGAAGTGCATAGCCTCCTTTGATGCTTTATGCGTAACTCTTCTCACAAAAACAAACAGATAAAAAAGAAGCAGGCAAAACCAAGGTGCAGAGAGGATATGCAAACTTGCCAAGGTTACTAGAGGGCAAGTGGCAGGACCAAGATGCCAGGATCCAAAGGCTCACCCCTCTTTCCTTTACTCACATTTGCCCCCTGGCTGACCGTGGCCACAGCAGAATGCTCACAGGTAGGTGAAACCATTCTTGGCTCAATTCCCGCCACGGTGGAGCAGAGGTCCTGAGTCAGTAACTCAGTGGGCTGAAGCTGGAGGCTGAATGGTGCAGTCGTTAGAGACGTGGGCTCTACCCCAATACCGCTAAATAAAATAGACACATGCATAAAACAGAAAATGATATGGCTAGACTCAGCCTGTCTAACATTCACATTTACAGAAGTTGGGTGACTCCACCTGGGGTTTGCTTAGTAAGCCAGAGGCCTGAGGTTCAATCCCCAGTGCTGTTAAAATTAGTAAGTAAAGCCAGGCAGTGGTGATGCACACCTCTAATCCCAGCACTTGGGAGGCAGAAGCAGGTGGAGCTCTGTGAGTTTGGGGCCAGCCTGGTCTATAGAGTGAGGACAGCCAAGGCTACACAGAAAAACAAACAACAAAAAAATCCAAAAAATGAGTAAGTAAATAAAGTTGTGTGGTTTTCACTGCATTTTGTCTCAGATAATTCAAGTCCCAGGGCTGATGGGAGGATTTCCAGAACTCACGACCTCCTGAATACAGTGATGGCTTCACCACTATCTGTTCTCCACCAAACAGAGGGCTGAGACAGGGCAACAAGAAGCAGTTTGCAAGCTTGTCTATGGCAGGAGTTATGAACCTGGAGTTCACTGGGCCCAGAATTATGTGCAGAAAACCTTGTTTGCACTTGGGAGAGTCTTACTGTTCTTTCAGACTACGGGGCCTAGAATGTGAAAGCCTTTAAAATGTAGAGGGCTGGAGAGATGGCTCAGAGGTTAAGAGCACTGACTGCTCTTCCAGAGGTCCTGAGTTCAATTCCCAGCAACCACATGGTGGCTGACAACCATCTGTAATGAGATCTGGTGCCTTCTCCTGGCTTGCAGACATACAGAGGCAGGATATTGTATTCATAATAAATAGATAAAAAAAATGCTAGAGCCTCAAGCTCCTACAACAAAACTTCTGAACAGGTTGACTACAGCTGACAGGTTTGGTGGTGGGAGAGATTACCCGAGTCCTGAGTTACATGGGTCTCCAGGACTTGTTGTTCGAACCCAGAAAATGCTCAGAGTTCTCAAGGCGTTCTTGCAAGATTTCAACACAAAGCCGGGAGCACGAAGCTCCTCCGTAGAGCCAGTGCCCATGAGGCACTCTTCCTCAGTGAACAACTGGCACATTTGTTTTTATATACCACGAAGCTGAACACATGTGGGAGGCTGGTCCTTTGCCGGCAGCTTCCAGAAGCACCTATGTTCAGCTGCAAAAGGCACCCAGCTCTAAGGGGGTGTTCAGGGATGACCTGCAGCATCACCTGCTTCTCTAGGGACCTACCGCCCCTCCCTGATTGGCCTTGACTTGGGTAAGACCTCGGTGCTGCCGCAGCCTTTGGCCCAGTGGGCAGGGTCCAAGCTGCCCACTGGACCCTCTCCCGTTGTTGGGACAACCGTCCTCAGGAATTCCAGCCTCCCAGTCTTCTCTGGGTGAAAAGGGGAGAGAGCTGGCAAAGCTGGCAGCTTGGCTGCTCCTCCACCCCCCTGGTGAAAGGGGGAACTGAAAAACTGGATTCTCTACCCCCAGCAGCTCCACGGACAGCACACAAAACAGCTTAGTCCCAGAGGGTGGAATGTGCCAAGACATTCTTTAGGGTTGGTAACCGGAGACACTATTTTGTCCTTGGTGGCTGAGAAATCCCTTTTCCAACTGAAGGACCATTTGACTGACTTCTTTGCAATTCAGGGGAATGGGTGGGCATGGCCGTGTTGTGCGCCCAGATACACACACTCTGAAGGAGTGGGACTTCCTTAAATGTGGTTTCTCGTTTGTTTGTTTCCCACCATTAACTAGTTGCAGAGGTGTAACTAACTACTCTGGGAGAATCTGCCCCCACACTCTAACCCCCACAAAAACAGTTCAGCTCTTTTCAGTGTTGCTAAATTGTTTCCCCACCCGCGTTATGCTCCTAGACAATCCCTATCATAGCTCTTTCTCATTCAGAATCAGCTAGGGTAAGGAGAGACAGGAAGGCTGAAATCATAGCTCTGGGACCCCCATGGAGAACACTTAGCCAACCTCTTCCATCACCCAGGAAGCACTCAAACCTCACAGAGGTTAGGCAATGAGCCCATGCCCACAAAGGCAGGGTTAGAAGGCAGAACCCCTAACCAGGTATACAAGAGATTTCAAAGACAGAGAAGCAAACATCTTTTGCATAGCTCCATCCCCAAACTCAAAGCTGGCCACAAAGTGATCCCCAGCCCTGACCTCAAGCTCAGGGGCTGTGGAGAAACCCAAAGCAAGTGGGATAAACAGGGGAGGGGGATGAATATACAAAAATAAAAACTTCGAGCAGCTCCGTCAAGCACCCAGGGACTTAACAGTGTAGGACACATGAGCTTGAAGTTGTCTGTTCTAAAGAGAAGGCAAGGGGAAGAGAGCTGCCAAGTTCACCAACACAGTTCTAGATGCCCTGCGGTACCCTGACCGGAGGAGAGGCATGGGGAAGAATGGAGGACAAGATTAGAGGTTACAGAGTCAGAGCAAATTAACAACTAAGTGGAAAAAGCAAAACAGTGGAGCAAATCACATCCCTAGGTTTCTGATTTCTTCTGGTGTTTAAAAACGGGGAAATGGCAGAAGCGCGAATTTTTCATCTCATTCCTCTGGAGGCAGGGGCAGGCAGGGGGCCTTTGAGTTCCAGCCCAGCCAAGGCTACATGGCAAGATATTATCAAAACAACAACAACAACAAAAAACAACAACAAGCCGGGTGGTGGTGGTGCACGCCTTTAATCCCAGCACTCGGGAGGCAGAGGCAGGCAGATCTCTGTGAGTTCAAGGCCGGGCTGGACCGATAGCCTCCGAAACAATACAGAGAAACCCTGTCTCATAAAAACCAAAAAAAAAAAAAACAACAACAACAACAACAACAAAAGAAAAAACCAAACAAACAAATAAAAGCTGGGCAGTGGTTGCTCACACCTTTAATCTCAACACTCTGGAGGCAGGGGCAGGCAGATCTCTGTGAGTAAGAGGTAAGGCCAGGTGGTCTACAGAGTTTCAGGATAGCCAGAACTGACACGGAGAAACTCTGTCTCAAAAAAAATCACAAAATATATAAATAATAAGTAAATAATGGGAGTTGGGAGCTGGTGAAATGGCTCAGAGGTACAGGCATTTGCCTTTGATCACTGGAGTGGCGGGTGGAGGAGCAAACCAACTCTTATGAGGTGTCCACTGACAACATGCGCACATACACACCATTATTAGGCACTGAAAGAAAGAGGTGTTAAGGGGGGAGCATGGGGAGGAATTGGGCTTGCATTTTCCATATCCTTTCCAACTTTTTGTTTTGAAACAGGGTCTCAGTATGTAGCCCTGATTGGCCTGTCTTTTTGGGCTCTCATTATTACTCCTTCCCTTCCAATCGAACTATTAATCAGACACAAAGGGAAACTGAGGCCAAAAGACTAAAGCAGCCTGCCTAACATTCTGTGGCATTAAATTTTTCCCTTCCAAATTACATGAAGAAGACTGGTGCTGAGCAAACAGTAGGAACTCATGACGATGAATGAATGAATGAATGAATGAATGAATGAATGAATGTACTCAAGAGAAATTGAACTCATTGCTTTCTGCTTTTATTTCTCGTTAATCTTGATATACAGCCCATCCTGGACTTCTCAGATCCCCTCATCTGAACCCCGTAAGATTCAGGGTTCTAGGTTGCTTCACTGGCATCTAACCCCAAGGTCACAGACCAGGTGAAAATTCAACATTCCTGGGACACTCTACCTGCTTCAGTAAAAACTACCCCCAGCGAGGTGCCCGCCAAGGTCAGGACTGGCTGAGGAGTCTTGGTCCCAGAAGGGAGAAAGGGAGGAGAGGAGGCTACCGGCAGGGTTTTGGCAGAGGCCTCTCACCTCCATCTGCATCCTAGCACCTTCCAGCTTGCTGTGAGATTCCTGGAGAACCAGTCTCCCTCTCTTGCCCTCCCCCCGCTCCCAGCTTCCCCTCCCACCTCCGGCTTCCCCAGACTTGCTCCAAAGCTTTTCTCGGCAGCCAACGAAGCACCTGTCAAAAAGCTGCTTTCTTTTTGCCAAACAGAACGTCCTTCCTCCAGGAGTCTCCCAGCGACCCTTGAGCTCCCTACCACCCCTCAATGCCAGAAGCGCCCCTTCTCAGCCAGCGGAGTCCCCAGGGAAGATTCGCTTCACCTGGCTGGGTCTTTGCCTTCATCTTGGCCAGACCCCTCTTTCTGAGGGGTGGGGGACTCCGCTAGAGCTTAAGGTCAAAACTCTGGGCAGGTGCCACTGGGGCCTAAGTCCTCCACCTGGGGTTGGCTGCGGGCGGCCCGCTTGGCGTCCGCCCTTCTCTGCAGCGTTTAGGGTAGGAGTGCAGCCCAAGAAGGGGTGAGGGTGTGGAGGGGGGGCAAACTAAGACCTTCTAAGAGGCACGCAGAGAGTTTCCCTGCACACCAAGGGCAGGTGCGGCCCAGGCGCGGTGCCGGGTCGGGATCGGAGCTCCCCGGGTCCTACCTGTCCCGCGGGTCGATCCAGCTGGTGGTGCGGTTCCTGTGGTCTATGTAGTAGACCTTGCCGTCGAAGTCGCGCGCCTCCTCCCAGCCCTCCGGCAGGGGCAACTCCGGCCGGGGCATCTTCCCGAGCGCGGCCCGCGCTCCCCCATGCAGCTCGCGGCCGCCGCGGGGCTCAGCGGCTCGGGCCGGCCGCTTCGGGTCCAGGCGGCGGCCGAGGTAGCATGATCGGGGGGTGGCGCCCGCGAATCGGGGGCCCTAACGGGGGCCGGTCGGAGTGGCGCCGCTGTCCATGCGGCCCTGCGGCCCCAGCCCCGCGCCGCCCGCCTCTCACGCTGCCATGTGCGCCCGCCGCGGCGCCCAGCCGGCCTGAGTGTGTGGCCAGCCGGCCGGGAGAGCGGCCCGAGCAGCCGCCTGTCGCCTGCCTCCGCCGCCGTGCACCGCGCTCCACGCCGCCGCCTCCCGCAGCCGCTGCCGGCGCCCCGCCGCGCGCCCCGAGACTTCTGCCTCCGCCAGGTGTGGCTCCGGTGGTGCAGGTAACTGCGCTGCCCCGGAAACAGGAGGCGGAGCGCCAGGCTCCGGGGTTCCCGGGTCTCCTCCCCGCGCCCAGCGCCGCGAGGGCGGGTCCTAGAGCCCGAGACGCGCCCCCTCGTGGGACAGTCCCAATCGCCGACCACCCCAGCGCAGCCCCAGGAGGCTAGCTTCTCTCCACGACTAGTGTGTCCAGGCTCTTGGCACAGGTGGTCCCAAATCTTGACACACCCTGTGTTCTGTGATAGAGAATCAGGAGTCAGGCAAGAAGTGGTTAAGTGAAAACATTCTTGCAAATCGGGGAACATAAGTTTTCCAGGATCTCTCGTCCCTTCCCCCAGCACTCACACCATCTGTCTCCCTCCTATTCAATTCTCCCCACGTTGTTTCAACCCTCCCCTCCGTAATTTGCAAATGTAACTGACTTTCCTTAGGGTCCCTAAAATTAGGAATGCCATAGATCTGCTTCCCTAAGAGGGTTTCCAGAGGATGGCAGGGAAGGAGAAGCGGGGACATATCTCGTTAGTCATAGTGAAGTGCACCTGTCTCTCAGCTCCTCAAGAAGCTGAGGCAGGAGGATTGTTTGACTCCAAAAACTCCATGCTGAGTCAAAATAGCAAACACAAAGAAAAAAATAGGAAACAAAATAACAAAATAACAAACCCTATAGCAAGAATAAATAAATGCCTTGAGAAACCAAAAGTACTAAATTAAATACAAAAAGAAGATGGAGTTATCCAGCCAAGGATCCTCCGGCTTTGCCCTTCTCTGTTCCTTCTTAGGTCTGGTGTTTCCCTAGTGTGAATTTAACTATGTGTGAGGCAGGAAGTGTGAAGTCCAGTGCCTGGGTATCGCCTTGTCAGAGTCCCTTGATTTGGGAAATAGCCAGTCAATTCCCTGTACTGTTTGGAAATCCCGTTTGGGCTTCAGCTCCTTTTTATAAACAAGGGTGGGCTCCTCACGTCTAAATGTCCTGAGGACTGACCTAGGGGATTAGTGGAGCCCTTCTCCTTCAAAGCCAGGGATCTCAGAACTCAGGGGAATCCTCACCATCCAAAGGCTGGAGTCCTCCCTTTCTCAATACTTCCTTTGGTGGTCCAAAACCCTCAGTATTATAAACACTTCTAACAGTTTTTTAATCTGTGCTGTCAGGAATCAAACCCAGAGTATCACACCCTCTCATTAAATTGTACTCCTAGCAAAACCATCCTGTGTGTTTTGATTTTTTGCCTTTTGAGACATGGCTCTGGGTGGCGTGGAGCTCACAGTGTAGTTCAAGTTGGCCTTCCTGCCTCTGCCCTCCCCTCCAGTGTTGAGATTACAAGTGTGAGCTACCAAGTCCAACACTTTCCAGTTGTGGGTTAGAGTAATAACCTCAAAGTAAAGGTGACACGGGGGCTCTGTGTTTCCATACACGATCTCAGTTAATCTTCACAACAAAGCTTTGGAGAAGGTGGGGTAATGTATATTTATACCCATTCTGTAGATGAGGAAACTGAGGCTTCAAGCTAAGAAGATACACAAGCATATCTCATCCTAGCACTAGTTAAATCACCAAACAATCCTGCATTGGTTTTTGTTTGAGTTTGGTGTGTGTGCTTTTAAGAGTCTTGCTATGCACCCCAGGGTAGCCTTGAGCTCACCATCCTCCTGCCTGCCCCTCTGAGAAATGTAAACACTTAAGACTCCTTCTGGCTGGTTGGGAAGAGCAAAATGATGTGAGAAAAATATAGGCTTAAGTCCATCACCCCAGAAATCTGACAAGGATCCATTTGGGGCATCCTGGCTGGTGACCAGTACATGTCTATAAAGTGTGGGTCAAATGAACTATTTTCTGCTCAAAAAACCCATGTCTTTTCCTTCCTGAAAAGTATGCATGGGTGCTACAACAAGTCTAATTGGTGTGTGTGTGTGTGTGTGTGTGTGTGTGTGTGTGTGTGTGTATGTATCTGTGTGTGTTGTATCCCAGAGTCTGGCATTTTCCATGGGGGTTTGCTCCTCTGTGCCTTTACACCAGGTCTCAGGAGCAAGAATTGGTTCCTTAAAGCCTAGGCCTTCCTGCCCCTAACAAAAGGATCCCAGGTTATCTCCCAGAAGCTGCAAGCAGGATGATGTCATCTACAGATGGTGGCCTACCCCCCTGCAATGCCGGGTGAATCATCTCCAAACATTCAGAGGCCCAGGGCAAGCATGCAAGAGATTAAAGGTAAAACCTGCTGAGCCTTGTTATAGGTTGAATTGGCTGTTATTCTACAGGTGACTGAACCACAGGAATCCAAACTGAAGACAGCCGCCCCGGCCTTCCTGGACTTCCTCTTAGGACTCTGACTTACAATGTGCTAAGTTCAAGAGTCTGGATACATCATTGGAGCTGAGCAGAGGGGGCTACCAGCTACGCCAAGTCTGCATTTGCTTTCATGGGCGGTGGCTCATGAGGGATGACAACACAGGTTGCCTTGGTTTTAAAGTCAGTGTTGACTTCAACAACACCAAGAACCATTTTCCACACACATCTTAAGAGATGGGGCAAGAGATTTCATGAGAATGAGAAGGGGAAACTAAGTGCGAAAAGAAGAAAGGAGAAAGGGAGGGAGGCTGGAGAGGTGCTCTTTGGGCAAGAGCATGCATTATTTCCTGACAGGACAGGGATCTGATTCCCAGCGCCCACCCACACCTGGCAGCTCATAACTGTACCTCCTGCTCCAGGGGATCTGACACACCTCTGACTGAAAGGCACCCTCAATCACATGCACATACACACACGATCCAAGATAATAAAGTAAATCTTAAAGGAGGGGAGTGGTGGAGAGAGGGGAGAGAGAGAACAGTTGTGTCAGAAGCGGTTTCTGGCTGGCATCCTCGTGCTTTAAGGGACCGGAGGCTTGGAGAACCTTTCCTAGAATTTGTCTTCCATGACTATGCCTCCCTACTTCATGCTGTCTAACCCACATGTCCTGGAGAATGCACATTGTTACGTCCTGTGACTGAGCCAATAATGGGAGCCAAGTCTCCTTTCTTTAGTCATGCATTAATGGAAGTTCCTAATTGTGCCTTGAATTGGTGGTTTCAATGATATGAAAATAAGCCAGAGACAAAGTCTGGGTAGAGGAAACCTTGGCAACGGGAGAGTCCAGGCAGAGGACATTTCTAATTTACCTCTGGGTGCTTGGGGTTTAAGACAGTTCTGCTAAACAAATTGGACCCAAGTCTAAGATAGCCTCTCCTCATTTTCCAGAAGACAGTTTCTGTGCCTAATGAATTGAGCCTTTATTCTTACTGGTTCCATCCTATAGAACCAAAGTGAGACTCTGAAAAGCAAAGCGAGTAATAAAGCCCAGGTTCCAAAAGTGGGTTTCCAGTGAGGTATTTCTTTCTTTCTTTCTTTCTTTTAAGATGTAATCTCAAGTAGCGCAGGCTGGCCTCAAATTCACTTTGTAAGTGAGGATTACCCTGAACTTCTGCTCCTCCTGCCTCCATTACTGAGTGTGGGATTACAGGCATGTTCTATCACACCCAGTTTATGCTGTGCTGCTCATCACTCCTGCTTCCTCCTGGGGCTTCACGTTCTTGCCAGACAGGGATTCTCTCAACTGAGCCCTATCCCCATCTCTCCAGTGGGTTTTCACTCCTGGGCTCCCAACAGAACCAGATGGCTAGAAAAGAGACACTTCAGGGCCACAGTCTGGTTGGAAGGAGTAGTGTTTCCAGCATACACCACCCTTGAGCTCCTGCTTTTATTTGGTCGTGGGTCAATCTGGAGTGGTAGGAGAATGCTCTGGAGGTTTGGGAGGACAGGCGAAGTCAGCCGTGGCAGCGCCTATGTGAGCGGAAGCGCTCTGAATTCCACCCAGAGGTTATCCACGCCTCCTCCTCCACCTGCCCAGAGCTGTCATCAAGACCCACTTTAGAGGCAGAAGGGGTAGAGAGCAGGGATTTAACAAGCGGGGGAAGCAGGGCATTTTCTCTCTGTGATGCCCGCCTCCCTTCCCAGCTTCTCCCCTTCCGGCTTTATTCATTAACTGAACTGGATTTCTCCCACACCAGTGGCTATCCCGGAGCTGACTGGACAGGTTGTATCCATCCTATTTCCAACTCTCATCAAAGAGTCCTCTGGAGCCTGGAAGCTGTTGTGTCTTTCACCCAGGAGGAAATGAATTATGCACTGTAGGAGGTGGAGATGAAATCGCAGTTTCAAAGGTGGGGGTGTGCAAGGAGAAAGCAAGCCTGCGAGCAGAGGGCGGGAACTGGCGCACAGAGCGCAGGCGTGCTCTCCTCCACTCCTACTCCAGCAGCTCCAGAGGAGCCCTGGTGGGAAATGGGGGTGGCGCGAGAGCGCAGTAACTAGCGGGCTGGCTGCAAGTCCCCAGGGTATTTATAGCACTTCATCGCCATGGTACCCAGAAGCTTAAATTAAACTCTAGACCAACCACTAGAGATGCTGGGAGTGGGATGCTCTTTACCTGTACACTTGCAGGTTTGACCCTGAATCCTCAGATGAGCAAAGCACGTGAATTTTACAAACCGCCAGCAAGGATGTAGGGGCGTGGCTTAAACCCAGATAACCTGCCTCCACTAGGTGACTGGGTAGAAAAGACAGGAAAGAAACAGCAAACCATGGCTGCAAGTCGGTCCTTCCTTCATCTTGGTGGTTGTGTGAATTTTGGTAGGGAAGTTTCAGTTTCCCGAGAGTACTAATGCCCACTGGAACTCGTTATGTAGACCAAGCTAGACTCGAACTCACGGAAATGCTGTTGCCTCTGCCTCTCAGGCGCTGAGATTAAAAGTGTGGGTCATTACTCCGGCCTGGCTTGCTTATGGTCTGTGACAACTAAGGGAGATGGTGCGATGATTGACTTTAATTGTCAAGGAACTCTAGAGCCACCCGGAAAGAGTCTTAAGGAGGAATCTTCTAGATCAGGTTGGCCGGTGGGTGTGTCTTTGAGAGATGGTTTTCATAGTCTTAGTTGAGGTGGGAAGGCCTGTCTATTGTGGTGGGCGGCACCGTTTGGGTCCTGGAGGTGGTTAGCAGGGAGTGAGATGCGCATTATCAAATATGCGTGCGTTGGCTTGCCTCGGCTGTTGACTGTGACCAACTGCATTAAGTTCCCACTTGGACTCCCCAGCTGTGGCAGCTGTCATGCGAACTTTTAAGCAGAAAAATAAAACCTTTCCCCCTTAAAGTCGTTCGTCTGGGTATTTTTGTCTTAGCAACAGTAATGATCCTAGAACAGAAACAAAGGGCTCTGCTCAGTTCCGAGACTCAAAGTTCTTTTAAGGGCAGGAATTATGGTTTGGGATATGAAGTGTTCCAGCCAGGTGTGGTGGCACACACCTTTGATCCACGCAATTGGCAGGCAGAGGCTGGTGGAGGCCAGTGAGTTCAAGGGCAGTCTGGTCTACACAGTGAGTTCCAGATCAGCCAGGGTCACACAGTGAAATCCTGTCTCAAGAATGAATGAATGAATGAATGAATGAATAAGGCATTCCCCCCAAAGGCTTGGTACAGACCTGGGGGTACTGTCAATGGCAATTGGAACAAGACAGTGCTAACATCACCAATGTTTATCCACTGATGAATATTAAATATGCTTGGTTGGAGGATATGGGTCACTGGAGTTGGGGGTTGCTCTTGTCTCAATTCCCTTTCATTTTCTTCCTCCCTTCTTTCTTATGCTATGCTTCTGCCTCTGCACAGACTTAAAAGCAACAGAGCCAGCCCACTGAACCATCTGAACCCATGAGTCAAAATAAATCCTTTCTCCATGGTTTTCTCAGGTATGAGAAACAGTTACACACAATTGGTTTCTTTGCCTTTTTTTTTTTTTTTTTGTCTTCATGACTTGTTTACGAGACAAACCTTTTTTTGCTGGCTTCCTGTGTACCAGACAAGATGTTGTGACATGGAGCTGGTTTCTAGACTGGTCACAACTGAATAGACATGGGACACATAACAAAATCAATAAGCATTTGTAAACTGTTAACGATAACACGAAGGAAGCAGAGGGCACTGGAGGTTTTTGTAGGGTAGGGGTTGGCTGAAAATGGACATTAGGTAGGACCAGAAATGGAGGACAGGATGAGAGGTGACACGGAAGCAGAGAGGTGAAAGCCCAAGAGCATACCTTCCTAATGCTGTGACCCTTTGATACAGTTCCTCATGTTGTGGTGACCCCCCAACCATACAATTATCTTCACTGCTACTATAAAACTTCAGTAGTTTTGCTACTGTTTTAAATCATAATGTAAATATCTGGGTTTTTTGTTTTGTTTTGTTTTGTTTTGATGGTCTTATTTGTCTCCAAAGGGGTCGTTGCCCACAGGTGGAGAGCCAGATATGCTAAGGAGCCAAAGATACAGTGTGACCAACATGACAAAAAGAGCCCTGTGCTCACTGCTCTAGAAACAGTTGCTGGGTGTTCTCCCGAGAAGCTGGCGCTGGCTCTCACAACTCTCAAGGTCGTGATTCCAAGCATGTGGCTTCCTATACTGTCATCTCAATTCTCACTCTGACAATCAGAGTTCTGCTCCCTAGCCCTGGGTCAGCTGCTGTGACCTCCAAGGTCCAATACAGCCTAATAATCCTGTGCACTTTGCTTATTCCGACCTTCAGTTTTCAAACATCTGATCCCATGTCTTGGTGTAGATTTCTTTCTATTTCTCTTGCTTGTGATTCACTTAGCTTCCTCAACCTGTAATTTTATGCTTCCCCATTTAAGCCATTATTTGAGTCTTTGTACAGTTCCTACGCTCTTTTTTTTTTCCCTAGGACAGAATCAGGGCTTCCCTCCCTCTCCTCCTTTCCCTTCCCTTCCTTCTCCTCCCCTCCCCTTTCGTTAAAGAAAAAAAATCAAAACAAAGCTATTTCCTGTCTATTGTTCATATTTAGTAATTTCTATGGTTCTGTCTTCGAATTAATTCCTTCCTCCATCCTATCTTCTGTTCCTGGGCTAGAGAGCGGAGGCTTTTGTTGGTGCCTTAGAGAGAACCATAGGTGTTTACAGGTTGGCTGCCCCTCCAGGGCCAGTCTGGGGCATGTAAAAGGAAAACTGGAGGGACTTGTAACACGGTCATTTCTCACAGTGAGAGGTTCCCTGGTCACCCTTCTAGATTCTTCTCATATTTGTTTTACATATAATGTCCAAAGTTTTTTTTTTTTATCTAAGTAGTGAGAGATGCATCTACTCCATTTCCTGGGACGCAGAAGGCCATTGCTTACCGGGAACCGGCAAAGCTCGGTGTGTCTGAGTTAGAACTCACGCTCCTCTTTTCTGCTTCCCCATCCCCCCAGTTCCTGGTTCTCACAGCTACTTAGGCTGGAAGCATCAGCACCCAGCTTTTGTGGCCTCCTGTGTCTATTCCTCCTCTTCGACGCAGTCCCTAGCTCAAGCTCCTTTATCTGGCTTCTGACGTTTCAGTGATGTTGTACCAATCAACTATGTCCTCACAAATCTTTATCTTTCAGTGAACCTCTCTTTTTAAAAAAAATATTTTTAAGGCCGGGAGGTGATGGCTCATTCCTTTAAATCCCAAAACTCTGGAGGTGGAGGCAGACAGATCTCTGGGTTCGAGGCCAGCCTGGTCTACAAAGTGAGTTCCGTGACAGCCAGAAAAGTAAAGACATAAATTTTAAACGTATTTTAATTTTTTAAATTTATGGGTATGTTGGGTATTTGTGTGAATGTATGCCACACAAGAAGAGGACCTAAAGTTGCAGGAGGTGGTAAGCTGCCCGGTGTGTGTGTGCTGGGAACTGAACTCGGGTCCCCTACTAGAGTAGCAGGCATCCTTAACCGCTGGGCCATCTTTCCAGATCTCTTAGTTACAGGCCACCATTCCCTGCACCACTGAGAGCCTCGCAGCTGAGATTCTTCAACCGCGCTGAGACTGCCAGTCTGAGGTGGCCATCAGCTAAGCATCTCTCGTGGGGTAGGTGAGGGTGGGCTGACCCCGACCTTCATAACTTTCCGTCTCCTTCCCTCTCACTGTGCAGTGGGGCTGTGTGTCCTTCATGCAGAGAGTTCCCCGGCTTAGATGCGGCTTCTTCCTCGGTCACTCAGGGTTGGTCTGTGATCCCTTCTGTTTTCAAGAAGAAAAATCCGTTCCCACACTTCCTTTCCTGGACCACAAGCCTCAGTGAGGACAGAGTTCTTGGTTCTTCAGTTTGCTTTTTCCTTCTTCCCACACCTCCAGCTCCCAAGCCGGTCCCGCCACAGATAACCTCTGAGGACTGAGGACGGGATTGTGGTTATTGGGGTAGGGGGCTGAACCCTGGTCAGGGCCCAGGGCCTATTGTCACTACTTTTTGCCCATTTTTTCCTTCTTGTGGGGAGCAGATGGCTTTAGTCTGTTGGAATAATTAGGAGCCCATATGCCCTTAAAAGAAATCATTTGCCCATCTGTAGTGAGGAATGAGAATTATGCAGCATCCAAGGGTTCTGCATGAAGGAGTTTTGCCTTTGAGTTTGAAGTGTCTTCTACACTTCTTTATCTTTCTGGAGCTTGCTAACTAAGAAAATGTTAGAAAGAAACCAAATAACAATATGGGATCCACTGGGGATCCTGGATTTCTTCACAAACAAACAAACACTAGCAGGAGCATTCTAGAGATTACTGGAGAAATGGGGATACATACTGCGTTTCGGGCGGCCGCCATCGTGTCAGCATTAATCGTCGGGGGATTTACACTGGTATGGTAGTTATGCAGGAGAATAATTCTTCTACTTAGGAGCTCTCTGATGGCACATCGAGGAGTGCTAGGCTGTCTGTTCCAGTAACTACTGGACCATTTCAGAGGGAAGGAGAGAGTGTAATTGTGGCCAAAATGTTAACAGCTAACAAACAGTAACATAAGACATTGTGTTTGATTTTTTATTAAACTCCTGTCTAGTTACTCACAGTGTCTCATATGGAATATTTCCCCATCAATACTGGCTGAACTACAATAATAAGTACTAGGTTGTCTAAAAATGCACACTGAATTGCGTAAGCTGATCTATTGACTTCCTATCCATTAACTTTTGATTTGGAGCCTGGAGCAGCTTTCTGAACAATGAACCCAGCGGATTGCTATCGCACACTCTGTGAGCCATATGCTCTGAGTTCAAAATATATTTCGCAGAGCTTTTATTTCACAGAGCTTAATATTTTATAACAGATGCATTGATAAAGAAGAGGAAGCATGGGGAGGAACGTAGGTCAGCCCAAGCAAATCAAACTAATTCCGTGTGGCAGTGACTACTAGTCATAGCTCCTGGCCTGACACTAAGAAGGATGGAGTCCTCCCTTGTCCATTTCCTGGACAGGTCTTTCTGTGTCCCTGAAATAGCTCAGTGGCAGGTGCCTGATATCTACTCCACCATTCAGCACAAAGGGCCAAAACTTCTCTGAACACTGAAGGTGCTCACACTCTTAAAGGCATCTCATCATGACCATATGGGACCCCCAAGTTGGGCCTGAATACAGAAGCCCTCATATCCTACAGTAGAGGATTAGACCATCAGAGAAGTGTCCCCCCTGGGACATGGGCCGGGTACATGATGGAGCAGGCACTTGGTGGTCCTCGGATTCTGTGAAGCACGGGCTTCTCTGAGGGCCAGCACTGACCACAACAATGAAGACGGGGCCTGTTGGGCCCACCACCATACCATCCAGAACGCACCTGATCCCATCTGATCTTCAAAGCTAAGCAGAACGGCTCAGCACGCACTCACTCTGTACCAGGTGTGGGTCTGGCACTTCTCAAATCCCAAACCCATTCCGGCCTCTGAACTGCGGCTCCAGACTCAGGCCTGCTTGGCATAAACATCTAGGATGCTAAACATCTGGTGTAATTTAACCCTGGGCATGTAGAAGATTGTACCAGCCTGTGAGATCATAAGAACTTGGTAAAGTTCTAGATTAACCTAAGCAGGGATCTGTACACTGCTATTTTGAGAGTACGAGGACTCTTTTTCAAGTTCTCATGCCCAGTTCTACCATCCCAGAAGAGAAGCTAATTTCCAGTCAGCAGGTTAACAGGTAATGAGGTTGTCCCAGGGGAGGGGTACTTTTATTAGAGCAGGTGAGAGTCTAGATCAGCAGGGAAGCAATTCCCAGCTCTCCTTGGTATCACCTGGCACTGCCTGGAGAGCGTGCAGGAAAGTCCTCCCACCACGGGCCCGGGAACTCCCTTCCTCCAGGTGGTGGGGAAGCTGCCATCTGTGCAGCATCCTCTGGTACTGAGCAGCCAGGTTGGGTTCCACTATTGGAGCTTAGTTGCCAGGAAGCTGGCAAAGGGAAGGCTGGTGTTGTCGGGGATGGAAGTCAACGAGTTCCTCCATCTAGTGCCGCAGCTCACTCCCCTGGAGCCCATGGGGGTGAGCCAGAGGGTACCTAAGGTTAGAAGGCAGGTTGCTTGGAGTCTGACTTAGCACAATGAATACATGCCCCATCTCCCCAGTGACCCTTCAGTGAATGAATGGACGTAGCTTGTGTGCTCTGCAGTACTGAACTTAGGTGAGCAGCAGAGACTGAGATTTGGTTTTGACACCAGGGGCTGACTCTGACTCATCAATATCATATTTTCCACTAAAGACCAGATGAGCAAGATTCTTCCCACTCATTGGTACTTTTACAGCAGTGTGCATCTGTAGTCCCACCCACTCGGGATGCTGAGGCAGGAGGATTTCTTGACATCAGGAGCTTCAGACCAGACTGAGAAACACAGTGAGATACCCTCATCTCAAAAATCAACTAACCCATCAGACAAACAAATGAACCATTAATGTGGGTTGTATGTTTGTGACAGTGTGTGATGTGCTTGTCTGATTTTGCTGCTGCTGTTGTTAATTACATTTTAATTAATTAATTGTGTGTGTGTGCACATGCCATAACGAGTGTGTGGAGGTCAGATAATAACTTGTGGGAATTAATGATTGCCTTCTGCCCTGTGGGTCACAGGGAACAAATTCAGGTTATCAGGTTAGGAGGCAGGCACCTTTACCTACTAAAGGTGCCTGCCAAAATTTGACTTAATTTTGTGTGGGACAAGGTCTCACTGTTCAGCCCAGGTTGGTCTTACAGTCATGATCCTCCTACCTTGGCGCCCCAAATGTTGCGATCACATGAGTGAACCACCATGCCCAGGACAGAGAGTTTGCCACCACACAGGTCCTATGTAAAGCAAAATGCTTCAAGCAGGTGACATCCTTTTGTCTACCACCCCTTGCTGTGCCCTTGAATGGGGGTACCAGTTTTGAGCACAAACACCAGCTCACAATGTCATGAACTTGGCTGTATTTCTCTCCATATCAACAGCCCTGTTTGAACTCTACAGTAATGCCTGCAGCTGTGTCTGCTCTGAGACAGTGCCCTGTAGACGCTCCCTGCAGGGTTCCAGGATGGCACAACCATCTCCCATGGGGACGGGAGGAGGAGAATAGCACTTTCTGGACAGTGGTTCTTGCAGTAGTCTCCAGTCTTCCTAGTGTTCCCTCTTTTTAGGAATGGTGGCTTTCCGTTTCCTGGGAGATGGACGGTGGGCTCATTTGTGCATGAGACATTTCTCTGCTCTATCAAGAGTAATACTTGGGAGGGCAAGAAGGAGAGTGGGGCCCAGGGATGGGCAGAAGGAGTCTTGTCCTGGATGCTGACACAACTATGCCCTGGCTGATCCTACTGGGAGCTTGGGTAACTCTTTAGAGGCACCCCTCACTGCTCACAGAGGCAGGCAGCCAGGCCTTATGCCCTTGCACTGACCAACCAGCATGTCCTCACTGTGACTGCCCCCACAGTCCACACCTGGCAAGCCACCATGTAGCGGAGTACCTGGGTTTTGAATTAGGATCTGTAGCCACACTATAAGGACAAACCATACTATGTCCTGAACAGTTCTACTGTGAGAAGGTAAAAACATCCCCCTCTTAGGGAATCTGTTATCTTCTTGTTCTTCCATTGAGGGTGGTGTAAACAGGAGCATGTGGGCAGGTACATGTGCACTCGTGTACAAATACACATGGAAGCCAGAGGTCAACCTCAGGATGTCATTCCTTGGGTACTGACCACCTTGTTTCTTTTGAGACAGGATCTCTGTCCCTGGCCCGGGACTCTCTGAGTAGGTGAATCTGGCCAGCCAACCTCAGGGATCTGCTTGTCTCTGTGTCCCCAGCACTGAGATGACAAGCACTACCATGCCTGGCTTTCAAAACTGGGAACCGGGGATCGAACTTGGGCCCTGATTCTTGCAGATAATTTGACTGAAGTATCCTCCCCCACATACACTTCTACAGTTTGATGTTCATTTTTTGTTTACTGGTGACAGATATTTCTTGACCCTTGAGTGTCAAGGTGCCTACATACTAGAGCAACAGAGAAAGCTTTCACCCATGATCTTTCTTTCTCCTCCTCCTCCTCCTCCTCCTCCTCCTCCTCCTCCTCCTCCTCCTCCTCCTCCTCCTCCTCTTCCTCCTCCTCCTCCTCCTCCTCCTCCTCCTCCTCTTCTTCTTCTTCTTCTTCTTCTTTTCTCCTCCTCTTCCTCCTCCTCCTCCTCCTCCTCCTCCTCCTCCTCCTCCTCCTCCTCCTCCTCTTCTTCTTCTTCTTCTTCTTCTTCTTCTTCTTCTTCTTCTTCTTCTTCTTCTTCTTCTTTTCTCCTCCTCCTCCTCCTCCTCCTCCTCCTCCTCCTTCTACTTCTTCTTCTTGCAGTGGGATCTATTGCATTTATTCATTCTTGCATCCCTGCCTGCCCCTGCCTATCTCAGGATAATATGCCAATTCCCATAGAGAAAATGGTTCCATCAGTGATTTCAGGGTGCTGGTGTGGTGCCGTGATGAGCTGTATATATGCTCTCTTTTGTTTGTTTGAGACAGGTTTTCTCTGTTTAACAGCCCTAGCTGTCCTGGAAATTGCTTTGTAGAAAAGACTGGCCTCAAATTCACCAAGATCCACCTGCCTCTACCTCTTAAGTGCTGGGATTAAAGATGTGTGCTACCACTGCCCAACATATGTACTCTCTTAAGCAGGTGTCAGCATGCCTGAGTGTAGTCAGGTGTGCACATCAGCGGGGCATACACGGTGAGCTTGTGGGTAGTAGGTGGTGCTTATAGTAGTTAATGGGAAGGACTTGCGTGCCTTCCACCTGTGTTTAGGGCCTGGGGGTATTGAGTAGCTGCAACTATGTCTCTGTCATGCCTGTCTCAAGTATTTGCATCCACAGGATAGGCTTCTGGATATGAACCTTATTACTTGTTTTTTTTATTTTATTTTAATCTTTTTTTTTTTTAGACAGGGTCTACTATATAGCTCTGGCTGTCCTGGAACTCACCGTATAGACCAGGCTGACCTTGAACTCACAGATATCCACCTGCCTCTGCTCCCTCAGTGCTGGGATTAAAGGTGTGCACCACCATATCAGGGCTCTGAACCTCATTACTTGATGTGCTGGCCTTCAGTTCTCCCCATCTGTCAGGTTCCCTGCAGGCTAATGCAACAGCTTCAACAGGGGGCTTACAAGGATGGGATGAAGAGCTGTCCCAACAAGGAGCCTGCATTCAGGATAAGAGAGCTGGGTCTGGGAGAGCCTACTTCCACATCTATAGGAATCTCTGAGATGACACTGGAAGATGTGTCTCTTGTCCTTAGGCTAAGCAGAACTCACACTGGGCACGCGCCCCCTGGAGGAAGAAGTATTTTGGCCTTGCACCTTCTTCAGTTTTCATAACTTCCACCGGAGGTGGGGAGTATCCCTTCTTCCCATTTTGACAATAAGTAAACCTGGTTATGGGAAGTGTCAGATTTGTAGCAAGTATGATCCAACACTGCTGAGCTGCAAACTGATTCCAGGGACTGGAGAGACAGTTCAGTGGCTAGAAGCACTGGCTGCTCTTTCAGAGGACTTGGGTTCATCTCCCTGCAACTACATGGCGGTTCATCATTTTCTAATTCCTGTCCCCATCCATTGCCCTCTTCTGGTCTTCACAGGCACAGAACACATGATGCACAAACATATGTGCAGGCAAAACATACATATAAAATAAAAAATTAAAAGGGGTTGGAGACGTGACTCTGCACTTAAAAGCACTTGTTGCTTTTACAGAGGACCTAGGTTCAGCTTCCAGCACCCACATTAGTTCACAGTCATCTATAACTTCAGTTCCAGGGGATCAAAAGTCCTCTTCTGACCTCTGGGGATACCAGACACACACGGTGCACAGACATACACACAAGCAAAACAGGTGTACACATTAAGTAAATGCACCTTGTAAAAAGCGAAAAGAGGGCCTCTCTCCCCACCACTAGTCCATGCTACTCATCTTTTCGCTGCTCTGTTGCTTGATCTTCCACCCATCACAATGGAAGAATAAATTGCAGGGCTCGTCATTGACGATGGCTATGGCATATGTGGCAACAATTTCCATCGTGACCATGTTCCCATCCATCATCAGATGCACCCTACACCAGGGCTATCATGGTCATCATGGGCCAGAAGGACTCCTGTGTGGGGAATGAGGCCCAGAACAAGAGGGGTATCCCAGCCCTGAAGTACCCTATTGGGCACAGCACTGCCACAACTGGGATTACATGGAGATGATCTACAGTGAACTGTGGATGACCCAAGGAACACCTCGTGCTTCTGACCAAGGGCCCATGAACCTCAAGGCTAGCAGAGAGAAGATGACCCAGGTAATGTTTGAAGCCTCCAACACCCCAGCCAAGTATGTGGCCATTCAGGTGGTGCTGTCTCTGTATGCCATGGACTCTGGTAACAGCATCACACATAAGTGCACATTTATGAGAGCTATTCCCTTCCCTGAGTCATCTTGCATATGGACCCAGCTGATTGGGACCTGATAGGCTACCTTATGAAGACCCTGACTGTGTGGGGCTACAGCTTCACCACCACACTGAGTGGGAGATTGTGTGTGACATTAAGGAGAAACTATGTTATGTTGCTCCAGATATTGAGCAAGAAATGCCCACTGCTGCATCCCCCTTTCCTTAGAGAAGAGCTAAGAAGTCACCATCGACAACAAGCCATTCTGGTGTCAGAAGTGTTCTTCCAGCCCTCCTTCCTGGGCACGGAATCCTGTGGCACCTGTGAAACCACCTTTAACACCATCGTAAAGTATGATGTGGGCATTCCTAAGGACTTGTGTGCCAATGCAGTGCTGTCTGGTGGTGCCACTATGTACCCAGGCGTTGGTGACAGGATGCAGCAGGAGATCACAGCCCTAGCACACAGCATAACAAAGGTCAAGATCTTTGCCCCCTTCAGCTCAGGTTCTCAGTTTGAATTGGCGGCTCTATGCTGGCCTCACTGTCCACCTAGCACATGTGGATCATCAAGCAGTATGGCGAGCTGGGCCCCTCCGTCGTCTACCACAAATGCTTCTAGAGGAACAGCACAGTGCCAAGTGTCTGCTGCAGGGGCCGATTCTGAAGTATCCGTTTGTCTTAGCAAATGTACGCACCTCATGCTAGCCTCATGAAACGGGCATAAGTCACTGAAAAGGAATTTGTCCTTGAAGTTTGCATCCGATATCAGCTCTCGATCAGAGGACTTGCTCCTGCGTTGTGACCTTGTATTCAAGTTAACTGTTTCCTTGGTATACATGTAACACCCATGCATACCTTTTCTTGATTTGGTCCTTAGTCCATGTGGCACAATCACTTGGTGACTGAGGAGAGCAAGCTATGGAAGAGAAATTCCCAGACGGGTGGAGCTGCGTGAGCACTGTGCAGTGATCTGTGTAGGGTGTTAACCTACAGCTGGCTGTCCCAGGATTTCTGACAAGAGCTCCTGAACCATTTACCACTTCCCTCTTGCTGTCTAACAGCGAGGGAAAGTCCAAGCCTTAGGACCCAGTTTCCGTGCCGGTGTTTGCCTTCCTGTCCTATGGGTTGTTACTTGTTTTGTGTTGGGAACATTTGCATTGTCACCTGTGAACTTATTCACACTTTTAATTTGTGTAAGTTTTTTTTGCATCCAATTATTTAAGAAGTGACCAGTTTTGGGCTGGAGGGATGGCTCAGAGGTTAAAAGCACTGACTGCTCTTCCAGAGGTCTTGAGTTCAATTCCCAGCAACCGCATGGTGGCTCACAACCATCTACAATTCAATCTGGTGTATATGTAATAAATAAATAAATCTTTAAAAAAAAGAAGAAGTGACCAGTTTTGGTTTTCTATGGTTCAGTGAGAACATTAGGCCCTAGAATCATGTCATAGGGCAAAGAAAAATAAAATTGCTGCAGTAACTGGCAAAATAAAATAAAAAAAAGTAAAAGGAAAAACTGGGAACAGGGATGAACCCCCCCCCCCGTCCACATTTGTTATTCACATTTTACCAACTCCCTCCAATTGCCTTATTGCCTTGAATGCTTGCAATGTGTTACTTAAACACACATAGGTGTGCTTTCTCCGTGTCGCCCATACTCTGAGTCACGCATGCACATACACGCAGACACAGATGCAAGCTGATGCTCACTGGGCATTCAGCATATGCTGCCTTGCACACGGGCAGGCACACAAAGCATGCTGGAACTCTCTGGGGCTAGAAGGATGCTGCTGTTGCTGGAGGCCCCAGGTCCCACATGCTGTCCTGCACAGTGAAGTCTGTGTCCTGTCCTGAGTTTACTTTAGCAGGTCAGACCTTCTCCTGGCTCGTCCTTCTTTCATAACCATTGGAATCGGGCTGGTCACCCCACCTCACCTCACAGGCTGTAAGGACCAAGACACACTCGAGCAGGTTTGTGAGGGAGGGAAAGCGATGGGGCAGATTGGAGCTCCTGAGACTGCCATCTCCTCAAGGCAGTTCCCTGAGACTTACCAGCTGGGGACGGGTGGACAGCAGTCCAGTCTCTCTGGAAGTGTTATGACTGCGTCTATGGCTGCATCCTCAGGACTTGCCCAGAGAACATTATTGGAACATCATTAACATACCATCACCCTTTAGTCCCAGCACTCGGGAGGCAGAGAGGCAGGCACATCTCTGTGAGTTTGAGGCCAGCCTGGTCTATAGAGCTAGTTCCAGGACAGCTAGGGCTACACAGAGAAACCCTGTCTGGAAAAACCAAACCAACCAACAACCAACCAAAAAACCCACACCATTACACGGGACTCTATGGGGCTGTATGATCCTTGGCATGGGACATGACAGGATGAAGAAATGAAACATTGCTCTGCCACCTCAGGCCCCAAGGACCCTTCCTCTGCCCCTGGGCAAAGGTGCATGGAAAACCCTGGCTTCCTCTTCTCTGATCATCCCCTCATGCCTATTGCTCTGGTAGCCAGCAGTGCAACACACGCATGGGGCTGTCCCTGGCTGTAGGCAGTCCAGACACTCCGGCTGCAGAGCCCTCAGCTTTGCCCCTTCCACACGGCTCCCCACTCCCAGGCTGGCTGCGGGTAGAGGAGGAGCTGGAGGGAGTTCCGGTAGCTTTTTCTTCCTCAGTGGGATAGTCGGCCACTGAAGATCCTAGAGCCTTATAATCCCAGTACTTGCAAGGCTGAGGCAGGAGAACTGCCATTGTTCAAGGCTAGCTTGGGCTACATAGTGAGAGTTAGGCCAGCCTGAGGTATAATGTGAGACTTTGTCTCACACGTAAATAGATAAAGAAAGCTCCTGGGTGTTGTAGCCTAGAAGAGGGAAATTGGGGGGAAGGTTCCAGAACACAGGGGAGCATAGGTTAATTGGCCTTCCGCCTTCTGAAATCCAAACCTTGTGGGAATGAGGGGAGGGAAAGCAGAGGTGGGGCATGGGAATAGGTGTAGGGGGCAATGGTTCCCCAGTGAGGATGATTATACCATCCAGCAGTGTCAGAAAGGCTGCTGCAGCCAGGCACGCAGGGGTATAGTGTGTGTGTTACTGGCATGTAATAGGTAGAGGCCAGGGATGCTGCCCCCCCCGTGTGTGTGTGTGTGTGTGTGTGTGTGTGTGTGTGTGTGTGTGTGTGAAAGTCACCAGTCACCCGACAGCCCCCCACAAATGAGAATCCACCTGACCCCACGTGTCACTATCCCAGACTGAGAAAGGCTGCCCTAGAACACAGGATGGGCCAGTGAGCGGAACCTCCGCTGACAGTTTCTCACAGTGACAGCAGAGCACGTCCCCCAAGTCCCCCAAGAGTAGGAAGGAGAGCAAGACTCAGCGCAGAAGAATGGAGGACTTCTTGTCCCACCACGATGACACGGTCCTGTTCAGAGGAAAACTCCCGTGGCTGGTGCTGAGCGTGGACGTTGTGCCTTCCCAGAGGACAGGGAGGAAGGGCGTGGGTGTGCTAAGGGTGCCTGAGTTGAACTTCGCTGCGGTTGTGCCAGGCGCCTCTTGGGCTATTCCAGGTGGGTGTAGCTGGTGTCCCATCCCTCCTGATCTCACTCTGTGCCCAGCAAGGCAGTCGGTGTCCCGCCTCTTTCCTTAACGCCTACATTGTTGTGTAGCCTATTGGCAGGGCTCCATTCTCAAATGACTGGTTTATTTGTCACACACACCCCACCTCTCCACAGCACGCAACTTCTTTTCCTCGGTACCCCTAATGTGCGTGGCCCTACTAGGGACAGGATAGACAAAGGGGTGCGTCAGCAGCCCCTCAGCCGTTAGCAGGCAGTAGTGATCTTTCTGGGGCTCCTCCCACTTCTCGCCATTTATAATCACAAAGTTAAAGTTCTGAGAAACAAAGGGAGGAGCCTCGGTTCTCTGCTGTTGCCTTGGTTACTACAAGGATGCAGGCTCAGGCTGTAGCCACCATCTTTCTCTCGGGTGGAGTAGAGAAAGGCCATATCCCAAGGGAAGCAGAACTGAGTGCTGCAGTCAAGATGGGCATCCTGTGGACATCCTTTCAATCCTGAGTCTAGCTTGTGGGTTCCCAGTGTTGCTTTATTTTACTTAATTTTTTATTTTATGGGCACTGGTGTTTTGCCTGCATGTATGTCTGCTCAAGGGTGCTGGATTCCCTGGACCTGGAGTTACAGACAGGTGTGAGCTGCCATGTGGGTGCTGGGGATTGAACCTGGGTCCTCTGGAAGAGCAGCCAGTGGTCTTAACCCCTAAGCCATGCCCTCCTAGTGTACTTTAAATGTGGGTCCAGTCACGGATGAGGAGGCCAAATCTCTTGGCTAATACTGCGGTGCCCTCTGCGGCCAGGAGCTGGTCTGTCCCTCTCCTTCATCCTTTCTCCAAAAAAGGCAGGGCCCTTTATAACAGGCGTTATGTCAACATTCCTGTCACCATCAACACAGGTTTCTTCAGGCCACCGTCTCTCACCGAAGAATAAACCCGCATGCTTTTGGTGAAGGGGGGGGGTTGAGATAAGGACTCATGGAGGGAGTGACCGAACCTGGGGACAGAGATAGTCACTGACATCAGGAGGCGCCGTGTCCAGCCATTTCAGTGGGGCCTAATCTGCTCTGGGGCTTGATTTATGTGGCCTCCCTGGGCCTGTTCCATTTGAACCTGTGCGATGTTCAAATGAGGTCAACCCACTTGGTGACAGGGTCTGATGGAGCCTGTGTCCCTGGATTTGAACTCAGAGGGTGAAGAGGCCAGGGTGGAAGATGAACAGAAGGCTAGAGGAGGTGACAGAGGTTGGAGACAACGTCTCACACACTCTAAGTTGGGTGGAGGGCCAGGGACTTTTTTGCTGAAGGTGGAAAAAGTCATAGTACTGGCTACTCCTATGAAGCAGCCGTCAGCGGCCTGCTCATTATAACAGCTGGGGGCTGGGGGCGTTCTCATGCTCACTTCACAGAGAGGAGGTCAGGGAAAGTGCTCAGACTTGGCTGGAGACCCGGGGGCAATTGGCATTTAAACAAGTTTTTCTTTGAGACTGTCTCACATAGCCCAGGTTGGCCTTGAACTCCCGGCCTCATGATCGTGTACTTCTAAGTGTCGGGATTACAACAATGTTTCTATCCTTCCTTTAGGAATGAGAAAAAGTGAAGTCCTGAGGAGAGGTGTGAAGGACATCTGGAAATGTACCCGGTCTGTGCATGAGGAGCTGCAATAAGAATCGGTCTGTCTGTTCCCTGAACTGCTCTGCAACCCGGCTTCTTGGTACCCACCATCTCTTGGCAGGGCCAGGTTCTCTTTCCAGAGCCAGGTTCCAGTAGGCAAAGCCGCCTCACGCCAAACGCAGAGCCTAGCAAGATTTACTGGGAAAGGCTGCCACCTAGTGGCCAATGGGTACTACACTTCTGGGAGGAGACCAAGGCTTGGGGACGCTGGGCTTTGGAGACTAGGTGTAGACAGTGGGAAGGCTGGGGGAGGCCATTGAAGGGCGTCCCCATAGAGTGCCAGTGGAGTGTGGGCGGGACGGAACAAGGCTGCCTAGCTGTCTGAGGACTCAGCATGGGGTGTGAGCCGGGGCGAGCAGAACTGTCCTTGTAAACAGCTGCCCTCTTCTGACTCCCTTCCCTCAGGGTAGCATCCTTTTGCGAGGGCTGGACGAAGTGAAGGACCTGGAGCAAGACTTTGGCAGGATTCCTGCTTTAGTTCAATTCAATCAGACATTGTCACCAACTCCAAGAAGTTACAGACCCGCCCCTCCCTAACCAGGCTGGGGACCCCGGGAGGCCCTCCCTCTCCAGCCTTTCCTGCCCTCTTCTCGCTCTCTTCTGATAACACCCACCCCCGCGCGCGCTCATTTCTGCGCATTTATAAGCACTCCACACAAGAACCTCACAGCCGTGAGCAGAGATGGCTCAACTCCTAGCCTGAGTCTCATGGCTGTCCTTTCGGCTTCCAGGTTGGGGAGGGGCTCATCTCAGGCCCCGCCCCTCCTGCCTTAAATTGCTTCCCCGTGCTGCCAGCAAGTAAAGACACCCAGGGCCCTCAACACCTGGCTCCTAATTTAGCTCAGGTTTTAGGAGAGATCCTGATTGAGTGGGCTTGCAGCTTCTGCCGAGAAGGCTCCCAGGCGATCCCTCCATCTCGTTCCTCGGTGCTGGGGTGAAACCCAGGGCCTTTGTGCTTGCCAGGCAAGCCTCCATCCCTGAGCTACACAGCCCTCATTCCCCAGGTGATGTCTCAGGCAAGCTCACTGCAGCCTTCTCACCTTCTGGCGGTCTACTTGCTGATTGATGGTCTCTATCTGGCTCGGTTTAGCACTAGCTCATTCCCTGGCCTTCTGGCCCGCCCGCTGGTGTCCAGCTCGGATGCTCATGGAGACAACAGGGTCTTCTCTCTGCTTCCTGCCCTAGCTTAACTTCTCCACCGGCTATGCCTTCACTGTGTCCTGCGACTGCTTTGTGAGCCTCACACTTGATGGAGAGGTTTCTGAGCAGGTTTTATTCGTCTTTGCGTTGCCAGGGACGAACTGTGCCTGGTGGCCCGGAAGGTCGGTAAGTGGATAAATGCCCGAATGGAGGTTTCCCACTCAGACAGCCAGACTTCATGCTGCTGAGACCCTTGACCTTCAGTATCTCACTCTTTCTGACAGCCGTCCGTTTAAGGCTGTGAACGAGGGTCAGATTCTGAAAGCACTTGCTGGAGCTCCCTGGACCTGGGAGGGTGGGTGGGGAAGACTTTTGACAAAGTGACAACAGTGTGTGTGTGTGTGTGTGTGTGTGTGTGTGTGTGTGTGTGTGTGTGAAGACCCAATCCCTTAATCCTGCCTAGCTGTGTGATGAGAATCCCCCACCATGACACTCTTTTAAAAACCTGTGCTTGGGACAAAGGTTTAAACAAGATAACAAACAAACAAACAAGCAAACAAAAAGCAAAAATCCCCAAATAAAACAACAACAACAACAACAACAACAAAGCCCCAAACCAAACACTTACCATCTCTCATTTAATCATCACCGGGTTCACCCCAGAGACACAGTGCATTACTATGTATAGGTGAAATGAATTTTCTTAGGGGGTGTTATTTTGTATTGAGTTTATCCCTCTAAACAGCTAATAATTTTTTATCTAACTGATACACATAACTTCTGGTTTCCACAGTTTTCGATTTTAATTTATCGTGTATATGCATGTATGTCTGTGCAGCACATGCATGTAGTCCCTGCAGAGGCCAGAAGAGGGCACTCCCTCTCCTGGAACTAGAATTACAGCTCATGAGTTTTCATGTAGATGCTAGGAATTGAACCTGGGTTCTCTGGAAGAGCAGTCAGTGTTCTTTAACCACTGAGCCATCGCTCCAGCTCTCCCTCACACTTCTTTTTTTCTTTAAACCACACAGTCTCACTATGCAGCCCCGAATGGCCTGGAACTTGCTATATAGACCAGGCTGGGCTAGACCTCAAAGAGATACATGCCTGTCTCTGCTTCTGCAATGCTGGGGTTAAAGGTGTGCACTACTACTAATCCTGGCCACCTTCCAAGGTTTTGGCTTCTTTTTGCAGTGCTGGGGATGGAGCCTGGGCCTTTGCATGGGTTAGGCAAATGCTGTAGCACTGAGCCACATCTCCAGCCCCGTTCCCACATTCAGCGGGTAGCTGAGTCAGAACTGGTTCCCAGGCTTAAAAGACCAGTGAACTGTCCAGCCTTTCCAGAGCTCTGCATCCGTCACTGTCCTACCTTGAGGAGAGGCAGAGGATTTTTTTAAAAATGATTTTCCTTCTCCTATAGCTGTATCTCTGTGGTGTGCAGTGTGGGGTTGGACCGGCTGGGACATAACAGGAAACGTAGGGACATTTCAAAGATTATGGACCCCAGAGAGATGTTTGCCTGCTTGTGAAATTCTTCTGTCACGTGAAGCACTCAAGAAGCTGTTGGTGCATAGAAGCCTTGGCCTGGGACCAACCCCCTGAATCGCTTTCCCAGGTACATCTCACCCCCTGCAGGCTCCACCACCAGCACCCGAGGCTGCTCTGTGATCACGTCTGCAGCTTCCAAGACCCACAGAAAGAGCCATCTCGACCTGCCTCCTGAGGATGGCAGCCTTGCCCCAGTCCATCTGTGGGATCAGGCTGCTTACACTGCTTCCGAGAGGGGGGCTCCCAGGGCAGTGTCCCTTTTCGGGCTTGCCTTATTAATCACAGCTTGTTCTGCTGGTGGTTCCTGAGGCCTGGTTTAAGTCAGGTTAACCCTGCCTTCCTTTCTTTCTGCTTGTGGAGGCCGCTTAAAAAAACGGCCTGGATGACCAGGAAGGCAGCAGATCTCAGGAGGGTCACAGGAGACAGGCCCAGTAGCCACATTTCCAGGAGAAGTTATGGACACAGGAGTTTGAAGTCCGATTTCTCTGCGTACCTGATGGGCACTGTCCATTGGCATTCCCCACCTGCATGGGAGAGCAGTCTGGAGTCCCCCCTGCTCAGCTGACCTCCGTATTCTCCTCTGAAGTGGTGTGTTACCTCTGCCTTAGGTTGACGGTCCCCTCAGCCATGCTCTCGTCTCGCTTGTGAGACTGTACCAGCTGCCTCTACCGATTCTGCACACCTTATCTACAGTATTTGCTCCTGACACCGAAACGGATGTCTTCCTGCTGCTACAGATGTTCAAAAGAAGCCAGGCTTCAATGTGCGTACATTCTGAACCCAACCAGCTTTTCTGTGTTCCTGCCTCACCAGTCACCCGACCCATCCTCGCTCTCTCTACCATACAGTTCCTCTGTGGTCTCTGGTCTCTGCCTCGGGAATGGGGTCCCTCTCTTCACCTGGCTAACTCCTGCTGGCCTTTCAGCTCCTGCTGCTGCTTCACCAACTTCCTTCTTGGCACTGACACACCCCTGCCATTTTTATTGCTAGAGCCATTCTTGGCCTCCTGTCTCCCCTTTCATCTGACTGGAAGTTTTACGGGGTGGCGTGAGCTCCTGTTTGTGTCTTCTTTTCTTCTGCACCCCGGCCCTGAGCCTGGGCTCTGTGATGAGTTCTCAGGAAGATGCGGTTTGTTGAATGAAAGGTGAGGGTTCCATGGGAATACTGCATTGCAGAGCCCTCAGGGCTGAGAGCAGCAACTCAGGAAGCACAGGTTCATATCTGCTGTTGACGCTATTTTAGTTGGAGAAGTGGTGTAAAATGAAAACAAATTAAAAGCCAAAAGGGCTCTTGTCACTTGAGTTGCCCAACGTGTTTAAGTTTGAGGGCAAGTTGATCCAGCTGGGAAGAACAATGTGTGAACATACAGTGTGCAAAGGGGGTGATTGTGGTCACCCGGATTTTCTGCTATTGACTTTCGTAACTAGAAAGTGGTGACAGATGCTGGGAGTGGGCAGTACACACCTGTAATCCCAGCACTTGGGAGACAAAGGTGGGCAGATCGCTGTGAGTTTGAGGCCAGCCTCTTCTACAAAGTGAATTTCAGGACAGCCAGAGCTGTTACACAGAAAATGCTGTCTCAAAACAAACAAACAAACAAACAAACAAACACAAAGTGGTGACAGAGAGGGGTCCAAGTATCCCAGAAGGGCTTGAGGCATCTATCCATACACACCCAGATCCGAGGGTCTTCACAGCCCCACACATCAAGGCCAACTTCTCCTGTCTGCTGGAGGGGTCTGCAGATACAAGTAGAGAAGTCTCAGAGTCACCAGAGAATTTGGGGGTGCACACTAAGATGCTCCAGAGTGAGTGTGGGGGCACACATCTGTCATCCCAGCACTTGTGTGGTGGAGGCAGAGGGATTAGATGTTCAAAGTCAACTTTGACTACATAGCAAGTTTGAGGTGAGCTTGGACTATGTGGAACTCTGGCTCCTTCCTCTATTCCTCACCATAAAACAAAACATAGCACAAACAAAAGGAGTCCTTCCTCCCAAACAAAACCCCAGGCCACAATAGAAGAAAAGGCTTTTCCGTGTGGTCCACGATCATCCCTAATCCAAACATCACAAATCTGAAGTTTTTGAACACAGATACAAGGCCATAACTAGAAAACTCCAAACCGTGAAACTCTGTTTATAGGCACCAAATTATTAAAAAGCACTGTGTCATCAGGTGTGGTAGCACAGTCCTTTAATCCCAGCACTTGGGAGAAAAGGCATGCAGATCTCTGCTAGTCTGAGCTTGATCTTCATAGTGAGTTCCTCCAGGACAGCCTGGGCTACAAAGAGAGACCCTGTCCCAAAACAAAACAAGGGACTGAACACTGTACAATGACCTCCATTCTCTGTGTATAATATATGTGAACATGAACTTCATGCTTGGATCTCTTAGTATATATGTGATCTCTTTCTAAGATCTGAAAAAACCAAAACCAAAACAACAACAACAAAAAATGAAAGAAAGAAAAAAGGAAAAGAACATCAAGGCCCTCGCTCTCCTGGTTCCAAGCTTTTAGGATAAGGGCTCCTGGACCAGCGTGGGCTCCGAGCATCCATCGCAGCTGCTCCGGTTCCTCCAGCCTCTACCGCAGTGTAAAGCATTTCCACAGAAGACCAGTGTCCACAGGAGTTTTAGAGACTTTATTTATGTATAAACAATTTAAACACTTTGCCATAAATTATCTTTGCCTGTCCCTAGTCTTTGCTTAGCAGCAAATTAAAATTAATATAAAAACTCGATGAACAATTCATACATGTATATTACAAAAAAGTTCCTGTACCAAAGTTCTTATTAGACTTTTTTTTTGTTTTTTTTAACTTTTTAAAATTTTTTTGTTTTTATTTGTTTTTTATTTTCTCTCCTCGTGGTGACTGTCATGTGATTGTCTCAGTTTCTGGACCAAACAAACACACTAATAATTTTAAGTCTGAAACAGTGATTGTGCCGTGTGGCATATGTATGTACAGGGCGATCGGAAGTGGTACCGTTAGCAACAGAGTCACAAATGTCGCACCTCTACCGCAACTGATACCCACAAACTACGGAATCTAAACAGACTACACCCTGTAACTGCGTATTACTGTCCACAATGGAATCTCCAAAGACAAAAAGAGTATGAGACTTATGTGTAGTGAGTATAGCCACCATTTTGAATTAAATTTTACACTCTGCGCTCAAATAAATGGGCTCAGGCCTGACTAAGTGGAGACCTGAGGGTTAAGTGCCGGACGGTATTGTTTCACTTTTGACTGCCGATAGCAATTCCTTTCCTTTTTCTTTTTCTTTAGAAGCTTTTCCAGTGCTTGTTCTTCACTCTTGTGCCCCCCCCTCCCCAGGCGCTACACACAAATCACCCCCAAAGTCGTGTTTTTAAATGCACCTGTATTTGCTTAAACGAAAACGTCGGAGGTGTTTCTCCAACCATCAGTCTGAGTCGCCCTCAGCTGGTCTGGTGACGCCGGCCCTTGCGAATGTTCCCGTGTTGCTCACGTGTGAATGAGTGAGGTATTAGGATATGAGGCCTTTTCGTCTTCATCTCTTCGTTTGTACGGTCGGTGTGTTTGTCTTTTTTGTTTGCTCTTTTTCTAGTTTTGTTTGTTTGTTTGTGTTTGTTTTCTGTTTCTTTCCTTTTGGCTGTTCTGCGTCTCTTTTCTGCGTTAGACCCGGAACAAGTGGGTCATATTTTAGGGGAACTTGAAACATTTTGTGTGTCCGTTCATTCATTCATCCTTTTTGTTTTGTTTTCCTCAGAATTTGTGGCCGAGCTCTAGTCTACTTCAGGATGAGGGACTTTGCTCTTGGACAGTAGCATTTGAACTCAAAAAATGTGAGCTTTCTTGCCACTTGGGATCCTAAAGCAGCCTGGCCTCAGTGCCCCTGTTAGGTCTTCGTCTCCTTAGGAGAGGAGGTCACAGTTGCTCCTGCTGAGCCACCCAGAAAAGAGGTGGCAGCAGATTATTTTGTTACCTCTTTCCCATCTCATTCTGTCTTAAGAACTGGATGTTGCTGCTACTGTCTGCCAGCTCTGGGTACTGTTCCACTGGAAGCACGTAATAGCCCTCATAACCTTGCACCCGTCCCGTGCTTAGGAGTTGCTGCTTCTCGCCCTCCGTCCACAGGCGGCTGCCCTCTCTCCCGTCCCTGGCTTTCTGCTGCTCCTTGGCCCAGGCAGTGCCCAGGGCCCTCTGCCTCGCTTGGTCCAGGACTCGGGCCTTCTCTTCGTCCAGTGTGTCAGGGGTGAGGCCGTATCGGATGCTGAGCAGCAGTGTGGAGTACTGGAACTCAATGTTGGTGAACCTTCGAGTCCTGCCATTCACCAGGAGCGTGGGCTGTGACACGGTCACATTCACCCCACTCTCCAGCACCTTGCGCCCAATGGTGGTGCCCAGAGTGACCAGGTCACCATCGGCTGCCCCGATCTTCACAAAGTAGTGCGTGTCCTTGCCCTCGATGCTGTAGTGCATCTTGTCCAGGTAGTAGGCGTTGTTCAACACAGATGCCACCTTGCGGCTGTCCTCACTGGCGATGCTGGACACACCTGTGGTCACCCGCCCTTCTTTGATGGCAAACATGATGCCTTTGCCGATAATGGGCGTCGTGGTAGCAAACCAGTGACCTGCTTTCTCTCGGATGCTGGCATGGAGCTTTTTAGAGATGACCTGTCCTTCCAGAGCCAGGAAGGCCTGATTATGCCTCTCCGTGGTCTGCTGGACACCCGTAATGAGCTGTGGGCACAAGTCAAAAGGGAGAGGTCAGAAGGTAGCCTGGGCAGTGTGTGTAGCAAAACCCACCAGATGGATGCTGAACACTTCTCTGCCAGGACTGATGTCTGTGCGAACACGTATTGATACATCCCTGCCTTTTTGTAACCAGGGTAGACTGGCTGGTTCCCAGTCCCCTAATGGGGTGCTCTGCCTATCTTGTCACCACGCCACTCACTGAAATGTGTGAAAGCAGGTTCTCCACCTAGCCCAAGTCTGTACCCAGGCTGTGCACCCCAACTGTGGGCACCAAGGGCTATTTTGCACTTGTGGTGCAGCAGCTGCGTGGCACACTTCAGACACAGGGATGTCCTGATGTGGGGATCCGGTGTCCGAGCAGGGGGCAGCCCTGTTGCTATAACCTGCCCTGCTCCAAAACAGGTGGCTTGCGTAGTGACTGCCTTTACTCAAAGTGAGAGCAGCCACAGATGGATATCTGGGACCGGCTGCCCTGTTAGTAAAGCAGTTCTCAGGCCACCAAGCTGAGGCTGCGTTCTAGCCAGGTACTCTAGGTGATTTGTGTGCATATTCATATTTGAGAGCTCGAGGCTAAGAGATCCAGGCTGTGAGGGCCAGAGGGAATAACCCCCTCCTCCCCACTTTGAATCCATTGCTTTGGATCTCGGCCCTGGTTCTGCAGAGGAGTGAAATCACCATTATCTCCTTGGCCTTGAGTTCTCCACTCACAAATGACAACTTGTCTCAATTGGTGGTTGGGGGACAGGCTGGAATAATGGAAGAGGCTGTGTTTGGGAGGTAACAGCACTTAGATAAATGAGAGAAATGATGGCTATTCATCCGCTGAGTGGTCCCCGAGGGGCAGGATGGAGAGAATGACGTTCTCAATTACCCAGCAGCTCCTCCTTGCCTCTCTATAGTCACACAATCTGGATGACTATTCAGAGCAGCCGAGACCTTCTAGACTTCCACAGAGCAGAGCCCCAGTCCTGTATCAGGGGGTCAGCTCAATGCAGTTCCCACACTGCCCATCTGCTTGTGGCCGAGGTCTCAGCTGCACCCAAATTGAAACTGACCACCCTTCGGTCATCAAAGAAAGACCCAGGCACAAATTATGTTCTGAAAACTCAATCTGTATGCATTTGGGCCGTAACGTGCTGAGGTTTTATGTAGGGCATAAAAATGTTCTTTAATGGGACAGAAACTGCAAACCACAGTTTTATTACATCCCATAAAAGCTGAAAGGGTTATGATCTTACAGCAGTGCAGATGGCAGGGTGCCACTGGATTTCTCTGGGCTATTGTTAATCAAGGAGCGACCGGAGGGTAGACACTGAATAGATAATGATACCACAATTAAGGTAATCATTGAGGCTAGGGAGAAATATGGGCCACCCTAGAAAAGGTGGCAGTGGCATTCTCTTCACCTGGGAAGTCTCTGCTCCGGTGTAGCTTTTATACCCAGCCTCAGTGTTCCTTTCCCAACAGGCCCCCAGCTCCCGTGTGGCTCTGTGTATGAAAGGGAATGAAGACTGTTATTTGGGTTCTTGTCAAGAGCCATCCCCTGACCTTGGTACTCACCTGTCCATTCTCACTTGCTTGACTTTCTGACAATTCGTAGGGGGGAGGCACAAAATACATTTTGGCTCTTGGGAATCCAGGAATGATGTTGCTGAGCTGAAATCCAAACATCACAAGCCAGCTTTTCACATCTATGGCAGAAGCAAAAACAAAGACGTCTGAAATCACAGGGGTGGGAGGGAGGCTGCAGCAGATCTTGCAAAAAAGAACAAAATAAAATGGGTGGCTGGGTGTAGGCTCTAACAGAAGAGGGTGTTAATATCTGACAACCAGCTCTCAAAACAGGAACCAGACGTTCTTTAAGAAAAATTTTTTAGTTTTGTCCTATGTGTATTAGTGTTTTGCTTAATGCATGGCACCCATAGAGGCCAGAGGAAGGCATCAGATCCCCCTGGAACTGGAAATTTAGATGGTCGTGAGCCACCACATGAGCGCTGGGGACAAACCAGGGTCATCTGCCCGAGCAGTAAGCACTCCTTAGCTGCTAAGCCACCTCTCCTGGCCAGCCGAGAGCTTCCTTATATGTGTCCGAGGAAGATGTCCCTCCCAATGTGGCCATTGAGAACCACCATGTTGTGATTACAAAGACCAGTTGTGGAATGGACAGATCTGACTTCAAGCTCCCTTGCTCTGTGACCTTGACTAGATTTCTGTCCCTCTGTTAACCTCAGGTCCTTCAATTTTAAATTGTTCCTATCTCGTTTGGGTTGATATAAGGACCAGAGAATAAAACACATGTAAAGAACTCACTATGGAGTCTGGTGCATGGACAACTCAACTAGCATGAGTTTCATTTGAAGTGGTTCATATGAACTATTTTGTTTGTTTGTTTTTTGGAGACAGGGTTTCTCTGTGTAACAGTCCTGGATGTCCTAGAACTCATTTTGTAGACCAGGCTGGCCTGGACCTCACTGAGATCCACCTGCCTCTGCCTCCCAAGTGCACCACAACCTCCTGGTTATGTGAACTATTTTTAAAAGAATTATTTATTTATGTACTTCATGTTTATGGATGTTTTGTTGGCGTGTACATACACACACTAGAAGAGGAGATCGGATCCCATGGGACTACAGTGATAGATGTAGCCACCATGCTGGGAATTGAACTCAGGACCTCTGGAAGAGCAGCCAGTGCTCTTAACTGCTAAGCCATCTCTCTAGCACCCTATACAAAACATTACAGGCAGTGTGTCCAAAGCTGGAGGCAATGACCGACCAGGGGGATGAGTGCTGATTGTGAACATGATGCAGGACATTTAGGCTGGAGCTCTGCACTGAGGCTGGCTTACTGGGGAACGTCTTCTTCATGACAAATGGACTTTTAGTTCTTGAGCCCATTTCTCTAAACCTGTCCCTCAAAGAGAACTCAAGAGATGTGCCCCATTCTAGACGAACATCCCAGCCGCTACATCTGCACTTATATCACGTGTCCCACACATCTTGTGGACAGCCCCAGTTTTCTGAGTAAGAACTTCCCCTCAGGCCTCCCGACCTCCTTCCACCATGATCCAGGGAGCCCTGTGCTCATCCCTCACTGCATCCCATGTTCTCCAGAGCCACCAGGCTGGAGTCCGGAAGGACGGGGCTCATTAGGCTCCCCATTCCTATTCACAAAGGTGCCCCGAGATCCGGCCTCACACCTGGGCTTGCCTCTTTCCTGCTCCCTTTGCACCTCTCCTAAGTTCTGAAATATTCCACTGGACCCCCGGAGTTCAAACCTGCCTTTTAGGAAAGCTTTCTGTGTCTTCAGATTTTAATGGTCCTTTTCCCTTCTTGCCACAGTTCAAACTATCTTTTCCCATAGAGCCTGAGTCTCCTGGCCCATTGACTACAGCCTCTGGACCACGGCTGACCTTGGGCTACTCACCCGAATTCTGTAAAGTGTTCTGCCTCTGTCCGACTCTGAATTAATTCTTGGTGATTTCATTAGACAAGTAGTTGCTCCTTCTAACCCCTTGGCCCCTTAGTTCCCTGACCTCCTCTCACATCTCAACTCTGGACCCTGATAATTCTGATCCTCCTGTATGTTAGTTTCATATACAACTCTCTGGCTACAGCCTCAGCTCTCTGGCTCATTATCCAACACCAAGGGCCTTTCAGCCATCTGTCCCAAACTCCCTTTCTCTGTTCCTCAACTTCCTGCTCTTTGTTCTCTCCTAATCTGGCACATACTACCTAACCAACCCCTGAACTCATTTCTTGGGGGTGTATTTGAAGGTCCACAGTCTGCTTTCATGTCATCATGCTTGCTTGGTGAACTCAGAGTACTAAGTAAATCCAAGCTGCCCATCTTACTCCATTTTTGCACCTGTGTAGTTGAACAATGCTGGAGAAAACATCATCACCAGGCTGTCAGGTGTCACTGAAAATCCCTGACTGCGAATCTCCAGGGTACCCTTTGATTGCGTGCAACTCTCTTGCCTTCTTTTACTCCTTTTAACTGTGCACGCACTCCCCTGCATTATCTCTGTATCTATCTCATTCCACCCACCCACTCATCCATCCATCCATCCTCGATTTTTTGAGACATGGTCTCATATGTAAACCAGGCTGGACTGGAACTTGTGGCAGTCCCCCTGCTTCTGCCTTCTAAGTGCATCGTTAGGGGCATGGACCACTACACTTAGCTTCCCCCTCATCCTATATATATATTTATTTTTCTTTGCTCATCTCTCCCCAAACCTCTATCACCTCCCGCCAGCAGCCAGCCTTGCTTCCTACTTTTCTGCAGAGACTGAGGCAGCCAGAGAAGGGCTTCTTTCCGTGCTACCTCCTGTTTGCCTATGGCACTGTGGCTCAGCCTCTGCATTCGGGACCACGGATCCTTTTCCTCTTCCACTTCGTGAGTTGTGGGTGCTAAGCCCCACATTGCTCACCTGGCCACACACTTTTCTTGTCAATTCAGGGCCATCACTCCAGCAATATCTTCTTACTCCACAGTATTGACTCATTCCTTCTTCTAATGGATTCACCTCACCAGCGTACCATGATGCTATTAAATGTCCTACCTCCCAACAGTTATTTCCTTGTTCCTACTGCCCATTTCATATTCATCTTTACAAAAGCCTCCTAAGTTAACACCAACCCTCTGTACTCATTGCTCCCCATTCTTATTTTCTTTTATCCCCTGCTACTGTGTAGAAATCCCATCTGTCAAGGTCATGAGTGATCTCTACATTGCCAAGCCCCATGGTGACATGTTCTTTTTGTGTCTGAACCTATCTGATGAGAAGGAAACTATCCCCCTGCCAAATGATTATTATCATGTGTTAGAGGTGGCATACACATGCCATGGCATGCATGTGGACATCAGACGACAACTTTTCAGATTGTTCTCCGCCCCTTCTATCTTTACCAGGTTTCTGGGGATTGAACTCGCCAGCCTTGAATGGCAAGCTTCTTCACCCATAGTGGCATCTTCCCAGCCACAGTCATCTGGCCTCGAGGGCTAAGTGCTGCCTCTAGGCTGATGCTAACTCCAAAATGTACAGCCCCGCCTGGCCTTCTTCTAAGCTTCGTGCTTGTGCATCTTGTTCATTTCCAGTTCGACATGTCCAAACCCGACTTCTCGTTCTGTCCATTGTCTATCTTTTCCTCTCCAAATATTTGTACCTCTATTCTTCTACCCACCATGCCCAACTCCTTTCATTTCTCACTGCCTACATCCAATTCATCAGGGAATCCTCCCCTGTCTTTCTTTATTTTTAACACTGGGGTAAATTTTACATTACAAGAAACTCACACGTTTTAGTAGCTTACCCAACTTAGTGACCCCCAGGACATTCATAATGTTGGTAGCTGTTGTCACTATCTAATCCCATGACACTTTGATCCCACAAAGAACCCACTAGTAGACTTCTAACTAGTTTTCTTGCTCCCAGTCTGTGGCCCACTCATCAGTACAGTAACCAGACGACCCCAAATACGGTGCACATGCTTGCTCAGAGCACTTAGAAGACATTTCTCAGTGGAAAAGCCAAGGTCATTGGAATGACCTTGAAGGACCCAAGGACCTGCCTCATGATCTCTCTGCTGTCTTTTTTTTTTTTTTTTTTTTGAGATAGGGTTTCTCTGTATTGTTTTGGAGGCTGTCCTAGAACTCGCTCTGTAGACCAGGCTGGCCTCGAACTCAGAGAAATCCTCCTGCCTCTGCCTCCCAAGTGCTGGGATTAAAGGCGTGCACCACCAATGCCTGGCCTCTCTGCTGTCTTATTCCATTTTTATTTGGTGTTTTGAGGCAGGGTCTCTCTCTCTCTGGTCTTAAATTCATCATCTTCTTGTCTCAGTTTCCTAAGTGCTGGTATTACAGGTAAGTGCAATCTCTGGTTTGTCATGACAGCAAGCCCCTCTTTCCTAAAAGCATTTTCTGACTCTTTTATTTTCCTTCTTTCAAGTTTAGCTCAAGTGTAACTAAAGCTAATGCCACCCATCATACTGAAGATGCATCCCTACCAGCCTTCTATACCCCAGGGCTCTTCCCTGTGCTCAAGCCTCCATCGAATTCAGTAGTCATGTTCTCACATGGAATTCTTTCTGGGAAATATTTATTCTTTGTTGTTGGGTTCCCTCAGCATTTGTGCTCTATGGGGAGGGAATTTAAACATTTATTTATTTACTTGTTTTTTGACTTTGGGTCTCTCTATGTAGTTCTGGATGTCCTGGAATCCCTTATGTAGACCAGGATGTCCTACAACTCACAGAGATCCTCCTGCCTCTGCCTCCTGAATACTGGGATTCAAGGCATGTTCTACCACACCCACCCCCTCAAAATTTATTTTATTCTCCGATGTCTCCTACACAATGATGCTTGGTACAAAGAGATACTTAGTAAGTACCTGTGAAATGAATGAATGAGCTAGAACATTCCTGGTAAAAGCTACCCTGTACAGCAAAAATTCAACAGAGGATTTCTCTATATCTGCCCAACAAACATGTCTGTTGGGGGTCAGGTGTAGCCCTTTTTGTCCTGGAACTGTTGTGGAAACTTAATGTTGCTATTGACACTAAATAGAGGCATAGACTAACTCTCTCTGAGAAGCAATCCCACAGCTATGGTCCACCTGTCATCTGTGGGAACATATTCGCTCTTTGAGTGGCTTGGGAATTATACATGCGTGAGAGCACAGTTCATGGTCATGTGAGGGCCTGTAGCTCAGTGGCAGAGTACTTGCCTAGCTCACGAGAGGTCCTGGGTTCCATTCCCAGCATCACAAAGACAAAACATCACGAAAGTCATGTAAGGACGGTACTCTGCCTGGTGTGGCACAGCATTTCACAGCATTTGAGAAGCAGAGGCAGGTGGATCTCTGTGACTCAGTCTGGTCTGCATAGTGATTTCCAGGTCACACAGGGCTGCTATACAGTGAGACCCTGACCAAAAATGCTATTCACAATAGCGGAGAAATGGGACCAGCCTAGATGTCCATTAACAAATGAATGAATAAAGAACATATGGTATTTGTACACAACATGCTCTTATTTAGTTGTAAAGAAAAGTGAAATCAGGACATCTGCAGGAAAATGGGTAGAATTCTCATGCTAAGTGAAATAAACTAGACTCTGGCAAATGCCATGTTTTCTGTCATATGGGAATCCTATTCGTGTGTGTGTGTGTGTGTGTGTGTGTGTGTGTGTGTCTGTGTGTGTGTGTTTGAAGTTCATATTGCTTCTCAGAGAAGGTTCTTCCATTTCTCTATGTCTAGTGTCAAAGTCAAGATTACCATAAGAAGGAAGGAAGAAATCCTAAAGGATAGGTAGGTAGGTAGATAGATAAACAGAATAAATAGCATATAAATCAGAAATGGGGGGCTGGAATGAGGAAGAGAGGGACAATGGTGGGTGGGGAGTGTAAGATAGCTGGGGGACATATAAAAACAAAATATGTATGGAAATACCACATTGAAACCCATTAATTTGTATTTTAAAACACCAAATACATAAATACACAAATAAATAAAAAAGGAACACAGGTTTGAAATTGCTTTGAAAAGCACACTGGTAAGAAGCCTCAAATGGTAAGTGCTTTCTTTGTAAGCATGAGGGCCTGAGTTGGGATCCCAGCACCCACATACAGTCCTGGGTGTGGCAGACATGCCTATAGTCCTAGGGCTGAGGGGGCAGAGACAGGCAGGTCCCCAGGGCTCCAGGCTCAGCAAGAGACTGTCACAAAACATGAGGTGGAGAGACACTGGGCAAGATACATTGCTCAGGGGCCTCCACACACATGCACATGCATACAACACACGTGCACGCGCACACACACACACACACACACACACAGAAGAGCGAGAGAGAGGGATGGGGGAGGGGGGAGGGAGACAGGGAGGGAAATACAGGGACACAGAAACAGAAAGACAGAGGGAGGGAGGGAGGGAAGGAGGGAGTGAGAGAAGTACTGATATCAGGCATAAATGCCTGGCTTTAGTTTAGCAGCAGCATAGGCAGCATGCCCACTATGGCCAGGCAGATGTTTGGTGCCACAGGACAATGGTTTCCATCCTGGGATATTTATGGCCACTTGCCATGACTTTTTATTTTCTATTACTCCCAGGTGCCATCAGCACTATTATTTAATTACCAATCTAAAATCTAATGTGCCTTTTTTTTAAAGCTTGGGGAGATCCATTCAGAAAAGGAACTCCCCATCACTGTCACACAGGACAGAGGACTGACTTGCAAACCCCAAACGAACTGTAAAACAGAGAGGAGGCAAAGCCATGCACTTTCCAGCAAACACCATTGAGGTCTTTGCCAGAGAGCGAGTCTTAGCCCAGCTCTCTAGGCTGAAAGATGAGACATGTTAAAGAGGGTTGCTACATGCGACTAAGTGACAGAGCTCAGAGACCCTGAGAAGTGACAAATTCCCCATAGTGCTTGTGGCGCCGAATCCCTCCTCTGTGTACCATATAAACCTGCCCAAGTTTCATCAGAGACAGACAGGAGTCGTGGGGAATGTCAGGAAGATTGAGCATGTGAATCCTGTCCCCACCATCCCCCTCCTCCTTTGAGGAGGTCCCTCCCTACCCCGCACTCTCCTCGGTGAGCACATCTCTGAGTAGAGAAGCTGTTGTTTCAAGGCAGACTTAAGTATCTGGGGGAGGGGAGTGCCCGTCACAGCCTAGTGTTGGTCAGAGAGCTGTTTCTAAACAGCATGAGTTCTTCTGGACTCCAGGCCAATTTTCTTTTGCCTTTCGAGACAGGATTTCTCTGTGTAGGCTTGGCTGTCCTGTCCCGGCTACATCTTAATTGCCTCTTCCACTTGGGTTGTGAGTAGCAGGTCCAACCACTCTGTGAATCTCCTAAGTGGCAAATTAAGGCTGATTTAGACAGGACGTGTGGGTGAGCCAGGGTTAGAACTGCTGTTCTCTGCGGAGCCCATTCTCCCAGGGTCAGCTGGTGGGAGCAGGTGGCGGCAGGTGTGGTCCTGCCTGGCCTGGCTGCTCTCCCAGCTCCCTTTCTCAGCTGCCACGGCAGCTTCTGTGAGTCCGCCCTTTATTTTAGACTCTCTCTAATTGTTTCTGGATTCAATTTGGCTGGACTTCGTTCAAATTGATCTGATTCCCACTTATCCAGTCTCCATGAAGCCCTGAGATTACGAAAGCCATCTTGCTGGTCAGAAAATCCTGATAATCTCATTTTTCTTTCTTCTTTTCTTCTCTCCCAGGGAAGTAGAAACATAGCGGAGGGTCTTGGTAAGTCTGTGAATGGTTTCATTTTTGCCTTGGTAGCATGTGGGCTTCTCTTCGTTCACTTCTGGCTGATTAATTGCTAAGACATCCAGTGTTAAGCAAGGCTGTGTGAAACATATTTGTGTGGAGCAGGATTTGTTCCTTCATTGCCCAAGCTGAGGCAGATGTGCTCTGCCTCCATGGTCACTGGGTGCCTTCTTCTCAAACGTGATTATCCTCTCTCCTCCAGCTCAAAGGGGTCACTTGCTCGGCAAGGCTTTCTAAATAAAGGGGCGCTTGCTATCACTCTCTGGGTAACCCCTTGTCCTGCTTTACTTTTCTTCATAGTACTCACCATTATGTGCATGCGTGTGTGTGGGGGGGGGGCTTCCCAAGAGATACTTGAATTTGAAATGGTAGTGAGTTGGGGACAAAGTCCTACCAAACAATGGGGAAGAGAGGAAGATTTGGAAGGGCATCAGAACAGGTAGCTCCCGGTGAGATACAGGGAGGTGCCAGCTTAGCTATAGATCCTGGGTGCAAAGGTGCTGGCTGCTTTGCTTGGGTGCAGACACTGGCTTCAGTTCCTAAAGATGTAAAGCTTGTCTGGGATGTGCTGCGTGGCCATAGTTGACCATGGAAGTCAATAATTGCTGTGTGAGGCAACAAGGCAGCCCTGTGCCTCAGGCAGCTCTGACTTCCTTTCCCATTTTGGGGGATAGACAAGTGATCACCTGAGTGTGGGTGCCTCTATAGTCATGGCTAAGAACTGTGGGTCTCTTGGAACATAGGGAGCCCTGTTCTTGGGTTTCCTTTATGACTCTTTTATAGAATGCATGGACAGATGAGATCACCCTTGCCTGCTTGCTAGAAGTTGGCCTTATTGGGCCTGATCCCTTTGCATCCATCCACACATCCCCATTTCTTTGTCTTCTATCTCTCCAAGGACAAGCGCTTTGTCCTGCTCCTGACTGTCTTACATCTGCTACACCAGGCTCTCCAGGATCTTTCCTGGATGGGTGGATGAATGGAGGGATGGGTGGACAGAGAGTGGGCAGGACATCTTATTTCCCCAACTTCTTGCTTATCCTGTGAAGTAGATCATCTTTGTCCCCACAGTGCCTCCTTTCATGCCCATCTGCAAGCTTCTGTGTCCTGCTGATTTCTGTCTATAATCTTCTCATCCCTGAGTCAGTGCAGGCCACTTTCCTTCTTTAGGCTCAGTGTGACACAGGGCCTCCTAGAGTGTGCCATATCTTTAAAATACGAACACACACACACACACACACACACACTTTTCTCTCTCTCACACAGACTGTCTCTCTCTGACACACACACACACACACTCTCTCTCTCACACACACACACAGTATACACACTTACTTGAGAGAAAAGTGCTTGGCCTATCCACGGCTGTACCCTAAGAATCTCACATGGTGCTACTGTGCTTTTTGGATAAATAGCTGAGCAGACATCTCTGTGGGAGCAGAGACTTCCTTCTATCTGAGCCACTGCTCACGCTCTGTGTATATATGTCACCAGGGAAACCTCTGCAGGTCTGGAATAGGGGCTTAGGCATCTGTGATAACTCATTGCTTTGCTAGTAATGGCAACATCGAGGGGGAGAAGTCAGGCCAGGGCTTTACCTTAGAAGAAGCTCACTTCTCACTATCCCTCCATGGAGTGTCCTTCACAGAGAAGGCCTTCTGGTTTACTAACCAGAAAGGGAGAGAGAGACAGGCAGAGAGAGAGAGAGACAGAGAGACAGAGAGACAGAGAGAGACAGAGAGAGAGAGAAAGAGAGACAGAGACAGAGAGACAGAGAGACAGAGAGAGAGAGAGAGAGAGAGAGAGAGAGAGAGAGAGAGAGAGAGAGAAGAGAAGAGGAAAGGAGAGGAGAGAGAGAATTTGAACTATGCATTTCTAGTACAGCCCCTCTGCCAGCCGACTCCTTCCTGGGTAGGAAGGGCTCTCAGAAAAGTCATTTCAATATTTCAGTGGGACAGATGTGAAGTGGTCAGTAAATGCCCCAGAATACTCCCTACACAGTCCCTCCATTTTCCTGGACATGATCCTGCAGTTCCCTGCGTTGCCAGCCCTAGAGTTTTACCGTCAAGTGTAGGACCCTCCCCCAGACGTCTAGCGGTCTCCCAGGACAGCCGCCTGACAGGATGTTACTGCTGTACCTGGGTAGCAAAGTCTCACCTGTCACGTAGTTCTTCAAATCCAGCTCATTGCTGAGGGGATTGTTATTCTTGAACATATACAGGTTGAAGGGGGCTGGCTCCTTGCCCACATTCCTCCACATGGTGTAGTCAGGGGATGTCCACCGTCCTGCTAGCACATCGTAATCACGCTGAGTAAAGTGGACAAGCTTGGTGAGGGGATCATAGAGGCCCCCGTGGAAGCCAATGACCATCTGAAAGTCAGGGTTAGAGTCATAGTAAATCTCCCCATAGGCTGTGTACTGCAGTTGCTTGATCATGAGGCCATTGATGCTAAACACAGCCAGAGGGGTCCCAGTGTTATCAGAGGCAACATAGTACTCCTCCCCACTGCTGCTCTCCATGGCAAAGAGGTGGCCCTGGAGGTCATAGTAGAGCGAAGTGATCTCAGAGTTGGAATGGTTGTAGACGTGAGTGATACGGGTAGGGTTGTGGAGGTCAGAGTAGAAGTACTGCAGGTGGTGGCCCAGGTTGGTCTTGTAGGAAGCCCGCCGGCCCACACCATCATAACGGTACTGCACACTCCACCCACTGGCCTTGTTGTATGCTCTCGTTAGAAGGCCCTTGGAATTATATTCAAAGATGTCAGACCCTCGCTGGCACAAATAGCCATCGTCATCGATTTTGTACTGCACGTCTCCCAGCCTGGTTATCCGGTCACGGAGGTCATAGCGTAGGGGCATGAGGCGAGCACTGTTTCCTGGGTTTAGCAGGTGTAGGTTCCCATTGAGGTCGTAACTATAGCGCCAGGTAGGCCGGTCATTGACTGCCACACTCTGGAGCTGGCCATCCCCGTCATAGTCATAGGTGTACTTGGTGGTGTTGGCATAGGGTCCTAACTTCAATTCCCTCTTGATGACCCTACCCATGCTGTCATATTGAACTGTCATCCAGTACATGAGGGACCGGAACATCTCATATTGCACTTCCTTGATGCGCCCATGGGTGTCAAAATGCTTGCTGAGAGTCATGACAGCAGTGGTGATGATCTGGTTGATGTCGTAGTAGATGACCCCAAACTTGCCAAAGTGTTCCACCTTGCCAGAAATCTCATCGTAGCGGTAGAGGTCAACAGGTAGGGGAGTCTCACTTATGACAGGTTTGATGCTGGCAATGCGGAAGCTGTTGTCATGATAGGTGTAGTCAAACCTGGCATTGATCATGCCTTCTTCAGAGAACCTGTAAATCTGCTTGTCCACAAGGGGCCCAACCTTTCGGTACCTGATGGTACAGGAGAAGCCCCCGCTTTGGAGATTAACCATCTTCAGAACACCGGTTGTCTCATCGTACCCGAAGGTGACAGCTGTGCTGTCATAGACGATCTCTGATAACTTGGAGAGTTTTCCATACTTGTAGAACACCTGGCGCCCAGTGCCCAAGAAAGACGTCTTTAGGATGCGGCCATCATCGCTGTAGTCGAAGATGACTGATGCGTTGCTTTCAGGTGGGTTGTAAATGTTTCGGATGTAGCCAATGGAGGTGTGTGTGGACATGCTGTGCCGGGCAACACTGGGCATAGTGACAGCATGGAGGCGTTCAGAGGAGTCATATTCAAATATGTACTGACGTTGGCTCTGCAGCAGGAGGACCATGGACTGGGAAAGAAATAGGAATAGATGAGTTGACTCTTTTTGACCAAGAACCCAAATGATAGAATTAACCCCATTTCCCTATGTGTCAGTTCAAAAGTCATGGAGGCCACAGAACTTTTTCCCCTCCTTTTTTCTTTTATTCTTTCTTTTTCCTTTTCCTTTCTTTTCCCTTCTCTTTCCTTCCTTCCTTCTTTTGAGACAGAGTTCTTACCATGTAGCTTGGAACCCACTATGTAGACCAGGCTCACCTGCAATCCACAGAAATCCACCTGCAGCCCAAGCACTGGGATGTTAGGTGGGCCACCATACTTGACTGTGTGGCATTTTGATCCAAGACTAAATAGGCTCATATCTCAGAGCAGACCTTAATGAGGATCTTGTGAAAAGGTATACTGTCTCAGTAGGCCTAGGCAGGGTCTGAGAGCCTACACTTGTGCCCCCCCAAAAGATGATATAATTGCCTGTGGTGAGTGTGGAGGGCCTGGAGGCCTGGCAGAAAGCATGGGGTTTGTCTTCAGGTTCAATGTTAAGAGCTCTGTATAGAGCTGATCTGCCACTGGCCACACTGGAGAGGAGTGTGCATGGCGTTTTTATTGCCTTTGATAAAATCTGGAAGCATACATTCCTTTGAGAAACTGTGAGAAAGTGAAATTCCCCACAATCAGTGAGCCCGGGAAGGACTTGCCTCAGCAAGAGGCAGCTGGAAGACCCCTGCCTCCCAGACAACCACTACAGAACACTATGGCGGGGTGAGAACGGCATTAGGTACGGACTCCTTCTGTAGAGCTAACTGCTCTGTATGTGGGTTATACATGTGTGTATCTGTGCATGTGCGCATGTGTATGCATGTATATGTGTAAGCATTTCACCTGTGCATGTCTGTGGAGGCCAGAGGTTGACAATGGCTGTCTTCTTCAATTGATCTCTACTATGTATGTATGTATGTATGTATGTATGTATGTATGTATGTATGTATGCATGTGTTTTTGAGACAGAATCTCACTATGTAGCCATGGTTGGCCTGGAACTCACAGAGATCTGCCTGCACCTCTGTGCAGGGGCTGGGACTAAAGGTATGCACTGTCACCCCTGGCACCACTTTACTTTTTGAAATAGGGTCTCTCACTGAGCCTAAACTTACCATTCTGTCTAGGCTGGCCGGCCAGCAAACATCCAAGAGTTTTCCCTCTCCATCCTCACTCTCCCAGCACTAGGATTACAAGTGTGTACCAACTTGCCTGCTCCTGGGGATTTACACCGAAGTGGCAAGCACTTTACCCATGAAGCCATCTGCCCAGCTCCTGTGAGATATCCATGTAATGTTTTGGTGAGAAAGGAAGTCTCTTAGCCTGTACCAAGGTGGAGCAAACAAAAGGACCTGCCCAAGGACTAGAAGATGGTCAGGGCAGCATTTCAAGGTCTCAGCAAGTGCTCTTAAGGGGCCTCTTCATTCTGTTCTTCCACTAGAACTTTCTCCTCAAGGATCTCCAACTTGGTACTGACAGACACAGGGGACTATGCAGAGAGAATCTTCTGGCTGCTTTGGCCAAAGTGGGAAGGTGTAGCTGTGCGCACGGTAGTTTCTTGCAGACTTCCCTCCCCTAGTGGCTTAATTTAGGGCAAGCAGAAGTGGTGCAGTGAGTTCCCAACTCATAAGTAATGCTTTGTCTTGCTGTCAGTGCATGGCTCTGTTCGATTCAACATCACTGCCTTTTTTGTTTTCATTTTTGTTTTCTTAATTAAATAAAACGATTCATCCTTTTTGCCATGACTGGCTGTCTAGCATCTTTTTCTTCCTCTTTTATTGGTAATAGCCCTGAGCTATGAATAACAGTTTTCTGCGGGTTCTTTCTTCCCCTCTGTGCTTGGGGAATACGAGGGGAGTCCTGTGGAGTTGGTAAAGACGTTAAGGCGTTAAGATGACTTATGGCTAGGTATCTCAGGCCGGCTGAGGCGGCTGAGGAAGGGAAGTGATGGGGTGGCAAGGTGGGGGTGGTGGGGATGGGGAAGACGCCCCGCCGATGGGTGGTGCGACATGGTTACCCACCTTGTCAAGATAGGAATAGCTCCAGACCTTCCCGTCGGCAAACATGCGGGACACAATCCGACCCTGCTTGTCAATGTCCGTTCTCTCGCTCATGGCGCCACGTTGAAGGCCGGCCAAGCGTCCATTGAAGAAGTAGGAGACGTTGACAGCTGCCAGCCCACTGCTTGGGAGCCACAGGAAGGGGCGGCCCACCTGGTCATAAATGATCCTCAGGGTGAATTTCCGGTGGTCGTCATAGATCTTCTCTGTCCGGATGTTCCGGTCATAATCAATGGAGAGAAGATTCCTCCCATGGACCTGGGGAAACACAAGGGTGCTGGTTTGAAAGGCATGTTCCAGGGTGCTGAGGAGGACCCAGCTGGAGTGATCGAGGAGTGATCAGAGGAGGGAGAAACATGATATTCTGTTCATGTTTTAAGCTTCAGCATTTCTGCACACATAGGAAATGGCAAAGTTTTACGTCGTGCTTTGGGACCTAAGTGAGGCTGCTTTGGGTCAGCCGTGGCTGCTGCGAGCCCTTAGGCAGCCTGTGCCCTACATGATTACAAAGGCTGCCATCACATCCTGGAAAGTGCGCTGGAGAGATGGCTCAGTGGTAAAGAACACTGTCCTTGCAGAGGATCTCGGTTCGATATCCAGCACCCACATGACAGCTAACAACTCCAAGATCTGATACCCTCACATGGACATACATGCAAGCAAAACACCAATGTACATAAGATAAGTAAATTATTAAAAAGAGTCTACCCTCAGACTAAGACAATTTATGCTTTTCCTACAATAGAATCCTTTTTTCTTTTTGGCATATCTTCAGCCACCCAGTCTAATAATCTTTAATAAGAGCAGGTGCTATGATTTCTTATGAAATATTGTGTGAAGGTGCCTAAATGGGGTTACAGAGGGCTCAGCAACCCACATCTTACAGAGACCTGGGAATATAAATATAAAAAATATAACTATGAGATTCCAATAGGAAGTCTTTTATTTTAAATATCTAGAGGAAAATCTTGCCATTGTGTGAGACGCTGTTGAGGAGACCCCCGCAGGGCTGTGACTTCCAACAAAAGGGAAAAAGTGATTTACTTAGATTTGAAAGGAACAGGGGAACACGTCCAGACATAATTTAATATTTATTTAGAAGTTGATCTGATCAGAGGAGAAAGCCTGTCTCAAAAGGCAGAGCTGGGAGACTAGACTCTGGTTAGGGGCAAAGGAGAGGGACTCCTGGGACCCCGAGAGCCCCTGAGTGCATGCTTGCAAGCGAATGAAACGAAGCCGGCTCAGCCCAGACTCTTACAACGTAATTTACTGCAACTCCACACGTCCCTGGGGTGGCTGCTGAGAGCCGGGGAGACAAGAGCATGCGGGAGAAGAGCTGGTAGCTGTCTGCTGCCTCCTCACCTGCCCTGCCCAACGCAGCTGCTCTTAATGAAGATGGCAGCGATGACGCCAGCAGTGCTGACAAGACACAGGTGGGCTGAGCGCTACCACGGAAGGGGTGAGGTCAGAGGCTTCGCACCCATTGCTCAGGTAGTGCTCACAAAGACCGCCCGACACCGGGCGAAACCCAGAGACAGCATGCACGCGCTCAGAGTCACACAGTGGGGGCTGTGAGCTGGCTCAGTAGGTAGGAGAGCTTGCTGTGCAAGCAGGAGGGTCTGGGTTCAGATCCCCGGCACCCACGTCAAAAGCTCAGTGTGACCGAGCGTCCCTGCTACCTCAGTGCTGTGGGGGTGAGGACAGGAAGATGAATGGGGCTTGCTGGATGCCACCCAACCCTTTCTGAGAAAAAAAAAAAGTTGGGAGAGCGACGGCAGGATGTCCTTCTGTGCTCTCCAAGCTTGGGCACAGGTGAACACATGAATATCATACACACACACATCACACACACACATCACACACACATACATCACATCACACACACACACATATCACACACACACATCACACACACAATCGTGCAGTAGAGAAGCACGTTTGTCTGAACTTAGGCGTGACTCATCTAGTCAGCTTCTTTCCCATTTGACCTGGGTCACAGCCTCCTGAGCTTCTTTTCACCGAGTTCCTGGTGACATGGAAGAGGCTGAGGGGCCAGTAAGGCCTTGACCCAACCCTGGAGGGTTCTGTTTCGCAGCTTGTAGGGAGATTGAGAATAATGATAGCCCTACAGGGACCTGCATTCTGGGGAAAAGCTCTGTGTACAGGTAAAGAACTGCTTTCCCCAGCATCCTTTGGGGATAGGAGCAGCCTACAAAGAGGAAGTGGTACTTACTGGTTGTCTATTTGAGGAGCTATTCTTCCTTGAAAGGAAGCTGGCACAGCTGAGAAGTTGGCAGTTTTTGCCCTTCCCACTTTCCACTTTTTCCTAGGTGAAATGTGGATGCAATGGCTGGTGCCTAAGCTTCCACTTTATGAATATGAGGTGAATTTTGTTTTGTTTTGAGGACAGAGTTTTCTATTGTAGTTCAGGTTTGTCTGGAACTCATATATATGGCTTATATTGTACTTCATGCTACAAACTTAGACTTCTTGCAATTCTTCTGCCTCAGTCTCCCAAGTACTGGGATCATAGGTATAAACCACCATGAGGTGGTTTTTGAGGATGGAACCTCTAAGGTGGTGGCTCAAAGAGAACTTGCTATCACTGAAATACATGTCCATGAAAGGGTTCCTTCTAGGCTTGTTTTTGGTTTGGGGTTTTTTTTGTTTTGTTTTTGTTTTTGTTTTTTTGAGACAGGGTTTCTCTGTGTAACAGTCCTGGCTGTCCTGGAACTCACTCTGTAGAACAGGCTGGCCTTGAACTCACTCTGTAGAACAGGCTGGCCTTGAACTCACAAAGATCTGCCTGCTTCTGTCTCTGGAGTGCTGGAATTAAAGGCATGCACCATCACTGCCTGGTGCTTCTAGGCCTTATCATAAGGAAATATAAACCTATGCCATATATAAGCTTTCATTACTTCTTTAAGCTTTGTTTTATTTGTATGGGTGTTTTGTTTGCATACATATCTGAGCACTGTGCGTGTGCAGTGCCTGTGAAGGCCAGAAGAGGGTGCTGGATCTCCTGGGATGGGACTTGTGAGCTGACATGCAGGTGCTGGGAATTGAGCCCAGGTCTTCTGGAAGAGCAGTCAGTACTCTTAACTACTGAACCATCTCTCCAGTCCCAAGACTGTGTGACATCTAATTGCTGTCACTAGCCTCTGAAAGTAATGTACGATAACCTAGTTGGTACTTTCTGTAATCTAACATTATTATGATCTTCACAATTTCTATAGAAACCTCTCTTTTTCTCTCTTTCTCTCTCTGTGTGTGTGCATGCATGCCTCTCTCTCTCTCTCTCTCTCTCTCTCTCTCTCTCTCTCTCTCTCTCTCTCTCTCTCTCTCTCTCTCTCTCTCTCTCTCTCTCTCTCTCTCTCTCTCTCTCTCTCTCTCTCTCTCTCTCTCTCTCTCTCTCTCTCTCTCTCTCTGTGTGTGTGTGTGTGTAGGAATGTACGTATGGAGACCAGATGTCAATATTGGGTGAGAAAGCATCACTCAGGGTCTCACCAATTTGGCTAGACTTTATGGAGGGCAAGTCCAGCATGCTGCCTCCACCTCCCCAGCACTGAGATAACAGGGCACACCAACGTACCCAGCTCTTACATGGGTGCAGGTGGTCAAATGCAGGGGCTCATACTTGACTGGCCACCTCCGCACTCCCTAGAAACAGTGGTGACTGAGCACGGTAGGAGGGGGTCACTTCCACAGCTGCAGAATAGGCTTAAACACAGGACTCCCAGAGGTCCCAGGTCCTTGCTGTTTCCATGGAACCCTCCCCAAGAGGGGAAGACTAGACGTATGAGCCAGAGTGTAGAGCAGACAGCAAACCCAGGGATGGAGACGGGAACTAAGGTGATCGGTATTTGAAAGGAGATTCAAGAGTTTAAGGGGAATATTCCTGTGAACAAACTTGCACTGCCTTGGAAGAGGGTTTGGGAGTCAGAGAGAGGGGAGGACTTCTCTCTCTCTCTCTCTCTCTCTCTCTCTCTCTCTCTCTCTCTCTCTCTCTCTCTCTCTCTCTCTCTCTTAAAACATCCAAAACTTAGTGCTGCCAGAATTCTTGGGAACCTTGTTACAAGTCGGTCATCATCTCAGAGCAAACACTCAGTAGGGTATGACTCCCTAGCTCACCCAGGACCCAGGAAAGGCATTTGGAAAATCACTAGCTGGTGTTGGCAAATGTGAGATTTCTATTAAAAGCCCGGCCCTTCTCATAATTAAATGTAATAAATTCACTGAAAGCCCCACCAAAGAGTTCAGGCCAGTTGTGTAATCTAATCAAAAATATTTAATTCTAAGGGCAGCGTCTATAAGGAGGGTGCCGGGGCTATATGGTATGAGCCAATGGAGGGTCCACCAGGCATGCTCAGCTTTCTGGGGGTGCCTGCCCCCCAGTTTAGAGCATGCAGGGGCTTTAATTTAGCCACACTGTTCTCTTATTCCAAATTAAATTACCCGACTCGCAATATTTAAATTAACCTTGAGGCTTCCTGGAGAACATAAAAGTTATTTTGAATTATTTTCACTGCCAGGATCAGCACAATTCCCTTCTCAGCCGGCTCGGCAGGCATTCAGCGATAGAGAAACCAATTTTTAAATTAATACAATTTTGTGTTTGTAAGGAAGCCATTATTTTTAATTATCGGGCGTTTTCCTCAGCCTAGCTTCCCCAGTTAATAAAACTCAGCTATTTAGCATGGTTTTTATTTTTGCAGAGGGCAGATTTTGGGAAATAGTTTCCCCTCTGGGATTTCCCCCCAGCGTGTTTTGATCTCACCAAGTGCATGCCTGTCACAGGAAGGCTCATAAAAAACCCCAAGAAAAGGAAACACTGTCGTCAAAATGGCCCTGCTGGGCCCATCATGGATGACTCTAACTCAGCTCTAGGGGCACCAGGAGCGTGTGATCTGAGAAACACGAAGGAGGAAATTACACTGTGCTAGCCCCCTCCCAGGAAATGGAACTGTAACACAGCAGGACAGATTTCAGCTAGACACACAGAAGAACCCTTTGCCCATTTCGGCTCCTAGGATGGGAAACCCAGAGAGATGAGCCAGGGATGTTGTGATTGTCTCCAATGTTTAAAAGCAGATATCCCTGCCTTTGAGTTTAGCTATTCACTTACCCAAAGGAAAAGCCTGGCTAGGTGATATTCTCATTCCCTTTCTAGGTCAGCCCTCGGAGACTTAAAAGCATCCATCCCCAGATGCCATGGAATAAGACCCAACACCACATGGGGATCAGCGTTTGTGCAGACAAAACAACTTGGTATAAATTTAATATTAGCTTAAATAATGCATCATTAGAGGGAGAGCCTCTGTAAACACATTAAATAATGGATTCCCCGAGCAAACATTATTTTTGGATGACTAGCTCTTTTGGGTGATGATGGGGAGTGGGAAAAGGGAAAAGATCCAACTCTTGAGTCATAGTTTGACACTGATTAACTGTGTCATTGCAAAGCCACACCTTCACTGACAGTGCCTCAGTTTCCCATCTTTGGTAACTTGCAAGGTCCTGGTGACTAGGTACTTTAACTTGGAATTCCACGTCTCCGGGGCCATGGCTGAGTGAGGAGGTTTGAATGGGATGAATGTATGAGCCCTGTCAACTCTGATCATCTAAAGTGCTGCTGTGGAAAATCAAGACTAGAAAATGTCACTTAAGTGAGCGTCAAACATCTGAAGGGTTTTCCTCCAAAGAACAGTCAGAGTCGTTCTGGAAGGTTCTCCCAACCTAGAACTAAGGCAGAGGTAGAAGGGAGTGACGTTTCAAGACTTCAATTCAAAATTCCACCCATGCCGGGTGTTGGTGGCACACACTTTTAATCTTAGCACTCAGGAGGCAGAGGCAGGTGGATCTCTGTGAGTTCGAGGCCAGCCTGGTCTACAGAGTGAGTTCCAGGACAGCCACCAAAACAATACAGAGAAACCCTGTCTCGAAAAACCAAAACCAAACCAAAACAAAACAAAAACCCCCAAATCCCATCCATCCATCCATGCATCCATCCATGCATATTTACCAAGTACCAACTTGTGTGCTTGCTACTGTGACAGGCACTGACACAGAGCCAGACAACTTCCAGGTGAGGCGCCCGTGGAGACAGGTGAAGTGCGAATGAGCATCAGTGCACTAACGAGAGTGACCATCAGCAAGTGAGTGCAGAATGGTGTGGGACCTGGAGTCAGCACAGGGATTGACCAAAAAAATTCCCAGAGGATGTGCAGGGACCGAGGGACAAGCAAGACTCTGACAGGCAGGCTACCCCTCAGCAGTCCTCTGCATCACCCCTGTGGAGGCTGGCCGAATCTCAAAGACCCTTTCCATAGCCAAGGAGGCTCTGGCTCCTTCAGCTAGTCTACTCCATTCACCTGCTCTTATTTCTGCTCAGGATTCAGGGAGCCCTGCCCCGGCCAATTCAGGGCCTTTGAACATGCAAGGGTCTTAGTACAGAAGGCTTTTCTTCTGCCCCATGGCCAGAAAAATCCTGACACTCATTCTTCGTGTGGTTTTGAGCTCAAATGTCATTTTTTTCAGGGTAGCCATTCTTGACCTAGGCTTTTCTTCAGAGTGCCACCACAGTTTCTTTACAGGACATTTTATCATTGCTTGTGTTGCTTTGCTAACGCTCAAGGTGGGTTTTTTAAAATACTTCTCCCCATACCACCCCAAATAGTAAATTCTTGCTTGCGTGTATATGCTTGTGATCCTGGCACTTGGAAGATTGAGGCAGTAGGAATGAAAGTAGCATGGGCTACATAGCAAGGCCCTGTCTCCAAAACAACAATACAAATGCAAGAAATGCCCCACCCCTGACACTTGGTACAGGGTCATGCCACAGTCTTAGCTCAGAGTATATACAATACTCTTTCCCCCTTCCTACCCTAGGCACCCCAAATCTACCTCCCTGCCCCCTACATCATGGCATGGAAAGACAGAACCCAGGCTTTCCAGACAATAGATGCACGTTAACAGAACTGTCTGGACGGGCCCTACACAGGACTGAGTTCAGGATGGCATGATCATGCGCACACCTGCACACCCATCTCCACCTTTGCTCCAGATACACTATGATTTGTTACATAAATAAAAGTAACGCACACCAGTACCATATTAATTATATGGAAACTAAAACAAAATCACTAACTTCTACTTCATACTGGAATGCTGATAGGGCTGATACCAGTATCACAATGGGAGATTATCTTGGAAGCAATTTTTCTTTTGTTCTGATACCTACCCATGTAGCTGTTTCTTGCATTTGCAATCTCTATGCAAATCACAATCAAGAAGAAATACCCTAGTGACATATGCCCTCATTTTTTAGAGAGAATCAGCTACAAATCCATGCTAGGAAAGGGAAGAGGTTTAAAATGGTAATGGAAGTGTTCATTTCAGTTCCCCTCTCCTAGAAGCCTCGGAGAAAGACTTATTGGGCAGAGGAGATGGGCTTCTGGCTTGCCTTGTGTCCAGGCTCTGGAGGGATGGAGGACACAGAATCTTTTTTCCCCCTAGCTTAGCATCTCCTTTCCTTTTGGTGTAGGACAGGACCTTCTTTTTCCAAACCTTCTTCAATCTACGTGACTCCCTTTCAAGAGTCAGGCTTGAACCTGGCCAATCACAGGTCTCCAGCTCCCTAACCAGTGACTGGAGCAGAGATGTGGATTCTACCCATGCCAGGCCAATCACAGTTCCTCCATGGAACTGTTTTTTTTTTTTTTTTTAACTCAGAGATTCTGTCCTCTGGTTTTACTAAGCTGTAAGTAAAGTCTGATGTAATACTTTGGCCAAGTCTTCTTGACCCCCTATTGAAGAGAGCACCAGCCTACTGCGCAAGAAAATTAGGCCAGTTGCCAAAATAAGTACTGTTGGGGAGAGGGAAGGGGACTAACGGGAAAGAGAGGAGAGCAATGTCAACTCCATGGCATGGAGGCGCACAGTGGGAGACAATGCATTCCCCCTTTATCATGCTATCTTGAATATGTTTTGTAGAGAAGGATTCTGAACAAATGGGGTAGGGGGCAAGTGCTTCTTGGTAAACACCTTCAAAGTGGAGCCCAAAGAGGATGCATTTATCCCATCTTCCCACAGGACACTTGTCACCAGTATATGACATGGTCCCCGCAACCATGGAGCTGAGAGACCCGCTGTTCTTTTGGAATGCCAGAAAGGTTAGTGAGAGGTAAGGAAGAAAGCAACAGGAGGAACTCTTTCAAGAGACATGAAGGAACTCTTGCCTTGCCTGACCCGGGGCAGGAAACGTGGGGCCAAGCCTTCAGATTCTGTCTACAGCACTGTCACCTTACATGTTCTCAGACTCAAAGGAAGAGTATTTGACACTTTTATTGTCTAAGACATATCTCCGATTGGAGGACTGTGACAAGACAGGTCACCAGGAAGGGTTAGGACTTGACTGGCTGTTCTGTTATAGGAAAGTTCTGCGCTGGAAATTCTTGGACACCTCTCAACATTGGACCACTGAGAGCGTGGGGCCTCACACCCCAAGTGGTCAGACTTGCAGGAGTCGGCTGGTGCTGGGGAGAGGCCAGACCATCTGGTTTAGCCTGGGACATTGCCGGTTGCTAGCCTAGCTCCCCGGACTCACTCCAGATGCTGTACCTGGGGAACCATCCATGCAATGGCTGCCACTGGCCACACCTTTAACTTCCTTCCTGGTCTCCTCATCCTAGAAGGCAGGGCTGGGTCACACTGCCGCCCACAACTATTCTGGCTTTCAGTGTCTGGCCTCTCTCCATCACGCTCAGAGTCTGGCACAGCCTTCCTGGTCTACATGATCACGTGAAAGGCCTCTTGGAAGTCAGTACCGCACAGCAGCCAGGCTTGCTGCCAAATCCTATTAATCATGTGTGTTGCAATTCTCTCAGGCCTCTCCTCTTCTCTCTCGTTTCCCCCTGCTGGAGACCAGCTTCTAGTTTGCATTACTGTAACAGCTCTGAGCTGTCCCTCTCCTCCTGTCTGGTCTCCTCCTCTCCTGTCTGGTCTGTCTTCCCCTGCACCCAGGGAAGCTGGAGAAATCTTTCTAATCCACACATCCCCACGCATCACTCTGCTAATTAAGCCCTGGGACAACTCTCCATGGCTCTCAGGATAAATACCGGCCTAGCATAATATTCCCTTCCATGTGGTTCTGGCTACTTTCTCTCAGGTCTCATGAGTTTAGAAGGTTTTCTGAGTGGACCCCCGCCCCCTCCATGTCCCTGTATGCTGGTTGTCTCTCTGTCTTGAAACTTCTTTCCCATGTCTCTGCCTGGCTAATTCCGGTTGTTCCTCAGAACTGACTCTGACTTCTCGGAAACCCTCCCTGGTCTGTTGTCAGTCCTTTGACCTGATTTGGGTTCCCCAAATCTCTTGGTTTCTCCCTGGCAATCAGAAAAGTCATTTTCCAAGTTTCCTCAGGGCTAACCCAACTGTCCTCTCCTGGGTGTGTGGAGCGGATGCATGTGACATTCAGGCCAGCTCACCAAGCTCTCTTGAAGTGTTAAACCCTTCCTCTTCTATAGCAGCCTTCGGGGCCATGCGTGCTTGATGTGGTAGGATCCCAACATGGAGTAACTGGGTCTATTCTTCACTAACAGTGGCTGTGTGTGGCTCATGTGGATTATGATAGGTTAAGTTCCTGAAACTTCAGGGCCTATTTGTTACCTGCCTCTGGCTGACACGGTGTGGGCCCCTTTCCTCGTGGTATTGGCTTAACATTGTGTCACTTGCAACGTTTTCTTCACTAGACCTCAAGCTCCCTTGGTAGAAGGACTCTGCTTTCTAACAAAGACTGGGCAGTCAGTGAACTCTTCCCTGAAGGGATGAAAGATGCTTGGCTCCATGGGATGACAGACAGAAAGGAAGCGAAAAGAGATGGCAAGGCCAACCATAAAGTCGCGATTACTATGGATTGAGACGGCCGGCTTGCCGTGGGTGCCGACAGATGTCGCTAGTTTAAGGGCTACAAAGTTCCTATAAGGGAGGGAAGCACCGGCAGGGAAAGCTGAGCCAAAGTCTCGGAATCCACACTGCTCTCAGCACCTCCCCCACACCTTCCCTCCAACGGCTCCCCTTGCAATTTCCAGGAGTTTCTTTTATTTCATTCACTAAACAGTTTATGAACTGAATTAAAATAAATGAGATGCAAATAAATTCCAGGCTTTCTCCCTCATTTTCAAATTACATTTTCAGTCCACTCAACCTGTTATAATCTCATAGTGATTTTCATTTAAGAGAGCTAAATGGATATGTGATTATTGTTACAGGAACGAACACCAGACAATTAAATGTTGAGGTGTTGATAGATAAAACTGTGTTTTGATTTGCATAAACATGATGCCAGCAAGTCTAACCCTGGCAGAAATTCAGTTATAAGACTTGCGTGCCTAACTTCTGTTAATTACCACAAGTACCATTATTAAGAGTTTTAATATTCAGAGTTGGGATTATTGCCATTTTATTTTAGGGCCACATTTATCTTTATTTTGAAAACTTAGTCAAAACGCATAACTAATTTATCAAGGAAGAGGCCCGATTACTACTTATAATCAACTTCTACAGTGCAGCATATCAAAAATCAATTACACAGCCCTGAATCCAGTCATTAAGGATTTAGCCACTAATCTCATTCCATTTTTGTCTTTAGGAAGATACTGCAGCTTGCAACTTTGCAGATATCAGCAGAGGAAGAAAAACATGGAAGTCTGCTGATAACCTAATGTGGAGAATTAAACTCTAGCCAGACAAAGGCAGAATCTTAATATGGAGTGGTCTGGCTCTGCAGGGAGGTCACCTGGCTGGCTAGGCTTTGGAAGTTATGACCCAAGTTTGGTAGGTACTCAGTCTGGTACTGGAAGGGATTTAGAGCATTGTTTCGACTTTGCCTTCCTCTGTGGCCGACTGTTTTCCTAGGGCCTGTCTTGACCTGTAATTATCATAGATCTTTATTAGTCTACTTCTTGGCAATCTCCTCTTTCATGTCTCTTGCCCCTGGATGAAATGGTAGGGAGACCAGAGCTCTACCGTGTGACATCTACCTAAGTATCCAGCACAGGGCCCAGCTCAGTAAACACGCTTCAGATATGATGAAGAGTTTCTGACCGTCATCTTGGGAGAAGGGTTGCCACCATGGTAGGAATAGGTCCCTCTGTGTGACAAGAACTGAAAGGAACAGGATCCACAGTGCTCTGATCATCTAAATAGGATGATGTGTGGGGCTGAGGCTACTAATACTGGCCAGTGAACAGGACAGAGAGATGGACCCAGGGTCAAGTCCTGGCTTAGCCTTGGATTTTAGCTATTATGTCCTGACATCTAATTAGCTTCCTTGAATCTCTGCTTCTCACCTGGGATCCCAAACGCTATTGAAAATATTACAGTCACACAAATAAACCATTTAACTTAGTGCCCACAGCATAGTGCAGTGTGTTTCACTTGGCTCTGGCATTGATGTCCTCAATAAATGTGTTTTTGTTAGCTTTTCAAAGATGTAACTTAGGGCTGCTCAAAACTTCCTGTTGCACATTTATTACTTCCTTTTGGGATATGTCTCTGATTCCTCAGACAAGTAGACATCTTCCCGTGTGACCACATAGTATCCCCAAGGGATCTGTCTTCACACACCCTGCCTCTGCATTTCCAGAAGAACATGACTCCTTGGCTGTAAATAACACACTTTATACTTTTGTTCTTCCAGTATTTAGAAGGTTACCAAGCACATGGTAGGCACCAGCCCTGACTCATGCGTTGCCTTGTCCAGACAGTGACAGCTGAGGGAGGAGACGTCAGGTGCAAAATGAAGACCAATGTCTTCTCCAGCTGAGGCACCTGTGAATCTGCCATAGGGATTGTTGCCCATCTGCCTCAGAAAATGAAGGGATTTCCCTTAAACCCAGAGGAGTGCCTCTCCCACCTTCTGAAAGTGGAAAGGCATTCTGGAGACCTAACATTCCCCTCTGCAGTGTGAGGAAGTGGCCTGTCTCCTCCAAGACTGTGGTAGGGCCAGAGCTGATCTGCTTACCCGAAGCTTCCTCCCAAAGATGGTGACTTTGCCTTTAATCTGTTCCTTCCTTAGGCGCCACTCGATGGAGTTTAGGCCATTCTCCATGGGCAGTGAGATGTTGCAGCGCCCAATGGTGGGGGTGATGGTGCCTGCGAGGACGTGGGGCTCACTGTGGAAGCTGACACCCATGCCGTTGGCATACATCACCCGCAGGGTTCCGTTATTGCAGAGCTGGTAGCTGTTCCGCACTTGATCTGGAGGAATATTATTGGGGGTGGGGATGGGGAGAGAAATTATCCACTCGATTAGTCAGGCGAGAATAGAACCCCTATTTTTTACAGGTTTCCATGGTACTTTGCAGCTGTCAGTCTGAGGCTGCCTTCAATTAGCACACACACAATGGGAAGGTGAGTAGCAGAGATGTTACTGATCCATGGGAAGGAAAACATTATTAATATGTGGCACTCCAGAAATAATTATGCCGTGATATTTTTCTTTTACTCACTGAAGACTATTAATAGCGCATTTAAACATTTAAAGATGTCTATTGCCTACACAATTTGTGTCAATCAAATCCCTGAACTTTAACATATATATTTTAGCTTATATGAAAAAAAAATAAATGAAAGGCAAACTACTTCAAGTTTTCCTCCCCTTTGGCCCATCGTCTAACCCGAGGTTGATGGTCTATCGGCAGGTCAGAGGCACTGCGAGGCAAGTCCAGTGTTCATCAGTACAGAGAGGAGAAAAAGCTACCTTCGCTCTCTTCATGGCATCATTGCTGCTTGTATCACTATATTACCAAAGAGCTTGGGAAACACACACAGTGTGAGGTAGATGGAGTCAGTGGGGGCTGATAATGTGTGTTTATCTTCCCGAATGGAATCTACACCAGTCAATCAGACTTCTGACCTTTCCCTGTATCAAAGAATCACATGCTGGAGCCTGTTTTTATAGGCACACTGTTTCCTCATCATCTGATGAAGGAGGCAGGCCGGGCTGGCCTCTGAGATGCCAGCTTTGGGGGAGTGAGCAAGGTTGTCCCTGTCACTCACTGACTCCGGTCATCATACAGAAGGACAGAATCTACATCGTTAATCATCTGGCAGAGCAGAAATAGAGCCATTGAAACAGGCTCTGCCGAGGGATAATAGTCTAGAAATGTCATCATTTATCTACCGAGAGGACACTTTTATCCTCTGACAACTGGCGAGCCCACCGACATTATATCTTAATTAAAGGAAAAAATTAATCTGTAAAATGCTGTTTCTTGCCAGCCCCCGTGCTTGCCCTGGACTACATACAACAAAAACAATGGGTGGTCAGAGACCTTGGGGATCTGGGTCCTGGCAAGAGATTGTTCAAGAGCATGTTTGCAAGAGAGAGGCAGAATGGAACGATAAAACCCAAATCCAGTGGCAGCCTGAAGAATAAACAGCACTTGAGGAAATAATGACAGGGGTTGGGTTTTTAGAGGGTGAAGGAAATAGGTAAGAAAGAGGAAGAAATTAGTTGGGGATAAACCAGATGTTTTTAGATATGTAGGTTTCTCCAGATAATTAAGCCTTTGGTGAGAGGGTATGACATTTCCCTGAATCTGAGAGATTTATTTTTACTTTAGTTTTTTCCCCCTGAGATTGTTTTCTGGTAGAGTGTGTTTGTTGTAGACATTTGAGTAAGACAGGAAGCAGAGGAATGTTCTAGATGTTCAGAATGTCTCCTAGGTGAGGGATTGCTGGCTCTGCCACTGGGGATGAGCTTGGGGCAGAGGAGTGTTGGGCTGGGCCTTACCTTGCACCACTGTGTAGGAGGCCTCCACTGAAGAGAGGTTGGTGATCACAGTGACATCATCATCACGGTTGGAGTTCTCAATGTCAATGGTGATTGATTTCTCCATTTCCCTGTGCAAACTGGTCACCACCCCCGTGGGGCGTGTCACATTGGTCAGCCGGCCCTCATGGTCATAGCTGGAGGAAAGAAATAATACTAGTTGGAAGCACAGCCTGTGGAGTCAGAAGTTTTCTTGACATTCAGACCCAGAGGAAGGCCAGGCTCATAGGGGTCGCTGGATGGTGCTCTACACTGAAGCCCTGCTATAACCCAAACCTTGACCTGTCCTGAGAAATAATGCTGTGGATTTCTTGAGCCCTTCGTGATATCACTGATTTCACTTCCATGGAAACCAGTCTACTGGTCTCAAGCAGTGTGTTCTTAACTACACCTTCCTGAACTAGTGGGAATAGCTACTTTTAAGTGTCCTTTGGTTTTTGGTGATTCACAGAGCTACCAAGTCAATGTTCCCCAAGTATTCACTTAATTTTGTCTTGAAAACAAGAAGAGGGCTGCAGTTGTTAGCTTCCCAATGTGGATGCTGGGAACTGGACTGGAGTGCTCTAGAAGAACAGGGAGTGCTCTAAATCACTGAGCTATTTCTCCAGCCCCTAAACCACACTGCTTTTCCTCACTGGTTGGTTGGTCACCCAATCCCATCAAAATCTGGCACTTGAGACCATCTGAGTCTTAGTCTTATGCAAGGTACCAAGCACCTCATTCCACTCATCACCTTGCAGACCTGGGGCAGATTGCCATCTCCATATTCTGGCCCAAGCACTAGAAACCTAGCTTGGTCAGGCAGTCCTTAACAAACCAGGCTCAGATGCCCTAGCCTGCTGGGAGACTCACTGGATCTCAGTTGGCCTGGGCGTCCATGTCTGGACATGCCAGGATTACATTTGCTGTCTGCAAACTCCCTGAAGAGAGTCCTTTATGGGTATGAGTTGTCTTCACCCCTTTTTCAGAGGGTGGTTCTGGGTCTGCTACTTCCAGGTGCAGAGTATTTCCTCTCCCTAGAAGACCACTGTACTGATAGAGGTTCCTGTCTAAGGAGGTGAGGAAATGGCTCTTCCTATGGTCTGCTTATAGAAGACGCTGAGCTCCCTTGCATGGACTCTCACACCCAGGAGAGATGGGGAGGAGGAGGGAACAATGAGGCCTTTGCTTAGAGGATGAAATAGGACACAGAGCCAGACCTCCAGCTAGAGGAGGGGCTCTTTCTGGACTGGGGAGAGGAACCCAGTTGACAGGTTTGGAGTGATGGGTCCTGGAGCTGGTCCAGTACGTGTGAAGGTGGCTGTCCATGGAGCAGCCCAGGGAGGAGCAGTGAGAAAAATCACTGGTAAAACATGGAGGGAGCTGGGATACTTGGGATGGAGACCTGGATCAGACTTGGAGTGGCTTAGGCACTGTTACCTTTAGGGAGAAGAGGAAACAGTCAAGTTCCATGGATGCTAAGCTGCATGGCCAGTGGGGTGAGAGGGACGGGAAGCTTAGCGAGCTGGAGGTCCAGCCTCTTGTCTCTGTCCCGCCCCTTGCCTAGGGCGTTGTACAGTGGACATCCAGACAGCACCTCCCCTCATGTTGTAACATGGAGGGGACCCAGGCCTTCTAAGCCAAAGGGGATCCCTCTGCTTTTCTTTTTTTTCCTACTAAAGCATCAGTTTCTCAGAAGGGGGGGGGGGTCCAAAAAGTCTATAATAGTGACAAGCTAGAACTATACTGAAGGATCAGTGATTAAGGATTATTAAACAATTACCTATATATAAGACAGAAACCTAGGCAGCTGTCAAAATGAACAGCGTGGATTCCTCCTTATCGGCTCACGGGCATGTGTGCGCGAGTGCGCACACAGAAACAGACTTGAGTGGAAACGGGAAGAACAGAGAACACTCCCTAGCACACGACTTTTTACATGTAGACCAGCATTTCCAAAAACAGAGACTTATAAATATCAACGGCAGTTTTTCTGTGTGGGATTTTGATGAATTTTTGTTTCCTTCTTTGAATATTCCCATGTTTTAGTAATTGATGCTTCCTTTCATATTTTAGGAGCATAAAACTATTTTAAAATAAGGAAGGAAGCAAAGATAATGTTTGGGCTCTGAGAGTCTTGCCTAGACTCGGCAGCAGAGGCCCACCATGCAGAGAGCATGTTCTCTGGGACCTGAGCAGGATTTGAATTTCAGTGCTCTGTATTTTAGGACACTTGCCATGGGCAGGCTGCTTTCCATCCTTGTGAGTGGGGGATACAGAGTTTCTTCTCTTGGGGAGGCAGTGAGGACAGGGCAGGCATTTCACAGGCTGAAAGCATGTTCTCTGGCTTGCAGACTGACTTTCCTGAGAGATGCAGCTGCCCACAGCTTTGCTGGCTTTCCCAGGATAGATTTGCAGATTCAGCTCTCTGTGCAGAAACCTTTCTGCTCTCTGGAGCAAGAGCAGTGTTTATCAGCAATGGGGTCTTGGTGTTAACCCGACGGACTTGGTAGGACCTTGGTGGCCACTGGGACTTTGGCTTGCTTATAGTTAGTAGATGTTCACCAAACACCTCTTATATGTAAGCTGCTGGTCAGAGCACTAGAGAACAAAATGGACAAAATACCATGCCTCATACCAGATGGAAAGGCAAAGATAAAGCAAGGCTGCTCTCCACTACTCTGGGAGCATGGCAGCGGGGGTGGGGGGTGATCCCCAAAGCCCAATTCTTACATCTCCATTTCAATTGGATCTCCAAAAGTCACCTTCTAAGACAGACATGTGACTGTCTCCAGAGGGCCCATCCCAGCTTGGGAGAGTACAGAGTCCGCCCTGTCTGTAATACAGATACTGGACTTCATTCCAGGGCAAGTCGGCATCTAGACCGTGTCACCTGCTATTTTCCCACTGGCAGGATTTGGAGGAGGATTGACCATAGACCTCCTCCCTTCTGGTGGCCTGACCTTCAGGGGAGTTAGTTATATTTTCTACCCCTCTGGACTCCAGTTTGCTAAGATCTACTCTGACCCACAGAACTGAGGATGGCGAGAGAGCAGGACACAATCGAAAGCAACAAGAAGATTCAAAGTGCAAAGTGCACCCCTCAGGTCTACTGTTTGAAATGAGGCCCCTGTCTAACGCTTGCACCCTTCTTTATTCAGGAGGGGATAGGGACACAGGTGTGATCGATTACTTTCCTGTTAGCATCTAGTTTCTGTTACACTTCTGAATGCCAGCCTTGATTTCTAAAGTTATTCCAGCCAATGAATGACCACAGCTCCCACGCAACTGATAATACCATGCGATACACGTGAACAATGAGGCTCAGAGAGGTTGAGGGGTTTGTCCAATGCCACCCAGGAAGTACATGTAAGAGCTGGCATCCATACCACTGCCTTTCTGATGCTAAGACCCAGGAACTTCCTGGTAAGTCACGCTTTCCCCTGTGGAAGGCTGTGGAATCTGTCGTTCCCTGTAAAGTTGGACCTTGCCAAGGATACTCTATCGGGACTTGATAGCTTGCAACTGGGGAAATCGTAATTCCAAGGCTGGGGCTTCCTGGAACTTTCTAGAACTGAGGGAAAGCTCTTGTTGAAGCACGGGCCACCTGTGTGCTCTTTTTCCATTTCTGTTAGACTTCTGCAATCACTGTGTGGTGTTCACCAGGACCTGGTACCTCTGGCAGGAGGTATGGCTTATGTCTGAGTTTTAAAGTGGCAATCTTCTGACCATGTGTAACAAAAGCTAAAACACTACAAGCAAATAAACAAACAAGAATGCCTCATCTTTTTAGGAAGCCCAAGGAAACCTTATCTATGTGAGTCTCCACAATGGGCGATTTGGATTCTGGGATCTACTCACATTCAGAAGAGTATCAAATTAAAAGAGAAAACCTGATTCAGTTTCACCATAATTCCAGAACAAACACACTTTAAGAAAAATTGAGAATCACGTGTATGTTTTCACTCATCTGGGGACCTTTGCTAGCAAACTGCCTCCAATCAAGAGTTCGTGTCTTCGAGACCACTCCCTGCACCTGAACTTTGGAACTGAACTCTAGCTGAGGGCTAATTTAGGAGGGGCCCTAAATTTGCTTCTCATTCAGGAGACTTAACAACTACTATGTGCTTTGGCTGGTGGAGTGTGATCTAGTCCCAGCACCCCAAAGGATGTTCTGAAGCTGCTTAGAAGTCAGAAACAGAGCTTCGCCTCAAAGGGGAAATTTCAGGACCCAGACAAGCAATTCTGCAATGCAGCAAAACTCCAGCAGGTGGCGATAGCATCCTTTGCATTCTCCCAAACCCACTGGCATACAAACAGGAAGCAAACATTGTTGATTTAAGCGTGATCAACAATGAAGTCTTCTTTTTCTTGTCCCTCCTACCCTCATCTCTCCATGGCATCCCCTCCCTAACTTACTAAATTTTCAGCTAGCAGCAACACAGAGACAGGAAGCAAGCCAGGGTTCCTAACACATGATGCTCACTAGCTCACCGCTGTGGAGAGAGCCCGGAGGCTGGTAAATTCCATTCAGTCTCCAGTAGGTCACTGGGGACTCAGGCTTAGCAGCCTGCTCCAGCTAGCAGCAGGCTTGCTTGACCAATGCTGCTTCAGGAGCTAAGGAAAACAGCTTTTTGGCCAAACAAACGGTAGAACTATTAAGTATGAGATAATTGTTAGGGGAAATATGACCAGCCCTCACATCTTTTAATATACCCAGCACTTTATCTGTATTGATCTGCTTCTGCTAAGGAGGAAATTCAGAGTTTATCTACCTGTCTGTGCAATCAAGTGTGTTGCTGGACCTATTGTTAAATCACAGGAGCCCCGCTGGGACCCTGCCTCTTACTTTCTAATTTCCGCACCCATGGCAAACATGAATAATCAGTGGGGTTAATCAGCACTTTATCTCCCAGGTGCTGTGCGTGTCCAATATCCTGAAGTTTGAACGGCAACCAGACAACAGGAATTCCCAGTGCTAGCAGGGAGGATGCTCAATATCAGAGGCCTGATAGAGCAAATCATTTAGGAGTCAGGAGAAGGGACACGAATATCCTGAGGCTATAAGAAATCATTAAAGTTAGGAAGACGTGACTAGGCAATTTTAAAAGCAATGTGAATGGTCCATCCAGATGCCAGCAAGAGCAGGGGGAGGGCTCTAGAGAGATTGGTCAAAAGCCTTACTCACTCATAGAAAGTCGTCCATCCAGTTTCGTCACTCTTGGTGGCTAGGAGTCCAGTGTTCCCATCATAGGTCATGAGGCCAAGCTCCAGGTTCTGTGTGGACACGGCTTTGAGGCCTCCATTGGTGCCCACGGTAAGGGTGATGATCTGGTTATCTGGCATGAGCAGGTGGCGGGGCATGCCACTGCTGTCCCGGCGGATCTTTAGGGAATTTCCGTTGTTGTCAATCAACTCGGTGACGTCATTGTCAGCACTGTATGTGAAATTGTACAAGTACTCCCCCGTCACCAGGCTCACGGTGTACTGATGGATACCATCGGCGTTGAACACATACAATTCCTGCTCTCCCGGAGATGCAGCCTCATACTGGTTGAATGCATTAAGAACAGGTTTGTTTTTGCTGACCGCCCTAATCCGAATATTCCCAAGGTCCGCGATGTAGATGGTGCCATCTGGAGCCACAGCTAAGGAGGACGGGGAGTTCAAGATGGCGTCTGTGGCGTACGCATCATCTCCCGAATAGCAGATGCAATTGACGTCATTTTTGCAGTCGCAGTCAGAAGCTGCCCCGGCTAAGAGGCAAATCTCCCCATTGGTGGTGACCTGGCGTAGGCGGTTGATCTTTTTCTCGTCCGTCTCAGTGATGTAGAGCACGCCAGTGTGAGAAATGGCGATGGCGCTGGCTGACTCCAGAGCAGAGTGGATGGCAAGCTTGCTGAGTGAGTAGTCAATGCCGGGAACCTGGCAGTGCATAGGCCGTCCTGCGATGATGCTGACCTGGTGATTCTCAGTGATTCGCAGGATGACGTTGTTCTCTAGAACATACAGGGAATTGTCCATGGGGTTGACGGCAAGGTCTGTCGGCCACTCCAGACGAACCTGTACATGACACGGCATTTCAAGAACAGCCTCTAACACACTGATTTTATGCATTTGGAGAAAGGACATAGCTTTAAAGGTATTTATTTTATATGTGTTAATGCTTTCCCTGAATATATGTCGACACCACGTGTGTGCCTGATCAGAAGAGGGTGAGGGCATTGGATCCTCTGGAACTGGAGTTATGCATGGTTGTAAGCCACCACTTGGGTGCTGGGACTCAAACCCAAGTCTTTAGCAAGAGCAACGTGGACCTTTAATTGCTGAGACATCTCCCCAGCACCGACATAGCCTTTAAGAAGCACACATACTATAGCACCCTTTACAGCTCAACATTAAACTATTTGCCTGAGCTGGCTGTTTATAACAGAGAAGGGCAGAGCATGTGACACATTCTTCCTTCAATTTTGTCTGTCCTGGCTTGAGTCCTGCCAGCTCTATCCACAACATTTTCTTGGCCTCAGATGACTAGCCAGGGATGCAGTCATCAAATGGGGTGGTACAGGTAGATAAATGCAGAAGGACCAAGGCCATTCAGCCCATACTTAGCTCCCCAAGCCATGGGTCAGAGAAGCTGTGTTCATTCGGAGGAGACACATTTGTCTAAATTACAAAAAAAGCAGCCATGTGGCTTGGGAAGCGGCCCTAGCCCAAGAACAGACAAAGAACAGGCTGGCTAACAAACTACAACTTGAGTGTTTGAAAAAAGGAGTGAACAGAGCCAAGTCAAATACATTCTTCCTCTGTGGAATTGAAATAAAAATCTCAGTAGCAAGTTGTCAGTTTGTTGGGGAATTTGAGCTAAAATTTATGAGGTTGACCAAGGGTTGAAAAGACTCTTACAGGCAGGTTGAACATACATGCCAGCTTCTTTGAACAAACGCTGCACATTTTGAGGAGCCTGTGGTCCCTGCCTCTGTAAGAGACCTGATGAAACCCGCACTTGGGAGGATGATTGAGGAGGGCTTCGCTCTAGTAACTACTACACAAAGTGGAGGTTTATATAGTGAAGATGCAATCACTCCAGATTAACAGGGAAGCTCTGATTGACATGTAACACTAAACCGTACAGTCTCAAATCTTTGAAAATGATGGAGACGAGAGATAATTATACAGCAGCCCCTACCCTATAATCTGCCACTGCTGGAGTGTGCCACCAGCTTTGCTCCTCAGAGAAGAGTCGCCCTCTCTGTTCTCTCTCTCTCTCTCTCTCTCTCTCTCTCTCTCTCTCTCTCTCTCTCTCTCTCTCTCTCTCTCTCTCGTGCTCTCTCGCTCGCTCTTCTATCTTTCCTTTATTGCCTCTCTTTTTCTTTGCCCCTATCCTGCATTTTTTTCATCTTGGTGTCTAGTTCACCTGATTCCTCTGCAAACCAACTGAGATCATTGTCCATAGCTCCTATAAGAACATGTGGGAACTACGGGCTAGAAGACCTAGGAGTTGGTTAAGGATGAGGAATAAAGAGTCCCACCTGGGCCACATCCATGCTGGAGTCACAGCTCAGTGGCCGGACAGCCGTAAGGTCATTGGACCCCAGCAAGGTGGAGATGATTCCATTTTGGTCAACCTTCCGGATCATGGTGGCGTCAACGAAGTACATAAGTCCGTTCTTGTCCACTGCAATACCTGGGGAGGGAAGCATGGTTTTGTTTTGTTTTTGTTTTTTTTTTTGATAGGAGGATGGTTTGTGGAGGAGATGGGAGATGCCCTGCTCTGGGCATGATGTGCTTGGACCAGGGACCTTCCTGGGATGGATGGGTGAGCATCCTCAAAACAGCAGCTGTCAGTCCTTTCAAGGCAAACATTTCTCAAGGGCACTGTGCTGTGCTGTGCAGGATTCCCAGGGTGCTAGCCGTATTCCCTCCACCAATGACATCACCTTAAGCTGCAGAGGAACCAGGGCTGCAAGCGAAGGGGGAAACAGCCCTGACTCTGCTCTCTCCAGAAAGCAAGTTATTACCAACCTCCATTGCTCTAAAAATGATTGGTAGCATATTATTCAAATACCCTTCACAACTAATCGTGACGAGGCTGAGAGACAACGGTGCTTTCAGCCACAAACTCCCAATTCAAAATGTATCCTCCAGGAAGAATTCCCAATTAAGCCTTGACTCCAATCAGCACTCCAGTGCCCCCAGGGGACACAGAGCCCTAGCATTTCCCTGTCACAGCAGGACTGATAAGACACAGACTTGCCGCTTCTATTTCTTTTGCGTTTTCATTTCAGTGCCCAAGTACAAGGCTTGGCATCCTTAATCCATGCTGCAGGCTGCTTGCACAGTAGCTAAAAATGCTAACAAGAATTAGACCCTGATATGATTGCTCTTTAACCCCAAGCATCTTTAGTCCTTTCAAATAGACGCTTATCGATTCCAAGAACTCCTCAGGACAGGAATCATGGAAGTAATACCCATCCTTTCTTATTTTCTTATTTATTTACTTTCAGTGTGTATATGTTCATGAGCAGGAGTGTGCGTGCATGCCTGAATGCACCGATGCATCCGGAGGCCACAAGTTGATATTGGGTGCTATCTGCTTAACCTTTTGACATTGGGTCTCTCCCTGAACCTGGAACCAACCTGCCAATCTGATGTAGTCAGGAATCACCTGTCTGTATTCCTCTCTAGAGTAGGGATTACAGGTGTGTACCATTGCAACTGATTTTTTTTAACGTAAATGCCACATGTTCTTATGCTTGTGTCACAGACACTTTACTAAGTAAGATATCTATCCAGCCCTCCCCAAATTCTTCTTCTTCTTTAATCTCCGAGGCTCAAGGACAATTTAATTAGAATTTAAAAGAAAAATACTCAAGGCAGGCAAGTTGTACATCTCAGCAGTTGCTTGGAGAAGGAAGATGGAAAAGAGCAAGAAGAAGCCATGCTGTTTAAGTTAAGCCAGCATGGAGGCTGGACGTGTGGGAGACAAGCAGGCACACAGCAGGGGGAGGGGCTTGAGAGAAAAAGGGAAAAGGCCCAAAGTTTCAAATGGCCACTTAGGCTTGGGCCAGCTTCTGGAAGAAAAAGACCGAAGACAAGAAAAAGGAGGAGTTACATCTTTCTGAGTCAGAGCTCAGAAAGGCAGGCTGACTCCACAGAACCTCATGTAGTGACTGTACCAGGAGCTGGACCAGGAGGTGGGAAGTCTGGGAAAGGAAAGTACACCATCTCATTAAAGGGCTAATTTATTCCTCCTGTCCCTTTAGTGTGGCTTATGGTGAATCCACATTTCTGAGGGAGAGTCCCTTGGCTAGGAGATCAGCTATACCAACTGGATTCACTTAAGAAAGAAGACAAGGGCAGTGGTTCTCAACCTATGACCTTCCACAGGGGTTGCCTAAGACCATCAGAAAACACAGATATTTACATTATGATTTATAACAGTAGCAAGATCATAGTTATGCAGTAGCAATGAAAATAATTTTATGGTTGGAGGTCACCACAACGTGAGGAACTGTATTAAAGAGTGGCAGCATTAGGAAGGTTGGGAACCACTGATCTAGAGAGAGATAGCTTTTTTTTTTGACTAAGAGGAAGAAGCTTTGCCTCTCACTGAGCACCCCTCACCCCAATTCTTAAGTTTTCTTGGGTATTCACAATACGAAAGACATGATGCCTTAGACTTTGGATACACCATTGTCTAACATCAAAGTCTGGCATAGCAGAAACTCCTGGTGGCCTCTGTTGTGTATCTAGCCCCTATGGCTGGCACTTGGACTGATGGAGCTAACACTGTCTTTTGGTTCTCTGAGACAGGCAGCAGCCAGAGGTATGCAGCCAGATACAGACTATTGTGTTTCCCTAAGTAGTATATGTGGGAGGTAAAGTTTACCTTAACAAATTAGCTTAAATCACCCACATAGACCCAGGAGCTTTGCAATAAACCATCTCAGGAAAAACGATGTTTTAGATCACAAGGGTTCACTCAGCTTGTGGAAGGTTCTGTGTGGGATAGAGGCATCTCCTTCTGTGGTCTTTACCTCGAGGGCTCATCAGGGTTGCATCCACAGCCTTCCCTCCATCCCCACAGCGTGCTTCATCGAAGGGCAGACACTGTTCGCCAGTGCCTGCCACAACCTCTGAATTCCCAGCCAGGTCTTTGGCTCCACTCAGAGACTTGACTCGGTAGATTCGGCGACTGTTGGTGTCGGACACGTAGAGCGAGCCGGTCACAGGGTCCACAGCCAAATAGTACTTGTGTCCTGGGCTGTTGCTTTAGGAGAAGCACAAAGAGAAAAGAAGAAGGGACTGTGCAGCTGGACTCTTGGGTTGGAGGTGACAAAAATCCTAGTGAGCCTCCTACATTCTCTAGTGTCTTTATTTTAGTGAATTAGTGACACCCTGAGTTACATGTCAACACATCATGGCTCCCAGGTACTCATGCTGTTTTGGGATTTAAAAATTCCTATACAGACTGTTGCTTCAATTAACTGGCACAAAAGACCCCACTCCAGTTCTGTTTTGGTGAGCAAGGATAGTGAGTCACTCAATGCCAGCTTCATATATTTCCCAAGGGCTTCACGTGTTGTCTCATGGAATGTAGGAAGCCAGTCTCCCCTCGATAGTGTCCTCTTTTTAATCTCTGCCTCCACAAGACCCCTGAGGTCATGAGCCCTGGAGCATTCTGGGGTTTTCTAAGCTTGTGATGATCAGTTCCCCAGAGCCACCGCCAATCCTTGGCCTTAGAGCTGATTGTCCCCAATGTCTATGCAAATGAAATTGTATTTACTGCAAAGTGTAGTTAGCTCGCCATCATGTCCAATACTTGCGCTTGATCCTGTCCAAACTACCATCCAGCATCTGAGTTACCAGAGAGATGCAGCTTTTAAGTGCTGTATTAATACCAGGGCGTGAGTCCTGAGCCTCCCCTAGTTTCTAATGTGTGTGAGGTAGATGAGGAGGCTGGGGACCCCGGGGGCCTGCATGTTTCCTCTGTTATGCCTCTCAGTGTCCTTTGTGGGGCTGAACTGAATGGAGAACTGGCTCAGGATTAAGACAAAGGAATTGCATGACTCAAAGCCAGCTGGGGACCTCAGGTTGAGTCTTCTGGCAACAGTGGGCATCGGCTTTCTTATTTGGAAGATGACAAAATCAAATCTGATCTTTTGCTAATGGTCATTCTGGCTCCAAAGTCTCTAACTCTCCCATTGGATCTGCTCCTCATGGTGGCTGGGACCAGAATGAGTCCTCATACCATCCCAATGCTGATTGTTCAAAGCCTCCTCTACTGGAGGTAGTGGTGGATGCTGCTTTCTGGCCCAGTGCGTGAGTTCCATGCACCTAGAATGAGTGCAGGCTTTTTTGTCCTAATATTTTTCGATTATGTTCTGGAATGATGGGAGGAAAGGGGCTAGAAAAGGTGAGTGTGAGGTGAGCATGCCAGTTGGTGTCAGGTGTATTTGTCCTGTGGACATTAGCTGGTAAATTACTAATTAAAACACTATCATTTGGGTTCTTGCCTGACTTAAAAAAAAAGAGTTGGGAAGCTATTTTTAGGAACTATTTGTGCGTTGAGGCCATCTTTATTTCCTGCTTCTCTTCAGATTGCTATTACGACTGATAATTGAACTGGAAGTCAAGGTCTTTTGAAAGAGTGGGCTACTTTGGGTTCTTTTCTTTCCCTTCCCTCTCCCTTTGTTTTTTGCCCTCCTCACTTTTTGGCCGAGTCATTAGAGAATATCCACATATGCAAAACAAATTAGGGCAGAAAGGGAAAAAATCCATGCCATTTTTTAATTAGATGCTGCACCCTTTCACTAAATGAACAGTAGCTGGCATGATCCTTGGGAAGATCAAGGCGTTGCACATCTGTGTCTATGTGTGAGCAAGATAATTAATTCTGGACTTTCTAGGGAACCCGATCTGAAGAGGCTTTTCCAAATCTCTGGCATAGGAGCTGACAGGTGGGGTTAGCTATTGCTTGGGGAGACCATTCTTCCGGTAGCCCAACCTCTTTCTCACCATGATTCTCAGAGAGTGGTTCAGGAACAATGGAAAGTCATGCTCCAGATTGGTGGCTGTGCTTAGGAGCAAACATGGTTGTTCTGTGGGTTTTCAGGAAGGGGGAGACATCTCTGTTCTTGGAAAAAAATTGGCCTCATTGGGGTATCTATAACTAGTCAATTTTGGGGTTTTCAAGACTACAAGGGCAGAACTTTTTTCCCTTTTCTAAAAATGGCCATTCCTTAGAGAATGATGATAGCATGCAATTTGAGTCTATTTTTTTGTCCGATTCTGACCCATTGTCACAAAGGGTTTTATGGCTGGTGTTTCATGGAGTGGAGACAGCATTCATTCCATGAATAAGCTGCCCTTCCCCTTCTCCCCAAAAATAAGTGCCTCTTTTCTATCAGCATACTCATGCTGCATCCATTACATGGCAGTGCTCACATACATATACATATGTGTGTTGTGTATTGGACATGTGATTTCTACCAATGTGATTTCAAATAACCTCGAATCAGCAAGGTGACAGAGACCCTTTAGACAAAAAGTACTTGGTCTACACCTTTCAAACTACTCAAGGGTGATTTAACTTCATATAATTTTCAATGAATCTAACTATTGGATTCATTCTGAACAGCAGATTGGCAATTAACGTGTGTGTGTGTGTGTGTGTGTGTGTGTGTGTGTGTGTGTGTGTGTGGTGTTTAAATGACCACATATCTAGGGGAAAATCATTAATGAGTTGAAAATGAGTTTTTGACCCGTTTCCAGTTCATTAAAGCTTTTGTGAACCCAGTCCAGCATTTACAAAAGCCCGAAGTTTGCCTCAACTGTTTAGCCCAATTATGGACCACACTGAGCAGCCGGGACAGAGGTTCACTGAGGGTTCATTATCTTGCTCTCGCATCTCCCGGAAATTCTAATTACTGTCAGCTTATTTGGTTGCTTTTTGACTGCATTTCATAATTGCAAAAGCTTATCATATCCACAACACACAATTAGCACATAAAAAAGTTACTGTATTTGGTACATAAAAATATACAACATTACACAGAAGCACAAAACAAGAAAGTGAACACAAGGAACAAACGAACCATAGCAAATTATATGGGAAAGAGCTCTTCATCTTACCTATGTTTAAACTCTTTATTTCTTTATAGAAAGAAAACAGAAGGAAAAAAGAACAAACAGTTAGCTGAGGAATTGATGATAATGCAAACATAACATTTTTTGTTTGTTTGTTTCTTGTATAACGGAACCCTCCCCCCAAAAGCAATCTTTTTTTTTTTCATTTCTTTTTCTTTTCTAACTGACAGTGCCTGGCTCAATTACTTGGGAAGAATCCCTGAGTTTAGAGTCCTCCTGGCCACTGGGAAATGTGTACAAGAATGCTTGGATTCTCTGACAGGCAAGGTGGCTGTCATGGGACACAGGTGGCAACAGGTGAGACAGGACTTCTGGCTGATGAAGTGATGGCAGATGGGTTGCATCTCAGGGGCAATACCTGTTGACTGGCAATGGCAACTGTGAGTGTGGTGGTAGGAGGTTTCTGAAGCCAAATTCAAGTTTAGCTATCAAGAACTCTGTGATTGATTTGTAATGTCTGTCCTGGGTGTGGAAGGAGCATGGTTACACTTGTGATGCTGATTGCTACTGGTGTATTAAGAGTAGAGTCAGGACCACCCAAAAGACAGAACCCTGGCTCATACCAATTGTAGTGTGGCAAAGGCTTTTGACTCCCAAAACCAGTTTCTGGCCCTGCTCCATGCCTCCTTGCTCCTTCCCCTGTTTACCTGCATGACCAGCACATCCTCACAACCCCTATTCATTCTTTCTCACTGTAGCAGTCAGATACTATGCCCATTCATAAAATTCACAGGCAGTACTATCCTCTTGTAATCAGAGCCAGAGACTCCAGTTAGCACACCATTTAGCAGAATTAGAAAAAGAAAACAAAAAGGTTTGTTGCTTTCTTCTTCAGGAACAAAAAGACTTATCAACTTCAGCAGGAAAGTGGCTGAAACACAGCATTAAGGAAAAAGAGTAAGTTCCCCACGAAAGGAAATCCACTCTCAATTCCTGAGGCTTCTAGGTCCAGGTGGTAGGAACCCTGGATTCACTTTCCTTCCAGCTGAGAGAGGAGGCTTGGGGACAGGAATAAGAGGATAAATGCCTTGATTCTGAGGTGCAGCTCAGGCCTCTGTCGGGGGCCATCATTAGAGTGAGGCTTACACAGAGATTTCATTTTTATATTTTAGTCTAACATGTTAGTTTTTGCGGAAAAAAAGTTAATTAAATGATGCTGATAACTCCTGAGCTCTGACTGACATAGTGCAATTTAAGATTCAGTCTGTAAAGCCTGGTGTGTCAGGGTGGCAGCCGGGAATTCTCACGTCTATTTTATATTGCTTAATGAAAGTGAAATGCTATCTGCCACCAGTGGTAGACACATTTGCCTCTTAATTATTGCAATATCAATTTCATTTTTTTTAACTCAAGATTTTGTGAGAAGACTGGATGGGATTTGGGTCTGCAGTTCTGACCTACTTCTTATCTAAGAACATCTGCTTGAAGTTGATTACTATAGCAGGGTTAGGGGAAGAGGACTGGAGGGGAGGGGGACCAAGGCACAGGAAGGTGTGGAGTTTGATAGATCATGTGGATATGAGCTTTGGATAAAGGCTGAGGTCACGGTCCTTCCAGGCCAGGGCAGGAAACAAGCCAAAATAACACCATCCCTTAGTCAGTCCCTGCAAAGGACTTCAGATGGCCTATTTCTGACGGACGGGCTTAGGCTTCACACACCCTCAACAACTCAGACCTTCGGGCACACCCTTTGAGGGAAAAGGGATGCCTCCAATTTAAGGCACTGATATGGATTAGCATTTCACACCGCAGAGTCTAGGAGCCTTTGCAGAGTTCAGGGACTCTCCCGGGCTCCCCAGTCTATCTCCCAGAGCTGGCATCACCCTGTCTTGTGGTTTATGTATATGTGCTGGTCTTTTCCACGTCTCTGAGAGCAGGATGAGACTTACACATCTCTGCACTGCTGATATTCAGAGAGAGAGAGAGGGGGGAAGGGCTGGGGAAATAAGTCTTCAAGTGCAGGCAGCATGGGATGAGGTTGCTTCTCTTGGCCATGGAGAAGCTGCATCCCCCCTATGTTCTGCCCAGAAGTCTGAAGCTCCAGACAGTTGGGAGCACTGTGGACCTTTCCATTCTTGCACCTTTTGTGGGCTCTCTCTATTCCCTTTCAAGTAGAGTGGAGTTGGGCTGGGCGTAGTTTTCTTGCTGTTGTTCTAAGTACAGAGACATTAATTTGGGATATATTTAGTTGAGTTCTAGAGGGATGTGGTTAGGTGGTTACAGTACCTTCAGCATCTAGCTAAATTATTGCCAGCCATTCTGTCGTGAGAATGGCTTTTGGGAATGCTTTCTGTCCTACTGTGTTGATTCATGTAGCATCTTTGTAGGGCATGTGAGAGCCACTGCAGAATTCATCCTTCATGGTTATATGTACATTGGTGACAAAATGATTAATGAACATCAGTTCAAAGAACATTACAAGAAAATGTGAAATGCCCAGAAATATTACAAAGGAAACCTGATGGAGGTTTCTCTAAGTTTTATACTCCCTACAACTTCATGTTATCAACAACTAATTGTGAACATGGCAGCAAATTTTTTTACTTTATTAATAATCTGAAACCAATTTTGATCGGTTATATGGGAGGAAAGACTTGGCTCATCTGTTCATCCTATAGATAACAAAAATCAGAAAATAAACTGTCACATAAAAAATAATCAAAGAGCTGGGTGTGGTGGCACTTGGGAGGTGGAGACAGAAAGATCAGGAGTTCATGGCCATCCTTGACTAAGTATCAGCAAGTTTGAGGCCAGCCTGGGCTATGAGACCCTGTTTCAAAACCCCCTAAACAACAACAAAAATCCCAAGACAAAACAAATAAAAACAACAACAAAATTATCTGAACATAACCAAAGGGGTATGGAAAAAAATCAAGTATCAGGGAAATGGAATAGGAGTCAGTTAATACAAAGTATCAGGTAATTTGTGCTTGGTGAGGCCTGGGATTCCTGTGGCCTTTAAAAGACTTGTCATTTTGTTTTCTTTTTCTCATCTTAAATAATATTGCTTCCTTTTTAAAAAAAATTTCACCTCATCCAAGTACTAACTAGACCTGACCTTCCTTAGCCTCAGAGTCCAGATGAGATTCAGATGATCAGGGTGGGACAATGTGAGGTTCTTTTTCCCTTAATTACACTAATTATCACCATCATCATTGTCTGTGTTTGTGTGTGTACTATGTGTCTGGGCATGAGTACAGGCACGCACACACTGCAGAATGTTTGTGTAGAGGTCAAAGGACAACTTTTGGAGTTGATTCTATCTTTTCACTACAGGTTCAGAGGAATGAGCTCAGGTCACTGGTTTTGTGCAGCAAGTCCTTCTATCTACTTAGACACCTCGTTGGCACTCACTCTTCATTTTCAGTTTATAATTTGCTTATCTTCTTTTTAAGAGGGACCTCTTAAAATTGCATTAGCTTTCAGCCCTATGAGTTTAGATCAGTCCTTGGTCAAAGGGCTTTGAAAACAGAGCCAAGGGGGAGCCAACATTGTTTGGAGACATGGTGGCTACTATTCTTCTGGGTTGGGACGTTGTTTGCTTCCCTTTCCTGATGTTTATCCTCACAGCTGACAGGAGGGAAGCTGGTATTCTCTCCAGTTGCAGTCACTGTGGGACTCACACTCAGTGGGGTCCAACTGACTATAGTCACACTGTGCATCCTCACACTCAGTGGGTCCAGCTGGCTGTAGTCAACTGTCCATCCTCATACTCAGTGGGGTGGTCCCTTGTTTAACTCTCAGATCAAGCTTGTCTTTGGGGATTCTGTGGACTTCCAGCATCTGTTGCTTTTGCCCTCCTCCCTAGGCTCCCACTTTATCCACATCTCCTCCAGCACTAAGACAATTCCCCACCCTGAAGGTCTGCCCTAGTACAGTTCCAAGGGCCCACCCAAAAGACAGGAAGGATGTCTGCTTGGAGGGTGGTCTCCTCAGAACAAAAGCCCATGTAACATCATCACTTTTATTTGGAAAATGGAAAAGAATTTCAAACATTAGAGGAGGTATAGAAGTCTTATGCCTATCAAAAGGGGCCATACCAAAAGACATTGTAGAGAGATACTGACCCAGCCTTGACTGCCATGCCGTGGGGGGGGGTGTACTTCTTAAGATGTCTTCAAATTGGGGAGTGAAGGGTTTATCTTTGGAAGAAATTCACCCAAAGATGTTAGTGGCTGATGAATTTACTCCACTCCAGAGCATTTAGGTTTTCCATGGGCCAGGTGGAGAGGGTGCTAATTACAGGAAGGAAAAGTATCTCCTAAAGGTGGGATATTAGGCTTTCCAGGGAAGTGGGTGTTGAGAATGCATTCAATCAGAGCACACAGTTGATAACCATTGCACTCCTTCCAGCATCAGAAGTCACTAGAGTGTGGGACCTCTGGTTGGAATGTTTTGTATAGGGAAAAATAGAGGAAAGCTTAGTGAGGACTGTGGTAAGACTTCAATAGTGTCTTGATTGGGAGGCGGGGCACTGGGGTGGGTGAGCAAGGTAGGGATGGGTGCTGATTCCAAAATGGAATCGCTCAGCTGCCAAGCCACAATGGAGGAAAGACACAGGCAAGACAGGTCTCCCCCTCCTCCCTGCCCCCCCTGCGGGTGACTGTTTTGAAGAGAGGGGATTGACAGTCCTTTGTTTTCAGGCATGTAGTGGGAAGAAAAGAAGAATCAAGTCAGTGTTCTTGTAAAAGCTTTACTTCTAATCGGCTCTGGGTTCCTGGCGGATGAAAGCAAGGACAAGTTTGAAGACAGTTAAAAAAAAGGGGGGGGGAATCACAGCTATCGAGGGAAATTGGGAATGATAGGCTGTAAGCTGCCCTCAGTGCTACCACACAGGCATGGTATGTTTTCCTTTGATTGGGACATTAGCTTTTACCACTGGTATTGTGATCTCTACAGTTTGAGAGATACAGAATCAAAGGCCAGGTCCAACAAGAGGGGAAGGACTTGTTTTTGAATTCAAGTGTCCATCGTGAGTACGTAGGACTTGTTGGATACTATTCTAGACCTGGTGGAGAGGACCCACAGTGTCTACTGTGTAGAAGTATACACACCCACGTCTAAGGAGCCACACAGAAATAACCAGACAAGGTAGAAAGTAGTGTCTGCTTCATTGGAAAACCAGAATGTTATACTCTCAGAGGATGAGGGAGAATTTCTAGGAAGAGGGAATCTTCAGAACAGAAATAACAGGCCAGAAGCGGTTGCCTAGGTTGAATGGATATGTCGAGTTTAGCAAGCACCATGAATTAAGATTGTGGGGTGGGAAAGTACCCGGTCAGTACTGATTTGGCTTTGAGCATGTAGAGCCCTAACAGAGGAGGAAGTCCATACATGAGGATTGATGAGGGAGGGCCCAGTCCTTTGTGGGCGATGCAACCCCTGGAGTGGTGGCCTTGGGTTCTATAAGAAATCAGGCCGAGCAAGTCATGGGGAACAAGCCAGTAAGCAGCACTCCTCTATGGTCTCTGCATCAGCTCCTGTCTCCAGGATCCTGCCTTGCTTGAGTTCTCATCCTGACTTGAGCTGTGGAAGTGGAAGCTAAATAAATCCTTTCCTCCCCAAGTTGCTTTTGGCTCATGGTGTTTCGTCACAGCAATAGAGAGCCTAACTAAGACACACAACAACAACAACAACAACAACAAACCAATCTCACGAAGGAGACTTCCCTTGGGGAGACCCGGAGCAAGCTGTGGAGTGTTAGTTTGCAGTCCCTTCACCGAGTCTCCTGCTTGCTGCTTGCTGTCTCTCTGTCTCTGTCTCTCTCTCTCTCTGCTCATCTACTACACACTTCGGCCTCTACTTGTACTTCATGGCCTTGCCACTCTGTTTCTGTAATGGCTTCTTGGTCTCTTCAGCTCAGCTTGAAGTACATTTTCTTCTCCAAGTGCCTGCCTCTACCTCCGCAGGGTGTTTCTTGAGCCCACATTTCATCCCTACCATCCTTAGAGGTACACGTGTGCCTAACACTAATACTCAGTAAACATCCTATGGAGGAGGGGGCTGCAGTTATCTCAGGGTGGAACCCCTGTGTCTCCCTCACCCCAACCCCTTATGTGTTTTACTCCTTACAGTGCCTGGCAGAGTTCTGACTCCTAAGAATATTTAGTGATAGCTGTTGGTGGCCAGGTCACTGATGTCTTTCCCAGCAGGGACTGTGAGGACACTGATTGCCAACTTGATTGGACTGAGAAGTACCTAAGAGATTCGTGAAGCACTCCTCTCAGTGTGTCACGTAGGTGTTTCCAGAGATGATTAGGTCATGAGGAGTCTGACCTAATGCTTAATTCATTGATGGATTAAAAACACCAGACTAGACTACAGGGAGGTGGTGGCGCTGTGGAAGGTGTGGCCTGGGTGGAGGATGCAGGTTACTGGGGCATGTATCTTGCCCTGAACCCTCTTGATGTGGGTTTTCTTGGCTTCCTCTCTGCCATGGTATGAACTGCTCTGCCATACCTTTCCTGCCAAGATAGACTAAGTGCCCTGAAACCTTGAGCCAAAGTCCTTCCCATTAAGTTGTTCTGTCAGGTCTTTTGCTCACACGGATGCCAATTTAATGGATGTAGACATTCAATGAAAGCATGACCTGTGGCTTGTGGCTCAGGCCCAAATACTAGGTCTCTCTCTCTCTCTCTCTCTCTCTCTCTCTCTCTCTCTCTCTCTCTCTCTCTCTCTCTCTCTCTCTCTCTCCCCCTACCTTTTTCTCTCTTTCCACCTCTCTCCATCTCCTCATCCCTCAGGTTTAACTGGAAGATACATCTCCACTGGAACATTTCCACATCCTGTCAGCACTACCAAATCATCACGACCCAAATCCTGTACCACTGACACAGCCACTCTATGAGTTTTCTTGCCTCCACCCTCACATTCCTCCAGTCTATTTTCCCCATGCTAGTCGGAGCCATCTTTTAAAAAGGCCACTCAGAGCACACATCAACTACATCCACCTCTACTTCAACCTCCAATGGTTGCCCATTGCAAGCAAAATGCAATATTTGCTCATCTACATGCAGGCAGACACTTGTCTATTCAAAGTGCATGTCCCTCCTTACCTCTCTGGGTTCAGGTGAAGATGCTCTTCTGAGCTCACCAGCCCCCAGTCCCATTAGATGCCTATGGGTTCCTCCAATTAGCCAGGTTACTGGCTGGGAATAGATCCTTTGCATAGCTTTCTGTGCCTGGAATGCTTTCCCCCAAATGTCCTATGGCTGGTGTCATCATTCAGGGCCCAGCTCAAATGCTATCAGTAGTAGCATTTTGCAACCCTTTTTCCCCCCTATTCACCATGCTCCCCATGTCTTGCCCTGTTAGATTTTCCTTAAGACATTCATGTCTATTTTAAATTATTTTTTTCATTTTCCACATGAATTAGTTGCAAGTTCCCTGTTAGATCACAAACACAACATGGGGGCATAGTGTACATTCATCAGATATTTGTTGGATACTTCTCTCCCCCTCCTTTACTTACATCTTTTTCCCTCTTTCTATACATCCTCCTCTGGTTGAGGATTTGGAATCAACATTTTCAAGAGCATTTAGGGGTCTCTGTGTTCCCAACACAGAGGAATCTAGTCTTCAGACTTAGTAGCAAACAATGGCCAGGAGGAATCTTCCAGAATGGTTAGAAATGACATAGTTAGGCCAGATGCCACTGTGCTATACTGCATTCTAGCAAGTACAAAAAGATCCTGAGGGTTTACTAGGGGAAGTACCCACAGGTGCTCAGCAAGACCCTGTGAATTAGTAATGGAGCATTAGTGGTCCTCACACTTTGATGTGTGTTGGATGCTGCTACTGAGTTTTTAAAAAATGAAAGACACTTGGTTCCTTTCTAGGCTGGGGACTCTTTTTTGCTTTTCTTGTTTGTAGCTGAATTGCTGACAATTGTATCAAACATGTGGATGGTATTTTAGGGATAATCAAAACATTTCCTGCTCTGAGAACCCCAAATTCAGTCATCCTCCACCCAGAGAAAACTGTGAGCAAGGGGGGATCTAGAAAGCAGAAGTTTTCTTGTGTGGCCATTTACCGTAACTCCAAGATACTGGTCACATTTCGAGAGGGGAAGATACGCCGGATGTAATTGAAGTCACCGACGAAGAGGCTCCCATCAATTCCCACAGCCAGGGCCACCGGGGCCAACAGTTTGTTGCCTTCAGCAAGGCCATTGCAGCTGGGACAGGAGATGCTCCTGCGGCGACCATTGCCCATGATGCTTGTGATGATGGCGGGCTGCTGGGTCAGGAACTGGTTCTCCCCTGTGCCTTTGTGTAGTATCCCTGGGGGAGGGAGGCAGAGTGGAAGGGGGGTCACACAACCCTGTGAGCAGGATACTTGGGTTGACCTACTAAATGGGTGGGAAGTGATAGGAAGAGAAGAAAAAAAAGGGAAGCCTCTTCTTTTTGGGGAGCTTTCCCATTTCCTCATGATGCAAAATAGTAGCAATGGGAGGCCCACTCCCAAAGCTATGATGTGGGTAGGATACTATCTTGAGGAATAACAGAAAAACAATAATGAGGTACAATAAGGCTGATACACTGGGGTTAACTTTTAAAGGGAAAAATGAGAAAAATCTATGAATCTGGGGGGATATTTAATTAGAAAAAAATGCCCAAGGAAAGGGCTACCACTGACATGTCAACACTAGAGAGTATAAACCAATTAATCAATTTAATCATGAATGTTTTATTGTGCCAGGGATGGAACCCAGGCCATGCATGTTAGGCAAGTGCTACCCACTAAACACCATCCCTCATCCCTAACATACCGCTTTTCACGTTGAGGATGTGGTGCTTGTCCAGGGACCAGCCACCAAGGTTGGAAGGGTCCAGCTCAAAGCCCTGAAGCAGGGCTGTCCTTTTCTCCCACAGGATGAGGCTGGGACAGGTCTCATATTCGAATCCAACAGACACTGTAAGACAAAGGATTTGGGACAAAGTGGGAAAGAAGAGGTGACTGAGTACTCCTGAGTTCCTTAGCAAGAATGAGAACCACATGTTAGTGGTGACCCCTGTTCCCTAAACTTTAAGAGGTGGCTGACAGCTTTGACCCTCGGACTCTATTCCATGAAATCCAGATTTTGAGTTGAATTCAACTTTGAAACTTCATGCAGTGATCACAGGAAGGGATTTTCTGATGAACCTGCTGGCTCCCAAAATGACCCCAGAGATATGGAAGGAAGAGAAGAGTCCTTGCAAAACCTAATACTGAACAAGTCTGTGGATGGGAGGATTGGGGACAGTTTCGGTTGGCCTGCTGTCCCAGAATGCACTTGTTTTGTCACTCATTAGGAGAAAGGCCTTAGAAAGCAGCTAAGCCCCTTGATAAGAAGGTTTTGGGGTAACAGCTTATGTATAGAAAAGGTCCTTAGCACTGCTGGCCTGCAGGCCTCCAGTGTCTGCAGGTTCAGTGCCTATTAAAATAAACCAATGTATAGACTTAAAAGGTTTAGGAAAATAGACTGCAACTGGACTGAGCATATACAAGAATTTTTCTGTGTTACCATCCTCTAAATGATACACATTACAAAACTTATCAAGAGTGGATATAAAGAATATGGAAAGATGTATATAGGCTATAAACAAAATGCTATGCCGTCCTGTGCATCTACAGAGATTGGCATCCAAGGGATGACTATGTACCCAGGATTCTAGAAGGTTCCAGGAAAGCCTGGCATCCATAGAGTTCAGCCTGTTAGTTACAATGGTGTCAGACCCTAAAGCCTGCTTTGTAAAAGTCTTGCATTTGTCACATGGAAGAGGGAAAGGAGGAGAGAAAGGCACATCAACCCTTGATTCCAGCAATGTGCCTCACCTCGTGTGTTTCCCCTTTTGTACATGTGTTAAGTAAAGTCTCAGTTTCTTAGAGAGATGTGGTGGGAGAGCTGAGACCAAAAGCTGAGGTGCCATACATCTTTAATTGGAAGGCTGCTCTGACAATCAGAGGCATTGTTATATGGCTGTTCCTAGTACATTAGACTCTTAACTATGTGTGTCACCAATGGGGATTTTCTGCAGCTTTTGAAAAATCCTGAGATATGCAAATGTTGATATGAATGAAGGATACATTTTTTTTTTATCTCAGAACAATAACAACAAACAAAACCACACATGCATCCCCATGCACTTCAAAGCTTGTCCTTTCAAACTGTCAATTGTGACCGACTCAGTCGTCACAGATTGGCCGTGTCCACCTTGTGACCTTGATGCACTGTTTCTCACTGCAAAGTATCAAGGCTTGCTGAAGACATGGATGCAAGAAATGAACACATTGAGGCCAGGCCTCATAAAGATGCTAGACAGCAAGTAAAAAAGAAATCACCATCTATGAGGGTCGTGTCAAAGGATTTGGGAGTCAGCTTGAAGAGACTCCTAATGACCATACACAGGACTTTCTGACCATTAACAAGCATAATAACTCCAATGGGTTGAAATATATTGAGATCTATTTCATTGTATGAGTTCATAGTGGTATTTAAGAAAGCATTCATTTGCTACCCTTGGAGGATAAGTCAACTCATTATACCGAAAACCAGTAAATAAGGGAAAGAAGCACGTATTTGTCCTTTCTCGTGTGAACTGGAGCTCAAACAGCCAAGCAGTTAATGAGAAGTCACCTCTGTATGAAAGTATTCCAGCTAAAAGTTGAAGACTCAGTGACAGACTTAAAATACCATTCTGTAATCCTCAGTGACCTCAAATATAAAGACTGAGCAACCACACTACTGAAAACTTAAGGGACACCCCACCCCACCAGGTTCCTCCTGGTAAAACAGCACAGTGCCCTTTAGGTTATCCTGCCCAACCAAACCTGGGCCAGAGCAAGACTCAAGATTCAATTTTCCATCTGCAGGGGGTTAAACAGCCACCAGTACACAACCAGCCAGCAGATCTGACGAGCAATTCTATGGGCAAACAACCCAATTTCTTCAATAATTGTAAAGTAAAACAGAGAGGCACAGGGAAGTCAGATTAACTTAAAGAGAGAGGTGAGATTAAAATTAATTTTGCACTAAAATTATTAGTTTACATCTGTAAATGAGTATGTGTGTGCATGTTTATAGCTACAATGCACAAGTGGAGGGCAGAAGATGACTGGTGGGAGTTGGTTCTTTCCTTCCACCATGTAGTTTCCAGGGCTTAAACTCAGGTGCCCTTGTTGCTGACCCATCTTGCTGGCCCTAATTAAAAATTTCTGTTTTGAAAAATTTAAGAGAAAACAATCATTATTTTGATAGTTTCAAGAAAGTGAAGTATTAATATTTTATGACCTTAAGGAGATGATTGAAATTTCTTTCTTTCTCTTTCCTTCCTTTTTTTCTTTGTCTTTCTTTTGAAATGTGGACTTGCCCAATGTAGCTCAGGCTAGCCCCGAAATAGTGATCTTCCTGTCCCAGACAGCTGAGTGCTGGGTTCACAGTTGGGTACTACCAACTGTGGAAATAACCAACAGTGGTGGGTTGTTTGGTGATACTAAGAAACTGTGGTTTTGTGATAGTTGTATTATTGGTATGGTTTCTAATTGTTTTTAGACACACATGTTGATATGTTCCAGGTGAAATTATGTTATTTCAGGAACTTTAGAAAAATACATGATGCAGGGGGCTAGATTTGAGTCTGGAGAAGCAGAATTCAGCACGAATGAGCTGATGGCAGAAGCTAGAGAGTGCAAAGTGGGGTTTCATGTTCTACTTTGTGGTGCTGCCTATTGATTCAAGATAGGCTAAGCCAGATATGATACTTGTTAGTAGCCAATGTTTTAGATTAAATGCACCAGGTACTCTGGTGACTCTACTGTTTGTAGATATCACTGATTGATGAAGCTGACTACTTGGGCATATCCTGAGTACTTGTAACCTTCTGGTTGTATTGTCTAGAAATTTTACCTGCTCCACCCCTGAGCTGTACCATGAAGTTTGTGATAAGGTCTACTTGGGCTATCAAATAGTTATTTAAGGATTGGTCATAGTGCTCTATGCACAAAGTGACTGCCTGATAAACACTGCCACTCCCAGTGAACATTTCTGAGTGGCTTCATACTTTGGTCATGTGGTTCACAGTCCTTGAGAATTACAAGTGTGAGGATAGATAGAATATAAGATCTCAGATCCAAATCACCAGTCAGATTTGTTCAAGTAGGGAGAATCTAGGCAGATGCCAACCTCCAACTCCAATTTTCATAACCAAAGGGCCTTTCTGTGTGGACTATCATTCCTGAGGGTAACACAGCTCAAAGGCAAAGCTTGGAAATAAACTGTGTGGCCCTCAGATCCCCTCAAGCCCAGTTGCTTATTCTCAGGGTACATTCATACCATTTGCAAGTGTGCTCTCTGGATCACGAACCAGCTCTTACCTATCAATGGGAATTCATCTGCTTTGACCACCAGATTCTAGACACTGTCTGGCATAACCATTCTCTCTGTCTGGAGTAGCCCTTTTCTGATTTTCACATGGTTCCTGTTGGTCACTCAGGTCTTCAGTTAAACACCATTTAAAATGAGGGGCTTCCTTGATTGTTCATCCATGGCTGTCCCTCCACCCAGTATGTGCCATTTATTTTTACTTTCTTTATTACCAGCACTCAACATGACTTCATGTTTCCTTATCCAGTCAGTCTTTCTTATCTTGGTCCTCCACTGGAATGTAAACCCTCTGGAAGAGAGACCTTGTCTGCCTTTTTGACCACTGTGTCTTTATTAACAGGAAGAATGCTTGGAATGTATAGAAACACAACCAAAGCCATGATTTAAATGTAGTTGAGACCAATACATACCAACAGCATCGGACAGCCCATATACCCTTTGGCCATATGCATCGGTCTTGTCCCAGATGAATGTGTAGGCCAGGTTGGGAGAAGCCTGGAATGACTTCTGGAAGAGATGCCCCTCTACAGCAACCATCAAGTGAACCCTGATGAGGTTCAAGGGCACTGTGGACTGGGTCATGGTGATCTTCAGCAGTGACTTGTACCCTGCAGTTCTGGAGCTGAGATAACGGAGCTTCACATTGGAGCCTGGGAGCTCAATTTCTTCGTGAAGAACCTGGAGGGGAAACACACGGTTGACCTACTACACCAAACACAGCCTGGCAGGTGAGCTGTTTCCAAACCAGCGCTGCTGTGAGCTGCCTCCCTCGCTGAGACATCACACCTTACATGGGTGCATGAACCACTTCTCATGGCTGAGAGAGAAGAAAAGAAAACCAATCCAAACTTCATCCGACGCCACGGAGTAAAGGGGCTGAGGATATGATTTTTGGATTAATAATTATTGTTGGTCACCATTGTGTTTCTCTAAAAAAAATACGCCTCACACTGTTGGCAAAGATGTAAATAAGAACAGCAGGCTTTATTGCTAGCTGCATGCAAGGAGGCCACAAGAGGCTGTAATTATATGAACCTGCAACTTTCACTGACAATTGGTATAAAGCAACAGGGAGGCAGTAATGTAATATGCCCTCTGTCGTAACACTGATGTAGATCATTAAAGCCCTCTTATCATGTATCTCTGTGACTAACAGGGATAAAAAGCAATTTGTAGGTGGGTTGCACATATGTATGTTGTTTTTATCTTATTAAAAGCTCTCATGACTGCCAAAGTCTTGGGCGACTATCTGCAAGCATTTGGAATGTCCAGGACAGATTCAAACTGTCAATTACAATGGCTATAAATTCTTTGTTTTGTTTCTCCCTTTTAATATTAGCTACTGGCACATCTGGGGAGACAGAGATGACGGAGGAAAGTTAGCCAGTTGGGCTTGGTTTGGGAAGTATGGGGTGCATTTCTCATGCTCTGGCAACCTGTCCCTACCTGAGTCTCTGGCACAATGGGGTTTGCTGCAGGGGAAGCGCTGAAGAAGGTGGACAGAGGGGAGGAGATGATGATCGGATCAGGCCGGACAAAGCCACTGAGGTCACAGCTGGGGATGGAGTTCTCCTCGGTCTTCATTACCAGGGTGTCCATAGCATAGAAGCTATTCCACGGCAGCCACACTGTGCGCTCCTGGCTCATGAAAGGGGCCCGCTCGAAGTGCAGAGTCAAGGCGGCTCCCCCATTGGCAATCAGGTCAAACCTGGAGAGGGGTCAATAGGGTGATTAAGACTCACCTTCAACTTCCTTGCTTAAGAGCTGTGGGAGGGACATAAGTTGGTAGGTAGATGGGCTAGGCTGCAACTTACTAGTTATGTGGCTCTAGGCAAGTTTGAGCCAATCAGATTCACCCACCAGTCACCTCTAGAGTGGGAATGATGGGATTCACCAAGACAGTGTAACAGAGAATGAAATATGCTGATGAGTTCAGGGTAGAGATAAGCTAAAGCCAGCCTACCACCTGTTTTGGGAATGGCAATGGCACATGATTGGCACACTTGTGTCCTCCATGGTTGTATTCCTGCCACAAGGACAGAGCTGAGTCATGTCCACAGAAACCAGGCAGGCAACAGAGCCTAAGTGATTCACTATCTGGTACTTTGCAGAAAATGCTACTTAATCCTGGAATAAAACAATCAGTATTAAGGGTGAGAGGCACGTTCAGCAGGAGAGTGGTCACAGGACATGGATAGGGTTCACGAGCACACATTGCCAACCAAACTCTGCTATGCTCTTGGAAATGTAGGCAGTGCTTCCTCGACCACATTCCTGTTTGTACCCCAAGGGCTAGATAGAGATGAGCTGTCTGTAAGGTAGCTTGTAGAGAGATGTGCCCCAACTTGAAGCTGCACTCCACTGGACTAGCAAGTGTGTGGGGGCAATAGTGTTTCTGTCTTGTTTACTCCAGAGTCTCATCTGCTTGTGTCATAATAATATCCCAGGGAGAGTATACTGAAAGTAAATATCCGCGCCATGTATTTTACCCTACTTGGGTTCCATGTCTGGTGATTTTTAGTGGATATATAATGAATGAACAGAGTACACAGAAATTTTAAGGTACATGTTAGAGCATGCAGAGAGCAACTGTCTGCCCTGCTGCTAATTCGTTTATGTGTTTTCTGGCTCTTCATGATGCTGGAGACAGTTTTGCATTTGATACACAAGGAAGTCAAAAGTTTTGAAGCACAGCTGCAATCTTGGTAGCTGGCAAGCTGCAGCAGTAGTATTCCTAGTTATAGGCGAGCCTGGGCTACCCAGTGAGATCCTGCTAAAACACCATCGACATCAACACAAACTGGCTGAAAATAATACTGTTCCCAGCTGTTTCTATTGGCAGAACAGAATGAACCTGAAGCTAGGTGGTGGAAGCACATGCCTTTAATCCCAGAACTCAGGAGGCAGAGGCAGGTTGATTTCTTGTGAGTTTGAGGCCAGCCTGGTCTAAAAAGTGAGGTTCAGGACAGCTTAGGCTGTTACAGAGAAACCCTGTCTCGAAAAACCAAAAGCCAGAACAAAACAAAACAAAAAAGCACCCAAAGGAATCAACTTTAACATTTGTGGTCCATACCACATTCTCTAGGGCTGTGTAATTTCCAGGGTTATTACAGATGCACCTTGACAGTGTCATGACCTTGCATCCTGAGAAAGCTGAAGAACTTGAATGTAGGAGGCTGGAAAGATGATGTAAGAGGTGGATTTGAGCTGTAATTAGTCAGAACGTATCTGAGAAGGTTGGAGAAGGAAGGGATAGACAAGGACCAAGAGACCCAGGAGTGAATCTGTGTGTTGTCTAACAGAATTTTTAATGAATTGGCTCAACTATGGTAACACTTAAAGAATTGCGGTCACACCTGTAATTCTAGCACCAGGGAGGCAGAGGTAGGAGGACTGTTACAAGTTCAAGGCCAGCTTTGGCCATTCAGTAAGACATTGCTCAAAAAAACAAAAAACAAACAAACAAACAAAACAAACAAAACACTCATGCACGCATTCACGCACACAAACAACTGAATGGGCTAGAGATATAGTTCAGGGGTAGAACTCTTTGTTTTGCATATGTGAAGCCTGGCAGTGGATCTCCAGTACCATAAAAGGCCACATACAAAACAAGCAAATAGAAGTTCCTCAAAAATAAAAGCAAAAACTAGGAGGAGAGGAGGGAGGGGGGGATGGGATTGGAATATAAAAAAACAAATAAGAAAAGATAAAATAAAAGCAAAAACTAAGGAAGAAGGCTGGTTTCAAGCCAGGCATGGTGGCACATGTGCATGATTAATCCTAACCCTAACCTTTGGGGCCATCCTGGACCATATATATTAGGAGCAAAAAAAGAAAAAAAAAGGCTGGTCTTTAAGGGTGAAAAGGGCCAAAGGCCCTCTGCCTAGGGCACATTTTCTACCCTAGGGCTTCCAAAGGATTTGGCCACAAAGTGTTTGTGTGAGATGCTACACATCTAATGAATGCAGATGGCCTTATACCAATAATGATTTTACTTACTATTTTGCAATTTTTCAATGGCATGAAAACAGGACACATTCAGCAGTCATTTCCTGAATAGTATAACACTCTCTTACAACTCAAAGCAGCAGCACTGAGCCCCAATTCCCAGTGGACCATGCCACAGCCAGGGTCATGCTACAGAGTTCCGTGTTGCTCAGCTTGGAGTTATCCCATGGTGGGTTTATTGGGATGGCAAAGGCAGTCTTCACTGAGGGGTTGAGATTCATTGGGCTTTTAGAGCTTCCGTGTTGGGAACTTGGGGGTGGGGTGGCGCTGTGGGCTGTGAATTTTTATTTTAAACTGGCTTCATGAATACCTGAAAAAGTTGAAAAGAAGGCTAGACTCTATCAGAGAGACAGAAGGATCATTTCTTTTTCCATGAAGCAGCCATGATTTTCCAAAGTGATTTTTACAAAGAAAGCTGGCATTAAATTTACAGTGACAGTTTCTATCTCTCTTTGGAAGGGAATATGGGGTGTGTGTGTGTGTGTGTGTGTGTGTGTGTGTGTGTGTGTGTGTGTTGTGTTCAGTCCAGAATGGGTATTTCACCCTTTCTGTGGATATCTTTTCTCTTTTCTGTAACTTTTGACTTTATGCCCGATGGATTAAGGAAGCCAGGGAGCTTTCATCTTGGTGGGGATTGAACGGTGCGTGTTCCCAATCAGAAGATAATAGGGGAAGGTCGCCTCCTTCACACAGCAGGGTGACTGCTAAATGTACTTAATTAGACTTCTCTGATTACAGCCCACCCCCTCAAAACTGTAGCGAAAATAACACAACTCTTAAAGCCGCAGATGAAAGCAGAGGGGAGCGCCGCAGGACACTGTGTCGTGTGGATTCCTGTCACCCTGCACTGCCTTTGATTTAAAATAGGAGTAAGCTTCTAAAAGCTACCTTCCCTTCCTTTTTCTAGAACCCTATCCACCCCCTGATACACAAGGAGTGGCAGTTACCTGACATGGAAACAGGAGGGTGAGAGCTGTTAGCCACCTGGAAGCACGGGCTTTTCTGTTTGTTTTCTGGTTAGAATGTCACACCCACAGTTATGGCATGTCTTTGGGAGGCTCCTCCCTAGAGGTTTGGGCAGGTGGCCATTCAAGTGTATTAGAACAAACTACATGGTTTGAAAGCCAACAACACTATCATTCTTTTTGCATGCATACTTGGTTCTGGGTAGATATGGGTCCCACAAAGCTACTTACGTGCCATCCTGGCGAGTGATGGTGTAGCCATATTTTGGGTATTTGACAAAAGACACATTCACACCAACCAAGGGAGTCCCATCCGTGGTTACTACTTGGCCTCGGATCAGAGAAACCAGGCTGAGAGAGAAAAAAACAACATGGGTGTGTGAGCACAAGCATAGATATAGAGACAAGAGGCTTGTCGTAGTTCTCTTCCCTGCTGTGGCTGCTTCCTAGTACCTAGATTGGGAGAAGAGCTTCAACATTAAATGCTAGCTGCACACAGCCACATCTCAGAGAGAGGTGTGGGCAAAAGGGAATATCCCAATGCAAGAACACAGACATTCTGGGATGAAATCCCTGGATAGTGATGCCTACTCCCCTGGCTGGGCAGTGGAGTCTCCTGGGCACATTCCTTTAGCCTTGGCCTTGTTCCAATCCTTGATGTCATTTGGCTATGAGCTTTGAGCTGCTCCTCATCACTCACGTGTGAGCCTTGGCCTGGCACAGAGAGTATTATGCCTGGATGAGAGCTTCCCCATCTGGCTGCTCATTTCCTAATTTGGCTTTGGAGCAAGGCCATGCTACTCTTTTCTTAGAGGCTGGGATGTCAGGAAATGCAGAGGAGCACACAGAGGTTTGCTGTGAGGGCCTCCATGTATACCACTGCTACCCTGAAAGAACAACATTTCTTAGAATCTACAAGAACCTCAGGAAAAGAGAATAGTACAGAATTTTTGGGGTGTAGTGGGGTGGGGGATATTTTGGAATCTGGATTGGATAAAATTACAAGTTTTCCTCCTATCAAAATCCTGTTGTCTTAGAAGAGTGGATAAAATTCCCTCCCTCCCTCTCTCTCCCTTCCTTCCTCTCTCTCCCTCTCTCTTTGTCTCTCTCTCTTTGCTCTCTCTCTCTAGCCCAGGTTTTGTATAATACTCTTCTCTCTATAGACAGCAGTGACTTGAATTTTCCTAGAAATCAGTTTCCAGCTATCTGGGAAATCCTATAAAGCCAAGAGTAGCTACAACATAGGTTGACTTTCTTTTCTGACATTCTTAGGACCTCTGTTTTCCTGTTCTGGAATATCTGCATATCCATAATGAACTATCTTGGGGATAATACACAAGTGTAAACATTCAAGTCATGTAGGTTTCATATACATCTTACAAAACTGCCCTGAAGGTATTTTACACAATATTTTTAATAATTTGTGCATGGGACAAAGTTTCATGGGCTTGGAGTGTCATGCCAATGAGTGACAAGTGTTGAATTTTGGAGTATTTTGGATTTTTCCATCTTGATGATGCTCAACCTTTGTTGTAAACAAATTCCAAGGCAGGCAAAATGCATGTTTCTTCTCCCAGAATTCTCTTGTCTTCAGGAAGAAGCAGGACCATCAAAAGCTCCATCTTCGCCCTAAGCTCCTAGCTGACTACACTAGTTTTTCAGTTGTCCCGCTGGCCTTGGAGACAGAGGTGGGGGTGACTTGGTGAAAGCAGACAACTCGTGAGCCTCCCAGGTTCTTGGGCACTCTCCCAATTTCTGGACTAGGTAACAGAACTGAACTCTTCTTTGCCAAAATCTCGTCAAAGAGTTTTGGAACATGCTTTCTTTGCCATCCCAAGCATCCTGAAAACTGGAGGGATGCTGTCTCCAAGCATCTCTTTCTATCAGCAATACTCCCCACTGTTCAGCTCCAACCCTTTGATGATCTGGGGGTGTTCAGACCATTCCACTGACAGCTCTAATTGTCTGCCACTGGCTGCCTAACAAATGAATGCCACTTTTAGCTGCTTCCAACCACAGTGCTAGAGTCTTTTGAAAGTGGAAAACTAATTTATGAAAATAATCCTTTTGTTCAATTGCAGTTTCTTATCTTAGCTCCAGCTAAGACTCCTTTCAGACTTCAGCAGATACTATTTTAAAAATCAAGGTTGTTTGTTGATGATCGTAAGGTACACAGCAATCACAATGTGAAAACAAAATTGGGTGTATGTCCCACCATGGGTTTTCCTCCCTTCTTTTCCCCATACAACAACTATTTCTTTTAAATCCACCATAGAGCATGAGACTCTGTGGAGCACTACAAGCAATGAAAGGGGTTTGACTATCTGTGATTTCTCCTGTTTTTCCATTTCTCCGTTGTTGCTGACTTCTGATCGTTTCTAGGCAGCCAACTTGCAGAAAAGACATGCTATCGGTTCATTTCTATTTATGATTATTGATGTGTAACAATTATCACATTATCTAGATAGTGAGGTCTGCTCTATAAATTATAGTGGTGGAGCCAAAGCATCTTCGTTATTTTTGTCTGCCATTATCAAGGAGACCGCCTTTGTAGAAGTCTTGAATTAAGTCTTTCTTTATTCCTAACTCTGTCTCTTCATTATTTGTCAGACGATAGTGCATTGAGCCTTGCATGCTTACTGAACTTCACCCTGTGTCTTGGAGAACTATTTTGTCCTTCTGAATTATGTAAACACACAGAGATATTGGGGAGCACTGCCTCATCAAGCCCCCAAGCCGCTTCCTCTAAATTGACTTTCCTTCACTCAGGTCTGTGTGCTGCTTCAGACCAACACATATTTTTGGGATCTCTGCCAACTCCACTGTGTTTTGGCCCTCCTTCAGGATGCCTCCCAGAAGTGGTATCCCATTGTGGGAACATTAAGATGATATCAGAAGTGAGAGAAAAATATATATAAAAGTGAGTATCAGTAAGTGACTGGCTGAGGATAGACACTGAAAAGCTAGTCAGGAAGAACAAGGAAAGACAGAGGTTGTTAGCATTGTTTACAGCCCGGGCAAGCTGCATGGACCTCACTAAAATGCTATAGCAGAGTGCAAGTCAGTCACAAGTCTTCATGAGAACTGTATTCAGAACGGAAAGGAAGCACTCACCATGCCAGAGCTAAGATCTAACGAGTAGGGAACAACTTTCACGTGGGTCAGAGATTTGTGCCAGACTTTCTCTCTTCTCTTCTCTTCTCTTCTCTTCTCTTCTCTTCTCTTCTCTTCTCTTCTCTTCTCTTCTCTTCTCTTCTCTTCTCTTCTCTTCTCTTCTCTTCTCTTCTCTTCTCTTCTCTCCTGTCCTCTCCTCTCCTGTCCTCTCCTCTTCTCTCCCCTCCTCTCCTCTCCCCTCCCCTCCCCTTTCCTCTCCTCTCCTCTCCCCTCCCCTCCCCTTTCCTCTCCTCTTCTCTTCCTTCCCCTTCCCTCCTCCCCTCAACATTTCACTATGTAATCCTGGTTACCATGGAACTTGCTATGCAGATCAGGCTGGCCTTGAACTCACACAGAGCCACCTGCTGTTGCCTATGGAGTGCATTCCTCTTTTTTTTTTTTTTTTTTTGGTTTTTCGAGACAGGGTTTCTCTCTATTGTTTTGGAGGCCGTCCTGGAACTGGCTCTGTAGACCAGGCTGGCCTCGAACTCACAGAGATCCGCCTGCCTCTGCCTCCCGAGTGCTGGGATTAAAGGCGTGTGCCACCAACGCCCTGCTCTTCTCTTAAAATTAATAGTAACATTACTACATGTTGTATAGTAATATCATGCTAATGTTGCTAATTAAGAAGATGAGATTATTGTTTACAGTATGATTCAGTTAGGAGCTTACGGGGAAAGGGAGACAGAAGAAGACTGGGATTATAATCTCTTCTATATTATCATATATTTTTCTGATTTCTGTTTAGTAAAATTAGGACCTAAGGTGACCCTGTGAAGAACTGTCATATTCAAAGGAACTGCCAAAGCCAACGTGTCATGGTGCATGCCCATAATCCCAACACTTGGGCAGTAGAGACAGGAGGATTGCTGCAGGTTCGTGACTGGTCTGGGCTGCAGTTACAGACTTCCTTCCTTCTGGTCCAGTCAGAGTTATAGTGTAAGACCTTGTCTTGAATAGACACAGGTAAATATGTAAATGAACAGTTTCCAATAGCTGGGGTAGTGTAGCTTTGCTGATGGTTTCTATGACACTGTAGATCTTGTTGTACCTTTACCCAGCCTTCCATTCCAACCTTTTAGGCTCTCAAAGGAGGGAAGGGGACATGGTACCAGCCAGATGACACCTTCTCCCTAAAGGTCTAGTGAGGTCACTTCCAACAGAATCACCTATGGAGTTAGGATTCTGAACCATACTGAAAGAGGAAGTGGGGTGAACAACTTATTTCCGTGGGTCTTTTGAGCCTAGCTGCGTGAGGACAGAGGCTGGGAGGGCAAGGGGAGACGGAGGGTGTTATAGTTAGAGAGGGGATCATATACTGTGTTCTAGCACACAGTTGGGTTGGGTGGCTATGATGAACCAAAAACACAAGGCATATCGCAAAAAGTTAAACAGATTATAAATGTTATCAGGACAAAGAAATAGTAAATATTTAAGGTGACAGATACACTAATTACCCTGTTTTAATCATCACGCAATGTATGCTTATCAAAATATCACAATGTACCCCATAACTATGCACCATTGTTATGTGCCAATGAAAAACAAAATAAGGGCTAGCTGAAATAGTTCAGCGGGTAAATGTGCTCACTAATCCTGGTCATCTGTGTTTGATCCCAAGGACCCTCTGTTGGAAGGAAAGAACCATGTCCCATAGGTTGTCCTCTGCCACGTGTGTGCTATGGCACTTCCCACTGTAAATATAAATATTTAACAAATTCAAAAATTGTAAAAAAACTAAATGGAAAAGAGAGGTGAAACAGCAACAGACCCAAGAAGAGTTAGAAGGAAGATGACAGGTTGGGGGCATTAGAAAGGGGCATCATTGTCTTGCTCATATTCCTACAGTCTAAAGGTTGGGGGAAAGAGGGAGAGATGGGGTACAGTGTCCCCAAAAAGACTATGCCAACATTTGTCACGGTAGCATATGCCTGAACATATGGATTTGACCAGGGAGACAGTCCCGCATGCCAGCTAAGGCCCCCTGCCCTGCTAGCCCTCTTCTTTTCTTCACAATCAAGACAGTGTCTAAAAGACGGAAGAGGATTGGGGTGGGAGGGCATCTTACAGCCAAACCTTCCCTTGCTGTCTTCTCCTGGGGTCTGACCTGTTCCGGTGTGACTAGACGGTCAAGTTGACTACCAAAGAAATTCAAAATCTGACCTCCAAATGTTCATAAATTCCAGATTACCAACTCAGAGTGAAAATGAATGGGAAAGAATGAGGGGACTGGAGAGAAATGGTTGGGCTCAGTATCTGGAGCACTGGAGGGCATTCTACATGGGGGTTTGTGTGAACACGGGAGACAACATGCATAACATCATTCCAGGTACTCAATAAATTCCTATAACTGGCATCACTGCAACTTTAAGATGCCATGAATGATAGGTTATGTTATCAAGTTAATAACAGCTTTCAAAAACACTGCATAGAATCAACTATTTCAGTAACACTTAAACAAAAGCCTCTCTCAGAGGCATTAAAAAAGGGGTTTAAATAATGACAAAACTGCCATAAAAGAACAGATCATAAAAATCATCTCCAGACTCAGAATCAACAGGTATCATCATCAGGTTCTGGGCTGAAGGTGGTCCAGTTCTGCAGAGCAACCACAAAGCTATTCTAACATCCCTACCAGAGTGAAGAAAGTATCTTCAATGACCTGTGGCAGTTAGTTGCCTTAGGGGCAGTTTCCAGGAAATGGGTCTAAGGAAAAAGACAGAGAACTTCCTTTTGCTCTAAAGAAAAAGGAGTAGGGACCTCAGTGGCCTGCTAGGACACAAAGGCACTTACCTGCTATTGAAGGGGTTGTCTCCGGGAATGATGTGGGTGCTGTCCTTGCCTGCCAAGAGCTTGATGCGATCATAGAAGGACTTCACTGCGGGCCAGTCTGTCTGGCCTTGCTGAATGATATCCAAGGGGTCCCGGGACCCCCGACAGAGCAGGCTGTTCTGACAGGCTGACTGCAGGCAGCAGTCAGGGTCCAGGCAATCCACCAGGCCATCTGGAAGGGCAGAAACAGAGCCAGGGTCATAGCACTGCATGGCACCAAGCCACTTGGAGATGCTGAGACACTAACACGTTTGTTAGCATCAAACCTTCCCATGGGCCTGAGACTGGCAGGTTTCGCACAGCAAGCCTTGTATAATTGCAACTTCCCCCATACAGAGAATAAACGATGGAAGAAAACAGCTGAAAATATCAACAGTGGTTTCTCTGGTGTGATCCTCATTCTTTGGTTTATTACATTTTCCTAAAATTCTTTCCTTTTACTACCACGAGCAGATATTATTAGAGTGACTGGGAATAAAATCCTGAACTTTCCTTTTAACTAACACAGCATAAAAATTGCCCAAAGACTGTTCCCATGGGCTTGTGCCAACAGGGTGTACGCTAACCAAGGTGTGGGATTCTGTCAATCTTCCTCCCTCGGAGGAAACCATGCCAGCCCTCCTCCCACTAAGCCAGGGAGAGAACTGTTGACAAGATGGAGAACCAGGTGCTGTGAGTGTCACTTCTTCAAGGAAGTGTGGAAATGGCATCGTGTGGCCACCAGGAAAAGTCACTTCCATTCTGTCTTCTTGGGTAGGATACTTCCCTAGATTCCTGCCTTCTCACTCTCTTTCCTGGGCTACTCCTATTCGCTAACCTGCTGTGTTACACACATTGGAGTGCTGTTACAGCCTGGGGATGGAACAGTAAGCACAGAATCATGGCACCTGTCCGAAAGGAGCTGGCAGGGCAAGGGGGAGACAGGCAGGACACCCACTGTTTAAAGTCCAGTTTAGGGGTGGTCTTTTTACCTAGGAGGCCCTCTGATGGTGACGCTGGCTAGGTTAGCATTATGTATTGTGGTGTACATCCCTATTTACATACGGACATTCTAAACTACACTGAGAAGCGGCTTTATGAGGCAACCTAGCTCCCAAAGCTCTTGTGGATGGATTAGTACTTCTGTAATGGTATCTTGGGGGAGTCTCCTGCCCCCCTTTCTGCCCTCTGAGGACACTGAGAAGAAATCAGGCCGTTGTCTGACACCTAGTTCCCCAAAGCCTTGACTTTGAACTTCCCAGTCTCAACCATGAGAAACAGATGTGAACTGTGTAGGCCACCTGACTATGGTGTTTGTGTTATAAGAGCACAAACCGATTGACTTTGCTAAGTGTTCAAACCCTGTGCATCTTGGGTCCTGAAAGAACGGCTCACATTCGACGGCCACAGGCAGAATCAAGGACCTGCCTCAGGCCTCCCCATTGACAGGTTCTGGAATCTGCACGTCCGTCACGAATCTCAGGTGATTCTAATGCACAATACATTTTAGAAGCCGTTGCTGTTGACACTAACTTCCTTGTACAGGAATTAATGTCTTTATGCTTGCCTCCGTATCTGGGAAAGAACTCAGTGAAAGATGAACAGAGCCTTATTAACTCTACATGTATGCCTTGCTCAGTGTCCAGCAGAGAACAGGACCCTCAAATGTTTGCTGAATGAGTAAATGATTGTTTCCATTCCTCACAAGTCAGAGACAGCCCAGGACTAGAATGTTCAGAGCAGTGTTTGCTCTTTGGAATTCCCTATCAGAATGAGGTTTTTGATTGAGCATGCCTGAATTTGATAGCAAGGCATTTTTTTTTGGTGGGGAGGGGGAAATAATTAGCATCATAAAAGTGTGCTCTCCGATCCTGGACTGTGCCATGACAAACACTTGTCCAGGACTGCTGAATCAGAGTCCTGGCTGTGAGCTTTAAATTTACAACAATGTAATTTTTTTTTGGCATCCCCCTCTCCCTTTGGTCCCAATAATGAAATTGAAATATGTAATTTCACCAAAGTTCCTCTGTAATTTAGCAATTAATGTACAATTATTTTAATGCATTACTTTCTTTTTAGCAAACAAACAAATTAGGAGGTTGTACGTTTTGTTCGAATTTAAGCGACTGAAACTAGCCTCTCATTTTCTACATGGCCAAATGCTGCTGGTGTGCTCCATAACACATTTAGACTTACAGAATTTCCTACAAATGCAGACACGGGGCGGGGGGGCACGGCGGCTACAGGCAGGTGGGTTGTAAATTTAGAGATTTTGGAAATCAAAGCTCTGAATAGCTCAGCCCTGTGTGCTGACTGAATGTGAGGTTCCCAGAGCCCAGGAAAGCTGAGGCCCCAGAAACAGTGCTGGGTGATGAACAACATCTTGGCAGCAGGCTGATCCAGGAACGGAGCCCCGGATCCACGGTCCGATTGTTCAATCTGGATTCAAGGGCCATTGGCAGAACGAGGAAGAAAGGGGGAAAATAATTGTATTGAATTCTGCCTTGAACATCACGTCTGTGGACTGCCGCACTAGACAGAGGGAATCTACACAGAACGCCTGCTTCAGGTTTTAAAAATAACCCGCTGAGATCCGCACTTCTATTCAGCAGCCTAGAAGCTTCTCAAGTGAGAAGAAACCCACTGTTGTTAGCACTATAGATTTCCTTTAAGGTCGCCGGCCTCTTCCCATTAGTAGCCCCATCCATCCTGGTGGCCTTGCCCTCCTACAGCTGGGAAGGGTTTCTTCCTCCTCCAGCCCATTTACTACCTACCTCATATTAGCAGCTATAGGACAAGTATGTGTCGGTCTCAAATAATACCCAGAGACAGTTTCCCTATTAAGCACCAAGCATTCTGCCCCCCTCCCCGGCTCCTACTCTCAGGCTGCCCCTCTTTCTGGACTTGCCAATACCTTCAGTTTCCCCCCTGTTTTGTTAATACTGTTTTCTTTTTCTTTAATCTGAGGGCCCAGTCTGGCAAGAGAAGGCCTAAACACGTCAGCAATAGCAGAAGACAAATACAAAGAAAAGAGAAGAGACATTAATGATCTCCTCCCACATATTTACATTTCTCTGCCTCAGTGACAGCATTTGGGGTGTGGGTGTTATTAGGGCAGCAGCACACACCATGCCTGTAATGACCTCCTCATGCTGTGTGATCACTGGCTGCTGCCCCCAACACTTTCCGACCACACCATGAACTTTAAATTGGCCCTCCAGTCTCCCAGTGGCCTGTCAGTCACAAGAATCGCATCTTTATGCTAGCAAGCCCCTTGGATGGAGTCTGACATTGCAATCTTCAGTAAATTACCCTGTCACTGACAATCTTGCAGTTATCTTGCAAACAATCAAGCAGGCAATCAAACCACTCTGAATTGCCGGTTCAGGACCCGAGAGGCCAGGACATCTCCATCCAGCAGGGCGGGAAGCCGCAGACCCTCTGATGACACTGTCCCATTTCTTTATTTATTTATGTGCCTACTTATTTGTGTGTCTGAATTCCTTTTTCTGGGCAGGGTAGGTGTGGCGGTGGGAGAGGTTTGCTGCGACCCTTGACAGGAGCTTCGTTCTGACTCAGCATGTGAGACTCCCCAGGTGGCCCACAGTGTTGACACATCCGCTCATATGCCCTCATCTGCTTCAGTTCACTCTATGAAATGTGGCCTTGGAGCCCATTCTAGGTGCTTTCTGTCAGAACGAGGGCCAATTCACAGCTTTGGCTGAGTTTTCTATGCACATATATCACACGATAATTGGACTGGCATTTTCAGCGAAATGTGAGTGTAAAGAATCTTTCTGGGAACAAGATTGAATCTATTTACTCATTTATATTTTAATATTAATTTAATTAATTCCAGTCACACCAAGGCTCTTAAAAGAATCACTTTTCTGTTACTGTTGTTTTGATATAGGGTCTCGTGTAACCAAGGCTGGGAATGACTTTGAATTCTGCTCTTCCTGCCTCTACCTCTCAAGTACTGGGACTGCAATTGTATACAACCATACTGAACTTAAACATTTCTTTTAAAGCATCACTTCTGGTAAAGAAAATCAGAGAGAATCTTGTATCACAATCTAGCAATATGAAGGGAGTTCTTTGCATCAGAAGTCCTAACAGAGAAAGCCACACACCTCGTACAGAGTCGAGGTTGAGAACCTGCTTCGTGGAATCAGATGGATTTGTGGTTCAAGTTCGTCTTCCTTAGCCTTCTCCCCACTGTGCAAACTTGGGAAGAGAAAGAGCTTTGTTGTCTCAGTTCGCTTGCTTTAGAGCTAAATTATTAGCGTGGGTGTGGTGGCGCTTGCTTTTAGTCTCAGTACTCAGGAGGCAGAGGCAGGAAGATCTCAATGAGTTAAAGGCTAGCCTGGCCTACACAGCAAGTTCTAGACCCTTACTCAAATAAAACAACAACAACAAGAACTGAGTCATCATAGTATATATGCTGCAGGGTTATGAGATAGGGGATAACTGACTTGATGTACAGAATATCATTTTTTTTTTGTTTTTTTTTACGAGGCAGGGTTTCTCTGTATTGTTTTGGAGGTTGTCAGTCCAGCCTGGCCTCGAACTCACAGAGATCCGCCTGCCTCTGCCTCCCGAGTGCTGGGATTAAAGGTGTGCGCCACCACCGCCTGGCTCAGAATATCATTTTTCATATAGCACATATTTAGTAAACTATAGGTATCACTACAAACAGAAGTTCACTCAAGTTTTAAAATCCATTCTGTTTGTAGAAACTGGGCAGGGAAAGTAATGAAATTAATACTCCTTTATACTTAGAGTCATTCATTAGGATGGGCCCTTCCTGGGCTGGTTAAACCTTGACAAGCTTGCTAAATTCCAAATAGTGACAGGTTAGGAATGACTAACAGTGAAGGCAGATGTCACATTCCCTGGAAGCAACATTTTCATACTTTTAAAATTTGAATTTTACAGCACTTTGCAAAGAAGAGTAATGCAACCTTGAAACTTCAGACTGGCAACTTGAGCTTAAGTCTCAGATTGGCTACTGTTCAGCTGCTGTGGACAATGAAGTGCTCCAGGCCTCTCATCTCCCTTGTAGTCCAAGTGGAGATGATGGTGGTGATGTGAGAAAGAATCAAATCAGCTAATTCTAAGCTCTCTGGATCTGGTGTCCATATCTGTGCCTTCAACTAGACTCAGATAGAAATGAAGTCAAGCCTATGGTGGTTACATCAGTATAGGGCACATATAGGTGATTTCCTGCCCCTCAGACAATACAGTACCGTTACTCTTTGTAGCAGACATCACCTAGAGATGGTTCTGGAAGGCTTGTCTAACCACCACCCTGTGAGTTGTGCACAGGTGGGGATGGCTCTGATTTGTGGCCCAACATAAAGTCATAAATCTATTTAAAATTTTTTGTGACTTTATTGCCAAGCTATCAAAGATGAACTTTGCAAATTATGTTACATAGAATGTAAAAAGGCTGGACATCCCTGAATAGGATTCAGGCAGATATGAAGAGGTTACCCTGGCCGGGCGGTGGCACATGCCTTTAATCCCAGCACTCGGGAGGCAGAGGCAGGCGGATCTCTGTGAGTTCGAGGCCAGGCTGGACCGACAGCCTCCAAAACAATACAGAGAAACCCTGTCTCATAAAACCAAAAAAAAAAAAAAAAAAAAAAAAAAAAGAGGTTACCCTGGAGATACTACATGTTTTCCATAAGGAATAAGAACATTGGGGATTTGGTATCTGTGGGGCCCTGGAGTAGACTCCCTGTGGATACCAGGGAATGACTGTAGCACTTGGCACAGTGCCTGGTACTCTGAGCCCTCAGATATTGAACTGTCACCATCATCATCATCTTCCTGCAGAGGAAGAAACTGAAGCTTGGAAGGCTGAGTCAGTCTCAGTCAAGTGACTGAAAAGCAGGAAGAGGCAGCTAATGATAGCACCTAAATCACTGGAAAGAAATGCTTCCCCACTAAAGGGAGTCAGAAGACAGGGTACTTGGCTAGTCATCCAGGGAAATGCGAGACTTAATCACTTCCGAAGGCCTGTCTGTTCTCCAGCTGGGAAAGAATTGGGCTGGTTGACACAGGCATCTGAAAAATGTGAACATGAGAAACTAAGTGTCTGAAAATTCATTCCTAGAACCAGGCTGCCCAGGACACCCCTCCTGCCCCCCATTTCACCTGTGAGATTCAAACCATCACACTGAGTTGACACACACCTTCTGTGATGGCTATAGACTCGTGTCAGCCATCTCCAGTCCCTATCTACCTTGCTCTGCTGGATTTTGAAAGGGGAACTGCATGGTCGAGAGACTTCAGCTCTAACTCTTAGTGACTGCTTACCAGTAAAGATGAGCTCTAGTTGGTGGCGGCAGGACCCGTGTACACAGTCAGTCAACATTTGGGTATTTCAGAGTTGGGAAAACATGTGGTGTATCTTTTTGCCCCAAAGAGGCTGCCTGCATGTTTGACATGAGCCTTTTTATAATGAAGGGCTCTAGGATGTGGGGATGCTTATTTCATGTGTTTCCCTCTTTGATCTTTGTAAACTGGGGGCTTTGGGAGAGTCTGGTTAGAAGTGTTTTGTTCATTTGGATGGCGTCTTGTGTTTCCCACAGCTTGCTCTGCATGTGACTTCCTCTTTGACCTGCGTGAACTATGTGGCTTTCTTAAGCTTTCCAGGCTTTAGAGGAACCCCCACGTTTACTTTCCTCTGTTTTGCTTTGTCACAAGGTAGCACAAAGTGACCTTAATGATTCCATGCGGGTGCCATGGATACTCTGTGCATGTCTACATGCAGCTCTGGTTTGGAGCCTGGTTACAAGTGTAGCTTTTGGATGGGCAAGATTGCTTAGTGGGTAAAGGCACTTGCTGCCATCCTGAAGACCTGAGTTTGATTACCAGGGCCCACGTGGTAGACGGAGTGAACCAGCCTCCATGTGTTGCCCTCTAATCACCACACATATGCACATATATTCAAAATAAATTCCACACTGAAAGCCACCTTTTCTAGACCATGCTTTGAAAGGACAAACTGCAAGGATGCACTTATCTGTCCTAGCCACTGGGCCAGCAGAGTAGGTAGAGGACTGGTTAAAAACATGGGCTTTGAAGAGTGCACACCGATCCCTTGACAGGGTGCTCAAGAACAGACGCAATCAATTACGACAGGTCAGAAATTACAGCCTCCTCTACTGGGAGGTACTGGTTGGGGAAAAGCCCAGGGGAACTTTCTGGGCACTCTATACATTTTTGCTTCTTCTCATCTCAGCCAACTAGCTATACAGGCAATTTCAGCAGTGGGTAACAATAATGGTACTGAACGGGAATAGCGGGTGATCAAGATGAGACACTCGGGAGCTTAGGAGAGCGGGAGCACCCGCTCACACACCGAGGGCAGCCGAATCACCACTATTCTTCTGTATATCTTTCTTGGGTTTTCTGGGCAGCAATGGCTTGTTTACCCACAGTGAAATTGGTATTTACCAGTTTTTCATTTCCCTCAAGAAAAATGCAGGTAGTGCAGGTGACAGACTCAGGAAATCTTAGGCTTAATGATGGGGAGGTGACAGGAAAGCTAATGAAGCAGACAGAAGGACAGAGGCACTCCACTGGGGTAAGGATTTTGGTGCTTTGTTCTTCGACGGAAATGAAGGAGGAAGTAGGTGAAGCATCTGGTGCTCAAGGGCCCAGACAAAGGCCTCCATCCACTTGGGGACTTTTAGGGAGACGGCCGCCATGGAGTGATTTTTGCCCTGGAAGATAACTTACTTCGGTTGAGCCCTGTTAGTGTCATCCTAAAGTATGTGGGCCCACCAACAAGTATATTTTGGCCAGTCCTCTGCTTACATATAAGCAATCTCCTAGAAGCAGTGACCATTGTTGGGGCAACCCAATCTCTGTGAGAGGGCAAAGGGAACACCGGCTGAGGCTATCCGCGGCTCTTCTGAGCTGGGCTGGCCACTTGGCCCTCGGATGATGCACTGAGGTTGTACATCAGGCAATGAGAAATTTGCTGGAAAGCATGGATTCCTCACTGGAGTCGATAAAGTAAACAAAGGCTGAACAAAATCCTTCATCAGGCATCTTCTCATCTTGGGGGTTTTCAGACCCCCCAAGCATACCTGAACCTGCATCCACATTGGAAACCAGAAATGACAGAGGAACACTGTGTTATAAGGCATGGAAATTTTTGTGTACACATTGATGAGCTGACAAGCCACCCCTCAAATGATTGGTAATTATCTTTGATGGTGAGCTTGTCTCCTGGGGAAGATGTGAGCATTTTATGGGAACCATATTGCTCCCCTCAAGGGATGACAGAGACAACTTCCTTTAATTACCCCCCAAAGAGCCAGAACAGAAATGACAATCACCCAAAACACACTTGGACCAAGACTGTGTGATACACATGATCCTCACCTCTACCTCTGCTCTTCCTCTATTTAAGCCTAAGGCTTATGTAGGTGCCCCAAGGTGGACCTGTGGTTGTGGAACACCTTCATCTGTAGCTTCCCTTGTGCCACCATTCACCATGAACTGTCTCCTTAATTGGTATATTGGGATGTGGGGCTTGGTCCATCCTCTTGGGACTCCTGGAGTAGGGGCTAAAATTCTGTTCTATTCCAGATTAAACCTTGGCATCTGGTTGACTCGGCATGCATAAAGAGTGGGTAAAAGATGGTAGGCATTTCAAAGGTACCCTGATGGGGAGACAGGGAGCTTACACGGGGTGGTCTTACCAGTTAACATACTGGTTCTCCAAAGTCCAGGACCCACGAAGATGTAGTAACTAGCTTTTCTCCAACTTGTTCATTGTGACACTGACTCATGGTCCAGTTAAACAAAAAGCAAATAAATATAGAGTTTAGAATTAGGACATTCTGGCTTTCAGAGCCGGTCTCTCATTCCCTGGCTCTTTAACCCTGGGCAAGTGAACTCACTTTCCCAATCTATAGAATGGACTTAAGCTAATATTACCCACTACCTTGACATGTAGGGAGCTGTAGGATGGGGCCCACATGAAGACTGACACCCAGCTCTGTGAATGATGCTTCTTAATGATATTTCCTGCTCTCCACCAGAGAAGGGCATTGCTCCATTTGCATTTCCCCTACGTCTGCTGACAAGTTGGAAGTGAGGGATAATTGAAAGTATTCTGGCTTGATGTAACTAAGAAGTGAAAGGTGCGGGCAAGGCTGACTTGATTTAACCTGGCAATATGAGATTAGTTCTTCATTGCCTCTCTTAGGTCTCCTGCATTGCCAACCTTTGAAAGCAATAGATTGGCTGACAGGGTGCTCATTTGGAAGGTTTCACCTGCCATTAATACCCTGGCTGCCTGACGGACCGTTGTTCCTCAGGCAGCCTGCTCTCCCTCCATGGAGCACGGCCATTCTTAAATATTGCAAGGAGGGAGAACCGGATTTGCACTCCTGGAAGGCCTGTTGGAAGTTTTCCTCTTACTTCATGCCAATTCTTTGTGTCAGTCTCTGAGTTCCAGGGCCAAAGAGCCTTGCCCCAAAGCACCTTCAGCTTTTCTTATGACTTAGCAATGGAAGATCAGTCAGGCTTCGACCAGAGATCTGGCAGAGTGGAAGCCCCGCTGCAAGCTGCTTTGCTAGCTTGCCTGTTCCCAGGGAGGGATGTGGGAAAGAGAGAGCAGAGTCAGCTAGGAGAGTCACAAGGCTCTGTTGCCCAAGGCAAGGGTGTGATTCAGCCTGGACCTCTCTTTGCCATCACTGTGCATAGAGGCCACTGGGGGATGTTTCCCACCATGTCCTTAGTGTTCATTTGCTTTATTTAGTGTGGTGAAGGCTCTTTACCAAACACTAAACAAATCCCCATCTAACAAAACATAAATACGCCTGAGAAAATCTGTTTGGGACTCCGAGTGTGACTTTAGAACCTATATTACTTACAAGCTTTCTGGTGATGGGGACTCTTGTTTTGAGCACTGAGTTTCCACAATCTAAGCCAGCCTTGTTCACACACTTTGTTACCTGGTCTGGAGAACAGGCATTGGATTCCTGCTGTTACTTTAAGACCTACAGAATTATTGAGATGGAGACTGGGAATCTGTGTTTTAAGGAAGACCCCTAGGTGTTCCTTTGCTCATGACAGTTTAAGAATCCTTGCCCTTCAGACATCAAAGAAGTATATGCAGTCCTGGGGGACTATGTTACCTTCTCCGTTCTGTATCTCCTGTAGGATATTTTCAGGGGTTTCCTGAAACACAGAGGTGGCAAAATCTATGTTCAAGTACAGTCTGGGAGACATCAGTTAAACAACATGAAACTAAGTTCTCACAGAAGATCTTCTCAGAGCCCTTGAAATATAAACACACACAACTCTTTAATACCACAGTGAAGTGGACAGCCCTTCATGAAGGAGGACCCATTTGGTTCAGATAATGTCTCTGCAGGTGTATCCAGTGCCATATAGTTTAACAGCATCTGAAGGCATTCTGCCAGAAAAGGGGGCCCTGTTATTAGAAGGGACAACCAATCCTTCCTGTCCACCATGTAACTAGTAGCACCTTTGCTGTCTATTGGCTTTGCATAGGCGTTCATCCGTGACCAGGCCCAACACAAACTGCATTATAATGACAAACATGTCCCTTCAGGGGAACCGTACTTTGTTTCCATTCCTTTCTATCTTCTTTCTGCTTCCTCCACACCCTGAAGTGACCTTGAGTGCAGGGGCCCAGTGCTAAGTGACAACAAGGAGGGAGGGAATTCACATTGAAGAAGCATCACAGACCTTCTGGCCTTGTGACACAACGTTGTTATCTGCAAAGTTCATGCAGCTGAGTCACAAAACAACTGCAAAAACAATACAAACAACAAACTCATGTTTGATTTAAGTTCACGATTTTGTGTTGGGCTGAGCTTATTGATGCTCTTGGCTAGACATAGCCTGTGTGCTGTGGCTCCCAAGCCTGCATTACAGGCAAGCATGTCTTGTGAGAGCTAATAGTGCTTACAAAGACTTGCAAGGTGTCTGGGGCTGTGCTATATAGTTTCCATATACCCCCTGTGAGAACCTGGGATCCCAGGCATCAGGACTGTCATTTTCAGGGGGCAGAGCAAGAGACCAGGACACAAATTAGATGACTTACTGAAGTGGCTAGGCGGGGTTTGAACAGGGTCTGCTGCGTCTGAAGCCAAGTCTTATGTATAGCTGCTATTTGGGCCTATGCTTCTCATTAAACACCCCTCCTTCCCTGGGGCCATTGTACCACTGAGTCATGCTTTGAGCCTGCCTCTAGTCCTTGCACCTAAAGTACCACTGAGTCAATTGGAAGACCAGTGACTCGAATACATATTGTGTTGGGCTATGGACTATCTAGACAGTCTTCTACTCCAGGTCTTCACTTACATCCAGTGTACATTCTGACTTGGTAAGGGACCACTGGGCTGCCTCTCTGTTTTCCCACACACTACACTGTGAATCCTTTATCCAGCATGATAAACCTCGAAACTGGGTTCTGCGGTTTCCATTTTGCAGATGGAAAAACTGAGGCTCAGAGAACAACGGGGTCCTTCCCAAGTACACAAAACTGATAAGTGATGGATGCGTGAGTCCCACATTGGCCATCCGCCTCCACCTCTTGACTTCCACTCTTGATTCTCATAGGAGGCTGTGAGGGTCATAACATCAGGGTTACTCTCCTCTGAATGCTGAGGCTCTCAGGTTCTCACTTCCTTCTTTCTCGCCTCCCTTCTTTTTCTGTCCCCCTACCCTTTCCTTAGTCTACACTTCCTTCTTCCCATTCTTGGCTAGCTGGCTTCCTCTGACCCAGAAGCAGCTTCTAGAAATGATCTCATTTGATTAGTAGTTCAGCACCACAGACAAACCCTGACCCAGCATATACTCACCCCGTTAGCCCGCAGCCATGTTTGCTGTACCGTAGGGACTTCCATCCTGGCTGCTGCTGTCTACCCGTTGACTGTTATAAAAGCCACTGGCCATAAAGATCAGGGCCTCTGATCCCAGCCTCCCATTTCCCCAAGTGCTCCCCTCTGCTGCTGCGCCTGGCCTCACCCTCCTCCCCAGCCCTGCTCCTCAGCAGCTTGCATTTTGCAGAACCTGATGACAGGTCAGCTGACAGACTGAGAGGATGGCCATGCAGCCTAGGCCCAGCAGGGGGTAGCAGCCTGGTGGGGTGCCAGACAGTGACCTGCTGGGTCCTTCAGGAAAAAAAAAAGGGGGCTGTCACAGGCAATGCTGAGGAGCAACAAGCTGGAACAGCTACTTTCTGCCTGAGAGGAGACCTGGAGATGTCTGTGTCTAGGATGGACCTGGGAGTTGAGACTGTTGAGGCGTGGTACTTCTCTTCCTGTGGCATAAACACACTCTGACTGCTGGCTGCGAGGAGGGCTTGGACTCGCTTATCGTACAAGCTTTGGGTTTGATTGGGATGATAGAACTAATTTCTGATCTGATTCTGATCAGACTCCTGTGTGCCAGACACTGGACCCAGAACTCTCAGGTTGAATTTATATCATCTTCATGTCTCCTCTGTGGGGTCAGATGCCACAAGTCAATATTATACTTCTGGTTATGAATGTGAGATCTGGAGACAGGTGACATGCATCCAACAAACTGACTGTGTGCAACACATGGGTCATAACCATTAGCCCTGTGGCCTTGGCTTTCTGACTTGATTCCTCCGAGCCTTAGTTTCTTATCTATAGAATGGTACTAATAACCATGCCAGTTTGGCAAGGCTGTCACAAAAGATTAAGCCTTTTATCACAAGCATGTAGTATATGATGACCAGTTGTTTTCACCCAATTTACAGCTGGAGAAAGCCAGTCTTAGGGAGATGAAGGCCTGTGAGAAGCAAGGCTGGGATTCAGTAGGCCCAGCCTCAGTCTTCCTTACCATGCTACACCTTGCCCAATGAGCTATACTAAGATGTCAGAGTCAAAGCATCCTCAGTACTTCCGTGTTTTTCTTCCTGTCTTAATGGATAATTCTGGGGTACGTTATTTATTTATTTATTTATTTATTTATTTATTTATTTATTTATTGTCACTGCGACAAAATACCCAACAAAACCAACTTAAAGAGGAAGGAGTTATCTTGGCTATGGTTCCAGTCTATGATAGGTTTGCTTTTCTGTTATGGGCCTGTGGTATGGTAGGAGAGTGTGACAGAATAAAGTTTCTCACCTCAGGGTGTCTGAAAAGCAGAGAGGAGACATGAAGGGGCTGGTGACAATGTACAGTCCCTAAGAACATGACCTTATTGGTCTACTTCCTTCAAGTAGATACCACCTTCCTTCCTTCAAGTAGGCCACTACCCCCTGATCACATGAGCTTGTTATAAATGCATCATCAGATGAATCCGTCGATGGGGTCAGAGCCCTCATAATCTAATTGTCTGTCGGTCAATGACTGGGTACAGCAGCTGAGGACCATGCCTTTAACATATAAGCCCTTGGGGACCATTTTACACACAAACAATAACAGCCTTAACACTGGGCTCATGCCCTCTAGGAAGTCATTATATAGGACAAAAGAACGTTGGTAGGAACAATGAAGAACAGTACAGCCATGTGCTAGTGTCTTACCAAAAGGAAGTAATAAATCTTACATTTGGATTTCTTTCTTTGCATTAGTAAAGTGTCTTCAGTGGTATACAGTGACTTAGGTAAACTGTTTTTCTTTTAATGATAGTATTCATTATTGTTTTGAGAATTTTTTAATCCACGGTGAAAGTGTTTTTCAACTTGATACAAGCTAGAGACACCTGACAAGAGGGAGTCTCAACTGAAGATTTGCCTCTATCAGACTGACTGTAGGCAAGTCTGTGGACGCATCTTCTTGATTGATTAGTGATACAGGAGGGTGGTGCCACCCCAGGGTACATGGTTCTAGGTTGTATAAGAGAGCAAACCACAGAAAGCAAACCAGCTCCTCCATGGCCTTTGCCTCAGATCCTGCCTTGAGTTCCTGCCTGTCTTTCCTAGATGATAGACTGGAACTCATAAAATAAAATAACCCTTCCCCCCCCCATGTTTCTTTCCATCATGGTGTTTATTACAGCAACAGAAACATACCTGGGACATGCACAAAATGTATTTTGATCATATTTATGCCAGCATATTCCCTAACACCTCTCAGATCCACCCCATTGCCTCCCGACTTTGTGTCCTTGTTATTTTATTATTTATTTATTTATTTATTTATCTACTTATATATTTATAGCCCACCAATTCCAATTTGTTCTGCCCATATACTAATGGGTATAGAGTCATCCAGTGAAAACTCTCTCTTCCAGTAGCCCTCAATTGTCAATAGCTCTTTAGTCAGGGATGGGGCTTGTAAAGGTATCACTGTTTGAAGCAGTGATTTTTTAAAAAAACATCCTAACATCAACTTTATTCATCCCTAAATAATCTACTAAATGAAAGCAACTGTTTTATAGCCTTCTCACAGAGGCCAGTATTTGACAGAGTTGATGATGACAGACAAGGACCTGACAACATGAGCTAGACTCCAGAGGGTCACAGCAGATGACAGAGGGCCGAATGCTAGGTATTGAGGAAGTGCGAGTGTCAGAGGGTGTTGGTAGCGAGGACTGGGGAAGGGAGGGGAGTCAAGAAGGGCTTCCAGGAGGAAGTTATATGTAGGTACAATCTAAGTGACACGGGGACAGAAGTCACAGGAACATCTGGAGGAAGAGCCTTCTAGGAAGAGGAGATAGGTGTACAAAGTCCAGGGTAGGATTGTGCTTGGGAGTTGTAAGATCAAGCGGGCAAGTGAGGGCAAAGTGGAGGGAGGAAGACGAGGAGGAAAGGGACCAGAGGAGGGCACTGGGAACTCTTGCAGGAGCCGCCTGCCATTCTATGGGAGATGAGAAGGCTTGAGGCAGCTTGAACAAGGATGTGCGGTGCTTTCACTATTAATAGGATTCTTCTCATGGCTCTGTGTAGATTGGGCCAGAAGCCGGAGGACTACCCACCATGCCGGTGAAGTTGGTGGCACCATCTGGGAGAAGGTGGTGGAGGTGAAAAACTCACATGCCATGACTCTAGTGCTTAGCAATAGAGACTGGAGGGGCTGGGCCCACTGACTATGTCTAGCAGCACGCATAGTAGTTGGCATGTGTCAAGAGACCATGTGGCAGCTGGCATGTGATGACATTATTACTGTTTGTTGGAGGATGGCTTCTTCCCACACTCGCCTTTTATTGCAGCCCTCTTGAAAGAGGAAGAAGAAACTCTGGAAGCTGGATCCCAAGTCACCTCCACTGCCACTACACCTGCGAGAGCCCAGAGGTACCCCCAGGGTCCTTGCTCCAGTCAACTTACCCTTACCTGAAGATGCAGGATTGCTTGGCCTGTTTTTCTCATTAGGTGACCCCAGGACTATCATGCTTAGAGGTATCATTGCCTGTTGGCTTGAGCTTTCCTCAAAATGACATGTGAGAAGCTTCCAGTGTCAGTATCACCTGGGTGCTTATTAGAAACACCCATCTAGGGGACCTCTGCCAGAGCCACTGAACCCAAACTCTAGGGATGGGGCCTAACAGTCTATGCATGAGTCTTATCAGATGATCTGACTCTAGCTCACATTGCTGTGTGTCCTGAACTCACTCAACAATGGCTTCCCAAAACCTGTAAGGTAGTATCTACCCTTAGCCTATTTTACATAGGACAAAAACAGAGGCTTAGAGCGATCGAGTGACTTGAGTTTATGCTGTTCATGGGGAACTAAGATAGGAGCATAGAGTTCTCTTATCCCAATATTTCTTTATTAGCCTGTCTGCTTCTTCTCTCCATGGGGATAGAATGTCCACATATACATTGGAGGGCTACAAAAAGGCCTTTATTTCTTTTTGGCCAAGGGTATATTAATCTAAACAGATAATCTTCTGTGGGAAGGGTCTGGCTGTGAGTTTGGAGAGTAAGGTGCTATGTGGAAGGATGCAAAAGCTAAGATTTGAGACATGACACAATGTTCCACATAACACCATGCTCTTATGGCTACACATTCAACTGACTTGTTTACAGCCCTGTTTCCACAGCCCTCCTCCTCCTCTTCCTCCTTCTGATCCTCCTCTTCCTCCTCTTCATGAACTCTATTAGAAGGGCCTCAGCCTCCTTAGAGGTGCTTGAGGATCACTGCTGTTTCCTCCCTTTACCCACAATTCTTTTCCCTCATTTTGTATCTAATTTCCCAATATCTTACAATTTAAGATTTATTTATTTATTTATTTATTTATTTATTTATTTATTTATTTATTTTGAGATAATGTCTCACTATAGCCCAGTCTGATCTGGAACTCACATGTAGTTCAGGATGACAGTGAACTTCTGGGGATCCTCCTGCCTCAGCCTTTAATTTAAAACATTGTTTTTTGAGACAGGGTCTCATGTTCAGGCTAGCCTTGAACTCTTGATATTTCTGCCTTTACCTCCCAAATGCTGGCATTACAGGCATTCATTACCATGTTTATTTCAGCTACTTTGGAAGTTTTTGATGACCTTGTGCTGAGTATCCAAAGGCCCTTGACATTGCTTTAACACATTGTGATGCAATGATACATTTAATGGATATTTTACCACCATGCAGACTCTTTGCAGGCTGAGTCTGAGCCTCATTCACTCATGAGGGCTAGGAATGGAATATGGCTATGCACAAGTGAATTTTGGGTCATTCTGACATGGCGCATGGCTGCATTGGGGATGTTGTTTGCTGTTGGCTTCATCAATGACAAGAGATCTGAACAGGGGTGTACTGAAGGCAAAGAGAGAGATGGACTTGGGGACACAGTTGAAGAACGCACTTACTATCTAGTGTGTTAGGCACAGTCACTTGTCCTAGCCTACGTCTGGGGCTCATGTAGATCACTGCTTAAACATTAGTGGTAGATACCTATTCTGCCAAGGGCCATTGGATCCAACAGCAAGGGAAAGACTAGACTAAATTTTTTTTTTGGTTTTTCGAGACAGGGTTTCTCTGTAGCTTTGGAGGCTGTCCTCAAACTTGCTCTTGTAGACCAGGCTGGCCTTGAACTCACAGAGATCCGCCTGCCTCTGCCTCCCGAGTGCTGGGATTAAAGGCGTGCGACTAGATTTTGAACCAGAATCCTGGGACTCTGTCCTAGTCTTCCCTGCTTGCTATTGTCCTCAAAGAAATTACTTTGCTTCTCTGGATTTTGTAGCTGCGTGGACTATGAAAAACTAAATAAAGTGATTATTTTATTTTCTTTTAGTTTAGTTGCTTTGGGATGGAGTGTCATCATCTAGCTTAGAATGACCTTGAACTCAAGACCCTCCTGCCTCTTTCATGTGCTGGGGTTACAAGCATGTACTACCATGCCTGGGGGTGCTATACATTTTAGCCTTTTTTGTACCTGATAGTCCTAAATACCCACAAAGGAAATATCCCACGACTCTAGGAATGGATGTCCTTTAGTGTGTGTGTGACCTCAGAATGTCAGAAACCTGTGTAGGGGGTTGGGGTGGTGAGGGGCAGATTTATAATGACATTGCTTAAGGAGAGGGAGAAGTGTCCTGTAGAGATTTGCTTTGTCCTGTGGTAAGGAGAAAGAGAAGCTTGAAGCAGAGAGGGCTGGGGAACCTTGTCATTGTCTTTGGATTCACATTTGGCTACACTGTTCTGGCCTCTCTCCAATCCCCCAGAGCTCTTGGCTGAGAAGATGGAAAACCAAAGAAAAGAGCACAGGCCTTGGGCAGCTGCTCTTGCTGCGCTGCAGAGAACTCCTCGCTATTTAGAGTCCAACTGTTCCACTTTCCCCTGCTCGCCCCTGGCATTCCAGTGCATAAGCACTTTGTGGGAAAAATGCATTCCAAATCCCTAATGGGGGGGAAAGAGCTAACGCCGATGGTGGTTTCAGCACATTCAGAACTTGTCTTTCTATGGCATCGAGGCTGTGCTATTTCCTGGGTCTGCCCTGCTCAGACAACAGATGTAGCACTCAGGTGCTGGGGGTCCTTCAACCCAAGGAGGTTTCTGGATCCTGGCAGGTCTGTGTTGTAACCCTGGGCCCATGGGCAAGATGCTGTACTTGTCTCTCAAAGTATGGTCATAGCTAATTTGGGCCATGCCAGTAAAGTCTTAGCACATGCCTGAACCAGGAAAGTGTTTAATGCCTCTCAGACCTTGGACATCATGTACTTGGGCAAAAGGCATCCTGTTTTGGAGCTAGATGGCTTTCTCATGCACCTGTCCTTCTAGAGGAAATGTTTCTCAGCTTCACTATTATTTCCTTGTGGGCCTGGTTACTCTTTATTTTTTTTTCTGTGGTCAACCTTTCCACACATGAAGATGGCTAGCAGCAACCTAGGCATCACCCAGTAGCATTTCCCATTCATCATCACTTAAGAAATTCTTTTAGACGTTACTAGAGATTTCCTGCAGGAGCATAGCTGCTTCTGATAGTAAACCACTGATCTGGACCCAGCCTGTGGGGAACACAGAACTAATAAAAATCATACCAGGGCTTCACACTGGGAATAAGGTCGTAGTCACTGAGAAAAGACAGGAAGAGTCCCTGGCCAAGACAAAACTACCAGAAGCTAATTCAGTGATATAAATGTCACCCTTGGACTACTAGTTTAATCTGTGGTTTAATTCCCTAAAATAAATCTCCAGTGATTTAAATGACTAGCATCAAAAATTATTTTTGAAAAAGTATGCATGGGAAGACACACGTGAGTGCAGGTGTTTGTGAAGGCCAGAAGAGGGCGCTGGATCCCCTGCAGCTAGAGTTATGGGTCGTTGTGAGCCTCCTAGCACGGGTACTGGGGTTTCTGCAGGAGCAGCAAGCATTCTTAACCATTGAGCATCTGTCCAGCCCCTTGATTAGCACTTCACAGATTAGACATCTTCATTGTAATTTTATGATGAATATTGGATTTGTCATCTAATCAGGTGAAAAAAAACCTAATCTCTTAAGAGACACTTAATAACCATTTAAAGTACAGAAGATTTGATTAGGAAAGACTGAAGGTGCTATGTTAGGTAAATGCATGGACTTCAAATGTCTTAAAAAAAAGATGGACAAATCCATTTTACTAGGAAAGGGTTTTCAGTGGGGAGGTTTGATCTCTGAAGTGTTTGTGTTGGTTCCTTTGAGTTCTAAGACAGATTCTGCCCTAGATATATTCCTTTCTGGAAACATCTGTTGTTCATGTTTCAGAAGGAATGAGACAATGGCTTTAAAGATGGAAAGTTGCACATCCTAGAAGTTGGATGAATGGCCTATTTTGAGCCTCATTTTCTTGAGTCCTCATATCTTCATCTCTTTGGGCTTTCCATTCACATATTCAACCAAAAAATGAATAAGACATGTTCAGAGGAAACAGCTTCTTCTGTGTTGAACAGGTACACACTATTCTTTTATGTCATTCTGTATATAAGGCACTATAGCAATTATGTACCTAGCATCACATGATAGCAGGTATTATTGGTAATCTAGCGATGATTTAAACACACAGGCAGATAGGTGCAGGTTATATGTAAATGCTACATTCATTTACGCAAAGGACTTAAGCATCCTCTTATTTTTGATATCCACACTGTGACTAAAATTATAAGACAGCAAAAGATGGCTGTAGCATGGTGGAAGAGGCTCAGAGAACTTCCAGGCTGTATGATAAAACTGCATAACTAGAATGATCTACACAGGAAAATCTAGGAGTATGAAATTCCTGCTAGGGAGATGGAAGATGTAGGCAAGGGTGCCTGAATCAGGAATGGAAGGACGAGAGGAAGCCCATTACAAACAGATCCTGGCTTGAACATTTTGGTCCCAGCAGTAGACAAAGCATAGCTAGTGTGGGGATCAGAAGGCTGACCAGTGATGCTGAGGGAGGGTAGGGGAAGGATGATCAGAAGGTAAGTAAGGGACACAGAGGAGGTCCTCTAGCCAGGACAAAGCAAACATTTCATTTGATTCTAATTGTGTGAGAAGCCTCTGAGGGTATGATGTATCTGACTTACAACAGAAGTGTCCCCTAGCTACTGGGGTGGAAGATCAAGGATCATGAGATGGGACTAGAAGCATAGAGACGCATTCACTCAATGCCTGCTCTTATTATCCTGGTACACAGGAGGCCCAGCCCAGTGCTGGCACACTTAGTGACTATCATTCTTATATGAATCAAAGGACAGCAAATCTCAATCTGCAGTTTCCATCGGTTGATTATCTAGTCTAGCATGCCCATGTTTCCAGAAATCTTCCTTCCAGAAAGAATGGAATGGGAAAGATCTGAGACACACACCTGTTGCCATGAGCTCCTTCACCATCTCATCCAGGCCTGCTCTGCTTCCTCCTACAGAAGACAGACCCAGTACTCAGCCTGCTCTTGGGGACCTGCAGGCCAAGTTCTTTTTCTACATATTAGGAGTATGGCTCTCCCATCTTGGAGTAAGCTGGGATCCTGCATATGGCTCCAGATACATTTACCACAAGGCCTTTGGAATTTGAGGAAAATCTTCACCCAATCCAATTAATAGAACTAAGTTGCACTTTAAACCATCTCCCACCTGACTGATTCATTAACTTTTGTGCACACATTAATCACGGCATTTGCAGTGGGTTCCCCAAACACTACCTCTCACTGGATGAAGAAACTGGACCCTTTAGATTTAATAACCATGTCTTCCAGAGTCTCTCAAGTCCCTAGCTTGGCTGTGCTAAATGCGCAGACAAGGTGAGGTATTAATTAACAAGTGAGATAAATGCCCAAATTACATCCTTGGATCAAGTCAAACCAATTTGGATGGTGAAGGGATGGAAAGGAGGGTGAAGGAGCTGTGGGCATGGGGCAGATTTCATCTGTTTCAAGTGTTCTGGACACAGTCCAGTGTTATGTCTCCTCATTTAGACCTGGCTACAGCGCTTTGGATGACATGCCCAGAGCTCAGGCCAGCATCCACGTCTCTTAACCCAAGGCGGCCTCCTTTGGAGCAAAACAAGGAACCAAAGCTTGCCAGTGGAGGCAGAGCAGGGAACACCATTCTCAAGGGGAACTGGAGTGGTATTTAATTTATAAAGGGAAATGAAGATGCTGTGACGGGCAGAAGAGCTCCACCATGGCTCATTATTCTGTGACTTTGAGAATTCCCCGGGGGACAGGATGAAAACTCTGGGCTTAACTTTGACATGTGCCTTCTCTTTTCCTGTTAATGTCACATTCCATGACAGTCCTTTCTCTTTGTCCCTACCAAGGTACTTTCCCTTTGTCACCTCTCATGACCTGGATTATCAAAATAATAACAACATTTGTATATCCCATTTTTTTTTAGATGGAGAATGAGTTTTTTGTGACAGGTGTCATGATTGTTCTAAGATTTTCCAGAAAGCCAGTTTCCAGTGTTGAACATTTGGTAGACTCTCAAAATGTATGTTAAACCATGAATGAATAAGTTAACAGATGTTGATGGTTGGAGGGATGGAGGAGTGGATGGGTAGGTGGATGCGTGATTCCTAAAGCATATGGACGGAGGGATGGATGGATGGAGTCACTCACGACAGAGAGTTAAGGGCTTTTTCAGCTTTGAAACAAACATCATTCACTGCTCCAACTAGCAGGGGAGAATATTTTTAAAACATGTTTGATAGAAATGGTGGGTGTGGGGTGTGTGTTTGGAGCCCAGGAAGGTGGCAGGGAGGCAGATGGATAAAGCATACAATACATACATATCAGAATGTTACAACCTATCTGCTATAGCAAAACCAAGATGAGAAGAAAGTCCAGTCACATTCCAGTTACTCAGTCATTAAACCCAAACTCACTTATGTTTTTTCTTCTTATTATTTGTTTCTTCCTGTTTCTCTCTCCTCACTTCACTCCTTACATGCTCTGGGAATTGAAGTGGGTAAGGATCTGGGGTATAAGGACTGGGACATAGACCTGGGCTAGCTACCCCAGGAGGAAGTATCATTTAAAATGTTTTCCCCAAAATGTGGTTTGTGGAACTCTCTCTGGGGTGCTTGGTAAGCATGTAGACTTGCTCAAATGAGACTCAAAAGGCAGGGACCAAGAAACCTGACTTTCAAGGTCTCCCTGGGGCTCTCCATAGCACTGAAGTTTAATGAGACAGGTTAGAATATTCACAGCTCTATGCACTGGGAAAGTCATTGGTTGGATTTTTTTATATGATTGTCTCTATCTAGAAAGAAACATGAGTAGGAGCACCTTTAAGGCTAGCACCAGCTAACCTGTCTGTACACTCTACAAATGAAGCACGTGGGAAGTACGTAAGATGCATTTGCTCACTTAAACTTTATACTAGCTCATGGAGTTGACATAATCACACCCATTTTTACAGACAAGAAAATTGAGACTTTCAGAAGTAATTTTCTGAGCCAAGATAACACAGGCTGATTCTGAAGACCAGAGGCTGCATTACTACAATGCCAGTATCACCTATGCAGACACCACAGAAGCAATGGAGGAAAGGCAGAATACCATCGCATGCTCTGTTGAAAACAAATGAAGGGGCGACAACCGTTCCCCTGTGCAGTCATGAGAACAGCGATGCAAGGTAGCAGAATGAGTTTACCAATAGGAAGGGCATTCTTCTGCCCCTCCAACTGCAGGCTGATGAGGTCATGACTGTACCTTGTCAGGACTGCACTGTTGCCCTGTGCACCAAGTGGATAGGGAACTTGATCTATGCTACAGGACCTTCAGGCAGACTCCCATGAAGGCTGGAAATGATGGACTTTGAGCATTTAGCACATAGAAGCTGGGTGTCCTGCTTCTAAGTCCTGGGTGACAAAGGGGCCTCCAGGGAGTGAGTATAGGCTCTCCAGGCCAGACAATCTAACGATGCCTCCTCACCTTGCCGTTCCCACTTGGAGAGGAAATCTACACACTCTCCCTCCTACCCCTGGCTGTGATGAACTAGAGCTCACACCTCTGTCTTGGTGGTGATAATTAAATATTATCCGCCTGTCACTTGGCACACATGTTGTGTGTATTCTCAGACTTTAATGAGCTGGTATTTGTCTCCTGTAAGCAAAAATATTTCTCTGAGTCTCTCTTTTTTTCAAATTGGGGTGAGTGGTTCAAGTGAAGATCTCTTGCTTTGAAAAAGACAGTCTCTGGCCAGCTTGTCTGTGAACTGTCTCCACTTTTTTCTTTTTTTGGGGGGGCGGGGACAATGACACCCAAAGTTTGTCCCTTCTGAATTGGCCATTGCTGTTTGAGGCTGTGTGAGAAGTCACATGACTTGTGAGTATTGTAGCAAGTGATGAGAATTCAGAGGTACGGGGGTCACCATGTATGTTGTGGGGACACCTTGAGGTGGCTTCTTCTGACAGGGTTTCTCAGCTAAATACCAAAGAATACAGAAAATACTCTGTATATATGAAATTTCCCTCAGATCTTCAAGAGAAGAGATGTATATAGAGAGAAATTAAGGCATTATGTAAAATGGATGTTTTTGGAGAGTGGCTCTCAAAGGAAATCTACATGTGAGGCACCTGGAAATTTACTAGACACTCAAATTCTTGTACACTACCTCAAACCCACGAGTTCAGAAACTCAGTGATAGGGTCAGGTCTCAGTCACCAGGATTTAATCAAATCCTTTAGGTCCTTTCAGAGCTACTAGGGAATAGAAAGACTGTACCGGGGATTCAAGTCAACCCCAGTTGATGAAGTCAGTAAAGAACTTCAAATGTCTCTATCTGTGTTTGTGCTTAATAACCATCTCAGTTTCAGTTTACAATTAAAACAAAACAAAACAAAACAAAGCAAAGCAAAACACCCTATCACTTTGAGTTGAGGATCCTCTCCCCCACCAAGGATGTCTGGGAATAATAGAGCATTCTTCCAGTTTCCCTTTGGAAGAATGCTCTATTATCTCCCCCATTCATGAGATTTATGACAAGTGTGTTCTTCGCAGCTGCTCCCTGGGCTGGCATTCGTGTTCTGCTTGGATGCCTCTCTGACCCAATGCTTGGTTTCTAAAGCACACAGTCCTTTCAGAGGGTTCCCAGCACAGGACAGAACCAGGTACGCCAGGGGCAACCACCCCCCAAAGGCATGTAGAGAGAGGCAGCCCCTGGGCCTGGGATTGTTGAGAGGAACTTTAGTATTTATCAATAAACAGCAAAGTGCTTAGCACACCTCCCAGGGAAGTAATTAACCACAGAAAGAATACCCTGTGCCAAGGCATCTCCTCCAAAAAAAGAACTCACTTCATTGTGAATTGCTTACGCCAGGTGAGAGAGAACGGGTGTCTACCCCCCTCACCTGACATAAGCAGCTCTGAACTGACTGGGAGTTTCTTTTTATAAACACAGTGCAGAGACTTTCTTCTTGGTGGTTAATTACTTCCTTGGGAGATTGCTTTAATAGTTCCCGTAAGAAGGCCATTATTGTCTTTAGCATAATCACGGCCTCATTGCTTTTGTCCTAGCCTCTGCCTCTTCAAGGAATTCTGAGTTGTACCTATCATGCAAGCCCTTCAGCATGGGGATCAGGCACCTCAGGTCTGGAGCCAGGATCAGGACGAGGTTGTCAGAGGGAGGTCGATGGCACAGGGCCTGTTGGGGACTCTGACCGCCAGGAATCTCTTCTCGTTTCTGCGTGCCACATTCCAGCAATTTGCTACACTTTCAGCTGCTGACACCCCAACAGGGAAGGGGACCAAGTAAGAGGCTCCCTTTGGAAGCAGAAGGAGCTGATCTATAAGCGACTGTGGTGCTCAGTGAAATCACCAGGGAGGCAGAAGCAAAAAGTCACGGGTTTTCGACTCTCAAAAAAATGCCTCACGCGCTCACGCTTCACCTTGCTCAAAAATGAAACTGAGCGGCCTCTAATCTGGCTCTGTTTCAGGAGAGAGAAAGTGCACGGAGGACAGACAGTGCCGCTGGAGCATCTGGCCTGTGAAGTTCTCTGATCATGAGCTTGTGTCAGTGTAAGTATGTCTGCTTATTCACAAATTATCTATGTACACAAAGGCAATCGTTGTGGAAATTGCAAGACGTCCATTAGGGGCTGAAGAAAGAGGAGAAAAGGAATAGAATGTCTAATATTCTCAGTTGTTTCTCACCAAGTTGCATCCTACTCTGGACACCTGAAGCTGACTCCAGTGGACGTGAAACAGGGGTGGCTTTGATGCAGGATGGTGACATACACATACTCTATGACAGCCACAGTGGGAGCATAGACTTCCTTGGTAGGTCAGATAACTGCACTTGGAGATCTTTCAACCCCTGAAACAGCTTCAGCTTCACATGAATTCTGACATGTGAGTCATTTGGATGGGGCTAGGCCACACACCTACACCGATGTTATGGACAGTATTTGAGCTTAGGATACTGGGCAGAGGAAGGCAGATCCCTGCGAGTTCAAGGCCAGCCTAATTTACTGGTTTCTGGTTATGTCTTCACAAGAGATTTGCTACCTCAGTTGTAAGGAACTAGTAGAAGCTGGGAGGTGGTGGCACATGCCTTTAGCCCCAGCATTCAGGAGGTAGAGGCAGGGGGTGGGTCTCTGAGTTTGAGGCCAGCCTGGTCAACAGAGTGAGTTCCAGGACAACCAGGGCTACACAGAGAAATCCCATCATGAAAAACCAACCCCCACAAACAAACAAGCAAATTTAGGAGATCATATGAGCCACATGCTAATCCAACCCTACTTAGCTTCTGAGCCCTATCATTACAATGGAATGTGTTCCAGAAGAGTCAGCTCAGAGGTTCTCAGCCATGCCATCTGTATATACCTAGTCTCAGAAACTAGCAGAGTTGTGGCTAGGTCAGTAATTGGATGATAGAAGAGAGGTTGCCAAACCTTTCTTGTAAAAGATACAGATAGCTGTGTCATGTCTCACTGTGTTGGATCCACTTAGCTCTGTGGTTGGGGTTAAGTACAAGGTATAACTGTACACAAAACATAAACAAGGGCAGATAAGATGGCTCAGTGAGTAATGGCACTTGCCTCCAAGCCAGATGGCCTGAATTTTATCCTTGGGATCCAAGGTATAAGGATAAAACTGACTCCCACAAATGATCCACTGACCTCCACAAGTGTGCCATGACACACATGTTCCCCTTCTCTTACACACACACACACACACACACACACACACACACACAGAAACAAAGACATGTTAACAAATTAAAAGTTAATATAAGCAAATGAACACTACCATCTTCCAATACAAAAGAAGGTGAGGGTTAAAAGGTTTAAAGTTTCATCACGCAAGATAAGACAGCTTGTGAGATCTGCTAAGCCATAAGCATAACATCTATAGCTAAAAATACTGTATTGTATACTTAAAATTTGCTAAGAGGGCAGATGGCAGCCTCACCTGTGGAAAATAAGAATAAGAATGGTGGCGAGAACCCTGAGTGGCAATGGCCATGCTTATGGCTTCAGTCAGATTGATGTTTTTGTGAGTGTATGTATACTCCCAAACTCATCAAGATATGTACAAATATATGTATACCCCATCTGAAAAGTAGTTAGAAAAATAAGAGTGGATATTTAAGTTTGAATTTTTATACTTTTTCCATACAATAAAATATTCTTTAGATTATTTCCCATCAGCCATCAAGAAAATGTTAAAACCCTTTATTTCCCCTCACATATTAGATTTGGCTCACAGGCTATAGCTGGGATACCACAGATTAGAATATATACTTTGGTTCCAGAGCTAGGCTTGAGTCCAGGTTTCATACTATATTGTCTTTAGAAGTAATGTTTTTCATACGATATTGTCTTTAGAAGTAATGCTCTTCAGGTCTTGGCTGCCTCGTCTGCAAAGTGACATCTCACAAGTCTATGAGGATGAAGGAGTACATGGATTATGACATCCCAGTGCAGTATGAGGCTCTGACTGTCATCACCATTGTCACTGACCAGAACTGGCCACCCTGAAAGGTCCGTCAGGACCATTCACCCTGAAGGCGGTAACCAGAATCCAGCTACCTCTCTGCAATGATGGATATTTGAGAATATCAAGTCAATACCAAACCCCCGTTTGTGTCTTCAAGAGTCTTCCTGGCCCAAGGATGTGTGTTCTTCATTGTGTTCGCTTCAAAGGAAACCTTACAACATTTGACAATAGTATGGAGGAGATCTTTCAGGAGAACAACTCATGACGAAAGCACGTACAACACTGTTCTTGAGGGGATGGGAATTAGAAGACACTTGCTCACCTCCCTCATTATCCTTGTTATCAGCACAGGAGGTTTCCATGGCAACGTTGCATCCGGGCCCTCTCCAGCCGGTCTGGCAGACACACTGCCAGCTGTTCTGACCCAGTGTGCATCTCCCGTTACCGTTGCACAAATCAGGGCAGCCATCTGGTTGGAGAAATGGAGAGAATGAGAAGGAGGGACGTGAGGCCGCGCTGGGGAAGCAGGGGAGCCATGCAGAGGGGGAGCAAGCCTGCAGCAGCCACTGGGCCAGCCTCACAGTGGGGCCCGTACCTGCTGTCCAGAGTCAGGGGAAGCCGGCCATGCATGCAGGTGCAAGACAGAGTTGGGGCACAGATGCAGGGGTTTCCCAGTGACAACTGACCTGGGTGCAGGGGTCAGAGCAATCTTTCCAAAGTGGGGAGGGAATTCAGTGCACATCCCAGACAACTGCGCTAGTGCTGGCCTGACTACTGGACTAGCTGGCCTGTGATTTCCAGTCAGTGGCTCAGGATGTGTGCTATCTTAAGAAAAGGCTACCCATCTTATCTGCCCTTCCTTCCTTCCTTCCTTCCTTCCTTCCTTCCTTCCTTCCTTCCTTCCTTCCTTTCTTCCGTTCATCCTTTCTTCCTTTCCTCCTTCCTTCCTTCCTTCCCTTCTTTCCTTCCATTCTTCCTTAATTCCTCCCTCACTTTCCTTCTTCTTTCTCTCCCGCTTTCATTTTCTATTTCCCATTCTTTCTTTTTTAGGGCCTTCTGCATACAAGAGAAAATTCCCTACAAGTCCAGAGCCAAAATGTCCTCCATCTTGCAGAATTTTAAAGATAGATTTACATATGATTTTTCAAGAGCTTCTTGTGACCAAGAAAGAGCTGGATGGTCTGTTGTTTTTTTTTTTTTTTTTTTTCTTTATCCTTGTAATAGCTGTAAGGGACACTTCAAAATGTTGGCTGCGTATCGCCACCTATTTATGGTAGATTTAAAACTAGAGCAGGATTTAAAGGCCAAGGGAGGGGTAGGCGCTGGGTGCCATGAGTTGGGGACATCATAGAGGATATATCTGTGTCCGCAGGGGAAGGGCAGTGGAGTCCGGGCAGTTCTTATTTTATGGTTTTCTTTTCTTTCCTTCCTTCCACCCATCCCTTTGTGTGTGAAATCTGCGGCTTATCTTATTTGCTAAATACTCCAGCACCCACGGCAACTGTAGCCTAGATTCCCCCACCTGGAGAAAGGGACCTGGGTGAGAAGAAAAGAGGAGGTGATACGCGGTGAGTCTCGCCAGCCACGCCACCACAGCCCTTTGTGAAACTCAGACAAGCAGAGGACCTGTGGCATGTGCCCACACGCAAAAGACCTACCGACTTGCTAGCAAGAATTTCTAGGTTATCTTCTCGTTTTTCTTTCTTTGAGCAGTTTTATTGAGGCACAGTCTGCATACAGTAAAATTTTACCTGCTGTAAATGTACACACTGCACAGTGCAATGACAGCTGGGAAATTTATGGAGTTGTGCAATTGGAGGTGTATTTTCTTGCTCCATTTAAAGATACCCCAATGACTGTTAATTTAATTGTCCCTGTAAGTAACTACCTGCACATCTTGAGAACTCTCTCTCTCCCTCTGTGACTACCTCCACTTCTCCATCTGTTTTTAAACTACACCAGTGCAGGCCTGACTGGATCAATGCGCTTTGTGGTGACAGCCATAACTGGTCTGGAACCTTCCTGTGAACTGAAGTGTGCATCTCCTCCAGGCCTTCCACAGGCCTTCGCCTCGCACCCTGCTTCTCTTCTCTCAAGCACCGCTTGTGCTTGTGCGGATAGAACCTAGACTGTGCGTGCGGCAGTGGTTGGGGTGAGTGTAGGGAACTCCTAGCAAGCAAGGCGGAGGGCTCCCCAGTTGGGTTTGACTGCTTTAGGAAATGTCAGTCTCTACTCGCTCCCTCCCATCCTGGGCAGATTAGGATCAGAGTGAGGAGGGTGAACAACAGGGAAGTTCTCTGGGGTAGTCTCTGGTAGGTAGGGAAACAAGGAGCCTGGAGCAGGGAGTCTGGCTTGGTGCTAATCCTAGCAGTGTGCACAAGCACCTTGGTCTCCACACCTGCCATTACAAAGATCAGCCCAGGATTCCACACCTTTCCTTACCAATGAGGTGACTGTGACCCTGTCTGGGGAACCACCGATGTCCCCGCCCCCCATGCTCACATCCTGAGACAGTGCTGCAAGGAAAGCCTTCCTCACTTCCTGTGATGTTCCATACACACTTCTGTGGGAGCAAGATGGAACTTGGGAAGGAAAGCCCCAGGGACATTGGATGGGTCCTCAGGGAAAAAGATATCATGGCCAATCTGCAGCTGTCTTCTGCCTTACAGTTACCACCAGAAGAGTGTGGGTGAGATCACAGAGCATGCACTAAATGACAGACCTCTGAACATCTGCTCAGCATGGTCCCTGGTTTGTGTGCTTTGCTATTTAGCTACTTTGAGGCCTCGTGTCTCACTGAAATCACGCCCAGAGTCTCAACGGAAGGCTCATTGTGTAGGAAACCCACGTCCACCACATAAAATTTAAATTTGCCAAGAGCCCCAGCATGTCAGTCAGAGATATGTGCTCCAAATATGTATGCCCCTCTATGGAACGCAGCCTCCCCCTACTCTTCTCATTCTGACCAACCGAAGTGAGATAAACAGGGCAGAGGAGCGAGTTTTCGCCACATCCTCCAAGGAAGATGAAAACACGAACAGTGGGGAGCTGGCAAATCTCTGAGAAGTTTCAGGGCAGCTGGGAATTAATGGACAGGACTTTGCTTTTAGCTTGAAGAGGAAGAAAGCAGCCTTGGTAGGTGCGTGGCGTTGCTAGGCAACCCCAAGCTAGCCCTAGTACAAGTTCATTCTGCTGGTGGCCTTCCGAGGAGGAGGTGATTCTTTGTGTTTGTAAAGTGCAAAGCCAGCTTCTGCTTAAGGAAAAACAAAACCTAGGAAGTAATTAGTCTGGAGGGTAAATGGGCATCAGGTGGCAGCTTTTCTCTGGAGAGGCTGCTCTGACTGAAGTTGGAATTGGCTTATGGGCTCATACTTGGGCATCCAAGAAATTATTGTATGGAGGCCTCCCAGTTTCAGGCTGGCTCTCGGATTTCCTTGAGTGCCTGCCTCTAATGACTGGTTTAGACTCCCAGAAGGCACCTCTGTTTGGGTGCTTATTTCTTCGGCTAGAGAGAACTGATGGCTGCCTGGGGCCTTCAGGCTCTGTCATGACCCTGGACCAGTGGTTCTTAATGCAGGATTTAGAAAAGATTTCCCTCCCTTTCTCTAGGGGACAGCTGGCAATGTCTGGAGATATTTTTGATTGTCATATTTAGGGGTAATGACACTTGAAACATCATGGGTTGGGGCTGGGGTGTGCTGTTCAACCTCCCAAAGGCACAGGAGAACCCCACCCCCACTCTGCAAGAATGATACAGGTTCAAATGTCAGCGTTCCTGAGGTTGAAAACCCTGGCTTCATTAGCTCTCAGACATAGTTGTTGTTGGTTCACAGAGCCTCACCTGGTCTCACAAACAGCAAGGGCTGGTGTGAATAGGAATCATTTCTGCCTGTCCCTCTGTATCTCTTCCAACAGCCATGAAAAGCATAAGGAATCTTACTTTCCAACACAGTATATCTCCTTCTCAGGGAAAGCGTGCAAGGATACTAGTAACATGGGCCGGTTTTGTCATCTTACATCCTATGCACAGCTGACACAGATGCACACAGCAATCTCTACACAAACCAAAGCTGCACTGTTAGACTCTGATGATGCCTGATCTTCAACTCAAGTCCTCCCATCTTCAGCCCTGGGCTCCAGCTCTCACCACAAAAGTCCCGTCTGTTCACTCTTGGGCATCTCAAAATCAGGAGAATTCAACCTCTTCCTTTGTTTTTTTTTTCTCTCTAGACTGACTCCTTGATCCATAAACAGCGCCTGAATTCATCCACTGCCAAGACCCCAGCCTTGGAGCCTCTCTCCCCTTCTGAGACTTCTCTCATCTCTCGTAGGTAATTCCAATCTCCACTGCTAAATTTCCCTCTTAACTCTCAGGTCAGAAGAAATGCTACAGTTGGATAAAGCCTGGATTGTGTCCCAAGAGTCCATCTTTGGAAGTTGTTGCCTCAGTCTGGTGGTGGGAGATGTGTGGAACCTTCAGGGAGTGGGGCCTGGAGGGAGGTCCTTAGGTTATTGGAAGTGCCCTCATGAAGCACGGTTCAACCTTAGCTTTTCTGTAGTTTCCTGCTTTAAGATACTACAGAGAGGCACAGCCAATGGGGGTTCTTCTCCAGAGTCTACATGTAGCATTCAGACTTTCAGCGTCTAAATGCTGTGGACTTAGTAAGCCTCTTTTAAAAATAAAAGTACTTTTTCTGGTACTAATTCAAATGGTAACGAAAAAAAAAAAATAAGGAACACACAGTTATACCTGTCCTTCCTTTTAAATATCTCAGGATCTGCTCCCTGCTGGTATTATGTTAATCTCGGTTTGGACTCCTGATGAGGCCTAACTCATCATTCTGCCTGTTTTCTCTGCATCCTGGACTTCCTAAAGCATGGCAGCTTTCCACTGACCCCTGGATAATTCTTTAATGTGGTTCTGAGACCCTCTTAAACTTGCTTCCATCATACTGGCCTGTCTCAGCATCACGTTAGGTTTTGGCCACTTGTAAGCCGGATGACTTTCATTTTTTTTCCTTTTCCCATTTCTCCAACTTTAACCCAGGTTTCATATCCCTGTCGGGCAGTCATTCCCTTTTAGAAGCTTCATCCTTTCCTTTGTATTATCCTGCCTACCATTCTACCACTACTAACCAGCATGTAATTGATGTGTGCCAGGCCATATAACCATCCTCTAACCTGCTGCAAGAGTATCACAATGACTATGGACTTTGTCACTAGCTACAATTTGAATGGTATTCCTAGAACTTCTCAGTGCTCAGTGGGCACCGCTATTGTGTTGTTCACCTGCCAGGTGAGGGACCATCTCTAACTTATTTGCTGTTGGATTGCTGTGCTCAATGGGTAGTTGAAGGGAACAAACGGATTGATGAATGAATGAATGAATGACGTCTGAGTGAAACTAGCAGGTCCAGTAGAAATGAAATCGTTTCTGAGACTTTTTTACATATAAATCACAACCATTGGAAAAACCAGAAGTGGAACAAGGTCTTGTTGACAGAGCTACCAGCTAGGCTTTTTGACTTAAACAAAAGTTAGGCATTAGCAAAATAATGTCTAGGGCCCACACAAAAAGGGGGAGTGTAAATGGGTTTGAAGACAGCTATAATTACCATAAAAAACACTTCTCTAAAACAGCATCAAGACATGTTCCGCAGTGTGTGGCAATTTATGGGTAGACATAAGTGGCTAAGACTGTTTGGGAAGGAAGGACGGAGGAACGGGCTTTTAATGGACCCGCAAGCACACGGGGAAGACACGCTGCAATGCAGCAAAGGCGAGCGAGCGAGAGCACAAGCAGGCCACGTGTCAGCACAGATGACAAAGACAGCAGCGGCAGAACCACACCTCCCTGCTCAGTGCAAGAGACCACGAGGAAAACAACCGGCTATCAGCTCTGGGGAAAGCTCCTTTTCCCACCTCAGTTGAGGGCAAACCATAACTTTGGGGGCAGAAAGTTCTGAAATCTTTGGAACTAGTCCTGCCTCTTGCTATCCATGTGATCTTGGACTGGCAGATGCAGCTCTTTGAGCCCAGCCTGTTTGGGATGCTATTTTGTCCCGCCTACCCCCAATTAATGTTATTTACTGTCGTTCTCAACAGAATGACATCTTCAAGGGCAATATTCTGTCTCCCTTGTCCACTGAGATAGTTTAAAGGTCTAGAAGGGTAGTTGGTGCTTCTCAGACAATAAATGCTTGTTAATGGAGTGACTTACTTCAGATGATGGCAATACTTACTTTTAATAGACACCGGTTGTGTTACACAAAATGAGCCAGAGGAAGGTTTTAGCAGAGTTTGGGGCACCATAAGTGCTCATTTGACATACCACATTGCTGATAGTGTTGACACAGTTGTCACAGACGCTACTCTCATTACAGGGAGGCTCTTTTAGTATAGCCCGAAGTGCAAGCCCCTTCTCTACGCCTCACTCCCAGATCAGGAAAAACAGAGAGCTTATATTACTTCAAATTTTAAACAAAGTAGAAATTTCTCTAGTAATCTCAGAGTGTGCTTTTATTATGTACTTCGATGTTCTCATTCTTAGGACTACTAGCCCAGAAAGTCAGCAAGAGGCTGGGCCAAAGGAGAAAATCCATAGAAGATGAAGACAACTTTTAAGGCAGGAGGCACCAGTGAAATGTGCGTGCGTGCATGCGTGCGTGCTTGTGTGTGTGTGTGTGTGTGTGTGTGTGTGTGTGTGTGTGTGTGTGTAGGTCAGAGGTGGACATACAGCATCTTCCTTAGCTGATCTCCATATTATGCTTAGAGACGGGGCCTGTCACTGAGCCTGGAGCTTGGTTTTTGACTAGATGGACGACCAGCAAAACCCAGAGACTTTCCCTACTGCTGTCTCTTTCCACCATTGCTGGAGTTACAGATGTGCAGTGCATTGCCTGGCTTTTTCATTTTGGTGCATTGGATCTGAACTCAAGCTCACCTTCTCCTGTGGCAAGTGCTTTATTACCAGCCATTTCTTCAGCCCCAAGAATTGTGGTTTTAATGTCAACTAAAGTAGGGACATCATCTCTTCTTCCCTGCAAACTGTTTAAATATCACTGTTTTCTTGGTACTGCACATCTCTGGCTTCAGGGAAGATGCTTTGTAAGAACCTGCCTTACATTCCAGAACTCTTTCTAATCGAGGACAGCGGAGGTGTTGGGGACCCGGGATTGCTAGAGTTAAATCGTCACTTATACTAAATGCAGTGGCAACACTAGAGATTCTGTGAGACATACTCTGGGGGGGGGTACTGCAACTGATTTTAGAAAGTGGTTGGCAAAGAAGCATCCTAGTCCCTGGGGAACAGTAAGGCTCTCCTCGATCACCCACATGTCAAGTGGAAGCTGTGGGGGTACCCCACTTCTAGGTGCGTGGTAGAATGGACATGCTGCCACGAGCCTGCAATTGAACAGCTGTTCCTGCCTTGCTAGCAGACATGGAAAATCGAGAGGCAGATGTTTCTCTCTGTTTCAACAGCATCTGTGTATCTTTGAGGGTCTGCAGACATGTGAGCAGGTACAGTGCCGCGTGAGACCCAGGAAGAGCCAGCATCCTTGACATGGTCTACTGCAGAGGAGGAAGTAGCTTTTGCTCAGAAGGCAGAAATTGTTCCCCTTTATGCCAGCAGCCACAGAAGCAGCAGATCGGCCACAAGATGATAGGAATTTGGATTCAGCTGTCTGCTGCACGTGTCTGGATGCACCTGGATTCTCACCATCAGCATCATTTCTGTCTGTGTGGGAAAAGGCACGAGGCAGGCTCAGCTGTGGCCGCAGAAAAAGTGATGAACTTGAAAAAAAATAAGTAAACAGGATCGTTTTCCTCTTGGGGGAAAAAGGGAAAAAGGAGACTCATCTTACTTTTTAGTGTGCTGGAATTATTTCAGGTTCTTAACGCGCTCCAGCTTTTTTTAAGTTGAGGTCATGGGAGGAGGAGACTGAGAAGTGATGGGGGAGAGCTCTCTTTTGACAGGAACTCCTGGACATTACTGAGTAAATTCAGGTGGAGTCAGTATCTCCTAGCTGCTCTGGGGTTCCACACAAGCCTGTGTTTTCTTCCCTATAACATTACTGGTCCCTAGTCCACTTTACCCATCAAAGAGAGGATGCTGGGTGCTGGGTGCTGGCTTTGGAATTTGCACTCTAATGTTGTTAAAACTCATATTAATTTGTCACAAGACCCTGCTGACCATCTTACAGGGGCTTTACTACTGACCTAGAAACTTGTCTACTGAACTAGATAAAGAATAGCTTCTCACTGTAGGGTTACAGCATCAACTTGTATTTCATCCTTCAGTACTGAGTCAACCTCTGGGGCGGCTGGCTACCCACCCTTATTTATAGCAAGCCCTCCAGAAGCCCCAATGCCCGCCCTGTGAAGATCAGTTTGGGATTAAGTTTTGAGTCCCAAACAGGACCCCCAATGGCATGCGTTATCTGACCTGGCAGTTAGCCTCTTTTGCTTTTGCCTCTGCTCTCTGGGCCTCTGGAACAGGGATCCTTCTTTGGGGCTTGCTGGAAGCCCTTCCCACTAATAAACTAAGCTTACCTGGAAGGCCCCCTCCCTCCTACCCTAAACTCACAGTATCCACTCCAGCCATGCCACTCTTTCTGGTTCATTGGGACCATCCTGTCCGGGGTTGGTTTTCCTGACACCCTGCCAGACCTCTTCACTGCATTCTCTTTTCCCTGCTCACAGCCACCACACTTTTAGTTCAGCCTTTGTTGAAAGCAGTAGGCTTCAGCTTGGCCGCGCATACCTTGGCCACCTTTCCTTTTGGTTCAGCCAGTAAAATATCTCCAGAGGGGCTTGCACCTTTCTGGAGGGGAGACCCAGGCATCGATATCTCCCTGCTTTTCCATCTCTTCCCTTTTCTTTCTTGCATGCGCATGTATGTAAAGTGGATGTATGTATGGATGTTCATATGTCTGAGGGAGCACCATGTGTGTGATGCATGTGCCTTTGTGTTCATGTACATGTGAAGGCGGAAGGATGACATGAGGGCTCCTCATTGGTCACCCTTCACTTTATATGTTGAGGCAGAGTTGCTCGCTAAACCCAGCTCACTGATTCTGTTAGTCTAGAGAAGTAGCTTGCTGCAAGGGAGAGGTCCTCTGTTTTTATCTCCCAAGTCCTGGGATTGCAGGTGAGCCACTACACTCACCTGAGTGCTGTGGATTTGAACCCTTGTCCTCATGCTTGCATCCCAAATGTGGAGCAGTGTAAAAGCCATCCATTGAGTTCCACCCCCACCAGCCCCTCCTTTTCTTTCTTCTTTGGTACTGGAATTGAACCCAGGGCCCTGCTGATTAAATAATGTTCCTCCACCAAGCTACACCCCCAGCTCTTTCTTTCTTTTTCTTCTCTACAACTCTCCAGAATATTCTACTACACAAAGAAGGCTAGGAACCAGTGGTTTAATAGCCTCCTTCCTGGGATCCTCAATGCCTCCTGCGTAAGAGACTTTGGCTCTGTTGTTTATGGCTGGATTCCCAGTGCTTAACCCAGTGGTTAGCATTAAAGATATTTGTTTGATGAATTCATGAAGAAAGAAACTCGGGCTGTTTTTTTTTCTGTTTTATCATGCCCTTGATTCAGCAGCCAGGTAAAAGGAAAAGCCTCCTGCAGGCCACACCCCAAGCACTGGAAGGCCGATCCTTTCCCCAGCAGAAGCAGCAGCTGCTTGCTGCACAGGGTCCAAACCCAGGCTGTGGTAGGGGCTGTGTCTGCACGCCAGTATGGAACTCTGCCTCAAAACCTGTAAGAAGTAGACAGCTCTTGACTGAAAGAGACAGACTGAACACCCAGAGAGGTAGAAGAGAAGGCACATTGGTAGATTAAGAGGGTGACAAGAGTCACACAAAGGCAGGGATGACAAGGGGAAGAGAGTCCAATGGTTTAATTTGCTTCTTGGAGGATGATCAAGTTGTTTTACCTTGTGCAGCTCATTCCCACAGCTGTCCAGCAAATAATGAATGTGGCACCTACTGGTATGGAAATAGGGACAGGCATGACTTTGATTTCTTATTTGTTATTTTTAACCTTCCAATTCTATACCCACTGAGCAACCTGATAGCCACAGGAGGGTCATAAAAATACAAATAACGCCTAGGAGGCCTGTGGGCACGGACTTGTTACTTCTGGAGGGCTGACGGCTCTCTTTAAACTAATGTAAAATCAGGCCAACAATCAATTACTGTTTTTGTTGTTGTAGCCAGCACAATTGCAAGAACATAAGAAAATATAAACTATCTGCTTTTTTTTCTAGAGGTGTTACAAAGGCCCAGGCAAGTAATCTGCTCCAGGACAGACAGTCTAGATGTTAGGAAGTATTCTACACCTTGATGATGGCGGCAAACCATCACAGCAACACTCCCAGGTGTTTTCACATATGAGGTCCTTTAGCTTGGTCACAATGAGCCTTGGTGTAGGTAATGCTATTACCCCATTCTACACATGAGAAAGTAGAGGGAAAGAGAAGTAACTTGGCAGATGGTGGCAGAGGTAGGATTCTGACTTCAGGCTCTGGACAGACTCCACAGACCTGTTCTCCACTAGTCATCCTGATTTGCCCAGAAGTGGTCACGTTTTTGCACTGCAGTGTATCTCACAAGAGCCCTGAGTCCCAGGTAACTTGGGGTCATTGCTGAGGTCTGGAAGTGAAGCCTAGGGTGTTAAAGAAGGTGGGTTGGGGAGAAAGTGAGGACTGGGGTCTTGAATGGTCATTGTGGAGGTGGAAGGTGGAGTGGAGATAAAGGGTCTCCAGAGACAAGGAAGAGGTCACCATGTCCCTTGTGTCATCGAGGGTATGGGGTCCTTCATTATGACTGCTGGGATTAAAACATCAGGACAGCCTGGAACAATACAAGTCATTCATCCCTTAAAATCTGCCAAGGTTTGGTTTTAGGAGCTACCTCAGACATTAACAATCTTCAACTGCTCAAGGGCCTGTGTTTGAAATGGTGCAACGTGATATTTGTATGCAACCTACAGAATCCTCTGGAATATTCTATCTCATCTCTATATGGCAGATACCTAAGACAATGTTATATCAATGCTGTATTGATAGTTGTTACATGGTATTAGGGAGTAATGACAAGAAAAAACTTCTGTCTGTGTTCAACCCTGATGCATGTTTCTTCCCAGTTTGCAGCTAGGTTATATCTGTAGGTGTGGGTTCTACGAAGCTGGCTCAGCTATAATAGTTAGGGTCTGTGTCTGAACTGTGTGAGCTTGAATCTCAGCTCCACCATTGGCTACATGAACTTTAAGCAAAATGCACAAGCCCTTCATGCCATAACTTTTTCACTTACAAAACAAAGCCTGCAAAATATTACTCCCTTAGAGTTGCTAAGGGTTAATAAGAGGCTATGGCCCATGGTAAATCTCCTATACAGACACTGTTAACACTGCTTTTATCATTAGATAAAATCCTCTAACAGTGTGCTTCAGGAAAGTCTTTCATCAGCACATGGATTGGTGCTGAGGAGGGGTCATGTTCTATGACTTAAAATAGGCACAGCATTGAGTGGGTTGACACGCAGATGTAATTCCAGTATTCCAAATGCAAAGGCCAGCCTGGGCTATGCAGGAGATATTGTTTCAAAAGAAGAAAAACATAGGTAGACCCCAAAAGGATGTGCATAGTCAGTACAGCTAGGAAAGCACTTTCAAAGACTTGGAAAGAAATGAGAAAAATGAAATAACTTTCTGGGATAATTTCCAGAGTAACATGTCCCCAGGATGGACATCACAAGTTATCTAAAGGATGCATCTTAAACTCAGTAGGTATGTAAGACATAACTCTTAAGGGCCACAGGGTAAGACATCTCACCCACCTTCAGCAAATTATATTAATAGGATGAGGTGGTATTGCTGGGGGGTGAGGAGAGACTCATGCTCGTTACTAAATATGCCCTGCCCTATGAGAGGGTGGCAGGAGGGAAGCAATGGTATCTGTCATTTAAGAGTGCTAGCCAAGTGCTCAGCAATCCACAGTCTATATCTCAGCAAGCCATTGCAAGGACCATAGGAAATACATATTGTCATCAAGTGTGTCTGAAATTACTGAGGCTCAGGGGAGTTAATTAACTTGATGAGGATCATCAGTACTCCAAGTGGTAGAAGAGGGATTTGAACTCAGGCCAGTACGTTTAGCTCTTCTCTAGTTTGATAGGTTTCTATGGGAGAGGATGGCTCTGGTATACAATGCCGTCAACTGCATCTGTGAGTTATGCATCCTCAGATTCAACCAGGCTTGCCTTGAACATGTTGTACCTTTACTGAACATGTCTAGATTTTTCTTGTCATTATTCCTAAAACAATATAGTCTATAACTTTTAATAAAGCGTTTATGTGAACTAGGAATGACAACCCAGAGATGAATTAAAGGATGTGGTTTCACGGTGCAGCTATACACAAACATTATGCCATCTTACAAGGGCATTTAGGTACTCTCTAGGGTCATGGAATAGGTCTTTATGGAAAGGGAGGAGTGAATTTAATTTTGCTTTGATTCCTTGCTTTCTAAGCAAACTTCTGATTTTAAACTTCATTACCCATATCGATTTCCTTTTAGGGAGAGAAGATACTGGAACTGTAAGACTTCTTCACTGTGGATTAATAAATTGCCATTTTGGGGTTAGATGCAAATTTGGACTAGAATGAGGGGATGAATAGAACAGAATGAGGGCTCAAACAGATGGAGGCACTGACGCTGAGAACCAGGCCGTGTGCTAGAGAGATCCTGCAGAGGAGGCGGCTGCGTGGTGAAGCGGTTTTGCCTCTTGCCCTGTTTCAGGCCCTGATGAGACTGGCATGTGGGAACCAAGGGAAGAGGACTTCTGAGGGAGAAATACCAGCCCAGTTTCACGGTTATTGATTGCTGACAATACGCTGATCTTATAGCAGATCCATGAGTGTGTGTGTGTGTGTGTGTGTTTTAAATCAATGGGTCCAGGAAGTCCTGTGGACAAGGTGACATATGAATGGAGAATGCCAAACACAGGAGAGGACCAGTCATGCAACTGTTAGCAGGGGACAGTAGCACAGGCAGAAGAAAGTGGGAGGAACAAACTCCTGAGGCAGAAGAATGCTTGGGGCAGTGTAGGGACAGCAAATGTCCAGTTGGTCAGAGCAGAGTCAGTGAAAAGCAGGACTTTGCAGTTTATTCTAAGCACACTAGTTCTATTCTGAAGAGAAGGCTGGTATGTGTGTGTGTGTGTGTGTGTGTGTGTGTGTGTCTGCGAGTGCGTGTGTGTGGTGTGCTGGGTTGGGGGAGGCTAAGCAGAGGTGTCTGATGGTCCTTGCTACTGAGTGGTTAACAGATTGGGGAAAATTTAGAAGGCCGGCCATGAGGAGGTCTTGAAGCTCTTTGGGTAAGCCATAATGGTAGCTTGGTAAGTACCCGTTGTGATTCTGGCATGACTATGTACACATAGATGCCTTTAGGTTTTACCACCTATCTGTGTGGAAGGAAAGATCTTTTGAGACACAAATGTGTCCCAGATGATGAAAGCATGCCACATCCCCAGTTGGGAACCAGTGAACAGATGATGGGGAGGGGTCGGGTCTCTGCTGCGATTTCACTTTCCCTTCAAGGTCCTTTGCCATGCTAAAGAAGATGCCTGGTGACAAAAGATGAGAACAGTATAGACACACAGAGGAAATACTGGAGGAGAGGACAGAGCTACAGGGTCACAGAGGCTCTGGTTGCAGGGTCAGGATGGACAGTTTCACTTCCAACAGCTCTAGCGACTTTCTTAATGCAGTGACTTCTTACCAGAACGGTGTGCTTATTCAGCTAGCTATATCTGCCTTGTCTTGGTCCTCTTTGAGCCACTCTCAAAAATTCCTTTGTGTTCTGTATATCATAAGCTAGCTTGACCCATCTGAATTGTAGCATTCAAGGACACTTAAAAATTTTACTTGCTTTCTGGGCAGTGGTGGCACACGCCTTTAATCCCTACACTTGGGAGTCAGAGGCAGGCAGATCTCTGTGAGTTCAAGGCCAGCCTGGTCTACAAAGTAAGTTCCAGGACAGCTAAAGCTGTTATACAGAGAAACCAGGTCTCAGAAAAAAATTGACTCACTCACTCACTCACTCACTCACTCACTCACTCACTCACTCACCTACCTTATCTGTTTGTCTATCTATCTATATTATCTATCTATCTATCTACCTATAATCCATCCATCCATCCATCCATCTATACCTACCTATATCTATTCAAGCCCTCCTTACTAACCAGCCACTCCAAATCCTGAGAACACCTGAACACAAAACACCCCATTGTCAAATGAATTCACAAGGGAGGGTATGTTTTACTTTGTTTTGTGGTACACTTTACTCTGTAGAGAAGTGGTAAAAACACTCCTATCTTTCTTCCTCCTCTTTAACTTCTTTCTTTACCTCTGGGATGCACAGCATCCTCCATGCCCATCTTAGTCATCAATCCACAATCATCTGTCATTCAGCCTTCCCATCCCAGTGACCCAGGCAAGCTGAAGTCAGCTCTGAAATGATTTGAATTCTGTGACTGACTCTTTTTCCCAACTCAGCACTTAACATCACTCAAAGGATTGGGTGAGGGTACTGCTTGCTGCAGGATGTTTGTGTACAAGTTTTGCAATAATTTTGAGCAGGAAGAACAAGCAAGGGTGCCACAGCATGAAGAGTAGGGAGGCCTTTGTTTTCCAAGAGAGTAGAGAATGGTCCTCAGAATTCCCACAATCCAGTGTATGCTATTGTTAGGTGCTATTCTTCAGTTTTGCATAATGTGTATACCCTGAGAAAGGCAAGCTCCCTCTTTGAAATCTTCTCATTTGCTGAGAAACTAAATCCCCTCTTTTCAAATACATTTTCACATGCAAAACAGCAGTCTGTTTCTGCTAAGTCACATTGTAGCTAAATGGATAATTGAGCGTGTGAATGGGAGCTGCTACTCAGCTGCTGACCTGCAGGGTTGCTGCACATAGACACTCCCAAATTGCGGTGGAGCAATCCCCAGGAGGCAGAAAGCATGACTGATTTTTCCAATAAAGATACAGAAATCGATAATCCCTGTAGACGAAATGCTTGCATCTCTAACCATCTCAGAGATTTCTTCCTCCGTTATCTTCCACCCCAGAACAGGCCTGACTTTGCCTTGGCATCCACTTCTGATCCCCTCACTACCAGACCCAAACCTATTACGGTTCTGCTGAACGTACCTTTCAGGGAGGCTCTGCAATGCTTCTTGATTTAGAGATGCCTGGGTTTTATGTGGTTGTGGGAAAAGTTGCTTAGCTTTTCCCGGGCGCCAATAAGTTCTGATCTATGGCTGTGCATGCCTGCATGATTAATGGCACATGCAATGCAAAGACTTGGAGCTTTCAGAGGTCACCCCATGTGTACTGAATAATACAGCACAGATCCAAAAATACCCTTGGATGAGAATCCTGGCTGCACATAAATGCAATGACATTGCCTGCTTTAGTTGACATTGCCTGAGACTTGGTGTTTCCAAAGAAAGTCACCTCCCCCAAGCAGGCAATTTCAAGATAAAATGGGTGATCCTTTTGGTTCCTTGGATATTTCTCTGTACAGTGTTATAGGTGCTGGGAAAAGGAAGGAGGCTGGGAAAATCATGAGGCTGCAATGTTAGTTTCTGACAGGATTTCTAAGTTTAGGGTAGCCAGGCCACATTGTGAAGCAAATTAAATGTCCATGCAAAATATGCTACTGTGTGCAGTCCTGTGGCTGAGGATTTAAATGCACCAAAGTCAAGAGATTTAAAATGATGGTTCCCACAGCAACTATAACTCAGTTCTCTGGTGAATATAAAATTAACTTTATTGCAAAACATGCTGTTCAATTTACGCCTTAATCTAGTCATGGCAGAGTTACAGTTGCTGCGAGAACGCTAACTCTGAATTGTTTTGAATAATTAATTTAATGAAAAGTTGGTGGAAATGTGGACTCTGATAGAAAAGTCAACTGAAATTTAGGCAAGTTGGCCAATTGTGCCAATATGGAGTGGCGTCAGGTCAGTCATAGAATCTGAAATTACTTGGTGCACTCTTTGGCAATAGGGACACTGGTCAAGGTAATGGGGCATCGTCCTTAATCCCCAAAGGCACATTCTTGCAAGGGATGACTTTACCAACAGGTGATCGCATTGCTGGACTCCAAAGAAACCCTGTTGTTGCTGCTTACCTGGGGACAAAGCAAGTGATCAAAATAGGCAATGATCACACATGGTCAATGGGATTTGGAACTCAGTTGCCCCTTTCTTGGACTGTTTGGCTATTCACATATTGCTTCATTTTTGTGAGCCAGATTTCTTTTGTGTAAAATGAGGGTGCCAATAGTCTCCCCCTCATAATGTCAACTCGAAGTTTAGTGGAGGAAGAAGACATGGCGAAGAACTTAGCAGAACGTGGCAAACTTTGTGTTAGTACTCAATAACGGTTAGCTGGTGATATCTAGAAAGGGAAACACAGTTGAGTTGGTAGATTAGAAGTAGTGACACACCCAACTATTTGGCCTGTCTGGTTCTTTTACTCCAGACTGAATTGACATAAAGTTAATCTGCCAAAGAGGACCTAAAAACAGAAGCAGAAGGTGGCAGAAAGTGTCCCCATTGATAGCACATCTTCCTTGGAGTCACCGAGGCCATTCCCTCTGAAGTTCTAGAAACTGTCTCTTCTACCAGATTCAAATCTTTTGACTTCTCTTATTAGCTCTTTCCCTCTTTTTATATTTTCCTTCTAATTCCTCTCTTTATTGTGAGATATTCATGTTATTGGTTGGTAGACATACTGTATGACATATTGCATACATGTTTAACATGTAAGAGAGGTGAGTTGTTTCTACCCCTTCTTAACCATTTTTCATTGTTGGAAGTAATATGACCCCCATTGTGAATGTATACTCTAGACCATAGACAAGAAAGTCATCTGTTCAAGCCTGAATACCTCCCAAACTCAGGAGGAACCCCTGACGCATCCAGTGCATCCTTTTGATGGTCCACCTTAGAAGCCAGCTCTGTTCTCCTAATAATTTTGGCAGCTGAGAAACAATATTATTGAACAATATTATTGAAGCTAACTCACTGACTTCTCCCTATTCCCTCCCTAGCTATTCTCCTACATACAATGTGGTTTTTCTTTCTCCTTATCTTAAATGAATCTGAAGCTGGGCAAGGGGGAAGGGCATGTTCCCAGGGAATTTCATGGTTGTCCAGCAATCCCTGGGCACCTGCTGTGATCCAGGGTCTATGGCAAGGGAGAAAGTAGTCCCCTCTCAAGGAATCCATATTGTACTGCCTGGTCTCATGGTTGGCCAAACCAAAGGACCTGATTGCCAGAGGTATTGTCAAGGTTTTGACAGAAAGGGACAAAGTCACAGACTATGAGGGGAGAGAAATTCAAGCAATGCCCCCAGCAGTGTGTGATTTTAGCTTGGCTCTACTTTCTCTCTCTATGCACTAGCTTCATACTGTTTTCAGGGCTTCGGCCTCCTTCCCCACAAAGTCTTGGCTTGTGGCTTTCTGCCTTGCTGTGATCAGTGTCAGTAACATTTTAATGGCTCCTGGAAGATTTGATTTTATAACACCGCAATCGTTTGTTTTTACTGCTCAGAAAATATTTTAAAGCCATATTACTTAGTGTAACCTAATCTCGCTGGTGATGATGGAAGGGAAATTTGAATGTGGAGTTAAGGGTACCCTCAGAGCACAGAGCTCATTTAGAGGCAATGGAAAGAGATCGCTGGTCTTATCAGGTGCTTGGCTCATGTGGAATTTCACTCCTGCTTTGCCTGCAACCCTAGAGGCTCACGGTAGGAACCTCATCAGCCCAAACTCCCCAATGATTCCCCTGTCTGTCTGATGCTCCCTAAGTGCCCCACTTTGGCTTCAGGAGTCAAGTTCATCAGTTCACCTGAAAGTTGGTGGACTTGACCTAGCATTCTTTTCTAACTGTCTGAAACTGGCTTTGGATGATTTGGTTGCACTAGGAAGCTATGGTTTCACTGACCTTATCATTTTTTAGCATACAGGCACCCCCACGATGCGGCAAAGGGTTTCCCATCACAATGCCTGATTGCTGCATGGATGGATGTGCAAGTATCAAGTATGGTAGATGCATTAGAACCTTGAGAGGCTTCATGGAGGAGGGCACACAGAACCGTGGCTCCCCAGTTAGAGCTTGAGGAACTTCCATTATGAACACCTAACTAGAAAGTGCAAACTGATGGCTCCCAAGGTAGCAAAAAGGTAAACTTCTTGATAAACTCCTGTCTCTAAAGACATGGATATTTCCCCCCTCCCCACACGTTTTGATTTACTAGGGGAAGGGTTATACTTTAGGCCTGATTTTGGAAGCCTAATATTATTCCCTGTGGATCTTGAATGTTTTCATCCCCTCTGTTCCCGAGGAAGTGTCCTGATGGGAGGGATCAGATGGGAAGCAGGTGGATATGTCAGCCTTTGTAGTTCCAGTGAGTCTAGTACCTCCCCAACACATGCATTCCGAATGGCCAGGTGTCCCCTGGTTCTGCACCTGCCTCTGAAGGATGCTGATGGCATGCCTGCATGCAGAGGATGTGGATGATTATAGTAGAGTGTCATGCTGGGAGTGCTTCCCAGGAACCAGTGGCCTGATTGGAGACAATTTAGGAGGAAGAGCAAGCAGTCTAGGAAATGTAGAATACTTGTGCTGTGCTGTCCCGGGAAAATTATCAACAGGTTTACACTGCTGAACTGGAGTCTTCTCCCTGGGTCATGCCTGCAAAGCCCAAGGAATCCCCCTCAGTAGAGTTGACAGAGCATGTAGGCCGAGGAAGCACAGAGGAGAGGACAGGACAGGGTTCTGTGTAGTAAACCCTCGATCATAGCCACAGAGGGAAAGCTTTGTCTGTGGAAGAGCTCTAGTCCTCTTGGGACAGTCTGATTTTCCTGGCTGCTCTATCCAAGGCAACCCAGGAAGGGAAAGGATTCTGGTCCTGGCCTCCACTGTACCTCTTGGGCCCTTATGCCTAATTTGCCAGGCCACTTCTGTTAATCCACTGTAGCTGAAGAGAAGGCATGCATTACCAGGTCTATAAGGGAAGGCCATCATAAGTGTCATTCTACCAGTCTAACGAAGGGAAACAGACACAGGGGATCCAAGAAGCACGGGTTATAAGGCCCCTTTAGTAGGACACGGGTGTCTAGAACCCTGTAGTACCCCAAGTAGAAGTTCTAGGTCTCGAACACTTTGAGAACATGGCATTAGACCGATGACAAGTGCAGAGACGTGCTGCAATGGGTGAGGATGTACCATGCTGGGTCTGCTGAGCAGTCAGGTGGGCACACACACACGCATGCACACACAGACATGTACACACTCATACGCACGACAGGAACCAGGCATTGTCTTGTCTGTATTTATTGATGGAATTTGGAGCTAGCTGTCTGTTGGGATAGATGGGAGGAATCTAAGAAGCCAAACAAAGTGGTGGAGGAGGTGGCCATGAGAAGCCCTGATCATGCTTTTTGAATGCTATCTTTGCCAGTGGTGTAGACCATACATAGATTTCAATCGGTGAGTCAACCTAGCTAGTCTTGTGTAAAATACTTCTTGTTGCTGATTACTGTGTATTTAGGGGCTGCTGCTTGCTGTGAGGTGCACTGAGGCAACACAAAGTCTTTTGAGCTCCTTGGAGAAAATTCACCATGGAAGTGCAAATTACCACCATTGTACCATGGGCATGAGACTTGCATCAGCTTACAAGGACGGCTGGAGTATCAAAGAAAAGCAGCCGAAACTGTCCAGTCTCAATCCAGGTAAATGATGTTTCCTAATTTCCATTACCCCTGCCTTAGAGGCAAATGTCAGGGCCATAGAAGAGCGTGCCATTGGTCCCCAGTCTTATTTGAACGGCTTGAACAGCGCTGATTTTGTTTTTCCAACACTGGGGAACTGGGAGAATAAACGCAACCACCTTGCCTTTTGGAAACCGTTGAAAAGCTAGCCTTTTTAGAAAAAGATGAGGCTTACATTTCTACATGGCAACACACAGTTGGAGCTGGCGCGTGCCTGCCCTCCACAGCTTGGGCATTCATTCTTCACTTCCTGCCCATGCACTTGCTGTCTGTTTAATGGGCTCACTTACTTTGCTCTTGCCTCCTGTTCATGGAATGTCTGAGTTTTTCTTTCTTTCTACTGGCTATGCCCTCCCTTACTTTGTCTATGTCAACAAAGATCCCGAATTCATAGTGCCCTCATTATCCAAATCTAGGCCAGCTCCCCTTACAGAGGAAAGATCTGCCCAGCCACCCCTTACCAAGGGAGAAATGAGAAGAGCCGGGGTTCTCTCCCTCTCCATTCGCTTGTCAGTAATTCCACCCTAAAAGCTCAAAGTTTTCTTATTCCGAGCTGTCCAGGCAGTAATCCAACTAAATTAGATCATAAGCATTTGAAGGTTTTCATACTAAACAAAAATATAGATATAGCTAAGAGAAGACGAGATTTAATTAATGAGTGTTATTTAACAGAACAAGTTGTGCCATATATGGAGGATTAAGAGATAAAAAAGGATAGGAGGGAAAATCAAATTTTAATGAGTTGCCGTCTTTGCTTGCTTTAGCTGAGCTTCCTCCATTGAGGAAATATTAACACTTACTAGGGAATCATCTGCATGCATATACACGGTTGATACCTGACTTTCCATTATGCAGTAGCACTGTGCTACAAACGAATTCAAGCCCGTCTTCAAAATTCAAGGCTTCCATCCCTACATTGGTGGATCTCTTAGGGTAGACACAAGCAAGGTTCAGTATTGAAGAATACGTGAAAAAATTATTGCCAGACATGCCAGGAACGGGATCGTGGGTTAGAATACAGCCAAGTCTTGTGTGGAAAAAATGACAGGCGAGGTCTGAAGTACTACAGTCTACCCTTTGCTCCTTCAAACCATTTTCCATGTTTGTTACCCTGGAGACATTGACAGAGTGAGGTCCCTAGTGTCACACTTCGTCTGGTAGTGAATAAATTAGGCACTCGATAAATGCTGAGTAGACTTATCACAACTCAGTTCAAACTAGACATGGGAAGTGTGGACATGAAACTTGGCATGCACGGTGCATGGATGGTTTCTTGGCATTACTTTTATTCATGTTCTTGCTGATGGTGGTAGGATCCTTGGTGCATCCCCATCTACTTTTGCTATGTGTGCTCACTTTACTTTAAGGACTGGACCCATGTGACCCATAGGCCTCCTCCTGGGACAGCAAGGCAGGAGAAGGCTGCAGACACTCATTTAACACCCAAGGTTTAGCTCGGAGGCTCTTTGGTGGGATGTTAGGCCTCTCTCCATGCACAGCCAATTGCTATATTTTCTGGTCTAAGTTGTGTACTCTTTGAAGACATATTTGGGAAGCTGAGATAAAGGTATGAAGGTATGGTGTCAATAATTTTTAAGCTAATGTTTATGGAATACCAAGCACTATGCTATGACTTTCTTAAAAATTAAGTCTCCCTAACAGCAGGGTGGAATGATTACTATCCCCAACCTCCAGACAAGAAGAATCAAAGCTCATTCAAAATACATTACTTGTAAAAAGTGATCCAAGTGGCATGTGATGGATGGGGACTGGTTTTGGAGCCAGGCCTGTTTAATGACAATGTTATGCACATTCCTTACACCTCCCCAACCTCCGAACTCACAAATAATGACAATAGTAAAGTGTTGCTCAAGAGTGCTAACAGCAGAGAGGAAGATGTTATATTCTACAAACCGAATGTGTGAGATAGTGACAGTTTGCAGCGGTTTCTCATGTGCATTTTAAACGGCTTAGTTTTGGGTCAACTGTTTCCGGCACTAGATTTCTGTATGCTATGAATGCATTTCCTTTATCAGATCCCCATAGAGCAGGTCAGTAAGTGAACAGACATTCTCGGCCCCATTATATGGAAATCAAAAGTTAATTCAGTTCCTATTCAAAGGATGGTGAGAAGTTGATAGCGATATGCTTAAGGGATGCAAGTTGACTTGCCTGCATTCTCTGGTTTAATAGGAAAAAAAATACTAGTTTCTCATATCCCCTCCAATATCTTCACTTGCTTTCCCCTGTTCAGGGAAATTGCAATAATCAGTGCTAGCCGGATTGCCTGGGCTTATCCACACCAGAGCAGAGAACCTGCCTTAGGGCCACGTGGAGAGGGCACTCTCCACAATGCAGAAGACACACTTTCACTTTCATGTTACTGCACAGAGTGTGTTTCAGATGCACTGGTGGTTTGATAGCCTACTGGAATCAAATTGGGCACACACATTTCCTCTGTACTTTCAAGGTGATGATTTCATAATCTCTCAGACTCCCCCACCCCCTGGCATTGTTTCTAGACACCTACTCAGGGCCGTCTGGCGATCCCTTTTGAAGTTAAAACATAATTTCAAAAATAAAGAAATGCAATTCACACTTATCAGAGCCCATCACTTACATACAGCTTTAGACAGATGACCTCCTGGGCCAAGCTTTAACCAACTCCATTGGCAATGGGACTAGGCATGGCTGCTGCTGCGTTAGGGAGTTTTAGCCTGGGATTCTTAGCTCTTTAAATGATCTAAGACAGTACTTCTATGGAACTTTTTTTTTGTACAGCAATCCTTCCTTAGAGTGACATTTAGGGGGTGTATGAGCTGAACTATATAGTGCTAGCTCTGATATATGCTAGTTGATAAGACCTGTCCAGAAACTACTCAGAATTTGGGGCCTAGTAGATGTGTAGGCACCCCACCTACCACACCGTACTCCTTTTCAAGTGTGTTTAGAATGGAAGAGAGATCCCAGAGACACAGTGATATGCAGGTTTTTTTTTCTGGCTGAAAATAGAAGCAACTACTAATTGAACTGAAGGGAAGTTCAGTTGTAGGGATGTTCTTGACTAAGTCTAAACTGGCATTCGGAGACTGGGCAGGGTTTATTGAATTTGTACTTGTCTTTCATTACATTTTTTTTGGTTCTGTGACACATCTGAAGATGACTGGAAATGAGGATATAAATAGACTCCATGGTGTTTGGTCTATACCTAGCCTTGGGCGAAACCTTGAGACACAGGAGAGAAGTGGTTTGCACTTGATATTTGATGTCCCAGTGAATCAACCACATCTAAGGCAGAAATGGAGGACTAGTCTCTCTAAGCAACCTAGGGCCAGCTGGTAAGGCTGTAGAGTGCTTAGTGTATGAGTGAAATGGGAGTTCATAGTGGGCTCTAAGGCTGTGGCTGGGACTGAAGACACCCAGCCTCCCGCAGCATGGAGCCTGGGAGGCAGTACTATATGATGTCCTGGATGAAGATATTGTAGGCAACTGGTTTCTATGAAAAGATAGAGCTTGAAAAGATCTGAAAAGGTTAGATTCACACATATGTGGCTCCCTGGGAACTTCAGAAACCCCTGGTGGTGTCAGTGGGGAGTCAACTTGGAGATTGGGATGAGCCAGGAACTTGGACATGTGGTGCACCTGATATAAATAGTTCCTAGTGTGTGAAGTAGGGTTGTGGGAATCAGACAGCTTGTGTCTGTTGGTCTTACAATGGATTTAAGAAGGATCAACCTGGGTCTGTTGGTCTTACAATGGATTTAAGAAGGATCAAGGACCTGTCCCCCTATAGCTTGAGAAAGTTTGCTGTCACCACCAGCCTCATTCTGACTATTGTCCCAGCTGTCTTGGTAAAGCATCCTCCTCAACTGACCTTTTCACTTGACACTTGCTGACCCAGGGAGTTGACAGCATCTTTAGGGATCTGTGAACAGAAAGAAAGCAACGCCACTGTGGGCCAGAGTGAAGGCCATCTGGAGAATTCTTTGGCTACTGCCACGGAAAACGTGTGGACTTCCCCTTCAGGGTTTTAATAGTTAGAGAAACGTGGTCTGGTAGCTTTTAATTACCCTGTAGATGCCTTGTCCTATCACCAAGGACCAAACAGGCCTCTCTTCCTGATTACGATGAAAATATGTGTGTTTTTTTAAACAAACACTTTACTTAAACTACGGATTTTTTTAATTAGAAGAAAGATTAACTAAATGAATTTCTCTTGTAATTTAATCCATTCTAATTATCTTGAGACTGTTTATGATGAAATACTTAAAATTTTGCCTAGCTGCAAAATTCACAAATGAAAAACTTTCAAGCTAGCCTATGGTATGGGTGCCTCCTGCAGCTCTCTGTTTCTAATGGTTTACAGAAACACATGATAGAAAAGATGGAGGCGAGTGCATCACAGTTGTGACTAGTATGTGTTCAATATGGTGGCACCCTATTTTACAAAGGCAATAAAGATTAACATTTAAAAATACATATTTTATTATTTGAATTATATGAATGTATGAGTGTGTGGGGGCATATATATGTGGGAGTGTAAACTAAATGCATAAGATCTCTCTGGAGTTGCAGTTACAGGAGGATGTGAGTCATGTGACATGAATTCTGGGAACCAAATTTGGGTATTCTGGAAGAACAATATATGCTCTAAAATGCTGAGCCATCTCTCCAGTCCTAATACAATCTTTTTTTAATGTCTTTATGACACCCATTATTTTGTAAGTGACTGTATGTGAAAAGGCAATCACTTTAAACATAGCTTATGAAATAGAATACTAGAAGGAAGAGGGCTGCTAAGATTGAATCCTATTAGACAAGCAACTTGGGAGGAAATGCAAAATCTGTTTCTGCATCGAACATCTGGGATATCCTTTTGATAACTACAGAGATTCCCCAGATGTTACACATGGGTCATGCTCCAAGGAATCAAGAAACTGCAGTGATTTAGGAAGGAGGGTAATTGTGAAGGTTATTGGGTTGAATGGGGACAGAGAATCAATGAGAGTTTTGGTCTTCCTGGAGGGCATGCTTCTTACTTGGTAGAGTCAAAATGGGGACTTTTGTGAACTGAACTCCGGTAATCCAGTGTCAGAAAGAGAGAACTGATGGGCAAAGGAGTTAAGACTAGACTGGTTTAACCCACAGAAACAGCTGACCTGAATAAGGGGGAGCTCTTGGACTCCAGAGTGATGGCTGTGTGGAAAGTATGGGACTGACCCAGACCCCCTGAATGTGGTGTCTGTGAGGAGGCCTAGGTAATCTATGGGGCCTTGAGTAGTATTTATCCCTGGTGTACAAATAGACTTTGAGTGCCCATGCCACAATATGGGAGGCTCTCTCAGCTGGGACTCTTGGGGAAGGGCCTAGGCCCTGCCCTGGATGAAATGACAGTTACTGGAGATCCACCATGGAGGGCCTCAAACTCCTTGGGGATTGGACTGGAGATTGGGTGGGGGGCTGGGGGACCTGGTGGGGAGGGAGTGAGAGGAGGGGAGGAAAAGGGAGCTTGGATTGACATGTGAAACAAGATTGTTTCTAACCCCCCCAAAAAAACAAAAAACAAAAAAATGGGGACTTTTAGATTACTCTTGATTTACAGAGTCAGAGCAAGTAAAATTGTGCCACCAATATGTTCTGAGCAATGCTGACTCGAGACGTCTTCCACCCAGGAAAATATACTTTTCTTTCCGCAATGCTGGGAATGAAATCCTGAGTTTCAGGAATATTAGGCAAGTGTCCTGTCACTGAGCTCTACCCAACCTGATCAGACTTCTTCTCAATGCAGACCACGACATCTTGCCACACACTGCAATGGCATGTCTGTGAAACAGTTAGAGAAACATTGCTTTCTTCGAAAAACAGAGTGTTCTTCTATTGAGGAGCAACAATTTCTAAATTATGCCTCAAAGAAGTTTTTTCTTTTGAAATATACCTATTATAAAAGTAAAACCCAAAGGGCTGTGTGAGGAAGGCACCGTGGAGCTTCTGTGAGCCTGGAATTGCTCACTTGGGGAAAATAATAAAACTTAGGATTAAAGTAGATTCATAGCCTACTTGGTTCTCTGAGAACACATGTCTCACACTTAGATAACCTCTGGCCCAAAACTAGCAAACCCCAAAGTTACAACATGGTTCTACTAACATACATATTTGACTGCATGTATAGCTTGACTCTTTGATAAGATGAATAGGTTCGATTCCAGCTGAGAGGTGAAATTCTGAGTTTGCTATGAGAACAAGTTGTAAAACAAGCTTTTGTTTGGATGAAGGGGGTGTTGGCTGTGATATGTCACTAACTTCTCGATGGGTTTGGGGGCAGATGTGTGGAAGGGTGGTTAAAGATGGGAGAGTCAGAATCCTTCCTTACCCTTCAATTTACATTACATAGATGCTAGGCGATAGTGGCAGTCATAATGGCATTAGCTTATGCCCACAGGGCTCCAATATCAGGCTAAGTTCAGTGCCACACACTTCTCATCCAGCCCAAGGAAGATTGTACTATTTAGCAATCTCCATCTTACAGACAATGAAAGCAAGGTACATCAAAGCTAATAGCCACTAGGATTTGAGTTTAAGCAGGCCTACACAAAAGCCATGTCCTTCAGTACTTCCTTAGTAAGCTTGCATTTCTCCCGATCCAGGGAAAGTGGAGGAAGACAGATGGGCTTCTGCTTTAATATTTTCTACATATATACATATATATATATGTTATATATACACACAAATGGATGAAGTGGGGATAACTTTTCAGCATAGGTAAGGAAACATCTCAACATCCACAGAGATGGATTCCCAGGTAAACTGGGCATGAACAGGAACCAAGGGGAGCAGATGAAAGAACTGTTAACAAAAAGCGCCTTTCACTATTGTCCATGCTGAATTCCGCTGTATGCCATCAGATGGGGCAACACTCAAGGAGCCTGATCCTTCAATGCTAGGTCGTTAGTGTATGTTATGGGAAGATACACTGAAAACCTGCCTTACTGCAGAGAAAGGGCTTGATTACATTTGAGTGGCCCATTCACACAAGTCTGCATCACATGCAATAAACCCTGGACATGGACGGGTCCTTAGAGATTATCTTATTCAAGTATGTTCTAAAGTCAGTCAATCACACAGTGCATTTGTGATATTTGCAATATGTGCACTGTTATTTACTTAATATTTTTCTTTAAATTTACTCAGGCCTAATATCACTACTACTATCAGCACATCCCTAAGAAATAACACCCATGTAATCAGAGGTTTGATGTGGTAGTTATGTTTTCCTGATACTTATTCTTAAGAGCTTCATATAACTAACTACCCAACAAAGTACATTTGCACCAAATAGCCTCTTGTGTTTGGATACAATGCCCTAGGAAGCAACTGCATGGTTTAATGCCAATATTTTCTGCATGAAGAAACCGAGGTTAGAGACTATTGGTGACATGTTCTAGGGTACATGAATTATGTTTGTCACAGTCAAGTCTAGAATACATATGTGCCCTCTCCATGATACTGAAAGGAATGAGTGATGAGAGAGAGGTCTATTATAAATATCCCCAGGAATTCAGCTCACTAGAGCTATCGTTCTCTTTCCTTTCAAAGTCTTGGAGTGTTAGTGCAGATGTGCTGTCTTTTGTGTACACGGAGAGAGATACAAGAATTGCAGACTTGATTTCCTGTAAAAGCTCAACTGCTGAGTACCCAGCACATACTAGGATAGTTCATTCTACCTTTCCAACAGATCTTATATGTGTTTGCTTTTGGGTGTACAATCTTTCTGCTGATAACTCTCCCCTGTGGGCCTAAGCCCTGAGAGTGAGTCATATTCGGTTCTTTGTTTATGTGAAGTCTTGTGTCTTTCATTAGTGACACAATGAAATTGTGGTTAACAATAGACCATATATATATATATATATATATATAATGGTGGTCCAATAGATTTAAATTTTTCTTCTTTCTTAATGACATCATAGCTATCCATGAGTCATATGTATGTGGTGACACTATAGTAAACAAACCCACTATTCTGTTATTGGACTAGAAATATAATAACTCATTTAATTTTGAATAGTACACAATACTTGGTAATAACTGCCATTGTTTCTGGTTTATACATTTTTGTTAATGTGGAGCATATTCCCACTTATTAAAGCTGTTCACTATAAACAATGTTTTGTAGGTAGCAATACCTATAGCTTTCAATTGCATTAGGAGGCCATATCAAATGACTGACCTACATTATCTAAACTTGCATAAGAACTCTATTATGCAATGCCAAAGTCATATAATCATGCAGTTATTGGATCATGTCCCCTCTAAGAGATATATACTATTGATGAATCTGTACCTGCCACTCCAGGCTCCGGGCTTAAATTTGAACCACTTCCTCTGAAATTGTCAGGCGATGGTACAAAGGATGATCTGAGCTCCCCAGAACCCTTCCCCTTTTGTGTTCTTGATAAGAGGCCATGTCATGGTAAGATAGTACTAGATTGCACAGGATGCCCTTCCAGAAATGTTTTTTTACTGGAAATCTGGAATAGCAGGTTGTATAATCAGGACAAAGTCTGTGTCCATTGCATCTATTTTCCAGCTTTATGCTGAAAGTCCTCCTTCAACAGCCAACACAAAGATGCAATGTGATGAGAATCTCACCATGTGTAACACTGTTGTTTCTTGTTATTTTATTTATTTTATATTTCCACAGTGGCTTGAAAATGTGCCCCTGCCTCTTCTGCCTCCTGCTTTTTATTCTGGGTTTAGAAAATACAGATCAGAGTCAAAGAGAATATCTGGGCATGTGCCATTACTAATGTGTGGTAGAAAGCTTACATTTGGCCAATTTGTGGGAGAGAAATTACTGTTCTTTTTTTTTTATGAGAGAGTGTTTCTCTGTATTGTTTTGGAGGCTATCGGTCCAGCCCGGCCTCGAACTCACAGAGATCCACCTGCCTCTGCCTCCCGAGTACTGGGATTAAAGGCGTGCGCCACCACCGCCTGGCGAGAAATTACTGTTCTAAAAATTCATCTATAGTAGTAAAAGGTTTAAAGGTTCAGGTTTTTGCTAGAAGGGAGAAGGATGACAACAACTATTCTGAAAATAGATTCAATAAGAACACCTGGAGGATTTGATTAATCAACCAATCAGATTATCAGCTGCTGTCTTGGACATGGTGGTGAGGATGACTCCACAGAGGCTAGATTCATCTCAGCTTGAACTCACTATAGTCACAAAAGCTCAATGTTCAAGGATAACAGCTACATTAATAAAAGGGGGAAGGGAGCGATAGCTCCACCAGTTTCCCTAACTTGGGTGGAAGGTGGAATGAGATGCAAAGCCAGCTGGCTTTGTGTGACAATGGCTAATTTTAACAGTTGCTTTTCTCTAAGCTTGTTCCCTATAGTTCTGAGACTTTCTCCCTCCCGGACTGTGACCCTGTCTCCTTCTGATGACAGTCACTTAATCAGCACATCTCATTGTCGCCTGGATGGTTTTACCTTGGGTAAAGATTCATTATCCTTATTAACATCTCAAGAAACCTTTTCTTTCCCCAACCAATTAAAGAGGAAAAATAGAAGGGCCCAGTGCAATAGATGGAAAAGAAAACTCTTCTGACATGTGACAACTGCTCAGGTCACTCAGCCCCAAGTGGCCCTGAGAATCAAGTTGTCACAATTCTGAAACATGAGCAGAGGTCAGGACCACAGAGGTAAAATACACAGGTTGGAATACCTGTTGCACATGCTGTTCACTGCCCATGCCCTCAACAGCTCCCCAGGTTTGGAAAGCACCAGTGTTGGGGGACTGAGTCTCTAGACTGTCACTTTGTGTTACTTGGCAGGAATGGAGGCCTACATCCAGCAGAGGATCACAACAACGCACCATGCACGGATAACTGCCCTCATTTCCCTGGCAACAGGAATGCTGGTGTCTCCTTGTATTTTCTCAACTATTCTGCCAGTCAAACACACTAACACCCAATTCACCTTTTTATTATATAAGAAATGCTTATCTGGGTTTACTATAGTTCAAGTGATTTGACCTAATAAAAATTCTATAGTTCCATCAAGCTGTGGTGCGATGGCCATTGGATGGCCTTCTTATGTTAAATCCTTCATATTAATAAGGGGTGGTGGCAGGTGATAGGCAGGTGGCAGTTTATAGGAACAGAAATCCATTTTAAAATCACATTTAAGGAATAAACCTCCTCTAACCACACAATATGCCTTCTGATTTATTCATAGGAATAAACTGCACCTTACCCAAATAATGCTAATATATTCCAAAGATATACATGAAGTGTAGTGATTTAGATTCAGTCTATTCTTATCTATGCAGTTCTATAGATTTTAGACCCTATATTTAACTTGTTAGCAATGAACATAAGGCTCATTGTTGGGCAGATAATTTAGCTTTTACAGTTAACACCAACACATTATACCTTGGATTCAAATGTGTAGCCATAAAACACACACTAAATTTCCAAATAAAAATAATTTGGCTACAAATTTGGGAAATGCATTTGCCCAAGGATGGAGAGCCCCTGGGGCTTCTACTTGAATGACTTTTGGGAAGTCTGCACTTTCAACGTCTCTTTCTTTTCTTCCCTCCCCATCTTATTGCTTCTTCAGTACAATAAATGCAACCTATAAAGGCTTGTGTGAATTGTTCAGGTGACTATTTGCAAGGACTCCCTTGAAACCATCCCTCTACGACCTTCTGGAAACAGGCTGCAGGCCACCTGAGCACCCAACACCAACCATCCACCATCCTGCCTTACCCCACTGTTTACTGACCAGTGCCATTTCATTCTTATTTATTTTCTATCTTCAAAACATAGCATTTGAGGCTCTGTGTAGAAAGGCCCTAAGTTCTTTTCTTTCCTCTGACTGTCAAGTCTCCCTGAGGAGGAAGGCTGATTCTGGGCTTGTAAATTGTGGCATTTACTTTAAATGAAATGACAGGGATGTCTGTTCAAACTAAAAGACTGAAACTCCATGAAGCCGCTCCAGGGGCCAGTAGCTGGAAAGCCTGAGAAGTAATTATGCATGCATGATTCTCTCCCCAGCTTTCCAATAGTGACTCTCACCAACTAAGGGACTTTAGCTGTTTTTGAGAAAACACAGAGAAGGAAACAAGGAAGAGACAACACAGGTCCTATTAACTAATCTGGGGAGCCCTGACTTCTCCCGAGAAAAAGCTTTGGCAATCACAATCTTAACAACTTTCTTAAGAGATTCTAATATCTCTGGGCATCCTAATTTGGAACCAGGGACTTGTGTGCACTAGTACCTCTCCATTCTTGGAGCGCTATGCTGCATGCAAATTGGCATTTCCTTGACACCCCTCAAGAGCTCATGGGTGTCAGGTCACAGAGATGTGAAACTTGAGCAGAGACACCCTTTGCTAAGTCATCTCACCCAAAGGCCCACTTAACTGAAGTGCCTGGGCTCTCCTACTGGCCACAACCTCACTGTCCTCCACTGAGATCAAAGCTGTCATTGGTCCATTTCATGTTCAAAGGCTCCAGAGACAACTCAGTTTATGGTTTTGGTCTTCCCTTATAGGCACGCACGCTGTGGGTACTCTCCCATTTCCTTTGGCCACAAATCTGTCAAGCCGCCCTTGGTGGTGTCTCTTCCTTACAGGGAGGCCCACCTGCCTTTCCTTTTACCTCTCTCTTCATCTGGCCTTAGGCAATTTTCTCATGTAGAGCTCAGTCACTGTTTTAAGAAGGGCTACATAACAATAGGTTTGGTGGCTCTTTTAACCTCTATTGTGATTGCTCAATGCAGATGTGTAGCTGGCCACTAACAAGATGTCAAAGAACTGGTGTGGTTGTCCTCTACCAATGCTCTGGGTATGGACACTGAAATTTGAATTTCATAGCATTGTCAAATGTCAGCAAATGTTTCTTTTTCCTTTTCTTTCTGGATTTCTATCAAGGCTTAAAAATTGTCAGGAACAGTTCTTTGCTAGCAAGCTACAGAAAAATCTGTAATCAGGCCAGATTTTTGGCTACAGTTGGCCAACACCTGCCCTAAGGTCTACCTGGTCGTCTTTCCTCTCTGTGAACTACTTCTAGACCAGAAAATAGGTTGTGGCAGGAGTGAGAGCTAATAGGCTCCATTCTGGAGACACTATCCCTGCCCTATACTTCCCAGACAGGGAAAGGGAGAGCCGAAATTGAAGTATATGAATGGAGAGATGTGGGATTATCTATCTCAAGAGTGTTGATTGGCAAGAGCTTCTGGAAGGGGGCAATAGAGACAACAGAGATATGAGGGTGGGGAGAAATTCTTATTGAAACCAGGCATGCAGAAAAAGCCCTGAAGAGTGGAAGCCACTGTAAGGACTGTCTTGGTCTTGGGCTGTGCACATCCCTCCCCTGAAAGTCTGGTGAGTGGTCCCTCAGCCTTTGCAGGGAGCTGAGATGAGAGTGGCTGCAGGGAATGCAGGACCTGGAGCATCATTGAGAGATTGCAATAACAATTCACTGCCAACGGACTGTCCCAGCAGGTTCACAGTGCAATAGTCATGGCCCTGATTGGCGCACTGCCCTTCAAATGGCCAATTAGATGGAATGGAGGGGGGTCAAGTGCAGAATCGGTTCACTTCATCTCTGTTTAACTGCCCGAATGAACAGCATGGGAAACTGAGTCTGACCTCATCAGTCAGCCCTGTGCAAGATCCTCTCCTTGTCTCTCATTCTGGATGGCCAATTTGGGCTTTGGGGCTAGGACAGAGGATAGGGTTCTAAATTTGTGACTAGAATCTAAGGTAAGTTGAAGCATGGAAGCAGCTGCTTGCTTGGAGCCTCCCATGAAGGGTCTATGCAGGCTATAGTAGATTATCAAACCTGGTGTGGAAGAGTCATCCAATAGACTAAGATAAGCAACAAAAGCAAAAACTGCAGGAAAAAAACCCCAAAACGATGGTTGGGTGGATTAGCTTGTAATCTTAACTATTTGAGAGAAAAAAGTATTGGCTTCCAATCCTCCATCAAAGAGTTAATTAAACCCGTTCAGAGCAGCCTGTGCTTTCTCAAGCAAAAAGAAAGGGGAAAAAACATAGAATGACAAAAACACGACAACCAAAAAAAAAAAACCTCCCAAAAAACAAAACAAAGCAAAACAAAAACAAACACTCCCCCAACAAAAAACAAAATTCAAAGCATAAAACTTCAAATGAAGAAACTTCAAAACCATTATGTATTTATATTTTGGGAGATAAGGTCATAATATATAGTTCAGGTTGACTTCAATCTAAAGATCCTCCTAGTTCAGGCTCTTAAATGTTGGGATTATATAGAGTATGCCTTTATAATCCTTTTAAAATGGTCACTTCGAAACAAAGAACAAACATTTTTTGGGGGTGTTTGAGACAGGGTTTCTCTGTGTAGCCTTTGCTATCCTGGAACTCACTCTGCAGACCAGGCTGGCCTCCGACTCCAAGATCTGCCTGCTTCTGTCTCTTGAGGGCTGGGATTAAATGTGTGTGCCACCACTTCTGGTTTACAGATATTTTTGGTTAAGAAAATTTTTGTGTGAGTGGTAGTTGAGTGGAGAATGAAGTGGGACCAGTGATGTTGGCAAAGCCCAGGAGTCAACCACTGGGCTGCGTGAGCAAGAAGGTGTTTGGATCTACGGCAGTTGTGCCTGGTTATCCAAGGACCTGAAGGCTTGTGTACACCAAACGTGCTCCACGAAGGTTCACAGTGGTGCCAGCGCCAGGGATCCGGGGATCCAGCCGGAGAGAGCAGGGAGCAAGGGCAAAACCATATCAGGCTGCTTGGCAGCTGCGGGCGCTGACAGCTTCCCATGCTTGTGCATTCCTTCCACCCCAGTAAGAGTGCTTTGGATAAGGTTTCTTATTTGATTGCGTCTCTTTCCACCCCAAAATGCAACCCTGCAAAGAAGGGAAAGGCTTTTCCAACAGTGGAACCTCACTTTCCCCTTTCCCTAACCCCATGGAGATTTAGAGAGGCAGTGGGATGTTGGAGGGCACGTGTGTCCCTGAGGGAACAGCCAGTTGCAATGCACGACCGTCACTATCGATCTACGATTTATGAAAATAAAGCAATATGTGCCTGTTTCGGTGCCTGCCGTTTGCCTACCAATGGTGCAGTGTTCACCATTCCAGCCCTCTCGGCATTCACATTTGCCATCTTTACAGGTCCCGTGCTCAATGCAGCGGGGGTGGCACACGCGCTGGTCACAAGCTGCGCCTGTCCAGCCCTCTTCACAGCGGCAGGCTCCCCCGATGCAGACGCCGTGAGTGCCACAGTCTACTGAGCACACTTCTGGAAGAAAAACAATGATTACAGCTCAACACCACAGCGGGGTGAAGTCCTTCAAGGAAGCCAGACCACACACATGGCTCCAGAGCAGGCCGATGCTTAGCAGCCATAGCAGGTTTGTCTCCTCTCTGCTGGCTGGGGAGTCATTTTGCTACTTTAAATTTATTTATTTTTCTTCTTCTAGAGCAGTGGTCCTCCACCTGTAGCTCCTGGGCCAGCAGCATTACCATAACCTAGGAACTTGTTAGAAATGTTAAGAAATGCAAATCCTTGCGCTCAGGTTGGAACAATTAGATGTATTGTTGGGAGCCCGGACTCATCAATTCACTTTAACAAGCTCTCTGGGTGGTTTGGATACTCACTGGAGTGTGACAACAGCTCTTCTAGATACTGAGACCCTTTGAGAGGAGGTCAGGCAGTGGCTGCCATTTAGCTAAGCTGATCAGGAGGTGCACCACATGCAAAAGAACTATCTGGCTCCCTGTTTGGCTGGGGTTCTTCCTCACTGAGAGCCTGAACTGACCAAGCCACTGAAGCCTGCTGGGGTCCATGCTGCTCCATTCTCCCAATGCCTGCAGACCTGCATGGTCCCCAGATCGGCCCTCTACGGCAAAGGTAACCACTGTAAAGTAGGCTGCACTTGCACAGCCTCTTTCTCAAAGGAGCTCAAAGTCTTTTGTGCGGGGAGGTGGGGAGGAGACAGACAGACAGATATTCACTCTGGCCTTCCAAACCTATCACGCGAGGACAAGCACGTGCCAGACATTCATCCTTACAACAGCCCACGGAAAGAGGCATGGCTCATCATGCCAAAGGGGAGGGGACCAGACCGGGAAGGGCAGTGACTTGTTCAAAGTTATAGCACATCTGCAGTATAGCTGGGACTTGGGGCTAGGGCTCTGCATACTTCCCCCATCCCCTGCAGAACTTTGCCAGGACCACTAGCACATGAAGCCAGAGGTGAGTGGGCCGACTCCCTTCCGTTTCTTTTCCTTTCTTTTTTGGAACGAAAGATTCGTTACTTTCCTCATTGCAGGCAAAGCTTCACATCTCTTCCCTTTATGATTGTCATGGCAAGCTGACAGCTGTCTTAGCACCCTGAGGAAGGGGGCGACATGATGATGGCTTGCTTGGATAGGCACTCGTCAGTGAACAGAACCTTTCTTGGGAAGGTTGGGACTGGCTTGAACTGTTGAACTGTTCCACTTTTTTTTTTAAGGTCACTTGGGAAGTAAGACACATACTCTTAATTTTAGGAAAATAAAGTATACAGCATAACTTCATTATTTCCCTGTCACTGGAGAACTGCAGAGCTTTATAACATGTTCACACGACACCCCGAGGGAGCCTCTTTTCTGTTTTATAGGACGTTCTATTCTGTTTGTCTGGGACTGAATTGTTCTGTATTGTTTTCTGCTACCTTTAGGGAGTGTACGTAAGAAAACCTATAATGCAAGCAGAATTATCTCTCCTGGGCCCGTCATCCATTTGTGGTGATGGACCCAAAGAGGGACAGGAACCAACACAATTATTTGATTTTTCTTTTCATTCTCAAAGATCACAGACCCAATGGCTTAAGAGACGAGAGTGAGAAAGGTACCATAAGATTGACCAAAGTCCCTCTTATCCCAAGCATAAAGACAAGATTTCCATCCAGCTAGAAGGTGATGGAACACCAGGTTTGAGTGTGGGAAAGTGAGGAGACGATCTCTTGACTTACCAACGGAGCAGTCGGGACCCATCCAGTTCGGATCACAGCTGCAGAGGCCAGAGTCGGGGAGGTAAGTGCCATGCCCACTGCACTGGTCTGGGCACTGGACCCTTGCCAGCTCACAGTTGAGACCACCCCATCCAGGGCTGCATAGACACTCTCCATTCACACAGACACCATGGCTGGAGCAGGTGGGATCCAAGCAGTCAACTGGAACAAGAGAAGAAACACTAATCGGTCATGAAGAATGGGCCACTAAGACCCGGACCCCTACCCCAACACACAAGCAAATAAAGGTGCTTACACATTACTCATGTGGCTGTCTCTCTTGACAGCCACAAAAAAAGGAATTTTATATGTTAGAGTACCAAATCCCAAAATGTAAAGAAGACACGAGAGACACAAGGGAATTCCTCAGGCGCAGTCAGCAAGAGTCAGCCGTAGCTTCTTCACAGATGGAAAGGTAACGGCGTCACACTTTTCCAAAGCTATGCTTTCCAACCTTCAGCCTTGACTGCTCCACAGCAGGATCAGGAAAGACATGTGGTGCATTCTGCATGTATGGCGAAGCCTGATTACCCTCGCTCAAAGAGAAAGCGGAGAGGCTCATTCCACCCTCACAAGTCCTTGATTTCAAAATGAGAACGAAAGACTAAAAAGAAAACCCATGAAACTCTTAAATGAGTCACTTTCCTAATTGCTTCACTTAGGCTAAGTTTAAAATTAGTTTTCCTCTCTGAGCATACGACCTATTGAGGGAGTTACTGAGGCTGCATAGTGCACGAGGTGAAGTTGGATGTGTAACCTAGCCTTTCTACAGGTGGTCCTGAGTGATGTGGATGAGCCAGTGTTGTCAGCCACGGCAATGGCCCTCCCCAAGACCGTCTGCTGGGCAAGCTAATAGTAGATTCCATGTATTGTTGTCCCTGTGTGTATTATGGTCTTATTCCTTTGGCATTCTCAAGATCTGAGTGGCTATGCACCAGGTGGAATTTGAAAACAATCACTCCAGAATCAAGTCAAAGCAAGGGCAAGCTGCTAGGGCCAGTTAGTCAGGATAGGGGCTTTAATGTGGGGATGTGATCTCAAAGCTTACATCTCTATCAGTCTGCATGCTAAGACAGACAAGCATTTCAACAGGCAGACTGGCTTCCTTGGAAGGTTCCCATGGCATGTGTAGAAGAGGGCTCATTAGAATATGGGTTAGGATGGGGAATGGGACTTTTGCAGAGGGCTCAGTTGTTGGCTTGTGGGCCAGGAAGGTTGAAACTATTGTCTTCTTATTTGAGAGAGACAGATTTTTCTATGATTTGAAATCAGGCCTATTGACCCACACTGGAGTGCCACTTCTGTCATCTCCTAGAGATAAGACACAGACAACTGGAGACTATTTAGTTCTCCACTTGTAAATTTTGGGGCCATTCTGGCAGTAATTCAATCTGCATGTGTACTGTGTGGTTCGGATCCTCAGAGGACAGCTTGTCATCTCTCCTTGTCTAATGTCAAGATGGAAATCTGCAGGACTTTTGGTCCCTTAGTCATAAGATGGTCACTATAGGAGCTCTTGCCCTATTGTCCATGTTGGGTGCCTGTTTTCTTCCTTCCTTCCTTCCTTCCTTCCTTCCTTCCTTCCTTCCTTCCTTCCTTCCTTCCTTTCTCTCTCTCTCTCTCTCTCTCTCTCTCTCTCTCTCTCTGTCTCTCTCTCTCTCTTTCTTCCTTCCTTCTTTAAGCACAAAATGATGGTTCTGTAAGTTTTAATATTGATAAAAATTGACTCAAAATATAACATCATTTAAAGGATCTGTGTCATAAACTCTCTAACCCTGAGGGAATCAGACCAGAGGACTAGGAATTTATTAGAAATCACAATGCTCTACAAAGCTCTCAAAGCAGATCCCTCTCTTGAGGCAAAACCAATTTTCAGCATTAAGAGAATTCCATTTGGATATTCTCAGGAAGATATCACTTATGGAAGCCACTTCCAAATTGTTTGAGCTATGGGGAAAACAGTGACTTTTTCTTAACCCAGAAAGGTGAATTTCAGTGATTTAGTATTAGTTATAGTTGTTCATAGTATTATTTAAAATTGTTATAGTTGCTTTAGAATGGAATCTATATGGTTGGGGGAACTGAACTCTGAGTGAAGCAAACCCTTTGACACCTTCGAATTAGCTCCACACAAGGGGATGGGACACATCTGTATATAAATTTGAAATGAAGTCCAAACACATAAAAGAAATTTATGAAGGAGTTATGTGCTAGTTACAGTGTTTCCTAACTGGCATGGGTGAGAGTGCACATTGTATTTACAACTTAAGTAGAAAAGACTGGTATAAGCATTTGTCATTAGCAAAGTAGATATCCAGGGCCGATTAGAAAGCAATATGCTCTCTCTGTCTGTCTCTGTCTCTGTCTCTCTCTCTTTCTCCTTCCTCCTTATATTTTTTGTTGTGAACCTAGCCTTTAATGGCTGAGCCATCTCTCCAGCCCATTTCTCCTTTCTTAACATAGGGTCTTGCTACACATCACGAGCAGGCCTTGAACTCTTTATATAGTTCAGGCTGGCTTTATACTTGCGATATTTCTGTTTCAGACTCCCAAGTCCTGGTACTTCTGGTGTGTACCACCACATCTAGCTGGTATTATTTTTTGTTTTGTTTTTGGAAATAATAGGTTTTTAGCATTGGCTATATATGCACTTATTCATCAAGAACCAATAATGTTCATATTTTTCTTGTAAAGAAACCTTGCAATTTAGTTTAAAAAATTGACATCCACATTTCTAATAAGGCAAAACCAAAATACCCATAAAATACATTGTGTATTATTGCCTAAAAATGCTCTCAGTCTATAAGTAACCATTTAACGTGTTTGATGAAGTACCAACAGATGAAATATTTTAAATGTATAATAATCTTTTTGTTAAGAGGATGAAATAAAAACCATAAGATAATAAGAAAATCCAAGAGATAATGAAAGTAGATACACACACATACACACACACACAAACACACACACACACACACACACATACACACAGAGAGAGAGAGAGAGAGAGAGAGAGAGAGAGAGAGAGAGAGAGAGGAGATATTTTTCTGCCAGCTATAATTCGTCCTGAATTACGGTAAGAAGAAAGGAGGAAAATCCACTGAGATTTATTGCCCCGGTACTAGAATGTCATCAAAAGGGCCATTTATAGCATCTAGAAATATGAGCCAACAATTTCTCTGGTCTGTGGTATCAGTAAATATGCCCTTGGTGCCCTGTAATTACAGTGGCTGATGGAATAACCAAATTCAAATTTTAAGAGGAATGGTTTTACAATGAATTTTAAATTTGGTTCCAATTCCATCAGATGGTCTTTAGGCCATGTTTTTAGAGTCTTTAACAGGCAGGAGAGACTCTGTGGTTTTATGAGGTTTTATAAATAGAAACAGTTGTACTTAGGAGGACATTGGTCTTGCTCAGTTAAGTGCCCTGTCCCTGGAAACAACAACTCCTGAAGGCTGAAATCATTAGAACTCATTTGGTCTGGGGTCCTCTGTGGATTTGACAAAAAGGGTTGTGAATGCGGTTTCCGTCCCCAAGGATGGAAAAGGAGGTCAAAGGAATTTTTACAAACAATGTGTACTATGAACCCCCGAAGAACCATGAATTACATTTATGAAGTTGAATGTCATTGAAAAATGACTCAACCATGAAACTGACATGAAAACATGGCCGACTTAAACTAACCTGTCAGTTCCCCTCTCGTCTCTTCCCCCAGACATCACTGTGCTGTGTCTCAAAAGACGGCCTTTCGTTTTCCTTGCACAAATTTGTTAATACTACAACAATGTTTATGCAGCAAAAACAGAGGATGGTAACTATTGATTTCATTGCCATTGCCATCTCAGGTAAAGTATTAGAACGTTATGACTGTGAGGAATATCAGAAACAAAAGAGCTAAGTGGAAGAAAAAGTGCTGACTCAGGCGTTCTGATTCCATTTCCTCTTTAAAAACAGCACACATGCGTCCCCTCTGTTCATTCTTTTTGGGTAGCAGAGATCAATAGGGGAGATCTCATCCTTCTACAACACTCCATGTGGCTTACTTGTTTCACTGAGTGGTTGATTCCCTCTGAACATTTACATAAGACTGCCTAGGAGAGTAAGAAAGTCGAGGAACTACTTGACATTCCACTCATACATTTCTTTCCTGGAGAGAAAAAAAATCGGAAGACTGACAACGCCTGTCCCTGTATTTTGCTATTGCCCAGCAGTATATGCAGAAGGTTGTTTTAACCTTTCCTGTCATTTTATTGACCTCTCCCATGTTTTCAGCAAATGCAGCTTTGCCTCTTGTAATCAATTCATCTTCAGGAACTTTAACCTTTCCAGCAGGGCTATTAAATCAGGATTTCCTCCATCCCAACTCCCAATTTGGTTTTATGATAAAAAACACAGGGAGGTTACCTATGGCAATAGAGGAGAAAATGTATGGTGAATGGAGCAAGGGGAGGTCTGGGGGGTCAGACTGCTGGGTGACATTAAGGGCATTATTAGTGATATATTGAAAAATTGTAGAAGAATGATGTAGAAGCTGACTCTTTCGAGGCCACGGTTGTATGCACAATGGAATGGGGGATTTTATAAAGGAAGCCTGTAGGGTGTTTCTAAGAATTAGGTATTGTCATGACTGAGGTAAAGGAGGGCTGCACTGGTGGTTAAGGTTACATCAAGTCACAGGCTTATGACTTCGTTCTCTCATTTGCTGTAGGTGGGGTCTCAAAATGACCCACATATGTACAGTCTTTCAAGCCTGTCTATTCTCCAAGGACAGGAGGTTTTGTTGAAATATTTCCGGAGATGTGCATGGGCCTAAGAATACCAAGAAGAAAGAAACCAAATCATAACAACATCAAGAAGCCAGCTTGGAGGGTGAGAGGCGGGCAGAGGCTTAGGAATGCTTATTTCCTTTCTCTAGTTAGTCCCAGAAAGTCTCTGTTAGAGGATGTTAAATGAAACATAAGAAAAGAGGGGGTTAAATCTGGAGATGGGACCTGGCAAGATGACATAGCAGGTAAAGCTGCTTATTCCCAGGGCTGAGGGCGTAAGTTCAAGCCCCAGAGGCCACATGGTAAATGAGGAGAACCAACTCCTGCAAGCTGTGCTCCAACCACCACATGTATGTTGTGTGCATGTGTGTGAGAGCACACACACACACACACACAGACACACACACACACACACACACACACACACACAAATAAGTAAGTTTTTTTCCGAAAGATCTGGAGTAGAGAGGAAGACAAGGAGGAAAAGGAAAAGATAGTACAGGCAGACAGACAGACAGAGATAGAGAGTAATCAAAAGAGAAAACACAGGGGGAAGAGAAAAGTAGCTAATGTCTGTAAAGCAGAGTAAAACAGAATATTCCTTCCAGAACCATCTCCTGCTAAGGTCAATCCTGGATAGTTGTTGAGCAGCTGACCAGCTACCTCTCTGGGCTTACCTTCCTCACAGTGCTCGCCCTTGTAGCCAGCAGCACACACGCAGTTGCCATCAATGCAGGAGCCGTGGCCCCCACAGGAAGGATCAATGCACTGGTTCGTAGGCACGTCACACTCGGCACCTTTCCAGCCGCTGTAGCACTGGCACGTTCCTTTGGAATACTGTCCGTTTCCACTGCACAGGACGGGGCAGGCAGCTGGAGAGCCAAAGAGAGAACACCAGGTCACAGGGGTGACATCTGGAGGACTGTGTCAGTCTGGCACCATGGCTTTGCATACAACCTTGTAGGCTGAGGACTTAGCCACAGAGGTGCCCAGCCACCTTCAAATACAAGCCAACAAGCATGCCCATTGCTGTCAGTGGCTCCTGGCCATGCATGGCCAGGCACAGCTGAAGATGCTTTGTGCCATCCCTGACTGGATGACCAGAAGCACTCTGTGAGGGGCAACTATGATCAGGATTCCACCATGTGCTGGTGATCTTATCACAAGGCTCACAAGCAGGGACCCCCTCTACAGCTATGCTCTTAAGGGAGCCATTCTGTTATAGATGCTGCTGGCACTGGCTGGGGGTCTGGGTGTATTTTGCTCATTATTTTATCCTCAGACAATTTGACTCCTGTTCTGGACACATTCGAGTCAATGAATCTCACTCTTCCTCAGCTTATTACTGATACCATGAAGAAACAAGTGTATCTATTTCAAAGGAGAACACACACATGTTTCTTTGGCTGCCCCAGTTATGGTACAGGCCTTCAGGAAGAGACTTTCAGATATGACCCATGCAGGTGTTTCAGTGGCTACTGGTGGTATCTGTGACTTTGGGCTCCAGGTTCTGAGAATTCTGAACGGATACATGGTGCATACATACAACATCAGGGAACTACATGGTTCCATGAGCAGACTGTGTAGTCAGTCAGATCACTACTTTCTACACTGCCCACCCTGCTTTACTCATCCCTTCTGTGGTCGTGGTGCAGTCATTAACTTCCCTCTGTGAGTGTCTGACTTTCTAGGGACATGGTGACCTTCCAGAAGACAGGCACAGTGCTCACCAAAGATGATTTCCTGTCACTTTGAGTTCTATAATGCCGACTGGCTTGGGTAAAAATGTCTGCATTCTTGATATCCAAGTGTTTATGGGAAAGCACCAAGGAGTATTGATGAAAGACAGGGGAAGAACAATGCCTCAAATAGACTTCATGTTGCAAACACAATGAATTTCCTCTTCAATTTCAAACTGATTTGAAATAAAATATCTGAATAGTTGGCGTATGATTGATGACATATTATCTGCCCAAATACTTTATAAGAGGATATTTGTAGAAAGTGTTGGGGATATTACTTTCAAAATTCTTATCCTTATGAAGTATCTAGAGAGGAATGAGTTCAAATGACATCGAAGATACACTGAATTCAGATAAACCTTTCTAAGTGGAGGGTGTGTGCTTCAACCACTTAGAATGTTAACCAGGGATCCTGTAGTTACTAGAGATACTGATTGTCTTGGAGAGGGTAAAGAGCTTGGAACCCCAAATACGGAGTGTGCATGTGTGAACCAGCAAGAGCAGTGATGTACTTTCTTGAGGCCTTGAGAGAGATTTGGAGACAAATTAAGTTTGCTCCACATCAGTTCATCGCAGGATACATGCTAAGCTCAAGGTGAGGGATGCAGACTATGATCCCTCTTCTGTGACTCTGCAGACATCATTAATGGATCATGGCATCTTCTCCTGAACCTAGAAAGAACCTGAAAACCATTGTAATGCCCAGGCTAAGACCTTCAAGGAGGGCGAGCTGGCTTCCAAGAGAAAACCTCCTTGTCGTTTCTGATCTGGGTCACATGGAAAGATCTCCAGAAGGAAGACTAGAATATGCATCATTCCGCCCCCCTCTTCTACCCTCATACCCGAAATAAGCAACAGTGAGAATTGCAATCAGACAATGTACAGCCTTCCAAGATGGTTTCTAACCTGCCTACTACATATTGGCTGGGCTCCCTGGATGGAAGACAAGACCTCAAATCCCCACCACTATGTTCCACTGCATCCTTTTTACTCCCACAATGTAAGGGAGGAAGAGAATGGCTACTGCCTATATTAGTTGATAAAAGAAAGGATTATTCCCTCATTTTCTTTTGCACAAACTCCAAGTGGTAGAGAAAAATAGAATTGTCTAGAAAATAAGAATTGGTTTTATGTAAAATCAGATGCCTGGGAAATCAGGTTGAAAACGTGACCTACTTAAATTACTCAGGGAAAAAGTGGAAATGAGTCAGGTCATGGTGTTCCTAAAAGTAGCCCTTTCTTAATTTGTTTGATGTATGCTTGCTGGGACCATAATCAGAGATGCAAGATGCCAATGTTTGCTGGAAAACGGGGCACTTGAGGGGCTTGGCTGATGCAGCACCAAAAGGCCTCCCAAAGGGCTGATTGGAAGAGTGGAACTCAAGGAATTCCCTGCCACTGAAACAAAGAATGAAGTCTGCTAGTGGTCATTGGGTTTGCAACATGGAAAGCCAGGAACCCTTCCTGTAATAGATTCTCAGACACAACTCATTCCAGAGCCCCAAAATAAATGGGTGGCTCAGACTTGCCTACACCGGAGAAGCTGAGTGGGAACTGGGAACTTCTTGTGTGGACATTTACTAGTATTAATTGTGTGTGTGTGTGTGTGTGTGTGTGTGTGTGTGTGTGAGATCACATAATAGCCATTATCTTTTAAGACAGAACAGAAAAAATTATTTGGACTCCACATCCCACCAAGAAGCATCACAAAGTAGAAGTGGCAAGGACAAAGATTCTGGTGTCAGAAAGCACTAGGTTTAGCAACTAGTCTTCATGTGTCAGCTGTGAGATTTGAAAAGGGAGACTAAACTTCTTGGATATTCAATATCCTCTTTAAAAACCTGTCTCTCAAGAGTGGCTGGGAGGGGGAAATGACATAACATGACCAAGGAATCAAAGTAGGAGCTGATACCTACTAGACAAGTAATGAATGCTCTTGTGATCTTTCAAACTAGATTCCCAACCTGCCTGGAGGGGTTGATATGATTAAAAAAGAAGTCACAGTTCTTACACATGTGCCACGTGCACATGTATGCAAACAAACTACCCCCATAACAAAAAGCGTGCCTGGGAGCCCCAAGGGAAAGGAGTCTTCAGCGTCCTCTGTGGTCCTCTCTGGGTGTGGGTGGAAGCCAGTACTGACTGGTCAGGAACCACACGCAAGATGTTTTATCTGCCCGCTTCTCTCTTTCTCTCCTTTATTCCACAGCCTTCCAGGAATAGAGCATTGTGCATTCAAGCTTCTATTTAAAATTAATTAAAATGTGTGTACAAATTGACTATTCCTGTTTTACTAAATCTAGTAAATGGAAGCTTTAAGACTCCCGCAGAAGAAAAATAAATTACTGCTGCCACTAACGACTGACAAGTTAACAGGCTGATGACAAAAAAATGACACAATTTAGATTCACCTAAATGGTGTAAAGCTCATTTTAATGATCAATCCGGAGTTTCCCCTTCCCAGCTTCTCTGTAAGGGAGGAGATGAATTATCAGTGTTATTTACTTGGTAGGCAGTTACAGGACCAACCGCTCATTGGTGTTTTAAGAAAAACAAATCCTGTCTACCTGCCACTTTCAGTGGAGAGAATATGCAGAGGGAATGGAGGGGTTGTGTGTGTGTGTGTGTGGGGGGTGCTTAATACAATAGCAGTGGCAAAATGGCTACAGTTGACAAGTCATCAGGGAGCTGGATTTGTTGTGAAGAGGCAGTCTCAAACAATGCACTTTAAGAAGTGATTTGAAAGCTGGCTTTTAAATTTTTTTTATTAATTGATATATTTCTCAGAGAGAGTCTCTCATCTGTAACCCAGGTTAGCCTAGAGCTCCTATGTAACCCAGGCTTGCCCCAAACTTGTTGCCTTCCCACTCAGCTCCCTGAGAGCTGTGATTGCGGGTGTGAGCCAGGCCTGGTGCTACACACCCCTTTGTGGTGGTAACTCGGCAGAAAGCACCATGGCGGGTGAGAGACAAGTAAGCCATACAGGCAGAACTCATGGTGGGGGGGTAGTGGGGGGTGGGGGTGTTGTTGGGAGAAAGGAAGGGAGTGAGGGAAGGGAAGGGAGAGAGGGGGAGATGAGAGAGAGAGAGAGAGAGAGAGAGAGAGAGAGAGAGAGAGAGAGAGAGAGAGAGAGAGAGAGATGCTTGCCTCCTCCTCAGAGAAACAGCCGAAAGAAAGTGGCAGAGCTTGTCTCTTAAGGGGATCTTTTGGGCCTGCACACAGAGACAGGATACTGCTTGCCATGCATGTAGGGTTGATGGACTCTGCCAGGTTCCCCAAGGGGTGGGGTTGAGGTGTGCCTGGATGCTGACAGCTACTCCTTTAGAAAAGAGACTTGAGACTCCACTAGACCTTAGCTCCCCAGGGTAATAGTCAAAGTTGCAGTGTGTGCTGAATGCCTTCACCCCCCAGCAAGTCAGCAACTATGGACAGGTAACCTGGTACATAAAAAGACAGGCTTGGCGGTCGGAAAAAAAGGTTCGAGGGAGAAGCTGCCTCCACTTTCCAGAGCAATCAACCATATAACGTTAGGGTCATGGAGGCCAAGCAAAGTGAGGCTCCCAAAACAAAACTGGGATTCCACTTTCTTTCAAGAAGCAGAGAAATGGTGTTAGGAAAGAAGGATTTTACTTCGACATCCCTGTAAATGACATTTCATTTGTTGCACAACCAAGTTGGCCCTATTGTACCCCATATCAAAAAAATAAACTTTATACAGTGTAAAGAGTGAAGTATTAGAAAACATCAGAGAGTAATCTTATTTTCTTCAGGACATATGAAAGGTATACTTCCTAGAAACGGAAGTGTGACTAGGTTTGATGCTACAAAACTTAAATCTATTTGACAGTGGATACTGGCCTAAAACTAAACCAGGTCACAAGCAATATCAGGAGGACAGATCTTAACATGTTTTACAGAACAAAATGTACTATTTAACACGTACAAGGAACTTAATAAAAAAATACAAAGAGACAGACAAATGGAAAAGCCAGCAAAGTTTGTATCAGAAATAATACAGCTTGCCAATATAAAATATATTCACGTTCTTCAACAATTATCTAGAAATATAAATACTATTAAGATGTAATTTTAGGTTTCCCAGACTGGAAGTAAAACTAAAAAGCTGGTCGAAGCCTGGAAATGCTGCCAGGGCTCAGGGGTGCTGGAGTCTGCAGAGTACGGTGGAGGGCGGTGGGAATCACAGCCAACATTCAGAACGATGCTGCGTCATTATACATAGCCGGATGTCGCAGCCTGTTTACCTCAGCACCTCAGTTTTCCTTGCCTGTTAAAAATGGGCAAAGCAATAAAGGGCTTTGCGTAAGAAAGAGAATGGGGAAGTTGGGAAGTGAAGTTAAGGATGAAAAACCTGCCCAGACTCTTCAGGCATCCAGTGGTAGGGGCAGCATGCAGGGGAACTAACTCTGAGCGAGTGGAGCGCCCAGGATACCTTCTGGCAGATAGGGGCAGAGCCCCTGGCTCCGGGGGTGGGGCACCTCAGAAGCCCCACCCTCCCGATTCCCGGTCTGGCAAATGGCACATTTAAGCACGAAAGCGACTCAGGGAAGAATTACCAGAAGGACAAAAAACTCATCAGGTGTGTCAAATCTCTGACATTCAGGAGCCGTGTGGGGAAAGCGGCGCACGCTGACTTAAGCACGAAAGTATGGATGCTTTAATTAATCCGGGGTGAATTTAATTGCTTTAGTTAAGTGGAAATCGGGTTAAAAATGATGCAGAGCATGCTGGGGTGTGTTAAAAACATGACATATGAGTTGGATGAATCGATAAATTAAAAGTGCACAGATGTTTTAATTAAACCCAGGGAAGTTAACGAAGATCGCAAGAGACTTTTAAGCCTATGATTAATTCAATTCATTTAAAATACCTGTAGAGATACGGAGACGCCTCCATTTTGAGAGTTAAAAGTTCTCAATCGATAAGTACTTATGCCGCTTTAAAAAAAAATCTAGGGTGTGTATCTGTGACAACAGCTCTGGTTACATAATGAATATTTAAATTCTTTGGCATTCCTATCAAGTGCCTCCGCAGTGCACGTACACGGTGAAGCTGTTGCAGCTTCTGTTGGGGTTGAATCCTTGAGATAAACTTCCAACTTCATTGTGCCCTGTCCTCCACAAGCACGGGAGTGTTCTGAAGGCACACCGGAGTCTCCAAAGCTCCTAGGAAGGACTCTGCACACAGCTGGCTTGTGAATTAGACTGAGTTTCTTGTTATTCCCACTCCCGCCCCCAATTCTGTGACCAGACACTTTAAGCTTCTTATTTTACCCTTAAAGGGAGGTGAGAATCCTGGGGTACTCTACAGGGTTCTTGTGGAAATTGAAAGAAATGAAATAATGCTTGCGGGACCTGGCTCAGGGTAAGAAATCAATAGGTATTATTTTATTATTATTATTTTCATTAGGAGAAAGGTGTTCCAGCTAGGTCCAGGGTAGAATTTCTGTTCCCCATCCCAGCCTACATCATTTCTAGAGACTGGAGACTTTCCCGTGTTAAGACTTTCTTAAATAGCAGGGTTTCTCCTAGTCCAAGGGTTTCACTCACCACCCCAGGGTTAAGCACCCTCTCTTCCAGGACTCTGCAGTTACCAAGTGGTTTGGGAAGAGAGACAAAGAGAAAAAGAGGCTGTTTTGTAGTGTGTTTCAAAAGTAAAGGAATGAGGGTGGGTATCTGGGGATCGAGGTCCTCAGTCCTGCCGGGCAGTCTCAGCTGAGTTCCGGGGCATCGTGATCTAGATTCACACTCGAACACGCATGTGTATGAGTCAGCTGACAACAAGGTCTGGTCTCCAGCTGAAGACTTTGGGAGCTGGACACACTCTGGAGGTCCCAGACTTACTGAATTAGAAACTGTGACCAGAGTCCAGCAGCTGTGTGTTGCGATGACCAAACAGGCACCAAACGCGGGGATCACTAACCAAGTGGCTGTGGGTATATTTATAAAACACCACCTCGACGGGGCAGAGTAGTAGTGAACGCCTGATATCCCAGCACATGGGAGGGAGGATTGCCGCAAGTTTGAAATGTGACTGACTAGCAAGTTCTAGGCCATCTGGGGCTGTACAGTGAGACCCTGTCTCATAAAAGAAAAAAATAGACAAATAAACAACATCCTCCCCCAACATCCGTCTCTTTTCTGAGATCCAGTTTCCTTAGCTTTGAAATAAAGATAATATGCATTGTGAAGGGATGTATCCACATCATTGACGCTAAGCGCTCTGCATGGTACATCTTTGCTATGTGGTAGCAGTTATCTCTGTGCTAGTCTGTTGAACCTGACTTGCTCAGTATGGCTGCTCAGTCACTGGCTGCAGAACATGTTGTAGGTGCACCTGCTTCCAGCCCCTCCTCTTGGGCCTAGCTGCCAAGAAATCCATGCACAGTTGCTTCTTCAGGTCAGGGGTGGGATGGAGGAGAGGAAGGATTGGGTTGTTAAACTGCAACAGGGTGTGGGACATTTGGGGGCAGCAAGCGTAGTCCAGGTTCATCTGCATTCAGGGGTGGTAGAGGGAGACAGAAGCAACCCAGGTAGGGTAGATGGGACCCAGGCACATTTCACGAGGGGGTGTGGCCACTGTGCAAGGGGCAGAATGATTCCTTGTTAAGGATGCTGTGAAGGACGCGCTTCTGTGGTGGTGGGAGAATGCCCACTAATGGGAAGGAGCTGAGGGCGTGTCCTTTCTCCTTGGTGAACAGAGGAGATGAAAGCAGGAAGGAGCCAGTCACAAGTGCCAGCCTGCCAGGCTGCTGGAAGTACCTATTGTTAGGCCTTAGAGAGCTGTCACTGCCTGGAATTGGGGTGACTGCCTAACAGTACACTCAGCTGTGGCCATTAGGGTCGCACCCTCAAATCTCCTCCTGTCACGTGACCTTCCTTGCTTCTTGACATCAGAAGCTTGCTGTGTAGGTTAACGTAACATTTCTGGAGTGTGTCACTGTGCGATTGTGCCTATGTTGGCATTTTCCAGCAAGGCAACCATCCCCATTATACAGACAACAAAACTCAGGCTCAGAGTGGCTGAGTGATCGTCTACAATGGGCACAGTTAACCGGAGGAGCACAGAATCAAACCCAGAGAATTCCAGCTCCGTAGCGTCCGTTTCATTTTATTAATCACTCCATCATTCTGAGAGTCCATGTGGGTTGTGAAGTAAGTGGCGTCTCCTTTCCGTAAGCACTTCTTTAGTTTTGTATTATCTACCCGTAGCCTGGGCACGCTCCTTCCACTCTCGCTGCATCTAGGCTGACTGGCTGTTAGAGGCATGATTACTCTGACAAATTAACACCGTGTTCTCCAGCACTCACATTGGTCACATTTCCAGCAACATTTTTACTTTGTTAGCCTTGTCCCTTAACTTGATAGCATCAGACATTTTAGTAAGTACACAGTGTGGCTTGGGTGCCAAACTGGGGACAAGGACAAAGACAACTGCTACTGCTTTTGGTCAGCAAGAGAAAGTGAGCTATTTTTCCAGACCGAACAGCATGGCAGAGCCCCACCCCCAAGCCTTCATCTTTCCTGCCTCTGAATAACAGCAGGGTTATTTGTGGGGGGTGTTTCTGGAGGGTGGTGATGGTGACCTTGACTTCCACAAAAGACTGTCAGTTGAGTAGTAAAGGCTTGGGCTTATGGGGCTCTTCCAGATCAGATAGCTATGAGCAAAGGGAATGAGAAGTCCCTGTACTTTGAGGGGCTGCGTTCTTGAGTCTGTGATATGTGGCTTTAGTGGGCTGTGTGGAGCAAGAAAAGTGTAGGGCATGGATGACCTTCCACGTCATTCTGAAATATTTGTTCTTCAGTATCAGAATGTGGACCCTGAGCATCTACAGGTCCCTAGGAGGCTTGGTGAGAGGCACATTGTAAGCCACACACAATCCCATGATTCAACTGCCTGGCATCGGGGAGGAACCTGGGAACTTGCATCCCTGATAATTTCCCTGATAACAGGTTAGCAGGTGACTGGAAGCCACTGAGGGTATTCAAGGAGAGCAACAACTGGGAAGAGGTCTGAGAGAGCTCCAGAGCTGGTGAGGAGGAGGAAAGCCATGTGGAGAGGCTGCTGGCCAATACACAGGGTAGGGGACCCGAGGACAGGGTAGAGACATGAAATGGAGGAACTGGCAGAGGCAGGAAGAGTGGAGAGAAAACCCACCTGGCTGCTCAGCAAACATAGCCGGAGCACCAGGGTTAGTGCCACATGGCCCAGGTCTCAAACTCTGGCTCTGCATTTCTGTTTAGTAAAAGCTTAAACGTTTATTTTTTTTTACACACCCAGATTTAAAAGCAGAGCCCTAGTACATACTAATAGCACACACTGTGCACAAACATGTCTTTGTTATCCCTTATCTATTCTGATGCTGGTCTCATGGCTGGTCTACTGTGAGGAGTTTAGACCTGACTGTTTGAATCTCAGCAGCAGTACTTTCTATCTGGGTAATAACTAAGTTATTTAACCTCTTGGGGTCCCTCTTTGTCTTCATCTCTGAAATGATCATCACTTATACAACAGGGCTGGTGGTGTGACAGTTATGTAGCTTCTCAGAGTTGGTGCTCTGCACACAGTAAGGACTCAATAAATGTCAGTGATGATGAAGATCACGGTGACAGCTTGACGTAAGGGCTAGCATGTGGCCAAGAGGGATTGGGTAGTGGGGGTACATTTGCCTGTTAAGAGAGAAATAGCAAGATGCTTGCTTCCTCTTTTCAAGGCTCCATAGAGTTAGATAGGTGCTGAGCCTCACCCCTAGAGAAAAAATAAACAAACAAACTTTATGTTCCCATGCTTGCAGCATTTCTGGGACTCCACTGACAGCTGTTTGGCAGCAGGAGTTGTTTCTAACAGCTATTAAATTTGGGTTACCTAACATCTATGGCTCCGGGTTGTTATGGTTCTGCTGTGGGTTGGAGTCTGCAGTTCAGCCCAAATAAGCCATCGGAGGAGCCTGAGTTTAAGCTGAGAGCTCAGGCCTCAGCTCGCTTCTGAAAAGCAGGGAGACTCTGCATGCAAGCCTAGGAAAAGTGAAGTCAATGCAAGGCCTTGAAATAAAAATAAATAAGAGGAAAAGGAATAATAACCCAGAACCTCTGGCCCACAACAGAAGGCCTTACAGCAATGAGGGAGCCACGCAAGAGGAAGAGTAGTAATATCAGCAAAGCTGGACGGTGAACCAAAGCTCGGGTGAGGAGTGGAATTACAGCTGGGTCAGAGAATCAACTGATGGGGAAAGGTACAAACTAATGGGAAATAAATGGCATTCCCCTCAAACTCGGCATCTGAGCTGATTCCTTCATCTGTGTCACAGCTAATGTGATTCTTCATGGTAGTTTCCTCACTGGATAGTTTTGAGATTTTTCTCTTAGTATTTTACTAACTAGCTACTTTCATAAATACCACTATACTATATATTTTTCCATTTTTTAAAAAGTCAGGCATGGTGGTGCATACCTGTAATCTCAGCATCTAGGAGATAGAGGTGAGAGGATTAGGAATTCGGGGCTAGCCTTGGTTAAAAGTGAGTTCGAGGTCAGCCTGAACTGTGTGAGACTCTGAATCACAAAAGAAGGGGAAAACATCAACTGTAGAAACTTTCAACTCTTCTTGAAAGGACAGCATTCCCACAAACAGGTGGTGAGCACCTAGACCAGTCTACCAAATGTACTTGTGTGTTCAAGCTGGCCCCTGTCTGCCCTTTCCTTGATGGCAGGGCCTGCCAACACTCAAGCTTCAGTGGAGTTCCCTCTGAACTCCTGCTATGGCACTCTGCCCTGATTCCCAGGAAGTGCTTTTGACCATGGATACAGGTTCTGCTTCCCACCTGTTTGATCTGTGTCACTCCAGGGCTAACGTGAAAGTTAGCCCTGGAGTGACACAGGAGCTCTGCTGTGGTCTTCATCTCTAGGGCCTGCTGCTATGATAAATCTTTTATACTCGTCTTCCTCTGTCAGTGTGATTTCTAAGGCTGTGTTGAAGGATCCTAAAAGACCCCCCCTACTTACAACATATCACTTGTGTGCTTCATAAACTTCCTGACCCCCTCCTTAGTAATATCAGGGCATTCACAGTTCCCATCACCACGTGGTACAATGAGTCCCTTATTTCCTATGTGCTTCTGGAAGCAGGGCCCACGGCTGCTTTGCACACTCTGTGTTTCTGGCTGTTTGGGCAGCACTATTCTAGCAGGCATGTAGTAGGCATCTGCATGGTTAAGTTCTCTCAACTGACTTAGAAGTGTCACATTAGAAGCATCCAGTGTATCCCCCAGTGAGGGTCAGGTCCATTTTGACCTCAGTGCCCCTGGGAGCCCCAGGACAGTAGGAGGTGCAGAATGAGCGGTCTGCAAACATGTGCTGATGGTCCCCATGCTCTGGGAAAGGATGGCTCCAGACGCCTGATGCAGACTGGCAGGTTTATAAGAAGACAAGGAACCTGCTGCCTGAGCCGCACATCTGAGGGCATGGCGTGCTCAGTGTGAGGTCAAGAGAGTAAATCTGTATTTCTGTCACTTGGACACATACCAGGTCGCTTGGATGTGATGGGAATTGTGCCTGCTAACGTGGCAAATTCTCCCCCTGGCAGGAGGGCCCGAGTTTACTGGCTGCCTACGCTGGCAGACTGGCAGAACCCAAGGCATTCGGGGTACAGCTGTCAGAGCAGGAACAAAGGTGCTGTGAATTCCTGATGAGGGGGGACCTTGTGTTCATGGCATCTATAGGGTTTAATCCAGAAAGAAGGGAAGTGGTGGCGGGCCACAGTCAGGAGATGGGTCACGCTGCTGTGGGCAGCAGGAGGCTGAGAACCAACGCTCTTGCAGTCCCATGACCTTCCTCTCCCAGTCACAGGCCACTCCCTGCTAACACAAGAGTTTCTTGGGCTCAAAACTTGTTTGTGAATGGGACTTGTCCTAGCCACAGACGGACTGTTCAGTATCAGTGGAGTTGGGCCTTTAAGCCAGTTTGCCCATGCAGAAAGTTGAGAAAGGGAAGCATAAGCACATACACACAACCACACTTAGCATTTCTTCATATTCTGGAGAGGGCCTCATTCATCTTTGGTATAACACACTGAGGGGTACATAGTGTCTACAATGCATAACTTCAGTCTAATCATAAAATGCAGCAGACAAGCCCAAACTGAGAGATGAACACAAATTGCCTAAGCAATGCTGTACAGAAGGGCCAAGGCCATGAAATACAAGAAAAGTAAAGAACTATCATGGGTTAGATGAACTGGAGGGGCTAAGGGGTCATGATAATGGGATCCTAAACCAGGTGTGAAAGGTAAAAGTGTAACAAAAAGTCTATAGATCAGTTAAAATTATTGCATGGTTGTTAAGTTTCTGGCTTTTAAATGTAAAATGTTGACCTTATAGAAACTTAGGGGGGTGTGTATGGAAATTCTCCTATCTTGGTAACTTGTCTGCATATTTTAAGTTACTTGAAAAGTTCCAAATGACATTGTGTGTGTGTGTGTGTGTGTGTGTGTGCATGTATGGAGGTCAGAAGACAACTTTCAGGTCTCAGTTCCCTCATTCTACCATGTTGCTTCCTGGGATTGAACTCAGATTGTCAGATTTGTTGACAAATACCCTTACCCCTGAGTCATCTTTACCATGTTTAATGTAAAAAGCTTTAAATAATTGGTGTGGGGAAGATTTGTTAAAAGAATATGACACATGCCACATTGTTGCTATGTGGACAAAGGAGATAGTATGCATTCAATAATTGGCAGTGTCCAGTACATACTTAGTATTTGAGAGCAGTGGAAGTGGAGGATTCAGCATCAGATGAGCACCGGTGCTGGGATTAGATATCCCCTGCTGGAAGCTGTCCAGGCAGCTGGAGTCTGTTTATGAATCTATTATCACACAGGTGCACTCAGGGCATTATATTATTCTCAGGGGCCAGAGCATGTGGGACGAGGTGCTTAAACTTGGATTTCCCTAAGAAGCTGGGCTTTGCATGGATATTCGGGTCTACTGCTGGGTTCTTGGGTTTTGTTTTGTTTTGTTTTGCAGTACCGGGGATTGAACACAGGACCTCATGCATCACATTAATGCATTCGAGACAATCACTCTACAAGACAGCCTAGCCCTCACTCCTGGATTCTTAACGAGTCATAAACAGAGGACGACTTGGCTTAGGCATTCACTGTGGTAGAAAAGAGTCTCTGGTTATTTTATTTATTTATTTACTTTTTTTTTTGAAACAGGGTTTCTCTGTGTAACTCTGGGTGTCTGGGAAATGACTCTGTAGGCCAGGCCTCAAACTCAGAGATCTGTCTGCCTCTGTCTCCCAGTTGTGTCTGCACCCCCTGGCAAGTTTCTGGCTATTTTTAAAGGGGCATTCACATTTCATATTCATGACAACCAATTGTAGTCTTTTCTAAAAAATGTTTGCTTTTGGCATTGTTCTTTTCAAAAGAAATGTATCTGTGTACATGTAGTGAATTGATTTAAAAAATAGGTTAGTAAAAGTGCTGATGGCAAAAGGCAATAGACAGGTACACTGAAGATCGATGTTTGGGAAATAAGGGCTTAGAACCAAAAGAATGCATACATGCTTCATAACAAAGCAACTTGACCTGTGGCCACTTCAAAAGCACGAAGGGAGAAGCCCCGTTAGGGCAGGCACTTGCTTCCCATACTCTTAAACCAACATTGCCTACAATAAATGAGGGATACAGTGGAAGGCAATTTCGTTCTTTAAGCGCCTCAATTTTACCCATCATATGCATCAACAGTTAAATTAAAATATGCATACAAGTTCAAAGCCCAATTTCAGGAACAGCGACTGAATAGGAAGGAATAACTCCTCTTAACAGCCACTCAATATTTGTTTCACAAGGATCAATTATATACTATGGCTAATGCACACTTGGAGGGTGCACCCAGCCACAGCACAGGTGGTGAATGCAAAACACACACCGAGAGTCCTTTTAAGCAGCTAAATGTACACTCCATTACGGATCCATAATGCAGAATGGACACGCGTCTGCAAATGGATTCAGAGTGGAGAGTTCTTAAATGGCTGGGTGCTTGGGTCTGAAAGGCCAGTAACTGGATGTGCAGTCAGAGCACACATGGTTTTTAGGATTAATAATACATCGATGCGTGTCAGTGTTAATACACATTTACAGCTCACAGCCCGCGCGGCTGAGTGTTCAGCCCATTTGCAGCCACATATAAAAGGGCGACTCAGTTCTTCCTCTCATTAATGCCTTCACTCTCAGGAAAATTAGATTACACAAGAAAAGCCATTCAGACGATATTTGAGGCTTGCCTTCCTTTAAGCCTTCTCTAGGAAAAGCACTCGACATGGCAATGCGGGGGTCAACCTCTCCACCCACTGGACCCCTCGGAGCCAGCACTGGAAAGAGCTGGTAGCCTGTCATTCTCCCAGTGGACATGTCCCCATGTCTTGGGACATGAGTGTGCTCTGCTGAAACACAGCCAAAGAAACAGTTCACAGGCTTCATGTTTCTTATCTTTCCACATCTGATTAAGTTGACCAAACGTGTGTGCTGTGGGACAGACCTGATGTCTTAGGAACGAATGCCACACCCTCGGCTACCAATGCCAGGGCTTCAGGGACATAAAAGCCTCCCTCACTTAATACGGAGTACCATCAGGGTGCAAATCTCAAATCTTTAAGCTGCGGGGAGAGTATCTAGATATTATTTTCCAGAGAAAGAGCTTTGAGGGTTAGACAAAGGAATGACATTATTTAGGAGGTAGCAGCTTTACTGACTATTAATGTCAAGGCAGAAATCTTTTAGAGAAATGCAAGTAAAGGTGATGAAAAGACAACTTAATTGCATAAATAAATTAAAATATAAATAAGCACCAAAACCAAGCCCTTGGCACCTTACAGCGCGCTGTAGTCAGACACATCAGTCCTAGTGCTGCTCAGTACAGTGTTAGTCTTTCTGTGCCCTTGTTAGAACTCTGCCGTGTGTGTCTACACGACTCACACCGACCTTCTGACGTCATACGCCCTTTTTCCAGATCAGGAAACCAAAGGTCAGAAATGCTGAATGACTGGTACAAGGTCACAAAAACACAGAGATGTGTAAGGGCACAGTTGACACGGGCAAACCCAAGCTGAGTGAGGTCTCTTAATGTCCCACAATTCCCTATTTGTGGGTGGGCACTCAATTTGGGTTATAGGCAGTACCACGTAGTTTGGACAAATGAAACAGAAAAGGACAATGCAACTCTTTGTGAATGTATCTGTGTCCTTCTGGACACCCGTGTGTGTATTTGTGCCCCCCAACTACACTTAACCCTGAGAGTCAATTCAAGGTCGCACTGAAGGTCTGTTACAAGCCAGGTGTGCAGCCTCTTAATTCCTTGTTCTTTAGAGAGTCATTTTCTTTCTTAAATTACCTTTTCCCCAAGAATCCCAATGCCCCAGCCATTCTTTGCAAAGCAGTCTAGATAAATTAATAATACAATTTAAAACCAATTCCACAAAGATAAATAGCACTTCCTAGATTAGGAGTGTAGCTGGCCAGAATGAATGAAATTCACTAACCCTGAGATGCTTAATCTCCCATTACACAGAAGCTAATGATTATAAGAAAGGAGTGATGGTAATTCACTTCTGCTTTTACAGGAAATCCGACCATCTCATTTTTAGCACATCTTTCTTCTCAGCACACCTCAGTGCCAAGGCTGGCTGCCTTACTCCTGTAGGCACACTGACCACGGGTCATATATCAAAACCCGCCTCCTTGCCAAAGAGAGAGCTTTGAGCATGTGTGGGTTTGCAGAGTCCTGGTGGTACAGAGGACTTAATGAGAAGGCGACCAGGGTGCTCCTTCTCCCACCCCTCTGCGGGGAAGTGGTGACACGTACCTTTAGCACAGTCTGCACCTAGGAATCCTGGGAAGCAGTGACACAGTCCAGACACGCATTCGCCATTCCCGTGGCAGTTACGTGGACAATCCTGCACTGAGTCTGAAAGAGAGAGATTGAGCAATGACCGTCTTCTCCTCTGCTCTTGCGCAGTCGTTTAGGAATCAGTCACCTGCCGTTTGTAACGACCCAGAAGGGGGTGGTGAGGACCAGGAGTGAGTGAAGTGAGAAATCGGCGAAGGTGGGGTCCAGGGCGGGGTGATCAAAACCATGGAGGGAGCTGGCACTTTGCCAGTGCTAACCCACCCTGAACTGCAGGGACAGGCACAGTGTTTATCCTATTTATATTAAGATTTATTTTGATTTTACGTGTATGAGTGTTGGGCCTCCTTGTATGTCAGTGCTCTTTATACATGTAGTAGCCATGAAGGTCAGGAGAGGGTGTTAGATTCTCTGGAATTGGAGTTACATGTAGTTGCCAGCCTCCATGTGGGTGCTAGGCAATGAGCTTGGTCCTCTGCTAGAGCAACAAGTGCTCTTAACTGTTGAGCCATCTTTCCAGGCCCCTTTTGCTCCCTTCTTGTTCATCTGTTTTATTTGGATTTAAATACAGTTTTTGGCCACCATGCCCTTCCTGTCTGCCGTACCGTCACCCTGAAGTCACTCCACCAATTCTAGCTATGGCTTGCAAGATGGGATCTAAGGTTCTTGCCTCAGGTATAGATGGCCAGGCAGGTGTTCCTAACCTCAGGCTTGTAATGCAAACATGTCCTCTGCCTTTAGGAGATATAAGGAGAAGGCACGCACAGCTATGAGCTGCATGAAGTGCTTGGTTGATGCTGGACACCATATGTGGTAGAGTGTGCCAGTGCTCCCTCAGCCTTCTCAGGTTGTATGAGTGCTTCATGATGTATATGCTGGGGTAAAGTGAGATAATTTTTGAGTGTATCCCTATCTTCAGTGATGTGTGGCTATACTTGTCTTATATTCCCCCATGCCTGTTTCAGGGTTCTGTAAGAAGCAGGTATTAGGTTCTATACAGTCTTAAAAAAAGTGTTTATGTGTATGGGTGTTTTGCCTGCATACATGTCTGTGCACCATGTATGTGCAGTGTCCTTGGAGTCCAGAAGAAGGCATCAGATCCCCTGAGACTGGCGTTACAGATGTCTGCGAGCTGCCCCATAGATGCTGGGAATTGAACCTGGGTCCTCTAGAAGAACAGCCAGTGCTCCTGACCTCTGGGCCATCTCTCAACAGTTTTATTTTTGTGGTCCTTATTTTCTGTGAACATCATTTAGTGTGCTTACGCAAGACTCTTATTCCTGGCTTGCCTTCTCTCCATACTCTCATTACATCTTTCAGGGATTATTTTTGAACTTTTCCACATTGATTCAGATGGGCACAGAAATGGGCGTGTTCCTTCAGAATGATCATTTTGGTTTTAAATTAAAACAAGACACCATTAAGCATTCAGATTCCAAATGTCTAAGATGATAAGAAGAACAAAATACAAGCCAGAAGGCCTAACACATGACACAACCCAACCCCGGGAAAGGAGGGCGGTGAATCAGTGACCAGGTACCATAAAGGAGCCCTATGAGAGGTGTCAGCGTGTGTTCTGAAACCTCATTCTTCACACACTCCTCCTGGAAACGGGCACTCAAATGGTGCACTCTGGCCCTCTTTCTCGTCACTTCCCTTCTGTTCCTGTGGAATCAAGCTACTTGTGGTTTCTGGCACCCTGAGGAAACTCAATGAGTGGGTTTGCTTTCTTCTTCTTCTTCTTCTTCTTCTTCTTCTTCTTCTTCTTCTTCTTCTTCTTCTTCTTCTTCTTCTTCTTCTTCTTCCTCCTCCTCCTCCTCCTCCTCCTCCTCCTCCTCCTCCTCCTTCTTCTTCCCCAAAGATACATAAAAGACTATAAAGTCCACCAAGCTAGTTTTCTTGATGTCTAGCAGTTCACAGCCCAGCTACAGCTCCTATGGGTGAGCTCTTTAAGGGGCTGAGGAGCATGCAAAGTACCTATGTGTTTTGTGAGCTCATCATTTATTCAGAGAGCATTGGGTACTCCTATAGATACAAAAGTTAGAAATCTCATGTGGGGTTGGAGGACTGTTGTGCCTGGGTTTGCTCCTGTTTCTACATGTCTTGGGAACAGAAGCCTTAACCATTAGTGTATTCTGGAATATTCCAGAGCATCTTTTCATGGCCTAGGCAGACAAAGGAAATATCTCTGTGGAGCAAAGGGCAGGATCACCAGGTTTAATAGAGAATGTCTCTCTCTGGATTGAAAGATAAGCATGTTTACTGCCCACGCTGAGACCCAGCCTCAGTAAGCTGAGGTCTTCTCTCCTGCAAGGCAACCCTGTGCATATAGGATCACCAGGCCCACTCCCTGATGCCCTGTGAGCATTGGGGCTAGGAATCTGCATTGCTCTGACTACAGAAATCCATTGCCCGTGTTCCTGTGTGCATGTGCATGGTGCATCCTGAGCCTGCATGTGCACGTGGCAGCTGGGTGTCAGTGTTAGGTGTCTGTCTCTATTGCTTTCCACCTTACACTTTTCTCTCACCAAATTGTGACTTTGCTGATCTTGCTAGACTGCCTAGCCAGCAAGCACCCTGCGGAGATGCTCCTGACTCCGAGACTATAGGCACACACTGTCATACTTGGAGTTTCATGCGGATGTTAGGGATTGAACTCATATTCTCATGCTTGCATAACAGTGCTTTACCAGCTGAGACATCACCGCGACCCATCCTGTAACCTAATGTCTTCTGATGACACCCAGGAAATAGTGACAGGCTAATGCATTAGCTTGTACTGAGGGTAAGACCTCAGATTTGTTATAGTCTCAACATAGGGTGCAGCGAATTAACTGAGCACCTATTATATGCAAGGAACTGAAGTAGCTTGTGGAATAATACGGTCTCTACCCTCAATACTTTCCACTGTCGCAGAAAATACAGCAAACTCCGCTCCCAATCAAACAAACAAGTAAAAAATATGTCAAGTTCTTTGCAGAGAGCGGGATACTCAGGGGGTAACACATGGAAGTTCCTTGGGGGGGGGTAGGTAAGGTGAGCCTCCCTCTTTCACCTGGTGCCAAGGAAGGATGAACTGTAATTAGCTGGTAAGAACTGGTGGTTGAGAATTCTAGGTAAGTGGGACAGCTTAGCCAAAGGCTCTGAGGTGAACTGAATCTAGTGTGACTAGAGCTGCTGATCCAAAAGCAGAGTGATATGAGTTTGCAGAGCTCCAGGTAAGCTCAGGGGGGCGGGCAGATTATCTAGGACCCCACAGCTCACCAGACAAGTCAGATCTTATTCTGGGGCTACCGGAAATGCGTGACATTCCAAGCCAAGGAAAGGTATCTCATTGCTTAGTGATTTCGGAAGTTGCTCCTACAGTGAGTGCGGTTGTGCTCACTTCTCGCTGTTCATGGCTGGCTGGGTGTTTGGGCAGAACTGGTTCGCTCTGGGGCCTGTGTTCCCAGTTCCCAACTTTATATCTTCAGGCCTGAATCAGCAAAGGTCTGGGAAGCTCCTTGTCACCACGGTTCTGTACAAGGGAACTTGTCTGTAAGGCCCCAGCTGGGGACACTTATCCTCATACTTCAACTTAGATGTCCTTTGGTATCCGGGTGACTTCTTCCTTCCTTTTCCCCAGTGTGGGCTTCTGGTTTCCTTTGTCCCTGTCACTTCTCTCACTGGCTTGTGATGGCCTATGCCATTAACCCCCCAGGTCCCCAGTGCCTGGTATACAGTGGATACTTGGCGAGATGTCCCAGAAGTGTGCTGATGTGTGCATGTGTAGATGCTTGACAGGGTAGAGACTCCAGAGTGAACAAAAACTGAAGTAGAGGCTACCTGACACTTACTTTTCCTGTGATCTTATGTTTGAAGCATTTTTATAGTTTTTCTGGGGGGGGGATGGTGAATTATAAAAGTACTGCCTTTTTCAGGCCCCTTCCCAATTATTGTCTTTGAATCAACATGACTTAAGTTTTTGTGTGGAAGAAACAGTGGCAATGAAGGCATGCTTAGGAATTCATTTTTATTATGGTTTTGTTTGTGGCAGTGCAGAGATTTGAAACCAAGGCACATGCCAGGCGACTACTATACCACCGAGCCCTTCCCATCTCCAGTAGTTGGAGGCTCACACTGTGCTTCTAGAACACACTGCCTCTGTGGGTTCCAGGAGAATGAGCATTTCTGCAAGGCAGGCTGCTTCTGCGGTGGAGACGGCAGAGGCCTGAGTCACTGGTATATTTAGCGAGATCTTCCGACACCCGTCTAACACTCTCCTTCTGTTTCCCGTCATGGGGTTTCCATGCTCCTGGCTGCTCTCGATGGGGAACGTTCTGATGATAGGTGTGTGGGAAAGAACTTCCGGACCAAACCAAACACTGTTCTTTCCCCACATTTCAGGCCAATTGCTATCATTGCTCCATCAAGATGTCTGCCCAACTATTAGGCTGATTATTTTTGACTCTCTCTCTCTCTCTCTCTCTCTCTGAGCTACAGCGTAGATGAGAGGAATCCTCTGAGGAGAATTGCTATTTCCAGCTTTGACAGGCAGGGAAGGTAATGACTGGGGATGGGGGTAATCTTCACACTACCTTTCTGTGTCTAGACAGGGAGAGGAAATGGGCGAAGACGCCATTACAAGGTAACCAGGTCCCCAGAAAGCTAGTGGTTCAGGGGAAGGAGACGCATTTGGCTAGAACCCAAGGAAATCCATGACTAAGAACACAGCTGTGGGAAGTCTGTGTTCTGACTTCAGCTCGCTGGTCTTGTGACCTTGAGAGGGTCCTTCTGCATCCTTAGCCTTGGCATCCTCCACCTCCACCACTGCGGCTATTCCATGAGCTGGGTGAGCTGAAGGACACCAATGGTATATGACAGGGGTGAATATGTGATCCTTCACTCTGTGCTATTGCTGTGGTGACCATCTCTCCATGCCTCCCATCCATAGCTGCTGGCTCTGTCAGGTACTTTCAGACTTTAACTACCAGAAAGTGAAAATGACGTCATTTCTCATCATGGTCTTCTCACGCTACTCCCAGATCTGTTTCTTGTTCCTTTCTTCTCTAAGTTAGTCTCTGCTGTTCTACTTCTCTCCCCTGTTGGGACCTAACATCACCCTAGAGATTTCCCATCTGTTGGGAGCTTCCTCTAAGACTTCCAGTAGACTAAGTTATGACATGGCTTTGGAGCATAGGTTGGCAAACTTTCCCTGTGAAGGGACAGATAGTAACTATTTAGGCTCTGTGGGCCATATGGTCCCTGTTGCAACACTCAGCTCTGCTGTAACAGTGGGAAAGCTGCCACACACAACATGCAAACAGATGAATGTGGCTGTGTGCCAATAAAACTTTATTTATAAAAACAGGCAGTGGGCCAGATTCGGCCCCTGGGCTACAGTGTGCCAACTCCTACTCTTGAACATTTGGCTAGCCTTGGAAGGGCCCATTTTTCCTTAGCAAAAGAATAAGGATCAACCTTAGACCTATGGTCACTACCCAAACTTTGTGATTTTATACAATTCTAAAGTGTGGTTCCTGAGAGAACTGTAGCCTGACATTCAGGTTAGATGGCATAGATCTTTCAAGAATAGAAAATTCATTGAGAAAGTCATGTGGGGCCCAAAGAGAAGTTCTACAACATACCAAGTAGATAAACAACATTTCAAGGTGCTTTCCTAAAGTCACAGGCTCCCATTCACGACTGCAGGCTGCAGGCCAGATGCAGTTCGATCATGCTGATCCTTACATTAGCCTTTGGGATGTGATCATCTCATCTTCCCAGACAGGAGGTTGAGGCCCAGGCAACTCACCCAGTTATAATGTGGGAAAGAAAATCTGGGGCTTAGTCCTGCTATCTGAGGTCCTTTCTTCATGAATTCACTAATTTCAGACCTGTCTAGTGAATCTTGAATCCACAGCGAACAGTGCCTGGGGTGACACAATGCTGTGTGAAGATGATGGCCAAGGTCCAGGAGGGAAGGCCATTCCCATATCTTGGGACCCTGAGGCCTCAGCTAGCTCTTCAGTGGAACAGCACAGTCACCTGCTGACTCACGCAGCTTCCGTGTGGGTAGGTATCAGTGGAAGATGAAAACTCGCAACCTCGGTAGTGGTCACTGCAGGTCTTTTCAATGTTAAAATTCCAAGGGCCTTCTAGAAGACGTGATTCTTTACATGTAATCACCCTTTTGGGGGTTAATATGCAGGCAGCGGAGGCAATTTGGGGTTAAACTTTAGCTTTTGTCTTCATACCTAGTGAAAAGCAGGCCTAAAACACATCTAAAGTGACAGGCATTGAATTAAAGCATTTTGAGATTTGCTTGCTTGGGAATAAATATATGACTTTTTTTAAAACATCTGTATCTTTTTCCCTGATGTATTTTTAAGTTAAAAGGAAAAAAAAACCCTTTCTTTATTTTGACGTATGCTCAATTTTTAAGACTTTAGAGCTGATATGAATGGCCAGTGTTTCTTGGCTCTGCTACACACTTAGAAATAAAAAAGGCTTTCTTTATTCCTAACAGGAGCCTGGGAGGTGATATTGACATCACCTCTGCTTTATGAGAAGGAAAGAGAGGCATTTACAAATCCAGCTATGCACTCAATGTGGTGATTTGAATGACGTGTGCTTATGGTCCTGTTGAGGAAGTCTGTCGCTGGGGATGGGCTTTGAGATTTCCAAACACTTGTGCCATTTGGAGTTCACTTTGGTTCCTGTTTGCTACTGGAGATGTGAGCTCTTAGCTTACAGCCCCAGGTGCCATGCTTGCCTGCTGCCACACTCCCCTGCTGAGACAGTGATGGACTCTTATCCCTCTGGAACCATGAGCCCCAAATAAACCCTTCTTTCTATAAGTTGCTTTCGTTATGGTGTTTTGTCACAGCAATAGAAAAGCAACTAATATACTCAGGTTGGACGCACAGTAGTTGGCCCCAGCTGTCTGATTCAGACACATGTGAGCATCCTCAGGCCCAGTAGTGACTTGCTGGCTTGCACAGAATTCCTGTGCAGTTAGAGCCAAAGGCAGAGACTATTCAGTTTGGCCCCACATAGAGTAGACACTGTCATTGTTGCTAACTCTTCCACAGAGAGGCCCCCGGTATGTCTATCCCACCCTTTATAGAGCTTCCCTTCAGGGACTGCAAACCTACCTAAGACGACTGTATTGAAGGAAACCATCTCCTTGTCCTTGCCGTCATTGTAGAAGGCTAGGTGCCACAGGCCCACATCCAAGTACTGCACAAACACGGCCTCATTCTGCACCAGAGTCTGGATGCTACGGCGTTCCCTGGGCGACTCGACCACACTCCACTTCTCCTTTCCATCCAGGCGTTCCATGAAGTCATACTGAGGAGCAGAGAGAGGGCAACGTGTAAAGCCAAGTTTGGACTTGAACCCTTAGCCAGCACTGCCCTCCTGCCCATCAGCCAGTGGAGAAGTGCTTTTTAACTGTGCTTTTGTAAAGTAATGTAAGTTGTGATGACAGTATCAGCTACAATTCATTACGCCTTTAATGATTAGTAATAACTTATTTTTCATGGTACTGGGGTTTGGACCCAGGGTCTGCAGATGCCAGGCAAGCACTCTGCTCCTGAGCTGTAATTCCATCCTTGTTGTATTTTATTTTGAGATGGAATCTGCTTGTTTTTGAACTTGTGATCCTTTGCCTCAGTCTCTCAGGTAGCTAGATTTATAGGTGCCTGACAATATTTCAGACTTAAATTTTATTTATAGTTTGTAATGCTGGGAACTAAACCTAAAGTCACAGGTATGCTAGACCAGCATTCTCCCACTGAGCTATAATTCTACTCTGTATTATTATGAATCCTGTTTCCATTGGTCACAAACTCTTATCGGTAGTTATAGAATTTAAAATATACAATACTTTAACTACAAGGATTCCCCTTTACACACACACTCTCTCTCTTTCTACCTCTCTTTCTCTCTCTGTCTCTTTGTGTGTGTGTATGTGTGTATATTTTGTTGGGCACCAAACCCAGGGCCTTTCCCATGCTAGACAAGTAAGTACTTTACAGGCCGAGTTGTGCTCCAGGTCTTGTCCATATTTTACAGGTACAGGAGATTAAAATTCAGAAAATCCAAGTATTTTGTTTAAGGTCACATACCTCCTAAACGGCAAAGCAAAAATTGGGACAAAGTTCTGTTCAATTATAATGGTTCTACCGTGACAGTGCCTGCCCTTAAGTTAACCAACATTTAAAGGTTGAACTCAGTTTCAGTGGAAACTGGCATGGAAGTTGCTAGAGATGAGTACAACACAAATCCGACAGCCCAGGTTTCCAGAGATGAGGGAAATGGAAGGATTCAGTGTTACCTAAGGCAGGCATGTTCTAAGTACCAAGTGAAATCTCAGGGCAGGCAAGTGGGAGCCACTGAAAACTCTGGAGCAGTGACTGATGTGATAAAAGACATTCTGAGGAATTAGTTTTTGGAGGTGGGATATGAGATATTCTATAGGGAGTGAAAGTAAGTAGGAAAACTGGTTTAGGAAGTGGAGATTACAGTCAGTCATGTGTGAGGTGAAAAGAGTTTGATGAGGGTGGTAAGTGAGGAGTAGGCACTCGAGGGACATTTGAAGGGAGAGAAGCCACGAGTTGCCCATGGGCTGGATAGGGAAGATGCAGGGGAAGGCAAAGAGGACTCCAATGTTTCTTCCTGTTGACAAGAAAATCGATAAACCCCCGGTAGAAATGGATGAATCTCACAGACTCAAAGTCACTGCACAGAGCAGTTCCTTGCACTCTGACTCCCAGAGAAGACCCTAAGTGCAGAGCTTCTGCAGATTAAAAACACTTCTGCAGGATCAAGCACTGTCTACTTTCCCCTCCATGAAAAGAGTTCTACATATATACAGCTTCATAGCTGGAAACTCCAGGAATTGCCTAACTTGATATATCCCATTGCCCATTTTCCATCAGAAACACGATCACTGCAAACACAAGATTTAGTAATCTCCAGCCAATGGCTCTGTTATTAGACAAACTCAGGTTTGAATTCTGATCCCACACTTGCTACTGTTTGACGTTGTGTCTGTTTTTATTCTCAGGGGTGGTGGCACCTGAAGTTCAGGAATACAGTTACAGGGATGACACAAGCCAATGCTTAGGGCGGTGCTTGGGGAGATAAGGAATTAAAAAGTACTTGTGACTGCGGGCCACCTACTTGCATGTCAAAAGGACCCCAGGGAAGCAGCACATGGCTCTAGCTGTTCATATGTCATGTTCATATGTCGAGCGAGACGGCTGGCTATTTCTGGAAGAAGAAATGGCTTGCATCTCAGTAAAGAAGTGTCTGTGTGGCGCTCCCCTCTGCCCCAAACTCCACTGGTCACCACTGTCCTTATGGGCTGAAATAAATGATTTGGAGGGATGTGACAAAGAGACAGTGCTTCCAGAGACCTTTGTAACCAAAGCATTTGTTCCCTAGCAACCTCGTAAATGTCCGACCATGAACACTAGTGTCTACAGACTGCTGTCAGTTAGAGCAATGGCTGTAACTTCCTTGGTGGCGAGGTGAGAAGAATAGACTTCATTTGGGGTCCGAGTTATCACCCTCATGAGGAAAAGTTTGGGGAAGGTGATTACTTGTGTGGAGCCATTGCTCATGACTAATTTGGGCATTAGTCATCTGGTGCAGAACCGGCTGGCCAGCCGAGGGACACGGAAATGGCTCAGGACTAGTGGCGGGTCTTGCTGTCCAGCCAATCAAATGACTAGGGAAGAAAGCATTTTTCAGAGCAGAGGAAGGGCATTTATTTTTGCCTGGCTCCTTGGAGTCCTCCTGTGGAGGTTTAGAGGGCAGTTTTCATTTAGGGGAAATCTGCCAGCCGTGGGCTCTCCAACAAGGCTGGTGGGATGGGAGGGTGAGAGGAGATACGGTGGCCCACACATCTCACTTCTGTATCCCTTTATGTAGTTCATCATTTCCTAAGCTCTTAGCTTACTCCCTAAATGACACAGTTGTTCTTAAAGCCCATCATTAGTTCACACAGAAGGATGCAAGCTGCAGGCCCGGGGACTCGGTGGCTGCTGGAGTGTTTAGAGTGACAGCTCCAGGGTTCGCTTGCCTGGGTCAGGCTCTGAGCTCTGCTCTCCACTTGCTTGCTGGCCTTTTGTGGAAGAGATCAAAGGCCTGTGCCTCTGACTTCTTGTCCTTGCAATAGGCATGACAATGGTTTCCATAGCAAAATTCAGCTCTAAGAAATAGCTGGGCTGATATATGTGGTGCCTGTAACTGTGAGTGCTCTGTGTGTAAACTGTGTGGTTGCAACTTCAGCTATCTTTATTAGAAGTCACTCCCCTGCCAAATCTGCCTGGGGCAGAGACTGATCCATAAGTGTTTGTTAAATATCAAATGAATAAAATAGCAAATTTGTAAATGCATGATACGGAGGGAAATAAAATTGGAATGAAGTAAAAGTTTTGTCTTTGAAGATTATTTTGTTTCCATTTTCTATAGTGTTGTCTTAAATGGGAGAGGAGAGGAGGGGAGGGGAGGGGAGAGTAGAAGGGAGGAGGGGAGGGGAGAGTAGAGGAGAGGAGGGGAGGGGGAGAGGAGAGGAGTGGAAAGGAGAGCTATAGGCAGCCTGCCATGACTAGTCAGAACATGCATGTGATTGGGGACTGTGGGCCAGGAATCTGAAAATTCATAAGCACCATCAAGATTTGAGAGACGCTCAGGACTGTGCTTCCCAGTTCATGAGCGTGGTAAACTGTGTGTAGGCTTTCTCCCTTATTTTGCCTCATTTCCCTTCCTTCTTTGACAGTGTAACTTTTGGTGGCCTCTGTGGCAGAGATCACTAGGGTTCTATAGTCCCTTTACTGTTAGTGGGACACATGATCATTTAGGATAATGGAGCACAGGCCACAGAATCCTTCTGATGCTGTCATTAGGTGCCCTGTGAATCTCTCACACACCCCTCTCTCTTTTTCTGAGCATGGCAGGCCATGGTACAACCTAAGCCAGCAGTGCCCAAGATAGCTGTGGTTTGGATGTGACCATTGGCACCTGGAGAAGATCCTGGAATTGCTCCAGGAACTATCTATCCATAACTGCTGGTGACAACAAGCCTCTGAAATGGTGACCTGACCCTTCTGCAGGCTTCTTGGATTCCTCAGCTCCATTTCCCTTTTCCTTTCCTGTGTACTCCCCAAGATGGCAGCAGATTCCAGCCTTGTTCTCATTTCTCATCAGGCAGAAGAGGACGGGTTACCCATGAGAATGTGGAGTCATCCGTTGGTGCAACTGTAACCCTATTGTCTGTAGAGTGCCTCTCCCAGTTTGCCCCTGGAGCATCCCAGTCGACACACCTGGTCCTCTTTTAGCCAAACATCTGGCTTCTCTACTCACAGGCTAATACAGCCTAAGCATCATTCGTTCCTGCCCTGATCCAGGGAAGGGACAGAAACTCAAGGCGGGTCTATGGAGCCAAGTGTGGAGACTGCAGGCTAGGGCAGGGCCCAGGAGCCAGCAAGGATCTGTGAGGCAGGGTGGCCTGCTGGCTCAGGGTGCCTCTGCTCTCTCGGATGTGGCTTCAGACAGAGATCTGCCAGTATACTTGGCAGGCGGGTGACGCTATGAGGTCAGCATTTCCAGAAGCCTGGCTAGAGTTCCATCTTCACTGGGGACTGATAACTCAGGTTAGGACCCACTCGTTCCTCTGCTCCAGGAACTTGTGGTAATCCATCCAGGAAATGGAGACATTCAGGCACTATGATCTGCTCAGCTGGCTATAAAGGTCACTACATGACACATTCTAACAGGTCTACAGTTCCCTGTAGGGCATTAGGTGTACATAACTCAGCCATGACAAAAGAGACACAAGTGGCCTCTGTCTCTTTCACACCGGGGAGAAGAAGGGGAAACAATACAATAACCTGGAATAGACAACGTCCCTCTTCCTCAAAGCTCTCTGTCTTCCTCCTTCGTCCATCTGTCTGTCCGTCCATCCCTCCCTGCTCTCTTCTCCTCTTCACTGCCTTTCCTCCTCCCCTCCTTTCTTCTTTGATCCCTCCCTTCCTCCCTCCCCCTCTCTCACTGCCTTCCCCCTCCTTCCCTCTCTCTCTTCCCTTTCCTGCTCTCTCACTGCCTTTCCCCCTGTCTCCCCCTCTCTTTCTCTGACCTTGAAGAAATAACCCCAGCTGACATGCAATGAGAGGGCTGTGCCTGTGAGCCATCAGTCATGCCCGAAAGTGGCATGAAAATGCAACTTTTACGAGAGCTGGAGTGGCAAAGAAATAAACCACAGTAAATATTTGACTGATCCAATTATAAATCTCCCCAATTCTTGGCAGAGAGAGAGGAAGAATGGTAATTAAGATAACTTAGTGGGTTTCCAGAGGAGCTGGTGGAAAGAGGAGACACCTGCACTGGCTGAGCCTGAGGGGGGGGGCTGTCACTTTCCCAGAAGGGAAAGCAGCCATCCACACACAGGGAGCACACAAGCCCCCAGGTTGCTGCTGGAGGCCTCCAGAATCCGCACTTGCCAAAGAGGGCAAGGTTAAAGACAGACCCATTGCCCTTCCGGAAGATGTTATTACTGGGTCCAGGACCCTGGGAAACGGGAAAATAACTTTTCTGTCACTTGGAATGTCTGCTTGCTGGGGGTTGATGCGACTGGGAAGAGCAATAAAGGGTGACATTTCCCAGAGCTAGCCTGCCACTCTGCAGCTCCCCTGGCAGCATCCTTTGTCTCCTCGGATGCTGTCTCTCCCTCTGTTGTCAGGGCATATGCAGCAGGTGGTGGGATTGTGTGGGGGTTAGCACATGTGAGCTGTGGCTGCTTGAAGCCCCCTTTACCATGTAGTCTGGCTGCATTCAGTGGCCAGAATGACTTGGCACAGAAGGTCATTCAAGCCTTGTGCATCTGTCTCTGATGCCAGCCATTCCTGTGCCAGCGGATGCCTCATGTGGGCTCAGCACAGCCTGTCTACTGGCTTTCCCAGGGGCTGCATGAAGAGGGAAAGGTGGAAGGGGCCTTGGCTGAATCAGGGGTGGGGATGGGGGTGGGGATGAGGATGGGGGTGGGGATGGGAGGTAAGTCCTGCTTGAATAGGCCTGACTATGGGACAAATCAGTCTTAGAGAGCTGAGTCAAAGGCAAGAGGATAAAGGAGGATAGCTCCTGGGCCACAGTGAGGAGGCATTCCTGAACTCCCATACAGTTAACTGGGCTGCTTTTCCAGATCAGGTAAGAGTCGAGCCCTTTGGAGCTGGTGTCCTCGACACTGGAAATCAGGTAGGGTTCACCCAGGAGGGTGGAGCTCTTGATTCACTACTACATAGCTTTTCACAGTGGCAAAGGAGTTGTCAAAAGTAGGAGGAATTCATTGTCATTTAGCCTTGCTTTGTTGTTGTTTTGCTTTGTTTTGTCTTACTATGTAGGCCTGGATGTCCTGGAACTCACTCTATAGATCAGGTAGGCCTTGAACACACAGAGATCTGCCTGCCTCTGTATCCCTAGTGTTGGGGTTAAAGGTATACGACGATACCACACCTGGCTTTCCAAAAATAATATTTATCTTATTTTTAATTATGTGAGTATGTGAATCTGTGTGTGTGTGTGTGTGTGTGTGTGTGTGTGTGTGTGTGTGTGTTTATACATGTGCCTATGGAGGCTGGAAGAGGGCTCCCTAGGAGTGAGAGTTACAAGAAGCTCTGAACTGTCTGGTATGGGTGCTGGGAACTGAACTCAGGTCCTCTGGAATATCAGTAAGTACTCTTAACCTCTGAGCCATCTTTTTAGCCCTGCTCTTCTGTTATTTTGATTTTTTTTAATCTTACAGTGTAACCCAGGACAGACTGAAATCCTTGGTTGTGTGATTTGAGTAAGAATTGTCCCATTGTAATGGGTATTTTTCTGTCCTGCCACCCAGCTCCCAAATAATGACATGGAGACTTATTAATAATTATGAAAGCTAGGCCTATAACTTAGGTGATGGGGCAGTCCTTCCTTATATAAGTCCTTATAAAAATATATTAGTAATTATGGGTTAATTATTAAGTCAGAGCTAGCTATTACAAAACCATAGCAAATGGCCAACAGCTTTATAATTAATATAGCGTCCTGCATGCTCATTTGGGACTGATGTGGCTCAGGGAGCAGGTTGGCAAGAAGACTACACATTACACTTAGGCTTATCTCTAACTAGCTCTTATAACTTACATGAACCCATTTTCTACTAATCTATGTTTTGTCATGTGGCTTTTTACCTCTCTTTCACTCTGTATATCTGACTCCCTCTGTGCCTTCTCTGCACCTCGATTGTCTCCTCCTACTTCCTCTTTTTTCCTGGAAGTCCCGCCCATACCTCCTGCCTAGTTATTGGCTGTTCAGCTCTTTATTAAACCAATCACAGCAATATATCTTCATACACGGTACAAATATCCCGTAACATCCAATGTTCTTATACTTTTGAATGCTTGGTCCTTAGTTGGTAGAACTGCTTGGGAAGGATTAAGAAGTGTGTTCTTGTTGGAGGAGGTGTGTCACTGGGGGTGGGTTTTGAGGTTTTAAAACCCCATGACATTCCCAGTTATCTCTTTCTGCCTCATGCTTGTGAACCAGACAGATGCTCTCAGCTACTGTCCTAGCTCCATGCCTGGCTGCTGCCATTCTTCCTGCCATGATGGTCATGGACTCTAACCCTTTGGGACTGTGATCCCAAACATTAAATATTTCCTTTTAGAAGTTACTTTGGTCATGATGCCTTGTTTGTAATAGAAAAGAAACAGAGACAATGATTTCCTGTCTTCACCTCCCAAGTGCTAAGATTATAGATGTGTGCCAACTATGCCTGGCTTCTGGCTGGCACTTGTGTCAGCTGTAGTGACAAATGTTGACGGGTGTTATCTCATTTTATGTTCCTAAAACCCCTCCTTGCCTTTGCTCTTTATCTTTGGAAGGAACAATGGCTGCTGCAGGCTTAGAGAATGCATCTTATATCCTGGAACAGGGAGGGCGGCCAGTTCAAGACTTGAATTTGATTTTCAGGAACCAAGACAACTACAGGCAGCTGCTACAAGTTTTCCAAGAACTAACTCTAGCTGCCAGCCTAGCCGGTAGCTGGCCTGGTTTGTGGGTACTTTCATGATTCCATTGAAGGAAGATCTCAGCTGAAAGCATGCCTGGGAAGCTGTGTTGTTTTTTTCTGGACACTGGTCACACCTGAACTGTAGCTTCTCTGGGATCCAGCCCTTTTCCAGCTCCCTTCTCTGTCTTCCATGTGTTCTAGCCACACTGTTTGCTCTCTTCCTATAATACATCAACGCATCCCAGCCTAATGGCGTTTGCACCAGCTGCTCCCTCTGCATGGCTGCCCTTCTTCTGCCCACACAGCTGTCTGTTGCTTGTCAATCCTGTCTTTGCCTACACATTGCAACTTCAGGAAAGATGCCTCTGACCACCCACTCTAAAATACGTTGATTTGTTTCCATTCTCAGCAGAAGCTCATTACTCTGAAAAAATCTTGTTATTCACCAGTTTAGAGCTCATCTCTGTCTTCTTGGATATGAGCTCCTGAAGGGTTGAGTTTATATCTAGGGACAGAACATATGTGGTGGCCTAGTGGGGGTAAGTATACATAGGGTGTGTGCACTTAAAAAATAAAGCATACCCATCCACCACACCATCCTGGGACCATGTAGCATCCTGCACCTGACCTCAGATAGGGACCCCCAGCGTAGTATCTACCCCACCTATATCTACCTGAGGATAATGAGGCATCCTGTGACCCACCCCTACAGAACACTGCTCACTCTTACTGTGATCTAGCTCCTGCCACCCAAGTACTACTGGTAGACCTCAATAAATTGTCTACAGACTTAAGAAGATTGCCTGCAACAACCTACTAAGCCTGTGAGTCTGCTCCTTGGCTCAGAAGTTGCACCTGTCTGGTTAATCTGGGACCTCTTCTGATACCTCATTCACATATCAATATATAGTTGCTACAAGACTGAACTTCAAGTACCATTCAGCTGGTCCACAACTAGAAAAGTTGGGGAAACAGCTAAGATTCAAACGCCCATTCTGCTGTAGAATAATGTTCTTGTACACTGTCATTCAAATTGGTTTAATAAAATGCTGTTTGGTCAGGAGCCAGGCAGGGTGACCAAACTAAGGGTGATGGGAAGGAGAAGGGCAGAGTCAAGTGACACCAGCCAGATTTGGAAAGAGCAAGATGGACATGCTGTATTGAGAAAAGGTACCACAATGTGGCAAAGCCTAAATAAGGAATATGGGTTAACTTAAAAATGTAAGAGCTAGTTAATAAGCCTGAGATATTTGGTTGAGAATTTATAAATAATATTAAGTCTGTGTGTGGTAATTTGAAAGCAGCTACTGGGACAGGGAACAGGTGGTCAGGATAAGAAACTACCAGTAACACACTCAACAAAGGTAAGGGCAGATATCCAAACCAATAACCACCAGTCCCCTAAGTAAAGATGCCTAGGTCCCACTGCAAAAATAAAAATGTTGTAACATGTCTTCTCCATAAATTAGTACTCCCATTATAATGTTTCCTGAGAAAGACAACTTAGCTGATACAAAAGACACTGATTTCAAAATATTAATTATAAAAATGTTAAAAGAACTCAAAGAGAATAAGAATAAATATCTCAACAAAGACAGAAAAGTACAACTAGTTGGATAAAATAATGAAAACAATTTAAAATATAAAAACAGATTTTTTTGGTTTTTTTTTGAGACAGGTTTTCTCTGTATTGTTTTGGAGTCTGTCCTGGAACTCACTCTGTAGACTAGGCTGGCTTCAAACTCACAGAGATCCGCCTGTCTCTGCCTCCTGAGTGCTGGGATTAAAGGCGTGCGCTACCAATGCCTGGCAAAACAGAATTTAATAAAGAGATAGAATCTCTGAAGAAAAGCAAAACTTAAATAAAACTAAATGAAAAATTCAGAAACAAAAGGCTCAGTCAGAGGATCAAATAGAAGAGAGAATATCTGGTCTTAAAGACCAGGTAGTGAATTGGATCACCCAGTTAAATAAAATGTTAAAACTAAACAAACAAGCAAACAAACAGAACTAGGAATGGAACATGCAGAAATTCTGGGATGCTATAAAAGACCACACCTATGCATGTATAAATGAAAGAGAAGAAACCCAGTTCAAAAGCACAGAAAATATTTTCAACAAAATCATGGGAAAAAGGCACTTCTTAAATCTTGCTCCTTATATCAGTGTGCTAGAGTAATACAGAACACCAGACAGACAGGCCAGATAGTTTCCATGTCACATAATAATTAAAAAACTAGGTGTACAGAAAAAAAGAAAAGATACTGAAATCTTAAGAGAGAAAGACCAAGCCACAAGTAAGGCAGGCCATCACAATAACACCTTATATTTCAATGGAGATATTGAAAGCCAGGCAGCTTAGACTAACGATCAGTTATGAAAGACCACAGATGCCAACCTAGATCACTATACCCAGTAAATATATTAATCATTGGGGCTGGACATATGGTTCAGTAATTAAGAGTACTGGCTGCTCTTCCAGAGGTCTTGGATTCAATTTCCAGCACCCACATGGTAGCTTACTCCTGTGTATAACTGTAGTCCTATGGGATCTGATATCCTCTTCTGGTGTGCAGATATATATGAAGACAAAAATGCATATACATAAAATAAATAAATCTTTAAAATATGTGACTCATAATCACAGGAGAAAGACAAACTTCTATGATAAAATAGATTTAAGGAATTTATGTCCCATTAAGTCAGCTCCACAGAGGATACCAAAAGGAATACTTTTGTCTTAAGAAAAGACAAACACGGGCTGGAGAGATGGCTCAGAGGTTAAGAGCACTGACTGCTCTTCCAGAGGTCCTGAGTTCAATTCCCAGCAACCACATGGTGGCTCACAACCATCTATAATTCAATCTGGTGCCCTCTTCTGGCATGTAGGCAGAACACTGTATAGGTAATACATAAATAAATCTTTAAAAAAAAAAAAAAGAAAAGACAAACACACCCAAAAGAGCATGAGGAATAAGTAAATAATTCCAGAACAGTTAATCAGAAGATGTCTAAGAAAACACCACCACAAAAATATCAGAAGTTAATAAATACTGTTTAATAACAACTCAATACTAACGGTCTCAATATCTTCATTTGAAAGCCATAGACTAACAAACTGGGTTAGAAAACATGATCCATCTTTTTGATACTTTGAAGAAACATACTTAACCATTAATAGATACCACATTAGGCTAGAAAGATAGAAAAAAGTACAGCAGACAGAGCTATTTTACTATATGACAAAATAAACTTCAAGGCCAAACTAGTCACAAAACTAGTCAGAAGATAGACAAAAGGACGCTTCATAACAAATAAATGAAAATTCTACCACAAAGATACCACAATTCTAGACATTTATGCACCACATTTCATAAAAGAAACACTATTAGCTCTAAGATCACAGATTGATCCCAACACAGTGGTGGTGGGTGACCTCAGTACCCAACTCCCAACAGTATACAAGTCATCCAGACAAAATTAATAGAGAAATCCTGATGTCAAGTGACATCAGAAATCAAACAGACCTAACAGACTTTTACAGGACATTCCACCCAAACACTAGAGATGCACTTCCTTCTCAACAGTCCCTGGAACTTTCCCCAAAAATCAGTCACAGAGTGGCACACAAAGCACGTTTCAGCAAATGAAGAAAAATTGAATCGTATTGTGTGTTCTTTCTGACCACCAAGGAATTGGATTTGCATAACAACAGCAATAGGAACTGCAGAAAGTACACAAACTACTGGAGACTAAACAACATGCCATTGAATGGAAGAAAGAAATCAAGAAAGAAATTGTTAAAACTTCTAAAACTGAATGAATATGGAAGTACAACAGGTCAAATGTCTGACACACAATGAAGGCGGCTCTAAGACGGAAGTTTACAGCAGCAGATGACCACAGAAAGTGAGAAAGTTATCATATTAGCAACCTAACAATACTGTTGGAGGCCTAACAGAAACAAGTACAAACAGCACACTAAAAGAATATATGAAGAGCTGACTGCTCTTCCAGAGGTACTGACTTCAATTCCCAGCACCCACAACCATTTACAAGGAGATCTGGTGCCCTCTTCTGGTGTGCAGGCATAAATACAGGTAGAACACTGTATACATAATAAATAATTTTTAAAAAGTATATATGAGAATAAATAAACTTAGAGCTGAAATAAATGAAATAGAAAAAATTACAAAGAATCTATGAAATGAAGAGCTGTTTCTTTGAAAAGATGAACAAGATCAACAAACCTTTGGCAAAAGTTAACAAAAGAACAGGAGTGAGGACCCACATTAGTGAAATCAGAGATGGGAAAGGAAACATTAGAGTAGATACTGACGAAATCCAGAGACTTTTAAGGATAGACTCTGAAACTTCCACTAAATTGGAATATCTAAAAGAATGATGAATTACTAGATATGTATGACCTATACAAATTAAATGAAGATGGAATAAAGAATTTAAACAAACTCATAAGAATGAGTTTGTTTGATGAACACATCAAAAAGATTATTTACTATGATCAAATTGACTTCAACCCAGATATGTAGAAACAACTGAACACATATCAATCGATAGATACAATCTGCCACATAGACAGATTCAAGGACAGAAACCATGTGATCATCCCATGAACAGCAAAAAATGTCTTTGACAAAATTCAACATTTCCTCATGATAAAAGTCCTGAGAGAAGATAGGAATACAGGGGACAAATCTCAACATAATGAAGGCAATATACAACAGTCCCACAGCCAACATCTTATCATGTTCATGCTAAATGGAGAAAAACTCTTAAGAATTCCCACTAAAGTCAGGAACAAGATCAGGATGTCCACTCTCTCCATTCCTGTTCAACATAGTGCTTAGGTTTTAACTAGAGCCATAAGAAAACTTAAGGAGATCACAGAAATACAAATAGGAAAAGAAATAGCCAAAACATCCTTGTTTGCTGTTGATATGGTGCCATTATATTCAATACTCCACTGGAAAACTGAAGTGGACGGACTGGTAGCAGTCCTAACCTTAGGGCAAGCCTGCACCCTCATAAACCTTAAATTTAGTTATGGGTTGTGGTAAGACAGTGATTCCCCCGAGGAATGGGGTAACAAGAAAGGAATTCTATCTGACCGGGTACTACCTGTCCAGAGGGACTCTACTGTTAAAACTAAGCTACCCCAGACTCCAGAAAACAGGCATGAGCTACCAATGTGAGAGCCCCAGTTTAGGCTGATGCAACCCCAAGGTTGAGAGACAGTGCTGGAAGCAACTATGAAAAAAAGAAAAACAAAAAAACGGGAGGCCTGGGTGCTGGCAAGCTATAAACAGTGGATTAACAGGAGGCTTGGCTCGGGCAGTCAAGGGCATAATCCATACTTGATGGCCAGGAGTCAGCTTCCTGCTCCACCTGTCTGCTTAAGAGGCTGGGAACTCAGAAGTTCCCGGTGATTAATACTTAAGAGATCCTTGATGTATGAAGACCTGCCATCCTTACCTGCACAGACAGAGTGGTTACTTCCCAGACTCCCAATGTGGGAGTCACCCTGAGTTCAGACATTAGACTCCTCAGGTATATGGCCCAGGGAGTCTCAGGGAGGAGAGGGAAGCTGCCCAGCTCAGGGCTGCATATCTAAGGAAGGCCAGCAGAGGCACAAGGCAGGGAAGCTACTACAGGCACTACAGGCAGCCCAGCCAACATCAGACACTTCTCCAGCTCTGCACCAGCATGTGCCAGAGAAAGGACGAGAGCCTAGAAGATAACTGGTTCCCATACTCTCCACCCTCCTGTAAATAAAACAGAAGCTTCTGGTCTCTAGAGTCAGGAAGGAGCGACTCCCACACTTCTGTTTACAGTCTTCAGTTGTCTTTAGCCTCTGTGTTCACCCTCTTCCCTTTTAACCACACTTTCAGCAGGGTTTTTACTGTATAGTATTTAAAAGTATTAATATTTAAAAATGATTTTTACATTTTCTTCCTTCAATTCAATTCATATACTTTCCTAAACACCATTTTCATTATTAGGAAACCTTCTCCCCTTTCCTTTAAATATTTTGTTCCTTTTCTGTTTTCATTTGTAAGGTTCCCTGTTTTATACTATACTTTTATCAGTATTTGGAATTAATTTTTTAAAATCTTCAGATTTCTATTTTTAATTCCTTCTTATATTTATTCAATTTCTTTTTGAACTTTCATGTGATTGGGGAATCTTTTTGTTGTTTGTTTTATTCTTCTTCATAATATCTTGCTCTGTTCTCTTTCCCTCAAAATAGTCTCCATTTTTCTTTATACTCTACATGTCCCCTTCCTTTATTTCATTCACTTACTCTTTTTACATTTATCTTACATAACGTTGAATTTCATAGCACATTCTGCATTCATTTTTACCATTTTCTTTGTTGTGATCATAAAAAGTGGGACATTAGTCAATTATAAATGTATTTTTCCATCAGACTTCTACAGTTTGGTGTTGTATGCATAGTCATTCATTTTCTCCTCTCTGAGTGGCAGTGGGGAATAAGAACTAAGTCAAGAGCACTCGATAAGAAGATCACCCAATAAAACCAGAAGAGATAGTTTAATAGAAGCACCAACCACAACACAGAATACAGGAAACATGAAGAAAGATTATTCCTCCCAAAGACACTAATTCCTCAACCATCAGATTAAAAGATGCTAGAACAGGTAAGACGCCGGATGAAGAGTCTACATGTTTACTGGTAAAACTGATCAGCAACTGCAAAGAGGTTGTACAGAAGCACATGAATTCAATCCAGGGTACAGAGAGGAAAGTCAGCAACATAGATGAAAGGACAGCCAACACATGAGGTAATCAGACACATGCACGGAACTGCCAGCATCATGGGATAAAAACCTAGCCAAGAAGTTTGAAGAAAGGAAATGTAAAACACAATTAGTTAAATAAGAATCACAGTGAAAAGCACTACCAGAAGAAGACTTGACCAAACAGAACAAAGACAATCAGGGATGGGGGAACAAGGCTAGGGAATATTACATTTAAAGAAAGAAAATTAAAGAGTACAACCACAGCATCTAAGTACTCTGGGATACAATCAAGAGACCAAACTTAGAAATCTAAAAGATAGAGAAAAGTGCTGAGTTAAAATTAAAGGCATAGAGATTATATTTAATAAAATTATAGCAGAAAAATTACGTAAATTTGGAGAAAGAATGGTCATCCAAATACAAGAAGCATTTAACATACCATAGACATGATAAGTGAGGATGTAGGGAAAAGGGACCAGTCAAAGAAACACACCCTGAGCAGAGCCAAAGAAACACACTTTGGCCCTGCAACCAGAACTAAAGAAATGCACCCTGACCCTGAAACCAGTGCCAAAGAAACAAACTTTGTCCCTGGAATCTGAGTCAGTGAAAGAAATGCACCCTGGCTCTAAAATTAGAGCCAAAAGGCTAAAAAGGACCAGAGAAACAAACACACTTTGGCTCTGAAACCAGAGCCAAATCTGACCCTAATCCTGTGCAGAAAACTAACCAATCCTCAAGCAGAGCTCTAGCCAATCTGAGCTCAGCACTAAAATTTGACCAATCCCCACCCTGGAAGCCCTATATAAGACCTGTGTCTATTCAGTTTGTGTCTGTTCGTACTACCAGGCTGTCCTCTGCCACTCTGGCAGAGGGCAGCCACTCCTGGATTCTTCTCTTTTGCGGCGGCGCCGGAGCAGAGGTGACCCTGGGCAGAGCAGAGCAAGCAGGGCTGTAACATTTGCCCGGGAAACCTTCCCTTGGCAGAGCCGAGTTGTTACACTCTGCTCCCTGCTCTCCGCTTTCTGCTCTCCAGGAGCATAGCTGAACTGTAGCAACTTCGCTAAGAAACCTCCTGCAGAGCAAAACTGCTACACTGGGCGAACATCCCCAGCTAGAAGACCCTGTCTTGCTGGAGCGGAGCGGATACACTGGGAAAGCCTTTCCCTGAAGCAAGGCTGTAAGCTGCTAAGCTTACTGCAACCTGTGGTGGTCCTTGGCTCCCAAGCTCCAGGATACCTTTCCACCTGAGCTGTGTACCACTCAGATACCTGACCCACTCCTGTTCCATCCGGATCTGACCTGAAATGCCTACAGAGGAGTCTTCCCATGAGGCTCTATAGTAAAATGTTAAAAGGAATCAATATTAACAACTACAAAGGAAGAACAGCAACTTACCTACAAAGGTAAGCTCATTAGAATAGTATCAGATCTCTCCTCAGCAACCCTAGAATCCAGGAAGTTATTAAACAGTAAATTTCAAGTCTTGAAAGTAGATAACTGCTAAAGAAATCTATCCTTTGAAATAGAGAGAAAAATAAGACCATTTCTAGACAAGCACAAACTAAGGACATTCACAACCAAGTGAAAGCTAGTAAGAAGGCAATCTCATACTGATTAAGGGAGCAATCTCCCAAGAGGACATTGCTATTTTAAAAATATACACTCTAAGCCTGTGCACATGTAATATCATAAAACAAACACTACTAGAGGTGAAGTCACAGGTTAATCTTAGCACAATAATAGTGGGTGACTTCAACACCCTGCTTTCACCAATATACAAGTCATCACAAAAAAAAGAGCAAAACATCTACATTAAATGATTAAATCATAGATTAAGTAGATTTAACAGACATCTACAGAACTTTCCACTACAATATTGCAGAATATACACTTTTCTCAGCAGCCCATGAAACTGTCTATAAGATAGAGCATATATTAAGACACAAAGCAAGTCTTAATAGATATGGAAAAACTGAAATATTACTCATAGTCTATCTGATCATAATAGAATAAAATTAGGAATCAATAGCAAGAGAAAAATATAGCATATATAAAAATTCAAGGAGATTAATTCCTTGAGAGTTTGTGTTTTTCTGTCTTTTTTCTCACTTCTGGGGACCAAGTCTTGGGACTTTAACTTGCTAAGGAAAAACTCTAGCACATAGTGAAACCTTCAACTCCTGCACATGGAGATGAAATAACATTCAATTATTGAATGATGAGCAGGTAACTGAAGAAATCAAGAAAGAAGAAATTGAAGGGTACTATGTAGGCTCTGAGGGGAGAAAGAGCACAACTGGATCTTGTGCAAAAATGGCACTACCATTATTGGGTTAACTAACTGTTCTTCAACTTGACTTTACACTCACTGCAAGGAGGAAAGTCATGTTTGGTATTGTAAATCTGATTTAGAAAACATGATGAGGGTGACCATATGCCCTGGCAGGGAACTGAACACAGTTGTTTAGGTAAACTGACGTATTGTTAAGCTGCCATCTAAATGTTTATAATATTTAACCAGAGACAAAGACTACTCTAATTCTTAATCAGTGAGGCCTCTTCCAGTGAATGATGGAGAATGAAGAAAATCATGACTGCACAAGTTGGTGAGCAGAAGTGATGTATGAATGCTTATCAAAAGACGTTTATTTATTCCATCCTCTCTAAGTATCAGGGAACATTGCACAAGAAGGGAAACAGTGATTGTAAGAGCCAGAAGATAAGAAAATGGGTTGTAAAATGTCATTTTCTGACAAGACATAGCCATTACAATCATGAACTCATACCAACTGTGGATAACTACACTAGGTCTACAAAAAAAGGGTCAGACATGGATAGAAGAGGCCTTACACTTACTGCTTAATTATTTGTACTGATGGATACAGGGAGCAGGGAAATAATTGCTTTCAGGTCTCTGCCCACCAATGACTACATCAGGTTCCACCAGACACTTCTAATCCAATGAATTAAACAGGTCACAAAAAACTCTGAAAGTCATGTACCTGGGAAAGGGACTAGCTTGATAAAAGTTGTTGGGGATGGGAAGTAGATAAGATGGGGCAATGGTGAGGAACGTAATCAGACAGTATATGTGTACATATGACATTATCAAACAACAAAATTAATTAACATTGCTGTATGGAAAAGATTAGGAAATAAATTAATGAAATAGAGGTGAGAAAACATATAAGGAATTTACAATGCAAAAAAAATTGATCCTTATAAATTACAAACTCATAGCCAAACTAAGCAAAAAAGGAGAAACCACAGTAAAAAACAATTGGAGATAAAGTTAGAACCATCATAACAATCACTGAAGAAATTCATAAACTAACTATGACATATCTTAAAAACATATATTACACTGAATTGGAAAATTTACATAAATGGATGAACTTCTAGATGCATATGATCTACCAAAATTAAACCAAGACGAGATAAATAATTTAAACAGATCTATAAGAAGCAGTGAGATTGAACAAGTAATAAAAAATTTCCCAACTATAAAAAGCTGGGGCCCAGATGGATTCATTGCTGAATTCTACCAGATCTTCCAAGAACTGACACCAAAGCTTCTCAAGCTATTCCACAAAAACAGGAAAGGAAGGAGCAGTACCAAACTCTATTTATGAAGACGGTATTATGACGAAACCCAAAATGTATAAAAACATAACAAAAAAGAAAGTTAAAGACCAATAATCCCAATGAATGTAGATACAAAAACTTTTAACAAAATACCTGCAATTTTAATTCAAGAATATACATCAAAATGTTACTTTTCATGATCAAGCAGGCTTTGACAAAGGGTGTGGGAATGGTTTAACAAATACAAATAAATAAATGTAATATACCACATAGATAGACTCAAGGGCTGAAAGCACATGGTCATCTCAGCAGATGGAGAAAGGGTTTTCTAAGAAAATCCAACACCCCTACATGATAAAAGTTCTCAAGAAACTCAGAATACAAGGAACATACCTTAACATAATAAAGACTATGTCAAACTTAGAACAACCATTGTATCTAATGGGGGAAAAACGCAAAACACTCCCACTGAAATCAGGAATAAGACAAGGGTGTCTACTTTCCTCTTATTCAATATAGTTATAGAACTCTCAGCTACAGCAATCAGACAAGAGAAGCAAATAAAAGATATTTTAATAAGAAAGTAAAAGGGAATGCCCCTCCCCCATATTTGAGCTCTTGGTTGGTAGAACTGTTTTGGAAGGATTAAGAGGTGTAGCCTTGTTGGAGGAGGTGTGGCACTGGGAGCAGGCTTTGGGGTTTAAAAAGCCTGTGCCATTCTCTATTAGTTCCCTCTCTTTGCCTCATGGTTGTGTCTCAACATGTAAGCTCTCAGCTAATGCTCCAGTGCTATGCTTTCTGACCTGCTGCCACGCTTCCCATCATGATGGTCATGGACTCTAACCCTTGGAAATGGTAAACTCTCAATAAACTCTCTCTTCTTTAAGTTGCCTTGGTTGTGTCTTGTCACAGAAAGAGAAAAGTAACTCAAACAGCATTCTTATTTGAAGATGTTATAATTCTATATACAAGAGACGCCTAAGATCCTCTTTTTCAAAGAAACTCTTAGATCTGACAAAAAACTATGAGAAAAACTGGCAGGATAAAAAATTAACATAACAAAATTAGTAGCCTTCATATATTCCAATAACAAACAGGTTGAGGACAAAATTGGGGAAACAATCTCACTAAAAATCACCTCAAAATGTTCTGGGAATGAACTACCCAAGGATCTGAACAATCTCCATTGTTAAAATTTTAAAAACACTTGAGAGAGAATTGAAGGAGACATGAGAGGATGGAAAGACTTCCCATACTCATGTATTGGAAATATCAACTCTGTAAAAATAACCACCTTACCAAAATATCTCATCAAAAGCAATCTGCATATTCAATAAACTCTCCATCGAAATGTCAAAACCACTTTTCACAGAAATAGAGAAATAGTCTCAAAATTCATTTGGAAGCAAAAAAGAACTCAGGTGGCCAAAGTAATCCTGAGCAAAAAGTTTAACACTGGAGGTATGTATCACCATACTCATGTTCAAATTACAGCATAGAGCCATAGGCATGGGGGCAGAATGGTACTGGTAAAAAAAAAACAAGTAAACAAACAAAACTATGTGTAGATAAACAGAATGGAAAATTCTGACATAAACCCATGCAAGAAGAATCACCTGGTTTTTTATTATTTCTTTTGTTTTTGAGATAATGTAATTACATCATTTTGCCTTTCCCTTTCCTCCCCACAAAGCTTCCCATATACCCCTCCTTTCTTTCTTTCAAATTCAAGGTCTGTTTTTCTCATTAATTATTGCTATATATACATATGTCTATATATCGCTAAAAATATAAGTATGGTGCACTCAGTCTGTATGATTTACTTGCATGTGTGTTTCCAGGGCTGACCATTTGGTGTTGGATAACTAGTTGGCATACTCTTCCCTGGGGAAGACTATTTCTCCTGCTTTTAGCTTTTCATAGTTCTTTGTGTAGGATTTAGGCCTCATGTGATTTCCTCCATCCACGCTAGTGTGTCTGTTGTTGTCCTTGCTCAGTTTGTGATGGGGCAGTCATGTTGTTGAGACTTTATGCTGTAGCTTTTGATATTTGTTGGAAACAATCTCAAAGCAAACTCGGTTTTCTCGGGCTCTTTCCACCCCCTCTTCTGCAGGGTTCCCTGAGCCTTAGGCAGTCACCTGATTTTTTTTTACAAAGAAGCAATAAATACCCATTGGAGAAAAGAGCTTCTTCTACAAATGGTGCTGAGAAAAAAACCTGGATATCCACAGGTAAAAGACTGAAGAGTGAAAATAGATCATCTTTCACCTGACACAAAACCGAAGGCCAAATGGATCGATGACCTCGATGTGAGGCCCAAAGCTCTGACAATGCTAGAGGAAAAAAGTAAAGAAAACACTTCAAGATGTGGGCACAGGTAAAACCTTTCCAAATATGACCCTGGTCCCTCAGAAAATAGGACCAGTTACCAACAAATGGGACCTAATGAAATTAAAACTGTTGTATACAGACTAATGGACCTTGGGAACCTGTTTTCCATAATAGGGATACTCTCTCAGCCTAGACACACAGGGAAGGGCCTAGGACCTGCCCCAAATGATTTGACAGACTTTGATGATCCCCCATGGAAGGCCTCACCCTCCCTGGTGAGCAGAAAGGGGATAGGATGGGGGTAGTCTGTGGGGGGTTTGGGAGTATTGGAGGGGGAGGGAAATGGGATTGACATGCAAAATAAGATTGTTTCTAATCTAAGTAAAGAAAAAAAGAACTTAGATGAATCCCCCTCCACAAAAGAAAATTCTGTATACATTAAAGTGAAACGGCAACCTGCAGAATGGGATAAAACCTTTGCCAGCTATCCATTTAACAGAGGAGAAATATCTGGAGTTTACAAAGAATTAACGGAACCAGGCAAAATAACAACAATGAAAACAAACCAAAACCCAAAAATTGAGCACCCACAAATAACCCAATTAAAAAATGGACTAAAGAGCTGAAGTGAGGGTTCTCAAAAGATGAAATACAAATGGTTAACAAATACTTTAAAATATGTCCAATATCCTCAGCCATTGAGAAATGAAAGTGAAAACTATTCTGAGAGCCATTTTACCCCGTCTGAATGGCTACAGTAAAAAGATGAAGGGCAACGAATGTTGGAGAGAGAGTGGAGAAAGAACACTTACTGTTGCTAGAAATGTAATCTAGTGAGTTGGTGTAAAGGTTTCTCAGAAAGCTAAAAGTAGCATTAGCATATGATCCAACTGATACCACCCAAAGGACTCTATGTCATACTCGAAAGATACATGCTCATCTCTGTCCATAGCTGCTCTATCCACAATACCAAGAAAATATAATCAACACCATCAAGACATGGAAAGGTGGAGCTACACAGGATGGGATTTTATTAAACAGTTAAGAAAAATGAATTTATGAATGTGTTGTTCCTCCATAAGAGGAACAAAAGGAGGCTTTAAGGGAGAATAGTAGGGAGGATAATAGAACGTGAAATGGAAGTAAAGGGAGGAATCCTGGGAGTGCAGTGTTTATGAGGGGATGGAGCATGAAGGAGAAGATGGGTGGAGAAAAGGCCAACCTAAACCTTGGAAGTGTGAAAATTCCATACGGAAACCTGTCACTTTTCATGCTAATAAAATATAAAAATAATATCAAAGCAATACATTTGCTTTAATATGAAAATCACATTTTATAAAAAAATGCTTCCCTGTAGCTACATGTGGTGGCTAATGTCTATAATCTCAGTCCTTGGGAGGTCAAGGAAGGAGGATCAAAAGTTCAAGACCATCCTCAACTACAAACTGAATTTGAGGCCAGCTTGTGCTACATAAGATTCTATCTCAATACCTTCCTTTGCTACAGAAAGTCTTCCCATAAAGGAAAAAGGATTGTTTCACTACTGAATTATACCAAATCACTAAGGGTGAACTAAAACCAACATTACTCAGTGTTTCACACAACAGAAAGGGAAAGCATATTACAAAACTCATTGTCTGAGGCCAGTATCATCTTTATAGCAAGGAGACAATAAAAAGGAAACTGTGGACTAATATCTTTGATTAATATACAGGAAAAGAGGGAAACACTTCAAGATACAGAGATAGGCTAGAACCTCCTATAAAGGACTCCAAAAGCAGAGGAAACAATCACAGATATTTACAAATGAGATTACACAAATTTAAAAACTTCTTCCCAGCAAAGGACACTAGCCACCAGAGTGAAGAGACAGCCCACACAATGAACTTCAAAAATTATATACCCAAAATAATCACATAAATAAATAGGTCAATGAGCTTAATAGAGAGTTTTTCAAAAGAGGAAATAGAAATGGCCAATAAATGGTTTCCTTCTTCCTTGCCCCACTTCTCAGTACTCAACCCCCTTAGCCTTGAGGGAAAATAACATAAATTGTTTTGTGATTCCATTCCATCTCAGGCAGAAGTGGCTGTCATCAAGAAAACTAGTGATAACAAATGCTGTAGATGATACAGGGAAAACAGAATTCTTCTGTACTGTTGGATGGAATGTGAACTTGTGGAGCCGCTATGGAAGTCAATATGGAGTTTCCTAGAAAACATTAGAACAAATAGCTTTAAAAATAAAACCTACCATGTGATCCAACTCTACCACTCCTGGCCATGTAACCAAAGGAATCTAAGTCAATATCCCACAGCAGTGTTTGCATTTATGTTTACTGCCATGCTATTCACAACAGCTAAGAAACAGTCAGCTTAGATGTCCATCACCAGATGAATGGATAAAGAAGTGTGATCCATACACAAAATGGGATTTTTCCATTGTAAAGGAAAATAAAATCATAATATTTACAAGAATGTACAGAACTGGAATTCATTGCCAAATGACATGCACCATACTCAGACGAATACTGCATGTTTTTGTTATCTGTAGAATCTAGATACGCGCGCGCGTGTGTGTGTGTGTGTGTGTGTGTACCATGGAAGAAAAAAGGGGACCCTGAGTCGGAAGGCAAAGAAATCTTAAGGGGTAGAGGAAGAGAAAGTAATGGAATATATGAGCTATGAAAGTAGAAGGGGGTTATTTGGAGAAAGAAAAGAAGAAGGGAGTCGGGAGAACAGAGCAGAAAGGGGGTGAGGAGGACTGAAATACAGTGACATGAAAGTATGAAAATGCTTTAACGGGGCCCATCACTTTGTGAGTTAAATAATTTAATTTAAAGTCCCAGTCTGAAGGTGACTCAGGGCCTTCGAGTTCTTGTATGCCTTCTCCTTTAAAAAAAAGATACCTTCTTCAACCTGGGGTGTGCATCTAGTCCTGCATATGTATCAACCCAACATGGGGGTACAGCCATAAGATCCCCAGAGGGGATGCCTTCTCAACACTTCCAGCTTGCAAGATGCCGTTCAGAAAATAGAAGATGCATCTTGGGTGTGAACTGGGGCCAAGAAACAGCATTTTCAGCTGGGAGAGGTCATGCACGCCTTTATTCCCAGCACTTGGAAGGCAGAGGCAGGTGACTCTCTGAGTTTGAGGCCCGTCGGATCTAAGGAGCAAGTTCAAGGACAGCCAGGGCTACACAGAGAAACCTTGTCTCGAAAAGCCAAAAACAGACAACCAAGAAAAGAAACCAGTTTCTAGAAAGAGGACAACAGAGGACAGAGGATATAGCTCAGCAGTGGATCAGGTGTCTAGCACCAGTGAGGCCCTGAGTTAGAGTCCCCAGAACTGCAAAAATCCAAACAAAGAGCAAGCATCTGATAAAGTGCTGTCCAGTCTACACCCACGGATATATCTTCATTTTTCTTCTGCTTAGACAGTCCTTTCCCCTCTTTTCCCATCATCCTCCTGGCTTAGCACACCTTCCACAATTCATCTTGGGAGGCTTCTCCTTCTGAGGCTACTCAGCAATCCTTCCCAAGTTAGAAGGGTCCTAGGTTTATGTCTCATGACCTGCGGTATCCTCAAACCATTAGAGTAACAGTAGCTAACAGGTGTTGACTGTGGCTGAAGGACAGAGCAAATGATGCATGGCATCGGCTCTGAGAATCATAAAAGAATACAGTATTTGCAGGAGGCCAGCTCTCTAAGCCTTGTCCACACAAAGAGGTGTCCCGAGGCTTACACGGAGGGAGGCAGGATGCCCCAGCAGAGGTACCTAATCCTCTCTTGCTTACATGTTTGTAGGGTGATGGGAGGAGATAAGAGTCACTTGATGTAGGAGGCACATCCTGAGTACTGCAATCCAGACTAGAGCCTTAAGGACTGTTGAAAACTCAGTTTTCATAACAGTACCAGCTTTGGCCAGAGGCCCAGCCATCCTCCCAGTAGAGCCTCTGGTTGCTAGGCTACCTGAGAGTGAGTAGTGAGGACTGCAGACCAGTTAGACTGATTGATTGATCTCTGTAGGGTGCTTACTATTTGTGGGGCGTTCTCTCATTTATTCTCACAACAACCTGATGAGGAATGGTCCTCATGTTGTGGATGCTGAAATGGAATCTAGAGAGATGAGCCCATGGACACGTCAGCTATGCATGGCAGAGGTAAAATTCAAACTCTGTCCAGGAAAGCTTTAGTGTCCTTTGTCATCTGCCCCAGCCACTACCTTGGGACATTCCCCACTTGATGTTGCCATCTGTGCTAGTCCCTTTTACACTGTTGTGACAAAATATTTGAGAAAGTCCTTGAAGGGAGGAGAGGTTTACTTTGACTCACACTTCCAAATGTTTTAGTTCATAGTGGCTGGTTCCATCACTTTCAGGCCTGAGGCAAGGCAGAGACAAGACCAAAGGGCAACATGGACAAAAGCTGGTTTCCTTATAGCAGCCAGGAAGCCAAGACAGGAAGGGGCAGGGACAAGATCACCCTTCAAAGACCCCAGTGGCATACTTCTTCCCTTTCACCAGCGAATAACCCAATCTGCTATCAAACCATCAAGGATTAATCCACTAATAAAGTCAACAATCCTACAACCCAATCACCTCCAAACAGAACTAGTCTCTGGAACCAAGCCTTCCACACAGAACACTTCATATTAAAAGCATGCATGGCACTGTAATTTCTGTGTGTGCGTGCATATGCACCTTAACTTCTCACTTACAGCATCTCTGGCTTGTCATTTCAGCGAGACTGGATTTACCTGTTTACACTCCTACACCAGTGCTGGAGTTACAGGTACACACTGCCACACTGAACATTTTTTATGCAGGTGTTAGGGATCCAAAATCATGTCTTCCTGCTCGTGCAGGAAACACTTTGCCCTCTGAGCCATCTCAACTGAGATGTCTCAACACCATTTTTTAGCTTGCCAAGATTTTATCTCCTTGAAACAGAGATGATGTCTTTTATTCCCATATTTGCAGTGTTGACATTCCACCAGCATTTGCTGAGCCTGTGGATGGACAGATTTCATACTTCATTACCCCACAAGGCAACACCTTCACTATGTAGCCTTTTGATCTAGTCCCTGAACAGAGTGGAAGACACTTCTCTGAAGACCTAATAACCCAGAGAGCCTTGGGGTCAAGGTCAGTGAAACCCATGAACAACTCAAGTCTCCTCCATGGTGCACAAAAGCTGTGCTACAAGGCCAGGGGTGTGCAGTCCACTGCTTAGTTCCCTGCTGACACGCTTTCTTTCTCATGGCGCCTTCCCATCTAATTGTCTTTAGCCAACTCTTCATCAAAAATGTCACATTTGGCTCCTTGCCCTCCCAAGATCAATAGGAGGGTCTCACGCAAAAATATATCAAACACATCACCAAGGAGAGGGAACAAACGGGAAATGTTTCCAGTCACAAAATCACTTCCCAGGCACCAAAGAGGAGCTGAGGTGGCTTCTCTGCTGGTCCTGGCTAAGCTGTTGTCCGGGCAGGGGCATGGCTTTGGGTAAGTGATCCTGGGTTTCTGGTCTTTCTTCCCTGTGGTGTGCACAATACAGGGCCTCTCCTCTGGGGCCATGTCAGCACGGCTTCCGGCAGCACTTGGTGTCTGCATTCTTACGGCTATTGTTACAAAGGCTTACACACTGCGAGTTCTCTGAGCAGTAATTCCACTCAAATAATTCATCACAAGGAAGTTATTACAAAGTCCATGCACATGGAGCTCAAAGCTGCTTACTGAAGAGTGACTTACAATAGTTAGGAGGATTGGCTAACATTTTTAAAAATCTAGACTATTTTTAAGGCATCTAAAAAGAGTTTATGAGAGAATATTCAGATTCAGAAAGATTTCCCCTATCAGTTAGCAGAGTTTAAAAAAAAATAAATTACATGTATTTAATTAGTTCAAGGGGGACAGATTGGACATGGCATGCATACTGAGGCCAGAGGACACTTTTGCAAGTCAGTTTTCCCCTTCTATCATATGATTCCCTGGGATTAAACTCAGGACATCAGGCTTAGTGACAAGCACCTATACCCACTGAGTCATCTAAAGGGCTCTGATCATATATATGTATTCCATGTGTGCCTGTGAATGTGTGTGTGCATGTGAGTTGTGAGTGCAGACCCTGAGAAGTCCAGAAGGGGGCACTAGGTCCCCTGGAGCTGGAGTTATAAGTGGTCATGAGCTACCCAACGTGGTTGCTGGGAGCCAAACTCAGGTCCTCCGCAAGAGCAGTAAGTGCTCTTAACTTCTGAGTCATATCTCCAGTCTTTGATCCCACAGTCTTAAGACCGTGATTAAAATGTGTGAACATGGGAGGTGGAGGCAGGCAGATCGCTGTGACTTTGAGGCCAGACTGGTCTACAGAGCGAGTTACAGGACAGGCTCCAAAGCAATACAGAGAAACCCTGTCTCGAAAAAGCAAACAAAAAAAATGTATAAACAGAAAAGAGGAACTAATACTTGAGCACACTAAACAATGCCAATATTTTTTATTTTTCCTACCAGCGCCACAATAAGAAAAGCACACGTCAAACTATGGTATAATGAGGCAAGTGGTTTGTTAGGGGCCTTAATTGACAGAAGTTTTGAAACTCTTGATAATGGCTTACCTCCATTCCTGTGCCAGCACAATTCTAGGTGCCTTATTAAGACTTTCTCACCAGTATCTCACAACATTGCTGTAAGCACATAATTTTACAGATGAGGGATCCTTAAGCACAGAGATGCCATTGAGTTGCCCAAGGCCACACAGCCTGGAAGTGCTAGAAGTTGTAACTGTACTGTATTGTACTGTACTGCAGAGTCCCATTCTCAGTATCTAGAGCAGTTGCATAAGTATCCCATAAGACACTTTTAAAGAAGTGTATATTTAAACATCTTAAAAATTATGACTCAGCCCCACACTGACTTGATTTAAATAGTAGCATCTAGTTGTCTGAAGATATTTGGAATGAGTAAGAGGCCACTTGAAGCAAATGCATTTAATAAATAAGAAAATGTGTAATTAGGATTTTACCTTGTGAAAGGAAACTCTAATTAAAAATATATATTTGATCTCATAGTTATGAAGATTTGGGTATATTTGCAAATATCTAGGGGTGGTTTGAATGAATACTCAGTTCGCACACACACACACACACACACACACAAAAGTGACAGCAAATATTTCATTCTCTCTCAGCCTCATGGACCAGCAAACACATCCTGTCTTCAGAGATGTCAAGAGATGGGCGTGATGCGCATCTTAGAGTAGATGGAACACATAAAACAGCATGCTGGCTTTTCAGCTGGCCAGCCCAGCACCACAAAAAGGACAGTTTTGTAGCAAAAGTGGATGCTTCCATTCAGTTTCCCCAGGACCTCTTTTTATGTTTTCTTACTTGTCCTCCTTGAAGTGCCAATGACAAATTTGCTGATTTCCTCTGCCTTAATGTGTGGCTGTTTTTCAAGCTGGATCTTTAAGCACAGGGCCTTCCGTAAGCACTGGGTACACTTGAGGTCTCTGGCACTGCCTTCATCGACTTAATGAAATTCCTAGTTTTGACAGGAGTTGTAATTTTGCTCTGTAACAATCAGGCTCACATCCTGGAGATGCTCCTGGGAATGACGGAGTACCAGAGAGGAAGATGTCTGACCTTCGTGTCTAGCACAAAGCAACTCTGTGACCCCATACTACACCTGTGCCTCCTTCTGTCAAATGGGGGTGCTACTAATAGAGCTGTTGCAGAGATAAACTAAGTTAATTCATATGAAGCAATTAGTCTGAGGGACACTGAAGCCCTCAATAATAATACCAGCCATGATTATCATCAGCGGGCAGTTACTAGTGCAAAGTGTGTGTGTGTGTGTGTGTGTGTGTGTGTGTGTGTGTGTATGAGCACACTCGAGGGCGTATGTGTGTGGAACACTTTTATGGAATCAGATAAATGTTAAAAAAATAAAAGCATCTTTACTTAGAAGGGCTTTAGTGATCATTTGAGAGGTCCTTAATTTTTGTGAGCCTTTGGAACAAAGTCTCAACATCTTTGAACACAGATTTGAACTTCTGTAACTGTCACTTAAAGACTTAAAGAAGTGTACAAGACTCCCGCTGATCCAGGCTGATGTGTGTCTGCTTGGATAAATTCATACACAGCCACACTGCAGGCACTTGTTCAAGCAAATGCAGGGAGAGCAGAGGCACCTGCTTGTTTGTGTCAAGATGTAAAACCAGGAGTGGAATTCCAAATGAGCATACTGTATGGCCCAGACTGGGCAAGTTCTCTCTCTCTCTCTCTCTCTCTCTCTCTCTCTCTCTCTCTCTCTCTCTCTCTCTCTCTCTCTCTCTCTCTCTCTCTCTCTCTCTCTCTCTCTCTCTCTCTCTCTCCAGCATCTTGCAATAAAGCTCAATTGGCCTCAATTGAACTCATGGTCCTCCTGCCTCAGCCTACCAAGTTTTAGAATTCCAAGCATTTGCTACCAAGCCCAGAGAGATTAAAAAACAAAGCAACCCAAAAGCTACAGAGTTTAAAGCGTGAATGATACTCATCTCCCTTTATAACTAAGGTGAGGGTTGTGAGAAGTTGTTAGACATTTTAAATGATTTAACCTTGAAATAATTATTTCCCCTCACTTCACTTTCAAGCCTGTGGATCAATTTAATTGAAGAGCATCCACAGCCCGTAAGGGAAATGATTAAAGAAAGCCCTGCTTCTATTCACAGCCACGTAAGTATATTCATTATGATTTTTTGTTGTCAAAAATGTGCAAAGAAAACAAAGTACATAAATCAATTGCATCTTGAGGTTGACTGAGATTGCAGGCACCACCAGAATCCTACTTAGGCTTGATTTACTGAAAGTAGACCCAACTGTGTTACAAAGCCACTTTTCTTAAAGAGAGATCACAAAAATTAAGAGGCTATAAGGAACACACTAATAAATAAATACCCATTTCCCACCAGTTCAAGTAGTTAAACCTTAAGCTATTAACATCTGTGTGTGTGTGTGTGTGTATGTGTGTGTGTGTGTAACCTGAGTATTAGAGTAAGTATTAGAGATGGTGTATAATATATAATCTAGTAAACATAAAAATATGTACTTCAAAAATGCAATTTCCAGTTCTATTCTCCTCTGTTGTTCTTAGAAGGAGCCCTTGTGAGCTTATTTCCATGAGAGATACATTCTTCTGAATTCACCATTTTCATATTCATGGATTAAACTAACATCTGTTGAAAATATTTATGAAAAATTACATCTGTACTAAGCAAGGACATTTTCCCCCTTGCTGCTGCTGCCTAAGCAATATGGCATAAAAACTGTTCAGCCAGCATTGGCACTGGGTTGGGGAATGTAAGCCATCTAGAGAGAGTTTAAAGTGGATGAAGGAATGTAAATAGATCTCACACAAATACTACGCCATTATATAGAAGGGAATTGAGTGTCCTAGGATGCTGTGGAACCAGTCCCCACAGACACTGAGGATGACCGTGCAATAGACGGACATGAATACACAGACATTATTATTATTATTATATGTGTGAATTTGGAACCGTAAACTATATGCAAATAAAACTGTCACTTTTATGTTTTATACCTGGGGTTCTTTGTAAGATTTTATTAGAAGATAAAGGTCTTTTGTTTAGAAAATTGGCAAATCCCTGACTTCCAGACCCTCCGGGATTCTTCCTGGACTAATTATGAGACACAGCAGTACCCTCTGACCCACTCCTCTTAGCCTTCTCTGTCTTTGCAAGATCCATGAAACCCAGCAACATGGTTTGAAAAACATACAGTGTATCCCTTTTTTTGTCAACTTGACACAAGATAGAGTTATCTAGGAAGAGGAACCTCAGTTTAGAAAATGCCTCTGTCAGATTGCCTGTAAACCAATCTATAGAGCGTTTCTTGATTAATGATTGATATAGGGAGGCTCAGCTTCCTGGAGGCAGTGCTACCCCTGGGCTGCTGGCCTGGGTGCTAGAAAGGGGCTGGATGAGCAAGTTATGGGGTGCAAACCAGTAAGCAGAGCTCTTCCTTAGCTTCAGTTCCTGCCTTGAATTCCTGTTCTGACTTCTCTTCATGATAGACTCTGATCAAGATGTGCAGTCAAACTAACCTCTTCCTATGCAAGCTGCTTTTGGTCATGGTTAGGGTTACCATGACCACAGCAACGATTACAAAGAAGACACTTAATTGTTGATTCAGAGGTTCAGTCCATCATGGCAGGGAGAATGGGCCACATGAAGGCAGGCATGGTGCTGGAGAAACAGCTGAGTGTCCTATGTCTTGCTACAAGAAGTCGACTGACATACTGAGTATAGGAAACCTCAAAGCCCGCCCCAACAAGGCCATATCCACTCCAACAAAGCCACACCTCCAAACAATGCCACTCCCTATGAGATTATGGGATTATGGGGGCTAATTACATTCAAACCACCTCACAAAGTAAAGAAAGCTAACTAAGGACAGGGTTTGCCTGTGAATTGCCCCCATACCAGCTCTCCCTCTGCCAATCTAACCACCAGTAGAGTGTCTCAGACTCTGGTGGCAATTAGGATGGTACCAGTTCATCACTGGGGGTGTCTTGAGAATGTCCTTTCCAAAAGCACTTTCAGACCTTCAGGGAAAAACCGCAATAGATTCCACAAGCTCTTTCTAACACATATGACAGTGAAAACATGCCTACTTCAAAGTGGATATGAACATCTTCTTGGCGGCTTCTGCAAAGTGCTTGGCAATGTCCTAGAAGGCTGACTGCAAGCCCTGATATTACCTCTAGACTACTGCATTCAAGGGACAGACCCAGGAGAGTTCAGCTGATTAGGACCTGGGCCCACAAAGGGCAGACCGGCAGTAGCAAGATGACATTGTCAGTCTGTTGAGATAACCAGCTGCTCTGGTACTCAGTGTCCCACCTCGACTTGAAACTATGACCAAGGCTGCTCAGCAGAGCAAGAAAGTAGGGAATAAGGAAAAAGAGAGTCTTTTTTCCCAACAAGGCTCTGAGACAGATCAGGATGGGCTAGTCGCCACTCACAAATTTGCTTTTGAAAAAGATGTCATTAGGAGGATTCTGTGGATGAGAACAAAGGGGAGTGTTTGCTAAGCTCACTCCTTTGATCTGAATTCACACATGCCCAATCTGCCATATTTGCATTTATTTGGTATGATCGTGAGGCAATTTGTGGCCTCTTGAGCAGTTCTCTTCTATTGGTTCATGTGTGTAACCCGTGGACTGTTTTGTTTCTGCCTCAGAAGCATCTCAGCATAAATGAGGAGCTGCAGGCTCCATTTCCATCTTACTGCTGCTGCTCCACGCCTCGTGCTTCCTGGCAATCAAGCCTCTGAACACACGTTCAAGTTGCCGCGGGAAGTCACTGGGCTCCTGGCTCCATCAGTCTGAGTGATGAAGTAGGCATTTTTAATATTTGCTAAACAGGATTGTGGAGAAGGTGAAGTCTCGGCAGGGCTCCCAAGCGGTAACTGCATCTTGTTGTCTCAGGTTAATCATGTACCTAATTTGCCGATTATTGACTTGTTCTCGCAAAGGGTTTTCCTTGGCTTGACATATCAGCAGCAATCAGTGATGAACTGTCAAGCAAACTTGCTCGCTGCCTTAACCACCCAAGACCCAGACTTGCAGCTACAGATTCTGAGCTGAGATTTCCTCTGATGCCTAACCCTGAAGACTGGTCACATGATTATTTTTCTTCCTCGGCCTGATCTGTTTTGTTTCTAGAACTAGGGTTCAGCAAATCTGACACAGTTTGTAGAATTTCAAATATTTGGCAAGATCCAGCTAGCTTCGACTGTACACATATCATTCCCATAAGATTTTGAGTTGGTAGGTTAGACAGACTTGTTTTCTTCACTGTGTCTTAAAAAAATGCAATGTAGGGTGTCAAAAATTGCTGCATTTAAAGCACAAAGAAAGCATCATTTCTAACTGAAGATGCTTGCGAAATGGTAAGAACTAATTTATGGAGGGGCGCAAGTCAATGAATTAGTCACCTACACAGTGCTGACATGTGTAGGCATGATGTACACTTGTAGGAGAATCTAGCATGGTAAATGCGATCCATTACGGGTTATTTGTAGGAGTATACACAGACCGTCCACTGGGACTGTCACTGCACTGTGAGTAGATGTCATTATGACTTTTCATTCATAATTCTGGCCCTCTTTTTCTGGGACTATCATTGACTGCCCCTCTGAAGCTAGGATGTGAGTGGTTACAGGCAACAAGAGAAGGGACTTAGGTTTCATGTGTCAGAGGATTCTTCAGGCACAGGTGCACTGTCCCATCTCCCCTTTCCATGCCATGGGGGAGCTGGCTGTGCACCTGGTAACAGAGACTTTTGTAGGTCTATGTCCTTGAATCAGAAGATGACAGCAAACAGTCTTTGTTAACAGAAGATGAACACATGAGGCAGAAGCAGGGGTCAGAACCTTGGTGCTGATGTCTGCAGTTAGAGAACTCCTTTGGGGGGAGACTGTACTCTGAGCAATCTATGGAAGTGCCAGGAGGCGGGTTTCAGCAGTAGCTTTGGCCTCCACCCAAGGATGTGTAGCAATCTTCTGTGAGCCGTGATGACCACAAGTATGTCCCAGCATTGCCAATGTCTCTCTCTCTATGGTGGAAGTCAGGGCAGGTCATAATCTCCCCTGTTGGAGAATCACTGATCACCAGACTAGGCAAGAAACAGCATTTGCTATTTTAAGCCACTGGACTGTCAGGCTTTTTTTTAAAGCTGCCATGGATATGCTTTGCTAGAACAAACATATATAAACATTTAGCCAAAGGGGACTACTTCAAATTATAAGTATTTTTACTTTCTTCTTTTTTTTTGTTTCTTGAGATTTTCAGCAATGAAAACATAGTTCTTCAGTAAGAAGAAAATAATGAGGAAATTAATTTTATTTTTAAATCCTGTATTTGTATAATGCTTGTCTGCATTAGTGGTTTTATCTCTCTCCTCTCTCTCTCTCTCTCTCTCTCTCTCTCTCTCACACACACACACACACACACACACACACGATTTTTGGAGGTGACTGTACTGGGAATTGAACCCAGGGCTTTTCACATGCTAGTTGAACGCTTTCCCATCTCAGTTCCCAATGCTAAAGTGCAATGAAATACACACTGTTTTTCTTTTGGGCTTTAGCTTACCAAGGCTTTCCACATTTTTCCTTTGTTGTTCTGTCTATTGTTGTACAACCAATAAAATGTTGTGGGTTTGGTGACACAGGCAAGAGAGAAGGTAAAGCTAAGATGGGCCAAGGACTCTATTCCTGGCCACCTGATGATGGTGTGGCATGCCTCCATCCAAGAAACTCTTTGTCTAACTGCAGAACTTCCTTGCCTATATCGTGTTGCTTCTGTATCTTCTGCAAAAAGCCAGTTTAAGAGAAAGTCAGCTGGGACTGACTCTGAATCTTGGGAAATTTAAGAATTTTTTAAAAAGGATTCTCGTCTGTATTTAATATCCTTGGACAAGGGTACTAAACTTGTAGTCTCTTGGTCAGAGCAAGATCCTCTATAAAATTTAAACATAGCCATTTCATGCAACACAGTCAATGGAATTTCATCCCCTCCCCCCGCCTTTCTTTCTCTTTCTGCAGCTCAAATGAGTCACCTTGGCTAGACTGCCAATCCCCAAAGAACTTATGTTCCTTGATAGGATATGCCAATAGAAATGAGAAATTCTATAATAGCTTGAGACGTATGTTAGTCACCTATCCCTGCAAAGAGCTCAGCACTGTCTCCTCCAGGAAATGTAGCTCATCAAATGGACATGAAGGCAGGTAATGACAGGGAGTGAGTGTAAGGATGTGCATGGAGTATTTTTCTCCCTTCTTCCCCTTTTAAAGCAGTGTCCTGATAGTGTACCTGTCTTGTGCATTTCTGGGCATCTATACTGTGCTATACCTGACCCTTCAACACACCCTGTGTCCCTACATTGGCAGTTGGACTGAAATCCCAGCTCATATCAGCTCCTTGCTATTCATGTCCCGTCCCTTGAAGTGTATGCTGGGGCTGTCCCTGGAGTGGAGCTATTTTGAGAGGACGATCGCTAGAACAATCATGAGCTTGGCAGGAGATGGACAGTGTGGTGTAGCCACAAAAGAAGAAAAGACATTGTCATTGAGGACTGGAGTCCTGAATGTCAGAACAGCAGGGAAACTGAGTGGAGTATGTCTGTAGCTGCTGTCTGCTATCACTCAGTTGCAGGGCTGTCATACGGACTTGCTGTAATCACAACTTTCCAAGGCTCTGGTATCCAAAGCATGCAAGGCAAAGGGGGAACAACAGAGCTGAGGAACAACATTGGGGAGGCAACATTTTCCTTAGCACGGCTCTTTGCAGCTGACTAGCTGAGAGGAAAGTTGTTGCTCAGCGGCGCCCAGAGGCATATTCATCCATTCTCAAATCATGCCAGCAAGCAGATTTCACCATTGCAAATCCTTCATTACTGCCACAGCAGAACCAGCCGAGCCTGAAGGTCAAGCAGACCACCTAACAATCTGCATAGCTTTCCAGAGTAGCATCCTGCTGCCTGGCCAGAAGCTCTGGAGCTGCTTCGGGGACCCCTCTCAGCTGAATTCCTCTTCCTCTGGAGGAGGGTCTCTTTGGAGAGCAGCTGTCTGCTTGGTTAGGGACAGTGTTCACTCATCTCTGAATAATCCATGCCTAGCCCAATAAATATTTTTCCTGGATGGATGAATGGAGGACTCATTGATTACCACTTTACATATTGGTCCCAATAGCATGCACTATGTATGGTAATAAAAACCTACACAGCCCTCCCTGCTCAAAAAACGAACTCGCCCTTAGAGTCCTTATATCGATCATTGCAGGCTGTAAAGATGGGATTGCAAATAAGTTTCATCGCGAGAGCCAACACTGATCGATTGGTAGTGGCTGCCTTGAGAGTATGCGCAGAGGTGTTTGTGTCCTGGGCTCAGTGAGGAAAAGTGCTGTCATTGATTAGCAATGTCTGCTCTGAGCTAAAGACAAGGATATGCTAGCGTGACTGTTTCCTGTTTGCCAACGGTTTTAAAGCCTTAATTTCTTCTGCTAGAATTTTCTGGATGAATATCTTTCCAACACATTTCAAAGCCAGCTTTGACTGGGCATCTGGGCGCTTTCCCTCCACAGTGTGCTTCCTAAGGTACTTCATATTTTTGCTAGGTTTGAGGACAAATGAGGCAGGGAAAACTTGGCTTTTCTCAGAAAATATAAAATTTGTAGGAAAAGAGATTCAAGCTAGGTAGGTGTTAATTCAGTCCAAATGGTATGCATAATGAAATATATACCAGGAAGACACAGGGTGATAAATATGAGTTCCATAATAAAGTCTACTTTCCTTATTCCTAACTCTGGCAATAATCTCCCCTTTATATTGCCAAGGATTTCCCAAGGAGCTTAGTTCAGGGTACCACAGAGAAACGTCACTGGATACCAGTTCCATACATCACTCTTCCCATATACAATGGTCCATTACCTAGTATGACTTTAATGAAATGACTTTTCAATTTAAGGCACCCCAAAATTAACTCCTAGGCCAATGAGAGTAGGCTAGACACTAGTAGGGTATCACATCTTTAAAAACAATAATTCATGTAACATAAATTTAACTTAAAAAAATCTCAGCAGTTTTAGTTCATTCACCATTATGTCACCACCTTAGGCAACTTCAGAGTCATTCCATCACCCCTGGAAGAAGTTGTGTTACTGTTAGAAATCAGTCCCCACTAGAAGAAAGCATCCTCAAAGGTAACCTTGACTCAGAAAGACAAGCATGATATGTACCCACTCATAAGTGGATATTAACTGGAAGGATAACCATGCTACATCCACAGACCCAGAGAGGCTAGGCAGCAAGGAGGCCCTAAGGGGAAATGCGTGGATCTCCCTGGGAAGGGAAAACAGAGCTCTCCTGTTGGCCTGAGGGTGGGTGGCATGGGAACTTGAGGGATTTGGTTAGGAAGTAGGTAGAGGGGCATAGTGCTGAGGGAGATAACTGGTAAGTGGGGGCTTTATGGAGTCAGGTAGAAGCCTGATGTGAGGAAATTTTCCACAAGTCTACAAGGATGGCCTCGGCTAAGACTCCTGGTAGCAGTGGATGCATAGCCTGAACTGGTCATCCCCTGTGATCAGATCGGAGATTCTTCATCTAGCGACTGGTGGAGGCAGATTCAGAGACCCAGGACCAAACACTGGGCCATGCTTGGGTAGTCTTGCTGAGGATAGAGCGGAAGGATTGTAAGAAATAGGAGGGTTAGGCGCATCAAAGGAAAACCCACAGAAACCACTAGCCTGGCTCATGGGGACTCACAGAGTCTGAACCAACAACCAGGGAGCCTACATGGGACTATCATAGGCCTTCTGCATATATATGACAGTTGTGTAGCTTGATCTACATGTGGAACTTGTGGTAATGGGAGCAGGGGGTGTCTGGGAATAGGGGGAGGGAAATGGGAGGAGAGGAGGGAGGGGAGGCTAAGATCAGGATATTAAAAAAAATTCAGTCCCTATTTCCTGGCAACTGCCCACCTACATTTTGCATCTATGGATTTGCTTAGTCCAGATAGTTTATAAATAAAATTGTACCACACAAGGCCTTTTGTATCTGACTTCCTTCATTTAGCTTAGTGTACCCATGCATGCTGTATCAAACCACAGCACTCTATTCCTGTTTATGTCTGAGTAATATTCCATTGCATAGCCTTGTCACATTTTGTTTATCCAGTCATCCATCATTTGGACACTCGCATTGCTTTTCACTTGCTGGTTATGAATAATGCTATAGTGACTATTAGTGTTCTTCAGAATGCTTTCTCTTCTATTTGAGCATATGTATACACCTAGAAGAGAAAGTTCTCTGTCCTATGGCAAGTCTACAGTTGTCTTTCTCAATAACTGGCCACCTTTACTCTGCAGTGGCTGAACTATTTTGATTCCTGCCAGGAATATACAAGGGCTCCAATTTCTCCCAATCCTTGTCAATACCTGTTCTTGTCTGTGCTTTAACCCCAGGCATTTTAGTAGGTGTGAAGCAATACACCTGCATATGTTACCCACTTGGTTCCATCAAGTGTGGCCATACCTGTGCATGAGACGGTGGCAGTCCTCTCCGTATATAGACACCAAAGAGGGCATCCTTCCCCAGGGAGATGTTGAACTTTAAGAACTGGGGCTGACTGATATGAATCTGCGACCTCCAAAACACCCCTGGTGGGACTTCCTGTGTCACCCGACGACCAACTTCTGCTTCGCCACTGTCTATGCTGCTGTTTTTCAATGACCAGGGCACTAGAACACAGGAATAGACATCAAGTCAATAACATTTGTATACATTACTTGACTGTACATTTATATTTAATTATATGACAGATTTTTGTTTCAAAATTAAGATTAAATGCATTCTTTTTAAGCGACAGCTAAAACATTGAGGATTTAAACAAAAAAAATAAAAGCTATAAATTCATACCCCAGGGTAGCTGAGACCCTGGCATGGTGATTTTTTTAGAAATTTTATTATTAATCTCAACTGGTCAAATATAAGAAGATCCAGGGTCTAAGAAGGAGGCATGAGGTCCCATCCCCCATGTAACTGCATCTTAAAAGGATGGGATGATAGAGAGTGGCCATGTTAATTTGGAACCATGCTTAATTTATTTTTGGACGCCTTTCATTACTCTTTCTAAACAGAAACAAGTCCGGTCTACTCTGACACTTGGGACAAAAAGCAGTCCCAAGCCCAAAATAAGTACAATAGCTCAGCAGAAAAGAAAGATGGCCCTGACACTGGAGGGAAGGGTGGAAGGATCATGACAAGCCACATCTTTGCCTTGTGACTTTGACAGAAAACGTCTACAGTCTTTGGATTGCTGACCCTGAAAGCTTCAATTCCTCAGCACTTAAATAACAGAAGTTTGGTTAAACAAAACAACCCCCCCAAAAATGCCTTTTTTCTTCTTTACTTTCCCTTCATTCCTCTTCATTTGTTCTCTTTTCCTTCTTCCCCTCCTCTCCTCTGTCTTCCTCCTTTCTTGAGACAAGGTGTTTCTTTGTAGCCCAGGTTGGCATGGAATTCATGCTGTATATAAGGCCAGGCTAGTCATGACTCACAGCAGTCCACCTGTGTCAGCCTCCCGAGTGCTGGAATTATAGGCATGAACCAGCAGGCTCAGTTTGCAGGTCTAAATGGAGAGGGGATTGCATCCCAAGAGTGAGCTAGCTCTCTGCCCGTTTTTCTGAAGGTGCTTTCTTTTGCAATCAGGGAAAAGAGAGAAGCCGAGGTCAGTTGCCCCAGAGTAGCATGTTAATTTCTCTATTGGTACACCATTTTCCCTGTCACCATGAGGAGAGAACACATGGCCAGAACTTGGTTGCATAGATGTCATTTGTGATGACCTCAAATGGATTCAACCACAGCAGGAAATACAAAAAACCCACACCTTACCATCTTCCTGGCTCAAAAGCTTCTAAGCCAATGGAAACCAACCACAGAAAGAAGTTATTTTTGTGTCTGTCCCTTTCCAGTAGTGTGGATCACACTGATGGCCCTGTACTCTGAGCATCTTGAGCCTGGACTAAGAAGGCTGATCAAGTTCCCTTCAGTGCTCTGCAGTTTGTAATTATTTCACTATACCCAAGATAAATTATGAATGGGTATTTATTGGGGAATAATTACACAGAAAAATACAAAGAAACTTGGGAGCACTTCTCTGTCCTTCCTACCTGATCAACTGACTCACCAGAAAGACCAGCCCAGCAAAGCCATGCCTCAAGCTTCCTCTTTCGTCTTCCATCTGCTCAAAGGGGGTGTGGCCACTGTTACAAGTTCACTGAAAGACTGCTACACTGAAGTAGATGGACAGCCCTGAAAAATTTCTGCCTACACACTGTACAGGGGCTGGGTGGCTGTGAAAACTTGGAGAATTGCCTGAGACTGACTTTAAAGATGAGCGACCCTTTCTGACTCAGCTGAGCTGCGGATGCCGCCCTAACCAATGGCACCAGGAAGAGACTCTGATGTGGTCTTGACCCTAGTAGTTTCTTCATCTGTAAAATGTGCAGCCAATATTTTTACAATTTAGAAGGTCTTTTTTGTGTAAATTATGAAAGACCAGAGTGACTTGAATGAAGTCATCTCACCCCCCCCCACCTCCAACCATGAAGGATGATTGGCTTCTATTCAGTTCAGTAGTAGATCAACAGGGACTTAGACTAGAGGGGGGAGCCTTTAGGATAATGAAACTGGGCAATGGACTTCTGAGGGGAGTTTGCAAGTTCTCATTTGGTAAGAGAAACACGCTGAGAAGTCCTGAGTAGATCGGACCCATAGAAGCAGAGTAGCTAGTGCATCAGTGCCTCAGGAGCCTGAACGCTGGCTGCGTCCAGCAAGGCACTAAACACACACCACGGGGTGGGGGGAATGGGAGAATGCATGAGAGCAGGGGATCTGGCTGCCTTGCCTCAGGTCTTGGCTTGGTTGCCTGCTGAATGCACCAGCTTTCTGGCCTCAGTTGCCTTGTCTGTCTAGCGGGGACATTACTATTGCTTGCTTCATAGGGCTGTTGTGAGGAGTCAATGAGTTGATCCACACGAAGCTCTCAGAATCATTTCTGGCACAAAGTAGGTATTGTCTAAGGTGCTAAGGTGTTAATTTGAGGGATTTCTGAAATCACGGTGAGCCCAGGAGAAAACATTTGTTTTCACAAGATAGAGACTGTGAGTGGCATTAAGTTGAAAACTTTATATTTTAAAACGTTGCTTTTTTTTTTGTCAGATTTCCTTACCCAAAGTAAAGCCTTTTGGGGGTACAGCACGTTATATTAAACAAGGACCCAGTAGGGAAGCAATGAGACAACAAGCAAACAAACAAATCAAAGAAGAACAAGAACCACTTTGGACAAGAATAGCTGTAGGCCTTTAATAGAGACCAAAGCAAATGCTAGCAGAGTTGCAACAAGTGAGGAAAATTCATTAACATTGAAAGAGCTCTGAAGACCCAAGCTCTATCTCTAAGCTTAATAGCGCTTGGAGTTTAATAGATTGGTGACAGGTATTTTGTCACATCTGTGGGCCTCACAGCTGCTGGGCTAACGGCAGCCTGTGGTGGCCTCTGGAAACCTAAGTGAATTCTGACCGGTGACCCACTGGAGACATGGGTAGGAACAGGCTTCCACAGTGGTTGTTCTGTAGAAATCCAGGAGAAAAACCTCAGGGCTCTAGTTTCAGAGTCAAGGGAGCCCCCTTTCTTGCACAGGGCCCTAACTTTAGAGAGCTGTGTTCAGTGACAGCTACCTCAGCTGTCAGTGGGTAGAGACCACCTACGCAGCAGCCACACCTCTTGGCATATTAGATATTCCCTTCTTCACGTGTCACCCTCCAAATGAGACACGGCATGTGGGGGATGGACTAGAAATGTGGGGGCCAGCTTGACAGGGCTCAAATCCTGGCTTCCACACAGTGTGACTTACAGCACTTTGCGCAACCTCTCTGGGCCTCCAGTCCTCTGTTGTAAAATGGAAGCCATGTACAGTGAGAATAAGGAGTACCCACAAAGAGCATAACACCAGGCCCAGAACACAGCCAAACAAACGAGGCCAGGTACAGCAGACGGAAAAGGGTCGGACAAAAAGGAAAAACTACACACAAAACTTCTGGCTTTCTTTTTGGAGTAAAGAAAAAATCTTTTTAAAAGACAGAATGTTTGGTGTGTCTATATGTGATCTGTATGTATGTGTGTCTGCCCATGTCTTGAGAGAGGCTAACTTTGTATGGGACAGATTTAGCTAGAAGAATATGATTAAACTTGGGTCTTTGAGCCTGACCCCAGGTCAAGGGTAGCACTCTCCTGAACACACAACCTTTACCCTGTGCCTCACTTTTCCGGGACACAGTCTGCAGTGCCCTATGATGCCGCTGGGGTGCTCTGCTGGCCTCCTCAGCACTCTCTCTAGCTGTTTCCCCTGGATGGGAGAGCATGTCTGTGTGCCCCTGTCCCGTGTCCTGCAAACCTTGTATCACTCTGCTGAAAGGGCCTCTCTCCACCTGCCCATCTGGCGGGTAATTTTCAGCAAAACCCTGTGACAATTGGGTGACAGGGGAGCCTTGAGGAACATTTACTTTGAAGACTTGTATGTAAGCTAAACTTTTTTTTTAAACAAAATTACCTTTCACAACTCTATGTGGAATTTGCTATTTAAAGAGTTTTCCTTGTGGACCGTTTGGAAGAATTGTGAGTGAAGTTCTGGTGTATCTTTCCTAAAAACTAATTAATAAACAAATACACCAGGAGACATGGGATACAGTGGAAAGGCCTGTAAGGTAAAGGATCAGAAGCCATGGGCCCTGGCCCTGGCCCTGGCACTGAATGACCTTGATCCTTTTGAGGAAGGATGGGTGGAGATAAACTATTTTGAGTTGAATCTCATCCTTGCTGCTAAGAAACCACGGTTTTAGGATGTTCAGCTCTCAGGGTCTGAATATCCTTCTCTATGTAAGAGTGGTATGGACTCAGAGATGTGCCGAGAGGCATTCCACTCTAGCCTTCCATGCTCTGTAGAGCAGACCATGCGAGTCATTCTTTACACAAGCCACGGGGAGTCTGTAGGGGTGTGTGCATGGCTGGGGAGGGCATCCATCACCAGACCAGGACAGGACCGTTAGGAAGCACTTATGGCTGGTTTAAGGGTGTCTTTAATTTTAACAAACTCAGTGGCCTTGGCTCTTTCAACTGGAAGATGGCATTCTAGTTCACATCTCTGTTGCTGTGATAAAATCCTGACCAAAAGCAACTTGGGGTAGAAAAGTTGTATTTGGCTTATAGATCCAGGTCACAATCCATCCCTAATGGAGGTGTGGGTAGGAACTCCAGCAGGAGCAGAGGCAGGAGCCATGGGAGAAAAAGCTGCTTAATGGTTTGTTACTGATTCTGCTCAGCCTGCTTCCTTATACAACCCAGGACCACAGGTCCAGGAGTGGCACCTCCCATGGTGGGATGAGCCCTCCCACATCAATTAGCAGTCAAGAAAATGCCCCACAGACATGCCTGCAGGCAAATCTGATGGAGGCAATACCTCAACGGATGTCCTCTCTTCCCATGTGTCTCAAGCTGACAAACAAGAATAGCCATCATAGATGGCAAACAAAATCTTCAAAACTGATTTCCCAGGGTGTGCAACTGAATGATGAGTTTGCAAAACCTTTTTCTTCTCTAGAGGTGTGTGCACATGCATTCATACATGTAATTTTATTTTGAAATAACTTCAGTTTAAAATGTGTTACATGAAATTTCTTTAGTCTTTAACCCAAGTTCTGCAAATATTATACATATTAATTTTAGCACCAGTTTCTTTCTCCATATATGTACATACATACCTGTATGTGTATGTATGTATGTATGCAGTCAATCCTTCACATCTGGGACTTCTACATATGTGGATTCAATGGAATAGAAATCAAAACTATTTTAAAAGAATAGTATCTGTAGCAAACGCGTGCACTAAACACTGTTTCCCTGAACAGAACATGTAGAGATGATTTAACGTATAGGGAGGGATGTGCCTAGGTTATGCAAATAGTACCACATTTTATATAGGGGAATTAGGGACACACAGAGTTTTGGTATATGGAGAAGACTGAATTAGTCCTCCCAAGACATGGAGGGGTGACACTATGTGTGTGTGTGTGTGTGTGTGTGTGTGTGTGTGTGTATGTGTGAGAGAGAGAGAGAGACAGAGACAGAGACAGAGACTGAGACAGAGACAGAGAGACACACATACACAGAGAGAGAGAGAGAGAGAGACAGACAGACAGACAGACAGAGAAAGAGAGAGAGAGAAAAGCATTTTTCCTTTGGGAACATTGAGAATCAGTTACAAATAAAACCCTCTTTTACCTTTGAATACTTCCATGTTTTTATCTTAAATCAGGGATAATATTTTTAAGAACCAGTCATCAAACACAAGAAACTAACCTTGCTACTATGCAATGTTTAGTTCACAGACCTATTCCAATTCACTGGTGGTCACAATAATGTTATTTAGAGCAAATGAAAGAATTTCCTGTTCTTTTAAAAATAATAAAAGTGGATATATTAAAAGTTACAGTTTTAAAAACAATAAAAGAGGGAAGAAAAGATGAAGGAACTGTGAATTGCTACAGACTGCATGGGAACCCATCTAATAGACTGCGTGGCTGCAGGCAGGTCAAGTGCTGGCCAGTGTCTGGGGGCACAGATTTCTCTTTTCATCTTAGAACAAACAGACAGCAATGCTGGGATGGATCCCACAAACAAAGTTTTGAGCCAAGGTTCTCCCTAGCAATACAGCTCTCCTAGGACAAGAACATAGCTGGTCCCTAACAGGATACCATGGAGAGACAGGTAGTGAGGGAATGTTAACAACCGGATTCAGTGTTTATGTACAGAATGGATAACCTCACATGGAGAAGTGTAGAGGTCTCAAGGAGGCTCATTAGAGCTGATCAGCTCCAGATGTGGACCTCAGCACCAATAATTACCAGTTTCATGCTTCTGGACTAGTCACCACCCTTCTCTGATTCAGTCTTCCCATATGAATAATGGGCTCCTGAGGATTCACCCAATTCCATGTTGTAAACATGCTGGTGTTTCTACTTTCTAGCCTGTCTGTCACAGCATTCCCTTAAGTCAGTTAGAAGTGGGAACTCAGATTTGAAGGCTAAATTTGTAATGGTATAATTTCATATATAGACTGCCCAGAGGATGCACAATTAATAAAAGAGTCCCAGGGACTGGAGTGGAGCTTCCCGAAGCCACAGCCATTTTCCAGAGCAGCTGAAATCAATGAACAACGGACAGCTAGTATGCTTGCAGCCTGCCAGGGGCAGTGCACAGGTCATGCATATTAAGATATGAGGGCCAGAGCAATCAAAGCTACAAGTCTGGTGGTTCCAAATGGCTCCAGTTGCTTTTCACGTGAGCAGCTCTGTGCACCTGCTTGAGTGAAGGGCAGCCAGACTTTACTTAGTTAACAATGATGAATGAACATTCTAAGCATTTGGCTGGGTTATCTCATACTCAAGCAATAAATATTTATCAAGCATCTACTGTGTTACTAGGTAAACTCTGGTCCACACAGAGCTGGGATGTATGTCATATTCTCACCCCATATTCCAACAACTCAGGTAGTCTAGAGTCCAGGGTCATATTATCTTGATTTTGGACTGAGTTGGGAACCTCCAGAGAAGAGAAATGACAGAGCATCCTGTGATCTTCTTGGGTAAGTGGACCCAGTGTTAGCTGGGTGCTGGACAATGGCTGGAAAAGACATTCCAGAAAGCAGGACCAGGTTCAGGCCTTGCCTCCCAAAGCTGGGGCCTCCATGGGAGACTTGTCTATCCATGGGGCCCACAATGAAAGGTGGAGATGTTGGCCATTTTCCCCAAGAGGCAGGTGTCTGAGACCCTCCAGTTCTGGATAGCACATATCCAGCCTATGGGAGAGATTTGTGGTGTTTCTGAAGTAACACTCTGATGCTCAATTTTACATGATCATCCAACTCTATCACTCCACGGAAGATTGCTCATGTAAATGTGAAACTACTGCCTACTTCTGAGACGTGTACCTAAAATTTCAACTAGTTAAATAAGACTGATGTTGAGGAAAATGACAGTCTTCCACAGCTGCATTAAGACTAATCATTTCAGAACATGGTATCATAACTCATTTATGGAAACAGAGACGTTATTCCCCAAACAAGTGATAAAGGGAACGGACTCGTAGTTATACCGGGGAAATGAGGCCTCGTATTAATACTCTCTAACTTCCCTGAGCTCCAGAGGCTCCTCCACATAAATCTGCCTTGCAGATTATTCTGCCTCACATATTTTTATCTATTGCAAATAAAGTTGAATTCAGAAGATTGCCTCCGTCATTACACTTCGTTTCCACGTATTTGGGCATCAGAACAAGCATCTGAGGCTTCCGTTTAGTGAACAGGTAACCGAAGAGATCCTGTAAGGACCTTAGATTAGCAGCTAAGAAATACAGCTGGTCTGAGCTGTCATCAGCCTCATCAGCTTCCACCCTGTCACTGGATGGCTCTTCTCAGGAAGGGATTCCCAGAGTGAGAGACCCTGCTCCTGTGACGGCGTTCATGACACTGCGTAGCAATGATTATTCTTATAAAATCCTCCAGGTCTAGGGACTATATACGGCCTTAGATAAAAGCAGTCAATTCTTCACTACCTCTAGTCAAATACTTATACCTCTGACCGTTCAGTGAACTCGCCTTGCCTCAATATGCCACTTGGTTTATTAGTATTGTTGATGGTGGCTACAGAATAGCTACTATGTGGATACAATCTTCTGATAGGCTGATGCTTTCCCCCATTATTCAGATGGGAAGAAAACCAGGGCTGATGGAAGTTATGGGACTTGCTTACGGCCCAATAGTTCTTCAGCGGTAGAGCTAGGATTAAAAACCTTTGTTTGGTGAACTCAAGACTCCATGCATCGAACAATTAGATAGACTGCATTTCAGAAACCACACGAGAGGATCTCCAGAAGAGAATCCAGAAAGAGAAGAGTTCTTGGTGTACTGATCCTGTGAAAATGAGTGGCCAATGAGAGGAAAGACAAATTCAGCATGTCGGAAAAATGATTGGATCATCTGGACCTATGTTAAGCCAGAGTGATGCTAGGAAGAACAAACTATACAACTTAGAGCTAGGGTCAGAAAGCCATCCTTATGACACATTTAATTGGGACCCAGCTATAAGAGTGGTAGGACAACATTCTAAGAATGGCAGGAACTGCATTGACTTAAGCTACAGGCATATTTGCTAATGGTTATGCTATAAGGTGATGTTTGACCCCTTGTCCTTCTGGGAACATCACCAACTTTGGAAAAGTCCCATGCAGGGAAGTGATCATTTGAAACCCTGAGCTGTGTGCATTGAGAGACTGAGTGACAGGAGCCAGAGGAAGAATTACCAACCTCCCCGCGAATCTGGCTCCCAGTACCACGCATTAAGCCAACGAGTAAAAATCATTATGAAGTTTTTGCTGAAAGGGCAAGTGTAGAAAAACATGTTTCTAAACAGAATAACAGTCTTTGCCATTTTTTCCAACTTGCATACCATCTGGAAATTCTGATTTTTTTCAAAGGGTAGGAAAGAAATGTGCTTCAGGCACAAATAAATGTTTACAGCTGAGTTATAAACCGAGAACGGTAGGGCTTAAAACAGGCAGGCTGGCAGTGATGGAGCTCAAAGTTGCAGGAGGCAAATAATACTTGGGGATCTGGCCAGCTTGTATTACACATGAGCCCCCTGGAAGGGAAAGTCTTGCCTCCCATTGACCTCATCCAATGAGACTTGTGTTAATTCTTAGAAGGTAAAGGCAGAGAGGTAAAGTAGTGTTATTGTGTATTGCCATTCTGAAAGCAGCCTTCCCTTTTGGACATCTGAGCATTTGATTGGAAGTGGCAGCCTGTGGAGGTGTATTAGATGGACCAACCAAGAGACATGATGGTGACCTTAATAATGACAAAGATTCATAGGTTGTCAAGTGAGTGGTACCACAACAGTGATCTGCAAGGGGTGTCTCATTTATGCAGGAACACAAGCTTGTGAAGGAGTGCCATTCCACAGATGAGAAACTCAAGTCTAGGAGTGGATAAATGACCTGAATAAATAAAGCCAACTCAACACACAGGGATGTGGCTGGAGTTTGTGCCTAGCTAAATCAATGCCAGTAGTCTACACTGATTTACAGGATTTTTCAATGAAAGTCATGAGGAGTACATTGCCAGTGCTTGATGAAGAAAGAGAAACATTGGTGTTAGAATCTTGGAATCCTTAACTTGGGTACAGAAAAGGTTCTAGAGCAGTAGAAATGAGTTTGGAAATATGGGAGAGTCATCAACATTTTTTCTTTTATTAAAGGGTAAAATTGCAAATACTGCACCCTTTTGCCTCCGCAGTCCTATGGGCCTGGCTATGCACCAGTAGAGACTGTATTCATGGTGGGTGGTCAGCCAGATTTGGTCCATAAGATTTAGTTTGCTAACCTTAGTGACACAGACACAAAGAGCACTAGGGATACAAAATGACTGATGGATTTTGAGAATGATCCATGAAATTCTATTGAGGCTATATTCTTTCCTAAGATCAGTGCACAAACCCAAAGCCAGTGACATGCCCTGAAAAAGCTCTTGTATACCTTATTTCTGGGCACAGGCAATCAAGCTGGATTCCTTTATGCTATCTGACCAGGTCAGAATACTGTATCGAATCTTCATTCTCAAGGTTTATCTAATACCAGATCTATAGAAAAAGCACTCCGTGTCCCTCTAATGAAGATGTATGAGTTCATTCCTTTGAACATAGAAATACACACAAGATGGTGAGTGATTCTGGCAGTGCACGTGTAACTTCTTCTCCATGTGGAACCCAAGAGCATCTTCATTAAGGTTTAATTGAAAGAGATTGGAGGAAAAATAAACCACGAACATCAGTAAATGGAAAAGGAAGAGGAAGACATAGCCCCAAGAATACATTCCCCTAACTAATGAATGGAGAGCTCTGTTTCCACTATCATATCAGAGTGTGGAGGCTGTCCTGTCTATTAGACTCCTTCCCAAACCTGCACAATGTAAATACTCCTGAAGACCAACTAATGAAATCTCTATCGATAGACCATCTTAGATGGGGCTCACATGCTTGTGTTTTGCTTACATTTTAATTTGCTCCTGCTGGATACTTACCCAGTAATTGCTTAATAAGATTAACCTCCCTGGCAATGTGTGGTGAATCTTGATTAAAACATCGGAGTGAAGGATTATCCTATACCACAAAAAATTGAGGGGGTGTTATTTAATTAACTTATTGCCAATATGTCTTGATTGTCTCTTTGAAACAGTGGGAAAGTGGTCGATGGGAATTGATTTGGGTTATCTAAATGTATAGAATTGGTGAGTGAGGAATGGGGAGGTCAGTAGGTCTAGAAATTCAAATCTCAAGTCACTCAAGGACATTAACAATCTTTCCTGTCACTTCTCAAGACTTTGTTTAAGCTCTAAGAGGCAATCTGGTACCTTCAATCATCACCAGAGTACTGTTTTCGGCATTTGGAAAGAAAGGTATTGAGTTTTGTTTCATTTTTAAGCAAATTGAAATTTCACCCTTTTAATAAGGACCCAATGGACAAAACCCATAATGCTTTGGCCAACCACCTCCATGTCCCATACCTCACTTGGGAAATATCAGAAGTGGTGGTATTCCAGTACACAGGTTGCACTGTATGTTTTAAAGCATACTGCATAGGAAAGGCAAACATTCTGCTCTTTCCAAAGCCACAACGGAAAGGGCATGCTCATTTGTTACCTTAAAGCAGTGGTTCTTAACATGTGGGTCGAGACCCCCTTCAACAAATCTCTATCTCCAAAAATATTTACATTACGATTCATAACAGTATCAAAATTACAGTTGTGAAGTAGTAATGAAAATAAATTTTATAGTGGGAAGTCAGCACAACATGATGAACTATATTAAAGGTTCGAAGCATTAGGGAGATTGAGAATCACCACCTTTGAGACAAATATTCCTAAGGCTTGCTCTCAAAGGAGTTTTCCTCAGTTGTCTGACCATGATGGTGTGGCATGTTAAAGGGGTGTGGGGCTGGGAAATGGAGCATAAAGACAAAAGAAAAGGGGGTTATTTTCATTTCTGGAGGCCTGTGAAGATCGTGGGGTCCCAAGGTGAAGGCTACTAATTCAAAAGCATCCATGCACAGCTTCAGAATACGTCTGTCTCCACATCCCATGCCTGATGGGATAATCTGCATCTTTGCTTTCAAAGGTGCATGCTGATTTGTCTGAAAGGAAGGGGGTGTTGACTTCATTTTAAAGAACAGTCATGGATAAATGTAGCAGACTCCCTGAAGGTGGGCTTCTGAGAGCCATCCTATTGGTACTCTGATAGGAGGCTAGCTAGTATACTGCAGGTCATTTAACAGTACCCCTGGCCTTAACCCACTAGTTATGCCTCCTCCAATTGTGACAGTAAAAAAAAAACCTTTTTCAGTCATTGCCAAATGTCTCCCAAGGGGCAAAACCGAGAGCCACTGTTGCAGAGGAAAAGGGAAGGAGTGGGGTCAAGTGCTGGAGGTGAATAGATTTCAAATCCGAGGACAATAAATGTGTCTCTGGGCTTCTGTGGTCAGTTAAAGCAGAACATGGTCAGTTAGAGTAAAATATCTTCTTTATTTTGAGACCTGGTTTTGCCTACTCAATAATGGAAAGCATATCATTTCATTCTCAGATAAAACTTTTTCATGCTTACTTAAAGGTAATTTAGTGCTATGATTATGACAGATGAGAAGGGTGATTCTTAGAGACTGGATAAAAAGGCAGAAGTCATGCCCAAAGATGTAGGGAGAGTGACTTCAAGACCGTTAGCATGTCAGGGTAAGTCATACCCACCCGAGGCAGAGGAATCCTGGAGTCTTCTTGGAAGAAAGCATGAGATGCAAGGAAAACCAACTTCCTGTCCAAAGATGCACATAGCATAGACCTGAATTCAAGTTTGTACCTGTCCTGGTTCCTTTGATGAAGTTTCTAGAGTATTGTGGCCTTGAATTTCTCAGAGATGCATTTCCTGCTTTTTGAGCTGAAGTTACTCTATATTGTACTAGGCACACAACAGATATCCAATAAAGGTTCCTTCTCTTTCCTTTAAAATGTTCCTGTTGATATATTCTAAAAGGTGTGTGTGTGGATGTGTGTGTGTGTGTGTGTGTGTGTGTGTGTGTGTGTGTGTGTGTGTGTATACTGGTGACTAAGAATAGACTGGAAAAAGATGTTTGGAGAAGCCCTTTTGATACAATCTCTGGCTTATGTGATTTCCATCCCGAATCACTCAAACACCACCAAATCACCAAACGCCAGTCCTGCAAGCTGTGCCATTGGCTGCTCTTGTCTTTTAATTGCTCCTGTCCCCACCTCTCCAAGGTTCTGATTTTCTCTTTTTTAGCACCTTGTTAGCGCCTATTTTTCTCTCCTACAAGAATACAGTGATTGCCTCAATGAACATTTCTATTGTCCTCCTTACTGTTCTGAAAAGGGAAGCTTTGTTGCCGAGTTGTCAAAACTCCTTTCTATTCTCCCCGAAAGCAGAACAGCTCTGTCTCTCTCAAGGCAAGCCAGGCGAGCCTACTCCCCTGGGAGGCTGTATCTCTCCTTGTGGGAGAGGGACCCAGGCTAGTGGCATGTACTGCCAGCTGCTTCCTGCCTTCTGATTAGGCAGGTTTCTGCTGCTGCTGCTGCTGCTGCTGCCGCCGCCGCTCCAGCTGCTGCTGTTGCTGCTGCTTCTGTTTAGGCCCTGGGATGCTTTCAAGCATGCCACACAGTACCAGTTGCTGTAGATAGCATAGGTATGCACACTGCTTGGAGCAGGCGCCATGCCAGATCCAAGTGACTCCAGCCAAACACAGCTAGCAGACAGGAACAGCAAACAGCTTTTAAACGGGGCCACCTATGAAAGGCAGTCATTTCTTTCCTGTCCCTTTCTTTCTTACTTACTTACTTTCTTTCTTTCTTTCTTTTTTTTCATGCCTTCCAAGATTTGGATTAAAGGACCTGAAGCAGCTGGTGAGAGCCCTGAATTTTCCTGTGACCTCAATAGGGCAAGCAGCAGCTGTAACCTCACCTTTGCCTCCAGATGGCATTGTTGCCACATCATCGTTTCCTGGTAAGCCGGTCCTTACGCCATTGTTAAAGGTGTGTCCATCTGCCGGCTGGAGTTGCCAATTGAGTCCGAGCAGATGCATTGCTGCAGGAGAGACAAAGTAATGAAAATATGAATAGATAATTCAGCAATGCAAATGTCAAGGGGGGAGGGCCAGGTGCCTTTTTCCAAGCAATTGCCTTTTAAGGAAACTGCAGTTCAAAAATGGCTTGCCCCAGGCCTCCAGGATTAGCTAAATACAGAAAGTGGCTTCTGTCTCTTTTGCTCTGTAGCAGTTCCCAGCCTCAGGGGCAGCACCCCTTGTGGGAAGAGGAGGAGGGAGGTGACACATAGGTCTGGTCTTTCAGGGTGGGCTGCTCCATCACTTCCCCGTTTGTCCTCACACCTGCTTGTAGACAGGTGCAGTGACAAAGGCTGGGGTCTCCCCGCTACTCAAAATGTGAGTCAAGTTCAACAACAAGGCTCCACTACTCCCATTTGACCTGCCCTGAAATGCTGAAACAACCAGAGGTATCTGCAATCTCACTGGCCCACTTAGAAGCGTGCCTATCTAACTGTGCCAAACTTTTTCTCCCTCTCTTCATGACAATTGCTTATCTCTTAGCACATTGTGGAAATGCTTAAGGGTGTGTGTGTGTGTGTGTGTGTGTGTGTGTGTGTGTGTGTGTGTGTGTGTGTGTAATAGTGCTAGAGCCTTTTCCAGAAAAAAGCAAAACAAGCAGTATTATTCGGTTTCCCCCAAGTATGGAATAAGACAGAGATGGAATCCCAGAAGTGCGTGTTCTCAGGAGACGACCATGTTTTCAGAGGTCGATTTCCATGTACACCTCACCCTCCAGGCAGCCTTCCAGTCTTGTTACTTAGCTTGTGCAGAGACTCAGTGAGTTTAGGAAACTCAATGTACCATCTACCCCCCATGAATCCTGAGGGGAGGGAAACACCTGTGTTCTTCCCAAGCCCTTATCTAAGAAATGCTTCATTTGTAAATAAATAAGAAATCCATTCCCCTGTACATTTCCCACACAAACAATGACTGTGCCCTGTCTGTCTGGCATTTCAATGGGCACAGGTTGATGCCTGTTGCCACATTCACAGCTCGGCAGGAGAGAAAGGGCTGTTGACAGGAGAAGTTCTGAGTTTGACGTGGGGATGGGAGAAACAATTAACCACAGGAAACACAATTAACAATGCTTAGGAAATTGTTCACATAGCAATTAATTCTGCATGCCTACCACCACTTAAAGTCAGGCTGCATTCTATTAAGGTTAAAATCCTGTCTTCACACGATACAGCTTAGATTGATGGCTGCAGATTAAGGTGGCAAGGTACCCGACCAAGTATGTGTCTGGTTTTTTTTTTTCTCACAGGCTTCTCTACCTCAAAACCACATTTTTCCATCTCTGCATTTCCATGAGGTGCAAGGCCCATGGTCGCAACTTCCCCAGATGATAAATACTAATAAGAATAAGTGACATTTACTGTACTCTTTCCTTTGAGGTAACACCTAATTTTCTCCTGCAGTTTGTCCGTTATATGTAGGTCACTTACTTGAAGAGACCAGAGTCTATTGCCTCAAATAATGACATATTTTCACCATACAGAGGTCAGGAAATGAGAAGTAATCGTGGTTGCTTCAAGATAACGATAGCTTCTGATTTGTAATTACCAGGTGAAGGGAGTCAAGGAATTAGCTGTTTTAAAATGATTTAAAAAAAGCCGGGTACTATTGGATTATTGGAGCTCACCTGGAGCCAGCTGCTGCTGCATCAAAGAATCAGCCTTTTGGAGGAGAGTCCCAGAATGCTGAGACAGATGTCACCACCAAGCATCACAGGTACAGCTAGGGCCCCAGTCTAACAAAGCTTTGGTGTTTATGTCTATAAAAAAGCCATGGGTCCTAGCACTCCACTGTGACAACCTCCCTGATGGGGAAGTCCTGTGTATATGTCAATAAAGCACTGTTGCCAATAGGGAAGCAAGATAGGTGGGACTAGGAGTCCAGGAGGACTCTGGGTAGGAGAAACACAGGGAGTCACCATGTAGCCACATAGGGGTAAGAAGTCCAGACCTTTTCTCTGGTAAGAGAAATACTTAGAATAACAATTATGGGGTAAATACTCAAGTCAGAGATAGCCAGTAAGAAATCAAGCAAACAGCCAACAGCTTCATAATTAGTACAGTGTCTTGTGTGTTATTTGGGGATTACAACGCGGCAGAGCCCAGGCGACTGGTGGGGAAAAACCAAAGCGGCTGGCAAGGAAAAGGCTTCTCTCTACACCTCCCCAGTACCCCTATCCACTTGCAACTGCTCTTCATTCACAACTGCTCCCTGCGTACACTGCTCAGGCCTGTTACTCCAAGGTACAGGGTACACTGCCACCATCACTTCGGGAGAATAGTAGACAGGGCTGTAATCTTACTGATCAGAAAGGGGACACTCATGACATCATGCTCTATTTTCACGGACGTCTTCCCTCCTGCCTCCTTAACATTTCTATTGTAGCTCTTTATTGTCGTCATCATTGTCATCACCATCATCATCATCATCTCATCATCTTCAACAAAAGTATCCCAAAAATGGCACGAGATCAAAGGGGTGAGGGTGAGAGTGTGTGGGTCACCACTCAGACAACTCTGTGTGTGAACAGGAAAACACCCAAGATAAAGTCAAGAAAAGGGGACAAGCTGAATCACTGAGCATGAGACCTGTCCCTCAGCAGAAGCTCTGCTCAAAAATGAAACTCAGGTTCAGGCATATTTTCCATCACTGAACTGAATGCTAAGTAAATAAGGGAGAACTGACTGAGGGTACAACTGCCGTTTCTTATTTGGGTGGGGAGGGCATCTGAGTCGGCTTTTGCTGGCATTTTGTTTGTTTGTTTGTTTGTTTGTGCTGGTGTTCTTGATCAGCTGTTCCTTGTTCCTCGCCTTGAGGAAGAAAATGAGACTATCTTTCTGGCCTGTGGGAGCAGACTGAAGAAGTGTCCTCGGGATAGAGACCCAGGGGAGCTGTGAAGTAAATGAGTTTCCTGACTAATGAGAGTTCTGCTTCTTATTCTGCTACTGACTGGTTCTACGGTTTGGGTTAAGGAATCATCGCTCCATCCTGCTCTCCTTTTCCATTTTGTAAAAGTTCCCTTATTATAGGTGGAATGCAGCTTGTACCGGCCGAAGGTGGTTATGCATAGCTCCGTGGAAGAGATGGCTGTGTCTCTAACATAGACACCACATCCATGTTTATTAGGATAGGAACTAGAACATGGAGGCATACTTGGGAACTTGGAATGTAGAATGCTATATGCTTCTAAAAAAAACAGTGTGGAGGTACAGGGAATAGGATGGAATATAATGGGTAGCAAAATGGATTAGAGTATAAAGAGAAGGCTATTTTGAACCTATACCTGCTGTTAATAATGGAGCTGAACATTCATGCACTTACATATACATTATCCTAAAGAATTCCTGGTAGATAGTACCATGACACATTCTCAGATGAGGGAAATATTGACTATGAAGTTGTGTTTTTTTTAACATTGGGGGATTTCAGAATTGGATCAGAACTATGCTGGAGATGTGGTACCTCTTTCACACTTTATAGAGAGCTGGCTACAAGGTCCATGGGAAAATGGCATCTCAGCCAAACTTGTTTCTGTCTCAGAATTCACAATTAGCAAAGTGGGTTGATGCATGGTCATTCACTGTGTGTATCATTGCTGCCTGAGGAACACTTACTTTCTTTTCTGTTGACTTCACATGTGGCCTGGTGACTTGCAGTGTACACTGCATTACATAGCAATCCTAGATCCTGAATGCAAAGGCCATTGGACAGAGCTAGCTAGGGTCAGAACACAGAGTAAGGGAAATAATAAAACGCTGAGGCAGTGAACAAACTAGAGTTTGGAGTTCTTTGTTGTAGCGGCATGGCCTAGTCTACCCTGACTGATACATTCACTTATGAAGAAAAGGAAAGAGGTCTTGTTTACAGACTAGATCTCTGGGAATTCTTTAAATTGTATCAGGTCAGGAGCTTTTTTGAAAACCAGACAGGAAATTAACTCCTGTTTAGGGTCATTATGCCTGTTTCCACGGATAGCAAACTATCTGAAATTATAATAAATTCATTTATTTTCTTTTTTGTTACCAGAGCCAGACTAGACAGCTGAGAAACCTTGGCATAGCCACAGTTATTGCTTCTTCATCTTAGTACTTCACATAAATGCCCATCATTTTACATTTTATTGGAGGAGATATCCTGACTATCCTGGGATGGCTCCTCCTCCTCTGAATGTTCCAGCATCTCATCCCAAAAGGTCTGGTTCAGACCATGTTAGGGTCAGAAGTGAAATGAGTTCTGGAAGCCCTCTCCTCCTCATTACCCACCCCCACTGACAGCTGAAACGTACAATTCATCATGACTTGACAGGCTTTGCTCCACAGAGATTCTAGGATGGAACAACGGGGCTCCATGGGTCAGTAAGGACGGGATAGGGAAGGGCTTCACGTGGAAGCTCATGGAATCCAGGTGGCATCTGGGAAATCAGCCACTAAAAGCACAGTCAGCAGTCATGCCCTGAGTGTATCCCTCAGCAAACCAGAGAGAACCTTCCTAGAGTGCTGAAAAGGACCTCAGGCTACAAGGGAAGACCACACACAGATCTTTTTGCAAGAACAATAGTCAGACCTCCTTGTGGGTCAATTAATACTTTCTCATTAAAGTTCCTGTGTTTAGATGACAGGTGGGATCCAAAAGAAAGACTCTGAAGTCAAGTTGAGAGTAGAGAAAGCAGGTTGGTTACAGGTGACAGGATTCTCTAGCCAGCACAAGGACATGGAGATGCCAGGACTTGAAAAATGGCAGCTTCCAAAAGAGGTTGTCTAAAATAGTAATTAGGATATGTGTGGACCCTGCTGGGTGCCTTTTAGAACCTTCTATGTTCATTGGCTGGCAGAGGATCAACCTGACAAGAGAGTTCAATCAATATGTCAGCAATACTTCACCGAGAGCTGCTCAACCCCTGCTTGTCAAAGAGGACAAACATGGAAGCCACAGATGCTCTGTGTTTGCTGAGCAGGCCCCCAGGAGCAAGGGCTATCTTTAAAGATCGGGCCTGTCGATATATGAGCCTGGGGAGGAGATTGGACTCTCCCTTTGAAAATGCAAGACTGCAGGCCAAGTCCAGCCCCAGGAGGGAAAGGAAGGAGCCAAGCCTGCTGGGTATTGCAGCTCAGCATGCAGGCAGACGCACAGGGCCTTTGAGCTGATGTCAGAGCCCATTCAGAAATGGGAAGACCTTGGGAAGGGTCAGGGGCTGGATCTCCTTGGCTCTGCACCAGCTAATTAAGCCCACAATGCCAGGACTCCTGTGGGAAATGGTAGATTCCCAAGGTGCCCCTGCTGAAAGGCTGGGATCCACTGAGAAAGGGATGAACAGGGCTAATGCTCACAGGTGCTAGCCCCGAACTCACTGGGCACTGCAACGGCGGCAGCACCTTAGCCGTGAGCAGTGAACACCAACACATGCAAATGAGCGTCTTCAGCCATGATGATGATTCACATTTATTTTGACAACGTGCCAGGGACTGGGCTAATTACTCTAATGGCAGCATTTATTCATTATTTATCATTTGGCAAATATTTGTGGAGCTCACACTGTGCATCGAACTGTGTCCTGGCCCTGGGAATAAAGCAGTTGGCAAAACACAATCCCTGCTTTCATGGAACTTACATTCTAGTGGGACGCAGAGAAATTAAACCTATGGTGAAAAGCAAAGGACAGGGCCGGGTGTCTGACCGGCAGGGGATGGGCAGTGTGGAGTTCTTTAATGAAGATTGGTCAAGCACGGCGTCACGATGGTTAAGACCACACAAAGACAACGGAAATGAGAAGGCAGTCCGCCTTGACATGAGGGATCGGCAGTCTAGGCCAGAGTCTAGCAAGCAGGAAAGGGAAGTGAGGGTGGGTAAGGTTGGGGGGAGTGGATACCTTTGCAGGGATTCTACTTTTTGATGAAGAAAGTCTTTTGAAAGGGAAGAAAATCCTCTGTATCCTATCGATATCCTATGACCACATGGAACATTAATGTAATTTGTATTTTACAGACATGAACATTGAAGTTTAGGGAGGTTGACTCATTCAAGGTCACTCCACCACTAACTGCAGAATCTGGGATCCACACTGTGATGTGTGTTGCTTCAGAGTTAGAGCTCCAAGCCTCCTTGCTGTGCAGACAAATGACTCTATTCTGAGACACCTCCTGACCACCTTCTGGGACATCAGCCCTCTGTATTTCCTATTGTAATAACTGTTTCAAGACTGAGCAGGGCAGGAAGGTTCTAGAACTCCTGTGAATGCTGCCCAAGATCACTCCGGAGCAGGTACCTCTTGAAAGCAAACATTCATCCTCCATGAACACACTAGGGTCAGTAGCCATTTTGCTATTTAACCTAAGGGTCCATCATTGCCAATATAAAATAAAGGTCTAGTGACTTCAGCTGCCTGGCTGGCCGACATTTGCTTGTGGTGGCTTTTTCCTGGGCCACTCTGCTCCTCATCCTCAGGACATGGTTGAACATGGCACTTCTCTTTCTCTGTGAGGAAGGGGTTTTCAGTGCCTTAATAGTACCCTTTTAGGAATGCTGCTGCAGTCAGAACTACCTTCTGCAGGAAAAGAAGTGATGCAAATAAAACCACGAGGAATAACATTCTCGAAAACACCTAAGACTTAAAAAAGGAATTAAAAAAATTTAAATCTCAAAGGATTTTTTAAATCCCTTTTTAAAAATCCTAACCGCCTCGGTGAAATGATTTTTGCTTATTTTTCTCAGACAGTGTAGCAATACACTGAATGGAATAAATTTTCAAAGCGCCACATGGAAGTGACGCCCACAAATCCCTTTACTGGTAATGGGATTTGCGCATCTAGCTCTTGAGGATGTGCAGGAAACTTCTCGTCTCTGTCCAACTTTCAGCTTGCAGCATCCATGATGCTTGCAAAGCTCAGGACCAGGGACTTACATAGAAGAGAGAAGAAAAGGAGAAGTGATTCCGGAATCCTGGCAAGACCACTTGAATGAGAGGGGGCTTTGGGGAGACAGCTGCGGCCCGCCCATCTCTGCAGACACTGCCCTATTCCCTTGGCACTAAAACATCCTTAGCAAGGATTGTGTCTCTCACCTTCCTAATTCTGGTCCCTCTCCAAAACAAGGAGGCTTTCTGTCACCCATGCACATCTGCCATGAGGACAAGGTGACAGTTCCATAAGGCAGCTCTGGGACCAAGGAGCACTATGTTTTCCAGACAAGAAGAATCTACGCAGAAGGGCCGGCACATTAATCTATTCTTGTGACAGGCTCAGGACAGTACAGTGAGTAGGAAGTGGGATGAGATTAATCAATTCCTGTGTTTGGAGGAAACAAACAGGGCTCTGTTGCAGCTTCCAGATGTGTAGGGTCATGGAGTCAGTGTCACCCCCACTACTCTCCCTGGAGCCCCTGTTGCAGGTGCTCAGCAGGTGGCCTCAGCTGATAGCGTGGGCGTGGCATGTGGTGTGCTGAGCTGACCTCTAATGACATCCTCCCTCCCCAGCAGCACCAAGAAAATCAATACTCAAGACAGACACATGCTCACAGCCACTGTTTTTCTCCGTGCAGAGTGCCTGGAATATATTGGTTGCCCATGCCGGTCAGGCAGCCCATTGTCCATGGAGCCTATGCATCCTTGTCCAGATAAACACACGCCCAGAGCCATCAGCCACACCGGTGCCATTTCCCACCCCGACCACTCCGGTCTGGATGCTATTTTTCCCCAAGAAAGAAATAAAATAAAAGCCTTTCTTTCCTCAAGAAAGAGCCTGTGTGATCAAAACACCTTTAGAGAATGATAATATCCGGAGGTTTTATTCACCAAATAAATCATGGTCTGGGGTTTTAAGAGCTTTCCTGACAACAAAATGTATGCCCACAATCTATGCATATATACCTAGATTCTCGTCCCCACCCCAGCTTGTCATTCAGTGTTGACAACCTAAATAATATCTGTCTTTTTTTTTTTTTTAAAGAATAGCACCCAGCAGTCCTGTTAAAGAGAGGACAGATCCATGAGACCACACTGACTACAAAGGCAAGTCAAGGGGGTGGCACGTGGCAGGCGGCCATAGGAATCCTAGGAAGCAGACATATGAATGTTTTAGAAGATAAGATGTCATATCGATCGGGACATGTGCAATGTGAGCTGGAACAAAGAGAGAGAAGTCTCCTGTGAAACAGCCACACGTAAGAAGGAGTGGCCAGGGGGTCAGGCCTGTGCCAGTGACAGCCCTTGGCAGACTGAGCTCTGGGCAAGTTTCTTCCTTTGGTGAAAGTAAGTGAGGGGGAAGATTCATTTCCCTCCCTGATATCTGCAGGCAGCTCCCACCCTCCACCCCCATAGATGGTACCCAAGCATCTCCTGGCTTGAACTCCGAAGCCCACAGACAGGCAGCCTCTGCAATGTAAGGCATGCCACGAATAATCTGTTAATAATGTTAATCCAACGGGGAGGCAGCAGGATACCTTCTGATCCTCCATCCATAAGCAGAGGTAATGATGAATGGCGTCCATGGCAGGGCTCCCAAACCAGAGGCTAAATCTCTCACCTCTCCCTTTTTCCCTTCTTGGGACATACTTCTTCCTGTGAGTGAATTTGGGTGTGGATTCTGTACTTTTGTTTAGAACTGAGAAAGGGGTTGAAGAATTGAAGATGTTGAACAAATCCTTTATGCGATCCTCATTTTAGTGTCGTCATTTGTTCAGCACACAGGGAGGCTGCCAGTGTCCCTTTCAATCTTTAATTTTTGACATGGTTAACTCAAGTGATTTTGTTTTTACCCAGAATTGGAAAAAAAAAGCCTGCATTAGCAAATTGGGCTTGATCTTTCCCTTAAATGGCTTTTAGTCAAGTGGGTTTCAGATAGCTAACCTGAAACATTTAAAACTTGGTTGTGAGGGAGAGAAACATCATGTTGGAAAATTCCTTCTATCTCCCAGGGCCTGATTAGGTCAATGGGAAGGAAGTCGGGGAGCACAGGGGCCCCTGAACTGTGATCTTTTGATACCAACATAGGAAACTTAAAAGAACAAAGCTCACTGGGAAGAAAAGACAGGACAAATTCTTTCTGGAACATAAGCTATCTGTACCCATTTTTTCCAAACAGCCACATTTTCATCTGCAATTAGATAAATGACACAATTGGGTTTATTTTGAGTTAGTGACAATTTATTTAATAGAGCTAATTTGAAGGGTTTTATGTGACACTCAAGTGCCACATGCTTCCTCTGTGCTGAAGGTACATACACATTTCTCTCAACAGGATCCTGCGGCGCCACTGCGACATTTCTGGCTTCTCCGGAGCATCACGATGAGACAGAAAGTTACTGGGTATGGTACCTACTAAGCCTGCCTCTCACTCTCCTTATAGTTATGTCCCAAACTCCCACTGTAACTCTTGGAAGAGTTCAAGCCAAGCAAGACTCAGTAAGCCCGTAGTAACTGGTGTCACCTCTAGTAACAGTGGTATGGATTCCACCCTAGTTCATTCAAGAGTTTAATCCTCGAGGTCTTAGGTGAGTGGTATTAACAGAGTGGAAACTTAATCCATGTGTTTTGAGAAGACGCCTTTGAAAAGCGATTCAATAAGCTAGGCCACTAGGGTAGCACTCTGTGACTGAATCCTGGTGGCTTCGCAAAGGAAAAGAGCAACCATGTAGACAGAGAAACGCATACACCCCTGCTGTGATACAGAATAAAGGTCCATCACTGCCTCCAAGCCATGCTGTTTGGACCTTGAACTTTTAGAATGGCAAGTTCAAACAAGCCTCCCATTTTTATAATGTAGTCTGCTCCAGGTATTTTATTACAGTAAGGGGGAAACCAACTAAAACAACCAGCATGGGGCAGGTCTCCAAGACCTGCGTATTTGGAGATAAAGAAAGACAAGCCCATTTGTCAAGTTGCATATCATTGTCATTTCTTATTGTTTTCGGGTAGACATTTCGCAAAGGGTCTCCTACTTACTCCACTGTATGTAAATGCATAAACCAGTTTGGAAATGGTATGTTAATTTTCTTGTTCTCTAGAAGGAAGGGAAACTTTTCCACTCAGACTGTGTATCCAAGGTCTGTGGCTGCTGGGGATTTTCTTTAATTTGATAAATCTGGCCCCTCTAGCAAGGTCCCACAGTTAGTCAGGACAAGCTCCGGGAGACATCTCTGTCAGCCCGGAACAGCCTCTTCAGCAGCCCCTCTGATCCTCTAAGCTTTACTCAAGAGCTGTCGGGAAGCAACTGTCCCGACTGAAGTCAGTCAGTTCTCTCCTCAGAAAGGCCCGCCCCCTGCTTCCTGGGGTTCTCTATCCAGAAGGTCATTTGCATTCTACTTCTGGGCCAGGGCTGCCCGAGATATAAATATAACACACATGAAGCTAAATTCTTCTACTAACCGCTCTAAATAAGTACAAATAAATGTAGTGTTTTAAACCCAATATAACCCAAATATTATCAGTTCAACATGTCATGAACATAAAAATCCCGAATGAGACATTTTACTTTTTGTTTGCACAAAGTGTTCAAAATCTGGTTTGTATTTTACACTCACAGAATCTCAGTTCAGATGCTAAATTTTCAGCAGTTAAAGTAAAATGTGGTTCTGCCAAAACAATGAAAGTGTTAGTAAACACAAATATTTTACACTTTTGGTTTTTAAAGTTAAATGACTTGAAGGAGAATAAAACTCGCTTGTTGTCTGTGGGAGTAGTTTGAGGCTTCTGGGCCCCAGGCGGTTGTCCTGGAGCAAGACCTCGCCCCCGTATTTCGGGTGTTAGCAGCAGTCAGTGAAGTATTGGCTGTCTTCACCCAGATCAAGAGCCTTGGCCATGTTGAACTGTGAGGGTATATTTTCCTTCCCTGGTTTCTTTAACTTTCTTTTCACATCGTGTATCTGGATCCCATTCATCTCCCTGTCCCTTCCCATCCACCCTCTGGCCCTGCGCCCCTCCACAAAATAAAACAAAATTTAAGAGAAAAAAGGGGGGGTGCGCTTCCCTGTTGCAGGGATAAACAGACAGACAGATTTCCAGCTGTACTCATCAATTTTGTCCCAAGGATGTGTCTTTCTGACCAGAGTACAAAGATGGCACCAGGGAGCTCAATCTATGTGGTCAGTCCTTCACAGGGAGATTTTAGGCCTTAGCTCACCTCCTCGGCCCCACCTTCCTTTCTTCTAGCCCTGCAGGGTTTTTAGTGCCCAGACCACCATGGGCGTGTTTGGGTATCTACTTAATACAGTGATTTCACCAATGATCACTGAGGATTCACTACACCACAGATGCCATCAGCCAAATCAGTACAATTTGCATATGAAGAAGAGCCAACACTAAAGGGAGTTTCTACTGTGTGCCAGTCACAAAGCACTTGTGGTTTGACTCCCATGGGTTCACAGGGATTGGCACTATTGGGAGGTGTGGCTTTGTAGGAAGGAGTGTGTCACGGAGAATGGGTGGGCTCTGAGGTCTCAGATACTCAAGCTCCTCCCAGTATGGCTTTCTCTTCCTGCTGCCTGATCTGGATGTAGAACTAACTCTCTGCTCCTTCTCCAGCACCATGTCTGCCCGTGTGCCACCGTGCTTCCAGGCATGATGACAATGAACTAACACTCTGAAGTGTAAGCCAGTTCCAATGAAATGTTTCCCTTTATAGGAGTTGCCGTGGTCATGGTGTCTCTTCAGAGCAATAAAACCTAATTGAGACAGCACTTCGCAGGTTTAAACATGAAGTCGCCATATTTTTTTTTTTTTTTTGGTTTTTATGAGACAGGGTTTCTCTGTATTGTTTTGGAGGCTGTCGGTCCAGCCTGGCCTCGAACTCACAGAGATCCGCCTGCCTCTGCCTCCCGAGTGCTGGGATTAAAGGCGTGCGCCACCACTGCCCGGCAAAGTCGCCATATTTTTGGTGAATCAAATGTAGTAGAATATTGTCAGATTCATGTGGTTCAACTTCAAATATTCATCATTGCATGCTTTACCTTTGTGAGATGGTTTTCTTAGACCCTTAGACCCCTCTTTATAGTCCAACACACCAGGAATAGACAGCATTAGGTACCCTGCCTAGGCTTCTCTGAAAGTAGTTGGGCTTGATAATTCCAGCTCAGTAGAGTCTACTAGATGGTTTCCTGCATCTTACAGTAGAAATATCAGGAGATATAGAATTTCCCCCCTCCTCTTCTCTCTTCCTCTCCCTCCCTCCCTCCCTCCCTCCCTCCCTCCCTCCCTCCCTCCCTCCCTCCCTCCCTGTCTCTGGCTCTGACTCTGTGTGTGTGTGTGTGTGTGTGTGTGTGTGTGTGTGTGTGTGTGTGTGTGTGTGTGGTGTCTTCTGAAACTATCCCACATAGGAAAATACTTGGGGATCCTCTTCCCAGATTCATTTTGCAGAAGATGCCTCCCCAGGCCCAACATCTTTGCAGAAAAGCAGTCCTCTGCTCTCATGCCATCTCAACACCCACTCTTGAAGCTGTTATTTTGGGGTGATGTTTAAACAGGAACCCAGACTTGCAGACTTGCCTTTCATACCTCATGCCAGGAGTAACGCAAAGCAGTGTAAAGGGCAATAGAGGTGTTCTGAATGGCTGCCACCAGCCTCCGTTGGAACTACTACAAACAGTCTCAGCAGAAAGTGTGTTTCCATGCAAATGCTGCTTCAAGATAAGCCCCAGCCTCCATTTTTTTCCCACTTAGATTTCCACCTTTAATCCTTTCCCCAGATATTCTGGACACGTAAAATACACAGTTTTCTGCTTCTACCTGGATGTCTGCATAATTGAGCGCTTCCATCACCAGTTCTGACACTGCAACAGCAAAGACTTGAAGGCCTGGCAGACCTCAGATAACTAGCAAGTTTCACCCCCCACCCCGTGCCTGTTGAGGTACTGCGATGACCAAGTCCTGCCCACCTCAAAAAGCATATAGTGTATAGTGGCTTCAGCATCACCCCCAACTGAGAATTTGCTATGAATGTCAACTATTGGGCCTCACTCCAGAATTCAAGCGTGGAGCTGCAGTATCTTTGTATCGCTGAAACTTCCAGGAGATGGTGACCAATGCTCAGGTTTGGAAGCATGGGTATGGGAGGCCAGGCTGACAGCAATTAGTGAAAGAGAACATGCAGATAACAAACAGGCTCCTCTGGTCTATTTCTATGCAGGTGGAGAGGGCTCAGACGCCCCCCTTCATGTCTGCGTCCTAGATCTCTGTCCACACAGGTAGCACGGAGAAGCAGCTGAGAAGATGCAATATGGAAAAGTGATATTCAAACCAAGGTGGAAAATGGGCGTAGGGGTGGGGTGTGGGGCATGGTGAAACCAGTACGAGGGTGAGGCAAAGTACAGTGGTAAAATAGTTTGTTCTTTAGCATGCCGTCTCTCCTTCAGGCACCTACCTTGTCCATTCAGCCTGAACCAGATGAACCCCGAATGCGGAGACCCACGCCTCCCCCAAACTCATCAGTGCCACCTGTGTGGATGACTGTCTGTGGCATCCTAACTTTCCTGGAGCTCCATCCAACTCTGAGCTCTCCTATTCAAACAGCAACCTCAATGGGATTAGGTTTTGTCGGGAGCGATCATTGTTATTTAAAACCTCTTGTAAATAATGTCAGTCTTTCTTAAGAGTAGTCCGTCCCCTCCCCAGCTTCCCTATGAATAGAACCTGGGCTCACCGGAGTAGCTGATAGCAATCTACAGTTAGGTTACTCAACCCTCCTCCTTGCAATTAGGCTACTTAGCACTAACACCTCTTCATCCCTGCTGCTCAGCTTCAGTGGTGGTCTGCCAGCACCCCTTGTACGTGACCAGAGACACACTCCTGGGTACATGACCAAGAACACTCCTCAGCCGATTACTAGGCACCGACCCCTCCCTTATTGTCCGGCATCCCCCTCTCATTTTCCCTACTTAAGCCTGTACAGAACTGTCATTAAACGGCAGCTTGATCTGAAAGGTGTGTCCTGCTGTCCATCTCCCTCTTGTCTCTTGTCTCATTCATTCCAGTTTCCCATGGGCTCGGACCCGTTGTGCCCTGCAGGCCAGGGCAATGTTTGTAAAAACATCTGTTGAAACTTGATGTTTTCATTCATCCACAGACCTCCCCACAGCATCCCATTTTCTCCCATTAATGGACGTGCAATTATAGGGACAATTAATGGTTTAAGCCAAATGTATAAACTCTAAAGACAGAACATTTGGGCGCCGTGCCGGGTAGAGAAGCAGTACTTTCAGACAGAAGATATTTTAGACAGTGTCTGCGAAGTGGCCCCCTCCTTCCGCTCTCTGGCTGGCCCTGACTGACGCAGACACGCCTTGAGGATCTCAGTTCTCCTTGAAGTGTGCTCCACTTTCACTCTATCTGGCACAAACCTACCCAAAGCTAGATACTTAGCTGAACTGGCATCAATGGCACATGAGGCTGGGACCTGTGGTTGCAACCACTTGTCTTCATGCATTCTAAGGGGAAACTCTTGTTTTTTCCCTTATGGCCCATGATCCATGATGCTCAGCTCCATGGTTTAAATGAAGCAACTAATGTCAGTTTAGGATGCCTTACCTTATCCCTAATCACACATTTATCATTTTGGAGGTTATTAATTAGCTTATGGTGGTGCAGGAGTAGTTAGCTACTCAAACCTGGTTTTGTTTTTTTCAAGACAGGGTTTCCCTGTGTGGCCTTGGCTGCCCTGGAGCTCACTCTATAGACCAAGCTGGCCTCGAATAGGCAGAAATCCACCTGCTTCTGCCTGTCACATGCTGGGATTAAAGGCATGAGCTACCACTGCGTGGCTCATAAACCTGATTTTAATTTTTATCAGAGTCCCCTAGATTCACATGTTGAAGTCTTACATTCCAAGTTTAAAAGGCAGGCTCTGTGGAAGGTGGGTAATCTGGCAGGCTCATGAATGCGATTGGTGCCCTTCAGAAAAGACTTCGAATTGCCATCAAGCTCTTCTGTCACGTAACCAATGCTAGAAAGTGCTCTCTCTATGCCAGAAAGTGGGAGCCTTGCTGGACCTTGAAAATGTATTGGTACCAGTTTCTTGAACTGTGCAAATAAATTTTAGTTATTTATGAGCTACTTAGGAGTCTGGTGTTTTGTTATAGTCATTTGAAAGTCCCAGAGAAACTTTATATAGGGAAGGTCCTGTGCTGTTGTCTTCTGTTCCAATTTTTCAGTCCCTGGACTATCAGAAAAAGAGAGCTTAAGTTTTCAAGTTTTACTTTTCAAATAATCTAGGCAAGAACTTTCACAGGGGTTACATGACTGACCATTCCTTGGGCTAATCACCATGGCTGGGAAGATACTATCCACTCTCCATGGGCTTAGCATCTTACATTAAGAGGTTGTTGAGTAAAGGCATGACCATTGAGGAAAGTTGTCAGATATAGCAAATGAAGTAGGATTCAGGTTAGATTTTAATATTTCACACAATATTTGGGACTATTCTTATAAAAATCATTTTGTTGGTTAACTGGCCACCCTCTCACCAAGTGATTTGGTGTGAGCAGTTAGGCTTCTGATTTTGTGTCTACCACAGCTCTCTCAGAAGTCTGAAGGGGTGCAAGAACCCCATCCACGCTTAGGGTCCCTCCAAATCCCTTCTCCGGGTAGTACTGGGATGGCTCTCTGCCTAGAAGAGAATCCAGACCAAGCATTTACACTTTCCCCAAAGTGACAAAACTGCCTGGCTGTCTGGTATGCAAAGCATATGGACGGCTCTTTTTATCAACTACACTGAGTCCTGGGTGGGACCCACAGATTCATCAGAAAATTCAGCTAGGACCAAATTGTGATTCTACTGCTGCCAAGCTCCCTGGAGACATCTGATATCAAGAAAGTCGGCATGTGGCCTGAGGCTGGTGAGCTGGTCCAGCCCCGTCTCCAAGGCTGTCTCCTGAGAAGCTGCACAATACGCCTTTCTGAGCTCAGTTCCTCTCCACTATGAGCGGAAAATGTTGACCCAAAAGATCTCTGCGAGCTCCACGGTGCCCGCTTTGATGATTCCTGTAGATACTCACTAAATTTGCCCTGCCAGCACGGCACAAGCCATTTCTCTCTCTCTCTCTCCCTTCTGGAAGGAAGTTTATTACACAAAGTAATAGGTGGATGTCCTCTGACTACCACATAAATCTGTTGTAGCACCGGTGTGCTGAACTTCTTAGACAGCAAGAACAAACAGTTGTTACCGGAACATTCCACACAGAAGAAAACAATAAAACCAGAAACAAAAGTGAAAGAGCAAACAAACCTTACGGAGAGATTTATTCCCTGTTAGAATATTTAACACGAGACAATAACCGTGTAAGGCTGGGGTCCTTCCACGGTACTTCTATAGTAGGTAAGTCACATACATTTGACTGTATTTTTCTTAGACACTTTTCCATGCAGGTACTGAGGAGTAGCTTTTTAAGCACCAAGTTTCAAAAAGAACCCTCAGTTCATAGAAGGTTCAGAACGCTTCACCAGAAAGTGATTGTGGTTGGATTCAGGATATCCCAAAACTAGCCCAAAGTCAACCTCAGTTCTAGGCAAGATGCTTGAGCTTAGCATCTTTTACTTTGTGTTCTCTAAGAAGCTATAGTGCCTGAAAACCCTTAATGAATTACCTAATATTTTAGTCAAATAAAAAAGCCAGGACAGGGGCTGCTAGGCAACATGTTTAAATTGAAGGGGATCATTATTTCTTGTTCTAAGGAAGAGTCTTCTCTCTGGGAAATATGTTTGCAGGTCAGTATGTGTATGTGTGTGTGTGTGTGTGTGTGTGTGTGTGCATGTGTGTGTGTGCATGTGTGTACATGTGTATGTTTGCATGCATAGCTCATTTACTTGCAGGTGAAAAAGTAACTGACTTGTCCACATGAGATTATCCTTTCAATCAAGGTTTTGATATGTTAGTTTGTCCTTAGTGAGAGGGTCCCATTACTTTTATTTTACATAGAAATCGGAAGAATATTGATATTTGGCTATGGAGTGACTAGTTTTACTTGGTTCTACCTGTGCATGCCACTATGTGTCCCAGAAGGGAAACAAACATAACTGGCAAACTCACTCCTGTGCTCTCAGAACTAAAAATAGTCTCTTGTTAGTTCCCTTCCTTCCTTCCTTCCTTCCTTCCTTCCTTCCTTCCTTCCTTCCTTCCCTCCCTCTTTCCTTCTCTCCTTCTTTCTTTCTCTCTACCTCCCTCTTTCCTTCCTTCCTTCCTTCCTTCCTTCCTTCCTTTTCTTCTTTCTCTTCCTCTTCTTCCTTTTTTCCCTTCAAACACCTTGTTAAGGGATATTCAAGAACTTTAATATATACAAAACCCATATTAGATAGTTATTGCTATTGGGCCCATTTTCCAAGGAGGAAACTGAGTCAGAGAGAGTTTGAATAACCCATCTGTGCTTACTAAGAGAAATGCTGGGATGTGGTAGTGGGCCCTATGGTCAGAGCTGATTTGCATATCTTGTATTTGATCGGTAATCAATAAATAAGTGGATGACTTATTAATAATGGACAAAATGACAATAAATCCATAATGTCTACCCATAGTTCTCAGATCCTTACGATAACGTCTAACGTCTGCTTTCAGGATTCCTCGTGGCTCCTGCCTCCTTCCTCTCTGCCCCTCAACAGTGCACTGTGCTTTCTTCCTCCAGAGTGCAGGCTATTTCACAGTTTAGTAAAGGAAGCCACTTTTCAGGAACTCCTGATCCCCATATTGACGGATAAAAGTTTATGTAGACATTGCTTCTACCTGTTACCTGCATTAGCAGAGGAATCTACACCATTGAAAGGAAGATGGCTCCAACTTTCTTGGGTTAGGAGAGGCTTTGTGTGACTGTAGCTGTCCCCTGAGATACCAAGAGACCTGCCTGGGGTCACATCTTCAGCAAAGCAAAGATTCCTATCTCTAGTTATGGATAGAGTCACTCAGGAAGCTAAATCAGAAGTCGCACTTCTCTCTCTCTCTCTCTCTCTCTCTCTCTCTCTCTCTCTCTCTCTCTCTCTCTCTTTTTACTTATTCTATGTGTTTTTCACATCACATATCTTGATCCCATTCATTCCCTGTCCCTTTGCATCACCCTCCATCATAACTGCACTCCCTGCACTTCACCAGGGCAGCACAATAGAGCAAACACTGTTAGAGCAGGTGTATGTGAGTCAGCCCCAACATTGTGATCATGGGACCTATTCCCCATCTGGTGGACCAATCCTGCCCAGGCACTCCTCATTTTTTAAATGCCCACATCTATTCCCAGTGCAGGTGAGTCCAGATCATATCCCCAGGAGAAGCACTCCACACTCTGGGCTCACATGAGAATTTCCCAATTAGGGAGATCAAATTCCAATGGCACTGCTTTTCTTGCTGGCCATCGGTTCTTATAGCAATAATTGTAGTTTGAGGAACTTAGGAGTGGTCTTGTGATGTTCAGCGATTGCCTCCATCTTTTATCACGTTATGTCCTACAAAGATTCAATGTTGACATTTCTACCTGCCCCAGAGGACATCTGCTGTGTCCTCATATCAAAAAGTCCATCTGCTTGATCTGCAAAGTGACAGTTGCACTTTCTACACAGGTAGCCAACAAGAGAACTTGGGTCAAAACCCTGCTTCTTCCTATGTGTCCTCTCTTGCTTGTTCAAGCCATCTTAATGTGATATTTGAAGGTCCTTTATGGGACTTACATTCCAATGTCCTGCTGGCAATCTGTTAACATTTATTGTCACCAGAGGACAATCACCCAACACTAAGAAAAAAAAGCAAAAAAAAAAAAAAAAAAAAAAAAAGATTCAGCTCTCTGAACCAATTTCCCAGAGTTAGTACTAAAGAGGTGTCAAATACTTTTCTACTTTAATCACTTTCAAAACTTTTAACGAATCTCTTCTTTTAAACAAATAATGCCATTAGCATGGATGCTATGCAAATGAGATGCAGGGCCTGTATTTGTTTGGCTTCCTCAAAATTGTTTCTGAAACCTGATCACATCAAATATTTTTCAGTTTATGCAAAATACAACCTCTCAATACACTTTTTTTTTGAAGACTGTGTAGTTTTCCATTTGCATGTTAGTCCCAAGTGGTAAATTTCCACTTTGAATGTAGGATTAACAAATTTCCATGTCTGCACTGCATTTGGAAACTTAAAACATAAAGAGGTTACTTTCGTATGCCAAGGCCTTAAGAATCAGAAATCCAATGACCTTCGAAATACCTGGATGCTGTTGTGTAGCACAGAGATGGTACCTGGGAAACCCGTGTTCCCATAGTAACAGCACCTTTGCAGTTATCTGTTTTATACAGTGTTCTTTCAAAATCTGATCTGAGGTCATCTCACAGAAGCCAGGGACAAGAACACACTTTCTGTAGCTAAGAGATCATCCCAGACTCAGGACTCACAAATCTGCATGTACAACCCCGTTTCCTAAACTGCTCTTTCCCAGTTTGTCGTGCAAGGCCTGGTACTGCCACCTCTTACTGTCACTGAACAATGTTATGGCTTGAGAGAGCTATGCATGATCACACTTACTGTAGCATCAACTATTTTTTTCTTAATTGTCCTGAGATCCTAGAAAGGAAACAAGCGTCTGTGCTGACAGAGGAGCTCAGCGTGAACTCTCATTTTTCACATGGAGCTAATTAAAAACTGAAATTAGTTAAATATGGAAATGACACTTGCAAGCACTTTAGTAGAATTCTGGCAAAATCCCTCTGGAGTGCTGTGACATTACCTGCTGCTTCGAAACTCCCCAACTGAATTTCACAGTTAAAAGGCTGAGCAAAGGGAAAGTTATTATTGAGATTTCGGATTCAGAACGTGTCTGTAAGACTCCAAATTAAATTTCATGGCTGGCCCTTGAGTGGCTGGTGATATAGAACGCAGGCCAATGGAGTGGGCTGCTCACAATGTCCCTGCACGTGGGAACTCCAATTACCCCTCTTTAGGTATGGTACTGTGGGTGGTATAGGTGCCACAATTGGAAGGTTAAGGGATGTATTTCTCCTGGAATCTGACCTGAAATAGTTAGCACGCATACAAATTCCAACAGAGAGAAGAGCCTAGACTCATGCCTGGGAAATGATGGGCATGATAAAGAAAATTGAACAGGCTGCAAAGGACCCACAGGCTACATTTCTTCCATATGGAATCTATCTATCTATCTATCTTCCAGCTATCTACCTATGTCCTTACCTACCTACTTTCTCTGTAAATGCATGCATATATTACAATATATGTTTAAGTTTATGTTTTCATACATGAACATATCTCCTGCTATATAGGCATTTCAGTTTTTATGCCGTATCATGATACCTCTGAAGCAGGGAGATAAGGAAGATGATAACAGTCTCCCTTAAAACCCCTGGGAGAATAACCTTTCTAAACGGTCCAAGATGAAAAGGGACCTTCCCTGGCAGGTGGCAAGAAAGCAGCCTCCAGGATGTTAGGTCCCTGGTTAGAGGCAAAACCTGAAGGATTTGCCCAAGGGCAAATTACAATGTTTGCCTGCATCTGCATACAATTTAATTAAACCCGCCTACGTGTCTGATGGCTCTGGATCTGCTGCAGAGTGTTTGGGAAGTCCAGCCATTCTCCAAACAACTGGAGTGTTAAGATTTTATTGTTTTTCCAACACCCCATCCATTTGTCCTTGAGGCATTCCCTCCCCCTGGACCTTGTCCATGACTGAGGCAGGCACCTCGTCCCTGCCTGGGCAGGCCAGCAAGAGGAGCCACTTAGTGCCAAAGCAGCCCTGCTCCGTGAGTCGGCTGGCAGGGAGCCTTCGGCGGGCTGGGCTGCCAGAAAGAGTTTTCTGGCAGCTCCGGAGCTCATCTTCCCATCACACTCGGGCTTTCTAGTCCTCGGCCTGGAAATCATCGTGGCTTACCCAGCTGGATGGATGGAATGCTGCAGCTGTACCATCAGGCTGGCTTATTTTTATTGAATTTTGAATATCCAATTTCAAAGCAATTCAAATGAATTTGCCCAAGGCCTGGGATCAGTGCGGCTGCCGACACTCTCTGCAGTAGGGTTTGGGAGTTCATATTTCTAAACAAAGGCAAGCTTACAGAAGCTTTCCTTGTCAGAACCATCGCTTCCAAAGACCCTTCTCTGCTAACTCTATTAGGCCACATGTGGACAGCAGCAAACGCAGTTGTGCTAATCCGAGTCCCCGACTACCCAAGCACTGGTGGCCAAACAAGCTGTTTCCATGGACTGAAGAGAGACAAGGGAGGTGGGATGGGAGCGCTCAATAACTGACGAATGCAGAGCTGATCACAGAGTGCCGGCTGGGTGGACAGAATGTGATGCTGAGCGGGCAGAGCAGGAAGGGTGAGGGGCATGGCTGCCCTCCACGCCCCCAATCTCAGAGGGTGAAAACAACCATCCAGGAAGCCAGCCACAATTCTGAGCTTGTGGTGGAACAATTCTTCCCTGACCCTTCCCATCAAGATTGAAAATGAAAACAAACAAACCCTACATGTGCTTTGGTATAACTGCATGGAGGATGACAGCAGTTCAGTGCCTGGATTGTTTTATAGGTCCAGAGAAATAAAACCCTCTTCCCTCACCGCCACTGTTATTCTAATCATGCTGGACCCATGCCTGACAGCCATTTATTTTAAATGCACAAAGTCCAATTTAACCTAAGTAGTAGGAGGCTGAAGAGCTCTGCAGTACAATGGGCCTCTAGAGGATGCCAGACATGGCTTGTCATGGCCAAGGGTGGCTGACTATGAAAATATAACATGTTCTGGTGTCTTTCAGTGGGACTTGGGAGACATTCAGGACTCACTGAAAACTGGTTTTAAGAAGTCTTGGGAAAAATCTATCAGTTGAGGGAGGGAAGGAGGGAGAGAGAAAGGAGAGAGGGAGGGAGAGAGGGAGAGAGAGAGAGAGAATACAAATTGGGAGGGAATATGCAAATTGGAAGAGAATATGCAAATTGGAATCTTAGAGTCTGGGAGCAGAAGTAGGCACAGTAAACAGTCAGAGAAGAGCTGACACCTGTCCATCTGTTTCAGCCCCAGACCTTCAGCTCCTGGTACAATGCTGCCCATTCATAGGTATGCAGTGAGTAATTTTGAAAGGAAGGAAGGAAGGAAGGGATAGAGGGAAGAAGGAAGCCTGCCTTTGTTTTATGTCCTTAGGAGTACAAAGGTTGCAGAGTCCGACGGTGTTCTGAAATGGCCACTTAATTGCAGCATGGCACGGAACAACCTGTGTCCAGATCCCAGCTTTTCCATCTGCAAATGTGGTTGATGGAGGACTGTTTTGAGACTGGGTATGAAATGAACAGAGATGGCTGGTTACCTCTAGGAGGGAGTGGATTTCAAGCCTCTTTTTCTTTCACAGGGTTAGAGAAACCACAGTCTTTTGCATTTGTGTATGGAGTCTACTTTTAAAAAGGAAGCAAGGATTCCAGGCATGCTATTACTTTAAAAAAGCAACAACAACTCCATAACACTTCATTAATGACTTCATTTACCTACTAACTACGAGATTGGTGAGGGCTTCTCCTGGAGCCTTCACCTGTGTATCCTAAGTCAGGGAACTATGATTTTCCCTTAAGAACCATTTCCATCAATTAAGACACAGAGAGGCAACCGGATGGAGTGAAAATCTCAAAGGCAGAAGAAAATGGAATGCAGTGAGTTTCCTAATCCAATGCTTGAGGAGTCTGGGAGAGCTGGAGCTGGGGAGTTGCCTCCAGAAACCTGGAGTAAGAACAGATACCCACAGGTCACTTCCCTTCAGTGTGTAACCCAATCAGCTTTACAGCTTTTGCTCCTTTAAGCAAACATGCTGCTGGTTAGTTATCCAGTAGATGTTTTTAATTACAAGCCGAAGAAGCTGGTCTATAGCCCTGAAACCAGTGCCCTTATGGTGGAGGAGTGCTTTTTAATATTTATACATCTAAAGAGGGTTTGCCCTTCCAGACATAGAAAATCATTAGGAAACCTTCTCAGGAGGATATAACTTTGGTCAAGGTCACGCACAAATCTAAACTTCACATTTAAGCCTAGCTTTGCCACCAGTAGGGGCCACTTTTGTTCCACAAACCGTTCCTAGTCCTGGCTCTTGACTCTTTCTAGGTTATCAATTTTTAAATAGAGGAAAGGAACAAAAATATGCTTGTGAGACAATTCTGAGCATATAAAAGTTTCAGAAACTTTTTTTCTTCTTTTTCTCGCCCCTTCGTTACTTGGCACATCTATTTAATAGGGTTTTGATTCTGCATTTCCCCTTCAAGCACAGCAGATGAATGGGTGAACCAAGGAAACTGCACTCAAAGAAATGTCGTGTAAGGGTTCTGACTTTGGTTTGGCATGTCACCTCTCCAACAATATCAGAGGGAGGAGATATTCTGTCTAAACTGTGAGTGCAGAAGGGAATGGCCTGGACAGGATCCAAAGACATCCCTATCCTAGGGACCTCTGAGGTCAGCAAAGCCAACACTGAAGTTTGGGGAGCAGTTAGAGGTTCCATCCCACCCAACTGTGAACCCTTGACAGATGTGCCCTGAGGTGAAGCGACAACAGTTTCATGATTTGTTCTTTCACATGTCAAAGACTTGGGGGATCATGGGCAGACAGGGACCTTTACAAGACAGTAAAAGTAAACAGCAGCAGCATCAAAGAAGCAAAGTCATAGGAGACTGTAATAACCAGGTAAGGGTTTGTAGATTATAGCTCAGATGTGTCTTGTAGGAACATGTTGGGGGAGTTTATTAATATAAAAAGTCAGGTACTGTGTATTCTGATACCTTCCCTTGGGTGCTGAGAATTAGAGTCTATGCCTTTCCTGGGTGACAACAAGGCTCTCTTGATGCCTTCCTTCTTCCTAACTAGTACTGAGAGAAAGAGGCTTGGCCATCACCTTGTAGCCCAAGGCCCTGTCTTTTGTAGTGAAATAGTGTGCTTTTAGGTAGGAAGGTAGTGTCAGGAGTGTTCAACCTTTTAACATCGTGACACAATGTCATAATCTGTAAATGTGTTGGAGCACATCATAGCTATCTTGGGATGCACGTTGGCCACAGGCTGCAGGTAAGACAAGCATGCATCAAAGTTAACATGACACATAACAGATCAGCCTGTCTACAGCCTCAACACTGTTTCCTGAACCCCACTCTGACGTTAATCTAACAGTTTAACCCATGACCACCTTAAGCCCAGTCCTCAAGCTTAACACAAGTTACCTGCATGTTCACTGTTCCTAACTCTTAGGCAGTCGAATCACACATGGATAAAGTATGTCATCTCAAATGGTGAGAAGTGGGTATCTTTAAGCCTTTGCTGTGTGCTAACACTTGCTGTCTTAAAGTATCCATTCAGTGACAATTAAAACAGCAAATCTTATTAAGCACACGCTGCTGTCACCTTTTCATTACATATTCAGAAACAATTTAAATAGTCCACCCTTGTCCCAAGTTTAGCCACCATCCAAAAGAGCTAACATGCTCTTTCTACAGATGATCAGGAAATGTATCTCTCTGTCTCCACTTCCTGGAGCCAGCCCCAGGCCACTTGGTTAACCACCCAGTAAAAGTCCGATCAGTTTGGCTGGATTATGTTAGGGTCCCCTTCCCCTTTCCACGAGATTTAATCAGTGACCAATCTTAATTTTGCCCTTCAAAGTGTCTCTCTCAAACATGCTGTCCACTCTGCTTGCCCTGTCCTGGACGTGGTCACACTCCCTTTCGTGTGGGTTTCCAAGGAGCACACTTAGCTCTCCCTGCTTATGGTGCTAACCCATTCACTTCATTCTGCACGGGGGTGGGGGGGGGTCTTCACCTTGCTGTGCTTTTCTTGACTGAGAATTCCCAGTCAAGGGTTCACACCACTTAGGGATCAAATCCAAGCACATATTTGTACTGTATGAGGTGTCTTTGTTTGCGATAATGCCCCTCAGCTCCATCTCCATCAATACTCTAGTTCCCCATATCCTTTTTGCTCCAGTGTTGATCACGGAGGTACGGGACAACACGGTGTACATGCGTATGTTTCCTTGGGCTTTATGTATTGAACCTGGGCTTCTTCCGTCCTGACACGGAATTCTTTCCCCTTGCCCTGCTGTCAAATTCTTACACACCCTCACACCCTTCCTCCCAGAAGTGCTCCTTGATACTTTCGGACAAATTGTTTTTTTCCCCCTTTCTCCACCTACTTCCTACCAAGCCCCGCTGTGGTCTTACACTGTAGGTGACTGTGCATTTCTTTCTTTTCTTTTCTTTTCTTTTTTTTTTTCTTTTTTTTTCTTTTTTTGGTTTTACGAGACAGGGTTTCTCTGTATTGTTTTGGAGGCTGTCGGTCCAGCCCGGCCTTGAACTCACAGAGATCCACCTGCCTCTGCCTCCCGAGTGCTGGGATTAAAGGCGTGTGCTACCACTGCCCAGCCGTGACTGGTGACTGTGCATTTCTTTTCATTCTGTGTGCCATGGGAACCTCCTGGGGGACATCATCACTGGGCTATTAGCACTTAAAGATAAGGGCAGAGTCTGAATGCTTGCCGAATGGTTGGACTAAGAACAAAGCCCATCATGTGTGGGAGGTACCTGAACATCACTTAGACATGAGAATCAGCCTTTAAATTAAAATACTGATGTAGGGAGAACTTCACCAAAAGTCCTCAGCTGTCAGATGAGCTCTGCTTTCCTAACTCATCCAGACCCCTCTTTTTTTTTGCCTCCTGTGTTACCCCTTATTTTTGGGGACTTTAGGGCCAAGAGCCTGCAGAAAGAATCCTCTGGCCTTTCTCAACTTAGGGGTTCAATAAATCTTACCTGCAGTTACTCTAGCAATTGGGGACCTAAAACCGCTTTCAGTAAAAAGAGATCTAAGAACAGCAAGTCACCCCAACCCCCGCCCTACCTCCGGCTATATTTTCCTAGCAATACTTATTTTCTTATGAGAAAAAGAAAAAGAAGGGGGGTGGGGTGGGGAGCTCCTAAGACTGTGTTAAAGCAAATGCTTAGAAAATATTTTTGAAACATTTGGAAGTAATTTCTATTCACAAATTATCTCCATTCACAAAATGAAAAGGCAAATTATGTGAGCTGGATAAATTCAGAGTGAGAAGAAACCAGGCCTGAAGCTGGGAGGAGGAGAGGAGCAGGAGGAAGGAAAAGGGAGTGGGTCTCGTAATAATGCCGTTTCTACAGTAAGAATTCTAAAACCGTTTTTACAGGCTGTGTTTCTCATGAACTCCACGCCCAAAGAGCCTAGAGCGAGAAGAGACAGAGTAAAGGCAGCGTCTGGAAACCAAAGTGACAGGACAGGAGGCCCAGGGCTCCCTTGCCTTCTTCTAGGGATGCAATGAGGAATCTTGCACCTATCCTCTGTCTTCTACTCCAATGTGTGACCACTGTCACCAGCACCAAGACCACCAGAATGGTGACAGAATCAGCTGAGACCCTTTGGTTTTGAGGGGTGCATCCTTGACATCCCAGATGCTGACTGAGAAGAAATGGGCTTCTGAACACTCTGATGAAGGATGCAGCTTATGAAAATTTGTTCACTTCCCAGTACAAATTAAACAGCATGGATGCTATTCAAAAGCAGCTTGCTAGCCACATGCTAGAAAGGGGGAAGAGTTCAGAATACAAATGTCACATAAGAGTGGCAAAATAACACTGGGAAAATGCAGGTTGTATCTTCCCAGTCACCCATAACTGAGAGCCTATGCAAATGAGTTGGCCAATCTAAAAATAACAGCCTCAGTCTTATTACCTATTAAAGCCCCTTATAATTATCACGTTGTTTACTATGAATGATAACTCGGCAAGGGTGGGCATTGTTATCTTCACACTAGACTGATAATCTGAAGCTCCGGGAGATTTAAATGAGAGCCGAATTCATCTTCAGGTCTAATCAGGTCTGAGAGCCCATGTACCTTCCACCAGCCCTCAGCTACTAACACGGGTGTTAGCCTCACTTCCTCTTCCTCCAGTGAACTGATGAGCGGCTTCTCATGCTGGCTTGGGACAAATGAGGTAGATCTATCTCCAGGGCGGGAAAAGAAGACACCAAATTATCAAAGCTGGAAGTAAGGGTGGGCAGGGGGTTGCTCTTGGGGAGAAACCTGAGCTGGCTTTGTCTGATTATCCTATGAGGTACATTTTTGTTCTTTCTAACAAGTATCAAGTACCCACTTTAGACTGAGAACCATGTGAAATGTGTGTGCACCATCTACTTTAATGTCTGTAGTAATTCTTGTGAATGTGTGCGAGTGTGCACATGCGTGCATGTGTGTGTTAGTGTTCTGGGGTTGATGTGAGGTGTCTACTTCAACCCTTCTCTACATTATTCTTTTTTGAAGGGTCAGTCACTGAACCTGGAACTCACCTATTTGGCTGGAATACCTGGTTTGTGAACCCTAGGAATCCTACTGTCTCTGCTTCCTCAGGGTTGGGATTAAATAGGTGCTTACTGCTGTATCCGAAGTTTACTTGGTTTCTGGGTATCAGATTCTGGTCCTAATGCTTGTACTTGAAGAAATTTACTAACTGAGCCATTGCCCCAGCCCATTTGAACTGTGCAGCAATTCTTGGAGGTGGGTACATTTACTATTAACATTTTATAACGGTGCAGTGTCTCAGAGGTGAACTAACTTGGTTAAGTTATATCTAATAAGCACAGGAATATGAATCCCTTCATTATCTTGGCTGATACCAGAGGTTCTGGCCAAACACAATGCCTCTTTATGCCCCCCCAAACCCTGAGAAGATGATCACGTGAAGTCAAAGACAAGAGGCTGTGAATATGTCCCGAGTGCCCTTGCCCATAGAACTCAGGTTGATACGTAGGTATTACATTCAGCAGGTCTGATTTTGAAGTTATTCCTGTGCTCCCCTAACCTGCTGTGGTCAAATAACTTAAGGCTTTGCACCCCAGTTTCTCCTACATCTTGTAATGTGGGAATTAAATGGAGGTGATACACAACCCTTGGAATGTTAAAGAAGCTCACCACTGACTTGCTGTATTTGGGGAGGAAAATATGTACTAAGCTTGTCAATTAGAGACAGCAAGGGAATGACCAAAGCCAGAGTAGAAGGGCCTCAGGGACAACTCACATGGAGACTATAGATCATTACAGTTAGGTGCTTGGCTGTTTTGCTCAGTTAGCACCTTGCTGTGCTACTTGATATTGCTGAACCTTGGTTTCCTTAGTAAGGAATAACAGTAGAACCCTAGAGAGAGGCCCATTGCTACAATGTAGGCAAAGCCTAGTGGCCTCTGCAAACTGAAAGTTGCATGAATGCTATAGTCCGCTGTTCGGGGGGGGACGCAAGGCCCTGAGAAAGCAATTGATTGTTTCCCCACAGTTACTTCTGAAGTTAATAGAGGACAGAGTAGCCTCTTTATCTCCAGTTCCTGGAGCTGGGAGAGGTCACTGAAAATTTCCAAGACTTAGGTTTTCCACCTGTCAAGTAGGAACAACCCTTTTCACCTCTTTTAGTAGGATGCGAGCATTTAAAATAGTACACAGGAAGTGGTAAGTGCTATTATTCGTCCTTTCTTACTCTAAAGCTTTTTATCTCCAGCACTTTTTATCTGGGAGGCACTTTCCCCATGGCTGTTTACTAACTGAGAGAACCAACGCAAAGTGCCAGGCTCCCCCTCCCCCATGCAATGGAGGAACAGAGATCACAAAGTGGACAGATTCCAAACTGAGGAGAGCTAACAAGAAGTCACCCGAAGCACTCTCTTTGCTCAAACTAAACTTCATGAGTCACCGAGGCTAGGATAGGAAGTGCCTTGGTTCTCGATGTGCAACACATCCCCTTTCTGATTCTAGAAGCTTCTATTGGCTCAAATAAGAAGCACTTTACTGTAGAGCTCTACTGCAGTGTTTTCGTGGAAAGAACATAGACTTTGGGGTCTGGCTTTTTCAAAGCTTCAGAACTGCTGTAACCCAGGTGGCTGCTGTGGACAAATTGTTTCCCCTATTTGAACTGGTTCCTGTAGTTGTAAAACACAGACACACAGTCATGCCTGCTGTCCACTACTCCCGATGACAGGGTATCATGTAAACATAAACAGAACCTGCTATGAACTCCCATTTCCTGTCTGATATGACCCCAGTTAGGAGGAAACAAGAGAAACATCGGTGATACCTCCCGAGATCCACTGGTCCCTCTAAGACTTCAGCCCTCACATCCTTCACAGGTAGGAGCTTTCTTGTCCATCTCTGGTCCTGTCGCAAAAGGATGGCTGTGGCAGAGTTTCAAAGATCACAAGAAGCAATTACTGTTGCCTTGAAGACAAAGGGATCAGTTACTGATCTGTGCAGCCATTGCAGTATCTGTACCATAGGCAAAGCTTCATCAGTCTGCCCAGTTCGTACCCGAACCCTGTGGCTACTGAGTGTGCACTGTGCTTCAGCCCCATGGATGCCTGCGCTGTAAATGGTGCCACTTCATTTTGGTTCCTGGGGGCTGCCTTCCTCCCTGGTTATCAGAGCAAAACTACATTCATCCAGAAGACTCGGGGCAAGGTGGCAAGAACTAGAGGAGCCCCTCCCCCATTCTCCAGTCCTCTGCCTTCATTCTGGGAGTCCTTCCATTTCATTGCTCCATTAAGGGTGGTTTCATCTTTTAAGTGAGCTTCAATGAATGATGAAATAAAATACTTTGCACAGATGGCCTTGCATTTGAATAAGAGGAAACCATTATGCCTAGTGCAGAACGGAGTGTTTTATTTGTGTTTCTAAGGAAGCAAAGAATGGCTTGGTGGAAAGGAATATTTCTAAGCTTGAAGGAAATAAACTTGTCTGCCCTACTTATCATTGTGTGTGTGTGTGTGTGTGTGTGCGTGTGTGTGTACATGTATGTAGGTATATGTACCTGTGCATATATATGTAAAGCCAAGAGGTCAATAATGGGTGCTTTCCCTAACCCTCTTCTTTCTATTTTTTGAGACAGGGTCTCACTAAGCTCACCCTTTGGCTAGACTGGCTGGCCAGTAAGTACCAGTGGCCCTGTATTTCCTGCCTCTGCAGTGCTCAGATTACAGGTGTACCTGGCTCTTACATGAGTACTCAGATTTTACACAGGCAACAACTTTACTGGCTAGTCATTTCACCAACTTTCTTATATTGTGCTTATGGATAAGAAACGTACTACATCAGAGGTGAAGATGGCCATGGGTAAGTGCAGCTACAAAATAATTGGATGTAAGAACTGAAAGGTTTGTACCCATGCAGTTGGGATTTGACTTGATTACTTACTCATTATGCTATTTTAGATAGACCACCTAAAATTTTTGTGCCTTAGATTCCTCTTTTGTAAGACAGCAATAATAACAGCTCCTACTTTATATGGTCATTGTGAGGATTAAATAAGAAACTGTATGAATTCATTGGAATATAACCAATGTTCAAAACTTATACCAATCATCATTAATAACTGATGAGATACTAAGAAAGATTCAGGCTGGATGGTGGTGACACATGCCTGTAATCCCAGAACTTAAGAGAGAGAGGGGCAGGTTGATCTCTGAGTTTGAGGCTAGCCTGATCTACAGAGTGGTTTCCAGGACACCCAAGGCTGCACCACAGAGAAACTCTGTCTTGAGAAAATAGAACAAAAAACAAAAAAAGAAAGATTCAGAAAAATCTTTTGTTTTACATTGACTTGTGTACACTTCCCTCACTCCATCCATGAAGTTGGAAGTCCTATGAATGTGTCTGTCTTTATCATTAAGGTCTTTGCAGACAACAAAGCAAAGATGAGATTTTAAGGGTGGTCCCAAATTCATTACTCATGATATTCTTCTTATAAGGGAAAATTTGAATAAATAGCTAAACAAAGGCACTATCTAAAGATGGAATCTATCACTATCACAAGCTAAGGAAGAGAAACAGAAGAGAGGCTGACACAGTCCATATCTAGTGTCTTTAGGAGGAATATAGCTGGTCTCATATCTTGACCTTGTATTTCTGTCTTCCAGAACTGTAAGACAATAAACATTTGCTATAAGTGTATTGGTTTGTGCTATCCCTAATGGCATTTTGCAGACTAACACACTGTCTTCCAAAGCACCACACTGGAGACACATGTAAGGGAAATTTCTTAGAAGTAATTTGCATCTATTTTAAGTGTTGTAGAAACTTGACTTTTGAGTATAAAAAGCATTTGAATAAGTCACTCTTGGGTTTTGGGTGCATCAGATAATTCCAAGTACCTTTTCCCTTGTTGCTTTCCATTCATCTAGGAAAACTTCCCTAGCCTCTCCTAAAATGAAAGACAGCAATATGACACAGTTTTGACTCATAAGATATAAATAAAATTGTGTATCCCATTTGTATGTGCATTGGAGGAAAAATTATTTAGTCTATTTCTAATGCAAGAGGCATACAACTTAAATCATTCCTTTCCTGCTTTTCTCTGTTCCTCCCCAAACATGGAATTGATGCCTGGAGTAATATTAGCCACAAGGATATGGAGGCTATAGGATCAGCTAAAGAGATTCAAGGACAAGCATTAGCAATGTGGAAACACAGAAAGAGTCCAACTTGCTGAGGGCATGAACAATACTGAACAATGTCACTTCCCCTTGTGAGGGGAAAAAAAAGAATCTTGATACAAGTCAGCATAAGATTTTAATGGTTGCCAATTTTTGTAAGTCATAAATGAAATAACTCCTCATAAAAACATTGTCTTTAAAAAGCTCTCTGTGTGTGTGTGTGTGTGTGTGTGTGTATGTGTGTGTGTGTGTGTGGTGGGTATGTGCACAAGGGTGTGGGTGCCCATAGAGGCCAGTAGAGGGCAACAATTACTCTGTAGCTGGAGTTATAGGAGCTTGTGAGTGAATGATGTAGGAACCAGGGGCCAAACTCTGTCCCCAGCAAGAGCAATACATACTCTGTAGAGCCAGCTGCCCAGTTCCTGAGACTTTGTCTCAATCAGTCACCTTGACAAGGTTTTTTTTCCCACTTATAGTTTTGAAGTGGATTTTATTTTGTGTTAGTTTCTTCTGTCTGTGTCCCTTCTTTCCAACTGTCCCAAATGTATTATTCTACAAAAAAGGCCCAGCTAAGGAATGTATCCTCTTTCAGTTCTTGGGATATGGCTAACATGGAGGTAACCAGTGTGTATGGTCAAGCAGACTTTATTTACTCCATTGGAAGCATACAGTGGAGAGAGCATGGACTTTGGAACTAAACACACCTGCTCTTGGCGTTCAAACCCAAAGCACCAACTGTATGTCCCATTAGCAAATCATTTAATTTCTATGAGTGTCTTTCTCTAATTATAAATAGGGAAATAGAGTCACGGGAACAACGAGTTATATGGAATGAGAAGTTTTTGTACATACTAGGTCCTTAACAAATGGCTGACTTTGAGATATATCTCATGGAAAGGAAATTAGGGATAGATCTACACTCAGAGGGACCAGACTTTCTTCTCACAGGACTGAGTTGACCAGCTTAGTTCAAATAACTTCTTCAAACTTCACACTACCCTTTGTTTCCACTGAAGAAGGTTGAAGACAATGATCACAAAAATAACATGAAAAGTAAAGAGAACTCTTTTTTCTTTTTCTTTTAAAAGATGAGATAGTGAAGGGAGGTTGGGGAAGATAACTACAAATCAGCAGGTACAATTATATTTTGGGCAGTCAGATAATCTTTTACATCAGGGATGTTCTGAGTGTTAGAGGATAATCAACGAAGTCCCTACCTCCCACTAGATCATCCTCCAGCTGTGACAACACATGCTTTCTATGACATTGTTAAATATTCTCAAAGGGGTGGTGGAGTGATGCATTGAGCTAGTACTAAGGTTAACTGATCCCTGGCATATGAAAGATCTTGCTGGGTGACTCTCATTGGAAACATCTTCCAGGTGGTCTGCATTACACTGTAATCCCGCATCATGAGCATAATTTCACGAGAGAAGACATAATTTTGCATATCCCTGAGCCTTGATTACTTCCTTACTAAGCAAAGGTTAGAGTGACCAGTTACTACTCCATCTGGACTGCAAAGCCAGGAGTGATAATATTTGGGCTCCTTCATCAGTCTATGCCAAAGGTCTCTTCAAATCAAGTCAGCTTAATAGACAACATAGTTGATATTCTGTAAAAAGACCTTATGGGTTCCCACCCATCCTTTTCACATAAGCCTGCTTTTATTAAAGTGATTACCACAAGAGCCCCTAAGAGAAGCAACTATCATCTGAAATGGTGCCTTATCCCATAGTGTTCAGTAACACCTCCAGTTTGAATATTTATGGGGCATTTGTTCCTATTTCATAGACCGTGTTTCCCAAGTCGTCTGCTCTTGTCATACACAGAGACCATGAAATATCTACTAGTCACTGGAGTGACCGAATAGGGAGCCTTTCCATCTGGCTTTCCTTCTCCTCCACTCTCAGCAATTTTCAAAATTCTCCATGAACACTTACCCTTGGCCAGAATCCCCATTCACTTACAGATAAGCAGTCTTAGAGCTGATTCTCATTTACATTTCCTGTTGGGTTTTTTGGGGAGCCCTTGGTCTTAAGATTGCAAAAATACTGTTCTAAGAGACTCAGTTGCTGTACTACGAAGCGCTGAAGAGGGCAAACCTTGAGGGAGAGGCTGCTTCGTGTGAAAATTCATTATACACATTATTTCATTATACACTTGAGAAATGACAAGTTGGTTTGTAAGAACAGTGTAAGCTGTTCTCTCACAACTTTCCCTACGGTTAAGAGCCTGTTCACTTCATTCCAAACTCCACTCTAAACTTCTTCTGGATGTCTTACAACTCTCTGAATTCCTAAGAGTAGGTTCCCTTTGTAATTTAAAGAGGCTTTCAGAGTGTTGTCAGTATAGGACCACAATAAGACACAGCACAGTTACTCTGTGATTGTATAATCTGCCTGATGAACTGACCATATTTAAATACAGCATAACAATCTTCTCTGCATTTATGACTAAATTGTGGGCTTCATGGAAATGTACACTATTACTACATCTCACACAGAAGTAACATCTAACCCCAGTGTCATCTCTGGTAGGGTCGTAGGAGGACATGCAGGCTTTAGGGCTGAGTTCATCAGGATACTATGGCATGGCCTCTCATGCATGGTCAAATACAGGAGGAAAGGGCCTGACCTTGGTCTTAACTGATCTTGGAAATGATTACTGACTTGGAATGCTATACACTGTAAGTCATGTGGTACTCTGTGTAAATCATGGAGCCACAATCAACATGGCACTAGGTTGAAAACCTCGGACAGAGACAGGACACCTGGCTTTGTGGCCAATGCTAGCTTCCTGATCTCCTGAAGCAAAGAGGAGATTTGAAGGGGTGCAAAAAGAATGGAGAGAGAAAGAAAGCCACAGAGGCACAATTACAGACTAAATTTAGGCTCATCCACACCATGAATCCAGACAGCACAAACCGAAGTGCTTCCGGAGCCCAAATTACCTTGGTTAGTTTAGAGCCAAATCCTCAAATTCCCCAGGTGAACATGCTGGTTTACGCTTGACTCTGGCCACCTAAGATGTGAGAAGGCATTTCATACACTTCACTCAAATGTTAAAGCATGGCAAATAAATGGAGACCTCAGTGTGTGGCGGGGGGGAGGTGGAGGGAGAAGGGCAAAGGCTCATTCCCTGATGTCTAGCCCTCTCTGCCCAGATCCACAAAGCCATAACCAACTCCATCCATCTCCCCATTCTGCCTGGGTACAGTGAGTCAGCCTCATTTGCAGACGCACAGGTAGATGCATCAGAGCTGAGAGCTGCTCGTATGGCGCATATGCAGCAGATTCGTCATCATTTCCAACCTGCCTCCAACCAGCTGATCAAAAGGCAAGTTTCTTCTTTTAAGATTTTCATCTGTAAGCTTCACTGCTTTGACTCAAACAGGGCCATGGTACAGCCTCTCCTGACCACAGCCTGCATTTGAAATGGCAAGTGCCTTCAAGTCCTGGGGTGTGTTTTCTATTTATAAACAAGTATGCGGAGCTTCCATGTGTACAGCCCAAAGCCTCTTCTTGGTTCCCAAGATGGGCCTTACACATCAGGCCTGTGTTACGGAGGAATTTCGTTAGCCTTTTAGAGTTTAGTTTTAGCCCAGTTCTGCCCTTCTTTTTCTCTATAGACATTCATACAAAATCCAAAGTGAATGCCTCAGAAGGGGTCTTGATGGGTTTTATTGGATCAAAGGGCTCTCTCATAATAAAGAAACCGCACTGAGATTTACCGAGTGCATTAAAAAAGAATGGCTTCCAGCCAGCCCTGGTAGAATTACATAGCAATAAAAAGTGCGTTGGCCAGCCCTGCTTTTAGAAAAGTGAGTAGTGATTTAAAGATTGTGTGTTAATTTTTAATTTTTCAGTTCTTTTTTTCTGACAATAATAATAATAAAACCCCAAAAGATGCACTAGAAAAACCCCCTCTTCTTAACTCCCAAGTCAACATGAAACAAAATGTATTTTAATTCAGATTTTCCTTAGTTGGAAGAAATCTTTCTTAGAGTCTTCTGAATCTCCAAGCTTCCTTTCTTACCAGACCATCACCACCACATACCCACTAATTATTTCCTGAACCTTATGAGAAGTCTCCCTGCCTCCCCTCCTAGTCCCCGCTCTATCCTGAATCCTCAATCAATTAGTAAATAAATATTTATGGAGCATCTAGCAGGTAATTGACATGAAATCATGTCATAATTTTATCACATTACACTCTCACTTATGAACTTAGAGTACCTCCCTATTGCCAAATTAATCAAATTAAACCTCCTGCCAGATTTGAAGACCATCAATCATCCAGTGGCGTTCTGTCTCCACCACCATCTCAACTGGTCATAGCAGGTCTCCCCACGGCCATGGTCTGCCCTGATTCCCCATTGATTCCAGCTTCTCACCTTCCCTGTTGCCCCCTTTTTGTATCTGAAGGGCTTCCCGACTCATGCCTGGTTCCATGTCTATTCACCTTCCCAGGACTGAGGCAGTCTGTGGACCCAGTCACCCTTAACTACAGAGGTCTTCCCCTTCTCCGGATTCTAATAGCCCCATCCTCAAGTTCTAATTTAGCGTCTCTGTGTGTTTTCCCTCTAATGAGAGTATGTACTGAGCAAAAATAATTTTAAAAAATCAATATCTACTTTAAGCTTTACATAGAATAAATGAAAATCATAACACTGCCATTATAACTGTTATTCACTATTCCTTCTTGTTAAGTAAAACAAAACTTCAGTCTGTTAATCTACTTTCTCAGGAGCACTTAGTTAACTGATTGGGATCCGAACTTCTTTATGCAAACTCAGTTTTTCTTCCCTGGAGGGCTCCATGTCCAGGTGGGCCTTACAGTGAGAAATGGGGAGGAAACAATCAGGCTTCCTGATCCAGGTGAACAATGGTCTTTGGTGGCTGAAATTTCAGTGAGACATTGTTTGAGTCAAGAAAGAAATCCTCTATCAGTGTGTGAAAAAGAAAACCTCTCTGATGTTGCTAATCCACCCTTTTTACCCTAGCTATAGTATCCCTAAACCCTTCTGAAATCCCAAATGGCACTCATCCTTGGGGACCCTATAGTCTCGTTAGTCACCACAAGGTAAGATGGTTTGCATACTTTCCCCAGGATCCATGCCAGCTCTGAGAAGACTCGAAGCCTGGGGGAGGGGGCGGGGGCGGGGCGGGGGATGCATTTTCAGATACTGAAATGGGAGAGCTCAGGTGGCGGTTTGAGCTTTGTTTGAAACTCAAAACGAAAATGTCTTAGGATATTTAAAACATCCCTTCGAATGTGCCCGTGAGCCGATGTGGGCAAACCAACGACAGTCATAAGCTGTATCCCCGACCATTCTGCTGTCTGGCTCACTGATTTGCCCACAAATTTCAGTAGGCACCCAGGTGGAACCAGCTCAGATTGCAGCTCATTAGCGCAGCCGAATAGGAGTTTAAGGGAAAGTGTGTGGTAAACAATGGTAATCCCGATTTAAGCAGGAGAAAGCGACCTTTTTCTCCTCCCTAAAACAAATCGCTGTTCTTGGGCGGCACGTTACCCGTTTTACTATTACCGGTTAATACGACCGTAGGCAGAAGATGCAGCTGAGGCCCCGCTGAACAGGCTCCACAGTCAGGCTGAACATAATCCCTCATGTAATGAAAAACCTATTTCTATTTCTGAGCCCTCACTACTCTTCATACTGAAGAGCCTTGCGCCTGTCACACATTTATTGAAGCTTATTACTCATCTAGGCAGCGGGGCCCAGTTAGTATTTGGAATTATATTTTAAATCACAATTTTTCTATTATTTATTTTAGGATTCCAAGGCTGCGGTGAAAGCATGTCAGTGTTATTCTTGATGTGCATTCAAAGGCATTAAAGCCCCAAGTCAAAATTCTCTGCTACCTGAAGAATCTTTAGGTACAAGTGGAAACCCTCCCTTCAAGACACCATGGCGACCTCCCACAGACACTTCGTGTGATCATACAGTTTGGATGGAGATTGGGAGGGTCTGGATCTGCGTGGCAGTAAGCCCTGCTGGCCATGGGCTTTAACCCGAACATCATCATGATCCTTTTTTTTTTTTTTCTTTTTTGGCTTCTGAAGATTAATGGGTAAAATCTTTTAGGATGCTAACGACAGGACTGCAAACAGATGGACTAAACCATGGCCTCATCTTCCAGCAGGAAAATAAGAGCCGGTTTAATCTCAGTCAAAGGATTTTTCTCAACTGACCACGAAGTACGTTTCCCTTTATCCATGAGGCTAGTGGTGAACATGTGTTTTTTTTTTTCTTTTTTCTTTTTTCTTTTTTTCTTTTTTTTTTTTTTTGGTTTTTATGAGACAGGGTTTCTCTGTATTGTTTTCGAGGCTGTCGGTCTAGCCCAGCCTCGAACTCACAGTGATCCTTCTGCCTCTGCCTCCCGAGTGCTGGGATTAAAGGCGTGTGCCACCACCGCCCAGCGTGTTTTTTTTTTCTTGTTCTGTAGAAGCCAGACTCCTTTCCTAGGTAATCACCTGGCTCTTTCTGGTTGTCTATTTCTAGGGGAAAATATATATACACATATACATATATAATGCATGTGTGTTTATATATGTACATACATGTGCTTCTGTGAATATACATACATAACCATATGAACATATATTGCATAGGTCTCTCACACACACAGACATACACACAGACACGCACACACACGAACTCATGAATGCACACACAATTGTGCACACACATGTATATTCTGGCTGCACAAAGGAATGCTCTCTCATATCACTCTCCCCTTCTGCATCCTGTTTTTCTTTCCACACTTTCTTTTCATTTGCATTTAAAACATTCGCTGCCATTAGAGTCTGAACTCTGCTTGGCCCACCACTAGCCTGAATTACTGGCCCAAATGTGACAGCATTACTTACAGAAGACAAGAACACTTTCCATGTTTCTTCAACTCACACCTAGTTTCTCTTGCTCCAAATCTGTCTCTACATTTTTACCAACAGACTCCCACACCCATTCTTCCAACAAAATGCTTGTTGTATAATATCCTTCTTGGTAAGTGCGTTTTGAAATGTGTGATGATAAATGCTTAGAATCAGTTCCATCCACTGTGGGTACCTCCTCAATTGGTGCTTTTGATTTGGATATCTTGCTTTGTCTTGTGGGAGTCACAGGCAAAGAAAAATTTGGGGGAACAGTGGGGTGGTAAGCAATGTATGACAAAAAAACCAAAAATTCCAAAGGATGTGGGCAAAATTAACAAGGTTTCTTAAGAATGCTTGGCTTCCATGTAATCCCAGTTTATTCCCCCGTGCTGTGACAGAGTTCTCCCTCAGTGGGGCACACACAGCTTGTTTAATAAATCCCAAAGTCATAAAAACACAACAGACAATTTTTCTTCCTTCAAGGTAAATCTAATCTCAGCTCCTCCTTTGGTCCCACTCTCCCATTTCCCTTTGACATTAAAACAAGCCATCAGTATTTCATTACAATCCAGCTATCATCTCTGTGTGGTCAGCTGACCTTTCCAAGATGCTTAATTCCTGTCAGTTTTGAAGAGAAGAATAAAACACCACGCAGTCAGCAGTCACAGCCTCACAAAAGAAATGAAGATGTTTCTTCCAAGACAGGGTCAGGACTGTAAAGCTTTAGGCGGTACCCTTACCCCAGTGACTTTAGGAATAAAGAACTGGGGAGGGGAGAAGCAATGTGGGCTGGGAGCTGGAGGCTGAGAGGAAGCCATGGTTCAACAGACCAGTACATTTTTTTAAAAAGCCTAAAATAAAATTAACTGCATTGTCATTTCTTATTATGTATATCACTTTTAAAAATTTAATCTTGACGGAAGGGATAAATGTGGACTCTGCTGGAGGATAAGTTAGTTTGGGACCAGGGAGCGGGATGGAAGAGATGGCACCATTTCTATCTGGTCAAATGCGAACAAGCACCGAGAAGGAGTAAACCCACACAAGCAGTTCAGGAACCTGCTATCCCAAAGCGACACCAAATTCACCAGCCAAGGGTTTCATTAACTGTGCACAAGTGGAGGCGGGGGGAGGGGATAGAGGGGAGGAGAGATAATGGGAACCAAAACAGTTTGGAGAAGCTGCAGTGTTTCATAGCATAGTGAAGTGACTAATTGATAATAATTTATAGTACACTTTATAAAGAACCAGAAAAGAGGTGTTTGAGGGCCCCCGGCATTCCCATAAAGGAATGATAAATGTTTAAGGCATGGAAATACTAACAATGATGAGTTGATAATTTCTTACTGTATATGTTGAATTATCATTGCATCCCTTAAACTTGTACAACTCTTATATGTCCAGTAAAATATTTTCTAAATGCACATGAATTAAACTATGTTTCTGACAAGAACATTGAGGGCAGCGTTTGCCAGATCAATGTTGGGTGTTTATGTTGGTCTGAGTCTTTGGACCTGGGCCAGATAGGGATGATGATCTCCTTTCCTTTTTTTGTTACTGTCCCCAACCTCTTGTTATGTTGTGACCACGGAGTGAGGAGCTTTCAGTGTGGTAGAGATAGAACTAAAGGATTTGGTTAAGTGATGGTAGTTCCTATATGCACACTATTGTGTTGGAAGGTTATGTTGTGGGGTGACCTCAGTGAGTCTAGTGGACATTCCTTTAATGCCATGAAGATAAGCAAAGTAAGGCAAAGAAAGGACCTGGTCTCAAACAGTTCTCCTCCCATTCACGCTGATTTTTGAATAGGATCGAAGACACTTGAGAATACCTTCAGTTGATTACAAAGTAAACACACTCTCTGGCTTCAAGGGTCATTCGAAGACAACAGATTAGAAGGTGAACGTGTTTTGGAAACCCCAGTTTTCGATGATCCCCTGGGGAGCAACCACCACATTCCTTCTTTCTTTCTCTTACATCATTCTCAGTAGCAAGTGTTATAACTGAATTACATAGATATCAATTAGACACAACAGAAGATAAACCACCCTCTGCGCAAAACGATCTTGCAGGATGAGTTATTTTTTAGAGGTCCCCTTCATAATACATTTGAAATATAGATTGATGCTCAGCATTAGACACATTACTCTCATCTATTAGGCAAGAGCCTGCTGTGTCTATAAACTCAATTTCCTTTATCATGGTAGCTTTCTGGCTTATTTGGATAAATGTTGAGCTGTCCACTATTGTTTATCTTAGTAGTTCATGAGGGAACCCAAAGCTTAATGATGTAAGATGAGGGGGTAAAACATCACCTCGGTTCTCGATGACTGCTTTTCTTCTCAGTACGTTGGCTGGGTGACCGTTTCAAGGCATTGTGTGGAATATTACATGTAATTTGCTAAGCTGGGGGCCAGATTCTCTCCCTAGTTTCTCCACATTTTATCTTTGATACAGAATTTCATAGTCTTCATTGTGATGTAATGCTTCCAATTAACTCTATTCAGTTATGCATTTTCTTTGATTCTCAAGTTCTTAAGTTCCTCTTATATACAGATTCCTTTTTTGGCTTTTCACTTCAGTCTTCCCAAGAAGTGGAAGCTAATCAGAGACCAGATTTGTTTGTTTGTTTAGAAGCTTTATATTTTTAAAATTTTGGAGAGAGGTGACAATGTCTTCATTTGATAATAGACAAGCTGAAAACAGATGCAAATGTCCTCACTCTCTCTCTGTACAATGATTAGGCTATTCCACATTTCAGGGAAGGAAAAAGGATGACGATGGACCACTGACTCATACCAATAAGTTAATAAAAAGCTTTTTAGCATAACTTCTGTCCCCTGATGGTCCTGAGAAATAGGAAACTCAAGCCTTTTATCACTGTTATGTGCCTGATTAACACCAGACTTCCAGTTACTTATGCAAAACATAGCATACCCCAGGCCTTTTGAACCTTCCTATTAACTGAACACTTTTATGCGGTTGCTTGTTAGACTCTAGGTGTAGGGAACAAAGTCAAGTAAAAATGTCCTTGATCCTGGGATTGATCAACAGATTCTAGTGCACTATGTAACCAGCTAGTAACTTGGCAAAATAAAATTGCATACTAAATGGAAAGGCAAAAACTCATATATGTAAGTCTATGGGATATACATTTAATAAATTTTAAATTAATTAACATAAATTAGTAATACATGAAATTAGCATACAACATTACAAGATTTCCTCCCTGTTGGAAAGACAGTGACCCCACAATTCTCTCAAGATTCAAGAAGTCTTGTTACTAAAAGAAAATTTAAATACACATGCTCTAAATTTAGCTAGTGCCCCTGAAGTCTATAGTGATAAAATTTAGGGCATAAAGTAGCCTTAAAACCAGTTTGAAAAAAAATGCATCTAACTCCAAGGCATCTCAAACTTCCTGGAAGGATGTCATCGTATTTATTGTGGCCCGAAGAACAGAATGCATTGGACATGCTGCCAGTTCTTTCTCTCCAGGGAGCAGAAGCTGGTCTAATCTAAACTTCATTAAGGTGACTCTGAAGCCCTCATGGTGTAATATAAGTCAGCAAATGGAGAGAATTGCATCATGGCTGCGCAGGCAAAAGTAAGGTAATATGTCCTTCTTTTCTAAAGATCACAGTCCCCAGGAGAGAGACAAACGTGTTTGCACAAATCTTCCGACAAATGACCTAACTTGACTGAAAACCCAGCCCAAGGGAAGGGCCTTCCCTCACAGTTGTGAAGAGAACCGTGATGAAAGATGCACAAAGATGGGGCAAATCTCGCCCCTCCCTCTGTACGCATGGCTTTGTGTTTGAGAAGTAAGAATGTTTGGAAATACGTTGCATGTCCCTTTTCTTATAAAATTCTCTCTGGTTATAAGAGGGGAGAATAATATTTTTTCCTGTCCCCACCCCCATTTTTTAATACCAATATGTAACCATTTTGTCAGATTTTCTGATACATTTTGATATTTACTTGAGGCCAAAAAGTTGATGATATAAAAAAAATGAAATTAGCCGCCCATGTAATGCACTCTCCTCTTTTTATGGCAGTATTAAATGTATTAATATAGTTGATGGGCTGTTTGTTTCTAATATGGAGGCTCTTGCTATGAGATATCAATCTAAGAAGTGATTTGTTTGATAAGAGGGCTCAGGCACAATTTCTTTATATTTGTACATCTCAATCAAAATATGAATTTAGGTAATAGAATTTTCCAGGGCAGACAGGAGAAGTCTGGTTTAAGGTGACCTTAAGAGAAATACTTACGTTTTGGGAATTGGCTTTGGGTCAGATCTCTGTCATGCGAGGGAGGTTACATAGCTGAGCTGAGCATTTCAGCACTCAGAAGCCTGTATATAGCTTGTGTGCACAGACCCAGCTCACCATATAATAGTTCTTTTCTCTATCTGGTGCCTCATCGTGACTGCTTTCATTTCTTTGCGCATCCTCATTTACAGAACAACAGCAAACAGACTTTCAGATTTATGCCATTATTTGCTTCTTCACCTTGAACTCCTGCTGAATTCTGCTACGCGTTTGTAATGTGAATGCCAAATGGTGGCCGTCTGCCAGACACAAACACTTCCTAGCTTCATGGAGGCAGTGTTTTCCCTTCCAGGGGAGCACAGGGCCCTGCGTGAGGGCTTCGAAGTACAGTTCTACCCAGCCTCCCCAACATTCAGTTGCTTAAACGTTCAATGCAACTGTGACTGCCGGAATGGCAATTACAACATCAGGGAACCAGAAACCTTTCACGTGACTGGACAAGTGAAACCCAGGACTGGGGATTTGAGATACTTGGAAAGGAGTCCTCATGAATGATCCAACTCAGATCTAATCCTAAGCAGAACTCATTAATTCAACACACATTTGATTGCCTTGTACAAACGAGGCAGTGCTAGTCACTATCATGGGGTATAATGGCTCCCAAGCCTAGTTTATTCTTACAAGACTTGGCCCCCAGCAAGTAGTCACAATAATGGCATGGCTGACTTCCCAGTGTCTGCCAGGGCCTCACATGGCAATTATTCTAGGATTTAGATTTTTTTTCCATTCTTGTGAGTGTCTAAAATCAGACTGCATCTTCTGGCTGATGTTATCTTGCAAGCTACTATGACCTGTCTACTGTCACCAGGTGGTCTGTGTTTCTGTCTTACCAGACATACAAAGTAGAGATTGTGAATGTGAAGAAACAGAGTCAGTTTAATGGATAACCTTTCCCCTTAGGGGGGCATATTATATTGGCACACAACTGACGATGTACTAGGTTACTAGAGTGATTCTGTATGTGCTAATCATTTCAATACATGCTTGAAACATCTTTTAAAGAATTATTTGCTTTAAGTGTGTGTGTGTGTATGTGTGTGTGTGTATGTGTGTAGAGCTGCCTGAAATCTTCATAAGACAGCATCAGACCCTATGGATTTGGAGTTACAGGTGAGTCCTTCCCTTGCATGGGTGCTGGGAACCAAACTTGTGTCCCATACAAGAGTAGTACAAGCTCTTAACTGCTGACACATCTCTCCATGGCTTGAAACAGCTCCACAAATAGAAATCATCTCTGTTTTGTTGGAGGAGTGTAGTAGGTACAGTCACATGTTTCCATGTAGTGCAAGGAAACACATTCCAAACCTGGCCTCCCTGATGCTCAATTCCAGATTTGTATCTTTGTTTACATCATATGCTGTGTGATAATCACAATAATACAAGAACATCTGCAGTGCTGGTACAGACAAAATACAGAAGAAAATAGCACCAAGGGACAGTGTATTAAGAACTATGCCCAGTGACTGGGGAAATGAGCAAATGAATAAATGTAAGACTTGGGAAGAGAAGAATTCAAAAGCTGCCTGTGGAATACAGAGGGTCTGTGGGCCTGGCTACTTCCCTAAAAGGGTAGAGTACTTGCCTACCATGTATTTGATCTTCAGAGCCAAGGGGGAAAAATTAAAGTCTTTTGTGACTTGTAGACTTGATGCCTGGTAGACTGATAATTGCCTCAGAGACAGAGTCAAGGACAAAGCCTTGAAAAGCAACTCAGGGATTATTGATAGGAGGTAAAATTGTATCAGCTACTCAACACATCCTTGTGAAGAGGAAATCCTGGCCCAGCAGGTGGGGCCAGTATTGTTCCCCTACAATCCTTGCAGTACAGACTTTCAGTTGTATCTGCTCCTTCCTGGTTTACTTCTTTGTTTTTTTTTTTTTTTTTTTTTTTGAGACAGAGTTTCCCTGTGTAACAGTCATGGCAGTCCTGGAACTCATTCTATAGACCAGGCTGGCCTTGAACTCACAGAGATCCGTCTGCCTCTGCCTTCAGAGTGTCGGGGTTAAAGGCTTGCACAACCATGTCTGGCTCTCTTTTGGTTTTGTTTGAGAAATTTATACAAAGTCAGACCTGGAATGGTTCTCTTGTTCTCATTCTTAGCTATTCCACAAGGCAGGAAGGGCTGGTGTTTTGGCCACTGCCTGGATCTTGGGAGGGAAGCAAGGAAGGCTGTCATAGCTACTGACCATCCAGAAGTGTCTCAGCTCAGGCCCTCCAAATTGCCTCCAGGTGTCCTTAAAGAAGCCACTCCCTTTTCAAAAGCTGAACTCATGTATGTCCAATGTCAAACATGAGGTCCAAATGGTACATGTGGCTGTGGGTGATGGAGACCTCGCTAATGAGTAACTTAATTTTCTTTCTGTAAATTGACAGGCCCTCTGAAATCAGGAGTACAACTATAAAATGACAATCCCACTGCCAAAGACTTGCTGGTGTGTAAGCTCTGACAGGACTTTATTATCCGGTTAAGAGCACATTAGCATATCTATTAGATGAACCCTCTGCTATACAATCGGAACAGATAATGTCTAACCGGGTCCCCTGAGTTATTTGTGAGCAGCTCCTTTTTCTTTTGGACCATCTGGGGACAGGGAGTTAGACAGAAATGCTATTTGCTGGACTGCTCGGATTTAATACTTGGCATTCTGCCATTTGGATAAGAGCAGGCAAACCCACGACTTGGAAGTCATGCAGGTGAGGCTTACCATCTCTCTAGATAGCCCATGAGCAATGGGACTGGTAGAGAGGACCAGCAGCTCTCCTAAACTACATCCTCGCAGAGGATGCCAGGCAAGCATCAAGTTCTCGCTGTTTGCTGTCATTTTCTTTATGTTTCTTTTTTCCCCCAAACCTGCTCTACTCTTTGAGATGAGAATACACAAAATAGCAGCTGAGAAAGCAGGATTCATCAGTATGAGTCTCAACACATCAATTTTCAAGTGTAGCAACCTTAAACACACGGTAGGCTTTTAGTTTCCATAGAAAATAATCTCTCATTGTTTTCAAAAGAAACTGAAAGCACCCCAAATTACCACACTTTTAACATCCTGACATGTTGATGGCCCGCGTTCTTCACAGATCAAAGTCAGAGTGGCAGAAGGCAGAGTGCTGAGGAGCTTAAAACATAGTATTTCATATTTAGCAGGAATTATAGCAGTGAACAAGACAAGGTGACTTTCTAATATCATTCTCATATACATATGTGTGTGTGTGTGTGTGTGTGTGTGTAATTTTGGCAGCGATTTGAAGAACTAAAGACTAATCTAGGATGACATAATGATCCTATCTTTTCCTCTACCAACATCCGTCCTGGCCACGTGGAACAACTAACTGATGGAAGCCTGAGAGGGGTTACGTATGCTTTGCAACTCAAGAATGACAGACTGAGTTGTGTCACGAGTAACCATTGTGTGGACTCTTTAGACTTTCTAGGAACATGTGGAGCCGCATGTTGGAAGCACCTTCCTCACTTGATGTGGGGAGCCTCGCCAAAACTTCTATGCAGTTTAAGGAAATGAGATCTAGTCCAATGTTAACCTGAGTTAAGGCAGTGATAACATTCAATGGCTCAATGCTGTTACAAGCCTGTTGGAAAACCTCAGTGAAAAAGGCATTGGGTTTTGAATAATGTTTTAAAACAGTCAATGAGTTTGCAGAGGAGTGGGAGGTAACCAAAGGTAGAGGGCAAGGGGTTAGGGGGCAAAATGGCAGGTAGTTCTCCCCCAATGCTCTGCTCCATCTGTGGGCTGACGTACTGTTTCCAAAGTCTAGTTAGAAGCTGTTATTTTAGGATGTGACCTTCTGCAGAAGGTTTTAAAAATGTTGCTTGCTTTCCTTATGCATTGTCTGGGGCCAGGAATGCAGATATAGTTACTCATTATGAATTAGGATATCTGTGTCAGAACATGGCATTCACCTGCTCCATTTATGGTAGATGCATGGCTGGGCTTTTACCAGTCAGGAAGTGATTGCTTTCACCCTGAGAAGGTATCATTAGGAAACGAATAGTAAAGGGGAAATTGGCACAGAGAGGACTGGATGGGAGAACATTTCATGAAGGTTCTCTCACCCCAGCTGCATGAGCAGGAACTGGGGGAATCTTTCCTGAGTTAGTGAAGGCCCATGCCTTCTAATTTGCTCAAGGACTGGCACTCCGCTTTTACATCTACCCACATGCCTGGATGTACAGAAGAACTTGTCATGGGGCAAAGCTATTCCAAATTGCTCACTTCTGGAAAGGCTCCTCTCCACGGGTTTGAACATGCAAGAAAGATAATTTGACCTATTTGTCACAGTGCCTGGCAGGCCTGAACCCACTGTCTGCCCATAAATGTCCTGGGGCTGATGCTTCAATTTCAGGACCTGTCATGTTCTCTTTGGAATAGGGAGTTACGTGTGAACCAGAATGGACTGAGGTCTTGAATGTGCCAGTCTCTTTAACAGGGGGGCCTGGGATTGTATGTTTCACTTCTGTCCTTCCCCAGTGACTTGTTTCAGGTTGGCGCAATCAATGCCTGTGCCCCACAACACTCTCCTCTGTGTTTGCAATGCAGTGTTTATGCCCCTGCAGCTTTGTAATTAATAATATACTGCTTTTCATCTTCAAAGTGATTTATACACATTAATTAATCCTCACTGTGCTTCAGAGATTCTGTCCGTAAATAACTATTGTGCCCTCACAGTGTACTTAGGAAGCCAAAGCTCAGAAGGCGAATGGTTCTCCACAGAGAGATGGATTTCTGGGGCCAATGTCAGCACTTAGGGTCCCGACCTCTCACCAAATCTACAGGTCTCTGGTCATCTTTGGGGAGGGGCTAAGAGTGCCTTGTAGTTCCACCTTTACTGCCATCACTGCTGGGCAAACTGGCTTGTTCCATCACTCCTTTTGAGTCATAAACTACTTTTTGATACTCCAGGGTCAAAGCCTAATCTTACCTAAAGCATACAAAATAGGAAATGATGGATTATAAACCAATAAACCATAGCAAGATGCTCAGGCCCAGCTTCCAGTAGCCTCCAGACTAAGGATAAATATGTTTCCTAATCCATCATTTACAAGTTACGCACCCGATTAAAACATTAAACTCTCACTATGCAGTTGCCCATTTATATGATCACCCTTACAGAAAGCTATTATATTTTAACTATCAAACTCAATAAATCAGGTGCTAGCCATCTATCTCTCCCGTGCAAGGGGAGGAGGAGACACACCGGGAAAGGCATTGGCAGAGGCAGGTAGTCCCTCAATTTCTGTCTCTGGGCTCCCCGTGGTGCCCACTGGCCTCAGAACATTAAGCCTGAGAAGTGAGCACATGGACCCTTTTTGAAGTGTCTGACATAAAGCCAAATCATGCAAAGACCCTAAAGGCACATTCAATTTGCTCCCACCAAGCCCCTGAAACAGCTACCTGGGGACTCACACAAAATTCCCTCTAATAACACAAAGATCCCAGTTAGGTGAATGGGGGGGGGTCAGTGGCAGTTCAAGTCAACCCACGGCTGTATTCTTCATCAGGAGGTGAGAAGCAGATGTGACTTGAAATTAGGGATGTTGAATGTCAGACCTCAGGCACCACTGAGAGCTGAGGGTTAGAGTGAAAAATCTTTTGCAAAACCCCAGACAAACATAGCCCCTTTCCTTTCCCTGGAGTGTCAGCATCCTCATTTTTTGGAAGACATTACTGATAAATGCAGCTGATAAGGAATATATAAATGTTTATTTTTCTATATCAAGACAAGCACAGTTATACTATAGAAGACAATGAAAAGTGTATTGAGTGTATATTGATTATTTTTTTGGCTTATACTAGTCTGCCTTGGGCAGGGCTCCAAATTTCTAGAAGCATATCATTATCTTCTCTGCCATCAGGTAAGTTTAGGTCAAATGCCCTGGGAAGTACCAGCCCTGTCTCTTTTTGGGCAGGCACCATACCAGAGGAAAGGGATTAAGAAAGTATAGCCCCCATCCCCAGCTGAGTAAGAAAGGAAGGCTTGATGTTGGCAGAAGGAAGGCCAGCTTCATCAGAATCAGTATTGCCTAGTCATTGTTTCCTAAATGGGAGGAGTTTTTGCCTGCATGTTTGGAGCCGTTTTGGAATCAGCCTCTTTTAGCTGGTGTTTTATAGGTTTGCTTTGCAACATGGCACAGCCAACCCAGGGAGATCTGTCATAGCAGCCCTAAAAGCAAGCCAGAACCATCAAATGTTTCAAATAAACTTTAACAAACATCACCATGGCCTCTGCCTGGTGGCAGAGATCTGCCATTGGCAAGCTTAGCTGACAGAGCAGGAGCAATGGGGCTCTTTGTCAGGGCCAGGAACTGTGAATAGGCTTTGTGTCCAGCCCAGGATGCTCATATGCATGTGGCACCCTGCCCCTGAGCTCCCAACATCGGCTGTTTTTCATAGTCACATGCTGGTTCCTCACAGATACAAATGGACACCCATGGCACAAGAAGGAAGGGACCCTAACAACTCTGCATGCTTGCTACCATTTCTCACACACAAGTCGCAGGGCCACAGCTGCAACAAGATGTGAACCCATTTCAAACTCAATATCATACAAAGAGATGAGAACTGAGGCTGAGCAGAAGCTCAGAAAGGAGGCTGGACAAGGTCAACTGTGTGTGAGTGATCTGAGTCCAGATGAAGACCAGGATGTAGGCTCTGGCTTCTGAATCTCATTTTATTTCAAAGGCTCTGAAAATCAGTGAGGTAGTTTGGCTTTCTCCCTGCTCAAGATGTTTTGTGCGAAATGACACCCATCCTTGTCTTGAGTTTCTAGCCGAAGAGAAACAATGCGGCATAAATATCAGAGCGCTGGTTTGTGTTCAAATCCAGTGCTGGAGAAATCTAGGTGATTGCTTTGGAAGTGAAGGGTAGATTTGCAGGAAAGATAATTCTCAGCTCCTCTCCAAGAAAAGACACAGCCAGAATGCTTAACTTCACCTCTGATAAATGTCAGCTAGAGTCATGACTGGAATGGATTCCAGGAGGGAAAAATCACTCCTATCCATCACTCATGATTATGTTTTTCAAGAGCCAACAGGCAAACTGCACAGGCAGCAGAAGGTGTCTAAATTCACAAGTCAATGGTCTCTTCCCCCCACCTTCTCACCACCAGGATGGTGACCAAGGTTGCTTTGACTTACCTATAAAATATGCCAGCAAAATGGCCAAGAGAAGGGCCGCAGCGATGGCGGACAGGGCAGCGCATTTCCAACTGCAGTATTTGGAGGGTTTCTTCAGCTTGAAGGCCTTCCTGGAGAACGTATTCCGCGGCAGCAGGCGGGGTGGTGGCGTGTAAACGGTTCCTGAGGTCAAAGGGTATCCTGGAGAAGAGCTGCTGAACAGGGGTGTGCTTCCAGAGGATGTCTTAAAGAGGAAGTGCCTGCAAAGAAGCATGGAAGAGTCAGCCTGACCGTGGTTGCCTAATGAAGACTTCACTGCCATTCCTTTTACTTCTTACCATTCTAGTAAAATGTTAGTTAACTCACCTTACCTCTGTGTGTGTGTGTGTGTGTGTGTGTGTGTGTACGCACACATACACACACAAAGATTATTTTGGCTGGTGATGCACCTCATTTCCACAAGATGGCTTAATTTTAGACTTTCACAGACATACACAGATGCATATAGGAGAATCCGGCAAAGCGTTCAAAGCAAATATGAAAAGTGAATTACTGTCAGTCACTCAGAAATGATGACAATGATGCTGACGCTAAGTATTATCACATATTAGATATGTGCAACTGAAAGGCACTTGAAATGTGTTGTCACCACCATTTACAAACTAAATGTTATGATAGCCCTAATTTAGATCTGAGACATCAGATTGGGAGAACTCAGGTAACTGGGTAGGAATTTAAACCCAGAGCTCAGTCTTTTGGTAAAAGTCTCTGCTGTTAAATATTACCCAAGACTGACTCCTTTTCCCTCCATTCTCATACATTTTCATCTCTCCTTCCACCAGCAGTAACCATTAGTCACGTTTCCTGCTCAGACTTCATATTTAGGTCTTGTGACCATGGTTACTTTCTAAAGACATCTTTGCCCATCAATTGAACATGGTATCCTTGGTACCTATAATATGATAATTCTATAATAGAATATAAAGTATGAAAAAACATGTAACTTCTCAGAGGATGGCCATTCCAAAGATACTTCACAGAGCATCAATTTTCTGACAATGGATTATTTTCCTTTACATATATGCCGAAAATAAGATTTGAAGTATAACTGGCTACATTTTATTTAAAACATGGACATGTCCAGCAGGTGAAAGGTATGGATGGCTAATCAGATTCTAGAGTTTAGCTGCTCAGGCAAGGGGCTGTATCTCACTTTGGACCTAGTTCATCTTCAGGTTTCTAGACCCCAATTAAGATCCCCAAATCCAAGGCAGACTTCCGTAAATGCGTGCATGCAAACATGAGTGAGTGACTGGAGTCCTCCATTATTTTGTAGCTGCATTTGCTGCAATTCTAAGATGCAAAAATGTTAAGACAGGCATTTCCTTTTTTCCTCACACTTACAGTAGATGCATTTTTATATTTTTGATATATGTTCTTTCTATGCAGCCCTCCGACTGTCCTGTAACTCAAATATAGACCAGGACAACCTTGATCTCACTGAGATCCACCTGACCCTGCCTCCTAAGTGAACAGGTGTGCATCACCCATCACCCATACCCAGCCAATAAATGCATTTTCACTTACTGGCTGTTTATATTTTGTCATCATACCACATATTTCACTTACACCTCACACGAGCCCCGTGGTGTGTTCAATAAGACTGTCCCGGTTTTATAGATGAGAATCCTGAAGCTTGACATTAGAGAGTAGGAATATGACCTGGGCTTATGGTGGTTTGAGTGAGAATGGCCCCCATAGATTCATATGCGTGAATCCTTGGTCCTCAGTTGGTGGAACTCTTTGGGAAAGACTAGGAAGCATGGCCTTGTTGGAGAAGGTGTGTCACAGGATCTCTGAGATTTCCCAGTGTTCTCTCTTTCTGCCTCCTATTTGCTGGCCAAGATATGAGCTCTCAGCTGTTTCAGCCAACACATCTGTGGCTTGCTGCCATACTGCTCCAACATGATAGACTCAACTCTTAGGAACCTTAAGTCCGATTAAATGTTTTCTTTTATAAGGTGCCTTGGTCATGGTGTTTTAGTACAGTAGTAACAATAAGACAGGGTTCAAGCTGCACTTTGCCTCTCTCAATTATTCGCCCAGAGCTCTAGCAAGACCTATTATACCACACTACGCTTTCTACTGAGGACTGCCAGGTTTTTCCAGAGGAATCTATAGGCAAGATCACTGTCATTATCAGTACTTGTATCTTGGCTACATACAGAAAAATATTTAAAGTATTGATATGACGGAGAAACATGTTAGACATGTGTCTGATTAGCAAAACAAGTAATATAGCTATCATTAAAGCAAACAACTGATACTTAGACCTTATTTGTGCTATAAATATGTTCAATTATCTCGATAAAGCATGCACATTTAATTCCATAAATAAAATTTCAGATTTCTTGCCAGTAGCTCTTTTTAGAGCATTATACACACACACACACACACACACACACACACACACACACACACACACACACAGAGAGAGAGAGAGAGAGAGAGAGAGAGAGAGAGAGAGAGAGAGAGAGAGAGAGAGATATTGATTGAGAACATGCCATGATGCCATGCCGTGGTATACATATGGAGGGTGGAGAGTAACATATAGGAGTTGATTCTTTTTTTCTGCTATGTGGGTCCTGGGGTTCAAGTTCAGGCTACTAGATATGGTAGCAAGTATCTTTAGTCACTAACTCAGTGGTTGTCAACCATCCTAATGCAGCAATCTTTTTTAAAAATAAGTTTCTCATGCTGTGGTGACCCCCAGCCATAACCTTTTTAATTGCTACTTAATAACTACCATTTCCTACCATTATGAATTGTAATGTAATAATATGCAAGATATCTGATATGTGACTCCTAAAGGGGGTCATGACACACGGGTTGAGAACCATTGCACTAATCCATTGCAATGGCCCCAATAGCTCTTTTCTAGTAGGATCAACGGATAGTCTTTTGAAGAGGAGACGCTAGATACAGGGTTTAAGGGAACCAGAAAGTTCTTCATTGGTTCCTAGCAGTGTTCTTCATGGACAAGTTAGCTCACACTAGTTACCCAGCCCTCCTCTTGAGCATCACTCTCATGGGCAGTGCAATCACAGGTGTTGCATATGTGGTTGCTACACCAACCACACAAGACTACTCAAGAAAAGCTCTTAGTCTGGAGAGTTTCATGGTAGCTGCTGACTTCTTAATGACTAGCTTTTACTAAGGAAGTTTGGAGCAACAGAAAGAGCTCAAAATCCAAGTGTTAATTTAAAGCTTGACAATCGTGGAGCACACATTTCAAGAACTTCCCAACTTGCTCAGCACTAACCCACTGCTTCTTAAGCAGTGAAAACAACCAACAAAAATCAAGATAGGGTGGAAACTCTGGCACTTGATTTAGGAGCTCATAAACTTGTTTTTCTTGAACCATTCGCCACAAGTAACTCAATTCAAAAATATATATGAGTCCCAGCTCTCATGTCCCCAGTGACCAGCCTATTCTCATGGCTTCAGTCATCACTGACAGGTCTGCATATCTAGCTCAGCTTGTTCCTCAGGTATTGACCCATGTTCCTACTGTGTATCAGACAACTTGTCTTCCACATTGTATGTCACAACCAAATTTAGACTGTTTTCCTTCACCCACTCCCACCCTACCCTGTATCTTAGCACTGGAGTAATGTTAATCCCTTTCTCTTTCCTCAGGTCCTAAAGAATCTCATCAATGTATTTTTTGAAAATCTTTCTCACTAATTTCTCCTGTTTTTTTCCCTTCTAGCTACACAAGTCACAGCCCCCTGACTTACCTGGTCTTCTAGTAACATATAAAAGAGCTGTCTTTTTTTTTAAACCTCCAAGGCTGTGTGCTCCTAAGTCTCATTTCCTGGACATTTCAGTGCAGACTAGAAACTACCATCAAAGAAGCTCGCTCTCTTTCTCTGTTTAAAAAGATCTTGTATGTATGAGTGTGTTTTGCCTGTGTGTCTGTGCACCACTTGCATTCCTGGTGTCTTCCGAGGTCAGAGAGGTTATCCAGTCCCCTAGAACTGGAGTTACAGATGGTTATGAGCTGACATATGGATGCTGAGAATAAAACCCGAGTCCTCTGGAAGAGCAGTCATTGAGATATTTCTCCAGCCCTGTAATAGCACTGTTCATGTTGCTGTACCTCTGGGGATGGGATGAAAAGCAACAGTGTGTGTGTGTGTGTGTGTGTGTGTGTGTGTGTAAGGAAGGAAGGCCCAAAGAGAATGTTGGGTGTCCTAGTCTATCACCCTACACTGTACTCCCTTAAGACATTCTCTCACTGAACATGGAAATTGCTGATGGCCACCCAATGATCTTTCCATATGTTCACTCTACAGTCCTGGGGTTACAGCTACAAACCTGGCGTCGCTGGCTTCTTAAGTGGATGCTGGGGAATATGGACTCAGGTCCCTAGGCTTGTGCAACAGGTGCTCTACCCACTGAGCCTGGGCTGTAACCCTCCTTGACTTGGATCTCCATTGTTTCTCCCACCCAGCCTACCGTATCTTGTCCCCTTTCAACCATCTACCTTTCAACCACCTACCTGGGAAACCAGCTCCAACACCCATCTATCAGTGCATTCACGAGTCTCATCATACGTTTGGGGGTGGTGTCTAACACCTATTATTTTTAACAAGTCTTCCTCAAAGCAGCATGTGACCACCCCCCCGGCCTCCCCCCCCGCCCCCCGCCTTGTGCACTCAACACTGGTAGATACTACCCTCAGGACCTTCAGAGTCTGACCACTAATGTCTAGACATCAGTCACATCTGTAAACAGAATAATAATAAGGTGGGGGGGGGGTAGTAATAAGGTGAAGGTTGAGAAGTTTAAGTTGGATGTAATGCTATTTTGAATATACTTACTTTAAAGAAAAAGTAGAAGGATGTGACTATTGCACCTCACAGGGATTTCTTTATGAACTTATAATATTTCTTTGTTAAATTACCTTTGACAACACAGTCTATTTCCCACACTTTCTTCTAGATCGCTTCCTGTTCTTCTCCCTGCAACCCCTAAATAAAGCCTTCCAATAGCACTTAGAATGACATCGCTGTTTTCCCAAGGTCTACAATGTCCTGTATGGCCTGACTGCGGCCCCTCTCCCGCCGAATCCTGTAGCACTCCTCTCCTCTACTGTTAGTCCTTCATATTGCTCTTTTACTGTTCTGTATCATACTTCACCTTCCTCCCCAAGGTTTTTACACTGCTTGGAAATATGTGTACAGTCCTCCCTTTATGTTGTTTGCTTTAATATCATTCTCTCAGAGACTTCCCCAAGCCTCCTTCATTCTCTATGATTCTCTCACCATGATAGGTGCCCTTGGTTTCTTTCTTATATGCACATATATGTATATGTGCGCATTATCTGTCTGTACCCATCATCGGAAGTGAATTGCTGTAAAGTATAAAATAATGAGGCATTTATCAGATTTATTTACTTCTATGACTTATCATCTAGAATGTAGCCTGTGCCACAGTGGTCACACATTTTTGTTCAATAAATGACCTACCTACAATATTTCCCAAGTTCAAAATTATGTATGCTATAAGCACAGTATTGTGAACATTTTAGATTTTAAAATGAAGGCTCCTTCTACAGTCTTCATGACTGATTTTAGAAGAGATTTGTATGTTTTCCTATCTGCAATAGGTGAGCATGTGCATTTCTGCATACAAGACCCAATTCTCCACCAAAAACAGGACGCACAGACTTTGGAGACCGCATCAGTCCTGCAGTCTGTGTTTTGGGTTTCTCAGTGGTACTGTGGTGTCTGTGATGATTATGGCTAAATGGAACCCATTCAGTTCTCACCCCTTTTCAGTTTTTGGTGCTCAAAAATGACCAAATAAAAATACCACAGAATCCTCTTTCTCTTAAAAGATATCCATACCCTGGTGATACAATCTGTAGAGGATAAAGTTTAACAACTCTGCCCCACAATTGATACAGAAATGGTCTTGGTGAAGAAACCCATGTCTTTTGTATGTTAACCCAAGGCAATTGATAAAAAGAAAAGGTAAACAATTAAGGAAGAGATAGTCTTCAGATTTTCTTCTACAAATACCTGAGTTAATATCACTTGAGTGCTTGAACAAAATGTACAAATTCCTGGGCTCCCTCTGGTCAGAAGGAAAGCATTGTCTGTGTCTTGCTGGATCTTGAAACATATTAAAGATTAAGACATTCTAATCCTGTTTACCACTTCCAAATACATCCACTGAAACAGAATGCACTAAACTGTGTATAGGTCTCTTGTTGGAAATGTGGGTTTTGACAACAGATGCCCTTTGGGTAAAGTGTCACCAAAGTTTCAACTTCTAAATGATTCAGTGTGACAATCGGTGTCTTTCCCTCCATTGACAGGCAAGACACTTGGCCTGATGACAGCACGGCATCAGGTGGCTATCAGTTCATTGGCTGTTCTTCCCAAAGTTTTCTGTTTGAATTTTTTTTAAGTTAAAAACTATAGGAACATTGATTAGTGAAAACATAAAAAAATTGAGTAAAATACAGTAAAAGGAAACGAGAGTCACAAGGTAATGGTGTGGTCGTGCTGTTGTGGGGAGGCCTAGCAAGACTTTGAGATTCCTGATTTCTCCCTGACCTGGCTATTAAGACAGCTTTTCCCCCTCAGGGGCCTGCTCAGTGTGTGGCGGGGAATCATTTCTGATGCCCCAGCTGAACTTCTTCCCAGCGGTTGGTCATGGAAATAGCTCCGCTCAGGACTCCAGGCGTCAGCAAAAATGTGTAGTTTCCAAATGCACTTGACATTTTTCAAGCACAACTCAATTGCTCTCAGAATTGGCCACTTGTGCCTTGGAAAGGCAAGGCACATGAGGGGCCCCCAAAGTGCTGTCCTTGGAGTTTGCTAACACTTCAAGGGATGGCAGAAACGACTCTTTGATGTTTTACAAAAGAATCAAAGGAGAGCCTTATGCTTCTTTCCCTCCCTAGCAATGTGGGGACCAGGGCATGGATTCTAGCACTCAGCCTGCAGGACATATGTGGGGGGCTTGGGATGGATCAGGAAGGCCAGGAGGGTCCTGCCCATCCGTCTGTGTCCTCAGCTCTGGATCCCGAGTCTCAGTGATTTCCTAAGAGCACAGCTATCATTGCTTCACTCTCAACTATCTGTCTTTTGGGTAAATGTCATCACTTTTCTTCAAGTGAAAACAAAACCACTTAATAAGAACGGAGAAAGCTTATCTAATAGCCTTCTTCCCCTGCTCTTTACATGACAGCAAAGACATGGGTGCAAGGAAGAATCTGAACCCAACAGGCATCTGCTTCAAACTGGCTTAGGAAACTAAGGGCACGCACACACACACACACACACACACACACACACACACACACACACACACACACACACACACAGTGTTATTCAATAACCATAAGAGGAGGAAGTCTAACAAATGAAAAAGCTAGACGTAGCATCCACGGAAGAAGAAGCTGCCAGTTTAGAAAGGTGTAATCATTTTTCTTCTCTGATGCACAGGGTGCTTGACTAATCTGGAAGCTTCCAGAACTAGAATTTGCTGATTTGAAGCTCCAAGACTTCTTTACGGTCGGTTTTGTGTGTGTGTGTGTGTGTGTGTGTGTGTGTGTCCCCCATCTGATCAATCACAAGTAAACTTTTGTCATTAACCCTGAACTTGGCCGAAGCAAGGAACAAATAAATACATAAAATCCTCTAACACCAAGTACCATTTTCCCAGCAGGCAACAAGCCAATGAGGTCCTTAGAGGTGGGTTCCTGATTTCCTGTTGGTTTGGCTTTATTCCCAGGGGGAAATCGCAGCAGGGCCTCGGAATTGAAATGTATTACACAAATAATCCTGCTGCAGCAGCTCCAAAGGTCAGGCTTCCTTCCTCTCCCTGCTTCTCTCCCTTCCTCTTTCCCTCCATCTCCTGCTATCTCGGCACATTGCTGCATGATGACTGATGATGACCACCAAGGACGTTGCTATTCTCCAATAAGCATGAAGCCGGCTGCAAGAAACCTTCTTCCAGAATCACAGCAAAAGTTGTGGAGGGTCTCCATGGTGTGCCACGTGCCCCTGAGCGGCTCTGTTTCTCAGACAGGATGGCTGCCCAGCGTTGTCCTCCTGAGAAAGTTGACACCCTCCCCCGCCCCACAAGTAAATAAACCCTGGATATTCAGAGAAGTGGATGAGAGTATTGATACACAGCCCATTAATCCCTGAGCTAGTTTTCATATTGTCCAGGAGGTGCCTACAATTTGACAGAAAGCCAGCAAAAGGAGAAAGGCAGAGACCAGCAAGAACAGGGGTGCGGGGCTCAGTGAGGGAGGTCAGGCGTGCAATGGGGCAGAAGGTTTCTTCAGTTTCATCTAGCCTGCCATGGCCTTTGAAGCATTGGGTTTATTGTCTTTAAAGGAGTAGGTTTAATAAAGAGACAGGCCATAAAGAGTACCGTAGCATGTAAAGTTACTGTAATTAGGTTTTCGGGAGTTATAATAAAACATTTAGCTGGAGAGAGGTTAAATAACCACTCTCCTTCCTGGCACCATTATTATGGCCTCCAATAGGGGAGTGGTGGTGGTGGTCTGGGAGGAATTTGGTGTCTAGGTTCCTGAGAGATAGAGGCAAAAGACATGAGGTGTGACAAGAAGGAGAAGAGAGAAAAAAAGAATATGTAGTTGAGGTGGGAAGAGAAAGGGACTCTGAAAAGGATGCTGTGGGATGCTGCCGGGCACAGCTGCCAGCTGGTCAGAGACATCAGGTGAAGAAGTCGAGTTTCTACATTAAAAGTAGAAAGCAAAGTTGTGAACTCGTGAGTGACAGGCCAGTAAATAGTTGGTCAGTCTTCTTTGGACAACATGAATATTCTTTATCATTCCTACTGATCTTGTTGTTTTTTAAAATAGCAATAGTATCATCCCAAGAAGGCAGTTGCCATCTTGCTGGTCTTGAATCCAGGCACCATGTTTATCACCGCATGACCTGGGGTGAAATAGTAATCTCTCTAGAAGACTGGCCATGACATTGCTTATTTTGTGTGCTTGATAGATCTTAAACGTTGGGAGAGTTTATTCATACCACATGCTTAGCAGTAGACTGACTGCCTGTGAATGGTCAACACATGTGGCTCTTAAGTGTCTTGAGGACAAAAGCATAGTTCCTGTACTCCTTGTCACATATTCATGACCCCAGATCACTTAGATTATTTGTCAAAAGGATAAATTCTCATTACTACAATATGTTGTCCACCCCTCCAAATAATTTTCTGGGGTAGAAAAACAATTTGGGAAGATGGCTAAAGTGCTTGTCTCTTCCATTGAAAATTTATGCTTGGGCTGAAAAGTGAACTGTGGCTTTTAAAGTGAAAATTTGAAAATAATGTAATTGCCTAGTCCTTGACTTAAAACGAACAAACAAATACTCAACAAGAAACCAATAATCCAATTAGTGTAATAAAAAGTTTGTTTCTGGTCATGCATGGTTCCCTCAGATTTGGTACTGATTCAGTGACAAACATGTTTTCAAGGTCTCACATCTCTGGACTTTTAGCTTATACAGGGAGTCACTGTATTCACTTGGTTCATGAACAATGGGAAAATCCTCTATTTTGCTATCTCTGAAATTTGCAGCTGTACCAAAAATACACACAGCTGGAATAATTAGCAGCTCAATTTATTTCCTTTCTTTTTCTAAATAGACGCCTTGACTCTTGATATTTAAATTGTGTCACTCTGTGATGTAATGTAGCAGTTTTTCCATTGCAAAACTTTTTTTTTTTTCTCCTTCATGGCATGATATGCTATCCAGGGTGACAGGTAAGGCCTCTCACTAAAGAAAACTGGATTTTGTGAGCAAAACCATTTCCAAGTCTTTTAGACAAAATGGGGAGCCTCCTTTTTCTCAGCTCTGGTGTTGTGAAATAATTTGGTAGCTTGTTTTTTTTCAGGTTAATTGGTGGGAGTCCAGAAACACACACACACACACACACACACACACACACACGCACGCACACACACACACACACACACACACACAGAGAGAGAGAGAGAGAGAGAGAGAGAGAGAGAGAGAGAGAGATACAAACACATAGGTGACAAATCAAAGACCTGTGACTTTGACTTCAGACCTGACGTTGAATTCACCAAACAATGGGCATACAGAGACAGACAGACAGACTTATATGAGTGTGTGAGTGTCCTCCAGTTGCCAGGGTGGGTGAAGGAAGACCATAACCCTTTAGATACAATTGCCAAACAGGATGACCTCTCGCATCAGCACTGCATAGGGTCAGAACCTTGGGGTGAGTGCTTTCATCATATTCTGCTTCCTGTTATTATGCCTGCCTTACAAGTTTGCCTCATTTCTTCAGTCAGGTTATCAAGGCTACACCACACACTCTCTCTTTTGCTTTCTAAGATCTCTTGCAATTCAGGATTGGTACTCAAGAAAGTCTAGAGAAGGAAAACACAAAGTATGGCAGAGTTATTTTTGCGCCAGGCACAGCTGGACTCCACCCCCAACGGACATGGCATGACGTTGGGAAAGGCAATGCATCTCCCTAGCTTCTGATACCTCTGAAAAGCGAGAATAAAATGGAATTCCAGAGCCATGGGAAGGCCTGAGAAAGAACACAGATCTGAACTCTGAGGCCAGGAGTTGGGTACTTGGAGAGTTTAATACATCATGCCCCACATTATGCCTATTTCCATAAGAAATATAATATCTGATATTAAGGCCAAAAGCAAGAAGTCAAGTGATAATCACTGAGCATGAGCAGATACTACACACTGCCATTTGATGCCATGGTGAAAGAGTCTCACCCTCCTAGGGAACTGTTAATTGAAGGGGCAGAAGCAGGGTCCCTCACTGGACCGGAACTTGTTGAGGTTATAAGAACAATGCCATCAAACCCCGTTTTGGTTATCGTTGCTGTTTTTTTTTTTTTACATGATTCTGGTGATCAAACTCGGGTCCTCTTGCTTGCAAAGCAAGCACTTGATTGACAACTCCACTCTCCTCATTTATTGCTTTTCTTTTTCTTTTGAGACTGCTACTTTTAACTTCTGTGTCATTGCTGAGGTACCCCAGGTGTGAGTGTACTGACCGTTTCTATTGTGGACACCCAATGGGCTGGAAAATAGTGGGATAATGCATTTCTAAAAATTAATTTCTAAGATCCCACGTAGCGATGGCATGCATTTTACGGCTCTGCTTTCCTTTTGTTCCATAGCAATGCAGTGACTGTACGTTTTCACACATCTCTATATTCTAATCTCTGGTCCAGCTCCTTGTTTGTAACTAGGAACTCACAGATAATCTTCCCACAAGTCTGTAAGAATTTTTGGTAATGTATTTGCTCTTTATCTGTCGCGTCCCTGCCCACCTGTAGAGCAGTTTATCTTCACAGGTTTGATATCTCTGTGAACATGAAGAGCTCATGGTGTGTTTTCTCATCTAAATCACTTTCAAAAGAATAGAATCAGAGTGGCTTTCAACTCCAGAACCTCCCCCTATGCCATGGAGAGGCTCCCTTAAGTTTCTCTTGTTTTCCTCTCCCCTATAACAAAGGAGTCCTGCTCCCCACTCTACCCTCCCACACCCTTCTTTACTTTTCCTCTCTTTGGTACTTAAAGGATTTTGTTAAGGAGGAAGGGCTCCATTCACCATAATGCTGAAGGAGATTGTGTTGACTGTCTTCCAGATGTTAACACAGTGCACACCTGGATCCACAAGTCACTTTAACCACTCAGATGCACTGGTGTATTGTATTGTAATCTTCAAGTTACACCCTGTGTAGAGACTTCAAATTTTACTACTCTGAGCATGATTGGAAGTAGACTTTTTTTCCTAGCTCCTTCTTGGAAAAGCCTGGAGATATTTATAACCCACAGCCAGATAATATGCAGACAGCTAGAGACCTTGGAATACTATGTCCTAAAGGGATGCCCCCATCAAAACCCTCTCCTGAGGGATAAGGGAACCCTGTAGAAGAGTAGGTGGAAAGAGTATAAGAGCCAGAGGGAATGGAGGACACCAAAGAAACAAGGCCCTTTAAAGCAACACGAGTAAAGCTCACATGAACTCATAGACACTGAGACAGGGTGCACAGGGCCTGCGTGGGATAGCACCTCATGGGGTCCAAGAGCTGAAAGAAATTGACATGTGTCCCCATTCCTAACACATAAACTATCTCCAGTTGACAGCCACCTGCAGATGAAAAATTGGTTTTCTTCAAGGGAGTCTTACCAGGGAAACCGACTCTCTTAAGAGTAGGCCCCATGCCCAGCAGTAGATGGTCAACAGAAAATGAACTGAACTCAAACTTCATCTTTAGCGGTTTTTTGTCTTATAATCTTGTGTTTTTTTTTTTTATGGGATTTCTCTGTGTGTGAGTGTGTGATATGTGTGTCTCTGTGTTTATATGCATTTCCTGCTTTTTCTTTGGCTTTCCCCTCCTTGTTTGATTGTTGTGTCCTTTTAAAAAATTTTACTGCGTTCTGATTGTTTTTGCTTTACCTTATTTTATTATTATCCCTTACATGCCTGTTTGTTTTCTAAGGATAGACAGAAAGGGTGTGGATCTGGATGGAGGGGGAGGTAGGGATGAACAGAAGGGAGTAGGGGGAGGAGAAACTGTAATCAGAATATATTCTATGAAAAAAAGTCTATTTTCAACTAAAGAAAAAGGAAGGAAGGAAGGAGAAAGAAAAGTCCAAAACAAAGGATTCGTTTTCTGTCTGTACTATCAGCTGTCATTCCTCTGAGTAGATCTTTAGTACCTAGAGAGTCCATGGTGGTCTTCCAACTGTTTTCCTTTATAATTTCAAAGTTTTAGAATTGAGATAAAATTAACCGTGGCACTCTTACATGTACACCTGAGTGGCAACTATATATTCACAATGTTGGATGGTGGCCTGTAGGAAGTTAAGGCTGAGAGATGAGCTGGCACTGTCAGCAGCCCTGATCATGCCTAGCCAATGAGGGGTGACCACACAATGCCAATGGATTAGACCGCCTGGGTGCTGGGACGGTTTATAAGGTTCTCCCCATTGCTGAAAAACCAATCTGCTGTATGACTTTTACCTGACTCCTGGTGCCTGTGCTACTGACTCCATGCCTTCTCACTACTTGCCCATCCCCCCAGACCCCTAAGTCCATTAAGAAGCAAACACCCCAACTGTTTGCTTAATGGCTTCTGTCTGTAGGGTTTCTCCTATTCTTGATAATTCATAATAAATAAATTTATACAATGTGACCTTTAGTGCCTGTCCTATTGTTCCTGGCCTAGTGTTTTTAAGTGCATCCACCCTCCCCTCATATGGCATGTAACAGTAAGTATTACATTGTTTTTGGGGCCAAAGACTATTCCTTTGTGTATAGCAATCACTTTGGTATCATTCATTCATCCATTGATAGATATCTGTTCTTTTTCCCTACCTTATGTTATTGTGAGTAAAGCTGCCATGGGCATTGGTATAAATACTGTCTTGTGTGCCTGCCTTCCGTTCTTCTGGGGATCATCTTCAGAAAGGACTTGCTGAGTTGAATGGTTATTATGCATTTAGCTCTTAGAGGGAACCTCTAGCTAGTTTCTAAATATAGGAAATGACAATTAGCATTGAGCTCCTCAGTAAGGGCAGACTGTAGTTGGCACTAGATATTGCCCCAGTCTCCTTGAGTCCTACATATGTCCAGAGGTTGCTTTCAAAACTTAATGAATGACAAAATAAGCATCGGCACCTAGTCAGGTTGCAGCAGGAGCAAGGAGAGCAAAGTCACAACATACGTTACAAAATGTTTCAACACAATTCAGCCAGCTTTCATAGCATATCTGCAGACTGATTTGACTAAGAGCCCAGGAGGACTTACAGCTAACAAAGCATGTCTGTGAGGGGTTTTTTGTTAGTCCATACTTAGAGAACTACAGCATAGATAACAGTTATTAACCAGACTGCCCAATCTGATGAAAATCTATGCATGCATTTTTAAAAGTTTATGGTGTCACAGCAATTGTGTCTGATTTCGGATAGTGAAATCACTGAGTCCTTTCCAAGCCAGAAATTGTGGAAAATCTGAGCTTCAATAGAAGAGAATTTAAAAACCACAACTTATTGGTTGCTTTTTGGTCAATGAATACCTGTGTATGCTACTAGCTTTTAGTGAAAGTTCCTTTCTGTGTATGTTACTAACTTTTAGTGTATTCTCCTTGGTATTTGAGAAAGACCGGAGCCTACAGAATTAAGGAAAGTACTGTAAATCTTTACAAGTCTTTACTATTTAAATAACCATAGTTTCCTAGTACTACCCTGATTGTTTGACCACATGAGTATTCTTTTTTTCTTGAGTCAGGATCTCTTTGTTTAGCCCTGACTAGCCTAGGACTTCCTGTCTGGATCCAGCTGGTCTTGTACCTTCCTCTGCTTACAGACTGCTGGGATTAGAGGAGTGTGCCACCATGCTGGGCTTGACCATGAACCCCTTTTCCCCAATTTAAAGCTAAATATATGATATTCTTTATTTGAGAATTAAGACCATATGAACTTTTCTGCTTCCTAAAATATACACTGGAATCAGGAACTAGGAAGAAATGGGAAAACAAGTTGACAGCAGCAAAACAATCCCCCCACCAACAGAAAAATCACAAGAAATCAAGAATGATCATTTTCTAGATTTTTTTTTGTTTTTTATGAGACAGGGTTTCTCTGTATTGTTTTGGAGGCTGTCGGTCCAGCCCGGCCTCGAACTCACAGAGATCTGCCTGCCTCTGCCTCCCGAGTGCTGGGATTAAAGACGTGCGCCAACACCGCCCGGCTCCATTTTCTAGATTTTTAAGGTACTCAAGATCTATTTGCTGGGGGCATAGAAGAAGGGTGGGAGGGAGAAAGGAAGGGAAGAGAGGAGATAATGATGGAAGGAGAGGAGAAAGGAGGAAAGAATGTTTAGCTCTAACAGTTAAACAGCAGAGGCTGAGTATTTTTTAAGATTCCTTTGGGGCTGAAAAAAAAGAAACAGAATTGATTTATCTGAATTATTGTTATCTGCTGCCATGGTTTGAATGCTTGCCCTCTTCCAGTTGATACGGAACTTACTGGCGCTGTTACAGTATTAATTGAGAGTCCCTTGGGAGATGAGTGGACTGAGAGGACTCCACCTCCACGGACAGATCAATCATTGCAAGACTTGTTTCTTATCTTGGAAGTGGCTTGCTCAAAGCCAGTGCGTGCTGAGGTGCATTTCTCTCTCTCCCTCATTCTCCTTTCTGCACTACAAGCATGGGAACATGCAGCAAAGAAGCCTCGTGCCGAGTGCTGGCTCTTCATTCTTGAATTCCCGGCCTCCAGAACTATAAGCCCACACACTTTTCATTCATTTTAAGTTAGCAAGTCTTGACTATTGGGCTATGGTATTACAAATGGAATTGACAGCAGTGTGTGTGTGTGTGTGTGTGTGTGTGTGTGTGTGTGTGTACTCACACATGTGTGTTCATACCCATGTGGAGTCCAGAGATCAGTTTCAGGTGTGGATCCTAAGGAGTCATCTACCTTGTTTTTATAAGATAGGGTCTGTCACTGGAACCTGGAGTTCCTGGATTAGGCTAGGATGACTGGCCACTGAGTCCCAGGGAGCCACCTCTTTCTGATTCTCCAGCGTTGGGATGCTATGTGCATGACACCACAGCTTTTTACATGGGTACTGGGGATGAAGCGCAGGTCCTCACGCTTGTGTGCTTGTGGGGCAAGTCCTTTTCAGACTGAACTATTTCGCCAGTCCCCAGCTGCCAGCAATTTTTAAGGTATGAATGCAGTCCTAGATATGGGGCTGGCAGAAGTGAAAGACAATGAAAGAAAAAGCAAAAGCTGCTGCTCAATTTTATGAATTACAAATTGGCTTCTCCGTGCCTAAGTGCAGTGTTCTAGCGTTCCGGTTAGGACAATGCTACTTTTTATTTTTTAAACTCTAACATAAAAACGGTTATCTTTAATACAGTTTGTTTTTCCATTAGAATTTACATCAGATCCTTCGAGGCATCGGAAAATATAAGAATATCCATCTGCGTATTTACCCACATTCCGTTATATGTGCAGCCTCCATAGGTATAATATTTTCTTCTTAAGTAGTGCTCTTCATGAAATGATATAAGAGCTCTTCAGGGATATTAATTAAGTTTTACAGCAACCCCTGTGACACATCTGCCTGCCTACATATATCTGTTAGACACTCAGAAATTAGTGCTGGGTAGAAGTGTGCCATTTAAGTGTGTTTGTAGGCCAGCCACATACTCACTGACAATGCACTGAACAGATCCATACATTTCAGTCGTCAAGGAAAAAAAAAAGTGCCATTAAATAAGGCAACTGTCATTTAGCATCAACACCTAAATATGGCCTTGGGGCCCAATACACTTTCAGCTGGCCCCTGCAGCACCTCTGCCACAAGACAAGCGGCAAGGCAGAAGCTGTGAAAACATGGTTCCTTGGAAAGATTACTGGCGTCTTTAAAGCTACATTTCCTAGACTCTGGGGTGAGGCTTCTTAAAAATTCAAGTGTCAAGGAAAATTGTCATGCATGTTTGCCTTAAGTACCCGAAAAGCTTGTCAGTGCCATCTTGGAAATCTTGACGAAGATGCGGGTGGACATGCTGAGGCATGGTGAATTGAAAGCCACCTGACAGGAAGGTGGGATGTTAGACTAAGAGGCAGGTGCCTGCCTGCAGGCATTTTCTTTGCAAGTGGTAGAATTAAGTAAAACTTAAAGGCAAGTCTGGTGGGGGGAAGCTGTCTCCCCTGACACCTTAAAGATTTGCACTTGAACTGGGGTTCTTTCTACCTCGGAGGTTTTGCTAGACAGGAGGGTAAAGTGGTTATGTGAAAAGCAATGTCCACAATGTCTGCATTTTAGGGCAGCAAGGTTAAGACCTGGGAAAGGGGGGCAAGATCAGGGCTGCAGCAGGCTTGGACAGCACCAACCCGGCTGACTCGGGGAAGCTGGGGAGGGCAGGGGGCTAATGGTCAACTGTTGGTAATATACGGTGTTCAGAGCCTGTCTATAACCAGTGCAGCCTTTGGTATTGCTATATCTTAGTTTACTCCAATGCAAATATTTAGAGATACTGATGGGTTTAAAGGAGGCTTAGCACGTGCTTGACATTGAGTAGGCCCTCAAAATAATTGTTAGCCATCGCTGTTATGGAGATACTTACTCATGAATCCCACACACTACCTACTTCAAACAGCTTTCTTTTTGTTTGTCCTTGTTATATTCTTTATTTTCCTCCCTCTTTTCTTTTCCTTCCTCCTATCTGCCTTTGTCAGATATGGGATTCCTGGGTAGCTACAACATTTCTATTGCTTCCTTCTTTTTAGGTGTCAATCGAACTTTCTCCTCCCAGGGAATCTGACTGCCACACACACCAGTCTCCTCACCCTGAAGAGTGTGTCTGAGCATTGAAGTCTCCATAGGATGGTCTCTTAAGACTTGCTCCTTCCTGTCCAAATGCTGTGTTTGTGGGAACACCAGACCTTGAGCAGAGACCCACTTTCCCTTCTGCCTGGGAGTAGGCAGCTGTAAGACAATGTTTACTAAAACATGTTTACTAAAAACAATACAATGCCCGGGGGCAATAAGTTCCTGGAAAAGGCCTGCCCACAGAAACCACCCTCGACCTTGTCCAAAGACTAACCGCCTCTTCTGCCACGCCCAGATCAGTTTTTTGGTGTCAGAGCAGAACCAGCCAGGGGAGAGGAGAGAACAGAAGCTTCTCTGTTGGGAGCTTTTCTTAGGAAGTTTTCTTGAACCTTTTTGGGGCCTGCTTAAAGTTTTCTTTACATCGTTGAACAAGTCTCTGTGTTGTCAATCCCCGACACCCTCCGCACGTTCTCGGACACAGGCCGCGCAGCAGACGCGACAGTGTTTTGTGGCCTGAGATGCCCTTTAGGTGGGGAGACTCTCACTCAACAATCAAAGTGAAAGCCGGGCACTATTCTCTCCAGCCAGGCTTCTCTGGGTAGCCACCTGAGTGTGCCTTCACTACCCACGATCCCACAGAGCCTTTTGAAATGACATTCATTTCAGTATGAACGATCTTTTTTTTTCCTTCCCTTTCTACACTAGCTATAATTCACAGTGAGAAAGGGCACTTGTCTTTCATCTGCCACCCAGTGTACTTCAATAAACTCAGTCGATCACAGGACCTCCAAAATATTGGCCGAATTAAGCCAATGTCTTATGTACATCTCTGATAATGAGATTACCAATGGTGAGTGGGAAATTTAAACAAAATCCCTACTTAGCATAAAATCAGAGTTTCAGGTAAAATAACTATGTAAGTTTGACCCAAGGCATCCTACAGACAGAGCCTTTACATACGTATCCCACAGAAGAGGCATCCTTTTTACCAAATTGTCAAGTCCTTGATCACATGCTCTCCTGTAGTGGCTTGAACAGCCACACTGCTGTATCAGGGATTTCTCCCAGGGTTTCTGAAACATGACTAGGTCAGCTCTCTTAGACATTCTTATCATAGCCCCATCGGGTAGCTAAAGGCATGGCAGATGAGAAGAGGGGGCAAATTTAAAACACCACCCAATCATACGCAGAAACAGGAGGCAGCAAAGGTGTGCATGGATTCACATGGGCCACACTGTGGTGCAGCTGCTAGTAAAAGGTTGGCACTAAGGGAAGACTGAAAATCAGACCTTGCCTCAGTGGTGTCTCTTCAAATGCTTTGCATGGAAAGCAAAGAGGGGTGTCATGGGCTAGGGGTGAGAGAGAGAGCTTGCTTAGAAAGTAGGAGACCCTGGGTTCAATTTGCCCCCAATAAAACTCCCCAACAAAAACATAGAGAAGGTAGATGTATTCCTTCAGGGGGGAAATAAAAACCTCTCTCCTCCCTATACCTTAACTCCATAAATTTGGGGATTCTTATTTTCAGCGCATCTGGGAAGTAGGTCATTAGAGAGAGAGCATAACATCTGAATTGTGATGGGCACAATTTGGCACAGTCTACCGAACTTCAAAATGCATATTATACATACCCTTTGATCTAGCAATTTCAGTTCCTGGAATTTAACTTTTGAACATAATCATATAAGTATGCAAAGAAAGGTACATACACAAGACTCTTCATTGCAGTTCTGTTTGTAATAGCACAAATCTGAAAGCAATCTAAGTGTCCATCAAGAAGACATTGGTTAAATAAATTATGGCATTATGGGACATTACAGAGACCTTAAAAAAGGGAATGAAGTAGGTCTACATGAAATTACCTGAAAAGATTTCCACAATATCTCATTAAGTTAAAATGAAACTTGCTAAGTGGAATGTATATGGTTCTGTTTCTATTAAAATATATGCTTAGACATTCATAAACATCTTTGGAAGCTTGAAGTAATAAGCCTTCGAGTGGTATTTTCTTGGAAATAGCAATTGAGAAGCAGAGATTACTTCTATGCACTTCCTATCTTTCCAATAATTGAATATTTTTTTGCTAAATGAATATCTACATTTTGTAATAAAGTAACTGAAATTCTGTTGTGACCATGCTGTCATTTTTTTGCTTTAAATTCTTGACCTTTCTTTTGCAGAGGAAGTAGAGATAAAAAATCTATGTGATGAACCTAAGTCCACCATAATGCAGGAAATAGTAAGGGGTTTGGGAAGAGCACCATTGTCATCCCCATCCCTGTCTTATCTATATCCACATCTTCATCTCCATCCCTGTTTTGCCAATTTTCATCATTCCCTTTCCTATACTTATCTCAGCCCTCATTTCTATCTTCATGTTCTTCCAAAACTTCATCCCACTTCCATTCCCATCCTCTTCTTTCTCATCCTATCTCATCTCCATCCCATCCTCTTGTCTCATCTCATCACATCTCCATCCCATCCTCTTCTCCATCTCCATCACCAACCCCATTCCTACCCTCTTCTCCATCTCCATCACCATCTCCATTCCATCCTCTTCTCCATCTCTATCACCATCCCCATTCCCACCCTCTTCTCCATCTCCATCACCATCCTCATTCCCACCCTCTTCTCTATATTCACGCCTATCTCGAATTCCATACCCATTCCTACTTTTATTCTAATCTCTCTTTCTGTTCCCATTTAGGTTTGAAATAGTCTGTTGGCTTTAGCTCCATGAAGACCTTCACCCTTTCTCCTGAATGGACCAACATATGATTTTGAAGATGAACCCGAGGAGGACCCCATCTTAGTATTGTTTTTATGTGTCTAAATGCAAGGAGAGCGATGCAGACAATTCAGAGATCTAAGTAACTTAGGCACATGTTGAGTGGGGCCTCCCTTTCTTTTTTTGCCCACCCATCACCCCCACACACATTATTACCTTGAAATTTTGGGGGAGTGTAAGCATTCTATCTTCCTCCTACTACATTTATCCTTACCACTTCTAGTAATTCTGAACTAATTCTCAGAGATGTAATCACTAAGGAACACCACTGGTAACATTAGACCACATTGCATTTTATGATGAGCGTTTTTATCTAATTAAACATAGAACTATTTTGATGTTGCATCTATTATGATCCATTAGGGAGCTGACTTCCCTCTGCAAAACATCCTACTCAAGATTTTCACAAGCAGGATCAAACACATTACCAAGAATAGCACGAGCGTGAAGCATGGAGTTAAATGGTTTCCATTCATGGTTTTATTAAAAAGCAAAACAAAAAATTCTTCAAAGTAATTCAACTTCCCATAGGTAAAACCACTTCTCCTGCCATTTCGAGGAGGTGGGAAGTGCATCGAGATGTTTTGAGTTAACTTTCTCATCATGAGCCCTCATAAAGAGCATTGGTTAGTAAGACAATAAGTGAGCATGTTTTAATTAGAAAATGTGGAATCCAAGCACTTTTGCAGGAAAGACGATGATAGCTTACAAGAGACATCAGGAGACTAATAAAAGTTAAAATGCATTAAGTAGCCACAGTGAACTCCAAGGTAAAGTCATGGGACGTTTGAGAAGTGAACCAGAGAGGGCGATGAATCAGAAGTGGGTGGGAGGGAGTCAGTCAGTTCAACTTACTCTTTCTCTTTCATTGGACTGAGTTGCAAACCTCCTTCTGTGCCCAGGCAAGCAAGACAACTCAGTGCCCTGAAATTCCTCCACCTCCTACCCTGGCCACTATACTCTCTACCCAGAGGAGAGAATAATTACACTCAGGCTATAAGAGAAGATTGCTTGGTTAGTGTTGACTTTGATTTGGGTTGATCTGGAGCTTTTGTCTGCCACTTTCTCTTTTACATTCTCTTACTGGTGTGACATTTGACTATGGGTTATGTGCTGGCTATCCTTTCCAAATCAGGCCCTGTGTGGGCATCTGTTTCTGCCTAGCTCATCACTGTAGTCTGTTCTCTAAGCCTGGTGGATAGATAGGTCAATAGTGCTAGGTGTGATACAGGCTGGGTTCCATGGGCCTCTGTCAAGAGAGTATACTTGAAAATTAGAAATAGCTAGTGGTAGTAGTAGTAATGACCTATGTTGTAATTGCAGCACTGCAGAACAGTCTAGCCTACAGAATGAGACCTTGTCATAAACAATCAGACAAAACAAACGTCTAGGAAGAAAAGCCTCTTTTCAATGAGGTTCCTAAACTAGGACTGTATAGCTCCCAGGCCCTGAAATGATGCCAGCAAATGGGATCCTCTAAGAACTATGTTCAGAAACACAGAAGAGCCAGGCTAAGGCAGACAGCTAATATCCAAGTGTAAGCACTTGAGCCTGAGTCTGCCAAGGACCTTGTCTCTTTTTCCCAGACCTTGCACCTCACATTTCATTTGCCTGATGTGCTGACAGGAGACAAGGACATCTGCCCCGTGGAGCTTTGTCTCAGACAACTGATGTAAAGCACCCAAACCGATGCTCAGCACAAACGAGACATTTCAGACAGGAGTCGATCTGAAAAATGAGCCCAAAAAAGTCCACAGCAGGAAGCATTCCAGAAGGTTCACTATTCTCCTTATGTGGACGATGGTGGTATGGAAGATGGAGGGTTGAACTTGGTGTCTTCAGCATCCTGCTGTGGGAAACACTGAGAAGAACGATCCCCTCATCCTAGAAACAGAGTGGCCAGAACACATCCATTCACATGGCACTCGTTCACAGGAACCTTTATGCTTCTCCTATTTTACTGAGTGGGGGAGGTGGGACTAGAGGCAGAGTGGCTTTTTTTATTGTCCAACTCAATGCTTAAATGAGTCTAAACCTAATAAGTTCAAGGGCAGACCTTTGTGTTTAGCACTGGGATAATTCACAAACAGGACTGAGAAAAGAACTCCTAATTGATGGGTGGACTTGGAGGCATTGAAGCTACCTGAAGAAAGTTTCCTAAACTCACTCATATACTATGCTAGAGTGTGCAGCTGCGCTTGGGCGTCATGGGCCAGTACCTGGTGATGGATTGCAATCCGAAGGACACGAGATCCCAACTCACAGAGGCAAGTGAAACTAAGGTTAATAAATCGAAGGCTCCTTTAAAAAAGTTGCAGAGCCCATTTCCTCTGCCTGGGAGAACCACGCATGCCTCATGTGACTTCTGTGAGAAGAAAAGCATCTTCAGGGAATCAGAATTAGAAAAAGACTCATGCTTCCTTAAGCCTTTCCTCATCTGAGCCAGATAAAACACCCTAGGGGAAGACTTCAGGAAATGCCCCAAGGGAGTGACAGTTGATATTAGCTGAGTGGGTGAAAGGGTACAGAGAGAAATATTTGTTTTTTTTTTCCAGCTGTGAACTTAACCCAAGAATCTTCAACATTTACACAGACTCGGGGCAGTCTTGCTCTTCCAAGGCAGGACCACGAAGTGGCCTCCATCCTTAATTGGGTCCCCAAGGCACGAGCTGTAGAGGGACAGATTTTTATAAAAATTTCTTTGTACCCGTAGGCTTCGCCCCAGTGAATTGCAAGCAAGTTCAAGTCTTCAAAGGTTTAATCAACTTAACACTTTTTAATTTTATAGAAGGGGACAAATTCTGAAAAACGACAGCTTCTCCTTGGATACCTCTGCCTTCCAAGTTTGCAAACCATGCCAAAAGTAGGCTAGAGGGATCTTGAGTAAGATGTAATGCTTGAGCCTCTCTTAATGCACCTTGTAATTTGCACGCATGCCACGACACCTTATTTATTTTCTTATTAATGGGTCTGAGTGTGTTTAACACCACAAGCCATAAATTGCAGAGCAGTGGATTAGATGAGGGGCTCTTTATTTTCCTGCCTATTGTCAGAAGGAGATGTGAGCTATGAGATGCCCCCCTCCCAAACTGGCTTTCTCGCCATGCGCCCCTCTTACCCCTCTTATCCAAGCACCAGCTCCCTTGCTTCTATCCGATGAAGGTGGGGTGAACTAGAAAGACATAGCCTGGCTTCTCCCCGGTAAGCTTGCCTATTGAGCAGCTCTGTTATTGTCCGATGAAGGTGGGGTGAACTAGAAAGACATAGCCTGGCTTCTCCCCGGTAAGCTTGCCTATTGAGCAGCTCTGTTATTGAGATTAATAAGCTGCCAGTTTCCAACGAAGACTAACAAAACAGCAAAATTAAAGTGCACTGCGACGTGAAATGCTGCTGGTGGCCAGGCGGGATCATGGTGTCAAAAAGGCAAGGTAAAGCTATAAAATAAGGCTGAGCTTGAAAGGCTAACCTAAAGGTCTCATTAATTTCCATGTTGCCTCTGATGAGAATTTAGAGGGGCGTAATGTTTAGCAATATGGAGAATCAAGCTGCCTATTGATTTGAAAAGCGCTCCAATGCATTTGGTTCACTTGGAATGAATTCTACTTTTAAACCTTACTTGAAAACATTAGGAGAAAAAAGGAGGAAAAAAAAAAGCAAACGGTTACCTTGGTTTAATATTCCTAAGATCAAGCTTGTCAGTGATGCTGTCAGAAAATTAATCCTTTGGTAGAAAAATCCATCTGAGAACGAGTTTGGAATAGTCTTTGGACTCAGCATGGTAGGGATGCTTCAACAGTCTTTCTGCTTCTCTGTGAATACCTTATTTATTAAAAGGTCTTGCATCCCAGTTCCCAAATCTGCACTACTAACAAAACACCCAAAATTAAGACAGGATGAGTTTGTCTTGAAGACAAAAAAGTATGTGATTTTTCTGGTCCTAGAGTTAGACTCCTTGAATGCTGTTTATCAAGGTCAGTGTGTGCTGGTCTCCATCAGAGGCCCTGCTCTGGCTTCCTGCTGAAAGGATGGCAGTGATGCTCCCAGGCTAACCAAGTGGATAAGTGGATATCCATGGTACCTGTAGCCGTGTGACTGTTTCCCAGCAAAATGGTAAAGTTCTCCTCGGAATTAAAAGCATTAAAAATTGTGAAACTAGTACACAGAGCTTAAAGCTGTCCCTGGAATTGGGCTTTCCTGCAGCCTATGAGGCTTCCACCAACATGCAGGGAGGTTTCAAGTTTACCATGTCAAGTTGCCACTAATTCCTGGTGTTTCAGAATCATAAATGTATTTTAGGTGGTTTGGTAGAAAGGGAGCCAAGACAAACTACCATTCAGGAGAGTTTTATTAGGAGAGATGCAATAGCACCCAGCCATAGACAACCAAACATATGGGGTCCTGAAAGGAGAGACAGACCCCTCAGTCCCAAAAGAAAAAGGGGATTAGTGGGTTAGTGGCCTATCTTAGTGCTGGAGTCACAAGCAGAAGGCACAAGATAAAAGCAAAGTAGTAATTCAAAGTCGTCTTGGGCCTAGGTATCAGAGGAGGCTGGACTGCAGCCAGCTGCAATGGGGCAGAGAACTCTACTCTTGGTAAGAGCTGTGAGGGCACACAGTGTGTTGTGGATCAGCTCTTCTGGGAGATAGAGAAGCCTAGTACCCCTTGATACTGCAAAGAGCACCTTATGTCACACCCAGCTTATGATTTCGACAACCACTCAGTCTATGTCCGATAATATCCATAGATTGTTTTTCATCTTATGTCACTCATAATGCATCAATTTCACCATCTCCATGGATAAGGTAAATTAATTTTCTCTTTTCTATCAGGGTGAGTATATTTTTCATTCCCTGCCATCCCTAATTCCAAACATCATAGTACTTAAAGACATGACATTTGGAGTCAGGTGGATACAAGTTCAAATCCCAGCTTTGCCATTTGCTGTTGGGTGATGTATAATTTAATATCCCGAGTTTCAGTTCTCACTAATTCAGTTATCATCCATTCTTTTAATCCAGCAGTATGCCTATGTAACTCAGAATGGCCTCGGTCTTGTGATCCTTCTGCCGAACTCACTCCAATGATCCCTTAATTTCAAATAGGAATAGTAACAGATCCCTTATGAAGGGCTTAAGGGGTTAAATCGCATGTGCATAAAACTAAGTGACAAGCAAAAAATATCTGAAAAAGAAAAGTTGTTATTCAAGACCTATATGATACTGTAGAATAAATTAACATATAATTTCCACAGTTTTTTTTAAAAGAGGGGAAAAGGACAATTACAACTAGATAAGAATACACCAAAAAATCATGCCTATATGATTTTCTGTTGCTGAAAGTTCCAAGTGGTTGACCAGTGGTATTAGTATCTGTACCCAATTCTCTTGATTTCATGAACTTCTGCATTCGGTCACGACTTGTGTTCCTTATTGAGTAGAATATAGTCATGAAGCACAGACCTCCTGAGTCAGACCACTGACTCCTAGCTCTCAGTTCTGCACATGAGCAAGCACTCCTCACTGATTCCACTTGGGAAATCCACTCCCACCTCCAGCATTCACTGTGGGGTCCCTAAGCAAAGCCACTGACAATGGCCAATTCCTTCCATCTGAACCTGTAGTCCAGTACCACATATTTTGATTTTATTCTCTTGCTTAAATTGCCATGATGGCTATTCATTTTGCTTTGGGTTAATGTCCCAAATATTTATCACAGTCAAAAGCCCTGTTCATCATGTCCCTGCCTACTTTTCTAGCTTGTGCTCTTTTCCTGACATTGTAGTGCTCTCTGCCAACTCCCCCCACCTGGGTCTCTTTCCTCTCTCTCTTTCTCTCCCTGTCTCCCCCTCTTCTCTCTCTGTCTCTCTCTGTGTCTCTGTCTCTATCTCTCTCAATGTGTGTGTGTGTGTGTGTGTGTGTGTGTATGGTGTCAGAGGATAACCTTCAAGAGTCTTTCCTCATCTCTCTACTGTAACAGTTTTAATAGCTCTTATTAATAAAAGCCTGGAGTCAGATATTAGGGGTGAAAGCTGAAAGATCAGAGAAGCAGAGCAGCCAGCCACGAGAGCTCTTATCTCTATGAAATCCTCAGACTGAAAAGAGAGAGCTCCTGTCTCCTCCTGACTATATTCATCTCTCTGCCCAGCCGTCTCACTTCCTGTCCATCTGTACAGACGTCTGGACCTCTATGGTTAGCTAGTGGTTAGCTCTGCTTTTCTGATCTTCAGGCAAGCTTAATTTGTTAGAGTATAAACATGACATCACCACACTCTCACACTCTACCTTGTTTTGGGACATGGCTTCCTTCACCACTGTGTAAAATGGGTTAGCTGGCTTACAAGCATCTGGAGATTATCTTGTCTTCACCTCCCATTTCCCATAGGCATCCTGGGATTACAGATGTTTGTGACTATGTCTGGCTTATTGTTGGGTTCTGGGGATCAGGGGGTATGGCTTGCATGGGTAATGCTTTTACCCACTAAGTCAATCTCCCTAGCCCTGCAATTCTTTTAAGCCTTATTGATACCCATTTGTCATGGGTCTGACTTCTCTGTACCTCTCATGGCACTTGCCACTTTCACTATGAGAGAGACATTTGTTTATTCATTTGTTGGTGCTCTGTTTCACCCTATCTAGCATTTCTGTAAGGGTAAGCCTTGCTTTGTGTGTGTGTGTTTGAACTCTCAGTGACTGACCCATGGTAGGCATTCCCATAGACATTTCTAGGATGAAAAATGGATGGCCATCTTGAAAAGCAACGTGCAAATTTCTTTATACCTTGATGATGTGAATGATTAAAATCAGGGTTCCCAGAGTTTCCGAATCTGGGAAGCTTTGCCCTGCTTAGGGATTCTCCTCGGGCACCTGCTATGCAGACAGATTTGGAGAAGCCTGTCTCAGCAAAACAGAGGGGAAGTTGGATTCTGTCACAGAGATACTGCTACTGTTTTAGACAAGAGAAGCTGACTTCTGACACTTCCCAAGAAGCTGCCGAGTAGGAAGATTCCTGACCTTGGCCCTCTCTGCAGAGAAGGAATAGACAGGTGATAGGAGATGGCAGACAGGAAGCTCATGGGGACTTGATTCTATATCATAGGAAGATGGAGGGTGGTGATTTATTGTACAGGCTGCTTGCACTGAGGTCCTCTGTCATGTGCTTAGATTTTGTGGGCTATATTATGTCTCATGGAGATATGATCCAGTTGGTAGAATGCTTACCTATTATAGGCTATACAAAAATTTCCTTCAACAGTGAAAATTTACATGCTGTTCTCTTGGAGCTAGCATGTACATAGAGCTCTTTTTACATGATTTTTATGTGTTCAGTGCCTCACTTGGACAGCTCTCCTTGCTTTTGTTGGGGTGTGTGTGTGTGTGTGTGTAATCTAACATAATAGTTAATGTTGGGTGTCTTTTCCAATCTGTCTCTAACTTCTGTTTTGAGATAGACTTCTTCACTGAACCTGGAGTTCATGAATATGGCTAGACCAGTTGGCTATTAAGCTCTAAGGGTCTGTCTGTCTCTCTTTTTCTCTGGTGGCAGAATTAGAAACACACACTACCAGGCTTTCCTCTTACATGAACTCAGGTCATTAGCCTCGCATAGCAAACCCTTTACTACTGACCTTTCTCCCCAAGCCTGGTTCTGTTTTCCACATCTTATATTTCTATGTTTCTGTAATCAGCACTTCCAATTCTATATGTTGTAAGACAAACTAAAAAATATCATATGGTTCAAGGAAGACTTTACAGGCCTCTTTAAGCCTGGTAGGGACAACAACATAGACTGCTGAGAGGCAAGGACCTGTCCCCACTGGTTTAAAAGAAACAATGGGGTTTGGCTGAGCATCTCTGGGAATGGCAGGATGCCTGTTCATTACCTCCGAAGTATGGAGTTTGTCCATCACTCCTAGAAGTTGGAATGAATGAGGGGGAGGTCATGAAACTGTTGGTAAATTTCCATTTCATGTTTTCAATTAGTGACTACCTCACAATGAGCCTTCAGAACATCTTGCCTTCAATGGTTCTTTCTCTAGGACATGATTAACTGAGTCTTATTTAGTATTAAAGAGGCATGGTGATCCTTGTGTGGCATCACAGCTCTACAAAGGATTCCCACACTTGCTATCAAGAAAATGATGCTTCTGAAATCCCACTGCTTTAGCATTTGAATGAATGAGCTTGTTTAGTTCCCAGTTGTTAACAATAATATAAAAAAATGGTGGTCATGGGAATAAATAATACACAATAGGGCTTGGATTTTCTCTGATTTTCTACATGGTAGACCTTGACTTATCTTTAAAAGTGCAAATCTAGTGGCTTTTAAGCTGTGAAACGTTTTTTTTTTGTGACAATCACTGTGACGTTCATACTTCCATCGCCTATTATTATATGTAGTGTGCTTCCTGTTTATTTGCCTAGCACCTCCTTTGGGTTGTGTGCGACCTGAAAGAGGAGTGTGCAATTTATTCATGACCTACTCAGTATCTAACATTGCTCCCGGGAACTCAGAACCTATCTGAAAACAAGAGAGAAAATTGACATTGTTTTAAAAAGAATAATAGGATTGCTTCTTTTTAAAATTTCCTTTCTCTTCTGCTTTCCTTTTATAAGGTTAGGCTAGTTGAATCATAGTTATGTTGAAATTATATGCTATACAGATTCATGTTATTTGTTTAACTTTATTTGTTGTGATGTATGTGTGTGTGCGCGCACATGTACATTTGTGGCTGTGCATGCAGTTGTAAGTGGAGGTCAGATGCTGACTTTGTGTACTTTCCTTAACTGCTCTCCACCTTAGCTTTTGAGACCTGGGATTCACTGTTAGTTTTGCTGGCTGGTCAATGAGTTTCAAGGGTCTTCCTGACTCCTCCCACATCTCACCCCAGCCCTGGGGTTGTAAATATGTGTGACAGTGCATGGCATTTACACGGACATGGGGGATTCAAACTCAGGCCCTCATGCTTGTGCAGTAAGCACTGTACCAACTGACCCATCCCCCAGTCCTTGTTTATTTATTTCAGTGCTAAGGACTGAACTCAGGCCTTGGATATGTAAAGCTAAATCTTCATTCACTGAGTTGTACTCCCATGCCAGAATACCATAGGTTCCAAAAGTGCTGTGGATTCATGCTAAAAATTTCATGGGCAAGTCCCCTGTACATTCAAGTTCTTTGTGCTCAGACCTGTGAAGACTGAGTTTGGCTTAATTTCCGGGAGTCTGCTCCGTCCTGGACCTGGCATTCTCAGTCTCTAATCCTTGAATCTTGAACATAGTGAGTAATAAACATCCAGGGGCTGTTCTCACTTGTCTGTTCTTTGAGATAGACTTCAAGGTTTTGGAGATTCTGTCTCCATGCAGAGCTCGTTTTTTACTTGCCTTTTCCAAGGACTCCTGGTCCTTCCAGAAATGCTACTTGTGCAAGGGCTCTGCAGAAACACTCCAGAGAGCAGAGAGCAGGTGCTGAGAGAGTATGCCTCAAGACAGCAATGAGTGACCCAGGTCTTTTGTGCTTAGTAAGGGGACATTTTCTTATAAGTGGTTCTTGACAACAAGCCTCCTGGGAAACCAACTGATTTCATCAGCACTAGGTGGCATATTTATACATGTCCTTTTCAATACTTTTGTTTTATTATTTTATGTGTATGGACATTTTGCATGCATGCATAGCTGTGTACCACATACATGCCTTTATATATGTTCTAATGACCAAGGGGAGACTACTTTCAAGTAGCAGACTGATAGATCTGGCTCTGTGAATTGGATGATCTAGTGCAAAAGACACAGGTTTATGGCTGCTCACCCAAACAGACATCTCCCTCCCTTACTGTGTAGGGATCATGAGGGCAGTACCCAGGCTCCCTTTAGAATTTATCATCTCTGTGAAATCACACACCTATTGCAGGAATGTTGCTTTACCTCTGGACTCCTCATCTTTGAAGAAGAAATAACAATCATTCCTGTAGACCTTGTTGGATTGCTTTCTGACTCAGCTGAGATAGTTTGAATGTGTTAATACACATAGAAAATACATACTAGTGTACACATGAAATGCACAACACACGCTTAATATCAACAGAAACGATGCAGCCACAACCCTCCTCCCCTCTTCTGTTTTATCTCTTTCTACCCAGAAACTATTTTTCACATATAATCATCTACTGAATAAAAGAGGCTGATGACAAACTCCAGCAGGGCTCATAAACACAAGGAGGAAAAACAGAAAATCTCATCTAGCTTGAGTGACCAGTAGCTTCTGCCATGGCTATTGGGATTGCTGTCAGGGCTGTTGCATTAGTATAGATGTTAATGATTATCTATTCCGTATAATCCATAGATATCATTTTTACTGACTTGACATACTTTAAGCTTTAGAGACTAGGGTTGAAGATGTAGATGAAAACAATGAGTTAATTGTCAGAAAACGAAAGTTGAGTGTGAGCACAGCAGCAAGGGGTTGCCATCTACTGATGCCCAAGATCTTACTTTACTTTTTAAACTTTAAAAGATGTCACAGGTGAGTGACAACTCCTCATGTTACAGCTTTCTAAACTGCTTCCAGCTGTGTGTGGAAAACCCACCAGCCATTACCAGAAATACTGCAGTTTATTTCTCTCCTTCAAACCTAAATTATTGACGTTTAAAATTGACGTGAGAATTTTCTGAAGGGTCCATACAAATGGATGCCTCTGTGGCTCTTTCAGATAAGCAAACAACTGGAACATACAAACAGAAGGTGTGCGGGAATGGAGCCGCGAGGCTCTGGGTATCAGACCAATGTACTCACGGCCTTCACTGTCAATTGTCTTGTCTATGACACCATGTCCCTAGGGTCTTCCTTAAGCCTACTGGGGAATGCATGGGTTTTGGAAGAGCAGAAGTGAAAGTGGGTAAATAAAGAACAGAAAAACAAAACAAAGCCAGACCTGGGGATAATTTCCAGATTCTTCCTTCCCAACACAAGTACCCACCTCCCCGTTTTGTTGTTTGTTTTTTTCCACATCCCTGTTTGCCCCAGAGCCATCAAGCTGTTAGTGTGTACAGGAGGGAGTAAAGTGGGCCAGCAGGTTGGATGAAATATAAATTAAAATTAGACTTCTGTCAGTCTGGAATCGGGGATTGTTTTCAAGGTCTCCCCAAACACTTAATTTCAAATGAGTCTTCATTTATTACTTCAAGAAAGGCCAAATGCATAATTTATCAGCAGCATTCAGTCAATATACCCTTATAAGCACGTTTCCCATGAGCCTTTGAGTAAAAATATGTTATGCTAATTCTATTAGTTGGGTACACAAGAGCTGCCTAAGAAAGTAAACAAGCATTAAAAGGAAACACATGTGAACAAAGAAATACTGATCAACCTAATGTCCAGGGTCAAATTACCAAGGGACAAGGAGCCATTAAACTTGTCTCCTAATACTGGCAATGTCTCTCCAACCAGAACTCAGAGCCACCCAGAGCCGTGTGACTCAGGTGACTTAGCGTAGGGGACAGGAACTTACCGAGTCTCCAGTGGCACGTTACTGTTTAGCACCCAGCTGTCCTGAAGCTGAACGGACTCTGGTGTGGTGGCCAGGTCATTGGGTGCTGGAGCTGGGGCGTGGATTTGGCTCCGCCGATTGGTCAGTGAGTTCCTGTTGAGGGAGTTGGCAGAAGAGTGGTGATGGGACAATGTGTGGTTGTGAGGGGGTGGCAAAGGGGGCCTCAGAGTTGACTGGCTGTGGTGGTTTGGAGGACCTGGAAGAGAAGAAGGAGAAACAGCCATCAGGACCTGCAGATTCCAATCTCAGGAACTCTGCACCTGTGGGGTGGTTCTGCAGCAAAAGTCCCCAGTGTCCACAGTGACTGCAAACCACAAACCAGAGGTTACAGGTGGGGCTGCATAGAGCACCCCAGTGTCATTAGTTACAAACAAATACTGTGCTTTAATTTGTATTTATAGATATGCATCAATGAGAGAGCAAAGAGGGTCCAGGCTAGAAAAGTCGACTGGATAAGGGATGGATGGTCAGTGGAATTATCTGATACTTGCAATGGAAGGAGCAATACACTCAAGGCTGGTTCTGGCTGCGATGAATTTTTATTCCTGGTAAAATTTAAAGGTTTAGGTTCTCTAAAACAAACCACAAACAAACCCAGCTATTTTTGTAGGAGTGGAAGATACAATAATGGGTACAAGAAGCTGTACAGGTGGGAGATAGGAAGAATTTGGCCAGTGGGCACAGATAGTTACATAGGAAGACCAAGCTCTGGGGTTCTGCTGCACAGTAGAGTAATTATCGTCAATAACAAAGTGCATTTCCCACTACAGGATGTTCTCTTGAATGTTTCATCACAGAGAAGTTCTATGTTTCTGGTAGCAGGTATGCTAACTACCGGGATTTGAACATCACATATTGTCTTGAAACATCACATTATATCCCATAACTTGGTACAATTATTGTGTGTCAGTCAAACACAGTTACTGGGCCAGGGAGATGGCTTGGTGGGTGAAGTACTTGCTGTGTAAGCATAAGGATCTAGATTTGGATTCCCGGAACACATGTAAAGCCAGACACAATAGTGCCCATTGACAATCATAGCCCTTCTATGGTGAGATGGGAAGCTGTGAAAAGAGAATTCCCAGAAACTCTCAGGACAGCTAGCCTGTATAGTGGTAAACATCAGAAGACACTGTCTCAGACAGTGGATGGGGAGAACTGATACCAGAGGCATGGAACACACACACACACACACACACACACACACACACACACACACACACACGAGACAACGAGACACAGAGAGAGAGAGTGAGAGAGAGAGAGAGAAGACAGAGACAGAGACAGAGACAGAGACAGAGAGAGGCCTTACATTTAAGTTGTGGTAGTGACTAGGTAGGACAGTAAAGCAATCCTGTTGTGGACAGGATTGAACTGGAGTGGGTAAGAAGTGTTCTTCAAAGGTTTCAGGTCAGCGTTACAATGGTTTAAGGCAAACATGTCTCTTAGCTGGGTAGGGGACACTGAACCTAAGATCTGTACTTTCGGATGCAGTTTCCTGGGTTTTTAAGAAGTTGACAACTTGACAACTCAAAATGAACAGATAAATACATGAAAAGATATAAAAACACAGACGTGCATATATAACGAGAGTAAGCCAGCTCCCTCTGACTCATAGACTAATAGCTGCTCTCCACTAAGAGATGAGGCCTGAGGACAGTCTGCAAAGGGTTAAAGGGAAATCACGAGTTGAGGATCCTGCCCCAAATCACATCCTATCTTTCAAATACAGAAATCCTCTACCTTTGCAGAGAAAATTCTTGCATGAGAACTCTGCCTCTGGAAACGTCCCCATGGTAAATATCTCTACTCAGGAAAGCCCTGCCCAAGGTTTTCGTAGCAACCGGTTCTCCATCGGCGCAGTGAAGTATTTTAAACGTAATGAAAGCAAAAGCAGTTTACTATGCGACGTAAGCCTATAATTTCCTTTTAATAGATGTCGAAACATAACTTTTAATTTGTGTCCTTTGAGAAAGTCTATTTTTTTGAAGCCTCCAGTCAGTGTTGGCAGCTCACCAGGTGACTGCTGAGCCTTGTCATTTTGGCCCCTGCCAACTTTGAAAATCCCCAGCCCCTGCCGTCCTGGCTCTAAGAAGTTGGCTCAAGTCATTTAAACAAGCAATTTGACACAAATTTCGACTACTTGTCTCCTTATGTGGCCAGGCTACATCTCCAAAAGGTGTAATCTACGTTCTGGGGTTCCTGTGAAGCATTTCGAGGGAAAGACAACATGTCAAAAAGATAGTAGGGTTGGAGCCATTGCCACCAAAGAAAACAGAAGGGAAGAGAGTAGAAGAAAACTGTTCCTTCAAGTTAGTATCTCTGGGTTGAAATTACTTGGGGATTTTTTTTCTAATGTTCAGGAAAAAAGACAACTAAAGCTAAAACCCAGTGGGAAATGCCAAGGTACGGTTGTATAGATTTTAAATCGTGTCCTCCAAATGAACCTGTAATTCATGTTTTACATTAGGCAGCGGTGACACTTTAAATACATCTTTGGTGGAGTTTCATAGCTGTAGCAAGCTATTACATATGCTGGCATTGTTGTCTGTCTAGTAATGTATTATTACATAGTTATTTAGCATTTGTCTGTCTCCTATTAGTGGGGAAAGGTGGGAAAGGGGCAAAATGATGTAATAATGATCTCTCAGAGGCACTCTCCAAGCCCCTCACACAGGGTTAATGAATTCTCATGCCTTTCTTCCCCCCCTTCTCAACTCCCATCCAAGTGGTGTCATTATTCCCATTAGTTAGGCAATTAAGAGACTTGCTTGAGGAAGATGAGGTGAGTCAGTGTACAAGTGAGAATCCACACTCCCTGCTCCCAGCCCTAACTTTCCATCCTCCCCTGCCCCCAGCTCTCACCCCCAGCATTCTGGACCACACACTCTCTCCAAGTACAAAGAGGCCAAGTGAGGAGTTGAATTCCTTGAATGAGCTCCCAGACCTTCTTGCTTCCTGTCTGTTCACCCAAGCAAAGCTTCCCTTGCCTATTCCAGCTGTGTGGTCTTTGCTTCATTGTCCATCTGTGTTGGGAGTGGGTGGAATTCCTCTGTGTGTGTGTGTGTGTGTGTGTGTGTGTGTGAGTGAGTGTGTGTGTAAGGTCTCCAGGGGGTGATGCCTGGGGCAAGGGAAGAATTAGTTTGGCTGCCATGTGGTATGTTCCAAATACACTGGGCAGTGAGCATCCACATTAATTGGAAGAGAGGTCAAGAATCTCCAGTTCACGTAAAAAAGAAGGCTTAGAACTTTCTGGGAAAAATAAAACAGAGAAATAAGAGCAGGAGAAGCTGACAGAGCACCAAGTTCTTCATTCACTCTTGCCTTCTATGAAGCAATATGCTCTTTCACTGCAAATAGATGGTTGGTAACAACAAAAACAAAAATTTTCTGGCACCTCCCTGAAGAAACAGTTCTCGTTACTGGTGTTCATTTCCACAATGCTGACTGTATACTTGCTCATGTAACCATCTATTCAGTGGCCATATTCTCAGCTAGGTTCACAAGATCAAAAAACAATGATACTAAACAGAGTGGTTATACTAGCACCAGGGAACATGGAGTGATGAGAGAACAGGTAGGATGGCCATTTAGTTGGAAGGTAAGACAGAAAAATCTAAAGAGTTAGATTAAAGGGTTAAGCCTTCTGCTTTCTAGTTGTAGAAACTGGAGCATGCTACCTCCATTTAATTTTCAGCTTTACTCAGGCACCAGATAGCAAACAGCAGTGGTGACCCACTAAAATCACTGTGGAGGTGAGACAGGATGAATGCATTGAACATGCTACCCTAATGGCCTAGCAATCTACCAGCTCATGTGCAGAGAACACTTTGATTCTTTCAGGGTTGAAAGATGATGAGTAAGACCAATTGTGGCTCAAAAGGAACGTGGATTTAGCTATGCTGGTCAATAATCCAAGATTCAGTAACCTTTAATGTGAATATTATGAAAATCCAGCTGTGTTGTAATGTTCCAGATTTCTGAAGCAAAACTCAGAATCAAAATGAGTGTGTCTGCTGTCACAACAACAGGCTTGAAGCGCATGCTCTCATCGTGTTCTCTAGTGTGTCATCCAACCTAGCTATCCTCTAACATAGCAATGGCCTTTGCTGTCATGGCCACTTGTTTCAGATTCCTCATTCTTCTGTTGTTTGACCTGGGCAACTTGTCATTGTTGTGGCAAATGTTCTTCTAATATGGCAACTGATGAGCCCAAGGCACCTTCTGTATTCACCAGCTTTTCTCATGGACATTCTAGGATTTGATGCTTGGGAAGGTTTTCCATTTGCTAAGATTCAAACAATGGCTGTCAACATGCTTTACTGCTTTTCAAGATACTCAAGTACATGAGAAGCCCTTCTCTAAAGTGATGGGCAGATCCACTTTACAATGAAACAGATAATGAGGAAGTCAGCCTTGTGGAAAAATCATGATGTCCACTCTTAAGTTGCGGACATTTATTGGGTTACCTTGTAGTTCATATTATTGATGCCCTTCCTAGAACACAAATGCAAGATTATACGATAATGTAATTTAAATACAAATAACTGTATCAGGTAAGTGCTTATAGAGTAGCAGGCTACTCAGTGGGCAAAAAGCAACTGTTATTGAAGCTTTGTGCTGACTAGTTATATGACACCTAATGAGCTTAAGCTGAGACCCTGGAAAGTCCAGCCTGGCCTATTTAGTAAGACTCTGTCTCAAAAATAGACAGAGAATAATCTTCATCAACATCATCATTATCACCATCATCACCATAATCATCATCATCATCATCATGGACAATGAGAACCAGACATTATTTTTAGGTTCTGGATGATCTTTCACCATGGGAAAAGAAGCTGTTGTATTGGGTCTATCAAGAACTAAAGAAGTTGAGTGTTGTAGAAAAGCTTGGATTTTCAGGAACGATGCTTCCTGTGTGTGTAAACACTGGTATGTGGATGTGTGCTTCTGTCTGCTCTGTGACAGCATAGCTGGTGCTGCTGTGGCTTAGACATTTCATGGAACACTTAGAGCTGGTTGGTTCTGACACACATACCAGCTCTGCACTTTGCCCTAAGTGCTTCCAGGCTGACTTAAGAAGAAGAAAGCAGTCTGTCTCTGAGTCCTGCTAGTTCCAGCATACATCTACCTACTGAGGTCTTGGCACATCTGTTCCCTCGTTTGTTGATTTTGGCAAAGTTGCCCAAACACATGTGGAGGCAAGCAGCAACCCACACTTCTCATAGCATAAAGGAAGCATTTTTTTAAAGGGTAGCTAAACTAAGGAAGTAAATGGTTAATGATTGGCTATTGTTACTGTTCTCTGCTTATATAAACAGTCGAGGGAGGCCTTCAGGCTGGGAGGTGTGGGAGGGCAGGGACTGATGAAGACAGCCTTGTCTTGTCTTATAGTAGATACCAATTTTTCTTGGTGATTAAGAAGGATGATAAAGTGCATGTGAGAAAAAATAAAAATGGAGAAGCAGGGGCCTGCCTAACTGCTGATAAATCACTCATTCTGGTGCTGACATGCCCACAGCTGATCTTAAGCATTGCGTCCCCCTCAGACCCTGAGATGATAAATTCACTAAGAACTCTCTGCCTTGTACAGGCCCACCTCTTCTGAGCATGCTGAATCCTGACAGCAACTTGACGATGCCAGAAGTATGGATGGTCTTGGCAGACTTTGGAGTTTGGTTGATGCAAATTGGCTCCAGGACACCATTCATTTTGATCCTGTATGGGAGCCAGGCGAATGAGGGCAAAGATTTCAACGAACAACCACCTGCGGTTAGAGCTAAGAAGGAGAGTGGACTGTACTGGAAGACAACTGCTCTGGTGATGGGCTTTGGTTCTACCTGATCATTCGCTAGATGCATGGCCACTGAAAAGCTATATTCTGCATTTCTGAGTCTGTATCTTCATCTGTAGAATGGACATCATAAGTTTTCTTCTCTTATATGATCATTAAGAAAATTATATGAGACACTATCATAGGGAGCCTTGGGCCAGAAAGATGGTTCAGCAACCAACCATGAGTACCTGAATTCAAGCCCTAGGATTCATATGGTTGAAGGAGAGAACTGATTTCTGAAAGTTGTCCTCTGATGCCCCCCGCCCCCAGATAATAAGTAACCAAGCACAATTCTTGACATTAACAAGCTACTCACACATATAATGATAAATACATAAGATAGATTCCATATAACCAGTGATACTGACAAGGGCAGTAAAAACCACGGTAACTTAGGCTCCCTGGAATATGATGAGCACTTCTGGGACACCGTGGCCCCATTGTCTGGCTCTTTGAGCTGGCAGATCTTAGAGTGAGGTACCTATTGGATGCACAGAGGCAAAACTCCTAAGCCCAGGCCCTGTGGACTTCAAACACAGCCTGTAACAGAGCAGACAAAGTGGCATGGGGCCTGGCTGGGACAGAGGCAGTCCCAAGAATATGGCTCTGACTTGGGACTTGGAATGACTCATTTCCATATTCAAAACCAGTGTTGCTACTGACAACAAAATGACAGTCTTGGTTGAGACTACCATGAATTAAGTCTCCCCCCCCACCCTTGTGTTGGCGCTAAGCCAAATATATCAAATACATGCTTCCATGGTATTCCCACTCACTGTTGTAGGATGTGTAAGTCATCATCGTCATGCTACAGACACGGTGAGGGAAGCTCGGAGCAGTTAAGCAATATACCCACCGTCACATAACTTAGCAAGCATGGCAGATGGCATTTGATCCCAGGCTTTCTTCCTCTCCCAGTCATGTACAATGGGGCATAAGGTCAGCGCACATTCACAAGGGAAGGGGCGGGCGGTGGTGGCGCACGCCTTTAATCCCAGCACTCGGGAGGCAGAGGCAGGCGGATCTCTGTGAGTTCGAGACCAAGCCTGGTCTACCGAACAAGTTCCAGGACAGGCTCCAAAATAATACAGAGAAACCCTGTCTCGAAAAAAAAAAAAAAAAAAAAAAAAAAAAAAAAGCACAAGGGAAGGGGCTAGACCCCAGCCCTGGTGCTGTGTACCTAGCAACACAGAAGGAATCTAGCTTGACTCAATTTGTGTGCATACACGCTTAAATGGCAGTCAAATCTGTGAGACTTTGGAGAGAACCGCCCTCCCCCACCTTCTGAACTGCCTCTCCCTGCTGCTTGGGTCAGGAGAAATAGGACAGAACAACCAAGGTGCATAACACATTCCTTTTATGCTTTCCCCAATTTGCTTCCAATTCTCCCCCTCTGGGCTACATCGCTGGCCTGAGTGATGGTTAGCAATTAGGTCTGCAGAGGCAGGAGCAAGGGCAAGCTCCGTCCTGGCTTGTCCTGCCCTGTTCTGACCTGCGGCACTCTGCCAACACCCTAGGGACAGATGGATGGAGGGATCATCCAGCCTTCTCCTGTGTTTGCCAAGAGATTTCCTGATTTGTCTCTAAATATAGGGTAGTTTGGATACTGAGCTTGCCCCCTCCTCCCTTGCCTTAACATCTACTGAATGATTTACCCCTAAAGAATGGACATGTATTATCTATTCCTGACCCATGTGTGTGGTCCTGCTGGCTTTCCAGGGCAAGCAAAACCATCTGCAATACTTCGTGGATCTGTCCTCCAGTGCTGCAAGCTGGGGCCATGGCTCTTCAGAGGGAGGAGAGGGGAAAAAGGAAGGATGGAGTGAGCTGAGGTTCACTTCCTTTTTAGCACCAGCTCTGGTTAATGTCTCTCAGAGTGGGGGGGGGATACACCTACCCATATGAGGGGTGATAGCCTTGATGGAAGGGCTCCCTCGGCCCAAGCAGAGGACCAGGGAAGGCAGGGGCTGTGCTCATGTATAGGTAACGATTACATAAAATGTATGACCTCAGAAGCAAAAGACCAATAGAAAGTGCATTTGTTCTCTGTGTCAACAGATCGCCATCATGGAGCAGAAACACGGGAATTACTGTCATAAGAAGCAATCATTTGTAGGCTTAGAAAGCAAAGCTTCGTCACCTTTCCTATTACTCACGAGTGAGTAGGGTTGGCGGGCCAACTCCAGTCCTTAAGAGGGAGTGCTTGCACGCACTCAGTAAGTATGGCTGGCATGCTGAGATTCCTGCATAGTTCATCTCACTTAACACAGTTGTCTGAAAGTGGGCACCGATCTCTACTGAGTAAGGCAACTGAGGGGCAGGTTGGTTCAATGACATGTGTCCCTCCTTAACGTATCATAAACTGTGACATATCTGTGCCTCTTCCGGGAGGTGGCTTTTCATACTCAATCCATCTTAGTTAGAAACCCCAGGGTATGGCTTTATATTGTCTCGGGGCTCTCCTGTGTCTTACAGTGCAGCATGAACTATTGCAGAGAAAGGGGTCTGTCTCTCCTATTTCTCATGCCCAGCAGGAGGACACAGGGTCTGATAGAGCTAGTGCTGGCTGAGGTGGGGAATGGGCAACTGAGTCCCTAGGGAGTTGAATTTGGAGAGTGTCACTGGAGAGGGATGAGGGATCTCTCAGCATTGACTGTTGAACTCAGTGGCAGGCCTTTCTTAACTTTTCTCATAGCTATTGCCAAGGAGGTCCTGTAACAGGCAGCAGGACAGGGAGAAGGTGACCTTGAACTCCTCTGGCCTTCTGTTTGTTCCTTGTTCTGTCTGGCTACTTCTTTGCTTTCAAATAGCCTAACTAAGCTATGATAACACAGAGCTCTTTGAAATCTCTGTATTTTTCAGTACATTTATTGAGATGTGCAACTCCAGTATCCAATCTAATTTCAGAACATCACGCCCCTTAGCAATCTTCTCCCTCCCTCGCTCCCTTCCTTCCTCCCTTCTTCTCCTTGTACCTGGTTCCTCCCTTTTCCCCTCAGGGATTCTCTAAAAGATTCAACTCATTTTTTTTTGTTCTATAATTTGCGCTTAGCAGACATTTCATGAGAATGAAGATTCCCTCTGGTTTATAGACCATGATGTCTGATGTCTTGTTTGTGGCAGAGCCCCGCTGGAGTCCATCAAAGTTAGATCTCAGACGGGTACAACTTTTACAACCCTCCTTTCCCTTAAGAGCTAAAAATGTCCCTCTCCAAAGCAAGTTCTCTGTGATGCTTTGTGGCAGGGCCTCTGATGCTGTTGATATTTTTCAGATGGTACCTGTCAGGTACAGGCCACTGGAGAGTCAGAGGGATGCTGAGGGTTGAAGACAAAGCCTGTGATTTGTTCTAGTGGATGTGCTTGGGCATGTGAGGAGGGAGGACCATTGCTGCCCAGCCCAAACCCAGGGCTGGGAATGTGGAAAACAGGAAAGAGAAATGTGACTCGGGTGCCCAGTCAACAGGTGTCATGTGCTAAGTGTTTAACAGTGAGTACCTATGGTGCTGGGGTCAGCCTGTCCCTTTTAAAAGGTCAAGTTCTCACATAGACAGATCTAAAGGGACTGGAGTCACAGCTGCTCAATCATTTTGTCATGTTCCGTACACAGTCTTTATATTTGGTTCATCTCAGCGGGATACCAAGTCACACACGCACAGACACTTAGACATAACACACACACACACACACACACACAAAGACAGACAGACAGACACACACACACACACACACACACAAACACTAGAAATACTTGAGATGAACCTTTCTAAAGAGGCTGTTTTATTGCCAAGTTCCATCTGAGCAGAGTGTATGTGAGCATTTCCATAAATCTACATTACCCTAGGTATTTGGAGCTCCTCTGGGAAAGAAAAGTCTATCAGCAGAAAGTAATGATTTTGGGCTTTTCAATTGCCCTGAGGATCTTGACAATACTATTAAGACCCATGAGCTCCCTGTCGAGAAGTTTAGGAGTGAAATTATTAATACGCCCAAACGTTGTGTTGATTGTTGCACTGCAGCAGAAAATACTCTCTCTGTTACTTGACCCGCATTATCACTCTCCTAAGCAGAGAATTGCATCGAAAATGTAAAATCCTCTCATCCCAGATCATTCAGTAGCTTTTTGAGGTCTTATTGGAAAATAAGCTGGGAATAATTTGGATGTTTCCTTACCTACGAAACATAGAAACATAATGTTTTCCAAAGGCCAAACTATTTTTAAGGTGTGTGTGTGTCCTCACAGTAGAATTCTTTTCCATTAAGATGTTTAGATTCTTGGTTATGTTTTCCTTGTGGTAGATTTCATTCCCTCCCTCCTCCCCTCCCTCCCTCCTTCCCTCCTTCCCTCCTGTCTTCTCCCTTCCTTTCTCTTCTTTCCTACCTCTACTATATTTGCCCTCTGAAATCAGAAAAATGACCAAAATAAAGATAAAACACAATTGCAACACTAACCAGAGCCTCTGATGAACATGGGTGGGGACAGGCTCTGATGTGTGCCATTCGTGAACAGCAAGAGTGACAGAAGCACCCCAGTTAAATGGCAAGGATGGGGATAAAGGATCCTGGAGCATTTTCACTTCAAAGCTCAGCAGAATTATTTACTATCTGGGTGACCTTTTCCCCAGATCTCTCCTGGTACATGCCTTATAGGGCAAGAGAACAAAAGTTTCTTCATACTATATAAACAGAAGTCAGCTGAATGTCAGGCCACGGACTGCACCTCTTTTCTTGTCAAGGGACAGCTAATGTAATGGGATGTATAGGGCTAGTGCTGGAGTGTTTTTCAAAACACCTTTTCTATCTTCAGAACACACACACACACACACACACACACACACACACACACACACACACACACACACACACGAGAGTTGGGGCAATCATTTGCCCCACACAAACAACTGAGTGATTCCTGAAGCATCACCCATTGCCTGGGATCCTGTGACTCATACACTGTTAGAGAGTGTCCTTTGGAGTTTGCTCACAATTGCTTATTGGTTTCTTTCAAAGCTATCTTGGAGTTGCTTTCATCTTCCAATCAGAGCTCCTCTGGTGCTCACAGACCTTCTCCTTATGGATCTTGAGCAGAAGCACCTAGCAGCTGATCAGGGAAGGTAAGAAAGACTACCCTAGCTCAAGTGACCAGCACAACCTATAAGAAAACTGCACCGAATAGGGGGGCCTATGTGTTGTGAAAACCTTTGTTTTGTTATAGGAAGAGGAGTTAAGGCCCTTAGGACCTCTGGACAGCCGGGCGTTGGTGGCTCACGCCTTTAATCCCAGCACTCGGGAGGCAGAGGCAGGCGGATCTCTGTGAGTTCGAGGCCAGCCTGGTCTACAGAGCGAGTTCCAGGACAGCCTCCAAAGCCACAGAGAAACCCTGTCTCGAAAAACCAAAAAAAAAAAAAAAAAAAAAAAAAAAAAAAGACCTCTGGACAGCCAGGGTTCTAACCCCAGTTCATGAAACCAATGCTAGGGTTTCTTCAGTCTTTAAGACCACAGACCTTAGTTTAAACCCCCAACACTGAAACATTTAGAAACAATACAAGGGATACCCTTCAAGATACTGGGATGTGCAATTACTTTGAAATAGGTCTACAACCACACAGCAACTAATGCAACAGATGGGACCACATGACAAAAATTCCTATACAGCAGAGGAAATGATCAGTAAACACAACCCACAGAAGGGAAGAAAATCTTTACCAGCTACAGTCTGGACAACAAGCTAATACCAAAAATTTATCAAGACTTGCAGAAGTTAAATATGAGGGAAATAAAACTGACAAACAGCAAATAGGCAAATGAACTGAACAGACAGTTTTCAAGAAGAAAGAAAGACAAAAACATATATGGCTAACAACTATTTTTAAAAGTGTTCAACTGAATTTGCATCATGGAATAGCAAATTGAAACTACATTGAGATATTAGTATATCCCAGCCAGGTTGGTTGCCATCAACGAACCTGACAGCATATGTTGGAGGGATGTGGAAAGGAAGAATACTTATTCAATGTGGTGGGATTCAAATTAATATAGCCATTGTGGCAAACATTTTCAACCATACAGGTATTTTACCCCTGTATTTATGGCTGCTTTCATCATATCAAAGAATTGGAATAAACCTAATTGCCCATCAATGGATGGTGGATACTGGACTACTACTCATCTCTAAAGAAAAATTAAGTTAAAAGTTTACAGGAAAATGGATGGACTTATAAGTTATAATACTATGCAAGGTCACAAATCTCAGAAAGAAATAAACTGCATGTTCTCTCTTATACATGTAATCTAACCAGTAATATATGTATCTGTGTAAATAAATACACACTGTGTACAGTATAATATGAAGAAAAGAGAGCAAGAAAGCTAAATATAAGTGTATGAGGAAGGACTGAATGCAGGTAATGGACCTGAATTATGAAAGAGGATAGAAAACTAATTATTTCTCTAATTCTGACATGTATTTTTTATTTTGGTGGTGAATAAAAAATAAAATAGATCCAATACTAAAAATGCAAAATTTAATGTGAAACTTTGCAGCTTCTATTTTGAATGCCTAGTCTAACTATATAGAAACTCATGTAGGTGTATAGAATTAGAAATTTATAGTTCAGTTTGTGCTTTTTTGATTGCTTACAAGTATTTTTAATAGTAAAATTTATTTTAAAAAATCTTAACAAAAGAATACCACCAGTCAATCTGGCTTTTCTTGGAGGTCTTCAGGATTCAGATGCCTAATTTCTGTGGGCCTCTGCTTTCACATCCATCAAAGGTTCCATCCTCATGGAGGGCTTACTCAGAAAAACAGGTGATACACCCAAAGCATTTAGGAAATGCATTCATACAGTGGGGAGGGTCCTGCCCTAAATGATGTGACAGACTTTGATGATTCCGCATGGGAGGCTTCACCCTCTCTGGAGAGATAGTGGGGTCAGAGGGAGGTTGAAAGGGAGAGAGAACTGGGATTGGTTTGTAAAATAAGATTGTTTTTAATTTAAAAAGATTAAGTAATAAAAAATAAAATAATTAATTAAAAAGGAACACATTAACAGCAGGAAACACCCAGGGAACATCCACTTTCATTTGTGTTTGCCTGAATCAATCATTTCCTTCTTCCTTGACAGAGTAAATAAGGGTGGAGGTGGCACAGAACCTGGGATTCAAGATTACTATTTTGACGGCTTAAAAAAATCTTTGGCAGAGCCGGGCGGTGGTGGCATACACCTTTAATCCCAGCACTTGGGAGGCAGAGGCAGGCAGATCTCTGTGAGTTCGAGACCAGCCTGGTCTACTAGAGAAAGTTTCAGGACAGCGTCCAAAGTCACAGAGAAACCCTGTCTCAAAAAACCAAAAAAAAAAAAAATCTTTGGCGGTTAAATATCTCTAGCCCAAATAACATTTCTAAGGGCAAGAGATTCTTCTATTTCTAACTAATGAATTATAGTGAGTGGTTCTAGATCTAATGGAACATTAAAGTGATCAATGTGTTTTTTTTCTAGCTTTTCAGCTTACATGTACTAAGTCATCAGAAAGCACGGGATCTTGCAGCAGCAGTGCTCCTCTGAGAAGTGGTCATGTTGCTATGAAAACCAGCAAGAGGAAAGTGGAGGTTTCCTTAGTGTTGCTGGCCCAGTTCAGCTTCAATTCTGCTTTGGTGAGACCAAGCTCACGGTAAAATCCAGACATGTAACTTCCTCTGGCTCATTTCAGAGCCACGCAGGTTGCTTTATCATTGCAATCCACTGCTGAGCGACTCACTGATGGCCTGAGCTGTTCATCACATTTAGATGGTCTAAGTCATGAATTAGCAATTTGTTTCTCAGGGCTTCTTGCGTTACTGAAACAGCCGAGTATTTATCACCTCAAATGGGATCATTCTTAACTCCATAATGTGGAGAGGGAGTCATCCTTCACGTGAGGTAATCAGATTTGGTGGAGAAAAATAATTGCCATTCCTAACACTGCCTATCGGACACTTTAACAGTGAGGTCTGGTACGGGGTTTCTTGATCAGATGATATTTGATTGAGACCTGAAGGATAAAATGAGAGTCATTCTACCATTTGGAAGAACAATGTGTAAGCAGAGGAAACAAAAGAACACAGTCATTTTAAACCTGACAGTGCGTGGGGATTGCACAGACTCTAGCCCAGGTTTGTCTCTTCCACTTAGTTTCAAGCCTTTTCTGGAAGAAAACACTGAAGCAAATAAGAAAGGCCCCAGACTCTCATGGCCTCTGCCTCAGGCCTTTTGCACTTGAGGAAGCCTTAGCCTTGGGGATCCAGATAATTGAGTAGCTCTTTCCTTGTCTGCATGTCTGAGCTCAGATGTCACCTTGGAAGATACCCTCAGGAGCCCTCTTGTCCCCCTAACTTTGTTTCCTCTGTCTCTGATGTACATTAGCATCCATTAAAAGTATCTTTTGGCACTAGAAAGTAAACAACATGAAAGCAAAGCTACTATTTTATTCTGTCTGGAATCCATGGTCTTGGACTCTCCCGTAGGCATAATAAATGATTTCTGGACCAATTAGTTAGGCGCTATACACCAACAAGGACAGTAAGAGCAAAAGAATCAAAAAGCCATCTAAATTCCAACAGAAAAGACAGCATTTCCGAGAGGCGACTCCATGGTGTCATTTGTCCCAAACCTCAGAAGCTTGAACTCTCTCAGAGTTCAAGAAACAAATCTATGTGGGTATCTTTGCCAAAACACAACTCTATCTCACGCAAAGTGTAGCAATTTTTTCCCTTCTTGCAGTAACCCAAACATGACAACAAGTGCCGAACAAGCAGAAATCCCCAGGGAGAGAAGGAGGGCAGAGGCCTCCCGCACACCCAAGTGGGAATGACACATTTCACTTCCAAACTGACTAACAGGATCTCCTGTGGCCCTTCCTGCCAGCAGAAACTGTTAGCTCTCCATCACCAATCCGCTGCATTAAAATATCTCTGCTGAAGGCTGGCTTCGGATGTACTGTAGCAGGGGGAATCTGGGTTCCTCTGTATAGCTGGTAATTCATGAGGTAACAGAACTGGTTAAGAATAAAAGGGGAGTGTGGCTAAGGACTTTTATATGTTGTCACAGAGGACACCTACGCGTGCCTGCCCCCTTGACTACAATGATGTTTATAAGGAATTTTGTGGCTGCCCTGTTCCATGTCTAACACTAGATCATACTGGCACATACTGAATCATGCCTGCTGCTCCCATGTAACCTGATAACTGTTTACAAGCCTTTCCAACTTATGCATGTCATATTGGAATTTTCATCCTGAGGGTTCTTGCTCCAAAGAGCCTAGCAGAATAAGTATTCACTTGGTAAACACCTTTTTATCCAGCACCAGAAATCCAAAGACGGGATAGCTCTCTCCACAAGATTCCTTTTGCCATCTTACCTACTAAATGCCTTGTGCAATAACAGCAACCCATGACTTCAGGTCTCAACATGCTGTTTCAAGAATTTAACTTCTCATCCATTCTCTCATTCACATCCCTAGATGTTCATGCAGCAGCCAATTATCAAATACCTTCCCTGGATGCAAGGGCTTTTCAGTGTACATAGTTCTGGTGTGTTGGAAGACATTGAAAAAGACATACCCAATGCTGATGAACGTCTGTGTAAAGCACATGCCACCCTAACTTTTATGTCTCCTTGTGCACATTAACTACCAAGATGCCTCACTTTTCCATTTATATTTTTATCCACCCTTCAGCTCACTTATGAAATGAAAACTACACACTGCTCTGAAAATGTTTGTACACACACAATATATATGTATATATTTATTATATATATAAAACCACTCTCAGCCTCCCAACCTAATCTTATCTTCCAAACTGTCTCCTTCCTGCAGGCTCTACATACACAGGAGTCTAAAAGTACACCATTTTTGCCAGCATACCATTTAAAGGAGGCTCCTCAGCACACAGAGGAATTCACAAGAATGCTAATTATTACCTGTGGAGAGAAACTATAACATTTTGATTCATTTGTGTTTTCAGCTGAATGTGGTATTTATCAACGTCTTTTATGTTTAATTCTAGATAATAGAGCATGGCGAACTGGAGTCCTCAATTACGCGCATGGAATACGCGTACCATATATCGTTTTCTCGACAAGGTTCAGACTTGCGAGCAATCCCTGCTCTGGATTCTAATGGCTGGGGAGGGTCTCTGGCAGAGACTTGTAGGAGCCACATGACCTTCAAGGTACCTTTGAGCAGGTGAAAAGGAGGAAGGTGTCTGCAGTCCTGGAGCAAGATGGATACCAGGGGCGATGAGGTCTTATCTGGTAGCCTCTCTATCTGCACATCTTGTACTCTGAGCATCATCATAGTGACTCACAGACAATGCACACACACACACACACACACACACACACACACACACACCACTTGAGTGTTTTTATAATTGAAATACATGCAGAATGACACCAAGAAGAACCAAAAATGGACTGGAGAACAGCAGGCAGATGCCTCCCGCTTCTTTTTAGGAAAGAATGAGTGGAAGGAATGAAAAACTAAACGACTTACAGAACAAGAAGTAGCAGAGCATCATTACTGGAAACACGTTTTACTTTGGGCAGACAAAAAAGCTACTTTTACACCATGATGAGATGGATAAGGCTATGAGAAGAATACAGCTTCCTGGGGTTATGCAGTTACACTACGGCCTCCTAATCACAGGAGAAACAAAAACCTACACTCACCTAGAAAGCCTCACATTGAAATTAATAGAAGTTCTGTTCAAAATCACTAGAAACCAAAACAATCAGCTGTCTTACAACACGTGAGTGGGTAGGCAAAGTGCCATAATCTCCATACAGTGGAATATTATGGAGCAAACCAAAGGATCAAATAGAATTAGTAACGGTACGCTGTGGAGTTTAAAACTGGAAGGGGGCTGATCTCAGAAAACTGTGAATATATGAGACAGTAGGTTGAGCCTATCTAAAAGGTATATCAAAACATGGTGTGCGCCACATATATAACAACAACATCAACAACAATAATATAATCCACGTCAGTTCGTAAATTATAAAACTAGAAATTAACTATTACAAAGGAATGAACTATTGATACACACACCTGCTTAAACACACCCCAACAGCACCGTGCCAGGTGAGAGAAGGTCATTTTAAAAGGTTACACATTGCATGATTCCATTCTATGACAGTCTCAAAAGGACACGCTAGAGTCACAGATCAGTGCCTGCCGGGGGCTGGAACTGGGTTTTGGGACACGATTGTAAAAGAGGAAGATGGAGGAGTTTTTTGTGTGGGAAAAGCTGTTCTAGGCTCCTGTGGAATTAAACTGCAGAACTGTAGCCAGCAAAGCTGATTTCATTGTATGTGAATCTAATGTAATTCATCTTTAGTTTGGAAAGCACTGATGATCAAAACCAGGGCCATGTGCAGGCGAGGTAAGTGCTCTCCCACCAAGGCCCTTCCTATATGCTAACTAAAACTATATTAAGGCAATAAAAACCAGTTTTAAGAATAGGACAGAATCATTTGAGTCTATAGGGAAGTTTTGCTTTAGATAGGAGAACCGTGTCAAACAGACACGTTTTAGGCACTTCTTGAAAAACAAGGGATTAAAATCATCCTAGAACTAAAAAAATCTGGTCAATAAATTATCACCTCTTAAAGAAAAAATAAAAAGAGCACTGAGGAAAAGAAAATGGGAACCAACATCTGCGTAAGTTTTTCTGGCATATTGCTAATCATTTTTGTATGTGAATTCATTTGAATATTGTTTGCCGGAGCTCGAGCTTCCACAGCAAGCTGTTAGAGAGCTGTACCGTGCGCGACGGGGGAATGGCAGTGCCACACCATCCCGTTGGCTCCTCTGCTGACACTCCATGCCGTCCATAACCTTGCTGAAACAGAACTACAGCATTCATCATGTAAGATTATTAGTGGATGGGAAACGAATTGCACAGCTTTACAAGCTGCTCCACTTCCTAACCGCACTAGGCAGTTTTTCAAGGGACAGAAATTGGTGACCAGGAAAAGAAACTTATGTTTGTTTTAGGCGATCTCTAACAGAAGAAGTGGTGAACTCTTGGGGTAGGGGAGAAAAGTAAAAAAAAAAATATTAAGGAGGACGAAAGTTCTAGAATTATTTAGAAAGAAACCGAAGGATGCTGGGAGTTTGGTGACATGGCAGGAAAGGGGAGGGCCGAGAGATGAAGGGAGTGATCCTGCCCTGCTGAACGCCATGGCTCAACACTGCCTGCTGTGGGTTTAGGAATGTTGAGGAGATGGCTGGCTAGTCATTTCTACATCTAAAATGACCTGGGTGTTTCTAGGTTCTGGGCTTTGAATGCCAGCAACTAGCAAATGATTTCTTGTTTTTGAAGTTTCAGAACCTACAGAAATATTTTCTCGACTGCCATCTACCCAGGTTGGCAGAGTGACTGTTTCCACTATACAGTCTCCTGGAGCAGTGTATGACTGCTATTTTCCTACCCATCACCCATACTCCTTACTGTTCATGCCATTTTGCATGGGGGACTGTGCCCACTTCAGGGTTGGTTACAAAACTGACGGCCAATAACTGCCTTTTGGATCATGGTTTCCAATAGCAACAGCTTAACCTGGGGAAACAGGTGTGGCATAATTAGCATAGCTGTCTCTGCGACTGCCGCACCTGTGACCCACATCAGTCCAGTCCATCAGAGCCCAGGGGGCCTCATAAATGATGGGGCTGGGAATTCACAGAAAGGAGAGAGACAGACAGAAAAATAACACTGCCTGCCTCACCACGGGGGGCCTTGGCTCATGAGAACCTGTCCCAGGAAAGGGACCAGGGTAAACTCCAAGAATTCTAGCAAGGACACGGTGCCGAAGCCAGGGTATTCTGCTGAAAGGATGCCAGGCTTGAGGCTCTCCCGGCTTGGCTTGTATGTGACTATTTTCCTCTTCCCTTTCTGGGAACCACTCTTTCCCCAGCTAAGTCCTTGTCCCTTGGGTATTTAGGATGTCCTGACCTTTCCCACAAACACTCCTAAGGACAACACAACTAAAACACCATCCGTTGCTCTCTTCCCCCACAGTCTTTCTTTGCTTCAGATCTCATAGTCAATAAAAGCCACCCTCTGCCTACCTGGGCAATCCGAGGGTGGTGTTTCCTGCACACCGGCTTGCTGTCGGGGAATTACGCTAAGCCTCCTCTGTTGCGGGAGTTGGTGCTGGCTGTCCGTGGTGCATAAATACCAGGCCCTGGAAAGCCTCAGTTTCCCCGTTCAGTGGAGACCATGTCCCGCACCAAGAAAGCCTTGCAGGAGGACGGGAAGGCTGGAGCAATGCTGCTAGCTGAGAGGCAGACAGGCAGGTGCTATCTTTGCCTTCCCTCCCAGGAATCGCACTGCCAGTCTGGTTAATACCCAGAGGCTCGCGACATGTCTCATTGCTCCAGCCAAACTCCCTTGTCCCAGTTTCTTCCTCTGAAGCAGCCCTTTCTCTGTGTTACATCAGTGACCGGACTTGTCAGCCATGCTTGTTTTCCAGGGGGAACAACCCTTTCCAGGTCCTTGCTTTTAAAGGTGACAACAAATGTGGCATCTCTGCTCTCCCAGTAGGTTACGTTTTGGTCATGAAATGAGGCATGATTTCAACCTGAAGAGTTTCAAAGAAAATTTCAGGATAGAAAAATGGAACTCGTCCAGGCATGGGGTGGGGGTGGTTCTGAGTTAAGAGTCAGTTGTTCTATTCCATATAGCTCTTAGAGTTTAAGAACAAATCAATTGCTGGGCGGTGGTGGCACACACTTGGGAGGCATAGGAAGGCAGATCTCGGTGAGTTCGAGACCAGTCTGGTCTATAAGAGCTAGTTCCAGGACAGCCTCCAAAGCCACAGAGAAACCCTGTCTTGAAACCCCCCAACCCCCCAAAAGAACAAAGAACAAAGCAGTTAACGTTATAGAGTATTGGGAATACAAAACATTTGAGGTAGGTAGTGGGATCTGATGTAATACGATGTGAGCAGGACTGAGTCTTCTCAGAGTCAGCTTTTCTCAGCCTAAACAAAATGAATAGTCCAGAGGTAAAGTGTGCATTCTGTGGAAGTCAGTAATTCTGGCTTCCTCTGTCTTCTGTAACTGCTTTCCTAATTCCCGGTCAACTGTAACCTCCTACGAGGTGCGATCCCAGATGCTTCCACCAAGCTCATACCTTCCTGAATCTCCTTTTACATTTATTTCTGCACATATTCATTAATATGAACAATTATAATAAATAATAGTTGACTCCTTCTAAGCACTATCTATCTGTCAGATTCTGTGAAGAAATTTCCGTGGATAATCACATTTATCGGCCCAAAGATCCCATAGGACGTGGGAGGTCCCCATTATGCAGATGGAAAACTCTGAGGTTTTGGGAGGTTAAATAACTGATCTCAAGTCCTGACTGGGGTTGCCCTGTGGCTCTTGTCCCAGGTCATGCCTATGCTTCTTTGTCTCGCACCATTTATAACTGACATGCTCCAAACCAGTGAACCTTCCATATTATCAAAACTGCCTGCCTGCAAGTGTTTGATATTTCTGTTGAACCACACCACGTAGATATGTTAATTCAAAACTGGAAGCTGAATTTGGCTGCAGTTTTAGAGAGGGCATAATGAGCATAATTCACATTTAATTGATGACTGACAACTGATTAAGAGCAAAAGTGTAGCTCCGAGTCCCCCTTTGATGCCTTTTGTGCCCTTCCTTGAGGTCAGGCTGCCAGTCTTGGGGCTGCTTCTGGGCTTAATTTCTTGTGCTGTCACATACCCCTCTCCCTCCTCCCTTTTTTTGCAATCGTCTCTTAAATTCTTGTTGAAAGGGGTATTAGATCTGCCTACCATCACATCAAATGAATACCAAACAGAACTCCAGACAAAGACCTAACAAAGCCCGGAAAAAAGCTTCATAAACTCCATTTGGAGAAATTAAGAGGGAATTAAAAATTTTTTTTCTCCATTTAGGGTTACAGCCAGGATACCAAAATTGTCAAAGGTTTACCTAAAACATCCTCTGTGCTCTCTTACCAGGGGACAGAAGAGTAGAGGATCGTGTGGAGGCTGGACAATGGTCACCAGCTGGCGGTGCATCCAAGGCTGCCAATAGGGTCCTTTTTTAAAGGGTTTTCTGGTGAAATACTGGCTTCACTGGACTACGGTAAAACATGCGACACTTAACTCAACTTTGGAGCTGGCAGAGTATGGTATGGAACCATATTCTGACCCTGGGGTAAAAAGATTTCATACAGTTTGGAAGGACTATAAAACAGGACCACAGAGGCTCACAAAGGCATGAAAATCTCTACTATCTGGACCTTTACAGAACCCTATTTTCTCACCTTTGGCCTGGTGGATCCTGGTAGGCTTTCTGGAGACAGAAGTGCACAGATGTCTTATAAATTGGATATCTGCTGAATCTTCCATATATGCCTGTGTTTTTAACATGTACAGGCATATTTGTTTGGACAAACGAATGATGAAATAAACAGACATAATTGGTAAGTTTGGTAAGTGTTGATGCCAGACTACAGTTCTGGCTCATTCCACTAGACTGATACTTGAAGTAAAAGTATGCTTTCCCTAAACCAGACACACCCATTCTAGCTCATTGGAGAAACAGCCAGTGGGTGGACTCAATAACACAAGGCAACAGCGAGACTTCCTTCTTGGGATATAATGACCACATGTCCCATAAAGCTGTAATCAATCAAATAAAGGATTGCGGCAAGAGGCACAGGGCTCTGCATGTGATAAATTAAAACCCCTGGAGGTGAAGGCACTGTCCATCCCTGCTGGTACCCATGGTAAGCCTGGCCTTGCAACCACACATGTCCGCAGCTCAATACGTTGGTGTTAAATAGGCAAACATACCTTTTTCTTCTCAGGTGTTTTATATCTTGCCGACTATTTGGGCTCTATTGAAACAGAAATGTCACACTGCTATCTTTAGAACACTCAGAGTTTGGGCTAAGAACACTGGGAGATGATGCCCTGCACACGACAGTGAGGGGGTGCAGATTTCATTTCTTCAGAAGCAAGAGTAACCCCAGTTCCAAGACAGGCATTAATCTTCCAAAAGGAAAGAGGTGTGTGTGGGGGTACAGGATCTCTGATGCAGTGTTCATCCAAACCAAAGTCAAATAATCTGGCTATTTCTGAAGCAATTAGCCGTCTATGTTATTTCCCAACACTTGTGAGTGGAATCACTTTGAAAACCAGTACTCTTGACATGTTTCTCTAAAAAAAATCACTTTTAAAGGCAAGAAGCTCATTTTCTGCCCTAGGAACATAAGAGGCACCACCTGCTTGCTCCAAGAGTTGCTTCATGTTATTATTTAAATGGGTTTGTAGGATTGGGGACTTTCCCTTCTGGTATCATTCACACACTTTGGCAATAAGGAATCCCACACATACCTCTGACACTTCTCTGGCCATCATGTGGCCCGATTTGCAGGCATTTTGAGCCCCACCAGGAGGAAACTTTCACCTTCCCTTAGGGATTAGACTTTACATCCCAGATATCATCTTAATTATTAGAACAGCATTCTCTACCAAGTCCAGGCTCTGACATCATAATAAAGTAAAGTAGCCCTACTTCAGATGAAAAAGAGCTGATTCAGGGAGATACTGTATATATCTCTTTGCATAGCAGGAATCGGGTCTCGATTTATTTTCCTAGAGATGTTCCATGGATAACAATTACATTTTCATCAAAGGCAAGCAATTTAAAAGTTCCTCTTGCTGTTGACAAGCTCCATAGCAGAGGTTTTCAAATGATATAAAATGGCAATGCTTTTCAAGGGGACAAAGGTGCTGTTTTATTCCCATAGCATATACAGTAAAGCCTCAGTGAGAATGGCATTGCACTGGTTTGGCATCTGTTGCTTTTTGAAGATTTAAAGGTGGGCAAGCATGTCTGCTAAAGTTGATACTGACCCTTGCTAGCAGTATGCAATGGCACAGTATGCACCTACCTGCCAGTGTTTAAAATTACGTGTTATCTCCCAGGACAAAACCAGTACCTCGTTTTTTAGTCATTTAAAATGTCATCAATGATTTCCTAGTTTGGTTTAATTAATAGCACCTGGGAAGGGAGTCATGTTTTCTTTTTTAAATATCTTGTCTAGCAGCTGTCTTTCCCCTTTCGTTCACTGGCTAGGCATCAACTATTTTTCAAAAGGAAAAAAAAAGCAAACCTCAGATGGGCCTGGGAAGAAAGGCTAAATGGTTAAAACTCCTGCCTCACTAGCCAGAGGAGTTCAGATTCTCAGAACCTATGTAAATGATAGGTGGGTATAGCGACTCAGCTCTGAAAGGTGGAGACAGAACAAACCTGGTTTAAAGAGACTATGGACGTCTGAGCTCTAGGTTGATCCGGGGACCATGCTTCAAACAATAAGGCAGAAGAGAAATTTTGTACACTGAACCTGGGCTCCATACACATGTGCACTCTGAAAATCCACACATGCACGTGAACCCACACACTTGTGAACACAACCCTCCCACACATACACATGACAAGAAGAAAAAGAAAAGAGAAAAAGAAAGCCTAGTTAACTCCAATAAAATGACAAGTTAACTGTGAAGAGAGAGTAAAAGTCTCAGTTTCTGGAGTGATCCCAGGTCTTTACTGAGCTCCCAAAGTCCTTTTCCTTTGATGCTTCACCATTCTTTACACCGTGTCTCCAATTTACTTGTTCCTGCAGCAAAGGCAGAACTTTTGCGTCTAAGCATCCATAAGCACCTCTCCCATAAAAGTTAACTGTGAAGAAATCTGTGTTCGTGGGGATGTCTTGCTCATGCCAGCCCTGCCATTTCCGTTACCTCTGAAAAGCCCCCTCTAGCTGAGATGAGCCAAATCCAATTGATCTTTGCACGTCTCTGGTCTTCTCTGGAAGAAAGTAAAAATTGCTATTTCCCCAGAGCACAGTAAAGAGATCTGAGCATGCCTCTTCTTTAAGCAATAACCATTAATATGTGTTCTGCTTGTACCAGACATCTGTAATGCTTTGGGCTGTATTTTCTGGCGAGATAACAGCGTCGTCTTGAGAATTGGTGCATGAAGAGGACAGAAGGCAGAGAGACAGAGCTGAACTGCTCACTTGTGCTCCTATCTGAGGGACAACACTCTTATCTTGCATGAAAATGTAGCCCTGAGCCATAAAGAAAGGTTTCATAAATCTTCCCTTACCAATTTTGTCACTCTTTTCTTGCTTGTGGCCTATGGCTGACCTTGATTAGAACCCATTCTCCCATGCAAGGATTCAAAGGGATTGGAAATGAGATCACTGGAGAACATCCCTTAAAACCCCTTTCAGCTCAGACTGTAGCTTCCTTGACACACCATCCTAGGGGCAATCTTTTTTGAAGACCAGCCAGAAGTAACACTTGATAGATTCTGTAGACATTTATTGAACATCTATCTTGTGCCTGTGCCTGGGCTCATTGCTAAGACAAAGGTACAATCTCTCTATCTTCAGGGAGTTTTTAGTCTCATAGGAGAGACAGATAATTTCAACAGAACTTGAGAAGGGGGAAGGGGAGTAGGCATGGTGTTCTGGAAGTCACTTCTCAAGATGATAACATTTTGAAAACTCCTATGATTTTTGCATGGATTCAAAATTTTCAACACTCCAGTAATTTCATTGGCAGCCAAGGCAAGCTCTAACACCTTCTAAGAGGCATTTTCAAATGCTTGAGAAACTCTAAGAACTATCTTGCCCTTCTTCACATCCTCTTCCAACAAATATTTTGGTGTCTCGTTTGCCAGGAAATGACACAGGCAGATTGCCCCATCTTCAACAGTCACCCTGTGATTCAGTGTGCTGCTCTTCCCACTGGATGTGATGTGGGAACGTGAACACTCTACTATCTGCCTCAGCACCTTTTTCCCACAGATCTGTCATGGATCACATTAGGAATGGCCCTCGGGGACTACAGGAAACAAACACCTTCGAATCGGCTGAAACTTCATGTTTATCCAATTAGTTTAATTACCACCCAGTGTTCTATCAAAACCTCAGAATCAGGAGAGCCTGGGACACAGAACTGTTTGGTTTTGAAGTTGTAGTGAGGATGTGATAGGAGATACAGGAGTTTGCAGGGTCCTAGAGAGGGTGAGGAAATGGTCCTAGAAGATGAGGAATGATGGGCTATCTTCCCAGAATTGTCCAGAGAGTCTTCCTTTACTTTCTGTCCCCAGGGTATGAGGATGACCTATGATTGATTTCTTTTTCTGCTAAACGGAAAAGAACACATCCAGCCACCTGCTGGGCATCACTGGCACACGGGGATAATGTTGGCGATATCCTTTCCCCCAAAACAGTACGCATTTGGCTATTCTAAGCTACACCTTTACAGCCACTGGCATTTATAATTCAGAATGACAGCTTCACTATAGCAGGTGTTTGGCTAAGGCAGAATCCAGCAGGCTAGATGTGTTTCAGAGTGGTGTGGGCAGGAGCCCAGGAGACAGGCCAACAGTGGTGATCAGGACTGTATCCTGCAGCCATAGGCAAGCCATGGCAGGAAGTCTGCTTTTATATTAACTGACACTAACTTCACTATGGCTAGCATAGTGTTTGTTCTTGTTTCTGACCAAACCAGGGCAGACTTCCTAAGAATTTAAATAAAGGGGAAAAAAACCACTCACACAGGTCCTGATATTGCTTGCTTTCTATGAACACAACCAATCCAATGTGCATCCCGTTCTCCCTCTGCATGGAAGCTATTTTCAAGCCATATGGATCGGTATAAAAATAAGGATTGATTTATGCACTTAGGGCCACCAAGGGAGTGACATAAACCCAGTTGGTGTCTTTGCATCCAGGAGACTGCATTAGTATCACTGCATTACCTGGGAGACATGCAAAATCACAAGTGGCAACACCTCCCCCACCCAGCAACAGAGCTGCTCCAAGAAGGTGCTTTTCACTCCACCAAGTCTGGGAATAATGCAATTCAAGAAAAGGCTGCTTGTACTGCACAACAACCATGGAATTACAACTCACAGGATAGTGGGCAGGGACAGAGAGATGTTTGGTCTCAGAGTTGAGGGACTCACCCTATTGAAGGGATGGATGCTTAATCATGAGCCCACAAGGTATCTGTGGAGAATCTTAAAAAATTAAAGCACATTGAAAAACATGTAAAAATCCTTTTTGTCTCTCTCTCCTACAATGCATGCCATGCATATGTGTATATATGTGTATGTACACACACACACACACACACACACACACACACACACACAGTGGGAAACATAAAATAAAACTGAAGCAGGGTGTTAATAGCAACTTTGATATTGCTTCAACTTTATTAAAATTGATGAGCTAATTATTGTGGTGGTGGTTTTGAGACAGGGTCTCGTGTAGCTTTGGTGGCCAGGGGATGCTTGAGTCCAGGGATAACCTTCTGGGCCTCCGGTCCCACATCTGGGACAGCTGTAACTACAGGCCCATGTAGGCAGGTTAGGAGGTGCTAGAGAATCAAACACCAAGCCTTTAGTGTAGGAGATGAATGCTTTATCCACTGAGCAAAATCCGTAGTTAAAATTTATGGGATAATTGCAGTTTCACACATAACCATAAGAAATAAGGCACAAAACTCCCAAATATCCTTTTGTCCAGTTCCCCCAAAGATACTGCCTTGTATGCAGTATCTATACAATACCACATTTGAGATGCTAACATTGACATATGCAAGATAGAGAATATTTCCATCACCAAGAAAGAACTTTATGTTGTTTTCATAACCATATTCGCATCACTCCTTCCTTCTTAAAACTTCAAGTGAAATTTACACATCCAAATCATGTATATGTAATTTGAAAAGTTTGTGTTAAGTATAAGCACCCACATTATTATCAGCTTTTTCAAGACATGAGACACTTTCATCCTTCCAGAAAGTTCTCTTGTAACTCCTTCCAGGCACTATTCTCTATCCTCCACAGAAGCCATACTTATGATACAGATTCATAAATTAGTCACATATTTTAAACTAGTATAAATGTAAGGAAGAACAAGAACTTCTTCGTGCCTGAATTCTTTAGATTTTTTTTGAGAATGGTTTTCATTGTTGAGGTCCTAGCAGCTCATCCCCACCCATGGCTGCATAGTAGGAGAGGGTTTCATTTGTGGGTAGGCATGCGCTTTGTCTCCAGTTTGGACTATTGAGAGTCAAAGACTTCATTAGTATTCAGGTATGCCTACTTGGACATTTATTTTTATTTCTTTTGGGTCAATACTTGGGGCTGGATTGCTGCAAGTGTCTTTAATTGTATGAAGAGATGCCAAGTCAGAAAAAAGCAATGTTCGGCCTCTTCTTAGAGTGTCGCGTGGTATTCTTCCCCTTGCTCTGTGAGGCACTGCCTCACTGTGGCACCACCGTTCAATTTTAAACACTGGCTATTTTTGTTGTTAAAGACATCCTATCTAAGCATACTCTTCTCTATATAAAGACATGGTAAGAAAGGTCTTTGGAGACACATTTTGAAATCTAACCTGGATTAGACTCGGAGCGAGATCTTAGTTGAAAGTCCTAGGTCTTGCATCTAGCAGCAACATTAGACAATGGCAGTCTCAAGCTCTCCAGGGCTGCTGATGCAGCTGGTCCCCTGATTTTGCTTTGATGAATAGTGTTGGGGAATTTACTTGCCTGTGTCTCTGATGCTTCCACTCCCATGGAGTCCTGTTGGGACTGGTTATTACTTTTGTCACCCTGAGTTGAAAGAAGTGATAACCTATGTCACAAACTCTAACTAAGTGACCATCTTTAAGCTATTGCCAGGAGAAAGAAAACTTGGCTGACAGGTCAGACCCAGCCAGTTGGACATACTTGCCGACTCTGCATGCTCCTGTCGAGAAAAACAATGTTTGGCCCATCAATGGGCATCCTATCGACTTGTCTGTGTGGTTCCTGGCAACTGCCCATGGACAGAAATGGATCAGAGCTGGTCCCCACGACGCTGACACAGGAAGCAGCAAGAGCGCCTCACTCATTATCTATGTTCAGCTAAGTAAGCCCAAGAGCTAGGGACTGCACCTGATTTTAAACACCTGTAAAGAATATGTATGAAGACAAATGTGCAACTACTGTTTTGATGTGGGGGAGATAACACAGCCTGATTTCTGAGCTAAGATGAAGCATCCTTTCCTCCATATGGTACATATAGGAGATAAGATAACAGAAACCAGGAGACCTGGAACGAGACGCTCTTTGTGAACACTCACAACTGACCACACATAAAGGCAAGGTTGTGTTCACAGTCATAAGCACAATAAGAATGCATTAAGATTCACTTGCAGGTATATTTTTCCTGGCATATCTGCCTTACAGTCACACCGTGCCTCTTTGTATAAATACACAGATACCTTTAGAAAGTTTGGAGAGAGAGAGAGAGAGAGACAGAGAGAGACAGACAGACAGACAGAGAGAGAGAGAGAGAGAGAGAGAGAGAGAGAGAGAGAGAGAGAGAGAGAGAGAGAGAGAGAGAGAGAGAGAGAACATTGTTAGGGAAGCAATCCAGGAAGATGAAAAATGCTGGGCTTCTTGCCTGAGTTAACTCTAAGTTAACTGCTCTGGCAGGGAACAGTGTGGGCAGCGTATTCTCCACATCTGGACTTGACTTCCTCATCAGTAAAACAAGTTAGAATACTTATTTCACAGGGATGCTGCATGGCAGAAATGAACTACCAGTGGCAGTCAGTTATGACACAGCCCAAATACGACCAGAGTCTGTCAACAAACCCTACAGACATAATTCTAGTCTGTAGTCACCCAACCTGTTTCTCAGACTGTATAGGTAATTGCAACAGGACCACTGGGGAGCAGTGCATTGGAAATGTCATATATCCAACAATAGGATCTAACTAAAGGGTTTGTATCTGCTAGCAGCTCTAATGTTTCTTTTTCTTAATTTCTTCCCCTCCCCCAGAGATAAGGTAGGAATTCGAATCTGATCTAGGAAGGGGTATAGGTAAGGAAAATTGGAAAATGACCAGCAAATTTTCCAAGTCATTTTCAGGTGAGAGGAGAGAGAGTTTTATTCATGGAAAGCAGAGAGAGTGGCCCAACTGGAATGGTGGTCACAGGATGGTAAGGAGTACCGCAGGACAAAAGATTGTCCCGAGCAGTGACAAAGCATGGCTGGTAAGAAGTTTAGGGTGGCTGGCAGTGGTGAGTAGACACTGAGGAAGAGAGAGGAGATCAGAGCAGATGTGAAGGCTGTTCCCAAGCTTGGCACCTTCTTGAGGGCAGGGTGCATTTGATTTGGCCTTGTGCTTTAGGGCCCAGCAGAGCCAGGTGAATGTGGTTGGGTGGGCTTGAGAAAACAGTGTCTTCTCTAGGGAGACAGAAGGTAACCATATGGTGGCGAGATTGGAGGATGGAGAGGCTAGAGCTATCCAGGATGAATTATGAATGGGCTTAAAGAGCTGGGTACTTGGTCAAGAGCTGTTAAAGATGCCTTACATCAGAGACCAGAGGTCAATGGGTCATGGAGTAAAAGGACTGGAAGACAACTATAGTTTCAGCTTTGGGAATCTCAAAGGAAGGCATAGGGCAGAAGAATCCAAAAGACAATTTTTCTGGACACCCCTTCCTTCTTCCTTGGGAATGCTCCTTCTTCATGGCGTATTAAGTTATCAGTGTTGTAAGATTATCCTTCAATATGGGTGATCCTTTTTATAGGATACAAGGGATTTTACTGACATGATGAAGATGAGAAACAGACGTGGGTGTTCACCTCTGGCTATGCCACCTATATGCTTTGAGATACAAGGAGAGTTCTTCAAGGTTCCCAGTCTTCATTTCTTCACTTTAAAAGTAAGAATAAACATGCTTTTCCTACAGAGCTGTCTAGACAGCTTGGTGCAATCCTCATAAAAAGTGCTCAGTTAAATTAGCCACTATTTTGTTCATCATCATCATCATCATCATAATTATCATTATTTTCATATCTCCCATTTAGCGAGTGCCATTTGACACAGGAAGATCTTCCCTTCTTCTGTTAGGATTCCTGTCTATCATGGTGTGATTTGTTACCCCATCAACCTAGGGGATTTAAGATTTGGCTGATTCCTGAATCTTCTTCAGGGACTCCTAGTGTGCTGATAACAGACCATACTTTAAGGACCAAGGATCTGGACTACTCAAATAATTATGGAGGAGAAAGATATGCAGATTATAATAAATTTTGGTCTATTGCTGATTATTTATATTGATCAAGAAACTCTCTTCTTTTCTTTAGAAGAGTTTCAATTAACCATGCTATTTACCCAACTAGGTACTTAGTCTCTGTGACTGGAGCCAATTGAATATTAGCATTTCTTTTGAAACTGTACTATACTTGGACCCAAAGAAGACATTAAAAAATAAACTCCTTATTGTTACACAGGGAGTGAAATCTTTGCACATCCAAATGTAATAAATTTATTTTTCAATGTCTGTTCCATAATTTATCACACAATTTCTTCCCCTGCTTACTGTGGCTTATCAGGACAGTACCAGTTGGATAAGATGAAGACACTGCCAGTGATTTTTAATATTAAGGTGAAATCATCCGTTTTCTAGATGGTTGATTTGATAGAAGACCAAAGCTCCAGCCCATACATCTCTAAGTGCTTGAGATTTGTGGTAATTTCATATTTAATCTATAGCTTATCGATGTATCATCAGGGCCCGAGGAATGATTGGGAAGAATGTGGGAGATAGGCGTGGGCGATAGTGGATAATAATTTGATTTCGAAATACATTTACCAACGGAAGATCTTGAAATGGACAAAATATGTCAAGTGTCCATTTGCTTGCTTGTTTTTATTGATAATTTTTACCTAACTTTTATCTCATGCCCTGGGTTTCCTGGGGTAAACATTCATTACTTTATAGTATCATGTTGTGAGTGACAGTAGATACAAAGAGAACTCTTGCTTTCATCTGGAAAACTTATCTACTTAAGTTTTGAATTCAAGTTTCAGGACCTGCCTCAATTATTTATCTCCTTTGATGGGAGATTTGCCAAGGGCTGGGTGTGAACATTCAAGAGTGCATTCAAGGCTGTGACTTTGTTCTGCCTGTTGCTGTCCCATTAGTGCCTATAAAAACACTAAGTCCCAGATCAAACCTTTTCTGAACATTTGCATTTAATGTTTCTTTCTCACCAGTAGGGTCACTTCTGAGTCATGGCATCTTTGCTTCTTGTTTAGTCAGGATATCTATTTTGACTGTTAGCATTCTGAAATACAGGTGCCAGGATGTCATGGGTCTTACATGAAATCTTCCCTTACTACCCACTTTTCAAGGGGAGAAATGTTCCCTTCTTCTCCACTCTCAGGAAGCTATGATCAGTGGACCAGTCGGTGCGGCCTGAACAAAGCTCCTGTTTGACTACCTTGCCTCATCTGAAAGAAAAGTCTCTATTCATTCAATTACCAGTCACCAAAAACTTGCAAGACTTTAGGAAACAAAATCAACTCAGCAAGACAGTGGGTGTGGCTGAGCCTCATTCTAGAAGCCTGAGTCAAACCCACTACACAAACCTATAGGCACTCAAGCATTTTTGGCTATCTATTTTGTCATCAGTTTCTCACCCATTGCTGTCTCTCTGTTTTCTACAAGGGGGATCTTAAGAATTAAATACTTGAAACAGCTTCTTTCCAATCTACATGTGTCCCCTTAAGTTTTAGGTTCTCCCAGGCTCAGAGATCACCTCTCCTTCTTCCCCTCTGGGAAACTAAAGAAACCTGAGCTCCTCTCCCTCATTTGGAATAAAAGCCAAAGAATAATGTGTCCTTAAACTATAATTTGCTTGCATTCAGCAGCTTCCCATCCAGTAGCACAATAGTCCTCTATGTAAATCAGATTTATTTATTCATAGGCACTAGTGTTCCATTACTTTCATCAAAACCAGTCAAGCTGCATCCAGTGGTTTCTGCATTCTTATAAACTAACTGGAAAAGCAATTAACATTCGCTAGCACTTTAGACAGTGGGAGAGGGTGAGGGACCCCTCCACACTCTCCATAACACAACCTCTGTAGGCGGATGGTGGTGCACAATGACTGTGCCTCTGTGTCGAGGGAGATAACAGAAGTGACACAGATTAAAACAAATTGTTGATCCATACCAGGGAGAAGCTGGGGAAACAATAGAAGTAAAAGCATAAATGTCAATTTAGGATGATAAAGGATACAATCTAAATGTAATATGAGAGGCCCCCAGACAAAAGCAAGAAATAGAGATTGCACATTAGTGAGGTATCAAAGTACTGGAGCATTTTAATCCGCGAGCCTGCACACGCCGAGTCATATGTTCCCGGCATATGAAAATACAAGCAACACATTGTTGATTGCTCAGCAAACCCAATTATGAATTAACCCGCCACTGCAGAAATTCTCCAAAATTATGCTCATTTCAAGCTGCTCGGAAGAACATTTTGTTCCTGTGGTAACTTTACTCCCCGTACTGCTTTCATTCCTCAGCTCCTTTCTCTTCCGAGTGCCTAAAGGCTACCCAGAAAAAAAATCCTCCAAACTGCTTTGGTTGTCAGCTCAATGCTTATTGGTCTCTTTGATAGATTTAGAGTAAGGTCAGCCTGCAAGGTCGCTCCCTGAGCTTCCGAAACACGCCACATGGCTTCCTCCACCTTCTCTGGCAGTGTGCTTGATAAGTCAAGATCTGAGAATTCACTCTTAATTGCTCCACCGTCAATTCTACTCCTGACTTTATGGTGACAAAAATCAAACTGCGGGCTCAGCTGTGCCTCTGTCTGATATAATGGCTGCCGCTTGCTAATGTGGCAAGCAGAGCTTACGGGAGGTGTGCAGGTGGGAACACGTCCTGCCGTCCTCTCAGACGAGGGCAGCATCTCGTTCCTGATGGGCTTCAAGTGTCAGGGTGGTTATTAATTACCAGGATGGTCAGCATGATGCAGAGGGTCCTGGGGAGCCAGCCACATTCATAAAGTGCTCTGTGATTGCTCAGCACATATCTCAGAGCCTCTTTCTAAGAACCAGTGGTAATTGCTTTTATTCCCTTACCATAACTGTGAGGCTTTCGTAAAACAGAGAAATATAAATAAACCCATCTTTATCTCCTAGATGGGATGCCAAAAATGCATATAGAAACCAAAGTGTTGAAAGGCAGGCAATGTGTCTTTCCACTAGTGTTTAACCTTCTCTGAGCTCTAAGTTGGCGCTAAATAACTACACTGGAAATAGTAGTCACAAAACCAGTATTAGCAATGGTGCTAATAAAGTAACTGTGGGATGGTTATTAAATGATTTTTCACTTGACAAGGGTTCCCTTAGAGAGTCTTTCATGAGCATGTAGAAATGTAGGCCCTTTCCATGTAACCCACATTGACCTCAAACTCAAGATCCTCCCATCTAAGCCTCCACAATGCTCGGCTCATAGGCATGTGTCACCATGCCTAACCTGGATACTATTAATTCTTAAAGTGAGCTCAGCTTAGTCAATGCACACATCCAGTTGTGCTGCATTAAACACAAGGCCACATGCTAGGCACAGGGAGACAGACCAAAATGAGGTGCTAAGTGGCAATGGTTTCTTTTGTTGCTGGTCACTTCAAATGGGCTATGTCATTTGAATACTTTCAATGGATTTTTGTCATTTACCTTTACTGCAAAAAAAAAACATTTTATGGGAAAGGAACCTAAGACTCAGACAGGTAAGGTGCGATTTCCAAGGCCTCTACCAATGTTTTGTTCCTTACTGAGGTATCAGCTCATGTTATTTTCCCTAGTCCCTTCCTTATCAGAGGTAGGGTCTCGGTAACTTATTATACAAAATCTCTTTCCTAGGGACAACCTAGGAATTTCAATTCTTAAATAAAATGGGTGTTGCAGATCTACAACTCGTGGAAAGAGGAGTGGTCGTCTGGCACTGATGGATGGAGAATTCCCATGAAATCACCCTTTTCCTGTTCCTTGGCATCTGAGAGTTTCCTCTTGGTCGGAAGTAGATTTGCTTACATGTTTGTACTTCCTAGGTAACATAACTGGTAGGCAGGTATCTCGCTTCACCTCAGGTTCCAACCTGTGGTGCAGAAGGGAGAGAAGGGCATCTGGGGAAGGAGGCAAACGAGGCACTCATTCATGCTCCTCCCTCTAGAGAGTCATCATGCTCAGCTGGCACTCATAGCGTCACACATCGGTAGGTCTCTGTCCCCCTTGTCCCCTCTTACTCAGGAGAAGAATTACAAAACTCCGAACATAGCCTTATTTGAGAAACCCACTTACTGTTCCGGGTTTAAAAGACAACACCCAACTAGGAAAGATGGAAAATGCTGGAGTCTTCAGCAGCCGTCGCTGCTCAGTGTCTGGTGAACCCAGACTAGTGGGTTCGCTCACCCCGAGAAGGCGTGGAGCTGCCAAGTGAAGGGCAGTGGGCTACTGAGAATAAGTGAGGCCTCCCACAGACTTTCTTTTCTTTTACCTTCTTTTTTTTCTCCTCTGGTTCGGGGCCTCCCTCCCTCTCAGGAAGAGCAGAGCTCTGCTCAGAGGCATCTCAGCCTTTCAAGGTGAACTCTAGTCCTGGAGACGTGCTCCTCAGCAAAGGCTGGGGAGAAGGGAGGGAGGGGGCCACATCAAAGCTGCCTTTGAAGTGAGTATAATTTTTGGAATGTTGCTAAGAGTGTAACACACAGTTCAGCAGGAAATTGGCTCTGGAAACAGCTTTGTAGTTGCTCCCCAGGACTGCCGATTTCCCTGACCTGGTGGCAGAGGTGCAGAGCCGAACAGTGGGGGAGAGGAAGATTGCTGACTCTCACCGATCTGATTTAAATTTTTCACCAGCCAAGTCTGTTGGCTCGGACTCGCTGAACAAAAACGTAGTACAATCATGTCCAAGACAAATCCTTGGAGAAACAGGCATCTCTCTGCTGAGTCTGAGCTGGTTCCAGGACCAGACAGAAAGGACACTAAGGATGCTTTGCTTCCTGTAGCAGATCCAATAAAACAAGCTATGGAGTAACAAAAATAGGGACCATTGACTGACAGAGATGCAGTATGACACATTGCTGCTGGGTAACAGAAAGTGTAGCAAGTGTTTGATATATATTGTCCACTTTCTAAACCCTAACCACAAACCTGCAAATTTAACAGGTTTAAAGTTAAAACAAACAAACAAACAAACAAACAAACATAAAAACAACCCTGACACCCAATGGCTAATTCATTAAAGTCAGTCCAGCCAAATGGCAACACAAAATCCAAGAGCACATTTCTAAGACTATGAACCCATATCCTTATTTATTTCCAGGTCACTTGCACTCAGGACAAGAGGAGTTAAAGGTAAGGTCTTCTTTGTAACAATTAGTGTCCTTAAGATTTTTTAAAAATGCAATATTTTAGCGAAATGAAACTACATATTTCCAGATTGAAAGAACTGGAGAAGATCATTTTCTTTGTTTGTATACAGTTTTTTTTCTTTTCCCAGGGATGCCATGAAGGTTGAAGGTGTTTTGCTCTTTCAGTCTGTGCCTTTAATTTCTCTTGTTGTTTCTTTTGTAAGGTGGAGGATGCAGAGGGGGGCTTAGATAGATAATTAGTAGATCAATACTGGGGAACAAAGGATTTTGCTGGAAAAGTGAGACCTAACCACACTTCAAATATCAGCAGAATGAGAGTCCAATGCCAGCTGAAGGGAGCTGGTGGCGAGTGGGGGTGGAGAAGAGAAATGCAATTCAATATGGAGTGAACACACTAAGCAGGAGGGGAAAAGACACTTCCAAGAACGGATTCAGACACCTTAAATGAAAGCTCAGTTGAGATGAAATTTGACCATATGTTGTCAAGGATTCAATTTCTTTCTTTTTCTACTGTCTCTCAAACTCCCTTTCTCATTGCTATGGACTAAAACCCTGCTAAACACTATGCCTAGATGTGTTACGCTTCACGTATGATTTGGAGACTTTAGGGCTGAGGCCAAACAGAAGTTTCTCAACTGCCCTTTCTCTCTTTATGTTGTTATCATCTTATTCAAAAAGGAATTGGGGTGGGTTTTAGAGAGGCAGGTATGTGCAATGATGATACAGATGCCCACACCCTGACCCCTAACACCCATGACAGTATGAAGTTACATGACACTATGGAGTTGATTGTGTATTCTCCCTGAACCCCAAAAATAACTCGATTCCCTAACTTCCAGAATATGACCTTAGTTGTAAATAATGTCACTGTGGATATATGGGGTTACGATGAAATCATGCTAAAGCTGGGTGAGTTCCTAATTCACTAGTACTGGTGTCCTTATAAGAGGACAGCCTTGCAAACAGAGTGACACAGGAGGATACTATTTGACTTTGGAGGGAACTCTCCATAGATTGTGGAGAATCTCCATAGATCTGACAAAGTCAGTTACAAGTCAAGAAACCCTGAGAATTACTGACCAACCATCAGAAGTTAGGAAACTGTAGGTTTCAGATACCATGGCCCTGTAGACGAATTGATAAGTCTGTATTGTCACAGGTTATGCTCTTCGTGTTCATTAACTACTATGAAGCTAGATGATTAACATAAGTGGCAGGACAGAATGAAGGGTAAGGATGGGAGACAGTTTGCTAGACTTGGAGAAGAGGTTATTGTGGATGTCTGTGTGGCTCCACTCTAGTTGGAAGGACTCTTACAAGTAGAACAGCAGTGGATGACAGAGATGGTGATGGGACATGTGAAAGACTCAGCCTGACACTAAGCACTTCAGATGACAGAGATCATGAGCCAGTGAAGGCAGGTGACCTCTAGAAACTGGGGGGAAAAGGCAAGTAAATACTCTATTTAAGAACTTCATGTTTGAACACAACTCCACTGCAAGCTTGGATTATATGAAGACATTTTATATTTTTGACTTTGAGATGTGATATGGGATATTTATGTTGTAAACAGCTAACTTGTAGCAAGTGTCTGCAGGAGTCATAGAATACAACCACAAGGACATACCACTGAGAGAGAAGGGTCACCAATTGATCACAAAGTAGAGGTGGGAATGGCAGGCTCTAATCTCTGATATACCTCACTCTCCTTCCCTTCTATGCCTTCAACATGAGGCACACAGACAATTGTTTTTTCTATACACACAACAGCCAGAACAGTCACACCAGCAGTTTGGAGCTAGCATTTATTGCCTGCTCACTAGATGCAAGTACTGTCCTGAGCCCTTAACTCTCATAATCTCTTTAAATCCTGGCAACAGCCCTAAGCATTAGGCTCTGCTTTTATCTCTGTTTTACTGATGAAGAAAGAGAGGCAATACAAATCAAACAACTTGACCCAGGTTACACAACTGGTCAATGGTGGAATGGTGGAGCCTGGTTGCAATGGATAGACATCTGGCTGGGTGGGAATCCCAGACATTCCTGGAGGGGTGAGATGGACAGGTTGAATTTGAATTTGAAGAGGAGGAAGAGCACTTCTCTTATTCCTGCCTATGGAAACCGAGAGAGAGAGAGAGAGAGAGAGAGAGAGAGAGAGAGAGAGAGAGAGAGAACCTAGAAGGTGCTGTCTGCCTCAGTTCGAGACTTCTATTGTCTTCATGGCTACACCACACAGTAATAGTAAATCAATGCTGAAGATATTCAAAACCCTGAAGATAGTCTCAATTCAAAGTTGGCAGTAAGGGAGTTGAGAAATGGGAACATGTGGCATTTCCCCCAATTTCAAGTGTGGTGCCAACATCCTGTCGAGAAAAGGATAAAAAGAGCGTCTGCATAAATAAATATGCTTCGTAACACCACTTAAACTTATTCTCCTTGCCTGATATGAAAATATGATGGCTGACAGTAGGTAAAACTTGCTTTTTCCATTGCTTTACCAAAGTTTGTAAAACCCACTGACCTCTGGCATGAAGCCAACACAGAGAAATCCCATCCAAGAAAGATGGAGTTTTCTCAGTAGAATGTAGCTGGTAACTCCAAGGTATGGGAAAGAGACAGGGGGATGAAGAGGTAAAGTACGTTTTTAGCTAGCCAGCCGGAAAGTCTGGTGAGTGGTTCCATGGCCCACAATACCATGATGGTGCTCCTTATCTTGCTAGGGTCACTGCATAGTTTTCCTGAAATGAACAGATGCTAGGGAATAAGTACGTCCAGGTCTTCACACCCTCACTTCATGGCTGCTTGAACCTTCCTTGCTACTTGGTTGGTCCTCTCACCCCTGAAATACCTTCTTTGTTCTCTGCTTTTGCCCAAGGTATAGGAATGGCCGTTCAAAAGGAAAAAATGATGGACAGAATATGTATGCTGGACTGAAAATGTAGCTCAGTTGGCAGAACACTTTAATATACACAAGGGCCCTGGTTCAAACTTCAGCATTGAATAAACTGGGCTTGGTGGTACACATATCTAATCCCAGTCCTGAAGAAGTGGAGACAGGAGGATCAGTTCAAGGCTATGTAGTTAGTTCAAGACCAGCCAGCATAGGATACAGGAGCCTCTGTCTCAAAACAAAGCATTTCAACCAAATAAATCACCTCAGTTAACAACTCACTCTTGAAAGAATAGTTCATTGCATTTCTATATTCAAACCACAGCATCATAAAACTACTTTCTTCCTTGATATTTTCCCTTGTTTTGCATGCTAATATCTGATTTACTAATTTCTCTAATTTGCCCAATATATGCCTGTGAAATTAATTAACAAATATTTTGCACACCCAGTAAACACTAGGATTTCAGAACATAGAAATAGAGGCTTTTTTTGCAAAGGAAAAGGCAACAGCATAGTTTACCCACATATTTCTTCTTCCTATTCCCTTTATATCAATTGAACCAGACAGCATGTATTTATTGAGTGCCCACTGTGTGCTAACAATGTATTAGTTGCTGGATATCAATAATGAATGAGAGACATTGTCCAAAGCACGGCCTCTAAATCTAAGTGTCCTTCAAGGAACAAATGGATAAAGAAAACCACAGTGCACACTTCACACAATGGAATATGACTTCATTCTCAAATAGAGAGCTGGTCTTTCATGGTTGACAACATGGCTGAAGGATGCCAAGTTTCAGTTAGGACAAATAAATCCAAGATGTTTCATGTGCAACAGATTATTATATTTAACAGCAATTCACTTTATACTTGAGAATTGTTAAGAATTGATTTTAGGTGTTTTTAGCACGACCAATGAGCAAATGAGACAATGTATATATTACTTAGCTTCATTTACTCGTTGAAAAACATCTACACTTACCAAAAAATATGGTATGTGTTCTAAATGAGTAGAACTTCTTTTTAATTTAAATAAATAAACAATATAGCCAGAGGCAAAACTCAGTGATAGAATATATTCTTGTCATATACAAGACTTGGGATTCAACCCCTACCAGAAAAACAAACAACAAAAAAACAAATAAATGAAAATCCTATTTTCAAAAAAGGGGCTTAAAATGAGCCATTCTTGGGGAATAAGCTACCATCTCTAGTTGTACATCCTAGTAGTACACTCGGGAGTGAAGATGTAGCCTGACATATACCAAGCATCATTCTCTGCATGAATGGCTGTTGCGATGGCCTCTGGTGGCCACTCTTCCCACTGTGTCCCAGAAGCAACCAAGACTTCCTCAGCCGTGGACCACATCTCTGACCCAGGGTGAATGCTCGGTATACATTTTTCTTTTACGAATTTCTCACATCATTGCATGCTCCACAGCATACATTGTTCTTCTTGTGAAATAACTGTTCTACAGAAACAATTAAAAGCCATAAGCTGTCACAGTCCTCTCACCTACAACATGGTATGGGTGCCTTACTACAGAGGAAAATAGAAAAATCACTCTTAATTCTCAGAGATTGTTACAGTTGGAAACAAATTCAAATCTTATAATAAGAAGTTTACATTTTGAGCTCTTAATAACAGGTTTTTGATGCACTAACATGATTTTTCCTAGGGTTTGTTTAACCAAAATATATGTGTTCATAAATTGCACAGTCCTGAATTTAGCAGATTCAAAGAGAATCTGAGAGTAATGATGAAGATTTGCTCTTATGACTTTAACTACACCCCCACAGATAATTTTAATGTAACATAGGGTGAATTACTCTTCTGTAAATATAATTTCTTTAAGATTAAAAACATTTCCTTCTAGGGAAGGGCACTATTTAGTATCAGTATTCAGGACAGAAGGCTAAGCATTCAAAGCATTCTGTCCCCCACCAAAAGTAGTTTAATAATGGGGAAATTGGATTGTAAATGTTACATTTCCTTCTTAGATGGGAGGTAGAGGAATGTCTCTGAGCTGAGCTCCAGTTAAGAATCTCAATGATGCCTTATGTGAATGAATGTATCTGTGCTTGTGTGTGCATGCACAGAACCATTTGGATCTTGGTGGTGCAAAGAAATGTAAACACTGTTGGAAGTTTTACTCCTGATGGAATATGCTTTGCATGACCTTACTCTCTGTATTTGTAATGGTAGGGAAGAGAATATATTAAATACACACTTTGAAGAGGCAATTATAACAGGCTTTGGCATTTTCACTACTCCAGGGAATCACATCTATAATTTTATGTGGTTATTGCCCCGAATGGCAAGGGCAGTTCATCTTGATGCCAATTCTGATTGATCGGTAGTGGCTGCTTAGAGGACTGTTGAGAAGTATTGGCAGGCTGCATCTGTTCACAGCAGGAAAGAAGGTGGTGATCGATTAGTAATGCCTGTTTTCGGTTCATGAATGATAAGTAGTAGCACATGTGCTTAATATCTATCAAAATGAAGATAATTTTATAACTAGGAGAAGATGTTTCACTCTGTTGGTATTGCTGACAGATGAATTAAGCTATGCACAGAAATAGACAGATCTTTAAAAAGTAATATCTATATCTATATAGTCTTGTGTAAGTCCTAAGAAAAGTCATAGGTCAGTAATTATATATTAATGAGGCCTTCAAGTAAAAATATTGACACAAAGTCCTACATTTTTTACAAATGTGTTCACACTGGGAAAATAAATCTAACATAATTTAAACTAAGGTGCTAGCTGGACATAGTTCAATTAAGAAGGCTTACGTTTTTCTTAGGGACATGAGTCAAATAATCTATTGCATCGTTCTACCCATCGATATACATGCTACTCTGAGTTTATTTCCTTTCTCTTCCAAATCAAATGATCCTTTCATAATTCCATTGACATCTGAGTGATTGGAATCTTTGAGTCAAATCATAACTATTTCTCTTTGTGTTTTAAACTGAAAATTAGATTTTAATATTTGCAAATGCAGATTTCATGACTGATACTTAAAGGTTAGTCCTAAAGTGTTAAGAGAACTTTTAATCTCTATAGTGACAAATACAAATGGGTGACCACCTAATTATCAACGAAGGACAGTAGTTGAGTTACAGTGATGTTGATTTCTTTAAAGGCAATTATATGGTGACATTGCAACAGTACTTTTGATGTCCCTTCATTTCCTAAAGAAGGGAGACTGAATGCAAGTGACTGCACAGAGTAGCAGCACATAGAAAATAGACTTAATATTCAGAACACAAGACAATTAATGAAACCTTTGGTCCCTTTCTCTGCCAAGATCCCAATTGCAAACACTAAACACAGAACAAAGCAGAAAATCTCTGTGGTGTCCAAGATTTAAAATTTATGCTGTGAATTTCTGGTCTGATTTTTCTTTGTATCCCCTTATAAAGGAAACACTCAAGTTTGGAGGAGAATAAAACTGGTTCACCGTTTACTGAAAAAAAAATGTTGAAGAGAGAGAAAAGGAAAATATAAAACTCAGCAGAAATGTCACACTAAGGAATCATAATAAGCATTAAACATTATTTAAGCCATGCATAACCACTAAAATATATGACCCCTTTCCATAAATCGAAAGGGAGTTTCGTCAGCAGATTATAGACTTCAAGCCCCGAACTAAGGGAAGCTTCTGAGATGCCCATGCTTTGTACACCTAAAGATTAGGACAGATCAGTGCGAACTTTCTCCAGTTAAGCAATATGCTTTCCTTGGACAACCACAGACTCCGAGCTTTCCTGTGTCTTTTGCAAGGCGGGGGGGGGGGGGGGGCTTTGTAGAGAAGGTATATGCTGAGAGTTGTGTCAGGGAGTAGATGGGACAGGAAGAGCGACAAAGGGAGAAGGGAATGAGGGAGAGACGGAGTGATAGTTCGGCAGGCAAGGCAAGACAAGTGTGTCCTTCAAGCATTTACAGCCCACTGTGGCTGCCAGGAGCCCCAGACATCACTTTCAGCCTCATCTGCTGCTAACAGAATGTGTGGTTCTGACAAGACGGAGCCTAGAACAGAGTGGTTCTGAGAATGGAGGATTGGCAGGAAGTCGCAAACATACAAAGGGAAGGCCAAAAGCTATCCTTATTGAAGTAGAAGACAGGAAGGTAGGAGGACAAGTGACTTGCCTCTTGTGGCTATCATTCTCCAGACTTAATGCTTCCCAGAATCAGAGAACTTTGTTTTTCAAAGCGTGTTGGTGCCATTGGCTCTGTCAGATCTAAATAACTAAATAAAAAAGAATATTTGTGGGGTTGGAAAGGTGGTTCATCAGTTAAGAGTTCCTACTGCTTTTGTAGAGGACTCAAGTTCAGTTGTGAGCACCCCTGACAGGAGACTCACAGTTGTCTGTGACGTCAGCCCCAGGAGATGCAATGCTTTCTTCTTCAACAGGCACCTGCACACAGTATGTCTAACCCTCTTCCCCCAGTCATTAAAAGTACAAAACCAAATCTTTAAAAACATGTTCCTATGGCTATTAATGTAAAATTAGTGGCACTTTTATCACCGTGACAGGCCTACAAAGAAAAGAAAGAGTTGCTGGGGCTTTCCTTAAACACCTCCAACAAATATTTTAAATACACTTGCATTTTGAGATGAACTAAATAATATTATTCAAGCACAAACTTGAATTTGAACAGAAACATGTTTTATTTTCTTTCTTTTTGTGTGTTTTTGCTTGTTTTACATTTTTTTTTTGAGACAGGGTTTCTCTGTATAACAGCCCTGGCTGTCCCAGAACTCACTTTATAGACCAGGCTAGCATCAAACTCACAGAGATCCACCTGCCCCTGCCTCCCAAGTGCTGGAATTAAAGGCGTGTGCCACTACTGCCTGACTGAGAACATGTTTTCTATTTGTTGTCTACTATCATTTATAGCACTTTTTACTATTGAAGCTGGTATTACTAGTGGCGATGTTCAACTCTTTGTCTCTGCCTCTGTCTGTCTCTGTGTCTCTGTCTGTCTCTGATAGGGTCTGTGTCCCATAAAAATAACCTACCTTCCTCCGTGCCTCCCTCCCTCCTCCATGCCTACCTCCTTGCCTTCTCCACTAACTCCCTCTCCTTTCTTCCTACCTCCCTTCTTGTGGAGCTGACATGTTGAACCCAAGGCCTCACACTTGCTAGGAAAGCATGCTACTACTGAGCTGTGTCTCCAGCCTTGTGTTTTTACAGTTCAGATACAAGGACACAGTGTGCTTGTATATCAGATTTTTGCTGGCTTATGTTGACTTGTTCCCTTTTAAATTTGATGTGCTGTGCCACTGAGAATAGAGGATTTTCTTAAATTTAAGGATTCGATATCAGCTTTCCCAAATCCCTGCTCCCCTCCAACTTTCTTTTTGGCTTTCTCTTCTCTCTGTGCTATTCAAAAAATTATAATGCAGTCACTCAGCAGAGAGTCTAGGGGGCAAAAAAGAAAACACAAAACAAGAGGGAACCCATTCACATTGCACAGCCCTGGGGTACAGGGCTATATAGAAATCACAGCGAAAGATATTCCCTGTGCTGCATACCCAAGTACAGAAAACATCCCTGTCCCCAAATCAGATGGATAAAGTTGAACTCAGAAGGGACTCCTAAGTCTCATTATAGACAGGATGAGACCAGATTGGGCAGAAGGTGGAGAGGATCGCTCCCAAAGGCAGACCTTGGCGGGGGAGGGTTTGGTCAAAGGAAAAGACTGAGGGGTTGGATCATGGCCACTGACTTTGGGGTTGGTGGGTAGCGGAGCTTTTCTCAGAAAATCAGGGGCACACTTGGACAAACAGGTGCACAGGCTAATTGCGGGCTCCCCAGTAGGGTATGCCAGTCACTGGAGAGTGGCCTGCACCTCAGGAGCTCTTTGAAATGTTGCCTGATTTGATTGCTTAGGACCGCCCACAAGAGGCTCTTAATTGCATTCCCAGAGCACTGACTTTCTATGGAAATTACTTAAAACACAGCTTAAGTGTTAAAGCTGAACTGTGTAATGCGCAATTGAGGGTTTTTATTTTACTTTATTTATTTATTTATTTATTTATTTATTTATTTAAAATAACCTCACTCCTGGCTACCTCCTTGTAGGAAGCTCTGACAGGTTCAGTGGGAAATCTTGGGGCTGGCACACATTATAAGTTATCTCCTGCAGGGTTGGCAGGTGTGAGCTATGTCAAATAAATTTATTACAGTCTGTGCTAATAATGAAAATTATAGAAAAGCTAGATGAAAGTGCTCTACAGCCAGCTAATTTGAAGCTACCTTACTAGACAATAACAAGCCCCTAACAGTTTTTCCTTTTTTAAAAAAACACTAATTATGCTTAATGTTCCCTGTCGCATTAGCTTTCATGGTAATTATATTTCAAAACTTTTGCAATTAGGGTGCAGTTAATATTGTGGAATATTGCAATTATTTTTCATTGTGACACCTCTATTGAAAGCTGGTGGCATAATGATCACATTGTTCAACTAAATCAGAACTGTAGAAATATGGCAAATGAACCAATTACACATTATTATTTCTAATTACAGATAATGTCATTTTCTCCGCTTTTGTCCAAAAGAATTTCTCAAACACAGATATCCCAAATCCTCCTATTTGTAAAGGCGCCCTCGTTTTTCTCATCTGCACGTTGGTAAATTTTTATATTGGTGCCTTGAGTGCTAAATTTAAAAAAGGTCTCACAGGGATTTCTTGAATTTTCTTCCTTTGCACCCAATCTCCTCCTGGGGAGTTTTAAAACCAGATGTTCTCATTGAAAAAAACTCCTTATTGGCCCAACTTCTGACAGCACGGCATTGCTACAAGCTGTTGCAAATTTATTTTCTCACATTCATGATGTTCGTTTTTATTCATTCAACAGGTCTACCCCTTGTCCAATGGAGAGTCATTAGTGGCAACTGTATGTATGTCCGCTACCTTCTAAATGACACCTGCTCCCCATATCCATCACAAAATGACGGTGTTGAAAGTTACATGTTCAGACTTCTTATGTATTTCCAGCTACCAGGAAAGAAAACCGACATCGACAGGGGCCTTCTAAGAACCAGTTAGGATGGCATTGGGGACTTTATTTATTTTGTTCCTTAACCTGTCACTTTCTGTATGCAGCTACCCCATAAGGACCTTGATCACAATCTCATTCATCTAACCACCATCTGTGGTTACATATGACATGAAGAAAAGCCCATTTTTACTCTACTGTCATGTCCTGGGAAGAAAGTGCCAGTTTTAACAACTCACTTGACAGGTAGAGAATCTAAACCTGCCCACATTTGCCTTTCTATCTGGTTTGCGACCACCAAATGAAAAGAAGTCATCTGCCCCTTTGTCTCAGTCCTTAAAGTCAGGATATCACCTGTCCTATGTGGCCAGGAACTGGGGGAAATTCTTGGGATGAGATATTTTTCCTACTAACATCAGGATAGTCTCAGAAAACTGGAACAGTTGATCACATAACCAATAACTTAAATTGTCTATGAACTGTGACACATGCATGGTGTTTGGTCATTGGATTCCCTTTACATTCTAAGCTGTCTCAGTAGAAGGCAGATGTGGTGAGAGACACAGGAATGCTCCCCAATTGGCCTTATTCACTCATCAAAGCTAGTTCCACTTAGCCCAGAATCTCCATGAACACCAGGGCTCAGTGTTGTTCTTATGGCAGCCCAGCAACTTGTTTTTATCTAGCTTGTGGTAGGTGCTTGATACACATGTGTGAAATGATATTACTAATATTAATAGCTTGTATTTATGTAGCCCTTATTAAATTCTTTGCTGAATAACTTAACTGTGTTTCCTCAATTAATACACATAGTAATTTACTGAAAAGAGCAGCGCTGTTGTTTCCTATGCCTTATCCCTTCTGTACCAGCAAGGAAGCTGAGATGGAGAAAGTTCAGATCATTTTCAGGCAGAATTCAGTGAACCGCACGGATACCCAGGTCTGATGACTCTATAGCATTTGATGACCTTTGAGAATGAGAGTCACAGTGGCTAGTCCAGTCCCTTGGAGAAGCTGGCTTTTTGAGGGTCCTGGGACAAATGATCTATCTAGGGGAGATGTATTTTCTATTGCCTGACTTGGAACGTAAGTAGGTATATTTTCCAGAGCTCGTACATATTCATGGGATGGCAGACAAGCTTCTTAGGTATGTAATGACACTTGGGATCTCTCTAGGAAAACCCAGAGAGTCTGAACTCACTGCCCCTGTGACCGACGGAGGCTTCTGAATACCCTCTTTTATGTGTCTCTCCCTGGCAGGCTACATTCTAGTCACACGCATTTTCTTCTGTAGTTTTTCAACATTACCAAAAGTTTTCCTGTCATGTAGACTTTTCCTTGCTGTTTCCTTCAGAGCCCTCACACCTGCCTCCTGCTCACTCCTACCGGTTCCCACCCACTGGTACTCACCCTTACACACTTGTAGGCACTCCTATTCACCCCTACAAATCTACTCACTCTACCCATTCCTATCCATTCCTCCCCACCCCTACCCTACTCCTACCCACGTCTACCCAACTACTCACTCCTATCCACTCCTACCCACTCCTACCCACTCCTTCACTCCTACCCATCCCTACTCACTCCTATCCATTCCTACCCACCCCATCCATTCCTACCAAGCTACACACTCCTACCCACTCTTAACCACACCTATATACCTCTCCCCACCCCTCCCTGCCCCTACCCACCCTTATCCACCCCTACCAACTCCTAACCTTTCCTATCCACTCCTACCCACTCCTAATCATTCCTACCCATCCCTACCAAGCTACACAATGACCAAAAGTTTAGTTCTCAGAACCTAGCTAAAACACCACCTCATGTAAAGCCTTTCTTTCTCTTATGAGTTCATATCCTCCTGTTACTTTATGGTACCTTCTATCTCTCATCATGCCATGGCTTTCTGTCATAGCAACCACATTGCACATTATCGCGTGTTCATTGATCTCACAGTTTCAATTTCCCTTTAGAATAGAAAGGAGACCAGATACCATATCTTTCTTGGGTATTGTTAGATTTAGGGGGCTGAGGAAACTTCTGGTTTGGAGTAGAAGTCACTGTTAGTTAAATTATTGGTAGTCAAATTCAAATGATTCATCTACTCCCCCCCTTAATACCAATGCATCTTTGTTTTAAACATACAGTTACTGAGTCCCTTAAACATGTTTTTGAATGTCGACAAATTACACGTAGTCATGAATTGTTTGCAGTTATGAGTCACAAACTGATGCTAGGTACATGTTGTGGGATGATTCAATCAAGCCAATTAATGTTATTATCACAAGTGTGTATATTCATGTCAGATTTACTTAAAGTGCAAGAAAACACTGCGGAGGCTGCTATCATTTGAACTGCATTTCCCTTAGGCTGCCAAAGCTATTTTTCCCAGGAGTACAGGGTAATATGTAAAAAATGCCAGATTTGTTTCCCCTTTCAGAACAAATACAGCCAACCTAAGTGCCCTGCTCCTTTCCTGCAGAGTGATGAGTACAAAAGCCATCTACCACACAAGATCACTTCTTCGGCAGAGTCAGGGTGCTGCGGTTTGGAAGCAGGTCCTCTTCATAGGATACAGAGAACTCTAAAACACTTAAGTGACATTGGGTCTCATTCTCGGATGCATTGGCTGCCATAATGCCTTATTTATACAACCTATTCCATTTCTTCCCCCCCCCAGTAGTTTTACAACCATCTTATCAGTTTTCCATGGGAGGAGGTAACTTCATAGGAGGGATTAAGCCTCTTAAGCCAAATAGCCTCAGGAAGTATGTTATATTATCTGGTCACAGAGGCAAAAGCTGGGACCAATGTGGTGAGAATGGCCTGAAAGCCCTATCTTGTGATGGAAGAGCCTGCTAATTAGAATGACACTGCAGCCTGCTGTCTCCTCCAGAGAGCCTGCAGGATTCGAACTAAGTCCACACCAGGAGAAGACAGTGTATAGACCCTTCTTGGTATCGCACCATGCTTTCTACACTTGGCTCAATAGCCTGGTGCATCTTTGACACTCATTCTGGCTTCTTGGGAGAGGTGTAGACCTGTCACGTACCCAGAGACCCAAAACACGCTCCTAAAAATATGCTACTTGTTGGGATCATTTCTCCTTGACCTGACTCGAGGCAGCCTGAAGAAATGGAAGAAGAGATTTAAGTAGATCTATGAGAAACTGTAAGGAAGAACGGAAATCCCTGCTCCTGAGGCAAGGCAAACAACCAGCCCCTAGCCTGTGGGTGCCAGCTCTGCCGCCACCACCTTCCAGTGACAACATATAATAGATCTCAAGTTAAACAAAAGATGAATTACTTACTTTTAAAGATTTCCTTAGGAGGAAATAACTGTCACTGTACAAAGAAATTTCTGCATAGGAAGACCTTTCAGTGAGTCATCCCCAGGGCATCACACACCTGCCAGCCAAGTGCTTCACTACTTACTATGTGTATATATTTTTGTAGGTCTCTTTCTAGTGTTGTAACGTGGTGTGTGTGTGTGTGTGTGTGTGTGTGTGTGTGTGTGTGTGAGACACAAACATACTTTTAACTTTAGGCTCTGAATCTCAAAAATACATGCACTGTATGTCTTTCTGAGTCTGGCTTATTTTACTTAACATAATTTCCAGTCACATCAATTTTCTTATGAATGCAGTTCTTTTATGTTTATTTACAGCTGCATAAAATTCTATTGGTTATATGTACCCCGTTTTCTTTATCCTTTTCTTTGTCAATGGACATCTGGGCTGCTTTCATTTCTTGACAACAACAACAACAACAACAAAACCTGAAAAAGCAAGGGTTTCTGACCATAAGAAGTGGCTGAGAAATGTTTGGTATTTAGTATGATGTGATAGCATTGATCTGGAGAAAAAAATAATACATAGCAGCATGCAATAATATTGCAAATCCCGCCAAGTGATTTTGTACATATCAGGTATGCTATGAAGCATATTTCCTCTCCAAAGATTGTTGTGAAATGGGCTCTATTTATTGCTCTGTCTTGTCTGTTAGAACAAAACAAAATAAAACAAAAACAAAACTGTGGTTAGCATAATTAAGCAGCTATCTGAAATCACACTCCTGGCAAGGTTTGAGCCTGAATTCCAACTCAAGCAGTGTTATTCCAGAACCCAAAGCCCTTCTCTTCCTTCTCATTTCCTTGTCCTCTTCCACCTTTCCTTCCTCCTCTTGTTTTGTGGTACACAGAACATTGGGCTTGCTAGGCAATACTAAGCCCAAGGTCCCTACATCCAGCTCTCTCTATATTAAGGCAAGTCCTTACTAACTGCTCAGGTTGACCTTGACCTTGCTCTGTATCCCCAGGCAAGCTTCAACCTTTGATCCATCTATTCAGCTACAAAAGCAGTCGGGAGTCCATGACTATGTCACCAGGTCCAGCTCAGAGCCCAAAGTTTTACCCATGGTGTCATTGCGTGCTGGTCTTCGGTGCTGTATTTTGCCTTATAAAAGGATAGTTATTTTGGCAGGTGAAAACTGTGAAAATTTAATTATATATAATGATATAATCTATTAGATCATTACATAAGATAAACAATAAAAATTTCTTCCATCCTTACATCAACAAATATTTCTTGAGTGTCTACTATGTGCTGGGACTAATTCTAGGTGTTAGAAATACTAAGTTTGGGACAATCATGCTAAGCTCTCTGCTCACAGCGATCTCCCTCTTTAGTGTTTGCTAAGGGGGCCATGGAGCTGATGTCAAAAAATAAGCAGTAATAATCATTAGGTGTTCAATTTGGGGTAGTATTATGGTGTTCTTAAATCTTGTCTGTATACTCTGTTCTCTCATGTTAACAGTATGTACAAGAAAAACATATCTAACTCAGGTACTTAATGAGAAAGGAGGACCAAAGTGTTAAAAGGCATCACATTTCAGAGCACTGTGTCTCAGACGGCGTTTTCTCTCCTGCCTCCACTGCAGAGCTCCTGAGAGTATTTCCTAAGCTGTCAGTCTCCATCAGAGGAGTCCCCTGGGCTGTCACCACTGTCCTTCCCTCCCTGGCAAGGCTGGTCATGCCATCAATCCCATCTCCCCTTCCTTCCCGTGCTCTGGTCCCAGTTTCTTGAGCCTCTGTCAAGGCAGAACACGTGGGGCTCACTGAAGGCCTGACCTATTTTAGACAGTCTTCGTCTGCCACAGCCATAACCAGGTAGTTATTAACCAACCCTGTGATTAACATGAGAATTAGCAGTTTGGAAAACAGGGCCAATCCTCCAATCTTCCTACTTTGGAAACTAATCCATGAGCCTCCTCTATGCAGGCTCACTTGTGATGTTTCTCTCACGGCCAAATTTCTTTTCCAAACATGGGAAATGATGTTTGAAAATCCTGTGCTCATAAATCATTACCCCGATTCCCAAATTTCACTTTGGATCACCAGAGCAGCCCAAATCTGAAAACAAACATAAATACAGAAAATTTCACGCCAAGGCTGTGGAAAAAAATGTTCTCTTGCCTGCTGGGGACATCATCGTTTAACCTCCTAGTACCAATGCTCAGTGTTTGCATCTTTGCAATACACAGACGTTAATTCCTTCCCCTACCCAAGCATCATGGATGCAAAGCATTTGGATGCTTCAAACATTGCCAGGGAAGCCCTAGAGCAGGCCTGCTGCTCAAGATCTCCTAGCCTGTGAGGCTTCACAGTGCAGCCAAGTGAAGCAGCTGCCTCCCTAGAAGGTGCTCTTCACCCCATGTTGGTTTACTGCTTTGTGAGTTTGGGCAGGGTGGAAAGCCCCTGTGAAGAAGAGCTTGAGGTGTGTGCACCTCAGGTGCTGCATGAACTTTCTCTAGTATCATGAGAAGGAGCTTCATACCCCTATATTCATCAAGCTCCTCCAGGAGGTGAGCCACGGGGAGGATAAAAGCTTTAAGTGAGAACACCTTTGCATGAGTGCTTCAAAACACTATCTTGCAAATTCATTTAGCACTTTGTTAAATTTAATCCTCTTTGTTCATACGTCAACTTTTTGTCAGGATGGATGTAGTAGTATTTCCTCTCTGTGCCTATAAACACCTGTTCATCTGGCCAACAGTATTGTCTTGACAAAAAGGGGATCTGCTTGCTGGGGACCAGAACTCTCTGGAGAACAACCTCCAAGATGTCCTCATTCACCAGGGTGCAGACTTACAGCTCTTGCTGGTGTTCCTAGGCACAGGGTAAATCCCAACTCTTACTGGCTCATAATGGTTTCCAGAGACGAAGGTGATTTCTGAGGAGCTGCACTGGCTGCATACATGAGTAGCCCCACCATGTAATCTTATGAAAGATACTTAATCTAACTATGCCTCAGTCTCCTGTTCTGCAAAATGGATTCAACTGGCCCTTCAAGGGTTGATGAGTTCACACAAACCTTTTGGCCAAGAGCCTGGCATACATGAGAACATGGGTGATGACTATTTCTGCTATCGTGATGATTCGCAGACTGTCTTCACCTATTCAACCCCTAACCCCCTTGCCCTGCCCCATCTGAGACGATGGGGTCCTGCAGAACTCTTTAACTTTCTTCTCTTAGTTTTGAGGATGCCACCTGAATGTGACTTTCCTAAACCTTGTTCCCCTGACTTACTTTGACTTCTATTTATATTGTCTTCTTTTCAGAACATGTTGACCTTACTGAAGGCTTTGTCTTCAGACTTCTGTTCTCCCAGTCAAGACATTCTTTCTCGAGGTGTCAAATGTGCATTCTCCCCCAATTTCCCAGAGTCCTCAGTATTCTCTACTGTCATTCTTTTTCCTTTTATTATCTTTCCTCTCCTCTCCTCCCCTCTCCCCTTCCCTCTCCCCTTCCCTCTCCCCTCCCCTCCCCTCTCCCCTTGCCTCCCCTCCCTTCTCCTCTCCTGCCTCTTCATCTTGAATCCAGATTCAGTTTCTAGTTGCCTGCTAGGTGTCTCTATCTAATATACTCAAAGCTTCCAAGAGGCAAATTTGGTTCCTTCCTTCCAGGTAAGAGGTACTTTGGTCTCAAACACCTGTGTAGCTTGCCGTGAGAAGGGTTGCAACAATTTCTTAGCTATATTTCAAACTTTAGAGCTGTCTTGATTCTTTCTTCTCACCTTTCCTCTTCCTTGTCCTTTGTGTGGGTTTTATGTCACCTTTCCTAGCAAAGCCTCAAGTGTCCACTGCCCCAGTGATATCCTGGCAGGTCACATTCTCCTTACTTTGGGTCTTGCAATAATCAGATTCTCCTCAGGCTCTGCCCACCTCTCTCTCTCCAGTTTTCTATTTGTCTTCCTCTACATGACCTCTCCCCCATTATGCTCCTCAGAGAGTGTCTGGGGAGCTGTGAAACCTCCTGACCCATGGCTGTCACCAGCTCTCTCACATCGGAACCTCCAGGTTAGCACCTGGGCATTGTTTCACACTCACTGAGTGTGTTCTGTGCTAACTAGAGTTCAGAAGAATAGCTAAGCATGTCCAAGCTGCTAGGTCAATGGTCCTGACAGTTTAGCATATGGCTAGTATCAGCAGAGAGCTTGTTAAGGCAATATGCCAGGCCCTATTTTTAACATTCCTGATTGTATAGCTCTGAGGAAAGGAGAGAGAGATGGGAAGAAAATGATAATTTGCATTTTCAAACTGAGTCTCAGAAGCTGCTATTGTTGCTGGTCTTCATTGGCCAGACGGAGAACTACAACACTAGGTATTGAGTCATCCTATTTAAGAGTCGAGTCATGTAAAGGTGACTTCATTGAGATTCTTCATTAGGTCTGGGTCAACTAAGCTACCCCAGGCAATGCCTTAACAGAAGGCCTTTGGAGAAAGAGTCAGATTCACATGGACTAGGAGCAAGTCATGTCTTTTGTCCAGGAGCTGGTCCCTTCAGTGACTTTTCTCCCTAGGAAAGGGCTTGACTTAGTGTACTAGCTCCACATCTAACAGTCAGGGGTAGGGCCAAGTGCCAGGAGATGCAAAAGAAAACATCAGTGAGAAAGTAATGTGTGGTCTGACTCACTTTCTGAGGAATTTCCAAGGTTACTAACTGAATTCTTTATCCTGGCTTCTCTGCCTGCTCATATTTGTCTGTCTATTTATCTGTCTGTCTACCTGCTTGTCTATCATCTATCATCAATCTATCATATCATATTATAACATATTATCTATCTATCATCTATCCAGCTATTATTGATCTATCCATCTGTTTTCTGTCTGCATGTCCTCTATCTATCAACAGTTATCTATCATCTATCAATCTATTCATCTATCTATCTATCTATCTATCTATCTATCTATCTATCTATCTATCCATCCATCTATCCACCTATCCATACATCAGTTGCCTGAGTTATCTATGAGTCTGTGCTTCTATGTCTACATACCTGTATGTTGTGATTTTACTACAAGACTGCTTAGACTAACATGAGGCAGCTCTCACAAATGCAGCAAAGAATATAGGCGCCATCAAAACTATTGTTGGCCTACCCTGTTACTGGAAAGGATGTGGCTTCTGCTCTTTCATTTCATTTAGGTTTTACAGGTAATTGTGACCTGGCAGGCAGATAAGTCTGTATTCAACATCTCCTGATAGGAGTCATTGTAAATAGCATTCCTACCTGAATTCTTCAGGGTTTATAGCAAGAAAGGAAGATGATGAATATAATGTGGAATTGGTTTTGTAAATCTTTTGATTTTTCCCTTCTTTTCTAGGCATCTGTATTACAACCAGACCTTTAGCTAATATTGTTTTTGTGCCGAAAAGCAAAGTTTACCAGGGCTGTCTTGACTCTGAGCACTTTATAATTACAGGAGAAGGACAAGTACCTGAATTCCGAGCAGGAGAAAAAAGTACCAAGAGCTGTGTCAGCTTAGCTAATGGCACAAATGAGACTTAAGAGCCAAATGAAGGACTAGAAGTAGGATGGATCCTCATTGCTTGCTAAATTGGGGGAAAAATCCTACAAAGCTAAACTAAACTAGCTCATCAGTCAGCCCTTACTCATATTCTAAAAGTGTGGATTAATCAGAGAGCCAGGGAAGAGAGCGGCAGGCCTCTGCCTCCCATTCTTTGAAGCATGATAGAATGATGAGCCGAACATTAGATGTTTTTCTGCCATCGTAGACCAATTGAGTTAAGCTCATTTTGGGTGGTTATAAAGATTCATGCAGTAATTCTTTAGAGACCGGTACAGCCACCCTTTAATCAGGCCAGGGAGATGCACACACTCGTGATTTTCTGGACATTTAGCAAGGAGGAAAATGTCGGCATGATTCTAAAGGACTTTCCTGGGTAAAAGCATCTGCAGCTCCCACTTCTTGCTTCTAGGTGAAGTAAGGAAAAGCATTCTTTTTTGTGCTGGAGGTAAAGGTAGCCAGAGGATCACACACCTGTCCTACCTCCTGTCTGGGCTGCGTTAACAGATTTATCTTAAAATATCTGTGATTCTCTTAGAAAGGAACCTCTTCTTGTTTTGTTGTGAATTTTCATTTTAGTCCCTGCACTTACAAAAAAAAAGATTTGTTGTAAAAATTTTTTGATTATGTATGCATATGCCCCTGTGGGAGGGTATGTGCATGTGGGTGCAGGAGCCCATAGAAGAAGCCAGAGCAGGGTGTTGGATTGCCTGCAGATGCAGTTACGGGTTTTATGAGCTACGTGACATGGGCAGTGGGAACTGAATTCTGGTCCCCACTCTTAGCTGCTGAGCCATCTTCCCAGTCCCTGTTGACACTTCTTAATAAGGGCATTTCTATTTGATTTTTCTATTGTGAGTGTTTTCTGTCTTTTTCTCGAGGACAGATTCAGAGTTTGCTTATCCTTTTAGCCAGATGGTTGAGCTCTGAGTTCAAGTGAGAGAACCTGCCTCAAAGAGTAAGAGAAGACTCTTGATATCAACTTCAGATCTCCATACATATACATATACATATACATATACATATACATATACATATACATATACATATACATATACATGTGAACACATGCATACACATACCTAAGATGAAAACAACAAATAAACAAAATTACATAATAACATCAGCAAAAGAAATACATTAGTTGCTTCCAACATATGACACCAGTGACCTAAGAACTCCCATCAACCCCCACGTCTTAAAGGTCTACCATCTCACCACTGCCACACCAAGAACCATGCCCTCAATACATGAGTCTTAGGGGACTAGACTACTTCAGAACAACATCGTATAATCTCAAATACAGACATATTGCTCCATAGTCTTTCCTTCAGCATTTCAAGCTTCCCCACCCCTAGACTCCAGCTCTTTCTTTTCTCTACATCTTTTAACTTGCTGCTGGCATTACTTGATGACCGGCCATGGCCAAGGATACTTGTCAGGTTTCATAGTACAGGAAGGTTTTTTATAAATCCCGTGTTGACTCTGATATGGAGGACACCCTGGTGTCATGCTATGTCTGCACCTGTCAGGGCACATAACTTCCTCCACTGTGGGAGCCTGCTTGTATCTGTTGCTCCTCAGGCCTTTCTAGCCTGCCCTGCCACCAACTTGACTAGAGTTTCTCTAAGGCCAAGTACCTGCTTTCACTGTTTTTGATTCATCATCTATTATGTAATGCCATTGTGTATTATATAACGTCTGTAACAATAGATGTTCTACCAACATTTAAGGATTAGGAATGATTTATTACTATCATTGAAGGCACTCCCGAGACTTGGCTTCTCAAGCCTCTAATAACATTATTTACATGAAACACTGAACAATAACGACTGAGTTTTGAGCCACTGCTTCTTAAACTGTGGGTTCAAGACCAGTGGGAGCAGATACCACTTGGGAACCTTCTAGAAACACAAAGTTTTGGAAGCCAGCTGTGATAGTGGAATAAAAAAAAACACAGGGTGCTGAAATCTGTATTCTACAGGCTCTGTAGGTGCTTGCTGGGGAGAACCTGTTTTTGAAGTAATTACAAACAATATTTGGGAAAAAAGCACAAGGCAGTGAGAAGTCCCAGGCCAAGGGAATCCAGCAGTGATGGCTCACGTCCTAGCTGCTATGCTTGATTTGCTTCATATGTGGATTTGGTTAACTTAGCTAAACTCTGTGAGGATCATTTCCTTCATTAATAAAAGGCAGAGGGAGCAGATCAAATGACAAACTTCAAATGACTAGTGTGCCTACTGTATGGTGCCAGTTCAGCAGATGGCGGGCCCTAATTTACTGTTCCCCCAAATGTATGCCATTTAAGATTAGCTCCAAAAACTTCCAGAGGGAGGAGAAAGGAGAGAGGAGTAGGAAGTACAGAAAAAAGGGGGAGGGGCAGGGGAAGGAAGAAGAGGAGGAAAGGGGACAAAAAGAAAGTGAAAGATGTCAAGGAGGAGGGAGAGGAAGAAGAGGAAGGATAAATTGGGGGTGTGGTCAAATGCCTTTGAGAAACAAGGGATCAGTTCTTACATAGTCTTATTTTCCATAAGTAAATTAAAGGCTTTGAGAAATGTTACCAACCCCAGCCCCAAATGCAATTTTGTTTAATTCAATTTTTGTTTTGCAAAGTTACCTTCTTTCTCTCCTTTCTTCCCTTCCTCTTTACAATTCTATCCCCCTTTGTTCCTCCATTCCCCCTCTGCTCCTTCCCTCCCTCGCTTCAAGGATAACCCTGGTAGTCTAACAAAAGAAAAAAAAAAGAAAACTTCACCTTAGTTTTGTGCCTTAGACCATTTTATTTTTTAACTACTGTTCTGGGAAAATAACCTCAAGTCAACGTAGACAGTGTTGGGAAACATAGATCATGATTTGCCAATCTCCAAGCAGGTATTTGTTATTTGTGTGCTCAGTTCTAGGCACATGTGGCTTGATGGGGATGCTGCCAGGAGTCAAGGAAGCAGGTGTAGATGGGATATCAGTCCAAGGAAATGATACTCAGTTGAGTGAATGCCTAGGTCTGCCATGAGAGACATGGGGAAAGACTTGACAGGTGGAACAGGAAGTAGAGCATGACGTAGAAAGGGCTCAGTGCTTATGACAAATGGAAGAAGTCTAGTGTGACTATAGGGCTGATATAGAAGACTGAGGAGAATTGAAGTCAAGATTGCTAGGCCATGGTCCTAGCCTGTTGTACAAACCACTCTAAATGCAGCAAGTGTCCTGACTTGGCTTGGTACTGAGGTAGGGGAATTTTGTCCTGGATTTTGCATCTTAACAGGTAGTGCATATAACACCCATAGACCTAGAAATCCAACTTGTTTGTTTGCCACCCATCAATCTGAGAGTCACCTTTGATTTTTGATAATCTAGGCAAATTGCTTTGTAGAAATATTGTTTTGTAAAAACGCAACACAGAAATAAATAACACTTCTGTTCTCATGGCATTGTCTACCTAGTAAGTCATGGCAGTGCTGGGGGCTTGGTGGCTATGGTGGTTTGAAAAACAATGACCCCCATAGAATGTAGCATGATTAGGAGGTGTAGCATTACTGGAGTAGATATGGTCTTGCTGGAGGAAACATGCCACTGTAGAAGGAGGCTTTGAGGTCTCATGTGTGCTCAAGGTAACACCTAGTATCTTAGACCACTTCTTGTTGTCTTCAAGTCAAGATGTAGGACTCTCAGCTACTTCTCCAGCACCATGTCTGTCTGGATGACACTATGTCACACCATAGTGACAAATCTCTGAAATTGTAAGCTACCCCAATTAAATGTTTTGTCTTTATAAGAGTTCCAAACCACCCCACCTTGCTGTTCAGGAAGTCAGTATGCACAGTGGGTGTGGTGGTTTGAATAGGAATGGACCCCATAGACTCATGTGTTTGATTTCTTGGTCATAGGGAGTGGCACTGTTGGGAGGTATGGCTTTGCTGGAAGAGGTATGTCACTAAGGGGTTGGCTTTGAGGTCTCAGAAGCTCAAACCAGTTCTTGTGGCTCAAAGACTCTTCCTGCTGCCTAGGGATCCAGATATAGGACTTTCAGCAACCTCTCCAGTACTGTGTCGCTTGCACACCACCATGCTTCCTGCTATGATTATAATGGGCTAAACCTCTGAAAACTGTAAGCCAGTCTCAATTAAATATTTTCCATTATAAGAGTTGCCATGGTCATGGTGTCTTTTTACAGCAATAGAAACCCTAACTAAGACTGTGTGTGTGTGTGTGTGTGTGTGTGTGTGTGTATGGGATGGGAGAGTGGGGATGGGGAGAAGGGGAAGGGGGGAGAGCTACCGAAACACACTACTCTACTGATTTCTTAAGTGCATGACTTTACCACACCCAACAGCATACTGAGCCTGTCTGGATTCTAAGTGGTATAGTCATATGAACCAGGTTAATATAATTCAAAGCTGGCGCCTGACCTCAGTTCTCAAATCTTATTTATGGTTTTTCACATACTCAACTGACCATTCTACTACTTTTTAAAGCGCAGGAGATTATGTCCTTCTTCATTTTGTTAACTACCCCCCAACACACAACACATACGTGCCAACAGTATCTTGAAATGAATCTTACAAAAGAAAACAAAACTTTAAAAAAATGTTTCCCGTGGCAAATGAGTTGAAAAATACTGGTAAGGAAGCATATGCTGAGGTAATTTAAGAGTTGTGATAAGCCAAAAGGAAAGATAAATAGCCCCCAGAAACTCATGGATGTTAAAGAGGCTGCTCCCTTTTAAAGTCTAATTGGACACAGCAGGGGTCTTGATCCGTGGGACTGGCTGTTTATGAGTGGAATTTCCTACTACAACTTAGAAAGTTAAAGTGTGAGTTTGGTGGCTTTGAAGTTGAGTATCTCAGGTCTATCATCCAACCTGCAAACTGGCGTGGTCAATATCGGAAGGAGCAGAGCCATGGAAACACATACACATGCCCTGAACATAAAGTAGGCGAATGGTTCCTATGTTTTGCCAACTTCTTGTCTTGAGTGGCTGCCAAGTTGCCACCAGCCCACCCAGAAGTTCCCTTATGTTTATTACATATGCGGGAGTTCTGAGTAACCTAACCCCATGTGTGCCAGCAGCTGCTGCTGAATCCAGAGAAGGCCAGAAGAGAAGAAACCCAGCCCAGCACCGAGTCTGTAGCTTTGCAGTCTCCAGTGGAGCCTCAGAGTTACTGTCAGGATTAATGAGGGAATTTGAATGAAGGCTCTGAGTTCTATGGGCAGAAGTGCTGATTCCTGTGTCCATGTAGGGCGTCATTACTATTAATAAGCAATAATGATAACTTGCTGTCTGCCTCTCACTGTGCAATGGAGAGGCATTTTTTCCCACACATTATCTTGAAGTATAATTATCCCTGTGTTATAAATGGTGAAACTAAAACACAGAGAAGTTAATTAAACAACTTGCCCAGGGTAACAATAGTCCAAATGGAGAAGAGAATATGGCATAGACTTGGCAGCTCTTAAGAGCTGGTGATTGCAGCAGTGGTGGAGGCAAATATGAGTGTCAGCAGTGACTTATTCCCAAGCACGTGGACACTGTGTCTCTTTTGTGTGCATAGGTGTGTGTTTATGTGAGGGGAGAATGCATGTTCATACATGTCTGTGCACGTATGGTGAATGGGTACAGGCACATGTGTGTGTGTGTGTGTGTGTGTGTGTGTGCATGTACACACATGAGGAGGCAAGAGATTGATGCGTGGTGTCATTCATTAATTCCCAACCCGTGGGTCATGACTCCTTTTGGCTGGAATGACTCTTTCACGGTTGAGTATCAGATATTCTGCATATCAGATATTTATTTATACAATTCACAACAGTGGTAAAATTACAGTTATGAAATAGCAACCAAATTATTTTAGGTTGGGGACTACCACAGCATGAGGGTCACAGCTTTAGGAATGTTGAGAACCACTGCATTGATCACTTGCCACCTTGGTTTTGATGCTGTCTCTCTCACTGAACCTGGAGCACACTCATCTGGCTAAACTGACTGGCTTGCAAGTCCCAGGTATTTTCTAGAAGACTGAGACAGTTTCATTCAGACTGTCCAAACACGCAGTTCCAGACATGTATGCAACTGAGCAGGAATCGCCAATATTTATGAAGAAATGGATTCATCTTATGAGGTAGCTGCTTTGTTTCTTTAATCCTAAGATGTACATTTTCACGTTTACTTTTCCCATAACTAAGGTTTAAGAATCATGTGCATGTTTAATAAAGCACTGCCATTTTCTGCTCTGAAAGGTTGTAATTAAATCTACAGTGTGCTTACTATCAGTGTCATTTTCAAATAAAATTATAGCATATTTGTTGACTTATCTCTTTAAAATGTTTATTTTTATTTTGTGGGTAGGAATGTTTTACCCGAATGTATGTGTGCACACTGTATTCATGCCTGCTGACCGCAGAGGCCAGAAGAGGGAAATGATCTCCTGGAACTAGAGTTAGAGATGGGTATAAACTGTCTGCTGTATAGGTGCTGGGAACTGAACTCAGGTCCTCTGCGAGAGTAGCAACTGCTCTTAACCACTGAGTCATCTCTCCAGCTCCATATTTGTGGAGTTTCTACACAAAAGTTCTGCTGCACCTGCCAATGAAATGTATGGGAGGTCCAGACAGAATTTACTCAGCATAGGAATTTTCACTTTGTGAAAGTTGGGAATTTTTCCAAAACAGGCTAGACTCCAATAAAGCTTTAGAAGCCTTTGAATTGTTCTGATTCAACAGTCTCGAATGGATCCATCATCCTGTGCCTTTGTGATGGAATGGACGGGGCAGGGTAGCAGAGTCACTATTGACTGAGTTAATGTTAAAAGGAGGCCAAGTTTAATGATGGAACTTCAGACCAGTAGATGGTCAGTACCAAGACACACTAGATACATCTCAACTATTTGATTAAAGTCTGTAGCCAGGCCATGGTTTCTGTGCTAGAGGTGATACAATTTTCCACGTTGTATCATTCCCATATCAACAATAGCAATACTAGCAAGTTTGTTGGGCCACAGACCCCAGGGACACTGTGCATTGATTGTCAGCTGATAGACATAGGTGCATCCTGCTTTCTAGTCCTGGCTTACAGCCCCAGCCCACCTGACATCAATATCTAGCGCAGGAAAACAGAATTTCTTACACCTGGGGTTTTTCCATTGTGCTGTAAGTCTGTATATAAGGCTACTCACTCCTTACAAGAAACATGGGCAGTTACAACAGCACACACACAGGCAGACATACAGAGGTGGCATGTACACACACATATATATTCTCCTGGTAATAAAGGTGGCAGACACATTCCTATTAGCACAAATAGCTGGATGTCTTGTCTTTTACTTCCCGATACCTCAGACTTGTTCGTGGTGTGGATGCCACATCAGTTACTATCCCCTCTTCAGCTGTGCACACTCATCAATAAGTTCAGTGGTAAAAGCACTGTAATGAGAAAAATCCTTTGACTTTTGGCAATTATAGTTTCATGTGAATGATACAGTAAGTCTATCATGGATAGTAGAGGCTAGGTAGAACTGACAGTCACTTGGTAAAGCCACCAAGAGCTAAGAAAGGCAGTCATGAAGATGAAAATGTATTTGTGTTATCATAAGCCCAAGATGGAAAAATTTAACTCAGTGTGTGTGTGTGTGTGTGTGTGTGTGTGTGTGTGTGTGTGTGTAGATGTCAAGTATTTAAATTGTGGGTATAAGTCAGTCAATAACCAGTCATCTTCATATAACACCAAGTGAGAAGATGGGTGTGATGGTTCACATCTGTAATCCCTGCCCTCAGTAAGCTGAAGCAAGAGAATCATGAGCTGATTGCTAGCCTGGGCTACATAATGGGGCTCAAAACCAAACCAAGCAACAACAAAACCAGGAAATGAGTAAATAAACCATGACATAATGCATGTGACTGGGTAAACCCTATTAAACAATAGCAACATGAGGGAAAAATCAAGGAAATGCCTGCATCTATGGCACATTACTTGCTAATGGGACATTTAAGACTCTCCAACCAAATAGGGCCTGATGCTTGAGTTTCCAATCCTCAGATGAGCAAGCTGTTACCTGGGGATAATAGTGCCTCCAGACCTCTTACCACATGGCTATAGAGTATGAAAAAGAATAACTAAATAATGGACATGCTAGTGATATCTATAGCTATGTGGTAGAGCTATGTAGGGGCTGTGATTAGTTATGACAGTAGAGGCATTGTCAGAATCCAGGCTCCAAGGTTAGGTAACTAGAATCACAAAGTAATGCTACAGCAGCAAGGTGAATTAGGCAGATGGGAAAATCCTCCCCATCAGACATGGATACCTTCTTACTCATGACCATGATGGGATGTTGAAGGCTATTGTTAGCTGTGGGGTTGCATCAAAAGATAGACTTAGGAATGTTTATATGAAATCTTTTGTCTTTTTTGTTTGGTTTTTCAAGACAGGTTTTCTCTGTATTGTTGTGGAGGCTGTCCTGGAACTCTCTCTGTAGACCAGGCTGGGCTTGAACTCAGAGATCCACCTGCCTCTGCCTCTGCCTCCTGAGTGCTGGGATTAAATGCATGTGCCAACAATGGCTGGCTGAAATCTTTTGTCTTTTTAATGTTATCTCCTAAATGTATGTATTTGTTCACATGTAGCTGTGTTCCTATGTATGTGTGTTACGTATGAATGTTTTTACACATGCAAGTATCTATCATCTATGAAGGTATGTATGCATCTATGTATCTATGTAGCTGTGTATGCAAACATGTAAGTATCTGTTTGTCTATCTGCAAATAATAACAGGAAAAATGTAACAAATATGCTGGCAAGCTCACTTGTTCAACACAACCTATGCATTGATTAGAAAGTGTTATATAAATACGACAATGGATTATTTAATATCCTGACCATCACCATCATCACCAAACCACAAAGAGGCTGGAGTTTAGTTTCGTGTCCTGGGGAGAAAAGTATTTCTCTGTTTTTAAAGGAAGGTGATTCTCCAGGCAGTGTTGTGAGCTTACACCTCTAGCCATTTGGAAGGCAGGGGCACAGGGTCACTGGAGCCCAGGAGTTAAGAAACAATCCCGGGCAGCTCAAGCAGATCCATTTCTTAGAGAGAATGAATGAATTAAACAAAAAGAAAAATGGCCGTTTTGGCACCTCAGCATGCCGCTGGGAGACAAGGTTGTCTTATGCTTCATTCTCATTCTTCGCTTAGAATCATGACATTTCAAAGTTGGAAGAGATTTTTCTGAAACATCTGGCCCACATCCTCCCAATGCTATAAAATAAAAACCAGAGTGCTCAAGAGGAAAAGGGTTATACTCGCGATACAATGAGTTCTGGGTGAAAGGAGGGTTCTGCAGATTTCCCAGCTTCCACCATCTCTAGGGCTCTTTCTTCTCCTGGCGATTTTCTTTCTTTGTCTTACAGGTTCTTTTTATCTTCAGAACCCTTTCAGCAATTTGAGATCAATAAAGAGAGGCAGAAAAGGCCACAGCTGCCTACTGTAATATGTCTTTTTTCCCCTCCCTGTGAATTATTTTCACAACAGATCTTGTCTCTTATATTCTAACTAGTTTTCAGGCCTCATGAGAAGGTGCAGAGGTTAGGAAAAGAAATAAAAACCCGGGCATCCTAATATCTTAACTAGGCACTATCCCATCCTATCCGTTTCCATCTTAGTAGAGTAAATTGCTTGACCTGGAGCAGGAAGACCACGAGAAGAACTTACAGAGAAATAGGGGGACTCTAAGCCCAGAAGGTTCAGTGATTATTCTAGGCAACAAAGTTGCTGATAGAAATATATCAAAGACAGGGGTTACTGTAGAAAAAAATCACATGTAAAACGACATCTTAAGCAGGCAGCGTAAAGAGGAAGGTGTGTGGGTAATGGACAGACACCCCAGGGAGATGGAAAAGGTCACTGAGATGAAAATAACCTTGGGAACTGGGAATGACTGCTCCATTACCACAGACGGGAAGAAAACACCATGTCCAATCAGATGGAACAGATTGAAATGCGATTCCAGTCAAGTGTGAATGCCACTGAATGCATCCTGGAACTATTTGGGGAGCTGGCAGGAGAGGGGTCTACTCCCCCCATCTCTCAGCCCCCTATTGGACATCAGTATAGTCCAAGAGCAGGGACTTGTAAGGCTGTGATGTATACAAATATATCTCCATAGATCCTAAGTGAAGCAGGTGGAAAACTCTTTTCTATAGGGACATGATTGTTCTGCCGAAGTACAAAAGAGGAGCTCTACTATCCAGAGATTTGAAGTGAAGGGATACAAAGTCTGCCTCCAGAGGGGAAGATGGAAGAAGAGAACGATTGATCACTGCCTTTTATTGCTGGCTTCCCATGGTTGAGTGTTCACTGATAAGAATTGGTTTAACTCCAAGATGCTGTCTTGGAGACAATTACTGTTTTCTGCTAAAATACAACTCTAGCAGAAAACATTCATTTAAGTGATAACTGCCTAAATGCGTCAGTAGCGGGCATGTGTTTGCCGCATCATCTTCTCATCTTTGGTGTTACAAGAACCAAGAAGGAATAAGTAATAAGGAACAGAAATCATAAAACAAAGTATTTGATGGAAAATGACAAAAGAGAGAGCTGGTATTGGCCCTGGGGCTATCCAGGGAAGGCTGGTGCTGGAATTCTAAAGTACCACATAAAATAGTTTTCTATACTTTACTAGGTTATTCAGATTCTCGAGTTTAAATATTAACTACACTGCTTTCTTCTGGCTTTCTTTGCCATTCAAAGCAAGACCTTTTCATCATCCAGAAAAACCTTGCTGATTCTTTCTCTCTCCTTCTGTAGACTAGGGAACAGCCAAGAGCCAGGGTCTGCACCCACAGTTTTCTCGATTCCTTGCTTGGAAATTAAAACTACTTCTGCAACTCCTTTCTTCCTCTGACTTTATGCATGACTTATTTGTTCATTCACCTGATTATTGAGCCTATGAAACCTGTCAAGCTCAGTGCTGGCTACATGCACAGAATACAATGGACCACTGGGGAGATACAGTTCTTGTCTTCACAGAGCTGAAATCTAATAGGGAATATAGGGGAGCATGGTAAGGCCAGCTAGCAGACAGGAGATGAATATGCTGTACAGGAATAAACAGCTAAGCATCAAATTGAATGCTGTTGTGGGTTAAACTGGGTCCTCCACACCTCAAAGGTATGTATGTGTAAAGTGATATTGCTTGCAGATATAATCCAGTTGAATTAATTTTGGATTATCATGAATTATCCACCTTTTCCCCAGTGACTGGTGTTCTTGTAAGGACAAAGGTTCTGAGCCCCACAGACTTTCATTAAAGAAGGGGTTCATGTGAAGATGGAAGGCTGCTTTTCTGTCCTCTTAAAAAGGGATGAAGCGTACACCCACAACCACTAAGGCCTTAGATGTAACCTTATAGTGACTTGCAGTCAACAAGCCTTTGTGAGATGTACCCCCATGTTTGCTGGCCCCGATTTGATCCTGTCCTTTTAAAGCTTTCTCAGCAAGGATGTTATGCTTATTTCAATCCATGAAAGGTACTAAGTGATACAAACAGACTGAAGAAGTGACCCCTGTCTTTAAGTGATGACAATTTAATGTTGACACAAGTGACTTATGTGCATGAAACACCAAGAGAATATTACAAATTAGAATGTAATGAGGTGCTAAATTGAATGAGGCAGACTCTAAGACTATTTCACCACTCAGAAGAGGGGATGCTCTTGCTGGGCAGACATGACTAGGGAAGCTTCACGCTTAGATGAAACTCAGTTAGTAACTGAACCAAATGATAGTTGTGGAATTGTCTCTATTCTCAGGCATGGGGTTTGGGATGGATTGGAGTAAAGAGTTGACACCACAGCAACTTCACAGGGGTTCCAATCCATAGTAGCAGATACCACATTCCAGGAAAGTGCAACAGCATCCAACTGTACAAGTTTGAGGCACCTGATGTCAGTTCAAACAAACCATCCCTAGTCAGTACATGTGCACTGAAAGAAAATAAATTACAGATGGTAAATGGTTCCAAATTTGGGGGTCCAAACATCAAATTGAGTATTTTTCATGTCCCATCTCTCTGCTTCCTTTAAAATGTTTTCTCCCCATCAAAACAAGAAAGATGTGCAGTTTGAGGAATCATGCAGTTCTACGATATTTGGTTCAAAAATAGCAAGCTTTTTCCATCATCACTGGTTTCTTCCACCCCAACAGCAACTGCATTTACCTTTTTTAGCTGATTATTTTGGTATTTATCTCTAGTTCTATAAATAACAGGCGCTGCTGCTATTTCTTGTGTTTTCATTTTTTTAAATGCCCTGCTTAGTAACTTCTCACCACAGAAGGTGCAAAGCTGGGCTTTTTCTTTACCTTCCTACTCCACTCATACCTCCTCACCTTCCCCTGTGTTTTCCTGAGTCTACACTCACATCATTCATCCAGTTTGGCAGCATCATGCTTGATATAATACTCAGACATAAGCCATGTAGGGAATGATGACAACTTATTTACTTTTGAACATATGACTTGCATAGAATTTTTTTAAAGCATGGTGTGTGTGTGTGTGTGTGTGTGTTGCAAGCATGTGTATGATGGTGTGCTTGTCTAGTACACCTGTATACGTACTGTAGGAAGAGGATACTTGCTATCCCATTTTATCACTGTCTGTCTTATCCCCTTTGAGATAGGATCTCTCACGTAATCTATGTGTTTTGTTTGTTTTTGTAGGGTGACTGGCCAGTAAAATCCTGGCCATCATCCTGACTATAAGCCCCAATGTTAGGGTTACTAGCTTATATGGACGTGCTTGGATAATGATGATGATGATTGTGGGTGCTGGGGTTCCAAAGTCAAATCCCGAAGCTTAGTCAGTAAATGCTCTTATCCATGGAGTCAGCACCTTTAGAACCACCTTACATCTGTATTTAAATCTCCATATGCTAATTTTCCTGGAGATGATCTCTTTGGGTCAGTTTCTTGTCTTCCTTAATAACAGTCTACACATCCTTACACAAGTCATAGACGTCTCCAAGCCACCAGTTTGCCATCTATAAGGCAGTGATCATAATCCAAATTTATAGCATAATGGCATCAACGTGTGTCAGGGAAACACTACCAGGAGGGGACACAGGTGGCCAAGCAAAATTTGTTCACTTACTCCAGCCAGGGAGAAGCATACAGTGGGGTGACTGGTGTTTGAATCAAAGTGTGAGGAAGGGCTATGTGAGGTCCAGATTCAAAGGAACCCATTCACTCCTGTATTTGGTGCTGTCAGTGGGTGGGGACCTTTGAGATGTAGGGACCTTTAGATGTGTGGCCTAATGGGAGGTCTAGAGACTGGCTCCTCCCCTGTGCTTTGCAACCTTCACATGCTCCATGCACTGCAGTGACACATTGAGGTGATACAGTAAGGGGCCCTCACCAGAGCTGTGTCTATGAACTTCCAGAGTAGTGAGCTCCATACACCTCTTTTCTGTATAAACAAGATTCAAATAGTTTGGTGTGGCATTCAGTTGCTTGTATTTGGGTGCTGTCATGAAGCATTCTTGACTTTATTATTTTATCTAGCTTCACAAGTCAAAGTAGGGCCTTGAGCAGTATTTTTTTTCACCAAAAGAAGATATTTCACCAAAGAAGACATACAAATGGCAAAAAAGTCCGCAAGAAGATGTTCCATATCACTAATTACTAGGGACTGTAATTACTGTCATAGTAGATATCATTTCACACCAACCAGGATGGCTACTACTGAGGAAAAATCCAGAAGCAAGAGCTGGGGAGGTAGTAAAAAAAAAAAACCTAAAATCTTTGTGGGTTTCTGTGAAAACAGTATGGCAACTTATCAAGAATTTTAAACACATCGCTACTATGAGAGTCAGTGATTTTACCAGTAAGAGCAACCCCCAAAAGAGTCTTCAAACAGGTTACACAGCCGTGTCATCTGCAGAACTAGAAGGTGGTCCAATCTGAGTGTCCAGTGATGGACATGGGACTAACAAAGTGTGACACACAGAATATCCACAAAAGAAATTAATCATCCTAAAATGAAGGGAATTCTGTCCCCTGCTACAGCAGGATGGAACCTGAAGGCATTACATTAAGTGAACTATCAGTCACCCATGAAAGAACAAACATAGCAGGATTCTATTTATATGAGGCCCCAGAGTGGCCAAACTCAGAGAAAGAAATATAATGATGGCTGCCAGGAGCTAAGGGAGGTTAATGGGTGTCAAACTCTATTTTCAATCCTTTATGTCAATTTAAAAATCCATGGTAACTGCTTTCACATCCTGATAGAATCCCCAATATACCCTGAACTCCAAATCCATCCCACAAGGAATGTACACACATTTCCTGGGGTGGATGGAGCTATCCAGAAGATGGACGATTACACACAGTGTGAGCACAGAACGGTGTGCAAAGTATAGGCAAAATGATAGCGATCCTGATAGGTGCATTTTACCGCAGTTGAGAGGTGTGTGTTGGAATTCATATTGGCTGTGTTTGCTGGCATCAGACCTGTACAAGATCAAGCCAGCCAAAGGGGCCCTTGAAATCTCACCTTAGTTAAGGAGCTGAGCTATTGGCATTTGATGGCTACTGAGGGGAGGGGAGTCAGTTTTCTTTAGGAATCTCCAGTGGATGCCCCTATGCCCACACACATACTGGCAGCACTAAGTGGATTCAGTAGGTTTAAAACAGAGTGTATGAAATTAGAAGAGGAAAGTGGTTGGGGGCTTGGTTCTCATTTGGTCAAAACATGTGATATGAATCTTCAAAATTCTCAATACTTTTAAACAATAAATTGTAAAAAGTGTTTGTTTGTTTAGGGTGCATCTCAAGAGTTAAAAAACTGCCCATGATCCTGGGTTGATCTTCACTACTACAAAGAAATATGTGTTAAATTAAAAAATCCCACATTATATATTACATATATGAGGTACACTTTTGTATTCTATATTTATGTATAATTGTTACATGCCAACTGAACTTCAAAAACATTTTGAAAAATAAATAATATCAATAAAAATCTCTGCTTCAGTTGAATTTTCAAAATCTCTTTTCAAGATATTTAGGTGCATTAGGATATCATTTAATGATTTACACAAGTTTCAACAGCTATAGACAATGCTGTTTTACAGATTGAAAAATATAAAGCATATACTGTTCAGTTTTATGGTGTCAGAGTATCTGAACAACAGTTTGAATTCAAGTGAGTTTAGAGCCCACACTTTAAAAGTTGTACACATCCTTAAAGCTTGCTTATCAAATAGGACTGTGGAACTTCCATTGGAAAAATATACATATGCTGTAACTTAAGAAAATTTGAGACATTTTCAAGAAGAGACTAAGCTGTGTTCTTAAATGATTATTACGTATTATACAGGAAGTTGCCCTTTGAATAAAATGTGGAATGTTAAAGGGAATTTGGGAAGATTTGAGTTGTGTTTAAAAAAGGGCTAGGGCAGGAAACTGTTAAGGCATTGCATGCATTTAGCAGTCTCTGCTTTGCTGGGACATCGGTTCTTATGTACCCAGAGCTGGGGACAGAGATGGAGAGGCAGAAGATACACAGTGCTGATCGACCCTGGGATTTGTGTCAATATCCAGATTATTTGCTGAGGAGAAGCAGTTCTCTGCTGGCTGTCATTTTCCCACTGTGCATCTCCAAAGGAATTACCCGTCCATCTTCATTGTGTGCTTACAGGCACTGTGGTGCAAAAGCATTGCCCCAACTCTAGCCAGGCTGGAAATTGGTGGACTGACAAACTATTAATGTACTCGCGTTTATAATGCTTTTTACAAGGAGGAAAGATGAAAGAAACAGAAAGTCTCATTTCTACAACATTGCTGGGCAAGTCGGCAGCATCTTGGACCTGAGGGGTATATCCATTGCTAAATCTTGTCATGAGAGACTTTGTTCTGGAAGTTGGGGTGGGAATCTCTGGAATCTGAAATTCACACTGGAAAACTATGTATTTTTCCCTTCTTGAGGTTACTGCCACCACTTTCAGCTATGTGTTACAAGAACCAGTACTTCTCAACTTATGCAGGTGAAACGCAAAGATTCACACTATTCAACTGTGTATATCTCAATTTCAGCATTGGTGCAGCCCACCTTATTAAGAGAGGGAGAAGAAGAGGGAGAAGGAGGAGACTGGAGGGTTGGAAAGGGAGGGAGAAGGGGAGGAAGAGAAGTAAGAAAGGAAGACAAGGAGGCAAGGGGAGAGAGAAAGAGAGAGAGAGAGAGAGAGAGAGAGAGAGAGAGAGAGAGAGAGAGAGAGAGAGAGAGAGAGGAAGTCCTAGACTCTGAGAAATCTTGATGTATGTAGGCATAAGAAACTCACAAACAGAATGCTACATAAGAAGGAAGCTTAGAGATCTTTCAAGTCAATAACCAATAACATGTAGGTAAACTGAGGCCAAGAAAGACTAAAAGATTTGACAAGTCTTACACATGCTATGAGTCAGGGATAATGCCTATAGAAAGGTCAAGTTCTCTTTCTGAAACGAATTTTAGTCACTGGGGAAATAAGGTCAATAATCAACAAAAAAAGACTCCAGAAATTAAAAATCTGTGGAGTAAAGGTAGCAGTTACATGAGTGAAAAAAAGCTGCCTAAGAATGACTGAAAATCTTTTCCATCTGTACATGTAACAAAGATTGATGTCTACTATATACAAAGAACACAAAAATCTAAATAACAAGAAACTAAACAGATCCAGTCAATAAAAGGGCTAATTAGATACATAGAGAATTTGAAAAAGATGAAACGCAAGTAGCCAATAAACATATAAAAAAAAGCTCAGTCTTCCATGCCATCAAAGAAATCCAAATCAAAACTACATTGAGATGACATTTGACTCTAGTCAGAATGCTAGTCATTGAGAAAATAAACAACCACAAATGCTGACAAGGATGTGGACAACACTACTGGTGAGGATGTGAAGTAGTCCATCCTCTATGGAAATTAGTATGAAGGTTTTACAAAAGACCAAACTAGATCTACTACTGTGTTACCCAGCTTTTCCACACTAGGGTTATTGACACAAAGGACCCCCAGTTAACGTGCCACAGAGATATTTACACATTAACACTCCCTGCCATGTTATTCACAACAGTTAAACTATGGACAACCCTAGATGTTCAAGAAGAAAGGAACGGATACAGAAGACTTGATAATACATACATACATATATACATACATACATACATACATACATACATACATACATATGCATACACCTACACAAATATTTAGCCATAAAGAAGGATGAAGTTGTGCTGTTTGCAGAAAAGTGGATTACAACCAGAAATAATCATATTAAGTGAAGTCTCTGAAAGACAAAGATCCTATGTTGTTCCTCCTTTGTGGTTCCGAGATGTTACACAGTCCTAAAACAGCACACACATATGGAAAACTGAAAGCGGGATTGTCTAGAAAACAAAGAGGAAAATGGGATGGATTGCAGTTAGAAAAGGGGAACAGGGAGAATGGGGGTAGGATGAGAGCAGGGAGGGAGCAACGGGAGAAGGACAAGAGGAGTATGAAGAAGCAAGAAAAGGGGAGGGCTGAGGAGTCTGTGGGTGTGTTCAATGGAGAATACATACCTTTAAAACATAAAACATATAGACAAAGTCAAGTTCTCCAGCTTCTACTTTAGACTTTCCCCCTTGGGCAGATGCTTCCAAGATGGTAAGATATGCATGACATGGCATATAAAGAGTTTTAGGGCCCCTGAACTGCAATAAGAATCTCTCGAAGAGTGTGGTGTGAGTGGCCTAGAAGTCAAGGGTATTTTGTGACATCCACTTGGTGCTTTCAGCCCTTATAAACTACAACTCCTGGCCTTTGACAGCCAGCTTCCACTGTCTGTCTTACATCTCAATATGCCACACACATATTCTGAGGTTAACATCTGCTATGGGGAAGGTAGAGAAATAGTCTGTAGTTAGGAAGTTCTTTTGCAATTAGGGTTTAAGCACTAGGTTCTTTATTTTCCCATTGTGTGACCAACATTGACAAGTTGTCCAAATTCCTTGTGCCACAGTGTTCTCAGCTGCAAAAGGGCTGTGATGATAATTGTTGCTACACGAGATATGGTGGGAATTAAATAAATGCTCATAATGAAAAGTGCTCGTGTGCTCAGAATAGTAAGTAGCACGGAGGGAGAAAGGGTTGTGAGCTCACAGCCAAGTCCTGTATGGCTCTGCATTTTCCATTTGGAGGAAGTAGGAAAGCTCTCTCTGGCCAGCTCAGAGCATCCCCAAATCAGCCTACACTGCTCAGTGGACTCTCAATCCAAACAATGCAAATGCTGTATGAGCACAAGGAAGAAGTGAGAGATAGTTCCAAAAGGCTGGTCCAGGCATCTCAGGGGTGAGGAGAAGAACTGGAACCCAGTGACTCAGGTAGAAAAAATCCAAGTGGAGAAAGTGAGAGATACTTGATCCTAAGAAAAGTCAAAACATGCTGAAACCAAAAGTCAGCACCTCCCGTTGAAGGCTAGCCTCCTCGGACTGCCCTCCTCACCTGTAATCCACCCAGGCTCTTATGTTACTAGTGTGAATGCACATAAAGAATGTATTATAATGTCATCACTTACAGATGATCTATTATTATTTCAAGACACTTAAAAAGTAAAAGGAAAATTTAATATGTTTTACATATATCTAAATGCAAGTATATGAAAATATATCCTATTGTGTCTTCTTTCCATAAAGTTCTCCACTTTTTTTCTACCATATACAATGAAAAGCAATAAATACATCAAAGCAATGTGGTTATCAATGACATTTATCCTCTCAATAAATGTTTATTAATCATCAATTATGAATCTGCTACTAGGGCACAGCAGAGGAGCTAAAGCATGCAATGGAGCTAAGATAAAGGAGAGAAGACAAGGAGAGAAGTGAATCAACAATCCCATATATATTATATGCATCTATTATACATACATACATATACACACACACACACACACACATTGACTTTGGGAGAGGGAAGGGGTTAGAGAAGAAATCAGGCAGATGAAAAGAAAGAGGAGGGAGAACACAGAGTATCTGATAGCCTGAGCAGAGTACTACCCTTAGAGTACATAATTACTCCAAACTTCTCAGGATATCCTAAATGAAATTAGACTTCCATGGGTAAAGAAGCAAGAACATTCGTAGCACTTTAAATGAGACTTTCTCTCCCCAAACTAAATTTATAAAGAGAAAGTATTTCATTCCTCGTTATTTTAAAGGTTTATTGTGTGTGTATGAGTGTTTGACCTGCATGTGTATGTATATATATATATATATATATACATATATATATATATATATATATATATATATATATATATGCTCTGTGTGAGTTCCTGGTGCCTCTGTCTTCATAGTGAGAACTGTGCTGTTTCCTTAAGCAGCTCGTTTGCTTGTCTCACTAGTTTATTATGCACCTTGAAATCTATGTTTCCCTTTTTGCCTTGGCTGCCAGGAAGCTTAGACTTGCTTCCAATTTGTATCAAATAAAGGAATGCAGATTTACATATATGAACAACCATAATGCTTTTCTCCAAGACTTTTTTGTATGTTCTTGTGTCATCTAATTATAGTTGTAGAGTTTTTTAGAAATAAACGTTTTGAGGGAGCTTCAAGAGAAAGAAAGAAAGAAAATCAGGAAAGAAGAAAGTATAGGAGGAGAGATAGACAGAAGCACACACACATACGCACACAGGGGGAGAGAAAGGGGGGGAGGGAGGGAGGGAGGCAGGGAGAGAGAGGGAGACAGGGAACAGAAAGAGGAGGAGGAGGAGGAGCACTTTTTTTTCTTTTTGATACCAGACATGAATGTGTGTTCCATCCACCTCAATAAAGAAGCCACAAATAAGACGGGCAAGTATGTTTGTAGATCACCACATACAAACTGAAACTTTCAGACTGCAACATGTTGTCACTTAGAATGAACCAAGCTCTTGCTTTACAAAAGGGCTGGGACACATCCCATTTGCCCCATTGCAAACTTGGATCCCTTCCTCCATCTTTGAATGGCTTGTCTCTGCTGCTAAGGACTTTCTGAAAGGTTCCTGTCAGGGCCTCTTGCTTTCATTTCTAATGTTCAGCATGATGTTGCTGATGACTGTTTCAAGCCTCCATAAAGAACCAAACTTCAACTCTCTATGTGAGATAGGTAAGTCAGATCTTCTGGATAAGCATGTGCCTGTCTGTATATTTTATTCCTGTGCTGGCAAAAAAGTGCAAACCTGATATGATGATTTAAAGGGAGCCTCCTTTTTCCAGATGTAGGACCCTCTATTCTGCTGAAGCTGGCACCCAGATGTTTATCCAGATGAGTGATATCATAGGATTGGAAGTATACTGCTGTGTAGCAGTAGCACTAACTTGCTCTGGTAGAATGTCTGAGCTCAGCTGTGGGGAAGCAAATGTTTCAGGGGCTGGTTATATAAGTTCTGGAAACATCTCTCCAACTATACCCATATATCTGCTTGATTGGCATAGATGGAGGGTTAGAGCAGCTTGGCTGCAAAGGTGGTGAGAGTTTAGTACCATGCACTAAAGGATGCACTATAGTCATAGAAAATAATGACAGTTGACACATAAAGGTGAAACTTGTTCATTGCTTTTAGGAGGTTTTTGTATTGGGGAAAAACATTTTAGTTCCTGTATTTTATATCCAGTTTGTTTCTCCAAAACAGAGGCTTGTTGGGCAAGAAATGTGCACTGTGACTTTCCTAATGTCAGGCTTTGACAACATCAAGTCATCGGAACAATAAGAGGAGGGCAAGAAATAATGTTTTCTTGTTGTGGATGGGCTGAATATGTTGGAAGGCTTTTTTTTTTTTTGGTTTTTACAAGACAGGGTTTCTCTGTATTGTTTCGGAGGCTATTGGTCCAGCACGGCCTCGAACTCACAGGTTGGAAGGCTTTTTAACTAAGGAGATAAAAACCCAAAGAAGTCTGAACTGCTACATGATCTTAAGATGCCAGTGTCATTGCCAAGGGACCAACTTAAAAATATTCTGTGCAATTAACCAGCTAAACTTAACACACCCAAACACAGGGGCCCTGTGCGGGTGCTGTGATAACACCTGACAGATTCAGCCCCTTCCATCAAACTCGATTGAAAACACTCCAGCACTGCTCTGCACTATGCATCTTTGGTGTCAAACTCCATTTTCAATCCTTTACGTCAAATTTAAATTCATGGCAACCGCATTCAGATCTTGATAGAAGCCCCAATTTGCCCTGGACCCCAAATCCATTCCACCAGAAATATACACAGATGCAAGCGCACACGCACGTACTTCAGATGGGCAAGCTTTCATTTTAGCAAGCAGGAGTGAAGGACACTGAGTGACTACCCGCTTACTTTAGCTTTAGCCCGCCCCCAACAAGAGCCTGCTGGGAACAAGGCTACTATTCAATCAGGTTTTCACCCCTCTGTGGAGAAATCATATGAGCATGGTAGATTAATGGCCTTCTCGTTTAGTATGAAAACAGACCTTCATATTTTCAGTGGCATTTTCTCCTCTTGGTAAACCACTATCATTTTTTTTAAGTGAGCAGAGCAAATTGGTGTAACTGATGAAAAATGAATAATTTTGGTTCCAAACACATAGATCTGTTCTGTCCACCCAAATGATGAGCTCTTGATTTCTATACAAAGCCTACAAAAATTCTCTATTGACAACCTACAATCTGATACAGCGTCCAAAAGCAAAGAAGTCGCCCTGTGGACTATCACTAAGAAAACATTCTGGATGGCCCAGAGATAAGAACTGACCTCACTTATGGAAATAATTTTTGCTTGGGTATCCATACATTCATAAAAGGATGTCTTTTTAAAAGCTCACTTTTCTCTTTAATAATTGTCTGTTTTTCAAAAGCTATCAGCAGGTGCACCTTATTTCAAAAGCCTCTTGTCCTTCATAATACAATATTCATCACGATTACATAGTATGAAATAAAAAGTAGCAAAACACAAGCGAGGGTAGTTCAATTAAATGCAACATAATCTCTGCTGCAAAAAAAAAAAAGAAAAATAGTACTGTAACTAAAATCAGGTTCTGATGAAAGAAAAAAAGGAATATATTTCCACATATTTTTAATTATATAGAATTTCCTCAAACATGATTTTTCATAATATATTCCATTAAGTTAACATCATATTTGAAGAAAGAGCATTTTCCGATTTCATTTTAAGCCTGATTTTGAGCAATTACGGTGTCATTGTTCCACGGTAGAAAGGTTGAATTCATTTACTGTGTGGTTATGTTAGTTATGATTGATGTCTCTTCTCCAAATGATAAACCAATCACCCCGATGATGTAATGTCATTTTAAGAGTGCCATAATCACATTTCTCTCAAACTAGAAGCTCTGATGAGTTCTAATAAAGATTTATGGTAGATTAAAGGCCTTCATAATATCAACAATGGATTGCTCATTTGATGAGAGATTTGACTAGATAATTTAAAAAAAAGAATATGAGTTTGCTAAATATATCAGGCCTGGCTTTGAAGAAGGGCATGGGCCATCATAAGTAGCAGTCTATTGGTCCATTTGCTGAATGAATCATCCTAATATATTTAGGAGGTCCTTTGTAATTGGAGATGTTGAGACCGTTGGTAGCTTATATTCATGGATAGAGCCAAAGCAGTCTTTTGGGGGAGTATTCTTGGCATGCAAATCTCTCTCTTGCTTTTGATGAGCTGCATTGATGAACACAACAAGGGGCTAACTCAGAAGGCAGTGCCAAAGCTTTGGGTCAAGAGTAGATAAGGCTCAGGCCATGGATACTGAATCCTTAGGTAACTGTGCCCTCTTCTGTATACATTTGTTTGGGTGAACATTCCACAAAGTAGGAATCCAAAATAAGGCCTGGTTATTGTCATGCTTGCTCCAATTCTAAGACTTTGAGAGTGGGAGTTGAGACACAAAATCCTCCAAAGTGGAACAGAACCTCGTGTTCATCCCCTCTGTTGCGAGAACACGAAAATCCAAACAAGAGCTCTGAATTTAGAAGCTGTGTTTATCTCAGTGCCTCCCAATTCGCTCGTTAAATTCTAGTGAAGTGGTGCAAGTAAAGGGTCATAGAGAGGTCGTACCCCAAACACTTCAGTCTTGGCACGGTATTCGGTACTCATGTCAAGGGAACACATTTTAATCGCAAAACCATATAAAACAAGCAAGGAAGGCAAAGTCAGAAGCCAACGATAAAAAGCAAGGGAACTGAGAGGCACATGAATGGGGCATGTGAGGGTATCCAGGGTCACTTGGCTATGACCAGAATCATAGTAATACAAGATTCAATATTCCAGTGTCTCCCCACACTTCACCTTTGAGACACGCATAGCCACTGGCAAATTCCTCCCACAGAAGGAGGCCCAGAGACTGTTACAATCAGTAAAGCCTCCCCCCCCCAATAGCTGTGACCTTCAAAAGACGCATCTTAGAACTACCACACCACAAAGATGACAAATGCATTTCACCTTGTCGCTTCCCGCACCACCTTCTCCCAGCCTTTGTTTCAATAGTTGTCATTTTGCTGGAGGCTCACGAATGTCAAGCACAACACACCACACATTTCAGACACCACAGAGTTTCCTTACCACTGCTGGAGGCTTGCTGGGGCCCTGAGCATGCCCTGAGCAGGTATGAATTGGGGGAGAATTCCTCATCAGGATTGGTGTCCATGATCTGATGGGAGGTGTTGCTGTCTAGCAATGGCATCTGGCAGCTAACTGGTGGAGGATTATGGGAGCTAGGCAGCTGAGCAGATGGGAGGAGGCTAGACGAGGATGTAGGTGGAATGGGACGACCTGGGAAAGAGGACAGAGGGGTCAAAGGTCAGCAATGAGTGTCATGAGAGCATCCTAAGAAAGTCACATTGAAACCAGCTCACGATATAAAAATTTGTTTTTGATGAAGTGCTCCAGATGAGCTTTTTAATGGTTTGGATGTTTCTTCAGCAGCCCATATGCATACCACTGTTAGTATGATACTTGATACTTTAGTAATATACTTCAGGAAAGGGCATCCATTTGAATGAAATATATAGAGAAGTCTAGTTCCTTCTATCTCCTTTGCTATGATTCTAAGTCCTCCTCATCTCTCCCTAAATCATCTCCTTTCTGGGATGCCCATTTCTACTCTTGAGAAATTGCCCACCAACTCTACCATGACTCCATCTCTTCTCCACAGGAGTTAAGATGGCTTCTCATAGGTAGAAATCAGGTCATATCACCTTTGTACCCTCCAATGGCTTTTCATTGTATGGGGAAAGAAATCCAAACTCCCCACAACAATAGGCATGTCCTACCTTCTCTGGATGGGAGCTGCTCACTTACTCCCTTACACAGAAGGTACCCTTCCTATTTTCCATCTGGCTATTTATTCTCCAGTCAATTGGGCATTCTTACTTCTTGAACATGCCAAGCCACCCCACCTTTACAGGTTTTCATTCTCACCTTAATAGACACTCCTCCAGCCCTCTGCTTCTATCACCCGGCCAATATTCTCAAGACTTCTACTTCTCTTTAGTAAAGCTCTTCATGTTTACCTGCTTGAAACAAGAACTACTTTTTCTAGCCTATCTGCCCATTTAAATGTCCTCATAGACCTTATTATTACTTGTCACTCAGACTTGTATCCCCATGGAACAAACAAGGAGGCTGAAGTAAAAATCAAATCTTCTAGCTAAGGGTAGAAGGTGAAACCAGGTGGACAGGGCCCGTACTTCCACACCAGTGAGTTGATCTCTCATGGTATCATATGGTTTATTTGAATATCATGGCAGACTCCTGTGTGGCAAAGCATGGCGGTCCCATGCCATAAGGAGCAGCAACCAGGCCGGTAGAGTGGGTAGTAACCTGGAGCTGCCCGTGGGTAGAGAAGGTCCCTTTCACATCGGTGTCTATTGGAACCTCTTTCTCCATGGCAGCAGCCTCCTGACACTGACTTCTGAGCAATGGCAACTGCTAGGTGTTCATTACCAGCTGTATCCTTGTATCCAGGATCATTGTAGTTGGTGGATGGCTGGTTTGTTCAGAAGCAAACTAATGAAAATGACATAGAAGGAGCAGTCCATGAAGCTGGGGTGTGGAGGGAAGGGTAGGATGTTTGGAAAACAAACTTGAGATTTAGACAAACAATTCAATTCTGGGAAGTGTCTGTGCCTGAAGAATGGCATTTTCCTGAAGAACTACACACATAGAGGTATTTTCAGATATTCAGCTAGACACCGGCACTTGTTGCTACTATCATAACTCTATGTCCTGATTTATTATTAAGTGCATAACATAGTGCTCTAAATAGATGAGTAGTGTTCAATAAGTGCAAATGCAATTTGCTGGATCCTAAGGATTCTCCACCATCCATCCCTCAGATATCACCTGTAACGAAGAACCAGAGGGGTTCAGGTAATAAAATGAAGAGTGGTAGGATGCATTAGCATGGGATACTATAGGGGCAGAGGAAGTAGGGTTCAGGGTAGAAAAGGAAATAAGAATTCCTGAAAGAGTTGAAGCTTGAGCAAGTCTGAAGAAAATGCTCTCCGGTGAGAGAGCGTAGAACCAACAGTAGCAATGAGGCATCAAATTACTGTTCACATGTCACCCTTTGGAGGGGCAGAAGTGACTGACACAAAGTTGAGGAGATAAGATAGCTTTCCAGTTTAATGGTATTTATATCGTAAAATTTCTATGTCTCTAAGTATTTTCCTACGTGTATGTGCACATTCCCATGGAAGCCAGAGGAGGGTTGGAGATATCTTGTAGATGAACAGGAACTGACAAATGTGTGTGCTGATAACCAGACCTGGAAGAGCTGCTCCCAGCCACTGAGACACCTCTCCAGCTCTAAAGTTTAAATCTTAAGTGTCTTGACCAAAACATAACTGAAATGAATGTAAACTATTCCGGATATATTAATGGGTAAATGGAGTTTGATTTGAAGCATACACTACATTCACAGTTGTTGGGGAGCAATATAAGGCATGGCATTTTTGCCAGGTGCTCTGGACTGGGTGCTATGGAGTTTTATCAGAATCAATGCTAGCACTTAATCAATAATTCTCTCACAGATATAACAATAAAGCTGTAACTACCGTCATTGTAACTGCTATTGTTTATTACATGGTATCTATCTGCCACTCACTCACTTGGATCCTTTCTCTCTCTCTCTCTCTCTCTCTCTCTCTCTCTCTCTCTCTCTATATATATATATATATATATATATATATATATATATATATATATATATATATCCTCATCCTGGAATATCATCTCTCTTAATCCTCAAAACAACCTCATTAGGTTAGAATGACCATATATTCCCACAAAATGTGAGAATGGACTATTCTCATTCTATGGATGAGGAAACAGAAACAAAGAAGTAAAGTTCAACAGTCAGGAAAACATCAAGGGCAAGGCTTAAATTTGGCCTTGTCTTTCCCAAATCCACCCTGCATCTGCTCATGGTGCTTGCCCAAATAGCATGGTACTTTGGCAATGAAATTAATAATAACAGCCAGGCGTTGGTGGCGCACACCTTTAATCCCAGCACTTGGGAGGCAGAGGCAGGTGGATCTCTGTGAGTTCGAGGCCACCCTGGTCTACAGCGCGAGTTCCAGGACAGCCTCCAAAACAATACAGAGAAACCCTGTCTCGAAAAACCAAAAAATAAAAAATAAAAAAGAAAGAAAAGAAAATAATAACAACAATAATAAACAGTAATGATGTTTCATAAGGAGTAAGAGATTTATTTAAGAGAAATACTTTCAAGGTGCCTCCTCTCAACCCCAGGGTATCCTCCAGCTTTCCAATAGGGCTCATGTTTGAATAACCACACATGGCAGCTATCATCTGACAGAGTTCAAAGTTTTCCCTGTCATTTTCTTTTTTGAAATTTGTAGTGATGGTACCCTCCCCCTTCTTCTGACTGCAGATGGGTCCCTGTGACATCAGTGCTGACGTCCACTTAGCAGTAGGGTTCAGGTAGGAAGGGGTTTTTAAGTCACAATCAATAGGCTTGAAAGTGTGTGCTACTGAGGCGTATCTGAAGCTGGAGGTTGAAGAATAAGGACGGCTGGAAGCCGATTTTTTTTTAAATTCCTTTGAGCGACTGGGGTGGAACTAAGTTTTCAAGTGCAATTTTCAAGGAGCCTGACAGGATAGTTGTTGTGAAGTCATTCTCTGCACGAGCTTCTGGGAATTTTTTTCAGTGTGAATTCATTTCACACAGCACAGACAACAGAACTGTGTAATGTACACAAATACTGACAAGGGGAGAAGAATCCTAACATGGTGGAAGCTTTGGGGTTGCCTCGGGTGTCGTGACTATATGTCATAGCATCGGGTGGTTCTTGTTAGTTCTTGTTCCTCTGAACTCTTTGAGTTTGCTTTGCCATCTCTTCCATACTGCATTCTGGCTACCTATCACTACTTGGGAAATTTCAGGATCCCTGAGTCTTCCCTAAGTCAAACAGTGTGCTGGTCTCCATTTGTTAGGTCATTTGCTACGTGTGTTTACTTCGGCTACATTTGCTCCTGACTATTCCCATTGACAGAGACCATCTGTGTGGGTACAAACAGGTTCCAAAGTACAGGGCATAAAGCTGGAACTTACTTGGCCCCCTTTGTGGACTCTTTTTTTTTTTATAGCAAGACTTAGTATGGGTGGGCGGCTAACTCTAGCTTGACTCCCAGGTTATGTATGTCAAATCTCCTCATTCCCAATGGATTCTCCAGCTTCTTTGTGAATGAGTACAAAGTCCTCATCAAGTGTACAGAAAACACACACTGAACTGACTCATTACAGAGCAAAGAGGTACATGCAAAGGTAGCAATATGTCATTTAAGCTCCTATGGTCTCGCACATATATGAGTGTGTATGCACATGGTTTTCCAAGATCCCCCATGCAATTCAGACTCTGATTATCTGCATGATTGGATTCTCTGTAACATTAAGCATACAGACTAATTCAGTTGGCTAACATATCTGTTTCCAGACAAGCAAGATTTTGTATTGCTTTCTACTCATAAAAATTACGTTATAGCCAGACCTGTAGCCAGACAAAGCAATTCCATGAAGTGTATGATAGATGTTGTGGCTGCTGAAATGCCATGTAGAGAAGGATTCTAGTATGCCCTAGCTTCCAGTGGGAAGATAGTGATGTCATCAATTAGAAAACTCATAGACATGGATGAGGAGAGGTAGCAGATGTACAGAGCTTCTTTGCCATCCATGCTCCAGGCTCTCACTCTCCACCCACGGCAGTCATCCCTGAAAACTTCATCATACACCATCTGTGATGGAAGAATATTGCTCCAACTCCCATTGTGTCCATTATAGTGCCATTTTGTTGCTCACAGAGATTCAGATCCTGACTTTGAGACTTCATTCAACAAGTTCAGAAGACTACGGTTTCTTTTCATTCTCCCCAAACAATAAATAGTAACAGTGAAATTGATGCTCTGCCTGGCCATTTTAATATATTCACTAATTTATGACAGAGGGTGTGCTGGGAAGCAATTCCCCAAATTCACTTAAAACAACTGGTTCTTTTTCATTGGAAAGATTAATGGTGAACTAATATTAAAGTTTTCTATGTAGGCAATACATAATTGATTTATGTAGTGATGGGGTGTCAGGATATTTGGTGGAGTGGAGAGATATGCTTCAGACAGGAAAAAAAAAACAGTACTAGGAACAAAGAAATACAAATATAAATCCTATCAGCCACTCTGATAGTTACTTGTCATGTTGCTGTGACAAAATACACAACCAAAACCACTTAAGGAAGGGAGGCTGTATTTGTTCTCTTAATTAAAAGGGATGGGAAGTCAGGAAAGCAGGAGCTTGAGACAGTAGGTCACATTGTATCCACAGTCAGAGGCAAAGAGGAAGGTGTGCACAGATCCTGAAGCTGGCCATTCATAAAGGGTTGTTCGTCCCATCTCAATTACCTAAACTAAATAATCCCAGACAAAGAACATCTGAACTCACATTTGTCTCCAAGGTAAATCTAGAGCTCATTAGATTGGCAATGGCATCAACTGCTACACTTCTTACCAAGTCCACGTCGTATGTGATCTTACTTTGTGTTAGGAACGGAACTAAATAATTTCACATATACTTTCTCTTTTAACACTCACAAAACTTTCAATACCTAATTACATTCTAATTTCTTTCCTACTCACAGGTAAGAGAAGCTGAGACCAAATGTTGCCCCATTAGCTGTTGTAGAGCTATAGTTTGAACCCAAATCTTCTGATCTAAGCCTGGTATGGTTCATTCTACTGTTGCCTACAACATATATGAGTGGTGACCAAAGAGTGTACATTAGTGCTCTTCTGGCATGTATCACAGAGTTCACCCCCAAGGAGGTAGCTAACCCTAGGCAGAAGTAAGGCTTTTCAAAACCCAAAAATCCCCTGTGACATCATAAGTTCAAGGACTTAATAAAAATACTGTTCTTAAAAAATAGTGTTCTTTCTTAAAGTTGAGTTCAAAGACCATTTTTTTGATACAAGTAAAACAGCTGGCTGCAGTATTTAAATAAATGTCCTTAATGATGGTTTCCCATCCTTGCTGTCCATTTAGATGTTTCACTAAGCCATGTTTTTTTTCCACAGAAGGCTGAGGTTGAGTCTGGGGAAGAGTGAGACTTGAATGACCTTAGGCATCTTCCCATCAAGGGGAAGGAGAGATCCTGCCTGTGAATGAAGTCAAGGAAAGATGAGCAGGGATGTGAGATGTTGAAGAAAACTTGCTGATTTATGTTGGTAGAAACCCTGAGTTCAGGCAAGCCTGAAGCACTCGTGCCTCCAAACTTTTCAATATGCGAGTCAATTCATTCTTCATGGCAACCTCTTTTGCTCCTCTTTCAACCTAACTTTTGTTTTAACCTAACTCTTGTTGGCACTTAGAAGAAAAATTAGCCTTCTTCAAACTGATCATCAAGCTTAAGTGGGGAAAATGACGTGGCCAATGCCACAAAGCCACTTAGTGGAACTAGAAATAGATTCCAGGCATTCTGCCTCCAGAAAAAAAAATTTGCATGTTCTTTAGGCGGAGTCCCTTCCTGTTAAATAACAAGAAATGGAACATGGGGTCCTAGAGAAAGTATTTCTGGTGGGAAGCAACCAATGTGTTTGTAAGAACATTGCAGGTGTCAAGGAGTGTGGCGGAGAGGCAGCAGATGGCTGTCCACTTTCTTCCCAATCAAGCATGTGGATACAATTTCACTATGCTCAGCACTGCGAGAGACGCAAAAGCACCTAACTGGCACCACCATCTACACAATCACCATGATTTGGGGTAATTAATTTCTTTCTACATCTTAAATGTCTGTTTAAAGAACAAAGATAGTCGTATTCTCCTGCCATTGTATGACAATGTAGCCCAGGCTGGCCTTGAACTCTTGACTTTCTTGCCTCAGCCTCCTCAGTGCACAAATGATTTCAAGAACACAACCTCCACCACACCTGGCAGAAATTCTAATTCTAATTACAGAATGCAAAAGTGATATCTGATAAGTGGTACATCTCAGAGTTAAAATAGAGATATAGATTTTATTTTATATATTCTAATTTTACAATTATATTACATACTTAAATAAATTTATCTTCCTGGTTATGAATATTTACTACTAATCTCATGCTAGATCATTTCTCCTCTGGAGGAATGTTGCTACTACACAGAGATAATTCAATACTAATGTCTGAAGGTATTTGGTTATAGCAGTATTGGTGGGGGAATGGAGGCTTTTAGCATCTAGCGGGCAGAGGTCTGGGAGTCTGCTAACTACCTTTCAACTCCCAGGACAGTCCCTCGTAAGGAAGAATGGCCCACCCTCACATGCAGTGGTGCTGAGGCTGAAAAACCTGGAGTCAAATGTGTAGTCGGTTGGGATACATAATATGTTTCTAGTACATAATATGGTTCTAGTTAGTATTGCATTGGCTCCAATGTTTTTTTTCCAAGTGATAAGAATTGGTCAGATCTATGGGGTGTGACACTGGAGTATAGAACCTGCCTAACTTGCACAAGTCCCAATGTTTGATTCCCAAAACCAAAAAGGGGGTGACATGTACTGGAAGTGAAAAGTGCGATTCTATCTATTCTCCCTCATCCCCACGCTGACACCAAACAAATAAGTTTACATTGTTGGTGGGAATCAAACATGGGAGCTTAGGTATGTTTGAGAGAGGTGAGATTTGCCTGAAATGAGTGTAATTACACAGTTCCTGGTTATGTGCCCTTGCCCAAGAGATTTTCATTCTGACCTCTTAGTTTTCTCACTGGGGTAGCACTGGTCTAACTGGATTCACTATCTTCCATATTACGCTGTGGAAGTTTTGATTTTTTTTGTTTTTTACAGTATGAGATCTAATTGCCTGCTTCGCTCCCACTTCAATGAACTCACCAAAGCCCAGTTAAGCATTTTCTTGAAATGCTTCAAAAGAGGGTTCTGGCAAAACTCTCCCGCTTGTACGCAGGCTACTGTACTTAATTTATTGGAAGGGTGGCATGCCTTTGGACGGGCCGGGTTACACTGCCTCCTGCAGGAGCACCGGTACAAACTGCCTTCGCAGTTTGGGGTTGTGTGGACTTGGGTGTTGCTACTACATCTCACCAGGTTGTGTGTTTACACTTCACCCTTCCCAAGTAGCTCTGCACTTTAGGAGGTGTCAAATTCAGTGCAGGTTATGTAGATAGAGGTTAGTGTTCACTTGTGAAATATTTTCTGTAATTCCTTATACCATGTATTTCATATTCATGAGGTAAAATGTAATGAATCAGTGTAGCTTGCTCTTGGAAGGACGCAAACCTTTCCTATAGACAGGGATGTTGCTTTTATTAACATATTATGGATCTTCAGACACTTTCTTTTCAATGAATTTTTGAAGTTTTGTGTGTGTGTGTGTGTGTGTGTATGTATGTTTGTGTGTGATTGAATGTTGTGTATGGGTACCTGTTCAGGCCAGAAGAAGGTTTCAGGTCTTTTGGTACGGTAGCTACAGGATGTTGTGAGCTGGCCCATGTGTATACTGGGAAGTGAATTCAGATCTTCTACAAGAGCACCAAGTGTTCTTAACTGCTGAGCCATCTCTCTGGATCCTCAGCGAATGACTGCCCATCACTTACACAGCACTGCTCTGATTCATACTTACATTGATTAATTTTGTGTGTGTACTAGGGGCCATTTGCTGTGTCATGCATGTAGAAGTTGTATGTGGAAGTTAGAGGACCACCTTTAAGAGTTGGTTCATCATGTGAATCCTGGGGATTGGGTCCCAGGGATTGAACTCAGGTTATCAGGCTTGACAGCAAGTACTTCTCCTTACTGAGCATTCTTTCAGGCCTCTTGTTATAAATCTTGCATAGAACTCCCGCTTAACTTATAACTTAACTGCAGCAAAGTCATGTGTTAAGGAATCTGTATATTTCCTTCCTTTTCTCTCTCACTGTTCATATAACATCTTCTCTTCTTAAGTCAGTGATCTCAATATCCACTCCAAACCCCCTAAAGACTCTGAGCTTGGACAACCCTTTTTTTCCAAGACAGGGTTTCTCTGTACTATTTTGGAGCCTATCCTGGAACTCGATCTGTAGACCAGGCTGGCCTCGAACTCACAGAGATCTGCCTGCCTCTGCCTCCAGAGTGCTGGGATTAAAGGCGTGTGCCACCAACGTCCAGCCGCATGGACAACCTTTTTACCCGTACGTTTTCATCATCTCACTCGCTGGCATCTGACACATAATCTTATTACTGTTCTTGCAGTACACTAGCCTATGTATTTGTCTAATGCCTGATCTTTCATGAGACCCTGAGTAACACTGAATCGAGACAGTTGATTATTCTTTCTGTGTCCTAGTGCCCAGCCTAAAGCTGTACATAACAAATTGCACCATGATTGGTCAATTATAACTCTTTACTTTGCAAAACCTTAACAGATTTATATCAATGTTCTTGGTGTTCACTTCACTATTGGGCACTGTAGCTATTTATCTTTGGTTTTAGGCACTTAAAAAAGAAGTCGCGTCTAGTTGTTACAATAATGTAGGAATGACACTAACAGAGTTGGCTCTGATCTTAAATGTGTGTTACCTATTTAAAACCCAGTGACTTGGAATATCATGCCACCTCTTCATGTGGGTGGTGCAGTGTCCTTCTAAGCAGATTGTGAATAACATGCAGAAGGCAACAGACACACTGAATGGTGTCTCTGCCTTGCCTAAACCAATTCAACATCATCACAGTCAAAGACAGTTAGTGGGAAGAAAATTCTACAGAAAGGTTAAAAATCCCCTAGGTCCATGCCGAAGACTAATTTCTGAAAGTTCTGCCAACAAGCATCTTTCATTTCATTCTAATGCATCATTTATTTTAGTGTCATCTTCCTGAGGAGTCCAAGTGAAATGGGAATGTGACAACAATGCTGCCAATTCCCGAGATCAATTAAGATCTTCTGATACACAAGGTGTAAGCTCTCGGCTCTTAATACATATTTGTATATTTAACCTCATAAGAAACTTTTGGGGCAGGCAACACCCCATTCTGTTTTAAGGATGAGGCAGTTGAACTACATGGGGTTATGAGTTGAAAGTGAGGAAGAAATTGAACTCAGATATTCATGCTTCAGGGCTCACACCATCGTTCAGAGGAAATGATAGACTTTAATGAATCTTTATTTAAAGACTGGCATAAAGTACCAGTTGCTGGAATGATATTATAATTGGTATCGAGCCATACTGAAGTTCAAATCTCAGTTTTCTCACTGACTTCCTGGGTGACTTTGGACAAGTACCCTATTTTTTTTTTATGTGCTCAACTGTTGATAAACAAAATGTGTGTAAACATTCCTCACTAGTTATTATAAGGATTAACTGAGACATTTATGTGAACTTTCTGAAGTAAATGGTAAGTATTATTATCATGCATAAAGGGAAGGAGATAGATGTAGTACTTCCCTTTCAGGACCCTTTGAGGATTAAATCATAACATATATGAAAGTACACTGCAAATGTTAAAGTGCTCTACAAATGGTAATGGCTTTCACTCCCATTATTGGATGCATTTCTTTTCCAAGGCTTTGTCTGCAGATAGCAAACAGTTCTCATCCGTATGTCTGTGTTTTGCTATGTGCTTTAGGGACAGCAAAGATAAAACATGAGCTCTGGGCAGCAGATACATGAACTATTTCATCTTTTGTCTGCCAACATTCACACAGTCTGCCTATTCCTTGTTGGATGGTCCTTAATAAGATGGTAAAGATTAGATGTCTTGAGACTCTACCTACCAACAGTCAAAAAAAAAAACCTCTCCAAGATAGAGAAAGACTGGAGTCTCAGCTACAGTGTAGCCCATACCAGAGTGGAAGAGACTAACAGTCATTACAGGGCTTGAACATGGAGTACTGACAATGTGCTAGGAAATACTGTTAGTATATTTCTTGGCTGGCAATCTATATAATCCTCTCATCATTACTATGTGGCGGGTACCACTATTATTCCTGTTTTATAGGAGTAAACTGAGGCTTGTAGACATCCAGGGGTATGAAAAAAAATCATACAGTAAATAATGAGTGAAACTAAGGTGACAATGACTGCATGGTGTCCTTCATTGGTAGAGATATAGAGCAAGAAGAGCCATGGATTTCATGTAGGCTGAGGCAGGGTGTGTGGCTGGAAAGGCTGCCAGTGTGGAGGTGACTTAGTGGTCTGCAGTGAGTTCTCCTCCTAGCTTTAAATCCCATCATCTTTAAATATGATTCTGCATATCTAACACACATGGTCTGCTGATTAACTTTTTGTCCCCTAACCAACCTGATACATGCTTGGGTAACCTGGGAAGAAGGGACCTTGACTTAGAAAATGTCTCTATAAGATTGGCCAGTAGGGAAGTCTGGGAGAGTATTTTTTAATTAATAATTGATATATGTGGGCTAAATCTACTATGGGTGGCGTCACCCATGGGCAGGTGGTCTTGAGTTGAATTAGAGAGCAGACTGAGCAGCTATGAGGAATAAGGCAGCAAGCAGCATTCCTCCATGCCCTCTCCTTCAGCTCCTGCCTTGAGTTTCTGCCCTGACTTCCCTTTATCATGAACCATGATCAAGACATGCAAGCCAAATAAACCTTTTCCTACTCCATTTTGATTTTGGTCATGGTGTTTATCACAGTAATAGAGAGCAAATTCAAACCCATGGGAATCAATAATTAGATTGGCTTTCAATGAGACTTTGCATCCTAGCAGGCATATATCAACTGAATTCTCACCTAAGCATGGCTTAATATTTTTTTTTCAGAAACCACCGAATGAGGCTTCAAACTTTTTCATTGTGTTTCTGTGGGGGCCTTGATTCCAAAAGGCTCATTATAAACACTCTCTAGGAATACTACATATCAGTGCAGACAGCTTGGAGTCCTGAGCATTTTTTGGAAGGCAACCTTTTACAAATGGAAAGCTGTAACAGGAAAGAAGAGGAGAATGAGTGCCATACTTGGAGGCAGATGGCCATGCTCACTATGCATCAGCTGCATGGTCACTCAGCCTCTAGCCTGGGTATGAAATGACCAATTTGTATATGAGCTAGTATGCTGGCTAGTTGTGGTTGAAAATATGTGACCATAAAGGGGCTTCTTAGACTTTTCATGAATTGGTCACTGGATCCTGGTGTCTAAGCTCAGCTCAGGAGAAGGTGTGTGTGTGTGTGTGTGTGTGTGTGTGTGTGTGTGTGTGTACATGTGAGCACATACCCTAAATTGACCAGTGTCAGCAAAATTAATATGCACCCCCAGGCATTGTTGGATAAGGCGCTATTTTCATAAAAAATGCCTTCCTCGCCTTTTACAAGCCTGTTTGAAGACCTGCAGTGCATACTGGCTACAACTCAAAGCCCATCTAATGAAAGCACCTCCACTGTCAGCAATGTTAATGTCACTTTAAAGAGTGTGAAATGTTGCTAAATGTGTCAGGAAACAATTAGATAACATAAGAGGCATGTTTTCTCAGCGCACAGAGGGTTATATTATGCAGGCAAGAGATAAATGCAAAGTTTTCTGAGCTCCAGTGCATTCGGCACTCTCCCTCTCTCTCTCTCTCTCTCTGTCTCTTTAATCCAACAGAGAAATTGTTTGGCAAGAGTAAGCCCTGTTTCAAATACTTGGAGAAGGGAGAAAGGCCCGCTTTGCCTCTGAGTGCTGTCGGTTGAGCCCTGTGCTATCAGGCTCTGCGAGATACAAACAGTCTTCCACTCAAATTAAATGTGTGCCCTCCTAATTAGCATTATAAATATAGGTTTCTCTGAGCCAGAGTTGATAAAATTACAGTGCTGGCCTGGAAGGGAACCCGCAGCTCTCCTATGTGGAAACAATGGCTATAGTGTGTGCATGGTTAGAACAATGCCCTCAGAGTCTGCCCCTATCTTCAGAGGTCAGCCTGGGAAAAGAAGGTAAATGCCAAGTGGGCTGACATTATGACAGCCATTCGGGCCCAGATGCAATCTGGTCTTTGAATGGCACGATGTAAAGCTTGGCTCCTGTACTCCTGGGAGAAGGGATCTCACTGCACAGCTTCTTTGTAGAGTTTTTGTCATCCCTACCACCTGTGGGGTTCTGAATTGAGCCTCAAAGCCACAGGCAAGAGCTGGCTACAAGTACAGAGCTTTCTGGCCACCACCCCAGCACTGCTCTCTACGGTACTGAAATAAAAATCACTAACATAGGACCAGGAGCATCTTCCATTCCTAACCCTGCAAGGCATTTGCCTGCTATCTGGGAGCCTTTTTGAGTCAGGGAGTAATGAAGTTGAAAGTGAAAGAAAGAAGGAATCAAATAGAGAGAGACATGGGCAGAGACTGCGGTGGGCACAACCAATGAATGATTGCCAGGAGGCAAAGCGGGGAGAGGGATTGTTTGGACATTATGTTCAGGTAATCACAGTGGCCAAGCCAGATGCAACTTCCAAGCATGGTGGAGATTCTGGAAAGCCTCAGTGAGCGAGGAATCTGTGATCCAGGAGGCATAATGGCTTGTATGTGCAATTAGAAAACGTCATTATGGCAGAGGTAAAGAGACTGAAGAGTCAGCATCTATTGACACATGTGAAATACACATTTTCCTTCTTATGGAAACAAGGCCATCTTTTACACATGCAGAACAAAGGCTATGTTGGACGGTGCCTTACACATGTTTCACAAGTGGTTCTGCTATTAAGTCTTGAATTTGGGGCTACAGCTGACCTTCTGCTCACTCCCTCTGCAATTCTTTCATTTAGAATAGCTTTTGATCTAGTATTCTTTCCCAGAGGTAAGGGAGGTAAATCATAGAAAGAGCTACAGAAAGTCAAAGAACTCTGTGTACAAACCCCATCAAATACTAATTCCAGCAGGAAACTTCAATGCAGCTAACTGACCAAACACTTCACTTTGTGATGATAACATTGTGGTTCAGCAAAAAAGGAATGGCTTGCTCTATACCACACAGCAATCCAGCTTCTAATAACATTCCTCTCGGATATTCAAGTTTGAGGACAAGGAGAAAACCCAAATTTTATACCAAGACAAAGAAAATATGGCTTCCCAACAAATCACATAATCAAGTCAGAATTCTACAGTCTTAATGTAGAATGTATAAAACAGGTACCATTTCCTTATATGCATGTAACATTATATTTTTATTGGCCAAACAATGCTCTTTGAAATACTGGATTTTCTCAGGATGCACACTTATGTCTCATGAAAGAAGAGTTCCATAATGAAGTAGTTCATGCAATGGGAGACAGGAGGAGGAGCTGGCATATGAAGGACACCCCGAGAGCACACCATGCTAGCATGAGCACATCAGGGCTGCCTGATCCTTTTCATTCCCAGCTGATGATGTCTTTAGAGCCTGGATACGACACTGAGTTGCCCAGGGGAGGAAATTAAGATGGATGTGGACACTAGACATAAGGTTAAAGGCTGGGCAGCTCTTGATCTTGGAAAAGAGTTAGGGGAAGGTACAGAAATCCTCAGATAATTGAGTCATGACCCAGGGAAAAAGAAATGGACTTCTACAAGTCAGCTTAGCTGTCACAACTAGAAATGATGAAAGTTAAGGAAGACAGATTAAGCTCTATATATTCTGTATTTATATAGGTCTCCCCACCAAGAGATTTTCCCAGTGTGAGGGAATCCCTAGGGCCATTATCCACCTTCTTGATCATTCACTCTGCACACACTTATTGAATAACTATTGTCCCCCTGCCTCTATTCTAGTTGGCTGCCGAAAAGACCAAAGATCATTTAGAAGATGGCTCAAAAGTAAACCACTTGCTCAGGTATTTTCCCAACAGAAGTCAGAGATGTATTTTTCTTCCAGTCCTCTGATTATCTGAAAAAAAATTCATTCCCGGATGAAAATTAAGACCCATATAGATTTATTCACCCTTAGAGGACTTAACTTTATTTAAAGAAAACATGTCACTATGTTGAAACTTAGGCTCAAATTAATTATAACAATTTTAATATTTGGCCATCCTGAGTATCATGATTCCTACTTGATCGGTTTCCAGAGCTAAATGAGAGTCTATAACCATTCTCGATGTAATAACACTTTTTTGCTTTTATGGCTGCTTTCATCTGTGAATCTCAAAGCATGGTGCAAACAGTAATTAACATTCACCTGTGAGGTAAGGATTCATTCTTTGCCTCAGTTGGCAAGGGGAGGGAGAAGGTGTGCAATGCCTAGGGAGAAACTAGAATCGTGGGCTCCTAGCCCCACCAGACTTTCCTGTGATCTCAGTAGACTAGTCATGCTGTTTGCAAAGAGAAGTGTTGGCAGATGTGTACATAAATGAAAATAACTTCTACCCAGCTAAGAGTGATTGTGCCGAAGATAAAGAACACTGGGGAATTTCCCCATAAGTTAGCCAATCTAAGAGGTTTCACAAACACTTTCCCTTTTCTTCCTCCCTTTCTTCTGCCCTTTCCTTACCTTCCCCCTTCCTTCCTTCCTTTCTCTCTTTTTCCTCTGGCCTCTTTCCCCTTCCCTTTCTTTCTTTATTCTGTCTTTTCAATAAACAGTCTTTGACAGCCTAATACGCTATCCTCAATGGTGTGGATTAGGGCTGTGAGATTTAAAAAATAAGCAAACAAATTTTTGTTTACTTGGGGCTTATATTCTGGAGGAAAGCAAAAATAAAAATAAATAAATACTACTAAGATAAAATAAAGATAAGAATGCAGTTTTGGCCTGATTTCTCTGTATCTTGCCATACAGGTGCATCTTGTCTTCAGGAATGGATTGTTAGCAAACAACTCTGGTGGGCAATGGAGAGGAATAAGGAAATATCTTGTTTTGTGTGGCTCTGATACATGCAGGGTCAACAACTCATAAGGAAGTATTCCACACTTGGCCCTTGGATTTTGTTTAATAACCTCTGGCTTTTAGGAACAGTCATATCCATTTAGGCATGATGATAGCTCCTTTCTCGTTCTTTTTAAACTTGTACTTTAAATTGGTTTACAAGGTAGTTGGATTCCGTATGGTATTTTCATCCTTCATTTTGGTTAACTCACTCGCAATTCCTTCTAATCAACTCCATCCGCTACTCCCATCCGTGCTTAAACTTTTTCCCTTCAGCATTACTTCTCTCTACTTTCCTTTTACCTATGTTCTAATATCCCCACTTTCTTAAGGCATCCCCCACACGCATGGCCCTCTTCTAGTTTCCTAGGAATTATAGTATTCCAGGTTACAAATATAAATCTGGAGATTTGAAGCTAGAGTCCACATATGAGATAGAGGCAACATTTATCTTTCTGTGCTTATGCTCAGTATAATTTGTTTCCTGCCTTCCATAGTGTCAGAAGGTGTTAGAGAAGAAAGGACATCAATGCCTTACCCATCTGTGAACCTTGTGAGTTATAATAACAACTTGCCAAACAAGAGGTATGCACTGATGCAATAGTGGCGTGGTAGTTATGGTGACGACCAACTGCTCTATGATTGGATTTGAGACTGTCTGCATAGGAGAGAATATATGACTGATACTGTATGGCTGAGGAGATCATAGGCCCTAGGTAGAAAACTTAGTGCTCTGAGCTGACTTTTGTGTCAAACTGCTTCTAAATGTTTAAGTTTATACACATAGACAAAAGCCATGCTCAGTCTTAATTACAGAAGCTCCTCATTTCAAGGAACTATGGTAAACACAGTCACATACATGAACTTATGCAGCTGTGACTGCATGCTTAAGACCTATGCAAGACTGAGCCAGACAAAAATCCTAGCATAGATGGAGAAAGAGGTCATGGTATTTCATAGCTAGCTGAGGAGTTATGGGCAATTGATTGCTAATAGGAAGGGGAGAATCAGTTTTCTTCAGGGATGTAACCCTTGAGAGCTACTCATGCTCTAGTGGGGGACTCTGCCCCCCAGGGAGCCCTGCATCCATACACATATAGGCAACACCAATGGACCTAGTGAGTTTTTAAAGAGAATACATGAAATTGGGAGAGAATCAAGTAGAGGGATAAGGGAAGAGTTAGAGAAAAGGAAATGGGGATGAATTTGACCAAAGCACATTGTATACATGTATGAAATTCTTAAAGAATATAAAGGAAACAAAATGAATTGGTGATTGACAATCATAAAGACAATGAGAGCCAGAAGATAGGGGGAAACTATGTGGAATTCTATCTTCTGCTCTCCTGGGCATGACAACTCCTGATCTCATAGCAGCAGTGGTTACTTGCATGCCCATACTAGATTGTCTGTGATTACTCAGATATCAGTCAAGGAGAGGCTCATGTTGCCATTCTCCACCTTGATGAATTTTTGAATCCTGGTGGGTTTGGAAGAGAGTTTAGTCATTGTCTTCAGTTGTGTACTTATACGGACTCATTAGTCTTCAAAGGATAGTTAGAAACCCGTGGTCATACAGAAGGCCCTAGTTAAACTCAATGTGTCACAATATAAAACAAAAACACAGGAATGTGAGAAAGAGACTTCTAAGGAAGAGGGGAATTGATGGGGGTGGGCAGGATATAGGAAAGGATAGAGTGACAAGAGTCATTGGAATTCATTATGTACATGTATGAAATGAGCAAGAAAAACATAATAGAAATTACAAAAATATATAGGATAGGGTTACATTTACATGATAATTGAGTTAAAAATAAAACAAAATGCTCTATATTTATAAGTATATATAAACAACACTCGCATAAACTTATATGGTTCTAGGAGAAAACAGAGAGGTACAGAAAATGGCCAAATAGGTCATGAGTTGAGTGCTACTTAATTCTGGGCCTTCAAAGAAGACCTTCTAGTTCAGAAGCATTAATCCTGAGACCATGTGGAAGAGAGGGTAGGAGCCAGACTGTTGGTTTGAAACATGTTTTAGACAGAAAAGAGCACAGGTTCTGGGATGGTTGCATGCTTGTGTTCCAGTAAGGGCACGTAGGCCAGCAAGGCTGGGCCTAAATAAGAAACGAAGAGAGGGAGGCTTCAGGAGCCATTGTGAGATCTTTGGCTTTTACCCTGGGTGACATGGAAGCTGCTAGAGGCTTCTGAGGCAAGAGTGTCATAATTTGATGTACAGTTCAGCAGGTTCACAGTGGTTGCTTGTGTTGAGAAGAGGCCAGGAGGTGAGTACAGCGATCCAGGTGTGAGATGACTGGGGCATGGCCTGGGGTGGTGGTGGCGATGACCGAAGTGTCAAGGGTCAGAATATGGATACATTTTTAAAGGTACAGTCAATACATTTTGCTGATGGATGAATGTGGGTGTGAGAGAAGGGAGCCTGAGAGGACACATGAATAAACATGGCTGAAGAGGTTAATTCCTACTCAGTTTCTGCAACCATTTCATACTTGCTTTAGACATATCTCCGTGGGAAAGCACTCCAAATATTGGCAAATATTTGCAATTGCTGCCTAGAAATTCTTTGAAAATCATGCTCCAGGAAGGAGTTACCAACCAAAAGGACTTTTGGCTGTTATAGAACAGACTCAACGAGGCCAACTTAAGGAAATTTAAGAAATTCTAAAGCGAGAGAGTTCAACATTTGTCTTTGTCTAGGTGACAGTGTTCATGCCCCAGAGTTAGCAGCTCTCATCAAACACAAGTGAATAACTCCGAACACAAGCCATTTCCCCAGCAAACTCATATTCACATGTGGTATAGAGTAGTAAATTAATTTTGGTCCTCTTCTCTGATTTCTCCTTTAACTTGACCTGATTTTCTTGCAAGCCCCAGGCAGAGTTAATTTGTAGGGAGGGGTATGTGTAGATATTAAGGAACATGTATTTGTGAGTGTGCATGAATAGATGGGAATCTTTGCTGAAATATTAATACAGCACCTTTTTATTATTATTTATAGGAGAACTGTGTCTGCGGGGTGTTTAAAAGAAAAAGAAAATGGAAGATAGGTGATGGGAAATTATTTTTTCGCATTCATACCCTTTGGTTGACATATAAATAATACAAATGGAATGGTAAACAGCATTACTGCTACAATTATTGAATAAGTAGAACTGTAGACTCTCACAGTACTATGTTCCCAGTAGTTTTCAAGATAGGGGAAGAAGCTATTTATATAAAGATTAATACCTAGATTTTTTTTACTACTTGAATTTTGCTGCTGTTATTTTATTAAAGATCTGGAGGAAGTATTTCTAAAAGTCGAAATTCTAAAGCTTGGAGAGGAAACAGCCACAGCAAATAAACAGCTTCAATCTATACAGAACAAGTGAAAAGAAAATCATGTGCAGAATGAAAAGCTAGTTTTTTTTTGAGTGACCTGCCATTCTAGAAAGACACACAGTATTAATGGTGTAGGAAGTGTTTAAACCTTTCCAGAGAAACATGCCAAGTCCTGTAGGGAAATGCAAACATTTGCCTTAAAAGTGAAACAGAGGAGACATCCCCACAAAACCACATCACAACCGCCTCCTTGAAAGGATGTAATGAGTGAAAATCTCCTCTTCTCAAGGCGAGTCTCCAATAAAATGGATGCCTCACCCCAGAAGCTCCCAAAGGGTTATGGAACCTTATTTATTTAAATTGGTTGACTGTCCCCTGAGAGTTCTGCCAATGGGGTGATGAGAAACTCATTAGTGCTATTTTATTTTTAAATTCCACACAGCAGTCTCAGAACACAATCTCTTCCTTTATTTTCTTTCTGTTTGCATTGTGCATGTGGTGTGTGTGCCCATGTGTGTGTGGCTGTGTGTGTCCATGTGGCTCACTTAAGGAGAGGCCAGAGATGGTGACTGAGTGTCTTCTCTACCTTGCAATGCAGGTCTCTCTCATCAAACTGGGAGCTCTCCAGTTGGTTAGGCTGCCTGGCCAGTGAACTGCAACAGTGCTGGGGTTACAGGTTTTGCTGCAACAGTACCTAGCTATGTGTGTGTGGGGGGGGGGAGGCAGTGGGTGCTGATGGTCATAACTTAGGTCCTCAGACTTGAACAACAAGCATTTACTCACTGAGCCATCTCCCCATGCCAATGACTTTCTTAAGGTCTTAAAATTGTAACCCACACTTGGCTGTCTTTTGCCTCTAAGTGAGTACAGGAAACCACAGACCCAGTTATTCAGGCAGAAGCTTCCCTCTTTTAGTTTTCCTGAACTACTTTGTGGGTAAAGAATCTAGTTTACAATGGTGCAAAATTTGACCTTCAATGGCCTGCTTGTGTTCTATCAGATCTAGTTCTGCATTTCCTCAAATTATATGAAGGATGCACACAACTTCAAACTCCTCACTAAAAAGACATATAAAAGAACCAATCATGCAGATTTGCTTATACAGTAGAGACAAGAAAACAAAAACAAAACCGGGGGAAAAAAGGCATCAATGACTATTAAGCCTAGATCTAAAGAGATCAATGCCCAGGCTAACAATTGGGTGCTGTCAAACGTTAAAACCACTAAATTCTCATCTTGTTAAATCATTTGATGGCCTTTTCTTCTTTAGTTAAATAGGGATAAATAATAAAAAACAATTTACAACTAAAAGATGCTAGCGTTTTGCAGCTGCTGAATGTCTTTTGGGGAGATTAGATTCTATAATGAGGAGATATAACCATCATTTTATAAAAGCTGCTGGCGTCTTGGGAAAAAAACACCACAGAATACGATTAGAAAAAAGCCCTTCTTTTGTGAACCTATTACAGTCATGCGCCAATTGCTTGGCATATGCTTAATGATATCTTCATAGCTGAAGAACCATCATTTGTTACTGTAAATCTTGACATAACAGATTAAGTTCAATTGTGCTTTTATTAGTTCCACTTTTGACTTAAGTAGTTTAAACTCCCCAAACCCTACAAAAGTTGAAAACAAGCCAACGACCTATAATTTTAACAAAGATATGTATATATTTTCCAATAGCTTAATTGGAAGCCTTTCTCAATTAATTTAAATATCATTTCAAGCATCCCCTGCTGATGGTTCTCTATTAGGTTTATCAACGCTGTGTTAATAGGGGGATGAAAATTATGGAGTGGGGGAAATTCCATGTGTAGCATAGATATGGGCAATAAACAGCTAATAGTAGCATTCTCCATAAGCTTTCAAAAATCATAATGTCAATTAAAACAGCATCAGTTGATATAACTCCAACATCTCTGAAGGAGACAATGATTCTTTGACTTCTTACATGGGAGAAACATAAAAAGGAGGCAAAGCCAGCCTTTTCTACTTCCTTTTCTGATTCTCAGTTCCTTCCCAAACCTTGACCTGTGTAGTCCTTAGCTGTCCCGGGTGGAAATACAGCCAGATGTTTACCATAGCATGCTTTTGTTGACACTGTTTCCCATAAAGACAGAAAAGTCTTTCATCATAGCTGAAGCCTTGGAGCATTTGTTTTTCATGGTCCAATGCTTACCTAACTAGCTCCAATATCAGAATTTCCCAAGGTTCAAACTGGAAGCCTTTAAAACATGCATCTTGTGCTTGTCCCACAAACATGATGATGAACTGAGTTTTATCCCTTGGACCAATACAGTACCAGGAGAAATCTGGCTCCCAAAAGTCATCCTCTCGCCTCCACATTAGCACCATGGTACTTGTAAGTACACAAAGGCACATAATATAAATAAATAAATAAATAAATAAATAAATAAATAAATATGCATAGACCATCTAGATGGGAAATAGCAGGTTGTCTTATCAATATTTCTATGGTAATCTTGTTTAAAATCTTAGATGATTAGGGATACATTTTTATGTAGTTATCATCTATGAATATAATTATTTCTCAATATTTACACATGCAACTTAATTCTTTTATCTATGTACATAAAATTCACTTCTTATGCATCTTGTAACTATATGATGACTATGCACATATATTAATTTTAGCTCCTCATCAAAGATAAAATTTTTAATAACAGGATTCCAAATTCACGAGTCAGATGACAATCTAAGCTAAAACTGGCCGTGGCTTATGGAGTCTGTTCCCTGATTCTCACTCGTAGGATATTGTTCTTGAAGGGTATCCCTGACACCCTCACTCAGCGGATGCAGCACTGATCAACAGCTGCCCCAGTCAAGCTTCTACTTACTCCGGTTAACAGTTTTGAAGCTGGAAAATCTCCATGAAAGCAGTCACATTCCCTTGTAAGCATGTTTCAAGGCTAGAGTATTTGCTGCTAAATTACATGGAGACTCTATCTCCTGGCCCTGGGACAAAACTTTATGCTTCATGCACCCTAAGAGTGACAGGACTATGAAGGAAAGACTTCACCTTCTTGAATGAACATGAGAAAAACCCAAAGGATTAAATATTTTGTGTTTTCAGTGGTAACTAAATTTTAACTGCATCACATAAGCCCTGCAACTTCACTTGACTGAGCTGCTATAAAACCTTTGCAAGCTAATTGCATGCACCTGGTGGTGGTGGTGATGGAGACTCATGGACGGATGGACCAGTGACGATGACAGAAATTCAGTGAAGTCCTTTTGTGGAAACCTTTTCTCACAGCCCACGGGGTTGGGAAGAGGGTCTGACTTAAAGCAACATGTCACCTTACACATAAGCCTTACTGCCTAGAACTTCCAGAGTGAATCCCTAGGAAACTATCTGCCAGCATTTCTCGGTTTGTATTTATTACTCTGTGTATTGTTAGAAGTTGACTTGGTTTTTTTCTGTATGGAATGTGGGAAGCAGAAAGAAATCATGTCTGAGTTTAAATTTTGGCACCAGAGACAGGATTCATCTTTTCACTCTGCCCATGCCCTAGTACAGGTCTCAAATGGAGGTTGTTACCTAAGCTCTAAGGGGGTCACCTCAGTGAATTCTTCCTTCCCCTTTAGGCTCCCAGAGTCTGTTAGAGTGAAGCCTATAGTGTGCACTGCAGAGTGCTTCCTTTCTCCGCCTGACTCAGAACAATGGCCCCAGGTTTACAGCCTGATGGTCAGTTGGAAATTCAGGTTACAAATTCAGGTTACAGCTGGGAACCTGTAATGGAGAATCGAGTTGAGGGAAAGTCTGGGCAGCTGTGCTGAGGGGAAGCCTTGTAGCATTGAGGTCTGAGGCTGCCTCTAAGTAGGTAGTTTCAGAATTGAATTGATTTCGTGGCTACCAGCTTGAGTCTGCTGCAGAAATATGTTAGCTACATGGGAGAGAAAAAGAGGCATGGCCTTCTGCCAACTGTATGAGGTCCCTCAAGTGGTAACAGGGAATTTGCATCTGTAATTAAGTTAAAGATTTTGATTTACGGCAGTGAGAAGTGAGCAAGGTCCTCAGAATTCAAGATGTGAGCCTAGAAGCCAAGCAGGTTGAAATGGTTTGAGGAATGAGGCGGGGCAAGGCAGGAATGCAGCCTGTAGCAGGTTGAAGACCTCAGAGAGGGATTCAGTCCTGACAAAAGCTTGTCTTTAGTCCTTCAATAACTTCTTGGCCTCCACAACCATATGATGACACATTTGTCACTAAATGAATAAAGGGCACTAATTTTGTGACAACGGCTTTCAAGTTCAGTGCTCTGTGGAAGCACTTCTCCAGCATCAGGCAGGTGGGTGGGAATGGAGGGAAAGTAGAAGGATATTTAGCCTCCTCCAAAGTCCGTCACCGGAGAAGCCCAACTTCCTGAAAGCCCTTATGTCAGTAATATAAGAAATAGCTTACAATTAGCATAGCAAGGTCTTAGCAACCATCCAAAGGAAAAGCTGAAAGCAGTGCTGTTGGCCAGTGAGTGTGCAGGGAAGCCTTGAGGACAAGCCACTCTTGCCACAGGAGCAGTAGACAAGTCCATTGCTTGTTGCTTGATTCTAACTCTTGGGAGCAGAGTCCACCCAGTGGAAGGCCTGAAGTCTCATTTGATGCTTATTTAAACAAAAATAGTGTTTTCTGCTATGTATATTTTAATGTCTTTGAATGTATATGTATTTGTATAATATATGCACAAAACACATACACATATATAATATATAATATAATATACTTATATAAAGTCACTGATCCTCTGACTTACCCTGGCTCATATTTTCTCAGTGATCAGATTTGGCTGGGGATGTGGCTTAGTGGTTGTACTGCCAAGCATGCACATATCTGTGTTCAATTTCTCTCATTCTCTCTCTCTCTCTCTCTCTCTCTCTCTCTCTCTCTCTCTCTCTCTCTCTGTCACACACACACACAAACACACATACAAATCACCGATCATTATGGGCACTTGATCACTCAATATGAGGGCAGGGGTTTGGGAGATTCTACCATTCACTTAATATTTAATGGGAATATTTAATTTAATTTAATATTTAATTTATAGGGAAACTCTATTGGTACATTCAGTTATCTTTACCTATGTAGCCATTCACTGCAGCTACAGAAGAGTCCCGTTCAAGTTCCCAGTGATTCAGAGTGGCCTCCTCAACGGGGCATGCCCAGTTTACATAATAAGCAAACAAGCACAGTAGTAGTCATCCTGACATATCCTTAGAGAATATAAAGTTAGATGAATAAGTGTCTTTCAGAAACAAGAATAAAGATCCCAGATATTCCAATAACCAAACTGAGATCCAAAGAGTAAGTGCAATGCTCTCTACTTGGAGTAAAAGAAAAACAAAGAAATTGTTAAATACTGGATAGAAAAACCTAACTTTGTAGAAATATTCACAAGACTTTGGAGACTAGGCGCTGAATGAAATGTAAGTGTGTCTGAGCCAAAGTCAAGGTTTTGATCATGAAAAACTAGGCTTTCTCAATTACTATTCTATAATGTCTATTACATTCTCATTGAAGCAATACAATTTCATCCTGATTGAAGGTGTTCACAGAGGGGTGAAAAGAATGATGGGCAGGGTGTGACATTTGAGTTGGTAGTGGTCTTAAAGGAACTGTGATTCTCAGAAGAGTCAAGGGCCTAGGTGGGCAGGGTCCTATGTGCACATAGATTCAATTCAGTGTGCTCAGACAGTCCTGTGTGTATAGGAGGTGGAGGAAGGAGGAAGAGAGGGAAAGGGAGGGAGGGACAGAGTGTGCTTGCATTTAGTCTGTTTATTTCCTGAGGATACCATAGGGGCATAGGATTTAACTGCTATGCAAATAAAACTGGCTTTCTTGTACAGGAGTGGGCTCACTATGCAGAGAGACATTCAAATGGGTGTTATAATGCAGATGCTAAAGAAGAAGAGATCATGTGCAGCTAAGAATGGTGTTGGAGAACATCAGTGTCTCCATCTCAAAGTGAGATTCTCTGATGCCCTTCCCTTACTGTCCTTCAGAGAATGTGTGGTTTCAAATGTGATCTTATGGTTTTAATCTGCATGATCTTGTTCTACAGAAGATGCAGAGAAACCAAATTCATTCACATGAAGCAAAAGGATGCGACTCAAGGAGGATGCAAAGCGGCTTTCTGCACAATAGATGAATGGTCCCTGCTGGCCCTGAGCTTTAGCTCAGGAGAGATCAGGGTGGTATGGCTATAGGTGAGGGTGGCTGAACCGCAGTTTGGGAAACATGGCTCTTATGACTGCCATGGGATACTAATTTGTTAGTCACAGAGCCCAAATATTCAAGTATTTCAAATTTTGATGTCATTTGGAGCTTTCTTCCTGTATCTTCATTCCTTCTCCATGTTTTAAAAGATGTTCTTGGCACATACGAACAGCAGTTGACTGTTCTGAAAAAGTCACCCCAGAACTCTTAGCTTACCTGGCACGAATATTTCTGGCAAATCCAAGAGTTGTTGACATTCTAGCACTTCTACCCTCTCTTTTCTGACTCAGGATAATTTCTAAGACAGGTAATTTGCCAGTCACTGTAGTTACAGGCAGATGGAGAAAAGCTCAGTGGGGGGGATACAGTGTGGAGCACTTTTAAGCTGCTATCTAGTGTGCGTGCATACTGCCCTTGAGTGTGTGCATACTGCCATTGAGTGTGAGCATACTGCTACACTAACATTTCAACTCATGTCCCCAGTACTCACTGAGGGTTGGCCGTGTAAAGACAGAAGGAAGGGAAAGCCAAATCAAATGCAACCCTTGATATGCTCCCAGTGAGAGAGAAAAATGGGGAGCTCTCATGCAATTAACAATCTATCACTAATGTCATACATGGGGCATGCAGCTCTGGCTGGGAAAGAGGTGCACAAGAGGAGAAAGAATGTGGCTTAGTATCAAATGCTGCTGGTACGCTGGAGTGAGAAGAGGAAAGGCGGTGTCAGATCCATCCCATCAAGAGGGTGTGAAGTGTTATTAGGATGGCTAGTGGAGAGGCAGTCAGGAGGAGCTGCCCAGAGCTTCCCCCACCCCCACCTCCACCCAGATATCTGGTCTCTGAAAATGAGAAAAAGGCAACCCCAGAATGAAGTTAAGGAACCTTAGCCAATGGGAAGTATTCCAAAGTTCTAAAGCTTTTGGGTTTGGGAATGTTTGCATATGTATAAATAAGATACCTTGGAAATGGGACCCAAGTCTAAGTATATAATTTGTTTATGTTGTAAATGCACCTTAACCACATGACCTGAAGGTGTAGCAGTATTTTCTTTTGTTCATGGAACAAACTTTGCATCTGTTGAATCACTGGACCCATAGCACCATGTTGGTATGAAAAAAATTTAGATTTTGCAACATTTCAGATAAGGAATTCTCAGCCTATATATATCTCCTAGAATTGTTTTTGAAGACAAAATGAGGCAATTGGGGAGAGTGTTTATTAAAAGGCTCAAATAAGTCATTTTTCGGTAGGAATCTCAAAGTACAATTTAAAGAAAATTGTCCATCCATTTGTCTGTCAGTCTATCATTAAACATCTTCAGTGGAGTACATATTCCCTCGTTCAGCTCCAGGCTGCCCCAGTCCCTTATCTGATTTCATGTGCTTCCTTCATTCATGCCTAGGACCTGCCTAACGCTGGAACTACTTAAGTTAAAGGGATCTACACAATGTATTAGAGGAACCCCGAATATTTTTGAATCCAGGTCTCCTTTTAGACAGAAGAAAAATGATCCAGAGCTATGGCATTAGTGACGGTGATTAGGAACAGGTCATGAGACCCATTTCAATGACATTAAATATCATTTCTGCCCTGCCAAGCATTAACCAGTTGATGAAATAGTAGTGCGAGAAGAGAAAGTAATAGCAGCAAGATTCTGTACATGGGAGAAATTAAGAAAAAAATCCATACAAATTTTAACAGAGGTAAAGAATTAATTTTCATTCAAATTGGAAAAACGATAAACTAAGAGTGAAAGTTGACTTGGGGTCCAAAGCCTGAAAGGTGACATCTCTCTGGTAATGGCCCACTCTCTGGTCCATTTCAGAACTGCTTCAAGGGAAGAGCTGTAAAGAGAAGGCAAGTCTTGTTGGACGTTCAGCGACTCACATGATGGGAAGAAGGAAGCACGAGAAGGAAGAGGATGCTAGCCAGGTGCCCAGGAGACTAAAGTGAAAAGAAAAAAAAAACCACACACACAGGAGTGTTGATAAGAAGAAGAACCTATGAAGGATTTTTCTGGCTATTACTAAACCTGTAACAATGAAATTTGCAAACCCGAGAAAGCACAGACTCCAACCGGAGGCCAGAGATAGTCAACTGGACAGAGGATGCCATAAAGAATCATGGGGCATGCACAGAAGAAGGGCCCACCCACAAGGGGTTTGCTTGAAATCTACTGTTAAGACGGAAAGGTCTGCCAAGCAATTTGTTCTATTTCAATGAAAAAAAAAAAAAAAACGGTAGCTTAAAGCAGGTGCAATGCTTTCCTTTTGCTCCCAATTCAAACACCATTTACAAACACATCCTGGTGATTCAGACCCAAAATTACCAAACCCAATAACAGATCGGGGCTGCTGAGGAATCTGAACTTTGTTTACACAATTAGGAGACACTCCACGAATGACAAGGTTCCCGTAGCAAATTAACAAGAACAATTTTCCCGTCTCGGGAGCTGTCAAGATGGGCCCTGTTGGCCAATTTATCTTACTCTAGCACATCTCTGGTACTTGTCAATCAATATGTGAAACATTTGGTGCTGATTGCCATTTTTCTCTCCACTTCCTTTTGCCTCTTGTACCAGGCAATTTACTGCAAGTCAATCAAGGTCGAAGCCGACCTTGTTTAAATAAAACAGTGTTGAGCTCTTTGCACACCAACAATTTCAAAGAAGGAATGAGCTGTATCGTTTGCATTTACATTTATACTACCTTCCCCACCCCCACTGGATCTCCTAAAATGCCATCCTTGAATTATCAGTCATAGCTAAGCTACCTAGAGAACAAGAAATCGCAGCTGAGCATGCGGGAAGGAAACATATATTTCAATGTACAATCTCACTGTGAACAATGCCCTCTGCCAACAGAAATGTCTCACCAATGAATGGCCCTGGTGGTTTTGCCTATCACTGTACAGGCCTAACTTGAGACAAAGCCACTACAAACAAAAAGCATATCTCGAACCATCCAAAGTTGGCAATGTACAGGAAAGATTTTCAAGTGGCAGCCTAGGGGGAGTCAGGTCCTATGGTTGAGAGTTTTAGGACAATTTGGTGACAGCCCCTAACAATTTTAATGAATCAGACACAACCCTTTATCATCGTTGTGCTGATACTCACTGAGGAGTCAACCAGAGAAGACACTTCTGCGTCCACTGGTACTGTCAGAAACAACCTGCTCACAGGTTTCCCCAGTCTCTGGTCCCTGCCAACTACCCATAATCTTTATGCCTTTCAATAAATCAGCCTCTGAATGTTTAGCAAACTTTTATCTCACACACCACGCCCCCCCCCCTACAAGTTAAGAATACACAATGAAATGAGCCCTGGCTAAATGGGATTTTGTAAGAAAGAAATACAGTCGAGTGAATATAGGCTGTCCCAAAATAGCAACATGCAACTTAATTGCTGTGGTGGCGCCAGGCTCCCAGAACAGCATCTTAGAAATGGACTCTTGGTAAGGGCCTACTATGCAGAACACAGTTTGATGCTCTGTGATGTTCCTTACTATAGGCTCAAATTAATATGTAAGCAAGTGCAATGTCTTCAAAAGCCCAGAGCAGGAAAGATGTCTATGCACTTTGTGCTAATTGTGGCTTCCATTGGGTTTGGAAGTGTCTCAGACTTCAGACTAGCCCATGGTCTGACTTTGCTTCACTATTTGTGAGAAGATACCACCAAGGGACACCCCTCCCCCATCACATACAAGAGGAACATCCACCATACACCAGGTAGACAGGACAGGTTAGGAGCAAACACCAGGGGAATCTGTGTTCTGGAGCTCATACTGGGGTCAGGGTATTGGGCACTAACAAAACCGTCTCAGAAACACGATTACTAGATAAGTGCTAGGCAGGGAGCATTTAATGGCAGTGTAGAACAGACTGGCGCATGAAGAATGCTCCCTGATGAGGTGAAGATGCAGCTGAGCTTACCCACATGAGTTGCTTCTTTGGTTTAGTGCCTACTCCAATGAGGTCTACTGACCAGCACATGACTCAAGAGTGCCAATGCTGAGAGCAAATGGTTAGAGACTTTCATGGCAACTTGGCACTAACTAAAAGCAAGCAAGCAAGCACTGGAGAGGTAGTCACCACATTCTTAGCTGAGTACAGATGAGTCTGGATGATAGCCTGACGGTAGACCTCCACAGGGGAACACTGCATGTGGGCCATGTATAGACGAGCCATAGATAAACAGTCCCTAGTCTCACAGAGGATTGTGGCCTTGGAGGGTCCTTTGTCATAGACTACACTAGTAGTTCTTCTCTGAGGACACAGACAATGTCATCCACCAGCTGCTGTTTCTTTAGGCCAAAGGCTTGCCTTTGTCTAGGTCTCAGCAAATGGCAACAGATCCAACTTCTTGTATGAATGACATGGCAGAGGCTAGTGATAGTGGTGAGGTGTAGTCACAGTCCTAGAAGAACCTGGGTGAAAGCATTGGCTCCCTGATGCGTCCAACCGTGTGAAAGACTGAGGGTATTCTCAAAATTCATCCTCTATGTTTTCCTGGCCAGAGGCATGGCTATGTCCAGTCTGTGAGAAACTCACCAGGCTGGACACTGATGTGTGTTTTTTATGAGTCATTGATGAAATGTTTGAAAATGTCATGATCAAAACAGAAAAATGGAGACAAAGGCAAGGAAATCAAGACTGGATAGCTAACATACAACTCTGAAATGAACACGGCCTCCAAAAAGGAGTCATCAAAGGCAACTGAGGAAGTGTGGCTACAGCCTAAGGATCAGAAAACATTTCCACAATAAATTCTGTGGTCTGGGCAATCCCCCCACGGTTATGAATAATGCCCTTGTTCTTAGGAACAAGTGGTATTACTGAGGTACTCAGGGGTACAAGTACATGGTGTGGGGCATCTAACTATGTGTTGACTCAGAAAGAAGGGTACACAGATGTGGGTGGGTGTGGGGGAAAGTGGGTACAGAGTAGTAGGGGTGTTCCTACTCTCTCTGTAATTTTGAAATCACATTCAAACAAAGTTTAAAATGGAGAATGATGGACAAGGAAGATGACTTAGTGCATAAAGCACTCGCCTTGAAAGCCTTATGACCTACATAATAGCAAGACAGATGTGGTAACTCCCTTGTCTGTAACCCCTGTGCCTCCACAGAAAGACAGGAGACAGAGGGAGGAGAATTTCCCCAAAGTGTCTTGCTAGGTGAGCTGGCCCATACAGTAGTGAAAACTAGGGACCTTGTCTCAAGGAGGGAAATAAGGACCAACACCTGGGGAATCTGCTTCCCTCCATACTCCTGCCGGGGCATGCATGTGCCTGTACTCAGACATACGAACCAGCACACACATATCACACACACACACACACACACACACACACACACACACACACACCACCACCACCAACAACAACAACAACAATACAACACAAACACAGACACAAAGAAATGAGAATGATGATTTCTTAAAAAATAAATGGAAACTGTCCTTCAAGCAAATGGACAGCCTAAGTGGCATATGGTTGCTCTAACGAATTGTTTTATGCAAAGTGAAGCAATGTCGCCAGGTCTCTGTCAGCATTTAGTCATGGGCACAATTACCCCTCAAATGGAGGGTTGGGACCGCTTGGCAGTTCCCTAGGCAGCAGTGATTTTCAACCCAGTCTGGCAGGCTCTGATAGACTCAACATCCTTTTCTTGACGTTAATTCATTTGTGATCTTTACTGCCATACTGAGCATCTTATCTCGAGGTGGTCCTTAATGGTGCATGGTATATTTTATTGATGTTTCCTTTATTCCTGTGTGTTTCTTCTTCATGATTGTATCTGTTGTTACTCTCTGTCTCCTTCAGCACGCTGCTCTCTTGTGAGACAAGGCACTGCTCAAAGGCTTAATGAGGCTTCTATATTGTTAGGCTGATTTATCAGGTTCTCAGTGAACATGAGGGTGGAGGGTGAGGAGACGATTTCAGATACTCCCGGATGAACCTAGCAACCAGAGTTTGGGTAAGTTTCCCTTTGTGTCTGCAGCCTTTGCCAAGGACTCCCATGCATCATTCTCTAATTTCTCCCATCATTTCTTGCCCACACTTTTTTTTTGGTAGAGTCAGTGTTAGAGTCTTGTGTCACTTTAGCTACTTTGAAATTCCTAAGGCATTTGATGGATTGGCCCTGAAGTCAAGGTTCAAACTCTCTTGTTTCAGCTTTGAATGCTCTGTCACATTTAACCCTTATTTTGTTTGCAATCAGATTCTCCTGTTCAAATATTTACTTATAGATACTGTTAGTTAGTACTTCCACTTGGGTGAATCACTTATTGGATTTGCTTTAAAGTCACCTTGAGAATTAGGTAGATAATTTAGCAGCAGCACCCCTAATCTTGGAAGAACTTTTCTATCATAGAAAGGGGGGGGATGAAAAGAAAAAAAAACACCAAATATTTCTTTTTTAAGAGAATCTAAAAACACTGCATGTGTTCATTGCTAATGAGCATATTTCCAATATCAATGGAAATTAGGCCATCACTCTGGAAGACAAGGTATCACATTCACTTTATATTGTAGACTCAATTCCACACACATACACACTCATACCTCCACAGTCTTTCATTTCTAAAATAAAAAGCCAGTTTAAAAAGAAATCCATATCTCCAGGTCTATCCAGGCTCTTCATTTTTCTTTGCTAAAAGCTGGGCTGCCTAGGTTTTCGGTGCTAACAAATGTTATATGACAGGTTCACCGACTCACTGTTGAACACCTTCTTTAATTATGGATGTATGAAGGAAAATTTCACTGAGGAAAACAATAAATCACCATCGAAATTATTTGTTAGTTGAATGAGCTGAATAAACAGTTGGCTTCAGGGCAAAGATTCATCTGGCATCTTTTAAGTCGTCTCACTTTTTTTTTCTCCTTACAGAAGTCATGTCTGGGCCCTTAGGAACCAACCAGCAACAAAGATGTCGCTGACAAGAAGGGAACCCAACGAATAGATGTCTTGAGATGATAAGTTTTTGCATAATTTTAGTAATAGTAATAATAACTTTTATAAAAACTTATCAAGTATGTACTGTGTCCCTATACTATGTGATCATTATATACATGTATTTTAAAAATTAATTTAATTCAAAATAATATTCTTGAGCTAGAAGTGGCAAACCCTGAGTCTAAATAAATTTCTGAGCCCAGATCTTGTAATCTCCATCATTAAGAATCTATAAATCCTAGAAATCATATCTCCTCAAAGATGTCCCCATATATTAAAAAACACATTCAAATTACAATCCTGACCCAAAACTTTAAACTTACACAATCCTGTTTCTCTCCAGCTAGGCGATAAAGACAAGTTTTACAGTTATTCTCCAAAAACTGAGCACAAATTGAATACAAAAAGTATGCAGAGACCTAGCTGTAGTGGAGCCTAGGGGAAAAAAATTGTGCTATCAATGGAGCTTCTTAGGGAAGAGAAGGAAACCAGAGTAACATGATAGCATCAATTTGAAAGCAGGAAGTGTGTCAGTAATGATAACTGATGCTATTTTATAATAAATGTTTCCCTTGGCATCACAAGCAGACTTGGGCACTGGAAGCTTCCATATAGGAATTAGTTTACTATCTATCCTTAATGTCCCAGTTGAACTTGTCCAAAAAGTTATGAAGAATCATGGTTACTTTGAGCAAATTCATACAAATAGTACTGGCAGTTTTCAAGATACCACAAATATCAAACTCAGCTTTGGATTTCACCTGCCTCAGCAGGTTAGCTGCCCATAGCAAATCCCATCAATATCTCAAGTAGAACATTTGTTTTAAAGGTGTTTATATGGACCCTAGGGCTCCCAACTTTGGAAACAGATTTGAGTCATGTAATTAGATATTTCTACTGGAATAGCTGACTATTTGGGTAGATCCTTTGTATCACTAAGCTTCAGATTTTCCCATCCCTATACTGATTAGACATTGCTTTATGTCAGATACTAATAAACGTGTACAAAATAGTTGTTTGTGATTTAGTGTGATTGCATACTAGGACTCAATCCTCTATTTCTTGTGGGAATTTCCTATTTGTCTCAATACTAAGCCAGGTGGGGGTTCCCAAATGATTTTTCCTGGGTCTCCTTGACGTCAACTAAGATGGGAATCTAGGGGCCCTGGGAAGCGGAAGACAGTAACATAGACCCAGGAGACAGTGTGATTATTGGTTCCATATGCTGCTGCTGGGAGGCATGCATGATCCCTCCCACCCCCTGTAAATGTGTAAGAGTGTGAAGGTGGCAGGAAATAAGCCAAGTACAAACCAAATGAACCAAAACAAGCCTTCCTTCCCTAGCACAGGACACCTTGGTTTGGCTTCCAGGTAGTGCAATCTGTAGAGAATTATAAAAGCAAAAGAGACTTCACCATCTTGCCTGGGTCAATAAGAAAAGGGTGTAGCCCTCAGCAAAGAAAAAATGGTGAGTGGAGTGGTGTTGTCCATGTCATTGACACATACCCACTCAGAAACACATGAATGATCACAATGGGCAATCTCTGCACTGTCCAGTCAACGTAACTTTAAAGAGCAGACGGATACCTTTTTGAAAATGAGCAACTGGGCAACATGTCAGTAAATGTTAATGTTGGAGAAAATACAAGAAAGCCAATTCTGTCCTACCCAGATGAATCCTTTTGGAGGCTGATTCAGCACCTGCTTTTCTATCACTCATCTCCCAAGATGTTTTCTTAATCTATGTGTCACAGATGCACAAGAAATATGCAAGGTGACTCACCCACTTTTTTATAGTGGTTAATAATTTAAAAACTAAATCTTCAGCAGGAATGAAATGACTAAGTAACCAGTGCTAAGTCCATATCAGATGCTAAAAGTAATATTTTGGAAGAATATTAAACCATGTGAGAAAATATATTACAACACATATATACACCTATATATGTACTTGTCTGTGAATAAATAAATACTATTAATAGCATTATAGAAAACTTCAACATTTATAATATTCTTGTATTTTATACGATTTTTGTCTGACAATCCACAACTAAAAAGTGACCAAAAATGCTCTTGTAACTTAAATCTATATATCCCATATAGGTGTCTTTCCTGAGAATCTCATGCCTTTTGTGGTGCTGAGTTTATTATAATCTGAGCTCCACAGGGAATGGATGCAGTCCTGGGTATTCCTCTATCTTCTAGAATGTTCTTAGTTACCCTTGTTTAGAGTGAGATAGTCCTCTCTGGTTTTTTTTTTTTTTTTTTTTTTTTTTTGCTAAGGTTTCTTGATAGCAAAGTGAGCAAATTCAATGCCAGAGCAACCAAAAACTTTACCATTGTATATCTGTTTAGTCCTAACCATGATGTCCTGCTTGTCACAGTGCTTGCCACCTCAACTTGACAGTCCATGAAGTTCTACTACTGTTCTCAAGTGGACAGATTGAGTTCCCTGGGGTTGGTCTTGATCTCAAACCCTTAGGTGAAAGGGGCTGTTTGTTCACTCCAATAGACAATTATGAAGGGCAATTAAAAATTTAAATTATGTTAATAGGCCAGAGAAAAATGACTGTTTGCAGAAATCAGTGGCAATTACCAGACATAATGGTTCTCAATTAGGCTGCAGGGGATTTTTCAGTCATTCATAATTCACTATCTTAAATGTATCATAAAAAAGTAATTGTCACTTGTTAATAAAACTTACTTAAAAACAACGGAGCCATGTTATACAAAAAGCAGGATTGCCCGTTCTTTAATCAGCTTGAAATGCTTATATAATCTTAACTTTAAAATGTAGTACAGGTTAGCTCAAAACAAAATCAAACAATAAACAAAGTATAACTAGATCTTTACTTGCACTGTCCAGGGGTAGCTGTGGTTTTTGCTCAGTTGACAGTCTTCCTTCTAACCATCTCCTTGGGCCCATTAAAAGGGGTGAGTGGGGAAGTCTATCCAAGGAATATATTGTATTGATATTTTTAGTCAATTAAACATGAAAACATAAAAGTGTTAGCTTGCTGTTTCTATCATGTTTATTTATCTCCTTGGATTTTATTTTTAAAAGTTATATGTATATGCAGCTGTTCCATGACCCCCAGGAATCTAGTCAGCATTCATGCATGGGCATATAGTTCCATTCTCAGGCAATGCAATCTGTTGAGTTAATTTTTCTGCACATGGGATGGGATTCAAGGCTCTGTCTTGTTGGTTCAAAACATGGCTTCTAGTGCTCTAGGGTGAAGCAAAAAAGGGCAAAAAGAAGTAAGAGGGAAGGAGAAGGGAACCAAAGCATAGCAGAGGACAACTCTTCAATACTCTTCAATAAGAAGGCTTTGTCTTCTGATTCAGTACCCAGATGATAATGCCTCTTTTGTCCCCACTGAAAGAACAACAGCCGCCCTCCTCCATTTCTTTTTTTTTTTTTTTTTTTTTTTTTTTGGTTTTTTCGAGACAGGGTTTCTCTGCGGCTTTGGAGGCTGTCCTGGAACTCGCTTGGTAGTCCAGGCTGGTCTTGAACTCACAGAGATCCGCCTGCCTCTGCCTCCAGAGTGCTAGGATTAAAGGCGTGCGCCACCAACGCCCGGCCCCTCCTCCATTTCTTATTCAATCAGGAAATCTTTGCTGCTCCCTCAAGTCACAAACTGTAGCTTTACATTCACCAAAAAGATGGAAGCAAAGACAGAGTCCTCCTTGTCCCCATGTGATAATACTCTTACTTGAGTGAGTCAAAATGCAGCAACATTTCCAGAAACTTCTCTGAGAGAGAGCTCTAGGCTAATCTGGGCCAGGCATTTCAGAGACAATTACCTAACTTACTTTTCACCATTATGCTGTGAAGCATGTATTTTCACATCTCCATGCTACAACTGTGCATGAGATATTAAAAAGTCAATACTGTGTTGCAGGTGGCATATAGACAGTCGCAGTCCAGAACTTTGAAGTCACAGATTTCTTGATCCAAGGCCTAAAAACATTCCCTTTTCATGTGCTATCAATTGCTTGAAACTGCAAAGACACAACCATGAGATGTCTTAATGTATGATAGTTCCAACTGTGACTTTTCTTCATGGATACGATGCTGAGAGCACATGGACTAAGCGTGGGATTCCAGTGATATGTTTACTACTGGACCCCCAAGTAAATAGTCTTAGGGATTTGTAATTCACCCACAAACAAATGATCCCAATTTTCTACATCTGTGGAAAAAAGTTACAGTCAGCAAAGATGTCTAGCATTTGTTAAACCTGTCTTAAAAGGCCTGAGCAGAACTCCCCATAAAAAGACAGAAAACATACATTCTGTACTAAGAGCTATCCATGAATAGCTTCCTGCATTCACATCTTAACTCAAACATTACCTCCTTTGAAATATTAATCCTTCTAGAAGATACAAAATACCAATTAGAAACATGTCTCTCATGATATTTCTGTAGGTTTAACTGTCCATGCTTGTTTTGCCTGGTAGGAAGCCAGCACCTTGACATGTTTGCCACCATATTCTACATTCAACCTAGTGACTGATACAAGGAATGATTGATCAATGCATGGTTATGCTAATGCATTTACAAGATCAAGCATCTCTTTTCACCCAAGCATGGGCTTCTAGGTACAAGACTTTCCTCTGCAAGAATCTATAGGAAGTGAAGGCATTTCCTATTCAGTAAGATGCTACCTGGAGTGGTGACTGTCCAGATCCCAAACACCTGGGATAGTCTATAGGGAGCTTCCTCACTCTGCCCCTTCCTGAGGCTGCTTAGTGACAGCAACATCTCAAGTGGGATGAAAGATGTGCCAACATTTACTTGGTTGGTGATAGACTTGCTGCCTCAGAGGACTGCATTTTCCCTGGGTCTGAAGCTTTGCTGCTGGAGTGAAGTGCTTGTCTCCTCGTGATAGATGTTTCCTCTAATGTGGTTTATTGAGCAAATACTGTGAGAGCATTTGTGTCAACTCATGCGCACGAGGCTTCGGTATCTACAGTCCACCCTTCCTCCTGGGCATTGACATGATTTTAAATCGTATTCTTTTTGTTTGCAAAGATGGAGGATGAGTTCTTCATGAAAGGCTGTGCTTCGGACGTAGTCCTAAATTGTCTGACCATTTGAATCTCTCATTTGTCTACCATTTTCTTCCTCAAAAAAATGACTTGTACCTGACATACTACTTTTACTGCTGCTAATTTTATTTTTAAAATTTTTAATTATATTTACTTCTAATAAAATGGCTGTTCATTTTATTATAAATTAATGAATGTCTAAAAAGAACTTCTAATAAAGACATTTATAAAGCAAAGGAAAACTGTCCTGTCTCTAGTTCCCAATCCTCCTGTTTCATCTTCCCTCCCTTCTCCATTAAGTGGTTTGCTATATTGGTATCGGTAAGAGCTGAGCAATTAATTGGGTGTATACACAAAGCTCAGATTCATAAAGTGCATGTATTCCTGGAAGTAAATACTCTGCCCATCTATAGTTTTAAGTTACAAATATGCTGGGATTGAGGCAGTATATTGCATTGCATGATTTGGCTTTTATAATGTAGTACAAGCTGGCTCCAGAACATTACAGGCATAACTTCATTATCTATTCTTTCTCTTCTATTTTTTTTTACTTATGTCTGTCTGTCTGTGCATCTGTGTATCCATCTATCCATTCATCCATCCATGTATACATGTACCCACCCACCCATATGTGACCTCACATATATAGTCATATGTGTACTAAGAGTACACAGAAACACTATTATTTTGTTTGCGAGGCACCTCTGTTTTATGCAAGTCACCACAGCTCTGTCCTTGGAAATCTTCTTAAAGCCCCTCATAACAGGAAACGGGCTGCGCAAGCACCCTAGCTGAAATGGGCATCTTTCATTTGTGTGCCGGAGCTGTGGGCCGTGAGCATGCGTGAGCATGCGTGTGGCACACATGCGCACTCTTATCTATCTATTGTAAAAGGGAGTAATTCATCATTGGGCAGCAGGTTCTGCTCAGATGGTTTATTGTCCTGACCTCATTAAAAGCATGTAATCCACGCAGTGCCGTAAATCTATGCCTCTAAATACTTTCCTCTTTAATTTTTTAATACTGCACACATGAAGGGAAAGGTTAAAGCCAATTAAAAGAGATACAAATACCATTATTACTACCCTGACAAACAGTTAGTTATTGGATTTGGTCGTTTCAGTTTAGAAAGCCATTATTTTTGTTCCTGAATGAATTAGTAATCAAGCTGTTTATTGACTTGTCTTATCTCGGAGATGCTAAATATTTTTTGGTCCAGTCTCTCTCTCAATTGGCATCATTCCTGAACACATAAAAATTATGGACAACTTAAGGTCTAAGTGCAAACAGTAACCACACAGCTGCGTGAGGAAATCAGCATATGGACAGGGCCATCATTTCCACTGGTCCAGGAAGGAGTGCGCTGAGCCTCTCACTCAGTGGTTATTGTTGTTGCTGTTGTTGCTGTTGTTGCTGGTGCCTCCCATTAAGGCTATTATATGACACTGACAGATGCTTAAAAGCATTTAGGGCTGAAAGAACTGTTGGGAAAATTGCCGCAAAAGATTGACAAATGATGATCTTTTTGTCCACAAGGTTCTTATTTCCTGTGCAAAATGGACCAAAAGAATAAAGGAAAAGAGAAAGAACCATTAATGTAAAGACTTGCTATTGTTTCCTGACATGAGTTCGTCTTTTCCATCACATTTGGCCAGAAGCGTGACTCTGTTTATGAAAAGACTGTAGGGTTGTAAGACACAGCAGTTAACTATTTGCTTGCTGACTGATGCTTGCTTGGGTGTCCCACTCTCTCCTACCTGTCTCTTTATTCCCTTAGGATCCGAGAGAACCTAGGGCTATGTGCAACTAGGTTTGTTAATCAGCCACTTCGTTCATTCAGTGGTCTAGCACCAGGTCCAGTGTGTTTGGGGAGAAATGACAGACTGTAAAGTGCAATGCTGACCACAGTGTGGGATTCTGAATAAACTCACAGGCACAGACCCACGTGCCCCAAATTCATACAACTCAGCAACCCTGTAAGTGGTGTATCATTTCCTTCAGTATTGTTAACCCTCAGAATTTGGGAAGCATTGGTTCCAGGATCCTTTGTGGAGAGCAAAGTCTGAAGATACCCTAATTCCCTGTGTATAAGGATATTTGTACACAACTCTTGTATATTCTGCACACACTTGAATCACACCTAGATCTCTCTCAGAATAGCTGCTACACTGCAGCACGAAGGCAATAATGCCAGGGGGAAATACAATTGGTGGAGATACAATTAAAACAGCTTGGAATGTGGGTGATTAAATCTGTGGGTTTCTGAAGGGCCAGCTGTACTCTACCACTCCCACTTAGAGGGATCAAAGTCAGATACTTGCAACGTGTAGAAGAGAAGAGAAATATATACTCACAAAGAAAGTCGTAATACAGAGCATGACAAAAAGACTGTGAAATTAGACTTATCAGACTTAAGGGGTGAAAAGGCCAGCCTCAGTGACAACACATGATTGGCATTGTCTTTACTACGGGGGAGGGGGAAGGGGGGAGGATATGCCAGCAGAGGGCTTCTGAAAGTGTTCCCTAGGGGGTAGCAATGTCTTACCTTGAGGGCAATGTCATAGGGAAACATAATTTGACACCTGTCCTGGACACAGCTGGGCTTGGGGTCCACCAAACTTGGTTTTAGTAACCTTTAAGTGGGGTCTACTCAAGGCCAGGTCTAAATTTTTGTGCTTTGAGTTGATCACCATGCTTACTACATGTGTGATATATTTCACAGGGCACTGTTTGCTTGTTTATTTATTTTTCTATAATCTCTACCCTAGACTGCATTCTTTGCAGGGCTCCAAGGCTCTTACTGCTGGGTCCTTACTTTGCTCTCAGAGGCCACTCGGGGTGCTAGAACACAGCAGATCCCCAGGAAATCAATAATGAGGTAAAAGTGTGTACATAAAAACCATTGAATAAAAAGAAACATTTAGAGAGATTTAACTCCATTAAAGTTAATAGTTCAAGCTTAACAAATAAGACTCGTTCCTAGGAGAAAGTGACCTCTTTTGTTTTAAAAGAAAGGAGGGAAGAAACGTGGTCCCAGGAACACTGGTAAGCAGCTTCTAATGAGATCACAGCTTATTTTCTTAAGGAGTGAAAGAAATAATTGAACACATTCACACCAATAACTTCTTACAAGATGTGTTCACAATCCAGTGGCATTCAGAATCAGACAGGATCCAGTGACCATCAGTTGGAGCTCAATAAAGCCCCGAGACCTGCTAGAGCCAGCTCAGTGAGTTGAGGCTGGAAATTCCTGAGGAAGTGAGTCTTCCTGTCTCTCTGTTTAGAACAGAGGGCAAGTTACAGAAGAAGGTGACATCAGACACTGTCCCAGAATGCTTTCTATAAGGAGCTAAGAGACCTGGAACATGGACTTTCTGGCCCTTATTGCCTTTAAGAAACCCAGAAATTTCCCTTCATAGTCTCCATTTTCTATTCTGAAATTCATTTTGGTACCAAGTGAACGCCATGAGGCCAGGGTATGCGGACCCTCTGTGGGCCTGTGCATGGTCTGGCATCAGACACAGCATTTCCTGCCTTGTTTTGCTTTTGTTTCTTCATCTGAAAAACGAAAGCAATGCTTTTCCTGAAAATTTATGTAATTTAACCCAGCACCTGACACAGACTAGAAGCTCAGTAAATATTCACATTTATAATGAACCAACAATGCCATGTTCCATGGTCCCTTCTTCAACTGGAGCTCACAGACCTCTAGAGATCCAAGAAAAGGACAAGAGACTGTCCAAAGAATTTGAAACTTGTTTCATATTTGTATGTGCCCTTGTTCTTTGGGCATAAAGCCCCTAATAATAATCAGATTATCAATGAGGTTCATGTCTCTCTGGGGCAAAGAATAGTGCTGGGGACTTTAGTAGCTGAATTAGGTCTTTGACAAGCTGGCAAACCAGGAAAGGGTGGCAGTTTTTCTGAGGCTAGCATCTCGCTGTTTGTGTGGGACACACAATTTCAATGCTATACCATGTGTGTTTGTTTACTCTTCTTTTACTCCATAAAAGGAAATAGTATTTCAAATGCACTCCACCAGGAGAGGTAATTAATTTTCACCTCAAACAGTGTTACCCAAAGTTTCCAAAAGTAAAACAACCTACTGCTCAGGACTTGCCCGGCAAGACATTCTCTGGAACAGCAAGAGTTGACTTGAAGAAACTTCTTTGTATGAAGGGGCTAGATCTGATATGTTGACACAAGGCGCTGCCTGAGCAAGGTTGGTGGGCGGAAACGGCACTGCAACAAGTCTGTGGAGAACTGGAATCCTCCACAAACCCTTGCTCCATCCCAGCCGGTTGGATATCCTAGTATGGGACTTCCCTGCCCAACCTCTCTAACTACTTATCATCCAAAGAGGATTTATCCCCAGTGTTATTTCATTCTTTTATGTAAAAGGGCCAGTTCTAATACAGAAACGGTTTTTACCAGACTGTCATTTCTGCTACCCTTAAATAAGAAAATATTTGATCATAAAAGAGGGTTACCCAATAAAACTGCCTTTTATTCATCTGATAACTTGAAACGAAGACCTGTGATCATTTCCATCTATCTATCTCCAGATGAGAAATATAATGCTGAACATATGAGTTCAAGGGCCCATTAAACAAATATTTACTCAGTACTTATTAAGTGTCAGTTTCTTTAATAGGATTGGGGACACAAAATGACAGAGTAGAGCAGTTGTTGCCTTCATGAGCATGATGTTAGTTTAGGCGATGAAAATGATAACTAAAAATAAGTGTATTGAAAATCAGCTTAAATTGTTCTCTTAGGAGCTTCAATGGACAAAACTGGATCCCGGAAGAGAAAAGAGGAATGGCAGAAGATAATAATATAGCCACAGGCACCAGGCACCACATGTGGATGAAGGATGATGTAGCAGTCAACTTAAAACAGAGGCCTTGGAATCCTGTACTGAAGAGAGCTTCAGGGTAATGGGCTCAAGGGCAACCAACCTAAGCCTAGATAGAGACTCATTTTCCTTACCTGTAAAATGCGAAGGTAATGGACCTTGGTTTATGTAGCTCTTATGAACGCTAAATTAGCTAACATTTGACACTCATTTAGGACAAAATATGGTAAAATATGTATTAAGTGAATGCTATTATGGACACAAAATCCGGAGCGAAGGCCGTAAAATACGAGAGAGTTGGGTGTGTTTCAGAAATCACAGGAGGGTGTGGCTCTTGGATGGAGTGGAGTAGGAAGAGGGTGGTCACTGGCATTTGCAAAGGGTGTGCATCGTAGCTGTTATTGCAGGCACTTCCTGGTGAAGGCTCATGCATAGACTGAGGGCAAAGAAGCAAGGGCGTGGTTCACAGCGAACCTCAGAAACTCATTGGCCAGGGGTTAGAAAATCATCTCCCATGAACTCTCCTCACAGTTCTTCCCCTCAATGAGGGTGGAATAACAACTCCTCAAAGGGAACAGTTTCTAGGTAAGAAGTTTTAAATAAAGAACCCCTGTTTCATTCATGCTCATTAAACTGTTTTTCCCCTACCTAGATCCCTGCAATAATAAATATAATTATATCCATCTTTAATGACTTTGGTTCCTTGAGCTGCAGGTGCTGGAATACTGTATTTATTAACATATTTTAAGCCCTTTAAAAAGACTGCATTAATTCCTATGATAATTTAGTACCCATAATACATTCTCTGTTCTGAATAGATGTTAATCACCACAGAATGACTGATTTGCCCGACTGCGAGCTAAGCCATGCTCTAACTAGTAGCTAGTAACTTTTTAATTCAATATTGTTACTGAAACTGTTGATTAAAATCTAGTTGCAATAACAATTCTTTGCCCCCCTGTAGGCCCCACCCTCTGAGGACCCACACCAGGGCCCCAACAATGGATTTTGTTCTGGCTGAAGCCAAGCGCCTTCATTCTGGGGGCTTGAATCTCTACTTCAGCTCTGCTTGGGAAAGGCCTGCCTGTGCCTGCTATCCCAGAATGCTTTGGGATTGTTTGCCGCCTGGTGCAACCAGTGACAAGGGGAAAGGTCACTGAAGAAAAACAGAAGCCTGCTTAGCAGAAGGCAGCAGTCTCCCAGGCTTCTGCCTTCAAGATGGTGGCTGGAGGGTAAGTCAGCTCCTACCTGACGGGGTGAGTGAGAGGAATCTGGTCTGCGTCAGGATTCCAGAACCAACTGAAATAGATTGTTTTGAAACCGCTCATGAAATTTGGATTAAAGGGGAGTGCTGCCATTGAGTATAGGTGAAGGAAGTAAATGCTGCAGGTGCAGGATTCTTCAGATCCCACACCCATTGTTTCAGTTTGGATGGAGGGAGGGACCTACATTGTTCCCCATTTACCCAAAACTCAGCGAATCTACTCACCAGAGTCACCCAGTAAGGAAGCAACAGGGCTCCAGAATTCTGCTCGTAATTTTAGGTCACACTATAGCCAACCAGTCAGTCCGTATGGGAAAGATGCTGAACTGGGTCATGAAATACACACCAAAGTATTATATGTCAGAAAAGCATTGAAAACTAATACCTGATCTGCCTAGTTTGTGGTTTGAAGATCAGTGAAGCAATGTCCTTACTCCTCTCCAAGGGAATACGAATCTTTACATCCCAGTCTTCCTCCAGTGGAGAATGCTGAAAAGGACACTGTTTCGGGATAGGTGTCTGGAGTGCTGAGCTGCTCTGTATATACACAGTGAGATGCCTCTACATTTCTGGCTAATATTAAAGATGTAGTAAGGAAGCTGGGTATGGGGCACACGCCTTTATACCAGCACTTGGGAGGCAGAGGCAGGTGGATCCTTGAGTTTGAGACCAGCTTGGTCTACAGAGTTGAAGGACAGCCAGGACTACACAGAGAAACCATGTCTCAAAACAAAGCAAAGCAAAGCAAAAGAAAAACCACTACCAGCAGCAGCGTCACTATCACCACCATCCGAAAACCCAAAGATGTAGTAAGGAACTAGAACTCACATGGGTAGGCTGGAGCCAGGGAATGACTGAGAAGTGTGCCCCATACCCATTTAAGGCCCCCCTTCTCTCTTTTTATTGTTGCCATGTGAAACTTCTCCTGTCCGCCAAACTTTCAGTAACTATTGCTTTGCTCATGTCCTTGGCTCAGGGATTTTGTGATCCTGTGTTCCTCTCTGCTGGTTTGAGTGTTTTGCTTTTGTTTTGGTGGGATAGAGGAAATGTTTACCTGTTAGACACAGAACTCTAGCCCACATTGTTCAAGTTGTGCAGACACAGTTGTAGATCTCAACTTCTTTCCCCGCGAACAAGGAAATGTGAGCCTGGGAGATGTGTGTCTGGTTGCTTTGCAGCAATGAGTAGGTATAAGCTGACCACTTGGGCCACATGTGGGTTTTGTTTTTCTTGTGTGCATGTATGTGCGGGTGCACACAAGCACGTGTGTTTGCGTAGGTAGAGGTTAGACAATAAGCACAGGTGTTCCTCAGGAGCCCTCCTCCTTTCCTCTAAGACAGGCCCAGTCATCGATATGGACTTTGCCAAGTGGGAGGACTCACTGGAGGTGAATGCCAGGGAACTGCTGGTCTCTGCCTCCAATCACACCATTGTTTGGATTGCAATCTAAAGACACACAACACCCCCTGCTTTTTACATTGGTTCTGAGAACCTGAACTCATGTCCACATGCTTGCAAGACCATCACTTTAATGACTGAACTATCAGCTGTTTTTTTTTTATTCTCTATCTATATGTAAGTTGCCATTAACTTTATTCCCAGAGTGTAGCATCACCATTCCCTTTGCAGAGAAATTAGGCCAATGAGTACTCCCCCACCCCCACCTTCCACACAGGCAATGGCCCAGCACTCTCTCATTCCGAGCCAGTGAGGCCACTGTGGGGAGTTTTGACGGTTTCAGAGGGCAGAGCCTGCAGGTGAATGCATGCATTTTCCCCCACTCTAGCAGGAGGTATGACTCACACTCCACCCTACCCAGGGCCAGAGAAGATCCTACAATGCCCATGAGTCTAGGTATAGAAGGTTCAAAGCTCTACATCACATTCAATGATCCTGGCCTACTCCCCTCCACCATGCCAAGCTAATACCTGAGCAAGCTGGTCTCTCAAAATATGTGCATAAAAGCAGCTAGAGCCTTCTCACTGAAGTGCCACAGCTTAGCCACCACCATCTCACAAAACTGAAATTGCATATTCAAAAATTATTAAACTGCCCCTCGCCAGGGGACCACCTCATTCCAAACCGATGTATTCCGTGAGCCACAAAAAAAGGCTGTGACATGCTCAATAATGTGGCTCTTCAGTTTTCATTTACAGAGGCAGTATTCTAACCTATAGATTTTTTGATGAAGAATTCAAGGCTGCCCTTGAATTCATTATATAGCCCAGGTTGTCCTCAAACTATGATATTAAATTACCATGCCCAGCTCATCCCATATTTTGGATTTCACCTAAAGTGGCTTTGTCTCCTGAAGCAAACCCAGATTGAAACATGCACATTCATATTTACTCCCCTTCCAACCAGCTTTCTTAGTGGGGACACAAGAGAACATTTCTGCAAATGCACTCTTAACTACATGTGCTTTGGATTTGGGGGAAGTCACCCTAAGGCAAATTGTATCCTCTGGCATCCTGATGCTTCCGAGCAGAGGTCGCAACCCAGCAGCTCATGACTCCAGACTCCACCTTGGGATGGGCAGATGTGGTTAGTGGTAGTTAGCATATTTTTTAAATATTCAAGTTGTTGTGGAATTCACAAATTTTCCCACACCCATGCCAATTTGCTCCATGCTGTTCTACCTTGAACTTCAGTCTGCTATAGACCCCCCTGTTTGATTAGGAGCCAGACTCAATGGTACAGAAAGCCATTGACAGGGGGGCTCTGCATACTGTTCTAATATGACTTTTACTTTCCAGGGTACCAGCTCTACCAAACTCAATGCCAGAAGCTCCTTCTGCAGTTGACTGTCTGCCATGCATTGATCCTAGAAGATTATTTCTACACCTTCCATGGTACCTCCAGTCCACTTCTCTTAACAGTGACCTCTTTGAAACGTCCTCTGACCTCCCTGGAAACTGCTGCTCATGTCTACACCCACAGGAAATCTGTGGCCACAAGAAGTATCCATTTTTCAGATGAGGAAAGTACCTTATGGCATTTCTCTTAAGAAACCTCTATCTGTCTAGGAGCAACCCCAGGGTGGGACCACATTCCCAACATTTCTCTTTGAACTTGGCAGAATGCCAGGAACATAGGTGGGTCCAAGAGAGGAATCTGGAATAAAGCAGGACTCCTGGCAACTTCTGCTGCCTCTGAGCCTCCTACAAATTAGGATTGTTACAGAGGAGGTCACAAGAGTGTGTGAGCGTAGTTGGGACAGTACCAAGGTAAGCTTTACTGGGCCTGCAGCTGAGTGTGGCAGCAGAGGAACACCATATAGACTGTTGAAGGTACATTGGACAGTACCAGAACAGATGTTGGTACCACCACTACTCTGAAAATTGGATAGGATTCTATGAAAAGGAGTTTCCCAGCCCTTCTCTCAACAAAAACAGAGCTCTTAGTGAGTCTAGGTCAGTGTTGGGCATTCCTGGCATTCCTTCTTCAGGATACAACACACAGGGGCTATCAACAAGTATTCAACTAAATGAAACAGCTGTGACTAAGTAGGGTAGAGAAACATTTTTAAGAGTTAAAAAAAAGTGGCTTGTTCCTCAGGCCAGTAACTGCCACAGTGATTTTTCTCTTGCCCTCCATGTCTTTGAGTTGAGCAGATGTGACCTCTCTCTCTCTCTCTCTCTCTCTCTCTCTCTCTCTCTCTCTCTCTCTCTCTCTCTCTCTCTCTCTCTCTCTCCCTGAAACATCTGATTGCAGCCACTTCAAGGTATACAAGGAAGCCGCATGCTCAGGGAGAGACTCACAGCTCTGTTACCACACACAATACATTGTGCTTATATATGTTGGGCCAACGTTCTAGAAAGACATGGGAAACAATGGAAATTAATTATAGGATGGGATGGGGATGTTGTGTGCCCATATGTTGCATGCATGAGTATAAATATGTACAATATGTACACCACAATACATACATGTTTTATGAACTGAGTACCTGCATTGCTCAAACATATTTACTGTTTTTCAGTTAAAGGAGCTTTCTATCACAAGTCAAAGACAAGGCAACATTGTCACTTCGGGCCATCCTTCCTACTAAGAAGACTATCTGGCAATCAGTGAAGGACAAAGGGCAATACCTTATACATATCCAAATAGTCTTCATCAAATGGATACATTGACTTAACATGTCCCCTTTAAGATCTCCTCTAGCCTCCTTCAAAGAGTTCTTTACAAAATCCAAGTGGTTTAATGAAAAGTTTACTATCTAATGAATGGTGCCAACACCCATTCTTTCCTTGTCCAGAAGACCCCAGTGCTTGCTTATTTTGTCAGAAACACAAAAAGGAGAAACGCAATTGCATTTGTGCTGATGCTAAATGTTAATAGATTTGCCTAAATGCCTGCTAATAGCCCCCTAAAATTAGCTAGACTAGCAGTGCGTGCCTAATGCCTGGTTGTTTTTGTTGTTTTACTTGCTTTGTGTTTCTCTTTCTTTTATCAGAAGGAGGCAAAATAAAGGGAAAAACATTCCTGGGAGAGAGAGAGAGAGAGAGAGAGAGAGAGAGAGAGAGAGAGAGAGAGAGAGAGAGAGAGAGAGAGAGAGAGAGAGAGAGAGAGAAGTTTTTAAGCTCCAAGACATTTTCAGTGTCGCATGTGAATTCAGGAGAAAGAACATATATTCTGAAACTATCCTACAGTTCTGACACTCTGTCATGAAGGTGACAAATCCTGGTGCTCTAATGTTTCATTAAATTAAACATGAAATGTTTAATGTTTTGTTAAATTAAACATGAAGCTGTGACTTTGGACCCGAGAAGCACAGCCTTCCATCAATTCCTCACATCCCTTCAGGTCACTTTTCAGGTTATAAGAATGGAGGTTTGTTTGTTACGGGCACTGCATTTCTCTGGGCAGTTAAAAGACACTTTCTTTGTGCTTACAAATAAGACCCGTCAAGCAACACAATTTAGGGAGCTTGAAAATATTTCCAAACCTAGTCCTACAGAAAATAGCTTGCAGACGGCCCCTCCATTAAGTCTGTCTTGACCCCTTTTCCTTTCAAATATTTGCAACTGTCTCTGGGCAGTTTCTCAAGAGCAGAGGTGTTATAACATTATTCGGATCTGAAGCTCATTTTGCAGATGGGCATGCTAGTTCCCAAGAAGGGGACGACTGGCTGAAAACTGTAGAAACTAAGAGGAAGATGAAATCTCTCCTGTCCCATTTTACAACATTCTTGAGTCCTTACTCAGGAAGACAGAATTTGGCAGTGGAAACTAAAACCAAATTGAAGCCTGAGTCTGAGTTGGGTAAGCATCTGCAAAGAGGGAAGCCTGAGGACTTGTGTGATAAAGGAATGAAAGTTGTGACGGAAGCTCTCAAAGTGGCAGAAACACAGAACCTGGCTCAGAGACAGGAAAATGAAGCTCAGCCAAAAATGTGCTCCTTTCTGTCGATACGATGGCAGTGTTAGCAGGGCTTTGTAGAACTCCCAGTAATACATCTAAACACTACCATACAAAATACGTTTTTGACCATGCTTTTTAAGTGAACAAACAACAGCAGCACCTACACAGCAAATTAAAGTCCCAGAAAGAAACTGGTAGATCACATCTATATTTTTCAAATGAATTTTGCTGGGTTATCACTAGTTTCTAAACAAAGTTCCAGAATGATCATACCACTGACAGCTAAGAGAGGACTGACCATCCCTCTCCCAAAGGATGACCTGCTCAAAATCTCCAAAGTTCAAGCTTTTCAGCTGTAACCTCACATGGCTCTGCTGACGCACCAGCTCTCAGAACTGGTCAAAAGCTTTAGAATAGTCCCAGTTTGATAGCTGTGTCTTGCCCGGTGTGAATTCTTTCCCCAGCCAGTTACCCAAACCAGTAGGAATATAATTGACACTTACCAGTTTGAAGCTGCATGTCTGTGAGGCAAACTAAATAAATTAAACGGATCCTGCTTTAATCTTCTTTTTTAGACCCCAAATGCCTTAATCAAAAGGAAAACAAAACAGAACAAAACAAATGTTCCCCGAGGTCCTTTTTTAAACCGCCAGAGCATAAGCAAAGAAATCGCTGTCTATTTTTTTAATGGAATACCCAAAGCCTATCCCTTAGCACCACAAACGAGTGAGAGCTACTTTGAACATCCTCCTGTCCTATCCTGTCACTCCCCAGCTCTGTCTTCACGTCCATCTCTCATGTATGGCCAGGACTAAACATGAGTTCCATTTTGAATCAAAATTAGGAGGATACTTCAGTTGGATATTTGGCTTGGCACAACTACTATAAAAATTCCACGTAAAAGCACATTTGATCCCCTCCTGCAAATGCATGGAGGCGTTTGTGGTCCCTAGTAATATCCCCAACGCATACTTCGCCTGTAAATGCGCTTAAGCTGCAGGACTTCATTTGGGGTTAGCTGTCCCACAAAGCTCATTTGCTCTTACCATTAAGGCAAGCGACTCTAAAAGGCTAGCACGATGCTTTTAACTATGTTTGAGAGGCCAGTCAGATCTTGTTAGCAACAGCTGCACACTTACCAGGCTCCCAGGGCCTTGACAGAGCTGTCCCAGTCCTTCTGGGATTGGGGACATGCAATGAAGTCAACCAATCGTTAGCTGGAGCCACACATGCACGCTGTACCAGATTCTCATTCTCCAAATAAAAAAAGGAAGAAAAAGAAAAAAAAAAAAGCACACAAGCAAGCAAGGCAGCCTCCTCCAAAATTCCTCCTCCGTTGGCCTCTCCCTGGCAGATACAGCTCGCCAAGGTCCTGGCTGCACTTTCAAAAGTACTACTCAATAAAAGGATTTTAAAGGCTGTGCTGGGAGCCGGGTGCTTCTGATCCTTGCTTTGGCTTTTTCTCCATCAGCATTCCTCGGCAAGCCTGCACAAAGCGGGGTACGCTACATTATTTATGTCAGCTTTAGGCTCTGGAAAACACACACTGGCATCCTGATTACTAAGAATTCTCGTGGATACAATTAAACTGTTCCCACATATATCCCCCTACACCCTCTGTCTCTTCCCTGATTCAACCTCTCTCAGAGCAAACAAAAGCACTTTGAGACGTGTCCCAACTCATCTATTAGGAGGCAAGAGAACACTGAAATATGGCCACTATGGCAAACGAGTGTGGGGAAAGGTTATGATCACAGAGTGAGCAGAAGACATTCCTGAGAGAAAAGGGCAGGTGATGTTGGGGGTGGAGGGAAATCCTCATCAAGCAGCCTCTCCGGGTTAAAGGCGGGGACATGGGATAGCAACATTAAGGCTCTACCAAAAGCATTTGAATGAATTCATGGAAGATTGATTTAGAATGGGCTGTTAAGGGAAGTCAGGAATACTGGCAAGCCAACTAACCTCCTGAGCTGGATGAAGAATGATCGCGCTCACTCAACAAATGCTCCTCGGTGCCCCATTGAAGTCATAGTTCCAGACAGGAAGACCAGAGGTTTGGCCAAGTAGAGAAACGATTTGGTCCCCAAGTCTCCGCTTCAGTAAAATGAACAATCCTCCAAGTTTCAGCCCACCCTTTCCCTTCCTGTTATAGCTCAACACTGCACCGTGAGCTAGCTTGGTATATTAGCCACGGGCAGAATGAACTCTACACTGGCATGCTGAAGGCTACTACAATGGCAGAAACTTCCTCCTCTAGAGGAGTAGTAAGACCGCAATGAAATTCCCCCTGTTTCTACCTGGAGAGTCCCTGCTTGGTAGGCAGGGTCACTTCACGTTATGGAAGCCCCAGGCACTGCTTAGTGAGACAACCTTTGGCAGGACCTCACAGTTAAGTCGGCTCATCTGAGCAAGAAGTCATCTTGGGGAGAGTCAGTTACAAGAACACAAGAGAAGAGAAAGTTGCCTTTCTCAAAGGCTTCCCTTGAACGCTTATTCCTATGTTTGCTAGGTTCATTTTTTATTTTAAGTGATCGCCACTTCTGATGACTTAGTCCATTCCAACTCAGCTGTCTTGGGTGGAGGATTGCTGTCTGAAATGGAAGTAATGGATGAAGGACAGAGTGGAGGTCAATGGTGCTGAGCTCAGAGGCGCAAAGCCATCTCTGCCGCACACATTAGCAAAGCAATGGGCAGTGTGCTCCGGCACACGAGGCAGAGATGTCCCCTGAGCAACAAGCACGTGGAAGGCAGTCTCACAGGAAAAACATATACCATGCCCATCCCCACAACAGGCAGCACAGCAACCAGGTGCCTCAAGATCAGATCAACAGAAGAACAAAGGATGCAAAATTCCTCAGGATGGATCCCAGCAATACGCTGGAATGGATGCTCCAGCCCACTCGCCTTCCTTTAGTGGATCCTTGTCTCCACTTGGGTACAGATGTTTGGTTAGCTTGAAGAAATTGCTCTCATCAACTCCTCTATAACGTCAGTCATACTGTAATTTTTCTTGTTTAAGAGCCAGAAACAAGTAACTAGAGTAATAAGGACCGAACAAGATAATTCCAGGATATTATATATTTCATTAGTAACTAAGTCATTATTAACTTTGAAGTTGACCTCGGGCTAAAATTCATGGCAGGGGTCCCCAGTGGACCCATCTACTGCCCTCAAGTACTGCAATAGAAGAAGGCCTAAGGGCACGCTGGGTATCTGCTAACTTGGTTTTCTTAGACAAGCTTTCATCTTCCTTGTGTCTCAGTGTGCTCATCTGAAAACTGAATTATGAGAAAAATTCACTTTTTCTAAACATGTTAAATTACATTATTAATTAATGGTGTGTGTGTGTGTGTGCATGTGTGTGTGTTCGTGCATACTCTCACACGCATGTGGCATAGTGCACACGTGGGCAGAGGACAATGTGCAGATGTCAGCTGTTCCCTCCATCATGTGTGTCCTCATCAGGCTCGGCAGCAGGCATCTTTACCTGTCTACACTCGAATGCTTTGGAGGATTTGGTGAGAAGTGAAACGCTCAGCTATGACTCTGGCACTCTGTGAGCTCAAATAACCCTCAACTGTTAGGAGTTCTCAAAATGCTATCAATTAAGTGCCATAAAGCATACACTGACATGGATCAAGCATGCCCAAACCACACATCTATGCGTTCCCTGAACAATTGGCTCTCATTATTGACAATCTGTTTGCAAAGCACAGAACACCATCATTTTCCTACAATACAGCTTGAGATGAGTTGCCCCGTGGCAGAGGTCTCAATAGGCACTGAGGAGGGGATGAGAGCAGAAAGAATTAAGGTGTGCATCATGCAACAAGTATGTTTTGACAAGGAGATTACAGGTTTTCCAAAAACAACTGGGTACCTTTCTGCTGATTAAATCATAAGCTAAAATGATTCTGGAGTTTTGAGATCCAGAACAAGTCTGCTCTCTACTGGACGTGGGAAGATAAAAGTGACCAGCTGTCCCATCTTCTAGGACCTTCTTTCTTACCTGTAAACCCCTTCCATAAGCTGCAGAGGAGCAAGGCCGAGACTCTCTGATACGAAACTAGCACGAAGAAAGAAAAAGATGGCTAGCCAGATGAAGTGACTCACTCATTTTCATGCCACGAGCGTAAGTCTCTACTATGGTCTTTCTGCTCATTCTGTCTCCCACAAGCCTTGAAGAACAACCAATGAGACTTCCAGTCTGATTTTTCCTATTACTGTCCAGTAATTCCGTGTCAATTCAGGTCAGTATCTCTAATTAAATGCTGTGTTCACTCGATCAGCACTTTTCTTGCCAAACATAATTTTTAAAGAAATTGTTGCCTTATTTTTCTTTAGATAGAATGTATTACTAAGTAGCTGAAGGGGCTAAGGCTGGCCTAGAACTTACTATGTAGCCTAGGCTAGCCTCAAACTCTTGACTTTTGTGCCTCTGCCTCCTGAGTACTAGGATTACCCATGTATACTACTACCATGCTTGGCTTAAATTTTGATTTGTTTCTTTTTATCCTATTTTATTCTTTTTTTGTTTTTGTTTTTCTTTTATTCTTCCCTCATACATTACGTCCTCACTGAAGTTTCCCCTCCCTCCACTGTACTCTGTTCTTCTCTCCAAGCTCTCCTCTCCCCCAGATCCACTCCTCCTCCATTTCCCTTCAAAAATTAAAAAAGCAGGCCTCCTAAGGTTCTCCATAAATGACGTTCTACAGCGTATGCTACATACTTCATCTGTCTATTTATAACCTACCTAATTTTCTTTCTTTTTAAACAAATTAATGTCTGCATAACTGGGGATTAATCCTAGAACCTCACATGTTCTAGGCAAACATGCTACCATTGAGCTACAATATGTATTATATATACAACCAACCCAATATATACGTGTGTGTGTGTGTGTGTGTGTGTGTGTGTGTGCCCTCTGAAGAATACAGTGAGCTTCCTTGAGGTGCTTCTTTACTCATGTTAGTTAGCAGAGAGCCACACCCTCTTCTGGATCAACAAACATGAGAGGTCTTGAACACACAGCTGCTTGAGATACTAATTACTTTGTCCCTTTGTAAACAAAGGCTATGAACACTAGGAGTCTTAACAGGAAACACATCCCATAGCATCTTTCCAGGTAGGCAACGCCTAAACATTTTCTACCTCTAAACACCTGAACTGTGTAAACATTAAGAACCATTCCTTCTTTAGAGTTTTAAGCAAATCCTTCTTTCTCACCCCTTGTCAAGCCGCTTGAACAAAAATGTGGTCTGTTGCATCATCCACTGAAGCTATTTCTCCAGTTGAAACATGAATTACTAGTCCTTCCCGAACACATCAGCCAAATCAAGTTGTAACATGGTCCTGCTTTATTTACTCTACAGATCACAGCTAATTGCTTTCTAATACGACTCATGATTTTGCTTCATTAAGCTAACATTTCCCTTATTTTCCCCTTATTTAGGATGTACCACCGTGGAGCTGTATCCTAAATCAGTCAGCATTAAGTAGAGTATTTCTTCTCACACAGGCTGTACTTCAGCTCAGGGTGATTCCAACTTCATTGGGACATTGGAAGCTTTATAATGTGAAGGGTGACAAACATTAGTCTAAAACAGAACTTTTTTGTCTCTGGAAATATACAAAGACATACTCTTAGTAGTCCCTAAATTCTGTTTGTTTTTTTTTTTCTATGTGGAAGCTAAATCTCAATTCTTCATTATGAATGTTCTTAACTATGTACAACTGAGGCGCAGGTGTGCTCCCTGGTAGCAGAAGTGAGCCACTTGTCAGTGCTTCCAACACAGTTAGAAAATGTTTGGGGCACCGTGTCCCTGTTTCCTTAAGGACAGAACAATCCCTAAATACAATCTTTAAATTGGTGGCTTTAAAAAATTAAGATGGCAGAAAAGCTTAAGAAGCCAGATAATCCTCATGCGAATAGCATCCTTCAGTGAAGCAAAGGAAAAGCAGGCATCATGTTCCCTGAAGTTCAAGGTAAGCTGTTTAAGGAGAGGACTCAGAACACGTTTCCTGTCCATACAAGTCAATTCCAGAACATGGCTAATTCTGCAGCGTTCTGCACTGTGGCTGGGCAAGAAGGCACAGGGCTCTTGGTAGAGCGTCCAAGGAGAGACTCCAGGGGTGGGGTAAAACATGGATTCATGCTCCAGAGGACTTGTCTTCCCTCAGACTCTTCTCGACCCTTTGTGACACATGCTTCTCCCATCCTTTGCCAGACAGAGGCATCTGGGAAGGTTTCCCTGTGGCTTTAGCAACTAATTTTCATTTCTATCTTTCTGAATCACTTTATATTAAAGTTATAAAACAAGATTGGGCCTAGAGAGACAGCTCAGTGGTTAAGAGGCCTGGATGCTCTTCTAGAGGACCCAGGTTCAATTGCCAGCATCCACATGGCAGCTCACACTCTTCTCTGTAACTCTAGACTCAGGGGCTTTGATGTCCTTTTCAGGCCTCTAAGGGCTCCAGGCAAGCACATATATAGGCAGGCAAAACAGCCACACACATAAAATAATTTCTCTAAAAAGAGTCCTAATGGGACTTACACATTTATTTAGTCCAAACCCCTTAATAGTGTTGATAAATAAAAGTCAAGGGCTAGGAAAAGAATTTAGTGTAGAAATTCCTTTTTGTTTGTATCATCATTGTCTATCATTTTACAACTTTCTTACTTTCTTGATGCTGACCACCCTTCTTCTACTTTTCCTATTTTTTTTTTTGTCCATGAGAATAGACCACAGTCTGTATTTGATAATATATAGCTGCCAGGAAGGAGTCTGGGCACTATACCACAGAAGGTTCTGGTGGACTGACATGGGCCTGTTGGGAGCAGAACCAGAGTTACAGAAGCAAGCACTCCCAGAGGAGCCCACAATGGTTCTGAGTTGTGAAAGATGACTACCACCTATTAGGCACAACTCGGTCCACACCCCATCTGAGGATCTCTGCTTCTCCTAAGAGCAGGCTGATGAACAATGCACCAGCTCACCTTGCTCTTGGAACGCTTGCCTCTCTATGTCACTCCTGGAACACACTTAGGATAGAAGCCAGGGGTGGCTATCACCTTTCCATCTCCAGCTCATGTGCATCACAAGACACTTCCAAACCCTTCCCTTGCAGGTAAGAGTCCAGGCAGAGCCCAGGCACTGAGAAAATCCCCTCTGGGAAGCATGTCCTGGGAGTGTCCGGTGAAATCTTTTCTGTCTCATCTCTGAAGGAAACGCCACAGAGATATACAGATTTCCCCTGAAAAGTACAAGGAGAGCAGGGCGCCCCAGAATGTGTGCAGGGCCTGTAGGGAATCAATCGCAGTTCACATCTGACTGGGGAGCCAGATTTACTCCTATCAGTACTGCTTGGCAGGAGGGCTAACTTTAGTCACCTCCCACCACCTTCTGGATCTCTGCTCTAGCTAATCTTTCCTGCCTCAGCTGAAGCTGCATTTCCATATTATTATCTAATGTTTACTTCACTTTTTATCAACATGACTTAATGCTTCCCAGATTAGTCTCATGGTAGCTAATAATAACAACAAAATTACAACTTATATACGCTAGCTATATATAACTCTATACACACATCTCTATGTGTACATCTGCATTGCCTCATATAAATTATAATAAATATTACAAATGTTATAAATATTACCCTAGATGAAATTTCATCATTTATTTTTATCACTGCATTAAAAAAAAAGACAGTATTACTTTGTGACTTTCCCCCTTCAGAATGCCATGCCTCTGAGCAAACTGCCACCAGGAAAAGAAATACTCTAAAAAAGAACTTTTCATTACGTCCTGGGAAGCATTAAGTCATGTTGATAAAAAGTGAAGTAAACATTAGATAATAATATGGAAACGCAGCTTCAGCCCAATTGGAGAGCTCAGAGAAGACCCTCACATTCCTTTTCATCCTGGGGACCAATGCTTGTATGTGTTAGAAAGCTGTTTATTTCCTAACAGGCAACTCGGGCTTGGCACCATGTAAACCCAGTGTCTGCTGAGACTCCCTTGGGGACAAAAAGGAAAATCGTCTGTATAGATCAAACGTGTATTAGTTGCATTAGCGATTGGTCCCTGGAGACTAATAAAGGCCTTTTTAGACAGATTTCACTGCACAGCTCTTTGGAGATTTCATTGAACTCGCCTTGGGTATCACAGATTTGGGGCTGTCTTCTGGTCCTAAGCATCAGAGGAAGAGAGCAGTGAATTAGAAGGCTGGAAGAGAACTGCTACCCTTCATCGTAGATGAGTCTCAATACCAAGTCCATGCTCTCGTCCCCATCAATATTTCATGTTCCCAGAGTCATAAGAAAACACATCTGTTGCCTCCCTGCATCGTAATGTGTGGGATGGAGCAAAGATTATTACAGAGCAGGTTCGGGAATTTAAAAATTTATCACCTTCTCAATTTAGAAAGCTGGTATGTGGTTAGGACTTATGAAGGCTCAACAAGCCTGAAATGACCGAGGGGCCAGGCCTTGTTCCTGAGAAATCTCTGATGTGCGGGAAATCAGATGCAGTGAAAAGTGGGAGGTGGTCAGAGCCGTGGCTGTCCGGGCTGCACACTGAGACAGAAGGTGAAGGCCTCAAGTCCCTAGTGTGTTCCCAACAGAAGGTTTGCTGTGTAGTGTAGCACCTTTTGATGTGTGTTTGGCCAGTGGGGAGGAAGGGGAGGGGAGGAGAGAGAGAGAGGAGAGAGATTGAGAGACAGACAGAGAGAGAGAGAGAGAGAGAGAGAGAGAGAGAGAGAGAGAGAGAGAGAGAGGCAGAGACAGAGAGAGAATGAGAATGCCATTATGTTATCTGAGTTTTTACCAAGTAGGCTATCTCTCCTCCTTTAGCACACCAGGGACCGGGGCTCTTACTGCCATGGCACAGTGGTTCTTGATACTCAGCTCTGGTTCATATGTATGTGTTTGAAACTGTATGGCAACATTGGCCAGCTCTCTAAAAAGCCATTCTCAGAACCTGGGGTATGCCCAGAACATTCCTCTGCTGTGAATACCTTCCAAAGAATTAGCCTGGCTTAGTTAACTTTTTCTCCTACTGTTGGATGCATTTTGGAGAGATGCAATTTGGCAACATCTTCCACTAACTAGAATGTCCAATGACTTCCTTGAAATGGAGGTTCCCAGCCTTTGCTCATGAATAAATGGGAGCTAATCACTCCAATGTTGGTCACAAAAGAAGCCAGATACTCTAGTACTGGAAGCAAAACGCTGTACTCTCAACATTTGCCTTACAGAAGTCTTACAGCGAAATGGTGAAACAGCAAATAAGTCTAAGTGATGGATTATCTCGTACCCCTGTAGCCTGTCTGTTTGCAATGGTGAATCTCACTGGAGTGAATCCCAGGGACTTGACCACCAATCAGTGTGGTGGCCGCATCATTGTGGTTCATAGATATATTGCATCTTCTCTGGCCCCTCTACTTTCACAACTTTTTTCATTTACCTTATCTCTTGGTCATTTTGCTCAGCCATTAAGGGCAGGGGGTACTTAAAAAGATGGATGTTCTTGTCCAGTAAATAGGCAGTACGGATTTCCTCGACACAAAGATCACAGTTAGGAATCAATGCCGGCACCACCACACTTGCTACCTAGCCATTCTTCTCCAGACATAGATGTGCCCTAGCTTGTTCTGTGTAGGGTGTGGCTTAGAGAACAGGGCTCTTTCTAAGAACTCTCTAGATGGGTAAAGAGGCTTGAAGCTTCCATGTGCAACATTCACCAATAAATGTAGAACTCATTGTATTTGCTATTCTAAGATAATACATAGAATGTCAGGACAGCTGACATCTCAGAGTTCGACAGAGGTGAACCTTCTATGTTAGTGTCAACCCTTGGGAAGTGGGCTGTTTTCAAGGGAGGTCATAGGACAAACTTGTAACAATGACAGAAGAAATATTTCCCTAGAAGGATTTTGTCAAGATGGAAATCTGAACATTATTCTTCTTAAAAACAGAAAAACAAAACAAACAAAACCCCTCGTCTACCTCCATCGTTTAGTGGGCAAAGCCGCCACCCTATCCTGTTGTCTCCAGCCCCTTTCTCGCCAACTGCATTTCACTGCACGCTGCAGGAATACCACACATCTGGATGATTCCATCTCATGCAACACCTGAAGTCTATGTCTATGGGTTCTGTTCTGCTAAAAAGGGGGTTTCTTTCAGTCTTCTTCTTAAACCTATGATATAAAACTTTTATGTCCTTCAAGACCCATTCACACACTTTTCTTCAATGAGCTTTCCATGCTCTCTCTCTTTGGCAATCAGCGTCATGTGCTTGGCTTCAGGCTTCATGTGTGGCAGTGTAAACTTTGTATGGAATGATTTCCATACAGCACTTGGGCCAGTGTCCTGCACATTATAGGTACTTAATAATTGTTCACACCTGTTATTGCCCACCAGGGCATTTACTATCTGACATGCAGAGTTTCTGCATTAGTCCCAAAGTTCTGTTCATAAATTCTTTGAACCATTAACAACATGATCAGTATTGGACCTAGAAGGGTTCAGATTTTAAGTGACAAGTAGTTACTGAAGACACCCATCAGGAAAAACAAACAAACAAAATAAAACAACAACAACAACAACAACAACAAAACCAGAGCAAGTTCTGTTCCCAACAACATACATCTCTGAATTTTCTTTCATTGTACTTGGTCACCACTGAGGTTATACTGCACCCCAGGTTGGCCTCCAGAAACCACATGTGTCAGGAGCCAGAGGAGCAGCTATAAGAGAGGAGCTGGCTCTCCACTTTCCATCACGCTAATCAAACTATGTGTTACAGTGCCTTTCCTTAATCTGATTTGAGAAGGGCCTTAATAACAGGGTAAAAGCAAAGAAGCAGCCGGTTCTTCGAGGAGCGCTCACTTTAATGGCAATTTCTTTGTTGTCCCTTGTGACAAGAGAGGCCCCTTACTGGGGCCAATTGTTGCACTTGGATCCAAGAGGGAAGCCCTCCTGGAGGCTGCGTGCATTTCTCAGGGCACAAGTCAGCCCTTCCTGATTTAATTAGAGTTTTTTTCTCTCTCCACCTCTCTTGACCTTCTGCTTGATTATGTAGTGAAGCATTCCTGGAGAGCAATAATCCTGTAAGCCCGACATCAACCTTCACAGCTATGAAAATGACAAAGCTGTCAGGATTCCAGTCTTACAACTTCCAGACGGGGTCAGTGCGGAGATTTACCAGCAGAGAAACTGAAGGGCCAGAATCCATTAAGAGGGGAAAAAATGGATACTTTGGGAAATAAAAGGACCCAAACAATGACAACCAGAGGCTTTGCATTTCAAGGTGTGCTGGATGCTTTCACTTCTCTGTGCACACCATTAACAGGGTGATTTAGTAATTTCAGTGGGAGCTGCCATCCCCCTGGAATGCCATTAGTGTCAGAGTCAGGGAAAATGAGGAAGTCTTTTTTCCCCTTCCAGAGTATGCAAACACAAGCTTAGAAACATGTTTGCATTTGGATTGGACGATCTAAACCAACAACATTCAACCTTTTCACTAGGAGCTGGGAGCTGTTTGACAGGGCCTACTTTTCATCAGGTAGGTTCAAAGTCTACACACTGCAGAGGCTTCCCTAATAGGAGGGACTAATAAGATTATTTCCTTAAAGATCTAACCTTGGCACCCATCCTCCTACTAGAGGCAGAGCAGATTCATTTTCTAAATTGCTTACCTTCAAAAATCTTTCATTGACTAGGGCAGGGTCTCAGCATGGCATGCCAAGGCACTATTAGTAAGATTCTCCTTGGGGTTTGAAGTGGGTTTTATTTCAGCTTCTGTCTCATTGGAATACTTTTCTCTCACCCCAAATTTTAATTCCCCAAACTAAACACAAACAGCATTTTAATGGAATGAATCCCAAGAGTGATAACTTACCACTCCCAAAGGTCTAATCCCCAAACAACTTGCCTCTCTACTCAGGGCTATGTTTCACCAACAGCAAAATTTCTAGGAGCTGGAAAATGACTCACTATGTGAAGGAACTAACTGCAAGGATGATGATGACCTATGGCCATCCATAGGTCTCACATGGTAGAAAGAGAGAACACACACACACACACACACACACATACACACACACACACACACACACACACACACACACACACTGTTCTCTACTGTTCTCTTTCTTCCCTGAGCACAACATGGTACTTATACCCATTACCTACATAAATAAGTAAATGTAATAAGATTTAATTCAGCCAACCCAGGCACATATCTAACTAAGCATGATTCACTGCAAGGAAAGAAAAGAATGGGGATGAATGTGTATTATTAAGTATACATAAAATAGATGGCTCTATTTCAGAATCCCTTTCTCCAGCTTGTATTTTGGCTCAGAATACAAAATCTCAGAATACAAAATCTCCAGTTAAATGGAGAGTTTTAGGGGAAGAAAGGGCACGTGGTCATCAAACTGAATTCCTTCTACCATCCCACCTCCTGCCTTCCCAAGGTAAGGCAGATAGGATCGACTGAAATAATGAGGACAGTTTTCACTATCCCATCCAGGAGGAGAATGACACACAGTCACTTAAAAGAAGGTGGCTGAAAACCAGGGACTCTTTAAACAGTTTATTGTGTTTTTCAAAGGTCAAAGCCGGAGTGCTGTGTGGTATTTTATGATCTAAATGGGGCATAACAATAATTTCCTCTGAATTAAACTGAGTTTAGGCTCTTCTTAGGAGAGAGAAGACTGAAGTTGACTAACTGTGGGTGTGGGAGCCCAATGCTTGCAAGGGTGTCTTGTCTAACTATTCCTTTATGTCCCACAACCTGGAGAACCATAAAAACTACATGCCATTGACTTCTCTCATGAGGTTCTTTTCATTTTAACGTTTCTGAAGTAGGAATCTCTCTTGCAAATGGTGATGTGTTATACTGTAACAGGTTACATTTCCTTCTCTTATCTGGATGTTAAAGAAATGGCATAAGTTGATACTGAGTGCATTCTAGGATTGAAGGAATACTGTCATACAAGAAAATCAATATAACGAAGAGTTGGTTCTTTGAGAAAATCAAGAAGATAGACAAACATTTATCCAAACTTACCAAACAACAGAGTGTGAAGATGCAAATTAACAAAATCAGAAACAAAAAGGGGGACATAACAACAGACACTGAGGAAATCTAGAGAATCGTCAGGTCATACTTTGAAAACCTGTACTCCACACAATTTGAAAATCTAAAGGAAATGGACAATTTTCTGGATAGATATCACTTTGCAAAATTAAATAAAGAATAGATAAGCAATTTAAATAGACCTATAACCCCTATGGAAATAGAAGCAGTCATCAAAAGTCTCCCAACCAAAAAAAGCCCAGGGCCAGATGGCCTCAGTGCAGAATTCTACCAGAATTCAAAGAACAGCTTATACCAATTTTTCTCAGAGTATTCCACGCAATAGAAGCAGAAGGGTCCTTGCCAAACTCTTTCTATGAGGCTTCAATAACCTTGATACCCAAGCCACACAAAGACACAACTAAGAAAGAGAACTTCTGACCAATATCCCTTATGAACATTAATGTAAAATTACTCAATAAAATACTGGCAAATCGGATCCAAGAACACATCAGAAAACTCATCCACCATGATCAAGTAGGCTTTATCCCAGGCATGCATGGTTGGTTCAACATACGAAAATCCATCAATGTAATCCACCATATAAACATGCTGAGAAACAAAAATCACATGTTCCAGGTTTTCATCTAGAAGTTCCACCTTGTGCAGGTTACTACATATTTTGGAGATGAAGAAGTCAGACCTTAGAGAAGGTAAGTCATTTCCTGAAGGTCTAAGTATTAACATAACATAATGCAAAGTAAAGTTCAGACTCCCATTTCCCAGTTCAGACTTTTTCATGGCATCCTATTGAGGCTCTGGAGCCATAATTCTAGCTAGCAATGTAGACATATACATCCTATTATGTAAATTTGGTCCTACTGAAAACTGTCCAATTTTTGGTAGAGTTTGCTGTTGTTTCAATAGTAATTCCAAGATTGTTGACTATGGAAATCTTCTGAGGATCTTTAAACATTTATGTTCCTGACACTCCTTTCTAGACATTCAGATGCCATTGGTGTGGGGTATGCCTGGACATGGGGAACTTCAGGCTCCTCAGGTAACTCACATGGGACCCCCTCCTCTAGTGAAATGAGACAGACATGTCTTTCCTGGTGGGGAATTTGCATAAGTGTTCCCATGCAGAACCTCTTCATCAACTCCCCATTAGTCTCCCTCTTCCTTAAGTTACACATGTCATATTTTAAGAGGATCTGTCTGATTTTTACAAATCGCACTTATCAAGTCATCTTTAGTTCATTTCCCTCGGACTTGTTAATGATATTCCATCAAATGGAAATAGAAGAAATTTGATGGTTTCATTGTGCTGTGTAGTCTTCCCTTGAGTTAACAGAGAATTTCTGCCTAGAAATACTTTCATTAATGCCCAGGTTACTATGTGATGGACAGTGTGAATGGCCTGACTTCAGGCCTAGCAAGATGGCATGGTTTAGCTCCACAGCAGAGCTTTTGGCTTAGGTAGGGACAGACTCAGACAGAGGGCTTTCATCAGAACACTGGGATGTATAGGTGAAAGAATTAACTGTTAGCTTTCAAGCCTGGGGAAAATGGCTAGGTGCCTATTTAACTTATCAAAGATAGGCTCTCCCTGCATCCCTTAGTCCCTACCTGTTATATGACCTTCCTGGATCGCATACCCCATCCCCTACCCTGAACACTCCAGCCTAGGGCCTGGGCTGCTTGTCCCTGTATAGTCCAACTATTTTGGTTACCTATTCTTTTTCTTCTTCAGAACTCCTATCTGCTGTACCTGGTCACTGTCTCTCCTCTCTCCTACTCCCCTTCCCCTTCTCCTTACATGGCACAGCTCAGTCTGGTCATGCCCACCCTGCACTCTCCCAGATGTTCCTGCTTCTGGATATGCTATAACATTTATCTATAATAGACCTTCTCCTCCACCAAACCTATGACTAGTCATGTTCCTTTTCCTTTTTATTTCTTTTTTTCCATTCATTAACATTATTCAAAGAGAGGTCTGGTCCTGGCCTATGAATCCTGGAAAGGGATTCTAAAGCTCTTGGGATATGAGTGTTAAAAGGACCAGTTACCAGTGGCTCTGTTTACTTAGGGGCCTTGGGTCATACTAGGTAATTTAACAGTAGGTTTTACAGTAGAGGCTTTGGACCATGTCATATGAACTACAACATTAGACAGATTAGTGTCAAAATATCAGACACATGAATGGCCAACCATGTCCACATGTTTGAGCCCAAACTAATACTTAGGATCTGAAGACTCAGGCCAGCTGGAAGCTCCCCCATGCTTGATGTCATATACTGTTAATAGAAAAATTTCATTCTGTGAGTGGACAACTGGTAGTTTACCTTTCATAACTTCCCTAAGCTTTGCCACATGACTGTCTTCTTGTGCCTGGTTTTAGGGTGTAGCCTTTGGCTTTAAGAAAATGTACCTGGAGAATAACAGCTTCTAGTGAGCTCTAGGAGTCATTCTGGTAAGTTCTTGAAACTGAGCCTGCTCTTGAGGACCCTCAAATGCACATGGTATCAGATGTAATGTGGTCTAGGAGACCCTTAGACTTTAGAGTCAACAGGCAGAAGTAGGGGTGATTGTGTGGATTTTCCTGGCTGTGGAGAGAGAATCTTCTTTTTGCTTGCACTTGATCGTCAGAGGATATAACCTGGAGTTTAGTGACTCAGCCCTGCTACCACATCATGAAAGCCCGAGGGAAGAGAAAGGTTTTTATGTTCACATTCCCACCCCTGAACTTAGCCTACCTGAAGCTGGACCTCTTTTGGGTTCCATGTGAATGTGTTTTTCTTCTCTTCCATAAACCTCATCTTAGTTGAGATGCTTTCTCTTAGATATGCTGTGCATCGCATAGGTTCTTCAGAATGGACCGTATGTGAAATAGCTTGTACGGATAGTATCTGAAAGAGTCTGGGCTTAAGACTCGGATTGTCACTGCTGTCATTGTGATTTTTAATGGTTCCTTATTATCAGTTTTTATTAAAGTTGAAGTCCATAATTGGATAATGATGTGCAGGTGTTCATGCTGTGGGCAATTTGATTCTGACTCTACTTACCACCTATCCTTTCTCAGTGTACTGTAGAACTGTCAGGTTTCCCCAGCTCCCTATGCCTCTTAACTCTGAAGCTTCAGCTACATTTGTGAGTTCACTTCGGATTCACTGTGATAAAATATGCATATTTCCTGAAACCCAAAGTATTCTCACTGAATATAATAAGTGGAAAGTTATTTTACAGGAAATGAAAATCTAAGATTAATATTCTCTGATGCCATCTCGTCCCCTCAGGACAATTATTCACTGTACTACAGCAAAGTAAACTTGCAAAATATGGGAATTGGTTTTCTCCTCAGACATCTAGGATGAGCGAACTTCTGAAACTACACAAAACCAGCTTGTGGGTTTGATGCTCATCTCCTCACCTTTTAGAATCTGGTCTTTTAGAACACAGAACTCAAGGAAACTCAAGGCAGAGTGCCTGAGATAGAGAAAAGGAAAAAAAGAAAACTAGGGGTGGTTGAACACCAAGCCACTATATAAAGTTACTGATAGCTGCTGGTACTGGGCAGCTGACTTCAAGGACTCTTTGATGCTCATTCCGTCTTCTCCTTATTTAAAAACCTACTGGACTTTACTAGGTGCAAAGCACTGTAGCTAGATGAGGTGTATGTCCTTTTGGATTCACAGTTTTAAAGAATAGAAAATTCTACATTTAGTTCATTTCATGAATCAGAGGAAAATTCTCCAAAAATACAGAATGGAAGTCTTTGCAAAGGACTGTTCTATCAACATTTCTCAGGAGAACAGGAACCTCTTCTGGTAAGTACTTGCCCCCATTCCCCACCATGACTGTTAGGCTTAAGTAGGTTAGGTAGGGTTAGATGCTAAAACACATACATGAAAACAATGTAATACAAGGCAGTGTTTATGTGTTAAGTGGCAAATGAGTGCTGCCCCAAAGAGCAAGCCAGGGAGAGATCACTTCAGACAACGTACATCTCACACTCTCCAAATTGTCTTGTTATATGGACCTATCCCTAGTTAATTCAAGCAGCCAAATGACAAAGACTCCCAAAGCATTACCATAGATCCCCTGGTGAAGTTCCTTCCCAGGTGGAGAATCTACAAAGACAGGCAAGCAGTGGCTCGCCCACAAGCCTGCTCATCCACTCCCTCAGCCTCTGACACTGGCACAGTTTGAAAGGCTGCCTTGCAAAACTTCCAAAGTCATAAACACTGGTGTTTTTTTTTTTATTCCCACCATTTTGGAGTGGCTATTAAGTCTGATGATGGCTTAGCCTTTCCCCCTATGGCCATATATTTTCAGTTTTTCACTTCTGGTAATAGAAGCAGTCCTCTGACAATTAGGAGGGCTGCTGAAGGCTGTGCCTTGACCCTCTTATCTAGAGATGTGATAAAATGTGTCCTTTAAAGCAGAGGTGGGGCAATGGATCTTGGCTGGTCCTTCGCTTTGATATCTACTGTGCATAGATTTGAAATAATGCACTTGAGATAAGCCTCAGTTTTCTAATCTCTAGAGTGGGGAGAGCCCATGGCAAGACTTAACTAAACAGTGCATTCCAATAAAATGGAATACACAGTCAACAAGTGGTAGAGAGTAGTATCATTACGGTTCCAAGTTCCTGACAACTAAAGGGTTAATAATTATGTACATTAAAGATGTTTGTATCCAAGATGCAGATTCTTGCTACCCTTGTCATTCATCCCATGCTCCACTCCTCACATCTCCAAGTAGAAGAGCAATGTAGGCTAATGGACAAATCTTAACAACTACACCCATAGCTACCGAATACCCACTTTCCCCATCTTCTATTTCTTGTTATGCTACAACATTTTGTCATTACAGAGGTCAGAAAAATAAATGTAAATATGTTCTTAGAATAAGAAATCACAAGCAGACTTTCTTAGTATTCAAGTAAAAGAATATTCCCTAATATCTATTTTTGAAAGTTATTTTTTCCTTCTTTCATGCTGATAGAAGATAGAGTGGGCAGGCATGTGAGACTTTCTGATATGATGGAGACATTTTGAAACTGGATTTCATAGACGACTGCATAATGATATACAGTCATCAAAAGGCACACTTACAATGAGTGCAACTTGTAACTGTAGATAAATCTATAAAGAGACCTGGCCTGAATGCTGCAAATAACAGAGGAGGAGGAAATAGAGAAGAGAGAAGAATAAAAGTAGGAAGTAAGAAAGGAAGAGCATTCCAACGGGTCATTATAAAGTCTAAGCAGTACTTCTGAACCCTCAAGGTATGTGATCTGTTTTCTGGGATTTGGAGATTTGAAGCTTTGTAAGATCATTCAGCTCTGGTGCTTTCTGACTCATAGTCTGACATCAGAACAGAAAGGAATGCTGCTTGCCAAGGAGGTAGTGGTGGGTGCATGTCTTTAATCCTAGTACCCAGGAGGAAGAGGTGGATTTCTCTGTGTTCGAGGCCAACCTGATCTACAGAGTTAGTTCCAGGACAGGCTCCAGAGCTACAAAGAGAAGCCCTGTCTCAAAAACAAACAAACAAACAAACAAACAAACAAACAAACCAAAACCAAAACACAGAGACAGAGATAGAGAGAGGGAGGGGGGAAAAAGGGAGGAATAGAAGGAGGGAGGGGGAGAGGATGGCTGTTCTGTAAATAAAAGTAGAGAGCAGGAATCTCCCCACTGATTCATTACCATCTTCCATAAAGATGCTCCTCTTATCAATACTTGTTCTCAATCTGTTTCTGTTCCAAGGAACAGAGAAAGCAAGGGAAGCAAAGGGTGTCAAAGGCGAAAAGAGCATAGAGTCATTCTTCACAGAGGATGTTTTACATTCCTGACCACAGGCACTGGGGCAATAGTCTTCTCTGCTCTACTGCACCTTCCCATGTAGACATCACATAAGAGAAACTGGGTCTAGCAAAGTAGCTTTGATGCTCATTGTGTAAGGGATAAGGAACCTGACAAAATGGAGACGAGATTGGCCAATTATTTATTTGCCACATTTCCTTTGTGCCTGAGGCTCTTCCTAATGCCTCCTTCATCAGGCATTGAGCTTTTTTGGCTCTCAAGTCTCTGCTGGGATCTATCTACAGTTGGCATATGATCCTGTAAGCACTCATTTGATTTTCTTATGTACACAGGGTTAAGGTGTCATCCTTTCTAGGATTCATGCAAGTTAATATCTGGCATCCCAGGAAATAACTGCTAGTCTCATAGAGAAGGAATGAGGGTTGACAGTTGTGAACTTTGTTCAGACATCATTAGTTGTACTACAATGCACCTATATGCACTTAAGCCCACACAAGTGCTTTATCATTCTGATGGGACTTAGGGAGAATCCATTTAAACCATCAGAAGTTGCAGCAAAGGAGCTGGCTATCCACGGAGTCAAAAAATGTCTACTCTGCCTCGTGTGTAACTGGTTTAATTACTTCTAGCTGTAAAGAACATCTTGGGCTCTGTCCAACAAAACAGTTTGATATGACTGGAGGAGGAAAATGTGCCTTTCAGGCCTAAAGCTCAATTCAATTCTATCTCTGTAGATCACACATTATAAGCCATCAGAGGGATTCTGTGATTGTGGCCTGGGTGAATTATTTTCCTGTTTCTTCTTATAAATGATGATGATACCATTATTAGAATTATTAATTGATATTAATACTATTGTTATTAATGTGATGAATTTTCACATTGAAGCTTAAGCTGGTCTAGAATTCATTATGTAGCCTAGGCTAGCCTCCAACTCGTGATACTCTTCCTGCCTTAGCCTCTGAATGCTGGGACTACAGTCCTGTCTTAAATGAATTCTCTCACCGTCCTTAGCTTTGATTTCATTTATTGCTCTTAGTGTCATAAACAGAAAGGCTTTTTAAAAAATCACGCCCGAGAGATGGAGGGGTAAGTAAAGGTAAAAGAAATATATTGACTGTGAAGCCATGAGCTTTCACTGAAGGTCTTAAATGGCAAAGAATCCCATATTTACTGATTTAACTTGAATATTTGTACTCCTTCTAGAATGCATGTTGCCACTTCGTTCCCAACATGATGAGGTGTTAGGACGCCAGTAGGTCAGGAGGGTTCCAACGGATTAATGACTGCATGGGACAGGTTTGTAGCAGCCACTCACCTCTTCCCCTCCCTCTCACTGTTGGATGAAGAAACCTCATAACATCTATGAGGACCACACCCTCTCCAGGTCCCATACCTGTAGGTGATTTCTCAGCCTCCAGAACTCTGATAAAATACATTTCTGTTCTTAGAGCCCCTCAAGTGGAGTGTTTTGTGATGGTAGCACAGAGAAATAAGACATCATGACACTTGCCTCTCCTTCATTCCTCTCCTCTAGTCTCTGCTTATTAGTCCCACCCAGCTCTCTAAGTAAGTCTAGTGAACCAACAACCATACTCCTGTCAGCACATAAATCCACTTCTCAAATTATGGCCATTCTCCAGGAGACCTATCTTTAGTCCTCCCAACAGCTGTCTGTAACCTGTCTTTCTGGACTCTTGTCTCCTTGGGTGGCTGGTTCTCTGTCATTCACACTCAATCCTGACATGACACCTTCTTTCCTCTTGGGTCTTTGTGTTTGTTCCTTGTCTCTAACCTCTATTTTTTGTTCACAGCTATATTAATGCCACTCACCTTGTTTATTGTGTCCACATAAGTTGAGAAGGCTGACATTCTCCACTAGCTGTTATTTCCACAACTGGATGGGACAGGTAACATTTATCTCTGTATTTGCAAGTTCTAGCACCTTGACAGGCACATTGCAGCTGCTAAGCAATTGCCCAAGAAATGAATAAACATGGTGCTTTATAACTGTCCACCAAGAAAGAAGATAATCATGGAACATTTGACCTCAGGTTCAGAGACCATTTTTCCCAATGCAAGGCTTTTAAAGCGCAAAGAAAAATGTAGTACTGTACTTGGTTGATCAAAGTACTCTACTTGGTGGACACTGATCATTTACAAATAGAGCATTGGTTTTGTAATACAGAAGCAAGGCCTGGAACGAAGAGAGATTGAATTTAAAAAGAATAGAAATAAGCAAAACAGCAACAACAAAAACCTAGAAATCAACCCTTTCATCTGCTGGAACTAATTCACATTGTCTCTTCAAATTTTATGTGATTCCTAAAGTAATTTATTCCTAGAGGATCAAGTAAGGCTATGGCACAACTGAAGGAACACTCAGAGGGGGAACTTGGATAAGGAAAGTGGTGTGTAATTTCCCAGGTATCACAGCCTCATGGAAAACACACATCATGACAGCAGCCCTTGGCCAAACCCTGAGGCTGCTAGTGCTCTGGAGCGGATGCCCACAAGAACGGAAGTACAATGGAAATCAAGAGTAGATTATATGTGCTGCAAGACTTGAAAACTAACATGCAGCCTAATGAGCGCATTATAACTGCAGGCTCTGCTTGTTAGCTGTTGAAAATATTTTCACAAGGCTCTGGGTATGGCAGGGTAATGCTAGTTATAAAATGCCGATGCTGAAAGGGAACTCTGTGTATGCCAGACTCAAGCAAGTCACCTGGATAATGGTGGTGATTAGAAATGAATCATCTCACCCAGACTTGGGTGTTCTATCACAAACACATGGTTTTCTCAGGATCCGGAGGAAAGCAGTATTATCAGGCCGGGAGGAGAGAAGGGCTGTCAAAGAGCTACCAGAGGGATTCCTGTGCTCCTCTGATCCATGGAACAAAACCCAACTGAAGATCTGTCTCCAGCAGTAACTAGTGTTCTTGCATGATACCTGCAATACTCTGTAAGAGCAGGGTTTTACCTGATTCAACCGAGGTAAAGACATGTCTGCCATGGAAATAAGAGGGACCTCAGTCGATTGTCTCGTCAAACACATCATTCTCATGCAAATAAAACACTACTGCAATTTTCTTGATAAGTTTCCTGAGGTCAAGAAAGGCTAAAACTATTGGTACATCACTTAGTTGCTTGGTGAACATGGGGCTACATGACTTGCAAAGATATTTTAGATACTTATTTTAAAATCACGAGTGTCCTTATGTACCCTATATTAGTATGGGCTCTTTGCATTGGACTGATTTATAGCTACAAGGTTCATTCACATGTATTTCCTCTCTTTGATTGAAATACAATCCTGGACTCAATCCAGAATGGTAATTTTCAGCCAGGAAAACTCATCTCTGATGGTTGCGAAAGCAGATATTAAACATTCCACCCTCGGTCTACTAAAACAGAACCTCTGGGGTCGGGGTTCAGGTGTTTGGATTTTGAAAAAGAAAAAAACAAAGACAAAATCTTGCATGAGTTCTGACCTTCTGATATTATAGGTTATGTACTTGGGACTAGATGGGCAAAGCTACCCTAAAGCATTTCCCTTGTACCTGTCCTGTGGGGTCTGTGGTAAGGAGTTGCAGCTGTTTCCATGACTCTGAAGTCATAGATTGTGGGAGGATGCTTGCAAAAGAGCAGTAAGTACATCTGGTCCACAGACTCTCAGTGAGATGTGAAGCAAGACTTCTGCAATAGAACTCTGCCCAAAAGTCAATGCTTCTTGTACTCTCTGTCTTGATTTTTATCAGATATTATTGTTTACTTGCTTGTTGCCGGAGGCATATTTAGCTCCTCCCAATTAAATGCAATCATTTAAAAACAAAACAGTGTTTCATGAAAAAAATAAAAATAAAAAAATCACCGGAGATGGGAAGGCGAAAAATGCATTGGGAAGGACGCAGCCTGGCAGGAACAGTGAAGCAGAGTTGTTCTCCCTGATTCAGTGTGAAGAGAGAGGGTCAGAAAGGAAGTGACTTCTTCATTGTGTAAGTCAGAGTTTTATCAAGTCCACACATTTAAACCATTAAGGAACAGCCCCACCACCACATAGACCCTAGGAGGGCTTTCCACACTTACCCTGCTTGTAAGAGGCAGTCCTGTATGTCCCCCAGAATGTGGGCCACAAGCCCAGCAGAGAGACACTTGGAGGGCAGGTGACAGGTGTCAAGAGGAGGGCATGTTGATTGGGGGATTGGTCTATTTAGGGTCCTTGAACTTTATAGTTCTGTCTCAGGCCACCTAGGCACTACCTACTCTTAACAGAGCCAAAACTTGCTTGTTAGGTAGGTGTTCATGGGTGACTTGCAGGGCCCATTGGAGAGGAGAGCAGAGTGTTCTGTTACTCCAGGACTGAAGCTCATCAAGGGTAGGGTTAGGAATATTAAGTTCCTTGCTAACTGTAAAGATAAAAAGATAAAATCACTCCCTCAACCACCATGGAGTTTACTGTGTCTTTGACAAGCAGCATAATTAAGATCTAGCATAAACACAGAGCCTCGGAGGACAGTAAGAGCTGACTAAATGGGAATTTGTTCTCGTTGGCTTTTCTTTCCTTTATTTAGTTTCTCAGTGGAAGGTTCACTTTGAAGCAAGGCCGGCCCTAGGCAAAAGTGCAGAGTCTGCGAAGTAGCAGCATACCTTCTGCCTGCTGCAGTCCTGTGAGAACTCATCAGTCAACACCACCCACAGAAAAGCATGCCTCCCATCTCTCACCCCTGCTTGGTCCACACTGGCCCTCCAGCCTCATCCCCTGATACCAAATGCTTCTTAGTACTGTGTTGGCCAATCACAGTGGAGCCCAACACCACAATGGACACTGAATGCTACAGGGTGATGTGACGGGGACTGGGTGGCTAGCACTGGGTTTCTTTGCTTTACAAGGGTCCTTTCAAAGGCATGCATGACCCACTTAGAATCTTCACGCTGTAGAGAGATGATTATGATGACACTTGAGAGCACAAGGCATCGGCTCGCTGTACTGGTGTTGAACATGACATCTATACGGTTGGGATGGCACGACTCTGGCTCTGATGGAGTTGACTGACCTGAGTCCCAGTCTCAACTCTTCCATTTCTTAGTTGAATGAACTATAATAACCTGAAACACCAAATCTTTCTTCAGCAAAACAAACCATCAGGAAAAGAAAATGAGATAAGTATTTTGCATAGTCCCTGAAATTTAATACCCATTCACTAAAATGCATTGTTTAGGTTGGAAAAACTCCTATCTGAAAGGCTTGGAATCAGAAATGTTTTATATTTGTTTCCGTCCCCCGCAACATTAAGAAATATTTTATAGACATAATGAGATAACTTAGAGATGAGACCAAAGTCTAGACATCAAATTCATTTGTTTCATATATACCCATTACACCTATTTCCAAAATCATTTTACATATGTGAATTATTTTGTGTATAAAACCCAAAGTTACCAGATTTTCCCATTTGTACAATTATGCTGACACTCCAAAATGCTTTTAATTTTGGAGTTTTTTTCTGATGGCATTTTGCGTAGGGATTCAACTTTTATTCACATACCTGTGCTCAAAGTCATACCCGGTCAGAGCTATCATTGATCACAGTGCTCCAATTCCAGTATATACAGTTATGGGCATTGACATAGTGTCTGTCTGTCCTCTTTAAACTAATTCAGAGAGCTTTTTTACCCCCTGCAGCTGCCATGCAGCAAGAAATTCCCTTTCCTTCCTTTTTCTGACATAGTATTCACATTAGGCACATGGCATCAGTCTTTATTTCCCAGTCAGTGGCCAAAAGGCAAAACACGAATTAATTATGACACACAGAGCCTGCTCAACCTTCAGATCTGAAATGACAGGTAAATAGCACCACTTGCAAGGAGCATATTCCTCGTCCTCAGAAATGCTTACATGTCAAAGGGTTTCTGTTTACCCACCATGCACATGGCGATGGAAAAGGCCGACTCATAATCATACTGCTGCTAGCCCCTTCCCACAAATGCTTGCAGGTGCTATCACAGGAAAAATGAGCATCTATCTTCCAGTTTCAAATTAGTCCATAATGGGTAATTTCATGCAGACATTATTTCTAAACAAGAAATTCCCTAAATGCTAATTGCTTCTAAGAGCTGTTCAGTTAAAGGGGATAAATATTTCCGCTCATTAAAGGGGATGCCATTTTCCTAGTTAATGCAAGGAAGCTGCAAACGGGATAAGAAAAAAGGAGGTCAGGACTCTGGAGAGCAAGCGGCACCTCCCACACTGAAGTGTCAGACTGGAGGGCTTGGCATGGATTTGGCTGGGAATCAGTAGATGTGACAACCCTGAGAGCATCCTTCTGCACTCGACAATCACTAAGTCTTCACCACAGCTAAACGGTTAGACAACTGTCAGTGTCAGGCCACGATTAATAACCAGTAGAGTTTCCACTTCCTTATTGACACTAACAACTTCTTGGCACAGTATTCAATAGGGAATTCTGACAAACTGGAGAGCAGTCTCTGTGTGGCTCCAAAATTTGGGGGAGGGGTAGCTTACAACGTCTGTTGACAAATGCCATGTTAATGGTATAGATTAGAAACGAAGTCATCCATGGGGAGGACAGGATTGCTTCAGCTATTTCATGATCATGTAAATCAGCAAGAGAGGATATTGAAACACTTGAACATGGACAGCCATCTTAACAGCCTCGGCTAAACATGCTACTAGCACATTCTAGTTGTTGTTTCCAGACTGTGTTAGACTGAACAGGAACAATATACCTTGCAAGTTAACAGGAGACCGAAACAGGAAAAATGTACTTTGCAGGTTAAGGGTTCTGCTTGCAGTTAAGATAGTGAAGTTCCTTTTTGTCCTGTGTTAAGTCCTTGCAAATTAAGATTTCCTATTTGTAATTGAGAAGGTCCTGTTTGTCTTGTGTAGGCTAAGGTTTCTGTTTATCGTTAAAGAATAAGTTCCTGTTGGTCCTGTGTTAGGTTCTTGAAAGTTAAGTATTTTATTTGTAATTAAGAGTAAGTTCCTGTTTTTCAGATCTGATGTAAAGCACTTGCAATCCCATTCACATGATGTATATTCTTACCGTTCCTTCCCTTCCATTGTATCATTCTAACAATGTGAACAGCTAAGTCTCTCACCCCTGGGAACACCTTATCTCCTATAAAAAGGGACTTCCAGAGGCCAACAGAGGCTGCTCTCTCAAATTCCAACTAAAGGTGAAATTGGCCAGCCATGGGTACACCCCAAAATATAGCTTGCTTTAATTGGACACTCATGGATTTGGTCTTTTCTCTTTTAGATTCTTAGGTTTAACAGCAGAGAAAATACAGAAGAGGCAAGACATCCTTAGAACCCTGAAGAAGTCTCAACTAATGAGGGAAACAAACACCCACCAAATAGTTCTGTACATACTTGCACACACACACATACACACACACACAAATACATACACGTACATACATACACACATATGCACACATACATATACACACATTCATATACATGTACACACACACACACACACACAGACCAAATGAACTTTAACAAACACTTGGCAGGAAAAACACAAACTGTAAAAGTGTATATGTGGCAAGCAAGGGTTACATAGACAGAGAAATTGTGGATGCTTCATCCAGAACTCATAACTGAGCCAAGAGCAGCAGGACGGAATGTGAAGACAGAAGGGAGAAAAAGAAAAAGCAGGTGGTGTGTTCAAAGACCCTGAGGAGGAAGACGCTACAGCGATGGGAAGAAGCAGAAAAAGGAGCCAATGTACTTGGGACCAGGAGACACAGAGAAGAGGTGGCAAGAGAAACTCACATGGGGGACAGGAGCTTGCATAATGTAGCTCCTGTAGGATTTTAATCTTTATCTAAAGAACAATGGCTCAGAGAGGCATGGGGGGAGGGGTACACAAACAAAGAGCAGAGAGCAAGTTGAAAGCAGACAGATGAGCTAGGTATCTGCCCTGGTTCTGACTGAGACCAAACCAGCCTCTTTACAGACGATATCCTTGCCCTTATCAAATCTACCCACACGACACCCATAGTATCTCCTATTGCTTTGTTCTGTTTTCCCCCAATTAATCTCTGTTTTTAAAGACAATAAAGGAACAACAGCAGCAAAAACACATTTTCAATTTTTCTTTATTTTTATGTGTGTGTGTGTGTGTGTGTGTGTGTGCGCGCGCGCGCGCACGCGTGCACAAGTGAGCATATCCACTGGAGCTTGAGTTATACAGGTGGTTGTCATCCACCATGTTTGGTTCTGGGAACCAAATTCAGGTTTTCCACAAGAACAGCAAGTGCTCTTAACCACTGAGCCATCTCTCCAGCAATTCCTTGCTCCCAGATACATTCTTATTCATACATATGTCTGCAGTACGGGGCATCCTTTTGCTAAAGAAATGACTTCTGTTTCATTGCCGTTGTTGAGAGAGCCTTATGTAGCTGGGGCTTTCCTTGAAGTCATGATCCTCTTGCCTCGGCCTCCCAAGTGCTGAGATTACAGGTATGCACCACTATGCCCTATTCCAGCTAAAGAAACAGTGTCTTTTTTTTTTTTTGTCCTCTTTTTCCTTTCTTCTCAACCCCCTGAAACCTGGCTTTTGTCTCTATCACTTTAGTGACATAGTTCTCTTGATGGTCATTAGTCATCTCCAGTTATAAATGTAGGTCTCCCTCTGATAGGGAGCTACATTTAAAAGCATGACTCACTTTCATCTCCTTGAATTCTCTCCTCTCTTTAATTTTGGGGCTTTGTATTCCCTTAGCTCCTCCATCTCATCATTCACTGTTGCCTCCAAGGCTTTCCTCATCCCTTGGAAGTTTCAATTCAGGATTTCTGACAATGGGAGCTGTGTCTGGGTCACTTGCCAGCAGAGTCTGACATGACTCATTGGGGGATTCCTCCCTTAAAACTCTCCTAAAAGTTACTCACGAGCCCCAGATCATCTAGGTGATGATGTTATTTAATAGGCTTACCACCAGGGAGACAAGTCTAAAATACTATCTGTCCCCAAAATGGTTCTCTGAAAAGGGGCTTTCTCCTTTTTTGCCTGGAAAACATTATTTCCATGTGTTTACACACCAGTCTTTCAAAACACGAACTAAGAGATTACCACTTTGTTTAAAAAAACAAAACAAAACTACCGCTGCCTTCAGAGAGAAAGAGGATTCACTGTCCTGGTACCAAGGTCCATCCTTAAAATGCCTACATCTTTCCCTTCCACCTCACATGCTAGCTGTACTTTTCACCCACTCTGCCCTCCCTAGACCTCAGGTCAGCAAACAGAGTACTCCACTCAGGATTAGACATCCTTGATTTGGTTCTGTAAAAGGAACTCTTATTTAGGACGATCTATAGCAATATAGCAAAGTCACCAAGATAACTGGATATGCAACTTCTACCTTATCCCCTCATTGCAAACCTCTTCTCTCTCCACGATCTAGTGTAAAAAGCATGCCATTAAGAATAAGCTATAACGGGAGAGAGTGCACAGCACAGACACTGGCCTCTGGATTCCACCAGTTTGTACCATGCCCACGCATGGGACAAGATGCCGTGCTGAATCCAGCTCCTCTGCTTTCAGAGTTCCAGTCCCTGTGGCTTTAGCTCAGTGTTCCATCCCTTCTCTGACCTCCCAAGAACAGCACAGCATTTTCTCCTTGGCAGTTTCCTGGTTTTGCCGTAGGTCTACCTCCTATGACGCCTTTTCTCCTCTTCTTCTCTCTTCTCCTCCTTCTCCCCCTCCTCCTCCTTTTCCTCCCCTCCCCACCTCCTCCTTCTTGAATGAAAGCTTCACCCATGATACATACCTAATTATTTTTCCTTTCAGGGTTTGTGTTTTGTCATTCTTACTTGATCCTCTCAGCTATCCCCTCATCGCCCTCTTTAACCAGAACCCAGAAGCAACAACATTCCCCGATAAGGGAATCTTTCATTTTTAAGCATATCTTTTCCCTAGTATTCCCTTTGTAGAGGAATTACTGATAGCTTCACTTTTCTACCAGGCAACTGTTTATCCAAATTAAACCATCAGGACCAGTACAACTTACTCCCCCTTTAAAGTTCACCACTGAAAGAAACACTTTTGAGACAAGTATGTAATCTGCCAAGTCCAAAGGAAGTGTTCGTGTCTCTCAAACAAGAGTTTTATTTGGCAGACACGTGCCACTTGTAGCATTGGCGGCACCCTTGCTTGTGGCAGAGCTTCAGATTTCATCTGGGTTCGGAGTGGTCTGGTGGGTGACATATCTACTGTAATATATTCTTCAATTAAATAGGTAGATAGAAATAGAATTTAAATATTCAGGAATAATAATTGTTGGGGAGAGGAGCCCTAAGCGATATTCCTCACTGTCTATCATTTTTCTATTCTTACTTCTCAAATTTAGGGCTTATTATCATTTTTCTAATATTTCTCTCCAAGCAAGCAGAAAGGTGCATGCAGAAGTGAAACCAGAGAGTCAGAAAGTTACGGTAGGCTGCCCCATACAGATCTCCTTCTTCCCTACATTGGCTTGCTTCTGGATGTTTCTTAGGGACAAACTACAATTGGTAAGATAATGCATTGTTTGTGAATAGGGTTTACTGTAAAAAAAGAAAAAGCAACAAGGAAGAGGTAAAAATTGGAAAAGAATAATATGTATTAAGTACTTGTCATGACCTATTAAATATAACTTTGTAATGACTATAGTTTTACCCTTTAATCTATTAAAGATATTCTCCATCCATTTCCAGAAGATATTATTATTATAGCCCTCATTTTACAGACAGAAACGTGGTAATCAGATGTCATTTGTTTAGAATCAGTCCATAGGAAGTAGTGGGGTCTAGATTTTAACCTGATTTCCTTTGCTTTCACGGTTCACTTTGTACCTGGGAGGGAAGGGAAATGGGGAGAAGGAGAGGAAAGGTGAGAGAACGAAGAATATTTAAATTGCAACTCCTGATTTAATTCTGCTCCTGACAAAAATCTTGATAGGGCTTTAAGCACTGGGAGAGGCTCTCCCAGCCCACCCTGCCCATTTTTGAAAGCCAGAAAGAACATGCTTTTCCCTAGTGTTCTTGGAGAATCCAGTGAGTGTGGGTGTACAAAAGAGAATGATTTTCTTGCCCTGTATGCTTTCCCTCCAGCAGAGTGGGCAGAGGGAAAGAGGCAAAACGGAGAGCCCAATTAGGGCTGGAGAACTCTGAAGAGAGAGCTCCTGCAGAAGCTGTGACTATGGTGCTCCTGTACAACACAACTCTTTCCATAACATCGCACATGTCGACATGGATATTATCATGCAAATGCCTGTTAACAGACTCTTACCTCCTGGGGTGAAAATGAGTCACCTTAAAAGAAAAAAAAAAAGGCAGTAAAGGCCTCCATGCAGATTTATATGACCTCTGGTAACCGCTCCCAGGGAGCTGTTATATTCTATTGTGTGAAGCCAGCTTTGGAGAAAGTCTCCAAACTTAAGGATGTATGCAACTGCTCTTTGTGGCTCCCGAGGAGCTACTAGAGTCAGTGAGGTGGACAGAGCATGTCGCCTTCTTTTCTCAAGGAACCCTGGAGAGCCAGCCACATGGAGCTGTCTTGTCTCCTGATGCCTCTGGTTGGGACATGTTTTAAAAACACCTTTCTGCCCAAATGCTAATGGCAGGGACAGGGTCACAGCACCGAGGAGAAGAGAGGGAGTGCATGCCACCTCCAGCAGGGGCCACCAGCCTCTGCCATCACCCCTAAGCTAGTTTTCAAGGTAGGGGTGATGGCTAACCTTGCGTAGGATGGGACATCATCCTAGTCATTACCATATTTTTTTCTCCAAGGAAGACTGAGTTGAAAAGAACCTACAAGGAAGGCCTGGGATGCTAGGGTTTGATTTCCTGAAGGTCTGAAGATTCTCAGGGCCAGAAGACAATGTCTAAGGCAGGCTATGAGACTTGTGGCCATCTTCATTGGTTTTTCACTGGTCTTCCTTCAACAGAGTTATGGGCAGAAGAAAGACTTCTGTCTTTACTGTGAGAAAAACAGTATTTAGAGCTTGCAATTTGGTGGCAAGTGGCATTCTTCCTCCGTTTTGGGCGGTGACATGTGAGGAGTTGAAAAGCCTGGTTCCCTGCAACACGTACATAATGCTCCATCGGAACTGTCACTTGTTCTTGCACTCCACACGACCATGAGACACACGGGAGCACAGCTCACGTGTCAGCCTGTCTGCTGGCTCAAGAACCCTGGAAATCCAGATATTTTGGGGTAGGGAATATTTTTAAATATGGCCCACTCCAGTCAAGCTTGTTAAAGCAACGTGTAAGTTGCAAAAAACAGGTTTGCTCCCTTAAGTAGTAAGAGAAAGCCAAAAGCAAGACTAGAATTCCCTTCTCAGTTTCTAATTATAGGATTTGAGATTCACTGTTGATATTTTGAGTTCAATTTCCTTTTGGTCTGTGTGCTGTGTAATCGCCCAGTCATTTGCTCATTCACTCGGTACACAATCAACTAAGAATTGACTACATGTCATTCTATCTTATATCTCCATAAGTAATACATGTGTGGGCTAAGTTATACATAAAACATACATGTATGTAAAGGTACACACATATGCACTCAGAATGTATAATATAGTTCTGGAGTTTAATAGTTTAATGTGTACTAAAGACAAAGCACACAAAAACCCTGAAATATTCTGGCTAAAAACATTACTAGAGACTTTTTTTTTTAACTAAGGAAGCAGTGCTTCACCAGATAAATTCTAAGGATTTTTATGGAGTCTCTCTCTTTAGACCCTTGGGGTTTACAGTCCAAGCCAAATGCATCCTCAGGGCCACTTATTGATATGTTATAGACACAGATAAATAGAAACCTTTGGCAGTGATGTGAATGGCCTTGAGATTTTGAGTCCTGTTCTAAGGTTTGGGGTGAGAAATGAAAGACAAAGGCATATTTTTCACTGGATTACAAATAAAGGAAAATCCATGAGGTCATTGAATGTCTGCCCTGCCAGAGATGGAGAAGCATTCTGTGTTCAATACTGAAAGCATTTGATGGAGAGGCAGTGTTTACAGACAATGCTTGCCTGATTGCAGTCTCACCACTTGGGGCTTAGGGTGTATGGTCTTTGTAGGATGAGGTAGGGAAGAGGTGACAGAGGGGGATGCTAGCAGGTGACTTGGAAGCCATGCCTCTGGCTTCTAGGGGGGTGCAAGATGACAGAGGCAGTGCTGAGATGCCGGGTACAGACACAGCCCCTCTCTTTTCTACTCCAAGGGTGCAGACACCTCAGCATGAATGTGTCTAGGTTTGCTTTGGGGCACAGGCCATCTGAAGGCCCATTATTCCTTTCCCTATTTTGGTTTCTCTGTGTTAAAAATTGATGCTCTGGCAGTTGGAGAAGGCAAGTGTGCGCATTTTCTAAGTCAGAATCATGCAGAGTCGAACATCGTTTTACCCAAATAATAATTCTGCTTTCAGAATTTCAGTGGGCATGTTCCTTTTTTAGCTTAAAAAGTTTCTGGTCTGTATTAACAGTTTCTTTCACCAGTGTAGTCTCTGCCATTTTTTTTTTTTTTTTTGCCAGATGTGGACTCGGCCAGTGTGACTTCTTTTGTGCCTGGCTTTAAACAGTCTAAGAAACAGTCTGCGTTCTGCCGTCAATCCATGCAGAGAAATCGCACTGACAGAATAGACGCACTATGCAGGCTTCAAAGCCAGGGCACGGCTTCATCCTATCCTTTTTTTTTTTAAACTCTGCTTTTTTATTTTGTCTGTTAATAACAAAAGAAAAAATAGACTCAAAGAGCTGAAATCTAAGCTAAATCAAGAAACCAGCCAATGAGTACCTCAGACTCCTTGATACTATTTCTTTATCTGTAAGCTGTAATAGGTTGGAGTACCCATTTAAACATTTAAGGCAGGAATACATGGGCAATTGCAGCAAAAAATAATGCTGGCTAACACTTATTAAGAATGTATTATGTCTAGGGCTTTGCGCTAAGTATGATTTTTTTAAAAATAAGAACCCTCCTGGAAAGGGAACAACTTCAAAAGTCCCACATTTCCCTGCTGTTATCTGAGCAAGGACTGGAGGAAGGCAGTTTGACTTCACATGACATGTTCATAAGTAATTTTGTATGTCACTTTATAATTTCCCTTTAGGATGAGGCACCAAAGAACATGGCTGGGTTTGAAGCTATACAGATGAAACCACATAGTAAGTTGGCTTATTGAAGGCAGCTAACTACAATGTAAATAAAACAAGTCAAAGGGAGAAAAGCCAACTCAAGTGACTTCTTGTTGCTGTAATATCCATCAAAAACAGGACATTGAAAGTAGCAACCCTAGCTGGGAGATGGTATTTCAGGCCTTTCATCCCAGCACTCTGAAAGCAGAGGCAGATGGATTTCTGTGAGTTGAAGGCCAGCCTGGTCTACAGAGTGGGTTACAGGACAGCCAGAGCTACACAGAGCAGAAAGGAATGAAGGAAGGAAGGAAGGAAAGAAGGAAACAAGGAAGGAGAGAAGAAGGGAGAGAGGGAGGAAGAAAGGAAGCACGCAAGCAAGGAAGGATAGAATGAAGGAAATAAGGAAGGAAGAAAAAAAAGAAAAATGCATGGGCTGGTTGGAAGAGAATAGCTAGAATCTGTTCTTGAACTTATTTGGGCTAGCTTCAGCTCTCCTCCCAGAAGTCAAGGAAGATGTGTGAACTTAGTTTTGTGGACACAAGAAAGTGGGAAAGAGTGAAGTTTCCACTGACCTTTTCATACTATTATTTAATACTCCTATAGATAGAGCTGTGATGATGCTGGGAACTGATATCTTGGGCAGAGTTTAGAGAAAAGAAGAGTACAATGTCAAATGTTTGCAACTGTTAGCATTGCTATTCCTTTTGAGATCTATTTTGTTTCCCTGCTTCATTAATGCCCACATTCAATTAGAGCACAGTTATAAACCATCTACCAAGCTTGGTAGAGGATACAATGTTTATGAGACACAGAAGTTACCTTCAAAATTAAGATTCTCAATGTTATGTGGTACAAAATACAGCAGTTGCACTGTGACCCACATGGCCAACATGTAACCTCAACCTTCCATGAGGAAGAGAATTTTCTAGAGCTCAATCTCTCAGCTCCATATGCATCCAGGTAGAGCAGCAAGGCTACTTATGAGAAGGGAGTGATGTGTGTTACTTCCAGGCTCTGTAACTAAGAAGCATTGTTCCTCTGCCATGGTTGAGTTGTTTAAGAGAAGCAGTGCCTCTGAATGGTCATAGGCAAGGCAGCACCAAGGAATGGGGCATGGTAGGAGAGAGATGAGCATCTTCTATGTCTTTGGTGATGCAGGTTTTCTTGTTGCTAAAACTGTCTAAGTTAGGGTTTCTATTGCTGTGAAGAGACACCATGACCATGGCAAATATTTATTAAATGTTACTGACTTACAGTTTCAGAGACTTATCCATTACTATCACAGTGGAGAGCATGGTGGCATGTAGGCAGACATGGTGCTGGAGAAGGAGCAGAGAGTTCTAAGACTGGTTCCATAGGCAAAGCAGAAGTGAATACCACACTAGGCTTACCTTGAGCATCTGAGACCTCAAAGCCCGCCTCCACAGTGACACTCGTCCTCCTACAAGGTCATACGTACTCTAACAAGGCTACACCTCCTAATAGTGGCACTGAGGACACACCTCCTAATAATGCCACTCTTTCTGGGCCAAGTATACAAACATATGAATCTATGGAGGCCATTCCTATTCAAACCACCATACTAACATTGCCTTAAGAAACAAATAACCTATAGAAAGTTTTACAGACTCATCATATACTGAGATTTGCCACTGGGACAATCCAAGGACCTAGATATCGCTCTTATTTCTAGGGTCTTGCTGTGTACCTTAGTATAGCTTATAGATGCTATCAATGAATATCACAAACAACTGTACCTCAACAATAAGAGGCAAACAAGATATTTTTCTTTATAGAGTAGATTTCCTAAGAAGTCCTTAACTACAAATCAGTTTATGATTTATGCGTTCTAAGGAATTTCTTAATTTTAAACATCTTTGAAGGCAAATCACTTGAGTAACAGGCAGGTGATAGGTCTCATGAGTTAGGCACTATGTTGAGACTTTTAACCTATGACATCACTTTAAGTCATACCCCCAAAAATCACTTTAGAGGGAAAACTAAGGTAAAGTATTGGGCCAAAATCAAACAAACTCCTCATTAGTGGAAGGATCTGAACCTATTACGCAACATCAGAACTAAGACTATAGCCATAACCATGTTTTCTCAGCAAATCAAAGCTGTCAAATTAGGAACTGCATGGGCTACCTCCCAGCATTAATTTGCATGGCCATGTAAAAGAATTCAAAAACAAATTTAATATTAATGCTATCATACTTACAGGCATACCAAGGACAAAAGAGGCCATATGATATGTTGAGAAGAGCACTCACTGGAAATACGAGGTCTATTATGTGACTCTGGGTCTATCACGGTGATGGTGAACACATGGGTTCTCATGCACTGTTCTCCACCTTGCTCTAACAATCCCTAGGTTTTCATTAGGGGTTGGTCTCATGGGAATAAATTGGGTCATGTATACTTTTCGGAACTAGTCTCCATGGTCAGGCGAAAGGCCACTTGCATCTGTAACCATGTTGTCTGAATGGCTGTCTTGATTCCCAGGTAACAGGAGCATGCCAGAATGTCTCACTGTCAAAGAAACTATGACATCCCCCTGGATACAGAAGTTAACGAGAGGGAGATGCATGCTATGCAGGCTTGAGTAACCAGAGCTGAGAAGACTGGCTGTGGGAACTAATGGAACAAAGCAGTACTGTTTTTGTTGAGTATTTATTGAGATCATTAGTAGACCAAACAATTGGAACTTCCTGGTGGGAGAGTCAGGCTCCAAATCAATAAAAAAAGGGAACATGGAAGACATCCATCTTACTTCTACATGGAGTCAAGGAGGGACACAGCTGAGCAGAAAGAGCTCTTAGATTCAGCTAGCCATGAATTTCCCTATCACCTTGGTCCAATCATTTTGTTTAAAAAACAGTCAAGTTTGGGTTCCACTACTGGCACTGGTACAAGAGGTAAAATCACTTAATTACTTGTGAAGAGATTTCTCAAGGGGGGGATGTTAAGCACCAATGCTTTTTTAAAAATTAGTTTATGAAAAACAAACCTGAAATTTTTGACAAAAGTACTCTTTGGGAGACACTTTGGGCTGCTGATTTTCCCTCTATGTTCCCAGCCCTGCCTCTTGCACACAATGTTGCACAGCTTCATAGAACAGGGTTTGAGATCCTGAACTGTAGATGTTCTCTATTCGAGCCTTGGTTATAATCATGTCTGCTTTGTAAAGTTGAATAAAACAAGCCACTTGTGTTAGTGTTTGCAAGCAGTGTACTTGGTAGTTAGTCAATGCGTAACCCCTAGCAGAGAGTCTGGGACTACAGGAGGAGGTATTAAACAGAAATGGGTGATCTTCGACATTTGAAATTTAAGAAATTATGCTGATTTGCATCTGCCTTCTGATAGACTTGAAGGGTTCTGTGACATGATCTTAAGACTCTAACAATCTAATCCCATATGTAGGTCCCAGAAGGAAGAAAGGCTTTGAAGTGAGTAAAAAGGAGAATCATTTTTGATATGTATGGTTACTGCTTGTCTAGTCCCATTTCATTTGTGGACTGTGTCTCAATATTTCTTTTGGGGTTGTTGAGACAGGGTTTCTCTGTGTAACAGCCCTACCTGTCCTGGATCTCACTCTGTAGACAAGGTTGGCCTTGAATCCCCAGAGATCCACCTTCCTCTACCTACTGAATGCTGGGATGAAAAGGCATGTACCACCATGTCAGACTCTCACTTTTTAAAACGCTATTCCTACACTAGGGCCTTAAGTGATAGACTACTCTCCAGCTAATCAGTTTATTTCTTACTCCAGGATATAACAACTGGTTGAAAAAAAAACACATGAGTTAACTTATTCCAATGAGACTCAATTTGAGAATTAGCAGCTTGTATTTGGAAAGAAATAGATGCTCCACTATAACAAGGTTAAGACACCAAGAAAGGAAGTTGTGAAAGCCTAGTCCTACTGGATTGATTCTTGTGTTGACAAGTAAGCCCACAGAGAACATAGAGCCATGAGACAAATCACCCAGACACAGCTACTGCTTTCGCTAGAGTTCTCCATTCTTCTTGGTTATAGGCAGCAATGGAATTCCCTTAAGTTTTTGCTAAAGCAAGAAAGAGTCCAGAAACTGTTATTTCTAATAGAGAGAATTCTATCTAATATGATAAGCAGAAACATTTCATAGGCTTGATATCAGAGGTATTAAAAGCTAGTTTTCCCAAATGAGAAATTGAACCTTAATCATGTCATTCTTGCTATGCTGGGGACAAAGAAAATATCAATGAAAAATTTGAAAAGTTTGAACACATTGAGTAAGGAGTGCTCACATGTTACAGTCTGAATTTCCCTTTCTATAAAATGAGGAATGGGATTAATTTAGACTCCATACATGGAGGGCTATAGAACAAACTCAATCTATGGATATGTTTTGTTTGGCAACATCCCCTTTGCCTTCCATAGTTTGTCACACAAGAAAGAGCAAAAGACAGGTGTTATGTTGAGGTAAACATGAAATAAGCTCACATTTGGTGTCACACATCAACCTACCAGGTCCTCCTAGACTAGCAGTTCTCAATCTGTGGGTTGCTATTGCTTTGGGGGTCTTGTTCCAGAGATCCTACCTATTTGATATTTATATTATGATTCACAAACAGTAGCAAAGTTACAGTTACAAAGTATCAATGAAATATTTTATAGTTGGGGGGATCACCACAGCATGACTCACTGTATTAAAGGGACACAGCACTAGGAAGGTTGAGAACCACTGTTCTAAACACTAGAGTTTGCAGTCCCTGAACCAGTGTTCTCATGGGAAATTTCAGGGCCATCATTCAATGAGTCTACTTCTGACATAATCCTACTGTCAAATCCTGATTTATAAATATGGCATTTTTTACTTAATAAAGAGTGTATTAATTCTTTTAGAATTTCATACAATGTATTTGATCATAGTCACCCCTTTAGCACCTCCCAGATCTACCCTTACTTTTCGGTCTGAACCATGGTAGTTTTTTCATGGTCGTGGAGGTCTGAAGAAGGCTAAATTGTGGTCAGCACACCTGCCTATTTAAACTGCTCTGTGGACTCTATAAAGCTACCATCCTGGGGATTTTTCTATTGATGAGGGGACTGTGCATACATTCAAGACGTGGATGCTATCGGAGCATCCCACAGGGCCTGTATCTCAGCAATCAATCCATCTGACTTCTCCACTGCTTCCCCTTTTCCTGCAGGGCTGGAAATCAATTGTGCGTTAGCTGCTGTCTAGGTCTAAATCCAGAGATCCTTGGAATTGAAATGCATATTGTTTCATTAGCTACATCAACAAAGGAAGAAAAAAACGGAAAGAAACTTCCTTGAGACAATTTCCCCAAATGAAGTATGTACTAATGAGAAGTTCACGTATCTTCTCACAGCATGGAGATCAAAAGAGGACAAATAAAGACATTCCAGTGACTATATTAAATCACATCATATGCGTCCATAAGTGAGGGTTGGCTTTAGGAAGCCAGGAGAGAAGAACTTGGTATGTACGTAAATCCGCTAGCGTACATGCCTTGGCAGGCAGGCTATGTAGTGGTGGTGGTGGTGGGGAGGGAAAAATCTATTTTAAGGATTAAATATGTGAAAAATTTTCTTGTTCAGATTGGCTCAAAATACCATACAGTGCTGCATTAATGAAGATTAAGTATATTTAGATAGAATAATTCAAAAGACCTTATCAATTTGGCACTATTTTCTTCCAAATTGAAAAAAAACACCTTAATTTACTGGATATAGATGAATTCCCAGATTTATTGAAATAGTTTTGAGTTGAATACACTGAGTGGGAGTCACAAATCATTCGTTGCTGGTTTGGATTTTCTAGCTTGAATTGAAACCCAAATAATGCAAGCTCTCAATTTAGTGTGATCCTCTGAAGAGAAAGCGGTACACATTTTGATCTTTCCTGCCAATGGGTGACATCCCCGCTAACCTTCTTTTCACCCCCTTTTTTTGGAACAAAAGAATCACAATGACAAATGCAAATGAAAGGAGGCTGGCTGGCAGGAAAATATTTTTGGCACCCGAAAGGCACATCACTCCCTATTCTGGTAGAAGGTTAAGAGCGGGTGAACAGAGACCACTAGGTCCGCAAACATTCAGAAAGGCAGGAACCGGGTTAGCCTTCAGCTCGGCTGTGCCATCCCGTTTACAGTATACGTGATTTAAATACGCAGTTAAGCTTGAGCTAGAAGGGTGAATGATTTACATAAAAGTCATTGTTAAAATGATCAAACCACAGGAAAAGGCGGAGGAAGATGAGGAGTGGGAGAGGAGAAAACAAGCTTGGTAGCTCTCACTAGCTACATCCCAAGCTGGGCACCTAAGCCCATTGTTTTATTTATTTCCTCACACTCCTAGGTCCCTTTCCCAAATTTCAAGAAAGAAAAGCGTCTGTCCCAAACACCTTTATGTTATTACCGGTTTTCTTTCCCCCTCCACTTCACAGAAGAAGGCATGAGGCTTTGAAAATTTAAGTAGTTTGTCTGAAGTTAAAACGTTCTAAGTGATTGAGTCCAGAGTTGAATTTGTTGGTGACTCTTTCACCAGCGTTATTTCTGCTGTGGCTGGGTGCTGTCACTGTTTTCTGTCGGATTAACACTGATCACCTACGGAAACCTCTGCACAGTTATCAATACAGGAGTCACACGAGGCTTTGCCTTGTGGCTGACTCAGTTACTTTCATAATCTCTAAGCTTTCCTCCCATTAAGGCACATTGACCGACGGTCCTCATCAGCTAGAGTACTATTTGAGACACACCGTATCCTTAAAACTGACTAAGGCCTTGCTGAATTCGTATGCTTTCTCTTCAGGACCAAGTGGTTTGCTGATAAGCAAAAAAAAAAAAAAAAAAAAAAAAAAAAAGCAAGCAAAAGAAAAAAATGCCTTTAGATGTTGGTCGACAGTTTTATAACAGAAACAAGCTGGTGGTTTGGAATCCAACATCTCCTAGTTCTCCCAGGGCCGAGAGCAACTTTGTAAGGTCAGCAGACTGGGCTAATGAATGGAGGAGCGGCCTTGGTATCCACAAGGCTGAGGAGTGGCTGCACTTTCTCCTTGTCTTAAGTGCATACTGCCCTGGCAACTAACTACGTTAACGAGTTTCCTGGGGATTGGACCTGGAGCTGCATAGGGCTTGTTAAAGCGGGGTTCAGAAACCCTTCTTACCGCCGTGTCATCCTGTGCTCCCCAGTGGTGGAATCTGCTGCTGGTGCCATGTGGGTCTGCCCCAGCAGCGCCCACTGGTCATCCACAAACACAACTCCCTCCTGCCCTGCAGCGCCCCTAGCCCGGGCCCTCACCAGCTCCCAGTCTAGCACGTGACCCTTTCTCCTTGGACTTGGAGGAGTGGGTTGAACCTGGTGTGCTGCGCTGATGAACACAGCCATCCTGCGGGGACGGAGTGGAAAACAAACAAACACAAAAGGGAAGGGAAAAAATCCTGTTTACAGTGGGAGCTGATCGATGCTTCATCTTCCATGGTGAGAGCAGAAGCAGCGATTTCACTCAAATCCGAAAGCATGGTCCTTTGTGCTTTGAAAATGAAGTAACTGCTCCCTCGGTCATGAACAGTAGAAGCATCAAGAGCCTCGGATGATCATAAAAAATGCAAGCCAAGAGGAGGCTTGTGTCTGTCTTAACAGTAGGGTGAACAAAGGCTCTGGCTACTGGTTTGGTAACTCTTATCCAGTATAAACCTGGCCACCAAGCCAGGCAGGCAGTGTCTGCGTTGACTGGAATCTGACAGCTGTTTGATTGACTCCCTTACATTTGTCTTTTAATCCAGAGCAGCCTTCCCATAGCGGGCTTTTCTTTTCCGTGAGCAGTATTTTAAGCTGAGGTGAGGAAAATTAAAAGCTACCAATTCCTTGGTGAAAAGATCAAAAAAGTACCCAAAAGGCAGCTAAGGGGACTTTTTGTCTCTTTAATTGCTCTCTTTTCAGTCTGGCTGCTCTCTTGTACTTTTCTGTTTTATTTTATTTTGTTTTTACATCTTTTTCTCTAAGTACCAAAACCTTCCCTTCCCTTCCCTTCCCTTCCCTTCCCTTCCCTTCCCTTCCCTTCCCTTCCCTTCCCTTCCCTTCCCTTCCCTTCCCTTCCCTTCCCTTCCCTTCCCTTCCCTTCCCTTCCCTTCCCTTCCCTTCCCTTCCCTTCCCTTCCCTTCCCTTCCCTTCCCTTCCCTTCCCTTCCCTTGAATGTATGATAAAGCCTGGGTTGAGGGAGCTTTATCACAAAAGGCTGAACTTGGAGATGAAATTAGAGCTGTGAGAGCACATTGCTTCCTTCCTTCCCAGGACTGCATATGGGCAGTTAGCAGAGGAGAGACAGTTAGCTGGACTGACAGGCTAAATCTTGTTTATAGGTCAAACAGCTGTGGCAGAGGTTTGTTCCTTCTAAGAACACTTAGACCTGTGTAGAAGACACTTCATCCTCCCAGTTATTTGCATAAATTCTACAAGAGATCTTCAACGCCTTCTATTCAGAATTGCCATATACTCACTTGAATCTCCTTTGTTTATCCTTTCTACTATCAGCAAACAAGTTAAAAATCATTGTTGGGACTGGGGAGATGGCTCAGTGGCTAAGAGTACTTGCTGCTCTTGTAGAGTCCAGAGTGTGGATCCTAGCATCCAGCTCGGTTTGCTAACAGCCTTCTGTACCTCCAGCTTCAGGGGATCTGAAATCCTGTTCTCTCTTCTTTGTGATGCACCCCCATATACATAATTAAAAATAATGCAACAAATAAAATAAACTTAAAATTACTCTTAGCCATAGAGCTAGATTCTAAAGAACTACCAAATGAATACTTTATCCAATCGTTGGCCAAAGCATCTGTGTCTAACTAATTTGAAGAAAATTTAGACACATTCTGGGATCCTACAGAGTATGGTCCTGGCTATGGTGGGTAATCCACTCACTCACCTACCCACCCAACCTCTTGCATTCTACAGAGGTTCTAGGTGGATAGGGTGGTGGCAATTTTCTGGTATCATCGCTGCCTTTGTTTCCTATTTGCAAGTTGTTAAAGACCACATGCCACACGAGGCTTTTGCAAAGAGCAGGGACCTTTGTAGATGTAACACAAAAATGGCCTAGGCTGGCACCCTTGGCTGCCAGCACCCAGGGCTGTCTCCTCCACCGTGGGTCTGCTTGCTGTTTAAAGGGCTTTATGCTGAGTGCCTGTCCTTCTCACTTTATATTGCAGATGGAAACTTGTTTCCTTCCACCTCATTACCGCGATGATGTTCCGTACTGCAATAAAGGACCCTTAAGAAAGCCCAAACCAGGGTGACAGGCTGATATGTGTTAGCACAGCTTACAGCATTAGGCAAGGGCTGGGTCATGAGCAAGTCAGATCACATGGTGATAACTGGTGAGGTAAGACCTCACTGTGGCAGAAGACATCTGGATGAGTAAGATAGTTTTTTCCCACTAAAACCTGTACAGTCCATCTGTGTGTGTGTGTGTGTGTGTGTGTGTGTGTGTGTGTGTGTGTGTGAGAGAGAGAGAGAGAGAGAGAGAGAGAGAAATATGTACACATGACTTTGAAAGATTGCATCATGCATCTAGACTATCCCATTCCCAAGTTACAATTTTAATCCCTCTCTCTTTCTTGTAAAAACTGTAGTTCTGGTAATTCTGGTAAATTGTACTGTTGACTATATCACACTGTGCCCTTTGTCAGGAAAGAAACCCATAGATTCCCTTCATGAGAGTGTGGAAAACAGTTCTTATAAGGGTTAAAGGACCTATGAAACTTAACTTTCTGTCACTTCCCAACACTGCTCTTACTGGAACCCTATTCACAACCATATTAATGTAACAGCTACCAATTTATTGCCCAGTTAGGGGGCTACTATCTATAATCCCTGCACATACAACTGTTAGGTAATATAATTTAAGTCACATTATGTATATGTTTGTCTGTCCCAGAAGCTTATAATGGCTCCCTGTTGCTTAACACACTACATCCACAGTATCTTTTTGGCTCTTAACAAATGGCTCACATCCGCCCTTACTCTCTCAGTCAAGCCTTTCCCCCCCTTGTGTATTACCAGCTCTGTTTGGTTTCAGTATAATCTATACATGCATGATTTAGGTTAATTTCTAAGGATCATCTTCTTAGCAAATAGACTCTTTTTACTTCACCCAACAAGGACACTATCTTGATGGATGCTCAACAACCAAGTTGTCACCCTTTTTCTATGAGACATAGGGAATACTTTAGCCTATGTAGTTCATGTGGCTCTGCTCTATGTTGTCTATCTGCTTGATGCTACAGTGTGGAATAAAAGCCACAGCCATCAGATAAGTGAATGGCATGGCTGTGTCTCAGTAAATCTTTATTTATAAAGGTCAGAATCAGCCCATGGGTCATATTTCCACAGCCTCTCTCCTCCATAGCATCAAACACATGTGTGCTGTCACTTAATCAGCCATTTGCTTGCGCTCTTCTGTAAATGTTATATAGAGGTGTGTTTTGACTTACAAGTTAGAAACTAAATATTTTGGAGCCTTTAGAACAATGAGAGTAAAAACCTAGAAGCAGAGAAGCACCTAACACAGCAAGTATTCTTTCTTATGGGATCTTGCTCTGTTTTGTTTTATTTTCACAAAACCCCTGGCTACTGGAGATCTCTACTACTATTTCTACTTTTTAGTTATACAAACCAGGTTACTCCTCAGGTTCCCAATGTGCACTTGTCGAAAGTTGCACCTATACAAAGCAACAGAGTTGAGATTCAAAGCCAGGAGGCTCAGTGTCAAAGAATACCACTAAAGCATAGCCAGACTCATGCTGGCTAAGTAGTAGCACATAGTGCTAGGCACATAACAATCTCATTTTTTTGGGGGGACAGAATTTCTCTGTATTGATTTGGAGCATGTCCTGGAACTCACTCTGTAGACCAGGCTGACCTCCAACTCACAGAGATCCTCCTGCCTCTGCCATCTGAGTGCTGGGATTAAAGGCGTGCACCACCACTGCTTGGCAACAATCTCAATTTCAAATGTATCAACAATACAGGAAATATATGAATGATATGCATATGAAAGTACATTTATTCCCTGTAAGGAGTTTGGATAACACAGGAAAGGAGAGCCAACACAAACATCTTTATAATATCCCCTTCACAGACACACACTGTTAAAATGGTCCTATCTGGTTTTCAGTCGCCCGTTCCTCTCTTCTGGCTACTGAACATAACAGAAGTTCCCCTAATCGTCTTTCATTTGACTGACTTGTCTGATTACTTCACGCTTGCTGAAAACATACGAATACCATGCAGCTCATCGACTGTCTCTTAATACCCCCTCCCTCCTGCTCCTGGAAATTTTGTTTATTTGCAAACCTATTGATGCCAGTTGTACTTTAATCTAATTTCACAATTCAGTTAAATATAGCACGCACCGATGAGACAGCATAGAAACAAAGCTCTTTCTTAAGTTCAGTGCCTTGAAAAAAAATTCAATGCATGCAAATTGCTACAAACAATGCTGTCAAATTAGGTATGGCTACAAGTGAAGAGCTGATGGGGAATATGTACACATCTAGAAGGATTTCCAGCAGATATTTTTGCAAGCTTTTTTACAGTAGTACAGCAGAAACTCCTACATGCTGCTTCATGGAAGAACTTTATGATGTATAGACATAATCCCACGGCAGGAGTCGGGGTAGAGGGGAACAATGAGGCTGGGTCTCACCTCTTAGGCCAGGGCAGTTTAAGATTGGTGATGATAAGGATAGTTTTCTACATAAAACAAGCTATTTTAATACACATTGTTTGATTTTATGATGCCGTGCTTACATTTTTTTTTTCCAGTTCAACCATCAGTCATTTAGTTTGGTCGGCATACTACTCTATTGAACTATTCATTTATTTATTTAAAGAGCACATGTGCATGCCACATGTGTCGTGACAAAGGACAACTCTTTGGAGTCAGTTGTCTGCTTCCATTGTGGATTCTGCGGCTCACATTCAGGTCATTAGGCTTGGGCAGCAAGCACTTTAGTCTGCTGAGTCATCTCCCCAGCCTCTTTTCTTTTCTTTTTTTTTTTTTTTTTGGTTTTACGAGACAGGGTTTCTCTGTTTTGGAGGCTGTCGGTCCAGCCTGGCCTCGAACTCACAGAGATCCGCCTGCCTCTGCCTCCCGAGTGCTGGGATTAAAGGCGAGCGCCACCAACGCCCGGCTCCCCAGCCTCTTTTCTATAACCATCCCCCCCCCATAGAATCAAAATTCCTATTACAAACTTAAGCTGCTTTAACTTAGCAATATGATTTTCGAAAGCTGTGTCACTGAGACTATGCCTTGTAATGCCATTCTTTCAAAATGTTTGAATTTGTATGTGCTACATTTAACCAGTCCTCCTTGTTACACACATAGAATCCTCCATTTCACTCCTATAAATATTCATAATAATACTTATTTATCCAATAAATAATCATCAAGTACCTGCTTAGCTGTCAGCGACCATGATATAATTAATATCCATTTAAGCATAATTTTATGCATTATTTCCTTGGATAAATTCCTGGAAATAAATCTTTGGGGTGTAAGTTCACAGAATTCTAAGCTACACACTAGTTCTGGATTGGACTTCCTTAGACATGGCTGCTTCTCTCTTGGTTCTCGAGAATAGGGACCCTGTTTTGTTTATCTTTTATCCCTGAGCACTGAACATAGGACATACCCAGAGTAGGTACTCAAAAATGTTTATTGAATCTTGAATAATGAATAGTCCTTGACTGAAGTACTTATTTACTAGAATTACAGAGTTTTTTTTCCTCGACACTCCTAGTAAAGTCAATTAAAAATCATAACTGGCATTTGTATCAGGAGGCAGGGTGAGAGGAAATACAGAAAAGCACACATTGCTTTCATCAGAAAGTACCTGAGGGCCCTAGTTAGCCTTAGCCCCACATTATCAGCAGTTTAGAGATTTGCTAATGTGTCCAAAGTCTCCGGAGACTTCTTCAAGCAGTAAAATTGTCAGGAGAGAAATTCTGTCTGCCAGTGGACCACACAACCTAATTTCTTCTTGCTTACTTCTCCGTTCAAGGTGCCTCGTGAGCTCTTGCTCCCGGAGAAGCCGCAACACATCTCTGAAACACCTGCTATATGCACAACATTTGTTCTCCAGCAGATGTGCTAGAATCCATCGCTGACAGAGACGGTTTTAAGGATATGTTTCATAAATAAATTCAGAACCAATGATGGGTCTATAGAATCATGTGTGGGCTTCCTGCCTGATGTGAGCATCCTTCTGTTTTTCTACCTGACAGTCATCCTATACAGGGGACGCTTGGTTGGCAAATCTGAGAGTGCATGTCCCTTTTAATCTGATTGTGCATGACCTCTGATTTCTTCCCATTCACAAGTAATCCCTGAATTTCCCTGAATAAATCATATTATGTACATGGTGTGTATGTGTGGGTATTCTGTGAATGGTTTAAATGGACATCTACAGAGTCTATTGTACCATTTCTAGAGCTAATGGCAATGACTCTAAAGTCACAACTGAGGTGCTGATAAATGGAGAGATGATGAAGAAAGTGTAATTAATTCTTGGTTCAATATATCCACGTCTAAGGCTTGGATTAAGGCCAGGTGACCAGATCTCAGGCAAATTTATGGATGCAAACAGACTCCAAGGTGTGCTGGTTCTGATCCTGGGTACTCTGATAGTACACAGCCTATCCCGTGAAGCTGACCTCTGGTGCATCACCTAACTCACCTAGCTTTTGTTATTTCTTTCCCTCCCCATCTCACTTATTTCCTACTTTCATTGAGTTACTCTGAGAATAGTCCATCTACCTAGGAAAAGAGATTTCCTTCTTTTTGTCTCCTCCCTCTTTCCTTTCTTCCTCCTTTTTATTGATCTGTCCTCAGGATATCCTACCCATCTAACATAGACTCCTTAGCCCCCTCAACTGCTTGCCTTCCTCCTTTCCTTCCTCCCTTCTTTTCTCTTTCCTTTCTTCCTTCCCTTTTATCAGTGAGGTGGCAATTGTTTTTGATTGGCAGTTGGAGCAGTCCTTTCTTGCAGCTATGTCAGAGCCCAGCTTTTGCTTTGGCATGTGGGTCACCTGCTTCTTCTAGGCATGCCCTTATATTAGTTAATTTGTTAGCTTGCTTGAATCACAGTTGAGAACCCTTCAGCTTTGGTTTGCAGCAATAAATTCAACTGACAGCTGAAATTTGGAACGCTCACTTAATATTGATTCCGAATGTAATAACAAGCGACATGACCTTTTGGATGGTGTAAAATATGGCCGCCACAACATCTGTGCCACATTTCTTGCTGTTTAGTAATATGCTGTAACAGCATGGAGCTGGCATTAAAGCTAAGCTTTATTATCAAGCAGATCACTCCGTCTCTCTGGTTTCATTTAAAAAAAAACCAACACTGTTTTCGGCTTCTGCAGCTGATATCGTGTCTAATACACGTTGCTGTTTTTGAGACCTATTTTACCCTTCAGGAAGTTATAAAAAGATATCTGATGACCAAATAGGAAGGTAGGAAGGAATAGCAAGGGCAAAAAAGGTCACATGGCATCCCAAATTCCATGGGACTAGAAACTGATATAACTCTCCATGACACCAACAGGGATACTAAGAATTCTTAGTTGTAGCCTTACAAAGCATCTATGAAGTTGATGTCATTTAGGAATTTCTACAAGTTATTAAAATATCTCTTTCAACCACCAGCTCCATGCCCCCATAACAAAAAAAAAGAAAGAAAGAAAAAAGATGATTACTAGCAGTACTTGACCTGATGCCAGAGCATCCTTCTAATTTAGCATTGCCCTAGGAAATCCTAAACTAATTTTGCTGGGATTGATACAGGGATGTTTGCATCTGATTTACTTGCACTGTTTTTCTTTGAAGTCTTGGTATCTTTAAAACATTCTCCAAGTGGCAGAACATCAATTTGTGCACTTTAAAAAATCCAATTTAAGCAGGTTAAAAATTGTCAAAATAGTATAACCATATTTCTCCAACAGAATTTCCAAGCATGAAACACACACACACACACACACAAACACACACACACACACACACAAACGCCACACACTCGCTAAACTTGAAAACATTCAAACATTTCAATATAGTCAATGACTCAGATTGGCTCTCACTTGGTAAAGGGTGAGAATTTAAGTCTCCTTGTCACAAGAGACAGTTCTTGACTTTGAGTCAACGTAGTATCCTTTTTTTTTCTCCTGTGATGTTTTTGCTCTGGTTTGTTGAACCATTTGGGGGGGGGTGGTAAAACCACAAAGTTTTAAATGTTATTTATCTGGAGGGAAGAAATTGAGTCAATTTTAGAAGACGCTCTTCCCTGTAAAATATACTCCAAAATAAAAGAACTGTTTGTGGTTTCAGAGAAGTTAAATGTGCAGATAATGGAGAATGATTTCATTTCTTCCCCTGGCTTCAAGATATTGACTCCAACTAACGTGCAAACTCTCCTACTGTAGGAGCTTAAACTGGCATGGTGGCCATCTACATGAAGCAAACCAGTAATAGGGCACTCTGTATTAGGAACTGCAGAAATGTGGGATTGATACTGTGCAAGTGTTTTACTCAAAGAAAATGCAGGGTCTGGTAGGTAATTAAAATGTCTAACTTCAAAGCCCTAACACAAAATGAGAGACACTGGCCTATACCCTTTCCCCAGGGAAGCCTAGGAGAATGCCCACTGGGATAACTTCCAAAACGACTAGAGATCCATCGTACTTTGAAAAAGTTAATCAAGCCATGAGGGAGATGTCCTGACAGTTACACATTGGTTAAAGTGGGGGGAAAAGCTTACCTAACCAACAAGCTTTTAGGGCGGTTTCCAAGATGGACTGGCGGCTATTATCTGTAATCTGCACCACTTTCCCCCATTAGATGACAGCGTTTATCAGGGTATTTGCTGATATGTTATTTGCTCAAGGGATATTCATCTTAGGAAAGTTCAGAAACACTGAAGGGCACTCCCGTATTCTGGAGAGCACACAATTATTTATGAAGACCAAGTTCATTATTCCTGCAGAATAACGTGGGTAAAATATGATTGGAGTCCTTAATTGACAGAAGCCTATGCCAGATGGTGGAAATGCCACTTTCATTTCAGGAAGAAAGGAAGCCTTCACAGAAAAGAGGAGCTCTGTGATTACAAGGTAAGATCACTCTTAATTATCAGGTCTAGGGAATGTATGACCACCCTCACGTTTATATAATTAGAAAGCAAATTTCAAACTTGGGCACTCAAATACATGGTCCACCATTAACAGCAAAATACAAATGGCACTGGGTTACTGGGGGTAGGAGAGGAGCTAGACTCAGCTAACTAAAAGCATGCCAGCATTAAGATGAGGTTTGGCTCTGAATTTAGAATGAATTGATCCTCAAACTTGGCAAGCAATAATTAATTCCAGCCGTGTATCACTCATCTGTGTAGTGGCTGCCCCTCAAATAGAGATCTTAAAAAAAAAGAAAGAAACCTCTCCATAGTGAAATCAGTGAAGCCATCAGACACAGCCATATGTTCAAAGCTCAGAGAAGATTGGTCATGAGACAGGTGTCTGCGGATTGAGACATTAACTGCCCAGCGGAGTTATGTGTAGGCTGAAAGCCACCAGCTTGTTTTAACTATTAGGAAGGAAGTAAATGGACCAACCAAGGTGCCAAAGCCAACCCAACAGAGCATACCCTACTCTTCAAGCATTCAGAATGCTTCTTTTTCTTTTTACTTCTGCCTTGGCACTTGACTTGTTCTCTAAGATCCTAGAATAGCTTTGTTGATAGCATCCACGAAGGCTCAGAAAGGAGAGACTGAGGATAAAAAAAAAAAAGTGCACGCACTGACAAGGTAAACAGGCGAGAATTGGATTACTCCAGCGTCCTCCGCTGAGGTAGGATTCAAAACTAATCTGATTATATGAATATTATGAGCCACTAAGTATCTTTCTGCAGCAATTACCAAGCTTTCACACATAAAAGAGGGCATTTTCTTTAGTGCTGGGCTAATCTCTCAAGTGTTCAGCTTCAAAGGAAAAGTTGAGAGAGAGAGAGACCCACTGAAGTGGGCTTACAATGTAGCAAGCTTCTCTCTCGTCCTTTTCTTTCTTCTTCTCTCATCTACTTCTGTATATATTGAACCTCAAAGGATTATTTTCATTCTTCTAATACACTGAAACTATTTCTGAATATCACACAGTTTTTGGTCTCTTTAAAGACAATTTTTAAGCTTTATCAGAGTCAGTGCTGAGAAAGAGTATTAATACTGCTCTGTCTTAGTCGTATGGGACCAACAGCATTCAAACTTTAATTCATAAGCCTCCTTTGAGCTGAGTAACCTAGGGTGGATCCAGTACCCATGCTTAAGAGTGAGCTCATTGACATGGTTTGTTTTAATGTGACAGCAGCTTGCTTAGATTCTTTCTGACACAAAGCCAACCAAGAGCAGATCTCTACATCAGACTATGAAGGACCACACTGATGCTGGTTTCGTAAGCCAAAACTTCAAGTGAACCCTAGAACTGTAACTTTGGACGATGTGCCTCGTGATGGTTACAGTCTCAAGCTCTGGTTCAAATCCCATACATTCTAGTTTCCAGATGAAGAATGAACTTAGCTCACTACTTTTAGCTTGTAAGTCTTGATATCAACAGTATCTAGAAGTGTACTAAGGATGGTATTGGCTCATTTACCAGTTCTATAGCTCCATTTAAATGTAGTTTTCCTAGGATTCTGCCCATTTCTTTCAGTTCCTCACCTGACCATGTTCTTACTTGTTATAGGACCGTATCTAATTTGTTTGAAACATTCATTCCCAAGTCTTCATAGTTCAACCCAACTGATTCACAATACAACTTGCTTATCTCCTCATATGCCATTCTTGAAATGGATGCTCTGTGAGGAAGAGCTATACCTACCTTTGGTCTATTCCTTTCCCTGACAAGTAAGCACAGAGGATTTGAAACATATTAAGAACTCAACAGGTATTGCAATGAGTTATGTCTTTGAAACAGGGGTCTGGAAAATGAATTACTGTCCTGTGTGATAATGAGGCATTGGAAAATCAGAAAGTGGCATGGTTTCATTGGCTTTGAGTTTCTCACAAAGATATAATTGCAAGCCAATTGTTAGTCTAATGAGCAATGTTCTGTGTTTGCTAAAATAAAAAAGACCCATCAAAATTCAATATAGACCTGTACTGAGCTATAATCATCCCCAGGCACCTTGGGTTCCCCAGCCATTGTCTTCAAAACCATTCCTCAATGGGACCCCTCCTGGCATTCATAGGAAATAGTTAAGGTATTAGTATTCAGGTTTGATCACCTCCTTACGAATCCAGTGGCTAAATTCATATTTTAATTGAACCCAGGAGTGTTGACTTGTAGACACTGTGTTGGAAAAAAAATCACTAGAAAAATGGCAAGTGGAAGGAGACTTTTACCTTTGGATGGGATATGACGCTTACAAAACATCAATAACAATTTTCTATTGGGGAAAAGCCTGAGGCAAGAATAACCTGCTCAGGTTTTTAAGTGGGAAGAGTCAGAAATGAGTTCTTCTTATTCTTTAGACAACAGAACTACCATTGTAATCTGGGCAAGATAGCTTTAACTGGGCAATATAATGCAGATAGTTTTCAAGGTGTGGCAATTATCTTTCACCAAGTCAGGGTGTGAATTTGAGATGGCCTCTACAGAATTGCTTGTTCCAGCTTGTACTGCTATTTTGAAGGCCATAGAGTTTTTAGATGGCGGTGCCTAACTTGTGGAAGTGGGCCAGTAGGGGCAGGCCCTTGAAGGGGTTCCCAGCACTGGGTTTCAGGCTGCTTTTTCTGTTTCCTGGTCTGTTTCCATATAATGCTGATTCATAATTTTGCTGCCAAAGGTGGAGCTGCTCCTTGGCACACACCTGAAACCATAAGCCAGAATAAAGCTCCCGGCTTTAAATCATCACTGTAAGGGAATCCAATTGAGGTGACATGAAAATAACTAAGCCACCAATGAAAAGTCTTCAGTGTCCCAAATGTTGCTTAGTGTAGTCTCAGTGAGGACAATGGACAAGCACCAATTCAGTAACAGGGGGGTGATCGAGTCTGAAATAATGAGAGTAATATGGAATGGGGGGGTCATCTTTTTGGTGCAGGAGGGAAGAGACTTCAGCAAACGCTTATGAACACAGAATACTCCATATATTGCCAAACACATTTCCTGTTGGAGGTATAGATTCATATGATGAGATCTGTGTTTATTTTCTCTTAATTTTCATATGATATCCTCATATGTTTATTTTTACATATAATGTCTTTATTATGGGAACATTTGCAGCTCACTGATGATGATAACAGCTAATATTTATTGAGCAGTTATCCTCAGATAATGTTGGCAATAGCTTTTCGCATGTATCCTCTCACTTGTCTCGCAGACCTCATGAGATTGGCATGTCAACTCCATTTTATAGATGAGGACATCAACATCCGGGCTCAGGGAGCTACAGTATGCATCATCCAAGGTCACATAGTTGGTGGCTTTGCTAAGACACAAACTGAGCCTGTTTAACTTAACAGCTCTGGATCCCAGCCACTATTCTCTATCATTCGCTATCTCTTAAGTGCTTCTGATGGTTTAGCCAGTTGTGGAGATATCACAAATAAATAAAACAAGACTTGTGGGAGCTGTGAAGGCTCCACAGGAAGCCCAAATGTGGCCCTTTCATAGATCATTAAGTCTCAGATGGAGTGTTTGCTCATAACAAACATTTTAATAATCTGCCATTATTGCTTTTTCTTCTTTTTGAAATTCCAAGGACATAATATGGGATGGCAGTAAAATTTGCTGAATTTTTCCAAATAAACCTTATCAGGTACCTCAACCTTTCAATTGGTCTGCTGTATCACCTAATTACCATATTTAAAAAAGCTATCTACTTATGTGGAAGCAAGCAAGACAGAAGAAAACAAAACAAAACAAAGGGAAAACACAAACACAAGCATGTTTGTTGTTTCATATTGAGGGTTATTTAGCTTGGATAATAAATCATTACAATGAATGTCAACACCGCACAGGGGAAAGGGAGTAGTTAGTTGCATATGCTAATGGAAGACGTGCATCACTAATGAGGAAGAGAATGAACAACGCTAGCCACATGCTACTTATCACTGCACATCACAAGTCAAACCGTGTTCACACTGAGCATATGAGCGCTGCATGGCAGTGCAGCCAAATATTCACATGTCAACAGCAGCAGCTCCCTTACCCATCCAAGACGACTGCAGAGTTTAAAAATAAAGCTTCCCTTGTCATGCATCAAGACAGCAAGCTTAAGCACATCTGCCAGCGAAAGGGATTTTGCCAGTCTTCAACTTCTACATGAGTGGTCTATTGGCTTCAAGTGCATGAGAGTTCAAACTACAAAGAATGGCAGTGTTATCCGCAAATAAGACCCGTGGCTTTTCCTCTAACACATGTATCAGATCCATAGATTCTGCTTTCCTACTGCCACCAGACCACCACTGTTTGCTGTTTTATTTTATTTGGTGTTGGGAGTAGAACCAAGGTCTCAAACTTGTTAGGCAAGTGCTTTACCTCTGAGCCACCTCCTCAACCCCCATCACTGCCTTGACACTGAGCTAGATGCCAGAGCAACAGCCTCCTCTGACATTCCTGTTTCCTTTGGTTTCTTTTCTATCTTGCATAAATTAGTGACATGAAAGTTTTTTGAGTGTGTTAAAACATAATGGCACAAAATTCGCCTTTCAAATCATTACAAGGTACGAAATTCTGTGACACTTTAAGAACATTTACAGGACCTCAACGATGGTGGTGCACGCCTTTAATCCCAGTACTTGGGAGGCAGAGGTAGCTGGATTGATGTGAGTTTGAGGCTAGCCTGGTGTACAAAGCAAGTTCCAGAACAGTCAGGCCTATACAGAGAAACCCTGTCTCAAAACAAACAAACAAACAAAACATTTACAGAATTGAGAACCCATTATCACCCTTTATCAACAAAACCTTTTCATCCTTCCAAACCTATCAAACAGTAACTCTCCCCTGTATCCTTCCCTATCCTTGGCAATCACCTTCCTGTCTTTTATCTCTGTCACTTTGCTTACCCTAGGAAGTAGAAACACAACAGCATTCTTTGGCTTAGCACAATATCTTCAAGGTCCATCCACGCTGCAGCACATGCCAGCACATTCTCCTTTCCTAAAGACTGAATAGTATTCCACTGTATGAACATGAAACAACTGTCTATCCGTTATCTATGAGATGTTGGGCTAGTTTCATCCTCTAGTGGTTGTAAATAAGGCTGCTATCAATGTGAGTGTCCAAATATCTAATGCTTCCAATCATTATGGGCATATAATTCCAAGATGGAATTGGATGTCACGGTCATTCTAAATGTCACCTTGGTAGTAATCAATCCAGTGAGCCCCTTCGGGTCAGTTCAACTGACTCTATTCTGTTTCCACACCACACTGATAGAGTAGGCAATGCTAATTCTTTTGATTGTCCATTTATATACTCTCCCTTCTCTGTAGCTACATAAGATTTGTATGGAAGAATCTAGATTCTGTTGCCGTGGGTACAATCATGTTTGCTGCCAAGAAAAGTGCCGGGCACACAGTAGGAGCTCCATGAATCGAAGTTAAACTTCTGAGTGACTTATAGAAAATGCAGATCTACAAACAAAATGTGTCAGGACACACCACATATGATAACCTCATTCAGTTCTGGGAAAGGATTGGAAAGAGCATGTTCCATGCATCAGCCCTGGCAAGAGCCACTGCACATCTTTGGCCTGAAAAAAAAAAACCACACATCTCAATAACAATGGGATCAATTTTGACATTAACACGAATATTACCAAAGCCCAAGAGATACATTGAAATTCACAGAGCTCTGCAGCAGATAATATAAAAGCTCCAACCTGCTCTCTAGAAACAAGAAACTTTCATTTATGGCTTCCCAGCTCTTGCTAATCCTGCCCATTAGGCCAAAATATTGCATTTTACACAGGATGCAAGATCATACGAGAGACTGATGTAATACTTAGGCAGAAAACCAGCTGGCAGATCCAACAGTGCAATCCCCTTTATTCAGAAGACACAAATCAAACCCAGGATGCCTTTTTTGACAGATTCCTGCATGTTCCTCATTATGGATAGATGAGAGAAGACATCTCCACGTTCTGGGGCACAAGGCTCACTCCCTGCATTTGCATACGCAGTCATTTGTAAACGGAAGAAACACATCCCCGCATTTGCCCGGAGGTAAATGTTTACTCAGAAAGGTGACTTGTGACATTGACAATCATGTCAGTTTTCCATCTGCATAATTTAAGGTAATGCATCCCTTCTTTAAGTGCTTTTGGTTCAGCTTCTTAGTTTCCTTCTTTTGATGAGCACAGTGACACCTAGACCTCTAGGTCTCAATTTGAATAACTTTCTGTGAGAAGTGAAAAATGCAATAAGGCTTCTTGCCAGCCCAAGGACAGGCACTCTGGTTGCCAAAAAAGTGAGTATCCCGATCATAGTCTTTCATCTTCCTTACCCGGCCAGACTCGACTAGCTAAGGGCTAAAAGGCTCACCCCTGGCTGTGGAAGAGTCTTCTCTCCAATGCTGTGTATCCCTGGAGGTCTCTCTGGAACATTTGCTCAGGTAGCTGAGCGGTTCATCAGCATAGCAATTTGCCCAGTCAGCTTCATCCGTCAGAGCAGAGCAGCATGGCTGGCGAGGGAGACTCACAGGAGAGCTCCCCATGGGCAGGTGGGGAAGGCACATTCATCCGGAGTTCATAAATATGCATCTTGGCCCTGATCTTCTCTGCATGCGGGTGATAGACTGGAGCAGGCAAGAGTAAATCCTCATCGCCACGGTCTCCAAGTGCTCCCTCTCTGCCGAAGAAGGCGCTCTATTTAGATCTAAGCAGGCAGGCAAATTTGCCAGGTGTGAATCCACCAGCCTACTGCAACCCAAAGGCTAGAGCGGGAGCGGCCTCTGGGGCTCTCCAACTTCCAGATCAAAGGCCCTTCCAGATCGAATCCCAGAGAGGCCTCTTTCTCAAGAAGCCTTTGCGTGCCAGGTGGGGTAGAACAGTGAGTGAGGACAGGATCTCACTCCTTGGAGAGCTGACAATCTAGTCAATTTAAATTAAATTGCTAAGTTAATTTAAATAGAATATAAGAAGCTCTATGAAGGAAAAAACAGATGGTGCCTCGAGAGCCGGGAAGAGGAACCTTACTTAACTGTGGGTGGCATGGGGAAGGGGGGGGTCTCTGGAAATTTCTCAGGAGAAGTACAATGTGGATTGAGACACTACACAGACAGTGGTGTGCAGCTTAAAACTGGTAAATGCAATGGAAGCTAGGCTTAGCTTTCCTCTCAAATCAACTCCCAACTGTATCTTTTCTTTCCTTTTGCTACAGGTGGAATATTAAGAATTTTCTAGCATGTCCCTGGCTGTCTTACCCTATCCAAAGATGTCTATGCTTAAGAAGTCAAAATAAAGAGATGTAATGTAGGCCGTTAGCAGAAATGGCTCAGAAATCCTCACCCATTCCGACTGACACACCTTCCTAGGAATAAAGCAGGGGTTACTAGTATGTTACTTATCAGATGCTCACTGGCTGCTGCACCAGGCAAAGATGCGAAGACTAAGTTAGAGAAAGAACAAGGGCGAGGGAGAGGAAAAGGGAGAGAGGAAGAGAGCGAGCAGGAGAGAGTGGGAGAGGGAGAGAGAACAGTAGAGGAAGAGGGAGAGAGAGGGAGAGAGAGAAACTCATTGTAAATTACTGCTTATCAGGCTCAACAAGTTGGAGAGCCAGTCAGGGGAAGGCTTAATTAAAGTAAACAGATGATTTAAAGTGAGGGAAAGTTCAGTCTCAATGGGAGAAAAATTCTAGGTATCAAAACAAATTCCTGAAAATTTAGAAGTATTCACAGCCATTTATCATTTACTCAGGGCCTTGGTGGTAATAAAGTTAGCAAACACCCCTAAAGTGGGCAGGTGCTCTGACCATTAGTGGAGGCAGGCAGTTGGAGGCAACATGCCTGCGTGATGCCTACTCTTTCCCGTTCTTTTACTCACTCCCCTAGAGACAAGGGTACAATCTACACTCCATGCAGTGCCTCAGTGTCTCAGCTAGTTCCTCTGCTTGCTTGTGCACGGTTGATGTTTGCTGATTGCTTAAGAGGTCTAAGACAAAGAACAAAATGACCATTGATCTGTGAACTGGGAAACGCGTGCTGGGAAAATCTATGCTGTCCTATGCCCTGCTAAGGTAAAACAGGAAAAGCATAGTAGGGAAGATGGAACCTGAACCAATGTTCCCCAAGCAGGACCTTTTAAAAGATCTTTGTGTGGGGCTGCAGGGATAGCTCACAGTTAGGAGAACTTACTGTTCTCCCAGAGAGCCAGAGTTCCATTCCTAGCACCCATGTCCAGCAGCTCACAAACTTCTGTGATACTAACTACAGGCAATCTAGCCTCTGCAGACTGTACACACACACACACACACACACACACACACACACACACACACACACACACACGGACACACACACACACGGACACACACATACACGGACACACACACACACACACACGATAGAAAGGGATTTTTATGTGTGTCAATACCTGGAATGTGAATGTGCAGGTTTTCATGTATGTTTATATGATTGCGGACATGCCCATGTGTGCACGAGCTAGTAGCTGGTGTCCTGAGTACTCTCCTCTGTAATTTCCTACTGGGGTTTTTGAAACTGAAACTAACCAATTTGGCTAGAGTAGCTGGCCAACAAGCTCCAAGGATTCTCCTGTCTCCATCTTGCTAGCACTAAGATCATAGGCACAGAGCAACCATGCCTGACTTTTTATATGGGTGCTGGGAATCTGATCTAACATTCGCATGCTTGTGTGGCAGGCACATTAGTGGCTGAACCATCTCTCCACTCCAAAAAAGGCCTTTGGAAACATTTTCTTCATATGTCCCCGTGCTGCTGTAAGCAGCTGTACAGTTGTCAGCTGTGAAGGAACAGGGTCTGTAAGTCTGAGGGCCAACAGTGACCAGTGTGTGCTTTTGGGCCACAGTCCTGGTTTCTGGGATTACTCTGTAAGGAATCCAAAGGCAAAGTATGGATGTGGAATGCACATGCTGAATAATCAGTGAAAATGGGAAGAGAGTGAAGACAGCAACACCCTCCCCCAACTCGGGCAGTTCAAGTGTATTTAAGTAAGATATTTCTTTTTTGTTGTTCTTCGCTTTTTATTTCTTTTTTTTTCTTGAATTTTTAAATTTAATTAGAAACAAGCTTGCTTCACATGTCAATCCCAGCTCCCTCTTCCTCCCCTCCCCCAGCAGCCCACCAGCCTCCCATCCGATCCCCTCTCAGTTCCCCAGGGAGGGTGAGGCCCTCCAGAGTCTGTCATTTCATTCAGGGCAGGGCCTAGGCCCTCCCCCAAGAGAATAGAGGAGAGCAGGATGAGAGATACCATAATAAAGGGAGTCATTGTAGGTTTGGGGAGAGATCTGGTACTAGTGAGATTTCCAGAGATCTACAAGGATGACACCAACTGGCAAACAAAGCAATAGTGGAGAGACTACCTTGAATGTCCCTCCCTGATAATGAGTAAGATATTTCTTAAATGTCAGCATTTTTCCTCTTCTCTCTCTCTCTCTCTCTCTCTCTCTCTCTCTCTCTCTCTCTCTCTCTCTCTCTCTCTCTCTCTCGTTCTAAAGACGGACTTTTGGAGGGCAAGGGGTAGAGGTCTTACACTATCCCTTCTAGAACAGCTACAGGAGGAATTCTGATTGCTTTGCAAACCTCTATATAAACTTAATGAAGCATTTTTAGTTGGATCTTTTAAAAACTGGGTCAAAGAAAGGGGAAAAACACCCTGAATGCTGATGCTACTTTGTAATAGATTGAATAAGTTGTGGCAGGAAATGTGTAAAAGCCTTTGCCTAAGCACAGAAGTGAGCCAGCACAGCAAAAGCCTTTCTGATGAGCAGGGATCAATACAAGCAGAATATCTAAAATCAGCTTTTTGTCCCTAACCTCACCATGGCCTACTGACAAACAGAACACTGTGCAGAGGATCAAGCACCTATGTAGGTCTCCACAGTGTCTCATGTGGGCAAAACCTCTGCAGAAGACAAGAAGAGAGGAAGAAAGGCATTCAGATCTGGGGGGGCGACACAATTAGCCAGCACTAACATTACCTCTTCTTTTTCACCTTTAATGTAATTTCTTCCGTCTGATAGAGAAGCTGTAATACTTTGCACAGGTGAAATCCATGTGACAGCCTAAGTTCTCCAAATCAGGAGGGAGACGTTTCTTCCTAAGAGGTGGTACTTTCTTAGCTGACTTACTTGGGGGAAAGAGCCCGTGTTGTGTGTGCCTGCACGTGCAGGTGTGTGTTTATGAGTGTGTGCATGCTTTGACTGAGAACCACTTTGATTCCCTTCCAAAAAGCCATCTGAGAGTCAAAACCAACACATTCCTCCAGCGAGGCCTGAGTCAGGCACTGTTTTCCTATCTGCCTCATTCTTTCCAGCCTGGAGCTGCTTCTCATGACACACACAGCTCACTGGGAAAGCAGATAAATGATTCAATGCTGATGAGACATTCTCAGGTGCTTCTGTTGCTGGATGTAGCCCTTCTGGCACCATGATTGTTTTCATCCCTGGTCTAACAGATACATGATGATTTCTGGATGCAGCTCCTTTGGAAGATAAAAAGGCAAGGCTATGTAAGCTTTTTGGAAATGAAATGGGAAGCTCCACGTTCCTCTGTGGGTCCTGGGATAGAAGCCTGTGAGGCAGAAGGTCCTCAATACAGGACCACAGAGCTACTCATGGCTCTGGGGTAGCTTTAGAGAGTTTGACTTTCTCTTTTTAATTCGCTAATAATCCAAAAGTAATATACCAGCTGTTGTTAAAATGTTTAGGTTTATCCAGTAAGGAGATACAGACCGCGACTCAACGATCCCATGTGGAGTTTATTTGTGTATGGGGAGGGAAAAGGGGGTGAGAGGTAACCAACCCGTGCAGAGCAGAGAGAGAGAGATAAAAGAGAGAGACAGAGTAAGAGTAAGAGCAAGAGAGGAAGAGAGGAAGAGAGTAAGAGAGCGTAAACGGGCAGGGGTCAGTCCTTTAAAGGGGTCCTTTCCACCTGCCTGGTTCTCACGGAACTCTGGGCTGGCCAGAGTGTTGCCTGAGCGCATCCTGCCAGGTAACAGGGCAGGCCAGAGTAATGCCTGAACCTTTCACCAGCTCCTTACAAAGGGAAAATAAAACTATTCTTTCAGTGATACTAAGACTATCATAGAATATGATTTTCAGGGTAAATTTGCTTAATCAAAGTCCATACTTTTCAAGGTAGAAAATCAGAACATTTCTTTGTGGAGCTGAGAAATTTCTTTGTGAAACCTCCTTGAGACACTTGTCAACTGACAAAACACTGGAAGGGAGCTTACCATAAATCAGGTACTGGCTAAACCAGCGAATACATGTCAATTTTCTGTTCTGGTAGAGTTTATGTATTGGTGGTTGAAAGAAAGCAGATAACCTCTCAATAAATAATACCACACGGTAGAAAATAATGAGTGCCAAGAATACTGAGAGTAGAGGGATGTGTGGGAGAAAGGCTTACCCTTCGTCAATGTAGCATTGTGGGTTTTGTGATTTAAAAATAGTCTTAAAAGTGGTCAAACTGAAAGAGAATTACCACCCTCCTTTACTTAGTTATCAATAGTCCTGGACATCTATGCCACAGTGACATTCAGTGTGTCATATTTTGGGTCAGAGTGCGGACATTATATTGTGGACAGAACAATAAGAAGCCAGATGCAGGGACAGCCCTGGGTATTAACACTCATTCAAGTTCAGGGGACCCTGTTAATTCCTACCTAGCAGGATAGCCTGTTAATTACCCTGCAATTACCTTCTGGGCCAATAATTGAATTTCTAATAAAAGCAAGAGAGAAAATAAGCAAAAAGAGGATAATCGGGAGAAGCCAGGGTCATCTGCACTTAGGTATGAGTGCCAAGTCTAACTCAGAGACTATATAGAAGTCGGCTGCCTTCTACTGAGGTTTCCACCCTCCTACAGTGTATTAAATTCTTTCCATGTCTGACATAAAGTAATAACAGAGAGTTGTCACTGTCCTGGACAACAGAAGATAGGATGACTTAATTTCTCTTTCTACTACAAGAAATGTCACAGTCGTCTGGCTAATGATACAGGAGAAGAAACTGGGCTGTGTCAGAATTTACTGCCCCCTAGAGGAAGGAAGGGGGAAAGCACCGAGGACCAAATGCAGCTTGGGGAAGATAAAGTCAGGGACCAGCTGGCTATTAGAAAGTGTTAGCTAAGGGCTCTTCTCCCCTTTCCAAACACCCATAGCTATGCTCCAAGTAGTGTATGGTGCAAGCATAAGCATGTCTTAAGGAAGCTCATGGAATGCTAGGTTCAAATGTGGTCAATTTCTCAAGTCTGAATGTTCATCAGATAAACTGAGGCAAGAACAAGTAAGGGAAAACAAAATCTCTCTTCTAAAGAACATAACTAAACAAATTCTGTCTCCAGGTAGGTGTCCATCAGCACCTTACTTATGTTGCCATGGTGCAACTGAGCGTGTAGAAATATCCAGCTCATGATATTTTTTCTCAAGGAGTCTCATGGGGCAAAAGATCTCAGGCCTTGCCTCCTCCCAGCCCTGTCATCTTACTGACAGGGCGCTGAATCCTATTCCTTCCTGCACATCAGAGATCCCATGCACATCACAGCTTGTCTGGCATGGTGATGTCTGCATTCCTGTCCCATCTGTCCTCACATCCCTGTGAGTCACACCCCACACTCACCTGAGCCTCCCTTCTTCAGTGTCCCTGGGAACTCAAGTCTTTATCCTTATGGGTTTTTATGACAGCATAAAGGGCTTGGAACAGTCTGCAAGTTTTTCCATTTATAGAATCACAGTCCCACTAAAAGTTTCTGTGTACAGAATATGAGTTCTAACAGTGACCAATAATAATGCTAACATTTATTTAGCACATAGTACATACTGTGGGGGCTTAGGAACATTTAATAATACACACTGATGTGTTCCAAGTCTTTTGAATGCATTTATATAAGTGACAGCAGCTTTACTCAGACCAAGAGAAGCTAAGTGATTTGCTAGTTAAGGAACAACTAGCAAAAGGCACATCTATGGTTTGAACCCAAGACTCTGAGCCTATGCTTTTAATCTTGACCCATTGCATGAGATTACCATGTCTATGCAAAGTCCTATATATTTATAAAACTATTACATATTTATGTCAAGTATTAAGCTGCCCATAGTAAACACAGTATGGGAGACTAACAGCGTGGGCCAGGAGAACTAGCCAGGTTGTAGTTTTTCTTGTTTTCTGTAGTCAGTATTATATCAACCAACATATTAACATGAAATTAGATCCCACCCAAACTGGGTGATGTGAAGAGAGTGTCATATAGGAACTATCTGGAGATGTGGTCAGGGTTTAGGACAACCAGAATGGAGGTTGCAATGTTTTAAGACTAGCGAAAGTGAGAAACGGGTAGCGCTACCAATGCTTTGTGGGCTAAGCTACAAAAGAAATCTGGAAAGAGAAAACTGTATAAGGCAGCTACCTGGGGATGCTCTAGGACTAGATGTTAAGCACAGGGAAACAACCAACCTGAGAGTCAGTAGCCCTGCTTCCCTTAATCCCATCTTCTGTTCTCTCTCTGATCTCTGACCTCTTCCCATTGAATAAACCCCGTTGTTGGGTAGCTATAGGACAAAGGCACCCAGGGACAAACCATCTGGCAGCTTTCTCAGTATCTTGAAGGTCTGAGAGCAGTGTGAAGGACAGACAGACAATGCGCAGTACAGTCTCTGTCAGGGTAAATTGGGGCAAACCTCACCCTCCCTGGGACTCAATTTCTTCATCATTATAATGAGACAATTAGACCACATGTAATTTACACTGCCTTCCAGCTCTGACATTTTAAAGTTTTATGAATCCAACCTCCATCTACTTCCCAAGAGATCTTCAGAATAACTTCAAAAAAAAATAAAGCCTGAGCAGCAGCGCCCCCCACTCTCATGCTACGCTGTGTCACACGTGTTGGTGACTGTGCTGGGACTAAGTGTGGTTGATGTAGCAGGGCATTTGCCTGTTCCTAAAGGTAACCAGGGTACTGTTAAATGGTCTGAGGAAAATGCTAGCAAATGTGAAAATGGTCCTGGTGAAGGTTTTAATGTAATACGAAACCATTTGGTCTCTTTATGATGAAAAGAAAAGGCACAGAGGAAAGTGGGTACCCACTCAGCATCTCTGCGAAACCCGGACAGAGGAATGCCCTGGGTTTTCATGGGTGTCTGTGTGATGGCAATTCACAGACTATCCCTGCACTTGGAGCCAGCGGTCACATGCTGCTGGTCAATGAACATGTATGTCTGGCATATGGCCTTGGCTGGGGACAGCTGGCAGTGGAAGTAGGAGGAGGGAGTGTGCCTCCCTGAGTCATATGGGGCTTGTCTAAGTAGCCTTGACAATGTGCTCCTAGGTGCTCACTGAACTGTTGCTAGTCTTAAGGTTTCTTGCTGAGACTCTTGAGACAATACTACGTGTGTCCATACAGACAGACACAGGCTAGAGACGAGGGCATCTGTCCTCTCCAGCTTCTGGGAACAGATTCATGCCCAAAGGTTGATACATCTCAAGCATGGGGTCTGAAAAGACTGTTGGGATGGTTTGGAGGTAGTTTCTGATTTGTATGCTGACGTTCATATCCTCTCTATGTAAAGGAATGTAAATGAAGTGAAAGAATTGGCCTTTTATATTCTTGAAACCTGTGGAAGATGGTATTAGCCAATTACCAGATGTATAGATGACATTTTTCCTCAAAATGAGAGGACACCATGCCATTTCCAAACTTCTAGACCCTGTAGGCAATTGAAGTATATGAACATGAATGTCTTGGAGGGCTTGGCTAGTCAAAGAGAGGCGACTGAACTTGCTCTATGTTACAAATATGCTTCACCTTACCCACTCTGCAGAAGGAATGGGAAGTGGGGAGGGGGGGCGAGATACAGGGGTGGGAGAAGAGAAGGCAGGGAGAACTGGAGTTGGGATATAGCGTGGAAAAAGTTTTCTAAATAAAAAAGATAAACAAATGTGCCTACCACAGCAAGAAAACAAAAAGGATGGAGAAAAACAGAAAGACGATGGCATATATATGGTTATAGAGGATATATACAATGAAATTTATAATATGGGACATATATACATATATATGTATTTATAAAAGAGATCTATACATACATTCATGGTTATACTTTCCATAATTTTAGTGACCTATAGTCAACCATGTTACAAAAATCATTAACTGGAAGTGCCTAGAAATAGATTATAAATGATTAACTGTATTTTTCTGAATGGTCATAAAATCATATAGTTCAGCCATATCCTGCCTATGACGTGCTTGTCCAGTATATCCACGTTGCGTATGCCACATGCCCACATACTGTCTCCATTAATAAATGGGCTGCTGTAACTGTACTGAAGCAGCCTTTAGTTGACCTAATAGTAGCCTCCAAAGTGTAGAGGTTGTGACCCTGGCAATTCATTCCAGGATATTGCAAAACTGCTTTACTTAGTTACTTCTAAATATTGTTATTTTTCTACACATATATGTATGTATTGGAAAAGCCATAGCACCTATGGGGCTCAGTACTATCTGCAGTTTCAAACATACACTTATGAACTTGTACCATGTAAACTCCTTCTGGGGAAGGGGCGGACTCTACCATGTATGGGTTTTAGATACAAGAAAATAAAACCTTGCTACATGGAATAGGCAAACATACAGACACTTAACTGATTTTACAACCTTGAATGAATCCTCTGCTTCTAGTGTCTTTATTAGCAAAACCCCTAATAATGGCGACACCCACCACACAGGTGGTGGAATGATCCAAGCAAATCAATCAGACAGTATAACTAGAAGTACTTTGTAAAACATAAGCTGTGCTGAGACACAAGGGGCTATCATTACTCCGTCTGAGGTGACATGACAGCAGCCTGCTGTGGGAAGGCAAATGGCTTGCCCAGAGAATCATCAGCCACCCTGGCACCTGCGGCAGGAGATAGCAGGCGTTTCTTTGAAACCTGTTCATTGTAACAAGTACCAGTTGCAGAAAGATCTGGAAGAACTGCTATTTTGGAAAAAGTCTGGCTGTTAGGATGGGTCGCTTTCCCCTCTTCCTTTTCGCTTATGTTAAAAATACTTAAACATAGAGCCACAATTGATGGCAAAGCCAATCACACATTCCCATTAGTACACAGAGTACTCCCACAAATAAGTCCCAGGAGGATGGAAAATGTGTGACAGATGTACACGGGGAAACTTGAAATCAAGTACTTTGGCAATAGACTCAGGGTGCTTGACTTAACAGATGTTTACAGTTAATAAATCCCATTTTATATCTATTTTCACAGAATCTTTTTCCTGCTAATATACCTGGCAGCCCTCATGGAGGAAAGAAACAGACAAAATTCAGATTGGCAGCCTGATAGGAACAAGAAACGACAGTCGTTGACATGAATTCCTGACAACGCTACGAGAACTGTAGAGCAAAACCAAGCAGTTGTATGCCAAATCCCTGCCTTTGCTGAACACCTGCTGAAGGGTTAAAACAAATACTCCAAGTACTCTGCCAATTAGGAGAGGGCCCCATGATGCCCCATCTGCACGCACATCCATCATGTCATCCTTACCCAGGGACTGCAACCCCTCCTTCCCATGGAGACAACTCACAGACTGAGGTGAGACATTGGTGAGTCTTCATGAGAGGCAGCTTGGCTAGCATTCAACTGTGCCAGCCACACTAATACTCACAGGGGTTGGCCTGATCTCCACATGAGCTAGGAAAGGGGATGGGACAATGCTCCTCTTCTCCTGTTCCCATCTTAAAAACAAACAAAATAAAAACCATACACACACACACACACACACACACACACAGACACACACACATACACACACACACACACACACACACACACACACACACACACACACACATACAAAGCCAAAAAATCAGCAGCTCAAGTCTGACACCACAGAGGTCTTTTCCAGTTGGTAAGGAAAACCCAAACAGGTAAAAACTGTGCCCTCCTTCTCCTCCCTTTCTGTGCTCTTCCCTGTAGACAGACTCAGCATGAGGTTCCTGAGGAATTAGTTGCAGGAGGACGCCTCCCCCGCTGGCAGCCAAATGCCAGCCGCACACCCTGCCCATGTAATGTGTCTGACATTTCTGCATCTCTCTGGGTTAACATTCTTTGACACGCACTTTCTAAAATTTCTCTTTAAAAAGGTTTGCATGTGTGCGTATGTGTGTGCGCGCACAATTTCTGCTGTTTCACGGCACTGCCGTGCGCATTTAACTTTTTTTTAAAGAATTCTTCTCTTAGTTGCTGACACATCTCTGCTTTGGCATTTCCACTTAAGCAGAAGTAATTGGTTTCAGAAGGCTGAAAACCCCTGTTTGAAACCATGTGCACACTGCTGTTGATGGATGCCAGAAAATGTTCAAATATCATCTTCCCTCAAGTAAAACAAGCGTTAAAATCCAGAAGGACGAGATGTGATTGGCAGCATGGCATACTTCCATTTTAACTACCTGTTGTCAAATTATTTGAAAAGCACATATCTATGAAATGGGGTCCATTGTCCTTCCTGGTCAGTTACCTTTTGAGGGATCTATCAACTCTGGAAGGAATTCTTCCTCCTTCTCTGCACCAGGAAGCACATCCCCTTTCTTGTTGTATTCCTAACATGCAGAGGGATGACACGAGGGGTAGCCTCTGACACAGAAGAGGAAAACCATCTTTTACCCAGAAGGAGAGTGGAACTGTAGCCTATGTACCTAGAAACAGTTTTACCGACAAATTATGCATCTTGAAATTTTTGATATTTTCATGTTTTTTTAAACAGAATGGATTTCATAGACGCATCAAATAAAGAAAATCTGATCAAGAAAGAACCCAAAATCTAGCTAGTGTAGGGAAGGCAATGAGCTGACTGTGTGTGGGGACATCCCTAAGGACACTGGGCATAAACTGCGCAGCAAACACCCCCACCTGTGTCCCATCACTCAGTTTTCACATGTCAAGCAGCACGCATTATGTCACCACTATTGGGCTCTTCAAAAATGCCCCCGGGAGTCTCAGCATCTCTAAGGGACATCTGCTTACAGTCAATAGAGCAGTGCAGTTAAGCTTATAGACTCAGTGATTATGCTGCACAGGTTCAAATGTCAGGTCTGTCACACACCAATTATGATGTTCTTAGGCAAGTGCCTTCACCATATTGTGCCTCAGTGTCTTCCTACACCATTTCGGATGCCCTTACAAGTTACACTTTGAACAGTTTTTTAAGGACTGCATCGATGCACACAAATCCAATTGGAACACTGCTTTTGACAATAAAAGTTATTAATAACCAGTCCTTTTGATTACTTTCTACACAAGGGAAACTCAATTCCATTCTGTCCTAGGCTACTGCTGCTGTCAAAGCTTGCTTTTCTGCACTGGGCCCAAATTAAGCTCTCCACACTTCTCATCAACTTGCTCCATCTATTAGGAAGCCCAGGGCCAGGATAAGTCTCATTTCTCATCTTCTGACAGTACGTCACAATATTTGAGACAGCTGTAATGTATCCTCAAGTCTTCCCAACGCCAAACCTTTTCAGTTTTTAGCAACTTTTCCTTGGATGGCAACTTTCCCAGATTTCCCTTCATCTTTATCACCTTTCTTTGGATGCATTCAGATCTGCCAGCTTCCTTAAACAGCATAGTCTCAAATAGAAGATAATTTCTGGGTGTGGTTGAAGAAGGAAATTTTAGGAGACTTCTTTTAAGCCCAGAAATCTCATTAATCATAGACAGCACTGGTATCGTCAGAGTGCATACTCATGCATTCACCTGCTCTCCTCCGCCAAATGTGTTTCAGATATACTAAAAAAAAATATGAGTTTTCACTCCTTGTTTTTCTGACACAAATATGTAGGGCAGAGTCAAGAACTCTCTTAGGTATAGGCTCCCATAACTGAAACTCTTGAAAGATCATCCTACATCTGGAAGGAAGTCCGCAATAGGTTGAGATGACCAGTCATCTTAGACCCAACTGTAACTACAGGTGGAACTGAGACTTAACCCAATCAGGAGGCAGGGAATGGTCTAGTTTTAATGCTCTATCAATGGTGTTCTTGCTTATGATTTCTCTGTAATCCTATTTGTCTCCAAAAGAGATTTATCAGGGTTGGAGATAAAAGCTGAGTGGGTAAGGTTGTTGGCTCAGAAGCATAAAAACTAGCACTGATTTCTAGCATGCACACACACACGCACACACACACACACACACACACACACACACACACACACACACACACACACGATAGAACATGCTTGTAATCCCACCACTAGGAAAGCAGAGACAGGAGGATCCCTGGAGCTCAATGACCAGCAAACCTATACTAATCAGTAAATATCAGGCCTGTGGGATACCCTGTCTCATAAAATGACAGACTAGCTGAGGGTGTCCCCTGGCTTCTACATGCACAGACGTACCTGTGCAAGCATATCTCTCCACACACATGAACTATACACATACACAAATTTATTGGTAGCAATAAGAAGTTAATACTACTGCTGATTGGCTATATCCCATGAGATACACCTATGTGTAGGTGTGGTCTTCAATGAATGGTAAGCTCAGTGTTCACATTGAGTTTTAAGCCACACAGAAAACACATGTGTAATATGTATAGTTAAATTCTAGAAGAAAAGATTAAAATGCTTTCCTTACAGAGTTAATGATAAACATTTGAGAAGGTATCATACACTACCTTTACCTAATATTTTGTTATTAATTTTCAGTTAATGACTTAGTTTAATTTAGATTACAGAAAGAAAGTGATCTGGGGGTTATCAGAGAAATTTCCGATAGTCTTTCTAAACACAGTTCACTCCAGATTTCTTAGTGTTCAAGTATCGTCCTTAGTGTCATTTGCACACTTAAATCTGTGTTCTGTACACAATGACAGTTGTCTCTAAGACAGGGACCTGTAAATCCTTCTACAGTGTGCTTCCTGGCAAGTGGAGGAGGTTGTTCATGAATTGCACTCTGAAAGAAGCTGAAAATTCTAGTTTCCACTTGCCCGACAAAGAAAATACAGGAACTAAATATAAGCTGTGTATGTGTAGCTTAAAAATAGCGAGGAAGACACTCTTCATCTCTGGAAAGAGTTGTAGCTAAAATAAAAATAACAACAGACGACCCAGAAGAAAAGACAGTGATGCAAAGCGAATCTCACATCTCTCGATCCGTCTTGTGAGAAGGCATTTCCCCGAATTTCTCTGCTAGCTGTGACCTTTTCCCATTCTTTCCTGCTTAGTTCTCACGGCCCACCACTCCCTTACACTTTAATGATTCTGTGTATGTACGTCCTCCCCGCCATTAGATCATGAACCCCAGTGGGACAAGGATGAATGATGCTGTCCTCTGACATCCATGCCATCTCGTTGTGGGACAACCTCCAATTCCTTCTCTCGGTATCACCCTTGCTTCACACTCTAATCTTTTATCCACATGACAGGCAAATGATTTCTCACAAACAAGGCTGGTCCTTATACCTTCTCTTCACCAATGTCTGCATTTTCAGGGAGGTACATTCTTGGATGCATAGATATTCAGGTGGCCCAGGAGACTCAGGAAAGTCGGATCCTTTCCCTTTCTAGCTACTCCTGTCACTCCCTGCTCTTTGTCTCTGCCTTAGTGATGCACTCCTCTGAGAACCTGGAACACATTTAGGGAACATGCATGCTTTCTCCTCCTTCCTCACCCTTCCTGGGACTTCTTCCTATAATCAATGCATTCCTGCAGCCATCACTGATATCATATTCAAGTCATGCTCTCTTGATGTTACATGCAAGTGGTCTTATGCTATAAATTTTCTTCAAGACCTTCCCACAGCACATATTCTGATACACTGGCAGAATTTGATGTAACTGCTCCAGGATAATGCGAAGTCCTAAATTCTCAGAAACCATCTCTAAACAGGCATGTCACTAAAGAAGGAATGGCACTCTATCTTAGAAGTAAAGTATTAGTCCAGACATATTTCTAGAGATGGGTGGGAAGGTATCTAAATGCTGAATCAGCTACCCTCACCATTTTTTATTAAAAAAAAGCGCCTCAGGCTGGAATGTGTACTTTAATGGCATACTAGTTTCTTTGGTTAATGAGTTTAATATTCAAAAAGGCTCCCAGAAGACTAGAGAGAGGATCAAAGTGGAGGTGAATTACTCTGTGTATTTTGGAAGTCCCATGGCCCTCCCTGATTAACTGCCTCTGTGGTAGACAAGTCACCCCAGCAAAAATGTCAGGTCACCACACATAGCCCCACATCCTTAGAATGCAGCCCGCAGCTTCAGAGAATGCTGGGTCTAATAAAGGGAAGCCAGACGGGATGATGGTGACAACAACATCAGCACAAACCACTAAGCACGCTGGGAGTTCAGGAGAAAGCCGGCAAGGCAACCCTGTGGGTCTGGCTCACTTACCTGCAAGTGCAGGGAGAACAGCCATGCCCTCTGTGGACTGAGCTCCCGGGGCTGTGGCTGAAGCATAGAGAGCACAACAGCACATCTTCCTGGAGCTGGGTGGGGGGAAGGCAGCAGAAAACTTACACTACTCCAGGCCAGGTCCTCTGCAGCAGGCTGTATACCCACTGACTGCACTAATCCTACATGTCCTGTCTTTGCTAGCATCCTCCAGGTGGTCAGTTAACAGGCCCTGGAGAACAAGAACCCATCCTGTCCTTTACCCTCCTGTACATTTCATCTTGGAACAGCACCTCCGTTGTCATCGACAGAATCCAGTTCACCTGGCCAAAGTGCAAGGAGATGATTACTCTTTCTTTTCTTCACGATGGGCAATGCAGCTGGAAAATGAGTCATTCTAGATCCCAAGCCCCTGCCCAACTCTGCTCTATCAACAAAAGGAGGGACTCTCATCAGCCATGTGATATGCATTGTTTATGAGATTTTAGGTCAAGAGAAAAGACACTCATTCAAAAATATGGATTTCAAATGTCAGTGTGTAGTCAGCTGCTGACTTCACTGTGCCTGCCACTGCTCCCACGGTGACCTCACAGACGTGGGTCATAGGACTCAGTATTGAGTTCACAAAACTACTTAGCCTATTACAAATCCTCCTCTTTCTTTTGAACCTTATTCCCTTATATTTCCCTTACTGCGGATATTGGAACATCCCCTTTTCCCCAACTTAGCAAAGCATAAGTGTTTTAAAGGCAGGGACCACATTGTTTTCATCACTCTGTTCTCAACACTTCTTAATATATTGCCATATATAGTCATTGGAATAAATTATGTGATTGTTTGCACTTCTGCCTCGGTTTCTCCATTACTATGGCAAGAAGGATTTTCCATTATTCTAACTGATATGTATGAACACCCATATATTTTATATTTGAATTATTTTATCATTACACACACACACACACACACACACACACACATACACATACACACACACCAGCAATTGTTCTTATCTTTGTGGAAACACAGTGGTTCACATAGATCTATGGTAGATATATTTGTGTATATTTCATATCTTTTATTAAATATGTATCTGGGAAGTTTAATGGAATTAGGGAAGCTTTCAATCTACATCATAAAATTATCTAAGCACTATTGATACACTTTTCTTACCAATAAAAAAGTTTGAAAAAGAAGTCTGAGACTGACCAATGAGAGAGTTTTCTGTCCATGACTATAAGAAGTTGAAGGACACAGAAACCTATCAGAGGCAATAGTTACATTGACCAGCAAGCTTTAGAGTACATGTGATAAGCTTTGCTGATCATGAAAGGTAAACCTCGGTTTATTCTAGAAATGCTTCAGGAAGAAATATTATGATAGTCTGAAGATAACGAAAAGTGTGAGAGGCTTCATGAGGAACCTGCTATGAAATGATGGCATAGAAGAGAAGAAACTGAGCTAGTGCTCAGAATGTGACTTAGAGTAAGAAAACAGAACAACAAGGACTGGAAGATACTGATTTCTTAAAAGAATTCCAGAGCAAAGATGACCAGCTATTTTCGAAGACTGTAAAATGCCTGGGAGAAGGCAAGATTGGATACACTGACAGTGAAGACCAAATTCATAGCAAGCAACAGAAAAGCCAACTCAGTCCTTAGTGCATTCAGACAGAAGGGGTGGGACTAGCCACGCTGTCATCCACTCCTCCCTACCATCAAATGACTAGAGAGGGCTCAGTCAATGTTACTGAAACTTGATAAACGCATTCACTGTTCAGCTGCCTATACGCTTGAAGTATTACAGTCCAGAGGCACAGCTCTAAGAAAGTTAGAGGGAAACATAAATAGATTCTTAGAATAGAAATGGCTCTTTCAGTATAGGTTAATGGAAGATATGTTATCACTAAGTTGGGCAGGAAAAATGGAGAATTGATATATTAGGTTACCTAGCCTTGATAGGGAAATTGCCAATCTTTATGAGAGATTTGCAGGGTATTGTCAAAAGACACAGGAGAAAAGGCTTTCCATTTGCAAATGTGTCATTTTCTCTCTTTTTTCCCCCATTGGGTCCCTAACCTGTCATCAGGATATATTATTTGTGCCCCTGTAAATTCTTCCTCTTTACAGTGATTTAGAATGTCCCGGGTTATTTTTGCTTGGCTGTGTTAGTTTTCCCTGACTTTGCTTTAGTGCAAAGTCCAACATCAGCCCATCTCCTTCTGTCCCAATAGATGTGCAAATTCTCATATGACATTTTCTATTTCTTTTTCTTAATTGCTTTTTATTTTTGAGATTATAATGTGATTATATAATCTCTTGTTTTTCTCCCTCCAAACTCTCCCATACACAGTATTCCTGCTCTCTTTCAAACCCATGGCCTTTTTATTGTTAGTTTTTGTTCATGCATATGCATTGTTAAGTCCCACACTGCACCTGAAAAATACATTTAATTCGTATGTGACATTTTGAAACTGTTGAGAAAAATTAAAATTTCAAAAAATGAATAAGTGACTTGTGCAATTCTGTGGATGCATCTTTAAATTATTATGTTGAATATCATAGTAATTCCATTGATCAAAATGTCCAGAAAAGACACATTTACAGAGACAAACAAACTTGATCAGTGGTGGCCTTGGGCAGCAGAAATTATCAGTAAATGGATAGAAGGCATTTTCTAGATGATGGGCATGTCCTTATGGTGGAAGGTGCTGATGATTATGCAATACTATAAATGTGCAAGAAACTCATAGAAAGTCACACTTGTCACTTGTGACTTATATCCCACGAAACCACTTTCCAAAGGTCCATTAGTATGCCTAGGGGAGTCTGGTAGCAAGAAATACTCCCGTTCTTGACATTGTGAGGAGGATGTGAAGGCCTGTGATATAGATCTCCTTGGCAGCATACCTCCAAGGGTTGGCTTCTTGGGCCAATGATAGCATAGCCAGAATACTCAGAGGTTCTTAGGAATGTCCTGTTGTCTTTGTAGACTTGGTACCACCCCACCATTATAAGGGATGATGCATCCCACAATGCTATATGATAACTCCGGTAGGAAGACCACCACTTCCCTAGGGCTAGGCCATGCGCTGCCACAGGCACCATTATGTCAAAGTGAGAAACTGGTATTTTTCAGCCACGCCTTCTAGTCTATATTCTCACTGTGATTATTAACTAACAGACAGCAAGTTTGCTACAAATCCATCCAATGAGCTCTTGTGTTGAGAATATATACTGGAGGCTTGTTTGTTACATCTTTTCCAGGAAGTTTAGACACAAAGATAGGTGATGTTGATAGTTGGTGTTCAGTGACACATGAAGACACAAAGGCACCTGGGGACCATCAGTCAGCTACACACACACAAGTTCCAAAAAGGGGAATAATTGATATATTAAAATCTATTGGAGGATACCAAATCTAGGAGGATACTAAACCCATCACACTTTTTAAGACAGAGAGAACCCAATGCCCACAATACATCAATTAAAACCTGCTGCTTCTATGAAGCTGTCAGCTGTAGAGCAGCTGCCAGAAGTCCCCCTTCTCCAAGGGTGTCCTGAAATGAGTACCTGGGGGCACTCAGAGCTATTAATAGGTGGAGGGAATGAGATAAAATGTCACAGTGCACCTTTCCAAATAAAAACGTGTCCAGACTTCTCCAGAAGGGAAATGGCCCAAAGTACTTAAAAATATTATTGCATTTTCCTTTTTTCTGGACTCCTACTATATTTTATGAGGGAAAGCTTGTCACTTCCAAGGTGTCTGACTTCTTTTACTTCGGCTCTGCAGAGTCCTATAACTCAAAGATGGCCAGGAGGGTCTTTCTGCTTCATTCTTTATATGACACAGGGTTGAGAGGCATTGTTCCTCTTTCAACAAGGGCAGTGTGTGGGGACAAGGTGTTGATTGTCAATAGGAATAGAGGAGAGGAAGAATGGCGATCCCCGACACATTTTCTGTGACTCTGACATCTGAGTCACATAGGGAAGAGGAGTAGGGGACTCTGTTTTCCTGAGAACTCAATCCCCACTTTTTCCCTAGCTAGTGTTCAGAATAATCATGTGAATCTGATTCTAGTGTGCTGATTTTCTAATCACTCTAAAAATGGATTGCATCTCAGGAGAAAATATGGTTTGATTCTTGCTGATTTCTGGGATTTAACCTTGAAATTCAAAACCTGAGTGAGCATGGACAAGTCACTTAAGGGCTGTAGACACATGCCCCTCCAATTATAAAAGGACGGACCGCAGCATAATGCTCATTCAAACACCCTTCCAGTTTTTAAATTCCTGAATTGTATCAATGAGGTAAGAAAGTTGCCCCTGGAACTAACTCAAGAATGCTCTCACTGTGGGTCAAGGTCAGTCATCATTGCTTCACTAGAGGCAGATTCAAAGATCCTCTGCCTTTCTTCTTTGTAATAGTAAATGCTTCTCTGTTTCCCTCCAACCAAACTCTCAGGCTTATGGTTGCTCTGATTTAACTTTGTTACTCTTTTGTCTTGTCAATAAGAACATAATAGTGTCCTTAAAGAAAATGACAGCTTTTTCTCTCTCTCTCTTTGAGGTTGATTTCAGACAGTTCTCTTTCTCCCTAATGAGGCTGATCCACGCTTACGGTTGCATATTGTCTTCTTTTAATGGGAAGGTTTTCAAACACGGAGAAGGAAAAGAAAAGGCTGCTTCATTTTATGTATCTATTTCCTGCTAGCCCTTTTGTCAGTTCACAGTCACCTTAAACATCACTTCTGAATTACAAGTTTGCCTGTAATGTGGAGGATTCCTAAGACTAGGTGCCTTGCTTTCTAACCCACTCACTTGGCCTGTCCACACAGCCCCTCCCTTGGAAGCCCTCTGTCCCCATGTTTTCCTTCTCAAACCATAGGGGCTGAACAGTTTTAAAGCTTTTTGAGCAGGTCTCACGCAGGGCAACATTATGCATTAACTGGCATATTGGAACTACCACCGAGGCACCATTAGTCTACAATTATTGAACTTTTAAACTCCAGCTCCAGCTAGCCCTCTGCAAGTGTGCTCCCACACCTAACCCTGAGTGGAAGCTCCTGTGGCTATGCAGTAGTTTCCCTTTCTATTGAGACAAATGCAAAGATTTGGATTACTCAAGATAAAGCGGCTTTTAATGGATGTGTGTATTGTGTGTGTGTGTGTGTGTGTGTGTGTGTGTGTGTGTGTGTGTGTGTGTGTGTGATCTTCATGACCCAGACAGGTTATATAGAGAAACAGAACCAATGCTCAGTTCTGGAAATACCAAGCCCTGTAGTATAAGGCTACTTTCCTCTTTTCTCACCTGGTTATTGCTTTCCAACTCACTCAACAAATCTCTTCCTTAATTGTACTTGATTAGAAAACTGTGATAGGGTCCCTGAGTGTAGCTAGCTACATGGACATATACACCGCAAGCACAAATGATCCTCACTGGGTAAATAACCTTAAAACTCAAGAAAAAGTAGTTTTAGAACTAGTTCTCTAACTATGAATTGGAATTTTCTTTCTGACACTTTGGGCTAAATCACTAGAAAGATATTGAGTCTAAATTCTATAACTGGAACTACAGAAATAATGATGGCTTGAGTGGGAAAGAGGAATTTATTGGAAATATTTATTTATGGAAATAAAGTAGGGTAAAGTTAAATTGTAATAAGCTCCTGTAAGATTGTATTAGCAAGTTCTAAACCCCCCAAAATTATTTGGGGATCCTGAGAAACCCTTACCCTTTTCAGTTTTTTTCCTGAGGGTATGGATTCCTCTGGTTAAATGGCCTGAAAAGGCTAAGTAGTAAATTCTATCAATTATCAATTATAAGTTTTAACTTGCATGCCATTCTGGGTCACATGATAAAAATCTCGAGGCACTCATTGAATACTTCCTGGGCCACGAGTTGTCCCTTTGTCTACTAGCTCTACACTTTGGGGGTAGAATATAGCTACTGAAGAAAAGAATGACCTATTGTAGAATAATTTCAATATCCATTTTTTGCACATTTTCTATGGTAATATTCTTCAAGACATGGCTAGAGGCCTGTCATTGAACAAAAGAGTCTCCATTGGGGTGAGTGCTTGGATTCTGGGGAGCATGGATGGTCCTCTATGAGTGATTACCACTCACTGTTTTTTCATTCAACAAAGACATTGTATACAGCTACAGTATGCATGAAAGCTAGGGCCCTATTCATTCACAGGCTTAGCACAGGTTGTTAAAATAATCACAGTTACTGAGTGAATGAGTGCATGCTTGCTCAATTTCTTTTTAAAAATGACACAAATGATGTCTGACATATGAGAATGACAGACTCAAGACAGTGACAAGTAGTGAAGTCTATTTCTTGAATTTTTCTCCCTTCTCATGAGACAAGAATATGGGCCATGAGTTGACTAAAGAACTGAGGAGTTGGAGTGACTGGCCGAGTTCGAAGAAATGATTACATTTTCAAAACGTTCAATTGAAGGCAATAGGCTCATCTAGAAATAAGGGGAAGATACGGATCAGATGGCACAACCCCTGGAAAGTGAAATCCATGTGTCCTTTGAGTAAGGATTGTGGGCTGACACAACACTGCTTCCCAGAGAAGATCCACTACCCAAAGAACAAGAAGCTTCAGTGTGACAATCTCACATAAACTGGTGATTTCTGCAAGCGTTCCTTTTGGCGATGGATCAATAATTGCATGTCCCTTCCTCATTCATCCTCCTAATCCCAATTCTGAACAGTCATTCAGTAAACTTGTTAAAAATGTTTAATTTCTTAAAATTATGTATATGCCAGTGTGTGTGTGTGTGTGTGTGTGTGTGTGTGTGTGTGTGTGTGTATGTGTGTGTTTACGGATGAGTGCAGGTGACCACAGAAGCCAGAAGAGGGTGCCAGGTCCTCTGGAGCTGGAGCTACAAGGGGTTGTGAGTTACCTCACCAAACTCCAGTTGAATATATATATTAAAAATATTTAATCTAGCAGTCTCAGTTGAAAATACTAAAGAAAAGTGGGGCTGAAACACATGATCCCAGCCCCAAGAGTCTTACTTTTGACAAGAAGGTTTAAAGACGTTTCAGTAAAGAAGAAAGATGCTAACTGCAGAAAAGAGTGACTGGCAGAGGTGGTGACATCGTTTGAACTCCAGGGGTGGCTTCTTTGAGGAGGGAACTTGTGAGCCTTTCCCCAGCTCAGAGATTCAGGAGACTCACACAGTTCTGCCAGGGGGGAGAGCATGCGCTGAAGCAAAGGACTGATGCTCTCCCATGAGATGTGAGAACGGCACATTTGCTTGACTGAAAGGACTCAGTGGTTAGAGCCAAATGGGGGAAAGCCCTATGGGAGTTGATGGGGTCAAATAGGAGCATAGCGATCACCAAGAGGGAAACAAATAAACAAAAACAAAACCAAGTTAAGGATGCATTCTTTTAGTAAGAGATAATAATGACTGTCCTGAACCTCAGTCATTCAGAGTAAGGCACAGAGAGCCAACTTGTGGTCGAAGTGTATCAGGTCTTTTCATGGGTTCCTATACCCAGTAACCAAGGCTAAAGGGCTGTTCTTATCCTGGTTGTGTTTGCACGGGTAAGATAGAGATCAAGTAGGGTGTGGAATAGAAAAGAACCAACAGAGAGGAATGGCATTGTTTCTCAAAGACTGGCTGAGCAGAGGTACAAAGCCTCTGGGAATAGCCATGGGAAATGCTAGCAGAAGGAGAATTGAAGTTATATAGAAGGGGAGATTGAAGAGAAGTAGAGTCAACAAAATGTCAATTGACTGCACAATCCAGGAGCAGACAGGAGAAGCATTCTATCAGCTGCGGATGTGCAGGGTTTCCCAAGTTCTGTTCAGTGTATTTCTGAGGCTGCTTGCTGTCTTAGGCTGAAATGCAAATGGTCTTGAATTTCTGAGATCACAATTATTTGGGCAAGTTTCTGCATTTGTGTTTCCATAACCCGATGTGACTGGGTAAATGAAGAGAAGGCAGTAACTGGAAAGGCAAAGACATACAGATTCAGAAAGTCATTGTCGATTCTGAGAGGTGATTTCTTGGGCAAAGGGGTGGTAAATGGAAATGGGAAGAACATATGCAAATCCAAACAAAGAGAGCGACAGCTCTGCTTCAGCACAGTGAGCAAGCTGGCAGACTTCTAGACCAGCACAACTCACTAATGAAACATCCCAGAAACCTCCGCATCTGCTAATTATCCTAAGAATTTTATTTTAGTAGCATCTGTAGCCAGCTCTTACACGGAGAAACAACTATTTCCAGAAGATAACAAGGGGAGAAAAGGGCTGCCAATAATTAGTTATTACATATTACTGGGAGACTGTGCTGAGCGTGGGGAGAACACTCCACATGTTTCTACCGTGTTAGTTTGACACTCAAGATAATGTCTCAACTCGATGCTTGGAACAGAAGTGAAGAAGAAACATTATGAGAAAAGGGTGAGAAGTGAGTCCTTTTGACATTGCCACAGCTCTGTACACTGAGATTTGGAGCAGGTCACTGAGGGAAGTAAGATTTAACTACTTGAGGGTTTCACTGCTGCCGTGACAACTATATTCTTATATCAGTCCATTTTTCATTACTGTAATGAAATACCCGAGGCCTGTTAGCTTTCTAAATAAAAAGTTGTTTAGCTTTAGAAGCTGAGAATCTGAGACTGCATGCCCCATGGATCTGGCTTCTGCTGAGGTCCATGGTAGGGATGTATGAGTATATGAGTGATCTATCTCATTCAAATGGGAGGCCAGTGGGACATTCAGGGCATCTTCAGACTTCGGAAGCAATTCTCTCTCCTGAAAACTCACTGCAGGAGATTGACACTTCTTTACAGGTGCACCCCCAGTGACCCGAGGAGCTTCCTGTGATCTCTGTAATCTGTCTCCACACTAGGGAACAAGTCTTCATCTAGGACCCTTTTGGTTTAACCTGTCCTCTGCAGTCAGTCATCACTATGAACAAAAGAGATGCCCCAGTGAGCAAGATCGGGAGTCCAAAACCCTTCCTTCTTCAGAAAGCTTATTGCTTCAGAAGGTAGTGAATTGTGATTTGCTGGGAGTCTGGCTTACCTGAGCCTGGAATACCACTGAGTAAGGGACAGGGTAGACTCTGGGCTCTTACTTTGCCTGATTAGCCTTGTAGGAAAGAGGGCATTTCTCTTAGTCAAGCAGAGAAGCCATAGGAATATTTTACTCTGGTATGATTTTTGCAGGAGCACAAAGACTCCATAGTGCAAAGCCCTTCATTCTATAAATTAGAGACCCCAAATCCTTCAAATTGGAACAGACTGAGCCTAGTAATAGAGCTGATCAATGACTAGCTATAGCCACCACACTCTTCCGGCTGCTGTGAAGCCACCTGTCTTTTCCTACTCAGGGGGAGATGTGATGGAGAGAGTCACTATCACAGAGATCATCTTAACCCACTGTAATGCTGTTCATGTTCAAATATCTACAATGCAACACGAACTTGCTCCAGCATCCCTCCCTACTGAACAACAGTGCCTCCTTTAATACCAGTGTGTCAAAACATAAATGTATTTGGAGACAGTGTCTTTAGGGAAGGGTCAAGTTAAAATGAGGCCTTAGGGTGATACCCTTAAAGTAATAGGACATTTTACATGAAGAGAGAGGTCCTAGGGAGGTAGAAACACAAAGGAAAGCTCACATGAAGGAACATGAAGAAGGGGGCCCCTCTGTGAGCCGTAGAGAGAGGCTGCTGGCAACTCAACCCTGCCAAAACCTTGACCATGGGCTTCCAGTGTTGTTTTCAGTTGTTTGAGCTGCTGATCTTGTGGAATGTCATTGCCACCTCAATAAGAAATGATCGGATCCCTTTAGCAAATGTTTATTGAGTGCCTGCTCCATGTCAAATCTCCTTAAGACCTGGAGGCTGCCATGAGGAAAACTCTAGACACTTAGTCCTTCATGGGAGTTAGTGGTGCAAAAGGGTTAGAAAGACAACTAAGTATTTACTAGGAATTACTTAATTAGACTTATGCTAAGTCTTTTAAATACAAGCCTGCCAACTGATGATGTCTGTCCCCTGGGAAGAGAGAAGCTGTCTGGAAGCTTACCCACCAGAGCGCAAATTCAAGGCAGAAGCACTGTTTTCTGTTACAACACTTTCCCGCACTGCAAACTGTAGGAGTGAACCCCACAAAGCTATCCACCCATGAGGGCGGGGACATGTTAACTGACACAGGTAGATATAAAAGGAAGTGAAAGGAAAAGGACCTTCCCTTTTCTCTTGGAAGCCAGCCACGCTTCTAACTCCTAGCTAGTGCGACTCTCTCTCTGGTAAATAAATATATTGTTTTCCTTATAGCATTGAATATCCTCTTTAGCAAACAATCAGAATTTCAAACCATCAGAAATCTCTGCCATGCCATTGCACCACCAGACAGGAAGTACGAAGGCCCAGCAATCTGTTTTATGAGTTATGAACTCACGGTTACCAGGCACTTCTGACTGTGGGGCACAGGAACCCTGGCCAGCCACTGTGAACGCTAGGGAGCAGTAGCACAGTGGTGTAAGGAGCAGAGCAAGGGGAAGGAGAGAGCGGTTTGACTTCTAATGGTAGCCCGTGGACGGCATGTTGCTTTCATTGGACCTCGGATGGGGATCAGCTTTGTAGCCTATGGAATTGTTTAAAAAACAGTAGTATGGTCAGAGACAACTCTGTCCCTTTTCATAAGGTCCCTCTTTAACACAGGCCTTATTTTGTCTTTTTCTCTCTCTGTATATTTTGTATATTTTTGTACATATGTGAGGAAACACCACACACACACACACACACACACACAGAGGTCAACTGTGGCTGTTGTTCCTCAGGAGTCATACACATTTAGTTTTGAAACATAGTCTCATCGCTCACTGGCCTGGACCAAGTAGCCTGGGCTGACTGCCCTGTGAGCCTCAGAGATAGACCTGTTACTGTCCTAGCACTGCGATATGGGTGTGCCAGGATAGATCTCATATCTTCACGCTCTGGGGGGCAGACTCTACCTATTAAGCTGTCTCCTTGTCTTGTTTTTTTTTAAATGGAGAATTTAATAATGAGGGCTATATTTATATAGTTTCTTCCCCTCCAACACCTCCCACTTCTCTTCCACTCCCTCTTAAATTCATGGCTTCTTAATTATTGTTAAACACACACAGGCATACACATCCATATGTATATATAAATTCAACATTCCAAGGCCCCTTAGTGTTGCTCCATAGTACACGAGCACAGAACCAACCACTTGGGATTAGATAACCTATCAGGGTCCTTGTCCCTGGATAAGGATCGATTTTCCTTCTCTCAGCATCCATTTATTGCTTATATCTCTCAGTCTAGGGGTAGGGCCTTGGGAGACTTTTCCCATCCATGTTGGCATCTGAGCTGGTATTGACCTTGTCCTGTCCTGTTTAGGCAACCGTATTGTGAAGGTTTTACAAATGCAACACTGTGTTATATACAGAAGATACAGCTCCATTGGCTCTTATAATCTTTCTACTCCTTTTCCCATGCTGTTTCCTGAGCCTCAGCCCTGAATCTTTAGATATAACTTCAAGTGACTGCAGCAATAAGGAAAGTAAAAGGGGACCATGGCAGTGGCAGGGGACTGGGGTCTGCAGAGGGGAGGATAGAAGGACACAGGTGCTATGAAGGAGGAATGGGAAAATGTGGGGAGGGGCTTTAACCAGGAGGAAGTGCATTACTGAGGGAGAGATAACATTATGGATGTTTGAAAATGCCACTGAGAAGCATTATTTTATGTTAACTGAAAATGCGTGCGTGCATGCACGCATGTGCACAGAATAATTTAAATCAAGTTATGCTACTTGGGTGACAATGCTGCCCCAAGAACCATAGATCATCTAACGAAATCCCTGATGCCAGACATGGGAAACCTCTCTTTGAGTGGTGGTTTGGAAAAGTCCAAGAGACCCTCCAATGGCTGTTGTTCTTGCTTGCCTCCCAGTACTTGAAGGTAAGACCCTATTGGTAAAGACACCACCCACTTCAGACAGACAAAGGACTTGGAAGAATTGAGCTGGAACTGACTAGGAAAGCTCCTCTCTCAGGCCTAGCTCTCATAGTACCTGAAGGTGCTATGCAAGCTGTCAAGGAAGTAAACAATCAATGGTTTTACCCAGATGTAAGCCTACAAACCACAACAATAGCCAGCATGGCAAGATATCCCTAACGGTGTGACAGTGGTACTTCAGTCTTGGGGGCAGCTCACAGCTGTCTAATTGGACTTAAGGTCTGTCCAACAGGAGGGAAATCATGCCTGGCACTGTAATCTTAGCTTACTCCCTGTAGCTGGTGAGGGCATGAGTGCCAGAGGAGAAAATACTACTGCCACTTTTCTACACTGGCATAATCTCTACCTGCATCCTAAACACATCCCTAAACCCACAGATAAATGCAGTCCTCACCCCTCATCCAATAAGCTTTTTGTAGCAGATGGAAACCATAACAGAAATCTACAGCTGGTCAAACTGCAGAGAACAACTGACTATGGGGTGTTTGACCCCAACTGACGTAACTATAATACTCCTCTTGTCTTATTCTTTGTGCCCTAAAGGGATTTAAAGAATCCTGATGGGGCAGCGGGCATGCGGGGGGTGGGGGTTATGCATGGCTTCTTTGGGTCTTTGAAAACCACTAGTGGTGTGATTATAGGGGCCAGCATTCCATCAAGACCTAGGAACAAGTCCTGAATCCCTGCAGCCCCAACCGTGGAGCTCTTAATTATGGAGAGTCTGATGCATCATCTGGCTGCCTCCTGCTTATGTGTCTGGATTCCTCAGCATGGTGGGAGACCCCCAGAGGGCCGCATACCCCTCAGGACTGGACCCTCAGCAGGATCACATTAAATCCTTGTTGAGCTGAAATGAAGGAGAAGATTGCCTGCAACTGGCAGCTTCCCAGCTGGGGTCTCTCTTCCTAGGAAGTACCAGCATGGACCCTCTGAAGCAGCAGACAAACGGTTAAGCCTCTGCCAGAAGACAGATTTGGGGCTCCCCGGCTGGGCCAGTGGCTCCCATGAGCAGGCAGTGCTTGGTAGCCGCCGGCGCTCTGTGACAGGCATGTTCTGATCAGAGGGAGAATGCTTCCCACCTCCCAGGGAAACTTGTTGATGAGCAGCCTGTCTCTGTATGAAGCACAGAACCAGGGCAGGGGCTCAGAGGCTGAGCCAGACAAGGAGACGATGATCACTTTAGGCTCGTCCATTTAAAACGCTTTGACGGACTGGCTCTGAAACTGGCTATGTACCCAGAGGTTAACTAATGAACTTAAAAATAGGACATGATCGAGAGAGACAGGAGTTGTCTTTTTGGAAGGGAGAAAGATCTGAATGCCAGTCCCCCGTGTGATACAGACTGCTTCGATGGCCTTGGGCAAATCTCATAAACTCAGCTTCATTTTCTCTGCCATCCAAGAGGGAGACTTGTGTTCATCTATAGGCAGGTCAGAGGGAGAGTTAACCAGCCTCCCTAACTGCTACTGAGGAAGGCAGACTTCTTGGAGCTGCTGTTTCCTGTTGGCAGCTTCCAGCTTGCAAGTCTTCATTTAGGGAGAAAGAAGCCCCTTCTGGTCCCACTGGGGTACCCCGACTTCCAGCTGCCTGCGCAGGATTTGTGTCAGGGATTCCTAAGGTGCCCATTCCCCAAAGCTCCAGGGTTTCTCTGGAAATCCCCATTCATGCTGGGTTCTGGATGCCAGTATGACACATTCATTAGACACATCTTAAAGTTTCACAATGACTACATCATTTACTAGAATCAAGTGGGATATGTTACCAACACTTTGTGTACCTCAACCCAAAGAATTGATTAATACAGGATCGGTGGACTGTTTTGCCCACACAGGGAATCTTGAATGTTTTGTGTTTTTTGGTTCCTGAAATATGGTCAGCAGGACATTGTTGATGTCTCACTGGTGAGATCTGCTCTTAGCCCTACCTTAATAAACACTTCTCACATCAAACGTAATCTATTTTTTTTAGCTAGATTTCTGGGTATTTTATTAAAGAAAGCTTTTGTTTGTAAAAATCAACATTCACTTAATATCTACTGATTAACCTTCTATATTAACACAGAGGCGAGTTGATGATGGTCTATACAAAAGGAAACTGACAAATTGGTTTGGGGACATGGCTCAGTGGGTAAAGGGATTGCTGCGTAAACACAAGGACCTAAGTTTGCACCCGAAACACCCGTGTGAAAGCCAGGAGCCAAGACAAATAACTATAATCCTAGCACCAAAGCTAGGGGTGAGGGACAAGCAGGTCCCAGTCAGTCTGGCTGAATAGGTGGGCTTCAAGACCCTGGGTCAAACAAGACTATGTTTCAAAAAATAAGGTGGGGAATGTTAGAGGCAGACACTCAACATTGAACTTGGGTCTTCACACACATGTGCAAAGGAACACATCTGCACACACATATGTATAAACATTCAAGTAAAGAATGCTGATATTTAGTCTGCATGGAGCAGAGTAGTACTTCCATTTGACTTCTGAAAACAGTGAAATGTTCTGGGGTACCACTGTGATTTATCCATGTGCAGATTTTAAGAACTCAATATGGGAACTATTGGGGAAGATCTATTATTGTAAATGCCATACCAATTTGTGCCCTAAGAAACCGAATATGACTGCAGGGAAACTTCAAAGTAACTATTTGCTTGTTATTAGTATTTTTCAGCTCATGAGTAGAGACACCCAATTGTTCTACATAATTCCAAAAAGAACCAGATGCACAGTTAATTTGCCCACACTGCCCTAAACATTTACACTTGAATATTTAAAGATCCCTTTGCTTGGCATTTTCAGGGTTATTCAAAAGAGCCCAATGCCTCCTGCACAGAAACACAGTGAGTAAGTTTCTCACCAACTCTGAAGGGTAAAGGCTGGGTGTGTTCGTTCCCTGTGGAGAGGGAGTGATGATGGACGTGGGCAAGAGAGAGGGAACACAAACATAACTTATTTTTGCAGTTACCCATCCCCCCAACCATGCTCAGGATTTTCTGCTTACAAAAGAGGGCAGTGGGTCAAATTCACTGTTTAATTGCTCCTGTGTTCTTAAGGGGAAAGTCAGGATCATGCTAATCATCTTACTCAAATACATGAGACCACAGAAAAATGATAGAGTCACTCCAAACAATGCAGGGACAGCTTGCTGACAATCTAGGAGACTCATAGATAATTGATATCTATTTGCCCCAGCAAGGATGTGAGCAGTCTTTAAATACCCAAGTTGCTATTAATTCTTCTCATTTATACTTATGTAACACATGTAACCCCTTTGCTTACTTAACATTTTTACATTGCTTGAATATTTCTTGGGGTGTTTTGAAAAACAGCCTCCCAAATAAGATACAGATCTCTTGTCTGAGTATCAAGTCATCACTGCCAAGTCTCAATGACAAGATGAGGGAGCTGGTAAAGGGTAAATAAACATCAGGAAGCCACAGAATAATGGATGCTATTGCTGATCTATTCCTCAAACATCTGTTTCCATGAGCACTTTTATTTGGCATAATTTGTTTCCCAGAAATGCTTCCTAAATTACAGAAAAACCCCATAGACATAGTGGATATAAGAAGCATGAGGTAGTTTAAGTGTTGGTTCCAGCAAAATACAGCTGGGGTAGTATTCTTGTTCTCACTCCACCGCTTTTAGATATGAGACATAAACTTGGCAAGTGTTGTGTTTCTGAATCTATGTACCCTCTAATATGAAGTGGAAAGACATCTTTCTTTCCTACAGTGTCCATGGAGGTAATTGGTACATACACAGTTAAAACAGGGGAACCAGTTTTGGTAAGATACACTGGGATTCTTTGTCACCTAGGAAGTAAAATCTGAAAATGTTAGCTTTGGAAAACAAGGATGGCTTTCTGATCTTAAGCAGAGAACTGCAGGCCCTTGGCACGCGCGCGTGCGCGCGCGCGTGTGTGTGTGTGTGTGTGTGAGTGCATGTACCTGTTCATGTAGGTATATTTGTGTGTGCAAAAGTATATGGGCATTATATATTGCCAGTGGTCAATGGTGGTTATCTATCAATTGTCCTCCATCTTATATCTTGAGAAACGGTTTCTCTCTGAATCTGGAACTCATCAATTCAGCTAGTCAGGCTGACCACTGAGCTCCAGGAATCAATCTACCTCCACCTCCCTAGTGCAGAAACTATAGATAGAAATCACTCTGCCTTCCTTTTATATTCAATCTGTAGATCCAAATGCAAGTCCTTTTGGTTAGTGACAAGTGCTTTAGTGGCAGAAACAGCTCCCCAGTCTCACAGGAGAAATGTAATGATACTAGAGTCACACATTCAAGTTTATGAATATCGTATCATTAACTTATTTAAACCTGGGAGCCAGGCATGGCCAGTCTGATTCTAGTGCTATGATCTTGGGAAGGACTGTGAACTCTTTTGGGCCACAGTGTACTTGAGTACGAAATAGCAGCTTTGGAACAGATATGGTGGTCTTCTGGTATAGGATACTATGAGTGTGTGGGGTACAACTGTCACTATGCCTTCCTACTTCCACAATTCAGTGTCCTGTTGGGTTATTGAAATTGGCACAGTGAGACTATCTACTATGTGGAAGTCAAATCACCGTATGCTACCCACCAGTCCCCATTCATGCTCTCAGAGACATTTCCCAGCACAGCACCAACTAGGGATTCTGCCAGAACTAGATTCACTTGCTGAGTTCTCATACTATAGTATGACTGAATAAAACATGACTTTTTGAGTATCTTTTAGTTGAAAGTAATGCAAAAACCCAACAATCATGAATAAGAAAGTATTATTTAAGGCCTTATCATACTGCACAAACCAGAAACTGGACAAGCTTATGGGTTAGGGTAGGACAGTGGCACTGGATGGTGCTTCTCTCTGACAGGCTCTAAAGTGCCCCCTTTGGGGCTCACTTTCTCTTTAGTGCATCTTTGCTCACAGCAGCTAACACGCCTGCAGCGGTGTCTGTTCTCATCTTGGTGCCATAGTGATTCACAATCTGAGCCGCCTCATCTCATAGTTCTAATGAATAGTCCTCGGAGGCTGTGGATGGCCCAGCTCAGACAACAGGACCATGGAGCTTGAAGGACAGAATCAACCCTTAGGGCTCAGCTCCCAATGTGCGTTCCTATCCTGGATCCTCCAGCAGGAACTGGGAATTAGCAGCAAGAATTGCTGTGATTCCAATGTTGCAGAGATGGGGGTGGGAACAAGAAACACACACACACACACACACACACACACACACACATACACCCCAAGTGGGAATGAGTCCTTGTCCTGAATACCAGCAAGCCGATTTGAAGGATCAAATTGAGCAACTGCTAGAGCTTGAGAAAAATGGAAGAAACCATTTTGCCCTTTACACCCTCCAAAATTATTCCTGGTGCAAAGAATAAAAATCCTATGTCCAAAAATTCAAACTAATAAAGAGGTTTGTCTTTTTTCTATAGGCTAACAGCATGTACCTACTTAGGGAAAGTGAAAACATGATATTGTTAACATGTACAGTTGCCTGTAACCCTATACAAACAAACAGAACAACACCGCCACCACCAATAAAAAACAACGAGGCTGCATCTGCCAACAAGTTCCAGCTTCCTTGTTGGCTTGTAATGTGTGGCACATCCCTGGCCTGCTTGGAAATTGGAACAATTGGGCCCTAGCTTCCCCATTCAAAGACAGACAACATTTTCTTGGAAAGTCCAACCATGCCATCTATCTCTGTCAGAAAATCGTCGGTGCACAATAAAGTGAAGTGTCACTACATGTCACTAATGAGAAATTCCCTTGTCCTCCTAACACTTCAAGCTAGGAAAGGAGGAAGGGGCAGAAGCATCCCTGATCAGAAACTCTGAAAACACAATTGAAAATCAGGACAACAACCTATCAACCATCAAGTAGTTAGAAGAAAATAATAATAATAATAATAATAATAATAATAATATTAAAAATAAACAAAATAAATATAAACCTATTCTGATCATCTTTATATTTTCAAGAAAGCAATAGTTCTCCCCGACCCCATAATGGATTCTTAAATCTTATCACATTGACTAAACAGGGCCCTGAGTGTAAATTTTATACTTTCCAAACCTCAGATGCACTTAGGTTTTACATAATGGACATTATGTTCAATGGGCACACAGTTCTCCCTGGACAGCTTTAAAAAAAAAAACAAAACTAAAAGAAATCTAATTAAAGTAAGCAGGAACACAGTAATGGCTTAGCGGTTTGTATATAACAGGCTTCCGGCAGTCATCCTAGGTGTTTTAATGAGCATTTGAAGGAAAATTAAATGTGAAAATACCTTACTTATTTTGAATTCAACTACATCACAAAGGCATGGACCGAAGGCCCACTTTGTTTCAAACAATGAAACAAGTTCTAAATCAACTTCTTAGTAGTCAAAACAAATGTCACAGAGATCTGCATTATAAAAACATTGCTGGCTTCTCACTCCTTGGGGCAATAAAGTCCTCATTCATATAGAACACAACCTTGATATTACCATGTATGGCTCTCCATTCTGCAAAGTCTAAAAAATTAGAAGTAGGCATCTGGAAACAGACAGGGGAAATGCCTATTGCGAGAGATGCTATATTCCAAGTGAAAAGTGATGATCATTTATACATTTAACAAATATTTAATGAGCACCTACCATTCGCCAGGCATTGTGACAAGGTAACAGCATGAGAGCAACAACTGAGAAAGAAATACTATTAAAAAAAGATATAAAAACTCATCAACTGCTGTAGTCTGGGACCATTTAGGAGGCAAGCAAATAGCCTTAAATATCTCAAAAATCCTATAAGAAATTGATGCTTTAGCGACCACCCAGAGGCCATGAAGAGAGATTCAATTATGCTCAACATATTCTAGAAAGGCAGAAACAAAACAATGTGCTTTCAAGTGATAAAGTAGATTATGTAGAAAGAACATTTTGTGCTGGCATGAGAATGAATGAAATTACTAACAGGACTTCCTTTGCCATGGAGTCACCTGAGCCTGACCTGGTTCAACCATAGAAAGTTACGAGTGAAATGAAGACTAAAGAATGACCTGGCCTAGATCACAAACAACAGGGTAAAACTATCATGTACTTGATAAAAGATGTTTGCAGAGCTCAGACTAGATGCTATCACTCAGTGGGTGCCAGCAAATTTAAGCTCCATGCAATGCTTTAAGCTCACTCTATAGCAGTGACAGACACTTTCCATTTTGTTCAGAACCCTATTGATACAACTGAAAACTGGACTCTTTCAGAATTGGGCAAAAGATTTCTACAGGGTAAAAACCCTTTTTAGACTATGTGGTATGTAGTATCAAAAGTTATAGATTGTTAGTCTCTTTTAAGGATGCAAGTTAGTCATATATTCCCCAGTGTAGTAGCTACTTTTCTGATACTGTGATAAAACACCATAACCAAAAACAACTTTTGTTTATTTTGGTTTATAGCCTCAGAAAAGAATCCATAGTGGAGGGAAAGGCAGAAAAGAGCAGGAAGCCAAGAGATCAAATCTTCAAAGGCAAACACCAAGCAGGAACAGAGGGAGCACCCTGGAAGTGGTGCAAGGCTGTACTCTCAAAGTCCACTCCCAGAGATGTACTTCCTCCATCAATGATGTACTTCCCAAAACACTCCCACCCACTGGGGACCAGCTACTCAAATACCCAAACCTATGGAGGACATCGCTCACTTAAATCATCACACCCTTGCTCATGGAAACTAGGAATACGTGTCTATTACAAGAAATTCTATGTCTGGGGATATAGCTTGGATATAATTCTTGTTTTACATGAATGAAATTCTGGGACCCCTTCCTAGCACTGTGTCAACTGGACATGATGGTAAGGTCTATAGTAATTGTACTGTGGAGTACGGAGGTGGGAGCAGAAGGGTTGAAAACTCGCAGTCATCCCTGGACACTAGCAAGTTTAAGGCTAGCATACCATATATGAGATCTTATCTAAAAGAGAATTTTCAGATACATTAAAAATCCTAGTGAAATTAGGAGTATTTTAAAATTGCCCCAAGGAACATGATACTGGAATGGGGAGGTACAAACATACACTGTTATGACCAATCCCCTGGACAAGATTAATGTCAGAAAGAATAAATGCAACTGCTAGTCTGGTACATTCCTCTAGGGAAAAACTGAGTTTCACAGTTTATGTCACTAATTTTCATTTTGTACCATTCCAATGTCAGCTTTTGTTCACAAATAAATGGATTGATAAAGTCAATACTTTTTTTTATTAGTCTCAAGAAATCCATGGAACAAAGCCAGCACATCTCCAATGTCATCTAAGAATACTGAAATAGATTCAACCTTCCTTTGGCTTCCTTCCAGTATGGTGGAGGAGTGGAGCTGGAGAATGAGTAGAAAGCTGTGGCACGTCACGTAATAATGGAGAGCTTTACCATCTAGTTCACAGAAAGCCCTAGTAACTGTACATGATCCACCACCCACCAGGGTTACTCTCAAATAACGCACGACCTCAAGAACTGGTTTACAGTGAGACTCTGAAAACCGAGGCCTGCTTCAGATTCTCAAAGCCCGTGACTCACAAACACTATGAGACAGGAAATGAGCTTAGAGATCTGGAGTATTATTCATGCCTCTGTCTTCACGGCTTCAGTCAGAACTATCCCAACATCCTCCCTTGACCTCAATTCTGTAAATTGCATAAGTGACCAAAAATTCCCTTCCCTACAACTATTTGGAAACCACAAGATATTATCATAAATAGGTTTCTGCAGCATGCTCCAATGAGAACATTGCCATCCTAAGAAAGAGGAACTCCCCCTTCCAGTTGAAAGCCATTGTGATGCGGGTGGATTTTAAGATGGTTTTTATACTGAATGTTATTTCTGAGGTTATGCTAAAAGAAATTAAGACATGTATCTTCCTTGTGGAATGCAGTAATTCCTACTACTAATGGCAAACACACAAAGATCTTTTAATCTCAAATGTATCTCTAAGAAAACAGAAACTATCTAAAAGGGAAAGGAATTAAATGCCTTCGCATATTCAAACCAGTATACCCAGTATTGCATTGGAAAGGTACATGACTGTTTATTGCCATCTAGACAACGACTCTCATGAAGGAGAAGTTTCCTGGGTCTAATTGCCTATAAACTGCTAAATTTCAATTTTTATTGCCAAACAAAACCTAGTTCTGACAAACCAAAAAGCAAAATGCAACATATTCAAAACCAGGGCAGAACAAAATACTTACAAACATTCCCTCAGGCCTCAGACAGTCATTATTACTTTACCAGGACCATTTTCCAAACTATGAGAGAAAATGGATTGTTTAAACAATATTATTTAACAATCTCCCATTAATTGACACTTCCCAGTTGCTGAGTTCACCCAATTACATTAGCCTTTAAACAGCCAGCACACTTCCGTAATTTTTAATAAAAATGGCCATTTTGCAAGGTTTAACTTGCTAAATAAGGGTATTAATTTCAATAAAGCAATTAGCACATTTACATAATTTGATATTGTTATTTTAATAGAACACAAGAGCTTTAAAAAGCAGTTGCTAATATAGGAAGAAGAGTGGCCTGTTCACATGAGAACTAAACTATGCATCCCTGATAAAACCTTCGTAATCACATTGTTTTACGAAAATGGCAAAATGGAAAGCTAAGGGCTGGTTGGGTAACTTTCAATAAGCCTGACCATTGCCATCTGGACACTGAACCCAGGTGGAGGAAATGCCAGGAAGACCTGGAAGAATGCCCCAAGGAAGACAGAGGCAGGTGGATCTCTGTGAGTTCCAGGAGTGTTAGGGCTATTATACAAAGAAACCCAGTCTCAAAAAAGAAAAGAAAAAAAGCCCTAAAGAAATGATACCCATGCCTTTTGTGATACTGTTATGATGGGGATGGGTGAATGGAGGATAGTCAACTTGACAAAGGAAAATAGAAAGAGGAACTAACACAAAACAAGGTGATTATGGGAAACATGCCACTGCAATCGTATATTTCTAGACATAGCAATGACTGGTCTTTCTGAAGAGCATAACCACATTGGAAAATGACAAATGTCTCCTCGCAAGAACTGCTGGAGAGAAGAGAAGGCCTTTACTTCATAACTTACTTTGACCAGATCTCCATGACAATGTCAGAGACTGGACGCCTCAAGGAGCCCTGTTGGTTCTCTTCACTGCTGTCACTAATTGCTAATGTAGGGGTCATTTTTGTTGAGCATGGATGATGATAATGTAGGGAAAAAGATGCCCAGGTCACTGGAGTTATGATTGGAACCTTGTGCATAGCATTTGCTCTGCATTTACCACAGTTATACGAAGGCACCCTTGGCTTGGGTTTATGTGTAAGCAGAGGAGGAATCCTTGGCAAAATATAGGGACGGACGTTCCTCTGAATCCAACCATCCACTTTTAAGTGTAGTTTGACAAAAGCTGTGGGGAGGGAGGCAGAAGCTGAAGAACTCAAGGCTAGGAGGGAGCATTACAAGGAGCTTCCATCCCAGCATCAGCCTTGCTTCCACTGGCATTCTCAACCCACTTGCCAAGTAAGCCAAGCTTGACACTGTTAGTCACTACACAGCCTAGGGCTAGGATGTTGACACCATCTATAAATCAAACCCAGACATGCTAAGTGACACACTCAAGATCTCAATGCAAGTTCCCAAGGAGAATCGGAGACTGCAAAATTTATGGCAACACCCACTCTAAAGATGGAGGAGGAAATGGAATTGCCAGGCCAAAGAAAAGCATGTCTTGGAGCTGGAATGATTTATGTATACATTATTGCCAGAGATGTGGCTTCAAGCAAATGTTTGGGTAGATCCAGGTCTCTAGGTCCTCATCTGTGTGATCAGGACAGAACCTTGTGTACCAAGTTGTCAAGATTTTCAGAGGAAACACATACAAAATATCCTTCAGTTATTCTTAGCATCAAATTTATGCTTGCAGAAAATCCAAGATGGATCTAAGTTAAAACCTTAGTTGGTGATGTTACGAACTAGATTTGAGTAGATGTGGATAAATTTACTACAAGATCCACGAGCTTCTCCACGTCGGTGACTTAGTGGAAAAATAGCAGATGTATGAAGCAGTCTTTCATTTAGATGGAACTTTGCAGATGGTCAAGGAACTGAAACAAGATATACTAAAGGTAACGACAACATATTAGTGGATTCCTAACTGGACTTTAAAAGCTATATTTTAGGTAGAGTTGGGGGTTTCCCAGGGGTAATGATTTAAAATTTAAAGCATCAAACTTTTGCATTTATACAGCTGATATTTCTTCAATAAAACATATTTCTTAACCTATCATGAAGGCTTACTTGTTCAATTAATTACGAGCAACAGACATGCAAAGCAATCTATTTTCTAGTCAATGTGGGAAGCGAGGGGAGTGGAGACATGGTACAGGCATTCATGGTCATACACAGAGGCCAACAGGATGGAGGCAGAGTTTAGCCTTGGTTTGTTTCTACAGTTTGAAGTGTCACAGTTGATAAGGGAACAGAAAAGAGGAAAAGGGATGGGAAGAAGGAAGGAAGTCTTTGGGCTTTGACTTATGTACCCTGAGGTTACTTGTACATTTGCACTGTATTGAATCTGGATTTTAAGGAAGGACACCTTATGTGCCACCTTTCAATGCCATTTCATGGAAGGATGCTTTTTAAATTCAAGACATCCTCTTCGAGTACTTGCTGCCACCCTTGTGGTGTGTCCCACAGTCACCCTACCTGCTCCAACAGCTAATAATCTAGCATTGAAGGTAGCAGTGACTCCAATGGATGTCATGATTCTGAAATCTCTAAAAGGACATAGTGAGAGTAACTAGAGTTACATAGGTGGGGCCAACACGAAATACAGTTCTTAGGAGAGATGGCTTGAGCCGGAGCCTTATGGATGAGGAGAAATTAGTCTGTTAAAAATGGATGGAATGGAAAAGAGACATTTGGAGCACCAGAGGAAGCTGGGGATGGAAGATAGTTCAGCTTGACCTTGACCTCAGAAAACATGAAGAGAAGCACGTCAAGATGAATAATGTCAAAGTCAAGAACTCTGTACTGCAAAGGGCACAAGGGACCCCAGCAAACTGTTCAAGCAGGGAGCAAGGGTCTGAGTGGCACTCAAGAGAGTTCTGGGGGTCATGCTGCTGAAGTGCTGGGGGGAGGGTAGGAGTCTGACAGACAGTGAGCGGTGCCTGTGAAGATGGGAAGGTGTCAGTGAGGGCTAATGGTGTTTGTCTGTGATGCTCACAGAATCTGGTGGCCAGTGTGTAAGCAGTTAGCATGGGATGTGGTGGAGAGCAGAGCATTTAGAGTCTGCTGGAAGAACAAGCATGCCAGACTGATGAAAAAGAACTTAAAATTTAGAGATTTTCAAACAAACCATTTGTGCACGTATGTGTGTGTGTGTCTGTATGTGTACATGAGTACACACATACTTTTTTCCCTTGTCTTTTCATCTCTTTAGTTTCTAAAGACAGATCTTGCTATGTAGTGTATGCTGGCCTGGAATTCACATCAACCCTCCTGATTCAGCTTCCCCAGTGCTGGGATTATAGATGTGCACTCTCAGATCTAGTGATCTCTTTAAAAAAAATACCCTTCTCTGGATTCTCTGGATGATATGTAACTCCAATGTCTCCTTTAAGTAACATAATTCACTTGACTCCGTATCACAGGAACTATGCTTGCATTAATTCAGACTATGATACTTGATCAGGCTGCAGATAAAAAGAATTATTGGATGTTACTGAGAATCAATTTTCTGTGCCTTTATTTGAATTTGTGATTGTTGATAAACGTGAATTAGCATGAACACAACAAACTACTGGAACACAACTTTGCTTGTGGCCTTTATTTTACCGGAGAATAAATAAAGTGCTTTTAATTGGAAAACTGAAGTGTGAAATAGAAACTTTGAATTTATTGGACAATTACATGGTGTTAGGAATGTTGGTCCAAACACATGGGTCTGGGCCTTGCTGGAGAGTCGAATTAATAGGTGGCCATCCCTGCTCACTGCTCCGTGGTCCCTTGGAGCTGCTGTCACTCCTGTGTTAGTCCCAGCAAGCTTTCTTGAGTTCCCCAAACCAGTGAAAACAATATAAAGTAGATTCAAGCACATTTTGAAGGATGTCATTTTGTGTGTGTGTGCTCATGTGTAAGTGTGGATTTGTGCGTGTGCATGGTGTGTCCGTGGACATCTGAAGAGAGAGTCAGATCTCCTGGGTATGAAGTTGCAGGCAGTTGTGAACTCACTGCTGCTGTGGGTGCTGGGTACCAAACTTCTGTCCTGGGTAAGCACAGTGTGCACTCTTAACTGCTGAGACATCTCCACCCCAGAACCTGGTTAAGAAAAGCATCTGTCTTATATAGGAGACTTAGAGAAGTTAAGAAGCTTTCCTGAAGCTGCACAGCAAATGAAAGAGAAAACCAGTATTTTCTCCTCACAACTTGTTTTCTAAAGCAACTCATCAGGCCACTGCTAGAGAAGAGGAATAGTTGCACTAGAGCCTAACTGGTACATTACAAAAGTTGTCTAGTCACAGCAACAGCAGAGCAATCAGTGCAGCAACAACACAGGATGCAATGACATGTTTAAAGCAAAGATGGAAGAAGGAAAAGATACAGAAGTCCAAAGTCTCACCCTCTGTCAATCACAGAGTGCAGAGGGAACCTGCTGTGACCTGTACAATCTGACAGACTGTGGCTCTTACTGTCACCCTTGAACACCCGAATATTGGTTTACAGCCTGCCCAGACACTGCCTTTTATATGACATTCATGTGCTTGCCAAGTAAGGCAGGCACCCGATTTTGGTAAATGAAAGCTTGTTTTTCTTTAGGATTTACTCATATATCACATATTTACGGGGCTTGGCTTGGGTACCAGTGCTGTACCAAGTGCTGTGGACAACAGTGAAGCCTTTATTCAAGATCCTCAACCCTGAGAGCTAACTTTTTTTGTATGAGAGAGAGAAAACCACCAAAGGTGTAGAACAAGTGCTCCAAGGGAAGTTACCACGGCGGACAGTTACAGAATGTAGGGAGTAATGGAAATAAGGTTGCCAGAAGGGCTCTATGAACACCACACTGGCTTTTGCTCCGCCATTCGTTCCTGCACGTAACAAGTAATTTGTCTGTTCTAGGACCGGTCATTGCAGCAGTAACCCGAGGAAAGAACATCTAGCTTGATGGGTTTGCTTTCTCTACAGAGGATGGAGACTTATAGAGATACACTTGGCAGGGTACCTTAGCATGCAAAGTGTTTCATCCCAACTACAGAAATGGGATATTTGAGTAAGGTCTGCTAGATCTGTGTAGTGAGTAGGGTAATGAGTCACAAGTATAGGAGACATGATGTAGGACTGTCAATAAAGGACACTGAGGGCAATGGGTGTGGTGCTGTATATCAATAATTCAACAGCTGTTTCCTGAGGACCTACTACATGCTTGCACCAGAAAGTACAGCAGAAGAAGCAAGTGAGGGAGGAAAGGAATACCCACGCATCTAGGGTGACAGGGCATTAAGACAAAGGATATAGCCATGATAAGGGTGTGGTTGAAGGAGGAAGAATTGGCCAATAAATTTGAAGGACAAAGAGCGGTCCAGACTGCAACCGAGGATCAGTGGGGAGATGAAGTCAGAGTCCAAAAGGTGGAAAGCTTTATGGTTACTCTAAGGACCCTCCCTTCTTATCACCAGAGACTTGGCAGGCCATTGGAGGAATGTTGGGACTTAATCTAATTTACCTTGCACCCTCTGGTGGCCACGTTGAGAATGCACTTATGAAAGAAGGAGGAGCCAGGACCTACAGATCTAGAGAATAAAGGCTTAAGAAGACACCAGCCTCACGCCCCTGACACTGAGCAAGGTCTGGGTGGCATGGACTGCAGATTGGGGGACTAACTCAGGCAGGGTATCTGAAATTCATTCTCCATATTAAAAAAAAAAAACAATTGTAGGACCCACAGTCCTTGGACAAAGGGCTATCCAATCAGACTTTTCCGTGCTGAGTGGGATTAACAGGGAGCTTTTTAAAGCATCAAGTAAAAAGGTGCCTAATTTTTAAATAGCATTCCAATAGAGTTATAATTACCCAACACACAACCTCATGTGTATTTAATGACAGATGTGGTGATGACAGTACTCAACTCCTACAGGGATAAGAAGTCCCAAACTATCATTCTAGCTCCAAAGAGGATTGTAGCTGACTGCCTCATCACACTTGCTCCAAGGAAATCGCCTCATTTCTCTGTTGACCCACATTGGAAAAAGGAGCAAAAGACATAAGGCCTAAATAGAAACCCATTTAAGAACCCACAGAGAGCTAAGTTTCAACTCTTGCAAGCCCATCTATTCTACCCCTTTGTAGCTCAGAATTTAAGGCTTCATAAGTTCTAGTTACAAAATAATATGGCATTACTTTGTGCTCTGTTTCTGTCTCTGTCTCTGTCTCTCTCTCTACTTCTCCCTCCTTCCTTTCTTCCTTCCTTTCTTTCTTTCTTCCTTCCTTCCTTTCTTCCATCTCTCACTGAGATAAACATCACCTCATTCTGACCACACAGCATCCTGAATACCAGGCAGCCCAAAGTGACTGCTCCTAGAGTGGTTTATCTCTGATGGGTGCATGGATGGGACTCAAGTGATTCCTCTTTCCAAATATTAACAGCTAATCATGCAGCCAGCCATAGCCACATGCTTGCTGACACCAGTAATTGTCTGCTTGTAAGAGTCAGTGCCTGAGGGAAGCCAGAAGTGACACAGCTGAGTTTCTCTGAACAAGCCATGTAGGCTACAGGGTGACACATGGGGCCAGGTGGCTGCAAGCTGTGGGAGGAAAGATTCTACCACTGCTTACTGCTAGTCGCTGATCCTGGGGGGAGGTCTCTGTAGCATCTTTGGGATGTGTGGCATAAGTGGAGGGGGGATAAAACTGACCTGAGGATTTTTGTGTCTGGGTTAATTTAATCTCAAAGCTAAAGTGGTCACGGTTACAGCTAATGGTTCCAAAAATTGTATGAAACACATTTATCTGATTTGGGTGAAACCATTCTCTCAGGGCATATTGGAAATGGGACCCAAGGCGTGCTAGGGAGAATAATGAACTCCCAAATATATCTATATCTTCATTTGTAGATTTGGGAATAGGTCATATTGGAGAATAGCAGGGGCCTTGATGATGCTTCCTGATTAGCCCCATGGGTACTGCTGCTAAAGAGTTTCTCGGATTATTCAGGCGTTCTCCTCAGTGAAAAAATGCTCTTGGCTGTATTCAAACAAGATGGGTTAAATAAAAGAAGTCCAAAGAGATGCCATAACACTGATTTTAGAGACTGAGAAGGGGTCACAGGCCAACAAATGTGGACAACCAGTGGAAACTGGCAGAAGGAAGGAAGCAGTTTTGTCTGAGACACCTGAGAAGAAAACAATACTGTAACATCTTGACTTTTGGCTCGCGGAACTCTATTCTCACACATGGAACCACAGCCACATTAAGTGTGTACAGTTTAAAGCCAACATTTGTGGCAACTGGTCACTAACAGCAGCGGTGAAATTAATACCCAAGATTTTTAGATGCTCTGGGTACAAAAGGAAAACACTCTGAAATGTTTCAGCACTCTTTGTTAGTCAGCCTATATGCTTATTAAATCTTCCTAAACAACAATAGTAGGTCATTGCAACTAATCTTGCTCTACATGGAAATTGGAGCTAGGAGTAATGTTAAACAAATAAGGAACAAAAGGCCTTCAGGCCGGCAAGACTCCCAGTCTTACAGCCTATCAGATTAAGAGAGAGGTGGCATACTAATATGCTTCTAAAAATAAAGTAATTGGGCAACTAAAATACAGGGGTTTATATGCTAAATATGCATGCTTATTTCCTACCAAATTGTCATTTGTAATAGTTTGTTGTATACTTCATTCTAGCATAACACATGCTCAGCTTCTAACTCTTCTGAGTAATGCACACTACATGCGAGTAACTAAGGAAATTTAAAGCAGTGGTATAACATGTAAACAACAATAACTCATCACCTTCTCTCCTCTGAGCCTCTACTTTCACTCAAAAGCACTAATATTAGCCCAACACCTCAACTTAAATTATGGCCTCCCATTCAACCAGAGAGTATACATTATTCTCCTGTCCTGAATGCATTGCCTAAAAAGATGCACTGAAATAAATAAAGGCAATATTTCTGGGGGAAAAATGCAGGCGAACAGAATCCGTTTACAAATACAGCAATCAGACACGAGCATCTGCTATAACTACTTACTTATAAGAGGGGGTGGGGAGACTCACTTAAGTATCCACAATAAATTCACTCCAACAAATGCAATGAATGCCTTCCAAGGAAAAGGCTGCACTCACATCTGGGCATTCAGATGAAACCTCTTAGGCTTTTGCTGTTATGGATAGAAATAGGAACTAGAATGTCTTTTGGTTTTAACACCCATCCAGCTGACTAACTGGATTTTCTATCACCATGTCATCTTCTATGCTTTCATATTTTTAAATAGGCTTGGGTAGGTTTTATTTTTCACTGCAATTGTTAGCAATTTAAGGATAACTAAGTCTACTATTGTCAATTAAAAATATTGCATCCAAAGTAACTTATATGAAAAATACTAGGTTAGAAGCTGTTGTTCGGTATTTCTGGAATAGTGGCAGTTTGTTGAAAATTTGGTAATGCCACCCCTTTGGGGACTTGGGAATACTATGCAGTAGACAAGTTCATGAATATTGACTGCACAAGAAGAGTCACCAAATTATTGAAACTCAGAATCTCCCTTATTGATTCACACTTATTCACTCTGGAAAGTACAGTCACCATTCAAAATTTGTAGGTCTGAGACGAATATCCACTCCACCAGTCCTCACAGTCCTCACACAAAATGGCAGCATTTTCTCAGATCCAATGAGCATCCTCTCACATGCTTGGTTTCATTGGTGGATCACATCTAAAACCTATTATAGAATGAATGATACGCAAATAGTTGTATTGTATTGTTTAAGCCCTAATGACAAAGGACCTATATGTGCTTAATCTGAAAAGTTTGTGAACATGTTTCTATTTCACATATTAATGCATTAGATATTTCCATTACCGTGGCTGGTCAAATACAGGAGTGTGGGACCCACAGATGTGTGGCCTGAAGAAACAGAGGCTGGTCACACAGTACTACCCAGCAGTGTGTCAGTGGAACTCAGTTTAAGAAGCTGTTTTGGAGCAAAGCTCTCCTTCCTACATATTTGACCTTCTGAGCGAGGACATTTCTGTCTTGGGTGGTGGGTGGTTTAGAGGACCACCCTGTATACATCAGATCATTCAGCAGTCTCCCTGTAATATATCCACTAGATGCCAGTAATACTCTGCCCTTCAAATGCAAGAACAACCAAACCCTGCCCCTGAATACAAACAAAGTTCTCTGGAAGTGGTGATGGGGCTACACTGCCCCTCGGTGAGAACCAGCATTTTAGATTTGCTCGGGGAAGCAGAAAACTCTTTTGCATATCCTATTTCAAATATTTTGGTTTCTGTGCTTTTATACTTTCTGCTAGAACACCACGCTTAGATGCCAACCACACTTAGGCTGTTTACTGTCTGTCATTCTTGCACTAATTCTCAGCTCATCAAACATTCATGTCACCTTTCCTCTCTTCAGAAACAAAACCTTTCCCTCTGGAAACCCAGCTCCAGATGTTCAAAGCTTCCCTCTGGTCTCCAGGATCCTCTGAACTCAAACCCTTAGGATATTTTCTCATACCCTAGTGCTGTCCTAAAAATCTTAATTCTTGTCCCCAAAGAGCATCTTTTCTATTTAGTCCTTTGCAACATGTCACCAAAACCAGGGGTATTGATCCAAGGAAAGAACATGGTGTCTTGGGAACTTCATAAGCATCTAGGCCAATCAGTTTCAAAAAGTGGTCCCAACGCAGAATCCACCTGGAGAAGTGATGCATGTTTCATTAGCAACGGGATCTCCACCTGCCAGCTCCCTTCTTCCCTTCCATCTCACTGCATTTCACACTTGTTCTTGCTCTCATTGGTGAATCCATTCATCCTTCTTTGGTTTGTGTGGAACAGCAGAAGAATGATTCTATGGAACAGCAGAAGGATGCTGTGATGTGTAAAGAAGTACTACCTTCCTCAGCAACAGGAAAGCTAGAAACAATCATCAGGACTGCTTTGGGAACTGCACATCCTCCCTGTTTGCCTGTGTTTTACAAAGTTTGTCTTTAATTCATATGCAAATGAACTAAAAAAAAACAGGGAAGAGTCTCATGATAGTGCAGATTAAGGAAGCTGGGACTGAGAAAGGTTGAAACATTGATGGTAACCAGATTGGCAGATGGTTAAGAAGAGGAAAAAAGAATCCAAGCTACAGATGTAGTTTACATAGATTTTCCTAAGTGAGGCCTGGGAGATGATGCTTGAAAGTTGGCTTATTTTAAAATTTGCCTATGTCCTGATCTGTACTATACACTCTTATTTTTTCCACCATACAATGAATGCAATAGTTCTGACACCAATTATCATGTATCCTATCCAGGAAACTAGAAGTTTAGCCCCATTAGGCAAGGTTAGGCAAGCTTGGTGACCTACAATGCCACCAATGCTTGTCCTCAAGAGGATCATCCCAACAGAGTCTTCCCTAGTGACTTCATATAGACTGTCTTGTGGTTTGATGACTTTGTTGTAGAGATGGAGACTGAGCCACTGAACAGCTGTGGCTCATCAGGCTAAGGAATACGATGAGGCTTACCAGACAAGAGTCAAGCTTTGTTTTACAGGGGCCCTTTGAACAAGATGAAGAAATGGAGATTGTAGTCATTCATAAAGAAATGTCAAAAACAAACCAAAGCAAACTAGTCCTAGCCTCTCCAAGCTTTTCTCTGCAGGGGGAGTTCAAGTCTTCAAGTTATAATGGAGGGGGTCAATATGTCTTCTTTGGGTCAGGAAATAAATGTGACTATATAAAATTGAATTAATATATGAATGCCAGATGTTCCAAATTTTAGAATGGCCCAGACTTTGAAAAATCACTGATTTAAACTAAAAATGATTTTGGAAATTACTAGTGCTAATGTCTCAAATGATAAGAAGTCAGGGAGTCAGTTTACAAACATGGACCAAAGAACTTCTGGGTCCAACTTAGAGTACATTGTAGTGTTTCAAAATGAGGTTAGGGTTCATTTGCCCATGAGCAAATGGACAGAGTTTCTGTCCCACAGATACCACAGTCCTTATTCCATCTTTTGGAGGTGGAGACAGGGTTTCTCTATGTAACAGCCCTGGCTGTCCTGGAACTTCCTTTGTAGACCAGGCTGACCTCGAACTCACAGAGATCCACCTGTCTCTGCCTCCTGAGCGATTAAAGGCATGCACCACTGCTGCCTCGTCACAGTCCTTATTCCTTTTAATTCCCACTTGTAGATTCAGAAATTGAGTCGCCGAGAGGCTCCCTAAGGGCACAAAGCCTGTCAATCATGTAGCTTTATTATCAGAGCTCACACTGAAGGTCATGTTCATTTCCTTTGCTAAGTCCATCAACCGGGAAGGGAAAAATACTGCTTCTTCACGAACCAGAGAAAGAACTTTTATATTTTAAATACTAATAAAACCTCAAAAGAGATGAATGACATAAAACTATAGCATTCTAGCCGAAATGAATAAGCATTCAAGGAGGCAAATAATTCAAAATATGGAGAATGTGCTGATAAAATCATTCAAATGCAACTTGTGGGTTATTTTAGGCTGTTTGAGAATATGCTTAGCCTATTTCTAAGTCATCTTAGAGAATTTCAAATGGGGGAAGGGGCATTGGTTTGGGATTGAGCATGGAGCATTCAAAATACTAAGTTGAAGGTCAACATAAAACACGTAGATGCAACAGAGTGGTCTTGGTAGTGCAGAGAAATGTGCAAAAGCCAGGAAACTAGGACTGTGTGAAACTGTTACTGACTGTCATGGGGGACTTCTTACCGATCTGTCTCGAGTTTCTGGATTACATGCATGGTAAGGACTTGCTGCAGAACAGGGAGGTTACACAGTCTGCAGACCCTCCCTCTCACCTCAGTCTTCACTGGATTCCCAGGACTCAAGAGAAGCCAAGACCTATATTTTATTTTTGGCAGTTTCACTGGAAGCTGGTCAACTCACTTCACTTATTAAAAACATAAATAAAGTACATTGCTTTTATTTCATTTATTTTATGAAAGAAGTCACTTCCCAAGCTTCTCACCCCTGGAACATACTGCATTCCGAAGGGCCATAATCTAGGAGCTATATAGATATAAACAGTAAAAGCCAATGAGTGAAGTGGCCATTAATACCAACTGGCGTCAGCCCATTGCGGATGAAAACTTGGATCTTGGTGTAAACTTGCAGATGAAAGGGGCTGGAGTGATGTGTATTCAACAGACATGACAGGACAAGGAGGAGGGGTGGGTGGCACTGGGAGAGATGAAAGCAGATGCAGGCAGAGGAGCAGATTGCTGGAGAAGGCACGCATGTTAAAGAGACACCTTGGGGCCCTCCAGATACAGTCTCTAGTCATCACCAACCCCACGGGCTGTGTACTCCAGGCTGTATGACAGAAGCCACTGTTTTCCCTACAAAGGACAGCCATGCTTTTCTGTGTTCCTGGGTTAATGTGGCAAGAGTCAGGTCCCATTCCTGTGTGGTTTAGCAGAACCTCAAGCTGGCAACATACAGTCTTGACTGACCGTGGGTTTGTTCAACAGCTGGGAGAATTTTCTTTCACTTCAAGCTCTCTACCCACTTCAGTTCCAGCAACGAGAAACATGTCTCCAATCTCTGGACTTCCATATTCCTTCTTCAAAACTGTCCCATTTGAAATGTTCAAACAGGATTTAAATGCTTAAGGACACAAAGGAGTTGGAGAGATAGCTCAGTCAATGATGTGCTGATATGGGGGCCAGAATCCATGGAGCTCACTGGCCACCCTGACTGGCCTAACTATTTAGTCCCAGATTCTACTAAAAGATCAAAAACCAAAGCAAACAAGTTGATAAAACACAACAAAGAAAAGTATAGCTACTTCACTTATTCTGATGCATAGACTCTGTATGGAAAAGCATGTGAAAATAATTGAAACTTTAAGTTGCTGTGATTTTATTGTCTTCAGAAATGCTTCCCCAATGCTAATAATCTTGGTTGAATTTTTTGGCAGATTTCTGTATTCATAACTATAAAGTCAAAATATCTCATTGTTCAAGACATCTAAAAATGGACTGGTGTGGCTGGCCTCTCTCTTCCCTTCCCATCTGGGCTCATAGAAGCAGAATCACCAAATGAAGATGTCTTGAAAAATATTCAAAGAAATGGGTAGTAATTACCCTTTACCAAAATGTTCTTATCTACTTGAATCCATCATCCCAGGTATATTTCTTTGACCAATTTTGCTCCTCTTTCAAGACAGCATACTTCTCTTGGTCTATCATTCCAAACTGAGTTTCTCTGGGTCTCCTCACCCTGGCTTTCTCCATCACTCTCCATTCTACTCTGTATCCCAGGTATGGCACATTATAAATCTTCCTAGTTTTTCTCTCTAAGACAACAAGATCTTTGAGGTCAGTGGTTACATCTCAATTTCAGGATCTAGAGACCCACACTGAGTCCCATTAAGAACAGAACAATTGAAGAATAGGTTTGAGCAAAACATACCCAATAATACCCCAATAAACCATCTTGGAAGTCAGTTCCTCACCTATCATGATTTCTGAATCCTACCCATCTCTTCACACATGCTGCAGTGAGGGCCAGTGTAGAGTGCCCCAATGGTATGTGTATGTTGCAGTGTAGGTCAGTGGATGCATTTGGGGAGTAGAGAAAGTTGATGTAGTATGCAAAGGGAAACCTAAGAGCCTCACAGTTTTTTTTTGCTGGTAGATGTTTCCTAGGCTTACCTCTGAAGTTGATATCTTTCATTTGTCAGACTCTGTGAGAAAAGCCATTTCCCATTGTAGTCATACATGGCTCAATGATGAAGACACACTCTGAGAAATGTGCTTGTTAGGTGATTTTGTCAGTATACAGCCATCTCAGAGTGAATTCACACAAAAGTACTCGATGTGGTCTCTTCATGTAGTCAGGAAATGAAGTAAACACAAGGCACATGAGGTTGAAACTGTCGTAGTGTGGGGAAACTGTTGACAGTAAACAATTTTTAGATGTGGTGAAGGAGCACATTGTAAAATGTGAATTAAAAATAAGTATGCAAAGCAGTAACTCAGTCATGTGTTATCAAGCATTATTACTATGCACGATCATTCAGGTTATGCTTCCACATGACACGGAGGAGTGCAAAATGCTATGACACCCGTGATGGCTACTTTTGATTGTCAACTTGATACAATCTAGAATCACTCAAAAGGAGGGTCTCAATGAGGAACTGTCTAGATCAGGTTGGCTTGTGAGCATGTCAGTGGGGGGTTATCTTGATTATATTAACTGAGGCAGAAAGACATGCCCACTGTGGGTGGTACCATCCCCCAGGCAGGAGATTCTGAACCATTAGGTATACAGAAAATAACCTGAAAGCAAGTGTATGTGAATTAATCCGTTCCTTGTTGCTTTCAGAGTATGGATGGAAGGTGACCATTCATCTCAAAATCCTGCTGTGTGACTTCCTTGCAATGATATCCTGGAACCTGGAACAATGAGTGGAAATGAACCCTTTATTTCCCAAGATTTTCATCAGGGAATTTTATCACAGCAACGGAAACAAAAATAAGACAACATCGCACTACCACAGTTGTAAGTCACAAGCCATTTTTTCAACTCAATCACAGTCTTAAGAGACTGAAAAAAAGAAACCTCACATGCAAACACAAAATTTAAAATATGCTGGGGGTATAGCTTAATGGTAGAGCATATACTTATCATATGCCCAGATTCAATCTCCAGCATCAAATAACATAAAAAACAAAACAGAAAATGTCATGGGATTACCATCATGTATGTGACAAACAGATGCACCAAAATGTTGCTTATGGTATGTTACCACATTTAGTTGTAGCTAGGGGTTGACCCCTGAATAGCAGGTTTTGGTACTTATACCAATAGTGAGAACATTCTGTGTTCAGAGCCTGGAATGCCAAATGTGGATGTGGGTACCATGTGGGTAACTCAGTCAAGAGGCAGGGGCCTCTTGCTCTTCCCTTCAGTCTTTTCTAGTTACTTAGCAGAGAACACACCTACCAACTCTTCTTAGTGCTTCATTCAAACAGAAGCAAAAGAGATCAAAGGGAGATCTATGTGGGGGACAAAGACCCTCCAGACATGCCACTTCTTTCCTGACATTAGAGGAAGCAACTTTAAAATACCCTTGCCTTGGCTTTCTACAAAGAACTGTGCAGCACTGGCAGGCTTAGTGCTAGAACAAGAAAAATCCAAATTCTTTGACAAAGGAGCCATAGAGAAAAGTGCCTGGGAGCACATAGAAATCCCTATACATGGTTACAACTCTGTGGATGGAGAAAGGGCTTTGTGAAATGTTCAATTCCATGCCCCTCACTTATTACAACACAGGCACCTTGTGTCAGAAGGCAAAGCAAGATGGCCCTTGCTTCCTTAGGGTTAAGCTTCAATGATTTGATGTTTCCACTGCTCAGTCAGGTTATGAAAACTTCCACATTTGGTGCATAGGAATGCTCACCACCTTGTGGATAAAGAAATCTGGGTCTTGTCACTAGAGATATCATATTCATAACAGTTCTGAACTCTATCATGAAGGTCTCAATACTGGGAATGCTGATGAGAGAGGCAATGAGAAATCAGGAGCAAATGAAAGCATGCAGGTGAAAGGAAAGAAGAAAAGGGCCATGATGAGGGTGTGTGGAAATGCCTTCGTACTTATGCATATGTATGTATATATGTGTTTATGGGTATGTATACATACAGAGCAGTGCATGCACACTTGTACATATGTATGTGAGTATTATGTGAGCATATATATGTATGTATGTGAGTATGTACGTATGTATTTTCGTATATTCATGATGATGTGGAGTATGTGTGTATACATGTATCCTTGAGTTGTGAGTGTGTGTATACTTATGTGGATATGCATATGAATGGGGTGTAGAGTGCATATGTGCCTGAGTTTTGTGTTGTCCATGTATGTGAGCTTCTATATGCATGGGGCCATAAGATATGTGTATAAACTTGTGCACCTCATTCATGTGTGTGTGTGCGCCTGAATTTGTTGGTGTGTATACATACACACTTTCATATATGAGGGGACATAGAGCTCATGCATATTGTGCTTAAGTTTGTGGGTGCTATGCCTGTGTGAACTTCTGTGTTAGTATACAAGATCAGTATGTACTCGTGCCCAAGCTAGTAAAGTGATTCACCAGGAAGACAGTAGAAGCCAAATTAAATAGGAAGCTGCAACTAGAGGGCTCTCAGCCAGCATTGGCACAGAAACCCAGGGGGAGTACTACAGGATGGGAGCTAAAAAGCAGCTTCCTGACTGCTGGGCTGTTGATTTGGCACCTTACACCGATGTTATATTCTAGAAAAGAAGAAAAATAACATCTTCATAAGGGCTAGAAAGCATAGCAAAGGCTCAGGGAATTAAGTACATTCTAGTAATCAGAGATGAGGAGCTGGCCCATTTACTGGAAGATATAAACTCTGTCTTATATAAACTCCATCCTCAAGTGCCATTAAATAAACACACATGTGCATGCACACAGATACATTCAGGTATACATATATGTAGAAATATAAGCTATGAGAATCTATGCTACAAAAATACTTTTGTAGACTCTATGAGGTTTTGGTTCACATACTAGGATGTTTCCAGCAAGAAGACACTGAAATCCAGGCCCAGAGTGAACCCATCATTTAATAAGGGGAATATGTGCATGCCTGGGTGTCTGGTGAAAGAAATATTCTGTCATTTTAGGGCACGCAAATTGTTTTCTTCACTCAACTCCTACTGGGGCAGAACACTGAAAAATGAATTCTAATTTCCTCATGCCTAGTTTCATGTTTTATTCCATGTTCAGGAAAGCCTCTTTAGTCATGGACTTCTGTTTTCTTTTTGTATTTCAGCCTTTACTGAAGCATGCATATAGTTTGAATAAGACACTGAGCAAAGCCACAAAGTCAGTTCCTAAACCAAGAGATCCCAGGAGCCTAAGCCAAGGCATTCCAGGAGCTGCCTCTCTATAAGAAAGAAGGTGTTTTTTTTCAACAGTGAAGATTGTGACATGATTATGGAAGTCATAAAATAAACAATGTATACAACTGGTACATAGTAGGTTAAGAGAAAGAAGTCCAAGGAGGAAAAGCACTCTCTGCTTCCTGCAATATAAGACCCTATTGGTTTTCTTCACATTTTGGAAATCAAGATTAAATTTTCATCGTGCACTTAATTTTTCCCCAGTCCTCTTAGGTACAAAACAATCATATAATTGATAATACCTTAAAACTTGTTCATGTGTAATACACAGTAAAAACAGAGTTTTGAGATATTAATAATTTTTGCCTTTCTGACATGCAAAATTATTTTTAAATGCAGCAATTCACCGGCTGAGGCTGAGAAATGGAAGTGCAGCCTCATTTGGGGGCTAATTAAGATGGAGTTGATTGAAGCTTAACTCACTTCGTCTTGTCCTGAGGTAAGGATGAGTAGAGTTTAGTCCTTCTCATAAAAGAATGCTGTTAACAAGCCAAACCCTTGTCCCTGGATACAATAAGGATTAAAAAATAACAAAATGAATTTGTACCACAAATAAATTTTAAACAATGTATTGAAAAACAGCAGGTAAAGCACTGCTAGGTCAACGCTCATTTGGGGAAAAAAACTCTCTTTTTTTTCTTTCTCTTTTAGTTTTTTCAAACTAAGTAGAGAGGAAAAACAGCAGTGGTAGGGGGAGCGGTAGAATGTGGACAGCTCGGCCAAAGAACCTCAGTTTGTAGGACCACGGTGTTCAAAGCTACCTCAAGGATGGGCAGCAGGTGGATGGCTAGGGGTGAAGAAGAGGCTAGGGGTACTAGGACAGAGCAAGGCTGCTGCGAAGAGGAGGAAAACATGGTTGAGTGACAGCAGGTAGACAGCACTGGATATTTACCTGAGAGCTGGCACAGAACAAAGAGTTGGCCCGATGCAAGGAAGACGATGGACTGTGTATGTGGATGTGGTGAACGATCAGGCGACAGAGACCGAAGCAGCTGTAAAGAAGGCAGCTGGGAATACTGGCCAAGGGGCCCACGCCAAAAGTGATGGGGAGATGGACTAGCTGCTGGGGATGGGAGAGCCAGGGTTCTAGAAACCATGGTGCCAAAGGACTGGCTCTCCCAGGAAGACTCTTCAACTGGAATGAATTTCAAAGATCTTTTTCTAATATGGACAGAAATCTAATACTTGTGCACCTACTACCCCAGAGCCCTGTGCTCTCAAAACATGACAGTCATCTTTGGTGCTTTCTCTCCCCTAACTACTGAAGCAGGGCTCAGCAACTGACCTCCTCAATATTCTCATTTGCATCCCCTCATCTACAGAGCTGCAATGACACACTGGTGGGTAATCCCTAAAGATCATTGTCAGGTTTGGCTCTGCATACAGGATGTGCCACTTACTGACTGTGAGACCTTGGCTGGGTAGAAAGTCATCTCTCTAAGCTGGTTTCCTCATCTGTGACATTGGTACCAGATATCATAGGATGTCTCTGAAGACTGAATAACATGGTCCAGGAGAAACACCCAGTATTGCTTATGATACATAAAGGCATCCCTAGTGACCTGCTGGATTCCTAGTTAACTGGGAACAGCATTGTTATCCTTCCCACCCCAGTTCAGATCTCCAACATCTTCTCACCAGATCATGATGGTATCTCCTGTGTGCCCCTCCCATCCCTACATGTCTTCATCTCAAACTTGTTTCCTGTATGTCTGCTGCTGTGGTCTTCATTGGAAAGCTAGGCTAGGCCATTCACTTGCTGAAAACCTTTCCGAGGTCTCCCAATATCCTCAGACTAATGTCTTGATTTATTTCTCTTGAACATTTACCCTTCTCTCCTTCCCTGCCTCCTACCCTGACTTCTTCATTGATGCTTCCAGCAATTCTGGACTGGTCCTTCTCAGAAAACAATGATGCTTCTCATGGTCACTCTTGGGTCTTCAATGAACCTATCACCAGCCTGAAGCTTCTTCTGTCGTTTACATTCACTTCTTATCATTCTCCGTGCTCCTGTGGCCATTGGCACTGTTCTCTCTCTCTCTCTCTCTCTCTCTCTCTCTCTCTCTCTCTCTCTCTCTCTCTCTCTCTCTCTCTGTTTGTTTGTGTATTTCCTTTTTCAGAGACTGAAAACCTCTTCAAAACCAAGGACGCTACGGTGTGTGAATTCTCTGTTTATTTGTGCTTGCACTTGTATATAGGTATGTGTGTGTGTGCGCGCACGCGTGTGTGCTCATGTATGTTTGTGTGTACATGCTCCCATGTGCATGTGCATAATTGAATAGAATTCAAAGACTATGATAATGATGGCATTTTGCTCTTTGCGTGATTACCACTGTAGAGTTTAGCACAAGAGAAGTTCGAGTATAACCAGTTGCCCTCACTTTCTCTTCCTTCATTTCATATTTTTAAGTTCCTGTATCACTTATACTTATCACAAACACATCTTTTAGGATGTGTGACTGAAAAGAATGGTTCAGTTTCTCTGAAAGTCCATTAGTCTCCTTTGTACATCGCTGGCTTTCTTTTCTGAGATCAACTGGAAGGTATAGATATGTGATGTGACCAAGTTGAACCCAAATGAGTGATTCTCCTGTGTTCTCTTTCTCTCTTCCTGCTTTCCTCTGCCCCTCTCTTGATCTCGCTATCATTTTTGCTCCTGTTTTCTCTCTTATTTGGAAGCACTACAAGTCATTGTCAGTTTCTAAAACTGGGGGAAATGTGTGGGCAGTCAGTAGCCATATTCTGCCAAGTGGACCATAGGCCAAGCAAAGTAGCTCCTCAGAGAGGGGACATGGAGGAAGATACACAGGAATGAAGGCATCCCAAGGCAGCAGGACAGAGGGCTTGTCCCAAATGCCAGCTTTCCATTACTCTAGCTGTCATCATTCAAGAAAAAGCAGCAATTAGAGCCACACTGTGGACAGCTCCCATCTCCTCTCCTGGCTTTTACTCCACTTTTGCACTTCTAAGTGTTGTGGACATTGGAGTTAAGTATATATTTATATTCTACCATGAATACCCAGCTGTCAGGAAAGAGACAACACGTTTAGCATCCAAAATGGCCTGGATGCACTGACGGGATTACATGAAATGAAATTCAAATAAGATAGATACAAAAAAATTACACTTAGGAGAGGAAAAATAAATTCTATAAAAACCAAATAGGAAAGTGCTGGGGAGAAAATTACAGAAGAGAATCAAATAACCTGGGGATAGAAGAAGACCACACAGTGAACTCACTTTGGGAGAGAGGACTGACTACAAAACAGGCAAGGGACTCAATCACAGGTACATATGACTAAGGGGGAGTGATCAAGGAGAAATGTTTCCTTTCTTCTCACTCCTAGGGGTTGCCTCTAGAACTTTCGAGATGGATTCTAGTTCTGATGATCAGGGAGGAGTTCAGAGTGCTAACAGAGGTAAGCCTAATTTCTGAACAGATGAGGAAAGTGCTACATGCATGTAATTCAGGGGAAACTGAGAATGCTTTGGGGTATTTGGTAAGTGCACAAAGAAACATAAAATTTTACTCATTTTATATTTATAACCTACACTTGTGCTTTGCCATACAGGGTCTCAGTCGATTAAGGCCAGTGACCTCAATTCTGTAGCACACCATGCCATTGTGCATTTGGTGTCTGTCTACTGCAGGACAGTGTGTGGTGGTAGACAAGGATGGGAGGAGACCTCTAGGTCACAAAAGCACTCAGAGGCCCAGGCTCCTTCCAAGGAACTCATTCCTCTGCAGGTATTTTACCTGAACTCTCAACAGCTCTGATACTGGTGTATAAAGAAACAGAATGGAAGATCATGGTTAAAGACTTCCTTTCCGTGCACGGAAGTAATGGGTTCCATTTCTACAGTGCATTTTGTTGGCTACAATGGAGACACATGGTAGCCACACCTAAAGTCAAGTGGCCTGAAGCTATGATCCAGCTGCCTTGTGTCCCTAAGAGAAAGGGGGAATGCTTTGGTGACCAACTCCACAGGCTTGCCAGCTGCACAGTGCAATTTTATGCTCATGCTGACTGCTCCCAACCTAAAAGTGTACATATTAAACATATAGTGCCTAACATACAGAAAATAGTTTGTACATATTATTTGGTAATTGAATACACACTCACACTCACACACACACATTCTTTCTCTGCTTCACTCTCACTTTTCTTTACTTCTTTGCTCCATCCCTCCTTCCCTCTAACCCCCAAACTTTGCAAATTTCCAGGGCAGAATGCATTTATGAATCTTTAAAATCATGATAACACATTTTTAGTGGTAAATATTGAAAGGGAAGATTTTGGTCCCACTTTAACCCTCTTCATCAAATTTGGTTGTCATGATTCTGTGGCATGAGTGTGAAACTCTACTGAGCACAACATTGGTGATCATTTAATATTAATACACAACCATTGAAGAGATAGCCATATACGTTGATGCAAAAGAATAATTATTAAGACCATGACTTCTTACAGGTGTAATTCTCAAAAAATGTAAAATAATAGAGATAAGTCTGTATATGCTCTTATATTTCTTTTAGTTTCATTTGAATGTGATCAGATATCAGAATGTCATATTCATCTCATATCAATTCACTAGTAATTGAAGACAAGATTGACTTGTCCACCCAGTCCTAGACTACATGTTAGCATCTTATGAACTGAAACGTATGAAGACAACAAGGGCATCCTGATCACACACAGAGGACCAGAAAACTCTGTGTTTCTTGACACTATGGTAAACTGTAGATAATTTTATGATTTTGGTAAGTCTCTGGATACTAGTTTCCTAGGTGGCAGGCATCTCCCCTTATAGGCCATTGCGACAACTGAGGCAGACAGGAGGCTACTGAAGAGACTGCAGCTCTCTCATATGCATATATGTCTTTGGTTTATTCTGGCAGTTGACACCATGGCTTCATGGATCATAGCAGTAAAATTGCTTGGGATCCTAGGCAGCATTTAGTATTGGATCCTAGGGTTTCTCAAAGTTTGCTATGCACTAAAGTGCATGCTTTATTAGTAGTACATTCTTAAACTACTTTGCCGAGGTATGAAAACATGCAAAAGGCTGTATATATTTAATGTACACAACGTGATGAGTTTGGAAATAGGTCTACACTGTGAAACTATCACTACAATCAATACTATAAACATATTGGCAGCAATTTCTTGGATATGGCCCCAAAAGCATAGGCAATAAAAGCAAAAAATAGACAAGTCAAATACATCAACTTAGCAAGCTTCTGCACAGCAAAGAAAACAATCAACACAACAAAAATGCAATCTAAAGTAGGGGAGGAAATGCTTATAAGACATGCAAGTGATAAAGGCTTAATATAAAAAAAAAGCCAAGCAAGACTTGCAACTCAATAGCAACGTGAATTGTAACACACTAATAAAGAAACAGGCAAATGCACCAAAGAGATGTTTGTCGAAAGAAGATACACAAATTCAAGGTGGGCACACAGAAAGGGTCCAAATATCTCTAATCCATCAGAGAACTGTAAATGGAAAACACAGTGAGGTATCACTCCTTAAATAAAAGGTAGTGATTTTTTGTAAAGGATAAATTTAGAGGAAGCTATGAAAGAGAACCTTTGTAAATTGTAGTTAAGAATGTAAATTGGCATAGATATTATGGGCAGTATAGAGGTTCTCAAACACTGAAAATGGAGTAGGTTAATAATGCAGTATCTTCATCTCTGTGAATGCATTCAAAAGGATTCAGATCAGGACTTTGAGGAGGTATCCATACCCTTGTGCTCACTTCAACATGATTCATAGTAACCAGGATATGGAAATAACTTAAATGTCCATGAATGGCAAGGAAAATGTGGTGCATGCATCTATTGGATATTATTCAGCCACAAAGAGAGGGATTATGTCATTTATGAAAGCTTGGGTGAACCTGGAGGGCATTAATTAACATATTCCAGAAATAGAAGTACAAATATTACAGGATCCCTCTTATAAAATATGGCTAAATTAGTCTTGGTCATAGAAGCAGAGAAAGTAGGGTCAGGAAAGAGTAAGAAATGGGAAGATGTTGAAAAGAAGACACTGTTTCAAGTTGTGAAACTTGGTCATTTTAATAACAGCTCTTACATTAGATCTGAGTTACTTCCCTGCATGGATGAAAGAAGCCCTTGGGGAACTGTCCTGAATTGGACGAACTAACTTCTAGTTGAGGGCTAGGGCCATCCATACTCTCCCTCCTACTGCAGCTAATAAGCAAAGCTTTACGGTCCACCTGCTCTGAGCTTTATATCTAGAAATGAATTTCAGAGGCAGACAAGGAGGATGCCAACATCAGGAAAAGGCACAAATATGTTCTGAAGCTCTAGCCAGAACAGTCAAGGAAATAAGACAAACACACAGCCTTAGCCCTCTTATTCTATATTTTTGAGATATAATATTGCAAGAATCCAAGGTCATGGCCTTAATAATTATTCTACATGTCCATCCTTTTGATGGTTGTACATTGATATTAAATGATTGAATGCTTATTTTGTGTTCAATAGTGTTCCATACCTATTCCCACAGAATCATGACAACCATATTTGCTAAAGAGGGTGAGCGTGGGCTCAAAAATTTCCTTTCAACATTTATCGTGAGAACAGTTCATTTTTTTCTCTCACCCCAATGCACAAAAAGCCCAGGGGTAGGCAGAGCACAGCAAGGGTTTGTCTTATGAGGGCGTTCCTACAAACTCATAGCTTGACAGTAACTTTTACCAGCTGGAAACTGTTCAACCTCCACCGTCAATAATACATTCCTCAGAACTGACATGAAGTAAGAATCAATGTACCCAGACCCATCTGCCTTCCTTCCACTTCCCCATTCCAAACACATGCCTTGTTTTCTGCACCTATAGCGCTACTCGCCTGCATCCTAGACTAACACATAGAAGACATCATATTTCCTTCAGTATCAAGAATCATAACCCAGAGGTAGCGTGAGTGCGCGCGCCATACACACACACACACACACACACACACACACACACACACACACACACACACACAATTTAAGTACCCAAGGCAAAAAGCACCTATTCTTTCAACTCTGACAACATGGAAGCGAGAAGCAAAACCAGTTAACCCCCACAAAGTCACTGCAATTCAAAGTCACTCTAGGCACTTGTTATTCAATGCCTCCCTTCTTTGTCCTTGATTTTTGTGGCCTGTGCTGGCCTCTTCCTTCTTGTCACTGCTGTTTCTGTGCTCAATCATGTGGCACATAATATTGGTATTTAATACTTCTGCTGGAGTATATTTTATCTTCCTCGTTGTAGAACTGGGTGAGGGCAGTTGACTATTTTATTAGAGACATTGACTGTGCCCCCACATGGAATGACTTCACCTGAAGTACTAATTTTTGCAATGTAGCTTTGTATTAAATGCATTAGCTAGGCCAGATATAGTTGGCTGTGCTACGCATAGGTTATAACTCTTAGAAAATAATGTCGTTAAACGAACTTGTGGCCAGGATTCCATGCAGAGAAATGACCTGTTGTGACAAATAAAAATCACTTATTTGTACAGGGAGGGGTCCAGATTGCAGAAGCAACAGATAAGGTGGTTTAGGTGAGCACAAGGAGAAGGGAACAAAGGTTACCTGCGACTGACCCCCCAACACCCCACACTGTGGAGATGCCCAATTGAGGAACTAAAACAGATTCACAACAGGCTTGTTGTGTGACCTGTTTCAATCACACAGCGCTGGGAGTAGGCTGCTTCAGGAAAGCCTGAACTTAAGGGAGTCTCATCTTCCTCTGCTCCGATGCAGCCATTGTTCTCCTCCTCCCTATGCTGTCCATTACACTTTTCTTTAGACCGAGAGCAGGAGCTAGGAAGAGCAAACCCAGGAAGAGCATAAGAGCGAGAGGACCCAGAAACCTGCTGTGAGATTGTATCCTGTAGATAGGACAGGGTGGCCACACTTAAGAGATCACAACCACATAGCTGCCTGAACACCAATAACTACGCAAACCAAAATACATATTTCGATGGGGACGGAAACATTCTTTGTCTCTTTTCAATTTCTAATTGAGTCAAGTAGAAAAACTGTATAACACAAGCCCTATACCAAAGGCACAGGGAATATCACAGAAGAGGGGACAGAAAGAGCATCAGAGGCAGGGGACCCAATAACATGCCATGAGATTTTGCCTTATAGATAGGACAAGGCAGCCACACCCATGAGATCTCAATAATATGACTGCCTAAGCAAGATATGAGCAATGCCAAGACCAACTGACATGGCAATGTGGGTGGGGCAAATCTCCCAGAGCTTCAAGCTTAGGTGAAGAGCTACAGGCAATTAATGACTAGTGAGAGTACAACTCAGTCTTCCCTAAGGATGAGCCTACTAATTGGTTATCCAATACCAAGTGCTCAGCCATAAAAACATGTAAATACAAACAACCCTAAATGGACTTAACAGGCAGTGTTTATATATTTACTCATTTACATATATATGCAATGACAATAATTCAATAATAAGAGACCACATATTTGAGAGGGAGTGGGTCGCATGGTAGGGTTAGAGGGAGGAGAGGAAGTGGGGAGAGTGTTATAATTACATTTTATTAAAAAATTTAAAAATATGTATTTGTATACCTAAAAAGCTATTTGATATATCACACAATAAGTTGAAATTTCATTCTGAATAAGTACATCAAAGAGACTAGACTTGACTAGTGTCAGTTCAGTAGGTTACTTGTTGGGGTCTATTACTCTTTTCTGAACAGCAATTCTGCCTTTGGGTCAAATGCATAAAGTGTGGATCCTTCCATGCTGGAAAGGAAAGATCACATGAAGTTTCCTTTCTGCTTAATTCTAAAGTGGCATTTTTGTTGTAAACCAGGCACCGAATGTACTTTACGGCATCCATTACACAGGGCTTTGAGCTGGGAATTTCTGACCACTACTAAATTTCTACTACAAAATGGAGTCAAGCCTTTGTGGTATATACATGGCTATTAGATGGCTCACAGGTCTGTCTGACTGAGGTATGCACAGCCACACTTAAGGTATTCTTGAAGAGAGCATAAGGGAGAAAGAATTAGAGCCAGATGCCTGCAATGAAGAGTCTGGAAGAAAACGGGCACAGAAGTTCCTCTGAAGCATTTACTACCCAACAGATCCACTCTGTGGAGAAACCAGCACTTTCCTTGGTGATGGGAAATTCACCAAGTGACAAGTCCTGAAGATAGAGGGAGGGCTCAAACCAGGACATCAATGCAGAAACAAATACCTTGTCAAAGCAGAGATGTACAATAGAGACGAATAATAGAGTGGCGAGGGGGCAGAACTTTCTGGAAGAATGGCATGGTATTAAATCCCAAGGGTCCTGCCTGGGATTTGGTTATTCTCGAATACCTCAGGTGCCACTTCCTCTCTGTAACTGAATGAATGGGGGGCTGAGTAAGTTGACTTTGCCTGTGAAATACCCTACCCTGTAGTTATTGGTTCAAACTGATCTTGGAATTCACTGTCTGCTTCCTCCTTGTGTTTATTGTGATGAAAGGGGAAAGCATGAGCCAGAAACAACTTTCTTTGGTATTTCAGGGCCATTCTGTTTTTGCAGTAAACAAACAAATTTCCGGCCCTTCCCCAGCTCTTTTTGAAGACAGGGAACACACCTTACAGTTTTCTGTAACTGTTGCCATCTTCAAAGTGGTGTGAAAATTCCTCAAATCGAATGAGCCTAATGAGGTAATTAAAGCAGGCTACACAGATACTCGCCAAAATCAACAGTCTCTAGGAAGAAATGATATGAATTAACATCCAAAGAAACAAGTTTACCTTTAGCTCTTTAAGTATATTATAACATATGCAGGAGTTGTCACGAACAAAGGTCACTTGCAAAATTACCAGCTAGCTTTAAAATAAGAAAATTTATATAGGCAGACCCTTGCCCAGGGCACAGCAGGGAATAATGCAATATGATGATGACAATGATGATAGCTGTAATTTAGTATCCACTAAGAACCAAAGACTTGCCAAGTATTTTACATACATATCAACTTAGGGAAACTTCAGAGCTGTCTGTGAGCTTTGTATTATCATCTTTATTTTTAAAACGAGGACATAAGAGCCAGAGCTCAACTTCCTTGCCCAGAGCCTCAGGTAAGTCATGGGGAGTAAAGCCAATGGATTTCCATTATTCGTGCCAGAACTATATTAGTTTCACTCCTTGTCATTGGAACATGGCAGCACACAATGCAAAAATAAGTAGCCACTCCCTTGTGCTAATGTCATACAGAATAACTTGAACCTAATAGATGGAACATGTTAACAATGGTCAACGGTCATAGCACTACCTTGCAAACCAGTTCAATTTATAGCTTCATGCTCACACAGATTCAGCCAAGCAAGAGCCAGGTGCCTCATTTAACTATGACTTTGCAACTTAAGCAAAACCCTACATCCTGATTGGGGGGGGGAAGGAGAGATGTAATGATCAGGAAAAAACACACACAGTGACTAGAAACAGAAATTACATCTTGCTCAGGTCTGCCACATATCTTGTGTATATTTTTCTACAGGTGTTGTTTAGAAAGCATCACGGGTCACACTGATAAAATGTACCAGTTGCATCATATTAACATAAGTACTATTTTACCTGAATAATTTCTGCTGTTCTTTTGAAACTAAAATTAATTCACACACGTTTCTTCCTGGAGTTCCCCGAAAAACTTGTATTCCCCCACCCCCAAGATAGAGACAACTCAGTGTAGTCAGGCTGAACCAAGCACTGTTTCTCAACAGCGATTTTATTTTTCCAGTGCATGTTGGACCAAAAGGATGGATAAGGGTACTGAACAGAGAATCAATATGCACTCAGGTGGGATGTGTTTATTTTGCATTTAAAACATATCCCCTCAAGATAGACTGAACTGTGAAAGACACATCAGACCACTAATAGCACCAAATCATTAGCAGCTGCCTTTGAGTTGCTTATGAAGACTGATTTCATATAAACCAGGCCCATGTGGGTGATAACGGCTTAATCAGCTTGATACTTACTGGGACAGAATGTGCCAAGAGCAGCAAAGAACAAAGGAGGACTCCACAGGGGGAAGCTCTGGGTGACCACCTAGCTCTGTGCTTTCTGGTCTCCATTAGGTTTGAACCAAATCACCAAATTGTAACGTTCCCAGCGAGTGGGATACTGACAACTATCTTCTGTGGAGGGCTTTTGCACTTCACCACACTCAAAGCCACTGTGGCTGTCGTAATTCGTGTGAATGGAACCATGTGGAGTGGTGCAGGGCACAAGTCTTACACGGAAGATGTCTCGAAGCGTGGCTGGCTGTTCAACTGCCTGTGCTCCTCAAGCGCCTGCTCTCTTTCCTAACACGTACGAAGTACCCAGAGAATTACAGCTCTTACAGCTCCTATCTTAATATCCATCACACATGGCCTCTATCTTTACACTCCAATTTTTAAACTATCTTAAGAAACTACTTTATGAAAGTGCTTTCTGTTTCATCTGATTTTTCCATCAAGGGAGTGATGGAATTTTGTAAATGTTCCCAGCTAAGTGCTCTCTACTTCTGTGCTATCTGCTCAGAGAACCAAAGTGTCACTGGAAATTTGGTTCTGTTTCCACACTTACCATGTTTGTGAAGAACTCAAGACGTCCTCAGAAGCACTGTGTAAAATTGTCTCCTAACCTTCGAGACATCTTTGCACTTATAAGCAGTGTATTCAGAGCTGGGCAGAGCCAATGCCTACCTCACTCTGTTTCTGGCTATGTGATTTTCCCCAAACTAGTTAATCCTATAAGCCTTAAGTTTTCATACTTGTATATTTGAGATAATGATGACTTCTACCATATAGGCCTGTTGGAGTGGGCGGGGCAATGCAGAATGGCAATGTGTTCAGCAAAAGCCTAGCTCAGGCGGCTGTAAACAAATCATCACTCCCCTCTTCCTTTATCAGCTTGTCTGCTTTCTCATCCATTGGTTGAAGGATGCTGGATTCTGAAGCCGTTTAAGCTGCAAGCCATGCACAAGAATGTTGCCCCATGAACTCAGCAGGGTTCAGAATTCTTAGAAAGACAATCAGCAGGGCATTGTTCTGGTTCTATCTTTGCTAGCAGAGAGACCTGCTCAGCATATTTATGCTGCAAACCAGAGCTGCATCATCTATAAAGGAAGGCAGCTAGACCGAGTGTGTTTCCAAGACATGATTTTTAGGTGCCAAAATAAGGTAAAATCGGCCAACAACTGGGATTCCCCCTTTATTTTTGCCTTGCTCCTTTATTGTAGATGTCAAACAACTGAGCACCTGCTTGCTATTCACAGTACACTCTGTTGGTGGGTCATTCTGCAATGATCTACACCTTATCTTGTAGAGGAGATAAGTTCCAAGACCCCCAGCAGAGGCATGAGTCTCCAGATAGCACTAACCATATGAACAGGCATGTGACAGGACTGCAACTGGGTACTGCTAAGTGACTAACAGGTGGATAGCCTGTGTAGATACCATGGACAAAGGCTGATTCTTGTCCTAGGTCGGGGATAGAGAGAATGGCCTGAGATGCTTCCATGTTACTTAGAACAGTGTGTGGTTTTAAACCTATGGACTGCTTATTCTCAGATTGTTCTCATTTAGTATTTTCAGATGCTGGGTGAACAAAAATCCCAGAAAACAAAACCAGGATAAAGGATGACTGTTATGCCTTTGTACTGAGTTTAGAGGAGACCCGAAAACTCTACTTAGCACAGTATTTCACTGTTTGAGCCACTATGATCCCTTGAAGCTTTTATTTCAAAGACTTGACATATTTTCCATCTCTGCTCTGAAGCATCTCAAGGACTTAGGGCCATCTTCTTCATAACCACATGCACTTGTTTGCATTAATGACAACCAAAAATGTGACTATACTCTATTTCCTCTGGTTTCTATATATAGCCAAATATAGGGTTCATTCTCAGCTCTGAAAATTTACACTTTTCAAAAAGGTCATTTATTAATTCTTTAAAAAAATTTCTGGGGCTGGTGAGATAACTCAGTGGTTCAAAGAATTGATATACAAATCCAAAAACCTTAATTGCTCAGACCCCCAGGATCCATACGAAAATAAATAAGGCAAACTCAGTAGTAGATGCATCTGTAATCCTAGCACACGCCCACCCTATGGGTCCAAGGTGGGAGGTGGAGGTAGGAGAATCCCCAGAAGCTCATGAGCCAACTAGACTGGCGTACTCAGCAATGAATGAGAGAGAGAGAGAGAGAGAGAGAGAGAGAGAGAGAGAGAGAGAGAGAGAGAGAGAGAGAGAGAGAGAGAGACTGTTTCAAACAAGGCAGATGGTGAGAACTGATACCCAAGGTAGTCCTCCAGTTTCAACAAATGCACCTTAGCTGCTTGCATGCATCTGAATGTATGTGTGTAGACATACATACAGTAATCACATACATAAAGCACACACACTCACACTCACACACACACACACACACACACACACACACACACTAAGGAAATTCTGGAAGCTCTCCTCTGCTCTTCTCACTGTCTTGTCAAGCCACTGGAGAGAACAAGTAAACAAACACTTGTCAGATGACACGTGGCACACAAAGCCATTGAGACTGTCAGGGGCCTGTGCCAGCAGAGATGTGCAATCTGTCTTGGGAACTAAGAGATTATTTCTAGAAAGTTGTAGATAAGAGTATTCTAGAACAGAAATATAAGAGTGGCTAGAGCCTGATAGAGAAATGTCTTGATTGTGTGTGAGGAATGACAAGTAAGTATGAGCAAGAAAGTAAAGATGATGGGACTGGTCATGTGGTACAAAGATAGATAGATAGATAGAGAGAGAGATGGAGAGAAAGAGAGACAGAGACAGAGACAGAGAGAGAAGGGAAGGAGGAGGGAGGTAGTGAAATGCAAAAGTGATGAGTAGTCATAGTCATACAAAAACAATGCACCTTGACTCAAAATACAAGTCCAAAGTCCAAAGTAACAGGCAGGGTATTGAGATAAGAAGTATTAAAGAGAATAGGCCTTTTCACATAGCTTAAATTACTACATGCGGAAGCTACCTGGAAAGGTTAATCAGATATGGACGTGAGATAGACTTGTGCAATGGAAGAAGGGAGAGTGAGAGAATGAGACAATGTTCTCTTTGGTATATGAAGACAGTTTTAATTTGCCGTCAAGAGCATAGGGAGGCACTGAACCTCTGAATAAAAGCAAAATCTATCCATTCAGAGATAATTCTTTGCTAAAGTACTCAAGCATAGTAGCTAAACACATAGAACTAGATAGAGAGGACTATGAAAAATGGCTTCAACATTTATGTATGCTTAAAATATGCTTACTAGTACACAGCATTGTTCACATCCTGTGGTAAGTGCTAGAAACACAGCAAAGGACAAGCCACCATGTATTCAAGCTTTTTGTCTAGTGAACAGACACGGGGTTGATAAACATGCTGTGTGTGCATGTTGTCAGACATTCTGAGAAGATTCAATGGGAAAGTGAAACACAGAGCAAAAGGTTTACGCCAGATGAACCATGTATAAGACAGGCACTAGGAGAGTGTCTATGTGGAAGGAATGTCCACAATGAGCACTAGAACTTGAGGAGGAGGAAGACACTGGACATTATTCTGAATCTGAGCAGTTGCTCCCAGGCAAAGAGCAATCTGGAAATGATGTCTTTTTGCTTGTCATGATTAGGCATAGTGGTGGTGTTACTGGTACAGGGTAGAAATGCTGCCAAATGTTCTACAATGTACAAGTCACCATGCCATCACCAAGAATCAATAGTGCCAGTGTTGAAGGACACTGGGGAAAGGGAAGAACAAAACATCCAAGTAAGTAGCAAGCAAGAATAAGAAACTAAGCTACTTAGTCACTTATAGATAAGTAATGTATACAGAGTAAATCCATTAGAGAAGCAGAGGTTATATTTTCCAAGCAGACTTTATAGCTACATGAAGATTTCATTACTCTATTCAGAGAGACATAAGGTTTAAAACCCACTCAGTATTTATTTCTACCCTTTTCCATTCAATGCTTTGGGATCATAGTTAGACGCCAGTAACTGACATGGTAAACACAATTTAGATACAGGGTGACTATAGTATACATAGTTTTAGTACTAACAGAATCATTTGTAAGCAAAGAGAACCAGGCCATTTAACCTAGAAAATAGAGTCCTATCCCTTTTAAGAGTTTCTAGCATGGGAGTGCATCTACTCATAAACGCTTGTTGAAGACTGGTCCTTGCTGAAGAGACTAATCCTACCAGGATTTTGGGCTACCAACTAGATCCCAAATTATGACAGAGACTTCTTATTAGTTTTGAATACCCAGCCTAGAGTAGGCTCATTTTTGGATAACTTTTCTTCTTTAACGTAGATTAAGATGTTTCTCTTTATCTACCTGTTGCCTTGGGGCTCCTTTCTTTCCTTCCATGAATCTTACTTTCACTGCTTCTCATGTGTTGCTGGCAGATGCCAGGCTTCCAGCCCTGGGTATGCCCCTCCCCTTGTTCTCTTCTTTCGTCTCTTCTCATTCTTCTTCTCTCCTATTTATTCTCTCTGTTGGCAGTCCCACCTATACCTCTCCTGCCTGGCTATTCACTGCTCAGCTTTTGATTGGACCAGTGGGGTGCCTTAGGCAGGCAAGGTGAAACAGATGCAACACATCTTTACAGAATTAAGGCCACATCCATACATCCTTAAACAAATGCAGCACACACAAATGTAACACACCTTTACACAGTTAAAATAATATTCCGCAGCATAAACAAATGTAACATGTCTTTGCCTAGTTAAAATAATATTCCACAACAGACTAGTCCTCCCCTTCTTTGACTGAGCAGAAACACATAGCTTTGGGAGGGATGTACATGGTGGGGGAGGTAGGGACACCTGCCCTAGTGATCAGTGGGGTGACAGATGCCAGATCACCTTCATGGTCTTCTTTCCTTCTTTCCTTCCTTCCTTCCTTCCTACCTTCCTTCCTTCCTTTCTTTCTTTCTCTTCCTTTCTTTCTTTCTTTCTTTCTTTCTTTCTTTCTTTCTTTCTTTCCTTTCTCTTTCTTTCCTTTCCGTCTTTTTTTCTGTCTTTCTGTCTGCCTTTGTTTCTTTGTTTCTCTCTTTCTTTCTGACTTTCTTTTGCATCCTGTACCTTTCGACAGAATACATCTCAACTATTTTGCTAGCTCTTTTTTTCATTTCTACTGATCTAGAAAATTATTTACATTGTTCTTTCTCACAAAGACAGGGAGGATGTCTATTTGCATAAAAACATTTATGACAGCTCCTGATCCTACAGAAGGACTATGTTAAATATCCCAAGTAGAGGTGAGATCAAACTTCAGGGTGGATATTGTGACCTAGGTGGCTAGCATGGGCTGAATGAACAAATGAAAACTGGCACATATACACAATGGAGTACTACTCAGGTATAAAGAAAAAAATTACAGGAAACTTAATTGGCAGGAAACTTAATGTAGCTGGAGTTCATCAGGATAACAAACTAAGCCAGTCTCATAAAGAGAAAGAACCCATGCTTTCTACCATTTGTTGAACTTAGTTGACAATAAAACAATATGAAAATAATAGGGGGGCTGTAAGGGGTATAGACAGGGAGTAAGAGAGAGTTGGCAATGACTAATGGGTGAATGAAACCAAAGTACATTGCAGGCATGCAATGCAATGTTATAACAAAACTCAGTCTTCTTCACTCTTACATATTCTAAAGAATAAACTATCAAACACAGAAAGGAGGTGGCAGGAGCTACAGGAGATGCACTCATGGTTAAGGGAGGGAAGATCTTACTACAGCTCTGCATTTCAAGATTCAAGTTGTAGCCTTATTTACTTGGGTTTCCACACATTGTCTGGCTCTGATTTGAGTGGGAGGCTGGGGAATTAGTGCATCGAGCTGGGGCTCTTTTTTTTTTTTTTCATCAGTATCATGAGTTGCGGCGAAACACCATGAGCTAATTTTGTTTTCAAACTTACAGAACAGACTTTCCAGAAAGGAAACAGAGAATCACACTGAGATACCCAAATACCAGTCATGTGAATATTCACTTTAAGAATTTTGCTGTTCAAGTGTCACTAGATTCTTCATTTCTTCAAAATGTCCTATAAATCAACCTTTTGTTTTACATCAGTCTTCTTCGTGGAAAAACATTCAGCCACAAGTCAACAATTCAATTTTGTTATTGTCGATGTTTTGTAAGGTAAGGAGTACAGTGAGATTATTACATTCTAGGTAATTATTCCTGCCTGCTACAAGGAAGAAATGGAAATATCTGCCTCAATTCAGCTAAATCCTCTTCAGTTTTAAAGGATCATTGTGAAAAATCTGGCTGCTTCATAGGGAGAGATAGCAAACTGGTCCAACAATCATGCTTGTACAAACAGGATTTAATGTGATTTTTGTGTCTTTTATTGATTGAAAAACTTCAAAAGAACATTTCACAACATGTAAAATGATATGAAATACAAGTTTTGATATGCATTCATAAAAAGGATTTGTGGAGCCCATCTTTTCTATAGGTGCTTCAGGGCTTCTGTGGCTGGGTTGGGGAATCTAGGACTTGCAAAGATTATTAAAGTATTTACTGTAGGCTTATGCCATCCTAAGTAATTTAATGTCACCATTGACATAGGTGTTTCACCTAAAATCCTGTATGGTATGCATTTATTGTACTAAAGAAAATTCCATTCTGTGAATGAGGGTAGCTAAAAAGGGGGTGTGAGATCCCCTGCAAAAGAACAAGGCTTTAGAGACATCATTAGCTCAATGGGAAATGACTATATCAGGAGAAAGCACAGACACATATTGTTCAGTACATAAGAAACTTCCAAATCACCATAGCTTGCCTGAAATGCCAACAGAGGTAAGCTCGGTGACTGTTTGTTGTTGCTTGTATTAAGTGAAGTGTAAAGGAATAGGCTCTTCATGTACTTGGGACAATCCCTTTTTTCCTCCCCCCTGCAAGTAAACATTAAAAATCCCTTCTGATGAACAATGTGATTACACGGTCTGGTTTCTGAGAGCGGCTATAGTTAGTTTCACTTAATGCACTTACCACGACTAATGAGAACTATTCATGCACACCAAGAGATTAAGAGCGGGGACTCAATTCTCAAAAGTCTGAGAAGGAAAAGAAATGATTAGCAGGCCTTCTGCACCAACAAGACTTCATCCACTAAGCTCATTTAAAAGACAACACAGCAAGGAAGCAAAGCAAAGCTATGACAGAGTGAATAGGCTCATCATGAAGGCATCTCCCATGAAAACAAGTCTTCGTTAATTGTTATGTAAAAGCAGTCATGAGCGTAATTTGCAACTAATTTGTCAAAGGCAGGCACTGAAAATACAGCTGAATCATCTCCAGTTCTGGGAAAAGAGATTCTCTTCTACCTTGAATGGCAGCTCGGAACACTGGCTATGCCTGAGAATCACCTGAGTTATATTATGATCACGACTTTAATTGTGTATTTTAATGGGCACGAGGTGATGACCATGCACATGTATGTAATGTTTCATGATGGAATCAGGGTAGTTAGCATTTGCAACTCTTTCAGCAACTGGTTTTCAATTTTGGGTTAACATGCACTCATTGCACATATCCATGTGGTCCCAAAAGGAATTATACTGTATCATTTGCATCAAAACAGACAGAACTAGAACCCAGGTTAAATACAATAGGAGGCAGCAAAACAGACACAATGTTGTCTCTTGCTCTGTATGAAACTGAAACAAAGCTGACAAGAGCAGGGGAATATAGTGTCGAAGAAGAGGGGATTTGGGAACATGGACACCAAGGACTTTTTGAAAGCCTAAAGTCCAGGCCAGGGTCCTGTCAATCTGTGAGACCAGTTTTTTTGGAAAGAGTCCTTGGTATATTTGGCCAGGAATCCAGGCCATAAACCGACTAGACCGACCTCATAAGAAGAAAATGCTTCTGCCCCGTTAAAGAAACAATCAGTCAACTGAATAGACAGCCCACAGAATGGGAGGGAATCTTTGCTGGCTACGTGTCTGATAGAGGACTAATATCCAAAATATAACTGAAAAAAAAAAGCAGGCCATTCACTCAACAGAACAGATTTGGGCTCTGAACCCATGAGTTCTAAAAAGAAATGCAAATGGTTTGGGAGTATCTCAAAATGTTGAACTTCTGTAGCAACTAGGGAAATCCCAGTCAGACTGACAAAGAGCAGTAAAATAACTAATTGGAGGGGATTTGGGAGAAAGGGAACCCTCACCCACTGCTGGATTTGCAAACTGGCCCAGATACTCTGGAATATCAGTGTGGAGAGCTCTCAAATTTCTCAAAATAAATGTGCCAGTGAATTGAGCTGTACCACTCATTCCTCAGCAAATAGTTGCTCAAACATGTTCATTACCAAATCACTTATAATAGCTAGGACATGGAAAGAACTTAACTTTCCTTCAAATGGCAATGGATAATGAAAATGTGGTACATAATATACTATGGGATACTATTCAGGTGTAAAGATAAATGACAATATGAAATTTACAGGTCATTGAATGGAATCAGAAAAGATCATAATGAATTAGGCAACCCAGACCCAGAAAAAGTACACCATGTACTTTGGACACAGGACCCAGATGATCTCAGCTGGATGGAGGAAAGCAACTAGTGCTTACCCATATGATGTCTATGGCCTAAAACAAAGAGTACCATGGTACAATAATCCTAAGAGTGCAATAGTGGCACAGATTCCATGGTAGTAACCAACATTTCTCTTAATGGCAAACTCATCTAGATAGAAGTCTGGTATGGTACTGGAAACCTCACAGGCTACCCAACGCTAATGAAGTCATGGATCTGGATTCATTAAACCAGCATAATATTCAGCAATATTTTAAATATTTATACAAGTACTCTTAGATAGGTATAGGTCTCATTTCTCATCAAATAAATGTCTTCTTTCAACAGATAGAGGACATTACAGAAAAAAAAACCAGTCCAAAATACAAAAAACAAGTGATTGTATGCTGCCCAGTTCCAGATGATATTTTTATAACAGGTCTTACAACTAAGGTTTGGTCATTATAATGGAAGAGGATGGAAATATTGCAAGAACTAGAAAACAGGAGGTTTGCTGTGAGATTTCATCTATAGAAATGTCAAAGATGACCCGTGAAGTTGAATTCTCACCAACATGGCTGCTCGAACAAGACGTGAACAAGAAACACCAATAGACACACTAACATGGAAGGAGAGATATCTCATAGGAACCCAAACCTTAGACAAAGAAATGCAGGAAACTAAGGAATGATGAGATAGTGAAAAATAATGTTCTCTAGGGCAGAATCCTCATTTGGTTATCCAATATCAAGTAGTTAGCACTGAGATCATATACATACAAGTAACATATGCACTGAGTGAATTGCATTTATGTGTTTAAGAGTGTATATATGTATTCATAATATATTTGAATCAGACAACAATGAAAGAAACAGAGACCATGAATTTTAGAGAGAGGAAAGGGATACACTAGAAGGATTAGAAGAAGAAAAGGAAAGGGGGAATGAGATGGTTATATTTTGATTTAAAAAATTAAAAAAAGAATACTTGGTTTGATGACTTCAACATTTGGCTTCAGCTGAGCATGGTATTCTGCCACTCTCCTGAAAAAACCAATGCCAAGGCAGTGGTACAACACATGGTTGGGACTAGAAACTACACTAGTAAATGTAGAGGAGATAGAGGAAATAGGAGAATCTAGAGAGAATGGTTTGGAGTCTGAGTCCTTGTATGTATGGAAGCACTAAAATCCCCACTAAAGGTTTATGATATATTCCTTAAAAGTTCAGATAGATGGAATTGCAAAAAGTAGTTCCCATCAAAATGTTCTGCTTCCATGATTTATTTCTCCATGATACATTATTATTCTTTAAATAGTTAATTGTACTGATTGTGCAGTGTTTGTGAAATTCCAACCTTTACCTAAGTCTTTGGGGGAACATCACTCACATTCTGTTAGGAACAGTCCCACAGATGAGTATATTGCCTATATGGTGATGACAGAACACTATAATATAGATGTCATACTGGGCAAAGCCCTTTAAGTAAATGTTGAACTTGGCATTATTATCTGTCTTCATTCCTACTGCTATATATAGAATTGTCTGAGATACAATTTTTTACCACTACCTATCCTGTTACTCCTATCCATGTTTAATAATCTTTGCCTTAATAAACATTATATTTTTATATATAAATTTCTTCTAGGAAGGAACACCAAACGCTGGTAAATGAGAGCATTCAGTCTTTCATGAACCATTCCTTTGTTTATTTATTACTTAGGAGAGACGTTTCTAGAACTAAGCCAAATGGAATCAAGTCCAACCTTTTAAGGGAAATGCAGTCCAATTTTCAGGGAGATTATGTAACTTGATTAAAAATCAGCAGTCAAAGAGATATGGCAGTACATACTTACAATCTCAGTACTTGAGGGGATGATGAGTTCGAAACCAGCCCAGGATTCACAGAGAATTTTAGGCCTCCCTGGGCTACACAATCTAAACTATACAGTGAAGTACTGACTTGAAAAGCCAAATATTGGGCATGCAACTTAGTTGTGGAACACCTATACAGCATGCAAAAGACACTGGATTCCATTTCCATCACAACAGGGGAAAATCTGTCATGGATTTCCTAAGCTATGTATGAACCGAGAATCATTAAAGTTTGGATGAAAGATTTAAACTCATTTCGAGTTCTGCTATTCTTATTTTGGAAGATTTGGAAGGGCAATTTTGGGGTAGTAGACACTTAAAAGTCAGGGTTCCCACAAGCTATGGTATTTTCATTTATTGAGTACTGTGTATACAAAACAACCAGCCACTCTGTTCTGATTGGTCCTCATGAACTCATGCATTAGAAAATATCATCCTTAGTTACTGGTGAAAAATCTGAGTCTCACAAAGGCTATGCACAATGCCCCATGCCACACTTTAATCAGTGACCATTCTGTGTTTCAGACCCAGGGCTGTCTGACTCCAAAGCTTGGACTCTCAATTTCCACTGCACTCTGCCAACCTGAACTGTGTAAGCCAACCAGGCAGCCCTATGGGGGACCAGAAGAACTAGCAATGGCCTCATTCCCAGCACAAACACATGCAACACTACTGTCCATCTGCCACAATTCCACAGTGGATTGATGCTGCTCAAGAAGAAAGCCCAAAGGCCGTTTGGGCAGCATCTCAGCGGCTCAGCACTTTATTTGTTAATACAATCAATCCGTCTTCTTTTGGGAGTGGTAGCACCTGACTGGATACTCATTTTCCTACTTTACTGCTTCCTAGATCTAAATAAACACAGTTGTTTCTGCCAGAAGCATCTCCCAACTGAATGGGCCTTTGAGCTCTGTATTTGAAAATCTTGGATATCCCATTAAGGAAGAGTCCACAACTAAGGCAGTGTGGTTTAAATCGTGCAGACAGTGAAGTTCTGTCTCCGTTACTATTCCCCCTGAGAGCAATCCCCAAATATCAGGCCCGGTCCTGGCTGTGTCCAAATCATCTGAGACGTTAATTAAAAATACAGATTCTTCAGCTTCACCCAAGACACACTGAATCAGACTATCTCTGGGTGATGATCCGGAAAACTGTGTTACCAACAAAACCCCAGGTAACAGGACTGCACAGCCAGAATTAGGAAGTAATTTACTAAGTTAGAGCGAATGGGGGCAATTGCTCTGGGCCAGTTCCTTTGACTTTTCAATATTTATTGACCTATGACGATTTACCAAGTACTTTCCTAGACCCAGAGAACAAACTATGAGCTGGGCACCTAAGGTCTGTCATAAGTTTATGCATGGTGAGTGAAACCTGGTTGTCAGAAGGGAGATTAATGTCTAGATCATTTGAGGGAGTTACATTCCTGCGATGAATGGAAGGAGGGCCCAGAGGTGGAGAGAGTTAAAAGCAGGGTTGCAGTGAGATCTGTGGTTTACAACTTAACATAGGCTCAGCAAGGCACCATGGTCTTATAAAGAGTCCTGAAAAGCATGGCTGAGACGGTTATGTCAGCTTCAGATTTCAGGAGTGTGTTCGGTATATCCACACTTTGAGTGAGGTTGTATGAACTGGATTGGCCCCAGAGCAAGGACTCTGTTTATCTTTCCTCAGTCTGCGAGGCTTCTCCAGTTCATCAAGTCTGTGAAAGTCCACTTGGGAAGCCTCATATCTACTAAGCACCAAGAACCACTGCATCTTTCTCGTGGTATTCAAGGAAGCTGGTGTTGGAACCATATTCTGCTGGCCTACAGTGGCATGTTCTTCTTAAAACACCATAAAGTAAGAAACAGAGCTTGCTAGAGACTAAGGATGGAGGGCTGGTCAGGAAATAAGATTGGAGACATGGGAAATCACTGTATATTTCTATCTATTCACTTATTACTCCTCTTAGGCTAATTTTAACTGAATAAAATGGTGTTAGAAGACACACAGGATAGCTGGCCTGAGGCTTCATTCTGCCTATATGGCATTGTTTATTTCTTTAGTTTAAACCTATGCAGAAGTACCAAAAGGACTTTTTCTTATTTGTTCTTATTATCTTAGGTCTTATGTCTTCTACTTATGAAGCAATATGATAAGAGTGGTTTTTTCGTATGTATGTATGTATGTATGTATGTATGTATGTTTATATGTGGTGTAAGGTTGTGTTTGAGTGGGTGTGTGCATCTAGATGCCAGAGGTTGATATTAAGGATGCTCATTCATAGCTCTCCACTTTATTTTATAAATTTTGCTTTTAGATGTATTTATTCTACTTTATGAGTGTTTGGCCTGTATGCATGTGTGTACACCACATGTATACTTGGTGACCACAGAAGTCAGAAGAATGTGTCATGTGAAGTTGTAGACATTTGAGAGCTGCCATGTGGGTTCCAGGAACTAAATTCTGGTCTTCTGCAAGAGCAATGAGTGATTTTAGGCATGGAGCTATCTCTCAACTCCCTCTCACCTTATTGTTTGAGACAAGGTCTCTCAGTGAACCTAGAGTTCATCAGTTCTAAGCTGTCTGGCCTCTGAATCTCAGTGATCCACTTATTTCCATCCTCCTGAGCACTATGGTTATAGACATTCACTTTCATACCCAAGGTTTTTTGTTTGTTTGTTTTATATGTGGCAGGTGGAAATTCAAACTCTGGTTCTCATGCTTTTGTATCAGGCACTTTACTGATTCAGTCATTTCCCCATTCCAACCCTCTCCAGTTCCTGATGTTCCAGGAATGATGCTAATGCTAACTTATCAGTTAAAAGAATGAAGGGAAATTGTGGTGCAAAGTTATGGTCAGAGGAAAATAGAAATCTCAAGGACATGATATTTCTATCATGTTACTTTTTTTTGGCGTACCTCAAAATCTAGGATACTCATCACCTACCAAATGACATTAGTGTTAAACAACACTGGGTCTTCAGAACATTTGCACTAGAGATAGAGTGTCTTTAATGTTGCCATCAATGCTTATGATTAGCAGAAGTAGAATATCTGTGGGTGGTTAGCATGTCTTCAAACAATACCTACTCTGGTATATTTGGACATGTGTGCTTGAGTGTGTGTGTGTGTGTGTGTGTGTGTGTGTGTGTCTGTGTGTGTGTGTGTGCTTCCAGTGTCCGTATTAAGGATTGTTTCCAGAACTCCTTCCTAATAGATACCAAGGTCCTGGAGTACTTACTTCATCAATGTGAAATAGTGACATGTGTGCATATTTCCTATACACAGCCTTCTATTCACTGTAAATCACCCCTGGATTATTTATACTACCTAATGCAATGCAAACTCTACATAAATGGCTCTTCTAGTACATTCTAGTGGCAAGGAGAATCCTATACAAATTTAGTACTAACACAATTTAAAACAAATTCTTTCTTTGGTAGGTGGGTCCTGTATGTGGAGCCCACAGATACACAATCTATCTATCTATCTATCTATCTATCTATCTATCTATCTATCTACCTATCTATCATCTTTCTCTCTTTTTGTGTTGTGTCTATCACTACTATTAAAATTTCTATCTACCTGTAATTACTTGTTACTTCATGCTTGCTTTCTCTGTATTTTCATTTTAGAAACACTTAATGTAAAGGAGGTATTTCTTTAAGTATGACACATGTAGCTGAATCACAGGTGTTATTACAGATGTGCTGAAAAAACATGGTGTTAGGAAATAGGAAGTGTGATAATAGCATCTAACTAAACTCTTTTATTTACTGGTGGAAAAATAGAACCCTAAGAAGGAGAATAATCAGATCAGAGTGGCATAAATATTTAGTAGCAAAGATGGTTACAGCATGTGATGCTTGCTCAGTGTTGTTTCAAGACAATTCTATCCACCAACAGCAGAAGTCTTTCTTGAATGGAAAGCAATGTGATTTACAAAATGAACTCTTGCCTGCTCTAGCTTATATTTGAATTTAGGTGGGGCAGGAGTAAATGTCTGTATATTTCTGATTTGTCCTTTCAAACTATGAACCAATGAAATGCCAACAGATATCCCTAGACCTCGTGTCCTACTTCTTCTAAAAGATAAGGTAAAATAAACAAAATCCAAATCTACAAAAACAAAGGAAAACATAGGCCTACTTAGCACAATAGGTTCCTAACGTTAAGGAAAGTGATGCTATCAAGTCCTTATTAAGATAGGTAGTTTAGCAGCCAAACATTCACTTTCCCCTTCTGTCCTCCAAAATATGGTTTTCAATGACTGGAAAATGCATTCTTCCCAATTTTCACCTGTATTTGTAGATGATTTTTCTATTCACAAAGGACGTAGAGGTTCCATGTTAACAGACCGAGAAGGAGAAACATGGCAGAACATTAGCACCTCCCATTAAAATCAAAACCTTCAGCATTAGATGTTCCTGAGCATCTGAAGCAGAGGGGGGCACAAACTATGTTAAACACTGTTCACCTTACCCTAGCCAATAGAACTTAATAAAACAACCCCCCTAACTGTACCAATCCTCTGATGTGCATGTATGCTACTTGAGATGTCATGGAGGAGAGACCATTGAATACCATATTTAAACATCACTTAGAAGCATGTCAATGTGTGAAGATCACAGGGTGGATTTATGCAAACCTATTTGAAATAGGATGGCCATCACTATGTCCTCTTATTGCAATTGAGAGACTGGATATCAGTAAACATTTGAGATTGCTGTCTGCATGATACAGTCTACTGCTTTATAACAAATACCATTCTTATAAGTAGAAGGAACATACTCTAAAATAAAAAGTGTAAGTGAGTATGATAAATCTATAAAGCAGTAGCATAGCTATCTATTATCCTTATTAAATATCATGTACCATGCACAGGTGTGTGTGACATATTCTTTTTTTCTGTTTGGTTTTTCAAGACAGGGTTTCTCTGTATTGCTTTTAGAGGCTGTCCTGGAACTGGCTCTGTAGACCAGGCTGGCCTCGAACTCACAGAGATCCTCCTGCCTCTGCCTACCAAATGTTGGGGATGTACTCTTACATGACTGGCTATGCAGTGGATTTCTACTACAATTGTGTCCCACAAACACGTACCCAGGGCTGCATGACACCACTGGACAATAAGAGACCTTCATCTTCACTGTTATCCTTGAGGACACATATTTGCTGATGAAAATATTTCTCTTGTAGATACTGAGACTTTGTTTTTTAAAAGAGACTTATGGAGATGAACGCAGAAAAGAATAATAAAGCTCATCTCTCTGTTACCACCTGTGTACAGATGTACAGATGAGAATATACCTGTTAGATACCCTGACATGGCAACAGAGTTCATGGAAGGTCACCTTTGTTGTTCTCTTTCATCTCTGTCACTGCAGGTACACTAGGCTTGGGTTTCCCCATAGGCTGCTCTGAGCCAATGATTGAACATGGTTGCCCATTTCCACTCAGTGTGGAAAATCTTCAATGGGCGTGTTTGACTCCTGGAAATCCCAACGTTCTAATGTGTTTTCAGAGCATGTCTGACACTCTTTCCCCATAACCTTCTTCTTCTGTACTCTCTCTTGCTGATACAGCTTTAACATTGCTGAACGAAGGGCCTCTCCTACCCTGTATCTATATTTCAGTCTTCACAGATGCTTTTCCAGTAAATCTCTCACATACCTAATTCTGTCTTAAGACCTACTTCTTAGAGGACCTCAGCATTGTTCCAAAAGTCCAGATACTGTCAAATAGATAATTCTACACAGAGTTTAGAACGAAGAGTTAGCCAGAACTCAGATGTGCCCCATTGGTTATAATGGGAAGGGGGAAAACGTCCTGTCAGCATTTTGTGTAAACTTATGACCACATTTAATCACCCAGAGTGTACCTTCCCTGACTACCAGATGTGTCATTAGCCATTTCTGAAAAACGTGAAATAAAATCACCCAGCCTGAGAATGCTGTGGAATAAGTCAATACTAACAGATGGTGTTTATTTTGTCACCGCTTGTGTTAAAAAATTACCACCTAGTCCCATCAAATCCATTTCTTTAAGGTGGAAGCTTTATGTAAAAACTGCTAGAGAAAATGCAATATTTTATCAGCTGTCATTGAGTTCCTTAAAATATGAGCACTTGTTTTCATGGTTTTCAGTTTTCTAGGACATGGTGCAATACACAGGAGATGGGTTTGTATAAATCTGACACGGTGGAGCATTTTGCCAGCAGCTCTGTCTTGCAACATGCAATCTGTTTTGTTTTTCAAACAAAGTTAGTCCATGAGTTCCTCAGAACTGTGGTTCTTTGAGGACAAAGATAGCGCCTCCTCAATTAAACACTCTATAAACTGGTACAGTGCACGTGGCTCACACCGTGCGATCTTCAGACACATCTGCTACATGACGTTTTAGCTGTAAACATATAGGAAACCATCCAAAACAGTGCCACACTGGAATGCCTAAAAACACAGGAGCAAAGTTCACAATGTAAGAAATGAGAAATCTAAAAACCGGCAAGGGCCTTGTGATACCAAGTCTTTATGAAAACCCAGTGAGCAGCTACCCTAAAAGGATGATAAGGGTTGGGGAATATACTCCACAGTGCTTACTTAGTGTGAGGCCTCCTTTACTGTGGAAAGCAAACTAGAGTGTAGGGTGGAATGCAGCCAGACTGTATCGAACAAACCAAGGCTCCCCTCCTCATGCTGACTACATTTACAGCCCCACTGAAGCCAATTTCTGCTAACTGTGTCCCCGGTTCATGGAGGATTAAGTGTTCAGTGTCTTTCACAGTGCCTGGCATACAGGGAGTGCTATGCGAATATTATTATTTTAAATTGTATCATGTATTATTGTAGAGGAAGCCCTCAGAGCACTTTTCTCACAGTGTTCACAGTGAGTCTTGCTAAATGGTAAAATTGCAGGCAATTTTCGGCGGTTATTTTTTTTCTTGGCTTGTTTGTTTATTCTGATGTTTCCAACACATACAAAAATGTACCATCTGAAAAGAAGGACAGAGGAGAAGAATAGGAAGGAAAAAAATCTCACCTGTTTTTGTAGTACCTGATTTTACTGCTATAAATAGTACATAATTGGATGGATAAAACTTATTTTTTTTGTTTTATGCTCAAAGTACCTTAATCATTTGGTATTTCTTGGAAAACACCTTAGCAGAAACATCTGTGAACTCCTGATCCCAATACTGGGACGCAAGTGAACACAACTGTATAACAATCAATGTGAAGCTAGAATGAAGTACGAACACTAAGAACGTGAAGAAATAGATTTTAATGATGTATGTTCCCCTCTCTGGTCATTATTTCCCCCTTTGGAATGATCTCCACATAAAGTACACCTAGGTATGTAGATCCTCATGAGCAAATGAGCCGGTTGTGACACAGGTGCCATTTTGTTTAAAAATAACTGAAATAAAACAAGCGGTTTCTAGGCACCCCTGGTAGACCCTGAGGTAATTTTCTGAGATTATCAGAGATCACATCATGAAAGGTCAGCAGCAAAGCACCAAACGATCCAATTAAAGTACAGATATCACATCACCCATGTCCTAGACATGCTTTAAAGGACACACGCTTGACCAGCTGTTTTAAATAGCTGCTAACAAACTTATCAATCGGTAGGATCCTACCTGGTGAGGAGGATGGGGTTTCTCTGAACCCTGATATTTTCCTTCTCCCTGGATTTCAACATGTAACTGGAGAATGGAAAGTGGGACTCTGAACTGAAGGGACTTCCTCATTCCTCGTGGTTCTGTCTTCCTTCATGTCTACACCATGGGAGGCTCTGGTGGTTCTGGGCAGTCCAGGAAAGCTATTGTTGTGTGTTCATCCCTTTTCTCTCTCCTGTTTTTTTTTAAATCGCAAATAGATGGACCATTAAAGAAATTCCAGGACATTTCTGTCTAACAGTATCTGATTCTTTAAGACTGACCCTTGTGATAGTGAATGAGGTTACCATAGTAACTCATCAGGCCTCACTTATGCTGAGATCTACCTGCCTTCTTCCTTTGTAAATGTGATTCCATTTTAAAGTCCTTGCTGAATCCAAGTGGCGGGTGCTGAGAGCACCTGGAGGAAGGAGGACTTCCATGTATACACACAGGGACCTTTTGGAGCTGCAGAATAGAGGCCTGTGAGAAAATCTCAACACATGGGCTTTGGCTCTCTTGAACACTTCAGTCAGGAGGATGAACTTTATTATTCACCTAAGACAGTGGACTTTTGCATCCCTAATCTAAAGTACTAAGGACAGGAGAACCTGAGCCTCTTTCTGAAACGATCTTCTTTGGTCATTAAGCATGAATATGTCTTCCTTACACATTCAAAAAGGTGATGGCCGGTCTTTCTTACGTGCATGTGCTCCATGCATCTCATAAAGAAAGAATGTCTCCTGCTGTAGGATGCAGAATGAAACACAGCAAATACTAATAAATAATCGATAAGGTCCAAGTCCTGTGATGTGTCAGGCACTAAGGGCTTTAATGCATTATTGTATTGAATCATTAAACCACTCTTATGGGAAGCATACTTTCAGTATTTGCATTTTAGGGAAGAAATTGAAGCTATACTTGAAGCTATAATGTGGTGACTCCCTAGATATAATGTCACTAATCGGGTCCTTGCAAGATTGGAACTCTTGTTCTCTAGATGGACAAAGTGGCAATTACCTGTCTATATAAGCCAGTCACCAAGTGTAACACTTCTGAGAAAGCCTTGTGATTCATCTCTCCTTGGTGTTGTAGCCCCTCTACTCCTCTAACAATCTTTGAAAACAAAATGTGGCATCCCAGCAGCAACAAAGACTATCTTACTATTTTTGACACCCTTTATATTTTGTTCCCTATCCATAGCAGGGCCACATTTTAGGGGTAGATGCTTATCTTTCAAGAGTTCTGTAGGTCAGGAGAATTAACGTCCTCATGAATGGGCAAGTTACTTTGTAAAAAGATTTGCAGGATGTCTGTAGCCCCTGCTGGCCCTCTGATCATCTTCCATGAAGACAGAGTTTGTCATATGTGAGAGATTCATCAGAATTGTCTCATTTTCAAGGAAGAAGGAAACTGTCCTTACTAAACACCTGCCAGACCTTGAGATCTGCCAAAATCTCCATCATAAACTTCCAAGCTTGACAAAACTTTGAAGGAAATTTCTATTCTTTAAACATCTGTGGGTACATGGTACTTTCTTACAGTGGCATCAGCAAACAAATGCACCTGTCTATCATGACTTGCTACAACTACACATTTGTGTCCAACACTGTTTCAAATAAACTGAATTTTTTGACCTGAAAAGTGCTTTACATTTTCACAATGTTTTTGGCAGCAGTGGCAAGAGACAGCATTCATGAATGGAAGAGTAAATTTTTCCTGAACAAGAATGATAGATACAGCAATGAATCCACAGTACTAACCAAAGAGCTACTAAATATACATTTCTTACCACAGCATTTGAAAGATCAGGGAAGTAACTCCTTAGGAAAGAATGCAACTGATTAGAGAGGAAAAGTGGGGAGGAGACAGAAAGAGATGAGGTATGAGAGTGTATTGCTTGGGTTATTGGAGAGTTAATCCAAGACAGCATGCGGCAACTTAGAGTTCGGTGTGTTTGTGGTATGAACCAGGAGGGCGGAGCCTGCTTCAAAATCAAAGGGCTAGATAATCTCCAATTTGCACAGAGGTCTTATCACCTTTCTTAACTTCACGTTTGAGATGTCTTTCAAAAATATACTTATATATAATGGTGCAAGCATTTCAAAATTCTCCAGGTTGTTTTCTGAAGTGACAGAAAGCTTGAGAGCAACAAAGAGGGAGGCTTATCCTTTGACAATTGTCAACTCTACAACCACTCCTCAGAGTCTCTTCTTAAAGATCACCCTACTGCCAAAACCACCAAGGAAGATTTAAGTACAAATTGAAGGCTGGAGGTCTAGATGCCACAAGATCTTCCATGTGGGCTCACATTTGGCCTTTTCAATAGAAAGCCTTGTATCCTTAGGCTAACGGCTTTGCTTTTGTACGTCACTGATTTTTCCATGAAAAATTTAATGATACTACTTGAACAGGAATATCTGTTAACAACACACATGGATTAACTGAGTTAATGCATGAAAAGATATTCACATTATAGGTGTTCTTTTGGGGATGACTATAACAACTATCACCATTCTTAGTGAGAAGGGGACTTACTAAAATAGAAGAAATAATTTGGTGTCCATAAAATAGCATATTCCATGGCATACTTTATCCATACAGTAATTCTTCCTTTGTTTCTCACTTAGAAAATGTAGAACAATTGACAATAGTTTTGGGAGTGAAGAATCCATCCTTACATTTGGACTCAAATCTGGCCTTTCCAATAGAAGGCCATGTATCCCTAGGCAACAGTTCTGGTTTTGCACATCACAGATTTTTTCATCAATAATTTAATAATACGTCCTATGTATAAAATGTCAATGTGTGCCTTCAATCTTGGTGAGTTAGATACACTGTAGTGTTAGGGAATGGGACATAGTCTGAGTTTCCAGAATGCAAAAGCTTCAATGCTCCTCCTGCCAAATACTCAATTCAAGACAAAGGCAAGCCCTGGGCTCAACCACATGAGACCCAAGCACCAGGCAGCTTCATTGGGAAAGAGCATCAACCAACTGGGACAGGTGGCCAAGGCTGAGACCATCTGTCTCCTGCAGAAGCATCCAGTGAGAGTTAAAGACCTCATCTGAGAAGCATCAGTGTGCACTGTTTGAGTGTTAGGATCCTTTTACTGATTATGACAGGAGAAGGGTAGCTGGCACTGGGGGTCCCCTTGCCAGCTGCAGGAGTAGACCCTTGGTTTGCCCATGACTGCATCTATATAGAGTGGCCCTTGGTTTGCCCATGACTGTATCTATATAGAGTTTGCAATGCATCCTTTTCTAAAGCTGGTGGAACCAGAGGCAAGCACAATTGCCAGCCAGCCACCTAAGAAACATTTCTTTTGTCCAAGTACTACATGCATTTTTAATTGAAAAATACTTCCAATTACATTAGAATGATCATAAATAAGAGTACAATGTGTTAGAGGGTGAAGCTGGCAGGCTATTCATAGATTGATTGTTATTAAAATTAGCATTATTATGATTCCATCAATTATTTCTGCACTTTGGAACGTTTTGTTTTCTTCTAAACCTCTTTACATGCTTTTGTGAGTTTCATTATAATGTCAGGTGCCCCTTTCATGGGAACATAAATTTCCTGTCTGACAAATATGGTTTTTCCTATCTCAGGAAGCCATGCTATTTGGGCCACGGAGAAAGTGACAATATTATTTCTAACACTGTTTATGCTTATTCTCTTACACAAACCCAATTATCAGCAGCTTTTGGGATTCTATTACATCCAACCAGATGTTTATATAAAACACCACTACACTCTTGGTTTTAATGATAAGCGTAATGAACATTATTCTATTTCATATAAACAATATTTCCCTAAGAGGCCAACAATATTTGCACACCAAAAAAAACCCAGGATGACATCATAGGAAGCATCTTTCATTTTTAAAAACTTTTACTGAGTTTGTGTTTTGATAGTTGCATGCATGTGTAACAGGCATTTTGATTACTGTAAATTCCTTTTCTCCCAAAGTTCTCTCTCATCTCTTGTTACCTATATATTCCCCCTAAAGGTCACCTTGCCACATTGTTCAGGGTTTATTGGTTTTCCTCGGTGTTTATCATCCACACCGAGTTTAACTGGGATACTCTGTGAGATGAAGGGTGTGAAACTATCCAACGGAGTCCAGTCAGAGGCTTAGTGGTTGCACAGCTGAAGACAATGACTGCCCATCCTCCAGATTCTGTAAGTAACCAACAGTTCAGCTGGGATACAGGGCTCTATGAGGCACTCTCAGTCATAAATGTCCATGGATAGGCCCAGTATTGTACCTGCCCAGTGCAGATACCCATGTTACCTGGATGGTGCATCATGCCCCGAAGACAACATTCTACAGCACTTCTTCCTATCTTTGCACTCTTACATTCTTTCCATCCCACTTTTTACAATGTTCCCTGAGACTTACAGGGGGTGAGAACAATGCCCTGTAAAGGGCTGAGGGGCCAAGCTGTCAGTATCTTGAGCATCCATGGATCTCTGCATTCACTGCTGTTCTTTGCAAGGAGAGCTTCACTGATGAAGGCTAGGAGCAGCATTGGATCGTGGCTATAAGCAAATGTTCAGAAAGTGGCTTGGCACCGTAACAATTCATCTAGACAACAATTTTATGTTTACCCACTCAGGCTTAAGTCCTCTTTACCTACGAGTTTACACTGGGTTTAGAGTACCAGGTGTGAATTCCATCTTGTGTGTGTATGAGCGTGTGAGTGTGTATGTGTGTGTGTGTGTGTGTGTGTGTGTGTGTGTGTGTACTCAAAACCATTCACAGAGTGGTTTTATTTTGTTTGTATTTTCTTCAAGATTTCTACCTCTTTATCCGATTCAATTTCCAAAGCCTAAATTATCTTCCTGTTTGTGTTTTCTTGGCCTTTGTGCTAGGGTGTATTCATGTTCTTTTTGAGATGTCAAACATATTTATAGTTTTTCTTTTGAATTTGTTATTCTGAGTGTCTAAGTTGCCCTCATTGGGAACTATTGAGGAATTCATAATTAATAGAGAGACATGCTGTTTTGCTTTTTTGTGGTGTGTTTTGTATGATGGGACTTAAGCATCTGGAGTTGGGTGGTTGGCTGTGTCTTTTAGTATGGATATCTGGCTCACCTCTGTTGAACAGGGGTTTCTATATAGTTGCTAGTACCCAGGCTTGGCAGGTTTTAGGCCTATTGAGAGATTCTCAAAGTTCAGACTGTGGCTGCTCAGAGTTGAATCATTATTGGGAGAACAGAGATGGCCCTGGCTCAGATGCAGAAGGGTACAGCTTCCAGTCTTATCGCCAGGCTTTCTGTATAATGAGCCTGTTTTCCAGTCTCTTTATGGGTCTTTTGAAGACAGAGTTCCTGAGAGAAGTTGAGGTGAGAGCTACCCATGTTGCATACCATCCCTTAGTACAGACCCCACAATGACAGAACTGGGGGACAGGGTGTCCCAGAGGGCCCAAGAGGGCAAGGCTTCCTGGGGAGCATACAAACGATTGACACAAGTTCTCAAATGGCAGCGTGAGGTGTCAGAGGGAGGGAGAGAGAACACCATCTGTGAGGCAGGCTAAGGGAAGGTAAAGATTCTCAAACTGTTGAGTTGGGACCCAGAAGTCCACCATCTCTCTTTGAGCTAGAGGCATGTCTATTAGCTTGATTTTTAACATTTCTTCTAAAAAGTGATTAAGAGACAGATGGTCCCCTCCAAGGTCGTGAAATATCCCTTTGTCCAGTGTGTGCATGCTGTAGGTAATACCCACCTGTTAGTCTCTTGTCATCAGCTTAACTTCTACAGAGCCACAGTGATGGTTCAAGTAACCTTTATTTTATTTAATGACCCCAGATTCTGAGCCTTGTGGTGGTAGTAATGTAGATAAACCAAAGATTTCATAAAATTATTCTTTGAAAGGAAGAGATAGAATAATATAAACTGTTTGGAGAGGATTTACTATATTATTAACTTTTTACTGTGCCTGATTTATGTGTTATATATTATTGTGGATTTATAGAGGAAAAACATCAGAGTATATAAAGGGTTTGGTCCTAACTGCAATTTCTAGTATCCTCTGGAAGTCTTTGAATGTATCCCTCCCCACATGTGTGAAGACAATGATGATTCTCCCTGATAGCTCTGTCACGAAATCTAGCTAGCCTGGATCACCATCCTCTACTACCCACGACCTGGTGTCTGTACTGTCTTAGTTAGGTCTTGTATTCTTATGTTTTCCACCCTGGAGCAGATGAAATTTCCCAAGTCATGCATCTCCTGATGGCCCTCCCTGCTTAAATGTTCCTCTTCCCTTAAATCAGCATTCCAATCATAACCAAAGTCTCACCATTTTCAGTACCCCCACTTCATTTCAAACAGTCTTCTTACCTATGGCTTTTGGTTTTTGAGTCATCTTTCTCTCACTTGCCCCAAATCTCTTGATAATGTCTTTTTTCCTGGAAACTTCTTCCCCCCTCTCTTTCCCATGAAGATGTTTTAAGTGAAGGCACACAATATATTTATTTAAATTTTCTCTGCAAGTCTATATAAAGTAATATAAAGACAGGGTTAACTGTATTTTTATCACCACCATCCTAGCACCTACTACTATATCCAGCATATAGCAGACTAAATATATATTATAAGATTGGAATGATTAATGAACTCATTCAGCAGGGAGCCTAGGGGAACATTGTGAAGGAAAGTCCATTGTAGCTTGGAGGATAAAGTCTCCAGAGCCTGTATCTTGAAGAATGATGAGGAGAACAAAAATATAATGAAAAGACAGACTAATGACACTTAACCAGGTGGTTAGAAAACACACATTTCTTAAGAATGAAGTCTTCCTTGGCCAATGAAAGAGCTGTCAACACGATAAAGCATAAGCCATCCAAGCCATACCTTCAAGCATAATATCTCAGCCCATCACAAGTGACCACTGCAAAGGGTCCAGCTTTCACTTTCCTACAGGTAGGGCCAGCAATGTCTTTTTAAACTCATCAATATGATCAAATTCTTTCTGGAGAATATTGATTCATCATAAAAGTCTGTAAAGCATATAATGTCAGAGAGTGTCCATTTCTAATAACACACACCAGGAAGGCAGCCTGGGAAATTAGATTCTTGGGTTTCCTTATTTAGTTACCATTTCTAAAGTAAAAATTTGCATCCAGCACTAGCACAAAAGACTGGTTAAGAGTTGTATTATGAATTGATTGTATTGAAATTAATCACGACCCAATCTCTCCCTTACTTAAAACAACTCAAAGTGCTCCTAATTTAAAGGGTATTTTTTCAAAAGAAGTACACACGTAGTACATACTGACAACATACGAATTTTTGTGGATTCCTTAAATGAGAAAAATGCTCTCCCCCTTAACACCTGGAGCTTTGAAATCTAATGAATTACCTATTTTATTTTTATCACTTTCATTTCACCATATGAATGTGAGAAATTGAAACTCTTAAAGCAATCCAGTTTAACATAATATTAATACTACTTTTTTCCTGGGTAGATCTTGAAGAGCACATAAATAGATGATAACAGGGTAAATCACATTTTAAAGTTAGAGGAAAAGTCAGTGAGTCCTGTGGCAGCTGATATGAAATTATAGGTACTTCATCAAAACCCAGCCAGCCACAGCTACCTCATAACTCATGCTTAGAGTTTCATAATGTGATTAGCTTATCAAGAGGGTGTATTTGTGTTTTGGTTTTCTTTTAATCACTTTATGTTTAGCTTGGCTTCCAACCGACTGCTGATTGACTACAGTTATCATGGAGAGAATAAAGAGATCGTCAACTTTGCCGAAGAAAAGTTATTAAATTTTAGTTTTCCTAAAGGAAAACATTCTCTGCAACAGTAATTGAAAAAAATAAAATCTTTATTGACATTCTTTGAGGGAAAATACAATATTCAACATTTAAGCTGGAGCAAGATAGGTAAAGGAAATACAGATTTGAAGCAATTATACAGACAAAGTCAGCCAAGAAAATTGGCTACGAGAGAGGGCATCTTGTCTGTGGCTGTGCCAGTCTGATTGGCAGCAAGAGCTTCTTTGGCCTCTGCTTTAACTCACTCACACACTTTCTCCACAGGCATGATGGAAAGAATGCCTACATACACGAGCCACTTTTCTGTCTAATGCCATTCTGTGTAGCAGATTGGGGCTGAAACCAAAGAAGGATAAACAAATGCCTGGGTGCCACAATGCCAGAGGTCAAAAGGCCCAGGACCATCACAGAAAGGAAAGCTGAGCTCAGTGTAGAATGTGTCTATGAGCTATTTTACCAACCTTCCAGCGATACAGCCGTGCCATCAAAGGAACCCCTTTTGATGGTTTCTTTTGAGACACAGAAGGCATCTTCTCAATAACAATAAAGGAGTCATCTCTGCCTTTAAAGAACACATATGTATTCCCATTTAGAAATAGAGCATTTTATTTTAGATAACCCAAAAAGGGCAAAATACAAACTATGGAAATGAAAACTACAAAGGCCATCTGTGATGTTACAGTCTTGAGATGGTCACATTGCATTGCCAATACATATCTTCTGTATATGCTAAGACCTAATTTTTACATAGCAACAGTAGTCCTAGATAGGAAAGTCTATGAGCCATTATTGTACAATTTAAAAAATGCCATCAGTGTTATTCTCAGTATTGTATATATCATTATTTCAGCAGCCACACCTTACTGTATTGGTACATCCATTTATTTAGACATCTGCCTGCTGGTTAACATTGAGCATATTTCCACCTTGTGGGCTAGCAAGATGTCTCAGTGGGTAGAGGTACTTGTGCATAGATCTGATATTTTGAGATATATCCTCAGATCTCACAAGATGGCGGGAAAGAACTGACTACCAGAGTTGTCCTTTGGCCTTAACATGCATGCCATGGCATACACACCTACATTTACACACACACACACAAAGACACACACACACACACACGTAAATAAAAACTAAAATATGCAAATATTTCCAGCTTATGTATTAGGAACAATTAAATATCTTAAACCTGGTACTTTTGGGGGAGACAGATTAATAATGTGGATGATAGTCTCTTCAAACTTATTTTAAAATCTCTGGCACTCTCACCAAATATGTGCACAGAATTTCTCCACTTATTTTAAACCGCATTTTAATAGTATGTGGATCCATAAACATTTGAAGTTTCCTGCAGATCTTTATATTGAAAAAGAAAAGCTTCAGAAATAATAATGCCTAAAGATGTGAAGAAATCACAAGGCACTAATATCTATAGATTTTGGTGGAGAATAAAAGCTTAGTTTTGATTTTCCCCTCAACTGAAAAGAACCAAAAAAATGCTAATGATCATAGAAGAATTGATGACTAGAAAAGAAACGAGCGATCACTCCCTAAGTCACCTATTTTAGCACTAAATCATAATGTATGTGTATATATGTATAGTAATTCATTTTATATTTGGTGTTGCATGGTAATAACATAGTGAAAGTAAATGCAATTACTGGTTTAGAATTGTTTGGTATAATTTTACTTATCATTAAGAACAATTAAAATGAACCATGTTTAAGAAATGATTTTACGTTTATTATTCCCCTGAGGTAACTGGAAACACTGGAATGTTGTTAAACAAGGGCTTAGAATCTGTGGATGACGCTGGGGATGAGATCTGATGACATTGCTTTGTCCTCTGCATGTTGAAAGGCAGCTGGGAGAGGCCAAGTGGAGCACAGAGGGAAAGGCCACTGACCGCCCAGTGCCCTCATTGTACAACATGCATACGTTTAGTTGAGAGAACTACCTGCAGACCTCAGCTGGTTCTGGAAGGTCATTTCCAGGTATGCTGCTCTCACACGGTTTAATTAGTTTGACTTTTTCTGATGACAAAAGCATCACACACACACACACACACACACACACACACACACACACACACCTCTAATAAAGTCCTAACTTTTTAAATCATATTTCAGGAGTGAGGGAAAGATAGGTTTAGATGCATAGAGCATTGTTCTTGTGAAGGATACAATATATTATTAAAAAGATATTATGTACTATAAACACAGGAGAAAGCTGCTGGGAGTCATTGGTGCCTCAGAGCAGTCACCCCCAAGCATTTTCCCTTTTCTAGAACAGAATCATTTGGTGTTTTCTGTTGGTTCTGTTTTGTTTGGGACAGAGTCTCATTCAGCTGAGGCTCACCTGATTCGCACTATGTAGAGGTTGATGGCCTTGAATAGTCCATTTGCCCATCTAACTTCCAGACCGGGGACTGTGGGCATGCACCACTACTCACTACCTTCATTACCATTTTAAAGGGAAGCCTAGATTAAGGAAGGTGAGCTCTGAAGCTCACTCTCATAGACACAGACTTTTAAACAATTCCACATAAGCAGTCTATGGGGCAACAGCTCATGGCATTTGTATTTAACATGCACTTAACATATGGTCAATGTTTACAGAAACCAAATGTTACCAACTTTACTATATCAGAGACAGATCCATTCCATTGATATTTGATTATTTACATGTTTTCTACCCCTTAAATCTCCAAGTAATATTGCAGCCCTTTAAGAATCAGCCATATACCACTCTTTAACAATAAGAGTACAAGGCGTGGTACCTGTTTTGTTTAGGAACATGCATTATAACTGAAAAAGGACAAACCATTTGTTGTACTTACTTGTCATTCCTGGTACTCAGAGATCAACAGTAAACTTGGGAACATGTGTTAAACAATAGGACACATGCAAAACTTCTCTGTCAAACATACAATATATATATATTGGCTTCTGCCTAAGAAAAGAGCAGCCATTGTTGAGGCACATGGTCCTACGAAGACTTAATAAAAAGGACAAATGTGCCATGCTTGGTGGCATACATCTGTAGTTTCAGAATATGGAGGATAGAAGCAAGAATAGCAGGATTTCAAAAACAGCCTCAGCTATATAGTGAATATGAGGCCACCCTGTGTTACCTAAGACCCTATCTAAATATAAATAAATAGAATAAAGAACACATAAAGCAATAGATCGATCAGTCACCACTGTTCAAAAAGAAATGGTCTTGCCTCCACATCAGCAATATTGGTAACATCCATATTCTGGAAAAGCTGCCTGTGTGTTGAATGTACACCCATGATGTACACGTAGACTTATTAAAATGCACAGCTGCAGTGATGGAGAACTTAAAAAGTGGCAGCTTAAAAACACGTTTATGCCAGTGAATGAACTTGAGACCTCACCTAACCTGTTCCAGATTGCTATCAAGTACAGCAGGGGCTTTTAAATTCTCCTACGGTTTAAAAAGTCAGACTGGCCTCTGACATTTATCAATTAAGTCTAAGGAATACAACCATGAGATGATGGAGGACAGAAAAAGGGAAAAAAAGCTTCCTATACAAGTATCATTTTGGAGGGCTAGGAAGATGGCTCAGTAGATATCAACTTGAAAATATATTTCCTTGATTTATCATAATTGCTACTTGTTCTCAAATATATGCAACAAATCCCATCAATTCCCTTTGTACTAGGTATTATTACTTTTCCATATTATATCAATGTAGGGATATTGTTCCTTAAATCAGGTCACACTATTTTAAGTGGCAGAACCAGATTTTTCTTCCCCTTGCCACCATGAAGCGACTAGACCACCTCTCATACAAAACCATCAAACTGCATGGTCAAGAAAATGGCCTGAACAACTATAAACCTGATCTGTCTTCCTGTGACTCCAGAGAAGCCTTGATTGAAGGGCAGTCTTGGTGATAGTTGAGCACAGTGAGTAGTTAATCACTCAGACCTGGCCCTCCAAGGTGCAGAACAGACAAATAGTGCAGAGTACACTGTGGGTGTCAGTGACTTTCAAAGTCAAAGATTGCTAATGGAAGAACAGGACCACTGCTGAGCAAACACAGATTCCTTTCTGGCTGAGAACCCCAATCTGCTGTCAAACTCTCCACCCTTAGAGTTATTTAAATGTCAGCAAACATGCAAAAATCTTTGTGTAGCACACCGAACAGCAAGATACAAGATGCTTTCTCTTTCTCATTCAAAACAGGCACAGACCATTAATAAACCATGCCAATCTCATTAGAGTATAACATGGTTTTAAAATTCCCATTATATCTTATTGGCATTGGGCTTACTTGGTAGCATCAGAAAACTTACATATACTGTGTGACCTGGTTCCTTTCCTGCTGTTCATTGGACAGCATGTCAGTGTGGCAGAACGGTTACTCTTAAGCTGAAGATTTACTTCTGTGCATTTGTTTTGTGAGACAGTGAAATACAGAATGCATATTCAGGAAATGCAAATTTGGAGCTGTCTAGGGCCAAAGCTTAAACAGAACTCAGTGACATAAAGATTGTGTTGTTTTGATAGGAAGACATTTATAAAAGCCTCACAGCTGACAATGTGACCAGCTAGAACACAAACACAATCTACATCCTGGGTTTCAAGAGATTGCATTTCTGTTCAACTGATGCTCCTCCGATAAAATACCAGACATGGGTACCCCTGAACCTGCATTCATCAACGTTCCCTGTACTGTCTGAGTATTACTAAGAGATTTATATACTTGTCTCACTTGATCTACACTATGGAAGGGGTTCTGTTACCCACCCCATTTTACAAAGGAGGGAATTGAGACATGCAGAAATGACACACCTTGTATAAAGTCAAATAGTAAGTAGCCAACCTTGGGCTTAAATTTGCAATATCCTTTCAAAAATAATTACATTTCCTCACTCTTACTATTCTGCCTTTCAAATACATGTTTGGGACAGTCATTTTTGCATACTTGCCTCCAGGGGAAAGGATTTGAATGTATAACAGGCATCAGTTGAGGGTGTCTGCATTTGACTTGCATATGTAGTTTCACGGGAATAAACATTTTGGGGCATTAAATCAAAGGTGAAGACCCCAGGAACGAGCATGCAAAGGCATCCAGGTAGAACAGAGGTGCTAGCATGACTGAATAATCAGTTTTTGACCCCAGGTGACCTGACCTGCATAATCCAGGAAATTCATTTGTCTCCCACGAAAGGGCAGTTGAGTTGACTAAACTGCACGCAAGAAGGTCAGCCTGTTTCAACAGAGTGACCGGAGGCACAGATACTCAATGTCAATACCCATGCATAGCTACACACCCTGGAGTTTATTCCTCTTTTAAAGAAAATGGAATAGAGAATTTCTAGTCAGCAATAAGTTAGCTTTTGCAGGAGTCTAATGACATCATTATAGAATACTCTTAACTTTGCTCTGTGGATGCAATGTCATTAGTGCCTCTGGGGTTTAGCCCATGCTATCTCAGTTATTCTACACAAGCCCTCTCTGTGTTGCATTCTCTCCCACATGTCGGAGAAATGATAGCTTTTATAGACACAAAAGGGTCTGCAATAGCCCAAGAGCACACAATACTAGTTCATTCATTAGTTGTCAAGTGCCTGTAGGGTTCAAAGAGACAGGTCAGTAGAAGGGTACATAAAATATGAATTGTTCTATACTACCAAGTATAAGGTATTTACTAGAAGGTGTCTCTAGGGTTCAATTTTCACAGAAGCTGTATCCTCAATTGAGGGCTCTCAGCTTTACTCCTGTTCCAAGACCACTAACTTGAAAGTTGGTCTTTTGACTACTATTTGGATATTCTTTACTAATGTTTGAATATTCTTTTCTAAAGCTCCCATGAGCATCCTTTGTGCCAAACTATGAAGTCTTCCCACCATTACCTCAAATATTTGGCATATAGCATTCATGGGCTGTGCATACTACATCTTTTTTATTTATTTAAATTAGAAACAATCTTGTTTTCCATGTCAATCCCAGTTGCCTCTTCCTCCCCTCCTCCACTACCTCCACCCTACCTGCTATCCCATCCTCCTTCTATTCCACAGGGAGGGTGAGGCCTTCCATGGGGGACCTTAAAAGTCTGTCATATCATTTGAAGTAGGGCCTAGGCCCTCCCCTGTGTGTCTAGGCTGAGAGAGTATCCCTCTGTGTGGAGTGGGCTCCCAAAGTCCATTTGTACACTAGGGATAAATACTGATCCACTACCAGAGGTTTACTACATCTTAATTAGACGGAACAAATAGTATGGAATTGAAAGGGATATGCAGTGTTTCATACAGTCTCGCTAACAGTCAGACATTGAGACCAGTGTCTTCTATTTTCAAAATCAATTTTGTTTTTAAGTAGAATCTTATTATGTAGACCAGGCTAACCCTAAATTTGCCAACCTCCTCCCTCAGCCTTCCCAGTTTTGAGTTAACAGGCAGATACCACCATGCTCAGCTCTAGCTCATAACTGAATGTGAGCAAATTTATTTTGATAAAGGAGACAAGTAAAACCATTAAGAGAAATCTATTTATTTTGAATTTAAAGATCAGAATAACTTCATTTTTTGTGATTATTAAACAGCATACACACAATGGGAATTCTGAAGCAGTACCAAAAGAATAAAAAGCAGATATTTCTCATTCCCCAAGCACAAAGAATTTGAACCAGCACAGCATAATTTATGTTATATTGTAATGTCTTCCTAGTGGATATATATATATATGTGTGTGTGTGTGTGTGTGTGTGTGTGTGTGTGTGTGTGTGTGTGTGTATGTGTGACTTTATAAAAAGTGTAATTATGCAGCTGGAGAGAGTGCTGGCTATTCTTCCAGAGGACCTGGGTTCAACTGTCTGTAATTCAAAGAGGGATCCAATACCCTCTTCCATTCTGTGTTGGCATTATATGTGCATGTGGGGCACTGATGTGTCCAGGCAAAACTCTCATACTCCTAAATAAAAACATCTAAGTGGAACCTGCATGTTGGTAAAATGGTTGTAAGTTATAACAGGTATCATTGACTCAATGCTCTGTATACAAAGTGTGATAGCTGCCTCCTCTCATGTGTAAGGGGTGCACATGCATCTCTGGGTGGGGTCAGCGTAGCCCTTTTGATTTTTTGGTACCAAATAGGCAAGCCTTTACAAATATCTGCTTGGGATGTCTGCCAGAGAGGGTAGGACTATTGTTTGTCTTACTTTTCATGTAAACAGTTTTCTAATGGTAGAATAATTTGTCTTATCCTTAATTCTTATTCTTTCACACTTGGGTCAACACTGTGTCTAAAGCATGTTCCTAAGGGAAACAGGTGTGGATATGTGGATAGACATCTGCCCTCACACACGATAAGCTTCTCATTTAGGAGACACGCACACACCAGCCCCTGCCTTGGTTCTTTAGGCCCCACAGATCTCAACAACTAGTATGGCATAAGTTGGGGTTTCTCCACAAAGTGTCACTTAAGGTTAGATTTAAAGCCTCTATCTAAAGCCTGGTTAAGTGGAGACAGGTTGGAGAGCTTTTCTGCGTGGTACTTGGTCATTTAGTTGAGGTTAATTCACAAGAAAGACCACATAATTCGATAGTGTCTTATGTCAAAGGTAATAAATCTACAATGAACAATGCTATAGTCTGCTTACCTAAAAATTTAAAGACTAAAGACATGTGCATATACTGGTGTTTGCTCTCATTTTGTTAAAAGATTAATTGTTTTGTAAACATTCTGATTGCCATTTTTTTATAGACTTTGGGTAGTTTCAGATTAGCCCGGAGAGCTAAGTTTATGCTTTATCACATGATTTTCTACACTCCATGATTCCTAAGGAATGTGTGACTTACATTAGAGCAGGCACGTACAGTCTAGTGTCACAGATCTTTTGTGAGAGTCAATTGGATAATGCATGGAAAATGTGGATCATAGCACACTGCTCACTGAGCTCAATAAAGAATAATTACCACAACTACTGAAATGTTTATATCTCAGAGAATTGGGGAATTACAAGTACAGTGTTTAGTTTTATAATTGTGTGCAAATTTTTAGGAAAATATTTTTGAGGATCCTGTCTATAATATTTCACTAGGTATAAACTTGATTTGTATATAATATACATTTATCATGGATATGAGAAATAAATATTTATTATGGTGGAAAATAATTGCTTACAAAGATAATGAGTAAATATATGTATACATACATACATAAATTTTTAAAATTATATTCTCTTTCATCTTAATGGGTATAGATGTTTGACCTCTACGTATGTCTGTGAACCAAGTATATGCACAGCCTGTGGAGGTTGCAAAAGGGCAGCAGATCCCTGGGATTGGACTACAGAGGGTTGTAAGTTATCATGTGGATGTTAGGAATCGAAACGAGGTCCTCCCGTAAGAACAGTTAGTGCTTTTAACCACTTATCACTTACGTAAACATTTCAATTAAAGTGATACTTATTTGTACAAAATTAGTTCAAGGATTGTCAAGCCTGACTAGATGTCAGAATTGTTTGGAAGAATGTTAGAAAAAACAAAACTAAACTACATACCAGCATTAGAGGGAAAGAGAGAGCAGTGGTCGAGAAGAATGAATAAAAATATAGTGACACATATGCATGAAGATGCTATGATGAAACCCACTACTTTGTTTGCAAACCTACAAAATTATTATTGATAATGATGATGATGATGATCATGATGATGAGTAACAGTTGGGGCCTTCCCCAATCTACTGATGTGGAAACTTGGGAAGGGACCAGTCCATGAACTTAAAGCTATCCAGGCAAGTTAGACCTTAGATCAGTGGTTCTCCACCTTCCTATTTCTGCAACCCTTTAATACAGTTTCTAATGTTGAGGTGACCCCCAAGCATGAGATTATTTTTGTTGCTACTTCATAACTGTAATTTTGCTACCATTATGAATTTACTGTGAATATTTTTAGAGATAGAAGTTTGCCAAAGGGACTGTGACCCACAGGTTGAGATCCACCTGTAGATGAACTCAAGAAACATTTCAGGACATCATGCCCTAACATTCCCATCCTATGACATATCAGAAGTGATACCTGCTTGTTGACAGTACCAATAAGCACAAAGCTTTTCATTCGCTGACAGACTCCCAAAAGCGTCTTCAATTATTTCAGAACTACCATTAAATATTTAAACAGACTGAAAAGCAATTCCATTTTAATTCATAGTAACTGTATAAAATGGAGATTTACTGGTAAGCACAATAGGGCTGTGGGGGTAGGATATGTGAGTGAGACCAAGTAATTTTTGTTTGTTTGTTTGTTTTTGTTTTGTGAGACAGGGATTCTCTGTGGAACAGCCCTGGCTGTCCTGGAACTCGCTCTGTAGGCCAGACTGGCCTCAAACTCCCAGAGATCCACCTGTTTCTGCCTCCTAAGTGTTGGGATTAAAGGTGTAGGCCACCCCTGCCTGTTGACCAAGTCATTTTTTTAATGGATAACTTGCACTAAACCCCAAGATTTTGATCATCATGAGGCAAAAAGGCTTAATTGAAAGCGTGGAAGGGAAAAATGTAACAGTTTTCAATGTTTGCTATTGCAGTTGAATAGTACAGACAGGCAAAGCAAAGATTCCTTTGATTACTCTGGTGACAGAAGACTTCAAAAGCGTACATACTTGGGAGTGGGCCTAGTTCCCAGTCTTTCTTAGCAATACATTACGTTTCTTTATGAATACAATGCTTTGGGAGACAATAAAAGAGTGAGGGTAAATGGAGGGGTGGGAGTTGCTAGCCAGAGGGTGACAAACTGACCAGTCACAGATATTTTTTGAAACATTGAAGTATTGACTAACTTAAGTTGTTGATACAACACACATAAACTAAAGGTGACTGGCACAGGAAAATTCCAATGAAGAGAGTGTCTGGAGAACACATGGAAGGGGAGAGGTGGAAAACAGGGGTCAGCCTCCCTATAAGTATGCATGTCACAGAAGGGAAGGCAGAGTAACAATATGGATGGTGTAATCTCATTTGAAGGACTTGATTGGATAGTAGCATCCGTTGTCATTAGAACAATCTAATCTGGACAACTGTTTTCCTGAGTCTCATTCTTGTTATATAAAGAGAGACCTGTGATATTAGAGAAGAAGAAAGTGAATATGAACCTCCAGTCCAAAGAATGAAATTAATAGAATGAAACAAAGAGGATAGGATGCACATACACCTTCGGTGACATTGGATCACATTGCCCTTTATAATGTGTATGTGTTTAGTAAAATCGCACCGCTCTCTTTGTCCTTATCTCAGGCCACCTTGGGAGTTTTGATCCTTAAAATTACAAAGAGGACAGAGAAGGATCACAAAGCACTCCCTCTTGGATGCACTGCCATCCATCTTTTTGATGTGAAACATCTGAAAAGCAAATTCTCAAAAATCATTTTCCTTTGAGCATTTATTCAGAGCTCTGCTTCTCTGGTGATTCTTAACAAAGGTTTTGTTGCTGGTGCCCAGAGGAAAGACTAATTTAAATGTAGAAAGAGACACTTAAAAAATAATGTCATCTGTTGGGAAATCTCTCAGGGTATTACCTTCCTTTCACACAGGCAGGGAGCTCAACCTGATTGCATTTAGGGTTATCTTTAGCAGCTACACCCTGAATCAAAACATCCTCATGAGGACTATTGTTCTAACTAATCTACTTATTAAGCTTTTATTCAGTTTTAATAGTCTTTTATTAAAAAAATACTCAAAGGGGACAGCAGTGGATTCTACAATTATTAGCTAGGAAAGTGTGGCCTCTGACCTACAACCACTGGCTTGTGAGAGAATATTCATCTTTTCAAAGTGCTCCTTTAAACCACTCTGCTTAATTACAGGCACCCCGCCCCTATCAACACCCTGCCCTCTATTCCCACACAGTATTGACAGCATGAAACCTTGAATCCTATGCCTTCTCTGTTTGGAGTTGGATTAATAAAACTCCACAGGTGAAGTGGGAAACCAGTCTAAAGGAGAGCCGGAACTGTGGAGGATGGCACACAAGGAAAAAGTTGTATGAATATTGTGAGTAGGATGTTCAAAGCTCCATTTAAACCAATCCTTTGTGGCTTTGAATATGCAACTTCTTAAAATTTATCTCTTCTTTTCACCTTGCTCCCCTATTAATCTCTGTTAGGGACAGAACTCAGTGTCTGGTGCATGCCAGACAACCATTTTAGCACTGGGCTACAGTCCCCAGCCTATGTTCATGCTGTTGCCTTAATTCTTCCCAAGGAAAAAAGAACAAGGAGTCTGATTGTCTATCTTCATTTGTTTTTTAAAATTTTAATAGCTGATTATCTGAGTCTTTAGAATGAAAGTCATATTCACCCACAATTAAATGAAAAATACAATTTTTATTTCTCACCAAAGGTTGTCATCTATTGAATGACTCTAGCTGAAAGAATGAATTAATAAAAAAATGAAACCAAGAAGAGGAGGCTGCATGGGCCTTCGATCTAAAAGCAGAGTAATTTTAAAGATTCAAAATTTCCAGATCTAAAATAATTTCTCACAGAGCATATAAACTACTGGAGAAATACATAAGGCATCATATCACAGAGCCCACGAAAATTTTGAGAACTATGCCTTCACCCAAGTCATCCTTGATTCCCTGGAAATACCTTTGACACTTTGGTTTTTATTTTGTTTGCTTTTTAATATGGCTGTGTTTATCTTTAAAGTTCAAGGAAGTTATGTGTGGTATATATGTAGGGTAATGTATGCCCAGTTAAAATGCAGCCTTAAAGGCAGCTAAGTCATTTCTCCATTCCTGAGTAATTATCGCATAGGTTAGGAATGTATCACCTGAAGTTAGCATTTCCCACATCATTCTAACTAGGACCTCTTGGAAAGATTTGAAGAGTCATGTAAAAACAAACAGGAGAACTCATCCACAATGGCAACCTGCTATTTCTTTTTTGTTTGTTTGTCTTTTTGTTTTGTTTTGTTTTTCGAGACAGGGTTTCTCTGTGGCTTTGGAGGCTGTCCTGGAACTAGCTCTTGTAGACCAGGCTGGCCTCAAACTCACAGAGATCCGCCTGCCTCTGCCTTCCAAGTGCTGGGATTAAAGGCGTGCACCACTAATGCCCGGCTCGCAACCTGCTATTTCTAAGGACTGTTCCAGGGGTCTTTGCTAAGCCTTAAAGAACATAAGGATGTTACAGGTTTTATTAATTCAATTGGGGAGTGACCCATGGGAAAATACATTTATCATGGGGCTAATATTTCTAAAATACACTTTACACCACAATTATCAGTTGATAAAACACTCATATGTGACATAAGGGGTAGAAAAGGTACTATAAACCTAGGCATAAAGTCAGTTCCTGTAAAACAAGGATTTGATCATCTACCCAGGACTCTGGGTCTCTGTTTTCATAAAGGGGTCTTAGAGGAGCTAGTAAAGATTTGCTTTAACATCCTTGAACTGGCATCCTTAAATAAACAAAGAAAAGATGTCCAGGCAGGTGGGAGAGTATAAACATTCATCTCACACACAGAGCTCTACAAAGCTGAGATTTTTCCAAGGTGAGCAAAGCCGGCCATATTTTCTTCAGTGGGGACTTTGTTATGAGAATTGTGGCATCAAAGGGCCAATAAAAGACTTACTCCTGAGATGAAAGATCAATATCTTATTTGATTTGCAGCAAGAAATAAACTTCAAAATGGAGAGATGCTTCCTGTTTTCTTTCGTAGCAAGGTTGCTGGCCATCTGAAGTTCATAGGTAGAGACACTGAGCTGTGTTGAGTCCTTGAACCTAGCTATCCATGCCATTCAAGAGAAGGCATCACTTCTTCCATTGTCATTATATTACTGCATGTAGGGAATCATCAGTAATAAGTCCAAATACCACAGACATAATGGCTGACCTAAGAACAAGAGAGGACTGCATGGAGACAGACTCTTTCTCCTGTCCATGGTGCATGACAAATACTGCTTCTCTACTAAATGGCCAAGAGTTATTTTTTCCAACTTCCCTCCTCCTTTCCTATTTTGTCTCATTTTTCTTTATGTTTACAAGTTCCCTAAGAAGGTGGACCCCTCCGTTCCTTGGAGAATGACTTAGGGTTTGTATAATCATCTACTGATGCCATGAGCTTGCCTGATTGGTGAATGTTTAATGAAACAAGAGGGAAACAATCCATGTGACCCAGGAGATGATTTTACTTTCTGATGAAAGAGAGATGCTCAACATGGACCTTTTGTTAGACTTGCATTTCCTGGGTTGGATGCTGTCATACCAGAATAAAATGCCTGAAGTCTGGGATACTCATAATGACTTTAACACAGCCAACACAAGGCACTGAACTACTGAACCAAGCCAGAATCCATCTCCCTCCAAAATTGGGCATCTAATTTTAAGCCAGCAATGGTTTAGCAGTGGGTTGCCTTTGTGAGTGAAGACAGCTTTAAAGACAGCACTCTCCTTCACCACACTTTCCTTACTGAAGTATTATTATTATTATTATTTTGATTTTACGAGACAGGGTTTCTCTGTTTTGGAGGCTGTCGGTCCAGCCTGGCCTCGAACTCACAGAGATCCGCCTGCCTCTGCCTCCCGAGTGCTGGGATTAAAGGCGTATTTTTAAGTTTACAAAAAGCTATATATTCTTAGTAGTAGTACATCGCAATCATATCTGAATGTCTTGGAGTATTTATTGGTAGAAATATTTGTGTACTCTGTGTAACTCATCCAGCCTTTCTGAGACTGTTTTAGTTGCAATGCTAAAAAGTACCACAATCCAGAAACCTTTTCACTCTCACACAAATGCTGATAGAAAATCCAACATGAAACTATTCAACTCTAACCTGGGAAATGGACCAGATAATTTGATAGGGGTTTCCTCTCTCAGATATATAGCCATACCAAATGTATGTAGAATTTTTGTGAAATCTTAAAATTCTCTTCAAATGCCCACTTTATACCTATATCTATCTATATAGACAGTTTAAGATTGCAAAAAAGTGTATTATGTGTATTACTGTCCAGATTGTGAAAAGCCAATACTTTACACCAGCTATATATACACATCCAGATGTATTATATGGAGGTAAATTCACTTATGTTAATATTAAATCAACAAATAATTTAATTTTGATAAGTAACAGTTCAATATTTTAAGAGTATTAAATGCAATTGATATTGACAGTCCCATTTAACAGGCGAGGCAACTGAGGTTTAAAAAGTTCCAAGAACCTGCTGAAAGTCATTCAGAGGCCTAGCATTTGAACAATGGATCAGATCACGTTACTTGTCACCAAATCTATGCAGACTGAATGATTCAGTGTGAGGTTGAAAGTGTCACAAAAGGCAGTTGACACTTGTGTGAACTGAGTTGGAACATCATAAATGTTTCTTATAAATTTCACCTTTCTTCCTCCCCACAGATTTAAGCACAAGCTACTGGAGAAAATGATAAATGTGTGCTGGGGGTGGGGGCTGTTGGCAGAGACTGCAGCTGGTACAGGCCAGCTGCTGGGACTGACCATCCCAGAGTCCCTGCGTTCAGCAAGAGGATAGCCCAATTACAGACAAATGCCACAACCTGCTTCTCTGTTGCTGAAGTCTCTTGCTTTCCATGACCGCCCCTGAGTCTGGTCTAGTGGAAACACACAGAACATCTCAGGTGATGGAATCAGGGTTACTGAAGTGGAAGCTGAGCAGACCCCATCCTATATCATCAGCTTGCAGGAGAGGACTGAGAAGGATGCTGGAGAGTTTTGATCTGATTGTATTTAGAAGATAATGTCAATGAAAATTGAGTTTTGTTACTTGTGCAAAGTAAATGTCGGGGCAGACTAAGACATTTAAGAAAGAGTAGAGAGGGCACTTGGCAGGGAAAAAATTCCATTTTATGAATATGAGAGTTATTATGTACTGTACTAGTTTTGTTTTTGAGTTTTGAGTATTTTAGGGAAATAGAAAGTAAAATAATTGAGAAAACCTGATGACCAAATATCAGATTCAATTTATGCCTCAGTGGAATACAGAGTGCGACCTTACAGAATGTAACCTTTTTCACTTGGGTGGTTCCTATCTCTGCTGTTCACAATGTAGGACTCTATTTCAGGCTCAGCCAAAGATATTTCAACTGCAATTTTCTAAAAGATTGGTGGCTTATTTAGGTTGTTTCCCATAAAATTTTAAATAGTTCTAAGGTATAAGCATAATTTACTTCTCTCTCATAGTCTGTTATGCTTCTCTAACTCCCAATATTTAAAAAAATATAACCTGGGGAACTAGAAAACTTTTGGGAAGGAGTCTCATAACCATTAAGAAACTAAACTATCTCCTCACTACCATGCCAGCAGGAACAATAACAATAACAGACAGCTTCTTTGGACTGATAACTGTAGGTCAAGCTTGTGTTAAGTAATTTATGGTTGTTATCTTGTTTGTTTTTTCATAGAAGTCCCATGATAATTCCCAAATCACCATCCATGTCCAAGAGAAAACAAAATGTATATTTACACAAGTAAACTGTGTTCAAGGTCATGCAGTTAGGACACAGGGATAAAGTCCACATTGGAACACAGAGAGGTTGCCCGATTTCAGAGTCTTGTCTTTACAGCCAGCCACTATATTCATTCTACCTGCAGTGTCTACTTATACAGCAAGATTTATGATACTTAAAATCATATTTTAAAAAGACTTCGGGGTTATTTAGCCCATATCCTGACTAGTATAAGATCAATTCCATATAAAGCAGTGCCTTAAGGTTGTACAAACCAAAAATGTAATGAGAGTTTGAGAAGGCTTTCGAGAAATTCTTGGATGATAGATCTCCCCCAGTTAGGGATGCCCCCTTTGAGGACAATATTACGAAGGGCAACCATCATCATGTCACAACCATGTCCCCTGGTGCTACTATAAAAGACAAAATACTGAGTAGTACGCACTATAATTCTTATCCCACATGACTTTTTTATGTTCTTATGATTCTTAAAATATATCTAAGTAACCTATTTCTATAATTCATCAGACTTAACCATGAGGAATATCTGAAGCTGCTATTACTTGTCCAGCTAGCAGCAAAGGTGAAAACATTCCTATTAGAAGGAGAGGCATACCGTTGCTTATTTTCTTTTTTGGAAAGAAAACACCTGGATTCCAAGTAGCTCTGGATTCAGTTGCCACACCTGCATGACCCAGGGCAGGTCCAAAGAGAGCCTTCTTTTCCTCATCAACTCAGTGAGTGACTCAGAGCCAAGGCACTTCTCCTCAAGCAGAGTGCGCTAAAATAATGTCTATGTCAGCAAAGAGATAGGCAAGGGAATTTTGTTTGTCAAATGCTGATTTCTAGAAGGAAGAAAAGAAATCCCTTCTGAACTTTTCACAGCCACAGGCCTGTATTCAAGTATAGGTGGCTGGAAATTTACATAGCCAGCACATTCCAGGAAACACAAAAAGTCAAAACTGTCTTGAGCTGGTTGGGCATTATAGGACCTGGCAGCAGGCAACACACATTGTGAGGACCAAGTTGAGAATGAAATTATGCATTCTCAACTTGGTCCTCACAAAAGACCTATGGGTAAAATTCAGATCATGTAGGTTATTTTCCAAAACTGCAAAACAAAGGAGGAAATAGGAATTCACCAATCACACTGTGCTGCAGCAGCAACAACAATGAAAGGATAGGTAGTGGATTTCTGAGATTCAGATGGCCACATACTATTTTTAAACATATTTTTTAAAAGAAGTAAAAAAATGTGAGCAAGGAGTAAGATATTTTCAAAGAAAGACTAGTCAAGTTATAAAAAGAGCTTCTAGAAATGATATATTCTAAATAAAAATTCAAGGAGGGAAAAAATAAAATCACTAAAATAAAACTTCTATGTATATCCATTCAGCTGCAGATTAGACCTGGAACACAGGAAGATTTTATCTATAATGATGAAGAGGGAGACAAAGAGATTAAGCTAGGCAGAATAAGAACACATATGAATTTAACTGAATGTTTCTTATGCAATGCTAACTTTACAATGAAAAAGAAAAGCCCGGAATTACAAAATAAGGGATGAAACTGTCTTAAAATTTTCAAATGTAGTGAAAAACATACTCTTCATTCTTTTATATGATAGTTAATATAAACACATATCTAGTCTCAGTCAAGGCAAGCTGCCCATCATCACAGACAACAAAGACATCGAAAGTCCAGAAAGTTGAATTCAGATTGCCTATAAAGAAAAGAATGTATTTCCAACAGATCCCCCAGCAAGAACTTAAGTTACAAAAGAGTAAATAATTTCAATCTTAAAACTATGAGGGAGGATAAACACTGACCTACAATTTTATAATTTTCCCAAACTAGCATTCATTGTTGAATGATAAAAAATCTTTCAGATAAGCACAAAAATGAGAGTATTTGACCAAAAAACCTGGCCAAAGGAGAGTAAAGTAAAGGTCCCAGGTGAGTTTAGGTTGTCTAAGAGGTTGATTCTTACCCATCTGTCTGTCTGCCCTTCCATCCATCCATCCATCATCCATCCATCCATCATCCATCCATCATCCATCCATCCATCTACCACCTACTACCCATCATGTTACCTTTATCAGTTACCCCCCTCTCAATCAATTATCTATGTCTATATGTATTTATGTTTCTATTTATAAATCATCTATCATCTATCTATCGTTTACCTCTATAATTTATCTATCATCTATTTATCTACCTATCATGTATATATCCTCTAAAATAGTATTTAAATATATTATATCCCTAGTATGTTTATTTAGAAATATGTATCTCTGTATCTGTCTCTATATTCAAATGGTCAGCCACCGCAGACAATGACACTTTTAAGATCTGCAAGGTTTTAAGTAGATACAAAACCCTCAGAAACATGTTAAATTGAAAAATCTGATGCAGTGCTCCTCTGAGTCTGCATTACTAATATACCCCAGCTGGTGCTGAAGGTGTTGTTTCATGTACCAGACACTGAGCAGAAAGTTCCCAAGCAAAGGTTTAGGAAGAAAATCCATGAACTCATGAGAAAGATGGAAATTCAAGGGGCAGTGTTGCCCCATGCACATTTTAAAGTTATTATTAACTTTAGGCAGATTAATAAAATTTAATGTTATTTGGTAAATGCAACTAAAATAGATGTGGGAGTGAATGCTGAGCCTGGTTATCCCAAGATATTCATATTTACCCAGGATGTAGGGATAACTACAAAAATCAATACCTTGAAATACATGAAAATCTTTCCAATTGGTCTAGATCTATATTTAAAAATATCAGTTATTCTTTGGATCTAGAGACCCTAACATTTCAAAAGCAATCCAGGATTCCTTTGAGGTTAATGGTGGTGTTATTAATTACCTCTTATAACAACAAACCACTATCATCCCATCTAAGCCAGGACAATCTGATCAGCTTCTTCAACAGCAGTGTGGAGGAATAGGTAGGTCTATCTTCTCCCGTGGCTGTTCCATCTTTCAGGGAACTCCTCTTTTAAATGACTTTATGCTCTGTGATTCTATGAGAATGCTCCCTTGAGAAGTAAATGTAATGTGAGCTAGTTGCTTTTACCAGGCTAACCACTTCTGCTTCTCTCTATTTTACTCACCTATACCAATTCTAAGACTGGAAATGCTTTTCAAGTTTGGCTCACCAGCCTATTTGACAGTAGTGACTATACAGTTATAAAGTACAGCAGAAACATGGACGTAGGAACAGCCATTCACTGACAGCAAACCCTGAGAATAATCAAGCAATTTTTTTGGGATTTCAGGCTGTAATGATTATGTTTCTATAGGTCTCCCTGTCCTGAATCCCTGCTCCCTCTGGCTTGTATAAATCCCACCTCCCTTTCTTCAGCAAGACTCCCAGAACTCAGCCCAGTGCTTGCTGTGAATCTTCTGCGTTGGCTTCCACCAAGATTATGTGAGTTTGCAGCTGTAGATGAGATCCCTGAAACCTAGACATACATAAACACACACACACACACACACACACACACACACACACACACACACACACACACACACACGGGGTGGGGAGGAACCTTGCACCAATGCTTAAACTTAAAGCAAATTATAACCTTGAACTATGCAGGAAAGGAGACAGTAGCTCCTAATCCACTTCTTTATAACTCAGTTATTCATTACTATTGTTCTTATTGACTTGAGCCACTTTGAACTTGGTTTCTGTACCAACAAATGAAAAGAGTAATTAATAAGATGTACAGTTTATGAAACCACTTGATGAAATGAGCTTGGCAGGGTCTTTCAGCTCTACTGACATCACTCAAGTAGTGCTAGCTATATAAGAATGAGAGTCAGAATAATTTTTTCCAAGGGCTATTATTCAAATCCAAGGCTCAGAGCAGCTATGAACTTTTTTAAATGCTTCCTACATCTCCTAAAAATAGATTTTTTCTAACCCAACTCACCTTACAATTGGAAAAATGGGCCAGGTTAGTGCAATTCTCAATTCACATTTTAAGGCAGGAAGCTTATAAAATGCTGTTTATGATCTGATTTTCAAAATATTTGAAGGGATTGGTGTAGATAATGGAAATTCAGCTAAAGCAGAGAGTCTAGAATTAATGTTTTTAAATTTATTTGCTTCTGATTCTAAAACTCATAACTGTAAGCCATTTAAATATGTCAGTGTTAGTATTCCAGGGAGAATCATAGCAATAAGTAAAGTCCATGTTCCTCAGTACAAGGTGCCCTAATGACATCTAAGGAAACTTTCTATTAACTTGCATTTTGTTTGAACACTTGACTTAAGGTTCTAAAAATCCCATATTCAATGTACTGCAATACATTGATTCTTAAATCTATATGTTACTTTTATTACCTATGAAGCTTTTCATATATTTTGAAAATAAAATAAAAATACACTCTAGCAGATGTGTTTCAAGCATGCTGCATTTTTTTTAGTACAGCAAAATCCCTAAAATGCTTGCTGAGTAAATGATAAATTAACAGACAGGACAGAAAAAATACACAATACACATTTATGTATACATATGTTAATATATTTCATTTATTAGAGGACATAAATTGTCTAGTAAAAGCAGTTGGATGCAGTTGTTGATAATTGGTACTTGTTCCTCAGGTCAGAGTTTTGAAATACAATTTCATATTGTGCATGAAAATACAGGTTCAGTTGTGCATTATTAGATTTTAAAAAATCTGAAAATAAAAATAAAATAATTAAAAAAAACAGTACTATCAGGCAAATATTTCTCTCAGAACTTCTGATAGTCTTTAACATGTCAGTATGTATGTCTCAAAGTATACCCCTGAAAAGAAAGCATTTTACTTTAGTCAGAGTTGAGATCCTGAGTTCAGTCCCTAGCACCCACATAAAAAGCTGGGCATCGTGGCACCAATGCTAGGAAAGTGGATCCCAAAAACTACCTGCTGGGCCAGTCTAGCCTAATCAACAAAGGTCCCAAACAAAGACCCTGACTCAAAGCAAAGCAAAGCAAACAAGGTGGACAGCCTCTCAGGAATAATTCCTGAGGTTGACCTCTGGTCTACACACACACACACACACACACACACACACACACACACACACACAGGAAAAGTGGTCAATGAGGATGAGGTTTAAAATGTAATTTTAAATGTAATTTTCTTATCTCATACAAAATCAAATTTAAATTTTGTTTGATATTACTTATTCTCTGGAACTCACTTTGAAAAACCTTCTCAGACTCCCACTGCCAATGTCTAGGCAAAAACTTAATTAGTGTTATTCCTAGGTGACAAAGTGTGGCTTAGGGGTTAGAATCACTGACTGCCCATCTAGAGGACCTGGGTTCAATGCCCAGCACCCACATGGCAGCTCTCAAATGTCTATAACTCCAGTTCCAGGGGATCTGACACTCTCACACAGACATGCAGATAAAACACCAATGCACATAATATAAAATAAAAAATTATTTAATACAAAAGAAAAGAGAAGGGTGGCAAAGACAAAGAAAATTTATGAGTTAGTGTATACCATAATCTATTGTTATAATTGAATTAATTGTTATCTACATCCGGAGAATTTATACAAAGAATAATTGTTTCATGCATTGGTGTGTGTGGGCTATATTGACATGTTTGTGTGGATTTGTGTTGGTGTATGTACATGTCTGCAAGTGCTTGTGGAAGTTAGGGGTCAATATTGAGTGTCTTCTTTCATAGCTCTCCAACTTCTGTTTGAGACAAGAGTCTTTATACAGAATCTGAGGCTTACTAAATGGTAGATCAGTTGTCCAACAAGCTCCAGAGATCCATATGACTCTACTACCCAGCAATGGGGGTTGTAGGTATGCGCAGTCACACCCAAATTTTCACACAGGTCCTGAGTATCAAACTCAGATCCTTGTTAGGCAGACACTTTACACACTGAGCCATCTACTTGTTTCAGAAATGTGTTTTTTAAACAATAATGTGAATAACTCCTGGCCATTAACATTCAATTTAATAACAGATAAAATGGTGATATTTCATTTTTCTGGAATCTCTCATGGCAAAAATATCACAAGGATGAGAGCAGATGTGTTATTTTTGCAAAGGGAAAGGACCCCAACATGTACCCACAAGGAGGTATAGTTAAACTCTCCAAAAGGATGTTTCATTGGAATGAAGCAAAATAGAGAGCTAAGAGGAGCAGAAAGAATTACCAAGATGCAGAACTGATCTCCACAAATTCATCGAAGGGTCACACTGTGAATGCATAGATTATTTTGAAAGAGAGAGCCACACATATCATGTATCACTTAAAAACATGGACACAAAGATAAAGGCAAAATGCAGATGCAGTACTAGATTTCCTATGTATCAATACAACATGGATAAATGGGTAAAGGAGAATATTGAGTATTTCATTTGCTTTTTGTATCCAACCGCATTTTGGGTTATTCCTTATTGATTTATGATTTTATTAAAGCCTCAGGGATATGTCTTCCTGCATAGTTCTAGCTGAGGATTGAATGTGTATCTGATGTTTTATAAAGAACATGTGGGATGCTCTCTTGCAAAGCTTCACCCCCCTTTAAAGAAATACTTATAATAGGAGTTCAATACAACAGCAAATAAGCATCATTTGTTTTCCTCTTTATCTTATCTTTGTTCCATGAGAATTTAAATGCAAATGTGAAATAGAATGAACAGCAACAAATGCATCTACTGCTCTGCAATATAATCATTGCAATCTATAAAGCATAACAGGCTCTCTTGTGCTGTCTGCTTACTGTCACAGTATTTTGTGGTTGGAAATACAGTCTGTGGGTGTTATTTTGCAACCAAATTTGAATAGGAACACTCTGAGGAATTATCCTTGTGTTTATGTGAAAAGAGTGTAATATTTGCCTGTGCATGTATGGATCAGCTTTCTTCTTTATTTAACTTATTTTCACAAAACAATTAAGGAAAGTGTATTTTTAGCATCAATAATTAAAACTGGGGAACTCAGAGGGAGGGTGGATGCCCTCAGCAATATCTGAACAGAGCTTTCCCCCATTGCTACTGACAATATGCTATTGCTCAGACTCTAACGCACTCCATGTTGCTGTCTAGCTCTTACTGTCTGCCTCTTGCTCTTCACAGAATGCAGAACATCTCAAATATCAGGCCTTTTACTCTGAGAAACTACCCCATCCCCTAGCTGGTATAAGTCAATCAGTTGCAATTATCAGTACCTAATAAATGGTCCAAAAGGAATGGGCAGATTTCCAATGGACCAGTGGTTTCTAGTCGCTACATTGCTGTGACCTGAATTTCCCCTATCCAAACAAATGGGCTGACACAAACTTAATCACCAACGAGGGGATTAAGAGGAGGGTCTTTAGGATAGTTAGTTCATGAGGGCTGGGCCCTTGTGAATGAAGAAGAGTTTGGCCCTTTCCTTCTTTCCCATACAAATAGGTTACAGCAAGAGAGTCCTTACAGACACCAAGATATGATGCAATATATGGCACCTTTATTTTCTATTTCTGACCCTCCATAACTATGAGACATACATTTTTTGTTTTTATAAGTTACTCAGCCTTAAGATATTTTATTAAAGCATGAATAGAATGGGTTAAGCATGCATAAAATTACAGTGGGGCCATTTATTTATTGAAGATGCTTAGTCTTTAGATGGGTATAAATGTCTGGATTATATATATGGATATCATATACCTATAGATGTATAGATCCAGGCATTAGAAATGCATATGGTCGCCGGGCGGTGGTGGCGCACGCCTTTAATCCCAGCACTCGGGAGGCAGAGGCAGGTGGATCTCTATGAGTTCGAGGCCGGGCTGGATCGACAGCCTCCAAAACAATACAGAGAAACCCTGTCTCGTAACCCCCCCCCCAAAAAGAAATGCATATGGTCCTACATAGTTTTTAGTGAGGGATTGAAATTCTGAGATTAATGGGCCAAATATGGCTGACTACCTGTTTCTGAGAAAGAAATTCTTGGAACACTGTGACATTTATCTGCATAAATACTGTCTTTAGCTTTTTTCATCTGCAGTGACAGTGAGTAGAGGGGATGGGCCATGTATAGTGGGCAAAGCCTAAACTATCGACTACATAGCCTATTTAGAAAATGTTGGCTCATTTCAGTTTTACTCTAAATATCATTGCATTCATTTGTCACATGCATATCTAAATATTATAGTGTTATAATAAGTGTATCATTTTCTTCAGACTTCCCATCCCACTTTCTTAATCTATTCTATATTATTCAGGCTTACTTGACACATGTGTCTCAAATCAGCTCCATTTCCCTGTCTTCTTCCTATGTTCATGTTCCCTGTCCCTTTTTCTTGTCCTTAGACATGACACAATTATTCATACCACACACAGTCTTCGAATTGGATACTTCTTTGCAAACACTTCGGTTTTTCTTTCTAAGTTCACAGTATGCATGGGTCTATAAAATGGCTGGGGGAGGCAAGCTCTATATAGAAATGACGTTTATTTAGCTCATAGCTTTGGAGATTGGAAGACAGTCCTGTATAGGCTCTGACAAGTGTCCTTCTTGACCATGTCACTGCATGGCACATACCATTCATGGCAATATTTGTATCAGACCAATCTCAAAACAAGAAACCAAAGCAGTTGAGATCCTATCATCCTGTCAAGTATACACCCTCCATGACTTATAGACATTCAGTAGGTTTCATGGTCTAGGGGCTCAACTCTCTGAACCACCAAACTGACGACAAGTCTCCCAAAGGATGAACTCTGGGGTGAAATCCATATTGAAGGCACAGCAATGTACCTGCATGGAACATTTCCTGTGTCCTTAGTGTTCACAGTAAGTTCTTGCCTTATTGTGAAGAGTGAGATACTTGCTTTTTTCCCTCAAGTTTAAGATTTAATATAAGAGAGAAACAAGATCTATAAAACCTCCAATGGGAGAAAACATGGAATGTACCTTAATGTTAAACAACAGATGCCCTTAAAGCGACTAGCAAGAGACCTGTGCTTTGGTTTGGAAACTCATCTTCTCTTTGCAAGTGACATTTATACTAAGATATGAATATAAGGAGGCTTTATGCAGATATTTTTCTTTTATTCTTATTTTGATTTCTGAAATGGGCATCTATTGGAGGACTTTATGTAGATGAACATATCACAACATCTGGCTTTAAAGATACACTTCTATGAGTTGAAACATTTTGCTGTCACCCTTTCCTAGGGGAACCTTCAGTGAATGATACAACTCTGTGCTTACTCCTGAGTGGAACAGACTCCTCTCCCTACTCTATATACAAATGATTGGGGAACTCAAACATTGATATTTTATAAATGACGGTAAGCCTAGTCCTTGCAATGATATAATACAATTTTTAGAGAACTATAAACCAGCTTTGTAAATACTTCATGCTTTAGAAAAATGATAACCTGGACAAATCAACATGTATTAGGTTGAATATTAATTAAAATCTGTATCCTGTCCATGAGCTTCAAGTAGTGAATAACCTATAAGTTTTCCCCTGCCAGTCAATTTCATTCCTTAATATTTTCTGCCTTTCCTAAGGAGGGAGTTAAAGATCAATTGTTCATATTTTAGGGTTTTATAAGTGGCCAGAGTGCCATAGGATGGTGTTTGTTTACTGACACTCAACTGTACAGTAGGTTTCACGTGGGTATTTCCTCTATCAAGCTAATTTTGGCTTCCTTTGTTTCTGTGTCCCAAACATAAATTCCAGACCTAGAGTAAAACTCAAACTTTTGGTCTTAAACTATCAACAATTTAATGAGAAAACAGCAGTGCATTAAACTAAGTGTGGTGGTCCTTTTAGGACATGTCACACACCCATGAGTCTATTCCTTGTTTTCTTTATGGGTGGACCTGTGAGACAAACTTAGGTGCAGGTGTCTTGGAAGAAGCACTGAATCATACATAGACCTGGACTTAACACTTTGGGATGTCTGAAATCTGGGCAGTGATACCAAAATGTCTATTTTTATTTCTTTGTGGTTCTTTTCTTGGCTTCAAAATGATTGGGTGTTTAAAGAAAACTAGAATAGAAAAATAGAATAAGATTTGTCTGTACAAAATGGATTCCCTCTCTCATCTAAAGCTAAGCAAATTCAGTGGGTTAACAGAAGAATATTTGAAGTTCATAGGAAGAAACAGTGGGTGTATGGAAAGAGTTGGGAGGGAAAAATAGGGGATTGATTTGATAAAAAAAACAGATTGTATACATGTATGAATTTCTCAAACAGTGAAAAAGAGTTTTCTGTAAGTTCTAGCCCAGATAACTGGAGTTCTGCTCACTGGGGATGGAGTTAACCATCCAAATAAGAAAGTCAGTTTTCATTGCAATCACAGTTTTCTGGGGATTCTGCAAGAGAAAGGTAATGATTTAAGGGCAAGATTTGGAGTATTAAGCCTAGATCTAGGATGTTTTAATTCTCTACATACGTTGGCAAAATCGTTTCAATACAACCTAGATTTAGGTGAGTCCACTTTGCTTATAGTGGCACCATATGCTTTGATTAGTCTAACTAAAATTCAGGTAAGACTGACTCATTATTTACCAAATTCATTTACACATCTATAGATATCTTTTAAGCTTCCAGAGTGAGCAAATGCAATATAATTGTTACAATAAAAAATTTTGATGGAGTGATTTTCGCTCAAGCTCTAACATGAACTGGCTACTGGCCCAGAATATGTGTGAAGTAGCACAACGAAGGCTTTCAGATTCCCACTGTACAAAAGTGATGGACATCTGTTGTTTGTGTGTAGTGTTGGTAGGACTTTAATCAAAGTATCTTGCTTTTTTTTTTTTTGGTCAAGAAGTGGACATATGATCACCAGTAACAAATTAACCCAGTATTCAAGCAATAAATCTTGAGTCAAAAAAAAAGGCAAAGACAAAATTAAGTGGATTCATGCAAGGAAAAGTTATTGTTGTAGATTCATCCTATTTGTGTCTGTAAGAGACTACAAATAAATTCTTATGACCCAGTTCTCCTGAGCTGTCTTCCTTCCAGGCTGTTCCATCGCTTTATGAAAAAAAATCTATTTATTTGTTTTATACTAATATTTTTTAAAGAAAACATTTTATTTATTCAGAGTCAATTTCTTTTGCTTACCATGAATGACTGCACCAACACAAAGTAGCTACTGGTCTCCCATCATTTAAAATAGCAAACACAATCACATATAAAACGAAGAAAGAATATTTATAGTCTGTTGCACTTATCGTGTAGGCTTCTTTGCCTTGTTTCTATAATTTATTTATTTAACACTTTTATTAATAATAGGTGCCAGCTTGGAAACAACTTTACCACTGAGAATTTTAGTGTAAAGGCAGCACATCTGTGCTGACAAGATGGCTCACTAGATTGACCTAGATAATGAGTTGTATAATTCAGGTGCTACAACAGACGCTGAACTATTAAAATATAAGTAAATGGGTAAAAATTGAGTCCTCAACCCATGTTCCATGCTTTTTCTCCACTCACTGCTTAGAAGGCTGTTACTTTGTCTTCTATGGGGATTCATGCCTAGAAGTTTTAAGTCACTGTATTAATGGTGTTCTCCTGCGGTTATTCATACTACTAATGACTCCAAATCTGGAAATTAAAAACACTAAGCCCTCTAAAATGTGAAACTCTTTTGAGTGCCACCAACGTGATACATGCATGGAACATTCCACATCTGACCTCATATGATGAACAACCGTACAAATTGTAGGTACACTGAAAATATATAATAAATTTGGGTTAAGCATAAAGGTATACAGGAGACACAGATGGATTTCATGGATATGCTTCAGTCTCATTGCCAAGACATCTAATGATAGCTTATATATAAATATTTAGGAGTGTACAAATATTCCAAAATCTGAAAATAGCTAAAGTGCCAAGAATTTCTAATACAGGATATTCTGATTATAGAAATTGGCTATAATTTTCTTTATTTTTTCTTAGAATATATAAAAAGGAAAACTTGTGTAACTTAACATTCCAGGTGTGTGGTAAAGTATGGTTGGGACAGAAGGAAACCCCCTAATTAGTTTCAAGGTATTTTCTCTCCTTCCTGGGTCATTCTATGATAGCCATAGAAATTCCAGACGTTCCATTCTCCCGGGTTTATATTTAAGAAGAGCAGAGACTTTCTCCTACTGGTGTCTTTGAAAGTTCCTAAACTGTTTGCCCAGTTTATGTCACATGTAACTTGAGTACCAATATCTATGCTCAGAAACATAGAGCACTGACTGACTAAGATCTAGGTCACAGCATTCACTGCTTTAGCAAGGGCTATGTTCCCATTTAAAATACCTTAGTCAACACCTTGAAGCAGAGAGTCAAGGAAAGTAAATAACAGGTTCAATACATAAGCTTTTGGACCTGCAATATGGCTTAAGGTGTAAAGGTGCTTGTTGCTAAGCCTGGTATCGGAGTTCCTTCCGCAGGACCCACATGGTGTAAAGAGAGAATCAATCCCTTCAGGTTATCCTCTCATGTTTACATTATTCATCTTTGTACCACCAAGATCTTAAACAATATTGGCTCTTTATTACCATGTCTTCTTTGCATAAGGGGATGAATAAATGTATATGGAAAGGGAGAAGGCAGCCTAAGGAAAGTACCCAGGGTCATAGTAGATGCAATTTGAATGACAAGATAAGGGGGCAAGATTTTGTTGTATAGCTAATAAATGTTTGGACACACAGATAGTATATAACTTGAGAAGTCTTGATTGTAAATGCCGAGTGTCATCACCTGGAAGGAAAGAGAGCTAGAGGTGGGTCGAGGTTACAGGTGTGGAGCAAGTGGTATGATTGCATGGCAGTAAGGATGGGAAAGGAAGCACATATGGAAGACTCAAGAGAAAGTGGTGGGGAGCATGGTAGAGAAGAGTTGAAAAAGAAGAAACTGACTGCAGAATTGCCATGAGCAGAACAGAAGCCATAGCCGCTTGGTGTTGGGACTGACCCGATGAATTCCTCCTTAGACACATAAATCAGGACTCAATGAGGGTATATTCTGTTCCCTGCTAGAACTGCGACATGGGCAGAATACACATTTGCTGCTAAATATCTCTGCCCCCTCAAGGTAGAAGAAAAGAAAAGAGGAGAGTAAAGCTATAAATGATGGTAAAAGTTTTCTGGAGGAGGAGAAAGGAAAAAAGCCCAACGTGGGGTGTTATCGCTAGACCTCACCTTGGGGTTTATCAGGTTTGAAAATATAAAGGCTTAGGTGAACTGAAGTGCCACACACTTATAACCCAGCACTCAGGCTGAGGAGGTTCTTCCACAAGGTGGAGGTCAGCCTGCGCTACATGCTGGTTTCCTGGATAGTCTGGGTTGATGTGTAAAATTTTATTTCCACAAATTAACAATGAACAAACAAACAAGGCACAAAGGGGCGTCCCCCCTGAAAAACAAAAGGACTCATATCATTTGCATATTCATGAGAAGGCTTTGGATCTCTTGAGTTTGGGATTGATGGGCAAGTAGTTGCCATGCTCAAAGACAGATCCACGATGCCTGTACCACAGTCCCAGCCCTATCTTATGTATTGAAGTCCTCTTTCTAATTCAAGACAAAACAAGTCCACCATTAGGAACTGCTAGAATGAGGAAGAGATACCAAAAAGTGGGTAAAGTAGATATGGCTACAGATTGGGGCTTGGAGTATTAGACAGCTAGTGACATGGCACAGGCAAGATCCATATTCAGTAACCTCATCACACGTTCTAACCATGGTCGGACCCCTCTGATTGCTGAAGAAGATGAACTGACCAGGATTTCTTTGTACTATATACCTGGTGGATGATGATTTGGAAGCTAAGTGTGTTTAAAACAGAGACAACTTCCATAGCCTCCATAGTTTGCCTGAGGCTACGTAGGCACTTAGTGTTACAGGTGGACACACAAGCCAGGTCTCTTGAGTCCCATGTGTCAGAATGATTCTTTCCATGTCATCATACAGTCTCTTCTGCACTGATACCTAATGAGATCTTAAAAGTCACATACTATAGCTGTAAAATGGACCTGTGATGGCAGCAATCCCAAATTGGAAAGATACAGGTTAATTAAATGATAAAGAATTAAAATGAGCTAGAAGTTGCACTTTTTTCCTCGAATACGAAGAATCATTTACTATGAACCGCTGCGCATCCAACTTTTGATTTGCCTCTAATGGATCTGCCAACTGCAAACTCAGATGAGTACACCGAGGCACTATTGAAACTGGTGTGAGAGCTCTGTTTTGGAGTCTGGTGAACAGAGGCCAACATCTCTTATTTTGCTTTTTTTTTCTCCTGGACCATGCTTCAAGTAGGGCTATCAACACTGATTCTGACTTTCTGCAAAAACAAAGATGCCTTTTTGCTCATATAAAAAACAATGCCACTGTCCTTATTAAAACAGGTTATCTTGTATCCACAGTAATAACTAACATAACAAGGTATGTGGAAAAGTAGTGACGCCAGAGTTTAGATCCTATTTCTAAACCAGATGCTTTGCTTTGTCTTTAGAGTTTTGTGCAGACATCAAACAAAAGGATGACTGAGGTGGTTTTGTTTCTATTGGTTGGCTTCCAAGAATTAGAGAGAAGTCAAACTGCAGGCTCTAGTCCTCTATGTAAGGAATTATGATGAGTGACAGAGAATGCTGGGGGAGATTTGCATGCTCACATAAATCCAGTACTACATAGTCTATCTAGATCCAGTATATACCAACATAGACTGTGTAGGTACAGTACCATATCTTAGTCTCATGAGTCACCTCTGTTTCTTTCTCATGCATCTATTCAGTGTCATTTCACCTTACCATATTTTTTGGTTTTTCTTCCTGTGGGTGCAGCTGCCCTAAATACCTTTACTGTTGCAAAATGATTGACATCTTGTGTGTGTGTGTGTGTGTGTGTGTGTGTGTGTGTGTGTGTGTGTTAACTGCTGAGAGTAATATCTGCTGTGTGGCCATGAGTCTTAAAGCCTTAGTGAACACCCTCCTAACAACCTTTCAATGGAGATCAGCATTCAAGATCTATTATAGTCACCTCATAAAAGTTAAATATATTTCCTAGGAACCTTAGCTAAATGAAGGGTAAAGCCAGAAAAAGAATTATTACCTCTACTTTAGCCTTTAGGCGATGTTGCAAGAAGAGACACCACATCACACAACTTCATAAATGTGAGGAACCTAATTAGAAAATTAATTCCCAATTATGCATACAGAATAAAGTCTGTTAAATGAGAAAGGGACCATAACAGAGAAAGGCAAAGGGGTATAGAAATTCTTCAAGCTGACAATACTAAGATTAAGATTAAGAGCCACTATTGCATGTGTGTGTATGGGGAGACCTTTCAAATTCATGTTTTGTTTTTCTGGCCTTGGGAACTTACATTTTTACTTAGAGGAGGTCAGCACATCTCAAAACTGTTTGAATGGACCATCTCTGAGAAAAACAGGGGCACAGAAACAACAAAGCTAAAATAAACTCACCAACATTTTCAACCATTCTTTCCACTAATTCACGATCTCAGTGCATGTATCCTTTACCTGTATGGCTCAAAGTCTGTTTGCAGAACTGTAAAATGTACATGCATAAGAATGCACATTGTATCTTTGAAATACTCTCTTGTTCAAGATGCTCTGATATAAATCTACTTCTTATAGAAGGACAGGGGATTCATATATAAGAGGGTCAGATATATTACAATTGCTTAGATACTTAATACATTGTTAGCTTCCTGAAGGTATCCAAAGACAGGCTGAGTAACTAACTGGCTTCCCTAAAAATAATTCATATCACTCCAAGGCACCAGTCACGTCGTGCCACCTCTTTAAATGGGTTTCACATGCAATTAAAATAAAAATATCATAATGGGCCATGGCATAAGAACAAAACACATTCTCAGAAGATTTTCTCCTGTGTGTGTGTGGGGGGGGTCGTTTACTGAGCACTGAAAATTATCTCTTTGTCAGCCCTGTGGCATGGTCACAATACAGGGGCCTCAGACTAGGGAAATGTGTTCATTAGGAGAATTGCATTACTACGCAAGGTGCCAGGTTGTGTTGCCTTGTTTGGAAGGGAAAAGAGAGTTGATTTCTCCAGCCACCACCTGCCCATCAAACCCCTGAGCAGTTTTTAGCCTTTCAGGTCATCTTGGGGGATGTTAGCTTGCATCAACAAAAGAAAGGGCAGGGAGTCTGACTCCAAACCCATTAATTTCATATTTAGACTCACAAATTAAGGGCAGGTTGCAAGAGGCATTCATAGAAATACCAAGTAGGAACTGCTAAGGGGAATGGGAATTTCGAATTAAGATTTAAGGATGGAGTCATCAAGTTGTATGGTCTTGTTGGTGTGAAAGCTGTTCAGCAATCTGATCCTAAAAGTCACCGTTTCCCTGTCAATGAGACCACGGGGACCTGAAGAGAGAAGGGATGTGGCACCCCAGGATGGTAGAACAAGGGGGCCCAAACCCGTGTTGCTGCAGACTGAGCCCATTTGCATGAGATACTCTGAAAGGGTGTCCTACAATTCCAGAGATCAAAGTACAGTCTGAGAACAGAGCCTGCAGACTGCTTCCTTGTCCCTCAATCCAATTCCAACCAGTAATTAGCTGATTCCCAACATCAAAAGGTGAGGCATCCCAGAGGAGTCAAAGCACATCAAAGCCTGTAGTGAGGGGTCCCTGTGCACCCCTTCCACCCTCCGCCCTCTTTCCCAGACATACACCCATCCCATCCGGCTGAGGCAAGAGAGGAGTCGCATTGCTTCTCACTAGGGACCAACATCAAACAGACTTCTAAATAACTTGATAGAGTTTGCAGACCCTGTTAGGAGGAAATGAGGAAGCTACAGGTACGTGACCATATGGCCCAGGCTTTCCAGCATGACCTAGGTTTCTAATAATCAATGCTCCTGCCCACATTGCTGAAATAGAGTCCAAAACATGGCCACCATGATCAACAAAACAGATATGCTAATATATGATACATGACAGCAAATGTTAATTCTCTTGCATGTTAACACATACTAGGATTTCTATTTTTTTTTCAGTTTATTTTGTATGTGTGTATTTTTTTATATTACATAAAAGGAAACTGCATGGTACCTTGGCTTTAAAAACTCACAAATATACAGAGTATTAGTTGGAGCCAGGTGTTGGGCACAAGCCAGATGCCAAAGCAAGTTAGTAACAGCCCAGAGACAGCCTTTTTCCACAGGGCCCGCCCTCAGTCATTTTAGTGTGACGTTATTAAATGCAATGGGTCCATTTGTCTCCCATGCTTTATTTGTTATTGAAACTTGCCTTCCGTAGCTTTCGGTACAGTCTTGTGCACATCCAAATACACCTTGAGAGATCGTGAGAGCTGCTCTTCACACAGAGAAAATCTGTAGCCAAAGCTATTACAGGCTTTGTGTCCCAGAATCCCTTTGAACCAGAACTTCAGGGTGACTTGCAGTCAAAATGTGTCGAATGGGGGTGATACAAGAGATAAACGAGAGGCCAAAGTCAGGACCGAACTTAGGCTTCTAAATTAGGAAGGATTCTGCCAGTATCTTGAGCTCAAAACATCTAAAACTGCACCTACAAGTACCCCCTACAGACAAGGGTCAGACTGTGGACACCTGAGGGCAGCTGGGCACCTCTCAGTTCCCTGTTCTGCGTCTGCCCATATGAACTCGGTCACAAATGCTGAATGAACATAGCATCTTCGTGTCGGAACCTTCTCCTTTTCTTACACTCCCTTTTTTTCCTGGTGCTCTTTTCATCAGCGGATCCATCTTTCACAACAGTCAACAGCTATTTTCTGGAATCTTTCACTGTGTTAGGGACTCATCCATTCTGTGAATGTCACTGCTTCTGGTTGATACCATGTTACTATACTAATTCATTCTTTAATACTGTTCTTGATACCAATACTTCTGGGCCTTGTGACTGGTTTCCTTCTACCAAACCATGTGACAGAGAAATTTGAAATATCTTTAAATTGCATCTGGTATCATTATGCCCTCTGTTCCTTGAATCCATGAGACCTCTACGCTGTTTATGAGACATAAGTAAACCATGGAGTGTATCTCAGACCCGTGATCTTATGCAGGTAATAAAGGGTGTCTTAATTGCTGACTTCTCTTCTTGGAGTTACAAATAACCTTTTTCATTACCTAGGTTTTGATACAAAACTTCAAAAAACTATGAGAGACATATTTGGATGGAGGTGAATTTCATCAGTATTCTTTTTATGTGCTATCTGGCTTGCCACAGTCCTTCCATTCTCAATTGTATGACTGATAATGAGGGTAGGATGTACTCCATGTTTAAACTTTGCAATCATGCTTTTTTTCTCATTGTATTTTCTCCTTGTTTTTAGGTCTCCATCACCATGCTGCACAGTTCACTCATTTATGTCATGTGCTTTTCTCCACTGTACACTTGAGTTTGTGTCTCTTAGTCTGTTCCCAAAGCAGAGCAGGCTAAACCCTAAAGAGACGGTAGCCTCAAAAGATTGAATAACAATTGTTTAATTGTTTAAAGTTCAACTTGATTTCTTAGGAACTATCTTTTTATATGTTTCCATTTCTCCTTTCTTTGAGCTTTTTAGAAGAAATAACCATACCTCCACAGCATTTAATAACATGTTCCAGAACTAAGCCAGCTTTTTGATAATGACCTACTGCACTGATACCATCAGAAAATAATAGCCAAGGATAATAACACAAACATTTTTCTGGAAAGAATAGCTATGAGGTGAAAGCCATTACTTGGAATGGATACAGGAAAGGACCTTTTTCTGTAATACATATATATATATTTACCTTTTGTTTTTCCTTTTACATATAGCCTCTTCTAGAATAACCTTTGTGAAAAGATAAAGATATCCAAGTTTAACTTTTTGACCTTTCTTGCCCCAAACTAACATGGATAACATACTATGAAGCACTTATTTGCTCGAGAGTCACCAAAGGGCTGTGCAAAGCATCCTTTAATAGTTTTGTTGTCTATTTCCTTTAATCCATTCTGTTTACAAAGAGAGAGAGAAACAGAAAGAAAGAAATCTGCTTTCTATTATTATACATGCCTGACAAAAGGAAAAGGGCCCACAAGTGTTCATTGTGGAGAGCATCAAAAACAAGATGCTGCAGAGCCTGAAGAGGGTGGGCTCCAGGTTGATTTACATTGATTTGAATGTTGCCTGATAAAGTTCCCTGTTGCTATTCAGCCTCCTTCCTGTTTGTTCCTGGTCCTCACCCATCCTACCTCCAATGTCTAAATACCACTTCTTCCTCATTGGCAGCATCTCTTTTTGTCCAACAGGTAATTTACATAGATTCCATTTCACTTTATCCATAAGGCAGTTAAGAGATGAGGAAATGAAAATTTGACTATGCTCAATAAAAAAGCAAGACAGTCTGCACTACGGTACCTGACTCTCCCTGGAAGCATTTTTGCTACTGCAGATCCACTCGAAGATCCTCTATGAAACCCTCTGGGTTTGCTGTATGTTCAAGACCCACTTAATACTTGGAGGGGTTTCCTATTCCCCAGGAGAAACAAGTTATACAACACTTGCTCTATTCAGAACACAACCTGAGAAAGTGAATAATCCCATGAGAAAAACACAAGCTGGGACCTCAGGTTGCAACGTGCATTTATGCTATACCAGGAATTTCATGTGGAACACCCTTTACTAAGCTGGTTTAATCTGTTTAGTTAATAAACTTTATATGGCCCATTTTTATGTAGTATGTGTACTGGAAGGTTTTTATATAATTTCTGAGACCATGGTGGCATGTGTTTCCTAAACATTTATGATACTCTACAATTCAACTCAAACAGAAACCCATTATGAAATTAAGTGGATCCAGGTGGATACTGTATTATGTGCTCCAAAAACCATGGGAAAATATTGACATGCTCTCTAATACAGTATTAAAATGTGAAGGTGAAAGAAATCAACCAAGCCATGAGATAGTGAACTAATTTACAATATGAGAAGTCATGAATGTTTTACTTATTTTCATATTTCTGCACCTATCTTATACTATGATAGTATTTTTGACCTCCATTATATCATTGAGTACATATTTGTATCAGGGTATATTTGAATGACCAATGAGTACTAGTATTGATTTTTTTCCCCTCCAGTCTCATTACACCTTTTTTTATGTTCATCATTCTGGGTTTGAAGTCTGCTGTGAAATTATTGTTTTAAAGGTGAAATATAGAATCCAAAAGCTGACCTAAAGTTTCATTTACAAGAAGAACAAATAAATGAGAAAGTGAAACCAAGCAAGTTAACAGGTGACATCCTGAGAACAAAACTCTACTCTGTATTAGAATCAGTCTTACTTGAAAGTGTTTATCTTTGGTTTTCAGGATAAGCCAAGGAATAGGCTTTAAAAAAAACCAACAAAAACTTCATAGCTGTTAGATCCATACTGTATAGAGATGAGCTACTAATACACGTCAAATCATAAAGGAACCACTAGAATAATCAGGCCAGGCAGAAGAAAGCACACGAGACACTTCTTTTACAGTATATTGGCAGCAAATATGCAGTGTAGGAAACATTACAGAGACAGAAACTAGACATCAACGCCAACAGCTGAGTATGAGAATATGTCTTAGCTAAAAAGTGGCAAGAAGAATCCTACTATAAAAGTTGCTAAAATACATTCATTGTACCCTCTCATGAGCTAATTCATGCTATATAAAATAGACCTCAATAAAGCTCTGGAAAAGAAAACTCATAAAACATGATTAATCTGACTCATAAGACATGATTAATCTGAAAGTAACCCAGGGCACTCTGTTTACAGGAGAAGCTTTGTGCTGTGGTCTCATCACAGGTCATATCCCACTCTACAGTGAGACAGTGGACATCCTCTGTGCAACTCCATTGCTCCGGTCTATCCACCGAGCTCCGCTGCCTGTAAGAATGTGGGATTTCCTTGAAGAGACAGGTTCTAACACCCTCCTCTGTAGAAGAGGTCACTATCCTTAGAATGAGCCTCCTCCTCACATAATGGATCCATGCCACACACTGTGCAGCAGACCTGACACCCACAAACTCAATGTGCAAACTCTCATGACTTCAATGAGATTATCCTTGGATCGCTTCTTTGAATTCACTGAGTCTTGTCATGCATTATACTTCCTCCACTGAACACTGCTGTATGCCCAATCTTCTTACAGTTCTATTATGTTTCTTTTGTATTAAACGTTTTGATATTTAAGCTCTGCTCTGATATTTGGACCAACTTCATAAGTATGATAATCACCATTTTTTTTTATTTTATAAAGGCAATGAAGCCAGATTGCATAAAAGCATACAGCAGACTCAATTTAACAGGTATATATATATATGCAAGAATTAGGAAAAGTAGGAGCTAAAATAATATATTTTTATGTCTTTGGGCTAGCTTCTTATGTAGGTAGCCAGTTATGTGCAGAGGCCTCCTTAGAGAAGAGGTTATTTTGTATACCACATCTCCATTGACATTCTTCTGTATTTTGAGTTTATATCAGACATTTCACATTCAGTGTCCTTATTGATTACTCAGCACCTGAGATTTTGGAAATATGTGAGCATATCCAAACATAAAAAGAATAGAGTAAAAAAAGGCTTATCTGGTATTTTTCCTCTAAAGTAGGGAAAGGGGAAGAAGAGGGAAAATAATCATTTCTGTGCTAGGAATAGCAGTACACTAATGAGTATTTTAAACCTCATTTTTCTTTGAATCTGTGGATTGTGACCCCAGATGGGGTAATGCACACACTATGAAGGGGCTGCAGAAAAATATTCTGTCAAAGGGTTTCTCAAACACACAAAGAACAAAACAATTAAAACTAGAATGTGAAATGAACTCAAGGTGTCTTTTGGCAGATTTCATCCTTATTTCATCCCATGACTTAACTGTTCATTTGGTTCCAGTCAAAATGTATGCCCTCATGCTACACAATGCCAATGGACGTTGCCTGAAATACTTCAGGCTCAGATCTGAGATTTTTGTGTGTTAGGAGTCACAGTGTTCTTACAGAAACAATGGTTCACAGAAAGCAAAGACTTTAATGTTTTCCTATTGTCATTCCTTAGAATGTATCAAATTAGTAGACCTTTGGGTTGTTTAGTGTTACAATATTCATTTTTAAATGACTGAGTTGTTGGCTAGTGTTTCATAAAAAAGAATCATTCATTGAAATTTGGTTTGGGATTAGAACAGTTTCTCGCAATTTCTGAAAAGGCCCCTCCATGCTTCTACTGTTTGGTGCTGTGTATGTGAAGAGGCATTTTATGTATTGACAATTATTAACTCAAAATATTGATCAACTCTGAAAAACACTGAAGATGATATATGTCTTTCAGTATCAGATATTCAGCCAAGATTTAATTCTTTATGTAAAATAAGCATATCTATCTCATTAGTATGTAAATTTGCTTTCATCTTTAATAAATGACAAAATTATATGCCTGCCAAAGAGTTGCTTTAGTTTCTTTATTATTTATTATCATTAAATATTTGATCTGTACACTTGTTTTATATGCCTATGTACCTGGGGTCTCATAAGCATCTCTCAGGCGAAGAAGTTATAAGTGGAAATGCTTTTGGAGCTCTATTTTCAAGGTAAGATTTGCTTTTGCCTGTGTAACAATTCTTGGGAGCAGACATTTCCATTTCCTTTACCCTGGTACGAAGCTGAAGAAAGTTGACTAACTAGCCTGGGTTTGCTAACCGAAGGTGAAAGCAGACCATGGACTCTCCTTCCTGTTTGTTTCATGGTTAAAATAGGATTTGGTGTTTGATAACTTTTGTCATCTTAGGAAGTTTCAGCAAATCTTTACAGACATCATTCTGTTCTCTCCTTGATTGTGAAGAATTACTTGAGACATGAACACCAACAATTCTGGGAGAAAGACCAAGGCAATATCTGTTTTCTTTAATTGGATAATCTTGCAATTGACATGCTCGTGGGACTATCTATCTGAGCAGAATATTTGAACTTGTCTGGGCTTCCTTTTCCCCTTTTGCAGTCAGTTGTGATAGCCAGGTGATTAAATATTTTTCTTCTATTTATTATGGATAACTATAACTATTTTTTGTAGTTTACTGGGTCCATTATTGAACTACACAGACAGCATATTTGGTGTACCTTGAACTTTAAGCTTTGCAATATTTTAACTCCTATCTATGTTTTATATAAGATAATAAAAATTCATATGGGTTAAGTAGCTTGTCTTTGTTACTGGAAAGCATCATGTTTGATATGATTTAGACTGTTACAAACCTTAAATATCTTTCAATTTTATAATTAAAAACAACATTCATGCAAATACAACATTCAGGCAGCTGAAAATTGAAGTTGGTAGAGTAGTGGCCAGGGCTGGAAAGTTGATTAATTTTACTAGGTCTGATTTAACAAGACATTAATTTGTTGGGAAATCATGAATCTAAACAGAATTCAGATGACTTGTGTCTCAAATGGGAAGTAGACAGAAGCACTGAGATTCTCTTCTGTACTAGTATATCTAACTGTTAATTGGGCAGGTAGTGATGAATAATTTATAATTCAAGGCTGGTGATGGTCCAGCAAGCAAGAGTACTTATGAAAGCTCAAGGACCTGGGTTCATAGCCCTAGAACTGACATCGAAAGCTGTCTGAGGTTGTACTCATGCCGGTCTGTAACCTTAGCAGTAGGGATCAGGTGTGAATGGAGACAGGAGGATATCTGGGGCTTGTTGGCTGCCATCCTAGATCCAGTTTCAATGACAGATCGATGGTCTCAAATGAATAAGGTATAAAATGAAAGAGTAGGCCACCTGTGTCCTAATATATGTCATACACACCAAACAAACACATACACATCACATACCACACACACTCTCTCACACACACAGACACAGACACACACACACACCACCACCACCACCACCACCACAGAGTTTAGATCACTTGTCATTGTTTTTAGACATGGAAAACATGAGCAATACACATGCCATGAAATTCTGACGTATCATGAGAGTGAGATTCTAGGTATAAGAAAGGAGAGCAAACAACCGACTAGCTCATTCCAAAAGTGATGTTATAATACAATACATTCTTTTGATATTAAGGAGCATGGCTAGGTTAAGCATGTACAGTCCTTAAAAATCAAAGTTTTCCCCAATGGAGGAACATCTGATTGTACCCTACAATGGCCAAAGTAAACCAGAGACAGTGAGAGGGAGAGTAGAGTATTAAATGGGGTACAAGGCCTCTTGGCATGACCTGGCTCTTCTCATGTGAGAAGTTGGATGATGGTTAGTACTCTGTAAATAAACAGTTGTACTTAACATCAGAACTGTACCAGGAGCTCATCACATAAGACTGTGAGAATTTGAAGTCTTCAAGACACAGAAAAGCCACCTTGATTCAGACTAAGATGACTCAATGATCCTATGGGAAGTGAATATGTGTACAAAAATGAGAGTAAACACCTGTAAACCAATCTTAAAAATTATGACCTTTAAATGAATGTTTTCCCTAGTTTACTTAGCATATGAATGAGAAAAATAGAAATCAAAACACCAGCCAAAATTGTGTCTTCGCCATTGATACTTTAAGGATATTATTACTAAGCATTATAAACATGGGCAGCTCAAATAATAATTAGGGGAAAAAAATCATATGGAAATTGCTAACAAACTCATTAGAGTGTGCTTAATTATTGCAGAGAAGAGCTAGCAAGAGGATTGGAGCTTAAGGAGTAAGTCTGTTTGCACATGGATTGATATGCTTGTATGGTAATTACTCACAGCTGTTGGACTTTCTGAGTTTATTAGAAACTTAATTCCAAAACTTTGATGCTGAAAAGATTCTCTAAGACAGAAGTGCCAGCACTGTGCAAGTAATGGTAACATGGAGCATTCCCCCAGCAATCTGTTTGGTGACAACTTCCACAGTAACTACAGATCCCCTCATTATACATAATGAAGTGGATCTGCTCACTTTTGATTTCCACACGGTTTGCACAAAGAGCGAAGCCTCCTGATTGAAACCGTTCAAGCCCTGTGATGAGACATTGCAAGTAATATGTATCCCAATTACGAAACCATCTCAGAAAACAGGCTTGATGCCTGATGTATTCATTTGAAAGCAATTCTTGGCTAAATTGATCTTTAAATAATCTATCTATATGCCTGCTAATTTAATAGATCAACTGACGTCAGGAGAAGACAGAAGTGCTTGTTCTATCCTTCACACTCTGTCTCAGAAATGACAACTGATTCTTCTTGGTGATTCATTTAGTATACTATATAAATTAGAAGAAATATACAGTGTGCCTGAAATACAGCTGGAGTTTTGCCTAATAGGTTTTTTTTTCTTACTCACCATCAATCTGAAAATTTAATACTGTGTCTGAATCAGTAATTTTGATCTGTCTAGTTTTTGTTCTGAGAAACTATTGGCTTCTATCCTGTCTTAGGATGTTTCTGGTGTCAGTGAAGTGATTATTTGTGCTATGTGACATCTTCTATTGTTATCATTTTCAGATCTTTTGATAAGTTCCAAGATTATCTAATAAGTTCAACTTAATAAAAAACAATAGCAGGCAGAGGCAATTGCTATCATAGTTGATGAAGTTTTCAGTGTGCATATGTAACTGTTCTGTCCATATAGAGGAAACCTCAACATTTTGTGCTCTATGATTTTTATTCTTGTTGCCATAGAAGCTGTACCCCAGACTTTCAATTCTCTCATTTCTGTCTCACTAGATATCATGTCTACAAGCATTTCATTACTTTTCCTTGCAGTGCACCTACCCTTCAAGGACCACATCGATATCTTTATGAAAAGGCTTGTCTTACACCATCCCAGGCAAAACCTATATAAAGGTTTGATATATATTATATATAATATATGTATATATTATATATTGATTTATATATATGAATATATAATCAAAACCTCTATGCTTAATACTAGTATATTATTTCTTGTCAATTTAAATGCTAGTAGCAGTAGTGACATAGTGATAACAAGAATATTGTTTTAATTACTATGAAGCACTCTTCCGAGTTCTTCATGTCTTTTCTTCTTATTTATTACTACAGAATTCCTATGACATAGGTGATTTTATTTTCCCCACTATGCACATGAGTGACAGAGACAATGAAAGAACCAACAGGTAGTCCGGTTAGATGTTAAGAGATCTAATCCTGACTTTCAACCCAGATAATGTAACTTGTGAGTTTACTCTTGTAGGATAACTGAAAGCAGCAGAGAGAATACAAAGTGCCTAGCACAGCGTCTCAAACATAGTCTAAGTTATTATTGTATTGTCCTGTGCAATCCAGTATTTATAAAGCAAGCTACAGGAAATGATTAATAAATATCAAATGTCAATCTATCCTTCTAGACTGAAACTGTGTTAAGTGAGAATTTCTAAGTTTTCTGAATGTGTCTGCACCCATATACATGATTGTGGTGCAAAATGAATGTTCAGTAAACACACAGCAAGTGAATGAATGAATAAATGAATGAACAAAGTAATCCATGGCTTTTGGATGGGCTTTTTTCCTCTCCCCAATGGTTCCCAGGGGACCAGAGTTAAATCCTCCCCAAATCAGATAAATATTAAGCCACTGAAGCATGGATTAAATCAACCTTTCCACTTCCATTTCAATGAATTATTATTTAAAGTAAAGCTCACAAAGCAATATTTTAAAAAGTCTACATCCTGAAGTAAAACATGGAAATTATCTGATTAATGCAGATAGCCACTCACCAATTTATATTCTTGAACTCAAGAGAATCATTTAGCTAATTGTATAGGTGATTATTATGCTTTACACAGAAGTGTGGATCATGCATTTGGAATTGTTAAATTGCATATCCAAAAGAATCCTCTGAAATCTAATTATTGTATACTTAGAAATTCCCATAATCAGCTAAAAGAGTTTTTTTATTTCTTTAAAGACAAAAAGCTTTAAACACATGGAAATCCTCTACTGAGAAGGTGAATTCAATATTTAAAAAATAGTTAAGTTGACTTTTTAACAAGTAGGTCAAAATATACATCCAAGTTATATGAACATGTACATAAGATCCTCCCTATTTACCCATTTGCCAAGTGTATAAAACTAGGTATGTCATTGTAAAAATAGTATTTTTATATAAGGAAAATTATAACGTTACAGAGAATGTTTTTAAAATCCTTCTTATCTTATGTCCTGTATATGAATGTTTTAGTTGCACGTACATATAGACATTGTGTGCATTCTTGCTGCCTGCAGATTCTGGAAGAGAGGATTGGATCCCCTGGAACTGGAGTTACATCTGTGAACCACCATATGGGTGCTGGAAACTGAACCTGGGTCTTCTAAAAGACCAATAAGTGCTCTAAACTGATAAACCATATTTCTAGCTCAGTTAGAGAACATTTAGGAAGAAACTGTTGATATAAATTTGGAGTTTGATCAGCGGCTGAAACCATGAGTGTTGTGACAGGTGACTGGTTCAGTTTTGTAAATGTTACCTCTTTGAGTTTGGTCTGATGAGAATACAGATACACTGTTGAGAATGTCAGAGAACACTTATAAAAAAAGAGAGACAGAGAAATTGAGATGCACATATATATACACATTTATAGAAAGAGAGAGAGTCAGAGAGAGAGAGGGAGAGGCAAAGAGACACTCAGAGAGATGGAGAGACAGAGAGAAGGAGAAGAGAAAGTAGTGTTTGTTTTCCTTGGGGGGGACCTTATGTACGTGTTACCTTTCTATGTCTGTTGCCATTTATGGGAAAAATAGATTGTAAGGTAGAAAAAATTTACTTGGACTCACAGTTTTAGAGGTCTCAGACTATACATGATGAGCTGCCTCATTGATATTGAGCCTATGATGAGGCAGAACATCATGGTGTGAGTATGTGGCAGAGAAAATACCTACCTTCTTGGTTATTAGAAGGCAGAGAAAAGAAGGAAGGGACCAGGGTACCAACAGTCCCACAGGGCCATGCCTCTAGAGACCCAACTTCCTCCTACTTGATTCTATCTCATAAAACTCATAGCACTTCCCAGTAGCCTCTGAGGGTGGGGACTAAGAGCTCATTGTTAAAATACAAATTGTATTTAGGTGGTAGATGGTTCAAAATTACAAAAAAATCTACAATTTCATAGGCTAATTAACACACATGCCATTTTACCAGGATGTGAAAAATCAAGTGACAAGAAAATTCATTCTTCACTGGCACACATTTGAGCCACAGTACTCTCCACAGTAAGAATAATACTTAAGATTACAGAGCTGCTTAGTTGGGGCTTCACTATGCCAAGTTCTCATAACACAGTGACAAGACAGATGCTTGACCACAGACTCCCTGGTGGAAGTCAATGAGTACATCTTTAAGTGATGCTCATCAGATTCCCCCTTTGAATACTCATCTTCATTATTTCAGACAAAAGGTAAGCTTTCCAGGACAAATGAACATTTGGGAGAGGCTTATAATGTATTGACGGGTTAATAGTTGTTTCCTGGCTGGGAACATTAGAAGGTTTAGGTGGATTCCTTAAACTTAAACACGTGGCTAAAAATGTTGTTTCCAGAGCCATCACTTTTGTTTATGAAGTTGATGATGCAGAGGGAACACTGGAACATGAATCAAAATATTGAATCCTATCACAGGTGTTAGTTTCTTCTAAAAAGCTAAGTGATCTTGACCAAGTCATTGAACTTTTCTCTGTCTCCTTTAAAAGAAAACAGTCAAATTCCTCAGATGTTTATGGAGCACACTCTGCAGGCTGGGTAGAATAAAAATCTTGAGGTGAATAAGCAATCCAAGTTCTTGGAGTACAAACATTGACTCCAAGAAGAGAACTGAGAACTTCATGGCTGTTTGCCCTAACATTACAGATAGCTGACATCTAGTTATCAGCAGTCCATGTGAAATATCAATAGAACTCCTATATAAGCTTCCTGCAGTTATACTGGAGTTCAGTCATTCCCAAATATGTATGACAAACAAAATTAAGCCCATCTCCCCCAATTTCCAAGCATGTTGAATCCTTCAGTCACTTTTTTTGCTCTGTAGTCTCCTATCCCATCCATTTATTTTATGTTTCAGTTAATCTGAAACACAAACCTGTTTCCAAGCTTAAGTTTTGCAGCAAATAACATATAGAGGAAGAGGAATGACATCTGCAAAGCCCATGGAATTTACAATATGGAAACCAAGCTATCCTTCAAGGAAGTGCCTGACTATCCCTGATAACCAAAGAACTGCACAAGGATCTACCATGGTTTTTAGAGGCATTTCCAGTTAGTCTTCCACAGATTAACCAAACCTCTCTTTAGTAGAATTGTACATACAAAAAGGGGAATTGATGACTAATGTGGCCACAAAAATTAAGGAAAATGAAGAAGAGAAAGGAAAAGAGGAAGGGACGGAGAGAGGGAAGAAAGAGTCTGGTAGCTTATGCTTCTGGGAGCTAAGCTGAAGTATACCTAAGGATGGCTAGATGCATCTTCATAATTTCACTTCTGCTTTAGAAAGGTCCCTGAAGTTAATGCTGTCAGGAACGTCCAGCGAAACACTACTGGATGTTGTGAAGAAAATATATCTGGATTAAAAACACTGGCTATGTGTTTTTAAGAATATTTTGACTGACTTGCTTCCATCACCCCTGAATGTATTCTAACAACTTTCCTCTCCAAAGTTGCACTCATTTTTTAAGGCCTAATTCAAATCTTTTAAGTTTTTCCCCAGAGACTTCTAGCAACTATCCTAGTCCAAATCGTTTCTCTTTTTCAGAACTTTTTTAACTTATAAATGTTGCCAAGTTCATCTCCTTAACCTGAAAGGAATGTTAGCCAAGAGGTATTGAAGACATGTCTACTAAATCTACACATCCTCAGTCACTCAGAGGAGCCACCTAGCCTCTGCCTTTTATTCAACTGTATTTACAAAGTGAGTGACATCCCCAGTATGAATCTCTACCCTCTGACTTGTGTCACTACATAGATGTATCACCAAAACTTCAAACTCAAAATATCTAAAATTAAGTTTTATTTTCTCTTAGATTTGCTCTTCACTGATATTTTTATTATATAACCTGGAAGCCTTGCACACATCCTCAATTTCTCCCTCCACTAGCTCTTCTATAAACTCGGTCAACTGTATTTCAGAAAATGATACAAGATAATGAAAGAAAATCCCATTTCATGGCAGTAAAATATGTTTGTCAAGTCACATGAACTCTCCATTTTCAATTTTTGTCAATGTGACTCAGGGTAGGGCATTTTCCTTTATGGAGTATTTTCAGAGAAAAATAAGTTGACTAAAACAACCAGATGGTGCCTGTTTGTAAGAAGATCTTGTGTTGGATGCTTATACCATTGTATATGTATGCCAGTCACCTGTTCTAGAGCAGGCCACAGTTCAAGCAAAATAAATAAAGGAGCTCCTTTAGAATTTAATGGTAAAAAGCTTAATCACTTCAGAACTCATCATCGATTTATTTCTCTCAACTGGGTAGATTTAAATATGGCTCCTGTGGCTGCCTTACAAAAATTCATTAAAGAGCCAATTCAATATGGAGTGCTGAGTAGATTTATTGATTTTTTTACTCCAGTGTCATTTGGCATTTTATTACGTGTATATGTATTCATATATTTTGTAGTAGGACAATTTATTACGTAGAATATAGAACAATTTTCTCTAAGAACTTTCTCTAGCACAATGGACCCAGGGTGCTTTGTCCCACAGATTCCACCCAAATCAGTGGACCAAAGATGTTTTCTGGGCTAAAGATCTTCATTTCTCACACTTCTGGGCAGGAAGTCACTGGAGACTGCTTGACCAGGTGCATCTTAATGATAAAGAGGCTGGTTAGTGAAACTCTAGATATAGCATTTGAAACCCCTACTTGATCATTGCCTCTATAAGTTGACAGAATTAGACTTATTTGTAGTCATTGCTTTTGGCCAGTGGACACACCGGCAAGGTCAGAAAGGATTTCTTTGATTATATTCTGTCTGCTCAACCTCATTGTATGTGCTAAGGTGTTGAGCAATGATGGTTCAGTTCCCAACCTAACAGTGTTCACCATCAAGAGAGGGGTTGACATATAATCAGTCATATTCATAGTACACAGTCCAGGTAGGTAAGGAAAGGCCAGAGTGTATATAAAAGTAGATGGCAGATGTCCTGCCATGGGTGGGCTTGAGGAATTTAGGCGAGGGAAGAAGTTTCTAAAGAATGAAATTTTAAAATGACTAATTTGAATTTAATAAGCAAAGGCCAAAATGGAAGGCATCCCTAGGGAAAGTGAGATGAAGTTAAAAGAAGTGAAGTTGTAAGTAGTCAATGAAAGCTCCTTTCTAGAGGTGTCTACTGGAGAGGAGGATCATCATGTCCATCATTTCCTCTTGCTCTTTACCCTTGAGCCATGTCCAGTTTTTGTCTTTGTACACATCTAGCAGGTTCTATCTTAGGAACTCAGCCATAATTTACTTTCTCTTCCTGGAACAAACCAGGTCTTTCCACAGCTGCACCTTCTTAATGCTTAAGCCATAGCTCAAATGTCACAATTCAGGAAATCTTCCCTTGATCATTTTCTACTACACAGCCCTGACTTCTCTGACTCATCTTTATATGCTGAACCACTATCTGAAGTCATGATGATTCTTCCCAGATTCCTTACTATTTTCCCCAAGTATAATATGCAGGCTACAAGAGGGCAGGGATCAAATCTGTCTTCAGTCCCCAACTCTTGCAGCAGTGTGTAGTATACAGAGAACCCTCAATGAATAACTAATGAATGCATAGATGAATATATAACAACCACAAGTACTGCCATAGAAGAGCAATATCTGCCAGGGATCCAAACCCTGTTGGCTACATATGGGCACCAGGGAGCACTTTCCTAGGTAAACCGAAAATAAATCAATTTTCTTCATATTTTTGCCTCAGGTGACAATTTCCCACTCTGGGGTTTTCCCAACAGAACAAAGCTACTCACTGATACAGCTCCATGTATCTCTGCCTTGCTAATTCCCCTTCCGGGTAGCAACAATTCCTAATGTTGCATTCTTAGAATGAATATTGTTCCAGTTTGGTCTCAAGCATGTTATACATAGTAATTGTATTTTAAAAAAATAAGCATGCCAGAAAATGTGAAGATTCAATTGGAGACTGGTGGTTTCTGAAAGGATCACATATTGCTGATCTCTGACATTGCCCAATGTGCACTGTCTTATTTGTTCTCTCTTCTGTCTACTTTTCTCTCAATAGGGACTGAATAACAACAAGATACAACAAGTAATGCCTTTCTGGGTGATTATAACACACCCTGGGTGGTGACATAAGGCATAAGGAGTACAATAATCCCCCCCAAATTTCAGAGAATTTTGTGGGTTTAATGTCATTGTCTACATAACGGAGAGAGATCCAGCTGTGTGTGTTTACTGGACACTACAAAGGTGAGTGTGGAATGTTATTATCACCCCATCAGTAAGTCTAGAGAGTGTTCTGAGTTTGAAAAATACCGTCCTGGTTTATGTTCTAGTGTGAAGTCAATTCATGTACTTTCTCAGTCCTGGATTTCCTATGATTTATTTAAACTATTTTGGTCAACAGAGATTGTGATGTGAAAATAATAAATTGAGAAATACATCCCAACAATGCAGTGTGCATAAGATTTAGGTGCCCAGGGTTTTATAGGCATCAAATTAAATATTAATACTTAACATTTATGGGGCCGTTAGAATCTGCCAGGGACTTTAACATGAGCTAGTTCATTTAATCTTCAGAAGAACACTAGGAGGGAATTGTACCAAATTCCTCATCTCCTCATCTTATGGATGAGGAAACTGAGGCTGTAGCAATAAGGTTGCACACCTGAAGTTACACACTAGAAAGGACCAAACTAGTCTTTTAAACTAAGTTGTCTCTGTCTTGTAGTACTCAGAATTTTAACACTGAATCCATTTGCTTGGCTCAACATCTAATTTTAGCACTTCAATGCTCTGACTTTGGATCTCTAGTCCTCACTTTCTGAATGTGGAAAATGATGTTGATAATTATAGGATTTACTTCATTGACTGTTTGGGGTGGGGTTAATATAGCAGAGTGCTAGGTTCATGATAGACTAGTACTTAATGAATGGTGATAATTACCTATTGTTATCACTTCATATGCAGCTCAATTAACATTTCAACTAGATAAGATTTAAAGGCACAGACTTCTTTTGGATGGTTACTCATATATTTTGGAGACAATACAAGGAACACAAATTAAGAATATATCAGTAAAGATACAAATGGTCAGCTATGGAATATTAGTAATGATAATATGGTTCTAAAGACTTTCTGTGTCCCTCTTCTGAAAACTACGTCCTGTTTACAAAATAACCCTAGTCCCCAAAAGTAATTTTTAAATGTCATATAACAAGCATAAATTAAATGCAGGGCAATTTGCAAATAGCCTACATTCTCTATTATACCTCCTTGTATTATGGGCACTTCTTCTCACTGTATAGAACAGAAAAGTATGTGTGTATGTCAGAAACTATGGGAAAGGGAAAAAAAGGACCATCCTAGAAAGGAGAAGGGACTGCTTGGTAACTATGGTAGACTATCAGAAGACAAAATGTCATCACAGAAAAAGAATCCCAGATGGTGAGCAAAGTGGGAGTGGGTATACAAGAATTACCATTTTAATATTTTAAATGTAAAGGAAAAGTAGACAGGGTCTTTAAAAGACTTTTAACATAGCACTGTAGATAAAGGACAAGTACCTCTGGAAATAATCCTCTTAAAAGGGAGAGGAAATATCTTAGAATCTTTCTCTAGAAAGCCCAAGAAAAAGAGGAACAGAAACCTGTGTACATCAATAGGAATAATAACCTGAAAACAATAAATGCAGGTGAGTTACTTCAGAATCAGAGACTGGAGCAGCCTTCTGAGGTCTAAAGATGTTGGGAAACTGTTTCCCATGCGTGGGAACAGATGTGTGGCATGTGAAAAGTGACCTCTGAAGCAATGCTGGCCAGCACTATATATAAGGCAAGACTGTTTTCATCTCTGTTTGCATGTTACTTACAGAAATAATGGCCTTCTTAGTTTATTCAAAGATAATGTGGCTCCCTCTAGGTGTGACTAGAAAATTTAAGATAGTAGGAGCAGAGTTGGAACATGTATAAGCTTCCATCTTATGGAATTAAAGGTTCTTATCTGTACACATTTCCTCGGGGCTTCAATTATATATTTTATGTGTCTTGAGAACTTGGGAAGATGGCGATCAGAACTACCTCCTGTCTCTTCTCCTAATCATAACATCAGCAGGTAAGCAGCATCATCTTGCATTGGAAATAAGAGCTTCTCTTCTCTCTTTTTAAGGAAACTTATAGACTGAATTATCAGAGCCCAGATGAAATCCAGTTAATAGCTGAAATTGCTGTTTTCTTTAGCGAGTTGCCTTATCTCTTTTTAACAAGCCTTACTTACTAGGGTAATTGCACTGAATTCAATCCATTATCTATGGATTAATTCATTAGGGTGGCTTAAACTTTGGGAAAATGGATGGGTTTTAACAGTCCGCCCCTCAATTCCACAAATTGACACTGTAAAACAAGTCTGTGCCATTTTTATGGAGGCTCCAATTCATGAAATAAAAATCAATGCCAGCATTTCCTTCTATGTCCTATGCCATCCTTATGCTCCTTAGTTTCTCTGCAAGCCTTTTGGTAGAAGGGCAATCTAATCAGAGAGAGAGTCATTGTCTTTTGGAAATTGTGAACAATGCATTTCTGGGCCAGTAGCCTTACCATTGTGGCAGCCCCTAGTGCAATAGTTCTCAGCCTTTCTAATGCTGCCACCTTTTAATAACAATTCCTCATCCTGTGACCCCAACCATAAAATGATTTTTGTTGCTACTTCCTGACTGTAATTTTGCTACTGTTATGAACTATAATGTAAACATCTGTGCTTTCAGATGGTCTTACACAACTCCTGTGAAAGTGCCCCTCAACCCCCAGGTTGAGAACCTCTGCCCTAGAGTTTGTGCCTTTGGAGATGGAAATCTTCTGCCCAAGCAATCTGTCTTTGTCAGTCAAGGGAATCATTCGGGAAAGTGCTGAGAACCCTGAACCCTTTTTGAGGGTACTGATGGGACCATAAATGATTCTGCCTTTGTTTGATGTTATCCTCTTTCACTTGTAGGCAGTGGGCAGATTAGATGATGCTCTGTAGTGGTTGTGAAACACTGCTTTCACTGCTCTATCAGAACTGCCTGGGGCTTTAAATCGCAACAATTCTCAGGAACCCATTCCTTAGAATTACGATTTAGTAGATCTGGGCTCATGCCCAGACATCATTTTTTTTAAGCTTCAGGTGAGTCATATACAAAACTCAGGTTTATAAGCTACAAACAGAGTCATGTTTCTGTTTCTATTTAAAAAGAGCCACTTAACCAAATGAACAGAGAGGATTGGAGCTGCTTCCTATACAACACCAATCAATGGGTTTAAGTTTATTAAGTAGAACCATTAATCTGAGAAGTCATGATTGAAACATGGCATGGAAATCAGTGAGTTATTGCCCAGCCTGACCTCCTACCATGTGCCAAAGAACCTTGCTTCCTATAGTGCCATTGGGATACCACTTGAAACAAAGTTACAAAGATTAACAACAACCTCAAGTTTTGAAAAATGTGGTTATTATAAAGAATTGTGAAGTTATATCTAAGCTTCACACCAAAGACAGTCTTTTAAGTGTTGGATGAACTCAGTGACTGTGTCCTGAGGAGCAAAACATGGCAGAAATAGTAGATCCTCAGCTGCATCACAACAAGATCCCAACTTCTTCTAAGACGGGAGAACAAGCTGTCATTCCACAAGAATCTTAATGCAATTTTAACTAAATCACCCAGGGAAGACATATATCTGTACCAGTGTCTGAGTTCATTTTTGCTTTTGAAACACAATCCCAAAGACTCAGTGTTTTTGACATTTTCAGAGATACAGAATTTGAAGATCAGGGACCATATCTGATGAGGACCTTTATACTCATTGTTTCACGGAAGGAGCAAGGCCAAAAGTGTGTGTGTGACAGAGGGAACAATAGGGGACTAAGCTTTCTTTTATAGCAATTAGTTCTGGTGATAACTAACCCAGCACTGTGATAAGTGCATTAACTGATTCCTTAGTAAAGCCCTCCTAATCTAATCACCTCTCAGGAACCCAACTTCTCAACATTGCTGTTTGGAATATTCATTTTTTAACACATAAACTTTAGGGAACATAGTCAATCAAACCACAGTACCCAATAAAGATTTCTGTTGATTGATGCTGGACAGACATCTTGGTTGTAACCTCATGAACTAGTACTACCCAATTGATCCATTTCCAAATTCCTGTCGCACAAAATTAAACATGTGCATTTTGAAATGCTTATGTTGCTTTAAACCATGAGGTTTAAGGTAATTTATTAGAAAGCAATAGATAAGTGATGCACTTGGGAAGACTTTCTTTATCCAGTGCAGGGTTATTTCAACCTCTACCTTTGTTTATTCCTTATCTGAGGTACACAGGCACATGGGATTATCACACAAATCAGTAAATATTTCATAACTTGCAAGCATTGCTGTGAGTATAGTCTCTAAAATCCTTGATAAGTAATGTTTAAATAATAGCATTTTGGATGGCTCCAGTGACATGCTATGTGTTAATAAAAGAATTAAGGTTAACATGGACTAAAGAGTAAATGTGAATGGTAGGGGAGACTACAACCAGAAAGTAATCCTGTATTGTATAAAACCACACCACAGGGCATGGAATTAAATGAATTGCTAATAATAAGAAATTGTAGTAGATACAAAATCAACTTAGTCATCATTTCTGACTTTTCAAAGAACAAATTTGAAGCAGCAGAGGTAAGGACTATCATGCAGCTGATGAAAGAGCAGGACACAAGTTGGAACCCATAGTCTCTGGAAAGGTGGTATTTCACAGTACTTTATGATTCAAGGAAGTGGTTTGCTGAACAAGGCCTCAAGGAATAGAAATAAGCAAGGGAAAAGTGAGGACCCAGTAAAGATGGTAGGCAGCTTCTGTAGGAATCAAGATAGGTGAAATACAAGAAGCACCCAATTTATAGCTCTATTATGTTCTATGGGTGCAGATAAATACCGCAGCTAAGTGTTTAGTAAGCAAATTATCAAATATATGCTGTCATTCCCAGAATGTCTGTTGGTGATGAATTCCGAAGCAAAACAGCACTATCAGCTCTTGTCCAAGAAAAGTTTCTAAATCCTGCAGCCTTTACTGAGGGACCAAAAATACTGAAGACTCAGAAAGTGCTTCTCAACTTTATGAATAACATGTATCAGGAGTTCTGTCTTGGGGAGGTTAAGAGGTGCTACTCAAGACTTATGGCACAGACTGGCCAGTAGCAGATGAAAATCACTTTGCTCTTAAATAATTATTGACATCTCCCAGAGGTCAATTTAGCTAGACTAATTGGGGGAGGGGGCCGAAATCAAAATAAGGCAAAAATCTTCTGTACTTACACACACACACACACACACACACACACACACACACACACACACACACCATACATTCACCACATACATACATACACACCTAACATGCAATGAAATTCCATACATCCAACATCATCACGCAACACACATAGCCTAACACTTCAAACATTACCAACATATACACAACCAACATGCATCTGTAAAAATATACTCCCTCCCCAAATCAAACAAACTTAACAGAGACATGGCAGAAGAAATGATGTAGGTATTGCACACAAATATTATCCTTTGGGGCCCCTGTAAGCATGAACATCCAGGTTAAGGCAGGAGTGAGTATCTTGGAGTTACCCAAATTCAAGAATTACAAAGAAATCATGTGCCAGCTACTCAAAATCTTGTTGGCCATGAAGTAACCTGCAGGAAGACAGACCTAAATAACATTAGTTAGCTATCCTAAGCATAATATTAAGAAGGGAAGTGGAATTGCCCAGGCTAAATTGTTTGAAAGTAGAAAATCTGAAATTTAAAATAAGCAAAAAACCCAATCCAAAAGAAAAATTTCACTGAACTGATAAGAAAACAAAACAAATCATTGCATGGGGGTAGGGACTCTGATAATTTTCTGTTAAAATAATGTCATTGAATAAAATAGGACAACAAAAAATTAATAACAGAACTTGAAATTAGAGAATAAAATCAATGTGATGTTGCTTTTTTAAGGGAGGAAAAGGGGAATTTCAATTCAATTGGCTTTGTTGTAGGAAAGGGGAGCCCACTTTGAAAGCAATGCCATCTTCTACTGAATATTACAGTGACATTTGATTTGGGGGAGAGCGTAAGATTTTCAGATAAATTGGTGGATTTTCTTTTAAAGTGCCTTTTATGTTTCCTTAGCACAAGTACCAACAGCCATGCATTTTCTATTAAAAATCAAAACAAACAAAAAACAAGTAGTGGCAAGAAGAAATTGATGATAACAAATGATTTGGCTTTGGCAAGGTAGCAGAAGACGAAAAATATCAGAAAGGAAACAGTCTAAATAAAACTAGAAGGAAAAGGCACTTTTGCCATGCCTCCATCCTTCCCCTTCACAAAGGAGGTGGGGGTATGCACAGGGCAAAGGACTCAGAGTCCCTTCTTGTGCTTTTGGCTGGAAGTCTGCCATTGACACCCATGGAGATGTTACTTTAAAGGATTGTTGTGAGATTCATTTACATACACAGTGTTCTGCCTACAGTTGCATCTGGAGAATCTGAGTGATTCTCATAGAAGCAATGGACTTGGAGGTGGAACAGCATTCCCTCCCCTCAGACATGATATGCCAGGTCAGGGGTGATCCCTTTGGCTCGAATTCTCTCAGAGGAAAGCAACACAGTGACACCTGAACTGTCAGTGATGTTTGGATAGAACTTTATCTCAATTCATGGCTTACTCTTTTCTTTCTTTAAATTATGCCAAGCTGCGTTACTCACAAGTGTTCTTCATTTTCTTTTTTTAGGAGGTGGGGGTGGGGATTGGAATTCTTCATCTTCAGCAGTTAGATTTCAGAGGTGTGCCGGTGTGTATGTGAGCCTAGGTGTCCATGGTGCTCAGAGACATGCGACCCTCATGGAGCTGGAGGTACAGGCAGCTGTAAGCCATGCTGTATGGATACTGAGAACAGAACTGAGGTCCTCTGCAAGAGTGGTTCATTCTCAGAAACACCAAGCAATCTCTCAGACCCTCCTTTATGTTTATTTATTTATTTCTTATTTTTGATAATACCAACCAAATGAAATGAAACAAAAATAGAAATAGGATGAGATGCCAATTTCACTGGTTTTACTTGAAGTAATACAGATAAACTGTTGAGTGTTTTAAAAACAGACTTGCTTTTATAATCTGTTAAGATCTAGCCCATCACAGGGTTAGAGGAGATGGCTCAGCCATTAAGAACACTGATTGCTCTTGCAGTGGATCCTGGTTCAAGTCAGAGCACCCACATCAAGTAGCTCACAAGAGCCTGTAACTCCTGTTTTGGGGTATCTGATCTCCTTTTCTAGCCTACACTGATACCTAAACATAAATTATGCATATACAAACAATCAGGCACACGCAAATAAATGTAATAATAAAAATAAAATATTTTTTAAAGAAAAAAAGATGTTAGTTATATAATATTTAGTTATAAAAATCTGGGGCTACCCATGTCACTTTTAGTAAACATCTTACAAACATATATTGGCCAAAACACTTTTGTTTTTAAGATTACTATAAGAAGTTTTTGTGAGAATTCCAAGTGAAGCCTGTTCTCAGATCTCTTGATCATGGAAATGACCTCAGGAATTTTGTTGAAAATGTAGACACTTCTAGTATCAAAAGTTCACACTTGAAGTCTGTGGAGTGGCCTTGGATTTTGCATTTTAAAATAAGCATCCCTAGTTGATCTTGACACAGTGACCAACTACCACATTGAGAACATCTCAGCTCATTGGTCATGTTTGCTAATTGCACCCCTAAGTTAGCTACCATGCCAGGAACATCCCCAAAAGGAGTGCCTGTTTTCATGAGCTCACAGTGCTATGGACCATTTTCCTATTCATATGATGTTGTTTCCTTTCCATCCCTAACCAGGGAATGGAGTGGAAGACATAGTGCAGACTCTGCAGTAAAGACTCTCAAAGAATAGTCTTACCATGAATGGAAAAGAAACACAGAATGAACCTGTCCCTCTACCTGTTGTCATTGTCTCATTTTGCTGGTCTCAAAGTCTTTGAATTTGTATGCTTTGCTCATGATTTACCCTGGTTTCTTTTAGCCATTCTCGTTTCCACCTGAATATTACCACTCCTGCCCAACTTTCTGCAATAGCCCAGACTATAACAAACACAGTTAATGGTCTCCAAAGACATCATCTTGCTTCGTTCCTTCACAGTAATAACATTATTTGAAATGATCTCATTCACTCATTTATGTAATTATTGCCTGGCTCTCTCTGTAAAGTGCATAAAGACCTTGCCTTCCCTTTAGATGCTGTGGACATTGTTCTTGATAATTATATCAAGATGCACATAAGGATTTTTAAATAATTTCTGAATATGTGAAAGGATAGAGGAATTATAAGGTCTTGTTTATCCCATTGCTCCTCTTGCTTCTTAGTTTTGATATTTTGATCAGCAAGAACATGGGTGTATAAAGGGCTTAGAAGTAAATAACAGTCATAAATGTAAAATATTCTCACACAAATATCATCATTAATTATTCAGAATTGGTTGTGAATGGAGACGTTTTTGCACTAGAAAAAGCTGGGCAAGTACATTTGTTTAGGGTTAGGAAATTGGGGAGGGAGAGACTAGACTCAATAACTCGGGATGCAAAGCTAGAGTAGTGGGATAAATATCTTCCAAGGTCAGGGACTAGCATCTACATTTCTCCTTCAAGCTTATGTCTCTACAGAATTGAAAGAGGAAGGAAGAGCTACAAATCCACATGAATAGCTCTCTCACTTACCAACATCAGCATTTCAAGTGAGGCGCAGCTAAGCTGATAATATATCCTGCAAAGATGCAGCTTTTCTCTAGCCCACATTGAGCTCAGTTTTGCCGAAGTAAATGGATGAAAGAACAAGTAAACAAAAATAAATAAAACTGCCCTAGATCAAAGTTTGCCCCACATAATGTTTGTGTTAGATATTTAGGTTACCACATCCTCAGGATGGACAATGCATGACCATGATGGGAAAATAGCAATAAACCACGGACAGTCTCTGGCTCAAGAGTCATGCACTTATTTAAAAAAAATGCTGTGATGGATGTGGACCCGAAAACTGTTGCAGAAATGTACTGCAAACAGCTCGCTGGAGGCTTGCTTCCTCTGGAAGGGATGACACACTCTGCGTGCTCCCTCTCCAAGTGCACCCACAGCTGTGCCCTGTCCTCATGGTGTACACCGATTACCATTATTACAGAGACGTTTTCCTAATTGCATGTGCTGTTGTCAGATTGGAGGGCAGCCGTGAAGAGGCTGCAGATGCCCTGAATGCCCTGCATAACCAGTCACCAACTGACTGTTGACCTCCAAGAAGGCTAACAGGCATTTATTGACTCTTCACATTTAGCCCAACCCTCCCCTTAAAATCCATACATATATTCATTATTAATCACACTAGGCATCTAATTCTCCCACAGAGATTTTTCTCTGGTTCTATAGGCAACAGTTCTTTAACAATATGGACCCTGTTAGAGGGAGTGAGATTGCTACAACCTGGATTTCTATTTGTCACCCATGGATCTGTCCTTGTTTGGGGACTAACTGTAATAGGGGGAAGTCCTGACAGATCAGTGGAATGAGGAAGCAAAGACAGAGTGATCTGGTGTACTCAAGCTCAAGGCCAACAAAAAGCAACTGATCAGAGTTATAGGTAACAGCTTTCCCAATTCATACTTTTTACCATAGGTAGGGCAAAGGCTTCACTGTATCTAAGTACTTTGTATGTACAACTTAATTCTTAAGTCCCCCTTTCCAGAGGAGGAAAGTTAGGCCAGTGTTTCACTTAGTTCTCCATTTAGTCTTGGAACTGCTGAGCAGTAGCAAGTTGATCCAGCCAAACCAGTTTTATTCAAGAGACTATCCTTTTACCACCTGCTGTAATCATGTGCTGTGTTTCTCCAAGTTCAGCATCAACTTCACAGACAAGGGGACAGGGTCCACAAAACACTGAACTTCCTCTGCAGTCAGAACTGGATACTTTAAGTAGTCAGTGAGGAAAGTCAGCACTGTACCACATAACACTCTTAGTTTAACAAGATGAAGATGTCAATTGTAGTAATATGTTATTTACGATTGATTAAAGCTTGACTGAGGATTCAGAAAAGCAAAGTCATCCATAAGCCATAGAAGCAGGCACACCTTTAATCCCAGCAGCCAGGGCCCAAGAGGTGGTGGTACACACCTTTAATCCTAGGACTCAGGAATAAGAGATAGACAGATCTCTGTGAGTCCAGGGCCACCCAGATTAACATAAAAGTGAATTGGTCTAAAAGAGAATTATAGCTCACACTGTTAATTCCAACATTAGGGAAGAATATTAGACAGAAGCAAGGTCTCAGAGAGATTCATTCTCTAGCCACACTGAGGAGAGGAAAGACAGCAGTTTGAGACTTCAGTCACACTGAGGAGAGACAGCAGTTTGAGACTTGGTGAAGATCTCATGCATGGATCTGCCCTTTCAGCCTGAGCTAGAGGTGAGAGCTAGTGTCGGTTGTTTTGTTTTTCTGCTATTTGGCTTGAAGCTTGAACCCCAGTATCAGTCTCTGGGTCTTTGTGTGTGTGTGTGTGTGTGTGTGTGTGTGTGTGTGTGTGTGTGTGTGTGTGCGTTACAGTTAGTGACATTGAAAACTGTACAAAAGCCTTTTCACACCATTATCACCAATGCTGACTGCTGAGTATAGTGTTAAAATAGATTCAACTATATCTTGAGTAACTTCACATTGGATCAGCAAAATAAAACCAAACCAAATGAATAAAAATTAGACTCCTGGAGCTACTGAATATCTACTAAGTTACAAATATATGGTAGCATTTACCTGCTGTTATTTCATAGGACTCAGTAGCAATTTACTCTAAAAGTGCAACATTTACTGTTTAATCTGCTCCAATTGTCCTTTCTAATAGTTGGGGTGTGTATGCTTCACTTGGTACCTAAACTGCCATATTGTCCAGGTGGTTAAAGTCCTAGGATGGTGTAGAACATCTTATATATATGTGTGTGTAACACTTTTAAATCCCCATCAGTGGCAGGGGACATGTTGGCAAGGGAAAGCCATGTAGATGAGAATATGAGAAAACAGGTCACTTGACGAAAGGTGTGGACATTTATTGCCAAGAATGCGGCCAGACTACCCAGCATTGTCTTCTTAGATATGGGTGGCCAGTTCAACTATTCCAGTTTGCTATATTTATGCACAGATTTAATGAACTCGGAACAAGTAGCTCCCACTAGTCACAGACATTGAGTGCATTCAGACGTGTGGGCTAATCGTGTGATATTCACCATGGCTGCACACAAGAATCATTTTGCAAGCTTCACAGAATGCCCACTCTAGACAAAATAAATAAGTGTATCTGGGAAAGAGTCCAAAAGGAGGTCTCCAGATGATTCCTATATGTCTCCCAGGCTGATAGCCACTTGGTATTTAAAAGGATGAGGACACTAGTATGAAGGGGGAGGGTATCTAGCAGACACACAGGAGCATGTTCTCTAAAGTCGGACCTCTTGGGTTCAAGTGCCGGCTCTGCCACTCACAAGCAACATGGGTGACCCCGGACAAGCGATTTCTCTACACTCCAAGCTGGTAATGGAACAACATTAAAATGAGGGGACACATGTGAAGTGTTTAGAATGCTAATCACTTGGTAAATGATAAGCATTATTGTCACTTGAGCATGTTGCTAATGGTGTTGATTCCCATTTGAGGGACAGGTAATTAGTGATAAACTTGGTCACAGGCTTCTTACGTATCACTTCAAGAATTCCTGTGCCAAGTGTGGCACCACGTTGAGACAATACAATTAGTGAGTAATCTCTGAATCACAGTCCATCACACTGTACTCAAAAGAACCAATGGTGGCCAGAGAAATGGCTCCACTGTTTAAGGACATAGCTTCAGAAGCCTCATGATCTGAACTCAGTCTCCAGAATCAATGGAAATAGTTGGATGTGGTAGCATAAATCTGCATTTCCCGTACTGTTCCTTGAGATAGGAGGTGGAGACAGAAGGACTGGCTAGAAGTTTAAGGGTCAAGGGGCCTATATCATAAAGCACAGAACCTCCCTGCCTCAGAAGCAGGTAGAAGCAAAGAAACAATTTCCAATAAGCTGTTTTGTGACTTGCACTCATGTGTCCTGGCACATGCATGCCCACAAACAAACAAACAAACAAACAATAGAATTGGTGACTAAATGGTTGCTAAGGTGCAAGGCTCAAACATAGCAAACACATTATTCCAAATATATACAGCACATTTATTGTGTACCAAGCATCCTTCCATGATTTAACTTCCTGTTTGCATTTTCTTCAAATATCATGTTAAAAGCCCAGTAGTAGGCTTTGGGACTAAACTGGCCATACTTTGCTATGGGCTTTCTATCGAAGAGATTTAGCCTTGCAAGGAAAGGAAATGCTTGCAATATATCCTTAGGTAGAGAAAGAAAATAATCTTAAAAAGTCTGGTAGTACCCGTTAAACTTATTAAAATGAAATTAGTTCAGTGTGGATGAAAGTTGGAACAAGATTTGCTGGTAGAAGTTCAGTAGTTAATGGATTAAAACTCACATGAATAGTTTTGACTTTTCCTTTTGAAAGATTATGATGGCTGCATGAAGTCACAAAAAAAAGTAGTTCTTATGTAGCCTTCCCCCAGCTTTCTCACAAAAGCCCGATTATCTTACAGGACCACAGTACACTATCCAAGCCAGGAATCTAGCTCTGTTGTCGATGATGTTATGTCAATGGCACACCCTTTTTAGTGCCACCAGTTTTTACTTGCACTCATCTGTATTTGAGCTAAACTTTCAGTACATATCAGCACAGTCATTTTCATATGCAGAGAAGATGCAAAACTACCATCGCTCCCACTCTAAGACAAAACATTTCAACAGTCTGGTTCTCGCTGAAGTTCAGAGCAGCTCTTCTGTAAAGTTTAGATCAGATTCCACCACCACACCTAGAACAGAGAGTCCCGTTTGTACATGAACCAGAGAAGGAAGTAGATAAGAAAAACGCAAAACGAGATTACTATCATGGAAGGTTTCCCACGAAACAAATGTTCAGTCTAACTCAGGAGCAGGAGAGAAACTTACATTCACAAGTACTGCAGGGTGTGGATGCAAATTTACAAAACAAATGTGCCTGGGAAAAATTCTCTGCTCATCTATGCATGTTTTTTAAATGTTTGCGTAAATCAAAAGAAAATGAAAATAATCACATTGTTGGTTTCTTAGTGTTTTCTTATGACAGCATACGGAAATACAGCCTTTTCTCTCCCCCTCTCCCTTCCCTGTCTTCTTTCTTGGGAAATAATTTTGAAAACAATTGAAGAACTGATTTTCTTAATACTGTTACAGCCCTTTAAATGAGTACACACATACTCATAATTACAAATGAGGCATTTGCTATTTTGCATCAGTGGAATTTAAGAAATTAAAAAACCGAAAGGAGGTTTTCAGGAGCACAGCAGAATTGCCTTTTTAATAATAGATTTGGCTCCTCTAATCCATTCTTAATCTAATTAAGACAAGGAAAAGCATTGGGCTGCCGTCTCAGACAATGGCAAGGATGCTATAAACAGAGGGCGATAAAGTGATCAGTTCACACCCCATCAAATTTACTCACAGCCTGAATAACCGTTCTGATTTCCTGTGTTACATTTGTACAATTTAACAAATGTTTTCATTTGATTTCTACCACTTCCTCTTCAGATTCAGCACAGACTGGAGAATCTTCCAACTCCGGAAACACGCTATGTCTGGTGAAGCAGCACCCAATGTGCAATTACAGAACCCTACAAATTGATGCTAACATCTCCAATAAGCAAAGATAATAATTAAGTGGTAAACCTTTGACATTAAAAACAGCTACGGTGTTATTAATACCCAAATGGGCACCAAAACAAACAGCATTGATGGAATTTAATTAAATGATTTTATGATTGTGTATTCTTTGCAAGCTTAGATGATTAGCCCTGTTATCCTTGGATGAGCATTTGAATCTGGAAGCTAAGATTCAATCTAATGGCCTTTTGTTCATAGGCTTTTTAGGGGAAAGAAGGTGGAGTAAAGCAGGGGGAAGAAAAGAGCTGGTTTGGATCCTATGCCTACCATGAGCATAAAAAAATAATTGAGAGGAATGATCATGTGCAGTAGTTGGGGAGTTTTTCTTGGCTGTATTTTTACCCTCATGTGATGAATAATACTGGGAGAAAATTGGCAATTTATTGTCTCACTTAATTATAATTAAGACATTCTGATTATTCAATGTTTGTGCTAAAGGTTTGGTGCTATACTGCCACTCCACATGCCTGAATCTCTCTCCCCAGTGCCCCATTCAATTTGTAGAAGGCCAATAGAAACATTGATGGTAATCTCATATTATGAGCCGACTGAGGAATCACCACTGTTTATTTTCAAAGAAGCAAGAACACAAACAAAACAGAGTACAAATGGGTCAAGGAGTCTGGGCTCTGAATTTAGAGTTGCTAATTACAAGGTCAAAGACAAAACCAAACAAAATCTCCCAATCAACAACAAAAATAGCACCTAGGTTCTAAAAGCTAATGTTTCCCAGTTAATAAGAACAGATGCGTATAATATTTAAGTAGTCACTAATCACCAAGGGAGGATGGCAATGATGAACAAATATTTCACAAGACAAAGGGAAAACTTCACCCCACCCCACGATATTCTTAATTCTAGAATGTTCCAAAATAGAAATACTGTACAACAAAAATTTATTTTTGTTGAAAAAATATTGGCTTAGTTCTAAAAGGAGATAACACGGTTTAGAATGTTTACGAGCACTGTTAGAAGCTTTATACAGTTATCATAAATTATAATTCCACACTAGACACCTCACTGGCACAAACAAGTCAAATATGAAGGATGCTGAGCCCCCACAGTGAGATGAAGATGCATTTGCTTCCAGTTGTGGCCATCAGGGACAGGCAGCTGCAATGAGGACTTGTTTTTAAGGTATTACAGTTCCAATTTAGTGGATGAGAAGGGAAAGAGGTTAAGGGACCTATCACCTTTAAGAAAGAAACTGCTCTGCGATGTTTGCTTCAGAATTTCTCCATCATTGCTCCTTGTTCATCCGCACAGACCACAATCTTCCAAGAATCTCTTTAATGACTATGATGTATTTCTTTTTACCTCATCAAATCTGAAAATCAGAGATCTGAAAACCTTTCTTTGATTCCCATAATCCTTTGCCTATGGATCAGATCTCAAAATGTTTTCTACTCTCCCCAAACAAAAATAAAATCTTTCCTTTTCCATGTTTATTAACAGACTCAACTTTGTCCTTGTGTTCATGAGAGAAATAGGCAGAATCATAAAGTGCAATTAACCAAGACTCAGGAGACAAGAAATCTGGGTTCTACTCTTGCACTGCTAACATTTCCCTACATGTGTCATATTTTCTGACCCGAGGTAAAATACTTGGCAGTATAACAAAGGAAACATTCATGTTCGTTCATAAGTTTCAGGGTGTCAGGCTTTGAATGTAAAATATCTCCCGTAAGCTCATGTTTTTGAACAGTCTAAAGCTGCTGGGGGTATTTGGGAAGCTTGTGGTACTGTTAAGAGGTATGGCTTTGCTGGAGGAAGAATGTCCAGGAAGGGCATTCCTTAAGGCTTTATAGCCCAGCTCCACTGCCTGTTCCCTCTCTAACATCTGAGCTAACGTGCAACATGACCTGCTCATCTCCTGCTCCTGTCATCGTGTCTCCTTTACTATGTAGGGGTACACATCTTCAACTTTAAGGCAGAATAAACCTTCCCTTCCTTAAAATGCCATAACAATTCGAAATGAAATTATCACCAAAAGGTTTCTGTCTTTAGTGTGTTGGAGTCAAAGTTTACTGGACTGTAGTAAGACGACCACTGTGGATGAGCAGAGGCTATACAGAAGCAGCATTACTTCCTGATGGCCAAGAAGCAGAGGAAAAGGACAGGCTGGTGCACATTGGAGCCCACACAGACACCTCTATGACACACATAACATGATCTACTTCTGTCATCCAGGCACCATATCCCAAAGCATCTAGTATCTCCCCCAAAAGCACTGTCAACTGGGAACTAAGTTTTCTATAGATGAGCCTGTTGGTGATATTTAGTATCCAAAGCATACACATGGCCGTAAGAGGTAAAAGTGAACTTTGAACTTCTCTTTGGTTGACAGACGGCCCATATGCAAAATTTGAGAACCTGTAGTGGATCTGAAGCAACAAAATGGCCCCTGCGGGCAAAAGTGGCCTGTAGACAGCTACTGTGTATCTCACAGTAGGGTTCACTCATGGTTTGAACTGGTTAATGTCATTTGGAAGATGTGAGATTTCTCATATCAGGTACTATGTGTGTGTGTTTTGAAGCAGAAGAATGATTCCCCTCAGGCATGATCTGCTGCAGATGAGGGCCCGCAGGTGCTCATCAGTTCACTTTGATCATGTCATTTATTTGTCCACACAAAGGCAAATACAGGTGGGTGAGAGGAACATGCCAGTTTTGGATCCAATGCTGTCGAAAGATTTCTCACATTAAAACAGTCTAATTTAATTGTTGATTTTCAAATGCATGTCTACACTACATTCTACATTTAAGATAAAAAAAATAAGTGTGCTTTCTGTTTTAAATTTATAGAGTCACATGTGGCTTGAAAATCAGTGATCACTTCACCTCTATTTTGAAGATAAACAGATATTTTGTTTACTGGCATCTGTTTTAAAGCTGTGTTCATAAACACAACACTTCCTCTTCCTGCATGAAAGCAAAGAGGAAGTATACCGATGTGCCTGCTTTGGAAACCTACCGACCAGTCTAGACAAGGTCACATTCTACTTCCCGTGACCTTGACTTAAGGTTTCAAGCTTCATTTTAAAAATTTTTTAATTTAAATTAGAAACAAGTTTGTTTCACATGTCAATCTGAGCTCCCTCTCCCTCCCCTCCTCTCCCACCCCTCAGCCCCTCCAGGCCCCACCCAATCCCCACTTCATTCCCCAATGGAGGGTGAGGCCCTCCATTGGGGAATCTCCAGAAATTATCATTTATTTCATGGCAGGGTCTAGGCCCTCCCCCAAGAGTCCAGGCTGAGAGAGCATCCCTCATTGTGGAATGGGCATCCAAAGTCCATTTGTATGCCAGGGATAAATACTGATCTACTACCCGAGGCCTCATAGATTGGCTAGGCCTCCTCACTGACACCCACATTCAGGGGGTCTGGATAAGTCCCATGCTGGCCTCTCAGCCATCGGTGTGGGGTCCATGAGCTTTCCCTTTTACAGGTCAGCTGTTTCTGTGGGTTTCACCAGCCCAGTCTTAGCCACTTTGCTCATTACTCCTCCCCCTCTGTCACTGGGTTCCAGGAGTTCAGTTCAGTGTTTAGTTGTGGGTGTCTGCCTCTGCTCCCATCAGCCCCTGGATAAAGGTTCTAGGATGACATACAAGGTAGTCTTCAATCACATTAAGGGGGAAGGGTATTTAAGGTAGTCTCTCCACTACTGCTTAGTTTGCTAGTTGGTGTCATCCTTGTAGATCTCTGGAAATCTCACTAGTGTCAGATCACTCCTCAAACCTATAATGACTCCCTCTATTATGGTATCTCTCATCCTGCTCTCCTCTATTTTTCCCCTGACTCAATCTTCCTGCTCCCCCATGTCCTTCTCTCTCCTCCTTATCTCCCCCTCTCTTTCCACCACCCACCCCTGGCTCCCTCTCCCCTTCCTACCATGCTACCAATCTGCTCAGGAGTGGCTGGCTAATATTATTACTGTGTTGAAGAATGTTTGATGTCAGACATTGTCTAGTTCAATCTCCATCTTTTACAGATGGACAAGATGACCAAAACAGTCTCCTTAGTTACTGAGCTTCCTGTCTTTGCCACTTACTATTTGGAGGATGCTAAGTAAAGCATCCTTTGAATCCCCTGTTTCTTAATTTGTAAGTGAGCAATGATACCAGAATGATATGGCTTTCAGTGTGACTGTAAAATTAAACCAGAAAGCACTTGGCACAACCTCCTACATAAAACACAGCCAATAGTCATTGGATGTGGATTATCCTCATAGTCCCCCTGTAAGGTAAACAGTTTCATTTTGTGTGACATATTAGAAACTTGAGGTATATGTATGTTAAGTGATACACCTAGGATTGCAAACAAATAGAAGGGTTAACAAAAGGACATGTGAAATCTTACATCAAAACTGACATTTTCAACATTATAGCGCCTGTGTTTTCATCACATCTGATACCGAGAAGTTGCTATTAATTTTAGCAATCATATTATTTTTATAGTCAGACCTCATCTTCCACACACATCTCCCTGATCAGATCTGCCAACCTGAAATTATTATTCACAACTCCTTTGCCTTAGCTATATTCCAAATTTTGCAATTATATGCCTAGAGCAAATGTGTTTATTTTGATTACTGGACATTCTCCAGTGGACATTTCCATTTCTGAATAAGCCTTTTGAAGATTTTCCAAATGCTACCATTTGGAAAACCTTTGAGTTGAATGCTGCCACACTTGTCATCTGATGGTCTCATGTCATCTAGGAGGTCAAAGGGAAGTCAACTATTAAAATTTTCCCTCAAAATATTCTGTACATCAAGAATGTGCTACATAAATGTAGCATGAGTGTAGTCAATGTATGATAACAGTTTGTCAAATTCAATTCACTGAGTCCTATTGAAATTAATGAAGGGTGTAAAAATGACAGCTATCTGACATATTTCAAATCTCAACTTGACATTTACAACCTTTTAAAGTTATTTTTAAATGTAGCAGTTCTTAAGATGTATCAAATACATCGTATGCTGCTAAGCCACTGTTGGATGATCAGGTCTGTAGCCATGGAAATTAACACGGGGCCATAGTCATAAGCTTTTCAAACAATCATGCAATATGTGTACATGCCAAGAAATAAGGCGACATGCCTTATAAAAATTAAATAAATTCTATCTTTGGATCTTGCATGGAGGAAGGCAGGGTAGAAGTTCATCCCCAGGGTCTACAGCAGGCGTGTTTGTGCTTAGTAATGGAATGAACAGAGACAAAGAGCAATGGATGGTGCTGACTAGGAAGCTGTTGTTGCAGCTATGGGCTGTGTGTGTGTGTGTGTGTGTGTGTGTGTGAATGTAACAGGAATTAGCAGATCAGAGACTAAGAACCTGCTTTTCAGTCTGGGTTTCGATGATAAGTTGATAAATTGTAATACTGAACCTTATACTGTAACTTTATTTTGCATTTATAGAATAAAATAAACATTGAGAAAAGTTCATAGCATACAAATATGGATCAATGTGTATGAAATTGCCTTCAAGTATTTGGATGTGATGCAAGTTGGTAACATTTTCTATGGTCGTTTAAATGTTTGTGTCCTTCAAATTCATGCTTTGAAACTTAATTTCAACATGATAGCCTTAGGAGATCAGATTTGGTTACAAAGTAAATACCCTTCCCATTGAGACTTATAAATGCCTTTATCCCCTAAAACAAACAAATAAGAACAACAGCACTGCCCCATCAAAACTACAAGAAAACAAATAAAAACCCACAGCTTTACCATATTGTCATGTGAGGACATAACAAGAATATGCCTTAAAGAAGCCAAATAATACCATGTCTTAATCTTAGACTTCCATGTCTCCATAATGGTAAGAAATAAATTCTCACTATTAAATGTCATTTGGAACATGGTATTTCATTTTAATGATACAAACTAAGCCATCATTCAATAACCCTGTTAAATGTCCTCAAATGGTCATTACACAGACATTATTGACAAAACTCATCTTTGCTCTTGATCAGAGCATTACAACGTAACATGCTGCTCAGTAGTCAGGAACACATGGTGATATCCCAGACATGGACTCAGCCTTCTTCAATGGCAATACATGGATGATGTCCTAGAATGGAGCTGTTCTACCTTTTACCCTCAGAACCTTGTATTCCAGGGAGGTACACAGGCAACTAATCCAAGGGGGCTCTATGTACCCTCACCCTTGTTCCTTCTTGTATCTGGTTTATGTATCACAGCATGTTTTAGTGACTGTTCTATTGCTGTGGTGAAACACCATGACCAAAACAACTTTTAAAGGAAGCCTTTAATTGTGATCTTATTTACAGCTTCAGAGTATTAGTCCATAACCAACATGGCGGGGAGTGTGTTGGCATGCAGGCAGGCATGACACTAGAGCATAGCTGAGAGCTCACTTCTGATTCATAAGTTGAAGCCAGAGAGAAAGACTGAACTTGGCATGGGCTTTTAAGACCTCAAAGCCTACCCTCAGGGATTCAGTGACACACATTCTGTAGCAAGGCCACACCTCTTAAATCCTTTCCAAGCAGTTCCATTAACTGAGGTCCAAGAGTTCAAGTATTCAAGTAGATGAATCTACAAGGGACATTCTTATCTTCAGTACAACATAGCATGAGTGGAAAACAAAATTAAGCAGGTTGAAAACTTAAATTTCACTGTGGTTGGAAAAGAAAGAATTATAGGATAAGTTGTGCTTGACTAAGAATAAAGGCTATATGATTTGAATTCAAGAAACCTGGAGAATGATGACTAGAAAATATTTGTGAGGGTAAATGCTTTGAGAAGTTCATCAGCTAAGCTAAGCTGACATACCCAAAGCAGGGGGATATTTTGGCTTATGAAACAATTCATATTTAACCAGCATGAGATCCTATTTTCTTGGTGAATAATAGACCCATTTCCCTTGAAAAGGATAATGAAGGTCATTAGAATGCCCAATGACATGAATTATTAATTACTAATGCAATATTTTTATATAAAGGAATCAACATTTTGCAAGAACTTCATCCATCTTAGCCCATTTCAAGCTTATCACTCCTATTCGTTAGATCACTTTAAAAGAGCAAACTCATAAGAGTCCATGGAAGTTTGATAGAGTAACAACTATATGTTTCATGTCTGCCTGTAGGATCTAACCTGCAATTCCTAAGACCACTGGAATCTCCAGCATCTTTCATGTGAGAGGATAGGTGGCAGGGGCTATAGATAATTTCAGGATTAGTGTATTGGGGTATATTGGGAGAGGCTAGACGTTATTGACCTTGAGCTTGTCATCAATAGCCAAGGATAGGAACACATGAGCAGATAATGCTGTCTTAAAAACTCTAAAGGTGTTTGGGTAATCTCTAAACTTCTAAACCAATAAAAGGGCATGCTGAAGCTCCTAGCTTCCCTCTCTTTCCTTGTAGTTTCCTTCTCTAGATATACATCTGGATTCTTTGTAACATCCTGTGTAATGAATACATAAATGTAAGTAAAATATATGATTTCCCAGATGTTTTTTGCAGATTTTCTAAGGATAAAGGTAGAACCACAGAATCTTGATTTACAGCTGGTTGACTTATAGTTAGTATGTGAACCAGAGTTACAGAATTAAATTAACCCATGGGTGTAGGGAGAGATCACATACCTGTAGCTGACCATGGGTACATGGGAGGATTGAGGGATAAGGGATGGGAGAGGAGTGAGCGCTCTCTCTATTGGATTCTGTTCGTGGTTGGAGATCAGAGAGATCAGAGAGCGCTGACCCCAGTTCTCAGTTTTTCATGTAAGTGATTCCTCTCTCTAAATAAATATCATAGACCCCCTTTCCCCAATATTTATTGTGTGGAACTGTTCCTTCTTCACATGGGCTCCAAAATTTTATCACATTTTTGGTCGTGAGCCTAGCCTTTAATGGCTGAGCCATCTCTCCAGCCCCCATTTTATCACATTTTGATGGTTGTATGTGAGAACATTTATGTGAGGGTTATATAAAAGTAGGAAAATGTTTTTAGATAAAATATTAGATACTCAATAGCAAAAGAGCCTCTCACTAGGCTACCAGGACAACTAAAGAATAGCAAGTGTTTACAAATTCTAACCTAACAGTCTTTTTGTGAAGTCAGAAGCTTTACACTAGACCACCATCTTCAGAGCCCTCTAATATAAAAACTAAATTTCCAACACAGAAAATTTGTGTTTCTTTTGACTTTATTCCTAAAGTTTAAGCACATTTTTATTAATGTGCAAAAGTTACAATTTCTAAAATTTTATTTTTACTTGTGTGAGTCTGTGTGTACCTGTGTGTAGGTATGTATACATGAGAGAAACTTCACAGAGATCACAAAAAGGTGCTGGATTTCCCAGAGTGTGTCACAGGTAATTGTGATCCACACTTGAGGTTCTCTACAAGAACACTGTGCTGCTCACCACTGAGCAATCTCTCCCTAATTTTAAACTTAAAATGTTATCATTATTAGGGAATAATAAAGGGAGATTCTTACTGACTTATGAAAGAAGACTCTAGAAGATTAGAAAAATAGTTGTGAAATAGTTGTGACAGCAATGTGTATCCAGCACAAGAGTCATTTAAATTATTTATACATTTCTTTTTGGATATCCAAATATTATTGATACAATAGATTTGAGGCACGGACTAGAAACATGACCGCCCCTATGCAATCCAGGTAAAACAATGCTCTTCATGCTCAGTGTCTCCACAAAATAGTGATAGGTGAATGGCCTACCCAAAGATTTCCTACAGCTGAATAATCAAGAAACCCAAGGGACACAAAATATGAAGATCATGGATCTGTATGGGTGAAGAACATGATGACAGTAACAAACTTACCCTAGCACTTTCCAATGACTCCCTAAAAATTAAATATAGAAGCAACATGTTTACTGTCAAACATCAAAGAACCATTCCATACCTTTTTTATTAACTAAAGTTTATAGGGCACACATTTCCTCTATCAAAGAAGAGGCCACCAAGAAATGACAGCAGTCACCAAATAACAAAGTCACTAGAACAATTCAAACTTGTTTCCCCCTCAGAGAAGACATTTAGCATCCCATTCCACAAGCTTCCCTTTCCAGTCAATACTAAAGCACAAGAGCATTTTTAGGAACTACCAGACAACCATCCAAAACCTCATTTTTTGTTGTTGTTGTTGTTTTTTTTTAAATTCGTAGTCTCCTGTGGGACACAAAGGAACACGCTCTAGCCTATTAGCATGACAGGTAGTGTCTTCCTAACAACTGCTTTTTACTCCCTCTGACAAATGTGCTTGGTGCCATGGTTGACGTTTGTGTGGTAATCAGGAGTGATGGAGAGGGGACGTCGGCGCTGCCGAAAGTGCCCCCCGATTTAATGTGAACGATTTGTCAAACGTGCTGTGATAGCAATGCTGTCAGACCCAGGCAGGGAAGCACTCTGTCATCTTTGCGCCAACCAAGGTCACTTTGGCAAGGAGAGGAGGGCTCTCACCAATGAAATTTTCATGTTTATCGGTGATATGCATGGCCTACTTTCACAACTTGTTTTTCTTTCTATTAACAGATAACCGTCACAAGCTCAGGGGGTCACTCCCTTGGTGAGAAGACTGTGACAAGATTTGGTCCCCTGGGTGAGCCATTTGGCATCACTGAGGGCCAAAAACTAGGATAGTAGTCATGAAAGCCAGGGCCCCTTACAAACCAGCAGAGCACATGCATCATATCTTACACATCTTAATACAATGTGGACAGTATTAGGTCTGAACTTTGTATGGGGTTGTATGATGTGTGATGCTTTATTCCATGATTCTGGGAGTTAAATAATTCTTAAGGATGGAAACCCAAAGGCTTGATGATATCTTCCCACAGTGTTGGCTCAATGGGTTGGTAGACTTTTCAATTAGAGAAATGTGGGTCAGTGTGTATAAAAGTGAGAAAAGCATTTGTCATTAGTCAAATGAGGCTTATATCTAGATGAGGTTGCCTTGGATCTCTGTGTCATATATTCTCATCATGTTCTTTCAGGCCTTTCTTATTTCACTGGTGTAATTCTCAGAACAAACAGGGCAGGCATTGTCTTATTGAATTTTCTATATTCGTACTCCATCACAGTATCTGTTCAAGTAAATACTGAGAGCAGAAATGAATAAAATCCATGGAAATCAGTGAGAAATGATACGGATCCATGGCAGGGGTGGACAGCTGGGAGCCAGGACAGTGGGCATTCTGTTGCGGACAAACTGTACGTGAAAGACCATTATTGAAATGATGGAGGAGATGGAGTGTAAGGCCTAAGGGAATGGTCACTGACTGACCGTGTGGCTACATCGGGCACAGAGGGGGTAATTCACACTATAAATATGTTTCTTTATACCTGCTAATATTAATATATAATGCTGACTGCTTCACTTTTTAAAAATTACTCACTAATGTTTAACTATCAAGAGTTTTTTTTATGAAGCTTTGGGTTTTGGGATCTCTAAAGGCTGGAGGTACAACTTACTGTCTGTGTTGGGCTTCACAGACACAGCTGCCCCCTTTCAGTTGAACATTCGGTCTCTAGCTTTCCCAGTCTTGAGTGTCTAATGCCAGTTGCCACTTGTCCCCATGTTTACACATTTGTTTTTAATACTCAAGAGGCGTCTGACTCTCAGGTCTCAATCAATGAATCACAGAACACTGAATAACAGGCTGAGGCATTCAAATCCATGTCTCCTAACTAAGCTCTGGTGTGTTAACTCCAAGAGATTCCTGACATATTCAAAGCTGCAGTGCTTGTCATTCAGGTCTGTGGAAAACCTCAGTGCAAAAGCTAATATATATGAAATTTAGATGAACAACTCCATCTGAGACTGCTTTTCACAGAAAATATGTTAATTAGGACAAAAGTGATTCACTTACATGACTTTAAAGATGACCAACCCTTTTGGTACAAGGGCTCTCTTGTCTTTGTTGGCATAGTTAGTAACATTATTCCCTTCTTAGAGAGAAAACTGAGGCTGTAGATGAAATAATCCTAGCAGGATGGAATTAGACCTGGTAGGTATTAAGCCCTAATCCCAAAAGTGAGTGCAAAACACTGGTAGCTCATTAACAGTCTCTAAGTAGTGGTGCACACCTTTAATCCCAGTATTTAGGAGGCAGAAACAGGTGGGTCTTTGAGTTCAAGGCCAGCCTGGTCTGCAGGTGAATACTAGGATAGCCAAGACTATACAGAGAAACCTTCTCTTCAAAACCAAAACAAAGAACAACTACAAAATATTTCTCAAGTGACCCTAAAACCCAGTCAGAGTTTGAGATTCACACCTTTACCATCAAGGGTGGTTATTTTCCTCCCTACGAATTGTATTAAAGGCCTCTCTCTGAATGTGATGGAATCTCCACAAATTCATAAGGGGGGAGTCCTCATGATCAAATTAGTGCCTTTACAGAGAGATCCTTGATTTCTCTCTCTCTCTCTCTCTCTCTCTCTCTCTCTCTCTCTCTCTCTCTCTCTCTCTCTCTCTCTCTCTGTCTCTCTCCTCTTTCCTCCTCTCCCTCTCCCTCTGTCCTCTTCCTGCTATTCACATCCTCTGTGATATTACAGAATATGATATGAAGGCAGCTCTTCACAAGCCATATAGACAGCCCTCTTCAAAAGAGCTCAACCTCCCTGGCATTCTCATCTTAGATTTCTGCTTTTATGAACTGTTAAAAATACACACTATCTTCTAAAATCACCTAGTGACCCAAGGTGACTAATGAAGGGTGTGGTCTTCCTTCCTCCTCATCTGTCACATCAAAGCAGTACAAATACACAAGCCTCTCAAGCAAGGTCTAGGCTGGAATGACACAGAAAGTAACAGTTATTCAGACTGTGCCCCAGGGGAAGGACTCATAGTCTGGACTCAAACAATTATACTTTGGTTGTGTTACAAGGGATATTTGATTAGAATCTGTCTCTGTCTCTCCCCATCCCTCTCTCTGACATTCAATATTTCTAGGTTCTGTCCTTACTTGAGACCAAAATCTTTGGGTGACATCCTAAAATGCATATCTTTAAAGAGTGTTTTTTTCTAATACCTGGATATGCATTTGCAATTAAGAACAGCCACAGATGATGATAAAGAACACCCAGCACTCATAATCAATGAGAACCAGGAAGGGGAGAAAGAGAAACACTAGTTAACATTACTGGTATCTGCCTGAATATAGTTATAGGTAGTAAAAGGTATGGCTTTGCCAAGCATGTGTGTCCTTACACTCCAGAATTGAGTTCCCATTAGGTAGTTGCACTGGATTTGATATGGAAATTGACCCCTGTATGACATCTATTCTACCCAATGCAGAGAAATACTTGTTCAACACATAATCCTCAGTCATGCAAGTGGCCTAATTATGCTCAGTGGCAGTGACTCCAGGGAAACACTTCCCAGCAGGGATATCAGGGCTATATTTAATGGGAACACTTTGGGATGAATAGTTATTCACTGGCCCTTTTTGGATAATGGGACTTATTTTATGCAACTCCTGTGAGAGTCACACAGCTTAACACTGAACACATGAGCAGTCTTTGTTCATATCCCTATATCAAACATAGACAAAGACTGATTGATTCATAGTAGGCTCTTAATATTCAGTCTTGAATGACTGAAAAGACATTTAAAAATTAACTGCAACTATTAGTATTTTCTTGCCCTATTTCATCAAAAAAGGTCTCTAAGAAGCAAAAGAAATGAAAGTATAACTATGATATTCTCCTACTAAAAGTCTTTTGATGATGTCCCGTGGCATGCAGCATAAAGTAGAAAGTGCTCAATATATCACAGGAACATATGCATGATCTTGCCTAGACTACATCTTAGATTCCATCTCTCATCACACTGACAAGGGATGACCTTGTCATTAATTACAGTTCAAGCAACAAATCTTACTGTATGTCTTCAAGTCTTTGAACAAACTGCTTCCCTTTGCCTGGAACATCATTTTCCTTTTTATTCCTGAAATATCAGCTTAATCAACTCTTTGTTAATCTGCCCAAGTAGGACTAGTCATTCTGCCTCCGTCTGCACTGTTCATGGATTTTATTCGTGGTACTCTCATCATTTTACAGCACTAAACAGTCATGCATCTTCTTCTAGTAATGTAAAACTCACCCCCTAGAAATGTGGTCCTATGTTGGCTTTACAGGTCTGGCATCTGCTACAAGACCTGGGTCATTGCACATGCCCGCCAATGACAATTTGAATAAACACACTGGTATGTCTTTCTATTCTTATGCCCCAGGAAAACACTACAGAGGACAGAAGACTTCTTTTCTAAATAGGAATAATATTAGGGGATTAATTTTTTAATACGAGAGTCCTTATAAATATGCTCATCCTATAGAAAATGTCATTTACAGTCATGAAAGTCTATCAGATATTTGGATGAGAAGACATTTACCCCACAACAAAAACAGTGATGAGAACATATACAGCAAACACTTATGATGATAAGTGTAAACCTAATTTACCTTCAGTACTGATCTATGCTTTATCAGTGAGATGGTAATTCACTAATTATTAACTATATGGATAGAATTTTAAGACCCAGAGTTATGTCTTCTGCTATCCTTTCAGTCTACTGTAGACTGGCTTCTGCTTCCATTCTTATTATTACTGATAAACATTTCCTGAGTACTTACTATGTGATAGATGATTTTAGTAATACACACAATTAAAATATTGGCTTTTTATGTCTCATTTTCCCTTTTCATTAAGTAGTTATTTCTTTTAGTAGTTACGTTCCTATTAGGCATTTGATGAAAATCAGCAATAAGAGTGCATTTTATTTTAATATAATTGAAATACTCAGTTACATCATGAAATGGGTCACAAAATGTGTATCCTTGGATGTCCTGGATCTTGTTCTGTAGATCAGGTTGACCTCAAGCTCACAGAGATCTCCTGCCTCTGTCTCCTGAGTGCTGGGATTAAAGGCATGTGTGACCACTGCCCACTCATATCTTATCCTTGAACTACAGTGTACAGGCAGTAGTGTGTCACACGAAGCACCCTACTGACTGAATGATATGTATAAGGGAAAATAAAGCACTTCTATAGCTATTTCCTTTCCATTTCCACTTGTTCTAAATCTCTCTCCTATGACTGACAAGTGCTCTGTCCTCAGTAAGGTTTGGGGTGATAAGGGCTTCCTGCCTTCCTCACATCACTAGTGGTTAAGAAGAGAGAGGAGCACAAAGGCAATGGTCCCACTTGTTACACCCATGCTGTGAACTAAAAGCACACTCTTCAAGTGTCCTGTGAATTTCTTTGAAGCTACACATTATTTTGCATCCATAAAATGAGGAGGGGCATGTGAAGGCCAATATGGACTTCTTCGCCAATTGGCGACATTAAGTGATTTAAAGAAGTTTAGTTTCACCTATAAAACTTGAAATATTGCTGCCTAACAGTCAGTGAAATTTAAGAAACCCTATGACCCATTAATTGACATCTAAGCTGTGACAATGACACAGAGGCATTGCACATAGGGATTCTATCCTTCCACTCTTCTCATGACTCAGTGGAGTCTATGATATCCTAGAATAGTCACACCCGTCTCACAGTTCTTGTTCTTTATGTGCCTCAAAAAGTCCTATCACAGAAACTCCATGGAGCTTATCTATCATCCAGGTGTCAATCCAAATATCCTTGCGTTTAGTGAGTGATCTATGACCCTCCTCATTTAGGAGGCCTTCTACATGGCTACTTAATTACCACAATTCTGTGTGCATATATATTTTACAGCACTGTCTTCTGGAAGGACTTCTGTTGTCATTTGTGTATGTGTTTATTTTGCCTCCTTCCATGTGTTGTTGCCTGACAGAATGTTGTCTGTATTTATTGATTATTTTTATTTGGTCAGTCTTGTGTCCTCACTAATATCCCCACTTCCTCTCTCCTCTCTTTCTCCATCTCTCTGCTCTACCCCACTTCAGAAACTATAAAAACTAACGTCTATAATATATTCCATCCAATTTATGGAAAGAATGCATGGATATGAATACATTTGTGGAGTGATATCTTCCCCCATGATGGATTTGAACAAGTTACCTCATCTCATCAGTAAAGACTGTTATTCTCTTATCTGTTCCAAAGCTCATTTGATCCAGCCATGACCCAGAACACTCAGTGTACAGCAGAAATTGATAGAGAAATATTTTTTTCTTTGCACCACCCTCATCAATAAAAAAAATACAGATGGTAAGACAATATGAAGACGTGAGCCCTAAATGGAGAAGTGTTCCGTATTACAGCAGTGGGTTTCACTCAAGGCAGTGAGTGGAAAGGTCCTGCATATCCACTGGGAAGAAAGAGGAACACAAGGTCCTCTGGCTCAGTTCTCCTCCTTTGGCTAGAAATAGCCTGAGAAACAAACAGCTGAGGAATATAAGGTCTAAACACACCAGATTACCCTCACTACTATATAACTGCCGAGAGAGAGGGACTCTAAAGATTGAAATGTTAAAGGAAGGAAATCAGAAAGGACCTTTAGTGATCAGAGCAGTATTCATGGTTATTTCTGCTGTCTCCTGCAACAAAGGCCATATCCCTGTTGTTCTATTCCAGTGGTACCACTCTCATGTTCTTCTTCTGATTTCCTCCCTTTCTTTCCTTTCTAGTTCTCCTATTCTCTCCATCCTGCTTTGCCCCCAGTTTCCAGTTTCTTTTCTGCCTCCAGTTCTCATCATCAAGCAAACCATACATACATGCTGGGAGATGAAAAATTGGTTGCTATGGAATGATATTGACTACAACTCTGGGGGGAACTGTGTTTGCAGTTTTTATTAAGTAGCAGCACGCAAGCTAAAGAAGATGATTTATGGTAATGAATCATATTAATCAACTAAATTAATATATCATTTCAGTGATTCATAGAGTAACAATAACAAATAAGAAATCGGACTTAAAAATATCCTAGCCAGGTATAGGCATCCAGACATAAATTAAAGATTAATTTGCAATCTACTCACACATTAAAATCAAGGACATTATTTCATCATTTCTGATCAAATATGCAAAAAATACAGCCATTCCTGTACGATTTCTTTCATTCTTGGAAGTGCTGCTTGCAGTTCATGGAATAAATAAAATAAAACATATATACTTCTCATCCTGTTTTTATGCTGTAATAGCTAGAGTAAAAGACACATGTCTCAAATGTAAAGCAGATATAAGTATTAACACTATAAATGTGAGAGCAGGGTTGCCCAATATGGCAGAGATTATCATTATGTACTTGTTCAAATACAAATGTAAGTTTGACTAAAATTATGGATTATTAGAACCCCCCTCCAGTCACACTAACCCCATTTCAAGTTCCCAATAGCCAGATGAAACATCTCAGATATGGCTATTTCCATCATTGTGGAGAGATTACTGAAACCTCTTCTATGACAAACAGTTAAGCTGGATAAAGATAGGCTACTAGCACTATGAAAATTCTCTAGCTGTTTCCTACTTTTTGCTTATGTGGATATACATGACCTATGAAGAAGAATGTCCATTTTTCTCACTCTTTCATCTACCCATGGAGAACCCAGAAACTGACTGCACCCTAACATATGTGGAGCTTTTTGCCTAGATGAGCAAATGAACCCTATGTACAGCAGCTGAAGAAACTGTGAAATTAATTGTGTTGACATCCACTTGGGCAGAAAACAGTTAACCCAGCATGACAGGGTGATGATGGTGACTGAAAACTCAGAGGCCCTCAAGAAAGTTGTTTTCATCTCATTATGTCTGCTTTGATAATTATAACCGACTCATCAGCCTGGAGTTGAACACCACGAATAATCACTTTCCTGCATATTTTTGAAGGAGGAAGCATAATAAGGTAAAATTTACAGACTAATTTATGACATTTGTGAATCTATTTTCAGGAAATGAAAAACTATGATTCAGTAGGGGATGGGAAAATTCTCTTTGAAATAGTTTAGCTTTATCCCTCTCCCTCTCCCTCCCTCTCTCTCTTAAAGAAAAGAACCATGTTTGAAATTGTGAAAAGAATTCTCTCTTACATAGAGCAAACAAGCACAATACTTGTTTGAACCTAACAGAGATTTTCTTCTTGCTGCTTGACTTGGTCTCCTTTCATTTCAAGAACATTTTAAGACAAGAAAGCAAAAATCTTCTAGTGGGTTAAATTCACAGATTAAAAATCACCGCTCTTAGGAAGACATCACCAGACAAATCCTATAATGAAAACCACAAACTTGAGCATTAATATGTGTGTAATGATGTCACTGGGAGGGTACATTTTTCTGTAAACAGATGAGTAAGCGCTAACATGCTTCTTGTCACCTCCCTGAGACTCTGTCCTCAGCAAGTCACATTAGTTACTACTAAGCCACTTCACTAATCATAAAACACAGTGAAGAATAACAAAAATAAAATCACCAAATCTCTGCTAAATGTAACACAAAATTAATCAAATAAACAAAAGCCTCTAATAAAACCATCTGGCTCAATTCTATTTTAGGTCATGCAGCTATAAATGTCACTAAATAAGATAATGAATAACATAGTAACTGCCTTTAACTGGAATGGTTCAGAAGAAATCAGGGCCAGCAAACTCTACATGCTGCCATTCTTTCCCCAGTAGGACAGAGTTCTAAAGAAAATTAGCAACATCCAGCGAGTGATAACAATTGAATTATGTGGGAGAAATGGCACTTGAGAGTCCTCTGGTTTATTTTTGACTGTGAAACACTAGGCTGTAGGTGGTTTTATAAAAACTCAATTAAAATGCCCATCAGTAAAAGGGGAATTTACATTTGTTTGTAAACTTCCTAATTAAGACACATTGTTCCACCCTTGCTTTTGTGCCCTTTAAAGATTTGCAACCCTAATATGATGGCATATGCTAAGAACAATCAAACAACAGCAACAACACCACTGGAGTCCTACTGTTGATCCTTTCCTCTTCAAACACAGCACTGAAGTCAGGCACAAAGATGCAAGCATTTTTCATTTTGGTCCCAGTGGCTTGGGTTTCTTTCCCTTTTTTTTTTGAATGTTTATTTCTATGTTTGTCATGTCATGCATTTGTTCATTTTATAGCTCAATAAAATGCCGGAAATTTTTTTTTGTCTGATGTGAGCCAAACTCTCTTATCTTTGAGGATTTTCCTGGAAAGCACAGCTGCACAGGCAAAGTTTAAAATAACTCCTGTAGTAAGAACTTTTGAGGCAGCCTGGGACGTGATTATCCTGCAGTGTGAATGATGCGTGTCTACCTTAATTCCCCATTTAAGAGAATCACTTTTTTATTCCTTTTGCTTTACCTTGATAACTGCTAACATTTATATACATCACACATTGCCTCCAGTGTTTAAATACTGTGACAATCATACCTTCAGCTCTAAGTGAAAATGATAGTGACTCCAGGAAAGAGAAGAGCTGTTTCTAGGAAGGATATGCTTAGACACACTTCAAAATCCACAGTAGGGCTCTGACTTGCCATAAATATCCCATACATAACTTACAGGAGGCTTTTCAAATTAGAATGCAAGCTTGCCCCACCCAATAAAGCACAAGTCATATTCTTTTCCTGTAGACATCACTTGTTATCCTTATTTGCCCATGCTGGCAAAGATGTAGCAAGGGTATTCTTTCCAGCCTTTTTAATTACCAAAATTCAAGTTGCTTTTAAAATATCATAGTCCCTCTTGAGATTTCAGGAGAACTGGGGATCACCATGGCAATAAGAAAATGGTGCCAATATCATCTTGGCTTCAACCTGCCACACATCTCAGGAGCCATTCGCATGGGAAAGAATTGAACTCATATAAAAAGTAGGCATGCTCCCTTAAATTCTTTATTTTGGGAAGAAAATGATAAATTTCATGTTACAGAAGGTAAATAAGAAAATGTTGTAACCATATGCTTCCCTCTAATATACACAATTAAAATGCAATATCAATCTGCTTTCCTGGTATGTAAAGTAAAAATGGAAAGTTAACAGACAGTGGCCCACATAAGAGGCCCATGCGCCAGCTTTCCTTCACTCCATCTTGCCTCACCGACTTTTCATGAACCAATCTCTCTCAACTCATAGAATGTGGGTGTAATCCCGCTGTCTCCCTTGATTCATGGGTTTGTTCCTTCACTCTTGCTGTCAACATTTTCTGTCTATCCCAACATGTTAGGCAGGAAAAGAGAAATGAATTACTCAGATTGACATAGATGCTACAGAGTGAGAACAGTGTGTGTGTGTGTGTGTGTGTGTGTGTGTGTGTGTGTGTATGTATGTATGTATGTAAAATATTACCTCCCAAAAACTGAAATCCGAAACATTTCTTGTCATACTTATTTCATATTAGGGTATTGTGGAAAATTAAAAAGCAATATTGACATATAACTGTATAAACAATGGTACAGTGGTTTGAATTAAAGTAAAACAAGAGCAGATATAAAGCAATATCATACATAATAGGTTGTAATATACTACTATGCATTTATTATATATGCATATAATACATTTTAGAATTCATACTACTAAGTATATAAAATAAAATGTAAAAATTTACTCTTACATGTATTGGTGGCATCACAATACTATTACTTCTAATTGCCCACACTGTCCTTTTCCTTGCTTCTCCCCCTAAATGGAACAATATGTCTTTTTTAACTTCTTGGTGTAATGGAATCATTCCCAGTATCCAAGGATCTATTAAGTATTCATCTGATACTTTGTTGGCAATTGTTCCACTCTTAGAACTTCAACTAGAAGACACCTTCACACCTAGTCTAGAAGCTTTCTTCTAATTTGTAAACTAGATTTGCAAAAGCTTTGAGAAGACTTTGAAATGTGGGCTAGAGATCTCCGGTGTAACTGTGCTTTGTGTCTTTTGCATTTGAATTTATGGCTAGAGTAAACCTTGGATCCTTTCTTAGAACATAGTGAAAAAGACCTGTCATCAGTGACAGAAGAGAGATTTCTAGGTGTTTCCTGCCATTAATACAGAAAATGCACAGGTAGAGGGGAAAGTGAAGACCAGTTCAACGACCTTATCAGGAAAAAGTCCAAGAGCATCCTACAACTAAATTGCTGGAGCAGAGTCCTCCAAGGAAGTTAGCCAGTAGAACAGCAATGATAGGAATCAATGTCAAGTTTCCCACTTCTGGCAGTGGGGTACCACAAACACTCAGGGTCCCTGCTTCCTAAACTCAACAATAAGGAAAATCTTCACTTTTTTGAGTATTTGTGGTTAACTTAAATTAATGATGCTAAGCATCTCATATGACATTAGCACATCAGTATTGCTATACCTCTAACATCCTCAAAAAATGTCAAGTCTTCTAGGACAAAGCTTGCTATTCACTAGAAGAGTAAAAATATGACTGGGGAATGCTGGAAAGCATAGAAGTTAAGAGACATTTTAGCCAAAGGGGAAGATTAGACAAGGGTGTGGAGTGGACTGCTCCTATTAACAATATTGTTAGTGGGTCTGAACATTGCACTAACAGTCCTTCTGAGTTCGCAGTAACCCCCACATCCACTGACTGCAGTGGAGTTTTGCCTTCCTTTATTTTGTGGCGAATGAGTGAAGGGAGACATGGGGAATTAAGCTAACCACCAGCCTGTTCATGCTGAGAATTTAAACAAGCATCTATTTGTATATTACAAACATGAAGTGCAAACACTCCTACCTACACTGGATCTGAAGTTCAATGTCAAAACCAGCCGTTAGTTTATATGTCATGTTTCCATTTAAGAGGCTTCCCTCTTCAGAAGCAAATAAGTCTGAAATTGCTAAAGGAATACTAAACAACTACAGAAGCCCAACTGCTTCTCTCTTTATTCTCCTTAATGAGAACAGCAATGCAAGGGATATTTCACAAGTGCTGGAGGGCCAGTAGTTCTTTTTAAGGAAAGTAATTTGTTTGAAAATTAACTCTTTGCTTCAGAATATGTCCATTTACTGTATATGTTGGTGATGTATTTGATGTCAAAATTCTCGATCACAGTACAATAGCCACTATGTTTCATCTTGCTCACAGTTCCAACTTACTTAGCAAATAGGTTTTATTTTCTCAGTCTCAGTTTTCTATATTTCAAAAGTCAGCTTTGGGCTAGATATTTCTTGGCACCTTAGAGTTCCTTTGATTCTAAGTGACTAGCACAGACGAAATGTAATTTTATTCTTACAGCAATTTGGTTGAGTTTTACTAATTTCTCCTTTAATAACTTCTGCTCCTGATAGCTTTTCTCTTCTTCCCTTTAAGGGCGGGGAAAGGATGTCATGTGACATAAAGGAAGACGGATCTGATACTTAGGTGATCCTATTACCTCATCCTTGGAATTGATGTTCTCCCAATGAAAGATGCAGAAAAATCCCTCTCAATTTTGTCCTGTTCCCTTCTGGCAGTTTCAAATGAGCAATTTTAGTTTCAGGACCATTCCAAGACCTGGAACCATTTTAGTTTCATTTGAGCTGGGGTCAGAACAAACATAACACATTTCAACCTGCCAGAGACAATCACCCTTTCTTTTCCCAATTGTATTCGTAAGTAAGATGACAGTGGTTTGGATGCACCAAAAATACAGAGCCACAGATGACCTGATCAGACCTTCTTCTCCATCATCAAGCATACCATAAAACAGGAGGCAATCACTTCTTGGAACTGTTTTTTTCTACATGAAAAAATACTGACATATACAGTATAATTTACATAAAAGAAAACACATATAAATTATATATTTGTATAGCACAGCTAGCTAGGTACATTGTTTTTGGATTGAATCTGATTTTTAGTATCTTTAAGATGGATTTACATCATGACAAGTCCAGCTTTGAGAGTCACAGTTGCATGTGAATTAGATGAGGCCTTATGTAAGTATAGGTTCTATATTTTAAAGACGCATAGAAAGTAGTATTGTTTTCCTGAAGTTATCATCTAATAGACTGTATTCAAACTTACAGTTAGTTCAAAGTTGTTATTTTTTTTAGCAGAAACTAAAATGTCCTTATAGATTGGCTATTAACAGAAGGAAACATAAAATAGCCCCCTAGTTCTGTGTGATACAGTCTTACTATAATTTAATTTTATCAGGCAATATATCAAGGCATATTTCTAACCCAATATCAGATTTCAGGGATTTAATCTCTTATTAAATACTGCATATTTTAAAATTATTCAGTTTTCTGCATTGTTCCTTTCTGAACACAAGAAACCTGAAAATTAAAGGCTATACACATGTCTAGGTACATATGAGGGATGAAGATCACACCCCTGCATCTCTCTGTGTACATTTAATTGTATCTAATGACAAGAAATTATTTTATTAGAATGGTGCCAGCACCACGAGTATTTTACCTAGATGAGAAAAAAATACAACCTTATATTTTTTAAATGTATTTAGATGCATGCCAGGAAGATCCATGAAAGCAATATATTCCCCAAATCTAGAAGAAATAGTTGTGCCAGTGACATGTTTTCTATCCTCTAGAGCATTTCTATTTGGGCAAACCTAAAGAATATTGTGCATACATCATGGTTTAAAGGCAAACCCGAAACCGGAGTGAAGGTGAGAACAAATATTTACATCTTTAATTGTGTTCCCAACTCCAAACTTCCTTTTCAGCTTAAAGGAAGCCCAGAGCCATGAACGTTCTGGGCTAGGATAATGGCTACGTATACTTTTTCAAAGGGCATAGGATTTGTAACTTCCAAACAAAACCCAAATGTAGTGTTGTTAGAGCCCAAGAGGAGAGGCAGAATATACATATGAAAGGAAATGATCAAATAAGGGTAGATGACTAGAAAGAGGTTTACAAGAGAAGGCAGAGGACTGAGGGCCCCTCCAAGGTCTGGCCCCTCTAAGAGAACACTAATATCGTTAGCATGAATAGATACAGAGGGGCAAACAAATTTTTTACAATAGCCTGCATGTAAAAAAACAAAACAAAACAAAAAACTCCAATCTTTTAAAAGTAGAGAGTCATCCACCCATATCTTCTCTCGTCTTCAGAAGTGAGGGTAGGAATATGTGTAGGCTGGATAGATATTGACTTAAACAATAATGGCTAAATGAATCAAAGAAGTCTTATACCTCATAAGATGAGATACTATGCAAAATAAAGTTTTCAAAGCACGGAGAAGCACAATGTTAGCATCAATTTTTAAAGTAGGTTACTAAACAATAAACAATACTTATTGTATTAAACCTTTATAGTATTATATAGGAAAAGAATCTGAATACATATTTCCATAACTTGGATATTATGATTATGTCAGAAACATACAGATAAAATTTCTATGCTTCAACTTCTATATATACTTTGATAAAGTATATGAAGAAGAGCTTCTCTCAAAACTAAAGTAAAATTAAAATTCGGAAGCCTCATGTTGAATACATCTTCATCAAGAGTATGGCAAGTATCAAAAGATTTCAAATTTAAGTCTGTAAAAGTTGACTTAGGTTTTGTAACAGAGAAATCCACGAGGCAGGCAGAATGAAACCATATCTCTGAGGCACCGTTTATATGAGTAAAACAATAGCATCATCAATGTGAAATTTTATGGGTAACAGATACTGAGATTAAATTGATGGTCCTAAATATGCTGAGGTGACAAGACACCAGGAAGGATGTGGGTAGCCTTATACTCTTAAGTTCGTTTCTATAAATAGCAAAGTCAAGGAGACCCACAAATGGAGAATTACAGTAGTCTAGACTTAAAGTAATAAAGGGGTTTATCAACATTTCCACATCATTCTTGCTGAGCTGGGGGTTCACTTCCAGAAACTCCAGTAACAATCACAGGGTTATTATCCATTGATTAATCAGATGTCAACACGACCCAAAGGCACTTATAACTTTGGGATGCTTTTAAAATCACGCTCCATAAAAGGGTGATCAAAAAAAGAACCCTAATTCAGCAAGCACTTGAGGTCAAGGAATTGAACTTTGATGTGATTTTGATCTGGTTACATCAGCCTGTGTGTGTGACAGTCCCCATGTTCCACCCAGGTAATATCCTTATGTAGAAGGACTGAACATCTTTCTCCTGGGCTGGCACGTACTACAGCATGATACTACTAGCTCCTAAGACCGCTGCATGACTTGACTTGGGCTCCTACACTGTTTCCCCACTTATTTGTATGCTTATTCTCTCAACAGTGTTCATAGAAAAGCATGTAAATTGCTAAGCATTATGAAATTATTACTTCTCATTGTACCACTGTCACAGTGTAACCAAGCAGGAAAAATATCCCGGGAGTTTTTCTGTAAATGGTTTTTAAAAATAATGATGACTCTGGCTTTATAAAGGGCTATCCTACATAGAAATCACATGAAAATTTTTATATACATAATTTCTGTAATTCATAATCTCCTGCAAGATATTCTCACCATTTTACAATGTTCCATCAACCAAAAGCATAATTTCTTTCCCAAAGGCCATGAAGATCCTATGCCTGATTGTATAATACTGCCTATTGCAGCTGTAACTAGTTCCAATCACTAAGTAAATGGTCAGTGAGTGAGAGGGTTTCAAGACTATCACTGGAGATCAGAGAATGGTTATTTTCCATCTACAACAAGAAAAAAAGGCTCATTGGAAATTTTAGTTGATTGGAATAATTTCTGTCCATTTTGAATATTCATTATAAGTCAAGGAACTGAATAATAATTGTCATATTTACCCTATAATCAAATATACACCCAGCACCAAATAACCATGCCTCTGCCTAGATAAAAAAAACACCTTGGAGCAAATATTTATATAGTTGATTAAATCTAGAAGAAGATGAGTTCAAATAAATCAGGCAAGTTTTCATTGTGAACCTTGTGAAAACTGTTTAACATGACACTGATATTTATGAAGTATCAAAACAGGGCTGTCATCTGAACTATTTCTCAAACGTTTTCACCAGGAACCTTTCCTTTGTAGGGCTTCATACTAGCCTTGTTTGCTGTGGATTGTATCATTTAAAAGTGTATCATGGGGAAGTTACAGTCATCTGAATTCCTCAGGCTAGTGTCAATAATGAGTACTTTGAAACAGATGTGTGTTGATTTAACAAGAAACCAAAGGGCAGGGATTTTTACGACAATGACCTCAGCAGATGCTTGGGAGGTGAAGCAGAGAACCAGCACACACATATCAAGTAATTTTAACCAGTATTAGAAGGAGGAGTAGAGTTGATGTAGTGGTAGACTGTTCACCTACTGTACACAGGGCCCTAGCCGTGATCCCACAGTACTGTGAACGGAAAAGAAGGTAGAAGTGGAGGAAGAAAATGAAAAAAAAGATGTGGAAATTTTTGCTAATAAAATTCTAGGTAAAAAAGACTGACTAGGACAAATCAAAGGGAAATTGATTAAAAATGCCAAACTTATACAAAGAACTTCATGTGTAAAACAAAACATACAAAATCTACACTAAAATATTATGAAGATAAAATTATTTTGCCACTTTCCTATGTACACATACATAGATAATAGAACAATCAGAATGAAAACTTCAAGCAAGACACATTGAAGAACTTCTCACTATATTAATCGTACAATAAATTACTATTAATTCTTCGTACCCAAATAGTGCAATAAAAGTACAAATAATATAAGTATGTCACAGGGAGAAAATGTCCCCCAAATCTACTGAATAAAATCACTTTACAAAGATTGCAATTTAAAATATACTAGTAATCTATTTGAGGAAAGCAGATCTTTATAACACACTTGCACACACACATTTCCAAAAGGCTACTGACATTGTAATATTACATTTTTAAAAAGGAGAAAGTATTGTACATATGTGTTGGATAACATATGGAGACTTTTGCATACGAATTCAAGGCTTCTAAGACATAAGAACACTTACTACATAAAGATTTAAAATATTTGCATGAGGAAAACAAAAGTTAAAGAACAACTGAAGTAAAATACCAGCCATGAATCTGATCAGTAGAGGCTTGAACAGTTAGTTCTAAAATTGTTGAGTAGCTTTAAATAATAAAACTGGGATCTTCTAGCACAGCACACTCATAAAGAAAATTCAACAGAAAGTGAATAATTCAAGAGACAAAGCATCTAAAGGATAACACAGTAACGATAACACAGACACACACACACACACATACACACACACACACACACACACACACACACAGGAACAGGTCCCCTTATACAGCACGTATTGGATTCATTATGTAGAACAGGTTTGCCTTGAACTTGAGACTTTCAGCCTCCAGAGTTCTGGAGTTACAGGTATGCATCATTACACATTGCTTAAAATATAAACTTTAAAAATAACTACAATTACTTCTCATGTCAGCAAAGATGACAAAATGTCAAAAACTGCAGAAGTGTTATTTTTTATAGTGGCAATTCAGAATGTTTCTACTTTTATTGGGATATTATTTCTAAATAACAGAACTTGATTTCATAATTATGAGTTTATAAGAAAAGGAACACTATTTTTATAGCTTTAAAAACCATTTCCCCATTTTTAAAAAAGCATATAGTTAAGAAGAATATTAATGCAATTTTTGGAGTATTACTGTAAGTAGAAATTATAATGTATAACAATACATAAAAAGTAAAATACCAATTCAAAAACACCTATTTATGTTGGAAAAGACAAACAAAACAAAACCAAAAATATGAGCATAGGTTTCTGGGTGGCATTTTATTTTGTTTAATTTTCTTTGAGTTTTCCAAATGTCCACAGCTACTGGAAGTACTATTATTATGTGTTCCCCACAAAACACTGGATAGATTATGACATAACAAGGTAGTATTCATCATTCCTTACTGTTTTACAAAATCCAAAATTCATTTTAGAGTCCTGATGCAACTTTAGGAGACACCTAGTCTTACAAAGAGTCCAATTTGATTACCAATATGATGAAAGTCAACAATGGTGAATGATTCCTTTGCTCTGCATTAAAAGAACATTTTATAGACACAACAAATGACAGATATGTGCCTTTGTGACAGGGGCAAAGATAATATATCATTTGTGGAGAGAAATGCTAGTATCATTTTGTTTGTTACATTTCTTGGAGGTATGAAGGAAAATTCCAAAGAGAAAAGTGCACAATGAATTCAGTGTGACCCAGTAGTGAATTATAAGCAGAAGCCTATTCAACACTTGTGGAATAACCAGTCTTTGATAGGTTGTCATTCACAAAGCACCGAGCAATCTTAGAGAATCCTACCCTATGAGTTCAGCAACTCTCTGCAATTATTTCTACACATGTGCTTATGTTCTACATTTTTCTTAATTATGTATTATAGTAGTATGTGCTCACCGCATCCCCCTTCCTTCCTCTTTTGTTTGTGGTTCCTAAGTGATTATGGGAATAGAAACATTAAAAAGATAGTCTGCAGCCACGTCTCCAAGGGATGTCTCATTCAATAACAACGCTCACTTGCATCAATCTATTGGTATGAAAACGAACGGCTTCTGTAGCTGCATAGATATCTTTTAAATGAATTTCACTCAATACAACAAAATTGATAAAAGGGCAAAAATACTTTCACACAGTCTGTGTAGAATTATGGTAAGTCATTCTGCAAATGAAAAGGAAACTTGATGCATGAGTTTCAACGTAAATATAGAAAATATGGTATCTCTAAGCAGCACCCCGGCTCACAGTATTAGCTCTAACCAGGTGGATAAGCGTGATACTGAGGACAAAAGATAAGACTCCACCCAGCCAGACACCAGCCTTCTAGTGTATCAGTAGGTCTGCATTTCCGTGTGTGCAGGGATGTTGCACACTCTTCCCATTTCTGATGAAACACAAGGAAACTTAATTCTCTGTGATGCTGAACAATAGGCCTGGGAATATCACTCACTTTCAGTGGATTGAAATGGTCAGATCACCTTCTGCCATTCTTAGCCTTTCTTTCTTCTTTTTTTTTTTTGAAGGCAGTTGTTTCTTTGGTCTCAGCTTGTTATTCTCATTACTGGCAACAGAGGAGTGTGCTGGAGCACACATGGTCCATGCTTGGGCTTGAAATCAGACATTTGCCTATCACCAGTTCAAGGGTTGGGGTAGCAGGGGTGATGGGGGAGAGGGAATTCCCTATCCTGGTGATGCTCTCTGACATATAAAAAGAGAAAATAGTTACACCTTTCATTGCAACACTGTGGGGAACTAATTTGTTTTGACACACTGAGAAGTAATCTAATGTTCATATTTATTCTGAAAAGACTGTATTAGCTAAAAACAAATTTCATGAATAAAACTACTGATATATAATCAGGCATGTATATCTTCTGAGAATTTTGAGTATTGGGAATTAAAGCACAAATTTCTTTCTAAAGGCATCTAATTCCCATCATTTTGAAACCTTTCCTGGTTCATCTCTTTTACTTGATTGGCATCCACGATCTAGTTGTCTGCAGGAACACATGAGACACGGTATGCAAAACACTGCCATGCACTAATTTGACCCTCTGAACTCAAGCTCCTCCTTTCGAAAGGCCACATAAATGGTCTTGATTGAAGAGCCATTTCAATACTCCTCTTGGCAGTGACAGTCACTGAAATGCATCTGAGCTTCAGCATGGCTCACAGCAAGCCAATGTGCCACCTTGTTTATTTATTTTTAGTTTATGAAAAGCTAATTGCCAAGATTCTCTTTAAATGTTAGAAGCACCAAAATGCCCTTGCACAGTCTCCAGGTTTAACACAGGCCAAGGGAAATGTTACGGGGCCTAAAGGAGAGAAAAGGCAAGAAGGGGAGAAACCCCTAATGAAACCACAGTGAGTGATAAGGGACCTGAGTTACAAGTATTCAAAGAGATGAATTACATTAACCCTGCCCTTCCTTATTATAGTCACTGCCCAGTGGAAACAACAACAGAATTACTAAAATCCCACACTCTCTAATGGGATGGTAATAGGATTCAGAGGCCATTAGGGTAAAGGCAATCCATATTTTACAGTGTAATAAGCTCACACTGAAGTTGCTGCACCCCCCCAAGAGATCAACAATTACCAGTTTAACATTAACAAATCCACAAGTGCTTTCAAAATGGCAAAGTACTCCTCTGTTAAAAGTCAAAGGTCTATTTTGGAAAGCTGTGCATTTTTTGTCAAGTAAAATCATTTAAATAAATTGAAAGAATGTTTTCTTTGCTCAGAGTATCGATTATTACTCATTCCCGAATGTTCAGAAATGAAAAATTCTGTTATTTATTATAAGGTAGTTTGGAGTTCTAAAAATGGTACATATTTATTCATGTGGTTATAGTCCCCTTTTAAACGATTTTTTTTCTTTACAGCACTCTCTTATTAAATAAAAACATATAATAAAGTGTTCTTGGTGCTGAGACATTGCTGGTAATGTGGGACAGAGGATTTGTCAGGACACAGGTAAAGAAAGGGAGAAGGAAGTTCTCTTAGACCCTTGTGTGGAGGCAAAGATGAAGGGAAGAGGTGTGTTTCAAAAATCGAAAGAGAAATTAAAGTGGTGAACTTAAATCACTTCACATGCATATTGTCATGGCAAAGAGGAAACTGGCCTGGCTTTCATGCTTCTCATTTGGTTTTGCTGTTTTCATTAGCTTTTTGACAATTTCATACATGCATCCTGCATTCTGATTACTCTGCCCCTCTCTGATATCTCTCTCATCATTATCATCCCCTCAATGTTACCACTCTCTTTCCCAGATTCAGAACTTCTGAGTTTATTCATATAACTTCATTGTTGTGTCACTGAATCAACTTTAGATTATAGTGACATAGAAAGGCAATGAAGTTTTAGGAAAACATGCTAGTAGATCAAGACCCTGATATATTACTAATCTCTATAGCTTCCTCTGTTTTGCTTCCCCTGATATAAAACTAGAAATACAACCCCTGACCATATACAGTAAATACATCCAATACACATGCATACTTCATGCTTTACTGGGCATGCTTAAGATTCTCTCCGTGAATAACATATTGTCAGTACTACTTTAATCACATTTTATGTTCTTTACAAAATATTCCTTTAGACAATAGCAAAGAGCAAGAGTGAACATGAGCTACATGACACGGAATGTTGAAGGTAATTAAAACAATGATGAAGACACTGCATGTGTATGTTCTTTCCTCCACACTCTATGTACCTCTCAACAAACACCTTAGCACTGAAAAATATTCAGTTGAGTAAAAATCATAAAATATCAAAATGTCTGTATCTTAATCCTGAGTTTATTCTTAACCATATTGCCAACTTAACTATATCCTGGGACTAATTTCCTTTTGGAAGAGTGTGGCATTAAGCAAAATGGCCACCTTTAAAGATCAAAGACACCAGACATGGGGTGGGAACCCTGAAAGTAACTGCATGCAACTGCTGAGCTTCCTATATGTGTCAGTTACAAGGCAAGAATGAGACCTCTGGGAAATCACATGTGAAGGATGAAAACCCAGGTGGCATGGCGTTCAAACAAGACCTGACATCTACACTACTACAGTCTTTATATTACAAGAAACTAGGGAGAGCTGCATGTTATCAAACATGAAAAAAGAGAACTTAATGAAACTTTAGAGGTAAGTTTGAAAAGGAAAGTATACAGGTAACATTTACATATAAGGAGAGATACAAGAAATGACATGGTCCCCTCAGACCCAACTAAAATTAAATCAATAAATATTACTTCTGCATCATCATTCTGGAGACCTAGGTGTCTAGCCAACTTCCTGACATCGAGTAGCCACGTGTCTCTACATGGGTGCATGAATCTGAGTCTAAGGTATTTTTAACTCAAGTGCTCTAGTTTCTAAGATTTTATCTCCTAACTAAGAGCATTGTGCTAGAGAGATATGACCACCACTTTCAGCTTCTGATTCCCCATCAAATGATCCATCATCTATAATAAACTATGAAATCAATGGATGAGGATAATGATAATGATGTTGATGACAACAATTATAAGGACAGGGTATATCCACCTGTCTAAAAGCACAGGTGTGTTCTGGAGCTTAAGTATCTGAATCTATTTCATGGTAGACATGAACAGGCAAATACAAGGTGATTCATGATACGTTGAACTTACCCTGAAATTAGTATCAAGAACAAACACAGGGATAGAGACTTCTCAGTATCTTTATATGAGATGTCATTCTTGAGTTTACAGAAGCAATGCAATTAATTATTTGATCAAAAGTCATCAATGAAATAAACATAATGCTACCAACATGAACCTGGGGTTACATTGTCACTGCAATATACAGCTAGTCACCATCATTTCTTTTCTCACAAGGCTTCAGAGCTTATTTTTGTGATTGATAGACAGTAGCTGAGCACCTATACAACCTCAGGGTTACATGATGTTAGGATGTCCAGAATAGAAATCTATAGGTGAAACTTGGTCAGAACAGACTTTTAGGAAGAAGTAACATTTCAGCTGAGACCTAAGAGCATCTATCTAGAGGCTGCACTTTTGAGAAGATCAAAAACATGAGCAACTGCAACTGGTTGCTTGTGAAATAAATCATGTCCTGAAGATCTTCTAGAAATGGAACAAGACTATGGAGGACAGATGCAGGAGTACACAGACATTGGAGGTGGCGTGCAAGTGGTGTCCAGCTTCACTGGACACTCTTCAAGGGCAGGATATAGGAGTGTGTCTCCTCATTCATAATCGCCAACAAAGGAAGTAGATTAAACATTGGAAAAACTCCTTCAAGATTTACTGAGTTGTTCTCTGGAATGCCTTGGAGGTGGCTGGAGCCACTGTATGCCTAAAACACTTTTAAATACTACACAGAGTCACCATTAAAACATTTCTTAGACTTTGTCTTAAGCAGAAAAGGCCCCATGAATGCATACAGAAATTACCAGGGATATCCTTCCTGGTAATTTTTGACCACACCTTCTAACATATTTGTGCTTTCAATTCTTGGGACTTACCACAGAGGAGACTGAGCTAAGAATGTAATCAACCACAGCACAAATAAATAAACACAGGAATAGTTCACTGATGGATTGGTTCCAGGTCAGAGTGTTACTAACATTTGTAAGACATATTAAGTTCCAAGTCAAGGCATGTAACCTCAACTTACAAGATAATCATTCATTCTCAAAATCAGAAGATATCTGAAGCCATGTGGCACTGTCTTCTTGTATATGGATGATGTGTGAAAGGTAGTGACAATTCTACTCTCAGAGAGTTCACAGTTACATCCTGTCATATTCTGTACCTTTTGAGCATAAGTTCTCCACAGTTAAACTTGATTGGCATACTCAGAAATGCAGAAATACACTGAACTGTTAACAACTTTAGCCTCACATAGAAAATAGATCACAATTTTCTAATACCCCTTTCAACATTTAGTTCATAAGAACAGATAAAAATGTAGCATATAAATCATCCAACCATTCATTTCAAAAATCAAGGGGCCTGACATAGCAGCTCAAGCAGAAACAGTATTTGGGGTGTAACCATCAATGTTTCAAAACAATTTATCCTTCTGTTCTAGTAACATTTTTTAAAAAGTTAAGATGAGTGAATCACAGCCTGTTATAATAAAACATAATAAAGTAATTAGAGCTTGAGTTTCTATCAAGGTTCTTGCCATGTAAAATGTTCATTTATCTGAAATTTGCTTAAAACAAATAGATTAGATTCATTTCATGAACAAGAATGACATGACTTTTTGTTAACACCGATTAATGACTTGAGTTTCTAATGTCATTAGTCGACTATCATCATTCTGCCATTTGAAAAATGGTCTCCGAATCTGTGGGTTTCATCTCAACATGAATGTTTACTCATTTCTTATATTCTACTGACCTCTAGAGATTACATGGGTGTGTATATAAATCACATGCAACATGTGACTGAATATATACAACATACCCCTTACAAATGTTACACAGATTGGGAATGGAAAAAAAACCCTATTACACAAACCTCCTTCAGTTTGGAATAATATGCCAATCTTTAGCTTTTGAACCTATCCTCTGCATGCCCATTTTGTACAAGTGTTCCTTTAATACCAGGTATGCTCACAAACACAAATCCCTGTGTTCTTCTCTTGGGCGAATGAGGTACAGGAGTATCAGAACAGCTACTGTCAGACAAACTGATCAGATTTTTGGATTGTGACCTGCACCCACAGAGGATATAATAGAGAATCCAGACTCTCCTGCCTGGATTTTTCTTAAAGGCAGATTTATTTTTAGTTCAGAGTAGATCATTTTATAGAACAATCTCCTCCAAATCATAGCTGCTGTAATTTTTTTTTAATCTCCGCTGGTGAACACAAGGAAGCACCTAAAGTGTACAGGTACCTCATGAGGTTCAGGGGGCTTGGCTTTGCTCTCTATTCATGTTTACAATTACTAGATGCATTCTTGAAAATGGAGTATAAAATAGCTTTTAATTACAGACTAGACTATGAACTCCTTAAGAGGGATGCCAGAACTCAGGGTAGAGCTAGTGCTATGCTATATATTTAGTTCTTCAGTTCAACTCGCAGAAAATCTCCCCAAAGAGTTATGTCTTATTCATCTTGGAACCCCTGGAACAAATTATGGAATATTAATAATATCAATTAGGAAAATGCCACGATGTTTTCCAGGACTATACTTTTACTTTACCAAGAATGTATGTTTTCCTTCCTCCACCTTCTTTCTCTCTGTGTGTGTCTCTCTGAGATTAAATACAAATGTAGACATATATACACATATTCTGTGTTATAATGCACATATAGAAATATAAAAACATAGGTGCTGATGAATACTGCATATAAAGCATTATGATTAAATAGGCCATTGGTTTTTCTTTCTTTTGTGTGTATATGATGAGTGTGTGCATCTCTCTCTCTCTCTCTCTCTCTCTCTCTCTCTCTCTCTGTGTGTGTGTGTGTGTGTGTGTGTGTGCATGTGTGTATGCCTGATCATGTGGATAACTGTGGGAACTCATATGCACAGCATGATTATAGAGGTCAGAAGACAATCTAGAGTGTTATTTTTTGACTTCCATCATATCTTCAATACAGTCTCTTTGTTGTTGGCTGCTGTACACACTAGGCTAAATGCTTTGGGAGCTGCAGGGCTTCTTGTCTCAGACTCTCAGTTTACTGTAGGAACATTGGGATTCCAGTCATGCACACTATCACACCCAGCTTTCAATGGATTCATGGGATTTGAACTCATATCCTCAAGTTTTCACAGCTATTGCTTTTCCTGATCTTGTTCTCATCCACCTCTTCAGACCAGAATTTTTAAAAAATAATTATTTTCTATTTTCAGCTTTATATAATATATTGCTGCTTAAATTCCCATTTAATAGATGTGTTGAAGACTATTGGCTAGTATACTACATCTGGCCACACAGGAATATTTAATACTTAAAACAAATTTCTTTCTAACTTATTCAATTTTAATCTAGGGATAAAAGAGTATTTTAAAGCACTGAAGAGACAATACCATTTTGTGCCCTTTAGCCTGTTGTATCAATTATATTATATGTGTATATTTTATCACTTACACAGCACTATACATTTATAACTAAACAGATCTTCTGAATTTTGATTAGGTACCTCAAAGTGCTACCAGCTGCTAAGGCTTGAATTTCATAAGAGGGATGACAGAAGAAAATTGGGCACTGTTTGATGAGACAGTACAATAAAACAGGGGATATGACTGCAAGATATGGAAAGTGTCCACACTACAAGAGAAGAGAACAGAGGAAAACCGATTTCTGATGTCATCGTAACACCCACTAGAGAGAATCCTGGCTCCATTCTGCAGATGTGTGTCGAGGTGACTGGTCATTTCCATACTTGCTCTACAATTAAGCCCTTTCTGAGAGGTCCAGATCTACTTCCTATCTTTTTTCCATTTCAGCCTAACTGATGCTCCCAAAGCCCAGAGGCCATCAAGAATGGGAAAACTTTCAATAGGTTAATGTATGTAACCTAAATAAAAATAAATAATAAACAAATAAATAAATAAATAAGTGGAGAAATGACTAGCATCTAGCTAGTGATGAAAATGAGGGAGGGTTGGAGGACAGCTTGGTTGTAGGCACCAATAATCCACTTTTGGATTTAACATTAGAAAACTGTGCAAATCAAAGTTCTGATCTAATTCAAAAGGTTCCCTTAGCTTGATCCACGTGGAATTTTAAAAGACTTGCACACCTCAGTTTTAAACTAGTTAATTATAATGGGTAGTTAGCCTTATGGGAAGGGAGGGGAATTATTTAAGTTAAAACAACATGCCCAGAAAGTTGACCTGATTAAGATGGGTTGATTTGTTTTATTTTATCACAGTGATTTCCCCCTTTGAAAGGCAGACAAGATAGTGGCACATGAAAAGGTAAGGTAAGCTGTCACTTGCAGCTAGAAAGTGATCTTCCTCCCTCCAACACTGAAATGTAGCAGACAATTCCAGTGGATATTTTTTTTAAACTAGACTTTTTACTACCTTCTATATTTGAATGCTATTCACTAGCTTGGACTTCCCCCATCCATATCATTAGCAGAAGTGCTAATGATTAGACAAGTGTTTCACGTCAGGTAGTTAGAGAGAAGACAGAGTCAGAGAAGAAATCTGAATAATCCCTGTACTGGAAAATCAAACCCCGGATAATCAGGACTGTACCGTACAGGCAATTAGGATTCTGTCCAGTTAAGAGAAATTTGTAATCCATTCAGTTTCAAGCCAGTAAAGTCACATTTCTCAAAAACTTGTATTCCGGCCTCTGATGGCTTAAAAAGTTCTCCTTACTAGATTGTCTCCAATTACAGAAATCCTTCCCAAGCACAAGGCTGCAGAAGTATATTAAACCTGCGGGGTACCATGTAGCTGGCGGTTTTACAGAGCTCTACAGCACACGGGATCCTGATGCATGATGTAACACTGCCAGAGCAATTCACCACAATCTGATAATGCTATTTGTTCAGATCACAAGAGTTGTCTTACATGGGGCATGTGGGTATGTAGGGGTGGGGGAATTGTCTTTCAGTGGAAGGTTCAAAATATTAAGCAAAAGGAGCTAGAGGTAAATTCATACTTGAATATTTCCCTCAACTGCAGCCTGGTCTCCACACCCCCACCACACACGTGCATGCAAGCGTGCACACGCACATAGGCACACAGACACAGAGAAACACACACACACAAAGGTGGGTCTATGGTGGATATCAATAGATATCTGACTCATGGAACAGTAACAGAAAAATGCAATGATCACAGAATCCTGATCAGGACAAGCTTAGGCCAAAACTGTCAGACTGGAGTCAACAGGGAAAATGCACCTCACCTCAGATACAAAGATCAACTTTGGTACAGTATCAAAATGTGTTGAGTCCTTAACAAAGAGATGATAATAATAGGATTGTAACAATATACCTCTGTCTAGTGAATACAAGACTGCTTATGTTGTTGTACGGATTTTTTTTTTGATTGTTGATTTTTTCTAGATAATTTAGAATCATCTACAAACACACAGATGCAAAACAGTGAAATAAGACATCCAGGAGAAAACAGGCAGAAAAAAATCCCACCTACATTGAAGGTATGAGACAATAATTTCTGAGGCTTCAGAATCTATTTTTTCCCTTGCATTGTAATGCACTCAAGTGTATGAGTGATGCCTTTTGTGTTGGATAATGTCAAGTGTGAATGTCATGGGCAGCCCCCATCTCTGATGATATTAAAATGGTGGGAAGATGAAAAGCTTGGAAAAGTAAATGGAACAAATTAAATTAAAGTGGCTAGAGGACACAAAAAGTCACTCATCTACAGTTTGGTTCTGAGGCCACAGTGGCGACCCTGTCTACTTAGGCAGGCTGGTAAAATCAGTATTTCTGAGAAAAAGTGTGGCACTCCTTCCATTTAATTGTGTCAATGATTATTCTTGCATCCCCTCATTGTGAAGTTTACAGAACACAAGAAAACACCTTATACATTTGAATATAAATTTATATTATATAGTCTAAGTAATGTCTACCAGTGTGATTGTCAGTCAAATGTACTAAGCATCAAAGAGTTCAAGGTGAGGTAGTCATAGATTATAGAAAGTAATTGACAACACAGGCAATTCAGAGAGGCAATTAACTCCAATAAATAAAGTATATACCTTTTTGGAAAGATGAAAACTCTCAACGATCACACAAATCCATCATAATTAATGTCAGGAAACTTGAGATAAACCCAACGTGGATTGTGTCCAAATAGCAATAGCCTAGACAGAACACCACATCTTCTAAACTATGTGCATCATCTTCAACAAATGGTGAAGGTTTTTCTTATAAGGATATGAAGTAAATATGTGCATATCAATCTGTCCTTAATAAGGCCATGGCATCTATAGTACACACAAGAAATTACAATAACTAGAGTAACATCTACTTTTCTTCCTCTCAATATTTCTCTGTTTTCCTACCCATGACTAGGCGAATGCAGTACCCACTGGCCTCAAGTCTTGAGACCAGGTATTGTCCCATCAACAGCATCTCTTAAAGATAAGTTAGTATTAAAGTGGCATTAGTAGATCAACAAGGCTGCAATATAACTGGAGAAGAAAAGTCATCAAGACAGTTGTTTCAGAGAATCTTGAGGAAAAACTTTGCTGTGCAGATCCACAATTCTACTCCTTCCTCACTCCCATACCAAGTTGCAACTACTCTACAAACGGCCGATAACTTTGTCATGAGTCCCTAAAATTTGCCTGGTCATCAAAGTTCATCACTAGATTAATATTGGCCATTGCTTGGGGGTCACTGTTTCCCATATGATCCGTCTGATAGTACTATCCCAGATTATTTTATGTTTTTGTCTTCTCTCCTACTTCAAAATATCCCCTCGACCTACACCAGCCTCTTCTTGCTTGCTCTGCTGAGGAGACGGGGCGGGGGGGGGGGGGCATATTTAGGACAGTCATGAGTGTTCTCCAGGTGCACACCGTAGCTTTGATTTCTATAAAGATGTCAGTAAGAGGCAGGCATTTTTCATTGTTAGTTAACATCGAGCACGTTTTATTCATGGTGCTTTGAATATAGGAAGCACTTTATACATATTATGGGGGAAAAGAGAAAGAGGTTCAGACAATGAATAAAAACAAAACCAGAAAATAAATCACCCAACAAATGTAAAAGAAAGGGGGGAAAAGCAAATACGACATATCAAACAAAATGTCTACTTAAATCAGAGAAAAAGAAAGCTGGAATGTCCTTACTCCAGTGGACTCCTAGTGCTAATTGCAAAATAGATGTAGCTGACACTCATGCCTTCTAAATATAAGCTCTTTCCTCCCAGAAAAAAATGTACGGGGGGTGTTATATCAAAACATCCGATGGAGCATTTCACACCTCAGGAATGAAAACTGACAAAGAAGTATTTCAGTGCAACAGGAAAACCCAACAGGAGAGAGCCAAGTCGGCCCAAGGTAACAAAAATTCAAAGCTATCTAACATATATCAGAAACTGATCCTGTGTGGAAGTGGTTTTGTGGTGCCCAACACTCCTCGTATATGAGAAAAAAAATACACTTCTCCTCTCCATTGAAACTGGTTAATTGATCATATCTAAAAATAAATATTCCCTTAGACAGAGGTCATTGGTTGCTTGAAATTGCATCAGTTCGTGTCTGGGTACTAGAATCCTAAGGTCCTCAGGGATGTCTTTGTCATTTTATCAGAATGATTACCAGCAGAGTAGTTCCAGTGTGGGTCCCTTCAGATTCTAGCGCTTCTATTTGCTTTTGCATTCCTATTTCCCCTATCAAGCCTTGTGGCTTTTGCTTTGTCAGTCTGGCACTTAATATCCAATGTTAATTACATTTCCCATTCTGAGTAAAATCCTATTGGGCTAATTTTTCAACATCATATAATGAAAGAACTTCAGTGACAAACCATGTAGGTTTTCGATTGTTTTTTCACTGGTACATCTATTAAGAACTTAATATTCAGTGGGAAAACAGTCTCAGAGCAATGAAATTCTATTACTTTAGAGGTTGCATGCTTTTAATTTCTTAATATTTCATTACATGTTGGCAACTGGTGCATATTTTTATAATGCGTTTGATCATTACTCTTCTCGGGGTATTCTATTTCAGTTCTTCCTCTGACATCATATTTGCATGTTAAAGGGTTTTAGCATTCAGGGATGGAATGTTCTGAATAGTAATGTGCAGTTAACTTGATTTTTTTAAACGGAAAACAGCAAACAGACATTGTATATAGGGTCCAAGGAGGACGATATCATTGTTTACAAATCTAAATCAAGTTTGAATAGCTTTCTATAGAACATCATAAAAGGTAATGATTCAATATAATTCATTAATTAGCCAATTAGTTTGGAAAGAAGACTCTGTTTCTTTGCCTTTTATAAGTCTACTGTTTTTCTTCTCTTTCCTGCAGGGGTTGGGGGGGCGAATAATCTTTTCTTTGCTCTCCAGCAACATCTACTGGAAAAGTCAGAAAAATGCTATTTATATGAATCAGATAGTTAGAGCAGGGATACCACTGATTGCCATCTACCTAAACAGTGCCAGCTGAACTACCGTCTGGTTTCAGTACACCTCTCCGTACACACGCTGCAGTTCTGTTTCCTTCTATAGGAGAGGCAGAGGCTTACTTGGGGTAAATGGGCAAGGAACAATTCAAAATGTATTCCTGCCTCACCTTGAAGAAGTCATTTCCATACACAAGAGTGAGAAGTGCAGGTGATGAAGATAACATAGTACCTAAGGATGTCTTCTTGACCCTCACTACTTCTCTGAGACATCATCCTCACAGTGAGAGGGGAAAAATCCATGTTTAGGTGTACCAAGAGTTACAAAAGAGTCCATGCCACAAAGCAGTACAGGGAAGGTGAGATTCAAGGAAAGCAACTTTAAGATTCTATAGAGTTTAAGTTTAAAAGGGGGGGGAACCTACATGTGAGTCCATTCTTTAAATTTGCCAATGCCCACCAACAAGTCTACACAGCATCCTACAGCAGCCTCTCCTTTTGTGGTTCATGTCTCTCTCTGCAATTCAACCTACAGAAATAAAAATTCGGTTTGCCTGCACCTGTACGAGGACCTGATCAGGAAACTCTGGATGTTGTCAAATGACAGAGGCACCATCTACTTGTTCCCCAATATCCGGTAACGAGAAGATCCTCATGTCCTTTCAAGACTCTATCCATGAGCTGCACCCACAAAATACCGTTAGGTGGATCTGGCAACACAAGACACCCCAGAGCAAGGAGTTAAAAAGCTGGTCCAGTTTGGAAACTAAGCAAGAAAACATCCTGTCATGACACAAATGACTGAAATCTCCTGTTCCCTTGCTTGCTGAACTCCACAATGCCATAGGAGAGCAGTTCTTTCTAGGGCCAAGCCTAGAGGCACAGCCATCACCTTTCCATATTCCATCGCCGAGGAGCATTCTCTTAACTGAACAGTACACTTTTAAGGTATTTCCCCTATGTCCACCAAAGTAATTTTACAATAAACTTAAATATGTCAGGTAATCCATTTGGCAAAATCCCGAATACAATTCAGATCCTGGTCACATTTCAATTCAAAAGTTGGCCTATTTGTGTTTTTATTTTTCCATCCTCAAATATCAATTCTTTCACACCAGCCATAATTTTTAACAGCAGAGGCAAGAGTGAGATTAACAGCAAATAACCCAAACTTTAAAACATTTGAAGCCGCGAAAGCCTGTGCTGAGATATGCAAGCACAGTGCATATTCTCTGTTCAACGTGAAAATAGATATGAGCATCTTAAAGCTTCATCCCAAAGCTTTTTAAAGGAGAAATGCCATCAAACATAATCCAGAGCTCCCATTCATCGCGCACAAAAGGGATGCCTATCTAAAAGCTGGCTCTGGAAGAGGACTACAGGTACCCTAGATTTTGGGTCCTAAATCAAAGTTACGACTTGAGTCTCATAATTAGCCCCTCTGTCATTAAGGGGCTTAAAATCCAGAAAGCTTTATCCAACAGCATCTCCAGAGTTAACTCCCCTTCAAACTGTCATAACTCAGTTCTCCGAATTATTTACTGGATGCATTTCTAAAGCATGCCCTCACCTGAGGTTTTAACTTCATATTTCATTTGGGACAACACTTAGTCTCCATTTAGGAGCCGTCAACCTGCCGCAGGTTCACGAGATTCAAGACGCGCCTCACCCACAAGAGCCAAGCCAAACACACCCAAGCAGCCAGACTTAAATAAACTCTGCCCTTTGCTGCTACCTCCAGTGAGAAATTATTATAACGCATCCGAAGTTCAGTTAGAAGAAACATTTCGAAGGCCATCTGTCACCCAGGGCTTAAGTCCTGGAGTTCAAAAGCAGTATCAATTGAATTATTTCCCCCCCTTCCCTTAGCTGTTTAGAATTTAACGTAATGCAAAGTGCTATTCTGATCAGAATCATCTTTCTCATCTCTCCCCTTAAATAAAAGGGAGGAAAAAATCATTCCGTATAAATGCATTTACTATACAAATCTATTTTCAATTGAATTTGCTGCATGCTCTAATTCATCAAAATTAATACAGGTACTTTCTATGTTAAACAAAAGGAAGCCGACTGAAAAATCGGCTTCTGCTGCAGATGCCTTTCTCAATTACAAAACGGGTGAAAACAGAAATTTAACTAAGCCACTCGGTCAAACCCTCCGATCGGCGCTCTTACCTGCCTCAGCTGAAGGCTTCCTTCCCTTGTTAGCAGTGTGCAGCATCGCTAGCTCGCTCCAATCCTCACAACGGGCTCAAATTACACCGCTAAGTCCACCCCCTCGCCTTTCCCGTCTCTGCCTTTCTTTTCTTTCTATTTATTTTTATTTTTTTCCCGTCCTTTCCTTTCTTTATTATTATTATTTTATTTTTTGCCAGCAAGAAAAAAATACTTATTGAAAGTGATTAGTTTTTGTTGTCCCTTTTAAGTCCCTCCTGCAGGAAGGAACAGGGGAGCAATGTGACGCCACCTTTTAATCTTTTGTAAGAGTGAAAAGGCAGAAAAGGAACGCTCGATCAAGCTGAGCTGCACACATGACTAAAACTCGCAGGAGACGCTGCTGCTTGCTGCCTGGCGAAAGCACCGCTAGGCTTGAGTGTAAGAGCAGAGAAGAGAGGAGTCGATGGAATGTGACAACGTATGTGCATCAAAGGCTGGGGGAGAGAGAACAATGAGCAAGGGAAGACAGCGAGGAGAGGGAGAGATGGAGGGAGAGGGAGGGAGAGAAAGGGAGAGGGAGAGAGGGAGAGAGAGAGGGAGAGAGAGAGAGAGAGAGAGAGAGAGAGAGAGAGAGAGAGAGAGAGAGAGAGAGAGAGAGAGAGAGAGAGAGAGAGAGAGAGAGAGAGAGAGAGAGAGAGAGCACGCACACACGGAGAAAAGATAGAGCGGGGTTTCAGGCAGGGGACTCTCAGAATAAAGCCACAGTGCGGTGTCTGGCAGCTTCTGTTTTTATCTCAGCGAGCATGATCCCCGGCCTCTCTCATTTAGAAACACATCCGTGTATCTTCCAGGTTTGAAAACTGAGATAATCGCAGTGTGTCTCTGGTTTTGTCTGATTGGCATTTAACTGTACAGTGTACCTGTGATTTTTTTAAAGGGTGCATTTGTGTGCAATTTATTTCGCATATTTATTTATGTAGGCAAAAATGAAAGCTGCTAATTTCTACGGCAATTTGCAATGTAGTTTTACTGGCAGATGGAAGTCTACTTACCATAACTGCTGACAAACTGCCATGGGTAAACAAAAGAAGAAACAAATGCTTCGTCTTGATAATTGTCTAAAAAAAAAGGCCACCCCCAAATTATTAGCACTTGCAAAAGCACCGTTTCTTGGCTCAAGTTTAAAAGGTGAATTTTCTCCCTTAGTTTTAGAAATAAAGGCACAATAAAGGGAAGACATGATGTTTGAAGGAAAGGTGTTGGGAAAGAGGCTGTTAGGAATGTGAACACCTAAATTCTTCCTTGTTTCCCTCCAAATACGATGACTGATGGCTTTCTGTAGTCCTGGGGCAGAGTTTTTTGAGTCACTCTACCACCGACTTCCGCTGCATCTTCCTATACTATTTTAAAGGAGGTTCCATTTTTAAAACAAAGTGGCAAAGAAATGATTTGCCCATTCAAATAGCTTCCAATGCTGCCTCATAAGCTTTGTTCCATCCCCACTGCTCTCCTGCCACATGGGGGCCAGGATTACACCGTTAAATTCCCTCAGTGACCTCTTTTATAAGGATGTAAATTGCTGATTCCAAGGTCAAGTATTTGTTAGAAGTTTGTTGTTGGCCAAATGACTGCCTGTTTTTCCATGGTAACCTGAGCTAACTCAGTAGTGAGCTAGCATGACAAGGAGACGGCCGTCCAACCTTTTAACGGACCATCTCCTCAAAATCATGTTTCTTTAATATCAGCATGCAAATTCTACGCAACCGGCTTAGAACACTTACTAATTCAGAAAAACTAAATGACAATAACAAGACACACCAAATGCTCCATCTTTGTGTCTCTTTCTACCACATTGTAGTCTAGGAATCTGTCTGTGGACCCCTTGGTGCTTTGTAGCTGGATTCTTGTCTGAGCCAGATATAGAATGAGAATTGGTCCAAGAAGGATAAACCCCTCTTGCCTGCCCTAGCCACAAGGTTGTATCCGAAGTGGTCTTTCTTAATGTGTTAAAGCCAGGCCATAATTCTTTTCATGCTTTCCAATGGGAGGGCATGTGTTTTGTTTGGGCCCAGATTAAGAAGTACCGCCATCTCAAACATGCTCTGATGAAACTCTCATGATCAGTAAGGCAGTACAGAGAGTGGAGAACACCCAGGGGCTGGACAGAAGGCAGCTGGCCAGAGCACAGAGTGCTCAAATGGAGACTGGAAGGGAAGTTCCAAGGCCCTGCTTCCTGAAAGGGATGAATTCCAGGCTCTCCACAGATACTTTGCAGAGCATATTGGAAGTAGCAGCCCCAAAGTGACATTATTGATAGAGGGTCTATAATAAAAATTAACTTCATACAAGGGAATAAGTAGACTGGAGAATTTTCTGACAATGGAATTTAAGATTCAGCTACAAGGATGCATCTGTTTCAGTATTATAGAAGCAGAGACAGGGAGACTAGGGCTTATTGAGCAGGACAAGCAAAAGATAGTCAATGAAAGGTAAGGAATAAAGTCAAGGCAAGACAAAACGATGGTTTTTAAGCTCTAAATGGTTAACAGTGGTGTTCCTCATTTTGATCACTTACACATGTGAGGTACATATATGTCATTTATAGCTTTCTAGATATGAATTCTTTCCTAGACCTCTTGAATGAGGTAGCTTAATTTCTGTTAATATTTCTAATCAGAGTGTGACTTCCTATGGCTGGCTTCTCTGCAGGATAGCTTTACACTTACCTGCTTAGACTGTAGCGTATGTTTTGTTGTTGATGTTCCCAGTTTTGGGACCTAGGCTACCTGCTTGGGATCAAATCCCAGCCCCAGCCACCTGCCTGCTGTGTGACCTTGACCAAATCATTTTCTTCTCTGTGGATATTCCCTTATCTTAAAATGGATATGAGTCACTGCATGTCAAGGTTTGCACCTCATGCTCTGTCGCTAGGAATAAGCATTGTGCCTGTGGTATGCGATCATAGCACATGCTTTGCCATGACAACTTCCAGGTTCTTAGGAAATTCCGACTCCTTTAAAAAATTAAATATAATATTTAATCGCCTCCAAATGGATGACACAGGAAGACTTCTTCCCACTCTGACCTTTCTTACATGATCTAGTTGTTGACACTGCCCTCTGGGTCTCTCCACTTGAATAATGTGCTTAAAACCCCAACAGGTTCTACAACCAGAACAGTGAATCTTCCCTCAGAGCAAGCTTTCTCCCCAGACATCCCAGTCAGTGTTAATGTAAAGATCTTGGAGACAGACTGGATTCATTTCTTTCTTTTTTCTTCAGTCATGCCATCACCTACACCACCAAACGCCACTCCCACAGTTCTAAAAGATCCCGTGGCTTCATTTCCAGACCCCAGACTCATCCAGATATCTGCATTGTTCCAACAATTCTTTCGTGCAGCCCTTCTCTGTCTGTGCTGAGACACGTGCAGGGTACAGATATGCGGTATCCATCCTGAGGACATTTCCAGGGCCCTGCCAACTCCTATATCAGATTGTAACACCATCTCCTTTTTCAAGAAGGCACTTCAGATCCCAGTGAAGGAGAGTGACATTATTCCAGGTGTGACCTTGAATCAGCTCTAACATATAAAACAGCTAATCTGTGGCAAACCAACACTTTCCTATTAGCGCCCTGTTAGTTGAGACACCTCTCCCCTTGTCATGACACAGTTTATTGAAAACAGCCATTTGAAGAGGTTTTCTTTCTTCTCCAATTCATTCCTTACAAGCCAGAATAACCTTCTTAAAATGCCACTTTGAATGACATCTGTTCCCAATAGTTATTGATTGGCCAATTGGAAGTCTGTTTTATTTCATTATCTTACATATCGGCTTAAAAAATCATCAAAGGTTCACAATTCCCTGGAGAATAAAGTGCAGATTTCTTTGCTGCACATTGAGTCACCTCTGTGGTTTGACACTATCCCTGTAAATGTTGCTCTGTGGTTGCCACATAAGATCTTCTTGTCCCCCCACTCCAGCCCAGCATATCTGCAAGTCCTCCACAGCTGGACACAAAGCCGCAGTTCTCCTTAATATGCCCTCACCCTGATCTTCTTCGCCAAAGTATGTTCAAGTGCAGTCTCTTGATCTAAGACCAGAACAAGTTACAAGTTCTCCAAAAAGATGCCCTTGACCTTCCTGGTTTACAACAGTGAAATTCCTTTAATCACAGTAGCTATCCAAGGGCCCCAGGAAAGGTGGCGTACACCATAATTAGGAGTTTGGCTTTGGACCTTGCCCTTGGTCCAAATCCTGACCCTGGAATTTGCTTCTTAATTGTTGAACATTGGTTAAATACTTTCTTCTGTAAACCTTTCTCTGCTGTCTATAAAGTATGGTGAGGACTTAGTTATCTCATAAATACAGGAAAATGAGCACACATCACAGTTCAGATCTAGAATCTACACAATCAAGAGCAGTTAGCAGTCATACAAGTGCCCTCTAAGTCATAGGGGACCTCCAATTTCTAACCCTCACCATGACCCACTCAATGGCTGTTATTAGAATCATTTTACAGAAATAGAACTGAGGGCTAGCAAATAAATTTACCAGATGTCACATGAACATAACACGGCAAACCCAAATCCTTCTAGATTTTTGCAAATCCAACATACTCACACGGACCTTACCCTAATACCACATTAGCTTATCATGATTTGACGTTTCAGGCTGTGGACCCATGTTTCCAATTATATTCTAACTGGGAAGGAGAGCAATATTCATGTTTGAAATATCTCTGCATCTTTAGTGCCTTCCATAAATCTTTAAACGAAGCAGCTTGCTTACTCGGTAAATGTTTGTTGACTGATCATCTGTGCTCATGGGGATTAAAGTTTTCAAGCACATTTAAATTCAGGGACACTATTTTGTGAGGAAATGGCTTCATCATGAACCATCATTCATGAACACCATCATAATTATACAAAATAATATAAAAGACAAACATTACATATGAATGAGCCAACAGAAATGAGTGGGATCCTCTTCAGAGAATCTGCAGGAAAGTAATGTTCGTGGACCTGGCTCCTCACATGTGGTATTTATACTTAGCTGAAAATGGACCCCTCAGGCCACCAATTCCATACACGGGAAGGGGAAGGTTAATAGCTGAAAATCATCCTTTTAAGGTTACACAGAAAGTCAAGAGTAACTGCTCAAACACTCACAGTATTTGGTAACCTTTAATTCTTCTTGTTAAATACAAGCAATAATTACCTTCTCATTTATCTTCTCTCTAGATAAGTCTACATAATATTAAAACAACCTGGATTGGTGAAAAAAATCAGTTGACCAATATATTTTCCCATGCATACAGCACTGAACAATATTCTTGAATTTTAAACAAGTTGCTCTAAGAGATAGGCACAAGTGTGAGCAAACACATATGCAGACACACACACATACGCACACACAAATCTAGATATAATGTATTTGCATATAAGCAAGAGAAGAAATACTCTATGCTCCTTACATGTGATAATCATTGGTATAGAGATTTTACTGTCCTGTCTGCCTTGGCAATATTTGCATATGCTTCAGTAAGGGAGGATTTTGTCACTGTTATTTGCTTCTGCGTCTATATGGGGTATATAATGAGTGCTAGGTACCCATAGGTTTGATGAATGAATGAGTGAAAGGTAAATGTACTTTGTCCCCAATTTTGACTTTCTACACACTGTCTTTTCACACAGAATGTGTGTGGTGAGACACATGTAACTTTTTGTTCAATATAAAATTCTCTCGGCCTCAAAGAATCCTTTTTTAGATTATGTTAGCTCATGGTAAATGCTCTTTTCTCAAATTTCAAAGCACCCATTGCCTGGAACATTTTATTACATATGATTTTACAATTAATCTTAGTTTGCCAGTGAACATGCCATCGTGTTGGTGAGCTATTTTTCTTCTAATAATTCTAGGTCACTTTTACTGGACTCATATCTTATTTCCCACACATTGATTTCAATTTTCCTGAAGGCTACAAGCATTGTGTTTATTTTCTGTATATTATATATTGCTATACCTTTGAGTACTACTGGGTACTTAGGATGTGCTTATAGAAAAACATGTTCACTTGGTGTTTACACTGAACATTCTAAAGGATGGTATGCAATTCCATCTTTCAGAAATTATGGGAAGAAACATGTCATACAGTCCCTGGCCTTTAAGATTTTACAAGAAATCAGTTGGAATAGGAGCAAGACTGGGTAGCATTTATTGTAGGTGTATCACCCTAAGGGTAGCCTAGTCCACTTATTAATATGTATTTCAATATGTTGTAATTTCTCTGTCTTTATCTCTGTCTCTGTCTCTCTGTCTTTATCTCTGTCTCTGTGTCTCTCTCTATCTGTAGTCAGAGGACAACTTATAACTTGCAGGAATAGGGTCTCTTCTACTCAGATCAGGTTCAGAAGCAATTCCCTTCTGGTTAGGCAATCTCATTGACACCAGTGTGTATATTTTTGAGCACATGGTTCTGAGTCAATCACTATTTAAGAAAATGTCATAATTAACTCATCCCATCAGATGAAGACTCTCCTGGAGGAAGCATTAGTAACTTGGCCTCTGGAAGAGAATGGCTCCACCTCATCATGTATACATTAGTTGCAAGACAGCTCACACTGACCCATCTACAACTGGTCTGTAAAGAAAGGATGTTTTGGATTCCACTGGGTCTCTTCTTTGGGCCATCTCTGACCCAGTTATACACTCATCTCTTAAGGGAGGTTTGTTTTTTTCTTAGGGTGACCATGACAGGAAAGAACATGGCACAACACATCTCAACCTGACCAGCCTTTCTCCTCTGACAAAAAAAAAAAAAAAGCTTTCTCAGGCAGATGTTTTTCACCCACATAGTGCTTCCATCTGAAGTCACTAGAGGCTCATGCTAGTAGAACTGTCTATAAATGATTGCTTTTCAAAATGAAAATAACAAACGTTCTCCAAAACAAAACAAAAACGACCATAACCTTTGAAGTTTCAAAAATGTCCTTAATGTATCTTTATTTATAAAGATATTTCATGTCCATTTTCATATCCGTTTGAAAAATAGCAATGAGTACATAACATAATTAAAGGTTTGTGTTATAAATAGTTTTCTTAAATCAGCTTATTGAATATTGTAATTATGTCATATCTTACTTAGCCAATTAAAAGAAATTATTTTGCTTATAAAATTGTGAACATTAATTACCATGTTCTGGCATATTGGCTTTTGTCTGTGGATCAGAGGTCTGTCTTCCCTATTTTTCATTTCTGTCTTGCATGGTGATTTGAACAAGCCCCTCAGTGAAAACCAAAGTAGTAGCTTCCTAATCATAAAGCAAAAATGGAAAAGCCAACCAGGAGAAAAGCTCAAGTCTCTGCTTCCCATGGTGGATCAAATAGAGCTGGCCTCAATGAAACGTTAAGTAAGAATTTATGTTCCTCTCCATTGAGTTGAACACAGGCTTTGGTGGACTGTTTGGTTCTTGTTACTGATGTTTTTCAATATGGAACATTTGAAAGCATCCAACCAGAAGTTGCACAATGATCACAGCCTTGAACGTATTCATCAGAAAAACTCATTCACTGCTATGGGTTTTCTTTTTACTGTAACCAATGTGCTGCACTATATGCCAGATTCTTCAATACTCTCACCCATGACAATCACAAAAGCAATTCACAACCTGACTTATCAGATAGTTCTGTTTTACAATAATCTGGTTGCTATTTGTAAAATCCAGGATAAAACAGTGCAATTTCTGATGTTGAATATCTGAAAAGCTCTGGAAGCTGTGCAGGCGAGATATGCACTAAAATCTGTAATGCGGTGGAATTACAACAGACAGACATTCTGGAGGGTGTACACTCTAGTGCATCTCTGGGTACATGGCATTTTGTGGTGCTAGTTTGGAGATTTACAAATAAATTCTGCATTTAGACTGCCCCCTTCCTTCCATTTCTTTTAGCCCTGAATTTAACCCTTGCATTACATATCTTTAAAGATAGAAAATGCTCTTAAAGAGAATGATCCATAAAAACAATAATCACCAAATTTCTTTCTCCAGAAGAAAACGAATGCAAAGATGTCAATTAAATAATTTATTTCATGAGCCTGCTCCTTCATCTCTCTCTTGATGTACTATGAAAGCAATAATATCTTTCTGATGAGAATTTAACACACACACAATACACACACAGTAGTGATTTTAATGGCTGACAAATTCCCTCTAAAATGGGGCTTACCCAGCAGTAAACAAACCACTTTTCCAGTGATTAAGCTATGCAGATGTCAAAGACTAGTGCCAAGGATACCCCCTTAGAGTATAGAAGCACTGGTTCAATCCTTTGGGGATGCTTTTCTAGCTACTCATTACTGCAAGGAAGACGTGGGAATAATGCGTACCACTGAGAGGCAGTATAGTGCAATAAAATGTTATCGTATTTCAATCCCCGATCAGCTACCATCTGAATATACGACATTGTCTAAATTTCTTAAACTGTGTCTCTCTCAACCACGGTATCCAGTAAATGGGACTATTATCTTCCTGTTTGTGATACGGCATTAGCAGGCTTACAAAGACAGAGCTCTTGAGCCTTTCTTTGTGTTTCAAAAAAAATTCAAAAATTATATTCCAGATGCCAAATGTTCTGAAGATGACAACCATCAATTAATAGAGTGATGTAATAAACCAGTCAGTGGTCCTGGGCTGGCTGAAAGGATTAATGCCGCTCACCTCTGCATCTGTGAGTGCAATAGCATGTACTCTGCGGATGCTCGATAAATATTAGCTGATGATGATATTGACAGGGTGCCATGTACAGCCACGGCACTAAGTGAATTATGAAGTTTACAATTGTTCAGAAAACACATTGAATAATTACTGGCAATAAGAGAAACCTAGCCCTGACCTCATTTACTTTACTATGACATCATCTCATGCATAGTAAGAGGATCACCCATCTCTGGACATTTAACAGCCCGGTCCTCCCTCAAGACTTGGGAGAATAAAAATAAGGTAAGACTGCAGGAAAAAAAATCAGAATTTGCGTACTTCTTAAGACGTCCATTGTCACCACTCTGGTGCAGCCCACCCGCCTTTCTTTTATGGACTGTTCTCAAGCCTTCAGTTTGTCTTCCATTGTCTCTTTTGGCTGCCTGTGGTAGATTTGCTATGACTCAAATGTATCCTGCCCTTTTCTATCTGTGTGCTTGTAAAATTCTCTCCTACACTTGCTGTGTGACTGGTCTGGAAAAATTCTTGGCAAACAAGAAGCAAAGGCACATCAAACTGTTGAACACTGGAGCTTGCACTGTTGAAATGGGGCAACTACCATGAAAGGAAGAACTTTTCATTGTCTCCTAGAAAACAAGGAAACAATATTGAAAGAGGGTCAGTCTTTTGATGGAATTCATTCCTCACCTCACCCACTGGTAGGATAGAACTGTGTAAGTAAAGGCAAAACCAGCAAAAGACATGCTTAGAGAAAACACCAGCATGTGAGAATCAGAATCATGAATCAGCCCTATTTCAAGCCACCGAGCTTTGATATAGTTTGTTATCTAGGAATAATAACCAATATATTCCTCTAGCGATTAGTTTCAATTTAGCAGCAGTGCATCTTCTTATGTAAACCAGATACTCTCATTCCTCTGATACAGAGAGCTAAGAATTCCTCATACCCTAAGTCTTTTCAATGTTTCAAAGACATGTGTTACCAGGTCTATCGCCTCCCACGTGTCCTTTACTCACTTCTGTGCGGCTGTGCAAGTTCCTAGGGACACTACACCTCCCTGAATCACTCTTGTAAGCTATTAAGTAATCCTCTCCCTGCCACTTTTACAGAGAGACCACCCCAATTATCCATTTAAAAACTTTATCATGCTTCACTTCCACATTCCAGCTCCTCTGTATACTCCCCACACTTGCTATTTCTAAATCATTATATAGTTAACTAATTTTAGTCCGCGTCTGAATGCAAACTCCAAGATGATTCCCTGTTGAATGCTCACACCGAGAACCTTGGCTATTATGCAGGAATGATTTGCCAGGTATTTGATGAATTACAGAGTAATCCCTTTTAGGTTAATATGCCCAGGGTTACATATTGGGAGTTTTCATTCAATCAGCTAGTGTGACTTACAGAGACACTGCTTGACAGAACTCAGAAGCAATCTGGAGGGTAAGGTCACAGAGGTCAAGATGATTCTTTGGGATGTAGTTATCAGCAGGTTGTATGAAGAAGCCTATGGGACCAACAGTAGAGCAGCCTTGTGGGAGAGGGTGTGTAGCAATCCAAAGGACACAAAGATAAAGGTGCTTCCAAGGGTTAAGCTGGATCTCTTTTAGAAAGCAAAGCTGGTGATGGATTTAAAATACTCCCACCCCCCAAAATGCGCCAAAATACAAAAGAAATATATCGGAGGCTTTGCCTTTTTGTTCTATTATCAGGGCTAAGAATATATATCAAGCCAGAACTAATGATCCTATGGTCACAATTTTCTGACATTTATGCTCAATGCATATAAACATTAGATGGTTCATCACTAATTTCTTTAAAAGTGGGCTCCTGGTTGATTTGATTGACCACAATGTCAGGGACACACCAGTGACAGAATTCTACTTAAATACCTTAGTATGTGTGCTCATCATAGAAGAAATGATTAAACACACACACAAAGTTTGGCATGGTTGGTCCTTTTATAGCATTCAACATAGGTGTGCATACAATAATTTTCCTGAGCACAGAATAGACAAGACAAGTTAAGAATGACTTAACTTTATCTCTTAGCTCCAATCTCCATGCAAAACTCTTTAGAAATTATCTGGCTTGCACTTCATTTTGTTTTTTTTTTGATACTCAGCAATTATTTATTATCCAGGGCCATATTTGTATTGTTTATGCCAACTATTGCTAGGAGGGAAAGACTGCCTCTTAGGTCAACTAGATTCTTCTGTGTGTGGAATAAACGATGTTAGTTTCTTAGAGCTCTTAATATACTGCTATGTTCAATTTTCCTAAAAATGAAAATTGCCAAGAAGCAAAGCATGTGGGAGATGTATGGCTGGGTGCTGCCGCAGCTTGGCACACTGGCTGATAGATGGTGCCCTCCGAATTACTGGGAGCACTCGCTAGCTCACTACCTCGTATCACTGTTTGAGAGAGTGGGCAAGAGGCAGCCCTGTCCAATAGCACATCTCTGCTCCTCCCTGGCACTTCAGCTGTGTCAGTTAGTAATTGTGGCCTTTTTATAGAAGCCCAAACATCACCAGGCACAGCTCTCGTTTCAGCCTAGGCAAATGATGATGTTGAAACATGTTGCCAGGACTTGAATTTGGGTAATGGTTCTAATGCATATATTTTAGCATTTGATCCCATTTAACATACAATATTTACTTCATGATTTGTGGTGGAGGAAATGTCATTTAAAAAAATCTTTTAGCTTAATTACCAAAGATGTAAATGTGGTCTCACTTGCAGAATAAAGCATCTCTTAACAATGAGGTGTAAATTGGTGTCTACCTAATCTGTTCACAGTAGGAATAGAACCTAACACTCGCCTCCTCGCCCTTGATTTTGTAATAGTACCTGGGAAATTAATGTGTCCTTGGAAGTTTCTGCAGCATTTCTGATTTGTTAAGAGAAAGGAAAAGCTAGGTGTTTTATGCTGTATCTCTCTACCAGCTGCAAGGACATTTATTTTGCATTTCTAGCCTCTGTGTTGAACTGTGGACTGAGGCTACAGTGTTTGACCTCAGTCCCAGGCACTGGAGGTTCACCCTTCTTCAGACTGTCCCCTGTCCCATCTTTTGTGGCCTCCTGCTTATCCTCAGATGGAGTGAAATGAATAGGGGAACCAGTGTGTTATTTATACAATGACCTTGGGCTCCTGGGGGAATTGAAGGCGCTATTCTTTCACTTATGATGTTTTACATTTCAAAGAGCCTGGCTCTCTTTGATATTAAAGAATGAAATGTGCAATGTAATTGTTATTGTTTTATGACCTTTAATAGGTTAATCAGGCTGCATCAGGTTTTCCACTGTGTGACTCGTTCCACAAGAAATGATTTGCCTCTCAGTAGATGAATTCTGACAAAGGGGCTCAACATTAATATTTGAGGGAATGGCTATTCACTGGTGTCTGAATCCTAAGAAAACAAGATTACTTTACTTACCTTAATTCTTCCATGGGTAGTAGAAAGTCTGTCAGCGTTTAGTGTTATTGACATTTTGGGCAAGATCATATTTCGTTGTTGTGTGTGGGGGCATATCATACAGTCTGGACTTTTAACAACATTATGATTATATATCCATTAGATGTCAAGAATAGTTCTTTCCCCACCCCACCACATTCCACTGAATGACAATGTACTTTCTTACACAATGCTATGTCTCAGGAAACAAAATCTACCCCAGTAGAGAAACATGAGCCTAATAATAAATGGAGTAGGAGAAGGTGGGTCTAGAGTATACTCTTTTAGGGTATACTATGCCTAGAATCCATTAGCTTAAATGATAATTAATATAATAGTAGCTATAAAAGTAGCCAGTACTTATCAAGAACTCACCATAAACGAATTAGCACTATGCTGACGACATTCGATGTTAGATCTCATTTGGTCCTTTTAACAAACCCATGTGATAGTAATTATGTCTTACAACTTACATGTAAAGAAACTGAGGTGGACAGAGACATAAATAATTTACTCAAGATCATTGGGCTGGAAAAGCAGAAGTATCTAAATGGGTACACACAGATCTGTACTCTTCCCTTTTCAGTATAGTCACTGTCTGAGTATGAAAATAAATGTATGGGGAGCTTATTGGTCACTGCTGTGCTGAAGAAATGTACACAGGTGTTAAACAGATCCAAACAAAGAAACAAACATACATACATACAAACAACCAAACATAGACCCACCACCTAAAAAAGAGAACAATGCCCTCAAATAATGTATGCAAAATAAAAAGCACAAAACATAAATAAATAAGTGGCACTGGAGAGGTCAGATTCGGAATACTTTGGACCATCTCTTCTCAGCCTTAATGGGACTGGGAATAATCAGTGTTTTATTAGTAAACAGGTTCTGCTCCCAGAGGTGTGGGCTGCATGCAGCCTGGACAGCTGACTTTCTCACCATTCCCTGGGCAAGGATGTTGTGGGTTTGAAGAACTCACTGTAAGCAATAGCCTTTCAGGCACTGGGAAATGCTGTTTCATGCTTTTGAAGAGTGAGGTTCCACAGTTTGTCTCTGGGATGCCAAGAAGCCCCAACACAGAGCAGAAGAGGGAGGAGGAGGAGGAGGAGGAGGAGGTGGGGATTGCCTTGGCTGTGAGAGTCACACTTGTCTCTCAGACCTTCACTTAGAACATCTATGCCATGCCCACGTGTGTGCGCTGCCCACATATACAACTAAACATCTGTTATTTTAAAGGACAAATATTAATTTGAAGCACAAAACACCTACCCACCAAGCATAACTGGTTTCTGCAAACACATTTTTATGTTTAATTTCCTACTTTTGGTAGACAATGTTTCTTTCTCTTCAATATATCATGATACATAGAAAAATCCATTCTTTTCCATCCCCACCCTCCACATTCATTGTGACTTGAAATTAACAGTTGTGTTGTAGTAAGCTAAGAGTCAGTATAATAGGGGTAAACAATGCATGTGGGAGGGAAAAAGCAAGAGGACTTTTAATCCAACAAATGTCACAATTAAAGTGACAGTTATGAGGACTGCAAACTGTGTTGTCATTAATTTAGCTGTGCTCAAAAAGACAGAAATTGAGTCATGTAATAAACATTCCCAAAGAAATGGTTTGGGAACTGATCTCTACTAATGGTTGTGGCCTCTTTGCCCAGACCACAGTGACCGCTGCAGATCACAAATTGTTTTGTGACATCTGGGTTTGACCGTAGGTCATAATGAAGGGGATGCATTTTGAGTCACTTGGCTCTCTGAACACATCCAGCTAATTCTCTGCACACATCACAAGGGATATAACAGGAAAGAGTTGCTGGGTTGTCGAGATGGACCACAGTTAATGCAAAGGCTGAGAGCCTGAGAAGTGGAACCAACCAATTATTGCTAATATTTTCTACTCAGATATAAAGTGGGTGGTCTAAAATAGGAAAGGGCGGTGTGTGTGTGTGTCTCAGGGTACTGGTATCACTGCCACTCCAACTATTCTCAGCTCTGCATAGGAATGTGAGCTATGTATCTGTTCTGGGCCTGGGCCTGGATTATGCTGAGCAGTGCTCTGTCCCCTTGTTCTCAAGGTTACCTGAGGTAATGTGTTTCCCATTCACGAGCAACTGGTATTGCATTTTTATTTGATATCATGAAAACTAACCTGCTACTGACTATCTTGATGTTTATTTCTATTACTTGATTACATTTACTTGATACCTAATATTTTCTTTAATCTCACACCTTTCTTGGCTTCCTCTTAAGCAACAATATCTGTGAAATTATATATTTAGAGTACTTCTCAGGGCTGAACAAACCAATGGTGACAATATTTAAGCAGGCTTATGTGATTCCTGACAGATAAAACCTTCTTCAGGCGGGAGAGAGGCTGGCATCATCCAGCCAATGCTGGCTAAGCCCCCAAGCACCTCCTCAGGATCCAACATTGCATGGGGTCAGAGTTGGCACTGGTTGGATCTTTTAGTACTCTGCTACTGCATTTTGGAAAAATTCTGTTCCAAGATGCCCGATCAACTGCTTTACTGTTCTGCTTGCACAAAACACCCAAGTGTTCTGTTTTGTGGAGAAACTCATATGTAATTAACTTAAAAAGAAAACTAGTCCCTTTGCCCCAAATGTTTGGTAGAGTGGCTATGAACACTTCATCTGCAGAGCAAAAAGCTATGCTTTCTCCAGGCCTCAGATTAGCCTGTAAAATGAACACAATGCACATAGCTGCCTAATTAAGTCAGAAGTTTTCAATGCCAACTTCTATTGCCATCCTGTGGGTGACCGTCCTGTGCATTGTTTAGCGTATACACGCAGCCTCACCCTGTATCCACTAGATGCCAGTAGCAACCCCCAAGTCGTGACAACCAAAAATGTCACTAGATATTGCATAATGTTCTCTGGTGAGCTGATTCACTCTCTGTTGAGTATAACTTGGCTACATGAAAGGAAAGCCTGTAAGGTGCTCAGGCTAACCAATGTGACATAGAGTCCCATAGTAGTCATTGCATTTTTTATGCAATTATATCTAGATATCTCCTTAAGAACTTTAAGCCTGTTATATCATTGATGCTGAGAGTTAGAACCCACTAAGATTCCCATTTTACAGATGAGAAAATAAATATGTGAAGAGAAATATGTTTTCTGAGAATCCATCATTAACACAAGTAGGGCTAGGATACTATGGCAGGCCATGTTTCCAGAGCTCATGCTTCCAGGTTTTCTGTGTCCTAATAGCTGCAGAGGAGGAAGTGTTCTCAGAAATGAGCAATGAGGAGGAGGAAGATTAAAAAAAACCTCTGTAGCTCAAAATAGGCTGTTGTATTTCAAACAACGAGACTGACAAAGAAATATGTAAGGTACTTGACAATAATTCAAATACAGGTCATATAATTAAATGCATTTTCCAGTAGTTTGTACATACGCACATCCAAAGACATTTGCATGTATGCACAGATGCATGAAGATACACAGGTACCCACACATACACACAACTGTACACAGAGTTCTCATAATATGTACAGAGATAAAAATTTCCCCAAAACTGGTAAAGGAGGTAAGAACAGCAAAGTTAATATATCAAAATTAATAGACATGAATAAAGGGGTGGTGATGTATGCCTAAGGTCTAGCTATTCAGGAGGCTAAAAAGGGAGTTTTGTTTTAGTCTGAGAATTCAAGGCCAGCCTGGAAAGTAAAGTAAGTTCCTCATTTATGAAACAAAAATAGCAAAAGAAAACAAATAATGAAAGATGTGTTTCCCAGTCCAGTCCTTAGCTAGTGCTATAATACTTTACGGGGATTCCAATATTGCACAAGGAGGCATGCCTGTTGTGCTACTGTGGAAAGACAATGTGAAAGGTCAAATATGACTGCCAACATGGCTGCTAAAGTTGGGATGATAACCAATGCAGAGTGGTGGTGGTGGTGGTGGTGGTGGTGGTGGTGTGAATGTGTGTGTGTGTGTGTGTGTGTGTGTGTGTGTGTGTGTGAGAGAGAGAGAGAGAGAGAGAGAGAGAGAGAGAGAGAGAGAGAGAGAGAGAGAGAGAGAGAGGTGACTTCTGATGTCTCTACCTGTGTTGGGTCTTGCTGTACCAGGGAATCTTGTCACTGCAGTGTCCTAGGCATCCAGTATATACAAATCATTGGCACACACTAGCCTGTACTTAGGATTCTGAAAAGCTCAGACAACTACAGAAGCCACTGACCTTGACCGGAAGGTAGACAACTGACCTTCCTGACTATCTTTCTCTTTTCCATATGTAAAAAAGGAACAGACTGTGGTACTCGATGCTCTGGCTAACACAACTTAAGTTTATATAAGCACACATATATTGTCTTCCCTGACAAACAAAAACACATAAGAATCAAAGTCAATACAACCAGAATAAGCAAATGTAAACACAAGACTCTGACATGGAATATGTACACTTATGCATATTTCTTTATGCATAAATATGAAAGAGAAACAAACACAGGCTACGGATAACAATTTGCCACTGTTTTGGTCAGACCTGACATGAAAGTTCCAGACTCAAGGCTAATGTCTTATTAACTTTGTCATTGTCAAACACAGAAAAATGAGAGCTTGTCTACTTTTGACTGAAAGTCTTTGCATTTCTACTAGTCAGAGCTAGAAACTTGCAATTAAATCAATTAAGTGATGAAAATCAGATATTCCATTAAAATCTAATTTTCCTCATATACGATTGGTTGTAAGTAAACCAAGCTGGAAACAGATGAGAGAGGAAAACGACTCGAAGTCCAAGACACAGAGATGGGAGAGAATGAAACTGCTCTTTGTGTTCACAGCAAATGAAATCAAAGCATTTTCTTTTGCTTCTGCTTATGTGCATTTAGCCATTAGGGGTTCCCCAAACATCGGCTTTCAAAACTAGTGCTGAAGATCAGACCGGGAGGAGAAGATCAAGGTTTCTTTCTCCTCTGTCTTCCTTTTGCAATCATGTCCTTGAGGTTGCTTTTGCCTCTTACAGAATTTAATAGGCTAGTCTAGCTCCAATTTAGACAATACGGTGTGTCTGTGCACTCCAGCACGTCTGAAATTTCCTTGCGAAGAACGGCAGTCAGATTGGCACTGGCTATGTTTGCTGATTCAAGGAGTTGCAGAGGCCACAAGTGTACAGGAGGCGTGTCTTCTTAAAATGGAAGATCGGCCTCTTGGGGGGTCAGGGGAAAGAACATGCCAACAGAGCGGATTATTCTTTCCCCCTCTGTTCTTTCAGGTGACGTTAGCTGGCCTTTTATACACCAGCAGTCATCCCATGGATAGAAGATGGAATTTTCGAACATGGAGTAGGAAATCGCTCCATATGCCGTGGAACAGCAAGATTAGAAAGAAAAAACAATAGCTTACAAGAAAGATGCTTGTCCACCACTTGATGAGCATCAGGATACTGAAAAGAGTCTCAATCAGACAAAATATAACTGAATGTGAATATGTGAAGTATGGTATACAAGTGGATGGGAAGACAATGAAAAATATGTCAAAGACTGGTGTTGCAGATTTTAAACGGAAAGGTGCAGCTGGTCCTTATTTCTCAGATGGCTTTTCAAAATGCATTTGCTGAACCTATTTTTAAGGCCAAACTGTTGGAATCTTCTTGAGAGCTGTTGGTTATTGTAGCCAACCCTGAGTTGGGGAAAATATAAAGAGCTACAGAGGCTGTATATATATGGGCACATGCCTGTATACATGTAGATACATGTCTTTAAACACATATGTGTGTTTATATGCATGTGAGCTTGCATGCTTGCACACATGTGTAGATATATTTGTAAAAGTGTATGCACATGTTTGTATATGCCTGTCTATGCTTGTGCACATCCACTGTTATGTTCTCAGGAAAAGGGGCAGTATGTGTTTCATTTGATACCATTCCTTCCCAGAAGTGTGAATTTTTGATCCCAAATATTTAAAAAAATCATTTGTAAGAATCCATGTGGCTTTGGCACTCATACTGCACCCCCCAACATCTGTTTTCTACAAGCAGTTGGTACAGGTTGTAAGAGAAGGAGAAAGAGATATAGGTTCCTTTGAAAGTAAACAATTGCTATTGAATCCTGCCACCCTCGTTGCCCAATCGATGTTATTGTGGTGATCAGGAATACAGACTTTGGAGTCTGACTACTGGAATCCAAATCCCAGTCCCTTTATATAGGAGCTCAGTGACTTTGAAAATGACACAACTTTACATCTTCCTGCATTACCTCATCTGTAACATGAAAATGAAACAAACTAAACCCAGCACACGTGATACAGATAAAAAGACATTAAGAATTGTCAACATTTGAGACCCTTTTCCCCTCACCTGAGTGTTACAACTCTGAATACACCCGTTGGTGCTATAGTAACCCCCATAGTCACACTAAACACACTGTCACCTGTGTTATTTGGATTCACTCAAGTGATTAAAACCTCATCAGGAGTCCACAGAACCTAAGCATATGATCAGGAAACTGTCAGCAACCCAAGGAAAAACAGTCACCATTCCCTTTGAAAAGCACAGATGCTTAGATCTTCCTGACGCACTCAGCTTGGTCATCTTTAGTATTTGCAGAGTAATACATTCAGCTTTTACATTCAGAATTGGCAACCTTATTGTAAGTTAGCCATGTTTAAAACAGGCTCAGAGGAATGCCACTTGTATTTCAGAATGAAGATAAATGACCATTTATTACCCATAAAATAATTGAAGAGTGGAGCCATGGGTAGAAGTGGGCAGTGGAGACTGCTTTGGTGGTAACCCTGCACAAAGAGTTAAATTATTCCAAGGGAAACCATGTGTCCCACTGAATGACCCCTGGGAGCTGCTTCCCATGAGAATCGAGCCTTGTTTGGGGACCTCCTCTCCACATGCCACCCCGATGTCAGGCCTGAAGACGACCCTGCCACTCTTATAGGAGATCCCCATTCGCACTCTGCTTCCTAGTCTCAGGGAGACACTGGGCTCTGTCCAGCTTGCCCTGCCCACCTGGAGCTCCGAGGGCCTTTCTATTACAATACTGCTTTAGAAAAGTCTGTGTGAAGAGGGAGACTCTGGTATTTAAGTCCATCCATCAATGTCAGCCCCTCTTTCCCCTCTACCCCAACAGCTTGGACCGTTTGCGAAAAGCTGAATAGTCTAAATGGATGGATTTTGTGTTAGTCTCATTAGAAAGGGAAATTAGTCAGGCACCGTTCAGCTGTGCAGAAGGCATGCTGATCCTGAAAGCCAGATCCAACCCCCGCCCCCAATCTTTTCTTCATCACCTATGATGTTCATGAGCCCTTCCATGTTGCTTAAAGCTTCATTATCCCTCACTCTAGCTTGTGGTGCATGCAAATCCCTGGGTACCCATATCCTGTCACATTACCCAGCCCAGAGCTAGGCTCAGAGCTGGACTCAATGTGAGGCTCAGTGACTATTCTATTGCCCTCCACATGTTCCTCCATACCTCATAATATGGTAAGAGTTTACTTTTGATTAACTGAGGCTATTTGCTGACCACATACTGGTTCCTGCGTGTCACTACAACCCAGTTTCTACCACCCTCCCCATAGCCTTGAGTGTTTGCCCTGTGACCTAATGTCAGCTCCTGGGGAATCTTCTACTTCCTGCTGCCGTGGTGCTCAACCCCCACCCCTTACTCTTCCCACATTTGTGTGGTTTGTCCTTTGGTTTCTCAGCTCATGACTCACTTCCTCAGAGAAACCATCTCTGGTCACGTCTTATTTGTTTTCTAGAACTGTGCTTTGGTCCTTCAGAACAGTTTCCTCAGCTTGCAGTGATGCTTTCATTGCTTTTATGTGATTAATGATGCATATCTCTTCTAGATCCCAATTTTGTTCCATGTCCCATTCACTCAGTCCTCCTTTCATTCTTAGCACACCTTACCCCTGCACCTGTCACAGTGTCTGGTCACTAACTGGTATTTACTAAGTCTCTGTTAAATGTATGACTTTCAAACACCATGAAGAGTTAAACTGCTAATGATCTTCAAGACTGAAATCCTCCTATTTATTTATCACATTTGGTTTCCCTAGAGACAGCAAAAGAAGAAATTTCAGTCTTAGACACAATAAGTATTTATGGCACGCTTAATAGACAAACTAGGCAATCTTGCTTGGACAGAGTGTCATCCTCTGATGCTCCTGGCCATCATACAGCCAAATGCTAGCTTGCTTCTGCCCAATGCCAACATAGACCCTTTACTTCCAGTGGGGGAACAAGGACCAGAGGACATCTTTGATTTTAATAATCTTAGCAGCATTCAGCTTGGGCTACCTATGCTAACTTTCCTAGCTATGCTTTGAAATTCAGAGTCTGAGATTAGAGGGTCCAGAGAATCAAGGTAAAAATCAGGAGAAACAACCATAATTCTCAAAAATAACACTAAATGATAAGGCACATGATGACAATTGAAACTTCCTGATGAACTTAACAGGAATACCATGTCTCTATGTCTTTGCCCAATGTATGTTTAAGAAAATTTATGCTTATGGAGGGGCACTTTAGGACTTTATCCTACTTTGATTAACAGCACAGCTATTCTAGGCTATTTGGGACAAGGAAGCTACATTTTTCCTGCCTAGCCTAGCACATTCATTTGTGATAGCTTTGCACAGATGAAGTCCTACAGTCACTTTCTAGTGCACTTGAGAATTTCGATTAATAAATAATAAACTTAAGTGATTTATTACAGGTGTTATGCTGTTTCTTCCCAGAAATCCTCAATATATCTGTTCAGTGAATGAACAATTGGGGAGCAATCATCAAGTGTCCTTCTGGTAAGAGTTTTGCTCCCCCCTTCCCTAAGATTCTTCAAGGCCAACTCAACTGGGGAACCCTCCGAAGCAGCCCACAGGGATCTCGGTGTACTTCCAAATAAAAGCAATCAGGAGATACTGAAAACTTCAAAGATATAAACCATGTGCCTCTCCCGATCAGAAAAATACACACACACACACACACACACACACACACACACACACACACACACTTGTTTAGGCCCACCAATTGAACCCCAAATTGATGTCAAGTACTATGTGAAAATAAATAAATGGAGGAAAGTATTAAGTAATTTCAAAAGTTGTATATTGTGGATATATTCGTATGTTCATTATGTATACATTTATATACATATGGAAAGATTTATCAATCTCTGAGGATTATAAAATACTCTATAATCTAATAGTTTGCCTATAAATTCCCTCACTAATTTATTGTAAAAATAGTCATATATCTTCATTTACTATCATCAATTATTGATAGATAAGTAGGTATATATATGGATAATAAGTTATTGGATAACAACTGAATAAAAAATAAGTCATAAACTTATTTTGCTTACAGTTTTTTTAAATGGCTCATGCATTTGATCTCTTTGATGGGAATAGGAATGTGCTGAGAGAAGCAATTTGTCTTCTTATTCACCCTTCATTCTTAGGACCAGGGAAACTATAAGAGCCGTAGACAGCCAAAACAGAAAGTGATTTTGGACTCGTTGGTGGAACAAGAACCTCTGTGTGGCTCTTTTCCTCCCAAAAGGCAAAAATCACCAGACAGCCTGGCACTGACCTGATCCAGAGCTCTGTGACTCCAGCACACAACAAAGGCTAAGCTCTGCTCAATATGCTTCAGGAGAGTAGCCGGCGGCGAGCACAGCGTACACTCGATTGGATCTCAAAGCTAGGTATGCTCACTGTACCATATGCTGGTTTCTTTAAGTAACCCATTACACAGAAATTAAATATCTTGTGACAGATTGTTTTGACAGTAGAAAAAAAAGAAAGCAGGACAGAGTGGGAGAGATTTAATTTTTTTAAAAATGCATTTGACTGAAGGCAAAAACATTAGGTAGACGTTAATTTAACAGATGTCTAGTTTTGCATCATCAGCCTGAAACGGGCAATTTCTGGCAAGCCTACCCACCACATCGCAACACAAAATCCTCTTAAATCCACATGGATCTGCCTTTCACAACCTTCCAAGTGAGCCGTTTTCATTCAGAGGAAAATGCCTGAAATTACCCAGGGAAGATGCTAACACCTGGCAATAGTTTGGAAGGCGGAGTCCATGAATGCACTGAGGTATAATGGAAGGAACCGGAGCTCACAGCAAGTTTTCAGCTGAGAGAGAGAGAACGCAGGAGGAAATGCCTTCACAACAAGAAAACAGCTAACACATCATAAAGTGACTGTGTGATGAAACACACCCCCATGCCAACTGGTGGAGACATCAGGGCTGTAAATAGATCACAAGAAGTCCATCAAATCTGAACTTCAATCTATCCAAGAAAGATAACTTATGACCCATTGTTCCTAGGCATCTTTTCTTTGTCAAGTCCCACTCAGTCACAACAGGTTTATGTATGAACCTAATACTTAACAGTTATGTACATACCTGATTTATATATAACTTCACAAAAGCCAACTTGGGTAACAGTTCATTTGTGGTATAATGTTAACTTTAGTTAATTAAACAGTTAATATGGATTTTGTAGCCATGCTTTCAACTTTTGGATCCAGTGCATTTTATTTTTAGAACAAAGGCACTATATGGCTCTGTGTAGTTCAGGTGTGCTAACACCTAAAAAAAGGGAAAGTCCTACACACAAAACAAAGGCTTACATATTCGAGGTTAATGGCATTTCTCAGTCTTTGCAAGCCAAAGAGATGTTGCTATTTATTCACTGGTAGATTCATTGGGAGGTTCCACATGTCAGTCTGCTGTGATTGGCTGAGTTGAAATGCTATCACAGCATGGTCCCCAGCCCAGCTCTCATTGCAACAGACTTTTCTAGAAAATAAGAAAGAGGCAGTGTAGGTAGCAGGGGGTGGGGGGCTTGAAGGCAGAATCCTTCTCTGAATGGTTAATGATCTATTCTTCAGTTCAAAGGCTGCTATGCAGTTCTGGAGGATTATTAATTAGTCCCACTTATTTTCACAGTAAAAACATTCGCAGCTCATACAATAAAGCATTTCAGTCTCAGTAAACCCAAAGTTTCATTGTTCCCCCTGTGCAACTCACCAGCTTTCCAGCAACTGCGAAATGCATGAGCCACCTCTGGGTGTGTGTGAATGTACAACCATTTGATTCAGCATTTTTATTTTTAGGTATTTAAAGTAAATGGTCTATATCTTGTTTTCTGACAGAATATGGCAAGAGGCCATCTTTAAGGGCTGAGAGAGATTAATGATATTATGGCAACCTTTAGAGAATGAAGCAAAATTGGTCTAGTCTTCAAACAATTCAGCATACGGATAGTGTGTGTGTGTGTGTGTGTGTGTGTGTGTGTGCGCGCATGTGTGCATGCCTGTGAATGTGTGTGTGAGCACCTGCATGTGCCTCTGTGACATGTAATAAATTCCGATTTGCAGAACACTCTCCCCAGGTGATACCCACTTTACTTTACAAACATCTCAACCATGGGGAATGTAGAAAATTAGCCTTGTGATTTCAAAGATGCAAAGATGCATATTAGAAAACAAAATCCAAAAGGGAGGCAGACAGTTTACACCAATACATATTCCCTCTCAGGAGAGCAATACCAAGTCAAGGACATGATCTGAAACCGGAAAAAAAAGCTGGTACGGAAAAATTTTAAGCTACTATAGGACTACAAAAAGAATAAAAAATTCTGTCAACACAAAAGACCCCTTTCTCATTCTCTGAAATTCTAATCCAGTAATCATGTCTGCCTTCTGAAGCACCTTTCATCTGGTTATCTCAAAGCCCTTTATGGTATTAAACACTCACTGAATCCCTGAGGTGGGTAAAATTATTCTAGTCATTTTACAAATGTATCTATTCTTTCAACCCTCTTATTCCAAGCAGTGATAAGTCTGGGAATAAAAACCGAGAATCGATGAATGACCACAGTCCTTATTCCTTTAACCTGCATTATAATTACTTAGGGGAACATTCCTTGATTCGCTCTGGGAAAGTGCTGAGATGAATTGAATGTAAGGTTTTGATTTGGTGTAAATGATCTTAATATATGCCAACATGGTCTCGTTCCTATCCTTTCCACCTTCTCCTTTGTCCCTTAAGTTAGAAAGATTGAAGTATATGTTGGAAGTGTAACAAAAAAAAGAAATAATTCAAAGGCAATGGGAGAATGAGCTTGGTGGTTATTTTCACATCTTTGTGTCTTAGAGAATATTAGAGATGACACTATTAATCAGGTGACCTTGAATGGGACATGAGACCTTGTTTGGCCTTCCTTATGCTATAGGTAAGGACAAGGTTAAATTATGTAACACTAAAGTTCTACAGTGTATCTTATGAGTCCACATTTACAGCTAAACAAGTTTTATGTTTTGGCATGAGTCTGATTTATGATCAAAAAGGATAAGAATTAAGATAAATATTTCAAAATATTTCTGAAAACTAAAGTGTACTTGAGAAGCATTTTATGAAGCCAGACAGCTTTTTTTATTTCCTTGAAGAGAAAATACCCTGCTCATATTCCAATGCCTGAGAGATGTTGATTTGACAACAACAACAGCAAAAATGTTAGGATGGTGAATCTTGAACTTAACTGGCCTGAAAATCACCTAAGAGATTGCGAAGTACAGCTCGTGTTGTGTCTCTGAGGGTGTTTTCAGACAGCATCACATGGAAAAAAATGGCAGCTTCCTAGAATGTGGGCAGTACCATCCAAAGAGGAAGAAAGAAGAAAACCAGCTGAGCCCACATAACCTTGCCTGCTAAAACTTCACATGCACTAAAAAGTGAAGACTATCTCTGCCACGTGTTTCCACAGTCACTATTTTCTGCTCAAACACCCAGAGCCAAACAGCCACAAACCGAACTATTTGAAACAATGAGCCCAAAGAACTGCTTCATCCTCTGTTGTTTCTTAATCTAACAGTGGCAATAAAAGCAATGACATATTTCAAGGTTAAGTCCCGTTAGAATGACCCTGTGTTTGGAACATCTTGTTAGTTATGGCTGCATCAGGTGTGAATAATATAACTGGTCATATAAAATGTGTATTAAATGCATCCACATTTTTCAGGAGGTGAGGCCTGGTGATCAGTGTCACTTATGGGGAAGGAGGATAGAAAAATGTTATCAATGAGTGTAAGCAGCAAATTAGCACACTGAAGTTGATAGAGAAGTTAGCAGTCTTTGATAGTGAAAGCAAGGGCTGGGGGCATATCTGATGCTAGGTTGTCATTATTTATACCTTGAAGAGTGCCTCTTCCTGTTTTAATGGCATTCCTGCCAACATCTCCCCATGGGACACCTTAATCATGGTACTACCTAATGCAGGCACCCATTCACAACCGATCCTAACTGCTTTTTCCTAATTGCGGATTACACCTCACAGAATATTTACTCACTCTGCAACGTTCTGTCCCTTCAGTGTTCCAGTCAGCAGTCAGCAAAGGCTTAACATTAGTTATGGGAGGGGAGGTCGGAGTTAACCAAAGCTTGGGTTCCATTTCTCCAAAAAAAAAAAAACCGGTTACCTTTCAAGCCAGAGACAGACACCTCAGACACTATAAAGTTCATGTTCTAGGGTTCTTGGGTATACCGTGTCATTTCCGGCAGACAGTGCTAGGAAGCAATGAATCACAGGATGCAGAAATATTTCAAAAGTCAGGCATGTAGTTCTGATAGTTAACACAAAAAAGAGGATATTACATGTCTAACTGCAGCAAGGGACAGGAGTCATGTATCTTTCAGGTGTTGGCCACTGGGAATTCCACCCCATGGCAGCATTGCAGGTAAGTGCATAAAGACTCAGAGGGGAAATGGGCCTCAAGTCCATCATTCCTACCAGGCTCTAGCACACGAATTTAGATATTTAGTTTTTCTAAGTCTCACGTTGCCATCTGCAACATACAGCTGTATTTCCTAATGCACGAGAGCTGGATGAACAATGAATAAACTGATTTCTAACTGGCAAGCATCCACTAACTTTTTCCTACTAAATTCATTGTTTCACATTGTTATTACTCTCCTCTCCTTCATGGCAGTCTTAACAATATTATTTCAATAAGAGGTATGGATAACTTGTTAACCCTTTGCACATGGCCATAATTTACTAAGAATGAGAGTAGAAACCATCCCTGGCCAGCAGCCCCAGCAGTAGACAGAACTGAGATGCATATACCCAAGTTCAGAAGATAAAACGCAATGTAAGAGCAGCATATTTAAATGTGGCCTGGTAAAGGCTCACAAACTTAGGATTCACCCATAAAATCAGAAAAACATAAATATCATGTGAAAGCCCAAATCTGATTTTAGTGTAAATGGTTTCTGTTAATGTCCTTTTATTATATTTGATGTGTAATGCACCATCAGAACATCATATGTTCTTGAAGATGTAAAAATTAACTATGACGGTTTTCTTCATCTGGAAATGCTTACAATTAAATTCTTTTGAAAATGTTTCTCTAGAAAGACTGCTCCTCTCCACGTTTGATTTTCATACACACAAGTGCTTCAACATTTTGTTGTAAAGAGACTGGCTGATATTTGCTCATAACGCTATTTTTTTTAGAATGGGGGTATCTAAAAAGATTATCAAAATTCCAAATTCCTTGAATTAAATATTAGAAAAAATATACCTGCCAGGATGTGTTAAGCATTCAACTAAAGAAATTTTGGTTGGCTTATCAAATGTCATCTCATAAGAGCTGTAGGATTGCCTACAAGGTAGTATCGTTATGCTTGGTTATGGGGACATTCACTAGGCTCAAAGACAATCAATAATCATAGCACCTAGCTTTGTTTCATACCTAGGCTTCCGGGGTCTGAAACCTTTACCTTTTGGACATCAATCATAACAAGAACACCCACTGAAATAAATGAATAGCTCTTAGAGAATATTTGCAGTAACTTTCAAAGGGGTACTGTGTAATTGCTGCATCACACTGGGGAAGGTGAGCTAGGTGTTTAGGTGCTAGTCTATTAAGAAAACTTTTGTAAAATACCCCGCCATAGGAAGGCTGAAGTTATTTGAATGCATATTAATTCTATCTCCCAACTCCATTCACATCCCTTTACAGTACATTTTACTGCTTGAAATTGTATCTTCCGCTGCTATATCTGCTTTCATTTAAACATTTATGTCTCTCCATAGAATATCAGCTGTATGAGGGCAGGGATTTGCTTTACTACTGCTGGCTCCCATTGACTGTCTTCCCACAGGCACACAATGCATGTTTGCTGAAAGCATGAATGAAAGATGAATAAATGAATGAGGACATGGCATAGCTATATATAAACTGCACATAGATGGGCCTAAATGTTTTAAAAGCCAAAGCCTCATGACACAAGAGATATAATAGAATAAAAATGCCCCGATGAGTTCCAGGGCAGATGATGTAAAATCAACCCTCTCCACAATTGAAACTATATGCACCTCATTGTATCTATCAATATTTTCATACTATAATATGATATTTTAAATGTGCCCCTGGTATTATTATGTTAAATGGAACCATTGATTTCTTTGCAGTGTAATAGTATACCTCAACCTGCACATCTAGGGAAGACATCTGTGGTTTTTCCATAATGACATACCAAAGTATCATGTTCTGTGCAGATACTTCCCTCCTGGGTCCCATGTCAAGGAGATCACTAAAACCGAACACATTTATGCTTCTATTTACACTAGAGGGTCAAGTATACACAACCATTGATATGACCCCAGGGGCAAGCTCAGCTTTGTGATAGAGTGACTTAGCCATGATTGATTGAAACCTAGGTAGACTTTGCAAATTGAACTCTGCCAAAAGGGATGTTGAAGTCCTAACACACAGTACCTTATAAAGTAAGGTCATTTGGAAATACAGCCCCTACAGACTTAATTATTTTAATTAAAATAATATCACCATAGTGAGGGTAGGCCTTTAATCTAGTATGAGTGATGTCATCATACAATGACAATAGAAGGGGGTATGTCTCACAGTGACACACAGGTAGATCATCAAAAGAAATAAATCATAGAAATACAATTCCAAGCCAAAAGAACACCAAAGACGTGACAATAAAGCACCATAAGCTAGGGAGAGCCCAGAAAGAATTCTCCCTTTCAGACTTCAAAGCAAGCATGGTACTACTGAAATCATGACTTTGGTCTTTGAGCCTCCAGGATTATGAGAAAATACATTTCTGCATTTTTAATCTCCTCAGTTTGTGATAGTTCATTTTGATCACACTATGAAATTGATGTAGTAGGAATTGCACCCTATATAGAAGAGAAAAAACATATTTGAGGATTATGTTCGCCCCACCGGAAAGTGGTACCAACAGTCCAGGGTGTCTTTTCCAATTTGTATGGTGATGACACCATGTGGAGCAGAAAAAGCCCCTTCCACCTGATGATTCTTAGTAAACCTGAACTTTTAAGCTAGGCAAGTACCAGTCTAGCCCATAGAGCTTTCTAAGGCACATTGTTGGCCTGGCTGCAGAACTTTGTGATACACTGGTCCTATATGGCATCTGGGAAAAGTCAACTCCATTAGTTCCCTGATGATGCTGATCATGTTGGTTCAGTGATGTAACTTTCTTAACTACTAAAGTTCAGAACAGATTATAGACATCCATTGACCCCAGACCAATAAAATAACTGCTCTGTTGTCCCAGAGTTGTGACTCAGCTTTTGGGTTTGTGAACCATTGGTCCACAGCAAGAAACCACTAAAACACCAGGTCATTCTAGCCATCTAATTTATCACAGCAAACCTTCTTAGATTGACAGGGGAAAAAAGTAGGAATGTAAGGGTAAGCGTCTTAGTTGCTGAAGCAACTTGAGAAAGGATTGGCTAACTGCAGATCTTCCCTGTCCCTGCAGCTTCTCCAAACCTAACCTGTCAGTCTTAGCCACAGTCTGTAGCAGATCACCTGCTTCAGTCACATTCCCCAGTTATCCCCTTCTTCAGTGACTCACACAGATTTTTCACTCCAAACTTCCTTTCCCCACTCATTGCTTTATCCCAAGCTCCAACCCCAGCAGGCATTCCACAGCCCACTCTGGCCAGGGAAGCAGGTAGGCTAACTGTAGACCTCCAGTTTTTCCTCAGTGTTTCCATATCCAATCCCCCTGTGTCTAATTCTCAGCTCTGCAGCAGACCACCTGCTGAGGTCCACCTTCCCTAGCCATCTGGAGTAGATCTACAGATCTTCCTTCCAGCCACTCCATCCCTAATGCTTTAGCTGCCAAACACCAGCAAGTGCTCTCTTGGAACCACAGGCCACCCCAGCCAGGGTAGCAGTTAGGCTAACCTCAGGCCTTTACCTCTCCCTCTATTTCTCCAAATTCAGTCCTCAAGTCTAATCCCAACTCTGTAGTAGACCTTCTGCTGTGGCCTCTCCTTACTCTCTGTCCTCATTTCCAGGAAACTAAGCAGATATTGGTGGAATACTTGGCTTCCTCCCTCCTATGTAACCCCTCAATCCCTCAAACTCAAATGGTTGAGAAACACTTAAAGAAATGTTCAACATCCTTCATTATCTGAGGAATGCAAACCAAACCTACTTTGAGATTTGACCTTACTACTGTCAAAATGACCAGCATCAGTAACAGAAGTGACAGCTTATGCTGGTGAGTATGTGGAATACAAGGAACACTAATGCATTGCTGTAGGAGTACAAGCTTGTACGGCACTATTGAAATCAGTGTGGTGGGTACTCAGGAAGATGGGGATCAAACTATCACAAAGTACTCTACTACTCTTTAGCATATATTCACAGCATGATTCATCCCATTCAGAGACATTTAATCATGTTTGTGTTTGTTGTATTCATAATAGCAAGAAACTGGAAACAACTCAGATGTCCATCAACAGAAGAATGAATAAAGAAAATGTAATACATTTGTAAAATGGAGTATTACTCAGCCATTAAAAAAATAAAACCATGAATTTCAGAGGTAAATGACTGAAAGTAGAAAGAGTCATGGTGAATGAGGTATTCATTCCAAACCTACAAAAACAAATATGGTATGTATTTGCTTATGCATGAATAATAGTTAATCAATGATAACAAAGCAACAATCTGTAGAACTACAGAGATTAGGTATAGAGTAAGGGACTAGGGCAGACAAATGGATCTCGTTAAGAAAGGGAAATATATAGTTATGGATGGATGAAGAGGCTGGAACAGGAGCATCTAGTGGGGAAGGGGAGAGAGAGGGGGACAAGGGAAGAAATACAGGGAAAACTGCTAAAATTAAGAGGGATGGTATGGAAATCTATTACAGTAGATGATTCCAAAAATATATGAAGGTCATTTAAATGTAATCTCCAATTAATGAAGGAGACAGAACCCTAACTGGCCATCTTTTGTCACCAAATGGAGCTTCTAGTGCTGGGACTTTCTTACATCTAATTGAGCTGTTAACCAAAGGGTTTTCATGGGAATCTCTAAAGATGCCAGACTGGTATGCTCTCTTCAAATTGACAAGGCCCCATTGCTGAAGATAATATCAGCACAACTCATTGAACACAGATAACCCAAGCTGTTATCTACATAAAACCTTCACTCCTACACTGCAGCATCGTTGGTAAAGGAAGGTACTCTTCAAGTTACCAAAAGAGAATTGTAAACATCAACCCAGCCACAAACCCTTTGACCTACGGTGCTATCCTGCCTGAAAGATATTCTAGGGCAATGGTGGTAAAAAGCCCATGGGAGTAATCAACCAATATCTTATTTGAATTAAGGCCTACTCCATGAGAAGAAATCTATACTAGACATTGCTTTTGTGACCAAGAACTAGATAGTCCAGGTACCTAAGTCAAAACAAAATACTATGGTTCTAAAACAATTCCAAATAAAACCATAAAGATCACTAACCAACCCCCCCAAACCAATAAAACCAAACCAAACCAAACATAAACCCATAGCAGTAAAATGATCCCTTTTGACATTCTGTTACACTCAGAGATCAGTGTCTTGATCAGTCCTCATCAGAAAAACTTCCTCTTATAACAGATGGGAACAAGTACAGAGACTCACAGCCACACATTATGCAGAGAGGAAGAGACCTTAGAATACTCATCCCTAAATGGGATGTCTCCATCAAATCCAACAGACTTTTATGTCTTTAGAAACACTGCAGCACAATCTATTTTCTCATTTGGCAGTGACCCAAGGATATCTTTCTGAACTTTCATATGTCTAAGGATCACTTGGAAAGCATAGTAACATATAAAGTCAGGCAGAGATGGCCAGGTAACCAGCTTTGTTTTCTTTACTAACACCATTGTTCTTGGTGTTGTTAGTAAAGAAACCTCAAAGGCACCAAGTGAAGTTCTCAAAATAAATTCCAGGAGAGATCATGTGACTACATCTCTGTGCTCCCATGCAGAGATATTCTGAAATAGATGCATTAACAGCTTCCACCTGAGCAGCAGCATCCTCTCTTCAATACTCAGCATCCTTCTTGTGACTAGCTTCCTCTATCTGTAGTTATAATCAGTTTCTCACTTATTTCTTATGAGGTTTTTTCCCCAACATGGTAGGAACTCCCATGCCCTGGTGAGAGAGCTCAAGAAATGCTGGCTTACTTCATGGATTGGCAGCACACCCTTCCATCTGCTTTGAGGTCAGTCCCCACCCACAGCTTCTCTAAATATAACCAGCATCCTGGTTAGTTCCAGGATGCGTGGGCATATTGAGTACATGGAGTGACCAATGATTAGCATACATTCCAGGACATGACTTTCCTATTCTCCCTGTAAACATCCCTCAAGACAACTGCTACTTATAGTCGAGGGTATGTGATCAAACACTCCTATGACCATGACACCATTACTCCTGACTTATGTTTCAGGCATGTAAAATCAGTAGGATTTTAAAATATTTTCCTAATGCTCATTATCTAAGAGAAAAAATATATTAATTCTTCTTGCAGCCATCAAGGGAATGAAATGGGAAACATTAGGTCTTCCTTTAAAGTATTATTTTCAAAATCTTTAATACTTTATAGCATTGTTTCTCAAGAACCTATGAAACAATTTGAAGTATGACCAGATTTCAATACAGATATAATGGAACCAAGTCTACTACTTACATCATTGAAATTTGGTGTTCTCTCTCTCTCTCTCTCTCTCTCTCTCTCTCTCTCTCTCTCTCTCTCTCTCTCTCTCTCTCTGAGTGTGTGTGTTTGTGAGTGTACAAGTTGTTTGTAGGTTTTGATGAAACTGTCTGCTTCTCTGAAACAATTTATTTTAGCTTAGAGAAGAATTTTTGAAGTTTATAGTTCATTCCATCTTATTCCTCCAAGAATACCAAAAATACATCACCCTCTAATTGTGGGACTTAATGAGTTGCCCACCATTGACTCCACAGGATACAGTCAACAAAATTAATATGTATACACTTAATGGCAGATCTGACAACCATGAATTGTAAATAGGAATTTGGTACAACAGAGATTTTTACAAGAGAAAGGAAGAATAACATTTTTGGAATTTCTAGTAGCAATAATTTATCACTACTACTTACTTCTTTTTCATTTTATTAGAGAGAAGTGATGCTTGAGGGCATTTGGGGACAAGATGGAGATGAAGTATGATAACAGAAGGAAAAATATTTTCATTGAGATTATTTTAGTTTAGGATCCTCGATCTTGCTGTCCATCTAATTCGTGAAGTGTGTGAAAATTATTACTCTACCCAGGACAGAGCCACTCACACCGCCACCTAAAAAATTCTTGGAGGAGAGGGAGAAGGGAAAGTACCCCAAACATCTGTCTTTGTTTTGAATCTAGAGGAACATTAAGCCCAGCAACATTCTTTGACAACTGTGAGTCAGGCATTAAGTGACAGACTTTCTGCAAGTAGTCTGATTAATTATTAAATAACCCTATATATGAATACATATATGTATGTATTCACAATTTTTTTCTATGATAAATGGAAGTTCAGAAATGTCAATTCATCTGTCCAGAGTCACGTAGGCAACAAATTAAGCAACAGATACCAGTCCACTTTACTCCAACAGCTACTCTACTGTATGAATACAGTTCACTTACTTTCAGGAATGGGTACATCTTTCCCATAAAGTACCATTGTAGGCAATAAGAGACTTAGGTTCTCTGTGATTTGCACTCACTCAGCTCTGCCAATGAGTCACAAATGCAGCCTTATACAGCTATATGCAAGTAAAACCTACTTTTTTGGACAATAAAATCCAAATTTAATTGAGCATTCATTATCCAATCTGACCATTTAAGAATGAAAAAAAAAGGTTTGTAATCTCTAGCTATATAATAACACACATGACCAAATAAAAACGAACAAGTCTCTCCTGGAAGTGTTGACTTTTGAAGCACTCTTGTTAATTCCTAATGTGTCTGGAGATCGCAGACTAAGCTTTATAAAAAATCAATCATGGGGATGTCTCCCACACTGTCTAAAAGGGAACATGTTCTTGCCTCACATCTGGTGACTTGACTGACCAGGTGCCTTTCCACAGTGTCATATTCATCTTTTCAACTGTGCATTCCGGGCTGCCTTTTGTTCTTCAGACCAAATTTCCTCCATTGCTGTCATTTAATTTTTTTTCAAAGAAAACTAAAAGTTGTATCACTTAAAGTTACTGTACCTTAAAAAACGCACCGGAAGTGGCACTGTTTTTGCATGCATGGAAGCTCAAAGCTTCAACAACTCCCATGAGCGATTAATCTTCTAACACTAATTAGATATTTGCTAATTAGCGTCTGATGTGTGAAATGAAAAAAACATTTTGAAGCTAAAATGAATAGGGTCTAGAAAGATAGGGCTATATTCCAGTTCCCCCTTTTCCATATTATTATCATATTTCATAAATATTAATAAGATCACATGATGCCAGCCGCTCTATAAAATTATCTCACTGAATGAAGGCTTTTGTTCGATATAATAGGGATTTGTCAATATTTTGCATATGGAAGAAAGCACTCAATGATGGAAAACATTTTTTCCCTCAATGTTAAAGAGATGTCATGTTCCATGAATCACTTTTATGCTTGATCATCCATTTCTACTTTTCTTTTTTTCATCTTAGGCTTCTTCCCATAAAACCACTTCTAAACCACTGCCCTCCTCCTTTCATTTACTCCAATCTTACTTTGGTTTAATAGAAAACTTAACAGAATGGAAAATATTTTAAACCTGTATTTCTGTGCTGTGGAAAAGCAGAAATCATTACAGACTGGTCAGCATCAATGAAAAATGTGTAAGAGAAAAACACTGGATTTTCATTAATTGTGTGTGTGAGGACAATCCTAAAAATACCTCTATCCACCACTCTTAAAAAAAAAGTAAAAACATGCAGGGAACTAGGCAGAGAATTCATTGCCTATGTCCCACATTCAAGCTATAATATTCAAGTCATAAATATTAAGTCATGCTGCATTCTTAAAATGTAACATTTTGATTTGGAATATTGCTCAAGTGAAAGTCCACATTAAACATTCCCGGTTCTCAAAAGAGTAGACCTATAATAATAAACTATTTCAGTCAGTGTGAGATTTTTTAAAAAGCAACTCACCTGTGAATGCTGGTCATATCACAAATTATATCTAATTACAGCATTGATACAGTAATTTGCAATGATAGCTAAGCTCAAGTTGACAAAGGTGACATTGGAACATAATGACGATGAGATTATCATTCTCTTAGGCTGACATTTTGTGATTATAATAACGCTGATCGAGATTATTAACATCATAATGGAAGGAAAGCTCCAAAATCTACGGAAAAGAATGGTGCTAAGATGAACAGAGTCAGAGCTGAACTCTCATTTTCTCTCCTGTGTCAGTATGATTTCTCTTCTAGTACAAAGTGAGGCACGTTCCCTAGTCCCAGAGACCCATGGAAACTGCAATTGATAGACAGCCTACTCTATCCACAAGCACAACTTTCTGTTTTTCAAAGCAAGAAAGAGAGGATAAGGTCATCAATGCCAATTTATCCATTTGCACTGGGGATTGTTTTCCAATTGGCTTTGAGGTTGATGGTCAGCTCCCCTGTGCAGAACGCCAGTATACTATCTGTGTTGGGGCTGCCAGGATGCTCAGCTTGAAATCTGTGGTGATCCCAAAGCTCTCAACTGTTGTAGACACCAAGCGAATGGGAATAGTCTGGCAGACATTACCGTTTCACTTATCGTTAAATGAGAATAAAACCAGACAGCTTTTAATTACCAACAACAGAGAAATGAGTCAAGGGGAATCATACTCAATCAAGACATCACCAGTCAATCCAGAAGGCTGCCTGGCTAAACTTGGGAAATGAACCATGTTCTCTGCTTTGCTCAGATGAGATTATTTAAATGGTATCAAGTTCAAAGTATCTGATGAGACTTGTAACTTCAGCTGAATTCTGAATCAAATTTCAAACAGGGATGCTAAATGTGTCTCAATTATTTGAAATCACCTTCTCTACTATATATGATTTCAAATTTGGTTTTCATCAATTCATGGGCTTTGCTCTTAAATTATCATGAGAGATTTATGGATACTCACCTGGAAGCAATTTTAAAAAAGTCTCTGTCACTGGGTAGGTCAGACCCAATTGTACAATTTTGTCAATGCAGCAAGATATGAAGTGACAGGTTTGATCTACAATTTATGCCTCCTAATTGGAAGTTTCCCAGTATCCTGAGGTGTCTCATATTTGAAATATTTGAAAAGACTCCTTCATTTCTTCAAGTGGAAGCTAACTCATTCCCTGCTTCTAACATGGTACCTTTGCCATTTCCACTGGAGCACATAAACACTGGGCATCTTCATGGAAGAAGAACATAAGGATCTAAGCAAGTTCTTTTTAAAGGCACTCATCCATGGATAGGGGCACAGGCTTGACGATTCAGTCACTCCCAAGAAGATACATCTCTTAATAACACTGTATGGCAATTAGGTACCAACAGGAATTTTATAGAAGATACATCTAAACCCAACATGGCTTAAACTTGGTCCCAAGTGAGCATCCATAGATTCTGCCCTTCTTTTTGGCACTCTTTTCTCACCTTTGCGTTTGACATTCTAGTAGTGTTAGAGTTCCCTTTAAGTCTCACTACCATTTTGCTAGACTTACCATATTTTTTCTCAGCTCTCATTTTTTTCAAAGATCATGACACTCTTATAACTTTTTCTTGAGATACAGAAGAGGAGTGAAGTCAACATTCATTGACCTGAGCCACCAAGTGGCTTGAACATCAAGTGATCCAATGTCCCCAGCTCCTAATGCTCAACACTTTAAGTAGTTGATCTGGTTGTTCTTCCTGGAGTCATGTTCATAGATACAACCAGAGTAGGGGACTAGAAAGTTGACTGAGCTTGGAGTTGCACACATTATACATCTTTGTAAACAAAGGCATGTTAGTTAACTTTCTGGAAAGGGGCAATTTCATTGAACCTAAAATGGTTGAATGTACAATATAATTGCTATTTGGTAAACATAAAAGAAGGAATTACACTAAGAGGGAAAAACAACCTAAAGTCATAGAGAAATGCTAGATTACATTGTCTGGTTTTGGTCTTGAAATGTTCTACATTAGGAACAGATGATATTAGGGACAGGGACTAAAGGGTAAAAAGGCATTAGAGAAAAAAAAGTAACCGAATAGGAAGGAAGTGGAAATGTCCTTAGTTAACTGGAGTTAACCATATACCAGCACACCAATTCTTTTTAGAGACATCTTCTATTATGTACATCAAGGCAGTCATGCCAAAAATGATAGTATCATGTTCAAATCCACATCATATGTTTCTCACTAAAAGTTAATAAATTTGGGTTTCTGTCCTCTGACACACATCTCAAAATACAATGTAAGCTAAGATTTCAGGTAAACAATTAATAATTTTATTTGGGACATATTAGACTAAAAAAAACAAAAAATGATCTTTATATAAAAATCAAATATAGCTGTCTGGGCATTGTGCATTTTATTTACTAAATCTACAAATTCTATGGAATCCCTAATCCAATTCCTATCTCCCTTTGAAGCTTCATTTTTGTGCATTCTCTAAAGTGGTTTTCAGGTTCTTTGAAAGACAAGAGTAGCTTTCTTGTTCCTATACCCGGCTCACCCTGCCACTCTCCCCTGGAATGCTTCTCTTATTTTGCTCACTCTACTCAGCCAAGCACTACTCCACAGTCTCTCAAAGAGTATTCTTAGTTCCTGGGAATTTATTGCTTTGAGAAATCTCTGCTATTCTCACTTGAAACTTGGCAAATAACCGTTACTATTGTTTTTTTAAACAGTTGACAGCAATAGGAGAGTGCCATCTTTAGTTTCCTAGCTGTCATCCTTGCCTGGCCACTCAGTCATGCTCCATATATGTCTTATAGACATACCTGCTGATTCTGCAAGGTCAGCTTCTTCCAGCCTCTGGATGGTTCATTCCCTTCTGAGACCATCAGGCACAGAAGCAGAGTTTGAAACGTTGGTAAGCACAATACTAAAAGTGGTATGTGGTGGTACAAACCTTTAATTCCAGAGGTGGAGGTAAAAGATTAAGCATTCAGTGCAAGCTTCAAATACACAGTGAGTTTGAAACAAGAGTGGGTTACATGAGACCGTGTATCAAAAAACCAGCCAAAACCAACAACAAAAACACACTTTGATTCCAATGCTATACTGTTAATTTTTTCTCAGTGTTCCACCAATGTGTGTGGGACATCAGGTTTTCCTTTCCATTTTCTTGTCTTTCAGTCTACCTTTGCTGGCCAAGAATCCCGCTCTTTCATCCACTTTCTCCCTACCTAGCATCTGAAGCACCTGCTCTCTTCACAAGCCTATTAATAACTTCTTCTTAAGACTACTTTTTTTACTCAAATGCATGAATGACTATTCTGCTAGGTGTATTCTTTTTAAAGTTATCAATTTCCTGATTCTAACCTATCACTTTTACTAATACTACACCCTTTTATCCAAGCAATAGCTTTAAATATCTTTATTTTTGTATATACTGGTCTTTGCGCCTAGCATCATCTACTTTCATGTTAAGCATATAAGATCTTTCAAGTTTTTGTTTTCTCACAGCCTACCATTTTATAGTCAGCGTTTCCCAATTCTCATTAGAAGTTGCTAGATTTTAGGTTTAGAGGAAGACCTCAGAGTTCATCTTGAGTAATGTTGCAATACATTTGTTTTTATTGGATACACATCTTATTTTCCTACTGGATAATAGGTTTTGAAACCCAGAGACACAGCTACATGTTTTCTTTTATCACGTCATCTAGATTATCTACTGGGTTACAGGAGACTTTGTACATGTGTATACATATATCATATTATATATGTATGTCTAATATAAGTTTGGATACCTTACTATAACAGGGAACAACTTTCATGGTCTTAGACTCATGGCTGAGTCACTTAACATTTTAAATATTCAGAAAAATAGGAAAATATTAGCCCCTACTTTATGGCATGGCCACAAGATATTATGGGACCACACAGATCACTCTAGGCAGTTTAGTGACTGTATATAAAAAAATTCAAAGTAGAGATACTCTTAATATACCCAATGATAACCCATTGGAGAAAACTGATTATTCTTTCTTTTGCTAACAGCTATCAATTGCAAACAGTTTCCTGGTTAGGATGGACACTGTGTTCACATCTCATTCTCAGTGTTGGGACCTCAAATGTCTAGAACCTACGAAGGTGTTTTTTTTACACTACCAGTGTCTCTATGAGTTCACATGTGCATCAAATAATATTGAGAGGCACCATGTTTCTACTATTCAGAATCTAACATATAGTATAAAGTAGCTTGTGTGCCATGAAATAAGGTTTACTTGTGCAAGTACAAAGAGAAACTTGAGTTATAATGGATATCACAAGGTAATTTGCTGGCTATTATTAGCTATAAGAAAATGAAAACAAATCCAGTGATGGTGAAACTTGGTTTACTTACAAATTAGGATCATACTTTCTTGTTCAATCTAAAAAGTTAAACTCACATAAGCAAAGAAAAGAACGAAGATGGCCAGGTCTGGTAAGGTGAGTTGGCAGGTAAGGTGAGTTAGAGTGAAAATGGAAAAACAGTGCAACATCTCAGTTAATATTAATACATTCTGAAAATCTACTGTACATAATGGCCAGTGTAGTATGTAATATATACTTTAAGACTGTTGAGTGGATCTAATGCACACACACATTTTGTGAGTTAATTCATATGCCAGTTAGTTTGATTTGAGCCATTTCACAGTATTCACACGTCTTGAAGTACCATATTGTGTACTGTAAATACATCTGATTTTATTTGTTAATTATACTTTAATAAAGCCAAGGGAATAAAATAAAGGAAAAAGCAATAAAATAAATTAATCATATATTCATAAAAAGACATTAGAGATTATGGCTTATAGAAACAACTTTAAAAAATAAAAATAAAAACGACTATAGTCTTTCCCAGGGATTTGTGTGACCATGAAGAGGTAGGGTTGTGTGTGTGTGTGTGTGTGTGTGTGTGTGTGTGTGTATGTGTGTATGTGTGTGTGTATGTTTCTGCAGTGCTGGTAATGGGACCTACAATCTCACACATGCTAGGCAAGCACTATGCCACTAAGCTATAACCTAAGCCCATATGTATTTTCTTGTACATAAAGTAATAGCCATTCAAAACTCTCTGAGAAGGAAAAGAAACAAGTATATAACCCCTTTAGAAATATAGGAAGCCACTGTGTCAGTCACTTCGAATGTTTAACAAGATTTGTAAACAGAACATTAGATGTCCTGTGATGCCCTGGTGTCATTTATTTGAAGCCAGTAACTGAAACCTCTTTAGGCACCTGTGCTGCTCACAGTCATGGACTTGTGTATTGCTGTTTCCCTCTCTCCCGCTCAGCCGAGCTGTGTACCCTCTTCAGTCTCCTCCACTCCGACGGAGGAGTTAATGCAGTTAGATTGCTCGTGGGCTTCTAGCGGGACCACTTCAAATGATATTACTTCCATTTGCGACGTGCATCACCAGCAGTGCTCACATTTGAAGGGAACAGTAAACAGACATCTAAGTCAGCTTGCTGGAAGAGAAGCCCCGCTTCTGACTGAAAAGGACAGAGACAGGGCTATGAATTTGTCAATTTCGTAAACAGTGCTGCTGTGCCGCTCAGGACCACATATGAATGGGACTCTTGCGAGGCAAAGAATTGCTGTGAGCTCGCAGGCTGTGTGGAGGGACCTCCTTCAAGGATCAGAAGTCAATTTTGACAGTAAGGGATCGATGTGGTGAGACTGAATGCTTTAATCAAGGCTTTCTGCTGATAACTGCCATTTCATGAGCAAATCCACTCTCTGCCAAAAAGAAGGACCAGGCAAGGAGCAACCACACAGCGGTCCTTGAAGATTAAAAGACGCAGTAGAAAAAAGTTAGAACTAAGAAAAGGATGTCTTATTTGCAGGCAACTTCTTGAGTAGCCCTTCCCAAGGGCTTTATTTCTTACATTAAAGAAGAAATCTAAAACAGCAGCCTTCCCAATTATCTTTGTGAGCAACTGGCTTTTAAAAAGAAAATTCTAGTTTGCTTTGGACATGACATATAATAGAATCGGTTAAATAAATGGCACTCATTGTGGGAATGTAGAATTCTCTAGAATGGACCCAGATTTTGAGTTGCTCTCTGTAACTCAGTGTGGGCTAGCGCATGGTAACTGGCCATCAAACTGAGTAGTCTTGCTTGGGACAAATTCTGCATTAACCACTGAAGAGAGCTTTGTCATGGGAATGATCAAGGGACATTTTTAAAAATAATTTATTTATTCTTTTAAGTTTCATTTTACATTCCAACCACAGTTCTCCCTCCCTCCTCTCCTCCTGCCCTCTCACTTTCTTTTAACAATGTGAATAAATCAAACTTTTGACAATACCATTGGAGTGGCTTGAATGAAAATGCACCCCATAGACCTATAGGGAGTGGCATTTTATGAAAGAAGTGTGACCTTCTTACAGCAGGTGTGGCCTTGTTGGAGGAAGTGTGCCATTGGTGGTGGGCTTTGAGAATTCAGAAGTTCAATTGGGGCCCAGTGTCTCTCTTTCTTACTGTTACCTGTTGAATCAGTTGTACAACACTCAAGCTACTTCTCGAACATCATTTCTGCCTGCGTGCTGCCATGCTTCCTGCCACAATGACAATGCACTAACCCTCTAAACTGTAAGGCACCCTCAGTGACATAGCTTCATTTACAAGAGTTACCATGGTCATGGTGTTTCTGCACAACAACAGAACACAAACTAAGACCACCATATTATAATTGGCTTGATTTTGAAGGAGTAGCTATGCTTTTTTCCCCTCTTTATTATATCATTTTCTTTGTGGTCCTTAGAGAATCTACAATGTCTGGGCATTGTCATTGCATACTGAAGCATTTGTCAGCCTTTTACTACTAGCACAGGAGGCATAATCAAGATGGAAAGAATGAAGAGAAGTATGGGAATTTTTGGAGTGTGTGTGTGTGTAAGAGTACAAATGTGTACACACACAGGCATACATATTTGTTTGGTGCATCCCTTGTGTATTCATTTGTTTGTAGGTGCACAGGATGCAAAGGCCAAAGGAGGGTAATTAGCACTCTCCACCTTTCCACTCAAGACAGTCTTTGTCTTTGTCTTTTGGCTAGACCGATAGTTATCTAGCCCCAGAATCCAATGTTGTCTATTCCTTGACAGCACTGGGATCATAGGTGTATGAAATTATGCCCAGCTTTCTATGCTGCTGCTAAAGTTCATTACGTGTGTTTTAAGCTTGCACAATAAGTACTCTTAGCCCCTGGCAAAGCTCCTCAGCCCCACAATTTTAAAAAACACTGAGAATGTTTCTATGACTCCCTTTACAGATTGATCATCCATTTCTGTACTCACCAGCAGAAACCAATCACTTACTTATGTGTACACATAAATGTACTGTTTTCAAGATACCTGGGCTCTCATGATCAACATGCCCTTCACCTCAGCTCTGCCTCTTTCATTGAGTCTATGAAAAGCACAATCTGTGTATCTCTAGAAGATAAGACTATTCTCTTATATTTAGAAAGAGAACATATTAAGTTGTAATCTAGAAGAGATGATTCTAAGTGAAGAAGACCAGGGACTCAGTTCATTTGACAGTAATATTACTTATGATGTGAGTTTCCTCAAGAAACTCCTAGACATTGTGCTTCAATCTCCTTACATGGAAGTGTGAAATTCAGCACAGGAGACAGACTTACCAGACAATGGACATGCCACTGACCAGGAAATGCTTGCTGGCTAATTGGCATTGTCTCAACCTAAGGCTCCAACTTAAAGAATTAAAAAATATATTCTTTATTAAGTTACTCATTGACAAAGCCCTGTAATATACAGTATACTATGAAGGATGGAGGGGTCCAAGTGAGAGGAGGGCAGTCTGGCCTGAATAGACAGATGGTCATTGCCATCATTAGATACATTTTAAAGGAGACTATTAGAGAAATCTTTCTTTTTATGATAAGTTTTTATTTTTTGAAATTATAATATAATCACTTCATCATTTCTCCCTTTTCCTTTCCTCTCTCCAGTCCATCCCATGCACCCCTTGAATTTCTCAAATTATGCCTTCTTTTTAATTGCTATATTTATATACAAATGTTTGTATAAATATGTATCTCTTTTTGTATAACATTTATATGATATGTAATATATACATTCTTAAATGCATAAAGGAATCTTGCTCAGTCTTTAAAATATTCTGTATATGATTTTTTTAAAAAGTACTATTATCTGAATAAATAGGTGAATTTTAAACAAATGAAATTTTTTAGAAAAATAATACAGGAATATATATATATTTAATTATATATATATATATAATTTAAAAATCCTTAACACAGTCCTCAGATACCAAGGATTGTCATTGGTAGCTTGTGTATTCTTATGCATGCACAGTGAGGAGAGACAATTGTGTGATGAGCTTTAGTGATATTCCCTGATTTCATCAGAGACTGACCTACAGACAATGTCAGTAGTACACTCTAAATATGGAGTCTATTCTATTTTGCACTGTAAGTACTGTATGGTGAGCAGTGGGTTCAGAAAATGCAACTTGGCACTGGTAAATAATTTTGTCCACTTCCAGAGAGGCACAGAAAGGGTTCTGAGCCCCAACTAACTCAGTATATAACAGATAAAAATGGTAAGACTGCTTGCTACACATAGGATATTATTTAATGATAAAACAAGCTTCTAAAGTAGTTTAACGAAGAAATTACCCAGACCTATATTTAAGAAATGTAGCTAAGCAGACACAATGAGCCAGGAAAAGAAGCAGGATTCTAGTATAGCCTGTGCTATATTCTTGACATCACATTAATCCCCAATACCCTTTTCTCCTGGTAGCAAATGGTAGAATATTCAGCCAAATACAGTCCATGCCCAGTCCATGAAATTTTGCAGTCCATTTTTTGACTTCAAGATGAGCCATGACACTGGGAGGAGATGGCCTTTCTTATCTAAGATGAATACATTTCCTATTACAACACACAGCTGTCATACCGTATCACTCAGGATTGTTCTCTAATTCACAGTCCTCCAAATTGTCAAGCTTTCACTGGACACTTTAATTACTGAAATTTATCTTTAAAAAAGAGGCAATATAAAAGTTGTCAGATGGATGACTTTATACAGTGATCAAAGCAAAATGCTGAATATCTTGTAAGGTTTTATTAAAAAGCATTTAATGAACTTGTGTTCTCACATTTTATGCACCATCCAGCACCCCTACAAAAAGATGAAATTTATCCAGATGCTTCAGGGAAGTTATACAGCTCCTTGTTATAGCCAGAAAATTCTGTAGAGCAGAAGATAATCTCTTGACCCTATCCCACCTCCAGCATATGGAAGATCAATTTTATATGCTTTTTTTCTCTTCAGTGGAAGGGGTCCTAGAGAGATATCATCTGATTAAAACTTCACCCATAAACACTGAATGCCTACTCTGCATTTGGGTTTAAATTCAATGGCTTGTAGCATCTACTGTCACAGAGTTTTGAATCTACCATTCATAAAGCAGTACCAACTTAGTGAAAAAGCAGCATTAAGTATGTAGAGTATTGTGGAACTGTAGATGAACAAGTTATTTTTCTTACCTCAAAATAAGACATTAAGAGAAAGGGAATACGATCCCCTTGAATTTGAAACAGGAAAAGTAGTTTATCAAGTACTATAGGTGAAGAGCAAGTCAGGCAGAAGAATCAATCATGGATGGAAACTGAATCTAGAAGATGCAAAGAATGAGGGAGTAGAAGACCAGATTATGACAGGGAGCCACCAAGTCATAAGAATTCTATGGTTTCCATCTTGAATATCCCTCAGAGTCCCTTGTGCTAAATAACTCATTAGGAACCTATGGTGCTTTAGCTGCCTACTAGAAACTGTAAGAGACAAGGTCTACTGGAAGTGAGTTTAGGTCCCTGGAGGAATGCCCTTCAAGAATATACTGGAGACTCCATTTCCTTCTTTTCCTTTGCTTCCTTTCCATCGTGAGGTTAGTAGCTCTGCTCTACAACAGCTCTGTTGTCACCCCAGTTGTGATAGTTTTTCTTGATGCCAGCTGATAATTATTGGGGCAAACAAGCAGACATGGACTGAAACCTCTTAGACGATGAGTCAAATCAACCTTTTTTTTCCCCGAGTTGTTTACCTCTAACATTTTGTAAAAGTGACAGAAGGCTAGCATACTGAAAACTGGAACAAAATCAAAACTTGAAAAACATATCACAAATGTCTAATTATCCAAATATTTTAAATCTTACAATTCATGAGAACAAACAATTGTCTTGCTCTGGAATGTATGGCATATTGTGGTTTTCGTAATAATATAGCATATAGTCCCCAGAAATCTACACTTAAACTTTTCAGCAAAACTAATATTTTTCTCCACTTAAAAGACCTATAATCTGGAATGTTACCCTAGACATAAATAGTATAAAAATATACGCCAGGGTGGATGGTACTGTGTGTAGTCAAGGGCAATATGCAGCCAGTTATCAAATAAACAGGAAGAAGGAAGAAAATCTAACCTTTTAGAAATAAAGATACAGAAAGGCAATTTGGGGGGGGGGAAAGTATATTGGTATTTATACGATACCCCTTAAAATCTATAAAAACAAAATTATTTACTGAAAAGTCATCACAAAGTACCAATAAGACCAAAAAAAGAGACATAGTCCGTGCTCTCAAAGTTATATTTGTCATAACTGCTTCTGATTACATAAATAGTGATGCTGGTTTGTTAAGAAATATGAAAAGTAACAGAAAAGTATGTATTCTTACTAGCCAGCTATTAGCAGTCTTTCAAAATATTCTGTTTCCTTTTCTTTAGCTGTGTTTGTATATGTATATGTAATTTTTCATAGATAATAAGATTATTTTTACAATGGTAACCAGAGTGTATACATGCAGATTTTATGTAATTATTTCAGTTCTAAATTAATATTTTTACCATTTATCCAGTCATTTTTAATATATAGATTCTTGCAATAGATCTTTTATGTTGTTAAAAGAATTGGACACATCCATGCCAATGCTTGTTCATACATTTTTGTAGCTTTTAGGACCATAGATATATTTCTTCCTTCCTCAGGCTGATTGCTCTCCCTATGTCAAGTGGTTTGACCACTAGCAAGCAGATTGTCTTTTGAATATGCATAAGGATATAATCACTCCCAAAAGGTGTCCTCTGATAATTAGGAGATAATATGTACACCTTGTTGTATATAATGATGTTAATACAAGGAATAATAATAAAAGCTCTATTCTTCTAAGAGTGTTACCCAAGTCATATAAAATGAAAATAACCTCTGGAAGCTTAGCCTGCTTCAATATTAGCATCTCTGACCTATTTCCTCTTACCATTATCAAAGAGGACTGTAGTCAGATAGAAGTGTCAAAACTTTGGTGATTTCTGTAGTAGACATCTTGGTGTGAGAATATAAAAAGATGTCAGTTCAGAGATACTTGGTGTAAAATCATTGTCAACGGCCAAAGAAGGGGAGGAAAGGTTAGAAGTGGTTCTCCAGGGCTCAACTCTGTGGACTTGAGTGATTTTGTAGTGTGTTTTATAGAGAGAAGTAACCCATGTGGAAATTCCCTTATCACAGGCATCTCCTTTTCCTTAATCTTTGTTAAGGCACACTTACATTATTTTTTCTGATAGCAAGTCTCAGTGGAGTTGAGCCATATGCTCCTTTTTAGTTCTTGGAATAGTTGATACTTTGAGGCTTAAGACCTATAAATAACTCCCCTAGGAAACACCATTCTATATAGAGAACCTGACCTAAAAAAACTGACATTTGGATATTGGTCAAAATATTACTCGTTGACATTAAAATATGTCATCGCAGTGTCATAATATTGTGACACATGGTGGTGTCACATCAGACCAATTCCAGACAAAGTGCTCCTCTATTCAACCCACTGATGCAGATTTGTGCATTCAGATGAAATCGTTCCTGATAGTCTAGGGCAGCGAGCAGCTTGAGGAGAGGGCAGCGTGTAATTTATGCACTTCATTTGGAAACAGGCCAACACAGTTTGTGAAGATCCACACAGAAACTGCTCATCAAGATGATTAACAAACACAAACAAGGGATGATTCTTGTTAACAGCACCAGGTTGGGAATCACCAAAACATTGTGTTTCCCATAAGATATTTGCAAGACTAGATGTGGGCACCACTTCACATGTGTTGTTATTGGTGCTGCTTGCTTCTTCCAGGTGGGGTGAGAGTTTAATTTATAGAAGAGACATGGTTGGCTGCATAAACCATTATTTTGGAGAGCATGAAGAGCTTTACATAGTGTGAGAATAGCTGCCAATTAGATGCTTGTGGGTAGATGTTACAAAAATACTGATGGCCTCAGGTTCCACTAATCCAGGATTTTTGTTTAACTGGTAAGGAAGGGGTACTACAAGTATGCAATGACATTTTTGAAAGCCTTCATGAGTAATCAGCTTCAAAGTCTATCTTGCTACTACTTCAACGGAAGTCTTCAGACAGCATCCTCCTCATTTGGAGGTTCATTAAAAATACAGAATATGCCCCATCAAGACCTAATGGATCCACATTTCATTTCAATAGGCTTCCCATGTGAGCCACATATTATATTTTGAGAAGTCTTACTATAAAGAAAGGAGGCAAATGCACACTTTACCAAGGTTTGGCAATAATAAAGATAATATTGATAAAATAACACTCAGATAATACTTATTATGTACTAAGAATATTCCAGGCACTCATCTGAGCCCTGCATACCAACTTACCTCTTTAATTATCAAAATACATAGGGGAAGAGGTACTATAATTGCCGTGCCTTTCAGATGAGACAATTGATGTGTATGAATTTGTTGATAGCCTCACAGTTACCTATAAGAGACCAGACAGTTCAACACCTTCTACTCTTTGTATTAAAGAAATCATCAGTTTAACAGTCAAAGATGAATGAAACACGAAGACATATGTTCAAACACCATGGCCTAATATATAAGTGCTTCCTGAAGAGACAAGAGGGTCAAGAGAATGTGATTAGTGTTGCCTTCCTTCCCCCTAAAGAATCATAACCAGGAAAACAAAGATGAATACAAGTAATTTTGAAATATTAGGCAACCCAGGGCAACCTTTATTCCAAGCTAGTCAATTTGTGAACCGCATTTAAGGCTTGGAATTTAGATTTTCATTTTATGATCATGAAGCACACTGAAGACTCTAAAGTCACAGGCAACATCTTGTCAACCAAAACCTTGACCTAATGCTTTCTTTCCTCCTTAAGAGAAATGGCAGATGCATTTTGGGAGCTATTTTCTCAAAGCAGCAAGGTCTCCCCTGGTCATTCCAAAATAAATATTATTCTATTAGGCACTGAAGAAATATTTGTTGAGTTAATGGATATGGATACAAAGTGCTCTCTCAAAGGTAATTTTATTCTGTTTTTCTGAGATTGCATCCTGGCAGCTCTTTCAGGGAAGGTTGCCTATTTGTCACATGTGCCTTTTCCTCAATAAGCCAACAACAAATACCTGGATAGAACACAAAATACAGATGCCAAAATCCAGATTTATAGTTTTTTCCTCCTAAATTGTAGAATTTGGCCAAAGAGAGTAGAGCCTTCACCCCAGTGTACAGCCCCCTGTCACCTCTGTGTGAATGTCACCTGAAAGGCCATGGCACCTCTTACTAGTTATTTCCTGTGGTGTTCACGTTAGTAGTCCATTTGACAGAATCTAGAGCTGCCTGGGAGAGGGGACTCTGGGTACACCCGTGGAAGGTGATTTTGATTATCTTAGTTGAGGTGATAAGACCCCTCTGCTGTGAGTGCCACCTTCCCTTTTTTGGCACCCTGGAATGTATATATATATATATATATATATATATATATATATATATATATATATACAGAGAAACACGCAATCATTCACTGTTCTCTGACTGTGGACATCATGTGACCATTGACCAGCTTCTCCAAGCTCCAGCTGTTTTGTTTGTCCAGCCTTGATGGACTGTAATCTGGAACACTGATTAAAATAAATCCCTTTTTCCTTAAGCTAGATTTATCTGGATGTTTTCTCCCAGCAACAGGAAAATAAATTAATACACTTGTTACCCTACCAGCGATGAGCCCAGTAGGTCTAGGTCCTAATTCCTGGAATCTAACTGTTATGTAGCAAATGCAAACGTCCTTATAGGTCAAAAGGTACAATAACTTTGATATGGACTACCTGGGTGGCTCCCTAATATAACTGCCTATATTTTTGTATGAAAGGCAAAGAGAAATTGTGATACATACATGGAAAAGAGAAAATAAAATGAAGCAGAGGGAGCTTACCACCAACCAAAGCATGCCAACAGTTCTCAGATTCTGGAAGAGGCCACAGGGGGATTCTGCCTCCATATACTACAGAGGGAGACACTCTCTGGGGACATCTTGGCTTTATACCCCTGACAGAGAGCTGAGAATAAACGAGTGTGTGTCAAGCTACCTAGTATTTTGTAATTCATTTCAGCATTCTATGCCAAGAAGTTCCCAGCAAAAAGACCTCTGCACCTACAAGGGAGCAGTCCCTCAGAGATATAGTTTTGTGGCAAAATTGGTGAAGTAGAGTATAGTGACAGTATCTTGAATCTTCCAGGGATCTCAAGATCTCCAAATTGAGCTACAGTAAGAGTCAATCATTTGAAAAAAACTTTGCTGGAGCACTGTTATCTTAATATGGAAAGCAAGGATTTTTAGATAGATTTATATTTTTATTTTAAACCTAGAGCACGTTCTCACTTCATAATTGCCGTAAACAATGAGATTCTATTAGGAATAAGATAAATAAAAAGAAAAAAAACCTGTAAAAGTTACATACTCAACAGCCTTCACTTAAAAAATAGGCAATGTAGGCCTAGAGAAAGCCAATGAGGATCCTAAGGTCATCAATAACTAGAGCAGAATTAAAGGAGACTGTCTCACTGGAGGCTCATTACTTATTTCACTTTCTCTCTCCACCTTTGAAAAACACCAGCATTTACTCATACTTCTTCCATTACTGAAATAAGGTGCATGTAATAGACTGTCATATTTGTTCAAAGGTAGTGTAGACATGCCCTCAATCCATCAAAGGAAATACTCCAAGTGCATCTCCAAGTATGACTTCTTTTAAGCAAACTAATTTATCCAGAACATTTAAGCCAATTAATGTTTAACTATAAAATGGTCTTATTACATAGGTAATGTTTATTCACTAAAGACTACAGATATTAAGGAAAATTTGAAAAACAACTCAACTGGTGACTTTTGAAGGAGATGAGGGAAATGCTAGAGAATGCTCATAAACCGTTTATTAAAAACATTAAAAGACCTTGCGAAGACCTGAATAATTAGGTTGCAAAAATTATGAATTAAACAATGAGTATAGGTGTCAAAGGATAACATGAATTAATATTGTACCTCAATGTTCATTTTATGGAAGAGATGGAGATAGATAGAGAGTTTAAATTTTTTTATTTTAATTTTAAATATCTTGTTTTACATGTCAATCCCAATTCCCTCTCCCTCCCCTCCTCCCGCACCCCCCATCCCCCCCCAGCCTCCCACTCTACTGCCAATTCCTTCCATGTAGGGGATGTCTAGGGTCTGTCATTTCACTCAGGGTAGGGTCCAGGCACTCCTCTAAGAGTCTAGGCTGAGAGAGCATCCCTCTTTGGGCTATGGACACACAATGTCTGTTTGTATTCCAGGGATAAACACTGATCCACTACTCAGGGCCCCATAGGTTGCCCAGGCCTCCTCACTGACACTCACATTCAGGGGGGGTCCGGATCAGTCCTATGCTGGCTCCCTGCTGTTGGTCTGGGTTCCAAGAGCTCTCCCCTGTTCAGATCAGCTGTCTCTGCTGGTTTTGCCAGCCCATTCTTTGCCAATTAGCTCATCGCTCCTGTCTCTCTGTCACTGGGTTCCTTGGGTTCAGTTCAGTGTTTAACTGTGGGTGTTTGCCTCTGCTTCCATCAGTCACTGGATGAAGGCTCCAGGATGGTTATAGACATCAAGTTCATTATCAGGAATGGGCATTCGATGTGGTCTCTCCACTATTGCTTAGGTTGCCAATTGGTGTCATCCCTTTAGATCACTAGAGATCACACTGGTGCCTGATCTGTCTTCTAACCTATGATTTCCTCTTCCCCCTATTCTACCCCCCCACTCAACCTTCCTGTTCCCCCATGACCTACTCTCTCTTCCTCTTCTCCCCCTCGAGAGAGAGACTTTAAATTTTAAAAAGTGAATTTTGTACAGTGATCACAGACACTCTAATATGGAAAGAGCTGCCCAATATATTGTCATATTAGCAAACTTTTACACCCTTCTATGCCTCAGGTGGTCAAGTCACATTTGAGCTCTACTCTGCATATATTTCATACTCCAACACAACAGAACTATTTTTCTTAATGCAATATCAGAAGTCCTTAGAAACTCGTGAAGTCTAAATTGCTATAACTTATTCAGGAAGTAATGATTTCTTTTGTAGCCAGTCAGAAGTTGATTCTCCAGGACTTGGCATAAACCAGCATTAGACTAATGATTCTGCATAGTTCACAAGTACATTTAGTTACCTCTGCCACATGTAGTTATCCATACAACAGACTTTTCTTTACCATCAATGCATATACTTTGATGGGAAATTTGAATCCCATTTAAATATTTATCTTCTAGAATTCAGAGAGGCTAAAATTAAAGTATTCTTGCCTCTAACATTTAATTAGTGACAAACTTGCCCAATCTAAGATTTCAGCAATGCTCAAGGTTTAATCCACTCAATAGGAAATTTTGAAAGGCAGTTTTTGGCAACCCTTATCTGCAGTTTGGATGTTGCTAATTAATTTCTGAGACCTATAAGTCATGACATATGATTTTCTATAATGTCATCTCCAATAAAAACCACAACATTTATCATTTCAGAATAGTCTGGTCTATGTGAACATGTCATTGCCTAAATGATCCATCTGTTACCTTCATCTCACCTAGACTGGGATTATTACTTGAGAGTGAGCCCTGACTTATAGGTAATCAAGACACTTGAGTCACAGTTTTGCACATGCATAAGAGAAAACTGAGTTAAGCCAGTATTTCAGGATTTGAACTTTTACTAGGAAAGGATTAAGAAGTTACAAACTTAGAGCTGGGGGTAGAAGGTCAAATTGAGAGGAATCCAAAAGTTCCATAAAGCAATGCCACTAAGTAACAAAAGGATAAAGCCAAACAGATTGTTCTAGGCCCTGAAGGATTACACAGACAAGGATGCTAAACCATGGAGTCTATTTTGGAAAGGTCTGTGAAATCCTTCAGTGTCTAGAGCAATTCATCTTTAGAAGATATTAACTGTGTGACAGTTCTTTTTTTTCTTTTTCATCTTCCTCTCATATAATGAATTGACTTTGCATAGATTTCTATGGATTATTATTCTAAGGCAGAAATCCTACCCATTCCTTACAAATGAGTTTATTTCTCAAATGCAAGCAAGAAATAAGCTAGAAATTCAGCATTCATCTGAAAATGCTACACCAATCACCTGGCTTGATGATGTGCTATCTGAAATATTTCCCTGCCTCCTGTAGAGATCCTGCTGTTTTCTAACTACTTTGTGTGATGTAACATGATCATTGCCGGCACAATCACTCAATGCAATCTATTCTAGCATGGACATTTACTAATGACAGAGACCAAAATACTCTAGTGCTCAAATGTGCACTTTCCCAACTGCTTCTTGCTAGGTATTTTAAGGCATTGGTTGATTAAATATCTGGTATCATTAACTCTAATTTTAACTTCAATTAAATGTTTAGGCTCCATTTAGCCTATGTTCACAAAATGGTGAGTCAAGGTTCTCATTTCCAACGTTTACAAAAGTGATTCTTCAGTATCAAAATACTGTCTAGGTTATTTTATTCATCCAAAAGATCTACTTTACCACAACTTAAAGAATATATAAGTATCATGTTTAAGTTAAAACTTTGGCAATCTGTGGGACCTCGAATAGTAGATCAATGTTTATTCCTGGCATATAAATAGACTTTGAGAGTCCATTCCACATGGAGGGATGCTCTTTCAGCCTGGACACATGCGGGAGGCCCTAGGCCCTGCCCAGGATGATATGACAGACTCTGAAAATCCCTCATGGAAGGCCTTACACTCCCTGGGGAGCAGAGAGAGGATTTAGTAGGGGGTTAGGTGTATTGGAGGGTGGGAGAGGAGGGGAGGGAGAGGGAACTGGGAGTAACGTGTAAAAAGTTAAGTAAAAAAATTATTATAAAAGAAAGAATATTGTCCTCAATGTAGGGACAATTGTATCCCAACACTGATGGCCAATGTACTTTTTTGTTTTAGATTGATAACTCAGTCTGAATTTTTGTGTTGGTTGCTAGGCTAGTAGATGATTAATGGCATATTATAGATAGGGCTATATCTTATTTGTGAAGTAATGGGGGAATGTGTGAATATTCTCATGCCCATAAAAAGAACTTCCTATCCTTATTATTAACTCTGGGTAGAGTTCTGTGCTTTATCTGGTTATCCCAAAATGGGTTGTTTTTGTTTAGCTAAATTGAACTATGGAAAAGGGATATAATATAATGCAGCTTTTATCTGGGAGCAAAAGGGAGGGAATCAAAAAGTGCAGATACATTTATTTGATATTACAATGGGGTTATCATATAACTCGTGGAAGTCATTTGAGGTTTGAATTTGGACAAGATATAGAGGGAGGGGGCCGTGAACTTAGATTGATGATCTTCTGTAGGGGCCATGTATGACACCCCCAAAAGTCCTTCCATCTCTTACACCATATGTCCCCAGCTGTCACTTTGACAGACATAGCAGACATCAGCTGGCATCTCAGTTGTACCCTCACAGCCTTTGTAAAGCAGCACACAGTTAAGGAATGAAACAAAGCTAGAATCTGTATGTTTGTTTACTGTATATGTTTTACAGTGTTTCTAGATAAGAATTTCCATCTGTCAATGACCCAGTGGGGTATAAATGAAAATATTAATTTGTACCCCTCAGTACAGAAAGCTCCTGTAATCCACTCACCAATGAGATAACTCTGTAGTATTACAATAATCAACTTGCAGTACATCCTCTATTAATGCTTACAACTATAGCAATTCATAAGCACTAGGAGACATTTATTCATTTACATAATATAGTGAAAGACTTTCACCCTTGTGAGATCATCCATTATCTCCCTGTTCCTCCCTGGAAGTATTTCAAATACATGCAATTATATTGCGGGCCATTTAATAATTACATGTCTAAATGACCAAACTTAAAGGAAATAAATATATTCAGTGACCAACACTAACTTAAGTCACTATATTATAAACATATCTAGATAATACCAGTGACATCAGGAAGCTTCCTTTTGCAGTAAGAAGTCCAATGGCGGGTCTGCGAGACTAGTCTGTAAATGGGGAAAGTATTAATGGAAGCACTCCTTAAAACACTTTCTGCATCACTATTAGTTTATGCAGTGACATTTTAAAGTTATTTCCCCATTGCCTGTCCTTTCCTAGTTAGCCACATCATGGCCACTGCCAAGGAGAGAAGGCACTCTCTGATCCACAGCTTAAAAGAAGTTTGTTAGATTCCTGTTATGAAATTGCAAAAGTTTAGATAATTCATTCAAGCTTGGCTTTTTCCCATGCACTTTTCTAAAGAAAATTTAAAGTGTCAAAAATACATATCTTGAGCTCATTATTAAATGCTAAATACCACCGTGTTTTGAGCTGCCTCGTGGCCATTAGAAAGGAAACAGGTGTTCTGATAGATTATAAAGTGTGAGTCAGATGATGTGCAGGACAGAATTTTAATGAAGCTGCTCATGCAGAACTCTGACTGGCCTCTTGAATGTGATGCTCAAACCCTGAAAGTAGCCTTCAAGACAAAAATCACAGGGACACAACTCAGGAAGCACTCATTAATAATCAACAAGTAAATGGGATGCAGAAAATCATTATATTGAGATGCCTTTGCATTTCAATGCAATTTGATACAGCATTAGCCTCAGGAGAAGGTGGGTATCATTCGAAAGGATGTTCAAGTCTTTGTATGTATGCAAATATAGGAAGAAGGCCTCTTAATTGCCACATTAAATCCTTAGTGAAGACCATTACCAAAGCCAGGATTCTAGGTGTAACACTTCATGAAAGATGGGGCATAACTTTGGATGGAGCATGGCGTCAAAGAATCATCATCCATTTCTTTCTACATAGAGATGTGTAAAATATCAAATTTTCTGTCTTTTCTCATAAAAATTTCTTAAGGAGATATATAAATGAAATTCATTTAGAATTTTGGGGTGTAATAACATTTCAAAAGAAAGATCTAGACTACAAATCTTGAATCTCTTTCCATGTCAGGAAGTAGAGACTACCCCTTAAGTTAGCTGGCATTTTCCATGAAAGATCAGGAATTTTGTTATGTGTTAGATTATGAACCTGCTCCTTTGGACTCTGGTCACTGTAAGTGGTCAGATCTCATGGCAGGAAGGCATCAGTCTGCAGCTGTCTTGCTAGAACAGAGTTAAGAAGCCATCTATACTGTGGGTTCCACAGCCTTCAATTTTATCTTCCTGCCTGGTCCCTAGCTCTTCCATGCTCTTTGCTATATAGGTATAGTAGAGAACTTCCCACCACTTCCTTAAAGGATATAAAAGCCAGATATTTTCCTTTTAGGGATTTTTTCTGGGTCCCCTTCCACCATCTGTCCATGCTGCCTATCTCTCTGACTTCAACATCCCTTAATAAAGCTCTCCTTTGGGTGTAAAGTGAAGCTTCTCCTTCACTTTAAGACCCTATGATACTCTCTCTGATATGATATCCTCTACATCTTAATACTCTCCTACTTCAAGTTTCTCATGGTTCCTAACAAAACTCACTCCTGAAATGTGTGTTTCAGTATTTTTCCTCAAGTAACCAAGCCTTCTTGCCAATGTCTTTCTCCATTTAGTATTTAGTTCCTTCTACAGAAAACTGGATCACATCAGATCATTGTAATCTCTGCCACCATTTTATTTTTTTCAAACTTTCATTTGTACGGGTGTTATGACCATATGTATGTATATGCCCTTCATGTGTTCCTGGTTCCTGTGAAGTCTAGGAAAGTGCATACAATCCTGGGTTACTAGAGTGACAGATGGCTGCGAGCTGTCATGTGGTTGCTGAGAAGGGAAGCCAGGTCCCCTGGAAAAGCAGCTCGCGCCATTAACTGCTGAGTCACCTCCTCAGATGCCTTCCCTTTAGATGGTTTCATTTGCATCAATAGTATAAATACACCGATAGTTTGGTACAAGCTTGGCCTTGCAATTCAATCATCATCAATATACAATTCTGGAGGAAAATGTGTCCTGAGGCTACCTCTTTAGCCATTTTACAACAAAAATTACTAAAGAGCTCATCAAATGAACAAAATTTTCAATTGAATAAAATTCCCTTTGGCCAAATGAATGTAATTAATAATAAAATGGAAATGTACTTGTTTTTATTTGTCCCAAGTATTTGTAAAAGAACAAGATATTGGCCTATGATTGACTTATCTTTTTCTAATGCCTTTTTTTTTTTTGCTTTTTAGAGCAAGGCCCTGAAACATCCCTTCTTGGTATTCCCATGGTGTAGTGCCTGTATACATAGCCAAAAAAAGAATTCCATAAGTAATTGTGTGTATAAATAAATGGACAGTCAGTACATGATACACATTTTTGAAAACAAACAGTAGTAAGAATACATGAAAGGCATTCTGCAAAATTTGTCCTAAATTATTCCTCTTAACTTAAAAAATCCGTGAACAAATCGATACTCTCTCTCTCTCATATATATGTATATGAGAGAGAATCTCCTACACTTTATTTGGATATCAATAATACTGATTTCCTATTCCTTCTGTTGCAATGGTCCCAGTATACTCAACCTGCAACCTAAACCCTGAGAACAGCAGAAGCAGTGTCACTGTTCCAGATCTGCCCATGTGCAAATAGTCTGCAAATCTAGCTGTGCTGAAGTTTCATGCTTAGATGCACTCTGCCAATGACATTATCTACCAGATTTAAAAGGAACTCTGTTTCATGTGGACAGGAGCCAAAACAACTTTACTCTCCTTCTTATATTTACCTAGGTTGTTGCTGGCTCAGGGTATTTTCCTACTATCATGTAGACACAGTTCCCATTTCTACCTCAGAACATGCTGTCCTATTTTTAGGTATCTTGCTCCCTCTGGCTTGATGCCAGTGTGTTCAGCTTGTCAGTCCTTGGGGTCATGCACCTTTTGTAAGAGTTTTTCCAAAGAATTCTCTCATTCCACTGCAACCTTGCACCAGCATTCCTAATAACCACTTGTCATTTCTCATTATTAATTATTGCCATTGTTAGGCTTACAGAAATAGTTGTTTCCTGAACTTCCAAAGAACTTGGAAGATGTCCATGGGAATTTTTCCAGGAAGCTGGTGGATTCTGTCTTCTCTCTATAATATGGCTGGCTCCTATGAAGAGGGGAAGGATTTTATCTTTCCACTTTCAGGAGTTTGCATAAGATCTCAGGCATGTGCACTGATATCCAAGGGAAAGTTTGCATGGTTAATAGAAGAGAACATGGCTGAAAGTGTTTTGATGTGCTGTGCAATGTCATGTGGTCACTGAGTTTGAGAGAGAACTTCATCCTCCATGTTTTCAAGGGAGACACACCCACTTACCACTGCAGACTAGTGGTGCTCTGGGCATTTAAAGAGGTGGCTAACAGAACACAAGAACTTTGTCTGTCTTCCTAACCAAAGAACTCTAGCACTGATTTCAACCACAGAGACACCCAGGAGAGTGGGGGGCTTAGTCAGCAGGATGATGGCTGCAGCCAAGTCAACAGAACAGCTAACAATAGGACATCAGTGAAGGATAAACTGATTTTCCTCCCAGAGATGTGGCTCCTGCATGTCTACAGTGTGGTATTTTGAGAAACAAGCAAGCTTCAGTGGAATGGCTGGGAAGGAATAGCAGGACATCACTGAGTTTCCCAGCTAAGAATAAGTAGAATAGAAGAGCTGATAAAGAACTGATCCAGTCCATTCTGCCACGCTCACTCGCTCTAACATGGCCACTCTAGAAGCTTCCTGCCACTGGCACACCTACCAAAGCCAGAATATAACATGCCAGAACAAACATTTAGGAACATAAGTAGTGAGGCTGTGCAGATGATGTGTATATTCAAATGGCTCATAAGGCAATTATATGTTTGCTGTAAAACTAATCTGCGTTTCTAGTACACTTATTTAAGCATGTATTTGCTGTTTACCTTCCTTTTGCTGAATCTGACTCTATTATTGAAATAGAATTATGTGTTTCACTGCCCCTGAACATCTCTAAGTAAAACACATTTTATTGTTCAAGTAACTATGGGTGTAGTATATAGAGGCCTTTTCAAAACCCCTCCCCGAGTCCTTGGGTCATATAGGTGACATGATACTAAGGAAGACAAAAGAGAACTTGAAGTAAACCGTTATTCTTTGCTTTCTATCAAATTAAATTAAAGCCAACAAATGGCTAGAACCTCGGTGGAATGAGTTACAGATTTTATCTCATGCCTATGAAAAATGAGACTTCAGGGAAACCTTTGTGTTTCAACTCTTCCACAGTAAAATCGTATCTTCAAACAGTCACACCTCGTCCCATTTTCTTGCAAAATCCAATCCTCTATCACATCTTTATTCTTGTACTAATCAATTATCATTTAAGGGCACTGACAACCAGAACTGCCCTGTGATTGCTCTTATCATATTTGCTTCACCAGAAGATATAATACTGCAACTTAGCCATTTAAAAATTATAAAAGAGGGAAAAACACAAAAAAAACTACTTCATAAAAATAGACACCATAAAGGTTCAGACACAGAAAAAAATTAAATTGCTTTCACTGGGGTTCCATTCTGACATCTGTGCACTTGAGGGCAATAGATAGACTATATTTTAAAAATAATTTTGTAACAAATATCAGCTGTGTTCTGAACCTAAGAGATGTCATTAGGAGGCAAAGTATATTGCCAAAGAAAGATCAGAAGAAAAAAAGCCTCTCCTCCATTTTGCTTATTTAGAAAAATAAACTGCACTTATGATGAGTTTTGATCTAGTCAAGGAGTCTGGTACAGCTCAGAGTGTAGGGATTATAATCCATAGGATGTGAAATAAATATGACTGTTATTACACACTGTCATAGCCCTTAGCATTCAGTGTGTGCTCATGTAAAATGAGCTATTTTGACACATTGCTGATCACATTCTTTATTGAAAGCATTATTCAAAGTACCTATAAAGGCTGACAATAACTTGCAAAATTGCTTCTATGAACTTCTGCCTCAACTGAGAAATTCTACTCAATCCCATGCCTCATGAGAAAAGATGGAAATGAAGGATTCCTTCCTTATTTAAGAACGTTGACCATCACCTTAGTAGAACTGACTAAACTAGCAGTTGGAACTAGCTAGTCAATATACCCTCACTACTTTCCTTTGATCACCATTCATGTTTTACCTAGCTCATCTTATAATGCTCATGCATAGCCTACCAGTCACACAAGACATTTATTACTCTTGAATAGAAGCTTACAATCATAATTTTTGTCCATTTCCTTCTTCATAGAAGGGAAAATTTAGATTCAGCAAGTAGAAATAAATTTCCCTCTGCTACAAACATAGTTAATGGCCATCTTGACTGCTACATTCATGCAAATTCCCCTGTGACATGCTGGTTCCTAACCTGCTGGAGGAATTGGTAGAAATGAAATATTAAGACTGGGGAGAATACTGGCTTTGTCTTAAGGAGGAGAAAGAAGAATCGACCAGTATGAAGATGTTCTTGGCCCCTCCATCTCAGCCCAGTGGATCCCACTATCTCCTAAAGACCTAACTCATGCTTTACATCCTCATTAAAAGTTTTTACCCCAGCCGGGCAGTGGTGGCACATGCCTTTAATCCCAGCACTCCGGAGGCAGAGGCAGGCAGATCTCTGTGAGTTCGTGGCCAGGCTGGACTGGCAGCCTCAAAAACAATACAGAGAAACCCCATCTTCTCGTAAACCCCCTCCAAAAAAGTTTTTACTCCATGAACTTCTCAAAACGAAGCAATCACTTCTCCTCTGATTTTTGAGTCTTTCATTTGTTTCTTTATAAAAGTTGATTAGTGCACACTTTTCCCCTGGTTACAGATTATGTATTGCTCAAGAACACTAGGCTTTCCTAATTCATCAAGGAGTGGATGTTATTTCCTTACCAAGGTACTCTACTCACACGGGACAAATGACAGAATAAACCATGGAAGGTAATGTAGATGCTAAGAATAGTTCGCTCCATATATGAACAGAACCTTAGTTCCTTCTCTAAAGAGATTTTTTTCAGTAGTCTACAGCACTCTTACTTGGCATTCATCTCAACACAAGTGAGAAAGGATAAAAATTATGATTTCATTATTGGCACATGACCGATCCACATGAAGATTGCAAATGTATGTAGCACAATGCTGAGAGTGTCCCTATTGATATCTAGATAATGTGAAGATGAAACAAAATACAAAACTAAAGTCAGTTAAGGTGTTATTGCCTATTCTTCCCTTCCTCAAAAATTTATTGAGAAACTTTTATGATGTGGAGCACAAGTGTGAGTCCTCTATGTTGATTTTCTTTCCCATTCAAAGTGTTCTTTGATGAGTGATAGCATTTTTGTGGAGAATAAGGGAGGCTTTACACATAGTTACTGACAGCTAGCTTTCTTTGATGTAACTTAAAAATTGACTAGATATGATGCAATGTGCACCAGGGATGGTCATGGATATACTATTATTTCAAGGAAAACATATTATTGGAAGCAAGGTAAAGTGCTTCCAAGACGTGAATCTACACAAGTGCACAAGGAAAAGCAAGTGTAAATATGAAATTTTTCATGATGAAGTTGCATATCAATAATGTATGAGAATATGAAATATATACATTATCAAATATTTCAAATTACAGAAGTTCATTTTGAATTTAAAAATTAAACATCACTTAAACTAAATAAGACACATGTATTGAGAACCAATTTGTGCTCAGCTCTGCTGTAAAAGCAAATCAATATGACCCACTGCATTACCTTTGAAAATTTAGCAAATAATATAGTACCTGTGGGAAGACAGGTAGATGTAATGGCAGCTAAATACAATTCATTCTTCACCCTCAGTTTTTCTTCAAGTTTGACTGTCATACTTTGCTTTTCCCATTTATTATTTCTAACATATGGGCATGGGATTCGAACTAATCTGGGTCCAAATACTAGTCCTTCCACTAAATAGCTTTGAAACTCAATAGTTACTTGACATCCCCAAGTCTAGAATAGAGTATTACATAATGAGAACTTCTTCACTTAATAGCCTCATTGTTTCAAATTATGCACAGCAATTCCTGCAGAAGGCTTAGCATGGTTTCTGGCACATGATAAGTGCTCAGTACATGTTTCCCCTTACTACTGTTATCACTAATAGTAATGACCTGTGCTAGAGAAGTCAAATATCTTTAATTACCCATTAAATTTCAAATTATTAGATTCTCATGTGTGTAATTGTTACAAGTCAAAATATCACAATTGGGATAAGAAATACAATCCCAGGAAAGAATTGACCAAAAGTAAATGCTTTAATTAACTGCCAATTAAAGGTACCTACCTTCAAACATGCACTCAAAGTACACCTGTAGACTGAATGCAATTTTTCAAGCTAATCCTGTCACTTTGATATTTTAAATGTCCTCAATTACTCCAAGTAAAGGAAAACAATCTCTAAATAAATCTCCCATGTGAGGAAACAGATTTGATGGCGACTCAAGGAGACATGAAGCATTATTCTCACTACAATTAGAATTTTAATATACATACTTTAAGGACAATTAGTCTACAGTCAATGGATATTACATGATCTGACAGTTACAAGCAATCTCCCGAGGTGGCAAAAACAGAGAAGAAGAATGACCTTTATTTTCCATGATGGAAAATAAAACTCCCTGAACATGAAAAGAAATGTCATATATTAGGGAAATCTTGCAATTGTGCTGCTAAGGCATATACATAAATGTGTGAGAAAGAATAACACAACTACAGTTTGTTTAGTAAAGTGGACAAAATAAAAGGAAGCATCAACTAACACTTTTTACTTTAATTTGTAAAAGCCTGTAATTATTCCCTATTTCTTTTTCACAATGAGAGCTAACAGTGCAAGCCTCATAATGGTGTATTTGGGATGGTAACACAAAGGACGCCTGCTCCACTCTTTCCTCCTGTCTCTGTTATTTTCTTTTCCTTCTCTTTTCAAAGACTGACTATGTGGAGCCATTAGGATGTGGTTCATAATTTAATTGAGCTGAGGTTTACACTCATAACTAAACAATAAAGTTAAAGTAATGAGTTTCAATCATAAGACTGTAGCACATGGTTTAATTTACATAGATAATTAAAATCACCACCCCTACTGTCCTTCCTTTGTACTTGAAACTGTACTAGCAAGATAGCTAGATATTACCAATACCCCTTTCCCACTAAAGGGACATAGAGAACCCACGAGGGTGTGGGGAAGCATTTCAATGTGATTAATCAACCCCTTTTCAAATCTAAAAATGTTTAAAGTGAAATGGATTTAGCCAATTGTTTTTAACTTTCAAATGAAAATTATTCTTATAATTAAAGGAAGTTTAACACTGGCTGGGTGCATGCTCCCACAGAAAGCATCACACGGGCCTGTACTTTCCCCAAGTGCCCAGCCAGGAATGCTTAGTTAGCTTGCATTGAGTATCTTTATTTGTTGAGTCACAGGCATATACTGTGGGCAGTGTTTTCTCATTCCACTAATCATTCACAGACTATTATTTAAATGCCAGAGTCTCATAATAGAGTGACAACTTCTAATTTTGTAGTTGAAAGAATACAATATTCTACATATTTCATTTTAAGACAAAACATAAATGTAGAGTCTAGTATCACCTTTGAGGTAATCGTTACTTATCAGTAAATGTCTTTAACCATCATCTACAGCAACCTGATGATTGCTTTGATTTTCTCCTAGCTTACTTTGAGTTTTGCAACAAAAGTTCTGGCTAAAGCAACCTGATACTGTTTGACAGAATTGACAAGGAAGCCATTATTACTGTTGACAGTAATGCTTCCATTTGCATGAGGACATTTACACCAAGCCTGAGATGGGATACCTACATTCATTCTGAACCATGGGCCTACAGTGCTGACAAGCATTTCTGAGTCTGGCTTTAGTGTATGTCCTACTTTTTGGAGAGGCTGAGGATGTTATGTAAAAGATATATGCTGCACTGTATGTGGTACAAGTATCTTGGCTAGATGACACTGCAATTTTAACATTTTATTCAACAATTACTTCCGTGATACTGACAAAACACTAAGAGTGAGAAATTGTTTTATTGGGGAGTGACTAGTTTGCGTCTACAATCAGAAGCTAGTGAGCTGCTTATGCTGAAAAATTAAGAAACTAAAACCTTTTGGAAGTAATGTAGTTTGAAAGTAAGTTCCAATGAGAATCAGTTTTCCTTTGAAATAATGACAGATATCTGCTATTCTATTTATCTGAAATCAAGACATTTTTGACAATATTAAAAATAGTATGTGGAAAATTGAAAGGTGAATTTTTAGAGGCAATACATGCAGATATACTTCAGTTAAAAATTTCTCCTGGCAGATTTTTTTTGCTTTAACAACATGCAACAATAATTACTGATGTTTTGCAGTCGAAAATTGTTTAAGTCTGATGGCTAATTATGTGAAAAAATTGAGTAGTCACAAAGAAACTAATTTATCTTTTAAACTAGTTTTTAAATCTAATTTAGAAATTTGAGATGTGTTTAAACAGAGAGTTCAAGATGGTGGATAATTTTTGAATCCAGAAACTCGTGTCCGGAAAGATCTTCAGACTATAGTGCACCTGGTTCTATTGACGAATATTTTAAAGAATTCATTCATATTCTGTAATGAGAAATTAAGAATTCACTGAAGTGAAGCTGCTAAATGGATGGTTTTAAAGACTTCTTTTGTTTCTCTACACTCGCTTACCTTAATAATGGGATTTGGACACCAGAAAATGTAATAGAAGCCAAGCAACCCTTAAGTGTCATTATACCAAATGAATTCTATGACTGCAAATGTGACCGGATTGCTGAGTCTTATTTACTAAAAATAGTTTTAGGCATAACTTCAGACATCAGCATATTTGTACAGTAAACTACCGAGCTATTGTCCTTTACTAAATGGCATTAACATGTTGTTCAGGTGTTTTGTTTCCAGCCTATACTGAAAACCAAGTTTCACAGTTAGTTGTAGTTAGATCAATCCTTTCTAAATTATGCATAGTGGAGGTTTCCCAAAAGAATTATGAAGATGTTCACAGTTAGACAGGAAGAGTAAATGAAATTGCATAAATTCCATAGCACAGTCATCAAGATTCTGACCATATGGTAATAATCAAATCAGTTAATATGGTTCTAAAACCTACTAGAGCATCTAAGTGTAAACTACACACTAACAAGAATATAGAGGGAGTTGCTACTGTATACCAAAGGGAGCAGTTTGAAAGAATTTATGTCCCCAACAGGTACTCCTCTGTTGTCATTTCTGTCTGGGAAGCTTCTTTTCACTTGTCCCAGGAATAAGTGCCACTCAAAACCTGACAGCCTGATTTTAACCATCCAATCCTTATAAGAAATTACTTTTGTCTGAGATTTAACAGTTTCTTAGCTTTTTCCTACACACAATCTGTTAAAACCACAATTTCAAATCTTATTTGGGTTTGAAGTTTATGTATTCTTCTTTTATGTTTCTGCTTTGTAGGTTGCTACAATATCTAGTAATTGAATATTATGTGAATGAATGAATGAATGAATATCCAGTTGGTGTTATTCCTGTCTTTTACATGTCTTATGATATGTCCAGACTTCATACACATGGCATTTTTTCCAACAACCTCTTTACCCTGTATTTGCAATTCTCTCCCTCTCTGTTAGCTCTTGTACGACGCTTTAGCAAACAAAGCAATGCTTTTCCTTGTTTCCATACTTTCTTGATATTTTTTCGTTGTTATTTTGTACCTGTGTTTTAAACACTAAAACTCCAATGAACTAAATAGTGGTTGATACCATCATGTACTCTCTGCTCTCATGTGAAACCTCACAAAATGATATAAATGGGAGAATAAGCATGGATCTTACAAATATGTTTTGCATTTGAGTAATTTGCACATGTTAAAGATTTGATGTACCTAATAATTCATCAGTCTTTTCCACATGCAAAGCAAGTAAATGATAGCATCAGTTTGAATATCAAACACAATAATAGCAAAGCAGCATTCAATCATCCATGCTAATGGAACAGATACAATCATCCCCAACAATAAAAGCAAATCTGCTCTGTGCTTCAGGTTTGCTTCTTCAGCTAGCCCCCAGAAGATCTGTTAAAAGGTGGAAAGATGGGAATGCCACTTCCCTTTTTGCTCCTGGATCACCCCGTTCCATTGTGGTCATGCAAAAGAATATGAGGAATACTCTTCAGAGAAAAAGAAAACGATAATGAGAAGGAAGAAGGGAAGGCAACTTAGGAAGTTTGGAGTAGGAAGATTATGTGTTTAAGGCCAGCCTCTGAATCTCAGGAAGACCCTTAAGAAGCTTAAAAGAGAAAAATAAAGAGGTAGGAATTTTTGCTTCATTGTTAGACACCTTACAGTCATGAGTGTAGTCCTGGACTCAATCACTACTGCAGAAAGGAAACAAAATTTAAAAATTAGATGGAAACCTCACAAAGAGAATATTGTAGAAATACTATTAATACATCCTGAAATATCCTGTGGGAATTTTCTTTCGGGAGACATTCTATACTACCTAGCAGAGAGTTGCCAGTAGCAGGAAACATGATGATATTTCTGGATTAAGCTGCACAACTGGTGACTGCTCTAATCTCCATATTATCCAGGGGCATTAAGAAGGTTCAGCAAAGTGGTCAGAATTTCATGCGTACATCCCCTATCTGCAGAGTCACTCACTTCTTCGTGGTCTTCCATCTTTAAGTGGTTAAAGCAATATTTCTTTCAGTGAGATGCATGTAATTTTTCATTATATGCGTTCAAATCAAGTTCTCGTCTTAGAAAACAGAAACAGAAAATCAACATCGCGAAGTATTATAGATTTTGCACGTCTAAATAGCTGTGATGAATTAGTCACAGTTACAATGAACTGCAGGAAAAATCTACAAGCAATATATTGCTTTTGCAATTTTTATATTAAAGTAAAAGAAAACCCTCAAGTAATATTATATAATAAATTATTGTAACATTGGTTGGCAGTAAAAGTAATTTAAATAAGATTAATTTAACAACCTTTAAATATCAATAAGTAATAAATATCTTCATGCATGGGGGTCCACATTTCACTTTATTTAGAAATAACGAATAATGTCAGTTGCCTAATATAACCCTAATAACAGAATAGGAACCCTCTGCACTTTAATAATTTCCATTAGAAGAAAGCAAGTTCCTCTTCCATCTGACAGAAGCTGCATCTGTTGCATATTAGGTGGTAATGTGCAGACGTTCCCAGGTTAACTTTGCAAAGGAAAAACAAAAGGAGCCCAAGCAAAATTCACCATAAAACCATATGATCTAGTCCAGGGCTCTTGCTTTTACAGGTTGTGCCTCTGAAGCTTAATGGGAAGTCACTGCCAAGACTCAGATCTAGTTTGCTTTTGATGGTGAGGTTCAGGAGCCTTTGGAAATTTATTTTCAACAGTATTTGGTATTTATTTTCTGTACACAAAATGGATGTTGGTGTTGTTGTCACAACTCTTCAGTTGCCGTCACAATCATTGTCTTCCTTTTCAGCCTCTCACACCTTTCCTGACTCCTCTGTAAGGGCGCAGTTTCCACTGAGGTGCTTTCTGAGAGAAGAATTTGTAGAGCAAAAAAAGGAAGGTTCAAAGTCATATGTGGTATTATTCCTAGTGACTTTTCATTCAATGCTTTCATTTTTCATCAAAATTTATAATAACTACAACGATTTTGCATTGTGGGACAAGAAGATTTTTTCGTTAAATTTTTTCTTTGACTCAATTTGTAGCTGAGACTAACTAGGAACTCATACTTTTCCTTCCTTGGTTTCTTTCTTGCTGGGAATGTAGGTAAACTCCACCATACCTGGAGGAATTATTTTTAATTTTCAACTGCTTATAATACTTCTAAATATATAACAATAAAACACATTGATTAGAGAAAGGCAACAACATATAAACCCCCAAATATTATTCTTAAGCTTAAATTTGCAATTGTTCTTGCCTAGAAACATCGGAAAGAAGTGATACCTAGTTTGAAAGGCCAGTTGGGAAGGATGGAACAAGGAGTTCATAAGGTCAAGGTATGCCTTAAAATAATTCATGAAGAATACAATCTTGCACATCTTACATAAACAATCTGCATGGAGCAAAGTAGTGGGTGTTGCTTGATTTAGAAACCGAGGAGCATAGAAGGTGAGCTAGGGATGAAACAATGGTCTGCACTCATCAGATATTGGAGTGAGCATCTACTCCGAAGAGGGAGACAGTGACACTATAACTGGAGAGCCCTACCGCATAGCTGAGACTAAACAGGTGCAGGGACCATGTCTTGAGGAGGTGAGCGTGAGGCTGACCTTGAAAAGAGCCTGCAAAAACAAGAAGGTATGGTTGCTCAGCTCCATTTATTAAGAAAGCTAAAGTGGGCTTTGAAAAATAACTTGGTTAAACAAACACTAACAAAAAATAACTTCACAGAGATATTATGAAACAGACTTGTTGATTTTTAGTCTGATATTTGTGTATTAGAAAAATGATGTATTGTCGCAGCTGTCCTCAAAGCAGTGTACAATCACTCTGGAAATTTGCTAGAAAAATTACACTTTATTAGCAGATACATTGATGTCTGACACAGGGATGTAGAGCAAGAACCCTCACCTGAAAGGCGTTCAATAATCTAAGGACAAGACTTCACAAAACAGTGGGTCCCAATGGAGCATTGGTGACTGTAACTAAAACCAGCCATTCAGCTACATGTTATCCAAGCCTGACCATAGACAACTTGAAACAAGAAATGACCTAACCATGCAAACTGCAGTGTCCTATTATAACTAAATACACCATTACAGAAAGACATAAAAACACTTTGGAAGGAGCTCAAAGAATTGAAAAATAACTAAGATTTTCTGCGTTGTTTATCCAATGAATATTAAAAGTTGGAGCTGAGTGAAATAACAGTTAATGAAAATGAACAAATAAATAGATTGGAAAAACTGTAATTTGGAAGTAGCATTTTATTTGTGTCTGGAGCATACACTACATTTTTCTTTCATTAAGTTACTGCATGCTGTTTTCTTGTATCCACTCATCCTATTAGTTCCCCATTCACAATTTGATCACTTAGTCCTGATTCTTAAACGAAAAGGAAGAAATAGGTCACTGAAGTCCATTCACCACAGGCTGCAAATACGCTGAACTCGAAAATGCCAGTGAGTTATTTTTGTGTGGCCACAATATACCCAAATTACTATTCTGGCCATATTACAAGTGAAAGGTGGTCAGGGTTCATCTCAAAATAAAATATTCCTAGCACATTGTACCCATGACAAAAATACCATGACCTAGTAATACACACACACACACACACACACACACACACACACACACACATGAATTTTGCATCCAGTTTCTCCATCATCTTCATCAAATGCAGAAAAGTGGTTCCCTTTAGGGAGTATGGCAATTACAGAAAGAAGAGAAAAAGCCAAACAATCAATAATTTGTTAATAAATATTCCTAAAATTGACACTCAAAATAAAAATAAGGTAGAGGAATAGAAAAGTCCATCAATGGTGTCTTCAAATATTCCTAGGAAAGAAGGGGGAAGTTATGTTACAGATATTTTCAAACTGTTTCATGCAGGTCAAGACAACCACCAAAACTGTGTCACTGTAAGAGTCAATTGAATATTATGTAAATGGGCAGAGGATTGGTGGGAAAAGGTGATGAAAGAAGGATGTGGTAAGTGGGTATGGGGGGTAATCTGTTATAAGTTGACAAATAAAAAAGTGCTCAACTTACACCCAGGACCACTAAAGAGGCACAAGTTTAAGTAAACCTCCAAGAGACCTGTGCTGAGTGCTACCACCACATGAAAGGGTGACAAAACATGCACTCTGATCTAGAGTGTACTCGTATGGTCTCCTGATACTGGTTTTCTGATGCTGATTGTCATAGTTTGAAAGACACACAGAGCTAAAGGGTGTGGTCCTTGTCTTTAAGAAGTTGAAATGTCTGGTCTGAAAGTCAGGTGCTCACAGAGCTGTAACAGTGTATTCCAAGACACGAGATTATGGAACCTGGGTCCTTCAAGAGAATCAAGGAAATGATGCTGACAGTCATGGTGGTGCACACATCATAGCCGTTTGAGACTGAACCCAGGAAGAGCAGGGGGTAAAAAGACACAAGAACAAAATTAAAACCAACACTACAGCTTCGATATTATGGGTACCCCAACAGCCCATGTGTTAAGGCTTGGCCCTCAGCCCAGAGCACTACGGAAAGATGCTGGAGCCTTTAAAGAACAGACCGTAGGAAGAGGTGTTTGTCACTGGGCGCACGTGCTTGAAGGACATTCTGGATACTTGATTTCCCCAACTGCCTGTTTTTGTCCACTAACCCCACTCTGCTCTGCATCAGGTAAATGGGTTTGATATGTGTTCCCACCAAGATGTAATGAGTCACCACAGCCCCAAAAGCAATTGACCTGAAAACAGATTGGAATCTCTAAAATGGTGAGCCCAAATCATCCTTTTTGTCTTCGATTCTCACGGGAATTTTGTTATAATAACTGAAAGATGAAACAGTTAAATCAAAATTTATATTCTTAAAAAGGAAAAGAAAGGAAATTCCAGGAAGACAAGCTTGGTCTGGGCCTTCTGTGAAAGGATAACCAGAAATTATTTATTTTGGGGGGTTGCGATTGAATGGGAATTGTAAGCAGTAACCTACATGGGATTGAAATGGCCAGAGGAGGGTAAAAGTATATTAGGCCATTTAGTAAGGTGCAAGTTTGAATATCACCTTAAAAAAAGCAACTAATTACATCCATAGTAGTATAAGCTACCAGAAATTTTAAAGCTGAAGCAGGGGAGGGGGATAAAACTCGAATTCTTGTGAGTCTTGGAGAAAAACAGAATATTTCAGTGTTGAAGTCACCCCATTTATTCTTCTCCTCTGTCAAACACCAAAAATTGCAGCTTAAAGTTTCTTTGATGGATTGCCCACCTCCCCTGGACATGAAGTAATGATTTCTGGTTATTCAAATTCCCATTGTATCTTACTTTGTTGATCCCCAACCCCCAGAACTTTCCACTTATTTCCTAGATGCAAACTGAAATCTGGCAGAAAATCCAAGGTAGTTTGATCATGAACTACCTGCCTAGAATTCTGACTTTAGTCTAGGAAAAAAATTGAGGTTAATAGTCCACTTGCTTTACACAACATATTCTGACCTCTCAGATTTTTTGGGTTGTTTGTTTTGTCAGTTCTCTCTGTCTCTTATGTCTCTTCTTCCTTGGCAACTGTCTAATTTTTTTTCTCTCACAAAATTAAAAGAACAACTTTGATACATGATTTGGAAAACTTACTGACAGTTCATTATGTGGACTAAGTTTACATTAGTTTGCAGTGAACATGAATAAAGAAATTATTGCTTGGCAACGTTAAATGTACTTAAGTATAGAACCGGTATTTATATTTGGGTTTTAATATTTATTTGATAAAATTCTCAAAGACAATTGTCTACAACTAAATATGACCTAAATAACTTTGACATGTTAGAGTGATGTCTGAATAAGAAACATTAAAAAATGACTTTTCTTAGTTCATGTTTTGCTATAAATTTTGAGAGAATTTGAAAGCTCTCTGTGATGCTTTGTACAGAGAACTTTCTAGGTGAAGAGCTTCTTTGCGTATTCCCACCATCCAAACAACTCTGCTTAGGATGCTGGAACTGGCAGTTACATAACACACAGGTTAGTTACTCAAGGACAAGGATGAGTCTTCTTTGGCTGAAATGGGTAATTCCACAGTATTATCACAGCCTTTTGGAGGATATGACAGAAGAAATGAGATCTGGAGGGTTTGAATCTAGTGCGAGGCATAGGACAATTTAAAAGTGTAATAAAAGATTACAAAGTCATTCAGTAGATCTCAAATCAGGTTATAAATCAAGACAATGTCAGAAAAAATAAGAAAGGAAACAGACATCCCATGGACTGTGTGCCTTGCAAACAGAGCTATAAAAGTTAAAGGGGATGGAGGCAGATAGAGTAGCCACCAATGAATTCCTTAAACAGAGAAGACTTGTTTTCAGCATACTGGTGTGTTAACATCATACCACTTATTAGGGCAACAAACAACCAAACAATCATACAGCTTATTAGGACAACAAACAACCCCTCCTAACCCCTGCTTCTTGCCCCTAGAAGAGAGAGTCATATTTTGCAACCAGTCCAATCTGAAAGGAGAGCTCACAATCTCTGGTCAGTTACTACAAAGAATTTTTCTGACATGATTTTTATGTTCTTGTGATCCAGTGATCTAAAAACAAACATTTTTGATTAGTGGTATACCAGATGGACAGGTATTAGAATCCAAGAGATGGAGTGTCACTCGGCAAAGGTATTTGTCTTTCTTGTGATAAAGACTGTTCAAAGCTTGGTTCTCTACATTTATTCTCAGAAGGGACAAGTGCCAGTCAAGAACACTTAATTACCAAGTTACCCTGTCCCAAGCCATTCACCCTGTGGCTACACAATAAATATTAATTAAGTATCATGATGAAGGGAACCTCTTTCAAGAGTGAGACAAGTCTGCAGTTTAGAAATGCAGTACCTACCCATACACACCACAGGTAGAGGAGGCAGGCAAAATGATTTTTCTAATTGAAATGACAGGGGGTCTTTAGGTAACAGAATGCAATTACCTAGGCTGGAATTTGGCCAAAGCAATGGAGTGTATGCCTCATGTTTTTTAGGAGGAGGTCATGATTTGCACAAAGGCAGATCTTCAATTCACACTGACATTAAGTGACAAAACTGACCATGTGAATGTCAGGTTGTCAAAGGTAAATGATTGCCTGCTACTATAATGCATTACTGAGTTAACTCAGTGGAATCTGCTTTGTAGGAGATCATCTTTTTAGAATACTTCATGAGAGTCTTAGAAATTAAACCCCACTGTAAGCCAAGTATTTGTATTTTCTGTTTCTCCACGGTATAAAGTTGCTTGACAATAACAGGTATCAGTAACAGGTCTGAAACCAAGAAAGGACCGGGGACCAGGTTGCATTGCTGCTACAGTTTTGTATGGACAAGTCCTCCTCCACTGGGAAGTTTAGGCTCCCTGGACTTCATCACCTTTACGATCTCTCAACTTCCTAACTCTGACTTCTGTTTAACCACAGGAAAACATGGTGACATGAGAAAGCAGTTCTATTTCTGATCTTACTCTTCTTCAGATATAAGTGACCACCTACGATGATTAGAATGCCCAGCGATTCTAATTATGCAAATACTTTTGATAGAGTCTTTCAAATTTAAATTTTACGCTGTCCTTGTTTTGAAATCTGCAACTGATGTGCTTATGTGCTTAGTTTATTTTCCAAGTCTCTCTAGGAGTGCTGATTTAAATTGCTCCATTTTTGAAGACTATGAGGGGGGAAATCAAATCTACAGATGGCTAGCATCTGTGGCTCTACAGTGTTAACATGTACAATAAATGCATACTCTCTAATTGAATACAAGAATGTAACTTAATTGAGGGTCTGTGCTAACAGCATCATATGACAGTGTAGCTCCAGCAATTAATAGACACTATCAGAATCTGTCCGTTGCATCCTACCAGAAAGGGTCATTGTCTCAGAGTTTCTGCTTCACAGTTTCCCATGAGTCATACCTGTTAACAAAAGAGAGTTGATTCTCTTTGAAGGTCATTAATATTTTTGAAAAAAAAAGTACCATTAAGGAAAACAAGAAGACCTGTAAGAGACAAAGAGGAAAGGGACTCCTCACTGTTGTTCAGCTGAGTTTGGGTCTCTGTAACATTAACGTTGTCTATCAAAATCCATCTGAACCTGCAGATCCTCTCAGTGCCATTTTAAAAATCGAAGGAAACATCAGAGCAGAAAGGAGTAATACGAAGAGACAAGGCAATCTTCTGCGGGTCCCAGGCATTACTTCCGCTGCTGATAAACATATCCTTGAACAGCTCAGGGAGCTAAATGAAGACAGGAGAATTTGTGAATACGTCGAGCTGGAGCTGAAATGAACCACAGCAAGATCACAGGGCTACCCTAGAAGTACCAGTTTGTGCCCTACCTTCATTTTAAAAGGACTCCTCCTAGTCCACATTTAAAATCCATTCCAACTGATTTAGAGTGCAAGATCTTCTGTTTTGTGGTAGCATTTCCCTTTTCCTTTTTTTTTTTTTTGCATTAGAAATTTTTCTTATTCTCAGCTTGTACACAGTGAAAGAAGCACAAGAGGATCTATTTAATATTTCAGCAAATCTGAAAGTCACCTGAAAATTAAACCTGGCTTTCAAGTTAGAGAAAAGAGTCAGTTTCCAGTCAAGGACTTCAAATTTCAAGAGCTAAAAAGTATCACACTGATTAAATCAAGCTAGGATAAATATTCAAATTCAAATTTGTTTTAGTCACTGCAATTGTACAAGAGCTAAGCAGTTCTCAGGTCCTTTTACTTTTGTTTTCAAGTTGCAGCTGACAAAAACTAATTTAAGACAAACTGAACAAGACAGGAATTTCACTGCATGGATGCTGAGTTTCTCAGAGGATTCATGTAAGACAGGTTGCCGTAGGGATCTGTGGAAAAGCAGAACACTAGCACCTTGGCAGTGCAATGCAGAGTTATGACTGCCATCTTTCTTCATATGCATTTCTTCCCAACTCTCATTATCAAAATTTCCAGAGGAAAATCTGCTACAATCTGTCAGTCTCAGTTTGAGTCATTTATCTCATTCCTATCCTAATTATTTGTGGCTACATGGGAGGCAGAATCATAAAACACACCTCACAACCTCCTTTTAAAGTTCATGAAAATATTATTGTGTACGTGGCGGGGTAGCAATGTTCTGCAGGTAGAGTTCAGGGGACATCTCTGGATTCAGTTTGCTCCTTCCACTTTTTCATGGGTTTTGGGAATCAAACTCACAACTTCAAGCTCTCAAGGCAAACAACTTTTCATGCTGATCTGTCTCACTGCCCCACAGACGATTTCTCTTTTGCAACCCCGTGATTCTACATTTTTGGACTATGCTGAAGACAGAGTAACTCTTGTAGGTTGAGGTAATGCTTCAATTGTTTTGAAACACAGTTTCCATTTGGCTGCTGCCAATTTTACGTTGTTATTTCTGACAATTCTGGCTGTATATACTCTCAATTACATGCAATTTAATGAAGGGAATGTATTTCAATACTTGAAGCCTTTAAAGGAATTCAATAAGATGCCTTACTGGTTCATGGAAGCTGAAGTTGGCCTTAGCTTACAGACCTAATGGTAGAATTGCAAAATGCTACTCAAGGCCTTCTCAACAGATGTGTGTAGTGTTCATTTTAAATGACTAAAGGCAAATACCTCATATTAAAAAGCTCTGCCATTATGAAGATTGTATATCATCTAAATAAATTCATTTGCCTTTGTGGATTGAAAATGTCATCCAGGTGCAGTTCATAAATTTTATAGGCTGTATATTAAAATCATTATAATACTCTAAATGAAATCTTAAAAAATATGAATTATTGCATTTGGTTGAATATATTCAGTTTTTCTTATCCTGGTGTTTTTATCTTGGGTCATCTGTTCAGTCCAACTTGAAGTCTTTCTCTTAACAGACTAAGGTTGATGGAAAAATGGCATAATTGGATTTTTAACAAGAATCTTCTATTTTCCTAACAAAGAACAGGGAAAGCACATTTACAGTTATTTCTTTAAGATTTTACTTCATTGGAAATTACAGTTCCCTTCACATAATGGCTTCAAATACATTTGTTTTATATCTGTTCCTATATGTAACTCTCATTTTTCCCTCCCTTCCCTCAGTGTCTTTGTCTGTGTTGGGTGCTTAGGAAAAGTATTTATCCAACAAATGAAAGAATAAAGAAAGAATCACTACTGCCAAAAAGTGGCATGCAGGGGACTTGATATAGTTCTTAGTTTTCCTGGGTTGCTTAATAAAAGAGAAGGGGAGAAGAGGAGAGGAGAGGAGGACACGAGAGCACAGGAAGATCAAGTCAGGGGAAGAATAGAGGAGAGCAAGAAAAGAGATACCATAATAGAGGGAGCCATTATAGTTCTAAAGAGAAATCTGGCACTAGGGAAATATCCAGAGGTCTACAAGGTTGACCCCCAACTGACAATCTAAGCAATCGTTGAGAGGTTACCTTAAATTCCCTTCTCCGATAATGAGATTGATGACTACCTTATATGCCATCCTAGAGCCTTCATCCAGTAGCTGATGGAAGCAGAATCAGACACCCACAGCTAAACACTGAGCTGAACTCTGGAATCCAGTTGCAGAGAAGGAGAAGTGATGAGCAAAGGGGTCAAAACAAGACTGGAGAAACCCACAGAAACAGCTGACCTGGACAAGGAAGAGCACCTGAACCACAGACTGATAGCTCGGAAACCAGTATAGGACTTTTCCAGATCCCCTGGATGAGGATGTCAGTTTGAAGGTCTGGTTCATCTACAGGACCTCTGGTAGTGGATCAGTATTTATCCTTAGTACATGAATGGATTTTGGGAGCCCACTCCACATAGAAGGATACTCCCTTAGCCTAGTCATACAGGGGAGGGTCTAGGCCCTGCTCCAAATGATATGGCAGACTTTGAAGATCCCCCCTGGAAGGCTTCACCCTCCCTGGGGAGCAGAAAGGAGATGGGATAGGGGGTTGGTGGATGACAGAGGAGGAGGGAAGGGAAGGGGAACAGGGATTGACATGTAAAACAAGCTTGTTTCTGATTTAAATAAAAAGGGGGGAGTTCATCATATTAGATTCCTGTTAAAAATGTTATAGATACTTCCTCATTAACTAATAAAAACAATTCTATATTCTCAGCCTAGAAAATCATAATTTTTTAAAATTTCAGATTCAGCATCTTTTAAAAAATTATATATCTCCTGCAAGAGATATGTTTTCTTACCTTTAGCACTACTGTTAATCTTGTCTACTGGAAACAGCTGTTGGACCCCTATCTTATTTTCCATGTAATGGTACTTTCTTGGGTTTGCAGAGATAATTATGGTGACTCATACTCATTAAGTACCAGTTGGGTGACTCAACTAATGGATGAATCATTCAATTCTACCCATATTTCAAGAATAAATCCTAATATCATTTTTCCATTAGAGTGACCCTAATTATTTCATGTAGACATTCTTTGAAATTTTATTCATCACCAAAGTAGCATATAATGTCACTTCCTCTTGTAGATGAGTTCTGTCAGTTTGTTAGCAGGTGGGTCTCAGCTCACTCTCTATACCCATGTGGTATACTGTTTGTTGACATTCCTTCTTACTCTGACACCATAATTACAAGTTCTGCTGTTTTATATGGATACATGCAAATGAAAAGATTCCTACAGGACCCTGAGCATGCATTATTTATTCCCTTGTTTTACAGATATGTATGCTCAGTATTTTTTACTGAAAAGAAATTCCTAAAAACCAAGATATCAAGTAATTCATTCTTGCCCCCTCATATTTCAGTCTTTTCATCCATTACACCCCCAGGCACATACAGAATTTTTTTTCAAGCTGGGATTTGAACCTAGGGCATCACACATGTTAGGCAAGATTCTTATCCCTAAGCCATGTTCCTTGTTCTCATCTTTCAATATTAATAGTAATAGTAATCATTTACTGAGTGCTTATTAGATGACAGAAATTGCTAAAGGTATTTCAAGTTCTATTTTATTTGATACTTGAAAGAATTCTGAGAGATACATTATGATTCTTTTATTTTTCATAGAAAATAAATAAACACTTAAGAAAAATTAAGTCAGTTGTCTAAGACTACAATAAGCTAAATAAATGATTAGGGTCAAACAAAGAGTTTTGGATTTGGTTCTATAGTATTTTCAATTGTAATAATAAAATTATTTCAAGTGATGGCATACTGAATGTGAAACCACCGCAGGAAAAAAAATTGTTTGCAAATAAGAACCATGGAATTCCATCAAGGGAAAGGCTTACAACTCACTTAATAGAACCTATGCTCAATCCAATACTGACAATACTCCTATGATTTATGGGTCCAGATTCTGCTCTGCCTCCATTGGAAACTCCTAGAAAGAAGGTTTGGACTGTCCTACTGCTAGAGTCTTCTAAACACTTTCGAAAATTGGGTATTGGAAAAGTCACACAATTGACCTTCCAGAACATTCTACTGAAACATCAATTTTTGTTCCATGAGGGGTCAAAAAGTAAACCTCATCTCAGTCATAGCCAGCACCAGGTTCCAACTGAGAATATTCTTATATAGGTTAAGCATCCCCAGGTTTCTTTTGTACTCTTTTTTTCTTAAATAATAACCTTATGTGATTTCCAGGATAACATATTGAACATAAAAAACCCTTATGCAAAGTTTTAAAAACAGTCAAATGTTATAAGATTATGAGTCTAAATATAAAATATAACTAATGATTTGCTCACAACCTCTCTAATTGCAATATATATTATTCAATTGATGTTAATATCCATTGATTCTTGTTTTGAGCAAAGCTGTGTTCAGATTATTGCATACATTACCTTAATGCATGCTTGCCAGATATCATGGCACAGGTGCCATTGTTAGTGATTTTAGTAATTTTACTTTGTATATTATGAAACTAAGTCTCAATAATGTTCTGTGTTCCTCATGGACATTCCAATTGTAAACAGGAATAATAACGATAATAATAATTTTAGTTTCTTTTAACCTAATGTCTATGTTCTTAACCATTCATTACCTTACAGTATCTCACAAATATATAATTAACTATATAAAATGGACAATTGATTAAATATATGATACAATTCAAGTTTCAAGGATTTGTATAACTTTACAACGACTAAAATGTTTCCCACTATCTCTTTCTTGATACACTGAAAACAATAAATTCAATGCTGAAAAATCCCAAGTTTAACCTTTAAAATGCTAATAATACAACAGAAATAAAATTGGAAAAATGTGCTCTTTTCTCTTGATTTCTTTTTTTATTTACATCTTTTCAATCTGGGTTTATTCTGCTTTATTAAGGCAGCAATTACTATAGATAGCATTACTATGGCTATTATATGATACCCAATGATCCTAAGCATTGTATTCATTCTCTTGATGTCTTTTGACCCATGACCCCCTTTTTTTTTGACCAGGTGGTTGGTTGTATGTGGGTGGGCAAGAAAGAGAAGAGATGAGCATACAGGTGGATGGCTGTACACATTTAATTGGGACTTTTAATAGAACACTTTGTGGACTGTTCAAACAAGAGAATGAAGAGCTAGGTATCCTTGACAACAGTGTAGGTATATCACAAAACAAAAGAAAGACCAGAAGACTCACAGTGGGAGATCTAAGCAGTAGGTCACTGGGATAACAGCTAATAGCCCTTTGCTGAAAGCCTCAAAAATGTGAAATGTGTTCATGAAATGTACCATTGCTGCTGGGTCATTAGAACAGTTGAACAGAAGACATTAATGATTGGCACAGAGGCTGAGGCAACACTGTAAAACACTGGGTTCATGTATTATATTTTCTTTGTGACTGGAAGTAATTATTAGAAGTAACACCACTACAGATGGATCAGTGAATAAAGATAAGAGCTAGCTCTTAGTAACAATTAACTCTGTATCATTGACCTAAATTCTCCATGGATAAAACAGGGTTAATTTTTTTACCTTATTTATCTCACAGGTAATTGGGAATGAGTTTCAGGACAGTTGTAAAATACTATATGGCATCCTGTACCATCAAAATAGATTTCTTTGCCATAGCAGACTAATATAACAATAGTATTGTTTGGCTCCATGATATTTCTACCTCATTTTATTACCAATTAAGAACTTCTAGAGATACATATTTGACAAGTCTTATGTATGATATTTTATCTTTCACTTTGCATGTAAGCTGCCTCTGGATGAGGCCAATAAGCATAGCTTATTCTTTGTGTCACTGACTGATTCATGAAAAGGGTACTGAATTCTTCATCATCATCCTGCATGTCCTGACACCCAATTCAATGTGTAAACCTGAGAAAGGAAGAGATAGCAAGCCCTGTGTACAACATCAGGTTCCTGAGGCTAGCAACTGTATGCTTGGATGACTCATTTCCATATCAAAATGTATTATCATTTGCATTTGTGCACGCTGAGTTAGAATTTTGTCATTTGCAATAGATACTTAACTAATGAATCAAGAAATAACTTGCATTTAATTAATCTTGGTTAAACGTTATGCTTGTTAGAAGTTATACATCAATGTTGCTCAAATATTTATGGAGATGCAACTCTTTTGTCATATGCCATCTACTAATTTTGGAAGAATTATCAATAATATGACAGACATTTTAAGATTTGTGCATACGCGATTGCTCTTTTCGATAGATCTCAGTCTAGTGTATTTTAAACATACAATATTAATTTGTCAATATTCACATTATATATTAAAATCCTCATAAATGACATCAGCAGAGAAGACCTGTGAATGACAAAAGGGGAACAAGAGACTTAACTGGGCACAAAAAGTAAATCCAGCTGCTTTTAGATGAAGCTAGTTAGTGGACAGGATGACTTTAATTTCTTAGTTTTGATGAATGTAGGAAGATTATAAACTGAGGATATATCACAGTGCTAGGATGCTTGACTAGCATGCATGAGGTCCTCGGTTTGATCCCACCATTGCAGAGAACATTAGGGAAGGCTATATACTATCTTTGTGATGTTAGTAAATCTAAGGTTATTTTAATGAAAATAGTTTATTTGAAAAACTCAGCAAAAGACAACTAAGAAAGTAATTTGAAGGATACATAAGAATTTTCTTAGAGAATATTATGTGGTTAGTAGTCTTCATATTACCTAATTTTTTTGTTCTATGTTTATATCCAGCAATAAATAACTTGTTAATAAATGATGTCATAGTTATACTAATACAACTGAATTCTACTGGGCCAGAAGCAGCTTAAGGCAAAAGAACATAACAAAAGTTTGGACTTTCTTGGATATTAAGTAGAAAATGTACATATCTACGTATAAAACAGTGAATACAATGCCAATTATATTTGTTTATTCATATTAAAATAAATGTTAATCACTTGTGTTGAGCACCAAGACAGTGAATAAAATGCACACAAATTCCTGCCTTAATGTAATACACAGTTAAGAAATATAGGCTAGCTAATTGTGTAGTATGTTTAAAGAACACAACCCAGAGCAAAATGAAAATGGGCAGAGGAGGGCTGGAGAGATGGCTCAGAGGTTAAGAGCACTGGCTGCTCTTCCAGAGGTCCTGAGCAACCACATGGTGGCTCACAACCATCTGTAATGAGGTCTGGTGCCCAATTCTGACCTGCAGGAATACATGCAGGCAGAACACTGTGTACATAATAAATAAATAAATAAATCTTTTAAAAAATGGGCAGAGATAGTTTGGAAATGCTAGAGTCCTGTGTTGTGATTTTAAACTTTGTATAAAGTTCTCTATGAGCCATATTAATGATTGATCAAAGGCCTGAAGACATGAGAAAGGAGTCTCAGAGCTTTTTTGGTAGAAAAGTAGTCTAAAAATAGAGAAAAGGAGGTAAAAACATGAGTAGAGATGAGAGCTTCCTAGACACTCCCAGGGCCAGCAAGGACACAGGTCCACTAGAACAGTATATTGAGAGAAGGAGAGTAACAGTTCAATGGTGATAGATTGTACAGGTCACTGTAGGGATTTAGACCTTTTCTTTGAGTGGAACAGAGAGCAATTGAAGAGATTTGAAATGAAGGCTGACAGGGTTTGATTTATCTTTGCAAAGGATCATTCTGGCTGCCATTTTTGAGAACAGAGATTACAAGGGTCAAGGGTCAAAATAAGACAACCTCTTGGGAGGGCTGATAAAGGCTTATGCATGATCCGGAGAAGCAAGGACAGGGGTTTAAACTGGGGAAGAAAGGGGCAACGCAGTCAGTAGTGGTTAAACTCCTGAAATATTTCTAAAATATATTAACTGTGAGAACTGGATATGGACTGATGGCTTGAGGGCAAGTCATGAATCAGGAAGGACTCTAAAGATTTTGACCTGGAAAAACAAAAGGGTGAAGTTATTCTTAACTCAGATAGAGAAGGCTATAGTGAGGGCCATTTGGAAGGTAAAACCAAGAATTCAATTTTGGACATGTCAACTTTGGGATATTGATTATCCTTCAAGTGAACATATTGAGTGAGCAGCTGAATATTTAAGTCTGAAGTTCAGGGGCAATCACATGTGAAGGTGGGTCTCATAAAAGCAGATGTAGAAGACTAGGGTGAGGTCACCTGGGGAAAGCAATTTCTCACAGTGCAGGGGAAGTTTCCCACAAATGAGCCACAGACAACATGAAGATGTCAAAGGGAAGAATGGGAAATAAGAGCAGAAAATGAGCAAGAAGAGTCGGTAAGTCAGGATCAACACCACCCTGAAAGCTGAGAGAAGGCAACACTTATCCCAAGGGGGAGGAAGTGATGTACGTGGTCATGTTATTCATAAGTCCTGTAAAATGAGACAGGATTGACAACCAGGTTTAGCAACAGAGGTCATTAATATCTTAAAAAGTCAGTTTTAATGGAATGGCATGTACTGAGACTTGTCTGCCATGTGTTCTGAGGCGATGACATAGAAGACAGTGGCCTTTAGATTAAAATGTGCTAGCAGTGGTCCTACAATAGAAAGGGGAGATTCAGGGCCATGGCTAAAAAGCAGAATCAAAATGGGTTTTTAACATATTTGAGATGGCAGTATAATTATCTTACTATGAATATTTAAGTAAGAGGGGAACATTTATGCCGAAGGAGGGAACAGAATTCCTGGCATGGACATTAATGCAGGACAGCAAACTTTACACAGTCTAACTTGGAACTCATATCCACTGTGAGTACTTTGCCTGCCTATTCATAGACCATCTGGGGATTCTGCAGGGTTTCAGGTAATCTAATTCTCAGAATATTTCACAATATTTTACCTTTTACCAGGAGAAAATATTAGGTTAACAATTCATAAGAAAACAATGAACATTTGTTTAAATTTTGCATAATGTGCTGTCACAAAAAATACAGTAAAAAGATTCTGAGGATATGCTGGCTACATACAGGAGAGCAGTGTTCCTGAGTTTTCATGGTAAGACAACTTAAGATGACCCTGCACTTTGCTAGTATTTTACATCTAACACAGACTTGCTTAGTAGTGAACCTGCTAGATGATTTAATAGAATTATTTTCATTTTTATTGAAAGACAAAAAAATGGTCAAATAGGAGTTAAAACTTATTCCCCCACACACAGGGCTCAAAAGTACACACAAGTATATACGAAACATACACTCATGATTACATAAATATTAACGTATATAAGCAGTCTACATATAGATATGCATACAAAAATTATAATACACACACACATATATATATGAGGTCATATGAGGTCATACTTGGACATAAAACATTTGCGTTATTTCATTTCTGAAGCTGAAATCTTTTTGTTTCTTCAATGACTTCCCCTTCATACAGATACTTTTTCTTATGGCTATACAGTCTTAGATACAATCTGGATAAATTAAATCTGTGCAGAGAACTACTGATTTGACAAAAATCCTTTGTCCCAAAGCAAAAGTAACCATGAGTAGGCTAGACTGTGGCCTGTGTCCTCTAAGATACAGTTTCTACAGATGACCTCTTCACAATCTTTATGGGATGAAATGCCATAAGTGTCTTCATCCTAAGTCTTATGAAACTGCCATCTTTCCTTCACTGAGATGCAATTATCTTCTTTTTCAGAATGTACAGATGGATATTTTTTCTGAATATTTACACATATACTTTAATCTTGTTCATAGGTCTGTGTGTTCAGTTTAACACACTTGTCATCTTGAGTCATAACCATCATGATTGCCACAGAGCAACCCTCCTCCGGTTTTCTCAGTCTAGTTTCCTCCAAGCTCTAAGTAGACTAAATCATGAGAAGGCTATATAGAGGTGTATGACCAGATTCTAGCACCAGGGTCATGCCTTTCTGTCTGGTATCAGGCTAAGATAAATCAGGTATATGTATGCTCAGAATCACTTTTTCTTCATTCTTTCTGCTCAATTTGGGGGGCTCCCATCTAGTCTTCTTTCTATTATGGCCTACACTTATTTCAGTAAATTTTTCAATCTGTGACATCACATGTATGGTGATTCTATGTACACCGTGTCTTCAGAATCAGACCATATATTGAGGTTCTCATAGGCAGCCATAAAGTTGCTCTAGAAAAAGATGTGAAATATAATTGAGTACTCTTCCTAGCTAAGACAAAGTACACAGATGATGGGGCTGCCATGACAATTTATACAGGATCCTCAACTCAGTGACATTTAGTTATTAATCTCTAGTGACGAAAAATCAGTGAATTGCATTCTTCCCTCTAGCAATGTGTTCTTTTGGCATATGCCCATATGTCAGAACTAAGGCATAGTAAAGTATAGTATTATATGAGACTTTATGCTCCCTGAGGGCAGGAAAACATTCCTGTGAATTTATCTTTGAATCCAACATGAACACAACTTCTGGATCATGAGAGATGCTCTCTATATGCTTTTGTTTATTCAACCTGTGAATAAAATTACATTTCTATCACATAATACTCTGTTCTTTATGAATTCATTCTGAAAATACCTGATCCAATTTCTCCTCAAGAAAATTGGAAGACACCTTACACACACTCATGATATATACTTAGATAGGTGTGTGTGTATGTGTGTGCGTGTGTGTGTGTGTGTGTGTGTGTGTCTGTAAGGCATTTCAACAGGAAATTTGGAAAATATTCCTAGGATAATTTGTGTGTGTGTGTGTGTGTGTGACATATGTGTGCATTTAGTATATATGAGTGTACACACATGACAGAGTTCCTACATGCTCTGTGCATGTATGCAAAACTTTTTAAAGCATTATTTTCCATCAAGAAAGAGCATCCTCATGACTCAGATGTGATCTCCATGTAGCCAAATATAAAGCACTACCAAGGTTAACAGTCTGTGCTGTGTTCAACCTATTTTGCTCTTCTCTATCCCCTACACTTGTTTGAGTGTTTAGGCATTCAGTGTCCTGGTGACACAGCTCCTCACAGGCCCTGCTATTTTGCTTTTCAATACACCACACTCTGGAAGTGACAAAAACCACTTCCCAGGGAGCTGTGAGATAGTCTCTCAGTAGCAGAGGTATATTTCCCTGCCCCCCTCCTGCCCCAAATTCCAGACTCATGACACAGAAGCACAGTTAGAGATGAAAAATAGGGTTCATTATCTTGGTAGCACAGAGAAAAATGTTATGGCTTTATTTAGCAGTTGCTTTTACGCTTTTAAAACCATGTTAATTTCATTTTTTATGTAATTGTACATTAAATCATCTCAGACAATTGTGTGATTTGGAAATAAAAGTCCAACAAAATAAGTAAAAGCTATAATTGCCTTTTTTCCCCTCACTGCTTTTTTGCAGTCTGTTTTTCTGTTTCTCTGGCATTAGTGTCTCTGTGCCTTCCTGGGAAGATTAATCTGGGTCTCACCGAAGCCCCTTGCCTTCTTGTCTGCAGTCTCTCTGTACCCTGAGCTTTTCTTCATGGTTTCTGCATCAACTCCTTGTGAATTACCAGCCCCAACAGCCATGGGGGTTCTAAAGCCTGCTAATCTGTTAGTCTCCTCCATAATAGGGCCACCAGCTGGATGAGGACCTCAACCCCAGCAGGGAGGTATTGAAAGGACTTGAGCTTCATGGAGAAAACTTTGTGAGTGCCAGATTATAGCATCTTTCTTTTCTCATACACATAGGAGTGTTTACTAGAATGTGTGCAGTGCAGTGTATGCAATAAAATTTAGTGTATCAGTGTGACTAAGTTGTCTTCTTGTTTAAAAAAAAGCTGGTCCATTTGATATGTTGTCCTTCATCCCTCCCATCTTAAGCACTTTATAAGGGATGAGACCTCTGATGTATAACGATGAAGGCTTCGGAACTCTCCAGTGGGACCTTTTTGATAAGAGTTCATTCCAGTCTAATTTTACACACATTAGGCAACTTCCTCAGCAGATATGAATGAACTTTCTCATCCTCTCTCTATTTGTCATGTTCAATATAAAAAACTGCTAAAAGGTATTTTACTTCCTGTAAAGGAATGTGCACTACTTTGCCAGGACTACTGTAATCACACACTTCAACTACAGAACTTACTATTTATGCTCCAAGGAACAGAATTCCAAAGTCAGGGCCCTGGTTGGGTTGCTTACCCTATGTTTCTTCAGAGTTTCTTCCATGTATGTATATCCTTGCACTTAAGTTTCCTTCTTCCCTCTCTACCATTCCCCCCTTTCCCATTTTTTCTTCCCCTTTCCTTCCCTTTGGTTGCCTTTCCTTTTTCTTCCTTCCTTTCTTTCTTGAGATAGCCTCTCACTGTGTAGCCCTGACTGGCCTAGAACTCACAGAGATCTGCCTCTTTCTTACTAGTGCTGAGACTGAAGATGTATACCACTACACCTGGCTCAAAATGTACTCTCTCTCTTTTTTAAAGGACACCAAGTCTACTCTAATTCTAATTCTTTAATTTTATTAACTTTGCGAAGACTGCTCCAGAATGCCACATTCTTAGAGAACAACGGCGACTGCTTCAATGCATAATTTATGATATAATTGCACAATTCAACCCATAAGAGACTATTTTGTCTTTTCTGCTGGTCATTCATGCAATGTAAAAATATACTTCTTTCCAAAGACTAACATTCCACAAAATCACCAATCATTAACTTCCTTTCTGTGCTACAATGATTTTTATGATGAATCTATGAGTATATATGAATGAACAAACCACTCTTAGTTCAGTAGTAGTATAATTCTCAAGACAGATATATGTATATGTGCGTACATGTTTGCTAATATATATGACAACTGAAGTATGTTTATATAACTAGCAGTGAAATTAGCTTCTGCTTGGGGACACTATGAAATGTCAATTAAACTGCCAAACTTTCCAGCCTGGTCCTGTAGCTTTCCACCTTAGGGAGTTTTTGCATTCAATTTATTGTTACATAAAATAGCCAACTTGTCAGCAGAGTTAGATTAACAAGTTATAATGGGTACCTTAATATTCTTAAGAAATAAATTTGAGGGAGATTACAGATTATGAGCAAGGTCATTTGTCTGTAACATGAGAAAAGAATGAACTTAGCCAGTTTGTCTGAATTAAACAGAGTCATAAAGGAATTAGAGAAAAACATAATAGTACTCTGTTTAAACATTTCTTTTGTTAACATTTATTATTTCAATAGGAGGCACTAAAGGAAGATTTTGAAAGTAGCCATGGAATTGAGTTTGTGCTGTTGACCTGAAACTTACACACACACACACACACACACACACACACACACACACACACACACACACCAGAGCCTCTTAGTTTAACTAGTTTGACTGCAAAGCATATTGGTCTCCTGCAGTTCAGAGTCTTCTATGTACAGGGAAGCTACAGAAATTTTCAAAAACCAACAAGAATACGAAGACTTCTCTTGTTTAGTCATAGGTTTACTACTGGGGTTTGCAATAGGGTATTTTATGCTGGCTCCTCGGGAACTTAGTTAAAGTGTTTAATGTGTAGTATCTAATTTAATCCTCACAACAATCGATTCTAGTAGGTGACTGCGCTGCTCTGAACACATGCAGAATAGGCAACAGCTACAGAATAGGGAGCAGGTTGAGGACATTCATACCCTAAGTGGCACAGCTGTGGATTCTGAAAGTTTGACTTTGTGGAAATTGGAAGAGGCTGAATTTAAGGTAGGAGAAGATCTTTTTTTTTCTTTTCAAAGCCATAAATGTTCTTCAGGGGGGGCTATTCCTGCTTCTGAGTTGGAGAAGAGGGCTGCTGCCAACATCCTTTGCATTCTCATAGCTGACACTGAACTTGAGCAAACACTTGATACATAAGCGCGCACTAAATTGAATAGTTCCTCCATGGGATGGTTCTACAGTTAATTCTAACTTCTGGAAGGTTGAAAGCCTGGTAGAAGTCATACAATTAGAATTGGAGCCTCCAGGCTTGCTCTAGCTTTTGCAAGATAAAACAACTTCCATTTCATCAGTCAATTAATGTGCTCAGAAAACATGCTTATAAAAATTAGAGTTGGGTACCCAAACTTCTCATTTGGCTAGCATATTAAATGAATGATTTAATTCATTTTATTCATGATTTAGGTTTTGCACCATTGAAAGGATTCCTAGGATAAAAAAGAAAATACACTGATGCTGAGCAAATAAATTATGCACCACAAGTTTTTCATGATACTAACTCAGTGGCAATACTAGTGAAACCCAAAATAAATTAATAGAGTTAAAAAAGGGAGTCTCAGATTACAGCTAAATAAATGTCTAGCATTCACCCATACACATAGTGTTAAGGGGCTCAAGTGATGCATCAGTGATTAAGAACACTTGCTGCTCTTGTAGAAGTCACAGGTTTGATTCATAGCACTCACATGGTGGCTCACAATTATCTGTAACTCTAGTGACAGCGGATCTAGCATTCTCTTCTGCTCCTTTTTGGGCATCAACATGGGCATGGTGGACATACATCCATGTATGCAAACATTCATACAAATGAAACGATAACAAACAAATCTTTGAAAAAATGTTAGCAAGGATTGATGAATTCCGTGAAAAATTATTCATAGATTTACACAAGGTTGAATATTATAAGGTTTTCCGTGTATAGAAAAATTTCAGAATCAGCTACGCTGTTTTATATTTTTGCAGCAACAGAAATTGTTTTCATCTAGGTTTTAAAATATTAGTTGAGTTCCTTTTTGTTTCAGAGCACTAAGAAATGTACATAAATCCCCCAAAATACAATACCATTGAGTTGAAATAACTTCCTTGTGATTTGTGTATGTTCCAGATCTAGCAGAGTGGACAGCACACCTCGTCTATAGAGGCTCACATTATGACTACCTTAGACCTTGCCTACTTAGTGACAGAATAAAGGGTATGCTTTAGAAACTTTATATCAAGAAAATAAAACCATACATTTAGGGCATTTGAAATTTAATATTAATAACTGAGTGTAAACCTTTTGTAATGCATGTCTACTAATAAAAATTCTGGGTTTCTTTGTGCACGTGTGTGCTAACTGTGTACTTTGGGTTCAAAGTAAGAGGACCCTGTTATGAGAATTCATTAAGAATGTTCACCTGTGAATGCTGATCTACAATGAACTTTTACTTCTATCTTTGGAGATGGTTTTTCACACACAGGGGACACATATGGCAAATGCTACAGTTGCATGGCTGATATTTGTGGACACCAGCAGTGACAAACACCTACAGTAAGGTCTCAGTTACAACTATAGACTATGCTCTGCAACATGAAAGCCACCCCAGACAGCATGTACATTAGTGGCATGGCTCAGTGTCAACAAAGCTTTATTCAAGGAACATCAGACTGTGAATTTCAAATTTTCTTCAAATATCCAAATTATTATTCCACTTTTGATGTCTTGTTCACCTAAAAGGATAGCTTCTGGGGAAGTTGTAATAGTTTTCTTACTTAATTTTTTTGACTTATTAATTTGTTATTTTATGTGTATGAGTGTTTTTACTTACATGTTTCTATGTGTACCACATGAGTGGCTGGTACCCAGAAGGGGAAAAATTTTCCAGTTGCACTGGAACTGTAATTATGAATGGATTTGAACTACCATGTGTGTTCTGGTAATGTAACCCAGGTTTGCTCTAAGGGAAACATGTGCTTTTAACCACTGAGGTATTGCTCTCCAGACCAGAGAATGAGTTTGTTTTTTGTTTTGTTTTGTTTTGTTTTGGTTTTGGTTTTTACGAGACAGGATTTCTCTGTATTGTTTCGGAGGCTATCGGTCCAGCCTGGCCTCGAACTCACAGAGATCCGCCTGCCTCTGCCTCCCGAGTGCTGGGATTAAAGGCGTGCGCCACCACCGCCCGGTCCAGAGAATGAGTTTTGGTTAAAAGTGTGGCTCCTGGGTAGGTCTACATAATATACTACAGTGGATAGTGCCTGAAGTACAAGGATAACACAACTTAGAGCTGATAGGTTGTTAGATAAAGCAAAGTCATAAAGTTGGGAGGGAATAGAGATGTTAGGAGGATCTAAGAAGGAGTTAAAGGGAGGAATTGTGGATGAATATAATAAAAATGTATGAAATTTGCAAAGAATTACAAAAATTTTTTTAAAGTCTAATTGTTTAAAATATAACAAAATAAGATATTTTAAACAAGGGGGCTTAGTTATTGAATCTCACAGTGTTAGCCCTACATACGCACATATAAGTAACATAATATGGACTGAGTGTGTATGCATGAGAGAAATAGGGAGAGGTGTATATAAAATATAATTATGAAAGATAAGGTCATAAATTAGAGGATGCAAAGAAGGAGGCTGAGGGGAGAGAGGGAGAGGAGAAGTCTTGAAAAACAATATAAATGTAACAAAGTCTCCAAAATGAAAAATATAAATAAAAATATTTTTAGCCAATGGGAACCTTGTTTTGAATTAATTCACTATACAACAATAGATAAAGGGGCTTAGGCCCCCATCTAGAATTAGACACACATCTTTATAAACTTCAGAAGCTAGAATACAAATTTTTATGTAAAATAATGTATCTCATTTATCTATGACTGATTAAAGTCTGTATAAAACCAGACACTGAAAAATACTGAAGAAGCATTTCAAGAAAATGCTTTATAGGCTCAAAGGAAAAAATTTGTTGCCGGAAATCTATTACATCTTTTAGTTCTGTGAATATTTTCTATAAAGATTCCAGGTTTTGCAAGGTATTATACTAAACACACCCATTATAATGCCTTTTTAAGAAAAAGCATCATGTGTTCAGAATTTTACAAAAAAAGCGCTAAGCTGTGCCAGTTGCATATTCCTGTCTTGTGTTTATGCCGTTTTATTCTCCATGAATTGATTATTTTTGACCTTAGCAAGAAAACCAAACTCATTCTAGAGGTTTATCCAGAGTTGTAAGCAGGAAAATGAGGATGGCTTCACAGAAACTCCTAGAAGCACAGATTCCTTTCACATCTGATCAGGACTTTCACCACATTCTTGAAGCAATGTGCCTCCCCAAATAAGGAATCACATTCTATCACATTTGAATCCTTGTCCTTGTAGACCAGGCACATAGTCTTGTTCATTCTGTATTCATACTGTGTCAAGTCTATTCAAACAATCTGACTCACAGTCAACTAGGTTTCTATTAATCAGTTAGCTGTTATTCTAGTTAACTAGTTAATTAGATTTCTTACTAAAACATAGACTCCCAGGCCTTGAGATATCTTTACAATCATCAATGTAGACAACTAGGAATTCAGAAACCACTTCACAGCTACTGTTACAAAAGCAGAACATTCTAGATCCACTTCCATAAAGACTTGCATACATAGTTCTTCTGTTTATCTCTTTAAGGAATATAAGTGTCTTCAACAAAGGGACAATAGTTTTGTAATAAATTTTGTACCTGACACAGTAATACATGTCTCACAAAGAAATAAGTCAGTCTTATTGTGGGCAACTATTTGTACAAACCACTAGAGGTAAAAGAGAAGTGTATAGTCATAAGAGAAGCATGAGGAAGACTCCATGTTGATGTACAGAAGGAGCGACAACAGGTTAAGTAGTCTACGTGCCTGTTCATCAGGAGCAGGGGTGCAAACATCAACACATCAGAACCAAACTATCTTTTATTTTGTTTTATGTGCATGGATTTCTTCCTGCATCTATGTCTGTGTACCACATTCCTTCCTGACACCCACAGAGGTCAGAAGAGAGCAATGGGTACCCAGGAAATGAAGTTACAAATACCTGTGAACCATCATGTGAATGTTGGGAGTTGAACCCAGGTCCTCTTCAAGAGCAACACATACACATAGTTTGATAAAGGAGATTCCTGAATTGTAACTGGGTCAGACTAGTACATATAAAGTATACGACCACCAAGTTGCATGCAATTAAATTGAGTGGTTTTAGGAGCTATGGAAAATGCAACATAAAAACTATGCAAACTCCTGATTGTTCTGGTGTAAAAGATGATAACTTAGAAGTTTAGTTAAGTATGGATTGGTCTGGGATCTAACATTTTGTTTGCTCATATTACACAATTTATGTACCCTTACCAAGTTTTCAGCCACTTGTTTCTACCACAGTATATTTAATTGCATACCGGCACTGTCAATGTCACACACCCAGAAATTGTACCCATAAAGATGTGTGCCTTTATAAACACATAGAAATCATTTTGCATTTGTGTCTGTTTCATAATATGGTGGACATTAAATAAAATAATGATTATCAACTGATTAACATTGCATCTGCCTTATGAGTAGTGAGTACTAGAGGTAGAAAATAAAATTAAAAATAAAAAAGCAAAAGATTGAGGTATTTGAGTTGTGAAAGTACAACAAACAGAATTAAGAACTCTGTCTCTTTCTTTCTTTCTTTTTTCTTTTTTTTTTTTTGAGAGAGGGGTTTTTCTGTGTAACAGTCCTGTCTGTCTTAGAACTCTCTCTGTAGACAAGGCTGACCTCGAAATCACAGAGATCTTCTCGTCTCTGCCTCCGAAGTGCTAGGATTAAAGGTGTGTGCCACCACTGCCTGGCTGTCTAGGGTTTTTATTGCTGTAATAAAACACCATGTCCTGAAACAACTTGGAAGGGAAAGGGCTTGTTTCATTTACACTTCTACATCACAGTTCCCAATTAAAGGAAGTCAGGTCAGGAACTCAAGCAAGGAAGGAATCTGGAGGCAGAAATAGACATAGAGACCACACAGGTGCTTACTGGCTCACTCCCTAAGGCTGGCTCAGCTGCTTTCTTACAGCACCCAGAATTACCAACCCAGGGTTGGTACCACTCGCAGTGAGCTGGATCCTCACACATCACTCAAGAAAATGCACCACAGGTTTACCTACAGGCAAATCTAGTAGGAGCATCTGTTCAACTGAGGTTCCCTTTTCCAAAATGACTCTAGCTTCTGTTAAGTTGATATAAAACTTGCCAACATGAGCTCATATAACAAAACTGAGAAAGGAAGAGAAAAGACAGGATTAAAAAGGAGCCTACTCCTTGCACCTTGCTTTGTCATAGTTAGCTTACCTTTGTTTCTATGCTGTGTATTATGATAACCATGCTGGCCTCTCAATGACTGAGTGATCATTAGACTAAACACAACACAGAGTCAACACAGAAAGGTTATTAGTATTTCATCTCAACTCTGAAAATGTCAAGCCTTATCAGTCTGGTGGGTGCTGATAGGAACCCCACTTCCCATTATCATATGTTAATGAAGGGAAACAATGTACAGTCTACTAGGGGAAAGCCCAGAGTGAGCGGAGCCTAGGGTCTACACAGTTTCCTACATTTTCAGCCTCATTAAAATATGCAGATTATATCATTAAGAAACAGTTGCCTAGCAGAGTTTTCTCCGGGAGTCCAGTTATAGGTACATGCTTGGCAGTCATTATTACAGCAAGTTAACACATTGCTGTAGTCTATGTTAAATCAACCCAAAAATTAAGAAAGAGAAGCAAGTTTTATCAGCTACAGTTTTATTTGGGGGTTATGTTTCTGCACCCAAAAGGTTTGATTCTGTTTAAAATCCAAAAAGAAAGACCAGTGATGCTTGTTCTGTCCCTATGTTCTATACAAAAACCTATCATAGAAACTTTGTTTCTTCTCAAAATTTTCTTCTTCAAGTGTGTGTACATGCTAGCATTTTAATGTAATAGCACACATTATGTTTAAGTTTAATGCAGTAGTTGCTTCTAGCTACCTGGGACTAGTGTAGTCATGGGCTTTAGAAAAGAACCTACTACAACCCTTCATTAGACTATCTAATCCTTTACTGCAGTCAAATGTCCCCTTTGTACCCAGAGGTAAGATTTACCACCTCCGCTCATCAAAGATGGCTCTCATTACAGTAAATGGAGACCACCACAGAAATCACAACTGGGCACAATGTAGAGATCAACAGATCATGGGGAACCTAGCATCAATGGATGCATCTACATCACATCTCCTGCAGCTATTGCTCAAGGATAGTCATGGAGGAAGGGTAGAAAAATTGTAGGAGCCAGAACACCAGGAAGTCCTCTGTGAAACAGTCTCTCCTAGAAACATAGACAAGAACAATGGCAATACACAAGAACAGAAGCATGACAACAGACAACATCAGAATAATGGCAACTTCAATGGATACGTTAGTGCAGAAGGAAGGAAATGACACATTGTCCCAATCCTAGACAAAGAATGATAGGCAATTAATGACTTCTAGGAGAAAGAGAATTAGCCTTTCCTAGGAATGAGCCCAATTCTTGTTCTTCCAATGCAAAGTGGGCATCCCTGAAATGCTATTTTTAAGACTGACTCGAAAACAAAGTCTAGCAGAACCTCATCAATGAACACTTTTGACATGGAGGCCTACCTTATGTATGTTGGTAACTACATAGAAACAGGGAATGATAACCAAGAAGTGGTTGAGTTATCAAAAGAGTTCACATAGCCTACGATTAAATAGTTAATGTGGAAAAAAATAAAACCATAAAGTATGTCATCAGCTGGCATCACTGTCATATGCAAATACAAACAGTTCAGTTTTCTGTTAGCATCTAAGTATACTCTCAGGCCGATTCCAGAAGAGTAATGAGGTTAAAGCTGTTTTCATAAGTTAGTAAATTATCGGCCTTTTCATTGCTCTCATACTTGCACTGTTGGGCCAAAGAAGCGGTGCTTTGGCAGAAGTTGAGGCCGTCTCTCTGAAAAGCATTGATATTCACTGAGTTTTCACCATCATTTACTCACAGTGAAAACAAATGCTCTTTTGACCAAAAACCGTTCTTGGAGCAGAGATAAAAAGGCATTATCCATTTTAGTAAATCTTGGCCTTCTGATATACTTTTAAAAATATGAAATGTGGTGTGATGGGAAATAAGAAATGGTGTCCTTAGTCTGGAAACCACACACGGGCCTTGTAACGTGGGAAAGCAGTTTTGTGATTGGGTTGGTAAGATGAAGCATTTCTTTTTCATGGAATATTATTTTTACTTTAAACACGCAAAGACAATTATGGCCATTCAGACTTGAGTAGTTAACAGGCATTCTCTGTAAAATAAATGAAGCAACTTAGCCACTTGAAGAAATCAACCATATGGCTATATTGTTGCCAATGATCAAATTCAAGGTTTGGAGGAAAAATTAGTATTGTGCAAAGCTTAAATTTACCATCAGGAGCACACAGCTTTTTGAAACATCAGAACTTTTCTGATGAGCTTGATGGTAATATTTGTAAATGTGAGAGGATATTTTTTTGAGATTTTATAATGAAATGTGTCAACATGTGGGAGATCTACATATCTCAGGAATAGTATTTTTTCTAAATAGCCATGGTCTTGTGTTACAAGATCCTGTAGAAGAAAAACGATCTATCCAATAGCAAGAGAGATCAATGGATTTTACTATTCAAATAGAAATAGAAAGCTACCATGTCACTTGCCTTTGTGAAATTCACACTTGTTGACTTTATGTAGTTTAAAAAAAATGATGTCCATAGTTATGTGAAACAGCTGGGCTGATTATCCTACATTCTGTCCATTTACTGTCTATGTAACTGGTGAAGGCAACCTTTTCTGTATATGTCTCAACCTGAACAATAAACCCAGTTGTTTATTATTTATTAAGTCATACATTAAAATATAATTGGAAAGAATAAGATAAAGCAATAGAATGATTCTCCTTAAACACTGCTGTATTTACTTTTTACAAAATGAAATATTATTGTGAAATGGGTATAGTATAGCCATTTTAAAATAAACTTTTTAAAAAGGATGACAGGCTAGCTTTGAACTTGAATTCCTGATCATCCTACATCTCAAGTGCTGGAATCCATTACTAGTATAAACTACATCTTAACATTTTCCTGCTTTGTATTTAATTATAGTATACTAAATATTAGTAAATATAAAGTACAACACAATGTCCCTCTGGCAATAATTTTTAAGAAGTGTCTCCCAACTTTAAATTTTGGTAATGCTGTACTAAGAAGAGGCAGTATTTTTCTGTATATTTAATTTATATAATTTATTGCTAGATGACAATCCCACCGCCAGAGAGTCTGGGAAACAGGGAGGACCCTAAGAGAGATATGCATGGTATCATGGAGAAGAGGAATGGAACAGGATTTCCTGCTTGGTTTGGGAACATGGAGGGAGGGAAGAAGGGAGGGGAGAGGAGGACATGGAGAACAGGAAGGAGAGCAGGATGAGAGATACCATAATTGAGGGAGTCATTATAGGTTTGAGGAGAGATCTGGCACTAGTGAAATTTCCAGAGATCTACAAGGATGATACCAACTGGCAATCTAAGCAATAGTGGAGAGGTTACCTTAAATGCCCTTCCCTGATAATGAGATTGATGACTACCTCATATGCCATCCTAGAACCTTCATCCAGTGGCTGACAAAATCAGAGACAAACATCCACAGCTAAATACTGAACTGATCTCATGGAACCCAGTTGCAGAGAGAGAGGAGTGATGAGCAAAGGGGTCAAGACTGGGCTGGTGAAACCCACAGAGACAGCAGACCTGAACAAGGGTGAGCTCGTGGAGCCCAGACTGATGGCTGAGAGGCTAGTATGAGACTGATCCAGAGCCCCTGAACATGGGTGTCAGTGAAGAGGCCTAGGCAATCTATGGGGCCTCCAGTAGTCGATCAGTATTTATCCGTGGCATACAAATGGGATTTGGGAGCTCATTCCACAAGGAGGGATGCTCTCTCAGTCTGGACACATGAGGGAGGGCCTAGATCCTGCATTGGATGATATGACTGCCTCTAGAGAGGGGAGGGGGGTTGGAGTGGGGGGTTGGAATGGTTGGTGGGTGGTGGGGAAGGAAGTGAGGGAGAGGGAGCTGGGATTGACATGTGAAGCAAGTTGTTTCTAATTTAAATTTTAAAAAAGTATGGTCATTCAATAACTTTAAGTTATTTTTTGTATTAAGCATATTTCCATATGTAATTGAGTATAAATCCTTCTCAAAGACCACACACACATACTCAACAGATATTGCATATATTGACTTTCATCTTTTATGATGTGATCTAATAACTACTTTTCACATCATTATAAACTTAGAGAAGCCATGCCAAGTAATGACAGCTATAGAAACTATTAATGTCAACTATTAACCTGCAATTAGCAAAAATGAAATACTTAAAACACGGACAGGAAGAGTGTATAACAAGTACAGATTCTGTCTTTATTCTCAGTATTTACAATGCTTTCAAATAATCATGTCAATAGGAATTTTAAATATCACCCTAAAATGCAATCTGAAAACAAACATGTGACACTTTAATGCATAACTAAATTTAACAGCTTCAATGTATTCCTTGAAATAAAGTTGACTGGGCCCAAGAGTGTGTGAACAACAGTGTTCCAAAGCCCTCAGACTGAGGTGGGAATGAGACCCCTGACATCTGCTGTGAACCCAAACATCACCATGAAATAGGAATAGAAAGTCCAACTCAAGCGTCTCTTAAGATATTGTTACAGCTGAACAATAATGACAGTTTACACCTTCACTATTTCACTAAGGTTTCAAATTTATCATTACAGATTGGCAAGAGGGCACTTCATTATTTTGAAAGTTTCACCATTTTGGCCAACAAAGCAAACTTTTCCTTAAAATTGTATTATATCCAGGGTAAAGAAAATGTCTTCTTCTGCCAAGAAAAATACAAATCACCATAAACTTTACAGATTAAAAATTGGGGATGAGGTCATTTGAGAATATATTCACACCTGCAGTTAGTAAGCAAGTAATCTGGCGTTAGAAGCCATGTGTATTGCAATATTACAGATCATTCCGCATACAGATGCTCACAAGTTAGTTTCTAGGGTCCAGGGATTACTCTCACAGATTCTGGTCATTAAATTCTCACATCAGCCCACAAACATGCTCTCTTCTGTTCACTATTACATGAGAATCAGCAGCATGGACATGAATTTTCATTTAATTTCAGACTACTTAAACTTCAACTCTGATACCTTTTATACTGCAATGATATGTCTATGGTATATTTTTATCATGTTGTAATTATGTCAGCACTCCTATGAAATTAAATTGGGAAAGAGTACTCATTCTTTTCAAAGATTATCCTTTTTAAAATCCCTTTTAAAGAACACCCCAAAGACATTTTTCAATGTTTTGTAAAAGTAAGATTGAAGGACCAGCAAGATGGTTGAATTGCTAAAACACTTGCCACCAAGCCCGATGATCTAAGTTTGATTCTGAAATCCAATAAGGCAGAAGTAGAGAATTGACACCTGCAATTTGTCCTCTGAATTACAGTTTAGAACATGGGTATGTGTGCAGGGACATGGGTATCCATCAGTGGGGGTACACACACACTCACACACACAAGTATTCATATGAAATAAAGACATAAACATAATTTAAAAATTTAAAGAATAAGACGGAAAATAAACTGTATCTCATTTTTGACTTCTTAAAGAAATATGCTAATATGCACCGAAAGAACAAATTCTATGAGGCTGAGAGTGTCTGTTCATATCTGGAATTAAATTATTCACTTCTCCCAATAAACAAATTTCACATTTTTCAAGTATCACTAACAAAAATAACAGCAATAGTAAGTGTTATTCTGCCCAGTAAATGCCATGAATGAGTTGTCACTGATAACTTTGTAATATGGAAAATCCATGGGGTAGCTCACGTACAGAGGTAAACCCATGTGCTTACACAGCTCAAAATTAATCAGATAAAGATTACAATCATTATGGGGGAAGAAAGTACTATGTAGTGGTGAGGAAATGACAAATGTTAACACACACATGATGGTCTTCATCATCTGATAACTGAAGCAGCATTCACTGTTTACTGTTTTTATTTAAGTTACTGTATTTGTTTGTAGTCTTCAATTCCCACCCCAATTTGTTTATTGTGCAGTGGGGACCTAGAAAAGTTATTACATTCCTCAAGGTCAGGCAAAAAGTCATATTGTTCTCAGGAAAGGGGCTTATATATTACTACAGCCCAGCTAGGTCCTATTGCTTCCTGCAGTGAATGGGTCCGTGTGGAATGAAAGAATGCTCTTAAGCAAATTCCAATTATGGTTTATTAACTTCACACGTAGCATTTATCTTGCAGTTTCCAAAAATAGTGGAACCAATTAAACTGTCTGTTTAGCAAGAAGGGTTTTTTTTTTTACTTTTAATTTTTCTTCAGATAAAGTCATTAAAAAAGATAAATGGAACCATACAGATATGAGGAAATGGGGGAGGGGAGTCATCACTCTTCAGCTTCCACTCATCTTCTTTTGGAGCCAAGGCAAATCCTTTTATGTCTCCTAGCTGATAGTCTAATGTCCTCAGTCAAGCAAACATGCCCATTCTAGGCTGATGGATAGTAGTGAAATTAGTTACTTAGGACTGTAGCTAATTTGAAATAAAAGCCCAACAAATTCTAGTGTTCTATCTGCTGTCAAAACAAGATTAAACAATTGTACGAAGAAAAATAGTAGGTTTGTAAGAGGAGGCTTAAGGACAGTATTTTACTTTACACTTAAAAACGCCATCTATAATTTCCAATCAGAGTGATAAAAGGGAGTCTTCAGTTTATGAAAATACCAGAGGAACAAAATTTTGAGATTGTCATGTACTAATACTTCTCTGAGGAAACTCATGCCCAAATGAATGGCCACATAGGGTTGGAATCAGAAATTCCACATTGGATATCTATGTTTTTAAAAAAGAGGTTGAGAAATACTTGCTCTGGAAACCAATATAACAAAAAATAGAATTCTGTACTCTCTATTTAGCTGCAATATCAATCTCCACAAACCACATATGGCCTAAAGAATAAGAGAGACATGAACAAATGGAACAAATGGTCTATCTCCTGCCAGCTTCTTTGGAAAGGAATTGTATTATAAAGGAAAAAACACCTAAGAATGAATAACATAGAAAGGTTTGCCTTGCATACATGCCAGTTGTCTATCTGCAGCCTCCTGGCACTTCATCTAGTTCCTTTACAACTACCCTGCAGAACTGTGAACTAGAGATTACGTTTTCTCCCTCTAGATTTCCAACTTAAAATCTCTCTGGATTCTGTCTTTGTTATAGCTTCCATGTTGGTGTGCCTATCATCACACACAAACTTGTCCAGCAAGAGCAGTGGGAATGCCAGAACATGCATTCATGCTATATAATCTGCTACTTCATTCTGTCAAATGGGCATGGTAATTATTTGATCCTTTAGGTGATAACAACTACCTTTGAGTACTACAATTTTTATATCTTATTAAATTCAGCATTCTAAAATCTTCAAAACTGAATTATTTCAGTATAGCTGATGAAACCTGAATGCTTGCGTAGGCCTTTAATGACCCCTTGTGCATGACCAAGGTTTTCACTTTTAATTAAAAAAAATCATGAGTGTGTTTCTTGTGAGGGATTATGCATGTGCATACAAGTTTCTATGAAGGTTAGATGAGGATGTTGTCCCCAAGAGCCAGACTTACAGGTAGTTGTGAACCACCTAATGTATGTACCGAGAACAAAACTGGGTCCTCTGTGAGAAAAATATATACTCTCAACTTTCAAATCATATATTTTATTTAAACCTGAGAAGGTGCTGCAGATTCTTATAAATTTTAGGGAATTTTGTTATACAATCAATACCTGTCAAAATGCTAGCTTTTATGAAAAGGAAACAAAACAGGATAATACTGTAAGTCCACATTGTGAGCATCTCACCCTCCCAATCAGTACAGCACAGCAAAGTAGAATTCTCACCCACATACAGACTTGAGATGCAAGAATCTGCTGTGAGGTCTAACTCCTTTATAAGAAGGACTACATAAATCCAGAATTAAGTTTCTTTTCTTTTCTAAGAGTCTTTTCTACTCTTAAATACCTCCATTATTAGGCAGATGAGTAAACTTAGGCTTAGGGATTTTAGTAGACATATTCAAAATCACCTAGCTATGTAGCAGTGTCAAAGAATATGAAGACTCTAGATAATTCATTAGTGGCTCTTTATTAAATTTCCCTAGGTACGCTGTATAAAACTTCTTTCCAGGAGGTCTTTATTATTTTTTTATTAATTGCCCTTCCACTCCTGCAGACTACATTTTGAAATGGATACAGAGTTTATGTTACTGACTTGAGTGAGTACCCATGATGAGTCAAGGACCATTAAAAATTCCACGATTTTCAGATTAGAGAAAGGGTAACTCTACTGAGTTGCCCATGCCAGCCTGGAACATACTATCCCACCTAATGCCACATCCTGATCTTGTCACCCAGAAAGTTTTATAAAGTGTTCTTTAATATGACCCCACCCTTATCCACACTTTTCTAGGGGTATATGTGGATCTCATAATTCAGAAGACACTCTTTACAAACTGTGTTAAGGAAATAACATTTTTAGTAATTTGAAAAGCAAGTAAGAAAACAAACAAACCAATTACAAGTAAATCATAAAAAATAGCTCTTTACCAACAAAGGAAAAAATATCATTGGAAGTATAATCTCAGAATAATGAATATACGTTGATAGTAACTTTAAAAATCATGCTAGAATTTTGAGACTCTTCTAACACTTTAGGAACTAAAGAGTTGTCTATAATTTCATTGCAGCTATATAAAATAAACAATTATATTTGTCAATGCAGACCAACATAATTCCTGTGATTAAGACCTAACAATGAGTTTTATAACTCAGATATAATCACTTGCTGCAAAACATTCTGTTACTGGTATACTAAATTTTCATTGCTGGTAGGAAAATCAGGCACCCACTTGGTTCCATTCCATGCCAAAAGCATTAGATTCAGAAATGATTGACAGAAATATGTTCTTTTTCTATCATAACCTGTGATGCTTAGTGATGACTGTAATATATTTTAAAGATCATCTACTTGAAATTTTTTTCTGTATAGGAGAACAGAAGAAAATCCCAAGTTCAATGGCCCACCATATGCTGTTTCCCCCACGCATAGTCTCCATTAGCCATGGAAGCTTATGCAGAGTTGAAATATCTTAATTTCATACTTACATAATCTAAAATTTAGCTGGTAATAAATCATGCAAAAGGCCAAGAATGAAATAAAAATATTTAAATGGTGACCTAAATAATAATTGCAAAAGTAATTTGTTAATGGCTACTGACACGTTTAAGAAACCTTGTAAGTTCTTTCAAAACTGTGGCCCCAATTAAAATGTTACACACAATAACAGATATTTGAGAAGATGTTAGAAATCCCAAATTGACTGTATACACAGAGTTGTGTCTGACATATTGCCTTTAAGTTTCAAATTTAGAAAATCGATTTATAACATTAATTGAATCTTTACTTGGGAAAATAACAAATGCTTATCATAATCAAAATATAATTAAAAACAAATGGTCTTGCACAGTATCTTTATATCATAGTTTACAAAATGTCATTCCTGCAATGAGAAATATGTTTTTTAAGTAACCATCAAACATATTTGTTAAAACTTAATTACACAGATATGGAAATGTGTGTTTTGATGCAGTGTTAAGACTAATTCCCACTTTGATGACTACTCTATCATCCAAATTTCAGATTTAAATAAAAAAGAAATACACGAACTTTTACTTTTATCTGAGTTGAGATGAAACTCTTCCAGTAAAGAATATTAGATAATAATTTGATTAAGATAGGGTTGAAAGTTCTTATGCAAATTTAAAGGCTCTCACTGTATAGAGAAAAATAGTCTGAAATATATCATTTTATGCATCACTTAGGTGACAGAGATGTTTGAGTTTACAAGTGACATCATTCAAAACAGAAAAAGTAATCAGGTATAGTGGCACATGCCTTTAATCCCAGCACTTGGAAGACAAAAGTAGGTAAATCTCTATGAACTGGAGGCCACCTTTGTCTACAGAGTGAGTTCCAGGAGAGCCAGAGCTACATACTGAGACCTTGTTTCAAGAAACCAAGGACATTAGCAAAAACAAAACAAACAAAATCCAGTAAAAAAACATTCAACTGAACACTAGTTAACGCTTCTCCCATATTAAAAGAGAACAGACACAATCTCAAAGGTTATATTTCTGTCTTGCTCTGTATAAATTGTCCTAAAACAGCTGAATTCTTTGAGTACCATACATAGAAAGCTGGATATGTAGATAAAGACTTATTTGAGAATAAGTGACTCACTGTCCCTCTTTCTATAAATTTCTTAAGTGGGAAGGTGACATCAAAGTGGTGCAAATCTATGTTTGATGGTGGTTTTCAGCAGAAAGAGAGGAGTGTCATATATTTTAGAATAACAGAGTCAAACACAACTTTGCTTGGCAGTGTTATTATTTCTGTAGTTTAGTTTCCTGTACGAATGATGAGAAATAAAAATGATGCATTCATGAGACAAACTGATACAGCTATCAAAAGAAGATGCAGGCAATCATTATTTTAATTTTTTTCTGTACATAATGGACACAGATCTTGGATTTTCCCCTGTAATTCCTTTTGTTAATAATTTGGTATTGACTTTACATTTAATTCTGACACTGTCACTCCCAAGTTCTCTGGTGTTGTAAAATGGGATATTATATCTGTGGAAACTAGAAAACTTATAGAAGCCCTTTTTGTACCAACAGTGGGATGTTCTGTTAGTAAAATGATGATCTAACCAAACAGAAACAGAATAGACTCCCATTTGTGGGGTTTATTTCTGATCAAAATTCTAGTGAAATTTGTTACCCCATAAATATCCACAAATATAAGATTTGACCCAATATTCAATCATCTATAAAGCAGATATATAAATGCCATAGCACACACATAAATCATGTAGGGCCTGAAAAACAGGCTACTATAAAAATTTTTATTTCAGATGATTCAGTATCATGGCATTCTACAAAAGCTCCTCTTGTCATCATTCTAATTCCAATTTTTCACTACAGCAAACATAAAAGTGAACAAAGAAGTACCTCTTCTTTCATAAAATAGAGGAACAATGTTTAAATATCACCTTTGAAGATCTCTCTGAAAAGTATAGGTCCACTCCTCTCCACCCCCAAACAAGGGTTACAATGATCAAAGCACACTATATACATGTGCAGAAATGTGAGAATGAAAGACATAATTATGTTCAATGAAAATACATTAATGATGTTTTCAAAGACCTTATAAACACTTCATTTTGCCATTAGAGTATTCATTGTATTACCTTCAGATGTGGAGTGTAATTTTATTTTTTACCTTATTGTTGATACAAAATCAGGATTTATTTACTAGGTGCTGCATGTTTCTTTGTGTGATGTCTGCCTTCTTCATAGTCTGCTGTTTGGATACAGTTGGCAAAAGACTCCAAATTCTACAGCACTTTTTATGTGTAGCTACATTTGATGCCCTCCTTACATACTATCCATAAAGTCTGCTTAAATGCAAACCACTACTGAAAATCTGTACTCTATATTGGAATTTGGGAGAAGTAGAAGAATTTCATTCCTGTAATAGCAAGTTAAATTTTCTTTGAAAAATCATTTTCCATTAAAACAATTTATTCTAAGTCAATATATTTATAAATGAACTCTTTCATAGAGGTTCAATAACAAAAATAAATTTAGTTATTTGAGAAAATATATCTCTTGAAAGATGTTCTTACAGTAGAAGATAACAATGTCTCTTATGATTGTAATATACAAGGTCCAGGAAAGGACAGCATTTAGATTATCTGTCACATTGTACGTACTGAGATACACGTAGAGTTCTGCTTGCATTAGATCAATTTACTCTCTTTTGTTAGAGGTTTTGGATGCTGTCTGATATGAGGTTGGATATGAACAAGATCTATCTCTCCAAATCCAACAGAACTTAAAATAGTGTGGCTGTGCTTTGGTGACACAAATAGAGGGAATAGTCCCTAGACACAGCAATAGTCTGCAGTAGAGAAATTAGGTGTCAACAGTGAAATACCAAGCTATCCTTGGAGACCCTAAAAAGTCCAGTGGGCCATGAAAAGCGAACTGTGCTGGTAAGTGCCAGCTTTATCTTGTCTTTAAGGGTAAATGACCCATCTCAAATCCTAAAGAGTGGAGAATGTAGCCAGACTGGGAAGGCTTGCCAGGGATCAGTTACCATTACATCTTTCTGAAGAGAGGTCACTTTTACACCCAGTGTCCTTAAGAAGTAGAATGGTGATTTAGTCATACACCCTAGCCACTCATGGATTTAAAAGCAATTACTTTTAAATCTCACTTCTGTCATTCAGCACCTCTGTAACTATGGGTGTGTTCCCTATCCCCATTGAGCTTTGTGTGTCAGATAAGAACCAACATTCGTATTTGCTAGTTGGCTGTGAGACACAAATGACATCGTCAGATAGTAGAGTGTCACAGTCAGTAGAACCAGTGGTACAGTTCATGCTTTTCCTTAACATCACCCCTGTCTTTAGTGAACAGCATAGGGGGATAAGTGACATTCCAGAGATAAAGGAAACTAGTTTATTGTTTTTTACATACTAATTAAAACAAATTATGTTTACTTGTAATTACTTCTCACAGTTTAAACAGCACAGCAAAATGAAAAGAGACCTATCAAGCCACATAGCACCAGTGTGCAGAGAACCTCAACTGACTGTATCAGAGCCTATGCACTTGGCATCATAAACTCCTCAAATAATATAAGATTATCCAAATCTGAGTGACGTAGACTGTGTTTTAAATGTTTTCCCATGATAACCATATTACTGTGGCATGATGAACTTGAGAGACTTTATTGGAAAAGTTATGGATCATAAGTTAGACTCAACTGTACATACTATGCATACTGATCATTTAAATTGAATCTAAACAGTTCAGCATATTTCTGATAAATGCACAGTTATGTGCCTTTTCTCTGAGAATTTACTTGCACAGAAATGAGTCTCTTGTTAATACTAATAAAAGAGATCTGAAAGCTGGAGCAATATTTTCCACAATGGCAATTGGCTATTGTACCTATGCAGTGAAGGGCCAGGCTTGGGTATATGGTTTCTGTAGAGTAGACTCAGAAATGCTTTGGTCTCCTTCACCCAGATGAGCCCATTTGTGACTCTTAATTTGTAATATTAAAAACAGGTGTAATTCAGGGGCTTCCATAAGTAACAGTGGATAACAAGGAACATAAAACACATGCCTAAAAAGTAATTCAAGATTCCAGCTCACATCAGCAATCCATCATTAAGGGATTTTATTTCTCCCCCAATTCCTGCTATAAAAATGGTGTACCTAGATAGATGATTAGATTACAGCAGATGTTAACATTTTTTATTACTCACATGTAGAAAGAGAATTCATACTTGTCAAGGATTTTCTAGTTAGTAATGTGGGGTTGAAGCTTCACCTGATGAATATCGCGTACTCCCTTTATGGGGGAAGAATAAAAGTAAAGAAAACAATGCTCATTCTCTAAGGAAGTTTTTCTTTAGCTCAATTCTTCCAGATTGAAACTTTTCACTCATCTCTGATAAGAAGCAAGCCTCTCCAAGAAAGAACATTTCTCTGAGTCAGCAATTAAGTCTGACAAACAACAATGAACATGAAAAATGAGCAGCAAGTGCCCGAAGCAGTTCGGGCTCCATTATCCTCTGGTGAAGGATCATCTCCCCATAAGTTGCTACAGACTCATCTTCCTCCCTACTTCATATTTCAGCGAGATTCAAACTACAGGGCCCTGTTATTACCAACAGAGGAAGTGTTCTGGATTTACACTTGGTTTGCTCCTATGAAATGAAGCTCTTTGATCGTCAGAAAACCGAGAAAGGCACAAAACAGCTAACACATTTGTGAAGTGTAAATAAAATAAGTGTGGCATGTATAAAAAAAGTGTCTTTTAAGATTCAAAAACACAAACCTACACATTTATGGCAGAAAACAGTTTGTGGTTTGAACTTCAGACAATCACTTGAGGTGATACTGTTGATCAAATGTGGTCTAACATGTGCAACCCAGAAAGTTCTGGTTCAGCCATTTGCCATCTTTGTAAGTTTGGACTGGTTCCTCTTATTTCCATGCCAGTTTTGCATATGGAGATAAAAACAACACAAGAATCATGCATGGCTGACATACTTATGAAAGGGTTTAACATGGTACTTGTTACATGGTCCATGTTAGCTACTGAAACTGTAGTAATGCATTCGTAGATATAATTATTATCTGTGACAGTAATACCAAGAGAATGAATCAATATTCTCTTTTCTGTGTCCTGAGAAAATGGTCTATAGATGATGATCTGAAAAGTGGTAAATTATTATACAGTTTATGTTGCCCCAATCTGCACTGCATGGAAAAGTTTTACCTTATGATACAGATAAAGGAAAGAAAGCATCAAATATCCTCTCCAGTGATAAAACTAGTACGTGCTATGCTTTAGGTGATAGAGACATTCTAGGGTCCAATGTAATCATCTCTTAACTTCAGAACCCTATGATATGCATCCCTGTATGGAGGAGTTTATCTGTTTACAACGCCTGTGCATGTGTGAAAAATTGGTCTATTAACTGGCTTTGAATGTTATTGCATCTGTTTCTTGGGGATCCACTGCTTTTGTAGCTATATAACTTGTCCCTATCGCTTTCTTACAACAATTGTCTTCTTCACAACCTATTAATCTCTCACATCTGGTAAGCTGAGTAAGTCTCAAGTATACTATAAAGCTCTACATGAGCAATAGTATCAGAAATTGCCAGGAATAATAATTTCTGGGTACAGAGAATAGATAAAACAGCAACTAATGAATACAGTAGAATCATACTACCAGAAGAAAATTAACTTTATTCTTTAGAGTAGTAATACATTTCTTCCTGTATTATATCATCCTATTATTTCTGTGACACAGTATCAGTGCTTTGATTTGGCTATCTCTTTTTGAGTTGTAGTTAACACACACACACACACACACACACACACACACACACACACACACTATAAGACTTTGAACACAACCTTACTGGTTGCCCATCTATGCAGATAAGGTCTTGAGCCATCAGAGCTTAGGAACATATCTCTTGTGAACATTAAATAAAATACCCATGAAACGCTATTTGCTGGAAGGCAACCACAGCACTGAGTGTGGGTAGCAACTGCAGTTTATTTTAAGAGTGTAAAGTTCATGAGTTACATAATCTTTGATTGATGAATTTCAAAAACAAGTGGGATTAAAATTAAAGGATTCAGGGCTGGAGAGATGGCTCAGAGGTTAAGAGCACTGATTGCTCTTACAGAGGTCCTGAGTTCAATTCCCAGCAACCATATGGTGGCTCACAACCATCTATAATGAGATCTAGTGTCCTCTTCTGGCCTGTAGACAGACATGCAGGAAAAACACTGTATACTTAATAAAATAAATAAATAAAATCTTAAAAAACATAAAGGAATCCTCTATAAGCCAAACCCAAGACAAAGAAGTAGACATTTACATTTCTAGAACTCAGTAGATTATTTTAAAGAACACTTCTTCAGTAGTGTTAGGAAACTGACATTGTCTTTGTTGGTGCTTTACAGAGACATTTATTTTTAGTTATATCACTCCAGCCCAATGAACTGTGGCTGTCTGCGGTGTATTCAGGAAGAGAGAGAGAAAGAGAGAGAGAAAAAAATACTCTTTTCCATTAGTTCTAAAAATATCACTGACATGTCAGGGTCATCATCTCTATGTTAAGAACTATGGTGAGTTAGAGATGAACTCATGTCTTCCACACTCAGCACCTTCAGTGCAAAGGGAAATTTTCAAAAGACTTTTTATGGTTTTCAAGTTAAACACACACCCCAAATTCAAAATCTAAAAGCAAGCATACTTACAATGAAGGTATAGCTGGAAAACTGCTAGGTGATAGCTTGCATCTCAACTCTTCTTAGGAAATGAAAGGGAGGTTTTAGGGTGATGACATCTTATAAAAATCTATAATAAATGCACAATGCTATGCATTGCAGACAGAAGGTTTATATATTATGGAGGCATACATATACTGGATAGTAATTCTTGGAGAACTACAGTGCTGCTGCTCCCAGGCTAAATTTGACTCAAGATTTTTCATCATGAGATGGAGTTTCTTCAATATATTCAATTTTGACAGGAAAGTACCTAGATCCATGGCTCCTTCCAACTGAAATATTTATACAGAAGAAGGGGGACAGAGCTACGAACTTGTTCTATTTTTGTCTCATTTACTGATGTGACAAACTCAAGGTGTTTGCATTTTGTCATGTTTATCTGTATGAGGAAATATAGAATGCTATGTTTTCAGGGTGTGTGTGTATGGCAGTTTACATGGCAGATGGGAAAGAAAGTTTGCTATCTACTGGAATAGGGTGACCACTCTTAAACAAGTCTTGATGAATAACTAGAAAGATTGGAATACTTGTGTGTTGGTGCTGAGAATGCAATGTGGTGTAAGTATTATGGAAAAGAAGATTACAATTGCTCAAGAAACATATAATTACCATTTGGTTCAGTATTTCACTTCTAGATAATATTATCTTTAAGAACAAAAAGTAGATCTCAAAGAGAATTTTTGTGTAGTAATTTTCATTTAAAAAAGCCAAAAATAAAAGGAAATCCAAGTATTTACCAGCATACCACTGGGTAATCCACATAATAAAATACTATCAATCACTCAAAAGGAAAGGGATGCTGACCTGAGGTTTGGATAAATCTTGAAGATATAATGCTCAGTGATACAAGCCAGATATAAAAATATGGATATTTGTAATTTAACATATGAAAAACCTAGAGCAGTAATAGTTATAAAAAAAGAGAGGGCATGATAAAGTTGACTGGGGCAATGAGGACAGAGAATTAGGGAACTATGGTCAAAGGATACAGGACACCAGTTTTCCAAGATGAGTATTTTGGAGGAGGATCATATTGATGATAACACAGTGAGCATGTAACCAGCACTGCATGATAAACTTCCAGATAGTTGAAATATAGTAAAGTTCCTACTGTTTTACACAAATATTAATATACTAGTAATTTTTAGTTCAAAGGGCATTTAATACATGATAGAAGATTATGAAAATAAAGTGCTTGCCTTCCAATACTGGTTTAAGCTTTCACCCACAGTAGGCTACTTGGGACAATTACTAAAACTAATTGCAAATGCCTTTTCTTCATGTATAAGTCAAGTTTCAGAGCATTTGCTTCATGGATTTATTGTAAAGATAAAATGGTGGGTGAAGTGCAGTGCTCAGGAGAACACCTAGCCGATAACAACCAGATTATATTGCTCTTACTGTTATTATGATTATTAGTTCTTGACCAATGATAAAATCCTGCTGAGAAATCCCCAATTACACTTGTCAACTTTATCATTTTAGATGAAGTACAGAAATCCTTTAATTTGGCAGTTTTGAAGACATTTTCAGTCATGACCAAAATGTTAGTCGCTTTCATCATATAGGAGAATAATGGATTATTTATCATTTTATTTTTTTACAGTGATAAAAACATTTTACAAAGTAATTTAAAAGGCTATAAATATAAAAAGGTCATAGCAGAGGACCTTTAAGACTGAACTAATGAAGTTTGTCAGTCAAACATCATCCAGAAAATGCTATAGGATCTGCAAGTATAGCAAGCTGCAAAAAATAATAGTCTGCTTTTCAATGATTGGGTTTAAAAATACATGTCCACCCAGGGCACATATATGTTTTGTAAATATTTTGCCTAAAAGTTCTTTGAGAAGTGGGAACTTTTGCAATGGTGGAAGGACTACAAAGTTCTAAACCAAGTGCTTATTTGCTTAACAGAAAGAGAAAGAAAAGTTGGCATGTATTTTGTTACTGTACTTGGTATGAAGTAGGTTGTTTTCTAAGTCACTGAAGACTGGGCTCTTTTAAATAGCTCTCAACCATTTTGCACAAGTCTGGGGAGGCACAGAACAGCCTTCCAGCATAGGAGGCTAATAAACTCGAATTATGTAAATCTTACTCTCACCTTCACCTATGCAACACTGCTTTGTACCATTTAGAGGAATCGGCATGCTGCTACCTGGATCATTTGCTGAAGGAACTGAAGCTCTCAATTTCCTTTGAAGTGGTAGTGATATCAAAGCTGACAGAAGAGAGCCTTTCAAGATGGCTAGGAGGCTAAGGAGGAAAGAAGTCATCAAAATAAGTTTTACATTTTTGCCTAAGGTAAGGAAGGTCTTTGAGAAGCAGCCATCTGCTTTAAATCATAAGTGGAAATGACAGAGAGGGTGGAGGCAGCCTCCTTCTTGTGCTTTGCCGTAGTGACATCACGCTCCTTGGGAGCAGCCTCAGTCGACCACAGTATCCCTGAGAAACTCGGCGTGACTTATGAATGTGGATATTCCAATACTGGAGAACACATACCTTTAATATTATCTGCATGAATCTGATGAACAGATGGCATAAACGAAAATCAGCTTACCACAAATAATTATATGAAATGAAAATTAGATGGATGAAACCTAAAATGCGATGCTTTTTATATTAAGTCAAAATTAGAAATAGATAAGCTCATTTATGTAACTAATAAGTTGAAAGCAGAACATCCATCTTGTGCGGAAAGAAATACTCTGAAATGGAAATTAATATCCCAGTGTACAAACCCTTTGAAGCACACTTGCCTCTAACTAGCCCACTTTTGCTCTGAAATGGATGTTTTACTAACACACACAGTAAAAACTTTTGAAATTAAGTCAGGGGGATCAGGAAGCAGAGTCACATCTGTGTGTGTATCGACAGTGATAAGAAATGGATTTAATAGTAGTCGTAGACAGGGAAATTAATTGAGGTTGGACTTAGTCCATTTCTATCAGCACTTATTAGTTACCTATTGTGTACAAATTTTTGTTATAGAATGAAACAGAGAAGGCAGTATTTACTTACACGGTTAGATTAAATGAATTAAAGTACTAAACCCCATTATTCTTCAGAATGTTTGCCACTTTTTGAGTTCCTCATCTGATTAAAATGTGAATAATCATCAGGCCTAGGGTCTTCTTTTCTGAACCCATATCCCATTACACACTGCCAATGAGATTTTAGATTTGCCAACAGAGAGAACACTTCGGCCTCTCTGCACCCAGGAGTTGGGGTAGCAACTCCTCCAGAAGCTAGCCTCCCAAATTTAGGACATGATGGCATAATTGAAAGTAACCCACAAAAAAATAATAGAGTCACTTGAAGTTCATTCAAAATACATGATTTATTTGCTCTTTTTAACCCCCAAAGGACAGTAAATTGGTGCCCTTTCATCATTTTACAACCATAGACATTCTAGATGATTTCAGGGGAATCTGTGAAATTGATTTGTAGTAAGTGCTTGTTTGGAGGTCAAGGTGCAGCTAAGAGCAGTTTGGTGTCTTTAGATAAAAGGTCATGACTGTTGCATACAAATACTCTTGAAAACTATAATCACCCTTGAATGATCTCTTGGGTCAATGATAACTTAAAAGCTATATAAACCCAGAGAGATTTGGGGAAGCAGGGAACAGCCTTTAAAAGCAAGAGACACATGAACTTGAATTATCAATGATAACTGGGACAGAAGATCCAGTTAACTTCCTTATCAAATAAAATTAATGTACTGACAAATTAAAAGCAACAGTGAATTACATGCATTTCATATCTAGCAGAGACATCACTTGAAAAAAATAACAAGAAGATGGATAATGAAATGTTTTATTGTAATGTTCCCAGGAGGTACATTAGAAAAATATACACATGCATCAGCACCCAGAGGGCAAGTTAAGCCTATGACTTTTAGAAATGAATCATTTCAAAATGTAGCCCTTTTTTAGGAAATTTGATGTTTTTTGGATTGATTTGAGGCACCTGTCATAAGTTCTGAATCAAACTCAAATTATCTATTGTGCATTTCATGTTAGACTACTTAGAAATTCCTTTCTTTCAGTCTTTACCCAGGGGGTAAGACATTCTGTGTAAGAGAATATGTTTTTGGTCTCTCAAAAGAAATAATTTAAAATCAGTGGGTCTATACTATTGGAAGAAGCACATGAAGATAGGAAAAACAGATACAGTTTGAAGTCAGAATGATCAGAAAGTAACCTACAGTTCTTTAGTGATCATGTGTTACCATTGCACACAATCTGTTGGCCAATAGACTTGTGTTTTGAGGAGAAATAATGAAACCTGGTGTATACATTAGCTCACTACTCAGTCCCATATTTCTTTGGAGAGCATTCTGGATTTCTTCAAAGAAATTATCCTTTACTAACTCAGTATGCCATCATGGATACTAGCTTCCTGCTTGACTCACCAGTGTCACAGTGATTCACAAATGATTAGTTCCTGTAGCCACGTCAGTGGGAACATCAGCGCAGTGTCTAGAACTAAAATACAACCTAATGGTATCAGTCAAAACTCTCAAGGAAGCCAAAGGAAAAGAGCATCAATATGTGCTTGAATGAGAGAAAGATGTGGCAGGTCAAGAAGAGGGGAGGAAAGGAAGCAGGGGGCTGCAGCAATGACTCTTTCCAAGTACTAAAGTTCTGTTTCCAGCATTCATATTTGGTGTCTCCCACCCTATGTAATTCCAGATCCACCCAATAATCCCTTCTAGTCTCTGTGAGTACATACTTATGTAACACACACACACACACACACACACACACACACTCACTTGAACAAAAAATTAATCTTTAAAAAAGAAGGAAGGATGTGAGGAAGGAAGGAAAGAAGGAAGAAAGAAAATAAATGAGTAAGGAAAGAAAGGGGAAGGATGGAGTGGAGAATTGATTCCAGTGACGTTGTTCTCCAAACTCTCTGTTGAGCCAAGTCCGAAGTTATCCATTTTCATGTCTGGATCTTTATAAGTATATAAGCCAACGAATTCCCTGTCACATCTCTGCTGTTCTGACCTGCAGTCTACTTTATTTGAAACAGTAAGTGTCCTGGGTACTATAGTTACACAAAATAGAGGACAATTAGATGCTTGTTGGAAAGATAAAAGTATCCTGTCCATCCCCTCTTCCCAGCTTTCTAAGAACAAATTCTGTTTTTACTTTGTGGAGAACTGATTCAAGGGCATTGCACTGACTCCTCAGCCATTTTGTTAATATACCTTTCTTGGTGATCCCCTGTGACCCTGTAATACGATTATAGACATTGATGATTTATAAGAAGTGAAAATTCAATTGGAATGATTCAAAGTGACTTTGATAAACTGCAATCTAGGGGACGTGTGTATTCTTGAAATACACATTTTCATTGATTACCTATGTCCCTAAGCAGTGAAAAGATGGCAAATTATAAAGCTTAAAACCGTTTCAGACAGGGATGTAGGAAGGCTTTAAAACATATTAATAATTGGTTGGAGCATGACTCAACTACCGAGCATTCTAAGATGAGGCACATTACCTACAAACCAAAAGAGCCGTTTCTCTTTTGAAATTTACACAGGAGAAAATTAAATGCTTAGTTGTGTGGACAGCTTAACTGGAGATTGATGTTTTTACATTGGTTCAATTTATACATCATAACTTCAGTCCCTAAATTATCTGATGCTAAATTAAGAGAGGGCATGGACTCTTGGGGTTGCTTTCTCTTGCTGCTATATCAACTGCATGAGATTGAAAGAGAGAGATACATTGTGCTTCAAAGTGACTCACATTTCTTAGAAATGAAGAAAACTAAGTAATGGGAAGATTCTATGTTATACCCAAGAGTTAATGACAGAGTCGCACAAAACTTGCTTTTACTTGGATAATGGGACTCAGAGGTGTTCATAATGCAGTGTTGTATCACTCAGAGGAAAAGATGTGCCCATTTTTTCAAATGATAATGACTGGGCATGCTTACCATGTCTTCTTTCAATTAGAAAGGATGGCCAATAGGTGTGTTTTCTAAAGCAAAAGAACTGAGCTATTTCAAGAAAGTAAGTGCATTAGAAAGATGACTTTTGAGGTTATATATGAACTAGAAAACTTTTAAAATACTATTTTAAAAATCACTTAGCCTGCTGTTCCTAGCTTTTGTTTGGTCAGGCACACAGGAAATAGAATCATGCAAAGCTGTTACAAAATACTATCACACGGTCTTGGTGCTGTTTCGAAATCCTCATTCCTCTTCCCTTATGTTCCTTGTTTCTTCCTTAATCTGTGGAAGGCTATCTCCATGTTCACCTTCCCATTTAGCTCCTCACTCTGCTAGTTAACTCTATTTACACTTTTTGGAGTGACCAGTCATGACAAGAACTTATTATCTGAGAATTCCATTTTAAAAACCATCCAAAAAGGTGTAGGGACCATGCACTGATGTCCCAACAGGCACCTGAAGTCCATTTGGAGTGAAGGGTGGGCTTAGCTCTCCTTTTCTATTCTCCAATGTCACATATGCAGCAGTTTTTATGGCTGCAGTAGAAAACATCAGTGTCTCTGTTTTCATGTTCTTCTTAGTCAAAGAATATCTCTATCACCCTAGGAGGCCTATGGATTTTCTCAAGCATAATAAAAGAATTACTTGGGCATTGATTTGTTTATGATTCTGAAAAACTATTTGAAGAAACCTGTATTACCTCACACCTGTTACAGATGGCAGAGAAGACATTATGGCGTCTTCTCCTTGGAAACTTCTGGTCTAGTCATTCAAAGCAACATATTTATATAGCCTCAGCTTTCAGAAAATATTAGAAGAATTAAACACATAACTTACATGAACTTGTACTTTTCCACTTCAATCAGATTATTAAATAAAACAAGACACAGTAACATTATTATTCACCTTCCAAAAAGGATACAGGCAAGGCATTGTAATCTGGTGTAATCACTTTTTAGGCCTAACAAAATCCACACCTCCTCACCAAAGCTTTTGAGGAGAATTACATTGTCTGTGTCTTCAAAAACATGTGGCTGCTAAACACAAGGCAAGCACCTTTGAGACAGGAAACGTTGTTGAGAGACCCCAGCTAATTTTGAAGAGTCAATAGAAAAAGCATGGCAGGACAAGTACCTGGAATCAAATTATTCTTTCCAGAATCTTTCATTTCAATTGAGAATTCATAATTTCCTTGACTAATCTCTACACAGATGGAATAAATACAAAGGATTGTATAAATCGTGTCCTGAAAGCTGGCAACCCAGGCAGGGGGACAGGAAGACAAAGACCCTTTGCCCTGTGCCTCTTACTCCTATCCTGGCACCACAGTATCTAGTCGTATAAGGCTGTAATTGAAACCACATAGTGTGTGCAGAGGCCTCATTACAGGGTCCTCCTGAGTAATCTCACGTCTGAGTCCTGTGGGGTGCCCCTGACAATTCTGGGGTCAAGATATCATTGATTCCATATGAGAAATGACACATCAACTTACCTCCTCAGGGAAAACAAAACTTGTTTAAATGTGGTGTGTGCAGGTAAATACCTCTGCTACCAAGAACATGTTTATTATTTTATTGACATCCTCCATAGAAGAGGAAATGCATTTTATGGAACCATTCAGTGACTCTTTTTAGGATATAAAGGTAAAACTTGTAACAATGCTTAAAAAATGATTTTTACAATAAAAACAGGAGGCTGTGTAATCTTAAGAAATATTACATTAACAACAGATATCAACACATTTAAGACTCGGGAGTAGTGAAATATGATATGATATTAATAGCAATATCCCAGAGGGAAATATCCTTAGTTTTTGACTACTAAGTCATACCACCTGGTAAGGTATTGAGCACAGAATCGAAGTTGTGAGCATTAAACTGAGTTAGTAACAACTGAAAATAAGGGTAACATTGATACCTTACAATCTGGCTTGACCTGAATCTTCCTGGGATCCAGTATTATTTGGCCTCATTAATGCATTCTCTTTCTTACACTCTCCCCATGTGTTATTTTCTTAAGACTATACGAGACAGAAGAATCTACGGACCTCCAAATGCAGGCACCCACACGTGGAAAAGCTAAACAATATGTTTACAGTTCTAATGATCTTGTTTCCTATATCCACCCATCATGGATTCAAAGGACTGTTGCTGAAGCATCAAAGAAGCACACAAGTGCTTGGGATAACTGACACGGGAAATTAGATAAAGCCCTTGCTCTCGTGGAACTTCTATTCTTACCGAGGACAGGACATTCACAGACACACAGACAAAGACAGCACATTCTGAAAAAACTCAGCAATAAGAAAAGCATGGTTGCATGTGATAAGGGCTGCATAAGAAGGTGAGGGGGACCCATGTAGACTGTCTGCTCAGCAGCTCTCACACCACGGTTCTGAAAATTCCAGGAAGAGGGAGAAATCAAGTACAAAAGTTCCTGAACTAACATGAATATGCAGTGCTCAGACTGCTTTTGCCATCCTCACTCCTTTCCCTCCCTCCCCTTCCCTTCGTCATTCCCTCACCCATCCATTCATCCACTTACCAACTCTATGGCAAATATATATATGTAAGTATATATGTATGAAGCTAACATGTTACTTATCTTCTTAAAATGCCATTCTGGTTCTATCCAGTTTACACTTGAACTTTAGAAGATACAACACTACGAAAGAATAGGATTTCATTAAGTCAATCAGTCCACTTGTCTGTCTGCCTATCTATTCACCTACAGGTTGTGAGCCATATATCAGCCGTAACTGGAGCCAGACTCAGCTGTCACAACAACGCTATAGACAACCTTCCCTCCTGCTTGAGGCACAATGTCTACAGGGGGCCTTGAGCCACAACACCTTGGAGCCTGGTAGTCACTCCCCACTTTCATCCCTTACTCACTATAAATCCTTGTTACCTAAGTGTGTTAGAATCTTCAGTGCTGGGATGTTAGATGGGATCCTCTCATTAACTCACCAGTGCTTCAATTGATTGCTGTGTGAACACCATGCTCCATTTCCCCTCATCCTCAGTACTACTGCTAAGTACTCTGGGAAAATTACTTAGCAAATAACACAACTATCTGCACACACAGCACAACTCCCTGCATTCTTCAGCTTCTCATGGTTCACAGCTATACTGGCCATGTTATATTACAAGTTGAGGAAACAATTATGAAGTTTGGAATTTTCCAATATCCAAGATTTTAATAGTCAACCCTTAAAATATAAATACAACATTATGTACATAATTAGTCACGAATATAATTTCTTTCAAAATAATTAGGCTACATAGGAAAGAGAAGTGTCCTTACAAGCTGCAGGTTCATGTTTTTCCATTGTATTTTTGCATTGTTCTGTTCCCCTCACAAGAACTTGTTTTAGTAAATCTTCTTATAATCATCCTTCAGCTGCCATGGAAACTCATGCGCAAGTTTACCACCATGCATTATAAAGTGATATTATCGAAATTAAGGAATTCTCGTTTCTATTTATTTAAGCATGTAAACTTTCCTGGAATGTTTCTACAAAACCAGTTTCTTTGATAATAAATGCTTTTAATTTTTGTTCTAACGTGGTATGTATTGCTCCCTGGTGCTATGTGTTGGCTGACAGCATCAGCTTTTGCACGTCCCTAATCAAATTTTATCTAACAAAAAGCTGAACTAAGCTTATTTGTTTTCCTATTTATAGCAGCATGAGCTTACATAACATATGAGAAAGCAAGATTTTAAAAAAACTGGATTCACATCTCAAAATGCATCTATTATGTTTAGTTTAAATAAAAGCTATGTTCTCTCATTAAACAAGAATATTAAAAACAATTGGAGACAGACAGAAGCTTATTGCTTATTTTCCAACCAGTATAATCACTGTGTTCAGTCACAATAAACCAGAACAGCATGCGGAAATGTATTGCTCATGGGGAAAATTTTCTTCCACCACCCGCCCCATTTGCACAATTACCCTGGCACTAAGTCGCCTCTCACATACATGGTGTCTCTGGTCACACTAGTAAAGTAATGAGTCATTACAATGCAGCCAGTGAGGGCAGGGGTGGGGGGCACGCCATTGTGCTGCATATAAGCAGCGATTTCGCTGTATCAATAATTCTGACTGCCACTGGGAACCGCTGTAGCTGAAACAGATGTTTCATGTTGATAAGTACGGACTGGGAGAGGACTTTTCATCCCAGTGTTCATTTTTCTCTATTTCCACTTCCCATACCTGGCAGCAGCTCCTCCAGTACAGCTGTCTCTTGCAAGCCAATCTGTTCAATTCAGGCTCCTAGGTCTCATTTCATAAATCAAACTCAGCCCCGGACAAGTCCACGATCTCAGAGTACCCTTGCTGCTTTCCTCGGTGGAAACGCCTCTGTCGCCGTAAGAGATGCTGGGCCAATTGTGCTTAAATTAGTGCGCTGTCACAATTCATTAAGAAAGACAGCATGGGTAGGGGATCTTTTCTTGGTATCTAATATTAACTGTTTGCTAGAGAGAGGCACATAGTAGCATTTGTACAAGGCCTTCTCCTTCAAATGAAGCTTTTGGGAGAGAGCCCAGAATTTCCAAGGGGAAACAGCTACATGAGAACTGAGTAGGGTCAGAGTTACCCTTTCCTATTTGTAAAGAACTTCCAGCTCACTTTGACTGCAAAGGAAACTTTACTGACTGAGTCTCAGTTAAGTTGTTGGCTGAATTCCGAGTTGTAATAACCTGGTGGTGTCACAAGAAGCAAGAAAAAAATTTAAATTCTTGGGGGTAGAGTTAAAAAAAATTTAGACACGTAAATATCCCTGTAATGCCATCAGAATTAGTCTGGAGGTATTCTAACATAGTAGAATACAGTATAATTTACATGTATTTCAAAGTTGCTTACATATATGCCACAGTGTAATAAATGATAAAACTCTCAGTCATTAAGGATTTTCTAATCCTTACATTTTCCTATTAGTTGCTGATAGATAGATAGATAGACAGCTAGACAAACAGACAGATGGATGACAGAGATAAATGTTGAAATCTAGATTCTGCCTATGAAAGAAAATAACATTTTGTTTATTATTCCTCTCATTTAGGTGCTTTCATCTCCCCTTACTGCATAACTTTCCCATGTTTGAAGATTTTCATAATGAATGTTAAGGGGAAAAAAGTCCATGTGAACTGATTCACGCAAAATGAAAGTGTGTTTCTGTCCCCTTGAGTCACTAGTAATGCGCTGCAGTGTCTCACTTCCAAGTTAAACATTTAGAACTATGTAAGAAATCTGTACAGTTCAATTGATTCATTTGTATATACACAACTTTAAATAATTATCTTTCCATAGTGGATGGTAAAGTGATTTCATCATGCCAGACAGAGAAAACAAGCCAACAAGACATTATATTTTACACGTACATGTCTTTCTGGGTTTGAAGGGGACCAGCAGGGAATTATGACTCTACTAAGAATGTTTTCTGACTAGACTGGATGAATCTAATTCTTCAATGGTTAAAAAATAAATTGGGCAGCTGTCTAGTATCTTTTCACCCAAGATGAAATGCAAAACAAAGATTTTTATAAATATGTATCTAAATATTTTTATAAATGTTGTGTGTTCCAATTCAACTTTTTAAAAAAAAATTAGAAATAATCATTTTGATCAACGAGTGATTACACAAAAACATGTATCTGCTACTGTGCAGTAGCAGCTGCCCTTCCATCTCCCAGACTGTCACCAATGCAGCAGCTGAAGGTCTACCCAACCCCAGGGAAGATTAAACATGTCACCACAGCATTGTGATTTACCATGACACCATTTAGCCATGGCAATTATCATGGACATAGCACCAAGAAGAAACCAGGCCAGGCTGAACAGACTGTGGTCAAGAGTCCTAAAATGAAATGGCTACACTCCATTTTTCTTTCTGCTCCATTTGTGGTCTCCAGGCGAGAGGTAGTTTGGGCAGCCCCACCATGGAGTGAGCCTCATCCCAGCCAACACCCTGTGTCTTCCAGATCAGAAAACTTCAATGAGGGTTGAGAAATCCCTGGACTGGAGACTCTGAAGAGCTAGGCCACTTCTGGTTCTGCCATACCTGAGTCTGATGCTTCTGCATATGTAATATGGCCTCTCAGATATTTCCATATGCAACATAGGTACAGTGCCATGGTAAATGACCTTGCATGATTATCAAAAGGACAACATATGTGCATGGGGCTTATCCAAAGCAGCTTTAGCTCTTTGTCTCCATGTTCTCGTATGTCTTTCTGGGATAGAATTGCTGCATTTTTGAAATTACTCCAACTTTTGAACAATATCAGCAATGACAATACAATTTTATTCATCTTTAATTAGCCTACCCAAAGGTAGGACAAAAGCCCAATATATAATATATAACAATGTAACATATATAATATATACTGATATTAATATGTAGTATCTTAAGATTGAACAATGTTTGGCCTCTCATCTCTCCCTGAAAATAAGGACTTTAGACAATGCTGTTTTAAATACTGCTCTTACATTTTAAGTTAAGAAATGTGTGGGCATCAAAAGATACTTTTTACTGTTTCCTCTATCAACACTATGTTTTCCATAGCTGCTATAAATTCAACCAGGCAATAATGATAGACAGCCAGACTTTCTAAGTGCATACTTAGTGCTCAATGATTCCCTTAGTCCTATACATAACATTATTTCAGCCATTTTTTCCAAATGGAGAAACTAAGGGCCAGGGCTCTAGAGCCTGTGGGTCTTTTGATAATCAGTGATAAGAAAATTGTTCACAAGTCATTTCCTGTATTGAGTTTGAACACAGTAATCTTGTGGCTATTTACCCTATGATCATGTTTTTATTGTAGTGACTAGATTTAATCATTGCCCACATGCTCATTTATCATAAGGTTAGTGAGTTTTACCCTGTGCCAAGCATTGAGACTGTATATTGGCAAAGATTCAATATTCCAATTTTACTTTCTGGTTAGTAGTAGAATTGCTTATTACTATGTTCACTACATAAAGTTACTGCAAATAATATAGTATGAGCAAGTAGAAGCTAGAGACTTGCAGCAATTTTGAAGAATACTCCTGTTTTATTTAATTTGGAGGTCAATAGCCCTGATTCTTCCTCTTCTTCATCTCTGTCTCTGTCTCTGTCTCTGTCTCTGTCTCTGTCTCTGTCTCTCTCTCTCTCTCTCTCTCTGTCTCCCCAAACACAGCACACCACACACACACACAGAGTTATTTTTGAACTAACAAAAATATTGAGACTCTCTTACCTAACACAATAATTCCAGTCACTGTGAGTTGGAGAAACCCAAATCACAATTATTAAACATTTATATGCCAATGATTATGTTAATATTTAATGCTATTTTAAGTAAGCCTTTTTGAACTTAATGAATTAACTTACAAGGCTGAAAAGACAGATGTTTTGAGTAATCTTATGACAGATTTCTTGCCACAAAATTAAACACTACACAATTCATAAACCGTAATTTAATTGTCTTTTTTATTTTCAAATTTAAAGAGTTGCTACTTAAAATGAGAATATTTTAAGTTAAGAAAGATATTACCTCAAAAATATATTAGAAAGTACGAAAAAAAAAACCCCAAAAATCTCACTTAAGTCAGGATTTCAAATCAAGTAAAATATTTTTCAGAGGTACTTATCCTATAATGCCATTTTAATTTTATTTTTAGATTAAAAATAATATACATGCTTTGTCTTTGTTTACTTATGTGTAGAGTGTGCATGCAGCACCAACAGGAGTCAGAGAAGTGCAACAAGATCCATATAACTAGAGTTACAGAACACCTGGAGCCACCACATCATGTTAGGAACTGGACTTCCATCCTCTACAAGAATAGCATGACACTTTCCCTCAGTTTTTAAATTTAAATTAGAAACAAACTTGTTTTACATGTCAATCAGAGTTCCCTCTCCTTCCCTTCCTCCCCTGCCCCCACTGGTCCCCTATCCCATCCCCTTTCTACTCCCCATGGTGGGTGAGGCCTTCCATGGGGGATCTTCAAAGTCTGTCATATCATTTGGAGCAGGGCCTAGACCCTCCCCCATGTGTCTAGGCTGAGAGAGTGTCCCTCTATGTGGAGTGGGCTACCAAAGTCCATTCATGGACTAGGGATAAATACTGATCACCTACTAGAGGCCCCAAAGATTAACCAGACCTCCAAACTAACAGGGGGTCTGGAATAGTCCTATGCTGTTTTTGATCTTTTGCCATCTCCTTAGCCCACAAACCTTCTGCTAAGGGACTTGTTAAAGATTCTTTGGGTATGCTAATGAAATAAGAACCCAGAGTATCTACTCACTAAGTAGTTATCAAACTAGTAAAATGCAACCTGCTACAGATTTCAGACATAGAGGTTGGTAACTCCTTTTGAATAGGTTCTCAACATACAAATTTTAAGCATTATTTCAACATCTCAAGCTCTGTTCAAAATCTCAACTTTGCCTTTAAGAACATTATTGATACATAAGTAGAATTTTTTCTGGTAAATCCCCCCCCCCCCACACACAAGCAAACTGGTTTTGATTTGGTGTCAACCACTGCTTATCAAGAATCACTAAATCCACATGGAACCCAGCCATCATTTCATAGTGACTCACTTTCTTGGGTTTCATGACTCATTATTTCAAAGACTAGAACAGATGGAGAAATTGTCCTCACTACTCAGAAGACCTTTCTACAGAAGAAGCAGCTGTATCATCCACCAGGTCCTTCTTGAAACAAATAGTCAATTGTCAAAGGCCATCCATCAGCTTGGCCTTTTGTGCAATTTCTAACTCATGCACACAGAGAAACTTCATGTTTAGCCTAGAAAGGATAACATTTAACAATTCATTCCTATATAAGCCAACGGACAGTGCTAGGGCAGTGACACCTGAATAATCCCAATTATTCCTGTATCTTCATAACTGACCCATGACAAGTTCTACAGAGATGCTTACAGAAATCGCAGATTTCCTACACTAATCAGGCTACAGGTGAGAACGCTCACTGAGCATCTGAACACATTGTGTGAATTTTCTTCTACCCTGTCTCATTATCCTAAGAAGAGCCAAACAATGAAAAAATAGCGATATCGTTCAATCTGTATCATAGATTCTCTATAAAACTTTAAAAGAAACATAACACATTCAATTTAGAGATTTAAATAAAAATAGAAGGGAACATTTTAACTAAAAGAATATGAAATTTATTTCTAGTTACTAATCTAAGATAGCCACTCATACATACATATATATATATATATATATTTGTCTTTCTATTGTAAATACACCTATCAATAGCAATTCACTAAATAGGTTTCATTTATTTAATATAATATAATGCTATAAATGGTTAAAAAGTTATATATCTCTGTGACATGACAAAATTTAGAATAGAGGATTCGGTGAGGATACAAGTCAGAAAATGTCAAGGCAACAATGAAGAGACTGGATTTGTACATACAGAGTTTTCAGAGCACAGGAAAATGCTTAACTATACCCTTCTTCAAAAGACCATCAAGTTTCCTTTCTTTTTCGATGGAACTAAAAATTTTAAAGTCAAAACCTAAGGCTTAAAAGATGTACTCAAGGAGATAGACAGGCACATGTCAGAGAAGACTTCAGATTCTAGGTAAAGTCAGCCAGTGATGGGACAGCTGTGGCCCTTCCCCAGAGCTCTGGCAGTCTTTCAGGAGGAAATAATCTGACACTCTTCCACTGTCTTAAACCAGTCCTGTGAGGAGTATCACAGAAACTGTTTTATAGATGGGAAAAAGAAAATGATTTGGAGGAAAAGAGCTGAAAAATATGTTCATTAGAAGTATCTTACACTGTTCACCCACACAGCATGTGACAGGTAAAGATAATACTCTTCTAATTTCTACCCAAGAGTAAGGGTTAAGCCCATGCCACAGGGCCACACATAACAGCAAGTATCTGCAGATCAAGATAAGAGCAACTTTTCAATTGATTTCTTCATTAGAATATGATAAAGGGGGTATTTCTGGGGTTCGATGGATAAAGAAGCAAAAGAATACCTAAATAAACCCAAATTACATTTAATAAAGCACACACTGAGAACATGTGCAGGGTTGTCTGATGAGTAACTTCCAAAGGTTCCATCCGTAGATCTGGGTAGCAATGTCCTTAAAAAACAAAGAAGTGAAGGAATCCAAATGACAGGAAATTATTATCAGTTTTGGTTGGCATCGAGACAGGCAAATGCTAGCAGCAAAAAAGTGTAATTCCTTAGAATATTACATCATTTCTACTAAAAGTGGAGTTTTACCTTTTAGCATATAGTCAGTATCATGGCAAAACCTGTCTATATGTAGACTAGGAAAAAAGTTAAAATTCAGGTAAATGTTAGATTAATACCTATGAAACACAAAGGACATTTTACCATCCACGAGTAAGAGCAGCCCTGGAGACATTCTATGTGTAAGTGAAAATGTAAGAATTCCCAAAGCATCTTCATCCCCATTACCTGTAGGAGTAGGGCAAGAAATGACATCTCTTTGGTCATTAGCTTGCTGGTAGGCTAGGAAGGGTTATCAAAAAGTAGTTGGGAAAAATCCATATGCTGGTCAGGGAAAGCTAACTGGAGTCCTGCTTGTGATCATGACTAATTGTAAATAACCAGTGAAATACAACCCAGCAATGCTGCTGCTCTAGTGAGCCACACACTGCTGGCTCATCTGGACTTCTGGCATGATACCTAAGTACACTGCTGACAGAAGACAAAGATGAAAAGGATGTCTGTGGAGGAAAGATGTAGAGTCTAAAAAGCAGAGTAAGAGAAGGCAAGATGGGAGGGAATGAAGATGTAGCTGTTGGGACTGGACTCCATAACTCTGATTTTGTTTGGTTGCAGTTTTCTATAATGGTCTCCATTTGTTGCAAAGAGAAGTGAACTTAATGGGAGTGAGACCTATGCTTATCTGTATAGGGATATTTATAATATGGTTGGGAATTCTTCTGGTTTAGTAAAGTGACTGTTGTAAGCTCTCCAAGATTCAAGACTTTACTAGCCCTGAGTAGTTGGCTAGGTTTCCAGTATTGCAGGATATTTCTTTCTTGTTGAGTGGCTCTGAAATTCAATCAGAGAGCTATTAGTTACTTCCAAGATTCATGTGCCACTACTGCACATTAAGGGTTATTGTGCCAATCTTGTTGATTTTTGGAGTTCAAAGGCATTACAGCTGGGTATGGCTATTGGTGCTTACCTCTTTTGGAGCCTTCATGGTTCCTTCTGGTACCATAAAAGCTAGTCCTAAGGGAAGAGACTTTCAGTTTTGGGCCAACTGTCCTGTATCCACAGTGCATGTTATTTTTAGCAATAGGGACTTACATTACACCTTTGGAGGTCAACCAAGAGGAAAAACAATAGCCTACAATATTTTGAGAGTTTCTTGGTTAACCTTGACCAACAAATTAAAAGAAGGAGTCTCATACCTTGTGTTGCGATTTGTTAGATAAGGTATAGGTCTTGGAGGAACACTGTTACCCTATACAGTGAAAAGTCATTATAATGTTGGTAAGAAATATTCTAGAAACATTTTAGTTATTAGTAATCACAGATATCATACAGATGTCTCTTTCAGATATAAATGCTAAATATGTGTTGAGACACACACATTTTGCTCCAGAACTCACAAATTCTATGGCATTCTTTTTTTAATCCTTGGGAATGGGTCACAAACTTTTTCTATGGGGGAGTTGGGAAGCCATTTCCAGGGGCTGGAGGGAAAATGACACAAGTAATGTTTGCCATGCCTCCATTAAAATCATTGTTCCAGTTTTATATTTCACTCAGTATTGAAACTTATCTTGGGAAACTCATTGTATTATGGAAATGCTATTAAATAACAGAAAACCATTTATTCTCATTAAATTGTTATAAGTAGAATGATCTCAATATATTATTGAAGAGACATAAAATTATGGCCATGTTATCTATAGTTATCTCATTAAAGCAGGATCCAGTTATAACCTATAAAGGGTTGGACAGACAATTTTAAAATAAAATCTATTTGCTACAAATAAATTATGTCTGAAAACATCAGACAGTAGACACTGGGTGAAGGTTCATGCCACTGTGTATATCAGGGCATTTTTTTTCTAGCTGTAAGAAATGGTCAAAGGCATAAATGCAATCACCTTATGCTTGCAAACTATAACCAAATTTCAGTTGGCAGTAATGAATTACAGAAAAAGAGCCCTATCTTTTAAATATAGCCTCAGTAATGGTGGAAAATATTTTACTTTCCAAGAAAAAATACAGTTACTATCTCAAAGCTGATAGATAAGTTCATGTAACACCTCTGAATTTATTCTTTACTCAGTCTAATGATAGGGGGGCTAGGGAAAGAAAGAGCATATTATAATTACTTCTATACACTAAAACTTTTGTACATATCTATACGTTCCTTATTCATACATAATTAGTTAATCCAATCACAGATGTTAGGAACTTGGTATTTATTACTATTATCGTCATCCTCATTACTAATTCCGGATTTCAGAGGAAGCAACCATTCTAGCTATGATGCCAGGCTTCTACCATCACAAGAAGCAGAGAAAAGAGGTAATTTTGGATGTGATGTCTGACACTGATTCACAACTTAGCAGGAAGCCTCCAATCATTCACATTTCTTAACCATGAGAATAGGCTAGTTATCTATCTCCACAAAGCACACACCATCTTTTCCAGGTCTTACCACCAAGAGAAGAGAATTTCCTGACTTATTAGCAGTTATTCACCTTTGCAAAATTATCTACAAATGTTATTTTACTAAGGATTCCTTAAATTCGACCCTAATAATCTATCCTGATGCTCTCTACCACCTTTGAAAAGCTCCAGGCTCACTCTCTCACATGGTCCATGGGTCATCCTATGACTGTTGTTTTCAGACTGCACTACACTGAAGCATGGCAATGCTTATCCAGACTTTACTGAATGAGCTAGTCACATGTTTGCTCACCCACAGAGCTGCTACTTCATAGGCAAGTTATTCACTCTGTATGTTTATTAAATTTTTAAAACAATCTTTCCTCATTTTACATACTAATCCCAGTTGCTAGTCCCTCCCCCTCCTCCTGTTCTTCTCACCTTCCCTCCACCCCATTCCACCATCTACTCCTCAGAGAGGGTAAGGCTTCCGATGGGTAGTCAATGAAGTCTGGCACATCACTTTGAGGCAGGACCAAGGCCCTCCCTCCTGTATCTAGGCTGAGCAAGCATGTTTGTAAAGAATGTATGGAACCCACTCACAAAAAGACAAGCATGAACCTTCATCCAGTGACTGATGGAAGCAGAGATAGATACCAACAGCTAAAAACTGAACTGAACTCCTGGAACCCAGGGACAGAGATGGAGGAGTGATGAGCAAAGGGGTCAAGACCATGCTGGTAAAACCCGCAAAGACAGCTGACCGGACAAGGGGGAGCTCTTGAACCCCAGACTGATGGCTGAGAGGCCAACAAGAGACTGATCCAGACTCCATGAATGTAGTAGTGTCAGTGAGGAGGCCTCAGCAATCTCTGTGATCTTGAGTAGTAAACCAGTGTTTACCATGGCATGCAAATAAACTTTGGGAGCTCATTCCACATGGAGGGATGCTCTCTCAGCCTGGACACATGGGGAAGGGCCTAGGTCCTGCCCTGGATGAAATGACAGACTCTGGAGATCCCCCCAGGGAGGGCCACACTCTCCCTGGGGAATGATGTGGGGATTGGGTGGGGTGTTGGGGAGAGCTGGTGGAGGGTTAAGGGAGGAGGGGTGGAAGAGAGATCTGGGATTGACATGTGAAGCATACGTGTTTCTAATTTGAATAAAACATTATTGAGGAAAAAAATACCAGAGTTCAAGAACTGAGCTCAGCCTAAAAAAAAACGTATGTATGGTACGCTAGATTTGGAAGCTAGAGTGGTCACAGGAAGGGATAACCAATGGTCTGGGAGATGAAAAAGACCATAAACAAGAGAAAAAGATGAACAACTTGAGGATTCATGCACAGTAGGTATCATGGTTCTCGTGAAACTGAATTTGGAATAATAAAGACACATTACAAACAATTATAAATATCAGGAATAGAGAGGTAGGCTAAATTTTATTTGGAAGAATATCGCTTGCTGTATTTTCCCATCAAATATTAAGTAAATAAATATTAGTAAATGGCACATATGAAGACAGTGTTAGGAGAAATGAATTCTCTGTTGCAATTCTGAAGGCATAAATATATTCAAAGGCCAGAGTATAGTACAGCCCAGATTTATTGATTGTATTTTTTCCTGCTCCCCATAAAAACACTGTTAAAGATGTACATCAAAAAAAATTTAAGAATTATTTTAAGTAAATTGGTGCGAGATCAATATATGAGTTACACAATTCATGTAGGTTAATGTGCCTTCATATTCAGGCTCTAGAAAGTTCTTTTCAGGCAAGTAGTTCTAGCTACTGTTTTGCTCTTTTTCGGGACAATGGGGTAATGTAGTCATGTGGTATAATTAGTTAGTCTTTAAATAATCAAAATGTAGATGTATTGTTTCTTTTTCCACAGAGGGAAGAAACTCATTGGATGAGAATTAAAATGTAATATCATTGTGTGAGTAAATGTTACCAATATTAACAGATATATTATTTGGTTACGGCATTTCATCAAATACTTGCAGAATCTTCAATTCAGGTAAAAGTCAAGAAACTCAAGCTTAATACTGTGCTGCTAATTTTTAAATAAATTTTAGTTGTGGCTCTCTGCTTCTCCCTGTTATAGCTGCATCTCTTTGTACAGTGCCAGCCTTGTTCCTGAGACACAAGGGTGAATGTCAGAGTGAATGGATTTGACCATATTGGACACCTGGTTACCAGGGCTGCCTTCAGTTCTGGCAAAGTGGGGACCCCTCAATTGACCTCAGCTACATGGTCTACATATTTCAGTATGACTCTACCCATGGCAAGTTCAAAGGCACAGTCAAGGCTGAGAATGGGAAGCTTGTCATCAACAGGAAGGCTGTCACCATCTTCTAGGAAAGAGATCCTGCCAACATCAAATGGGGTGATGCTGGTTCCAAGTATGTTGTGGCATCTTCACCACCATGGAGAAGGATGGGGACCGCTTGAAGGGAAGGGCCAAGAGTGTCATCATCTTTGCCCCTTCTGCTGATGCCCCCATGCTTGTGATGGATGTGAACCATGACAAGTATGACAATTTCCTCAAGATTGTCAGCTATGCTTCCTGTACCACCAACTGCTTAACCCTCCTTGTCAAGGTCATCCATGACAACTTTGGCATTGTGCAGGTACTCACGATCCCAGGTCATGCCATCACTGCCACCCAGAAGACTGTGGATGACCCCTCCGGGATGCTGTGGCATGATGGTATGGAGCTGCTCAGAACACCATCCCTGTATCCACTGGTGCTGCCAAGGCTGTGGGCAAGGTCATCCCAGAGCTGAACGGGAAGCTCACTGGCATGACCTTCTGTGTTCCTACCCCTCAATGTGTCTGTTGTGCATCTCACAAGTCACCGGGAGAAAGCTGCCAAGAATGAAGACATCAAGAAGGTGGTGAAGCAGGCATCTGAGGGTCCACTGAAGGACATCCTGGACCAGGTTGTCTGCTTCAACTTCAACAATGACTCCCAGTCTTCCACCTTTGATGTTGGGGATGGCATTACTCTTAATGACAACTTTGTAAATCTCATTTCCTGGTATGACAATGGTATGACAATGATTTGGACACAATAACAGGGTGTTGGACCTCATGGCCTACATGGCCTCCAAGGAGTAAGGAACCCATCCTGGACCATCCACACCCAGCAAAAACACCCAGCAAGAACAAGAGAGAGGCCCTGGCTGCTGAGCAGTCCCTGTCCAACAACCCCACACTCATCATCTCCCTCAGTTTCCATCTCAGACCCTCAGAATAGAATAAGGAGGGGCTTAGGGAGCCCTACTCTCTTGAATACCATCAATAAAATTCACTGCACCCACGAAAATTTTTAGTTGGACCTTTCTAATCGTTGTATGATGCTTACAAGTTGGAAAATCAAAGTACAATTCACTTTTGAGATTAAATCAGAAATAGGAAATTACTAGCTATTTAATAATAACTTGGCTTTGGTATTTTGAGGCTAAAATACTAATGAAAAATAAACCTAGCAGTTTAGAAATATCTCAATGTATTATTAAATTGTTTGATATATTAATGCATTAACTTTAAATACTTTTCATTTTAATAAGTTTATGTGAAGATGGTTTAAAATGTGTCAAAGGTAAAATTCCCATCAGCTTAATTAAAACTGAACTCCATGTTAAATATTTAAATAAAGAGATAACTGGATACTATGACAAATAATTCATACATTGCATCAAGTTGATAACTTAGTAATAAGATGTTTTCATTAAAATTTGCTTCAGTATTTCATGGGTGGTTCAACAATTTTCACTAAATGTACTTTTTTTGCAAATATACAAGCCAAAGGATTTCTTTATAACATATAACATTCAATTATGATTGTGTCAAAATATTATGTAAATTTTGGATTCTTTTCAACAGGTTTTCACATTAGAAGATAAACTAAATGTAGATACATAAAGACTACATATTTTCTAGAAAGACATCAGTTGTGTAAATGCCACATTTCCCTGTGTTAAGATATTAATTTTGATTGGAATTTAACTAAAAGAAAACAAATGAATTGATGTTAAAAAATATGTTGCTTGTGTTGTTCTTACAAGCTTACAATTAAAAGGTCAAAACATTTTAAAAGAGAAGCCAAGAATAAATGTGGAGAAAGAGCCATGCATGATAACAGAAACAAATTCAATAAACCCAGCCTTTGCCTCAACTTGTCACTGTCACCCTTATCATGTCTCAGTTGTGAGGTTTGTTTGAACGTCTTAGATGTCTGTTTGCTTCACAACAGCACCTAACAGTACACTGTGGAGAAAATCCAGTGCAGTTTTAAACTCTTGGCTACAGTATCCACATGGAGTGCAAACCTCACAATCTCAGACATGACCACAATATTTACTCTGTTTAAAGACTGATTTGAATCCAGTCAGTGTCTTACAAATTCACTTTGAGAACAAAAATGCATGTGTTACCTGCTGATGTTAATAAGTTTTATTAAGATATGAATAGATAAAAATCATATGTACATTTTTGAAAACCTAATCAGGCTTATTACCAAAATCAAAGATGTGAAATGACAATGGAGAACAAAAGAAAAAAGAAATTTAATAATCCAATAAACAGAAATATGATAATTTAATAACAATCCAAGACAGTAAATCCTTGGATTTCTTTTAACATGTTAGTATTCATTTTTATTTATTTAATCTTTGACACTTACTAGAGATTAGTATTATCCTTAGGTTCTTAAAACAACAGAGTGCACAAGTTATACTCCCTCTCCCCTTCTTGACATTTGCTTAACATCGAATTGGAAGTTCTGCCTTCTTTTACAAATAATTCACAGATGTGTGGAGGAAATGAGAGAGGAAGGGAACATTTGAATTTTAACTGGAATAGAAATAAAAAATGCTTTCTTCTTATGGGAAGCAGCACCAATAATTATTCAATGAATTTGGAAATCAACTCCAGCAGAGAAGTATATGAGATTCCTGCTGATTATGGTCATCTGAGAAATAATGATTTATTGCTGTTTGGTATATGCTTACTTATGTGAATACAATTTTGCACCGTGGAATCAAAATAAAATAAGCATTCCAACAGCTCTCGAGGTTTCTTCAAAGAGACGAGGAGAAACAAATTGGACATTAATGAGTGTGTTTAGCAGAGCTGATTCCTTCTCTGACTGTGAAGAGTGCAACAAACAGAGGGAAAGCCCACAGAGAAGCCACCTTAACCAGCTTTTACATTCAGGTATGACGAAGAAATGGTAAAATCTGTGTCTCTGGAAAGGATACTTTAGAGAGACATTTGAAATAATTGCATGTTTGTCACTGACTCGTCCTGAGAAGCTCAAAAACTAGTAATACCAGCTTAAATACTAGCTCATGTTAATGAAAGAATATTTTTTGTGAACATAAACCACTCAGTGTACTTTCTTAAATTTCAAAGGAAGTCAGTGGTGACCAATGAGGAGCTGAGAAAGGGAATTAATTTATTTCCAGTTGAGGTTCTCTTATGTCATAATTTAACGTCTATATACTCTCTTCTATTAGCCATCATTTTCAAATGCAGATATCCACTAACAATTCCTGTTTACATAAAGTATTGAAATGAGTTTTTATGCAATGCAAACATAACCCAGAGTGATAACGTAAATGTAACCTAGTAATAATCAAAGAAGTAATTCATTCTTACGATGTAGTCGTGAAATTATTATTTTCAGGTCTTCTATCGGAACAAAAAATTTTACTTCTAAAAAATGGTAAGTAGTAGGCAAGTAGATTCAATTTTGCCCCATTTTAACTTTGATAATCATATCTAGGCCCATAAGCAGCTCTGTGCTGGGATAGAGGTGGGTAGGAATGTACACACGTCAATTTCAAGAGGGAACAGTAGCCTTGGATGGGAAGAGGTAAATTTGGTAACAGCAGCTAAAATACCTAAAGGAGCCTTTCTTTATAAACCTCTTCTCAATTTTGGCTTGTCAAGATATCATATCATTCAAGTAATTTTATTCCAGACCTATGTAAGGTTTTGAAATGTTTCTCTCCACAATTCACCCAACTCTTGAAATATGTTTTGATCTCAGGCTTAGCACTCCAAGGTATTTTTTGTCCTTTGCCATTAAGTTAAATATGGGGAACCATCCTGAACTAGTTCATAATTCTCTTCTAAAAATACCTTCATTTTTCACAGGCTGGTATTAAGCAATAAAATAAGGTGTATCATTTGCCTCTGAATGTAATGGCTCAGATAAAAAGAAATTAGTAATTGTCTTAATGATCTGCAATCTAAATGTTATGCCCTCTCTATGAAAATTTCACAGTAATATTATGGCTATACTAACAATAAAGTTTCCTAGTTCATTTACTTTATATCTAAAGGTTTAACTCAATTTTTTATATGAAAGGTTAGGTTTGCAAACTGTCAAATTAAACAGAGGACAAAAATACACCTAGGTATTTGGATATTGTTTCTGTGCCATGCATTCAATTATATATTCTGAATCATTAAAATCTGAGAAACTTTCAGTTTCTGTGAAATGGTTGTCTTGAGAGGACACACAGAATGCATACAATGGGCACGATAATTTAATTCTACTTGCTATTGTATAAACTCTTTAAGTACTCTTCACTGAATAGTGTGGTAGTGACTGTATGCCTCTGAGATTGGTAGATAAAACAAAGTGAGTTTGGATTAGCAATGGTGTCATTAGAAGGAACTTTTTGAGAGCTGTCACATTTGCTTTTAACAGGTATGTTACTAATGGGAGAATGTCCATCTTTAAAAACCCCTAAAGCCCAAATGTGCATGGGGATGCTGTTTGCTTGTTTTGATTTTGCTGTGAGAGCAGCCCCATGGGGCCACTTAATAGGCTGTACCACCTCACACTCTCCCTGGTTATTCTACTTGTGATGGCACCTCCAGCTGAGAAGAGCTAAAATTAACAGACAGTAAACTAGAACCCCCGCTATCTCAGAGGTCCAAATGCCAGGAGGCTCAGAGAAAATTGTCAAAATAAAAAAAATTTAGATATGAGGGGAGAAGAAGGAAGCACAGAATATTGAATGGTTTAGGTCAGGTAACCAAGGGGACATATAAAAAGACTTAAGTGAACACCTTCCCCTGGTGAATGTGTACTGTAAACAGAGATATTTCAGGTGATTATTTATTTAATATCTACTCTGTGAGTTATAATGACCACAATAATGCCCATTTTATAGATAAGAAAACAGTGAATGTGGATGGTAATAGGCAGTGTCATCATTCGTCTTGGCAGATTTCTAAAAAAATTACTACTAAAATGTAAATTACACTTTACATTTTATTTGACTACCTCTTTTATATTCCCTTCCAAGGGTGTGTCAAAGACATGGAATAGAAGTTCCTTATAAATCATGGCTTTTGCCTGTGTTGCCTGTGTTCTGTGTCATTCTGAGTTCCATCATTAGCCTCTATGGAGTACCCTTTCAGATCTATCCCATATCCATTCCTCTCAGGGCACATGGACTTTGCTCTTCTTCTGAAGTGTTCATGTGGCTAATTCCTTTTCAATAACCCTTATTATCTATCTTCAGAGAGAATTTTCTGGCCCTCTGGAAACCCTCTCCTCCTCTTGCTCATTCATTTTCTATTATGCAGTCTTTCTCACTAATAATTTTTGTTTTGTTCTTTCTCAGGAAAATTCTTCAACCATAAAATCAATCTGCAAGCATGGGGACAGTTTTCTTAGCAGGTATGTGTGCAGAATCGTAGCAGGGCTTGTCACACAGAGTGGGTGTCCAGTAAATAATTTGGGATGAATTCATTCAGCCCGTACAACAGTCTTTAGAATAACAGAGGAGGTGAACTTACAAATGAATTCTTGACTCAAACCGTAGGCTTGCTGCATGGAGAAGAACAATTAAAACAAACCCAGAGGCAAAATCATGACCACTTTTCTACATACTGACGCTAGACCCACATCCCTGCCAGAAGCTGTCTTAATGAGAGGCATTGATTTTGAAGGAGAAGATGACTGATTGCAAAGCAGGTAGAACTATGAAAAAGCTTTAAAGGGTATTTATATCATAGGATTTCCGTTCAAAAATTCCATTTATAGATTTGCTATGCATGAGAAAAAAGTCAGTGTGTATTTAAAATACTTTGTGGGATGCAAAAAGTGATGGGCTTAACCCTTTCAGAATGTAAGTAAAGGAGAAGTTTTTTTTCTTAATAGAGGGGGAATGCATTCTCAGTAAACTATGAGGGCCTTAGGGATCCCATTGAACAAAACATGAACACTCTTTTGACTGAGTCACTGTCCCCCATTGGGGAAAAGAAATATCCTCCCTGTGCAGATAGTCCAAGTTTGACTGCATAATTATTCAATGTGGATATCATTTTATTAAAAAATTAAGGACAAATAAATGTTTCCCCTCCCAACTGTTCATTGCTTTATGCTATAACAGGGCTATTCCATTTTGAGATATGACCAACTATTTCCTTCAAGCCTTCCACATAACACACCAGAAAAGCTGTCCAGAAAAATTCATCATTTTTCTTTTTTGCAAAGACAGGTGTGGAACTTGAAAATCTTTTTTCTCAACTGCAAAACTTATTTGAAGTGGTCGTGTGTGTGTGTGTGTGTATGCTGGGCAAAAGAAAATGAAGTAAACATCACATGTATCTAAATAAGCATTAGATAATTAAAAGAGAAGTCTCATTATTAACACATTAATGGAATGGTATTTTGTAAATTAAGAGCAACTAAATTAAACAATTTTACTAACCTTTCAAAATTTTCAAAACCAAAAAAAGTCTTGGACTCTGTTCTGCTTGGGATGTTCATAGGGTGCACTTATGTAATTAAGACTCACTACATTAGAAGATTCTGGGATCTGTTTCCTAATAACTACTTCAGTGAAGTCATAATACCAAGAGAAGGTCCTTAAAAATAAATGACCATGTATTCAAAAGGCACGCTTATCTCACATTCCTATATCATTTTGTCCATTGTAAGAAGAGAATATTTACTTAGAGAGGTGTACTAAGTGTAGCGTACAGTTTCATTCTTTTGGCTATTGGGGGCAGTACCACCCAACTCCCAAATAAATCATACATGGAGGCTTATTCTTAGTTATAAGTGACCAGCCTTAGCTTAGCTTGTTTCTAGCAAGCTTTTCTCATATTAAAGTAACCCACCTAAGCTTTTCCCTCTTTCTTACAGACCTTATTTTACTTCTTACTCAGTGGCTGACTGGCTGGCTGGGTGGCTAGCCCCTGATGTCCTCCTCTCCTTCTTCTCTGGTTGCCCTCTCCTCCTTGGTTCTCTTTTCTATTTATACTCTCTGCCTCCCAGTCCCACCTAATCCTTGCTCCTGCCTTGCTATTGGCCACTCATCTCTTGATTAGACCATCATGTGTTTTAGACAAGCACAGAAAGCACAGCTTCACCAAGTTAAAAAAGTGCAGCATAATCAAAAGACATACACCTTAAAGTAATATTCTACCACATTTAAGAGTCTTGCAAAAATTAATGGCAATAATAGAATAACAAAGAGAAAATTATTATGTGATGAAAAATAAGAGGACATCACTGTGCCACAGCAGACACTGAAAACAGGACTGTTGGCTCTCTCCTTTCTTTCTTCTTCCTTTGATTTTCTTTAGACATTTTCTCTCATCATTTCCTATCTTCCTTTCCTATCTTCTCTTTCTAATCATCTGTTTTCTTTTTCTCTCCTCTCTATCATTCCTCAAGTAGTATTCATTTACATTTTTTAAAAACAAAGTTGAACAGATGAAGACATTTTGACTGAATGACATTACAATCTCCCTTAAGTTTCTCCCAGTGTTCTGTCAGAAAACCACATCCCAAACATCTGTCCTTTTGAATTTTAGCACAGGATCTTGAAAGGACAAGTTCTTTATGTGACATATTCACAGTGAAAAAATCATCTTTGAGATGATCAATTATGTGTCTAAATAAATTCACAGCATATATTTTTTCAGAATCCCCCTTGCTGCCAACTCTCCATTTTTTTGACATTCTGTGAAAATCTCTTACCAGAAAAAAATGTAGGTATGACAAACAGAAAGCTCTAAGTGTCCTGACAATTAGGAGAGAGCAAATGGTAAAATGCCTGGCATCACCTAGGCATACCTTTAAATGGTTAAGGTACTGCGGAGGGGGAAGTTGGCTGGCTTGCCTCACTGTTACTGAAGGGTCTTCCTACTATCCACATTTTAATGAAGGCAGCTCTGTTCTGATGGGTCTTTAGTGCATGGCTGGGTTTTCAGGATATAATGGTATACTTGTACTTATTTTATTTCTGAACAAAAGCCACAAATTCTCAAATAAGGTAACAACATTCAAGGGTGGGGGCAAGAATGTCTTAAGCATCAAAAGCTGTTTGTGATAAAGAGAGCATCATACAGAAACTAAAGGACTGTTAGTATAGTGCCGGCACAGGCAGCACTCAGAGAGTTGTATTTGTTCAATACCACTAACCAAAATTTAATGAGCAAGGCCTTCCTAGGGCCTATTATATCTACCACTTAGACATGCAGGTCAAGAGTCAAGACACTTGTTAATCTCAGAACCTATGCTCCTACCAGCGTCCCTTTCTGCTTCTGTAAAGCCCAGCTCACGTGTTTCTTTTAGCTTATTGGGTTATTGCCTGGCTTGTTTTTATCAGTGAACAGAATTACAGTTTTACTCTGCTCTCATCTGTCTTGGGAGGAGCTAAGTGGTGTTTGGAAAGAACTCAGGGATGCTTGAAACTCTCTTATTTACATTTTCAACACTTGCAAATAAATTTCTGAAACTGTAATGCAGGTGCTGTAGCCAAACATATAAAGCCATCTATATTTTGCTTGGACATTAACATCAAATTGTACTGTGCAAAACCATGTGATAACTGTATTTCACTGGCAAATATTTATGGCATTTCTTATATACTTATAATAAAACAGTTTAAACCATCATTTCAAATAGATAGGCACTCAGGATTTCTTTCTGGATTGTGATAAGTCTTTTAGGAACCATTATAACCCTCAGAGCTGATAGTATGAGGCTAAAAAACTCCTAAACTGGCAAGAATTTTTGTCTACACTTATGGAATAATTTGTTAACAAATGTAAAAATCTCTACACCGAAGCTGAACAATGTTTTTTACATAAAATATCCATCTCATGTAATGAAAACATGACTTTCACAATACAAAACAAGGGATAATTTCATATTTCTGGGGGGAATATTAAAAGCTTTTGCAGGATGTCTACTTTAATTATACTGAAAAGTGAAACCTTCTTTGGGGATTGCTCTCATATAGTTACTATCTGGGTAAAGCTCCAATTACTGTAATTAAAAATAAAAGTAACTAAAGAAAAATTGCAGTTTCTCTGTATCAGGAGCCATTTTGAAATAAGGTGTAGGTAAGAGTAGCACACCTTCCAGAGAGTGCCAAGGGGTCTGCACTCCTGACATTGAGCAGTATGTGAAGGTGAACCCAGCTCTATCTGAGTGCTCAGGCATACATGTGTAAATTGGGTGGGAGGGCAAAGGAAGGAAGATGTTTGCCTGTTGAAAATTTTCTGGAGGTGAAAAACAGACAGGAACTCATTCATTCTATCTGGGCCCCTAAAGAATGGTACAGTTGTATGAACTTTGAAGAAAGCAACGAGTATACTGGGTCAATCCATTCAAGAGTTTATGAATGGAAAGATTAAGCAACAGTAAATTAGTGGATATGCGGGCTGCAGAAAGCATATTTCTATAGGGAGATATTTTAAAGGAACAGGTACAGTTACATACATTCTAATTATACAAAATTGTGTGTAGTGGTAGCTGGGATGGTATCTACAGCCTTGTGCATTCTTGGCAACCACTTTACTTATGACCTATATATCCAGGCTATAAAGCATTTGTATATAACAGTTTTATTTATGCCAAAATAATTTATAACAAAGATCAGTACAAGACACTTGAGTGCTCGCTGCACAGTGTTGGTGTTCATGGCGGTAGGTGGTTGTCAGTGGAGGAAACACAAGTACTATGAATGCCCTATATGAAAGTTATAAAGCACTAACCTATGAATTATAGAACACTTGCAGTTGAACTTCATGTACGTAGAGGGTAAATGAAAATGATCCAGGATCTCTCAGGGAAAACACAGCCCAACCTAGAAACAGTTGTGTTTTGATCTGCCTGCATCACAGTGAAAGAAAACCCCAGCAGTCATTTCCAGGGAGTGATTCTGTGGCCAAGGAGAAGCATATACTCAAAGACAGGCATTAAAAAGAAATATGACAAATTTACTTTGTATGTTTCAAGACTTTTTTTTTAACTCTATGCATGTCAATCCTTCAGTGTCTCCATTCCTAATTTGCATAAACAGTGTAATTGACAGCTTGTTAACAGTTCATTAAGAACACTAAAACCTTGTGATAAACAACAGTCTGCCAACAGCACACTGGACCTAAGATCTAGCCATGCATTTTATCCACCTTAGAAATCAACCCACTTTACCAACAGTCAGTCTAAAAGGCGGCTTTGCTAATCGATACTTTCACACGCAAGCACTCAAACATGGCACTGGAAAGCGCTTATTAAGCCCTGATTAGCAGTTAATTTGTGTCTCTTGGCTGACTAACTTCTATGAGTAAATGCAGCCACGACCCCTATTTTAAAAAATGCTAGAATAATTTTGTTCCAATAACTGCAAAGATCAGGAAGAGTGCTGATTCATAAATAGAAACAGAAAGAGTAAAAAACAGGTTCTAACAATCTGCTTGTCCTTGTTGTAAGGGGGAGGGAGGGGAGGGAGGGAGGAAAGAAAACTCAGGCATCTAGTTTCATGCAGGCCCCTTCTTCTTAGTAGTCTGAAATGGAATATTTTCGTGATTGCCATTTGAAATATGTGGTAGAGAAGAGGAAGCTGTACGACAGAGAAAGCCATTTGTGATCCCCTGGCAAGATGCGTTATAAAACTACTGGGTGTTGTCTCTCCCCATCTTTGGATGAAAGACTGATTATAAACTCATTTCAGTTGAACAAATCTTTCTGGACTCCCCGCTGAGCAGGGTGGTTTACATTGGAAAGCAGAGAGGTCTTTATTTTCCCTACCTCCAGGGTGTGATCCTTGCTGAAAGGGTATCCTGATTCACAGGGACACTTGGGGGCTTGTCCAGGCATTTACATTTAGACTTTAGATAGTTCACTTTACAGCACTCTAGACATGGCCAGCATTCCAGTAATCCTGCTTCTTCCTGCCCTTCTTGTCTTCTTACAGAGAAGGGAAATGTGAAAACACTCAGGAGCCTTTCCAATCACTGCATTAGGACCTAAAATGTCAGCACCCAGCAGGCTGGGGCAGGAGAATTGGAAATTCAAGATCTAGCTCAGCCTTCTACCAAATTTGCAGCCTGCTTGGACTGTCTTAGATCTTCTGCCAGAACAAACCCAAAATTACTAAAAAGCACTCCAATAGGAACATACACCTGATAACTTTTTTCTTCAAATACTTTTGAAATACACAAAAAATTGAAAATCACTTGGAGTATTAGGTATAGACAGGCCATTTTACCTGTGAAATCCAGGCTCTAAGATTCCTATGGCTCAGAGCTTAACACCCATGTGTAGATTTGCTTGTATAAACACATGTCTTGACATGCTGATTGGGGAAAATGGGATTTTTTTAAATGTTGAACTGCAGTTTGGAAACCTCTAAATTATTTTTGAGCATTGTAAAATTGTCATCTATAAATTTATTTAGTTTTAACTAGAGTTCAGTGTACATCTAACCAAAAAGAATGTTCGTCTCCATCGGTTCTTTGTGTCCAGCTATCATCATTACAGCAAAATATGTCAATCATTGGTATTTACTTATTACGAACACTGAGCATACTTTGCATGAAGACTGAGTATATATACCGATACAACATATATATGTATATATGTGTGCATATATATACATATATATATATACATACATAGTGCTATTGTATATAAGTTCTGTCATTTGTAGTGTTCTTAAATAGAACTTTGACAATATTTTTACAATTTGGTGGCCTTCTTCTGTTATTCTGCACTGGATCTTATCTTCATTAATTTCAAAATCACCTCTCCTCTGGCTCATTTAGGCCAGATACAACTTGTACTTCAAAAATCTTTTCCTATTTACTATATTATTATTTTTTAATTTTTCAGGCAGGGCTATCCCCTGTAACCTAGGCTGACACTGAACTCATGAGCCTCCTGCCTCAACTTCTCTGTTTTACAGGCACGAGGAAACACTACAAGTTCTATCATGGTCTTGAAACCAAAGATGAATCTATCAGTTTCTTTAGTACTTTCTCTATGTAATGTACACTTGAGTGTGTAGAAACAATCAAGTGCAGTTCTTAGTGAGTAACAAAGGAAAGACCCCACCCTTCATACCCTCAAAGGTTATGATATACAATAAATTAAGTATGGGGATTGGAACCCCTAAAAGGGTATCAATAACTAAAATAGGAGAGGGGTGAATGGCAAGAATAAGTAAGAATCCCTCATTTAGGAAACTGAAAGAACCAAAGAGAATAATAAATGCTAACATCCTGTATTTACCTTTCTAACTAAAATCATATCTATGTATTAATTTGTGTATACTTATATTCCCAGTTATAACTGGACAATTTCATAAAATGTTACTTGTATGCAAGTTTTCAGGAAAATGAACAACAAGTCTGTTTGTTATTCCCTGAGGAGAATTTGGAGAAAGGAAAGGAAAGGGAAGGGACCAATGTTGCATTAAAATACAAACTCAGAAATAAAATACACACACAAACATATCTAATTACATACATGCCTTTTCTTCTTAGTGTCTGAAATGAAGTATTTTCATGATGGTAGAAAAGCTGTGTGTGTGTGTGTGTGTTTGTGTGTGTGTCGTAGCTAGAGCTGTGTGTGTGTGTGTGTGTGTGTGTGTTGTATACATGTGGAAGCCAAAAATTGTTGTAATGCATATTCCTTAATCACACTCCCCTTAACTAATATTCAACAGAGTCTCTCACTGAACCTGAAACTCATGGATTTAGCTAGATTGGCTACCATCAAGTTCCACAAGTCCTGCTGTCTTTCTCCTTGGCTCTACAGACTCCTGTACCTTGGCCAGATTTCATATGAGTGCTAGCAGTCTGACAAGAGGACCTCAGATATGTGTGTCTAACCCTTTTAGACTGAGGCTTCTCATCAGTCTTCAGAGTGTTTACTTTCGATTGAATTTGGAATAAGGAATGTGATTCTTAGATATCCCTTCTTGTGATTTGCAATTCCCTTCCTCTCATTCAAAATCACAAAGTGATGTATAAATTTCAGACACTAAGTTAGGGCTTTCTGTCTCTGGAATGTGTGCACTTTTCCAATTGCTGTTCAAGAGTTGTGATGAAAGTACAAAATGTTACTGATGGTCCACTCCCTGTTTCAGTCATTCTGAGCTTGACTCTTCAGAAACCTAAATGAAATCTGGAATAATGGTCATAAAATTTTATCTCTGAAGGCCTTCTGTCAGCAATACGTTTTGTTACTGTATATTTCATATAAGGATATATTGTATTATAATATTAAAGTACAAATGTATATAATGTTAATTGTGTATATATTAACAGCGTTATCTACAGCACTCAGATGACTTAGTTTCAAAAAAAGATTTGTAATGTTTAAAAATAATTGCTTCTAAGTAGTTCAAAAATAATCAATGCAAATTGCACCTAGCAGTGATTCACATTCATGGTCCATTTCAAAGGGAGGTCTGTGATTTCTCCACTCCACCCTTATCCTCACTCCTATCCCCAGGTCTTATTCCTGCCCCCATCACTCCCATCTTCACACCATCTCACAGTCACCTTTACCAGTTTTTAGTTCCTCACTCTGAAGCTTTCAAAGTAAAGGAAAACAAAACATTAAGTATTAACTTTTCCTTTCTAGAAAACATATAAGGCCTTGCCCCTAGATGAAGAGCCACTAGCAGTGGGTAGCTGCTCCTGGAGGAGGAGCCATTCTTTGAGGTATGGTCACTAGTAGGTTGGCCATACTCTAGTGGCTGACCCTACACTCATGCATATATGGACAGCACAAATTAAACTTAGCAGGTTAAGCTTTTTTTTCTTAAAAGGACATGAAGTTTGAAGAGGAACATATGGGGAATAATCCAGATAAATTTGGTGGGCTTGGGGCATGAGTACATTACATTATGTCCATGTATGAAATTCTCAAAAAATTAAAAAAATTAAAAATAAAATAAAAATACATGTATCCTGAAGTACTATTGAAATAGTAATGAAGTATTAAAACTCTTTTGGAATATTTTATGGGACAAACTGTTTATCCAGTATTTTTGGTGGTTTGAAAGCAGACAGACCTCCATTTCTTCTAATTGGTCATGCTCCTGCATCATGCATGCCTTGATCATTGTTCTGAAGACAGCCAGATGGCCAGGAGTTTGTCTGTAACACTTTACTTTTATTAGATCATATAAGCCAAGTTTATATAATTTTCCAGAAACATGTAAAACTAATACAGCATCAACGCCTCCCATACCACACAAAACAGTTGGTATATTGGATGCTGGAATGTTGTCAGAATGCATAATATTTTGATTGTATTTATTTCTGCAAACTAGTTAATTTGATTGGGGTCTTTGTGAAGAAGCAGGAGTGTAAGTATTAAGTGATACATTATTCAATGCAAATTAATGCAGTATAAATGAATACATAAATGGCAGGCAAAAGGTAGGGTCAGTCTCTGATTGTACACAAAGGAAGACAAGGGATGTGAATTACCAGAAAAATTAATACTAATTTAGTCCAAACCTGGGTAACAGCATCCCAACTACATCAGTGAGTGCTAGTGTTGCATGGTGCTTGATGGCTTTCTTGAGGAGTCACATGGGGGACTCTTTGGATGCTGGCTCTCCTTCATATTGGAGGGCAAGTTTTTTCACACTTACGATTCATCAGCTATGAAAAGGGAATCATGCTGTGTATGCCACATGAATTAGGGTCGATAATGTATGAAAACCACTTAGCACAGTGCTTGGCACATCATTTAGTACATGACAATTATAACCAGCTAATCCCATGTGCCAGCGAAGAACAACAGAGGAGAGAGAAACAGCACATACGCTTTGTAGGCTGAAATATGAATAAGCAAAAGACCACATGCCACAGGGAGGCAACAGGAACAGATATAATCAAAATTTAAAATATCTGCCTGGCAGCTTGGTATATATAGGCTCATTGGCATGGAGCTAGAGGTGGCACGTAGATGGACTAGAGGAGGGCATATCACTCCAGGAGCAGGACGATGAAAGGAGATGGGCATGGAGGCTGTGGCAATGGAAGGAGGTCTGATCTAAGGACTGCTGAGAAGAGGCAGCAGGTGTTGGTGATAAATTGGATGTGGAGGGTGAAGGAGGAAAGTCAAAAATAACTCCAGGATGGGAGCTTTGAGGAGGTGGTGAACAGCAGAGACGGTGATGGGAAGGTGGAAAGGATAGATGTGCAACAAGGAGTGCCCACCCGTAGGGGAACCGATGTTGTGCTACCAACATTATGATTCTGAGCAGTCTGTTGGAAGCAAAGAGAAGCAGCAGCTAAGTCAGAAATTAAGATCTGAACATAATAGATTCTCATTGGTTCAACGCTAAAACTTTGATGCTGTCTTATGAACTGATGAAAACAGTGACTATCACAAGACAAAGGAAAGCTCAAACCAAGACAGCTGCTTTGGGATCAGATCCTGATTGAAGCACAGCACGTTTTTGTAAGTAGCTAAAGGAAAAAAAGTTTCCAATGTGCTTCTGCATCAGAGCTATGCTGCACCAAAGTTCCCCCATGACTCTGACCAGAACCCAGCAATCATTAAAAAAAAAACGAGGAAAAGAAAGGGAGTGCTTCTCCCACAGTAGTTCTACTGAGGTGACTTCACAGCTATACACGTTTTGGTAATTTTGCAATAAATTTCGTTTAATGCGGTGTTATGCCAGGATTTGTATTGCCAGCCACTGTCATCACCAGCCTTTTAGAGGCATCTGACAGTCTGTTTATCTTGCAAATAGTTGCTATGCAAAGGAAAAGAAAAGATTGTTACATTTTGTGTTGCTTAAAAACTACTGGTAATTAGGAGGCCCACGTGTACCTAAATCACAACAACCTCAGCAATGCTTTCAAGACTGCTGCAATGCAATCCATAGATGAGAATTTACAATGTTCCCTAACCAGAGAAACCATGATACCATTGCATTAACTTTTATCTTACCAAAGCACAATTATCGTCTGCAACAATAACAATAGGGGCTTTCACATAAACCTATATAAAAGAATTGGCAATGCTACAATAATGACGTCCATGCTATTTGGCTTATTCCTGGAAAATTATCCAAATGCCAGTGGCTAAGAAGAGGGACTTTTGATTTCCTCCTGAATTCCCTCTGCGTGCTACCTCACCCTTCTATCGCACACACATGCACACTCTTACACACACATCCCTCAAACTATGTCAAAAGCAGGAACAAATTTCCTAACCCAAACTGAAAAGTCCTTGGCTCTCCAAATGACTATAAATTGCATGGCTAAGTGCATATGGCCCCAGGGCTGTCACAATTACTTCTCCTGACAATTCATCATAGCATACTAATTCTATAATATCATTACTGCGTCTCTTCTCACTGTACTGATCCAGCCAGTTAATTTAATCAACTAATAATAGATTCAGAAATGGATGCAAGGGGCCCTAGCACTTCAAATTACATTACTAGAGATGTACTGTGGTGTAGAGAATACATTCCTTACTAGTCCACCTTATCTCCACAAGTAACTTTTGCAAGTAAAATGGGGGTCATTACCACTGCACATTGTAACAGAAACATTATAGCCATGGAATTTTCTTTCAAAATCAATACCTTTTTATTGTCTTAAAATATATTAATCACATAAATAGGGGCACAATGCAATTCTGTCTGCAAGCAGGGTTCCTTTCTGACTATTAGGAGAAAAACCCAGAGTTCTGTGGTGAGGTGCAAAATGGGTCATTCAAAATGAACATTTAATAGTATTCAATTTTAATCTCTTCTGCAAATATCAACAATAACTTGAAAGCATTATTCTTTAACATCACAGCCCATATTGCATGCCATGAGGAGAAATGAGTTAATTTATTATGAAAAAAATAGACACCAAACAAATTATCCAGAAGACACTGCATCAGGTAAAATAAATGCTATAAATAGGTTTGGGTCACTTGCTTAACTGTAGTGTTAAAAATTTATTTTTATTTTAAAGTTCCATTTAAATACACACACAAACACACACACACACACACACACACACACACACACACACATATATATTCATTTTTGGTGTTTCTATAGAGAAAGATTTACCTATCTTTCCTGGAGTTTCAACAGAGGCAGAAAGAGATGCCTTGTGCAACGAACCTAACAGTTGACTTCCAACATTTATTGTTTGTTAAACTAACAGGTGGATTAATTTTTGCTTCTCCTGGGGTCTTGGCAACGTGTTTCACCTGCATACAATTGCAAGCACCCAGAATCCTGCAGTTACTGCCCACCTGATGGTAACTTAAACTAGAACGGGTCCATTTAGTAAAACATTAACTGGTATTTTACTCAGCTGGTTTTTCCCATGCATGTTTCTAAAATCTGAATACTCACTTCTTTCCCTGAATTTCCCTCTCCAGGCATCCTAATGCTTATTCTCCCAGAAGAGTGATGTTCTCAGCCTGGTAGTAGAAACCTAATACTAGCAGTGGTTGCCAAAACTACATTAGCATGGGTTAAATTTAGTGTACCCATAGGTTTGATTTTCATCACACTAGAGCATTTTACAAAGAGACTTCAGAGCAAAATCTGTATTTCTATCATCCTCTGCAATTCACCTTAGTTGGTATCTTTATACAACCAGAGATAGCAATTAACTATGTGGTGCCTAGAAGTGGGAAACACCCTGCCCAGCCAGCAAGGGCCACAGCCCTCTCATCGATCACAATGTGTCACTGACTGTTGTCTAACATTTTTCATCTCAGACAGAACCATCTTGTGCCATTTTTAAGCCTTCAGTTCCAAGTCACCTGTGGCTATTAGAGTCCCCAAATTCTCCTTAAGTCAGTGAAATTCGTTAAGCAAGAATTCTTCAAATACAGGACATTTATATAGCAGGTTAATCATGAGATTTAGTTTTTTAGTGGTGCTTTTAGACAGTCCCATTAACAAATATTCAATCATGTACTAAAGTATGTGTGGCATTGTTTTTATTAAAATTTCACAGTAATGTGTATTTTCACAGAAGCCAGTCTCTACCTGGTATGAATTTATCTTCTGTTAAAAAAGTGAGAAAACTCTCATCATGATAATGTTTCTGTTAGCTATTTTGAGACTCAAGTGTAAATTCAGTAAAATGTCCATGCAATGTCACCCTTTGCTAAATGTGATTCAAATCGTGTTTACTTAGCCTAAATGCAAGGCATCTCCATGAGCAGTGTAATATAACAAAACAAATAATTTTCCTTCCATCAATATACAACAGCTTTGTTCATCACTGAGAAACGTTGGGTGGTAAAGTATTGAGTGCTATGCATTTTATGCCTAAATCAATGTAGTGTCTTGCAGTTATACCACCTAATGTGTTTTTAAGTCATCCGCTACAGAGATCAATGTGATTCTTATTTGATATTCAGTGTTAAGTTAAGCCTCATAAATTTAGAATTGCACTCTGTTATTTTGATGGTTATATATTAACCACGTACTGAAAGTTTTATGATTTTATACTCAGCCTGGCTGTAAATCATACTGGTTCCATACGTGAGGCATAGGGTCTGGCTTGATTTTTATTGCTTTGCTCAGAAAGAAATGGATGGATGGATGGACAGATGTGTGAGGAAGGTAAACCCACAGTGTTTGGGGATTAATACTTCAGGTATGTGAGCAGTAATGGCATGCCTCAAGAAATTCAAATTAGACAAGACACGGAAGACAGCTTTGTAGGTTCTGGTGATAATGTAAGAGCAAGGTGTCAAATGGACAATCTTTTTTACATTAGTACCTTCAGGGGCATAGACCTTGATGTTGACCTCATCAGAGTTAATCTACATACACTCTGGCCAGAAAGCCTGACAAATTTGCCTCTACCTGGGTGAAAACTGTGTGTGTGTGTGTGTGTGTGTGTGTGTGTGTGTGTGTGTTGTGTGTGTGTATGTGTGTGTGTGTGTATGAGTGTGTGCTGATATCAGTGTTCAATCTGAGATGTATACTGTTTTTAGAGACTAGAAGGAAACAAGGATACACACTGATACAATTCCTCAAATTGATAAACTGGGATGTGACATTGGGATATACCTAGGCTCACCTAGGACAATATATGTATTAAGAAGACAAGAATTAACAATGATTATCATAGACAAAAGAAAAATCAAAACCAATGAACCAAACAAACAAACAAACAAAACCAGCAAAGCGAAGGCTTGTTGAAAATAATGCCTGAAATGAGATGCAATAAAACACGTCTCTCTTCTAAGAGACTTTATTGGCTAAATTTCAGGTAGGAGGCCAGGATAGATTTCTAACCCCAGACCCAACTAGATGGAAAAGTTTGGCATGTTCTTATAATTCTTGAGCCCTTAATATTCCACATTGGTCCCTGTACTAAATATATATTTTATATCATAGTTGAAGTCACATTTTATGACATATTTTCAGATTCTGCAGTCTTCTGTCAATAGTTAAACATGCAACATTTTAAAGTATGATTAAATGACAGACATAACAACATTTCAAAGGGAATTATGGGAGGTTGGGCCAAAATTTTGATCAGTTTTGATTGAGCAGCCTTTAGCAGTAAGTCAACAGTTACTGTTTTGGTTTTTTTCTTTCCTTTTCCCAATCATTAAGAAGCACAAACTGGCAAACTTTTCTATATTCTCTGGTATATTACTTACTATCATTATTGATTCACGGAGGTATACCTTAAAAGCCGGTTCACATTTCCTTTCACTGATTTTAAGACTCATGAACAGGAAACATTATGACAAAATGTAAATAAATAACATTATCTCATACATAAACTTAGGCAGTAATAAATCTGTAGAACTCATCTTTTCTTGCATAAAGAAATACCATGATGAGTTTCATAGGTATGCCTTCTAAAATGTCCCTGAAAAAATTTTCAAAGTTTATATTTGATGTGAAAGATTGGTAATACCCTAACCAGTGGTTCACATACTAGTAGAACATACTTCAAGATCCCTCGACTGAAAAGCTGGCTGTTATGGAAACACACACTACTTACTGATTTCTAAGCCTCTAGAGTGGAGCATGGGAACACAATCCAACTGTGCCTTGCCCATCCTGCCTTCCATTCATCCTTCTTGACAATGGCTCCAGGCCCGTGGAAATCCAACTTGAAGAAACACTTAAATTCACTTCCCAGACACTCCATGTTGTTCTGCTGCTCTGAGTCTGTTTTGTAGGAAAGATTTGGTCCAGGTATAAGGGCTTCAAGGATTCTAAATGCCCAATGGACTCAGACAAAGTTACTTAAGAGCTAAGTGAAATTTCAATATAACTTCCAGATGAACCCTCCAATTATCTACCCACAATGTGGCAGCTGGAGACGTAAGTACCAATTGGGCATGTAGAAAGGACTTCTGTGGGCAGCCATAACAGTGCCTCCTACGAAAGTACTCCCATGTAAGTAGTAAGGGTTTTACTGTCATTTATACTTTTGTCTTGTATTCCTTTCTACACACACACACACACACACACACACACCACTTTGGTCACCAGTTCAGTCAGACACATATATGATAGGTGAACACGATAATATGAGATTATAAATACTGTAAACAGAGCTTCTAATAACTGAATGATGGAATTGTGAACTGATTATCTTAGGTGTACCCTTTGCATGGGGGATTCTTCTGGGTGGAAGTGCTAGAGCTTTAACAACAAGCTTGATACTCTTATAAAGCTTCATCATGATTTTAGAATATTGTGTAACTCAGATTTCTTCAAGACTCCTGGGATCTGATGGTAATATTTTAAGCTGTTCAGTTGCTTCTCATTTTCAACATGCCCTTACATTCAGACACAATGGGGTAGCAAACACTGCATTTTGAAATCTGAAAATTTAGACCATGGTCTTGAACTCATTATGAGAATAATGGTCCACCTCTTTCAGATAAGGTTTCAATGTGCCCAAATACAGTGATGCAATTTAATTATGCAAGTGTAAGTCAACTGTTGCAATTTTTTAAATTAATGTAGTTTTGATTACTTAGTTCATCATGTTCTCCTACATTCTATTAATGTTTAAACGACCTGTCCTGTGCCTCCCAAATAAACAAATCCTCAAATTCAGTTTGGAGTGTGCCTATGTTTAATAAAAATCCATGTTAATCTCTGAAGGGCTAAAACCATTTAAAACCAAACCAAACAAACAAAATTCCCACATAAAGTTTGAGCTGTATCTTCAGAATCATTTTCTGGATTAGTTTATAGACCGGGTCTCCCCTACATTGGTTCTTCCCATACAGGAAGTTTCTAGACAACTTTTAAATTAAACATCCTTTGCAATGCTAGATACAATGTACTGAAATATGCCTTACATTTATAAAAGTTTAAATTAGACTCTAAAATATATAATTAAAAAGTAGCGCCTGTAATACTGTACATTTATGCCAGTCTCATGGTCAGTCTCCAACTTAAATAAATAAGAATGACAGAGAAGTTGCCTTGCTCTGAGAAATAGTTTCTGGAATAATTTTAGATCTGCTTTATGTACACCAAAGAAGCTGTCAGTTCATCTGATCTTCAAACGCACTATGAACTCTATGGGGATGATTGCTGGTAAATCAGAGGATGTTTGCTTAAATATACTTAATGTTTCTTTTCTAATCTGAACACTGAATTCTCAGTCTCAATTTATTCCTTGTTTGGAATCTTTGTTAATTTTCATAAATGAGTTGCCGAGAATGCAGATATTGCAAAGGCATTGTAGAGAAGCAGTTTGTGTCTATACCACAGCACAGAATAAATTAATTTGTTGAGCATATGGCTTTATTAGGCTTAAATAGCTCTTCTCCAAGATGATTCTGAGCACCATATTTTGAAAGATAAGGTAGTGGGTTGTTGTTTTTGGATATTTGCCTTCATAAAGATAGGCCATCTGTCTCAACAAGTGAAAAGATTTGAATGCTTTGATTGCTATTTTCCTAATCAAGATAAATCCTAATGTATTTTAACATGCTGATTAACTCGATCTGACATTCTATCTTGGAAAGGTTTGCTGGTTTTATCATGGTCAGAACTGCATGCTGTCCATAAATACCCCTGAACAATCTTGGGTAAACACACAGGAATTCTGTTTTCCAAAGGTAGAGAGGAAGTCATATAAAAATAATATAGAGATAATACAATGAGATAACAGAAGTCATCATTTGTTTGTCTGTAAGGAAATCAATATTAATTATAAAATTCGTCCTCCCCACACTTTAATTCATATTTTCCTTATGCTATAATTATTCCAACTAAGGTTTTTCAAAACTGTAAAAAATTTTTACCATGTAATAACCATAATCATTTTAAAGAATCCCTTTAAGTATTAGCATCTTGGTTGGTATCTTCCCATTACCAATGTGCCAAACAATTTTTTAAAAGTTCATGAAAACAAACTAACATTTGCTTGAGTACATCTGATGTAACTAAAAATTATATTTTAACTATCCAGTATATCAGAAAACTAGTGTACTATGCAGTGTCTTCTGTACTCTAAGTATACATGCATGCCATTGTCAGAGTTTCTGAACACACACTTCGGCTTGTTTTCCATGTGAGTTTATCTTTTTCTCAAAAGCATAATTGGTTCTATAATGTATAGACCAAACTTACAACTGCTTATTAACTGAACAATAGATGAATACGTACTTCCCTAAATTATTAAAAGTTCGCAGTTCCTTTAATGTTTGTCACTTTTGGATACCCAAGTTTCTTGAAGTGCTTCATGACTTTTATGGTAAGTTTACATATTCTGTTTGGACTAGACATTTACATCATACTTTCCTGACAATGATAAGAGAACACAAGTTGCCATATTGTGTTCCCATAATTCCCATCTTACTTTACAGGTGTTTTTTACTTATTGTCACAGGATAGGTCAGTGTTTGGAACAGCTTGGCTTTGTTTCTCATTCTAATTGCCTGATCTCTGAATTCCTATGCAGGTAAACCTGAATTTGTTTTGTGAATAGCTTGACCTATCAGACATTTCCCAAATAACCAAACCAAGGTGTCTTTTGAGTTTTCTTCGGTGGAGTTCCTCCAATATTTTATGTGACAGTGCATGCTATAAAATGATTGCACATTTGTTTATATTATCTAAGTTGTACATAAGTGTGCACTGGATTTGGAGGGAAAATACACAGAAAACATACTGGTCTAAAATGCTATTTCTTGGATGGTACCTGGCCCCAAAGTAGGTACTTTAGCACATCTCTAACACACTCAATAAGCTTGCTATTATTAACTAAAGTCTGCATTTCAAGTACATTATGGCATCACTCGAAGTAATAGCAACTGAAATGTACCTACTTAATGGAATCGATCTTTCATAAAGACTGCAGTAAAGTATTATCAGAAGTCACTTATTGAACTTTATTTCTCAATGATATAATAAAAAGTAGCATGTCAGGAATAAAAATGTCATTTGTCATCTGAATCTCTTGCACCTCAGAAATTGTATCAAGAAGCAGGGGTGGGAATTACTTGAACATCAAAATGAGAGTAAGGATTAGCCATTGCCTCAAGCCTCATGACACAAGAACCTCAGTGTATTCAACGTCTACCATCAAACATTGGTTAAGCCACACATGTACATAGTGCTTTATTCCTGGGAAAGACTTGTGTTTATGGCACTACTTCTCAAAATAAATCACTTCATTCCTCTGGTTCTGAGCTGTTCCATACTTTTAGGAGTCCCAATGATTTGAGAGATTGCACTTGAATTTTTTTCACGTTTTTCTGGTTTGTCTCCAATATGCTTGGCTTAAATAGTATGTTTGCTAGATGTGTTGTCTTCAAGTATATTACAACATCCACAATAGACCACAAGTGAACTGGAGAGACAGTGAAGAATAGGCATTTCTCTAGAAAAAGAAATGAGTTTGGGGAAGTGAGATTCCTCAGATACAGTATCTGAGTGCCAATGTGTCCAGAATGTAAACATTCAAAACTCTTTTTTCACCTTTTGTCCCTCAATATTAGAGTTTTGTTCTTATGTAGGAAGAAAAGCAAAAAGAAATCACTTATGGGCAAGTCTATGTTTTTTTGCTTGCCCTTTAAAAGATTCTACTTAATTCAAATTAATTAAGTCAGATATTAAGAGTCAACCTTAATAACTGGTTGTGTGATTTGTAATAGATTAATTAAGGATTTGTTTAGCTTTACAATAGTGTGAAAACAGTACACATTCGTTAGAAACTATACTTTGGATTTTCTTCCTTTCCTACATCTGCAACATGTGGTACAACACTCTTGTGTTAGGTTGGGACTACAAGCTGCTAGTCTCAATCAATCAAGTGATCAGGAGAGGAATATTCTAATAATCTATAATCTTTTTAGGTATAATGTAGTGGTTTGAATGAGAAATGCTTCTCATAGGCATTTGAACACTTGGTTCCCGGTCAGTGATGCTCTTTGGAGGGATTCTGAAACTTTTAAATTGGAGCCTCGTTGGAAGAAGGGGGCCATTGTGGGATGGAGAGTTTTTAGCCTTGCACCTCTTCCAGTTTGCCCTTCTATTCCTGTATGAGAAGATATGATCTTTTAGCTCCTAGATACAGCTGTCTAAAACCACACTTCCCTCTTCATTACAGACTCTTTCTCTGAGCCTGGACATTAAAATCAATACTTTCCTATCTAAGTTGCTGTTGGCCATGGCATTTCATCACATCAGCAAGAAAGTAACTAATGTGCATATTAAACATGTGGCCCAGCTATCCCAAAATTGTTTAGAATGTGGCCCCATATATTTGTAGATAATAATGCCATAACACAATGTCAAACAGCTGGGCACTGTAAACTGTCCTGTGTAGGCAAGTTGATACTCACATAGGTTAACTATAGTTCATCTTTTGCTTATGATGCTTTTCATTTTGGATAAGTTGATTAGATCTTAACCCTTGTTCGGTAGAACAGCAACTCTACTGGTAACTGCCCCAATGCGGGATATCAGAAGATGAGAACAAAGTGGTAGCAACTGGCCCAATTTTATTCCTTTTCCTTTAATCATATACATGTGTCAATATTATGCTCCCTACTGCCTGTAGAGTACATGCATATACATCTGTAACTACTAGATCATTTATACTCTCGATCTCAATCCCATAAGCATTTGAGTTTGAGGTCATGGCTCTTTATAGTCTCTGTCTTCACAAACCACACAATGTCAAGGAGCTTGGAAAGAAATAACTTGAATGTCCTAGAAGCAAGGACAAAGCAGGTGGTATACTCCAAATGCACATTGGCTTAACCTATTCATATTTCTTACCTTTTTCTATTTGCATTCAGTGTTTTCTCAGATGAATTTCCGGTGTGTGTTTTCCTTGAGTGTTTAATTAATACTGTAAACAAACACCTTATTGTTTATTAAATTATTAATCACGAACTGCATGTATCCCAGCATTTGGAAATGCAGTGTTCTGCCCATATATATGTTTATGTATATATTTCCATGTGGCTCAATGATCACACAATTGAACTGACAGCATGATGGGATATCTTTAAGCCTAAAACAGACCTAAAGATACAGAAACAAATGATTCCCCTGGAAAGGCACTGGATACCGTAATAAAACACTGAAGTTAGACATCTCTAGATTCCAATCTGGCTTCAGTGGTATGTACTACATCGTTTTAGCGAACACATCGCTCTTGCGTGGCAGTCAGTTTCCTCATCTGTAACATGCTTTTTGTTCTTCTCAGAGTTTGGGAAAAAAATGTTCTCATTATAATGGAAGACATTTCATGAACTATAAATCATGGGATAATATTGATAGTAATTGTCTTAAAATCCAACTGATAAAACAAGGGTGGTACATCCTTGCTGATGATTATTCACATTTTATAGTTCAAGGATTGGACCAGGCCCTGAAATATTTAGTCTCCTCTACTTCAGCATATGCAATGAAGCATGCAATTGCAAAAATAGCTGAGCTCTTTAAGTCCATCGATAACACTTAATTCCATGAATATGCATGTGAAGAATAATGCAATTCCCACAGGGTGCTAAATGTCAGGTTGTAAAGAGGAGAGGGTGATTTTGATCTGGAAAGTGAAGCTAACCCATCATTAAACATCCTGGATGAGAAGTGACAAGGTGAATTAGTACAAACTCTGAGCAAACTTTACAAGCGAGTTTAATTAAACACAAGTCTATGTCTTTTGCAAGCTCATTTAGAAGTCGCATCAGGTGGAGTGTTTCTACTGAAATGTCTGGGTAGTTTCTTTGATTTAGTCACTACCAGACTTAGAGCATGTTCTCTACCTTCCTGTTTATATGCTGTGCATTCTTCTCTTGTTGAGATGAAAATGAGAAACTTTTAACAGCACCTGGTAAGTCACACTTTAAATCTAAAAATACAAAAATACTTCATTTTGAGATTTGTGAGCTTCTGGATTACCTGGTGAGCCAACTGCATTATCTTTGCCTCAACACATAATGCTATAAAATGGGAAGCCTTGCGCCAATCGTCTTTGGGGATGGTTGCAGGCATTGATTGGAGTATTTTGAATTGTGCTATATCTGAAGCATAGCTTTGTGGGGTTTACTTCCTGGGATTACAGGGTGAGGCTGTGTTAGGTAACGATGAACAGAAACAATTCTCACGGAGCTTTGCTGAATCTCTTGCAGAGCACACTGTCAATACAAGGAGATGTCTCTGAAGTCTTCACTTGCTTGATTTAAAATAGAGTGTAATAGCATGGCATTACCAAGATTACTTTTATGTACAATACAGAAGAGCTCCATGGGAAGGCTCATATGATGTGACTGCCTATTCAAGAACTAGAAAACTGTTCAGCTGTTATCTCATTTAATCCTTACATCAAGCCAAAGGGGCAACACAGGATGCCCATTTATAGAAAAAGAAAAATCAAGGGATTGCAACAGTTAATATGACTAGACCAGAGGCCCATAGTTAATCAGTACTGAACCTGAGGATTGCACTGAGACAGAGATGACTCCAAAGCCTGTTTTTATTTCACTAGATCATTAAGAAATCATCTAGGACACTAAGGGGCAAATAGTATAAGCATGCTCAATAGATCTGGACAGCAGGATATTATTTGTCCACAATAAGGAATAAAGTACCAATATGGTTTGTAGGGTGGTGAACTTTTCAAAAATCATACTGAGTGAAAGAAGATAGTGTGAAAAGTTCATACCCTGCATGGCTCCATTTAAATGAAGTGTCCAGAACAGTTACATCCATAGAGACAAATGGATAATGGTTGCTGTGCAGGGGCAAAGACTTTTGTGGAGGTATGGAAAACGATATCTACAGGGTTCTTCTGAGCGTCATATGGGAATGGTAAAATGTGCTAACAGTAGTTGCACTGATGGTTGTGCAATCTCACGAACATATTTGAAAAAGCAAGCATTGTGTTAAAGATAACTTTATAATGTTTTTTATATGTTTATGTTGTATTTCAACTTTGGAACTATTAATAGTAAAGTCATAAGGGTAAATTTAAGGATCTTAAGCAAAGGCTACTGAGACACTGGCGGAAATAAGCAACACTCACTGGAAGATAAAGGGTCAGCAGCACCTCTACTTCCACTGAGCAACTAGGGGAAAAATATAGAGTTTCATGCAGTAACAGTTGCTGCAACCTCTGAGGGATGTGCTTGCTTAAGGCTCTGCTGGAAGGGTTTTCTTCAAGTATTCCTTTCTTGCCTTATCAGTTTTAAGAGCTTGAGTTTACATTGCAAGGGCTCAACTGATAGTCAATGGTAGCATTTGCTTGGGGAATCTTGTATATAATGATAGGGTTGCTGATCTTCACCGAAGCAGATGGGAAGTCACTTTTATAAGTCAAACTGACATCATTAATTCTTAGTGGAAAGCACTAGGAAATTCTCCAGGGCCCAAAGCCTATCAGTTATCATAGTGCCTCTCACCACTGCCTTTTTGCTGCCACTCCTCTATTCTTCCCATCCTCAAGGGTAATAACTTCCCTTGGCCTAGATGCAGGAGGAGAAGCACAGATAATACGTGTTGAGAGTTAAATTGACTGAAAATTTAGGAGTCATTTTCTTCATCAAAGAGAAGTAAGTAATGGAAATATTTTATAGTGCTCCAGGAAACCATTCTTTTCTTATGAAAGGCTTTGGATCATGTGTTTTAAAACACCCAGTTATTCTTCTGCATATCACTCGCAAGTGAAATGGAAAATCTTTTTGATGATGAGAAAATTACTTAAAAAGTAATAGTAGTTGGTCCTAAAAAGTCTTGGCCAAAGATGGAAGGAGATTCATATTTTGTCTATACTAATTTCAAAGTCACCACCAACTTTCTATATTATTCCCTGGTGCAAGTTTGTACATCTTTATAATGCCTTCAGAATAATTTATCACATAGTAAAGATTTTAAAAAATCATTATCCTTTTGATCTAAAAATCCTTATACTTCAACTTTAATAAGTTCTTTCTGAAGAGTTGCATGTATTTTTTTTGCTCCTAGGAGAAATCAACAGCAGAACATTCTAGCAAGGTTTTAGGATCTTCTAATCCCACTTTTTAAAATTTCATATGGTTCTCTCTTTTTCTTGTTGTTGTGCTTGTCTACCATGACACATACTTTGGGGCTCAAATGAAAAGATGTGTGAGAATTAAAGACAAGACCTAAGCTTACATAATTACTGGGAAGAACACCCAGATATTTTTCATGGTGGTTTAAAGTTAGCTAGCTATTTAGAAGTAATTTTTTGGACTATGACAAACACATCAATATAGCCCAATATGCCTTTAACAGTGATCTGAGCTTCTGTCTGTCAGCTACTTTATAAGGTTTATATTTTGCCATCAAAACACAAGGATAGGATATTTTATTCTAGTTTGGCACCCTAAAAATCACTATATAAAGTGTAGCATCAAACCATTCAGAACTACTACAGATACTGATATGGACATGTATTCAAATAAGTTTGATCAACCCATAGTTTGAAAAAGTTTGCTCTTGTAAAAAACACACACACACACACACACACACACACACACACACACACACACATTAAGCTTACAAAGCCTAAGCCTCTTTGAGGAAACAAACTAGAACCCTAACCAAATCTATTCTCCCTTGTTTCTTGTAAAGGCTTTACCTCAAATCCACAAAAAGCTGTACAATTTGGAGCTGTTAGGCCTTCCTATGCATTAGCTTTAAGCATAGGTTCTTTTTATAAAGTTCTCAGAGGAGTACAGAGAGAAGCGAAAATGAACTCACGCTCACACTCTATCCTTGCTTCATCTAAGCGAGGTCACCCAGGGGTGGATTAGGCAACGTGGTTGTAAATTTCGAAGTTCTGTTACTGCTGGCTCCAAAGAAGGCTCTTCAGACACTAGTTAATCTATAGAACAATTGCGTTTTAAAATCCCTACTAGTGAGAGAACAAAGGGCATTAAAAAGTCCAACAGCTATTTGTTAAGTGCTTGTTATAGCTTAAGAACTAGGTGTGCATTTGGCATACCACAGCATCCCATTCTAAATATAATGTGGTATAATTCCTTTATGTTATGAGATGTGGGAGAGAGAATGATTCCTCCCACATCTTAGTGGGAGTGAGATTATGAGAAACTGAGCCTGCTCGTAAGGGAGGCATCTGTTTTATCAATTTCTCCGTATGCATGTCTAAAATATTAAATCCATCCACAATTTGCATATGCTTACATTCAGTTTTTTACATACAGTAAGCACTCAGTATTTCTACACACATTTACTGTGTAGAGTTGTGGAGGTAGAATCATCCATTCTCTGCCTTTTGTTCATTTATTTTAAGACAGGTTCTTACTATGTAATCCTGATGGGCCTGGATCTTGCTATATAGACCAAGCTGGCCTTGAAGTCAAAGACAACCACCTGCCTTGGCCTCCTGAGGCATGGGATGAAAGGTGAGGGCCACTGTACCTGACTGCATTCTCTACTTTATAGCTTGAGGCACTTTTCAGAGGCGGTTCCTCTCATCTGTGATTATATTTTCACATCTTGTTTAGCATAGAACCCAAGGAAGATACAAAGCTAATATTATGCACTAGCTCACATAATCCCACAGCAACCTGTCAGAGTGAGTATTTTTATTCTCTTTTGTCCTTTTACTGGTGACAAGAAGAAGCTTGCAAACTTTAAGAAACTGGCTGGCGACCCAGCTTTTAAATTGAAAAGATGGGATTCAACTCCAAGTCTGTCTTAATCAGAAACCTAGGCTTAGGTGGCGTTTTTTATTTAAAAAATGGAACTCACAATTGTCTTATTTCTCAGGGATTATTAAAAAGTTGTTGGACTATATGACATGTTCTATTAAATAATAAAAATAAAAAAATATGGGCCATTAGCCACACATTTTCTGGGTGGGGATGTGAAGTGGAGTCGGAAGGGGATTATATCCTTTACTGTTCTGGTTTTCTTCTTGGATTCTCTTCTCTTGGGAAGGATGACAGTGAGGAGATGAAGCTACAACAACCCAAACCATCCAAGCCACATGAACACTAATCTGGTCTAGGATGCAGATGGCATTCCCTAATTTCATAACATCAGAATTCTAGTATAGAAATTCACTCTTACTTTGCTCAATTGTAGGACATTTGCTATTTACTTTTAAATGGATCATTGAAACCTATTTGTTCTAAAAATTCTGGTTGTACTCGGGACAGCACACATGGCTTAGAGGTTCAGAGTATGTACTGTGCTTCCAGAGGACCCAAGTTTTATTTTCAGCTCCTATGTTAGGTGGCTTACAACTGACCGTAATTCCAGCTCCAAGTGATCTAATACCTCTGGTCCCCCCCGTGCACTCCCACACATGTGTGCATGTAGACACACATATACACAACTATAAATAATAAATATTTTTGAAGTTCTGTGTAACTACTTTGTTAGGGTGTAGGTAGTGGGTTGTTTAAAAATTCAACATTAAAGCTTACCAGGGGTTGCATTTTCAAGAAAGTTAGCCTTATTCATAATATTTTATACTCTGTATATTTAAATGATTTAACCTCCCTAATTTATAATAATATTCAAATGCTACAGAAGATGTGAAATCTTACTGAACACCCAGGACCACCAGCAAACACAATCCATAGAGCCCAAGTCAATAATTTCAAGGGACAGCTCATCTCCAATACATACTCTTACTCTGGACTGAGATCCCCTCAGATGGAATAGGATGAGTATTGTCACTGAATGTCACAAGTTAAACATTTTAATTTACAATTGCTCAGAAAGAGCTACTGTGCAGGAGGTATCACTTCAAGAGGGGCAGGGTAGAATAGACCTGCTTTGGGATTCTGTGTAGTTGCTCTCCTCTCCATTAACCATTTTAATTAAGCATCAGCAAGTGCCTCTGGAGTGCTCCATCAACCGTCATCAATGTCAAATCCAAAGGGCTATCCTAATTCTTCATCTTAGCTAATATTTTGCCATATATCTGATAGTTGGCCATATTGTAGATCTTTCCTTCTTCCAGGTGAAGGATAGATACCTTCCCTGGCCTTGGAGTGTCTTCTTACCCTATGATATCTCAGCTTGTTTGAAACTTCCTTTTCCTTAGATTGCCTACTAATAGAGAGCTTTTCTAATAACCTGTCCTTGACTTGATCACCCTGTACTCCTCTGCAGGACATCTCACCTGCTGACACAGTCCCCATTACCAGTTATGGGTAATGATTTCACATCTGTTTTCTGAGGTTCACACCATACCTTGTTTCACCACAAGCATCTTTAAATGCTTATCATATATCTTTACACTGAAGTTCAAACAAATCTGCACTCAATACTTTCCATAAATGAAATTCTACTCTGCAGCATTTTCTTCCCATTCTCCATATTGACTTTCCTCTATGCTGCTTCTCCCATTTCATTCCTTAAAATCACGTGTCATCCTTCATCCCTGCATGTGCCCCTCTGCCCACTAGAAGATATTGCTATCCCCTATCAAGTGACTGATGAATCTCCTTATCACATTATTTTCATTGTTCTTATCGCCTCAATGGAGACACTATTATATGTTAACCATCCAATTCTTCCTTTCCTTTTTCTGTCTCCAAATACAGATTCCAGTTAGAATGTTCCCCCAAATGTAAATGCAATCAGCCCATTCCTTTGTTAATGACTTTTAGTGACCACGTGCTTTTTTTGGAATGTGCAAATTCATTTACATGCAATTAATATTAAATTTCTAGGTGGCTACACCTCCTATCCTCTTACGTAGACAATTCTTCATTCTCCAGTCATACTATCAAACTGATATCGCTAAATCCACTGCATTACTATATCTCCCATCTTAACGAGCCACTTTTTCTTTACTATCTTTCACAATATTCCTCTATTTTGAAGCCCTGTCATGACATTGACTTTGTTATGCTACCCTTAATCATACAATAAATATGTGCAGTATTTCAAATCTATTTCAAATATTCCATTCAGTCACTGATATTTGTGTGTAGGTACTTCCAATTTATCAAAGAAAAAACACAGGCTCAAAGATGATGAGATCTTATTTTTCCCACAGACCGGGCAGAGACAAAGCTAAAGCCCTACCTAATGGTCTCATTCCACTGAAATGAGCTTAATTACTGAGCTATGCACTTTCCCATCACCATGCAGCTCTCTTTCTTCCTGCTAGGATATGAGTTACTCGAGGGCAGGGATTATGTGAAATTTATCTTTGTATTTCCAGTTCTCAGCATGTAGTAGATATTAAATAAATGTTTGATGACTTGTGTTCAGCATGAGAGATGCTGCAGTGTTCTCTCTGCCTGAATGGCACTCTGTGCCACAGACCATGATGGGTTTCTTGCATGTTTTGATCCCCCATCTCACTCTGCTCATCCTGGCTCAATATGGGCTTTCATTCCTTCACAACTCCTTTCATCATAAACTCCCTGATGGTTGCATTTTTCTATTTACTGGATTGGACTTCTTAATTAATATTTAACTTCCCTTCCTTGAAGAGCAAAATGAAAGCAAAAATGAAATCACCTTCTAAAATTCATCTTTGATATACAAGGTAGACCTCCCACTTGTGACAGGTTCCCAGAAAGAGGACAGCCACCTTAAGTGAAAATGATCTAATCTCTATCGCCTTGAGTGTTAGATCAATGCAAGAGCAGGGATTTACATTTTCTGCTCAAAGGACTTGATGGCCAAGAGTTATGAAGGAGAATCAGAAATCAAATTGAATTACTTGCATGTGATAAATCTATAAACTTTAAAGCACTCTAAATTGATTAAATACAGCAACAAAGAAAATTATTTTTAATACAGCAATATAAAAAATCATGTGATGCACAGAGTACTAACTCTGTGAATGGCGCTGTACTTGAAATGTTTCTTCCCAATAATCAGAGAAGAAGAGAGAAGAGTTTCAAAACCTCATCATTATATAGATGAGGAAACTAAGAGTTTCAGAGCTTGCTTAATTTTTCAGGTTCATAAAACTGATGACAGAGAGAACTAAGACTCAGATACCGACACCTTTTATTCTAAAATCAATAAAACATATGTGGTATTATATACCAGTATTCTCAGAACTTGGAATGAGAAAACAAAAGGATCAGGAATTCAACATCATCTGTGGCTATGTAGCCAGTTAGAAGGCAGCCTGAGCTACAGGAACTATATCTCAAACAATAAAAAAGAAACAAAACTGTTACAGTTATTCACTACCCTGCCTTGCCTCTTTGATCTTCATATAATGGAACATGATACTGAAATTCGTAGATGTTTTCAATTGCTCCTGCAATTGTATAGGTACTGAGAGAACTATGTGAAGGTCCATGTTCTCTATTCTTTTCCACTTAAGATCCCCCCCACCACTCCCTGCCTCAGCATCTCCCACTTAGATGTTACACAGTCATAGTTCATGGAGTGATTATGCTTATTAGATTTTCTTCATAGCAACAAATTGGAAGCTGAAAGGAGGTCATGGGCATAGGTGGCACAGTTTATCTAGGGGAGGCACTGATAATGAAATCTTTGATGTTTTGAAAGCACTGAAGCTCACTTAATGGATTCTGGAGAAAATGATCCTGAGTCATGCTTTGGAGTCTACATTTTCTTGATTCAAAATTCAGAGAAGCAAAGGTATATGAGATCAACTTGGCATTCCGGTATGCTTTAATGACAAATGCCATGCCTTAACCTACCATTTCAGCAGAGATAAAAACATGATCTCATACCTTATCACAGGAGACATGTAGCTTCTCAAAAGGTGAGGAATGATCATGCCATTGTTTCCTGTATTTCCCTGCATTTGCTAATTCACAAGGCTATTAACTGTTTTCAAAATGAGAAGGATTGGTGGTCTTATCCTGAAACATAGGCACATGTAACCTCAGTTGCTACAATAGTAACATCTTGTTTATCATGGGCTCCACCTTTGCCTTCATAGAGTATAATGAAAATACCTCTTGGGCATGCACCTTCACTCTTTCATTTTCAGGCTTAGAATATTGCTGTAGTTTCAAGGTATCCCTATTATTCATGTATTGGTAACAAAATCTGCAAAACAAGAATGTGGGCTGGTGGGCCTGGTAAGAGCTGGTTAGCACTTAGCTAAGTGAGTGAACTTATAAAGCAAAGGTGGCACCTCTTACACATTTACAACTGTGTTCAAATTCTCAAACTTCTGCTAGGTAATGAGATAGTGGAAAAGGTATAGCTTCAGGTGTGGTTTCCCCAACCTTGCACTTTTCACCTCTAGAATTGTAAGAAATATTTTTAAATTACCCAGTCAGTGATAGTTTATTATATTAACAAGACACAAATTAAAATAAGTATGAGTTGTGACAATTTTTATCCTCACAGTGGAATATCAAATGTAAAAAGGAATAGTCTCCAAAACTAACCCTAATTCTAACCCTAACGAAAACAAACCCTAACCCTAATAAACTCTAACATTAACCCTAATAAACCTGAACCCTAACCCTAAGAAACCCTAACCCTAAAAAACTCTAACTTTAGCAAATCCTAACCCTAACGAACCTTAACCCTAATAAGCCCTAACCCTACCAAAGCCTATCCCTAACAAACCAAAACCCCAATGCTACCCCCAACAAACCCAAACTTGCTGAGCCTTCCCTGTATATCTTCTCTTCCCTATTCCTTCATCCTACTGTCTCCCTCTTATTATCCTCTCTCCCACAGTTTTGTGACTTATTTTGCAAACAAATGTACTAGATGCTATAGAAACATAAACTTAATCTGGGCGGTGGTAGCACACGCCTTTAATCCCAGCACTCGGGAGGCAGAGGCAGGCAGATCTCTGTGAGTTCGAGGCTGGGCTGGACCGACAGCCTCCAAAACAATACAGAGAAACCCTGTCTCGTAAAACCAAAACAGAAAAAAAAAGAAACATAAGCTTAAGGTGTTGTCCCTACCTCATAATTTCTTCCCATTTCTTGAGAACCTAGCTCCTTGTACTACAGGTACTTCTCTAGCCTGACAAGCTGATTGATGCCTTAAACAAGGAAATGGGTTGGGACCATTTTTTTCCAGGATCATTAATACAACCAAATAAACACTTAATGCACACCTGGGGATGTTCTTCCACTTCCATCATCAAACATCCAGAGAGGATCCAGACAGCCACATGTCTTTGTCCCTTAACACTCAGTACCGTTATCCTTAGTTGTATCTCTTAACTATGCACAACAATAACTGAGATATATCTCAGACTCATGTCTGGGTACCCAAGGTCCACCACTGTCTTCACAGTACTGTCAAATAGTGTCAACATTTCCATCCTGTGTCCTACCATTGGTAATGATGAGTAAAAGCTGTGTATACTGTCATTTGTTTCTGCAAAGATCTAGGGACATCCTTGGCTTTGCATTTCCCACTACCAGAAAATGTCAATAGAGCTGTCACTCCCACCGCAACTATACCATTATATTTAATTTGGGAATAAATGATCCAGTTCTCTTATCATTCCTTTGGTGTAGGAGGAAGTCTGATGCCGCCATTAAACATGTGACTTATTAGAGGCGCATACAGATGAGGTAATAAAAGGGTGGTTTACCACACCGCTAACCACACCCACTTTAGGCAGGACTAAAGACGGGTAGACGTATAGACGTATACGTACGTAGGCGGAACTACGTCACTAGCCATGCCCAAAGTGGGCATGGCTAGGGGGCGTTACAGGGGAAGGCATAAAAGACAGCACACAGGAAGTCTCGCTCTCTTTTCCTGGAGTTCGGCTTCCGGTTCTGCTGCTGAAAACTGCTTGGCTCCTCTGGGTTTGGTATCTTGTGAGTAATTTCTACATTAAATACTTAGATTTACTTTCAGTAATTGTGTGTCGTGTATCGTTACAGCGTCCATTGAAGCCTACACTTTGGGTCATGGATTTCTTCTGCTCCTAGTTGTATCTATTTTGATATGGATATAGGCTGTTTTATCAAGACATACTAAATACTTTGAACTGCTTTTGACCACTGATCTTATCTTCCATCAAGTTACAGCAATTCATATGTCATCATCATATATTGTTATTTCTGTTAGCTACAAGAGATCCTCCATGTCTGTGTTGAGCTTACCTTAGTTCAGATGTCTCTTACAGCCTGACTCTATCAGGCTGTCATCTATTTGTACCTCCAATCTACTACTTTTATGATGGGATATACTTCTTTGTCTCATCTTTGCTGGGTTCAACTTTGAGGGTGTATCATTATAAAATCCCTTATCTGCTACCTCATGGTCTCTAACACCTAGGCTGGCAAAAGCAGAGCTATTATTAAATCAAACTCTGCTTATTCTTTTACCTACATTTGTTGGTAGAATGATAATCTAAATATATACATCCATGGAAAATAGCATCATCCCTTCTCCTACATCTCTTCACATTTCTCTCTTTGCATTTGTAATACCTCCTCCATGTTAGTTGTCGACAATAATTTTCATTCTACTGAGGAAACTGAAGTTACATATAAACATCATAGGCTGACACTATATACCTAGCTAACAACTGGAATTTGTCTTCTCCTTTTATCATAGATTCCCTTCTGTTCTTCTGTTCTTCTAATAACAAAAGCTCGCCCATGTAGCCAAACATCATTTAGTCTCTGTCCTTTCTCTCTCTGTCTCTCTCCAAACACACATACGCACACACACACACACACACACACACACACACACACACACAGAGAGAGAGAGAGAGAGAGAGAGAGAGAGAGAGAGAGAGAGAGAGAGAGAGAGAGAGAGAGAGAGAGAGAGAGAGAGAAATACCAACTCACTTTGGAAGGTCATCCATTTTATTTGACCTATCAATTTACATGGCAATCTCCTCTTGAAACATTCCCACAGACACAAGCACATATGTTTAATCAGTTATGTGGACATCCTGTAGCCCAATAAAGCTGACATGAAATTAACCTTCATACCATACTGTGAGTCAAATAAGAAGCCTGTCAGATATATTTATATTCCCGGATGACTATCTTTTCTTAAATTTTCTCTCTCTTTTTTCTATAATTACTGGGTTTTCTGGTCTAACCTACTTTAAAATCAGAAAAAGGAAAGAAGAATAAAGAAGTGAGAAACGTTGAGCAGGGAGATTGTAGAGCTGTATCAAAACAGATGGTCACCAGGAGCACTAATGAATATCAAATATAAAAGAATGACAAGGAGAGCTGTTATACACACTCCATAGTTTCAATCTTTCCAGTTTGTTCTTTCTCTCATACTCAACATTTAAGACTTCTCACATTTTTTTTCCTGATGGGGGTTATATTCCTGTATATTTTTCTCTTATTGGTTGATGAATAAAACACTGTGGCCAATGAGGCAGGAAGACAGGTCTAGTAGACAAGGAGAATTTTGGGAAAGGTAGGCAGAGGAAGTCATCATGTAGAGCCCAGGAAGAGAGAACACGCAGGGCATTCTCCAGTAAGCCAAGACCATGTGGAAATACTTAGAATAATAGAAATGGATTCAAAAATAAGACAGAGCTAGCCAATAAAAATTCCAAGCCATTTGTGCATTGTTTTATAATTAATATAGCATCTGCATGTTTATTTGAGGTTCAAGGGACGTGAGACTGCCACCAGGTCAGAAAACTTAAAGCAATGGCTTCCAGCCTCTCTTCAACCTTTCTCCTTTGTTGAATTTGTCTGCTTCTGAGACTATATAGAGATACTGTTAAGCTACTGATTCTTAAACTAATGGGCCTGACCCCAACCTGTCCTCTAGTTTTTATTCTCCATAATAATACAACTATTTACGTTTCTACTTGGTTGTCTTCATAAGTAAAGTTATGAACTGAGTCCCACAAACACCATCCTTTCCAGGAATTGACTAACTCAGTGATTTAGAATCTAATAACAAAAGTTAAAAATCCTTGTCATTTCTCTTTCTTTAGCTCTTATACCCTCACCACTGCTGTTTTGAATATTGTACCTCCAAAATGTATGTCAAGTCATTTACTTCTCAGTTGTGGTGAGGACTACCCTACCTCTCCACACACACACACACACACACACACAAAGAAATGCACAAAAAAATGGACCAATAACATACTAAAGAATTCAAAAGGTTGACAGTTGACATGTAGCCAGAGATTTCTAATGGTTTCATATAATATGTAATGTTTGGAAATTCTTTGATGATGACAGGGAATGTTATGGATATGCAGGTGTAAGCCTGGTTTCACAAGCTAAAGAAATTAGACAACAGACAGGAAGAAGTAAAGAGTATTCTCTAGAAAGAATAAATATCCCAGTTGGGCTGCAACCAAAAATACATTTAGAAGAGAGGTAGGAACAAGGTCTAAAATCATAAATTGGACTATATTGTGGAGGGACTAAAATACCACATTGGGACAGATTAAGTTGATTTGTGGACTTCCTGCCTTCCCAACGTACCTTGTTGTTCCTAGTCATAAATGTGTATCAGCGGAAATGGAAGACAACCTGTATTCTCTTAATTGTGCTGTATTTCACTGGGGTCTTTTCCATTCAGAATGTACAGAGGAATGCCTCAGAATATAGAAAATTTCTGTGTGTTTTCCCCTATAACATCAATTATTAAACAGTGCAGTATATTAGCACAGCCATATGCTTATTATAATAGTAATTGCTTCCACATGATTTTTTCAGAGTATTTTCTTATATAGTGAGATATTTATCTTGCATTTACAACTACCTATTTTGTAAAAAAAAAATACCAGTCACAGGGACACCACTGTGTTTATGATTGCTAGCCTCATTGAATCAAAGGCACCATAGATGGAGGAAGTTTTAAGAATATTTAATACATCATTTGCTGGATTTTATGTCTTCAAGGTGCCCGGCAGGTTATCTAGGTAGATGTGAATTCCATTTCATTGTGCAAAATGCAATTCTATCCTTGTGTAGTTACAAATTAACAATCTGAAATGAATTCCTGCATTCTAAACAACCACTGAAATATTTAATATGAGAACAAAACACCCAGTCTACTCAGGGATAACTCTTCTTCAGTTAACACAGCCATTTTAAACTGCTTTCCAACTGGCATTATCTCCCTCCCTTCATTTATTCCTACTTCCTCTGTCTCCCCCATCTCTCTACATTTCCCACTTTCATTTCCCCTCTCCTTTCCCTCCTTAATCTTTCTTTTAGATTTCATCCTTATAAAAGAACATTTACATCATCTACATAGATAACAAAGGCTCTCAATGGTCATTGTAAAAAGTTACTACAAATAAAAAAATGAGAAGCTTCAGTCTCATATTTTTCCTATGGAGAATTAAAAGTAATAAGATACAAGTTCACATAGACAATGTTCCGTCTCACTCATTAAAGTAAATAACAAATAGAATTAAAACCTTGTTTATGAACAAAGTAGAAAGTTGCCAATGCCAGTTTCTTGGGACTCACAACCACAGTGACATGTGTAGTAGGTGTTTCCCACAGAGTGTCCATGCAAGAATTTTGTGTTCTTGTTAGGAAAGTGATTGAAAGCATATTAAACAGACATACCTATATGTTCTAGCTCTTTTAAGAATACCAAAAAATAAACAAGGCAACTTTTTATTGTATCTAAAACAGAAGCTAAATGTTTGATGAAGGAGAAATTAGGAAAATATAATATCCTAAAGCAATATTATATACTCTTTAATTTCTGAAGAAAAAGAAATGGTGATGGATAAAATTTTGGAGTACATTTCCTGGGGACAAAGGACTATGTGAGGGTTTGTAAACTATGATATCAGTTCAGAAAACATTTCAGATTTCAGACTCTCTCATTGTTTAAGGTGTTGGAGATTGAATTAAAATCCTCAAACATGGTATGCTAATGTTCTACCACTGAGTAACACGACCAGCTTTCTAATTTTACACAGAAATGCAGACTGAAAAACACATCCATGAATTAGTGGACTGTGGTTATTTCTGATACAAAATGATTGGCTTTCCTTATTCTTTATATATTTGTTCATATTTTTACGCATACACATATTTTAGATATATTTTTCATGCCAATACATATCACATATTTTCTATACATATCTATATAGTCGACATGCAACTCAAATATAATAATAAAATGGTCTCTAGCACTTTTTAGTTTCTTACCACCATAAACATCTGGTAGTAATCTGATTCTGTTTTACTTTTAAAGACTGTATTGAACTGAGACTCTTTAGATAGTAGTGAAGAGTGTATTCTTCTATTAGGTTATTGAAATAGGATATATATATGTGTGTGTGTGTTTATATATATGTATATATAGTCTTATTAAATAAGAAAGGTTAAAGTACAAGAACTAATTTTTCATCTTACAGTTAGAAAAATAACAACAAAACATACTTCAAATATTAAACTGGGAGAGTTGAAAATATAATAAAGATCAACTTAATGAGAAAGAAACAAACAGTAATGACAAAGTAGAAAGCTTGTAAGAAGCATAAATAGATTCCTTTCAAGCCTGATTAAAAAACATGAGAGATAAAAATATCAAAGATTAGTGATGAGAAGGGAGACATAACTATAGTTACAGGAGCAATTAAGCAAATTGCATGAGAGATTACTCATGAAGCAACAGTAAAGCTAATCTTCAAGAAACTATGATTCACCTGGAATAGATCTATCCAATGTTCACCTACAACATACTAATATTCCTATGAAAAATAATAGCATGACCATGTTTTTCTTGTCAGAGAAATACTTGGTATTACTTACTAACCATTTGACTAATGATTGTAAACATGCCTGTAGTCATTGTAATACTGTTTTGAGAATGAAAGCAAATAAGAACCCATTGTCAGTCATGTTCCCCAATCTTGAGTACAGAATTAGGCACCTACTCCAGTTTTCTTATATCTTTAAACCATGTGCTTCTCAAATATTACTCCCTTAACTGTAAATATTTGTAGAATTGCCAGATTTTAATTTTTCCTAGTTCAAATGTCAAAATGCAGTTGCATTCATTAATGAAGGATTCCTAACTTTTTCCACCTGAATTACAGCTTTTTCATTCTTATATCATTGATTCAAACAATTTTACTTTTGTAGTCAAACACATGAATATAGGTATATCCTATATATGCATATATATATACATTTGTAAATATGGAATACATGTGATGTATGTATCCTCTCTAAAAAGGTGAAAGAAACTTCAGTTACCTGTTTTTTTTCTCTTTTACCCATAATCTCCTATATTTCTACTACTTTCCAATAAAGTCACTATGTCCCCATTATTATGACTAAAGTTTATAGTTGCTGGGAGACTGAATGCTCCAAAAACACCATTTTTTTATCCTAATATCCAACTCCAATCGCATGACTCCCTCACACTTGTTCATTTACAATATTCATAATCTCATTTACATTCCTGTAATTCCTAATTGCATTTTAAGCTACCTAAAATATATACTGTCAAAGCTATGTTACTCAAATAAAATACACAGACAAAAATTCCCTGTAAATGTATGTGGGTGATTGGTTTCTTTAGCAAACAACAATGTGAAATTTTTGAATCTATTTGTATAGGTAGTAAAAGTCAATGTAAAAACTTAAGAAAATAAAAATTGTTAAATGTGTCATCAGCTTACATTTCCATAAACCACATGAAAGGAAATCCAATGTGTTGCCAAGAGATAAGGGATTGTTCAAGTATTCCAGTGGCAGATTGACTGCCAAGACTCCAATCCACTGGAAACATGTTTTAACACTTTGTCTTATATCTAAATAAATATATAAATATATCTACCTGCTTGAAACACTTACCTTTTATGCTTAAATAATCTGTCACATATATGTAATATGTTCACATATGATGCATGCTTTAAAATAACCTCAAATTGGGAATTTCATGAATTTTAAGAGTGCAGAATGAAATACTAAAGCCATTTCGTTTTAAGGTAGGGTCTAGCTGTTTTCAGGGTTGGGTTCAAATATCCTCAAAGAAAGAAAAAAATCATTATTCTATGTTTAACACAAGCATGAGTATTGATATCCTGTCAATCTTTTCTAGTTTCCTCGGGTGAATATAAAGCTTCCACAAAGATAAACCCTTAGTTTTTTCTTCTCCAAAGAATGCTAATACAAAATTTTCATTGCTATGTGATTTATAAATATGCTTATATTCCAATTATCCTTTCTCCCTCACACATATCCCTGGAATGGTAAGACAACAGGAAGTTTACTTTAGAGGAGAGTGCAACCATGGACTATTCCTTGGTGTCCACTAATGAAAACTGTCTTACCTTGAGCAATATCATTTTTTGTCTTCCAATTGCTTGCTTACCACTCTGAATTTGCAAGCTTCATATGTCATTTTTTTGTAGAATGCTTGATGTTTGATGATGGTCATGGCATTTTCCTCTCTGCACTTGACTTTGTAGCCTTTCACTTCATTTTATTTGACTCTCTATAAACGTTTGCTGAAAATAATACTAAGTAATTTTCTTCCTCTTTAAGTGGTATTCTCCTGAAAAACCCTGGGATTTTTCTGAACCTGCTATGGCAGCTTAATTTTAAAGTAAGGAATCTGTCCATCTCGTTTTTACATTCCCACCTATATATACTTTCATATTTAAGTAGACACAAGGACACATGTTAACAATTCCTAGTCTTGACATTTCAAAACTACTTTAGAAGAGGGATATAATATAGTTATCACGCATGTGTTCATAGTGATACTAAATTAAAATAGTACTTTCTCAATTAAACAGATAATTATTTAATTCAATTTGACCTGCAGCACTTAATTTGAAATGTGTTAGAGCTGCTTTAGAAACATGGCATACCAAAATCAGACCCACCTTGATGAGGAGCCAAACCTACAAAACAGAATAACTTCTGTTTAAGCATATTTTAATGGAGTTAAAATTTCTAGTCTCTAGTTTGCATTTTACAGTTTTGATTACTTGTGTTATGCATAATGTTTGTACTTAGGTCAATGTTGTTAACTCTGGTATATACACGCATTAAGGAAAGCCTTAAATTATGAACTGACCTCCAGGGAGCTCAGGTAGGCTCAGCAATGCGGGTCCTGCTTACGTCAGCTGCCCCTGTTATGTCTAATCCAGATTTGTTCAGAGAGAACCAAATTACTCATATTTTTGAGAGAAGTTACAAATAAATGTCCCCCTCCCTTCTTTTTCTTTGCAAAAAGAAGAAAATCCTATATATTACATCTCACTTGTACAATGTCACTAATCTATTTTTTTGGACACTGCATTGATCAAATACAATCACTACATGGGCTATATCCAACTGGAAGACTATACAGTACACAGCCACTGTTGTTGATGACTCTCCCATGATCTACTTATTTCTGTCTTATGACTTCTTTGACATAATTTAATCCCACTTTGGGGAAGCCAGACAAGGACAGTTTTCTAGACAGGTCTTCCAGCTAGCATTAAATAGTACTCAAAACAAAGTGCCCACCGGCCTGCATTATCTATCCTATTAACAAATCTATTAGTTGCAAGTTTCTCCTTCCAGTTGCTGTGTCCTAGTTTCAGAATGGCTAATTGAAATATGTCATTATGTGTCCAGTGTTCTCAGATCCCTTTTAGTTTGATATTATTTTCAATACAGATTCATCCTGATTTATCTGTCTGTAGGAAATTTATATGCTCTTAGCTTTGACTCATTTTATTTATGACGTTAATACTTGACATGTAGTACATCTTTCCCATCTCTAAATTTAATTTAATTCCTGACAAACAGCTGAACAAAGACATGTCAAACAATAGGTGGGGACAGGGAAAATAGTCTTTGGACCAAATAGTCTTCCAATTGTTCTCTGCCAGGGACATCAGTCTCATACACCTTCAGATCCTTCCTCAGTCCATTGAAAGTCACAGTTCTGATACCATGACTGTGCAGCTTAAAAGCCAGTGTCTCCCCAAAGGCCCGCAGGTTACACATGTAATGAGCAGGCTGCCTTGACCAAAAGTAAAGCTTATACTCTATTTTATTTATTACATTTATTGAATGGAGCCATTGCTTGGTGGCCACTGGGAGCATTAACAGACTTGAAACAAAACACCAAAGGAATGAATATAGCACTGAGGTTTATAAACTGAATTTGTAGTATTCAAATGAGAAACATAGCTGACATCCTTAAGCACCCTCTTCTGCTATACCTAATGTGCATACTCCTTAATTTCCTAGAAGTTTCACTTCCTAAAGTCACCCAGATGGATGTCCTTTCACCTATTCCTCACTATCCTGCCACGTGACCAAGGGAAACTCCTAATTTTACTTCTGGCTATCAGAACTTTAATGAGCTATGAATTAACCTTGTGATAATCATGTATTTCAAACTCTCCTTAAAAATTTGTAGAGAAAAAGAAGTCTCTAAAGCCTCTACTAATAGAGCTTCATAGAATCAGACCTGTCATTAAAATGGGGCCATCCATTCATTCAGGAAATTCAAGACTGCAGAACTTTGACATTTATTCCCATGTCCTTAAGTTTTTCAACCTATTTTGAGCCCACTCGATAAATGCCATTTAAAATATTAATTTTACAAATTTGTAACTATGAGAAAAAATATAAAACAATTTTAATTGTTATCAAATGCCTTGAAATATGTTCTGCTTTCTTGTGCTGTGTGCACGGAACTTTGTTTTAAGGAATTAAAATATGTTCTTTGTGCTCTGTGGAAAAATTCTTTGCTTTATTCTTTGACAGTCTGGCATGTGTATGTATTAACACTTTAGGAATTTGTACCCCTAATAATCTCTCTTATGTACCTCCTTCCTCTGATGAAACCATTCTTCCTCCCAGGAACACTCCATCTTACTTTCATATCGTGTGTGTGTGTGTGTGTGTGTGTGTGTGTGTGTGTGTGTGTGCATGCGCACATGCCCAAATATGCCTATCTTTGTGTTGGTGTGTATGTTTTTGTATGTGCCTATTCATGTTCTGCCCCTTTTAATCAGTGTTTCTTGTGTGTACATGGACATGAGAGAATTGACTGACACTTAAGTTACTTTTCAGTGTGTACAAACCTGAAAAAATGACACTCTCACCTTCAGCAAATGATAACTGTTAATAGTTCCCTCAGGAAGGGGTGGGACTGCATGTGTCCTTCCATGATCCCTGTCATGGGGATTTTTGCCACAACTGAACTATTTTTCTTAAGAGCAAAATTATGATGTGATGTCTGCAGGCAATAGAGAGTTTTTGTATCTGATCTATGCCTCCTCTGTAAATGTCACTGCAACAGAAGGGAGAAGAAATGAATTCAGTGGATCATAAAATACAAAAGAAGTGTCTGTGATAAATTAATGAAGTAGGGATGGAAACTAGAGTTGATAGGTCTCAATGTGCTAACTTAAGGGGCACTTGAACACTACGATTATGAAAGAGGTACCATTTTATAATAAATAAATGAAGTTTGTTGGATTGTAGCAACCTAAAATGCCCCCATAGTAAAGGAGATTCTTTCTTGCCTTGGGATTCATATTTCTGGTCATAGTTAACAAGGGGAAGCACCTGAGTCTGAGGTATTCTATTGAAGGCACAGATATACTGCCTTCCTTTGCCAAGAAGACTCAGAGTCTAATAATATATCAGATTTCCACACATCCACTCCATATAGCTTTATGTGCCAAGAACCAGCTTTTATGACATATAATGGAATCAACTCAACATTTCTGTCTTCAAACTCAAAGTGCATTATAAGAATTATAAATCTCCTAACTGATAAGAGAGGAAAATGTGTATTATTCTTGTATACTTTTTGTGCAAGTGGAGTGGGGGCGTGCATTTCTTAATGTTTTTACTAGTGCTGGGTTAAGTTTTCTATAATTTCTGACTTTCTATTCCGTAGACAAGTCTTTCTTTCTTTCTTTCTTTCTTTCTTTCTTTCTTTCTTTCTTTCTTGATTTCCAATAAAGTGACTGAAACTAGGATTATGCTGAAGGGGAAAATAAAGGAAAAGTAAAGAAACTCCATGGTTATTTTTAAGTTCCCAAGGTGAAGAAACTGCCTAAGGGAGTCAAGAATACATAGAACAGGTTTTTCCAGTGTGTGCAGCACTGCATCTTTAAGGAGGCGATTAGTTTTTCCTGTGTATTAGTGACTGTCCCTTTTTATCCACAATGCAGGTGATACAACGAGCCTTCAAGAGGCCATATTTTAAGTGGGACATTTATTACTAGAAAAAAGTATGATTCTAATTTAAAGTCCCTGGGAAAGTCCTTTGTACAGATGTGATCAAATTTCACACAATAAAACCTAGCTCTTCTCAACTCGCATTGTCATTTCTAGCCAAGCCATCATTAGCTGCAAGCCAGAGTTAAAGAGCCCGATAAGAGTCCCTGAACCTGAGGGTTTTATCTATTTAAGGCAATCCTGCTCAACCCAGCACAATGATAACTATAGACACAATACAGAGCTGAGAGTAGTGCAAACTTCGTAGCATCTATTCTTCAAAAAGTTCCATAATAAATAAGTACCATTAGGCATGTTTTCAGTGTGCTTGGGACTGTCAGGCTTCTCTGTGGGCTATTTGTGTCTCAGCAGCACGTGGGAAACTCCAGCAATGCTCATCTAAGAAAGACTATTGATAACTCAGAGGTTTTATAACATGATATTGAAGGCTAGATTCACATTTGGGACTCAAGAGAGGGATGTGGGGTCCTGAAAGCAACATTCCTTGATTACAATGCTTAGAAAAATTACAATTAGCTTATTAAAAAGCTTTTAAATAAACACTGAAATAACTTCATACTCCAAGATCACACCATACAAAAGAAACTACAAATGTAGAACTGCAGAAAACCTTCCTGCTGATATACGATTACCATTTTAAAGGGAATTGGAGGGCTTCCTCCACACAGCACAGATTTTTGTGACTTCCTCTTCAAGAGAGGCATACCTAAAAAAGATTATTGATTTGGTTCTGAAGGACACTGTGTTTATTATGGAGGAAGCCATTTCTGGGTACAAGTGTGAGAAATTAATGATGGCTTTGTGAGTGTCCATGCTGTGGTGTGGAACCGGTGGGCAACTGTCAATCTATATGATAATACATTCCCAAACTTCATAAAGTCAGTGATGTGAAAAATCATTGATTTCTCTGTGAGCTAAGCAGAATGTGTCAGAGAGACAGAGCAAGAAGTTTAGTGACGTTAACATCCCAGCCTGCAGATTTCTTTGTATCTCACTTCGTGTATATTAAAGAATTTATGCTACAACATACGCAAAATTTTATTTTCCTTCCCCGCAAAAATGGGAGAAAAAATTGCATTAGATATATACTTTGTAAACACGAAATATTTAATGATTCTTTGAAAAGGGAAAGGAAAGAGCATTCATCTATTTATTTTAAAATAACATCTCATAGCTTGAACTCTGACTTCAGCAGCCTTTAGAATTTGCCAAGTGCGCTCATCTACAGAACTGCATAGTGCCTCCAAGTGTATTTTTCTTTTTGAAATTCTGATTGCATTATAACTGGCATCAAAAGAAAAAATGAAGATATTGTACCAAAGGGTTTAGTTCCTATCCGTCCTCAGAAATATATGGAGACTTGCCCTGAGTATAAAAAGTTCAAATGTCATGCATGCCAATAATGCTGGCTAAAAGAAAAGACTCCTTGTCTCTCAAAACCACAATGAATTATCAAAAAAATTCCACAACAGTTCTAGGTAAATTCAAGACATGGATTTTCTTTTTTAACTTTTGTTGTTGTTCACAGAGCTTCAGCAGAAATCTCCTCTTATTGCTTGAGGAGATTTTCAAGAACTATGTATAAATAACTTAAGAGGGTGGAGAGTCTATAAATATGCACAAAGAGTGCAACATAGATGGTTCTCTGTATAGCTATGTGAATGCCAACCCTAGGAGATTTTCTCAAATGCCTTACTTAAAACATGTTGCGATTTCTTGGATTACAGTGATTTTGTGTAAGAAGACAACCAAACTGCTTCCATTTAAATATTATCTGACACAAACTGAAGTTTAAAACAGACATCAGTAAATGAGTTTGATGTATATCTTCATGGAAACACTTCAGAATAATTTCTTAGCCAATAAGCCCCTCAGAGTGTTGAAAGGGCCAAGTGTCAGGATTCTGTTAAAAATTCAGAGGGAGTCAAATGCAAATTTTCCTTGAGTATTTGCATCAATGAACTACAAGAATGGAGCAGTAAGACACATCTCATCTCCAATGTAGAATAAATTATTTTGAAATTAAAAGTAAACTTCAGTGCAGCAAAGTGACATCTTTTGGAATACAAGTGAATCACCCAGGAAATGGTATATTTTCAACACAGTTGTGAGATTAAATGGTATTTTAGCTGTGCATTTACATTCACAATGAGCTACATGCCTGGAATTTTTTTTCTCTTTTCAATGAAAGAAGACACTTAAACCTTCTCTAACAGAACTTTCTGAGATTTTACATAAACATTCTAACTGATATGTTTGTAAACATTTTAATGGTGATTCTTTTAGCAAACAGGCAGTCTATTCATAACACACAGAGAACATTTGAAATATTCTTCAGAAGTCAGCTGTACCTATAGTAATTTATCTTATCCTTAAAAATGTTTTTGACTGAACACAGTTATGAGTCCTGTAGAAATCCACAAATAAATACCATGTCTCTTTAATGGTTTAGTGCAGGCTTCCCTGTATTTGCTGCTTAATGATCAAAAGCATTTAATTCTCAAGGTTTCATTAAAACTTACCCACAAAGCTGATGGATGGGCCACAGTGATTTGTGATGGGAGATGCGGGAAACCATTAACCTATATAGGTACCAAGAGGGAAAGGAAACACAGAGGAGAAGCCTGCTTGGGGGACAAGACAGTTCCTATTTGTCATATGAAATCCCAGATCATGGGCTCCAAGTTTGATTTTCCATAAGGATATGAGGCATTGCTGTCTGGAAATGAAAGGTGATGATAAACTAGGGTTCTTCACAGATCATCTTGTGGGGGAATGGGGGAAAACAAACCTAGATTGCTATTACTGGGAAGGGAAATCAATATCAAGACCTAGAAACTTGGGGAAGAGGACATTCTTAAAGGATAGGTCAGAGTTTATCAAGCCACTGCCTTTACAGAGTTATTTGCTTGCTTTAATAAGACCTGATGACTGCACCTGAATACTGGGTTACCATCAAGATGTGATTAAAAATTCTCATCTCTAGGTTGTGGGCTCTCTTGTTTGTTCTGTCTCCAGCTCAGGCTGGAGAGACAGGTTGATATTAAATCTTTTTAAAAACAAGGACTCCCAAGTCCCGCATAACGTGAGGCACAGAGCATGCAAAGGTATTTCAGAACTGGCCTACCGTTGTCGTCATCCGACTTGTTTTCATTGTCAGAATCAGTCAGAGTAAGGGCTGAGTTCTCGCGGCTGGAAAGGCCAGAACTGCGCCTGGACTTTATCCCTCGTCCCCATAGTCTGATGGCGTGTTCTGGAGACATCCCTCCCTCGGTGTCCGAGTCGGCATCAGACCCTGTGCTCAGGGAGTAGCCCTGGTGTAGGATCCCCATGTCGGAACAGTAACCAGTGCGATGAGGGGAGGGCTCGCAGATCCCCAACTCTGCCAAGGTGAAGTTAGTTCCTAGAGCGACAGCAATACAGAAAGGGTTTACTCTGTGGGAATGCTGGGTAAGATTGAAGTGCATCCCACAAGTCCAACAGATGCGTTTTGATTTTCTATAATATATAGACAGGCTTCAGTCAGGGGTACTCAATAGGTATTGGAGAATATTGAAAACAAACAAAAGCATGACTCAGTTTAGCACAGGAAGCTCACACTTCATCTCCCATATCTCTTGTCACCTAACAGCTTAGTGAACCATCAAAACACTGCATTCTCCTCAATTATTACACACCAAATATTTACTTTCATATATTTTATTTGTTAAATTTTGTTTGTTTTGAAAAATCATAATTTTACAGGTATCATTAATGAAGTTTGCTTAATATATAGGAGAAAACTAAGACCGGAGAATTTAAATGACTCATTCAACATCAATCACTTACATGGAGACAAAACCCAAATCTAATTCCCCAAGCAATGTGTCTTCATGCCCTCAAATGTCATTCTGTAATAAGTATGATGCTAGCTTGAAGACCTTGGTAGTCCTCTGGTCACTGATGCTTCAGGCAGTAGTTTCTTCTCTGCTGGCTGTAGTCAACACATCTATATTTGGGTGTTAATGTCTAAAATTCCTCTCAGGAACATCATGTTACTCAAAGAATAGCATGTTTGTTTGCTCATGGTTTCAATTATTTTTTTTAAACGTGGCATTAACTGTTAGATCCTGCAGGGTAGAGAGGTAGAAGTGCTGTTCCTAAATCATATTATACAATTTCTGTTTGATAATACAGCTTAAAAGCACCATCAGGCATTACTATGGAAGACAATTGTGTGTTCATGCCAGGAGTGGGAGGATGGAGATTCAGGTTGATGAGAAGCAAAGAGAAGGGGTGATGATTGAACATGTGCATTACTGTCCATGGGGAAACAGGCCAGGTAGTTTGCTAGTCTTATCTCTCTTAAGTTTACAGCAGGCCAGTTGTTTGCAGTCTCACAACCACACAAAGAGAAAGGTTGTGAATAAAGTTATAACTGGGAACACTGCAGATGCAGAGGTCTTCATTTGCCTGAATCCCTAGCCTGTCTTCTTTCTACAATTCGAAAGTCACATACAAAAGCTAACCTGGAAATATCTTCTTGATTTTTTTCTTATACTACATGCTATGATTATTTTATGCTTAATCATTAATCAGATTCATGATTAGATAGAATCATATCTGCAGGTATTGATAGACCTCTGATTTTTTCCATCTTTATTATTGTTTAGTTGGGGGTTTTATTGTTTAGTTTTGAGACACAGTTTCCCTATGTAGCCCAGACAGGTCACAGACTTGTGGTCCTCCTGCTTTAGACATAACAGTGCTGGGAGGTCTGGGCCACCGCTTCTGACTCAGTTTCATTTGTCTTTCTTTAGTTGAAGACTATGGGGCAAAGGCAGTGAAGAAATAAACTTTTGTACTATCAGTAGAGAAAATCTTGCATTGCCATCATTGGGGAATTCAGTCATTTCTATATGCCATTCACTACCATTCATAACCAGAACTTTGTGATAAAAATTGATAGTCTAAAATAACCAACATGTGTGGTATCATTTCTTAGCTTTTACGCTAAAAAACAACATTCTTTTTAACTTAGCATGCTTCTAATTTGTAACAGAGACATATACCTTTATTCTGAATTTTTAGTTTCCTGTCTTCACTACACAATGCTCTTTCAGCAGGCATATTTCACTGTGCAAAGGAAATAAAATGTAACTGTCTCTGCAGGGAGAGCCTTATTCCATGGAGAGCCAACCAAATTCCTATGACGTGTGGTGATCATCCACTACCCATGAGGTGAGATGGAAGTTCGTACTTACAGATCTAAGGGTTGCTCTAAGGACAGTTTGTGAGCTGCTGTGAAATTCTCAGCCCATTGTTTTCCATTCCAGTTTTCAACTGTGATTAGGTATTTCCTTGGCACTGGATGGTAACATGCAATTTCAAGTTTCATAGTGTATGAAACAGAAGGCACTGGTTTCATGTATATCCAAATGTTACAAGGCCCTTTATTCTGTTGTTGCATTCCACACTCTATAGTAACTGGTAATGGTTGTCTAATATTGACATTCTTCTATCTGGTTTTTAGAGTTAATGAAATATATTCCTTCCTGTTCCCTGAATAAAAGAAAACAAGAGTGGATAGAGAAAATGTGGTACATTTACACAATGGAGTATTACTCAGCAGAAAAAAACAATGGAATCTTGAAATTCGCAGGGAAATGGATAGCACTGGAAGAAACCATCCTGAGTGAGGTAACCCAGTCGCAAAAAGACAAACATGGTATGTACTCACTCATATATGGATTTTAGATATGGATCAGGATAGAGCCAATCTGCACTTCCACAGATAGAGAGTCTGGGAAACAGGAAAGAACCTAAAAGATATGCATATATGCATAGTACCCAAGAGAAGAGGATGGAGACAAGATCCTCTGAATGGATGGGGAACACGGCGAGGGGTGGGGAGGAGTGGGACCTGGGAAGAATAGAGGGGGTAAAGAGGAAGGGAGTTGGTTATGGGGGAACAGGAAGTTGAGGGGGTGGGGGTAGAATAGGGGGAAGAGGGAATCATAGGATCGAAGACAGATCAGGCACCAGAGTGACCTCGAGTGATCTAAAGGTATAACATCAATTGGCAAGCTAAGCAATAGTGGAGGGACCACCTCGAATGCCCATTCCTGATAATGAACTTGATGTCTATAACCATCCAGGAGCCTTCATCCTGTGACTGATGGAAGCAGAGGAAAACATACAACTAATCACTGAACTGAACCCAAGGAACCCAGTGACAGAGAGAGAGGAGTGATGAGCAAATTGGCAAAGAATGGGCTGGCAAAACCAGCAGAGACAGCTGATCTGAACAGGGGAGTGCTCTTGGACCCCAGACCGACAGTGGGGAGGCCAGTATGGGACTGATCTGGACCCCCCAAATGTGAGTGTCAGTGAGAAGGCCTGGGCAACCTATGGGGCCCTGAGCTGTGGATCAGTGTCTATCCCTGGTATACAAACTGTCTTCATGTGCCTATAGCACAAAGAGAGATGCTCTCTCAGCCTGGACTCTTAGGGGAGTGCCTTGACCCCACCAAGAGTAAAATGACAGACTCTAGATATCCCCTATGTGGAAGGATTTGGCAATAGGGTGGGAGGGAGGGGGGGAAGGGCAGTGCGGGAAGAGGGGAGGGAGAGGGAACTGGGATTGACATGTAAAACAAGCTTTTTAAAAGTAAAATAAAAAATGATAAAAAAAAGAAAACAACCTAAACCCAAATAATTTTTTTGAATTTTGGGTGTGATTAAAGTTAGCAGTCTGTTCCCATCTTTAAATAGAGTATGTGTTAGGGCAACTTTGTATATTATTCTTTTGGTCTGAGATTCAAAGAACTTTGAAGGAAAAGAAGCAATTATTCAAGAAAATGATGCCTGCATTCAGAGCGACTCATGCATGTACACACCCATGGTGGTGTACTAAGCTTTACTAAGCCCAGGCAAAGAACAAGACTGGAAAAAAATCATTGCGCCCCTTCTTTGCATATAAATTTATTAGAAAACAAATTCAAATTATTCTTTCTTATACTACACAAATTTGGGATCATTACGGTCTTCTATATATTTTATAAGATTTAAAGTGGCTATATATGGTATAAAAAAAGTATATTTTTTCTACCTACCATCCCTTCTCCAACTCTCCTTGCCTCCTCCCAGCCACTTCACCTCCCCCAGCACTATTTTTAAGGTTTAACCTTCAAGCTTGAAACTTCTGAGGTGCCACTGCAGAAAATTGCAAGTGCAATATTCATTGCAAAAGTAAAAGCATAGAGCCGGGCATTGGTGTTGCATGCTTTAATCCCAGCACTCAGGAGGCAGAGACAGGTGGACCTCTGTGAGTTTGAGACCAGTCTGCTCTACCGAGTGAGTTCCAGGACAGGCTCCAAAACAATGCAGAGAAACCCTGTCTCGAAAAACAACAACAAACAAAAAACAAAAAACAAAAAAAAAGGAAAAGCATATGAATAACTCCACAGACTATCAGGACAACTGAAGATTTTCCCTAAAAAGAAAAGCATTTCCTTAAGAAATTACCCCCTAGAGAAATAGTCTTCCCCAGGGAAGAGTATACCAGTTGTCTGGTCAATACAAAATGGTCAACCCTGAAATCATGCATACAAGTAATATAACACAGACAGAGAAGTCATGCTTAGGAATATACATGTATATACATATATGCATGTAATGACAACTACCAAACAAAAGAATCTGAAAGAGAGAAAAGAGGGTTTTGTGGAAGGATTTGAAAGGAGTAAATGAAAGGGAGAAATTATGTAATTATACTAAAATTCAAAAAGAAAAGCCAACAAAATCACATCCTAAACTTCTCTTTAAATAACTTCTCTCTCCCTCTCCAATGCCAGTTTCCACATAATTCCTAGTTTGTTATCTCTCTATTAATAAATTAATACACAAATAGGAAGTTCGTTCTAATTGCCAAAGGCAGATTCTGGGCCAAGCTTCTCTCAGAATTCCTGGCTTACCACATGAAGCTTGTGAGCCCCACATAGTAGAATGAGGGGGGAAAAACCTGGTCTATCATGTATTAAATGATTATTTATTGTTTCTTCTGCTATGGTAGACATTGGGGAATATAACACTGAGCATTGTGAAAATAGAGTTTTTTGACATTTACATTCTAATCTGGAAAGAGACATTAATCAAAGAACCACATAAAAATGCAATATGCAGTAATAAATACCGTACAGAGGAAGGACAGAGAACCATGAAAGGTCACCAAGGGTTCATTTCTTCCTGTCTTCACAGCTTGGTCTTCTAGAGGCTCACATGTGTGGAGTGAATGCTTGGAGACATAAGCATCTCTCTTCTGAGTAGTCATCATGACTTCTTCAGCCTTCTCTGACCATACCCAAGTTTTCTGTATGAGTTGATGTTATACAACCGTGTTTTACATCATTCATCTTACAACTTGCAGAGCCGTGTTATGCACTTTTGCTCAGAACTGAAAAGGCTATGGGGGACTATTAAAATATCAACTTGTTGCTTTGTAGTGCTTGGTTCATTGATGGAAGGTGCTTTTGCTCTAAATCATCTTGTGCAATTATGCCTTTACTAAGCTCCATGGTAGCTTTGAATTAAAGGCAGAGACTTCTGTGTGACTCTCCAAGCTAAGATTTGTGGTGGGAACTAGTCAAACCTTCATTCGTCTTTACAACCTTGTAGAAAGAGAAAAATGGAGGCCCACTACTTCATATTCATAGAACAAGTGTTTTTCCTCCATCTGCCTCCAGCATTCCTGATGTTACTGACTAAATCAGATATGCAGGATCTTTCTGACTCTTTTCATCTCACATACATATTTCATAGACTTACCATCAAATTGTCCAGTAGGGCCTCATAAGATAAAATACTAGATTCAATATTTTTACAGGTGAATAGTCAAGCAGAACCTACGATATTTATATCTGACAGTTTTGGTAAAATTTAAAAATACATGGATAAAATTCTGTAAACCCATTAGTTCATCACTGTGAAGAAGCACACGTCTTTTATATAACTTTCTTAATGAGATACTTGAGCCTTTTGTATCTTTCAGAGAGTATTATAGCAACAGGTACTGACAGTTGTCCTTTGACCCACTAATTATATTCAAGGATGTAAGCTGGAGTAAAGATATGTCCATGCAGTATGGTTGTGGCTTTATTTTCTAAGTTTTCACCAACTTCTCACACTTCAAAATAACCTTTAACGAGGAGAAGCACATGTGTAGCTAAGTCAGAATTATCGTGCCATGGTAATACCAGAGTATACAAATAGCACTGAAAATGTCAGCATTGGAACAGATTTTCTACTATGAGGGGCAAGAACATAAAAGTTAACTGAAGTAATGGAGGAGATGCAGCAATACAGAATATGCTTATCATTCAGATGTTATAGTCTGAGGCCCAGGATGTGAACAAATAAATTCACCTCAGCAAATAGAGCCATTATTATATCAGAGTACTCTCTAATGACCACTTATAAAATCAGTTTCCATACTGTGTTCATTTACTATTACTCACATATCTATGAGTAGCTGTATCATCAGTTGTGTGCTGATGTTGGAGAAGAAGGCAATGTCAGTGGGAAATTAGGTCATAAAGTTTGGAAAAGTGAAGATTCTCATGAGGTCAATAAATGTAATGATAAGAAAACTCTGGACTTCAGAAGAAGGCTACATAATCAAAATGAAGCCAAATGAATAAGAGCACCCAGAAATGGTATGGTTGGTGTGTTCGTAGGTACTTTCAAAGATGAATTCAACACTTTTTGGTCCTGGGCTTAGATGAGATATCTAGGCCCATTTATCTCTGCTGCTCTTACTAAGGATAGGTGTGGTCCCTAGGCATTATATATAAAGCAGTATGCTATGGTTTGAAAATTGAATGGAAGGTATATGTAGTAAAATGCTGGTTTCTTATTGGTGGCACTCCTGAGAATTAATTGGATATTAAGGGTGCTCAACTTACCAGTGAATACTCCAATTACTACTGGATGGTCTATTAGGATGGAGTTCTGTGTTGGAAGAATAGTAACTGGATAGCATGACTTTCACGGATGCATCTCATCCTCAGACCTCTCCTCTCCACTCCTGTCTTCCCACCAGACCCTCTCTGTGTCTGCTCTCAATGATGTCAACCATGTTTTCCTCCTTAGTCACTTCTACCATGATTTTCTGTCTTTCTACAGGCCCAGGGACAGCACACACAACCAGATACAGACTGAAAGTTCAAAAGGCCTGTGCCCAAGCAAATCATTCCTTTGTTAAATAGCTTCTCTTGGGCAGTTTACTACAACAGAAAACTGATTGATCTAACATATAAGATATTAGAAGGGGGAAAGAAGAGAGTAGACCTATCAGTGTGCTTTAATTTGAGGCATTCCATAGTATTTGAATTCCCTGGGATTCATTTTCACTTTTGCCCTGCAGACCTGGCAGTATAGAAATGTTCAAACTGCAAACACCAACAGGTATGGGCAGAAGGAAGCCAGAAAGATGTGCCTCATAAGTGGGCTTATATATGTTCACCTCCACATACACAACAGTGTGCAATCAGAAACAAGTGTGAGGCAGAAGAGTTCTCTGTGACGGGAATGGCTACCCTGTCCTCACTGGGCATGGTGGTGCCAGTGGAGCCTTGAGGAATTCAGAACTCTATCTATGACTTTCCTGTGTGTGTGTGTGTGTGTGTGTGTGTGTGTGTGTGTTCGCACCTGTGCATGTGTGTGTTAAGTGTTAAATGACCACTGTGGTAAAAAAAAATCTTAGTAGGGAAAAAGTAGGCTTTCCTAACTGGTATGTACGGAGGCATGGGGAGAAGTCAGCTATCAGCCTATAGTGGTAAGATAGCTCTCCTTTTTCCCACCCTCAACTTCTGTCCTAAAGACAAAGAGAAACTGCAACATTCACCTACACTTGCCAGCCAAGCTTTTCCCATAGTCTCAGGACCTGAGGAGATCCACTCAAAAAAAGATGAAGATTATAACATGGTATGCCAATGAAGCAGCATAGAATACTATAAAAATATCACTACTAATAGCAAGAACCATACGAATAAATGAGTGATGGTCATTGTTTGTATGAATGGTTAATAAGAAGTCTGTAAAAGAATTAATGAATGTTTAAAATATTTTTTCACTAAAATGGAGCCTTTCTAAGGTGAAGGATAAAAAATTTATGTAATTACACAGTAATCCATATGTACCAACTTTAAGCGATTTAAAATATGTCACAGAATTAGAATATTAAATAGCATACAACCTAAATTAAAACACACTCTTGATTATCACTGACTTGTTTTTTGATTGACTAGTTGGTTGATTTAGATAGAGTCTCATGCAATCTGGACTGGCCACAAACTTAAGATTCTCCTACTCCAATTCCCACATGTGAAGAGGGGGAGGCAGGGCATAGTATGTGCGGTTTTATTTATTCAACTTTAAATAAATTATGTTTACTACTTAATATGGACTACTGGTTCTTTTAAACTTTAATTCCATTTTAAGTAGAATTTTCTGTGATTGTTTATCTTAAACAAAGAGAATCTCCTGTAAATAAACATGGGTCACTACTCTTGAGCAAATGTTACAGTCCACATTTTAAATTCAGGAATAAGCATGGATTCTAAACTTTTCCAGAAAGTGTTTAAGAAAAAGATCAAAACCAAAATGTTGTAATTCTTTTTTAATCATAGTAATGGAAATAACTTACCCTGATACCTTAATATTGCCTGACAATAAGAAAAGTATAGCAATTATAAATAATAAAATATAATTTTACTTCTTTTTGATTACTCAAAATGAATTGTCAATTTTTTACTTTGTTTAAAATAAATGTGTTTAAATGTGAGTTGGTGTAGTTATGTGTGAGTTATAGAAAACAATCAGTATAAATCAATTACAAACATTATGTGTAACATTGTGTTCATACAAATCTAAACAGCCATGCATTTGTGAATGCAGTGAAAGACAGTAAAGATTCTGTTCATGAATTCTAATGTTGTATGCTTGCATATACTCAAATTCTTCTCATAAACTCTCTTAATGCCCTTCTAAAGTTCACATATTCAGATATTTTCCCAAATGTTGACAAAACTGTTCACCAAAATCCCATAGCTTACATCAGAGAGTAGATGTTCTTCCCTTCCTTGTCAGAAAAAAATTAAGCCAAATATTTATATTTCAAAAGACACGCTGCAAAAATTGCTATTTTATTTCACAAGTAATACCTGAAAGGGTAACACTTAGTTTTTCCTAAACTTTATAACTAATGGCTTTAAGCTTAACAGACATCTATTGTCCACAGATTTTATAATTTGTAACTGGACACAATTTAATTGTCCAAACCAAAGACAGCATGACTAAGGTAGGCTGGTGGTTCCAGCATCCTGGGTTTCCTGGTGAGCAGAAAGCACAAAGATAATGTTGAAAGTGGTATTCTGCTCTAAGGCACTGGCATTCTCGTGTTCCAACCTGAACAAAGCCCGATTTAGAAAACCCCAAAAAGTTACAGTCAAAGGTCTTGTTGAAATAGTGGCATTTCATAATCAGAAATCAAATGGCCAGGACTAGCAAGGATTTCTGCTGATGAGATCTTCCGCACTGAAACTCCACTGCTACACCTAACCTCTGTGCCGATCGCTATCATGTGTGAAGCCATAGTAAATGCATGGATTTGTCTAAGCACATAGGATGTTGCCACTCCCATTAGAGAATGGGGGTGTGGGAGATGAAATAAATAAATTAGGGCAGAGCAAGTTGTCTGTGATGTTCTGGTTGTTCTGTGTTTGACAGCTGCTCCTAGACCAGATACATGGAGTGTGGGTTACCTAACACAACAGACAGGATCCTAAATACATTAGCATGTAGTTTTCCAATTAATCAGGAAAGTAGTTCAGTCACATAGTCAGTAAACAGAGTCTGGATTTAAGAAAGAGAGTTAGAATTTGCTTTAAAAATACCTTTTAACTATAATAGTCTCAGAATTATTTACTAGGCTGAATCTCTATTCACTTATTTATTTATACAACATACATAAAACAGTGCCTACCGTCATAGGATCACACTGAATTAAATTGTGCAGGGGGGAAAAAGGCTGATAAATTGTCGTAGAATAACTGTGCAACATGTGTATCTGCTAAAATAGCAACCTTTCAGATGATGGCTCATGCTCTCTTCCTTTACCATAAAGCTACTATTATTTTTTTTTTTTGCCCTGGCTTAAAAATATTCAAGAAGTTTGATGAGAAGGTGGCCATTTTCTATTTCTAACAGATTTTAGCAAGGCTACAAGTGCTATTTTTTACTTTTGAAGTTTTGTTGTCCACATTGGATGAATGCTTTTTGTGTTTGAATCTGTTTTAGTACTTTTTTTTCCTTCCTTTTTTTCTGCAGGATTATTTTCACCAAATAAGTTTCTTTTGCAGCAAAGCAGAATTCTTCTTTACTAAGGGTTTCTGTTTCTCTGTATTCTTCTTAGTTTATTAATCTCTGTCCTCATCTATAGAAATTATCCCATTGAGTTCTTTAAGTTAATTTGTTTCATGCCTCTAAAATTCCATGTTTTACATAAAATTCTCTGGGTTTTTATGACCATTTCAATATCTATGTATATGCATGCATATATTGTGACAAAGTTACACTACACAGTCCTGGCTGGCCTGGAATTCACTGTGAAAACCAGACTGGCTTTGAACTCACAGAGACCCTCATGCTTCTTCATTGCCAACATTGGGGTTAAAGGCTTGCGCCACCATGCAGGCCTCAGGTACAATTTTTACTACTGGCTGCTAGCTTGCCATTTGTTTATCGTCCTAGAAAGGCATGCCTTAGAATTTCCCACTGTGTTACTTCCTAGAGTTTATTAATATATACTTTCATCCATTTATGCTCTTCATAGAACTTACACAATTAGCATTACTTCAGATTTCTGATTAATGGAACAGTGTATCAGTATAAAATGGCTAGCAATCAATTGAAGTTTTATAATATTTATCATGGTTTACATGACATCACGTATTACTTCATCAGAGTTGGTGTGCAGTGATGATGGTTTCCTTAAATGAATTTTTATGTTCTTTTTATTCCTGTGGAGTTTTATTGATAACTATGATCCAACATTTATTATTTTTTTCTTCTTTATTTCCTGAAATAATTAATTTGTCTGTACCTTATTTGCATTTTGCTTGTTCATGTTTTCAAGGTTCCTGTGATAGATTTTTTGACTCTGATCTGAGAAATAACTTGTCTTTAACTCTTACATATGAGTGCATACCTGTAACTCCCTGTTTTATCTGTTGCTCTGTTCCACCAGTGACCAAGCAGAGAAAAATCTGAAATTGTTTTCTTTGCCCTTAACTATTTTCATTATGTTTTTATTTTTATAATACTGTACATTCTTTCCCATCCTCTCCTCATCTTTTGCCCTTGTTATTAGCACATAGAGTTTCATGTCTCTAAGATCAACTGATCCTTTTCTCAACTTGAAATGTTCATTTTATTTCTACTTGTAGTCTTGGGTTGTATGGACCATCATACAAAATAAAATGAAGCCAGCATTCTTACTTTTGCTATAAACAAATAACCTACACTAGATATATTTCCATTCCTTTACTTCCAAATTTCCTGTGTTTTCATATTTAACCCATCTTTTGCAGTTGGTTCTTAACTAAGTCTTGATATTTAACAATTAAACCATCTATTAATTGTATTTGGTATTATAGTTCACTTATAGTTAATGTAGTCATTGACATAGTCAGAATTAAGCGTATTATTTCTTATATTTCCCCCTTTCTTCTTATTATACTTGTTTTTATAGATTTTGTGGGTTAATATATTTTTGAAATTTTATTTTCTGTTGTCATTTTAGTTATCTACTTAAGTATGCAAAGATGACACTCCAAAATTGACATATGTATATGTATATATATATAATTTTATTCCACTTACAATTATCTACCTTACAAATGCTATTACTCCAATCTCTCTGAATTTGTGATTTCTTAGTTGTAAATTTGCTCTGCCATTGCCTTTCTTAAATATTTTTTCACTTGCATCCTCTATTTTCTGTATGAATTAAAGTAGTTCCTGTGTTGTCCCTCTCTCCTGGGCTACTATAATTTAACCTTTTTTCTCTTTGTACTATATCTTTCTGATTTTTTTCTCCTTATTTTCTAGTTGACTAATTCTCCTATTGTGTTCCTACATCCATGTTTTCTTTGTACACTAAATAAATTTTAGTTAATTTTAATGGCTTTTATTTAATTTATAAATTTCATATTACTTTGCAATGTTGATCAGCTTTTTTATTATAAAAGGTAACATTATATTCTTATATATTCTGGTGTTCTATAATTTTAAAGGTAAAAATCAATCATTCGTTGCTTCTCTCATTCTAATGTTTAAGGTTTAATTTCTTTTAGTATTATTTTGAGTCTTAGCTCACACTGGCTTATTTTAATTTTCAAAATCATGTGAACAAAACTATAGCTTGGATTTGCTTATTGCCCTGCCATGGGACCCTGTTCTCAACTATCTCTTTCAGTGTGAATATAAGCATTTCTTTTTCATATAATCTTCAAACACCTAGCCCATGTCCCAGGTTCTCTATTGTCATTCTGACAGCAGCCCTTGGTCTCAAAGCTTGTAGGCTTGCCATCCAATACTCAAATGTTTACATATTTCTACTTTACTATTAGTATTAAAATTTTATTTTATTCGTGTGTGTGTGTGTGTGTGTGTGTGTGTGAATGTCATTTGTGTACAAAGGCCAGAAGAGGACATTAGATATCTTGCAGCTTGAGTTACAAGCAATGTGTGAGCATATGGATATTGAGCAGAGAAACTTAAACGCTCTGGAAGAGCAAAAGGCACTCCTAACCACTAGGCCATATTTCCAGCCTGACTACTCAGATTTTAAAATTCAGCTTTATATTTATTTGGTTTTATTCAGCTGCATCTTATTGTGGAGACTATTTGGTGCCAAAATATTTATCATTATTATGTTTCAACTTTCACTCTTACAAAATGGAAGAATAGTAATACCTGCAGCATGCAGTCATTGTGTACTATACACACATATGTAAATTAAAAACAGCTCTGAAAACAAAACCCAGTTTATCTTAACTCTTATTATGAATAATTGTTATTAATATTTTTGGTATTATTTTATTAGTAAGCATAAAAGTGTAAAATTGTGATCAATAAAATGGATTCCATTGTCAGATTTATTCCATCATAATATAAAGCAAATGTAGCTCCAATTAAGCTTCATGCATTTCAAAAGCATTCAGTGTTTATTTTGTCTAGTCTTACAATGCCTCTCTTCTCGGTGTAATACAAAGAATATTTGATATGTCAGGAGGGAATCTACCTACATCACATGAAATTTTAACAAAGGCAAATGACATTTGCATTCTCAGCACTTACCCAGGTCCCTATTTCCATTATGTACTTGATGTTTTGAAAACATTTTGACTTTCTCATCAGTGAAGGATTATTCTAGATCTCAAGAGTTAATTACCTCATCTACAACCTGACATCTAGTGAGATGGATGATCACAGTCTATTGCCAGGTGAATATATGTATGGCAGATATTTTACCTCAGCAGCTAATCAGACTTTGTGTTGTGATGGCAAATATTTGGGAGGAAATGCTAATGTTATATTTTCTTGTTTGTAAAACAATTGATTTAAATCAGCTACTGCATCACCAAGTACTGCAAGGTTTTAGGTAGTAGTCTAAAACAATGTAAAGCATTAGGCCATGGGGTTTATAGAAAATGCCAAGACCATAGTTTCCTACTGACTGCTAGCTGCCATTAAACTAGGGAAATAATTGAAACTGAGTTCAGAGATTTTCTTTGCTTCCTTTTCCATCTTGCTTCCTGTGTTCCAAACACATGCTGTAGGTTACAAATGCATGTAAAGCTTTAATTACCATTAGCATCTGGCAGCTGTTGACTTACAGTGAGTAGTTGAGTCACACTAAACTGAAGTCAAAAAAGGAATTCAGGAACAGAAAGCAGAAGCTAACTAATTAGGGAAAAAGAAATAAATCTATGTCATCAGAGCTGAAACACCACACCATCAGTACAGTGCCATGCACAGTGTGAGTGACACTAGAACTAATGGCTTCCAACAATCCTAGAGCCTAATTCTCCATAAAAACCCATCATTCCCAATGTGTCCAGTGCTATACAGCAAAGTCCTTATACATATTTCTATCAATACGTTATGTATGGCCTCTCCTATTTTGGAGGCGATTGCTTTAGGAAGAATTGGCATGTGCACAAAAGTCAAAGGATACCTTTAAAAAAGAAAATGTCTGGATGTTATCTGCTTAGAAATGGTACCAACATCAGGTGTGTTAAATAGTTTGAGTTTTGTATTAAAACTATAGTCTATTAGAAAGGGTTCTGAGAAGCAGAAGCAGAAGCAGAAGAGGAAGAGGAAGAAGAAGAAGAAGAAGAAGAAGAAGAAGAAGAAGAAGAAGAAGAAGAAGAAGAAGAAGAAGAAGAGGAAGAGGAAGAGGAAGGGGAAGGGGAAGGGGAAGGGGAAGAGGAAGAGGAAGAGGAAGAGGATGAGGATGAGGATGAGGATGAAGAGGAAGAGAAAGTCACCAAAAGAACGATACACCTTTCATAAGCAAGAATATAATTAGCATTATATCTTGGTCTTTCTGAAAACAAACACATCTCAGATTAAAAATGTTAAACTAAAACATAAGTGAGGAAATAAAATAAGAGCTACATGTGGGTTATATAAGTATGTATGATAGATTGTACTAGAAAATACATCTCAAATTCTTTAAATTATTTGGTACAATAAAAGGTGAAGAATGTAACCAGACAGAGAAAAAGACTCCAAGTGAAATGCTATGTGATGAGCTTTGCTTAATTTCTCCTCTGTTCCTCTGCTTCACACTTTTAAAATGACATCAGTATGTGTACAGATACGGGGGCGGGGGAGGACACATGCACATACCATTCACAGAACAACCAACCCCTACTGTCCTTCGTGAAGTACCAGTCACTGTTTCTACAATAATATCTGTTATCAGTCTGTTTATTCACTAAATAGGCTAAACTAGATGTTCTGCAAGTCCCACAGACATGTATCACTTCCTAGTTCAGGATTACAAGCAAACACCACAATGCCCAGCTTTTGAAATTACACTAACTTCAACAACTAAAATAGAAATCCTTAGATGAGTATATCTATGTCATACTTTAGTATACCTCTGAAATAGTTTTTTCTAGGATGTCACATTCCTTGCTAGATTTCATGTAGTGAATTAAGAGCAAGAGGAAATCATGCTTATGTCTTTTTAAAGTTCCCATCTGTGTAGAATGATATTGTAAAGCAAAGGTATTTGTATCAAAATGATTAAGATGGTCACTTTTCTAGGACATTCATTTAGTTTTTTGTCTTTAGGATCGTAAGTCTGTCTGTGTGACTTCAAGTATAACTTTAGATTCTTGCTCTAGTAGATATGATGCACAATTTACCCCATCCTTTTAATTCCATTCTTCAGTTCTGCTCCACTCATCTATATAAACTTGAATGCCAGGCATGGTGACATACTTCTGTAATCCCATCATAGAGAAGATAGGGGCAAAAAGATCACAAGTTTAAGAAGGTGCTTAGCTATATGGTGAATTCACAGCCAGTCTGGACCACATGAACCTCCTCAAAACACAAACACCATACAAACAACAACTTTAATAGTACCTTTATTCATACGTTATGAAAATAGGTTTTCTGTGCACCTCTGAACATTTAACTCCCCAGAAGTTAGAATATAATAGAAGAAAAAAGATGTTTTTGGAAAGAATGCCAAGAAGGATATGGAGAAGAAACAGCAGCAGCAACAATGATGGATATGTATAGACCCTTCTGTAATTAACATGCAATTGTAAGGCAGACAGTTCATTCATTGATCATGACATAAATGAGAGATGCTACGAGCAGGGAGACAGCAGAGCACACAGAAATAGATATATAGAAAGTGAAACATAAGATCTAAAAGAATGTGACTGTGGAACTGACTAGGTGAACCAGGGTGAAGAGCCATACTCATTGAATGGATGCATTCGTTCATCCATTCAGCCAGTGTTTACTGATGTTAGTTTAAGTGATGAGCATCATACTAATGGTTTGGGATGTCAGAAAACAAGACTGACCAGGATTTCTGTCTTTTTGGACCTTGTGTTTTAGCTGGAAAAGGCATATCAATAGATAGCTGACATAATGTAAAAGATAATGTAGGTTCATAAATGGTGATAAATTCTTGAAAGTATAAAAAAGTGGAAGAGGCCAAGGTCATTAATGAGGAATTTGATCTAGAAAGCTCATGAAAGAGGTCACATTTAAGGAAAGTTCCTTTAACAACCAGGGCAAGTGCTGACATAACAGATGTAGACTTGGGAGTCACTGACAGATGGATGCTGCTTAATGCTATAGGAATAGACAACATCACCAGAATGGAGTAAGAGCAGACAGAAACGCTAACAAAGAGCTGAGATACACTTTATTCTAACATTTCAGATGTGTTTTGGGAACTTCTTAGTTAAGTGTTTACAGCAAGAAGGACAACTCAAAAGCATGTCTAGAAATAGCATCCTGGACAGTGGAAGGGAAGCCATGAGTGTGTAGAAAATTATTCAGTAGGTGAACAAAGAGTAGCAAAGACAAGGGACTGGGGCTTGGGGAGTGACTCAGTCAATCAAGTGCTAGCCTTGTAAACATGAACAACTGACTTCAGAACTCCAACACCTACATAAAAAGCTAGGCATGGTGACTGGTACTTATAACCCCTGTAGATTTATACCCAGCCTGACTCAGTGAAGACCAAGTTTCATTAACTGAGTAGGTGAGCAATTGAAGAAACTACCAGATGACAATCTCTAGCTTCCTTGCATACATTCTCAAACACCTGTGCACATGTGTACACAAGGAGTGATTGACTGCTTCATGTGTCACAGATACATTGCTAAGATGAGACCCCAGAACTAATCACTGTGCTGTATTACTCATTGTTGATGACTTTAGGAAGAGTAATTGCATGAAGGGAAATGTGTAACAGTTTGTATAATGGTGATGACAAACTTAGGAAAACTTGAACCAATATGATCAGTAAATATGAAACTGGATAGGACAGCAGGAAAACACATGGCAGCAATTCCTGGAAAATATAGGTACTGGACAGTTTTTCTGTCAAATTGATACAAGCTAGAGACATTTGGGAAGAGAGAACCCCAGTCGAGAAGTTACCTCTGCCATGTGAGCTCCTAGACAAAGCTTGGGGGCATTCTCTTGATTAATAATTGATGTGGGTCCACATCTCTGCTAGATGGTCCTGGTTTGTAGAAAAAAGTACGCTGAGTAAGAAATGCAAACTAAGCTAGTAATCTGTACTCCTCCATGGTCTGCTATAGTTCCTGACTCCAGGTTCCTGCCTTGAGTTGCACTACTGACTCTACTAGATGATGGACTACAAGGTGTAGGATGAAATTAGTCCTTTTTTTTCTAGAGTTGTTTTTGGTCATTGTGTTTTATCACAGTAATAGATACCCTAAGACTTCGTGGGAGAATAGAAGGTAGAGAAAATAGCATATTTGTCTTTGTGCTATTTGGATAACAGAATAGCTCACCTAGGAGACAGGTTGGAGAACTCCATGCTTAACTGACAGTAGACTCGAGGGACTCTGCACAAGCTGGGGTGGGATCCGACTCTGAGAGGTAACTACTCCTTCATAGTAATGGGTGGGGTAGCAGCATGCATAGGTACAAGTGCTAGGCTGTATAGATGACAAATGTCACTTAACACATTCTGAGTGAAGGTAGGCAGAAGCTCTAGAGGAGAAGTGTGGAAAAAGAAGTTGGGATCTAGACAAGTGAATACACACTTTGATTCTTTTTTACGATTACAGAGAATAGTTGGGGGAAAGTTTTAGACATTTTTAGAAATTGTAGACACCACATCTTATACAACTTATAATTTACATGGAAAAAATGTTGAGCCACTGTCTAGGTTTGAATAAGAATACCACAAATTCAGGCTGTCTCAGTGTGTAAAGATATTGCCCCTGAACCTGAAAGCACAAGTTCCATTTCTCTAATACACATGGTAGAAGGAGAAAGATAGCCCCTACAGATTTTTCTCTGACTGCCACACACATGCTGTGGAACATATATGATTATATCTGTATATACTCATATACTCACAAAAACGCAGAGTAATAGAAACTTAAATACAATGAAGGAATAATTTGGTTCAGACAGTGAGCTTCTACATCAGGAAGAAGACAAGAACATGTGGGGTCATGGGCCACACATGGTGTACACTGTTCTCATGTTTAACAGAAATATTGGTCCCCACCATAACTAATTAGTTTTATGCCAGAAACTTCTGCTTTGCCCAAGATAAAAAACACCTTTTAGAGATGGGGTCATTATCTTCAAACAACAAAATTGACATTCTGAGACAAATTCACAACAACAAAATACCAGTTTCAATGGGGCATTAGTCAAACCTAAAATTCACTCATTAGTCAAACCTAAAATTCACTCATTAGTCAAACCTAAAATTCACTCACTAAAATTCACTGCCCCTGGTACTTTGGGGGGTGCTAAGAAAAAGCTTTAAGGTTTTTAACATTAGGAAAAATTTAGGTTTAGAGAAAGTATTTCAGATCTAACAATGATACTTGGTTTTTTTATAGCAATACATTTGCAGAATATTATTAACAGATTTATCAGGACCAGGAATTGGAACTCAGGGTCCTTTGCAAACTGGGCAAGTATTATTTACATTGGAGGAAATGGCCATGAACTTTTAAATGCTTTCCTGGAGGACACAGTCAGCAAAGAGAAAAGTACATAAGAACCCACATAGTTGAAATGCAGCACAGTCCAGTTTGTCCTGTGGAACATTGAAAATGTGCACCACTCCAATCACTAGGAATCAATTTAAGGGCTTAAAAGAGAGAATTGAAACCCTTAAGCAGCTTTTGAAGATACTCCTTAAAATACTTTAAAACATTCTGGGATTGTGTTCTAGTACTGTTATCATCATGGAATGCAAACTTGACATAGCTTTGGATGGGAAAGGGAGGAGTGACATGGCTGCTTAGCTTTTTCAGGGGTCCAGGAACAGTGGGTGGTATCTGTTATGGAGTGTCTTGGTAAGGTTTGTTACATGCTGCTGTAGCCCTTCCTCTTTCAAGTAATGCAACAACTCTTCTGTCGTGACAGGCAACTTCTTCATCTTCTCAAAGTAACCCCCAGAACCAATTAACTCCTACTATTTGAGATTCAAATAGAACATTTATTAGATTTCTTTTCTTTGAAGGACTTCATGGTAGCTATAAAGAGTCTCAAGGCTTCCTCTATGGAGAAGAGAAGCAAGGATGCCCCAAAGTTACCACACTCCAACAAGTGGGACATAGAGCTCTTAAGGTCTCTGTGTCTTTCCTTTTGTTTAAATTGGGGGTCACCTCTTGTCATTTCATTATTTCCTCTACCACCAACTTCCCTAGCAAAAATGCCACATCTGGAACGATGGGCAATTAAATCCAGGGTGACAATTGTTTTCTACAGAGATAATTCTCCTTGCTGATGTCTTCTAGGTGTTTTATGAAAAAGATTTGTGCTGTCAGTCGCATTAGGAGACTTCACCTGAGAGCCAATATTCCCCTTATTAAGCTTGCTCTCTCTTCAAAGGGGACAATGGTTTTGTTTGTCCCCTCGCCTCTTGTGTCAGACCACGACGGAAATTGCTCTGTGTCTGGGCCAAGTCCGATATTCCCGTGTCATGAGGGGTTAGGAGCCTCATTAATTCTTGTGCTCTCATTTCAGGTTGGTTAGGGATCAACAGCAGATTATTATTTCAAACATTTATTTCTTGCTTCAATTTCCTTTCTACGAATTGCTTCCAAATCACTTTCTCTTGTGTATGGTGTACTCAATCTCCATTCAGATAAGAAAATCAAAGTGGCCCTTTCAGCAAACCTATCCATCAGCATTAGCAGGAACACATCCCACAAAGGCTTTGGTTGGCTTTCCTGCCTATCTGCCAGGGTTTGTACTTTTTGTACTTAAGTCCCCCCAAGTATAGCTGCCATTATACTGTGCACATAGCCCCAAGGGCATACACTGTTCATGTTTCAAACTGATTAGTTCAATTTATTTCTACAAAGAGACAAAAAGGGTGGGCTAAGATTCATCTAGGGATGCAGGGTCTGGAGAGCTACATTTCAGCTTGTGGGCATCTCACAGGCTAATAAGCACAATACACATATACAATTACAATGTCATCTTATGTTCCTAATAAACTTATTTTCTTCTCTATCCACATTGGCAACAGTGTGGGGCAGATATAGATAGAGAGAACTCTTTGTCCTTTAGGAAAAGGATGCCGCACGACAAACATGTAACCTTAGAGAAGTCACTTAGTCCCCTAAGTCCTTCAGAAAGCATAAATAAGCAGAGCTGATGCCACTGATTCATTGATTCATACAGCAAACACTTGTGGCTTAATATCCAGTGGTGATGTGCTATGTGTAAAGACTCAATTACAAACACTTATAAAGCCTCATATGATCATCAGAACAAAATCACAAGGATAGCAGAGGCCTCAAAAGAAAGAAAAGAGCATCCCTCAGGCCAAAGAAAGAGAGGTGGAGAAACCATCTTTCACACTTTCTTCCTTTCTTCACTTGAAAGCCATGCTTTCTAGTTGGTCCTAAAGACTCTTTATGAAGTTCTCTTTCTGTAGAGAAACCAAGAGAGACCCAGACACCAGATACATGGATGCTTCCTCCAATTAACATCTTAGCAGGTGGGAGGGTCCAGGAAGAAGTCTCCAGAGATTTTGCTCCAGAAGGCAAAGAAAACGAAAATCTTCAACAAATGGCTCCTGGCCCCAACTTGGTTTTCCTCTCAACTTCTTGAATCAAGAAAATAATTTATAGGGTGCTTTTCAGATTGAATCCAGGTCTTAGAATTCAAGGCAAGCCCTGGACTTTTAAACTATAGTCTTAGGCCCTTAAATGTGACCTTAACTGTACAAATAATCCCAGTATCCCAATGAGGGGAAATTAAAGCTACTATACAGAGAATAATAGGAAAAAATAAGTATTTTTTAAGTGATGACATCATGGAAACAAACAAACAATCAAAAAGGACCACACTGAGCATACTATTCTCTTTCTTCATTTAGCAGACATTTCCTAGGAAGTTGTATATTTGACTCATTTGCTCTGTACTTCTCTCTTTCTCTTCCCTTCTCTGTTTCCCTTCTCTCCTCTCCTCTCCTCCCCTCCCCTCCCCTCTCCTCTCATCTCCTCTCCTCTCCTCTCCTTCTCTTACCTCTTCTCCTTTTACCTCTCTCCCCCTGTTTTTCTATCCCCATACCCAGCACTGGAGATGGTGGTAGAACATCAAGCTTTCCATATGCAAGTCAAGTGCTTGACGTTCCAGCCCTAGGATTATTTCTACAAGCATGTTTTGTTTGTTTTTGCATATTCAATACCTGAGCACAGATACATGGGTCTAATATGATGAATAGAATTGAGTATGCTATGGCCTCATTAGACAACTGTGGGCTACACTGACACTAAGTTGCTTAAGCACTCCCTCTCCCTTCACAGGCAGTTTTGGCTGCTTTAAGCCATTGTAAATGTAGGGCCTGGTAGGGTAGGTACACAACAAACATTTATTGAATTAAATAAATTATAAAGACTAAAATGGAGGATATTGTCCCAATTTGTGTGCCATAAATGTAAAACATTTTTACTGCATGTTTTTCTTCATCTTTCCTCTTTCTACAGGTTTTGTCTTAAGTATGCATGAGGTTATAATACAGACAGAAATGTTCAAACGGTGTTTAATTAGTCGTTAAACATCTTGGGAAAGGGGACTTCCTCAACTTATTTTAGAATTACATCTTCAAAGAAAAAACAATCTACTTATCAAACAAAAAATACAATTCAGTGCAATTATATGGCAACTACCAAGGACCAGAGCCTCTGACCAAATGAAAAAACTATGTAGATGTATCCTTATTTCTCTGCATGACACCAGGTTTTATTTCAAACAGGAAATTATCTGTCACTCCCTTTGCACATCACAGAGTCAGGTTTCCTATGTTATGCCAACTTATCCCTGTTTTTATAGTTCATATAAAGACATGGTTCCAAGACCTCCAATAACAAAAAGTTTATTTATGTAGTTATTTTTGCATGGCATGTGCTGATGAGCCGGCCTGCTCAGCAAGCATTTCACAGATTAGACCATGAGTATGGTTTCAGGCAAGCCTCCCTCATTCTCCTGCGCATTGGCTGATAAACCCTTCAAAGTAAACCGCTCATAAATATGAAATGAAAAGCTGGGGAGTCGTTATGCGGAGCTTTGAGATACAAATCTCTTTATTCCCTTCTGAAGTGGGGTTTGATTGACATAATGAGTCATAGATCCTGTCCAGGGACACACTGTCTTTTCCCCCCTTTTCTCTGGAGACAGGGAGACTTTAAAGAAATCCACTTCAGAACTTGGTGACAGACAGCTTACTTGAAAAAATAATAAAGTTGAATCCTATATTAAATAACTTACTATTTTACGTTAATGCCGACTATGACAACCATGACATATGTCAAAGTTTGACTATTCAACCTCACAAAGACATTATTAGCTACAACAGTAAGAAAATAATCATAGCATCATCTTTCTTCTCATATGTTTCATTGCTATGTAGATCTTTTGTCTGTGCGGAGAAAAGGAGCTACATTAACTAATGCAGAGCAGGAGCCAAAAATCCTGAAACCTAAAATGCCACCAGAAGAAGACTAGGCAGTGGGGGAGTGATCGTTGTGGAAAACCATTTTTTTTTAAAAATCACTGTTTCTCAAAGGGGAAGGACCATAGGCTAAACTTTCAGTGAAAAATAGTTTTCAGACCAATGAAAAGGAGAAGTTTGATGCTCAGGCACCAGTCTTCAAGACCCACTTGCCTAAAAGAGCTGAACAACTTAACAGTATCACACAATTTTACATTAGATCACATCTTGCAGATTCAACACAAAGAAGCTGGGCGAGTCAGTGTAAAAGCTATAAGGATTAGAGAGATCTGCTTCTAAATGATAAGGAGTGGGAACCCCTTCTAGAAAAAGGCTCCATTCTTCAGCTTCCAAAGATTTCTGCCTTTAAAGAATGTGGAACTTGCCAGGCAGTGGTGGTACATGCCTTTAATTCCAGCACTCAGGAGGCAGAGCCAGGCAGATCTCTGAGTTCGAGGCCAGGCTGGACTGACAGCCTCCAAAACAATACAGAGAAACCCTGTCTCGTAAAACCAAAAAAAAAAAAAAAAAAAAAAAAAAGAAAGAAAGAAAAAAGAATGTGGAACTTTACAGTGTTGGTTTTGTCATTATTCTAGAAAGTCTGAAATCTAGATTCGATGGAGTATCTTCCATTGATGGGGTGGGGAAAGGTAGACTCTTTAGGTACTGCTAATATGAAGAAGGCATTTGAGCTGGTGGTCTTCTGTTTCCACTTTGAAACCTCAAAAGTGATTACTCAAATGTTTTTTTGTAAGAAAAGAGAAAGGAGGTAAAGGAATAAAGTCTTCAAGTCGTAAAATGTGGAGAAAGAGAGAAAAACACCTATTCCAACGTTTCAAATCCCCTTTTTCTGGTTCCTTGGGGATTCTACTGAGGCTTACAATGAGTGAGAAGGGTTTGATTATAGCTGTCCCCTAAGGCCTCTTCTACTAGAGAAAATGGATGCTTTTACTTAAGTAATGACTGTGGGCCAGAAAACTATTTTATTTTGTTTTGTTTTTCCTAAGACAGAATCATACTAGGCAGTCCAGGACAGTATCAAACTTCAGAGCCTCTCATCTCAGTCTTTGTTGACCAGAATATAATTAAACAACTAATTAAGACCATATTGATACCTAATAATTAAGAGGTTATTTAGAAGTGGCCTAACAATTGGGAATAATGACACACATCTAGACTTCCAGCACTGGGTAAGCTAGTAAGAGGAACTTGGTTTCCAGGTCTGTCTGGGATACATGTGAGAACCAATAAACAACAACATACACCCAAGACACTAAATTATTTTAATTTCCCCCTCACTATAAGTAATTGAGTGGTACAAGGCTTCCTTTACCTTGAGTTCATATTACCTCAAATCTTTTGCCTACAGTCTTGGTCTGAGCACCAATGATATTTAATTGTCAACTAAAATTACTCTTTTCCCATCACTGACATATAACTGCCATTACAAAATGACAGCCAAGCCATGGGCCACTGTTCTGTCTTCCTACTATATCCCGGTGAGGCCACCTATGTATTTTATATAAACCAAGTCAAATAGAGGCAACGATTGTAAAATCAGAGAGCTGAAAAAGGGGGAACATACTCCAGTTATTTCCTTGTGACATGCAGGACAGCAGCAATCATGACTTAAAGTGGCAACATTGCAGAGAAATTAAGCCTTCTTCCTAGAGGTGTCACCCATAGGAAAGATTCAATTATACTACCAATTTTAGTTGGGAGCACTGCATTGTAGATAAGGATTTGCTTTTTTCATTTTCTCAATTTAGTCAAAATAATTCCACAAATAATGGTCTTAAGTTCTCCAAAAGAAGACATTGATACCCTACTATAAACTGCATGTAGAACATATGATATACTATATGGCCTACTGAAAGCTATAAAATTGTTCAAAAGAAAGGCAGTGACTCAAACTCTGTCTGAAGCAGGGGACATAGCTCAGTAGTAGAATTGGTGGATAACATAACCTAGACTAGCACCAGAAGCTCCAAAAACAAAAAGTGGCCACTACTCTATTCTATTTGTCATAGTATAAAGAGTTGACAACTGAATGTTTATAAACATCCTTATTAGTCCAACTTATGATTATGCTGTATCTATGTTTTATTTGTTATAACTCTGATTATTTGAAATATAAATTATAAAACAACTATGAATAGCAAAATATATGTAATATATAATATTTTAACATACATAGTGAGGTGACTTGTATGTAAAATTTTATTTCAATATAAGCAATATTTTCCTACTAGGAGGTAAATTAAGTGAGATGCTATACAAAAAAGAGGAGATTATAATTTTACATAAGAGAGATAGTATCTATTCTATATGCTAACATTAGAAAACTACAAGGAAGCAAAGCCTATCACAGTCATCAATAAGACATGGGAGTTTGACTGTATATCTAAAACTTGTGTGTATGAAATATGCAAAACTATTAAGTACATGTATAGGAATAACAATAAATGATCTAAATAAAGAAAATACTATATATGTGTATATATAATACATATATATGCTTGTATACAGGGGTATATGTGGATTTGTATATGGATATGTTCATATATACAGGCATGTATTATAAAGCACACACACTCAAGAGTAATAGGAAATATCTATGAGCAATCCATAATCGACTCAATTTCACATAGGAATGATTGTGAGGCATAGTGCAAAGGGATTTTAGAATTATATTAAACAAAGTTCAGATCCTTTAGCTATTAGCTTTGGGACCTTTACTGCCCTTTACGAATCTCAATTTCCTTATTTATAAAATAAGGCTCTCAATATCAACTATATTAAAAGATACAGACTAGAGCTCACATCTGACAAAGGAAAACAAGACTTGTCTGGTGATGAATGTAAACCAATATGAAGTGAAGTTGAAATCAACCCAGTGTTGCTCAGAGCTGGAAGAGGTTATGGGGGAAAGAGTATAAAAAGAGTTTTCTGGGTGAAGAGAATGTGTTTCCACTGGATGTTGGGTGATGGTGTGCAGCCCAGATATTTACTAACACTTCATTCATATGATTATCCCTAATGGGCAATTTTCTGGTCTACAAATATACCTCAATAAATCCATTGAGAAATGGAATGCTTATATGTGAAAAAAAACTTCACTGTGTGCAGAGAAGGTTCAGAAAACCAGCAATTGCGTCAATATGCAAGGTGTGCAGAACATGTGACCAAACCGCCAGCTGTGATTTCTTTATTCCCTGATCCCTCATCATGAACTGAAAGGAAATGGGAAATCTTGAGGTGCAGACAGCAATAATACTACAGTATCATGATGTTCATTATGATGCCACCACCAACCTTTGTGACTAAAGTATCCCTACAACAATAGATCTTAATTAATTTTGCCTTGACTATCATAAAGGCACAGATCCCTGGCTTAAAACACTCTATGTTAAACACTGGAGTAAAAAAAATAGCCTTTCTAAGAACAAATCTAGACTGGAAGCTTTTTCCAGCTCAAGGATTTTTTTAAATCCTTTAGACTGAAAATACTTTGATTAGAAAGGCAGCACCAGGTTCATGCATTCTGCCTCAGTGTATGAAGAAACAGCTGTCAGTCACATCATTGTCCTCCTCCCACTGTCCCTGGGGGACAACTTAAGCAAGCTGTCTCCAGGATAAGCACTCCTTGGGGAATGGCCAGCTCGTCATGGCCTCCAGCAACAAAGCAGCCCATCTCTTCGTTTGGTCTATTAGCCCTCTGACTTCCTTCCTTCACTCACAAATAGAAATATAATGCTTAAGTGAACGATTACTACTGTCCCCAAAGAAATTTCAATTAAACACTTGGAATCCTTAGGAATGATACCTAGGGGGATTATAAACAGAGCTATAATTTGTTATGTATTATTAAGTCTGGTCTCAGACTGTAAATCTCCTCTTTTTCTTTTAATATTAGCTGGGGCTTTCATCCTACAATTGAACAGTTCCTTCTCAAATCCTAAGTAGAACTGCTATCATGGAATTGTCCCTGAACAAAACCAGTTAGTGGTCCAATTGGTATGATGGATGGCCCCAGTGCATTGTCCAGTGTTAATGTTTTGCATCAGGTAACTTTTATCTTCTGCTCAGTGCAAAGGGCATCCAGTAATGTCTCATGGTTGATCCTGGCAGATTTTTCCATGTAGCATTCAATGTTCTTGTCCATCATGGTCTGAAAGCCAGTGCCCTGTCATTCTCTGTGAAGGGTATGGTTTTGTTTAATTAGCTACTATGGTTTTGGTGCAGTGCTGAGCACACAGATAGAAGGATTGCTATAAGTAAGTGCAACCGTGTTGACAGAGGGAAACGAAGTAAGCTAGAAAGATGGAAATACTTTACTTTGTCTATCACTGTGCTGTTGCCATGCATCTCTGGCACCCAACAATGCTGGTGATACACAGTAGGCCACAGGAATACCATTCTCTATTCTCAATCTGTATTTCTGGTATGAATGAAAAGATTTGCCAGTGTGAACTGTGTTTACTGATATGGAAACTGTTGCAGACAATTCTCCGGGGATCTCTGCTCATCCTACAAGTGAAGATAGTGAATGCTTTTGCTCTGGACTGGGTTTTCACAGATGTTTGCACAGCAAACAGCTTTCAAGGATAAAGAAAGGGCTTTCTACCATAGCAAAGAATAGACTTTAGTACAGACTGTGATGATTAGGCCCATAATTCCCTGTGGAGCAAAGGACTCCCGCAGTCTTCTATTCCTCTAAGCTCCAGGACTTGTCCCTGTGATTCCTCCTCCCATCCCATGCATGTACCTATGATCTGGTTTTCTTCATGTATTTCTAAAGGAGCTGAGTCTGGAGAACTATCATGCCCATTTGTCTTCTGGCTACACTCATTGCTATGATCTAAAACTCTCCTGCTCTGAGTCAGGTGTCTGTGATTTCTGCCTAGCATCCCTGCAATTGACGCAAAGTTCCCTAAATGCCAGTAAAGAATTCCAGAGATGCAGGGTGCTCATGCACCAACTTAGTGCTGGATGTACCAAGGAAGCATAACCAAGAAACAACGTACTTTTTCCTATCTGCACCACAAGAAAAAGCACTCACGTCTCCAAAAGTCCAAGAGGAAACAGATGCCCATCAAAGTCATCTCCTGAACACACCACATGCTCACTAATAAAGTAAATATGCAGATTAAATATGGTAGCACTCCATTTTCGCACTCTCTACTGAAATGAAGCAGCTCCTTGCTGAACTTAAGTTGCCTCTCCCTGACAAGCAATTTGGACTGGCAATGACATTTACCCATCACTGAAAGTTTCAAATGAGAAATTGAGATGACTGGAATTTTATATGCATTCTTTTTTGAGTGGGCATTTGAAAAATATTTGTCTCGAGAAAAAAGAGCAAGGAAACAAAACAAAGCAAACTAAAAACCAGGCTGGTGTTTCTTCTTCAAGCCAAGTCCTTTCTGAAAAGATGGCAGACATGGCTCCCTCTGCCCAAATGAATGCTCTCAGTTGATTCGCTGTTTGGCAGAGCTAAGCAGACGATTTTCAACAATCAGGCTAGGTCCTTCTGTCCCAGACTCGGCAAATTTTCATACAGTAGTTCCTCAGGCTGCATTTACTGGTGCATTATTTTGGAAGAATATACTTAGGATAGAGATCTTCGGCAAAACACACATTCTGCTTTTCCTTCACTGATGAGTTGTTTTCTGCTCCTGTTATTTGGTTGAATTAAATGATGAGGCCTAATCAGATTATATTCAGACAGAAGAAGAAAAAGTTCCTTTATAGAAAAAAAAATCACTCAGGGCAATGGGTTACCAAATAATATTCCCTTCTATGCTGAAATTCTGTGATTCATCCTCTTTTGATTTATCCAAATATAGTTTTTAACAAAATCAGGGGTATTAGCTCCTTTCCAGTCCTGTAGGCTGTGCCAATTACTTAAAGCAAAATTAATAAAAATCCTTAATGCCACTAAAGAAACTATTTCTACCAAAAGCAAGGTCTATATTAACATCTTAAAGTACCATTTCTCTCAGTAAAGAAGCAGGCTCCAGTCTTCAGCAAGTAATAAAATAACCTTGCAAAAATAATTTAGAGAAAATTTCTGCCTTTAAACCAGTCTGCTATCTGTCTGCTGCCCCTGTATGTAACAGCCCTCTCACACACCAGATTCACAGAAGCTAAATGATTGACGATGAGTCCAAACATACCTTTGAATACTCTGTCTCCTGACACCCAAGCCCCTACATTCCCTCAGATTCAGACATAAAGTGACTATCATACTCAGGCATGAAAGATTTGTAAGCACTGGCTTTCTATAGATGTCACGCTTACATATCATGTCTGTTGCCAGATAACTCTGCCATCTTTGAGTCTTTGAGTTCATAGTGATGCATGCTTTTATACAAGCTACCAAAAGCTACGGGGAAAGACTTCAGTTAAGTAGACTTGAAGTATGATAAGGAATTGTTCTACAAGTCCCTTAAAATCTGCTTTTTGGCACCTCTGGGACCATGTGAAGAAAACAGAGACTTTATCCTAACCTCAAGGTGAGTTGACAGCCTTTCTTCTTCTTCTTCTTCTTCTTCTTCTTCTTCTTCTTCTTCTTCTTCTTCTTCTTCTTCTTCTTCTTCTTCTTTTGGTTTGTTTGTTTGTTTTTTTTGGTTGGGGTTTGTTTTGTTTTTTTCATCCTTGCATCACTCTGCCTAGGTGGCTTACTGAGATGAGCCTGGTGACTTTGAAAATCCAAAGAGACATCCCTACCTTCATCTACCGACGTCATCACCTGAGTACAACACTTTTTTCTCAGCTGGCTCAAGGTATTGGGGAAGCATTTCCAAGAAGTTAAATGGGCAGTTATGCCCTTCTGTTATCTTGCTGTTCAGCGGCTTCCATGGTGTGTTTTCTTGCCATTCATGTCAACAAATGAGACAACAAAGGCCGTTTAATGCATGTGCTTCATACTTCTGGCTGATAGCACGAAAGGGTTAAGGCAAGTCTAAATTTTGCTCCCATTATTGTCATAAAACACCATGACCAAAGCAACTTGAAAAAGAAAGAGTGCATGACTACAGTTGTAGTTGATCCTGAAGGGAAGTCAGAGCAGGAACTCAAGGCAGGAAGGAGCCTGGAGAAGGCAGGAACTGGTGCAGGAACTACAGAGGAAGGCGCTTACTGGCATGATCTCTGTGACAGATAAAGCCTCTCTCTTGTACCACCTAGGACTGGCATAATTGGAGACTGGCATGTAGAAAAATGCGGATCGATCCATGTTTATCGCCATGCACAAAACTTAAGTCCAAATGGATCAAAGACCTCAACATAAATCCAGCCACACTGAACCTCTTAGAAGAGAAAGTGGGTGGTACCCTTGAAAGAATTGGTACAGGAGACAGCTTCCTGAACATAACACCAGTAGCACAGACAGTGAGATCAACAATTAATAAATGGGACCTACTGAAACTGAGAAGCTTCTGTAAGGCAAAGGACACAGTCAGCAAGACAAAAAGGCAGCCCACAGAATGGGAAAAAATATTCACTAATCCCACATCTGACAGAGGGTTGATCTCCAAAATTTACAAAGAACTCAAGAAGCAAGTCTCCAAAACAGCAAAGGACCCAATTAAGAAGTGGGCTGCAGAACTAAATAGAGAGTTTTCAATAGAGGAGTCTAAAATGGCTGAGAGGCACTTGAGAAAGTGCTCAACATCCTTAGCCATCCGGGAAATGCAAATCAAAGCAACTCTGAGATACCATCTCACTCCTGTCAGAATGGCTAAAATCAAAAACACCAATGACAATTTATGCTGGAGAGGATGTGGTGAAAGGGGGACACTCCTCCATTGCTGGTGGGAGTGCCAACTGGTTCAGCCACTTTGGAAAGCAGTATGGAGATTCCTCAGAAAAATGGGAATAAACCTACCACAAGACCCAGCAACTGCACTCTTAGGCATATATCCAAAAGATGCCCATTCATATAACAAAGATGTCTGTTCCACTATGTTCATAGCAGCTTTATTTGTAATAGCCAGAACTTGGAAGCAACCTAGATGTCCCTCACCCGAAGAATGGATAGAGAAAATGTGGTACATCTACACAATGGAGTACTATTCAGCAGAAAAAAATAATGGAATCATGAGATTCGCAGGCAAATGGATGACACTAGAAGAAACCATCCTGAGTGAGGTAACCCAGTCACAAAAAGAGAAACATGGCATGTACTCTCTCATATATGGATTTTAGACATAGATCTGGGGAGTGCCAGCCTACAATCCTATTGCCAGAGAGTCTGGGAAACAGAAACTTCATTTACTGGCTGGTTAAGTACTGAGCTGAACTCAAGAAAGCCAGTATCAGAGAGGGAGGACTGATGATCAAAGGGATTAAGACTGGGCTGGTTGAACCCCCAGAAACAGCTGACCAGACAAAGGTTAACTCTTGAATCCCAGGCATCAGCCTGGGAATCCAGCATGGGACTGATCAAGACCCCCTGAATCTGGGTGTCAGTGAGGAGGCCTAGGTAATCTATTGAGCCTTGGACAGCAGATCAGTACCCATCCCAAGTATACACACGGTCTCTGGACTCCCATAGAACAATGTGAGGTGCACTCTCACCCTGAACTCTTGGGGAAGGGTCTAGGCCCTGCCCTATATGAAATGACAGACTATGGACACCCCCATGGAGGGCCTCACCCTCCCTGGGGGAATGAGGGGATAACGGGGGGGGATGGGGGGAGGGCACAGGAGGAGGGGAGGGAAAGGGAGAGGGACCTCGTACTGACTTGTGAAGCAACCTTGTTTCTTATCTAAATTTAAAATGGAAAATAAAAAAAATATTAATATAAAAAAAAAAAAAAAAAAAAAAAAAAATAAAAGACTCACTATAAAAATTGATTCAACTGTTTTTAAACACTCTACTTTTAAATCCTTTCTGGATAAAGCAAAAGAGGTAGAAATGGGCAATGACCACTATTTGTGGAGATAAACTGGAGAAACTATTCGGGGAATTGTAAATTTCCTTTATAAAAACCAGAGCCAAATCAACCAAATAATTTACTGAATGTTACTTTACCCCATGGCATAGGAACTTTGGTGGAGAATAAGAGACCAACATGTAATTATGTATCAGCATAATTTGCATAAAATTGTGTATTTTTTCTTTTAAAAACAGCAGATAAATAAACCAGGATAGAAGAGATCTATGGTCTCTCCTCAATGATACGTCACAGGTTCATAATGATTTCCTCATGAAATTTAAAGTAGAAGTGTTGTTCCCCCTCCAGACATCACAAATGAAAAGTATTTCACAGAAGGTCATGCACTGTTTTGTTTGAATCATTTAAACACATAGTGAAGAACAGCTAACAGCAATGCTCACACAAAAATCAGAAACAACAGAAAAATAACATAAATGTTAAAAAGAAGCAATGAAACCACATGCTTGTCAAAGTAGCCACACAATATTCTTGTACTGTAAAATTGAAAAATATAGTAAATCAGTAACCTCAACTAACCTTGTCACACTATGCCTTGGAATTTGGAAAGGAATAAACAAAACAAAATATCTTTTAGTGAAAGAAACCACAGAAAATAAATTTATTTATAAATCAAGCCAGGAATTAGTAAATATTGATTTGAAACTAAAAATATACCACATGATATTCTTTATCTTATTTATTTTTATTTATTCATTTTTCATCACAACTGCAGTTTCCCTCCCTTCTCTCCTCCCATTCTTTCCTGCATTCTCCTCTCCCACCTCAATCCATTCCTCCTATGCTTCTGTCCAGAAAGGGGCAGGCCTTCTATGGGTATCAATAAAGCATATCAAGCTATAGTAAGGCTAAGGACCTTGTATTTAGCCTGGGCAAGACAATCCAGTATGAGGAGTACGTTCCTAGAGTCAGCCAAAGCATTAGTGATAGCCGTTCTTCCATTGTCCCACAAATAGACTAAGCTACACAACAGTCACATATATGTTGAGGGCTTAGGTTGGTCCCATGCAGGCAGGCTCACTGGTTATCACTTCAGATTCAATGAGTTCCTATGAACAAGGTTAGTTATTTCTATTGGTTTTCTTGTGATGTCCTTGAATCCTTCTTCCTTCTCTTCAACAGGGTTCTCCAAGCTCAGCCTAAAGTTTGGCTGTGGGTCTATTTATCTGTTTCCATCAGTTACTGGTTGAAAGCTCTCTGATGACAATTGGGGTAATCACCAATCTGATCACTAGAGTTGGCCAGTTCAGGCTACATATTCACTATTGCTAGGAGTCTTAACTGGGGTTATCTTTGTAGGTTGGTAGGAGTTTCCATTAAATCAAGTCTCTATTTGTCCCTGAATAGCCCCCAATTTCCAGTTATCTCTTTCAGTACTCTCCCATTCCATCCCCAACACAATCCTTCAAGTGATCATCCCCATCTACCTCCAGTCTACCCAGGAGATCTCTTCTATTTCACCTTCCAAGGAATACCCATGAACTCTCCCTTGGGCCCTTCTTGTTATCGAGCTTCCTTGAGTGTGTGGATTATAGTACTGTTAGCCTTTACTTTAGAGTTAATATCCACTTAAGAGTTAGTTCATAACATATTTGTCATTCTGAGTCTAGGTTACCACACTCAAGGTAATTTTTTTGTTCCATCCATTTGCCTTCAAATTTCTTTATGTCACTGTTTAAAACAGTTAAGTAGTACTCCATTGTGTAAATGTATCACATTTTGTTTATTCATTCTTTGGTTGAGGGACATCTAGGTTGTTTCTAGATTCTGGCTATTACAAATAAAGCTGTTTTATGAACATAGTTTAATAAGTGTCCTTGTGGTATGATTGTACACCCTGTAGGTATATATGTCCAAGAATGGTATTCTGGTCTTGAGGTAGCCTTATTTCCAATTTTGACAGCCATATTGATTTCCAAAGTGGCTGTACAAGTTTGCACACCCAGCAGCAATAGAAGAGTGTTACCCTTGTTCTACAACCTCTCCACCATAAGATGTCATTTGTATATTTGATCTTAGCCATTCTGACTGGTGTGAGATGGAACCTCAGAGTCATTTTGATTTGCATTTCCTTGGTGGCTAAGGTTGGTGGACATTTTTTAAAAGTGTTTCTCTGTCATTTGTACTTCTTCTATAGAGAATTCTCTGTTTATGTCTATACACTGCCTTTTAATAGTATTATTTCGTTTTATTGTGACTAGTTTCTTGAGTTCTTTATGTTGCTGTCATAACTGGGATGTTGGCAAGTAGAAAATCTAAATAGATGTATGTTTTACCATGTAAATATTAACCTTATTTACAGAGCACAAACGTGAGCATTTTGTCAATATAACTCACACTATTTCACTATAAATACCTTTGATACATCAGATAATTTTAACGAGGCCATTTCTGAATTTTATATTCAGTTAAACTTTGTGAAGAGCATCTGATGTACTGTGATGCATACATAACTATGTAGAAAAGACTATGGAACATAGTGATGTAAGCACATCAATGCATTTTGAGAAAAATGCTAGAAATCCAGACACTGGGTACAATTCCAATGAGATCTCTCACAGAAACAAAAGAAACTTACAGGAAGGTGATTTTTTTATAAGGTGTGGAAGAACTTGACTGAAGTGTCTTCTAGTGTTTTGTGGAAGGCAGAGCTTGCAGGCGATGAAACTGGATATCCAGTTAGATGGTTTCTCAGTTAAGTGTTAAAAGAATGTGTTTCTCTTTGCTGCTAACAAAACACCAGAGACTGGGTGACAAATGAAAATCAGAAATGGAGTTCTCACAACTCTAGGTCCTCAGAAATCCAAGGTCAAGGAGCTGTACTTGTCTCATGAGAATATTCTCATAATTTCAAAATGCCTCTTCCAGAGGAAGAAAATAGAAGCACGTGGATAAAAGAGAATAGGCATGAGGCATCCTCTAGTAAGACATGTAATGCCACTGATACCTTCATGGGGAATAAATCTTTATGAAGTGAATACTTCCCCCAGAAGCCCCACCAATATTGTGATATTGTGATGCATTAGGTACTGTGAGGTGTCCAATGCATATGTTTTGGGACAAAAACCCAATGTCCAGGATGGTGGCTTGTTCTCCCTATCTTCTCACTGTAAAATATAAAGAGAAAGGTGAATTGGAGAAATTTTGAAGCAAAGGAGGCCAGAATTGAGAGATTTAGAAAACTCTGGATCTTTGTATTACAAGCAGTGAGAAATAGAGTTTTGAAGAGAACATCAGCATGCGGCTGCACAAACATCTAACTACCATCTGGACAGAATATTTAGCCAGTAAAGACTATGTTTGAACCATAAGATATAGCAGAATTTCCCTGACTAAAATTTCAAACTGTTTGTGAGCTGTCAATCCAATTAAGTCTTCTACTTTGTATTGGTAACTTCCATCTCATCCTTTCTACCACTGAATCTGAAGCATATAATTTGGCAGGTTTTACAGGATTATAGAATAAAGGGAATCTTGAATGCAACCCTCCTGGTTTTTGTAATGTTTGCTTGTGACTTTGAAATTTAGTTTAGAGTTGATACTAGTGTGTTTGGGATACAATCAACACACATTTTACATCCAAGAAAGATGTGGGTCAAGAATAAATGTTTTGGAATTGTTGTGCCTTTACCAATATATACACTAACTAAACTAACTCTCCTAACTCTACCTTCTTAACCAATCTTTTATTTTTAGTATTTATTTATTGTGTGTGTGTGTGTGTGTGTGTGTGTGTGTTTGTGGTTACTGGGCATAGAGCTCAATGTTGTGCATACCAGGCAGATTAACCCTGAATGATATTCCCACACCCAATTTTCTTTTAAAAGAGTACTATCTTTGCACAGCGATATGTCAAATTTGAGTGCTCTGCTAGCACCCAGTGAATAACCACAGCAGGCTTTTATGCAGGTACATTTAGGAAAGGTGTGTTTATCTCTGCAACATTCGGGACATTTCAATTAAGGGATGGCACTAGTGCTTATAAAAATATAATAAAAAATCACTAGTTTCCATTCCATGTTTTAAAATTTTATGACAGGTATCTATCCAAATTCAAGATAATTCTAAATAATCTTTTGGTTTCATGCAAGTTTCCTTAACATTATTTACAAAGGCTTTATTACACCTAAGGGTGACCAACAGAAAATTAATTTTGATTTATAATAAAATATCTTAATGCATATTTAGGATGGCATTTAAAGTTGGCTGTGTTTTGGAATGAACCATTTATAATGTCAATTATATTCTGAAGATGAAAAGATAATTTTATCATCCCACTGTGTGCTATCCCACACTACTTTGAAATACCACCCTCCATTCAGTGGTATGTTTTGATTTGTAAACCCACAAGGTGCTTCTGTTTTGGGGTTGCTTTGCCCTAAACTCCATCTGGGAGATGTTTGCTCCCACAAGACTCACCTTCCCTGTCAAATGTTCTGTAAAACCTCACCTAGCATGTCCAAGAATGACTGCCTACGTTAGATGCTCAACTCACGTTACAGGTACCTTTATCACAGAACTTACCTGCTCATTGCATGCTTTTGTTTGACTATTGAGACAGGGATTGCATTAGTCCAAGCATGGCCTAAAACTTGTAATCATCACATTTTAGCTCAATGCATTTTGATATTAAGTGAGCTGAAAACATGCTTTATTTGTTGTGTTTTATTGATATGACATGAATTTTAAATGTCTGGGTAAAAATGTTAACTCAAAACTACTACCACTTAGGAACTTTGGATACTTAGTGAAAGTGAATTACTAAGTTATGATGTTTTCAGTATTTTTTTAAGTATGAAAGGAAACAAATTGTAAAATCCCTGCTTTCTCCTTTCTTGTTCTTGTCCAATGCTACATGTGTGGCTCTAACATACAGACAGCTCTGGTGTACCAGTATGAAAGTTTGTTGCCCTGTACTTCGAAAGAGCCTATTAGAAAGACCACAAGGAGCCTGGAATTTTTCACAGTTGCATTCACATTTCCTTTGTAAACTTCTGAGATGTGATTTGTATTCCTTAGGTAATAGACAGGCTTTCTTCAACTTTCTTTACAGCCAGCCTACTGAGCCTCTTCAGTCTCCATTCCTGCCACTCCCGTGGACAACAACAAAAGCATACAAAAAAAGCCAGAGACCAAAGATGCCTTTTCATGCTGTAAATCAAAGGCTACAGCTGCCTGAGCTTGGCACATACTCCAAACACTGTTCCCAAGTAGGGCTCATCCTGATCAACTGGCTACAGCATGTGGCCAGCAAAACCAGAGAAACTACAAATGGTTGCACCCACCCTTTCTCCAGGGGGCTTACCTTAGCAAAGAAAGGAGACACCAAAGGGCTAACATCAAAGGACATGGTAGATAGATTGCTGAGGCTGTGTAAGAATCTTCTTACATGGGTTCTAGCATGTGACAGAAGAGAAATGGATTCCTCACATTATAGGAAGCTGCACTCTACGGAGACTGCCATCATTGGAATGGGTTGTGATGCTAGGAAGTTATTCAAACCCATAAGCCTTGCTTTCTTGATTGATCAAGCAAAAACTTGTAATAGCATCTGCCAAGATGATTCCCCAAAGGCAGTGTGGAAAGCTAGCCCACTTCCATCAGCAGCTCAGGCTTTCATTTGTTAAGCACTAAGACATAAGACAAGCACCTTGTTATTAATGGCAACTGATAGTTCGTTAGATGGATAACGAAATAATTAGTCTGATTTGGGAAATACATCTGAGAAAAACAGGTGGGATAAGATTTGGAAGATCATATTGGGGCTGAGATGAAATTTGTAGTGACTGGATTTCCAAGTCTTCTTTAGGGCATCAGACTCCCCACCGTTCAGTAAAGTGTGAGTCTCATCTTCACTGTTAATATGGAATTGCTGTTATCAGCTAGGCTTCCTTGCTCTACATGCAGAATGAGGTGACAATAGTGATGGGGATGTATGTGTTTCCAAAAGTGCAAACGAAGACTTCACTGAGTGTGAGTTGCTAACCCACTAAGTGAAAATAGTCAAGCTCTAGTCATAATGGCTGAGACTTAAATCTCCTACAGAGCAACGTAAGAGAGCTGCTAGCAATGAGATCAGACTTTAATTTCAATCAGCAATGGCTTTTGTTTCTCTTTTCTGTTATAAGATAGACATCTGAGTCCTTCATGAATGCTGATATCTAGAGCAAATTGTGGCTTTGAGAACAGGAACAAAATAAGGACAGGTCAGAGTTTCCATCTGGTGTAAGAGGCCAGCTGAGTTTGCCACTTGGATAGTATGACCTGCAAATCCCAGGTCCTGTAAGGCAGGCCATTTGTGGGACTGCATTTGAAGGCACAAGAGTGACAGGCTTTAATGAAGTGGCATTAGCGAAGGTGCAAAGGATAGAAAGAAGAGAAGAAAAAGGAGGAGAGGGATGGAGAACAAAAGAAAGATGCATTATGGGAGAGAAGGAAAACAGGAAGGATGTGTTCCTACATTGGAATTCTCAAAGTAACAAATGTAAATGAAAACAAGTTGTTTTATTTTCTGAGGCTGAACTTTGGAAATATCAACATTGCAGGATACTTCAGGAGATTTTTAAGGATGATCCACTGTCATTCATAGAAATCATGCAGCAGCTACTGACCTGCTTAAGATTGGTGTTATATTTGCTTGGAATCAATGGCCAGTGCCAGACTTCCTGGGCTGGAACCCAACTTCGTAATTTTCTAATGGTGTGAACCCCAGCAAGCTACTTAACCTCTCTTCATCTCCATTTTCCCATTGCCAAAATGAGGATAAAGAAAAAAAATATGCTTAAGCTGGGCATGAAGGAACAATGAAAAACAATCCATAAAAGCACTTAAGTAACTGGCACACAGTAAACAACAAATATAAAATTAAATTATTAGCACACTCATAATCTTACCAAGGCTACTGACTTAATAATTTCATTATGACTCCATTGACTTCATTCTCTCTGATTCTAGTACTAGACAGAGTCAAGCTCAGGTGACCACAGGATTCATAAGCTTAGGAAGAATATTTTAAAAGCTCTCATGAACATTTAAATCTTTCTCAGTTTAAGAGAACACCTTTATTCCAGGCTTGTCGTTTAGAGGCTTAACACTTAAAAGCAGCCCTTCCTTGTCATGTTGATTAGTCTGTATCATTGGAACTGGTGAGAAGAGAGCAGGAAGAATGAACACAGTAAACAGCCACAGCATCTACAATTACCTATATTAGCTGGTCCAGGGACATATTATTTCTTTGTAATTTTTTAGTATGGTGCTTGTTCAATGCAAGTCATTGCCTGCCTTGATGGGGAAAGGAAAAAGATAAAGAAGACAATGACTGGGGGAAGGCTATGACTTCCTAGTTCGCTCGTCACAGTGTCTGTTTCTTTAGTGGTAAAATAAAACCATATCGACACTGCCTATATAATAGCTTTGAGAACTTTATGAGAGGAGCTGGAGAGATGGTATAGCAGTTAAGAGTACTGACTGCTCTTCCAGAAGACTAGGTTTTATTCCCAGCACCCACATGGCAGCTCATAGCTGTCTGTAACCTCAGTTCTAGGGGACCTGGCACCCTCACACAGACATACTTGCAGGCAAAACACCAATGCACATAAATCAAATAAAGAGAATAAAACATTTAAAATAAAAAGTGAGGACATTAACTTCTTAAATAGTCTATGATCAGTGATATCATTAGTCATCTTTGACAGTTGAATGAAGTGAAAAAAAGGGATAAAGGTAGAGATTCTAGGTGTTCTGCAGCTAGAGAAAGTGGTGAACTGCCAGCCAAGCAGCACTGAGAAGTCAAGCCCCCTCCCGTTTTCTTTGATTTGTCTTGATATCTCATTAGGAATCCAGTCTAATTTCCCTGTTCTTTTGGAAGGGCTCCCTCTAATTGCCTTTTCTATCTCCATCCATTTTACTTACAGCTCATATCACTGCTACAATATTTCTTTTATCTTTGTAAATGGCTTATAGCTTCACATCGAATCCTTATTAGAGGTACTATTGTCTCTCAGGTGTAACTGTGCATCCATTTTTAAAAAAAAGATATGTTATCCTTTAAACAAACTTCTGACTTTACACTTACATTTGCACATGACACTGAGGATCATTTGCCTCCTCAATTTGGGAATCACCATGGTGTCTATCTAGTACTGCCTATGCTTGGCTTCCCCTTTGAATAGAATACTATTATTTTGTAATAATATGTAGGAAATGAAAGACACAAGTTAACCAACTGAACCAACAATTCATAAGTGCTTACCTATTTACTGCTTTAATTTACATCCTTGAGCTAATTAGTTTTCTTGTGATTAATTTTTATGAACTCAACCCAGTAGAAGCAAATAAAACACTACACAGGATATTCCTGATGTGACAGGTCATATTAAGAATCCCAAAGAAGTAGTCTATGCTACTCATGGGGATGTAACTGGGGCAAAACCAAGCACTGGTGTCAAGCACAATGAATTCTCATCTTCTGACTGTACCCAGCAATACGGAGGCTTCCAGTTCAGTAGCGATGAAGCTGTTCTCTGGGTTGAACAAAGCCTATTTCTTCATCCCGGGTGCAGTTCCCAGCAAAGAAGCCCTCACCATGATCGAGTTCAGATGCACATGCAAAGGAAGCAATTTTGACAAAGAATAGCAGGGGCTGTCTATACAAATGTAGAACAAAAACATAAAGAGGCATAAAAGGTATTGATAATTAATTTGAAATACCGTAAAGAAACGGTAGCTAAAGTGAGGGGAAATAGAGCCTCAACAAAGACAAGCTAAAGCGCTGAGGCCGTAAAAGCGAATGCCCCAACACTGTGCACTACAATTGCAACGCCCAATTTTTTCTGTAATTACGGTTCTACGTATCCCCATCTTAGATTCATAGAAAAACTTGAGTGGATGGGGGATTATTTCATGCTGTGAATACAAAAATAAGTTTGAACAAATTGCCCATTTGTGATTATTTAAATAGAACATCATAATTGGAATATGTTGGTCGATAAAGGCAACTCGTTTCCTTCTTTCTCTTTTGTATAAGAACAATATACTAAATGCTATCTTGATTTTTTTACTACATTTCTGTAAATACAGTATTTAATGCCAGGTGCCCCCTCAATGCTACATTGTGATGGAGGAGTAAACGTACCCAGTGTCATTACTTCCCCACCACTCAGCCTCTGACAAATCATTATCCACATTCTCTGGTGCTATGTTGTCTTCAATGACAATTATATGCAGCTTGACTCAGTGGTACACACATTTAGTGGGTTCCCCCTTTAACCATATTCATTTCAATTCTGGTTCCCTTACACAGTTATATTCCTCACTATTGTTTTCATTATTGTTTTGAAATATACCATTCAAATGGAAAGGGTTATCCTGATTTTCTCATAGTTTCAACAAAGAAAGCAGCTAATTTTGGAGCATCTTATGAACCTTCTTTCTCATGGTAAGATGGAGAGCCTTGAACTGCCTATGCCTCAGTGGGCACACTCACATGTTAAGGACAAAGGGCTATGGTTATTCTTCAGGTTTTCACCTACCTGTTCGGCTGTAGATATAGTTGCTGGCTGTTCTGCCATTTTAGCTTCTATATTTAAATATTTGAAGCAATTATTCATTTTAAGTGACATTTATGAAAGATTTAAACAAATTATTTTTGAATAATACCTTTCAATAAATAAAATACAATAAGACACAAATGTGTGTATTAGCAAAGCACAAATCAAAAAAGACTGATAAATGCAACTGAGTTCCTTCAGTCCGCATTAAGGGTAAGGGTAGACTATGTTAGGAATATGTACAAGAAAAGTCAGGGTGTCCCTGTGGGACTCCAAGGCATCAGTGAATGAGGAGATATAGAAATGAATACTGGGAGAAAATGAAACTGTTATTTTACTCCTAAGGTTTCTGTTTTACATCATTTAATTTAAACTGTGGGGAAAAAGGAACTATCCTATCTAATTCTGTTACTAACTGATATGTGGGATTCATTTGCTAAATCCTCAGTGAAAGGAAGTACCAAGTATAAAGGGGACCTGTTCCCTTGCTTAAAGCTCTCTCATGGCAGAGAGATGAACCTTGACTAAATTTGTCCACGTTTTAGACATTCTTGCCCATATGGAGCTGGAGTGGTTCTAAAAGCTGTGGGTCTACCCCAAGGAAAATGCAGCTTGTACTGAACACACCATAGCACTGGACAGGAGTGAAACAGCCTGAACTCACATCCAGAGTTACCTTGTCCCTAACTGTCATTTAGTTAACAGAACACCTATTCTAAATCTCAGTGGTGAAACAGGAATCCTCCTTGAATAACATCAAACTGATCCTACAACCATAAGCACTTGGCAAGCAAAACCCAGCTATGTATCAAACAGTCTAGGTAAAGCTGGTTTTTACAATGAAGCAATTCTTCAGGGACCTCAATCTATAATGCTCATTGACACTATAAGGTAGCAGAGGGTATTTTTTCTGCCTAGAATTTAGGGGCAAACGAATCACAAGGTGGAATTCATTATTTAACACAACTACTTAGCCCAAATATTTTATGAGGAATCTGGGATATGAAAGACTAAAGAAATTGTTTTGAAGAGAAAGAAAATCAATAAAACCATAAGTCAAGTTGACTTTCACAACCCTTGCTTTCCACCCTCTGGGACTTTTCCTTTCTTTCCATTTCCCAGTTGAAAAGTTAGAGCATATGTAGTATATCCATACAGTAATTTATTGACCAATATTCATTCAGTAAAAATATCCTGACCAGTTCTATTCATTATCTATTCACACTTCTTCTGTTGTAGGTTTTTATAAATACTAACATAAAACATAAGATGGAGATGGCAGTTCTGTATTTAAAATGTGTCTGATGAATGTCCGTTAAGTCCAAATTTCCTGACAACCTATTCTACATTCCTTAGATTGTCCCTATGTGGATCTACTTAGGATCATTACACAGAGAAGGCTGTTGCGTGGAGGCAATAAGGGCAATGCTACCTTATCTTACAAGGTTGTTTCACGTTAGTTTTTATAGCATCATTTATTCTGAAAGATACAACACTTCTGTGACAACTACTATCTTTTATTTATTCACTCAACAAGTAAGTAATGATATTATTTTAGGTATCATGCATATGATGTTTAAAGAAAAAATCATCACATTGATTTATTGGAGTGTGTGTGTGTGTGTGTGTGTGTGTGTGTGTGTACAAATGTAGAAGTCAGAGGACAACTTTCAGGAGTCTCTTTTCTTGTTCCATTACGCTGCCATTGGGAATCAAACTTAGTTCCCCGGACTTGACAGCTAGAGTCTTTATACACTGTGCCATTCCACCCACCTTAGTCTTTGTAAATGACCAATTTTTACTTGTCTGACCACAAATCTGTAGAGAGCCTTAAAAAAGAGCCTTCAAAAGGCTTTTCCTGAGAATCATAGCTAAGTTACCCTACTCATTCTTTTTGTGTGTGCACTAATCACCATCCATACCTTCAACTGATTTTTATCAGGTTCCCACTTACAAAGATGATCTCAAATGCTAACATTTCCCATTCGTTACATTGAATCTAACTTTTGACTACATTAAAGCTTTAATTTCTGTCTATAAAAATGGAGTCCACACTCTATAAGAACAAAAGTTATGTGCTTTTTAGTCACTGTTATATCCTTTCTGATATATGAAAGGCAATCAAAAATATTTGTAGAATAAATGTTTAATAGTATTCAGAATCTCTGGTTTTCCTTTAGGCTTCCAATATAGAATTTCTTTCATCAATTTTTTATGTGATAAGTAATTATAAATAGCTCTTTTCTCCAGTTGCTGGGATACTTGTGGCTTAGTACTTTTCACATATGAATCTTTCTTGAATTTACCTCATAACTGAGTATAATGCCTAGTACCTAAACTCAGTCTGAAGAGACATGGATTTTTAACAGAGTATGAATAAAGTATTAATATGCTGTGCTTCTTTTGGGAAATTAACACTAAAACATACGTTTTGGCCACAATGTACTGACTTTTCATTCATTATAATATTAAATATTAGTCTTCAAAAGCATCAGACTACACCCACTTCTCATTCAGGCTATCTTGTAGGGCCATTTCTTTGCTATGTTGATCAAGGCCCAATCACATTGACATTTTTAGAGTCTTGAACTACACTTATGTCAGGCCTGAGTACTGATGACACTCCTCCACAATACTTTCAACTTGATGGCCTCAGACTTCTGTGTTTCTTTCACATACCAGTTCAGATGCCATCCTTCAGAGAGGTCATCTGAAACTACTCCATGTATTGATCCCTTCCTTAGTCCACACCATAGATCCTCTTTCTATACCATTGTTTTGTTTTTGTTGTCGTTAATAGCTTATACCTACAACATCTTTTTATCTCCAGATTTGCCACTGAGTCCTCTGACTACAAAACTCAAGCTCAGTACAAAGATTTTAATGTACTGTTGTTAGATATTCTGTTTAGGATGATGTTTGAGACACTGACAAAGTATGATACATATGTGTGGAATGAATAAATACAAAATACATGCCAAATATATGCCACTGCTTTTCATATATACCAGCAACCAATGTGCAGCTCTTGAATTCTGTGTAATTAAAAAAGTCCACAATACATAATTAAGACGGGCATTCACTTTGAGTATTCCTAGAGACAGGATCACCCATTTGGTTTCAGGATTTGGTAGAAGAAAGAAGTCTCTCTAGTCTCTGGCTCATTTACTTCTATAATCTTTCGGCATATATCCTGATATCTGACTCTGGGTTTTTATTTTTAAGACTAATTAAAACTCATGCTAGAATGCCCATTCTAAGTTCTAACCCAAAACTCCTTTGTGGACTGTTATAAAGGCAAAAAAGAGGTTTTCCTATGGTAAAGGGTGATAGAGTCCATGGTGGGAAGTAGCAACTTGATTGAAGCAGTTAAGCTTTTCTTCTCTGTGGGTCCACCACACCTCTTGTATCTTAGGAGATCTACATTAGATGCTATTTTAATTGATCAAAAATTACAGCAAAATCTGTACTAAAACATTTGCTGCCCTAAGTTCCAGCTAGCATTATTCAAAAGATATTTAAATCATATTTACTTATTTGTAAGTAGTATTTAAATAGATGAATATAAATTCTTATCGGCTAATTTTCAGTGATTTACTGTAATACCTGATTTTAAAAAGTCAAGTGGCCATTAGCAGTAAACCTTCAAGAATTTATTTGCTGTAATATTGCTACTTAAATATTATCATTGCGTTATTTCATTTTATTGGCTTATTTTTGAAAATTTTTGGAAATGGTTGAAAGTTTTTAATAGCAATTCATTATCAATTTAAGATGATTTTTAAACCCTAGAGCAGAAATGACAGGAGATTGCTCTATAGCTAACAAAGCACCAACCACTATACCTAACTTCCAGCAAGATTTGGTAGAACAAGGCTTGTACTGCTACCTCACTTCCAGCAGGGACTGTTAGAACAGGGCAAGGCTTGGGCTTGCATTAGAGCTGACCACCAGTAGGGGTGCTAGAGCAGGGCTTGCACTGAAACAAGAAGGAAAGACAAGCCTTGCAACCCCTGCCACTTGGGTCGAGGTAAGCAATGCATATATGGGGAACATTTTCCAAACTCTGCATGGAGTCTGGAATCTCACGAAGATTCTCTACCCTACAATGTGTATGATTCCATTGTCCTTATGATCAATGTGCCTGAGCATTGAACACCTTATAATAGATATTTAAGGCATTTTAAGTAAAACAAAACAACAACTTCTTGTATACTTATTTATGTTTCTATTTTCCCATAGATCATACTTATTTTGATTTTATCCTTATATTCTACATAAATACATTGTGACGTTAATAACTGTGACTCTACCACCCCAGTGGAGTGATTTAATCCTATTTGAAGTTTCTCATAGGTGAACCATAGAGGAGAGATCACATCTACTTTTACATAATCCAAGAGGTTCACAATGCAGATGAATTAAAACTCAGGTCACTCAGTTGGGCAAGGGCTCTCCCTGTTGAACTCACATCAGTGCACTCACATGACCTTTTTCTGTCCAACAAACTGAGCATTGTCTCTAGAACTTTTGATTCAGGAGGCTTCAGGTTGTACATTTGGTGACATTTCCCTCATGTTCACAAATGCCATTTCTATTATTTGTAGATCATACATTGAAAATTACTGTCTTCCTCCATATTTAGGGTTAGAAGGTAAATTCTAGTAGTAAGGCATTCTAGTAACAAATTCTTATATCTTTAAGATATTTCAAATGTGTAAATATTTAATAAAAACTGTTACAAATGTTATTTCTGGAGTTCTAGATAATTTTAACTTTTTTTAAGATTGCTTTGAATTTTATTACGTTTTAAAGCAATGAATGTATAGTTTTTGGTGTCGGTGAGTAAATAACTAATTGGATTTTACAAGAAATACAATTTTTAAAACTCAGAAATGTTATATGTTCAGGGGTCACAGAATTGCATTTATTATTTCAGGGATGGGGATATTAATAATAGCTTATATAAGTATATATAGCAAATAATACTGATAAATGCATATACATATGTAAATATTAGCCTTATAAAGTACAACACAAGCTCTTATGGTCTACATTCACAAATTAAATGTACTTATCTATTATGTGAACCTTTGTGGCCTACAGAACATAGATGAAGCCCTTATTTTTTAGCTTGGTCCTGGTGAGTTAGGAAGAGTCAAGTCTACATGCTGAAGATCTTAATCTACTAACTTGACCTTGGTAAATAAAACCAAGTGCTTTAAAACTTAGCTGATACAGATGACTATCTATTAAAATGATTGTTGTTGCTTGCAAAAGGGTGATTTGTTAAAATAAAATAATAACTCTTCAAGTCAAGTTTGTAGACAAAAAACATGATAACTCCTTTTCCCACAGGTGTAGCATGAAAAGCTGGAAGTGGCATTTTTCAAATTCCTTATTTTCATATTTATGCAAGCCAGGACACTGAAGACAGACTGCTTCACCCAGATCCAGGTTTTCATTCTGTGACCCAATTTGATATGTGGCAGGGTGGCATCCCACGCCATACCACTCTTGGCCACATCTCAAGCAGCCCTTATAGCAATAAGATTGTAGCAGATTGTAAAATTTGTGAAAACATGGCAAATACACCCTGTACTTCAGCTGCCAGGGTCGAAGGTGAAGACGCATAATTCCTTTTATTGTATGTGCTCCAGATTACCACTGGAGAGAATGAAGGTAATGGTGCAGCAATAGTTGGGATCTGATGCATCATAAAATTTTTTTGAAGAAAAGATAGTGTCAAAAGTTCAATCCAGCTGCATATATTGCACTACTCTGATCCCTGTTTCAAATTTTAAAACAAACAAACAAATCGAAAACTACAAGCAGGCACTTTATAATGTGAGAATCATTTAGGTGAGACTAAAATGAACTGATTTGTGTTCAGCCTATTGCATTGACACATAGAGCCACTTAGCCAAATGTCCCTGCTTTGGTTTTACATTTTAAATGATATCATATTACACAACAGAACACATAACAATTTCCATTCTACAAATTATAATCACTAAAAGAATCAGCCCAGTATTTACGAGCCGGTGAGTTCATCTGTCATATGGCCTTGTGGCCCATATCAAAGTTATCAGAGCTATTAAGATGATTTCCCTATTTGGCTGGGTTTTAAAGACTATAGTTTTGAAGTCAGCAGCAGATGACCTCCTAATGGTGTTTAATGGTTCTCTCGGCAAATTGTGAAGTACCTTGAATGATCCACTGGTTAAGTACATCAAAGGAAAATTCTAGTTTTAATCACTTAATCCTTGATTCACTCTTGTTTTTCTTTTGGCCAGTGATGTCTTATTTGTGCCTCCAAGGAAGAATGGGGAGGGTAAAAAACGGGGTGGGAGAGAAGACATCAATATTTCTTCAGTACTGAGCTGTTCATTTGATCTTCATAATCCTATAGAGGAAGGAAACAACATCCATATATTTGGCAAATGAGGGAAGGATATAGGGAAATCCCACACCAAGGTCACCTAGTCATGGCACTGTGTGGTGAGATCTGAATGAAGTCTACTGGAAATGAGAGCCTAAGTGACTTTGTGGTCATTTCCCAGAGAAAGAAATGCTGATTTTACTCTCTCATGTTAAAGATGGCTAAGAGTGACAGTATGAAACTCCAAGTGTATCAAAGGCTGAAGTACAACACATAGTAGGCCCTTTGCATGTGTTATTTTTTCAAGAAGTACCATTCAGCACATCTGAGAGTATCATAAAGAAACTTGCATACAAATAACACACTGAGGAGAGAAACTGAGGTTTAGGCATATATATATATATATATATATATATATATATATATATATATATATATGAAGCAAACAAAGGGTGAGTTCTAGAGAAAGCTGAACATCATAGGAATCAGACATAGATCAGAGGGAACCGCCTACCTGGTCTAAGAGGCCTTATTCATCTTCTGCCTTAATCAAGGGCCAGGAACAAAGGCCATGAAGTTGACCAGGGAAAACAGAGTCACATAAAGTTAGAGTACATAACTTCTTGGGAGGAAAAATGCCTGTTTGTTACCTAGGCTAAATAAATGAGCCGCCTTCATTTTTAGATTAAAAATTTTCCATTTTTGGAACAGGTGTTTCAGCTAGCTAGAAATGCAGTCTAATTTCCAGCAAAGTGTATTGGATTTTTTAATAAAAATCTTCCTAACTTACAAAGTGATTTTCTAGTTCTTTCTTGCTTATAAGTAAAGACATTTAAAAGTGTTAAATTTGTATTAGGAACACTACATTTAAATCCCCAGAAAGTACATGAATGCTCTTTTTAATGAAACTAGTTGGAAAAGCCAAATAGAGACTAAACATGCTAGATGGTGTAGTCTAGGTGTTTTCTGACTATTATCTTTTACAATTGGAGTTTTCTCTCTGCTATACCTAAAAAAGAATGGATTATCTGACAATCCTATAAATATGTACATCTCGGGCCTAAATGGTCTGCTATTGTGTCCATTAAAGGGAGGCAAGACTGAGATATCCCTTAAATTGGAATCTACTTGTTTATTTAAAAATCAGTGTATTCATGCCTTTCTTGAATTAAGTGCATTTTAAGGCCCTGCTATCTCTTGATGCGTTTTTTATTCTTCCCAGGGAAGTTGGAGTGTTTACCTTTTTCACAGATATTTTAGTTACATTAGAGTACATGTCTATCTATTAAAGAAACACTTTACTAAACACCAACTGCACTCCAGAGGACAGTCTTCTCCCAAAAGCTGTAGCTCAATGGGTTCTGTCATATAGGCTAGAATGTATATTGCACTTGACCATGACATTTTATCACATAATAAAATTGGGACAAGTAGATAGTATCACTTCTTAAGAAACAATTTATAGTAGTTATGCTAAAGTAAGTTCTTAGCCTTCAGCCTGCAGGGCCATGAGTGTTCAACACCTATTAACTGTTACTATTGCCAGCAGAGTGTGTGGCATACACCAGAGAAAGGTTTAATAAGTATTTTGAGAATACATGGTCAAAGATAGATTGATTGCATATTATGTTTAATATGATAGTGGCCTTGCTTATCTCAAATGCTTATATTACACATACTAACCAGTCCCTTGTTTCCACTCATTTAATGGGTTTATAGGTACGTTAGCATAAAAAATGAAGCTGACATTGAATTAATTGTAGTTTCAAAAATACAAAGTGCAGCTAAATTTAAAGTCAGTACATGTTCTGATTTAAATCTGTAATGTCTTTCTAAAGCTCATGAGTTCAAGACTTGGTTGACAGGTTTTGAGGGGTGAGTGGATCATGAGGGCTCCCATCTCATTAATGGATGCATTTTTAACAGAGTGATAATTGGACAACATAACTATGAGGCAGTACACACTAGGAGATACTAACTTACTGGAGGAAGCGAGTCATCCAAGAAATATCTTTAAGGAGTTTATCTTGTTTATCTTTCCTATTTCTCTCTCCCATTTCTCCTTCACTATATTCTCTTTCCTTCAAGACATACAGTCTTGTCTCAGACAACAAGCAATAAAGCCCAGTGGACACAGATTGAAACCATAGAAATCATGGGCCAAAATGAACACTTCTTCTTTCAAAATGTTTCTCTTTCATATGTATCACATATGAAAGTATGTGAATAGTATAACACATGAAGAAGTTGTGTAGAATAGGCGAGACAACACAGGTTTGGAGAATATTCAGTATCCTGACATGGTTTCTTCCTTCACATAGATGCATGCCATGGGGCTTGTCATTACCTCAAATTTCCTTGGCAGTTTTCCAACTCTACACCGAGAAAGTAGGTTAAATTGTATTGCTTTCATTCTGGCATTAACCTCTTTGGACTCTAAATCATCATTTTTACAGGGGATTAAAATGTAGAGAACAGACAAAGTTAGATTGTGTTTTCTTTTTCCTGTGTTGTTTTCCTAGGATGTCCTAGTAAACAAAACCAGTATAATAATGATCACTGAAAGCTCTGAATAAGGACTTCAAAAGTGACAGGTTCTAAAATATTGTGAAAGGTCTTTTTTGTGTTAAATGACACAACAAACTGAACCAAAACAGTATTATCCTAGAAAACAGAAAATAGAAAAAATAACCTCAAATTAATAAATTAATAATCTTTGCTAAGGTCATAGGCATAAAAATAAGATATAGACACTCGACTCTTACCTGTACTGAATATGCCTTACACACTACAAACATTCTGTGTTTGTAAAATTAAATCTCTAGATTTTCTATATAAGGAAATTTTTAAATCTAATTTTTTACATAGAGGAAACGTCACATGTCATATACATTTTCAAGACATTCATAGTCACTCGTCTAACTCAACAGGACTTACCTGTCTTCTCATTGCTCTTTTGTCTACCAATTTTGTCAGAAGCATCTAGCTGACATACACAGGTACCAATATTGACCTTTTGTTACAAGGAAGTTGATGAGACTGAGAAAAAAGGAGAACATGGAATGTTATAAATGGACAGGATCTAACTCTCTCAACTGGTCAGAGAGACTGTGTGTGGGTAAAGTAAACAAATGTTTCTGGAAATGAAAAGCCTAGAAGAATGATTTCTCAATGGAAACTAGGGCCTTTGTCCAAGATTCCAGAAGACAACTAGTCTAGACCAGTTCTGATAGAGCAAAGGCTTAGAGTTAACCAGTGTCATGTATTTACTCTGACTCTCTTATCTGATACTTACAGATGAAAAGACAATGGTCCAGTCATTGATTTGATTGTAATGAGAACCTATCTCATTTTGCTCATGATGGGGGGGGGTAAAGATGCATTTTTATCTTTTAAATGTGGAGGGGAGAATAAGCAATTTCATCTGTTCTTCAATTTTATATTATACATTCCCTGTTTCTGAGTTGCTATTTTAACCTGATAAATTCAGCACACCATCCTTTTCTGTATTGTTGAAACACATTTAAGACTCCTCAATTCTGAAATGGTTAATTTCAAATTTTTCCAAGGTATTCTCCTCTGAGCCCCATTACCAACACATGATTGTCACTGCAACATGGCTTTACTGACACATTTGTGTTAAAAGGCAGTGACAGAGCCACCAGGAGTGAACTTGAGCCATTTATATATACTGTATAACTACACTGACAATCCAAAGGAACATGCCATCTGCATTCTGTGTTGCTGCAACCTACTGAACTATGGGTTTGCAATTTCAGAATTCAGAACATCATGCCTGGCTCTGCTTTAGGGAGCTCCCCCGGAAGCTCCCTTTGCTTCCCTGCTTTCAGAATCCTGATGCTGAAGTTAATCTATAAGGACATCCCTGTGCAGTGATGGAGACATGGCAGCAGGGCATGCTAGAACACCATATATTCTTATGCATTTATTTATTCAAGCTGTGTGGCCTCCCCCAACACCCCACCTTTCCTTTTGCAACTTATCAACTTGAGCCCTGAGACACTCACACCCACACAATGATCTCAGCAGGCAAGGAGGAAAAGCGAGAGCAAATGCACTTTAGGAAAAGAACAGGAAACCGACACTGAAATGGCCATTACCAGGCACTGCAATTTCACCTGTGGTTTCGGCTGCTGCAGCAAGGATATGCAATGAATGTAGCCTGATTGCCTTAATTCAGTGATATTGGCAATAATCACAATGGCAGGCAGTGCCCTTGACAGCAGAGTTGCAGAGATAGAGATATGGAAAATTTCTATCGAGCACAACACACAAAAGAAATAATGGAGAGATGTTCAGGATTCCATTTCCTGGTGGAAGGGTAAATGGCAAACGAGCTGAATTCTCTTAGTGATTAACTGGAGGTTTGATGAGTTGATCAGTTCCTGGTTCCCTTTGTCATCATGATTCTCAGTGCTGTGGGAAGATAAAAGCAGTGGGGCGATACATAACTACCAAAGAGACAGTTTGGTGCTGATTTGACTTAGGATGAAAAAGGCAAGTTTTAGAAAATGAAAAAGAATTAAATATAAAAATAAAATCAAGTGATTTCAAAGGAAAAACACCAAAGGCCATTCCCGGAGCAGGAAGAATGTGGACCTGACTGAGAGTCCTTGCCAGCTGCAGCAGACTGCTCAGAGGAATCTGTTGCTTCCTTTGATGGCCAAGGCCATTTTAAGTTAAGAAATCCAGTGGTTTGGCCGGGGAAAAGGCAAAAGTTGATTCTTCAAAAGTTATCTAAATGAGTTTCTATTAAAAGGCTGAAAAGTGACCGATGGAAAAGTAAGGAAAAACCCTCTGGGAATCTGACTTTAGTGCTGAGGGTGGGCTGGGGATGGCTGGAGTGGTACAATGGTGTGCTACTCTGATTTCCCCAACACATTTAGAAAAACAAAATAATGACCTTTTACAGAATACCTTAACTCTGGCCAATACAACACAAATAATCTAATGACTATAATTTCAGGATTGTGTACATTGCAATCAATCAAGAAAGTCAGTAAAATTAGAAGCACAGAAAATTATCAGTTGACATTAACTGTCTCTACTAGTAGTTATGCATATGTTAATATGTATGTATTTTCATGCCCAATTAAAAACAGTACATAAGAAATTGTAGAATATGCCTTTAATACCTCTTCAGAATATACTTAGAGAGTATGATAATCAAGAAGGCCTCATTCCAGGCCTAGCATTAACCTGAATTTCATTGGTTGCCTCATGCCTGCATTGATACATGGTGTCATGGGTCTACTACTGAGCTCCTTATATGTAACTCTATAGTAAAATTACCATTTAGTTTCTTTTGGTTTGGTTTGTGAGTCAGTACTTAGTTTTCCATTGCAAGTGTTCACATTTCATTCATTTATTCATTTCTTCACTTGGTAAATATTTATGAAGTACCTATTGTATGCTTGGCATTGTTCTACCAGGTTCAATGTGTATGGTAATGAGCAAATGAGATAATTGCCCTTATGAAGCTTATATTTGTGATGTCTGTAAACAAGGAAGTAAACAGTTACACACATACACTGCTATCAATGCTGTCTCTCCATCTCAGTTCCCCCTCATTATTTTTTTTGTAAAGTTTTTATTTAAATTAGAAACATGAATGCTTCACATGTCAATACCAGCTGCCTCTCCCACCCCTCCTCCCTAGTCCCTCCACCAGCCCCACAGCCCCCCCCATCCCCACATGATTCCCCAGGGAGGGTGAGGCCCTCCTTGGGGGGATCTCTAAAGTCTGTCATTTCATCCAGGGCTGGATCTAGGCCCTTCCACATGTATCCAGGCAGAGAGATCATCCCTCTTTTTGGAATGGGCTCCCAAAGATCATTCATAAACCATGATAAATACTGATCTACTACCCAAGGCCTCAGAGATTTCTGTGGTTTCCTAACTAAGACTACATTCATGGAGTCTGGATCAGTTCCCTGTTGGCCTCTCAGGCATCAGTCTGGGATTCAAGACTCCCCCTTATCCGGTGAGCTGTTTTTGTGGGTTTCACCATCATGGTCTTGACCCCTTTGCTCATCACTCCTCAATATCTGTCACTAGTTTCTAGTAGTTCCGTTCAGTGTTTAGCTGTGGGTATCGGTCTCTGCTTCCATCAGTCACTGGATGAAGGTTCTAGGATGGCATATATGGTAGTTGTCAACCTTACCATCAAGGAGGGGCATTTAATGTAGTCTCTCCACTATTGCTTAGTTTGCCAGTTGGTGTTATCCTTGTAGATCTCTAGAGATCTCACTAGTGTCAGCTCTCTCCTCAGGCCTATAATAACTCTATCTAATATGGTATCTCTCATCCTGCTCTCCTCTATTCTTACCTCGACTCAACCTTCCTGCTCCCCCATGCCTTCTTCTTCCCTCCTCTTATCCCCCTCTCTTTTTCCTGGCTCCCTCTCCTCTCCCCTGATGTTCCCATCTGCTCAGGAGATCTTGCCTCATTCCACTTCTCTGGTGTATCATGCATCTCTCTTGGGAACCTTCCTGTTTCCCAGACTCACTGGCACTGGGATTGTAGGCTGAGACTCCCCTATTCCATATCTAAAAATCCATATATGAGTGGGTACATGCCATGTTTGTCTTTTTCTGTCTGGGTTACCTCACTCAGGATGGTTTCCTCTAGTGCAGTCCATTTGCCTGCAAATTTCAAGATTCCATTATTTTTTTTCCACTGAGTAGTACTCCATTGTGTAAATGTACCACATTTTCTCTATCCACTCTTCAGTTGTGGGGCATCTAGGCTGCTTCCAGGATCTAGCTATTACATATAATGCTGCTATGAACATAGTGGAACAGACATCCTTGTTGTGTGAATGGGTGTCTTTTGGATATATGCCTAAGAGTGGAATTGCTGGGTCTTGTGGTAGACTGATTCCCATTTTCCTGAGGAATCTTCATACTTCATACTTATTTCCATAGTGACTGTACGAGTTTGCACTCCCACCAGCAGTGGAGGAGTGTTCCCCTTCTCCACATTCTCTCCAGCACAAACTTTCATTGGTGTTTTTGATTTTAGCCATTTTGACAGGAGTAAGATGATATCTCAGAGTTGCTTTGATTTGTATTTCCCTAAAGGCTAATGAGGTTGAACACTTTCTCAAGTGTCTCTCTGCCATTTTAGACTCCTCCATTGAGAATTCTCTATTTAGTTCAGTCCCCCACTTTTTAATTGGATCCTTTGGTGTTTTGGAGACTTGCTTATTGAGTTCTTTGTAAATTTTGGAGATCAGCCATCTGTCAGATGTGGGGTTAGTGAATATCTTTTCCCAATCTGTGGGGTGTCTTTTTGTCTTGCTGACTGTGTCCTTTTCATTACAGAAGCTCCTCAGTTTCAGGTCCCATTTATTAATTATCGATCTCAGTGTTCATGCTACTGGTGTTATGTCCAGGAAGCAGTCTCCTGCACCAATTTGTTCAAGGGTATCTCCCACTTTCTCTTCTAACTGGTTCAGTGTGGCTGGATTTATGTTGAGGTCTTTGATCCATTTAGACTTAAGTTTTGTGCATGGCAATAGACATGTATCTATCTGCAGTCTTCTACATGCCAATATCCAGTTATGCCAGCACCATTTGTTGAAGTTGCTATCTTTTTTCCATTGTATAATTTTAGTTTCTTTGTCGAAAACCAGGTGTTCATAGGTTTGTGGATTAATCTCAGGGCTTTCAATTTGATTCCATTGGTCTACCTATCTATTTTTGTGCCAATACCAAGCTGTTTTCAGGACTACAGCTCTATAATAGAGCTTGAAGTCAGGGATGGTGGTGCCTCCTGACGTTGCTTTGTTGAGCAGGGTTGTCTTGGTTATTCTGGGTTTTTTGTTTTTCCATATAAAGTTGAGACTTGTTTTTTCAAGGTCTGTGAAGAATTGTGCTGGGATTTTGATGAGGATTGCATTGAGTCTGTATATTGCTTTTGGTAGGATTGCTACTTTTACTCTATTGATCCTACCTATCCAAGAGCATGAGCGATCTTTCCATTTCCTGGTGTCTTCTTTAATTTCTTTGAGACAGAAATCATTATTAAATGTAATGATTGAGAATTTCCAATTTTTAGATGTTTCTGCAGATACAGAAGCAGACAGAGGTAGTAGGAAACATCATGATGTAAATGCTAGCTCTAACAGAAAATCCTTGATGTGAACTGATTCTGGGGTCATTTATTACTTTTTTATAAAATCTTAATAAAAATGAGCAATAGCATGTCCTTCAGAGAAGGATAATAAGGCTAAAAAGAAATTTTATATCACCCAAATTTGACATAGGTAGAGCCAATCTGTATGTATAAAACAATTTGAAAAGGAAATACTTACTATGCCTGTTAGTAACCATAAAATATTTCTGTAAATATTTTGTCTTGCCTAATTAAATAATATTTCTGACAATGGAAGTGTACTGGTCATTGGATCCTTTTGTTTGATTTAAATTTATTTATTCTCAGTTCTGTGACTATCTAAATCACATGATAAAAGAAAATTACAGTATCATAGGTGGGCCAACTTGTCTATTACTACTTGTCAAAGAATAAAATACGGAAAGACAAATCAATGGAGAAAATTGCCATGTTATCTAATTATCTGTGAAATTCTTAGGGCAGGTTGATTACAAAAATTTAACAGCCATATGCCATAATCTTACCTATTTATTTTACAAAGATTATAAAATAATGATGCAATTTAATGCTGTCCATGTGTAGTTGAATTAAAAATGTCATTAAACTACTGGTGATAATGTAGAATGATAAAAGTCATTTGGTAAGCAGTTTGATGCTGTTTAAAGAGCCACAAAATTATTCATACTCTTTGATCCATTAATCCCACTTCTGTGAACTACCTCTAAATGTATATAGAATTATTTTACTGGATCTTATTTATTAGAATACAGAATGTAAGGGAACTAATTACTCAATATTAAAGGAGTGATAATATAAAATTTATGTCATCACATTAATAATTGGTATTCAGGGATTAAAGGCAAAGTATTGTTCCATATAAGACTGAAGAATAAGTAAAAAAAATCATTCAGAGGTGACAATTTTATATAAAAATATATTCAAATGAGTAACAGATATTATAAAGAGAAAAACTAAAACAACTTTTTATGAATATGTGATCTGTGAACATATACAGTATCAATATAAATTGATATTATATATGTCGTTTGTGTTAGTATATTGGAACAATTTCTCTATTGCAGTTAAAATAGATATTTTATTAATTTAGGAAAGCAAGTTACTGGTTAAGTTTGTAAAGTGTATGGGATAGTGATGTCCTACTTTTTAATATTTGAAGATATTTTTAAGATGGTATGTATCTCTCTTACATGAAGATTCCAGGAATCCTAACTACATTACATCACATATTAAACATATTTTCTCGTTTCTCCAAATTCAAGATTTTAATTCTGTTTAATGCCCTATTTTAATTGGAATGTTGCTAAATCCATTGACAGTCTCACCAACCATTTTAACAGCCTTTTAATTTGTCGTCTAGAAAATTATAACTCTTCATTAACTTTGGAAGACACAGCATTGCAGTTGTGATGTATCATTCCTCATTTTATTAACAATCTACTTAATGAAATTCAAGCTTCAAGCAGATGATAGTGATAATGGAAGTACTTGCCCTGGATTTTTTTTCCTTTCACAAATTATGAATTTACTGATAAGCATAATAGGAGAACAAACATTCAATTTTACCATAGCACAAGAAGTAAAAAATTAAGAAAGACTTTTCAACCCTTAAAGTTATAATTAATATCCATCTGAATACTTACACAACTGCCCATATTGTTTTACATGGTATGGTGACACTGTGTATTTGGGTCAGGCATTAAATATTTATAAACCACCCCAAGTTTTATCAGAAACATTTGGGTAGCAAGGAGGTGGCTTAGAAAGGAACTTTTTTGGGGGACACCTGGAGAAAGTTATCTCTATATGGAAATCACCTACATTTGAACATTTAAATATAGCTGCTGTTATTACAAGATTTCACTCTGACTACTCATTATGGAGTGCAAGGATGACCAAATATATTCAAAAAGAAGTCAAAGAGCTGGGGTTGATTCTGCAGAGTCACAAAATGAACTCATGAGGTCCTTGAAGATCCTGCATGTCTGTCTCTGTTCATTTTACAAAAGAAACCTCAGGCTTAAAGAAGGGAGATAAGTTTTTAAGTCAATATCATTAATCTAGCGCCAGAATCTTATGTACTTAGACTATGAAGCTATTTGATATACCTTTACTCTCTACTTGTATTGAATCTGAAGCATTGCTTAGAGTTTATCTCTAAAGGGTGACTTGGAAGAAGACTCAATTGGTAAGATACTTGATATGTGGGCCTGGGGAGCTGAGTTTGGATCTCTGAAGCTCACATAAAATATAACCACATATGGATGTGACCTTAGCACTAGTGGGGTAGGATGGAAGAAATTGGTGAAATCTGTGTTCAATGAGAGACTTCTCAAAAAATGAGGTAGACAATAACTGAAGAAGCCATCTAACACCAAACATTAACCTCTGGCCTGCACACACAACTGAGCAAGCATGTACCCCTGATACACATATACATCACACATACACCACACACACATACACAAACACACACACCCACACACACCCACATGCACACACACACAGTGAGAGAGAGAGCAAAAATAATATATCTCAAAAAGAATGCTCCAATTGAGATGTATACTTCTAGAATAGAAAATAAGAGTTATAAGTTTCATGAAGGCAAAGCTGTCACCTTGCCTGTTGGTTCTAACCAGTGTCCTGTCTGGCAGAAGATGGTATAGCAACTCCAAGGAGACTATAGGAATCATATGGTCACACATCATCAAATGGGGAGGGCTACACAAAAAGTAAAAGAATAATTCAATACAAAAGTAAAAGGATAATTCTGAAAGATAACTTCAGGAGGAAAAAAAATCTTTTCATGGGTTTTTTTTGGGCATTTTACTTTTCCGCCAGATTTATGTAGTGAACATTGTAACACACTGAGATTAATTTTCACATAAGTCCTATTTTTCCCATGGGAATCAGACATCATTTTAGTTTCTGTTCCTTTCTCATATCAAGACACTGTCCTCCCTAGGGATGATTTGTGGTATAGGTGGAAAGCTTCCCACAAACACAAAATGAGACAGAAACTCCAACAAGCCTTATCATTATCTCCTGGTTCCATTTCATTTATTCTGGCGGCATCTGTGTGCTTTGGACCATACCTTAATTGATAAACCAGATAACTATATGGCCTATTTATATTTCCTATCAATAGTATTTATGTATTCATTTATTTAGTTTCTTCTTGTTATTATGTATGCTTATTTTTTAAATAACATCTTGCTATATAGGCCAGGTTAACCTTGAAATAATCTTCCTGCCTCAGTCTCCTGAGAGTTGAGATTACAAACAGGAACCACCATGCCTGGCCTGCGAACTTGCTTTGTAGAAGAGGCTGGCCTTGAACACACAGAGATCCACCTGCTTCTGCCTCCTGAGTGCTGGGACTAAAGGTATGCACCAGTATGCCCAGCCATTACACGTGATTTATATGGCCTACATATTTAAGTGTATACTTCTGTGCATATACAACAATATATACACATGGTTAAGGGAAAAAATAAGCTTCAAGCATACAATTCTTCATTTGTTAGGATTGAGTTAATCATGAGATTTAATGATTTTTATATACTTACATAAATGGTATATTTCATTTCTGAGTTGGGCAACAAATAAAACACCATAACCCCCATATTTGCTAATTTTAACTTGTTTTAATAAATTATCATTAGAGTAAAATGACATATTTAGAATTTGGATAAATGAGATTATCACATATGCTAGTGATAGATGTAGGAGATGATATGTGAATAGAATTTATTTTTGCTTTGCGGTTCATACCAGATTCTAAATACAAGCTTGAAAAAGACACATCTCAAACCAACTTTATTTGTTCTCCTATATACTTCCATATTAGTATCGTTTAAAAATAAACTAATTCATTGTGATGAAATGAGTGACATGAATAAAGATCAGTATGGGATGGTATTACTTGAAGTGTGATAACATAATGTAGAAGAATCAAAGTGTCATTGAAAAGAAAATATTCCATAAAACCTATATCTACATGAAAATACTCTATAATTATTAAAGAAATCATATTTCAGAAAGCTATTTTAAAATTTTAAAGGCATTTATGGCCGTAAGCATAAAGTGTGCATGTCAAATAAATAATTCAGATAACTCTAATTTTAAAACTACATTCCTTATACACACAGCTGTTAAAAGGCTAGAAAATACCAATATGTTAATTGCAATTATTGTGAAAGATAGAATAATATGTTACCTTAATTTTGTTTTTCATAGGTTTATTTTCAATTCTTTACGGTGATAATGAATTGCTTTTATTATAACTATAAAATAGCATAAGTTATGCAAATGACTCTTAAAATTTGAAATACCTCATCATCTGAAAGTCACCCAGCATCCTGTGCAACAACTTCCTCAGAGGTGCCAGGTTATACAGTGTTGTTCAGAAGTCCTATGTCCCCAAGAACCTGAGCCTTCATGAGCATTAATGAGCACACAATTCTCCCAAAATAAGCATTGAGATGAAGAAAGGCTCTGAGTACTGAGCATTGTATGTTAAATATTTGTTGTAATTATGAATAGCACAATTAATTTCATTTAACAGATGCTTAATAAAATAAGAACAAACTGGTTTTAAACTAAGTCCCTAGTTGTCTGGGGTTCATTCAGGTCCCAACTTAACAATTGTTTACATTTAGTATAAACTAATTTACTATTATTATCATTTTTATTAATGTCATCAATTTCTCTGATTTGCTTTCACACATTCAAGAGGAAACAACAACACTAATTTTCCAGCCTATAATTTCTAGGTAACCATCAAGGCTGGTACATCTCGTATATGAAATTAATTTTTTTCTTATGTTAGTTGTTTCAGGTTCAATTCCAATCAGGTGAAATTCAAAACTCTCCTTTTCCTCCTAAAATGAAACTTCCAACTCCAGAGTCAATTTAATTGTTTCAAATAACATCATAATTCATGCTTATTTTTCTCCTATAAGCACATTATATCCTTCAAACATAAAAGTATTATTCTATGCTTCTTTTCCTCCCCTTTAAGGAAAAAAAAAGCAAGCCCATAGCAACAGTAAACAGGAACATTGCATATTCTTAAGGGGTGTGTGTATGTTGGGGGGTGGTTCTACAACTGTGTCTAAAGGCTCCTCTTGGCTCAGAAAAAAGCAATATACCAGGGCTGCCACAGAAACAGGAGCTGGGCTGTGAGAAGCCATCATCTGAATACACTAAGAAAATGTAAGCAAAAAATTGCAAATAAAACTGCTTATATTCATGTAACTTGTTTGGCGACAGCCGTATAGCATAAGGAAAGCTGCTATAACTCATAACAGCATCTTGTAATAAAACAGCTCTATGCATCCCTCTCAAAATGCTCAGTGCTCAAATCTCATCAGATGGCTGACTAAGCATTACACTTTGGGACAGTAAATCTGTTTCCAATATGGTCTACATTCACAGATACTCGCTTTAGTATTCATACTAAGACACTTCCAGCTAAGTACTTACAAAGAAAGGGTAATCATATATTTAAATATCAGGATGCTATTTTCTCTGTCTATTTTAGTCATCTAGTTCACACTAGAGTGAGACTAAATGGGTCTCAGGCAACCTTTACCAAATACAACTCTGACTCTCAGCTCTGCTAGCTTGTCTCTGAAGTCTCAGCTTCCTCTCCCATAATGCTATGCTTCTGCCTCCCATGGAGGTAGAGTTGGAATGCAGTCTGGGTTTTGCCAGGTTCTTTTCTGCCTCACCAGCAGTAGCTTGTAGGTTTCCAGGGAGCTGTGACTGAGCTTGCCTCACTTCTGTCTGCATCTCCAGCTCTGGAGCAGTACCACTGACAAAGCTAATCTCAAGTGAACCATTTGTTGACTGACCAATCGCCCTTGGCTTACTGTTAGCAGCTCAGATTTGCAGCTCAGAATCCTTTCAGGAGCCCTAAGGAGGTTGAGGCTAACATGAACAGCAGGTTGGGTTTTAAAGTCATTTACAGACATTCATTCTCGAGGATCCAGCTTGGTTTGCACTTTGGAAGAGGTTGCTCTGGTGCTGGTGTGGAATCACTGTGATTGAGAGGCAGAAGAGGGTGTTTGTTGATTTACTTCTCTGTGGGATTATACCTCCCAAGCAGTAGTAGACCCACACAGTGACATGGCACGCACTTGTTAGGGGAGACAAGGAGCATTTTCAGAAAGACTTAGTTACAGGTTTTGTTCAGGGCACTCTCTCTCCGTGTAGATAATTATGTAAGTCCCTATAACTCTAAGTAACTCAGAATTGTAGGCAGTTGTGATGCTAATATTGCTGAATTGCTGCATATTTGGTTAGTCTGAGCTCTGAATGAGTAGGAAATGTTGCCTCCAGCCCACCCCTTTCCCTACAATTATTGCCCATAGGCGGTTTTTAGGGGGAATTCTGTCCTTGTTTACCTAGGTTAGAAACTTGAATCATAACTACATCCTTACTCTTTTTTTTCTTAAGATTTACTTATTTACTTTAATTATGTACTGTGTGTGAAATCCTGCTTGGGGTTTGTGTAGTATAGGCATGCAGGTGCCCACAGAAGCCAGAAGAGGGCAATGGATCCCTTGGACCTGGAGTTACAGGCAGTTGTGAGTTGTCATGTGAATGTTGGGAACCATACTCAGGTCCTGAACAAAAGCAATATTGGTTTGCAACTGTTGACTCATCTCTCCAGGTCCTAGACCTCATATCATAGAAGCTATATATCTGAGACACAACCTGGGACTGTGCTTACCAGGAGGGCTTTTGGAATATTTTGGGAAGCTATGGGACTTTTCTTTCATACACTAAGAAGAATACAGAAAAGGAGAGAAATCTACCATGCTGCGTAGTGTTAGGTAGTGTGGAGGGAAAAAAACATACATTTTGGAATTTTAAATATGTAATACCTTTAGGATGGCTGGGTTCAGTCTCCTAGCCTGAACTTCTAGTTGGAGTTCAGTGACTGTATTTGAGTAGTTAACAACTTTCAAATATATTTATAGGGCATTTCAAATTTTTAAGCTTTTCGTCCATGGTAGGTATCTGAAGTAACAATCACTCTTTCTAAGTATGTTTGTCATTAATGATCCTCAATCTCAAGATGACACTTTCAGGGACTAGAGAGTGGGCTTAGTGTTTACGAGCACATGTTCCTCTTTCAAACGACCCAGGTTTGGTTCCCAGCACACATTTTGGGCAATTCACAACCTCATCTAACTGTAGCTCCAGGAGATCTGACACAATCATCTGGCTTCTATAGCCACCTGCCACAAGTGTGTGCACATTTATTCATACAGGCAAAACACCCATACACATAAAACAAAAGTTAATTTCTTTAAAAAAGAGATCACTTTCTATAGGCAGGAAGACATAAATGGACGGAGAAAGACTCTGGTCCCAAAGGACTCCCCTAAAGTACCATGGCTTACTGTAAATGGTTCTGCTTAGAGACAGGTTCAACCTGCGTGCTCTTCGACTGACGTGAAGAAATGAAGGAAACTCGAATGGCTAGAATATGTGCAGGGCAAAACCTGAGCATGAGCAGTGGGGTTGGAGAAACCAGCCAGGCTTCTCTATTTGCTAAACTTTCCTCTCTCTGGTCCCTGCTCTCTGTTCACAAGGAAACACAGGAAAACAGCAAAGGTGGCTGTAGAGGTTTAAGGGAAGGTTGGTGAGGACATAATGGGGAGCTGGCTACAACAGCAAGCAAAAGGTGGCCTTCCCTGTCACTTAGCAAGAGGAGGGAGACGAGAAGGGCCTCCTTTTGTTCAGAGAAGGAGAAAGAGCTGGCCAAAAATAAAAGAGAGAGAGGGAGTGACAGCAATGGAAGGTAATACTCACGGCCCCATGATATAATAGGGCTTATGTGGCCATGGACAAGCAAAGGAAAGGAGTTTCACCTTGTGCCTCGAATGTCTCTTTACCATTGTTAGGATATAATCAGATTCTTTATTTGGTGTCAAGGTCAACTGTGTGAACTTAGAAACTGCAGTGAACTTAACCAGCAGGTGATGGAGTTGAATGACTATGAAACTAGAAACTGGCAGAAACAAGGGTTTTACCTCTAAACCCTGGAGCACATGTTCCCCTGGCCACCACACAGAGCTCCCAGGGATAGCTTTCTTCATCTTTCAAATTCATAGTGAGTGTTCACTGGTCCCTAAGGACCTGCCTGAATCTAATGCTCCAAGGACATGGCATTTCTGAGTTTCCAGGCCCTCATCATCTCTGGTACCGAGAGAGAGAGCATCTGTCACATCAATGACACCGCATTTGGATCCCACCCTTTATTTTTCTCCTGCTAAGGTGTTTAATACTGACAGTATAATAGAATAAATCACAGCCATCAGAGCTGGGAGTGACACTGGCCACACACATTAGAGATAAACAGTCAAAAATCACTCACCCATGCCTTCCCCTTTGCCCGAAGCCTCTGCTATCTGACAACACTAAGTTTGAACTCCAATTTCCATCTGGCTGCACAGATCGGAGTGCCAAAATAACCCTCTGCATCGTCCTAATGGCTGTAATGATACTCTGCTCTCCAGCAGCCTGCCTGCCCACACCATCTCAACATATGGATTGGATTTCTTCCCTCCAGCAAGTGTTGAGGGAAATATGGGTGTTACATAGTCAGTCAACAAACAATTTGCAGCTGCTGCTACTGTCAGACCACCCAGGTATCCTTCTCTTTCCACATCTTACATACAAATTACCTGACCTACATCAAGCAACTCAACCTTGGTTGTCCTTGAGCAAAAAGGTAATTTTCCTGTACCAACTTCAAAGGGTACAGGGAAGCATATACTAACCATTCAGAAAATTCAACCAATTAATATTGCTTTCACAGCTCTCTATGTCAAATGAGATCAGGTAAGTGTGGAGTGCTGTAGCATCAGGTAGACTCATCATGATGAAGACAGTAAACTCCAGAGGGACTGTATCCTAAGAGCATGGCCTGGTAAGTGATATGAATGGTGAATACCTTAAAGATACCATCCTTCTTCTTCTTCCCCTGCCTCTCTGATTGATGCATGTAATCTGCATGAAAAGTACTTATACTCCTTAAAGTGATTGAGGAAAAGTATTATTATTAAAACATTATTCTAAGTCATTCAATGTGATGCTTAATCTTGATTGTTGATTGCATTTGGAATCTACTAAGAGACACATGTCTGTGGATGGATCTGCAAGGGTATTTCCTGTAAGGAATACCTGAAGGGGGTATATGCTCCCCCAGATGGGCAATACATTTTGGTGGTTGCCTAATATTTGGCGGTCCAGGGGGAAAGCTTGCCTTTTGCTTGGCTGCAATCGCATCTATTATGTTATTGCTATTGTTGCTCTCATCCTTCACTGGCATGGCAGTCAATTTCCTTGAACTGATAATGCAAACTGAAGAGCAGTGGCTCTTCAGAGATCCTTGAGGACATTAGCTCCATACTGGATCTACTGAGGCTTCTAGCCTTGCACACTAAGCAGCTATCATGCTCTCAGCTTCCCCAGAATGGAGGCAGTCATAGTTGGATTAACCGACATACCATTTTATAACTATTGATTATCCTGAAGTGAAAAAAGATAAATAGTTCTCATGGGCATTAATAACATTATTCCTGTATTTTAAAGTAGTTAGAGAATCAAAAAAGGATACTAGAAAGACCTTGAAAATGTATTCTGATATCTGAAGCTGAGATTATGGTATGTGTTATTAGTTATGTTTTCTGTTAACTTCCCAATAAATGTGCAAGATTCTTGAAAAGAAATAAATTTCATGTCACCTTTCTTTCAGGTAACATGCAGAGCTTTTTGAGAAAGCATTCAAAGTATCTAGGCTCAGAGGTAGGGCTCACTGTATTATGGACAAGTATGTGACAGGTATGAGAAAGTCATCTCAAGATGGAAAATTTTACCTTCCAATGATCAAAATGACAGGCATGATAAAAGGTGTTAGGTACGTGTATATATAATGGAAGCCTTGGGAATGAACACCTCCCTCCAGAGTTGGGTTTATGAAAGGAATCCTCTGTTCAATACATTCTGGTTAAATATCCACAAGCTCCATGCTGTTTGCTGTTAAGGGAGCAGGGACATTGTTGTGGCCTGCAGGTAACTTATGGAGCCTCTGTATGGCTTCCTACTGTGTACTTTGTAAGATCTGACATGGTGGCTTCAAAAAGAAAAAACAATGTCAGACTTTCTAGGCGTGTCATGAGAAATCCCTTATGAACTGAAGGCAGCATCATCAGCTACAATACCAAGCAGGCAATTTTATGTACTTACAGTGTTTATGCTATGAAACTATTGTAAAATGAAAAGCTTATTAAATTCTCCTAAAACCCAACCAAGCCCACATATGTAAACAGAAAAGCATAAGGTTCCTTCTGTAAAACAATTTGAAATGACTGGGAAACCTTATAAAGTTCAGTCATACTTAGTAAGGATTAAATATTTGTGCAAGTCAAGCCCCACACATTTTTCACTCAACCTTCATGTCCTGAAATGCAGGCACCACAGTGGCAGTTCCAGGAATGTCACTGCCCTGTAGAGTCTTCTCTTGGCCTACACAGTGACTTTGAAAACGAATTAGCTGCCACTTGTCTTAACTTGATTGACACTGTTAGCCGAGACTGAGTCAAAGGCCTGGGAACAAGTTGTTCCTTTGGGAGAGATTTGAAAGAGCAGAGTGAGGGACAGGAACAGAAGCTGGAACAGAGGGAAATCCAATTCAATGATGAGTCACAGAGCAGCTCACTGCCTTGAGGACCTCATGGGAATGAAACGAGGACTTACCATGGAGCCTGGAGCCCTGCATGGCAGAATGAAGGGAAGGCTGTTCATCATATCTACATACCTATCACAAGTTCATCTTTTAGTTTCTTAACCCAAATCAAGAAAGGCCTCTAGCTGTTGGCTCCCTGAACTCCTGGAGTTGCATTGACTTTACTGTCCTGTCCACAAGGACATTCAGTCCCTCACTAGCAGGAAGGACTAGGGTGAGAAATGAAGTCTGGATATCACTAGAAGCCTGCTTTGCTCTGTAAAAGGTCCTTCTAAGAATATTTGAGATCTAGAGATTTCATGAACAAAATCTAGCTTTCTACTTTTCCTTAAAAGTTGGAAGATCTAGTAGAGTTAAGCCAGAGTTCCACAATGAAACCAATGTGCCATTCCAAAGAGGTACTATCTGGATATGTATGCTCCAAATGAGAACAGTCTCCAGCATGTCATGCACTTGAAAACATAGCCTGTTTCATCTATCTATCTGACCTGCCTAGTCCCTATGAATAGGGGACATTCTGCTTCTATTGTAACTTCCCTTACTCTTGTAGCTTTATTGTAACTCTGTTGTAACTACTCTTACATACTCACTCTAGAAAGGAGGTAGACACACACTACATCTGACACCCTTTCTCAGCATCTTCACTTTTCAATATGAATGTAACTAGCCTGCACTTCTTTCCATGGAGGTACCAAATTCATCATTGCTGCTTTGACTTTGAGGATGTTGGATCAATTAACATAATTAATTGATTATGAACTACATCCCCAGCCAGGTGCTCAAATTAAATCTCCACTTACAATGTTTAACAGCAAGCAAGATGAGGAGAAGAAGAGCGGATAGAAGAATCAGGCCACCTGCTTCTTCTGCCTCATGAGCAGAGGAGTAGTGTGTAGCAAGAGAATGACTTGTATTACTTCCTGGGCTGGCATTTGGCATCCCACATTTGTACAAACACTACAGTGTGGGCTTCTGGTTCGGATAATGGTATCTATAACCTGAAACCTGATAAAAATTAGGGTTGACCTAACAATCTATATTGGCAGGCTTTAAAGTGAATAATGAAAATAAAAATCACTACACTACAAAAGAGACCTATAGCCCTGAAAGTGCCATCAGTCACTGAAGAATGGGCTAGATTGGAAAGTGTGTTCTTTCAGGCACAGTATGACATGCTCAAATCTTTTTTTTTAATCAATAATGATTTTTTTATTCTTTTTTTTAAATTTAGATAAGAAACAAGGTTGCTTCACAAGTCAGTTCCAGGTCCCTCTCCTTTTCCCTCCCCTCCTCCCGTGCTCTCCCCCCATCCCCCCCCGTTATCCCCTCATTCCCCCAGGGAGGGTGAGGCCCTCCATGGGGGTGTCCATAGTCTGTCATTTCATATAGGGCAGGGCCTAGACCCTTCCCCAAGAGTTCAGGGTGAGAGTGCACCTCACATTGTTATATGGGAGTCCAAAGTCCGTGTGTATACTTGGTATGGGTACTGATCTGCTGCCCAAGGCTCAATAGATTACCTAGGCCTCCTCACTGACACCCAGATTCAGGGGGTCTTGATCAGTCCCATGCTGGATTCCCAGGCTGATGCCTGGGATTCAAGAGTTAACCTTTGTCTGGTCAGCTGTTTCTGGGGGTTAAACCAGCCCAGTCTTAATCCCTTTGATCATCAGTCCTCCCTCTCTGATACTGGCTTTCTTGAGTTCAGCTCAGTACTTAACCAGCCACTAAATGTAGTTTCTGTTTCCCAGACTCTCTGGCCATAGGATTGTAGGCTGGCACTCCCCAGATCTTATTTATATAAAAATAGAGTATCCAGAACCTGGAGGAATAGCTTAGTTCGTAATGTGCTTTCATGGTCTGCACAAGGACCTGAGTTTGATCCCCAGATGACCCATGTAAAACTGTCAGTAGTGGCACCATGAGCTTTCAATTCCAGTGCTGGGGAGGCAGACAAAGTACAGGCAGCATGATCTGAGTGGTAGTGCCCAGTATGGTGAGAGACTATGTTAACAATTGTTTTAAAACTACTGGAAGTAGTAAGACTCTAACACATACACACACACACACACACACACACACACACACACACACACACACACCACACTAAATAAATTAAACAAATAAATATAATATTTTAAAGTATCCACCTTTAAGGCATCATCTAACTCCCTTAGGAGTAGGAAGCTGTGGTGTAACTGGTCTATAGGTGGGCTGCAAACACTGGACTTTTTAAACTCTCTAAGGCAGTAGACACCCCACAGGCAGTCCAGAGACAGAGAGATGGCCTGGAATGTGGCCAGGTTCACTGATTCCTCAATACCCAGCTAGGATAACTGGGTAATGTGTATTGACTTCCTTGATGTTCAGCCTCTGACTTCCCAAAGCAGAAAGTGTTAACTGGGTCATATCTGTGACGAGCTTTTGCTGGCCAGACAAATGGCAAGGGACAAGCAATAATGAAATGGCACTGTAAACTAAGGAGAATTTGAACCCAAGGCTTCCAGGTGAGCAGGGGTACTTTTACAGCTGATGGTAAACTATCTGAATCCACAGTCATTTGAATAGAGGTTAGTTTGGCCTATGGATGCTTTTGCTGCAATTGCTTGGTATTTTCTTTTTGGACATTGCAGTAATATTTGCCCCTCCCCACCCCGTGGTTTCTATCAGTGTTCTACCTGCAACAACTAGATCCATGGAAACAAATTTAACCCTCTAGAATTACTCTCCAAAATACATTCAACACTTTGGTACAAAACACTACAAATATAATCAGTGCTTTAATTTCCAAAACGTGGGGCAGACCTTACCTCCACTGAGAAGCAAGCATTGCACAGTCAACGTGGCTGTAGACATAGGCACATTTAAAAGAAAGTGCTTCAAACTATTTTTAAAATAAAATGCATCCCACTGGGACTGCAATTGCCCAATGCCAACTATTCATAAATCAGGGAACAAAGAGAAGCTTCACATTCTCTGTCTCTGGCCAAAGGAGAAGAGATAGAAGTAGAAGAGGTAGAGCTGAAAACACAATGCAGCCCACCTGACTCTCTCTGCTGATTCTTTTTCATTCTTGAAAAGATGTTTCTGTCTTGGGGAAAATGCATTAAGCATAATGCTCACAGTAACTTTGGCAAAATATTCCAAATATTATAAAAGGCTGTTGAACATTATTAGATAAGTCTGTGCTGCAGTTATTTTTAATATCTTTGTGCACATTCGATATTTGCTCTGATGGTTCCCAGCAGAGATTTGTGACTGAAGGAGACCTGACGAGGTTGAGCAGGAAGGAAGGCAGCTCCTCGTGCCGGAGGAATACCGAGTCACTTGGTAGAGTGGGAGTCTGGCAACAGCAGAAGAGTGGGAGCTTGTGAGGCAAGCATGCCAATGAAGGTGCTCATGAAGTGAATGAGAACATGGATTCATTCTGGGGGACACACAGCAGCCCCCCCTACTAAGTCTGGAGGGATGCTTCTGGGATTGCAAGAGCTGAAAATTAAATTATAAACTTCAAACATTACATTGAAAATGTAATGTTTCCTCTAATACTATGAGTGTGGTAATTTGTCAATTGGTGGGACAGCACTAGCCATGGACCCAGCCTGCAAAACATAATGAAGCAGTCCCTGACCACTATTCCATCCCTCACTGTGTACCTTTTTCTCAAGTTTCCAGTGAGAAAAGTGTCCCACTGCTGAGCATGTATACTCTGAAGTATTTCCATATATAATGCAAAGGATGTGTCCACAGATGCTCCACTGCAAGAGGTAGTACCATTCTAAAAGTACGACAGTGTTATTCTGTCACCAGCATACAGATGCAAGAACCTGAAACTGTAATTCAATATGTAAGCACCATGTCCTGCCTCTAGAAAATATCCATGTTAGTTTCTCATCCTATAGGATGTGCTGTTGGTGCCAGTCTGAGCATACAGCTGGAGAGACAAACAGGAGATGGTGTCCTTTTCTGTGCTTTAAATATTCTCATTTGAAAGGGAGACAAGCCATTAATAAAAGTAAATGTTCTTGCAGTTAATATTTATAGGTAAGAGCAGAATATCTCAGGGTACTTTACTTAGATCCTATTCATGGAGAGTGTTGGTAAACTAAGTCTATATCAGTTAAGTCATTCTGAGATGACACAAAGACAGCCCATTAAGACTAAAAGAATTTAGAAAACACAAATATTATCAAAGAGAAAGCCCACAGTTGAAACCTCCTGGTAGGAATAGGTTGGAAGACAGAGTTTGGTGTTCTACAAAAAAGAGAATAGAGGAGATCATGATATGAGCATTTGACTCTACCCCTCCCCTAATTCTACCACTATATCTCTGAAGCATCGGAGATTAAATGATGGGTTAAAGAGTTTTACCCATTTAGGCAAGTGCTCTATTTGGGAGCCATGTCTTCAGTCATTCAGTTGTCTATCTTAACCTATGGGCTAAACAAAACATACTTTGGAGACAAATATGATCTGTGTCTATATTTGTGACTTCTGGCTTAGGGAGGGAAAGGTGACTCTAATATTGAGATAAGAAATAAAGCTAACATTTGTAATGAGAAATAAAGTACAGCCGGCAATGCGCAGTGTAAAAAGTGTGGTGAGGCTATTCCAGGACCCCATCAAGGTTCTTATTTCTTCTGTCCTTTGATTGCCTGAGTCCTCATGGGATCTCCTTATTTTTTGTCACATTTAGCCAAGATGATCACACCAAGTCCCGGGAGATTATTAACTATCAACTCCTACATCTCTATACTCTATATGGCTCAGGCTTCTCTCCAGGACATCAAAAATTGTACAGATAACTGCCTGTTAGACATCATCACTTGTGTGGTGTAAGAACACCTTGAGTTCAAGGGGTCATAGATTCACAAATCATCTTAACCTACAAGCAAGTTCATCTTCTGTTTTAAGCCCTGGGGATTAACACCAGCACAGAGAGAATTGGAAGATTTGGGAGCTGCGGCAACTTCCACAGCTCTCCTTTTATCCTCACCCTGCTTGTCCTATGCCATCACTTACCAGAAATTCTTGCTTTAATTTTTTAAGCATCTTTAGTTTTCCCATTAAAGTTACCAGCAGGCAGAGACAAAATGTATAGTGACAAAATGTACATTCACTTGTTTTCACATGCACACACACACACACACACACACACACACACACACACTTCTGCTTAGAACCATTAGTCTGTTTTATACAATGTAATACACATAATACCATCTTTCTCATATCTTTCCTTGCCCTAGACCCACTTGAAGTATTCTATGTTTTTGCTCTTGACATTGGTAGGCAACATGCTTGAGGTAAGTATTCCAAATACTTAAAGCATTCTACTTCTATACTAAGGTACATGTCTGCCATTCCAGAAAAATTTGAAAAAGCAATCCATGCACTTCTGCTTCTGGGTTATTTATGAGTATGGGCTTTTCCAGGCCCTTGATACAGTATTTTCCTGATATGAGGAGAAAGCTGCCATTGCCATTCTGAGTTCCAGGACAACAGATCTATCTCCACATGCGCAATATCCTAAAACACAAACAAGTCAAGTTATCCCTGTCACCCCAGTTCAGGCCACTAGGTTTGCATGCTTAAATACATTATCTCATAACACACCCCCTGGCAATTGTGTCTCCCTGAGACATTCTGTATAAACAAAAGCCAATGCAGTCATCCTAAAATGCCTCTAAAGTCACCCTCCACCACCCCAGCTACTTCAGCTCCACATGTTCAGCTAACACAGATTACTTTAAATCTTCAGGATAAACTCTATTACTTCTGGCCTTTGCATATGTTTTTGTTTGTTTGTTTGTCTTAATAATCACTCTCTTGAATCATGGGTGACCTATCTCTTTTTTGAAAGTCCAGTATATGTAGAGATATCGCAGTTTAGGGGAGGCCATATATTTCAGGTTGGTGTCTCTTCAACTACACAAAGTTTCCCTTTGCTTATCATGCTGTTTCTAACTATATGGGTATTTTATTGTGCCTTTTCAAAACTGCCAACCTTAGTTAGGTGTTAATTTTTATCCATTATTGATTGTTTTTCACAAAATTATACTATTATTATTTTATCATTATTGGGTGGTTAGTTTGAATAAATACCCCAAAGGCTGCATTTATAACCTACAGCAATGTGTTGCATGCAAAACACATTAGGGGAAGGACTTAGGAAAGGGGACATCCACAATTATGAAACAGTTGTTTGTTGCTGAAACACTGGTTAGATCCTATTGAAAGACAAAACTAAGATGATGAAGAAAAATTAATGGGCATTATTTGGTGAGCATCAACATTAAATAGTCAAGAAAAAAGTCCTCTTAGAAGATTATCAATGATAAAAGGGTTGTGATTCTATCTTTAAAGACTACCTGTGATAAAAGGGTTGTGATACCATTTCAAAAGGCTGGGCAATTAAAACAGATTTCGAGAGAAAACAAATAACAGTGTGAATTAAATAGAAATAAAAAAATATTCACCAGGACTTTTTCAAAGTGTGAGTAATATTTGGAAGACACCACTGGGAGAGCTCATTGCTGAACATGGATGGCATTGGGATACCTGTTATCATCTCAGGGAGTTGTTTTTTCTAACTTCTGATAGCAGAATCTCTGTTTCCTATAAGTAAGAACACTCTATCAACCTACTCTATGTTCTTGGCAATGTTCTGCTTAAGTTTGGAAAACATTGTATTTGATGAAAGGGAAAGGCACACTTTTCCAAAGTGTTTCCAGGTAAGAGAACTTTGACAGAGTGGTCCTCTACAAGACAGAAATGTCTTAAAGGAGACATTTCTGAAGAGAAAAGCCAAATGGAGAGAATGAGAAACAAGAGAAGTTAAGTGTGGTGTGAGAGAGATTGTTTGTAGAGATGTCAGTCAATACATTATATTTCCTCATAAGCTAGTGAAAGTTGGGACAGTATCACATGTAACTAAAGATGTCTTGAGAAATAGAAACACTGTCCATTGAAGTGCTATCAAAAGCATTATCTTAAGGAAAGTCCTAGAAAGAAGGGAGACTATGCATTGGGATGTATCTCCAAAGACTGAAATGAGTGAGAAATGTAAAATGAGTGAAAAAAATTACATCTAAAGTTGAATATGACATTGCAATAGTCAACTATTCGAGAAATAACTGCTGAACTGCCTTAAAGATTAAAGTTGCTGGAAAATAATACTTATTTCTAGAAAAGTAATGGATACTAACACTGAAAATACAGAAGGAATTGATTCTAAGAGACAAGGTACCCAAATTATAAGTGGTAAGAATGTATTAATTTTCATCATGGGTTATACAGATTAATTTTTTTACTTAATTAAACTCATTCTTGAAGTACATATTTATTTATAAATATGTCATAAAATTCACACCTCTATTAAGCTGTATGCAAGGACATTACCATAAAATATTTTTTCAACCTTTTATCTGCAACATGTAAATTTGTTTGACTACTATCTTTCTTCCAGTGTTTTAGGATTAATTTATAGTTGCTAGATGATCTCATTCATTCATTTACAAAAACTGGGACATAATGTGTAAGCTATGTTCATCTTTGGTAGCAAAAGTTACAGTACATAGGATGACAGACCCACTCTCTCAATAAGCTGGAAAAGGAATTCTAGATTTGAAGATGTTGTGGCAGTCAGAAGCAAAAAAAGGAAAGACTGCTGTCTAAAATATTAGGAATGTCAGAGAATGGTTGCTTGCTGCTTTGCTAGTAACAGGAGGATTAAGATGACAGTCATTATAATATTTACAGTAGAATTTATCTACCACTTACTAAAGGAAAGACAGCATCCATAGGTTGACAAATACACACCTGAAGAAAGTGATTCCAATATTAATAATGGGTAGAAACCTTCTAAAATGAAAGAAAGTGATACAGTCCCTTTTCAGGTTGATGCAGGTCACTGTGGCACTACACACAGAACTGGACTATCATAAATAGTATACATAGGTTGTGCATTCTTTATTCTTATAGCACAGGCCTCATACATGAAGAAATAAGTATCTGAGTTGCTCAACCAGGATATGATAAATCATGTAATACTGAAAGGTCATGGAGGCTTCCTCATAGAGGTCTTCAGACTTGTAAAAAACAAGACAACCAAAGAAATAGAAACACTGTGTTAGTCTCTGCTGCATTATGAAAAGATGTATTTCCTAGGGGTGATAGAATATGTTTAAGGCAATCTTTTCAAGGCACATTTTAGCCTTGCAAATAGTAACCAAAACCTCCAACCTCATTAAATCAAAAAGGTGTTCTATATAGCTAAATTAAAGCGCTGGGGATTTCCATTCACAGCAACTATTTTAGAATTTTCACAAAAGATATTTGGAGATATTTGTGGACAGGAATTCTTACAGGTTTCCAATGTATCCAAGGTTTCCAAAGTACCTTCACTATGTGATATCAATTGAATCAATACAGATAAGTGTATCTAGCTTGCTAGTGGTTCATGAATTTCTGGTTCATTAACATGGGCTACATTTAGGTTATGCCAAATTAAACAGAGCAAAATTTATTGCACAAATTATTTTAAAGATATCAGAAGTGAGAAAATAGTTTATAAAATACTCAAACTTAGCTTAAGATGTGCATATGTGTGTTTACACATTTGTAAAGTACATTAAAGTGTTAGTTACATACATTGCCTTTTTTAGAACTGACTGTGCTAATAAAAGCAAACTTTCAAGAATCCAATTTTCCCTAATTCTTTATTTAACCTTGAACCAAACAGCTTGAGATACATAGAGGAATTCAATCTTGGCCTCCTCTCAAGAGACTTAAACTACTAACCAGAAGGAAAGGCTTTTGGAGGAATAGAAACCAGGGTGAGTCTTCTGGTCCACTGGGCACAGCTTGACACAGAAAGCAGCCAGTTCTGCTTAGGTAACCAATATGGTTAAGATCCTAAAGCAACTGCATTCTTGGTTAGCATTTCGGGTTGAGAGGTGATGACTACAAGGAATGGTAGGGAACCCTTGCTGGAGGCTCATTACAGATTCCTTCCTAGAAAGTTTCCTGTGGCTCATTTAGTGTCAAGGTGTTGTAGGAAGGATCAATGCCAGGAAGTCTAAAAGAGTGGTGCTTATAGAATAGAATTGCATAACAGGGTGACAGACTATGAGGGCTATGGCTTGAGGTAGTAATGACTTCTCATATGATTAAGAAAAAAATTTAGGTGCTCATCCACAAAGGCTTGTAAACTAATGGCAAACCCTCTCTCCCACCAGATTATAAGCATTCAATGATTAGATTTTGGTTGTTAACATAGGTCACTGTATGTGAAACCTGTATCCAATTCTTACATACCTGATCTTGGATAATTCAGTTAATTCTTCCATGACTCAGTTTCCTAATCTATAAAAGGGGGGTGCTAACAAGAGTAGACACCTTAAAACATTGTGAGCATTGAGCTTATACAAGCCAAATGCTTAGATTGTCATTTAACACAATGTACTCAAGGACTGCTAAAATTCTTTTCTTCCTCTTCCTGTTGAATGTTAACTAGAACAATGCATTCATCCTTGTGGAGCACAGAGTGCAGACAAGAGGTGCAGTCACATAGATATGCAGAAGCAGAATGAATTCAGGTCTGAGGTTAGGCTCCTAAGCCATGCAGAACAACTGCATATCACACTGCTTTGCACCCTAACTTCACAGTCCAAAAGAAAAGGCTCATGCAAACTGCTGGGGAACTTGGCCGACCTCCATTATTCAAAATAAAACCTGTTTCCCGAGAGGCAAAGAGTTTTGGTGCAGCCAGGTGTCAGGCTGCTGCTCAGTTTTGTCATGCACAGAACCACTTGAATGCTGTTTAGTGAAGGATTAGTCATTTACTAATTACCAATTACTCCAGTGGCCACAAGACCTAAGGTCAGCAATTCTCTCCCTTCACACCAGGAGAATGCACCCCGTGGAAGCCAGGCAGGTAATTTACATGTCTCTAATTTAGGAAGGAGATAACATTAGAAGATGGCAGAGAAGGCATTTGTATTGGAAATAAAGTACAAACGGTTTGACATTAGCTTCCAAGACTTCTCCTGGTGACACCTCACCCATTTCTTCTGCTGGGATATGGCCTGTTGTCTTGTTTGATCCTTCATCAGGCAAGTGTGGGGAGCTGAACAGGGTAGAACCCTGAACTCCACATCACTTTTATTGGTTGGCAATTCTTTTCTATGGGAGCATCTGGAGAGCCATCCAAGTGTGTCTGCCAAACTTGCTTGTATGTGAGAAGCATGTTTGTTTTGTGATCAGTGTCTTGGGTTTTAAATAAAAAGACTGAAGGAGCTAATCCCACTATGATCCTTGCTAATGTACCTTTAGGCTAATAAGTACCAAGATCATCCTGCACTTAGATTTCATGAATAAGAAAATAAACCGTAAAATGCATGACATTTAAAAAATTATTGTTATTACTGAGTATGAAATTTATTTTAACCCTCTCTGTAGTGGTTCAGTCTCAAACTGCATGTGCCACTAGCCAGATTGTATCTCCAGTTACTCCCCTCCTTAAATATGTGCTTATTTACTTCCTGCAGAGTTCAATTTTAGAACCCATCAAAGTAGATCCACTCAGCCTCTGACTACATTTTCATGCATAAATTCATAGATGCCTTCAGAAGGAATTGCACTTACATATGCAAATACTTCCCAATGCCTTTTCATTTCTACTTTTGGACTGCACAGTTTTTAATTCATGCAAACACATTACGCAAACAAATATGGACTCAATAACAACACACGGCATGTGTGAGTTGTTAATTGCACAGCCATGAGCTTGATAGGGCCAAGCTACTTCCATTATTATCATCAATGGATGGGGCCCATGATGAAACAGGAAGAATAAAAGTATGTTTGAAAATAAAATTCCAGCACTTGATTTTGTGTGATGTAAATATTAATAAGGGAAAAGGTGACTAGCAAAACCTTAGTTCAACAATAATCTGAAAGCTTCAGCTTTGTGCATGATCCTGAAGCCAGGGCATGCCTTCCATGGTGCTACGGAACAAAAGCATATGTTTCAGCCTAGAATTACAGCATACAAAACTGTAGTAGTACAAAAACAACACAGAAATGATGACAGGAACAAAAGCTTTCAACCAAACTGCATGTGTGTTGTACTATCAGCGGTCTGACTTTATTTTGGCGATGCCCTTGGACATGATGGCAAGCATTGTAATTTGTCTGTGTTAGTAATGTTAGCTCTCTACTTATTAATTAAGCGACAACTCCTTCTTATTTTTCTTCCTCTTCTCTCTGTCCATTACATGGGGTCAGGTGCAAGCTTAATAAAGTAAACAACATGTTGAAGTTACTCACAGATCAAAGGCATTTAATCCAGAGCAGTCATTAGACAGCCCTGTTTTCTCCTGGGTGATCAGTACATGTCATTCTCATGAAGATGATGCAGAGAAAAATAAGACTAAAGATCAAATGAAAATTGTTTCCTACAAAGGTCTACAATGACAAGAAAAGCAATTTCACCTGTGTATTGATTTCTTAAAAATATTTTGTTAGATATAACCAGAGCTAGGATAAAATGGGAGTAACTGAGTATATTCTCAGAGCAGCATCTGGCCTGTACATTTATCAATCTTTGTCACTATACTATTTAATTACATATATGTACATTTTTCCATGAAAGAAAGAAGTAAAATGCAAGAATGTAAGGAAGCTAAGAAGCTAGGAATGAATTCCATGTGTAGGCATCTCTTTAGGTATTAAATTCATTCCAGTATTTGCTGCTGAGGACACAGAAAAAGAAATACAGAATCAGTATTATAAAACAAATGATGCAATAACCCAGTTGGACAGGGCCAAGCCCCCGGGTGCTAACTGTGTGACCCTACCTAGTGCAGTCACTGCAGCTTGTGCTTTCACTTGTAGTTTTGCTGAGCCATTAATGTGACCAGAGCACGCTTGGATGGTATTCGAAAACTATGGCGTAAAGCAAGTGAGACTTACACTCTGACCTCCATGCTGCTCAGTCTCAGTCCACAAGCCTAGACAAGTGACAGTGGGATTTTGCATGGATACTGGACATGAAGAGAATGCCAACTCTTTGTGTCTGACAGAGAGGTCTTCCTAAATAAGCCAAGGCATTATAGTAAAAGGAGAGAGATTTGGTGTGAGGCAAAGGGAGAACTATTTAGTAGAATTAGATTAAAATGCTTATGTTCCCTCTTACAATCTTAAACATGAAAATAAAAACACAGAGCTCAGACTTATCACATTGTGTGTGTGTGTGTGTGTGTGTGTGTGTGTGTATAAAAGAGAGAGGGTGTGCACACACTCACACACATGTGCACACATGTGTAGAGTGCATATAATTTACTATTATTTTGACAAAGAAGTTCTGAAATGCCTTCTAACACATATACACCATTTACTCAAAGTGAGTATTACTGAGAATGCCAATGTGTAGAACAGTCAAAATGACTCAGAGGTTTAGAGTAAGGTTCAAAGAACAGTATGAAATCCCCAGATCAACCAGCCAGAGATTTTCTATTGTCTCAGTAATACCTTTTATGAAACCAAGGATGTGCTCCAAGTTACATCTTAGGAAACCTATCATGACAGTTCTGCAAAAGCAACTGCCATGTTGTTGAGGAATTTGGTGTCCAGGATAACAAAAAGGAGCTTTTCATCCACAGAAATTAGATAGGGCAAAAGTTTGTTTTAACCAAGCATTTGTTGCTTGCCAACTTGTTTTACTGCCAGTTTTTATCAACTTCGGTATCACCACTCAACAGAGCAGGGTAGGATTGGGGCTAGAGCCTAAGGGGTAGGGCAGAGCTATGTACCTTGTCTAGAAAACTCATCAGACTCCCGGTGCACCAGGTCTGTGACTCTGTTTCCATAGTGCATTCTGCTGTCATGGTCATAAGCCTTCAAGGTCTCACTGGAGCTGTAGGACTTCTGCGTGGGCACACGGCAGTCTTCGCTGTCCAGAGAGGAACTGGTGTAGCGACATTCTTTGCCACACCGACCCCTGGTTAAAGAGCGATGTCGACGGTCCTTTACATCCATTATTCCAGATGAAATAGAAGTCCACGACTTTCACAAAGGGCAGGTTTGAGTTTTGTCACCTGTCACTTTATCCACCTAGAAGCATAAAAGTTACAAAATAAGTAAATAAACAAATAACAGACTGTGACTATAAGCAATGAGACCTTCCTTTCTGATGCTTGTGGAAACATAAATGGGAAATTGGCTAGCCAAGCATGACTTCTTTGGAAAAAAGTTTTATACTTAAACCAGCAGTCTACATAGAACTCTAGACAATCAATTCATTTTCTCACTGTCTAGTTTAATAGAAGTGAGGGAAAGAAACAAAAAAGCCTCATCTCCTGATTGTATATGCACAGATGACATGCAAAGTCTGTCACTGGGGTAGAAGATCCAGTTATGAAGTCCGTCAAAACCTAATTGAATCTGCACTGTTTCATCACTGGATTATTTGCTTGTTTGTTTTGGTTTAGAAGGATAACTAAGAAAATAAATGTCGAAAGAGGAAGAGAAGAAGGAAGTAGGAAGAAGAAAGGAATGGGGAAAGAAGGAAGAAATGAAAGAAAACGTGAAATACACATGCAGATTTGAAAATATAAATGATTCACTGTGACAACAGCTTATTCAACCAACACTAAATTGTTGCCATGGGCCTGAAGAATAATAACATAAGGTGTTGATGACATGCAAATTATCTTCTCCTGCTCTCTCTCTCTGTCTCTCTGTCTCTGTCTCTCTCTCTGTCTCTCTCTCTCTTTCTCTCTCTCTCTCTCTCTCTCTCTCTCTCTCTGTGTATGAATTAGTATGAACATGATTACAATCACACATGTACCACAGTATACTTTTGGAGGTTAGAAACAACCTTGGGTATTGATCCTTTGGTATTTTTTTCCTTTTTTTTTAACTCCCAGGCTTGGTGGCCCACGAGCATCTGGGTGTTCTTCCGGCTCCACCTTATATCTCTCTGAGCTCTGGTACTATGGGTGAGTGCTACAGTGTCCAGGTTTACATAACTTCTTCGTATTCAAATTCAGGTCTTCATGCTTGTAATGTTAGAGCTTTACCTACTGAGTCATCCCCTCAGTACACCCTTGGTTTCTTAATGCATCTTCAGTAATCTCCAATCAGTGTTCTCTCCATTGGAGATGTGAATCTGAAAACAGCTGGCCATTCATTACCAAGGACTCATCAACAAGAGAACTTACTGAGAGATGTGTATCCCATATATCCACCTGTTCATTAACCTAAACATACACTGCCACCCCACCCAGTGCAAGGATGCCTTCTGCAAAAAGGAAAAAAATGCATAAGAACTGTGCATGTAAAAGGCAAGTGGAAGGTACGGAAGTTTTCTAACATATGAGCTGGCCCTTGGCCTGGCAGTTTATGCCAAATATCACTGAGAAAAAACTAACTAAATGCTGAGGTACTCCAAGTTCCAAATGATAGGTTTCTTACTGGTTTCACTTGCCATGCAAAATAGCGTAAACCACAGGGCCAGGGTCTGGGCAGAATGGACAAACACAAATTTTAATTAAACTGGAAAATAAAGCCCAGAGCCAGGGTAATGATTTTTCTCCAGGCTACTGTTTCTCACTGCGTCTTCAATATGTCAGGAAATACTTGGGGAACAGATCCGTAGTAGTTCTTAAGTCCTCTGCTCTTCACTGGCTATTTAGACACTGAAGTAGGACATCTCTATGTACAAAAGGGCTAAACTGCACGCAGAGTAGTGTAGATAGCATGAGGCCAGAGGCACCAGAAATGAAGTTATTCCCTCTTTCTCTCCTTACATAAAGACCTTTTATCTCCAGGATCCTCCTAAATAAACTTCATATGCTTTATCAAATATTGCTTGAAGTGTAGAAAATTCTGTTTGACAATTGGCAATGAGAAAGAGTGCACACCTGTTACAAATTCCAGGAACAATTATTCATTTGCCCTAGTTGCTTAGATAATAAACTATATGGCTTCCTGGAGTTCCTCAGTCAGCAAGTTAAAAACATATTTGAGAGTCACTAGTAAAGACCTTAGGACCTTTTTGAAGGACACTGATATTGGTATGGAAAACTGTTTTGCTATAATCAATTCAATAATCTTTATATTGATGTAATTTCCAGAGGCCCAAAAATTATTTGTGCTTAATTACAGTCTGATTTTGGAATTCATGCATAATCTATTTGAGTGTGTGGTCTTTGAAGTTTAGCAGATGTCAATCTAAACATGGCTACTTAGTAGCCATTGTTCTTGTTTGACACCTGCCTGGCCCTTGAAACTTGGTTTCTCAATTAGTCAAAATTGAAAATAACAACACCTACTTTACAGGGAATTCACAAGTATTAAGAAAGTATTACAGGAAATTTCCCAGTGTGATGCCTAGAATGTGATATAGGCTTTAATGAAAGTGCTTGTTTCACTCTTCTGACATTTGGTTATGTGGTCAAAGTCTTGCCTAACACAGTGTGAGAAGATGGTAGATAAAGTCCAGAAGCTACTAATCTCACATAGGCCAGAGCTTAAATTATAATTAGTGCCACCAATACTACAGAGTCACAGGTGGTTTTGAAGAGTGAGGGTTATCATCCAAATACAAAATTTGGTTCTGTTTTGGTTCACTGCTAGGTTTATTCATTTAAATATCATCAACATAGCAGAGCTTATAATTCCCATATCCAAAATGTTTATTCCCTGTTAGTAAAGTACAGGGTCACTGGATTTGGACATTTCTATACTTGCCCTAGCCATCCAGTTTTTGCCCTAATACACACCTCTTTCTCAATGCAGTATTATTAAACAGAGTTTGTCAGTAATAGCTCCACTGAATAAGTGCTAGAAAATCACAATCAATGAGGCAAATTAGTCATATTTTAGGGAAACCCAGTGTTTTAAGGAACCAGGCAGAGTGTATATACACCCAGTAAATGAACTTTCTGGCACTTTTTAAAATTGTGAATATGAAAAACAAGAGAATTTATACTGAAATCTGAACCCATGGCTTCTCTGTAAGAGTCAGGAAGCTAGAAAAAATGCTTCTAGACAGATTATATATATATATATATATATATATATATATATATGTATATGTATATGTATATATATGCATGTTCCTCTATTCTCATAAAGTATGGATGAAAATAATAAACCTAATACATAAAACAATAAACAATATAAGAAAATTCTGAATGGTGCAAAGAAAATATATCCAGGTACCAACCATAATATCCATGAAACAGTATAATTTCTTTCAGCCACATATATCTAACTTGTAGTTAAGGGAGATGACATCCCCAATCATCATCAGGCACAGAAAAAAAATAAAACTGAGGAGAAGTATCTGTACCACATACTATGAAAAACCCATCTAATAAAAATATAAAGCCTTTAGATTTTTACTATCCTACTACTGCAATGCAATAGTACAGGAGTGGGTGATATTCTCATTTCTACCTTCATCTGGAAGTCATGATACCATGTCAGTGAGGTACTTCACTTGAAGCAAAATGGTTTCAAAAAAGGCCAAAGAATTCCAAGACTTTCATTCTTTGCAAGATAAAATGAAGCTCATTTCTCAAAGAGAATCTGGTCTTCCACCTCCACAGTACAGGAAGATTACCCTCTGACTCTATTATAGGGAGAGGGCTACTGGAAAGTTAAATGTTTCACCATTTGACAGGGACAATGAGCCCTTCTGCCCTTAGCAGCATAACTAGATATCATGCATGAGGCAGTACCAATACCATTTTATCACCAACGCATAGAGAAAATCAGTGCAGGTCTATACTCTCCAACCCTATACTACAGCCACCACAAGAAGCACCTTATAAGAATTCCTGTATGTTTTTAAGGTAAATTTGTGGGAATAAAGGGAGTCTCTCTTCCCTCACCAGAGCAGTGTCATAAGAAACCAGCAACAATAGGTTTGAGTAAGAATCATGATACCACAACATGAAGGCAAAAATGTCTCTGTTAGTATAAAAACAAAAGCATTTGTTATTTCAGAAAAGGAGGAATTTGTTAGATGCCTTTAAGCCCAGAACTGAGAAGGCAGAGACAGGCAGATTTCTGTGAGTTCAAGGACAGTCTAGTTTACAGAGCCAGGGTGGTTACACAGAAAACAACCCTGTGTCAAGAAAGAAATAAAAAAGAAAGGAAGGAAGGAAGGAAGAGAGGAAGAAAGGACGCTCAACAGAGGTCAGTACCAAGATAACAATGACATTAAAACTATCTGAAGTACATTTTAAACTAATTATAAAATAGCTTCAGTAAGAAATTAGGAACACTTAAATGAAAAAAAGGTAAAGTTATACCAGAGAAACAGAAATTCCCAGCAAGTATAAAATGCAAAGAAGATCTCTCCCACTAGAAAAATACACATAATCATGTCATGTTGGAGCATGCCTTTAATCTGAGCACTCGGGAGGCATAGGCAGGTGGATTTCTGTGAGTTGGCGGTCAGCCTGGGCTACAAGAGCTAGTTCCAGCATAGCTAGGGCTACAGCGATAAACCCTATCTCAAAAACAAAAAGAAAGAAAGAAACACAATCACGCATGCATGCATGCATACACACATAGTGTCCACCACAAAATAGAGGAGCAGAAGAAGGAGTATATATATATATATATATATATATATATATATATATATATATATATATATCAGAAGAAAAACGTATTGTATATGTATATAACAAAAAAGGCTAATATAAGACAAGTAAGGGATTCTTAAAACAACAAATACAGCTAAAGCTCATATTATCAGAGTCCTAAGAAAAAGAGAAAGAGGAAGAAAAATTACAGAAAACAGTAGCAATACTCCCTCCATATTGATAGAAATCATTAAGATGATTGTTTTCAAATCTGAATGATCCATGCAAAAGCATACATTTGCAGATACTTCATACATACCATAGTAAAATTTCTGAGAAATGAGAGATGAAGAAAAAACTCCAAAAACCACCAAAGAAAAAGAAAAAAGTGCTGTGGCTACAGGGAAATTTTTAAATGAAGGTAAAGTGCTTACTGGAACCATGATGAACAGGAAAGCTACCACAGTATGCTTCAGGGCATCAAGGAAAAGTTCATCGCGTCACACTGTATCCAGTGAAAATACTCATTTAATAGAAGGGCAAGTAAAGATAATTTCATAAAGGAAAATATGGTAGTCCATCATTAGCAGATCAGAATAAATTGCTCTGTAAACTCAAAGGAAGCATCCAAACTATCAGGAAGATTGAGGGAACACACGAAGCAAAAATATGGGCAAAGGAAATACACACACTTCCTTTGAGGTTATAAAATCTTTTTCAATGGTGGAAAAATACATTACTCTCTGATATGATTCTAAACCTATGTTGAAATCATATTTAATAAATTATTGTAAAATGTGAGAAGTAAAGGGATATAAAAAGAGTTAAACTTCCCACACCTAAGTGGATAATAAAATATGGATAAAGTAGACTGTGAGAACACCACACACACACACACACACACACACACACACACACACACACACATACACAATGGATATACAATCTAACCAAAGAGATGAACTTAAAATCATTATGGATAAGTCAAAATAGAATTATCAAAATTTACAGTAGCTCACAAGAAAGAAGAAAACAAATAAGATAGAAAAATAGAGAATATGATCATCAACAGAATATTTAAAAAATTATGACATAATCCTAACAAAATAATAATTATATTAACTATAAATTGTATTAATATATCAGTTTAAAGATTGAGAATAGATAAGCAAACTTTGAAAATGACACAATGTTGCCAATAATTCACTATAACTTTGATAGTGTGGGTATATTGAAAGAAAAAATAAAAATAATATGTAAATCTCAAAATCTAACCAGAATGACTATATTAATATTACATAAATTGGCTTTAATAGGCAAAGTGAATTACTAGAGCAAGAGAAGGGTATTTTATGATCATACAAGGATCAATTTTCCCAAATATATGCCAATTCTAAATAAGTGTGTATTCAAAAGTAGTAAAAAATACATTAAAAAGGAAAAAAGAGAGAAATAAAGACAGAAAAAGGGAAGATAAACAAAGTCATAATTATTGGAGGATTCAGTCTCTAAGTCATCCAAATGTGTAGAGCATACACATGAAGGTCATCAAGGATACAATAGAAGAACATCAAACAACAAATTCTAACCAGTAACAGATGACTATAAACTCTTCAGGCGTGACCTATGACATCATTATAGCAGTTATCCTGGACCCTACATGAAGTATCAAAAATGAAAAGATAACCTATACCCCATATGTTATATTATCTGAAATCAGAGCAGTCTAACTGAAGAAAAACAGAGAGGCAAGAATCTCCCTTGACAACTGAACAGTTGTCTAAATAATCCATGGGCTGAAGAAGCCTCAAGGTCAGCCAGCACATACATTAGAGTTCATGGAAAGGAAACCTTAGCACATCAAAACCTGTGGCTGGCTACAGCAGGGATGAGAGTGAAATGACACAACTACAGCTATAAAATAGGGAATGCATCCAGTTGGGAATCTTAGCTTCAATGTCCAGAACTAGGAAAAATAACCAGACAAAGATATTTGCAAAGGAAATACCAAAGAGTCAAAAATAAAATCAATAAATTTGAAAACCAGAGGGGGAAAAACACAAGAGTAAAGCAATAATGTTGATTTTTTTCAAAAACTGATAAAAGTGACAAACCTTTAGTTAGACTGACAATTTCTAGATGATACAAGTTACCAACAGGTGCTGCTATAGGACCTGTTCACAGGAACAGGACAAGTAGAGGGCTCAAGTATCACAATCTAATGTGCACTCTGAGAACTAAGATGAAAAGGACAGTTTTCAGAACACACAAAGTGTACGCTTTCATCCTCTCCAAATTATGCCACGCAACCATACAATTCAGCACTTTTAATTATGCAGTCCACACTAAAATTTCACAGGTAGTGGTGGTTTCACTTGAAGGTTCTACCAAAGGTTTAAGAACGAATTAGAATAAATTTATAGGATCTCATCTGAAAAAATGAAGAAGTGGGGGAACTTTCAAATTGACCTTAACAAGGTGATTATCCAGATGCCCAAAGTAGACAAAGACAGAGGAATGAAGGAAAATGAAAGGGAGGAAGGGAGGGAGAGGGAGAAAAGGAAAAGGAGGAAGAGAGAGAGAGATGGTGGAGGAGGGAGGGAAAGGGAAGGAAGATAGGATTGGAAATAACAAATCAAGTCATTAAGGAAAAAAGGAAGGAAGGAAGGGAGGGAGGGAGGGATGGAGGGAGGGAAGGAAGCTGGAAGGGGTAAAAGAAAATTAAAGGTAAGATTAGCCCAGAAATACATATATAATAATTCTTAATTAACAAAGAGAATTCAGTGATTCGAAAAATATTGTACACTATAATAAATGAGCTTATTCTGGGGATAGGTACTGGATCTGTAGCTAAAGACCAGAGAATATAATCCATCACAGTAACAAGCTATAGTTAGCTTAATCATGTGACACTAGCAATCAGAAGTCCACATCCATCCAAAAGACATGCTCCCTCAAAAATTAGAGGCAACTTCTTCAACCTGAGCAAAAACACCATCCTCAAACCTGCAGCTGACATGATACTTAGAGGTGACATAGTTTCTAAGACTAAAAATGGGGCATGTGAAACTGGTCTCCTCAGTCCTATTCAGCATCATACTAGACCTTAGAGCATGCAGATCAGAAAAAAATCATAACACTCGTACTGTCAGGAAATGACAGAATACATATAGGGAAATTCATGGGATCTAAAATAGAATCCTAGAATTTGCTTGAGTTGGTGTGCCAAGGTCACAGGATCAAATTAAACATGAAGAAAATACTTGTGTTTCACTACTCTAGCAATGAACATACAGGTCCTGGGAATCAAAACACAATGCTCCCTAAATGTACTTAATATGTAACAATTAGAAGTAAATGTAGTAGGGCAGACACATAAATTAATTTTGAAACTACATAGAACAGGTGAAAGAAATTAAATATCTAAGAAATGGTAATGTGTATCAGGTTATGCTTTACGAGACTCAGCAAAATAATATAACTTCTCCTCAAGTTAGTACATGGATTGACTGAAATAAACATGAATTCCTAAAGGAAACAGGTATTTAGACACAGACAATATTGTAGTAAAGTTAACCTTATAGGCAAAGGAACTAGAATAGTTAAATTTTTTAAGTAGAAGAATGTGAGAAGACTTAGTCTACCCAATTTCAGCCTTAGGCATCCATAGGGTCCCCATACTAAGGATTTGGCAGAGGGACAGAGACATACATAAGCAGACTTGAACCAAGAACTCAGATTCATATCCATTATTATTAGCTCTTTAGGAAAGGTGTCAAAGTCACTCAATGAAGAAAACTCTGGTGGTAACAATGGGCAGGTGGGTAGATACCCTTGAGCAGAAACTCAATTCTTTTTACTCATTTTATTCAAAGAACACATAAATGTAGATTAACAATATATATATATATATATATATGCTTCAGAAAAAAATAGAAAACATGATACAAGCTTTAAGAATGGAAGGAAAAAAGTCTTGAGACTTTATATTAAGTATAGAATTCTAAACAAAAAAGTGAATATAGTTGAATTTCTGTCAAATTACATTTCTCCCTTAGTGAGGAACATGGTAAGAGCATATAAAGGAAAGTGTAGGACACTGGAGAGATGACACAGGAGCTAAGAGCACATATTGCTCTTTCAGTAATCATCACTTCAGTAACCAACATGCAAGTCCATGTTCCCAGCCATTACTACTTATGCTCCAGGGTGATCTAAAATCCTTTTCTGCCTCCTGCAGACACTTGCATACACACACATATCCCTCCACCCCCCACACACACACCAGGAGATTGGAGAAATGGCTCAGTGGTTCAGAAAGAGTAATTTCTGCACTTCCTTGAAGACAAGAGTTCAGTTTCCAGTATCCTTATATCCATATAAAGCAGTTCACAACCAATTGGAACTCCAGCTCAGGGAAATCAGATTGCCTTCTGGCCTCATTGGGTGGGTGCTTGCATGCGAGCACACATATCTACCCACAGATACACACATAATTAAAAGTAAAACAAATCTGTGAAATAAAAAAATAAAATACATCTGTTTTTAAAAAAGACAATCTATAGAGTAAGGTAACAACTGTACAAACCAAATTTTAGATAGATGATAGATAGATAGATAGATAGATAGATAGATAGATAGATAGATAGATAGGTAGGTAGGTAGGTAGATAGATGCTCAGCTGTAAAAACAACTTAGATCATCCAATTGAACAGTTGGCTAAAGATGTTAAGTAGATCATATAATTGCAAATACATACATGGAAACATGCTCTTATCAGCTCCGAGAGAAAAGCAAATTCCCACCAGAGTATGATATTGCTACAGATCTACCAGAAACACTAAAAAATGGTTACAATAAATGCTGGCAGGATATAGGAAACAAGGTCTGCCATACATGGGCCAGACATTAAATCATACAAACACTCTTATCCAGTTTAGCAACCGCTAATACTAAAAAACCTGCTAAATATGTAACTACCATGCTCTGCCGGGCATTTATTTAAGAGAAAGGAAAATGTATGCTGAAACAGAAACCTGAACAAGGATGTTTGTAGAAAGATACTAATTTGTAATAATCATAATCAGACACAACCCAGATGTTCCTCCATGGGTGACTGGTTGAACACCATCATGGCTAACCCAAAGCCTGCAAATCCTGTTCAGCAAAGGAAAGGAATGTGTTATACACACATAGAGCAGCAAAGAAGAGAATGTATGCCCACTGCATGATCCCTTTATAAACATACCTGAAATGACAGGAAAAGATTGCGGTAATTGGCTTCCAGGACTAGGCCTTGTATCAGAGCATGAAAGATGTCTCACATGAGACTATGGGAGGAATTCAGTGGCAAGGCAAATGTGAATCTTGACTATACCAACAGCATTATCCTGTTGTGATCTTGATACATTAATCTGCAAGAGGATGCCCTTAGTTGGAACCTTCCATAGGCTCCATTATCCTGGGTGGCCCTCTGACTTAACTTGGCTGTACAGTTACAGGACAAAAACCAAGTTTATCCAAAAATAATAGTATCCAGTTTCATACCTGAACTCAAAAATGTGTTATTAAAATTAGTTCATGTTAAGGAAAGTCACTCGCATTGCTAACTGATATATAAACTTTCCTTTCTAAGGTTATCATTACAATCATTGTATCATGCCTTTTGATTTATAGCTAGTCTGATTCATTTATTTGAACTAGTTGGTTGGTCTGTAGACTCTTGGTATTTGTAATTTTGCCGTGCAGGAAAAAAATGAAGCTGTTATGAGCACTGAGAGGGAATCACAAAGTATTACAATGTAAAATACATCATCTGCCAATATACTTTTTAAGGTAATTCTAAAATAAGAGGATTTAATCTTGCTCCCACTTTAGCCACATAGACAGCCTTTCATAAAGCATATTCTTAGCCCAGTGTCCTTGAGAGTTTAGGTCACCAATGCATGTGGCGAGATGCAAGTTCAGAGCTTGATTCTGAAAAGTAATTAAAATTGCCTTGAAGCACTCAGAAAGATGGTAACCAAAATTATAAATCTTTTCCCCAAGCTTCCACCTTTCCCACCACTGACAAATGGCAGTCACTGACTGCCGCTGCCTCTGCCAGCTCATTACTGCTATGCTGGGGCTTGATTCTGTTACATTTCACATTTTCTCTCTTGAACAGTGCTCACACTGCTTTTTTCATCAGATGCCTAAGTGGGTTCCATCACTTTAGCAGAACAGACTACAGAGATCTTGCCTGCAAGCCTTTGTCTAATTAACTAATTCTGTGAGCTGTAACTCTGTTCACCATTAACTTTGTAGAATATCCTACTACTTAAGGGGGTTGACTTGTTAATCACTGACAGCCAGTTTCATATGTGCACGTGTTCATCAGTGTGTACATAAGTGTGTTTGAGGATGAGTATGAATGTGAAAGAATACTGCGTAGGCCAATGAAATGTGTTCTTTATGTCAAAATGACATAAAAATACTGGTTGCTTAAAGTGGCCTCACTCTCGCTACACTTCTTGGGCTATGGCTGGCCATTGTTTTACCATGCTTGAGTGATTTATATCTTGTAACTGACATCAGAATTTCAGAGAAAATAGTAAGGAGAACCAACCATGTTTCAACATAAATCAGGAGTCTGAATTTTGGGGTTGAAAGTGGGGCTCTTTCTTCTCCTTTTCAAACTCATGACAAAATCTTGAAAAATTAATCTAATGGGTATTTGGAGTTAGTACACACAGATCAACCATCTTGTTTCCTAATTTAAACTGGTATCATCTATCTTAGAATTTCTATTTAAAAGTTCCATTAGATAATCATATTTATATTGTATATTATATACAATACATATACAGCATATGCATTTTTAGTGTAATCAGGAACCTCTTGTGGGGTAAATGTCTTCTTTCTTATCACATGTTGAACATGTGCCATGTTGTTTCTTTAATATATAAGGCACTTTTAGCTAAGCAGAAAAAAATAATATCATGTCTCTTTATCCTTTAGGTCCCTATAAATTTTGTCTGTCCTAAGACAACTTATGGATTGCATGTTCAGAGTCTTTCTCCTGGATTTGAACTCCCTCATGTAAATAGATTATGAGAGAGTATCATGAAAGCACCAATTGGAATGTAATATTGAACCCAGACCTAAAAGAAATCAAACAGAAATATGTGATTAACTTAAGAGTCTTGCTTTGCTTCTTCCATCCCTGAGTATGGCTATGATAAAAAAGGACCTAGCATAAAAGCCAACTCTCTGATATTTCTAGTACCTTCTCTTAGAAACATGTAAGATCAATTCTGAACAAAGATACACTCCAAAATATTTAGAGACAGAATATCCTGTGACCTCTGAGTGGACCTAAGGAAATCTGCTTTAAAATCTACAAAAGTGGAAGATAGTGGCTGGGTAATTTAATGCACCAGTAAATAAGAGGTCAAAGGCAATTTGCTTCCTGTTCCCCTGTGCCATTATATTGATATGTCTGGGGATAAAAAGCCAACTCTGGTTAATGTCCAGAGCAAGAAAGGATAAGCAAATTCACAATTGTGGTTTGCTCTCCAGCTCCAGAGCATCATGGACCGCTGTTTAGAATCTGTTCAGGTCCCTGGAGCCATGTGCACAGGAAATGGTGAGCACATTGTCAGAATCCGTTTGCTGTCTTTGTGTTTTATGAATTGTTAAAGGAAAAGATGCCTCTCTGTGCCTGCAGTCCTAACCAAAGGCATCCAAAAAGTGACACCCTGCACCCTACACATCCAGATACTTGTCACAAGATCATAGGTGTGCATATTTGTGCATATTCTTATTTGAATAGTAATGAAAAATATGAAAAATCAAGGTCTACACTAGTATCTTGTCAAATTGCATGCTTTGTTTTCCCTTTCTCAAGTCCAAACTGTTTAACTTTAAGTAAGTCAGGGTGGTTACACCTCTATAAAAATTTCAGTATGAAATGTGGTAGTTTGCTGAAATCTTGGTCTCCTTGACTTCACTCTCAGCCACTAAACACATGCACGAACACACACACACACACACACACACACACACACACACACTTTCCCATGTGCCTCCTGAGAGGGGGAACTGAGCAGATGGTTATACCTTAGCCACTGGCTATGTTACCGTAACAGGAAAAAGACAGGCCCTCCCTACTCCTCCCTGACACACAGAGCTTAGTGAGGCAGTAGAGCAAGCCATGTGCCTGCAGCTTTAAAAACCAATGAAGGGAGGAATTGAACACCCTCTGCCCATCTTGTCAAGCATGCCCCTTTTTGTATACAAGACTGAGATCAGCAATACATAATGAGTGAGCAGAGAGCTTTAGACCATGGGGTTCTAGGAAAATGTAAAAGTCACTGTCAAGTCAAGCTTCCACATCATGAATACTTGCAAAATTCCAAGTCCTGACTCAGGATCCTCAGTAATTCACCACGCAGCCATACTATAATCTTAAGTTACTTTTTATTCCACATACCTAAAGTATGCTCATGCTAGGATTACTCATCTGATTCCAGTGCTTTTAATGCAGAGGAATGGGCTGTCTTAAAATACTTCCTCATATCTCTTTCAGTCACTAGAATGTGGTTGTCTAAGCATCCTCATTCACCAGTTCATTGCAGTTGCCTCTTGAAAGTAGCCACAGCTCAGTCCAAACACACTCAATACAAAAATAATCCGACAATTGATTAATGTATGCAAGCCCCTTTCAGGTGTCAAAAGTAAACGAAATTTTAGAAATGAGAATTGTGTCCTGAGGCAGAGAGAAAGGATATCTGAGGGCTGGGTTTCAGTTTCCACTTCCAAAAAATGGGAGTAATACGTCGAAATTGAAGTAACTGTGAAAATGCTGAATTGCTTTTAAGAATCTCCCAATAGTAGATGCCCAGACATGAACAGATGTCACCATCATCACCAGACTGTCTGTGTTATCATTAACAATAACATCTGGCAATGAAAAGTACCAGCACTTCTTTAATGCTCTTTGAAGCACAAGTACACATATACTAATATGTGTTAGGTGGCTGTGTTGAAGGGTTGAAGTTCTAGTGCTCTCTTAGCAGCATAACGACCCAGATGTCAGTAACCCATGTCGTATTTAACTCTCGCTGTGTGAAGTTTTTCTAGTATCATTGAAAAGTATTAATTTGACCTGTTCTAGAAGCGCCAGCTAATTGTGGTCAACTCCAACATATATAACCTTAAGTTTATCATAAACAACAAGGGAAAATATGATATGAAAAACCGTAGATGTTTATCATTAACTCACTATCTGCTCAGAAAAAGGAAGCAGATTGTGCAATGGGAGTTATGAGTTTAGTAAACCTAAACAATGGATGTAGAAAGATAGGCAAGGCAAAAGGAACATGGGTATAACTCACTCTATATAAGAAAGAGTCAGAGAAGTCTTCAGGGACTAGGTAAGTATGCATACAGGAATTCAGAAGTCTCTTGGGGAGAGAGGTCACAGAGGCAGACCCAGCCACAGAGGAGGAGAATGAGTGGAGAATACTGACAGTCCTCAGAGATGCTCAGAGCTGAAGGCAATGTACTGAATGATGGAAACCTTTTGTGTTCCATCTCTAGTCAGGAAACCATGGAGTAGGGAGTTGCTTCATCATTTTCCTATGTGTGAATATGTAGTCAATATTTTTTATTATTTTACTATTATAAAAAAGCGAATAGCATGCATGAAAGCCTTCCTTCAATGATTATATGGTTCAGGAGATGACAAGCAAAACCTAAAAAATTGTTCAAAATAAGTAGATCATTTGCTCTGTGTATAAGATGTTCTATGAGAGCCAGAGACCTTGTCTCTTGTTAGTAATCTATTCCCACAGCTGCTAGGTCACGTAACGGAGCTTTGTAAAGATAACTACAGGTTTACAGGAAAGACAGAAAAATATTGGTTAAATGTTTTTAAAGGATTTAGATTTAGAACTGGCACTTTCATGGTGTCTAACTGTCCAGATATTTTTCTCAGGTCTCTTGCTAATTTGCAGGATTTACACAAGAATTCCATATAAATATTCCAGCATAGTTCCTTCCTAGTTAACAAACAAATAAAATAAAAGTGATCTCTTTCAAGATAGCCCCTACTTCCTTAATTAAGGCAAAAGTTGGCAAGCTGCTTGAAATGTATTTTTAAGTACTACTAAAAAAATAGGAGGTGAAAAAATTACAATCTATCTGTTTTTTAAGTAGTATGTGCTGAGTCAGGTGATGGTGGCACATGCCTTTAATCCCAGCACTTGGGAGGCAGATGCAGGCAGATCTTTGTGAGTTCAAAGCCAGCCTGGTCTACAGAGCAAGTTCCAGGACAGGCTCCAAAGCCACAGAGAAACCCTGTCTGTGCTGAAGCCTAGTTTATGGGAAAGGAACCAATAAGTTTTTCTGCCAATATCCAGAGAGTCCTGCTTTTGTATATCATGAAGTTCACTACAAGTGCTTAACTCCACCACCAGAAAAAAGCAAACAGTAAAAAGAAAAACACTATCAGACAATGCTTCAATGGATGAGTGTGCCCATGTTTCAATAAAATTTTGTTCATAAAATTATTTGTATGTATATTCACATGTTCATACACCAGTGAAGCTCTCAGTCTTGGTCACAGAACTGCACCCCCACACCACAGTGGGGACAATCAGTGCAGAAGCTTGTTAACTGATGGTAGTACTAACAATTAGAGACTTCTGGGCGCTCAGCCCCAAAAAGGACATGAATATAAGCCACGCTGAGACTCAGGGAACATAATGAACTGTAAGAGCCAGAGGCCAGGGAGGTATACTGTGAAACACTATTTTGTAGATATGACATGACTGTTAAAATCATGAATACGTATGAGCTATGAACATGCTCATGAGACACCCCTGCACACACACTTAGGGGGGCATGATAGTAAGATGGGAACTAGTTGGGAAGAAATATAGTATTATCTTGAGTGGGAGGGAGGTATGAAAAGATTAGAAGGACTTATTGCGATCAAAATGCTTTGTATACAAGAAAAAAATTATAAAACAAAACAAAAGAATATAAACTAGTAAAAAGCCAGCAGCTTAATGGATTCATGTTAGGCCACAGTATGCCAGCACTTGCTGTTACAGAGATAGGAAGCAATGAAAGGCAGAAATTGCAGAATTCTAGTGGAATGGGCATTTTGTGTGAAGGTTGCCTCACCAAATATTTGGAGAAGTTGAGGACTTCCTGGTTAGACGTTTTGTGACCGTGCTGAACTAAATCCGGTGACACTGGTAATCAAGCATGAGTTCAGTGACCAGACAATGTGACTGGGAGCTGTTTGTATTTGAGAACAGTCCTTATTTGAAACTGCTATCTGTCCTATAGTTAGCAGCCTAACTTGCACACCTCTTTAAGAAGATATATTTGTATGTAGCTTCTTCTGTGACAATAGTTTGAAACTTGACCTTTCTCTATAATATACATCTCATTCTCACTTGACTGCCCCTCCTAATTATTATTGTGACAATTCTTTTCTGGCTTTGAGGTTTGTCAGCAGCATCAAATTACTTAGTTTCTTTTATGACTCATTCTGTTTTGATCTCTCTCTCTCTCTCCATAAATGTGTGTGTGTGTGTGTGTATGTGTGTGTGTGTGTGTATATGTGCGTGTGTGTGAAAGATGACACTGTTTATACTAAATGACCAAGAATGTTGTTAGTTCAAATTTAAAGATCAGGAAGAAAACATATACTGACAAAGAGACCTATTCTCATTCTTGCTGAAATAGATATTTGTTGAAATGTCAGGAGAAAGAATTTTTGTGTTGGCCTAAGAGCCCATCTATACAAACCTGTGTTAAAAGGACTCTCTGCAGCCCAGGATCACTCCTGTGGCTTTACTTGCAAATCAATAGGTGTTGTGAAAGAGGATATAAGAACATGTGTACCCAATAGAAAATTTTGTGCAAATTTAAAAATAACTCGATCACATCAATCTCAAAATTATGTACTTGCATCCTTGTATTTCCTAATGAGCCCTCAAGGTATAGCATTATATTTTCTCAGCCATTAGCACTGCCATTCACCAGAAACATAATGCAGTAATCACTCAGAGGTTCAAGGAAATGAAAGTCTCTCACATTTGCCTACTGCCCTCTGTAGTCTAATATAGTGTTGAATGTTACAACAGCGTAAGCGCCTCCATACATGCCGATAAAAGCCTCTGCGGGAGACAGCTGTGATGAACTGCCTGAAATATTGAGGTAGCTTCTGATTTTGAGAGGGGAATGCTCCCTCCCAAAGCAATTACCCACATCCCTCACGCTAGGAAATGTTTGTGTTCTGGTACGACTGGCTGAAAAGAGAATCCAACTTCTCCCCTGCCTTTGATTATAAAAATGGAGGGCCACTCATGTGAGAGAACAAAAAAGGGCTCAGAGAAGTCATCAAAACCCCATTTTCAAAAGACACACACTCTTGAAATCCTGGAGATGGAAAAGAAAACTAGGCTTGATAAATGAAGATGGGTCCTCAAAAGAGACAGGTAGGAACTCTAAGTAGCTATGATTGTTGGGAGCAACCCAAAGGACAAACGGGATCATAAACAAAAGAAGGACACACTTCCAGAATCAAATGTCACTCAGATTCTATCAAATGCGTTCCCACATTCACCAGAAGGATAAGATACAATTCTCTGTGGTGACTCAAATACGACTTCATAAATTCTATGGGAACAGCAGGACTTTTAAAAGTAACAGTTTGATTTGGCCAGAGAGACCAGTTGATGACACAGAGCAGGGGCAATAACCCATTACACTATCCTCACCTATAAGCTAATTTGGCTGCCTGTCATGCCCATGCTTATGGTTGATGTGGGTTTTCTCACAAATTATCACTAATGTACAGTCTAGTCTATATCTGCGTATCTGGAACACTTTATTCGTGTGAATGGAAATAATGCAAATCCTAAGGCCAAGGAGGGATTTGGTACTTGCTTTTTGCTCTAACCAAGACCACCACCATTTTGTTTAGATGATCTTATCCCAAATTTACAAAATTGTGTTTATTTATGAATACATAAAATTGAGGACTCAAATTTAGCACCCATAGCCCACAGCTCAGAAGCTAATAAGTACCTGCAAATCCAATTAGAGGGCATGTGACATGCTCTTGTGGTTTCTAAAGGCATCTACACAAACATACAAATAAAAGTATAAAAAAATTGAAAGTTATATTGACATGGTAGAGTCTATGTATCCCAAGATCTGGCTTAAAATCCAAACTTCACCAAAAATGACTTTTATTTATGTTTCTTTTCCATGAATTTGTCCTTTATTGGTTTTACCTCACTTACCTTTACTTTTTTTAAAAATCATTCTCTGTATGGCTAGCACTCCTTATTAAAAAGTTTTGGAAAATTAAATTTATCTCCAGCAAGAAAATGATCAATTTCAAAAGAATGAATATCCACCTGATGATAATCAAGGTTAAATCCCATGGTCTCTCTTCCTGGGTTAACCCTCTCCTTTTTATTTTAGCCAAGAGTTTTTATGTGATTTTAGAAAAATTAAATCCAAATTAAAATTCATTCCAAGGGAATCTGGCACCTCTTTTTGAGATGATTACTGACAATTTGCAATCTTACAATCATTTATAAATGATTGTTGAAATAAAAAGACATTGAAAGGAGAGGTTCAATTGGTTGAAGTAGGAAATGACACAGACGTCTCATTAATAGGGCTTGACTTCATTCATTCACTCTTCTTGTTGACTTAACAAGCACTGGTTTCTCCCAAAGCTGCAGGAACTATGCTTAACATGAACACAAACAATATGAGCAAGATAGAACTTTGACCCAAGAGTCTCTCACCCTTGAGAAGTCAAACCTAAACACTAATGATGTAAGTTCACTGCTGAGCCTATACTGTGAGCAAGAGGGCATGGGAACCATACAGCAAAAGCTTGCTTATAACAAAAATGAAGAAATCACCCAAGTTAGGGCAATCTGAGGACTGTCTTTGGAAATCTGGACATATTTAGTGACAAAGAAGACAGGCATTGGGATTGACTATCTTTCAGCCATTTGAAAAATATGACATCAGAAACTCTTGCCAGACAGATACAATGGGGGCCAGTTTTCCTGGGGGTAAGGTAGCAGCAGTAGAGAAATGAAGGATTAAAAAGAGTCTATATGTATCATCTTCTAAGAGTCACTTCCAGCACCTTTCAGAGAGGCCTGCTTATATTGTATTCTTCATTTCATAAACATATCCTCATTCACTCAGAACAAACTTCTGATAACTTCAACTGACAGACTAATTTCATATACTTGGCATTCAGAAAGCTCAACATAAGAAGCCACCCTCTGAACTTGAAGTTAAATTATTTGATGATATTAATAATCCTACATCTCTAATATCCTAGATCACATCTAGGATAAATACTTTAAAATAGTCATCTTGTCCACTTGTCTTTTCTAGAATCATGTGGTCTCATCAGAGATTCATTAATTATTTTGATTCTGCACTTGATTTGGATGACAGTGAATTCAATAAAATATTTAATAGGTGAAAATCTGTTCAACTCTCTTTCTAGCTGACCCTGCACAGATCTCAGTCATTATTATGCCCATGCACAATAGGATGAAGTTAACAAATAACAAATGTGTCTGCCCAGTTTACTTTATTAAACAGCATTATCTCATAGCATGAAATGCCAAGGAATATAAACTACTGGGGAAATATTATTCACAAGAGAAAAGGTACATGGCTTTATGGCAATTTAAGCTGCAGAAGACAGTCAATAATTGTATAGGTAAAACCACCTTGACTCAGTGCATGCTTGGGTCAATTATTGAAAAGATGGAGCAATGTAATTATTCATTTTCTAAAACATGGGTAAAGGCTTGAGTTCCTCTGCAGCTGCCAGGGCCGGCACAGAAGATATGACACACACTCCATGGGAAAAAAGCCTGGAGTTTAGGAACAAAACACGTACTACTCAAACCTCTCATTTCCTAAATCACTCATGAATATATTTCCATATGCAGCTAGAGCCAAATTATTTCAAATATGCTCCATCTTGTCTACCACATCAGGATTTCCAAAAATTGAGAAGCTGAGAATGTGGGTGGAGGTGGGAGAGAACATCTCTGCCAGGCCCAGTAACATCAAGTCACAACTATAAATCTTCCAGGATAGTCCTAGAGCCAAAAGCTAATATGTTGATTTTTTCTATGAAAATAAACAATTTATATGTGAAGCAGAAACATACATCTTCTCCATGTCTTCACTATCAACCTTCTAAACAGGAGGCCTTATTTTCTGCTAGATATCTGTGCATGAACACATCCTGGCCAACAAAGATATTACGGAAACAAAGAAAATGTTTCTTATACTTTTTGTCCAAAGGGAAGCACAGGTGCTTAGCATTTCTAAAAGGTTTATAATGGGAAAGAGAAAATTCCAGAATGGATATGGCTGGTACCGAAAGGGTGTTACTGGAATATTGAAGACTCGGCAATAGGCAGGGTTATAACATTATTTTAGCACAAGGTTGGAATCAACAAAACAGAGATTGAGATGCAAGTAGTATATACAAAACACGAAAGGAAGCTGAATTCCTCAACATTCTATCTTGAGGTGAAAGTACTTCTAATTCTCTGTTTCATTCAAATAGCCTCTCCTTGGCAGTGATATTCCAGGACTAACCTTTGGCTGTTCACAGCTATCAAGTTCAGCTTGAAATCATCTTGTTATTTGTGATCAAACATAAAAAAAATAGCTAAAGAAAAATTCTTAACCTGTCTTAATCTATCTTTATTCCTTTATGAAGTAAAATGAATAATCCTCCCCTTACAAGCCTTGTAATTTAAGGAATGAATTGACTATATAAAACATTAATACACTGCCTCTTCCAGAAAGCACTCACTCAAGCGAGCAAGTCTTAGTTACTATTTCATTTACATAAAACAAAATGGTAAAGGGGTTGCAGTGGTCTGAGTATTTTTCAGTACTCTAAATTCATATGTTCAGTCCTATCTTTCAAGGAGATAGGAGGAAGACATTGGGTGGCTGGCACAGCTCTGCCCTAATGAAGGGGTTTAGTGCCCTTGTCAAAGGAGGGGCCAGTGTCTATGGTCCTTTCCTTCTCTTCCGTCTTCACAGTACATGGACTTTTTCACATGGAAAAATAAAGCCTCCCTAACAGTAACTACACATCATGTCCTTTTTGTCCTACCACACAGTTTATGCACTCTGGAATCTTGAAAACACATTAATAGAGTCCTTGTTTATGTAATTATGTTTATGTATATATACATACATGCACATACAAGTATACACAGAGACACATATGTGCACACACTTTATTGCACACATGCACATTTGTGTATGCACACATGCACATACAAATACACAATCACATACATATTCCACAAGCATATACACATGCACATGTATATATATGCACCTACAAATGAACATGCATATACATACATATAGAAACAAATATACACATAAATGAATGAAGAACTTCCCTTGTATCAGTTCTTTCAATTCCCCCAATAATTTTAAACAAAGATAGATATATCCAATGTTTAAAATAAATGACTCAGTAAACTAATTGTAGACTATGTTATAACTAACATATCCATTATACAGATGAGGACCTTAGGCCAATGACCCAAAGTTCAACAGCTTGCAAATGGAAGAACCTGGAATTGAACCTATTCTGACTGAAAACTGGAACTCTTTGAATGTCTCCCTGAGGTGCACTGAAGTAGCAGAAAGCCCTGGGGACTGGGTTTTCTATTCAAGAGAGATGTGATGTGCATCTTTCAATTAGAGCAATTATAGAATGACACAGAAAAGTAAAAACTTATTCAGGACAGGCTCTATCCACACATGTTCAAGGGAAGCACATCAAGGAATAGATCCCTGTAGGGGAAGGTTAATCAAAGAGGTTTTTTGAAGGATATAAATATTGAGGCTTTAATATTTCAATTCATTATTGGTGACCTGTTTCTGCCACAAAAGAGAGAAATGGTCCCCTTAGTCGTCTGCCTAGAAAATGATCCACTCCCCCTCCCTTTCTTAATTCATGCTTCTCTTTTCATCTGAATAGAGTGACAATGAGGATCAAGATGGTGAGGACAATACTAGCAACAGTTATAATAATAAAGCTCCCTTTATGGAAGACATGCTATGTGTAAGAATCTAAGGGAGAATGTGTGTGCCTGGTCTCATGTAATCCACTTGACACAGTGGTGAGTGGTACCAAAAACTATGTTTCCAGTTACAGAGATATTGATGCTGAGATTTAAAGCTGTCTTATGAGTTAAGATAGGCAGTGAGTGGCAGAGATGTGGCCGAGATACAAATGTCACCACCTCAGTGTCAAGTTCCTACCGTTGCTGACCTTACAATACCTCCCTCTTGCTGTGGCTTCCTAAGCTTCAACACCAGAATCTCCTTGGAAGCTTATTTAATCCGGATGTCTACAGAGTAAAACTGTTCTTTGTTAATGTGCTGGGAATGGCTTTGGCGCATGAAAGTATATTTCTGACAAGGTCCCAAGCAGTACATGTGCTGCTGGGCCCAGGACTTGCTTTAATAATCATGACCTCCAAAATTCATGCATACATTGGCACCTGTAAAAACAAATACTCATTCTCAAATTAATACTTAGGGGCTCAGTATATGCAAAGTGCATGTAAAAACTATTCTCTAACAGAGTCTATCATCAACACGTCACAGTGTTAGGTATAATTGTGGTATTTTATCCTTGAAGGTCACGTTCACAATTCCATAGGCAATCCAGCCAGAAATGCTGTCTGCTCCATGATCTTACATTACCTTTGTGCTGCCACATTTGTGATTATATTTTACTCTGTGTTGATTACAGTACATCTAAGCCCGACTTTTAAGCTTTATTTTCAGTACTACAAGACAAAAAACATAGTTCAATTAGTGTGTTTTTTCTGTTTTCATGCCTGGCCAAGTGCCTGTTAAGCATGTTTTGAGCTGTTTATTGCTTAATAATGAAATGACTCAAAAGCAGACAGCAAAACTAGAAGAGAGTTTAAATTATACTATTAGATTTAAGTTAATAGAAGACTTAAGGTGGTCCCTTAGGTCTTCTAATTCTCAGCCTAACGCCAGACCTTAGTTTGTTGTACTGGCCTAGATAGAGCCATGGAAGAAGAGATAAACAGTCAGTGTGATTATAGTGACATAATGCGTTAACTTTTATAGCTGAGGGGACCAGCAAATAGGATTTTAAAAATCAAATTAAAACTGTCATTCCACAACATTAAGTTTCCAGAATTTTCATTTTTTAATATTAATGATTTTTTCTCTAAAAAGGAACAAACAATGCTAATTCTACTGCTACAATACTGTTAATGAAGAAATAAAGAATAATTTATCATTGCATAATTAACACAGTACACTTAAGCATGTTTTAATGATTTTGTATAATGGCCTCTCATAACTAGATGATACTTGTTAGTCATAGTGAGAAGAAAAAGAGGACTATGCTGGGAATCATTAATGAAGATGCATAAACTGACCAGGATTTTATCTTATTCTTTTATGTAAAGTGTTTACAAGATGACTTGGTGTGTTTTGGCACTGGTTTGGTCCTGGATCTGTAGGTGACCAGATGGTTAATAAGATATTTTTACTGATTCAAAGTATCAAAGGCTAGCAAATAAACAGCTGAGAATACAAGCCCTGCAAGCCAGCAGACATTCTTCTTCGCTTCAAACAGAATCAGCTTAAATTTATCTGTGCATTAGACACTGAAGCTAGGAGAATATTGTTGTTTGAAACCATTTATACCAACTTGAATTTTTCAAAAGTAGTGAGGATATTTATTGTTTTCTGTCCAAATAAGTGCAGGCCAGGAGAGAGCAAGGGGGAGGTATGAAGGGGAGGACTCAACGAGAAGATTAATTAAAGGGGTAAGAATCAGGAGAGCTAGCTAGCTTTTTCTCTTCTTTTCCACTGATGTTGTCCCCGCCATTTGGTGAGTTGGACACTAAAGACTCTATATTTAAGTAACTCTGCAAAGCCTTCAACATCTTTGAGCAATGCAGGCAAGTGTACATCCATGTGTGAAGCTTGAAGACGTGCTAGAGTTACCATTTGCCCTTCACAAAGAAGTAGTAGCTTCACAGCCATTTTTATCCTGCACACACACATATTTGTTTCATTTATTATTTAAATAGAAGTTTAGCATTAAACATTAGTAAATTAGGAAATTGTGCATAAAATATGTACTTGTATCTGCTCTTTAGGAATGGACTAACTTAACAGCACTGAACTTGTGGCACATAATATTCATGAGCCAGGAGAACTACCTCCTCCCATAGAAGGCTGTGTCCAGGGCTCTAATCCCCAATGTCCTTTGCTCTGTTACACTCGGTCCCATTCAATCACTAATGTTCTGCTTGAACTCTGTTAATATTTGCAGTTGACTTTGCTCTATTACATTTCTAGTTCACTGCTGCAAAACCGAGTATGTGATGTGTAAATTTGTCAGGAGCACCCATTCCTGTCCTTACCCTGTGCCTGGAGAATCAGAAACTCCTGAATGTGGCTAGACTCCTGCTCCCACTGACCCTGATATCTTGGCCCATTATTTAACAAGCTTTCCCATGAATCTGTTACTGATACAAGTTCAAGTATGAAAACTAATGGAATTAATGTCATTTTCTTCCACATATTTGCCTTAAGATCCTATTTCCTCCTGCTGGTTGCATTTCCAGAAACTTGTGAGCCATAACTAACAAAAGTTTTACCTTGTGAACTGAAAGCTTATGTGGTTTTTATGTAAGCCATCACAAGAGGGAAAGTAGTTTTCTTAGGTAGTCTCAGTCCTTCATATGTTTTCTGTGTTACATTTGAAATGCCAAGTAATACTACCTACTGTTATCCATGTCCATATGCATATTTCTACAGGGCTAGGGGAACCAAGCATTCACATGAGTTTAGGGAGGGAAAGGAGTACCTGATTTGGACTTTGCATTAAACATGACAAGCAATTTTCACATAAAAAATACAACGCCCCTGTGTTTGAGATCAATTTTATATATACATATATATATGTATATATATATATATATATATATATATATATATATATATTACAGTGCCTGTTGGCAACTCCAAGAAGCATTTCTGTAGACAGATTTATCCAGGTTTTTGGTTACAAGGGAAATTTTAGGGTAAGTTCAGTTTAGGTGTCAGGGGGAAGTTAAAGGTGTTAATTATACATGTGAGAACAGATTTGTATGTGTTTATATGTTTTAGACATAGGCTCTGTAATTTTAAATATATTTTAAGTATTTTTTTATTTGGAGTTTTATATATCCATAACTGTTTAGGACACAAAATATATGTTATAAAAAGTACATTTTGCTTACCAAGGAAACATAAATAAGATTATCTTAAAATTATGCTTATGAAAAGGCAGTACAGTACTTCTTTCTTTTGTTTTTTCATACTTTCATCAAATTTTAAATTGCAGTTTACTCTGTGTTATAAAATTTGGAAAACAAAAGTGTGCATGCCTTTCTTTGCTACCATATCCTGGCTTCATGACTTCATTAAGCACACCCAGTCTTTTCAGATTTGTCATTCTCTGAAACCCAGAGGAGTCTTTTCTACATCCATCTTATCGTTTTTGACATAATTTGATTGTGTTGCATTGTTTGCTATGTTTGTTTTAGAATCCACTTCTGACATACTCATTTAAATATACAGTCCAAACACCCAGAAAGATTTGATACTGATTGTTAAGCTTTCCTCGTTTATTTTGTAAATAAAATAAAAATAAATGAAATCTTTTATGGTTCTCTATGCCCAGTCTCTTCACTTTATTTAACTGTCTGGATCATTGCATTTTTCTGCTTCAATTAACTAGGGAATTTAATCCCAGATACTATTATATAACCTTTATGATGAATCCTTTGATTTTCAATTGATTACTTTCTCATTAGTCTTAGAAAAATGAATTATGATATATCCAAAGATTTGTCCACATATATGTTCACTGTTATATAATTCATAAAATTCCAGACTTTTGAAATGGTATTATTCCACAATAGGAGAATGAATTAATCATTTGCAGCACATATTAATTAATCGTATGTACCACACACATACATGTACATATATGTATGAATATTCTTACACATGCATGAATACACACATCAGAAAAAGCAGGTTATGAGACATTACATAAGGCATGGTCTTAATTTATATCAAAGCAACAGGGGAAGTTATGTTCCCTTTTTTGCATATTCCATTTTATCAGTATAACCTAATTTATTGGTATAGAGCTTTAAGCTCTTCCATCAGAAAAATCTTGATCTATAAACTGTCAAATAGAAAGATTTCATTTCACCCTGATAATACATAAAAAATGCAATTTAAACTCCCAGAGAGTTAAAGAAGCATGTAGAATTTTTACCAAAAATTTTCTCCAAGTATACAGAGGGATTAATGGGAAATTGCATCTCACAATATTGAGCAAACCTCCTTATCTCTTTACAGAGCAAAACTTCCTGAAAGTTGTTTACCACTAGAGTGTCCCCAAATCTAAAGCAATAGCAAGTAGCCAGGTCCACTTTCTTCTTCCTGAAAGGGACTCCAACTACCCTTCTATTAACTTTTCATTCCCCTTTCTCTTCCCTGCTTCATTTTTTACCATATATGTATATATAGAGAGAGGGGGGAGTCATCCATCTATTTTGTTCTTTGTATTTACTCTTCTTGTATTGCTCTACATTTAAACACCCATTTAAATAACCAAACTAAATGTTTTCCTTTCTAAATTACATGGATTTTTTTCAAATATTTACATTATCCTTCACTAATGATCTTGATATTACATTATACTTTGAAGGTTATATCATACTTGACTTCAGTCTCAACTATGTGGCATAAATATCCATGACTTTCCCAATCAGTGAAAAATAAAATAGGAAAACCATCAGTAATGCTCACGCAATTCCCACTATTTCATTTTGTTTTGTTTGCTAACTTTTAAAAATTCATAAAAATGAATGAAAACAATTTGATTTCCCATTGTCTTCATTTTATCATCTGTGGAATGGTGAAAGTTGCATGTATTTATTAAAATTGTTGCTGAATAAAATTATCCCATATCAGAAATAAAATTATTCTTTAATAAATGTAATTCTCATTTTTTTCTGTGTTTTGCTTCTTTGGTTAGGACCAACTACTCATGGCAAAGGATGGCTTAACCAGATCACATTATTTGTCATGGGAGTAACTACTGGAGAACTTCCATTTACTCCTTCAAGTTGGTACCCCATGCATTGTCAAGGATTTCTAACCCTGAATGCTGCCTTTCATTTGTAGCCTGGGGCTAGGGGCTAAGGGTAGTCCTCCAGAACACCACAGACAAAGTCAAGCTCATTGGCTTGCATCACATGTGGTACTAGCTTGCCAGCTCCAAAACATACCCAAAAGCACTTCATCACTTACAGGGTGGGCACCACTTAGTGTAGGATCACATCCAAAACTCCAAAGCCAAAGCCTGACAAATGCATAATGGATGGCAATAAAGACAATTTAGCGAAATAACAATCACAAGCCCCATCAGGTTTCCAAAGACATACTAGAATCCACAAAAAACAAAACAAACAAAAAAAACTTACTGTTAACAAACATTTTTTAAATAATTCTGATTTCTGAGCAATTCTAAGAAGGAAAAAATAAGATTGCAGTCTGTGTCCCAATATGTAAGTGATAAAGAGCACACAAAATGAGAAGGAAAACCCAGCCTTGAATCACATCACAGATCAACTCTGGAGTGTGTGTCACGAAGAGCCATGGTTTCATGCAAGCTAACTCGGATGGGTTATTATTTTCTGGGTGGAAGTTTTATATCTTAACTGCAATGGTCTACAGTTTCTTGTTCTCTCACTTTAACTTCCCATACACTGACAAATACTGAACAAAAATAGCTTCCCAAACCAGGGCCACATAAGGGTGAAATCTGTGTTTTCATACACAAGACAGCATTTATGCTAGTGTTTTACATAAAACTCCTAGAAGTTTTGCATAAAGCACATTGAAAAGGAAAAGAGGGCAGTTTATGGTCAGCCTGTCATTCCTAATTAGCACCAATTCCCTTAACTATTTTATTCATGCCTTCAGAGATAAGTGCTTTTAAATGGGTGAACATGCCTTAAAGAAAGAACATGGCTTTTAGCAATCACCCTTTGGAATTAGGACCTTCATAATGGTGTAATTTCTGATACATTAAATACAGGTCTTCATTACACACATCTAAAAAAAGACTTTAGCCTTTATCCATAAACTTAAAGGAGGTTACAAAGAAATAAATACTGTCATTCAAAGATCACCAATTGAAAATGCCAATGAATCACTAGAATACTTTGAAGAATCTTCATATTTCTTGTAATTTGACAACTAAAGGATTAGTTTTGACCTCAGAATCCAAACCCAAGATACAAAAACAAAAACAAAAACCTTTCAGCAATATAGAATATTGAGCTACAGAAAGAAAAAAAAAGGAAAAAAAACAACCCTCAGTACATATGTAGTTTCTGTCTTATCACATTTAGTATAAAATATAAGCCCATCCATTCCTGGGCCCTGTAAAGAAGCATCTTCTATCATCTCTTCTCAGTCTTCCTAACTCTATTCTCCTCCACATACAAATACCTTTGTCCTCCTTGAACCAGCCAAGGACATTCCCACACAGGGAATAGTATCTCTTCCCAAGAACTGTTCCTCCAGGCTATGTTTGAATGCCTTCTTATCCTCATCTCACCAGTCAGGTGTCAACTCACATGTGTGTTTTACCAAAGGACACTTTATATCTCCTTATCACAACTCAATACTCATCCTTCACTTCCTCTCAGAAATCCATTTTTTATAACTTAGCAGTCATCATTCTCCATCACAATCTAGCTCACCCCCTCACCCTGGGCCAGTTTATTGTCAAGATCTCTCCTCATTTCTTTGTCATAGAGTTGAAGCACAAAGCAGTAAATATAGCAAGAGAAAGGGTGGGGGACCTAGAGACAAGGGCTGGTTAATGGGTTGACCCAGATAGAATCTACTCTAACTTGGAAGTAGGATAGCTGGGTGGAGGAATGACTTTGGCACAAATGCATAATGGGGGAGCTATAGCAACTTTCGTTTCTGTGTGAAGCACAGCAGGGAGAGAGCGCTTTCTCTGGGCATTTAGCACTAGACATGGTTCTGACATAAATGCCTTTCTCCTGGGGCTTCCTTTGAAGATTCTGAATGAGGTAACCCTAGGTGGGAACCGTATCAAGAAAGCAACTGTTCCTGAATCTGCCCTTTCTCTCTTTTGAGCCTTTCTCTCCAGGTTCAGCGCACTTTTACTGTGATCCATAGATGCTCCAGAGGCCGTGGTCACCATGCCAGCCATTCTTTGGGAGCATAAACCATGCTCTTCTTACACTGACTGAAAAAAACAAAACAAAACAAAACAACAACAACAAAAAAAGGTTCCGTTGTCCCACATGCTAACCAAGAAGCTTGTGTTAAACATCTCAGTAAAGTGAAATCCAAGAGACAAAGAACCAACTGATTTCACACTTGTTTGGAAAGCTTACTTTAAATGCCTTGGCACCTTCTTCTTTCTCTTGTAACAGTCCTGTATGACATGGGTGAATGGAAGACATTATCATGGTAGAATTTTCAGAGATTTATCTTGGTACAAATTAAGGTGTCCGCTGACTTGAGGAGAGTCACATTTCCAGCAATGATTCACAGGACTCAAAGAGCAAGTCATAAATTCTTAATATGCTGATACATTTAGGGAAAGGAGGAAAATATTACCATCTTCATATGTACTAGGACATAAGCAAATTAGTCTCTATCTTAGGTTTTGTTGCCTCTGCAAACATGACCTAAAGCAATTATAAAGTTGTGTTAAGGCCACCTGAATAGAGATTCAGTTCAAAAATGGCAGATATCACTAGTTGGTCCTCTAAGTTCAGATCCCACATTGTACCATTCCACTTTTGCAGTTCTATGTAGCAATGCGTCTGAGAACTACCAATGAAATGGAAGGAAGATTGTGATGTAATTTTTCCAGGCCAATTCATGAATACCTCTTATGCAACTTCCATTGTTTGAATATATCCCATTATGTTTGTATGCTAAAATGTAATGCCAAATTAGACAGTGTTAAGAGGCAGTACCTTGAGAAGATGTTTTCATCACTAGGGTTTCTGGATTCAGAATGGAAAGCACGGGATTTGCCTTGATGCCAACGGAGTCCCAGGGAAAAGTGTGAGTTCAGAGCTTCTTTACCCCAGCAAACATGCACTCTTATCCTTCTAGCTGCTACCAGGGAATGCTCTAGCAGAAATTCCAGCAGCATGTTTTGTTGTTAAACCTCCCCAGTTCTAGAACTGTGAGAAATTAAATCCCCTTTTTAATAACTAATATTTCTGTAGTATTCCACTGAGAAGCAGGGTTTCTGTTGTAAGAAGGATCTGAAAATTTGAGAATTGCTTTGGAAATTGGGTAATGGGTAGAACCTGGAAAATGGAAGAACAAGCCAGGAAATGCCCACGTTGCTGTGATTGACCATTAAGGGTGATTGTGAGCCCAGAAGAAACAATACTCACAGAAAGTCTGGAACTTATATATTATTTAAGTTATTACGATCTGAACAGTGGCAGAAATATAGCTCTAAGAGGCCATTTTGATGAGATGTCACAAAGAAATGAAGAGTAAGTATCACAAACTAGGGTAAAGGCCATTTTGCTGACTTGTGTACCTGCTGAAGGATTTGATGAGATGAAACTATAGACCAATAACTAGGATATTATTTAGAACAAGCTCCTAAGTGAAATACTGAAGGTGTACTGTGGCTGCTTTTAGCCATGAGCAGTAAGATGTGAGGGGAAAACTCTCAGTTTCAGATGGAACTTGTAATGGAAACTGAAGCAATGTAGAAAGGTTTGGGAAATTCCTAGTCAGAATGCAAGAGGTGAAAGGGCATCTTTAGGAGTATGTGGCAAGAGGGTATATGAGCCACCTTTGCCACAGATAAACATAGGCAGAAGACACTGGGTGTTATTCCTCAATACTCATCAAGACAATGGGTGAAGGACACAAAAGCTTTGCAGAGACTGGTCAGGATGCTTTGTCATGGGTGCAGAACAAGATGTTGAGCCCTAGATTTCAGAAGCACACATGGGATTCTTTAGCATTCAGTAACATGTGTTATTGAATCAAGACTCTACTGCCTGAGTTCTGGTAAAGTATTCCTGGAGTACCTCAGCTGTATCTACCATCTCTCCACGATGGGAAGCAGTAGACTGCTAGATTCCTGTAGTGTTGACTCTATATAAACATCTAATGTACAAGCTCCATCTGGGTTTCCAATGATGTTTACCATAGATAGTCAGTGTGCCTTGACAGAAACTTTTGGTAGGTGTGGAACCGCCACACTGATTCTTCTCTAAGGCAAAGCAGAATGGAGTCATGGCAAAGGAGCCTTCCAATCCAACACCCCAGATATGCATACCCACTGTCTTAGTTAACATTCTATTACTATGCAAATACACTATGACCAAGGCACCTTGTAAAACAAAGCATTTAACTGAGGCCTGTTTATAACTTCAGAGGGTTAGCTCATTATCATCAGAGTGGGTGTTGTGGTGGCTGGCAAGCATGGTGCTGGGATTTAACTGAGAACTCATATCTTATCTTCATGTTGCACCCATATGGAGGGAGGGAGGAGGGAGGGAGAGGAGATGTAGAGTGAGAGTGAGAAAGAGCAAGAGAGCAGGGCTACATGGGATTTTGGAACCTCAAACCCTACCCTCAGTGACACACCACCTCCAACAAGGCCATACCTCCTAATCCTTCCCATGCAGTTCTGTTAACTTATTACTACATATGACTAAGCATTCAAACATATGAACGTGTATGGGAGTCTGTCTCATTCAAACCACCAAACTGACCCAGGGCATCTCTAGCTTGAGAAGCTTCTGGGATGAGTCTCCAACCTGTGCAAACCACTGTTAGATGAAACTTGGCAAAGTCAGAGGGAAGGTAGGCCTGCCGATGTCATAGGCACACAATTCACACCAGTGTGCTCAAGGCACAGGACATGGAGGCAAAAGAGGTCCTGCCCCAGCTCTTTGTTGTTTTCCCTGTTTCATTCTGGTCTGACTTGTGACTGTTTATCCACCTCTTCTTGCTTATTTCTCTTTTGGGGAAAGGGGATGTCTATCAAGCGTCCAGTCTATCATAGTTTTATAGGATCATATGTGATGTGAAGTAAAATGAATGAGCTCATGGTTGGAGAAGAGCTTGCCTGGGAGTGGGAAGTGTCTTTAGTATCACCCTGACTTAGATGAGGCCTTGAACTTTCAATTTGGTGTTTTCTTTTGTTCTTTGCTGTTATGAGGCATGCTCTTCCTAGGTAGCAATGTCTGGCTTGGTACACAATATCTAGCCCTGGCTGGTCTTGCAGTTATAAGAATCCTCTTGCCTCAGCCTCCTGCATTGGGATTACAAATGTATTGCAGAGTTTACTTTGACTTCACTGACATAGAAATGCAATTTGTTAAAAATTTAAAACTACTGTGGTAAAATGAATGCTTTTTGCATGTGAAAATTAGCATGAATTTTGGGAACCACAATGATTTGAATGTGCCCCCAAGGTTTCCATGTTAGATATTTAATCCCTGTTTGACAGTGTTGAGAAGCATTACCTTTAAGAGATGATTAGGTACTGAGAGCACTGACCTCAGGAACATAGACATGGGTAGGTGATAACAGCATGAGTCTGACTGCTTGCCTCATACACTTTTACATATGCTTTCCTGGTCTTTTGCTTTTTACCATGGATGGCACAGCAGAACGTCCATGCCAGATGTTGCCACCTGGATACTGGACCTCCTAGCCTCTGGAGCTATGAGAAACGAAATACCTTTCTATCAAAATAATACAGTCTGTGACACAGAGGAAATAGATAAACACAGTATGACCCTGTGTTCCTTTCTCTATGCAGCAGGTCAAAATGGAGAAAATCATGGAAGGTTTATGTGAAGGTGGCAGAGTCTCTATTAGTGTGGGTCCCTACCTTCCCCCCAAATGACAACATGAAAGAAAGCCACTCACCTCCTACTCACCTGGCTACCCGAATGGCTGAAGTAAATATGTTCTTTGAGCTGGTTTAGAACACTGTTTGGCCTCCATTAACAAACAGCAATAGTCCATCATACTTATTGAACTATACACAAGGCTAATATTTCCTCAAGCTTTGGGCTCAGCATCTCCACTCTCTCAATATCTTTCTTTATCACCTTTGACACTTCTATTCTGCAGCTTTCTTTGTTTCTGCAAAGTTTTCCCTAACCTCAGAGAAGATATTTCATAGCCCTCTAAAATTTTCTCTTTTGGGTTTCAGAAGCATAGAGCAAATTAACCTTGTGAACTCCTACTTGAGCAGATGCCAGGAAAACTCTATCATACTGGGCCCCCCAAAAAGGCCTGACCTTGGCACTGAGAGCATCTCTCTCCCTCAGTTAGTTTCCCTGAGCAATCTTTGCTGAGGAATTTTCTGCTCTGAAAGCATGGGTGATGATTCATTTCTAATATTGCTAAGCAGAGACCTGTTTTGGTGTGGCAGTGGCTTTCAACAAATATTTAACCAGTATTATCTATCCTTTGGGCCCCCAGGAAGATTATATTGGAATTCCAATATTCTTATTTGAATTTGTGGAAAACACTATGCTCAAAGTAAAAACTAACAAGTGTGTGTCCTCAATTTCCATGAAGGTCAAAAGAACATTGCTCTCTTACTAAAACGGAATCCAAAGACAATTTGATTCTTTTTAATCTGACTGAAAACCTCAAAGAGGTGTGAAATCCTTCATATTTATGATGGTGGGCATATTGCCTATATTTTATGTGGCAAACACCTGAAAAAACAACATATGAGATTAACTTGGGGTTGGAGATTTCAGAGATGTTGTCCACAGGTAGTTGGCATCGTTGTCTCTGGGCTGTGGAGAGGCAGAACATCATGACAGGAGCGTTTGTAAGAGTGAAGTTGCTCAGCTTTGGAAGCCAGGAAGCAGAAAGAAAGAGGCCCATGCTAACAGGCTTTTTTCTTTGTCCTCTTGCATTCAATCCCTATTTGAATAGTGATATCCACACTAAGGTGGGCTCTTCCTCCATTAGTTAATCTTTGGAAACACCTTCAGAGACTCTTCCAGATGTACCATCCAGTAATGTCTTTGTCACTGCTCAATACGATGAAGTTGACAATAATGTTGATATCACAGAGAGGGTAAAGCAAGACGCATAGCTATTTGGGGTAATGTATGTATGTGGGAGACAAGCTGTATAACATATCGTATATTCAAACTGGTTTGTCCAAGAACATAAAAAACTGCTATCTATTGTGCGTATTCTCCCTCAAGAAAATATTTACTCACCCCCTGCTAATTCCAAGTGAACAAAGGATAGAATAAGGGCACAAAAATTATCTACAGCATTGTAGATACATAATCATTAGGCATTAACATGCATTTTATTTATTGTAATCCCACACCATTTCAGTAATGTTGAGGCTTACAGATAATCCCAAGGGAGGCTGTTCTGCTTTGTTTCTAGGTCTGTGTGTTACCTATGTGAAGCTAGAGCCCCCTCTAAAAGCACCTGTATATGCAGCCTGTTCTCAGACTTCCAGTATCTGTGCACACACAAAGCTTGACTTCAGAATCAACTTGTACAGCACGTTTCTTTGTTTTCCAGACACCACAATCTCTCTGAATGTTTTCAGAATATAAAGAGACTAATCATTAACACGTCTTCCCTATTCAGCAGTTTAAAGTACCTACAAGCTGATATTATATAGAGAGAACAGACCTACTCTGCTGTTTCTCATAGTTATTCTTTCTTCACAGAGAGAACCATTTTGTCCTCATATATCACCAGTTTACCATAAAACCCTAAACCATACAATCAACATGAGCTCCCTGAGAAAACCAACTAGGAATGGGAGCTGTGAAAAAATATGGCTGGCATTTATATCCATTGCCACACTTCTCCAAAGTGGCTCACTACATCTATTCACTCAGCAGCATTCTTGGATGCTAAGATTTTTGTATTGAGATGCACAATACGACAATCAAATAATAGATCAAAACAGTTTTTATAACATAACAGCATTTCAGCAGGACGCATGGTTATCTCTGTGAAGGGACTCGCTATAGTGAAAGAACAAATGGAATACGATGGTCTTGTATTTCAGATCAGAGAGCCAAAGTTTGCAATACATGTCACTCTCTCCTCTTCATGTAATACTTACATCAAAAAATAAAAAATGCCACATACATTATACATCAATTCTGTGTGAGTGAAGTATAATGCAAGGCATATGTGATGTGACATTTTCTAATAGCCATGTTAAATGCAGACTCAATTAATTTTAGTGATCCATTTTATTTATCCCAACCTATGCAAAAATATAATAGCTTCAGTATTTGTGAAATTCTTACAGGGATATTTTACATTCTTTTTTTTTCATATCAATACTTCAAAGCCTGTTGCATGTGTGAGAGACTTACATTGCCACTCATTTTAGAATAACAATCTTTGTAGACCCTTCAGGAGCTCAATAGCCACATGTAACTTGTTACCATGTATTTGGGGCATAGCCAAGGTCACATGTGTTCAGGTACAACAGCATCATGCTTTACCCTCATTATTATTTTACCCTTTGCTCAGCTGGTACTATTGATAGTCAGACCCCAGATTCTTTATTCAAAATGCACTCAGGAATTGTTCCAGGCGGTGTTCTAGTTACCAAGAAGAAGGGAATATAGGAGATTCCCTTCTTTTCCGAAGCCAAGTATGTTCAAAAATCACTTTCCCAGAGAAGTCAGCCTTGATCTTTCAAAAAGAGTGGTTCTTCTGTCAGTGTTTTCATAGCACGTATACCTAGGTCACTGGACTCATGCTGTTATTCGTTTAATGTTTACAACCGCAAGATCTATGCCGGTCAAAACAACATCTCTCATAATCATTTTAGAATTCCCCAATCTATCCAGTGGCAGGTACCTGAGGCTTGGTAGGTGTGCAGAAAACTTTCTTGGATATAAGGAAGGAATGAAGAGGAAAGGAAGAATAGACAGAAAGGGAGACAATAAGTGTGTGTGTGTGTGTGTGTGTGTGTGTGTGTGTGTGTGTGTGTGTATAGAAATGTAATCTGGTACAAGGTGGGACTACAGGGCAATTAGCTAAGTGCTGTAGTCTGCTACCATAATATACCACTCCCTGACTTATTTTTGTGCACTCTGTTGTATTCATAGAACAGGTCGCCACTCCTTGTATTTCATATTTTGTTGACTCCTTTCTGGCATTTACTCCCACCAATGTTGTAGTTCTAGATGGGACCTGAAGGTGTGGTTGAAGGGGCTATGTATTTTATAGTTACTCCAATACATTTTGAAAACACTGCCATGTGGTTTATATCATATTCATCCAGAAGAAGGTGACTGGGTTTGATATTGTCATCCAGATAAAGATTGGCTGCCCACACCTATATCTAGTTACAGAGATATGCAGTTATGGACTTTATAGTGTCTGGTTTGCTCTATTGGCTTAATTCATGAATTCATGGATACTCTACTGATTTAATACATGAGTTCATGGATGCTCTACTGGCTTACTTTATGGATAATCAATTGGAGGAGGGATTGGTGAGATTTTTTGCTTTGTTTTTGCTTAATCTTTTCTAGCATTTATCATAAACACAAATTAACAAATCAGTCATTTCCAAAATTAGGCTCCAGATAAGATATGTGAAGTGTTTCGTGATTGATATATTGTATTTCTGAAGTCCATCCTTCCAAACACAAAATTTACACATTCTATCACATGTTTCCTTAAGGTGTACCTTTAGCTAACTTTGTCAAGGCCAACGTTCTCCAGAGCCCTCCTCCCTATACTACTCCACCCGCACTTTATATACAGCATCTTTTTTGTGTTTTACTGACTGATGTTCTTGAAGAGACATGGAAGCAGCAGACCCCTCTTCTCTTCCCCTTTCTCTAGGCAGGTTAAGTATTTTCAGCATGTGTTTCAGGTGCCTCCAACACGGGTGGTACCCAAAGCCAGCCCTATTGTCAGGCATCTCCCAAAACCTGTTAAATGAGATAATGCAGGTATAATGCTGGCTAACTTTTTTCTAGAATCTTCCATCACATTCTTATACACAGTAAAGTTTAAAAGGCACTTGGTAAACTAGAGGGGGCTGTGAATTTGCAGACATGTGAGAGGTAGAAAGGAAGAGAAAGAGTAGAAAAAATATAATTATATTTCAATTAAAAAAAAAACAAATACTGTCCTTAGGTGATATTTTGACCAGAGTAAGGTATCATCAAAGAAATAAAAAACGAACCAGTTCAGGTGCTTAATGCCATGTCATGGTAGAGAAGCATATTTTTAATGCACACTAAAACCTTAGCAAGTATCTGTAGGCAAGCACACACATGTATATAATTTGCCAAGAATGGTACAATTCTTTTTTAATCTCTTCCAGCAAAAATTCATCAAATTTCGATGTAAAGAGGAAAATGAGTCACTATTTTAAAATCTACAACATTTTTCGAGTGAAATTCCGAGTTGTCTTTCAGTTTTTGTTTACAGTATTTTTAGATCTCCCTCTGCGTGCTGTGTTTTCTTTAAGACATATTAGCAGCTTTTGTATCTGTCATCTGGTTTCAAAAATGGGGTACCTCATCAATTTTAAAGCATTTTGCCTTTCAATTGTCACACTAATGCTTGAGACATCTGGGAGCTCCTATGAGGGGATGGATTTAGAGCCTTCATTTAAAAGCAAATTAAATAATTACCAATATTTAATTTTAGGTTCCTTCAGAATCCATTAAAGGGTCTACAGCCTTTCTTCCACACCATCCCCTAAATTAAATTTCACATTAAGAGGCTAGATTCTAGAATTCCTTAAGCTTCCCATTCTCAATTTTAAATTCAAAAGGGCAGAAAAAAAAATGATTTGAAATGAAGTAATTCATCCCATGGTTTTATTCCCTGTAACTGGAAGGTAAACTAAAAATAACAAAGGGGGGGGGGGGGAGTGCGAGGCCACTGAATCAGGCAGGGACTTTGTTCTGGATTGGTCTTGCAATCACACATTGCTGTGGTGTTTCTATTTCATGTGACAGTCTCATATTTGATTTCCTAATACACAAATGTGCTCTGGATTTCTTTGATTTTGTTTTTTTCTTTAGTAAAATTCACTTGATACCCTTAAACACTGATTGAATTTCTCTAAAAGTTTGTGTATTCATCCATACCTAAATTGAACCAGGATGTCAGAAAATTAATTAGTAGGTTCTGCGAAAAAAGCAGGCTGTGACACATACTAGGTATGTTAGCAAAGAGCTTGAACTAGGAAGTCAATGGATTAGGAATGGCTTAGGTTCCATCTCAGGTACGCCGATCTTGAACAATTCCTTAAATTCTGCCTAAGACTAAACACATATTTATCTCACAGGTTGTTTGAACTTGCCCATCTACTGACAGTGAATAGGCACTTAATCTTTTTGTTGGGTTATTGTTTGAGAGTAACAAGTAAGACAGTGTATTAGGAGGTTTAAGGACACTTCCTAATACAATCAAATGCTTATTGACAATATTTTAATAACTGCCTCAACTGGATATTCTGTCTTGTTTAGAAATATTTCAGTTGGGGCAAGCATCTTGGTATTCACTGATTTTCTATAAACTTGTCAGAATGAATGATGGGCTATAACAGATAAAGGAATGCATCTGAGCAGAAGCTAGAAACGGGAGAGGGTTTGGGGGGGATAGAAATATGAAATCCTGCATTCTTGGAAATTGTCTATTCCTAACCAACACAAACCACTCCATCATGTATAAATGAACAAACAGAAGAATCTCATTGGTCATGTATTTGTGGGTAACAGGCAGTTCTCCTATACCTGCCTTGCATAATGGAGAAACACATGAATTTTAAGTAACAATTGCGTACTGGATTAAGTAAGTACTTACTGTTTAAATTTTCCTTTTATGAATGTAGAAGTGTTTGGACAAGTATTAATAGTCATGATATAAGATAGCATAAAACTTAAAGTATAAAGATGTGCATAAAGTGCATTAAACTCACATTGTTTTTATATTATGTACCCTTTATTTTACATGTGTATGTGGGTGAATAACTTAACAAAAATAGTTCCAGATTACTGTAGAGAATATTTCCATCACAGATACATCCAACTATAACATAGATGCTATAACATATGCATACACATACTTTTGTACCCTTGTACCACATTTACTAGGACTTTAAAAGGTGAAACTAGAAACCGATGGAGAGAAATGCTGTTGGGAGGAGACCTGGGCACTCAGAAAAGTTAAAACGTTAGCTTTTCTACCTTCCTTCACTGGGTAGGTGACATCTTAGTCTTCAACTAATTTGGACAGAAACAGATTATTAAATGACAATTGCTTTGTCCCTGTGCCTCTCCTGCTATTAAAAAGAAGAAGCTTCCATCTCTAGAATGGAACAGCACAAGAGCTCAATACTTATCTCTTTCAACCTTTGCCTACTCATCCTCCTGTGAAGCAGGGTACCAATTACCCTGGCAACAATGGGGAAGAGAAGTGAACAGGAAGGGTCTCTTCTCCACTAAAAAGGGAATGGGTGCCACCGTCTAGGTCTACCTGTGAGTGAGTGTTCACATTTTGTCATGAGGAAGGGAAGTTGAAGGGTTGGTAAAGAACATGAGGAATCTGCTATTTGAATCTCCATTGCCTGGTGTTCTCTGGTGATTTTAATTTCCAATTAGAAAGAGCACTATACCTCACTTTGTTTCAGGACATTTATAAGAACCATTATGAATTTTGTAATTTGGTAGCACTTCTCAACCCATTGAGAATATTTCACCCAGCATTAAATATTCTTTTGTCTATAAAACCACTTTCTGCAAGTGTTTGGCACATCTGTTTTGTGACTTCTTATAGATGTAAAACCATATCTATTTTCAGATAGGTAGGAGTCTGAAAAATTATTAAATTACTGTCAATGACATAAACTTACATGGTATTTATTTCATACTATTCTGAACAAGGCTGAAACAACATATGTGAACCTGTGAGTTGTATTTTATTCTTTTTTATTTTATTCCATATTTTAAAAAACAGTCATCACATAGGAAGTTTGCATCTCTTGACACCTCTCCCAGAAGCAAATGTAAACACCTGTTTCCCTGCCCTTGCTGGAATTAAGGAAGAGAATTAAAATCATATGTCACATTGCACTTCCTGTGATTTTCCATGCTTTAGGCGCTGGGAGAGAGCCACCCTGCATCCTTTGTTAGGGAAGCATTTCCAACTGCTGTTTGCCCAAGTGTGAAATGCCTTATTTCCTTAAGTCAAGTTACCTAATCTTTTGACATTACAAATATTAGCGTTTTAAAATCTGTTTTGAAATTAAGACAAAAGCAAACATCATTGCTAATGTACATTTGAAAGAGGAGGGGGGAGAAACCATGGAAACCAGCAGAGGAATTAAAATGGCAACTAAGAATTAGATGCCAGAATAGAACCAGCAATGGGCCAGATGAGGGTTATAATTGGAAGTGATTTGACAGGAATTCTAAGGTGTTCTTTTGCATTCTTCCCTCCTCCTCCCCCTCTCTGGCCATGCTTTCAGGAAGGCTTGATAAATCTTACTTCTATTATTATATTTTTGTTCCTCGTAAAACTCCTTCTAAATACCACAGGCTGCCACAACTACACACAAACATAGCTCATTTTAGGCCACAGGATGGCACTCTGTGTGCATACAAGTGATGAAGTACTATGTTCCCCCTGGAAAAAAAAAGAGAGAGAAAGACTCTGTGTCCTTTGGGAAATGGTGAGAGACAGTGTTCACAGCCTGTAGTATAAACTCAGCACCTATCCACTGGGCAAGGTTAGAGCAGACAATATTTTATCTTTGCAAAATGCCTGGGTCCTCTCAATCACACTGCCACATGCTGGGAAAGGGATCCTGGGACCATTGCCTCCTGGCCTCCTCTCTGAGTAAAGGGTACTCTTAAAGAAGATTCAGGATATTCTCACTGCTTCAAAGCAAGACGTTCATGAAGAAATTCATCAGAAGAAATATGGGCATTTAACTGTGGGTCACGTGGTTTGGACATAGTCCCACATCATTGGTAGTTGTAAATTTCCCACTTGGACATTTTTAAAAATCTGTAATTAATATTTCAGTCCGTGGAATGAGGTGTATATGTTAAATGGGATGGTGCTTGGGTCAAATGGAAACTCTGCTTTTTCCTTATTTAGTCAATTGAGTCTGTCATTATTATTACTGCAGTAATCATGATTTACTATTAAAATGTGACATAAACAGATAAGCACCCTCTTGCTTTGGACAGGATTGACTCTGACAAAATCATTACAACATGAAAAGAAGTCACAAAATCCAACCTTTTCTCAAAAGGATGAGGATGGACGCTTAAATAAATAAACTGTAAGTGAAGGTCCAAAAAGATCTGGATTAATGTCACAGACATCACTTTCACTGGCAGAGAGAAGGCATTCCCAGGCTAAATCACAGAAGGGGAAGATCAACTGAAAACAAGTGCAAAACACGTTGTCCCCGAAGAATAATGAGAAAATAATTCCGTATGAAGAGTCTGATGAAATAACAGAAAGTCATGAAGGCCAAGGTAAGTCTTTTCAATTTGCCCCAGATATGGTGTGAAAGCCTTGGCTAGGGGCCTTGAGCGATTGAGGCAGGGAAAAATCAACCTTGTAACATCACAAAAAGAGATTGCATGAGTTAACAAGTGAGAGAAGAAGAAAGATGGTGTGTGCATAAGGACATGGCAGTCAAGAGATATAACAAGGGCTCAGAAAATGGTGAGAGGGAAGGAAATGGAGACAAATCTAGAGGAGAAAGATGGGCTGTCCTGACGAGGTGCACTAGGAAAACTAGAAGAGTGTTTCTCTGCCCCAGGTCCTAACAAAAAGGGGTTGAGCCCAATCTACAAAGCCATCCACTTTGACTTCTTTGAGCTCCTTCCAACAGTGTATTTTTCTCTTGCCCCAGCCCCTGCCACTGCATTTCATTACCTATTCCACTCGAGCTATCCATAGCTCCACTGCCGCATGATTTCAAAGATAAAACCCTAGATCAAAGCAATCAGACAAGAGGTCCCTCTTTCCCATACAGATTTAACGCAGCAGGGGTTATCCAACAGGACCGAGGGCACAGAGACACACACGATTAGGAGACGCAACCTCCAGTTGCCCAGAAATCTATGGTATTTCTTCACTACTCTTCTGTCTGCATCGGAAACATCCTCCACAAACTCTTACTCTGACCTGCATAGTTTGCAGCTGCTGGTGTTATTTGGAAAAGTTTAGAAAATTTAGGTTTGTGGTGGTCTAATGGAAGGAAATACACAAGGACAGGCTCATGGGTACCTTGTGCTTTGCTCTTTCCTGATGACTGACTGTTTGCTGTCCACTAGAATGGTGTTCCTCAGTCGTACACTTGTGCTAACAAGGTGTCTTACCCCAGAGCACAGTGCCAAGGGAACCATCGACTGTGCCTGCTCACTGAAGCTTTGAGCAAAATAAATCTGCCATCTCTTAAGTTGTTCTCTGAGGTATTTTGGTCACAGGAATGAGAAACACGGTGACTAACTGAATCTGTGTTTCCAACACTGGTGGCAAACATCTTCACTTGACTTTCCTTGGACCATCTTGCCTCATTCACTTTCAGACTTCTTAAAGGCTGGCTTCTGGAAACTTCTTCCCAAATCTCAAGACCCTGTGCCTCTGCTCTATTTTTGCTTCTTGCTTTTATTACATTAAAACAAAATGTACTCACTTGCATACATATTAAGCAAAAATTTCCTATGTGTTGGGTCATAGTGTCAATCATTCTGAAGCATGTCCTCATGCACTTGGGGTCTTGTATCATATACTTTAAATTCCCATCTTCTTCCATCCCGCAAACTTTATCTAGTGTTTCTCCTTCATTTAATATTTAAATTGTTTATAAGTAGTATGTATCAGGTGCTTTTCTATGAATGAGGGATTTAACAGTTTTAAAACTCAAACAATCAAAACAGGTAAATATCCATGTTTTCATGAAATTCCTGATGAGCAAGGGAATATTTTATTTCTTAATCTTAAAGTAAGCACAGAAATAAGTCAGTTTGAATCCATGTCCACAACAATTTGGCTTCTTCTGGAGTCAAATGATGCTCTACACAAGCTCACAAACACTTCAGAAGTGTGTGGAGAATGTCCCTACCTGGCCATCTTGCCATAATTTTTCCAGATACTCCAATCTCTTCCCACCACCCCAGTAGAATGAGGCCAGTGCCGGTCTCCAAAGAGAGACATGATGTCAGAAATGAACAATTGCTCTTCAGTCCTCGTCTCCTTCAACACTGTGGCAGCTGCGAGGAGTGACATCAGTTCTTCTTGAAGCGCTCTACTCTGACTCCTGTTGTTCCAGAGGCTTTATGAAAGTTCCTTGCTGCTGCTGGTGTGTGTGTGTGTGTGTGTGTGTGTGTGTGTGTGTGTGTGTGTGTGTGTATGCGTGTGCGGGGGTGCTTTCTAAGAAACTGCTTTATCCCCTCTCTCTGCCTCCTTCTACTTTTAGGATTTAGATGATATCATTTCTTCAAAGAGAATTTTCCTATTCACCTGAGTCAGAGGGATCTTTCTTTTTCTTTTTTCTGGTATCCGTCTCCAGAGCATGTTTCACAGTCTCCAATTAGCATGTAAACATGTGTTTAGAGTTTTAAGGAATAAATATTTTCCTTATAATCCCCTGTGGCAATTTTATTTATTTGCTTAGTATGTTATTTATATATTTATATGAACAGTACTTGAAAAGCAGCTGCATGGATGAATGGAGTGTTTTGACTGGTGTTAAACTTGGATCAAAAGTAACTTCTTGTCTTATATATCATCTATAACATCCAGAATATGTCATCAAAATTCACATTATAGAAAACACTGTGGAAATAGATATATTCTAAGAAACAAGAAGGTGATGGGTTTGGGGACATGTTAGTTCTGAGCTATTAGAAGAACATTTAGAGAAAGGATGTAAGACCATGATAGGGATCTTGTTCTCCTCTCCTCATCCTTCATCCTGCCCTTTACCCTACAAACGAGTCATAAACATAGGGACATGACCTCTGCTTAAGTGACAAGCTATTTATGATAATCCCATCCCCCTGTTCAGGAATTCTATTATGAATCCCCTTTTTAAATCAAATAGTACAAATAATTTCAATAACAACTGGGATTGGCTTGATAACAGGTTTGAGAATCAAATCCAGGCAGAAGGACATGCATCAATTGATTTAGGGAAAAAAATCTCATTCTAAGAAATGCATCCTCTTTCCTGAGGAACAGGAAGGAGAAGCCACACAGACTTGATTCCTGCCACTGGTAACTGTGTACTAACTAATGAGATGAAGTCATATCCAGAGAGATAAACTAATAGATGAGGAGAGGCAAACCCCAAGGATATTGAGAACCACCCTTTTTTTCCTATTACGAGACAGTAATAATTGTTTTCTTTCTTCCCCCTTACATGGAAGAGTTCTTCCCTAGTATCAAAGAAGAAAGATTTTTGAAGAACAAGGTGGAAGTAGAGAAAGGAACCAAGGAAAACTCACTGAGAGAAATGAGATATGCTATTCAGCTTGCCATCACTAACAAAATGACTGAGATGATTAGCTTGTAAAGGAAAAAAAGAAAAAGCTAATTTTGGATCACTTTTAGAGGTGCTGGGTCTCTGGTAGGGTTTAGATGGTCATGCTGGAAATTATTTGAAAGGGAAGACTTCTAACAGAAGGAGACAGACAGCTGGGGGAGAGACAAGGAGGGCCTACAACTTAGAAGCCCGCCAAGGACAGGCTTTCCAATACTTACAGAGATACTCGGAGTGCTTGCTTCTAGAATGAACTCTTCATAACAGTTGATGAAGGAATGAACTAAACATGTTAAGAGGTAAATGTGTAGATGACACATTGTCTCAGGACTTACTTATATGAAACCCTAGAGAAAAAGTCACATTAAGGTCATCAGTCTGTTTATGGGCCAAATATGCGAACATGACTAATTACACCCTCTATATTTCATCTTGATACTTCTTCATGTTTGTCCTTCAACTTTTCTGAGTTATGATTTTGGTATCAGAATCATTGATTTCTAAACTTTTCCATATTTGAAAACCCCATGGGCTGGTTAGCTAGGCATGCAACATTTCTTAAAACAGTGTCTTGCAACCATCTGGGAAAAACATCCCACAAATGCTAGTACCCATTTTATAAACACTGTTGCTCTTCCATATTATAATAACATAGAAATGGACAGTTATCAGGTAGCAGGTGGGACAATACTGTTTCTTCAAGTATTCATGAAATGAGCATAAAATTGCTATATTTAAAGACCTCCCCCCCAAAACACAAACAAACAACAAAAAAAATCCCTGCATTCAGCATCAATCATGAACTGCCAACAATGCACATGAGTCAATTGCAGTTGAGGCCGTGTTCACACATATGTAAACAATTACAGAGCCAATGCAAAGATCTGGTCAGCAATAAGTGAATGCTGACATTGATTGTTCTACAGATGTTAAAATGGAAAATTATGTGATAGAATATGGATATCTCAAATGAAAGGCCCTTATTCATTTATTTATTCACTCCTTCAATCATTAATAATTATACTCTTTGAGCATCTACCAGGTGGCACGCATTCAGATAAGGGTCAGGAAGTAATGAAGTGGGTGGGCAGGATCCTGCAATCATAAATGTCTAGACTGTAGATCTGTTTTAAAAAACACACACATAACAACAACAACTGCATACTATTACAGAATTTGTGGCCTGATAGGAAATAGAGGTTCCTAGTTTCTCACAAGATATTTGTTGATCAAGAAAAACTCTAGGCAATGCAAAAAATAAAACTGTTGCCTTTCTGCCAAGCTGCCATCTGCCCCTAACAGGAGAAACAGTAAATGGAGAGGCTTTAGGGAATAAATACAGGCATTAATCTTAGATAATATTTACTTACAGTAGAGGAAGAACAAAGCAGACAATATTAAAGGAACAAGTGTATTGCTGTGTCTGGGCTGAGCTAAGCATAGACATAGATGCAAGCCGGGTACAAGAGGCAGTGTATCAGCTAGCCACAGAATTCCATTGGCATTGGAAAGAAAACAAGACGTTTACATTTGGTTCATCTTTGCTGCCCTGTGACAGTAGTAGATTTACCCGTCAGATGGTTTTTAGTCCCATAAATAATCTAAATTCTAGAACTTGTATCTTTTGATTAAGGCTGTGATCACTAAGTGCATTCCTAGATTTTAACACTCTCGCAATCCCCTATGTATATCACCTTCTCCCACAAATCAAGCATTTCCAGGTCATGAAGATATATCAAATTTAATCCAGATGCTGGTTGTTTTATAAGAAAGGGTTATACAGATCTAGAGAAACAAACTTTTCTCAAGAGCACTCATTTTACAAACTACAATATAATCTCTTATGATATACTCATACTGTGTCTAGGCTCTGCCAAGCCATGATTTAATAGTCTGCTTTTATTTTCACAGATCTTCCAAAAGCAAGTTGCTTTCCATTGTTAATATTAGAAATGGTAGCAAACTATCATGAATTAAAAACCTCCAAGTATCAAGGTTCATTGAGTTGAACTAATAAAATTATATGTTCATGCACAGAAACATGTGAGTCCTCTCCATTTGACACTGTTTTCCATTAGACATTTGTAAAACAATAAGATTCTTTATGTCTGTGTTCACATAAACAGAAAAATATAGCAAAAGACCATGCAATAATGGTGGTATATACGAGGTAATGTATAGATGAAAGAAAGAAATCTCAGGAAAGAGGAGGCACCCATCTCAGGAAAGTGGAAGCTGAGAAACATTGGGAACATGTAAGAAGAGAGATGCATTTTGGTGGAGTGAAAAATCATTGGTGTTGCCTGTTCAAATACACATCCTTAAACAGTTAATGAAAGCAAGCTTGATTTCCTGAAGAAGCCCATGCATACCATTTGGGGATTCACTCCATCCATTTCTGTCTCAACCCTTAGGTACTGTAAATCAGAACATTCCCTTGATTTTGTCATAAGACTGGTTTCATGGTTGATTAAAAGAAATTGAGGAATCATGATGAAGAAATTGACTGTGGTTTCAAGAATTGGTAGTCATCTTAGAACATAAGGAAGACAAGACCCTGTCTAAGGAAAAAGCTGTTTTACAGAAAACAGAACTGATGGACAGAGTGTGATCAGTACCTGATAGAATGAATATAGTATCTAGATCCAACTATGTCTCAAGATGTGATGAATTAAACAATTGCCATCTTTCAACGGTATGATGAGAAATTTTCTATCGTGGAACCTTTGCAACCTCCCAGCCCCAAGTACATTTTACCTGTTGGCAACATGAAGTCCTTTGGTTCTAGGAGTTAGTTAGGAAGAGTAAAATTGAAAAGTGGAGGATGAATCAGTAGCAGCAGAGACAGAAGTAAAGAGTTACATTTGAAAAGAAGGACTCATTCCTGATGAAATTCTGCCTGTACATCTTGATGCACAAAGACAGGGAGGATTGCATTTGGTAAAGTGAAGAAAACTGCCTCCTGTGTTATTTTGCACTCTCTATTTATTAAAGTAGACCGATGTTATTTTCTCTGTCTCTAGTTCTCTGAAGGGCAAGTTAAAGTGTGCTTTACCATAGACAGAAAGAAGGTGGACATCGTTGAGTGCTTTCATGAATTTTTATCAATTCTCATAATGTCATATGATTCATCTCCTTTTGTCCAGGAACATTTCCCAACTTGCCTAATTGATTATTAATTTTAATGTTACTCTATAAACTACATCCTCCATGTCAACTTACCTTTTACACATTGTATTTCTGTGTAGTATTAAACATGGAGATTTATACTTCTTTCTGATGCTAACAAATGCTAGCTTTCCAACTTGACACAGACATTTTCTGTTGCATCACCATAAAAACAAGTCTTTGTAAATGTCTTTTATACTTAGGGGAAAATGAAATCAAGTGTATTTCTTATCATATTAAGTGAATAAATTATATGTTAACAAGCATTTTCTTATTTTTATAATGGAAAAATTGTTGAGCACAATTTCATTCTCCCTAATTGTAATAAAGCAGATTTGCTTTTGCATGAAATAAAAAAAGCGTGGTAAGCACCAATAAAGCAAAGGTAGGTTGAGATATTTGTGAAAATGATGTCTCCCTTCACAAATCAGTATTATTTACATAAATGTAGGTCAGTGCTTTTCAGTTCTCCCCCTAATATATGTTTTCAACTGGTTTCTTTTTCAAATTTTCAATTATATTTATTGTTTATATGTGTGGGGGCAGAGTTGAAGTGGACATTAGCATGTGTTATGGCTGTTCTTTGGAGATCAGAGGATACCATTTCAGAGTCTTGTTTTTCATTTTTGCATGGGCAACAGGGATGGAACTCAGGTCATCAAACTTGGATATCACATGCTTTTATGCGCTGAGCCATCTTGTCTGTCATCTAAGTGTTCTTGGCTGGCAATTTTAGATATTGAACTATAAAAGAGAGAAAAATAATGGAGAAGGGATATTCTTGTCTTAAGTCTCATATATCCAGTACTATAAGCTTTTTTTAATAGAATTTGAATAAGTATGCATGAGGAGCCAGAAAGCTGTAGTTATACTGCCTTTAGGAAAATATTTACTTAATTTTTACACAAATAGCAAGGTCAAGACCTGGTCTTCTACTTCTTCCACCAGGCCTCCCACTCCAGATCCTGTAGTGCTAATCTCCCTCTGTGAAACTCAGAGAGTATTTATGGTTGCTGCCACTGATTTGGCACTTAGCATATGCTGCTTGGCATTGTTAATTATCTTTTTTATGTGCATGTCCTGTCTGTCTAAGTAGCTGAGTCTCCTTGACTATAAGGGCAGTGTCTTAGAGAACTGTGAACTCAACACATAGCAAACTGCTTTGCAAGGTTAGGTTGCAACATATGCTCGTGGATGATGGTGGTGATGATGCCAAACAGCAGAGGCATTATTCAGTTCACCCAGGATGCCAGGTCATCTTGAAAGCTCTCAGTTGTGAGATACCAGAGGGTTTTGAAGATAATAGGAACTCAGCACATGCCTGGTCAATTAGGGACAGTTGTTTTCAGGCTAAGTAAATAAGCGTTGAGCTCTTAAATTAGATTCCATTGCACTTCCAATTTATAAAATAAAATTCTATTTTATTGTTTTAATATTTACTTTATATTTAACTGAGTATAAGTATCTTAGAGTAATTATGTGCATGTAAATAGAGACTAAAATGCATGGGATACCCTGAAGCTGGAGTTATAGGCAGTTGTGAACCCTCCAGTGGGTGCTGGGAGCCTAATGCCTGTCATCTATAAAAGCAGTAAGTGTTCTTTTTTTTATCATTTTTTATTTTAATTTTAAATAGCTTGTTTTACATGTCAATCCCAGTTCCCTCTCCCTCCCCTCTTCCTGCACTCCCCTTCCCCCCCTCCTTCCCACCCTATTGCCAAATCCTTCCACATAGGGGATATCTAGAGTCTGTCATTTTACTCTTGGTAGGGTCAAGGCACTCCCCTAAGAGTCCAGGCTGAGAGAGCATCTCTCTTTCTGCTATAGGCACATGAAGACAGTTTGTATACCAGGGATAGACACTGATCCACAGCTCAGGGTCCCATAGGTTGCCCAGGCCTTCTCACTGACACTCACATTTGGGGGTCCAGATCAGTCCCATGCTGGCCTCCCCACTGTCGGTCTGGGGTCCAAGAGCACTCCCCTGTTCAGATCAGCTGTCTCTGCTGGTTTTGCCAGCCCATTCTTTGCCAATTTGCTCATCACTCCTCTCTCTCTGTCACTGGGTTCCTTGGGTTCAGTTCAGTGATTAGTTGTGTGTTTGCCTCTGCTTTCATCAGTCACAGGATGAAGGCTCCCGGATGGTTATAGACATCAAGTTCATTATCAGGAATGGGCATTCGAGGTGGTCCCTCCACTATTGCTTAGCTTGCCAATTGATGTTATACCTTTGGATCACTCGAGGTCACTCTGGTGCCTGATCTGTCTTCGATCCTATGATTCCCTCTTCCCCCTATTCTACCCCCACCCCCTCAACTTCCTCTTCCCCCATGACCAACTCCCTTCCTCTTTACCCCCTCTATTCTTCCCGGGTCCCACTCCCCCCCACCCCTCGCCGTGTTCCCCATCCATTCAGAGGATCTTGTCTCCATCCTCTTCTCTTGGGTACTATGCATATATGCATATCTTTTAGGTTCTTTCCTGTTTCCCAGACTCTCTATCTGTGGAAGTGCAGACTGGCACTATCCTGATCCATATCTAAAATCCATATATGAGTGAGTACATACCATGTTTGTCTTTTTGCGACTGGGTTACCTCACTCAGGATGGTTTCTTCCAGTGCTATCCATTTCCCTGCGAATTTCAAGATTCCATTGTTTTTTTTCTGCTGAGTAATACTCCATTGTGTAAATGTACCACATTTTCTCTATCCACTCTTCAGTTGAGGGGCATCTAGGTTGCTTTCAGGTTCTGGCTATTACAAACAATGCTGCTATGAACATAGTGGAGCAGATGCCCTTGTTGTATGAACCTGGAAAGAACACTAATCAACTTTATATGGAAAAACAAAAGGCCCAGGATAGCCAAAACATCCCTATACAATAAAGGAACTTCAGGAGGCACCACCATACCTGACTTCAAGCTCTATTATAGAGCTATAGTCCTGAAAACAGCTTGGTATTGGCACAAAAATAGGCAGGTAGACCAATGGAACCGAATCGAAAGCCCTAATTTTAACCCACACACCTATGAACACCTGATTTTTGACAAAGAAGCTAAAACTGTACAGTGGAAAAAAGAAAGCATCTTCAACAAATGGTGCTGGCATAACTGGGTACTGGTATGCAGAAGACTGCAGATAGATCCATGTTTATCGCCTTGTACAAAACTTCAGTCCAAATGAATTAAAGATCTCAACATACATCCAGCCACACTGAAACTTTTAGAAGAGAAAGTGGGAGATACTCTTCAACGAGTTGGTACAGGAGACCACTTCCTAAACATAACACCAGTGGCACAGGCACTGAGATTGACAATTAACAAATGGGACCTTCTGAAACTAAAAAGCTTCTGTAAGGCAAAGGACACAGTCAAAAAGACAAAAAGGCAGGCCACAGAATGGGAAAAGATATTCACTAACCCTACATCTGACAGAGGGCTAATCTCCAAAATTTACAAAGAACTCAAGAAACAAGTCTCCAAAACACCAAAGGATCCACTTGAAAGGTGGGGTACAGAGCTAAATAGAGAATTCTCAGTAGAGGAGGCTAAAATGGCCAAGAGACACTTAAGAAAGTGCTCAACATCCTTAGCCATCAGGGAAATGCAAATCAAAACAACTCTGAGATACCATCTTACTCCTGTCAGAATGGCTAGAATCAAAAACACCGAAGACAATTTATGCTGGAGAGGATGTGGAGAGAGAAGAACACTCCTCCACTGCTGGTGGGAATGCCGACTCATACAGCCTCTTTGGAAATCAGTATGGAGATTCCTCAGGAAAATGGGAATTATTCTACCACTAGACCCAGCAATTCCACTCTTAGGCATTTATCCAAATGAGTAAGTGTTCTTAACAAATGAGCCCTCTCTTCAGCTTATCTAATGTCTATTTCACCAAGGACTTCTGCCTGTTAACAAAGTTTTTTAAATGAAAAGGACAGGACCCCACTAAAGATCTGATACATCAGAAACTTCAAGGATGAATTTCAATACAGGGCATTTAAGAATCTCGCTTCTGGGTGTATGAGTATTGCCCAGTACATAAAGTTATTGCTTTATAATTGTGAGAATGTAAATTTGAATCCCCAGGCCTCATGTCAAAAGCTGGGTGCAGCATCTTATGCTTGTAATCTCAGTACTGGAGAGACCAAGGCAGGAGTATCTCTGAATCTAGGTAGGTAGCTAATCTAGACAAGGAGTCATCTACAGGTTTGATAGGAAACCCTGTTTCAAAATATATGACAGAGAGTGTCTGAAACAACATATCAGGAGACACATGATTTTGAGTTCTGTTCTCTAAATGCTTGTGCACATACCTATACACACTCACATTCCCAAACACACTGGCTCATTACTAATAATTCTTCTTTTCAATTAAATTTGAAAGTCATCATTACAAATTCTATTCAACACTGTTTGTTTTAACTAATTTAGAATCTTATTTTTTCCATTTCTTAACCTTTTATAGAATCAAGTTTTTTGAAAACCATGCAAGAAATGTGGTGAGTATATGAAAGAAAGAAAAATGCTTTACTTCACAAGTGTTGACATACTTACATTCTCATTTTCCACATGCCTTACAAAAGATTTAAAACATATTATAAAACTTCTTGAAAACAACATAAATAACTGCAAATATTCAGGTTGAAGAAAAATCAGGGTGGAAAAAGAGAAATAATCCAAACATATAATGCTAATCTTCACAAACTGAATGAGTATGGTTCTACTCAGAGTAACTGCAGGGGTACCATATTGTAGAATATTAGTTTAAGATGTGTTACATTTGTTTATGCTGTGGAGCATTTGTTCAATGATGCAAAGTGTGTTGCATTCTATTATGTCACTTTTGTTTAACTCTGTGAAGCTGTGTTACTTTGCCTGTCTAAAACACTTGATTGGCTTAGTAAAGAACTCAATGGGCAATAGCTTGGCAGGAAAGGATAGGTGTTGTGGGCAGGCAGAGAGAATGAGTGGGCGAAAAAATCTGAGAGACCAAGGAGCAAATGTAGAAGGAAAGGAGGACTCCAGTGGACAGCTACACAGCAAGTAAGGAGTAAGAAACATATACAGAAAGAGAAAGGTAAGAGCCCAGAGGCAAAAGATAGATAGGATAATTTAAGCAAAGCTGGCTAGAAACAAACCAAGCTAAGGCCAGGCATTCATAAGTAATAATAATCACAATAATAATAATAATAATAATAACAATTTGGGAGCTGGGAGGTGGGCCCCCAAAAGAGCAAAGAGTAAAAAAAAAATCAACAACAGTAGTTGGACTATGCTTCCCCAAATCAAAGCAAAGATAGCTGTGTAGGTATTGTATGCCACTCATACCAGAAAATCAACTTTTATTGTGCTTTATCTTTATAAAACACTACTTGACATAAATCGTCTACTCCGTTCACTCACTATGCCACATGTGATAGTACATTCATGGCTTGCTTTCTTAAAGTTTCCATTAGTTTTATATTATAGCATTATGATAAAGAACAACTTTGCAATAGCATTTCTACCAGAAGGCCAAATGGCACATTTGTACATTGTGCCCTGTATATGATGTAGAATTCACTTGGTCCCCAATTGCCCTTTCTGATTCCAATATCATGATTCTTATTTGCAGAACCATGGTCTTACAGATTTCATATATGTGACCAATATAGCAAAATGAGAGATGCCTTTGGTCTATCTTCAGATATATATATTAAACACCATTGCTTATTACATCCTTGCATACTGTTTTTAAATGCTCACAAATGTGTTTGTTGGTTTTCTTTAAATTGTGATCGACTGACATTATAAATAGGAGAGCCTATCAAGGTCTTCAAACAAAATTAAACTCTGGGTTCCATGAAGCACTTACTATTCTCACATTGAGACCTGAACTTTATTTAATTTTTAAAAAAATTTCCTAGGAGATTTAATAAAGGGGTGTCATCCAGGACCACTCTCAAAGCCCTGACTTGAAGAAACAAATGTCAGAGTCAGTTCCTCACGGATCAAAGGCCTCAGCACACATCTCTCTGACATGGACCCTTGCATTTCATAGGTCTCATCCATTTAGAGGTGCGGCTTTCTCACGTATGCACTCAAATCACATCTCTTTTGTGTGGAAAAATAAGATTTCATGCACAATCAAGTTTATCTACCTCCAATCAATAAAAGCATTAAAACAGATATAAAAGAAATACAGTTAACCAATTTAAATATTATTGAAAGTCTTGTAGAACTACAGATATGCTGAATGTGAAATTTCCTAGTTGAAAGGTGTGTTGAAAGGCGTTCAGGCAACACTAGAATGCGTTCAAACGATGCGCAGCCACTTATGAAAACTATTCAGGTGCTTTCCCTAATCTGAAAGGGAGTGCTTTTTCATAGCATTAGCTTTATAATGAGCGTTTTCAGGCAAATTTCAAAGGGTGCATGGTTCACATACTTTAAACTAAATTCACTCATAATTTAGCATCTGACAAAAGCTAATGCTTAATTGTCTCTAAAGAGGCTATAGAAGGAAAACATTTTCCTTATTCACAAACATAGAGCTAAACAGCGGGAATCCCTCCCATTCACACCCCTCCCTAATTTTCCTAAGGACAATGGCTCTACAGAGAACAGGGCATGGAGGAAATGGAAGCCCAGGCACCAGGGTCACCAGGATGGATGTAAGTCACCAGCTGTGCCTTTGACTGACTGCTACACTGCACTCAGACACCTGGGCAATAGCATTGTGAGCATAGAGGCTGGAAAGGATGGAGGCTTGTCCTCTGTTCTAACATGGGGTGCCTAACAGTTTATCATTGACAGAGATCTTGTGCTAGGTTGTTTCAGTTTATCTCATCACTTCCTAAGTCATGGAGAGCCGGCTGTCAAGATCTCAGAAGTAATAGTAACCATCAGGAGACAGAGAGTGAGAAAAGCCAGAGGCTTGCCATGGTAGGTATTTGCTGTACTAATTTCCAATTGCCTTTAAATTACATCATGCAACTCTCCTTTCTGTCTGTGAAGCAATCCTTCTAGATTGAAAAAAGTAGAGGAGTTTGCACATCTAGAACTAAACCTGTTTTATCTACCACCTATCTTAATTTTTATGATCCTTATTAGTATTAGCACATCTTTCCTAAATGTCACATTCAGAAACCCCTGAAAAAATGTCAATTTGTTGTTTCTATTTATTTCTTTTTCTTGTGTATCTCTCAATTAGTAGAGTGCTCTAGGTGAAAATCTTCAGACACTCAATAAAATGTATTCTAAAATTTTCTTTATGTGTTTTCAGCACAGATGCCCTTTGCAGTATAGCTTGTTAGAGTAAAGGTATATTTTTGCATCTTCACTTTGAGGAAGGTGCTTACAGAAAATGCCATTTGACAACATAGTGTCTAAAGGAGGCATTGCTGTCAATATCACACACACACACACACACACACACACACACACACTCAAACAAACTGTTTTGAACCCACCTAATACTGGAAACCAAACAAACTTGCAGATATATGCAAACAAAGGAGAAAAAAGAAACGAAAATTCCTGCCCTGGTAAAGCTTTTAAAATCTGTAGTAATTTTCATAATTGTGACACTTGGCACAGTTTGATAGTATCTTCTATTGATTCTCAGATTTTAAGACAATAATCATTACGTTATTATCTGCAGCCTAAGCAGTGCAGCGTAACCTCCTAATTAGGATAAAAAATAGATCCAGGAGCAGCCCCAGCAAGTCACAACAAGTCAATATTTTTAATAAGGATTAATTTAAAAAAATCTCTACAAGGTTGTATTAGAGGCAGTTCTGGCATGTCTATTGATTAACAGTTGGCATTACATCTCATAAAGGGCTCATTATGTAAAGCATCAATCTAAGCGCCATGTTTCCCCCCTCTTAAATACTATTGATTTGTTTTGATGTGTTTTTTTAAGCACAGTTTGGAAGCCGAGAAGATTAAGACCTGAGCCCTGAGAAGGCATTGTCCATCATGTTGAGGTGCAATGGGGAGAGAAAGAGATCAGAGGGCCAACGTCTGCAGTGTCTCCCTTTCCTGGCACAGGGAACATGCTCATCTGCCCTCAGCTGAACAGGTTCCTAATGGGCATCACCAGATCGGGGCAGAGTGTTGACTCCAGCTAAGTTCCTTTGAGCAAGGAGGCAGGCTGTGTTCTAGTCCTGCAATCATTTTGTGGGTCCTTTGCTCTGCTTGCTTTTTTCATGTACATATAAATTATACGTATGTGTGTACATACAGTATAACACATGCATATATTATATATGTGTTTATATGCAAATAAACATCAAGGACTGTGGAAAGCATCTTCATTGCCATTCTGTGCACCACAGAGGAGAGGCAGGATCTGCAGGAAGACTTCACAGCAAGGCCACAGGTGCCCGCAGCTCATGAATATGCAGCTCTGACATTTGAAACTCTTCCACAGATTTCACAGCCCCTTTCTTCATTGACACCAATTCCCTTCCAATCACAAGGGTTTTCAAATAAACACGGTTGGTTTCAAGCTGCCTGCCACCAATACTTCCTGAAGTAATCACAGTCTACACTTCTTGAAGGAATGCAGATGGATCCCCCTTAATTGTATTTTAAATAAATAAATAAATACCCCTCATAAAACAAGAATAAAACGTGAGCAGCCTGTGTGGTAAATGCTAGGTGGCACTGCTGTGCAAGAGAAGCTCTAGAGGATTCAAGAAGAATCAGTGACGCGGGCCACCTCCCTTAATGCACTAGCAGACGGTGCTATTATGAGTAAAATACTAGGGAAATCTCAGTCCTTTCTTAGAAGTGCATTAAGAAGTCATGACAAAGCCTTGCCACTGGAAGGTTAGCAGTTTTTAAAAAGAATTTGAAAATTGAGTACATCTAAATATGTACGCTAAGTGTATTTAAATGATCAAACTAAATAATAGCAATAATTTACTACAGAATGCATTCTTGAGAGAAAACGAAATGCATTCTTGACATAAAACACACTGTATTTTCTACTATCTTTGACGTTGTGCGTATCCAGTTTTAGGAAACACTATCAGAAAAATTTTCATCAATCAACAAAGCTAGTAATACCTGCTTAGGCACAGAGGGAGAAACAGATGCATCCCCATGATCCTCAGGCCCTAAATGAAGAAACTAATGAAGAAAACAAGTGCTGGGCTTCCAAGATGACATGCAACAGTGGGGACAGATGACACACCGCACCGGGACAAGCCTTCAGTGGGGAATGAAAAACTATTAAACACCACTGTTCCCTTTTCTCCTGGTGAAACATCTACCTTATGCACCTATAGATGAAACTGGAAATCCATTCAAGGACTGTAGGTCTGAAATGAGTCGTCTTTTGCAGAGTGAAAGGAATGGGAGCAACACCTACCAGGCTGACTTCAATTTGGAATGAAAACTTTCCACTACAAATGCCTTTGCTTTCATTGTGGCTCTCTTCTTTAGCTAGTTTCCTAAAATCTACCCCATCCCTACTAAGCAAAGGAACACTGCTCCTACCTCCTACCACTTTCTGACAGCTAATAAGAACAAGTGTCCTCTTCAGGTAGTCAAATCATGTTGTAAAATTAGAATATGGTAATGGTTACATTGGACTTTAGATATACACTAATGGTCACTGAGTTGTATACTTAAACAGATGAACTTTATGATCCATTATTTTTATGTTACTGAAGCTGATAAAGAGGAGGTCGAAGAAAATTATTGTGGTTATGATCCATACCATAAAACTCAGTTCAATATTAAAAAGGAAGAAAGTATTGATATAAGAGGAAGAAATTACTATACAGAAACTTTTTGACTCATTGTATACACTTTCATTGTGGTAATTTATGTTTAGGCCCTTCAACAGTGGGTTTCACAATCTTCGGAAGGTGCTTGAGATACTGGAAAATATTTTTTATCTTCCATTCTTAATTTTAAGAAATGGACTCCATCTCCCATGGTGGCTTTCTGTGTTGAGATTACTCTAGAACTTAAGAAATGCTTCTAAACCTTCTCAGACTCTTCAACCAATACTTCTCCATCTCACCAAGGCACAGACTTGATGGCATTGCTACATAGAAATAGCTCGTCATTTTCAGTTGAACAATATAAATTATTTTCAACTGAAAAAGCCACCCTTACTCACTTGTATTCAATTTATGGAGCCTGGAGTGCTTTTGAGATGTAGGTAGAAGAGATAATGCCATGTTCTCAATCTTGGTTGCATGTTAGTCACAGAATGTACCTTAAAAACCTACAGAGCCTCCTATTTCCAGCAGTTCTGAACCACTAATAATTTGTAAACAACTTCTCAAGTAAATCCACTCACAACAAGGTTTTCAGCTATTAAGAAAACCATAACAACAAAGGGTGATCGCCCACTCCAAGGGATGCTGTAGGAGCTATTTGAAGTATGTCTTGAAATGGGTATGAAAATAGAAGATGTTTTCAGAGAAGGTAGCATCTCTTTGTCCTACCTTCTTCTGTGAGGTGGGGCACTCCTTGGGAGAACCATATGAATAACCCAGGAAAGAAATAGAAAAATAAACACATTCTGAGTGGAGGTTAGGAAATAAATTTGAAGACTAGTAGATTAGTAAGCAAAGGGAATATAGCTCAGAACTAAGAAGGAAATAAGAATGATGGTTATACCAGAGAGTTGTCTCTAGCCTAGAATCTATACTGTAAGCTAAGGCAAAAGTCAGATCTTGAAGCCTCTGTCTTATTTCCCCACAGTCTTCTGCCCTGTATTCAATGTCAATGTCCTTCTCCAGTCCACAATCCAGGTGCCTCAATGCTACTGAAATCAAAATGCCAACTCTGTATGCTTTTCTTCTACTCTTAGAAAAATTAAAGTATGATGGGGGAAGTCCTTCTGTGTATATGTTTGTCTGATTGGTATAAATTAAGCACTGCTGGCCAAAAGGGAAGCAAGATGGGTGGGACTAGGAATGGAGGAGGATTCTGAGAAACTGAGAAACAATCAATCATAATGTAGGACATGGGAGAACTAAGAGGTCCGGACCCTTTCTCTGGTAAGAGAAGACTATGTGGAAATACTCAGATTAGCAGTTAAGGGCTAATAATTAAGTCAGAGATAGCCCATAAGAAACCAAGCAAACGGCCAATAGCTTCATAATTAATATAGTGTTTTATGTGTTATTTGGGGGCTGAGACAGCTGTAGGACCCAGGAGGCTGGTGGGAAGAGTACACATTACAAAGGTAGTTGGAGAATATTGGTTATATTCAAACAGAATTCTGTGTCACAAACATCATTTATAGATAATGAAGAAAGTCAAGAAAGTCGGTCAAGGAAAGGAAGATCATTGTAATGTAAATGACTAGATTTATGAAAAGTGGAAGTTTGGAATTACAATGTTTATTAGACCATGAAGGGGCTAATGTGTTTCTGTATTGTATAGCTAAGAACTCAACATTCTCTCTCTCTCTCTCTCTCTCTCTCTCTCTCTCTCTCTCTCTCTCTCTCTCTCTCTCTGTGTGTGTGTGTGTGTGTGTGTGTGTCTCACACATACACTCTGTGTGTCAAATTATAAATAGATCCCTCCAATGTTATTCCATAAGTGGATGGCATCACATAAAACATTCTGCTGTTTAGTTTTCAGGAACTTGGTGAGATGATTGATATATCTTTCTTGCACAAATAAAGCCTGTCTGGTGGTCAGAGAATGGAGCTTTCCACTGCTAACCACAGAGGTCTGGAGGTCTGCACAGGCAGTGATATAGCTGGGCATAAACAGGATATAAGCAGGGTGAAACAGAAAATAGCTCTCTTCTCTCTGAGATGCTTAGGAGGTAAGGTGTGCTGTGTCTTGCTCCTTCTCTCTGATCTCTCAGCATTTCCCTCTATATATGACTCTGGCTTTTTATTATCTAGACCATTTAAGAACTCCTTTTACAAATTGAGGTAGGAATATTGACACCACGAGTGTAGGTAGATATTACAAATAAGTTCTGCCCAAATCCCAGAGTTAAATTTTTAAACATTTTGTGGACGTCATTGCCTCAAGGCCTCACATTTGCCTAAGCCTAAGATATAACAACTGTAGGAATTATAATGTGGAATCTCCTGGGACTACCATATATAATTTTGCTCCAGAGTTCATCAAAATTACAGCCCTAAATGCTTTTACTCTGATTGTTTCACTAAAGTAGGGGTTATCTATAATTCTGATTCTGTCTAAATAATCTTTCAAAAATTTCCTATGGTGGTCAAATTGGTACAAAATTAACCACAAGCTGTGCAGTAGTGCACAAAATCTAGTTCATAGCCATAATACACAGTTTCTTCCTCTTTTTCAAAACTTCTACAAACCCAGGCAAATTTCTCCTTGGGATTATACATCTGCTGCTATGAGCAGAATATTTGTATTCTATTTCTATTTTTAATTTTCTCTAGGTTGTTTCTAATATTTCGTAAAGACCCAATCCTAATTGGATAATAAAGAGAACAATTAGATGTTCTTTGTAAACTGTCTTCTCATGTAATTTCCCTTAAAAAGTGAGGGAGGGGGAAGGTTCACATGTGTGAGGGTGACCATAGAATCAGAAAGGGTGTTCAAGCTCATGTAACTAGTGTGACAGATGCTTTTTAAAACAACCCCGTTGTGTTACTGAACACAGATCACTCCTAGTACGGTACACATCTCTCTGGCAAGTATAAGGAGCCCTCCTATAAAATGAGTGATGGCATTGCCATTCACTACTTACTTAACGCTTATGTGTCACCATAAACGGATGTGTTGAAGTCCAATAACCCAATGCTATGGAATTAGAGGTGGAGCCTCTGGAAGATGATGAGTTCAGGAGAGCAGGAATTCATGAATAGGATTGGTGTCCTCATAAAGTTGAGCCAAGTGAGCTTACGTTGTTCATTTCATGAGAGGAGAGCAAGAAGATAGTTATCTATGTTTAAAAAGACAATAGTTTTAGATATTTCGGCTGGCCAAACTACATGAGATGGCTATCTACTTCCTTATAAGACACCACTCTATGATATTCTGTTACAGCAGTCTAGTTAAGATAACACGTAGTGGTTACTCTGGTGGCGCATGCACAAAACACATAACTACATGAGCATTACAGTGAGACAACCTCAGCTCACATTATTTGAAAGTTAAAAACCAATTTAAAGACACAAAAACTACCCTAAATTTTTCAAAATAAACTAGATTTGCTGGTATTAAAGTCTGCAATTCATCTGCTCCATGAGCTCTGAGATCGCAAATCTCAGCTTTGTGAGCAATGTGGGGGATCAAATTATCAAAAATTATATATAATAACCAGACTACATATCTATCTATATAACTTTAAGTGCATAAAATATGAAACAGTACTCTGAAAATAATCTGTGACTTGCTATATTTGTGTTTTCATGAGCTTTACTATGTATACACAGGATAAGAAACGATTTGAGGAGCAACACAAAGCTTTAGAAAACTGTAGTGTGTGTGTGACTTATGGGGTTCAAGGAAATATGAAATGAATTTTCAAACTCTTTGAATTTCCAAGATCAAAACCCTTTAAATTAGAGGTGTTTGCTTATTTTTAAAAAATGAAACAGGCTTAGTTTGTCCTGTTACAATTACCTTCATGTAAACCAAATATAGTACAAATATATTTCATCATCAGGGGAATGGTTCAATAAGCCAAGATATATGCACAAGCCAGAGGTCACTTCCCACTTTATACCTTACCAGTCTTAAAAAGCTCTACAGGGACAGCATTCAGCATTGTATTTGAAAGATTCATGCCACACCTCATTTTAATCATGGACACAATAAACCCCATCTCTTCAAAGTCATTTAGCTGGGAATTTTCGAGAATACATCAAGTAGATTTTCTATGGGCCCATCTGTGCCGCACATTTATTTTCTGTGACTGTTTTGCTGAGTACAATGAAAACCTTGACTACTAATGAATGGGGATCCAGAGCAAGGCAGTGCTGTGGCTGCGTTGCTGCTGTTGGTTCTGCTGCTGCCGCCGCCTCCGCCGCCGCCGCCGCCACTGCTGTTGCTGTTCTTGCTAGTGAGAAAAGAGCCCCTTTTGCCTGGCACTGCAGACTGAGGTCTGTTGATCTGTGGAAGATTTCCAAGGGAAGCCTGTTCATTGATCTGCCTCTCCTTGCTCTCATCTGCTCCACTTGAAGAAGAATCCCCAATATGGTATTCCTGGCTAAGAGGGCAAAATCTAAAAGCAATCCTCTCAGCTATACTCAGGACAACACAGTTGCAAGGGGACACAAATGTTGAAGGTGCTAGAAAAGTGTGTGTGTGTAATGGAAACACAGATATTTAGAAGTGAAGAATCTGAGATGTGGAGATATAGCTCATATAACCTCCAGTCTTATCACGTATAAAATGGGATTGATATTAAAAATGACCTTACTGAGTTTTTGCGAAGATAAATAAGATGAAGATTGACAGTTCTTAGGAATCGGATGGAAAATGATGAACACGTGATCTCTCAATGCACATGATGTCCTTGTACATGATTAGCTCCAGTTACTATTATCAAGAAGAGGAGCTCTAACTTTAATGTCACATGATCAGCAATGGATATAAGGGCTAATAATCAATTATTTCCTTAAGAGGAATTACCACTGTCCTTTGAAGCTATGATCTTTGTGAGTAAAGACTAATTGTTAATTTAGCACTGGTTCCAAAATGCTTTTCAGGTTCTCTCTTTGGTGAGAATGTGAGGGGAACCTATTCCATAGCAAAGTTTTGTTCCTCAGAGCATTGCAAATGATAAATGTATCCTTAAGGGAATCCATACTACACTATAGGCTACTGCAACTGCTATGGACAAATGCAATATAAATGATGATTTTTGAGTCCAAGTGGATATTTCAATGATAGATGATGATCAAATCAACTCTTATTTTTCAAGGAATCTCCTCAGAGCCTGTTCAATGAAGAGTTTACAGACTATGAAATACATTCCACTCAATGGATGCAATTGTTATTCTTTTAATGTTGCAAGATTGTTCTTGGTTGATGTTAGTTAGACACAACAATATTTCCTCTCCCTCCCGTGTGTGTGTGTGTGCATGTGTGTGTATTTTGAAGGACCTAGAAAATCAGCTTAATGAATGTCAAATTTTCAGATGTCTACTGTACTGAAATGAAAAGATCAAGTGACCAAAAAAGTGTTCAAACAACAAAATCTTCCAGTGCTCACAAGATCTCAGTCTTCACCCTCCCCAGTCTCTCTCATAGGTAAAGTTGCTGCAGACAATTGCACACTCATTACTTACTGTATTCTACACTATTTTATCCCTGTTTTCTTTTCTGAGATTATTAATGGTGGAGAGTTGTAATATAGTTTTGTTTATGTCATTGTCGCTTTTGGTCTTAGCACGGAACCTGTTTCATGATAAGTATTCAAGTGCCGGCTGCACAACTAAGTGTGAGCTATTATTCTGCTCAAACTTCATAGAACATTATACACAGAGGCAGGCATTTAAAAAGGCAATAAAAATGCAAACCGATTTGGCAGCTCAAGAATGAGTATTAATTTGGGAAAAGAGAAATTTCTTCTTAGGTAGGACAAGTTTTCTCATATTTAGAGCTTAGTTATTCAATATGATTGCTTTTTTCATGCATTCACTCATTCATTTCACCAAATATGAAAAAAAGGCATAGCATAGTGGCTAAAAATGAGCAGTGTTATTGAATCTGTCTCTTCCAGTCCTGTGTTAATGAGAATCATCTGCGTGATCCAGGATATCTTCCATACCAAAGTCTCAATTTCCCAACACAGAAACAAAAGAAATCACAGTAATAGAAGTATCTTCTTTATGGTGATGTCATTATGTAGATTAAATGCAATAACCAGTGCTGAACATTGGCAGAATTAGCTATCAATTTGATTTATCTATTTTTAAGTTGAGATCTCTAATCCAAACATATGAAATTTGGAGCAGGGAGAAGACTCAGGAGTCAAGAGTAGTAGCTGACCTTCCAGAGGATGTAGATCCAGTTCCTAGCAGTCACTGGCAGGTTTACAACTTTGTAACTCTAGTTCAAAGATATACAATGCAGTCCTCTGGACTTCACAGGCACCACAAAAACATGTGGTGTACATATATACATGCTGTTAAAACATTTGTACACATAAAAATGAATAAATCTTTCAAAAATATGAAGTTAAAAATGATCTAAAACATGAAAACATCTGTGCACTATCATGATAGCACCAGTGTAAAATTTCATACCTGACCTTAAGTGACAGCTCATAATCTAAACACAAAATTATTAAAAATAATATTCTATAAAATCACCTCCAGGCTACGTGCTCAAAGTTGAGTAAATATGAATGAAGTTCATGTTCATGTGAATCCTATCCCCAAGACATCAAGGAATCTCATCATGTGTGTATATGCGTATGTAACTATAGATATATTTGTAACTATTAAAAATAGGCACAATAGGAAATCTACAGAACTGTTACACATTTTGTGCAATACACCCCTATTTACAGGCTGCAAGTCGTCTCACAGAATATAAAAATTTGAGACCTAGTTTCCTTAAAATTGCTAGAACTTCATTATATTTCAGGTAAGCAAGACACAAAGGAAAAGGTTAAGGGTCTCTTACTAAAAGCCATGTTTATTCCTGGGTTACCGTGAACTGCATGATGGGAGACACGCTCATCTCTAGGGAACATTACTACTTTCTGGCATTACAAAGATCTGACATGTCTTTTTTCTATTGTTTCCTCTAGCAGGCAGGCTATCTCCCTGGACCCTCAGGATGTGTGATTTCAAATTCTGGCACTCCAACAGGATTGGGTAAATCATAAGAGAGGGAAAGGAATCATTTTTCCAATGAACAGTAATTGCATAAGAAAAAATCATTAGCCACATGAATTCGGCAGTCAAAGTTGAGGAAATGCAACATTGAAAAATAACTTAAGATTTGTAGTATCTCTTAACTATATCCAAAATGTGAGGATAGAGTGGCTGCCTGTTATAAGTGAGCAAGAAAACATGGACATGGTTAAGAATAAAGTGAACTGAAGGAGCACATCTTTCACGTGGTCCACACTGACTCTTTTCTACAAGCTGGAAGCGCATATTACTTTTTTCTCTCCCCAGAATCTGAGGCAAAATGCCTGGGTCTCACAGAATGAAAGGACAAAGCAGAATGACTTCTGAATAGGAGACTAGAAATGTACTCTATTACATGTTGTGGTGATGGGGTGTGTTTTTGGATACCAGGAGCAAGAACAGGAACAGATGATCTTGCAACATACAAATTCACATATGGCAAAACACTAAAGCACCCATTAACTTACCTTAATATATGTAACATTCCATCTATTTAAAAAAGAGATACTACCTACAATACAATGAAATAAACAGATTGACAGTCCAATTCCCAAAGTGATATATGCATTCTCTCTGCCTACAGAAGACATTGATTATGTCCATGTGGCTCTAGTGTTCTTCCGTGCATGCCTGAATTATTTATTTCATAGCACTTCTCACTTCTAAGTTAGTAGTTCAAATTTATGAGACCATACAATTGCTCTCTCCCCGTGATGTGGTGCCTCAGAGAGTGTGTTTAACGCCATATTTTGAAAGGCTTAGCCATCTACATTTAGCTTAGAATGGTTAAAAATAGACATTAAGACATGTAAGTTTGCCTTAGACAATCATAACTTTGCACGAAATAAATCTCCACTTGTTGTAATACTGGAACCAAAAGAAAATGTCTAAAAGGAACCATGAATTTATATATAAAACCTTGTTTGTTAGTCTGTGGCTCTCCCTGATCCATTGTCCCTACTCTACTCCCTTTCACTGGAATTCACATTATCTTGAGAAAGCTGGTTACATATAACAGTATTTCCTTCTTAAAGACAATAAAGGGTAAATAAGAGTTCCTCTGTGGCTATTTATGTAATCCCTTGCACATTAGAAGGTACTTTCATGAATGATGTCTCATCTTATTGCAAGGAAAATACAACACAAAGGAGGCAGAAAATTTGCTTGCTTCTTGACAGTATACGAATGCAGCATGTATAGGCTCCATACTCAGTATCCAGGACCACAAAGATAAAACACAAAAGTGAATAGAGTTGATTTAGAGATGTGTCTGTCACAGGAAACACTAATTGCAGCCTCCTCCTATGTCCTAAAGTCCTAACTCCATCTATGGCTGCAAAACAGGTATCTGCGTTTTACTTGCCTCAGCGAAATATTTGACCATGCTTTCATTCAAGCATTTTTGAAGATTGACTGCTTTGTCAATATTTTTAAAAGATTATTTTGTATCTAATAAAATGCAGATTTGTAACTCTCTTTAACTATGACACCACTAGGCTTGTCTTTCCTCAATGTAACAACTGGCAGGAAGATGATCAGGCTGCCCTCATCTACACTCAGTCAGGCTTAGGGATAGCACCTATACACGTCTGAGTTTAGAACTTACAAGATCTGTAACAAACTGAGATCCCTAGTCCACAAAGAAGTTCCACCATTGTCCCATCTCAGATAATTCTAATACATGTTGGAATTTAACAAAACAAATCTGGGAGTGGAGCAAATTGAAAATCATTCAAGCTCATGGTTCTTAATCTGGTATTGCAGGGTTCCCATGGAAACTTAGCAAATATTTCATCATATTCAAATCTAATTATTAAATAAATAGGGTAAATTGCTTTTTTCTTTCGCACAAAGTTTTTGTTTTGTAACACCTTATAATAGCAGCTCTCCTTCACCATTCTCTTTTCTTCTGGAACACAGCTTCTTTCCCTTTTGTTTCTTTTCATTTCAGTGTGATAACAATTTCTGTAAAGTTAGTTGTAGTCATTGCTGGTCAAGCATTTCAAAGGTATAGGGCTTAATGATTTTGCTAGGAAAATACAGGAGAAAATTAGTGGTTGGGGAATAAATATATTTTGCATTAAAATATTTGTAAATCTGAGTTCAATAGAGTAAGTAGTCAAAAGACTGGAAATCACTGAATTTTGCTAATATTTCACTTATAGAAGAGAAGGTTACAAACCAAGAATTGCTTATTTATATTGTATAAACTACTGTTCAATGAATAAAAATTAGAACCAGAATTTTAAGACATTCATCCATGATATGGATCTGGCTAAATTTTTTAAGAGATTTGGGACGTGCTTGGTTTCAAGTATTAGCTAAAACATCATTTCCTTTACTTTGGATCAGACACTGCAACAGATTCTTGGAGTCTCCAATCTAGTATCTCATAGTCCTGGAGGCTTTCCTAGTGAGGATCCTAGGTAGAATACACTGTCATGAAGGCTCCAATAGGAGGGCACAGGGGAGAAAAATGAAAGACCAAAGAATTAGAGGTATTTCTGAAGTTTTGGGCATGATGACAAGTTCATTTAAGCTAAAGAAACTGAAGTGGATGTGAGGTGGGTGGTCTGGGTATGAAGCTTCTGCTTCCAGTATTACTTTCTGGCCTCGTTTCCAATGACATGCTGCATGACAAAGCACCACTGAAGACATATTAGGGATCGCAAGCTTTTGGCCTTAAAATCGGGAGACTTTCCTATGCTGTGATTATACAGAAATTTAATAGAGGAATTTTCTCTTGTATAACAGCGACAGACACAGTCAAAGCAGAGTAATAAATAAAACGAGTGGTGGGAAGTGGAGGACTAGAAAGAATGGCAGGATTGAATGTGTCAGTTTGTCTGAACAATGAGTCACAGGACACAAATAAAACATGATGATCCAAATATGTGATAAGCTTGTACTTAGACTCTTCTTGGAGCTTCAGGAAGAAATTTAGATTTGCTGACACCCCAGTTTTGAGAGAAATTTTAAGGAATCGTGTTTAGTCAATGGAATAGGGCCTTCTCATGTCTTGAACTAAGATTGGTAGTCGTAGTAGAGTCCATTGAGGCTATCTACATATTTCTAACATTTAAAGGGGTTCTTCTAGCCTGATCTGGAATTGTGTGCAATATTTTATGTGGAGTTACTTGTGTTATCTCATCTCTAGTCCATCTTGCCTCTGTATTGTTTTCCACATCTGTCTTCTTGTTGACTTATATTGTTTTATTCCAAAGATATTGTTATACTATGCTTACCTGTTACATTTATAGAGCCACTACAAAACTTAGAAAGCATGTGACATAAGAGGTTTGGGGGTGTGTAAATTATACCTTTCACCTTCCTAATAACCTGTGATTAAATCTTTCCAAAGATTGTTGGAACTAACTGTAACCATGAAGGATCAAGGTTTGTCTTTAATATGGAGATACGAGTTAGAAAGAGAAAATGATGAAACACAATTAGGAGAAGTATTCCCTAAACACTTGACTCTGTGTCAGGTGTTTTGTACTATCATTTATTCATCAAGCCAATGTATTAGGACAAATATATCATCCCCATTCAGAGATTAGAAGACTGAGGTTATTGGATATGAGCGGTATATAGAAAGCCAACAAGTAGATAGTGGAAAAATCAGCATAATCTTTCCCATCACCCCAATCTGATAAGGAATCCCCACTGGGTCATTTGTACCAGTTTCATGAGGTTTGTACCTGAGAATAGTCACCTGGATTCATGTATACACACAAGTGTGGGGGAATGTCCAAGTCTTGAGGTTTTTGAAGAACGAATTTGATAAATAGGACTGCAATCTGAGAAAGGTCAAGTTCTCCCAGGGTGATTGTTCCATTCTCTTTGGTTCAGTGCCCTCCAATAAGGACATTTGTTTCCACTAGTAATGTTGTATTCTATTCTACAACTGAGTTTATGGAATTGGATGCTGAAAATGTGGCTCTTCTGAGTTCTGTAATCAAAATGGACAGCCTAACCAAGATTCCACTGAGGGTGCATGTGCATTTTTAACTGGAAATAGGGAGGCCAGAGTGCACTGATTCTGCTCAAGAAGTCTACACCATCTCCTTTGTAACAACTAGTCCACTGTGACACCATTGGTCCATTTTGTCCTGCTGTGGTTTTTTGATAACATCATTCTTCTCACAGGATTATGTCCTTTCATTCTAAAACTTTGAGATATTGTTTCAATTAATTTCTTTGTGAAGTTATTTGGACATCTAATTGGTGTCACTATTTTCTTTTTTGTCATATAACTTGTTCCACTGCTCTCTTCGTTTTCTCCTAGTTTGTGGCCATTATTCCACATTTTCCCAGATGTAGACAATAGTTATATTTTTTTTCTTTTTAAGGCTTCCTAATAATATATTCATAAATATATTAAATATGAATAAACTATGAATAACCCTTCCAAAGATGACAATATAAAGAGAATGATATGGATTTGATACTGTCCACTCTCTTTTAATTTTTTAATTTAAATTAGAAGCAAGCTTGTTTCACATGTCAATCCCAGTTCCCTCTCCCTCCTCTCTTCCCTTGCCCCACACTGACCCCCATCCCATCCAGTCTTTTCTCACAATAATAATAACTTTTCCTGATTGTCACTGAAAAATGAAATGCTTCCTAGATTTTGTGTTATTACACTTTTATAATAGACCCAGTTTTACTTCCTGTCTCTTTTTGGATGTATTTATTTCATGTTTTATGTATGCATGTTTAAATGTATGCATGTGTACCATATATGTGCCTAGTGCCTGTCAACCTGTGATATTAGAAAAGGATATTGTATTTCCTGGAACAAGAGTTATTGATGGATGTGGGTTCTGGTAACTTAACTCTTGCTTTCTGCCTGACCAACAAGTGCTTTAAGCCACTATAATACTTCCCAACCTTGCTCTGCCTCTTTTGTCTGCTCTCTCTATCTCTCTCTGCCTCTCTCTCTTCTTCCTCATTTCTTATTTTTCTGATTTTCTTCTGTTTTGTTCTCATCTCTGCCTGTCTTCGTACCTCCCCTGGTATATAAAGTTTTCTCTTTTTTTAGGTTACCAGAAATAATTTCTACAAATTTGAAATTTTTGGAAATAATAGGAAGTAGAAAAAACTTAAAAAGGATTCATAATCATGAAGACTAAGAAAGCAACTAGAAATAGTTTCCTTTATTGCTATTATGGTCCTATGACATAGTCTAACCCAGTGAAGAGTCAAACAAAATTAATGAACTCAGGCAGCATCTTTACTCTTTGCTCTCTTACCATGCAAATGACTTTGTTTCCTTTTAACCCTAGTTGGTATGAAAGAAAACTATGAATGTCTACAACAGCTCAAGGAAGAAAACATTTTCTTGATCAAGGAAGATGAGGGAATGCTTCAAGCAAGTGTTTGTCACTAAGAGCATCGGGCAAATTATTCATGTTCCATGGAAGGAAAAATGGAGATTCTTGCAGAGACATTGGAGTGGGAGGCAAAAAGGTGGGTTTGGAGGGGAAGGATGTGCATTTGAACCACACCAAACAGTCACAATTGTCGGAGAACAAAGGGCACGTCAAGTTGGTGCCCTGAGAACTGATAGTTAGACTGTTATTGACTGGTAGGACCATGAGTGCCAATGTATAGAATTTGGGGAAGTAGGATGGATCCCTTTTTATTTCAAGCAGGGGCACAACGTATCTAGACTACACTGTGGAAAAGAGGACAACAATCACTGGTAGTTAAACTGTATGGTAAAAAGAACATGTTGAAGAGTATCTGTGCATATTTGTAGTTTAATATCTCCCTCTATGTAATGTGTGTGGCTTTTGATGAACTATCTATCATCATCATGCTGCAGGCCCTTCTCCTATCGATATGAACAGCAATACTCTTTTCATGGGATTTATCTTAGCTTGGGTTCCATCAATCAGATACTGTAAGGGATTCATGTGTAAGTGTTCTATGAAAGAGATGATCCCATGGGAGACTAGTACAGGTACAGTGGGAGAGAGTGAGGGCAGGTCAAGCCAGAGGATTATCTGAGACATCATCCTCACAGGCTGGCTTCACCATGATCCTTACAGGTGACTCTGGAGTATAAGTTGTTGCTTGTGTACATCCTCATCTGTGGAAGGCAAGATGAAGGCTTTCTGCTTTTGGAATGCACCTTATGTGGCCAGAATAAATTGGGGAGTCACCAACAAGCATATTCCTACCAAGAGGTAGAGTTTGAGAATATGTACAAGTACAAGAGGATATATAATATTGATTATTCCAAATGAAAATTGTTAAATGAGAAGAGATGTGGTTTTACTTCACTGGAAACCTAGACACAAATATGGGACAATTTTAGGATGAGAGATATTATTTAAGTCATTTCACTTACCCTGAAAACAAGGATGGATCATGGAGAAATTAGTCTCCTTACTAAACAAGAGTGGTGATACAGCCTGTGAATGCTTGGACAAGATTAGTGCACTTTAACAAAAGAAAAGGAAAGGAAGGGCAGATTTGACGACCAGTGTAGTAGAGAAACCAGAACATGGGAAAAAGAGATGCTGGAAGACCAGGGGAAGGACACCAAAGAGGACTCAAGAACCCTGAAGAAGGCTCACTGCAGAGAGATGGCAGAAAGCTTCCATAGAGCAGTTGAGGGAGGTTTCTCTGTGGTATTTCTTCTCAGGAAATTCAGAACATCTACAGCTTTAACTCCCATCTTCAGTGTGTGTGTGTGTGTGTGTGTGTGTGTGTGTGTGTGTGTGTGTGTGTATTAGTTATAAGGAGCTTGTCCTGGACAACACCAGGGGCTCTTCTTTGCACTCCCAACAACTACTTGACATGAAGTTTGTTAGATTCAGTTTAGGTTGTAATAGAGACTATATCATGGGGAGAAAATGTTAAACTACTCAAAAGCATGGTCTCCAGGCAGGAAGAAAGAACCCAGATTGTATCAGGCTTACAAACATGGAGACCAAGAGGACACCACATCTGAGCTCAATTACATCAGCCAGCCAATCAGTTCTCTAAAGCACTGGGTATTATTCATAGTAAAAGTTAAAACAAAAAGGAAAATGGAGACTAATCATAAAAAAGCTTAATCATGAAAACAGAGCACACGCATCTCTAAACAAAGAGCCCTAGGAGCCAATCACAAGCTCTAAATGAGAGATATATAGTACAGTCATAAGCAGGCTGCAGCATCAGGAAAAATCTCGAGTTAATCAGAAGGCATTCTTCCCATACAGTAAGCCTGTACCCATTACAATCCACTGTGCTAATGACCATTACTCAAAATGACAACATCGTAACTAAAATCACCATTTGTTCAAGTTAATTTCTTAAAGATCTGTGATTTTCCTCCATTACATTTAATATTTATGAATCCTAACTCACTGGAACTTCTCTATTTTCAGGCTATTACCATTCATTTTCAGGATGGAAAATGAAGGTCATTAGAGCCGGAGTCTTTCTTTTCTTTTTCATTTACCTAGCATCATATCCTTAAAAGGCGATAGAATCCCAATCAAACACTTGGCATATAACAGTTTTACCTTGACTTGAATATTATATTACTGGGAACAAAATTCAGATCCCATTATCTTTGTGTACTACATATAGACATTTCTCATTTTCAACAATAAATATTCCCTAACAAATCTGGCAAGAAAGAGTATCCACTTTGCAGGAAAATCCTAATTTCACTGTGACTACTGTTGTAAGTGAAGAAAAAAAAATACTCAAAGGAAATTGAAAACCACTGGCAAGGAAGAGATGAAGTTGGCAGGCAGGTTAATGGCATGCTAGGTACAATGTTCTGCGCTTTTTCCTCATTCCTTCCCCTTTCCCTAGAATGCCTGGTTTGTTTCAGGTTTCCTCTGGGAAATGAATTCATGGTCTTGGAAGCCAGCATTGCTCTACTTGTACAGGGTACTTATGTTGCATAAATGAAATGGATCTGGATTTCCTCTAGTTTTGTAGTCAAACAAGATTTTTAAAAATTTACAAGCCTTTGCATTCTGAAAGGGAAATGCATGCCCAGTGATAGAAAGTATTTAAAACAAAATTTGTAAATTTACATTACTAGGGTCACAGCTATGCTTAGATCACTCCATGCACTCATTCAAATGCTGTGCCTCACCTTGTTTGGGGTAATAGTGTAACTGATATTTAGTTATGTACATTTCAGAAAAACGGTGATATATAACTGCTCCAAAAGAACCTCCATGTAGTGAATGATTTGTTCTTAAGCTCTGTATCATCTCCTGACTATCTCCCCTTTCCCAAATTTACAGAACAGTTTCTTTACAGAAAAATAAATCCATCATTGCTTTGAAATGCATCTATAGATAGATGGAGAGAAATAATGAGTTCAAGAGAAGTAGAGAAAAGAGAGAGACATGGAAATGGTGGTTGAAACAGCATGAGAGAGGAGGAGGAAAAGAGATGGGAGGGAAGGCAGGAAGCACACATTGAGAAAAGTGAAAAACTAATAAATGAGAAGATGACCTAAATAAGGACTAACGAAAAAGCGAATGGTTTTGCCCTGATTGAACTAATAAGGGATGATCTTGCGTGCTGGGAAAAAAAAAAGAATTGAAAGGATCTCTCACTGAGAGCGAACTCAGCATTACTGTGAAAATAACTATGAGAGACAAAAACCAGACAAACGTAATGTCAGTTTCAGTTACTAATTAAGTAAATGGTTTGCCTCTTCGGAATTAACATAAAAGGAAAATGGACGAGGGAACTTCGTGATCTTTGCCTTCCAGCAGCCCATCATCCTCAGAGGTGGTGAGTGGTGGGGAAAGGGATATGTGCAGCCCATCCCTGCAAAGAAGTCCCTTGATGTTCTTTCAGCTGTCGAGGAGCACATGCTTTTCCTACCCACTGCAGCTAGGAAGGAATGAAATATAAACCTCAACCTGAATATCATTTGCACACCACAATCAGAATAAGGAGAAGGCTACTACTTAGATATGACTGAGGAGAAGAAAAATGAAACAGTCCCATTTAGAGGAGCTTAAGTTGTGGTTTAAGGACTTACATAAGCAATTGGGAAATACATCAAAGGGAAGCAGGAACTCTTTATTTTTGCCTATCAAGCTGACCTGAATTCATGATTGTAGCCATCTTGAGCTGAGTAGTCCTCTTGGTTTGTTTGCTGATGTTCCTAGCTTATTATAAATGAACAAAATCAGCAGAGTAATATATAGGATGTTATATTCAAGAATATGGTTGGCTTCTTTGATATTGTCTTAAGATAGCCCAGATATATTCTGATTTTAATAAAGTCACTTTTGACCTAATAAAACACAGCATATTCCTGCACAGTCATACACACTATGTTGTTTTATGATTCACATTGTAAGCATCCATTTGTCCTTCAGAAACGGCCTTGTATATACAAACCTTGATGTGTTCATCTTCTTTATTTTTTTGGTCTTTTGGAAACTTAAAGCTTCTTTTCAGACCCCGGACTAGATGGAGTTCAACAGGGCAAAGCATATTCCCTTGATGAAAGGATATTCAAAGAGAGAGAAAGGGCAGTGGCTGAAAATTCACCCAGAACAGGAGAAGAATAGCAAGTGAAAAGACAGGGAAGATATGCAGAATGCCAGCTCTAGCAGCAATTTCATCCAGAAAGCTGAAGAAATTCATGTCCATGGAGGCATATGCAGTAACAAACATGGAATTAAAGGCCTTCAAGTGATTCCAGAAGACTGGTGAATCACAGGAACAAGAACAGGGCCTAAGAAGTTGATCACAAGCTGGTCTTCCTCACGGAGATGAGAAAGCTGACTGCAACGAGTCCTAAATCAAATCATCAGATAGCAGGCCGATTAGAGCAGAAACATATTACTCTCCAGCAACTCAAAGTATTCACATATCTTTGTGTTCTTCACAGACCTTTAAGCACACAGCAACTCGATAAATTCTTATTTATGTGATGCCATCAGCAACACTAGTGCTGGGCTAGTCTTTCTTTGTCTATAGGCAGAGGGCTCTGCAAGGCACATGAATGTGATTCCTTTTCACATCACCTAGCCACCTCCTCCCCTGCCCCGCTCTGCTTGCAGTGCTAAGATGAGCTCTGAAGGGTCCTGACAGGTTTACTATACATCTTTTTATTCACAAAGACTTCGAATCTTGAAACTAGTTCTTTGTTTTAAATCAAGCATCTATTGATTAACCGTGAGATGGAGCTGGGCTCACCAGGGGCTGGGGTGGGGTATACATTGTGGAATTAGGACAGTTAAACACTGAAATCGATCCTCCCTTTTTTGCGCTGCTGTTGCTGTAGCAAGCAGTTTCTCTAAGCTATTAATTTTATTATTAGCACACCTGGAGGCATTGCTTCCCTCGGGAAAAAGCAATTCAACTGTGTGTGCTACAAGACCAGTGGTGGATGATCAGTGACACAGCTGGGACAGGCTGGGGTCTGATCCCCTATATTTGAAATTTGAGAGTGGCATTTCTTGCAAAATAAGGACCACAACTAAGGTTAGAGGTAGTCCCTGAATATTCAAGCAAAATTTGGTAGCAAAAATTTTGTTGTCTTGTTTGTCTGCTTTGAGAAGAAATAAATACTTCACCATCATATGGCAGCCTATCAGTTATTCCCCCAGAAAACTACTCACAAAAATCAGGAGGAGAAATCACAGTGTCACACTTACACTAGAGGTTGTAGCCTGGCACAACAAGCTTAACCCCTTTTTCTGTTGTATTATCTATACCAGAATAATTTATCCCGTGAATTACATGAACATGCATGTCCTCTATGAAAACGCAAATGAGAAATTTTACAAGGCAGGATACCTTAGAAGTATCTTGATTCCTGTTCTTCTATTTGCAATTAGATGTGCCAAAGCTACTTGTATGTTGTGTAGTTGACAGAAATTGAGGAGTGGCTCTCCCTTTTAGGAAAGAATAGACTCTGATTGTTCTAAGTCTCTACTAGGTCCCCATCATCTGTTAAAGTTGCCTGCCTGGCCCCTGTACAGTGGAGGCTCTGGCCCCTGTATAGTGAGGGCTACGGTTAGTGGTGGAGCTGAAAATTGGTTTCAATTATGCTGGAATATTATATCACAAATCATTGCCTATCACCACCCCCATGCTCCTTTCAATCTTCTGTTTGTTCCCCACCCCACTGCTTCCTACTATTCTTCCTCTCTCAGTTTTACACACACACACACACACACACACACACACACAGATACTCTTACAAACACAGAGGTATATAGATGCACATATGATTATCTATATTTAGTACTCATATAAGAGACCAGTATGTTTCATTTTATGGACATTTATAAAAGAGAATATGGGATTAAGACCTAGAATCTCTAGATTATAGATATTAAAGTCATTACTGCAAAGTTGTCAAGAAGATGGGGTGGAGGCTGTTTTATGTTCATGTTAAAACATACTTGTTTCTGTTCTCTGTATAGTGATGAATTGGGTTCCATGGAAGGCTGAAACACAACTGACTTACTTTTCTGGTCCATGATGGGAATTTCTGTACTGGCCAGTTGAAGATGGCTCTGAGCCCTTAAAATTAAACTTCTCCCCTTTCAAAGTCTAACCCATATTGTTTTAATGAATGTTGATTGGATGAACACTACCTGCTAGGCTCTGTTACAGGAATGAGTAGCAAAGACTAGAATAGCTTTCTCACCACCAAAATCAGTGCAGCACCCCTAAGGTGTCGGCGAGCCAAGCTGGAAGAGGCACAGCCTTTAGATTGAGACAGATGTATTTTTAAGGCTCTATTTGGACGTTTTCTATCTGTGTGTTTCTGCCAGGTCCCTTCATCTTTCTTAGTTGACATACCTTGGCTCTTCTAAGTTCACTAGTGAAGATGTCCCTAATTATGTCCATATGTCCTACAGCAGTTGAAAACCAACAGCAGCCTTACTCCTCCCTTATAGCAGCCTTATTCCTCACTTAACTCTGGGTAGGATCCAACTGAAAGTGCAGCTAAATTTGACATTTGCAATCCCACAGTCAACTGATTTTCTAGACGTGTGGTATTACACTCTATATACATAGGAGTTGATTGAATTACAAGTTTGCATGGATTAATGAAAATTTTAGAGTCAAGATTTATAGTTTTATAGCTATAAATCATATTGTAGAGCTAGGAAATGAATAACAACTTGGTGTCAGAGGTAAGAAGGGGGAATAAGTCTAGCTGTGGCAGATGCTAAATATTATTGAATTACATTGATAATTACATAAGGTTTCATTGTGCTACTTTATTTGAAATACATTTAAACTTCTCATGGCATACATTTTCACATTACAAAAATTGACATCTAATTACATGTATATATATCAGGGCATGGAAAATCTAAAGAACAATAAATTCATTACTCAATTTAACTTTCTTGTCTTAAGCTTTCTAATATTAGTGTTAAAATGTTAGACCTTTAATCAGATGATAGTTTAAAGAAAAGATACAGTTTATCAATGGATCATAAGACTGATTTTTAACCAGTTTTTTCAGAATATTACAGCAAAGTTTAAAATAAATTGTATCCCCTAAAGTTTGCACTTTTCATGCTACAAATTCAATTTGACTATGATGATCCAGAGCATGCTGTTCACAAAGTCTAAGACATCTTATGCATTACAGAAAATAAATGTTACTTTCTGATTTACATTTACTCCAAGCTTATAGTGTGTGTATAGTATGTGGTCAATAAAAGCTACATCCCTAGTTATCTAACAGCACAGTTCCTTCAGGCTTCTTGGAGGTGACTAAGTACTAATTGGACACATTCATTTAAGCTACTAATGGTTGATAATGGCTTAATATGTCACTCCCCTGAGATAAGACTCCAAAGTCTTCCCTTAAAATGTAAACGTTAGTAGCAGGACATGGCTAATAAATCAACTATGGGAACTGTGATTACAGAGTAATCTTCTGGTAAGAGAACTTTTCCCCATTGAGATCCTGTTATCCACCTTCACACATTCCACCAGCTACCCTGGTGTTTACCCTTGTTGTATTCTTGCTTGAATTACTAAGTATGTATCATAAGTCCTCGGGGCCTTGCTGGTGTTCTCTACAGAACTTAATCTCCTTTGGAAATAAGTCATGGAAGGGGAGCACAGTAGTTAAGTGTATTTAGCATCTAACAGATCTCACTGGGATTTGCTAGTTAATAGATGTATAATTTAAAACAAAAGCCATAAGCTTGGCGTTCCTTTCTGTAAAATGATGATGGGGATAACATCCATACTTTCAGTGTTTTGTGAGGATTAATGAGAAAGTAGAAAATGAGTGCTTATCCCATTTAACATTTTGAGGCATTGACTATTTTTATATCTTGTGTTGCAAATGTCAGTACCTCCTAAGGATAATGATCCTTGCTAAATTGGGTTTGTCCAGGGACCAAAAGTTAGAGTGTATGACCTTCAAGAAATATCCCCTGTCCTAACACCCTGTTCCTCTTGCTTTCATTAATCCCTGACTCAAAACCCAATTTCAGGAGAAGGGGAACAGTTTTCATAAAAATCACAGGTGCCTCCCATGGAAATCTCTTCCAACTGTATAATTCTGTAACTCTGCATGCTACCTTAATAGTCTACAGTTCCAGTAATAAAGATAGGTTAATTTTGCATTAGATGAGCTTTAATGCACATTCAGAAATCAGAAACTAGCATATGTGTTCATTAGTGGAAATCTTGCCTAAAGTGGGATGGGAATCCAGACTTGGAGAAGAAAGAAAACTTTTTCTTTTCTGTGTCATCTTCCATTATTCACAACCAGCTGAATGGGCCAGGAGAAGATTCTGTTTTCTAACACATCCCTGGACCGTGGTGATTTGAGACATTATACAGGAAGTGGTTTTCCCATGATATGGTAATTCTGTGTATGCACTGAGCAATGGCGTGGTGGTAGGAGAAACTTAATGAAAAGGGTGACATCTAGCCCGAACTTCCCATTTGCTGTAACAACAGCAATACATCCATTGAAGAAATACTTGTCTTATCCAGAGATGCCATGGGAAGAATTTGGGCTTGAAATTAGATGGACCTCTTGTTGAATTGAGATCCAGTTTTGCCTGTCATTGTGGGTAAAGTGCTTCAAGCTTGGACTCTAGGTTTCCTTACCCAAAAAATAAAAGTAATGATTGCTATGACAATGGCAAGTCTCTGTGAAGCTCCAAGCCTATCACACAAGCTCTAGGTCAACTTATAACTGTGAAGCTCCTTGAATACTTCGAATATAGTAAGCACTCAGTTGGTGGTAATTGTTACTGTTACCACCAGCAAGGTAATTGCCACAACTGTCATCCAAAGCTGACAACAGGAATAAGAAATATTTTAGTGGACCCTGTATTCAACACCACCTCAGAACAAAACAGTTCCAGGCTCGACTGGCAGCATGAACCTCACTCAAACCTACTCCTATGGATCAATACACATACTCTGGTTAAAGGGAATTCTACATGAAAATATATAAGTGATCCTGTATGTTGACGGGAAAGTGCCCCTGCCCAGTTCCCATCTTATATATACAATGTTGCAGAGAGACTTCCTAGGCTTTACACACAGGAAAGAATTCTCAGGCTCCACTTAGAACAAGCTGAAACACTTTTTTTTGAAAAGTGATCTTTTGCCTAAGTTTCCAGGGGAATCCCAGTCACACTTCCACTTAACAGTCTCAGGAATTGCACACCTACAGTGATTTCCCAGGAGCACAGCCTGATAACATACCCCAAGGTGTCAGGAACAAATGTGTATAATGATGCCTGTCTCCCTGACCACACATTCAGCTCACCGGTTTTTAATGGATTTAAAACAAACAGGAACTGGCACTAAAATGTTGCCTTTTGTGAATAAGATATATTAGCTGTTTCCCACATCGACTCCTCTCAACCCTTCTTATATCAGCAAGCTCTCCCCATTAACAAGAAAGTGTTTAGTGTGTGTTTCTATGCTGTGGGGGCAACACAGATTCAAATGCAGATATGTTCCATCAGTGATATCAAACTCTTGCCCAGAAGGCTAAACAAGACCTACACAAACTGTTGATTTATTTGCTGCCTTCTTCTCAAATCCATGCAGATATTTATGTCCTATAATAAATTCTCTTTCTTCCCTCAGCCTCTCATATTGTTAGGTCCAGAAAGCATCATCTTTCACCACTTTATGAATGACTCTTCATATTTATATACCCCTGAGAAGCAGCGTCTCCCTCTTCTCTATTCCATCTCAACAAAGGGTGGGGATTCCAGCCACACTGAATGTAGCTAAAGCCAACAGAAGAGAACAGAGTTCCATCTTAATTTCCCTAGGTTAGTTGAAGAAGATCCAGTATCTTCTCTGCAGTAGGCTTCCAGCCACCAGGATAATTGCTTTCTCTTTCCTCATGTGTTGTCTAATAGGCTATGAGAAATTGGGAATTCTCTTATCCTATCTAGATCTTCCTTGCTTCACAGATAAAGAAAATGGAGATTTGAGAGTAGGAAAAAAATGTCCGTGCATAATTTACCAACACCAAACTCTCCCCGGCATTAAGGTGACTAAGCTGATTAGATCTTGGTGCTGTGTTGCAAATCAGAGAGAAGTTCCAAGATGAGTAGTGGCCTGAGCTAGGATGAAAGGAAGGATGCATAATAGTGATGGTCAGTTTGGCTATACCTACAGTAGTCACAAGATATTTATGCATAATATTGTCATCTAATTTCAGGTGTGGAGATTGATAATGAATTTCACCTGAGTATAAGCTTTTCCTTAGGATGATGGTAGTCATGTGGCACAGTTATTAGTGCATCTAGTGGCCTCCTAGGATATAGCAAGGTTGCTTTCCCTGCCCTTGCTACAAGGTCATATAACTTTTATGTGAAAGAATGAAAATTCACATGTAAGTGCAAAAACATTTTTATAAGTTTTGAATCCCATCTAGTTTCTTGATATATTACATACATTCCCTTTAAAATTGCCTATCTGATCCATTGGAAGCTCATTTCAAGTCCTCAAAATACATAGTTAACTGCTGTCATGGTACTTCCTTTAAGTACATTGTAGACTATGTCTTTGCATACTCATCACCCTGTGCAGAAGTGAATGCTAACAATTCTGTCCAGATACTTGCTCATACTCACAGGAAGAGGACTGAATGAGCAGATAGATAGGGAGGAGGAATCTTAGATGCTACTTTAAGTGCATGCAGAATTCCATCACAGCAATTCAGTTCGCATGAAAAAAAGGGGGAGGGGATACTAAGCAAAACATTCTGGGAATGGTCTAAAGTAACATATTAAATTGATCAACCAACCGATGAATCCTATTCAGACAATAATATGTGATTATAATTTTGTGAATCACAGGTATACATACTCGATCACACACACACACACACACACACACACATTAACCTTTTAGATTTTTCTTGGTGATAAATTTAATACAGGCAGGAGATTTTGTTTGTCTTTTTAGATATTATGGCTTCGCATTTTCCCTTTCCATTTATCCTTTAAGAATTTATTTTCATAAGTGGTATGAGCATGTAGGTAAATTTCTTCCCCCCCCCAAAGGATAAACGAGTTACCCCAGCACTGTTTATTCATGGACCGCCTTGCTTTGACAGCAAAAGAAACAATAGTTTATAAGGAAAATATTTATCAGTTAGACAACGAGTATAAAAGTAATACAAGCATGTTTATGTAATAAATGCAATAATACAAACAAATCAAAGAATACAGCAGCAGATATTTTAAGAGAGGTAAGTTAATAAAAAATAAATATTTAAGCTTCCTACAGAAACACACAAAAAATACAGTTGTCCACTAGAGTAATTAGCAGTTCTCCAGAAATGAATGTCTTCAGAATGACATGATCTAGTGGAACAAGCCCTCTCAAATAATGCTGCTGAGAGCATAAAAATGGACAGGAAAGGAAAACGTAGTGTATCTTAAAAATATTTATAGCTTTTTGACCTAGAAATTGTATTATAGTTCCCTTGTTCCCTCTTTCCCCGATGTCCTTAGAAAGCTGGAGTAAAATAATAAGAGAAAAAGGAAAAGAAAAATCACCTGGCTAAATCTTCAGAGGACATTTTATAGGGCACCAGGAATATATACCCCACAAGATAGTTAAGCAAAATACAGATTCCAATTGACTTAATGCTAAAGGCTTTTACAAAGGTACCTCAAACAGACACAAACTTTGAAAGTGCCTGCCTCAAAATCCTATTTTTCCTGCTATAATCAAATATACAAGAGATAGGAGAGCCTTTTAGAGGTGGGAAGGAAACTGCTTTCCTCTAACTAGGCAAGGTAGCCTGCAGAGGAGGGAGAAGACTGTTACTTGGAAGTCCCCTGTACCCCTTGCAATTTGATGTGCTATGTATTTAGATTCTGCCTCAAAATCAAAATAAATGCTGAGAAAGTAGCTCATGGGTAAAATGCTTGCATCGCATGCACAACACTAGAGGCTAATTGTCGGGCATTGCAAAGTGAAATAAAAGGTGACTTTCCATTTTTGAGAGTGCTATGGCATAAGTTAAGAATCCCCAAGATGGAACTCGTATATTAGATTGGTAGCATCATTCCTTTTATGTCTCTCTTACTTCTTACATGCACACGTGTTGGAGACTGTGCTTCTCAGGGTTTGTTTTCTAATGTTCTAAGTGTCTGACTCCATGATCTAGAAGATCACTGTTTAATACAGATAGTCCTGTTTAATTAGTCAAAAGGGGATAAAACAAAGATTTTTCTGCTATACAAATAAAAGACACCCACAGTCAACCAGTTCTGAAGAATTTAGATAAACAGTGAGTTAGTAAACAGTGCCACAGTGAAATTTTCTGAGACCATTGCAAATGTATTTCTTTTAATTTAGACTTTCACCACAATATTATGTTTCAAATTCCAACACAGACAATGTATACTGAGCAAAAAACTAAGTTACTCAAGAAAAGTAATATATCAAGGTAGATTACAGCTTGATTGATTGATTGATTGACTGAGATGGGCTCTTACTAAGTAGCCCAAGGCTGATCTGAAATCACCATGTTCTCTAGATTGGCCCTGAATTTATGGCAATCCTCCTGTCTCAGTGGCCCACATGCTGTTATTATAAACATGGAAACCATGCCATGCGGGGTATTAGTTTTTAACACTAAAAAACATTTTAAAAATGCATATGTTCTCCAACAGATTACTGTTAGTTAAACTTTGGTATTTACATAAAACAGGAATAATATGTAACTACTCATATTAACACATTTTTAATTTTGGAATATGCAAATTATAACATTAACTTTTTAAAATGCTATCACTTCCAAAACAATAAATTATACCCTTAGTTCCATTTCCATGAACTTATAATACTGTGTATGTGTGTGTGTGTGTACATACACACACGTACGCCTGCACACACACACACACACACAGAGAAAGAGAGACAGAGTGATCCTGTGGCTTCTATCTCTAAGTGCTCTGTTTCTCTCATTCTTTTAAGAGCTCTTAGGGTTCAGACACAGTGACTCAACCAAACACTCCCTAAATGTCAGTCTCTGCGTACATGAAGAACATAAAGGCATGCAAATACAAAAAAAGAAGTAAAGTCAGGTGTGGTGGCATATACTTATAATACATTATGCGGGAGGTGGGGGGGAGAGATTAGAGTTCAAGGCCAGAAATTTGATCATTGTGTCATTTACAGTTAATTTGCTACCCCGAAATGAATGAAGCAAACACAGAGTAGCTAAACAAAGGGAAAAAAACCAAATATCATAAGGAACTATGACAACAAGTTCTCACAGTATGGTGAAATAGCATGGACATTTTTGAACATTTTGTTTCTGTCTTCAAAATTTCCAACTGTCTATTATTTCTACAGTTTTTGAAATCAAACACACATAAAGAAGATACCGAGTGGGTGGGAACTGGGCTCTCTGCACCGCCTGAGATGCCTTGTGGCTGTGCTAAAATATTTCCATCAGAAACAATTGTTTCAAGGCACACAGAAAGGGTCACATTCCTTGTCAAAAATTAAAAACCTTGTCAAACCTTTCCTTTGTGGCATAAACAGTTCGTTGTCAAAAGTGAGCTGTTTGCAAAAGCAGCATAAAGAAGGGAAAATAAATGGTCTCTTTCCCTTTTATACAAAGTGAAGGGTTTCCTACAATTTTAGCAGTCATTAAGATTTACTAATGAATGCTTGAGATGGAGTCTAAAAAAGGAAATATAAAGTTAAGTGGCTCATTTGGTGTTTTGAGAGGTAAAATATTAAGAGGAAAAGAGAGCTCCAGCCTATCCATCAAAAACCACATAGAAGTGGAAAAGTTAGCCAGCCCTATCCAGTCATATTCCTGCTATAGGGCTACCCCAGCCTGGTCTACCTGCTAATAGGTGAGAGGCTATTTCCCTCTCCATAACAGTATAATAACAGAGCTGATTGAGGACTGCCTGCCAATTATCCTGAATTATGTGTCATATAACAGGTTTGTGATCTGGGCTATAGTGCACTAGGGACCCAGCAGAGACCACCATGTTGATTTGACAAGGATCTTAGAGCTGGGATGCATAAATTAACGCGACAGAACAATTCTTAAGTGAAGACTAAAGCCAAGCTGCCAGAGATGGAAGATTAGTGACTAATCAGGCCTAACACCTGGTTTCCATAACACCCTAATAACAACTCCTCATGCTGCTGTAACAAAACACAACAGTCTCTGCCATGGGAGAAAGGTGAACCAGCCTCACAGTTTAGGCTCTGGGCATTTCATTCACCACAGGATGCCTCTCACCTGCTCAAGGAAAATTAGAACAGTACTATGTAATGGTATCCAGGGTAGAGATGGTGGTGAATTCAAAACAACTGGCTTCCCAGGAGAACAGACTGAATGAGAAATCTGAGGCTGATAAGCTCAGTTCAACTTACAACTGCTGGAAAGAGAAGGAGGAAGAAGGGAAGAACAGAGGATTCAAGAGACCCAAATTAGGAGTCCCTTAACACCATGAACACATTACTGTTTTGACCTTAATCTTAGAGCAAACAAAGCCAAATACTTTCTGTGATCCACACACCCCAGAAGCTTGGTTCATGTACAGGGATTATTTTTTCATGATTTTTATGAATCCAAGACACAAGGCAGCCAAAGGTCTAACAAAACATTAGCTAATATCTTAAATTATTTGACATTACTATATCTGACTACAGACAGCAGGCAATGCTCTTTTGGCCACTGTCCTGGCAGTCAGAGGAAGTAACCCTTTGGGGATCCATTCTGTATGCTATAGTGGACCATCTCCTTAGCCAGCACTTACAGAAGGCATGTCACTCATTATAGTCTGTTCTGTTAAACCAGGAAGCCTATACATTGTTAAGGGTTGATTCTCATTGGTCCTGTAGACATGTGGTGAAGTAGGACACTGACAACTCCAGAATAGAGACCTAAAACCATCACAGAGATCCCCTCAGGACTGCTTCCACACAAAGCAGCAACTGAACTGACCTATGCATCTGGCAATGAGAAAACTAGTGTAATAGCAACTAAGAGTTTGACGACCTTATTCAGGTAACCACCAAACCTACCCACATCTCCACCACCCTACCCCACCAGCACAGCTGGGATTTGGTATCAGAATGCTTGTGCTAGGGTCTCCTGAAAACTTTCAGACCTGATTTGTCGCACTAGAATGCAGCTGTCACTCATCCTTTGAAAACCCATGCTTTTGTCACACAGGTTTGTCCGACTTTGCAGTTTTCTAATTACAGTGGTGGTTTCTAGTCCCCAGAACGGACTTTCTCCTCACATGCCCTTGAATTCTGTAACTCTGACTCTATCCAGTCAGGGTGGTTCATCAATTTGGGTTTCATGATTCTTTTTCACACCTGTGATTGATTTCCTCACGTAGGACACATCACTGTGCCCCACATTCAGCTCATCAGCTGCTGAAGACCCCATGCTTTCTGCAGGGACTGACAGAGAAGCCAACTATCGATTGTCCCAGGGGCTGGTTCCATATTTGGTCTCCCAAAGGGAAACCTGCTAAACTCCTCTAGGCATGCTTTTATACCGACCCATTTTCACAGCTTCATTTGTTCCCACACCTGCCTTTTCCTTTGCCTCAGAAGCCTCATCCGAGGGGAGATGGAGAAGAGTAGGCACGTTTGAATACATTATACTTTTAAAGCCTTCCCTTTACCCCCTTTTCAGTTTTTCTACCCCAAATCTAATTTAAGCCAAGGTGCTGAAGATCTGCACTAGCCCTTCAAGTGCAGCATAACCCAGGCTATATGTCCACTTCAGATCTCACTGACATCATCTTTTATTGTTTCATTTTATTTTCTCTCTTGGTTGAAATATTTGAGTATTACTAAATTAGGTAGAGATTCTTCTTCAAAGAGACCCTCTAAGTGATGTTCAGAGGGGACAAAAGTAAATCTTTAAAGGGAATGCTTGAACTTGTAATCATAAAAGCCACACTCTGGGCCATTTGCTGAATGCCACTCTGTTATATGTTTTATCTTCTTACCCCAAATTATGAATGCCCTACAACAGAAAGTAGAGAAAGGCCAGACACCATCAATGTGCTGCTGGAAAAATACCCCTGCCACAACCAAAGAGACTGGCAGATATCCAGAGGAGGTGGTGTGGCTTCAGGGGGGATAGCAGGTAGCAGTTTTGTGTGTACAAAGCTTGGGGAAGGCATAGATGTTAGGATAACAAAACCATTGAATCTGTAGCAAGAGAGGCTTTGTCTCCCACACTGTCAAAGACACACAGCAGGTTCCTAACGGCCATGAAAGGAGGAGGGAAGGCTGTGGTTTGGCTGAAAAACGTGTCATTTTTCTAGGAAATTGTAGCAGACAAACAATCTTCCAGACATGGAACAGTCTTCTAGTTTGCTCCTTGAGTCCGCACTGTTCTCCAAGACACTCTGTTTAAATACTAACCAAACTGGGTGGGAATCTTGTGGAAGGCCTTAAAAACTAAGGCTGCCGTCCCTTGTGGGTCATAGGTGATTAACAAAATCTGGTGGATATAAAGTTCTCACAACAGGAAAGTACAAGTGTCAAAAAGAAAAGGTATGTATTGTGGATATGATTTCAGGTATTTTTGTTCAAGGTAATAACCACTGTATTGTATGTGTAGTGTGTGTGTGTGTGTGTGTGTGTGTGTTGTAATTTGTTATGTAAAATCATTGCATCAACTAGATTCCAGGTAGAGATGGTGGAACAATAATGTGTCAGGTGTATTATAGTGAGCAAAACTAGGACCCACCTGTATTTCCCCTCTCTCCTAAGCTTTGCTGTGTAACACTAAATAAAGGTTATTATTAGAGATGTCTAGGCTTTGGTATGAATCCCAGAGACCAAAATCCTGGGAACTTCAGGGCTTCTGATACCTGAGGATTGGAAAAGATGAACTCCTTAGCTTCAGAAAACAGGTCAATTTCACTCTTCTGTGCCCTTTTGTCCAAGTTGGACACTCAGAATGGATGATGTTCCCTACCACACTAGAGAAAGTTGACTCTCTGCTAAGGCTGCTGGCTCAAATGCCAGTCTATTTCTGAACAACTTCATAAATTTATCTAGACTCCCTCATCATCTATTTGGCATCCCATCGCCCAGTCATATTGCCAAATTAACAACTACAATGATGAAACAAACAGACAAAAACTACACACCACAAAGAAAGCAAAACAAAGTAACAACTGGAAAACAAAGCAAACAAACAACAACAACAAAAAAACTAAAAAAACACCAATGCAGATGGAGTAAAAGAAATAGGTAATTAGTAAAAGGAAATATATTGCCTTACTCAATTTGTGACCCTTAGAAGAAGTCACCAAACATGAGTTCAGTATATTATTCTTACATAAAACTGTTACAATGACAATGGGCCTCATGGAGTAAGTCATGAGATGCCCAGAGAAATGACAACTATTCTATGATCACCAGCACATAACTGCTTCCTACGATATAGAAGTTCCTGCCCCTTCAAGAAAACAAGTACTTAGTTACGAGGTGGTTTAAAGAATCTAGAGCTCAAGCAACAAAAAGGTTTTGAGAGTACAAGGCACAATACATATGTCAATTATTATTTTGGCAGAGTCACATATTTTAAAGTATTCATTTTCATTATTTATTTAATTGTTTCCATATGGAGAGGCTTATATACATGTTAGTATTGGTATCCACAGAGGTATGAAGCATGGCGCTGGAGTTAAGGATGGTTGCGAGCACCCCCCTCCCCAACATAGTACTGGGAACATCACTAGGCTTGGGTCTTCTGCAAGAGAAATACATGCTCTTGAGTCCAGACCATCTTGCCAGATCATACTCTTAATATATTCAAATTGTGTAAAAACTCAAAAGGACTTGATATACATTTCACTTGCTATTACATTAGTCCACTATCAAAAGACATGTTTTAAACTCTGTTTAAAGTGCTAAAGAACTCCACAGAAAATTAATTATCCCAAAGGAATGGGTAATGCAGCTTCTATTCTAAACTAGTGGTGATGGCCCTGAGTACACCATGCAGCTCACAAAAAGCTTTAAGTAGTGATCCTCAAATTTGTTGTGTCAGTCCAAATGGGTGAAGAAGAAAATTCTATGGAATGAGGGAAGGAAAATGTAAAAGCTGCAGATTGTAAGAACTTTTCTCATTCCATTTGCATGGAGAAAATTATTTAACAGTGTGTGTGCTATATTAGTATAGTTACACACATACACAAATAAATTACAAAATACATTTGTTTAGTATTATTGTGCATGCTTAAAATACTATAAAACAATATATATATATACACATATATATATTCTCAACTGTCAGGAGAAATAACTTTTCCCATAGAAGAGTTTAGAAATACAAGATTAGAAAATGGTAAGTGTTGAGTATTGTGTCTTATTTAGTGGGAAATGAAAGTTTGAACTTTCAATCTACCCTCTATTCCTTTCAAATAACCTGAGCCTATCCGAATCTGGCCATGGGCAGGAAATCATTAAAAGTATGCTTAAGAGCTATAAAACAGATTCTAGTTTATGTCAGGGAATACCAACAGCATGAACTCACGAGGAGGCCAGACATGACTTTTCTGGAAATGTTGGTTGTAAAAATCTAGAGTGTGGTCAAGAGGAGAATATATCCCAGAATCTCAGCACACACTTGAGCTGCTACAAACTCAGGGCGAGAACTACGGCACATTAAATGGTTCAACACAGCAATTATCTTTGTCCTTTCAAAGAAACAAAAAAAATAAATGAAATCAAAATGTATTACCATCTCTAAGTATATGCATAACTAGTGAATGATGTTTTCAAATTTATACACTTTAAGCCACAGCATATGGTAAATGCTTCTGGCTGTACCTTTCAAGGGTCAGTTACAGAAAAATATATGTACCTCATTGTTCCAACAGGACCACAAACAGGGACAGGAAATTGTCCACTGTGAGTGACAACATGAATCTAGGATACTACTCTATGCTTTCTGATTGAAATATGTTCTAAGCTAAAAGTTCATTCTTTTGCTCTCTTTAAATAATATTTCAACAACAGAAATTAATATAATTCTATAACACCCAATAATATTTTACTTTGAGTGAATTTTGTGTAGATAGATTGAGTGGTCAAATTGGATAGAAAAAAAACATATCTTCAAATATTAGAATTTTAAACACTTGTGCGCTTCTGGGTGGGAAAAAAGGGAGTGGTGCCATCTTGTTCAGTAAGTCAAAAAGTAAATTATAAAACCACTTTTAGTTTATAAAGATAAATGCATAGCTAACAACTAATTAGCTGTACCCAGTGTAGCAAATTAATTATGTTCATATATTTCCATTTCTGAAATTCATATCTGAAATGTGCCTTAAGCATCTGTAAGTGGTCATTTTTCCGTTTATGGTTCAGGAGGTCTGCACTGCTGATTTTGCAAGTTAGCTTGCTTGGATATGAGCCATTTAAACATGAAATACATGTTAAAGAACAGGAGAACAGAAGGCTGGCAGGAAAACATCCTTAACATAATCTTGTTGATCTGTTCCTTGTTTTCCATAACAGGAAAGAATAAAGAGTATCTTAGGAAAATGAAAAACAAACTTGTATTCATAAACATCAAGAAACCCAAATGTGACAAATTTATTAAATATTTGCTGACTCTTGAACATTGCCTTACTATGGGGTGCCACACACGAATATCAAGTTGTGTCCACATAAATCATCTGTCTAGGAAAACATTGCATGTATCATTTGGTTGACAAAAACCATGTCCAACACCACATTGATGAGGTACTTGCTACACAAATATAATATCTTGCTATAGAAATATTTTCCCCAACAACCCTTGTATGCCAGGAAATAAAGGGAAGATGGCTTTAAAACTGTATCTCAAACAAGAGGTTAAAATTCAGAACCAGCATAAAATTGTGTGAAGTTCAATACATCATTTGAACAGAATCCTTGCCAAATTTGACCTGAACCAGCAGTTGTAATACTGTGTGTGTATGTGAGATACACCCAAGAATGACATAACACATCCTTAAATGAGACCTCTAGCAAGCTCCAAAACTAGTTCTCTGTGCTTAAGTTTATGGGAAGGATGCCACATGCAAGCTGCGCAGTAGCAGCAACTTGTAGTGGCAGAGGTACATTCGGTCAGTGTTCTTCTAGTGTTCGGATGAAACTTTACTGCATTAAGATTGTCTGTAAATATTTAAAATACATTCCCATTCCTGGCTAATGCATACTCACTGAGCTCTCAAAAGCAATTCAGAAATCAAGATAGCATTGCAGTAATTATTATTTTCTTTTCTGGAAGTAATTGCTCCTTAATGTCATGAAGGTAGAGTGGAACCAGGGGCACAGAGAGATGAAATGTTTCATATAGGGGCAACCCATGCATGGGAAGAAATTACTTTACTCACACACCTACCTGTCCTAAATGCCAAGATGATGTTAGGACATACCTGTAATTCTTGCACTCTGGAATCTGAGGTAAGGGGATGGCACATTGTAGACTAGCTTGGGATATGTAAATAGACAATAAATCACCTACAGTACACTCTCACAGCATAACCCCCTACACAGACTGAGCTGTTCTTAGGGGGAAAAGAGCTGCATAAAAGAGAAATCTTTGAGCAGTCATACAGCTACAGCAGAGAAGTCATAAATGTTTAAGGTTACAGACATGCTAATAACCCCCTTCAATCACAGAACAATACATTAGAGATACCGAACTATTACACTGTTACACAAATATAGACACGACTGTGTTGTAATTATTTATAAACAATTAGAAAGAAGTATAAGCATGCTAACTTATGATAAACAATGAAGAAGGAAGGAGGATGGGGAAAAGGAAGACAACTATTTTAGAGAATTGGCAGTGATAACAGACTCTGACTTATATTTCTGCTTATTGAATCATTAAGACACACATGTCAAGGAAAGTCGGGACAAACGGGTAAAGCGTTTTGCATTTATCTCCTCTTGAATGCCCTAAATGGGGGAAAAAGTTTGCAGTATAAAATCAGAAGTTCACAGGGGCCTCAGGAAGCTTGTGCATCAATAAGCCTAATTTATTGAGGGGGAAAGATGCCTATAGCATCTAAATCCCTGTCACTGCTAATCCTCCCCAGAAACCCTGAAATAAAAAGGAATGCAGAAAAAATGGAGTGCAGCTGATAATTTACTTACTAAAAATGTAGTGTTCAAAGCAGCAGCCACAATGCAATAATTATTGGACTTGATTAAACTTAAAAATAAATCTCTCTCTTACTTTTCTCTCATCCCATTAGTATTTACAATGAAAAGGAAAGCCTTTTAAAAAGGTACCTCTTGGCCATTTTCCCCCTTAATTCTGCATTGTAACAAACAAAGGTAAAATCAAAAATCATGCAAGCAGTCAAGTCTGAGCTTTTTTCCATTATCCTTAGAAAGACGGGGGCAATGCCAATTAAAAAAATGTTGCCATGCCACTTTCAGCAAATGCCTTTTTATTATCATTATTTCTTAAACTCCCTGATAATGGAATGTCTTATTAAAAGGAACAGAATCACAAAGTGTAACAGTTTTGAAATCATCGATATTTCTGGAGAACTCCCTGTATTGGTCTCGGTTTAAAAGTCTAAAATCTCCCTCATTTAACAGCATTTGGAAACAAATGACTTTCTGTGTCCATGAGGTCCAAGATGAAATGAACAATTGCTTTCTAAAAGGTATACTAGCAAGTGTTCATAATTAAAGTAACAAAAGTGGGATCACACAATAAGACTTAATTAAGTTCAGATATTTCTCCTTAAAATTTAAGAATGGGCCACATTTTATAATGCATTTGTGCAAGTCTCAGTGTGACTTGTCCCCCTGTTAAGATACTTGATTTTGTTTTAATCATTTATGCTATAAAAAAACAAACCCCACACTATTCCTACAAGAACAAGCTTTTATCCTTTTTATTTTCTTCAAGTTTCCGTTCAAGTTAGAAAGTAAGTCCTATCTGCAGATCTCATTTTGTAAAGGTTGTACTTGCCACAGGCTTAACACAACGGCGGGAGACAGCGTGGAAACGATCGATAAGGTAGTATTACCCTTTGTGATGGTGTGCCTCTGCAGGACACTTGGCTTAACTCTGCCATCTGGCTAACACTCCATCCCTACCCACTGGGAAAGTGCACTAACACACAGTTCTGGACCACGAGCCCCAGCCAGGATAAGAAGCTCCATCCTTCACCTTGTTCCCTGGCTGCAGCCGCAAAGCCTAAGAAAATCTAGATGCACAAAAATAGACTTTCTAAATTGAAAAACAAATGTATAAATACCCCAGCATCCCAGTGTGGAGGCCCTGCCATGCAGACAGGTGTATATACACTCACCAGCACATCTCACTTTGACAGGAGGACCAAACATGCAAGATTTCTTCAACCTCAACTTGTCACCTGTGATTTTTAACAAGCCAATGACTGTAGCTGTGATGAAACACTGCTGTGGCATAATGAGTTCATATTAATCGCCTCCCTCACTTGCCAAGTGGACTTAGGGAATAATATGTTAAATTTCCCTCCAAATTAAATGTTTACGATTTCTCATTTGTCAATGTAAGAGTAAAATCGCAACACAGTGGTTATGAATTGTCGAAGGCTTGAAGATGTGATCGCTCTATTATGAATTAGTGTTAGTGAGAAGGGGGAAAGGCCATTTTGACCTGAAACACCAAGGCTCTGTGTGCTTTATAGTAGGGACAATATGGATCTCTGATTCTCCTTTTTCCCCATAATAAATGAACTGAGAACTTTATTTAATTAAATAGACCTCATTTTGCTATTCAGGTAAATTTAATAAGTAATACAAGTTCCTTTATAGGGATTTATTAGAGTACAACTGATTTAAGTCCCTTTCCTGTCCTTATTATCTCCTAGGCCAAACTTCAAGTCCTTTCTCTGATTAAAATATAGGTAACCACCTGCCCCTGGTCCTCTGTCACATCAAACTCTCACCTCATTGGACTTGAACTTGAGCCTTGACACCCACCATAAGCCTGAGGATAATAGCAAGTCGTTTTCAGTTTAATCTATTGTGCCTTGCAATATCTGACCCCAGCTTTGTCATTATATGACAAATACTGGCAGAGGACCTACTGTGGGATGTATACAGATAAATAAGGAATGATCTGCAGAGAATAGTTACATGTCTCTTCAAGTAAAATAAGCAAGGGACTGAAGCTAGAGGACCTGTCCGTTCAGCCTTCCCATCCTCAAGGTTTGTCTTTAGGACACTGTGATAGACATCAGTATCAGTATCATCAACTATTTTCCTCATTAGTATTCTAATACTTCAGTATTAAAGTGGATACATATTCCCAATGGGGATATACCATGTAAATTACTGTGTATTAAACAAGGACACCATGTCCTAAATATTTTTAAGCTTTTAGGTTAAAATATGGGTGGAAAGAAAAGACCTTCTTGCTTTATCTTGTAGGAAAAAAATAGTTCTCTTTTCTCCCAACTTCCCTTGACTGAACAACACCTGACTCTTACTTTCGAACTAGGAACATAATTAACGTGATTAACTGATGAAGCAACTAGTATAGGTCAACGCCCTCAGCAACACTGTGAACTCAGCAAATGTTTGACATTGCAGGTTTTCTTTGCGATGTCCCAGATAAAATTCTTGGGTCAAGGCATATAAAGCATCTAAAAGAAAGAAGGGATAATATTAAAAATTCATTCCCCTGTTCTCCCTGCTAGATCAAACCACAAGGAATGTATACAGGACTATTTCCCCCTTCCCAAGGATTCTATTTTCCCTGTTTATTAAATTGGTAACACTTCATAGATTTTTAAAAAGAATAAAATTACAAAATAGTTATCTGAGATATACTATTCACCACCTTTCAATACTGGTAGTCACATGAATGATACTTGCAAATTCTCTAAATCCTCCCAAGTGACACAAGTAGCACATACTTATGTGCTTCATAAGTTCATGTTACTGAACAATTCAGCTAAGCAGATGAATAAAAACAGCAGAGAAGACTCATGGAATTCTCTCTACCAGGATGACCATTCATTAGGCATGTCACAAAGGGAAAGATGACGTTCGGTCACAAAAGCATGCACCAGAGGGGAGGGGGAAAGTCTCAAAAGAAAACAAACATATTCAGAAGCAATTAGGTTATGTTAGGAGTGCAAGCTGTTAACAAAAATATTATTGATCAATTTGGGAAACTAGGAGAGGACTTACAGAAACGTCCCTAAGAACTGTCTCTGAGATCTTCGGGATTTCCCCATAACTTATGATCTGGAGACATGGTGTGAGAGTTTTGAATTGGGAAAGACCACACACGGGGAGGCAGTATTACTATGATAGCTTGGAGGAAATGAGAGCCTTTTATCGAAATGCTGCAAGAAATAAAAAGCAAATTAGGCAGGATGGAGAAGCATTTGAAAAAAAAAACTTGGAAAATGCAGGGCTTGGCACTCAGGGGTTAAAACTGAAGGATGAGACAAAGAAAACCCAAAAGAATTCACATTATAAACCTGATGCCTGTCTATGGACGTAACATCCTAAATATGCCTTATCTTACCAAATCTGGTGCCTAGAAATACAATAAAATATTGCCCAGAAAGGAGTAATTATGTTGGAGCTGCTCTGTAGCATGATGTGTTAGTACGGATAAAAGATCCAGTCTGCCATGGTGGATCAGAACATTGTAGCAATAGCCAAGATCTCACACAACCACTACAGCATTATTCTCAGCAACCAATACAGGGAAGCAAACTAGGAGTCCTCAAACAAATGACTCCATAAACAAGTAATGATATACACATACAGAGACAATTTGGGCTAAAACAAGGACCTGCCACTTGTGACAAGATACATGAATCTGAAGAATATCATGCTAATTGAAATAACCAGGATAAAAAGAAACACTGTATGATGTATCTTCTATGTGCAATTAAAAATTGTTGAGTAGATAGACTTAAAAATTGGAGGAAAGTGGTTACCATGTACAGTGACAGAAGGCATAGGTCAAAGGTGTAGTGACTATAGTTAATGACACCGTATGCCATATTTAAAATGTGCTTTAAAAATGAGTGCTCTTATCCTGAAAGACAACTGTAGAGAAGGATAAATATGCTAACTGGCTTGTCTATAGTAATCATCACGAGTGTCTCTGTATCAAATCATCTTATTGTATATTTTAAATACAGACACTAAAATTAGATTTAAAAAGAGGACAGCATGGCAGCTATACTTACACTGTCTACAGAATAAAACTGACATGTGTTCATTTTGCTCACCAACTATTGTTCTTCTGTAGGATACAAACCCATTTATTAGGGCTGATTTTCTGTCAAAACAGACACGTGGGGAATAAGGGCACTAGGGAGAACCCCAAAACAAATCCTCCAGATCACAGGAGGTATCTGATTCGTGTGACAGGGAAATGAAATCTTCATGCTTACATAAGCACAGGAGAATAAGCACAAGTTGAAGGTGCATTAATCTCAATCACTGTTTATTTGTGGGTGTTTAGACATATTACATGCAGGGTATGTTTCCATTATTGTTGTTTGAATGGAACACACAGTAGTTTATTGTGAGAAAGCTAAGGAAATCATTTCTTTCAATCGCAGAACTGTGGTAACAAAAATCCTACAAAATTGACTCCCTATTGCCACCTTGAACATTTGATCCCGTCTTTATTTCAAAGGGGTGGGAAAAGAAATAATAAACCAAACTGTTACCTGATGTGCTGTTAAAAGCAGGATTTGTCTGCATTATTGTATATTTTAGGTTAAAAATCACACAGACACCATTAAAAAGATTAAGATGTGTCTGAAAGGAATTTTGGCCAAAGAGTAGTTAACATTCATCACAGCCTTTCAAAACAAAATTGGATTCTACTTTATCTGAAAACTTTCCATAGCAATATTACTTTTTCTTGTATACATAGCCTCACAACTTACCTAGGGCACTATTTATCATTTGGACAACTTAAGCATAACACACACGCACACACACACACACACACACACACACACACACACAATCATCTTGAGACAAATGAGAACCCTCTCTCGGGGAGCTCAAAACTGTATTGAAATGATAAGTAGCACGTCTTTACTCTTCCTTCATTAACTTAGGCAGACAAGTGTGATGTACACATAGCAAAAGCATCAAGGTTCCCACATGCTCCTGGTCATAATAATCATCTTTCCTTCCTCTTGTCCACAAAGTTTGTTCATTTTTACAAAGACATTATAAGCTGTAATGGAAAAAGCAGTGCCCAAAGGAGTCTTCCAATTATCCACACAGGTAGCCTAGCCCATCTGGGACCCCCAACAGGTACAGGTCAGGATTTAAAGATTCAAAATAATTATTGCAGAGGAAGCGCTTGAATGAGCAATTCCTCTTCAGTATTCTGTTCATCAACTGTAGCAAAGTAGAGAAAAAGGGACCATAAAATTGGGGTTTAAAAGGTAGAATTAATACAGGCAGCAAAGGCACGCAGATCCCTGTGTGCTGTTTGGAGTAGGCTCTTTGATGAAGCTTCAGAAAACATCAATAGAATACAAGAAATCTTGTTTGCAGGTACAGTGTGGATGCCTTTTACATGCAGAGATCGGGACACAGAATTTGCTCAGTAGAGCAAACACACAGACACTGGCCTAGATTTTACTGAAAAATCAGTGATAAGTACAAATTAACTCCTTGAGAGATAAAATCATACCAGTCACGGACAGATTTCTTTTACACACATGACATATAAAAATCATAATCAGGAAATAGGCCCCGTTTCTCTTCTAAGACCATCAGAGTCCCACTGAAGATGTTTTCTTCACATTACAGTCCACATCCCCAAATCTAGGTGACAATTTTCGGCAAAACTGTCCTCCATCAAGATTCAGAGTGTACGCATATACGTGGGGAAATTGGCAAAGTGGATGCATGCGGTTTTAGAGGTTCTGGAATTTTTATTTTTCTGTATATTTACTTTATGTGTATGGGTGTTTTGCCAACGTATGTCTGTGCACCAAGTATCTGTAGTGCACATGGAGGCCAGAAGAGGGCGCTGGAACTGAGGTTACATTACAGGAAGTTATGAGCTATCAGGTGGAAACTGAGACTCCAACCTGGGTTCTCTGGACCCGTGTCCTTAAGTGCTGAGCTATGACTTTAGAGTTCCCGAAAGAGAGCTTCTCTCCACTAAGTCTAACACATCATCTATGCCATACATTATAAACATTTCAGATGAGAGGGCACAATGATCTGAAGTATCTTCAGAAAAGAGGTTCTCTTTCAAGTACCTATCTCCTAGCATTGAGCGAGACACCGCACAGCCCAGTACAGTAGAGTGTTCTCATATGCCAGGTCACTGTTCTGCCAAATGCTTCTGCCCACTCATTCATTATTCAGTATGCTGTACATCCCTTCTGCTATTGGCAGAAGACATGTCAGTTTGTAATTAACGTCAGCCAGTGCCAGTGTAGATGATAAAGGGTTAACATTTTCAGGTGGCAGTAATCATGTTTAAAGCCATAAGTCCTAGCGGCACAGTTGAATTCACATTTCCAAGTGACAAGTGAAATAAGACTTGGTAAAGATATCTTGCTGGTTTGCCGTATTCACCACCTTAATCCCATTATCTACCCTTCTGTGCTCCAGTCTGTGTGATAGGAAGCTGACCTCCAGAGCAGATTCCCCCTGTGTCAGGAAATAATACTGTGTTTGGCTAATGAGAGGCAACAGAAAGAGGTCATAAGGGAAGGCAAGACCAAGGTGGTCGCCTGGCTCCATTTTAGTCTCCCTTCAGTCTTTGCAGACTTAAAGATAACTTTGTTTATCCACAGCCATACATTTGTTAATAGACCTATTTCTTAGTATTCACTTACAAACAGATTGAGAGCACAGGTAGCTTTAATTGCCTGATAGTTGGCCATCCCTGTGTAGGTCCTCATTCCCTGTTCTCTCTCTCTCTCTCTCTCTCTCTCTCTCTCTCTCTCTCTCTCTCTCTCTCTCTCTCTTTCTCTCTCTCTCTCTCTTTTCCTCCTTCCATCTCTCTCCCTCCCCCTCTCTCTCTCCACTTTTTTGTTTTTTTATGTTTATGTGCACAATATAGTATATATTTATTAGGGAAAAGTAAGAACAAATCCTGACGGTGGATGGGCTATAAGGGAGGAATAAAGCCTTGTTGATTCTCTGACCCCTCCTGTAATTTCTGCAAAGGTCCTTTGCTAACCTCTCTGCAGTAAAACCCTTCAAACTGTACCACTTGTTATTTTTGGCCCTGCCTGACATGATTGCTTTGGAAAGCGCTAGAGCAAGTGGGTACATTGTAAAGACCACATACATATGCAGGTCAGGGAAGGCTTCACTGAGGAAATGACAGGATTGCAGGCAGTGTTAGAGGAGCCATGCAACCCCCAGAGAGGGAAACATTATAGCTATAGTGAAGAACAGGTGCAAAGAAAGGCAAAGCCTGAATTCTAGAAGCAGGGAAACAGGCTTGGGAAACTGCAACAGAAGCAAAGGGCTTCAGGGTTTGGGGCTCATCCTCAAACATGCAGACAGCATCAGAGATGTGAGGCCACCACAGAATGGAAAACAAGAAAAGGGCTGTACAGGACAAAGGATGGGCCAGCAAACAAGATACCCCTAGAAAGAGGTAACAAAACCAAGCAGAACCAGGAAAGAATGCTACACAAGAAATAAGAGTCTGAAGGAGAGTGACACGAGAAATGAGTAAGGACACTGGATTGCCTATCTGGTCTACTGTGGACTATGTCAAAGGCCACTTGGGTGAGAAATGAAGACACCCTGCAGTTAACTCAACAGGAAACAGAAGAGAGACTCTGGATCTATCCCTTGGAGAATACATTAAACAAAAACAACAAATGAAAAAGCCTGTTCTGATGTTGAGCCTACAGACATTTATGTTCTGACATAAATTCCCAGTGACAACATATGCCACATAAAATTGTCAGAAACTTAGAAGTAACTTCAGTCATCAATATATTTTAATATTAAGACACACCATCCTTTCAGAAAGATTGCACATTAAATTTAATATGTAGCTTTGACTGTACTTGGACTCACAAAACTCATAGTAATCCTCCTGCTTCAGATTTCTGAGAACTGGAATTAGAAATGTGAGTCCCCATGTCTGGATGTTTTTGATGTATTCTAAGAAATTTATATTCTCCCCTCACTGTCTCTTTCTCCCACTCTCTTGCATATGAGCATAAAGAAACACACACACACACACACACACACACACACACACACACCTTTATTGGCTCAAGTTTCTGTAATGTGCTGCCATGTTGCATCTGAGATTAAAATCTAATCCTCTTCTGCGACTGGCCTACAAACCAATGAGGCTTGACTAGGTTGCAAAAGTGGCAACAACTTGATTGTACATTTCCCTCCCAAGAGGGAATTGAAAAGAATCATATTTGTTAATCCTCCAACAAGGAGCTTTATGGCATCTTTATTCCTTCTTAAAAAGCAGTGTAGCGTATTCCCTAGGAAGCAGAAATCAGATTTCATGTAAATACTCCCACAAATATATGTACATTTTTGACCTGATCAAGAGTGTATATGAGCTCATAAGCTAGCTAGCAGCATGGATGGTAGGAGAGGAGTCGGGTCTGACCACACCTAGGAGTGTGGGTCAATGGTGTCCTGCTGCATGTCTGCATGCTTTCCAAGGCAGAGTGATAAATGCCCTTATCGGTCAAGAGCTGTGTTAATCAGCATATAAGCCACAGACTCAGCACGTGGTACAGAAATATCCCCCTCTACAGAAGCACAAGGACACAAAACAAACACCCACACCAGCACACACTTTTCCCTTTACTCCATTTCACCAAGAGGAAAGGATTTTTGGCCACAGAAGGTATCTTGGGAGTTCTCTTTGGGGAAAACAAAATTTTTGCTATGATCAAAGGTGATACTTCCTCCATGGAAATGTCAGTATGAACAAGAAAAATTTTAATTAGCCTAGATGCCCTTATGAACAACAGTAACTAATATTTATTAAATGATTAATATGGTTTACGGACTATTGCCATGTGCATAATTTTGTGGATTCCTTGGAAGGACACTGTGAAGACTGCACACCCAGGCCCTTATTCCTCAGAGAACAAACAGAGGCATAAGGAAAAAAGAGCAATTACCTAAATTGGCATGCCATGTAGGTGGCAGAACTACAAATGTAAACACAGGAAGTTAGATCCTTATGCCTATATGAGATAATATTCCTTGATCTCAAAATTCATAGATCTCAGAAAGCATACCCTTGACATGCAATTTGTTTCTATATTTTCTCTTCCACAATGAGGACCATAATCCCATTCAGTGATGAGAACACCAAATTACAGGGTTGAAACAGGTGAACCTGGTATTAATCCAGGTGAGAAAAGACAGTTGTGTTGTAAACTCAGTCCATGATTCAGGGAAAAGCACTCCATTTACTGTGAAGAGACTCCTATGCAAAGTTTAATTAAATGTCTTATTTGACACAGCCACCATGCTCAACTATCAACCATCATTTATTACTAATCCATATCACAATGCTCTCATGCTATATGCTGCAACTGGATGCAAAGTGGTACAATTCCTTCCACCTATACTTACAAAGTTGAGAAATAGCACACAAACCTATGAAAAACTGGAGTTTACTGTTGTTGAACATCTTAAAATCACAGAACACAGCCTGGCATTGGTGGTGCACACCTTTAATCCCAGCACTAGGGAGGCAGAGGCAGGTGGATCTCTGTGAGTTAGAGGCCAGTCTGGTCTACAGAGAAAGTTCCAGGACAGCCTCCAAAGCAATACAGAGAAACCCTGTTTCGAAAAGCCAAAAACAAAAAACAAAAAACCAAAAACCAACCAAACAAACAAAAACAAAACAAAAACAAAAACATGGAACACATTGAAAGTAAACAAGTAATTATTTAAATCAAAAGGCCCATAATGACATTGGGACTTTCAGTATAACATTGGTCTTAAAGAAATGCAGGACTTATGAAGAATATAGAGAAAAATAGGCAGATAATTTAGCTGAGATAGTGGAGATTTCAGAGCCTTAGATACGAAGTGAACCAAACTGAAGATTTAGAACCTCAGGGAAGTTCAGAATGCATTTTACAACTGAAGAGATAGCTGACCTTAAGCACTGCTTGAAGCGTATAAATTACTTGTTTTCTTTTTCTAAGTGTCAACAATTTAAACTTAAAGAAAGCAAATGAAAGCTCCTGCTAACTTGAAGATTGATAGAAGATTTTTTTCTGAAGCTATCTGTGGTTCGCATGTCAGCATGGGCATGCTTACCCTGAAAAGTAGACAGACTGATGTTTCCTGAGAAGGCAGCTCCAGTGTGGTCTGATAAGTAACATCCCACAGCAGTCATATACTTAGCTGCTTCCATTCACATTCAATGCCTACTTTGCCCTAAACAATTCAAGGTGTGGGTCTTAAATATGTTAACTCTTAACCTTTTAGAGTGATCACACAGGTCTGTTGCTCCTGTAATCCTGCTCCTTAAAGGGAAAATTCATTCTTCATGCATGGGCTCACACCACATACCAGGTTAATACTACAGGTGAATGGTCACCTCAATCTTAAGGGCCTTACAATGCGGCTGAGAGACACTGAAGAGTGAAGCTGTCACAGTACATTGGCTGAAATCTGGGACAGCTTTCATATATGCTGCCATTGGATAACAGATAAACACAACTTTACTTCTGTCTGGTGTGTACTTCAGGATTTCCAGATAAACTAAGTTTTGATCTGGATTGTAAAGAGTGAGTTCCTTAGGTAGCTCAAGAGGCAAAGACATTCCAAAAGTAGGTGAAGAATGTGGAAATACTGGAGAATCTGGGGAGCTACCAGAGAGAGAGAGAGAGAGAGAGAGAGAGAGAGAGAGAGAGAGAGAGAGAGAGAGAGAGAGAGAGAGAGAGAGAGAGAGAGATACAGAACTGAGAACTGAGTTTGTGGTAGGGGAAGGAACAGGAGAGATTAGGCTCTGCTCTGCATTTGAACTTGAATCAGCAATCACAGTTACAGCCTGAAAACAACCACTGAGGGGGTTGTAGGGAGTGGACAGATGGCCACTGGTCATAACTGCACCTAACACAAATCATGACAAAGAGAGTATAATTTTATCTTGTGAGCCTCTCTACTTTCTTTGACATAATTGAAGAAACCATAATTTGTCACAATTTAGATGCATAACTCGTCAATCAAAAATACAACAAAATCTATGCCTTTGTATTTTCCACACACTAAGGCAATGACATGAGTCATAGAATTATCATTATGACTCCTGGGATGTTGTCTTAGACAAGTTGTCAACAAAACATTTTTTTCTAACACAGTTGTGCACATAGTCAAACCTTGATGGTGAAGAATTAAGGAGGCTTTCTCTCTTGCCAGTCACAGTGATTTTCACCCAGAATCCAAAGCATGCCCTGGCTTTTATTAACCTACAACTGGGATGTGCTTTGAAAATCCTATCTATATTGATAGAGGCCTCTGAGGATTAACTAAAGTATACTTGATATTAGTGAGACATGTCTACTCTTGAATCTGACTCCAAGTGTTCAACACTCTGTAAGAAGAATCTGCAACTGTGAGAGAAGTATGATGTAATAGCATTGGCAACAGCCTATTGGATATTTACTTAAAAGCAATGATAAAGTTAAAATAATAGACACAAGATATTGAACAAACCCTGCATACTTGTTTTTATGCATGTTAGATTTTCACTAAATGTTTATGTGTGTGTATATATATATATATATGATTTAAATAAATTCTCATGTAAATGATACAAATTAACTGGAGAGATACATGCTTTGGGAACCAGAAGAAGGCATTCAGGTCCCCATGGAACTGGATTTATGGACAGTTTTGTGTTGCTGTGTGGGTGCTGGGAACTTTACCTGGTTCTTCTGCAAGAGCAGAAATTACTATTAAACTTTAAGCCATCTCTCCAGCACCAAGTCACAATAATTCTAACCTGTAGGTGTAAGAATAAAAACAAGAAGTGTGAGAGCTTGGTGATAGAGTGCTCACCTAGTGTGCATAGTGTCTTGGGTTAGATCTCCAAGACAGGAGAAGCAATACAACAACCAGAAAAAAATGACTGCACTGGCTTTAACTTAATATTTGAACAGTTACTCTCAAAATGTTTCCCTTTCATTATCTAGCTTAAACTTTAACTGTGTGTCATGAAGTAGACAACTGTGGTGATGTCCACCTGAGACATGAAAAATGAGTCTCGGATTACTTTTTTCAGGATACTGGATCAAGAAATTGACAGCCATTCTATAATTCTGATAGCTGAATTCCTAGTTCAATGTCAATGCCATCACCTCTAGAAAACATTTTAGTTCTTCAAAACTATTAGATTTCCCTCCTTTAATCAGTAAGAAATTTCTGGACACATGACCACAGCTTGTCTTATATTACTATAATTATCTGAATACTTGTTTCTTCTGTCTCTTTGATAACAGCACAGTTAAGTTTAGAGTAAGATTTGGTACTAAGTATTCATCAAGTCTATCTTGGACAGACTTTAGTTTTTTGCTTGCATGTTGCCAACTGTACAAACTGCTGGCTAGAATCCATGTTAGTCAGCATTCTGAAAAGTATCTGAAGCAACTAAGTTAAAAGTTCCAGTCCGTGCTTTATTGAAGCCATTGCTGTGGGACTGCGGTGAGATATAAGATCATGACAGAAGTTCATGATAAAGCAGAATCACTCCTATCATGGTCCAGGACCATATAATGAGAGAGAGGGGCGAGAATCTCACAATAACCCCCCTTAGAAGCTGAGGATGCCTTTGGTGGCTTAAGTATAACCTTACAAAATCCATAGCACTAAGCTAAAAACCAAGTTTTTAACACGTACGTGTTTAAGGGACATTCAAGACCTATGTCTCATAGCAATATGTATCTTCTCCTTCTGTAGTCACTCTTACTTCTTTGAGACATTTGTCACAGATTCTGCCAAAGGAACCTATGTGGAAATGAGGGTCAGTATGTTCAAGATGAGACAGTTAAGGGAGCATCTGCTTTATAATGTGCACACCAATCTTGCAGTCATCTACCGAAGGGAGAAGACTTCTTGAATTTAGACAGAAGCAGAGCCACAATACTGAAGGAATTGGGGCTATTGAATGATTGAGGGGTAGAAGGATTTACCTCTCCAACTTCCCCACTTGGCCTCTGTCTACAAGCATTTGAACTGTTAAATTTGAGCAAAAAATTTTAAAAAAAACTCTTATCATGTCAAGCCACTGAAATTTGTAGGTTATTTATGATGACTGTAGCCTACCATTTTAATACAACTCTCCATTATAAATATCTAATATTTACAAAGGAGTAATATTCAATAGACTTTAAAATAGCATACATTGCAAAGAGATTTCTAATAAGCTATTTTAAATTGCTGATTCTGAGAAAACACCTAATGGGAAAACACAGGAACACAATGCTACACTTTCAAACACAGGTATAATCATAATTTTATAATCAATTGGATTTTCTATCATAGGAAGCTTCAGGTCATGAAAGACAAATTATATATTATAATATGAAACTAGTATCAAGATATTTAGGACAGACTAATAAGTAAAGCATGGATGGACAAATCTAATTTAAGTCAGCCCTGCTGAGTCATTCAAGATAGCTATCTATCCCAAATTAATATAATCTATTAGCATCAAAGTAACAAAGTCTCTGAAATTCAGAGGAATTTAGTTCTGTTATGAGTTTTATCAGCATGACACAAGGCTAATATTCATTTATCAAACAGTAAGGGCATTGTTTTGCACTCAAATAATTATCAGTTAATGAAGCTTAAAAAATAAGAGTCCCTCACATCCAGATTGAGTTATTATTTCTATGGTGCTTGCCCTCATATTCCTTAAAACCTAAAATGCTCCCATAGTGAATGAGGTCAGGTTATGTAAGCTCAAAAACAATAGAATGTTTTACTCTCTCAGCAAAATAGCAAGAATAATAGACTTATTCACATAATTCAAAAACTGAGTGTAAAATTCCATTTGGACAGATATATTTTCATGTATAGGAAGGGTGTTTTTATAGGATAATCTCTGTTGTACTTGTACAATGAAATTCCTTATAAAAACCAACCCATGTAACAGAGGAGAAAACTAAGGGTTCACTAGGAGCTACACAAATCAGATTGTGGACACTGAGATATATGCCCACCAAATTCTATTTGATGCTATGTTATTCCTTCGTCTCTTAGTTCCTACTTCATCATATTAACAACAGAGATGAGAGGTAGTCCTTATTTTAGGTTGGAATAGCTACCACACTAGGGCACATGGGGTTTTGCAAGAAAGGTTTTTCTGTTCTGCACTCAGTGCAATTGTACTTACACGTGAAAGCATAAAGCAGTAGATGCACAATCTCAGAAAACCCCTGGAAGTTCCAAGCATTTAAAAGACTTGAGGAGGAGGGCGCTGATATGGGCATCCACTTCATGAGGAGTTCGAGGGGCTTGTACCTTCATCTCATCTTTCTTCCAACTCTCCTGAGGACTTTGCCTATGTAGGCTGTGTCTGCTGAAACCTTCAAAATAGCTTTGTTTTGTCTTATTATATATACAGAAACATACTCCAGAGACAAGTGAATTGCTGAGAAGTAACAGCCTGCTGGAATGAATGAAATAGCCAAAGCTTCCCTGCATTGCCCTTGTTGGGAACACCAGACGCTGAGCCTGTGGTTAGCCTAATCAACCATCCGCCTGGAAGCCTGATTATAGTAACAGTCCAAATCCCCAGTGAAAGGCACACAACCTAGTAAAATGTTGTATGATAGAAATGTCTATATAATGTGTTAGCACAATATCCTTTACTTCTCCATCATTATGATTCTTGAGTTTTCTTTCCAGAAGGGTCTTATTTTCTAAGTTTCTTAAACACACATTTATCTCACACAAACCCTTACGCCTGAGAGAAAAGCATATTCAACTGTGAAGAGTTAGCGGGAGCAGGGGACAACATTTACTTGATGAGCTCATTGGATAAAAGATTACTGTTTTTCCAAAGCAGATCTGGTAACTCTACTCTTTGAACTCTCTGATGATAATCTGGAATCTGTAACAGGACAATAACATATGTATCTGATGGTATCCCAGATACATTCAATTTATATAGACATACCTAATCTTGACTGACAGTGCTTCAGTTCAGTAACTGTTCTTAACAGTTGTGCTTGGTGATAGTTTGTCATGATCCATGAGGAAGAGAGGATGGAAACACACTTTATTCTCAAATAGCACCTATCTGTTTGCTGTTGTTTCCTGAAACAACCCCCCCCAGTTAATGATAGAATTGATCATAAATACCTAAAATTTGAAGAAGAAAATATTTTTGTTCAAATTATAAAATAAAACAAAAGTTGCTTTGTCTATAGCTTGGTGTTCACTCATTTGATTCCCAAGGAAACATTTCTCATAAGTGAGTAGGCTTTGGAAAGAGAGAATGCACTCTATTTAAAATTCCAAGTAGTTGGCTCATTCTCCTGTGTTGTGCAAGAGGGACCAGAAGTGAAATCTGAATGGAGATTACAATGCTTTAATTTATCAAGAGTAAGGTGTGATTAAATTGGTTAATTAATTAATTAATTTGGTAATTTCAGAATTTTTCCATTAGGGGAAATCAATACTTAGGAAATTTCTCAGTCATTTTCAAAGAGCACTCTAAAGGGGAAAATGCTTACATCTAAGATATTAGATACTTAATTTTCTTGAGTTTATACTTTATAGTCTATTATTCCTTAAGATACAGTTCTCCCATATTTTACTTAAAACAATCTAAATTCTAGCCCGTTTGTATGTCTTTAATTTCTACTTTGTAATGCTGTTTTCATCTGTGATGCAGAGTTTACATATGTGTGTTTTTGAAGGACAAGGGACATTATAAGGTGTTATTCTTCAGGCATCAATGATCTCCTTTGAGACATCCTTTATCCCTAGCCTGGAACTCAAGAATTAGGCTAGATTGGCTGGCCGATGAGACCAAGTGATGTGCCTGTTGCTCTCTCCCTAGTTTTGTAATTGCAATATATGTCATCTATGCCTGGCTGTTTAACATGTGTTCTGAGGATCAAACACAAGTCCTCATGCTTTCATGGAATCACTGTATTGCATTACAGATCTCCCTCTGCTTCCAAACTTGGTAGCCTAAGATATTACACACCTACTCCATACTCAGAAGAGGATATAAACTATACAACTTTTGAAAGAAACTAGGAGATAGACAACCAATACACTAAGAGAAATCTGTACTTACTCTTCTTAGAAGTACAGGGCATCATACAGAGATTATGGTTTCTACTGAGTACCACTGTCCCTTAAGATACTAGTTTCTTCAAAACCAGAAAATTGTAGGCAAACACCATTAGGAGGTGCTCTGTGGCACACTAGTTTGCTGTGGAGCCACTAGGTATGTTTATATGCTAACATATGAGTTATACTGCAGAAAGAAAAATATACAATTTTATTTAAACAATTGTATTCCATCTATACTATATAAGAATACATAATCTGTTTGCTCTTGTGACTCCTATTAAGATTCCTTAGGACAGCGGTATTCAAGGAACACAATTTGGCAAAATCAATTGCACTGAAAACATATGAAGCTTTAGAGCAGTGATTCTCAACCTTCCTAATGCTGCAATCCTTTAACAGAGATCCTTATTTTGTGGTGATAACCCACCATAAATTCTTTTTGCTACTTTGCAACTGTAAATTTGCTACTGTTTTTAATTATGATGTAAACACTTGATATGCAGGATATCTGATATTTGATCCCCAAAGGGGTCATGACCTACTGTTGTTAAAATGTCTAGGTTTACCCAGTAACTAGACACAAACCGTGACTCAACGATCCCACGTGGGGTTTTATTGGTGGACAGGGAAGGAAAGGGGGGGTGAAAGGTAACCAACCCCTGCAGAGCTGAGAGAGAGAGAAGATGAAAGAGACAGACAGAGAGAGAGAGAGAGAGAGAGAGTGAGAGAGAGAGAGAGAGAGTGAGGATGAGAGTAAGACAAGAGGAGTAAAAGAGAGTGTAAGCGAAGCAGGCAGGGGTCAGTCCTTTAAAGGGGTCCTTTGCACCTGCATGGTTCTCATAGAACTCTGGGTTGGCCAGAGTGCTGACTGAGTGCATCTTGCCAAGTAACAGAGCAGGCCAGTGTAATGCCTGAATCTTTCACCTACAGGTTGAAAACAATTGCTTTAGAGTGTTTTCAATTTCTTATTGTTGACATTTGCTAACTCCATTTCAGTAAATTTCACTGGCATTTATTAAGTGTAAATGTTGTTCTAGGCATAGGCTTGCTAGTTAGGCTCATAGAGCACTGAACTAAACCAAACATACATGGGCCATCCTTGGCAATTTAGGGTCAAGTCGAGGAGATTCATTAAACAATATGATTGTAATTAGGGTTGATAAGCATAAGAAAGGAAAAGAATAACAATGATGTTTATTAAAGAGATGACAATTAGGCTGAAAAACATTAGATCCAGCCAAGCAAAAGATAGCAGCAGAGTGTTCTAGAAAGAAAGAAACGCAGAGGGTGTCAACTTCTTGTAATAGAGAAAGTTAAAATCTCAACTTCCTGTAGATAAAACATGAATATTAAACACATCCATGCTACATGCTCCTCAATCCTGTAAAAAGGTTTGTAATGCCTTAGGTGCTGCAACCACAAGTAGTTGTGTGTGTTTGTGGGGAGTGGAGAGCAATTACAGTGAAGACATAACTTTGTCATGTTGGCCAGATCAACATATGCAGCCAGGATACACTCAACTTGCTCAATATTACATCCCAGCATTTTCCCATTCCTGTTAGAAAAGTGGCATCCATAGAAAGGAGAAGCCAGTTCATTTCTGGAGAAGACAAATTTCAGATTCCTCAGGCACAAACCTCAGCCATTAAGTTGTAATTCATATGGTTAGACAAGATGTAAAACTTGCAAATGAACTTGCCATAGAAAAGTTACTGAAGGAGAATTTCCTGCTCCTGTGCTTCTCAAGATGTCTGGCCCAGCTTTGAGGAGATTTCCACATGTCTGAACTGCCTGTTAGCACAACTCTGTGTCTTCCATTCAGCTTTTAAATGATAACCTATTGAGACTATTCAAATGTCAAATTGATTACACCCAGGATTGATTTCAGAGACAGCGTTCCCCTATCTACCTGCTGCTCTCTCTAGTGATGGGGAGACCACATGTGAGTTTCCCATATGGATGTGAAATTCCATAGTGTAAATGTTTGCATTCCAATGTGCCCAATTTTCTAAAATGGAACTGGAATGTGGAGGCTTGTGGTTAGAAGAGGAGCTGAGACTAAATGTGTAATTCAAGGGGAACTTCAAGAAAGAGAATACTGGTTTGGTCCATTTGAATACTTTACATTTCTTAAGTCAAAACCATAGCTTTAAAAAATGACCCAATTTTAACAAAATATACATTACATGCAAAGTAAATAATTGTGGCAGATATCTCATATTGAGACTGAATGCATTGGTTCGTCAAAGGTAAGGTAACTCTGCTCCCCAATGGAATAGATTCTGGAGTTGGAGCACCTAGAGTGGAACCTCGTGGTCAGATTAATGTCCTAGAATAGAAGTGGATAGCTTGTTCTTCTCCTTCCCCCACCCCACCCCAACAACGATTACATAAGGTAGTAATGAGAAGATGGCGTACTACCAACCAAGATAAAAGCCTTCACTGATGATTACACAACATCTGCTTATACCTTGATTCTGAGTTCTCTAGCAGCCTCCAGAAGTGGAAAAACAAAACAGAAAAACTGTATTGTTTAAGTTATATATCTTTGTGCTTTCTGACAGATGGGCCTGTGAAAGACCAGCATATAAACATCTAAGGAACATCCTGGGTGGGGAAGGACAAGAACATGACATTATTAACCATGGTGGCTTTTGAACAGACAGCAGGGCTTGGCATGAAGGGGGCCATTAGGGTAGCAATGAAGTGGTCCTTAGTTAATTACTTCATGTCTGAGATACTGTTTGTACAGGCATATGTTCAAGGTGTCTGTGTTTATGTTAAAATAAAAACAAAATAACGACAAAAAATTAACAAGCTCCTATAAGATAAATAATGCACAATCAGAAATGTGGCCATATCCCTTTTATTCCAGAACCTTCTCTCCTTTCTTACTGTACATCATAGGTGACTAATGAAACTGCTAAATCATTAGGAAGCTCAGTTAATTTGTCTGTTGCCTAGAAGTCCCATCATTTTTAGATGGTAAGATAAAACTGTATTGGTTACCTAATACCCTAATACTAAGTTGCTAGTCCTGAGATCACTACATATTCACACAGGTTACATTATTATAGACTGAAAAGGATGTATTTGTGTATTTACAAATATATATATATATATTTATGTATACATATATATATATACATATATATACATGAGCAATCAAAGGAAACAAGGCCATGAATTTGAGACAGAAAAAAAGTTTGCAGGTATGGGTGGTACAATGGAAGGCATTGAATGCAGGAAAGGGAAAGGAAGAATGTTGTAATTATAATTTCAAAATTATATTATTTCAAAAATAAAAATTTTATTATAATAAAAAGCACAGATCAATGATCTCTCTGTCTCTATGTGGACTATTGGATGGCTTGCTCTTGTGTAGGTCCTGTGTCTGCAAACACAGTAATTTAATGACCCTGCCAAGTCCAGAAGATATTATTTTGCAACAATCTTCCCAGACCTCTGACTCAAGATATCTTTCCTTCCCCTATTCTATAACATTCTCTGAGCTTTGGTGGGGGAAGCTATGTGTCACATATGTCCCGTTCAGTTCTGAGCATGCCACAATTACTTATTCTTTGCACTGTGACCAGTTATAATTCTGCACTTAACTGTTGCATGCTGCATAAAGCCTCTCCTCTGATGAGGGCTATAGCATGTACCAATCTGTTGGTATACAGATAAGCATTTAGAAGCCATCTTATACTCTGTTCCTACCTAAAGTGCTGCTGGAAGTTTATGGATACTGGGGAAAGGGGACCAGTTTTCTTCAGGTCCATTGTCCATGTTAGGTTGTCCACTATCCAGCAGACAGTTTTCTGAAACTATAAATAAATGGGTTTCTGTAACTGAACTTAATGGTTTAAACATAGAAGGAAGAGAAAGGGGGATGAAAGGAGAAAGAGGAGATGAAGATGAGGGAGTAAGGATGATTGTAGAGATGAAAAGGGTGAGGTAGAAGAAGGGAGAGGAGGACATGAAGTTGGAAAGAAGTTGTGAAAGGGTTCTGGAAGGAGACAAAGGACCAGTGATGGGAAATTATCTAAATACATTTTATTCATGCATGAAATTAACAAAGAATAAATACAAAATTTCAAAAGTAAAGGTGAGCTGGGCAGTGGTTTGCACACACCTTTAATCCCAGCACTAGGGAGGTAGATGCAGGCAGATCTCTGTCAGTTCCAGGTCAACCTGGTCTACAAATTGAGTTCTAGGACATCCAGGGCTGTTATACAGAGAAACCCTGTATTAAAAAAGAAAAACAAAACAACAACAACAAAACATACAGATTTTCATCAACAGGAATATTTTCATGTAAACAAATTTAAACAATCATGTCGGATAACCTGGTGTGAAAGGTTTTATCTAAATTTCTAAGTAGTCATTCTACAACGAAGCTGATGGGCTGACATATGATCAAACAGTAGCAGCCAGGCGTTGGTGGCAGAGTTCCAAGACAGCCTCTCTCCAAAACAATACAGAGAAATCCTGCCTCAAAAAGCAAAGCAAAACAAAACAAAACAGAAAAACAGTAGCAACCACTGGCCTTATTTTTCCTTCATCTTCTTCCTTCAAGTGTCTCTTAATGTTCCTGATGTGGCATGAAAAGAAGAATTTGGAGTCTGAAGATTCTGATGTTCAAATCCCTTCACTTTCAGAAATCTCTAGGTTCTCTCACAACCCCACCTTTGCTTATTATAATACTTTTCCTTTTCACACACTTGAGACCTTGCAGAACTGTGAGGGTGTCAGTGACATCATAAGACATTAGCTGATGAGCAGTGTACAGTTCTCTGTATAAGAGGGATTATTAATAAACAGGCAACTTTCATTTCTCCTTGATTTTATCTCTTAGAAAGTGGTGATTTTCTTTTTCCTTTTTTTCCCAGCAAGTAAAGGCTTTATGAAACCTAAACATTGAAGAACAGTCACAGGGTAGAAGGCATGCTTTGTACTATGTAAAAGGGACCACTGGGGCTACTGTATAAGATATTTTTCCTACTGTAACTGATTGCCAAATTATCACAGCATCAACGGCATGAGAGTCTACAAAACGTCTTTATTAACTCAGAATGCTGGCTCATTATGAATCACACTGGCATGAAAACAAATGGTAATGCTTGGTTCACAAAAAGATATGTGGGCTTGGAGAAGCTGGAAACAATACAATATCACGTATTAACAACCACTTTTACCACTTGCTTTGCTTTCTCTTGATTTTAATCTTTTACTTATTACATAATAAACAAACAACCTAAACATTTCAGAGATACCAAGTTCTATCAAGTCAACCCACTTAGAATCACAATTCTGTTAGTCCAGGCAATAATTCCAATTGTCAATTTCTTCTGAATAAGAGCTTTACAGGACCAGGTGTGTGACCAGGGAAGCTCATTTAGTTCTCTTGAGGTCTTCAGTGTGGGAGAGTCACATCTTTGCATGCCAGTACCCACAATGTTCTTCTAGCCAACTGCCACTCACCAGCAATGTGAGGGCCTAACCTCTGGTATTGTAGTGAAAGTTTTGCATGCACTAGAAAAGGCATCTGACTTACAGATTGAGATAGTAGGCTATTAGAGTAATAACAACAAACCAAAGGCAAAGCTACTATTAGAGATTTCATGGCCCATTTCTATTACATATTAGCCACTAATAGGGATAGCCATGAAGATAAAGGTCCCTTCTTTCCACTCAGCATGGTTAGAATGGACTATAATTCCTAGAAATCCTGTATACAATTGAATGTAAGGCCAAATTGGAGGTGTAAGAAGAGCTGTTACTAGATTTCAGCATGTACCAAACCTGCCATTTTCCTGGAATGTAGGCACAAAATGTGCTTACCTTACCAAAGCAGAGGTTTTCAATAAGTAATTTTAGTATAGAAAACTCAGGTATGTCCAAAATATATGCATATTTTTCTCTACAAGCCATCCTCCAGAAACATATAAATAGACTGTGAGCAAAGAAATAAAGGCACATGTTCTTTTTATTCCTTAGCAACTAGACAAAACCTACTTGTCCCTTCCCTTCATTTGCCCACTAACAAGACATCCGAAAGTCATAAAATTAAAGTGTTGTGTTACAGCTATTTGCATTCACACTCAAGAGTGACACCAGTAGCGCTTATTAAGACAGAGTCCGGGGAATTGCTTCCTGAAAAAGAGGATGTAAGCAGGCCAGCACCACTCCCACTGCTATTTTTCACATGTGCTACAGGAGTGTGTGTGTATAAAACTATACCAATAAAACTCTGCCAATTTCTAATGCCCCCTGCTTTCCTCTTGTGGAGTGAATGCACAAGAGGCACAAAATGGCAGAGATGGACTTACATAGATATTTGCCCAGCTGACTTGGTTTTATTTCATGTTTCTGAATTATTCTTAGAATTCCACACTTACTTGAGGAGACTGCCCAACTCATAGTCTATGGAATTCTGTGCCTGCAGTTCCTTTATAAAATCACTAGAATAAGGGCATGATGGTACATAGCTTTAACCCGAACACTTGGAAGCCAGAGGCAGGCAGATCTTTGAGTTTAAGGCCAACTTGGTCTGCAAAGTGAGTTCCAGGACATCCTGGGCTACATAGAAAGACCCTCAAAACAAAACAAAACACCAGAGTGCTGATATGCTACTAGCAATGATTGCATACTTGTAACTGAACTCCATGATTTGTTATTCATTGCTTTGAGTAGTAAACACTGTATTGGTTCCTTTAAAAGGGAACTGGGCTTGAGTATGGTAGCAACATACTCCCCACTGTTACGAACCTAGGACTTAAACAATTGATAGCTTTCTCCTTCTTCTTTTGAGAAGGGACAGCTTATCTAGTCCACGGTGGGTGGGCTCGCACCTCTGCGGCACTAATGCTGGGATGACAGGCATGTTCTGACATACACATCTTATGAACATGTTGGTTTAAACAAATTCATTAATAAATTTCTTTGGCAGCAGAGAAATGGAGTTTCTTATCACAATATTTTAGATGTAAGACCTAGAAGAACCTGATTTGACAAGGTCTGTTCTGTAAAGGATAAAACATTTTTATATAGTACAATAGGGCAAGTGACAGAGTAAATGAGCATTTTTTTGTTTTATCTTTTATATTGCTCTCTACAATAGAACAAAATCTATGTACACCTTGATAAATTCTTAGTGTTAGATCCACAAAAATGACCCCGTCAGCAACACTATCAAAGCAGAATATGACATGTGTTTTGCTTTCAAGGAAGTTATAATATAATTAGGTTCATCCAATACGAGTCCATGCAAGAAAGATTACATGGCAGTCTGCACGACTTTTATGCTTTTGTAAGGTAAGCAGTGTTGGAATAATTAATAGAATTAGCTTGACTCCGCTGGGCACTTTCTAGGTGCCCATACTCTTCTGATTGCCACACATATAGTGTTTTGTTTGCTCTTCAAAGGAAATATATAGATTACATTCTAATGTTTCCCTATCTAAGAAATAAACAAATCAAGAACTGGTAAATTCTGCAAGGCACAGCCCACGTGGCCAGAAAGGGATGCAATGGTAAAACAATAAAGAAGGACTAGCTTGAATGTGAGTATGAAGTGGGGTTAGCAGGCATTTTCACCCTGAAAAAAATTCCCCAATGGTAGTGTGTTTCCTATTCTTTCTGGAAATGCCTGATCTGTCATGGGTTTATCAGAGTGAAGCATGCTTATTCTCTATCGACTGAGATAATGTTCTAACTGTATTTGATTTTAATTTTAAAAAACTGTATTTCTCAATAATGGGGAAATTTGAAATCCTTTGTGTTTTGAATCATTGCCTTCATTCACATGTCCCATTCATGCCAAGGTTGCATAATTGAGCAAGGCAATGGAGAGGCACTGTCGATTCTATAAATACCTGTGTGGTTCAGGACCCACCAGTGAACTCTAAAAAAGTAAATATTTTCAGTTCATGGAAAAGATTTTCAGGTTTTAAAATACACGTTCTAAAATAAATGTCATTGGTTAAATCACTTCAATAAATGTACTTTCTACACAGAAAAGCCATGTCCTCTAACCTGCGTGCACAAGAGCAGAGCCATTTGTCATCCTTATCATTTAGCTCTCGATCAATTGATTATTGACAGACTGTTTCTGGTGTGGACAATATGAACAGAAATATCATCTCTAGGAGAAAATCAGTGTTCTGTCTCATTTGCCACACAAAGAGACCTGGCCCTGGTGTTTCACCAAACTGAAAGCTGCTCTTATTGATTTTACATTGGACCGAATATGTTACCATTTCTACAGCTGTGGCAGAAACACTACTTTATTAAGAAAATGTCAGAATGATCCTTCCTTCTTTATTCTGTAAGGCAAATTCATGAAGATTTTGAAGTGTTTTCTTTAAAATCTTAATTGTGGAGAAAATATGTATATATACATATGCATACATAACTGAATATTTGTATTGGTGTCTATGTAATTCAAAACCACTACAATTCTAAGGCAGCCTAAGCCTCTGATTGCCTTCAAGAGTAAATGAATTGATCTTTGGAACTCAGGACTCATCATTTATTTTAGGGCCTTTTTGGAGGTATGTGTCTATGTCCACGAACATGGATCACTATCCTGAAATACTGATGGAGAGGTGCTTTGATTTTTGCACTTACAAAGCTGGGAAGTAGAGGACCCAAGTTAACATTGTGCTTTCTCTCAGACCCATGTAATTCAATGCTCAGTTTCTTGTTTGACTGATTAGAAACTCCTCTTCTTAATAATTTCATATGATTGTGAAATGAGTATCCCTATAACAAACATCATGATGAATTTTCACACTGATATGAAACCCATACATGTGCATAAACAAGCAATTGTTCCTATTATGGTACTCTAAATTGGATATGCTGCTGACCAAGTCTTAGCTTTTTCGGTCAGACAAAAGAACAAACTCATAAGAAACAAAATTCTGCCCCAATCTATGTATTCTTTCTTGTGAAGAATGAGAAAACAAAATGTGTGACTCACGAGCATGAAAAAGACACCAGAACAGCTTGAAAGCATGTATAGGGTTTTGTTTTCTCATTGTGACTATCTCCCTGACAACGACTGTCCCAACTGTTACACGCACCACCTCAGCCAGTGGTTGGACATTTAGCTGCACACAACACAACACATTGGCTTAACTATTAGGCCCTCTCAATGGAGCATGCAGAAAAGCCACAGCTAGCATGATGCCTGGATGGCTCTGGCTTCTTTCCTTTTTACTGGGAGCTGCTGAGTGTAAAGAGAATGAATGGAGATTTATTGGCTTCCCATAGAGTGGAAAACTGCATATTTCCTGAAAGGCTTAAGGGACATTTTTAAAGAAAGAGAAAAGGACTTCCCTTTCAAATGCAAGTGCTTAGGATTCCAAAGTTGCCTTGTAAGTTGTAACCCTGGCCTTAAGGTTAACTTTTCATCCTCTTTTCTTCACCTGGACAGGGGGTCAATCCCAGGACCTCATTCGTGCTGGAAAAACATTTGGCCACTGTTTTAGCTACACTGCATCCACAGTCCTAGGTGCTCTTTGCGAAAGGAGTGTTTCCTAATTATCTTCATAAGAGAAAAGCGAGTATTAGAAAACATCCCATGGCCAGCTAAAGATTTCTGTATTGTTATTCTTTAATTACTCCACAGGTACTTTTTTTAAAGCTGGTATATCAAAATCTTTCTCCAACTGGAAAAAAATAGTATTCATGACTTGCTTTCATAAGAGTCACTTTTATCACTTTTTTAAAAATTGTGTGTGTGGGGGTATTATGCATACATAAATGAAGTTGCCAGTGGAGTTCAGAAAAGGGCATCAGTTCCATGGAGTTATATTATAGGCAGATCTGAGTTACATGATATATAGGTCCTGGGATTCCAGCATGTGTCCTCTGTAAGCATAGCATGTGTTGTTAACCACTGGGCAATCCTGCCACTGCCTCTCAATTTCTTTTCTTTCTATTTTTAATTCATTGCCGTTTGGCAGGAATCTCCATGATTGTCTTTCTTATTCTCTGTTCTTCAAATAGGCTTTCTAGAAATTGCCAGTGCTCAATAATGCCTGCTAGAGGAGAGGTTTAATAAAATAAAATTTAAATCCACAGATCTAGTAAGAAAAGCCAGGAGAGACTCTGGAGGTATTTTTGTTGTTAGTACAGGTTCAACTACCTGATACACGTTGAGTTATCCTAAAGTGAATTTGGGGAAAGATTATTACCAATTTCATAAGATTGTTGTGATTATTACATGAAATAATGCCTGTAAATGGCCAGTTCAGCCAATCATTTCCTTGAAATGAAATTTTAATCATAATATGGATGCTTATTATATTAAACATAATTGTGCTTGCAGCCATTGCTGCAAACAAGCTCTTTGCATTATCTAGGCTCCAAGTTGAAATCTTATGAGAGCTTTATAGGATTAGCATCAAATTTAAACTACCTGGGTTAGAATTTCACCTAAGCCTCAAGTAAGATGCATTCCCTTCTATGTGTTACTGAGCTTCTATGAGCCTTAGTCTCCTGAACTGCCTAAGACAGAGACAGTTATTGTTGAACTGGGTACTAGCTTGTGTAAGCCCTTTGTAGGCATCAACTGTTATAAGAACTCTAAGTCAAATCAGGAACACATTCCATCCTGTAAGAACACAATCCTGACTTTTAAGATGCACTCTGAAAATAAAACCAAATGATGGTCATTTTAAATGTTCTTGACCATAAACTTGAATATTTAACATTTTTATATAATAGTAATTCTCTTTCATTTCCTAAAATAGCAATTTGTGTTATCTACTAGAAAAGGCACAAGCTTATGACAGTCTCAATAAAAATAGAAACTAACATTTCTCCAGTAATTCAACACTATATATGGTCATTAAAAATGGGAATAGCCATATTAGAAATTAATAGAATATAGAATATATAGTAACAATTAAGTAGAGTTCTTCATCAACTTTTAGTAAATTTTAAAATTCTTGCTCTTCTCTTTATTTTTTAATTTAGGATGTTATAATAATGGCCTTTGTTACAAGACAAGTTATCCCTAATTTAGAAATTAATCATATCTACTAAGGATATCATTTGAGTTTTTTTCTGTCTTCCCTTCCTTCATTATCTAACCTATTTTAGGCTATGATAAACATTAAATGTCAAGCATATGTGTCACTGTAACTTGTGTTTACTTATCACCCTGCTCCTGCCCAAAAACTTGTGCCCCATACCACCCTGTGCCTGATTCTATTTCTTCTTATAGACAAACCCTCCTTCTGCTTTCTTATCAGAAATATTTAATTATCCCCCTCTTACTCTACTTAAGATGTCTTTTTCTTGTTCATGAATCCCTTTCTAATTTCATGACCTAGACATATAAATATGCCCTCATAGGTTCACACATACCAATAACTTTTCAAATCTATATTCCACATATAAGCAAAAACTACACTAAAAAATACTGCATGTCTTAACAATGATTTCTAGTTCTAATTATGTTCTTTGAATATGTCATAATTCCATTTTCTTTTACAGCTGCATAAAAATTTCATGTGACATATTTCCTTTATCATTTATCCATTGGTAAAGATATAAACTGGTTCCATTTTGTGAATATTGTCATAGCAGTAAACATGGATGATTTTTTTTTATTCCTTACCTTCCTTTTGCCCTTCAGTAAAGCACAGATGACTAATCTTCCCTGTGTCTTGGACTTCATTATGTATTCAAAATATGACCATTAGATCTGGAGACATGGCTCAGCAATTGAGAGCACTGACTGGACAATTCCCATCACCCACAGGGCAGCTCACACCTTTCTGTAACTCCAAGATCTGACACCCTCACACAGACATACATGCAGGAAAAATGCCAGTGCACATAAGAAATATGACAATGAACAAAACACAATGCTTATCTTCAAGATGCAAATCTTGGGAAAGATATTGATGGATATGCAGATGATCACAATCAATGCAATTAAAATAGAGATTATCACTAAAAATGCAAAACTTAAGATTGGGTATCTTGGAAAGGAAGGGTATTGAAGAGGAAGTGATAGAATTTAGGCACTAGGATATAGAACACAGATAAAGACCAGCACACAACGATATATGCCTGCAATCCTAGAGATTAAGACTTGAAAAAGATCCCAAAAGTTGAAGAGAAGAAGAGGAGGAAGAGGGGAAGTAGGGAAACAGGAGAGGGAGAAAAAAGAGGAGAGGGAGATGGAGGAAGAGAGATGTGGATTAGAATAACTACCTGGCCAGGTGATCTATTCCAGAACACTTTTATGTGAGACTATCACGTGCTAGATGAAAATGATTTATGATGCTGAGAGAACAGAGAATATAAGTCACATCACTTTGTTATGGATGCCCAACCTTCTGATGTTTTAAGATAATATTGCTATCTACAAATACTTTGGACTGCATCTACATCTTTCCTGGGATTTGTAGGGCAAGTAGACACATGTTATATGCACCTGAATACTATATTTTAAGTAACAGCTCTATACATGAGGCAATATGCAAACTTCCTTCAATTTTTGTTTAATGTTATACAAAAGAAAAGTCAATAGACATTATTTTGAATGCATACATTTTCTAGATACAACATTGACCATTTTCCTGATAGGAAAGTTCAGTAGAAAAATGATAAGTAAAGAGGAATTTTATATCCTATTATTCTGTGTAATGGATATAGGTATGAATGGGACATAAATCCAAAGTTCACAATATAACACAGAAGAGGAGACAGATAAATTGTAAAAAGCTAGAGGAACAAGAATTTTTCTGTGAGAAATGTCAGAGAAGCTGTACCCATGAAGTCTTACTGTCATGGCTGCCTAAACATGACCTCAACAAAGGCAGTGTCAACAGACATGCTAACATGAAAGAGAAAATGCTCCCAAGACTTAAACCACCGAAAAAAGACTATAGGCAACTGAGGAATGCTAAGACTGGGCTGGAGAAACAGTCTTCCCCAGGGAAGACCACACCAGTTGATTATCCAAAACAAAGTGTTCAGCCCTGGAAACATACACATACAAGTAACATTAGGCAGACTGATCATGTTGCATTTATGTATTTAGGGATATATATGTATATGTACATACACATATATCAATAATTGAAAAAAACAATGAGGATCTGAAACAGAACAAGGGGAGGTACATGGAAGATCTTGGAGGGAGGGAACCTGGACAAAATGGTGTAAATTTAAAATATTAAATAACTGAAGTAGGTATGATTTGGACTTAAAAGATGATTCAATGACTAGAAAGAGCATTTGTTACTCTCCCTAAGGACAAGAATTCAATTTCTAGCACACATGGTGGTCTGCCACCACCTACAAACCAGGTTCCAGAGGATCCAAGGCCTTTTCCTGAGTCCCTCTACATGACACATCTATGAACACTCAGACACATGCATACATAGGCAAAAATAAATGAGTTAAGCAAATATTTTAATAAGTTAACAGGTACAATTTAATATCTTAGCATGGACAAATTCATTCTCACTTAAAAAGTTCTACTTTAACTTTTAAAGAACAATTAATCGCCCCTTCTGTGTCTCAGGGATTAAGCTCTTTTTAAAGCATCTATAATAAAGTTTTTCTTTAAGATAGAGAACCCATTCATTCATTCAGGTCACATATACTTATCGAGCAAACATTATGACCCGGAATATTCATTAACGGAGTTACATGAGCTATGTCAGCAGATAAAAGTGACAGAAAATGGCCCTCTTAACTCCCTTACTCTCCTTTCTTCCCTTAGAATATTCACAGGGAAACAATCCATTTTTCTTACACTGCAAAGTGGTCATGGGCTTTCTTAGGACTGCGCTTAAGTGTTAGGGAAACAATGGGCTAGAAACAATTGTAGGGAGTCAATAACTCCGTTTATTTTTTCCTCTGTCTCTTAACAGAAAGCTACACTTTCACATTAAAAAAAACTGCTTTATGTATACTGTGTATGTCTGTGTAAATGTTGGTATCCCAACAACATTTTTAAAGAAATACATGAACCATTATGGGATCATTAATGGACACAGAAGTCCTGAAACCACCATAAGAAATGTAAAGCCAAAGTCACAAGTCATCTCCTATTTCACAGATAACAACATCCTGTAATGTTGTACAATAACTTCAAAGCAGATTGAATGTAGTCTTGTAATTTTCATATGGGGAAAAAGTCTGCATATTTTGTGATTTTTCTTTTCTGACACATTAATTGCTCTTCTATACACAAGGAGAACAGAAGCGGCAGTATGCCATATTTATTCAATGCAGGGTGAGCCACAGGGGTTGTGGAACATTCTTTCTCCAACACTAGCCAAATTATCTCAGTGCCCAACTTGTAAGAGGCTGCAATAATACTCGATCATTTCAGAGTGCTGGTCGGGTTATGCATCATTTTAACAGCATGATGGCAGATTGTGATCATCTTCATGTTATAGGAATCTAGAGATAAGTAGCAGGCATGGTGAGTCATTTTCATACATCCTCATTCTGCATAGAAACCTTAAAGAGATAGCTAGAAACTGTGCTATGCTGACATGGAATTCTCATTACCTCCAGGAAGGAGGCTTGTCTATACCAGTAGGGACATTGGTGAAGTAATCATGTCTTTTGGTATATGCTATGGGGAAGAAAACAATAACAAAAGACAAACAAACAAACAAACAAAGGAGGAGTAAGTGCATGGCCATGTCAGTTGTCAAGTGTTTTCTAGATTATAGACAAGAAGCCCAATCAATGCACAAATTACATCAAATGATCAGATATTCATTCTCTATCATACTGCAAACTTATGGGTATTTAATAAATATTGGCTCAATGAATGATTCCGGCTTCAATGAGCAGTAGACATGCAGCACAGATGTTCAGTGAGTATTATTTTTCACTCTGTTTTCTAAATGTGCCCTATTAATCTGGGAAGCTGCCTTGTGGTCACTGGAATCCATCTTAAAATTTAAGACATTTTTACTTGTCATCATAATATATTTGTATGCACTGAACAACTACTGTTGAACTACTTGAACAAAAAAAAAAAACATTCAGCATGTTTATGCCAATTCAACTGCCATCAACATCCGAATACCACAAAAAAATGATCATCAGAGATAATTAGTCCTTTTGGTGAAGGCACAAAGCAGTTTGGAAAAACTTAATTGAAAACTGGACACAACTGGATGATGATTGATGATGAATGTGATGGTGATGAATTAATTTATTTCTTAATGAACAGCCTCAGACTCTTCATTTCCTCTTAGAGATTAGCATATTTAAATACAATATGTGATGTTTCTCTATAAGATCTAATCTCTTAAGCACTATGCCTGCTTCAAAGACTATTTTAATAAAAGAGAAAGGAACAAGAATAATTCTGTGTACTTGTAAGTACATTTGCTGGAAAAGGTATGTCTTTCAGGACAGGATCCTTTCTGTTTGTTGAACTAAACCCTGCTGGACCAGTGCATCAAAAACCTCAAATTCCAATGATTTGTCACTGAAAATGGTCCTTCCATTCCTTTTGTGTACAAAAGTACCAGAAACTGTCTTAAAAATAATATCCGATATATTTTTTATTTTATGATTGTTTCATTTCTCTGTCCATTTTCTCCTAATGTGGAACACACTTTTCATACAACAGGAATTCAGTTTCTTTAAGGTTTAATCAGTTGGCTTTGTTTTCAGTGTCCTTAGGAGACATCTTAAAAAAGCAGATATAGAGATCTAATTTAAATTGAGGTGACCCAGCATGAATCAGGGAGCTGGAGAATAAAGAAGTCACCTCAGGCAATTGGCATTCAAGTCTATTTGTAGGTTTGAGCTGGCCAAGTCAGGCCTGTTGATATTTTTTTCTCTATCACTTGGGGTGGAAAGTATAGACTGCTGGTGAATTGTTTCTCTCATTCAATTATAAGCACTTTCATGGGCAGAAGCCAAGTCTTTCGTTTCATTTCCACTCCTTGAGAACTTGGTAAACTCCTCCATGGGTAACAGTCTGCACACATTCCCTAAACAGTTGAACTTGTACTAGGTAGACCTCACACACTACAATTATCAACAAATCCTTACAGTTAGGACAGGAAAAAAGTATTGAAATAGAACTTTTCTCAAGAGTCTCACATGTAACCTGGGTCACCAAGTGATCACCTGAGGCAGTGATCACCTTAACTCTTAGCTAATGGGGTTTTTGAGCAATCACAACTCTTGTTGCCTCACTATCCAAGATAGTAAGGCTTTTATTGTAATAATGGCATTCATAGAAAGAAATGCTATCCCTTATTGTCAGCTCCATAAATAATCGGGTCCCAGAAGGAATGGCAGAGAGCTTTGGTGATATATAGCTACCAAGAAGATTGACAAATTGTGATCAGGCTACCTTTGTTCCAAAAGTGGCCCATCTCAATATGAACTGAAAATGGCAAGGAACTGTATAGCATGAAACAGTTTGATAAACAAAGCTTTCATCAGTTTTAGGGAGTTCCAAAAAAGGACAGAAGTCACTGGGTAACAATAATGATGATGGGAGTGGTAATGTGTATAATGACATTATCATAATATAGTAAGAGAACAAGAAGTAGAGAATACAAAAGGTGTCCACTAAACCAAAGGGGCACTTTGTCTTCCTAGAAGATGAACAAATCAAATTCAAACAGCTATTGTTCTGAATGGGGGCAGAATCCATTATAGGATTTTCAGTCCCCTTGGCTCATGACCTCTACCAAAACATCACTAGCACTTTTTGCCTACTATGGACAGGTGCACTGAAAAAATGTACTAGATCGTAACATTAAAGATAATGACCTACTGAAGGAACACCCCCTCCCCCCAACACACAGACACACACACACACACACACACACACACACACACACACACACACGTTTTTGCTGAACAGCAACTTAACCTGGTCACACATGTGTGAAATTTCCCATTCCAGTTTCTTGGAAGAACAGTGGGGATTATATTGTGAATATGTACTTTGAAAAACCATTTTGGTTATTCATGCATGATCCATGAAACTGGCAGTGTTGTTCCAGAAGAAACAGTGGGTGTTAATACTGTTCCAAGAATGTATATCCAGCAATTAGCAAGGTTAAGATTCAAATTTCAAATCTATCTTTCTCTTTGAAGTTTACACATGTGGTGGGGATACAGTGGCCTCCCAAAGCAATTATCTCCAAACCCTAGGACAGTGACTGTAATACATGGATAAAGGAGCTTTGCAGTGCCCAAATCCTGAACCCCCCCCACATCACTAAGAGACCTATTCTAATGGAAAAGCAAAGAGTATTTTATTTTTCAAAGAGCTAACCCCATTAGCCCCATTAGCTTAGGCCCTTCAATGAAGAATGCATGAGGGCAGGGCACCATGAGGGAGGAGACTATATTGGTTAGAGTAAGGGGAATGTCTAGGGGTATGCAACAGTCTCAGAATTGGTGTGCTTCTGGGTTGGCCACCTGTTCTGTATTGATTGGTCAAGTGTTTGCTATGGCCCATAGGCCCTCACAGGGCGGTTGCTATGCTTTGCATGTCATTGTTGTGAACTTGTACCAGAAAGCACACCCAGAGCCGTAAAGCAGAATCCCACCAGCTAACTTCTGATTGGTTCCTTGGTATCTGATCTCCTAGTGACTGGGGCAGGCCCAGCAAGGTCAGGCTAGCACATGTTAAGTCTTTCCTGCAGCCTGTCATGGCTGCTAAAGCAGAGGGCTGGTCCCCTCAGCAGTTATGAATAAATTAGTGATCTGTTACAAAGACCTTGTTATAGATTCCTCAAGTGGGAACCATACAACTCCATAGAGAAAAACAGAGGGGGGCTCAACTAAAGAAGATAGGAAGAAGCCAGGCATTGATGGTGATTTCCGTGAGTTCGAGGTCAGCCGGGGCTACAGAGCAAGTTTCAGGATGACCTCCAAAACAATACAGAGAAACCCTGTCTCAAAAAAAAAAAAGAGAGAGAGAGAGAGAAGATAGGAAGATTGCCTGGCAGAAGCAGAGCTGAAGCTACACTGTCAAAGCCAAGGAACTGTGGCAGCAAGCAAAAGTGATGAAGCAAGGAATGGATATCTGCTAGCAAGCAGGGGGAAACAGCCATGCCAACACTTTGATGTTAGCTTCCTAAAGCTCATCTTGAACTCCCAACTTCCAGAACTGGACAAGAAATCAATCTGTGACTTAATCCTCCGAATTTGTTACTCAGCTACAAAAAACTAACATAGCCATGAATTCAGTGAAACACATACCGCTGTAAAAGTCACCACTGCTTTTATTCAGTCTGCAGTGGAAGTGAGAGAAACCCAGTGTCTTGCACATGCTGGGAAAGCACTCTACCACAGAACTATAGTCCAATGCCTCTGCCATTTTTAGTAAAGCCTCTATAATAGGTATGGGCTAATAAGCAAGCACTTCAGGAAAGCAGCCTAAAGCTTAGGCTTTTAAAACAGTGGTTCTCAACCTCCCTAATGCTACTACCCCTCAATAGAGTTTCCTGTGTTTTACTACCAACCATAAAATTATTTTCTTTGCTTCTTCATAATTATAATTTTGATACTGTTATGAAACACAATGTAAACATTTTTGGAGACAGAGGTTTGCCAAGGGAGTCAAGATCTACAGGTTGAGAACCACTGCTCTAATAGACCAGAAGGACAATCCAACATTTTTCAGGTTTACATTATAAGAAGCCACAGGAGTTTTAACTTAGGAAAATAAAGAGGCTCCAGAAGAGAGCCCCTGATTTTTCCTGAGACAATATTCTGCTCAGCTAACAGTTAACAGTTGCAACTCAAACAGAAAGGGCACACTGTGTGTGTAAATCCTTCAACACCTGTGTAGCATGGCACTTCACTCTTGAGTTCCCAGAGAGTAAGGAGAGTACAACTCAATGTTGTGAGGGATAAATAGCCTTCTGCAGGTTTGTATACATGTGATCCACTGCCAGCAGCAGTGTAGCCACTGCCACTGAATTTATTTTTTCAAAATTAAAAATATTTAATGAGATGTTTACGTCACACCCATTTTGGGGAAACTAAGCTCCTATTTTAAATCTGAATAATACAGCTGTTCGGGTTTTTTAAATCCCCTAATTTCAATGTGAATACAGCACAGCTGCCCCATGAGCCATCTTGAAAGGGTAGCATCATCATTGGCCTAAAGTTCGCATACGTCAGGACATCTCCTCATGGATGGCTCTTTTTAAAAATAAAGCAAGTATACCACAATTTCATTGGTCCACACAGATGTCCATCAACTGCTTCTTGCATGATTAAGCTCAACAGAACACAGCAAGTGTGAAATGTAAAGTGGTGAATATCTATGCGGATTTAATTAGCTCTTTTAAAAGCACAGTGGTCATCCATCCTCATGCAGCTTTGTAAGAACTGGCTTAGTTAGCATCAGCTGTACACAAGTTACTCTTGCATGTATAAAGCACCCATCATCTGACATTTTGTTCTAAAAACTATTTTCAAAATGTCAGCAAGTCTCCAGACGTCGACTCAGTGGTTAGGGCCTACTCAAAATCTGCTACCACCTACCACTTTGTGGGTTTTTTTTCTTCTCAGTGAATATTCATATAGGAAAGGCTTCTTGTTAAGATACTAAGAGAAATGGGTAAACATACACACACACACACCACAGACACTCACACACACACACACAGACACACAAGCATGCATGCATGCACACAAACAATTTTTTTCTCCTTGCAGTTTCACAGTAAAAGAGATATGAATTCCAGACCCAGGAAACATCCCACATGAAAACTGTAAAACAAATAAATTTAAAAAGAATAAATACATTAAAAAACTTTTATTGATCTAGACTAGTGCTAATTATGACTTTTGGATGAAAGCAAACACAATTAGAAAAATTCATAAGTTATGATTCTTCATTGATGTTACTGCTCAAAAAAGCAGGTCAGCTGGGTGGTGGTAGCACACTCAGGAAGGAGTCAGACAGGAGGATCTCTGTGAATTCAAGATCAGCCTGGTTTACATGAGCTAGTTCTAGGACAGGCTCCAAAGCTCCAAAACTACACATGGAAACCCTATTTCGGGGAAGAAAAAAAAGGAAGGAAAGAAAGAAAGAAAGAGAGAGAGAAAGAAAGAAAGAGAGAAAAGGAAAAGGAAAAGAAGAAATATCACATCATCGCCATTTTCTACATTTTACATGCTGATGTTCATGGAAGGCTCTTTGTGATCATCTGTAAATAACAGTTCATTCCTGCATCTGCAAACCAAACAGGACTTCACAATGGTGTGTTGTACCAATTCACATACACTGACTAGTTGATGCAGATGAGGTTCTCAGTGACCCCAGGCAAAAGGGTCATGTGGGAGATGCTTACTTATAGGGTCAAAATTCTAGATTTCTGTCACAGAATTATGAAAGCTTCCTCTTTCTACCTACAGATGGTAGAAGAGCTGAACCCTCGAATTTCCATTGATACTTTGGATCTCACCTAAGTCCTTCACCCTGCTTACAGGACATACTACGTGTCTGGCCACTCGGATATGCTAGCTTAAAATGATTGATTGCTCAAAGACAAAGAGTCAGCAATGTGGAGAGTGGCATAATCCAGACAACAGCAGAACGATAATACCACTTGGGATGGTGGGGGATGAGTCTGGATGTCTGGGAAAGGATAGATGTAATAAAAGCAAAGCCATTATCTGAAGGTAAAAATGAAGAACACATAAATAAGTCTGTCTCCAGGCAAGGATGACAAGTTATAAGGAAAGGTGACAGAGTCTCCCGAAAGTGTCCTAACAAGGTTACAGCCTAGACTAAGGATATATTATTATTCTTAGTAGAAAACAAACATACAAACAACAACAACAAAAAAATAATCTCACATAAGCATATGTCTGTAGACTTGAGGAGTCAATGTATCTGTGGGATTTTCTTTATTTCTTTTTAAAATACTGAGCCTGCTGATGGATTTCAGTCATGGTGGAATATAAGGAACTGTAGGCAATGCTACTATTGCTTTAGTCTCTCTCAGAGTTTACCACTCATGATGATATTTTAACTACTTGTCATTGATAATTATTACACACAAGTGACTGCCCCTCATTAAAATCTTGGCACCAATACACAAATAATTATTGACACAATTAAGCTTTGACACTGTGCCCATCGAATTCTTTTTGTCCTAGGCTATGTATTAGCCCCACATTATTCTTTTTTTAAAAAGAGAAAATGATCTGTTTTAATCAGAGCTAAACTCTCTCAAGTTTGTTCACAGTATAAATACAAGGAAATGCCGAATTCCTAAAAATAGCCAGGGCTCTACCCAGTATATCATTAGCATTCATAAAGGGGAAATGAAAAAGCAATGCTCAGACACTGAAGGACAGACATCTAATGCAAAAAAAAGAATAATTCAGCCTGAGAAACTCAAAATAAGAAGTCTGTCATTGCCAATGACTACCAATGAAATGCGGTGATGGTTATTTAAACAACCTGTATGTCTGCACTAACATCTAACTGAATATATTATCCACAACCTGTTTAATTTCATTTCCCAACTTCTTACTGCTGACAGAGTTATATGTTTGCTAATATAGTCAGTGCATAATTACCCTGGTCAGTATGAATATTTAACAAATGTTGTAAGAGAAGGATAGCCATTTTTTCTTTCTAAAATAAAAGATCATGAAAAAAATTTAAATCTCTACGCAATCATTTCCATCAAGAAAGATAATACCATCTACTCCCTTCCAAATATAGTTTAGGCCACATCTGCTACAAGAGAGCTTGAAATATTATCATAGAAATGTTTGGATAATTAGCAATTAATTTCCATTGACTAATATACAATAAAAACAGAGCTGCATATGCATGAAGCAAATCACAGTGTATGGTCCCCTTTTCCTCCTAATCACATTTCCACATGGGTAAAAATCTGGTTGATACAAATTCCAAAGGCAATCTGAATTAACAGAAAAATTCACAAACTACTATATAAAACCTGAATAGAGAAGAAGTAAGAGCAACATTTCTCAACATAAATATCGAAGAGGGTGGTATGGCTTGATTCTCTTATATAGCCCTGCCTTGCCCTGCCCTGGTGACCCAACAAAGCAACTGGCCTTAATGGTAAGCATGGGAGAGTACTAGCAAGGCAGTTTTGTCTGTCTTTAGTTTTTACTAAGTAATTTAGCTGGATTTCCCATTGTCCATATATATTTCTTTTCTCCTATATGGTGTTATTCTGCCCTTCAGTCATCTCATGCCTATAGAGCCTAGACAATCATTCTGATATACAACAGCTTCAGGACAATTCTGTCACTGTTCAAACATCATCCATCCCCCACCCTGCATAAGCACGTCATAGAAGCATTCATTTCATCAAAGCTCTGCTAAATCTCCATCAAATAAATACAAGTCACCATTGCACCAGCCAAGGGAAATACCTGAGATTTTATTAATGTAAACCAATACTCCTAGCTTCTAAGAACATGAAGAACTTAAACTATATATGAAAACTGTGGTTGTGAGAGGAAGATAAGTGTGGAGGGTGTGTATTAAGCACTGTATCCAAGATTAAAACTGACTTTGGAATTAGAATTATGTTTACACTCTAATTTTTCTATTTTTTTAATTGAGTGACTTTAGACAAAGTGCTCAATCTCTGTTAATCTCACCATCTTTAGAAAGACAGAGTGGATCCACTTCATGATCCTAGTGTTAGAACAAAATGTAAAACTACAGTTGAAGATGCCTGGCATGTTTCTCCCCATCTAGCAGGAGTCACAGAGCATCAAGTATCATAGAAGTGGGTAACAGCATTCATGAAGTCATTATAGATTTTGGTATTGAATCTTCCCTTCTTACTTACATTTCCTCAGTCTTAACAGTCTCTTTTGCTGAATTCTTATTTTTTCTGGTATTTGTTCATTTCATCCTCAGCATTAAAACTTCCATGAGTAGTGGAAGTGACAAATTGTACCATACATGAATTTTATTCAGAATTATAATAAAATTTTCTATATGACAAAAATATTATCAGTCAATGACTGACTTTGCTCAGGGAAAAGTGTCTCCAATTTAAAAACATTTCAGAAAGTCTTTTAGAGTTTATTTCACCAGAATCACTAAAGGTAAACAAAGAAGGACTATGTCCAGAGGTTTATAAATCCATCCATTCAGGTTTCAGAGTCTTAATGCCCTAAGGTCCTTTTGATATTTGAGTTTATGCATGAAATATGAATCTATGTTTCACACAATTTGAAGGAATATAGGTTAGAAAACAAGATTTTGAAACCCACAAAAATATATTTTATAAAGTCTTTAAAGGCAATTCAGAGATACAAAACTTATTTCTCTTCATTGACATCACTTTCCCCTGTATTTCCTCTAAGACATGATGATAATTATTGGGCAGCAAGAAGCAGACTACATAAAGCAGTGATAAGAAATGGAGGGTAGATATACAAATGATAAACTAAACTGTGGCTCAGGCAGTATCTGTCATAGCTCCCAGTTACCTCATGCTCGTGGCCATGAGTGTGATGGTTAAAATGGTAGTGCCTGACCTTTTCCTTGACCAGGTCTTGACTGAACACATGGTAGGGTGTCAGAACACATCCAAGAATGAATTTGTGAGGGGAGAATTCTGAGTGCTTGTGAGAAAACAGGAGAAATCCTTGTGACCTCATTTTCTTCAACATCATGAAATTGTTCTTGGGACTCATTTTCATGCTCCACCACCCACAGGTGTCCTGGATAGGGGTGAGGTTACTCTTGATTATCCATTAGAACTGGCTATTGTTATTTGTTTTTATGTCTCTATGCAAAAACATGGTTTTTGACAAATGGAGTTTATCCTTTTGATTTTGCACTTTACTTGGGTGATTCTTGTAAATTGTTTGATGCTTTGAAAAAAAGTTGGCCATTGCATGAGACACAGTCTAAATTACTTTCAGGATTCTTTCCCCTAGGTCCCATTAACACTAGAGTAGTAAACAGTGGGGACTTAAAAAAAGACAATAACCAGATCTTGGACTAGACTATAAAGACACAGCTTACAGTATTCAGATTATAGCCATATACCATGTCTGTCATTCCCAGCAAACATGTCAGATCACCAAACCCAAAGGCAGGTAAAATTCAACCTGTTCCAGAAGATCTGAGCATTTTTGTTTAGCATTTTTATTAAATTAGAAAAAATTTATTTTACATATCAATCCCAGTTCCCTCTTCTTCCTCTCTCCCACTCCCCCCACTGTCTCCCCATCCTACCCCTATCCATCCTCAGAGAGGGTGAAGCCTCCCATGGGAGATCATCAAAGTATGTCACATCATTTGGGGAAGGACCAAAGCCTCCCCCCACATATCAAGGCTGAGAGGGTATCCCTCCTTAAGGAATGGGCTCTAAAACCCTGTTCATGCACTAGGAATAAATACTGATTCCACTGCACCAGCAAGACCTGAACATCCCAAAACAGATGAAGAAAATTACCTTTGGTAGTCTGTATTGCCTTTTATGTTATTAAACTCTCAGGTACTGCAAACCCTCACTGAAATATTTGTGTGTTACTCCAATTCTAGATTGCTCCTGTGATTTTTTTCTGTGATTTTTTGAGAATATTCTGAGATTTAGAAAAACACATTCACTTAACTTTGTCCTTTGATGGTTTTTTACTTGTGTATAATGAATTTTAGTTGTTTCCACGCCATTACTAATTTATCCCTCATCTTTCTCACTGAAACTCATTGTCTGATTTCACTACATTTTGAAGGCTGTGCCCTGTTCTTAACAAAAGAAAGATATGGCATTTCAGAAAACTAGGTAACACTTTGAGTCTTTCTTAGTGTAGATATGTGTTTGATCTTTTTAAGAAAGGAATCAAACATTTGTTCAATTGTTTCTTTGAGAGTAAGTATTAAAGACTTGGGTAGACAGTAATGAGGCAGATGCTGCTGCTGTTTCCTCAGTTAGCTTTCAAGCGACATTGGCTGAATTACTTCATAATCTCTCTCTTGAACCAGATATGCTAGAATTGACAATATAAATATTTTAAAACATTAATAGAGATTGATTTTTATTTTCTTGACTCTTGCCCCCAGAAAATGGATTAGACGAATTTTCTGGTCAGTTTGCTAACCCATCAAGAAATCAATGGCATCAAATTTTGAGATGTGAAAATGGCTGATAGGTCTTTAATGAAAGATTCTCATTTATACCAGTTTCTTTGAAAACACATGACTAGCTTCTGTTAATATCCTAAATGATCACAGTTCTACCAATTAAAGTTAACAAGCCAGTAGCCTGTACAGCTCACATCAAGAAGCAAATATATATATTACACGTTGCCATAATTCTGGGCTCTGCAAGGAAATGTGAAGGAATTAATAGGAGCTATGATATCTTGCCACAGTCTAAGCTCAATTGAAGTAGCTGGTGTAGTATATAAAAAACCATGACATGAACAATTCTCCACCAATGTCAATAAGGGTATCTCAGAGACACTTGCTGCAAATTCCTGAATTTAAAAGCTTCACTTATTCAGATTCAATTTATTCAGGAGTATTCCCTAACTGTAAAAATCTAGAGTTAGAAAGGGGTGCATTCACATCCTCCTCACACCATTGTCTTGTTTAAAAATTCACTATTTGTGAAAAATGTATTTTAAGAAAAACAAATGCAAGTTTAGTAACAAAACTAAATGATGTTCAAGTGACAGGAAATAGGCAAAAGACAAAGACAGATGAGGTCAGAAACCGAGTTGCCCTTCTCTGTATGCTGAAGCTCAGGTCCTCATGTGATTGTAATTGAATGGTGATGTTGGAGAGTAATAGTAAGGTCATGGAGGAAGGACCCTCAATGTTTCCACGTTGTCTTTACAAGAGTCAGAATGGGAAAACAATTCACCTGAAAGCCAAGAAGCTAATCTGGCAACACCTTGATCATGAATTCTCCAGATTCCAGAGCTGTTAGTAGTGGTTATTCGTTATTTAAGCTTCCCATGCTATCATAATTCACTCTAGCATCCAAATCAAATAACACATGAAGAGACACATGTAAAATCGCCTTTTCTCTTAGAGAAAAGACATAGTACAAATAAGAAAAATGTTCACCATGAGAATGGACTGAGCCACAAAAATGGAAGGAGGACCTATTAGGACTACAGATAACATTTATCACTCTTGTTCAACTTAGCTGTTCTGCATTCAAATCTGTTACAAGGAGAATAACAATTCAGAAATGAAGATATCATAGACGTGGGCTATATTCAATCTAATTAGACCTATTCAAAGGGCTTGAGAAAGTTCAGGATGGCTATGATCACCAAAGGAAGAGTAAGAGAGTGTGATATGAGTAGGGCCCAGAGTTTGTTAACACTTTCATCCCTTGTTTTTTATTCAATGGCTTTTCTCATGAATAGCAATGATCTAAGCTCCTCGAATTCCTGTTATTTCCTTTTCAATGTATTGACATCAATGCCTAGTTCAGATTTGGAACTGAGCTGTGACCCACTGCCTTGAGCACCTAGACTAGGGACCAAAGCATTGGTATCAATCTGTTGGATAGTTCAACCACTGAAATTCCTACCACAATGAAGATGAAATTAGAATAGAACTATACATCAGAAAATAGTATGCTATTTGGGTCATATATAGCTACAAGAGATACTGGAGAAACTCATGAAAAGTGGGTTTAGAAAACTCTACTTCCTTTTAAAATACTGACTGAATACAATTTTTAAATATATTTAATGGAGAATCATGCTTCCTTCTTACATATAACAGGTAGGATGAGATACGAAGCTGCAAGCTACAATAACACCTGTCTCATTAAAAATAATTCTTATTCATTTATATACCATGAAGAACGAAACTCACTTTTCTTACTTTCTGCTTCTTTCACATAGGTAGGATAAGTAAGATTTGTTTCCAACATAACTGTAAAATACCTGTCAGTTTTCTTGCATCTATTAAGACACAAAAAGTGTAAGACTGACAAGAGGAGGAGGAATAAGAAGTAGAGTATAAGGAGAAGGAGAGAACTTGGATAATGGCAATATAGAAATTTATTCACAAACACTTGCTCATAGTGGACGCTTTATTCTACAGAAGTCTGTTAATAGTTTAAAATGTTTGCAGGTTCAACAAATTTAAAGGTGAAGTTTAGCACTGTCATTGCTTGATGAAATAAAATCATATCCTTTTGCTATTTGGAACATGTTAGGAAATCCAGAATAAGCTGACAGTCATAGACCAAGATTAATAAATAACAACAATAATAAAAACAGAGCTCTAAACCCCAGAAAACCAATTTTGAAACAATTACAGGCAACTATTATGGGGCGCCTCTAAACAGTTTTAGCTAAATTCCCTCTGCACAGCTCTGATGACAATAATGTGCACTGTGCATGCAATTCACTGCACACACTTCAAAACGCACTCTGCTGTATGTGGTATTAATGAATAAGACGACCAGCTTAATAAACCATCGTTAACAATGGAATTGTTCACAAATGTGAGTGTACAGCAATGTTTCCTCTGTGACTTCACGTTCAGGAGAGAGGTAATTTTTTGTGTGGGTGTTTTAAACTCATTATGGAAACCTCCCTGGTTAGTCCAGTTTTACCATTGTGCTAAAAAAAGAAATACACCCATCCAAAACCTGGGAGCAGGAAGTAATATATACAAGAAGAAATATACTAATTTTACAGCCAGGCTGCTGAAAGTTCTGGCCATAGAGATCCGTGTTTGTCCAATAAATCAGCAGGAAAAATGGACCAGAAGAAGGGGAATAATGTTGGGTCTCTAAATTTGAAACCAAACAAATACACAAGCTGAAACAGGCCAAGCTCCGAACTTAGCTCTACATTGCAAGGTGTCTTTGCAAGCTTTCCACATGCTGCATAAAATGAATGGCCATAGCCAAGCTCTCATAATCATAAAACAAGAAGTAGAATGTAACAAGTGTATACTGTAAAAACTCTACTGCTAATAATGAGCACCGTGAACAATCACCTAGTTAAACAATCCATTCACCTCCACTAATTTTATCTTTTCAATGTTTTATTGGATTTTATACACACATGCCAAAAAATCAAAATTCATTATAAAGTGATGTCACCAAGATAATTGTTCGTGAAAAAGCTGTCCAATATCTGGTTATTAATGAGTCTTTGGCCACATCAATGACAGGTTTCTTTTTTTCCCCCAGCTTTCGTATTAAAATGTTTCTGCTGTTAAACCAATTATTTTTTTCCAAATCAATAACCATTTCTTCTCTTGACTTTCAGGAGTCCCAGCCTTGCTGTTATTGTTTATTGTGAAACATGTTATTTAAAATAGCAAAGTTGTCACTGTACTTTGTTAAATGGCACTATTATGTTTGATAACCATTCTGTGGATAAATATTCTGCAAACCACATTTCTATAAAGGATCATAGCTTTCTGCCCTTGTGGCCTGTCATGAATACCCTGTAGAGGTTTGGGAAGCCATGGAGTAGATGTATAACAAAAAATATAATCATAAAATCTCCAAAAATATGTTTAAAAAATGAACTTTGGGTCAAATTTATTGCTGAATTTCACCAGTAATATGGGATTTAAAGAATTACTGGAGATCTCTCTATTTCTTTCTCTCTCTGTGTGTTTATCTTGTCTGTGTCTATATATCCATAGCTATAAACATATCTACCCATCCTCTATCCATTTATCTATCTATCCATCATATATCTATTTACAATCTCTGTCTGTCTGTCTGTATATCTATCTACCTCTTCTTTGGGGACAAACGAAAATAATAGCAGAATATTTGTATTAGAGTATTAGGAAAAATTGTCTATATATGTACATATACATATATATATATATATAACATTATATAGTTAGGAAACAGGTCTGTTTAGACTATAAGAAGTGAATGGCAGTCCTGAGAAACATATGAATCAGAAAAAGGACTAGGCTGGCTACCGAGGTCTTGTTTGCTAGTTGGTTGGGTTTAAGTTTCCATCAGCTTTCAGCAAGTATCCTCCCTTCAAGCGACATGCCTCTGCCTTGGCTTTCATTAATCCTGGTCTGAAATACACCTCAGCTGTATGTCAAGGCTCTCAGAACTTTTACTATCTATATCTGCTTGATATATCAGGGTGTTATTTCTTCTTGTCTACCCTGTCCTGTCGAATGGTTAGACACATGTGATGATGGTGATGGAATATGCAACAATTCTTTCTGGATTAAACCATATGACAAATCCTACTTCATTCACAGAGCTCTAGACTGAGCTGGTTATGGATTTGTGACATTACATGCTTTTCTGCCTTGGCATTGACTTTCAATGTTTTCTCCTTCCCTTGATATCATTGCTATGATCCCTGTTGTTTCTCATCCTTCACCTCTCCTTTTCTCTATCTTACCCTGTTGGTCAGGCTATCTGATTAGTCTTGTGTGCCTCATAGACCTCTGCCTTTCAGATGACTGTTGACTTCTGTCTCTCGGTCTTCCTTGATTCCCAGTCACCCAAAATTTCCAAGTTCATGATGATACCTTAGTAGACATTTCATGCTACATTCTCTGTGTCCTGGGATAGCTTCAAGACTCTTCACTGAAGTTTTCTAGGCAGAGAAAAGTGAACATATACCCCTGAGGAACCTGAGGGCTTAACCTAAAGCAGCCCGGAGCAATCCCAAAAGAGCTTTAAAGGGTTGTGTTTTGCTTTAAAAATGCATGTGAATTTTATATTCTGTTCCATAAATATCATCACATTTGTGTTAGCATTAAAATACTATTTCCCTTAATGTATTGAGTAAAAGTGATTTTCCAGGATGCTTTGCTAAATCTGTGAGATCTTGTACTTCCTGCTACTCTTGTTTTCCCGGCAGGGTCCACAGGCCTCGAGTGATGCGGAACTTCTGCACGCCTGATGTGGCCTTCAAAAGGAAGGGTGGTGGTCTAGTAGCATATCATACTTTGCCACCATTAAGGCCTGCTTTAGCCCTACCCCAAGGAAAGAGAACTTAACCTACTTGACAAACTTAAAAGTGAAAACTCACAGCCATTGCTAAAGAATGATCTGCCCAAGCCTCTCTGTCTGTCTCTGTCTCAAGCCTCTCATAAAATGAATAGATGTCACTAAATCCTCTGGGACACACCTTTTTAAAGAACCTTCCAAAATGCTAATAATGGGGCAGACATTGTATAAAGGTTAGCTTCCAGTGCAATTCTTCTACATGGTGGAGAGCTACTAAGACTATGCAGTTGTTCTAATGCTGCAACACTTTAATATTGCTCCTCATGCTTTGGTGACCCCCCAATCATAAAGACATTTAATTACTACTCCATACCTGTAATTTTTGCTGTTATGAATTGAAACATAAATATTTTTGACCCACAGGTTGAGAATTTCTGCTCCATTATAAAGCTATATACATACCTCTGTTTTTACTTAGACTAGATTTCTAAGTCAATGCTAAGTTACATATCACTGAAAAGCCAAGCAGCAGCAATAACAAGGTAACATTAGGAGATGAGAAGGTGGTGGTCAGTTCCTCTACCTAAGGCCTTGAAGGCCATATCTGTCTTTAATCAGGACAGCAGACATTCCCATGTCCATTTTCTGATGCCAGGAGTGATACTGGAGCCTCATATCCCCTATCATCTTGTAATGTGTCTCTTAGTTGAAAACTATGGGATGGTATTGATTAGTGCTAGTTCAGGAGTCTACTGAGGGATTCCCCACAAGGAAACAGCTAGTTTGTCTGTAACCCTTCCTTATCTGTATATAAAGACAGATACTGGCCCAGGAGTGTTGAGGGTATTTATCTGAGACATAACCTCATGTCAGCGACATGACTCAATTAAAAGCCTGTGTCCACAGGTCTTCAGTTATGACTGTCAATCTGAACAAGTTGCAAGTGTAACATACTGTTTAAAATTCAGGAAGACACTCTGACCAAGTGGCAGAGTATATGAGGTCCTTCAACAGTCACCAGCCCCTTCATTTTCTGAATGCTAACTTAATGTGTCCACATCCTGAAGACAAGGAAGTAATTAGTAGATTCCTATTAAAAGTTTGTTTTCCAAAAGAAGTCAAAATGGTTGGAACATGGCAAGATCATTTCCAGGTCTCCAACCCATCATGGGTTGTTTTAACCTAATCATGATGAGGTATGGTTAAGCCTGGGAGTGTTTTGTTGTGTGCCATTTTCATAGAAAATACTCAACAGAAATTGTGTGACAGGCAATAAAACTACATGAAGACAGGTCAGAGTTGCAGTTATGCTTAATTACTAGCTGTCAGTTATCAAGTAGAAAGTTCAAGGGACCTTAGCTAATCAGTACACGCAATAACCTCTTCCCCAGGAATAAAAATGCATTTAACATTTGCTATTCAGCCTGGGGAAAAAGGAAGAAGAAGGAAACAATGAAGAAAACCATTTCAAACAACAAATCTCCACTGGTGATTTCCAACCAGGATGGCAATGAATACCCATCCCAGTGGCTGTTGAGAATACACTGAATCCTATTCAGAGGAAGATGAGGGGAGCAGGAATGTTGCTAGAGACGAGAAGGGGCTAGGTGTGTACCCACTTGCCTAACCTTATCTGTGTTGACAGGTGCACAGAGAGCTTATCTAAAGCAGTGATATTGGGCTTGATTGCACCAACTCTATAGTCATATCATGTCAGTGTTATGTTTCCAATGGATACTGAGTTCAGGATCCAAATGCTTTGTGCCTCAGGTTACTCCACCCATTATAAAAAGATCCTCATAATACCTGTCTCACACTGTTTTTGACAATGCCTTTAGACTTGGGCCTGATAGACAATTAAGACCAGATATGTACATACTAGGATTCTTATTCTTTTCCATTCAAACTCTAAATGTCTCATCAGTACTGGTGGCTGCCGAAGATAATCATATAAATGCTGACCTAAAAACCTCTGACACCATAAAGCCATTAGACTTAAGTATCATTCTTTACACAGTATACTTTGTAGATTTAACTTAAATAACAAAAGCATTATCTGTGTTCAAACCATTTAATGAAAATTACACTGTTTTGTAATGATATGACAAATATCTATAGCAACATGGGGAGAGTAGAATTCTGCTTGACCTGACTGTAGCCATCTTGGTACTCCATTATGTCTCCTACTTAATCTTGATTGCTTTTCTAGCATTTCACCACAGGGTGTAAAGAGTTAACTGAGTAGTATATGGTACTTTACAAGCATATGCTGTTTTCAGGAATGTTCCTGAACCTGAGGCTAAGCTAAGATAGTTACTTTTGCCATAAGAAACATATGTACCCTCCTTTTGTACTCTATGCAATCCTGTGTCTATCTTCCACTCTTTTTGGTGTCTACACTCATTAGTATTGATAAACAACTTATTATAGAGCAACTTGGAGTCCTATGAATAAGAAATTGCCATTTTCAACTAAGCCTCATTCTCCATCTCCAGAACTACTGTAGAAATGGATTTTAGACAAAGCAGTTTCTTTATAAACTATGAATTTATTAACACTTTTACTAGATTAAGCCGTTGGTGACTAATATTATATACCACATAATATAAAAAGCAACATACATACACTCTATGTATATAACATAGGGCACTGACAGTCCAAGCCATTCTATAGAAAACTATTTTGTTTGCATGTTTTATATATTTCAAGGCCTATGATAATTTGACATGTATCATTTCATTTCATACAGATAATAACTTATGATTCTCATTTGATAAAAAAGTAATACTTAAAACCTATTTATAAGGCCAATAGAAAAGCTAGCTTCAGCTTCAGGTATCTTTCAGCTCAGAGCCTATATATCAATATTCTAAACTGGTTAGTGTAGAGACTGGTTTCGTTCCTGATCCTTAGTCCAGACCCTCTGCATTTGTCAATGAGGCTATTGCTAACTTAGGGTTTTAACTGACCTTGCTTGGGCCATGATTGTAGTCATTCAAAGGTACTTTCCTTTTCTTGTATGACCTACACAGTACATGGGAACTGGAAATCTGGGTGGTAATTTAGAAAGAATCATGCAATGAAGAGAAATAGAAAAGCAGTAATGAATGCATTCTGTGTCTAGGCCAACCTAACCTGGCCTCCAGTATGCTCTCTCAGTATTCACAGACATTTCCCATGAGTCTTCTAAGTTCTAGGCAGTCTTCTAGGTTCATGGGGCACTGGAATCAATACGGCATACTTACAGCCAAAAAAAACCCTCAAAGATAAATGGAAGGGGAAAATGAGTGCCTTGGGTACTGAATTCCCATTCCAGCAAGTTCAGGAAGGCTCTTCTGTTTTAAAAAAGAAAGGATCAGTATTCTCCATCAGACACACAAAATAAGTGCATTTTTCTGAAGGAGAAAATTGGAGTTACAAAGACAAGGGTTACATGTTCCTTTGTTTCTTCAAATGGAGTTTGCTATTAGCTACCTTGTGGCAGGCAACATCAATGACTTTGTCATTGCAAAGTAACTGTGACATGGTCTCTGTTCTTTGAAGAGAATACATGGTCCAGGTGGCAAACTAAACTTGCAAATAGTAAAGCAAACAATCACAGTGCCAGGCAATTAGTGCTGTGGAAGAGATGGAACTGAGGGTCGTAGGAATGCAAAGAGCAGAACAGCAAGCAGCAGGCTCTGTGAATAGAATCTTGGTGTCCAACATCTGAATGACAGTGGGAAGTTTGCTTTAGAAAGGATAAATTCAACAATCAGTTCTCAAAGGGTTGTCCATGGGCCAGAAGCTCAGCTTTACTGGTGGCCTTGCTGTCTTGCTGCAAATGCAAACCGCTGAGCTTCAGACCTTCTCGTACTAAATCAAAAACTTACAATGGGAGACACAGTGTTTAGTATTTTAACAGGATATTAGGGCTATTTTGATGCATAATCAAATTTTCCAGGTCACTAAGCCAGAAGACAAAGGAAATGGTATGAAGTAGAAATAGAAAGGCAAGGATTTATCTTCCTTAGGAAATTAGAGTCAGTTCAGGTGGATCTTGGAGGCCATCCTGAGAAATATCATTTTGACATAGGATCAGCTAACTTTTCCCTTTCTTTGAGGATAGGCCAGTACCCAGCATTTGGCTTACATAATTTCATTCTCCTCTTAAAGTAATGTAATAGTGCCATGCATTTCCTCATTTAATGTATGAAGATTTGGAGACAGGGGAGTGATATGATTTGCCCCAAAATACACTTATGCCCAGAATCACACACAGTATGCTTTAGATGCTTTAGTATGTAGCACTTTGATAAAATCTCCCATGTACAGAGAGACTTTTGAAGTAGTTCCACGGTTCTGTTAATGCATTAGGAAGCTCCTCCAGGATGAGGCTAGAAAAGTCAGTTGGGCAGAATTAATGTTTTGATGACAAGGTCAATTGCCAGAAGGATACTTTATGAAGAATTTGGGCTATACTTTTTCTCTGATGAAAAAATATTTTTAAAAGGCTAAAATCAAAAATTTCATGTGTCCACACTTTTCAATATTTCACAGTATTAATGCAAGTGAACAAAAGCAGATGTGAGACCAGAGGCTCATTAAAGTAATTATTCATTAGTGGCTTTTTTCCCTTTCTTTGTTCCTTACCATTACTTTTCAGCCCATTTAATGTTTCCTTGTAGGGTCACAATGTTAATTTTAAGGTTATGTTTTAATGGCTTTCTAAATGACACTTCCATTGTAGTAAAATGAATGCATCAAGTTGCTCTTGCAGGTGGAGATGTGCTATTGACTCATAGTTATAAGGGTACAAAAATGTCTAAACTACTCATTTGAAAATGTATTAATAACCTGCATATTTAAGGAACGTGAATGAAGGCATTGCTGTTTTTACTAAAACTACTTAGTGCAGGGAAAGTTTCATTTAAGTCTTCCTTTGAATCTCCTATGGAAAACTGCCCTTGTTCAGTATGAAACACCCTTAGTTCATACTGAGAATTAATTTTAAAAGGGGGCTGTGTTAATAGAAGTCTCAACTTTGGGAAATAGTTCTACTTATGCTCAACTACTCAAAGTCTCTCATTTTCTGTTCCAGTCAAATGTCTTCATCTTTCTTCATCAAAGAAGTGGCCACATGTGGTACCCTGTGAAATTTTACATTCTCAATTTCCACATAAGTGTCACTTGGGAGAGGAGTGGACTTGTGAATTCACTTCTATTTACCCAATTTATAATACTACTATAAAGCACTGGATAATGAAGATTGGTCACATTAACCATGCCTAAAAACATAAACAAAAGTAATAATACTGCAATCTAGAACCCACTCATTTAAGGGATACCTAAGAAACCTATCTTAAACAAACAAATGAGCGTTTAGAACTTGGAAAATGGCAGCTGTTTGCTTTGTTAAGCTCTATGCTATTTAACAACAAGCAGGAATTACACTTCAAAAATTCTTGAAGGGAGGAAAGCAGACACAAAAGGTCAAGCTGAAAGAAATATGTGGGAATAGAGAGTACATCCTAATCGTATTCCAAGAAAGGGAAGAACCTGGGCCCTGGAGAAGGGGACATGGGAATAATTTAGTGCCAGCCGGTAGAAGCATCTTCTTCCCTACAGACTGTTTCCTTGAAATATGCCCAGCCCTTTGCTCACATGTTCCTCCTCCCCAAGCTAATCCTCGTGCCCTATTATCTGTGTCATGAGTTATCTTATTTAAAGAATGGCTCAAGTTCTTCTACCTATGGACCCTTGAATTCCTGGCTTTGGGAATGGATTCATGGATATTTTGTAAGTTTTGTCTGTGTATGGAGAGGATGTGTTTTGCACACATGAAGTACATATGTGGAGGTCATGCTCTGTCAGTGTTTACTAATATGCATACCAGGATAGCTGGCTCCAGGACTTCCAATGATTCTTCTATGTCTGCCATGCATAATACTATAGGAGCTCTGGAATGACACACACTGCTACAGATGGCTTTGTGTGCATTCTGGATAACTGAAGTCAGGTCCTTTGGCTTGTGCAGAAGTGTTCTACCCACTGAACTATCTCTCTAGCCCTCCTATGTCACTTTGAGTGGAGATTTCAACCTAGTGAAATAAGACACCTTGTGCATGTGCTTCAAGACATTTAAAGTCTGAAGACATGTTAAGAACAATACAGGTCAGGACGAAATTAAACTGTGGGATAGTACTTAGTAGTATGTGTACCTAAGAACAGTTTCTGTAGTGGCTGATAGAATGTTCTAGACCTACACTGACTGAATCTTGCATTTTGCATCTATATGGCCTTAATTAAACCACTTATTCTAGGTGAGCCATTTTTCTTTCCATAGGAGTTAACAACTTTCACTTGAAGAAATATTGTAAGGAATAATTCAGAAGTTGTACCAGCAGGACCTACAGTGGATCCTAGGTAAATGGTTGGCACCCAATCCACAGTGACTGTCTCACTAAAACACAATGCCATAATCATTGAATACTTCTATGTAGGCATGTATTGTAATTCGTAGACAACATACAATTCATTTCTTATGTTGGTGTATACTGAGTATAGTATATAAATGTGTCTGAAGATGTGAGGACATATGTGTGGTGATGTTTGCATGGGGGTCAGAGGACAAACTCAGATACTGGTCTATGCCTTTTGTTTGAGTCAGGGTGTCTTGTTCACTGCCCCGTGTAGCAGGCTGACTAGTCCTCAAGTTTCCATGGATTTACTTCTCTAAATCCCACCTTTTCACAGACATGCTAAAATGTAGACAATGCACTAGTGCATTTGCCTTTTGAATGGTTTCTGGTTTTGAATGACTTACCCTTTATCACACTGAATCATTTGCTCAGTCCAATAATAACACCTAAAGCATTGAATCAGTGTATGAGAAGTCGTAGAGAATACAGAAGCTAAGTCTCTTATTTATAAAGAAATGAACTAGTCAATGTTCTGTTACATAGGCTCCAGAGCATTGTTTTAATTAAATAAATAAAGAACCTTCTTTGACATCCATACCACAATCGGCTTAGACTTCCTGCTTGATGAGTATTAGCTGAACCCTAGACCCAGTTCTTCCAGGTAGAGGCCTAATGCGCTCTGTAGCCCACCCACTAAGCAAGTATCAGATTCTTACTATGTGTTACCCTCAGAATGCTATGGATGTAACCCTGAGAGTAGGCACTCTGCCATTCCACTGTTTTCAATTTCTTTTTATCTTTGTGCACTAGGGTGCACCTCCCTCTCCCTCTTGCATTGTCTAAATCTCTACCTCCATCCTTGAATATCAATAGTGCTTCTTACACTGTAGTATACATCAGGATCCTCAAGAGAGGTTTTAAACAGACCCTTAAACTCCAGTTCTAGATTTTTCTATTTGACTCAAACAAGCTAGCAATTTCAACCAGATTCTAGGTTACACTGTCATTGCTCTTTTGGCAATCACTCTATCATTATATGGTACTATCATCAAATCTTTCCAGATCCTTAGTTATATTCTTAAGAAATACCATATATTTTTCAAAACATCACCAGACAGTTTTAGCCAAACTCCGATGCCTATGATACAGTCATATTGCTGTGGCTAATGCATTTCACCTTTCCTCCTTTACTATTTAACTGTTTCAGACTGTAGAAATAATAACACTAAAAATCATATTGTAATAAGTGAAAAGGCCAGCTGTCTTTTACAGACTGGACATTATTAAGGCTTATGGCATTGATCATGCGTTTTGGCAGGGTGTTCTCATATTAATGACTTATTGGCATTGGAGATGGACATGCTGTAACTCTCACAGCATCTGACGTAGAACTCTTTTCATAATGGAAGATCTTGAAAGTTTTAATAAAAAAGGAGATGAATGCATCTAGGAAATGAAAAAATAGAGATAAAACATTTCAGAAAACTTTCTGCAAGACACACAAGACCTCTACTTGGGAGGTTCCTTCCAAGCAGGAATGTGTGAGATGAATGTTTTTAACAGGCAAGGCTTAATAGAAGGTCATATTTTATATCAATGTTTACCTTCAGTCTATGAGGGGAAGTAAGGCAAGCACATAAATGAAGCTACCTCAGGATACAGATAAAACAAAACTATACAGACAGATTGCTATGGGAGTCACAACTTAATAGTAGGGAGATGGACCCTGGGTGGCACATTGAAAGTTTCCTCCTTGCCTCATGAGAATGCTTAGAGTTTTGAAAATAAGAGGTGTAAAATGAAAATCTTACCTAAACTTTAGGCATATAGACAAGAGATCTGAAAACTCAGGAAGAAGAACCCAAGTCCAGATGATGATTCTTCTTTGAATTCTCTTACAACTTGAACCTGACAAAAGCAGATGAAGCAATCTGTATAGGCACACCACTGATCCATGTTGCATATGATAAACTAGGAATATATGCTTATATTCCTTAAAATGTAAATGACTTTACTAATCAATATATGAAAATGTTATTTAATGCTGTAAGAGTTTTAAAACAAACCCTACCACAACAGTCACGATATAAATATAGTTGCATGTCAGTACATTTACACTTACCAAGTAAATATAGCTGTAGATGATAAAGGAATGAAGAGAATGATTTTATAAAATGATAATGAAGTGAAGTCATCAGCGTGTAATACATTTTCTGAAAAATCTGCATTTTCCCCAACGAACCTAGAGTATTCATTATTGCATTAAGGCAGTTCTGGAAGATGATATAAATTGTGCTTTGTATAAACATTTCCTGTTTTCTTTCACTGTGCTCCTGAAAGAATCCTTTCTCCTCTGCATTGTCATGCACACACTGTTAGATAGAAAGCTGAGCTGAAGTTAGATAGAAAGCAGAGCTGTGCAGGTGTATAAGCCTTTGCACACCATCAAGTAGAAAACTGCCCCGAAGCTGCATTTATCTGGGAAGCAAAATTAAAAAGGAAGATAAAGTTCAATGTTTTAGAAGCTTGCTTGGAGACTTTAAGAGCAGAGTGTGTTATCACTTTGGAGTGGTTTACATAGACATGTTTATCCCAGTGTGGTACACCTGGGGACACCTTGAGAAAAGATCTGGAACTCTAGTTACTTTGAACTCCTCTGTGATGGCATTGTGTTAGTTATCATAATGTATGTTACCACAACCATAAACAGGCTCCACATAGGCTATAATTTTAATCACAAGTCAACAAGAAAGAGGAAAAACAAAGAGATTTCATCCTGTTTATAGAAAGAACATAGAAACCAATGAAAAGTTCAAAATGGAACGAATCTTTCCTGTGAAGGAGGGGAAGAAATGATTCTATAAGATGTCATTGCATGCTTCATGCACTTCACATTATGTTATAGTATTCAGTTTGTATAGTATTCTTGTTGAGAAACATCCCATACACACCTGAGACCTCTCTATATATATAGCCACATATAAATACTTCTTGAGGCATATGAAATTTGAGCAAACACCTTTCAGGATAAGAGCTGGCCCTAGAATTAGGTGAATAATGACTTGTTGTGGGGAGAGAAAGTCTTTGACTCATCCTAGATGTGTTGCTTTCAATTACCTTCAACACTGACCTCTGTCCCATACTGGCTTTCTAATTCTGCCCTTTATCATTCCTTTGAGTTAGGAATTAGCCATCAAAGTAACCATTAAAACATACACATGCTATGTGGAATGGGAGGGTGGACCATTAACATCCATTACACATTTGCCTGGATTTATTAAGTTCATAAGCTGTCATTTATGTCACAGCCCATGAGAGTCAAAAGGCATGAAACAAGTCAGTAAGCATGGGGAGTAAATGCTGAGGTGAGATGGCGTGGAAAGGCAAAGAATGACGTAGTCAGTGGAATCTCCACAAGAATTCAGTAGCACAGCCTGCAGCCTGGTCACTGTAAAACCTAGCAGGAAGTATTTAGAGACCAAATTAAAACTCACCAGGCTCAGCATAACACATGAATATGTGAAATCATGAGAAATGCCAGCTTTTTATTTCTTACTTGTAATTTGTGAGGTAAATATTCCAGTAAAGAACCTCAGGACTCAAACATCGAAGACTTAAAGGATGTTTCCCCACATTCCGGATTTATTTGCAAATTAACATGTGTGGGACATATCCATTAGATCGAACTACAGACAGAAATCTGAAATCAAGTAATTTAATCTCTGCCTCATTTTATCCATCTGTGAAAAAAATAGCTGTAGCTATTTCCTACCAATTCTCACAGGGTTGGTACAAGATTTAAATGAGCTTCACAATCTTTTTTGAGATTCTGTAGAAGCTGCTTGCAATATATCAAAGTATTTAAACTGTGTTCCCCATTGTATAAATTCAAAGTACTTGTCAGCACCCCATGAATGTTTTACTAAGGTCACTTGAAGGAAACACGCTTATTCCAGGTTTCTATTTTCCACTCTAATCTATATAGAGCAAAGTTTTTGATCCTATCAGCTGTTTGATCTTGGCAGTTATAATCAAGGAGTTTCCTATAAAAAGAAAAGAAAGGGCTGCACACTCGGAGAGTCTTTCAAAAGCACTGCACTAAGAACCTGCAGACTGAGGGTCTGGCCCCCTCACTTTTCAACTGCCTGGGGCCACTGAGCAAGACCCTAAGACTTGGTTCCCTCTGAGATGGGGAAACATCATTTGGCCCCTGCCCAACTCTCCCATCTTCCCGGGAACTACTGTTCCTCTCACTGAGAGTGCCCTGGCCCCGCAGGCCTGCTTTCTGTTCCTCAAACACACAAGCTACTTTTAGCTTTAGGGTCTTTGCGCTTGCTGCTCGTGCAGCCTGGTACATTCGTTTGTCAGATCTTGGCCTCGCTAGCTCTTTCTTCCCGTTGAAGTCCCAGCTAAAAATTCCTCTTTTCTGAAGCAACTCTTCTTACTGGAACCCCGCCATCATGTTTTATTTGTTACACATCACAATGCCTGCTTTTACTGCTTTCAAAATCTGCCTTGTATTGTCTGAGTCTGCTCATCATTGTCTACCACTCACTAGAAGATGGACTTCATGCAAGCAGGCTTCTGTCAGTACTGGTCAAAGCCAGAGATCTAATACTAAAACCACAAAACCACAAACCCGTAAACAGACGTGGGGACAGCATCCTCTCAGGCATTTACCTTATGAAATAAATGAGTTTAGATTCCTACCAAGCAGGTAGTCTGGCTGTCCTAGTAGTCAGTCCACACCCTAAATCTGTTCCTCCTACTTCTACATCTATAGCAAAATGAAGGTAAGACAAACTCAATTAGGTCTGGACAGAGATGGATTAGTTATTGGTTAAGAGCACTTGATGCTTTTGCAGTGGAGTGAGTTTGGGTTTCTGAAACCCACATGCTGGTTTTCAAACATCTGCAAGTCCAATATCATGTGATGTGACAATCTGCTTCTACCCTCTGTGGGTACCAGGCACATATGAAGTGTACATACATGCATGTAGGAAAAATAATAATGTATGAAGAACTATGTTCATGCAGCATATCTAGAAAAAGAGTGGGACATCAAGAAATATTGGCACCCCTATTTTACAAGGTCACAAGAGAGCAGGAATGGCTTGGAAAGTCAACCTGTGTTAACTGTTTACTTTCTTCCTTTTCTGAATGTCTAGAAAGACCAGATGTGACTTTTCAATATTTTGAAGGACAGTAAGCGTCTCATTCTTGCTTTTTCTGCCAAGTCCAATCCCATTTGGGAATTACACTCAGCGAGACTTGGTTGGAGTCCAGCTGGAAGGAGAGTCCGTTTTCATTCACACTTCCTATTGGGTTCCCACTATGTCCTCCTTGTGTCGGCTCATCATTGCTCAATGGGGTTTTTCCCATCTTTGCTATTCTGGCATTCTAGACTGCCCTCCACACAGAAGGCAACTACAGTTTATAGATTACAATACCAACATTTCTGACTATACTACTTGCAGATGCAAAAATCTTCCTCTGACTTACTATCTTCTTGAAACCGCATGTTCTTCCCAGCCTAGTTACACCAGACCTTGGGTTTTTGGTTCTCAAAGCTTGTGGGGTGGCCTCTCTACCAGAGTCTACTCCTCATCCTCATCTTCCAAGTCACACAGCTTACCATACAAGCTGGACTAACACATCATTCCCCTCAAGAAGTGAGGCAAGGGACACCAAATAAAAACATATTAGGTCATGTCTATTAATTACATTTCATGTTGCATTATCTTATAATTTTATTTCATGTTGTTCCTACCAGACAGAGATCTCAGGAAAGAGAAATGCCTAACATTATCTCCCTCCTTTTTCTACCACAAGGGTCACTACAAAATAGGCTGCAGTGATGAGAATGGAACCTTTCAAAATTCATACTCTGTAACTTAATGCGTAATTTGATGGAATGAGGTGGGGTAGCTTTAAGAGGCAATGAGGTCTTCAGAGCCTCTGCCTTTATTAACAAATAGGATTAAGGTCCCTTCAAAAACAGCAAGGCAGACTTCATGCAGCCTTTATCATTTTTCTGTGTAAAATGATATAACATTCTTCCCTTGCTTAGAAGGCACACATGCTAGACAGTTGTGTTTTCTGGAACCCGGATCTTGGACTTCCCAATATCTGAACAATGGGAAATCTTTGCTCTTTCTGAATTACACAATCTTCAGTGTTTTTTTTTTACAGCACACAAAATGGATAAATCCACAGGTGTTTAATAATCACAGATGATAGTAAATTTTTAAAATGTGACCAATTTCCTGCCTAGGATATTTCTTGTCTCTGGACTTTCACTTTTTTTCATTAATAAATCAACAACCTGTAGCAGAGTGCTTACTGTGTATTATAAATTCAATATAAATTTTAAATGTGTACTTTTATTTTTAAAATGCTCCCATAGCAGGCAATTTTTCCATACTTTCAAAATGCTAACTAATTCTAACTGTGTTTTGATTAAGTATTATTAGCGTTCTTGTTTTAAAGATGAGAGCATGGAGGTAAAACAGGATGAAATACCCAGTCTGAGTGACCCATTTAACAAAGAGTAGGATGGGGGAGGCTGGGTGGGATGCTCAGGTGGCTCTGGGAATGATGCATGATGCATAGGTGCATAAACACCAGAAGAAACCATTGCTACACCAAAATCATTGCATCAAGTAGAACTAATTATGAGAGGAAGCCAGTCCCTCATCAGCTCATTCTCTCTAGACAATCAAAACCCTTTTTCTTTATAATGCTATTTCCTCAAGTCCATTGCCAGATAAAGATGCATAGATGAGAATTCTCTAAGAAAGACTTGGAGAGGACAAAGCAGAATCCACAGAGCTCTGAGCTGCCCTTGCAAGGCAACATCTGCTCTCCTCTCTCCCCTTCGCTTGTGATATATTGGCACATAAGCAGCATTGATACTCATGAGAAAAATTACAGTCATCAAGGTTATCCCCCCAAGAAGCAACTCTCTTTCTTTATTAATATGCTTTGGATTGTTGCAACACTACAAAGCCCCAAATAAGTTTTCTTTGATCAATAAATTGTAGGCTGAGAAAGAAAATACTAATTTTCCATTTCTTTGAGATCCAACACTAATATATAACAGTGCTTTCCAAAAGGGTTCTCAGAAGCCTGATATAGAATTATCTGAAATTACACCTGACTATCCCGACGAGATCATTCTGCTCTCTGCCACTTTAGAGCTGTGTCTCCTGCACTTGGCAGACATTTTTTTCTTTCACAATTCTTTGTGTACAGATACATTTTCTACTTTAGAACAAGCTGGGTAAAGAAAGCATAAACATTTCTCAAGCCTAAAAGGAAGATTGTTGAACGCCCTGGTCCCTATCCACGCAGTTCTGCAAAACATGACTTTCATCTGCAAAGGAACTTCATTTTTAGTCTGACACAAAAAAATCATAGGACTTCCCTTGCATTTAGTAAGATATATTTACCAAAAACCTACAAACAGGAAGAATGGCTACATCTAAATTGCATTATCCTGATGACATTATATGAACTACACTTTGGGCATATTTAATCATATAATAGAAAAATCATTAATGAGTTACAGAAACATCATTGGGAAACAGAATAAACTGGACACTGAGTGTAAAGATCAACACTCTTGGACTTATCTTTCCAGGGCTTTGAGTAATTCATTCAACCTCCCAGGGATTTCACAGTCATCTAACCTACAAAGCAATGATCTTAGTGTAGGTGTCTTTGTCCCCATGGAGACAACTGGCAATTATGGATGTGTTTTCTGAACTAGGCAGGGGCTGGGTACTCAGTAGGTGTTAGTGATGAAAGAGATATTACTAAGTATCGTAGCATGATGCAGTCTCTCATGACACATAATAATCTCTCGCAAAGTTGCAAATATGGTGATGTTAAGAAGCTTGCTATGAAGTAAGCATATGATGATGTTTAAGGACTCTATAATTTGCTTCTGTGAGGAATGGCCCAAGCAACAGACTCTTCCCTTTCTAACCCATACAGTCAGCAGAGATTTTAGCTTCAATCACAAATCTTAGTACATCTTTGTAGCCAGGATTCTTAGTATAAAGGAGCAAAGCTCAAACAGATGATTCTGAAGAGAACAATAAGTTTACTGATTGAATAATTCAGCAGATGCTCACTAAGTCCTCTATGCTCCAGGCATTTTGAGCATTCTCAGGGACCCCATTAACAAGTGGTGCAGTGATTAACAGTGTTACTGAGTGCCCATTAACCATATCATTAAAATATTTTTGTGATAAAGTGGGTTAAATTTATCTAGTACTATGTATGAATTGAACATTGGACAATGGAAACTGACTTTGTGTATTTATAACAACTATTATAAACGTTCTTTACAATTCAAAAGACATCTAGAATACCCAGACAATAAGTATGTTTTGAAATGTGATATATTTACAGGAAATTGTTTGGCCAGATATCATGGTACACATGTAATCCTAGAAGTTGGGAAATAGAGGCAATAAGATTATGGTTTCAAGGTCACCCCCAGTTAGATAGTGAATTTGATGTCTGTCTAGATTACTAAGAACGTCTTTTAACAATCCTTCCTAAATGGGGCTGGGTTCAGTGGATAAGAACATTGGCAGCTCCTCTAGAGGACATAGGTTCAGTTCCCAAAACATAGTAGTTCACAACAGCCTGTAACTCTAGTTCCAGGGGATTGAATACCTTCTGCTGGCCTCTGTAGACATCAGGCACATATGTGATGCACAAATATACATACAGGCAAAATACTCATACAAATAAGATAAAATAAATACAATTTTTATAAAATTGTAGCTAAATACTAGTAAATAAATAGGAAAATATTCTGGGCTATTTTACATCCCCAAAGCCCTCCACTAAATTTTTGTGATAGTCCCAAGATAATTGTGTAATACTCCTTATTTTACCTATTTTGTAAGTGAAGAAAATAAAGTTCTGAGACTGGCTATATCAAGCCAACTACTGAATGGCTGGAATGAAGGGTCCTGCCAATGATAATTTGTAACTACAGCTCAAAGCACCTTCTCAAGTGACGATAGCTCATGGAAGTTGCTGGAAGCACCCCCCTCACATCTCCCGCCACAGAGCATTCCTTTTGTGCAGTGTCTCTGGGTTTATTGCCGCATTCATGCAGCAACCAGGCTTGTCCTGACTTATTCCTGCCAGCGACTTCTCAGGTTCTTGGTGTGGGAACTTGGCCACACTCTGAGACTTCTGCCTACGTAACCAGCTCCCAAACTTACCTTCTATCCTACAGGTCTATGATTTGGTCTGAAGACGTTTCCTTTGCTCCTGTTTCACTCTATCCTTGAAAGCCTTGCCCTGCTCGATAAATTTCCTCTACATCTGGTATAATTTCCCCATCTTTTCCCAGGAGACATAACTTAGGTCTTCAATATTCTGGGCGATGATAAGCATTCTCACTATGCTACTAATGTAGTACTAATGTTTATAAGTCTCTCATTTCTCACAAGTCATAATTGTTTCTTTTTTAAAATCCCCCTTTTTACCTAGAACAAAATATTTGATGCTGTACACATAATAAAGTAAATAGATTTATTTGGCTCATGATTATGATAGGCATGAGGTCCAAAAATATATCACTGATAGGTCTGTTGAGTGTTCTCCAATACCCAAAACTACATCAAAGTATAGTGGTAAAAAATTAAAACAAATTATAGAATTAAAGAAAAGTCAAGTGATAAGGTAAGGTTGCTTTCTCACAGCTCACTCTTAAGAGACAACCTTAATTCTCTTATGAGGGTGAAGTTCATAGACAATTTACCTCCTATTAAGCTCTGTTCTTGTAGGCTACAACATAAGGACACCACCACACCAGGCATCATACATCTGTCACAAGCATCTGATGGGCACAAACCATGCCTAAGTCATACAGCATGCACATTACAACTAAGAAATGTGCCATGATATCTTGTGTGATCTTGGAATTCAAATCTTGGTGATCTGACCCATAGAACTCAATCTTCACACTCATGACTTACTATCACCCTAAACAACTTCATGTACTAAGGTAAAAATTACTGTAGCAATCTATTGAAATTCTTTCCCAACTTCAAATTATTTTTTTAATATTGCTTATGCTATATTTTTTCTTGCACTATAGTTTATTTTCTTTTACACTTATTTTTAGATTCCTAAATAATGCATTATTGTGTTCTTATTGTATCAGACTCACATAATATAGAAGCAGAAATACTATTTATAATCAACTAACTACTGACCATAGCTTTTGAGGTGAATTTCAATGAGCAGCTCCTTATTAAGAATTCTTATTTGTTTCCAATGAGACAAGTCCTATGGTATTTTATCCTACAATTTGAATCTTTGCATTTGGCTAAGAATAAATGGTGGCACCTTGAGGGGTAATGGGTGGCTCAGATTTCAAGCACACCAAGGAGAAATGGCGACTTAAATGTAAAGAAGAAGTACATATAATTGTAGAAAGGAACCCATCTTAGAAAGAACATAAAATGCCTACATAGGGGCTCTCAGAATTTTTCAAAAAGGAATTGTTTAGGTTGTAGTAAAAGTTGTTCCTCTCTCTGAAATCATTTTGTAGACTCAGAAACTATTTCAACCTCCTGCATTAGATACTCACCACCAGTCTAACATCCAAGAGTATTCAGACTCTCCCACCCATGATCTCTCCTTTGTTGGGTAAGTTCTGCTTCGGTCACTCTTAACTCTTCTTCACAGAAGTTACTTATTTTCAAGCCTGTGATCTTGAATCTCAGATTCAAGGTCTTCTGGAATGTCACCTAGCTGACTTTGTTATTTGCAGAAGCACATTGACTCTTGTACACTGGGTTGATGCTAACGCCATTTACTTCTCATTCAGAGTTTTAGAATATCTTCCTCTGGCAAACTGAGAAAGCACAGATACATGGCATTCCCTCCTCAGGGCCACATTTCAAGTTGATCTTTTCACTCTCTCTGTCAAATTCAAATGTCACTTCACTATTCATGTGTATGTGGAGGATTCTAATAGACACCTCTTTGGCTTTTTTGAAAAATGCTTCAATTTCTCTCATGTCAAAGGCCTTTTTCAACTTTTGGAAATTATCTATGCAATCCATTAACAAGACTTCCTAAGTACACAATACAGAAACCACTGAGGAGACACAAGAGAAAGAGGGAAGGTAAAGCTAAGAAAAAAAAGCAAATAAACATTTAATATTTAAAAGGCACACAAGAGGAAAATCTGGATATATAATTTTTCATGAAGAATTCTAATTTACATGGGTAACACCTCTGAAAATCTCTCTTTCTGAAGAGATAAACTCACAGTAAATATTAAGTGGTGTATCCTTTAACAGTTCTTATTGTCTTACTAATACCACAAATGAAATTTCAGCACATTTAGCCCTTTGATTATTGAGTCCTTTTCATTTTGAAAACCTGCTATATAAATTCATGATTGTTGAAAGGTATTTCAAAATCTGACTCATTACTCAGTTCCCTCAGTAACATTCAGCAATAACGGTAAAGCCATGCCTCTAAGGAACTATCCAAAGCATCAATGAATGAAATGAGTACTATCCACAGCTGTGTTCAGAGCTGTGGTAGTTTGAAAGGGTAGCACCACCCATAAGCTCCATATTTAAACACTTAGTTCCTGGTTATGGTATTCTTTGAGGAATCTATGGAATCTTTATGTAGTGGAGTCACATTGGAGGAATTGTGTCATTGGCGAGGACTTTGAGGGTACGTAGTCTCACTCCTCTTCTAGTTTATTTTCTTAACTTCTTTATTTGTAGCTGAAGGTATGATCATCAGGTCACCTGCTCCCATGCCTCTCCTATGGATGAGCTTTCTATAGAACCACAACTCCAAATAAACTATTTCTTCCACGAGTCACTTTTATTTCTGTTATTGCATCACATAAACAGAAAAGAAGTTATTAAAGTTAATACAAAGGCAACACATGGGGTAGAAAGATAGTGAAAAAAACGTGACAGATGAAACAACAGAAGTTCGGATATCTCAGCCTAGATAGGAGGACCAGGAGTTCACTGCTAGCCTAGGTTACATAATGAGTTCAACGCGAGCCTAAGATACATGAGACACAGTATTTAAAAATGGAATGAAGAAAACTAGTGAAAATTAAAAATCAAAATGTTCCAAGAAGTAACAGGGAAGTTGGGATAGTTAACTTTGTAGGATGGGTCAGGGTGGTTAAAGTATTTCAGGTTGAAGGAAGGTTGTATATCTTCAACACCCACTCATCCTGTCTCGGTTAACAAAAAAATGGGGATGCCAAACTTCCTCAGATATTCACAAAAGGGACATGATAATCTCCACAGTTTCACTTTTGCTTCAAAGAGTTTCTGGGTAGTATTGACAACTTCTGTGTCACAAGACTATCTTCATTATCCCTGGACTCATTTCTGGTTTTTATAGGACTGACAAGAAGACCGTGAAGACAGTGGAAAGGGGGAAGGATTCCCTTATGTTTTATAAATTTTCTATTCCTGTGAATTGATTTTCAATTAAAATGTCATTACATAAAATGAAGGATGACATGAATTTTACATAAGGTGAAAGCAAGCTCATGCTTCCTATGCTTTGAACTTCTTATAATGGGTGAATGGGAATACAGACTGGCCTCACTGTCACAGGCCTGTAATCTGAGCTACTTAGAAGGGTAAGACAGACGAATCTTTAGTTAGAGTCCAGGACTTGTAGCTTAGCATGTACAAACACCACTCATACTTGCTTAAGGAGGAAGAAAGGATGGATTTCTCCCCAGAACAGTCTTGCAGTCAAACAGGAAGCAAAGAACACTGCCTGTTCTGTAGCATTCATATGTCACCTCTTGTTAATGTATTCATCTTTTCATCTACATAAGTGAACTGTCTCATTATTTTGAGTGAACCACACCTATTTAACCCAAATGTTCCTCAGCAAGTTATCTGATGCTTATGAGATGTCCTGTGTCCCCTTCTTTACCTTTCCTTTGACTCACGAACTGTCCTGCTGCAACCCTGAACTTATCAAATCCATCCATTATAGCTTCTATCCTTTATGAAAGAGAGGATGTGATTTGGAGACCTTGGCTTTAAAACCATCAACTTCTTTCTAAATAGCATCCTCTCTCCTCATCTCCTCCTCCCTTCCTTTATCTTGTTATGTTGTGCTAATTGGACAATGTTGCTGTTGGAAAGGACCCATTGTCACAAGCTCTCACTGGCCCACATCTCTTGATGCCACACCTCTGTTGTAATTGCTCCATTCCCACTGAGAATTTTCCAGTCTTCCCTTCAGAAAGCTTCCTGGAATTTCAGAAGAGCAGCATGATGCCAGATTGTATGGATTGGAACCTTTTCAATTCGTGAGATTCAATTGGCAATATTAAAGAATTAATTATAATGAAAATGCAAAGAAACAGAATCTTCAGTGAATCCCATCTGGGAGCAGTCTTTTCTTAGGCCCTATACATTTTTTTCATCCAACTTAGTCTCCTATTTTCTCCTTTGTTCATATAATATGAAATATTGAACCTAAACTTTGATGCAGGCTCTCATCAGATTTCTTCATGTCCTAACAACAATTTATTATTCCCCTCTAAGTATTCATATATATAACTTACATTCCAAATATATAAGAACATTTTTCCCTCAAGGGCCTGACTTATATCTCAATTACCCTGAGATGTTATTACACACATATAAAAGGATTGAATATGACTCCATAGGAAATAGCCAAAGATTTACACATACTTTATTGAGTTAAACCAGCTATTAATCTAAGCAGAAAGAATCTATTTTCATTTACCACAGTGAAGTGAAGAGAAAGACTATAGTATTCCTAGCCTGCCAAGCAACATTCTCTCCTGTTTACCTGAATGATTTTTTAGGTACATTGGCTCATCTCTCATGTTTAGGAACAATGATGAAGTTGTTGCCTGGAAAACAGCTTCGGTGTGTCATATATGGATTAGCCTCCTCCTTCACCTGCAAGTTCACTGTCAATCATTTTAATGTCCTAGCCTAACATATATTTCACAGTGTGTATTTTGGTGTCATCTCACAATATGGCAGAATAAAGGAAAAAGTGACAGAGGAATTGATATCCAGTTCACATCAAGGCATGCAGGCATATGGCCAGATGAACAAATTAATAAATCTAAAGTAGAAATAAGTAAACAGTGTTATTTATATTAGCGATTGGAGGAGCAAAATAAAATAATGAAAGACAATAATAGAAACGGGAAGAAGTGGTAGCAAGGAGCATCCTACAAATAAATCTTCTGATTTCGAAGATTAACAAAATGGCCGAGAAACTCACTCAATGGTTTGATGGCACTAGTGTGTGAATGAGTACAATAACATTATCACACCTCATCTACCGTAGTCGGTAATATTTAAATAAAAGTTCACTCAAAATGTATGAATTTTTTAACTTAAGGAAGGGATAGAAGTGAAGTACTCAGACATGTGCTTCTTATTAGTAGTATAGACAACGAGTATTATGTAGGGCCTAAAAAGGCCCGGACACAAGGCCTAGTGGAATTTCCTGAGCCTGGCTAGAGTTTGGAGACCTGTCTCAGCAAAACTGCCTCTGCCCTGCTACTGCTAAATGTGGTGGAATATTGTTGGCCTTTACACCTCACCCCTTCCTAATATCCACATCCACTTTCTGAACCCTATATAAATCCATGCCTGTTACAACAAAACAGGACTCTGCTTCCATAAGTCTCCATGACTCAGTGTGGTATTCTGGTGACTAGGAGGTGGTCTGAGTCATCACATTCACCATGCCGCTGAGCCCTGGGAAGTGACTGGCTGGACCTGCACTTCCTACAGCCCTGACTGCCAGAGGACTCTGCAAAGTGGTCCCCAAACAGGGACCTTGGTAGATTGGTGCCCCATGTGAGGAATTCCTCTCTTTTGGAAGTACCCTAACTGGCCAATCGGTCTTCAGGTGAATGTACCCCCATAAATTATGGGACAGTCTCTTTTTAAACCAAACCCCAGTCCCTCAAGCCAGCCTGAGCCCTTGTATCTGTCTCTAGACCCTTTCAGGAGCAACCCTTGAACTGCTGGGGAGCCATCTCCCCTAGAATCCCCCCACTAATCCCTTTCAAATTCCTTCCATAAGGCCTCCCTATTAGGGGTGCAGCACAAGTCTCTTTCCTGTAAATGTTAACCCCAGCAGCAATAGCCACAAGAACTGGTACCCCTGGGAAGCCCAGGAGCACAAGAGACTGTTTCTTGCCATCAAAACTTCTTGTTAGGGCCATATCCTAAGGAGCAACCTCACTTTTCAGAGGCACCCCCTACCTTTTCTCCTATGCCTTTAGGCTGTGATTAGGTGTACACACCTGGGGGTAGGCAAGGATCCTCTAACCCTGGAGTAGGTGCTAGCCATTACCTTTTCTCAGAAGGTTCTCAGAGATGCTCACAGGTGTGGTCACTCTGACCGCTTCAGTGGTTGATGGCTGTGGAGCAGTCTCAGATACCTCTATGTTACCCTATTCCTAAGGCCGCTCAGCCTCCAGTTCCTAACACCTTTGGGATGCTCTCGGCACCACTCACCAATTCTCTACTGGGATCAGGTACGAGTGGTAGAGCTAGCCACATGGAAAAAAATGGAGGAGGGTCAGACTGAAGCCCCTGTCTTGGGAATTACTCAAAAAGCTAATGAGGACCTGACCTCCTTTATAGAGAGAGGTGAAAAAGAGCCTACAAAGAAAGTTCACTCCTGGGGCCCTACATGGTAATTTAAACACAACCGAGCCCAATAGGCAGTGCTGTCCACCTCCAGGGATGATCTTTGTCTGCGGGGACAGGATGGCCTATGAGTTCCTGCCCACCAATTGGATGGGCTTATGTGCCCTGGCCCTGATGTAGATATCATCCCCGCAGATGAGGCCCTTCCTGTACCCTCCTTTGATTACATTGGAGGGAAACCTAAAAGAGCTGTTTAAATGATACCATTACTTGCTGGGTTAGGAATAACTGTGGGAATGGTAAACTGGGGTTGACTATACGGTTATAAGGAAGGAGGAAGCTCCTCACTCAGTGGCAGTTAGGTCCAGGACCATCCCTACTTAGCGTAGGTGGACAGTCTACTTCATGGGAGACAGATAGCTGGCTTGCCTTGGATGATCTGAATGGTAACCTTGGGGTCCCTGGCCTGACAGCCAACCTTGTAGGTCAGGATATCCTTGGAGAGAACATTTGGGGAAGAGCATGAAGGAACAGCAATTTAAGGAAGGGCGAGTTAGCCACTCTGAATATAGAGATGAGCCTCATTTGGAAAAAATTAGATGAAAACACACCTAGGTTCACCCCCAATTCTAAAGGCCACTGCTCAACCCCCACTCCCATGCCAAAGATCTGACGGATACCTGGGGAGCAGTGGCCTTTACCTACCCTTAAACCGCAACAACTCCACACACTGGTTACATAGCAATTGACCCTGGGGCATGTGCTGCCCTTGACAAGTCCCTGAAATTCCCCCATCTTTGTGATTAAAAAAGGCCAATGATCCTTGGAGGCACCTACATGATTTAAGGAAAATAAATGAAAGGATGATACTCTTCTGGACCCCTAAATGGGCCTCCCTTGGATCTAAGCAATCCCTAACAACTATTACCATACTCTTATGGATATTAAAAATTGTTTTTTCTATTCCATTACATCAAGATGATGTGAAAAAATTTGCATTCTCATTACCCTCAACCAGCTTTCTGGGCCCAGACTGGAGGTTCAAATGGACAGTGCTGCCCCAGGGCATGGCTAATAGCCCTCCTGTGTGTCAGTACTGCATGCTACATATTTTCTCCTCTTTGATGGGCTGTCCCAGTATCTTATTTTATATCTATATGGACGACATAATTTTGGGAAGCCTCAATTCATCTGGTCTTAATGACCTTACAGCTGAGTGTCTTGCTATCTAAAAGGATAATAATTTCAAAGTTACACCTGAAAAAATTCAAAAAGTTTCCCCCTTTAAGATTTTAGGCTCCATTCTGTCCCTTGTTTCTGTCTCTCTTGTGAAGCTCCAATTACATGTCCAGGATTCCTATACCCTATCTCAGCTCCAAAAGGTGTTGGTGGAGATCAACTGGATGAAACCATGGATACCTATTTCCACTGAGCAGTTGTCGCTATTGTTCGAGCTCTTAAATTGTCCCAAACTTTCTTCCCAAATTACTTTATCCCCTTACCATCGACAGATTTTACATCAAGTCCAACAGGCCATAGACACAGCAGTCTGAAGAAGATTTGACCCTAACCTACCTGCTTCCTCATACATCTTCCCCAGGGAGGCTTTATGCACTGCACTATCGGTACAAGAGGGTGAGCCCATCCACTGGGTTCATTCTCAATCCTTCAGTGGGTCTACTCTATGACCAATCAAATAGCAGATTGCCTCATTAAGGGCAAGGACACTTTTGTCAGGGCATTTGACACAGAACCTCATCTCCTCATTGTCCATTTTAAATATAACCAGACTCTCAAGTCTCAATTACAAAAACAAAAGGGGGAAACCCTGCCTCCACATGATCAACTGAAAAAGGCACTATTTACCCTAAATATTTAATTTTTTTCTAAAGAAAACAAAGACTTGTCTCCTTTTCAAAAACCTTGGTCCTCATCTGTTACCTATAGTTCCATCTGGGTCTGATGGAAGGACCCACTAACTGGGGTCTGGAGAAGACCAGATTGCCTCCTCAAAGCAGGAAGAGGGTTTGGATGTGTCTTCCCTCAAGATGAAAATGACTTATCTGGGTACCCATGAGAAACCTCAAATATTTACTCCAACAAGGGGATGGATGACAATTACCTTTTCAGGGAGTGTTCCACATCTGAGAAATGTGCCTCTGTTTATCCTCCAGGAAAGATTGGAGATGTGGCTGCTGCCGCCTTTCCTGGTACCAGTGATGCTGATCTCCCCCAGTGGCAAAAATCAAAAGGCTTCAGGAGGACATGGAAAGGAGATGTCCAGAACTCCAGGACAACCCTTGTGGACAGGCCTAAATGGCTTTCTAACCCACATTCTCCCTCTACTAGGACCTGTCTTTCTCCTTCTCCTCCTCCTTATCCTTACTCTTGGGCCCTGTCTTTTCAATAAGACCATACAGCTACTGCTAACTTGGAGGAATATTATTGGCCCTTACATCTCACTCAATCCTTAAGTCTCCACTCACTTTCTGAAACCTATATAAGCGCATGCCTGTTATAATAAAGCAGGACTCTGCTTCCACCGGTCTCCAAGCCTCTCTGTGGTTCTCTCTGGTGACTAGTAAGGGGGTCTGTGTCCTTGACACTCACCATCCCACTCAGCCTTGGGAAGTGACTGGCTGGACCAGCCCTTCCCACAGCCCTGACTGCCAGAGGCCCTGACAGTATAAAACAGTAATGGTGAACATGAAATATGTGTAACAGAAACCTGAGTCTAGAGAAGGGCCTTTAACCATCCCTATCAACAACAACAACAACAAAAAAAAAAAAACCACACAGATGTCTCTTTTCTTGGTACCATTGGTTCTTCCTTCATGCAATGCAGATATTCAGAATATCCTAATAGTGTATGAGGCTATCTCCATCTCCATTCCCTTTTCCTCTGTGTTGAATTACACATCCATGTTAGTAAATTAAAGAGTTATGTAGTTTAAAGCTCAGCTACTCATGTGCAACAATAGTTAAAACTAATATCACTGAAAGTCTGTCCATAGAAAAACTGCATTATTAGTTCTCCAGGGTATCCAAGTCTCATACTAATTACAGATATTTCTTATGAACATAGCCTCTATACTTAAATACTGGGGAATGTTTATGGAAATACTGTTCTGGAAATACTTAAAGCATCACACGGCACTTAAAGCATACTATGAATGTTTAAGTTGAGCAATTTTTGTTGGTCCAGAATCTTTATTTTCTTGTATCGTTCCCTAAGATTCTATTCAAGGAGGTGACACTGGAAGAAATTGAAAAGAAAAAAATCTATATTAGAGGAAAATCATCTATAAAAGGCAGCAATCCATATTTCCCCACCACGTTTCTGTCTTTTGATAACAACAAAAACAGAAGCTTTTAAGTGCAAACAAAACAAAACAAAAAAACCAAAAACTGTATGCAGAAGACATGGCTGTTCACAAGCATTCCATGTTCTAATTTGATCTGTTTTTTTTCTAAACATTCCCAAAATTTCTTGATTGTAAGTAAATAAATCAGTGTGTTAGCTCACGAGAATAGTAAAATTAGTTCATGAGAGTCCTGCTGAGGCTGAGCAAATTAACAGACTGAGGACATTCCCTGGGTAGTGACGCTGATGAGTAAATTCGGTGGAACTCAGGTCTCCCAACTTAGACTATGAAGTGTTTTCTCTGATGCCTTCAGGTGCTCTCAATGACTACATGTGCTTGGGGTCCACATGACAAGTGCGTGGGCTGTGAACAGTGGGTTTTAATCATGTGAACAGAGTTCTAGCACCAATAGAGAACTCAGGGTGGGGAAGGACTTTTTATGCTGCAACTCTTTTCTACTGCACATGATCTGAAGATTGGAAAGCTTTAAGTTGTAAGACACCTATGTATGTCTCTCATTGGTTCTATTTCCAGTTAGAGGAATGACACTGTACTTGTAAAAGGAACATGCCTCCAAGGCCTTCTACATGTTCACTATCTGAAAAACAAGGTTAGAAAGTAAAAGGGTGATGAAAAATTATTTATCTTCTACATTTGTTCTAAAATGTAGGATAGTTGAAGTAGATTGCTGGATTTGGTGACAAAAAATGTAACAACTGGAAGGACCAACTGAGGACAAATGCTAAGTAAGAAGTCACACCTTCAGTGAAGGCTCTCAGCCTCCTTACTCCTATCCCTCACTGTCAGATAAAGTTAATATCATGAGAAGGCATGGAGAACTGTTAACAGAAAATGCAGTAGGTATTCTAAATCACAGTATGTGAATACCTTGGCTTAGACCTCTATGAAAGGCAAGAGAAATGACATTTTACCTCATGGCATGACCTATTACCATATGTCAATCAAATTCTCCAATATCCTTCCACCCAAATCATTTCTGACTTCACTTGCATCATTCAAAGGCCTCAAAGACAACACATGTGTGCAAAGTCTGGGAAAGTCTGCCACCAAAATAAAACAGTGATGAGGCAGAAATTCATTTCCATTCTTCTTCATAATTAAGCTTATGAAGAATGAGCTGTGTATAAAGGATCTGTAAGATTCCAATTCAGGCAAGTTAACACTCATAAGCAAGACAACATTTTTATTGGAAATTCAAGTCAGCACGTCTTGTTTTCTGTTAGTGTTTGTTTATAAAGTAGCAATGTTTTGCTCTATGCAAAGTTAACCAATGTATGACTAATACAGAGAAACAGGGACCTTTCAGCTGAGAGCAAACATTGTTCTTGGTGAGCATTCCATTATTGGGCATCCATTTTATGCAATGAGAGCTGCTTCATTATAATTAGTTCTTGGTGTTCTGTTCTTGTTACTTAAAAAAATTAAAAGCCTTTAAAAAGTGTTCTATTTGCCCATAAGGTCTAGTAGTATTAAGAAGATAGTGTCTCACCGTTTTCTAATATACAGTAAAAATACCATAAAGTTTTGCAATTAGTTAAAAAGTCAAAAACTCAGCAAGAAGTCCGGATTTTCCTCTCAACTATCTGTTAATGAAGGTTTCAACGTTAATTGCCTTTCCATTAAAATTCTTTAAAGCCCTTCTGTACAAAATCAAATTAGCTACTAAGCCTCAGAACAATCTCTGTAATTCTGTTGTAGACTCCCTTGTTCATTATTTGGATTGGTGAGATTAAGGAGTAAGTGTGTGCCGTTTTGCATATTCTAAAAGACTGACAAAAGTTTTCATGATTGGGGCTCCATTTCCTCAAGCCTTCTCTGAAACAAAACATATTAGGCAGAATCCTATTATGAGGAAAGATGATGAAGATGGAGGAGGAGGATGCGGCACAGGCAGCGGCAGCATCAGTGGAAGCACAGCCTGTAGTGTAATGTAATAATGCCCACAGCACAGATATCTCTGGAAACAGTGATTTTGGCCATTTGTGGCTACAAAAATTAAAGCCTACTATGTTCAAGATAGTAGTCAAGCAGTGTTCTTCACTACCAGAATTTATGCCCCATCACTGGCTTTACTACCGACCCAGGGCCAAGTGAATGACTGAGGAACAGAGTTTTCCAATGCACAGGGAAATCATTACAGTGTGACTTCATTGCCTTAACAACCGAACAAGGATATTGGGGCATTTGAAAACAGCGTGGATCCTGTGCTGGCTCTTGGACAAGAAGCCAAGTTAGATAAACCATGTAGTCATGATTCCTCTGATGTTAACTGCACAAGAGAGATTGTAGGTTTCTCTGTTGATAATGGGAGAGGAGAGGATGAAAAGCAAAGATAAGAATGAACAAGGACAGAACAAGGACAAAATAAAACATTGGCTTTCTTTGGTGGACCAAATCTTCTGTGGGTGTTTGTATCTGCAAGAGGCTGAGTCATTCATGGATGTCCCATGAAGTCACAATTGCAAAGTCAGGGTTTTAAAAGTTAATATGGATTTAACATTTGGGCATTTCACTGGACAATATGAATAATAAGATCCATTCCTCTCAGTTTTTAAAAAATTTACTTTAAATAACTCATGTAAACTTTAACCCAATCCAGAGATGCTGTCAATAATTTCTCCTAGCAACATTAAGTGGAATGTGAGAGAATTAGTCCTTCCTGGTTGCCAAATTATTTTCAAAGTACTGCTTGGAACATTAAATTTTCACAAAGTCATTACTCTCGTGTATCATAGAAACCTCAGAAACAAATGTGAACTAGCCTTGTTAATCTACAAACTTACCCTGATACTTCCTCTCTTTGACTCCAAGTTCATGTTCCCAGCATGCCTGCTTTTTTATTCTTGCAAGTCAGTCATCATCTTTGGTCTCACATCCAAGCACTCACAGGAAGCTAAGTTCATCTTTTCCCAATTATATCTGTAGCAGTTATTCCAGCCTCCTACATACCTACATCTACTATAGAATACCCCATCCTAATTATTTCTGAGAAATGGCTTTTGGGTCATTCCCAACATCTACATGTCTACTGTTACCAGCTCAGGTGTTTGCTGTCTACAGGTGTGCAACAGCAATGATCCAGCAATATGCATCCTGCCTACATCCAATGTTCTGTTCCCCGGATCTTCACATTATCATCAAAGCTAATTTACTAAAATGTAAGTTTGTTCATGTCAGTAATCAGGCATTTTCAGTGCTTTTAGAACTGAGTCAAAAAGCTTAATCCATGAAGTACTTTCTGATTTCAATTACACTCTAGCAGTATATTTCAATATACCAAGCTCTTTCTTGTGGTTATGGGTTATAAACACACTCAACATCTATGTACATACCTTGTTTCTAGACAGATCTAACCTTTCAACTTCTTTATTCATCAGGATACAGTTAAAATGTCACCTGTCCTGAGATAGTCTCTCTCTTCCAGAAATAGAACTTGTTTCTTCCTTTGTAGACTTCACCTTTTGACTCTCTGAACCTCAAATTTCTCTCCCATAAGCCAGAAATAAATGATCCCTATCCCAACAAAGCAGTAGTTTGAGAACCAAATGGAACAGTGTTTATTTAATACTGGTAAACTATAAATCAATATAAAATAGTGCTAGGCATGGAGCCAAGGGCTTTATAGACATTATCTCATTCAGTCCTGAAATATTAAACAGATTCCATGAGTGAGGAAGTATAGCATCATTAAATTCTCTCTCTCTCTCTCTCTCTCTCTCTCTCTCTCTCTCTCTCTCTCTCTCACACACACACACACACACACACATATGCACATACTCTCAAAGAATCTACCTATGCAAGTAGTTTTTTCTTGATATTATAATTTACTCCAGAGAAAGCTGCTGGCATACATATTAGTCTTTTGAACATTTTCTTTAAAATTATGAATTTTTTCTGACTTAAGGGTGAATTACTTGACTTTCTCTTGCCCACCGTATAGTACCAGAGGATGTTATCCACAGAGGTAAAATATTGTTCAAGTAGGTGTGGTGTCAGAGTCACATTTGAAGAGTTAAACTGTATTAGTTAATTATGAAAGTTAAAAATTCCCCAGGAGCCTTGAGGAAAAGGATCAATTCACAGAGCAGGAGAATATTAAAAAAAGGAGCCTAATTAGACATGTGATTAACTCTTTCAGGGAAGTGGTGATAACAAATACAATAAATATGATATGAATAAGCCTAAGAAGCATCTAAAGTATTGCTTGAACCTTCTCAATGCTGTCATATTCAGATTATATGAAGTGTGCTGTGTGTGTGCGTGTGTGAGTGTGTGTGTGTGTGTGCGTGTGTGTGTGTGTGTGTTTAAAAATATCCAAAGGCAATTGTTTTAATACACTGGCTGAAAGGTCAATGGTGTAATTTGGATATTAAATGTTCTTCACAGAGTTGTGTGTTTGTACACTTAGTCCCTTCCTGTTGTGGTGTTTTGAGACCTTAGAACATGGGGCCTATATGGCAGACACAGTACTATTCAGGCAGGGTTAGAGCATTGCATCTTGGTCTGTTTTAGCCAGAGCTCTTCCCTGAGTGTTTCATAGATACATGAAAGAGAGTCCCAGTCACAAATCCTCATTTTCTTGGTTTTCCCAGCATGCATTATAACTAATAAGGGAAAAATTAGCCCTCCCTTATGTTAGATATTGGTCAAAATGAGAAAAATAACTGCTATAGCAATAATATTTAAGGAAAATAAAGTTAATGCTGTGATTAGATTTTATCCTCTTAAACCCAAAATTATAAACCTGCTTAAAATATACTAATGTGCTTCTGACTTTTAGTGACCCTCCAGAACCGAGTTTAGTTTTTTTCTAGTTTAATACATTTTATCAGTATACCTTGAAATACTATGTCTGACAAAACACATTTCTCTGTTGTTTTTGATAGACAGCAAATCTAAAATAATTCAAAGAAAAAATGAGCATTGTGGAAGTAGCTTATTTTATCCTGGAGACTAAATGCATTTGCAGAAGGGATTACATTTTGTTTGGCAATTTATTTTATTGACAAAACATATTTCATCACATATTCCATCACATTCAGTAGACAAATGCATGTTGTCAAATACCCTATTTCCTGCTTTTGATGAAAAGCACACATTTTTCAAATTCCCTGGTTTTTAAATGGGGGAGTTCTACAGATGAGCTCCATTTTCTGCAATTTGGCCAGAGGTGTCTAGATTTGGACTGCATCCAAGCTATATGACTTCTTCCATTACAATATAAATTAACCTCCCAGGAAACATTAATGTCCATCTTCTCCCATAAAAACATCAAATTTCAGTTTACTTTGTAATCAGTGTGATAGGATCCTATTGTCTACATATAAAATTCAGATGGTTCCCATACACATACCAGCTGCTAAAATGCAATTACCCTTTACAAGGTAATGCACATACAAAGTAAATATTTAATCTACCATATTTGTATATCTGTTTAACGTTGGTAATTCAATTATTGTGTGTCCTTTCAGTATTTGCCCTCATGCCTGATATATGTATTAAATTATAAATAAGTTCTTAGAGGTCAAGAGACATATCTGTGTAATGTGTTCGGAGGAATACTCAGCTCAGTGTGCTCTGAAGACAGGTGTTCAATAATTTTTGTTTGTCACACAAAGGTAGTGATTTTTTATCAGCCATGTAGAAAAAAGAATAATTCCTAGTGCCTTTCTTCATGTTAATGGTTATGAAATTAACAACCATACTGGGACAGACATTTTGCAAATATACATGGATATAGAAACTGACAAACACATGCTTTGGCCTCAAGCGGTTTACAATCTAGTTAGTAAATATGACAATAAACAATTATGACATAGGATGACCACAGCAACAACTCCATTGTTGCTGAATCACAACATATTTTAGAGCACTGTGTTGACAAGGAAGGTACTTAGAAAGTTACTTTTAGGATTGAAAAGAAGACTGGTGGTGGGTATAGTAGAAATGGCATGCCAGACAGAGTATGGGTACTGAGTATACTGCAGTACAGAGGCAGGACACATGTGCTTTGTGTGTGTGTGTGTGTGAACACTTTCACTGTGTCAATAGTGATGTATTGTGAAGTATGGAGGAATTTGCATGAGATGATCCTGAGGAGCCTAACGATGCTGTTTGGCCCTCCCTTTACATAGCACATGGAAAATCTAATGGAAGGCTTAGAGTATTGGATAGTCAACATCAGAATCCCATGGAGAGTAGATGGGCTAGAAGTGCAGGAATAACAAGTAGTAGAGGAATTACAAGAAACATTAAGTCTATTGTGTTAATCCAGGAAAGAGGCAGCAGGAAGGTCCAATGATGGTAACAATATGCAGGGGGGTATAAAAGGAAGATGTGGAATGAATCGAATGTTCTAATAGGAGTTAAGAGGGCAATTAGGATAACCCCTAAGCTTGTGCTCATTCACAACATTAGAAATTTAGTACCCCAATTCATCAAGAAACTTCTTCAAATCTTCCATTTTTACTTCACTCTAATTAATTCAAACTGCACATGCGTAATAAAGTTTACCAAGAAGGCATAACACAAAATATAAGGAAACATTGTTCATGTACAGGGCACTGAGAAGTACTTTTGTTTCTCAGTTTATGAAAATAAAATATGATCCTTTTCAGTACAAAATCTACTTAAAATATAGCTTTTCATATAGAAACTTCACTGCCTCAAACTAACAGTTCCAGGATGACGTTTTATCTGACATAGGATCTTAGAAGAGGTCATTGTTTCTATAAGTCTCAGCTAGTCCCTCTACACCAAGGATTCATACATGACCTAACAGTCTAATGAAGTTTTATGGTACATCACACGTGACAGTTATATGTTGTCTATGTAGAACAAAAGAATTCTTCACACATAAGGCAATATAATCATTGTAATATTATTGTATAACATTTTTGTAGATCATTGGTCAACTTTTACAGTATTTATTTCTGAGTTTTGGAATCCTAATATAAGTCCATTTAAGTCCTTTCCTTAACAAGCATTGGAATTTTCTGGAAACATTTGAGCATAATATCCTATGCATTAAGAATTATTTTTACCATTCTCAATACTTCATTGCCTCACATTAAATGTATAAGTAGATTTTACTTTTTAGAAATTTCTAGACTTGATTTAATCTTGATTATCTCTACTCTGTTTATTAATCTGTGGCTAATTAAGTGGCACCTCAACTTTCCTCTTCATTGGGCTACTTCAGCCTCTGCTTCATGCTGTGTCCCAATATTCCACTGAGCAGTGAGTCCAGATATGGTCCTTCTAGATCGAAACCCCCAAGCAGTCGACATTAGCTTATTTTTACTATTAGCAATATTAAAATTACTTCTTTTAATATGTCTGGTTTAATAAATACTATATCATTAACTATGGACAGAGTTAACATTATATATGGGTGCAGTTACCTATATAAAATAACAGCGTTGATGACATAAGCTACTTGAGTCTACAGAATAATAACTTGGGCATTTACTGATGATAGATGGTCCTTGTTTCCTAGTATATGTGTCACTCCTGTCATTAAAATGTATGAGCCTGGGGTCTAGAAATAATCTCTGTTGTTCTACTTGGGTGAGATAACCCAAAGGTTGGACTCATAGCACCTAGAAATGTCCTCTTCATGTGTTCTTGCATTATTTCAAATATGTTAGATTCCAAAAGATTATTTCCCAAGAGAGTGTTGGGAGGGCAAGTATTCCTGAAGATTGAGGTGGGTCAAACACAATTGTCTACTTTATATTCTATGGGCTACAAATGAATCACATGGGCCAGTCTATATCAAGAAGAACCAGATTCTGCTCCATTGTTTTGGCTAGGAAAGGTCAGATGAAAAACCCTGTATGGTGAGAGTTACGTTTGCTATTATCCTTGGAAAATATAATTTTCCACCAAGTGATGCTATATAAATTTTGAAGTTCAGTTTGTCATGGGTAGCTGTAGACATCTATCTGGGATTCACATGGTATTTGCTATGCTTCCTAAGTGAAGGTATGAACCCTTCTATGGTGTTTCCACATCAGTCTCCCTTGAACAAGACAAAGGATTCTGGATAACAAGGATAGTACCATATACCCTGTAATCCTCTATTTTTAGACAGGGCTCAACTTCCTAGCTAAGGCTGACCTCAAACTCATGATTCTACTAGTATTAAGCCCTTTCAGCACTAGGATTACTGGCATGTGTCACCACATCCTGCATATACCATTTTATAAACTAAACAAAGCCTCCAAATGGCTGAAATTAATTATCCTACTACTGATTATTATGGAAGCATGATGTACAGCTTTAATTCATTAACACTAAGGCAAAGATGCTCAAAACATCAAGAAAAGAAAAACAACTAAGTATTTTTGTTAAAGGTTCCACATATTTTGTCTATTTTTATATTTTTAGGACTACATATTTGAATAATGATGCTTGTGGTACCCAAACATAAACTCCAGCACTGCAGCATTACTTCTCTCAATATAAACTAATTTAAGATGAATAACTGCAATTACTGCCTTTTTAATTCATCCCTACTCATGTTAAATTTGTGTCACCTTGTAGTTTTTAGATCGTGTCCCATTTGCTCTGATTCAGATTCTGAGTCATCAAATGTTCAAAATAGGTCCAAAAATAGCCTGAATTGATTCTCCGGGTTGCTGTGTATAACAGATACACAAAGGGAGTGGTTTATCTTCTTCAAGAGGAACTCATCTTCTTAGGGGTGGCCGAAACCCCAGGCTTCTCAAGTCACTTCTCTAGCATGCCAGGAATATTATAATAATACAGAGGGGCAAACGGCAAGAAAGTAAGCTGTCTGGTATTTACAGAAGAAGGGGAGAGACTGATGCTCAAATGTGAAAGCAAAAGAGGGACTTTTCATTCCATTGTCAAGAGCAATTTGGAGGGGCTTCTCGAGAGAGACAGCAGGACAGCAGAAGTGGTCTGGCAGAAAGGATAACAATGGGAATGCAGAAAACACGGGCTTCACAGTTACAAAGAACTCAGAATAACTAGCATGCTCCAGGTGATAGCAGCTGGTCTCCAGGGACCAGCAGAGATTCAGCCCCGCCTCCTGCCCTCACAGCAGGACTCACCAACCCTGCTTCTCCACCTGTGCTGTCCGGTTCTGGTGTCTGCAGGATGACTAGGGAGAAAGCAATGTTATGTGTGTGGAAACACACACACACACACACACACACACACACACACACAGAGAACATCTAATTCTCCCTTTCTCTTTCTCTCTCAACTAGAAAAATACACTTTTAGTAACAAAATTCAATATAACCTGTCCAGTTCCTGAAGTTTTATTATAATGCAGATTCCAAGGGCCCTTGTTTCTGAACAGGGTTTCCATGGAGTTTTGCAAACTTCAAATTGTGTTCTGTACCAAGAATCATAGATGATGTAGACATACAATATCTACATCTATTGGACAGGGTTGAAGAAGCATTGCTAGACTGATGGGTTTATAAAGAGTAAGAAAAATGCTCCTTCATGTTTTCAGTCATTTTGCAGAACTCTGATTCATATCCAATGATACAATATCCTCAATCATGGGAGGTAGACCTTCTAAGCTGTCCAATTTAAGTAGACTTTAATCACATTAACCCATTTTTCTTTGAGTGTATCCCTTTTAATCAGTGTAGCTTTAGTATTTATGTTTTTGTGTTAAAAGTGTCTCAGTTGGACTATGTTCTGTGTTTCAAAGCAGCTGACCCAATGTGTTAATGAGGAAACAGACAGAAAGAACAGCAGTGCATAGGCAAGAGGAATTTGGGACAGGGTGGAGTCACCAATAGAAGCTAGCACAAGCTGGGATGTGTCCAGGGATCGGGGTGAATGGTCCAATATTTCAAGCCTAGATCTCAACAACTACTCTCTTGTAAATACTATCCTGGTCATAGATTCCGTGATCATTGGTGGCTTTCCTCTTCTTATCAATAAAAATAAAACCCAACTGGAAACATAAAAACAAAGCAGCTCCAGGACTGTTAATTCTTCTTCTCTGAAATCATGATATTTATGTGGTTTGCACTTAACATCCTAGAGTCCACTCCACCAGGACCAAAAGTATCAACTTCCTTATGTTTTTCATCAAGATCCTTGTTAAGTACTTTAAAAATAATGCGCTAGAGCAGAAATAATAGCACAAGATAAATATGTATTCATTTTCCAGATGGTGGCCATATAAAGGTAACATATTTCAGCATAATCCATCTGCTTGGTTTAGAATTCTATAACTCCAAAAATAAAAAGAGAAAAATTTGATATATTACCATTGTAAGTAATATATCAAAATATTATAATTGTAATCACAACACTAATCTAAGTTAGATGTGACATCCACAAAGAAAAAAAAAAGTGATCATCCAGGTGGCTGGGCATATGGCTCTAGTGGTAACTGTTCACTGCAAGAATGAGGTCCTGAGTGTAGACTACCCAGCACTCACATAAAAGGAAAACAGTAGCACAGTGGAACATATCTTTAATCCCAACTCTAGGGAGGCAACACAGGTGGAACCCTCTAGCTCACGGTCAGCCAAGCTAGCCAAATTGATGAGCTTTAGGTTTAGTGAGAGACATTGCCTCAAAATTTAAGGTAGAAAGTGACTAAAAAAGATATACAATGTTGATCAGTTCCTCCACATGCATGGATATGTGCAAGTGCCCATATCCTCAAGAATACATACATGTATATGTACTCAGATACACAAAGGCACACACACACACACACACACACACACACACACACACACACACACACACACATCACATCACAGTTATCAGGCTTAGTGATAAAATAGGCATTGGGACTAACCTCCTCCTAGCCACATAGCTACTTCCCGGAGAAACAGTGCTAAATAGTGAGACCCTGCTAAAGAAGTGAAAGAGGAGAGGAAGAATAGGGAAAGGAAGAGGAGGAAAACAGAAAGAAAAATATGCATATTCATTCTATTTCTTGAGTACCTGCCGCGTGCTAGGCAATTTCCTTGTCTATTATTTGCCACCTTAGGATAGAAAAAAAATGTTTGTCATGGAAATAATTTTTTGGTAAGAGCCTTATTTTCTCCTCATAAAATGCCAAAGATGGGATTTGCATTAGAAATAACTGGTCTCTGCTTTGGAATAACTATGTAACATGTCATCATCATTGACTTGCTACCCGAAAGCACCATCCATCTCACTGGCACTGGATCTTCTGATAACTGAAATGCAGATATCTGATTATGAGTCACACATCAAAATATAGGAAACAGATCAAAAATGTCACCATTCCCTGTGTTCAGTACCTGAAGGTGAATGCTCACATGATATACTGCTTCCATCTCCCACTGTCCCTCTTGTGGTAACTGTATTTCTGGAACAAAGTGAGGCATTGAGGACCACTCACTTCCGTTATCCACCAGCAGCATGCTACATTAACTGTTGGGTGTTTACCTAGATGCAAATACTTGTGATTTCTGTAATCCTAAGGAAGAAAATCTTGGCCTAGAGCCCCCTTTCTTAACATAAACAGAGGAGAAGTTGATTCACTGTTGGGGGAAGGTGTGAGAGGGAATGAGAGAATAGGGTGGGTGACCCAGCTTCCTCTGGGTCACCCACTACAACCATTTCCCAAATGCCCATGTACTATACATGTCTCCACTATTACATGGTACACAGGAAAACTCAATGTGGAAGAGCTGAGAAGCCTTAAGTCTTCAGAGGATATGCAATAGTCTGCAAGAGGGTTAATCAGATGCTTGGGGCTCTAGGACAGAGGGGTAAAAGGAAGAATTTAACCTGAAAAATGTTGGAATTGTTCAGAGGGGAGGCAGATACTGTAGGTGTGGTCAGATAAAATGGAGCAGAGTCCAAAAGCTCAGCTGAAGGTGACTTTAAAGATCAAGTGCCAGGCAAAATCTGACCAGCGGTAAGCTCACAAAAGGTAGAAGAAGGAACCATTTGATTGGGACTAGAATAAAAAGGATTGGAGACTCTAGAAATATGAGATAGTCCATAGTCTGTCATTTCATATAGGGCAGGGCCTAGACCCTTCCCCAAGAGTTCAGGGTGAGAGTGCACCTCACATTGTTGGATGGGAGTCCAAAGTCCATGTGTATACTTGGGATGGGTACTGATCTGCTGCCCAAGGCTCAATAGATTACCTAGGCCTCCTCACTGACACCCAGATTCAGGGGGTCTTGATTAGTCCCATGCTGGATTCCCAGGCTGATGCCTGGGATTCAAGAGTTAACCTTTGTCTGGTCAGCTTTTTCTGGGGGGTTAAACCAGCCCAGTCTTAATCTCTTTGATCATCAGTCCTCCCTCTCTGTTACTGGCTTTCTTGAGTTCAGCTCAGTACTTAACCAAGGGAGTCTGCCTCTTCTTCGATCAGCCACTAAATGAAGTTTCTGTTTCCCAGACTCTCTGGCCATAGGATTGTAGGCTGGCACTCCCCAGATCTATGTCTAAAATCCATATATAAGAGAGTACATGCCATGTTTCTCTTTTTGTGACTGGGTTACCTCACACCCCCATGGAGGGCCTCACCCTCCCTGGGGGAATGAGGGGATAACTGGGGGGGGGGGGTTTGGGGGAAGGGCACGGGAGGAGGGGAGGGAAAGGGAGAGGGACCTGGAACTGACTTGTGAAGCAACCTTTTTTCTTATCTAAATTTAAACTGGAAAATAAAATAAAATAAAATAAAGAAATATGAGATAGTCAAAAGAGTGAAAAATGAGAATGAGATTCAGATATAAACCACAAATTAGCAAAAGAGAAATCTTCCCCAAAATTAAATACATTTTTAGTCTTTCATCTGCTCTTCTTTGGACAAAGTCTTTCTTTGTAGCCCAGGCTAGCCTTGAACTCAAATTGTAAGTACGAAGTATGAGCCACGATGTGAAGCTTATCAAGGCCAGTTATAACTTTAATTCGAAATGTATATAGCCTCTTAAAAATAGGTATACTAGATGGATATATACTATGATGCATACTTAATGAAAACATCACCATAATATCTCCAGAAAACATATTACTTTTCAGTTAGAATGAGATTCTTTCAAAGAGAAAAAGAAAATATGAAATTTCTCGGAATTGAAATATACTGGCTGTGTAGAGATTACACTTTGTGGAAGCATACTGAATTATCAAAACTCAAACCTAAACTATGGGTTTTACTGTATAAATTTTGCTTATTACCTTCTGATTATGTTGACATATTTTAAAAATTGAAAAAGAAAAGTAAAAGGCCAAATACCCCGTTTTGTAGATAACCACAAGAATTTCTGGTGAACATAATACATAAGAAGCTGATCTGCCCTTGTTACCTCCCAAATTTCATTTTCTGATGTTCTTTGATATTCTGTTTCCAAGCCACATGTTTCCTTGAATTTTTTCCCCTTAAGCAGGGAAGTGGGTTCCTGATTTCAGTCTTCAAAAATTGTAATTCTCTTACTTCCTGAGATGCTCTTATCCAAGTTACCATACTCTTCAGCATACCTGGCTATATTTCTATCTAGAAAATATCCTCCCAACCTTTATTTATTTTCGTCATGGTGTTTTTTCATCACCTATATTAATCTTTCTTAGCGATCTGCTTCAGGCCCATCACTGAAGAAAGACAGCACTTGAAATATTATTGCTCATGTATACATTGGGTGTTTAATAGTTCTTTCATGAACTATTATCTACAATGTGTTTCTTATGCCCTCATCGTCCTTTAGGCCCAGAAAACTTGCAAAGATACCTCCATCATCTCTCAAGATCTGTGACTAATGAAATCAGCCTATGAAAAATTTATAGAATTTATAAATGTATTCAAGTTTCAATCTATGATCTTAAGTTGGGTGTTGTAGATCATACCCAGGATCTCAGCACTTGGGAACCTGAGGCAGGAAGATTGCTGTTGAGTTCAGGCTAGTATGAAGAACACAGTGATTTCCAATGTAGCTTGGGCTGCAGAGTAAAATTCTCATTCTCCTCTTCCCTATCCCTAGCCACATGCACACACATGTACACACACACACACACACACACACACCCCAACATGTTATCAGACTCTAAGAAATATTTTGCCTTTCTACCTTTATATCACAGAAACTGGGTGTTGGAAGGATTTTCCTATGTGTTGATTAGCTTTGACTCTCGACTCAAGGATTAAGGAAACCAAGTGCAATGAACTCACTTGGGTCTTCTCTGGGATAATAAATTGTGCAAGGCTTAACCAAACAATCTCAGGATGTTTTTAGAAGATAGGGTTGATTCATTTTCAGTGTACTGCAAAAAATGTATTTTGAAGAAAACAATAAATTCTAGACAGTGACTAGCAACTTACATTTCTTTGTATTTATTCTGTATGAACTGTAAAGAAGAATTAAAAATGATGCCTACTATGTATTTGAATAAAAATTCTTAGTACATATCCCCCTATACAGTATAAACTTAATGTTCATCTTCATAGATAACTCTGAAATCTCTAAACTTATATAATGAGATAGGAAGAATAGCAGCTTCATAAAAGAGAGGAGGTTAATATAAACAATAAATAAAATATTGAAGTGATATAATTAATACAATCATTCAATGAGACTATATCTATCTACCTATAGATAGATAAATGATAGGCAAATAGACAGATAGAATAAGTTTACCTAAAGGGGCTTAGGAGATCGCTCAGTGGATATGGTCCTTGGTACAAGGATGAAATCTCAAATTCATAACTACAGCTGTGCAAAAGCCAGGCACATCAGTGTGTGCCTGTAACCCTAGACCTAGGTAGGCACAGACATGAAGATCCCATGGCTCATTGGCTGCCCCATCTAGCTTCACTGGTGATCTCTACATTCAGAGTGAGAGGCTATCTCAAAATACATGAAGAGAAACAGAAGAGGACATCCAATATCAACTTCAGGCTTCTACAGCATTTACTCACATGGGATGTACACAAACATATTGAATGAAAATACTTATACATATAAGTGTGTGTGAGTGTTTGTGTGAGAGATAGAGAGACAGAGACAGAGAGAGAGGGAGAGAGACAGAGAGAGAGATTCTCTGAGAATAACTTTAAATAGGTTGTCAATTTGGGAGAATTTTCATTCTTGTAATTATTGGGTATATACTGACAGCACTTTGATCAAACCCAACACTCCATCAACACCCAAGAACGATGCCAATCATCTCTTAATCTACGTTCCTGGTCAAATCCTCTTTCTACGTTCTGGAAGGTGAAGGAATCTACATGATTCCTCCTATATCTGGTTGTTAAGATATGGCACAGCTATGATTGGCCAGCTGTCTCTTTCTAGCCAGGTCTGTGAATGTCTGTATTCAACACAACAGTGGATGGAAAGTTCAAAGGGTAATTCAAAAGCATCAGTACTAGTTCCACAGATTGAACGTAGTAGCCCAGCTCTCAGGCAGAGCTTACACCATGTCTTACACATCAAGTCTTCATTTATTCATGTTTTTTTGTCAACCTGGCTTTCTTGGCTTCCTTGGGATTCTATCATTTCAATAAGCTGTTTTTCTATTTATATTAATTACAACCTAGAATCCTGGCTCATGGACATATAGGACAGGGGAACAGATGATATTGAGGAAAAGAAAAGAGGCTGAGAACCTCAGGGCTCCCTTAGGAACACTCACTGCTAAAGACCCCTGAGCTAGAAAACTGAACGTGGATTCAACAATATTTCTCAAAACAGCATACCAACCTCCATAATACATCTAGAGGGCTCTTTCTCCTTGTCTTAGCAATTCCACCCACAGGGCAATTCCTTTCCATGGGGAATCTCCTAGAGCAGTTGTTCACAACCTTTCTAATGCTGTGGACCTTCAATGTAGTTCCTCATGTATGGTGCCCCCCAGCATAAAATTATTTTCATTTCCTCTTCATAAATGCAATTTTGCTGCTTTTGTGAATCATAATGTAAATATTTTTGGACATAGATGTTGGCCCAAGGGCTTGTGACTTCCAAGTTGAGAATAACTTTACTGCCCTAAAGTGATTCAGGATTCTCTATTCGTTTCTAAGATTATTAAACATTAGCCCATGGAAGGTTCAAGGCAGCTGTTTGATGGTTGTGCTTGGAATTGTGGGAATCTCACTGAATCTTAAACTAGCAATCAGTGCCTGAAAGAAAAAAAAATCCAGATCTAAAATACCACATCAGAAAACAGAAGAGGGTGGTGAGTCCTGTCCTCTTCTCTTCCATATTCACATGTATAAGGGGGAGAAGGTTGTTTATTTCTATGCTGGGAACATACCTACGTATTCCTTTCACTTTTTTCTGGTGAAGTATTCACATATTTTTCATGCATTTGTTAGGGCTCATCATTTCAGGCAGGGCTATAGCAAGAACAGTTGTTAAAAATATGGATTTTTGCCTTCAAACATAGTCCCAGTTTAATGGCATTGCATCTTGATGTGTGACAGTGTATGTACAATTATTTTTTCTTTAGTTTTTAATCTATTAAATGAGTCTAAGATCAAGCCCTCATCATAGGTGTCTTGCAAAAATTCAGAGAGACGCCGCAGGTGAGACGCTTAGCATACACAGGGCACAAGACAGATTTACTAATGTTAGCTGAGCACATTAGCTCTTATAATATTGTATAGTAATTTCATTTTACTTTAATTCACTTTGACACTATAACCTAAATCCAGAGCTGACATTGGAAATCATTTTCTGGAAATAGCTAGTTAGGGATTAATTTTTAATTAATTGCTAACTAATTAAAGTAATATTTTAAGTATTATGGCCCAGACTACCTCAATCACCATTATTTGACTCTCTTGTGACATTGTAACAATCAGACACTAAACATAAACTAATAGGTGTGTAATGTCCTGATGAAATCTCTTTGATAGGAAGCACTAAAATGTTAATTTATATAATTTTTTACATCATTAAAGATTTTTTTCTAGTAGTCTCACAAAGAAAATCAATCTGTGGTTTAAGATTACACAAACAGGTGACAGGTCATGCATGGCCCAAAGTCTACAGTGTCTAGCCTCTCATTTGGAAATAAAGATGAGTTCAGTGACCCTCATTTGTGAAAAATATGCATTTCATGCTTCCACCAGAAGCTGCTGTTAAATGACATGCTGATAGACAGTATGGTACAACTTGATCAACAAAGCCAGTGCTGCCGTGATGAGATCCTTGGAGTGTCATGAACACCATGTCAAGTGCCAAGATTTCCTTGACGCTGCATTTTTTAAACTTTTGATAAAAAGTCACTGCAGCCATTCAAGCCTACTTGGTTGTTAGAAAGATTCTTTCTCCTTTCATTATATTAGAAGCATCTTGAAAGGAAATTAACAGTTTGTCACCTTAACAGTGTGAAATTATGCAGATGAAAACTGTAATTTTTAAAAGATAATATCTCTTATTCATTTATATTCATAAGCATTTACTAGAAATATCGATATTTGGAAGATTCTTTTTTAAAAATGGCTTGCAAATCAAAAATATTTCTAAATTAAAAGGAATTGCTGAACTATGCTTTGACTTTATTATAAGATCTTATCCCACTCCCAACAAGCTGTGCTTTAATTGTTTGTATAACACACCAAGCTATATACACACCTACCTTCTTTTGACATAAAACATTTCAGGATAAAATATGTTCTATGCCCCCTTTTTCTTAGCTATACCATATCACAACATACTTCAATAAAACTAAACAGCATATTCAAATACTCACTAAAATTGTTATGAATGTAGAATCCATTGTATTTTTCTTAATGGTTATTCATAAAAATGCAATTTTTATCAGCACCCAAAGTTTAAAATTAGAAGCATTGTCTTTGACATTTCCCATTGGCCTTGCCCATTGTCTCCTTAAAGAAATTATAGGTGGCTTCTAAGGCTTGTATCCAATAAATGATTCTATGTCTGGCGATCAGAGTTATATTTCCTTATTCAAAAAAATCACAAAAAGCTCCTTCTGTATGCTTGGCTTCTCCTTCTGTTATTACCCACTTAACAGTAGTTTCACATACAGCTAGGCATGCGCCAAACAGGGCAATAATAAAAAATACTGACTTAATATAATTTGCTTCCATGGCTGCTGGAAAAGCAGAAAGCGTTGAAAAACTGTTTTGTGTTTATTAGCGAAGCTACTGTAGAGGGTGATTGGGGTTGCATTATAAGGGGCCTGAAAACAGTTTTAGCACAAATGCCAATATACATTTTAGAATCCAGTGCAATTTTAAGTATTTTCACTCAAATGCTTTTGCAGAGTCTACAACTCAAATAAGAAGGATATTGTGTTTTCACACCACCAGCAGCTACTATAGTATTTGCTGCATTGATCTCTATTGTGAATGCTTCAAACCTCTCTATTTTCATGAAATGTAATGGGCAAATATATTCCCTGGAATCCTGAGGTATGATTAGTTACCAAGCAATCAGAGAAATCACAGCAAGGCGTACTTCTGACAGAAATTAGAAAGAGTAAAGATCACTTCTCTATTTATGTTACATAGCAAATCACACAATACCTCATCGATGGTACTGTATATATTAGCTACCCACCATGGGCTGCTGGAGGCTCAGACATCAATGAAAAGATCTTTGTCAATTGCTGTATGCCTCATTATCTCACTAAGATTCCTTGGCAACAATTAACAGTTACCCAATTCATAGAAATTGCCTTTATTATTTTTGAAGCAGCTACTTTCTTTGGCTTTAATGACTAAGAGAATAGAGACAGATGTCTCTGTTGCTAGGGAGACTGGGTTTAAAAAAATACTTTGAAATGAAGTAAATAAGAGACTACCATCTTTTTTTTAACGGAGAATTCTGTTAGTTTTGAATTAACTATTTGTTTTTAAAACAAACCCATGGAAGTGCTAGGGTTTTTTTTAGGGTAATGAACTAGAATACTTTATTATCATTCTTTTTCTGAAAGTAATAAATCATCTTTTTAAAGAAAGAAAGAAAAGAAAAATAGGGCCACCTGTGTACTCAGTACCAATTGAGGCTATTTTTCAGAAACTGGCACTTGTTTTGTACTGCTACCTGAATTCAAGACAAATTACCTTTTTATGTCACCTGCCAATCCTCCATTACTGAAGACAAAATAGCTCCGCCCTGAACTAGGAGTGCCTAGGACTTACAGACAAATATGCCTGAGTTCTTCCCCCCGACACAGTTTCACTCAACCACAGTTCCTATTCAAGACCACTGGAATATGAGAAAAAAATTAATGCATGCCAAGCATTGTTGGGTGACTAAACCTAACCTAAGGGATATATCTAATTAAAAAGCATCTTTTACCCATCCTCCTCATCTGCCTTTACTTCTTGATACTTAACAACACACTTAACATTTTCGTATGCTGAGACCAGTCCTTCCAGTCACCATTCCACTCTTAATCTCTGTATTCTTTAAAAGGAATGGCATCTTACAGAATTGGGGAAAAGAAAAGATTTCAGTTTGCTTCCAATCTCCTTTAGTATCTGAATATAATCACCCAAGTAACTTTCTCATTTTTGTCCTACCTAAACCATTTGCAGGCATCAACACTCACTTTCAATAAAATTCCGGGACTGAATAGCCATTAGCTGTCTGTCTGAGTTGATATTTGGACGGTATTTTGAAAGACAAGAAATTATTCTGATTCTTGATTGGTGAATGTTACATGTTTTCACTGCAATTAAAAATGGCCCATCAGAGCTGGGCATTGGTGGCAAATGCCTTTAATACCAGCACTTGAGAGGCAGAGGCAGGTGGAACTCTGTGAGTTCAAGGCCAGGCTGGTCTACAGAGTGTGTGCCAGGATAGGCTCTAAAGCTACACAGAGAAACCCTGTCTCGAAAAACAAAAAAACAAAAACAAAAACAAAACAAAACAACAACAACAAAAAAGACCCTTAAAACACGAAGAATAAAAGTACCTTCTTGATGTCTGTTCCACTATGTTCATGGCAGCATTATTTGTAATAGCCAGAACTTGCAAGCAACCTAGATGCCCCTCAACTGAAGAGTGGATAGAAAAAAAATGTGGTACATTTACACAATGGAGTACTATTCAGCAGAAAAACAATGAAATCCTGAAATTTGCAGAAAAAAACATCCAGTCACAAAAAGAGAAACATGGCATGCACTCTCTCATATATGGATTTTAGACATAAATCTGGGGAGTGCCAGCATACAATCCCATGGCCAGAGAGTCTGGGAAACAGAACCTTTATTCAGTGGCTGATGGAAGAAGAGGCAGACTCCCACTAAGTACTGAGCTAAACTCAAGAAAGCCAGTGACAGAGAGGGAGGACTGATGACCAAAGGCATTAAGATTGGGCTGGTTTAACCCCAGAAACAGCTGACCTGACAAGGGTTAGCTCTTGAATTCCAGGCTGATGCCTGGGTATCCAGCATGGGACTGATCAAGACCCCCTGAACGTGGGTGTCAGTGAGGAAGCCAAGGTAATCTATTGAGCCTTGGGTAGTAGATCAGTATTTATCCCGGGTATACAAATGGACTTTGGACTTCCATCCAACAATGAGAGATGCACTCTCACCCTGAACTCTTGGGGAAGGTCTACGCCCTGACCTGGATGAAATGACAGACTATGGCATGGACACCCCCATGGAGGGCCTCACCCTCCCTGGGGAAATGAGGGGATTTTGCGGGGTTTGGTAGGAGGGCAGGGAAGGAGGGAAATGGAGAGGGACCTGGAATTGACATGTGAAGCAACCTTGTTTCTAATTTAAATTTAAATAAAAAAATAAATAAAGAAAGAAAACCAATGAATAAATACAAAAGCCAAAATAATAATAATAACAAAGTACCTTCTTGAAAAAAATTAAAGTTTTTTTTTGTTTTGTTTTGTTTAGTTTTTTTCTGGTTTTTCAATATCCTACAGTAAACAATTCTACAAGAGACTTTCAAAATTTTTCTGTACTTTTGATTGATGCTCTAATTGGATTGAACCAAATTATTTTGGAAGGTAGAGAAACAACGGAGTCACAGTGGTGCAAAGTAAGTTCGCACAAACACTGGGGTACTATTGGCAAAGGGCAGTAACTCTGTGTTCCATGATCTTTGGTTCAAATCCTAAGTCAGTCTTCACCAGATTGGGCTTCAATCAACCCTTAATTATTTGGCGTCTCAGTTGGGCTGATGGCAAACTCTGAGCTTTGGTTACCTGATCAGTTTTTTGTGAAGGTTTAAAATGAGTAATGGACATTTTTGGTCCTGTGGAACCAATGAAGGAAGCACTTGGTGAGCAGCAGAATTTACTGTTACCATCAGTAGTTGTTAGCCAGTATTCACAGAGTCATCATTGGGTGTGAAAACCTAGCCTCCAATTTGTATGAATCTTGGGGTGTCTACATTGCCCTATGGCAGATTTGTCCCTGTCACTCAAATACAGTCACGTTAGATTCCACTGTGATTCGTTTTCAATTACAGCCTATGCTTCACAGAATTTCAGTATCTTAGGATGTTGGATTAACTTTACTACTCAGTCCTTGATCATCCTGTCCAAACAGAGTAGCTTTCTCTACTCCGAGGCACATCCAATACTGTACCTCCTGAGCGATACTGATCCTGTGAAAAGACTACACTCAGCCAATCTTGACAAAGATCATCCTCTTTCATTAGAAATGTACAACAATACATGTTAATTTCTGAAATTTCTTGAAAAATTCCCAAAGATGTACATTACTTCCTCATAGCAGAGAATCTTGACTTTGTGATCTGTATACTGAATACTTATGAAGCAAATATATAGGTTCTTACAGTATGCAAGGTACCATTCCATGTACCACAAATACAGATGCTACTAAGTTAGAGATAGCCACTGTCTAAATTTTAGTCACAGAAAATAAAATGTAAAAACATGAAAGCAATAAAAGTTATTGGTTTTAGTGATTGCCTTGTCTTGAACAAATAGAAGCTAATTTGGTCTTGACCCATGTCGATTTTAGAATGTTAGGCAAAGCAAGAGAACAGCTCTTAGGATTCCTCACCTCTTACTGGACAGAGAGCATGAAGGTTCTGTTCATGGAGATCCCAGGAAGGTTAATAGTGAGTTGAGAACAAAATGCGCAAAAGGCCTGACCATGTAAAGAACCAATTAAAGGACATCACTACAAAAGGATCAAAGGGAACAAGGAGAGCTAAGAAGAAATACACACTAATACTCATTGAGAAATCAGACTGCTGGCTTCAGGGCATGAGCATAAGGACAAGCATCATGAGATAGAACCAGGAAGATGAGCATTAGGATAGCACATGGGACCAGCTGTATAATGTCATATGATTAGCATTTGCGAAGTAAGGATGCCTAAACCACATACTATATCAATTCAAACTACAATTGCTGTAGTAGAATCCAGGCACTGTCTGTGTGCACATGTGTGAGTATGTGCGTTTGTGAGTGTGTGTGCACGTGTGTGTGTGTGTGTGTGTATTGGGAGAGATATCAGCCTTATTAGATGGCATTAAAGCACAGCCAGTATTGAAAGCCACTGATAAAGGATAATACTTGATAGGGAGTTGTGATTGCTATGTCATTTTCATGCTCTGCTCGGGGTTATGTTTTAGTGTTTCATCTCTCTATTCAGTTTGTATTCTATGCAGCTTTTCATTGTTATGTCTTTTCAAAACACCAACTTAGAGAACTATGCATGCACTAGATGCACAATATAAGACTATGATTGTCTTCTGCATGTCTCAATCTGCATAGAATACACTGGAGAAATAGACTCCTGCTTCCAGGCATATTCTCAATTACTTTTTAAAAAGTAAACAGACAGGTGTGTGCAAACACCAGCACTTAGCAGCTGGATCCCACATATTTCCGCAAGGGAAATGAAGAAATTGGCTAGCAAGTCTTAAAAGTCTTTGCCAAAGAGACAAAGGTAAATTCTATCACTTTTGCCTTTAGAGGTAACACTCAGGACCATCCTGAGACAAAGGGTCCAAGTTTTCAGATACTGATGAACATTCCTCAAGGACCTCATCCTTCCAGCAATTGTGACTTCTCTTAGAAATAGTAAACAGTTTTTCCCAATTTTGAAAATCAAGGTATAGTGGGAAGTCTTATCTGATGAATGTCACATAGAAAGCAAGAGGGAAGAAATTAGAGTGGGATCATGGTTTTGGTATGATATAGCTGGCACTTACTATTTTCTAAAGGAGCCTTACAGGATTGTTTCTGGGTGGGCCAGCTATGACATCTGTTGTCACCTGGCAGCCAGGGTTGGTCCTGATAAGATAAAGTTTTGCTATACATTCTCAATTTGTGAAGAGGTCCCTCCTGACTGGAAGAGTATCCTCCAGTTTGGGTGATGAGAAATGCCAGGTATGTAAAGAGGTAATATAGATAATATAGGAGATGGTTAACACTATATTTTGGTTATTGATGCCAGGGAAGGAATGGCACATAAGGGCTCCCTAATTCACATCAGGAACCTACCTATTTGTACTGCTCAAAACAGTTACCTGCAAGGAATGGCCACTCTTAAGCAGGGTTCTAAAGTCCCATGGTATCTGTTTTGGCACATGATTGTAGTCATTTCTGACAGGGACTTTTAGTTTGAACCTTGGCCTGACCACTAAATCTGCAATGACATAACAGCTGTATGATCCATGAAAACCACTAGGACACAAGTTCTATAAGGACAAAAGTACTAAGTGGAATAATACATACAAATGACTGTATATTAAAAAGGTGCCTACAAATACAAAACATTATATGAGTTTTAGAGGAATCCCAATATGGCTACAATGCTTTCTAGGAGAACTTGATACAATATACTGGCATTCCAGATATCCATAAATATTACAATAGAATTTTGTGTGTGTGTGTGTGTGTGTGTGTTGTGTGTGTGTGTGTGTACATGTAAGTCTATGCACACAGGGAGGCAAGAGGGTGACAATGCACACCTGCAAATGTTGTCTGTCTTATTTGTTGATACATTATCTCTCACTAAACATGAACTTCATTGATTTGGCCATGAAAGCTGGCTAGTCAGTGTTCCAGGAAGCCACCTGTCTTGACTTACCATGCTCTGTGATGCAAAGTAAAGACATCAAATTGGAGTCATGCACTGACACATGTAGGTTTTCTACTGTGCTGGGGATTTGAACTGAAGTTCTAATGAATGCATAGTTAGCACTTTACATGCTGAGCCAACCCCCCAAGCACTAGAAATGTGCTTTTGCAGGTCACCCTATTATGATGCTGAATACATGATTCTAAATGCACATTCCAAACATCAAAAGACTTTGTCTCTAATAGTGCAAATGAATTTCACCCATATTTGAAACCACCATGCTGACCAGCCTTATCTTTAGCTATCTATCTCTAGGGATCCTCTTGCCTCAGCCTTCCAGAGAGCCAGGACTATAGCTGTACCACACCTTCTGATGTATATCTGTTTTTTCCCCACCTGTTTCAATATCTTTGCTTAGAAAACTCCTCCATGTTCATTTTAAACTACATCTAGGAAAGAATACTATCTCCATGGTGACAACTGCCCCTATTTTGGAGCACGTTTAAATTTATGTTGAGCTTCTCTTGAATGCTGTTGCATCTTGCCTTTAAATTGTCTCTTGAAGTCACTGCGAGGTCAGGAGAAATCCTTTGTCACTAAATATCACCTTCAAGGTTACAAAAGAGGGATTTAGACTTAATTTTAGAAATCTGGAGTGGATAAATTGAATGATGAAATAAAACTATTATATCTTAGTTTGGCAAATAATTTAATTATATCATGTTAAAGAAATAGTAGGTGATAAGTCTAATAGTCACAAACAATCAATAGAATGTATATATAATATTTTTATTCTCCTGTAGTACTTGATCAAGGCATTGTTTGAATAATTAACACTTACTTAGGAAATGTTAGGTATAAATAATGGTTGCCTAGGTTATGATATTGATACAATAGGTAAAAACTGTTGTACTCTTTTTCTGCTTTACAATAAGTACAATGTTTGCTAAATGAGAAATTATTATTCTTTCAATGTTATAGTATGATCAATCAGTACATAAATCAATCTGAGAAAAATTCAGTAGCACTGATCTGGTAACAGACATTTTAGGGAGTCCAAAAAGACAAAAGATTTCCTATAGATTGTTGTGAAAAATACAAAGAATAATGGCTATTCTTTATTTTTTAACTCTTTAGCAAGAAGATCTGTCCTATGATACTGTGTGGTTTTCATTTGCTAGCTCTTACTAAGTTTCAGGATTTTTAATATATTTTGGTATTGTCCTTAAATTTTAACATTTGCTTTAACATGTGTCTACATCGTGGGAAAATTCTGTCTGCTTTATACATATATGAAAATGTGGAATGATGCTCTAAATCAACTTTCTGCTGCAGAGTGTGTGCATTATCAGAAGTCAAATTATGGATACTTCAGAAATGTAATTTCAAAAGTTTCTTCCTTTCTACTCATAGGCAAGGGGATTTTTCAGCACTCACCAGTGTACAAGAAACTTGAGGGAGTATGTTGGGGAAATTACATCTTTCATATGTCTGCAACTTCCTTGCTCATTTCTGCCTGCAAAAAGGATGTTACTACCAACAATTGCTTACAGTTCAATAAGAAACTAGCAAAGCACAGTTTTGCTACCAATGGCTAACTCCCTACATACAAATCTAAACCCATGAGTTAAAGTGTATGATTTATGTCAAATAGAAAAATCAGGTAGCTTTAAAAGGTTTCTCTCAGGACTTCGTAGGTTTACACACAGTTGTACATAGAGTCAAAGGGTATAGTGTACAATTATCTGGGTCTTGAATTACCCTGCTCCACATCCTGTTAGAAGAGCAGCATTACCATGTGAGGGCAGAAACTTCTGGTCCTCAAAGGCCTAACTGACACATTTTTCAATGCAATGATGGTGATCCATGAAGACCCCTGACATGAGAACTGATTGTCTCCTTTGAGAAAACTCAGGGCTGTGAACATTTCTCTCCTAGCAGCTCTCATAGTCTTCCCAGGGATGACATCTGTGTGTACTCTGGGCCTCTTCAATCGATATAATACCTCAGTTTGTACCAGCGACATTTTATCTGATAGTGGCCAGTCTCCAAAATACTTCTACTGACACTGCTGGCCTCACTTAAGGTCACACATCTCTTAAACTTGGAATTCATCCACGTTTTCTTTCTATGTCAGTCTCACAGCAAATGTTTAGATGGAACTATACACACATAAAGCAAACTCAGAGATGTTTCTTCATTGGATGGAATTGACCTCTTCCTTTGGAAAATAGCCACTGAGAAATTACTACAACTCCGGGACTTGAGGAGGTTCCCTGGACATAGCCAAATGTAAGCCAGGAACTGTTGCTCTTCTCCAAGCGTTTAGATTCAGATGAGTGTTGCCTCACTAACCCATGTCATTACCACGCTGGTGGAGCATCAACACCAGTGCTTTATAGACCTTGTCCTTGTCTTATTCTTTTTTCACCTTCCATTTTTTACCACAGTGGCACTCTGTGGAGTTTGCTAAGATTCTCTATCAGTTTCATAATGTGCATTGTTTCCCACTTGGATTTCTACTGTTAGCTTACAACAGGTACTGTTTCCTATTATTGACATTATTACCTCTTACTTTTATTTATCTTGATGCATTTTTAAATGCCATTTATGACATTTATAAAGTACACAAAGTTTCAAAGAAACAGAATTTTATGTTATAAATATATATGTACATATATGTCTGTGTGTAAAATAAAAACAATTTTAAGCTCCTAATTGCAGGCTAGATACTATTGGCTAATGTAACTCACCTCGAAACTGCTGTTTCTTCTGATTGATATTCCCCCCTTACATACAGGCACCAATAGATGCCTGAAAGCACAGATATGCTATAAACCACATAAGTCCTTATGACACATACACATCTATAAGAAAGTCCAATGTATAAATGATGCACAAAGAGATTGACAACAATAATGAAATAGAATAATTCAAGCAGCAAGGTGCCATGACTGTCAATTTGAGAAGTGAGATGGCTGCCTCAGACTAACAGGGTAGGTAGTATATACAGCAGAGATACTCTGGACCAAGGTGTGATCAGTGCTCTAAGTGAAGGACAGGGGGTTACTATGAGATTCCACCACACTGCTGAAAGCAGCACAGATTGAAAACAAACTGTTTATGAATCTACCCATCTAGTATTTTACACAAACATAGTTGATTATGGATCAGTAACACCTTGAAGCAAAACCTTAGCTATGTAGAGGCATTATAGGATGGGTACAACAAGGTACTTTGCTTCAAGTAGCAGGTCAGAAGAAATTTAAGTAGAGACTAACATTCATTCCACGACTATTAGTCTGTTAGATGTTGTCCAGTGTCACTGATGACATGAATTATGCTTCTTGTTAACAATGCAACATTAATAAAAGTAGTTTGCAATCCTAGGAAAGTCACATTACTTAATGTCTTATAGAAAAAACACAAAAGTTGAGAGGCTGAGAGTTGGCAAATCACTGACATTGTCACCTGGGATAAGGGCTTACCAGGTAGGAGGAAGAAGAGAAGAGTGGTGTTTGAATCCCTCTGCTGTCACTCATTAGGTGTCTGACCTTGGGAAGACTGTTTAATATTTCTGAGTCTCACTTTCCTCATCCGCAAAATGAGATAATATCAATTCCTGTATAACATTATGGTGAACACTGTGAGGCGGCTGCAGTGAAAGTCTAACACAGCAGTTGGCATGTAATCAGCCTCAATAAGCTGTCATTATTATTCTGCAGTGTGCTTATCAAATCCCTACCTGTTATTTACAGCTCGTTCTGTGCTACCCATTCTCTCTGAGGCTCTCCTTTTGCATTATGCCCACAATGATAACGACAATGATTACTCTCTCCTCTGAATTTTATATCACTTACTTCATTTTTTTAAAGGACCAAATTTAATCTTGCAATGTAATTGAAACTTTTGTAAAGCAAGAAAGACATAATTTTTAAAAACTTACATTATCTAGCATAGTTTATAAAAATATTTAGAACACTATTATTTTTTTAGTTAATTGTATCTAGATATTTCTGGAAATCGACCTTACACATGCCAACAAAATTGCTTTGCCACTATGATGTACCTCAGGCTTTGAGGTGTTTTGAAACAAGATGAGGTTACCTATGTCAAATTTGTTTTGAACTCAAAAATCCTCCTGTCTCACAAGGTTTCTTAAGTGGCTTCATAAATGAGATGGGAATAGTATGTGACCCAGCAGTGCCTGAAAAGGTAAGTACTAGCTTAAAAAAAAAAACGGAAAATGACTGTTTGATTTCTTCTTGATAGTCCACAGAGCTGCATGTGAACTGCACCCTCTTCGTCTGGAAGACAGGCAGTCCTCACACACAGGAGATGATGAACAATTTGGGTAGAAATGGAGACAGCTTACCCAAGAGAAGCACTTCCTAGTAACTAAAGTACTATTCCATTTTAATAACTATCCAGTGTATTCACAACAGCAGCAACATGAAATTATGATGTGGAGTTATAAATGGACAGCAAAAATACATGAGTTGTTAAAAATAAATTCAGAATTCAATACTGTTAACAAATTCTAGTATGTCCATAGTGCAATCACATAGAATAATTTCATTTTTATATACTTATATACATAATATACTTTGATATTATTCTTTGTTCTAGAATATACCATATTTCATTTGTCATTGCATGATGAAATGCATACCAGGATCTATGAACATCGTCATATATATATACATATATATACATATATATACATATATGCATGTGTGTATATAAATCTTTTATATATACATACTATATGAACAATTCTAATTGTCCTCATGAAATATTAAACATATAATTCAAAGTTTATAAGGTTTTATAATCTTTTAAATGTATAAGAATGTTTGTCTACATGTATTTCTGTGCACCATGTGTATTCCTGGTGCCCACAGAGACCAGAAGAGGACTTTAGATCCTCTGAAACTAGAGTTACAGAATGTGCGGATGCTGGGAATTGAACCTAGATCCTCTGGAAGAGCAGGCAGTATTGGTAGCCACTGAACCGTCTCTCTAGCCCAAAAGTTATAAGCTTTTAAAGATACTCAGCACATTTTTAACATAAATAGTAGTTGCTAATCCCTAGAACCACACCTCTGCCAAGACTAAAGATTAACTACCAATAAACCATCTATCTAGTAAATATCTCTCAATCTACCATCATCCATTTTCAGTTTATAATGTATTATCTGTCAACCTATATAATCAGTTATCACCTAACTATCTATTATCTAGCTGTATGTCATCTAAACATTGTCTGTCTTACAACTGATGTAGCAAGCAATGGATGGGATATTATATTTCATAATGAAAAACATCTTATAAAAATCATCTTACTTATCAAAAGTAAATACCAGAACTCCAGACAGTCATTCCAACTTCCTTTTTTCCAGCATATGAAACTGACTTCCAAATGCTGAATTGTTTGAAAACAACCAGAAAGACATAAACATGTATATATTTCAGGTGTTTTTAGATTAGGCCAGATCAATGGGAAACACAGTTCACTGCATTGTTAGCGAAGACTTTAGGGCATATTACGAAAGGTACAGAGCTGTATATAATTTAGTATACTGTGGATAATGTGCTTAATTAAAACTTCTTTTAGATGAAGGCTTATTAAGGAGTTTTTACTAGACAGGCAACCTAAACTGAACTCAGGATTATGTTTTTTTTAAACTGAGTGGAAAGAAGAGGCAGCTGTAGGTCAGGAAGGAATTATGGGATGTGTGCATCCCATAAAATGCATTGTTTGGAATTTTCCAAACATTTATAAAATATGTATTGAAGTTTGTGATCCATAAATCAAGACTAATGACACAGAGAACTGAAAAGTTCATTTACCCACTGTGCACAACTCCAGCAGATATGCAACCAGGAGACACCCACTATGCCTGATTTCCCTTTGTATATTATAAACAAGTGTCCTTTCCAGAACCTGCTGAGTGGTGCCACATTTTTGTTTTGAAATTTGGGTGTGTACGTTTTTTCTTGGTGACTTTCCTTTTAGAAATGGTCACTGGGAAAGCACTGCAGTTTGTTATTCTTTTTTTTTTTTTTTTTAATCATTTTTTATTTTAATTTTAAATAGCTTGTTTCACATGTCAATCCCAGTTCCCTCTCCCTCCCCTCCTCCCGCACTCCCCTTCCACCCTCCCTCCCACCCTATTGCCAAATCCCTCCACATAGGGGATGTCTAGAGTCTATCATTTCACTCTTGGTAGGGTCAAGGCACTCCCCTAAGAGTCCAGGCTGAGAGAGCATCTCTCTTTGTGCCATAGGCACATGAAGACAGATTGTATACCAGGGATAGACACTGATCCACAGCTCAGAGCCCCATAGGTTGTTATTCTTAAACACGTGTGGATCTGGCTGATGAAACTGTTGTCAGCAGTATTTATGTTCCTTAACCCTTCATTTCTCCCTCGAAGTAATGGTTCATTGTATGTTCATATCTTTTTTTATGGAGAGGAATATCGAACAATCACTACAAGAAACAAGAATTCACTGACTTTGATTACGCTGTAGGCCTGATACCTCACACTCTTTTATTCTTTATTAACATGCCTCCTTTGTGGCCTTTTCTCTAGAATTCCATAGAGTATACAGCCACCAAAAATCAATACATACAAAACATACACTCACACAAAAACAAATAACCAAATACTTTTAAGCATAATATTTTGACTCATAAATAATATCTATTATGTATAATTATATTTAATTTATATTAAAATGACCCTTTACTCCTCTGTTTCCATTTTAATGTTACCATAAATATAGATTTCTCATATAAAATTCATTTTCTTTATATTTTTCAATACCACATTAAGTTCGTTGGTTACCATTATTCTGTACAGTTTCTTCACCTTATTAGCTAAGGTTTAATGAAACAAAAATGCAAATGAACTGTGATTTTTTTATCTTTTTTTAAAATTAGAAACAAACTTGCTTCACATGTTAATCCCAGCTCCCTCTCCCTCCCCTTCTCCCCCCCGCATCCCCACCAACTTCCCCACTGCCTTGCCTATCCCCACTCTGCTCCCCAAGCAGAGTGAGCCCTGCCATGGGGGATCTTCAGAGACTGTAATTTCATCCAGGACAGGGCCTAGGCCCTCCCACAAGTGCCCAGCCTGAGAGAGCATCCCTTAATATGGGATGGGCACACAAAGTCCATTTGTATGGCAGGGATAAATACTGAATCTATTACCCAAGGCCTCATAAATTGCCTAGGCTTCCTCACTGACACCCACATTCAGGGGGTCTAGATCAGTCCCATGCTGGCCTCTAAACCATCAGTCTGGGGTCCAAGGGACCCCCCTTGTTCAGGTCAGCTGTCTCAGTGGTTTTCACCAGCCCAGTTTTGACCACTTTTCTCATCATTCCTCCCTCTCTGCCACTGGGTTCCAGGAGGTTAGTTCAGTGTATAGCTGTGGGTGTCTGCCACTGCTTCCATCAGTCACTGGATGAAGGTTCTAGGATGGCATATAAGGTAGACCAATGGAATCAAATTGAACACCCTGATACTAACCCATAAATGTACAAAAACCTGATCTTTGACAAAGAAGCTAAAATTATACAATGGCAAATGGAAAGCATCTTCAACAAATGGTGCTGGCATAACTGGATGCTGGCATGTAGAATACTGCAGACAGATCCATGTCTATCGCCATGCACATAACATAAGTCCAAATGGATCAAAGACCTCAACATAAATCCAGCAACATGGAACCTCTTAGAAGAGAAAGTGGGAGGTACTCTTGAACCAATTGGTACAGGAGACAGTTTCCTGAACATAACACCAGTAGCACAGACACTGAGATTGACAATTAATAAATAGGGCCTCCTGAGACTGAGAAGCTTTCTTAAGGCAAAGGACACAGTCAACAAGACAAAAAGACAACCCACAGAATGTGAATAGATTTTTCCTAATGTCACATCACAGAGGCGGCTGATCTCCAAAATTTATTAAGAACTCAAAAACCAAGTCTACAAAAACACCAAAGGATCCAATTAAAAAGTGGGCTACAGAACTAAATAGAGAATTCTCAATAGAGGAGTCTAAAATGGCTGAGAGGCACTTGAGAAAGTGCTCAGTATCCCTAGCCACCAGGGAAATGCAAGTTAAAACAACTCTGAGATACCATCCTATTCCTGTCAGAATGGCTAAAATCAAAAACACTAATGACAGTTTATGCTGGAGAGAGTGTGGAGAAAGGGGAACACTCTTCCACTGCTGGTGGGAGTGCCAACTCATACAGCCACTTTGGAAATCAGTATGTACATTCCTCAGATAAATTGGAATCAGCCTACCACAAGACCCAGAAATTCCACTCTTAGGCATATATCCAAAAGATGCACATTCATACAACCATGTCATCTGTTCCACTATGTTCATAGTATCATTATTTGTAATATCCGGAACCTGGAAGCAACTTAGATGCCCCTCAGCTAAAGAGTGGAAAGAGAAAATGTGGTACATTTACACAATGAAGTACCATTCAGCAGAAAAAATAAACCAATGGAATCCTGAAATTTGCAGGAAAATGGACAGCACTAGAAGAAACCATCATGAGTGAGGTAAGCCAGTCACAAAAAGACAAACATGGTATGTACTCACTCATATATGGATTTTAGACATGGATCAGGGGATTGCCAGCCTACAATCCCACTGCCAGAGAGTCTGGGAAACATAACCTTCAACCAATGACTAATGAATGGAAGCAGAGGCATATATCCACAGCTAAACACTGAACTGAACTCAAGGACTCCAGTGACAGAGAGGGAGGACTGATGAGCATAGGGGTCAAGACTGGGCTTGTTTAACCGACAGAAACATCTGACCTGAACAATGGGGAGTTCTTGAACCCCAGACTGATGGCTGGGAATCGAGCATGGGGCCTTGGATAGTAGATCAGTATTTATCCCTAGCATGCAAACGGAGTTTGGGTGCCCATCCCACAATGAGAGATGCTCTCTTACCCTGAACTCTTGGAGCAGGGTCTAGGCCCTGCCCTGGATGAAATGACAGACTATGGACACCTCCCTCCATTGAGGGCCTTACCCTCCCTGGGGAAAGGAATAGGGATTGGGGGAGTGGATGGGGGGCTGGTGGAAGGGCATGGGAAGAGGAGAGGAAAGATAGAGGAACCTGGGATTGGCATGTGAAGCATCTTATTTCTAATTTAAATTTAAAAATAAAAATGCAAAAAAAAAGAAAAAGAAAGTGCTCAACATCCAACATTTGCTATTAGCAAAATGTAAATCAAAACTGTTCTGAGATACCATCTTACTCCTGCCAGAATGGCTAAAATAAAAACACCAATGACAGTTTATGCTGGAGAGAATGTGGAGAAAGGGGAACACTCCTCCACTGCTGGTGGGAGTGCCAACTCATACAGTTACTTTGGAAATCAGTATGGAGATTCCTCAGGGAAATTGGAATCAGTCTACCTCAAGATCCAGCAATTCCATTCTTAGGCATATATCCAAAAGATGCATATTCATACAACAAGGACATCTGTTCCATTATGCTCATAGCATCATTATTTTTCATAGCCAGAACCTGGAAGCAACCTAGATGCCCCTCAACTGAAGAGTGGATAGAGAAAATGTGGTACAGTTACACAATGGAGTACTACTCAGCAAAACAAAACAAAACAACAGAATCTTGAAAATTTCAGGCAAATGGACAGCACTAGAAGAAGCCATTCTGAGTGAGGTAAGCCAGTCACAAAAAGACAAACATCGTACGTATTCACTCATATATGGATTTTAGACATGGGATCAGGGAAGTGCCAGCCTACAATCCCACTGTCAGAGTCTGAGAAACAGAGAGGATACTAAGAGAGATATGCATGGTACCGCAGAGAAGGGGAATGGGGCAAGATCTCCTGAGAGGATTGGGAGCATGGGGGAAGGGGGGAGATAGAAGGAAGAGAGGGAGAGAAGAGGAGGGGAGAGGAGGACATGGGGGAGCAGGAAGGTTGAGTCAGGGAAAGAATAGAGGAGAGAAGGATGAGAGATACCATAATAGAGGGGGTCATTATAGGTTTGAGGAGAGATCTGACACTAGTGAAATTTCCAGAGATCTACAACAGGCAAATGAAGCAATAGTGGAGAGGCTACCTTAAATACTCTTCCTTGATAATGAGTGTGAACTGTGATTTTTAAGGCTGTTTCTCAACAGTTACTTGATTCACTCAATCACAGTCTGTCTCAATTTTCCAAATAGACTAATTCAAGTGTTGTATAGTGGCTACTGTTTCCCAAGCTCAAAAGCTTGTGAACTTTACACTGTATCCCAATGAAAGATGCCAAACAGAAGTCCAGGACACTACTGCCTCAAACATAAGTGATGACTGGAACAGAAACTAAAAAAGTCACCATTTAAAACCATATATGATTAACTTACTGTGGGATAACATATCAGGTTCTATGCTTTATTATATGCCTTTCCTTGGAATGAGCTCATTTTGTATTTACTCAGAACAAACAAACAAAGAAAAAAGTAAATAGTGGTCAGTGATCTAGAGAAACAGACTTAAAAACAAAAATGTTTGCTTCCTTTTTCTCCCTCAATCCTAGTTGAGCATACTTAGATTATTTTTTAATCTAATGGAACCTCAGTTTTCAGGATTTGAAAAACCACTGATGAGTAAAACATGCTGACTTGTACTAAAGAGAACAATGGTTCAGAATATCTAAATGTTATTTATCTAGAATTCCTTCATCCATTCCCCTTAATACTTGCTGTTTTAAAGCACTGTAGACATTATGTATTTGTTCTGATTTTGTGACTTTTATTTTATTCTTTTAATTTCCATGAAAATATTTCATGAAATACATAATATTGCCTGACTTTGTGTGAGAGAGTGTGAAATATTTAAAGGAAACCTGCTGTAAATCTCATAATGTTCAAAGGCAACTCAGGCATGTGGTGTGGAAAAAACATCTCAAAATGTGCTGATCTTAAAGGTTAGCCATGGAGTAGTAATGTGGAGTGGTAAAGTGTGTCTCTCTGCTGGCAGAAAAGGAGATGGCAAAAGAGCTCAGTGCCGTTTTCTCTACATGGTGCTAGTAATTCCATCTCTTATACTGAAATGTATTTCATGGTAAAGAAGACACGTGTTAATTTCATTTCTTAAAAAGAGACATCACTGCTTATATATTCAACACCTAGTGCATGTTGCACACCTTTCAGAAGAGGGGAGAGAATTGAGAATGTCAGCTAGCAATTGACAGATAGGGAGGAAAATCTACACAACACCCACTGCTGGATGATTGCCTAAAATACAACTGTGTACTTCATTTTGAAGCAGAGTTACATTGAAATAGCATAAACAATTAGGGGGGGAAATAGGTTATACTGTTAGCTTTGATGGAAACAATCCTTAAAAGTAGGGACCCTGGCTTTTAGTTTTCTTCTCCATCATATTCTAATTAGTGAAAAACTCAGCTCTAATTTCTGTCCTTCTTATTAATAAATATACTTGTACACTTTATCCTGGTCTGGTTAGAAGCCCACCGGAAAGCTCCAGAATTGGGATCTGTATGAACAACCTCTACACTTACATGTGGTATTTTATAAGATGCCAAATTGTAGTAAGAACATTTTATACAGCTCTCCCAGTTAAAAGTGCCCCTGGCTAGAAAATCTATCTAGCATTGGACACTGAGTGTTAACAGGCAAAGGCCAAAAGAATAGCACTTACAACTTCATGCATAAGGAAGCTACAATGAAAATGGAAAACCAGAGGAGGGGGCAGGGATGGAAGAAAGGACATAGTGTACTACAAGGGAGTGTACAAAGCCTCTCCCTATCTGACAGAGTCATGCTCATTCATACTGTTAGTGATGCTCTAGATGAGCAACAGAGGGCAGATGCCATGTGGAGACCTTTTCCAAGTAGGTAGGCATCTTGAAAACAGGTTCATTATCCATCAAAAACTTACATCAAACTGTACGGAGAATGTTTTCTGTAAGTGGATAGTAGTTTTCTGAAAGCCAAGGCCTGCCCTACCCACTGACTTGCTAGAAAGCCAAAATCTAAAACCAGTTTTAGCTTCAGCAGTAAAAGATTAAAATAGTGGTCTAATTAAATGACAAGAAGACATCATAAAATGCCAGGCAATCGGCAACGTCATATGCTAGGTAGCTCTCTGAAAAACATCTTTGAACCTCAGCAATGAGTTCAGGCTCTGGTATCCTTAGCTAGAAATTCAGAAGATTGTCTTTAATATCCAGGGAGTGTCTCAAACTTTGTAACCTTTTATGTTTCTTCCCAGATCTCCAGGCTATTACTCATTTTCTTTACTAAGCTTTGCCTCCTCCCTCAGCCTCTATACATCACAGAACCACAATGCACTCTTTACTGAAAAAGCAAGTCACATGACTGGATGACTTGCCAAGATTCAGATGTCAGCAATGGAGAGAAGAGCAGCAAATGACTGCCAGATGGGACAAGGTAAAGGAAACTCTAGAATGAGTGAAATTGTTCCATTCCTCATTCTTCCAGGTCCTGCCCCACAAAACTCTCTTTCTCTAACTCTGAAGCTTTGTGGTTTGTTACTTGCCGAGCGAGGACAGATGGTCCGGTATAGAATATGCCAGAGTCTTAGGTCTGTTTCGCCATACGCACTCTTATTTCTTCCAAAATTGACAACTCAACATGTCTAATGGATTTCCTAAGCACTTGATTATATTCCTTAAGAACTAAAGCAAAATAGACACAAGTTTCTTCTACCGAGAGACACTGGGAAGGATAGTGGGAGAAAAAGGGCATTAAGAAGAGAATATTGGAGAAGTTAGAGATACTCTTTGACCAGTACAGGTTGCAACAGTCAATTTGAATCTCACTTTCAAAACAAGAGAACGCCTGTACTGCAGAGTCAGTTAATTTATACAGAGTGTTATTTGTTCAGTTGGTAATCTTTCTCAGAATGAACACACATTATGATCCAGAAAGTGCAGCTAACTACTTTACTAGAAACTTCTTGCACAGGTTGTTTACCCAGAAAAAGTTCACGGAGATGAAGGGATATGGTAATTCAGGCCTGGTAGAAAGGTAGATGACAAAACAGTTACCAAAATACATGGGTTTAGGTTTATTTGCCAACAAGGAGGAGCTAGATTTGCTGGCAACATTTAACATTCATTTATCTCTAACTATATGTGGAAGGACTAGCTCAATCCCACATTGCATCATCTGATTTAACTGCTGCTTCTTGGAGAACTATACTCAGCATCCCATAACATTCATGTGTGATTTCTAAATTGCTCCAATCACATGCATTAAGTAGTGGCATTTTAGGAACACATTCTTGTTGAGTGTATTCAAGTCTCCAGCTTTGTGCCTAAACCCATTACTCCTCCCATGACCACTTAAGATATCTTTAATCACTGTCTCATTACCACAGGGAAATTTCTTCTAATTAAAAAAAGAAGAAAAATTGAATTTTGGAAAAAAAAGATTTTTCAACTCATTTTTCTAATAGCTACTTTTAAAAATCATCTCTGATACCTAACTTTTGCTATAACATTTGTCTATATTCCTATGACTGAAATTAGGCAGGAACCAATAGTTTAACTACATCAGGCTACCTTACTCCAAATAAGAGCTGCATAATATGTTAAAACTTCTACATGGAACCAAGAAAATGTTCTATTGTCAAATCAGTCATCATGGTAGACTTGGACATATGAAAAGGAAAAACCAAGATCTACAAAAACAAGAGAGGAAGAGCTCACAGGGAGAGTATTTTCCCATTGTGTGCCAGATCTCAGAGTTGGTCCCCAAAAGCATAAATAAAATGAATAAATATGAAACAAAACAAGAAAACTGTTATAAGAATACATAGAAATAACCCAGGGAACACTTAATATTTGGAACAAGATGATAGAGAGCAACATATTGAGAATGACAGTTCAGGGCAATAAAAGAACAGAGGATTGAATTAGGAACCTAAGGAAACTCAATGAATTCCCTTTGGCTTGCTGTATAAATCCTGTGTAGATTCACATTAAACCAATCAAGGAGCAAAGCTTTTTCATCCAAAAGTCATTCCACTCTACAAAATGAAGTTAGGTTGTCCAGCTAGTCACAACCATTCCCCTGCATTCCTGTGTTTACATGTCAAATAAATGTGTAGTGGACAATCTATATGGTAGAATATATGGAGCAGGAGCTAGCCTTAGGAAATCTATCCAGTCAGAAATTAGGCATTTCAGAGTGAGGGACTGTCAAGTCTTTAAATGAGTGGGAGAAAAAATGATAATAACAGGTGTGAAGGAAAGAAAAATATCAAAACAAATTCTTTTGTCCATAGGGCAAAGAAGAAAATACATATAAAATCCAACAAAGCAACAGCAACAAAATGAACAAACAAATAAATAAAACACCTGGTTTCTTTTGTACATTTTGCTACTCTTTCCTGAGCCAGCATGAAAACATCTTCAACAAGGCAAGCACAACACAAGGCAGAAGAAAACAAGACTGTAGCTATAATCTCACTCACCAAAAGGGTGGATGGATGTCTGATGTACTACTTTTTTAGAAGTGCTCACCAGCAAAGCCAATAAACAGAGCAAGTTCCAGAGGGCTTAGGCAGTGAAGAGCAGATGCAACTGTCAAAATAAAAAGAGAAAAGGAGGTAAGATTCAAAGCAGTGTACAAATGAACCAGGAAAACAAATGACAAGGATCTGAAATGTGGGGAAGTTGAAACTGGACATTAGATAAAGTTAACTCTTAGAATATTTTTCAATAGGGAAACTTTTTAAAATACAGAAAATCTAAGAATCAGTTCAGTTGCTTTGATTAGGCTCACTGTCCTTATTTGTTTTCTATTGCTGTGATATACAAAATGATCAAAAGCAACTTGGGAGGAAATGGTTTATTTGGTTTACATATCCTGTTCACAGTCAATTATTGAGGGAAATCAGGACAGAAAATCAAGGCAGGAACCTGGAAGCAAGTATTGATGCAGAGACCAGGAAGGAATGCTGCTTACTGGTTCACTCCACATGGCTTGCTTAATTTGCTTATTTTTTTATATACCCCAGAAACCCCTACCCAGGCTATTGCAGCACCCACAGCAGGCTGGGACCTCCCATATCAATCATTAATCAAGAAAATTCACCATAGACTTTCCTACAAGTCACTCAGAAGGACCTACCTTCTTGTTTGAGGTTTCCTGTTTCCATATTACCCTAACTTGCTTCAACTTTATGAGCACCAACAGCACATTCACTATTTATTGTGTTGTATAAATTTATTGCAATGGTACAATGGTACTTTTCATGATGAGGCTGTTTATAATTCAAGCACTGAGACATACAGTCTCATTGGAGAAGAGATGAAATGCACATTTCTAACAAAATATAGACTTGGGTTTGTTTTTCATGTTGGCCAGGGATTCATTTCTTCTTAAGACTTAACACTTTGCTCATTCAATAAAACTTGTGCATGGTTTTACTTTCAAATTCACATATTTGCTAGTTAGTTTCATTGTCACTAGAATGCACATGTGGTGTGTTCTATCTTATGAAGATCACAGTGACCAAATAAAAGTTGTCCTGGAAAAACAATCCAAACTATCATCAACTAAAAGCAGAGGCACAGAGATTCCTAACTCATAGAAGTTGTCATGAAGTTTAAATTTTAAAACATCATAATGGCACTTGGTTCAGTGCCTGGCACATATTTGTCCTTGAATGCATGTCAGCTGTCATAAGCTTTGTCATTGCCGCCACTGAAATGCTATTATCTAAAATTTCATCAACACAGTTTTTCTCTGAAAAAATGTAAATACCTATCCCCACACACAAAAAGCAAAGGACTGAACATTAAGCTAGTCCACTTTGTCCACACTGAGACCTGTATGAATCATTAGGTCTCTTCCTCCTCTGACACAGAACTGGCACAGTAAGGAAGTCAAAGTTGATTTATCTTTTCATGTAACAGTGTGTTAATTGTACACAATAGTGAGTTTCTTGAGATATTTTCATTCATGTACTTAATGTATATAATCATATTTACTACCTCATTACTTCTCTCATACCTTCCCTACTCCCTCTTCTCTGATCTCTCTTCTCTAAATGTCTCCACAGTTTATATTTTAAATCCAAAAAGGGAGTAGTGTGGGTGTTAAATGAAAGAGTGTTAAAGAAAATAGTGGCAACAATTACTGAACTCAATAGCCTTAATTCTCCAGTTTTCTTCAACTTACTCATCTTTTACATGCGATGTATATATCCAAATTAAGTGGAATGTGGTCATCCTTGTTTAGCATTGTGAGGTGGAAGGTAAAGAGAAAATATCTTACAGATGTGGTATCTGCCTCATTGGTAGACTCTATCTTAAGTCTACTCCATGGCACACTGAATGTCACCTTCCCAGACATTCGTCACAAGGTCAAGTTACACTTTCAGGTAAATTACTACATTCTCTCTGAGAGCTCTCCTGAAGCCTTGGCTCCTCCTCAAACAGTTGTAGCAACCTACAGTAAAATTTTGAGTGCTAGTATGTTGATCTTTCAAAAAGATCACTCTTCAAATGTGGCTGAGAATAGAGAAAGTAAACTTCCAGATGGCTTTCCATTGTGTCTCTTATTGAGAATCACAGCTAAGTGTCAGGTTCCACTGAGCCCCAGCCTTCTCTGAAATATGAAACCAACATCCTCATCATGTGAAACTGAGTAGTACTGAAAGAAAATGCCTTAGGCTACACAATAAACACAAAGAAGGATTAACCATATCTTTGCCTTCCTTACTAATTTACCATGCAAATGTTAGTACATCAGTACATTCAGAACATAAGAATAAGGAATCCATAGGGATGGGAATACCTAATAAATGCTATGTGCCTTTAAAAGACAAACTGCCAAGGCTACAAAGAATTATAAGCCTTGTGTGAATTTGCCTTGTTTAAATTTTGTTTGATTTTTCAAAATTCAAGTCAGCCTTCCCTGTCCAGCATAGCAATATGGTCCTTTGATTTCCTCCATAGACACTCTGTAGCCTTTACTGTCTTGGTACCACACAACTTTAGCACTTAATTATATCCTATCTTGCAATAATTTGGTGTCCTTATAAGCATGCCTGTTTACTCACTTGCACCATTCTGATCCTTTAATCTCTCCTGAATATTAGCTTTTTAATGCTATTAAGAGCCACAATTTAACAACTTTATTACAAAATAAAATTGCAAGAATGCTTACAAAAATAGTCAATATTGGGCAGCATGGAAAATGACTGTGGACCAGACCTGGTGGTATAAGCCTGTCTTGCCAGATTGCTGGAGACTGAGGCAGAGGGATCATGAATTGAGACCAGCCTCGTCTACATAGCAAGCAACTATCTCAAACCCTTGTGCTTAAAAATATTTTCATAGCTAAAATACTAAAATCATAAATGTAGTAGGTAGAAGAATACAAGGTTGTTTGGCTTCTAACTCAGTAGGTCCAAAAAAAGAAAAAAAAGGAAAAAAAACCATGGACAAATCTCTCACCCTCACTGGGGAGCTGCAGTTGGGTCATACATTTATTTCAGCTAGACTACCAATTTATTTCAATTTATTTTAAACATGAGTTTAGGATCCTCAGGGATGGTGAACACCTGTAATCCCAGCTCAGGAACTCTGGATGCAGGAGGTGGTGAGTGGAGTCTAGCCAGAGCTTCATAGGCAGGGACTCTACCTCTGAGTGGGGACAAATGTGAAGCAAAACACTATCATCAGACAACTCTATTTTAGTGAATAGAGAAATGCTGTTGTTTTGTTATTGAATGGTATTAATTATAAAGCAAAAGTCATCGCCTAAATGTGAGAGGATACTGGTACTGATTAGTGTACACAGCTCACTGTGATGACTGGAGTTCCAGCCCACAGTTAAACTCTTCAGGCTGACATACATAACAGGTATATGTCCCTGAATCAGGTATAATCCTCTGGGTAAGGTAAAGTATGATAACAGCATCTAAATAACAGGTTTTCTGTAACATGACAGCCATATCATACACATTCACTATCATTATTGCTTGTTTGTATTAGAGAAATACAATTATATAAAAACATACTGATTTCTGCACTGCCAAAAATCTCCCTGTATTTTATTTCATGGCATGGTAACATGTTTCAACTAAAAATACATTTAAAAAGATTTTTTGACCATGGTATAGTACTAATCAAATATTCAATGGCACATGATCTGAGACAGTGTGGTCATTTGATAATGTTATTTGCTAGATTCCCATCAACACTAACATATGTCAGATAAAGTCAGGCAGGGATATCATACCAGGGTTTGGGAGGCTACTACAGGAGGATATGTAGCTGAATGCAGCTACTTACTGATCTGAGTGCTAATCTGGGATATTATGGGAATAATCTGACTCAGAAAGCAACTAGAGGGACAGAGGAAGGGAGGGAGGAAGAGATAGAGAGAGAAACCAAAAACAAATTTATCAGCTGCAACTCATATGTGAACTTGTATAAAACACACTATAAATTAAATGGCAATAAATTTAAATTTTAGTTTCCTGAAACAAATTTCTTTTCTACTTCCTGAATAGGGGGTTATGTGACCATAATGTGATCTAATTTCTGTATTTTCAAAATTACTTCTAAATATTCTTTTCTAGGAGAGGGACCTGGAATTGACATGTGAAGCAACCTTGTTTCTAATTTTAATTTAAATATATACATATATATATATATAAAGAAGTTTAAAAAATCATAAAAGGTTCAGAGTAACAAAGAAAAAATAAATCCAGTAAGAACCATTTGAGTCAGTGATGGCTCCTGCTTGAGTTTTCTGAGCATTTTCCTACACTTCTCTTTATAAATGCATCAGGCATAAACAAAACAGTGCATGAATAGGTCAATGCCATCCATTGATGTTTATTCTGAAGCTTTTTCTCTCACAGAAATACAATTTCTTGTTTAATGATGACAGTCAATCTAAGGCCATTTCAGAGTTGATCAATTTATTTCAACTTTGTATTTAATATTTGTAGGAAAATTTAAAAACTGAAATATCCTGCTGGAAAATTTTACAAAATAAGCAATTTGAAATAATTAAACAATATTGGCTTTAGGGGAATAATTTGAGCAGGTCTCAATTTGTAACATTTTATCGATTTTTCTACCATTATACATATAAATTAGAGAAACAAAAAATAAAAACTAAGAAAATACCAGCCTACGTATCTTACATGGATGTCACAAATGGAAATGATAAAGATAGGCCTATAAAAAAAAGCCAAACAATAGGAATAAAACTTGCAAGATATTGTTATCTTCATTCAAACTACCAGTTCCCTTAATGGAAATTAAGTTTATAGGCTTAAAGGAAGTATTAACAATTTTCCCTTCAGATATAAAGAGAATGGTATTACAATGTGAGGAATGGGAGATTACTGAATGCAAATTAATTGGCTTCTTTCTAATGAATAAAAATAAAGATTTCACAGACATAAAAATATGAGCATATGAGTTTCATTCCACACCGTGGAAGAAAATGATACAGAAAATACCAGTGAATGAATCTTGTAAGATACTCAGACCATTTTGCCCTTTATTATCCATATAACCACTTGAGAGCTGCAACCTTATTCAAAACAAAGAATCCTAAGTTGAAAAGAAATAAACAAAAAGAAAACCACAACTTTCTGTTACTTAACATGGAAATTTTATAGTGAGGATTTTGGACTCCATCTAAAATGATGTTTAGTACTGAAAAATAAGTCTATATAGGTTAAACCTGGTCAACTGATATATTTCACTCATTCATTGGACAAACACGCAGTGAGTGGCACTTATATATCTGGCAATTTCCAGTTGCATGTTGTATAACACAGTAAGTAATATTTAACAATGTATGACTATGAAGTACTAAACCTGTGACCACCTTATCTCTGCATGCATTATAATACAAACCTAAATTTCCACATTTAGAATAAATATGTTAATAACATTTTTGCTTGGATTGCACATTGAAGAGATACAGTTTAGTATTTTTTGATGGGATAAAACATGTTAAGATGTAATTTTAGCAGTTTTTCTTTCACTATTAATGTACCCTAGTAGAAAAATTTCAAACAAAACATACAATTTGCCTTATATTTCTATGAGTCAGTCCTACCCTGGACCAGTGATGAATAAAGAACATGGGGTGTGTATTCATGAAATTTATGTGCTTATAACCAGTTTCTGGTGCTGTTTAAGGACTGCCTTGGATGCTTTAAGCCCACTCCTGAAATGTGACTGTCAAATAAGAGCAATCAGAAAGACCCATCAGAAGTCCGTCTCAATAGTGAAGCTGCTAAATACCAACAATAGTAAAAAAGATGCTTTTTTTTTTGCTACTAAAATTACGTGTTCAGTGAATTGCACTTCTTTAATCATGAGGGAAGTGTGGCCAATGTGCAGTGCAAAGCCTAACATTGCACTTGTCACTGTGTGAAGATCTCACTTGTTATTAGCTTTCACTGGCCAATTTTGTACAGTAGAACAAGACAGTGGCATCATTACAAATGCTATTTGAAATGCATTCATGTCCCCAAGCTAGCTGAGCTGGATCTTAGGAGAAGGGAGCCTAGAGAATAGCTTTCAAATCATTCAGAAGCCCCCGCAGCTGTCTTCTGCATCTGTTGGGCCAGTCAGTTTGTGACAAATGCATTAGAGAACTATTGCGTACATGTCAGGGATTAATGAACATAGCCTTGTCTTTGATGGCCCTGACCACCATTGCAAAGAAGTTCTGAGCATGGGCAAGGTGTGCTTAGAGTGTATTGAAAACAATAGCAGCTAGATTTTCAAAGTAGCAAGGTTTATTCCCTGCAAACCCACTTCTGGTTGAAGAAGATGTATCCTTGCTGTATGAAATCGTGGAATTTTCTCGTTCTACAAGATAGCATTTCAATTCATTTAACCCACTCTCTCACTTAGAGGTTTCTGCAATAATCTGTCAAGTGCTGGCATGGTTTTTCTTAGAATGCATGCCTCTATCATAAAGATGCACCAAAAGCAATCAAAACATAATCGTATTTTCAACATTTAAATGCAGGGTTTGTGATCCAAAGCTTATGTTCAAAGGCTTCAGGGAAAGGGGACAAATTCTACAGAAGTTTAAGAAGATATTGTGTGTAATACCAATTCATTAAGCAATTTTGAAAGGGTCAAATCTTATTTTGCTTAAGGGTTATCTGATACTGAAATTGCTGGAGTTTTATAAAATATGCATTCTCTCCCTGCTCATTTACTGAATGAATAAATATGAGGCCAATTTTATACAGAATCACTTCAAGTCGAACTAATAATTGTGTACTGCATGCCTAGAATAATGTATGTTTCACAGGGATACATAGAAAAAGATTGCAAAAGAAAACATTAACTCAGTTGCTAATTATAATTAATTCATAGAGAGTGGAGGTTCATTTGTTTTTGCTAAAGTATATAAAATAGTATGCATATGGAGGCCTAATGTGCAATTAGATGACTACTTGATCATATATGGTTTATTTTTATTTGCTAAATAACTTAAGGATAAAAACTAAGTTTTAAAATATAAGTTGATATAAGCAGAAACATGCAGGTCTCACCAGAAACTGTGAATCTTTTGTTATTATTTCCTTGACTTTGAATGATGGACATGGACCATTTTCAGTAAATTTGAAATCATTAGCAAGAATAAAATGAATTTGCCAAAAGATGATTTGCATCAGAACATTCTGGAATATCTCACTTGTTCTTCAGAGAATAGTAAAAATGAGATTATAATTTCATAATTCAGAAATGTATGAAATTGTCCTTTTTTAAATGAGGACAGATGGGGAACTAGGCAATGAAAAAAAATTAATTATATGAAGAGGCTGACCCTTGTATATGGCATCTTCTGCCTATACCTGTATTCTTTAAGACAATAATTATCATCTTTAAACTATGTACACAGATAGACAATTTAATGAAATACCATCTACATTATACTGAAAGGAGTTTCTAGCTGTTCCTCATAATGACTCACTGTTATGGGAATAGAATTCCTCCATACATACCTTCATGTATATATTCCTAACACTTACAAAGGGTAATTCCAGCAGGTCAGGAAAGAGATAAATTTTGTAGGTTACCTGAAATGGTGTATCAACAAGCTATTGTCTGGGGTGAAAGTGTGGCAGCAAGAAGAGAATGACACTAAAGTACAGACCTCAACACCTAATACGATGCTAGGAAGTTTTAAAAAAAAAGTGTAACAAATAAGCACAATGCTTTCAGTTTACAAACAAGTTGTTTTTTAAGCAGACAGTGATAAGGGCTATTATATAATAATTTTCACAGGAAGAATCATAGAATTTTTTCACACAAAAATTAATCAGATCAATTGCACTGTCTAGTTCATGCACACAGACTTCTGAAGCATATATATTGGTTTTATCAGCAGTCACTTTGAAATGAGCAAATTACTAATAAATGTAAGTGATTCCCATCTGCACATGAAAAGAGAGTCCCTGGAGACTTTACTTACCAACATTTTTTTTAGCCATTACAGTATTTTACTTGCAGTTAGGAGGGGCAAGAAATGATATTGTGTCTCTTTAAAATATAATTAATTTCTCCCCTACTCACTTCCACCAGACCCATGTGTTTGCATATGTCCGTGCACACTACACATCTTTCTCTCCATCTTGCTCACTGATTCAAAACAGATTATTAGATCTGGAAGGGATTTACATGAAGTATTTCAGGAAAAGAGGATGGAGGAGGGGGCTGAGAAATGTGAAAAAATACCCATGTGCTTACAGTATTTTGAAAACTAAAAAGCCTATATACCAAATGCCATACAGATATAATTATACTCTCATACTTTCTAAAGCTGTAACCATTAAGTTGATCAAGCTGTTAGAATATTAAAATAAAAGGTTATGTTTTAAATTTTTCAATACAAACAAGTGCATATTTTAATCGCATTGCTGTCAGAATTAATGACATCAATAAATATTAGAAGGATCTATTCAAACCTAATTTCAGAGTTAAAACACTCATGATGTAAGAAAGGACTAGAAGTAGCCATGTGAATTTTGTTCAAAGGAAGAAACAAAAATCGACCTGACTATTTACTTTGTTAATCTCACCATTGTGAACTGTACCCTTCAAAGAGTAAATTCTCCATTCATAGTAAATATAACCATGCTTGGAACAAGAAACCAGAATGCTTATATTAAAAAATATTTCCAGAAAATTCATTATATTAAGCAGCAAACAAATGCCTTCATCCCTTTTGCTACCCTTCCTCTAATTAATTAACAGATTGGCACAGTCTAAGAACTAAATTTATTTTCAATTAAAATAAGAAGCCCATATGTCATGATAATTTTTTGTTACTATTTCTAATGTGCAAAACAAAGGTTTGCTTTTAGCACTGAACATAGTAATCACAACAAATCCCTTAATTTTCAATCACGGCAAGGATACTCAAGAGCTTTTCTACAGCAAGGTGCTACCTCAATGGCTAATCCTATTAGGAATGAGCCGTGCACTGAGACTAAATCCGCTGGGGAATTCAAGGAATCAAAAGCTTACTGCACACTCAGAAGGCAACGACTTTTGTAAAGGGCTCTATTATATGAGGAACAAAAGAATACCACTTGTGTACTTAAATATCATCTGCTTTTCCTTCCAAAATACTCCATTTTTAAGTAAAGATATGTGATTTAAATGTATTTAGAGTTCAGCTCTTGGCACCACTCTCGGTTTTGAGTAGAAGAGCCATCTGCGGGCCCCACGGCTCGTGCATAATGATATGCTTACAAGCTGCTTCCCTTTTCTGCACAACGTACCCTTTTCACTTTAACATACATTTTCCATAAATTTTTGAATAACAAATTGGGCTGTGGAAGTTTGTTGAAATGGGACAAGGAAAATGCCTGTAGGCTAGAAAACTGAGGTTTTTTTTTTAACTGAAGGACTGGTGTCTTTGGGAATTATTCATTCCACCTGCCCTGCCCTCTTGGACCCCCACCCATGTATCCTGAGCTGTGAGCCTTCAAAGCTGCAGAGGAAATGTCTCCCCTCCATAGGTTAGTTCTGTACATTAACTTGGGCAAAGAGCCCACATGCCTGCCATCCATTACACCTGCTGGGTGACAAACAGATGAGAGTCATCATGCAGACTCCCAACGTTTGATCTCCTGATATCGCCAGATGTCTCCATTTACATCCAAACATAACCACGGTCATTAATGCAACTTGCCCGGCTGGCATTTAATAGGGAGAAAAAGTTGAATTCTAATCTACAATTCTAAGTACGCAAAGCTTTCAGTGTATGAACACATAAGCTATTAAATATGTTTCAATGTGTATAACTCTATGGCTATTATCAGAGCTGACTCATTTTCAGAGTGGAGACCAGCCCAGACAGAGCAGACATTAGCATATCTCCGAGGAAAATGCACTTTCATGGCACAATCAACTTCTGAGTCTTTAGTTTGAGGAACAAAATTTACCTTGAATTTATCCCTTACACATTAAAACACAGTAAGAATAATTGTGGTTGCTGGGTCTAAATGTAACACATAAATATTTAGTAAACAAATGAACAAAATCAAGGTCATGAGAAAGAAAAAGGAGGAGGGGGAGGAGGGAGGAAGAGGAGGAGGAGGAGAAGGAGAAAGAAGAAGAAGAAGAAGAAGAAGAAGAAGAAGAAGAAGAAGAAGAAGAAGAAGAAGAAGAAGAAGAGGAAGAGGAAGAGGAAGAGGAAGAGGAAGAGGAAGAGGAAGAGGAAGAAGAAGAAGAAGAAGAAGAAGAAGAAGAAGAAGAAGAAGAAGAAGAAGAAGAAGAAGAATCTATGCCCCTTTCTGAATATCCTGCTAAAAGCCCAAGAGTATTGATAAAATTCAGGTAGGGAATTCAACAAAAATTTCAAACTTGGGTATTATGGAGTAAAAGTTCCCAAGAGTGAGGTCTATGTATTTTAACGCTACTGAGACCAATTTTAAAACTTCATTTTGGCAATTCTGAACACTGTTCATAAGACCAAATTTCAGCAGCATGGCTTGGGCAAAGAGCCTTCCTTATTATTATTTTTTTATTGCATGAAATGCTTGTAGCCTATGTACTTACTGCCTAGCACTATATGCATGGTTACAGGAGATATGCAAGGTATGGGCTTATCTCTAGAAGCTGATATGTAGCTCTAAGAATGTTCATGAGATATTGGACGATGTTACACTAAAAGACCTAAAGGGAGGGGAAAAGACTTGATAAATACTTTCCAGGCATTTCAACTATTTCCACCAGCTGGTATTCCTAGCTATGGGAATTAAGAAAGCTCTAGACAAACCACAAACTCTCCCAACTTCTATGCCTAGAAGAGGCTCTCAGAGATCTTCAGGAGAGAACATTGAATTTTAGCATTAAGGAAGCTCTAAAGACTGTTCTATTAACACTCTTTTCCATTCAGATCTTTCCTGTGGCTTCCTCTCCTGAAATGGAAGCATGCTTTCTATAGAGACACTACTAAGGATCAGAGCTGTAGACCAGCCATTCTATTCTGATGAGTCTGTGTTCTTCATCACATTCCTGCTTTGTGAAACTACACTATTCATTTACTAAAAAAGTAAAAACAACAACAACAACAAAAACCTTAATCTCTTGTCTGACTCTGTACATCTGACCTGCAGTTTGCCTGTCATCTTCCTCTACTTTGAAGATCAAAAAGAAATTCCTGACATACTGAAAATCAATGAATCAAAAATCATTATACCAGGCAAGCGTCCATTCCTATTCTGAAATCCAAAATGTCCCCAAATGAGAATGTTTCACAGTAACCTGACACCAGAAATGGGGAATTTTACATGTAACTTGCCAACATGCAGTTAGCAAAATGATTCAAAAATAACATTTAGGCTGGGTGGTGGTGGCACATGCCTTTAATGCCAGCACTTGTGAGGCAGAGGCAGGCATTTCTCTGAGTTTGAGGCCAGCCTGGTCTACAAAGTGAGTTCCAGGACAGCCAAAACAAACAAACAAGCAAAACAGTATTTAGTTTTTTGTACAGGTATAGATAGATAATGAAAAAGTAAATCTAATGTTTATATTTCTTTCATTCCAAAATTATCTCCTATATATGCAAACTTTTCAAAAATGGGGAGAAAAAGATCACCATCATCACACTTCAGATCCCAAGTGTTTCAAATGAAGGACATTTGGTGTGCATTACAGCAAGTTTCTCAATTGAAAATCACCCTTGATTGTTTTCTGTTTCCTTTTGGCTGGACTGCTTGCTCTCCAGGTTTTATCTACTGGGAACCTTGAAATTCAGCTTAGTCCAATAGTAATTCATTTCATCTAAATCCAATCGACTGTTAACACTCCTGGAATTTATAAAATGTCTTTATTATCTCTCATAAAGGACAGAAATCTAGATCATCTTATTCATATGTTACATTCCATACCAAAGGATAACAACAGCAACCACAACAACAAAATATCACCAAAGTGGGGAGGGAAATGCTAGAATAATTTGTTTCAATGTCAAGGTAACAGCAGAGAAAACCAGTGACCCACCCACGGAATTAGAATTAAACATCAAAATCCCTGCTTTAAGGCGTTGGTAATGATGGCAAATATTAAATCAGGCTTAAAAATATTAAGTGCCATGAGACCACTTTTATTTCAATCTCTTCTCTGGTTGTTCTGAACAGCCCTGCAATTTCTTAGCATCTACTAATGGAAAGTGAGCTGGGATTCTATTGACACTTTCATGACAAGTCATACTTCACCTTCCATTGTCCAGTCCTCTTAACTGTTCATTATCTCCACTGCTGTGCCCACGAGATAATGATACACTGCTTCTACCCCTGACTGTAACACAGTTTTGCTCCAGGGTTCTTTTTAATTGAAACACAGTGCCTGTGTTACTGTTTTTGGTGCAAAAGTAAACACATTTAACACAAAAAATTCAGTTTGCATTTGCTTCACCAGTAGGAGTGTGCAAAGTAACCTGCCTCAGAAAGATGGAGAATCCTTTTGGAACATTATAGTTTATTTTTTCCTCTCAGTTTTGTTACCATTTGTCGTTTCTCTGAATGTGATAATCAATTGCTTCAATGAGGTAAAACTGCCGTGGGTATTCTTACTACTTTTCTGTGGGTCCCATACCCACTCAAAAATGTTTCACCAATGCTCAGGCATAGAACCCATTGAAATGATTCAACTGAAAAGAGGGAACCAAATAAATCATGTTTGTTAAACTATCGGTGCCAGTTGTAAATTACACTAAGTATTCACCAATTGTCAAAGGAATGGCCTGACTTCAGGTTGTTGGTAGCTAAGCATGAGCCAAGACATTATTTTTACATGAAATTATTTTACTATTGGACAGCATTGATGAACACTAATTCTACACTCAGGGTAATAAAAGAATTCTAATCATAAAAATATTATCTAAATACATATAATAAAATGTTAGTATTGTTTTAGATACTTCTACAACACCTGGATAAGATTAATTCATTGACTAAACTGCCAGAAAAATACTTTTCTATGCAGTAATATTATTAGTTTATGAAAAAATGAGAAAAATAACCCCAACATTTCAGTTATGCCCAACCTTTTTTTGAATGCTCCTATGCACGACATCTTATCAATTCTCACATGTGACTATTGTTAGTTTCAACTCTGAAGTCCTCCAGGGCATGAAATATCTATATGTATATGTTTATATATGTGAACAAAGTTCATATTATTTACTATGAAGTATGCTTTTTACTACCTACCTGTTGTATAGCAAAAACAGTCAACATGGGAACTGTTAAGTGCTGTCCATTGTAGCATTAAGTGCCATTGTGACATGATAGTATAAATAGATACAATGGGGACATCATCATGTTTGTCAATCTTCTTTCTATTGAAAAGTATACTATGGATTCCAAAGAGCATCTATAATTAAGTGTTTTTATAATCAACATATATGGAAACACTTATACCAGCCCTTATTTTTATTGTTATTTTATTTAAACAAGGTACATTTGTTTCTGTAGTATTTGTGTTTTAATAATGATGAGAGAATTCTAACCTTGACTTTCTTGACTGCCATATATTCTTATTCAGATGCTTGCAAACTTTCTTAGTTCACAATAACCTTAATGTCCTAGTGAAACTCTTATAATGCCCTTGGAGAATGAGAATTACCTACTAATTCTGTTTATTATGCAGCTGGGCTCAAGTAACTTAGTAGCCATAATTTAGGCAAAAGTTCTCGTCTATACCTTGAATAGTTAAAACATCTTCCTAATTTCCTCAGTCCAAGATGTGATCTATAAAATTACAAGTTTTAAAATGTTCTAGAAAAAAAGGCAACACCAAATTCCTCCTACTAGACAGGCCATATCTAGTACCAGTTGCTCTTTAGATACTTTTTTTTGTTAATAAATGTTTATATACGTGGACTAGTAATAGTATATATATGTAAGCTATTGCTGTAGCTTTAAAAAGGTCATAATTTGTGCTTCTGGTCAACTCTTTCACACAATGTCTTTCAGAATAGACAATGAGCTAAACACCTTGTCTGAACATTGATTATTTGTAAGATTTCTTGTATACATACTACTCTATTATTATATTTTTATGTCCTCAAACAGTTTACAGCTTTAGATACAACATAGCAGTATCTTGGCTCCATATTTTGCTCCATTTTTTGTGTTAAACCATCCAAATACCTCTCAAGAGACCGATGTATTAGTGTAATCTTCATTTATTCTCATTATTTTGTAGACCCATGTCTTAGAATTTTGGTGTCAATCTTGTGAAATTCAGAAACCAGAAGAAACACAATGATGCTGTTGTTTTAAGGATCTGTTTTGAGAAAGGTACGCAAGAAACCACAGGATTCTCTTCTTCTGCTCTTCCAGATAAAGAATAGAGAATCCACTTACCTTTCAGAAATAAAGGAGTGGAAATGAAATAAATAAATAGATGAAATAAAAGGTGGAGTCTGCAGGAAAACGCACCAACTTTTTTTTATAGAGGCGAGATGTGAGACCAGGAGACAAACGACTGTCCCTAAACAATTTAAGGATGGGTAAATACAGACTAGTCAGACTTAGTGGAGCAGAAAGCTCTGAGGAAGGACTGCTAAGGTTAGAATCCTTGAGGGGTAACAGATGAACTACTGCCAAGTGTGAACAGCTCCAAGCCTTAACAATTTCAGGAGGACCCAAGTGGGATCATCCACATTTTTCTGAGTTTCATTCCAGAAGTTAGCCAATTCTAAACAGAGCAAACTACCCTATACTTCTGCCAGGGGACTGGAAAAAGAGAAAGAGTTTCAAAGAAACCACAGCCGCCTCTTGTTAGCAAGATCTGCCCTCAGGAGAAACCATTTATCCAAAGTTTCACCTGTAGAGAGTTTATCAGAAGTTGATCACCTGGGGGAAGAGCAGCAGCTGCTTCAGCTCCCTCTAGCTTTTCATGTGGGGAAGGAGGAGCCCCAAGTCCAGTCCCCTCCAGCCTGATAGGAAAGGATCCCCAAGAAGCAAGGGCAAGTTTGAATCTAAGCATACAAGACCAACTTTTCTCCCATTCTAATCTGCATTATCCCACTCCCCCACTGCATTACTAAATGACCAGTTATATAAGCTTTGTTAAGCCATAAAATTACAAAGCACATGCTAGAATGATCATGCTAGGATTTTTAAACACGGTGACCAAGAAGTTGGGGGAATCAATAGGAAAAGAGGATAGTTGTAAATACAAGTGGATAATGCGAGCAGAATTATTTTAAAAACTAAGAATGAATGTAAAAGAAATAACAAAGCTCTAATATAATGTATTAGAAATGAAGATTGCCACTAAGAAAAGTACCCAAACCCTTAACTGGAACAAGTGTTCAAGACACATATAGCTAATACTAAAGATTTAATATATATGGTGTGTCTGCAAGAAGAACCTAAGATTATTTGAAGAAATTGTGGTTGAGAATTGAATCAATGATACATATCAAGTCAATGGTAAGCTTAGGGAGCAACAGTTAGAATGAATGGAAAGCAATAAAAAGATGGATTAAATTATGGACATGGACAAACAACACTCAAATATCAGAAAAAATGTGATGAATTTTAAAACCAGTGGTTGTGGTTTAGCTCAGTAAAGCATGACTTCACATGTGGGAGTCCAAGGTTCATTCCTCAGTCCCAAAACATTTTAAATGAATAAATAATATTGAACAAAGCCAGAGACTTTTTTTTAGTTATATACATATGGTCAAAGGAAAGACTTACAGAAAACTTGTTTTCAAGACTTCATCTGTCCTAGTTTCCTTTCTATTGTTGAGACAAAACACTAGGAACAGAGAGCAGCTTGGGGAGGAAAGGGTAAGTTTACAATTATATGCTGAAGGGAAGTGAGGCAGGAACTTCTGGCAGAAATCTGGAGTCAGGAACTGAACCAGAGACCATGAAGTGGTGCTTGCTTTCCCTTGGATCATCAGCCTGCTTTCTCAAATTCTCCAAATCACCTGCCCAGGTCTGGCACTGCGGGGAGTGGGTTGGACCTTCCTCAATCAATCATCAATTAGAAAATGCCCTACAAACTTGCCTACAGACCAATGTAACAGAAGGGTTTCATATATTGGAGTTCCTTCTTCCCAGATGACCTCAAATTTTGTCAAATTGTCAAAGAACTAGCCAGCACTCCATCCAAGCAAAAATACAGGAGGTTAAAATATAAAGCTTTGTGAGAGATAAACCCATCAACCTAAAATTCTATGCACTGTGAAATTATCCATCAAAGTCAAGGAGAAATGAAGAGTTCATCAGATAAGCAAAATTTATGGTATTCTTTTTCCAGGAACTGACTAGTAAGAAATTCTAACATAAATTCACCAGATAGAAGTAAGCAGACAAAGGTCAGAAGCCAAGCTACATAATGAGAAGATGCATGAGAATAGGAAGAGGAAAGGGTAAAATGCAATATTTTACCTTTTATTCTTAATGGGTCTAACACAGAACAATTATGCAAAGTAATGCATTCATACAATTATACTCAGGTGTGTATGTTGGTACACATAAGCATATTTATATTTAAATACTGGGGTATTTTTGTTTGCTTTTTTCCTAAGATATATGCACAGTTGAAAGTGAACTTGGGTTAATTGTAAATGTATATTTTACATTCCGGGCCACATTAGAAAAGGAAGTAGAATTGTCATATAACAAAGGGGAGGAAATAAATACAAAATGCTCAGTTAAAACTTCAAAATGTAGAGAGAATAAAGACAAATGTCACTGATAAAACAGCTTTGGGGGTGGTCCCCAAACTCATCAGTAACCATCCTAAGTCAAAGGTCTAAATACACCAGCTAAAAGATAGATATTATTAGATTGCACCAGAAATGGAGACCCAGTCAAGAGAAGTCAGTGGATTCATGGATGAATTTGACATCACATCCATCAACTGATTTAAATTGTATTAATAAATTATTTCATCCAAAGAGAGTGGATTACACATTTTTTACAAGCCCTGGTGCAATGTTCTCTAGGACAGGCTACATTCCAGACCTTGAAACACAATTGAACAAATTTAAGATAATAGAAATCACAAAATCAATTCACTTTAAACAGAAAAATTAAACTGGAAATTAAATAATAGAAAGCTGGCAAGAAAAAAATCTAAATTATTAAAGTTCATGGCATCTCTCTTAATCTGGAATTAGAGTAAAATTTATAGTGTTGACAGTGTATGTTAGAAAATATGACAATTAAACACCCAATCTGTAGCCTTAGGACAACTGAGAGAAGGATAAATATATTCAAAATCAGCAAAAAAAAAAAAGAGGAAAGGTAAGACACTGAAAATGAAATGGCTATTAACAGAGAAACTCCACCAAATAAAAGTTGTTTCCTTGAGAAAAAAAATCCCTAAAATCTATTATCTTGTGGCCTTAGTGATGAAAGAAAAAGATCAGATACAAATTGCTAATATGGAAATAGGAAAAGGGTCATCACTATAGATAATGTAGGTCATGTGAAGCTAAAAAAAAGAAAAACCACAGACACACAAAATGAAATGTGCCTTGTCTACAAAAGACAATCTACCCAAACTCAAAAGGGAAGAAATAAACATTTGAACTGCCTGCATTTGTTTAAGAGAATAAATTACTAACTATAGATAGGTTCACTGATTAATTATACTACTTATTTTATAGAAAAAATATGCTTCCTCTTAACAACCTCGTTAGGAAAATAAATACAAATGTGATGTTTTTGGCTTTCTTAAGAGGCCATCATTATTCTGATACCAAAACCAGATAAATTACAAGAAAAGGGATATGGGTTGGGGACAGTTTAGTAACAGAGAACCTGTCTCACATGCAGGTGTTGTATAAAAGGAAGCCATTCACACAAAATGTACAAACACCCCACGTGAAGTACTAGATTTTTTTCCTCTTATTGAAGACTAGCACAATATCTGCAAATCTATGAATGAGACGAATCCATCACAGTCTAAAGAATGCTCCAACTGCTCTAAATGATTACTTTCATTAATTAAAGAAAAAGATAAGTGACTTTAAGGAAGTACCAAGAGTATCAATGATTGGTTACACACACATTTAAAACAATGAGACTTTAGCATGCAAGATAAGCAAAGATCATGCTGTGTTTAATGGTTGGAAAAATTGGTAATTTTAACCCAACAGGAAAGGCTTGTGGAGAAAACATTTGTGGATAAGCACAGCCAAGTTCTTTACATATAATATATTAGGGATAACAGCAGGTTAAATGGAAGCACCAAGTTAAATGGTTTCAGGAGCAAGGTGGTGTGGTTACTCAATCAGCACATACAAACACCTACTCTAAAATTTCAACCTATTTATTCATGCCACCAACACCCAAAAATATTTGAGGTGCTGATTATGCAGAATACGCCATGTCAATGCTGGAGAAAATGAGTGGCATGCAACCCCTTAGCATGAAGCTATTAGAAAATTCATAGTTAATTAATAGTATACTATCACTGAGGAGAAACAGGATAAAAGGGAGAATCTTGCTAAAAAGGAGCAGCCTGAAGCAAGAATGATGAAATGAGGGGCTGGTTGTGAGACTTGGTATGGGACTGAAATGGAAAATGTGCGAAACGACATATGTAGACTACAAACCTGAAAAATTGCAATGGAAAGATTTTATTTTAAGTGTGTGTGTGTGTGTGTGTGTGTGTGTGTGTGTGTGTGTGTGTGTTTACATGCAGGTGTGTGTTGTATGCATGTACATGCATGTGCATATGTGGATGCAAGCATGCAGAATCTTGCTCTACCACACTCCTTATTTCTTTGAGATGGTATCAATCATTGGACATGAAGATTCGCCTTTTGGCTAGGCTTGCCAGCCCAAAAGCTCACAGTACCTGCCTGTCTCTGCCCTACAATGACTTGATTTTTGAATGGCTGCTAGAGGTTTGAACTCGGGTCCTCAAGTTTGTAAAGCAAGGGCTGTTACACTGAGCTCCATGGTCCTAGAGTGGTTATATTAGATGGTGTCAACTCTGGAGGAGGAGGCACTAAGTGATTCTAAATGAAGGACAATAAATTGTGCTTTGAGATTATCAAATAAATATGACTTTGGTTGGATTTAAGAAATTACAAAAATGATTATGAACTTCATTTCTATGAATTCCACAAGAAGGAAATATTTGCTCAGGAATAAAATGTCATAAAACTCGTGTGTTGGCTTACAATGTAAGCTTTATATTTTCAGTTTATATTACAAGAACATCAACATAGCAGGGTAGTGATGATGAAATATTTTTTATGCTGGCTATCTAGGAACCTAGGGATTCAATCAACTCTAACTAGAATTTATTCTCTCTATGAGGAGTGAAACATAACAAAAGCAATTCACTGTTTCCCAAATGATGTTTTAGACACTGCATACTTGGAATATTTTAGAAGACAGTGCTCTTTCAAAGGACCAAAGAACCCGTTAAAAGGCACTACCACTGAATCTTCCCTCCATGTAGACCAATGTTTAACTCCACCTGTGCTTCAAGAATAATTAAATACCCATAACACCATGAAAGTTTTATTAAATCACAGTGTTGGGAATGAAATGTAAATTTGTCTTCCAATATGGTGTTGGCATTTCAACCTTTTTTTTTCTCATCCTGAATATCATTAACAGTAAAAGTTCAGAGAAGTAAAGTTGCAGAACTGAGAATCCAAGGGGCTACCTGATAATTACTGTAGCTCAGTGCTACTTTGAAGCATTCTCCACTGCTCTTTTTCTATGTTTGCTCAACACCCATGAATGGCAGAGTTTATAAGTGTGAAAGAAGAGGCAAGGTTGGGTGAAAATGCAAAATACCATCTTTAGGAGAGCTCTATATCATATGCTAGATGAGAAAAACAGATGGGGTTTACCTGTTGGTTATTGACACTACAAAATAATAATAATAATAATAATAATAATAATAATAATAATAATAATAATAAAAGTAAGCACAGAAAACACTAGTTATTCACCCAAATTCAAAAGCACAAAGAAAAGACAGCAAATGAGTATACACATCTCTTAATATGAGGGAAATAAAGGAATTTATCTGGGTTTTAGTGGATTCAGGAAATGAAATGAATATGATTATATTTGGTCTGCCATACACAAAGAACATGGACTAAAATCAGTGAATTCAATTATTTGATGGGTGCAGCTGACTATGTGGAATAACAATAAAAACCACTACATTTGGGGGGCAGTGTACCCAAATAGAGAAGCCTTTAATTTCCAGGAGAGGAGAAAGCTGACTTGCACTCCTGTAAATCCTGTGCCTTAGCCTAAGAAACTGTCAATACAAACATTTTCAGGGACATCTAAGTTTGATAGCCTTCCCTAAGTGACTGAAGATCTTCCCCATGGACAAGGTAAATCGAGTTTCCATTATGGGTAACATATGGGTTTTCCTAGGGGAAAAGGGCTAGGCACATGCCAGCCCCATGATGTACTTTGTGATTCAGACTGGAGTCCTAGAAAAGAACTATGCACTCCAAACAGCTGGGAATATTTTAAAATTATTTTTTCCTCAACACACCATTTATTCCAAATGATAAGATTACAGCCTCAAGGAAAGTCACACCTTTAAAATAAATCATTTGTCTTGGCTCTTCCCTGAGAGAGGTTGAGTTTTCCTGGAAAGTTAACACTCCTTGTCAGAGAGGAAATGAAAATAAACCTGGTACAGGCAAAGATGACATTTGAATCCAAACAAAAGTTTGCCTTTTGCAATTTCTTCCCTTTTCTTCTTGATCATACAAGCTCATGTGCTAAGAAACGTCTCAATTTAGCTTTTCATAAGCTCTTTAAATAGTTCATATACATAGTCCCTGGTAGGAAGATCAACTCCCAAACTTTTCTCAACAGGACAAATACCATTTGAAAACTACATTGGCTAGCAGGTGGGGAATGAATCAACAGAAAAGATGCAGGAAAAACAGAGCCAGTGGCTTCTTTATTATATGATTCAATGTTTTAGATAGGGAGACTGCAGTATGTCTTATGAGTTGAAACCACCTTTAGGCTAGCAAACTTCCTTTCACAAGGCTTCATATCTTTTGTCTATGATCTGTAAATCATGGTCCAATTAGAACCAGTCCTCCAGACTGTTTCCCTCAGTGCAACTGCTCTATCTACCTTCTGTTTACACTAGAATTTTTCACAAAAATAAATAACTAGAGACACTGAACAATCTAGAATGTTCCATGCAGATCCAATAGAGGAATTTCCTCAGATGTCTGAAGGTCGAATTTTGAGCAGCTAGACTCCTCTTCAGGATGACTACACTGGTCTCAGCAATGGGGCTTTCTAGGCCCTCTCTTGTCTAGCTATCATACACTCTACTCCTTGAAAAGTTTTTTTTTGGTTTAAACTTTTCCCCATTTGCTTGCTATAGCACCAGTAGGTACACAGCTTTGTTCTACTGATGACTTCACCCTGAGTACATATGGAGAGCATCGGCTTCTTAGGAATGCCCTTTATTAAACTGAGGACAGAACCTCCATAAGAAGCCCAGCTGAAAAGACTTCCTTAGAATCTCATTAGCCTGGGAATATTAGCAGGAGTCCCAGGAGAGGCCACTTGGCCATGGACAAACATATTCTGCCACCCATAACCATGATTCTTCAGAGTCACTCTGAGACCACTCTTTGTACCTCTTACCTGAGAGTCTTTTGAATTGCATACCCAGACAACCTGTGTTCAACCTCCTCTTCCTTTCTTAAATCATGTTGCTGCCACCCCTCAGATTCACCAAGCCTCATTTTTCTGTGGCTTTTGATGTTATGCAAGCTTCAACCCACTGGTGTTTTTGTTTCTTATGTCAAATTTCCCATGTAACTCACTATGGATCCTCTATTAATTTGCCTTCTGGTAGATACTTGCTTGGTTGGTTTGGGGAGACACAGCCTCTAGCAAATTGTCTGTTTAGAAAATAGTAAATACTTGACTTCTGTTGCCACAGCTCAAGATTTAAGTAGCTAGAAGTGATAGTTTCATTTTTCCCATTGTGTCCTTCATCCCCAGAGTTTTCACAACCTAGCCCCTCACAAAGAAACACATCTATCAATATTCCTCCTGGGTCTTCTCTACTAGGTAACTTTGGGTTAGACACACTCTATACGGGGCAGAGTATTATTTTGAAAGAGATTGAAGATAATTGTTTAGTTGCCTCTCTCATAGGAGAGAAGTGATTAAAGCCCACAGCCTTCCCAGTGCAGTATCTGACAGGATGGATAGAATGCAAAAAAAACAGTATTTTTGAAGGGATAAATTACTTCAATTCACTACCCTTCCTTGTTAAATATCAAGTTGTCACTGAGGCACTGAGCACTTTGAGATCCAAATTTGAGCATACACAGCAAAATTAGCAGTAATCATCATTGTCCTAAAGCTTAATAATTACCCAATAAGCGTTAATGCTGAACATTATTGTTTACATTAAAAGATAATTCTTGTCTTAGAAAATTCTTTCCAATACCCCATTACAAACTCATAGAAAGAATTTCAGTTAATGATTTCCTGAAAAAATACAGTTTGATATATTAATAGTTATTTCTTCTGTGGTATTATAAGGTGAAATAATCCTATAAGGACAAGAGGACTCCCAGCTAAGAAACCTGACTGCATAGTACTGTAACAAAAAATTATTATCAGTAAAAATAAGTCACTTGTAATAATAGTATGTAGGGGCCAGACATTTCAAAGAAAAGGTAGTGACAGACAGCCCATAATGTCCATGCCATGATCATATATAGATGCATGACAGTTAATAAAAATGCCGGGAGGCACTAATCAGCCACATTTCTGTGGTTCTTTGTCACAGCCACACATATGGGTGGGTATTACTTATGGCTAAGCACTATTTACTCTACAAATAAATTACTATGTAGCTTACATTGTTAGGGTCACATGGTAGCCCTATAGCTTAAAAGACTGAAATAACCATGCATTTATCTTGTCACTACAGGTACTTACAGTGTAATTACAAGGTCAACAGTTAACATGTAATTCTGTAGTTCCCACACTGTGCTTCTTAAACAACAAAAAGAAGTATACTGTCTTCCCAGTACCTTCCAGAAGCCCTGTCTGTGTTCTACCATCCCACTTGACATGTGAAACAGATGCAACGATATTTTTAAAGGAAAACAAATCAAAACATATTCATTGGAAAAATCACTCAAGCTGCCAGACATCTATCTCACAGACTCCATTTTCTTGGATTTCTAAAAGTTATTTTATTGTAGTATCACCCCCAATTTAGATAGCGACTCAAGATAAAAAGTATCAAAAATGCCATTTTGTTTAGCAGTTCTAATTTTATAATAGTGGCTGGTTGTATAGAATAATGAGAAGCAGAACATTTTTAAAGTTGTAAATTTCCTGAACAAATCAGAACAAAATGGCATGGTATCCTAACTCATGTCACACTCATAGAGTGTCATTCTCTTGTATTGCATATCTAAGTACTTTTCTCTGGGCCCATTTAACATGCTAACATTCCATACATAATCTTGTGTTTGGCTGCATGCTGGATGATGGGACTAAATCAAGGGTTTCATTAAAGTCTTAAAAATCTTCAAATATTCAGCTCTTTATGTAGAGAAGCAGGTCATTGCTTTGATAGTCAAGATTTGAACAACTCATTCCAAATTTATTATAGGTTACTATCATACAGAGAATAATAAAGAACATTTTTTAATTACTTTAGCTCATAAGAATGGACTGATAGATATTCCATCAATGTTATGATTCCCTTGGATGGAGAAATGCTAAATGCTAACCCAAACAGATTTTAAAACCATAATTACTTGGTAAACAAGGGAATCATAGCCAAATAATTATTCATGAGTACAGATTAAATTCATCTAAATTTTTTCCTAAATTTCTTATTGAATTCTTCTGTCTGTGGTAAAGTCACTAGGCATAGCATGATCAAAATGCTGATGCTTTTCCAATATGTTTTATACAAAAAAAGCAAGCTGTACTGTGGGTTTTGGTAGAGGATCTTTGTCCGTTCTCTGGTAATGAGGCATAGATAAGTTAGCCAGCAATGGTGGAGATGAAGTATTTAAAAGGCTTTTTTAGGCTTTGTTGACTTCCTATGGGAGGCCTTACCCTTTCTGAAGTGTGGATGGAGGTGGGTTGTGAGAAGGTAGGAGAAGAAGGGGAGGGAGGTAGAACTATGGTTGATATGTAAAACAAGTAAGGAGTCCAGTTGTAGAGAGGGAGGAGCAATAATATGAGCAAAAGGATCAAGACAATGATGGGGAAACCCATAGAAACATCTGACACTAGCAAGTGGGAGCTCATGGACCCCAGACTGACAGCTCAGAAACCAGCATAGGACAGAACCAGGCCCCTTGAATGTGGATGTCAGTTAGGAGAGTGGAAGAGTATTTATCCCTAGTGTACAAATGGACTTTGGGAGCCCATTGCTAATAAAGGGATACTCTCTCAGCCTAGATACAGGGAGGAGTGTCTAGGTCCTGGCTCAGATAATGTGACAGACTTTGATGATTCCCCATGGGAGGCCTCATGCTCTCTGAGGAGTGGGTGTTAAAGGGGTGGAGAGAAGGTGGGTGGAGTGGGAGTACAAAAGGGAGAGGCAACTAGGATTGGTATATAAAATAAGATTGTTTTAAAAATAAATAAATTTGTAGACTGATAAATAAATAAAAATAAAAGGTTGTTTTAGAAAAGCAAAAGCCAAGTGAGGACAAAAGGATCCTGTAATTAATTCTCATATTTAGTGATGATAGAAACCAGAGAAGAAATTAGGCTACATAGACAAGTGGAGAGTAGGGGAATGCCTTGTTCTAAGTGGACACTCAGGATTCAAGACTAGAGTAGGGGAAACCCAAGCAAACCCTCTATTACCTAATGAATTCATGAAGATCCTATAAGTAGCAAGATCATTTTGGAATGCCTGGTCATAATTAACTTAAATTGGTTTGTTAGTATTTTAAGGACTTATTTTGACTTTTCAATATAATTCTTAATTTCCAAAACCAGTAAAAAATCAAGGTACAGGACCTACCTATAATGTATCCTTTTGTATTTCTAAAGTACAATGATTGTGTGTAGGTCAAAATGAGCAAAAATGCTTGCAGGATATTCAGATGGGACACAAAGCACAAGAGATAGGGATCATTGTAAATTGTTCTTATCTTTATCTCTATTTTTCTTCTCTTTTATTAAAGGAAGGCCTCACATATCCCAAACTAGACTCTAATTGTTTATGTAGCTAGAGATAACTCAAAACCTATGATCCTCCTCTATCTACCTCCAAAGTCACTTTTTCAAGATGACTTGCAAAACTATATTCACATATTAGATGTCATGTAAAACTTAAGAAACCACAAAATAGTAAAGAATATGAAAACAAAGTATGCATAAGTAAAAACAATGTTTTATCAAACTGTTTAAAATGCGTTGGCGGCAGAGAGCTAGCAACATACTTTGCTTTGAAGAAATAGGAAGGCAGCAAGCAGAGGAAACCTGCTTTAGCCAGCTTGCTGTGGAGAAGCATGGAGAAAAGTGAATGGGACACTCGCATTGACCTTGTAGTTGTTGGAAGTAAGAAAAATGTATATTATTAGTGGTGTACTGACCCATAGGATCTGACCAGTAAATGATTCACACCATGTTTATTCCATACTTTCATAAGCATGCATTTCAATGACCATTCCCACTCTGTTCTTTTATACTAATTTTCAGTAAGGGAGAAGCACTGTACCTTTAAGTTTTAAATATAAAAAATGACACTGATTAACCTTTAAAATAGTGCCATTTAATCAAAGCAAGTAGATCTTTAATGGGTTTTAAATGGACTAATAAATCACATGCTTTTTTTCTAACATGAAAATAAACGAAATATTTTGGGGGAGAAAATGTACCATTTTACCACTCAGAGTGTTTGCATGAATGCAGATGTGCAGACAGCTGACAGTGACTCTAAGTGACAACGACGTGGAAGGTGACCACTTTGCCTCTATCCTAGCATGCTCTTAATTTTTCTATGTTTTTCTTTGCCTGCTTGGGAGCAAGACTACCCCATTGCATTCGTAGAATTTCAGCAACCTTGATGGATTTTGAGACTAGGTCTAAGGAACACACCTGAGTATCATGTAGAAGGCAATTGATCTTCCCCTCCAGGAGAAAGTGACCGGAGAAAATGAGTATGTTTTCTTCTCATTCCCCTGCCATTACTAATTCTCATCAGGCACAAATGAAGAATGAAGCAACCCTTAATCTCTGAAAATACAGGCTGGACTCCTTGTGTTCATTGCTGAGTGTTCAGACAAATAGACCATTCGTATTCCTGAAGATACACATTCATGTGCTCTCTGAGGATGGACAGGTTTCTCTATGATAGCACATGCTAGCTTGCTCAGTGACTAGCTTAGTGTTGTTTCATGCAAACCAGGTGACTGAATGAAGCAGATTGGCAAAAAAATAAAAATAAAAATGTAAGCATGGTTATTTGGGACTAATTTAGTTGTTTTGACCACACACAGACCTAGACATACAATAAAGTGCCAGTCACAGTAAACCAAGTTTCACCTCTGAACAACCATTGCTGGAGTGAGTGAGGGAGGTGCCAGGTTTGCAAGAGTGAGGAAGGGGTGGATAGCTAATTAATGCACAGGGAAGAATCAGCTCCTGAGCCAGCATTTAACAACAGCTCTAGTACCTGGTGCTTATGCTATGTTAGGCACTTAAACTGAAATTTTTACAAGCACTACTCCATTTTATTCAATGACTCAATTAGATTTACATGACTGATGTTGCAGTTTTGCAGATGTGGAAAGTAAAACCCAGAGCGATTGTAAACTTGTCCAAGGTTATAAGGCTATTCTGAGTGTAAAAGTTTCCTAATAGTACATTGAGAAATGTTTCCTATCACTTCCTCTCCACCAATAAAAATCTCTACGCACATGTCCCTTTTCTTCAGTGTGAGGGAACACATGCCTTATATCTTATAACAGGAAGTAACTTGTCTTGATCACATAGCATCTGGGATTTTCTCCTCTGTTTATTATAGTCTCCTACATGTCATATAGATCTAATGCCCCTTCCTGGTGTCACTTTCCCATCAGGTTTTGACAGTGCCCAAACCCCATTCAGCATTATCCCTGTTCTCCATCACTTTTGAATGAAAGAGTTGCATAGCCTTGTCCTTGACCCTTCAGCTCTTGCTCTTCTATAGGAAACTGTCCCTCCATGCAGAATCTGCCTTATTCTTTTTTTTGAGTTACATAAAATTAGAAGGACATATTTTAATCATGATCTGTGGCTTCTGACTCCAGTGATCACCTGCTGAAACAATACACACTTGTCTTCTGAAATCCCCTGCTGGTTCTCCATTCCTTTAGAAGACTTCTAGTCCAGTGACTCTTATTGAAGAGCCTCAGGAGTCTTGTTGGTAACACACTCCATTGCAGTCTTTCTTCTCTGCTAAATCACCAGGAGTGGATGGGTTGGAGGGTGGGGGAGGGGTGGAAGTAAGGGAGTGGGCATAGGTTGGGGGTGACAGCTCAGGCTTAAATCATCTTTACCCACTGATGATTACTATCCCTAAATTGCCAACCCAAGTTTCTGATTTGCATATCCTGTGCAGTTGGCATCACAGCCACGTGGATCCACATATAAACTCCATCTTAGTACAGCTTAACCTGTGTTCAACATATTCTTTCTATTCTTTATCATTTGAAATCAGTTGTTTTCTGTGTTTCATCCATGTAAGCCAAAATTTTGAAATACTTTATTCTTCAACCTCCATTATTCTCTTTTTAGTTTTATCTATCAAGTAATTCCTTAAAGTTCCAAGGATTCTCTGATAGTCTCACTTCATCCCAAGGCATACATTTTTCATATGTGATGGTCTCAACCTCTATAACACATCCTGAGTCCCTTTCACTGCTTAGTTCTGTGTTTCTAAAATACCTATCAGATCACAATATATCTACATAATCCCTTCTTGGTTTCCTACTTCTAATTTCCTTATCCCAGCTGTTTAAGGTTTGACTACAACTGCCCTTTTCAACTAAGTGACTGCAATGTGCTCATCATTCCTGGATTCTAGCAAAACCTACAGTCCTAGGCATGGAATAGTCTTTCCAAGTTCTGGATAATTGTCCACCCTACTTCTTTTTGTACACTGAATGACATTACTGCCAAGCAAAATTATGTTTTATATAAATACCTCAAATAGAAAAGAATCATTTTCGTATTTCAGTAAGTCTTCAGTTTCCACCAAGCAAGGGGGAGTTCAGACTTCCTTGCTTTTATCTTCAAACTGTAAGTAGATGTTGGTCATTATTCTTCATACTATCATTTTACCTTTATGTGATGTATCTATTGCTCATAAGTCATTCAATTCACAAGCAATATTTTCACACATTTTGCTATTTCTATCAAAACCACAGGACCTCCTACCCAGTCAGAACTTAATAAAACATGTTGAACTAAAAGTGGCATTAAAAGGGTAATGACCTTTAGTTTTAAGATTAAGAAAATTAACATTCTATCAATATTATTTTGAAAACAATCAGTAGGATTTAGAGGTCATTCAGCCATAGAACAAACAAGATTTATTTTGCTGATCAATTAATTAGAAGTCAGAAACATACATTTCCAGACACTGTGTTATCCTAGATAATTGGAAAGTAATAAGTAATTTATCTGTTTGATCTAGGTATTCTATCTGCAAACTGAGATGAAAAGAACGTTCCCCAAAATCTCACCACTTTGCCAATATCTATTCTTAATGAGGGCATAATTAACCACATAGGGTAGGCAAATGGATAGGATAGGATAAATGTTACTAAATAACTGAGTTACTCCAAAGCTTAAAAAAGCAAACAAACAAACAAATCTGGTTTGCTGTAAATAACCAGAGGTAGCTGTTCAATCAAAGGACAGAACACATCTTCAGACATTTCCCAAAGGTTTTACACAGCTGAGGCTTTTCAGTGAGAACTCTAAAAATCTCCTCCGCCAAAAAATTGTCATGGAAAGTTGTCCTTTGGCTAGGAGATATATGTCTTTACAGACACATCAAAAGCACCTCTCTATATTCTGTAATGCATCTTCCAATCAAGTACACAATTATTTTATTTGTGGTTCCAACTTACCCTCACCAACAAAAAAACTTTGTCTTTGATTGTGAAGATCCTAAATATTTATATATCTTTCAAGTCGATGTAGCTTATTGAAGAAAGAACACAGCTCAGTCACATCTATTAAATATTAAGCATTTTGCTGGTAATGCAGAACAGGTACACAGCCCTGTGATCATGACCTCTAGAGATAGGTCTGGGTACTCTCTTCCCTACCTATTTAGTTGCAAAATAGATTTAAAAAACTGCTAACAGAAAACTGGCTTAAATAACACATTGAACAGTAATGTGGTATAAAGATGAAATGTGTTTGAAGTTGCATATTACATCCAAAAGAGCACTGCCATAATTCATAGTGATTAATGTTAATGTCAAAAATATTAAAGAAAGTAATAATGATTTGTATCTTCATGTAATGGGCTACCCTTTCTTTGATCTTTTATTCTCTTTGATCAATGAAATTAAGGGGCAATAAATTTCAAACCAATAAAGAGGAATTCATCTTCACCCAGCGCATTGGTCAGCCTGTGGGAATAACTGCCACGGGAGGTCAGAGAGACAAATGCTAAGGCTGGTGTTAAAAAGGGATCAGATAATTTTACGACCATTAATAATGTTTGTCATGCTGCAAGCTCACACACAGATAAGGGGATCTAGCTATCCTTCTGGGCCCAGACTAATTACCTTCTGGGTCACAAAGACACTGCTTGGCCAGCACACAGTGTTGGTGACTGTTACCCTTTCTGAAGGGATTGTGGCAATGGAGCGAAGAACCAGGTCAGTGAAGGCCCTCAAAGACTCTAAGTCCTGAATATCTTGACACACACTCTCCTTGCTGTGTATTTCTTTAAAAGAGAAACCCTTGAGCACACACAGAAATGAAAATGTATCTTTGAAAATACTATGCTCCTCTGTTTACAAAAAAAGACTAAATATCAAGCATATTTTTCAGCTTAACAGTTCAAAGTGTTTTAGTCTCCCTAATTACCCAGGAATGTGAGTCTCTTCATAGATTGTCAATTAGAAGACTGGAACTTTATAGACAGGGTATAAGTGAATCATTCCCGCAGCTAAATAAGTTAGCATAGGTATGTTTCCCCAGCTATATCTCAACAGTAACATAAGCTCATTCAGGTACACTGCTTCTCAAAGCTTTTGTACCTGATGTAGATTTCTAAGGTCCCCTTATCTTTTAGGCATATCTGACTTACCAAAGTTTTTCTATAAGCAATCTAACTCTACCCTTCTAATAAGATTCATATATGCACTGGTCTTAATGGTAAGTGTCAATAACTGCTAAACACACAAAATACTTCTGGGGAAATGTGTCCACTAAGTGCTACCTTGTCATCACTTCATGTCATAGCCAAGGAACTGTATACTGTTCCCATGGTCTGTCATCACTTACACATATGTGGCCAATTTGTTCATTGTGTCCTACTCTCATTCTAGCAAATGCCTGATGTGACATGGAAGACAGAATGCATTTATTAGCATCTAACAACCTACAGGTTACTGAAAACTGACCATGATGTTGCTAAATCATGCCATTCACAGCTCTCAGCAGCAGGACCTCATGAGCCTCTAATAGACTTATAATAAAGAGACACATTTACCTTCATAAAACCGCAGGGGTAAAGCTCAGGTTGGCTGCGGTGGGGAAAAAATTTCACAGTCATCTGTAATTTATTTCAAAGACTCAGGAATTAGGCTCTCTATATTTACATACTGGTAACTACAACAAGGCAAGACCAATAACTGTGGTAAGTGTCTGACAACATCAACATTTACTAAAGTCCACTACATGGAACACTAGCTTTTCTTTGAATAGTAACACATCTGGGCATTTAAAGAAGTACCAAAGGAATTATTTTCCATAGCCACATTCAGGCTCCATGACCATAATGATTAAATATAGTTTCAATAAATATTTATAGTATCAAGTAGCTTTCTTATTTATCTGTTAATGCATAATTTCCCAGGAACTTCCCTGGTATCACACTTCCTTTCTGCTACATCTTTTATGGGTTTCCGTGTTCCTATAATCTTGCAGTTGATTGATGCCACAATGCCAGTTTAGAGCTAAGACATCTGACAGTCATCCTATCTGGGGACATGAGTTGTATCCTTCCAGCAACCACTCTCAGCTTGTGCAAAACTGTTAACCTCAAGGTTAAGATGTAAGAACCATTTCTGAGCACTGATTTTGATGGGAAGAAAGACCTTGACTGATAATGTAAATTAGAGCACATCATCATTTAAAACTGTAAGAATATTTTAGATCCCTGCATTGGTTGAGTTCATAAAAGACTGGATGAGAAGAATTGAAGAGAATGAGTGCTCAAAGCTCTTGGAAAGTTGTGTGTTACATGGCGTCAAAAGGTTTTCACTTTTAATAGGGTTAAAAAGCAGTATGTGTGAATATTTTCAGATAAATATTTCTGCTGTCAATGGTAAAACAGAGTCCTTACACTGAGGTGAAACTCTTATTGTAAGTGCTAGAAGCAGGAAATTAGTAGAGGCTAGTTTGAGTACTAGACACCTCAGAAAACATCCAAAACAGGATCATGCTTTCCGTCCCAGCTCCCCTCTGGATGTATGTTGCTGAGGCATTCAATGACTGAAGTGAACACTGTACTGCTCATTTACGCTAATAAAATTTTAACATCTTTCTACAGAAAATTTATTTCAGAGCCTTCAGTTTCTCTGGCTATATATATGCTTTGAGAAATTATAAATCTTTAAAGTGAAATAAATTCTACAACTGCTGATGTGAGTCTTCACACATCATAGGAGCACAGCTGTTTTTTGGTAGCACCAAATCAAAATTCAATGCTGCCTCAACCTTCTATTTTTGTAATAGATATTGCATTTATGTTCTGTTTCATTTCCATTTGTTCCCACAACCAGACTGAAAAATGAACGGCAGCCCCACAAATGAAGTTATACAGGAGCCATGCTGGTTTCAGATGAATAGGTATGTTACCACCAGTGCATTTCTGTGATCATGGGTGCCAAACTTGAACCCTGTGCAGTGCTAATGGCAGAGGTCTGATAGTCTGGTTTCTGGCCAGTTACCCCAGAAAATACCACATCAACATCTGGACTCATAGCCCTGAAAAGGAAGCTTAAAGCTATGCAATACAAGATTATTCCCTAGTTTAGTCTCTTCCTGGTGCTCTTGCATTTTTTCCTGAAGTTCCTCCCTGACATGTGACTGGAGGCATCAACTCCTCACCTGGAAATACACAGTTTCGATATTATAAAGCAGCTAGCTTATTAGGATCGGCAAATGGTCTCCCATTCTAAAAAGTTTTTGATTTGTTGTGAAGACTTAGATTATTGAACAGAGCTGCATCCACAGCACAGGAATATAGGTACCAAATTCTGCCCCCACTTCATCGCTCTGTCACCTTCTCTTAATGTTTATATTCTATCCTCAATTTTTCTCAGCTAGATGTGGACTTTACTTCTGTAGACATTAAAGACAGAAAGCAGATATCCATTAAAAGCTGAATAAGCTAACCCCAAGGGAATCCAAAGTTGTTTTGCCAAAATTGTCCTCACTGATTTTATAAGCCTCATCATCTTTAACGGCTACTCCCAATCATATCTAATATCAGAAAAGCAAATGCTAAATTGAAGACTTAGAATTCTGTAGTGTGTTAAAAGCAAAGGCATGAGTCATGAAGACTACTATTGTAAAGGGGGTCTGCTCTGTTCTTTAGGGACAACCAGGCCTGCCTGCAGGACTTTTATAATTCCGCTGATAAGAAAAGTCCTTAGGTGACTTGTAGTTAACAAAAATACATTCTTCGGTAATTAAAATGTGTAGACTGAGATAGTAATCAAAACTCTGAAGTTCATTTAAAGTCAAATCATTGTATCTCTCTTTAGCTGAATTCAAACTAAAAATGGTTAGAAAAGAGGCTCATGGTTCTGGGTCACTGATGATTGCTCCATCGGTCTCCTCTTTCTCTTGGATCCCAATCCTAGCTCTGCTGGTTTGGCTTCTGATCCTTCTGGATGAATGAGGAAGCAGATAAAGAATAAAGGGAAAGGGAACAAAAGATATTCTTTGGACTAGCATCTACTTAAGCTGGGATTGGGATGTTAGGGTCAACCCAGTGCCCATATTTTCAAGTATTCCCCTGTGCCCTCTGCATAGTTATGTTCTCATCTACAGATACTCTGGGTTCTTCCAATATCTGCCCTGCTGGATGCTAGGGATACTCCACAGAGTCCACCCCACACAGCTCAAGACTCCTCTTGACTGCTAAGATACCTTTTCTGTGCAACTTCCATCTAAAGAACCCACAGAACTATATCTCCTTTCTTCCATAAGAATCTGACAATCCTTAGCCATATCCAGAGCAGGGCCCAGTTTTGTTCCTTCTCTGGGCCCTGTTGTCCCATCTTCTCCTCTTCAGGAATGACCATTGAGTTACATGCTGCTGTGTGTTCTTCCAGGACTCTGGGGGACCCAAGTCACTCTCTGAGTACTTAGTGTCCTGAGTCAGGGGAAGAGCCCAGTTTTTAATCTTTGCAAGACACTGAAACCCCTTCCAAGACGTTTCACCTTCCACGTCCAGTTCCTCCAGCCTCCCTCTCCTCATCAGAAAGGAAACAGGTGCTCAGCCAAGTGCAGAAAAGCCAGGAGGTGAATTGAAAGTGGCAGATCACATATCACAGCACCTGTCTGGCAAGTTTGATTCGGTTGGCCTAAGACCTGTGACACAATGGAAAAAAAATGGAACCTGGGATGGAGAATGGCCAGACCAAGTACTGATATCATCCATTGCTGTTGTTAAAAATAAAAATTCAACATAGAATCTGTTATTTGGGAGTATATTTGAACAAGGACCTAACTGGAGAACTTCAGAACAAGTTTCTCTAAGCCACATCAACCAATGAAAAAGAACACTCATAAATAGAAATGATTTATTGGACTTTTGATCAGTCAGGGAAATTCTTTTCCTGAGCAATCACACAACTGCCTTGAGAAATGAATGACTGTAAGACAATTTAAAGATTGCAGCACAGCGATACGGGGCATGAGGTGCTTCTACAAAGAATGCAACATGGCAGGGTGGTTAGCTAAAAATCTTCCGTAAAATACAATGCCCAGTGATCTCAACAGAACAGAAGAAATGAGCACTTACTTTAGTTAGCTGTATGTTTAATTCTTAAAACCAAGTACTAACGATTAGACAATAAGAAATAAAAATGAAGCACTGACAGAGAAAGTCACAAATTCTTATCTCCACCCCAGATCCAGGCCAAAGAGAAAGATTTTTTGTTGTTGTTGAAAATATCATTGAGAAGCCAAAACAAAATAGGTCTTAAATGAAAAATTATATTCAGCATTGTAGGATCTTTCAAGTCTCACTAAACATCCTCATTATGATCTAGGCCAGAGAAATAAACAGCAAGTTAATTAAAAAATACAGGTAGTATTAATTCAGACTAAGGGGCAAAGAGTAGTAAGATAATGAAAAGCCTTTGGAGGTTAGGACCAGAGCCGGCAAAAAGAGAGGGATTTGAGCAAGTGTGTGTGTGTTTAATAGTATGAGGCCCTTAGAAAACAAGACAGCTAACAGCAAATTCAGCTGATTATGTCAACAATTAAATATATCCCAGATGCTATGTTTTGGGGAAACAAGCACCAGCATCGCTTCTTTCCCACTCTGACAGAAAATAATGATGGATATGGGGAATACGCATTCACCAAATGACACCTCTGGCCTGGAGGGAAAAAATATTTCCATCTGCTTCAACATAGTATTTCACCAGTAATATTTGAGGATACATGAGAAAACTTAAATGGAAAAGAAAACATCTTACCGGTTTGAGCATGATAATTCTTTTCTCTATCTACGAGGAAAGTTACGTTTTGAAAGGGTATAATTTGTAAATGAACTATCTGGCAAAGCTTACTAATTATTAAAGCAAAGTAAATGAGACACAGTAAAGGGGAAATGTAGCCTGCAGCCCCAATCCCCACACACCTGCTGCACTCCCTCTCCTTTCAGTTTTATCTGTGTAAACCATTAGAGCAAACCTTCACACTGGACTCCTTCCTAGGGCCTTTGCTTACTCTCCCTTCACTCCAGCACATCCATTGTCTCCAGGCTTTGTCACATCAAAACTCCTCTCCTCAAAGTGCACATGAACCAGCAAACCTGATGTTGGCCTTCCCACCGAGTTGGTGTCTCGGGTTGTATAATTTTGTCAGAAGACTTAACTTTATCATTACTTGAATACAGCTTACTAGTGACTTGTTTACTGATGAATTTCTGTCTTTAGCACTATAAGACTGTAATAATAGCATTGTTTTCCCCACACTACTGTTTTCTATGCTTTAATACTGGCTTCTTGCAAATGCACACATAGATAGTGATATGTATACATGGAATACATGTAACATATAATCTATAAATTATATGTGTCTGTACATTGTCTGAGAGGAGATTGTAAAACACTGTCTAGAAGAAGGCAAACACGATATAGAAAATGATGTCATTGTCGGTGGGTAGAATCAATGCGTCAGAATTGAGATTTAATTTTTAAATAAGAAGTTGCATTAACATAATTTCTTCAGAGTCGTTAAGCTTACCAATTCTGTAATTATATATTTGGTCATATTAGTCCCCCAATAATGAAATTCCAAGGATCACTTCAGCAGTAGCATCAAACCAATGTGTATATTTACTCATAAAAATTCATATGAAGTTAACTACCGTGCGGTTCCTTCCAGCTTTCTTTTTTCTCCAATAGAGTGAAATTAATGTGTGCAATCTAATGAGATATGGTGCAATTAGAGAACGACTATGCATAGTGATATCTTTGCTTGTATATGTTTCAAATGAAGTAGAGTTTGTGGTGACATTTCAGGAATCGAAAGAATGAAAAGCAAAATTAAATTGCTATTAGATTTCAAATTGCAGCTGGGTACGTGAATACAAAGTCAATCTGTGAAAAGCTGATTTTTAATGTACCTCCACCCATATTAAAATAATTTCGTATATATGTAGGTTGGATGTATATTCATAAAGAAGTATAATCTAGCTTACATACCAAGAAATAATAAAACTATATCAACAACAACAAAACCCACCAAAAGTCTTAACACACTGCCGGACTATGCTACCATTTGAAGAGGATGCTGGAAGATAGTATTAATCCCAACTGTAGCTTTAGTTTCCTGTGAAGAGAGCCTGTAGTAACTGAAACAGAGGAAAGTAACCCTTTGGCTTACAACTTCCAAAAGTCTCAGGTAGAGACATACTGACGGAAAATAAAAATAACAACACCAATTATGCTAAACCACTTTCAAAATATCTCTCTCTCTCTCTCTCTCTCTCTCTCTCTCTCTCTCACTCACTCACTCACTCACTCACTCTCCCCCTCTCTCCCTGATTTATTCACAGGAGGGGGGCTTTCCAAGACAAGGTTTCTCTGGTTAGCCCTTGCTGTCCTGGAACTCACTATGTAGGACAGGCTGGCCTTGAACTCACAGAGATCTGCCTGCCTCTGCCTCTGAGTGCTGGGATTAAAGGCGTGCGCCACCACTACCTAGCTATCTAATTCTCTCTTAGCTATCTGGTTTTTCCTTTTCTTTTTTTTTACAAACAAAAGAAAAATGAGTAGTAAAATCACCACAGAATGTTAATGTAAATTCATGAACTATATTATCTAATTCTGGTCTCTTTTGTGTGACACTGTACATTGAAACAATGTGTTTCATGTATGGTGAGCAAGCACTCCACCACTGAGACATACCACAGACTTCCTTTTATTTTGCATTTGGGACAGAGTCTCATTGAGTGGCCCATGCTTACCTTGCACTCACTCTGTAACCCGACTAGGCTAGGAATTTGTCATCCTTCTCTCTCAGTGACCCTGTTATTTAGGGTTGATTACATGTCTGCAATGCTGGACTGGCTTAATTATAGCCAAGACCCACTCATAGATAGCTGTAGCATTGTGAGTAGTATGTGAAAAAGAAAGCCACGTGGAAGTACTTCATATACTACTGAAGGCTTTTTTTTCAGATAATTGATAGCTATTATGATCTTCTCCACATATCTTGCTCCTTCCTGCGCCTCCTATAATTTATCAACACCAACAACTCTAGACAACTGTGATATAAGGCATTGCATCAAACCACTAGTCTTACAGAGGCAAACAATTATTTTCATGAGTATGTGAAGGATTTAAGAAAAGCAAAACATACTGGGCAAAAGTGGAGCATGCCTTTAATCCCAGCACTCAGGAGGCAGAGGCAGGTGGATCAATGTGAGTTCAAGGCCAGCCTGGTCTACAGAGTGAGTTCCAGAAGTCTCTAAAGTTACACAGAGTAACCTGTCTTGAAAATCCAAATCAAACCAAAATAAAATAGGCCTATAGTAAACAACATTTAGATGTTTCCAAGTGGACTATCCATGTAACATGCAACATGGTTTATAAAAAATAATTTGTTTTGATTTCTTTATATATTTCCTTCAAATTGTGAAAAAATATGCAAATATTACTATTACATTTTGACTGGTAAGCTAGCTCATAGGTAGAGTGTTTACATATTGCATGTTCAAGGTTCTGAGTTCAAATGCCAGTATCACATTAAAGAAAAGACTCCTATGTATTAACATCAATTACCATATCTGGAAAATATGAACACCAAATCCACTTCCTGCAGAAATTACAAGGAATTATAAATATTGAATGACAGGTGTGGTGTTGCAGAGTGTGTACTTTCACTTACTAAGCAAAAAAGCTGCCCCTAATGCACATCAGTGTTACCCAGAAAAATGTAGCTAAATTACACCTGTCTGTATGCTTGCTTTATTTCAAGTGATGCCATTCTGAAAGCCTCATGGCCCTCTCTTTTTAGTATTAGGAGCAAAATACCTATAATATATGTTCATATGAAAGACAAGAAAAATATATACAAAATCAATGTAAAATAAACCTAAACTGATTAGCTGGCTTTCACTTTTTAAACTGCACCTTCAACAAAAAGAAGTATTGAGTGAAATTGCCAACAAGCCTTTCAAAGGCCACTCATCAGTGCCAAAGACCACAACCAGCTTGTCATAATTAACTCCATATCTAAGGAAGACAAACATAAGCAACAGTTCAATGCCTAAACCCATAGCTTGAAAGATGGAGTTCAAATGGGTGAAAATTGAACTTGGGCCAAACTACTTCATCCTGCTCACCTTGTTCCATAAATCAAGTAGAAAAATAACTGTACATCAGTAATGTTGTATATTAGTTCAGTTTTATTGGACTGAATTTCATTATTTTATAAAGTGAATTTCTCCACAAAATAGCATGAATACAAAGATATGAATTATATATGTGCTTCATCACAATACACTCTTGCCTCTAACTTTAGTGCTGTTCCTGCAGATATTAGACACACACACACACACACACACACACACACACACACACACACACTTTCCTTTCCATTAAACACTTGTTTGTCCAGTCTTCAACATTGTGAAAACTATTCCAAAAGGCTTTTGCTTTCTGATTCTGACTCTCATACCTTGATGATGGGTGTCCATTACACTGCTTCCATGAACCCACTTCATGTTGAATCTAATATTTATACCTCAATTTTTGAGCTGGAAAAATTCCTTTAGATAAACATTTTTCCTGTGGGATCCCTGTATTCAACTACAGATAAACTTCAAGAAAAAATGGATAGAGATGGCAAAGATAAAGGTGAAAAAATTCCTTCATCTAAATTAGAATGAGAATATGTAAATAGCTCTGTAAAGCCCCCACAATTTCTACAATAGTAAGATACAGAAAGAAGAGCAAGAATTTAGTAACCATAGTTTCAATGCATGCGGAGTTTGCTGCCCTGGGGTGACAGAGGAGAACAGGGAGAGAGGAGAAAAACTCAATTCAACTTTTCATTGCTTGATTCATAAACATACATGCCAGAATACTTCTCTTGGCCAAGTATTTATTAAAAATGCTCACCCTGTCTGCTTATAAACAATTTGAGAAGTCAGAACTACAATATGCACAGCACTGTTCAAGAAATGACCTTCTCAGCTGACTTTATTATGAGCTATGAATAGAGCCAGCTAATAAAACACAAGGGCATTTAGTTGATTTCCAAGATTTTTTCTTTCTAGAGTTTTCTGTCCCTTCATGAAGCCCTCCTGGCAATGATTTGAACTCATTTACCTCTCCTTTATGTTACAAAACCCCAAAGCAAAGGCTCCAGGAGCATGGGTCCAAATAAAGCCTGAGGGACAACATTCAACCAAAATTCTGCAGGCAAGTTTCCTAGTTGCACCACTGGGCATCTCTACTGTGGTTTATTTGTTGTTCAATTATATACATGCAATTTCTTGCTGGTTTTACCCTTGAGTATGTATTCTGCAAAAGCTCATAAAGTTCTTAAAATTAGCTATACCTGTAATCTTATAATATTCCCCAGACTGTGAGTAAAATTGTACTTATTCACTTAAAATTAATATCCTTAGCTTGGCTCTCTGTGGAATTCTGACAAAACATTGAATTTAATGTTCACGTACCTGGGCATTTTAATCCAACAATCATGACTATCTATCTTCTAACTATGGCAAAGTGAGATTAGAAATCGCCCGGCTGTTTACAGCCTGGCCTGGGAAAGGAACCTTCACCGTGGTCATGCCAGTTGGAGGAAGAACCAAGAAAACCACAGAGCTTTTAAACGATTCAAGACAGGCAATGGGATAGAATGAAGCACGTGAAAGAAGGATGGCCTATCAGAGAAGCTCATTCATTTTGATTTGATCTTGCTGTAAGTTTAATTACATGTATCCATAAAGCTATTTCCCAAATAAGGACTGGACTCAAGCACACCGACAACTGCACATTTGTTACTTCAAGGAATGTGTGAGAATCAAGGCTCAAGATTTCCATGTATCAAAATTCTGATCTTTTAAAACCTCTCTCCTCGAACATTAGAATTCTTCATAGCTTTTGTAGAAATAAAAGCTTGCCTAAATTAGTCGTTGAACTAAAAAGCAAATATTCTTGGATACCTCAAATGAGTGGTTTTTATGAAACAGATACCTGGGATTCTGAGCATAATCACTTCTGTAGAATTCCTCATTTGGAAAATCTTACCCATTTCCTGGGGTTGAGTTTTTCCATGTTTCAAAGGCAGCTTTAGTTGGTACTTGAACTCCTCTCTAGAGCCCTGCTGCTGGGAATTCCGGGATAACTTCTAAAACCCATGTGTCCCTGGGTCCAATTCCAGTTTACAGAATCAGACTTGCCAGAAGTGATGGCAAGGTTGCTGCATGGTTGACAACTGCTGAGCTGTCTGAAACGAAGCTAGTGGGCAGCTAGAAGCAAGACTAGATGACCAGGGATTCTGAGCCTCATTTCTGACATCGTATTCCACCCCAGAGGATACTGCAGGAAGTGATCCTCTAAGCAAGAGGAAGGCGGGGGTGGGGAATGGGGACTAAAGGGTGCCTGGCAGACATCAGCAATCATCACACACAGGATGGAATCTCTGGCTTTCTGCAAAGCTCCTTCCCTTTTCTCCTCAGGACTCTCCCGCCCCCTGCTGATAGAACCCAGCATTTCTGACTTCTCTGCTAGGTTTTTGTTACTATAGAGACAGAAGCCAGGAGAGAGGCAACGATGTAAACACAGAGCTGGCTCTTGGATGTGGGGGTAAAAGAAATGTCAGAAAGATGAGACAATCAAATGGAAAGGAAGAGGTAAAGAGGGAGCTCACATAGGGCACAGCCCACAGACATTTGGCAGGAGCATTTAGGCAGGTAGTGGAACATTGAACCTAGATATCTGGGAAAGACAGAGGGCATGGGGGTTGTCGTATGTGAGCTAGGGGAGAGTCAACCCATTAAAGTTAGGTGGGAGAAGCCTGCAAGGATGACACTGGCTTCTCTTTTATCTCTTTCCATTTTTCAAAACTTCAACATCTATGAGTATAAACCAATTAACATGGTTTTGTAGACTCCAAAAACTAAGCTGGCTTCCAGCCTCTGTTGCTCAACCACTAAGAGGTGTGCGCTTTTGAGATGGTGGTGAGTAAGAGCTCGAGGGGCAACAGGAAAAGGTGATTGGCCATGTGAGGAGGATTTGGTTGCCCAGATCCTAAAATATGGAATTGCAAAATTGTTATCTATAAGACAGGATGATCAGTGGATTTCAGAGAAATTTTAAATTCCACTGCTTCATTTTTGAGAATCTATTGATTCTTTTTCTCAAAATCTAAAACGGTAATCTATCCAGGTGGTTGTTTATAATTAACTACAGTAATGACAGAAAGCAAAGGAATGAGAGACCAGTGAGTTAGTAACATCCAATGCACCACACCCCCGCCAGAACAGCACAAACTTTACAATCATTCTATATGGAAACTTATGCAAATCTAATAAATAAGATTTCTGATCGGACATAGGACATTGAACATATTCGTAGCCAACAGCTCTCTCATTGAGCTGGTGAAGATAATAAACCTGGTGCTAAGCATGTGAGAATGAGCAAAGACACTGGCCACATAATCTCAGAAAAACATACTGCAATGATGGCTGATGCAGTTGTCTGTGACAGCATCTTCATGAAGACAGAATGATATTCTGACTTTAGAGATGAACAGACTGTCTTTCACAGAAGGACAAGTGATTTGCTAGGTATCAGAAGGGTATCAGAGAAAGGCTTTGGAGTTGTTACTTACTTCTCTGGACTCCAGGAATGAAGGTATATCTTAAGTGAATAGGCAGACATTTGGTACTAGACATAATGGAACTGCCTGCTTTACTTCTGCCCATCCTGATTGGTTCAGATAAACCCATGAAATAGTCAGAGAACAAAAGGGAGCATTTAAATTTTGGAATTATTCCCTAGTACATTTTATGAGAAAATATAATAGTTCTGTTACAAGACTTAAAGTCAAAGGTTTATGTCACCAGATGGACTATCAGAGAGGAATGAAGTACTTTAGCTCTACTTCCTGTAGTAGAATTGACCCCTTTGAAATGGGATTTACACAGTCAAAGCTCATGACATCACAAATGCCCAGAGCATATAGACCAGACCATACAATGAAAGATAATTTGCTGTCTGGGCTAGAAAAGACAATGCTGAAATGTAATGCTGCTTAATTAGTGTGAGGAGTAGTGGTCATTATTTTGGTTGGAATGTAAAGTGAAATTAAAAAATAAATTTAATAAAAAAAACTGAACAACATATAAACTCTTTCAAGCTCTCACCAAAAACAAAGTTGATATGTGACTTTTTTTGTTGTTGCTGCTCATCATCTTACATGTGATTGGGTGTTGTCAACTGACCTGTTAGAAGAGTAACAGTGGCCTCTGCTCCCAAAAGCTCCCAAAATCTTGTGTAGATTGTTCCTTTTACTTTCCTACAGAAGAAGCTACAGATCAATGCATTACCAGTTGTCTCCAAAAAAAATGCTCTTAAGAACTGTTGGGAATATGCTCTAAAGTTTAGGTTTGAGGACCATTCAGTGTGGTGTTTCAGCAAAAGAGGAAAACTTCCACACATACCTAAGTCAAAAATCCCATTGCAGGGCGTCTATCAATCCACATCCAGAAGCACTCAAGCTAACTCTAAAAGCCAGTAGACAGAAGGAGTAACCCTTTATCAGCTTAGGTAAGGGATCTTAGACTCTATGAAGACAACTGGGGATTTAGAATTTAGATTTAACATTGAAATGGATCAGAATTCACACACTCATGGACCTACTTTAGGCAAAGAAGTTATGGCAACAGATAAAACAAAATTGTTATTCAAGGGTGATAGAAAATAATAACTGATGGTGAGTTTCAAAGTAGGAAGGAAAGCAATGTTTGATTTGGGCCACTTAAAGGGACAGCGTCAGCTCAGCAAGCTCTCCTGACATGGAAGCAGAGTCTTGTGTAGATTGTTCCTTTTACTTTCATTCAGAAGAAGCTACAGATCAACTGCTAGCCCTATGTCCTTACACACTAGTGACAAAATAACCCTTCCCACATATAACTGCATTTGGCACCTAAAACAGGATTATAGGTTAGGTTGTCCCTCTGGGCAAACACTGTGCAATTGCTGCCTTAGATGATGAACATGTAATATCTATAATGGTTAGTGTCACCAAGTCAAATGTCCTGAAATTTATGAAAGCCTATGCAGATCACGTTGTTTGTTGGTGAGTTTCATGGACAAGATGGGTAAAAAGAGAAGAAAGGATGAGGTGAATAAATTTAGAAATAAACAAAGAGATACAAACAGGAAAGTATTTTTCATTTCCACTTTATTTTTTCTTTTAATATAGGGATTCGACTAGTTTGGCTGCTTTTTTAGCGAACAGGAAGAGAGATGTTGGAGAAAAATCTAACTGAAAACCTACTTACTGTATAGCAGGCATCATGGCAGGTACTTAATTTCTTCATAATTGATCCTAAGGGTAATTCTGTAGCTATGTAATACTTATCTAATAAATATGAAATACAGACTGGTATACATGAGTCACTCACAACTCTACAGTACCAGAGTGGGATTGAAAGAAGCAAGCCCCACAAGTAAAACTCAACTTCAACCTTTATGGTTTTGTTTGATTTGTAATCAGAATCGGTGTAGCTACTGGGAAACTTTTAAGCTTGCTGTAATCAGCTTGGTTATGAAAATTTACTATTTCAGTTGTAAGGTGGTTTGGATTTTTGTTGTTGTTTTTCTTTTTTGAAAATGCCTTTTATTTTTGAGATTATAATATAATTACATTATTCCCTCTTCCCTTTCCTTCCTCCAACACCTCTCCCCATTAACCTTCCTTGCTCTTTTTGAAATTAATGGTCTCTTCTTTTCTTATTAACTTTTTATATGCAAATATATATTTGTACACATAGACAGATGCATACATAATTCTAAATATAAACTTCCCAGTCTGTTTATTGTTGCCTACATTATGTTTTCAGGGCAGTTGGTGTGCTCTTCCCTGGGAAGACTACTTTTTTCCACTTTCAGCATTCCATAATTGCCTGTAGTTGTAAGGGATTGAAGGGAGGCTGTATGAGCTTTCCCATACATTTTGGCATGCCTATTGTTGTTGTCCTCGTTCTTTCATGTTTAAGCTATAATGTGGGTGACAAAGTCTCACCTTCTGGCCTTTATAATTTTTCCATCCCCTATTCTACAGTGCTCTTGGTGGTAACCAACAGCTCTCCAATTGAGTTTAATACCCACCCAAGAAGAGAGAAACCATGTCTTATAATGAAAATATAGCAAACTATCCAAGGCTAGTGAAGTCATAGATCTTCGGGAAGAATTCTACAACCATTACTTTACTGAACCAGAATAATCCTTAACAACACTCTAAATATTTTGTCTTTTTTTCCACAGATAATTGTAGTCCTCACTCCTCATCAAGGACTCTTCTCTTAGCTTCAGGCATGGAACATTACAGAAAACCACAACCAATTAAAATGTGGGTAGCCCAGTCCCATACTTAAGACTCAACTGTAAGTTTTAGACACGACAAATATAATTAAAGTATTTGTCATGAATATTTAACACTGAAATTGAAACATGTTCTAAGTCTGAAATACATGCACTGCATTCGTTGATTTAGCATGAAAAAGAATACAAAATATTTTAAGAATTTTATAGTCATTATACACTAATGACTGTTATTTTGGTGTTATTTGGTGTTATAATGGTGTTATTTTGGACACAATTGGATTAAATATATTACTAAAATTTTCACTTTACTTCTTTAGTATATATGAAGAACAGTGTGTAGCTGTCTTTTATTGATTTTTCTAAGTTTAATTCAGTGTTTCTCAACATTAACAGCAATTAGAAGCTTGGTATACATACCAATGCTATGTCCATGAGATAATACACTGGGGTGGACCTGTATTTTGGTGTCTGTATTTTCAAAGTATGCTCCAGCAATCCTTAACTGTAACCACAACTGAGCTCTAATGGGGAAAAGATTTAAATTCCTTTTGTGGACAGTGGGAAGAGTTTGAAGCTTTAGAAAGGGTAAGTCATAAAGTGCAATAAGATGTTCCTTGACTTACAACTGTTGGTTTTGCTAATCACAAGTCTCTACTAAAATGTAACCTCCAAAGAAAATATAGAAGTGACCTATTTTGTGCTACCTATCATTTTTCTCCATGTCCCAAACAAGTATCAAATAACAAGGGACCACAATAATTTTTTCTGAGTAAAATAAAGTACTTAAAATATTTAATAAGCATATAGAACCATGGTGCTTTAATTTCTTGATGATTTACCAAAAAATTGAGATAAGTTTTCAAATTCTTAGACCTAATGATTAAATTCACAAGAAATAATTAGAACATTGATTAATACTTACTTTTGGTAAATCTCTGTTTTTAAAGCTAATTGGATTGCCAACTAGCTTGTTTGGAAGGCAGACACATTAAAATTTATTTAATCATTTCTTCCTTGACTGAATGCTAGACTTATGATTTTCTTCAGAAACTAATAAATCTGTATGTATTTATTGGCTCATAATACTTGCCACCACTGGTCTTCTTGAATAATTTACATTTATAAGCATAAAGTATTTGACCAGAGGAGAAGTCACTATTCAAACTGTTCTCTGGCCTAACAGTGGAAAAGAAAATACAGTCAAATCTACATTCTACACATAACTAAAATATGGGTCAGTTCTTCCCAGATAATAACTTGGATGCTCTCACAAGGAAGTTTCTACTTTGGATATGTGGGTACATTAGCAGAGCGCATCCTGGCTTGGGGTGCTTGCTACTGAAATGATAACAGAGAGTGGATTTAGAAAGAGATTAATTCATTAACTCTCTGGTTCTTCTGTAATTCTGGTCAACAATGCAAATAAATACAGTCATCCTTAAGGGACACAAGGACAAAAGAATGACAATTTTATTAAATGTACTTTAGCTTTGAAAATTATCTCTACTTTTGCACTCATGTGGAGTTTATAATATTAATATCACATCTAATTTCTTTGAATCTCAAAAGATTTTCAAACAACCCTCTGACGGTTTGTGACCATACAAACCAATAAAAGGATTATATTCATCCAGGCATACAGCTTCCTCATCTGTGACAGGTATAATGTGAGTAATAATCTTCATATATTAAGCCAAGCATAATTCTGGAATTTACTAGTGTAAGGTAATATCCTCCACTTCATTTTAACCACTATACAATGTCATGCATTAAAATACTGGAAGCTGAAAATTGCTAATGAAGTTCAGTTACAAGGGAGAGTAAGAATTCTTGTTATTGTCCTTGGATTAGACCTCAAAGTACAGAATGTTAAAGTTATTATTTTGGGACCAGGAAACAGACTCAGTGGACAAAGTGCCTGCTGTGTATTTATGAAGACCTGAGTTAGGGTCACCTAAACCCACATAAAAATGACACATTATTTCATGCTTGTAATCTTAGCATTCATTCCTATAGTGAGATGCAAGATGGACTCAGTGGTCAGGAAGACACCCTGTCTCAAGAAAATGACTGGGAGGGGGCTTGAAGGGCTCGAGATTACACACCCCATACCACTATGGGAATAGGAAAGGCTGTCCAGATTACCTTTTTACAGCAAAGAATTATAGTTATACTAGATATTTGAAGTTTTCAAAAGATGAAAACTGTGTTTCTATTGTAAAACCTCCTGAACTTTAGGAGACAACTATACACAGTTTTCTAAAGTTATCACATAAAGTGAGTTGTTAAAGGTCCTGTTTGTACAGGTACAAATTAAGGTTTTCTTCTCTTTCTTTGATAGTACACCCATAGATGCAAACTCTAAAACAGGTGAAGTGTGATATAAAAACTCTTGTATATCTTTATCTTGAAGAACATAGTAAATCCCATAGTATGAGATAATTTGCTCAACTATAAACTTTTATAGCACCAATACCTTACACTGTTTAGCATGCGATATATCTTGGGTTTGGATCTGAGAATAATTCACCAAGTACAGAGTGGTCGAACATTTTGCCACATGGCTTGAGGCACATAGGTAGTACTCAGTAGAACCAGAATACTAACCTGTATATTCTGATTCCAAATAGTATTTGTCATATTATTTTTAATGACAAGCTAAAATTCATTGATATGAGCTTCTCAGAGGTAAGCAACTCTAGGCAATCACAGAAGGGTGGAATCAAGGTTTGATTCAATCCTGGACCCATGACCAAAAATCTGCCAGGTACAGCAAGCCATCAGGGCTGGTGAGGTGGTTCAACTGGTAAAGCCATCTTTAACACAACTTGAAAAACCTGATTTCAGCCCAAGAACCCCATATGCAAAAGGTGACAGAGCATCAACTGAAAAAAAATTGTCCTCTGACATATGACCACAGACTCATGTCTTGCACACTCAAAATAACAAAACTTTTCAAGGAATATTGACAGTTTAATTAGCATTGCCCTTGGAAATGCACGAAATAATGTGTTTTCAATATCATTTCTCCTTTAAATGCAGTGACAGCTCAAATGTGAAAGCACGCATGGCCCATTCAGTCAGAATAAAGTATAGCCCTGGTGCTATGAACCGTTCTTTGAGTTTTATGTTCTGTGCATTCTACAAAGCAAAGGGAAATTAAATTAACACAGTTGTGTATAGCATTTAAAAATTTTACCCTATTTAATTCCCTATAGTACTGTATTTTGGTTTTGCAGTCATAATTTAAGTAAGTTCCCTTCAGGTACATAATTAATTCCCCCCAATCAAAGCAAGTCACTTTTCATGACTTGACCTATGACAACTCACCTCTCTGACTTGTATGATGTGAAGAGTTACATCATGCACACATTTTTTCTTCAAACTTCAAAGTAGAATGAACTCACTCTTTATCTTTAATGCCTCTCTACACAAAATATCTTTAATTTTACTTTTCAAATATTTTTATAATGAATAGCATACAGCAGACACAGAGCATATATCCATATTCATCTCTTATTGGTATACATCCAGAAAAAAAAGCAGCCCTCAGCAATCTTTCATAACAATAGACTGGAACAGAGAAATGAGTCAGTTTATTTCCATCTCAAGCTAACAAAAGCTGTTCCTACAAAACATAAGACTCAACCCGTTCGACCAAGTGGGTTCTCATAACCCATCTGGTGTACACTCTTAATTTTATAGAAAAGAACTTGAAATCCAAAAAAATTGGAGAACTTCATCAACTTTTACCTACATTGAAAAAGTTGTCTGGGGTTTTGTAGTCCTTCCTAGTCAGGCACAGTGTGCCCATAGTCCCAAGACATGAAACCCCTTGGTCAGCTCAAATACTTGGGGCAAGTACACTTGGAAACTTGTCTTTCTTTAGCACTAAAGATTGAGAGAAGAGGGAAGATCATTTTCAAATTTATTCCTAGCCTTGCTAGCACTCTGATACTTCTAAAATAATTTCTAACAACACAAGTCAGCAAGCAAAGGATGACTTGTACATACTCTGGTGTAGAAGGCAAAAATTCACACTGATCTCAGTGCTGACAAGGTTCCCAAAGGGTTTGTGAGCAAAATTTTGAGGGGGTCCCAAGGTGCTTGTACACAAAAGTGTCCTAGGAATAATTTTCTCGTAGAAAATGTATTCCACATGCAGTCATGTCTGGACAGGCAAAGAGATAGAGAACTCTAGTATTGAGTGAGTCAAGGCATCAGACTGCTTCTGGAATGCTCAGTAATGAATTTTACAGAAATGTTTTTATTATTTTTCCTCAATTCCCTGTCACTCTTTTTCCAACTTAAACTACTTCCCATCATCAAAAGAGCAGAATTTGGTTACTTATTTGCTAGATGCCTGTCTTGAATAGAATAATAGTTTCATAAGCAGAGTGCTTTTCCTTTAGTTGACCCTAATTTAGAGGGTTCAAGAGGTCCAACTTTTCATAGAAATTGTCTAAGTTTGTTCAATTTAAACAATATTCTTCTTACATGAAAAAGTTCAAACTTTCACACAGGTTTATGATCGCTAATCTTTACTGTCAACTCAAGAGGATTTAGAATCAGCTAGGGAACAGTCCTCTTTGTGTGTCTATGGTAACATTTCCAGAAGGGAGTCAATGAAGGAAGACCTACCCTGAATATGGAAAGAACAACCTAGGTCTGGGTTCCTGGACTGAACGAAAAGGGATAAAGGAGAAAGTCACCATTCTTCCATTCATTGTTCCCTGCTTCCTGACTGTGGACAGAATGTGATCAGCTGCCCCAAGTACTACTCAAGTCTTCCCTACCACAAAGGACTGTTTCCACAAATTCTGAATAAAAGTGAACCTTTCTTTCCTAATCTTGCTTTGATTTATCACAACAATAAGTAAAGTAACAAATTCAGAATTTTCCCCAGTCCTTACTCATCAGACATGCTTCAACATCTCACCAGGTAGTGTATCTTTGTCAAAAGGCTTACTGTTCAAATTCTCTTGTGATTTCACATGTGTGCCAACTCTGCTTGGGAGATGCTTGGGAGATCCTTCTGCATCTGGAAACTCACCAAGGCTATACAATAACCAATCGTATCTTAGAGATTCACTGCAATTTCTCTAAAAGGACAGGAAGTGCATATTCAGTGAATGAATGGATTGGAGGATAGGTAGTACAAAAATAAAAGGTGACATTGCTTACCAAATCACCAGTTTGTGGTACTTAGCCATGATAAATCAAAATCAAAGGAAGAGTCAGCACTTAGAGTCAAAAGGCCAGTAAAAAAGCAGTACAGACATTAAGGAGAAACAACTCTTCAGAAATTTAAAACCTACCATCATAATAAATTACAAACTTCGTTCACAGGCATCATCTACTTTGCTTTTAATGGTCTTATGAAGAAGGTATTTGTTTCCTTTTACAGGATGGTCATGGCAACGAGGATCAGGAGTCACTCAGAACTCCTGGATCTGATTGTCTTCTTACACACTTATGTAACTGTGGCTCAAGGGTGTGGCTCGGTGAAAGTGTACTTGGCCAACATTCCTGAATCCTTCAGTTTCAGTTTCTAAATACCAGGAACAAAAGTTTTTCTAAATTATCAATTCATGCTTAAATTTTCTGTCACTTGTTTACTTAAGTCAATATCCTGATCTACTCTCCACCCACACCCCCACTAAGATTTCTATGGTGATGAGGTCTCATGGACTGCTGAGGACCACATTGAAAAAGTCTCAGGCTGTCATCAGACACTGTTTCCAATCCCCTACCTACCAGCCTGCAACTGAATTCTTTATTTCTCTTATTTATTGTTCATGGTAGAAGCAAATGGATATAGTGTGATGAGAAGTTATTAATTTTTTCAGTCTATGATTCAAAGGTGATATCTGTTTGTGTGTGTTTCCTATTCTCTTTTAAACTTTATTTTTTAAGGAACAAGATGTCCCTCCAGCTCTTAAGCAATCTGGTAATTAGCTTTATTGTTATGTGAAGAGCAGTACAGAGTGCCTGCCTCCTTGTTGTGGGTGCAACAATAACACATTGCAAGGAAAAACTTACAGAGGTTTATTTTACTTTTGGAGTGACAGGGATTGTGATACATAATTTCAGGGGAAATTGACTGTACATGTCTCCTCAGATGCAATGTAGCTCATTTAAGGTTAATGAAGGTGATCGAGTGGATTGTTATGCCTTTAATCTACCCGAACATTTCATAATTAAGGAAAGAATATATTATGAACAGATTAAGAACCTTAAAGGATTTTCCAATATAATTTTCCACCCCCAGTCTTTGTTTCTGTACAGAAAATAGTAATCATATTTTGGTCAATTACTAGTGAACGATTTCTTTGTTATTTTCTCAGCCCCTTTTGTCTACCTTTATTCCATTGATATGCCTCAATTTCCAGTGGCTTGCCATGCTTATGACAATGGGAAGGATTCTTCAACAAGTATGTGTGAGTCTAACTTGAGAGAAGAGGTTTCCAGGATGCTGGGAAATCACAAAAGACTAATTTTTATATGCGTTTGTATCACAAAGAATAACTTTTAAATGACATATTAGGAAAGATCTAATTTAATCATTTAAAACTATGAGCTCTAAAATTTCAGAGGTATAATATATATATATATATATAAATATATATATATATATATATATATATATATATATATTTGGTTTTACGAGACAGGGTTTCTCTGTTTTGGAGACTGTCGGCCTGGCCTCGAACTCACAGAGATCCGCCTGCCTCTGCCTCCCGAGTGCTGGGATTAAAGGCGTGCGCCACCAATGCCCGGCCGGTATAATATATTAAGTATAGGAATTGCATTTGTTTCAAAATTCAGCCAATTTCAAAGTTTTGCGTTGAACCTGTGTATCAATATGCACAGAGGGTATACAGTACCAACCTAAAGTTCTTTCTGGAACTGGCAAATTTGAACATTCACTGTGAATAAGTTACCTATAGTAACTTGTAATCCCAGGGGACAGAGCTGAGGAATAGTTCTGTACCACAGAGCTGTGTCGATGTCCACAGTCTAAACATTTAGCTCCTTCCTCCTTTCTATGCATAGGGAACCTGATTTCAAGATACAATCTCCTATTCATGGTCACCCAGATATTTTTAAATCTTCATTTATAATACATTCTTTCAGATTTATCCCTGATACTTAAGATCAGCAATAAGTGAGCTGGCTGGTTCTTACATCAAAAGAAGTTAGAGCCAAGTTTGAGGACCACAATTGAGCATATAAAAGGCTTAAGTAAACTATGTTTCCTTGAATATTAAAAAAAAAAAAAGATAGGCAAGGGATATTTACTCCCAATTCAGGCATATTCTCCTCCTTTTCCTGAGTCTCAACTCAGTTCCTTTAAATCACCTCTCATCATAGACTGTAAGTGAGCAACCACTGCATCTCTGTATCTAGACTTAGAGGTAAAATGCTTTCCCCCAACTGTTTGCAAAGTAGAAACAGTAGTCTGAGGATCAAATGAAAGCAAGCAGGATGAGAAAAAAAAGGGAGATCGAACTAGGCCTTTCTGTAACTACCATAATCCATTTTGTAAAACCTCAAAATTCTCCCATGTTCCCACATATTGCAGAATCGTTTTCAAGGTTGGATACTACTCCACTGTATGTGTAGATAATGTTTTCTTTCTTAGTCAGAATGGATCAGCCTTAGTGTATCTACCATCACTCACTCAACCCGAGAGTTAGGGAGGAAGAACTGTCCCTTGGTACAGTCACTCCATGTGCTCAGTTTCCTTTTATTCTCATGATGGGGGGATTCTCCAGGTTTGGGTTCAGTTCCTCTCCTACTGAAACAGAAATGAGACAGAAAAAAGTGGGAAGAGGCTCTGGTGCTATGGCTAACTGTGCACACTAAGGATACCCTAGTAAAGGCAGAAGATCCCAGACTCTTCCAATCCTGCAATTCTCCTCTTATGGTTGGTCACTGCAGAGGAGAGAAAGGAAACTTACAAACAAAAAAGACAGAAAAGAATGTGCTGAGTATAACTGGAATGAGTACCCTTAAGATCCAATACCCAGGACTAGAGACAGCAAATCACCTGATGTCAAAGGTAAGCATTTCACATTTAATCTATATAGTTCACTGCTTCCATGTAACCAGTGGAAAGCAGAATACCATGCTATTCAGCCTTTCATTCAACCCAGAATGTAAAGACCAATGAGACACGTCATTGTAAGATGCCAAGATGCCCAAACAGCATCTATAGATACTTCCCAGAGATCATATACAAGGCAGAAAAGATGGCTCAATGGGCAAATTGTTGGCCATGTAAGCATGAGTTAATGATATGACCCCTAAAATCTATGTAAAATGTGATACATGGGTGTATCTGCCTTTAATTCCAGTACTGGAATGGACAGATATAGGCCAATCACTGGGGTTTATTTGCCAGAAAGTCTAACAGCAAGCTCCAGGGTAGCAAGAGATCCTGTCTTAATAAATAAGTGGGACAGTTCCTGAGAAATGACACCTAATGTTACATCATGCCTCTATGTACACACACAGTAATATATCTGATACAATTAAAATTTTCTGATAATGTATATGAACTTCTCTGACTTAGTTTACAGAAAACACATGAGTATAAAGTCCTTCAGTCAGGCTGAAATGCATGTTCATGTTTCCCAAACATCACAGAATTTTGTTCAGGAATTTGCATTTTACTGAAAAAGTGCTGCTCATAAAATGTGATTTCCAGATTGCAACCTCAGCCAAATCCCCACATGCTAAAATTATCATTATGCAGAGAATTTTTACTACTCCTAGTAAAATCTAAAGATGGTCATAAAGTGTCCATCCTCAAAGCCAAAAATGAAAAAGAATCATGATATCCCCCACATAGCCATAACATTTTAGACAAGTGCTGCATTTTAAAGGGAAAAGATCTGCAAACAGAAATATTTGGATTTTTAGAATGTAATGGGAAACCAATAGGATCAATTAGCCATTCACTCTTTAATTTAAAATGGTGGTTAAGAGCTTCATGTGTGCTAGGAAGTACTTCAACACTCTTCTCACACTAAAATAAAAGAGTAAGCTGCATCCAAGAAAGGCTGTGTTAGAGCAGAAGAAACTGTGGTGCATACAGAAATCTTAGACCCTATTAGCAGACAGTTTGATCACAGGACAAAACCACAAGAGTTCTTTTGTATCCTTTTAAAAGGGGGATGCATTTAGGCTGACTTGGCAGGAGCATTTATTTGGGGCAGAGTATGTAAGTCAGTTCTGAGATTGCTGGAGATTTAACTCCCATAATCGCCTGGTCAGGGCAGATGAATTAAGTAGTCACATTTGTTCCCACTGGAGAGCCTGCTCTGTGTGCTTCTTTTTATGTAACAAGCCCTGTGGAGTGATGGAGTGGTTAGTGAATCTTCTTTCCTCTCTTCTTAGAGTACTCACTGGAGATGGAGGTGGAGTTAAAGAGGATGAGGATCCAACAAGATTCAGAATATATCACTTTTCAGATTCTTATCTTTCCTGGGTAGACAGAAATGTACCCAGTCCTTAAACAAGACTCCTTTACTGGTGTGGGCCTTCACAATACAGTTAGAGAAAGCAGAAAGGAAGTACAAAATGAGGGACAGAGTGGTGATCATAAAAGAAGGCATCTTGATTTAATGGATATGGGTTGTTGCTGTCTGATTTGTTCATAGTTTTCATTTCTTTCCCTAAGGACCAAAAGCGAATCACTAATTTTCCCTCTATTTTAGACCTAAAATATACTCTAACACTATACCAATCAGAACCAAGAAATTTATGCTCCACACCACAAATATCTAGGCTTCCTTATAAAGCTCATAATCAACTGGGGGTTTTACTGATCTTCTTTGATCCGTTGAACACCAGGAACTAACTCTCACTAATGTCATTCTCTTCACAAAATAAACTTTTCCTAATGTGCTTTCATCTTGATCATGGAGGTGATCATGAGGGACTAGCTCCACTGCAAGTGGCTCTAACATCATTTGTCTTTCACAGGAGCAGATGTGCCAGTGTAACAGCCAGCTGGACTGTCACAAGGGCCTGGCCACCATCTCCTTACATGTGTCATTGCAGGGAAAGGCTTTTGTCAAACACTCATCATGAGAATGACTCAAATTAGCAAGTCCATGAAATACAAAGAGAGCTAGAAATAGTTTCTCTGGAACATAGTCAAGGCTATCACTTCCATCTAGTCTCCATTTGAACTTCTCAGTGTGACTGGGTTTCCATCCAATCAGAATCCTGCTGTCCAAGAAATCAGCTGTATATCCAGGCAATAGATGGGGAAGGTAGGGAACAAATGTTTCCTAAAGACAGCCTGTTCATTTTCACTTACTGACATATTATACCCCAGGACTTTACTTACAGTAAATATTTGGGTTGTCTTTGAAGAAGTCAACGTTACTGATTCATCATCAGAAATCTTTCAAGTCACAATAGGATCTCTACTTTTTCCCCACATTTTAAAAATTTAAACTCAAGTAAGATTTTCTCTACTTCATACATCACAGTAACCTTCCTTTAACATTATAATAGTTATAGGACATATAAAACATTTTTCTCCTAAATACCATTCAATAGACTCTTTTCACTGTAATCTAGTCTGGCCTCTTAGGAAATGTCACCTGTCTAAAATATCACTATGCTTCATGATATTCCTCTTAATTCCAGACTTTTCCTCCTTGGTTTTCAAACAGACCAACATTAAAATTTTAATGTATCTATGGTACCTGATATTCTATAAAGTTGTCTTCACTCAGACAAAAAAAAGAGACAAAACTCAAACCATATACACACATGCTGATAGCCACAGAACTCCAGAATACAAGGCTAGACAAGAGCCAGCCTAGGTCCTACTTTTCTGGGACAATGTGTTCACAACCCTAATAGAACAGTCAACCATCTTAGTACAAGCACCATAAACATGCACTGCTTCCTTGAGTCCCCATTTCCGCAAATTCTCCCCACAAAACTCCTTCATTTTGTTCTTTCTCATCAATTGTATGTAAGGTCAGCCTTTGCTCCCTGGGAGTCTGTCTCCTGACTAATGCATTCTTTCTCCCACACTACTACTCAGACATATTGTGGTTTCAGTGTTTCTGAAACATGGCTGCTGGCTGGATCATTTTGCTTAATAGGAATGTTTGTTATCTGTAGCCTCCCTAGATTATGAACTCCAAGAATGAGGAAATGTGAAGCGGTAGGCATTTCACAGGTGTATGTTGAAACGAGAGATAGACACAGACACTGAACAATATGGATGGAGAATTGTGGCAGTGAGCATGTTCAGAGGTGACAGAGGCATCATCTCTCACTACTTTTCACTCTTCTTGTTTGATGTGGAGCATTACAGGACTTCTCGAGAGTAAGGGATAGGGAAAGGCCAGCAGAACCTCTCTGGGTTCTGGCAACACTTTCTGCATCCCCACCAGTGGAAAACAATTCCTGATGGTTCAGATGTAAGGTCAGAAACTCAATGAAGTGGAAGTGTGGGGGAGGGACATTAGCCTAAAGCTTCAGCTAATTGACAGCCAATAGAAAAATGCAAGAGCTTATTCCTCTACCATACATTGGAAAATTCGTGTAAGAAACCATATATACATACTACTAACATATATACATACTACTAACACCAGTTTTTCCATGGGATGTGAAATTATGATCCATGTCATCTGATCAGCAAGACCACTGAAGAAATCAACATAACATAATTCCTACTATGGAGGACAGGTTTCTGGGCGACCTTGATTTCTCCTATTCGCAAGACTAGGATCCTCCAACCCCTGAATGCCAAGAGCAGTATATATAATAAACCACTATTATGCATACAAAAACATACAGACATACAGACACACACACACACACGCAGACACACACATACACACAGGAGAGGGGCTATGCTATCATTTAAAATAAATACATGTCATTTTAAAGAAACATGAAATACTTAGCTAATTTTTATAGTAAGAACCATTAGTTCTAATCAAATGCTAGATTCACCAAAATAACCAACAAGTGTCCCAAACAGGTACCTCTTATTAGGTGTCTCAGGAAGATAGCCCGTTGATATATTGAAATAAGAAATTACTTACCAAAGGTAACCTTCTGCTTGCTCTCAGACAGCACTGCTACCCCCTTCACAAAGCCAGAGGATGCCCATTAAAATGCCACATGGCCAGCACCTCAGTTGCTTTATAAAATTGTACTGTCGTGGTTTTGACCACAACTTATGGCACATTCTTTACTTGCTATGGTTCCTGTCTAAACTGAACCACTAAGAACTATATTCTAAAACCAATAAAAAATTCAATTACATTTTGGGATAAATTCCAGTGATATCTTTAATACTATGTTGCCCATTTAAGAAGTGTAGTAGAAATCTCTATGAAAGATGCTCCCAATTCAGATACTTTTCTGGCTGACATTACCAGCAGCCGAAAAAACCAGTGTGATGGATGGGAAAAGTTAAAAATATTTCACTCTGTGGTTCCAACATTTCAGAAGGGCAATTGCAGGGAACGAGATTTAAGCTTTAATTAGGAAACGTATATATCATCAGGTTGCTCCTTCCCTGTGATCAGGGAATTTTTTTTAATGTGCATGAGTTGAATTACAGAGATCAATAAAAAAACAAGTTTGACAACCCTAGGGCTCCAGAAGCTTTGAGGAATTCAGCGATTAAAAAGATTATCTCCATAAACCCAGCACCACACCAAATACTTACTCTATGGCTAGAGGTAAAAACTAGATGGGGGGGGAATCCTTACTTAAACAGTATTAATTGGGCATGTAACACCTTACACTAAAGAAAAAAGTGTACTTCATGAAAAGTTTGTTAATTATGCAGTCATTAGTTTGTTTTGAGCAGTAAATATTTTATACTTGAGATGATTAAACATTAGCCAAGAGGCATAGTACTTTAGGTGTAAAAGCGGGCCAGAAATGACGAAAAGGGTGAAGAGGACAAGTGGGAGAGAATATGATATCTCTTTGCTTGATGAACCATAGGAGAGGGTAGAGTATGGTGGTGGTAGAGGTGGTTGTGGTAATGGGATGTGTGTGTGTGTGTGTGTGTGTGTGTGTGTGTGTGTGTGTTCATTTAAACTTGAGAAACCATCACGACAAATAATTCCAGACTAAGTTGTGATTATGAAGCTCCCATCTCTGCTGAAGGTGTAAATGAACTGGCCTGGAAGGCAGGGGGAGGCCAATCCTCTCAGGTTTCCTGAGGGGGGGGCTCATTGTCTCACAAGAGCTTCCTAACCATGCATTTGGACAGCCAGGCTTCCAATCCATTTCCTCCTTTCATGCTCTTATGTGGCACGTGGAGCTCTAAGTGGGACAGCCTGCAGGTTCCATGCTAACAGCTTTGTTGTAGGGATCCCTAAAGCAGAGGCCTATAAATAGGACCAGCTACATTCACTCAAGTTGCACACATTGACCCAAATAAGAATGATGTGTATGATTTACAAATTTGTACAATACACTTCAAGCTGCTTGGACAGTGCCAGGGCCTGAGCTGCTCAGGGCTGCTTGAAAGTTACGTTAATGCTTCTATTTGCAGTCCTCCTACATGACAGTAACAATACTTGCAAAAGTCCAGACTAAGTACAACCAGAAGTAAATGCCTTTGGCTACCATGCAGATACAGAAATCAGGTGTCCCAATAAACATACCCTAAAACCACGTGTTAGAAAAAAAAACACCCATCCAATAGAAAAGAAAAAAATGGACAAATGAAATGAATAGCCCAAACAGAGCATTCATAACAAACTTCCAGTACACATTAGAGTTGACAGGTCCTCTCTAGCAATCAGGTAAACACCCATGATATTACTATTCCCCAGTAATCTGACTTCAAGAAAAGATTTCTCCTAAAAGAATAATGAACACATCCATGTATGGGCCTATATAGAAGTCTGGACATTGGAGGAGAGGGTAGAGGAACACAAACTGTAAACTATGGAAGGGTGTGTCGTGGGGAAGGAAACAGTGATGTTCTAGCTCATCTGAGAGTGTGTGGCTGCAGGAATGGGTCCTGGTGTGGGATTCCTGTGAAAATGATTTATTGGGAAGTGCCTCTGGGAAAACCATATAAGAAAGTAAGAGAATCAGAGAAGGGAGAGTGGTCCACAGAATTCACAGTGGGCAACTGAGATGCACTTAGTCAGATTGCATGTTGTTCCCTAAAGGTCCTTGCACATGTCAGTCCTCCATTGCAAGCTGCCTGAGAGATTGTAGAGCATGTTTCAGCAGCTGGACCATAGGGATCTTCAGGGGAAGCAGGTCCCAGCTGACAGGACTAAGCACACCAAAGACATGGAAATAAATGGTGGAAATATGTGTTTGCACCAGTGTTCAATAGTGTATTGTGCACTAATGGAAGTCTGAACCAGGAGATCATTGCCTGTCACTTGGACTGTGAAAACTAAGTGTTGGGGCAAGCACATTTGAATTATTGTTTGTATAAGACCTTCAACTTGGGAGTGGGCGTAAGTGGGGGAGTCTTCTTTATTTCTACAAGCCTGTACCAATTTATCAACTTATGTCCTTGCTATATTTACAAAGGTGTAACATATTTATATATGGCTGCATAGGGTGCTAGACAAGGAAGCAATAATGACACAGTGAACAGAGACACTAGGTTGCTTTGCTCTTTGTGCTACCTTTTTACTTTTGCAGACCTATGCATGCATGGCATTCATAAATTAAGGAATATAAAATACAGAAAAAATTAATTGGGCCTTACCAAAAATTAACTTCACAAGCTCTCGTTCTTATATTGGAAAGGCTTGAAGTAAAATGGTCCCCCGAGTTAACAGAGTTTTCCTTTTAAGCTGTGACCTGGAAAATGCTCATGGGATGAATTTCTCTATTTTTAAGCTAAAAACCAACAAGTATGCACACTGATCCTGGGCAATGTAGGAATAACACAGCAAGAGATGGAAACGTGTATGTTAAGCCATTGCAAAGATTACATGTAAAATGCAAACATCTCCATTTCTTATAAAACTGGAAGCCATCAATAGTGGTAGGATGAGTAGATGGATTAAAATGTGCCAAAGATAATTATGTACTACACAGGCATTAAATAATGGTTTTGAAAATTTTATTGAATTAAAATAGACGCAAGATATAATGTCAGGTTTCAAAATGAAATGTGTAGTCCTATATAAATACGTGGCTTTTATTGCACAAAGTTTAATACAGCATGTATATATTCCTGTGTATACATACACTAACATGTTCAGAAAATTCATTGATCTGGCAGAATGGATAAGTGGATATTATTAGTTGTTGAGGTTAGGTTATAGGCCTATGGTTTATTTCAACATACTTTTCTTTTTATTTTCTGCATTCTTTTACTAACTAACAATATTATCCTTTAGCATTTTTAGGAGGTAACCCCATATAATGACAAAGCAATATACCCTGGGGGACACTGGCTCTTTTTTTCTTAAAAAGTGTCACAGATTAATATTGGAAAACAATACTTAACTTTTCTCCTATTGAGCTGACTGAAATGAATTTCCTAAAAAGTATCTGTTGTTTCGTCACTATATTTTAGCAAAAATCACATGAAAAGGTGACAGAATGTCTAGGATTTGAGTGGACATTGTCAGGGTTTCTAAGTTGTTTCCACGAATATATTTGATGGGAGACCCAAAGCTGCAGACCCTTTGGGGGTGATAAGGCTAGTTAAAGATCAAAGATCTGTATTTGCATTCTCCAGGCTATGTCCCGTCACAATTATCTTAAAGACTCAGCAGCTAAAGTGAAAACAAGCTTTCACTGTCACTGATGACATCTATAGACATCAAAATAAGAAAGAATTATTTTATGAAAAAATAGACATCTCAGATACTGGAGTTATAATTTCAGGAGAGCACACATTATTTGTAGCAAGATTATCTCCTCTTCTCTACCACTGGAAATGGAGAGAGTAAAGTAAAAATAAAGAGTCTAAGGTGGTGATACAGTCTTTGCTTTGCCCATCATTATGGCTTGAACTTAGCTGAGCCTCTAAAGGCAGTTCTGATGGACAAACTAATGATATGCAAGAATTTGGTACCCAGGTGGTGGGACAGGCAAGCTGATCTCCTCTCCATTTCTGACACTGCCTATCCTTCAGAGGCTATTCTTAGCATCCCAGGAATCCCCTATACAGTGCAGGCAGGAAGAGTGAAAGACAGAGGAGAGGAAGGCCCTTGTAGATTTCCTTGGAAACAACGAGGTAGAGAAGGGACACAGATTTCTAAAAGATTACAAATTATTAAAAAGCCCTTCTTCAGCCTTTGGTTTTGTTAAAAAAAAAAAAGTCCCTTGATTTATTTCCTCTTAATGACTTGCTTTGCAGACATTTTTGTTGACCTTTGGAATTTATTTATTTATTCATTCATTCATTTATGTATTCAGTCATTCATTTATTTATGCTGACTCGGTATTCCAGAGATCTTACGGAAAGAGCTGCAAGGAAAAGTCAGTTCAAAGGTGAGCTCTAGGTAAGTGACACAGTTAGACTGAGTTCTTTTTATTTCGGCTTGAAGCACATCTGACAGGCTTTCTTCCCCAGTTTCTCCTGCATAAACTCCAGTGCACAACTAAGGAAACACTTCTCTTTGCCAATCAACCATGGTAAATTCTTCAAACCTGGCATACTACAATACTGAGAATGCACACACTGCAAACACAAAGGCCATTAAGAAAGTAAAACATTGTACTTTGTTTCATCACTAACAAACACACTCCTATCAAAATGATAAACCCCACACATAGTCACTTGGTAAGCACATTATCCATAATGATGTCTGAAAAGTAATCTAGATCTAGAAGTACTTTAAAGTTTATGGAAAGCATCTTTTGCTAGCTTTCTTTTTACCCCCCCCACCCATGTAAAATAAAAACAAGTTACTTAACATTGCCACAGATAAATGACCTTTCTGTCTATACTGTAAAATGTGGCTTTACTGAAGGATAATGAATGATTAGCTTAAAGCCAACATGGTAAGGTTTAAATTAAAATTAAACATTGCATTTATAAGAGATCAGGACTGAAAACTATACCTGTCTTTTGTCAAATAATGCAGTTCTGTATTTCTTCTTATGATACAGAAATAAGCACATTCTCCATCAGTAAAAATGGAAATCAAATGTTTTCTTGAGGAAAACTTGAGTGACAAAGCTTTAAATTATCTTCCAATACATCAAACTTGATCTATTGTGATGGAAAAGTGCAGTGCCGTGAATTACCCATTATGTTGGAAAATCCAGAAGTTGTTTTAATTGGTTTTGAATGAAGGCATTATTCTGCATTTCTAATCATGTTTCCAGCCCTAAGGCTAATATTAAAAATGAATTACAATTCCTGAGCAAAGGAACTGACTCAGAATCATGGTTGGGATTAACACTGTGTTCCAGATAATCTGCAAATGAGAGGACCCAAAAGTTGAGTGTATTTATAAGGAGGTAAAATGCTCATTAGACACACTCCATGTGAATAATGAACCATCTGATAGCGAACATGTGTGTGTGAAGCGTTTTGCATTCATCTGAACAAGGAGTTTTTCTCCCAAGATCATCAACATAAGTATTCAATAGTCACTCAATTTTACTGTTTCCAGAAATGAGACATATGCAGATTTATCATCTGTTTTTTCCCTGGAATTACACACACCTCTAAGCTGCTGTTACAATTTTAAGATATAAAATTTAAATCTCTGCTTTACCAATGGGTGGCATGTGGTGATTGTCAACGACACATACACTGAGAGTTGAAAGTAAAGCCTGATCTCCTGGTCACAATAAATTAAGCTAATGCTACAAGACAGAAGCTTGTCATTTGTGCTATGAAGTGGTTTCTACAAAAACTTCAAATATTAATGAGGAAATACAAACTGACCTATTCACTGACAATTAAGCAACTCTGACTGGAGTACCAGGAATCATTTGCATAATGGAAATGCCCTTCCCCCAGTTATTCAAATTATAGTTTGAAAGGGAAAGAACACTCAAGAAGAGGTTTTTATTGGTAGGAACGTTTTAATGAGGTGATGGGTATCTTAATAAGTGTTCTTGGGTGAAGACACCTGGATTATTAAGCAGCAATTCTGCTGTGTCCTATATTAATTCACGGCAAGATTTTATCATGTCTGTTTAATTTATTAGCGACTTGAAGGACTTGGTATCACTTGCATGGTTTAAAGTAAACCAATTTAAACAAAAGATGAAATAAATGGTACGGTTTGAAGATTGGAGTTTTTCAGGTATTTTTCTTTTAGCTTAACAATAATTCAGCAGGAGTACAAATCAGAAAAATCTTCATGAAATTAACTTCAAAGCAGATTTCAAATGAGTCCTAGAGGGTTTATTGTGGGGAAGGGGGCCACCAAACAAAAGGAATTTTAAACATATCCATTGTACTAAACTATATTTTATGTACAGGGATATTAAATGGGTGAGACAAAACATTTCTGTTTACCTCTAGGTAAACATGAAAGCCAGTCCTCCTTGAAATAATAAGACATTTTTATTGCTGATAACTAAGAAATTTTGAATGCTTTAAACATATCTTGCTCCAGAATGACTGAATGTAGTAATGTCTGTATATATATTCAGGATAAAATTTTGAGCACAGTGCTAATTTTCTACCTCAAAATAAAAAATAAACATTTCATTTAACACCACATGATTTGTTTTCTTTAGATAAGTGTAAGTTTTATAGATTATTTTTTGTCCAAGTTTCTTCCCTTCCTCAGACCCAAACTTCATTCTTTATGGGGTTAAACTAAGTGTTCTCCTAAGTGATTTAGATTTCTGAAATGGCTATGTTTCTCCAGTGATACTTTTCTAAAAAATACCATTTTTACTAGTTCTTCTTCGCATGAACTAGAGACTGTCCAAAAATATCCCTTGTCATTTTACTGTTACAAGAAGGGTAGAATGTTATTGTGAATAATAGAATCAATTTAGTATAAGTGCAAAAAGAATTTTATATGATATGAATTAAATCAGCTCAACCAAGTAACTCTTTCTGTAAGTGACTCCCTGAATACATAAAGGCAGGAGCCGGAAAAAGCAACATAAAACCAGCATTTGGAGACTCTGAAGAGATCTGTCTATATAAAATAAAGGGCAATTGACATCCAGCTATCCACAAGCTTGTCCTATGTGCTTTCCGTATGAAACAGTATTCATCACTGATGTGATGATATTATTTCTTTGATCCAATGGAGTGTTCTCATGCTAACACAGAAAGTGAAAGCAGTATCCACAATGTATTGTGACAGGAAGCATTCTGCAGCTAGCCTCAAAAAAGCCTAAAATTTGATTATTTCTCCTGGTCAAAGATTATACAAAAGTAAAGAACTGTTAACTGAGTCTGTCCTGGATAATAGTTTTTACACACAATGGGGTCTAGTGGCAGAAGCTCATAGCAGCCATCAAAGCTCCTTCAGGACCATAGGTCATGTCCCTCCTGGTACACAAGCCAAGATCAGTGTCCATAAAAGTGAGGATAAGAACATGATATATGAATGCCTTGAGAGTCTTTTTTTTTCTTTTTCATCAGAGCTAAGAAGATGAGAGTAACTTTCAGCATTAAGACATAATTCTTTCCCTTTATCCAACAACAGTAATTTTAATCAAGGCTAACACACAAAGACAGGGAAGTCAAATTCTTTCAGTTGAAAACTTAACAGTTATAACATTAAGACTTGAGGGTCTCTCATCAAATTAGGGCTGTTTAGAAATATGCTATTTCTAGATTGGTGGAGAGTTTGGAGACAGGTTTTATAATACCTTATATTTCAATGTCTAAACTTCTACAAAACAAAAAAATTCAGTCTATCTGTCAATAATTAATTAGCTCACAAATAAGGCAACCTACTGACTAAAAGAACATACTATTAAGTACCAGAAAAAAATAAAAATTATGGGAGACTGTTTAAAATACATATCTGCTCCCAAACAAAACAAAACAAAAACAAAAATCACAGTACTTGCTTTTCTTCAAGAGTCTCATGATCAGAGAAATTTTATCTGAATGAATTCCAAAATTGTTTCAAACCATCTAATTAAATTTTGGAGGCAAATATTTGTCACTAGTAGACTAGTAAATCAAAAATAGCAATTTCTACCGGACAATTGGAGATTTCACTATTTGTTTTATTCTTCAAATTAAGCTCTGTATTAGCTACTGGGATAAGATTGTATGAGAAAGCATTGCTTTAGAGTTTTCAGAAACGTTCACTTCTCTGTATTGCTTGGTTCCTCACTAAAACTTCAAATCAGAACAATTTTGATATTCTCCAAAAGCAATACTCTATTGAGATCCAAACATCTATTATTTTCTTCACACAGAATATTTCACCGATTACAGTCTTGTCAAGTTTTTCTTTCAGCAACAAACACACAGGAAAATGTCAAAATTATAGAAGGGTATTGCATTGCAAGGGTCTAGCCACAGATTTCTCTTAAAAACAACCTCAATTTTAAATTCTAATGTGTGGTTTATAACATAAAGCTTCTGGCAAATAATATGACTGAGAGAGCAAATAAAATTAGAATTTCTGAGCATTAATTATGTGAGAGGGAGAATCCTAACAAAAAATATAATATATATATATATACATATATATATATATTTGGCAAAATAGTTTCTCTGGTAACCTGCCTAATTTATATATCATCTTCACCCAAATGGTGTATCCTCCTTGTTACCATGTTCTGAATGGATTAATCCAAACCAGCTGCACCTTCTAGAGACCAGGTCTTGTTAAAATGTAACTAAAATGTCCTAACTGTGAAATCATGCATGTGCATCTGCAGACTCTAACACCAGTGTGATAGCCTGTTTTACTAAAACTTTTCTCTGTCCCATTGTGAGGGTAGTGAGGAGGCATCACTCTCCTCACTACCATCCCACACTTTCTTAATTTAAGCCTACACTGTAAGTGACAATAGTGCTCCATCTTCTACCCCCTTCCCTGATCTTTCTTTTCTTCTTCCAAGTCAGTTAAGAATTTTGTCCCCATTGTAAATAGGCTTTGTATACACCTCACCCTTAAACTCCACACTCACAACTGGACTTCCCACCCTTATGTTTCACCCTTGTTTTACCCTGCCAAAGTCTGTCTGTCATCTACCCCAAGTACCTTACAACTTCTTGTATTGCTTCTATTCCTTCCTGCTTCCTCCCCCTGAAAGTGATGACTTCCCAATCCTATGTCAGTATTCTAGCTTTCAAAACTTACATCAAGATGCTCACCCCCTATTTGCATATGTACAATGAATGGTCTTGCACTTCCAACTCTCTGCCTCTACCACTCATCTTTTATAATTCTGCCCACAGACTACGCAACTACAATGGATATTCTCCATGTGTAGGTGTGTTCTGACCTTGCTCTCACACAGCTATTCCTTCTCTGTAAGTAGAATCCTTATTTGTTCAATACTCATGCTACAAACATAGAGGTCATGCTTGCTTTCTACCCAGTACATCCAATATATCATCAAGAACTGTGGATTTTATCTTTAAAATGTCTTCCACGGGACTGGTGAGGTAACTCAGTGGGTAAAGATACTTTCTAACAAGGCTGATTGCCCAGGTTTGATCACTGAACTACATGGTGGAAGAAGAGAAGTAACTCCTAAAAGCTATTCTCTGACTCCAGATGAGCACCGTGGTATGCATGCACACATATACATACATATATATGCACACATAAACAAAGCAAATATGATATAATAAAATAAATATAATGAAATACTAGACTTAAAAAAAGCAGGCAGTGGTAGCACATGCTTTTAATCCCAGCACTCAGGAGGCAGAGGCAGGTGGATCTCTGTGAGTTTAAGGCCAGACTGGTCTACAAAGCACAGTCTGGCTGTTACACAGAGAAACTCTGTCTCAGAAAAATAAATAATATATATATATATATATATATATATATATCAAGGTTGATAACCCTTTCCCCTTTCAACCTCATCATCTCTCCTCTAGAAATCCATGAGTCCTTTAACCTTATATTATTATCCATTCTCCATGCAATATGCATTTTTAATGTAAGTTATGGAAAACTCCAAACACACACACCACACCCAGGGGGTGGGGGGTCTTCAATATGGTGCATATACTGAAGTGTACATATTAGCAAAATGATGACATTATGAACATTCAGTACCTCATTAAGCACTTTCAACATTGTCAGACCTGTCTTCTCTATAACCTCACATCCTTCATTTCCATTTTACTTTGAAATGAAGTAGCAAACTAAAGAGTTATTTTATTTGCAAAGCTTTGATGATATGGATTCCTAAAATAAAAAGCTGATTCCACTTTTTTAACAGATCAACAATGCTACATTCAAAACATCAGCTCCTTAATGTAATATAAATCTGTGTTCATATTTCCTTTTCTAATTTTCTTATTTGCTTCTAATAAATAAATCAATGTACATTAAGACCTACACATGTATGGTAGATATCCAGCTCTGAGGCCTATCTTTTATTTTCAATTTTGTTGAACCTTTCAACTTCGTTGGACTTTCAACTTTATTGAAAAACCATATACTTTGTCTTGTAGATCTTGGGAAAAAAACAGCTTTATGTTAGTTATGCCCCACTGTACCATATCAACAAAGCTCTTGTTACAGCAATTTCATACACATTGATTATAGAAGGTAGAAGTTTGATAGATGTCCTATTGAAGTTGGGTTCATAGAACTATAATTTAGACTTAAAGGAAGGTGATTAGCTTTTTAAAATATTGATAGAGTATTAGCCAAAAATCTTTCAGGAATTCTTCTGTGCTGAAAGTACATTTTAAAATTTTCATCTCATGGGCAAGAGGTCATCATGACCCTATAGACATCTTATTGCCCTTTTTGAACCCCTCTCAATGTTTGCAAATGAATCAATGATTAATTAGATAATTTGATTCTGGCACTCTTAGCCACTGACATTGTTCCCTTCCTCTCCTTTTTCTTTTACTTATGGGCTGAGGACTTCCTAAACCACATACTTCCAACCAAGGTGATCTACCACAAACCCAAAAGCAATACCAAGATTGTGGCTGACAGCAGGTAGAATCATCGAGAATGATAAATGGAGATATTTTTACTTTCACAGACTAATTAACTTTACTGTTTTTTCTCATTTGCAAATAAGTAGTATATAAACTCCTTAATTTTGTATCTATTATCTCATTTGAATCTATTTTTATATTTTAGTTAAAATAATGATCACCATTCATTCGTTATTACCAGCATGTGGTACATATAAAATTTTTGGAGTGTGTTTCTGTGGGACTCATGGAACAGTGGCCAGTAGAATACTTCATTGACATATTCCTGGAACCCATTCTTACTTGATATACAGATGAATAATATGAATTATTTGCCTTTAGTTAAATCTCTTGTAAAGTATAGGGTTAACAAAATGACTTATTTGCACTCTGCAATTGGCTAGACAAGTGTCTCCCAAACACACAATAGGTGAAGAACTGTTTCCTCAGACCCTGTTGGAAAGTTCCAGAATGACTATGACTTCCTTCTCCTCTTATCTTTTGATTCTAGCTATGAGACAAGAGCTCCCTTAGGACTGTACTTCTATGATGTGCCAGCACATCTCTAGAGGCATTAGGGTGACTAATCAAGGAATGAAGCATCCTGAGTGATGAGTAAAAACAAACTTCTTGTGTTTTTGAGTGGACTGTCTCATGTGCATGTTGCCATAACAGAAAGCCAGTACAGACCCCCAGCTAAGAAGTACAGGAGAATACTTATAAAATTCTTAGAATGTTTATGCAACATGCATCGCTGGTTCTTGTTGTTACCTGTACATATGCATACTAAAGGAGTTTATTTATCTTTGCTTCTCAGTGCTAAGTTTTCATTTTTTCTAATCATGGGCATACTAGGATCTAGTGTCTCATGCTTGCTTTTGGATAAACTAAAAGTGAAGCTGATTTTTCTAGGAAAGAAGCAGCCTGAATATGGGAGCTAGAGATTGGCACAAATGATATATGAATAAAGACTAAAAATGTATAGCTTGACAATTCAGATTGAGTGACAAATAATTTACAAGTAACTGACATATATATTTTTTCAAAAGGATGGAGGCAGCTAGCTCATCCACATATCAAAGAAAGCTCAAATCACAATCAAAGTCATTTTCTTGGAATATGTTTCCCTCCCAACTTAGAGGGTCACATCTATTCTATGATAAAAACCAACTTCAGGAATATTGTCATTTCATTCAAGTACACTGTCTTCCTTTGTCTCATATACTCATTCCTACATCACAATTTAACATCCAAAAGCAGGCCAAACAGAATAACATACATGAACCCAGAATGTGGAATATGAGGTTTGTCACAATGCCTTCTAAACATTACAACCCATACTTTTGGTCAATGATAGTGAAGTTTATCTGTTTAAGGCCCAAACAATAGTTTATTGTGTTAACTCATAGACATCCCTGATGAACTAGTAAAGTAAAAGTTGGATGAACATGATTGTAACTTAATCATACTTTATTTGTCGATAAAGACTATTCAGTTCAACACAACTGTCAAGTATAATGAAATATTCTTTTGATTATTTTCAACTTTTTTCTAAAAAAATTCTTGATTGATAATTATATAAAATAGGTAACAGATCAGTTTCTGCCTGCAGAGTAGCCTTTTATGATAAACTAAAACATAAAGTGTGGTGTTTACTCTAACAGTAAACTAATTGCATTAACTATGCTTCTAACTTCTAAGATATGATTCTCTTTGAAACTACAAAGTAGGAAAAAGAATGGAATGCTCAAAAGCCAATCTAAAGCCTATTCTTCTGAGCATATCATCTTCAGCTCAAAGGGAAGTTATTTCCTTTTAGTGAAATAGTGGGTACAATTATAATATTCCAGTATATATCATGCAATCAAGGAAATTGAGTTACTACTAAGAAGGACTCTTTTTTTTTGGTTTTACGAGACAGGGTTTCTCTGTATTGTTTTGGAGGCCATCGGTCCAGCCTGGCCTCGAACTCACAGAGATTCACCTGCCTCCTGAGTGCTGGGATTAAAGGCATGCACCATCATCGCCCGGCCAGGAGGACTGTTTTACCTGTGCTTGGGACTCTTTTCTACCTGCTGGGTTGCCACATCCAGCCATGATATGAGGGTTTGTGCCCAGTCTTACTGCATCATGTTAGGCCATGTTAGGTAGATATCCCTGGGAGGACAGTTTTTTTTTTGGTGGGGAGGACACTGATCTGGGGGATATTGGAAGTAGGAGAGGGTCACGAAGAAGCAGAGAGAGGGAAACTTTACTCAGAATGTAATGTATGAAATAAAAACAAAAGTTAAAAAAGAAAGAAAAGTGAAACCATTGACAAACACAGATACATACACACAGACACACACAGACACACACACACATTTTCCATGTCCTCAAAGGAAAAGAACATCATACTAATTCACTAAACATAAGTTTATCTAACACATACTGTCCCTGTGCAAGACAAAGGAAATGAACCACTGACAGCTGAAGGAGAAACATCTGTCTTTTTTTGTGGATTCAAAAGTAAGTGTCTGAAACAGTTAAATAAGTTATTTTTTTTAAAGCAGCATTATTTTGGTAAGCCCCAGAAGAAATGCAAGCAGCTTCACTGCAGGATCAATAGGACCACTGGTTTCAAGATTCAAAGTTCGTCAAAGGCATTGTTACAAATTGACAGTCTATAAGTACTTGACTGGATACGAGACACAGTGAAAGACACGCAGACCTTAGAGTGGAGAGTCTCATCTCAAATAGTCCCACGCTAGCCAGACAAGCACAGTGGCTCAAGAAGGCGAGCCAGCTCATCCACAAGTCAATTGTGAATTACTTTCTCTAAATTGGCTCCACAGCTGTGGTTTCCAATGCCTGGAGTACCCTCTAAATGTGTGTGTGTGTGTGTGTGTGTGTGTGTGTGTGTCTGTGTCTGTGTCTGTGTGTGTGTGTGTGTGTGTGTGTGTGTGTGTGTGTGTGTGTGTGTGTGTGTGTGTACGGGGGGAATAAGGGCCTGCTTTCCCCACACACCTTTTGGCTATCTGCCATACCAAATTATGGAGACATGCAGATCTAAAAGGACCACTTCTGGAACTCTATCAGAAAAATGTCATGTCAAGAGTTTGGCATAGGAGCTGCTGACAGGCACTCAGACACATCTTATTCCAGGCATGACCTACACAGGAGGTTTATGAAACAACTCAGTCCTGAGATAGGCTAAAGTTCTCAATACCCTCTCCTGCAACAGAAGGAATCAGAATAATGATGCCCTGATTTTATTTATTTTCAAAAGGAAACAGGGATCTTGTTTTTAAGAAAACAGAGGAAACTGAGGAGTAGCCTACAGTACTAGCCCCTTCCTTAAGATCTTAAGGAAATCCACAATCTAGCAATAGGAACAAGTTACAAAAACTGTACTTCAGTATCTCTCCAACAGCAGATAGTCTCCTTTTATCTAATCAACTGAATGTAACTGCAGAGTTAGATGTGGAAGCCAATGATAAAGGCAGATGGAAGCTGATATTTCAGGGTGCAGCAGCAACCCAAGCTCCTAGTGACATGCTACGTACATGCGATATATGTCTCTCCCTCTCTCTCTCTCTCTCTCTCTCTCTCTCTCTCTCTCTCACACACACACACATACACACACACATGTGGACATGAAGAGGAGACAGGCAAGTAAACAGAGGGCAGAGATGGCTTCTTTGACACGCAAGTGTAACACAGAAACAGAGCCACAGGAAAAATGCAGAGGACACACCATCATCACAGAGAATGCTAAGGATGCTTCCATTCTTAGAAGCTTGCTCCTTGGGTTTGGATCATTGGACAATTCCTTCACTCATGGTTTACACAGATATCCTTCAGAAATCTGTCAATCTTTTTTTAAGCAGGTTAAACGTTATGCTATCATCATTGGCATAAGCTTACGGCCCTGTACCTGTACTCACAACTTCCCTGACTTGTGGCAAGTTCTCCAGCTTGGCATTTACAACCATGGCTAAATCCTAAGGAGGGTTTAATAAAAAGATTAATTTACTCCTCCTTTCTCCTCTCTCTCTCTCTCTCTCTCTCTCTCTCTCTCTCTCTCTCTCTCTCTCTCTCTCTCTCTCTCTCTCTCTCTCTCTCTCTGGTTTCCTCCATGAGTCATGGTTGGCCATCTACAAGAACAAAATATCTAACTGAATAAATGTGTCTTCCAACTGCAGCATCTGTCTCCCTGGCAGGCTCTGCTGACAGTTGGGGCCTGGCTCAGGAGCTGTTCCTTCAAGAAGCTCTGTGGGGCTGAGCTATTAGAGGGCTCTCTCTTCCCAGGTGCTGTTTCCTACTGGTTCCTCCCAATTGGAAAGAGGGATTTGTATATATTTATCCTTCTGAGAATCTGCTATTGTGTAAATAGCTCCAGTTGAGGCCCCCGTGGGAAGCCACACAGGACAAGGGAGCTCTTGCATTTCTCTTCTTGCAGAGCCTCCATCAAATAGCTTAGCAATTCCCAAGGGTCTGCTTCTGGGTATTATTATGTAAGCAGTTTCTCCTTCAGAAAGAGAAAGAGATGTATGGAGACACTGAAATAAAAATGCCCACAGCTCTCTAACGGAATTTCAAAATAGCAACTTTCTTAAATACCAAGGAAAATACCTGGTTCTTCTCCAAATCCCAAGATATCCTGTGGTAGACAGTGAACGAGATGTTGGAGTGGGGGAGGGGAAGGAGGCAAAGGGGACTATGAATGGCATTGGAGGAGACATAAACTACACCACGTCATGCAGTAAGCTACAGCTGAGGAAGTTCTTTGACTTTGGAAATTCAGTGAAAAATATTTAGATAAAGACATTCTGCATTTTGTTTGGAGAGTGTTGTAGGTGGGGGCATGATTGCAGAGCCAAGGTATTCTAGGCATGGCACATCTGTCTTGTTCTAACTGGGTGCCTAAAATACTTCTGTCAGGCTCTCCCTCTACTTCAAAATTTCTTCTCAAAATTTTTCTTTTTCCTTTTCAAACAATGGCTCTAGCCTTAAAACCCCTGGAGGTTCTGGATTCTTACAAAAATTAGAGCCTGTCTTTCCTCTGCTGCTGTCAAGTTTCCTCATAGCACACAAGAGAGTAGGGAGCAGTCATGGAGGCCAGCTGTCTGTGGCTTGAGGTGTTTTTGAGTTCCCTGGAATCACGTGGCCCACCTTCTGACTTGAAGATAAAAAGTGTTTGGGATCAATTAACAATAACGTTCTCGTAGAAAGAAAAAGTCGTTGAAACTTAAGACTTAAGCATCTAAGAGAATCCAGTAGCTCCTTGCATTTAACATTTTCTAAGAATAAACACAGAGGAAAAGATTAGACCTTCAAAGATCTCACTTAGTAAGTCAGACAACCACAAAAAACTACACAGTGAAAGGATTAATCTCAAACAAAACTGGGAAAAGAGGATTTTTCATGAAACTGCTCCTCTGGCTAGATCGATTTTGTTTACAATAAGGAGTAGAATTTGAACTCATCACATATTCCTTTTTAGGTTTTCCTTGTGAATTAAGGTTGTTAAAGTAACGCTGCAATTATCTTTTTTCTCTGGCATGATCTATTTATACTATGAAATTCCCTTTTATATTTTTTAAGTTATATTAATTCAATATTCTCCTTAATGGCAAAAAAGTGGAATATGAAACAAATATTTATCTCACCATTTCTTCTCAAGAATTCTCTGATGTCACTTTAATATTACATATATTACATAATATACATGATACCACATATTGTTTTAAAGACTTAAAGTTTTTTTAGTTTTAAAGGTCATATTTAGAATGAATCCAACTATGAATATGAATGAGTTGGAGGCTACGCCTAAAGCTGGTGCCTTTTCAAGTAAAAAAAAGACTTACTAATAGTTCCATTTGTTTTCCATTAAAACTCTCCTCATTGTACTTACAACAGTCCGCATGGCAGTATCTGAGCCTGCTTGGACAAAGCATTTGCTTTGTGTGTATCAGATGCAAAATTTACTTAAATTCCACATAATTACAAGTGCATCTGCTAGGCTTTGTCACTGGTCTATACGAACATTTCCACAGTGTATACAAAGAGCAATTACCCAACAACTAAAGAAAAAGAAACAGTGATTTCTGCAAATTATAGCCAGCTCCTTTATCAAGGAATAAGTTTGTGCTAAAAGAATACAACCCCAAAACACTTAAAAAAATAAAAAAAGCTTTCACTCACACCACATACATTATCTACAAGAGAACAAAAAAGGAGCCTTTTCAGCCGTTAAATTACTAGGTATGAAACAAGGATAACTGCAATCTCGAATAAAATCATCTCACAAAGCATTAAAGTTCCCCTGAAAAGGGGTGGATGGGGTCACAAAATATCTCAACAACACAAACGTTCTATTTAAATCATTTTTACGCAGTGGTAAATGGTCTCATTCTCTGTTCGCAACAAAGTGTTACAAAAATAGTCACTTACCCTATTCCTCATTAATTTTGAGTTCTCTAATTTGAAATATAAGATCACAGACTCAAGAACATCAAAACAGAGAATATCTGAAAATAAAATTTGAAAGTATTGGCTTTATACATTAAGTTCTCGATTCAAGGTCTGACTATGGAGCTCCAATGGACCACTTGGTCAACAGCTCTTTCTCTCTTTCCTTCTCCCACCTTTTTTCCCCTTTGCTTTCCATTAACTTCATGCACAATCCCATTTCAACTGTCACACTCTACACATCCAGCCTTCTGTCAAAACCCAATCCAATTTTCAGACTTTTACACCTCATGCCAGCTAAACAACATCAACGGCACTCCTGTGCAAGGGCCTCATAGAGTAGATCTCTTCTTTTCTTTAAAGATACTTGCAAATCTCTCCACACTGGTCAAAATAGTAGCATAGGGATAATTTCAGAGAGAGAGAGACAGAGAGAGAGAGAGAGAGAGAGAGAGAGAGAGAGAGAGAGAGAGAGAGCTATGTAACAGGAACAAATTTTTGTGACTTTTCACTTATATGGAATCCATCAGTTTTGTGGTCACTTATTTCCTTTTCCACCTTCATTTAAATATATTCATTATCATTCTGTAAAATGTATTATGTTACTGGTCAAAGCTATTCGTCAGTAAAAAGCCATCTCCATATTCCCCAAACTGGAAAATCATCATTATCATTAATATTTCATAGAACTGCATTAAATGAGACAATATTCAATATTTAACTATCTAATCCTACAGTAATTTATATTAGAAAATACCAACCATGTGAGAATTCAGTCAGTCAGATTATTTTATTGGATGAACCTTTGTCATTATTAATAACACTTCAGTGTCTCATATTTTTTTCAGCACAGAGTGTAACATCCAAGGACTGAAAGTGATTTTGTTTCTAATTAATTCTCAAAATCCTTGGGAGACAGTGATGGAAGGATAAATATATTAATTCAGAATTGAAGAATTAAAGGCTGAGCCTTCAGATGCAAAAGTTCTGTCTGTGATATGGATTACTTGTGTGGGTCCTGTACCTCACTGGGTTTACTAATAATTTAGTAAGAGGCAGAATGCTTAAACCTCAGACAATCTAACCATACAAGTAAATGAAATGCATTTGTATGTTACAATTGTTCTTATTTCAAACTGACAAGTCGATATATAGTTTTATGATAGTTCATGCAGAAATAATGTTGCTGATTGATTTCCTGAACATTGTTAGGCTACCCAGCTGATTCCTCTGTCCTCTATACAAATTCCTTCTACCTTCTGTCTAGATCCTTTTGAACTTTGATATTCACAACTGGACAAAGATTGGTCCATTGTAGGCAATTTATACTTAACTTTGGGACAAGAAGAGTTCAAATGGATAACATAAATAGGATTCTTGGTGATGAGAAATGAATTGTCTAAGTTACATACTGTAGTTTGCTGTGTGTTTATAAAAATCAAAAGCATTGTGCTTAATACTTTTATAACCAGTAATAGCCTCTGACTTGTTTTAGGGGAAAAAAGAAAGATCTCTATCTATGTTGCTATTGACTTTTCAATTGCATACTCTGAGGTACTTGCTATATTTCACCTAAGATCCTATAGTTCAATATAAAGAATAACAAAAGATATTGAAGGGTTTTTGTTTACATGTTTTATTGACTCCCCTCTTTCAGTTTGAAGAAATTCTGCTTATCTCCTATAGACTACCTGCTGTAGTCTCACAGTACAGAACACAAAGCGTCAGCCTCAATAGCTTAGAGTTTTGGTAAGAGGGGTGAGAGCAATACAGAAATACAGGCCAATATCAATCAGATGGGGTATATCAGCCTACAACTTAGAATAGGAAACCAGAAAGCCTCACAATCAAGGGCAGAGTGATTTTCCATTTGCAAATGATTGGTGCAAGCAGACACATTTCTAGTAATGACAGCAATGGAGGTGCAAGGGCAGTAACTAGTGCCAGAGACACAAAGGCCTCCAGCTGAGCAACGAACCCAGTGACAGAAGCAGAGAGTTTGCCTTCCCATCTTTCTCAAAGTTCCTGAGATGTTCAACAGCCTTATCACTTTTCACTAAACCAAGATTACTCTCTTTTACCTCACAATGAGAACACGACCTGATTCTGAATACAAAACATTTCATCTTGCTTCAGTTAATTATATAACAAAGTAGGGAAATAAAGATGGGTTGTAATATTGTGAACAGAAAAAAATCTCTTATCAAAAAGACTTGCATCCAGAAGGACCCCCGCAGTCACTTATAGCCTACCTCTTAAGTCCTTAGACATTCTCATAATCAGCCAAGAAGGAATGAGCTGAGTGGCAAAGTTTAAAGAAAGAATGTATCACCAATGTCTCTACATATGTTTTTTTCACCTATTACTTCTCCAATTCAAACAGACAAGGAACAGACAATGGCAAAGCAATTCAGATGTTTTGGCTACTATTTGCTTGAGATGAAATATGATCATCTTGAAAGTCATAATCAAAATGAGCATTAATCAAGAAGCTGACAAGAGATATTGAAAGTCAGAACAGACTGCGCAAAGTCCAGGAAGCTATTACCTGAGGCTTTGGAAAGGGTCAGTGCCTCCGTGCATTCTTCCTTTACTTTACTTTCCAAGCTATTCACCTAATGCTCTTCAAAAACATTACCCTTCCCGCAAATGACTGATAAGAGATAAATTTTCAAGCATGAGCATGTGAAAGTAAACCCCAGAACTTGCATATTAACCCTGCAATTTCATGTTCTGTGACGAAAGGGATCTTTAGAGACAAGTTTTCACCCCCCGGGAAGTGAGGAATAAGTTAGCATTTTCTCCTCTTTCCAGTTTCTGGGATTTTTTAAAACTACCTTCTTGATCTCTCTTTTTTTAAAAAAATGAAATTATGTATCACTTATAAACTATGTGATTGAATAGCTTGGCCAATGAGGTGACTTAGCCACTTTTTCACTGATTCAAGGCACACAGGCAATAGGCACAGACCCTGCAAAGCTCCGGAGCTGAGATGTCTTCTTCCTATTCAGAAACCCAGAAGTTAAGAAGGACCTGACCTCTGACACCAGAACATACAGTCTAACACTCATCTCTCTGGCTTCACCCTTTAGGTAAGTATGTCTCTTACTAGATAGGCGAATGTTTTCAAATGAAAAAAAGGAAAGGAAAGAAAGCCGACCCACTAGCTTCCTGACCTTGCCTAAAGCTATGTTTTTCATAGAATAAATACATTTGAAGTTTGCAAGGAAATTCTTCAAGGTGTGCTATACACATGTGTTAAGATAATTAGGTAAATAAATAAAATGGAAGGAAAGGGGTGTGCATAGTGGCAAAAACTTCTGAATATCCCCAGTTAAGATCTTATTTTAAACATATATTCATAAAAGGTATTTTTACCTAGACACTATAAGCTTCTAGTGAACAAGCCAGTAATCCTCATACACATGCCCTAAACTGTGTATGATTCTGTGTACACCCCATGGGGGCTTAATAAACACTTATGAATTGACTGACAAGAGAAAAACCAAGAAATGACAACCTTCAGGGTAGCCATAACACAATTTTAACTTGAAAATTGCCCAGAAATAGACTTCACAATCTATGGGAACATACACAAATCATATAAAAAAGAAGTGGTGCCCCTCATATACCTAGACTGGCCTTAGGGAATAGCTTAGTGAAAAATCGCTGCTATGTGAAGGAGAGTTCAGCCTCTGTATCTATTTACTGTTTGGCTTCTGCAGCGAATCCAGCTACAAGCAATGTTTATTCTGAAATAAAAGGCATTGTAATATCATGTTTAACATTAAGATTAGAAGAAATACAAAGTTGTGCTCAATCTTTAACGTTTTTCTGTAAGTCCACGAGCATCACCCACCCTTCCTTTCAATTCTCAAGATCCATGCTGCCACATTAATGTCTCTAGATAAAAAAAAAGTAAAGAAACATCGTAATCTCTGATGGTGAAATAGCTCTTTAGTGGAAGCTTTCCCAAACAAATGGAAATTAGTAGTGAATCACAGATTTAACCAGCATTTTCACAAAACGACGCATTCATAGCGCTGTGTTCCTGAAAACACACCTCATTCCCGAGTCCTACAAGAAAGCTTTCAAATGTCTCAAGTTTGGAAGGGCTGCTTTCTTCCCTGAAGTTCATATTCACTTTCCTACCCTGGGTGGTCAGACTGGGTCAGACATAAAGAATTGCCAGTTCTTTTGAGTGACGAGTGATCTCAATGACACTTCTCCTATCAATTTGGTTTTGCCACATTTCTGTGAGTCAGTGGCCAGTTAAGTCACTCACTACTTTGAAGAGCAATTTCTACCTTAGTAGATTTCCAAAAATATGATGCAAGTGGGTTGGTGGGATAAGAGAGAAACTACACCCAAGATACATTCTGTTAGACTAATAGGGTAAAACAAGAGATATAATCAGGATTAGTCGCAGAGGGATTTTAAAGTGAAAATTCAAAGAGGAATAATAAAAGCCTGCCTACATACACATCTAAACCATCAGAGGTCAAATACAACAACCTCTTTTAAGTATAGCAATGCTGTCTTAGCATTGGCTTATTTGAGCTGTTCACAAGCTCAGTAAAACTCGGCACACACTGTCTTATTCCCTGTCTTCTAGTACGATCTTATTCCTTCTGGCTATCCCATACTGGAACTGAAGACCAAATGCAGTGCCTTGTACTTGCTAGACTAATGCTATACCATTGAGCTTACATTATTGTTTTTACCTATTCAGCCCCATATATTACTAATACTCTTCCCTTTCTCCCCCAACTCACAGCTCTCCCTTGGATGGACACTGTCACCTGCTTGATGAGAAAAATCAATCTGTTTTCCAATCTACACTTTGAACATCTAAATCTCTGTGTTTCCAAGAGCATAAAGCATGTTAGACTTTTTAAGGGTACTGATTGTGTAGGAAAGTATAGCTTCCAGATTTCCTGTGTCAGCCCAGACACACCTTCATTTTCCAATGATATCCTTCAGATTTTGGATTCACACCATAGCCTAGGAGAAAGGACAAGTTGACTTGGCCTTCTCCTCTTTATTTTCTTGGCTGCCTCATGTAGCTTTGAGATTGATGATTGATCGTTTTTCCACACTCACCCACAGCCTTTTCTGTAGCCACATGCAAATTTGCCAATGGGTAATTAAGCAGCAGACACATCCAATAAATATAATAAATAAATTTGATTTTCCCCCTCTTAGTAATTGGTTTCATCTGACTGAGTCTGATGGTGTGTAGGAATATATAAACAGGATTATGAAAGAGAAAAATTAGTTGCTGGGTCATAGGAATTGTACAGCCTTAAGTACTGTGAAATGTCTCTGTAATGTCTATGTTATTCATAGGGTTAAAATAAAGAAAAGCAGGTTATTCTTTCTCAAGATGTTTCAGTGAAGTTAAAAATAAAACGGAGTCAAGACTATCACTGTAAGAAAAGGTTAACCAGCTACAGAACTTACTTTCCTTTCTTAAGTACCCTCTTCCCTCTAACTCACGCTGTTCTTTCCCTGGACCACCACTAAACTGGGACCACAGTCCCAGACCTTGACTGAGGTCTCCAACTTCTCACATCAGACAGGGTTACATGAATAGAAATGACTTGGTTATACTAGAAGAAAGAGAGTGCAAAGATATTTGTGTAAAATTACTGCCTGAGCAAGTGCTAAAATGAAATGAAATTAAATCACTTTTCCAAAACTCCCTACACACAAAGAAAAAAACATTATCTTTCATTGTAAAGAGAGCACCCACTTCTATTTCCATTTGATTTCTGGGATATCATTTTGACATCAGATTGCTCTTGCCTCCAGAGGTACAGTACCTTGTCTCTGGAATCACGATATTGATTATTGAAGGAATAAGCTAAGGTAAAGCCTAAAAATGTACTCTAGTATAGTTTTCATTTTTCTGTATTTCTTCTACATAATCTCTACTGAAATACAAAGTATATATTCAAATGTCCTCATACTCTCAATGCTTTATAAAGGATCATGGTTAATATTACAAATGAGCTGCAAAGAATCTGTAGTAATAATTATGGTTTTAAAAGTACAAATATATAGATTACTACAGGCTTAGATACAGTCAGCTTCTATAATCTGTTTTGTTCTTAGATATAATTTAAAAACCTAATTTAAATTTTTTCAACATTTGCAATGAAATTTTTATGTAGTTTAAAAAAATGATACAGTGCTTACATTTTTCAAAATAGTTATTTTACACAACTAGATTTTCTTAACCTCTGCCCAAATAATGCCTATTTCAGTATACCTTCCCTATATATACTCCTATTCCTCTCCTTGAGGCAGAAGAAATATCAAAGCATTGATTATCAATTAAACCCTACACGATAACAAAAACAGCATTTAAACATAAGCTTCTACCAAGAAACCTGTCCTCTGTAAAGATTCAGAATAGAGACATCACCCTCAGTATCAACTTTACCTTCTAATAAGTAAAGACTGCGGAACCTAAATAAATTAATACATTTATGATTTACACCTTTGAACCATATTCCCAAACATATTATTTGACAGGGTACAAAACTCTATTTTCTATAATCTTACAGTACGCACAAAAGACATTTCTACTAAATATATATAATGCAAAATGTCTAATCTTATAGAAAAACAAGCCAAAGCTTACAAAGCACAAAATAGCACACTCATTAAACCAATAACATGTACTTTCTTAAAGCTGAGTTATAAACTTTTGCAAATCTACCTTGTGTTATACTTCAATGAAAAGAACAAGCAAACAGAAAAACTTCATATTTGTGTCTCAGAATATGTAACAGAGCTACCTCAGAGAAGACAGAGTAGCCGGAGGCACAGTCCACAAATCAGGAGATCTGTAGACAGGATCCCCTTCCCAACTGCAGGCCAGTCTTGAGAACTGGGCACCTCAAAGGAACCAGCTCTCTTCCCAAACACACAACACTGTACTTCTTTCTGACAGACTAGGCTGTTTAGCACTTGCCATGCATGCACACTCTAGCAGGGGCTACACACTGTAAGCAATATGAGGGATGCTGTCAACTGGTTCATTTAAGTCACATTGCTAAGTGGAGGGGGGGGATTCTTTACTGAGGGAAATAGATTTTACTTCAACATTCCACTGGCATTTTTTGCTTGTATGTCTCTTTATTAAAGTTGCAGAGTTAAAACACCTGCACTCTTTTCACTCACAGCACAGCCAGCTAGCACATAACCACTGTCTCCATCCTGAGAATTCCTTTTGCCTCTAAACACTGCAATTCTATGCCAAGGGCAGGTGGACCAATGAAAGACTTTTAGAAAAAAATCTAAGGAAACTTAGTTCATTTGTGAACTCTTCTCAGTATTCCTCATGTTTTGGTATGCAGTAACTGATTTTTGAAGGTTGTACTATTTCAAGTTCAGAATCACACTGTAGTATACACAATATATTAGACTGTGCAGGGACACATGAATTTTAAGGAAAGACCTATATGCTTCTACAGCTGATGGAGCCATTTGAAAAAATTAGCAGCACAACCCTTAGTTCATCTAAAATAATTACATTAAGGGTTTCGTCTTTCTTACCTGTGAAAAGAGACCAAGAGAGCAAAAATAACTGTGTTGCCAGTTGCACATATTACTAAACAATGTGACTAGTTATTATATAAATCAATCTAGAAACCAGAAATACAAAGAATAATTTAGAAAAGCTGCTACTTACTCCCAGCAGATGAAATTATATAAAATTACTGTTATATTAAAAAAATTAAGTGCAACATTCCCTACTTACAAAACTTATCCACTTAATCAAATACCACTACCCATCTTTTCACTAAAAATATCTTTTAAAACTGCAATTATTTAGGTGCTATCTGATGGCTGGAAGTCTGCTCCACCTCTTCTGAGTGTGGATGGAGAGTGTGAACACACCAGGGTTACAAAGAGTCAGTAGCAGATCAAAGAATAGAACTGTTGCTTCATGCAAAGTAAAGAGGAAAAAATGCTTTGTCCACTGCCAAGTGTGAGATAAGCAGGTGGCTAGTAAGTTTATCCTCTCCAAATCTTACTATCAGTTTAACTTTCAGCCCTCAGATGAGGAGGAATTTTCTTTCTTTAAAAAGCCCTTGGAAATGACCTTGATCATATTTCACCAGAAATCACTTCTCAAATATCAGTCTGCACAAAAGGGAAAACTACGAAGGAGCTGGGTGATACAGGTCCTCAAGAAACGCACACAGGTAGCTCAAAGTTCCTCTCATTCACACAAGGAAAGGGAATGGCAATTTCTTTTAAGAAGCATTCAGTAGGCCTAGCATAATCAACACTTTGGACATGCAGAGAAACGTCCATTCCTATAAAAATGAAAACAGGAACTCCAACAATAGAATCAGACATGATTGTCAAGGTCTGTGAATCCACGGTCTCAGACACCTGTTTTTCTACACAGCCCTTTTGCTAAAAAGAAGTTACTTTCTCCAGGAAGTACAAGGCTTTTGCAAACACTGAAATGCCACAGGAATACCAATTGAGAGTAAACTCTCTAATTTACCAACAAGCCGGTCAGGATGATGATACTATTTTGATACATTAACCTGAAATCATCATCAGGCTCATGAGTTAAAGGCTCTTAGTGAAGATTTAATAAAAAACTTAACGATAATAAGAAACCCATCAACCACACCAACAAGCCGCAGACATGCCACCACAGAGAACCACATTAGTGTAATGCAAGTCTAATTCATTGAATAGTTGTATAGCTTGCCATGGAGCTGAAAACATAGAATATTTTAACACAAAATATCAAAGCTTTTTAGAAGTTGCCAGGAAACTAGAAGTCCACAGAGGGGTGGGGTGGAGAAAAACAAAACAAAAAACAACCTTAGCAGGAAAAGAAATGTGTTCCTTAGATAAAGTCCTGGTCTTCCTCTGTAGTGAAGATGCTAAAAGAAAGCTAATTGTGAGGTTTGTATAGAAAGGTATGTTTTGGATATGAACCAATTAGATGTTTTGCCCAGCGGGTCCATCAAAAGAGTTCTCAGTGTGTTCAGCTCTTAGTGTCCATGCTTGTGGGTGTTGTGGACTACTGCTGTTGCTGCCCAGCATGGGGTACACTGCCCTGCAATTGGTCACAGAAGGAGAATACTAAGATGTTTGGATGCCTTACGTTTAGAGGATTGGGGGTTACTATGTGAATGCATTTCTGTTTCTTTATGATTCAGACAAGCAAATCCTTCAGTCAAAAACTGTTCTAAATGAATGGAAGTGGGGTGTTTTTCTCCTCCAATTTAATCAAAATGGTAAACTCAAGGGTCCATGAAAATATTTTAAAATGGCAATATCGCCGTCTCAAGAGAGTCCTGAATAAACAGTGCTCTCGTTCCAAATAAGATGCCTCATTTTTTATTACTCAGATACAAAGGCAGAAACAAGGTTTAGATCTCAGGAATTTTAAGAATGGTTTTGTCAACCCTAGGGGAAACAGAGCAGGTGAATCTGCATGATGGTTTAAGGTAGATTTGCTCTAACATAAAGCAAAGCCTGATTATTTGGGTTGATTTCCAGTTGGTTTTACTCTTGAGTCCTGAATATACTGCACTGCCTTCTGCAGTTCTCCCAACATCAGCTAAGTTTCCATTAAAGTTTAACAGTGTTCCTGCAAGCAGTACTCCCCACACTTAGGCATCCTGATGCTCTTGGGTTGAGCACCACACAGCAGAGGCAGTCTTCTTTACAGAATACTATTCTTGCTGTGCAAAAACACATGCTTCTCGGGACACTGATAACCTGAGTCTCCTCATCTGAGTTCAGAGCCCGTGCATTTGGACGTGACAATGCATGAGCACAGCCCCCCCACACACACCTCTACCTTACAGCTCCCACATGCCACCCATTCATTTCTGAATGGCTTAGCAGAAAATTCCCAACCCCAAACCCATTTCCTTCTAAAACACTGATTTGCCTTTATTTATTGACCCTTCCATCTTCCTTGTGAACTGGAACTGAAAACTTAGGGAGGAACAAAAAAGACAAATGAAATGCTGTAAATACCCAGAACCCTCTAAAGAACTCAAATTATTTGATGACATTAAAGAACTATTATGGGTGATATCAAAAATAATGTTTAAAATGGATCCTGGCAGCAAGGGTGATGGAGTGAATTCTGTTTTTAAGAAAGAGTAAGGGTCCAATTTGCATGCATTATCCTGGCTATTTTAAATAATTTCATTCCCTGTGTGTAGCAGAAACTACTCTCCCTCTCCCCAACTGACAAGACGCTACTTCAAGTAAGAGCTGAGAGAGGGCTGCTCTGAGGTTAGCAAGCTCTGTATGTCTCACAATTTTGAATAAAACAATACCAGCAACCTCCCTGCTTCTTCAAAATCCTAAATTTATTATTAAGTAAATTTAGCCATAGCTCAATCAGTGGAATGGAAGATACACTGAGCCACTTATCTGTTTATTATCTTTGCAAGCCACATGAAAAGCCGTGTCTATTATTGCTTCCTGCAAATATGCAGCAGTGTAATGCAAAACAGCATTTTTAAAGAAATTCTCTTTCGGAATGTAAAGGATTCTTCCAGCAATTTTGAATATTTTAGCCAGAGTGTACCATACAGTAGGTCTGGAATCACTGGCATCGGTCATGCTGTTAAAACTGAGTCAAAACGCATTGTAATCCTGGAGAGCGATAACCTTAAACATCAATACAATGTTAAAATGAATCCTAAAAGAATCCCTACAATTGCGATGAACATTAGAGAGAAAGCGGCAAGTCCTTCTGCAGGGAAATAACAGCCGGCTCTACCAATCTTCCCCTCCCCGCCCCCAAACTCATGCAACTAATGATGACCTCCCGAAGTGCCGAATTTAAATGTTCCAGCATTCATCTGAGGATGAAGGGAGAAAAAAATACATAGAAAACCATGAAACAAGTTGCAAACTGCACAAACGCAAGGCGAGGGAGAGAAAACTGCAGCGATTCAGGAGCGATTGCAGAATGAAGAGCAACAGAAAGGAAACGGGGAAGAAAGAAAAAAGAGGGGGGAAAAAGCCTTAAGCATTAAAGAGTAAGAAGTGAAAAACATTTACCAGCAGCTCGGTCAGTAGCTTCGCTCCCTGACACCATCTACATAGAGAGAGAACTTAGCCTAGAGTCTTCGGTCCCAGCTCGCTTTGGAGCAAAATTCCTTCACTTCGAGGGGGCAACACACACCCTCCAGAAAGAGAGAGAGGGAAAGAAGGGGAAAAAAATAATCCCAAAGACCTAGCCAGGCTTTCTCCCTCCTCCCTCTTACCCGCCCCCCAGACTCCCCAAACGGTGCTCGCTGCTTCTGCACAGTTCAGGCTTTGCTGCGGAGGCGCCGCTGCCGCTGTTGCCGCGGCTGCCGCTGCTGCTGCTGCTGCTGCTGGAACTGCTACTTCAGAAACGATTAGGAGGAGGACGCCCAAGCACGACCTGAGCCTGCGAGCCACCCAGGACCAATGTGCAACCTGCTCTGGAATCAAACCCATAACACACGCAACGCACACCCAGTGGCTCCTGCACGCGCACACACGCGCCCGCCCGCGCGCCGCACAGACACACACGCGCGCACACGCATATGCACACGCGCGAGCGCGCGCACACACACATGCAAACACACGCGCACACACGCGCACACAGAGGCGCGGAGCTCTGCTCACCGCCTGCCCGCCCGCCCTCCCGCGTTGTCCCTCTGTGGGAAGTGAGAGCCAATCCCCTGCCCCGAGCGCGCGCACAGGCCCGGGTAGCCCCAGCTGGGTTGGTGCCTCTAAGGCTACAGGGTAGCCAGCTCCGGGAGGGGCTCTCGGCTGGGAAAAAGGGGCGCTAGGGGCACGTGTACCCCTTTGTCTGCAGAGACCCCCCCTTCCAGCCGGGCGTTTCCAAGAGCAGAAACTGAGCGCGCCAAGCCCGAGCCGCGTAGAGTTCAGTTCAGCTCCGGGCTTGTCCCGAGCAGGCCCGGTTCCCTAGCTTCACGCACCGAGAACTCTGCTCTGCTAAACCCGATGCACCATGGCTGCACCCGGGGTTCTGAGAACTAGAGAGAATCGCCAGCCTATGCATCCTGCCGGCGACCTGAGCCTGCCCCGGCTAGCGAGCATGCCCAGTGCTCAGCTGGACCCAGACCATTCCTTCCAGGGTTAGGAATGCAGAGCGCAGCAGAGAGGGCAGAGCCTAGGGGAGGCAGCCTTCCCAGCTGCAGACCTACCTCCCCTGGATTGCCAGGTGGTGGCCCTAAACCTGTCCGGAAGGGCGCTGAAATAGGGAAACTAGGCTTCCAAGCCTCAGAAAACAGTTTCTTTTCTGTTTTTCAAAATGAGAATTCCAAAAGAAACGGCTGATTCAGTTTTGGAATAATTGGGATGTAAACAACAAACAACAACAACCCATTAGGGCTTGGCAGTTGTACTAGTAGCAACAGCTAAATGTATATTGCCTGGTTGCCATGTGCCGGTTCATGCTGCATGCTACCCATGTATTATTTGATTTTATTCTATCCAGATACTGTACAGTTAACTCAAATAGAAATGGGGCCCCAGTATACCATATTAAATGCCAGTCAATTACAACCGATGCTTCCTAAATTTAAACTCAGTGTCCGACTCAGCCCTGGAGACAGAATGCAGAGTGTTTAGGAGCTCTGGGCATTTCCACCAAGGGGAAGGTCTGGTGGAAGACTGATAATAGATAGCATCCTCTGGCCCCTAGCTGCACATAGCTGGCCTTCAACAACCCACAGATCTTGCAAAAGTACATGCCTGATTTTTGCCAATGTTTGCATAGCAATGATATGAATGTTACTTATGCCTTGGCTGGGTACTGTGAGTCTTCTTCACATTGTAGGCAAGAAGAGACCAAAACCCAGAGGGGGTGTTACTTCCTTTAGACAACAGGAACGAAGGTGTGGTTTGCCAGAATCTATGGTCCTTGCTATTTTGGCTGAAACATGTTTCCTCCTTAATTGGGCATCCCAGATAAAGCCTCGAGACGAAGACATGGTATTTTAATTTCTTTCAGCAAACGTGGTGATTTTCTACCAGCATTTGCTCCCCTTCAAGGCTCTGTCTTAGAGGTGACAGAAGATGATGGACACCCTGCCTGTATTCTTTGAGTTCACGTTCTAGCAAGAAGGTGATCATATGCTTGTGATGCTAATGAGGAACATATGCAGGGAGCATGCTTGTTAGGAGTCTTGTTGCTGCCCTGTATTCATCTGGAAAATGTGTATCTATTCTCCATGCTCTGCAGAGACCTGTGTTCTCTCTTGCTTGGGCAAATCTCCCTAATTATAAGTTTTCTAGGTATCATGTATGTTTTCTTTTAAACATTCCCTATAAGTGCAAATTTCCACTCATGATGTGATATATCTTTAAAGTCCTCAAACAACAGACTCTCCAGACTGTGAGCTTTGTGTGGGAAGGAATGAAGCAACTTTTATTCTCCATTTATGCTCCAGAAAATGGAGACAGGTGACCCCAACCCCCCCCCACACACACACGACACTACTCTCAGAACAGAAATCATTTCTGAGGTATGAACATTTTTATTACCATCTAACAGATGAGTAAGGGAGGTAGAGCAGGTTGCCCAAATCGAGGTAAGTGACAGAGAAGGGATCTCACTCAGATCAGCCTGGTGCTAAAGTCTACAGGGCTTAACCCAGACCACCCTGCTCCTATTACTCAGTAGCTAATCAAATTACATGAAAGGGCCTCATGAGAAGGAAGTAAAAAAATCCAGAATGGTATTATAGAAAAATACAGAGACAAACAATCTGATATAGTAAACATTAATAAGGCATGCATTAAGGTAATTGTAATTTACTTTTGTGTTCCATCAAACACCGAGAACTTCCATGTTAACTTATCTATAATTCTACATAGATTCTAATACTCCCATTTGGTAGATGAAGAAACCAAATGGTCCTATGAAGGCCCAGGTACTAAATTGGAAACTTGAAAGATACATGACAGACACTACCTCATCCCTAGAGCATCTCCTCCCTTCCTCCCTCCCTCCCTCCCTCCCTCCCTCCCTCCCCCCCCTCCCCCCGTCCCCTGCAAACTGATTTGCCACACATCTTGTGAGTAGGTGGAGAGGTGGAATTTCAACTAAAATTTATCTAACTTCAGAGTTTCTGAGTTGACTGGGTCTGCTGAATATAAAAGGTGTTCCCTGCTTGACACTACTGTGGCTCCCAGGGCCTGTAGACTCGTGGGTATTCATCAACAGGAAGATCACACCTAAAGCTTTAAAGCACCAGGGACTTAAGTTGTTTCACAGGGGCCACAGCTATCTCAGACTGCAGAGTTAGGTTTCAAATGCAGACTGCTTGTTTCTTAGATCACATTTGTAGTTCCCATTGTCCTGAGTGGCAGAGGCAATGGCCATCATGTCCAGATTCTTCTGGCTGGAGAACAAGAATTTCCTCCCTCTGCAAGAAAGGGCTTCAGGGGAACCAGGCAATCCTTGTGCTCCAGCCCTCCCAGTTGCTATCACTCCAGGTTCCATCTTTGTTTTGCTCTGTCCTTCTGTCTTCGCACATAAGAAAACAAAGTCTCACTGCTTGGCTGGTCACTTGCACTAACAGCAGTGGCCACAAACCACAGGAAAGGAAAAGGTGCATTTTGTATATTTTTGTTTGCAGCACAAAATTTAACACCCTCAGTGACAGGGGAAGGTTTTATTACAAATGGGCTTTTGTTAAATACTTTTGCACTTTTGGAGTGTTACTGCATAAAGGGATTGGAGCATTGGCCTCCACAGAGGTTACAAACCGATGCAAATCATTCTTTCTTTTGTTAAAATTGACTTTTGACTTAGTGGAGCCCATTCTATATGGACACAGGGTTGTGGGGGATGAAGAAGTGCCTTGGTCCTGCCTCAAAGAGATGATGGGACAGAGTTAGTAGACTTCCTAAGAGAGGCCTTACCCTTTCCAAAGACTAGGTGACTGGGGGGGGGGGCGGGCAAGTGGCAGGAATGAGAGGAGAGTGTGGAAGCAGAACCGGGCTTGGAATATAAAAATAAAATAATAAAAAGAAGGGTTGGGTGGTAGGGATAATAAATGAATAAATCCTAATGAGAGCTGCACAAATTGGAATTCAAGTGTGTGCTGACTTATAAGCAGAGGACAGATGCACTACAGGAGTAAAAAATAAAGTAAATCAATCTTAAGAATAAGAATAAAGGTCTCCATCCTTTGTAGTCTTCCACATCTCTAGTACCCATCTCTGAGTTTTATCCTGTAGGTACCTAAACCACACCCACAAGTTGTAACCACTTTATTTATATATTTGGAGCTACAGATGTGTGGAGCTGACTATACATACATATCAGTCCTTAACCTGGGATTCTTGTTTAGCATCTACCTAGCTGTTTGCTGAAGTACTTACTATGAATAAAGTGAGTCCAAAGGATAGAGTAAGCACAAACCCCTCTTTCCTTCTTTCTCAGAATAAACATATTCACAACAGAATGCTTCAATGGACAGTAAGGGCCCTGGGATTCCTGACAACTCCCTTCCTGTGTATATGTTAGGTTGATTTTTGTCATGGGGCAGCAGAAGATTTATTCGTGCTGAGAATAATTCATTAAGAAAACCATGAAGGGCAACCTGCAAGGAAATATTTCTGAACACTTGAAGTGCTTCTCAATATTGCATTCTGGCACAGAGATGTAGATTTCCAAGCCTTTCTTGAAGAGTCATTTGTAACGGTTAATATTGTCAAATTGACGGCATCTAGAATCACCTAAAAGCATCTGAGTGACTGTGACAGGTTACCTAGTCTGTATTGTTCCTGGCAATGTTTGTGAGGGGCCTTCTCCATTAGGTTGAGGTAGGAAGATGCATCTTAAATGTGGGTGGCACCATTTCATGTGCTTGTAGAGTGAACAAAAAGGAGAAAGGGACCTGAGCAGCAATAGTTATCACTCTGCATCCTGCTTGCTGATGCAATGTGACCAAGCCTCCTCAAGGTCCCTTTAACCTGATGTCCCTACCATGATAAACTGTATCCTTAAACTGTGAGCCCAAGTGAACCCTTCCTTCCTTCCTAACTTCCTTCCTTCCTTCCTTCCTTCCTTCCTTCCTTCCTTCCTTCCTTCCTTCATTAAGCTGCTTTGGTCTTCTGTTTTTCTGAGGCATGAAGAAAATTAACTAATTCATGTTATCATATATGCTAAAGCTCAGTGTGTTAATAAAGATCACCATAGTTACCCCTCATGTACTATGAGGTAAGATATAAATTGTCTACAATTTATCAGTGAGGAATCAGAGCATTCGAAAGAGTGTTGGAAAGAGCAAACCATGAAAGCCAAGTCATAAGAAATCAAGCTGGGATGCAGGTCCAGGCCTGTGAAATCTGCCTAATAGACACTGCATTCTGTCTCCTAGGACCTCTGATATCACATAACACTGGTCATCAGACCTAGGAAGAGTGGAGTGGAGTAATAATACAGAGATCTCCAATCAGTGTGAACAGCATTTTACTAGGTAATATCATTCTTCTCCAAAAATGCCTGAACTCTGTTTAGTAGCCTGTGTAAAGAAAACTCTGTTAGGTAGATTCAGCAAATAGACAATCAATGTGCCTAGATCCTGCTGAATGGGAGTAATACACGGGAAGCAAGATGTCATTAGAGCAAGAGTTTCTGGGTTGTCACGGATGAGCGTTTTTTGTTTTTGTGTTGAAACGCATTGCAGTGTAGTTATCAACCTGATTTTGTTTCCAGGCCATTCAATCACCCATAGACATGCTGAACCATTTCCTAGATCTTACATATTCCACATGTTCCCAGGAAGATTTTCACTTCTATAACAATGGGAGACAAAGTTGTTCTAATCAACTGAATGGTTTTAAATGACTGTCATGTTCCATGTTTGTTCCTATTACCTTAGACATCTCTTTAAAGAGTTGAGATTTGGTAAGTACTATGCTTTCCTTCTTTGAAAAGAGTGAGGGAAAATTCTTGGGAAATTGGTCCCAAACAGCTATATCAGTCTGATGCTGTGGCATTCACTCATGTGCCAGCATTTGCATTTTTAAAATTTCATATCATGCACTTCAATCCAGCTCATCTCCCAAATGCTGGGAGTGGGTGACAATTCTCCTACTCTAGTGTCCAGTGAGAAACAGGGCTACTATCCAAAAGACAGTGAAGGGCAAGGTTGGCTCAGATGGCCCTTGGATTTCAACATGCATGGTTCCTATGACCCCCTATGTCAACACAGGCATGGGTATCAGCCTAGACCCTTGGCCCATGGCCCATGGCAGCAGACTGAGCTTGGCCCGGTGTGGCTGCCCAGGGCATTTGAATTGGCCTGACCCCCTGGTAGGTAGGTCCTTGGACACCAGCATGGTCACAGGTGGCAGCTGTGTACAGATCAGTATTGCCTTCAATGGTATCAGGAACCATGGACATCAACACAGACCTTGGTTGCTGTAGGACCATGGACACAGACATGGCACTAGGCAGCAGCCTTGGTGCAGACAATTCCATGGCCCCAGTGACAGCACGGTTCTCAGACACAGACATGGACCTTGGACATCCATGTAACCTTTGGTGGCATTATGGGTTGTGAACATAACAGATCCTGACTGTGAAAGGACCATGAACCCAGAAATGGTCCCAGGCAGCCTCCCAGGCTCAGATGTCACCATGACCACTAAGCACAGATCATGAAGACCAGCATGGCCCCACTCCCAGGGCAGTGTGGCTCTCAGACACCACATTTTTGTACAGAGTGCCTTATAAAGAGAGAAAAAGCTGATGAGTGTTGCCATGAAGTTTAAGGTAGAGACAGTGCACAGTATCCTTAATGATAACCATAGTTTTCCAAGAAACAATACTGGTACAAATGAACAAAACCAAAAAACTAAACTGATGTCTCAGAAGACTATAGAGACATAAAATACCTGAATTACAATTCTAAAAACCCATAAATTTACTCAGAACCTATTATTTTAATTTTATGTAGCATTCTAACAGGTTGCAAGCCCAAGGGGAATTAGAAAACAAATGGTAAACCCTTATTATTAGAAAATTAATAGCAGTAAGAAAATGAGACTAAGGAAACCAAATTTAAATATTCTATAAGGCAGTCCAAAGTTTTAATTCATGAGCAGAAACCCTCCAACACACCACATTTCTGGGATTAGACTATTGCAGAATATCCCATGATATTAATGATGTTGACTTTCAGTCTGAGTTTTGATAGTTATAACATGTGACAAAAATAAAGACTGAATTCTCAAGCTTGTTACTCATACTGTTTATGAGATGGTCAAAGTCACATGTATGTTTCCTCTCATAACAGTTACTGTGTGGTCCAGTGAGCTGTACAGGTCCTGTTTGTATGGGCTGGTGTTTCAGAAAATGTTTAAAGACCATTATTAGTGAGATGATTGACATTGTATTGACTAATGATGAAGATGTATAATACTACAAAAGCCATGCATTCCAAAAACACAGAGCCTAGTCACATTCTCTTAACCATACCCTGCTTCCTTCTCTCTCCATCTAGACCCTAGTTAAAGTCACTGACTCGTACACACTGCAATTTCCTTCGACTTCTCATTCTTATTTTGTCACCAACTAGTATTTATCTTCCTCATCCATACAGGCTAATTTCTCTTTCAAGGTACCATTGATGAACCATTTAGTCCACAAAGCCTTCTGCTGTACTTCCACCCGGAAAGCCTTTTCCTGCTTTCTCCAGATCCTCCTGTATAACTTGTTCTCCATATCTTCCTTACATTAATATTACTTGTGCTCTTACCTTCTCTTCACTGATGGAAAAGAGACCTCTTGATTGCAATAATTCCACCTGGATCATCTTTGAATCCATCACTATGATTCACAGAAAGCCTTACAGTGAATAAAGTGTGTGCTGTAAGAACCTATAAATACATGCTCATCATTTGCTGAACTAATGAACGTAAGATTATTGTCACTACTCCCCTGATGTGTCACTCAGAGATTAAGTTGTGTTTTGTAGGTTAAAAAATAGGACTAATGTTTTGGAGGCTCTATGAGTAGCTAGGCTTTAAGGAGATGACATAAAACAACATTTTGAGTTACTCTCACAGGACAATAGATGGGGCAGTCAGTGATACTGACACTTGAAGAACAGGAAAGTGTTGTCATGAATTTGTTATGGGGTCAATAAAAATCCAGATAAACAAAGTGCATTCAATAATCTTAAATAATATTTGAATGCATTTACTAACAACGGGGACAATCCTAAAGGATTATTTGTGTTTTTTGGTGCATATGTGCTTACATGTGTGCATGCTTGCTAGGGTGCACAAAGTGTGAGGGGTGTGTAGAGTTTCTACAAGAGTCGAAACATCTCCAAAAAAAGAAACTCACGATTCCCTTCAGAGAAAGAGAAAACATCGCTGAATAAATAATACCTTTCAAGAGGCTTTAATACATTGTAAAGAGCATTTTTACTGATTGGTAGAAATTCTTTTTGATTAATTAATTAGTTAATGTTTTCAAAGCACTTTCAAGATGAAAAACATTTCACAAGAGCTCCATAATTTTTATTTTTCCCATGTACATCAGTTTTCCACATTACTGGGTTTGTTTTTCTCTTGGGTTGCTCACCAAGCCACGTACCCTCACAGAGGCATGGTGTGCAATATGCCAAGGGAATAGGAATGGAGTTGGGCTGACTGTGAGCAGGGAATAAGAAAAACAACAACACCATCAACAACAAAACTCTTCAAATGAATTTAAAGTTATGTTTGAAATATGATCACCTAAGCAAGTGGAGAGAGCTATCATGCTGGAATTTAATCATAGTATTTCCCAGTCCAATTCTTCTGCATGAAGCCTTGATTGATAGCTGTATGTTTAAGAAATGGTGATAACCAACTTTTACTAATTGCTTAGTATAGTCTTGGCCGTGTTCTAGGACTCTGCATGTATTATTCAATACTTTTCTTTCAAGCCATCATTTGAGATACTATTATTATAAACATTCACTAATGGAGGAAAAAAAAGACCAGAGAAGAGAATTCACTCACATCTGCCATAGGTAGCTTTTAATTGGCACACTCTATCACTTAACTATGATCTAGGGAGGAAGGAAAAAGTTAATGAATGGCAAAGAGGGGAAAGAATGAAGGGTAGGAGGAGGAAGGAAGGGTCTAAGGAAAGAAGAATGAAGGGCAAATAAAGAAAATAGATAAGAGGGAGATGAAGAAAAGACATCCATTTTTAGTGTTAGCAGTTCTGACCATGCCCTCCTTCTACAACGTGTGAAGTTTCCCTGTTATGGTAAGTCTTCATTATAACCTTGATGCGATTAAAAACCACCCAGTGACATGCTTCTCTCATAGTCTGTAAAAGCTTTCTAGATATGTTTAACTGAATCAGAACACCTTCCCTGAATGTGGCAGAACAAGTTCTGAACTGAATAAAAAGCAAAAAGCAAGCCTACTACCATCCTTCGTCTCTTTCTGTTTCCCAGATGCGGATACAATGGGACCAGCTACTTTACAATCCCATTGCCACTGTGCCAAGGCAACCATGATGGACTGTACCTCAAACTGTGAATCCAATTAAGTTTGCTTTTGAGAGGGACTTGATAACACCAATGAGAAAAGTAACACAGACACTAATAGATGATGAACAGAAAATAAATGTGACTATCCTTTCATGTTGGCAAAACTAATCTCCATGGCAAAGATAAGTTAGTTCATTTCCCAAAGAGGGCTTTATTCAATGAATGTCACCTTCCATTTTGCCCAGGATCCTCATTACCAACACATGACATGACATCTTGGTGACAACAAGGTCCTGGATGCTGGGCCTTTGATTTTCTTTAGGCTAAAGCTATAACATCTAATATTTCTACCGGGCTTTCTAATAGACTTTAGATGGAACCATTTAGGCCTTCAAACCTCAATCAACTTGGTTATAAAATGGGACAAAACAACCCCAAATTTCCCTCAAAATTTTATCTGTCAGTCATCTTAATCCTGTCAGAATGGCTGAAATAAAAAACACCAAGGACAGTTTATGCTGGAGAGGATAAGGAGAGAGGGGAACACTTCTCCACTGCTGGTCAGAGTGCCAACTTGTACAGCCCCTTTGGAATTCAATATGGAGACTCCTCTGGAAAATGGGAATCAGTCTACCACAAGACCCAGCATTTCCACTCTTAGGCATATCACCAAAAGATGTACATTCATACAACGACATCTGTTCCACTATATTCATAGCAGAATTATTTGTAATAACCAGAACCTGGAAGCAACCTAGATGCCCCTTGACTGAAGAGTGGATAGAGAAAATGTGTTACATTTACACAATGGAGTACTATTCAATGGGAAAAAAATGGAATCTTGAAATTTGCAGGCAAATGGACAGCTCTAGAAAAAACCATCCTGAGTGAGGTAACCCAGACACAAAAAGACAAACATGGTATATAATCACTCATATATGGATTTTAGACATGGATCAGGGTAGTGCCAACCTACAATCCCACTGTCAGAGAGTCTGGGAAACAGAACGGTTATCCTATAACTGATGGAAGCAGAGGCAGACACCCACAGCTAATCACTGAACTTAACTCCTGGAATCCAGCAACAGAGAGGGGGGACTGATGGGCAAAGGGATCAAGACTGGGCTTGTTTAACCCACAGAAACAGCTGACCTGAACAAGGGAGACCTTTTGAACCCCAGACTGATGGCTTGTAGGCCAGCATGGGACTGATCAGATCCCCTGAATGTGGGTGTCATTGAGGAGGCCTAGGCAATCTATGGGGCCTTGGGTTGTAGTTCAGTATTATCCCTGGCATACAGATGGACTTTGGGTGCCCATCCCTCAGTGAGAGCAGTTCTCTCATCCTGTACTCTTGGGGGAAGGCCTAGGCCTTGCCCTAAATGAAATGACAGACTCTGGAGATCCTCCACAGAGGGCATTATCTTCCCTGGGGAATAGAGTGGGGATTGGGTGGGAGGCTGGGAGGATGGGGGTAGGGGACAAGGGAAGGGAGAGGGAGTTAGGGTTGACATATGAAGCAAGTTTGTTTCTAATTTAAATAAAAATCTTTTTAAAACTATAACTGTCCAAATACTTGGGAAGTACTGGGAGTCAAACACTGGCACCCCAGGGTATAGCCCTATGGGATGCTGACTACTTTGCACTAAGGGACACTCAGAGGCATTGGGAGCAAGCACCAGTTTCTGTACCAAAGTCGTTCCTAACATCTCTACGTCACTCATTTTCCACCTCCTCTGTTCTCCTCAGAGGCAGAATTCCTCTTCCCCAAGATGACTAATGGAAACTAGAACATTTTTCTTAAAACAAGCCACACAACAAAATTAAGTTATTCTTATCTCACCAAGCCTGTGTAAGAGCTGGCTATCAGGATATTCTGAGACCAGCAGGCCCTAAGATCCCCCTTCCAGATGGCTCCAACTCTACATCCAGGAGGAAGGAACTCAGTAGGTTTTCCTGCTTAGCATCCTACAGTTAGGTTAAATTCTGTCTGTTCAGTCAGAAACAGCTTTTACTCTCTTTACCAACTCTAAGCATAAGCACACGTTTAATTTTTGGTTTTGGAGCTTCATTCTGAAAGCTTGCAGATCATAGAAAACTATGATTAATACATTTGCCATGCCTTTCTCTTAGTAACTTATCATTTGTTATAGGGTTGTTATCCATGATGCTCATAATGAGGGAGGAATGGCACCATCCCTTTCCTCCTCTACCGAGAAAAACAAAGAAATATACAAATAAACAAAATCAAAACAACCAAGAAATACCTAGAGTAAAACAAACATTCCATAAAAGTAGCAATCCTTACAGTCCCCTCCCCTCTTTTTCTTCTCAAATACCTGTGGGTATGCGTATTTGCAGACATATCAACTAATTTACAAGCAAGAGTACAGACTGCTAAAAATATAGTTGGAGAATAATGTGATGTCTAACCCCCACCATTAAACACATTAAAATCTCAATGGAATGGAGAGATTTGAGACTCTGGGATGGGTAAGCATCTCAGAATACTGTGAATAAGTATGTAGTACAAGGACAAAGGGGAACGTAAGACACAAGTGCATAATTTATTGGCCATTTTGGCTGCAGGGTTCTCATTAAAGTGAGTATAATTAACAAATCTCTTTGCAGATATGAGATACAAAGATGCTGCAGCCATAAAATCAAGAGAGGGATGTAGCAGAGCACTTGTCCCTGACTCCATTGATTTGGTGATCTCAAGCCCAGGCTATGGCCTCTTTATGGCTCAGTCTGTCTCATCAGAGAAATGGCTGCTAACCCCACCAGATGAGTGTTAGGATGGATGGCAGAAGAAAAAAGTTCACTCAAAGAAAAAACTCAGAGCAATGATGCTTCAAGTCTCGAGTGAACCCCCTTCCAGAGAAATTGTGGTGTCACAAGGCAAGCTTTCCATTGCAAGGTGGGCTGCAGGAGGAGCAGCAAAATGGATTTTTGTGGTACCCACTCCTGTGAATGAGCAGCAAGCGTGGTGAGAAGCCTCCTTGACGTGTATGAGTTTCCAAGAGGCCCCAGGAAACTTCCATGCTGTGCTCCCCCACACACTCTACTCTCTAAGAGGCAAAGTGTACTGCCTGCTAGCTCAAATGGTAGATATTGGATATTGAATGGGCTGGACGTCAACTATCTATTTTCCTTTCCCCCTTTTCACCTTACATCCTCCCAAGAGTTTGTAGGAATCAAGAAGCATCCTCAAAGAAGTGTCAGGTGAAGGGCAGGTTAACACTCAGCCTACAATCCTGTGAGGTAGAAGAATGTCCCATCCACTATACTGTCCTGACCTTCTGTCTTTGTTAAACAGGACAGTCTCCACCATACAGGTTCCAAGAACTGTTGAAAGTGTTTTGTGATTATGGCCTGGAGGAGAAGCACGCCTTCCCTAGTGAAAGGACATTTGAGAAACAAGGATTCAGTTCTGCGATCAAGAGGCTTGTGCCATTCCCTATAGCCCTCACTCCACCCCACCCCCACTCAGGAACACATTAAAGATGCCAAAAGAGGGAAAGGTGCCAGATAATTGTCAGAGAGGATTAGTGTGATCAAGACCAAGCTGGGAGCCTTCAGTCTTTTGGCAAACTATGTTGAAAGGAAAGCCAGCTCCAAGAATCTGGTTCTAAGGCAAATAGAGAAGTGGCCTTCATCCCAGGGTGGCTGGGCTTAGGCAGCATTTAGTACCCCATATGAACAGACCTATTCTTAGGACAGACCTGAGAGAGGGCATGTTGCCTTTCCTTTTATTCTGTGATAAAGACCAGACATACAAAGTCAAGGTAAGCCATAAACAAAGTAGCCATTAAGAGATTTAGATTAGGATATGTAATTGCCCCATTCTTACCCCCAACTGAATTCCAAATGGGCTCCAGAGCTTTAAGAGAGCTCAAACAGTTCAGGGCACAGCCATAGCTACAAGGAGGAAGGGAGCAGAAGGGAACAGGGCCAATAACGTATTTCTAGTCACAAATTAACTGGAGAAAAGGTAGTGAGAAGACAAGAGACTGCTTCTAAGGAGGGACTATTCTGCATGTCAATGCCCATGGAGTAAAGCTAACAAATAAATAAGTAGGCCACAGTGGGAATTGATTTGATGGCCTGAGTGAGAATGTCAGCCAGTGCAAGTGGAGACCTGCCTCTTCACCAAGTACCTCTGAAAAAGTCACATCCCCCAAACAAAAATTTTCACCATATATTTATTTCCTTGGTTGCTCTAAAAATTACTCAGACATATAATATTGGTTTTCTCAGTCTTTCTGAAGGTGTCTCGTTGCTTTTAATAGAAGGTTTAAATCTACAGGTGCAGAGTTACTTTGACCTTGACTGTCACAAAACAGCAATTGAGTACTGTGCTCTCCGAGTTCCTAATCACGGGCACACCCTTCTGAGCATAAAGGATTGCTGGAAAGGTGTGATTGTTTCTTCTCCTTTCAAAGCTCTGATTTATATTTGTTTGTTTTCTGTTTTTTTCTTCTTTCAAAGCTTTGCGTATGAGAATAACATTATTCAGAAAGTACATATTCCTCTAGGAATAATTCAGAATTCTCTCTTCTATACCTTCTTCACATCCCCTTATACTCTATGAAACAGTCCTTTCTCTATGCAATTTCTGATCTTATATCTTATTTCTTCAGTAGCTTTCTGAAGTATTGAATTATTTCAAGAATTGGACCCCTGTTTCATTCTGATTTATCTGATGAATCATTGCCTTCACAAAGAAATTCATTATTGTTTTCATGGTCACAAAGGACCAGGTTATTCATCTTTCTGGTGTCAGTTCACCCAGCCTATTGAAAAATGTTAAGGACTGAGGTCATGTGATTGGGACTAAAGTCCACATTGCTGCCTGGTGGCAACATCCACAAATTACAATATAAAGATGTAAGGCATGCTTTTGGATATTATCATCTGGAAACTTGGATTTTAAAACAGGGATGGCAAAAGAGAGTTAGTCATTTATAATCATTTTGGCATCAGATTCTGATATTGATAATTAGTAGACAACCTCAGAGATATTTTCAGTTGGTTCCGTTATCCAGTTTCTCCCACTGTTCAGTTAAAATAATTGATCCATATTCTTATAATTTGATGCATGTTCTCTTGCATAAGTTCTCTAGTTTTAAAAGATAATACAATTTCTTTTTATACAGAGTTCCTGCACTTGTTGCTTAACTAATGATCTACCAAGTGAAGACAATGTACTAGACACTGCATTATAATTTTCTCAGATTAATGCACATGTCCATCATATAGATAATCTAACTTTCTACACAGCTAGCACATTTGTAAGTGTAAGGTAGTTAGTGTCTCTTATCAAAAATTGTTCTTAGCTCCAATAGTTGCCATACATTATAAATCTACATTCAATATAGATTCAGTATTAAGCATGTTCATTTGATACAACATATGAAGATATCATTTCTCAAGAATTAATAGTAGCCCTTCTCAACCAGACTATTTTATCAAACACAATAGTGCTGTCCATGAGCACATGGAAACAGAGACATGATATGATATCTATCACAATGCTGCTAGATAGTCCTACATGTCTTCCTTGCACCATTAGAATTTCCTTTTAATTCCTCTACTTTGTCTTCCAATATTCTGGAAAGTGTATTACAGATGAAATAAGAAAAAGCCATTCTGTGTACACTGCCTGCTACTCTGAAGAAAATGTAATCTATATCTCTATTCAGATACATAATGTGACTCCAAAGTCAGGCTGCTGCAGGAGATAAGAATTCCTGAAAGTAAAACAAAATGTTTTGAAGATAAGAACTTGCCTACTGAATCTCACCCCCGTCTGAGTTTCACTCTGCCTATCTGTGAGCAAGGATTCACTCTGAAACCTCTGAGAACTGCCGCACGTCTGCCCTCTCCTTTCCCTAATCTGTTCTGCAGATGGTTCTCAGATTATCATCTTTACCATGGCAGCACATATCACTTTTACCTGGAAGTTTGTAGACATTCATCCTTCTGCAAAATGCAATCTACCTCCTTATTTTAATAGTGGAGACAGCGGGAGTTAGGCCGCCACGCTTTGCTTGCCATACTTTCCTCTTTACCTACCAGACTGGGTACCCATTTCCAGGCTCAGTTAAGCTCTGTGCTTCCCGGACATGTAGATTTTGATTGAGGGACTTCGGTCCAAGCCTGAAACTCCATCTTACTAACAGATTTGATGCAATGCCAGCATTGTAGATCACAGGACCCCAGTCTGAACAGTAGGGATGGAATGCTCATTTCAGTATGACCATTCACCTTCTCCCATCCTGACATTTACGACCTTTAAGATTTCTGCTTATTCTTTAAAAATTAATTCTGAGTCTCTCTCCTTGCTAACATTTGCCCTACTCCTAGCTCTGTGGTTTTCAACTTGGCTGAACACTGAAAAGACCTGGGGTGGAGTGGGGGAAACATTAAAATACAGTTGCACAGGTAAATGCCAGGTCAGTTAAGTCGGACACTAAGGTTGGGCCAAAAAAGCCACCAGATTTTTCCTCAAAAGTCTTTAGGTGATAGCAACTTACAGCCAAGTTTGAGAACCACTGGATTTTAGATGAAAGTCATGTATTATTTCAAAACCTTTTTCTTCAACCTGTGCTTGATTTGAGTTTTCTGTAAAGAATTCTTGTCTTTGGGGCTGTGCTCCATCTCTTGCTACCCTGCCCACATTTTGAGGACAGATTGTTTCCCATTTCTTGGGTTGAGAAAGGTCTTAACAGTAGTGCAGAACGTTACATGTGATTCTTTATTCAATTTTCAGATGTACCGTGTACCATCTTGCTATGTACAACTGAGTCTTCTTGGGCTTGTTTTTGGAGCTACCTTGGGCCTTACTTTTCTCATCTATTAACTGGAAATAATTTCAGCTATATGATGAGATATGTTTAATTATTACTTGAGACGAATGATGTAAAGTCCTGAGTGCCGGCTCAGTGTCTACTCAACAAATGCTAACCATTATTATTATTATTAATTAGCCTTCTTTGTATGTTTCACATTGTATAACATAGCAGTAAGCAGTCAATAATCATTTGCTGGATGAATAAGTCAATAAATGATGGAGAATAAATCATACTTAATTGCTCTAAAATAAACCCATAGCAGCCAGTCTGCTGCTACAACATTCCAGTTAATGTATGTTAACTATTTACAAGTGCTTGTTGGCATCTTTGTGGTCAATGTCTTTGTGAATTCAGGTCTGAGTGAAGTCAGAGGATTTCCTCAAAAGATAACCGAATTGATAAGGATAATGAACATCGCTGCAGAAATGTTTCATTCTCTATAGTTTTTCATCTACTGAAACTCACAAAACTATTCATATCATTGGGAGAGATGCTTTGGACATATTCCTAGCTAGAGGATTCTTTTCAAATTTAACCCAGTGTCAGGGAGGACGGTATTTCACGATCTTGAGAATGCATAAACACCTGTGCTTTAATGAGCATGACCTCATCCTCCACTGAAGGGACATGGTCCACATCACCAGAAATGTAAACTCTCTAACTTTATATTCATTCTTATGCCAGCAAAGCATTTAATTACTGTGGGACTGTAATTTGGGAGGTAACTAGAGACTGTAGCCACACTACATAATGTGATGGAATGGGTGAATTCTGACTATTACCAGCATGAATAGAACCTTTTTTATTGGAATCCATCCTGGTGAAATGAATAGCCTCTGTTCTGTTTATTGATTACACCCTGAGTGTTGAGGTAGAGGTGGCGAGAGCTGCCCAGGAAAATACTCAGATGCCATTGTGTGCCTTTCATTTTGGCAAGGCCAGATAATCAGTCAGAAATTCACTTTTAGAGTCTAAACAACATGTTCGATATCCTTACATCCCACAAGAATAAAATCACACAGAAACAGAAATGTCTTAAGTCACTTGTATCCAAGCCCCTTTCACTAATGCTCAGACTGCCATGCTAGTCCACAGCATCATTGAACTTCACCTGAGGAGCAGCTCTCTGGTCCCTGTGCCCCCCGCTCTCTTCCTACACAATCAATAGGATTTTAAGAATTCTATCTGATCATGGCACAGTCGAATGACTTCCTATTGTACTTAGAATAAAACTCAGATTCCTTGTGGTATTGCAAGAGCACAACTCATAGAGCCTCTCCTAATCATTTGACCTCTCTCTGTTCCTGGATCCCTGCAAAGTGGTCACATGATTCTCTCTGTGTGCCTAAAAACAGGCTCCTTGCTCTTGCCCTACACACCTGGACATCTCTTCTCAGGGAACTTGTGACTTATTCCTCACCCCCAGATGCCCCTTATCCCATTATTCTTTATTTTGTCGTTGGCAGGTAATACAACCTTTACATTTTTATTGTTTCACTTGTTTACTTGTTTGGCAAATGTTTTCACCGAACCCTATTCAAGGTGTGGAGACCCTGGTTCTCATGATCAACTGGCTTTGGCTCACTAAGCCGTTCACAGCCAAGTTTTTTAAAAACAAACAAACAAACAAACAAACAAGTGTACTTAGCAACTTGCTTATCTTTGAAAACTCTATTTATGCATACAACACTAAGTTTCAATTTTCAACAGGAGCTTTACCCAAAACTTAAGCACCTTTTGCTCAATGAAAACAAATATTCAGAGGGATTTTCTGTACCTAAACAGTAATGAGTTTTCTGTTGGTTAGGACTACCAGTTAGTGAACATTTTCAACCAGGGGCACAGAAAAGCATAAAGACTTGTTACTATCAATGACATTGATACCAAAGAGAGGTGCCATGATCACCAGAAGTCTTTCCATTCACTTCCTGATGCTTTCATATCTTTGAATATTGTGTTTTGCTGTGCTGTATGCCTGTTTCACTATTCATTTGCTAATATCCAACTATCTCAGTCTTAATGACCATTGGACATGGATTTTCTGTACTAATGTCATTTCTGAGAATACATTTGTTTGGTTAGAGTCTCTGGCTTGCCCCTACCTAGTCCAGATGGCACCCCTCTCCAAACTGTTCCCTCAGAGAGCACCCCCAATTCTACATTCTTAGGTGCTATTGTAGATTCCTCCCTTAAAAGTTGCCAACTGCTCAAGTCCCCCCACCTAAACATTAAATTTTTGACCATACTTGGGTACAAACCTAGCTTGTGCTGGGCTTGTCATCACTGCTCGTCTACAACCCATGGAATATTCCTATTTCCAGTTTGTGAGCATGACTGCTCTGATCCGAAAAGCAGGGACTGGAGGACCTGTCCAGGAGTTGCTCTTAATAAACCTGTAGTTATATTTTAATTTGGCTTGATCTTACTGTATCAGAGGAGAAATTCATTATCAAGGGGAAAATCTATTAATATTCTTCTTACCTTTGTCATAAAAAAATTCCTGAGACCACTAAAAAGTTATGGGAGTTTCTCTCTATGGTCCGTTGCTCCTATTGCTTTTGGTTAGTAATAAGGCATCATTTTGTAGCAAAGACTGTGTGATGCAGTAGTGCTTACCTCATAGCAGCTATGTAATTAAAAGGAGAAGGGAGCTCAACATTCCTTTGGAGGACATTTTCCCAAGGAAATACCAACGCCCCTCTCAATTTTTTTATGTTGTTGTTGTGGCATGTTTGTTTGTCTTTTGTCTTTCCAAGACAGGATTTTTCTGTGAAACAGCCCTGTCTGTCCTGGAACTCACTATGTGGACCAGGCTGGCCTTGAACACACAGAGACCCACCTGTCTCTGACTTCCAAGTGTTGGGATTAAGGTTATAAACCACCATGCCTGGCTTGGTGGGCTCATCTCTTAAAAGCCACTCCTTACCTCTTACTATTCCCCGAGTTTGAGGACTAGGCCTAAAATATGTGGATCTTTAGGGGGACATTCAATATCCAAACAATAGCAACATTAAAAATGTAATACTTTAATTATGAACAATGTAGACAAGTATAATGCAAGGAAATGTGGTACATGTGATGATGTTGTGTAGGTTCAGAGAGCACCAAGGACATGGTTCTGTTTCTGTATGTACTACTGTATTACAGTGGCCCATCAGAAAGTTAGGCAATGGTGCTGGAGAAGTGAGATTATGGCCATCACTTTCACAAGTGAGAAAATGGTAGATGACTCTAAAACTAATGAGGTTTGAACTGTCTACTCTCTTTATTTTAGGGAGTACTTATTCCTAGAAGCACACTCTCATATTAGGGCTCAGACACACATAATCTTCTTTACAGGATTTGCAAATTAGAAAAGGAAAGATATATTTAAAAATTGGAGCATGGAGCAGGCGAGATGGCTTAGCATCTAGAGTACCTTACTACTCTTCCACAGGACAGAATTTGGTTCCCAGCACTCATGGTGAGCAGCACAAAATTACCTGTACCTCCAACTCCAGGAGAATCTGGCTTTCTAGCCTCCACAAGTGTTCTCTTCCAACCTCCACACAGACACACATACAAAGACACACAGAGACAGGAACCCACACACACAGAAAGACAGTGACAGAAGAAAACAAATAAATTGGAGCAAAGTATCTTTATAATCATTCAAATATATATAATTTTCATTTAAATATATGTATTTGAAATACATATCTTTCAAGGTATAAATAGTGAGAAATCTCGATGGATAACATGTGTTGAAGTGTTCTTGTTACATTATGCTCAGTGATAGTATTCACTGTAGTTCTCTTTAATGACTGTGACTTTCGCAATGTATTTCTATATTACACTGACCCATCTATTACTGTTTCCTTCTACCTTAAGTAGACTATCCAGCTTCAGACTCTTGCTTTTAACTATATTTAGTAGCTTAATCATAATCCTTATAAAACACACCAATAAAACCCCTTTTGTGAATCAGGATTCAAGCAGTGGTCTACCTTCTCTGGTTATCAATTTCTACCATCCAACCCCTTAAAATCATAGAGGATATGGAAGGTGTGTTGGGAGTGTACAGCTGTGTTATTTCTTGAAACAGCTGGGGGCAACTTGTCAAAAGCGAAGCTGTCCTTTCTAAATATCGCAAGTCCTGTGTAAGTAGACATAATGTAAGCCCTGTACCCACAGTTATTGATTCGGCTCATTGACAGCTGAGGTGTTTAATATATCCATCCTCTTTGTAATGCCATTTTAAAACTCTTTGAGGATTAGGAAGGCAATTTTCTCAAAGGGATTCTTCTGCGAGCAAAGGCCAACTCACCCTGTATTGGTGAGGGCTTCCACAGAAACTTAAGTGAGGAAAATGGAGCTGGGGAACTGGCAGATATGTTCTAGCCTGCCACAAATAATGATTTTTAAAAAGCCCCAGAAGAATGCGCTTTGCTGCTTTACATAATGCTATAATGCATTAACTCATGTAATATGACTGGTGAGAGTTTATTTATTCATTTATTTCTGCCTCAGGCAAACAGCGGATAAATGCTTACAATAGTAGGTTACCAGGTGTTTCGACGACACAGATTAGTCAGACCCCTCCTTGCACAGTAACTGTTTAACTGCTCACCTAGTTCTAGCCCATGTGGAAATTGTCAAAGTGCTTAGTGATTTGTGGAAAACAACAAAAACAATGGCAGAAATTTTATACAGTCATGTTTAGATCAAGGTGTATTTGTGCTGGGCAATGTGCTCACAACAGAATGTCAAATGTGCATTGACTATAATTTATATAGCATGAGATTCTTCCTGTTTTCATGATCACTCATTATTTTAATTATTTACCTACTTAGAAAAAAATCCAGGATGGTATTCAGCTGCCACAATGAGATGAGTGTGCCATATGTTGATCAAGATTAGATACTTCTTTAGCCTTTATTACTTTTGCATGATATACCTTCCAGCTACTGACTACAGCTATATTTTTTGTTTTCTCTCTCTCTCTCCTTCTCTCTCTCTTTTTTCCTTCTTTGTTATACATCTCCTGTGTTTGGCAACTCACTGACCTCAATGGATATAAATGAGACTTGAAATGTTAAATACAACTCGTAATATCAAAAGTTTCCATATCAAATGATTTTGTCCTAAGCGGATCCTAGAGCGATGAGAGATTAAGGATGTACAGTGTCTAATGTGTACACCAGTTACATGAGATATCCCAGAAGTCAATGGATAATTAGCAGCTCACACTGGGGATACCAAGAAAACACAGAGAGTTCACTTTGTCCGTGTAAATAGACTGGGGGAGCTTTGCTCAGAATTATGTCCATATAAAACTAACTGAATTCACAACACCAAATAACTACAGACATCTGTCTGCTAGAAGCTTTTATGATTAGGCCTTGAGGTAGTATTTTCCTTATAACTACAGTCGCAACAATTTTCTAAGCCCAGCTGAGAAGCAAAATGTGTAAGGCTGGGCTTTCAAACTAGCCCCTGTCAACTTATCTCAAAACCGTGTGAAATAAGTTTTTCTTAACTGTAATGCTAAACTGATTTTTCAGGGTATGTTTACACAGCTGTTCTGTGCTCCATGTGGTAGAATTTCTTACTCTGGGCACTGCAGGAGGGAGGGAGGCATGTCACCCAAACCAGCTTGAAATCAAAGGTTTGTAAAGCAAGTCATCAGGGTCATCCCTTGTGAGACGAGCCTGCAAAAACACAACTGAAATTCATGGTCTAAGGAGGCATTGCTGAAGCCAATGTTCATTGTTACATCTCAGTAAGTGCAGTGATCCTCACTTTGATGATGACCCCTTTGAGGATCTAATGACCCTTTCATGAGGTCACATATCAAAATCCTACATATCAGATATTCACATTACCTTTCATAACAATAATAAAATTGCAGCTATGAAGTAGCAAGGAAAATAATTTTTATGGTTAGAGTCAGTACAACATGAGGAACTGCATTGGATGGTCCCAGCATTAAGAAGGTTGAGAAACTCTCAAATAAGGCTAAGGACCGGCAAAGGGCAGACAGAGCACTAGCTCTATCTCACTGAAATTTGTCTCCCTGGGGCATTGTTGATGTCTGGAGATACTTGGGGGTTTAAATGGGGCAAGATGGGTACTAATGCCTCTCCATTTACAGAAATGCCACCTACCACTTACAGAAAACCTACCAAGTTACAGAAATCAAGAATGCTGCTCAATGTTCTACAGCATGAATCTTCCTTCTCCCAAAACCAATACTGCTGAGTTTGAGAAACACAGGTGTAGAACAACCTTGATGACTCTAATGGGCAGAAATTTAGAAATGGCTTGTCTAGATAATTGCCTTAAACTGGGGAATCTTCTTGACTCTGTCCATGGAGGGCTTGTTTAAGACCACAAACAAAGATGCTGCAGCTTGAGCTAATCAGTATAAACATGTAAAGGCTATAGAGGTTCCTTCCAAGTGCAGGCTGAGATCAGCCAATCAATTGTATCTGGTTTTCATCCATCAAGAAGGGCAATCTATCCCCCAGGAAGTGACACTAGGAGGTGACATTTCAAAGGACTAATGCTACAGCAAGGTGCGTGCAGATTCATTGATGTTGTAACCTCATTCCTGCAAGTACCATTATTTAGTTAAGGTTTATAAAGCATTCTGGAGATTGAAAATGCCATATAAATGCTAAGCATTGTTACTGTATTCCTGAGGAACAGTTTCTGTGAGCGATGTCACAGTGCAAAAACACACAGGGACACGCTACTATATCTTCCATTTGTGGTACTGAGGAAAGGTTACCATAATAAGTAATTCACATTGTGCCATCTCCTCCACACTCCAAGTTAAAACAAATTAAATAAAACTTAATTAGACAGTGTTTTATGCACTCCAAAATGCAGCTGATTGATATTCTAAGTAAATACAGGTTAGTTGCTGGAGAAAGAATATTGAAAAGCTTCCAGAAATATAAAATTGAGGATGCATTTCTGTGGTATTAAACATGTGCACCAAGCAGACTCAAATCTCTAAACAATGCTTAATTTTTCCAGTGGAGTCTCTTTCTCTGTTTCTTCTGCCTCTTTCCTGCTCTCTTTGGTGCTATACTTAACACATTGTGTACTGTATCATTTCCACATGTTAAAAGACTTGCCATTCTGACATTCTCACGTCACTAAAATTTGCTTTTCATTATGCAGAGAAGGTTCCTTTTAGCACATGCTGTGTGAAAAGAAAAAAACAATAAACAAGCAAATAAAAACCTTTTCAACCAGACCTAGTAAAATGCTAATTGTAGCAACTGCCTAAAAATAATTGCTGATGCAGTTGCAAATTATTTTAGATTTAATCCTCTGATGGTGGAGGCTTTCTGAAATGGCAAATTCTCTGTGGGATTCTGATTCAGGTAGAAACTGTCAACCTGTCAATAGATGCACTAGTCATATTCAGACTGTCATGCCTAAGGCACTGTAAGAGATACGAATACAAAATGGCAGCAGTAATGATTCCATCATCAGAGAACACAGGCAGACAAGGTCTACACTTGCCTGCGTGCACTGATTGTGTTTCTCCATCAGCTTGTTTCTGTTTCATTTTTATAGGAACCTACAGGAAAACAAAGTTTTTCAACTTAACACAAATTCCTCCCACTTTTTGCCTAGACCTAGTCAAACACTTTGGCCTTCTCCCTCAGGACGGTTTAAGTTATCTTTTATGCTATCAGAGACAGGAGATTTAAGTCTTGGATTTAGAGCACAAGTGAATTAATATCCTAAAGTAAACAAATAATGTGTCTACTGTGGAAATGCTAAAATCACAATATGGTTATATTCTGGTAGCTTACTCACAGATAGACAACACATGAGACAGAGAGAGAGAGAGAGAGAGACAGAGAGAGAGACAGAGAGAGAGAGACAGAGACAGAGACAGAGAGACAGAGAGAGACAGAGAGAGAGATAAAGAGGGAAGTTCAATATTGCTGGGAAGCTACAATATTTTTACCTCTATGCAATTATGTATTTGGTGTTATTATTTTCTCTTGCTTTGAATTATATATAGTTGTTGGCAAAATGGGCATTTTCTGATAGAAATCAGGGTCCTAATATGCCCTGTCTTTATTATCTGACATTCAGACTTTGACAAAGGAAAAGCAGGGGACCAGTGACAGATAGAAATGGGGATCATCAGTAGGGGATCATCTAGGCTTAAGAATTGGAAAAGTATATAAATTCACCTGCATTCACACAGTCCATGCGTTTCATTTCTCTATCTTGCCAAATAAGTAAGCATTTCACAAGTCTGTAGAATGGCCTTCCATTTTCCAGAAAGACTATCCAAGATCTTGTTATTGGTGTGAAATGAACATATGCAGAGCTGTAGCCAAAATCATTAATGAACGACTTATGTTTGATTTGCTATTCATAGATGCCTAACAAAATGTTGCAATTTAAACACTTTATTTGTCTACAATGTACATACTATGCTGTTCACTTAATCTTGTTTGTAGCAAATTCATGGAGTTTAAAAGGAATCCAAACTTTTGTCTATTGTGTTCTTCTCATTCTATCATGCTTACTCCCAGCTCTGTGTTATATTCATCTGATCCTGTATAGACTTCCCTGTGTATCTCAGGTTCATGGGATTATTGAGTTATTTGACTTAACATGGTTTCAAGTTCATCCACATCACAGTACATATTGGTACTCCATTTCTCCAGAGGCCAGGTAGTATTCCATGTTAAGTGAGCACCACATTTTTGGTTATCCCTCAGTGATGAACTGTTGAGTTCTTTAAAACTTTAGTCTGCCATAGATAATAACAACACTATACATATTGATGCTTAGTTTTGTTTGGCTTATATCTATATCTATCTATCTATCATCTACCTATCTTTCTATATTTTCTATGTATTCATGTTTCCTGAAAATTATTTACTCAAAATCTTATCAGGTACCTTCCATATTAATCTTTCACAATGTTAAATCCACTTTTGTGAGATATAATTCTTACACAGAGAACATAAACTTTTATTATAGTTTCCTGGAAATATAGAATTTCTTATATCTGTATATTATGACAAACACTCTAGGACAATTTATCTCAATCCTTAAGAGTTCTTAAAGTTAACATATGGATTTATTGTTTGCTTATATTCTCATTTATCTCAAGATTTCCTATATCTTGAGATGAAAACATTTACTCTGTGCCATTTCTGTTGTTACGTTGCATGATTTGTTTACAGAGGAATCCAGTACTCTCAAGTGTGAGGTCAAATCACAGCAATAATTATTAATCTTGAATAAAAGTTTTTTTGTCTGTTTTCTTGGTTGCATCCATTAATTTCTGTAAGAATTAAGAAGTTGCTTTGACTCAGATAACCTATATAATCCATTTTTTCCCACCATTTTGCTATTTCTGCCTGGAGTACTCTTCCCCAATATCCATGTGCCTGGATCCCTCACTTGCTGAACTGTCATTTCATTTCAGAGATCACATCTGCAACTGTCACCCCAAAAGATCTATTATTTCTTCCCAGTTTTTTCTTAAGTACTTATGATCACTTGTTTTCCTGCTTAGCTTTGTTTACCTTTCATCACTCCTACTAAGTTGTAAGCTACAAGTGTACATAGATTGATGGATGATGCTTAGGTTTGAAACTTAGAGCCCAGGAAAGTATATTGCACTTAATAAACTTTCAACATTTGTTGAATGAGTAAAATAGTTGTGGAACAAATTGGCACAGCTAAAACATAAAATATTTGAGACTTAATCCCTCTTGAGGAGAAAGGAATCATGAAAATCAACTGTTCCAAGTTTATCTCTGATAAAAAAATCATGTAGTAGCTACTCCTCTCTTTAGCATGTGACATATTTGTAGAGCTAACATCATTTTATTTGAAATTCCGTTGTTGTAGAATATTCTCCTACAGCATTTGGCAATGTCTAGTTAAGTCTTTCATCATGAAATGTTAGGATGTGTCTATCACCTTCTTCCTCTGCTCTCAGTATTTATCCTGAAGACAAGTGAAGTCATTACTTCCTCACTTTTCTTTATAGTTTTTGCTCATGCATGCTCTAATCTCTATGACTTGCCTGTCTAAATATTTAAATCAATTAAATAATAAAATATTTTATATCATTCTTATTATGAAAAACTATGGTTCCATCACTATATTCTACTGTGGTGAGGAAATATAAGTTACCCACAATATCAACATTTGTGAAGTTCTTTCATTAACAAGTCATATAGATATCCTCTTTTCTTTTGAGTATACATTTCACTTATTTCTTCCCAACCAGTGTATCAATACTGGACTTTTCTTACTTTATTTTTTTTTCTTACTTTATTTTCTTGGCTAGAACTCTTAGTACAATATTGCACGCAAGTTAACCTCTGCGCTTTTCTTACACACAACTTCAGAGGAGTGCTTGTCATATAGAAAAGTGGCCTATGATTCATTAATTTATACTTGTGTATAGCTTTTCCAAAATGAAAACTATTTATACTTTGCTAAACTTCTCATTAATAAAGGTATAGTTTGTTAAAAACAACTTTAACATCTCTCACGATGATTGAATGGTTTTCTTTGTTAATACATTGTACATTGACTTCCAAGAATTAAATAAATCTTAGCTTATGACTTAAATCATTTCATCAGGCATTATTCTTTGTTAAAATCCTGGATTTGAACTGCTAATGATTAAGGCTGTTTTCATCTAATTTTATGGGTGGTATCAGCCATCAGTTTCCTTTTCTCCCAAAGCCCTTCTTATGGTTTTGTTACAAGAGCTACACTGGAGTCATAAGTGTAGAAATAGTGGCTGAATTGACCTTATTTATTCATGAAGTGCTTGATAGAATTTTCTGGGTTTTGGTTCTAAGTTTTGAAGTCCTTAATTCATGATTGAATATCTTTAATAATTACTGACATCATCATATCTTCTATTTCTTCTCAAATATAGATCTGCCTTATCTATATATTTATCTTTATTGGCATAGTATTGTCGTAATTTTAATTACTTTCTACATACAGACATGTAATATTGACCTGCCTTTCCATTCCGGACATCAGTTATTTGCTACTTTAATCTTTTTTCTTGATTACTAGCAACATAGAATTATCAATCATTTGATTTTCTCAAAGATTGGCTGGCATTATTAATATGTCTATTTTATAGTTCATTTGGTTTTGCTCCTTTTTAGTTTTTCCATTTTATGTTCAATTTCATGTTATTTTCTACATTCTGGAATAGTTGTTTTTCAGCATTATCTTCCCTTCTAATAAGTATACTCACTAGCATAAATTAACATGTAAAATATGTGCTGGCATCTTGTTTCACCAGTGGACTTGCTGTGGTGGCCACATCCTAGGGGCGTGGTTTCGAGCGTGCATATGTGACTCCTTATAAGAAGAGGAGGGGTTGGCTCACTCTCATGGGTGGTAGTAGGAACTCCAGAAGGGCAGAGACTGCATCTTCTGGAGCAGGAAGAGCATGGTGGTTATTTACTATTAATTGTGTAAGTGCTTCCCTAATAAATATCTGTTAATCATTTATCTTGGGTCTTGTGGACTCATTTAAACCCTGCCTTCAAAAATGAGCTCTCTCTCAGCCCATATTTTATGTAATATCATTATTATTACTCAATCCTAAGTGTTTTAATTCCTTTCTTGATATCTTCTTCTATCCCTGAAACTTCTATAAGAGTATGTATTAATTTACATGTCTTGTGGTTTAATTATGTCCCTCAAATTCCACATATTGGAGACTTAATCCCTAGTGTCAGCGGGTAAAGCCTATAAGAGGTGTTTAAGCAATAACCTTTTTGTACCCTATTAGTTATTACAGAGACATCTTCTTCCTCTCTCCATCTCTGTCTCCCTCTCCAGTTCTTTCTCTTGCTCTTACCAGGTGATAATGTCATAGGTAGTATAAAAATATCTTTTCCAGATCTAGCCTCTATCTACTGGCACTTTCTTATGTCTGGAATCATGTTTATAAAATACTGCTTATAAATTACAGAATCACTGATATTCTTTTATACTACCTCAAGACAGACTATAGTTGTCAATATGTTATCTTCTAATTTTGGAATGGAGATTAACGAAAAGTCCTAGGGCATGCTAGGTAAATATAATAACCAGTACACTCTGCCACCGGAACTGTGACACTACTTAACTAAACTCTTTGATGTAAAAAAAAAACACATCCTTAATGATTTGAAAACACTGTTGAGGGCAGTTTGTGTACCTTTCTAGCATTCCTTCTGTGATGTTAGATATGTGCTTTGGTTTTACTAGGTGTCTTCTGGCATATGTTTAGTTATATCAAGTTTGCCATTCATACATATTGACAACTGTAGTTTGCCTTGAGGTAGTATAAAATAATATCACTGATTCTGTAATTTATAAATGGATCCAGCCCCTCACAGCTACAGACCAAGTGACTTCAGTACATCAGTCTCCTCCACTCCTTTGTGGGCTTCACTGACTGTATCTCAGCCTCACAGCCTGTTCTCATTGCCCCTTAATATTGAATTCTTATCTGGACTGCCACCAATGTACAGATCATGACCTAGCATTGTTTCTTGTTTTCCATAGGTTCAAATGGGCATTTATTTAGATTTTTACAAGATATTCTAGTTGACTTCATTGGAAATTGTGATATTAATTATTGGACGTTTTATTATTAGGAGCTAAATTCCTATAACATTTGTAATGACATAATAAATATACTTTCATAGTAACATACTATTGTATCATTTACGACATAAGAGAAAGATTTTAAATTATATTTTATCATTAAAGGAAGGCGATTAAAAATAGGGTTACACAATTCTAAATGATAAAGACCTGAGAGAGGGAAAAGAGCTTTGAATAATTGCAGCATTAATGTTACTGGAAGTGACTGACCTAAACACTAAACTTAATAGTCAAACAAAATAGAAAACTAATATTTATAACCATGTATAGCTCACTAATTAAGATTATCTATAAATATATTTTTAGTTCTTCTGATGCTTAGAGAAATTAGTTGACCTTTAAGTCATGATAGAGACCTATTTTCCTCCCTATTACTTGTTAGATGTGTAACATTTTACAAATTAATCATCTGTGTCTAGGCAATAAAGATAAAAGCAGTTCTACTTCATGGTAATGTTACGAAGATTGTTCTATGAATAAGAAAACATAAAATGATGATGAAAACATGATTTTCCTATTATAGCATGGCTGTAGATGAGCAATGTCATCACCAACCACCATCATCACCAAATGTTAGACACCTTAGAAAAATGGGCATGAGAGATATCCAACAGATATCAGGAGGCACTGTTTTATGTGAGCATCATATAAAATAGAACACCATAAATGATAGATATCAGAAATAGCTTTTCTTGCTGTCCATTGTGAAGACATCACTTTCTGATCCTGACTGACTTGTGAAATGAAATGTACTTCTTTGAAACAAGTTAAGACATGTATGTCATAGCACATATGCCCTTTGGAGTCTGCTGGATTGTTAAGGACACGAAACCCTGACTAGGATGTGTCTTGTTTGTATCTAGGTAACTTAAAGATGCATGCACAGGTTTTCTTGAAATTGCTGCAGGACATGCTTTAAATATTCATGGTCTGTATCATAAAAACAACGTACTTTAGAAAGATGCATACACTACAACTTAATGAATTTGGCAGAATGAGAGAATAGGTGGTAATTATGAATGGGTTTTGGTTCATACCTGTTTCTGAAATTGCTACTTTTTTAAATGTAGAAACACATTTTAAAAGGGTTTTCTCTCCTTATTTAGTAGCCTCTCTCTTGCCTAAATGAAAGCATTCTGACTCCTCTCAGGGATTCATTGTGTTACCTTCTGAAGTAAAAGAGAAGGTTGGTAAATGTCTTTGTTATAGACCAGGTAATACATAGCTTTGTGAGCCACATGTTTTTTGATGTAACTATATAAGCCTGCCTCTGAAATTATAAAGCAGCGTGGGAACAGGTGATGTATAAACAAATAGATAGGACACTGTTACATTAAAGCTTTATTCACAAAACCAGGAAGGTGGATGGATTTGGTCTCTGGGAAATAGTTGCCAACCTGTGAAGAGCAACTTCAGGCTGAGGCTCCTTATACAGCAAAGAGGTTTTCTCTGACTTTCCCTTTTTTCTGATATACAGCTGTGACTCAGAAAATGGTGTATCTACTTAACATCTGTAAAATTTCACCCCTCTTTCTGCCACTTCAATAAAGACAGTAGATTCATTTTAGTTAAGCATGGTTTCAAATCATCATTTTTTAAAGGCTGGCGTGGTAAGGTATTTATTATTTATTTAAAGAATGCTATTCTGTGACAAAAGAATGTATGCATTATTCAAACTTGCAATAATTTTTTTGTTAGTCTCAGGTATGTAAGGATACATTCAGTGTAAGTGTATTTTGAAGGAATTCTTTCCCTCACATTGTTATGCAGACAACCCTGAGCTGTAACAGTTTGCAAATCTGATTCTTTTCAGTATTTTCTCACCAACACTTTCATGAAATACAGTCTGTTATTTCTAAGATAACTTGAAAACGACCACACTTGTATTATAAAGACTCCAGTTTAACATTAGCAGGAAAATATCAGATGTTTTTAAGATGAGGAAAAGTGTTTTTCTGAGTTTTGTATTTGCCTTTCATTTCTTTCTTAGTCTTTTTTTTTTCTTAGCATATATTTGGGGGTTGAATGCGTGACATTTTTAGTCTTGTTTTTCTCATTTGTTTATTATTTCTTTTTGCCATTTTTAAAAAATGATATTTTATTTATTTATACCTTTAAAATTACATACACTTATAAAATATATTTTGATCACAAGGTTAATGTAGGAACTCCGGCGTTACACTGACCCTGCCCCTGATGATGGGCGGGACACACACAGTGGTGTGACCACTTCGTCATCATCATTGCTATGTCACTCGTTACAAGGCTGCATAATGACTCAGTATGCATGCTCGAGCTTCACCTTTTAAGGGACCACCTCCATGTAGTCTCTCTCTCTCTCTTATTTCCCTCATCTTCTCTTCTCCCTTATGTAACTGTTTCAGGTGGATCGGGATGGAACAGGAGTGGTATTCTGGCACTTGGGAGTCACAGAATACTGAGTGTTACACAGCTCAGGTGGAAAGGTATCCTGGAGCTCGGGAGCCAAGGACTACCACAGACCACAGTAAGCTTAGCTGCTTACAGCCCTGCCTCAGGGAAAGGCTTCCCCAGTGTATAGGCTCAGAGGAGGATAGGGCCTTCCAGCTGGGGATGTTCGCCCAGTATAGCAGTTTTGCTCAGCAGGAGGTTTCTCGGGCAAAGTTGCTACAGTTCAGCACTGCTCCCAGAGAGCAGAGAGCTGAGCAGAGTTGAGCTCTGCCAAGGGAAGGTGTCCGGGGCAAGTGTTAAAGCCCTGCTTGCTCTGCTCACTCTGCTCTACTCTGCCCAGGGTCGCCTCTGCTCTGTCACTGCTGCAAAAGAAGATCTTCATCCAAAGCTCATTGAAGGGGTTTATTGAAAGGAAGCAGCTGGACCAGCCAAGCTGAAGTTACACAGGGTTTATATAGGGATTCTTGGGGGCAGGGAAGTTTTTCCAGGTTAGGGATTGGTCCGATTTCAGTGCTTAGCTCAGATTGGCTAGAGCTCTGCTCGAGGATTGGTTAGTTTTCTGCACAGGATTAAGGTGAGATTTGGCTCTGGTTTCAGGGCCAAAGTGTGTTTCTTTCTCTGGTCCTTTTTACCCGTTTGGCTCCAATTTTAGGGCCAGGGTGCATTTCTTTCACTGACTCAGATTCCAGGGACAAAGTGTGTTCCTTTGGCACTGGTTTCAGGGTCAGGGTACATTTCTTTAGTTCTGGTTTCAGGGCCAAAGTGTGTTTCTTTGGCTCTGCTCAGGGTGTGTTTCTTTGACTGGCCCCTTTTCCCTACATCTTACCTTACTCTCTCTCTCATGACTGCCTCCCCTCTTTCGGGCTTGCTATAATAAACTATGATTAATACACTCTCCATGGCTCATGCTGTATCATGCCGGTCTGGGTTCCATACCCACACTTGTGTTCCTCCTTCCTCCCATTCTAACTTCTAATTTCTAACTTTAAACTAATTAACAACAGTTAATATCTTGTGTATGTCCCATTTAAAATGTGATGATAATCTATCAACAGTAGTATTTATTTGATTAAAGTCTTCCTTGTTACTCAATCTATTTAACAAAAAAGCATTAATATTTTTCTAAAAATTAAATCATGGCTTCAAAACCAAGGCAATATTATTTCTGAAAATATTTTGGCAGGAATTATTAACCACTATCTCCTTAAACTCACTCTAATGACCCACATAGAGTTTCTCTCCAAATTTTATGATCTTTTAAAAATTATTGTTACTGATTTCACATTATTTGACAGTCTGAGGTATGTGTTTTTTATTTGTGTGTTTTTGTGTTTTATTTTTTCCATTGTTGTTAGTTAATGATCAAAACAAAGACTAAAGTAGAGCTAGAGATGTGACTCAGTGGCTGAGTGTACACTATTCTTGACTAGGACCTTACATTTTCCTTAACACATAATCTGGTGGCTAGCAGTATTATGGTAACTTCATCAGCAGGATAAAAGACACCCTCTTCTGGCCTCCTCTGGCAATTGCACTCCCACGTACATAGTCATACATAGACAAACACATACACGCAATTAAAATAAATCATTTAGCTGGCTAGTGGTGGTGGTCACCTTTAATCCCAGAGCTCAGGATGCACAGACTGGCATCCTTGAACTCTGTAAGTTCAAGGCCAGCCTGGTCTACAGAAGAAATCCCAGGATAGCCAGGGCTCACAGAAAGTCCTTGTCTTGAAAAGCCAAACCAAACCAAACCAAAATAAAATAAAAGGGGGGAAAAAAAGAATCTTGACATGAATTTTCCAGCATCTGATCTTGGAAAAAAATAATAATCCTTTCACGTGTACCTATTGTTGTAACAAGCTAAAAATTAATTGGTGTTAGTGAAACACTTAGAAAATAAAAACTGTTTGATATTAGATAAAGTTATCCCTATTGGAATGAATAATTCCTGCCAAAATATTTGCAGAAATAATATTGCATTGGTTTTGAAGCCATAATTTAATTTTTAGCAAAAATATTAGTGCTTTTTTTGGTTAAACACATTAAGTAACAAGAAAGATTTTGATCAAATAAAAACTACTGTTGATAGATTATCATCACATTTGAGATGGGACATACACTAGATATTAACCTTGTGACATTTTATTCATTTAAGAAATGATATCCCATTTTTGCTAAGGATGGGTTGTATTTGAACAGTATATGTGTTTGTTTTTCCTGTTTCCCAAATGCATTAAAATAGTATTTTTATTAGTAAAACTAAGAACTAATAGGCCTGGAGCATGAAGACTTCATAGACTTTCCTGTGTCACCTGTAGATCAGCACACACATTAATTCATTCCCCTTTCATGAAACATGCATAGACATGAGTAGCAGCATAAGAAAAGTAGTTATCTTCCAAGTAAAATACTGTTGGCCAATAGAGCAGCTCATTTTGAATAGCAGTAAATCAAACATTAACAGAACTGATGAAGAGTAATTCTGCTATCTTTCTTTCTGATAAATCCTGACTCATACCTGTTTGAAATAATGATGCTTTAATGGATATGTTATAATTTTTGTTCTTTAAATATGCAAAGTATTACAAAAACATTTTCTGTGAACTTCTCTATTTTTAGTTTGGGTTTTGTATTTACTAAATCATCTAAAAAAGAAAATCAGTGACTAAAATTGAGAATACTCCTCCTTACTGCTTAACTGAGGATGGAATAAAGGGAGTCCTACACTACAGCCATTGAGACTTTGTGTAATAATACTATCTCATAAATTGCTGAATTACCTTTGTGGATACCCTATGTCAAGACCAACTACTTCCTTTCCTGAACAGTCAATTGAGAGTTTCAAGTCCTCCCCACATTTCTTAAGTTTTTACTTTCTGGGACACAACACACACACACACACACACACACACACACACACACACACACACACACAGAGAGAAATACACCCTCACCTTCGTAACAAGTTAACATGGGATGGGGAGATTGTGCCTGTGCGCTGCACCTGTGGTGTAATTTAAACTAGCAAATGCTAAGAGCTTTTACTTTCCTGTCTTGTAAGGAAAATCCTAATAAAGCACCTTCCCACAGTTGTCTCTCCTCCCTCTTCTGTGATACACTCCATGATGTACTGCATGTGCATTCCCTCTCCATGCAGGACTCACCTATACACTCTATTAAAAACAGAAGAAATGTGTTTTGTTTGAGGGATTTCTGTTTATGTAATTTGTTTGTTTTTCATCTTTTGAGGCAGAGCCTCACCCATAAAGGCTAATCTTGAACTTATGCAATCCTTTTACCTTTGCCCTGTCATGGTTGACATTACATGCTTATACCACCATACTCAGCCGAAAATAAACTATTCTAATAGAACAAATGATTGACCTACTTGTGAATAAATGAACTATCTTTTAAATGCCAACAGTTTCTTAATCTATTAATCCATATTATAACTAATTAATAACAAAACATATTTAAATAAGTTTCAATTATTCCTCTTTGTGTGTATGTGTGTGTCTGTGTGTGTGTGTGTACATGCACTTAAAATGTTCATATGTGTATATGCACTTGTGTGTACATGCATGTAGAAGCATGGGATCAATGTCAGGTATCTTGTTACTCTCTACCTTTTGAAATGGGATCTGTAGCTGAACCTGGAGTTTATCAATTCAGCTGGACTGGCAAAATAACAAACTCCAGGAATCTACCTGTATGTTCCTTCCCAGCATGGGCATTATAGGCACACAGTCCCTGCACCCTTCTTTTACATTGATTCTAGGGACTCAAAACCAGTTCTCATGCTTGCAGAGTAGGCACTTTACCAACTGAACTCCAAATTAGAATTATTTTTATTTGCCCCGTCAGCATTTTTTCCTTCCTTCTTCCCTTTCTTCTTGCTTCTTCTATAGGGATTAATGACTTTGAACACCATTGAGCATGAACTTTCATTCATGATCAACTTGAGCTCCAATTTCCATTTTCCAAGTAACACTAGAAATATAAATATCAGTTTAACTACTCCTTAGGATTTAAGTGAACACAAATTGGGTCAAATACCTAGGGTATCTCAAAGTCCATTAAGGCAAAGCTATTTCCTCCTAAGAATAGAATTTAAATTCTACCTCTCACCCTCAGTAAAAACCTGATAATCTAAGCTACCCAAAACTAGACATTCCAAGCTAGCCAAGTACTTAATATTGGCTCCTCCCCTTTAGGAGCTACTCCAAGTGGGCCTATCAATTAATGGTCTAGGAGTCTACACCCATGCACTCAAATGTGAGTCACCCAAAGATACCTGCCTGCTTTTCTGAACTATAAACAAACCAACAACCATGAATTTCATTTTTCCTTCCTTTCAAGTATTTTTTTCAGAGTCCAGTCAAAGCCCAGACATGATTTTCCTGACACTGGGCCTTTTCACTCCTTCTCTGAAGCTATCCCCTCACTCCTATGCTGCTATTTGTCTTGTTACTTGTTAAAATCCATTGCTGAACATGCCAATCTAAGTCAAATGCCATGATTTCTCTCTTCTTCTTTACTCTCTCCATTCTCCTGGCATGTTCCTCCCCTGTTGTTCATCTCTTAAGCTCTGAGAAACTTGTCTCAGGCTTGTTCCACATCGGTTTCTAAATTCTTTTAATTACAAGACCTAAGAACCCCAAGGCAGGAATTCCAGTTTTCCAAGCAACACATACTACTTTTCTCTTCTTTTTTGAATGCATTTACTTACATACCAAGTGCACAGATAGCTGTGTTCTACTTGTCATTTGTACTATATGATGCTAAATTTCACAAAGTTTGAAAGCAAGTCCAGAGCATGTAGAGGAATTGTAAGCAGCCTGTTCCACTGGGATGAAGACATCCCATCACAGCATCAAGAACAGAGTATTGTCCAGCACATGCAATCCATCCCCAGGAGGCTCATGATCTTTACTGAGGAACTTCCTTCTGTTTCTTAGTTAAGGAAAGCCAGAGTAAAATAGGCAAACAAGAAAAGCAAAAGTATGCTTCCTGAGATAGTGCCTTCTTGTTTCCAGAGACATTGTGAAGAGTAGCAGAGGACACATGTGCCAAAAGGGAAGGATCCAAGGATCCTATAAAATGCTTAAGTGACTGTCCTTGAATGGACTGCCAGCTTTAAGTCTCTCTTTAAGCCTCTCAATCCTTATGAGATAAAGATGACACATACCTATTGTCCATGACATAGTCTTCCATTATCCCTGAAGTTTAGTGCTTTGTGCCAGGGAATGAACTTGGAGATCCTCTAGATTATCAGCAGCATCCATGTAACATTAGGAGTTTCTGGTGCATCCTGCTGCCCCTTGGTATTGACCAATAATATGTTCATGATCTGTGGTTGTATATGGGATAAAGAGGTCACAGTCATGCAAAATGGAACCCTTTCCAGACGGTACTACTGTAAAAGGCATTTAATTCTTGGAGCTAGCACTCAAGATGTGCTTAACTCACATGAAACAGCCTTTATCTAACTTTCCACATTAGAATTCTTACTAGTTCCTCCACCTAAATGTGATAAATTCTACACTACATTCTTAGTTCGGGTAAGAATTGTATAGTGTATGTGCTTTGTACCAATTATCTATATTACAAATGTCTTAAAATAAGAAGTGGTTCTATAGCTACGGTTAGAGATGTTGGATGCAAATTGGTGTCACATACTGCTAGGTAGTCGTACAAGTTGCTTATGTTCTATGAAGTCCAACATCCCTACTGTTAAAGACACATACCAATACAAAACTAACAGTGAGCCACTGTGATTACTGAGAAAAAGTTGTCAGCTGCTCCTTCTGTAGCCACTCCTGTTATTTTTCTTTTGCAATTTTGTACACTGTTTTGAATCTGCACTGGTTGTCAGGGACACTTGACGTTCTTTGTTTCCAATTAGAAAGCAGAAGTAGGACATATTAGCTACTTTTCTATTCCTGTAATAAAACACCAGAACCAACGTAAGTTATAAAAGGAAGGGTTTATTTGGACTTTGGTTGCAGAAAGAGTCCATTATGTCAGGGAATTGTACCAGCAAGAGACAGACACAAAGGCAGGAACAGTTGAGTTACTCATCTTTCTGATACCATGTAGGAAACAGAGAGAGTAAATTAGGAATGGTTTGTGTCTTAGAATTATGAAAGTCAGACACCAGCAAGCACACCTCCTAAACCTAACCAAACAGCACCACAACTGGGGATCAATTATTCAAATACCTGTATCTATGGGGAACATTCTCATTCAAAACACTATGTGGAGAGAAGTCTTAACTTGCTATTTATTCATGGCTCCCTCCATTTACCACGTGAGTACTGGTTAGACTTCACCATGTATGCAGAGCATTTCTCAACAGGAGGAGGATGTAAACTATGAAGACTCATTCATTTGTCTGAGATAGGATGGTTTAGGAAAGTATCACACTGTCAGGGTCGTTGTTTTCTTCTGTTCTTGACTTTTGGAGTTTCCACAGATGCCTGATACAGATGAAGGGCAAGTCTTGGAAAGAATTTTAGAACCTTGGCATTCTTAAGCAGGTAGATTATTCCAGTAACCACCTTCCCTCTGGGCTTCTTCTTGTGGGAGATAATAGCTTCTTCTTGTTGTTTAAGCCAGATTTAATTGAGTTTCCCATTACTTGCAGCCAGATGCAAGGGATAATAAAGATAATGTAGGAGCATGTATCTGAAGGTTCCCTGGAACATAGTGGGAGTTCATTAAATCTATATTTAAAACCAACTTAAAATTATAAAGGGATAAATTTAAATAGCCAATGAAATTATTTTTAAAAATTTTACCTTTCAAAGTAAAATGAGGTATGATTCTTTACCTACTTAATTAGCCAAAATTAAATAGAGGATAATGTTCAATGTTGCTGGTACTGTAGGAAAATTGTTCTTTCAGGTGCTACTGCGAGTATGTAAATGGACACAAGCATTTTAGAAGAATGTATCACAGACATGTCTCTTTAATCAGAAACCTCCTATGGGGGAAAATTATATAGAATTTCAGTATAGTTGGCCTAGAGTATAAAAAAATGAAAAAAAACCCTACGATATGTTTTTTAAATGAGTAAGCTATGCAAAGTATCTACATTAGTCATTTATTTTGAAGAATTAAAAATAGATAAACTGTTACATTAAAGGCCGATTTCCAAACTTCAAGACAATAGTTCACATGCATCTACAGCCAATTTCCTGCATTGTTTACTTCTCACATGGCTGGTTTCAGGGAGAAGGAAAGCATGGAGTTAAACCAATGAAAGAATAGGGGGAAGAGGGAATCATAGGATCGAAGACAGATCAGGCACCAGAGTGACCTAGAGTGATCTAAAGGTATAACATCAATTGGCAAGCTAAGCAATAGTGGAGGGACCACCTCGAATGCCCATTCCTGATAATGAACTTGATGTCTATAACCATCTGGGAGCCTTCATCCTGTGACTGATGGAAGCAGAGGCAAACACACAACTAAGCACTGAACTGAACCCAAGGAACCCAGTGACAGAGAGAGAGGAGTGATGAGCAAATTGGCAAAGAATGGGCTGGCAAAACCAGCAGAGACAGCTGATCTGAACAGGGGAGTGCTCTTGGACCCCAGACCGACAGTGGGGAGGCCAGCATGGGACTGATCTGGACCCCCCCAAATGTGAGTGTCAGTGAGAAGGCCTGGGCAACCTATGGGGCCCTGAGCTGTGGATCAGTGTCTATCCCTGGTATACAAACTGTCTTCATGTGCCTATAGCACAAAGAGAGATGCTCTCTCAGCCTGGACTCTTAGGGGAGTGCCTTGACCCTACCAAGAGTAAAATGACAGACTCTAGATATCCCCTATGTGGAAGGATTTGGCAATAGGGTGGGAGGGGGGGGGGGAGGGGAGTGCGGGAGGAGGGGAGGGAGAGGGAACTGGGATTGACATGTAAAACAAGCTATTTAAAATTAAAATAAAAAATGATTAAAAAAAAGACTGACAAATTGTTACTTAAGTATGAGCATTGTTCAGGTTTCTTAGTGTTTTGTATGTAGTCCCATTTCAGGATTCCATTTAGGATCCTACATTTAGTCATCCCCTTAGATCCCTTGTGGACGTGATGATGTCTCTGAATTCACTCTATTCAATGACTTTGGCAGTTTTGCGGTGTCATGTGGTGTGTGTATGGTTAACTATCCTTGAATTGAGATTTTTCTCAGGAACACACTGCTGTTGTGGATTTGGGGAAAAGCCATAAAGTACCACTTATGTTATAATATCAATGAAGACTGATCTGTTGACAGTGAATAGGGACATTTGTCTGGCTAAAGTAGGATTTCACTTTATCATTCTTCACACTGGATTCTGTGTAATGATTACTATGTGCAGCTTATCACTGAGTAGGGAATCCTGTTCTAACTACTCATGGATGGAGTATCTACAGAATTTGCTTAACATTCCTATGCATAATACTAGCTCTTATTTCCCATGTGTTTACTTATTCACTGATGTGTACTATAATCTATAGATAATTTATATTTGGCATAATTTAATTTTTGCATTATTTTATGTTTGTTGCTGAAATTCTGTCAAACTTTGTCTTTTATTTGAGCATTGCCAGTCACTCGAAATTCATCTTGGTTAATTTTTATCTAATCTTAAACTCACTCTTTGTCCCAAGGAACCCTAATTTCTCTTACTAAAGACCAATTAATATCTCATAAAATTAAAACCCAGATACCATAAAATAAAATAAAAAGGACAGAAAAATAAAACAAAATCCAGGCATTTAATTATGCTTATTGCCACTGGAAAGTCTTTGCTTCTCAACCTAATACTGGTAAAAATTGTCATATTTAATGACCCATAGATACATTAAATTACATTTGAATTCACACTTATTTCTCCAACTTGTATCCACTGCTCTATGAATCATGCTACCACTCTTCCTTTGCTCACTTTTAAGCTCCTGTTTAGACATTGAGAAAACTGGTTTCTGCTCTATGCTATCCATTCATTCAATTCTTCCATGTACTTATACTGCAAAATATACTCATTCCTTGGGGAATCAACTATAACAATTAGCATCAAGTGCTTACATGGACTTGGCTTTGATTTTAATCTTATAGATTATGCTCAGTTCTTTAGCTCAGCAAGTTTTCTGCTACAGATACAATAAAGTTATTTCAAAGATTTATAAAACCCCTGGTTGGTTAATTGTGTTCTGATTCCCATCAGGAATCCTCAAGATTTGTAATAATTCATTCTTTCTCCAACATTTTTGGGGGGTGTTCAGGTCTGAGATTCTGACCTATAACCTTTCTCTTCTATAGAAAGTGTTCTCTTAGCATAGTTGTTTCAGACACTGACTACAAAATAGAGATTTCTTTATGATAATCTCACATTCACTTTATTGTTCACATTGTATTACTCAACACCTCCTCTTTTGCCACTCTTCCTATCACCCGTTGGTCTCTTCCCATTCTTCAAATAAGCTCTATCCTTTCACACCTTCACACCACATAACACAAATGTGCGGAAAATATCCGATATTTATCTTGCTGTTCTGATTTTGTTTATTTTACTTATATGATGATCTCTGTTTCCTTCTGTTTTCTATCAAATGATATAAGTTCTTTCTTATTTAAGCTGGGACACTAGAGCTCCTGTGTGTGTGTGTGTGTGTGTGTGTGTGTGTGTGTGTGTGTGTGTATATATATACATACCATTCTTTATCCATTCATCTATTTATGAACATCTGCTCTTGACAATTTCTGAGAGACACTTCTGGATACTTCGATTTTCATTTCTCAATTTTAAAAGACAGTATTATTCCCTTGATATTTTATTTCAATACTTTAAATGTTTTCTTTTAGTTATTTCTGTCTTGCACAGCTCTCATAAAAGCCCTCTAAATTCTTTTTCTTTCTGGATTATGTTTTCTGTACTGCTCACCCACTGTCCAGCAGATTTCATCATCTTCTCTCTGTGTTTCTTTGCCTACACCTCACATATGATGCTGCTGGAGATAAATGTCTGTGTATTTACCCTGCTTGTTATTCTCTGAGCGTAATGTGCCTGTGCTTTGATATTTTCATTAATTTTGGGGGGAAAGTCTTGGCTCTCTCTTTTCCAGAATTTATTCTGACCTGCTTTTCCTTCATCCATGCCCATGTAATCAACATGTCAATATACTTTGAAGCAGCTTTAGTTTTAAGCTTCTGCTGTGTTCCATTTTCTCCTCATTCTTCATCTGTCTCTTTCAGTTTGGAAAAATTTTATCAGACAATCTCCAAGCTTCCTGGTTCCTTCCTTAGTCACATCCTATCTACTAAGACTCTCAGAGGCATCCTTCATTTCTGTTGTGGTACTTTCCATCTCTAGTGTTTTATTCTTTGTTAGGTTTGCTGTCTTCTGTATGACACTGGCCATCTGTCCTTGCATATTGTCTGCTTTTCCCACTAGAGCACTCAACATATTGTAAGCAGTTATTTTAAATTCCACTTGATAACTCTAAAATCTGTCACATAATCTGAGTCTGGTTGAAATGACTTGTCTGTTTAGATTTTGTCTTATCTTCCTTTTGCCATGTTTTCTGACTGTTTGCTTTGGTCATGATATATATTGTCTATGAGTAGCCATTTTGAAGTAACCCCAGTGTAGTCTCCAAAAAGGAGACCTGTTTTCCTGGGAAACAGATTTTTTTTAAATCAGAATTTTACTCCATATTAGGAACTAGAGCTTCTCAGAATCATGGCCCATGAGTAATGAAAAAAGATAAACTTTTGAAAACAGAGATAAGCAAGCCTTGATTGTAGAGTTTTGTGTTCTTGGGTACGAGCTGGCTTTGCCTTATGTTTGCTATAGCAATGGGTATCAGAATGCCACAGTTCGTCTAATTCCTTGTTTCTGACTCATTTGTTATTTGTTTTTAGACTTTCTTAACTTCTAATTAGAAAAAATGTATCCTGTTGCTCTTTTCCTTTAGGCCACAACTGTCCTACTAGGAATATGTTTATGTAATGGCCAGTCACAGAGAGGGGAAGCACTCAGTAAGTATATTGCTAAATCTTAAGTCTTTTAATGGCCATGCTGGTGTAGGTTGCAATGTGTTCAAAAATTTTCTCAGGTTCTCCTCTCCTTAGTCCAAAGAACATTATTGGAGAAGTCTCTCCTAATGTTGAATGGGCCATGGATCTTTGCTGTGGAGAATACACTAGGTCTATCTCTCCAAGGTACATGTCTCCTCTCCTGTCAGAATTGTGACATAATTCTTTTATTTCTTATTTTAATTGCCTGGTGGTATTCATGAGGGAGGAAACACTTACTGATGTGCAAAGCTTCCCACTCTCATGTTAGTCCATGTGCAGACTCCCAAACTGTGTAAAACTTGATGTGTAAGTTTTCCTAAATGTTTTAGTCATGACAGTTTCAGCGTGAGCATGTATTATACACTGTGGCTTTTTAAATTTTCTTCTCTCTTTCAAGTTTGTGATGATCATTTACCCTGAAAACTCAGTTCACTGATGAGTCAAAAGAAAGTCAGCAATATTCAGTTTATTACATTTTTTTCTTATTTAAGAGGGAGATCATTGATTCTGAAAGTTTATACAAATCACATGGTAGGGCTGGAGAGATGGCTCAGCCATTAAAGGCTAGGCTCCAACCAAAAATACAAATCATATGGTAGCTGAATGCGGGGAGCTTCACAGAATTTTTACTATGGGCTTATGAGTAAAAGAAAAGCAAGTCTTAAAATATGATACAAAATTGTCCATTTCCTTTAAATTTTCAAATTTTGTGGAGTACAGCTTTTCAAATTAAGACCTGATGATTCTCTGGATTTCCTTACTGTCCATTGTTATGTCTCCCTTTTCATTTCTGATTACGTTAACTTGCATGTTTATAATCTGCTGTTTGGTAAGTTTGGATAAAGGTTTGTCTATCTTTTTGATTTTCTCAAAGAAGCAACTCTTTGTTACATTGATTCTTTGTATCATTTTTCTAGTTTCTACTTTATTGATTTCAGCTCTCAATTTAATTATTTCCTTGCGTCTGCTCCTCTGGGGTGAGTTTGCTTCCTTTTGTTCTAGGGCTTTCAGTTGTGCTGTTAATTCTCTTATGTGACTATTCTCCAGTTTCTTCATGTGGACACTTAGTGTTATGAACTTACTAATGGCTGAGAGGCCAACAGGGACTGATCCAGACTCCATGAATGTAGTGTCAGTGAGAAGGCCTCAGAAATCTCTGGAGCCTTGGGTAGTAGATCAGTGTTTACCATGGTGTATGAATGAACTTTGGGAGACCATTCCAAATAAAGGGATAATCTCTCAGCCTGGACATATTAGGAAGGGCCTAGGTCCTGCCCTGGATGAAATGACATGCTCTGCAGATCCCCCTAAGGAGGCCCTCACCCTTCCTGTGGAATTATGTGGGGATTGGGTGGGGGGCTGAGTAGGCTGGTGGAGGGACAAGGGAAGAGGGGTGGGAGACGGAGCTGGGATTGACATGTGAAACATTCATGTTTCTAATTTAAATAAAAACATATTGAGGAAAAACATATGATACAAAATATAAGTGTTTATGTGTACATTTTGGAAAGCATATAACAAGGTAGTAATACCAATCTCTTTTCTGGGTGATTGGGTAGAAAGTAAATTTTCGCTTTTAATTTATGTCTTTCATTGTCTTTTCTAACCATGTCAAAATGAACTATGCCATTGTCAAAACATACTTTCCTATTCTTTAATTGTGAAGTATATCAAATGTGGTTAAAGAAATGAGTAAGTGCCTAGTTTGTACTTTTTAGAATAACAGCATTCTTCATATTTATTCTTATTTAATAAAGAGATTTTATATTTAGTTTATATTCACATACAGTTATATAGTAAAAAACTTGTAAAAATTATTTGTCATATGTATGTATATGTATTACATATAGATATCCCATTATCTATCTACCTATGTATCTATCCATCTATGTATTGCAACTTGCACATTAAGTTTGAAAATATGATTTGTAAGCCAGGGATTTACCTTTCATGAAAATACCCCAGAGATATTTTCCAATATGTGCATAACAAAATGTATCTTAACACAAGCACTTAAAGTATTTTGTTATATTAAAAATAACTGAAAACAACCATATGTTAATAGAAAATAATAAAAGTATTTACACAGAGAAACACCAGATAATAAACAAATTAATTATATTTGAAAATTATCAATGCAGATAAATCTCAATATTTTATAGTGCAGAATAATTGTAAAACCATTAAATAGTGGTTATTATTTATCCTTGGTACTAAAAATAGCCATGTAACCTCTTCTGAGTGAATTGATAAGAATCCTATAATTCTTTCTGCCCCATCACTTTTAATACCCTTTGATATCTTAACCTTAAACTTAACACACATTTTCATTTCTTAACACAATATTTTAGTTTTTTACAACTTGTCCAAAATTTAAAGCCTCAAGTTTATTTTTGAGTGTTTGAAGTGTCAGCCTAGATAGCACTTGTAAAATAACTTTAGTGTGCTAGTCTATGAATGTTTTATAATTATTAGGTATATTACAATTATCAGAATGTTAATTTTCCTGTTAAATATCTAATTTTACATCCCCCCTTTACTTCCCTCCCACTTCATTAACTCTGCCTCATCAGTATAATAATATCCTTTCAAGGATTCATGACTTTTGGGATTGTTTAGAGCAATTTAGTTTAACAAGAGGCTATACAACTGAAGGCAATACCTGCTCACCCTCCAAATGTATGAATAACAAATTGTCCAGCAGTGAGAGGCGGGGAATCTCTCAGCCCCTCCTCTACCTACCTTTGACTGTTGACAGGCCTGCTCTTGTACAGACCTAGTGCATACAATGTTATTTTTTGCTCATCATAACTTCACTTCCTGGTATTTCCATTTTTTTACCTCATTCCATTGGATCTTGGAATCTCTCACCTGTATCTTTCCAAGACTTCAAGACAGGTTTAGCCTATTTGTTGATGTTTTTATAAATACTACACATTTGTGGCTTCTAATTCTTTGTGATTTCACAAATCATTTGATTTTCAACATGAATGATTTCTTTATTATGGCTTTCATAAAAAATATATGCTCGAGATGGGTCATATGTGAAAGTCTTGGTCTTCAATTGCTAGCTCAGGAGGGTTGATAAAATAAGTGATTTATCTATTGGTGGATTTATAACTTGGCAGCATTACTGTGACGTAGAGGAAACTAGATAATTGGCCACATCACAAGGGGTATGCCTATGATGGTTACAAGTTGTCATGATTACTTCCTTCTCCCTCTTCTCTGCTTCTTTGCTGCATAATATAAACCATTTTCCTGTGTCACATTCTGCTATGATGTTCCTGTCAAGTTCAGCACAAAACAAACTAATTTTTGACATAATCATGTTGGTGAAACTGCCTGAGAAAGCAACTACTTAATGGCTTAGTTTCTTATATGCACATGGAAAAGTTTAGCCTTCTCTGATCTACCCAAATTACAGAAACAATTGATGACCTTGCTTTCTGGAAGTAGTCCAATTTCATATTCTCTTCTGCATTGAGAATATTCTTTGCTTGAGTTCCCTTTATTGTTCCCATCCAGGTCTCAATACCTCTTCTTTCTGAGCAAAAGACTAGCTTAGAAGTTATGACTTCCTGTAATAAATAACAGTTGCCTTTGTGTCTTTGTTTCGACTTCCTACAAATATCATCAAAATCTTACTCTGCTATCTTTTCTCTTACATTGTTTGTTTCCCCTTTGTTCAAAGGTCTTACACCCATCCTACAAACATAGATTTCACCTCTTCCAGTACCATATATTTTCCATGTTGTTTCTGTACATTATGATCCAACCTATCTCTTATGCATTTTTCTAAAAGATTAGTTTTAAAATTTTAATTTATAATTTGTATGTATATACCAGAAAATACAAGTTTCCCATAACAGATTAAATAAATATCAAGTTATCATATTGACTTAAAATGTTTTAGCTACTAATATATGCTATCACAAAAGATATACTGCCCAAATATTTCTTTATTGCATTCCAAATGTCACTCTACTGAAGCAATGACAGTTACATACATTTTATATTTTCATACATATATGTAAAGCCATATAAAGTATAAATATTTTTCCAGTGTCTTGAAAAAATTCAAATAGGATTGCACACTATGTACAACCTTAGATTTGTTTTTACTTTACATTGTATTTTAAAATGCATGCTAATAAACATAGATCTGGTTTCTTAAGTTTAATTGATTTATTGAACTTCATTGTATGATAATCCATATGCCAGTTTATTTATATTTTTCCTACTGAAAGTTTTAAATGGTTCCCACTTCTTTCTTTTTTATTTTTTCACCATTATAAGCTGTGATTAACATCTTTTTCTCCATGTAAGAGTGATTATTTGGGTAAGGCACCTGAGGATCAAACATCTGGGTTAAAGAGCATGCATCATTTTATACTTACTAAACTGAATGTGAAAGTATTTGTCCAAATTTATACTTAAACAAGATGGTCTATCACTATTTATTTTGACTGTAGCCAACTATTTCTTTTATCAAATTTAATTAGTTGTTCTGATCATCCAGGAATCAATGTGGACTTGATTTAAAATTTTCATTTTACTGGCTATTACTGGGTTGAACACAATTTCCTGTATTTATTGTTCATTTGTGTGTTGTGTTCAATGAACTATTACTATCACTTGCTTACTTTCTATTTAGTTACTGATTTTCATTCATTCAATACTTATTGAAGACCCACTATTTTTATTTAGATTGTTTTTGCAAAAGTAATAATTCTGCAGAGGGAGAATTGTCATCAATAGCCTTAATAGGCTATGGTTCCTTTGGGCAACATTACTGATTAGTCAGGCAAGATATGCCCACTGATGGAATAGTGGCAAGTTTGTTAGGGAGTAAACAGTGGCTTTCTGATTAGATTTGATGCTCACTCCACAGGAAGGGATTTATAGCTGACACTGTAAACCCATTCAAAAGCTCATGGTATGGTGGTCATAGGCTCTAGACCAAAAGCTATTTTTGCTATTTTGCTAAATGGACAGCATGTATCTACCCAATTGCTCTCTAAATAACCACCATTTAAATTTCCTTATTTTATGTGTTTTAGTTATTTGTATGCATTTGTATTCTGTGTGGAGTTATGTGCACATGAGTGAAAGTGCTTATGAAGTACAGAGGAGGGATTTAGATAATCTGGAACTGAAGTCACTGGTAGAGGGCAACTACCCAATGAATCAAAAACAAATCACACGATCATCTCTTTCAAAAGAGTACCATATAGACATGACATGGTTATTGCACATATTAACTCATAGCAGCTGTGGTTGCCTGTACAAATCATCAGTCAAAATTCCAACCTGGAAAAGTAGGAGGGGCATGATGTCCCACCCACCCAAAGCCTTTGAGTTATTGACAGTTGATGGCTGCTGAAGGAGGAAGAAATCAGTTTTCTTAAGGGGTGTGGCCCCTGATCAGTTAACCATGCTTCCATAAGGCCTTATGTCTATGGACAACACTAATGGGATCCAGTGAGTCATTAAAACAAAACCAAAAAGTAATTGAGTTGAGAGGTTAATGTGGTGGAGATATCTGTGAGGTGCTGGATGTGGCCTAAATATATTGTATGCATGTATGAAATTATCAAAGAATAAATAAAGATTATATTCAAAGAAACATATATCATATGGATGATAGCCTCTCCAGCAAATGGAGTGGTTAAAACTGGACATTCACATATATAAGAATAAAACTCACATTGTTCAAAATTAGATAAAATACGTTATTGTAAGACAAGAGACTCTGAAACTTCTAGGGAAAAACAAGGACTGAGACTTCAAGATATAGGCCTAAGCAAAGATTTTCATAAAATAACCGAAAAAATTCATTGTATTCCCTTGTATCTCACATATAAGATAAACTCCATTGTGTGGCCTATATAAACATTCTCAATCAATTTGTTCATAACCAGAGGTTTTTGTTTCTCATTGTAAGAAGCAGAAATGCATATGAATTTGCATTGGTATTCCTAAAGTGGAGAGAAGTTTGGCACATTTTTAAAAAATGCATGTTTAAACCTAGGTACTGCAATGCTATAAGTAGATTATACCCTATTTCTGTTTATCAAATTCTTCAAATTTAGACTTTCTAAATCCTTTTTAGTTATTATTAGAAGTGTGCAAGAATGTTTTGATATATAATTAATTTTTAAATAAAATAATAAGGTTATATGATGGACCAAATCCTTCATATGTCTGTAATTTCTACTTGCAAATTTGATTTCCGTGTGTTCAAAATTTTACTTGCAATTTACTATTTTTGTACTTGGTCAATTAATAAATATGTTTCTAAAATAAAAAATAACCCAAAAAGCTTAAGAAATAATTATAAGAATTGACAATTAGCATTATGTAACATTAGAACAATTCCGCATAGCAAAAGAAATAATGACCAAATTGAAGAGAGAGCTTACACAATGAAACAAAATCATTAGGAAAATAAAAGTCAATAAATGGGCTAATAAATTGAATGTGCAGTTTTAAGTGAATAAATAAAAAAACAAGAAATATCTGAAAAACATCAAAATCCATTAAAAACATTAAAATTTTATTCAGATCCCAACTCACCCCAATCAGAATGGCAATCAGCAAGAAAACAACTATGCAGATGTTGGGAAAGGGGACTCACTTTTTGTTGCTGGTAGGAATGTAAACTGGAAATCAGTATGAGGGTTCCTCAAAATAATTGAAAATAGATCTATAATACAGTTTTTGGGAATACACTTATTATTTTAGTCAGCCACAGAGATAAATGAAATTATGCTATTTCTAGAAAATATGTGAGTATAGATAACTATTAACAGAAATAACACCATTTCCCTCACTGGGAAATCTAGGTCTGAACATATACATGTGATATGAAAGTCAAAAACTGACTCTCAGTAGGAAGAAAGGAGTCTACATGGCAACATGAAGAACAAGCAAGTATAATGTAGGAAGGAGGGGACAATGACTGGTGTTGCCTCTCATATGTAAAATCTACAGTAACACACACACACATACACACACACACGAAAGTAGAAGTGAGTCTTTTGTAGGGGAGAAACTGAAGGGAAGCAGCAATGAGGGGGTACAGTAATAGACAGCAAAGTGAGGGAACAAACGAGGGTAAGACACAATCATATACATGTGTGAAAATATTTCATTAATACCATTATTTTGTAAGGTAACCAAAAATAACTAGTTAAAAAGGAAATATTGGCATTTGGATGTCAATGTGGGCAAATCTGGCAACCATTCTCCTAAATGAAATGCTTCAGACACAGAAGAACAAATGCTACATGATGAATTTAAAACGTCAAACTCGGAAGCAGGTGCAGAATGATGGTTGCTAGGAGCCGAGTTATACAATTCTGAATTGTACAGAGAAAAGATTAGTAAGATGATATCTTACGTTAAGTGTTCATATTACAAAATATACTAGATATTACTAGGAAAAGAGAGTGGGCGAAATCTTTGCATTGTGATAAGTAGGCTCATGGCACAGATTATACTTATTTCATAGATATGTACTTATCTTCACACTCACCATTGTGTACATTGATCATGTAAAATTTTTGCATGCTAAAGAAAATCCCTACCAAAGAATTGTAACGAAGGAGAAAGGAGACTAATTAGAAGGTTAGCTTTAGGACATTGTCAAAATATGCTGATAACTTGAACTGAACAGTGTTCAAAGTGAAGTATGGACAGTGTGGCTAGTGTATGAAAATAAGTGGTCAGATTTTAAAAATAGAAAAAAATATGTACTAAGTGTGTTTGAAAATGGAAGAAAAAAATTAGAGTCAAAGATTGCTGTCACCTAGATTTTCCTGAGTCTCTTGCTGAATAGAGATACATCATCTAAGATGTGGACAGTTAAGTTTGGACGAGTTTGAGATGCCTTTTACTCAGCAAGGCATATTTTTCCTGAGATGGATCAACTCAGCAAGAGGAAAAGTTATAGGAAGAGAATAAAGGACTGGGGTTTGTGCTAGCACAACTAAAATACTACAAAAGATCATAATATATTAGGGATTCTAATCCATTAAGAATTACATGTAGAGCAAAATTCTTTCAATGTAACATCTCTTTTACTATATATACACAAATTTTTATTCTAATATAACTAAGTTTAAATGTTTTCATTTGATTTTATTTATATCTTGTTGATTTTAATGTTTTCTTCAAAAACTCAAGCTCTTTCAATATATTCATTTATATATACTAAATGGATTGAATTGCCATCTCTTCTAAATTCCTTTGTTGGTGGTGGTGGTGACAAACGGGGTTTATTATGAGATTTTGTTTGCAGTTATGTTGGTTTCTGATGGTTCATCCTTAGATTCTGTTAAATATTCAATGACTATTTTGTGTTCCATTTCTATTCCATTTTAACAGTTTTTTCTCTTTTTTTCATTAATTAAGATATTTACACAATGCAATAGAAGAGCATAGATACAGTTGACTTTTTCTTCACAGCAAATGTTTCTAACTTAAAAAATTACTTTTTTGAGAACTTGACACAATGCATTTTGATTGCATTTACCCTATACCCCTTCCCAATTTCTTTTACCTAAAAAGCAACCCTAACATCCAATTTGTGATGTTAGTCCCTATTCCTGGGTGTGGGAATATCAACTAGAACATGCTTGGCCTTTTAGAGACTACATCCTTAAAAGTGACTCTGTCTAGGCCTCCTCACTGACACCCACATTCAGGGGGTCTTTATCAGTCCCATGCTGGATTCCCAGCCATAAGTCTGGGATTCAAGAACTACCCCTTAAGCAATCTATGGGGCCTTGGGTAGTAGATCAGTATTTATCCCTGGCATACAAATGGACTTTGGGTGCCCATCCCACAATGAGAGATGCTCTCTCACCCTGGACTCTTGAGGGAGGTTCTAGGTACTGCCCTGGATGAAATGACAAACTATGGATACCCAAATGGAGGGCCTCATCCTCCCTGGGGAAAGGAGGGGATATTAGGGAGGGTTGGTGGGAGGGCCTGGGAGAAGGAGAGGGAAAGGGAGAGGGACCTGGGATTGACATGTGAAGCAACCTTGTTTCTATTTTAAATTTTAAAAAGTTATATAAAAAAGTGATTCTGTCTCCTGAAGCTAACCATTCTCAAAAGCTTCTTGGTTTTGCCTGTTCATACGCCTCTCCCAACTCCATGCTGGGATGGTGACTAGCTTGATCTTATGTAGGTCTTGCACAGAAAAACTCAGTTGCTTAGAATTCATGAGTGTAGTGCTCTTCTAATGCCTAGAAGGCACTTATGTCCCCCATTGGCCTTGGGTCCCTGTCTCTTAAAGTCTTTCTGTCCAGTCTTGCATTATGTATCAAAATACTGGAGCAAAGGGATTGATACAGTTGTCCTATTTTGGGCTGGAGACTCCACTGACACTTATTCTATGCACCTTGCACAGTGGTATGTTCCTAAGTTAACTCCTGTCCATTTGATGGTATCTGAGAGCTGCACTAACATATAGATACAGTGATATGAATTCAAAGGGCAGTTTGAAATTGTGTGCATTTAACAAAATAAATAGTAGTAGACTTAACCTTGGAAGCTATGAACTCCAAACCATGGATTCTTAGTACCAGGTCCCCACTTACTTCTGTGGAGTAAACTTCAATCCAGTTTGAAAGCATTGGTAACCTCTATAATATCCATGGCGCTAACAAACTCATAGGCATGCTGGTAAATATTGCAGTTCACAAGGTTCACAGCTGGGTAAGTTTGTTAATGATATGTTTTTTCCCACAGCAGTCTACATAGTATGGAGATACCTACCTGGTCAGTACCAGCTTGGTTTCTCCATGGCCTGTCACCAAAGAGTCTTAAATGAAGTTCTTGAGTGAAGGCTAGGATAGTTACATTTGCCTATATTCTTTCAGGAGTCTTTAGGATATCTCTAAGCAACAAGTTGAGGAGAAATGTTTTATACCTGATGTTGGGCTGTTCATCAGAGAACCTATGATATTAGGTGTGTGTGTGGGGGGGTGTTTAGGAAGCATATAAATTGTGCATGTTCATCTGACTTTTTCAAACATAGAATTGTCTCTCTCAAATCCCTCCTATATCCTAGCCTAACCTTACATACTTCTTTCCATTTAAATGCCTTTATCAGATTGGCATATAGGAAAGGATATGTGGTTGCTTTCTTGATTAATGTTGATGTGGGAGGAACCATCCAACTATGATGTAACCATGGGCAAGTGAACCTGGGTAGTCCAAGAAAGGCAAAAGAACATGACTACAAAAGCAAGCCATCAAGCAGTGTCCTTTTATGGCCTCTGTTTAAGTCATTGCCTGCCTCCATATTTCTGTTTGAGTCCCTGTCTTGACTTCTTTCAATAATGGACTATGATCATTACATGGGGATGACAAATAACCTCTTTCTTTCCCAATTTTCTTTTGACTGGGGTATCACTAGGACAGTCACTCATTCACTAGACCCCCTCTGTCTATGATGGAACTAAGGATTTTGTATTTCACCAACTATGAGCAATATCAGAACATGGCTTTTATTATTTTTGTTTGTCTGCTGTATACCACTGTTTTGTTCCTTCTCTCCCCTACAAAGTATGAACTCCAGGAAGGCTGGGACCTTTGTCATTAAAACATTTCTAAGGTCTGATATATTATGCATTCTCAGATATATTCTCTGATTTAGTAACTTTGTGAATTTATTGAAAGATGAATCCTACCCTTCACAAATGCTAAAGGTCATCTAGTTACAATATGTATTACCCTCAGCAATTCCTGTTTCAGTATAACATTCATTATCTATGACATAAGATAAACAAGACAATCTCTTGATTATCAAACTTATACTAAAGGTGAAAACAGAGACTATCTAAACAAGTCCATTTGCAATGTGACTTATGGTATTCTGGTAAACCATGCTTCAAATCAATAAATACCCCAATTGGTAATTTTTGCCGATGCCAGATTGCAAAGATTCCTAAAATGCCTGGTTTCAATGGTTAGACATTTAGCATTTCCTAGAAAAAATTTCAAAATATATCAATTGACTCTCATGAACAGGTGTGATTATATCAGACAGCATATGTCACAGAGAGATGTAATCAAGAGCCAATGAATAAGAATTCTGGAGCGGGGTTATATTAGTTTACAAGGAGCAGCCAGGTAACCTGGGAGCAGAGACTTGAAGGCAATGGGAACCTAATGTCATGAATACCCAGAATAATGTGAAGGAGGAAGAAATGACAGCATAAAGGCTGAAGGTAGGGACACTCCTGGGACAAGAAGAGCAATGTGGTTATAGCAGACTGAGCAAGTGGTACGAGGACAGTTTAGAAAGGATCAAAGACCCTTGAAACCCACTTCAAGGACTTTTACTTTTATTCTGAATAAGATGGAACCCCTTTGGAATGGAGCAGAGGAATAACATGATTAATAATACATAGTGACCCTGAAATATTCATAACTGTTGTCATGTTCTGCCTGAAAAATAAATAATAAACCTAGCATATAGCATGGAACCCTACTGAAATCATTATGAACTTAAGCGCAAAGTCTTTTTATATACCTGCAGTGGGATCTTTTCTTTATGAATGTCAGTTACAGATGTGTGAGCAGCAAATGATTCTGTATATAAGTTAAAATACTTGTTTGCAGGTTTACCAATGACTTGTGTATCTGAAAAAACAAATGTTTATTTGGCAATTGCTGGGGTGCGTGGTAAACATCAATCTATGATCTCAAACGACCAATTTTCCTGAGAGATTATTTTATGAGACCCACTCTAGTTGTTAAGGAAACATACACACCCTGGTGTAGTGACAGTGTAAAGTATATTCATGGGCTTTTATAGAAAACTGATTTTTAACATTTTTTCATGTTAAATGTAGTTTTAATGAGCGATTTTCTGCTAATAGCTATTCAAAGCCCCACTTAACAATGTAATAGCTGAAGAAGAGTGTGGGCAACATTGGATTTTGAAATCTATGTCCATAACCTGCTAGTCTTGCTTTCTGAATGGCACTGTATATGAGAGAGTTAATATCCACTTGGCCTTTGTACAAATGCATAACCTGGCTGGAGGGGGCTTTGTGAGAGCATGTGGAAGATTATGTATATATGTATGAGAAGATCGGAATAGCAAAGCTCTCTTACTAAGTGAGTACTTACTACTTTCCCAGCACACTGTTAAGCACACTGTTTACATCATCACCACAGTCTCCACTGAGTTAAGTGCTATGTAGAGGATCGGTTCAAAGAACTGCAGTGCTGCACAAAGTCATGTTGGCTGTATAATAAGTGCTGGTGGGAACTTACAGTTGTGCTCCCACCTGCCGCATTTACTGCCTGCAGTTAAGAGCCAGAGGTAACTGTGCCATAACGTCAGAGATGTTTCTCCTTTACCAACTTATGCGTTAGCCATCAAGTCACTAGGGATCAGGACAGTTGTGTGCTCACAATCAATCTTTACCTTTAAAAAACCTGAGTTTCATGAAGTCCTTAGCATTTCCCAAATGCTATGCCACAGACCACTAATATTGTAGACTGATTATTGTGTCTTATAACCAAATTAGTAATAGGATAGCTAGGTAAAAACATGCGGTGCACTGAGTAAATAAAGTCACATAAATACAAGTCACAGAGACCATTGTAGTATTCTTTGTGTAAATGACAAGGTTGGACTATCATTACACAGCAAAGCACATTTATTTGGTTATAGATTGGATGCAAGTGTTATACCCTCCTGGTCTCCATGTGGTGTTTCCAGCTACAGTGGGTGTGTGCTTTTATGTATATATGTGTAACCATGCATATTGAAAAGGCCTCTGGGCACATGTTGATTTTCATTTAAATAACATTATCATCAATATTTTGTCATCCAGTCAGTGTGATTTCCTAAGAGGATACAGCAAAGTGTTCCCTGGGGCAGAGACAATGAGTAGGGATGGTGAGAACATCCTCCCGATTCTGGCCTGCAGAATTTGTTCTCTCTTCATTTCAGATGAATTAGCCTCTGTGTGTTAATCAAAGAGCCAACTCATTGTACAATACAAGAGGAAAGTATTGTCATAAAAAGAGAGCTACAAAACTAGAGAGGGCTAAGCTTAATCAATCCTCACCTACCTACTTCTAGGCTGAATAGTCATTTTGATTAAATATCTCACTAATGCATTTTTAAAACCATGTAAACAATAGTTTCTTATAGCCTGTTATGTCTCTACACCCAACCTATAAGTTGGGGATTTACAATGTAAAGTGTTCTTAACCTTCCTAATACTGAAATGCTTTGATGTAGTTCTTCATGTTGTGGTATCCCCAAACAGACAGTTATTTTCATTGTTACTTTGTAAATTTGCTAATGCTATATCTGATACTTGACCACTGTGAAATGATCATTCAATGCCTCCAAAGGGGTCATGACCCACAGTTTGAGATCCACTGATTTAAAATATTGATAATGAGAATTAAATGAAGACATGTGTGTGAAAGTTTTGGTAGCAGAACAACTGACACAGAAGATGTTTTAGTGAATTAAATTAATAGTTAAAACAAATGTTCAAATAGTTTTCATTGACTTCTAGCTAGCTCATCAAGGAGTTCACAAAACCAAAGCTGTTTCTCTGAACAAACTTGGGTATGATGTGGGATGTCGTTCTGTATGCTGCGGATATATGTTTCTCTTATTGGCTGATGAATAAAGCTGTTTTGGCCAATGGAAAGGCAGGATTTAGCCAGGCAGGAAATCCAAACAGGGATAGAGAAAGGTAGTAGGCAGAGTCAGGGAGACACCATGTAGCTGCTGAGGAAGCAAGAGATCCTGGCATTACCAGTAAGCCAATACTACATGGAAATACACAGATTAATAGGTTAAGAATTAAGAGAGAGACCTAGCCAATAAGAAGCCTGACCAATAGGACAAATGGTTTATAATTAATATAACCCCCTGTGTGTTTATTTGGGATTGAATGGCTACAGCACTCAAAGGGACAGAAACTCTGTCAGCATAGGTGTGAATGCAAATTTCTTGACCTTTGTTTTCAATTCTCTTACATAGCTGTAGTTTCTAACGATTCTTTAAAATGGGGGTAATGCAGAGTATTGGAAAGAAAGGATTCCATCTTAGAAGGGTATTATGAATACTCAATTTCACTCTGGTTTATCAGAGTACATGCACAAGCATGGCAGTTTCCTGAGAGGGGAAGATATTGAGTGACATTTAAATTTTAATTTCATTTACTTTTTATTTTTAAGAAAGATAGTCTTAGGACAAGGGTCCAACAGGCGTGCTACAACAGTATGAGATTCCCAGAAGTGATCAAAGTTGTAGGAGAGATGATAAAATTGTAATGTACTTTCATAAGATTGAAGAAACACTTTGCTCTGAATTTACGAGAGACACTAGGAGTATACAAATCCTGCTTGGCTCTCCTGCTTCATTTTAAACTGCTCTGCCTTATTCATTACACAACAACCACCCTGGCCATTCTTGCCCTCCTATCTAATTCCATGCATGTTCCTGGTCTCAGTCACAAGGCCTTGCATGCTTTGTGTTTTTCAGCTAATGAAAAACTTGTAATGATATTCCCTGTATTTCCTTAAAGGTATTTAAGAGGGCACCTACTAAAGAGGACTTCACTGGCCACTAAACTAACAGTCACCCCAGCTTTTCTAAAGTATAACATTTCATATTGGAGTCATTGCATTTACTATTTTCTGAGCATGTTCTTTATATTCATATTCACTGTGTGGCACTACGCTGATTTTCACGAATGTGAACTCCTTTTGCAGTAGGTATTTCTCTCTACATAAATAGCTCTAAGCTACATGATTATGCCCACCATCAAGTTAAATCTCAGTGAAAACTGCTTGGAATAGATACATTACTAAATATCACCATGAATGAAATAGCAAATAATAACTTCACCACATTAACAATTTTGTCCAAAGATAAAGAAGACTGTAACAATAATAATGTCCATTGATATCTCTAGATGGCTTTTGACAGCTCTAATTAAAGGATTGTAACATTTTGCACATAATTTTCGAAAAGCCATTGTTATTCTGATCAATATCTTTCTATTCTGGGCAGTGGCTATTTCAAGTCACCATAAAAGACTGGTCTGTGTCTCAAGAATTCTCTATCTTTGTACATCTATGTTTTATAAAAAGTGACTTTTTAATTTATATAAGGTGAATCAATAATTATGTAGCTATTTGTTGTCTATTACACATATGAGAAACAATAACCTCTTGTATTTTAATGGCTGTTAAGCAAAACATCATTATCTTTACTCTTTCCTCCAAACAAACACCCAAGTAATTACTTATGCAATTTCATCTTCTCAGTGACAAATTTCATTAGTTTAAGACATTTTTTAAAATCTCAAATTTACATATTTGCTATGGAGTGTCTAAGGATGTCAAACTCAGCTAACCTAGAAAGAAAATGTCCAATGCCACTTTGTCAATACAAGTCCCCACTGAGAGCTCCAAAAGACCCACACTACAAACAGAACAATGATCACTAATGCAAAGCCCATGTGGCTCCCTCAATGCTTTTCAGAAATCCTGATTATTTAATCATTGTTCTTCATTTGTAAGGCTAGGTAGTCAACGGCTCCCCAAATGTGTCACATTGGACATTATCCAGATGGAGTGCCAGTTTTCATTTGAGATTAAAGAGGTAAAATCCAACAAGAAAGGTTTTCTACCATCACAGACTATAGTTCAACTTATAGAAGATGATAAATCAAAGTAGGCAGCCTGCTTTGCCCATGCTTTTAAAGCAGAAACTTCATTGAAATGTCAGTTACCAAATGAGGTGATTAACTTTGAGCTGATTAAAGTTTTATTCTATGTTCTTATTACCAACAAGTTTCTATTTTCTTTTCTCTTTCAGGGAGGATCTAGTTCCTTTATTACAATTCTCACAACCTAAGGTTTTATTACTCCACTTAGGTTTTGAGATATGCACTTACTAGCACTGTTTCCAATTACTTGTTTGTGAAATTAATAGACAATGGACATTGAGTAGAGGGAACTTAACACATATATACACATTCTTTCTCAATATACTAGGCAACAGAGAGGTTCAACTTCACCACTGGCTGCTTTGTTCTTCTCTGATTTGTTGTTGTCATGTCATTTCATTTCCTCCATATTTATACCAACAATGTTTGACTGACAATTCTTTTGAACTCTAGGTGACAACTGCAAGTGAAATCAAGAGGGAATATTAAATACCAAGTAGCTGAACACACATTTGTTAGTGCAACTGCTAAGAAGCCAAATACACAAGCATCTGAGGAGCAGTTAATTCTAATGTTCAGACTAGACAGGATACAGAGACCAGGATAGCCACTGCATCAAATCAAGAACATCAGTACTTAGATCATAAAGGTGATCTTGATCAAATAACATCACTAGACTATGTTGGGGATGCTTCCCCTCTGTGTAGCTTGCATCCTAGCATCCTGAATTGTCCTGTGTATATTGCTCTCACTCACTGTGGGGCCCTGATAGTAATTTATATTCTCTCTACAATTATTTTTTTTCACTCCTTCCCCCATATATCTCTATGGCTATAGATTGCTTCTCAGATGGATTTCACATCCTGTGTAATATTTCACTGACCATATATTTCTATGTGTATTGCACACTACAATTGGATTGTGTTCACCTAGAATCTTAGAAACTATGTAGGAGGTAGGGACCACACTGATCATTACACATCCTGGATTCACCCTTCAGTGTCCAACAGAACATGTTTCAACTGATCAATACCTATTTCTTTAAGGAATCAACCTTTCTCCTGGGTACAGGTGACTCTGGGCACTTAGGTATATGCAGTAAATTGATTGAAGTTTGTTGAGGAATAAATACTATAGTGAGAGAAAGAGTGATATTCTCCAAGGTAGTGCTATTGGAATGAGATTATTAACAATTATGTAGGAAGAGGGTCCTGTCCATAGTACTACATACACCAGAGCCTGTAGTGCCGATTTAGAAATTAAGAAAATAGTTAATAGTAATAATTGAGCTTCACAAAAACTGGTTAATCATCCTAGGTTCAGTGAGTTGAGCAGAGGTATTATGCTCATAATACAGAGGAGAAAACCAAGGGACAAAGAGAGAGAGAGAGAGAGAGAGAGAGAGAGAGAGAGAGAGAGAGAGAGAGAGAGAGGAGAGAGGAAGTGGTTGACCCTTGGTTAAGCAGTGAGTCAAGGAGGGCTTAAACTTTCAGCCTCATGCTTAGGCTATTCTAACAGAAGAGGACATTGGAGGGTTACTCCAATCCTCCTGGGGAGGATGAGGATTCTGTGTTCCCTGCTTTCACCTTCCCATCTGCACTTCCACTGTCATTAACCTTAATACATGGCAGCCACTATGGCTAGAGACTTTCATATATTAAGCCATAGAATTTTTGGAGGAAGGAACTTGAAATATGTTTCATTTTTATAATTTTCAGAGGAGGAAACTGGATCTCAGAAGTATTAACTGACAATAATGTCTGAGACTTGAGATTCAGACCTGGGACCTGTCCTATGTGAAATGCACTACGGTTTTATATTAGGTTGAACATGTGTGCTCAGGGAGATGGATCAGGGGGTCAGGGCTATGGTGTAGGCAGGTGATATAAAACATACCAAGCAAAGACTTCATTCTCAGGAAATATGGCTGGAAAAGACAAAAGACAGAAACCTCTTAAGATTCTAGTAAGCACAAGCTAGATTTGAGCATGTGAAGGTTCAGAACCATAGAGGATGAGCTACCATCAAGTTCAATGCTTTCTCCTTGATGCAGATGTGGGGAGCTCACACTCCCTTCTGCAAAGACAATCAGAAGTTACTAAAAAACCAACTCAGCCAGCTCTTCCCAACCCTTTATTCTCAGTAACACACAAGAACCTTGCTTTAATCTGTCTCATGATATGTGCATAACAGTTAACAAACCAAGAAAAAATTCCTTATCATTCATCTTCAATCAAGGAAAGGTCTAAAAACTCCCCCAATGCCAAAGAAACGAGTCCAAGTTAAAGTAATTGCCAACCTGGAATCATACATCCATCAAAACTCATGCATCAGAAGGGATTTTTCAACACAACAGCAGGTTTAAAACATAGATATCTGCACAAAGCAAGTTAAATAACAATAAATCAGCAGACTTACCTTTTTAAACAAAGTATATATATCAACATACAATTTTACAAATGTATTGGCTATCAAATAACAGTGAAGTTTATCTCTAAAAAGTGAGTATATGGATATCTTTCTTTTTGCCGGTCTACTTTTTCTGAATCATTTGAAATGATCGTGCATTGTTTTCACAATGAGAATAACAAAAGATATTTTTAATTCTGAAAAAACTAAAACAGATGTCTCTTGGGAAAGAATGGGTTTTGAGCCTCTGGATTCATAAAGTGGTCACCAGCTGCCACCAAGGAATTTCAGCTTTAGAACAAGCCACACACTCTTCACACCCCCTGTGCATGTGTTCTCCCTCCCACCAGATGGAAGAGACAGGATGTTTCACTCTGTTCCTTTCTACCTGACACTGACACAGCAAAGATGGAATGTGGACTATTTCAAAAGTGAAAACAGGCATTGTGCAGCAAGAAGCACTTCCAAATGATGAAATTAGATCAGAAGTTAAGACAAAATGCGTTTAACAGGCTTTTAAAGAAATTTGGTGGAACACATTACTATAAAGAGTGCATTTGGGCAGCCAAACAAACTTTGTCCAGAGAAAATCAATTTTACTCCCCAAACAATGAGAAAAATTACTTTAGATTCGCCATTAAATATTGTCATTCTTTTAAAAAGAAGCATTTCTATAACTCTGTGTAGAAATAGGAGTCAAAGGATGCCTTTGTTACCATGGTAACACTCTCCCTCAGAAGAGCCAAGGATGAAGTAGCATACATTCCCTCTGCATATATTTGGCCAATCAATAAACAAAGGACTCACCCTGCATGCATCACATTAGAAAAGTGGCCAAGGTGTTCATGATGAGAAAAAGGGTGGGGGATCTTTCAAGAACGCTAGGTTTAATCACACAGAATAATTTTCAAGTAAGTGCAGCTAATATTTTCTTCATTAGAAGCCCATTAAGAAGATGAACTGTAGCTAAAATGCCTATAGCTTCTTAAAAATGGAAATATTCATTATAAAATTTAATATGTCAATGTAGATGAGAGTGACAAACTATGCCTAGGACAGAAAAAGAATGTTTGAAAGATACATACCCCAAAGCCCTCAGAGTACAGAAAAAAACTCAGAGCCAATATTTCCTGAGCATTTACTATGGACTAAGTATGATCATACTTTGTTACATAGATTATTTCACTACAGGTTTTAAAATAACCTTATGACTTGGCACTATAAATTTTTCCTCTTGTTTATTGAAGTGGTTGAAGAACTATTACTTTGCCCATTTTGTTAAAAGGAAAGTTGCATGGAGAGATTCATGTACATATGTGGAAGACTTCCTCTACTAGGGAGTGAAGGAACTAGGTTTCTAATGCAAGCAGTGGGATATGGATACACAGGCTTGTCCCATGCACCCAATCACACCGACAGACTTTGCTGTTAGCCAGCTGAAATGTTCCGTGAGATTCGGACTACTCAGATACATGGAAAAGCTTCTGGAAGCTTACAATTAGAAAATGTGTGTTAAGCAGAACACAGGATAGTCCCCTTGTAAAAGTTCCTAATTTTCCCATAAATGCCTTCAGTTCCCATGACCAGCTATGCTTCAGTGAGAAGCATTTATTATTATTTTTTTCAGCATGGGAAGAAAGAGAAAAAGGTTAGGATAAGGTCATTTCTACTTAGGAATCTGAAGTTCTCTTTTGGATGCTGGGAAATTAGAAAGTATTAAACTAATATCCTTGTTAGTGTTGTTTTTCTTATTTTTCTTATCATTAAATGTGACTTAAAATTATGTATAATAAAAAAGTTACAGCAAATATGAATGGAATTTAATAATTAAAAGTATATATAACTCTTGAACACAAGTACTGTTACATGCTAGCTGTCCATGCTAAAGTACAGACAGACACATTGGACAGAGGGTAATTCTCATTCTTGTGGAGGTGGAAGGAAGCTTCACAAGATGTAATGATACTATAGAGACTGCCGTAGACTTTAAAACTAAAAGGCATTTGATTTCCAATATTTTCCATTTAACATTTTTGTCTATCAGTTGACTACAGGTAATTGAAAGCATGCAAAGCAAACCCATGGACAAAAGGACACTATTATAGTTCCTAGGTACATCTTCATTCCCTTTGAACACATGTCATAGTTAACAGAAGAAGAGGGGCTCATTTGAGCTCTCATACACACACAAACACACACACACACACACACACACACACACACCTCTTGCTTCTCCCAAGTTTTCTCTGCTGTCATATGAAATGTCAACAAAGTGCTTACACTAGAAATAGCAGAGGGAAACACATACCAGTCAATGGTGGGAAGCTGCTACAGCATTGTCTTTCTGGTGCTCAGTTTCCGGTGCTGTGGTTGGGAAAAGTTAAGGCTATTTCTTCTAAAGATTTTTTTCTAGAGTTCCTGCCCTTGATTGCCCTGCTTCTGTGAACTGAGTGGCCTTGTTGGCAGCTGTTATACTGTTTTTAATAGCTATTTTATTTTCATACATGACCAAGAATTGTAAGTCACCATTTCCTGGCTGTCCCACATGTCACCTGCCTCCCAGGCAATCTACTGACAGAATGAAGAGACCCTACTGTGTCAAAAACAATATTCATTTTTAAAAATTTTTCAGTATTTTTTGAACAATAACCTTAAATTTGAAAGTGGGAGATTTTCATTTTTTCTAATAATTTTTTTGTATTTTCCATTTATTTAACTTAGTTGATACTATTAGGGATTAAACCCAGGGCATCATTTATGCTAAGCAAGTGCTCTACCACTGAGCTTCAGTCCCAAGGGATGGATGGGGCAACAATTTTCTTATGTGGTCCAACTGTCTTCCTATGTCTAAAACATTAATTGAGTGAGAGATCAATAAAAGATGAAATGAAAAGGGAGGCATTTAAACCATCAGTGCTTGGTCAACAGACTGAGGGACTCATGTGCTGGGGATGTAATTCTGTGTTAGAAAAACAGGCAAATTAAAAATAAAAGCCAATTACATAAAAAAGAATTATGGAATTATTTCAGCTTCCTAGACATGAGTGAAATCTTTCTGTCCCCTTTTCTGGGTTCAATTTCATGAAACATTTTCATTAATAACATCTACTCAGAGAAAGTATGTCATGTCTATTTTAACTTGATGCATTTTCTTAGGTAAAATCATGAATATAGTCCCCAAATTTCATAGTCACCTGAGCATAACATAAAGCTCATATTTATGTCACCCATGGGGAATTTTTTTCTGAAAACTCCACCTGTGACTATGTGGAATTCTCTGTCTGCAGTCATACAGATACTTTATGACTTAATATGCACAATCAAAAATGTCAATTGTCTGATTTTTCCTCCACCAGGAGTACTGTAGTTTCAACCATCAGCTCCAGACTGAAATTGCCTGGAAAGGTGTTTCATAAAAGTCCTTCGCAGTATAGGAGAGAGAAACCAGGTAGTCTGGGAAATGATTCCATCTTGAAACTGGGAGTGACTACATCTCTCTTTACACCCTAGGACAGAATTAGCAAACTGCTGGCTCACTGGTCAACCCCAGAAGAAATTATATAGACTGTGGTGGTAGCTGAATAGTGTTTTACATTTGAATTAATTGTCAATGTTTAGAAATCATTAGATTTCACTGCTTCCCTTGAGAAACCTGGCAACTTAGTCAGTATCCCCACATAGAGACCATCTGCTAGAGCTGAGTTGGGCTGCTCTTACTTACAGGAACATGTGCTATTCTAAACCCTGCTGTCATCATAACTCCAGAGGTTTTACTATTAAATGAGGTTCAATGTCATCATCCCTATAACATCTCAGAACTGGGATGTTTCATCAATTGCTTCCTGGGCTAAGTATTTTCTGAAAGTATGGTTTGGTTACCAGTCAATCTCAGTTCTTATAGATACATTTTCAATCGGAAAGTTTAGTGGCTCCTTCTGTGTTGTGACTTCACTCTCTCATTGTAGGATTGCAAGCACAATAGCTTGAGGGCCCAGGAACTGTCTGACATACCTGAAGCAGCTTGAGGAGTTGGAAGCCAGCTGACATGGACCTGATTGGACATCAGTCTTGGATAGGCATTTAATTTTATAACCCTAGTTATGTTAGCTTTTCTTTGCCAAGCAGGTATGAACAGATAAATCTAAAGGATACCACTGCCCAGAAGAAAACAATCCCAATCTCTTCTACATTCAGTTTTCAACAATATTATAACTTCACTTTGAATTTTTTCCGTGAAGCAATTTCTCAGAGAAAATGCTAAGTGGCATATGAATGACTTCAAATAGAATTGGTTCTAAGCACAGGGAAAAACATGATTATTGGTAGAGAATATGAAACAACATAGACTTTGTATTTCCATCTTCCATTTCAGTGTGTCAGAGCAGTTAATTCATGAATTACCACACATGATTATGTTTTAATTTACAATATTAGATGCTCTCTATATGTTATGACAGAACATCCCAGACACTCCTAAGAAGTGTACCAGGCCTATCTCAGAAAATTTCAGCTTATTCACTACTATCGGAGCTTTAGGTCAGAGAAATTTTAGTTGATTGTGGACATCCACGGTGTTAACTATCTAGATGGCAGAATCAAACTCATGACAATTAAAGAATACCTGCAGATGTCTCCTAGAAAAAAAAATGGCTCTCAACTGAGAACCATTGATATTTCTTACAACTACATAGAGTCATGTAACCAACCACTTGCTATCATGATGGGTCATGAGGAAGCTTATGGTGACTTATTTTAAAATTACTACCATTTATAGAGTTACCCATTTCCAACTTGCCTTGAACTGACCCTTTCATTGCCCCTTTACCCGAGGAAGGTTTTTCTTGTATTGTTAATTAAATTTTTCATTTGTTTTGCATATTGACCCTTCCATTGCCCCTTTACTTGAGAAAGGTTTTTCTTGTATTAATAATTAAATTTTTCATTTGTTTTACATACTGACCACAGATTCCCTTCCCTGTTCTCTTCACCCTGTTCCCCATCTACGCCCTTCCTATGCACTTCTCCTTTGCCTACATTCAGAAATGGGAAGGTCACCCATGGGCATCAACAAAACATGTAATATCAAGTTGAGGTAGGAACAAGATTCTCCCCCTACATCAAGGCTGGGCAAAGCAACATAGTATGTGTAGTAGGTTCTAAAAAGCCTGCTCAATTACTAGGTCTTGAGCCCACTGCTAGGATCCCCACTAAGAGACCAGGCTACATAACTGTCACACACATGCAGAGGCCCAGATTGGTCCCATACAGGGTCCCGTACAGGCTCCCAAGCAGTTGGTCAGAATGGCTAGGATCAAAAACACTAACAGCAGGCAGCTTATGTTAGAGAGGGTGAAGAGTAAGGGGAACACTCCTTCACTGCTGGTGGGAGTGCAAACTTGTATAGCTACTTTGGAAATTGATATGATGATTTCTGAGAAAATTGAAAATCAATCTACCTCAAGACCCAGCTATATTAATCTTGGGTATATACCCAAAGGCTGTTCAATCATACCACAAGGACAGTTGCTCAACTACATTCACAGAAGAAATTTTTAAAGAGTCATAACCTGAAAACAACCTAGGTGTCTCTCAACCAAAGAGTGGATAAAGAAAATAAATGCCCATTTACAAAATGGATTATTACTTAGCTGTTAAAAAAAACAATGGAAAAGGATGATTTCATTGTTCATTTGTCTTGACACAGGCCTCTGTTTTGCTGTCTAGAATTACTCTTTATTTCCACATCCAGCCTGATGGTTACATTTCCTGTCTTTTTTATAACCTTTTGTGATAAGCAGCCCTTCCACCTAGCTGTTGTCAAAATGTGGACAAGGGATCACCCTGCAGAAGATCAACCTCCCTCACTAACTTGTGCCATCTTAGAAGATGAGGAAATTTCTTGGACCCTTCTTTCATTACATAGAAAGATCATTTTGGTTTTTCCATGTGTGTTTCCTTCACCCTGAAAATAGTGTATCACACAACAAGTAGATATTTGCTGAGCAAATGTCTCAGTTGAAAGCCTTATTGATTTAAATCATTTCTTCAGCAAACATTAGCTAAGTGATTGTTTCTGAATTCCAGCCTCTTCTCTGAGTCACATAACTCAAGAGCAAGGACTCAGGGATGTTGACAACAATGGTATCTTTAAAGTGGGGACTTTTCATGGAGAAAGAGTCAAAGAAATTGACTTCCAGTTAATTTTAATTCAGATTATACTCCATTATATAAAATCAGAACACAGCACAGTACCTTGCCACTACATATAATAATACAAAAAATTTAATGATGAAATAAGTATCAGCTAAATATGATGGTATGTTCCTATAATTTCAGCTGAAGAGGTGATGCAGAAAAATCACAAGTTTGAGACCAGCGTGGGCTACATAGCAAGGCCTTGTCTCAGATAACCCTCCATAACCAGAGTTTCTTATTTGTATATTATATGGTTATTAAGTATTATCACATTTATAAAACTTTTAATTTAAAAATTACCTAAATTTGATAAGTATTGAAGAGTTATGTCCTGTAACTTGCTTTGACCAGGCTGACCTCAAACTCATGGAGACCTGACTGCCTCTACCTCCCTAGTACTGGGATTTAAGGTCTTCAACACTATGTACAGACTATTTTAAACAGAACTAGACTGCTCAATAACAAAGCAATTTACAACCTGTGGGTTTTGATCACTTTGATAAGCTGGCCACTTTGTGTGGAAGTGTGTGCCAAAACCTCACATATAATATAAAAACAATGATTTAATGTGTAGTGTTGAAAACAGATTACACAGTTGCTGGGTGAATGTATGTTGTTAAATGTTAAAAATAATTTTACCCATTTTTTAATGTGGGTATTAGAGAGTCTGGGTAACAGAACCTTCAACCAGCGACTGATGGAAGCAGAGGCAGACACTCATAGCTAAACACTGACCTGAACTCCTGGAACCCAATGACAGAGAGAGAGGAGTGATGAGCAAAGGGGTTAAGACTGGACTGGTTTCACCCACAGAAACAGTTGACCTAAACAAGGGGGAGCTCTTCAAACCAAGACTGATGTCTGGGTGGACAGCATGGGACTGATCCAGACTCCCTGAATGTGGGAGTCAGTAAGGACGCCTAGGTAATCTATGGAGCCTTGAGTAGTATTTATCCCTCTCATACAAATGGACTTTGGCTGCTCATCCCACAATGAGGGATGCTCTCTCAGCCTGGACTCTTGGAGGAGGGCCTAAGCCCTGCCCTGGATAAAACGACAGACTGTGGAGATCCTCCATGGAGGGCCTCACCCTCCTTGGTGATCAGAGTGGAGATTGGGTGGGGAGCTGGGGGACCTGGTTTGGGATGGGCAGGGGAGGAGGGGAGGGAGAGGGAGCTCGGGTTAACATGTGAAACAAGCTTGTTTCTAACTTAAATTTTAAAAAAGGAAAAAAGAAAAAAGATTGAAAATATTGATCTATGTGAATGGATCACTCTGATTGCCTTTCAGAGTTTATCTAAAAATTTTAACAAGTGATCCATGTGTTTGTTTAGTATATTACTGAAAGTAAATCAAAGGACTTCCACTAACCAAATGTTAGGCCCAAAGGCCAGAACCATACTCCCTAAGTTCATACACTTCCTGATCTGAGACTGAGAGCTTGAACAGTGAGTGGTTGGCTGGTAGGCAGAGCAGTGGATAGCAATGTGCAGCAGCTATCTGGGGAATACAGTATTCCTATGCTGTGCTGCATCCATCTTTTTGCTCAGAGACTAGGAGATCACCTCACCTTCCTGTGTACAGTGGGAGGAACGGCAAAGCATATTGTGTCCTCCAGCAGCAACAACAAACTTAGCTTCATAAAATAACTAATACATTCCCATCTAGATCCTTAACCAGTGAGAGATTGATGAAATGAACCTTCTAAAAATATCTGTGACCACCACGATACTTTAATGACTCTGTTTACAGTGTAGAAAGAATGAGACTGCATTGATGAATGAAAAATAAAACCTACATTTCTTGGGAAGGAAGCATCCGTCTTTTTCTATTTGTAAATGCTGACGAGCAGAGTTTAAGGAGGGCTAATGTCACCCATTCATCTTAATTAAAGAGTTAATTGCTCGTGTATCCTGATTTAGTTAGTGGAGCCTGGTAGATGGGAAGCCTTGCCTCTATGTATTTTATTGACCAATGTAATGACATCATCAGTAAGTCTTGGAATTTATTCATGCTTCAGCCTATCCACATAATGTTAATAGCCTTGGACATGATAAAACTTTCAAGAGGAAAGGCCTCCTTGTGCCTTGCACAGAATACAAAGAGAATAGAGGGAGAAGCTGCTGAATGTCTCACTTCAGCTGTCCCTGAAGCATCCCTTTGAAGTCAGCAATCATGAAAATAGTTTAAAAGCCATGTTTGAATGCTAGTTTTCAGAAAGCGTTTGGGTGTGGGGTCATGGAGCAGGTTCTTAAACCCACACATTGACCATTTGAAAGTTAACATGTTTCATTTAATACTACTCATCCATAGTTAAAGTCAGGACAGTGTGTTTCTCAAGGAAAGGAGGAATCATAGTATGTTTAAATTTATTGTTCTTTAAGGCATAATGTTCATTTAAATTTATTGTTCTTTAAGGCATAATTTCTGAGAGTTTTTTTCTGACTTTTGTTCTTGCTCGATAGCCCAGGGTGGCCTACAATGGGTGCTAAATCTCAGGGCAGCCTGGAACATGATTGTAATCCTCCTGTCTCAGCCCCCCTTGTGTATGCTTCTTCATGCCTGGGCAGAAATATGTTTAAAATATACACACACGCGTGCGCGCGCTCGCTCGCACGCGCACACACACACACACACACACACACACAGAGAGAGAGAGAGAGAGAGAGAGAGAGAGAACGAGAGAACTTATGACTAAATAATTTACTCTTGAATTGGATGAAGAGGTTCTTAAACAAGAAGGGTTTTCAGCCATTAAAATATAATAATCCCTTGGCTCTCTAGTTTCCCCAGAAATAATGTGTTTAGATGAACTGAGAGGCTACTGTGGATCATGACTAATTTTAGAGTAACACCCTTTCTTAATACATTTTAAAAAATGGAAAAAAGGCAGAAAAAATCAAAGAACAGCAGGGGGAAAGTACTGTCTGGAGGGCATACAGAGCAAAATACACGGAAATGATGTTCAGAGTTAATGGGCCTTTTTGTATCTTTTTCTCACATGGAGCTACAACAGTCCTAGTTAAAGTTAATTAAAGTTAGTGTCCTTTTTCTGCGAGGACAACTGACTCAAGAATCAACCCCCAGTTCTGAGATGCTGATTACAATTAAATAGCTCATTCCCAGCAAGGTAAGTACACACTGAGGTTACATTAAAGAAATAGTACAAAAACAGAAAGTAAGAGGCAAGATTGAAAATATGTAGGAGATTCCTGGAAAGCTAGCAGAAGGGATGGTGACCGCTCACAAAGCCGAGGAATCCTAAATGGATAGTGAATTTTGGATGCACTATTCACACTGTTCCTAGTTTATCTTGAACACCTGTTTAATGATGATAACAAAAGTCCTTCCATGGAGTTGTTGAGAAGATAAGTTAGGGAATGCAGCACTTAAACCCTGCCTAGCCTAGGGAAAGCATTTTATAGACATGAACTGTAGTTATAATTCGTTTGAGAAAATGTTCCCAAGAGACTCATGTCTAGGTGCTTAGGTCTCCAGCTAGTGACAGCTATTGGGAGAATTTCCAGAAACTTCAGGAGGTGACACAGATGGAGGAAGTAGATCATAAGGTGTGAGTTCTTGGAAGGGACTTTGTTCCTGGCCTTTTAGTATTCCTATTCTTTCCTATCTACCATGAGGCAAGGACATGGGTTCACCACATTCTCAAGCCATAGTGATGTTCCTCTTAACCACCCTTCCATCCAGAATCAAAGTGACTATGGAACGGGCCCTCATAAACTACAAACCAATATAAATCTTTCCTCATTTAAGTTGCTTCTCTTGGGCTTTTGGCCAGTGATCCACACAAATTCCATTTGTGTATTCTTACAGATACTTTTCATGGCTATTCATTAAGATGATTTCTAGAGTCATTTTAACACAATTTAACTTTTAGTCTTAGCATATTCTGCTTTTCCATTGTCTTCCAAGACTGTTTACTGGCTGGTTTTATATTTTCATAAGAAAAATTATATTGCTGTTATTTATACCTGAACATCGCCATATAACTAAGCAGTATTGTGTTGCCATTCAGTATTTCTGTGTTTTTGTGACCTGGCAAACTGGCCTAAAATTTTCAAGCTTTGAGTTTCTTTTCCACCAAATAGAAATAAAAATAAGTTAAGTACGCAGACATTTTGAACACCAAATTAGTCGATGGTTGTCAAAGTCCTAAAATAGTATTAGGCATACAGTATAATAACCATAGCCTTTTCTTCTTTCCTTCCTTGAACAATGAGGAGGGGTGATGATGCCAATACAAGGAGAAAAGAATACGGAAAGGCATATGATTGAATATGAATGGTGAACTGGGGTGAAATAATGAGTCTTTTATTCCTTCTTTCTCCTTGATTCTGAGTCTCTGCATTGCTCATTTTTCGGCAGTGAACATGGTGGGCATATGCGATGAAAGCATGTCGGAAACCAAGCGTTCAAGATCAGAGAAAGAGAAGCCCCTTCCCAGCTGTGGGTGATTAACTGAACATTACTCGACAGGTGGAATGTCTCTGGGTGGAAACGGGGGAGATTATTGCAGATAAAGGGGACAGGGCAACATTTCTGAGGCAGAAACACAGTCTGTGGCAGGGAGAAAATGAGCAGGCCTGATGCGCTACCCTTGGAGGTCTGTAGTGAGATAAAAGATGAGGTTGAAGGATTGGGTAAGAGATGAAAGTACTGTATTCTTTAGTGAGTAAAGGGCCACCTAAGTGGGTGAGAAATGGGACTGTGGAGTCCCAAATTAAATAGTATTTCAAAGTAACATGCAAGCCCCAAATTCAGGACAAAATTAACCAGAAAAATAAATAAATCTCATGTAACCTACTCCAAAGGGGAGATTTATCTTGTGAGATGTTGTTGACAAGATCTTGAATAATTGATTATTTAAATGAATTAACTTTTTAAACTACCAAACTGCCTAAAGAAGGAATAATTGAAAGACTATATAGTGATGTTCCAAAGTCTCTATCTCATTTCATCTTCAAGAAGTCTCTAATGAGCCTTAACATGGAATGGGAGTTAGAGGTACAGACAGTTACTGCATACTTTCGGGCTTTATATCAGTTGATGCTACCATCAAGGCATTTTATCCATGTTAATAGACTTATTTACAATTTGATCACACATTTTAGCACAAAACACGATCAGAAGCTTATTGGCACCAAAGGAAATGGAACCACAACAAATGCTTATGGGAAGTTTCTAGATGAAAGTCTAAAGCATTGACAGGCTGCAAGTGTAGGATCAGAGACTGACCAATAGAACTCATCTTCAAATATGTAGTCAACAGATGGGATAAATGAGGTCTCAGGGACCTGAGAGGAAAATGGGATCAATACAGCACATTACAAAACATAGTTAGTAGCTTGCTTTGGCTGATGAATAGCCAGAAAGGCATGGGGCTGTCTTAACTTGTGCAAACTGAGGTAGTGGCACATGTTAGGTATCAATTAGCTACAAGAGGCACAGATCTGCATAGTAAGGTTGGGCCGGAGAAGAAAACATTTTAGACATAGTTGGAAGTGGCTAGACTCTCCAACTTAGAATGGGATTCTCATTCCATGAAGCCTTAACATATGATAGTAATGTCCTGGTGTCATGCTTAAAACAATGTATTTTGAATTGAAATCACTGGGGAGGTGTGCATTGACAACTATATTGAAAAGGGCTTAGTCAGACCATCAATTATGATTTCACCAACTCTGAGAAGACATAATTCAGAAATATTTAACATTTCATAAAGCTTTATTCTACAACATCTTCTTGACAAACCTTCCATGTTTTATCCTCTAGCTTCTTGTAGATATTTATTAGTAAAAAAGTATCAATTTATAAAATAAAGAATAATTGGTAGAAAAGTGGTTTGGAAAGTTAATGTATAAGGGAAAGAATATGTCTAACTACAGAAAAAAATCAAAATTTAAAAAGAAAAGATTGGACACATTGGCATTTCATATACAAAAATAAAAGCAGGAGCTGTAGAGAATATTCAGTGCTTAAGAGCACTGACTGATTTGCAAGAATATGTGGGTTTAATTTCTAGCACCCACATTGCTCTTCACAAGTATCTGTAACAACGTCCCAAGTCCTCTTCTGGTCTCCACAGGTACCATGCACATGTATATGCTGATAAAACATCAATAAACATAAAATAAGAAAAAATAATAATGCTATAAAACCAGTAGCCACAAAAAGTGGTGTTATAGAAAGAATGATACCCTTCAGTTTCATTCTCAGAAGTCTTTATGTCAGAATATGACTGTGATGTCTGTAGAAGGAGCTCCAAGAATACAGTTAAGTCAAAATGTGTTTGTAAGGATGGACCTTATTTCAGTATAGTTGTGCTTTTCTGAGAAGCGCTCATGCAGATGCCCTAACCCATAAACTAAGAAGTCTCTGGAGAAACCAGCCCTGATCTCTGACATTGGTTTTTAGGATGTTAATTAATTAATAAATTATTAATTTTGTGAGCCATTCAATTTATGGAACTTTGTTGGGCAGCTCTAACAGATGAAGACACATCACCCTAAGTTCTTTAAATTTAATGTAAGTCTGATGGGGAATATTCTTCTGTGTCTTATTGGTTAATGAATAAAGCACTGTTAGCCTATAGGAAAGCAAGATAGGTGGGACTAGGAGACAAGGAGAATTCTGGCAAATATAGTAAAGAGAAGTCACCATGTGAACCAGGCAGGTAATGACATAGCATGGAAGAATCAGTATATAAGCAGGGACAAGCAGGAAATCTCTCTTCTCCCCTCCCATCACCTCCCTTCACCTCACCTTCCCTCCTCACTCCTCCCCTTCCCTCCCATCTCATCCTTTCCTCTCCTCTCTTCTTCTCTTCTCTACAGAGATGATGAGCAGACACCATGTAGACCCCAAGAGAGTAAGAGGCCTGGACCTTTCCTCCCGTAAGAGAAGGCCACAAGGAAATAGGGCCAGGGAACCAGCCAGGCCAGAAAAACTCATGCTACATTAGACAAATACAAGTATCTTTCTTGACAATGTTAGAAAAAAAGAATATTAAAGCTAAAAAAATCATATGTTGGAATCAGGTAAAAGCAGGATTCAAATTCATCCCTACTTATCTCCATCCACATTATGCAACTAGGCTCCAGATTGTTCACTATCACTAAAGAAAATATAAACTAAACAGTACTTACTCTCTCTACTAATTACACTTTTCATTTGAAAACATTAATTCAAGCTGGAACAACTCATGCTGAAAAGGATTTGTTATAGGTTCCCAAGGCCACATGGATATCACTCAGTGAGCTTTTATAAACCTGAATCTTATTCTGAAGTAGAATTTCTTTTAGATTTAAGGAATTTTTAAAGTAAGTACAACTTTGTAAAATCCTGATATAAATATGACTTCTGATTCCATCCACTAATTACTGAATATGTTTGAAGAAGAGAATAAAACAGGGTACTTAAACTGGGTTCAAAGGGTTTTTAAAATTATTTTTGTCTTTTTAAAATTAGTGTTTGGAAGGCTAGAGAAATGGTTTAGTGGTTGAGTACTTGTTGTTTTTGCAGGGGACCCACATTTGGTTCCTAACACCCAAATGATGGCTTAAAAACATTCTTAACTCCAATCTCAAGGGATTTGATGCTCTCTTCTTACATCTTCAGGCACCAGGCATGCACATGGTATATATGCATACATAGAGGGCTTGTAGCAATTAAATACTCAAATATATTGAAAAAACTCTAGAAATATTTTTTAAAATTATTCTTGGTGTGTGTGTGTGTGTGTGTGTGTCTGTGTGTGTGTGTGTGTGGTTTTTTTGTTTGTTTGTTTGTTTGTTTTGGTTTTTACGAGACAGGGTTTCTCTGTATTGTTCCAGAGGCTATCGGTCCAGCCCGGCCTCGAACTCACAGACATCTGCCTGCCTCTGCCTCCCGAGTGCTGGGATTAAAGGCGTGTGCCACCACTGCTCGGCTGTGTGTGTGTGTGTGTGTGTGTGTGTGTGTGTTTACCTGTGTGTGTGCATATACATTTGAAGTTATATGTGGATGTGGGTGTATGCATTCTACGTTGTGCACATAGATGTCAAAGGATAACCTTGAGTGTCAATCCTAACTTTCTACCTTGTTTGAGACAGGGACTCATTGTCTTCTGTATAACCTATAATAGCCTACAATATTTGTGTCTCTGTCTTCCCTCTTTCTGTAAAAATTCTGGAATTACAAAGGCTGATGCCACTGTGTCTAGCTTTTATATGGGTTCTGAGGATTTGAACCCAGATCCCCTTGTTGATATGACAAGCACTATTAATCACTCAGTAATCTTTCCAGCTTGGAAGCAAAGGCATCTGATAGTATCATGTAAAATATCCCAAGAAACTAATATAGAAATCAAGAGAGAGTAGGGAAAGGCAAAAGACAGACTGCTGAAGAGTATCACAATACAGAGCCTCAGCAATAAGAAGGAAAAAAAGTGACTGAGAAAATGTTCAAGGGACTGTATAGTCCAAAGAGGAAGATGTTAATCTCCCGATAAACATAACAAGGAGAAAGAAAAAGCAACTGAAATCTCATTCCACAGAACTGAAATGATTCAGCTGGGAGAAATAAATTTTTTAAAGATTCAAAAGAGAAAGGACCAGAGAAATAAAGTGAAAGACAATCCAATACAAAAATAAATGACAAAGCAGCCAGAGAAATATTGTATTGAAAAGAAAGATTGATTCTCCACAGCAGAACTAGAGCTGAAGTGAGGAGTGTGTGTGAGTATTGAAGTTGGGGAGTGGGGGTGGTGTTCTTGTTTCCAAACAGGAGTGGTTTGAGTGAGAACAAAAGCAATTAAGAAAAACAAGAAAATCAATTGAAAAATGAGCATTATTAGACATAGTCATTATGTGTGACTAGGGGGAAATGCTGTCACAATTAGGACCTAAGATGGTTGGAAATACTTGAAGAGACATCATTATCTCTTTAAAGAGAGTCAACTGCATAATCAACAAATATGGGTCTTTAGACATGTCACATGCTTTGCAGTGTGAAGATCATCAATAGACTGGAAAATTCTTCTTGTAAATTGACATGGTAGAGTGATTTTTCTTAACTAAACATTGTTTTGCAAAACTCAGGTCAGAATTCAGTTCTCACCTGATTCTTGGTATTGCTGATACTACCTGGGCTCATTCAGCTCTAGCTTTCCTATTTATTTGATGTGAATAGCTGATTTGACAGTCTTCTGAATGATTTTTCACAATGGTGGAGTTTAGTTGTTGCTTTGGGAAAACCATTAGCAGATGAGGAAAAGTGTGTGTTCAGAATGAGACACACCTATATTGTTATCCAGGCCTTTGTAAGTATCATCTGTGTAACCTGGCCTAATACCTTTGATGATGTGCTTCTTCACCTAAGAATAACATGTCTTACAGGTGTGGTATAAAAATTGAAAGCCAACAGAGAAGACATTCATTAGTATGAATTCTTCCTTATGATTCTAAGTCATTATCTGTCATATAGTAGGTATTTCCTAAAAATGATTCCCTTTACCTTCATTTCTAATGCTGCTATTACCATTATCCTCCTGTTACTACAGCAGGCATAGTAGTTGGCTATGTTGAAGCAGGCCACAAATGTATAAGATTTAAATCTGGTTTCATAATGTTCAATAAATATTATTTCAGTTCTACCTATGTCATTCTGTATACACATCATTTTTTAAAATTTAAATTAGAAACAAGCTTGTTTTACTTGTCAATTCCAGTTCTCTCTCCCTCCCCTCTTCCCCTGGCCCCCACCAACCCCTATCTTGTCTCCTTTGTTGCTCCCCAGGGAGCATGAGGCCTTCCATGGGGGATCTTCAAAGTCTGTAATATTATTTGGAACAGGGCCTAGACACTTCCCCGTGTGTCTAGGTTGAGAGAATATCACTTTATGTGGAATGGACTCCCAAAGTCCATTCGTACTATGGATGAATACTGATCCATTGCCAAAGGCCCCACAGATTGCCCAGGCCTGCTATCTGACACCCATGATCAGGGGGACTCAGTCAGTCCTATGCTGGTTTTCCAGCTATCAGCCTGGAGTCCATGAGCTGCCATTCTGCCAGGAGTAAGATGATATCTCAGAGTTGTATTGATTTACATTTCCCTGATGGCTAAGAATGTTGACCACTTCTTAAGTGTCTTTCAGTTAATTTAGATTTCTCTATTGAGAATTCTCTATTTACTTCTGTACCCCCTTTATAATTGGATTATTTTGTGTTTTGGTGACTAGCTTCTTGAGTTCCTTGTATATTTTGGAAATCAATCTTCTGTCTGATGTGGGGTTGGTGTAGATGTTTTCCCATTCAATTGGCTGCCATTTTGTCTTGTTGACTGTGTCCTTTGCCTTACAGAAGATTCTTAGTTTCAGGAGGTCCCATTTGTTCATTGTTGATCTCAGTGTCTGTGCCACTGGTGTTATGTTCAAGAAGCTGTCTCCTGTACCGGTTTGTTCAAGGGTACCTCCTACTTTCTCTTTTAAGAGGTTCAGTGTGGCTAGATTTATGTTGAGGTCTTTGATCCATTTGGACTTAAGTTTTGTGCATGGCAATAGATAAGAATCTATCTGCAGTCTTCTACACGCTGGCATCCAATTGTGCCAACACCATTTCTTAAAGACACTTTCTTTTTTCCATTGTATAATTTTAGATTCTTTGTCAAAAGTAAGGTGTTTGTAGGTATGCAGGTTAATATCAAGGTTTTCAATTTGATTCCATTGGTCTCCCTGTCTATTTTTGCACCAATACCATGCTGTTTTCAGGACTATAGCTCTATAATAGAACTTGAAGTCAGGGATGGTGATGCTTCTGGAAGTTCCTTTTTTGTACAGGGTTATTTTGGCTATCCTGGGTCTTTTTTTTCATATAAAGTTGAGTATTATGCATTGAAGATCTGTGAAGAATTGTGGCGGTATTTTGATGGGGATTGCATTGAAACTGTAGATTGCTTTTGGCAAGATTGCCATTGTTACTATGTTGATCCTCCTTATCCAAGAGCATGTTTCCATTTTCTGGTATCTTCTTTAATTTCTTTCTTTAAAGACCCAAAGTTCTTGAAATATAGGTCTTTCACTTGTTGAGCTAGAGTTACCCCAAGATACTTCATGTTGATTGTGACTATTGTAAAGTGTCATGTGTCTCTGATTTCTTTCTCAGCCCTTTTATCATCTGTATATAGTAGGGTTGCTGAATTATTTTGGGTTAATCTTGTATCCTGCCACTTTGTTGAAGGTGTTTTTCAGCTGTAGGAGTTCCCTGGTAGAGTTTTTTGGGTCTCTTATGTAAAATATCATATCATCTGCAAATAGTACAATTTGAGAACTTGCTTTCCAGTTTGTATTCCCTTGAACTTCTTTTCTTGTCTTATAGCGCTAGCTAGAACTTCAAGTACAATATTGAAGTTATATTGAGAGAGTTGACAGCCTTGTCTTGTTCCTTATTTTAGAGAAATCACATTAAGTTTCTTTCCATTTAGTTTGATGTTTGCTTTTGTTTTAATGTATATCACTTTTATTATGTTTAGATAAGTTCCTCCTATCCCTGATCTCTCCAAGACATTTATCATGAAGGGGTGTTGAATTTTGTCAAAGACTTTTTCAGCATCTACTGAGAAGATTGTGTGGTTTCTCTTTTTCAGTTTGTTTATATGGTGGATTGTATTGATATATTTTAGTTTGTTGAACCATCCCTGGATCCCTGGGATGAACCCAACTTGATCATAGTGGATGATTTCTCTGATGTGGTCTTGCATTTGATTTTATTGAGTATTTTCACATCAATTTTCATGAGAGATATTGGTCTGTGGTCCTCTTTCTTAGTTGTGTCTTTGTGTATCTTGGGTACCAAGGTAATTGTAGTCTCATAAAAAGAGTTTGGCAATGAACCTTCTGCTTCTATTATGTGGAACATTCTGAGGAGTATTGGTATTAGCTCCTCTTTGAATTTCTGGCAGAATTCTGCACTGACATCATCTTGTTCTGTGCTCTTTTTTTTTTTTTGGCTGGTAGACTTGTCTACCAGCTGATGACTGCTTCTATTTCATTAGGGTTTATTAGTCTGTTTAAATTGCTTATCTGCTCTTGATTTAATTTTGGTAAGTGATATCTATCCAGAAAATTGTCTATTTCCTTTTAATTTTCAAATTTTGTGGAGTACAGGTTTTAGGACCTGTCTGGATTTCTTCAGTGTCTGTTTTTAAGTCCCCCTTTTTATTTCATGTTTTGTTTATTTGCATATTCACACTCTGCCTTTTGGGTAGCTTGGATAAACATTTGTCTATCTTGCTGATTTTCTCAAAGAACCAACTCTTTGTTACATTGATCCTTTGTATTGTTTTCTTTGTTTCTACTTTTTGATTTAAGCTCTCAGTTTGAGTATTTCCTGGAACCTACTCCTCCTGGGTGAGTTTCCTTCTTTTTGTTCTAGAGCATTTTGTTGTGCTATTAATTCTCTAGTGTGATTATCCTCCAGTTTCTTCATGTGAGCACTTAGTGCTGTGAACTTCCTCTTAGTACTGCTTTCAAAGTGTCCTATAAGTTAGGGTATGTTGTGTCTTCATTTTCATTGAATTCTAGGAAGTCTTTAATTTCTTTCTTTTTTTTTTGGTTTTTACGAGACAAGGTTTCTCTGTATTGTTTTTGAGGTTGTCGGTCCAGCCCAGCCCTGAACTCACAGCTTTAATTTCTTTCTTATTTCTTTTTTCACCTAAGAATGGTGCAATTGCATATTGTTCAACTTCCATGAATTAGTAGGTTTTCTGCTATTTGTATTGTTGTTGAATTCTAACTTGGAATCATGGTGGTCTGATAAGATACAGGAGGTTATTCCAATTTTTTTTGTATATGTTGAGGTTTGCTATGTTGCTGTGTATGTGGTCAATTTTAGAGAAGGTTCCATGTGGCACTGAGAAGAAGGTATATTCTTTTGTGTTTGGATGGAATGCTCTATAGACATCTGTTAAACTCAATAGGGTCATAACTTCTGCTAGTTCCTTTCTTTCTTAAGTTTCTGTCTGGTGGTCATGTCTAGTGGTAATATTGGGGTGTTGAAATCTCCCATTATAATTGTGTGAGGTTTTATGTGTTATTTGAGATTTAGTAATGTTTCATTTACAGACATGGTTGCCTTTTTATTTTTAGGCATAGATGTTCAGAATTGAGACTTCATCCTGATGGATATTTTTCTGTGATGAATATAAAATGACCTTCATCATTTTTTATTGATTTTAGTTTGAAGTCTAATTTGTTAGATATTATGATGGCTATACCAGCTTGTTTCTTGGGTCCATTTGATTGGAAAATCTTATCCCAACCTTGTATTCTGAGGTACTCTCTGTCTTTGAAGTTAAGGTGTGTTTCTTATATTCAGGAGAAGGATGGAATCTGTCTTCATATCCATTCTGTTAGTCTGTGTCTTTTTATAGTTTAGTTAAAACCATTAATATTGAGGGAAATTAAGGATCATTGAGTGTTAACTCTTGTTTGTTTTGGATTTGTTGTTGGTGGTGTTATTGTGTGTGGATTTACCTCGCTTTTTCTTTTGGATTTTGGTAAAGTGGGATGACCTTTTGCCTATGTTTTTGAGAGTGTAGTTAACTTCCTTAGGTTGGAGTTTTCCTTCCAGTACTTTCTAAAGAGCTGGATTAGTGGATATGCAGTGCTTAAATCTGGTTTTGTCATGGAATATCTTGTCTTCTCCAACTATAGTGATTGAAATCTTTGCCGGGTATAGTAGTCTGGGCAGGCATCCTTTGTCTCTTAGTGTTGGTAGAATATCTATCCAGGACCTTCTAGCTTTCACAGTCTCCCTGGAAAAGTCAGGCGTAATTCTGGGAGGTTTGCCTTTATATGTTATTTACCTTTTTCCTTTGCTGCTCTTAATATTTTTTGTTTGTTCTGTATGTTTGGTGTTATGTGGCATGGGGACTTTTTTGTGGTCCACTCTATTTGGTGTTCTGTAGGCTTCTTGTACTTTCATTGTCATGTCTTTCTTTAGGTTGGGAAACTTTACTTCCATGATTTTGTTGAATATGTTTTCTCTACCTTTGAAAAGGGTTTCTTCACCTTCTTCAATACCTATTATTCTTAGGTTTCGCTTTTTCAGGGTGTCTCATATTTCCTGGATATTTTGTGTTAGGAATTTGTTGGACTTAAGATTTTCTTTGGTCAATGAATCTATTTCTCCTAGTGTGTCTTCCATGCCTGACAGTCTCTCTTCCATCTCTTGATTTCTGTTGGTTATGCTTCCATCTGTATTTCCTGATCATTTACTCACCTTTTGTAATTCCAGCATTCCCACAGACTGTGTTTTTTATTTTCCACTTCAGCTTTTAAACTTTGCACTGTTTGAATTGTTTCTTTCAATTTTTGGTTTTTCTTTTCCTCCATTTCTTGAATTTTTTGTTTGTTTTTTCTTCCAAGGATTTTCATATTTCATGTTTTAGGGTCTCTATTATCATCATGAAGTTATTTTTCAGGTTGTTCTGTTCTATTTCATCTGTGTTAGGATGTTCAGGTATAGCTGGTGATGAGTCCCTAGACTCTGGTGGTATCATATTGGCTTTTCTGTTGTTAAATATGTTCTTATATTGTTGTTGTCCCATTCCTTATTCCAGTGGGTGCAGGTGGTGTTTCTTCCTCTCCTGGTGAGTATGTGTCCAAGGTTCTCTTCCAGTGGGTGCAGCAGGTTCAATACTCTGATGGGTCTCACTATGGGCACATGCAGGTCAGAGACAATCCCTTTCCTGGTGGGTGGAGTCAGAACTAGCACCTAGATGGCAGCAGACTCTGGATCGCTTGATCTTCCTGGGGCAAGTTGACCTGCCTGCAGTCTTCAGGCCAGGAGATCCCAAAGAGGTCAAGTAGAAGTCAGGCTTGAGACAGGTGCCCACACTTACCTCTCCCCTGATGGGGGCAGGATTGCTTAGTCTCCCATGGGCGAGTCGACCTGCCCTTATTCCCCAGGCCATGAGATCCTAAAGTGTATAAATCCAATTTTTGATTATGCATTTTCTCTTATTCAGGAGTTGCTAAAATAGCTAGAGAAATATTCTGTCAATAACAAATAAACCAAAATTTAAACAAAAAATAAGGAATACAATGATTCTAGTGTCAAATAAACTTCACTTTCAACCTTTCTCTTGTTGTGTGTATTCCTTTCCTCATCAACTAATAATTTAATTGTATTTCAGTGGTGTTGTCACTCACATGTTCCCATGGAGACTACATTCACTTCTATATCTTCCAATACAGTCATTACACTAAAGCTACCATATGTATGTTTCAAGCTTCAAACTGTACCCCAGGCTCCAGGTGACTTTAACATACAAGTGCTAGACTAAGATCTCAAGTAGGCATGTTATACACATCTGCAGTTTACCCCACTCAAAACTAAACTTCGGAATTGATCCCCTAAACATACCAAGTCTCTTCCAGGGATCAGTTACTAATTCTGCATTCTCTCTAACTGCTAAGGCTAAAAACCCCAGGTTCTCCCTCATTCCTTTTGTATTTTCAGTCTCCACATTGCACTCTGGCAGTTAAGTCTTACCTAGAAATAAGTGCAGAAGCTCACCATTTCTTACCTACACTTTATTGAAAGCTGTATGCTTTCCAGAATTATAATAATACTTTCTAAACGTTAACTAGCTTCCATTATTGGCCTCTTTTTCCTTTACTCATCTGTGACCATCCTATGATGATGTATATAAAGCCCTATGTTCCTTCTGTCCAAACTCATTGATTTCTCAGTTTCCTAATGGAAAGAATCATGGCTACAGGTTATCCTACAATAATTTTTTCCATTCTTTTTCTTACCTCTTCTCTGGTAGATATCTTATGTGTAGTGCTTAGTTTTATTGACTTGACACAGACTAGAGCCTATTGGGAAAAGGATGCCTCAACTAAAGAATTGCCACCATCAAAATGGCATGTGTGTATATCTACATAGCATTTATTGATGAATAATACATTTGGGAGGGCCCATGACACACCTAGGGAGGTGATTCTGTGTTATATGAGAAAAAAAACTGAGTGAGTCATGGGAAACAAGCTAGTAAGCAGCATCCCTCCATGGTCTGTGCTTCAGTTCCTGCCCCTAGGGTCTTTTTTTAGTTTCTGATCTGGCTTTCCTCTATGATGATGAAAGTAATATGTAAGCTAAAATAAACTGTTACCTCACAAAATACAGTTTGGCTAGTATTTTATAAGATAGCAAAGTGAGACATCATCTCTTTTGGTTATACTTGCTCACCTAGCTTTACTAAATACCTTACTATTCACATACATGCCAGACCTATTTCCTCCTCGCACCTATCAGCTCCTTCTACCTATAATGTTCTTCCCTTTAACGGGTCTGGATAATCCCACCAAAGTCACCTTCAGGTTTATGTCCAAATATGAACATCTCCGTGAAAACTTCTATAACATCAATCTCCCTATCCCTTTCCCAATTTTTATTTCCTACAATTTCTTCTTCTCTAATGTTCTGTAGGATTTTTAACTCATCTTTACACTTATTTTGGTCTCCATCCATTAGAATATCAGCTTTCCAAAGATAGGAGTGTTGTTTATATTTGTTAATTATTTCATTAGCTCATTAGCAGTTGGCATATGTTTGTCTATGTATAAATATTTGTTGAATAAAAGTAATAAATATATTGAACATATATTCATTTTATTGAATAAATCTAATGAATATACTGGGTTTGGGGTAGGTAATACACAATATGATGAACAAATTCTTCATCCTCATAGAGTTTAAATCCAATGGAGAAGGAGGCATTAAACAAATATTATATTGCAGAGATAATTGTCTTCAACTCTGGTGAGAAAATGAATTGGGAATACCACTATCTGAATGTCCATTTCCTCATCTGGAAAAGAGATAACCTACGAGTCTCCAATATGACTACCAGGGTTCAAAGGGATCAAGAGCATAGCAAAATGAGCAGGAGAATTGGTATTTAAAACACACAAAAATTATGATCTGTTCCTTTGTTTTCTAGAATGTTTTGTGCTTGTTCTGTTATTGTCTCATCTTACCTGTACAGTTTTCCACTTTTCATTGTAGACACTAAGTAGTGAAAGCCATCATAATAATACAATCATCTGCTGCATTTTCAAGTAAGCAATGCCCAAGGAATGTTTTGAAGAACTCTACTTATGCATTTTTCCTGATTATTTGATTAATGGAAAGGAATCCAAATTAATGCACCATGATAGTTTACAATGTGACAGTCTCAACATATATAAGTTAAAGGACATTGATAGAATCTTCTAAACTCTTTAGGATGTCACATTGGAGTATGATTTCTAAAGGCTCTTCTGGGAACTCTTAGTGAAGACCAGTAACAAGCTAATTCTCAGAAATAGCATTAGTTTTGCACTTCTACTATACGAACATATAGGAACTCTGGCTTAGGCAGGGCTACTGCAGAGAGCCACAAAATCACTGTTTTGTTTGTTTAGTTTTCATTTTCTCTACATACATCATCATAAAAGAATAGAACTAAGTTGTCTTTGAAGTCTGGTGCAATGGGCATTCATTGCATACAAAAATACTCATGTTTATTTGGGATGAACACACACACACATGCATGTGTGTATAGCCTATGACCACTTGCTCAGAGAAAGGTGGTACCTACATAGAACTGTTCACTCCTATATACGTTACCTATGAAGGGAAGGGTCTAAAGACACATACCAAAGGTCAATCTGATCTTGGCAATTCCTTAATTAAGACTTTACTCTCAGATGACTTTGGTTTTTAGAGTTGACAATTAATTCTAACTAGGACACTTGGAAATAAGAAGAAATACATGAGTTAAATCTACTATCAGTGAATTAATAAATATAACAACACAAAATTGGAAATACATAGCATCTCCATCAAGCTAAATAAAATATATCTATATATCTATATGTTTAGGTACTATCTAGGTATTGGTTATATGGTATATGCTGCTTATTTTTTAGACAAAAGCATACATTCAAAACTATAACTGTGTGCTTGAAATCTTTCATGATAAGAGGCTTAAAAATGCACCATGCTATGAGTTCCCATGGAAACATTTAAGAAAAGAAAATATAACAGACATAAATTATTCCTCTCCTCAAATTCTTCCTTACTAGCCTTCTTCTAGAATTAACCTTTACTCTTAAGAAGACATCACAGACTGGTTTTGTTTCTTAAATATGATTACATTAATTTATATAAAATTCTTAAGAGATATAGAATGTTTTGTGAAGTGCAATAAATTGAGAAAAGGAAACATCTGTCCTCCAGGAAGTTGATCAACTGGTTCATTAAAGGCTATAATTCACACCAGTTAAGTTTAAGAACCATAAGGAATATGCATGACTATGAACAAGAAAAAATGAAAATATAGTCAAAATTCACTGAGCATATGTTCAACATATTGTATCAATGTAATTAGGGAAGTTTTTCATTATATTTTAAAGGTCATATGAACTATAACATTGTATATAATTCATAGATTCAACTGTAGTACCCTAATTATTGACTCAAATATAGGATCCTTAGAAACTGATGGAAGTTAGAAGGAAGGAGATCTGAAAGTACAAAAATATCTGATATTTTCACTTCACATGTTTAGAGGGTCACAGAAGTATTGAGTAGCACCATATAAAGCATGGCTTAACTGGCAAAGGTGATTGCTACCAAGCTTGAAGACCTAAGTTTGATCCTAGAACTTACATGGTAGAAAATGATAACTGACCCCCATAAGTTGTTCTCTGAATGTTACACTCATGTTATGGCCTATGTATTTGTCTACCTGTACATGCACGAATACACACAATTAAAAGTAATACTAATATTCTACCAAGTAATGACCACGTAATGTGTCTTTTTACTTCTAGAAACAGAAACTGCTTTGCTGATGCTCAATGTTTAGATTAATGAAGCTAGTTCCTGGGAAGTTTTCTTCCCTCACCATAACGAAACTGATATTAAGGGTCAGAGTCTTCTGCAAAAATAGTATTATGAGTAAAAGAAAACCCATTAAGGTGAGGAAACTAACAAACAGAACTTGTGCTCCAGGAAAAGAATAATTTATTTGTGGCTGTGGGACAATGAGTTATTTGGTCCTTCTTCACAAATGAGATAACTGTCATACCCCATCATATTCCACTACCATGAATAATATATAACAGCATTTGGTGAAATATGAAATTCTAAAAATATACTGAAATGCTAGACTCTTCTTAATGGTTTATTATGATAGGTGTTCTTGGTTTTGAAATATCTTCTTTCATGGAAGACAAATGGGGGTGACATTATTATAGAAAGTCCACATCTTTTAAAAAGATGGATTAAAAAATTCTCTGAGACATCTGTGCTGTTCATCAGAAGAACAATATTTTCTTCCTAAATAATCCTTCGGGGCATCACAGAAAGGAATCAGGGGACACTTTAGGTTCTATTCAAAACTGAAGCCCAAGGAAGTGCTACATCTATTTCAGAATATCTGAATCTGAATCTCTATCAAGTATGGGAACATAAGCATGTGAACATTGACAGGGAAGATAATCGGACTAAAGTCAATGAGGCTACTACATTTTCTCTTCCAGAAGTTACATCGTTTCTACTGTTCAACTTTATTTGGCTAAGACCTCACCCTTAGAGTCAGAGAAACCCAAATTTGTGTAGTGTCTCTGTTGCCACACAGCATGTGACCTTGGACAGGTTGATTAAACTCATAAAATCCATCTCTCTGCTCGTGAAATGAAAATATTAATTTGTACCTCTTCAGTTGAGGATGAAATAAGTTATCACAGTGACTGTGGTATGAGGAGAAGAGCAGGCCTGCTTTCTAGGGGTCTGTGCAGCTTAGGCGGATAAGTCCACGTGCTATGATATTAGAATCTCAAGACCTCTTCTCCTACCTTCTGCGTAGCTGTAAGAGATCGAGTATCTCTCTGAAGGTCAGCTGACAAATCTCAAAAGCACAGATGACGTAAGTGCCCACCTCTAAAGTTGGGAAGGTTAAAGTGCTTTTCGTACACTCCTGGACACATAATTATAACAAGAACTAACAATGACAGGCACAGGTGCAGCCTAAAATAATAATATAATCAATATATGCCTAATACAATATTCACAACTTCCAAGCATTTTTTTTCTATTTTAAAGGTCTTCTCGTTTTGTTCCTTGTCTATTTTCATATCTCTGAAATGCCTCAGGGGGAAAGTCCTAAATATATAACAGACACACAAGGGCACTGTGGAACATGGGCACTGCACCTGTCATCATGTCAGTCATGATCGCTTTTCTCTGCACAAATGTGCACACCTGGGGAAGGTTGAAAACTCAGGCTTCTACATTCTCCCCCATTACAGTTGTGTAGGGAACATCTGGCCAATTAATTTTTAGTAGTCTAGGAGGCTGGATCACCAATTAGTGCATTCAAGGGTTATTATTTTCATTACCTAGTGCTGATGCAGAATAGACCAAGCTAGCTTCTTGTGATGAGAGTTTGCATTGCTAATATTCTAGAGAGGGACATAAAGAAAGGACCCAAAATCATACAAGGCAGAACTGTAATCAGTCACAACATTCTCCTCAGATTTCTCTTATCAATATCCAAAGTTCTAATATGTAATCTCATGTTCCCAAGTTATTGACCTAAATATTATACCTATGACCTGGATATATGCACACCAGAAAATATCAGGACTAACCATGAGGCCAGGTAAGGGTTTATTTTGGAAAATATCTTTGTTATTTCTCAAAAAAACAAAAAAGAAGGTAGTCTTTAGAAAAAAAGTGTTATAAATCTGCAAATTGTATTCCCAAGAGCATAGTTTACTCTTAAATAATAAAAGGTCCCTTGTTAGTATAACTAAAATTATTTTATATTGCCATAATGCTAACTAAGAGTCTCAGTTTGTGCCCATCAATAAAGCAAAAATGTAGAGGGTGGAGATGTTTATGTTGCTTGCCTCTCTTCCAGGACTCTGTGTTCTATGTAACTACCATTTGTCTAATAAATATAAGTCTCTGACAGTTCTATGGTGAACTCAGCAGGATAAGGGTTATTATTTAAGGCTTTTAAAAGAATAAATATCAAATAATCTGAAAAGGCATCTCAAAGGGTGAAAGCATAACCATTTTTTATGACTACTAGCTGTAGAGACTCAAAGGAGAGTTTTCTTTCTTGGGACTGAAGGCTTCTACTGTTGCTAATAGTGAATATGTACCTTAGGAATGTTTTGTTGGTGTGTGGCCTTTCAACATGCCATCCAACCCTTATGCCATCCACCATTCTAACTCAGGCTAGATGTTTTGGAAACTGATTGGATAGCTGTAATTTTGTACCGATGAATACTACAATATACCTTGATAGGTTATAAATTGCATAAGTATGCTCACGATATGTAGAAAAAAGCATGTGTTGAGTCAGCAGCCTGAATATTTTTCCTGATCATTTTTCCCCCATCATAGAAGATACTGGTAAAACTTAAATAGTTCACCTTCTTGGCTGTTGGGTGGGAATACAAGACAACCTATACTGATCACAGCCTGACACTTTGATCTAACCACCAGTAGATAGAGAATTGCACTGTGAGTGCTGCTGCTCTAACTGATCATGCCTCCAGGAGCTTATCCTGCATCAAGAAAGCTTCATTTTGCCTCAGATGAGGGGAAGTTTACAAAGAACAACAACAGATCAAATTTCACAGAATAAAAGACTGTGAAGTGCCTGTGGGACATCTGTAATACAACCTCTATAGCCATGGCTCAGGGAACACCAAGAAAGAGGGGCAGAAACATAAACATGTAAGAGCCAGAGGATCAGAAGAAATGGTGATAAATAGTATTTCCGGATATGTTGGGGATGCTGCATTTATGAATTCTCAACAGCTATGGCCGTCTGCACAAGACCTTTACAAGTCAATATCAGTCAAACATCCAGCAAAGATGGGGGGAGCTTACGTATGGTTCAAGAGATACTGGCAGAAAACAATGACTAAAGGTGGGAAGGTAAGTTTTCTTCAAGAATGAGGCCCATAACCCAGTCTTTATCCATGAATGCATGGGCATGTGGTCAACATGAATCAGAGTCAATATGAGATTTATATGTAGAAATTATATATATATATATACATATCTGTGTGTGTATATATATATATATGAGGAAAATATAAATTTGAGAAGAGATATTAAAGGGATATGGGGAGAGTTGGAGTCTAGGGTTGGGTAGGGATTATCAAAAAGCATTATGCTCAAGCATGAAACAGAAACAAAAGAAAAAGAGAAAGAGAATAGGTAACTCAGATTTGAGTCATTGTGTAGCAGATTCTACAAGGACTTATGACTAGTTTCTGCTATCTGTATTTTAAAACATTTATACTTCTGGTCCAGTTGTGGGACTCAGTCATTTGATCTTGTAAGACCATTATTGCAGACTGTTTACCCCTGTTTTCCTACTTACAATATATCTATTGTATACAATCAGTATTTTCTGAATCTTTTGGCATGTAGATTTCCATAAACTCCCTATAAGCACATAGGTCCTTCCCTGCCCCTATCAGAAACAAAATCATTTACTTTTAATTTAACTTTCAGAAATGTGTAAAGAATTATCATTCATGGGAAATAAGATAAAACTTTAAATTAAATAGAAGTTATATGAATATGTGTTTAATTTCATTTTTTCCATTCCTACAGAATAAAAACTTTTTAAAAATTAACTTTATAGATTTTGAAACAGTAATAGTTTTTGGTTTTGGTGTTTGCAACTGGACAGAACCCGACTATACGAAAATAGGTTCGTTTCTCTATTTGGATGTCGGCAGCAATATTTTTCCAAGTTTTTAAATTATCCACATAGCATGTTAAATTATAGTGCCTCTCTTTCTTCTCTGACAGATTCCAACCTTTTGATTCTCTGCTTTCTTTCTTTGCTACAGTAAATTGATCCTTTAAAACACCCAGGTGCAAATGAATTAATGGTCTTCCATTGTGAAGGAGAATGATGGAGTCCCTCCCTCCTCCTTCTCCACACTGAGGTCCTTTCCCTTCTGAGAAACCACATATCAATTAAACTCACCTGCTAATTAAAAGCTTGTTTGGAAAAATCCTTGCTAGTTAGAAGCAAAGGAAAGTGTAAAGGTGTCTAAAAATAGAGGCTTTGAATGTCAATTACTTCCTTCCTCCTCAGTTCCTGGTTCCCTGGGTTGAACTGAATACTGGAGAAGAGACAGGAGAGGAAAAGAAAGAGGAGGGAAATCTATCTTGTTCACCTTTACTTCCCTGGGAGTCTATCAATTGGCTTAGCAACTTCAGCTGCTTGTCTGTAGCATCAGGACATATAGGATTTATTCTGAAGAGAAAACACCACTCTTTACCCCTTCTTTTAGAGCACACAGATTTCCTAAATAAGGACAACAGAGAACACAGTCCTCCCATGTTGTTTGTCAACAATCCAGCCAGAGGTTTTGTGAGCTGCAGTATCAGAGGAATGGAATTGGATGTGGAAACCTTCTGTCCTTGGTTTTAAAATGATACTGCATGTTCTCAGATCTTCTTTTCTGAGAAGTGGGTCCTGGTGTGGATCAGACCAATGGTTCATGGAGTTCCTTCACTTTTCTATATTAGGCTGAAAAGCTATAATGGTCTAATGTAACAAACGCAGTATCAAATGATATAAAATTGAAAAAAATCATCAAAATAGAAATCAAGAAAAATCATAAGATACGAAAGAAATACACAACAACATATACTTAATATGACCAGAAAATAAAAACAAATTAATTACAAAATGCCTTAAACATTTGCTATCAATTATTTATTTATTCACTTAGCAGATTACAGATTTTGTTAGGGGCCACTATCGAATAATTATAGATTATAGTGGAGAAATTAAATCAGAAATCAAGCAAGATCTATTTGTAAAAATTCAGCACTGCAAAGGTTAGCTTGAAAAATGCCAAGTAGGCATGTTATATACCATAGTATAATATACCATGACACATTACTATGGTGGTTAATACAGGAAAACACAATCTGTCAGCCAGTCAGAAACAAGTGGTCAACTAAAGTTAATTGGAGGTAGTTCAGTTAAGGTAAAAATTACCTAGAAGAGAAAAATAAGAAGAGAGAAAATATATTCCCATGCTATTAAATAAGCACGGTGCATAGCTGAGGGACTGCCCATAGCTCTTTCGACCTGGAGCATGCAGAACAAAGGGAAATCTCCAAGAAACAAAATATAGTATCCTTAAACATTGCCTATAGTGTCAAATCAACTTCAAATCATAGGCATTCTACCATGGTTTCTTATTCCAATTAAATCTCAGATTCTTACCCTGATCTGTTATCATCTGCTTTCATCTCAACATTCATCTCATGTTTTCCATGCACTAACTAGCACAGCACTCTGCAGTTCAAATATACGAAGGTTGGTTATTTTTCTTCTGTTTTGTTCACGTCAGTGCTTTCTCCTTTGCTTTCTCTATCAGAATTCCTTCTTGGCAGGATATTACATGACTCATTTTTTTCTTATTAAAAACCTGTAAGATTCAATGATGTCATAACTTCTGTGAGGGGTTCTTGGACTGTCTTATTTTAAATGTCTTTATTATCTATGTATCAAGCTATCTATTTATATCTATAATCTATCATTATATCATCAACCTATATCTCTCATCTATGTATCTATCTATCTATTTATCTATATATCTATCATCTCTATATTCTCTCTCTACCCACCTATCTACCCATTCACGTATCTGTCCATCTACTTATCTATCTTAATATTATCTGTTTCTTATTGAAAAGAAGTCCCCATTATATGAACATTTCCTCCTATATCTCTTCCTCTATTAGCTCAACAGGACTGAAAGCTCCATAAGATAAATAAAGCCCCAAGGCTCATCAGTGCAAGGGTGTTTGTTCTGCATGTTCTGACACAGTAGCTAGACTGAAAGCAGGTACAGTGCCCACATTCCACTGTGCACTTGCGCATCTTTCAGAGACTTAGAACATTTCCCCTGGAGCATTTCAAAGATAAGAAAATAGATGAGAAACAAAACCAGAAGACACTTAAGACAGGGAAAAAACTTGTAACTTGTGCATATGGTATTATATATCCATTAATAATCTATTATCTGGAGTCGCACCATGCATGTTCCTGTCAATGCTTGTTAGACTCACATACAGAAACCGTGCTAAGCATTTTACATCTCAGAGCTTCTCTTCCTCATTTTAGAAAGGGAAACTTGGATCATCTCAGTTTCCTAGATGTGTCTCATTGTGTTAGATGTTACACTTCCTCAGAGTCAAGGACATTCATCTATTTCACATATGTATCTGTTGGACCTTTAGAATTTTCATTTGAAAAAATATCTAATCAACTTTTGTTTTACTAGGCTACTTATTTGCTTGTTACTTATTTGCGACTTTTATTTTGAGTACTAGCCCCTTATTAGACACAGGGCTTATTTTTATATTTTTTTCTAATTTTTCAGAAATTTTCTCTTTACATTGCTGTTTATGTGTTGCAGCTGTTGAGCCCGATGCACTCTTTTTTTTTGTTTTTTTGTTTTTTTTTTTAATTTTATTTTCCAGTTTAAATTTAGATAAGAATCAAGGTTGCTTCACAAGTCAGTTCCAGGTCCCTCTCCCATTCCCTCCCTTCCTCCCGTGCCCTCCCCTCCCCCCCCCGTTATCCTCTCATTTCTCCAGGGAGGGTGAGGCCCTCCATGGGGGTGTCCATAGTGTGTCATTTCATATAGGGCAGGGCCTAGACCCTTTCCCAAGAGTTCTGGGTGAGAGTGCACCTCACATTGTTCTATTGGAGTCGAAAGTCCGTGTGTATACTCAGGATGGGTACTGATCTGCTGCCCAAGGCTCAATAGATTACCTAGGCCTCTTCACTGACACCCAGATTCAGGGGGTCTTGATCAGTCCCATGCTGGCTTCCCAGGCTAATGCCTGGGATTCAAGAGTTAACCTTTGTCTGGTCAGCTGTTTCTGGGGTTAAACCAGCCCAGTCTTAATCCCTTTGATCATCAGTCCTCCCTCTCTGTTACTGGCTTTCTTGAGTTCAGCTCAGTACTTAACCAAGGGAGTCTGCCTCTTCTTCGATCAGCCACTAAATAAAGTTTCTGTTTCCCAGACTCTCTGGCCATAGGATTGTAGGCTGGCACTCCCCAGATCTATGTCTAAAATCCATATATGAGAGAGTACATGCCATGTTTCTCTTTTTGTGACTGGGTTACCTCACTCAGGATGGTTTCTTCTAGTGTCATCCATTTGCCTGCGAATCTCATGATTCCATTATTTTTTTCTGCTGAATAGTACTCCATTGTGTAGATGTACCACATTTTCTCTATCCACTCTTCAGGTGAGGGACATCTAGGTTGCTTCCACGTTCTGGCAATTACAAATAAAGCTGCTATGAACATAGTGGAACAGTCCTCTTTGTTGTATGAATGGGCATCTTTTGGATATATGCCTAAGAGTGGAGTTGCTGGGTCTTGTGGTAGGTTTATTCCCATTTTTCTGAGGAATCTCCACACTGATTTCCAAAGTGGCTGAACCAGTTGGCACTCCCACCAGCAATGGAGGAGTGTCCCCCTTTCACCACATCCTCTCCAGCATAAATTGTCATTGGTGTTTTTGATTTTAGCCATTCTGACAGGGGTGAGATGGTATCTGAGAGTTGTTTTGATTTGCATTTCCCGGATGGCTAAAGATGTTGAGCACTTTCTCAAGTGCCTCTCAGCCATTTTAGACTCCTCTATTGAAAACTCTCTATTTAGTTCTGCAGCCCACTTTTTAATAGGGTCCTTTGGTGTTTTGGAGACTTGCTTCTTGAGTTCTTTGTAAATTTTGGAGATCAACCCTCTGTCAGATGTGGGATTAGTGAATATTTTTTCCCATTTTGTGGGCTGCCTTTTTGTCTTGCTGACTGTGTCCTTTGCCTTACAAAAGCTTCTCAGTTTCAGTAGGTCCCATTTATTAATTGTTGATCTTACTGCCTGTGCTACTGGTGTTATGTTCAGGAAGCTGTCTCCTGTACCAATTCGTTCAAGGGTACCACCCACTTTCTCTTCTAAGAGGTTCAGTGTGGCTGGATTTATGTTGAGGTCTTTGATCCATTTGGACTTAAGTTTTGTGCATGGCGATAGACATGGATCGATCTGCATTCTTCTACATGCCAGTCTCCAATTATGCCAGCACCATTTGTTGAAGATGCTTTCTTTATTCCATTGTATATTTTTAGCTTCTTTGTCAAAGATCAGATGTTCGTACGTGTGTGGGTTAATACCCGGGTTTTCAATTCGATTCCATTGGTCTACCTGTCTATTTTTGTGCCAATACCAAGCTGTTTTCAGGACTATAGCTCTATAATAGAGCTTGAGGTCAGGGATGGTGATGCCTCCGGACGTTGCCTTGTTGAACAGGGTTGTTTTGGCTATCCTGGGTCTTTTGTTTTTCCATACAAAATTGATTATTGTTCTTTCAAGGTCTGTGAAGAACTGTGCTGGGATTTTAATGGGGATTGCATTGAATCTGTAGATTGCTTTTGGCAGGATTGCCATTTTTACTACATTGATCCTACCTATCCAAGAGCATGGGAGATCTTTCCATTTTCTGAGGGCTTCTTTAATTTCTTTCTTTAAAGATTCAAAGTTCTTACGATACAGGTCTTTCACTTGTTTGGTTAGCGTTACCCCAAGGTATTTTATGTTGTTTGTGGCAATTGTAAAGGGTGATGTTTCTCTGATTTCTCTTTCAGCCCTTTTATCATCTGTATATAGTAGGGCTACTGATTTTCTTGAGTTGATCTTGTAGCCTGCCACTTTGCTGAAGGTGTTAATCAGCTGTAAGAGTTCCCTGGTAGAGTTCTTTGGGTCATTGATGTAAACTATCATATCGTCTGCAAACAGTGAAAGTTTGACCTCTTCCTTCCCAATTTGTATCCCCTTGATCCCCCTTTGTTGTCTTATGGCAATAGCTAGGACTTCAAGTACCATGTTGAAAAGGTATGGAGAGAGTGGACAGCCTTGTTTTGTTCCTGATTTTAGAGGAATTGCATTGAGTTTCTGTTCATTTAGTTTGATGTTGGCTGTTGATTTACTGTATATAGCTTTTATTATGTTTAAGTATGTCCCTGTTATCCCAGATCTCTCCAAGACCTTTATCATGAAGGGGTGTTGGATTTTGTCAAAGGCTTTTTCAGCATCTAGTGAGATGATCATGTGATTTTTGTTTTTCAGCTTGTTTATATGGTGGATTACGTTGATGGATTTTCGTATGTTGAACCATCCCTGCATTCCTGGGATGAAACCTACTTGATCGTGGTGAATGATTGTTTTGATGTGTTCTTGGATCCGATTTGCCAGTATTTTATTGAGTATTTTTGCATCAATGTTCATGAGGGATATTGGTCTGAAGTTCTCTTTCTTAGTTGTATCTTTGTGTGGCTTGGGGATTAGGTTATTGAAGCCTCATAGAAAGAGTTTGGCAAAGACCCTTCTGCTTCTATTGTGTGGAACACTTTGAGAAGAATTGGTATAAGCTGTTCTTTGAATTTCTGGTAGAATTCTGCACTGAGGCCATCTGGACCTGGGCTTTTTTTGGTTGGGAGACTTTTGATGACAGCTTCTATTTCCATAGGGGTTATAGGTCTATTTAAATTGCTTATCTGTTCTTGATTTAGTTTTGGCAATTGATAGCTGTCCAGGAAGTCATCCATTTCCTTTAAATTTTCAAATTTTGTGGAGTACAGGTTTTCAAAGTATGACCTAATGATTCTCTGGATTTCCTCAGAGTCTGTTGTTATGTCCCCCTTTTCATTTCTAATTTTGTTAATTTGTGTGTTCACTCTCTGCTGTTTGGTAAGTTTGGACAAAGGTTTGTCTATCTTGTTGATTTTCTCAAAGAACCAACTCTTCGTTGCGTTGATTCTTTGTATTGTTTTCCTGGTTTCTACTTTATTGATTTCAGCCCTCAATTTGATTATTTCCTGGCGTCTACTCCTCCTGGGGGAGTGTGCTTCTTTGTGTTCTAGAGCTTTCAGCTGTGATGTTAATTCTCTGGTATAACTGTTCTCCTGTTTCTTCATGTGAGCATTTAGCGCTATGAACTTCCCCCGTAGCACTGCTTTCAAAGTGTCCCATAGGTTTGGGTATGTTGTGTCTTCATTCTCATTGAATTCGAGGAAGTCTTTAATTTCTTTTTTTATTTCCTCTTTGACCCAGGGATGGTGCAGTTGAGCATTATTCAATTTCCATGAGTTTGTAGCTTTTCTGCAATTTGTGTTGTTGTTGAATTCTAATTTTAAAGCATGGTGGTCTGATAAGATGCATGGAGTTATTCCAAATTTTTTGTAGCTGCTGAGGTTTGATGTGTTGCCAAGTATATGGTCGATTTTTGAGAAGGTTCCATGTGGTGGTGAGAAGAAGGTATATTCTTTTTTATGTGGATGAAATGTTCTATAGATATCTGTTAATCCCAGTTGGGTCATTACTTCTATTAGCCCTTTTGCTTCTTTGTTGAGTTTCTGTTTGGTATTCCTGTCTAGTGGTGAGAGTGGTGTGTTGAAATCTCCCACTATAACTGTGTGGGGCTTTAGATGAGATTTAAGTTCTAATAATGTTTTTTTAACGAATGTGGATGCCTTTGTATTTGGGGCATAGATGTTCAGAATAGACACTTCCTCTTGGTGGGTTTCACCTGTGATGAGTATGTAATGACCTCCTTCATCTCTTTTGATTGATTTTATTTTAAAGTCTAGTTTGTTAGATATTAGGATTGCTACCCGGCTTGTTTCTTGGGTCCATTCGATTGAAAAATTTTTCCCAACCTTTAATTCTCAGGTAATGTCTGTCTTTAAGGGTGAGGTGTGTTTCCTGTATGCAGCAGAAGGAAGGGTTCTGTCTTCGAATCCAATCTGCTAGTCTGTGTCTTTTTATGGGTGAGTTAAGGCCATTAATATTGAGGGATATTAATGACCAATGATTGCTCATCCTTCTTCGATTTGCGATGGTTGTTGGTGGTGGAATTATGTGTGGAATTTCACCCCTTTGTTCTTTTGGCTGTTGGTAGAGAGAGATTCTCTAATGCTTATGTTTTTCTGGTTGTAGTTAGCTTCCTTGGGTTGGAGTTTTCCTTCCAAAATTTTCTGTAGGGCTGGGTTAGTGGACACATATTGCTTGAATCTAGTTTTGTCATGGATTATCTTGTTTTCTCCGTCTATAGTGATTGAGAGCTTTGCCGGGTATAGTAGTCTGGGCTGGCATCCGTGGTCTCTTAGTGTAGGTAGAATATCTATCCAGGACCTTCTGGCTTTCAGCGTTTCCATGGAGAAATCAGGTATAATTCTGATAGGTCTGCCTTTATATGTTACTTGACCTTTTTCCTTAGCTGCTCTTAATATTCTTTCTTTATTCTGTATGTTTGGGGTCTTGATTATTATGTGGCGAGGGATTTTTTTTTGTGGTCCACTCTATTTGGTGTTCTGTAGGCTTCTTGTACCTTCATTGGCATGTCTTTCTTAAGGTTGGGAAAGTTTTCTTCTATGATTTTGTTGAATATGCCTTCTGCCCCTTTGAGCTGGATTTCTTCTCCTTCTTCTATACCTATTATTCTTAGGTTTGGTCTTTTCATGGTGTCCCATATTTCCTGGATGTTTTGTGTTAAGGATTTGTTGGATTTAAGGTTTTCTTTGGTTGATAAATCCATTTCTCCTAGCGTATCTTCAACACTTGAGATTCTCTCTTCCATCTCTTCTATTCTGTTGGTAATGCTTGTATTGGTAGTGCCTGTCTGTTTGTCCAGCTTTCTATTTTCTGCCTTTCTTCAGATTGTGTTTTTTTTAATGACTCTATTTCAGTTTTCAACCCTTGCAGTGTTTGCATTGCTTCTTGCAATTTTCTGCTTATCTGTTCGTCCGTTTGTTGCCTTTTATGAATTTTTTGGTTTGTTCTTTCTTCCATTTCTTGCATTTTTTGGTTTGTTTTTTGTTCCATTTCTCGCATTTTGTGCTTTGTTTCTTTTTCCATTTCCTGCCTTTTTTGATTTGTTTCTTCTTCCATTTTTTTCATTTTTTGCTTTGTTTTTTCTACCATTTCTTGCATTTTTTGCATTGTTTCTTCTTCCATTTCCTGCCTTTTTTGGTATGATTCTTCTTCCAATTCTTGCATTTTTTGCTTTGTTTTTTCTTCCATTTCTTGCATTTTTTGCTTCATTTCTTCTTCCATTTTCTGCCTTTTTTGGTTTGTTTTTTCTTCCAATTCTTGCATTTTTTGGTTTGTTTTTTCTTCCATTTCTTTGAGGGATTTTCCAATATCCTCTTTTAGGGCCTCTATCATTTTCATGAAAGTGCTTTTAAGGTCATTCTCTTCTGCTTCGTCCGCATTGGAATGTTGGGGTCTTGCTGGTGTGGAGTCTCTAGAATCTGGTGATGTCATATTTGTTTTTCTGTTGCTGACTGTGTTTTTGTATTGTCTCTTTCCCATCTCTTCTTCTAGTGGGTACAGAAAGAGCCCCTTACTGGTCTGGGGACCAGCGTTCCCTTTTGGTGGGTGCTAGCAAGTCCAATAATCTGGTGGTTCTTCTATTCCTTGTCCGAATGCTGGTCCCGTGGGTGGAGAAGAAGAACAGGAATCTGGGGCGCTTATCCTCTTACCTGGTCCCCTGGACCCTATGCTGGGTTCTGTTGTACTTGATCCTGAACAGCTACTCCCCTGGTCTCCCTGGGTCCTCTGGTTTCCTGGTCTCGTTGGTGGGAGAGAAGACCTGGGGTCTGGGTGCTTGGCTCCCGCCGGGATTGGGAGCTCTGTGCAGTTCCCAGGGGATCTGCAGGCACTGGAGCACAGGCCGGGAAGCCGGCCTGTTTACCTGATGCTGCTGGAAGAACCGCCGCTTCGCTGGACTCCCAGCCTCCTTTCCTGGTCTCGTTGGTGTGAGCGAAGATCCGGAGTCTGGGGTGCTTGGCTCCCGCCGGGATTGGGAGCTCTGTGCAGGTCCCAGGGGATCTGCAGGCACTGGAGCACAGGCCGGGAAGCTGGCCTGTTTACCTGATGCTGCTGGAAGACCCGATGCACTCTTATCTGTCTTTTAAAATACTTTTTATTTATTCTTTGTGGCTTTCACGTCATGTATCTCAATGTCATTTGTCTCCATGTTCCTTTTGTATCTTCCCTCTGTCATTGCAACCTCCCCAGACCCCAAATAAAATAAAGTAAAATATAAGAGAAAAGCCAATATTTATAAAAAGAAAAAGGAAAATCTCATTGTGGAAGTTGTAGTGTAACACAGTGATTCACATATTATACCTTTTAGTCCATATAAGCTTTCATACCTAGTATTCACTGCAACGAGTCATTGGCCTAGTTTGAGGTTTCCAGTTTTGGTTACACTATCGACACTAGGCCCTCACTGGGACTCCTCTTGGATAGCCTGTTGAACCTTATGGCTAAAGAGGTACATGGCCAGATCTCTGGCGCTCTGGTTCATGAGGCTGGCTTACCCACACCACTGTCAGCATGATCAGGCTACATTGTGCTGCCCAGGTGAGATTCAGGGCCAGCTTTCTTGAGTGCTACAGCTGGTAAGGGCAAGGGTCAGCTCTCTCACCTGCTTCAGATAGAGAGATGGGGGGAGGGCATCTTTCCTTCACCCTTGCCACCACATGGCAGACAAGGGGCAGGGGTGAGGCCAGCTTCCCACTCTTAGCCCTTCAGGACCAGCTCACCTGGGCCCAGCCAACAGGGTGAGGTACAGGGCTATTTTTGCCTTTACTTTTGGGGTCATGTCAAAATGTTCTCCTCTAGACCAATATCAAGAAACGTTTCCTGGGACAGTGAGATGGCTCAGTGTAAAAATGATTGCTACCACATCTGATGGTGTTAGTTTCATCCCTAGGACCCATATAGAAGAAAGAAAGAAAGAAAGAAAGAAAGAAAGAAAGAAAGAGTCTCTTCACACTGCTGTCTGCCTGCCCTGCCCATATGATAAGACCCATGCACTGGCATATGCGCACATATACACATACACTAAATATATAAATAAATAAATGTGCTCAAACAATAAAGACATGTTTTCTTATGTTTTATAATATGAGCTTTAAAATTTCAGGTCTTTTAAGTCTTAAATACATTTTTAAATTACTCCTATTTATGGCAAGAAATGCACTATGATATTCTTCTTCATGTGGGCATCAATGTTGTCCAAAAACATGTATTAAGACTTTTCCTATCTCACCACACCGCTGGCATCTTTGATAAAATTCAGTTGACTAGACATGTGTGAAGTTCATTTGGGCATGGATATTCTTTTTTTTTTTTTTTTTTTTTTGGTTTTTACGAGACAGGGTTTCTCTGTATTGTTTTGGAGGCTGTCGGTCCAGCCCGGCCTCGAACTCACAGAGATCCACCTGCCTCTGCCTCCCGAGTGCTGGGATTAAAGGCATGCGGCACCACCGCCCGGCAGGCATGAATATTCTTTTCATCGATCTCTATTTCTTAATTCTTTTGCCAATGTCAGTAGCATATCAAACATGTTTGACATGATCTTTTAAAAACTTATATATTTCAATTTTATTTTGTGTATGTTTGTGTGATTTGCATGTATATATGTCTGTGTATTTCATGTGTTCAGTGCTCATGGAGACTAGAAAAAGGCATTGGATCCCTGAGAACTGGAGTTATAGACAGTTATGTGCTGTCATGAGGATAAGCAATCATTGCTCTTAATTATTGAACCATCTCTCCAGCCCTGACATGATCACATGTACAAATCCCCCTCTAAACTCCATCACAAATGAAAACAATGGGCAAATTTAAGTAAAGTTATAGAATATAAAATCAATATGAGAGCTTAATAATATTGGTGGCTATTGTTTCTATAATAGTCACACACACACACACATACACACACACACATATATATATATATATATATATATAGAGAGAGAGAGAGAGAGAGAGAGAGAAAGTGAAACAAAGAAAGGAAAGAAGAGAAAAAACAAGAGAAAGAAAACCCTTACTAATATATTAAAGCAAATAGGTGAAAGATGCACACACAAGGAAAATAAAATATTGATAAAAGAAGCTAAAGAAACCACAATAAATGGAAATTGTCTTATGTTCATGGGCCAGAAGTATTTAATATAGTTAAAATATTTCCACCACTCAATGTGACATACACATTTAAAAATAATTCTCAAAAATATTTCATGAAAACAGAAAAAATCCAAATCAAACTACCTAAAAACACAAAGAATTGAGCTAAGTAACTATAATAAGCCAAACCAAGTCAAACACAAACAAAAAAACCTGTGGGCCTCACACTCTTTGACACAAGCAGAATGAACCCTTCAGTGTGGCATTAGTAGACTTTCATTTAAATTGATAAATACTGTATACATGGATATTTGTAACAGAAAAATTTAAGAGACCATAAAGCTATATATGTATCCAAGTTTTAGTGGTGTAGATATTTACTATAAGCCTTCAGCTGCATAAGGTTGTTCTTGAAAGATAGGAAACAGTGCTTAAACTCCTTGCTTTTCCTGTTTCCAAACAAAATGTTTACCTTTAGGAAGGATTTGTGAACAGTAGGCTTTACTTTGTAAAAGAGCCAATGAATACAAGGCTTCAAAGAGTTATTTATGTCTTCCCCTACCATTTTCCCTACCATTTTAAACTTAAGAAAGTTTATTTCCTTGCTTGCTTGCATTTTTTAAAACTGAGCATTAAATACATTCATCCATACTGACCATAAAGGAACAGTATTGCATTAATGAATGCATTGTGCCTCATTTCTTGCAAGGAGTAAATTAGACTGCACCGGTGACAATACTGTTGTATTACAACCTTGACATGAAGGAGCGGGAGATGAAGATATTTCATCCACTTTAGACCCAGAGCTTATGGGAAAACATTATAGTTGTGGACAGAATAGAAGAAAACTTGCCACACTTCCACAAAGTTTACTTCTGTGTGGAGTAATGGATGCTGCATTACAGGCAACTATAGTGAGATGTACAGAAGCAAACTAAACATGTAAGCTTTTCATTTCATTTAAACTGATAAGCGGAGTGTTCAAGTAGATAAGCCCTGTCCTCATGCCTTGCCGTGCCATCATCTGACTTCTTCTGGCAATTTGTTTTGAGTGTGTAAATCACAGTTTCCTCATCTACAAGGCACAGAGAGTATTTCTTGCTTCTGAGAAGATGTGGGAATAAATGGGACAGTGTGTGTCTTTAGCATTGTGCCTGAGGCTGTGAAAGGTCAAAACACATTAGCTAGTAATATTAGTCAGGCTAATTTTGTGTGAAAACCACAAATGGAAGTGACCTTGTAAAAAGTACAGATTTAAATTTAGAACAAAATGTTAGTTGGACTTTAAATGTTGGATATCTGAAAACAGAATAATTGGTTTATGCACACAGTTATTGCTTTCTGTAGTTTCTAAATAATCCAATACTCTATTAACTATTGTTAAAATTTAACTATTGTGATACCTAGGCTGGTTTCAAACTCTGACCTTCCCATCTCCACTGCTGAGTATTAGGATTAGAGGTATGGAGCAACACACCCAGCTTCTAGCTCAACTTTGGTATTTGTTAACGTTTCAAGGTGACATCTCTTGATTTTTCTTGGTGCAATAGTAAAATCAGATAATTTATTTCATTTTTCTGTGGAAAGGCTTATAATTCCAAATCAGTTCCTATATTTGATGGTGCCTTCTCATATCTCATCATTTTTAGAACTTCATTAACAAGATTACTTCATTTATCAAATATTTAAATAATTTCTGTTGGCACCATTATTATTTTTTCTAAATGCTAAAAAATAAAAATGTAGACCTTTGCACACCCTGAGCAAGCTTTCTCTGCCTGGAGATGTGTTTCCAAGTGCATCATTTTCTTTTTATTGAAAATCTTGGGTTTGTTTAAGTTGTCTTCTATGTGTTAACTGCTATGTGGTACAAAACACTACCTATATTTTCCTAAAGTGAATGTCGAACCATGTTGTCTAATAACACTGCATATGATGCTGTTTTTACCTCCCCCACCCTTTTTATTCATGTTGTGTAGCCCTAAGAGTCAGGCTATGTGCAACACTTAACCAAATGCAAAACTTCTTTCATCTTCCTGTAGGTTAATCCTTTATTCTCTTTGAAAAACTGAACTCACCTTCTCATCCTGTTGAAAATTGCAAGAAAATTTCTGTTTTTGCAAAAATCTTCAATGTTTTCTTACCCTTGAAACTGTAGACAGAAGACCAACTAGGAAAGTCTATTCCTTTATTCGCTTTTTTCTTGGTTACTTTTACATTATACAACACATTAAAAAAAAACTGCAACCAGCTGGAGCTCCAGAGATCTGAATTATGTGCTAACTACTCTGGTTAATTAGAGTGCTATTTAATTTTTGTAATTCACCCTGAGCCTGAATAGTGCAAAATCCATTTGACCTGTATCTGACAGTCATCAACTTGCCACAAGTCTCAGACCTTTTTAATGATGAACTGCTCTGCCTGGTAATCACCTTTGGGCCCCCTGTTCCTTCTCTTCACAAATTAAAAAGAAGGCTGCAAAAACATCCTGGTGCAAGGTGCACAGGCAATACAGTAAGGTTGTAAGAGTAGAAAACTATCAGCTGCCTTGAATACTGATGACTAAAAATAAAGTGGAAACATAGCCAACCATCCTCTAGTCTTTGTGAGTTCATCATAAAGAAAAATGTAGTAATAGCACAGGGAACTGTGAGAGAAATGAGGAAAGGAGAGGGGAAGTAGAGAAGCAGATAAGGCCATGCCTTATACTGTACATATCTGTAAGGGAGAGGTGATGCCACAGTCACACTGAAGTTTTAACACATATTTAGCAACAGGTAAAGAGTGAATGGGGGGATGATTATTAAAGATGTGCAGATTATTAAGTAAGATTGCTTGTTGTATTCTAAACAAGAAAGAATGACTTCCCAAGGTTTAGGATGTGGTATATGAGAATCATTCATTGAAGTAATATTTTGAGCAGTGATGATATATTAAGTCTTGCTATAAACACTAAGAAAAAGATCTCTAATGTTAGGGACAAAGATCCTTGTACTACTAAAAAGAATGTAAAGATCCAAAGCAATTCCCATTAATGTTCCAATGATATTCCTTGCACAATGAGCAATAGACAACCCTAAAAATCATAAAGTTCTGGAATAGCCAAACCAATTCCAAATAAAAATAGCAATGCTGTAAGAAGCAGAATATCTGATCTCAAATAATGATGCAGAGCCATAGTGACAGTTTGTGGGCCATTTGGATGGCTCAAAAGGTAATGATGCTTAATATGAATGTCTTTTGACATGTGGTTCATCCAAAGAGAACCAAGTATACCAAGTTATTCTCTGTTCTCCGCATGTATGCTGTGGTGCATATACATTCCCCTTATCATCCCAACACAGACAATAACAACACCAACAACATCATCATCATCATCATAATAATAATAATAATAATAATAGTGCTATTCTAAAAAGCATACTTTAAAAATTAATGGAGTTCATAAAAATAACAAATAAATAATAAAACCAGTCATGTTACTTTGGGATGGGAAAATTCATGGGATGTTGGAAGAGGGCTTCAGCCTGCGAAACTGAGAGAAGGGATGTCTGAAGAGAAGACTAAACAGAGCTCCAGTAGTTAAGAAAATACCAAGTATACTAAGCTATGCTAAATAGAGATGATGGCTTCAATTTATTCCTTGTATGTCTTAAACTTTTTATTATATACATCTTTCACTTGATTGATCTGAGTTAAGTCAATATTTTTGAGGCTACTATGAAAGGTCTTTTTTTTCCTGATTTCTTTCCCAATCTGTTTGTCATAGGGAAATAGGGAGGATACTGATTTTTGCTTGTTAACTTTGTATTCTGATAGTTTCATTAAAGTGTTTGTCAGCTGTAGATGTTTCCTGGTAGGCCTTCGAGGGTCTTTTATGTCTAAAATATAAAGACACTCTGACTACTTCCTTTCCTATGTGTATCCTCTCATTCTCCTTGAGTTGTCTTATTGCTGTAGCTAAGACTTCAAGTACAATATTCAATATATGGAGAATGGATATCCATGACTTGTTCCTGATTTTAATAGTGATGCTTTGGGTTTCTCTCCTGTTAGAATGAAACTGGCTATGAACTTGCTAAAAATTTCCTTTATTATTGTGAAATATATCCCTTGTCTACTTTGTCTTTCCAGGACATTTATTATGAAGTGATACTGGTTTTTGGCAAAGGTCTTTTCTGTATCTAATGGGATGATTATGGGGTTTCTGCATTTTAGTCTGTTTTCATGGTGGATAACATTTATTGGTTTGCATATACTGAGTCATCCCTTCATCTCTGAGATGAAGCCAACTTGATCATGGTGGATAATCTTTTTTATGTGTTCTTGAATTTAATTTGTAACTGTATTATTGAGAATGTTTGCATTTATATTCATAAGGGATGTTGGTCTATAACTTTTATTGTTATTGAGCATTTGTATGGCTTTAGTATTAGGGTTAGAGTGACATCATAAACATAATTTAGAAGTATATGCTAAATTTCTATTTTGCAGAATAAAACTAGGATTACTGGCATAGTTCTTTGAAGGCCTAATAGAATTCTGTGCTACAATTATTTAGCTCTTGGGTTTTATTTTTGTTGTTGGGAGAATTTTACTTACTGCTTCTATTTCACTAGTGTTTTTTGGTCTTTTTTGGTTGTGAGCCTAGTCTTTGACAACTGAGTCATCTCTCCACACCAGTTTTGGGTCTTTTTAAATTGCTTATTTCAATTCAATTTTAATTTGGTAGGTTGTATATACAAAGAAATCCATCCATTTTATTATGTTATTTAGTATGGTAGAACACAGCTTTTTAAAATATGTCTTTCTGATTCTCTGGATTTCCTCAATGTCTGTTGTAATGTCTCCCTTTGAATTTCTAATTTATTATCATTGATCCTCTTTTTTGGTTAATTTGACAAGATAATTGTCAGGAGTTTGCTAGACTTAAGAAAAGAGATACAAGTGTGATCAGAACAGAATGTGAGATGAAAGAACAAAAGTTGATAAAATCAAACAAATATTATGTTCAAGTTGAGGAGGAGTTTGTGTTTTACATGTGAAAGGAAGATATGTGACTGCAATCAAGTTTTCAATAGATCACTGGCTTGTGTGTCCTTTCTAGGAAATAGAGTTTAGGATAGACATATATAGTTTGCAATCTCTACGTTTGCAAATGATAATAAAGGCAGGTAGACACAACAAAGAAGGGAAGGAAGATTAAGATCTAGAGGTCTGAGGAGTTACTGTTTATACTCCCCACTGATACAGTTAATATGGAGGTGGAAGGAAAGAGATGCAGTAATGAAAAATATCTGGTTTAATCTCCTCCCTCCTTTTTTCCAATTTCATTCTCGGTGCTTATAAAATTCACAGTTCCTTAGAAGCTAGACACCTTTTATCCCAAGATATATCCTCAGCTGAAAATGTTGAAAATTAGCCCAGTACCTAGGTAGGTCTGGAACAGCTTACGTGCTGGAGAAACTCAGTAATACCCATTTTGGAAAGTAAACTATTGCTTTGATAATATTTTTGTGGCTATTTTAAATTGAAAATGAACAAATGAGACCATGACAGTCACTGGGAAATCAACAATGTACAAAGGAAGGATTCAAAAGTCTACAGGAAAAATGTAATGGAAAGGTCACTCAGCAGATAAAAGTAGTGGTTGTGTTCTTACAAAGGATGTGACTTCAGTTTCAGTATTCACATGGTACCCCCAAACAACTGTACCTCTATTTTTATTAGATGAGAAGACCTTTATGTCCTCTGTGGGCACTAGACATGCATATTATGCAATACATCTATGCAGGTAAATACTCATGCATAAACTAAAATTAAATATTTTTCTTTTAGGAAAGGAAATGCCAGGAAAGTCATGGAGGGTAAGGGACAATCTTATTCATTGTGTACATCAAGAAAAAAAGGGAGGTTAGGTAAATGGCAGGCATATACTGTGAGTAGTATTGGGGAGGGATCAATAGAGTTAAGAGGGAGAAAAATGTTAAGTTTGGGTTCTGAAGGCTATTCAGTATTATTCATTGACAGACTAGCTGAGGACTGCTGCCAGCTGCCAAATTTCTTCTCCCCACACCAACTCCCTTCCTCCTCTACACCTGTCCCCTGCTTTTGCCTCACAACCTCTCACATACTAAAATGATAAAACATACTCACTTGCAGTTTGTGGTTCTCTTCACATCCACAACGTTTCTTTCTTGCTGCCCCAGTTCACATTGTTACCAGGGCACACTTCCTAAAACAATGGTCAGATTTTCCCCTCAAAACTTTTCACACCATTCCTTCACTGAGGAGCAAACTAGAAATTCTAGTGTCCATTCACAGCTCATCTGAAATGCTTAAATACACGGAGCACATGCAGTGCTATCTCCCTGCTTCTGCAGTGTTATTCTTTCTTCTGCTATTTCAACATGTGTTGCTTATACCTGTACATGCATCATCTTCACTTTTTCCTTATGTGCTTATTATATTTAGTTTTTTCCCATAAGACTGCAAATACTTCCAGAGGAATTACTAAACTTTGAGTCTGAAGCAATAATCCTAATATCAACAAACGTAGTAATTCTCACAAAATACCAACAATAGCAGTAGCAGAAGCACCAGACACAAACATCACAAACATTGATACCCAAGTGTATACTATCGGTCTTGTACAATGCTTGACATCCTCAGGATATCATCTCATTTACTATCTCCTAAGTACAGCTATGATTCTATTTTAACAGATGAAGAACTCATGGCAGGGAGAGAGATCCCATTTCCAAGATCCAGTGACTTACGTATAAAGCACACACCAAATGGCATTAGGAGTTCATCTTCTCTTTAAGTCCCCGATGTCTTTCCCATCTAGTAAACAGCAACAATCACAGGGCTGCAAACCAAAGAAACTCATTTCAGAAAGACTGGAGGCATTTGAGTTCATTACCATCAAGTTCTGTTCAAGTGCTTTCTTCAGCTTCCAAATCAATCAAGAGCTGTCTGTTTAGCCTGTGTTGTAGAGCGTATTTTTGTGGGTTGCTATGACCCACATATACATTTAATTGAGGTCTGCTTATGGGAATTGTTTACTTAATTACCAGCATCCAACCTACATGTGTGTTTGGGATATGGTGAATATGTGTGAAACTGGAAGAGTGAAAGCAGGCAAGAGAATGAAAGCAACCCCTGGAACATTGGGCAGCAGGAGAGAGGACAGGAAGCACTTGCTTTAAGGACCCCTTGGAACTCCATGGTATGCAAAGCTGCTAGGTTTTGTCAGTTTCCTATTGCTCAATGAAAGGAGATTTCATTTCTAATTATGGGTGAAATATTTTTGTCATATTCCCCTCCAGGGTCACTGCCTCCTATCCTGCACTTATTAATTTGGGAAACATTTTGGAAAATAGTGGAGTTAAGACTGATGGGTGCTATTTTAAACTATACTCTAAAGAGAAGCTGAAATAAGCAAGTCAGCGCATCCTTTGGTAAGTTGACAGGCAGTGAATTGTAGCAAAAAGGGAATTAAGCTTCAGGCAAAAAATTAAGTCTTAAAAAGCATCCCAGCTTTATAACCATTTCTGTGGCTGTGAAACCTGTTTCTGTTCACACAAGGATATTTTGTTTCTAGAGGAATTCTATTTGAATGCCTCTAAACTACAATACCAGTCAGTTAAGGGCTGAAAGAGCTTGTTATATTTTTGTAAAAGCAGTTGAATTTGTCTTTTCCTTTTCCTGGTCTTCACTTTCTACCTAGACTACCTAGGCTACCTAGGTTGGCATTGCTTTCCCCTAGTCTGCACCATTCTGCAAGACCAATTAACTCTTTATAAAACAACACTTGTACCATGTCAGTCACTCTTAAAAGTACTCATTTTCTCAGTACTGCCCATCTATCCATTAAGCCAATGTCACAACATTCTACATAACTTTAAATGGGACTCCCCCCTCTGTCTTCAATTTGACTGTAAGTCTTCCCATTGCTGTTGATTCCAGATTCCCCCTGTTCATCTAGATGTATAGAGTTTTCTATATCTTGTTTTTGATCCTACCCTATCCATAATTTCATATTTTTCTTAATGTCTCTTACAAATGGTATTTTTAATGCATATATTACAAATAACTGCCTTTATTATTTTTAAATACCTATTAATACAACACTAGCATCTGGCATAGTACAGAACACAAGTGTCTTACTTGCTTATTTTATTGCCTTATAATTATGTTCATTTTTCAATATAAATGTATTAACATCTCAGTCAAACCATAAATTCTTAAGGGAACATGACATTTTGAAATCACATATGAATATGGACATCTCAACACAGTGTCAGCTAAACAAATAATAATATGAATAATAAATGCATACCAAGTGAAGAAGAGTAAAGAAAGTGTCTTAAAACAATAATTAAAGTAAATTACAGTAAGTATGAATGAGGAGGCTTATTCACAATGACCCATACTTATTGTATTTACAATATCTAAAACTGGAAGCAAGCTAGCAATCTGTTAGCAGGTTAATCGATAAACACAACTGTATTTTTCATCCATTGTGATGGGTCTTAGGGTTCTGTATACAAAAAAAGAGAAATTAACTAAGAGAATGAGTTGCAAATTATCACAGTGAACAGAAGAAGCCAGTGTGCATGGAGACTGGCTGACTAATGTATAAGTGGTTACCCTGGAATGAAATAAATTTATTTTATTGTGTGTCATTTTCATTTTGACAAATGATGCTGACATAGACAGATATTCAGTGGCTATGAGCTCTTCTGCTCTTCCAGTGTACATAAGTTTGGGTACCATCACCAACATGGGATAGATTATAAACAACTTATAACTCCAGCTCAGGGGAATCTGATGCCTTATTCCTGACTCTGTGGCTACCTGCACTTACATACAATCACAGGCCGTTGGTGGTACATGTCTTTAATCCCAGCATTCAGTAGGCAGAAGCAGGCAGATCTCTATGAGTTCGAGGCCAGCCTGGTCTACAGAGGGAGTTCCAGGACAGCCTCGAAAACAATACAGAGAAACCCTGTCATGAAAAACAGCCAAAAAAAGTTCGAAGAAGAAAAACAGAAAAAAAACTTAAAAATATGTTTTTACACAAATATATACGCACGTTTATATATTATGTAAAATTTAGGTGAATGTAAAATAGTGATTATTTGAGGATTTATCTTACAAATTTAGCATTATTTGTCCCTCCTTTCTTTCTGTATTGACCTCCTTTCTTCCTTTCCAGTTGGAGCCCCATCCCTATTATTCTGGTTCCCTATTAATATCATATGTATTCTGTCATCCAATGCCACCCTCCCACATATGGTTTTCTATGGTTACTCCATGTTGTATGTGGAGGACCATGTGATCACTATAACAATTTATGTGTTGGTTATACATATATATGATAGCATATAATAATATATCAGTATCTAATGTAAATATAAAAATATATTATACACGCACATACATATATATGAAGTTAAGTCAAATGGTTTGACAATGCTCCTGGAAGAAAAGCAGACTACAAAAACTCCAATACCAGACAAGAGAAATCTCCTTTTTAATAGCTGATCAGGGTAGTTCAAGCAATCTTCCAAATAATATAGATTAGCAATATATCTTTTAGTTACCCATCAGGGGTTGAGGGTGTGCCTATTGTTGAAGAGACCACAAATTAGGCTACAAGGATACAAGACTTGGATAATTTGAACTAGATCTCACTTAAAAGTCTTTCTCCAGTGGTCTGTCTTTCTAGAAGATACTGTGCAAGCTGCTAACTGTCAGAAGCAAACAGTACTACGAAGACTCAATATCTGAGATCCACAACAATTACCAACATGGCAAGATATTCATAAGAATGCAAGCAGATCCGGGCAGTGGTGGCGCATGCCTTTAATCCCAGCACTCGGGAGGCAGAGGCAGGCGGATCGCTGTGAGTTCGAGGCTGGGCTGGACCGACAGCCTCCAAAACAATACAGAGAAACCCTGTCTCGTAAAAACCAAAAAAAAAAAAAAATGCAAGCAGAGGTATTCACATGTTAGTCTCAAATAACAACTGTCTAGCTGGACATGAAGTTCTACTGTATGGAAGAAAACCATGCCTGATCCTGGAAGTGGCCAGATTTCCAGACCTATTAAGGACATGGACTTTAGAAAAGAAATGACTACTGTCATGTTGCCAGAACAGTACAATTTCTTAAAACAGTCTACATCTTATCCTTATAGTTGCAATTAAGTATAGCTTCCACCCCTCAACAAAGAAGATTCTTTTTACAGTACATAGATACCATCACAGAAAACTACAATTGAACACAATATAGAGATCAACAGATTGTGGGGAGCCCAGCCACAGCAGATACATCAGTATCACAGCCCCTGCATATATGGCTCAGGGAACGCTATTGAAGAGGAGGATAAAAATATTGTATGAGCTAGAATACCAAGGAAGCTACTGAGAAACATTCTTACCTAAAAATGGCTGCATAAAGGATATTGGAACAATAGTAATACCAGTGGATATGTTAATGTGGAAGGAGGGAAATGTCACAGGGTCCCATTACTTGAGAAAGAACTGTAGGCAACTAAGGACTATTTGGAGAAGAATTAAACTCTCCTACAGATGAGACATTTTATTGGTTGCCCAATGCAGAGTGGTCAGTTTTGAAACCATATACTGACATGTGACAAAAATGGATTCAGTACACTTGTGTGTGTGTGCATGTATATATGTTACATACTATAAATATAATCAAAGAAAAACAGGCTATCAACTTAAGTGTGGGGGTATATGGGAAGGGTTTGAAGGAAAGTAGCTGGAAGGGGCCATAGGGAGAAAAAGGAAGAAAGAAGGTGATATAGCTATTTCAATTAAAATAATAAAAATTAATGGATAAATCTTTTAAAATACTGTATTTTAAGTCAATGTGTGGTTTCTTTGTGAATTTTAGATACGGGCTTAATTTAAGAATGGCAAAGAGAGCAGAGTAACTTTCCTTTTAGGGGATCATGGTGGCATCAACCAGTAAGGCTGCTCTGAGGTGGTGAAGAAAGTAAAGCCAGGGAAATTTGCTGATGGGGCTTTGAGATCAGAGGCAGTTGCCTTAATTGCAAGTGGTGCTATCTTCTGACTGATGAATTAATAACCCCATTTTTCAGAATTAAGAGAAAAAGAAATCTTTGAAGAGAAAATGTTTAGGATCCCCCTGGAAAGCATTGGCATCTATTTTAGAGCAGGCTTCAGCAGATCTAAAGTGACTTGCCCCCTCACTGTAGAATCTCCACCTCTAGAATTTCATTAGATGTCCACAAAGTGACCCGCCCCGATGCTGTACAATCTCCAGCTCTCAATTCTCAAAAATCAGCGCACGCTAACAACTGCACAGCTTTGGCACTCTCCAATTATCCCCTTTCAGAGCCAGAACACACAAACACTTTCTTGCATTTAATTAAGTACTGCAATTCCAGATTATCGTTGATTAATGAAGAGTGATACAGTGTATAGCTAGAATTATGTGATTATTTCACAATTGATCTTTAATTATTCCATCTGATAATAATTTCACTAATTTTTCGTAATGTTCTCATCTAGATTCTTATAAGTGACTTGTAACAATTAATAATTTTCATTAATTTTCCTTGAAAATGATTTGAAGTTTTAGATGGAACCCTTAACCTTCAAAACCTGTTTTTAAATTTTTAATTAAGCAGCAAACTCTACTATCATATGGGGAATCGGCATGTTTTCTTAATATGGCACAACCTAAATAAACACTGAGATGATGTTGGAGTATGCTTGGGTTTGCATAACTCCTCCAGTATTCCCAATTCATTTGCAGAGTAGCTTGGCCACCCAGGTCAGATAGAGGTTGGGTTTGTGCTGTCTTTATGACTGACTACACCACTTAACTGACTTTGTCTACTTTATCTATTCAAGTGAAACAAGATGTAAATAGGAGCTTGCATTGGGAGACAGGTAATATGGTAGGCTGTAAGAAGCCATCTTTAGCAATTGGCGAGACAGAAAAGATGAAGGCTAAGATTAGAAATTTTAGTCTTTCTCTTTTTTATTTCTCAAACAGCTGAATAGTCCAGTGAGACTAAGCAGATTCAGTATGTGAGATCTCCGGGAAACCTAGAGATCTCATAGTAGCTGATGGAAAGAAGTGATTCAGTAAGTGTACAGCTCACCAGATACCCTGTGCACTGATCCATTAACCCCTACAACATACCTCCAAAGAGCAACTACTGTCACCAACATTCTTAAACTATGGAAAAAGAGAATATATCAAGGTCATCCAGCTGAAAGCCAGAGCAAGACTTCAACCTAAAGCGATCTGATTACAGACCTGTTTTCACAAATACCACAATAAATGAAATCATGCATAACAACACCCATAATCATACCTGGGCCCTAGTACGTGCTCAGTAAATGAATATTTTTTTCATTGTTTATTTGCTGATCTTAAACTGTTAGGTCCTTCTTGGCTGGAAGAATCTTGCTAAAATGGTTTTGAAACTGTTTATGCACTGATATGGCCTAGGCAGAGGACAATAAGGTGACCCTGACACTTGACTATGGAATATAATCTTCTAGCAGGTGGGGCTTTTGGACACAGGGCTGCTGGAGATCATGAGGGGACACAGCAGGACTAATGACTACTGATGAACTTACACCTTTGTGCTGAAAGCTTCATGCTAATTATACGTAGAGGGCATGACTTCAAAGTTTCTGAAAAATACATTGCAATTAGTTAATATTTCTAAGCTCATGTATTGTTTCTAAGTAAACTTGACATTTAAAGAAAAATACATACCTTTCATTAAGCATGTCTAGTGGGCTCAGTTCCGTGCCACATATTTATGTTATCTTCAGCACCCCAAAAAGCCCCGTTCTCCTTGCTTTCTGTTTGAGAAGAGTTGGCTTGCAAAGAGATTGCATAGCCTGTTAAAGGTCATAAAAACATGGAAATGGCAAAGCCAAGACTACAACTCTCTCCAGAATCTACTCTACCCATATCAAAGCAGCTCACTTACTTGACTGGCTATATATTAGTTCACTAGGCATCAAAAGTAATTAATGTAGCACTCCAGGGAACCAGGTCTTCAAACTGGTAATTGTTGGGGAACAGAACTCTGCCTGAATGATTGACATGTCTGACTTTCTTTAGTGCACACACTAGCTAATCCTTTACATTTTCTTGATACCATAAAGTCTTAATTCTCTTTTATCATTCACTGCACCATTTCACATGTGGGAAACCCATCCCTGCACCAAGAATTTATTACCTGGCTTTCTTTAACTGACTTCATTTATAATATTTGGTATTTTTTGTTAAAACGTGTAAAGAGTGTTTACATATTAGACTCTCAGAAAGCCATAACCAGATCACTTTCTATAAAATATAATAACAGATCAGAATGTAAACTAGCAATCTTCCATGTCATTTCCTCATTCTCTAGAAAATGAGCTTTTCCCAAGGTCCTCCCACTCTTCCCCAGCTTTTTCAGAGTCCCTGTGCTCAATGTAGTATTCCTGTACTAGTAACACAAGAACCTGAAGAGAAATACCAGACCTGTGATATTCATTCACCCACCTGTTCCTCACTGGTAGAGACAGAACATGTGTTTCTAGATGATTTTAAAGGAAAGTAACTTCAAATCCCACAGATGCCTATGACCAGACATTGGTAACACAGATCGAATGCACACTCACAACTGCAATGAAAGATCCTGATGTATTCAAGAAAAATTAGGATAAGAAACACAAGTCTTTGCCCTTTAAATTTATATGATGAAACATTCTTTTGACAGAATACTTCCATATAAGCCTCAGGTGCTACTGTGCAAGTAATGTAAGATTAACAATTATTTACAAAATTAAAGCAAAAAAAAATACAAATCCAGTTCCTTGCACCATCTCTGGCCCTTCCCATTAAAATTTGTCTGGCCCACACAGTGGATTTGCCTCACTATGCTCAGTTGATTCTGTCATCTCCAATGGATGTCCCATCAATGAATTGCCCACAAAAGCCTGTTTTAACTCGCTTTGTTGAGTACTTGGTATGTTAGCCAGCAGAGGGATAATGGTAGCGCCCTATTAGTTATCACTTATGGAAATCTAAAATGAATGGAAGATGAACAGAGGTGCAATTTGACTAGCTTAAAATAAAACATATGCATTTAATCAGCCATTTAGAACTGTCCAGCTCTTGGCTGTATTCAGAAGTCTTAGTTTTAAACTAACCATAAAATGGTTTTGTAGCTGTATGCCTTATTGATTGATTTTTCCTAGCTGTGTTTAGCTTCCTATTCCATCTCATTTGAAAGCTTTACAGTTAACCGGAATACAATGTTCATCTAATTACTGTTATTTACACGGGCGTTCCATTTCCTTTTCCTTCCTCACTGCTCTTTCCATTTTTTGTTACTCTTCATTTCCTCCCATTTTGCTAGTTTTATATATATCTTGCCTGAGTTGTTAAAAAGTAAAATAGGAATTGATTTTCTTAGAGGTAGATTTTAATATTTCTCTTTATATTTGAACTATACACTTGGGGAGGCATATTAAGCTATTTTTATATGTTTTGAGTGATGGCTTGTATATTCTACATTAGCACAGTTGTGCTTTCCATTGTAGTAGAATGAATGACTTCATGTCATTCCCAATTAAGCCCTCCCATCATCTGTCCTGATTAGTCCAAAGTGGGATTAGGTGAAAATGATGATTCATGTGCTCAGAGGCTACAGCAGAAAGCAGGACCTGGCCAGGCCTTTCATTAATGCCCCAGCACCTGCTCCTATCACAGATCTGTCCAGTGATGGATGCGCTTTTAATGTGGTACCCAAGAGCCCTGAGGGGCTATGGAGATTTAGGTAGCTTGTTAAAGAGCTGTCCTCTTTCTTCTATCCTTCAGGCTAGAATTCTTTCCTACATTTCTACCTGGCGAGTTCCCTCATCTCTTCACAGTTGCTGCCACAACTGATAGGCCCTCTTCTTTACTGCTCTTTAGTCTCCCTCTAAGTCTTTCCCCTGCTTCTCCCATAATTCTCAGTCTTTTGACTGTGCAACTTGACTTTCACATTAGTAGTATCTTACTCCAAAACTTGCTTTGAGTCAGATAAGCTTCTGTATTCTCCTAACAGTTGGCTGTCTGGACTTAGAAATACAGTCTTGTCCATGTGAAAGGCTATGCCCCACAAATACAGAGAGCTCAGGCTGGGAATATTGTTTCACTTTAACACTTCAGAGCTCAACCTAGGACAAGCCTCTCAGTAACTCTGAGAACTGTTGTCATCATCCAGTATATAGAAATGATGGAAACACCTGTTCTGCAGGCTTCTCATGACCACTAAAGATCACAGGGGAAGCATTTAGGATAACATTTGTATAAGAATGAGTACATTCCTTCTGTCTTATATACTTAAAACTTTTATTGTTGTATGTTCCTCAAAACTCTTCTTATTTCCTTCTTATAAGAAATAACTTTGCAAAGCAGTCACTTGCAGGTTTTCTAATAATACTTGATATTAGACATTTACATAGAGTATCTTGCCAGTTTCTCAATGATTTTTTCATAGCACCAGCACAATGACACACACACACACACAGAGAGAGAAAGAGAGAGAGAGAGAGAGAGAGAGAGAGGTTGTCTTTTGACTATCCTAGATCTTCAGATTTTACTCAGCTGCTTAAATTGGAAATGGCGTGTGCACAGCAAAAATTCAATGCATATACTAGTTAACACAATAAGGAGAAACGTTTGGAAGAGTTTTTGGATGCAATGAACTTGAGTTTAAATTTTTTCTTCCAATATTGTAAAAATTATATCCCATTTATGAATACTGAGTAGTTTGATCACAACTTATGTTCAGTTAAGATGAAGGATAATAACAACATACAGTCTTTATAATGGATAACAGTGAAGGCAAAGACATACCAAGAAAGAAAGCAGCATGGGGGGGCCTCTGCTAAAGTGGCTTAAAAGCCTTTATTGTAATCCTGCCATCTAAGGGGGAGGTTGATGCCCAGCACATGGTTGAAATGAGAACTGTTTAAATTACAAAAGGCAAGTCACCTCTATGTGAATACCGTTTAAGTCCCCAAGTCACTTACAATGGCAATCCAGGTGACAAAATATCAGAGAGAGCAACAACATTTTCTTGCTATTTGTGGTGCTCTGAGAGGAGACATCATCTCCTGCCCAGGATTGATGAAAACCTTCAGGCAACAGGTGGTGAAGAGTGATTTGTTGTCTACCTCATTGTCTTTCTGGAGTTTTGACTCAGACTGAATCATATTCTAAGGCCCTAAGTAAATAAACACTAGTACGCAACACTAGAACCATCACAAGACTGACTGTTCAGTTGTGGAATTATGGAAATGTTCTCCACATATTTTGAATTTGCATCTTTACAAAAGGCCACTGAACTTCATGAACAAGAAAAATAAAGGCACAGACAATGTAGGAAGAAGAGGGTTTAAAATATTTGATTCACTCTTATTTATATAAAGAGATGAAGGTGTGATAATAAAGACCATAGACTCAAATCAACTAAAATTGATTGTGCTCCTTGTTGCCTTGGTTGTTAACTTTATTTTTTCTTCTTTTTCCATTTCTGAGCAGTGGAGTTTTCATTTTAGTTGGCATGCAAGATTGCTATGAGAATTAATTGACTTATGACACATAAAATAAAATAAGCCGATGGTAACAAAGAAACATTTGCAATAGATGATACCTGAATGTGCTAGGTATTATCCATTATTAAAGATATTTTCTTTGACTTGGGTAAGTACCTCCAATCATCTCTGTGTGGAAAGATTGGTCACCAGCCTGTAGCACTATTAGGAGATGGCAGAATTTTTAAGGTGTAGGACTTAATTGGGAAAAAGCAAGTCAACATTCCCCTTACAGCAGTGATGAAACCCCAACCACTTCTTCTCTCATTTACCAATAAACAGGTTTGACCTGCTGCATATTGCCTGTTGTGATATTCTGCCGGGTCAAAGGCCCCAAAGAAACAGGACAACTGACTCATTATAGAGAAGGAAAATTGATAAAAAGAGACAGAGTTCCCAAGGGACAGGCAGTATGCATAACCCAGAATCCATGTACAAGGTATTGCCTGATTGATCACTGCTTCAATTCTTATTCTACAAGATGCCCCAAAGAAGTCCCTATTACCTGAAGAAAAAAATATGGTTGCCATAAGGTGATTACTCGCATTTGAAGCCATACATCCTCACCATTATAAGTCATTCCCCTTGTTTGGGGATAATCTGTCCCATGGGCTTTAGTTGGTCCTGAAATTTAAGTTAACTTGCAGGATTATGACAGTGATTAGAAGGTTGTAGGTACTTCTGGGGAATCTGGACCAGAGCATTATTAAAGCTGACACTAAGACAACTCAGTTACTCTTATCTTTGTTCCTTCTGCCTTGAAGAGGAATAAAATAGGCTGTGTAGCACAGGTTTTTAGTCCTACACTTCTTGAGTGATTAACATGCCTATGTACAGAGTTAAGCAGGTGACTGATCCAAAGCAAAGAATATGATAGAAAATGCATTCAGAGATGCCAGGCTTTTATCCTGTTTCTAGTTATCATGTAGGCTCAAGTGAAAATTCAGTGCATTTTCTAAGTAAATGCAGTTTGTAAGTACCTATTATCCCCATTTTACAAATGGACAAATATATTCAGGAACATAAAATACACTACCATAATTTCAGTTCCAGAGCAAAGGTGTAGACATTCAAATCCTTTTCTGTCTTGCTACAAAAAGCCAATCTTATGACATAACAGTTGGTCCATCCCTTGATATATCAAAGGGTGGCTGGTTTTGAAACCTTTGAGTTCCTGAAGAAGTGAAAAGAACCAAAGTCTTTTAAAAAAGTTAGAGTGTAACTTTCTTCCCCTAAACAATAGGGTTTTTCTATTGTAGATGTTTGCATCTTATTTTTGAAGTGATAATACTAAAATAAGTATATCTAAAAGGATTGCACTCTCTTGGGCACATGTAAATGTCCTGGCATGAATTTATGTATAGTCATCATGGTTTGGGGAAAAAGGAGGAGAAATAAAAAGAAATCTTGCAACTGTAATATAACTGTTGTCTTCTGCTTGTAGGTGAAACTCCATAAGTTATTTTGAGCTTCTCTTGGACACTGGTTTGTGAAGTGCCATACACAAGGTGTCTAACTGTTACTCGACCAACCAGAAACTGGTCAGAAGGACTACTAGAGACTGAAAGAAACTCCTTTTGCACCTTAGATACAATACAGTGTGTCTGCTTTGTGCTTCACATGCTTGCCTCAACTCCTCCAAATCACAACATGTCTCCAGGGAAGAAGTATGAAGAATTTATTTTAAAAATTCAACATAAGTAGTGCATGGATTTTGTAAATCCAGATTAGAGTTCAAAGAGGAATTCTTATCATATAAACAACCAATCATACCACCTGCAGAGGGAAGAGCCTGTGGTGATTTCACTATTGCCAATAAAAGAATTCCAGACATTTCCCAAGAACATTAACCCTCTTGAAAAATAACTTTGACCAAGTACATAGATATACAAGTACTACCCAAACAAATGGAAGAAGCAAGGTGGAATGCAGATCTCACTGACAAGTGTCTTCCCTCCTTGCTTTGGTTATATCAGGAACTGACTCTTTTTGTAGACGCAGAGGTTTCAGAAAAATGCTCAGTCTTTGACTATCAATGAGGTACAATGTCATTCTTCTCTGTGATAAGGAGGAAATAAGTATATTAAGGAATATGCATATTTTGACGTTCATTTGAAATTCTAGTAGCCTGGTATCATCTCTTGAGAAATGAATATGAGAAGGCCAGGAGAGGAGATGGAACATCATTTATTTTTCATGGAAGTATCTTCCCATTCTCTCTCTACTGTACCTTGACATAAAAACAATCTTTCTAGGTTGCTTCCAGGTTCAGGCTATTACAAATATTACTGCTATGAACATAGTGGAACAGATGTCCTTGTTGTAAGAATGTGCATCTTTTGGGTATATGACTAAGAGTGGAATTACTGGATCTTGTGGTAGATTGATTCCCATTTTTTGGAGGAATCTCCATACTGATTTCCAAAGTGGTTGTACAAATTGGCACTCCCACCAGCAGTGGAGGAGTGTTCCCCTTTCTCCAATCCTCTCCAGCATAATTGTCATTGATGTTTTTGATTTTAGCCATTCTGATAGGAGAAAGATGGTATCTCAGAGTTGTTTTAATTTGTATTTCCCTGATGCCCAACGATGTTGAGCACTTTCTCAAGTGTCTCTCAGCCATTTTAAACTCCTCTATTGAGAATTCTCTATTTAGTACTGTAGCCCACTTTTTACTTGGATCCTTGTTTCTTGAGTTCTTTGTAAATTTTGGAGATCAGTCCTCTGTCAGATGTGAGGTTAGTAAATATCTTTTCCCATTTTTTGGGCTGCCTTTTTGTCTTGTTGACTGTGTCCTTTGCCTTACAGAAGCTTCCCCATTTCAGGAGGTCCCATTTATTAATTGTCAATCTCAGTGTCTGTGCTACTGGTATTATGTTCAAGAAGTGGTCTGCTGCACCAAACCGTTCAAGTATTCCTCCCACTTTCTCTTCTAAGAGTTTAAGTGTGGCTGGGTTTATGTTGAGGTCTTTGATCCATTTGGACTTAAGTTTTATGAAAGGTGATAGGCATGGATAAAGAGTCGATAGAGAAAATGTGGTACATTTACACAGTGGAGTTCTACTCAGCGGGAAAAAAAAAACAATGGAATCTTGAAATTTGCCAGCAAATGGATGACACTAGAGGAAACCATCCTGAGTGAGGTAACCCAGTCACAAAAAGACAAGCATGGTATGTATTCACTTATATATGGATTTTAGGCATGAAAAGGGGAGTTCCAGCCTACAATCCCACAGCTAGAGAGTCTGGGAAACAAGGAGGACCCTAAGAGAGATATGCATGGTAACCCATAGAAGGGGATCAGGACAGAAACTTCTGACGGGACAGGGAGCAAGAGGGGCAAGGGGTGAGGAATCTGGGAGAAAGAGAGGCGGTGAAGAGGAGGGGAGAATAGGACATGGGTGAGTAAGAAAGTTTAGTTGGTCAAAGAATAGAGGAAAGAAGGATAAGATAACATAAAAGAAGGAGCCATTATAGGTTTGAAGAGAGATCTGGCACTAGTGAGATGTCCAGAGGTCTACAATGATAACACAATGATGGCAATCTAACCAATAATGGAGAGACTACCTTAAATGCCCTTCCATGATAATGTGATTGACAATGTCTTTGTGTGCCATCCTAGAGCCTTCATCTGGTGACTGAAGGAAGCAGAGGTAGACAGACACCCACAGCTAAACACTGAACTGAACTCCTGAACCCAGTTGCAGAGATGAAAGAGTAATGAGCAGAGGGGTTAAGACTTGGCAGGTTAATCCCACAGAAACAGCTGACCTGAACAAGGAGGAGCTCATAGATCCCAGACTAATGACTGAGAGGCCAGCATGGGACTGATCCAGAACCCCTGAACATGGATGTCAGTGAAGAGGCCTCAGCATTCTTTGAGGCCTCAGGCAATAGATCAGCATTTAGCCCTGTCATCCAAATGGACTTTGGGAACCCATTCCACATAGAGGGATGCTGTCTCTGCCTGGACACATGGAGAAGTGCTTAGGCCCTGCCCTGGATCATATGATAGACTTTCTGGATGCCCCATGAAGGGTCTCACCCTCCTTGGAGAGTGGAGTGGGGATTGAGGGCAGGGTTGGGGGAAGGTTGAAGGGGGGGCAGGAGAGGAAGGGACAGAGAGGGAGCTGGGAATGACAAGTGAAGCAAACTTGTTTCTAATTTAAATTAAATAAAAAGAGGAAAGAAGGAAAAAAAACAGTCTTTCTTCTTTGCCTAGCATGGCTACAGAGCTCTAAGACCAGAAAGTCTAGTCTGCAAGGCAGTGTCATCATTGCTTTCCTGCTGTGCATCCTGTGGATGATAGGGCTGGGAAACTCACAGCCTTGGAAGGACATTTACTTGAAATCCCCTTGGCAAGAGGCAGAGAAAAAAAGGGTTTCTCTCTGGCAGAAAGTAGCAATGTCATCATAATCTTCTCTTTCCTCCATATCTAACCCTCTGGCATTTGTCTCCTTCCAGTGGGAAGGGAGGCCATATCCACATTCACAATGAAGTATTTGACAAGATGGATAAGGAAAGAAAAAGGAGATGACATTTCTATTTTAATATCTAATGCTGCAGAAGATCTTGTGTGCATAAGTAGGAAATGTGTCTGAATTACTGCAACCAGTCTTGCCAAATACTACCTGATGAATCACAATTACTTGGGATCCTAATAAATTCCAGTGAAGAATGTAGGCATTGTGTGAAGAATACTTCTGAATCACACAAAATATTCAAAAGGAAATCCAAGGATTCAATATAATGGGACATGGTTTACTTAAGAGCAACATTGAAGATTCACTTAAAAATCCCAACAAATAAACTGCTGTTAAAGATATAATATTTGGTATTTGACACAGTTGGGAGATGCTGGAGTTTGAACAATGATAAAAGTGAAGATAAGACAGGGAGGGAAAATAGTATAATACACTGAAAAGGGAATGTTTACTCATATGGAGGTCTTTAGGATTAGGAACACTATAGACTAGGGTCTCAATAGACCTAGTGTGTTCTAGGAACTGTCTGTGAAAACACAGGTACTTATAGTAATTGAGTATATTTTATAGGCAGGCAGGGCACATGGCACGAGTAGATAACCCAACCTCTTCTTTTGTAGGAGGCCACAGAATTTAAAATTCAAGACAATTAGAGAATGAAATATCACACCGAACTATACCTGATACTATACAGGTGTCATTTGTGTTGAAAGAGAAAGAGACATCCACTGGGATGAGAGTTTTGGGAGGAGCACATGAAGATGAAACTTAAATGGGCTCTGCAAGTTCTGACAGCACCTCACCGAAGGCAAGTGAGTGCAAAGATTTTGGATAAGGAGAAGCTCATGACCAAAGACACATCAGTGGAAATGAGCAAGGTGTGAAGAGGATAAGGTAAAAACAGAAAGACAAAGATAAGCACATCACACACAGAAAGGAAAAACATCCAGACAGGTTAGTTGATCATATGTTCAGATAAAGTTGCATGGGCTTGGATTTTATTCAGTGGGGCATCTAAAGTCATTTGACAGTGTTAGTAATAAGTCATATTACTAACAACATTTTAAAAGAGTAATTCTTAAAGGTTAAGCACTGAGCACTTTCTAAATAATAATTCATACAATTTTCACAGTGCCTTTGTGTGAAAGAAATGTATTATTTTTATTTTTAAGATACAATTTTAGGCAGTTCCTCTGGCCCATAAGCAGAATGTAAATAAGAACCATCTGACCTCAGAACTTCAGTTAACTCTCTGAAATGTAATCAAGTCTTTTCCGTGTTAGTGTAATTAGTGAGTGAATCTTAGCTGATGGTAATCTTAGGTTACATAGCAGAGACTTGTTAATGGATTTCCCAGAACAGTCATGAATTTAGATTAAGGTACCATGCTACCTGCTCTCATAACAACTCATCAAATATCACATACCCTTGCAGGTAGATACTCAAACTCACTCTCTCCATTTCTGTTTCATTTCCTCCTCTTCCTCTCACAATATACACAAATAAAGACACAACTTCAATTAAAATTAGGTTGAGAGAAACTGGAAAGCCTTTACCCAAGATTACCTACAGGGAAGGCACAAGATTCCTGTCCACATCAAGCTGTCTCCTGTACTACACGTTTTGCAAGAAGTAGCATAGAAGTCACAGCTCAACACAACTGGTGTCAGTATAGCCCACTGGCTAGGAAATTTTGTATTTTTCCAATTGACATCAGAGAGAATTCATGTAGGAACTGATGGGAGCAGATGCAGAGACCCACAGCCAAACATTATGTGGAACTTAGAGACAGATGGCTCAAGGATACCAGGATAATATGGGCCAGAGAATCAACTATAGCAGGCTCATAGGAACTCAGAGATTGGCATGGCAATTATGGAACCCACAGGATCTTTACTACAGTCTTCTCTTCATATATGTTAAGGTTGTATAGCCTGGTGTTCTTGCGAGACTCCTAATAGCACACGTGTTTACGCGCGTGTGCTTGTGTGTGTGTGTGTGTGTGTGTGTGTGTGTGTGTGTGTGTGTGTAGCTGGGGGTATCTCTGATTCTTTTTTTTTTCGAGACAGGGTTTCTCTGTGGCTTTGGAGGCTGTCCTGGAACTCAGTTGGTAGTCCAGGCTGGTCTCGAACTCACAGAGATCCGCCTGCCTCTGCCTCCCAAGTGCTGGGATTAAAGGTGTGCACCACCAACGCCCGGCCTCTGATTCTTTTGCCAGCTCTTTTGACACTTTTCCTCCTTCTAGGTTGCCTCATCCAACCTTGATACGAGGATTTGTGCCTAGACCTATTGTAATGTCTTATGCCATATTTGGTTGATATTTCTTGAAGGTCTGCCCTTTTCTGAAGGGAAACAGAGGAGTGGATCTAGGGGAGAGGATAGGTTTGTATGGGGAGCCAGCAGGAGTGGAGGGAAGAAATACAAGAGAAGAATAAATAAAAAAGTGGAAAAGTATAAATGATATTTAAAGGGCTCGTGAACATTGGAGGATTTCCCACTACTGTGGCCATAAATAAAACTTCATTGGGATGTTATATCTACACACTTAGATATTTCCTATGGATACTTCTAAGAACCAGTAGAGCTGAATAGCTTCAACAAGGACCTTCTTGTGAACAAAACCTAAACTATTTGCCTCCTGGCTTTTGCAGATAAAGTTTCTGATCCTGTCCTAAATTTGGAGCCTTCCATTCTGCCACACTAGTCTCCCATTGTGCTGTGCTGCACAGAATACACACAATAGAGTGAGTGATGCAGGAAGGTCAGTGGGAGGACAAGAACATCACAAAAAGGACAGGACTTTTCTCTGTCACCTTTAATTTGAGATGTGTAATCAATAGCATGTAGAAGGCTGCTTATTTCCTCTTAGGCTGCAGACCTGGAATGAAAATGCAGAAAGACAGGGAGAAAATGTGCTACTTAAAATATATTAGGAACACTTTTATGAAAAGGGTTCTTCCAGTCAGCCAGGAACAAGAAGAATGTGTAGATAATAAGGTGTTAAAGTCTTGCACAGCTGATATATTTGTGCAAAGACAGTTACATCCCTAATCTAATTCTCTATCCACCCATTTCACTAGGAGGATGTGTTTAAGAACAAAATCAAAGAACTGTATATTTGTCTGTCCAGATGCCAAAAAGCCAGCTCTACTTCTTGACATGTGGCAGCTCTCAGCAATTTACTTTAAACAAAATCAAAAGAACCTCTCTCTAACACCCTTTAACTTTCACTTCCGTCCCTCCTGCAATAAACTTGAATTTAAAATTCAATCCACTAATTCTTTACTGAAGTAGTTTATGCTTTGTTGTTTGGGGACAACTTATGTTATTGTTTCAGAGGCACAACAATTAACTTTTCATATCCATCTGCTAGTTACCAACCAACCACTAACATGATATGACAGGTTTCGACCCCTGTCAACTCTAACGTCATCATGCTTAAACAGAAATATTGATGCCTGAGTTTTAAAGATCTCATTTTGAAAAATCTTCCTTTTTTCCCTTGTGTTTTCTTTCTCTTTTTTATTTCCACCGTTCAAGCTAATGTGTCACATTTTCAAGGTTGTGGCAACTATAAAGGTTATATGTCAAAGTGCCAATCAGTTTACTAAGGTAAAAAATAAATGTTTTCTTCTAAACTGTGGTTTTCTTAACCTCATTTAAAAAATAAATGGCTGAAAGTAGACAGAAAATTTGGGCATTATCAGTTGTCCGTGTTTGAGGACCACTATCTGAAAAGCCATATGCTAAAAGCTTAAGGAGTTTCTGTGTGATGCATTGTCACCAGCGTCAGTTTGTCAAGTAATTATCCTCTGAGAATTTTGGATTTCTGTCTCCTTTTCTGTGCTAGAGAAAGCCAAGGGATATTCCCTAGGACCATCCCCACTTTTTGGTTCTCATTGAAGTTTTTCTGGTGACAGTTCATGCCCCAGCTCTTTTGAGGGCATAAGAGTCTAAACGTTCTTCCACATTAGGTCGTCTTTTCATTTTGAGATTCCCATCGAACAGAGTCAAAAGAGCAGCCTCCATAGTGGTTGATGGCAAGGAGGGTTGAGAAGAAAGGGACAGTGGAGTCCTGCATTTATTTGAAAGAGGTCAGGGATGAAAATGATAGGCATGGTCAAACAAATCTCTGTCACAATATGTCTTTATCTGGACTATTTCTTTCTCCCTGAGACCCGATAGAATAAGATGCATAGATTGAATGAATACTGCTTCCTCCATGTAAATAAGACTACTTGACAAATATACAGAAATTCTGTAATAAGTCAATTTTACTTAACTGTGAGGAGCCGCCCTCGCTATCGCTATTGCCGTTAGAAGATGGCGCTGACATCCACTGTCAGTTGGAGTTAACTGTCGCTGTCAGTTGGAGTTAACTGTCGCTGTCAGTTGGAGTTAACTGTCGCTGTCAGTTGGAGTTAACTGTCGCTGTCAGTTGGAGTTAACCGTTTAAACTGTGCCTCTCCCGTGACGTCATCTGGGGTGATGTGCAAACCACCAATCCCGGCTCTACACATCTCACTCGGAGCTCCTAGGCTTATATAAGGGGCTGGGTTTCTTAGCTTGGGGTCTCCCTCTAAGAAGCTGATCATCTATCTCTCAAGATGCATTAAAGCTTTACTGCAGAAGGATCCGAGTGTTCTGCGTCGTTCTTGCTGGCGAGACGGTAGCGCGGGACATCTGGTGCCGAAACCCGGGAACTCTTCAACATCGCCGGCGCCGCGGGAGACCCCTCGGAAGACGGGGCGGATTCAGAACTGCAGGGACGTAGGTTCAGAGAGGTATGCTTTATCCTGAACAACCCTTTTCTCGACTTTGGCCTTAGTTTGTCATCACCGTGGGACGGGTCAGTGGAGGCTTTGGTGCTAGTCCTGTTTGTCCTTCTCCTTCATCGTGGCTGGTGCTGACAGAACGGCGCTGTCCGTCTGGCGCTGTCCATCTGGCGCTGTCCATCTGGCGCTGTCAGTCTGGTGCTGTCAGTCTGGTGCTGTCAGTCTGGTGCTGTCAGTCTGGTAACGGAGTTGAGCGCGTTTTTAGATAAGCTGTCAGCGCGATGGGGTCGTCACAGTCAGTGGTTACAGCCTTACAGACTGTGCTAAAACAAAGAGATCTTAAAATTGCACCACGAACACTTCAAAATTTTGTGAAGGAGGTAGATAGAGTGGCACCATGGTATGCTTGTTCCGGGTCCCTCACTGTGGCCTCATGGAACAAGCTAGGTAAAGAACTAGACAGGAAGCATGCAGAAGGAGATCTCTGCTTAGGTACCAAAGCCATTTGGAAGCTAGTTAAAAACTGCTTGGAGGATGAGGCCTGTCACCCTGCTATAATAGAAAGTCAGGGAACCTTAGAGGAAGTTCAGGATAGCATGTCAGAAACTGAACGGAGTGAGAGAATGGGAGCTCGCAAAAGAAAAGACATGTCTAAGAAAAAAGGCCCTCCCCAGGAAGTTAAGAAAGGGGGAGAGAAAGAAGGGAGTTATCATTCACCCCTTAACAAATCTAAGAAAAAGAAAAAGCCAGAATCTAGTCTATACCCTGCAGTAGAGCTAGAAGCCTTGGAGCTAGATAATTCTGATTCTGACACTCTGGATTCTAGCGAAGAAGGTGGTCTAGAGGAGGAGGTGGCACGGTATGAGGAAAAAAGATATCACCCTGATAGACACCGGCCACTGAAAACAAAAATGAATGTGAGGCCACCGCCTATAAATCCGGCGGGCTCACGCCCCTCAGCGCCTCCGCCATATGAGCTTCGGCTGAATACTGGTACTGACTCCTTTTTACCTTTAGAGGAACGGAGAAAAATACAAATGGCTTTTCCAGTATTCGAGAATGTGGAAGGCGGAAGAGTACATACCCCCGTAGATTACAATCAAATTAAAGAATTGGCCGAATCCGTTCGTAATTATGGGGTCAATGCTAACTTTACCACATTACAGGTGGAAAGGCTTGCTAATTTTGCCATGACTCCCACTGACTGGCAAACGACAGTGAAAGCAGTGCTTCCCAACATGGGACAATACATGGAATGGAAGGCTCTCTGGTATGATGCAGCCCAGGCACAAGCTAGAGTTAATGCCACGGCTGAAGATGAGAATCAGAGGCAGTGGACATTTGAAATGCTGACAGGTCAGGGTCAACATGCCCTTAATCAAACCAACTACATCTGGGGCGTCTATGGTCAGGTGTCGGCCGCCGCTATTAAAGCATGGAAGGCCCTCACAAAAGGGGAGAGTCCAGTGGACACCTTACAAAGATTGTCCAAGGACCCCAAGAGCCATTTTCAGACTTTGTGGCCAGAATGACAGAGGCCGCCAGTCGCATCTTTGGTGATTCAGAACAAGCTATGCCCCTGATTGAGCAACTTGTCTATGAACAAGCAACCCAGGAATGTCGAGCGGCTATCGCCCTCGCAAAAGCAAAGGTTTACAAGATTGGCTCAGAGTGTGCAGGGAGCTGGGGGACCCCTAACCAATGCAGGACTAGCTGCCGCCATTTTACAAACGCACAGGTATAGAGATTTATCTAATCGAAAAGCTTGTTTTAATTGTGGGAGAATGGGGCACCTTAAGAAAGATTGTCAAGCCCCTGAAAGAACAAGAGAATCGAAGCTTTGCTATCGTTGTGGTAAAGGTTATCATAGGGCTAGCGAATGCAGGTCAGTCCGGGATGTAAAAGGGAGGCTTCTGCCCCCTATTGAAGAATCCAAGGTACCCCAATCAAAAAACGGGTCACGGGGCCCATGGTCCCAGGGCCCTCAGAAATATGGGAACCAATTTCAGAAAAGCAATCAAGAGGAAGTAGAGGTTTCCGAGGAACCTCCGGAATGGACTTGCGTGCCGCCTCCGACTTCTTACTCATGCCCCAAATGAATGTTCAACCGGTCCCAGTCCATTCCCCTGGACCTTTGCCCCCTGCCACCATTGGGCTTATTCTGGGCCGTGGCTCCTTAACTTTACAGGGACTCATTATATATCCTGGGATTGTTGACCCATATCATAAAGAGGAGATTCAAGTTCTCTGTTCTAGCCCTCGGGGTGTATTTTCTATAAAGCAGGGAGATAGAATTGCACAACTGGTGTTGCTGCCCTCCCTCGGGGATGGAGAAACCTACACTTTACAAAAAAGGGCTATGGGATCTTCTGGAAGTGATTCAGCCTATCTGGCTATACCCCTAAATGAGAGACCTACAATAAAATTGTTAATTAATGGAAAAGAATTTGAAGGGATAATGGATTCGGGAGCAGACAAAAGCATTATTTCACTCCATTGGTGGCCGAAGTCTTGGCCCACTGTTGTTTCATCTCATTCTCTACAAGGTCTTGGATACCAGTCCTCTCCTGCCATCAGTGCCTCAGCCTTAACCTGGCGGGATGCTGAAGGCAAACAGGGATGTTTTACCCCCTATGTGTTGCCACTCCCTGTAAATTTATGGGGACGGGATGTGTTACAAGCCATGGGCATGACCCTAACTAATGAATACTCCCCCCAGGCATCAGCCATTATGGCAAAGATGGGGTATACAAATGGTAGAGGCTTGGGTAGGCAAGAACAAGGCAGAATAAAACCCATTACACAACACGGAAATCGGGGTAGAAAAGGACTGGGTTTTATTTAGGGGCCGTTGAGGCTTCACGACCCATACCATGGAAAACAGAGGAGCCGTTATGGGTCTCTCAATGGCCTCTATCCTCTGAAAAATTAGAGGCTGTCACAAGATTAGTGCAAGAACAGGAACGGCTGGGGCATCTAGAGCCTTCTACCTCCCCATGGAATACACCAATTTTTGTTATTAAGAAGAAATCTGGGAAGTGGAGATTACTCCACGACCTGCGGGCCATTAACAATCAGATGCATCTTTTTGGCCCTGTTCAAAGAGGCCTTCCTTTGCTTTCTGCACTTCCTCAAGATTGGAAGCTTATTATTATAGATATTAAGGATTGTTTCTTCTCTATTCCACTTTACCCACGGGATAGACCAAGGTTTGCCTTCACTATCCCTTCTCTTAATCATATGGAACCAGACAAGAGATTTCAGTGGAAGGTACTGCCGCAAGGCATGGCCAATAGCCCAACAATATGTCAGCTATATGTGCAGGAGGCTTTGGAGCCAATTAGGAAGCAATTTACATCTTTAATCGTTATCCATTATATGGACGATATTCTTATTTGTCACAAAGAGTTAGATGTTTTACAAAAGGCTTTTCCCATGCTGGTGGCTGAATTAAAACAGTGGGGATTAGAGATTGCCTCAGAAAAGGTTCAAATTGCAGATACAGGCCTCTTTTTGGGCTCAAAGATTACTCCCAAAAATATAGTTCCTCAGAAAATAGAAATTCGCAAAGACCACTTACAAACATTAAATGATTTTCAGAAACTTCTGGGAGATATAAATTGGTTGAGGCCCTTTTTAAAAATTCCATCTGCTGATCTAAAACCCCTCTTCGATCTCCTGGAGGGTGAGCCTCATATCTCCTCACCCAGAAAATTTACCCCTGCCGCCCACCGAGCCTTACAGATGGTGGAAGAGGCCTTACAGGAAGCACAATTACAACGAATTGAGGAGTCACTACCTTTTAATCTGTGTGTTTTTAAGACAGCTCAATTGCCAACTGCAGTCCTGTGGCAACATGGACCATTACTTTGGATTCATCCAAATGCTTCCCCTGCTAAGATTATTGACTGGTACCCTGATGCTGTTGCACAGCTGCGCTTCGCGGAATAAAAGCAGCTGTTACACATTTTGGCAGGGATCCTGATTCCTTGATTGTGCCTTATACTGCTGCACAAGTTCAGACCTTGGCAGCCACATCTAGTGATTGGGCAGTTTTAGTTACTTCCTTTTCAGGACAAATTGATAATCATTTTCCAAAGCATCCAATTTTACAGTTTGCCCTAAACCAGGCTATAGTGTTTCCACAAGTGACAGCTAAAGACCCACTCCCAGATGGGACTGTGGTGTACACTGATGGATCAAAAACTGGTATGGGAGCTTATGTGGTCAAGGATAGGGTTATATCTAAACAATATAATGAAACTTCACCTCAAGTTGTAGAATGTCTGATAGTACTGGAGGTTCTTGAGGCTTTTCCAGGACCCCTCAATATTGTATCAGATTCCTCTTATGTGGTTAATGCAGTTAATCTCCTTGAGATAGCTGGAATAATAAGATCCTCCAGCAGAGTTGCTAACATCTTTCAAAAGATACAAGCTGCCTTGTTAAATAGGAGATTTCCTGTTTTCATTACCCATGTCCGAGCACATTCTGGACTCCCAGGTCCCATGTCCTTAGGGAATGACTTAGCGGACAAGGCTACAAAGCTGGTGGCCGCTGCCTTGTCTACCCATGCACAAGCAGCAAAAGAATTCCATAAGCGCTTTCATGTGACGGCTGAGACCTTGCGCCGTCGTTTTGCTCTATCCAGGAAAGAGGCTAGGGAAATTGTTACTCAATGCCAGAATTGCTGCGAATTCTTACCTACTCCCCACATGGGAATAAACCCACGTGGCATTAGACCATTGCAGATGTGGCAGATGGATGTTACTCATATTCCCTCTTTTGGAAGGCTTCAATATGTTCATGTTTCTGTTGACACCTGTTCTGGCGTAATGTTTGCCACACCCCTAACAGGGGAAAAGGCCTCATATGTGATTCAACATTGCCTTGAGGCCTGGAGTGCTTGGGGAAAACCCAGAATTTTAAAAACAGACAATGGACCAGCATATACCTCTCAAAAATTCCGACAGTTTTGTCGGCAAATGGATGTTACCCATCTAACTGGCCTACCTTATAACCCTCAAGGACAGGGCATTGTGGAACGTGCCCATCGTACACTCAAATCATATCTGATTAAACAAAAGGGGAGTATTGAGGATGTTCTACCCTCGGTACCAAGAGTTGCTGTATCCATGGCACTTTTTACCCTTAATTTCTTGAACTGTGATGCCCAAGGCCACACTGCGGCTGATCGCCACAGTTTAGAGCCTGATAGGCCAAAAGAAATGGTAAAATGGAAAGATGTCTTGACTGATCTCTGGAAAGGCCCGGATCCTATTCTTATAAGATCCAGGGGAGCTGTGTGTGTTTTTCCACAGGAGGAAGAAAACCCCCTGTGGATCCCTGAAAGACTCACTCGAAGAGCTCCTTCACAACTCCAGAATAAGAAGGATGGAGGCCAAGTGGGTGATGAAGACTCTCCTACTCGGGATGATGGTTCCTAGTATGATGGGAGAGTTACGGTGGGCCATCATGTCTACCTTCCCCCTACCGATGCCAGTGATGCAGAATGCCCAGGTGTTCCCTAGATTTTTCACAAATAATAGAGAGTTGGGGCTTGCCTTTTTGCCTTTAGATCCTCAGATACAGAGTTTTCAGGATGAGAGAACCTTGTCATTAGTAGGAAGCTTGTGCTTTACTGTGATTTCTTCATTAAAGGATAATTTTATTCATATGGATCCAGAAAGATCTAATGCTAATCCTTTTGAATTAATGGAAGCTGTACTGATCTTTCTCCTATGATAGTGAGAAGGGACAGATTACTTTTGATTGGAAAGGGGCATTAGGCAACAGTCTGAGTGAGGGACAGAGCTCTGGATCATCTGATTGGTCCTCCTCCAATGTTAAGTATACCCCTTTTAAGAGAACTAATTATTCAGCTGCCCTTTATTTGGGTTGTGAGTAATGATACCTTAGGTAAGAATCAGAAAGAAATAAATTGTTCTGCTTAGAATTGTTTTTATGCATTATGCTGGGATGCTATTAAGCACCCTTTTGCTTTGGTAATGCGCATGCCTCGATTTATTCCAGCTCCTGTTGAGGCGCCAAGTAATTTGAGTTTGTTTAGGGAAAAGCGAGATTTTTGGGATCTCTGCTATTATTGTGGGCCTGATAGCCACCGCCGCGGTTACTGCTTCGGTTACCGCCTCGGCCCTTGCACTTTCTGCCACTGTGCAGACAACTCAAACCATTAATGAACTATAGGCCACTGTGACCATGGTCCTAGATAAACAGGCCACTGCCAATTCTCAGATACAAGGAGGCCTGATGTTGGTAAACCAACAGATTAATTTGGTTCAGGAACAATTGGATATATTGTGGCAGATGGCCAAATTGGGATGTGAACAAAGTTGCCTGGCCTTTGTGTCACTTAGTACAATATGAGAATTTTACAAGAGCAGCTAACCTGTCAAAAGCTCTGTCTCAACATTTATTACAGAATTGGACTTTTGAGTTTGAGCAGACACTCCGTGAGTTGAGAATGGCGATCCTGCAAGTGAATTCGACGCATCTGGATCTTTCTCTGATGGAAGACCTCTCCCCTGGATTTCATCTGCATTTTCTTATTTTAAGGAATGGGTGGGGGTAGGATCATTTAGCCTAGTTCTCTGCTGTGGAATAGTGTTGATGCTTTGGATGGTGTGTACGCTCAGAGCCCAAACAAAAGGAGAAAGTGGTGGTGGCACAAGCACTTGCTGCCTTAGAACACGGAGCATCCCCTGACATTTGGTTAACCATGTTAAAGCAATAGGTCGCTGGCCTCCCAGCTCTTGCACCCCATGAGGCTAGTCTCATTGCACGGGATAGAGTGGGTAGGCTTCAGCAGCCCAAGGAGTTGCAAGGCTAAGCACTGCACAGGAGAGGTCTGCGGTATAACGACTTTCTCCTGGGAGATAAGTCATCTTGCATGAAGGTTCTATGTCATGATCTCCTTCCCCCAGAAAAAAGACATCGGACTGGTCAGGACTTCCTCTGGGGATAAGACCCTGGAGAGGAGCTTTGTACATGTTCCGAATTTGCACATGGGGATTTGACCTCTATCTCCACTCCAAAGTTGTGGGTGTCCTATTGCTTCAAAAATAAATGAATAGGGGGAGATGTGAGGAGCCGCCCTCGCTATCGCTATTGCCGTTAGAAGATGGCGCTGACATCCACTGTCAGTTGGAGTTAACTGTCGCTGTCAGTTGGAGTTAACTGTCGCTGTCAGTTGGAGTTAACTGTCGCTGTCAGTTGGAGTTAACTGTCGCTGTCAGTTGGAGTTAACTGTCGCTGTCAGTTGGAGTTAACCGTTTAAACTGTGCCTCTCCCGTGACGTCATCTGGGGTGATGTGCAAACCACCAATCCCGGCTCTACACATCTCACTCGGAGCTCCTAGGCTTATATAAGGGGCTGGGTTTCTTAGCTTGGGGTCTCCCTCTAAGAAGCTGATCATCTATCTCTCAAGATGCATTAAAGCTTTACTGCAGAAGGATCCGAGTGTTCTGCGTCGTTCTTGCTGGCGAGACGGTAGCGCGGGACACTTAACCATTATACTTGCGTCAAACTTTTATCTTTGTGTATTTTTAAATAAAGAGTAATTAAGAAGGCAACCATAGAGTGTAAAGATATGACCGTTCATATTTTAAAGGGATATCCAAATCTAGACCCAGCAAGAGTATTAAGCAGGTAAGGGAATTTGGTGCTCAAATCTACTGATCTGAGTTCGTTTTACAGAAGTAATGTCAAGATGAAAGAGCAGAAATGACTCTAAAAAGTTTGCTTTCTATCTGTACATAAGCACCAAGGCACATGTTTGCCCCCCTCCATCCATACACACACACAATAATAAACAAAATAACTTCCAAAACTAAAAAAAAAACACCACAATATACAAAATGTCAGAATAAAAAATAAAACATTATCTTAGGGGAGAATGACACAAAGAGCTGTGGATTTAATCTTCTAAACTAGTTCTAACAGTACATTATTAACACAGATGACTTTAGAAAAGAGACATTGTCAACCTACATAAATATACAACAAACAAATCATGACATGACAAATAAATCTAATATCCTTTGACAAAAATAGAAACACTAGACTGATTGAGCAGTGAAACACTGCAGAGATGCTGTATCTGGATTTCAATAAAACAGATGACAAAGATACCCATGATATTCTGGTCACCAACAGGAAAATGTGGACTAGATAATACTGTAGTGCATCCATTGGGATGCTTTTGGCCAAGGACATAAGACTAGTGCCAACTGGCTGAGGCACAAGAACTGCTATTATGTGTAACATTCTAGGCCTGGCTCTGACTCCAAAATAGACAGACAGCATGCAGGAGACATAATCTTTCTTTATGTTGTGGCTCCATTCTTGCCTTCAATGTTAGGATGCTTAGCCAGGATTTCTACATATGGTACCCTTCTGTGCCATTCTGTTTTCCCAGTTTCTGTTCAGCCAGAATCTTACCCACATGCCTACCAAAGCCTTGACTTTAAGCTCAATAAGCTATGTTAGAATATGAGTCCACTACGTAGCCAGTAGAAGTACATATCCCCATTGACTACATTTGGTTATATGGTTTGGAACCAGTGTAGAATGTATAATCAAAATCATACAGAGTGGCATTGCAAGACACACACTATTCTCATGCAACTCTCTATTGCTAGATGGAAAAGAAAAAATGAATGTTGAACATCAATGGATGTTTAAAACACATAGTTAAATTTTAGAAGATTTTTGTTCATGGTTTATTATGTCAGCTAGGTGAACACTGATATGTACTCTGGGTTTTGCCTTTGATTTAGTGATTTACTGATTTCATTGAGTTGGTATTTATGATATTTTTAGTTGATATAAGAGTGCTTTTTAATGAATGCCTTAAAATGTCACAAATATGACCTTGTCATATTAGACCAGTTGACCAATATCTTGATGATGAAATTTTGCAAACATAAGGTTTGTGTTGATGGTAAAGTATAATTTATATAAATACAGTGTCAAGGAATCTTTGAGGGGAGATGTCATTCTGTAAATCTGTCTCTCTTATTGGCTGTTGAATAAAGTACTGTTGATCAATAGGAAAGCAAGATAGGTGGGACTAGGAGTCGAGGAGGATTCTGGGAAAGGGAGGCACAGTCAGGATGTAGAAAGCCAGAGGAGTAAGAGATCTGGACCCTGTTCTCCTGTAAGCAAAGACCACATGAACATACTATTTGCAATTATGGGTTAACGATGAAGTCAGGGCGAGCTAGTAAGAAACCAAGCAAACTGCCAACAGCTTAATAATTAATATAGTGTCCTGTGTGTTATTTGGGGGTTCAGACCACTCGGCAGGGCCCAGGTGGCTGGGAGGTAAACTACGTGTTACAAAAATTGACAGAACAGTAGTAATTTGGAAGCAATAAAACCTCCAGAATTTTCAGTTAGCCACAAGATTAACTCAGTTACTGATAAAGAAAAATTTAGGCGACACTATTATACTAGACTCAGAAAGTCAAATGGTTTGCTCTTATATGTGGAGCCTAGATTTAAATGTAAAGGTGTGTGTGTGTGTGTTTGTGAGCACGCGCGCACGTGTGTGTTATGAGCGAGGAAGATGGTGCACAGCACTGAATTACTGAATGGTAGAATCAATGAATATATTTTATAGGAAGAAAATTAAAATAGACCTGAAAATACCCTGAAGAATAATCAAGAAACTGGAAGACAAGACACTTTGGAGACTCAAGATGTCTTCTTTCTCTCTTTCTTCTCTCTCTTTGTGTCTTTCTTTGTCTCCCTCCCTCCCTCCCACCCTCTCTCTTCCTCACCCTCCTCTGCTTCCTTCCTTTATTCTTTTTTGAGACAGAGTAGCCTGGTTATCCTGTGTACCTAATGTGTAGCCCTGGCTGTCCCAAAACTCATATTGTAGACCAAGCTGTCCTTAAACTCACAGAGATCTGCCTGCTCCTGTCTCGCAAGTGCTGAGATTAAAGGCATGCCACAGAGATCTTAAGAGGAAGGCATGAAGGAACTAACATATTTTTATGGAGAAGTATATTGAAATACTGTAGTATGTATCTTTAAACTTCTCAAAGTTCTGTGTATGCATAAACAGTGCTCATGTAACAATGCTCTTTTTTTCTTTAGGTAAGTATACTGCATTCAGATGATTCTTACATAAGGGTACCACCTAGAGAGTTTCAACTGGGTGGGAGGATGAATGACAAACTTTTCAGTCTGCATAAGTGCTGTAACAATGTCTTTTACGATATACTGGAATAAGCACCAACAACAGCAGGTTCCTGGAAATCTCACTTACTTTGTCCAGCCATGCCAACAAACTAGTGCTTTTCAGGGGAGATGAAGTTGACTAAGCTATGCAGAAGTCTGAAATGCACAGAAACATGAAAGATCACTTTTGAAAGCTGGTTTCTCTGTCGTAAAATACAATACTCACGCATCTTCTTAAATACACAAGGACAAAGTCACCATGACTCAGACATGTGGGGGTCCAAAGTATTAGGCCCATTGTCTCAGAACAGGTAGGGAAAGTTCCCACTTCATCTTCCTCTTTTCTCCTCTACAAAGATGGTTCTAGAAATACCCTTCTTTCCAAAAAGAGTGGTATGTCTAGCATTTGAAAATTATTTTTGTGTTTATTTTTAGAATTAACATATAGTTTAAAGGTATATTTTATAGAACTGGATTTCTATATGTTTTTAAATATAAATGTTCTATTATATTTCCAGGACTAGGTTCGTATGCTGCTTATAACCTAAATGAAATGACTCTGGCCATTTGTTCAAATCCCTCTTGTTTTGAGATCAATATATTTCTTCTTTAAAAATATATATGGTGGGGCTGGTAGATTGGAGAGGTGGTTTAGTGGTTATGAGTGTGGGTTTACATCCTCCTTAGGATCATTGGCTGCAATGGTCCTCCAGAGTGCAGGGAGCAGAAACAGGATTAGTATGGCTGTGGGTACTTTGGAGACAGCCCTGCAGGAGACAGATTTTGGTGAATCAGCCCAACTTTATTCCATAGTATAAGGAATATTCAAGATTGGGGAGCCTGGGGACAAATCCTAATTTGCATTAAGTGCCACACTACTATTATAAGGCTTCACATATGGCAGTAGGGTCCTGTAGCAAAGCTCCTGGCACAAGTCTTCTAGCAGGAATCTACACCAAGGGACAAGCTAAAGATAAACCAGCCATCTTGCTTAGAGACAGATTTAGATAACATAAGTCCTCCAGGCCAAGGGACAGTCTCCAGATAAGGGTAGGTAGAGAACATCTGGGTAGGGAGAGAATCTCCATGTGCCAAACTCTTGGGGAAAAAAAGAATGCTAGGCCATGATAGACTGCAACCTCTGGTCAGAAAGCATCAGTGGAAACCCCTGGGGCTGCATGTCAGTGCCTAGTTTCCTTAAAAAGTGTTTTTACAAAGGTTTCCATCTATAATCAAAGCAGCAATAATGAGTCAACCTGGGAAACATGATAATTTCTCCTAAGGGTTAAATTGTTTCAAATCAGAAGTCAAAATTATATTTATACTAATGACAACCTTAAAAATGTAACACAGCATTCAATTTTTGCATAAAAATTACACATTTTAAATACCAAAAGCTTGATGTGAATTTTACACTCTGTTTATGTTAAACCAAAAAAAGTGAACTTAAAAGTAATCATGTAAATTGAATGATAATAAGAGTTCTTTTATATTTTTAGACTACTTCAAATGAATAATTTAAAAGGCATCAAGCAAAATATTTTATTAACATAAAGTTAATGGTATATTTTTATAGTACCTGATTTTCAAAAATTTGCACTGAGACATTACCATAATCAGCTCATGTCAGTTGTGTGCCTTTTTACATACACAATTTTTGAATAAAGTTAATGCACTAGTTGGCACAGAAAGCTCAGTTTAAATCTTACTCCTCAACCACCACTTCTGGCCTTATTAAAATACTTTTAATTTGCCAACTTGTACGCAAATCTGGAGTGAAGATGGCTTTACTCTTTGAAATATAATTTCTATCAGTAGTGTTTCTGATGATATAACAAGGTCACATAAAAATTGAATCATTTTTGTTAAAGCAGGAGGGAAATCGTAAGATTCAGCAGGTTAGCTACCATGAAATGAAGCAGGAAATATTCTCACACAGAAATTACTTCATCATACAAATAAAACGTTATGGTGGTTACTATCCTGTAAATTAGATATTTATTCCTTTCCCATTAACATGTCTTTTCTCAATATGTTGAGCTGGATTATAATATAATTCTGTAAATTACACGTGCTAAGGGAAATTGGCTCATTTTCACATTTGAATTTTCATATGTAATAATTCTATAACACATTATATTTTATATAAAATCAGGCAATTATTGAGCAATTTTCCTCTCATATGACAAGATAATAGAATAAATAGCCTTTGATAATATAAACTGTTCTATCCTACTGATTAACATAGGAATTTAATATTATAGTTTTTAAATTTTTCTAGAAAGGGATAAAAGTTACCAAACTTATAAAGTCAGTTTAGAATTTGATTTATGACTTAGCCCCTTTGTTTAGTTCTGTAATATTCACTGTCAAACAACCTGTTTCATATGTATATCTCTTTGTAGATATGCTAATTTTGGAGTTAACCTGGACAATCTAAATCCAATTTGAATGCCATCATTTTTTAATATCCTATCCAAAAAAGAGGACCTGCTCTACTAGAGAATTCTAAATACCCTACAGTTCAAGTGGTATGTGTGTGTGTTCTTTCTCTGTTCTTCCATCCAGGGTGCCACAGAGTCATATTCCAAGCTTCGTTCTCCACAGCAAGTCTCAGAAGTATTTTTTACTGAAATCAAAGACCCGGAACAGCCCTCCACAAGCCTTTCAAAGAGGCAACAGATGAGGGAAAAGAGTATGTATATTATTACCCCCAAGGATTTCTTTAAAATTCTATTGTTTGTCCCTGAGAAGGGGACATTTTTCCCGTTTTCTGTTGATACTTTAAACTTTCTGTTTTCTTTGCTTCTAGCTTTTTTTCCCCTTTCCCTCTGGTGTATGTGTTTTAGTTTAATGGTGCTGTTGAGTGCCCAGGTACCGCTGTGATAAGTGCCACAGAAATACTTATGGAGAAAGATAGATTACTTTGAACTGGCATTCATTTTCCTTTCTCCAAACAAAACTTTCAGTGTCAGAAAGAAATAAAAAAATCAAACTTGCTACTGGTTTATAAAAATCAATGGTGCTTTTGTGTGCATATGAAGTGTGGGATTACGTTAAAAAACTGATATAATTAATATTTGATTTCTAGTTGATGAAGGCTTCCCTTCAGGAGGAAAATAAATAAAACAAAGACTAATGTCTCTAGCCTACCACTGATCAGGTTCCTTTCCTCTACTTTTAGTACAAGATTTATAAGAAATTGAAAGGGAGTAAGTTATTGTAGAACCATAAAATTAAAACCCAGAAACGTAGTAAACTGAATGTGCTATTAGAGCTTCTGGGGGAACGAATGAGTCCTCCATGCCACAAACAAACTTGGCATGTTTAATTACCCTTATCAAAGAACACGGAACTTTGATAATATACTTTGTAAAATTGCTGTGACACTTGAGAGTAGTCAGAATTAAAAATTCCAATTGATGATGCATCAAAATAAAATATAAAAAGATGATGAGGATGAATATGGGGCCCCCGGGAGCTTTCCTTTGGCCCTTCATGGTGTTTATAATCATTCAGTAAACATTTGAAGCCCCAACATGTTCAAATGATTAATTTTAAAAAAGAAACAAAGCAAAAGGAATTTGGGATGTGCAAGCCAGTGGCCTACTTCAAAGATTCCCCAAGAAGGGAGCACTTTGTGATGGAAATTCTTTCCCTCCAGGGTCTTCAGGGCTACTCGGTATTCAACATGTTCTTCCACATTTTGCCTACCATAGTTCAACTGTCTTCACTAAAGAAGCCAGACAATTCTTAAAAAAAAGAAAAGCAAACGAAGAAAAAGGAAAGAACAAAAAGGAAGGAAGATGATAGAGATCATTACAAAGTCAGTTTCATGGAAACCACTTCACCGTGGGGAGCATCCGTGATGCCAGAACTGTGGTGTTATACACGGAGGTAACTCTCTTGCATAATGTTTGTGTGCTTTGAAAGCAAAGAGGAGCATTTTAATTAATTTCAAGTTCTGTTTGTCGGATCTGTCAACCTTTGACTATTTATGAAACTGTTTAAAAGCCAGTTTATCCTAGGAACATTTCTAGTCTTCTAAATCCAATTTGAACTTGACCTTGTATCCCCAAGCTTACCAGTCAAACTCTCAAAGTATGCTGTTTTGTGACTACTGATGCGTTCAAGCTTTATAATCGTTATTTATTACCCAGCTGCACTTCAGACTTGAATAACTGGGGTTTTCTCTTCTTACAAGTCCTGTCACCTTAACTGAAAGCTGGGTCCAGCCCTTGCTGATTATTTTCATGGCTGTGTTTAGATGCTTTATTTCCTTATCTTTTGTTTGCCTGGAATTTCTAATTGCCTCCTCTGGGATTTTTCTTTAGTCTACCCAAACCCAGCCAACTAAACAGGTCTCTGTGTCCATTGTCTGTGTGCAGTGCACATCTCTTTGCACACACCTTCTATTCATCCTAAATTCCAAAGTGATTTAAAATCTTTTCTTTCATATATTAAGTCTATTGTTTCCTATATCTGTCCTTGATAGTTTTGTGCCAACTCAACAAACATATGGTTTATTTGGGAAGAAGGACTCTCAATTTGGGGGTGGGGGAGCCTGTATACAATTTTCCTGTAGGTAACTATATACTGTATTTTCTTAATTACTGAATGATGTTGGGAGGGCCCAACCCATTGTGGGTGATGCCATCTAAGTACTGATGGTCCTGAGGTGCTATAAGAAAGAAGAACAAACCAGGGGGAAAAAGCCACTAAGCAGCACTCCTCCATGGCCTCTGTATCAGCTCCTGGCTTCAGGTTCCCAAAACGAAAGAATTCCTGCTCTGACTTCCCTTGACAATGGAGTGTGACTTGATTGTTATAAACTGAAATAAACCCTTTCCTCCCCAAGTTGTTTACAGTCATGGTGTTTTTTTTACATATAAACCTTTATTATTACAATATTTTATGGCAAGAACTTTAGGCATAAAATCAAACATTTAATGAATGAATATCCATGTATCTTTCACAACAGCCTCACACAATTCTTTGTTCATGCAAAATATGAACCAGATGAACTAGATGGATTAAAATTATCAACATCATTGTAAAACAGAGATTGCAAAATAAATTTAATGTTGTTGATGGACAGTTTATAATAATCTTATTTTACTTGAGCAGAATCTGTGGCTGTATATGTTAAGTGCAAAACAAGACATTTGACCTAAGCTGGAGCAATGGGAGTTTATTTCTCCAAGTGAAGCTGGAGGATGAGTCTAGACAAGAAGAGTCATTTTTACTTGGCTGGCTGGTCTTGTAGCTGTACCTTGCAATTCTGTCAATACTACATCCAACCCTGTAGACCAAAGACACATGAAGACACTAATAGAACTATTCTGAAGATAGAGCTGCCAAGAAGAAAGTACACATTAGGTAAAACATTCATGCTTCTTCCCCATGCTGGATCTAGATTTATTTTAAGAATTCAGTTCCATTGTTCCTTTCTGGAATCATAAGGTATCCTGTCTTCTTATCATTAACACTAGCTTGCCTGTATTAAATAGTTTAGGTTCCTTTGTTATTTGTCACAGAATACATCCTTGTGGTTTCAAGAGAAGAAGGTATAGTCAAGCTTAGTGTGTCTCAGGGAAGATGTTGTCAGGAATGTGCTCTGTGTCTTCTCTCATTTCCTGCATCATTGACTAATGCTCATATAACAAACTACCATAAAATTAATATTTTAAACTAGCACATATACTTCTAGCTTAGGTGTCAAGAGGTCAAAAGGCTAATATGTCTTAAAGGCTTAATAAGATCATAGAACTAATAGGACTTCATTTTATTTTAGAGATTCTAGCTCCTGGCAGCTGCCTATTCTCCTTGGCATGTTTCTTTCTTCTACATTTCTACTTACACCAAGTCTACCCTCTGCCTCATTTGTCATTTTTAAGACACACATGATTAAATTCAATGTTCCTAGATAACCCAGGATAATATCTTCATCCAAAAGTTCACACTTCTAATACATTTACAGGGTCCTTTTGTTATAAAAGATATCATATTCACAGTTCCTGGGGGTTAGGAAGGGAATACTATTGAGAACACTGTGTGATGTTTTTCCAGCTACTACACAGACTTTTAAAACTCAAATCATCAGTTACATGACCTGTTTGGCTATATATCCCATCTCCTACTTTTCTATCACAATAATAATAATAATAATAATAATAATAATAATAGATGTACCTACCAAAAGCACACACATAAACATATAGAAACCAGCTAGAGTAGAGGTTCCATAAAGGTCTAAAATTTGTCTGCCTTGTTCAGTACTGTTTTCTTTTACAAAGAACCCTGGAGTGGTGTAGGTGTTCAATAAATATCTATAGAAATTGAGCCTAAATGACTCCTCCATAAATACTAGCTTCTTTTCTCCCATTTTTCTTTTCTTTATTTTGAAAGATTTAAAGTAATAGCACATATTATTCTGTTTCAGATAGTAATGTCTATCTTTGGTGGAGGTGTATTTATATATGTTCATGTCCTTTCAGTTGGTTAGAGCTGGGATAGATCCTTTCTTCCTAGAATCACTATTTCCTTGAATGAGAAAGAGCATAAAAACAACAACATGATTTACCATGTGAAAAAATACAAAACAAAGAAAGAAACAACACAAAAAACAAAGCAAAAACCAAAACACTATGCACACATGTCTTTATATAGGAGGATATCTCACAGTAGTGTCATATGAGGTTTATCACAGAATCTGCAAGAATATGTGGTCATTCCTTTAAATCTTTTCTTTAGTAGGAAAATATGTGGCTTCCATGTACTAACTTTGTGGTGTTTTTAATACCACCAAATAGTATCCCGATACTGTCTCAGTTTCAATCTTCTTTATTTAATTCAATGTGCTGTCTTTATTTTATATGGCATTATCTTTTCCATCTTTGCAATCCAAGTATAGACACTGTCTACACTATGTTTGAAAATTCACTCTACTCTACCCTCACCCTCAGTTTACCTAGGACATCTCATCTATTTCCTCTTCCCAGGGAGATCCATGTGTCCTTATTAGGGTCCTTCTTGTTACCTGGCTTCTCTGAGGCTGAGGATTGTAACCTGGTTATCCTTTGCTTTACATCTAACCCCCACTTATGGAGTGAGCACATACTGTGTACATTGTCTTTCTGAGTCTGGGTTACCTCACTCAGGATGATATTTTTCCAGTTCCATCCATTTGCCTGCAAATTTTATGATGTCACTTTTTTCTGCTGTATAAATATACCACATTTTCTTTAACTCCTCTTTGATGAGCACGTAGGTTGTTGACAGGTTCTGGCTATTACAAATAATGCTACTGTGAAAATAGTTAAGCAAGTGTCCTTGTGGTATGGTTGAGCATCTTTTGGGTATATGCCCAAGAGTGCTAATGCTGGGTTTTCAGGTAAATTAGTTCCTAATTTTCTGAGAAACCTCTATACTGATTTTGAAAGTGACTGTACAAGTTTGCACTACCAACAGCAGTGGAAGAGTATTCCCCTTACTCCACATCCCCTCCACCATAGGCTGTTATTAGTGTTTTTGGAACATGAGGGATCAGGATGGTAGAGTTTGGGGCAGGATGGAGAGGGAGAGGAGAATAATGAATGTGATTTCTTGATAGAGGGGCCATTATGAGATTAGGGAGAAACCTTTTGACAGAGAAACTCCCAGGAACCCACAAGGATGAGCCCAACTAATACTCCCAGCAATAATGGAGGGATGCCTGAACTGGCCTTCTCCTGTAATCATATTGTTGACTACCCTAATTGTCATCATAGAGCCTGCATCCAGTACCTGACAGAAGCAGATGCAGAAATCTGCAGTCAAATTCTGGGCTGAGTGTTGGGAATCCAGTTGAAGAGAGGGTAGAGGAGATTATATGAGGAAAGGGTTGGGGTCAAGATCATGACAGGGAATCCCACAGAGATAGCTGACCATCACTCGTAGGAGCTCACATACTCTGGACCAACAGCTAGAAAGCTGGCATATATAGTTGGAGGTTTTTCTCTTTCTCTCTGATCCCACTAGACTGATATCTCTCCCACCTACTGATTCCCCACATCTGTTTATGAAATAACACTCAGAGGCTAATATTAAATATAATTGTAGCTCTCTCTTATAAATTAACCTATGTCTATCAATTTTGTCTTGCCCCAAGGCTGTGGTTTATTGGTAATGCTTCAGTATGTTACTCCATCAGTAGCTACATGGCATCAACCTGACTCTGCCCTTCTTTCTCTGTAAGTCTGTTTGGATTTTCTGCCTAGCTATATTTTGTCTGGCCATTAGTCAAAGAAGCTTTATTAATTAACCAATAAAAGCAACACATATTTGCAGTATACAGAAGGACATCCCAAATCAGGCATGGGACAAACCTAGACCCTCTACATCGAGGTGGCAGTTGTATAGCTTGATTTTTTGGCACCATACCAGTGGAACAAGGTCCTGTTCCTGATGTATGAGCTGGCTCTTTGGAACCTACACCCTATGGTGAAATACCTTGTTCAGCCTTAATGCAGGGGAGAGGAGCTTAGTCCTGCCTCATCTTAATATTCCATGCTCTGTCAATTCCCATGGGATAGAGATGGGGGATAGAAGAGAAGTGGGAGAAAGGGACAAGATGAAGGGAAATTGTGGCTGATATATAAAATAATTTTTAAATGATTAAAAAAAAAAGAAAGTTCACTCTCATATTTCAGGACCATAGAATGTGGTACAAGTTGTCCAGAAGATAAAGGTACCATGTAAATTTTTTGAGCCTATTTCATTTTCTATTTCTAAATTTACACCCTGTCTTCACACATATTTGCTTCCTTAAGCCAACCTCATCAGCTTCATCTACTTTATTGGTTATTGATATTTTGATTGCAAATATCTTTTATCACCACAGATTGCCAATATTTTCATTAGTCTTCCCAGGTCCATTTACTAGTTTCTTCTTTGTGCACTTGGTCACCAAGTTATCCTCAGGGGAAAATGCAGAGAATATCAATATACTTCAATCTCAGGGTACTCAGCTTCAGTTGGACTCCACTTATGAATTACTTGTATCAAACTACATAAAAACTTGGCAAGTCAAATTTAAAAAGCATACAAAGCACAAATGGTCAAAATAAAACAATGCTACAAAGTTTGGACAAATTAGCTTTTAGCCTAAATAAAGTGTTCAGAAGTGTTTGTAAATCTTTCCATTATCTTCTAATCAAATACAAAGTTGTAGGGAATAGATTTTTTTTCTGTTTCATTGGATAGGTCAGGTATCATAAAAAAGAAATTCTACTGTTTGCCTTTGCTTCCTATATTTTAAGGAAATTTCCCCATTTTCATTCACTTCTTCCATTTCTTATGATATCAGGAGAGGTCCACTGGCCTCAACTCACTCACATCTTTAATTTTCAAGTCCTAAAACATCCCTGGAATTTTGGTTCTTAATTATTCTTCAACTCACCTTCATCACTTAACCATGTCCCTGCCATGTCCCTGTTTCTATCTTCAAATCTGTTCAGACTTTCCTTTTTAAATGAAGATGCCCCTGTCATTGCCACTGCTTCCACAGCTGTCTGCCAATAAAATAAGTATATTCTACAACTTCTATGCTCACTTCTCTAAACCTCCATTTCTTAGGCTTTCAGCCCTCATTGCTCAAAGGAACCTGCTCTCAAGGTTCACTGACAATTCTTTAATTTGGAAGAGCTGATGGTTGTTTCTTTTTTCTTTCCTCCACATTGTTCTGACCTTAGTTGCTTCCCAAAACTCTTCCTTAGTGAATCTTGAAGACAAACCCTTCCTCAGCCTCTCTACTCCAAACCTAGATGGCAGGACCTCTGCCTATGGAGAATTTTCTATTCATGTCATTTATCGTTATTTAATTATGTCATTTTATAAACCAAAATTTAAAAACACAACAAAAAAGATCAAGTATTTAATCTACTAAGCCTTTTCATTCTTTATCTCCCAACCACTTTTATATACTCACCTTCTTTAAAAGACATTAAGTATTTGATAGATCAGGCCTTTCAAAAATGTTCTTTTGCCAGGCGGTGGTGGCACACGCCTTTAATCCCAGCACTCGGGAGGCAGAGGCAGGCGGATCTCTGTGAGTTCGAGGCCAGGCTGGACCGACAGTCTCAAAAACAATACAGAGAAACCCTGTCTCGTAAAAAAACAAAAAAATGTTCTTTTATCCCTTCATGTTTAGTGTGTGTGTGTGTGTGTGTGTGTGTGTGTGTGTGTGTGTGTGTGTGTTTTCACATGTGCTTAAGTATGGGGTTGGTTAAATATACATGAATAAAATTCATGCTGTTATTTTCTTGGAGATGACTGTCAATATTATCATATCAAAGTGTTTGGAAAACACTTTGACCCACTCTTCCCAAACTGACTTGACTTTATAAACTTTAAACTCATCATTTTGAATAAAAACCAGCCGAACACTCATGGAAATGTCATCAAAATGTAACAAGTATGGTTCTGGAGTCTGACCAACTGGCTGAAATCTTGATATACCACTTATTATCTCTGTGCAAGCTACTCTCCAAGCTACTCCTCCTGCATCTGTAATAACAAGTATCTATAAGTCATCTTTTGAAGGTTAGTGAGAGTGCAAAGGAATTGTTTCATGTGACACTAGGCACACAGCAAGAACACTCTAAGTGTGGAAGCATCAATGTCATCCTCATTATTACTGTATCATAATTTTTTATTCATGCATCTCTCACAGACCATACTACAGAATATTTTTAAAGTCAAATCACTATCCAGATAGAGTGTCTTGTATATTTTTATTCCAATAATACTAGGATAAACGAATAATGTATACATCAGAGGGATGAGCTACAGAAAAGAAAGAATTACTGAAACTGGTTTCCATTATGTGGTGTCATGTAATGAGCCAATCTGACTTGAAGACATGACACTTCATGGCAGATAAACGAAAACTCACCCTATGTCTTTAATCTGCAACTCATTTTTCACTGTAAGAATTCCCATGGCTAATAGGTGGTTTATAAACACTTTGGAAAAGAACTTGTAAATTAAAATGTATTATTTTCATCATTAAATGCTGTTTTAAAAATAGTCACTTGAATGAATTCATTTCCCTCTCCTTCATTGAATTGTACTGTGGTTGGTATTATTAAGTCAGTGTGTAGTCATGGCCACAGAATTATGTAGCTCCTATATTCCTCCCAATGTCACTTAAAACATGTCAAAACAGTGTCCTGTAGTTGTTCTTATGATGTAGGAATAAAACACAAGTCTCTGTGAAAATATAAATTTTGGGTTTTCTGTTGTTTCTGTGTTGATACAAACTCTGTGGTTATTACCTAGTACAAAAACTAAACAGAGAAAGAGGTAGTATGCTTCATCTAGCAAGTGAAAAAGTTGCTTTAGAAGCAAACACTGCTTGGTGAAATAAACTAATGTAGTGCAGCTTATTTCACATACCTCATAGCTCCTAAGTTTAGACTGAAAATTACCAAACTGATTCAGAAATAATCAGCCAAATCACCCCCCAACTACCTTTGAATAGTATCATATCATCATATTTTCACAAACATATATTTTAGATATTTTCGCTAGCATATTGGATGGAGTGCATCAACTCATTGCCCATTTTTCTTGAACTTGCTTCAGTGGTTTCCAGTTCATGGAAACTGCTGACTGTGAGAATGAAAAGCCGACCTCAAACAGACACAGCATTTTCAACCCAGTCTGTATGGATTGGTCTTTTTTAAGAAGTCATGCATTGCTCTAAAACCCGAGTTTCAGCTTCAGACGCTGGTGCTGATAATCATAACTCTCACCTTCAGCAAATGACCAAGGTGCTATGTGTCTCTGACTCCTGTTTTGCAAATGGATTAAGGCTATCTACCTTGTAGGATGACTCTGAGACTTACATAAGCCATGTCTACAGAGGTGTTATCTATGTGTTAAGTTTCATCATCATCTTTACCTTCACCTGGCCAGCTTTGGCACATCCTAAAAGTTCAGATGCTGGGTCCTCAGAATGACTGACCCTACCCAAACCATCTAAATTGGTTCCCAAACCATTTTCTTCTAGTTGTTGACACTACAAATTTTATCTTATGTATTTCCCATTTCCTTATTACTATCCTTCATAGAATATGATCTTGTTATGCTTAATATTGCACTTCTACTGCCTAGTAGAAGTCTTTGTATATTCTCAGGTAATATCAAAGTAGTTTATCATAGTATGATTTTATTTAAAGGACTCTGACTAGTACTGTACAAACCCACAGAAATGTCTCTGGCCAAGGTTTCAAGGTTAGTGGGGAACTGAAAGGACATTAACATTAAGCAAAGATGTGATGAATGGATAGCAGGAAATAAGCTTTTGAATGACAGAAGCTTCTCATGGGTACCCAAACTGTGCATTCTCATTTAATTACATTGGCCTGACAGGATCTGTATTCTAATTGGTGCTTAAGTACTACATGTTTAATCTAATCATTCCAGGACTCTGTTTAAACTCAGGATAAATGGAATGCTGAGACAAAACAAAAAAATATGTTATATTCCTTTCACTCAAACATGAAATTTAATTTTCAAAAGGGGAAATTTGCAATCAGCATGAGAAAGCATTTCAAAATGGAAGAGGAATCAATCATCCCCATAGTCTCATAGGACCTTTTATTTGTTGGCTAATTAAAATGACCTGAAGTGTTGGATCTTCTTTCCTGGGGAATAATTTTAAATTCCTATACTTCCCAGGGGGATGGCCATATTGCTTCACTCTCATTTTTCAACAAGGAAATAAGGACACAAGCAAGTCAATTAGCATTTCTGGATTCAGAGTCTTCAGAATTCTTAGTGGACCACCCCTCAACTTTTTAATCAAAGATGAAGAAAATGGGACCTAGAGAGAAAAAATGCTTGGCTAAAATGTATGCATATTTCGATTTTTATTCTAGAGTGAACTGAATTTTCACAGGAGAAGATGAAAAAGTAAGCTCATGGCAAGATTAATCTGGAATGCTCCATTTGTTAATAAAAGTGCTGGTCACCTAGCCACCTGTTGCAGTTCTGACCAGTAAGAGGTCATTTAGTCATTTGTCATAATGGCTGTGCATATAAAACTCAGGCACCTTCATGAATCTGTCACTACTGTTTCTTTTTTGCATATACGTCAAGAGAGGCTGCCAGTGTCAACATACACATGACTACTGAGCTTTCATCTAACTGCAAAGCCTACAACTTTGACCCCCCCCCAGTCATATATGTATCAACAGAGTCACTATTCCTCTCTGTTTTGGCTCTGCTTAAAGCTAAGACTGCTCACATTTTTAAATGTTAAAACATTGACCAAGAAGCACACTGTATAACACATGAAAATTATATTAAATTCAGTTTCTGCAAATAAAGTTCAATTGGAGGCATACCCAGTTGTGTACATGTGACTGTTTTATTGTGTCATAATTGATAAGTGAGACAACAATGGTAGCAAAACCTAAAAGTTTTATCTCATGGCCCCCTATAGAAAGAGCCCAATGTGCCCTAGTATTAATCATTATGCTAGATTTCTTCACAAAACGTAACAATAATTCACAAAAAGTAACAATAAGAAAGAAAACAATAAATGGAATAAATGAAGACTAAGTTGAAGCTGTATGGCCCTAATTAAGACATCTGTATCACATGCTCACCCCATCCCCAGGGCTCAGGGAACATGGCAGAAGATAAAACAAGTATCTATTCCTTGCATACAAGTGGACTTTGGCTGCCCATCCCACAATGAGAGATGCTCTCTCAGTCTGGACTCTTGGGGGGAGGGCCTAGGCTCTGCCCTGGATGAAATGACAACCTCAGGAGATCCCCAATGGAGGGCCTTACCCTCCCTGAGTATTCAAGTGGTGATTGTGTGGGGGACTAGGTGGTCTGGTAGGGGGACAAGGAGGAGGGGAGGGAGAAGGAGCTGGGATTGACATGTGAAGCAAGCTTGCTTCTAAATTAAATAAAAAAGGAAGAAAAATCATTCTTCCTACACCTACAAAAGAATAATAATAATCTTAGAACCTGAAGTTGGGGAAGACTGCTGTGAAATTTGTTTTCTGACATGACACAACATGAACTCCATGCAGGAGTGGTTACCTTCCCAAGACAGCATAAGACTTACCCATCAGCATCATATCCTGGATGGAGGAAGGGCTCCCAAGTCTCTACCTTTCACTTAGGAACTACAGACCGTTAATGGTGTGCAGCCACTGATACGTTGCCTGTGCCCCAATGAACACCTCTGACCCATGCTCATTTAGGCTATCCAATTTATACCCACTGAGTCACACACATTCAGAAATACCTGTGAAATTAGGGCAGGGAGTCCTCAGGAAGAAGCACTTCTGGGTAGTATAAAGAAAGGGGAAAAAAGGTAGTAGCAATGAGAACCTAATTCATTAAATACAAATGTTAAATTATCAAAGATTGGGAAAGAAAAAAGAATAATAAAAGTTTAAAGAAAAAACTAAAGCTATCACAGGGCCTATACATGTTGGCACTTTGCCCTCTGTATATATAGTATAGCTTTCAATTTAGTACTTTTATGGAACTGTGAATATGTTAACACATGAGTCCCTGATTCTTGGGTCTTCACTTATGGCTCTTTTGTTATTCTGTGGATTTCCCTTGTCCTACTTTGAAATAATGTTTCTCATCTTATCTTATTATATTTTACTTTGTTATTTTTTGTTGTTATGTTTTTGAAGTCTGTTATTTTCTAATGAAGGAGTTGGAGTGGTTCCAAATATGAGGAGAGTAGGTAGAGAAGAACTAGAAGGAGTAGAAGGAGAGAAAACTGTATTCAGACTATAGTGTATGAGAAAAGAATCTATGTTAAGAAAAGGGAAAAACAGAAGCTATACAAGGCAGACAAACTCATGCATCCAAAACAAAGACAATTGTTGATATATTGCAATATTGATATGCAAAGAAGAAAGATCTAAAAGCAATGACCTGACTCACGTCAAAGATTCCTCTGCTGTATTGTGGTGAATATAAACATGTCATTATTAAAAAGGTCACAGGTATTCCAGTTATGATGTGTTCTCTTACATGAGTCATCTAACAAGAAAATCTTCTGATCCATCCTGTTTCACAAAGTGTACTCACCAATTTAGGAACTTGCTGGGCCAAAACTATTTCAAAATGTTACTAAGACATCAGTGGCCTTTCACACACATTCTTCCAGGAGAAGACTGGGGTTTTCCAGAGGCTTTAAGAACAGCAATGTTGACCACTGATGCTTCCATCCCAGCAGAGGCAGCAGGAGCCAAGTTACCATAGTTTCCTGCTCCACCCATGGAACTAGGACTAGACTGGATGCCGGTGCTTGGGGACTGCCACGGTGGCTTCCATCCAAGGGGCAGAAGCAAATTCAACCCAGCAGCCTAGTGTCCTTTTCCACCCATGTGACTAACACTATCAGGGCCTGTCTCCAGGCCACACTCCTGTACCTGTGGTATACCCAGTGGGATCCAAAGCACCGCTGGATCCTAGTTCATTTTTCTACCCACGAAACCAGGAACTGGAGAGCTACTAGAACAGTGGACTTACCTACACCCACCAGAAGGGAACCCTGGTCCCACACCCAGAACAGTTAGGAAGGAGACAATATAAAAACACAAGGAGCAACAGAAAAACCAATATGATACCGCCAGAGTCCAGAGACCCTACTCCAACAAGACTGTAACACCCGAAGTAGAAGAGAATTACGTAAAAAACAACTTCATGGAAATGATAGAGGCCCTCAAAGAGGATATGAGAAAATCCCTTAAAGAGATGGAAGAAAAAACAATCCAAAAAATGCAAGAAATGGAGCAAAAGACAAAACAAAAATTGCAAGAAACAATTCAAACAGTGCAATAGAAACAATAAAAAAACACAGTTTGAAGGATGATAGAAATAGAAAAGCTGGACAAACAGTCAGGTACTACAAATGCAAGCATAACTAACAGAATACAACACATGGAAGAGAGAATCTCAGGTGTTGAAGATACACTAGGAGAATTAGATTCATCAAACAAATAAAATTTAAGTCCAACAAATCACTAACACAAAATATCCAGGAAATATAGAACACCATGAAAAGACCAAATTAAGAATAATAGGTATAGAAGAAGGTGAAGAAACCCACCTCAAAGGGCCAGGAAACATATTCAACAAAATAATAGAAGAAAACTTTCCCAACCTAAAGAAAGACATGCCAATGAAGGTGCAAGAAGCTTACAGAACACCAAACAGAGTGGACCCCCAAAAAATCCCATCAACACATAATAGTCAAGACCCCAAACATATAAAATAAAAACAGAATATTAAGAGCATAATATATGTAAAAGGCCAAGTCACATATAAAGGCAAACCTGTCAGAATTACACCTGATTTCTCCATGGAAACTATGAGAGCCAGAAGGTCCTGGATAGATATTCTACTGACATTAAGAGTCCACTGATGCCATCCAAGACTGCTATACCCAGCAAAGCTTTCAATCAATATAGGTAGAGAAAACAAGATATTTCATAACAAAACCAGATTTAAACAATACATATCTACTAATGCAGCCCCACAGAAAATTCGGGAAGGAAAACTCCAACCCAAGGAAGTTAACTACAACCAGAATAACATAGACAATAGATAATCCCACTTTACTGACAGGCAAAAGAAAAAGTGGTGGAAATTCACATACAATTCCACCAACAAAAACTATTCAAAAACAAACAAGAATGAACCATCAATGGTCATTAATTTCCCTAAATAATAATAGTTTTAACTTGCCCATAAAAGACACAGGTTAACAGAATGGATTCAAAGATAGAATCCATCCTTCTGCTACATACATGAAACACACCTCAGCTTCAAAGACAGATGTTATTTCAGAGGTAAGGGTTGGGAAAAGATTTTCCAATCAAATGGACCCAAGAAACAAGCGGGGGTAGCAATCCTACTATCTAACAAATTAGACTTTAAAATAAAATAAATCAAAAGAGATGAAGGAGTTCACTTCATACTCATCACAGGAGAAATCAACCGAGATGAAGTCTCAATTCAGAACATCCATGCCCCAAATACAAAGCCATCCACGTTCGTAAAAGAAACATTACTGAAACTCAAAGCACATATAAAACCTCACACTTTTGTAGTGGGAGACTGAAACACCCAATTCTCACCACTAGATAGAAACTTAACAAGGATATGAAGGACCTAATAGAAATTATAACCCAATTGGGTTTAACAGACATCTATAGAACACTCCATGCAAACTCAAAAGAATATAACTTCTTCTCAGCTCCACATGGAACCTTCTCAAAAATCAACCACATCCTTGGCAACATAGCAAACCTCAACAGATACAAAACATTTGAATAACTCCGTGTATCATAACAGACCATCATGCGTTGAAGTTAGAATTCAACAATAACACAAATCACAGAACCCCTGCAAATTCATGGAAATTGAATAATACACAATTGCACCATTCCTGATTCAAAGAAGAAGAAAAAAAGAAATTAAAGACTTCCTAGAATTCAATAAGAATGAAGACACAACATACCCAAACTTATGGAACACTTTGAAAGCAGTACTAAGAGGAAAGTTCATAGCACTAAGTGCCCACATGAAGAAACTGAAGAATAGTCACACAAGGGAATTAACAGCACAACTGAAAGCTCTAGAACCAAAAGCAAACTCACCCCAGAGGTGCAGATCCCAAGAAATAATTAAACTGAGGGCTGAAATCAAAGCAGAAACTAGGAAAACAGTGCAAATAATCACATGATCATCTCACTAGATGTTGAAAAAGCCTTAGATAAAATCCAACACCCCTTCATGATAAAGGTCTTGGAGAGATCTGGGATAACAGGAGCATATCTAAACATCATAAAAGCTATATACAGCAAAAAAACAGCCAACATCAAACTGAATGGAGAGAAACTCAAGGCAATTCCTCTAAGATCAGGAACAAGGTAAGGCTGTACCCTCTCCCCATATCTCTTCAATATTATACTGGAAGTTTTAGATAGAGCAATAAGACAACAAAAGGAGATCAAGGGGATACAAATTGAAAAGGAAGAGGTCAAACTTTTACTATTTGCAGATGATATGACAGTTTACTTAAGTGACCCAAAAATCTCTACCAGGGAACTCTTACAGCTGATAAACACCTTCAGCAATGTGGGAGGATATAAGATCAACTCAAGAAAATCAGTAGCCCTACTATATATAGACAATAAAAGGGCCGAGAAAGAAATCAGCAAAACATCACCCTTTACAATTGCCACAAACAACACAAAATACCTGGGGGTAACGCTAACCAAACAAGTGAAAGACCTGTATTGAAAAAACTTTGTATCTTTAAAGAAGGAAATTAAAGAAGACACCAGGAAATGGAAAGATATCCCATGCTCTTAGATAGGTAGGATCAATGTAGTAAAAATGGTAATCCTTCCAAAAGCAATCTACAGACTCAATGCAATCCCCATCAAAATCCCAGCAGAATTCTTCACAGACATTGAAAGAACAATTCTCAACTTTGTATGGAAAAACAAAAAACCCAGGATATCCAAGACAGCCCTGCTCAACAAAGCAACATCTAGAGGCATCACCATCCCTGACTTAAAGCTCTATTATAGAGCTATACTCATGAAAATAGCTTGATATTGGCACAAAAATAGACACGTAGACCAATGGATTTGAATTTAAATCCCCTGAGATTAATCCACAAACCTATAAACACCTGATTTTCAACAAAGAATCTAAAATTATACAATGTAAAAAAGATAGCATCTTCAACAAATGGTGCTGGCATAACTGGATATTGGCATGTTGAAGACTGCAGTTAGATCCATGTCTATTGCCATTCACAAAACATAAGTCTAAATAGATCAAAGACCTCAACATAAATCCAGCCACACTGAACCTATGAATTGGTACAGGAGACAGCTTCCTGAACATAACACCACTAGCACAGGCAGTGAGATCAACAATTAATAACTGGGACTTCCTGAAACTGTAAGGCAAAGGACACAGTCAGCAAGACAAAAAGGCCGCCCACAGATTGGGAAAAGATATTCACTAACCCCAAATCTGACAGAGGGCTGATCTCCAAAATTTACAAAGAACTCAAGAAGCAAGTCTCAAAAACACCAAAGGATCCAATTAAAAAGTGGGCTGCAGAACTAAATAGAGAATTCTCAATAGAGGAGTATAAAATGGCTGAGAGACACTTGAGAATGTGCTCAACATCATTAGCCATTAGGGAAATGCAAATCAAAGCAACTCTGAGATATCATCTTATTCCTGCCAGAATGGTTAAAATCAAAAACAACAATGACAATTTGTGCTGGAGAGGATGTGGAGAAAGAGGAACACTCATCCACTACTGGTGGGAGTGCCAACTCGTACAGCCACTATGGGAAAATGGGACTCAGTCTACCCATAAGACCCAGCAATCCCACTCTTAGGCATATACCCAAAAGATACCCTTTCACACAACAAGGATGTCTGTTCCACTATGTTCATAGCAGCATTATTTGTAATAGATAGATCCTGGAAGCAAACTAGATGCCCCACAACTGAAGAGTGGATAGAGAAAATGTGGTACATTTAAACAATGGAGTACTACTCAGCGGAAAAAACAATGGAATCTTGAAATTCGCAGGAAAATGGAAGGCTCTAGAGGAAACCATCCTGAGTGAGGTAAGCCAGACATAAAAAAAACATTGTATGTACTCACTCATATATGGATTTTAAATATGGATCAGGGGAGTCTCAGCCTACAATCCCAGTGCCAGTGAGTCTGGGAAACAGGGAGGTTCCCAAGAGAATTACATGATACCCCAGAGAAGTGGAATGAGGCAAGATCTCCTGAACAGATGGGGAACATGCAGGGAGGGGAGAGAGAACCAGGAAAAAAGAGGGGATATAAAAGGAGGGGAGAAGAAGGCATGGGGGAGAAGAAAGGTTGAGTCGAGGTAAGAATAGAGGAGAGCAGGATGAGAGATACCATGATAGATGGAGTCATTATAGGCTTGAGGAGAGAGCTGACACTAGTGCGTTCTCCAGACATCTACAAGGATAACACCAACTGGCAAACTAAGCAATAGTGGATAGACTACATTAATAACCCCTCCTTGATGAGAAGGTTGATGAGTACCCTATATGCCATCCTCGAACCTTCATCCAGTGACTGATGGAAACAGAGACAGTGACCTTCTTTAAATCCATGTTTGTTCTCCATTTATTTGCATAAGTTTTTGTTGTTGCAAATTTTCTTAACTTAATTTTTTACCTTTGTTTCTCTTTATTTTAAATGCTTCAAAGACTGGGCATAGTTGTCTTTTTTTCTTATTTTCTTTTCAATACTGAGGGAAAACCCTCTGACATCACTTGTTTCTATTCATTTTCTAAACTTGTGCTTTGCAAAAAGAAAACAACCAGAAATAAAGGGCTGGTAAGTGCTAACTTTAGGGTGCTTATTTCTAGAACTAATAACCTTGGGGAAAGTGAACTAATATTAACAGTGTTTTGTGTATATTTGATATGGGTATATTTGAAAAGAATTTAGATTCACTTCAGTGCATCTTCTGATGACCAATAAGTGCAGCAAGGACTTGTACTATCTGCTTAGTCAATAGAGCTACACAAAAGTCAATAGAGCTACACAAAGAGTCTTGGTTTCTAACAGAATGATGATGGGGGAGGTTTCTTATGGGGGGGGTCGTCCTCTATGTACATTCTCTGGAGAACCCAGGAGACCACTGAGAAGATCAGGAAGTATCTGTCTTTACCACTTTCCCTCAGTGAATGTATCACTGATTACCAGAAGCATCATTTTCAGAGGGTACTCCCTGTTTGGGGATGTGGCCTGCCCCAGTTGAAAGACTCAAGGCTACAGAAACATACCTAGAGACAACATCTTGGCAGTAATGCTGTCACACTCTACCCACTACACAGGTTAATGAGGTCAAACAGGAAACAAATGAGGAACTTCTAATGGGCAGCAGGAGAAAAACGATTTTTTCACCTCCAGACAGGGGTCCTAAATAAACAAATTAAGTTAAAAACAATCAGACATGAAAATTGCCAGTGAGAACATATTGTGGTTCCTGGAATCTTGAAGACATTTTGCACATAGTGTATCACCTGTTTTTAATTTTTTCATGAAGCCTAGAGAGTCAGTATTATGTATGTAAGATTGGGCTTAGCACTTGCTAATGGAGAAAACTGTTCATACTTTCTCTTCCATTTGTACAAAATGGGAATGATGATGACAGCCATCTGCTACTCATAATGAATATATGTCAGAATTACTGTTGTGAGGACCATTAAAGTGTGGAAGGGTGAGTCTCCTCAGTATTTCCTTTCAAGAGAGTTCAGAAAGGGTCATTACTGTTCTTTCAAGTCATGACAGGAGAACAACAGTATGACAAGAACTCAAAATTCTGTTCTGCCTGATACCAAAGTTTGTATTCTAGGCCCTGTCATATGTTGCTAAGAAAAACAAAACAAAACAAAGAAAACAAACATAAAACTTCTCCTTTTCCTCTTTCTCGTCCATTCTTGTCTTTTGACATTTCTTCTTGAATGATGCTTAGTAGAGGCCCACAGCAACTGACAATTGCTAAGCACAGTTTGGGGAACAGACCACGAGCATTTCCTTTATTTTGTTTGCTTTATAGACTATCCTATGAGAGACTGAAACCAGAATTCTGCTGGGCACTGAGCTACCAAACTCTGTCCTCAGGAATCATTCAGCAAACACTTTTTACCATTTCTCCATATGCATGTAACCAGCAGGGACCCCTCTCTTATGACCTCTGTATCCTCTTCTGATCTAATGGAAAGAAAGACCTGACACGATGATTTTCAGGTAATCTCTGGCTTCAATGCAACAAATGTGTAGGGACTGAACTTGAAAGCTTGTGACATTTGACAGAGTATCAATGGGATTGTTATGCACAGCTACGGTTTGGGCTGACTATGTAAAATTACATCACAGCAGATGAATGGCACCATTTCAACAGCTCTGAAATGATAACCTTGTCAGCTGTCTATAAGTTTTTGAGACACAGAAAAGTAGAAAATGCCCCATGGAACCACTTAGAAATGCAAGCCAGTCACATTTGCAATTACATGGATGTGACTTCTCATAAAACAGGGTTAACATAGGAAAGCAAAGAAATGGAATAAAATATGAGGCTAGAACCGTTTCTCAAATTGTTACCTGTGCACAACTGTCACTATGTTTCTTCTCAATTTAGTTAACTATTTTGGTTTAAATTTATTAGTAATTAATAAGTATACTCCTAAGTACTGCCTGCTCATGTGTTTTAAAGGTGATTTTAAAAAACTCCACACACAATATATATCAAATTAAAGCAATTTCCTTTACACTTTTTTAAGGTAACAAAAATAACGCCATTAATTCTGTATCCAAACACTCCAAGGAGAATCATATTGATGCTAACATCCTGAGCTTTCTAGAATGATTTGTTAGATTTGGGGAAGTATGAGACCTTAACTAATCTGAGTTCTCTCTGACACCTCACTTCATCATGTCCAGATGTTAGTTCTTCCTATCAATAAACGTCAAACCAATAATACTTATTTCTGAAACTCTATGCAAGATGGGCAACTGTTACAATTCTAGAAGCCTCTGCTGCATACTGTGGAAAAGGTAGATTTTACCAAGCAAAACAGACAGGATTGCTGTTGAGGAGAACATTCAGCACACAAAGTGATCATTGAAAAGTTAAAGGTTAGCAGAGGCAGATGACACTTGAAACTAGAGAAGGTGGGCCAATGAGCTTCTGCTTTCAGATAAGCATTTCTGTCTATGTGAAACAGGCTATTTACTCGAAAGTGCATGGGTGTACATGTGGGGCATTTTATGAATCAAATGGAGACAGGTATAGTCAATCAGCCATGTTCATCTCTGTCTGTGCAGGGCCAAGTACCTATTATGAATTAACAGAAGGGAAGGAGACATAGGCTCTAAGGCTAATAGACTCTCAAACTGGGGCATATTATTTTTCTATTAGAAGATAATTATATACACAAATATAAGAATTATATGTCTGAGTGCGTTTTGCTTACATGTATGTCTGCATGTACACCATATGTGTACATATTTTATGTGAGTTGGTGTTTTATCATGGCTGTTGAGTCCCCTGAAACTGAAATTACAGACAGTTGTGGGCTGCCATGTGGGTGCTGGGGATTGAACCCCGTCCTCTTGAAGAATAGTCAGTGTTCTTAACCACTGAGCCATCTCTCTGGCCCCAAGGGGGAAAAAATTAAATCCTAAGATAAATTTCACCCTCGAAAGCCCCATCTCAAGTGTCATCTCTTTAGATTGGTTCTTTATTATTATTTTTTATTTTCATGTTTAAATTTAGATTAGAAACATGTTCCACTCCCTTTCCCTCCCCTCCTCCCGTGCCCTCCCCCCAACTCCCCCATTATCCCCTCATTTCTCCAGTGAGGGTGAGGCCCTCCATGGGGGTGTCAATAGTCTGTCATTTCATCCAGGGCAGGGCCTAGACCCTCCCCACAAAAGTTCAGAGTGAGAGTTCATCTCACATTGTTGGATGGGAGTCCAAAGTCCATGTGTATACTCGGGATGTATACTGATCTACTGCCCAAGGCTCAATAGATTACCTAGGCCTCCTCACTGACACCCACATTCTGGGGATCTTGATCAGTCCCTTGCTGGATTCGCAGCCATCAGTCTGGGTTTCAAGAGCTAACCCTTGTCAGGTCAGCTGTCTCTGGGGCTTAAAACAGCCCAGTCTTAACCCATTTGCTCATCAGTCCTCCCTCTCTGTCACTGGATTCCTTGAGTTCAGCTCAGTGTTTAGCTATGGGAGTCTGCCTGTGCTTCCATCGGCCATTGAATGGAGGTTTTGTTTCCCTGACTCTCTGGCCATGGGACTGTAGGCTGGTACTCCCCAGATCTATGTCTAAAATCCATATATGAGAGAGTACATGCCATATTTCTCTTTTTGTGACTGGGTTACCTTACTCAGGATGGTTTCTTCTAGTGCCATTCATTTGCCTGAAAATTTCAGGATTCCATTTTTTTTTCTGCTGAATAGTACTTCATTGTGTAAATGTACCACATTTTCTCTATCCACTTTTCTGTTGAGGGGCATCTAGGTTGCTTCCAGGTTCTGACTATTACAAATAATGCTGCTATGAACATAGTGGAACAGATGTGCTATTTGTATGAATGTGAATCTTTTGGATATATGCCTAAGAGCAGAGTTGCTGGGTCTTGTGATATGTTTATTCCCATTTTTCTGAGGAATCTCCATACTGATTTGCAAAGTGGCTGTACAAGTTGGCACTCCCACCAGCATTGGAGGAGTGTTCCCCTTTCACCACAACCTGTCCAGCATAAATTGTCGTTGGTGTTTTCATTTTATCCATACTGACAAGAGTAAGATGGTATCTCAGAGCTGTTTTGATTTTCAGTTCCCCGATAGCTAAGAATGTTTAGCACTTTCTCAAGTGTCTCTCATCCATTTTAGACTCCTCTATTGAGAATTCTGTATTTAGTTCTGTAGGCCACTTTTTAATTGGATCCTTTGGTGATTTGGAGAATTGCTTCTTGAGCTCTTTGTAAATTTTGGAGATCAGCCCTCTGTCAGATGTGGGGTTATATGAATATCTTTTCCCATTCTGTGCGCTGACTTTTTATCTTGCTGACTGTGTCCTTTGCCTTACAGAAGCTTCTCAGTTTCAGGATTTCCCATTTATTAACTGTCGATCTCAGAGTTTGTGCTACTGGTGTTATGTTCAGGAAGCAGCCTCCTGTACCAATTTGTCCAATGGTACCACCCACTTTCTATTCTAAGAGGTTCAGTGTGGCTGGATTTATGTTGAGGTCTTTGATCCATTTGGGCTTAAGTTTTGTGCATGGCGATAGACATGGATCGATCCGCATTCTTCTACATGCCAGCATCAAGTTATGCCAGCACCGTTTAGTATAGATGCTTTCTTTTATCTTTTGTATATTTTTAGCTTCTTTGTCGAATATCACATGTTCTTACATGTATGGGTTAATATCAGGGTGTTCAATTCGATTCCATTGGTCTACCTGTCTATTTTTGTGCCAATGTAAACTGTTTTCAGGACTACAGCTCTATAAAAGAGCTTGAGGTCAGGGATGATGATGCCTCCAGATGTTCCTTTGTTGAGTAAGGTTATTTTGGCTATCCTGCATCTTTTGTTTTTCCATACAAAATTGATTATTGTTCTTTCAAGGTCTGTGAAGAATTGTGCTGGTATTTTAATGGGGATTGCATTGAGTCTGTAGATTGCTTTTTGTAGGATTGCCATTTTTAGTACATCGATCCTACCTATCCAAGAGCATGGGAGAACTTTCCATTTTCTAAAGGCTTGTTTAATTTCTTTCTTTAAAGACTCAAAGTTCTTGTGATACAGGTCTTTCGCTTGTATGGTTAGCATCACTCCACGGTATTTTATGTTGTTTTTGGCAATTATAAATGGTGATGTTTCTCTGATTTCTGTTTCAGGGCTTTTATCGTTGTATATCTTAGGGCTACTGATTTTCTTGAGTTGATCTTGTAGCCTGCCATTTTTCTGAAGGTGTTAATCAGCTGTAAGAGTTCCCTGGTAGAGTTCTTTGGGTCATTTATGTAAACTATCATATCATCTGCAAATAATGAAAGTTTGACCTGTTCCTTTCCAAATTGTATCCCCTTGATCTCCTTTTGTTGTCATATGGCTCTAGCTAGAACTTAAAGTACAATATTGAAAAGGTATGGAGAGTGTGGGCAGCTTTGTCTAGTTCCTAATTTTAGCGGAGTTGCTTTGAGTTTCTGTCCATTAAGCTTGATGTTGGCTGTTGGTTTGCTGTGTATAGCTTTTATTATGTTTAGGTATGCTCCTGTAATCCCAGATCTCTCCAAGACCATTATCATGAAAGGGTGTTGCATTTTGTCAAAGGCTTTTTCTGCACCGAGTGAGATGATCATGTGATTGATTTTTGTTTCTCACATGATTATATGGTGGATTACATTGATGGATTTTCATATGTTGAACCATCCCTGCATTCTTGGAATGAAACCTACTTGATCGTGGTGAATGATTATTTTGATGTGTTCTTGGATCCTATTTGCCAGTATTTTATTGAGTATTTTTGCATCAGTGTTCATGAGGGATATTGGTCTGAAGTTCTCTTCCTTAGTTGTGTCTTTTTGTGGCTTGGAGATCAAGGTTATTGTAGCCTCATAGAAAGAGTTTGGCAAAGATCCTTCTGCTTCTATTGTGTGGAATACTTTGAGAAGAATTGATGTAAGCTGCTTTTAAATTTTCTGGTAGAATTCTGCACTGAGGCCATCTGGACCTGGGCTTTTTTTGGCTGGGAGACTTTTGATGACTGCTTCTATTTATATAGGGTTTATAGGTTTATTTAAATTGATTATCTGTTCTTGATTTAATTTTGGCAAGTGATAGCTATCCAGAAAATTGTCCATTTCCTTTAATTTTTTTAAATTTTGTGGAGTACAGGCTTTCTAAGTATGACCTGATAATTCTCTGAATTTCCTCAGATTCTTTTGTTATGTCCCCCTTTTCTTTTCTTTTCTTTTCTTTACTTTTTTTTTTTTTTTGGTTTTTACGAGACAAGGTTTCTCTGTGTTGTTTTGGAGGCTGTTGATCCAGCCCAGCCTCGAACTCACAGAGATCCGCCTGCCTCTGCCTCCCGAGTGCTGGGATTAAAGGTGTGTGCCACCACTGCCAGGCCCCCTTTTCATTTCTGATTTTGTTAATTTGCATGTCCTTACTTTGCTGTTTGGTACGTTTGGACAAAGGTTTGTCTATCTTGTTGATTTTCTCAAAGAACCAACTCTTAGTTGCATTGATTCTTTGTATTGTTTTCCTAGTTTCTACTTTATTGATTTTAGCCCTTAGGAATGGTGCAATTGTGCAATATTCAATTTCCATGAGTTTGTAGGGTTTCTGCAATTTGTGTTGATGTTGAATTCTAGTTTTAATGCATGGTGGTATGATAAGATGCATGGAGTTATTCCAATTTTTTGTACCTGCTGAGGTATGATATGTTGCCAATTATGTGGTCGATTTTTGAGAAGGTTCCATGTGGTGGTGAGAAGAAGGTATATTATTTTTTATGTGGATGGAATGTTCTATAGATGTCTGTTAATCCCAATTGTGTCATAACTTCTATTAGACCCTTTGCTTCTCTGTTAAGTTTCTGTCTGGTATTCCTGTCTAGTTGTGAGAGTGGGGAGTTGAAGTCACCCACTATAAGGGTGTGGGCTTTATATGTGATTTTTATTTTTAGTAATGTTTCTTTTACAAACATGGATGCCTTTGTATTTGTGGCATAGATGTTTAGAATTGAAACTTCATCTTGGTGGATTTCTCCTATGATGAGTATGTAATTACCTCCTTCATCTCTTTTGAATGATTTTATTTTAAAGTCTAATTTGTTACATATTAGGATTGCTACCCCCACTTTTTTCTTGGGTCCATTTGATGGGAAAATCTTTTCCCAACCTTTAATTCTGAGGTAATGTCTGTCTTTGAGGATGAGGTGTGTTTCTTGTATGCAGCAGAAGGATGGGTCCTGTCTTAGAATCCATTCTATTAGCCTGTGTCTTTTTATGAGTGAGTTACGGCCATTAATATTGAGGGATATCCATGGCCAATGACTGTTCATTCTTCTTTGATTTGAAATGGTTGGTGGTGGTGGAATTATGTGTGGAATTACACCCCTTTTTCTTTTGGCTGTTGGTAAAATGGGATTATTTAATGCCTATGTTTCTCTGGTTATAGTTAACTTCCTTGGGTTGGAGTTTTTCTTCCAGAACTTTCTGTAGGGCTGACTTAATGGGTATGTATTGCTTGAATCTAGTTTTGTCATGGGATATCTTGTTTTCTCCATCAATAGTAATTGAGAGGTTTGCTGGGTATAATAGTCTGGGCTGGCATCCATGGTCTCTTAGTGTTGGTAGAATGTCTACCCAGGACCTTCCGGCTTTCAGAGTTTCCATGGAGAAGTCAGGTGTAATTCTGATAGATTTGCCTTTATATGTTACTTGGCCTTTTTCCTTAGCTGCTCTTAATATTCTTTCTTTATTCTGTATATTTGGGGTCTTTATTATTATGTGGTGAGGGGACTTTTTTGTGGTCCACTCTATTTGGTGTTCTGTAAGTTTCTTGCACCTTCATTAGCATGCCTTTCTTTAGGTTGGGAAAGTTTTCTTCTATGATTTTGTTGAATATGTTTTCTGCTCCTTTGAGGTGGTTTTCTTCACCTTCTTCCATACCTATTATTCTTAGGTTTAGTCTTTTCATGGTGTCACATATTTCTTGGATGTTTTGTGTTAGGGATTTGTTGGATTTAAGATTTTCTTTGGTTGATGCATCAATTTCTCCTAGTGTATCTTAAACACCTGCGATTCTCTCTTCCATCTCTTGTATTCTGTTGGTTATGCTTGTATCTGTAGTACCTGACCATTTGCCCAACTTTTATATTTCCAGCCTTTCTTCAGATTGTGTTTTTTTATTGTCTCTATTTCAGTTTTCAACCCTTGTACTGTTTGAATTGTTTCTTGCAATTTTTGGTTTATCTTTTCGTCTATTTGTTGCATTTTATGAATTTTTGGTTTGTTTTTTCTTCCATTTCTTCCATTTTTTGGTTTGCTTTTTCTTCCATTTCTTGCATTTTTTAGTTTGTTTTTTCTTCTATTTCTTTGAGGGATTTTCTTATATCTTCTTTTAGGGCCTCTATCATTTTCATGAAGTTGTTTTTAAGGCCATTCTCTTCTGCTTCTTTTACATTGGAATGTTGGTTTCTTGCTTGTGTGGATTCTTTAGAATCTGGCAATGTCATATTTGTTTTTCTGTTGCTGAGTTTGTTTTTGTATTCTCTTTCCCATCTCTTCTTCTAGTGGGTGCAGATAGAGCCCCTTACTGGTCTGGTGTTTAGGGGACCACAGTTCCCTTTCGATGGGTGCAAGCAAGTCCAATACTCTGGTAGTTCTTCTCTTCCTGGTCCGAGTCCTGGTCCTGTGAGTGGAGAAGAATCCCAGGAATCTGGGGTGCCTATTTTCCCACCTGGTTCCCTGGTTCCCTGGTCCCATTGGTGTAATAGAAGGCCTGGAATCTGTGGTGCCTGGCTCCTGCTGGAATAAAGGCTCTGTGGCAGTCCCAGGCACTGGTTTCACTGGTCTCACTGGTCCTGCTGGTCCCTCTGGTCATGCTTGTCATTCTGGTCCTGCTGGTCCCCTAGTTCTGTTGGTGGTAGAGAAGACCTGGGAGCTGGGGTGCTTGGCTCCCGCTGTGATGGGAGGAGGCTCTATGGGAATCCCCTGGCAATGGAAGGCAGGCCCAGATCCTCGGCCTTGTTTACCTGGATCCCCTGGTCTGCTGGTCTCCTTGGTGGAAGAGCTCTAGGACATTATTAACCATTATAAAATTTCTAAATAAAAGCAAGAAGTTTATTCACATATCCATTTATATGTCTATTTTAGGTAGCTTGTTTCCATTCATCTTATTGGAGTAGAAAATTTATGTTTAGAACTTTCAGTGTTGAGCAATTAGGAAAACTTTTGTAAGAACTGGAAATGATAGACTAAAATCAATCATTTTCAAGTGTGTGTTCATGTACTAAGATTAAATTATCCTATAAGGATAAATAAAAAGTTTTTATACTGGTACATACTCTGAGGATATTCAATTACATGCAACTTCTTGTATTTGCAATCTTCAGTCAAAACATATTTTGTAAAAGAAGCCATGTACATTTTTGTTCACTGCAAATGAGAATAGTTTTATAATTTTACTAGATTGTTATACAAAAGCATAAGAAATGTCCCCACTCCAGTGCACATTAGTTTTTAGGTTCATAATACAATAATATGTGAACAGACATGGCATCTGGATCTCTGCTGTTCAAACATAAATTATATTCCTGTACAGAAAGCTCAAATCGTCTCACTTGAAATACAAAAGCCATCAAGGCATGGCAACATAGAAATGAAATCCTAACCAATGGAGAGGCAAGAGAAGAAGATCTTGGGTTTCAGATTTGGCAGTTTGGGGAGATTTTCATCTCAAAATAGGAAAATCAAAAGAAAGGTAAAGAGGACTAGGGTGTTCATCTCTGCAGTAGAATTCCTGCTGAGCATGCCAGGTCCTAGGCTTAATTCCCAGTAGTGTAAAAAGCAAAACAAGAACAAAATGAAGAGTCATGAATCATACAAAATTTATTCTTTACCAGTTCTTAGACACACACACACACACACACACACACACACACACACACTCACACACACCTATCTCAATTGTTCAACTTCATTGGGTAAGTTCTCTCCTCACCAAGGCAGAACCCAAGACACAGACCATCAAGGGTACATAAGTCTCAGAGAACCAGATCCATCTACTGCAAAAATGATGCTGAGTATCTCTCTCAACTCTCCACCCAGAAGAGGAAAACACAGAAAATGATTCAGTTTCAAGGATGCCATTTCCTCACTACACAGGTAAAGGTTTTTCAAACTTAAATAAAACATTATCCACTCTGACCTCGACATAGTCTCTTCAATGCCTTGCATTACTGTAGTAAATAATAACAAATGCCAGGGTTTTAAATTGGCATTCAAACAAAGTCAATTGCTGAGTAATTTTAGTGCTATAAAAATAATACAGCATCCCAGGCATTTGTATTGTCCAGTTGTCCTTCAAATATTTCCCATTTTCTCTAATTACTGTCCAAGAAACTTCTACAAAGACCAGTTGAAGTAAGGCAGTCATACAGTTTCCATGCATGGTTACTCACTCTCTGGCTATAGTAAGAAAAATCGGCTTTCTATAAATTCATGAGTGAGGGTAACGAAGCACCAATAAATCATTTCCATATAGAAATTAGAATTTCATACAATGTCATGTGTTATAACATGGTTTCGTTTCCCAATATTTAACAATATAAAAATTGTTCTCAGCTCACAAGCAGTAGTTTTATTTGGTGATAGGATAGAATTTTCCAAAATGTACTCTATACTATGTTATTCTTTAATCCTAACATACAATGCTTTTGTTTTAATCTTTTGGCAACTGCTAATCTCCAATCTAAACCTAAAGATGATCCTCATCGCCCTTCTCTCCCTGCTTATTCTCTATTCATTTCTCTATGGATTTTTATACATCTCTTACATTCGATCTCTCTTGGTGGTCTGTTTCTGATAGGTCTCTCTGAATCTCTTACATTTAACCCTTCTACTTTCCTCTGTCCCTTCTTCCTAATGTATAGCTATGGCAAAAAAATCCTGTACATATCTTAGGTCATGGTCCCTTCTTATGTTCCCTCTTGATTCTCTACAAATGGGAAGAGCTATTCATTCACTGAGGGAAATCAAATTTTTGGAGGGAAAAGCTTGGCTTCCAAGCAGGGTCACCAGGAATACAAACCTCCAGGAAAAAAAATAATAAAAGTGTGTTCCCTCCATGGTGCTTTCTGTTCCTTTGATTTAAAACATCTCCTGCCACAGTAGAGTGGCAATACTTCAAACATAGTCAGCTGGATGTGGGAGGCTTTCATATATAACCTGCACAGTCCACTTCATGTAGGTTATGCCAGCACGAGCCTTCTGCATGGGAGAGGATAGAAAAGCTGACAAGTTTCACCTGGAGGGGAATTTGAAAAATCACAATCTGCTCTGTAATTACCAGGGCTACTGTTAGGATGTGATTGATTCCACACACAACAACATGTTGGGATGTGGGATGTGGGGAGCGTGGTATTCAGTGTCCAATAACCCTATGAGAAACATGAAATCTCATTCCATCCAGAGGTGGAGCCATAGGAACTTTCTTGTAAAAGAACTAGTTCTTACCAGAACATGGACTAATAAAGGTTTAGCTTCTATTTTTCCCTACTTACAACTTCCCTGTGGTACCGAAAGCATTTGCCTTAATGCGCCAAAATGGCAAGAGTTACCTAAACTATTAGAAACTGAATACATTTAACAATTTTCAAAGAAGTTAAGCTGCTATGTATTAAATATTAAATTGTTCTCTTTGTGTGCATGTGCTTTCATGTGTGTTTGGGCGAATGTGTGGAGGCCAGAGAGTAAACCTGAGAGTCCACCTCAGGTGATATGGTGACTTCCATTGGCCGGGAGCGCATAGATCCAGATAGACTGACTCTCCAACTACTATTCTTCTGTCTCAGCCTTCCCACCACAAAGATAATGGTCTTGCACCACTGTCACCACATGCAGATTTTTGTATAGGTATTTGGGAGCCAAACTCAGGCCCACATGTGGACAAGACAAACACTTTAGCAAATGAGCTCTCTCTCTCTCTCATGCTCACATATTAAACCTTTTATCAAAATATTTCACTTGAAGTACATGGTGACTGAACAGTAAACTACTGAATATATTACTCTGTTTGCTCATTGCTGTGATTAAAGAAAAACATGAAAAGCAGTGATTTAAAAACAGCAAAGGGGGGCTGGAGACATAGCTCAGCAGTTAAGAAAACTGCCTGCTCATCCAAAGGTCCTGAGTGCAATTCCCAGCAACCACATGGTGGCTCACAACCATCTGTAATGAGATCTGGTGCCTTCTTCTGGCTTGCAGGCATGCATACAAACAGGACACTGTATACATAATAAATCAATTTTTAAAAAGTAAAAAAAATAAAGTAAAGGGTTTGTCTTGGCTCACAGTTTGAGTACACATTCATTGTTCAGGGTACATCAGGGCATCAGGAGCTAGAGGTGCCTGATCACACTGCAGTCTCCATCAGGAAGAAGAGATGGATGAAAGTTGCTGTCTAACTCTCTCACTCCTTTTTATCTAGTCCAGGACCTCAGCAAATAGAATAGTGCCACCCACAATTTACACAGCTCTTTCAGATACAATTACCCTAATCTAGATTCCCTCTCAAGCAGGTTGAGATCATATTCCAAGTGACTTCAGAATATACCAACTGAGAGTGGAGATTAACCATGGAACTCTGGTTTCTTGCATCCTCATTTCTTCTTGTTTAAGATGTTTGCCACCAAAGATATAAGACTACACTCTACAGACATGATTTTCTCTTTGAACTGTGGCTTCTAATTTCTTGTCAGATTTTTTCACTTTCTAAAAAGACAATAGACCCTCCCTCTTTCCTTGTGTTCCTCCTACCCTCTATCTGTCCCTCCCTCTAAATCCCCCCTTGTCTCTCTCCCTCCTAATCCCTCCCTTTCCTACCTTAGAACAGAAGAGTCTTGTTTTTCTTGAATGAATACATGCTCAGGATGTGCCTGTGGACAGCTGTGTAACCATGGGAGAAATACCCATTTATAGTGGAAGGCAAGACCCAGAGACAAGAAGAAATTAAGCCCTTCTAATGTCTAAAGCCTAACACACTCACAGTCAAATGCCCTGCTTGATATTATAGATTTCTGCAGAAGAAATCTTTTAAGAGTTTTTCAAATTTATCACAGTGCTACCACCAAAGTTTATATCTGTAACCTCTGTTTATGATCCTATCTTGAGCTTCATAATACCTGAGAAGGTGAGTGTTACTAAAGAGTGTTTCAGTGTCCCTTAAGAAAGGAATATGCTCAGAGCCATATGTTAGGAAGAGTAGTCTGCTACATACATGCAAGGTGGGAGAAACACACTAGGACACTGTTTCAGCAGTTTAAATGGAACTTAATGAAGGGGAGAGAGCAGAATTGACTGTTTTACATCTAAGCTAAAAGATAGAAATCCAGGGCATTTGCCCGAGGGTACACAGTGATACAACCACCAAAAAGAGCTCAGCAGACACCTAGGCATTTCCTCTGTGACCTTCCATAATATCCCTAGTGGTTAAAGAACATTTGTAGAGCACCCAGTGAAGATCTACGAGGTATATTTTATACTGGAGACCAATGGAATTCTCTCTAAAGAGACTGTTACTTATCTAATGCCAAAGCATGTCTTTCTTTGCAATTTAATATCTTCAGCTGATATTTGCAAGACACAGGGAAACTGAAGAACTATTTCAAATTCCACTCTAGCAACAGTCATGCATCCTGACCCACTTGCATTGACTTTACAGGACACTTCCAGCTTCCTTACGGGTATTAAATTATGAGTTTTCTATTATTCAATTAGTTCTCTCTGGCTCCTGGAAGCCAGAGTTCAGAGCTGAAAGTATGGTTCGATTCATGAGGTATTTACATATATTCATCACAGCACACTCTTTAAGATGACACTCATTAGAGTAAAATATCTGATTCTCCATGTGTTATGATTAGAGGTACCACAATGATAAAGACGCTGCCACAGGGTGGCATGATCCATGGCAATCTGATGTCCTAAGCACTCAAGGAAAGCCTCCTTGAGAAGAGCATTAAAAGAGTGATGACTTTTTCTTTTCTCTGAGGCTGCAGAAGGGTCATTGTTCTTCTTATTAATATTAACTTCGATGCCCTCAGAGTGATATTAAATGAGAATCCATGAGCTAAGATAAGGAAAAAGATAGAATCCTTCCTGGCTACATTTGCTTAATTTCCTTCTGAGCTCTCCAAAAGTTCCTGATAACTGGAAGAAACCTTTTCTAAAACTAAAAATAAAATAAAATAATTGAAGTGTGACTTCTGTTTCATATCAGAATAAGAAGTTGTAATAATACTGAACTTCACTGGGTCATTAAAATTTGCATACAATTATAGAGCGTATACTGCTATGATTGTGTTTGTGGCCTCCACAGTTCAATATAAGAAAACTTTTGTCCCTAGCTTGGCCTGTTGAAAGATGGCGAGTACATCAAGAATTGGGATATAGCAGAGGGTCTGCTGGTTACTTAGAACATGCCCTCACAGGACGCCACCATGGTATCTAACTCCTTCCTCTTCCTCTTCTAGTAAGGAGGGAAGGGTTTTGCTATATTCCTTGTGGTTTTGCTGCCAAGATAAGTGGCCTTACCATAAAATCAAGAGTCAAGGACAAAAGATCAGTTATAGCAATTTTTAAACCCTTGAACCAAAATAAACCTTTTCTCTGTATAAGCTGATTTGCTGAGATGTGCTATAGTAATGGCAACCTGACAGATAGGTATGTATTCCAGTTGTCCTTCCCATTTTTATGTGTGAAGAAACTAAAGACAAAGTGGGAGAAACATTTTATGTAAAATCCTGAAGCTAATCCTTAGCAAAGCTAAGAATTACGAGTGCAAACCAATTTTCAAGTTCTAATTTGGCTAATATATGAAGTGAACAGAAGGGGTAAGCTCAGAGCAGCATTACTTCTTTCTTAGTCCACTGTCCCAGAAGCAGTAGACTGGAGCCTCTAGGAACACAGGAGTCATTTCTCATCTATTTTTCTTTAAAGATTCATTTTATTATTTTGATGGTCATAGAAATTTTGAGTACGTGTATGTCTGTGTACCACTTGTGTTCCTGGTGGCTATGGAAGCCAGAAAAATCAGTGGATCCTCTGGAGCTGGAGTTATAATTACTTATGAGCTGGTGATAGGAGTGCTTGTAACCATCTCATGCCCTATAGAAAACTAGTGCATTCTCTTTGTCTCCACCTCTTAGATGTTGTTTTATATAATGACTTCAGACATATATTTGCTGGTCCTGTGACAAAAGGAATTGTCATGTGTCACTGGTGATGGTACAGATTCTAAGAAATATGTCCTTAGTCAATTTCATCTTTGAGTACACATAACATAAAACATATTTACACACCTAGGTGAAATAGCCTACTACCACATTCTTATCATGTATGTGGTCTATCTATGACCAAAACATTGCTATAGAATGTATGAGTATTAACAGCAAGGCAAGAGCTGCTTCTGTTCTGTAAGGGTTTATTCTGGGTTATTCTTTATATGTCTCTTACAGACTAGAGGTGTTCACATTCCCATGAAAACGGTGATAAACGGTCTTCTATGCTTGAGTGTGAGCACAAACACAAAGGGTGACAAAGATGACTGGAACAAGGTTTGAACATGCCCAGAGTCAGTGTTCTCCATGCTTGTTTTGTGCTCACACCAGCAAGTGAAATTTTTAATGAGCTTACTAGTCATGGTGGCCTCTGTTTCATATCACAGAAATAATTTGTGTCCCCAAACCCAAATCTTTTTGGCTGCAACTATGCTAGATCTCTACCTAAATAAGGAGGAGCATATGTGGCATATAGTCATACATACAAACACAACCATATAATTTGTGCTTGTTCATTTACCCTGTGTCACACTTCAAATATAATGCTAATTGGAGGTTAAAATTAGCTGATGTATCTAGCGGATGCCTTGGAATCTTCATACTCTTCAAAATGTTTTTACTTAAAATGTTGACAAACCATCAAACAAGAAAGTGTTCACTGATTGGGATCTTTAAAATGGGATCTTTTAAAATTCAAAGTAAAAAACTATTTTGGTATGCACAAAACAAGTTGGATTGTGCCATGTCAACCAAATGTGAGAAGATGACAAAGTTTTCCCTTGTAATGATCCTTCTCCTTTGCTCACTCAACTTTAGACCTCCTAGGAAGCTAGTGAAGCATCCCTTTAGGTATGCTTCTGAGGACATTTCCAGAGAGGCATAACTGAGATTGGGGACTCACCTTGTGGGTAGCAGGATGAAACCAAAATGGAAAAAGAAAAAAGACAGCTGAAAGATAGCTCAGCACAGGCAGTCCTCATGCCACCTCTCATTAGCACTGAAGAAACTCCTCCCAAGTTCCTGCTGCTATGATACCCCAAGCACAGGGAACCAATTACCATATACAATATATTCTCAAAAAGAAGTTCAAAAGTGAATGGAACAAGCAATTCTTGGAGGTGCTTATTCACGCAAAGTGTGCTTCATACACTCCAGAGAGTTTGGGGACAGAACCACAATAGAAAACATATTTTCATTTAAAATGGCAAGCTTTTGATCTGTGATCTTTAGATCACATTAATTCAAATGCTGGCAATTTGAAATTCATTGACTTATAGAATTTTAGAGATGAGCAAATTAGGAAGATAAGCAGAAATAAACTGGGAATATTTATGCTCTTTGAGGCACTTAAAATAAGCAGAAATCTTGTAGATGTTTACAAACAGTATATCTAACTGAAATATTTTCTACATTATTCAAAAATAATTTATTTTTAGCACTTCTATTCAGTTATCTGAGCTTCATGTGTGCTGAAAGATAACAAACATATATTTTATCGGTGATAACATGGGCTAATATACATTTTTTTAACTTATGAATCTTAGAAGTGTTTAACCATTTTAAATAAACAGCTTACATAAAGTCAGGACACGGAAAAATGATAGTAGCCTTCTGAGCTCTCATAGCAATGGATACCAAACACTATTCTGGGACAATCTCAGAACTAATTTTTCTTAATTCTTCAGGCAATTATGAGTAGATTTTATATTAGCTTTTCATCACTGGAACAGTATCTGAGAGATTATGCTTAGAAAAAGGAAAGATTTGATCAACTGGATTATCAATTGATAGATATGGGATTATAGATACAGCATCTAATTTTGTAGCCCAAACTACCTGGAACTTCCAATGTAGTTCAAAACAGTCCTGAACTTAGGTATATCCTCCAACTTCATCGTTCTTAGTGTTTAATTATAGGCATAGCCACCATGCTTGACTGATGCATTTATTTATTTGGTCTTATGGTATCAGATGTTTTAGTTCATGACTGACCCTGGTTATATTGAACTAGTGACAAAGAAGGACACTCTGGTGGCAGACATTTGATAGAAGAAGATACTTAACTCTTTTTTCTTACTTTTATTAACTCTGTGGATTTCACAATATGCATTCTGATCTGACTTCTGACTTATCTCCCATCCCTTGGCATCCACACTCTGCCCCTGTAGATCCCCCCAAAAGACATATTTAAAAGAAAAACCAAAATCCAAATAAAGCAATCCAAAAATGAAAACCAAAACCAAGGAGGAGGAGGAGGAGAGAAGGAAGATGAAGAAGAAGAAGAAGAAGAAGAAGAAGAAGAAGAAGAAGAAGAAGAAGAAGAAGAAGAAGAAGAAGAGAAAGACAACGTTACTAAAGAAGAATCTTATCATGAAAGATGTAGTGTGGCCCACTAAGACACTATATACCTTTTAGTCTGTTCATCTTATCTTACAAGAGCTCATTGGTCTGGCTCAATACCTCTGCTATACCAGGGATAATGGACTCTCTGGGGCTCCTCTTAGGTACCCTTTTGTCCTGTACCATGGAGATCCAGCTATTTTTGGATCTGTAGGTTCATCTCCTTCACATTCCCCAACAGCTCATAGATTACGTGGATGTTGGAGTGGACCAGCTCACAGCTTTTGTTCTGAGCCTGGGCCGTAGCTGATTTGGTCAGCCTGCCAGGTTCCCTCATCACCACTACCTGGATGAGTTCTCCAGCACATCCTCAGCTATCTCACCCTATGCAGCCTACAGCAAGGAACAAGACCAGTTCTCCTGCTGGCTACTTACATTTTGACAGAAGGAAAAAAGAAAAGAAAGTTGATGAAGCAGACAGGATCCCAGTGTGACTTTTGATGTCACATCCCCAGTGACCTAACATACTTTCACTTGATCCAACTTACAAAAGATTTCACTACCTTCTGCTGTCATTTCAGGCTGGAGATGAAGTTTTAAGTCACTGAACCATTAAAGCACATTTAAGATCTAATCCTTAATGCTTTAAATAGAAAAATACATGTCACATGACATTTGAAATCATGAGGTTAGCATCAACTAAATCATCTTTTTTCCTTGGGAGTTTGCTACAGTTCATAGACAGTAATTTTGCATTCAAAAATATGTTCCCCAAAACCAAATAGGAAAATATTCTTCATATTTAATCATGGCAGAATACAAAATCATGTGGAATTTGCAGTTTTCTTTTCACATTCATTTCTATTTTTTTGTCTTTCTCCCCAAATAAGTTGTCTGAGGTGACTGCATATCCATGATGTCATCCTCCAGAGATATGACAAGGAGAAATTATTAATTGCATTATTTATTGGAGATTTTGGGGACATTTGTTGTTGATGTTTTCTCTTCTAGATTTTTGTATATACTTTCTACTGAGATTTTGAAGCCAGATGATCTTAGAGCATGTGATTACCTAGGAGCTGGAAAGATGAATCAACAGTTAAGAACATATATTGCTGTAGCAGAGGATTTGTGAACTGGCTCACATTCTAGGGGATGAGATGCCCTCTTCTGGCTTCTGTAGGTACCTACACTAATGTGCACATACCTATATAAACACATACATATAGTTAAAAATAAAATAAACATTTCATAAAAGAACATTTAATTGCCTAGGCATCCATAACATTAATCCAAGCTCATCATCTTCATTCCCATTCCCTGTTTGCATAAGCGTCCCTCTAGTCAGAGTTTGCAGCTTGAATTATTCATTTATTAGAAAAACTCATCCATGACCACAATTCACCAAGACTGAATTAGACCCTAATGGCAGAAGGAAGAAAATGACAGACATAGTCACTTACACTCAAGAATGTCATCCTTGGATGGAGAACAATTAAAATGAAACATGTAAATTCAATGAAATTGATACAATGCTTGAAGAAAAAAATGGATGCAAATAGAAGGGACTCTGCTGCTAGGATCCAGGATATTCTGGGAGGACATTCTCTAAAATCAAATGAAAGATGAACACCTGGGGAGAAAATTCTTAGTCACGACGTTGTGTCTTTTAGGGTGACTAATGAGAGAACAGGGTATTCAAGGCACAGGGAAGAGGAAAAGATATGCAGAGATAAGAGAACTTGCTCTCATTAAAGTGAAAGACATTCCTTAGATGATGCTTAGGTCAAGGAGGGAGATTGTCAAAGATATTCCCAGCAAGTGAAAAGAGTAGACCCTGGGTCAAAATCCTTCAATTACTGTTTTTCTAATCACCAAGCCTATTGCAATTATTTTGTCTATTCTCTTTCCAGTTTTTCCACCTTTCAATTCATTGCTCGCATTCTCTACTTTCATTTAATTTCAAAAAGCAAAAATAAAATACCACCTATCACCCATTTCACTAAACTGTCATAGGAGTTTGTATTTCCTTTAGAAATAGCCTTGCTACCTTGACCATAGAAGTACAAATTTAGCAATGGATGCCCCCCACTTCCAAACCACCAAGCAGGTTGGAAGTTTGAAGGTTGCATTGAAGATAAAACTAAAAATCACTTTAAATAAACAGCTGTAAATATTCTACTAAAAAGTGCTTTACAATACAAGGCCAGGCAGTGATGGCACATACCTTTATTCACAGCACTATGGAGGCAAAGGCCGGTGAAAATATGTGAGTTCGAGTCCAGTCTTGTCTACAGAGTAAATGCCAGGACAGGCTCCAAAGCTACACAGAGAAACCCTGTCTCAAAAAACAAACAAAAAAAAATACAAAAAGAGGCTGGCATATTTTAGAGCAGGCTTCTATCTTCAGTTAAGTTCTAAGTTTAGTTACAATGGCAAAAACCATTGGAAAATAGTTCAAGGTTGTTCAAAGAAAAATAATAATAAAAAATGAAGGTTTAGCCACACGAAGGAGTACCACACAACTACTAAACATAATGCGGCAGATGTACATCTTGTAATGAAAAGATGTACATGACAATAATGACAACATAAGTGACAAAACCATGTTTCCAATACCAAATATGTTACAGACTTGGTTATGTAAATTTGGCAAACCCTTCCTCAGAAAGGGTGTTAGTTAAAAATAGTAGCCATCATGAAGATAAGATCGGCAAAGGATTTTCTGGGGGTTTCATTTATTCTTTGTATTCTGTAGTTTTGTGTGATCAACATTATATTGTGAGCATGACTTTGTACAGAGAAAAAATTAAATCTGGCTCGTTTTTATTTTTGAAGCTGAAAGTCCTGTGTTAGATGCAGAGAATAGTGGCATATACCTTTGGCAAGCATCTCATTGTACGATTCATGTCAGTTTCTCCCCTGTGCAGATGTTATGCATCCTTCCTACCTTCCTTGGGCATCTGAACACAGGAGACAACCTGAGACTGGGGCAATGCCAGGAAATATCTGGCCATGTTTCTACCTTTGTCTCATCTACTTATCTTGGCCATGAACTATTAGGCAATCGTATGGGTGTGGTTTGTCTACACAACTTAATGTCTCCTACAAAATGCCAGAGTACAAAAATGTGGAGACATTACAGGCATATATTGTCATAGGTAGAGATGTATAGCTTGTGCATAGAAAAAATAGATACCGAAACAAGCATTTATACCTCATGAGATTGTGATTTCAAGGGCTTTAATAATGATTTCTTGATGCAAGAGAGATGGTGCAGCATTTAAAAACACTTTCTATTTCTATTCTTTCAAAAGACCTAAGTTTGGTTCCCAGCACCCCTGTCACATCAGGAGACTCACAAGCACCTGTAACTTCAGTTCCAAGGGGTCCAATACAATCTTCTAGACCTCAGGAGTCTCTCTCTGTCTCTCTGTCTCTGTCTCTGTCTGTCTCTCTCTCTCCCTCTCTCCCTCTCCATCTCTCTCTCCTTCCTTCCTTCCCTCCCTCTCTCCCTCCCTCCCTCTCCATCCTTGTCTCTCTCTCTTATTTAAAAAATAAAACAAATCTTAAAAAATATATTTTTTATGTAGACGAGTGCTTATAACTTCAAAGCAAGTTCTAAGGCCACAACCCTAAAAAGAACTAAATAAATATATCCTATGATCTTATCTTCTATGCCCTACATTCCCCTTTAAATCTGGCTGTCAGCCTTGGCCTGTGTACTTAATGTTCTTCACTGAGATTATATCTTCCATCTACCAGAAAACCCATAATCTTCACTACTTCCAAAACCATGTTTCCAATATCCATAATGAGACAATCTCCCTTCATGGTGTTTCTGTGCTCAGTGTGTGAAGTACCCCCAAGCTGCTTTCATCAGCACTGTCTAATCAATCTCCTCAGCTCATGTATATTTCTGGATAAGCCTATATTATGGTTTCCACATGTACTCCACTGCTTGAGCCCTTGGGTTCTGGGACCATTGCACTCTTGCAGAAAACATGCTTTCCTTTCTGATGTGGGGTGCCTTCCCTCAGCATCCTCTGCAGACACCCATAAGTCATCCTCTTGAGCTGAATGAACTGTGCTCAGTGTCCAGTAAAAGCAATTTGTATGCTAAATTTCTAACCCCTAAGTCCACCCCTGTACCTCAAAATACACTGCAACTAAATAAAGGGACTTGAAAATTATGCAAAGTTAAAATAAGGATGTTAGTTTGGTTCTGCTCCAGTATTTTGTTTTCTTGTTGTTATGATAAAATATTCTGACCAAATCAACTTGAGGAAAATGGGACTTCTTTGGCTTACAGTTACAGGTTCCCTAGTTAATCATGACAAGACTTTTAAGGAACTACGTACATCATATCCTTAATCAAGACAAAACCACAGAAAACAATATAAGCATGTGTGCTAGTGCTCATCTCCTTTTCTCCACTCTTATCCAAGCCATAATCCCTGCCTAGGAAATGATGCCATTCAGAGTTGGCAGGATTCCCCACTTATAGATTATTCACTCCCATAGACTTGTCCAGAGACCCACCTTCCAGGCGATTCTAATCTCTGTCAAGACGACAATTACATACTAACCTTCACAGGGCCATCATTCAATATGATGGCATTTTGTCAAGAAGAGGAGTTTTATATATAGGTAGTTGCTACTTTACTTTTTTATGAGCACAAAGGAGATCTATCTGAAGATTCAGAGAGAAGGTAGTTATTTGTAAGCCAGAAAGAAGTCTCAAGGACTGTCAAAACTGCCAAAGGTGAGAAGTCTCCAGAAATGTAAGAAAAAAAATTCTGTCATGTAAACCACTTAGATTCGGGTGCTTTGTTTCAGTACATTCAGCAAACTCATACATGTGTAGCTGTCACTTCACCATGTACACTGAAAGTTAAACTAAAGTTCACAAGTCTGCAAGCATATTGAATCAAACTTCCTTTTTATTAATTAACTTTTAAATTTTATTTTACAATATAACTATAGTTTTTCATTCCCTCCTCTCCTCAACATCTTAACAAGCAGTATACTTTTATTCCAATTCTATGAATAGGAGAACATTTGTCCTTTGTGTTCCATATAACTTAAAAATAAGACAAATATTAGTTTATAACTGGGCTATTTTTCCCTAGTGAAAAGAATAAAAAGATAGAATCATGCTGATTATTGAAATTTATCAAATATCTAGGAACTCTGAACAATGGGACACAAAGGCACAATCTCAATATTTAATCTTGGGGCCAAGTCTAATACTGAGGTAAATGTATTCACTGAACAAAAACAAAAGAGCTAGAACTCCCAGTCATAAGCCCATAGCTGGCATGGTCTGTATTGATCCAGAGTCTGAGCCCTGGGTGGTGGGCTGGGGATGAACAATGGATTTCTGAGTCTGGTCTGGAAGCACCAAATAGCCATGAACTCTGAAGGCTGGACGCTGTCTGGATGACTTCAGCTCTCCCATGCAGCTGAAGATGATAGAAACAGTAGTGACCAGAGCTGCAGTACTTGAGGAAAACCTGCTTGGAAATTACAGAGTTGTAAAATTTTGACAGGCCTCTGATCCTCTGTATTTTTACGTTGACATCTCAAAAGAATTTAAGTATCATCTGGACCACTTTGATTGGCAAACATTTCTTCAGTTCACAGGAAAGAGTAAGCATCAAAGAAAAATTTGATAAATTAGAATTCAATAACACAGAATTTCCTTTTTTCAAGATGCCATTAAGAACCTGAAAAGGCAAATCATAGATTAATGAAAGATACTCTTAACTCTATAAGGAAGCAAACCCATAAGAAAAAAAAAACGATTAATCAAATGACCAATAGGCAAGAGATTTAATGGGAGAGAGAGGCAAAGAACACAGGAAATCCAAATTTTTAATATGAAAAATGAATAACTGAAGGGATGGGTAGACAGTTCAGTCCACAAATTTATTGCCTTACATGATGGCTTGGGTTTGATCCCCAGAATCATGTTTTTACAAGATCCAGGGTTGATGGCATACATTTGTAGTCAGTTCGACTTCTGAAAAGGTCAAAACAGACACATCCATTGAGTCAGCAAGTCAGCTAGCCTGGACTACTTGGTGTTTACCAGGCCAGTGAGCAAATCTGTCTTGAAAACACAAAACAAAACGAAACAAAACAAACAACCAAAAAAAAAAAAGTAAAAATGGGGCTACACCTGAGGAACACATCCTCAGGTTATCCTGATACACACACACACACACACACACACACACACACACACACACACACACACACACAGTTTGACACATACATGAATAGACACCTACTGGAAACCACAGCTTTCCCAGTTGATGAAATAAATGGAACAATCACACATCAGTTACAGATATCACCACATAAAAAGCAGAAACACAAGTCCATATATAAAAGACAGCATAGGCAGAGTAGAGGCGACACATGCCTTTAATCCCATCGCTAAGGAGGTAGAGGCAGGTGAGGCCAGTCTGGTTTACAGAGTGAGTTCTAGGACATGCTCCAAAGCTACAGAGAAACACTGTCTTGAAAACACACAAACACACACACGAGAGAGAGAGAGAGAGAGAGAGAGAGAGAGAGAGAGAGAGAGAGAGAACATGGGAAACAATCACATTTATATGACATTAAAACACATTAGATACAGTGATTGAAGTCACTACAGTACTTAATTACAGTGGAAAGCAGATGTAGGAAAAATTTAATTATCTAATTTGTGGGTATCTTCCATATTTCTGTGAATGGCGGTTGCATAAATGTATATGTCACAAAATTTCATTGATCCACAAACTTAAAGTTTCTGAACTTTTCCAGAAATGTAATATACCTACACACACACACACAAACACACACACACACACACACTCAAACATACACTTTCAAATTTCTGAAAGCCACCTCTAACAATGTATTTATGATCATCTGTGAGTCATTGGTTATCAACTGGAGAGATATGCTACTACTCTACTATATTTAATTTTCATGTGATATATCTTTTGAATATAGATTTATAAACAACCTAAACACAAGGAAGATGGAGTATCTGGAGCACTTCCTACAGGCTGTGTATATACTGATGATAAAAGTCCACTTGTTCCTTTTTCATTGGCTACCATTCAGGAAGGTGGTGCCATTAACCCATTTTCACTGGTAAACCCAAAGCCAGCTAGAGGTCAGTAGTAGATGAGTGAGATTATTTGTAAAGCAATGATTTTGAGTAATTACATAGGACAGCCCATGTATCCAATAAGCTAATAGCATGCAGCAGGGCCTGTCTTCCACCTATGTTATATGACCATTGTCTTTTTTCTACCAGATCTAAACTCCAAAAGCCAGGATCTCCATTTCTATTTTACATACAGGCTGACCATCTTTGGTCAGTGAATCCAATATACTGGATCCTTTCTTGGTGATGTAGATGATGGAACATCCCAAGGCAGCGGGACAGCCAGTCCTACAGGAGCATTTCAAAAGTACTGTGTGTGACAAAAATCAAAGACAGACATTTACAAATATAAATTAAAACAAACATTTAAAATATGAATTAAAAGCAAAAGCACATTACTAGTGTGTGTCAAGGGCATTATCAACAACAAAAGCAGCAAACTCTAGAAGATCAAAATGTGCTCAGAGGTGGCACAAACAGAATCCTTCACTTCAAAAAAACGCTTCACCATCACAAAACACAGAAGTGTGAGGGTCTTCAAGAAACCAATATAAAATAAATGGAGGAGAGAAAATGAGGGTACTGTGTTTCTAAGTGGGTGGCTTTAAAACTTCTCGTTTGTTTCTTATGTTGAGTGGAAACTTCTTCTTTGCAATTTCTTAATTTACTTATTTTTCCCTGCAAGCACTCTTATTTAAAAATAGTCACCATATCTATCTATTCCTTCATCACAGCTCAAAAATTCACCTCTCATTTTCTCCTAGCTCTCTGCATTATGACCAGGATTTTTTTTTCTGGAAGAATGGGATAGACAAGCTTTGCCTCTGGCTCCCTCCCACGTCTTCCTTTATCTTACCTCCTGCAGATGTTCACAAGGCACCCACCCTTCTGGTCCCCTCTTTGGTGACAACTGCTGATAACACTGCTGTTAGGGGCTATCACTCCAGGGGGATTTGCATTTTAATAGGATTCTTTCTCACCTAGAGGCCTCAGTACTGGATCACCAGTGATCAGTCAGATAGTGTTTTGTCTGCCCAGTGCTTGAAAGGCAAGCAATAACTGCAAAACAAACAAACAAAGCAGGAAACCAAAAATCATGGAAGCTTCCTTTAAAAACAAAACAACATTTTATAAGTTTCCAAATCATTCCGAATAGAAAATCTGAGAAAATAGCATTTTTAAACATAACAATCAAAGATAGCAATCAGGTAGCACTGCAGAGAAGCTGTCCCTGGTTATGAATTTAGGTCTGTCACCATCCCCATCATCCCTTGTAGTGAGTACCCTTGACATAGAGAAACAGTCATTCACTCTTTATCAGGGATGGGCTTTGGTTTCACTGAATACAGAATTATTTCTGTGTGTAGATATTTGTCCAGAGTAAGAAAACTATAAAGTATACTAGGAAGATTTACAGGGACACTGAATGTTCTCCGTTCATTCCTATACCTGGCCAGGTGTGCTGGACAGGCTTTGGTAACTTGACACAAACAAGGGTCATTTCAGAAGGAATTTCTATGGAGAAAATACCTCGGTGAGATTGGTCTGTTGGCAAGCCTGTCAGATAATTTTCTTGATTAATGATTGAAGTAGGAGGGCCCAGGTCATTATGGCTGGTGCCGTTTGTGGGTGGGTGATGCTGTCATATAAGGAAGCAGACGGAGCACACCAGTAAACAGCATTCCCCCAAGGGTCCCGCTTCAGATTCAACTTCCTGGTTCCTGCATTGAGTTCCTGCCTTCCCTTCCCTTCATTATGCACTATAAACTGGAAGGTGAATTGCACCCTTTCTCCCCCAATTTGATTTGGTCATGGTATTTCTGACAGCAAATAGAAAGCAAAATATGATACCTATTATGTAAACTCTAAGTCTGAAGCTCATGAGTATTAGCCTCTCATGATGCATTTTAAAGGGAAAAAGCTCATGTTAGCTAGCATTCATTCATTGAGACACTGGGTCATTGTAAGTTGACTATCTGCCATTCTTCAGTCACAGCAATGAGCACTGATGATGGGACAGTAGTTATGATGAAGATGGTGATGAGATTAACAACAAATGATAAGAAAGAGTAAGATTTTTATTTCATGGATGCTTTCAGTTAATTTATCCAGTAATCTTACACAATGGATTCTGTTATTTTCATTTCACTAATGAGGAAATAGGAGTTGTGAGTTAAATAGATCAGAGAAGTGAAACAATCTGCCAAAATCTCCTCAGTATAAATGAGTGGGTGATAAACCCCACCCCCCAGAAATTCACCACGGGGTACCAATTATCCAAGGTCACAACACACTGTGGGATATACTTGGCCCCTGATTTTTTTTTATTTTATTGCTTTAATTTTTAAATAGCTTGCTTCACATGTCAATCCCAGTTCCCCTCCGGCCTCACCTCCCACACTCCCCCTCCGCCATTCCCCAGCCTCCCACCCTATCCCCACTTCCTTCCACATAGGGGATATCCAGAATCTGTCATTTTGCTCAGGGCAAGGTCCAGGTACTCCCCTAAGAGTCCAGGCTGAGAGATTATCCCTCTTTGTGTTATGGACACACGAAGTCCCTTTGTATGCCATAAATACTGATCTATTGCCCAGGGCCCCATAGGTTGCCCAGGCCACCTCACTGACTCTTTCACTCAGGGCTTCTTTTCCAGGATCCTATCAGAAGATTGTAAAGTCCCTACCTTGCTATGTTTTAAAATTCTGTTTGTACTCTGAATATCTCCAATGTTTGTTTAAAGTTTTAATCTGAATCATTTACAAAATCCCTCGTTTTCCTATGTTTTAATTAATTTCTCTTCAGATCAGTCACTGCTGCCTCTCTCATAACTCAGCCTGGCTGTAGAAACCCCAGTAAGCAAATGTAAACAAACAAACAGGAAGAACCCCCACTAATCCTCCCTGACAGCTCCTGTGTTTTACCTAATGAGCCCTAATGTGTTAGGATAAACATCCATTCCAAACTATTTGGTCAGAATTTAGAGAATCAATGTTTTTAAGCATTTCGATGATTCTCTGTACTTCAGTCAGCTCAGGTCTAAATAAGCTTCAAACGGAACCCACAGAAGCTTGTCATTTTGCTTTATTTAAAAAGAAAAATGACCAGAAGGGATGACTGATTCTTCTGGAAATTTCTGTGAATAGAGAGTTTTTTAGATTAGCCAAATCACAATACCTTTCTGGAAACAGAAGGTCTACTTCCTATTCTGTTTCTGGTTAACTTGTCACAGACACCTAAGGGAACCTACAGAATCTAACAAAGATATTATTGATTTTATGCAAATTCAAGGTCCTTTCATGAAAAACCAAAAGCAGACCAAGCAAGTCACAGAGAGCATGCCAGTAAGCAGTATTCCTCCATAATTTTTGCTTCGGTTTCTGCTTCCCAGGTTCTGCCTTGATTTCCTGCCCTGGCTTCCCCTTCATGGTGGGTTAAAAATAATAATACTGATAATAAGATTAAGTAAACCCATTCCATGAGCATGAAAAACAAAATCAAAGTTTTTCTTCTAGTGCCCATTTCCTATTGGCACACTCTGACTTGCCCGTGTTAGATTTTATCACTTGAAGGCAGGTACAAGCTACAGTTCCCCTTTTCCTTTTCTCCCTCATCTGTCATTTGAAGCCCCATTAGTTCATGAAAATATTTTGTGAGAACTCTCTCTCCAGTAGTAATTTTCCTCTTACTGAAGGAATTATATTGGCACTCTACTTGGAAAACACAATCTGTTATTTCCCACCCACTAGTAGTTATTTATGATTTAAAGATAGTCATAAAGAAGTAAGATACAAAAGTCATCCTACATGCCCTAACCTTCCTCCTCAGTCACCACAATTGGGTGGTCCCATGCAGTAAAGAAACCAAAGTTCATGAAAGTTGCAAGAGATTTCCATTGATGAGCAGGTTTCTAAGGAGAAATACAACGTCACATAGGCTTGTCATTTTCTCATACTGAACCCAATTCAGAAACTTCCACCTTCTTTTTCTTTAAAAAATATTTATTGTTTATTATATATACATTATTCTGTCTGCATGTATCCCTGCAGTACAAGAGAGGGTAACAGATCTCATTATAGATGGCTGTGAGCCATCATGTGGTTGCTGGTAATTGAACTCAGAACTTCTGGAAGAGCGGCCAGTGCTCTTAACCTCTGAGCCATCTCTTCAGCTTCTCCTAAGTCTCTACCTCCACCATCCTTATAAAAGAAGGTTAAATGTCTCTGCATTTTATATTTCACTAAACGCATTCTGCATGTAGTTCATTCCCATTACTCTGACATTTTATCATCATCTTCACTGCTTCTGTATGCTATTAGAAAGCTTGCAAAGATTCTTGTATCTTTTCTTCACATTTAACTCATGTACTTTTCTGAAATAAATTTAGTGAGTATTCAGTCTCAGTTCTCTATAATTGGGTCTACACTGGTTAACAGAGCTCTTGATGTCATAGGACTCATGTTAGTGATGCGAAAATTGTTAATGCAACATGGCATGTGTCTTCTCATATATACAATTTAGATTAAAGAACAAAGTAAGACCTGCATATAGTGGAAAACTATTCAGTAACAGGAAATACAGAGAGTCATAGGGATGAGAGAAGATAACAGAGGTGAAAATTAGTAGATTAAAGTAATAATAAATATTATTATGAAGTAAATTCAAGAGGCTAACATAATTCAGTCTGAACATGGGTATACTTTGAACTAGCCAACAGGAAAAGGCTTCTCTGAGAAAATAGAAATCTGCAAGTACAGTCCCATCTTTCCATTCTTGAAATGCCCAAATCCTCCTCTGATTCTTTTCCTTTAGATGTGATATATGTTCTCACACCAAGGAGTTAGAAGTTAAGAATGGAATGCCAGTTCCTCCTACTATAATCTCACTATTATTGGTCATTCTTTTATTCAGTCAGCTACAAAACTTTATAAAGGCCATTAATTAAGAATTTTTAATGCTTATATCCTTCTATGGTATTTCCTATTAGTTCTTTGAAAATAATTTCATTCCTTTAATCATATTTCCTAGGATTCCATTCAGTCTTTCTTATTTCTGTTGATTGAACACAGAATTGAAAAGACTGAGTGTCACTCTAATCATACCCTTAGGTTGTTTTCTATCCTAGTGACCTTGGCTCTGTTCCACCTGGGCATTGTGTGGTCCAGCCACACTTGTACACAGTAAATACTTGATGTTGATTTCTCTGAACTTCTGATCTTGCTTTACAGGTTCACAGCATTCAACCTCATGAGAACTTCAGCTTTTTCTCTCACTTACATCAATATGCACTCATTTTCCAACCTACTTCATCCTTCTTCACTCAAATACCTACTCTATGAGGTAGACCTTAGTTCAACTCCCCACCCTTTACAGCTGCAGTGAGTTTTGGGAAAGGGCAGACACCTAAGAATCCCCTTTATTTTTTTAAAAATCAAGATGATGTTTCAAGATGCATGAATGAAGACTGTAGCTCCCTCTACACGGAGAAATTTTTACCAGATCTTAAAGCTTACTTCAATTCTGCCCACACTGTTCCTGTAGATCTTGACCTATTATTCAAAATCAGTGCCTTAAAATATTTGCTGATGATTATCACTGAGATTGTACTGCTCTATTCTTTTCTTCTTCTATTTATCATACTATTGAATTTGATAGCACTATACCCATAACTATTTATGGCTTTTTCACAGTGGTGTTATATGGAGACTCACAAATGTTTTTCCTAAAATCTTTCCTCATTGTTAATTGACTACTTGCTCCATTTACCCGAGTCCTGTTTTCTCTTTTATTAACCACAAAAATTCCTAAATGCCCTCAATCAGTCTCAAGAAATGATCTAATGTCCTACTTTACTAATGTACCAGGATGCTAAATTGAATTCTTCCTGTTATCTTGTAATTTCTATAGAGGTCTTTGGCTGAGAACAACACAATAGTTGCTAAATTTCCCCCATTGTAAAAAGAGATGCTAAACTAACTATATAGAACTCTCAAAGGAGATTACTCAAAACCAGTTATACAGCATGGGTCCACTCCTACCTCTTTAATATATGAGCTAGAGGATTGGGATGTACAAGAAAGACACATTAGGGAAAATATTCAAAGTCTGTAGTGTCATAACTCAGCTTTTCACTTTATACCAAGTAAAATACTTTTCAAAAGGACCCCAAAAGACACAGAAGGCAAACTCTGATAGTTGAAGTGGTCTGCTGTACAGGAAGGCCGGAGAGAGGCAGGAGGAATTTCCCTCCATCAAGTATTACAAAACATGAGTGTGGCTTATGACCCCTGAAGCTCAGTGTAATCTTATGAATTTCTTAAGAACTGCATGGCAGCATGAAATGACCCAGAACAGCATGGGTACAGAAGATCAGAGGGTGAGAGTGGAATGTTCTAGGATGTCTCTGCTATTTATTCCTGTTCCAAAGTATGCAACACCTTCTTTCTCAGACAGACTTGGTTGCTGCTAAATTACACTGAAAGGAAACTTCAGCACAGAAAAACTTAAGACACCTTAAAAATAGCTTATTCAAATGAAAAGGGTTCAGCTAGAAAAGCAAAGAAAACAGGTACAGTCCCGTGTGTGTGTGTGTGTGTGTGTGTGTGTGTGTGTGTGTGTGTGCTTATATCCCCTATATCTAATGTCACTTGTTTTCATGAACAATTTTAAATCTGTTCAAATGACTTGAAACCCCTTCAAGGGCAGTGTTAATACCCATTTCTTACTGAATAAAACAGAAAGGATCTTAGAATCTAGCGATCTTGAGGGTAGGGCAATTCTAAACTCAACCAATCAATCATGCAATGAGAATAACCCAAGCCTAAAATACACACAAGCACATAGCTATCACTCATATACACATACTTATGCCCATATTTGGTCTCTAGTAATATCAACCTCTTAATGGATTTGAATTGATATCATAAAATAGAAATGTTGATGGGTATTGGCCTTAACAAACGACTTGCTGTAAGAACTATCTTTTGTATTGCAAAAATGAGCATCATGGTCAGCCGCATATCCTCTCCCGAGCTCTGATGCCTGATTCTTGATTGCTTCCATGACAACCATGTCATTTCACTGCCAGAATATCTTATAAACATTTAAGATGAATGGAAATGTATGCATGCTCCCCTGAAATTAATTGTTAAGAAATGAAAGAGAGCAAACTGAAGTTTTTCACATGCTGAGCACTGCTGTACACAGATAGAAAAACTTTCTTAACTAGGATCCTCTCTACTTAGATCAATATTTTTGTGTGCTGCTTATCCTAGCTTACAGGTTGACCAATAACCATTTTATACTTGTTTCAGAAACAGATTTACAGCTTCCTCCAGTAGGACATGGATTCTCTAGCAAGCATTCAGCTGCTTTGCTTTGGTTGAGTTATTGCTATGTGCAGCACACTGGGTTTTATTTTCACATATGTGGTCACTTTTTTTTTTAAATTTTATTTTCCAGTTTAAATTTAGATAAGAATCAAGGTTGCTTCACAAGTCAGTTCCAGGTCCCTCTCCCATTCCCTCCCTTCCTCCCGTGTCCCCCCCCCCGTTATCCCCTCATTTCTCCAGGGAGGGTGAGGCCCTCCATGGGGGTGTCCATAGTGTGTCATTTCATATAGGGCAGGGCCTAGACCCTTTCCCAATAGTTCAGGGTGAGAGTGCACCTCACATTGTTCTATTGGAGTCTTTACAAATATTTTTTAAGATAAGGGAGCTGGGGGTGCCAAGTAATTATTTAAAAAGTCTTTTCCATTTAACTAGGAAGGATATCACTTACAATAGGTGCCCTAATTGTTTACTGTCTGCTTCTTGATGCCTCATAAGCAATTTGATGTAGTCTGTGACTGTTATTGCTCTGAATTCATTACCCTTTCCTGTAGCCATGTGTTTCCTTTATAACTTTTCAGTCTTTCCATTGATGGCTGAGTTTCTTTTCTCACCCTGTTAGTTCTGAGATGGTCATCTGTAGGTTGTCACAGTAGAAAGCAGAGAAACTAACTGTTTTCTCAGGGTTTGGTCTTTAAGACACATCAGAGGTGTTTACAGGTCCCTCATATACATCCACATCTCCGTCAAAATTATGTACTTTGCTACTACTCTGATTCAGTGAAGATCAACGAACATGATTTATTTACATCTGGAGAAGACTCTGAAGTAAATTCCTCTTTATGCCAGGCCCATGCTTAGTCGATACACAGAAGCAAAAGGAAATCCTAGTGTGTGCCACTGACTTCCAGAGTGATGGGATATGCAGCATCTTCTGTGGCAAGTGTCAAATGATTGACCTATGACAACTCTTAGTGCTCCTCCCTAATTTGCCTCAACAGATCATATAGTCTACACTCAGGAGCTTTCTTTGTAAGTTTCTCTTTACACTCTAGTCATAATGCTCAAACTGTTAGGATTTGTGCTCAAACAATGCTGAACAGACACACATATATTTTCTCTTCTTTGAAGTGGATTGGTAAGTAGGCTTGGTGCTCTTGTAATAAAAATACACGAATCAGACATAATCAAATACTCCATATCATAAAATAACTTATACCATGTTTTGTATTCCTACTATCATCCTCTAAAGGATTCTTAAGTGTTTCCACTGAAAAGGGCTATTTTCTAAAAAGAGAACTCTTGAAACCAGCTTGGTGCTTGTCTTAGTTAAGGTTTCTATTGCTTCAACCAATCACCATGACTGAAAAGCAACAGCTTTCACTGCCACATTGCTGTTCATCAACAAAAGAAGTCAGGACAGGAACTTAAGCAGGGCGGGATCCTGGAGGATAGGGCTGATGCAGAGGCCGTGGAGGGGTATTGCTTACTGACTTGCTTCCAATGGCTTGCTCAACCTGTACTATCAGCCCAGGGATGGTATCACCCGTCATGGGCCGGGCCCTCTCCCATTGATCACTAATAGAGAAAATGCCCTACAGCTGGATCTTATGGAGGCATCACCTCAACTGAGACTTCTTCCTCTCTGATGACTTTAGCTTGTGCTATGTTGACACACAAAACCAGCCAGTACAGCAAATAGAATGAACTGTTTGCGATAGTGTAATTCCAGTTTTGTTACTAAAAAACAATAACATAGAGGATAACCATGGACTTTCTGAGCCCAAACCTCCCATATGTAAAGCTAGGATGAAAGTGCCATTCCTTGCAAGAATTTTTTTACATTTTTACAATTTATTTTAGAAGCACTCTTATGTACTTAGGCAGTGGTGGAGAGACTGCCTTTCCCCTATAGTGAGATGGATGACTATCTTGGTTACTATTCCTAGAGCCTTCACCCAGTAGCCAATCTTATGTACTCATCCCCCCATTCCCTCACCCTCCCACCCTCCCATGTTTGCCATAGATACCCCCAACCCACCCTCCACCCAATCCCCAGGGATAGTGAGGCTCCATGGGGGATCATCAAAGTGTCTCACATCATTTGGGGGAGGGCCCAGACCCTCCTTCCCATATCTGGGTTGCAATAGTATCCCTCCATAGGGAATGGGCTCCCAAAGTCCATTGTGATCTAGGGATAAGCATTGGCTCCACTGTTAGAGGGCCCATAGACTGCCCAGGTCTCCCAGCTGGTACCCACATTCAGAGGACTTGGTTTGGTACAATGCTGGTTCCACAGCTTTGTGACTAGGATCTTTGTGCTCTCACTAGGTCAGGTCAACTGTTTCTTCAGGTTTCTCCAGCACAATCTTGGCTCCTTTGCTCATCTCTCCTCCCTTTCCACAACTGGATTCCATGTGGATGGCTCAGTGTTTAGCTATGTGTGCCTGTTCATTCTTCGATTGTCTACTAGGTGAAGGCTCTAGGAATGGTAACCAAGATAGTCATCCATCTCACTATAGGGGAAGGGCATCAAAGGCAGTCTCTCCACCACTGCCTAAAACACACCTATAAACACCTGATTTTTGACAAAGAAGCTAAAGATATACAATGGAAAAAAGAAAACATCTTCAACAAATGGTGCTGGCATAACTGGATGCTGATGTGAAGAAGATTGCAGATAGATCCATATCTATTGCCATGTATAAAACTTAAGTCCAAATGGATCAAAGACCTCAACATAAATTCAGCCACACTGAACCTCTTAGAATAGAAAGTGGGAGGTACCCTTGAATGAATTGGTACAAGAGACAGCTTCCTGAACATAATACCAGTAGCACAGACATTGAGACAGACAATTAATAAATGGGACCTACTGAAATTGAGAAGCTTCTGTAAGGCAAAGGACACAGTCAACAAGAGAAAACAGCAGCCCACAGAATTGGAAAATATATTCTCTAACCCACATCTGACAGAGGGCTGATTTCCAAAATATACAATGAACATGAGAAGCTAGCCACCAAGACAACATACAATCCAATTAAAAAGTGCGGTACAGAACTAAATAGAGAATTCCCCAAAAAGGAATCTAAAATGGCTGAAAGACACTTAAGACAGTGTTCAATATCCTTATCCATCATGAAAATGTAACTCAAAACCACTCTGAGAGATTTTTAGGAAGACTGGGATAATATATAGCAAAACACCTATCTTTAACTTAAAAATAATTATGTTGGTCTACACTATGCGATAAGATTTTTCTTTAAATTCTAAGTCAGTACTATATAAATTGAGAGTAATGTTAGTTGGCATTTCATTATAATATTTATATGGACTTTACAAATACAAAAGAATAGAATTGAATGGTTTCGAATGTAATTTTAACTTTGTCTTTAACAAAGAAGTTCCATGTAATCCCCTCCTCTCAAGTGTAGGCTGAACTAGTGAGCAGAGCATGGCAGATATGCTCAGGTGCTCCCTCAGCTTCAGATTAAAGAAGGCTGCAGCTTGAGCTTGCGTGCTCTTCCCCACTCTTACCCATTAGGTCTTCATTTGCTGTAACGGAAATCAAGTACAAAGAATTCACATGTAATCAAGAGCTGGTACCAAGTTCCCATGCTAAGTGCAAGAATGGACTTCAAGCTTACTCTTTCTGCCTGCCTCACAGGGCAGGAACAGAGTGAGTAGCAGACTTCTTCCCAACAGTTTCTAAGAAAGATCTTTCCAAATACTGCCTGGCCTATTCTTGCTTCTTATAGTAAAAGAAGAAGAAAAATGGAGACTTGAACTTCAAGGATGGTTGTGAAAATTCTCAGAACTTTCAGATGATATATAGTGTCATCAAGCAAATGGCATATACAGGGTGCTGCCATGAAATATAGTCTAAAAATGATGGGAAAGGTGACTTCAAAACTGTTTCATCAGAGCTCAAAGAGCTTTGGTGTGTGTGGGGAGTGTGATTTTCAGTTGGGACAAAAGACTTACTGCAAGTATCACTATGGATCTTATAGAGCCTTGAAATCAAACAGCAGGCTTGTTAGGAATATTCAGGGCATTGTCCCTTTGTAGACTCATGGGAGTTCTGAAGTAGAGGTGGCTTATTTTAAGCAAATCAAGAATATGGTTTTTGTCAAATAGAATAGCAGCCTAACAATTAACAGAAGGCCACATTTTTAAATTTATTTAATTTTTAAGCAATTATGTGAACACTGACTTTGCCAACATAAAATTCAAAAGAAAAGAAATAATGTGAAACAAAAAGAGTCCTTTGGACCTCAGAAATTCTACTGGTAGAAAACAGGCTGAAAAAAAACCGTAGTCAGTTATAACTGTGTTCTTCATGGCATGTTCTTTTGAAAAAGGAAGAAGGCAGCTAGGAATAGAAGTAAAATCCATGGAACATTATTCTCAGGAGGGAGGAAACCTACTCAGTGAGCATCCACCATTGCTTAGCTAGATTTGACAGTGACTGCAGAGTAATGAAACTTATGTGTCTATCTTTCCATGTTCAGTTCAAAAGGTTCTAGCTACTATATACCTGGACAGTGTGTGTGTGTGTGTGTGTGTGTGTGTGTGTGTGTGTGTGTGTATGTGTGTGTGTGTCCATGTGTGCTGGACATGTGTTTTTTATGTGTACTGTAAGTTACAAACAGATAACATATTACTTTATTTCATAGGAACTTAACAAGTTACACTTAAGAGATAGAGTTTTCATAAAGAGTCTTACCCATACTGGGATTCCACTGAGATGATGAACTCTGGACTTTGAGGTAACACTAAAAAAAGATGTGGTTTTGACTGACTGGGAAAGGCCATGTGTTTTGATGTAACATGATAAGAATTCTGGATCTCAGAAACAATCTGGTATATAGCTGTGTCCGTAAGTTCTATGTAGCTCCTCTCTTCATTTGGAAGAGCTTCCCACTCCTTTTTTGGAGTGTGTGTGACTTCATTTGTTTTTTGGGTGTCAGCTATTTGCTTCTAAATAAGACAGGCAAGGGTAATCATTGTCACTTCCTAAATTAGTATATAAAAAATACGAGGCTTTTCTAGGGTCCCTTTACTTGTTCTGTCACTCTTTGTTCACAGAGAAATCACTCTCCAGAAAGCCAGTTGCATGAAGAAACCACATGATGAGGGATACTGACTTCAGCAAGCAGGAAAGGTTGGCCTTCCAGTGGCCTCTTGAGTGAGCTTGGAAGCAGGTGCCTTGCCTCAGGGGAACACCTAGGTGAAGAGCTCTAATTGATATCTAAGTGGAACTCTATGAGTGTTGAGCTAGACTCAAGTAGTTACACTGTTCCATGTTCCTAACCACTAGAACTTCATAAAACAATGAACACTTGCAGCAGCACGCCTTAGGTACTGTTCTATTGCTGTGAAGAGACAACATGACCAAGACAACAAAAGGAGCCTTTAACTGGTGATTGTCTACAGTTCCAGAAGATTAGTCATTTATCATTGTAGCAGGAAGTATGGAACTAGAGCTTTCCATCTTGATCAGCAGGCAGTAGGCAGAGAGAAACATACAGACATAGTGCAGGCTTTTGAAACCACAAAGCCTCCCCAGTGATAAGTTTCTCTAACAAGGCCACAACTTCCAATCCTTTACAAACAGATCAACTAACTAGGGACCAAGAATTCAAACGTATGAAACTAGGGAGGCCCATTTTCATTCAAAACACCCAGAGTGTTCTCTGAATGTTGTGTATACATAGTTATATATCGTTTGATGACAAATAGAAGAAAGCATCCTTATATTCCACAGTAGATAAATATATTGTCTGAAATTTATAGGTAAAGTTCTGAAGAATCAAATATATTAAAGGATTTTTTAACACAACCATATGTCTAATAAATGGCAAAATAAAGAGTGACATTCATGTCTGAGCGGTGGTGATGCACACCTTTAACCATAGCACTTGAGAGGCAGAGGCAGGTAGATCTCTGTGAGTTCCAGGCAAACCTGGTCTACAAAGCAAGTTCCAGGACAGCCAGGACTGTTATACAGAGAAACCTTTTTTTGAAAACATGACAAAACAAACAAATGAATAACAACAAAAAAACAGAGTGGCATTCACAGCTATATGATTTTGAAGGGCATTATGCAAATAAAAATAAAAATATATGATAGCTGCAATGTTTCATATAAATAAAGTTTGGGTTGACACAGGAAGCCCTATAATGATACACAGTACTACCACCTGTTCCAGGGATAGCAGGGGGGTTGGACAGAAGAAATATATGTAAAGATGCTTAAATCTGTACACTACAGGGGCCAGGACAACTGGCAAAAAAGAGGAGAGCCACTGCTTCAAGATTCCAACTCTCCCAATTACGCTAATTGTAACAGAACTTGGCTCCCTGAGAATGCAGAGCTGGTGAGGCATTTGACATGCTGTAGAATTGAAGTTCAAAAGTAAAATTGTTTAATGAATGCACACCCTACTCCTTATTCATTATGCAAAGTAGGGTTGTAGAGTTTTTCAATATGTACTCTAATTCCCTTTAAGAAACGTGATTCCACATTCTTCATATTAGTGTAAGGGGGATAAAAAAAGATACTTTGATGGAAGCAACTCTGAGGTCAGTTAGAAAGTCTCTGCTCTATTTTTTTAAAGGAAGGTATAATCCCTTTTTCTCTGCCATTGTGTTTTACTATGTTGAAGGTTGATGGATATAAAACATAGCACCTTCCCTTCAACTTTTCCACATAACTTGATTAGACAGGAATAATCTTGTATTCTTTCATGCACAAATTTAGGAGTGACCCAGAACAAACAAGTTTCCTTCATCACCATAGCAACCAGGACTATGGAAAAATGCCACTCACTAGGCTATGCAAGTCAGAATTCATTCCTTTGATGTTAATTAACAAATTGCTTTCAGAAAATCAATTGAGTTCCCCTTCTCCCCTCTAAGTGTCTGTGATATGTTTTAGTACTTCCTAAAGTGATGGGATGGAGGAACAGATAGGGGAGGTTGAGCAAGGTTGTGTTCTACCTTTCCCAGATAAAACAAAGAAGTGATGTGGGCACACATATTTGTAGATGTGGAGGTGCCAACCTGATGCACATCTTTAAACTACACAAGTCACATCCCTAGGGAGGGAATGAGTAAAATAGATAATAAAAAGGCTTCCACAAAGGAAAGATGTTGTAGAAACCTGTATTTCAATATCCCTATTCTTTTAATCTGTTCTTAGTGTGTCAAATTTCTCAAGGGCAATTTGTTTGGATATATCAACATATCTACATTTCTGTCTATGTCTTTACCATCTGTCTAAAATGTGCCCACGTTTTTAGCCACATTAGATGGAAATACTCAGAGAAGCAAGATAAATAAACACATGTCATTTCTACCCTATTAATAATACCTGCTTGAAGATGGTGTATTCATTAATCGAAGCTGGCAATATTCTGAACAACAGTGAAGGGTTCAGCTGATGTAAGGATGCTCTTAGAAAAACCAGGGAAGGTTCATAATATTTCAAGCAAGTAAAGTAATGAAAGTTGAGAAATAGACCCTTAAAAATGATACTTAAAGATAACTCAAAATCTCCAAAATTCGCCAAATAATATGCAGACCTCCCAAGAAGGCTTTTCTCTTCTCTCCATGTGTCTACCTGAGCTGTGCTGCTATTTTAGTGTGTGGATGTGGCAGCAGTTGACTTTAATGGAAACACATGAAAGAACCAAGCTCATGTACCGACCCTGTGAACACACTTTGTATCTATCATCTTCACTAGATGACAATATTTTGCAAAGGTATATATTGCTGGTCCCCAAGTCCCCTCATTTCTATCAACTGTAACTGAAGGGAGAAAAGATTTCAATGAAATGATATTTTGAATTGGTTTTTAGTTATTGATAAAAGGATTAAAACTGGCATTTTCAAACACTGAGACAGAAAGGCTCATTAATAAAACCTTTATCTGTTTATGAGTAACAAAAATAATTTTTAGATAAAATGATACAAGGTCAGAAAAAATGCATAACTGTGGTCAGAATATCTTTTCAGCTCAAGATTAAACCTGAAGAACTTTATCAAATAAAATTTATTAAAAGCAATCATTTTCACATTACTTCCAACCAGCAGAACCATCTCATTCAAAGGTATCCAGCAAGGAAAGCTAATACACAAAACTAATGGAAATATAGCTGATCTAAATGAAGGGCCAGACTGGTCTTCTCAAGTCCTGTCTGTCCATTCTTGCTTTTCTCACTCCAGAGGGTTCAGTGAGACTATTTAGGCTCTTGCAATACTGTGACAGGCTATGGTACATTGGACAAGGTAATTAGCTACTTTGCAACTCAGTTTCCTTGGCTATATAGTGAGAAAAGAAGATTACATTATCTCTATATAAAGCAGATGACCTCCAAATGTTCCCAATGGACCTACTTCTGAAGAAAACAGAATATAATGGATGTGAGGCTTTCCCAGTAAGCTGAAATACATGTAAAATACATTTAATATAATGTAATCTATAATATATCTTTGACTCTCACTTTTGTTCTTTCTCTCAAATGGTAATTTCCATGTGCCATGGAACTGATAATGTCTCACCAGAGTCAGAGTCTTGCCAAAGGCAATGAAAACTAGGAAATGACCCTTCCCGAGTCAAGTGATGAGATGCAGGACGCTCTGGCCAACTCTACAACATACTGAGACTGAAAACTATAGGCACTGTCTTGAGCACCCTGGGCACATGACCCATGTGAACTTACAGTAATGAACACTTTTGATTATCTGTTATCAGGTGTGGGAGGAAACATGATATACAACAACCAAAAACTATACATACTAAAAAAATAGCATTTAATTCATCTTTTTAAATTTTTCTCACAGGTGTTTTCATCATATTTATGACATAGAACAAACTTAGTTATTGAACCTATCTCACCATTATAGACATGCCCAATTCCTTCTAGTGAGATTTATAGCATCAGTGGAATGCAAATTGATAGTTGATATTGGGGTCTCAGTGCTCTATCTTGTGATGGGCATTTGAATTATCTCTGAGCAGGACTACATCTACTGCTATCTAAAGGATTAAGTCCAGAGGTCATTGGGGAATCAAAATAAAACTAGTCAGACAATGTTTGCCAATACCACTTATACTCTGAAGGAGAAGCTGTCTTCACTGTAGCACTTAAGTCCATAATTGGAGTGTACTTGCCCTGATAGATTTGGATCTTTGTGAATTATCAGTCAAAATAAACTCGAAGCCTGTATTTTATTTTGTGTAAGAGATCATATTGTAGTTTTAAGCCTGGTATTTTCAGATTTTCCAGACCTCATGATCCCCATCATCATGAAATAAGACAATAAACACCAATGAGATACATGTAATGCCAATCTCAAAGAAAATCATGGAATTGTCATGTTTTATATTTCTTGGCACCAATTCTCATGGTGTTATCCTAAGAATTATTAAAGTACTAATTCTGGATTGAATTAACATTCTCATATAGAATGTAATCGACTTTTCATTCTAGAATCTTAGTCTCATCCTCATGTGCAAACAGAAATCTAATTTCCCATTTTTTTCCTTTACATGATTATCCCACTATGATCTAGCCTTCCTGGGATCAAATATTATGCTAACCTTTCAGTGGATGCCAGTGTTCATATTTGGAATGGAATGAGCAGTCCTACACAGTTCAATGTGCTGGTGAAAGTGCCTGTGTAAGGTATCTTAGAGCCACTGCATCTATCTGATTTGTGCCCATGGGAAACACTGGGGATGATTGTGTGGCCTCTGGCTGCTGGGCCAGAGCTCTTTGAAAACACCGAATATTGGAAGGGAGTTATGAAGAGTCTTGACATTGTATGATGGTGTCAGGAAAAACTGAAATTTAAAATTAGCATGTGCTTATGCAGACAATCAACCAGGCTCACCTAGCACCTATTTTTGATTAGAGATTGGATGGTGGAATTGACAGACTCAAGATGAATTGTGTGTGTGAGTGTTGGCACAAATGAATGAAGCTCACATGAATTTTCTTCCCGCTATATATTTCAAAGCCTAATATATTCAAAGCTGACAAACAAACCCAAATATAGTGCCGAGTACAACTTTTTCAATGTGATTATATATTTGCTTGTAAGAGGAAACATTTCCTGTTTCCAAGAGTAGATACTTAATGAAACAACCCTTCTTAATTCCACATAGGAGAAAGGATTTAGAAGATTACTATTTAATTCTCCTTACTTTGTTTGGGAAGGGGCTTCTTAAACAGAATTCTTAACCAATAAGCTTATATAATAGTTATTTACAAATCGTTTATCTCACTGGCTTGGGAAACCAAACATTAAAATATTCCCTGAAGAGAAGCCCCCAGTACCTGGGATATTGTATTAATCACCTGGGAAGGATTTTCAAAACAGTGTCTCCTTCACCTTGTAGAAAAAGAAAATCTCTGCTAAGAACTGGACCCATTCCTAAACTCTAAGCTGTTCACTAGAAACACACACACACACACACACACACACACACACACGTACATATATATACATACATATATATTCTGAGTCTCAGGAGGGAAGAAAGAATCCAAGGCCAGTTGCAAGTTCTTCTCTCCATCTTGTAATATCTACTTCTTACTCCTCAGCTTCTGGAAATTTCAGTTTACAGTGGAGAAACTCGAAGAACTGGGGTCACCTGAAAAATCTGTCTCTCCAGATTCCCAACACCCCTAATGGCAGTGGTGAGAGAGCTGGTTGGATTTCTCTGGCACAGAAATATTTTTTGTTTGTTTTTTGTCTGTTTCTGCTCATACTAAAGGAAAAGCTGTAAGAAATTCCATGGGAAAGGAACCTGTTTGTCAGCTTATCAATGATTCCCTTGCTCTGTGCATGCATTTGTTTTCTCTGAAGGTTATTACTGGAAAAATTAGGTTGTGAGTGCCTTTCCCGCAGTGTGCTTGTTGAAAGGTGGTTATGTTTTCCTGCATGTTTACATGCTTATGTCTTGAGACTTCCATTTCCAAGGATGCCTATATAGGTACAACCTCAGCCGGCAGAGGTCCTGCCTCCCTCTTGAATGGCAAGCATATCTGCTTCCTGACCAGGATGATAACTATATTATCTCACTTCAGACAAAGATTGGGGAGGGTCAACTCTTTGTAAAATTGGGGGTTATTTAAACTTTTGATTTATTTCCCCACTGTGAAGTGACCCACTATACATGGCACATCCACCTGGGTCACTACAGATCACCCGTAGAGACTTTGGGGCCAAGAGAAACAGATGGGATTATGGATGATATATATCCTGCTGGGCTATGGGTCATGAAGTTACTTTTTATCTCAGCCAAGAGTCCTGGTTGCCAGCGCTTGCCAGATAGTGACAAGTACTCATATTATGGAACAACTTTTACAGTTCATGAAAGTGCTCATTGAGGTTATGGACTCTCGAGACACTGTGTCACTAAGTCTTAGTTCTGCCACTTATAGGTCATAGGACATTCCACATACTAGCTTGGTTCTTGCTACTGATTATGATACTCGCTTGCCATTAGAAGTTGTCAGTAACAGTAGCAATTGAAATAATACCAATGAGATAGATATACTCAATTGTATTGGTAGCACCAATAACTAATCATAGCTCATTATTCTCTACCTTTATCTGTCCAACTACATGTGAAATAAAAACATCAACTGCTATAACAATTTTTCTTTTTACCATTATCATGAAAATCAAAATAAGATCATGCATAGCAGAGCACACTGAGTGTTCTAAGCAGAATTTCAATGGGCAGTCAGCTTTCCCTTTGTTTGCCTGTATTTCATGCAAGGCCCTCATGAATTTTCCCCCTTACTTGTACTGTGTTGTTTGACTAGAATTGCCTTCCCTCCCTTCTATAGATCTTCATACTTCATGATTCAGTTACAAGTTGCTTTAGGGAATAGACATTTCCCTTGATGAGCTAAAATATGGTTTCCTTTTGCTTCTCAGGAAAATGGGCTCATCCCATCGTTCTGTTCTTCTGTTTTAATTTTACTACTGATGAACACAGGACCTTGCACATGCTAGGCAACTGTTCTACTGCATCACTACATCCCTACTACAATCTGACTTTTTCCACTATAAAATATTTTAGCGGATCTGAAGAAAAGGAATTCTATGCAAAGGACAATGCACACGCAAGGAAGATTCATGAGGGCCTTGCATGGAGGCTTACTAAGTTGTTTAAGCAGGCCTTGAACTAACTGTAGTACAAACAGGCCTGGAAATTTTGACCCTCTTGTTTCAGCCTCATCAGTCTCTGGAATTATATGTGTATGGCACTAGACTGAATAATATACCCATTTTCTGCCTCTGTTTAGTGTTAATGTTTCTAGAAGGCTGTTGACATAGCCTTTATGATAGGAGGAAGTGTGCTGTTGTGCATTCCTGTCTTGTCTGATACTAACCACCTGGAAGACAATACATACCTACCTTCTTGCAGCCTTTGAAGTTGAGTTCAATCCCAGAGGGAAGGCTACTACAGTTTGGCTACTCTAACTCCAATAAGTACTTCCTCCATTGAGAAAGGCTAGCAAGAATGCCAGGTCCAGAGGTAGAGGAAACCACAGCATCCCACCCCACTTCCATTTGCTAATTGAGCATGTCAGTTGCATCATCACTCATTTCTCCAAAAACTTGGGAGCCAAAGGGAAGAAACGAATGAGTAACTATGTCTTAAAAATTATTCCATTTCCCTCCATCCCTCCTTAGCTATCCTCTTAGCAAACTCATTTTCCTGGTCACCTTTATATTTTTCACACAGCTGAGCCAAGGTAGAGTAAGCAGGTGTGGTAGGCTTACTATCTACTACATAATACTGTGTATTAAGAGTGTAGTAGATACTAGAACAATGAATTAACACGAGTAACTTCCTGGATTGTCTTAGCATGTTATACTTTAATCACCTCAGCAGTAGCATTAGGGTTCTCAGCTTATTATAGTTATACTAATTGATTGTTCGGTACTATATCCAGAGCATGTTGCACTAAGGTTATTTTTTACCATGCTTCTCTAAAATAAATAGTAAGTTATTAATATCAGATTAATGAATGTCCATTGTAGGCTTCCAAAGGTGCTGGATCTCTAAGAACTGAGACAAATATCTCACCAATTGTTTTATCTCATGATACCAAAGGATTTCTCAGTCATTGTTCCAAAAGCCAAACTGGCAACAATCCATTAGAGCATTGTTGCCTACACAGCAGGCAAATTTCAAATGTTCTTCACATTTTATCTTGGTAAATATTTGGCTCTTGGGGTATCTTCTTTCTAAGATTGGTGCTATGCTCTTACACATGGCACTGAATATATGCTGTGGTGTGAGCTATGGTACATGTGTTGTGTGTGTGAGCTGTGGTGCATGTGTTTTGGGCATAAGATGCGTATGTGCATGTGCTGTGGGTAGGAGCTGTGTGTAAGAGCTGTATGTATGTGCTGTGATACATGAGCTGTGGGCATGTGCTCTGGGTATGAGCTGTGATGTGTAAGCTGTGGTGTGTGAGCTGTGATGTGTGAGCTGTGTATGTGCTGTGGTACATGCGTTTGGGACATGAGCTGTGTATGTGCTGTGGTACATGATCTGTGGGTATGTGCTGTGGGTAGGAGCTGTGGGTATAAGCTGTGTGTATATGCTGTGGTGCATGAACTATGCTGCATGGGCAATAGTGCTCAGAGATCCCCCCAAAGTTATGGGCACTAAACTTGGATGAGTCAGACTGAACCCTTAGGTACAAAGGCATTCCACAGAGCACTCTGATAATGAACATCTTAATTCTGAGTGGTGTTTTGTTGATAGAAGTGCATTTTATCTCATAGCAATAAAGTGAGGTGGGTAGATAACATTTTGGTACCCTACCTATGTGAAGGTTTCAGAAGAGAGTCCAAGATGAGAATTTCTTTTTTTCTCAAATCCAGTACCACATGCTACCATGCCTGTTTTTGGATGATATCTTAAGAGCAATCTTTCCTTTGTGTCCCTTTCAAATTTCCATATAAGGAGAAGTCTCCATCAACTAGTCTAGAGACTAGTTTCCAAAATACAAATTTGTATCACTAGGTCATATTATAGTTCAAAACTTGACTGTCCCCCCAAGGTCTATGTGTTAAACACATGCTCTCCATCTTTTTACCATTACAAGATGGTAGAAACTTTAAGAGGTAGGTTTTATCACGGTGACATCAAAGCATCACAAGATTTCGCCTAGTGACCTATTCTCACCAACATCAGGACCTTTCAAGCTTGCTTCATGGGCTGGGAGTCTTGTGTTCAGAACATGAGATTGTGATGCACATTTCAAATTCAAACCATCAAAAGAGGACAAATGGGAGGTCTTATAGCATTGGGAGTGTGCCCTTCACAGGAATTATTGGAAGCAGGACACGTCTCTCCTTATATCCTTTCAATCATGAGGTCACTAAGCTTTCTGTGTCCATTCTTCTTGCCATCATGACTGCCTTCTCATAGGCCCAAAGGCAAAGTGACCAACTGACCATAGATTGAAATCTAGAAAACCAAAATAAATCTTTCCTTCTTTTAACTGATTACCCTCAGGCATTTTGTCAGAGTGATGGAAAGCAGAATAGCACAGTGTGTGGAAGAGAGATGACATGAAACTACTTTGGTGTACAGATCCTGTGATTCAGTGTCCCTTATACTGCTTAGCTTAAAACAAACACAACCTCAGGATCCCAGAAGTGTTTCTTCTACTGAAGCAATAGTATTAATAATGCTTAGTTATGTGTCATTGCTGAAAAAAATGGAAAACATTATTTTTCCCTACCATAGTGTCGACATGATATTAAATTGGATTTTAATAGATAACATTTCTAATTCTAGCAGGTTATACATAGCCTTTTCTATGAATGTTTGTATTTTCACACTAACTCCTCTCCCTAGTCAAAATGCAGTGAATTAAATCTGGAAAGAGAAACTAAAGCTTCTATGGAAACATGACAGCTCTTGGTGCCCTCAAAACAAATGCTCTTTGGTACTAGAGAGAAGGATTGTCCATTAAAAAGTCAAAGAAATCTTTCCTACTATTGGACTGGACCTAGGTTCAGTTCTTAGCACCCACTTGGAGTGGCTCATAACTACCTGTATGTACATGTGGGATTCCAGTGCTTCTGTGCATACCTACCTGTACCTCGTGTACAAACATACACCCAAACCCCTAAAAGTACTCATAAAATAAACACTTAAAATTGAATCTTTTTTTCTGAAAAATATCCATCTCCTCAAACCCTCCTTGGGAGTCCAGAGAAACTGCAGCATTGCAACTCATGGCTCCTGTCTTTCTATTGCTTTGAAGAGACACCATAACCTTGCAATTCTTTTTGTTCTTTTTTTAAAATTTAAATAGAAACAAGCTTGCTTCACATGTTAATCCCAGCAACCTAACCCTCCCCTCCTACCCTGTCCCCCAATAGCTCCCCTAAATCCCCACCGCATACCCAATCCACTCACCAGGGAGGGTGAAGCCCTCCATGGGTGATCTTCAAAGTCTGTCATATCATCTAGGGCAGAGCCTAGGCTTCCCCATGTGTCCAGGCTGAGAGAGCATCCCTCAATGTGGGATGAGGTCCAAAAGTCCATTTGTATGCCAGGGATAAGTACTGATCTCCTAACCAAGGCCCTATAGATTGCTGGGGCCTCCTCACTGACACCCAAATTTAGGGGGTCTGGATCAGTTCCATGCTGGCCATCAGTCAGAGGTCCATGGGCTCCCCTTGTTCAGGTCATCTGTTTCTGTGGGTTTCACCATTCCGGTCTTGACCCCCTTGCTCATCACTCCTCCCTCTCTGCAACGGTGTTCCAGGAGTTCAGTTCAGTGTTTAGCTGTAGGTGTCTGCCTCTGATTCCATCAGCCAATGGATGAAGGCTCTAAGATGGCATATAAGGTAGGTGTCAATCTCATTATCCGGGAAGGGCATTTAAGTTAGCCTCTCCCCTGTTGCTTATTTTGCTAGTTGGTGTCATCCTTGTAGATCTCTGGAAATCTTACTAGTGCCAGAAATCTCCTCAAACCTATAATGACTCCCTCAATTATGGTTTCTTTCATTCTGATCTCCTCTACCCTTCCCCTGACTCAACCTTCCTGCTCTCCCATGTCCTCCATTCTTTTCCTCTTCTCCCCCTCTCTTATACCCTACCCACTGCAACTATTATAAGGAAAACATTTAATTGATGGAGGGGGTGCTCCCTTACAGTTTCAGAGGCTCAGTCCATTATCGTTATGGCAGGGAACATGGCAGCATGTGGCAGATGTGGTGCTGGAGGGGTAGCTAAGAGTCCTACATCTTGCAGACAATAAAAAGTTGACCTAGATACTGGGCAGTATCATGAGCATAGGAAACCTCAAAGCCCACCCATACAGTGTCCCAATTCCTTCAACAAGGTCATACTCACTCCAACAAAACCCACATCCTAATAGTGCCACTCCCTATGAGATTATTACATTCAAACAATGGTATTCCCCTCCCTGGTCCTCATAAACTTGTAGCAAAATCATAATGAAAAATTCATTGAGTTCATCTTCAAAGGTCCACATAGTCTTTCACAGTCTCAACAATGTTTTGAAGTCCAAAGTTTAAAGTCTCTTCTTCTTATGAAATCTTTTTAACTATAATCACCTGTAAAAACCAAAATCAAAAAGCAGATGACATGTTTCTGGCATATAATGGCACAGGATATACATTACTATTCCATGAAAGTGAGAAAAGTGTGGAAATATTGGACCAAAGCAAGACCAAAAACTAGCTGGGCAAACTCTAAACTCTATATCTCCATGTCTGACGTCAAAACACTCCAGATCTCCAACTCCATTCAGCTTTGTTGACAGCAAGACACGTCTTTCTCTTGACCTGGTTCCACTCCTTGTTAGCAACTTTCCTCATCAGAGACCCCACAACTCTGGCAATAGAGACCCCACAACTCTGGCATCTCTAACATCTTGGGTTCTCCAAGACAATCCAGGCTTCACCTTTACAGTTCCATGCAATGGTTTTTCTACATGGCCTCCAATCAGGCACACCCCTGGCATGTGCCTGGCCTCAGTTGCTTTATTCCATAACTCCTTTCTTCTGTCCTTAACTTTATCAGAAATACATAGCACAAGCTGCCAAACTCTGCTGCTTGCTGGGGCTACAACGTGGCCACCTTGTTCAATCACATCTTCACCAGCTTTCTGTCCTTCACTGCCTAAGCTAGGCTGTCCTGAAACTTGCTCTGAATATCTGGCTGGCCTCAAACTCAGAAATATGGCAGCATCTGTCTTCCCATTGTTTGGATTAAAGGTGTGCCTCAAAGCACCTGGCTCTGAGATTTTCTTTAGCTACTTTCCACAAGTTAGAAACTTAGCTGGGTGGGAATCTTACCCTAAGGTCACCACTTACTGTATTCCATTTCTTAGTCCATTTATCTCCTTGAATACAGGATGTAGTTTCATTCTGCTCTTTGGTGTTTCTTTTCTCCTTAAATTTGAGATTTTGTAATTTACCCTGATCAGCTTGCTCATTTTCATTATCAATCTTCATTAGAGTTACCACTAATAATCACTCAACAGAGTCTATACTTGGCTGTTTTGAGATTTCTTCTGTCAATGGAATTAATTCAAAACGTTTCACTTTAGCCTTGGGCAGATTCCTCAGATAAGGGCAAAAGGCAGACACTTTCCTCACCAAAATGTCATAAGAATGTTCTGTAGGCAACATGCTAAAATCTTTCTTCTCTGAAACCTCTTGAGTGACCCTCAACAGTTCAAATAACTCTTAGCACCTCTGTTTTCCATGTTCCTACTAGCATGGCCCATTAAACAGTGCTTAAAGCATTTTACTGCTTTCATAACCTAAAGTACCTCCAAACAAAAACATGGTCAGGCCTAACACCCAATACCTGGTACAACCCTTTAGTTAGGGTGTGAAGAGATTCCATGATCACAGCAACTCCTACAAGGAAAACATTTAATTGAGGGGGTTCCCTTGCAGTTTCAGATGTTCAGTCCATTATCATCATAGCAGGGAGCATGGCATCGGGTAGGCAGACATGGTGCAGGAGGTATAACTGAGAGTCCTACATCTTACAGGCAACAGAAAGATGACTGGAGCACTGGGAGATATCCAGAGCACAGGAATCCGCAAAGCTCACCTCTGCAGTGACACACTTCCTCCAACAAGGCCATGCCCACTTCAACAAAGCCATACCTCCTAACAGTGCCACTGCCTATGAGATTACAGGGGTCCATTACATAAAACTACCACAATATCCCAAACATAATGCTAAATTATTAGTCTCAATTCTCATATCTGAAACAACTCTAACACTCAAATTCCAATAACAGCCAGCAGCTGACCTTGTTATCAAGTGATGTGGGTAGGTGGAAGAGGTCCATAGAGGGAAGAAAAATCTTTCTTTTTTTATAGTCTTTGGAGGAAAAGAATGACACCTGAAGACTAGCACACTTGTGACTCTGCCAGATTTCTTTACACCTGCATACATATAACATATCATTTTAAAAATTCACTCACAACATTTGAAATTGAATTCATTTTAAGTTGGAGAAAAAAAAAAACAAGAAAACTGCTAGTTACCAGTGGCCAAAAAGGAAGTGTCTTCCATAAACTGAACAATTTCTGGAGTTCTGTGCAAAGCTAATTTTGCTCTTCTTTTATTTATATTGCATACATTTCACAAGTTCTGTAAGCCTCCATCCCACACAAGACAGTGAATCGAAGTGTCGGGAAGACTGAGTTTCCCCAGCATTTCACAGTTACTAGAACACCTGTGCTAAATAGTTTTCTGTGTATCAGCTGTGAAAGCTCACACTGTTCAATAACCCTCCAAATTTCCCATTTAGTCCCCATGCTAGAAGTTTCTGGGGGCCTTACAATGGCTTATTGTTAAAAGCTTGGGAGATAATTGTTCAAGAATGTCATAATGGAATAAAAAAGAAAAAAAGTACCAGAAAATTTCACCTACATTGCTTATAGACACTAGCTTCCACCTCTACTGAGACCTGCCTTATTTGGAAATTAATTAAGCAGAAACTAGATGGGCACAGATACCATAACATTCTGAAGCTTAATTAGCAAGTGCTTTTTAACTTCACAACAGGTCTTAGCCTTGTTGGTTACTTTGTCTCTGAAAGGAAGAGAAAGCCAACCGGCTTTATTCTTTGCTTCTTTTCAGAGAGAAAACAAGCGTGGAAATTTAAAAATAGATCAAGGAAGGCTCACAGGGCAGCTTCCTAGCAACCCGGCTGTATTCCTGGTATGTGGTTATGAGTGGCCTGTAGTCTACCAGGTGTGTCTGCAAGCCACGCCCCCACACAGCAGACACGGATGAGGGGAGGGGCAGTACACAGATGTACAGATGCAAGGACCACAGAGGCTCAACATGTCCTTCATTGTAATCTCCTGGAAGCCAATGACTCTGCTTAGCAGGTTTCTTCATGACAGTACCTACTGAGCTGTCAGCATATCCAGGGACAGAGCAGAGAGGCTGGGGTGGGAAGGGCTCTTTGGTCATCAAAGAAAGCTGAGGAGAGAAATTACTTCCAAAGCATGTGCTGTCTAATAGTCAAAAATCATGCCCCCGTCTTTTCTTTATTAAATCACAAAGGAGAAAATGAAAAGATGGAATGTTTATTGGTAGTCTTTGTGCCTGGAGTCATGGAGCTTGTTTTTTGAGGCTCTGATGTGCAGAAAGGAAAAAAAAAATGCTGCATGTCATATAGCTGGAGAGTACAGACACCCTGGTGTGCACTGTGAAAATATCATAGAAAATATGACATCAAATTGTCTGCCTACAATGATACCGTTTCTTATTAAAATAAAAAGAAGAAAGGTATAGAGACTAACAATGTGTTTCCTTTTCTCACTCAGTCTTCAAACAACAGCAGCTACCTGGATGTTCAAGGTGTTAAAGCATGGCCTCGTGTCAAAGTGAATAATTAAGAATTAGATGCCAGCCCAAACACATCCTTGACTCTCTGCTACGTTTCCTTATTGTGGGGAGATCACTTATCCAAAGTGTCTTGAAAGACGCTGCCAAGAAAATTACCTTTACTGAATGTTTTTCTTTCCTATTTTTTTTATCCCTGCCAACTCCCTCCCTGCTTTTCTCGCTCCCTCTTTCTGTCCCTGCCATCTTTCTGCTTCTACTCCTCCCTTGTACCCTCTCTCCCTCCCTTCCTCTTTTCTTTTCTACTCAAATGGTCAGCAATTCCCTACTTCTTACAGGACATATTTTCTGTTTGACTATGTGTTAACTTCTAAAACTGCAGTAATCTAAAAATAATAGAAGGCATTGAGTGACCATTCAAGTCTCTATTGTGAGGTTTTTAAGGAAGAAGATCATCACTACTCCTGTTGAAATGTGTGTGTGTGCACACATAACTATAATTCTCTGTGTACTCAAAGGTAACCAGTATCCCAAGTTACCCGTCTATAATTGTCAAAGCTCTCATGATATCTTCCATGCATATATATCTATATGTATTATACATAACCCATACATATTTTATATAAACACATATACATGTGTCTTTTATATAGAATATGCTCCATTGTTTTAGGCTTACACACAATTTACAAGTATTGTGTTATAATAGCTCACATTTTTTGTTCCCATCACTTTAAAGTGAATTTTCACCATGTTAACGCATTGTTACTTATGCTAACACATTTGCTTTTATTTCCTATATTCTCCCCTTGAAGGAATAAAACACCATTTTTCTGTTCTCCAAACTAGGTACAAGTTTATGCATTTGATACAAGCAATGGCCATGCTGACATTCTTGTTCATATTTATCTCTATTTGTTTATGTATATAAATAATGTATATACATATATTATACACATATCTACATAAATAATTCTTTCCTTCTATATATGTTCTATAATAATGAGCTATATCTCTAGTCCCTCCTAAACATAGATGTTCTTTACAAACTCAAAAATTTTAAAGGAGGAGACAAAGAAGAAAGATTAAGTACTATTTTTAAAATTCATTTCTTTAATTGTGTTTGACGTATTTTCTTTTAAAATGCAATAGTAATTACTACTACCTGCATTGTCATATGTTTGAAAAGAGTATCCCATGTGGCAAAGAGGCTTATTATTGTTTTGAGTGTTGACTAGACACTCAGAAATGGAGCCTGGACTGGTAGCCCTGGCTCCTTAAAGTCACAGTTCCTTAGTGGCTATGGTAGAATGATTCCTGTTTAAAGACCACCTGACCTAAACAGTGAGTTCAATGCTGGCCTAGAAAAGTGTATGTGACCAAGTCTCAAAAATATAAAAGAAAATTAAACATCAGTGTTGGGATACAGCTAAGAGGAAAAGAACTTGTTTGTGCACCCTGGGCTCTAATAGTGACACAAAATCAAATAAATAACCACAGATAAATCTTAAGTCCAGGAACATAGAAATAGGTATGATTGTGTGTAAGTCAACCAACACCACATATCTATTCAATTCTAATTCTAGCTGTGACTTCCTTCCATGTTTAAGGCTAGAAGGGCCATGAGAACATCAGCATGTCTGTCATCATCTTTCTTATATTTTTAGACAAGGGAATGTAGTTGGATGTTTACCTGGTGCTACAGTGATTCACAGTCTCTTTCCAAGATTAATTTTATATTTTTTTCTTAAACAGGTGTTTTTAATCATTGTCATTGATAGAAAAGGAAGCCTCACAAATCATTGGCTGTGCATACTAAATCGTGGTATTTATGTTTCAGTCTCATCCACTAATTACACAGAGATACGTTCTGCTTAGGTGCAGTTCATAAATTTCTGTCTTCTTTAATGTCATTCAGCTATTCTTGTAAAGTATTCATAAAGTATCACAGTTATTATGATTATAAAAGGTTAAGCCAAAGCCTAGCTTAAAACAAATATTAGGGAATACTTCAAAAATGGGTGACAGCAAACTATCTTAAAACTTTCAAGTATTTAAACTCAACTCCTTTTCTTTTCCCATGGGACACATTTTCAGCTACAAAATTGGGCATCAACAGGAAACCTTTCCACGTGTCTTATTTTAAAGTGAGTTCCCAAAGAAAGGGCCTTTAAAAAATGGGTGTCTTTCATGTTTAGTATGAAAATATCACCTTTACTTTGCAGAGACTCTTTAAGTGTAGCTTTAAAAAAAAGCATGTACCTTATAAATAATATAGTCCAACATGCCTTTGAATACCAGAAGTATCTGAGAAATTCTGCCAGTAGGAAAATGAGATCATCAATATGAGGGACAAAAAGTCTTAATAATCAATCTTCATTTTATTATATAGTGTGCAAAGGCCCTCTGGTTTGTTTATTTGGTTGACTTGACTTTGTTTTGTTGGTTTCTGTTTTGTTTTGTTTTGTTTTGTTTTGTTTTGTTTTTTGAGACAGGGCTTCTCTGTGTAGCCCTAACTGTTCTGGAACTTGCTCTGTAGTCCATAGTGGCCTTGAATTCGGAGATCTGTCTGCCGCTGCCTCCAGCATGTTGGGATTAAAGGTGTGGGACACCACTTCCTAGTTACCCCTACATAGTTATAGCCTTACTTTATTAGTTACACTACTGTTAAAAAGTATGATATGTCTTTGAAAGCAGTGCTGAGAGGAAAGTTCATAGCACTAAGTGCCCACATGAAGAAACTGGGGAACAGTCATACTAGAGAATTAATAGCACAGCTGAATGTTCTAGAACAAAAAGAAGCAAACTCACCCAGGAGGAGCAGACGCCAGGAAATAATCAAATTGAGGGCTGAAATCAATCAAGTAGAAACCAGGAAAACATTGAGAAGAATCAATGAAACAAAGAGTCGGTTCTTTGAGAAAATCAACAAAATAGACAAACCTCTGTACAAACTAACCAAAAGACAGAGAGAGAGAGAGAGCATGCTAATTAACAAAATCAAAAATGAAAAAGGGGACATAATAACAGACTCTGAGGAAATCCAGAGAATCATCAGGGCATACTTTGAAAATCTGTACTCCACAAAATTTGAAAATTTAAAGGAAATGGACAATTTCCTGGATAGATATCACTTGCCAAAACTAAATCAAGAACAGATAAACAATCTAAACAGACCTATAACCCTATAGAAATAGAAGCAGTCATCAAAAGTCCCCAAACAAAAAAATCCCAGGCCCAGATGGCTACAGTGCAGAATTCTACCAGAAATTCAAAGAAGAGCTAATTCCAATACCCCTCAAAGTATTCCACACAATAGAAGCAAGAGGCTCACTGCCAAATTCTTTTTACGAGGCTACAATTACCTTGATACCCAAGCCACACAAAGACACAACTAAGAAAGGGAACTATAGACCAATTTCCCTCATGAACATCGATGCAAACATACTCAATAAAGTACTAGAAAACCTGATTCAAGAACACATCAGAAAAATCATCCACCATGATCAAGTAGGCTTCATCCCAGGAATGCAGGGATGGTTCAACATTAGAAAATCTATCGATGTAATCCACCATATAAACAAACTATGAAAGAAAAACCACATGATCATTTCACTAGATGCTGAAAAAGCCTTTGACAAAATCCAACACCCCTTCAAGATAAAGGACCTAGAGAGATCAGGAATAACAGGAACATACCTGAATATAATAAAAGCAATATACAGTAAACCAACAGCTAACATCAAACTAAATGGAGAGAAACTCAACACAATTCCTCTAAAATCAGGAACAAGACAAGGGTGTCTGCTCTCTCCATATCTCTTCAATATTGTGCTTGAATTCCTTGCTATAGCAATAAGACAACAAAAGAAGATCAAGGGGATACAAATAAGAAAAGAAGAAGTCAAGTTTTCACTATTTGCAGATGATATGATAGTTTGTATAAGTGACCCAAAAAATTCCGCAAGGGAACTCCTAGAGCTGATAAACACCTTCAGCAAAGTGGCAGGATACAAGGTAAACAAAAAAATCAGTGGCCCTATTATATACAGATGATGAAGTGACTGAGAAAGAAATCAGAGAAACATTACCCTTTACAATAGCCATAAACAGCATCAAATATCTGGGGATAATGTTAATCAAGGAAGTGAAAGTCCTGTATATCAAGAACTTTGAGTCTTTAAAGAAAGAAATCAAAGAGGATACCAGAAAATGGAAAGATCTCCCATGCTCTTGGATTGGTAGGATCAACATAATAAAAATGGCAATCTTGACAAAAGCAGTCTACAAATTCAATGCAATCCCTATCAAAATTCCGGCACAATTCTTCACAGACCTGGAAAGAACATTAATCAACTTTATATGGAAAAACAAAAGGCCCAGGATAGCCAAAACAACCCTATACAATAAAGGAATTTCAGGAGGCATCACCATACCTGACTTCAAGCTCTATTATAGAGCTATAGTCCTGAAAACAGCTTGTTATTGGCACAAAAATAGGCAGGTAGACCAATGGAACCAAATTGAAAACCCTGATTTTAACCCACACAGAACACTTGATTTTTGACAAAGAAGCTAAAACTATACAATGGAAAAAAGAAAGCATCTTCAACAAATGGTGCTGGCATAACTGGGTACTGGTATGCAGAAGACTGCAGATAGATCCATGTTTATTGCCTTAAACAACACTTAAGTCCAAATGGATTAAAGATCTCAACATAAATCCAGCCACACTGAAACTTTTAGAAGAGAAAGTGGGAGATACTCTTCAATGAGTTGGTACAGGAGACCACTTCCTGAACATAACACCAGTGGCACAGACACTGAGATCAACAATTAACAAATGGGACCTCCTGAAACAAAAAAGCTTCTGTAAGGCAAAGGACACAGTCAACAAGACAAAAAGGCAGTCCACAGAATGGGAAAAGATATTCACTAACCCCACATCTGACAGAGGGCTAATATCCAAAATTTACAAAGAACTCAAGAAGCAAGTCTCCAAAACACCAAAGGATCCAATTAAAAGGTGGGGTACAGAACAAAACAGAAAATTATCAATAGAGAAGGCTAAAATGGCCAAGCGACACTTAAGAAAGTGCTCATCATCCTTAGCCATCAGGGAAATGCAAATGAAAACAACTCTGAGATACCATCTTACTCCTGTCAGAATGGCTAAAATCAAAAATACCGAAGACAATTTATGCTGGAGAGGATGTGGAGAAAGGGGAACACTCCTCCACTGCTGGTGGGAGTTCCAACTCGTACAGCCACTTTGGAAATCAGTATGGAGATTCCTCAGGAAAATGGGAATCAATCTACCACAAGACCCAGCAATTCCACTCTCAGGCATATATCCAAAAGAGGCTAATTCATACAACAAGGGCATCTGCTCCACTATGTTCATAGCAGCATTATTTGTAATAACCAGAACCTGGAAGCAACCTACATGCCCCTCAGCTGAAGAGTGGATAGAAAAAATGTGGTACATTTACACAATGGAGTATTAACTCAGCAGAAAAAAACAATGGAATCTTGAAATTCGCAGGTAAATGGATAGCACTGGAAGAAACCATACCTGAGTGAGGTAACCCAGTCACAAAAAGACAGACATGGTATGTATTCACTCATATATGGATTTTAGACATGGATCAGGATAGTGCTAGTCTGCACTTCCACTGACAGAGAGTCTGAGAAACAGGAAAGAACCTAAAAGATATGCATGGTACCCAAGAGAAGAGAAATGAGGCAAGATCCTCTGAACAGATGGGGAACATGGCGAGAGGTGGGGGGGGGGAGTGGGAGCTGGGAAATAGAGAGGGGGAGAAGAGGAAGAGAGAGTAGGTCATGGGGGAACAGGAAGGTTGAGTGGGGGGGGTAGGATAGGGGGAAGAGGGAATCATAGGTTAGAAGACAGATCAGGCATCATTGTGACCTCTAGTGATCTAAAGGATGACACCAATTGGCAAGCTAAGCAATAGGGGAGAAACCACCTCGAATGCCCATTCCTGATAATGAGCTTAATGTCTATAACCATCCTGGAGCCTTCATCCAGTGACTGATGGAAGCAGAGGAAAACACCCACAGTTAAACACTGAGCTGAACCCAAGGAACCCAGAGACAGAGAGAGAGGAACGATGAGCAAATTGGCAAAGAATGGGATCAGCAGAGACAGCTGATCTGAACACAGGAGAGCTCTTGGACCTCAGACCGACAGCTGGGAGTCCAGCATGGGACTGATCCAGACCCCCTGAATGTGAGAGTCAGTGAGGAGGCCTGGAAAACCTATGGGGCCCTGAGCAGTGGATCAGTGTTTATCCCTTGAATACAAACAGACATCCTGTGTCCATAACACAAAGAGGGATGCTCTCTCAGCCTGGACTCTCAGGGGAGTGCCTGGACCCTACCTTGAGGGAAATGAGAGACTCTAGATATCCCCTATGTGGAAGGAATTGGCAATAGGCTAGGAGGATGGGGGGGATGGTCAGGGGATGCGGGAGGAGGGGAGGGAGAGGAAACTGGGATTGACATGTAAAACAAGCTATTTAAAATTAAAATAATAAAAATAAAAAAGTATGATATGTGTTTTTGCAGCTTGTTCTAGGCTGAGTTCTCAATTGCAATGCACATCTGTACCTTTTCCATTACCTGAGAAAACCTTAGGTAGGCATCTTTTCTTATATTCAATTAACAAAGCTGTGTCATCATTAATTCCACTTGTTGATGGAATTATTCTTATTTCTTTAAAACACATTTTAGATGAGGGAAACTGTGCCAATTCTGAAAAATGTAACTTCTTGGGAGTTTCTTTTAGTTGCTAAAAGTAAAACAAACAGACAAAAAAATGAACCAAGCAAATCAAAAACCCTGTATGACTATTATTGCACCATATTCTACCTAACACTTGAAGTTGAGAACAGTTATTATACCTGTACATTTGTTAAAGTACAGATGTAAGTTCCATACGTCATAATTCATTGGGACAAGTTTTTTCCCCCAGGTTTTCATCAGTATTCTCAAAATATTATATTTTTGTATTTGTTGATGAGTGAAAGCATTTGAGATACATTTTTAAAACTAGCTTCACAGTAGCAGGAAAAACAAATATGCATTTTTTTATTTCGTGCTTGTAATAAAAACCATAAAATTACCTTCTAAATTTAATCATTAAGGATAATAAAATTTGATAAAATACTGAAACTAACACTACATGTTTTATTTTGTCCAAGAAATCACTGTAGAGCTTTGCCTCCAGGTTCGAAGAGGTTAGATTTTAAGTATCTGCCTAATTTTTTTTGGTTTTTTTATGAGACAGGGTTTCTCTGTATTGTTTTGGAGGCTATCGGTCCAGCCCAGCCTCGAACTCACAGAGATCTGCCTGCCTCTGCTTCCCGAGTGCTGGGATTAAAGGCGTGCGTCACCACCGCCCGGCTAAGTATCTGCCCAATTGCAGTGGCTTCATTTTACTAGAATTAGCTAACATCTAAAGCCACAACACACACCTAGGACAATGATCATCCTTGACAATAGTAAATATGCACTCTGACATCAGATGTTCTTGATTTAGACACATGGGAACAACTTTTCAATGTGGCAAATTGGATTAAATAATGTTTGTTTTCTTACCTGGTTTGGTGGCCTTTAAGAATGCTCTTGATGTTAGTTCAATTTTCAATTATTCTTTGTACTTTCTTCAAATATGGATATGTTATTATGACCAATCTAAAGTTTTATGTGGAAGTCTATGCTTACTTTTCCATTTTAGTTTGTTCTGTTAAATACTTGGCCAATTCATTGAATAGACACTTGCAAGTTGCAATCTACTTCAATACACTCAAAGCAGTTATCAGAGTAAGGACCTTGGTTGCCATGCCTTTGTGTGGATTTCCCATTCTTCCCTAAGGATGATTTAGGATGATTCAAATATATTATTGGAGTCAATGAATAATAAACATGAATGTAACTTTCAATTTCTAGCTCCTATTTGTTGGGAGTATTATCTTTATATTTTGATTAGATTGCTCTCCATAGTTAGTTTCAATCACCCTAACTCAGCACTTAATCAATGCTTCACTTATCCTACTTAGAACTACTCACTGAGACAACTAAAACCAAAACTATGACCAAATAGAAGATCCATTTTTATTGAACTAACTTTTTATTGAATGAAAAGCAAACTAAGTGAAGCATCAACTATACATATGTTGCTCAGGCCAATGCCTTGCTAGCATTTCTCCTGTTTTGTCTAGTGTTTTCTTAGTTTTACACTTACTGTGAAAAAATTGTATGGGTGCATATGTGTGTTGTATGAGCCAGAAGTATAAACAGCAATAGCAAGAAGTGGCATATAAAAGCTTCTGTACAGCAAATGAGACACTGATTAAAACTAAGTGACAACCCAGAATGTGTAACAAAATATTTTCAAGTCAGACATTTAATAAAGTCTAATACCCAGAATTTATATGAAATTTAAACAACTTAACAGCAAAATCTCACACACAATCCAATATAAAATACAGGCTGATGATTATTTAGTAATTTCTCAAGACTAGACAAATAGAAAAAGATGTTTGAAAAATTCTCGCAATTAACTAACCATCAGGGAAACACAAAACCATGATGATACAGAACTGTATCTCAATTGGAATAATGATCGTCAAAAGACAAGACAAAGCCACAATACTTATTGTGAAGGACACAAAGGAGGGCTATGGTATTCTGTTTTGGGAATGTATTTATGGGAAACAGGAGGGTTGCTCCTCAGTAGACTGACAATAAAAAGGCAATAGAACCTAGGATTCTACTACTAAGTAGATGCCCAATGGAAATGAAAGCATAGAAACAAAGCCTCAGCTGCATTCAGTGTGCCCAAATGAAGCATAAGTCAACAACTCAGGCATTAGAATCAAATGTCCATCAAAAGATCAACAGATAGAATAAATGCTGCATGTGTATAAATCCAAATACTATGCAACCCCCTAAGATGATGAAGTCTTATCATTTGTCTCCAAGCAGAGGGACATGACAGATATTATATTAAGCCAGGAAGACAAAAAAGAGAAGCACTATACCATCCCCACTCACACATGGAATCTACAAAGGTTAGCAGTTGCTAGAGTAGCAGCTACCAGACACAATCTGGTCAGAGGCAGTCAGGCATTGAGTGAAATATTGCAAATAGATTTAAAAAATAACTTTTGCTGTTCTGAGCAACAGTCCACTGAATATGGTTAACAGTAATTCATTGTTTATCTCAGAACAACTACAAGGAAGATTTGATAGGACTTGTTAAGACATGAGGGAAGCTCAAAGTGATTGATTCATTACTTAATGTAAATTTGAATCAAACCATCACACCTTACCTCATAAGTAAGTACACTTAATATGTGTTAATCTCTCCCAAATTAACACACACACACACATACTTACTAACTATGATTTGTATCTCCTATGGTTTCAATGTGTCCCAAAGCTAAAACTAGACAGTCAATGTGCTTTCCTGGAGAATGAAATGAAAGGTTTATTTAAAGGGCTTGAGGAAGGGAATACATTTTTTGTTGGCTATCTAATTTCTGCTGGAAGAGAATCTAATGTTCTCTTCTTTGGGAGAAATCCTCCAGGAATCAGAGTCACTCTTCTCAGGTACTAGTGCCTTATTGCGGAACCATGTGGATTTGTCTCTCTTCCCCTCTGTGAGTGAGAGTCAGCATCATCTTCTATGAGGGTACCACTTTAGACAAGCTCACTATGAAAGGAGTAGCAGTTGGCAGACTATGTAGGAAGCAACGAGGCAATGAGAGATGCCACAGCAGAGACAGAAGCAGACACTGCCCTATAGCTCCATGAAGACAGAAAGAAAATAAGATCTCTGAGACATACCAGTGGCTGTTAATACTATTTTTAGGATCTCTGGAAGACATGCCTTAGAGATTCTAAAGTCTTTTAGTAGCTATGGCATAGCGTAAGCGGAATCTAATAAAGTGCAAATGAAAGTAAAGCATAAAATAGCCATAATTATTTTCTATTTGTTTATAGCATAGTAGATAGGGCCCTAGTCATGATGCGAGACCTATCTGGATTTGCTCCCTGAACCTCTCCAAATGGCAGATTTTTACTTCTATAAAATATGAATATGAACAGATGTTGGGTGGCAAATCTGTGAGTCGTATGATGCTTGGTGAATAGAAAGATTTGATCAATTTCAGCTCATATTATTACTTCAATGAAATAGCAAAACATTTATGGGAACTTGGGTGATTGCAAACTTCTAAATGAAGGATCCATGCTCTCAACATTTGCAATCTTAATTTACAAGTAAGATAGTATTTAATACTGAGTCATCCTCTTTACAAGTAAAGTATTTTTATCTTAGGACAAAAAGTACCAAAGCAAAAGACACCCACAGTTACCAATTGCTGTTTGTTAAAGGAACTGTTCTCACATAGCAGTGTGTTAATAAGCAGTTGACATAGTGATTGCATACATCATTGAACTTTTCCTGTCCTATGAATGATAGTACTTTAGGGACATTACAATGACATAGGATAGATAATAAATAATAATACAGGAACAATTACCCATATTGTTGAATCAGAGATGATTAGGATGTCTCTGACCCACAACTCCTATTGTCTTCCCAACCACCCAGCCTTCGATTCTTCACTTTGTTTTCTTTTATAAATACAGTAAATGATGTTTTCAAGATTTGTTTGGGGGTACCATTTTTAATGACATCAAAAAGAAAGAAAAGGTAAGCCCACATCCTATTTTGATTTTCTGCTAGAGTACTTACTACAGAAACTAGCAAGTTTCCTCAAAATGATTTGGCATTTAAAGAAAAGACAAACTGATGAGAGAGCATGTTTCACATACTCAGAACACTAATACCTAAAATTCACTAAAGAATAATTGTAGTATTTCATATCTGTGAGAAAAGGAGAAAAGTAAAGTTAAATGAATGGCAGCTACATTGCTAATTGGAAGAACTATGTTAAATATTTTTAAAGGTGTGTGTGTGAGTGTGTGTGTGTGTGTGTGTGTGTGTGAGAGAGAGAGAGAGAGAGAGAGAGAGAGAGCATTTATTGCTAATACATAAAAATACACAAACAGGACCAATTGCCAGAAACATTTGTATTGCACGCTTCACCCTACTCTCACACTGAACACAGCTATAAAATCCCAGGGACAGTATATTTGGAAATGCTTGAGGACTCTAAACAACTAATAGTAACCAATAGATTGAGAAATGAGAAGAAAATTGATTGCATTAAGAATGAAAAAAGAAGTTTTTCTTTTTGTTACCTCCAACATGATTCCAACTTAATGTAAAATTCAAAGGTAGACATGTATGTATACAGGCACTGAAACTTGTCAGTTTGGCTGCAAGAATGGGAACACCTGGCATTCAAAGACAGGAGTAGAGACACTCATTTTCCTCTTTCCTTATTATTCCTCCTTCTTATACATACTTACGTTGTGAGCTCATATGCTTCCAGTAGTGTTGGCAATGCTGCGGGAGAAGAATACCTTTCTCCCCATTATAAAGATATGATTCCAAGAGTAGATGAGAGCATCATTGCTCTTTTTAGTATTCTCCTCCTGTAACATGGCTCTGGATATAGTCATAGTCATAGAAGAATAGAGCCCCAACATTCTCAAAGATAAATGGAGAGGAGTTCTACAGAAAAAAAAAAAGACAAAAAACCTTGGAGATTATGGAGAAAGTTCACAGATGAACCTTGAATTTCTGGACTCATCTCCTAGCTCTGCATTCATAGGTTAGATGCTAAAATTAAATACCTTGTTAGTTTTAAATGCCAGTTTCAAGCATTAATGGTATTACTGAACAGCATATTGGTAATGCACATGTAAACAGCACTTCTTTGAGAGTGGCAATGGAGGCACACACACAGAACACACATGAACCTAATTTTGGGGGGAGGAAGAGGATGAGAAAGAGGAGGAGGAGGAGAAAGGAAGAGGAAAAGGAGGAGGAGGAGGAGGAGGAGGAGGAGAAGAAGAAGAAGAAGAAGAAGAAGAAGAAGAAGAAGAAGAAGAAGAAGAAGAAGAAGAAGAAGGAAGAAGAATTTTTGTATTCTCAAAAGACAGAGAAGTCTGAAGAATCTAGGCAGTGGTGCCTTTGATGCCCTATCCCTATAATGAGATTGATGCCTTGGTTGCCATTCATCCAGTAGCTGATCAAAGACGTAGGCACTCCACAGCTAAACACTGAGCCATACTCCTGGAATCCAGTTGTGGAGAGGGAGGAGGGGTGAGCAAAAGAGTCAAGACCATGCTGGAGAAACCTGCAGAAATAGTTGACTTGACCTAGTGAGAGCACAGAGACACTAGGCGTAAAGCTGGGGAACCAGCATTGGACCGAACCAAGTCCTATGAATGTGGGTGCCAGCTAGGAGGCCTGGGCAGTATATGGGACCTCTAACAGTGGAGCCAGTGTTTATCACTAGAGCACAAATGGACTTTGGGAGCCCAGTACCTATGGAGGGATACTATTGCAGCCCAGATACAAGAAAGAGGACCCAGTCCCCCTCCCAAAAGATGTAAAGGACTTTGATGGTCTCTGTGGAGGGTCTCACTATCCTTGGGGAGTGGATGGGGGTGGGTTTGAGGGGTCGGTAGGAGGCATGGGAGGGCAAGGGAATGGGGGATTGATATGTAAAATAAAATTGTCAAGGACCTGAGTTCAGCCCCAGCACTCCCATCAGAATGCTCACAGCCATCATAACTCCAGCCCCAGGTCATACCATGGTCTCTTCTGTCCTGTGCACACACTGTACTCACATGTATAATGTGCCCACCTCCTTAAATACACACACTTTAAAAGTTTTAAATCTTTAAAACAAAGAAATACAGGTTCAGACATTTCACAACTTAGCTTCTAAAAAAATAAGCACAAAGGAAAAAAGTCTTGTAGCAATATGCTGCATAAAGGTAACTGTGAATCAAATGTCTTCTTTTTACAAAACTATGAAACCTAAAAGTAAACTTAAACTGTCTTAAATTGCTGGAGGTGGGAGAGGCCATTATGTATCACACACATATACACATACTTGTATGTATATGTGTATGTGTATATATCCTCAGATATACTGAGTTATTCCAATATATATATATGATATATATGTATATACACACATATATATACATGCATATCCAAACAAGATGATAAATGATGATAATTTATTGCCAAAAATAACCTGCTGTAACATTAAGCAAACACCTTCATGAAGGAAAGCAGTTTGTATTTGGTCACGTGATTCTCCAATTTTTTCTCAGATATTTTTCAACTTTTGTATAAAAAAGTCCATGAAACTCTTAGCCCAAGTAAGTCAATCTATCTAGCTTCTGTCTATCTGTCTACCTATAGATCTATCTGTCTGCCTATGGATTTATCTACATGAGCATAACCATTTTTTCAGGGATTAGGCATGCAAAGTAAATGCTTATTTCCAAGTGGCATTCAGTTGTTGGCATCTTTTTAAATTGTTCTTTTAAATTAAAGATAAGTTAACAAATGACACATAAAAGAAGCTGAATACATTTTAGGAAATACAAGGAACTGCAAAGATTTGCCAGAATGATTTTTTTCCATCAGTCAGAAGCAGAGCAGTGTTATCGTCACAGTCAAAATATCTTGCTTCCTCCTCTATACCAAGAGTCCCCTAATCCCTGCATCTTGCAAAGATATGACAATCTAGAAAATTTATTTTTTTAGCAAAACCAAAAGGTGTCTTTTACAAAGATATTACTGATTTAAGGTCTATATATCTACTTGAGTATCTTCAGTTGTGAGTTGGACACAGATAAAAACACATTGGGAAAGAGAGACCTGGATTTATCTTCATAATATGTGGAAGTTTTCAGATACCTTCTGAAAATTTAACGTGCACATATTGGTATGCTGTTAAAGAAGCATTTCTAAGACAGTGAAGTTGCCATTGAGAAGCTGAACTTGAACAATGAGTCTTCTTGATGAATTTCCATATCTCTTTGTGTGATTATTCTTTCTTACAGCACACTGTCTGAAAATGTGAACCTTTTCTTGATTCACTTATAGTCTGCTTTTAGTCCTTGTTTCAGTTGGAGAGGAAGAGCTGCTTTGAACAGGAGATCAATAGATAGCAGGGTGCACCAATGCATTCATATGATTTGATAATCCTGTTTCCTGGAATTGAGGCTGCCCTATGTGTTCCACTGAAATCATTTTCCTCCACAAGGTTTTCATTGTGCAAGAAAATGTCCATTTTCCACAGATCCTTCAGAGGTGAGACTTCAGTCTCACACACATCAGGCACAGGAATAGTCAACAGTTACTTCATTCACAGCTCAACAGGGCAATGAGGAACCAACAATCCCAGTAGACACTGGGATTACATTTCATCGATGGACAGTGGCTATTTCCTGTGATTCTTGCCAGGAGATGGCTGCGGTATTTTGCAGAGGCTTACAATGATCAAAGCTTGAGTGATCTAAGGTAGTTTATTATATTTTTGCTACTTCCTTCTTTTGTCCACAAATAGCTTGACTGAATTCATTGTCTTCTCAGTGATGTGTCAGGGAATGGATTCTTAAAGGCAGTCTGAGTCAAGCATAGAGTGTTCTGAGCAGGAAGCTAGTCTGTAGACTGCTGGTACAGATCTTCTCTATGACTCTCAATGGTGTTCATATCTGTTAAGACCCTATCCTCAGGTCAAGTGGGAAATTATAAACATATTAATGCCCTCAAGTTAAATGCTTGCCAAACCAACAGATGGCTGGTACCACTAAGCAACCTTGACCTGGTCACTTGCTCTGTCACAGGGTCTCATCTTTGGGAATCACATTATATTCTGTGCAAACAGCACTTTCAACTACCATTTCTGATTTTCTAAAAATATAATGTCCGTGTAGTGAATATAGATGCAGTATTTTCCCTCATGAAAGCCAAAATTCTAAGATACTAGGTAAAATTTTCAAAGACTTCAACTGCTTCTATATAAACACTGTATCGAAAATGGAACACTGCTGAGCCAGAATCAATGGCTATATTTGACGTCTAAAATCACAAAAGGTCTGTTTGGGGCTGAAAGAACACTTGCGTGTCGTACCACACACCAGTAAATGCCCATACCAATCACAAGAAATAGCCACTGTCCATAGATTAAATATCTGCTATTAACCAATGCACTTGCATGGATCCATTAGGTGTGAAAGTCCTATAGACATATTTCAGAGAGAGTTTATCACAGGGAGGGTGCTCTTACCAGTGTTAGAATTCCATTAGCACAAATACTCATGTGAAGTAGAACTCTAAACATCTAAATAGTTGCATGGATGCAAGAAGGTAGAGCCTTGCTATAACGTTCCAATAAGCCATAATCAGGGACCTGGGTGACTGTGTCTGTAGTAAGGAGGCATTACTTCTAAGACGAGTTCTACATCACGAGGCATACAGCAGGAGGTTCGACAGGCTAGGAAATCATTTCCTAAAGAGTAGCTGACCTGGAAAGATGCCAGGGTTCTAGGGAAGTTGGACTCCACACTAATGAACTAATATTTCTGGAGAACAAATTAACATAATGAGCAAGAACCCAAACTTTTACTCTAACATTAACCTAGGGTTGTGTGTTGACACAGGCACTAACTATATTCCATGCGTATTCCCCTACTATTCCTGCATCAGTTGAATGGAAAGAATATTACTGTGAAAAATATAGTACTAATCAAATGCATGGAAGTATCATAAGTGCTTAACATTATGCCTGGTGCTGATTCATTAACTATTAGTTATTATTAATAAATGCTTATCATCATTACTAACAATTTAGTAAGCTTGGGGAAAGAAATGACGTATGTATTTTATATATTTGTTTGTGAGCCTAGCCTTTACCGGCTGAGCCATCTCTCCAGCCTGACATATGTATTCTAAACCTATTTGCAAGAGAAACTCTAGGACACATTATGATGACAAAATGCTTCCAGCTCTAGTATTCTATAGTTCTATGATTTCAGTTTCTTGTTGGTAGGTACAGGTGTTACCTATAGACATGTAACATGATAGTCATTCATTCATGGACTTACCCTGGTAACATTTCCATTTTACCTAGGACTCAAATAAGGTAAGGCTCTTTTCATGGCTATTCAGCTTTGGCAGGGATTTAAAAAGTATAGAGATCAATGGTATATAAGACAAATTTGCCAAGGAGTCCAGCAATACATGACACCATTTTGGTACTGCCAAGTCTGCACCATGATACCGAGGCTGACTGTGAGACTCCTGGAACTCAGATTCCACAGCCAAGGGGAAAGGAGAGAAGTGATGGTGGGTTAATTTATTTAACATAAATAATGTATTCCTTAATTATCTGCCACATGATTAAGTAATTCTGATGTAAATAATTGAAATCAAGGGAAGGGGGAGGACATAAAATGTTGGGAGTGCTGTTTTTAAAAATGTACTTGCAGAGAAGGTCAATTGAGATTTCAAACAAATGCTTCATAGGATCTTTTATTCAGGGACGCTTACCAGAGAAGTGCTACCGAGTGCCAGGCAGGGTGTTGGGCTCTAGGGATACAATGATGAACAGTCCAAAATTCTAATTTAGAGTACTTCACCGGCTAATGAGTAATACAGCTGTACAATCCCTCAATTCAAATTTAATTACCATGTGTCCTATAAGAGAACAGAAGAAGAAGAAGTGACTAACTGCTAGGGAAGTTAAGACAGACTTTGTTGGGTTGTAGTCCAAGCAGTAGAAAAGTTAGCTCTCTTGGGGACTCAGTGAGAAAGAGAAATGCCATAGCACTTCTGAATTAGGCTACCCTGACAATGAAAGAATGGTACTGGATGCTCAAAAAATTATCTAAGCTTCCTTTTTGCTCTTGAGAAGGAATCAGAGGATACTGCTCATAGCATCTTTTGGCATCACTTTGTGATGATAGACCCAAAGACAGAGCTCACTCAGTCAAACCAAATCTCAAGTGTATGCGGTGAGGATATGACTTTAGAAGTGTGACACTTTGGGGTGACACTTCCTGAGTTGGACCTATGCCCACCCCTACTAAGCTTGTGAATCTGATTCAGGTAAGACAACGTTTGCCTTTCTAAGTTATTTTCTTCATCTATAAGAGAATACAGATAACCTAAATCATGTCTATTTTGCAAAACTACTTAGATAATTAAATGAAGTGGGGATTAATATAGAATTGGGGAGGATCAAGAGAACCCAAAGTGTAAAACTGTAACTCACAGCATTATGATGATTGTTATGGATTCTGAAAAACTGAGAAGACAATAAAATTTAGTCTCTCAGTATCACACAGTATGTGGAAACCACACCAAAACACAGCACTCCCTTTTGTCTTTGTGTTCTTCATAGAATTGAGGATGGTCTTCACTTCCATCAAGTTTTTTTTATTCATTTATTTCTTATTGTGATAAAATTGGTGTGCATGACCTAATTGATCAAGTTAACCATTTTTAATTGTGCAGTTCAATGGTGTTGAGTGTTCTCATAATGCACAACTATTTCCAGTTTCCAGCCACCAATGATTTCCATACTTAAAACTGAAAATAATCATTAAACTCCAACCACCATCTCTACTTCAATGATTGAGATGAATATATATGCCTCATGTAAGTGGACTTATGTAATATGAGCTTGTCCTTCAGTGATTAGTGTAAATTAATATTCACAGGGGTCATTCATGCTGTGGTATGTATAAAGATTTCCTTCCTTTTTAATGTATGTAGCATATTTCTTTGTTTTTTATCCACCCAAGGGCATGAATTGCTTCCATATTTTAACTGTTGTGAATAATGTTTCTAGGTCCACTAAACTCTTTTTAAGACACATTATGAAAGATCCTATTCATATAAAACACTACAATAATTGATCAATGTTTCTCTTCTGCTCTGGGCCCCATCGTCTCATTGAATCTCAGACTATGGCGAAATCCCTTGTTGTCTTTGGCACATGGAGCTCTGTCTGTGGGTGTATTAGCATCCGGAAGGCTGGCATTTGCTGCCTTTTTCTTCTGAGCTGAATCAATCAGGCTCAGCTACTTGTTTATAAAATTCAGCAGCCTTTCTTTTCCTCTCCATATCTGAATCTCACATTGGCTGAGTTAAATAGGATACTGGCAGGTGTTCTGCGGATGAAGACCACAGTATAAAGCATAGAATCCAATCTCTAGAAAATGTTGCTATCTGGATCATGCTTTCCAAATGATGCTTGATTAAAAATTCGAAAACTGTAAAAGGTACACACTAGCGATTTGAAAGTGTCTTATGCTCAAATTGGCATGAATATCAATTAGGGTTTGGTTATAAGTAATAGAAATTAATTCCAGCTTACTTGAATTAATTTAAATAAATAGAAAAATAGAATTCTGAACTGAAGAAAATCCTGAGTAACCAGGCCATGTAGAATATGGTATGTGTGCTATTCTGACTATCAAAATTGCAGGTATAAAGTACAATCTCTAAATAGTAATCGTCGAAATGAAGTTCCGCCAAAAATAATAAAAAATAACCTAATTGCATTCACAAAAGCTGGCCTTCTTGAGGTCATGGGCCTATACATCACCCACAAGAAATCAGAAAATCTTGACTGAATAACATACACAGATTATACACATCGTGGAAAGTGTACATTTTCAAAGGAAATTTAAAATGCCGTCACCAAAAGAAAGGGGAATGGGTGCTGGGCAGGCAAAAACAACAGATGTCCACTGCAGTGGGTCTATTTGGGATATCTCTGATGAGCCAAATACCCAGTAATCAGGCAAAGACACATACACCATCACACACACTACTTGTACTCATTCCTAGGGTGAAGTCACCTCAGAGTCGTCTGGTTTGTCCCCTTTGTTCTTTTCTTCCCTTTTGTTAAAAAAAAAGTGCCTATATCTTCCTTTGCCCAGATTTCTCCATATTCCCGTCACAATTATAGTTATTTTAAATAAATGGAGTTTGCTTAAAATGCAAACCTCTTCAACTCCTCTTATTGAATAAATATCAAATAGAAATGTTATGCACATTTACGATAAAAATTGTCCAAATCACTCTGTATTATTTTTAGTTGGGGGAAAATGAGAGTATTTTTGTTAAGTGAGGACCTACTTTTATTGTCAAGTTCTACCCTGAAGTCATATCATATATCTTTCCTCTAATGAAGTGTTTTTAGAAAGGAAAATATAGTGTTCTGCTTCTAATTTTTTGATGCCACATATTGCTATGGTAACCTTGGGTTTCTTGATATATAACTCTTCCTTTGTGAGTGAAGTAATTTCAGATTAATTTACTAATGGATCTTTACTCAATCTACAATAACAAATAAGTCTGACCACACCCCATTTTATTAAAAATCTGTAATTGGAATTTTGCAAATGAAAAGGTTATTTCTCAAAGACCTTGAACTGTAATATATAGTAGGAAAATAAAAACCAACCAGGAAACCTGAATAAAGTAACATATCAAAGTCATATTACAGTAGCAACTTCAACAGCAATTTCTTAGAAAAAAATAGCATTTATCTTAGAAGATCAAAAGATAAGGTTGGAATAGTAATCAGAATACAAAATCACAAAAATCTAACTTCCAAGTTCATGAAATACTGTGCTCAGGAATGCTTGTATTTATTTATTCTTTGTTGTGAAAAATCCTAGAATGCAGATTTAAATAGACAGATCCAAATGGTATTTTGACACATAACATCAGGGCTAAATGTGCCCTAGTTTACTTCAGTTCCTGCTTCATTTATAATAGATTCAATGTTGGATACAAACAACTATGGAGAATTTTAACTTGAGACAAAGTGAAATGTCCTAACAAATCTAGTTGTCTGTCAACTGGCTCCATGTTTATTCCCTCTGCAAAATCAACAGGGAGGTCAGTTGCAAAGAGAATTAAGCCAAGAAATGATTCAGCTTTTCTGTATACTTTGCCTTTTGTGGGCTGGGTGTCTAAGCAGGAGACAGGGCTACTTCATGGCAAGTTTTCTCTTAGGAGATACTTCCCATCTCCTCCACAAGATGATGATGGGGGGATTAAGTCAGACAAGGAAAAACCTTTGAAACAAAACACCCTGTTCTAAAATCTTGGTATTGTCATGAATAGGACCAGGTCCTTCCCTAGACAGTAGGGTGGGACTGAGACTCCTCACAGGAGCAGGTACCATATTAATCTTCCTTGTGGTCCCATGGAATACATACATGACTATGGTGCAGAAGAATTCCAAAGAAGCACAGTATAAGTATTATGTGTCCTGAATACCACTCATGTGAAGCCTGACTACTGAGGAGGTTCTCACAACACATCCAGACTCGCTATACTCATTTTCTAAACATTGTCTCTTTAATATATGTATCCTAGTGTGTTTCTCAGATTGAACAAGATTAGTAGCTTCCCATTCTCACTGGAGGGCAATTAGGTCCCTGTTTTCTGTAGTCACCTAGTCTTAGGTGACAATTTGACTTCCTCCTAAACTTAGCCTTGACTGGAAAATTTTCTGGCATTGACAGTAATAGTAATACCCAGTCCCCTCAAGGCCAAAGGCCTGCACATATCTATTGATTGATTACATCACATATCTTAAAAAGCAATGACTAATAATGTTGGCATAATCTAAGTCTCACTTATTTCCTCACTATCTTTTTCTGGTATGAAAATAATACCCATTTACAGTGGAAAACTTTGAACATATGAAAAATACAAAGGATGAAAATACAAATATTCTATTCCACAAATACAAATCTTAGAAGTATCGTGTGGCTTTTTTCCTTTGAGGTATGTCTGTGAGTGTAGGTGTATTGAATATGTGCTCTGTCTATTCCAACTTTCTTTTACCACCAATTTGCATGTATTTTCTAGCCTGGGTATTATTTTTTAAATACATGCCATTTTAGTATCTTCTTAATATCTTACTTATGATCGCACTCAGTTTTGTTTCATTTAGTCTAAATTTCTGTTTTTAAAATTATTCTATAAGTAACATTTGTTTAAAAATATATCAAGCAAAACAGAACTTTAAAGAAAAATAGTGACATTAATCTTGTCCTAGGATAACAGCTAACTAAACTCTATAATGGAATGTTTTGTATATTGGAAAAATGTTGTTCCTGTGTTCACATTGACAACTTCAACATTCTTTTTATTTATTTAATTATTTCTTTTTATTTTATTTTTTATATTTCTGAGATTGTGTTTAATCACAACTTTCTTCCCTTCTCTTTTTCTATACACCCCTCCCTTCTCTCCTTCAAATTCATGACCTCTTTTTTATACTAGTGTTATTATATATGTATATGTATATGTAAATGTACATACATGTGTATTCCTAATATAACGTTTTCAGTCTGTGTTAAGCTACCTGTATGTTTGTTTTCAGGCTTCTTACTAGTCCAGTTCTATCTTACCAGTGCTTAGAATCTTGGGTCACATTGCAGATCTGATACTACCTTTTTATAAGATTTTCTATCTATTGTAAAGTTGGAGAAACTGTTGTCAGTGAAGCTTTAGTCCAAAGGAAGCTTGTCTTTTATTGCCTATTGTAGGTCAGCTAACAATGGTTTTATATTTTTAAAAATTTGAAAACAAATATTATTTAATGACATATGAAAATCAAGGTTTGATGCACACTATAAAGTTTTAATGGAATACAGCCAGGCCTGTTTGCTCATGATTCATCTATGGTTTCTTTTGTCCAACAGGTTCAGAGCTGAAAAGCATGGCAGAGGCCACATTGCTTGCACAACATAACAAATTTTCTATCTTCCCCCTTCTAGAGAAAGGCTGCCAACCAAGTACAATGTAGCAGAAGATTAAGATGGTGAATACAAAGTTTCTGTCACATATATGACAAAAGGAATAAAACAACAAATAGTCAACCTCTATGGACATGTTACATTTTATCATAAAAATGTTTCAAAATCATCACTTGCTTTTAGTATTTGACCTGTGTGAATTTTTCCTACTCATTTATTACCTTTACCTCCACCTCGGAGAATAACTTCTCCAAGTGTCAAAACCATCTTGTTTGTTGATGTTTTATACACTGCAGACAGTAAAGAGTACAAGGCATTAAACTAATGAAGTTAAATGAACTTAAAATCTTTTCTACTGGCAGTTGAGTCATTCTATGATCTTCCTAAGAAGAACTATTGTTGAAAAGTTTGAGAAAATCAACATCTTTTCATTTATTGTAAGATGCAAACATCATATTGATTGGTACTTGGGTGATGCCGTTTAGGGAAGTTAAGAAGTTATCATCTATGTGCAGCCCTGGACAATCAGAGGTCAAATATCAAAGCATTCAGCACAATGACTCATTCCTTTACTAAAGTCACTAAATTCTAAGAAGCTATGATAATAACTGACATCACAGTGGGCCATCTTACTGTTTATTAAGAAACTATGAAACTCCCTCAATGATCTTCTCTTTCTTCTGATTTGTATAAAAACTCTAGTGATAAATTCTGGAGTATATGTTAGAAAACAAACAAACAAACAAACTCTTGCATTCTAGAAATAGACTTTATACGCTGCTATATTTAGATTCAACTGCCAATTTTCCACAGCCTGAGCCAACTGAGGTTGTCTTGATAGAAGGATTCCCAGATCAGATTGGCTTATAGCCATGTCTGTGAGGAACTGTCTTGATTAATGGATACAGTGGGAAGGTCTAGTGCAGTACCATCACTAGGGAGCTGGCCTGGTGTTATATAAGAAAGCTATCTGAAATTTAAAAATTTTTTTCAAATATATAATATTTTTATTAATTCTTGATTTCCTGTGACAAAAATGTTTGATGCCTTCATTAACTGGGCCTTATTATCAAGTTCTAGAGGAGAAGTAAGAGCAATGATAAGAGCTGTATTGTTCTGGGGTGTCCCCAGGATACCCTTGACCAACAACTCTAGGGGAAGTCTTCCACATTTGGCAGTGGAATTTTATTTGGAAACTACGGCTTCTGGGAGAGCCCAGTAGAGATTTTTTTAACATAAACCTAGGCCAGACACACCAGCGATGTTTTCTCTGCTGGTCTGCATGCCATGTTTCTAGATGCTTCTCCAAGTGTAGGGTAACCCAGAAATCTAGTGGTGTGGGATGACACCGAGCATCATTACATGTTGAAGTCTCCTTGCTGACACGGGAGATTCTCTGCCTATCACTGCAGCGTGGTGGACATCACAGTGAGCTTGAATTGGATGCTGATTCCATTTAGCATTTAGGAGGACCAGAGAAATTTGCTGCTTTTTTTTACCCCCCAGAGTCATGGAAGGTGGTCATTGCAGAAATAAGACTTGAGATCCTCAGTCGGTTTTGTTTTTTCCCTTTTTCTGTTTCTCCCCTCTTCTGCCTCTGTCTTATGCCTGCATAGCTAGAGGAGTGGGAAGCAGGTCGGCCTCTTTGAATGACTGTGCCACATTCGGGACACAGGTCCCCCTTTCAGGAAGAATGCTTCCACAGCTGTCTGTGAGCTGTCAGAGGAAGGAAGCGGGAAACAGTAAGGAGCAAAATGGAGAGAGAGCGAGCAGATCGGGGTCTGAATCACATCCAGGGAAGACAGTCTAGCTCCAGACTGTCAACACTCCGAGGCTGTGGGTCATCTCTTCTCCCACTCACGGCCATGACCTCACAGGCTAGCTCCAGACCTGGAAGAGAGCGCCCAATCCATATACGTTTGTTAAATGACCAAGTGAATGTCTGTTAGTGTGGAGAGGAAAAGACGAAACTTAAAGTGTTAAGCATTTTAGGATTTCTGTTACTCATGTATGGGTCCTGTGTCCTTTAAAAGCTGAACAAGGGGCTGGTGAGATGTCTCAGTAGGTAAATACGACTGCTGCGCACCCTAATGACCTGAGTTCATTTATTGGGGCCCACATGGTGTGAAAGAACCAACTCCTGACAGCCACACGTGGGTTGTAGCACGAGCACTCCCTACATGTATGCACAATATAATTTTTTTTAATTTCTAAAAGCTGAGGAATGGGAAAGTGTTTTGTTTTATTTAATCTTTTTAAGGAGGTCCCGCTCTATTATTTAGCTCAGGCTGGCATTGAACTCTCCATCTTCATACCTCTGCCTCCCAAGGTCTGGATTACAGGTGTGCTGCGCCAGACCTAATAGGAAGGCTGCTGTAGGAAGAGATTAGTTGCCCCCTTTTTTATCGTTTTTTATTTTAATCTTAAAAAGCTTGTTTTACATGTCAATCCCAGTTCCCTCTCCCTCCCCTCCTCCGGCACTCCCCTTCCCCCCCACCCTCCCACCCTATTGCCAAATCCTTCCATATAGGGGATATCTAGAGTCTGTCATTTCACTCTGGGTAGGGTCCAGGCACTCCCCTAAGAGTCCAGGCTGAGAAGGCATCCCTCTTTGTGTTATAGGCACACGAAGACTGTTTGTATTCCAGGGATAGACACTGATCCACAGCTCAGGGCCCCATAGGTTGCCCAGGCCTTCTCGCTGACACTCACATTTGGGGGGTCCAGATCAGTCCCATGCTGGCCTCCCCACTGTCGGTCTGGGGTCCAAGAGCTCTCCCCTGTTCAGATCAGCTGTCTCTACTGGTTTTGCCAGCCCATTCTTTGCCAATTTGCTCATCATTCCTCTCTCTCTCACTGGGTTCCTTGGGTTCAGTTCAGTGCTTAATTGTGTGTGTTTGCCTCTGCTTCCATCAGTCATAGGATGAAGGCTCCCAGATGGTTACTGAGATGTACCTGTCCATGTTACATTTAGGGAGATCTATGGAAGCATTTGCAACTTTAAGCAGAAAAAAGTCATTGTGTACTCAGAGCTTAATGTTACAGGACGTTGGAAAACAAGAATGCTAAGAGAAATGTAAACAATGGAATCGGAATCCTGACTTGTGAAGTTTCAGAGAGAAGTAAAAACTGTTAGGGACATTTGTCCATTTGTTGAGATTTTGTGCTAAGAGTCTATGGCTGCTGGTCAGCTAGCAGATAAAGAATCTATAATAAGAGATAAATCAGTACTACTGAAGTTAAACATATTCTTCCCTGAGACAATGGATGCTGTCTATCTGGGGCGGAAGATTCTGTTTATTAAGAGATTAACATCATTAAAATGAAGTATTTCAGGTAAAATGTTCTCAGGGTCTGCATACTGAAGCTGTGGTCTAGTGGCAGCCAAGACTGCATCTCAAACTGGTCACCTAACTTAGCAATGTATCATGGTTACCAACCTGATACTGCTCTTGGAGGCATGGATGATATTCCTGGAGATCAACTGAGGTCTGGAAGCCTGTGGAACAGTCAGAACCCTTGAAGAGAAGCCAAGGGAGGTCACTGGTGAATGTACAGCCATGGTTGTATTAGGATATCAGGATATTTAAGATGCTAAGACAGAGGACATAGGCTAAGGACAGTGCCTGGAGGACCCAGCCTATGAGTCAAGTTGTGTGCACTGCAGTTGGTAGAGCTTCATATAATGGGCCTGCCTCTGAGACCTATAATTCTGAGGGAGTTCCAGATGTGAGACACTGAGCTATAGTATTTAGTTTACATTGGGCCTTTGCTAATCTGATTGCTCCTATGCATTGACTATTCTCTTTTGGTATAAAAAGTGTGTGCAAAGGACACAGTCAAAAAGACAAAAAGGCAGGCCACAGAATGGGAAAAGATATTCACTAACCCTACATCTGACAGAAGGCTAATCTCCAAAATTTACAAAAAACTCAAGAAACAAGTCTCCAAAACACCAAAGGATCCAATTAAAAGGTGGGGTACAGAGCTAAATAGAGAATTCTCAGTAGAGGAGGATAAAATGGCCAAGAGACACTTAAGAAAGTGCTCAACATCCTTAGCCATCAGGGAAATGCAAATCAAAACAACCCTGAGATACCATCTTACTCCTGTCAGAATGGCTAAAATCAAAAACACCGAAGACAATTTATGCTGGAGAGGATGTGGAGAGAGAGGAACACTCCTCCACTGCTGGTGGGAGTGCCAACTCATACAGCCTCTTTGGAAATCAGTATGGAGATTCCTCAGGAAAATGGGAATTAATATACCACTAGACCCAGCAATTCCACTCTTAGGCATATATCCAAATGAGGCAAGTTCATACAACAAGGGCATCTGCTCCACTATGTTCATAGCAGCATTATTTGTAATAGCCAGAACCTGGAAGCAACCTAGATGCCCCTCAACTGAAGAGTGGATAGAGAAAATGTGGTATATTTACACAATGGAGTATTACTCAGCAGAAAAAAACAGTGGAATCTTGAAATTCGCAGGTAAATGGATAGCAGTGGAAGAAACCATACCTGAGTGAGGTAACCCAGTCGCAAAAAGACAAACATGGTATGTACTCACTCATATATGGATTTTAGACATGGATCAGGATAGTGCCAGTCTGCACTTCCACTGATAGAGAGTCTGGGAAACAGGAAAGAACCTAAAAGATAGGCATATATGCATAGTACCCAAGAGAAGAGGATGGAGACAAGATCCCCTGAATGGATGGGGAACACAGTGAGGGGTGAGGGGGAGTGGGACTTGGGAAGAAGAGAGGGGGTGAAGAGGAAGAGAGTTGGTCATGGGGGAAGAGGAAGTTGAGGGGGTGGGGGTAGAATAGGGAGAAGAGGGAATCATAGGATCGAATACAGATCAGGCACCAGAGCGACCTCGAGTGATCTAAAGGGATAACACCAACTGGCAAGCTAAGCAATAGTGGAGAGACCACCTCGAATGCCCATTCCTGATAATGAACTTGATGTCTATAACCATCCGGGAGCCTTCATCCCGTGACTGATGGAAGCAGAGGAAAACACACAATTAATCACTGAACTGAACCCAAGGAACCCAGTGACAGAGAGAGAGGAGTGATGAGCAAATTGGCAAAGAATGAGCTGGCAAAACCAGCAGAGACAGCTGATCTGAACAGGGGAGAGCTCTTGGAGTGCAGACTGACAGTGGGGAGGCCAGCATGGGACTGATCTGGATCCCCCAAATGTGAGTGTCAGCGAGAAGGCCTGGGCAACCTATGGGGCCCTGAGCTGTGGATCAGTGTCTGTCCCTGGAATACAAACAGTCTTCGTGTGCCTATAGCACAAAGAGGGATGCTCTCTCAGCCTGGACTCTTAGGGGAGTGCCTGGACCCTACCTAGAGTAAAATGACAGACTCTAGATATCCCCTATATGGAAGGATTTGGCAATAGGGTGGGAGGGTGGGGGGGAAGGGGAGTGCGGGAGGAGGGGAGGGAGAGGGAACTGGGATTGACATGTAAAACAAGCTATTTAAAATTAAAATAAAAAATGATAAAAAAGTGTGTAACTTCTTTTTCTCATATTATTTTTTTCAGGAGCCAACAGATAAGAGACTTAGGAGTTCTATAGCATTGAACTTTTAAAGCATTTTGGATTTTCAAAGTTGTACTGCGTTTTACATTATGGTATCAACATGTGAGATCCTAGAGACAAGAATTGAAAGGTTATGGCTTAAAGTGATGTGTTGTGTGTCAAGTTGACAAGGTTTGGAGTGTTCTAGTTAAGTTCAGCTGTCAACTTGACACCTCTGAGGGTGTCTCAATAGAGGGATTGATTCCCCAGGTCACACTAGCCTGTGGCCACATCTCTGAGAGACTGTAGGGACTTGATGGTTGATATTGTGGGGTTCAGCCCATTGTGGGCAGTCCCATCTCTAGGTAGGTGGCCCTGGAATATACAAAGAAGTGAGCTGAACACAAGCCTGAGAGTGATCCATTGAGTGAGACAGTAAGCAGAATCCCCCCGTGGTTTCTGCTTCAGTTCCTTCTTTGCTTCATTTAATGATGGGCAATGACCCGAAGGCTTAAGACAAATAAACCTTTTCCTCCCTAAGGTTGCACTTGGTCTTGGTATTTATCACAGCAACAGAAAGCAAAGTAGGACACAAGCCATAGGGAGAGTGCCAGGTGTAGAAGTGGACCAAAGTGCAACTGTGTCTTGTGCCGATCTGTTTTAGAAGTATGTAGAATAAATTTAGGAACAATTAGCAAGATAAAAGAAGAACAAATGGAAAAAAAAGCAGTAAGAGAAAAGCAATGGGTCAGTCTTCCCTGAGAACGATGCGACTGATTTAAGGGACTGTGATTTTAATATTGGCTTTTTCTCTCATTTCTCACTAAGACCAACATTTCAGTTAAAAAAAAAAAAAGAACAGAGGTGTTTTATAGTTAGATCCAGCTCTGTCCTGTTTTGCTCTTGTGCTACTAAGCATTGCATTTTGGGTCTTGTGTATGGTAGGCAAGCACTCTACCACCTGACTGCACCCCTGGTACCCAGCTACTATTTTAATTAAGCAAAAGAGGCAAACATCTCACCAGGATTTCTGCAGCTTGTTTAGTTGGCTCTCCCTGTGAATGAATTAATGCAGTTTAATTCATCTACTTCTAAGAGAGAATGAAGCCAACACTTGCAACTTGCTAATGGTGTTTAATTGTCATGTTGGACCTAAATAAACTATGTTTATGATCAAATAGATGATGAGACTGACTGTGATCCTATGAGAGGGTTTTGTGATGTGGGCAAGATTTCATCACTCAAGAGCCTTGTTTATTTAGGCTGGGGGAATTTTCTCTAAATGATGATTACAGGACATTCACTATGAAGAGTCTTCTCTTTACTGTTCATATGTTTTTCTAAGACCATCTTACCTTATATGTTAAAAGACAGTGTGATTTTTTAAATTAAATTATACATCTGGGCTGTTTGTTAAATATTTTTAATTTATTACCAGTGAACATTTTAGAATGAAAATGATTTATTTGCTTATCTGAAATCAATTAGCTATTCAGCATTATGAAAATATCATTTTTAATTTACTAAGAATCTTATTGCCAGCAGTGTTTCCTATAACAATACCCACAAAGCTCCTATTTATTGGTGGCAGAATCTTTTTTACACAAGGATTACCCTACACTTTCCCCTTATTATCCTCAAAAGGAGCTATCAATTGTGCTCACCACACAGCTTTTATCATCATGGTCATCTGTGGCCCTGCTTTGCTTTGATTTCTTAGTTTGTCTGCTTAGTCTCGTCCATTCTATTTTGCTCATGGGCCTTTCTTCTTTTCACAAAAGGTAAACCACTCTAAGATGGTTATTTTTCATTTGATGTCAGGTTCTGACATAAAATACAGAGTTAGAATAAAACATATGATTATCACACATATGGATGGTTCTTCAGTATGCCTAAAATATTGTACGGGATGTTCTTGTACTAAACACATAACGTATATTTGTGCCAAAAGTTATTTGCTGCTTGAAATTTAAATTTGACTCATCAAGTAGGATTGTTATTTGCTAAATCTGGGAATCATAGAATCATAGTTTGATAGAATCAATCGGTGTCTCATGTCTACAGGTATTATCTTGATATAGTTTCTTAACTAACAGATAATATGCTTGTGTTCTCTGTCTCTCATTATCTCTCTCTCCCCTTTCTCTCCTTCCCTCCCTCCATCTCCTTCTCCCTCATGCCTCTTCTTCATCCCCTTCCATCTTACACTCCCTCCTGACCTTTCTTGTCTAATTTTCAATTGATATGTATCTCTGTCTGTTGTGTGTTACTTTTCTTCTGGAAACACAAATGAGCACAATCCACTAAATAGGGCATCTACAACAGCCTAAAGAAATAATCCCACCCAACTCTGAGTTGGTAAACCAGTACATTTATAGGCATAACTTATAGGAGCATGGATAATATAAATGTAGCTGAGTCATCTAAAGTCTCAAACCAGCACAGATGACTCATGAAACTGTATCCCTATTGCTTTCAGATAGCTCAGCAAGGTTTGAGAACATACTTTATCCCAATTTCTTACTACTTATGTAATTTTGGAAATGTGCTTGTGAATCAAATAATTTTCAGAGGTTCCTTAGTCTTATAAGTCCCATTACAAACTGAAGGAGCCTCCATCCTCCAGTTTGTAGGAAATACCTCACAACACTGCCTGTGGGCAGTCCACTCCCATTGCTTTAAATTCCTACAGCTCAGAATTACTGGGGTCTCAGTTATACATACTTAGATTGGGATAGATATTTAATTTCTAACTTTCATGAGCAGTGTTGGGATTAGCACCATTATAAATGTCCTTTGTCACCTATGTGAGAAAATCCTTAGAATGTAATCTCAAGAAAATATACAGTAAAGATGATATATAGAGATAGGTAGGTTGATTGACTGATAGCCTACATGCATTGATTAAAAGTGTATATATATATATATATACACGTGTGTGTGTGTGTGTATGTATTCACTGAATATTCACACATTACCATTTCAACAACTGCTGAATGTTCTTTAGAGGAAGAACAGCACTCTCATTCATCCTAAACATACTTATTGTTTCCAGCATTATAAACTTCTACTAATATATTTAGTATAAGATAATAGTTAAATATTATGTTGCTCTAAGCAGCACAATTCAGGAGCTCTTTTTTGTAAGTGCAGGTGTGTGTGTGTGTGTGTGTGTGTATGTGTGTATGTATGTGTTGTGTGTGTGTGTGTGTGTGTGTGTGTGTGTGTGTGTGTGTGTGTGTGTGTGCTGTATGTGTTTGAAAGTTCATTTGTGGAGGCCAAAGACTATTCTCAGATGTCACTGTCAGGGACCATCCACCTTGTTTTGAGACCCTGTGTCAAATCTGTGAATTCCCTCATAGGTCTGGAACTTACCAAATAAGTCAGGCTGACTGACAGCAAGCCTCAGGGATTCATATTTCTCCACCTCCCTAGTACTGGAATTACAGTGCTACCATATCTTTTCCATATGGGTTCTCAGGATGGAACTCAGGTTCTCATGCCTTCTGGTTGGGTACTGTACAGACCGAGTCATTTCCTCACTTTCCAGACTTCAGGAACTCTTCATATGCTTCCTATCTTGTGAAGCTTATGCCAAATTGGCTTATTCTCCATTTTTCTTAAGAATTATGATGTTTTGTTGACTTCTTGGGGTTCCTTGTGAATTCTAGGAATCAATCCCTTGCCATTATTATATATTGCAAATATCCTCTCTCAGTTTTTCATCTACTAAATGTGTTTCTCATGTTCTTAGAATAGGTCTGTGTTTTGATTTATATAAATTCATCACTTAAATTCTTAATTCATCCCAAATTCCCTTTATATACACTTCTATTCTGGCAGTTGCTTGACACAATCCATTACATCATCCAATCACTCCTACCTATTCTACTCTCCATATTTATTTTAAGCAAGTGCATGATTTATCAACAGTTAAACCCATAATTTTCTTACTTTATTAGGTAATCTATGTGTATGTTTTAAGGTCATTAACAATATCTATGCTGATGTAATTCTGAAGTATCTTTGCCATATGAAATTGTAGGCTCCTTTTCCTTAGTCTTCCTTTTCATTATTAATTTAGATCCATGGCCTTTTAATATTTCTACATAAAGTTTCTCAAATATTCCACTGACAACTTTAAGGAGATTGCCCTGACCTAGATAATTTGAGCATTATCAACTATATTTTTTAATCAACTAAGGACATGCTATATTTATTTCTTCCTGTCTTCTCTGTGCTTTATAAGAATTTAAAATGCCATCCATGGCTGGCGTGGATAGCTTTGGCTACATTCATTCCTACAACATTTCTGATTCCCAGGTCTATTATGAATGGAGGCTCATTTATTTGGTTTTCTACTAAGTCTATGGTGGTGATAAAATTTTCATTTTTTTCATCTGAGTAACTCATTGAATGTCATTTTAAATTTTAGTATTTTGTCTGTTTATTGATAGTTCAAACAGTAGATAATGATTTTTCTCTTCTGATAGTGCTAGCTAAGTCTTCTGGTAGAGAAAACAGATGTGATTCCTTTATTTACAGCTTTAAAGGGAAACTGCTTAAGGCTGAACTGCTAAGTAAACTATTTACTACATTCATACATAATGTTTAACATGAAAAAGATGTTTTAGGTGGAGTAAAAGTTACACAGCACATCACCAATATCCTAGGAGCTGCAAGTGGTCTGTAAGTCCATAAGCAGGAATGCCTTGAAACCTGTTCTAGGAATGTTCTAGTCAGGTATAACCTTTGAATTGACTCTTTGGAGGAAGAGTAAATATGATGGAATGGTCTCCATCATCTCTACAGTTTATTAGTAGTCAGAGTCAAAGAGATCTCTCCTTCTGTAATGCATGGAAGAATGACAATATGCTATGATAATCAGTAGTATAGGCTCTTTTTTCACTTTTGTATTATATATTTAAATAGAAACAAGCTTGCTTCCTATGTCAGTCCCAGCTCCCTCTCCCTCCCCTCTAATCCCACTCTCCCCCACCAGTCCCCTCAGCCCCCCATCCAATCCCCACACCATTCCCCAGGGAGGGTAATGCTCTCCATGGGGGATCTCTAGAGTCTGTCATTTTGTTCCAGAGAGGGCCTAGGTCCTCCCCAAAGTGTCCAGATTGAGAAAGCATCCTTCATTGTGGGATGGGTTCCCAAAGCCCATTTGTGGGCAGGGATAAATACTGATCTACTACCCAAAAACCCCATAGATTACCTGAGTCTCCTCATTGATACCCACATTCAGGGGGTCTGGATCAGTCCCATGCTGACCTGTCAGTCATCAATCTGGGGTCCAAGATCTCCCCCTTGTTCAGGTCAGCTGTTTCTCTGGGTTTCACCAGCTCAGTCTTTAGCCCTTTGCTCCTCACTCCTCCCTTGCTATCCCTGGGATCCAGGAGTTCAGTTCAGTGTTTAGCTGTGGGTGTCTGCCTCCCCTTTGGTCTGTCACTGGATGGAGGTTCTAGGATGGTATGTAAGACAGCTGTCAAAGTCATTATTAGGGAGGGGCATTTAATGTAGTCTCTCCAATACTGCTTAGTTTGCCAGTTGGTGTCAGTCTTGTAGATATCACTAGTGCCAGATCTCCCCTCAAACAATGGCTCCCTCTATTATGGTATCTCTCATCCTGCTCTCCTCTATTCTTCCTCCAACTCAACTTTCCTGCTTCCCCATGTCTTCTTCTATCTTCCTCTTCTCTCCCTCTCATTTTCTCCCATGCTTTTGGATAGGCAGGATCAACATAGTAAAAATGGCAATCTTGCCAAAAGCAATCTACAGATTCAATGCAATCCCCATTGAAATCCCAGCACAATTCTTCACAGACCTTGAAAGAACAATTCTCAATTTTTTTATGGAAAAAAAGACCCAGGATAGCCAAAAGCACCCTGCTTAACAAGGCAACATCCATAGGCATCATCATCCCTGACTTCAAGCTCTATTATAGAGTTACAGTCCTGAAAACAGCTTGGCATTGGCACAAAAATAGACAGGTAGACCAATGGAATCGAATAGAAAACCCTGATATTAGCCCACACACATATGAACACTTGGTTTTGACAAAGACGCTAAAATTATACAATGGAAAAAAGAAGGCATCTTCAACAAATGGTGCTAGCATAACTGGATGCCGGCATGTAGAAGACTGCAGATAAATTCATGTCTATCTGCATGCACAAAACTGAAGTCCAAATGGATTAAAGACCTCAATATAAATCCAGTCACATTGAACCTGTTAGAAGAGAAAGTGGGAGGTACCCTTGAATGAAGTGGTACAGGAGACTGCTTCCTGAGTATAGCACCAGTAGCACAGAGACTGAGATTGACAATTAATAATGGTACCTGCTGAAGCTGAGAAACTTCTGCAAGGCAAAAGACACAGTCAACAAGACAAAAAGGCAGCCCACAGAATGGGAAAAGGTGCACTAATCCCACATCTGACAGAGGGCTGATCTCCAAAATCTACAAAGAGCACAAGAAGCAAGTTTCCAAAGCACCAAAGGATCTAATTAAAAAGTAGTCTACAGAACTAAATAGAGAATTCTCAATATAGGAGACTAAAATGGCTGAGAAACACTTAAAGTGCTCAACATTTCTAGCCATCAGGGAAATGCAAATCAAAATAACTCTGAGATACCATCTTATTCCTGTCAGAATGGCTAAAATAAAAAAGACCAATGACAGTTTATGTTGGAGAGGATGTGGAGAAAGGGGAACACTCCTCCACTGCTGGTAGGAGTGCTAACTTGTACAGCCACTATGGAAATAAGTATGGAGATTCCTCAGGAAAATGGGAATCAGTCTACCACAAAACCCAGCAATTTCACTGTTAGGAATATACCCAAAAGATGCACATTCATATAACACAGACATCTGTTCCACTATGTTCATAGCAGCACTGTTTGTAATAGCCAGAATCTGGAAACCAACTAGATGCCCCTCAACTGAAGAGTGGACAGAGTACACAATGGAGTACTACTCAGTGGAAAAAAAAAACAATAGAATCTTGAAATTTTCAGGCAAATAGTTGGCACTAGAAGAAATCATCCTGAGTGAGGTAACCCAGTCACAAAAAGACAAACATGGTATATACTCACTCATATATGGATTTTAAACATGAATCAGGGGAGTGCCAGTCTACAATCCCATTGCCAGAGAGGCAGGGAAACAGGAATGACCCTAAGAGAGATATACATGGTACCCCAGAGAAGGTGGAATGATGCAAGATCTCCAGAGCATATTGGGAGCACAGGGTGGGGTAGGGGAAAGGGGCTAGTATAGGTTCTTGAGTGGGGAGACCATATATTGAGACCTCATTCTTGTCATTGAAATGTTGTGTCTCAACAAGCATTTATATGTCAACCTTTCAAATTCCTAAATTGAGTACATGGAGGTTATTGCAAAGACTAATGTGAAGATAATGCTTGGGGCAACTGACATAGTGTCTAAGACAGGATTGAAAAGCTTTGTGACAGACACAATGTTGGCAACATTAGCTAAATTAGGTTCGCGAGAATGATTCTCTATATGAGAAGCATCACACACTTCTGTGAACTTAACTAGAAAACAGATTCCCTGCTTCCATACCAGTCCTGTTGAGTTGGACCCTTGGAAACAGGAATCACTTGTCTGTATGCTAATAAGTCATGCCTTTGTTTTGGGGGTCTCGCTTGACCAACAAGGCATTTGGAGAGGCCAGCTTCTGTCTGATGGCTGCAATCAGACATGGAATTATTTTGGTGCATCTCAGCAGCCATTCATTGATATTGTGGATACTATGTCAGCTTCATCTGGCTATGTTATACATATATATATATACATATATGTGTATATATGTATAATGTATATAATATAAATATTAAGTTGGATAATTTTTACCCTCTGTATCTTTGGAATGGAAAATATCATTAAGTATGTTATCTATAAATTTAAAGCCAAGAGAGGATGATAATTGATGAAGAGAGAACTTTGGTTACCATGTAAAATTCAAATAATATATTCATTCATTTATCCAGCTTGACATGAATTTTGCTACATTAGATATTTATGACAATTTAACCATTTTATGTATGTATCAAAATATATTGTTACAGTTGTTTATAATAACTTAATTTAAAAATAATTTCTATTTTTAGTATAGCTATTCTTTTCTCTTTTAAAAATGTGGTTTGTCTACAAATCTACCCTTACCCCATCTCCTCTTTCTCTACTGCAAATAGTAAAACGCCAAAACAATACTAATACGAAAATAAAACCAGAAATCATTTACAGAAGTCAGCTTACTTATTCATCTTCACTGTGTCAGAATCATAGATTCTTAATATGTTGCACTGGCAAGATTCTTTCTTTAAGTGTATAGCATCGTTTTGGTTTCCTTTCCTCTTTTTGGTAAACTAGTTCTATGAGTAGCCTCCCAAACATTCTATAAGACATCTGGTTCATGGTATGCACCCAGGCACTTTTCCTGAAAGCAGAGCCAATAAGAGACAACATGATCACCTTTTATAGAAAAAGGTTGCAAGGGCCCTGATCTGAGTGGGAGTCTATCTCTCTGGAAGATGACTTGAGTCCTTCATTGAGTTCTTCCATAGGGAATTGTGCAGGAGATTTATGAATGAGAGGATATGCCGACCATGTGGTTCCCAGGCATTTTGGAATGATGCTAACACTCTTTGTAGCAGTTATCTACTATCAGATGTCCTTTGATTGTAGAGGAGGGGCTGTGGTTCCACAGGAAGCTGAGCTGCCATGCATTTTCTCCTCCTGGCAGAAAAAAGGTTCTTGGCACTGACTCCTGCTGGCTCATTTTCTAGGTAACCCAAAGTGAAATCTTCAATGAATATGCTCATCACTACACCATATTTTTCTTCACATTATATTTTGACAGATTCTTAGAATACTATCTAATCTTAGTTTTGGCTCATATTTACCTTATCTATAATTTCTGCTTTTTATTTTTAATATTTCTAAATAATTTTTCTGTAATTTATTTGTACAAAGTTTTTGCTTGAAACATTTTTATGCTGTTAAATATGATCTGTGAAGCTTTGGTATTTCTCTTAATTATTTTAATATTGATACAGTTGATGACTGCTACTGTTTTATTTTACATTTTAATTTTTCTGTTCTCCATCTTTTCTTACCTCATTTTAAACTTTGTAAACAAGTATTTTCTTTCAGGTATAAGAACTTTATGACACCTCCTATTCATACAGTCTGCTTTTACAACAAGAGATAAGATCTAGTCACATTTAATACTTTCTCAGCTTTATTTGTCTCTTAACTTATTGCCTATATTTTTAATTCTAGAATGCTGTGAGTGTTGTTTGAATATAATTTTTCTTTTTGGGTTCTCAAGCTTTTTTTTAAAGTTCTTAATCAAATTATTCATTTCTCCTATTCTTTATATAACAGAGTTCTCCTGCAATTGCTTCTTAGTCATATTTGGTTCATTTTATATGTATAATTTTCATTTGCATTTCTATTGTACTCTCTCATATGACCAGATGTCTAGCCTCACAATGTTTTGTTGAAGTACTCAATTTTAATTGATACTTTGACTGGATATACATGTTGGGTTGTGTGTGTGTGTGTGATAAGAAACTATTTCTCTAAACTCTTCCAGTGTTGTTTGAAAAACAATGTCACTTTTGTTCTATATTTTGTACTGGATTTGTTTTCTCTTTTTATTGTAATTTTTCTCTAAATTTCACTATGTTCAGTGATGTCACATTTTTTTGCTGCTCACATTTATCACCTTTAATTGATCCATTTCCAACACTGTATTCATAATTCAGAAAGTTATCTTTGTCATGTGTTCGAATTTTCCTGGTTTGGGATTTTTGTAGGCCCACTTCCCCATCAGCCTGGGAGCAGGCAGCTGTAAAACAATGTTTACTAAAAACATTATGGTGCCCAGAGCGATAAGTTCCTGATAAGGCCTTGCCCACAGGAACACCCTGACCTTGACCTTTTCCAAAGACTAACTGCCTCTTCCCAACCCACCCACTGCCGCCTCTGGTGTCAGGACATATATAACCAGCCAGGGTAAGAATAAAGTAGAGCCTTCTGAAAAGCCTTCTTAAAGTTTTCTTTGCACCACCAACTGGTCTGTGTCATCAATCCCGACACCCTCCACACATTCTTGGACACAGCAGGCACAGCAGGATTTCTTCTGATTTCCTGTTTGTATTTCCACCACTAGATAGGGGTGTTTGTCTTTCCCAAAATCTCCAATCATTGGATCTTTTTCTATGTTTTCTTTCTCTTTCCAGGTCTGTCTGTCATTTACCTCGTAGTCTTCTCTTTCTCAATCGATGAGACTTGTGGTTTGACTCAAAAACAGTTCTTTCATCAGTTTTTAGTGCTGGGTTTCCAACTTGTTCTTTTCTATGATTTCCTTTTTTTTGTTAATGTGTTTCAGATCCTCTTTCATAAAAGAGAATTAAACATCATCCTTTGTCTTCTAATACATTATCACATCGATTTTGAATTCTTCCTCTCTTTTTAAAACAATCTTCATCTAGTTGAAGGTGTCTTTTCTTTGTAGAAGCTTTTCTTCTAGCACTGACTGTTTTCAGTACTTGTCCTCTGCCTAGAACAGTAGCAGAAGAACTCCAGGCACCAGTGGGTGTTACTTCAAGTAGGTAAAAGGATCTTCATGGGAAATATCTTATGTATTACAAAACATTACTAAGCTCATGTACGTTTTTACAATCCACTAGGAAATTTTTTATTTGAGAGAGAGGAACTTATGAAGGCATGATACTCACACAGGAGTGCACCACCATGGCCTTGCATCTTGAGATAACCACTAACCCCTTGTGATGCAGAGGCACTAAGAGGAGGAAGGCTTCTGGAGTTCTAATCCTTTGTAGGTGCCTACTGAATGAAAGAATGAATAGCTAAACATGTCCAGCTGGATGCTAACTTTTATTAACCAACACCAGTACATGGCTTTCTTTTAGCCCACCCATGCCTTCTTGTCTTTAATCTTTTCTGAAAATAGGGGCCAAGACCAGGGAGGGAGAGAGAATCAGGGAGGATATTTAGAGATAAAGAATGTGTGCCCTCTACATCTCTGTCATCTAAATATTGCACAGACAAAGCCACTAACAAGTAAATCTGATTGTAGACTCCTCGAAGTTCCTGGATATCTTCATGTTCAGTCCTCACTCTGTGCTTTTTCTCTAGATTTTCTAGTGTCTTTGGGGTTCAGGTTGCTGGTGGAAATACTTTGCTTGGCTAGTCTGTATACTCAGCAAGTGCCCAAGCTAACAATCACTTAACTTGTTCACACCATATCAGATGGATGGAACACACAGTCTCTATGCCTTGTCTAAAATCCTCTTCATTCATTTTCTTATTTATTCTTCCAACAACAATTTTTTGAAGACTGAGATATGCTAGCCTCGTAGGTGCCAGGCGCACAAAGATGAATTGAAGTGTGATGTGATCTTTGCAACATTTAGCTGCAAAGTGTTACAGGACTTTTAGAGAGCACACAGCAAAACTCCCTTGAAACAACTATACTACTCATTTGAGTCATAGTGGTGATTAGAACATATTCTCTTCCATCCCACATAACTTGAAAAGATTATTTTTAATGAGCTATTATTTCATTTCCCAGGCTTTATTTCTCATTGTTTAATTCCGCTAAAATAGCATTTCACATTACTGAAGGGAGGGTTAGTTCATCTGCTGATTGCTGTACCTTCTGGGATCCCTTCTGTTCCCTAAGGATGAGGCAAAGCCCAAATTTACTAATGAACTGCCAAAAATTTCATCTTACAAATTCCAACTCGTATGCCATTACTGTAAAGGCTTTGCAGTTATTACAGGAGCGAGTTTATCGCCTAGAAACTAGGACAGGGCTGTTCCAACTAATTCATTACATACACTTCACACATCTTAAAGAGTAAAAGACTATATTTATGAGCTCAGTGTGTGTGCTTACCTGTGTGAGCACCTATGGAAGAGAGGTTCATTGACAGGGAGATAGAGAAGGCACATAGCTGTGTAGTTTCTTATTTGGCTTAGCATGCAATCTTGTGATACAAAAGTGATTAATTAGCAATTAGATCACTGTTTCTTTTTAAAATTTATTTCAGTCATTGGTAAACCTTTACCTTTTCATGGTCTTTGTTTACTCATTCATTCAATAAACACTAGTGAAGTGCCTACTGTGTGGAGAGTCTGTAATAGATCACATACTAGGATTGAACTACATTACCAGGATCTCCTTCCCTAGATATTTTGACTTTATTAGGCTACTTTTTGTGAGAGATTTAGAACTCTTAAACCGTGTCGAAGCATATTTTGAAGATGGTGTTTAATGTTAATGAGCCTTTAAGCTGCTTGCTGATAGCTTCCTCTTCACCTGGAATTTAAGTTTATCTTCCTTGATTCACAGGCCAGACTGAAAAAGCAGCATCCAGACGCCAGCATATTCACACCACCACCATCATGGGAACCAACAACTGCCATGAACTCCAATCCACTTTTGTGGAGTTCCATGATATACCGTGGTTCCCAATGGTCTCTCTATTTGGTAACCATTTTCCTTCCCCAGCATTTTACCTAGAGACTGTAAGCTTCAGCATCAGATATGTGTAACACTTCCTGACACAATCTCCTTAATTGTTCCCATACTGAAAGCCAAATATCAACAGTAAACTCCATGCTCATCACCCCAGCTCCAGGACTCAGCATGTCCACAATGACATTAAGCAACTTACAGCATGCTGCTCACAAACTCCATTTAAATGCTCTGTAGCAGAACCTATCAAAAGAGCCAGAGCTGGTTGGGTATTTTCTGAGAAAGTGAGGGACTTGCTGAGAAATTTAATAATATCTAAGGAAGTTCCATCCTTCATATTAAGTACTGAGATTTCATTGTCAAGGTCTAAAAAGAACAATAAAATCTGAATTATAGCAAGTTTGTCAGGTAAATGTTACTAACATTGAAATAATCTAATGTTCAATGCTTTGAAACCTTTAAGGTATTTCTACCTAGGCATCAACATGGTGAACATACCTCTGCAATGTTGGACAGGGCAGAGTCATTGGGCAAAGCTGAAATGTTAGTCCTAGCCATGCCCACTTAGCATATTAGAAAACTCTCCTGGTCAGAAAAGCATTCCATATACACAATAGAACAGATTCAGATAAAACAGTCTCTACACAGACCACAGTTTAATGTACATGAGCTTCAAAGAGAGCAGATAAAATATAGACAAAAATACAAGTAAGATAATAATATAAGATTAATAAACGGAGATTCTTAAAGGAAAAAATAAAAAATAATCATAAGGGGCCCTGTAAAGATAAAAAATACCTGAAGTCTAGATTATGTATATAATTATGTTTTCTTCAAAATTTTTGACTGTTAATGAACTAACTACAGAGAGTCATTTTAATGTGCAGGCTGCTAAGCTAAAACAACATATATATTTTAGAGGTATCTTGATTTCAAAATTTAAGTCAAAGGACATGCTACTTTGAAAATGAGGGTCAGCTTTTGTTTCCACAGAGGAAAGGAGCCTGTGGGTTCCTTCCAGACCTATGTGGTTTGATCAAACAAGATTCCCTGAAGCAATGGCCCAAAACAGCTAAAATGATACAGCTTCACGAACTACTACATCCAAGATTTGCCTAAGATTTGGTTCTGCACTTTCTCAGGATCCCCATGAGATTGTCTTTGTTAAATTTTTAAAAATGTGGCATGAGAGAGAAATGATTCTGCCATATGACAGAGTTCAAGTAGAGGGGATTTTTTATTAAGGAAAAAAGATCATAAAAGGGGAAATGGGAGCAGGGAGACCAGCAGGGAACAGGAACAGTGAAAGAGAGAAAAGAGAGGCAGAGAGAGAAAGAGAGGGGGGAGGGAAGAAGCAGAGAAAGAGAGAGGAATGTACAGAGAGAGGGATGGGAGGTGGGAAAGGCCCTTTTAAAAGGGAACATAGAGATTAGGCACAGGTAGTGCTCTTAGTGGCAGCAGCTGAGGGCTTATGTTGTCAGAACTCCAAAGGCAGGCAAGTATAAATGCCTAAATACTAACAGATATTACCCCCAACCAACAGAAGGTAGTCTAGAGAACTATTCCTAATTGTTTATAAATATTTCTTTTCATTTAAAAGGGATTGATTATAAATGATTGATGATCACAGTCAATCTTTCCTTAAAGAAAATAAAGGGGGATGTGATATAGAAATAAATACTTTATATTAGTATGAATTTCAGTTTATTGGTACAAATTTAAGAACAATTTTGTTATATATATATTTCTACTCTTGTTTAAGGAATTATGTTTCTATAGCTCATTTAAAATGTAGTTAGTAAATACAGATTAGTAGTTAATAGTCATCTATCATAGCCAAACTTATAGTCATGTAGCTGTGATTTCTACATATATAGCTAGATATTTCAGATGGTTATATAATCTTCAATACTTAAAAGACCTACAGAATATGGCATTTAAAATGATTTCTTTACTTAGGGATTTTCATGACAATGAGAAACATCTGCTTCTGTCAGCAACAATTACATCAGAGAGGATGATGGGCATTGAAAAAAACTCTTTATGAAGTTTGCCTTCAGTGTGACAGGGCTAGCCATTTAGACAAGAAATTGCTCTTGCCTGGACTACTTGATGGTGTGTTTTATGAACTGGACATACAGAACTCATAGGAAAGTGACTATTAAACTTGCCAAGATAAGACAGGATGGTCCTTTAAAATAAACTGCCAAACATTCTGCATGACACAGAAGAAAGCAACTGACAAACGTTGCCAGTATAAGGCAAAACGGATCTTCAAATTTCCTGCTTCACTGAAAAGCCTGGCAGACTCTCTGGGCCTATAGGCTGAAGATGGATGAGCCAAATTTACAGAACTTTGGTGACTGTCCAGGCATTAAGATGTCTCTGTCACTTGTAGAGTTTTGGAAATTCCTTACAATGCATTTCCTATTTACTTAGGTAATATATGATTCTGGGGTCTTTGATGGAGTTTAAGACAAATAGTTATAGTTTTTCTTACTTATAATAAAAGGTAAATTAGACATAAAACTAAAATCACAAAACACGACAGATAATAAAATATATTCTTAAATTTTGCCAAATCTAAGTAGAGCAAATATTATAATGATAATTCTTGCTTGAAAAAAGTTTTGTTATATGTAATTTGACTATGTTAAAGTTAAAACCTTCCTTTTTATTTAGACAGAAAAGGGGAGATAATGTGGGATGTCCTTCTGATGCTACAAATTTGTGTTGCTTTTATTGGTTGATGAATAAACCTGTTTCAGCCAATGGACAGGCAGAGTATAGCTATGCAGGAAATCTGACAAAGGGACAGAGAATAAAAGAAGATAGAGTTGAGAGGACACCATGTAGCCACTGGGGAGGCAAGATATTAGGGCAATAACAGTAAACTACTTCCATGTGGCAATATACAGATTAATAGAAATGGGTGAATTTATAAGAGCGAAAGAGAGCTAGCCAGTATTAAGCCTAAGCCATTGGCCAAACAGTTATACATATATATTAAGTCTCTAAGTTATTATCTTAATAGCTGCAGGGACCCAGGGAGCAGAGAGAAACCAGTCAAGTGGGACCCTGTTAGACAGAGAAAAGCTTTCCGTTTACACAACTACTCCTTGAACATTCTTCAAGTCTCCCACATTGTCCTTGCAAATGTTGTTCTCACTTCAGAACACCATGTCAAACTTATATGATCTAATCTCCTCACATATTACAATCTGAAACCTTTGGAGATATACCACATTACAAACCCAAATTTCCACAGACTTCCATGGGAAGTTTAAAAAAAATATCTGCCATTGTATGTGATGGTTTTCCAACTTGACTTTGAACACTAAAGAGCAAGAAGATTTGGGGAGGTTCTGGAGAGACGATTCAAAGATTAAGAGCACTGGTTGCTCTTTCAGAATACCTAGTTGGATTCCAAGCACCCACACAGCAGATCACAAACCATCTGTCACCCCAATTCCAGACCATCCATCAACCTTTCTGAATAGGCATTCAGACATAGCATGCATGTAGCACAGTGACATAAATGCAGAAAAAACATCCATACACATAAAATAGCATATTTTTAAAATTTTTATATCAGAAACTATTTAAGTGCCCACATTCTGTAATGAGAGAGATGATTGAAACTGAAACCCCTTTATTATGTATTATTCCCCGAGAAATCCAAGTGCTCTAGGAAAATGCTGTATTGTTATAAATGGGAAGTACCTTCTGTTCCTCCCCAAAGTCTTAGCTCTCCTGTAGACCCAGTGAGATAAAGCCTCAGCTAAGATGCTCCTTTCTGGGTTGCTTTGATGTTCCTGCCACAGTGAATCATATTGCCTTGGGAGATCTCATAGGCCCTTGGTACAGGCCATTCCCCCAAGCACTTATTGCATCATTCCTCTCAGAGGGAGACCCTGCAAACTATACACACTCCACTCCCACTATACATCCACTTATACCTTAGTGAACCTTACAAACAGAAGAGCTGAACAATTGCCATGCATCCGGCATCTTCATACAATTTCTCTCTTATCATCCTCAAATTTCAATGGCAGAGCCATACCCAGAATACCCTGTGTTCAAGAATTCCAATGGCCAAGCAAATTATACCAAGAGACACTGAGAATTACAGTCTTTTGTTAGCCAATATAATATTCTCTAGATGATGTTTAACTGTGATGTGGGTGGAATGAAGAAGACAGTAATGTTCATTTTCCCAAAGCTACTGTTTGTTAACCTCTGGGCTTACAGAATCACCTGCACATGAATCAATCAAGATATTTGTTAAAATGCACTTTCTTCAGCTCCCATCATCATCATCTTGTAGAGGAACCTCACTCAATCTTTTATTTTTTCATCCAAAAGCACGACTGGAGCTCATGGTGAGATGCTAATTGAGTCAACATTTTATTTGGTGTCTTTTTACATATCACTGAACAGCTGTGCTCAGTTGTAGGAAAACTCTAGTCATTCAGTCTCTACTATTATCTGATATCACCACTACAGTGGCCTGTGTGAACCATAAAGGTATGTGCATGGCCAGTTCCTCCCACTTATTTTTTTAGTATTACAATCTTTTGCTTCTTCACCACTGTAAGAATACATGTATTTTAAGTAAGTCTCTCAACAGTGTAACACACATGGGTAATGATAAAATGTTTCACTGTATTGTTCACCTCTAAATCAAGGATGGATAAGAGTAGACAGGTTTGAGGCCAAACACTAGAAAAAGTAGAAAACAATAGAACTTTCATATAAAACAAATAAACCTAAACTGAGTGTAGAGGAATGCTAGTTCTTTTTTATTCTTTTGCTCACTGCATGAAAACATGATGTTGGAATTGTAGACATGACTTTTGAGTGCTCTTGTAGAGGAACTGAGCTTCGTTCTCAAAAACGACACGACACTGGGTAGCTCACAGCCACTTATAACTCCAACTCAAAGGGATAAAATGTAGACTTCTGATCTCTGAGGACACTGCAACTATGTGTACTCATGCATGCTCACACACACACACACACACAAATTTACAAATAAAAAAGTCCTTAAAAATCCCAACAATTCCACTGAAGCAACCATGAAGATCACTAGATACTTAAATTGCAAATTAACAATAAATACTCCATGTGGTCTTGTTAACCCCCAGCATATTTCACTGGCATATATTTCAGAGAACTTAGATATTACAAATTTTTAAGGGTCAAAATGAATTCATTGAATCATTACAATCTGCATGTTAACTTGCAGGTGATGTTGTCTTCTAAGAAATGCTTATTACAGCCTGAAACTGCTGCAAGCAGATTTTTTGCAATAAGAATTTCAGATATGAGCTGAAAAAACCCTTTAAACATTTCTGAGTCTGACAAGAAACCCATTATTATTAAAATAGTCATCTAAACTTATTAGATGCATAAAATGACATCAAGTGCCAGAAATCTCCCTGGTTTAAAGATAAAAATCACTATATGAAAAAACATAAGAAGTGGAGAGACTTGAATATCTGTGGTTGTTTCACTTTTTATAAGATTTGTCTGTGAGGCAAATGCAGTGGAGTATTCTCCAGTCAGAGAATTAGGATGCTGTAGATGAGCAGAGCTGAGTAATTAGAATATCATCATTTTTCTATTCCTACAAAAATGAGTTTTGATCCAAATGATTTTTCATTATCTTTGTACACTTGGTTCTTCACATCAGCAATACCTTGATGATGAGACCCCTTTTCATATTTCTCTTAAATTACTTTTGTGCTTCCTAGTTTGAAATTTGTATCTTTAGGGGAAGAGCTGAACAAGTACCATATTTCATAGGATTAGGATTTCACAGCCAATGCATAAGAAACCAACATGCCTGCAAATGCCCCCTCAAATCTATTTCCAAATTAATGCCTTTAAATATTAATTATCCATGTAACAATTATTAGCCAACTTTTAAATTAAAATTAGTTAAAACTCTAAAATGAAAATAATTCATTTGTGAATGTATTAATTTTATAGCACTTGTCGTTATGTAAAGATTTCATATAAAATTGGTCTTGCATTTTATTAAATTCTTTTATTTATTTGTGTGTGTGTATATGAGTGAGAGAGAAAGACAGATAGACAGACAGAGACAGAGAGATAGACAGAGAGACAGAGACAAGGGAAAGAGAGAGAGAGAGAGAGAGAGAGAGAGAGAGAGAGAGAGAGAGAGAGAGAAACTCATGTGAAGCCAAAGGACACTAGTGATAGTTGGTTCTGCACATTTTCCTTGTGGGTTTTAGGTATCAAATCTATGTCACAAGTCCTTATGGCAGGCACGTTTCTCCACTGAGCCATCTCACTGGCTCCACAATTGTCTTTTGTAATCTATTACTTAATAACAAGAACTTTATTGTGCAGGTCTATTCATGTGCATATTTTCTCCAGAGTCAGAAACTAAAACAGATTGAGTCTTCAGAATACAGAAACAAGTGATAAAGCTTATAAAAAGAAAGAGACCAAGACCTCATTCTGTTTAATGTCTTAGGGAATTATTCTTTCCTGGAAAGTTGCATTATTAAAGCTCTGTGTTTAGCCTAGCATTTGCCACTCAAGATCATATAACCCAAATGAAGAGCTTCTGCCAGTCAATTATTTATTACAAACAACCTATCAAGTCCTTTTGAAATAGTTCAACAAATATCTACATTGATATTTACTGGTACATTGATACGCTACATTGGGTGGACTTGGAGTTTATGCAGAATAAATGTCTGTGTGGATATTTGGAGTTCTTAAAATTGTGAAGTTCTCAGAGATGAAGATTTTGATATGCTGCAGAAATGCTCATAGTCCTATCAAACTGGTGAAAAGCAGAGGCATATTTCCAGTGCCCCAAAATAGGATGCTTTTTAAACCTTTCATTTTATTAAACTGCCTGGCTGGGTAGGAGAGCCATGCTAAAATATTGTGATTAACACAAAGGAGGCTTAACAGACAATGCTATTATAGGTGAAAGACTGCTAATTGCCATCTTCCCAATAACTTATTGATTTTAATCAAATCTTCCTCCAGCAGTATGCCAAAGGCAAATGGATAACGAGATAGAAGGGAAACACAACAATGGAAGGAGTAATATGGAAGAAATTATTCATGTTTGATTTGTATAAAATTGAACAAATATTCTTGATCAGCATTTATACAAATATAGATTCGTCGGGAAGGTGCTATCTAAATTGCTTCTCTCACAGTGTATTGAAAATTACCATAACTGTTAGCATTTTTAATTATTTTGATCTGCTGAAAATAGATTAAACTGAATGGGAAATTGGCTTATTAAGGCTTATATATTTGAGTTAATATGAAATGTTCTCAGCCAGTGTGTCTCAAGTATCTTTCAGTTTAAAAGGCACTTGCTGTCTCTGCTTAGCGATGGGAGGGGGAGAAGTGGTGGGTTTAATCCTCCCAAGCAAAGGTCTCAGTGAGACAGGGCTAAGTGGAAAACCCTTCCACTCCTATCACTTCAGCAAAACATAACCACGTCTGGTAAGAGAAATATTTCATAAATGAGCAGCTTGTCCGCTGGCTAGACAGAACCGCCTTTTTTTTAAGGGGAGAAAAACCTTGCCAGACTAAACTTAACACTTAAAAAATGGAGAACCCTTGAAATCCATCTTGTATTACAAGAGCAGTTTCTCAGTTTGAGATTCAATACAGTGTGAAAGTCTAAGGATCTCATTCTCTGATCATTCACTGACAATGGGGAACTATGGCATGGAGTTTCAATGGTGGTCTCCAGGAGCCCTGGCATCCCCTGGGAGGCATCTTATCCATCAAAATGTGACACTGACACCAAGATACATCTCTAACATGAATGTGATTATACTTTAAAAAATTGAGTGTCCATTATAAATCAAATTAATACCACACACAACCTAATTTCAACACTATCTTTCCTAAGATCTACTTACAATTCTTTATTTTAATAACTTAGATCAGAGACAACTTTGACAGCCCTGTCCCTCGGCTCTGTCTTGGACATTTTAGCAACAATACTGTCCTCTACCTGGTAGCACCTTCTCCGCAATGTTTTTGACAACTGAAAATGTCTGCAGACATTGCTAAATTTTCCCATGTGGACAGAATCACCTCAAAAGAGATCCTCTACACTCTCAATAATGAGAAATCTCAAATAATTATTCAATAAAATTTCTGTCTCACTCTAAAACATAGAAATAGTATTATAAAACTGAAGTCTGAGAAGTCACCTTGACATATATTTTAGCCACAAAAAAATCATCTTTATCTAGGCCAGCATTTGAAATTCATGAGCTTAATTGACTATACAAAGCACTGAGGAAAAAACCTCTCACAGTAGTGTTTGACAAAAACAACTAATGGTGAGGACAGTAAGCTGCAACCTTCTGTTAAAGGTTCTAGAGAGACACAGTCTTGTCCAACAATGGCAAGTGGTTAATAAAAGGCTGCCAAATCCAGCTGAGTGGTAGTGGCTGATGGAAATCCTGTATGGAGAAAGATTCAGATGTTGCATCCAGGCCCAGCAGGGAAGGGAGCTGTGATGGATTAGTGATGTCTACCTGGACAGGGCAAATGGGAGGGATGGGACAGATTTCACATACTGGTCCATTCTCTCCTAGTCATTTCAAATGACTTGAGGTTCAGAGTATTTTAAACACATATGGAAATGATGGAATGATTTATTTGTATTTTACTTGTAAATACACAAAGAAATAAAATTAAATAAAAGCCATTCCAAAATATTGACTAAGAATCATCTCCTCTGTAGGCATCACTATGGACTCTTTGAACATACTGCTGAATCAAATATAGCCTCTTGTACCAAACTGTGTTCTAGTGGTTTGCCTTCTAATGCAACAGAAATAAGCCACTCAGTTAAAAACAAACAACAAAAAACAGACATGAAACCTTGACTTTACAGAAATACTCAGTCAACCGTAAAACTTGTATGCCTAGCTATTCTGCATTCTCCAGATTTGCTCGAATATCTGAGGCAGCAAGATCAAATATTACGCCAACTTCACCTTGCAACTAATCTACAGTATGAACTCAATTTCTTTCTTTTTTATATTTTTTTACTTAGAAACAATCTTATTTTGCATATCAGTCCCCCCATTCCCTCTCCCTCTCATGCCCTGCACCGGCACTCTCAACCCACACCCCACCCACTCCCCAAGGATAGTGAAGTCTTCCAAGGGGAATCACCAAAGCGTGTCACATTATTTGTGGGAGGGCCTAGGCCCTTCTCCATGTATCTGGCCTGCAATAGTATTCCTCCATAGGGAATGGGCTCCCAAAGTCCATTTGTGTACTGGGGAAAAATACCGGTTCCACTGTTAGAGGTACCATTGGCTGCCCAGACTCCTAACTGGTACCCCCATTCATAGGGCTTGGTTTGGTCCATTGCTGGTTCCCAGCCTTCTGAGTGTGGTCCCTGTGATCTCACTAGGTCAGGTTAGCTGGTTCTGTAGGTTTCTCTAGCAAGGTCTTGTCTGCTTTGCTCATGCCCCTCCCTCTCAACAACTGGATTCCAGGAGTATGACTCAGTGTTTAGCGGTAGGTGTCTGCTTCTGTTTCCATCAGCTACTGGTCAATTTCTAGTACCACTTTATAAAGACTTGTCAACAAGACAACCTTCACTTCTCCACGACTGAAAACAGTAGTGTGTAAGATAGCTGGAGGATTGGAATGGAGAAGTCATTCTTGTGCAAGAGAAATCAAAGACCTTTCTGGAGATCCCCAACAAATAATACTGTATTGTGATCTCTTTCAGAAAATAAAGCATAAAAGAATCTCTTAAGGCAAGGAAAATCAATGCGAATGTAAGGATTAGGATTTGTGGATTGTGGCTTTCAGATCGTCAAAGGGATATGACTCAGAGAAGATTAAAGCCTGGGAATTGACTAGCATGTGGATATAAAATATAATAACAGCCCCGTGGGAAGATGGCCTAAAGTGATGTGATGCTTTCTAGAGGCAATTGTAGGGGAAAGGAACCAGCCAAAGAAACACACTCTGAGCCTGCAACCAGAACCCAAGAAATGTACTCTGACCCTGAAACCAGTGCCAAGGAAACACACTTTGTCCCTGGAATCGGAGTCAGTGAAAGAAACACACCCTGGCCCTAAAACTAGAGCCAAAAGGCTGAAAAGCACCAGAGAAAGAAACACACTTTGGCCCTGAAACCAGAGCCAAATCTGACCCTAATCCTATGTAGACACTAACCAATCCTTGAGCAGGAGCTCTAGCCAATCTGAGCTCAGCCCTAAAATCTGACCAATCCCCACCCTGGAAGCCCTATATAAACCCTGTGTCTGTTTAGTTTGTGGATGTTCCTGCTACCCAGCTGTTCTCTGCCACTCTGGCAGAGGGCAGCCACTCTCCTGGATTCTTCCCTCCCAATAAACCCCTTCGATGAGCTTTGGGTGAAGATCTTCTTTTGCAGCAGCTGCAGAGCAGAGGCGACCCTGGGCAGAGCAGAGCGGGCAGGGCTGTAACACTTTTGCCAGGGAAACCTTACCCTGGCAGAACGGAGTTGTTACACTCTGCTCTCCACTCTCCTGGGAGCTGAGGTGAACTCTAGCAACTTAGCCGGGGAAACCTTCTCCTGCCTGAGCAAAACTGCTATACTGGGCATACATCTCCAGCTGGAAGACCCTCTCCTGCGAGAGCAGAGCCGAGACACTGGGGAAGCTTTCCTTGAGGCAGGGCTGTAAGCTGCTATGTTTATTGCAGCCTGTGGTAGTCCTTGGCTCCTGAGCTCCAGAATACCTTTCCATCTGAGCTGTGTAACACTCAGTATTCTGTGACACCTGAGTGCCAGAATACCTGTTCCCATCCTGATCTGATTTGTCCAAAATGCCTACAGCAATGGCCAAAGAAGCTCACAGAGAATTCATTGACCAGTTTAAACCAATCATTCATTGATGATCACTTCAAGATTGATCAGCTGCTGGATATTTGCACACAGGCAAATATCTCTACAATACTCTACAATCTGATCCAACTACCATTCACACTGCATTTTTCTTTCTCTGACCAGATTTCTGAGAAAAAGGGTTTAGGCCCCCCGCCATCTGCTAATAGTATTATAGTCACTTGTGCGATTATATTTTCAAGTCTCAAGTTTACCAGTTAAAGGTCAATGTGCTTTGGACATATTTTCCATCTTCATCTTAATTAGACAGCTGTGAAAGCTTCAAAGGGAAGAATGGGTGTGTGTGTGTGTGTTTGTGTGTATGTGTGTTGTGTGTATGTGTGAGAGAGAGACAGAGAGTGAGAGAGAGAGAGATAAGAAAGAAAATATATTGCATTTAGTGTATAAATGAACAGAAACAATGAATGGAGAGGTTGTAGCATCGTGCATGTATATTTCCAAACAAACCTAACATTTAAATCCAATAGAAAAGACAGAGTGCTGGAGACATCAATCTGGGTTCCCTGGCCAAATGTCATGGTAGACATTGGGACTTTCTATAACATGGAGCTGAAAGGGAAGCTGATATAAAGTCAAGGACAGAGCCACTGAGGGGGATTTAAAGCATATTGAAAAGCACACTGTAATTTGAACAACTAATGTTGGGTAAATGAGAGAGTAAAATAAATCACGGGATTCTTACCAGCTTGAGAGATTTGGAGAGGAAAGACTCCCATTTGAAAGAACACTTTGGGGCTTTTCCTTCCACGAGAAACATGTTTCATGTCATCCAGACACTAAGTAGATTTCTTTCACAAAAACTGTTACATTATCTGGGTAAACATGTCAATCAAAGACTACAACTAGCAATTTACAGCAACTATGCTGAGTTTAACATCCAGAGAGCAAGATTCCAGTGGGAAATAGTGTTTTTATTTACCTCTTTGTTACTAGAATGTTTCTTTTAAAAAGGTTTTTGTAGAAGAGCCTTGAAAAGAGAGTATTTATGCAATAACCAAAACAAATCTTTAAAACTTTGAGGTCTCTTTATTGAATTGCTTTCTTCTCAAATTTAAGAGGTATTTTCTTGAAAACAGTATTTACAAAATTTTCAAGTCTATCTCAGAACAAACACCTTTTTCTTATCATGAAGCTTTGAGAGAATTAGAGACATGATATGATATTCTATTTGGATGTTAAGGTGCAATCATTACTTATTAATTTTCTTATTTTCATGGGATTTTCTCAAACTTAATATTCTATTAAGGTAGCATCTGTTAGAGGAATTATCGTACTTTTTTAAAACAAATTTTAGCTGATTACCATGAATCTACATAATTAGAATTAGGTCTAATTATGTAGTGTAAATACATGTAATATATTTATAACATATAATGACATAATTATGATTCACAATAATGTTGAAAACTCCTCCTTAAAATTAGCAAGAAAAATATGCTTCGCAGCACCTCTACAATTTATTAGCAATTTTACAATGTATGTATCTCTGCAGCTTCCTAAGAAATTATAATAAAAATAACCAAATATATTTTGAAGTTATTATCCAAAACTAATACTAGCAAAATTTCATTAAATTTCAAAGCAATGAATATTTTATAACCTGTTTAAGAATTTACCTTAAAATGGTAATCCTATAAAACTACCTTTCTAATATACCTTGAGCCTACCAGGGAATATCTACCATATAGAGCTAGAGCTAGGCACAGACAGTTATTACACAGCCATACACTCAGCAAAAGGAAAGGAAATCAGAATGTATAATGAAAATTTACCTTTATATTATCCAGGAATGCAACTTTAAAAACTGGACCACCCAGCTGCAATTTATGTCATGTTGTATGTAAACAATAAACCCAGAAATTAGTACACACTTTTAATTGATTAATTTTTCATCTCATTCTCCAAATTAATACATCTATTTGATACACAATATCACAGTGACTAAAGTGTTCTCTTTTTCTTTCTAGAGATGATCAGAGAGTAAATATTTTAGATTTAGAACATTATGTAGCAATTGCAACAATGCTTAGGTAAATATATTTCACAAAGACAGTGAATAAATAAAAGATATACAAATGATATTATCTTGTTCCCAATAAAGCCTTAATAACACACAGTAGCTGATGGAGTTGGCCTGGATGAGATTCTTTCTGCTGAGTCTCTCCCAGAGAGTAATGGGAACTAGTTTACTTTTTTGTAGGCTACACAGTCACAGCTAATTCATCAAACCTTTATTGAGATCATGCAATCAATAATTCAGGTGAATATATGAAAGAGAGGATTATTAATTAAAAAGTATGAATCCTACTTTCTGTCAATATTTTCAACCTATTATGAGAAACATCTGTATCATGTTGAAAATTCAAGTTGTGACTAGCTAAGACAGGTCCTAGATCATATATGGAGTTTCTAACAACATAGTATCAACTGAGTGAGACAAGGGCATTATCTTGGAAGTAGAGAGTACAATTTGAAGTATAGCTAAATTTAGATAAGCCAAGGGTCCTAGTGCTTGAGTCTTTAATATATAAAGAGAGGGAATTGTATGGACTCTTAAAAAGGGGCTTTCTGAGGTGTCAGAATCTCCAGCTTCCTCTCTTACCTTGTGATATGTCTGCTCTACATTCAGGTTCATAGAGAAAGTGGAGGGCTTGATTGTTGTCCTCAGGTTCAGAGTGACACTCTTGATGAACCACTGTGTACATTGGTCTAAACTCTTTAGGAACAGGAGCCCAAGAGCTCAGAAACAGAACTCTGTGGCTCCTCAGATGCCCCTACCTGTGACCTGGATACAATTCTTGTATCTTCCTTAGCAACTTTCCCCCTAGAAATTTTTTATCTGTACACCATTCCCACCGTCTTCCCCTTCTTGACTTTCTGGAGTCCTTTTTATCCAAAATGTTCTCAGGTGATATATTTGTTTTTGCTTCTTTTTGACTGTATTTTAATTACAAAATTTCTCCCTTTCCTTTCCTCCCTCTCATATACCTGCCCCACATACCTCCATTCAAAATTTTAATCTATCCTTACACTGCTATGGGCAGCTTCTTGTCACAACTTAAAATGTTTGGGATCCTTTATCTTTTCACTAAAATTTCTCCCACCTCATATCATTAGCATTTGATGCTAATTTTATCCAATTTCATTTATTTATTTTTATTTTGTATACATTAGTGTTGGCCTGAGTAAACATACACATACGTTCCCTGGTTCTCTCGGAGGCCAGAAGAAGACATCAGATCCTTTCAACTGCAGTGATAAACAGTTATAAACCACCGAGTACATGCTGAAAAAATGAGCATTGACTCTCTGCAAGAGCAGTACACGCTTTTAACTGCTGACCCATCTCTTCAGCCCCTAGCTTCCACTTTGAAGGTCATAACACACTCACTCCCCTCATTCCTCTGAATCCAATGGAGCTGAGTAAACTTGAGGAAGCCAGGCATCCAGTTGTTCTATGACCTTTGACCTTAGCACACTGTGCTCCACTCACACATTGGAATCTGCGGAAGGGAAGAAAACTCCTCACAAGAGCTTCCTTCCAACCAATAGGTTAAATCAGACTTCTAATTTAAGGAGCATTTGGTCAGTATCCCTAGATACCTACTCACCATTTGAAACCTTGGAAAAGCTTATAGACATGTGGGATCTTGGTTTTTGTTTTTCAAACAGAATTGAAAACATTTTTTTTACCAGTTCTTACCTTGGGGTACAGGTCTTAAGGATTACTTGACTTGTCAACCAGAGTTGTATCAGAAAGATGTGTCTGTAATACAAGGTATGTAATAAAGCAGGTTAGCAACACCTAATCTTGTATTTCACTAGCTAAGCTTTTGTATATTATAGGCACACACACACAAACACATAAAATCTTGTACATTCTTGATACTATAACACCTTTTTAATGATCACTTCCTTAAAATATACTGCTGCAGAAGACTAATGGGATGTCAATATTTGCCTTCCAGATGCAAGTTTCCATTACAGAAGATATCTGCTAAATCCCAATTGGCTGGAAGGAGTAGGCCAAGGCAGAGCCCAGATCACTACCTCAATATCTTGTCTCTTTCACTTTTATGGTTGCTAGCACCATAATAAATCTCCAGTCCTGGGAAGACACATAAGTGGTATAATTTGGCCACAGACAGCTCTTATCCCTTTTTGCTTATGCCTGAGCAAATTTGAAATGCCCCGGGAAAATGTTCTAAATGCAAATTTTAAGTATTTTGCAAATCATTTACTTTTCTGTGAGGTGGATTGACTAACCAGAGAAAGGATACTGCACGGGTTTACATTTCAATTAACACTACCCATGTTTGCTATATAACTTTGCAGGAGTCACTTTATTTTAAATGCACACACACAGATCAAATATAAAGTCGCCAGTGTATCTGAACCAAAATACTTCCTACTGTCTGCTAATGTGAGTCTGCTTGGCTTTGTACCTTTCTTATGTATAGATGTGAGCCACTAACTGCCTTTGCATATATATTTATTGACCTGTTCAGGGGAAAATACCATATTGGAGAAAATGGAGTCCTATATAAGGGCATGAAGTCACATAGAGGCACAGAACAGCTGCAGATGCTTCAGTGAGCCCTCCATCCTTGCCAGTCGTCCAAGAGCAAGTTGCTAGCACCATGAGATTAAAGCAGGTGCTTTCAATAGGATGTGGCTGACCACAGAATTAGGATATTTACTTATATGATAGCTGGAAATCTCGAATTGCAGGCTACTCTATGTCCCTCTGTAACATTTCATAAATGTATCTGTCTTGATCATCATAGAATTTCCCAGGTGTGTCTGGATTATGTACCATCCCAGATTCATCACTGGTCCATTTGTTCAGTCAGTAACCCTGCCCTAGACTCAAGTCCCATATGATACTCAAAGGTGACCCTGGTTTGTGAGAAAGCTAAGCCCTCCAGATGCCAATAATAAGACTTCATTGCTCAGGGTGTGACCAAAAAGCCAGAGTAACTTCTTGGTATCAGACCCCAGCCCCAATCTTCTGAATTAGGAATAAAACTTCTAACTTGCCTGCATATACCCTGAACTTGTATCTATTTCAGACACATGATAGAAGAGGTTGGAAATCTTCAAAAATCTTAAAGTACATTCAAATTATCTAGGGCACACTTAAGAAAACCTGCCATTCCTGAGCCTTCATTTCTCAGGCAAGGTAGACTGAGATTCTAACTGAACCATGCTGGTTGATTGTTGGAACACCAATAGGGCACCCTGCATGGTCTTTGAGAGACACCAGCAAGTTGGAGGGTAATAGCAAGCAGAGGGGCCTCAGGGCTTGTGGGAAGCCATAGGAATCAATACTGAAAGGAGAGTATCTTGGATTTGAAAGTACGGTGCTTTGTGTTGCTGGTATTGAATCTTTCCTTTTTTGGTTGAGAATGGATGAGATAGCTCGCCTAATTGCTGCTCCAGCTTGCAAGGGTCACGGGCTGTAATATTTAGTGCTGTAGGAGGTCTTTTGCAGAGATAATGCATATCAAATAATTTAGACCATTTCCATGTCTGATAAAATGAATTTTTGACAGCAACAGGACTGTCTAAACCCTCGTCCCCACTGGGGCTAATCACAGAGTATTAAGATACTTGTTCATTATGACTAAGCATCCGAGTCACGAAATACTTTGGCAAAGTACACTGCAGCACATTTGTGTAAAGAGAGGGCGATGAAATGTGTTCATCCTAACAAGGCTGATGAGCTGTCTTCCGAAATCTTACAAACGTGCTGCATTGCAGTTTTTGAGCAGTAAACCCAAGAGTGAACATTAACAATATACCCCAGCACAGCTTTATATAACCAGGATTGAGCGTCTGCTGTCCAATTCCGTTCCTACTCTTACTTTTCTGAGCCAAGTTAACAAGGAAAAGGTTTTCAGGTAACCTAGATTTGCTGTTCTCATAAGTGCTTGTTATAGCTGTAGTGAAATAAAAAGAAGTGCTGGGTGGGAGGTACACATTATCACCCATAAAAATGAGCAAGAAAGGGGTCATTTTAGGCCTGCTTGTTGGATAAGAAGCAAAGAGACCCATCAGAAGTGCAGTTCTGGAAATTCCCTAATTTTCAGGCCATCACAGACACAAGAAATTCTCACTCCAAGAGAAGATCTGGCATGAGGTTGTTGCCTAGGTGACCCTGCATCTTAAGTAGTTGTTGAAAAAGATCCTGGGCCTTTGGCTCAGAAATTCCTTTTTCAAAGAATTTATCTGGTAGAAATACATACATAAGACCATAAAGACAAATTTACTATAGGTCTTTCTCTAAAAGTGCACAATTAATACTATTACATATAAATACTGATAAAACATTATGTGAATGAATGATAATATAACTGCCCAATGGAATACTATACAGTCACTAAAAAGAAAGACATATATATATGTGTGTGTTATTGATATGAAAATGCGCTAATTAGTAAGCTAAAAAAGATTTCACAACAGCACACGTGAATCATAAGACATAAACACAGCAGAATATAAATAAGAAGTCTAATTTTATGATTATCAAACAAAATATTAACATGTAACTTTTGAGTGAAATAGAGCTACAGGGACCTTTAGTAGTCAAATAAATGCTTGAATGTTTAATTTATTTACTAATTAGTTTTAACAAAAAAGACTATGTAATAAAGATTCTAGTATATTAGCAATCCCAGTCTAGTCATTCCAATTTTCTCCAGCTACTGATTTACAAAACAGGCATCAGAGATCCAGTGATTGACAAGTTAGCTCTTCAGAAACCCAGAGAAATAGCTAAGCTACACTAGAAACTCAAAAGAGCAAAACCTTGCTTGGTTGTCTCTCCTTCCTGAATCTCTCTCAGCAAGGACTTGCAGAGTCCCCGAGGTTGTGTCGAGGAGTCAGCAGAAGCAGAGAGATCAGTATCAACAGACAAGAAAGCTCAGCCTCAAACCGTGAAAGGAGAAACTGGACCGTGAACGCTCCTTTCAAATTAATAATCTGGCAGTTAATTTCTGAAGTAACTCTAATTTGTACGTGGCACCTTCTGTCAGAGCTGTCAACATGAGTTGCTTTTATTTCACACTGGCCTGCTAGCTGGAAGGGTTGGCTTGGGTCCAGGTGCTCACCCTGCTAGCACATGCTGCTATCAGCTTGGACTCTTCGTCTGAGACCATTGGGTAATTTCATGAGCAAATACAGGTGGCTATTTATAAATGTGATTCCTACTTAGCAAGAGGAATCCTTGCCCAGCCTCCAGCCCTGAGCCTTTCCTTAGTCAAGCTTCTAAATCATAAACAGGACTCTACAGTAACAGAGAAGTTAGGGTTTAAAAGACTCCAATAATTAAGCATTTGGTTTAGGAATTGTGTACTACCAGCAACTTGTAGGATATGGGAAAAAATATTGGCAATGGTACCTGGGTCTTTCAGTCCCTAAAATGTCAACTTTGCTGAAGATGTCCACAGCCCCCCCCCCCGCCCACACACACATTCCAACTACCCTTGGAAGCAGTTTTTGAAAGAGTTGCTTGTCAGAAGTGGCATCTATGACTACAAGGGGATTTATGTCAATTAATTTGAAGATATGGAAACCCCAACATTGACTTCTTTTTTCAGGACATGTATCATTCATGCTCATCTCCTTTTAAAGCCTTTTGCCCCCAGCACTCGGGAGGCAGAGGCAGGCGGATCTCTGTGAGTTCGAGGCCGGGCTGGACCGACAGCCTCCAAAACAATACAGAGAAACCCTGTCTCATAAAACTAAAAAAAAAAAAAAAAAAAAAAAAAACAAAACAAAACAAAACAAAACAAACAGAAGGCTTTTGCCTTCTTTCTTGGTTGATAAAACCTAGTTATTAACAGAAAGGGAAGAAAGGGAAGTCCCAAGGATGCCCAGTCTAACCCAATCACCCATTGTGTAGTTTTACTAGGTATGTCCCCACAGACCCAAGGGTTCAAATGTTTGTATCGTAGGGAGTGGCACTTTTAGGAGGTGTGGCCTTGTTGGAGAAAGTGTGTCACTATAGGGTCAGGCTTTGACTTCTCATGTATGCTCAAATTATATTCAGTACACAGCTGCTTCTGCTGCCCATGGATCAAGGTTTAGAACTCTTGGTTCCTTCACTAGAACCATGTGTGCCAGAACCCCTCCATGACGAAAATGGATTAAACCTCTGAAAACTAGGAGTGAGTCCCAATTAAATGTTTTCCTTTATGGGTTGCTGTGGTCACAGTGTCTCTTCACAGCTATAGAAATTCTAAGGTAGAAGTTGGTACCAGGAGTTGGGTTTTTCTGTGATAGGCCTGACCATAATTTATTTGGAGGAATGTAGATTTGAGGATTTTGGTTTAGGAAAGCAGTGGAATGCTTTAAGTACTGCTTAGTGAGTCACACTAGTAGGAACATAGAATGCAGTGAGGCTGAGGGCAATTTGAGTTGTGGGGGCTCATCTCAAGAGGTTCAGTGGCAAAGAATGTTAGTATGTGGCCTAGAGACTATTCCTGTGAGATTTTGATGAAAAATGTGGCTGCTTTTTGCTCTTCTCCACAAAGTCTGGCTGAGGATAAAGTAAAGAGTTTTGGCAGAGAAAATCTCAAAAGAACCTAGTATAGATTCTACTATGTGATTATTAGTATTAATGCTAGTGAAGATTTATAATGAAAAGGAACAAGCCAGGAGAGTAAAAATACAAAATGCACAATTTAAGAAGAAAACTGGCACCAGGAAGTGGAATGCAATGAGTCTGTGTTCAAGAAGATAAAGTAATTAAAGAAAAGCCTGAAGTAAAATAGAATTAGGGGAGTCGTGACTCCAGGGCAAAATTCCACCTAGCTGAATTTCCAAACTGTGAAAAGGAATGAAAGAATATTTTAGGTCCAAGAGTGGTAATGTATGCTGTTAATACCAGCACTCAGGAAAGAGAATCATGCAGATCTTTGAATACAAGGGCAGCCTGGTCTACAGAACAAGTTCCAGGACAGCCAAACCATGAAAAAGAGAAAGCTTGTGAAGGTGTAATTGAATGAGGGGGCCATGTTCCTTTCCCAGCCATCCACAAAACTTGGCAGCTTGGTCCCATGATTTCGAGTGAAGGACAGAAGAAAGGGGTTATGGAATCTACTTCCATGAATAAGGAAAGCCACTGAGGCCAGGCATGTGTCAGGGGTGTCTTTGCTTAGAGTTCAAGAGAGGCAATTATGTGAAGCTCTGAAGGTGAAGCCTCAATTGCCTTGGAGACCCCAAGATGTTGGAGATGCCAGGGCAGTGCCATACTTGCCAGAGAAAACTGCAAATGTAGTGGAACCAGCCCAATAGAAAAAAAATGTGTTGCAGTCAATAAAACTAAAAGGAATTGGAGACCTGAAGACAACTTTGACATCAGACATGGAAATGCACCATTTGGAGTTTGCCCAGCTGGTTTTGGTTTTACTTTGGTTCAGTATTTCCTTGCTATGCAACTTTTCCTCCATTTTGGAATGGTAATGTATACCTAGTGCCATGTGTGTTGGAACTATGTGATCTGCTCTTTGATTTTACACAGTTTTAAAGAGGTTACATGACACTCAGAAAAGACTTTGAATGTTGGACTTTAAATAGACACTGATATTGATTTTTGGGTATTGTACAAACTTGAGACTGTTACAGATTAGGGGGACTTTTGAAGTTGGACTGAATCCACTTCTGCATTATGTTATGGTTACACTTCCACATCACTGTTCATCAGTGAAAGAAGTCAGGGCAGGAACTCAAGTAGGGCAGGAAACTGGAGGTAGGAGATGAGATAGAGGAGATGGAGGGGTGCTGCTTACTGAATTGTTCCCTGTGACTTTCTCAGCCTATTTTCTAACAGAATCCAGGATCACCTTTTCCAGGAATGATACCACTCACCACAAGCTGACCATCCCCAAGTCAACCTCCAATTAAGTTATACTCTACACCATTGTCTATAGTCCAATCTCTTGAAAACAGTTTTTCAACTGAACGCCCTTCCTCTCAGATGACTTCAGCTTATAACAAGTTAACATAATGCTATCTAGTAGAATATTTTTATATATAAATTTTATTTAATTAAAAATAATCTTATTTTACATATCAATCCCAGTTCCCTCTCCCTCCTATCCTCCCATGCCTCCTACTGATTCCCCATCTACCACCAGGAAAAGTAAGGCCTTCCATGAGGCAGCCTCAAAATCTGTCAAGTCATTTGGGGCAGGCCTTAGGCCCTCTCCTGTGTATCTAGGCTAAGAGTGTAGCCCTCCATGGGAAATGGGCTCCTGAAGTCTGCTCATTACCTAGGGATACATCCTGGTTCTACTGCCAGAGGCTCTGTAGACTTCCCAGTGCTTATAGCTGACACCCACGTTTGGGGGCCTGGTTTATCTAGTAGAATCTTAAAATGAATTTTAAAGGAAACTTCTTGGTTTGGGTAAATTGCCAGTACCAACTGCTAATACTGTCTAGCTGCATAGAAGTCTTGCCCCTGGGGCACTTAGTTCTACAGGTATGCTCCAACTTCTTTAATTTCTTCTTTCTAGGAATATGTTGGGTTCAGGGATGGCTTTGATGACAAGTGGTCTGATTCCTACAATGCTTTTTTGAAGACTATTTTCTGATGCAAGACCATTGGGGAAGTGCAAACTTCTAAAACCAGAATTTTTCCATGAAAGTAGAAACCCATTGTGAGAATCTAGGACAGTAAATTTAATTATATTTTAAAAGTGCATTGTCCCATGGCTACATTCTGTAAGATGTTAGTAAGCATAAAATAGATTAAAAGAGGTACATCTGGGGAAAATCAGTTAGCAGGTCATTTGTTTTCAGTTGTTTGTTATTTTTTTTTTATTTTATTGTTTCCTTATAGGATTCTCTGATTTGAAAAGTCAATTTACCTAGTACATCTCCAGTTAATACTTCATGTTTTCTAGTTTTTCTGATGTAACTTTTTTATTACATTTGGACATTTTATAACTCTGACATTTACCATCACAGAAAGTAAAACCCAGAAGCATAGTAACAAAACTATACCATGGATTAGGAAAGCAATATTTTCTAGATATTCAAGTTTTTAAAAAAACTTGTTTTAACCCAAAATATACTTTGAGCATATGTGGTATGTAAGCTATCCAAGATGTCTCTGGAGCATTGTATACTCAGTATCCAAATGACTATCTTCAGAAAAATAGGGGTAAAATCATGACCACGTCATCACCATCAACTTCAAAGCTAACCTCATCCAAATACTCAGCCAATAGTTACTGAGTTGTATTTCAGAGAATCTTTCCCACCAACCTGGTCCCACAGTCATTTGGCCTCAAATAAACAGACATCATATTAGTTAAAAAAAACTGTTGGCTGGTAGCTTGAGCTTTTTATTGGCAAACTCTGTCTTAATTATTAACCCATTTCTATTAATCTATGTATTTCTACATGGCTATATCTTACTGGAGAACACCTGGCATGTCCTACCTTCCCGGGCTCCACATGGTGACTGTGTCTGCTTACGTTTCCTAGAATTCTCCTCATCTCTTAGCCCTGCCTATACTTCCTGTCTGGCCAATCAGCCAATCAATGTTTTATTCATCAACCAATAAGAGAAACATGTATGTAGAAGGACAACCCCCATCAAAGTGTTTTCTCTGTGCCAACACCACTGCAGGTGAGTACTAAAACAGGACACCTAATATTGTTGTAATTGATAACTCACATTACTAGAACATGAATTCATGCATGCATACACAATTAATAAATAATGACTCACATGTTCTGGATATAGTTTAAAGAATGTTTGTATAAGCTGTATACCTTACAAAGAATGAGGCTGGTAAGTGGCTTCTACAAAACAGATTTATAGTGGCAAGATGTCTTTCAGTAAAGATGGTTTTATTCACTGACAGTGAAGACGCTAAGGTTTTCATGTCCAATCTGTTTGTAAGCACCATCTGGAACAGGATTTGTCCTTAGGTGGGGAAAGATGAAGGCCTTGAGAAGTGAAATGTGCTCAGATCTCACTAGAGGTGTTTCTTACTACAGTAAATGGTGGCCAACATAGAAAATCATAATCGACTAAAGTACAGAGAATATCTGTTGAGGGTTCAGCAACAATATTTTATCTGTAACACCCTTCCTCCTGAGGCTTGGGAACTATTATAGAGGAGTTATTAGAAAGACAAAGAGGTAAGAAAGCACTCTGGGATCATTAATTCACAGCAGTCATGGTTGCCAGCACAAGACTTGAACAAGATCAAGCTGGTCTGTATTCTGTGACAGAGGAGGGAGACACTTAGCATCTTAAGTTTCTAGGAAGGAGCAGTCAGTTTTCCTTTAAGGGTGTTATTGTGCACAAGTCAAGCATGCTCCAGTGAAGAGCCTCACATCTAGGGGTATGTAAGTAACCCAAACTAGACAGGGTGTGTATAGGGGAAGCTCTAGGTTATTGCACCAGGCACTCAGAGGGCATCACGGTATGTGGCCCTCTTTATTACTCCTTGACTTCCTGGAATGAGGTGAGCAGCTTCACTCTGTTAGGCACATCTGTCATGATGTATTGCCTCCTCACAGGTCCAACATCTTAGGCCAACTGATCATGAAAAAGAAGCTCAAATTATATGTTACAGCAAACATTTTTTCTGTCTATATCAACAACATTAGGCATCTGTTACAGTGATGCAAACAAAATATTTAGATTCACAGATATTGACTGTTTCAGGTAAAAGCAACTTCTATACAAACCAAAGCTTCCTAACATGGTGGTAATCCCCCATTTAAAAAAATAATTATATATATTCTATATATCCCAAATATTCTATTCAATTGTTTTGTGACAATTTGTGTTGTGTTATTCCAAATGACACTCCATTGGAGAAAACTGATTTTCCCTTTGCCAGCAGGGATCAATTGAAGATAGATTCTCAGTTAGTAATAGGTTCCTGTGTTCACTTCCTTTTCTCAGTACTGGGACCCAGTCTGTGTAGGTTTTGCATTATCCTACACCTATATATTAGTGTCTCACTTGGTCCACATCAGAGAAGCTTCTTTTTGCAGTGGGTGAGAATTAACAAAGAGACCCAAGTCTGGACAACATACAGAGAATAGGAGATTTTTGAGCATAAAATCCTCAATGGGATTTTGCCATCAAACTCCTTTCCTTAAGAATCAGGTTTCTGTGTAAAAGATGGAGTGAAGAGATTATATGAGTGTGGAGGAGGACTCTGAGGAAACAGTGTCTTCGCAACACAGCAGTGTCAGTGTTGTCAATATGAATGCACAAAGGTGATGGTATTCTCTCATAATGCAATCCATTACACAGGCAAGTACTGTCTGGAGTTCATCGTGTTGCCATGAGGGATTAGGATTCTGAGCATTTTTACAATATCATAACCTTATCTATTTGGTACTTCAGTTGATGTGGGGGGAGAAAAGGAAAGGAAAAGGAAAAACCTACCTCTGCCTCTGACACAGATTCTTGGCTCCTCACACCTGCACACTTCTTAAATAACACACATGATATAATGCAGCATATTTTAGCCAGGGTGGTCAGCAAAGATCTAAACACAGAGATGAGCCCCATTAATCACAATATGAGAAAGATCATGTGCATTTCTGCCTTTTCAATGTCACTAGAATGACACCGTGTGTGTGTGTGTGTGTGTGTGTGTGTGTGTGTTTGTGTGTGTGTGTGTGTGTTCTCACATGGGGGGGACAAGATGTCAACCTCAGATGTCCCAAAAGCCATCCACCACTTGTTCTTTTGTTCTTTGTGACAGGGCCTCTGGCTGTCCCATGAGGTCCAGAGAAGTACCTGTTTTAGCCTTGTCAGCACTGGGATTACAAGTGCAAACTGTCAATCCCAGCTTTTTTGTTATTGTTGTCTAAGATTAATTTTTATTTTAATGTGTGTGTGTGTGTTGTGGGGGGTGCTAATATGTGAGTTTCCAGAGAGCAAGAGATGTATATTTGCCTCTATTCATTGCCTGGTATCACATAAGAACTGGGTATTTTCAGGAGTGAATGTATAACTAGTATGAACAGCCTTAACCTTCTTCTGCAGTGTTTCAAGGCACAGAATACCACCACTGAAACTGAGTAAATCACAGGTAAAAGAGAATAAATATCTCTTATAGATGAAGTTAATGTGTTAGTGAAAAAAAACTGCCTTGCTGCCTGTGGGTGAGAGAAAGAGAAGCATTCTTAATACCTGGGTTATGAGTCTGTATTAAAAAATAATTTCCTCTGGATGCTTGGTTTCATTTGGACCCGTCATACCAAATATAGTAAATGAATTATGCTAAAAAATAAGTTCCAAACCAAATAAATGTACATACACCTGCAGGCATTCCAATTGGATTTTTTTAACTCAAAAAAGTAATTACGCCATTATCTATTATGGAACCTAGTGAGCTGTGAAGAGATAGTGGTGTTCATGTCTACTATTACTAAGCCATTTTTTTCTTGCTAAGAACTAATATGTCAGAAAAGTAGCCAAGAATAAAAAACATTAAAAATATTGAGATTAGTAACTATTATAGTCTCACAGCAGAAATGGAAAAACAGATATATTGATGAAAAGTTAAATCTGAACCAACTGTCATTTTGTGCTCAGATTCCAAAAATAACTCTAACTTTTAGAAATATATTTATGAATTATATTTAATTTGGGTATGAATACCAGCAGAACTGATCCACCCCCACCCCACCCCCATTTGACCACCTGAGCTCAAAGATACTAATGGGATGATAGATGTTTAATGTTTCTGATTCAAGCCATATATATATATATATATATATATATATATATATATATATGTGTGTGTGTGTAAAACATGCCAAAGATACAACTTCAGTTTATTCTTTCCTTTTTACTTCTTCCCTCAACTTTGTTTTTGTGAGTTGTTAGAAGGTGGGAATTCCTGAACTTCTTCATGTGATTACTCATCATAATTACAAAAATTAAATATGACTGAACATTACTCCATGAAAGAGAAAACTTCCTTAGGCTTCCTCTAGCAGTTCATCAGGCATATACTCTATAATATATAAATTTTCCTAAAGAAAGATCTAAAAGAGGTTAAGATAATAAATATGACAAAAGCAACAACAATGTGAGAAGCAGTTAAAGAGGACACCAGGTGCCAACATTCAGTTTCCATCTGCATGGTTACACCCACATGCACGCCACACACCAATGTTCACATATGTAAACACATATGCATATATACAGACAAATAAGCAAGTTTCAAAAATTAAGAAGAAAGGATATGTCCTAAGAGTGAATAAGACTGAAGTTGGATACACTGGTTTGGCAAGACCCGGCCACTGTATTCCCCAGGACAAGACTTTCTAGAAGGAACTCAATAGGCTATCCTGGCTGCAGTCCCCTTCTAAATGTAGAAGATAGAGGTGAAGCAATTGCTTTTAACAGTCTGAGTCTGAGAGGAGATTTTGGTAACTAAAATAATGTCAGTACTCCAATAATAAAGATTTACTTTGAATTCACTTGGAATAAAACAGGGGGGAAGTATTGTCAATGAGTGTAGATCTACTACAGTTTGTCCCTTGTGTATCTATTGTAGTTGTGGTCTTGATGTACAGGGTGCTAATATTTGGAGGTGCTGATGGAGCTATGGGACATCTTTGGGATGTTAGGGGTGGCCTCTCAGAAGGTTGTTCTTTAAAGAGGGTTGTGATAAAAGTCTGATGTTGGTTCCATCTAGTCTCTGGGTTCCTAGTTTGAAACAATCATTGCCTCCTTCCCCAAAGGCCCATCATGACTTTCTAACATGCTAGGATGCAGCTTAGAAACAATACCAGCATCATATCCTTTATATACCAACATTTTGAGCAGAATAAATGTGTTTTCTTTTTAAGTTAGCAGCCCCAGGTATTACATTGTAGAAACACAAATCTAATTAAAATATAAACACCTGAAGGACTTACCAATAATAACCTTCTATAGCTAATCCATCTCATCTTTAAGCTGGTGGCAACTTTGAAGTAACAGTATAGTTGCTTGACACTCCTCTGAGTGAGGTGTGTTCTAATATTTAGGGTCTCGCTGAACTGACAGACAGGTACAAGTATTCCTAATATCATTGAAATATCTGCCCCACAAAGTGCAACATTGGAACTGCTAGGAGTTAACACTCTTTGTTTCACAGCTATGACTATACTATATGTTATTTTAGACTGTTCAAAAGTGTTAAAATTCAGTGACTTCCTTGGTCTTCTTTGTTCTGCTATAGCAGAATATAATAGAACAAGTAATTTATACAGAAAATAATGTTATTGCTCACAGCTAAGAAGTGGCATGGTCCAAGGTCAAGTTGTCAGCAAGTTTGCTTACAGGCAGAAGAGGTCTGCAGCGTATGGAGGATGGGAACATGGTGTCCTCACGTGGGGGAGGATGGAAAAGCAATTGAATTGGATACCTTATGAAGCCTTCTAAATATCCCTAATCTTGTTAACAAAGGAGGAGCCACTACTGCTTAATTGTCTCTTAACGACTTCATTTCTCAATAATATAACATGGGTAATACCCAAATTTTGAAGAGCTGTGTTCAAGTCATGGCAGCATTCAAGGGCTGTCATGATTGACAAAGAAGGAAGAGACTCTAGTGTTTGCCTGAAGCAGCAGCCCATGAAGAATGCAGTCCTACTAACCAAGGACAAAAGCCCAGATCTGCTTTTCACTACTTTGTCAACTTGAACTAATCATGTCACCTCTAAAAGCATTAACATTTACTGGTGGCTGTAAGGTTTACCTGAGATAGTATTCACGACAGCTTCATAAAAGGTACAGTTTTGATTGCAGGGTAGACTACATCCCATCCTATTGCCTTTTAAAACTGCCATGCAAAGGGGATCATTTATCAAAACCAGCAATTATTGCTAATCTGCTTGGTGCCAAAGCTGTGCTAAATTTGAGCAATATTGCATGGGGGAAGTTATAGTCACACACTTAAGAGCTCACAGCCTTGTGAGAAAGGCAGATAAGTAAGCCCCCAAATTAAAACACAGGAAGATCCATGCTTTAAGTGAGGCATGCCTAGCATACTGCAGAAACATCAAGCCCGTCGCACCAGAAGTAGAACCGTAAAGACCGAAAGAGGAAGGAGCTGAAGCGAGAAACCTTTAACAGGGCAAGGGATCTGGTGCATCAGCACTAATTGTGCATCAAGTTGACTTTCATTACAAAAGATACTACGGGTGTGGATGGCCGTGAAGTGAGGAGAGTGAGCTTCCATGTTGCAAAATGGATCAAGGCTTCACTTCAAAAGTTTGAATAGGAAGTATGTCTTAGTTAGGGTTATTACTGCTGTGATGAAACCCCATAGCCAAAAAAAAAAAAAAAAAAAAAAAAAAAAGAAAAAAAGAAAGAAAGAAAAGAAAAGAAGGAAAGGGTTAATTCAGCTTACACTTCCACACACCACTGCTCATCATCGAAAGAAGAAAGGACAGACACTCGAACAGGGGCAGGACCCTGGACACAGGAGCTGATGCAGAGGCCATGGGGGATGCTGCTTACTGGCTTGATCTTCATGGCTTGGCCCAGACTGTGTGCTTACAAAATTCAGCACCACCAGCCCAGGGACAGCACATCAATCACTAATTAAGAAAATGCCTTACAAATGGATATTTGGAGGCGTTTTCTCAATTGAGGTTCCCTCCTTTCAAATGACTTTTGCTTTTGTCAAGTTGACATTAAATTAGGCCAAAAAAAGAGAGAGGAACTGAAGCAGAGAGCGGAGGCTCTGGAAGAGATGGTATATTTTACCATCTCCATGGTTTGCAAGCTGTCAGCAGTTATATTAAACTCAGAAGTCAACTTGAAGTTTGGACAAAGGTGAGGAATGTAGCAAGGAACCACATGAGCTGCTCACTAGTCCTCATTGATCGCTCCAACTTTTTCTGTGTCTGCATGTAGTGAATAACTGCCTCACTAGTGTGCACACTACCTCTCACTATTTATTCAGATGGAGTGCAACTAGTATCCAGACACATCCCTTTTGTTTCTTTTCAAATATCTGAACCTGATGCTAGGGCCAATAGTAGTTCATAGGCCAGAAATATTAGAAGCTTAAAAAAGTCAGAAGGTAGATAGAATAGCTGCAAACAAAGCATGTTGTTTTGTACCTGGATAATTAGAATTGCAAAGCTATATAGTAAATTATTAGTGGTGCATAATCCAGTCAAAGTGATTAGCAGCATTTTCATTTTCTATATTGTGTTTAATTGTACTTGTTTCCATTTGCTTCTTCGTGACTGTGATAGGACACTGACCAAAAACCACGTTGCCAGAGTATGGCAGATTGCTTGCTTCCATGGGTTGCTCTTATACAATCCAGGGCAATGTCCTCAGGTATGACAATGCTCAAACTGGGCTGAGTCCTTCTCTATCAACTAGGCATCAACAGAATGTTCCACTGCTATGTCCATAGAAGAGTTTGAGGGAGGCCATTCCTCAGTCGAGGCTCCTGTTTTCTATATATGTCAAATTGACAGCCAAGATTAGCATGGAAATCTTTGAATTATAACATATGGAGTATATGCTGCTTACTAATTGAGCAAGACCAGAATATATTGTTTTGTTATTTTGCTTTAAGGTGTAAGAGGGATCTTAATCTACCCATTACAATGAAAACCTCTCAGGAGATTGAGAATCTACTTGGTAGATAGCACTCTTTCACAGTTCCTAATAATTCTTTATTGTGACATAAGATACTCACTAGAGTTTCTTCTACTGTTTCCTTATTACTGTTGCCTCATTTCCAGTAATCAAATAGGGGAAACAATATGTTTGGTATGGTAGCTCATTACAATAAAAGCCATCCTTCCAGGCACACTGACACAGTTTACTCACTCTTGTCAGGAGCTGCACATTGAGGGTGCAAAGATCTACAGATCATCTAATCCAAGAGTGATACTGAGATGCAGGTCCCTTCCATTCCCCCAAAGGGCAAGCCTAGGAAGAAGACAGTCACACATTGATGCCTCAGACTCTAAATTCCTGTTTGCAGGAATGCCTGGAAACATTATTTATGGACAGTGTGTTTTTACAGGCTTTTATAGTAAAGAGGCAGTATATTTTGGTCAAAGACTAGGCAGAAAGGAGGGTGTCAATGCATCTGTCTTTCCCTTTCTTATCCTCATTTTCTTTCCATTCCTTCCTTTGATTACATAGTGTTCCTGAACTTCCTCTAATACAGTGTAGTGATAAAAAAAATGAAAACTATTTTGTGTTAATGAAACTATAGAAAAGGCCTGGTTTTAAACTCAGACACATAACCTCGAATTCCAGGGACAATACATGGTCTTCCCAATAGAGCCTGGTAAACACTTGGTACTTTGTTTATAGTATAGCATTGTGAGTAAGAAATAATTCCTTGGTGGATTGATCTGGACAGAAATTTGAGTTTTTGCATAGTGACTGGATAACATTGTGATGGTTCAGGTTTCCATGTGTTTTAACTTTCCAGGTCATTTCTAGGTACTTTCCCTTCATATGAAATATTCCTCAAGATTTTGGGGGTTTCCTTATTGCTCCTGGTGTCCCTCTCTTCCAAAGGCCTCCACAAGGCCCCATAGAGAGTGACTAAGACTCACTGTAACACAGGCCATACTTGGCATTTTACAATACCTTTGAGTGTTATAGATTTCACATTCATACCTGCTAATGACTGGGGAAGAGAGCCTTTCAATTTAGTTCCCTTTCCTCTTCTAAAAGAGTGTGTGGATTTCACCTTTCAGGGAAGCTAGGGGCTCAGCGCTTCATCCCACATCAAAACCCAACCCTGGGATTTCCACCTTCAAACAAGTGAAACAATGCTTCCTCACAGGGGGGCTGCTGTCAAAGAGGAGTGGACTTACCTACATATGCCAACTATTCAGATAGGGTTGCCTACTCAGAGAAAATTAGTGGCTCACAGAGAATTCTTTTCAGTGGGGGGCCACTTACCACTCCATCCCACCTTCTTCCAGCCTCGTTAGAGCTGAGGGAACTCACCCCACAGGCTTACATGAGCAGAAAGTGCATGTCCAGAGAACACGCCTCAGCATGCAGTAACCGAGGTATTCTGATTGCTTTCATTTTGACCTCTCCAGATTAACGGGAGCTTTCTCACAAGTGAGCCCCATTTTCTACATACATTTGAGGATCACAGGCTTCCCCCACTGTAAGCCCTTCACACTTTAACATTCCACTAAAAGAAAGGATGGACAATGAGAGACATTTTGTCTTTAAAAGAAAACAGAAAATGGGTTAGGGGGAGAGAAAGAAAAAAGTATTTCCATTAGCGAATTGGGAAGAAATTGCTCCACATTGTTGCTCTGACAAGGAATTTTCCCAGCATGTGCGTATCTTAAAAGTACTGCAAAACAATGTCTTAAAATGAACTGATTAGTATGCAAGCTCTGTGGTCACATTTAAGTTCTATTTATAAAATCTATTCTGTTCCAGGCTCAGACAAACAAAACTGAGATGCAGCTGTGTAACACATTGATAATTTTCATTAGTTCTAAAAGCCTCAATAGAATTTGCAATTTTATTCATTACATCTAAATAATCCTGGAAAGCCCATTGTGAAGATGACCTTTCACTTTTTCCCCCTTGGCCTCTGTGTGACTTGGCTGTGTGAGTGTGTGTGTGTGTGTGTGTGTGTGTGTGTGTGTGTGTGTGTGTGTGTTTATTAGGAAAGGTTGAGTAGGGGGAAGAGATGTCTGCAAGAATGAAGTACTAGATGATAAATGGAAAATGAGGCATAAAACAATTAAGATCTTCATGCAGATTCCAGCACCATTCAAACTTGGGGAGTCCTGCCATCATCCCCGAAATGTAAAAGCCCAGATTTCTGAAATCACTGTGTGATACTATGGGAAAATGTGGTTTGTGTTCTAATTTGCTAAGAAGCACTTTGTGTTTGGATGTGAAGGGATGAGGGCTAACCCAGATAGTAAGCTGAAAGACAGGCCCAGGAGAAATAAACGTTGCTGAGTCACTCAACTCGAACCTGCTCTTAAAAAGCAAAACACAGACAACTTTACAAGGAGATTTTTTTGGTGAGTGTTTTCTGCATGTGGATACTAAAACAATAAAAATTAAAACATTCATATCTCAGAATTCTGGCAAGCAGCCAGTAAAAAGCACAGAGCCATCTTGAGACAATTAAGATAACAAAAATAAAATAAGAGGCATAATATGAAGTATGAAAAATAAAGACAAACACTTGTAATTTAGCAGCTACTGAGATGGTCCCTTAATACTGACCAGGCAATTACAAAGATAAAACCTAGGGTGCAAATGATAATGAGGTACCTGTTGTATATAAATACACATGTGGACACAAACACACCAGCATCTCCTCTGATAATTGCTAATTTGGAGTTGGAAATAGTGACAGTCATGGATTACCCATTGTATACAAGCATATTCTGTTTCTGAAAATCAAATGGACCAGGATCTTAGAAAGGACTCTTGTAAGTGTCTCTAACTGGTAGGAATGAATGGTAGCAAGGACACATTCTGGAAAATATTCAGATGAGGAAAGTTAGCAAGGCTCCCTCAAAATGCAGAACTTTCCATATGACAATGTTAATTCTTTGTTCCAGAGACTAGGAGTGTCAAGAATTTTTATATTAGTGAAACAATAGGAGGCTTTCATGGTCTTTTACTTTTAACATGATATCTTTGTAAAATTTTTGTTCTAGGGAATAAACTATAGGAAATTCTGGGTTTTTTTGTTAAAAATAAATGTTTTACCAAACACTTGGAATAACAGAAATTAAAACTCAGGAAGGGCAAAGATATCTGTAGATATGCTCACTTTGAATTAAGGTGGGGAGAGCCAGTAGTCTTTTGTAGGCCAGAGGGCTGAGAGATGAGGGCTAGAAGGAAACACAGAGAGACATAATATCTAAGCAGGAAAAGGGAAAGAAAAGGAATTCCATTCTCAGGGTCATTTGAAGTTTGCCCAAGTTTAAGCCTTACATGCTATCACTTAAGATAGAGATTTATCAATAATCTGGAAATGTTCTAGAATGTTGTGGAATATTATTTTAAGGCTTGTTACATTTGTTTATGCTGTGGAACATTTGCTTTAATGATGCAAAGATAAGTTTCATTCTTTTATGTTGCATTTGTTTAACTCTGTGAAGTTGTGATTCTTTGCCTGTCTAAAACATCTAATGGTCTAATAAAGAGCTGAACTGAACAGCCAGTAGACAGGTAAGTAAAAGGATAGGTGGGGATGGCAGGCAGAGAGAATAAATAGGAGGAGAAATCTGAGAAGAGTAAGAAAGAAAATTTGATCAAGGAGCAAGGAAAGAAGAAGCCAGCCACTTAACCAGGCATGGAATAAGCAGGAAAGAAAGTGCCTGGAAGCAATTGATAGATGGGATAATTTAAGACAAGCTGGATAGAAATAAGCCAAGCTAAGACCAGGCATATATTAATAAAGAGACAACTCTGTGTATGAATCATTTGGGAGCTAGGTGGTGCCACCCACCCTAAAGGGCAAAAAAACAACCAGCTACACTAAAGTGTTTCTGGTTGGGTTAAAACCTGATCCCTACTCCATGTTTAGTAAGGACTGTGACTAATCATGTAAAATTTCATCTCACTTCAAGCCCACTCTGGCAGTTAATACGCCCCCCCTTTATTGAAAACAGATTCTTTTCTCACATAATATGTCCTGATTATGGTTTTCTCCTCCCATACCTCTCCATTTATATCCATTCCCTTTCTCTCATTAGAAAAGACTAGGATTCTAAGTGATAATAAAATTTAACAAAATAAAATATAATAAGTTAAAACAAAAACTGTCACATCATAGTTGGGCAAAATGAAAGAAAGGAAAAGAGCCCAAGAAAAGGCATAAAATTCAGAGACCCACTCATTTGAACACTCAGGAATCACATAAAAACAATTAATTGGAAGTCATAAAGTATATGCAAAAGACCTGGGATACACCAATGTAAGCCATTAACAGACCCCAGCTGGCTCCACTCTGCTGCTGCAATTGTTATTGGTTGTCTTCCCGTGGTACTGGCATCTCCAAAATGCTGGGGTCTTCTGCTGCAACTGGGCTACACTTTCATCAATACCCTCTCAACAGACTCTTCTCATGGTGCTAAACCTCAACTTCTCTGCATGACCCCTTCACTCCTGGGTCTTCTACTGTCACTGAGGCTGCACCTTCATTAACGCCTTCTCCTGGTGTCATACAGTGCCAAGCCTCCACTGCTCTCCATGACTACTTTATACCTTCAAAACCAGTACTACCTGAGTGACTGGTACATATTACCATGTCCGGCTACCAGTACGAGATACAACCTTGGCCAGTTCTGACTACAGCTTCTCTGTGCTGACTCTCAGGAAATACTTCCCAGAAGATTTCACCTCAGTGATGCTTCTCAATCACCGCTAATCTCTTAGATCCAGTTAACCAGCATCAACTGTCCCAGTAATGCAAAGGTTTCACATCAATTGTTCTGGTATCTTGTTAATAGCAACTGATTTCATCCCCGGCTGACCAGAATGACAGAATTTTAATTCAAAATAGCAAAAGGCCGTGATAGTCATTAAACTTCCCTCTAAAACTTCACAAGTCAGGCCTCCATCTTCTGTACAAGGCTCAACATGCTTATGCTCCAAGCTCCTAAAGAATATCCCACAGATCTCCCAATACTCAGAAGCTCCTCCAGCCCGAGGTTCCAAAATCCTTCCACAGTCTTCCACAAAATATGATCAGGTCTGTTACAGCAATACTCCTAGTACCAATTTGTCTTAGGGTTTCTATTGCTACCAAGAAACACCATGACCAAAATCCAAGTCGTGGAGGAAAGGGTTTATTAGACTTACACTTCAACATTGCTGTTCATCACTAAAGGAAGTCAGTCGTGGAATAGATACAGATCAGGATTCCGGAGGCAGGAGATGATAGAAAGAAGCTGCTTACTGACTTGCTTGCCTGGCTTTCACAGCTTTCTTTCTTATAGAATCCATGACTACCATCCCCGGGATGGCACCACCCACCACTGTCTAGGCACTCCCACATTGATCACTAATTGAGAAAATGCCTTACAGCTGGATCTCGTGGCAGTATTTCCTCAGCTGAGGCTTGCTCCACTCTGATGACTCTGGCTTGTGTCAAGTCAACAAAAAACCAACTAGTACATGGCCTATATTTATATTTAAGTCTCTGTAGCTACAGCTACTAATTGGGCTTGGTGAAGTATTAGAATGTGATTGCTGCTGGCTTTGAATGAGTTATCTTCAAAGGACCATATATAAAATCTTGGTCCAGGAAGGAAGCACTTATAAGTACTATGATTATTTACTTGGTCAGAACCTATGGGAAGTCATTATATCACTGAAGGTGTGCCTGCAAAGAAAACTGTGGTACCTCATCCAGAGTCTCCCAGCCCTCTCTCCTTCTTGGATGTGATGTAAATGGTTACTTTGACATAAAACTTCCCATTGTTGCCATTTGTTTCTCTCAATAAAGGTCTGAAGCAATGGAGGTCTTTCCTGATGTGAGAAAGGTACTTTTCAAAATGACAACCAAGCAAACCTTAGCCATTTCATTGTAGTTTCAATAATTTGACTAATACACCAGCTCATTTAAAAAATATTGAGAAAGACTTCATGAGTCCCTTTCCCATCCCTATCATTTACTAGGAGAAGGGAAGTTATTTATCTTTAGAGATTTGGGTCCAAGGCTTGCCATGATCCAATGGATGGTCCCACACTAATACACATATAGACGGCACTAGCTAGACTCAGTATTAAATAACAAAAAGAGAGGGAGATAAAATGTGGTAGGGAAAAGTGGGACAGGTGATGTCAATGTTGCGAGGGGAACAACAGGAGGTAGATGGAATCTAAACATATTATAAGCATGTATAAATCAAATAAAATATTTAATAAATAAAAAGTACTGAATGGTAAATTTAAATAAATTTCATTATATTTTAAATCAAATACTATACGTAAAAACCAGAATACATCTTGTCAGATTTTAAAAGTTTGTCAGTCATCGCTTTGAAACTGTAGAGTGGGCTATAAATTATTTTATTGCTGTCAATATGAAGTACTCACGATGCCATTTACAAATAGCAGAAGCTGTGAACAACTATTATCATTTACTTTTGCTATAACTTTATTTTTACTTTAAGGAAGTAAAGAAGTAGCTTTCTTGGAATGGAAATGTTCCAGGTAGAATGTAATAAGGTAGAAAAGAATTTAAATTTGATGGATGCCTCTGAAGTTAAACAACTACCAAGGAATGTTACTAATCAAGACAGGGTAATCTGTGAGTTACTGAAGATGATTCTGAGGGAACAAAAGCATCCCTAATCCAGCTACACTTTCAGTTTGCAGCCTTGTCTTATATGACAAGTCAAATAAAGTGGAGAAAATGGAGGTGACATGGCCACAGAATCAACTCCCCAAGCTATACCTATTACAGATTTAAGCACCTTGAGAATTCACATCAATTACTTTCTGTTTGTTACAATGGCAAAATTAATCTCAAATTATGTCAGTTTTGAGTTATGAGACATTTTCAAGAGTATACCTTTGGCATAAAATGAGACAGCCTTCCTGAACGGCATTAACTCTCCAGCCAGCTCAACAAAGATGTACTTGAGTGCTGTTCTGCATAAGGAGGAAACAATGAGGACAGCTAACATCTATTGCTGATCTTGTGCTTAGCATTTGAGAAGAGTTTATGAACAGTCTTTCATATCATTCCTAACAACACTTCACTGATGTGTGCACTGTATTGTTAATATTTTATAATGAATATCTAAGATTAAAACGTGAATATTGCTACTTTATAACATATACTTTTCCAAACAGCTTCGGTGTCCCCCAATGTGTGCATGCACATGTGCGGATGAGTGTGTGTGTGTGTGTGTGTGTGTGTGTGTGTGTGTGTGTGTGTGTGTGCATACATTCACCTGTGTGCAGGGGCACTCAATTGTCTAATCCAGATTTTGATGTTTGAAAGCTTTTCCAATCACTTCTAGATCTTATTTTTTGAAACAAGATCGTCCATGGAACATATGGTCACATTTTTTGTCCTAGGTTAACTGGCCAGCAATCCCTGGAACCTATGTACTTATATATATTCCAAGTTCAGATTACAGCAAACTTTTTTTTCTTTTTGCATTGATTCTAGGGATCTGAACTCAGGTCTTCACATTTGTATAGCAAGCACATTGTCCCTTGAGCCATGTCTCCAGACCATGATTAAGTATTTTTTTTGTTTTTTGTTTTGCTGGGTTTTTTTTTAAAACATATTGCTTTGGTGATACCCAGGGCCTTGTGCATGGCAGGTGAGTAGTCTACCACATTGCCTAGTAGCAAGGCATCCACTTTTAATCACACAGAACTGTATTAAAGCAGAGGTAAAATGCAAGTACCTGCGGGTTCGTCTACTGCTTTTGTTTCTTGAACTTGCCTTGATTCAACAAAGCTTGTTTTTGATGTGTTTATAATGCTAAGAAAAATTGTAAATTACTGTGCACAGTTATTTCTTTAATTCCATAAGACAAAGATAATAAGGATAATGAGGACGGTTCCTTTGTAATTCCAGTGTGATATTTTTGTGGGTGGTTTTCAAAGCACATGGTATGCAATTAGAGATAATGTGGATGGCTCCTTGTTTTCCGGGCTTGTGCCATCCATTGGGCCTTTGCTGAGAGTACTTGATATGTTTGCCATAGGAATTGATGTGGACATTGCGTTTGCCTCTCAAGTTTGAGAGCCCTTAGCATTTGGCAATGACCCATGGCCTCAGATGCCTGTAATGGAGATCAGCAAGGAGGAGTCTCTATTATATTTTAAATACAGCTCTTTGCTCCTGATAATATTTCTGCCTTTTCTGAAGCTACTTCCCTATACTTAAAATTGCCAGAGTAATCAGGAAAGAGACTCTTGAAACCAGCCGGCTAGCTCTCCTTATTTATTCTCTAACCATGACTTTCATCATAACTTTCAGAAGGCACATCAGGAGAGCTATTCTTCCTGCCAAGGCAGTTAAACTCAGCAGAAGCAGATATCCAGCCATGTAATTTCTGCCCCAATATCACTGATATATTATTGGGGAAACATCAAATCAGATGAGTACTGGAAAAATTCAAGCCTACTCCACAGTCTCTTGATTAGACCTATTCTCCTAATGTTAGATTTATGTTAACCTTTAGCCTTTACATACCCTGACCTTTGTCCTTGTATTATGGAATTCTGATTTTTTTTTCTTAGTGCCACTCAAAAGTACTTTCATTTGTTAGAATGTGTCCTTTTATTTTTTAAACTGTTTTTTTCTCCATTTCTCATCTTATATTGTTGTGATTCCTGTCTTTGCTAAAATAACTTGGCATGCACATTTTCATTATGGCTAAATTTTAGACTTCTCTTATTTTTCCAAAACCAAAAAGAACAACAGCCCCTTCCCCAAAACATACATACACACACACACACACACACACACACACACACACACACACACAGAGCATGCAAGCTCTCACATGCTCACACACACATGCATATACTCAAACCAATGTCCTCTTATACAAAGATACACATCTTGTTTTATCATTCCATAAGTCTGTTTTACTGAGTCTATTTCACCTCAACTGACACATGACTCTTTATCATACATTCTCCTTGCTTCGGTAGATGAAATCTGATGGCAATATCTCATGTAGTGGCGTCTTATTGTGACACTGAAGCAACTACATAGAACACTCTCAACCAATGAAGCCTGAGTTTGAGGGGAAAGAGAAGATAAAACAAATCATATATCTTCTCTTAAAGCATATCTATTCTAAGTTTATTCTCTGGGCCAGTCACTCAGTGTCTACAATACTCCTAACAAAGATGACTCAAAGGGAACTTCATGACCAAAATCCTATTCCCAGCATGGCTGACACTACAGCTGGATCACTGGATCCTCTTTTATGGGATTTACTTAATAAAGTCAATTGTAAATAGTCAATATAATAGTATTTCAAAAAGGATGATCATAAACAAATGTCAGTGAGTCATGTATGCTTCTAATAAAATGAAAATAAAACAGAGGCCTATTGAGCACATGAGGAAATCAAGGAAGATAGAATGTGAATGAACCAAGAGCTAGGTGATAAACCTCTATGCAAATTGTAGACTTTGGAACAGTCTTTGGGAAAGAAAGGAATTCCAGGATGAAAGATATTGATCTGGTTGGGCTTTGGTGGTACATGCCTTTAATCCCAGCACTCAGGAGGCAGAGGTAGACATATCTCTGTGAGTTCAAGACCAGCCTGGTCTACAAAAGCTAGTACCAGGATAGCCTCCAAAGTCACAGAGAAACCCTGTCTCGAATAAAACCAAATATATATATATGTGTGTGTGTGTGTGTGTGTGTGTGTGTGTGTATGAGAATTATCGGTATCAAATTCCTCTTAATTGAAACATTCCATCTCTAAAGAAAGTTTGTTAACATTCAGTAAATTCTAAAGGGAGGCTTGTTAGAACCCAAGGAATAAGCAACTTGCAAATCTCAAGAAATCCCTGAAATTTACTAGACCTGTAAGGGTCCTTTCTTCTCAGGTTGTATAAGAAGAAAGGACTGTTAAAGAGACATTGTCACTTGCTGAACTCTTAATAAATTATGCAAAAATGCCAGTGATCCAGCTGTAGCATCAGCCATGCTGGGAATGGGATTTTGGTCATGAAGTTCCTTTTGAGTCATCTTTGTTCCTGTAAGTAACTCCTTACCTATACCCCTACAGTTAAGATCCCTCAATTCATTGGTTCACCAAGTTGTAGTTTGGTAATATTGTTGCTTCTTTTCTGGCCGTAGTTACTTATTTGGGGTCAGTAGACATTTTTCTCATCTCCTTAGGAATAGATTCACACAACATAGCTGGTGCTCATACAGGGGTGGAGACAATCAAAGTTGAATCCAGAAGGCTTGGTTGTATGACTCCTTTCAGGGTACAGAGATATGAATTTAAGGCTGGTCTGTGCAAGGGTAGGGCATCTGTGGGGGGGAAATGGGTGTAGCTATCTGTTTCATGTGGTATGGAGTGGATTTCCGCCTTGCTGTATTTGTGATTGCCTGTTCCCTGGGATGGGTAAGATGAAATGCAATCAAGGCTGAGCTGTTTTTAGAATGAACCCTGTATTGGAAATCTGAAGCTGGCCATCTCTCTTTATGTAGCATGAGATGGCATATCTCCTTGATGAGTGGGAATCACCTCATGACTACAGGATATCCCCTAACAGCTGGAGGTTTTTATAGTAATAGTTCTGTAATAGTTCCTAAAGGAAACATGGATAAGATGATGGTCTCCTAAGCAGGCTGTGATATCGGTTGTGTAGTCCCTGCCATGGGAAAGCAAGATACTCAATGGAGGCTCACCTACTTCTAAGGAAGAACTTGCTTGATTAAGGGAGAAATTTTAACTGAGTAATGGAATGTGGATGCTTGCCTCTGACTTGGGAAGAAAACAAAAGGATGATGAGAAAGAAGTGTTGACTTGTAACCTCTTATATCTGGGCCCACAAATGTAAGAAGATCACAACTCAGGTTTTGGATAAATTGTGCTTCCTGAAATCCAATCATGGAGAGTCCGATGATATGAACGAAATCAGAGCAAATAAACAAAATGGGAGTAATAAAAGATATCCCTCAGGTCTGACCTCTATTGCAGAAGATAAAGCCCATGATTGAAACGTCCCTGGTTAAGCTTGCTGATAGGAATATTGAAAATAGTCTGATGCAAGAGACCATGATAGTTAACGAATGTTCTTTCATAAGCTTTAATTGGGAAAGGATTTTGAACACTCACCCTGTAATAGGATGGTTTACTAGACTACTAGATATGGGGGCACAAGGGATCAAAGCATACACATGCTGCAAAGGGAGAAACCCTGATTCATGCAATGCCCAACTTTGTTGAGGCAGTGGCTACATAATCTGAGAAAAACTGAAAGAAGCCAGTCCCTTATAGACTGGCTTCTAGGAGCCACTAGAGATGCTGTTTTGTTTTTGATGAAAAACACAAAAATGAAATGTAGCTAAGAAAACTGATAATTGTTAAAAGTTTTGAGGATAAATACTGGAATCAGCCTAGATACACAGAAGAGGGCCTAGGCCCTGACCCAAATGATATAACAGACTTTTATGATTCCCCCAAGGAAGGCCTCACCAACCCTGGGGAGTGGATGGGGGTGGGTTGGGGGGGTCAGTGTGGGGAGCATGGGAGGATGGGAGGGAAAGGGAAATGGGATTGATATGTAAAATAAGATCGTTCTAAATTAAATAAAAAAGTTGTGAGGATAGTTTAAAATGCTATGGAATGTGTGTGTGTGTGTGTGTGTGTGTGTGTGTGTAAATAGCTACCTTCACAAAAGAGGTGTTAATTACAATGGATTTTGAAAGAATGTTAAAATTTAGACAGAGTAAATATAGTAGTAAGAATAGGTGAAAGGGCACCACATCTGTCCTAAAGAAACACATGCACAGGAAGATGGGTTCTCTGTGGACGTTTCCTCTGGACCCAAAGAGTGGTATGTCAAAACTCAATTAACAGAAATTAGAGAATATGAAGCTTAACAGGGTTATGAAAAGGTTAGAATGCCAAAGGAAGAAACACTGAATGGGTCAGTTGAACCATGATGCTTTGGGGGTCAAGAAATTGACACAATGAGAACTGTGATTGCAAAGGATTTCTTTGACACTTGATAATTGGATTCGAATGCGTTGATAGAATTCAGGCAGAAAAGCCAGTGAGGAGGTTCTTAAAACTAAAAGCAGAATGGACACATGAGCTTAACAAAAGTATGACTGGATAGACTGTAAAACAGAATAGAGTCAAGAGGAATCTTAGACATGTAACTGGCCCTCAGAATCAAAGATTCTCATACAACACTGATGAGTGGCAAACTGACCTCCTAGGGAAACCGGGTGTCTGGATAACAATTTTGGCTTCCGGTAAGTTTCTATCTTAGATTCCCTGATTTTTACAGCCTGAGACTGGTTTTTTCTTCAGTAGAAAAAGCAAACAATACAGCCCACAAGCTAATATATTCAAAACTGGTTCTCATTTTCATCTTTATCACTTCTCTCTTTTCAACCATTTTAACATATATAGATTATAAACTATATTTTATGCATGAACACAGTCTGTATTGTATTTTGATAAACACTCATATGTGTTTTAATAAATAATGATACATACTGATTCATTATATGCTATTAATATCAAGAATATATTTTCTTTAAGACTGCTTTATTATTTTCTTTTACAGAAATTTATATTTTTAACACTCTTTTATATAAATCCTACTTATGGAGCAAGAACATGGAGCAGTCTACTTCCTACAGCATTATTTTAGGCTATGGTTAGACAACTATGCCTATGAGTTAAGAATTGCTTTTACAGTTTTAAATGGTTGAAAAAAATCAAAAGAAGAAAAATATTTGAAGATACTTAAAATTGTTATGAAATTCTTATTCCAGTGTCCAAAAATAAAGTTTTACAAAAATATGGTTATTCATTTCTACACGTGGCTCCTTCACACTACAGTGACAGAGCAGGGATTATAAGGAGTGGATTGCCTAGAATATTTTCATGGCCCTTTGGAGAAGAGGCCAACTGACCTCTACTGCAAGGGCCTAGTGTGCAATCTGTGAGTGGACAGTGCCTGATGTACTGGAAGCTTGTCAGAAATTCAAAACTTCATGACTTGCCTGCGACCTACAGATGAGAACCTGCATTAAGTTGCTCCCTGGGTGGAGCATAAGACTGTTGAAGTTCAACAAGCAATGTTGAGCACATGTGAGTCACCCTGAGTGTCTGTCAGGACACTGCCTATGGGGTCCCACCTGTAAGAGGCAGGGTTAAATGCAACACAAGAGTTTGTATATCTGTGAAGCCTCCAGGATGGTGACACTGTTGTCCTGATAAATAGTGAAGGATATCAGTGACTCTTCTCCACTTGAGACCCTTCCTGCCTGGCAAGATTCTCGCTGACCATTTAAATGTGACAAATTCTTTCTCCCCTCTCTGAACTCCTCTGCTGTACACTGTGCTCCCTTTATGTGTACCGTATATAATGGTATCTGGCATTAGCAGACACTTCAAATGGAAGGAGCTCTTTATCTTCCTAACTTAATGGCCACTTCTATTTCCCAAACTTACCCAGCACATTCCCACCTCGGAGCATTTGCACTTTGTCTCTGGCACTTGGGAGGCAGTAGGACCATTCAGGTCTCTTCTCCAGTCTCCTCTAGTCAGCAATGCATCCAATAAAGATGCATTCTAAAATACCTTCCGACCTTAACTACCTTCTCCCTCCACTTCCTTTCTATAGTCTGCTTTACCTGGGGGATTTGCATTGCACATTTACCGAAATGCCTCTTTTCTCCAGTTACAACAAAATCTCTGTCATGGCAGGGACAGTGTTTTGATAATTTATAGCTGAACACATACTGTGCACTGACTTCTAGGATTAGATAGTAGAAAAAAGTACTGAGGAAAACACCCCAAACTGGCCAGGCATTCAGCAAATAACTAAAGAACAAATAAACTAACGTGTCATTTTTCCTCAATTTGATGCAAAGATTATACCTGGTATTGTGTTAAACTTATATGTCCATTATTGTTATGCTAAGTATGTATGTAACTCTATTCAAAGATAGCCCATACTCACAAGGTACCATGTGGCAGGCACTAGAAATCAATATTACTATAATTCTCATTTTAAGTTCAGGGTAAACTGAGACCTAAGGCAGTGACAGTATTTAAAAGCAGTTCAACATGTCTATAGATTCAGGCAGGTTATCTCAAGAATCTGCCAAAATAGCCATCACTCCATTCCTTCTCAAATGGAATTCAAAGTCAGCTAGTTTTGTGTGGTAATTATATAGTACCACCATATTTACTTCTAAGAAGCTTAACTATCAGCCAGGCAGTGGAAGCGCATGCCTTTAATCCCAGCACTCGGGAGGAAGAGGCAGGCAGATCTCTGTGAGTTTGAGACCAGCCTGGTCTACAAGAGCTAGTTCCAAGACAGCCTCCAAAGCCACAGAGAAACCATGTCTTGAAAAACCAAAAAAAAAAAAAAGAAGATGAAGCCTAATTATCTAGTCATTTTGCTTATATCACCTATTATAAAACAAGCCAACGAAATACCTTAAGGGAATTCTAAGAAAGAGGCGCCAACATAAAGTAAATGATGAACAGAATTGTATGTAAAGATTAGACTTAGGTGAGCCATAACTTAGAACAGAATTGTTCACCAAGGTGCCCTCTGATTGCTTCACAAACATGACAATCTCTCCACAAGTTCCATCCTGGGGATGGAGGTGATCTGATGGCTATTGTTTCTTAGTTTAGGGTTAACTAACTTGGATTTTATTTTTTAAAGAAGGAAGCCATACATAACACATCTTCCAGGTTCAGTCCAGGTGTCACAAACAGCAGTATCTTCTTTTGTAAAGGACATCTATCTAGGTGAAAGAAGTCAGACATAGAAAGAAGAAGCCAGCATGATGTCTCTTCTATGTGAATCTTAGAGGCTGTCAACTATGGGGCAAGAGCAGTGTGATTGTCACAAGGGTAAGGAGGGGATAATGCCAGGGAAAGGGAACAACCTACATTTGTATGGGATGAAAAGTTCTCTAAATCTGAGCTAGAAGCTTTTTTGATGTCATTTATAAAAATTCATTTTCATCATCAACTTGAAGACATTTAGATTTACCAGGTCATGATGCACATCCATGCTTGTGTCTGTGAAGGACATTTCCAGAAGAGATTAACAAAGGAGGCAAGATTTTCTCTGAAAAAAGGGGTGCCATGAAAAGGAGAAAAGAAAAAGTTTCCTGAGCTTTAGTGTTATCTTCTTTGCATCCTGCTCACCATTACTGGAACTGCTGTGCTCTATCATGTCCTTCCCTGACACAATGGACTGATACCTCTGAAATCACGAGTCAAAATAAATGTTTCCTGTATTAAACTGGCTGTCTAGGTCAGGTATTTTAATCACAGTGACCAAAAAGTAGCTAAAATAAAGCTGAGTCTTATGTATTTCTCTTGATTAAAAAATGTTGGAGTTTTATCTTCTAGTACCTTAAAACATGACCCTGTTTGAATAAAGTATCTATGCAACTGAAATTAGTCAAAATTAAGTCCCACTGGATTAGGCTGGGAAGTGATCTAACATGACTGGTGTCTTTAGCTATTTAAAAAGATGCCTAAGTAAAGTACACGTGAGGTCAAGGACAGATACTGAGGTGAAGGTACTATAGTTACTCAGGAATACCAACCTCCATGAACAAACCTGGAAGATGGTAGAGACAAGGACAGGTATCAAAGGGACTGCGATTTTGGACTTGTCTTTGGAACTTTAAAGCAATTAGTGTTTTAAACACCAGACATTCCTAGGAACAGAAAAAAATATATGCACTGCTGAAAGAGCATACCACCAGTGTTAAGACTGGATTTTAGGACACAAAATTTGTACATTGGATATTTGTAGATTCTTATGTAATGAACAAACTTTTGAGGTCAAATAAGACAGAAATTGAAAGGGGGTGATTTCCTTGTGCCCAGCAAGATGTATTTACATGTGCTAGCTGGAAGGGCGTCCTGAGTGGCTAACCTGAGCATCCGCAATCAGCCCAGTTTGAACACTCTTGACCATGGGCCAATCCTCTATTATCCATTTTGTGATAGGGGCTCCTCATTTTCATTTCACACTCTGTCTTCTCTCTGTTAATAAAGACAGTATGGTGCAGTATGGGGATAGAATTAGCAATTAGCCCGACATAATGGGACAGAGGCCCTAATACATGCCGCACACTGGTGAAACAAGGAACATTCTCATAACATTTTAACACATTGTTAGGAAACATGTGGAAAAATTGAAATAATTTGGTTCATAAATACACAGCTCAGAATCAAATCAATTCCATCCAATGATTGTCTGATATAAAGTTCAGAATGATTGTTAATAGGGGAAGTCAGGGGTGAGAGAGAGATAAAAATCTAGAAAAGACACATGGAATTGTCTCATATATGATAATGCTCACCTTCTCATACTTATAGTAGGTACAAGATGATACCATTTAGTCCTTTAAATAACACACTTAAAACTTTCATGCAAAAACATGAAGAATTTGGGGGGAGCCTGCTGTGTCATGCTTAAAGTATATAAACTAGCCACTATATTTAAGCACCAATATTTTACTAATATAATTTCAAAAACGAATTACCAATGTAATTAGTTCATGTTTCCTCAATCGAGACATCTGTTCCCTTGGAGTTTCCCCCAGTATTTTTATTGGGCAGTGCACCTTCTACATAATTCAATGTATTTCTGGAGATATATTTGTTCATGAGATAAATCTGCAGTGTGCTTAATATTAGTTTTCTTTTATGTCTAACTTTTTCCTTAAATTTTTTTTGTTTCAACTATTCCCTCGAGGATGAACAATGCATCATGAACCAAGCAGAGGATGTTGCTGCTGGTAGTGGTGGTGCCAAGGCTGCCACTGCTGCTGGTGGTGCTCATTGGCCAGATCCATCTCATAATTCAGTGAAGCTGTGCATAGATGGGAACCACTTCAGAAGTCTGACAGGAAAACCACATGCTACTTACATATTCCTTTACCAGAATACATATTCCTTTAGCAGAATTCAGAGGCCACTTGCAAGCACAGGAATAATATGAGTGAAGGAGCAATGAAGACTTCTTAACACATTGGTGCCTTCTGTTTGAGAGATTGTTAATATGTTGAAACCAATGACCACAATCCAAAACAAGTGGCAGTAGACTGAAAACTGAGGCAGTGAGGCTGATCACCAGAAAGTGCTGCTTCTCACCTCCCAGAGCAGAAGTTCTGCTGCCTCAGGGCAAGCCGGAGACCAAACCCCTGGGAGTTTTTAAAGTGAGAGCCACACCAGGTTCGTCAGCAGCCTCGGGGAATAATGCACTTAGAAGAAGCATTAAGGCAACAAGATGAACGATAGAACAGTTGCATGTGCTCAGCACAATGGGGCAGAATACAAATAACCCTGTTACCCACCAACCAGCAAAGGGCTAGTCATTTCTAAGACTTCTTCAGCTAGCTGGTCAAGCACATGCTTGAAATGAGAGTTGCCCAGGTCAACATCTTTGCTGGTGTCTTGATTGGACTGTAATTCAGATAATAAATAGCAATTCTGACTTGCAAAGAAAATGCTGCCAAGAGCAGAAAGGGCCAAAGACTCCTCAGGATGATTTGTTCTTGGCTTTATCTATCTGCCTGAGTTAGGCATCAATCCACCTATCCAATGATCCTTCCTTTCTTCTTTACTCAACTCTTTACTTGTTAAATGTTATCTGGGGCTGGAGAGATGGCTCACTAGTTAAGAGCTAGTTTTCCTTGCAGACCTGAGTTCAGTTGCCAGCATCCACAGGTTCACAACTATCTATAACTCCAGGTCCAGGGAATCTGACGCCTTCTTAAGGTCTCTTTTGGAAGTGAACACACATAAGTAGACACATAGGCAAAACACTCATACACATAAAATAGAAATAAGCAAATGTGCATTTGAATGTGGATATGGAAAAAACCTGTATTAAATTAAAAAAGAAATCTGACACTGAACTAAGACAGGGCCTGCCTTGAAAAAGTTCATAGTTCATTTTTCTACTTCAGCACTATTAGCCTTATTTATAGATGGCTCATTAATAGTCGTGAGGTTCTGTCCTTCCAGGAGGGTGCTCAGGATTGTATGCAGCCTTTATTCACTGGGTTCTACCAGCACACAGCCTCTCCCACCATGTACAATTATAATAATGGAAGACACTGTAGTAATTGAAGGAATTGGTCCTGCTCGAAAGCCACTACTTCAACAGAAAATATTTTGTCTTCACATATTTGTGATATAGTCTGAGATGTCATATGATTAAGAAATATTGGATAAATTATAAGGACAGACACACAGAGAGAGAGAGAGAGAGAGAGAGAGAGAGAGAGAGAGAGAGAGAGAGCACAACGATACTCTAAACCCTTTTAACCTTCAAATATCCAGAGAGGGTACACAGAGGCACCCCAAGTTGTGTCTCAGAAAAGAATAGACATTGTCTCATAAATAGTAAAGTTACAGACAGTATTTAATTCCCAGTTTAGGACATTTCTGTTTTCATTTATGATTATAAGGAGTACAAAATCCTTGATACTTCCCAGCATGCAATATAGTGCTGTTGTGTTCTTTTCAACGAAAGAGCGGCAGCCATGTGTTCATTCATTGAACACATACTACTCAACAGTGAACATGTGCTATCTGTTGCTAGGTTTAGAAAACATGAGCAAAAAAAAAATGATGTAGTCCTAGAACTTGGAGACATGGAAGTGCAATGGAAACTAAATAAGCCAGAAGATAATTTTCAGTGATTTATAAACTTCCTGAGTAAAAAGTGTAACAATTTAGAATGTTCATGGTCTTTTAATAAGCTTACTTTGGAACTGATGCTCAATCGATAAGTGAGATATATAAACAGCTGACTATTAAAGGCTTCAGTAATATGTATAAAAGTTTTTAGAGATCCTGAGGAAAAACCTGCCAACTTCAGGGATCTGGAAGACATTTTATAAACACATGATATTGAACTTGGCCTTCTAAAACAAGTTCATTGGTTGATGAAGGGATAACCTGGAGTGTCAGAGTCTATTATGCCAGGAGCCCCAAGACTTTACTGTGATTAGCGGAGCATGGCTGACTCTTTCAGTAAGTGAGCAGGTCACTCTGTTTGATAGATACTGACAGGATAAATGACAACAATGGCGGCAAGGCTCAAATACCTTCTCCAAACAGCACACACACACACACACACACACACACACACACACACACACACACACAAACACAGACACACACACAGACACGAGTGTGTGTGTGTGTGTGTTTGTTCCTTCCAAATGCACTTAAATGGGAGAAGAAATTCTATAAACAATACCCTTTCTCAATCTGAATATTAAGCCTTCCCCTATTGACTGGAGTAGTCATTATTTATTTGTGTACTCAAGTATCCCTTTAAGCATATATTTGGATGTAAATTTTTGAGAATCCTTTTGTCTGCACAGACTGGGAAATACCAGTAGATGGAAATTGTGTTTTCTGCTCTCATACATACTTTCATCTGGACTACAACATATACTGTAGAAACAGTAATGCTGAGATCAATGAAGGGTCAGGGTGTAACTCCCTTTATCAGAGCAAATAGCAGGAACTGGGGGCCTGTGGGAAGTTGCTGCTATTCACCATGCAAACAGTTTCTACAAAATAAATGACATTGGCACATCCACACAGCAACATTTTCATCTCTACCAAAGTTTTTTGTCTTTCACTGCATGGTCAGAAGAACAATTGGAACTCGTAATAGACATACAGAAGAGACTAATTAACAGGCATTCAGCATACAACACTGCATGTCACACAAGCTATGAAAGACTCTCAGAGCCGTTGATCATGTTCACAGTCAGAAGCCAGGGGCTCCTGGGTATCCCGGCAGCCTCGCCCCTCATGCTTCTCTTTGCCCAGGCACTGCTGGGTGCTCTCAACCCACAGAGGTTTTCATTACCAATATCTCTGGAACCCCACAAGTATTTGTTTTTTAAGAAAAAAATGAAGGACAAGAAAGCAACCAGGGCTGGTCTTTTAAATGCATAACGCAATGTAGGCTGGGCGAGAAAAAAAGAGCTGGGCTGCTGCTAAAGGCAGGATTCCAGGTTAGAATCATTCTTGACTATTCTGACTCTATTACAGAGAAAAAAGACCAAACACACACACACAGTTCTGTGATGTGCGGAAGCAACCACAGGGTATAGACTGGATGAGCCCTTGGTCCATGCTTCCTGCTAAGACTTGCAGGAGGAACACAGTCTTCAGTTTATTCATCTCAGGCAGATGCTAATACATTTCTGGATCGACATTTGGCAGAAATATGAATAAACACAGAGAATTCACAATCAGATATCAGAGCAGGAAAGCTGAATACTACTGATGGATTGATTATGTTTTGAGCTATTTAGATAATTGGACATACTAAGTACAGAGCTTTCTGCCATGATAATGGACCTGTCCTGTTGTGGTCTATTTAACAAACACTTGAACTATTTTTTTAAAGCTTGTTTACATTCCTGTACACCTTGGCTGTATTGATATTCTGTCGTTTGAATTATAGTGTGCCCTCCAGGGAAAGTTGAGGAGGGCATTATCATTGTTAACCCATGTTTTCAAAGGAAACGAAAGCCTGTCCCTTCTAGGACACATTGGAGTCTGATTTTTCTTATCATAGCACCCCTGACATGAATGCTAATTTAATAATTAGTCAAAGACAAGGGTGACCATGACAGAAGTGTTCCTAGTCCCCATTTCCAAGTGAATGTTTCTTGATATATATTTGTGTATGCATATAATTTCTTCAGCAGATCTCTCTGCCTGACAAGCTTTCCATGAATCTGTCCCTACCTCTGTCCTGTCATTCAGAAATGAGCTGGAATGTCCACTCTCAGAAAGCTACCACTGTATTTCCAGGTGATCTATGACTAAACACTTCCTAATAGTGTTTCCTAGATGAATTACCATTCCCTCACTGTTCCTTTGCCCTATTATTTTGTGACCTCACAGGGAAGGGCCTGAATCAGTGGCATGGAAGTAGTTGGCATGTCATATAATTACACACAGGACATGCTTTTCCAGAATGAATCTTTTGCTGGAGGGTATACTGCTCCAAGTTGAGTGCAAGCACCTAAAGCACTGGGCGTGGGTGACATTGTTACCTTTGCAATGCAGCATCAGCTGCTTGAAAGAGTGAACTGTTGTTGGGAGACATTATTTACAACCGTCCATTTGCTTGTATAAATAAGTGCTTTTCTTGAAGCATGCTTTGATGGCCTCTGTGCTAAGAAAAGTGTCCTAGCTTTTCCAACTTCCCAAGAGGCTTTACCTGCTGGCCTCTTGCGTATTTGTTACCTGAGAAAGGAGCTTTAGCATAGGCAAGCAAGGCTCTGAGGTGAATTGTAACTGCACAGAATGTTGTTATGTCCCCTCTGAACACTTCATAGGTTTATATGTGTCAGTTCTTAACTACACAAAGTCTTCTTCTAGAAGTCTAATTTTAGTAAAAGGCTTTTAGATTTTTCTTTTTAATTTTTGCTATTCTTTTTCCTGAAAGAGTTTTCAGAAAACCTACAAATTTATTTAAAATTATAGAACTTATTTTTTTTAGCCAACAGAAGTGACAAATCTCAATTAATTATATGATAATTATAGGTAGTCTTTTCTTGAGATATTGGTGTAAGATTAGAAATCAAACTCTGGATGGATTTCCTATAATTCATTTGCTGCATTATGAGTTTACTAGCGACTTACACTTTACTTTTGAGGTTATAAAAAATAAAAAAGTGAGATTACTTAGCCCGGTTCTTTGATTTATTTATAGCATTTTACTTGTCTTTGGTCTCATGGAACTTTTAAGAAGACCTTCTGTGAAGTAGTGGCATCATTAGCTACGTCCTTGTACAGTACGGATGGAGGGGTGGTCTCTGTGCATTGAGTCCATTGAAAATTTGCTTTGGGCATTTTCACAACCTCCTTTATTTTTCAGTTTCTCGTACAGAAATAAAACGATGGGAAGAAAATGAAAACAGTTAGCATCTTCTGAAGAAAGGTTTCTAGAGCATTTGCTATTTGTTGTTAATACACAGAAATAGTTTGGGATTCTAGAGATAAAGGTCAGCAGTTCCAAAACCCCCATGTTCCTCAGAACTTTGACCTGGTGCTACAGTCTGGGTCCATCCTTATCATCATTGGAATAGGTTTCAAAAATGTTGAATTCTCCCTTTTATTCTCAGGTGAGAAGAAAATAAGAAAAACTCCATTTGTTACAGAAGAAAGAATTGGAAACTGACCCTGTGGGAGATATGAAGCTTGCAGTTGTCTTGGAAGTAGAAACATTAGCTGACTTAACTTTAGTTCTGACCCTATAATGTGAATTGGGAAAGGATTTCAAAGAGATCTGATTGGAAGTTGGAGGAAGTAGAGGCAGGTGGGAGCCACAAGGTGTGTGGGAGTTTTAAAATAGTGCCTGCACAGAGAACAAGTTGTTTCTTTACTTGGGTTACATCTTTATTTGAGAGGGTTCAGCCTAAATTTATTTAGGGTATATACTTATAGACCTTCTAGAAAGAACTCATCCTAAGATCCAAGGCTTAGTCACAGTTTAAGACACAATACCACCCTGTGTAAAAGGGAAGGGTAATTAGGTCCACCCCCAAAGATAAACTTATTTAGTGTGTGTACAACAACACATTTACCATACACATTTGTTGGGGGACGTCCTGTGATTATGCCAGTAAAGCACTGCTGGCCAATAGGAATCTAGATAGGTGGGACTAGGAGTCCAGGAGGACTCTGGGAAGGAGAACACAGAAAGTCAAGATGTAACGCCATGGGGTAGAAAGCCCGGAACTATTCTCCGGTAAGAGAAATACTTAGATTAACAATTATGGGGTAATTACTTAAGTCAGAGCTAGCCAGTAAGAAACAAGCAAGGCCAAACAGCTTCATAATTAATATAGCCTCCTGTGTGTTTATTTGGGACTGATATGGCTCTGGAATCAGGCTGGCAGGAAGGCTTCTCTCAAAGAAAATGCTTCCCTTTACAAAACGCATTAACTCCCTACCATCCACTTTGATCATTATGTTATGAAGATGGATCCATGTGTTACCCACAGATCACATCTAGGCTCATCGCTGCTTTGTTCCCTGGATTTAATGCCCCACTTAAAAATAATTTAGTCCAATACCATGTGTTTGAATAAAACACGTCACATGAGAAGTAAGTGGAGACAGCTGTAGAAATTATGAGCTTTCTTGGAAAACTTGTTATACTTGTAGTAAGAATAAGACAAAACAACAACAAAATGTAAATGGGAAATATGGTTAAGTTTCTTACCAAAGACCCAAATGACAATATCTCAGCTTAACCTTGAGAAGTCATTCTGACTTATTTTTTTCAATCAATTTATATTTTCTCTTTCCCCTAAACATCTGAACTTTACATTGGGCTTAAATATGAATCAATAGAAGATGAATGGAATATTAGTTTCATCTTTTCACCAAACTTTCTCATTTAACAGTGTTTTCAGAGAATAGTTTCTAAAATTACATTTTGAGGCAATTTTCCCACTTGTATTATGCTTTTGAAGTTCATTGTTCTTGGGAGGCGAAAGCTCAGAATGCTATAAAGCAAAATGTCACAGTGCAAGTTGTAGGCAAGGGTAATAAACTTGACTTTTCCTTGTAGTGCATTTCAATTAGGTAGTTTGGTACCTGAGGCATAAGGATTACTGCCTTTCCTTTAGCTACGATTCATACAACTGTTAAATCATGTGTAAATGAGTACCAATTAATGACTTAAATAAATACACACATAAGTGCAGTCTTCAAGAAAGGAAATTTCATGGGTTGATCAAAAACAACAACAAAGAAGCTCAACGACAGTATTATAAAACATTGAGTTTTCCCACTGTAATTCCTTCTTCCATTAAACATCCAAAGTTTAATTCACTTTATCATTCTATTAATATAACAAACGAGAAACTTATTGCTACTTGCTTGTATTATATAAGTCATCAATTGACACAAAGAAATGTTGATGCAAATAAAGAAAAGTTTATTAGTAATGTTGCACACTTTATGACAAGCCTGTTTCGTTTTAAATCATGTGTAATTGCCAAAGGGCAGAAAGTCCCTTATGACAAAAATCAGATCCTAGAAAAGAATTTATATGGTCTATACCAGTTCTCAGTGGGATGACCATTTCATGACATTCAATGAGACTTTGAACAAAAATGTGATTTCATCAAGTGATAAAAAATGAAATTGTATAGAAGCTAACTTGCAAAGTACAAAAGTCAATGAGCAAAGCAGCTTTAATAGAAAATAAAAAGGTCCATTTCATAATTTACATGAGAGATTAATAATATAAAATCTTTTTCCCAAAGATGAAGCATCTGATGTAATTTTGAAGCCCAGGATTATAAGATAAAATACACAATGAAAATTCATATAAAAACTTGCTTACATAAGAAATTGCACAGTCATGTAATGCTTTCTAATCTGTGTAATTGCAACATCAGAAATATAAAGCTTACAAGTCTCCAATATTAAAATTATGGAAGATTTGGGAGCCTACTGCATGCTTGTCAGATCAATTATAAAGAAAAAATACCCAAACTTTGCAGAAGTTTTAGAAAATGTACTTTATCATGTGTAAATAAAAAGATTAACCCATGTCTCTTGCCTAGTCAAATGACAACATCCCAGTCTCTAATACACAGGGACCCAAACTTTCTATGATTTGTCTTCAATTGTAATATAAATATGTTTACCAGATCCTCAGGAGAAGTTGGCTCATGATAAACTGAATTACTTAGGAATTTCTCAGGTTTTAAGTAAAATATTTTCAAAAGTAAAAAAATAATTAACTACCCCACTTTCTTCACCAGCATCCCACTAGCAACCTTCTTTGCTCCTCAAAATCATGACCTCATTTTCTTAACTGTTTTGCAACAAGTCCTCATTTTTAAATCCACTTTTATCATTCAACATCATTTTTATTTTATCTTTTAAAAACTACCCCCTTTGAAGTAACTTGCATTAATAATATAATTTAAATAACAGAGAAATGAACTTCATAGTCATCCAGGACTTGGCCAAGACAAGAAAACTAGCTGGGATCTGAAGTCTTCACATGGAAATTTTCATATTAGCTGTGAGTGCCAGAAACCCACCTATGCACATGTATACACACAGGCAACGAAAGTAAACATTCAAAGGGACGCTTTGAGAGCCTCCTTTGTTTTCCCCGGTATTCACTAAAACGTGCTTGCATTGATGCCCAGGAGCATTTTATAGTACTTGCTTTCTATACTAAATTAATTTCTTTTTTTGTAAGACTTTCAATGAATATTATGTGTACTCAAGGTAGAGTTGTAGAATCAGCTTTCAGATTATTTTGCATAACATACTTGCATGATGTAAGCAATGCCATCCAGAATGGAGAAGAGAATTTGATGCCACGGTGAGCTGCCATTCAGAACTCCTGTTTCTGCCTGATCTTGGTGTCATGCACAGCTAGGCCATTTTTTCTTTAATTTAAATGCTGCTCACACATTAACTGAGGGAATGTTGAATAGGATTTTGAAAAAAAAATAACACAGTGGGTTTCAAATGCCATTTCTGCACCATTCCTTAATTGCCTATCTAAGAAAAGATTCGATTGAAAAAAAAAGGGTAAATTTAAAATTGAATAGCTGGAGAATACTTAGAAATGTAGGTGATATTGAATAGGAATATCTTTTAAAAATATAAGTGTGTCTAATTGTATTAACCATGAGTTTTCAAGAAAAAAAGAAAGAAAAAAGCTCATCAACTTTTGGCATCTAGAGAAAAAAAAATAATTACCTTAGGATAGGTTTTGCTTTTCTTATGCAAAAGAGAGTAGGACTGAAGAGAGCATGTAGGAGGTAGGTTTTCCTGCTTGGGCCTAGTCATCATTCATTCTTCTTCAGACTAAGACACTTCTATTTTTTTTTCAAAATTTGTATGACATCCATTTGCCGGTGTGTGTGTGTGTGTGTGTGTGTGTGTGTGTGTGTGTGTGTGTGAGTGTGTGTGTGTGTGTGTCTATATGTGTGTGTATTTTAGAGGTGGTATGCCTGTGTACACTACAGCTGTTAGAAATCAGAGGACAACCTGCCCATGTGGATTCTCTTTCCACCATGTAAGTCCTGGGGCTCAAACTCAGGACCTCAGACTTGCAGCAAATAATTTCACCTACTGAGCCTTCACTAGGGCCTGTGCTTGTTCTTTTGAGAGCTTGCTTCTCACAACTACCAAAAACTGTGTGATTATCTTCAACTCTCACAACTTATTATGTGAGTCACTCTGACAGATACCTACCAAGTATGTCCTTTTGCTGATTTTAGTGAAATTAATTTTCTTATATCAGTCATCCTTACTGCTATTGGCTGAGTTCCCCGTTCCTGGTCACCTCTTTCTTGTACCAAAAATCATTGCTGTAACATGATAAATGGTGATTCTACCATAAAATGTTAACACACAGGGACTTAAAATCTCAGTCTCCTCAGGTGGCAAGTGCACCTATAATAAAACTCAAAAAGTGTAAATACTGGTAAGAATTCAGCATAACTTGCAGTATAGATCTAGTAGCAACATATCCATAGTCCCTGAGAAAAATCCTGTTTAAATCAGTCTACATCCTCAGCAATATGAACATATTGCTTTCCATTCTGGCCTAATGTCAATTGCTTCTAGGTTTGTTAAATAAATTAAAAATAAACAGAAAGAATAACAGCTTCTCATTCCATTCAGTACGTATTACCGCAAAGAGTAAAACCTTAAGCCTATAGTAAACTGCATGAGATGGAGATGTGAGGAATGATTGTTGCATTGTACGCACTTCCTCAATTATTATCCCCTCTGCAGAGTCAGGAGCATAATTCTCTATGAAACCAACAGCATCATTATTTACCACCTTTTAGGAACCCGGTCACCCATATAGCTGTATTTACACTAACTCTCATTTGGGATAAATGATTCTTTACCAACTTCATGGTAAGACACAGATGGGCATCACCCTTCGATTGAGGAACAGTGGGTGTGGCCTTTCCAAGCTTCATCAAGCTTTACCCCAAACATGTTCTGGGGAGAGATTTTAGCCACAACCACACCATTCAGAGAAGAGCCAATTTGAAAAGTTCCAAGATTTTCCATAAACCACAGTGACCAACATTTCAGGAGTAAATAAACTAACATGTTTGCCCAGCTTTCTGCTACCCCTTCTGCTACATTGAAGACCCCTTGATAATGGCTCACCATAAGAAATAAGTATCTGTCTGCTGATATTCTTTTACTCACTCTTTATAATTAAATGATCACACCTAGAAACATCCAGTCTTCATCCAAAGGGAAACTTTTCAGCCTCCTTCCCATTCTCGTCTATAACTATCCCAGTCTGAATGTAGACAGTGGGCTCCTTTTAAAGACTGCTTCTGCAGGAATTGTTTGTCAATTGAAAACTTGCCTTGTTTTAAGTTCTTTGTTCCCTGTCTGTTTTTGTTAGCTGAAGGGGAGGGGGGGGAGGCAGATAAAATCCATGCCACAAAATGTGGACATTTAGTTAAACAGATGAATATCACTACTTTATTAGCATTTGCCACACTTTTTGGGCTTCATCTGAGTATTGTGATGCTGTTTCTCCAATAGTGCTTTGAAGTTAATCCTTTAAAAAAATCCCAAGGGGGTCATTCTGAAGATTGATGTTGTTTTTAGAACCCATATTTAGAAATAGAGAATACAGAAACAGCCAGGATTAGAATGTATGTCCAACTTACTTCAAGGTGGTACCCTTAACTACCTCACCATTTCTCACCCCATAGTAGCTGTTGTCACCGGTGTCACTTCTCTTCTACCACCACTGATTTAATAAGCAGTGGTAAGTACAACTGCTACTTAATGCCTATACAATGAAATACTTTAAATTGAATTTAATTATATAAATTTTTAAGATGAGAGAATGATTGCTGTCAAGAAGATCACAAAGAGCTATGGAGAGGGATGGAAAGCGCCTGGGCTGCATGCTGGGTAGGAGGAAATGTACTGATGGTTTAGAACAACAAAAGCCACTAGCATGTCTTGGGTACTTGCCTGTGTCTGTCACCACTGAAGTGCTTTTAAGTTAAGTCGCAGCACAAACTCATGAAATGCTTATCTATTCCACTGTTCAGTCTTTCTATGAATAAATCCCAGGTAGCTACTATGCTCTAAGTACCCTTCCCAAGCATGGAAACAAGGACTTTGCTTACCTGCCAGGTGAAAAGGACAAAAAAAAATGAAAGAAAAGAAAAATCAAAACAAACAAACAAAAAACCACATAGACAAGTTGAGAAGATAATTTGAGATAATCATACATGCTCTGAGAGAAGTTAAAGAAGGTAACAGGCCTGAAAGGCAATCTAAAAAAATCATTTTTGTGGCAGTATGTGAGCACAAGTCAAATAGTTTTAAGAATCCAGTCATGGGAGAAGGAGAACAGGCAGTTTTAGACAGAACAATCTTTGTGAAAATGATGCTTAGAGTATCATAGGAAAATCAGTGCAGATATGGAGCAGGGTCTTAGAAGGAAAGAAGAACCTCACAGCAGATCCTCCTGTAAAGAACTAAATGGGGACTCAGAGCTTATTCTAAATAGCAAGCAGGACAACAGAGAAACCTGTGTTCATGAGTGACACAATGAAATATGCTATTTCAGAGATGTCTTAGCACCTCAATGGGGCTGCAAGGCAGGTTTAAACCATGGAGGAAATTAAACATGGAGCCTAGTGAGATGGTTTAGTAGTAAGGAGTGCTTGCTGCTATTTCAGATGATCACAATTCAGTGCCAACTACTGACTCTGGGCAGCCCACAACCATCCTTACTCCAGATCCAGATCTGAAGCCCCTTTCTATCCTGTGCAGACACATAAACAGGCAGATATTTATCTCTAAATAATAAAAGTAAGTCCCACAGAAAATATAAGCTAGAAGGATAAGGACAAACTCATGCATTCTTATGAAATGGTAATAACTGATATCATAATACTTTAAAAGTAGATGCTATTATTATTCTAATTTTACAGTTTAAGCCAAAGTGGGCAGTGGCTTGCCCACAGTCCCATAACTAAGTAGCTGGCAGCAGTGGTCAGAACCTCAATGGTATGATTCGAAAACCTTATTCTTGCTTCCTGTCTCTCGAATGTAGAACAGGAAAAACAATCATTTCTACTTGTCAGGATGAATCTCTTTTCTGCCAAGAGCCACAGCAAATGCTCCAGAGGACGATGTGGCAGCAGCATCAGTATCTATGAAGTGATATATACTATCAACACTATTAGGACATCATCCCCACATGGTAGTCAATGAGTAAATGAAAACCATTCTGTCTATTCGGCGCTTTCCTGGTGCAATCGCACCTCACAAAAGCCTCTTATCAGAGAGAAAGAGTAGGGTTTGTCATCAGATACAAACACTATACTCTTCTGAAGACTAGAAAACATGGTGTTCCATCTGTATAAGCATAAGGCAAATTGAGCCAGGATGACTCAGAAAGGTCCCAAGTGAGAGAGAATAAAAGTGAATTAGCTGAAATAAAAGGCTCTAATTACTTGACCTAACTCCCATTGTTCAAGCCATGAAGGCCAATAACCTCCAGACTCCTGTTCTTTTATTTCCTGTACTGTGTTTCTTCAATTCCCCAACCTGAAGTTCTCCTGGGGCACACCCTCCTACATCACAGTATTCAGATATGGCTATGTGAGCCACTGACCTGTGAGGCTCTCCCACTCAGTCTTTCTATCATTCCGGTAAGTAAATGATTCTTTTCTGAAAATACAGTGCTGTCTCTAAGCCTCCAAGAAACAGTTAATGCTGGTGATTAATTCCCCATTCCTACATATCACTTCAAAGACACTCGCCCTTAGTGGGCTCTGTAGTTTATTATCTCTGCTTTTGAAGCTAGCAAAGTTTAGTTTGCTTTAAGATAATAGTTTTCTGTCTTGAATATTAATGAAGAAGCTCAAGTTTTAAACACATTAGGGTAAGTGCTAGAAAAAGCAATCAAGGATGTTAAATAGCCTCAATTCTATTTCAACACATTTTTGAACCACAAAGTATTTGAGTGCCTACTGTGTGTTAATTTCTGCAAAGTGTATGAAATGGCTAGTTTTAAAATTGCATTTAAGAATTAAGTATTAGGATATACATTTTAATTGGTAATTAAATGAGCTGTACAGTAAGGAACAAATGAAGGGTGTATATAATTGCTGATGTCATCAGGGAAGCCCCTGATGCATTGAGATGAGACTGGCATTGTCGTGAAGGGCAAGGAACAGGCAGACATGGTGCCTGTTTGCTGGATACTAGTTTTCCCTTCTCTGTTTAAAAATGAGAGTCTCTGACCAGGTAGTGGTAGGTGGATCTCTGTGAGTTCGAGGCCAGTCTGGTCTACAAGAGTTATTTCCAGTACAGTCCCCAAAGCTACAGAGAAACCCTGTCTAGAACCCCCCCAAATAAAAATAAATGAGTGTCTCAAAGAGATACCCTTAAATGTAAAGATAACTCATGCATCTTGGCTACTATCATGAGTTTATTGAACCCTCTACCTCAAGTTGTAAAAGTACTTTGTATATCCTCACTACTCTTTCTCTCCATCCAAAAGACTGAAAAGAAGACATGGTCTCATTCTACAGCTGACAGCCAAGGAGGCAGTGAAGTAGTCAGTCACCTAGGACCCAAAAATGATCTTACATTACTGCAACTTCTCAAACCACCTATCAATCTCCATATTGATCTAGAACAAATAAATAAAACCTATATAATGCTGTATGTACTATTCTCAAAAACTGTTCCATCAGTAATAAAGCATGCAGGGATGAACTTGCAGCTAGTATTTGTTGGTTTGTCTTTAGATTAGTATAGAGGAAGGAACCAGGAGAAGGAAATGATGCTGTAAGTTGCAATAATCAAGCACAGTGACTAATCCAATATCACAAAAACTATTAAATGGGCTAAATGAGATGGTCTAGGAATTTGCATGTTTCTGTTTTGAAATATTAGGAAGAAACACTGTCCACAGATTAAATACAAGAAGTAAAAGGTCAATGACAGAAGGTGATACTGATGAAGACTCATTTGCGAAGTCACTGTGTCTTATTTTTTACTTTTTATTGTAATCTCTTTGTAAAGGGGACACAGAAAGAGTAAGGATCAATGAGAAAATGATAAAAAATCAATTCTAACAAATGGTGCTTTCAAGTCATTGTTACCAGTAGATTGCTTTGTATGTACTGGGTTCAAGTTCTCCTCTGGAGAAAGGAATTCTTAATATTTAAACTGCTTCATTGTCTTTTGTTTTGACAAGTAGAGTAGCAGAAGATCAGGGGTACTGATGGACAGATGAGCGTGAAAGTCTTAATTCTCAATAAAGTCTCAGGAAACTCTACAAAAAGTGAGGAGTTGAGCAACCGTTAACCTTTGGAAGAATCAGAGCAACTACTTATAGTAGTTTATTCATCTTAAAAAGCCCACATTATAACTTTACCATCTGGAAAACATGCTGAAACTAATGTGATTATGATCATATGAAATGGATTGAAACTCTCCTGATGACATCATACTGGAGTCAGAAGAGAATCAATGGGTATTTATGAATTCTGTGATTCTGTTATGGGAAATTAAACCGGAAAGATGATTCAGAATTCTTCATGTTCATGGCTGGACATGGAGTTCAGTGAGAGAGCACTTATATATCATGAACTAGTTCCTGTTTTCAATCCATGATAAACCCTGCCTCACAAATGATACCTATGTTTATGTCATCTGAATCAAATATAACTAATGCATCTTACTTTTACAGTAGCCTCCAGTTCCTGTTTGACATATTTCTCTCTGCTAGGCCACAAGGAAGTTTGCATTTATTCTGGATATAGATACATACTGTAGACAAGTATTTGGTTGAGAAAATATAAGGACTGTGCAAAGTGAAATTCAGAAACTACTTTTCATAGTGGGTCTGTCTTATTTTCATATTACTTACTCCATGTGCTTTTCATGTAGTTTGTACAACTCTGTCATCAAAAAAACACTGACAGTGAAAGGCCAGTCATGGATCCCCCGTCCTCATTTATACTGGTAATCATCATGTGTCTGAGGATGAGACATTAAATACTATTGAAACTTGCAGTGTCCACCTAAAGGCCAAGTCTGCTGACACACCTACAAGGATCCCTTTTGAATTTCAAGTAGGATCTTTGAAGGTCTCCTTGTTAAGATGAAACAATGTTGGGTTATGATGGGTTGTATATCTAATGGCCTGTGTTATTTATTGAAAGAAGAGAGCAAATGCAAGCAATTTAGACACACATGAGGCAAGTACACACCTAAGAAAACATCATAATTTGAGGAATGACTGAGTCTCAGAGTGCCCAAAATTACTAAGAGGCTAGGACAGGCAAACACGAATTCTTTCCTGGTGCCTTCAAAATGACTTTTGTTATACTTGGTTTCAGATGTATAACCTCAAGAGCAACAAAATGATGGATGTTTTAAAAACTTCTCCCAAAAACTTTTGGACAATCTGAGACAACGATCCTGGCATTTGAGGGAACACCTCAGCATACTGACAGGGCCTGTCTTGGATACACATAAGAATAAACACAGTCCTTTACTGAAGTTAGTTCAGGTTCAGAGCTCCGAGGACTTAGACACTGCATCAGAAATGGATAACAGTGATTCATTATAGTAAACACCAAATGCACATTTAAATAAATAAATGATTGGTAATATATATCTAGTGAAAAACACCAGGTAAAATCATAGCCAATGTGACATAGATGAAAGATTCTCAGTTGAGTATTCAAATTTACTCCAGAGTTTGGGGTCCTCAGAAAAACAATTCAGACAAAGCACAGGGTGGAACAGGGAAAAGGAGCTATTCTTGAGCTTGGAGGTTCAGGCATGGTCTGAGAGCTACACCCTGTGCAGATGACCTCATCTTATTTTAAGCTGATTTTTAAAATGAGGGGATGCTGGCTTACTCTCAATTACTGATCTAGGATATATCAGATAATCAGACTTTAGAGGCAATGTGTATTTGGGTCTAGAGTTTTGATTGCTTTCATCCATGACTGACCTGCTCCTCTACTTTGTCCTCATGCTGGTACATCAAGGAGATCTGTATGAAGGGGAGTGGTTAGAAAAGGAGGCTAATCCCTCTCAAGACCAGGGTTGAAAGGAGGAGAAGTAAAGGAAGAGACCAAGGTCTCATAATTCCCTGCGAGCATCTGTCTCTAAAACTTCCATCTAGGCCTCATCTCATAAACACTCCCACCATCTTCCTAGTGCACTGATCATGGACCCAATCCTTTCCCCCATGTCTTTTGAAAACAGATTAGATCAAGTGGTTTTTTCAGAGATCTCTGGAAGGTAGGTTATTTAAGGTGTATAAGCGTGCTTAAGGAGATTGTAAAGTCCTACTTTAAGGGGTAATTGCTTTTCACGTTTTATTGAATAGATCGTGCATTTGTACAACTGTATTTGAAGATAGCATATGGAGTCTTTAAGGAGTGTTGGCTCCAGAGTAAAGAACTTTGTTGTAGATGACTATTTGCACCTTCCCTCATCCACAGTGAACCATGTAAAGGATTGCTTCCTGAAGCCTCTCCTGAGCTCATAATCATCAGCTTTGTGCTCATTTCAGTCCTCATTTTAACAGGGCTCTGAATGAAACTGGATTTGAGAAAGCAGGAAACTTGACAGAAACTTAGACTTAGTAAAATTTGTTCTTCCTTCTGGGTCATCTATTAGAGCTGAAACTTTAGTGGGCAGTTTAGAGGTCAGTCCACAATGACCTTAAATCTGGATTTGGGGGCTTTGTTTTTAATAATGTCTGAACTTGACCAACCATCAGAAATTTGTTTTGGTGCCCCCCAAAAATGACAGCAATATTTTCCCAGACTGAAAATGTGTTCCTAGCCAACAGCTAAAGCAAACCCTGCATTAACAGATAAAGAACTAACCATCTCAATTTAGCATGGTTGCAGTCAAAAACAAATTCCTGAATAAACAGATTTCAGCCGTGCCCTGACAAATACTCTATTCATATAAGAAAACCAATCACAATATCATTCAGGGGAAATGGCAGAGTCTGACTAAGCATTCTTCCAGGCTCTGCATACCTGCAAAGTGAGTCATTTGTTATCCCCGGGAGAAGGTACAATCTTCAGTTCAGGGCAGGGGTCAATAGCCTGGCCCTGTGATGGAGGCACCCGTTTATGGCCATATGCACTCTCTACCTGGTCTATGAATAAAAAGGCAGAGTCGTCTCAGCATTATCATTCCCCTGACCTTCATGAGCAAAGTAGTCCCAGCAGGGGAAGAAACGAAAAAAAAAAAAAACAGCAGGGAAAGAAAAGGGAAAATTAAAATGTTAAAAACTATATTATAGCTCATTGGTGACCTTTAAGAAAAAAATTAGACTTGAGAATGTTGGACTGGAGTGGATACAACAAAGTCTGACAGCTCTGAAGTTAGAGATTTTTTTTCCTGAGTGGCTTTCCAAAATCTTGGCTGACAGGCAGAGAAAGTTCAAACTTTTGATTGGTGCCTAGCTATTACAGGAAACTTGTCCCAGGTTTTCGAACATTCCCCACATAAACTATTTGCTGGTTTTGCTGGGGCACGTTGCCATTAATACGTTGATACAGAATGCTGCCTATCTAAAGTTTTGCAAACATCTTTTCTCTTCCTCGAGCTTCCATGTTCCTTGGTTGGCTACATAGACACAGAATGCAAAGCAAACATTTGAAGCCAGGGGTGTTATCACAAGCATATCTCAAGAAAATGTGCACGGGAAATGGTGGCATGTGTCAATGTATTCCGGCTACCTAGAGTGTTCACATTTAAAAACTCAAATATGAGTGCCGTTAGAGCTTTGGAAAAAATGCTAAAGACATGCTGCTTGTCCCTAAGTCAAGGAGCTTTTAGGTTTTTTAGGTGTTTTCATCCTTGACAACAAACAGACAAGCAGACAGATACATGGAAGATTTTTATAGCAGTTAAATGTTTCATCCACTTAAACAGAATCATCCTTCCAATTGATGGAGGGACAAACACTCATTTGGTGGGGAGGTTGTTCCTTTATCTTTAGGTAATCAGCATTCAGCCCATGCTATTTACTTTAATCCGCAAACCCTGAATTATCTCTCTCCTCACCTAGGGGTAAATTCGTGAGATCCCTGATATCTCTAAAGAGTGATTTCATTTCCACCTTTTCTAAAGATCGCATCAATACCAACAAGTATCTTTAACTTTTAGGCTTAAAGTCAGGGTGAAGACAATTCTGCAACAGTGTTACCCAGTGAGGTACTGACTTCACAGTAAAGACAGCAGCAGAGGTCAGGGAAAATTAATATGGAGATTGCCAGGTGCCAGAAGTTATTTTGTGGAAGCAACAAAACATGTTTTCAATCTGATTTTTGTGGACTATCTATTACAAATGAGAAAAAGAAAAAGGAAGAGAGAGGGAGGTAAAAAAAAAAAAGAAAGAGACCCTCGGTAGCTTCTGCAGAATCCCATTTTCTTAACAGGAAATTGACGAGTAGCAGTGTCTGTCTGGGAGAAAAAGCATATGGCCAGACTCACTGTTTCTATAGAGGTTAAAAACAGCTTTGGAATTTCCCTGATTGCCATTTTGATTGACAGACCATCAAATAAATCATTCACTTTCCTTCCCCTCTCCAATAGTCCCATGTTCTGACAAAGGCACAAGAGAGAAGCTAGCAGTGTGGAACATGAGAAATTAGACGTGCAATGCCCATTAACATAAATGGATTTTATTTTTGCACCTAATTCCCTACACACCATGCAAAAAAAATCTACCCGCAGGACATGGAGCATGCATGTTTTCTTGTTCTTGCTATTTATAATTTTTAATTATTAATTTCATATATAATTGGTTTCTTTAGAGAATGAAATGCCTAGTAGGTTATCTTAAAACAGTGTTTTGGAGTCTTGGGGCTTGATACTGCAAAAAAGATGGGCTGATACTGCAAGATGTTATGGTATGTAATACAAACAATGAAAATTAGGCTGAGAGGTCCTGAATGAAGTTAGACTAATTAAACAATTCTCAGTGTTTAAATTCCTTCTCCTTCTCCAGGGCACGCTGCCAATCATTTTATCTTGGGGGATTGCTCTGATTTGCCCTCACCTCCAGGCTCAATTAATAAATGTAGCCCTCTAAGAACTTATCAAATATTTTTACTGTGTAAATGAAAACTGTTTTGGTGTTTTCAACTCACTAAGTTTCTCTCTTTCCGTCATTATTTTTTCAGAGTCAGTTTAAACCTTCATAAGGGACCTATGACAATTGGTGGAAGCTTGCCTACTGTCATCCCATGTGCGAGTACTTCTCCTTCCTCTTTCCTGAGTTTCAATCCACACTTTGTTGTAATACCTCTAGTGATGGGACATTTAGCATTTCATGTACCAGCTTTCTCTGTCCTGTGACAAATATACCATGAAAGCCAGCATCCAAGATGTACTTCCGGGATTATCTCCACCTACTACCCATGTTCTTGCGTAAAAGAGGAGTCTGTGGTTCCAGACACTGGGTAGGGTTTGCCTATATAACCAAGAGGACCCAGACCAGTGAGAGTGTGTGACTTTCTAGACATAGCTTACCTCCATGTTTTGTCCTAAATCATGCCTTTTTGGGAAAAGCCAGCTCCTTTGATGTCAATGTTCTTAAAAGCCCCACATCGAAGGTCATATGTTGGGAACCAAATCTGGAGAAACAACACAGCCTCCTCTAGTAACCAGAAGGTGTGTGCCAATCACACAAACTGACCACGTTGGAAATGGGCCATTTCTTCTTAGTCAAACCTTTAGACTGCAGTCTTACCCTCCAACTTGACTGCAAGTTTGTCAGAGATAACAAGGCAGAGCCATTCAGCTAAGCTTCAACTGACTATGACCCCAGACATTGTGAGATAATTAATGCCTGCTATTGTTTCAGGCTGTTCAATTTGCAATAATTTTCTATGTAGCATATTCTTAAAAAATATGCAAATGACTAATATCAAATGCATTGAAGGTTTTTGTTATTTTTAGCACACCCATTTAAGACTGAAAATAAATGAGATCCCCTTTCCACAGTTTAGCAATTGTCAGCTGATGATAAACCTTTGTGATTCTTACCTTCTCTGGGCAAAACTTCAAATCTTTTCAGTTTTTGCCCCTTTGCCTGTATTTATTACTGGATGCCTTACTAGGTCGAATCCAGTCACTGTTACACTGAACTTTTTCATAGGTATTCCCACATTTATTATTATCTATCGTCCATCTCTTTCTATAGGTCACAAAATCATTGTCATCCAAATTTTCTTCCTATGATACAAATCTCTACTGTTACTATGGCAGCTACTACAAATTTTTGTTGAGAAGACAACATACTTTATGCTTCTTGTTGTCACACAGAGCTCTGGCCTCATCACTTCCTTGCCCATTACTTCCCATCAATTTCACTCCATAAAATATCATGTTTCATATATATTCAGATAGAGTCAATTAAGACATTATTCACAAGATCTCACTACCACATGCTAGTGATGCTTGAAAGGTTCTGAGGATGCAGAAGGAACAAGGTAGATACCACCCTTGTCCTCATGATACTTACAACTAGTGAATATAAGTCAGTACAAAATGATGCTTATAAGTGTAAAGCAGACACTATGGTGATAAATGCCCATCACGCAAACAAAGCAAGATTACCAGCTGGATGGTTGCATACATTGATTGAGGTAGGGTGTGTAATGTGTAACATGTGATAGCTTTGTATACGATGATTATGGGAAGCCTCTCCCATAATCTGACTGTTGGACTGTCATCATAAGATAATAAGAAAATCAAATTCTAAATGCTTGGAACAAATCCTTATAAGCAGATAAATAAAACAAAAACCGCAAAGTCCCTAAGGCTATAGAGACTTAGCTCTTCCAAGAATTGATTATCCAGGTATGGTTGGAAATGGTGTGAAGGGCAGAGGGAGAGGAAACAGTGTACTCTGTAGATATGGCAAAGGTTAAGCTCCCTGAGGTACAAGTCAAAGGGAAGTATTGAAGACGAGAGTATTGAGATTGGGTTTGGGGATGAGTAGAATCCTATGACCTTTGCTACATGTCCTGAGTAAAGTCCTCATCTAGGTTTCTATAAATATTCATTTAAATAGTTTCCACTAAGCAAGGTCACATAGCCAATCTAAACACCATTTGCAGAGTGTATTTTTTTAATTTAAATTTAAATTAGAAACAAGGTTGCTTCACATGTCAATCCCAGGTCCCTCTCCCTTTCTCTCCTCTCCTCCCACGCCCTCTTCACCCAACCCCATACCCCATCGTTTACCCAGGGAGGGTGATGCCCTCCATGGGGGTGTTCATAGTCTGTCATTTCATCCAGGGTAGGACCTACCCTCCCCCAAGAGTCCAAGGTAAGAGTGCATCTCTCATTGTAGGATGGACATCCAAAGTCCATTTGGATGCCAGGGATAAATACTGATCTACTACCCAAGGCCCCATAGATTTCCTAGGCCTCCCCACTGATACCCAACATTCAAGATGTCTTGATCAGTCCCATGCTGGATTCCCAGCCATCAATCTGGGATTCAAGAGCTACCCCTTGTTCAGCCTTTTCTGGGGGTTAAAGCAGCCCAGTCTTCACCCGTTTGCTTACCAATCCTCCCTCTCTGTCACTGGGTTCCTTGAGTTCAGCTCAGTGTTTAGCTGTGGGAGTCTGCCTTTGCTTCCATCACTGATTGGATGAAGTTTCTGTTTCCCAGACTCTTTGGCCGTGGGATTGTAGCCTGGCACTACCCAGATCTATGTCTAAAATCCATATATGAGATAGTATATACCATTTTTGTCTTTTTGTCACTGGGTTACCTTACTTTAGGATGGTTTCTTCTAATGCCATCCATTTGCCTGCAAATTTCAGGATTCCATTGTTTTTTCTGCTGAATAGTACTCCATTATGTAAATGTACCACATTTTCTCTATCTACTCTTCAGTTGAGGGGCTTCTAGGTAGCTTCCAGATTCTGGCTATTAAAAATAATGTTGCTATGAGCACAGTGGAACAGATGTCCTTGTTGTATGTATGTATGTGCATCTTTTGGATGTATGCCTAAGAGTGGAATTGCTGGGTCTTGTGGTAAGCTGATTCCCATTTTTCTGAGGAAACTCCATATTGATTTCCAAAGTGGCTGTACAAGTTGGCACTCCCACCAGCAATGGAAGAGTGTTCCTCTTTCTCCACATCCTCTCCAGTATAAACTGTTATTGGTGTTTTTGAATTTAGCCATTCTGACAGGAGTAAGATGGTATCTCAGAGTTATTTTGATTTGCATTTCCCTGATGGCTAGGGATGTTGAGCACTTTCTCAAGTGTCTCTCAGCCATTTTAGACTCCTCTATTGAGAATTCTCTATTTATTCCTGTAGCCCACTTTTTAATTGGATCCTTTGGTGTTTTTGGAGACTTGCTTCTTGAGCTTTTTGTAATTTTTGGAGATCAGCCCTCTGTCAGATGTGGGCTTAGTGAATATCTTTTCCCATTTTGTGGGCTTCCTTTTTGCCTTGTTGACTGTGTCCTTTGCCTTACAGAAGCTTCTCTGTTTCAGGAGGTCCCATGTATTAATTGTTGACCTCAGTGTCTGTGCTATTGGTGTTATGTTCAGGAAGCTGTATCCTGTACCAATTCATTCAAGGGTACCACCCACTTTCTATTCTAGGAGGTTCAGTGTGGCTGGATTTATGTTGAAGTCTTTGATTCATTTGGACTTAAGCTTTGTGCATGGTGATAGACATGGATCTATCCCCATTCTTCTACATGCCAGCATCCAGTTAGGCCAGCACCATTTGTTGAAGATGCTTCCTTTTTTCCATTGTATATTTTTAGCTTCTTTGTCAAAGATCAGATGTTCATGCATACGTGGGTTATTATCAGGGTTTTCAGTTCCATTCCATTGGTCTACCTGTCTATTTTTGTGCCAAGCTGTTTTCAGGACTACAGGTCTGTAATAGAGCTTGAAGTCAGGGATGTTGATATCTTCAGATGTTACTTTGTTGTATAAGGTTGTTTTGGCTATCCTGGGTTGTGGGGATCACAGACCCTGGCCGGAAACCCACTCCTCCATCAGCCTGGGAGCAGGCAGCTTTGAGACAATGTTTACTGAAAACATGTTTACTGAAAACAATCCAGTGCCATAAGTTCCTGATAAGGGCTCACTCACTGAAACACCCTGACTTTGATCTTTGGATGGCTAGCTACTTCTTCCTGTCTCCCCTGCTGTTCCCGATTCTGGTGTCAGGGATTTAACCACCAGCCAGGAGATGTGTGGGAGATGTGTGATTGTATGTATGGCAGAAGCTTTTCTGGAGGGAAGTGTTTTCTTGGGAAGTTCTCCTAAGCCGATTTGGGGAGCATAAAGATTTCTTAATGCAACCGACCGGTCTCTGTGTCACCAATTCTGACACCCTTGCCACATTCTCGGATACAGGCTGCGCAGGAGGCGTGGCACTGGGCTTTTTGAACTGATGCAAGGCACCCAAATTTCTTTTTCCTCCTTATCTAATCATATGAGATCTTTTGTTTTTGTTTTTTATTTTATTTAAATAACATTTTTTCACTTATTTTTATATACTGACTTCAGTTTCCCCTCCCTCTTCCCTTCCCTTTCCCCTTTAACCCCTGGTTCTCATCTACCCCCCCCATCCACTCTTCCATCTCCATTCAGAAAGGGGCAGGCCTCCCATGGGCTTGAACAAAGCATGGCACAGGCAGGATCTGGCTACTCCCCTTATGTGGAGGTTGACTCAGGTAAACCAGAATCGGGAACAAGCGATCAACAGCCAGTTAAGCTCCAGGGAGAAGTCCTGTTCCCACTGCTAGGAGCCTTACAAAGAGACTAAGCTACATAACTGTCACACATGTAGAAGGTCTAGGGGGGGTCCCATATAGGCTCCCTAACTGTTGTCCTAGAGTCCATGAATGACCACAAGCTCTAGTCGACTGTATCTGTGGGTTCCCCTTTTCATGACATCCTGGCTCCTCTGTTTCTTCAACAAGACCCCTGGAGCTCAGCCCAGTTCTTGTTTGTGCATCTGTGCATCTGATTCCATCAGTTACTGGAGATACAGAGTATCTCCAATGATAATTAGGGTAGTCAGCAATCTGATTTCAGTAGATGACCAGTTGAGGCATCCTCTCCACTAATGTTAGAAGTCTTAGCTGAGGACACCCAAATTTCATCTGACAAGTTGAATGAAGACAAAGTTATATTGCTCAGGGTGTAATTAATGACTCTCATATATTTATTTCATTTTGGCAGATTAACCATACTATTCACTCACTTATAGAATAGTTAATGAGTATTTCTGTCTACATCTGTACTTGGGCATTGGTAGGAGTACAATGTAGAGAATGGGGTTATGTAGCAGGTAATATAAGAACCCATGTAGAAGTGATTATATTTGGCTCTGTCACGATCATCTCATTTATCCTCCATCACTAGGAGTTTTAGCTTAGTTACATTCTAAACCGGCCATCTTCTATAACAAGGCAAGGCTTCCACTGGAAGCCTTCTTCAAGACACCAACCAGAGTCAAAAGAAAAAAAACAAAAAACTTCAGTCTACAATTTGTCCTGTCTACAATATGTACTGGCTAAAGATGGCAGAACTTCTTGGAGTGGCCAACCAATGACTTGTCCAGCTTTGGATCCAACACTGACACTGCCTGGAGGGCCAGTAATCAGAGGCTAGATAGGGAAGAGACCTAGGATATAACCAAACATAACTAGCAAAAGAAATAAACAATAACTTCCTAATAATACTCTGCTGTACTTATATACCAGTGCCTACCCCAATCACCATCAGAGAGGCTTCATCCAGCAACTAATGGGAGCAGATGCAAGCAACTGCTAGACACAGTCCAGAAAACCCTGTGCTATCTAGATAGGAAGATTTGTAGGAGCCAAAGGGTTCAAGGACATCATAAGAAAATGCATCAAATCAACACCTGAGCTCACAGCAGCTCACAGAAACTGAAGTGACAACAAGTGAGTCTGCATGGTTCTGATTTAGGCCTTCTGCATATACATTGTGGTTGTGTAGTTTAGTCTCCTTGTGGGACTCCAGACAATGGGACTTGGGATTAACTCTGGCTTTTCACTGCTTTGAGGGTCATTTTCCTCCTATTGGGTTGCTATGTCCAACCATAATAGAATGGGAGGTTCCTAGTCTTTTTGCAACCTTGTGTGCCATGTTTGCTTAATATCCCTGAGGGGCTTCCCATTTCAGAGGAGAATCAGAGGAGGAGTGAATCTGGTGAGGGGAGAGGGAAGAGTAGAAGTAGGGGAAACTGCAGTCAGAATGTAATACATGAGAGATGAATAAAAAATTATCTCATGTAAACAGATAATTAGATATGAAGCATATATATGCATATATATGTATATATATATATATATATTCTCGTTCAGGTCAGCAAATACCAATTGAGCATCTAATTAAAGGCATTTCTTTTCCATGGATATCAGATCAGTTTACTATAGTTTCCAGGTCTTTAACCAAATAGCATACTAGGGATGGCCTCATTCCTTCTATTGATGTGTTTTATAACATTATCTCAGTGGTTGCTAAAATCAAGTAGTTTACTGATTGCTTTGTAGTTTATATAGATAGTATCATATTTTAAATATTACTCTACATTTCACTTATTTTATTTATGAGATAAAAGAATGTTGAAATGGACTAGTAGACAGATTGTTCAATTTCTTCTCATCTCTACCCTTTTCTGTTTCTAATAATCACTGCATTTCTTAGTCATGCTATGCTCTTGCTACTCTTTTCTGGTATATACATCTTTATCACAAAATTATTCTTTAAAAAAACACATCAGAATTAAACGGGGAACCAAAAAGGTTGGCTGTATTTACATTCTGAGTTTTGGAGCATTTAATACAAATTTCATATGCATGTACACTTTAAATTTTAGAAAAACACTCATTTGCCCACAGTGATCTCTGTTTTGCTGTAGTTTTGAATATTTTTTCTTTTTCATCTTCTAATTTTTCCTAGATTAGATGACACGTCACATGGTTACCCTTCCTAATATCCCTCACTTCTAGTCTTTGGTCAAGGCATAACCTCTAACCTTGTACATTTTGGTCCTCATGAAAAAAATCAAATCAAAAGAAGCCAGGAAATAAAATGCAAACAGTTGCACATATACAATCTGGCTTTGCATTCTTAACCCAGACTAATTTTAAGCACACTGCTTTTCTCAGCCCCCGAGTAACCAGGCCAGAGGTAGAGAGAAGTCTTCCTATATTCCTGGTAGAGATAGTACTGGGTGTGATCAATTCATTCTTCAGAGATCCCCTGTGGGGTTCAGGCCTGATGGATTTCACTTGATATCTCACCTTTTTCTTTGACTTACTTTTCTTCCTACATGTTTTTATTCCTAAAAACTCCTTTATGAAAATACATTGAGTGTGTGTGTGTGAGAGAGAGAGAGTGTGTGTGTGTGTGTGTGTGTGTGTGTGTGTGTGTCCTGAGCTAATGTACACAGAGTGCATGACTTTCTTCTCATAATACTACACAGATTTACTCTGCAACCTTTATCTCTGTAAAGTTATAATCCACAGCACACAGTACTCATTCTTCTATCTAGTCTCCAGGAATCCCCAAAGGGAATTCACTCTAGCTGCCAGTCTAGTGATTATAAGAGAAAAAGGGTGTTTTTTGTCTGATATTACAAGGTCTTAGTGAAACATTTTCTGAGTTTATTAATCTCCCAACCTTCAGTAGGTCCTCAAAGGATCCTAGAGTTGTCGAACTTAAGCCCCCTGATATGCAACTGTTGTAAGGAAACTGCTTTCAATCTATGAGAACAGTATTTGTTTGCTTGATTTTTTTAACCTGTTTTCAACTTCATATGTTTCATTCTTAATCTATCATCTCAGTCTACTAAGATTTGAGTAATTAAATGCTAGCAATTGGCATAGTATGTTGATACTATGGACCCAGTTCTGGAACAGCCTATGTAAAGCAATCTATCTAAAATGAATTTATCTCAAATGCATGCAATGAAACAAAGGGTGGCATATAGGCAGACCCAGAGAAAGAGGAAGGTGATGTGCATATACATGGAGAACATCAAAGATAATATAAACAAGGCACTAACAATTATTAGATGAAACTAAACAGAATCCTTGTGGTTTGTACTAACCCAAATGGCAAGTACCAGTATAAAAACATTGGAGAAAGGGGAACACTCCTCAACTGCTGGTGGGAGTGCCAACTTGTACAGCCACTTTGGAGATCAGTATGGAGATTCCTCAGGAAAATGGAAATCAGTCTACCATAAGATGCAGCAATTCCACTCTTAGGCATATAACCCCAAAGATGCACATTCAATGACAACATCTGTTCCACTATGTTCATAGCAGCATTATTTGTAATAGCCAGAACTTGGAAGCAACCTAGATGCCCCTCAACTGAGGAGTGGATAGAGAAAATGTCGTACATCTACATAATGGAGTACTATTCAGCAGAAAAAAATGGAATCTTGAAATTCACAGGCAAATGGATGGCACTAGAAGAAACCATCCTGAGTGAGGTAACTCAGTCACAAAAGATAAATATGTACTCACTAATATATGGATTTTGAACATGGAGCAGGGGATTGTCTGCCTACAATCCCACCTCCAGGAAGTCTGGGAAACAGGGAGTACAGTAAGAGAGATATGCATGCTACCCAGAAAGGGGAATGGTTTGGAATCTCCTGAGGGGAATGAGAGAATGGGAGGAAGGGGGGCTGGGAGAAAGAGAGGGGGAGAAGAGGAGCAGAGAGTAGGACATGAGGTTGCAGGAAGGTTGAGTCAGTGGGAGAATAGAGGAGAGCAGGATGATAGGTACCATAATAGAGGGAGCCATTATAGGATGGAGGAGAGATCTGGCACCAGTGAGATTTTCAGAGATCTACAAGGATCTCTACCTTAAATGCCCTCCCCCGATAATGAGATTGATGACTATCTTATATGCTATCCTATCCAGTGGCTGATGGGAGCAGAGGAAGACACCCACAGCTAAAAACACTGAACTGAACTCCTGGAACCCAGTTGCAAAGAGGAAGGTGTGATGAGCAAAGGAGTCAGGACCCAGCTGGTGAAACTCACAGAGGCAGCTGACATGAACAAGGGGGAGCTCATGGACCCCAGACTGATGACTGAGAGTCCAGCATAAGTCTGATCTAGACCCCCTGAACGTGGGTGTCAGTGAGGAGGCGTCGGCAAAATATGGGGCCTCAGATAGTGAATCAGTATTCATCCCTTGCATATGGTTTGGCTTTGGAGGCCATTCCACACGGAGAGATTCTCTGTTAGCCTTGACACATGGGGGAGGGCCTAGGCCCTGTCCAGGAAGATATGACAGATTTTGAAGATCACCCATGGAAAGCCTCACCCTCCCTTTAGAGCAGATGGGGGGTGGTGCAGTGTACTGGGAGAGTTAGGGGGGGCAGGGGAGGAGGGGAGTGAGAGGGAGCTGGGATTGACATGTGAAGCACGCTTGTTTCTAATTTACATGTTAAAAAAAGAAAAAAAACTTTGAAATCAACCACACGGATAGGACAGGGATCCTAGGAAAAGACTCACAGTCAGTCAGTTGCCAACAAAGGCACTATAACCGTGAACTAGAAAGGAGACAGCCCCTTCTATACATGGTGCTGGGAAAACTGGGTAACATGACTAGTCAACTGATGCTAGCATCTCATCCTTCACAGTTTCTAAAACTCACACAAAATGGATATAAGGAATAAGTGAAAGGTACAAAACAAAACACTTCACAACATTAATATAGACAATAACCTTTATTCATGACTCCAAAAGTATAAGAAATGAACACAAAAATAGACAAATTGTCTACAACAAATGAAAAGTCTCTATGGTAAATATGTGAATGAGTGATCAGGAGTTTAGGATTAGGTAAATGAAAACAAAAACTACGTTGATATTCACCTTACCCAATTAAAATGACAATGATAACAGTAGTCACAACAAGCTTGACAGGGCTATGAGGAAAGGGACCCATCACTTACTGTTCCAAACAATGATAAGTCAGTAAAAATACTATGGAAAGCATCATGGGGATTCCGCAGGAAACTAATAGCATAATTATTACATGATCCAGAAATCCTACCATGGTTAGTTAGCCAAAGAAATCAAAATAGATACTTATGTTCTAATATTTGATACAACATTACTAACCAACACTGAGAAGATTGCTTAGGTGTTAATCAAAACACAAGTAACAAAAAATGTGGCATATGTATAAAAACATATATATATATATATGTATATGTGTGAGAGTGTGAGTCTACCTATGCAAGTATATTACTTATCCATAAAGAGTTCTAAAATCCCATCTCCTATTAAAAAATGGAGCCAGTAAAGGACATACTAACTCATATTCAGAGAGACAAGTACCATACATACTCTTTCATGTTAGTGAAAAACTGGACTGATCCGAGTGTGAAACAGTGATTATCAGAGGTTAGAAAGGTATATGGGAGTGTACAGATAAGAAAAGAGGAGATCAAATTTAATCAGTGTTCACTATGTTTATTTCAAATATTATACTGAGCCAGATTATTGTGAGTGATTGATTAAATGCATTTTCAATCAAAAATAAAATATATTAAAATAATAATATTCTAAAAGAAAATCTAGGTCTGAGAATAATAATAACAAGTATTACAAATTCACAAGATATTTTCTGAATCAAATTTGAACAGTTAGATATACATATATGAAACCAACCAAACAAGCAAAGAACAATGACTCTGATGAGCAGCAGAAATCATTCAACCCCAGGAAGAAAACAAATGAACAAAACTGAGTAGAATTTAAGAAACCTGTGGGATTCCATTAAATGTACACACAATATGAATTCCAAAGGGGAAAGAGAGAGGCAAACCTAAAGAATTGTTGGGAAATTAATGACAAAATGAGCTGTACGGGTTAGTACATATTTAATTTCGATACATTCAGAGAAGGAAAAGTGCGAACAGAAATATTTCAGATTACAAATAGTCAAAATGTCGAGAGACAGAGATTCTTGAAAGCAGTAAGAAGTGACTTCTACACAATGGAGCTTCAGTAAGACTGACAGTGGATACCTCAGCTGACCATGGAGGTCAGGGAATGATGAGATGATACTTTCAAAGTGCTAATTGGAAAAGAAGTTGTCTGCTGAGAACACAATATCCCACAATACCATCATTCACGAAGTGAAAGATAGATGAAGGTTGTCTTTGCAAGTGTACCCCCCATATGCTACCCAGCTCTCTCCAGTCTGAAAAGGAAGATTACTAAACAATCACTTCAAACCACAAGAGGAAATTACACAGAATCTGAGCTTTCTAGAAAGATTACTAGACTAGCCAGCGATAACTTCATCTTACCTATTGTGTGTATAGAAAATTTCCTTCCCCAGTGGAAGTTCAATGACCCTATGTTAGATGCAAGTTCATTATGCTGTTTATTTTAGTTTAAAATAAAGATTAGGAACGTCTACATTTCATAGTTAACAAAGCTATTATTCTATCATTTATTATGGTGAGTTTAAATGTATTCAGATAAACAGGATAAATATAAAAACAGTCAGCACAGTGAATGTCTAAAATGTCCAAATCAAACCCCATGTAAGCATTCTAAATGGATGCTTGGTCATAAATAGACACATACACACATACACATAAACACAACACACACACACACATACACACAAACACAACACACACACACACACCACAAAATTTATAGTTTTCCTTAACAACTTCTATATAGTATATAACATTTTATTTAAAAATTATAAAAATTCCAACCTTTCATGGCTTTGTAATTTTTTGTTTATTTTTCTTAATTCTTGAAGAATATGTTCTTGTGTCATGTAAATGAAAAAACACTTTCAGTATGAGGCTTTTTACAGCAGGCTTCGCATTGAGGAATTTTTACCATGTCTTCCACATGTAAGACAAAGTCATTACAATGCTGACTTGATCACATAGTAGTCATAACCACACAAGATTTCTTCTGAGCAGATTGCTGTCATTGTTGTCTGTTGGGCCAGGACTGCACTGTTTGGATAGTCACTGCATTTTCATGTTCACTATTGGTTATGACTAGACTATGTTTTTGTTTGTTTGTATAAATGCCTTTTATTCTTAAACATTTCTACTTTAGTTAAAGGCTAAAAACATCCTGTCTAGTCTTAACTGCTATAGCACCTGGGCTGACATATTGATTGGGATTCATACTATCTGGATTCTTTTTGCTGTTGCATCATCACATGTAAGAACTTAATTCTCTTCAGTAATTGAATTGTGGCAATTGAGAAGCCTGTTCTTTTCATGCCTTGTAATTATGGACAATTTAACTAGCACCTCTATGGAAAATATTTAGGAACTAATACACACAGACTTTCAGAAAAATACCCAGCCCATTACAAGTTGTTCCACTAGACTATTAACTTTTTTAGTATTAAGATAAACTGAAGGATTTATGTACAGAAAGATATCAAGGGAACACTGAATCAGGAAACAACTATTTTTTCTATTGAGTTCCTACATACTGTTCTAAGGAAATATGCAGGTGAGCTCCTATTTTCTTACAAAGAAAAGTTTGAGTCTAATAAAGACATTTTCACATAGGGTTGGTGCACAGCAGTTAAGAGAAACAGAGGAGCTCAAAAGACAACAAGACACAGTTATTCTCTTGATTTGTTTTCATGTGATCTAAGAACAACAGGTGTGCTCAGATATCTGCCAAGTACAGAATGAGCTATAGTCCAGCTCTGGCTCTATTTAGCTCACCTGATCTTCACCTATAATAACATCTACCTGCAATGTTAGTGAGAAATTTTGAAACTGTAACATCACATGTTAATTATATCTACTAAGCACTGAGTATGTGCCAATCTTTATTCTAATCTTGTGTACAGGCAGTGCCATCATTTTGTAGTGTAGAGAAACATGCTTAGTGACAATCATTAGATCATAAAACTAATTAGTACCATTAATCACTATGTTATATGGTTTTTTGTTGTCTTTTTCATTGTATTTTTATTACTGGAGCATGGCCCTCAACCATTAGGAAAATGAAACATATTCCAAAGAACAAGAAAACTGAACAGAGTGGAATGCCCCGTATGTACCTTAGCATAGGTATGTACACCAGGGCTTTTTTTCATTTTGACTAATTTCATGACTAAAATCTTTGGGATTTGGATAACAAGGCAAGAAGGACAACATGTAAAGCAACAGGCTTTACTGAGGATAATTAAATATTTGTTTTCCAGGTACATCTGTGGCTATAGCCAGTAACTCTGATATTTTTAGCCTATGACAGGATCCATTAACAAGTTTCAAAACTCAGCAGATAAAAAAAATATCCACCTCTCCCATATGGGTCCATTATATAGTTGGGTATTTTAGTTTTCTGTTGCCATAGTAGCTATACATAGAAGCAAAGACATATACTAGGACTCTATAAATATAATCTACCATGAACTGTGCTATGGTCAGCACTGTAATAGCTTACATGATTATGAGTCTTATTAGTGGTTTTAGAGTCATACATAACCTTGTTAAAAATAAAGCAGCAAGTTATCCTGTTGACCTCTACAAGTACACAATTTGTTATTTATGAGAGGCTCCAGATTGACACTTGGAAATGGCAGACCTATTTTATTTATATGAGAGAGACAGGCTGTGAGAGCCCAAGGCCAAGCATGTAGATAAAGTCAGAGAGTCAGTGCAGTCATCAGAATGCTATGTGGAACCAAGCATCTGGTATCCAGCCAAACTTTCACCGTTTCACTGTGATGTCTTCATACCATTTAGCCAGGCATGTGAAACCTAGAAAATGTTCAGTGCTAAATCCAAATCTTTGACCCTTTAAATGACTCTCAAAAATATGTAATTCTAATTTGAATTTCAGTCCATTTTATCGAAGGCTGTGTTTATAGGCACATTCAAACTTGGAAAATGTAAAGAGTCAAAAGCCATTCAAACAAACGGTGGCTAAAATACTTTAGATAGCAAAGGGATAAGAAGAAAAAGAAACCAGTCCAGAAGATTTTAAAAAGAAAAGTTTCAGTAAGCTACATATTCAGTAACACAGGGGCAATAACTCTAACAACCATTTCAGTTCAAAGGAGAAGTAGGGTTGCAAGCAAATGAGCTCTTTTATGTGTAAACTCCAAATTTCTGAGCAGAGAAATCAAAGCATCAGAAATTGTAAATCTAATTTTAATGTATGCATATGGGTCTTTTGTTAGAAACAGTACCCTCCTTTTAAAAACTAAGAATATGAATCATATATGATGCTTTTACAAGCTTTAACAACTGAGGAAAGTCCTTTAATAACACGAGTTTGGGTCTTAAAAACACTAAATGTACATTTTAGTCAAGTATAAGCTGAATTGACCAAAATGTGGTGATGGACTCCAGATTCTGTAGTTTGTCACTGTCTAAACATGTCATTAATTTATAATATTTTAAGAATTTCCTATATCTTTCTTAATGTACCTCTCTCCTATTTCTGGCTTTAAATGCTGACATGTACTGGGCACAAAATCCAAAAGAGCCCACGATAGACAGGACGACTCCTTAACATTTTCCTTGAAAGAAACTCTCCAGACCAGAGCCAATAAGGGTGAGGAAGGGTTTCAAGGCTATTCTTGCCAGTATCCATTATTTTTTATGATTCTAGGTTAAATTTCACATGCTATTATCCAATCTTCAAAAGCGCTACCTACATGGAGTTTTTCAAGAATTCCAAAGTTTTCTCCAATCAAAATAAATGAGTAGAGTATTTCAAGGTCATAGGCTAGCTCCTCTCAGCCTCCTTCGAGAAAGTGATAACTAATACACAAAAGCTTCTCCCCATCTCCCGACTCAGATCTACTGTATCCTCCTTTCCTAATTAAAGATCAATGTCATTACACATTTTAGAAATGTCTGTGTGCTAAGAATCAATATAAAAAATATTCATGCACACTTTTGAAAATTACATAAATATCATAGACATAAATTCCTAGGTAATATTTGAATTTTCCATGGAGTATTTCATAAATGTATTTAATATGTTGTGGTTAGACCAACCATAATCTTCTCTTCTGCTGGATATCACCCTAGAGTCTCTTTCACAACTTCAAGTCCTTCTTATTTTTGAACCTAATGAGTCCTTCTAATATGCACATGGGTGTGAGGCTATCAGTACAACAAGGGCCATGTATCAGACACCACATTTCAGAAGAAAAAAAAAATGACTGTTCAGCACCCAGCAGCCATCAATTGCTTGTAGCTATGCAATGAGGGGTGTTGCCTCCTGCACAACTCTTTCATCCCTGCTGGAACCTTAAATAGTTGTACATGTGTTGTGCAGGCAGTCACAGCTACTGTATGTTTTTGAGGATAAAAGTCCTGTCTTACCCAGAGGACACTATCAATATTCTTAAGTTCTTTGTATGGGTTTCAACAGTAAAGACACCACAACTAAACACTGAACTGAATTCCTGGAACCCCGTTGCAAAGAGGGAGGAGTGATGAGCAAAGGGGTAAAGATTGGACTGGTGAAATCTATAGAGAAAGCTAACCTGAACAAGGGAGAGCTCATGGACACTAGACTGATGCCTGAGAGGCCACCATGGGACTGATTCAGACCATCTGAATGTGGGTGTCGGTGAGGGAGGAGGCCTCGGAAATCTATGGGTCTTAGGTAGTAGAACAGTATTTATCTCTGGCATACTAATGGACTTGGGGAGCCCAATCCACATGGAGAGAGGCTCTCTCAGCCTGGACACATAGGGGAGGGCCTAGACCCTGCCCCAATGATATGACAGACTTTGCAGATCCCCATGGAGGGTCTCCCCTTCCATGGAGAGAAGAAGGGGGTTGGGGTGGAGGGTTAGAGGCTTGGGGGGTGGGAGAGGAGGGGAGGAAGAGTGAACTGGGATTAACCTGTGAAGCAAGTTTGTTTCTAATTTAAATAAAATAATATGAAAAAGTAAAGATACCTGAAAAAGGCAAAGTCATACTATTAACCAACTACAAAACAAAACAAAAGCATAATACAATAATAAAAGAAGTATCATATATATAATTCTGTGCTGGAAGACTTTTTCTAAGAGCCAAAGCTATCTAAGAAAACTCTCTAAAGCAGGGATTTGGAATCTTGTACTATGCAAGTTTCCAAACGAGAGAAGTAACCAAAGTCCTGTCCAGCTATGATATACAGGATAACTCTAAGTGGACAGTCGTAATAAACAGATCTCTAATTGATTTAAACCTGCTTAAAAGAGACACTATGCCTACTACTGGGATGTTAGTCAACTACCCAGGGCTTGTGAAGTCATAGATCATGAAAAAGTTCCTACAATCACCACTTTACTGAGCCACCATAATCCCTAACTACATTCTAAATGTTTGTCTGTTTATCCGTAGGTAATTATAGCCACCACCCTTCTTCAATGAATCTTCTCTGCAACAGATAGACACTGTTACAGAAAACACAATTAATCAAAATTCATAGTTTTCAAGCCTATTCCCAGAATATAAATAAAAAAAAAAACAATTCTCACACCTAAGGCTAAGGAAAACATTGTGGTGGAAGAGGGCCAGAAAAACTATAAAAGTCAGAGGATCTGGGAGTTTGTTGTAAGACACTTTGTCTCCTAGTAATGTCAGAAGCTACATGCATGAAGTTTCACAAAAAATAACTAACTGCAAAATGAGCTGAACAAGGACAAGAATAGAAATGCCAAAATATATTGGGGAAAGCCCATTAGGCCTCAATGCTATTCCAAGAATTAGAAGCAACTAATGAAGTCTGAGAATGGGGAAACTGGTTTCACCCAGGAAGAATCTCATCAATTGGTTACCCGATACTAAATGGTCAGCTGAACAAATACATACAAGTAACATTATACAAGTTAAGATGATTACATGGATGTGTGTATGTATTACACACACACACACACACACACATGTACATATGCATGTAAAAACAATTAATGAAAGAAGATGCATGCCCCTGAAAAGCGTAAGATCCAGTTTATGTGAGCATTTGAAGGAGATAGGGGAAGAGGGAAGTGATGTCATTATATTATGATATCAAAAATTAAAAAAATAGTTTCCTTAAAAGCACATTGTGCCAAGAATATCATTTAGCCAGGCATTGGAGGTGCATGCCTTTAATCCCAGCAGAGGCAGGCAGAAAGGAAAGGCTCCAATACAATACAGAGAAACCCTGTGTCGAAAAACCAAAACCAAAATAAACAAAAAGAAAAGAATATGGTTTAGTTCACCTCACTTCCCTCATAATGTGAGGCTAATGATAACTGATAGCTGACAACATCAGGTATATATTGTGTCTGATTGAATGTTTCTATGTTTACAGGTTAAGTTTATAGATTTCCCTATGAACCCTGAATCTGATATCAGTTTTGTCAAATTGTGTGCTTCTTAAATGTTAATTTCTTCTTTTTCGTGTTTTTAACACCCTTTTAGATTTATTTGTTTTATGTGTATCAGTGTTTTGCCTGTATGTGTCTGTGATGCTGTAGAAGATAAGAAATGGGTGCCAGGTCCCCTAGAACTGGAGTTAGAGATAGTTGTGAACCACTTTGTAGGTTCTGGGATTCAAACTCAGATCCTCTGCAGGAGCAACAATTGCTTTAATCCTTAATCCAACTCTTCAGCCCCCAGATCTTCATTTCATGAGGAAGAGACAACATCAAAAATTAAGAAAATTCTAGGGCAACATCACATTAATTATTTATTGTCTAGAACAGGGAGTAATGGTAGTTACTATTTTTATCATTCCCCAAAATGTCAACTTTTTATTACTATAAGCAGTTGATATATACTCTGGTTTCTAATCTTTGAGTAACATGAATGTGCTTTTAAGTAAAACAGAGACAGCAGTTAATTTCTGCCTACTTTTGTCCAGTAGCACTACACAATTACATAAATGCTAGATGAAATGCTCCCATGAAAAAAAAAGCTGTCACCATGTATGATATTCCCATGCCATATACTGATAAGCTTGCTTTGGCTATGTGTTAGCTAACCTCAAATGTGTAGCAACAATGGCTTCTTCAGGCTTTGGTGCATCTGCATCTGTAGGGAGAATACTTTTGTTAATCACAGTTCATCATATTTGGTATATTCCACAGCTTTAGCTTAAGAATGTTAGCACAATACTGACTGATTTCCAAAGTGACTGTACAAATTCACATTCCCGCCAGCAATGGAGGAGTGTTCCCTTTACTACACATCCCTTCCAGCTTGAGCTGTCATCAGTGTTTATGATCTTAGCTCTTCTGACAGGCATAAGATGGCATCTTACAGTCATTTTGATTTGCATTACCATGATGACTGAGGATGTTGGGCAATTTCTTAAATGTCTTTCAGCCATTTGAGTTTCTTCTGTTGAGAATTCTCTATATAGATCTGTACCCCATTTTTAATTGGATTATTTGGTATTTTGATGTCTAGTTTCTTGAGTTCTTTATAGATTTTGGAGATCAGTCTTCTGTCAGATTTGGGGTTGTTGAAATTTTTTCCCATTCTGGAGGCTTCCATTTTTGTCTTATTTACCATGTCCTTTGCCTTAAAGAAGCTTCACAGTTTCAGGAGGCTCCATTTAGTGCTTGTGGTTCTCAGTGTATATGCTACTTGTGTTCTATTTAGGAAGTGGTCTTCTACACGAATGCATTCAAGGCTACTTCCCACTTTCTCTTCTATCAGGTTCAGTGTAACTGGAATTATATTGAGTTCTTGGATTCACTTGGACTTGACTTTTGTACATGGGCATAGATATGTATCTATTTTGCATTCTTCTACATGTAGACATCTAATTACACAAACATCGTTAGTTGAAGAAGTTTTCTGTTTTCCATTGTATAATTTTGGCTTCTTTTCAAAAATCAGATGTTCATATGTGTGTAGTTTAGTATCAGAGATTTAAATTTGATTCCACTGATCCACATGTCTCTTTTTATGCCAATACCAAGCTGTTTTTATTACTGTAGCTCTATAGTATAGGTTGGTGGTTTCTCAGAAAATTGGGAATCAATCTAGCTTAAGACCCAGTAATACCACTCTTGGGCATATACCCAAAGGATGTACAATAATACCACAATTATATTTTCTCAGCTATGTTCATAGGAGCATTATTTGCAATAGCCAGAATCTGGAAACAACCTGTATGATCCTCATCTGAAGAATGAATGAAGAAAAGGTGGTACATTTAGACAATGGAATAGTATTCAGCACTTAAAAAATGACATCTTGAAATTTGCAGACAAATGGATAGAACTAGAAAAAAACATCCTTAATGAGGTAACCCAGACCCAGAAAGACAAACACAGTATGTATTCACTCATAAGTGAATGCTAGATGTAAAACAAAGGATAACCAGGCTACAATCCAAAATCCCAGAGAAGCTAGGTAAAAAGGGGAATCCTAAGATTGATACACATGGAGGGTCCTGGAAGGGGAAATGGTTAAGATCTCCTGGGTGAACCAGGAGGAGGTTTCCAAGGGACAAGATGGATCATGGGACCATAAGGGATCAAGAAAACCAAGTTGGGGAAGGGAGGAGAGGCAAAAAATTAACACAGATTTCTTGATAGAGGAAGCTGTTAAGTGGTTAGGGAGAAATCAAGTGCCAGAGAAATTCTCAGGAATTCATAAGGATGATCCAGCTAAGACTCCTAGAAGTAGTGGAGAGGGTGTCTTATATGGCCTTCCCCTTTGATCAGATTAGTGACTACCCTAATTGTCAATAGTACCTACATCCAGTAACTGGTGAAATCATATGCAGTGACCCATGGCCAAGCACTAGGCAGCGTTTCTAGAGTTCAGTTGAAGAGAAGGAGAGAGGAGGGATCATTTTAACAAGATGGGGCATCAAGATGATGATGGAGAAAATCACAGAGTTATCTTACCCAAACTAGAGGGACCTTACAGACTATGTTCTGAGAGGTAGAGAACCTGCATGGGTCGGGACTGAACTGATCTTTTTGAGAGGGTGGGCTGGCAGTGGCACCATGATCTATCCCAGGTACATGAACTGGCTTTTTGGAACCAATTTCCTATGGTGGAATACTTTACTCAACTTTGATACAGGGATGAAGGGCTTGAATCTTGCTTCACCTTGATATGCCAGACTTTGTTGACTCACAAGGAAGGCCTTACTCCTCTGAGGAGTGGATGGGGAGTGCCAAGGGTGGAAGGAGTGGGGAAGGAGAAGGAAATGGAGAGGTAATGAAAATGAAAAATAAATATCGTTAAATTAAAAAAAATATTAGCACTGATCAGACCTCAGGCAATAAATAAAGAATTCCCTAGCTACTGTTTTGGTTTCTGGATGAGTATAGCAAATGGACTAAATAAAAATGAAGTACATAATGTGATCCTATCTTTAAATTAAAAGATAGCTTTCTCTCTTGGTAGAAATAAATGAGAATCGTGACAATTCGTTTCACTGGAATCCCTGCTGTCCAAGATCACAAAGGCATCTTCTGGATACTTGCAGGTGCATTAAGCTCGTGAGATGACAGGCTATCCTGCAGCTGAGAAAGGGGCAAGGGTGAGGTAAGCATCAATGGAGTCTGTGTGTGATGAAGCCTTGAATGCCAAATTAAGTGGTTTGTGATTTGTCCATCTTTGACAAAGAAGGAAGTTTACCTGAGAGGAGTTGATTCTTTAGAAGGAAGAGCATAGACAAAATAAACAAACCAAATCAAACAACAACAACAAAAGAAAAAGAAGAGCAACAACAGCAAAAAACTGCTGAGTTGTTGAATTAATGGGTCAATCCTGACCTATAGTGTGCTTATTCAATACATTACCCTGAGTCAATTTGAGCATTCTTCACTTGCACTAAAAAAATTGTGATATCTTATATATACCAATTTTTCGTTGTTGAAAGACGGATAGCTAAGAATAAAATTGAAAGTAAAAATCAGTAACATAATATGTATGCAATATAGATACATATCACTCAAACATGACTGTATTGGTCCACTGGTTCCAAAGGTCACTGGAAAATAATATTTATCTGTGTTTGTAGTCCTCTCCAGATTAATTAAGTCTGGCTCAGAGAAATGACATTATAAGGAAGGACCACAATAGCTATATTAACTGTCCTGAGGAAGACTTCATTTGGAGCATCTAATGTTTTTTCATTTGTTACTCAATGCTTTTTGTGTGGCTCTAGATATATTGTCCAAAATGAAAATAATAAATGACAAAGTCACCATGGTTTGCTTTTACATCTATCTTAGATAAAGGAAGGAGTCATTCAAATATTTGAAGAAGAAGATCAAATCCATAGCTTTCTGTTTATCCTTATATGGGGAAGTTTGAGGTAATTGCCATGTCAACATTTTTATATGCTTAAGAGACTTTTAATAAGATATAGATTTTTAATAAGGTAAAAAATGGTATTTTCCCAATTTCTGAGAATCTCCTTTCTCACAGAATTTATCTTGACCATGAGATTAGAGATAAAATACTAAAAACAAAAGGAAATTACATCAGAAATAATGATAACAGCAACAACTATATCAACCCTTTGGAGCCTGAGGAAAGATGATCATAACTGCAATTAGAAAATAATTAAGTGTTATAAAAAGGAAGGCAATTGAGAAAACTTATTTCAAAGCTCAAAATGGTAATTTTGTGATTGCATTGCAAAAAATAATTTTCTGAGAAAAATTAGTTGAGGACCATGAATTCTTTGTCATCAACAAGATTTGTGTCTTTTGTTGATATTTTTACTTTTTGCATATAACAGGAATGGTAAGTTTTACTTTGAACAGTTTTAATTTCAAAGCAGCCTTTTGACTTGGTTATTTCCTTGGTAAGGCTGCAATGGCATGTCATATGCATAGGTTTCCAGTTGAAACAGTCTGGCACTTTCCAAACAAGATCTGTGGAGAGTATTCCCAGGAAAGATGATGTAGTCTATTGCTCTTTTGATGCTGGTGTCCAAGATTTTCTGTTTCATTAGCCCCATATGAGAGCCAGAACTCTCAGTCAGAAACTATGGAGAAACCTGAACACTGTCAGAGCCCTTCTGACCCTGTGAATACGATGGCATTACACACACTCTTCTAATTCTCAAAGGAAAGGCTTTGAAACTACCCAGAAAAAAATGCTAGACAGGTTGAGAGCTCATGGTAATGCAGCACAGAAATACGTGGTCTCAGAAAGTGCTGAAATGTGTAATCCCAGCTCAATTTCTGAAGAGGAAATCTTCAGTACATAGTATAACCCTTGCAATTGGCCCATTCAACCTAACAATACTACTCCTACAAATGTATTTTAATGAAGTAAATCAGGGGAATATCAAACACATATGTATTGGGAACACAAATCATCTTTGATAAGTAAATGAATGAAAATGGATCTTAGGCATAGTGTTTAGAGACAAAGAAAACCAGGAAGAAAATACATCCAAGCATGACATTTTGTAAAAGTCTAAATTAATCACTAACAAACAAATATTTTAATTTGGCAACTACGTGGCAGAATTATCAATGAAAGTAAAGGACAATTTAAAAATGAGGACAGTTATTTATTTTACAAAAGGAAAAATCACACAGTTAAGACTTGAGAGAGTACTCTGAAACCGAATAAATTCCTTGAAATTTTGATTCCTTCTTTAGAAACAAAACCAATATCCTGACATGAAATGTGTAATTGTGAAGTGTTTGTAACTAAAAAAAAAGACAAAAAATATATACCAAAATGATTTACATAAATACTATAAATACTGCATAAGGCTAACTCACATTCAGCAGATTTGTTTTACTACTTTGCTACAGAATGATAAATGGTTAGTAGATTATAAATGCTATTCTTGTGAGTGAAGCTAACAAAAGACATAGATATAGATACAATTTAGAATGACACATGACACAAGTAAGCTGTCTCTTGGGGAGGTTTAGAGTAACACTGGCAGTGAAAATTATTCAATATTATGCATGTAAATGGTGTAGATAAATTTAAACCTAAAATATACTTATTCTTATGAGTGTACTAAATTATTTGAAGGTAGATGTACATAGAATCACAACAGAAAGATTTTGAACAAGATTAAGATTGGGGCTAAATATTATATGTTTTAAAAAGTAAATGAAATGGACATTTTTCAAGATAAGAAAATTAGTTTAAAAACTTAGAAAAATGGAAAGAGAATATGAAGCAGTAAAGTAGGATAGAAATAAAATACATGGAGGTAAAATTTGATTTGAAGATATGCATGTAAAATTAAAATGCAAGCAAGTGAAGCTGTGGTTTGCAAATATAAAACTAAGTTCAGTTTTTATATAGTTTTGGATTACATAGCAAATTGGAAGTTCAACTCTTATCAAGAACAAAAGGAAGAAGAGGGTGAAAAAAGGGTAACAAAAATTCGTACAATGGTGAAAATGTCCGTGCAGTTTTGGACTGGTCTAAAATGAAAAGCTGAAAATAGAACAGGAATAGATAAAGGAGAGTAAATAATGACAGGAAGAAAAGGGAACTGAGAGGAGCCACAACTTCAGTGTAGCATGAAATTGAAACATGGCAAATGGATAATATGAAATTCTGAAAAGGCAAATGACAGAAGGGTAGAGCACCTAAATGGTTAAAAACCTCGACAGAGATGAAAAGATTCAGGGTGATGCTGAAGAATTAACAATGTGTGCTTATCAGCTGAGACATAAATGAGAACACATGCCTGAAGTGTACAAAGAAAACGAGTAACAGAAAGCTTCAGAAAGAATTTTTTTAAAGCTGAATAAGGCGAGATAAATATCTCACTCAAATGCCGAAAAGAAACACATGGAAACAAATGCTTGCTGTAATGGCAGGTCAGAGGCGTCCAGAAATTGAAGAAATGCCTTTGAAAAGATAAAACACCGAGAAAAAGCTGAAAGGAACAGAGGGGAGAAGGCATACTGACTGAAGGAATGGCTGAGGGCAGGTTTCTCATTTATCTGAAAGTTGTGATGAGAGGCACGTGAGAAGAAACTAGAAAATTGGGAAAAATATAAGCATGATTTGAAAGTTTAAAGATGTCTGAGTGTTATAAATAACCAAATTTCAGAAAATAATATGCTAGGGTTTCTACATATATGTGTAATTTTGATATCTGTATTCTAACATAAAACATGCAGAGATCCCTGAAATAGGATTAATCGGTGAAATGTAAGAGAAGCAGAAATTTGTACCAAGAATTCACAGATAATGCCAGGGGTTCCTACCATACATTAGATATTCAAAACTTAAGAGTATATTGCTTTGCTGATGGTTTGGATTTTAAAAATTTTCAGGCTACTTCAAAGTCCCTCCTTTAACCATGTAAACATGACTGGACTTCAAATTCTTATTTTCCAATATATAGAAATAGTATCAATTAGGACCTTTACATAAACTGAAATGGATAACACAAAACACACATTAGAAATCTAAACAGCATGTTAAGGTGACAGTTCATTTTTACTTAGTAAAATTATAAGTCAAAGGATATTAATAAATAAAGGGATCAAAACAAACCCTTAGATACAGTTAGTAAAGAGAATATGCAAGAATGGTGTTCTGAATTTTCAACAGGAGTCAAAACCATGCAATAATGAAGCTTTTGCAATTCCTGTCTGAGTTCTTCGTATATTATTTTAGATACATGCAGATTTGGAAAGTTAACATTTTCAAATCTTTAAGATAAATCCTTAGAAAGCTGCCTAAAGAAAGACTACATAAGGTCAGGAGGAAAAGAGAAGATGACCTATCACTGAAACAAATGTCTTGAGCAAGTTTGAGGAGGTAAACTTCATTCTTGGGATGACTTCCTGTGTTCCTGTCATCCAGCAATGACTTGTTGCTCACAGACAATGGGCATGAGCTAATCAATAAAATGAGGAATCCACATTCACCACAGGGCTCAGAAATACTAACTACATTAACCATGCAACACCATGAGCTTTAAAGAAAACAACAGTAGGTAAGCCCACACATTGTGCTTTAGACTTTTCTTGATGGGTTGGGTCTAACCACATTCCCAGCATCATTTAAGGCAGTGGTTCTCAACTTTCCTAATGCTGGAACCCTTTAATACAGTTACTCATGTTGTGGTGACCCCCAACCATAAGAATAATTTTGTTGCTACTACATAACTATAATTTTGCTACTGTTATGAATTGTAACTCAAATATCTGAGATGCAGGATATCTGGTATGCAACATCTATGAAAGGGCCATTTGATCCCCCAAAGGTCATAGCCCACAGGTTGAGAATCACTGATTTAAGTAATGTGTCCCTGTGATAGTTTGATGTTCATCTCCTGACTTGTTCTACTTTCACCACAGAAAACCAAGACACACTGTGAAGATGACACACTGAGATTTAACTCTAGACATAAACCTACATAGGAGACAAGGTATCTCCACCTGGAGAGAAATGTAGACAAGGTCTTGTTCTTATTATTTTCATACTCTGGCAAGAATATAGGCTTAAGGAGTTAAGAAAACTATTTAAGAAAATGAAGTACATAATGGTTTACAACCCCCATATCCTTCTCACACTTTCAAATACAATCCTCTCAAATACTGTGCACCATGTACTGACCCACACTCATCTCTAAGAGCAATGCATTCACATTTTAAGTATAATGTTAGGCCTGGTATACATGCTGTATAACCTCAGTAGTAGAGGGGCTGAGGATGAATGAAGCGCTAGGCTTGGAAGCTAACTTGGACTACACAATGAGACATTACCAGAAATCTAAAACTAGAGATAAACATGCAACATTTTTGGTTGAGAGACTTATATTTGATAAGTTTACATGACAGAATTATGCATAGTTGATTCAATGTGCATTCCTAAAGATTTCATTGATGCAACAGGAATTTTAATATTCTCCTTTTGCTTGCTCAAGGTGTTTGGGGCCCTGGTCGCCATGCTGACTGAAGACGAGATTCTTCTGGTCCCTGAAGGCAGCCCAGCTCTTCCTCTGTTGTTGCCAGTTGAGCTCTCACTCACTTGCTTTACATTTGGTTCACATCACTAGGCTCTTGAAGGCAATTTGCTTATAGCACAATGGATTGCTTAAAATGTTAGAGTATAATCTAACAACTTTACACACTGTTTAAGAAATAGAGAAAAGGGCAACTTGCTCTCATTTGCTTCTCAAATGCCAACCCATATGCAGTGATGCAACTTTATAGTGTGTGGGTTTCTCTCTTTTTTATTCTCATTAGAGATTACACTACTTTTCAGTAGCCTAAAGTGAAAACAAAACCACATTACCTGACACATTCTCACTAATTTGCCAGTGCTAAGTGTTACTCAATCCATTAATACTTGTGTGTTGAGTTTGCTTTATGTAACTTTTTTATATACCTTTCCTTTTTCTCCCTGATAACTACTAGACAAGGAGAAACACAAAGTGGACAGAAACTAATTTAGTCAGTTATCAAGAGATGTATCTTGCAATGTATAAAGGACAGCCTTGCTCCATGTTAATAATATTGTCAAAATCTAAAACACTACATCCCAAAGTATTTCTCTGGGTATTTGATAGATTTTTAGGACACTAAATGGGTAAAGAAAGTATGTAGAGATTCTTTTAGATAAGAATACTGTACACGTATTTGTTCTTCATTTGTGTGCTGCCCTGTACTTTATAATTATCAAAGACTATTAAAATCTACAGGTCAGGAAGTTTTGTACCCCAGAAGATGACTAGTAGCATTCACTGAAGGGAGAAGGATGATATATAGATTAGGATGGGATAGGGAATGTGGCATTTTAATTCCAGTAAGTGAAGCCTTGTAGCCAGAATGGCTAAATGGACGGTCATTGTTTGCTTCCACATTTGACATGTGGCTGATACTGGCCAGTCAACACAATGGTCACTATGTGTCTGAATGGATGAGTGAGTGAGTCCAGGCATTCACAATAGTGAGTTTCTATGCACATCGAATAGAAAGAAAGACATGGTGTTTGCACAGAAATTTTAGGGATGGTCCACTGAATCACATACAATGTTTGGAACCTCATTGAAGAAAACAGACAGCATCTGATGGGGAAAATTAGGTACAAATGAAATTGTTGAACATCCATTTAACAATGGCTGTACAACTTTTCAACTCTGAGATGGGAAACTCCATTCTAACAAAAGAGACACACAAAAATACAAGGAACATGTTACTGGATACTATGATTTGTTTTCATAATAAAAGCAGTATTTTATACTGGGAAGGGGGCTGTTCAAGAAGCACTTATACAAATTTCAAGCGAGGATCCCCTCTCAAAGCATATTTTATTTCCATTGGCAGGGTTTATCTTATTCTCTAAAATACTATGACAATTTCAAAATTTCTTTCTTGAGTTACTGTTGATTATATAAATAAGTGCTACTTTTGAACAACGCTTTTTCAACAGGTGGTGTTTTTGCTTTGGTTATTTTTAGAGACTAATCAGTGATTGAGGAGTATGATTCATCTCTCTCTTTGAGAATAAAAAAGTAAGACACTGATGGTTTTCAGTAGAGCAACATTCAACATGGCTTCTAGTTGTTGTCCACTAGATCTAATTTAACACAATAAAAAAAATTCCCTGGCACAAAATCTGTAAATTTTTTGCAAGCCTGTTGAAGTTATTGAAGTATCGTTTTAATTATTTGAAACAGTGGCATCTGTATATTTTCCTTTTAAAAGGGCTAAGGGAGACCAATTAATTGAAGTTTAAAATTTATTTCTGCCTTCATACTAAGCATATTACTTTTATCACTTTGGGGAGACCATTTTAAATTTTATTGTTTTAAACTTCCTATACGCTATCCCCAAAATGATGATAAATCCTATGAATAAGAGCAAGAAATTTCCATAAAATTCTGCCAGTTTTATGCAGTGCATAAAGAAAATTTGACTTCTCTTTGGAACAAAGTGTTTCTTAAAAGTTTTTCATGGACTGAGGTAAGTTATAGGACATAGAACACACACAAACACACACACACACATACGCATACACACTCATGATTGTTTTAAGTTTGCATTGCTGAAATTACAGGCCACAATGCATCCTTAAAGATGAAAACATGCATTGTTCCTGCAAGGAAAGGTAATTGCCCAACCACCACAGGAAAAATGTCCATCCCTAAGTTTAATCAATCCTGACAAGATATCAGATGTTAAACTATGACAAGAGAAAAAAATCATTGCTTTAAGAAAGTATTTAGAGCCGGGCATTGGTGGCACATGCCTTTAATCCCAGCACTCGGGAGGCAGAGGCAGGCAGATCTCTGTGAGTTCGAGGCCATCCTGGTCTACAAAGCGAGTTCCAGGACAGCCTCCAAAACAATACAGAGAAACCCTGTCTTGGAAAACCAAAAAAAAAAAAAAGTATTTAGAGTCACCTTGTAATCACAGAAAGCTGTCATGATCATGCATGTGAACAAAAGACATCTTTGACTCTAAGATTCTCTCAAAGCATTGCGCCCAGAATCTTTTCTTTTATCACAAAATATTCTAATTTATATTTTTCTGTTTAAATTAGATACAAGCTTGTTTTACCTGTCAATCCCAGGTCCCTCTATCTCCCCTCCTCACCTGTCCCTCAGTAACCCCCTGTCCCATCCTCTTTCTGCTCCCCAGTGAGGGTGAGGCCTTCCATAGGATATCTTCAAATTCTGTCATATCATTTGGAGCAGGGCCTAGGCCCTCTCTGGTGTGTCTAGGCTGAAAGAGTATCCGTCTATGTAGAATGGGCTCCCAAAATTCTTTCATATGCTAGGGATAAATACTGATCTACTACCAGAGGCTTCAAAGATTGCCAAGCCCTACTGACACCCATGTTCAGTGAGTCCAAATCAGTCCTATACTGGTTTCCCAGCTATCAGCCTGGGGCCCATGAGCTCCCCCTTGTTCAGGTAAGCTGTTTCTGTAGGTTTCACCAGCCTGGTCTTGACCCCTTAGCTCATAATTCCTCCTTCTCTGCAACTGAATTCCAAGAGTTCAGTTTAGTGGTTAGCTGTGGGTGTCTGCTTCTGCTTCCATTAGAAGGAAGGCTCTTGGATGAAATGTGAGGTAGTCATCAATCTCATTATCGGTGAAGGGCATTTACGGTAGCCTCTCCACTATTGCTTAGATTTCCAATTGATGTCATCCTTGTGGATCTCTGGACATTTCCCTAGTGCCAGATTTCTCTTTAAACTTGTAATGGCTCCCTCTATTATAGTATCTCTTATCTTACTCTCTCTATTCCTGCTTCCTCATGTCCTCCTTGCCCCTCCTCTTCTCCCCTTCTCTTTCTCCTAGCTCCATCTCTCCATCCCCCATGCTTCCCATTTGCTCAGGAACTTGTCCCTTTCCCCTTCTCCAGGGGACCATGTATGTTTCTTTTGGGGTCATCCTTGCTTCCTAGTTTCAGTATAAAATGGCTGATATACAGTTGAGAAAGAGCTCAACATCATTAGCCTTCAGGGAAATACAAATTATAACAACTCTGAGATACCATCTTACTCCTGTCAGAAAGACTAAAAACAAAAACAGTTTGTGCTGGAGAGGATATGGAGAAAGGGGAACACTCCTCCACTGCTGGTGGGAGAGCCAACTTGTACAGCCACTTTGGAAATCAGTATGGAGATTCCACAGGAAAATGGGAATCAGTCTACCATAAGATCCAGCAATTCCACTCTTAGGTGTGTACTCAAAAAAGGCACATTCATGCAACAAGGGCATCTGCTCAACTATGTACAAAGCAGCATTTTTTGTAATAGCCAGAACCTGGAACCAATATAGATGCCCCACAACTGAAGAATGGATAGAGAAAATGTTGTACATTTACACAATGGAGTACTACTCAGTGGGGAAAAAAAACAATGGAATCTTGAAATTTGCAGGCAAATGGATGGCACTAGACGAAACCATCCTGATTGAGATAACCCAGTCACAAAAAGACAAACAAGCCCAGAATTTTGTAATCGACCAGAAAGCCTTTCTGCCTATTCAGAGTTCTGAAGCTCATTATTACCCATGCTGCATCTGCAGAGGAGGTGTAAAAGCCCCAACCAGGTGCTACTAGCTACTAGACCTGAGTATGGGGAACCCTGCACTTTGACAAATTCCTGGGCTGCTCTTGGGCATGCTGAAGTTCAAGAATGAAGAACTTGGGTATGTATCAGATGGTATGGTGTAATGACACAAAGGTAGAACTCTGAATTCAGATTGCTGGAATTGGAATCCTGACCCCACTATTTTACAGTTGCATGACCTTGAATAAATCAACTACACTCTCTGAGTATCTGTTCATCTCAAAAAGAAAATAGTAACAGTTCATATTTCATGAGGCTTTTCCTGAGGTTTGTTTTAGAAAGTACCTAAAGGATTACTATGAACTACTCAAATGTAACTGGTACATAATAAGTACATGTAACCACCAACCAATGACACAGGTAATAAGTGCCCAATTTCCAAAGTGTCTGTACTAAGCTGTAGAATTCATTGTATTAGTATCATTTCCATTTTTTCTTTATTATGATTAAGAAGAACACACTTGTAACAAATATTTTCTTTCTTTTAGATACAATTGCTGTTGTGTTTAGTAGGAATTTTAGGGATTGTATTTAAACTTTGGTGTCCCTATCTATATTCTTCACTATATGAACCTAGATGTACATTTTATTAAAAACACAAGAGTAGAATCTTATATGTACAAATATAACAAATATTATACATTTCAAGAACAGATTGTTTTAAAATACTTTTATTTATTTCAGTACTTTTAGGAGGTCTAATTTTTTTCTCCAAAGAGACACAGCTTCCAATTGTTTTTTTCCTATTCTATATTTTATTTACCTTTTCTCTAATATTTATCATTTCTTTCTGCTCACTTAGGCTTTTTGGTGTCATTTCTCTAGTACTGTGAATACAAAGTTACATTGTATATTTTGGACACCTCTTTACTGTATCTAGTAAAGTTTAGTATGTTATGTTTTCCTGGTCATTTTATCAATATATTGTCTAATTTCTGAGCTGTTTTCTTCTTTGAGTTCTTAAACGTATAACTAGAGTTATTCTGTGAGAGTTACTCTGTTGTTAGGTATTATTTGTCTTGCCACGTAGCCGTATTTTCTTCTCCATGGATACCAATCAGTTTTTAATATGGGCTCATAATCGTGTTTCTGGACCCCAGAAAGCAAAGAACAGCAAGAAACAGAGGAGCTAGTGCTTCTGTGAATCCTCAACTCACGGGTTCCCAGAGCCAGTGCATCTAGCAATACAGCTTGTGAGCCGTGAACACTAAGTGTAAGCTGCTAGATCCATGCAAAAGCATGCAATTATGTGATAAAGACTCAGCTGGGGCTACAGGGAACACAGAAAGCTGCATGTGTTGGAGCCAGGCTCCCACAAGTGTGTGATGGAGCCCTGGGCACATTCAATACCGAAGAGCTGTGCTAGAGGGAAAGTAGCTGATTTCCGTTTGTTTACTTTGGTACAATGGGACAAATATGGAGATAGTTTGTCAAGACACTCCAGGAATATTTGGCGATACAAGCATTCAGTTGCCATGAATCAGCTGCAGAAGACAGAGTAAATCTGGGTCTTGATAAAAATGTTACAAAAACGCAATGTAATGTGGAACTTGGGTTACATTTTATTCATCTATTTTTATTTAATGTGTGAATTAAAACTCCTGCCTAAGCTCCTCATATCCTTTCATGACTAAGAGGTAGATCTTACCCTTGTCTGAAGTACTAATCATTGAGTGACTGAAGTATTGTGGCTAAAATCAAATCTACTCAGTTACAGAGAGCAACTCACAGTGGACTGCACATTATGTTGGAAGGGAAAATTTAAAGAAAGATAAAAATAATAATAACAAAGGCAGGCTAATGTTTATTATTCATGAGTAATTTTATATTAATCTATAAGAAAGGACTTTTAATTTCTCTTAAGGACACCAAATACTGATTCATTCTACTCTTAAACGCATTTAAATTTTTAAAAAGGGAACCACATCTTACAGGAAAAAGAAAATGAGATGTTAGGTAACCTTACCATGCTGCCATCCCTTTAGGACTATGTTGTATAAATGATTTGCCTTAAGCAGAAAACATATGATCTGATTACTCTCTCAAAGCAAGACATGGTAGCTCAAACTTGTAATTCCAGCGCTCATGAAGCTAAGGCAAGAGTCTTGCTATGAGTTTGAGTCTAGCTCAGACTATATAGGAAATTTCAGGGTAGCCTGGACTTCCAAGTAAAATCCTGTCTCAAAAAATTCAAAACCAAAAAAAATCTTTTTTTATTTTTATTTGAGTAATGATAAAAATATTCCCTGAGCTTTCCTTCTGTCTGAGTCTGTCACTCAATTTTCCACTCAGGAATATCTGCTCAAGAACAGATATTTTTGAAAAAATATTAATAATAAATTCACTGTATTTATCTGACACTCTTAGTTATAAAAACACATATCTTTAACCTTCTTGTAATCTTTGTCTTATCCTCAGCAGCTATCAACTCATGGTCTGGGGACAGCTTTATCCATGAAAGACAGAGTGTTTACAAAATGCTTCACCCATGTGGAATTCTTATCTGTGATTTACATTTGGGATTTACAGACTTGGGAGCATTCTTTCTAGTCAAGACATTGCTTTTATTAGAAATTTCTAGTGTGCAATCTACTAGGTGAAGAGAGAAGATCATTGTTCAATACATGGAAACATTGAGCATCTGTAATAGAAATAAGAATCCCATGGAATGGGCTATAGCAAAGGGCTTACTGTGTAAATGGGTGGGGGGGGGAATGATGCATATCTGCAGGGGTAAAACCTCCCCAAAGCAGCTGAGACAGGAGATAGTAGGATGCTTGTGGCTGAATGTCTAGTGACTATTGACAATATTTCTCTGGACAAAAGACCCCTGCCTCCAAGTCCTTATCTTTCCTGAAGTCCCCCAACTTTTCTTTCATGATCAATGCTATATAGATGTAAGCAGGAAGAAACTAAAATATTGTTTTCTCTTTGTCTTATATTTGTGTAGCAAGGCATTTGCTAGCACTTATGGAACAGCTACTGTTACTGAGACCATAGGTTTAATACAATTAGGAGTCTAAACCCACTCTGTGGAAGTTAAACACAGCTCATGGGTATTAAGCTGATGCAAAAAAAAAAAAGGAAGAATTGTACAAGAAGGGTTACAGTTTCCAAAAAACACACGCTTAAAATTATTTCTGAAAGCGAAGCATGCATTGATTTTTAAGTAGCTTTATTTCTTCTTCAAAAATGCTGTGGAAAAAGTCAATTGGTTTTCTGTGTTATATTTTACTTTGCAAAATAATGCTGATATAGAAAAAAGTCATCACAATTGCCCAAAGTTCTGTGAAATAATGATGTGGTGTGGCTTCTCGCTAATGGTCCCAGTATATTTGTAAATCAGAAGAATTATTCTAGAAGTTGTTACATAAATATCAGCAGAGCAGATTTCTTTCATTTATTTTGCATAATTACATTCAAAATGGATAGTTCTAGCACTCTAAAGCCAATACAACCGCCGGCAGAAGAATGTCTTTTTATATTCATAGAAACATCAGCATATTGCAAAGACACGTCTTGGTAGGTCAAAAATTATTCTGGATATCTACTTACCATCACAAATGAGAATTAGGCAAAAGAGATTACTGTATGGAGAGAAAAGCAAAATGGCACTTGAGCAACAGACGGCATCCTTTGGATGTCTGAAATTCATGCTTCTGTGGGCTTTCATTGTTCATTTGCAAAAGAAATAGGAGGTCTGGTCCTGTGAAAGATATTTGCAAGGCATCTAAGGGTGAAATTTAAGACTGACTTACAACCCAAACTGAAAATGTGTTTGAAAACTCTGTACTTTGAATCCAGGTCTATTGTAGTAGTATGAATGTTGCCAACCAATATGGGTAAAAGTCAATCAGCAATTCTATACTAGAAGCAAGGTTTTATTTTAATTTCTCTTGAACTAGAAAGCCAATATTATAAGTTCCAGTACTCTACTTGCTATCAATTACTCTGTAGATATTCTTTAAAATAAAACAACAAACTATCCAATCTAAATTGGATAATTCATGAGAAAAACAAAAGCATATTTCTCTAAATCAAATTTACAGTGTTTTAAACAAACATGAAGTTCTGTTAATATGTTATAGCAAAGGTTGGCTGGAGATAGTTATGGAGTGAACCTGTGCTCTGACACCCTTATTTGGATATGTGGGTAGCAAGGCTTGGTGAATATTCCCAAAAGTGTTCTATATATTAAAATAATTTTCAGAACATCATCACTCAGTTTGTTGGTCAACTTTTGGTCTGGGAAGCTCGTTTTCCATTCTTAGCCTGAAATGTATTCCTTTTCCAGCACATACCGTGTTTTTCATAGTGGCTCTGGCTTCTTGGAGAAGGCTTATAGTGACTGATACACAGGAGGCACCTGGAAATCTTCCTCATAATAACTCTAAGAAACATCTCAGAATGCGGAAAGCCAAACCCTTTATATGATTCCACTACTACATGAAAGTGGCCAGGTGAAGATTTAATGGAACACAATTCTTCTCTAATGAAATAAGGAAAACAATACTGCACATAACTTGTTCATCTAGTGAAGAGAGATAGTAAAGTTAACTTTGAGGTAGCCTTCTGCTAACACAATCTCAGTTTAACAAACATTTCCACAGTGGGTCCCAGGAATGACTTCTCAAGAATAAGGACACCTTCGTTGAACTTCCTGTTCCAACTAATCTGGCTAACAGTATATGCACCTTGTATCATCTAAACAAAGTATCATTCTGATTATACTATAGATAATTCTTCCCAAGTAACACTTAGAAAAGTTTCACAAACACCTTAGATATGTACACATATATATGTGTGTGTACACATATAAAATGGAGTGTTGTTTCCAAAGGGTATAGATGGTGAAGAAGAGATGAAATTGAATATGTCCCTAGTAAGAGAATAGGATCCACTTGCTCATATCTGCCATTACTAGCAAAACTCAATGTTTATTATGCAGGCTGTTGTTTTATATGACCCCACACCTGTAGGAAGCCCTACTGCAGCATGTTCTGTAAATTATCACAACCACATCTTCCTAAGATTATCAACCATATCATTATGGGTAACACTCTCAAAGATTAACAGCAAGTGAGTCTATTTTCATATTTCTCTATTTACTATTTCCTTGATCAATACTCCCAGCAACAGATGCAAAGAAAGACACAGTTCTTGAAGGCATGGTCCACACAGTAGTTAGGAAAACACATTAACATTAACAAAGAAGCTTCCTGAGTTACAACCTCAGAAGGTCATGCTGTTTTGAATTCTTTGTGATGATACTTTGTTTTATGGTCAGTCAAGTTGATTCCCTGAATTCAAACAGAAAAGTCATACGATCTGTATTCCTGACATACGTACAAGTATTCACAACAGTTCTACAAGCTTCCTTTCTTAAGAGTACACAGAACAACTTTATTTCATTCTATTTTCCCTGATACAAATATGGAAAGGGGTGTATATAGAAACCAGCATAGTTAGAGGCCTGGTATCTCAACAATGGAAGGAATTATCTATGATGCTAGCTTTCAACATAAAATTGGAAGTAATATGATATTTGTTAAAAACTAGTTTATAACCTTTGAACATGAATATTGTCATTAGGTCTCTTGATAGATCCATTCATCTACTTTATATTAGGTTAATTGTATATAATTACTAATTTATAAAGAATAGTTATTATCAAATTGCCAATGATACTATAGTGTTATATATATACTAGTAATAATAAATAACTAAAATCTACATTGGGTTATGCTGTGCATTTTAACATCATATCATGTAAATACTTTCAGACTAGCTGTGACAGAGCCAAGAAGCAAGTATCATATTATTTTCATTATTATAATTTTATGTGATTTAGGATATAACCTATAATTCAGGATACTACAATTACTTGGAAAAGGCAACCTGTCAATTAGAACAGAAAAACTGTATTTATTCTATGTCTTTTATATTTCTAGTTTATAAAAATATTCAACAGAAATATTTATGCAGTGTTGCAAAGGTATATGGGAAGGATGTGCTTTAATCCATTAAATACAGGTGAGAAAAATTGGAGACATGCATATCTTCAATAAGGCTACTGTGAAACAAATTGTATTATCCAAAATACACAATATTAGGTTGGAGTGTGGACACAAGCATGGGGATATTTATATTTGAGAATTTATAAATATATTTTGGTTGCATATATATATATATGCATATGTATAAAACAATGTTCAATTTAATTCTAAATCCTCCCAGTTTATGCCAATAATTTATTGAAAGATTTTAATAAAAGTAACCATCTCCTGAAATTTTAAAAATAAAAATCTTGAATGATGTTAATGGTTAGTTTCTTAATTTTCCAAACTCTTTCAGTGAAACCTATTCAATTCTATCAACATTTCATCTCCTGGTAAAAGCTAAAGTGTTCTTGCTCTTTCAGATCTCTGACAGCTCACGAAGGGCAATGCTATACTGGAACTAACTGTCCTTAGATACATTATGAATGGACCACATGAGAGGTAGAACAAGAAGAAGCCAATCCAAGCACCCAGGAAGGCACTATGCAAATTCAAGCTTTGCTGACATTCCCAAAAATGTCAGCTATTTTTGGTAAGAAGGAATTTCACTCAAGCCACCAATCATTATGCTATTGCTTTCTCCTTCATTCTGTCTTAACAATAGAGCTTCCCTTTGCAAGCCATCTCTCATTAGAACTTGAATATGCTTTGTCTTCAAAAATGTGAACTATAAAACTACACAGTGGTAAATCCTTAGAAAACATGCTTTAATTTTTTTTTTAAATTTCCCTCAGAAAGCTTCCCTTTCCAGCCAAGATGAAGGGATTGAGATCAGAATTATCATTTGCATGCAGAGTGGGAGACAGGGGTAGGAACTGAATTTCAGGAGATGTGGTGATGTGATTATTCAAGCAAAGTGAGTCTTAAAAAGTAACCAGATTCAGTACCCAGTAAGAGTTGCTAGGCTGAACCTAAAAGGGGGGAACCAGGCCAAGCCCAGTTTGTGCTCTGAGTTATGGAGGTTTGCTTTTCCAACAGCACAGGGCAATTAAGGAAGTCAGAGATGGCAAAAGAAAGAAACCCCCGCATGCCTGGAGCATGCTCCCCCCAAGTACTTGGCAGGGCAATGATCCATGTATAAAGGCAGAGAGACTCGCTGTGGTATGGGGAGAAACGCCATAAAAGGGATGATTACATGAACAATACCCAGTGCTCAATCAGAAGTGGAAAGGTGCCACGCCCATCAGGCAGTCTGCAATGAACCTTAAAAGTCACAGGTCATTTTTCCTGCACACAGGAAGTCCCATTTTCTAACCAAATACATAGTATAACATTGACCAAGTATGCTTTACTCACTGAATGTATTTTGACTTTCCTTCTCAGCTACTAACTGTTCAAAAGTGGGTATGTATGTCAATATACATACATACATACATAATACATATATATACATATATATATGTCCAAGTTTAATTCTTTGGACATAGATAATATTGCAGATACTAATTAATGAAAATTTAAATCAATAAAATTTCTTGGTCTGAACTAGTATGAAAATCCCTTTGTATCTTTCTCAGTAGCTTCAGTAGCGATTACACTGAATATTATTTGGGAGCTTCCTTCCCATTTTAATGATCAACTCTTTCCTCCCCCCATCCCTCCCTCCCACCTTCCTACCCCCTTCCCTCGCTCTTCCCTCCCTCCCCTCTCATTCCCTTTCTTCCTCTATTACTGTTTTCCCTTTTTAGATAGAGTCTTGTGATGTAGCCCAGGCTGTTCTTATACTAATGGTCTTCCTGCCTCAGACCCCAGAGTGCAGGCAATACTATAACTAGCTCCAATCACTATTCGCTTTCCAGGCCTCCTCCTCTTTAAATCAATTACAACTCTGCAAATTTTTATTTATTTGTTTTTAATAACTTCTTTATTGACGTTTTGGGAGTTTCATATCATGCACCCCATTCCTGTTCACCTTCTAGGCCCCCTTTCCTCACCTCATCCCTGCCATGCCCCTACCACATAGGAAAAAATTAACAAGCAAACAAAAGGAAAGAAAAAAGACAACCAACCAACACACAAACAAAAACCACTAAAACAAATACAAAACAAAATCCACAACAACAGAAAAACCTCTTTGCTTCTCCTTTCCTGCTTCTCTAACACCTCTTCATTGGTCCTGGTAGCAATGGAGGCTTCAGTGTACCATACATGATACCTCTCTGCCTCATCAGTTTTGCTAGCAAATGTCTGTTGCAATCAGTCAATGGTCTGGTTCATGGTTTCTGGCTTCCTGTGTACCACCATCATTGGACCCCCAGTGGAATTCCTCTTGGATAATCTGTGGCTTCCAGGAGTCTTGGAGATCTTAATTGTTCCACAAGACCAGTCCCTTCATCAGCTCCAGCAGGGCCTAGACAGGATAGATGCTAGGGTGGGTCAACCCAAGACCTGTCTGTGGGTCTGGATAGCAGCAAACCTGGTCAGTCCAGGTCCCTGGAGCCACCCACCTCGGGCGAGTGGGTGGAGTCAGCACCCCTACATTCAAGCTCTGAAGATCAGTTTACCCTAGCCGGTAATGAGGAGTGGAGGCCATCTTCCCAATAGGCAGGGTCCAACTCTCTTGCTGTAGTGTCTAGCAAGAGGCAAGGCCAGCTTTCCCAGGGCTGGCGAAGTATGTGGCTGGCTCACTATGACCCTCTGATTTCATTTTACATGGTCCCTAGGGTCTCCTCAGGTGACACAAGCCACAGACTCTGGCTGTTGCTAGCTGGTCATGGACCATGACATGGTTCTTGGCAGGAACTTGGGCCTGGTAGACATCCTGGCTCTTGGTAGAGAGACTGGCCGCTCTGGTGGGAATGGTTGGGGCCCTAACCATGGGCCTCTGTGTGACCTCTGGTGGCAATGTTGAAGCACAGACCCTAGCCATGGACTCCGATATGGTTCTCAGCTGTGCCTGGGTCTGGATGTCACCCCTGCCCCAGCAGCAGTATGGCGCTGAGATACCAATCTCTGGTGTCTGCGTGGCCTTTAATGATAACAGGTGCAATTGAAATCAGCACAGACCCTGGCTACAGTAGGGCCACGAACCTGACATGTCCCTCTGCTGAAGCTCTGGTCCTGAAGTCACCATGACATTGAGTGGCAATGCATGTCACTCAGATCTGCATATGTCCTGGACCTCAGACACCAACCTGGATTCAAGTGGCTGATCTGACCCTGTCACTTGGTGACATCAGGAACCCCTTACTTCAATACAGACCGTGACTGATATAGGGCCATGGACCCAGTTGTGGCACTCTGTAGCAGCCTGGGCCCAGATGACACCATGACCCAAGGTGGCAGCACAGTCCACCTATGCTTGTATGGCCTCTGAGAGACAAGGCCCTCAACTTCCAACCAAGTCACAGTTTCCAGCCCAGATCCTGGGCCTCTGTATTGCCCCTATTTGCAACCTGGGCCACAGACTTCAACACAGACCCTGGCTGCAGCTGGGCCGGCGAGCCAGACATGGTTCCAGGCAGTAACTCAGCCTGGTCAACATCCTAACTCCAAGTGGTAGACCCAGCACCTCGGATCAGATTGTTTCTGGTAGCAAAATGGCCCCAGAACACCAACGAGGCCCAGGTTGTGGCCCAAATCCCAGGCTTCATTTGGTCTTTCAGTGTTTCATGATACACGGCATCAACATAGACCTTGGCTGTGGTAGGACCACGGTCCCAGATATGGCCCTTGGCAGCAGCTTAGGCTTGGTTGTCACTATAATTCAAGGTGGCAGCAAAGGTCACCTGGTATGGCCCCAGAGGCAGCATGGATCGTGGACCAAAACATGAACAAAGGAGGTGGCCCAAGCCACTGGGATTAACAGGTCTGCTAATTTAAAAGGGTTTGCTAATCACATGAACACATATTAGTCCAAACAAAATTACAATTTTGAGGAATTGCTTAGCTGCTCACAAAAATGCCCATACCTATGTAAATTTATATCTATAATATATAGTACATATGATATTAAAATCAGATTATTTTTAATCACACATTACTAAATTTTATTAAGTCCCCCAGCCCCTTTGGAAATGAAATAATATGAAATGGAAATAAAACATAAAGAAGCATGTCCAAAGTTTGGTTCCTTGCTTAAAAAGATGGATGTGTATTTGTTTGTTTATGTTTTTTATTTCTTTTATTATAAATAGATTTGTTTCAAATACTATATCCTGATTATGGTCTCTGCTTTTCTCTTAGCTCTGCTACTCGCAGTTCTGCCCCTCCCATTTCTATTCCTATCTGGATCCATTAGAAAATAAATAGGCTTTCTGGGTCTGGGTTACCTCACTAGGGATTCTTTCTTTCTAGTTCATTCGATTTGATTGCAAATTTCAAGATGTCACTATTTTTCTTAGTTCTTAGTAGTACTCCATTGTGTAAACGTACCACATTTTCTTTATCCATTCTTCTGTTGAGGGGCATCTAGGTTGTTTCCAGGCTCTGGTTATTATGAATAACGCTGCTATGAACACAGTTTATCAAGTGTCCTTGTGGTTTGATTGAGCATCCTTTGGGTATATGGCCAAGAGTGATATTACTGGGTCTTGGGGTAGATTGATTTCCAGTTTTCTGAGAAACTGCCATACTGATGTCCAAATGGCTGTACAAGTTTTCACTTCCACCAGTAGCGGAGGAGTGTTCGTTCCCCTTTCTCCATGTCTTCTCCAACATAAGCTGTCATCAGTGTTTTTAGTCTTAGCCGTTCTGACAAGTAAAGATGGTATCTCAGACTCATTTTGAGTTGCATTTCCTTGATGACTAAGGGTGCTGAGCAATTCCTTGAATATTTTACAGGCATTTGAGATTCTATGGTTGAGAATTCTCTGTTTAGAAATGTATCCCACTTTTAATTGAATTATTTGATATTTTGATGTGTAGGTTCTTGAGTTCTTTATCTATTTTGGAGCTCAGCTCTCTGTCAGATGTAGAGTTGGTGAAAATATTTTCCCATTCTGGAGGCTACACTTTTGTCTTATTTACTATATCCTTTGTCTTCATAATTTTCTCAGTTATAGGAAGTCCCATTTATTATTTTTTTGCTCTCAGTGTCTGTGATACTGGTGTTATATTTAGGAAGTGATATCCAGTGCCAATGCATTAAAGGCTATTTTCTACTTTCTGTTCTTTCAAGTTCGATGTAATTGGATTTATGTTGAGGTCTTTGACACAATTGGACTTGAGTTTTATGCCTGGGGACAGATATGAATTTACTTGCATTTTTCTACAGGTTGACATCCAGTTATGCCAGTACCATTTGTTGAAGATGCTTTCTTTTCTCCATTGTACAATTTTGGTTTCTTTGTCAAAAATAAGGTGTTCATAGGTGTGTGGATTAGTATTAGGGTCTTCAATTTGATTCTATTGATCGACATGTCTGTTTTTATGCAAATACCAAGCTGTTTTTATTACTGTAGCTCTTTTAATAGTTTGGTGGTTTCTCTGAAAATTGGGAATCAGTCTAGCTCAAGACCCAGCAATACCACTCTTGGACATATACCCAAAAGATGCACAATAATATCACAAGGATATTTGCTCAACTATGTTCAATACAGCATTATTTGCAATAATCAGATCTTGGAAAAAACCTAGATGTCTCTCATATGAAGAATGAGTGAAGAAAAAGTGGTACCTCTAGACAATGGATTATTATTTAGCATACTCAGCAGTTTTTAAAAAATGACATCTTAAAATTTGCAGGCAAATGGATGGAACTAGAAAAAGAACCCAGACCTAGAAACACAAACACAGTAGGTACTCACTCATAAGTGGATATTAGACATAAAGCAAAGGATAACCAGGCTACAATCCACAGAGAAGTTAGGTAAAAATGGAGAAATATGGAAAATAATTAAAATCTCCTGGGTAAACTGGGAGGGGGTGTTGAAGAGAGGGAATGGGCCATGGAATTTGCGGATCAAGAAGACCAAGTTGGGGAGGGGTGGAGGGCAGAGCTATAACAGAGGTAACTTGATAGTGGAAGGTATTATGATGTTAGGAAAAACCTGGTGCCAGAGAAATTCTCAGGAATCCCCAAGATTTACCCCAGCTAGGACTCCAAGCAATAGTGGAGAGGGTGTTTGAATGGGCCTTTTCCTTTGATCAGATTAGTGACTCACTGCTCTATGTCATCATAGAACCCACATGCAGTAACAGAGAGAAGCTTATGCAGAGACCCACAGCCAAGCAGTTGTCTGAGCTCCTGGAGTTCAGTTGAAGAGGAGGGAAGAGGGATAATATAAGCAAGTGATGTCAATAGTGTGATGGGGAAAACCCCAGAAACAGCTGACCAGAGCCAGTGGGAGTTCACAAACTATGGGCTGACAGCTGGGGAACCTGCATGGGACCAAATTTGGCCCTCTGAATGTGGGTGACAAATATGTGAATCGGTGTATTGTGGGACCCCTGGCAGTGGGACCAGGATTTATCCCTGGTGCGTAAACTGGTTTTTTAGAGCCCATTCCCTATGGTGGAATACCTTGCTCTACCTTAATGCAGGTGGGGAGGGACTTGGTCCTGCCTCAACTTGATATTCCAGGCTTTGTTAACTCCCCATAGGAGGGAGGCCTTACCTGGAAGTGGATGGAGGTGGAGGAAGAACAGGGGCAGCAGGAGCAGGGCAGGGAGATGGAACTGTGGTTGGTATGTAAAATGAATAAAAAATTTAAAAAATGAATTTGAGATCATCCTGGAATACATGAAGTCCTGTTTTAATAAAAGAAAGAATGGGTAGAAAAGAAAAGAAATGGGCTTCTAAGGTATAGTAAAATAAAACAAAAACTAACACAACATATTTGGATAAAACAAAAGGAAAAGAGCCCACAAGAAGGTGCAAGAATCAGAGACTCACTCATTTGCACTCAGGTATCCGATAAAAACACTAAGCTGGAAGACAAAGTATTACATGCACAGAGGATCCGATGCTGTCATTTACAGGTTGTATTCATTCTGCCTCAGTCTCCGGGAGATCATACGAGCTTTGTTCGTGTTTCTTTATAAGACCTTGTTTTCTTGGTGTCCTCTCTCCCCTCTGGCTCTTACCCTGTTTCCAACCTTTCTTCTGTGAGGTTCCTTGTGCTATGAAGGGAAGGAGTTGATGGAGAAATCCCATTTAGGACTCCGTGTTCTAAGGTCTCTCTCTCTCTCTCTCTCTCTCTCTCTCTCTCTCTCTCTCTCTCTCTCTCTCTCTGTCTGTCTCTCTCTCTCTCTGTCTGTCTGTCTCTCTCTCTCTGCAATGTCTGGCTGTGGGTGTCTATATTTATTAGCACCTGCTACAGAAGAAAGCTCATCTAATGATGCTGAAGAAGGCACTGATCTGCGTGCATAGTAGTCATTTTATTGCTATGTTTTGTTGCTATTGTCATCATTGTTCTTTTTAGACCTGTAGTATTTGAGTATTTGGTTTTTCCTTAGGTCCCTGGACTATGTGGTGTGTGGTTCTTTATCAACCAAGCAGTGTTGAGAATGGGTTCCATCTCTTGTGTTGGGCCTAAAATCAAATCATTGATTGGTTGGTTACTCCCACAAGTTTTGTCCCACCCTAGCATATCTTGTAAGCAGTACCCCATTGTAGAACAAAGGGTTTGGGGGGGGTTACTACTTATATTTATTTTTTTGGTAGTATTCAAGGTACTAGAAAACACTCAAACATAGAGGTGAAGGCTCCATGTAGACACCAGTTTGACATCTCCAAGTTCAATGTGTAGGTGTTGTCTTCAGCAATGGGGCCTTGCTGTGAGTTTGTGGAGAACAAACCACAGTCTTATCTGGGGTAAGAGGACGTTTGACTAGCAATTCAATTAGATGTACCCAACCCCAATACTGGTACCTTCATTTCCTGACAAGTGGTGGACAGTTCTCTTTAGAGGAAAAATTTACATAGATCTCTTTAATGATCCTCAAAACCTGTAGTTCTTCTTTTACTAACTTGTACACTCACTCTCTGTCTCTGTCTCTCTCTAGCTCTCAATCTCTTGCTATATTATTTGTTTATTTGTTCAATATATATGTATATATAAATACATATTTCTGTGTATATGTACATGAATAATTCTCCCATCATCAGATATTTAATTCTCTTTTCAATAGATCAGTATATCTGTTTGAAGTACTCTACTCTTTGACATGGTCTTCCTGTGTAAACAAATGCACCTTTCCACATAGCTTAAGTTAGACAATTTAAGGCTTCCCATAGCTTTCATTGGATCATTTTGTTGCATTTTCACCCCTTCACTTAGCATGGAAATATGATTATTGTGCAACAGATGTAGCCAGGGATCCCTTATAAGAGAAGAGTTTGATAAAGAGTAGAAACAATGAATATGAGAAGATTGAGTCACAGGGAGCCAGAAGCCAGGATCTTTTTGAGTCATGTCAACATCTTACAGCAGCAAAATCAAATCTGAAGTTTCAATTGTACAAGTCAATGGATGATAAATATTCCTTTACTCACAATGAAGGGAAGCCACTCTGACAGATGAGTATTAGATGCCTCAATGGATTCTAAAAGCTTTGAACTTGTAAGAGGTACTTAAGAATTTGTCAAAAACATAGATTTTTTTAGTCCTTAACTACAGTGACTTTGGTCCACTTGGAAAAGGAGTCAAGCAAGAGGACAAAATATCTTGAGTTTATTTTTGAATATATCCTCAATTATTCTATTAGTGGTTGCCTATATATCAAACATTGGGTAAAACCATGATAGTGACCTACTTTAATTTTCATAATTGATTAAAATCTCTACTCATAAGCCATTTTATATTAATGTTAAAACCAAAGGAAGGAAATCATTCAAAGCTATGTTCCTTGATCATATATTTACATTTATTATTTTGTGTATGTGGGAGTGTGATATGTATGTGGAGGTACACTTGTGTATAAGCATGTATATGTGGATGTCAAGGAACAGCTTTGGGTAACAACCTTTGCCTTATACCTTATTTTTGATGCAGGGTCGCTCTTTGTTTGACGCTTTGCTGAATAATTCCAGCTCATGAGTTTCCAAGGGATTTGGCTATCTTCACCTCCTTCTTACTTAAGAGTTCTGGGATTAAAAAAAAAAAGTCCCTCCTGTCAGAGATCAGGGAACACTGTGGAAGGTGAGGCAGAAATACTGTGGGTCCTGAATGTGTTTCTGATTCTTACTCTTTCTCTTGGATTCTTTTCCATCTGTTGGTTTGTCTTGTCCAACTTCAATGTGTCAGTTTTGGTTTTAGATTATTATATTTTATTTTGCTCTATTAAAAAAGGAAGAAAGATAACTATAATTTTGAGGATATCATGGGCTATAGCATGAGTTATGGATCATTCTGTGCTGGAGTAAGACCCTACCAAAAAGAAAAAGAAAAAAGAAACAAGAATAAGAAAAAAACAACGAAACACTCTAATTTTTAAACCTTGATGTAAACAGTTTATATTAAGAGACAAGCAGAGAATGTTTCCGTTTGCCAGGGACTAAAAAGGGCCACGTGCAATCTTTCCTACAGTCTTCAGGTGCTCAGGTGCCCTTTTGGGACATGAAAAGAATATTAACAAGCAAAGAGTCTCTGGGTATAATTTTACTTTTAAACTTAAGTTGGCTGTGCTTTACTAACTTGTCCTTGTCTGGAGTTCTCAACTGGCATTGTCCTCTATATAAACTCTTATAAGAGAAAGCTACCAAGCATTATTTTGGAATGTCACAAATTTTTTTGAAATCTTTTTTTAAATTTAATTCCCTCTCCATTCCATCTTTTCATCTCCCCCAGGGACACCCACAACCACTCCCCAGGGAGTGTGAGGCCTTCTTCCATGGGGCATCATCAAAGTCTGTCATATCATATCCCCTGTGTATATAGGCTTAGAGTATCCCTCCATGGGGATGGGCTCCCAAAGTCCATTTGTGCACTAGGGACAAATACTGTTTCCACTGTCAGAGGTCCCATAGTCTACCCAGGTCTCCTAACTGACTCACATTCAGAAGGCTCTGTTCAGTCCAATGCTGGTTCCCAAGTTTTATGACTGGGGTCCCTGTGCTCCCAATTGGTCAGGTCATCCATTTCTGTGGGTTTCTCCAGCCTGGTCTTAACCCCTTTGTTTATCACTCCTCCCTCTCTATAACTGGGTTCCAGGAGATCTGCTCAGTGCTTAGCTGTGGATGCCTGCTTCTGCTTCCATCAGCTACTGGATGAAGGCTCCAGGATGTCATTTAAGGTAGCCTCTCCCCTTTTGTTTAGATTCTTAGTTGGGATCATCCTGTGAATCTCTAAACATTTCCCTAGTGCCAGATTTCTCTTTAAACGTATAATGACTCCCTGTATTAAGGTATCTCTTTTCTTTTCTTCTCTATTCTTCCCCTGACTCAGTTTTCCTGATCCCCCATGTTCTCCTTCCCCCTCCTCTTCTCCCCTTCTCGTTCTCCATTCCCCCCCCCACCGTGCCCTAATTTTCTCAGGAGTTCTTGTCACTTTCCCCTTCTCTGAGGGACCATATATTTCTCTCTTAGGGCCCTCCCTGTTTCCTAGATTCTCTGGAGGTGTGCATTGTAGGCTGTTATTCTTTGTTCTATTTCTAATATCCAATCTTGACGTCACTTAATGAAACTAAGGGAGGCAGTGTGCCAAGATACAGTCATTAAATTCAGTATGCACTATTTCAACTTTGTTTTCCCTTTTATTTTGAGATTCTTTAATGTCTCTGGCATTTCTAAAGCATTTAATAAGGTCATAGGTCATAAGCCTATAACTGAGGATCAAAAATTTCCACTTTAAAAACTATGTAAAAAATGTAAGCCTCTGGGTTTTAATACAAGATGTGAGAACATAAATGGACTTAGAAAGGGCCCTTCTTGTCCTAGACTATTACCTTGAGGAAAAGAATTATTTTAAATTTAAAATATAGGTAGGGTCAAGAAAATGCCTGAGAAACTCTTTCATTTATGAAACTGAAACCTTTAATCAAATTAGGAAACTCAGAGCACAGAGGAAAAAAGATTGGGGGGGGCACTGACAGCTTACAAGCCTTACAGAAAGTCATCCTGGAAGTGGGCATTTCATAGTCATCTTAGGGCCCAGACTTCACAAGGATCTCTCTTGTTGTCTGCCTGCCAGCTCTTTCAACTCTTAATTTCATGACTCATTTTTCAGTCACAGGAAGAAATCTTTACTCCAAACCAGAGAAAAATGGATATACTCTAGGTTAGAGTTATAATTAAATATGTCTTCAGAGGCATTCAACTTTTGGAACACCCCCATGCATATAACACTTGTTTAAAGTGTCAAGTGTGCATAACCTGGTTTCCACTTTCTAAAAGAATGGGCATCCAGTAATTAGTGTTGTAACTGTTACTTGCAACTGTTCTCAGTAGATAACTGGGAGACTCATGTGTAAACGGACTTTCAGTGGGAATCCTTTCAAAACATACAGCAAGCAATCACACCAAAATATTAATTTGCACTCAAACACTTGATACCACAAGACACTCCAATTATCTCTCACTATTTAAGCCAAAAGAATTTCCCAGGCTTTAAACTAGTCTCTGAAGAGATTTAATTCAATATTACTTACCCAAAAGCAGCCAGCATGCTCTTTTGTTGACCTTCAGGTCAATGAGAGTGACCCAACTGAGACCCAATCAAATCTAAATATGTCCCCCCTAAAGAACGATTCGCAAGGTTAATTGTATCTTGGTTCTATTCACTGAATAAGGAATCAATTAAAGAGAATAGCAAAAGAAGCCATAAATGGCTACATGAACTATGGAGAATCAAGTCATAGACAGGGAAATGTTTCCCTTTGCTTCTAATACTCACGTATGTCTATAAGGAAGTTAATTAAACCATGGAAGGGGCATTCTTATGTTTTTCATAATCATTTCAGTCAACATTAGTTTAGTCTTGCATGAAATCATATTGTATTAGTGAACACACAAAGGCTTAGATGGACACCTAAAACTGTATAATTATTAGTCACAATGGCAAAGTTTCTTGAACATGCTGCCATTGAAGTGTGCTAACTTGCTGAATTGCAGAGAAATGTAATGTCAATGCAGTTCGCTATAATCACATATACGGGGTGGGAAGGGAAGTTTTCAGTGAAAGTACTACTGTTATGTATTAATTTTCAACATTTGTGTTTGAGCACTGAAAAATTTTCAGAAGAGTACAATTTATAAAGGAAGATAATAAGAAGTGGAAATAGTACTTTTCACAAGAAATAGAAAGAGGGCCACAGTATCTAAATCCTTAACATTTTGCTTAGCTAGAATACAATAACACAAAGAGAGTGAAACTATTCTTTAAAATCTTAAAGTACATATCGTAACCAACTCAGGGCTTTCTGTTGCCAAGCATTATTATAAAGAGGGTTCTGGAAATCCTTTTGTTCCCTAGCACTGTTCTTGAAGAAACTGAGGTTGGAGAATTTAGCTTCTTTTTCTCAGGGTTGTAAGTGTAAAATAATAGGAGTAAATGAAGAGAGAAAAACAGGCAAGAGTGAGAGGAAAGAAAGGAAGAAAAAAAGAAAGAAAGAAAGAAAGAAAGAAAGAAAGAAAGAAAGAAAGAAAGAAAAAGAAAGAAATGAAGGAAGGAGCTCAGATCTGAAAGTGTGCAGCTCATTCTGCATGCTTAATTGCAACTTCTCTGAATCATATCAAAGGTAAGATGCTCAGATAGAAAAAACTTTGTATGAAAATTTGGTCCACCATGACAACTGACACATCCTAGGAAATAATAGAGGATACTCAGCAGGGCTTAAAACAGAAAAAGGCTTAGCCAGAGTCACCCTTTAAGACCTCAATTAACCAAGAGCCCCACAAGCTTGCCACTACAGCCAAGTTTCTTCAGGCTACTGCATGTTTCTAGTATTCCTTAGATTCTTGTGAACAAAGCAAATGTGACTTTTTCCAAGTTGCCTTGGAAGAGATGAGGTTGAAGATTTTGGCTCTAAATCTTTGATTCCTACATATGACCTAGCAAATAAAGTGGAATTCTGACTTGTCTTTCTAGAATGTACCAATAGTACTGTGTTGAGTCAAAACTTTTATTCACGCATTCTATCCTAAAGATCTCCTTTTACTCCTACATTAACCCACTCATATACCCACCAATCCTTGTGTGCTGAACTCTGCATTTGGGTTCTGAACTTTGAGATGGTTTATGTATATATCCTGATATGCTCCAGATAAAACTAATCTTGTTAGTTATACATCTCATTTCATCAAGATTCTAACTTCAAAACTACATCAAATACTTCCCCTAAGTCATCTGACTTGTGCATAAGTTCAATATCTAGCTTCTTCTGAAGATTATAAATTCCATAAGTTATAAGATATAAATTCAATAAGTTCCTTAGATGTAGAGCTTTTTGCCCATTTCTTTCAATTACACATCCTTGCCTCCTCCCTTCTAAGCCTCTTCCTCTCCCCTCCCCAAATCTTATTTGGTTTGGATTAAACAAGGCCAACACATTTTATCCCTGATTCTGTGGCATCCCTAAACTAGTTAGTTTAGCTGTAGTTATTGCTTTTCCGATCCAGCAGTTACCACTCAGGATCATGTTAAACTGAGACCTGTCAGGATCAACATTTGATCAGAATTAGCCATCAAAGAAAGGCAACTACTTACTTGTTAAATAGCAGTGATATGCTATGATCAATGACTATAAGGGGAAAGCCAAATATACAGATGTGCTATCAAGTACAGGAAGCTGGAGGAGGTATACAGCTGCTCATCTTTATCATAGTCTCTTGGACTCTGAATGAGGAACTAAATCCACAGGTGCTTTTTGTTTTGTTGTCCAAAATCTTCTAGGCTAGAACAAATGAGTTCTTTAAGACAAACGGTTATGCTATCTTAAAGGTTTGAAGATACACACACACATACACACACACAATAAAGGAATATATATGTATGTATATAGATGGATAGATGATAGATAGATAGATAGATAGATAGATAGATAGATAGATAGATAGATAGATAGATTTATTGAAGGACTTAGGTAAGGACAGCTCAGTTCAAGTCTAATGTGTGCTTAAGCCATGTGTGTATGTATCAGTGCATTTTTTAATTGCATACTGCTGAGGTAAGCAAAGGGAAGAGGATGCCTAGAGTCTTTAGTGCCAAAGAAACTTCTAAATGTGCTGGCTCTCTATTACAGGTGCTCTTATCATCACACAGTTGTTTTTACTAAGTACCAATTATACATGGTTGTGTCTGGGGCCAAGCACAGAGTCCATGACCTCTACCTTCTTGAGCCTCATTACTAGGCTCTTCAAAAAGGTTCTTCATTTGTTGTCCGTGCTATGAAGTATCTGCTCCCAGGAAATAGTTAGCATCAAGCAGCTGTTATTAATCTACTCTTTGAAGGATTTTCCTGGAAGCCAGTCACCTGCTGAGGTGAATAACTGTCCCAGTGGGAACAAAGCTAAACACTAACCTAGGTTTCTCATTCCTTTCTATATCCTTGAGAATACATGAAATAAAATGAGTCACACATAGTTGAGGAGATACTGCTGCCTGCTTCATTTCTAAGTAAAGAACATGAGACAGAGCACATTATACAGACCCATCTACTCCACAAAATAATCTTGTGTGATAGTGCTTCATAGTCAGTTCTGTGCTGATGCATGAGGTGGCCCAAAGCAAAACTTTTTCTTTTACACTTGAGTTCAACCAAATACTCTCTCTCTCTCTCTCTCTCTCTCTCTCTCTCTCTCTCTCTCTCTCTCTCTCTCTCTCTCTCTCTCTGTGTGTGTGTGTGTGTGTGTGTGTGTGTAGGCGTGGCAACAAAATTTGACTTAAATTTTGAAACCATTCTCCTATTTTGGAGGAGAAAAACTGTCTTGACATTTATCTTATTGAAGTCTTAATTTAAACTACCATCATTTATTCCTGCACATATGGCTTCTATGGCTGCCATTTTGATAATTCCCCTATCATTCTTTGTATAATAATATAAATATAAATACTATTCCTAAGTATGCAACCTGAAAACCTTGGAATACCTGAACCACACCTCTTATTGCCTGCTTCTGAGTTCTGCAAATATAGCTAAAAATAAATCATTTGCAAATTTTTCTTTGATAGAGCTATGCCTCTATTTGTGCAGACTTTCTTAGTGACATTGCAGTCATCCCTGCTTCTCTGTGTATTAATGCAAAAGGAGTTCAAGAGTAGATGGTCTTCAGATAATTTAAAATGCATCACACATACACATGTATGCATACATGTACTGCACAGAGTTTATAGCTCAAGTGTCCTCAACTTATCTTCAACTTGCCACACAACCAAGAATGGCCTTGAAATTCTTATCCTGCTGATTCCATTGCCTGAGTCCTGGAATTATGGCACACACTTAATAGCAGATTTATGAGGTCTAGAGACTTCACTGAACTTTGGGCATGCTAAGTAATCATTCTACCAACTGAGCTGCATCCCCAGTTCTGAATATTTTCACACATACAACACAACAGAAATGACTATATATACGGTAAAAATCAACATATCCATTACCTGTGTTCTACAAATAACATTATACAGACACCATTAAGACATCAAATTAGATGATTTTCACTACAGCCCTAGGCACATCTTACCATAGTACCAAAAAACAGCCACATTCATTACTACATCCTACTGGGCATTAGATGTGTAGCTACCACACGACCTCATTTCTTGTCCTTCTTCTCCTCTGTTGCTGGTATCTACACATCAATTCTTATATTCTCCAAATATGTGCATCTTCTCCATGACCAAGGGATGGTATTTTTGTTATTCTGGTAGGCTATTTCCTTTCTCCCCTCTATTTCAGCTGAAGTACACATCTTCAGAGACCTTCCCATCTATGTTTGCATCAAAAACATATCTCCTAACTAGCACCCCCTCCTGCAATGCAGTTACACTCTACCATAATGCCATAGCCATGTGAAATCTAGTGTGTTGGAGCAAGGAGACTAAAGTAAAAACAACTGAGATCTGGAATATGTGTCTAGCATGCAGTAACTGCATTCATGCTTATGGTGCCCTTCTTTATTGAGAGGAGGACATGTTTCCATTAACAAAGGTGGGTAGTAAATGTGACCTTCTGACCATTTATAGATGTAGTAGTATTCACAATGGACATGTGTCTAAGACATTTTCTTCCAGTGCAAAGCAAGAGATACACAGAGAGGGATACTTTGAGGTTTCCCTATTGCATCAACTAAAAATAAGAAATATTCACAGATGCAGAATTAGTAGTGTTGCATTTTCTCTACAATATTTCTAACCTATTGCAACTATTTTGAATATATCCTTTTAGGTTCAATTTGACATTTCATCCAAATATTTTGGAGAACATATTTTTTCCTTTTTCATAACCTTCTTCACACCATGGAAAGCTTCAGGATAAAAAGAGAACTGTGGTGATTTTCCTACTAATTAGTTGCTCTTATTAAAAAGAGCAAGATAATTGATTTTAGGATGCACTACCCCTTATTAAGACCTAATTAAGCTGTATATCAAAGACTAATTAAATGGCATTATTCCATCTCACTGATGAGTCTTGATGCTCAGTGAATAGATTTGGGTGGTAGATGAATACTCTTGGAATAGATTTCACAGCCAGACAGATAAATATAGATGAAGAAGCTGAGTAAAGGGAATTTTCGATTATCTAAACCTAACACACTTATTGGTATTTCTTCAGCCTGACAGTTTGAAATGCACAAAATGAAACATTTAAACACAAACTCAGCACTGTGGTAGGATGGAGAACAATGAAAGAGCAAGGCTGGAAAGCTGAAAATTTAAATATGCCATCAATCCTTCTCATGAAATGCTGACAGGAGAATTGGAGGTATTTGTTTATTTATTTGCTGTTTTGATGAGTCAACCTACTCAACCTTGATGAACACTAGCAAAGAGCTCAATTATAGCAGTAATGGGATTTGAAAATCTGAGATCATTGATAAAGGTACCTATCGCCACTCTTGGTAAGTTGTTTATTGAAGGCAGTGTCTGGGAGAGAAAAGGGGGGCCAGGTAAGACAGCATTATAATGGTAAGCAGTCCCCATACACTAGAAGCCCAGAAATGGATAGAACCTTAACCTAGCCAAACATAAACTGGTCTTTAAAATATTTGAAGACTAACAGCTGTTAATAGGGAAAATGTTTTCCAGAATTTTATCATACAATAGAAATGAATATTTTCACCAGCAAATCAATCTGAAAGAAGTCAATATTTTCCTTGACAAAGAAAATAATACCCAAGTTCTACAAATGTTATGTAAATCCTGCCATTGTTTTAATCCCATCAAGCTGACCTTGGAATAGCCAAGTCTGTGTTTTCTAGACAATGCCATGGTGACAACAGAAACTCATCATTTCACCCAATCTGTGAGGTCACAACCTCCTTGAATTTTAGTAGGTACTTCCTCAAATGTGTTGGCCCTCCATAATACAGAAGCTTTTGAATAAATCGCAAGATATTTGCAGAGAGTAATGATTTCAATATACAGCCTGGCTGCATTTGATTGTCTTTAATAGTTACCTTCACTGGCAGTACAATAATTTGCAAACAATAACATCAGTCATATGTCAGTTTTGCACTCATTACTGGCCAAGGTATAGCCCGCAGAACCAATAATCTATACTACTAAACATCTCAATTAAATATCACTGTGCACTAAGTGCAGGTTATTCATTTGAGGCTGAACTTTTGCAACTGTAAGGTGTATTTTGAATTATCTGAAGGACAGAGTCCCTTGAACTCCCTTTCTGTTAATAAACAGAGGAGTGGAAATTGCTGCAACATCACTAAGAAAGACTACACAAATAGAGACTCAAATCTCTATCAAAGAGAAGCGAGTAAACAATTTATTTTTAGTCATCTTTACAGAACTCTTGAGCAGGAGACAAAGGGTCTGACTCAAGTACTTCAAGGTTGTTGGCACAGGTACCCAAGTAGACTCAGAAGCATATATAATATTTATATTACCTTTTAAATGAAGCTCATACTTCCTTTTATATTTTATGTAGGATTATGGATTTAACATAATTTTGAATAATTATACACTATACATCATTGCTGAAAAACAATCAATTAGTAACAACAACAGTTCCTTCTTTTGTTTGATATTCCTTGCTTATTTTTCTTAATAGAGGTGGAACATGAAGGAACAGTAAAGATAGAGGGTTTAATTAATCTCATGGGCTTTCTGCCTCAACAGGAACAAATCTTTCATGAGCCCAAATTATGAATCTACAAATCCATAAATCTAATCAACCGCATTAATAAAATAGAAATGGAGACAAATTCATTAAATTCTTTGAGATCTTTTAAAGAAAAATATTATCAATTTGCTGAGTGAAATGTCAATTGATCATGGACAGCAAAGACACTGCTGGAAATTTCAGGCAATAATGACACTTGATGGCAAATGCAGATAGCCAGCTATGAAAAGTGGTTGTATAATATTAAATGAATACACCCTTGTCTAATGGCTAAGGAAGTTATTACTGAGTATGAACCCTAAAGGTGAGCTCATGTGGAAACTGAAAGTCTCAAGGTGCTAAAGATAAATATTTCTTTGTAAGCAATGCCTTGATGTTAAAGACAAAAGAGCCACAGCAGATATTGAACACATTAAAAGAGAACACCCAAAGCATTAACATTTCAACCAAAACACTGAAGTATAATGTAATTCCAGCACATTAAAAATGGTTCATGAATCACAATGAAAATGGCTGATCAAAATACTCTCTAGGTTAGGGGAATTTACATTCACTTATGAGCAATTTAGGGAGTCTGCGGGTCCAAACAACAATCAAAGGATAAAATGTATGATCTACTCATGGCCACTGGCCTCTGCTTTGTGGTAGTGACAGATGAAATATGGATTTGTGCTTGATTGGTGGCTATTCACAGTTTGATCCAAACCAGTTGCCAACTCAGCACATGCAGGAGCTCTCAAGCCTTGCTGGTAACAATGTGAGTGGGTGGCAGTCTATGTCCCAAAGACTTGAAGTCTCTTGAGGCAAATAATGAAATGACATAAAGCACAGATATTTGAAAATTTTTTAATGTTTCTATTTTAATTACTTGGTAGAGTGAATTCATTTCTTTTAAATGTGTGAGAAGCATATTCCCGACACTGGATTCTTTATAAATTCATCTTTAATTTTTTTCCTTTCTTTTTCTCTTTAATTGCTTGTCTTATTTCTCCTTTTACTCAATATGAGGTTACATTTTAGATAACTGGAAAGAAACTGTGGCCTTTTATCAAATATATTAATACAAAAGTATCATAAAGTTTTAGACTCTGTTTTCCTTTTGGAAATTTCATAAGAGTTTTCTTTCACTTTCTGCCATTGCACTTTTACTCAAGTTTAACATATCTTCTATGAAAATGACTAACCCCAGGGAATCTGTAGCCTTTGTTGTTAAATGCAAAGCCTTGCATATAGTGGAAATATAATAATCATTTACTGATTGGATGAGAAATGCAAAAAGTGCTGTTTCTGGTATTGAATACTGGAGAATTAATCTTTCCAAAATGACTTAGCAGTGTCCATGATTGGACTGAGCATTTCCTTACCCATGGGAACTAAAAGGCAATAGCAATAAGTCTATGAGTCAAGCATGTTCTAATGTGTTTTTAGTCTAACTCAGAGTATAAAGCACATTTTGTATGCAAAACAATTTTGACACACAGACATGAATTCAAACCTATCTTACACAGCATTAAAACAAATACCTAAAAATACTTGTTCTTATCATGTACCTGTGGTAGATAGACACAATGACTCTCTTTTGTAGTCTTCTAGGCTTGGAGGGGACAATAACTATGGACAAGTTATGTGGTCACCTTTGATTAGATCATAAAATATGAAAAAGTAAGATGTTTCTCATGTGATTAATGAAGTAGCCTCAAAGTATATTAAGCAAACTAACCAAAAATGAGATTATCCTAAACAAGTAGGTCATTTACATAAGGGTCTTGAGAAAAGAACCTGAAGAGATAACAGATATTCCTGTTGTCCTTGAAAACAGGAAGATAGAATTTATTCTTCAAGAAAGTAAATATTGTCACAAATATCATGAGCTTCACAGGGTGAATACAAGACCAATAAGATAAGGCCCAAACCAAGCACAAATCTTCATCATATCCTTGTGAAACCTCACTCAGCAACCCCTTGGTCAACCATTGAATCTTTTAGGTAACTGATTCTTGGTTAAATTGCTAAATTCATGACTATTTGTTACACAGCAATAAAAATGGATTCAATCAAATTTTATATTTTCTTATTATTAAAAGCAAATTGAGAGCAAGTGAGATACCTAGAGTCAAAAGCTATATTTCAAATACCAGAGCTGAATCATAAAAATATCATCACCATGATGCCAAATTTTTATAAAAACTTTTATTACTTTGAGTTAGCATCTTATATCCAGAAACTATGTTAAGTTTCGTAGCTAGCATTATGACTATTTTGCCAACGATCAATTTAGTTGTTTACTTACTAAAAGTCTATTGATGGCCAACTATATGTGTGATACAATGTAGGATATGACTCACATTAGTAGGCAAAATATATGTGGAGTCTCACCTCTGTAAATAAATGTGTGCGGGTTTGAAAAATTCATGAAAATAAATCCAAATATCTAATGGCATTCTCTCGATAAATATGTATTATGAAGTACTTCTGTTGAGCATGTTTTTGTCTCTAGGGCAAGTCGGGGGAAAATAAAAGTGAATATTAATTAGCCCAACCTTTAAAAACTGCATTATTTAATATGAAAATGAAATTTGTGTAGAAATACATAGTTGATGAGAGGTATATAAATACTCATATCATTAGAGATGTCATCTATGGCAGGTAACCATTCACATTTATCAGAGTTGTAATCTATGACCGATCAGCACTCATTATTAGAATCAAAGAAAGTGATGGACTCTGCTAGGGCATCAGGGAGAGGCTTCAGAGGTGATATCAGACATGGAACCTTGTGGTTCATTAAAAGAAACTCTTGTACGGAATTTGATTTCTGTGCCAATGAAAAGTACTGAAGAATTTTTTAAAAGGAGTACCACATAAAACAACATCCTTGAATATAAACGTAATTATCTGAAATTAGAATAACAAGCACAAACTGCATATAGATTTGTTCCAAGTCAGCCAATCTTTTCAAGTGTAGAGATAGGAAGAGATGGAGAATAGTTCTAATGCTTTGGTTAAAACTGAAGGAGAAAGTCTGCCTGAGAATGTTAAAGGGAAGAAAATGGTAGACACTTGAGTGGGCCAAACTGGGTTTTATGTAGTTTTCAATAAGACTGATCAAAACTGTGCCCTCAGTATCAACATCATGAATCATATTGTCCCAGGGCCACTTTGTGTGCCTTCTCTGGTGCTAAACCAATGACTCCCATTCCTATATTCTGTTATTTATGATAGAGCAAAGGCTGAGAAAGAAAGAGCAACCACACATAAAGTGAAAGCAATTATCCTGTCTGTTAGTGGTCCTTCCTTGTTGTACACAAAATTTTAATAGGATTTGGTACTTCTACATCTCTAGCTACGGGAAGCTCGATGTACTCCATCATTTCAGTGAAACGGAATGACATCATTTTCAAAGGCTTTGTGCTTATTTTATATGGGACAATAATGAATCAGATCAAAGAGTAAGGAACCAACCCTATCATAGTTCAGAGAAAATTGAGTGAAAACTTTCACTTTGATTCGCCATGAATTTTGCAACTTATTTTTGAGATACAGAAAAATACTAAGTACTGGTTGCTTTGACTCATAGCCCCTGCCTAGGACATAGGTACACTTTTCTGCTTTGCTCCTTTGTAATAGGAAACTGTGGTCTCATAAAGACTTTCATAATCATGATCAGTTCCAGAAACCACAGTATTGATGGTTTTTTTTGATAGGTATTTTTTGAAGATTTAATGTGTAGAACGACTTTTATAAAATTAGTTTGTTAAAGAAGATCTATGTGTCTTTAGATAAGGTAGAAAGACATCATATCAATTCAGGAAGCATTGCTACCTAAGTAGTAAATAATTCAAACCAAAACAAATAGATAGATAGATAGATAGATAGATAGATAGATAGATAACCTTAATAAAGCCTATGAAGGCTACAGTTCTTCTGCAGACCAGAAGCCGTTCTAAACAATGCACAAATGTAGGTCTGTTTGGCTCCATGGATGATGAGTGCTAACATTCAAACTTGATATAATGTGTGGACATCTGGGTGAGAGTTTCAATATCCCAGTGTCCATGATTCTGACCTTGACCAAGGCATTTGTCTCTAACCCTTTAATTCTCTTTTACAGTCCTCAGTTGCTAATGGTCCTGGGATCTTAATTCATTTGATTTTTAAAGCAGATTTTCACTATTAAGAAATGCAAATATTGTTGATAAAAATGAAAGCATTAATGTCATTTACATTTGCACTGTGTTCTGGCCATATGAAATTAATCATTCAAATCATGCTCTTCTATTTCATCATATTATTTTCATAATAAACGTTAAAATTCTTGTACCATATTCTGAATTTTCATAACTATAAGCTATGCCCAAAATGACCAAAAAGTCATTTTTAAAAATAACTCTTCATGTTCAATTATAACAGAAGACAAGGCTATTATAAATACATCTTAAACAATGTGAGGACTTTAGCTCATAAGAGATGTTTTTATATTTTAATGAGGAAATTTTTTAATTACTTAAAGTTATACATTGCACTGCTTATTAACTCCAGATTTACTAAGCACTCAAAGCTTTAAGAGAAAAAAAAGACATCAAGAAAATAAACAAAGCCCAAATATAATTAAAGAGAAAATTTGAGAGCTTGGTATCTTGGAATTACTTACTAGCACGGTAGTTCTGTCTCAGGGAGTCTATAAACTATTCCACTTTGATATGAAGAGATGTTTTGCATACTTATGGTATTAAAGGACAAATTGAATTATTGCAATTATGTATTTCACTTTGTTTATAATTGCTTTTACAGCCCTGTTTAACGGTAGTGTCTTTTAGTAAATGTTGCATTCTCCTTTCTAAAATTTGTTTGGAGAAAATTGGCAGAAATCTTATCCCATTCCTCTGCATCATGCTTAGTTTATACTGAGTGATGGACTCTTCATTTACACATCTGTGATTCAGTGTTGCCTTCTAGAAACACTAGACTTGTGACTTTGTCCAGTGACTTTTTTTCTTCTTTGAAATGAAGACTGTTATGTACTTCAGATTTTTATGTGGATAACTACCTAATGTTTGTGCCATTTTAGGTCTGAGATGCATGCCTTACAAAATCTCTTTATCAATGGCCATATATTTTCTTGATAAGTCATGCTATAGAAATGTAGGTAATCACAATCAGACAAGAAACCTGCTATGTGTTTCTTGCAAAGCAGAAACAACTGGACAGTAATTAAAATGAATCTAATAATTTACTGACACACAAACACACACAGAGAGAGAGAGAGAGAGAGAGAGAGAGAGAGAGAGAGAGAGAGAGAGAGAGAGAAAATATCACATATTTACAAAGAAAAGAAAACTTCACTTTCCTACACATGAAACAGGTTAGGGTTCAGTCTTCATTTTCTCATAAAGAAAAATCATGAGTGAAATAAAAAGGATAAGGTGAGAAAATAACTTTGACTTTAAAGTTGCAAGGTACATTGGTATAGGTGACTTTCATCCACTTCCTCTGCCATGTGATTTTCCATTCTTTCAGTTAAAATGACAGGATACATTTTCCCCACAGCTATTGGTCTGGTGGTGAGGCTTCCATTAATCAAAAGCAAGAGTTAGGCATGGCAGCCTGACAACTCTAGGCCACAACTTTAAGCACCTCTACAGGTTGTCAGGACATGACTGTGGCTGAGTGAGTTCTGGTGACTCTGATCCACGAGTCACTCATTCCCTGAAACCAAAAAGCTAAAGACTATATTCTTGTGATTTGGAAAAAATTAAGAGGATGAGTGGAATCAAATGCACTAAGAGAATGAGTAGAAATGTAGCTCCTGCCATTCCCTGTCAACCTGAAGAGCTGTTTGCCAACTACTATGTCTTCAATGCTTAATGACACTGAAGTTTATGTTTGCTTTCCACAATCAGTATAGGAGACATGGTCAGAGCACAGTTCTAGCTTCTTGGGCCTTAAATGAACTTTATCTAAAAATATTAACTATTAAAAATAACCCCTGCTATTGAACTTACTACTCAATATCTCCTGATTATTATCCTGTTCCACAATATACATGAAGAAATCAGGTACCCATTCTCTTCATGTTTTCAAAAACTGAACTAACAACAGCAAAAGACACATAATGGTACCAATATAAAAGCAGCATATATACAAATAAAATAGAAAAAAAGAGCCTCGATACTCAACTTTCATATACATATTCAAGTGATTTTGCAACAATATTTTCAAGTCAATTCAACAAGTAATGGACTTGGCCATTAGACTAACGGTGTTGAAAACTTAATAGCTATATGAAAGGAATAAAGATATATCCTTGCTTTATGCCATATATGAAACAATTTGATATGGCACATATTCCAAAGTTAAAATATGAAATTCCTAGAAAAATATGAAACTGAGTAGCTTCTGTAAGGCAAAGGACACAGTCAGCAAGACAAAAAGGCAACCCACAGATTGGGAAAAGATATTCACTAACCCCACATCTGACAAAGGGCTGATCTCCAAATTTTACAAAGAACTCAAGAAGCTATTCTCCAAAACACCAAAGGACCCAATTAAAAAGTGGGGGACTGAACTAAATAGAGAATTCTCAATAGAGGATACTAAAAGGGCTGAGAGACACTTGAGAAAGTGCTCAACATCCTTAGTCATTAGAGAAATGCAAATCAAAACAACCCTGAGATAATATTTTACTCCTGTCAGAATCTCTAAAATCAAAAACACCAATGACAGCTTATGCTGGAGAGGATGTAGAGAAAGGGGAACACTCGTCCACTGCTGGTGGGAGTGCAAACTTGTACAGCCACTTTGGAAATCAGTATGGAGATTCCTTAGGAAAATGGAAATCAGTCTCCCACATGACCCAGCAATTCCACTCTTAGGCATATACCCAAAAGATGCCCATTCATACAACAAAGATGTTTGTTCCACTATGTTCACAGCAGCAATATTTGTAATAGCTAGATCCTGTAAGAAATCTAGATGCCCCACAACTGAAGAGTGGATAGAGAAAATGTGGTACATTTACACAATGGAGTACTACTCAGTGGAAGAAAACAACGGAATCTTGAAATTTGCAGGCAAATGGAAGGTACTAGAAGAAACCATTCTGAGTGAGGTAACACAATCACAAAAAGACAAACATGGTATGCACTCACTAATATATATGGATTTTAGATATGGATTAGGGGAGTGTCAGCCTACAATCCCAGGACCAGTGAGTCTGGGAAACTGGGAGGTTCCCAAGAGATATGCATTATACACCAGAGAAATAGAAAGAGGCAAGATCTCCTGAGCAGATTGGGAACATGGGGTGAGAGGAGAGGAAACCAGGAAAAAGAGAGAAGGATAAGAGGAGAGTAGAAGAAGACATGGGGGAGCAGGAAGGTTGAGTCGGGTTAAGAATAGAGGAGACCAGGATGAGAGATACCATAATAGTTGGAGTCATTATAGCTTTGAGGAGAGAGCTGACACCAGTGAGAATTCCAGAGATCTACAAGGATAACACCAAATGGAAAACTAAGTAATAACAGAGAGACTACATTAATAGCCCCTACGTAATGATAAGGTTAATGACTTCCTTATATGACATCCTAGAACCTTCATCCAGTGAACGATATATATAGGCAGAGACAGATACTCACAGCTAAACACTAAACTAACCCGTAGGAACTCAGTGACAGAGATGGAGGAGTGATGAGCAAAGGGGTAAAGACCGTGCTGGTGAAACCCACAAAGACAGCTGACTGAACTTGAACCCCAGACTGATGGCTAAGAGGCCAACAGGGGATTGATCCAAACTCCATGAATGTAATGTCAGTGAGGAGGCCTCAGAAATCTCTGGGGCCTTGAGTAGTAGATTAGTGTTTACCATGGAGTACAAATGAACTTTGGGAACCCATTCCACATGAAGGGCTGGACACATGGGGAAGGGCCTAGGTCCTGACCTGGATGAAATGACAGACTCTGGAGATCCCCACAAGGAGGGCCTCACCCTCCTTGGGGAAAGATGTGGGGTTAGGGATGGGGCTGGGAGAGAGAAGTTGGGGATCTGGGATTGACATTTGAAGCATGCATGTTTCTAATTTAAACAAAAAAAGGAAAAAAAAGAAAAAGATATAATGAAAAAGATTCATTACACTGATTTTGGAAATTTTTTTAGATATAATACCAAAAGCACAAGCAACAATTATTCTTATAATTACATATAAACTACATTTGATAAAAAATAACCCCCTATCCAAAATATATAACTCACATGAGTTTAGAAAATGACAGTACCAACAGAGTCAAAATGTCTTCCCCAAAATAGATAGTAATGTTGTAAAGTCATATATGTTACAAGAAATTTATTGATCTGAAGTTGATGCTAGTTGTCATTTAATATTACTTGTAATGCAGTTAAACATACTTTATGATAGACAGATGGATATAATGATCTGGTCATCCAAATGTATGCTTGAAAGGGAGATTTGCTCATGATCTACTTCAATAAGAAATGTATAGTCTAAATGTTAGTTAACTAGCATTTAACAAAATCAATCAGGAACTGTCAGATGTTGAATAAAACTGTTTTCAATATACTTTCCTAAGTCTTGTTAGAGGGTTTAGGCCTCAACACCAACCCCCACCACACAAACACACACACACAAACAAAGGCAACTAAAGAGTGCTGGGAGCATGATAATAGTCTTCCTGAGTGATGTAAATTAAGTTTGAATACTTAATTCCAGTTAGTAGAGCTGCTTGAGAAGAATTAGAAAGAATGACCTGTTGGTTACAAAAGTCCTCAACATCCCCAGTGGGTGTTGTGCTTATAGATCACGATATACAAGATTACAGGTACTGCTTCAGCACAATGTCTGCCTCCCTGCTGCCATCCTCCCCATTGTTGGAACAGCATATGACTATGTGTGTAATGGGTTTCTCACTTGGGAAGGACCAGTAGTGCTTGCAGCTTTCAGGTCCTTTTTGTCTTGTTATATTGGCAATTCTTTCAGCAGTTTTCAGTTTTACTTTGTCAGGTACACATGCAACAGCTAAAATTCCCCCTGGAAATTATGTTCCTTTTCGAATATTTTTCCCTAAGATTCAACATGGGCCTAATGTTTCTCAAATCTCTTATCTAGAATTACTAACCACAACTCCTAATCCTGGGAGAGAGAATTAGGTACATTGGAACATTAACCATGCCTCACAGTTCTGGAAAGGAGAGTAGGGCATGCATGTACAGAATAGGGAAAAGGTCTCAGGAATACACATAGTGCCAACTGTTGAGAGTAAGTTCTTTGGGCACCAGTCATACGGAATCAATAATAAGATCTAGTATATTCTGTTGGGAATAATGCCATGTAAAATATGGGATGAATAGGTACATCCTTACCATACATAGGAGCTAATATTGGTGAAACAAGTATGGTATAATGAGATGAGAAAACACTTTGTCAAAGATTGGCTCTTATACGGAAACTGAGACTTGGGATCCTCTTGCAGCAAAGGGAACTGTCTAAACATATATCTTGCAGACATGAAAAACATTTCTGTGTTTGAATATTGTTGTCCTTAAAGCATTGTGCCCATGTCTCTTACTTTTAAACTTTGTAACCTCAAGTAGCTGCCAAATGACATAAGTACTGCAAGAGCAGGATGTGTCTAGCTCGATATGTAGTTAAGCCTGGAAAAATGCTGAACTCTGTATCTAGAATAAGGTTATACAGGGGTGGGAAGGCATATTTACAAAGCATAAAGGGGAACAAAGGAGGTTTCTAGAGTGATCATGATGCATTCCTTAAATTGTGATGTATTTACTGAAGTGAATAATACAGCTGTTCATATAACCATTGTATGGTCTGAGCTATTTGGTGCCACTTGAGTTCAATCCACTTGGTGGTCAGAAGTTTTCTTTTCACCGTCTCCCCTTCCCTGGCTCATGTCCTGAACCTGAGCTAAGACTGGACTTCTGCACCCCACGATGATAGTCATGAAACCCTCTGGAACTGTAAGCTCCAAATTAAATGCTTTCTTTTATAAGTTGTCTTGTCAATGGTGTTCTGTCAATTCAATTGACTTACATAAAGTAGACAACAGGAATGATAGCCCTAGGACTGTAAGGCATTTTGAGCTCTATCTTCAGTCTATGGTATACAATGGCCACTCTTACACCCTTTTAAACTCTACATCTTAAACTTGTTGGATGATTCTGTCTCCCAATTGCACTAGAAAATCAGTTACCCATATATCAGACTGTTTTGACAGGTACTTCTTGAAGAGACTGGGAACTCCTTGAGCTTACAAAAAGAGCCTAAATACTTTTTCTCTATCCCTGGAGGATAGTTATTTGATCACACAGCAAAATTTGTTCAAGGCACATAGTAGATAATTCTTATGAAACAAATAAACACAATAAAACCCTACAAGATACATTATTTTGCATTGGCTATATAGTAACTAAATTTTGACTTGGAACTGAGCAATCAGGAAATAATAATTATAAAATGGGAATCTAATAAAACAGGAGAGAGTGAGTATGGAGAGAGAGAGAGCTCTGTGAGAAGATACACAGATGGCTTCATTGTTGTGATGTACTTTTATATTGCTCAAATTGTTCATCTACCTTTGTACTCACATTCTTAACCTTTTAGAGTTGGGAATAATGTACACTCATACCACCTTCCAGGGGACTCCAAGTTAAGTGCCTGCCTTGAGCCCAATTATACCCTCTTCCAAATAGAATCCCTGTTACTCTCATGAAGGCATGGAATCTCAGAGGAATAGCAGCTGCAGAAGCAGCTGCAATGCTGAATAGAACCTTAAGCAAATAGCCTAGAAGGCCAGTGCACAATGAATTATAATAAACCAACTGTAATTAGTAATAAAAGCTTTAAAATAACTGTACTCATGAGATAGGACTGGTCACATCCTTGCTGTGTTCTGGAAATAATAGAATCATTTTTTCACCCAATGTAACTACAATGGTAATTAAAAGCTGATTTAGGATCAAAGGTAACCTCAAGGTTATAAATATAAGTAGCTGGCTCTAGAAGTGTAAGTAGCTTGTTCATATTCACATATTCACTTTTAAAAAGTGGATATCTTTTGGAATCTATTTTTAAAACAAGGAGAATAAAATCAGCTAAGTAAAGCACATAGCTCAATCAATACAGGAAAATTTTCAGTATATCTAAAAGAACTTGAGGAATAGGAGGAGACACATGTAATCATAACTGGGAAAAAACTATTTATTATGTCTGTCTATCCATATAGGGACTGTATTAACTGTGAATATCCATGACATATGTTGTAAAATAAATTTGAAAATGTATAGTGAATTTCCTAAGTCCAATTACTTGAGTGGTGCACCCAACAGATACTACCAAGACTAACAAAAACCCATAACTAGTTCTACCCATAAGATAGGACTGTCACATCCTTCCTGTACGCTAGAAATAATAGAATTGAGTTTTTTGTTTTGGGTTGTATGGTTTTGTTGTTGCTGTTTTGTTTCTACCAGTGCAGCTATAATGGTTCCTAACAACAGCTAGAAGCTTCCTAGGGCATACTAAAGTCTCACTTGTTGTTTTGTGTACAAACACTTATTTATCAATTTAACTGTTTAATTCTCCCATAACCCTTTACTATGGTAGATTCAGATGTTTTAATATTGGAGAAACCATGATGTCTCTATTCTAACACAGAACCTCTGCACTGAGAATGGATCCCCATCATTGAGAATAATGTTAGATGATTACATTCTAACTTCAGGATGAAGGTAATAACAAATGAACAGGGCACCTCCAAGAGAAATGTTATGATCTCAAATAGATGATATTGGAAATGGGGCAGTTGAGAACAGAGGCAAAAATGTCCTTTTTGAGCCTGTAATTTAGACATATGGACATAAATCATCTAACGGTGTGGGTGCATGTACAGTGGTGACAACACCATGTGCTATGAAGGGGAAACTGGAGTGAGGATTGGAGGTCATTAAGAAAATATAGCAGTGAAAAAAGTGTAGTTTCAGAAAGGTCAGATAGAGACAAAGCCTGAAGGTCAGGAGAAGAAGTTCTTAAGGAAAGCTAAAAGATGACCATCTTCAAGGGAGCTCTGTAAGGGAGGGGGAGATTGCAAGTGTTGAGGGTGAGCAAATACTCTTAGGCGAAAAGCAGCGTGGCATATACAAGGGTCTTACCAAGCAGCACATAAAAGCATTTTAGAAATGTTTATCTTTTCAGTGTATAGACACGCCAGGCCTATGCCATGAATATTACATCCTCCCTAAAGCAGATGGTGAGGAGCCTCTTACTGGTGGATAAATGGACATACATGTGGTATGTTGGGGGGAACATTAAGTCTGTACACCCCATTATAGAATAGAGAACCTATGTTCTTTCCCACAGCTTGAGGGACAAGCATGAACTATCACAAGGTTCATATTGGGCACCTTCCAATGACCAATCCTTTTCTCATATCTTGGAGGTAGTCCCAGAGAGGGTCACCAATCACATCAATTCACATATTATTTAGCTTGACAGAGACCAAATTACAGTGATGAAGTCCATAAACGTAAACAGCATATAGTGAGAAATGCTTTCCTAGACAATAAAAATAGTGACATCTCAGAGTAATATTTATGAGCCAGAAAAATCATTTAGAATCAGGCCAAACATGAGTTGCGATACAGACAAAGGATGAATGGAAGTGATTCAGTCAGATCCAGAGATATTAAGTTATGGGAGGGACTAATGTATCTCATGGAGAGAAAGAGGCTCATGCTGGCCAGGCAGTGGTTAGTAACTATAACAGCACTTTATTGTAGTGCTGGAGAGTGAAACAGTAGCAAGAACATGATGTATAAAGAGACTGAATGTTCTTCTTTCTTTTATTTCCTTCCTTCCTCCCTTCCTCCCTTCCTCCCTCCCTCCCTCTCTCACCCCTTCTCTCCTTTCCTGTCTCTCTCTTTCTCTCTGTATTTCTCTGTATCTCTTTCTCTGTATCTCTCTCTGTGTATCTCTCTCTGTCTGTCTCTGTCTCTGTCTCTGTCTCTGTCTCTCTCTGTCTCTCTGTCTCTCTGTCTCTCTCTCTCTCTCTCTCTCTCTCTCTCTCTCTCTCTCTCTCTCTCTCTCTTTCTCTCTCACACACACACACACCAAGAAAGAATGAGGGAAGAATTTGGGGCTGGGGAGAGAGACACATTTTTGGATAAATGCTTAGCACAGGTCTTTCTGAATGATTGAGCAAGCCATAATATGTGAATACAGATGCAACATGACTGGAGGATTGTTTTGAATAAAGAAAGCATCTCTGTATTGACTATTAGAGAACAAGAAATGTAATGGAGCAAAATGCCAACAATCTAAGGTGTTAATATGAAAGCTGACAAAAAGGTACATAATAATGATTTTATCTAAGCAAAAATAGAAAGTAAATGAATGAGCAAATATACAAGAAATCACAAATATGAACAGAGACATTTGTGAATAGCAAGACCTACAGCATTTGTGAGCAGACTACATACCAGTTGTTTTCAAACAAAACCTAAATTTGAATGACAACTTACATGTAAGCCTAGTTTTCTTTCCCATGTTGTCAGACTAGTTTTTATGTGTCAGGTGACCATACTTTGAATGAAATGAATTCTATTACTAAAGTAAAAAATGTTGACGATGCAGCTTATTTGTTCTTTTGCTTCACCACTAAAGGAAACCATGATGCTTATTTGTAAGTTAACATCTATAAACAACTGCTAATTCATATCTTCTGTACAATTTATGCTCTTTTCCTCCATCTATGTGCCCTCTTGTATGGCCAGGATTTGACCCGAACTGCTATTTATTTTTTTTTAACCTTGTTGTTTGACCTCTTCTACCTCTAACCTGGGACTGCACTCTGTCTAGCTTTTGATTTCTGACATAGGATTTTTATCATTAGCAAACATTAGTAAGAACTCCAGTTAAAATAGAAAAAAGACTTGTCACACTGCTATCTATTGCAATTGATATGCAATAGGGTTTGACTAACCCTCTAAAGAAAAGTGGAATCATATTCATTAAACAGTCTTGCTATCAGAAAAACAAAATCCACACAAGACACACTGGTCAACTAAGCAATGTCCTGTAGCATTTGGGTTCAATATGTTGCTATTTTATACTGTATCCTTTATATAGCATTGTTCCAACAACACATACCCTCAATAGGATTAGAGTATATTTTTTAGACACATTTATGTGCTTCTTACTCCTTTGCAGATAATTTTTATAAGAAAGCTAACAAATGAGTTCTAACTTAATTCCCACTCTACAGGTTAGGTAATCATAACTTAAAGACACAATCTAGCCTCAACAAAAATTTATAAGTAGAAAAGATAATCAAGGCAGGACAGAACTAATGTTTGTATTATTGCATACCCTTCCCCATAATGTGCAGGAGAAGTGTCTTCCAAGACACCAAAGCACTCATTCTTCTTAGCTATATTATATGCTCTAGTATTGTATTTTAAAAAGTTCAATTCATGCACAATAAGAAAATAGGATACTTTATTAAAATGATTTCTTGTATGTGTTGAGCATTAATTATTATTATACCAGATTATTTAGACAAACATATTTAAAATGCTCACAACATATATTTTCTTCACAGATTATTTTGGTACTGACATAATATCAAACAGCAAAGCAGCCATTCAAATTCTAAAATACCGATTCATTATACTTCTGTAAACCCCAAGATACATCATTATATATTCAATGGAATTTTAGTACTACAGCAAACTTTTCTCATTCTTGAGAACATTCTTTCTCTCTTTCATTTTTCTCTATCACAAAAAAGACAGGGAAATGTGTGTTTCCAAACAAGATGCTGTAAAAAATTTTAGGATATTGAAAATATTCTGCTTCAAGGCTGGAAAACTTGGTTTCTTTAATAATTCAAATCTCTGTCTTCCTAGGTGTGCTTCGCAACTACAGTGAAAGTTAGGAAGCGTGAGACTGCCTTCCCTAGGAAGCGAACTTCTTAGCATACCGATCAGAACAGTTTCCTCTTTGTCTTCAATAGATCAATAACACTAAAGCTTCCAAAGCATCTATGCAACAGAGGGCTCCATTTCAGAATTCACTCCTGGGCTGTCTTCAAACACAGCGGTCAATACCTGCAACTCATCAATTTCTCAGGTCCTCTGACCATACCTTACCTAGATCTAATATCAAGATCTCCATCGTAAGTTTTTCCACATTAGATCAGCTTCCTTGGGGATTATATTTCAGTAAGTAAATGCTCTTTGGGAACTATTTAGCTTCTTCTCAGCTTGTTCTTTTTCCTGCCCATCTACTCTCATCCCTAAAAATCCCATGGACTTGTCATTTTTAAAGTTGAAGTATCAAGATTATCTAAAGTTTATTCTCTTTAGGGAGAAGCACACAGAAACAATATGAAAGGGATATATTGGAGCACACACATGAGTGTATGAGTTAGCACACACACACACACGAGTGAAGGGGGGAGGTCTTTAGAAGCTGCAGTGAAACAAAACAATACATCTTATATGGAAAATAAAATAAAACTAATTTAAATACTCATGAATCTCCCACAGAAGAGGCATAAATGTTTTATTCCACACACCTAAAAGATATTAGCCTGGGTTTACTGAAAGTTAAGTGATCAGTAATTTAAAAAGTAGATACAACACATTTCTTTTGGCTGCAAGATTCTTTATAGTGTTTGTGTTGTCTTATTGTCTTCTTAAAGGCTTTTATACCATTTAACATGGGTGTGATCTGCCTTGATGCTATGTCATGTTTCTGTTTTATGAGAGAAAATGTATACAAGGTCAGATATGCAAAAACAAAGACTTTACTAGAGAAAAAACATCTGTGAAAATGGTGAAGACTGTCAAGTCTCAAATAAGCAGACAATTAATTATAGTTTGGAACTCTTCCAATATCTAATTCACCAACTGGTTAACACTTAGGATGAAGCCCACTGAGTGACAGGAAGAACCCTTGGGGTGAGAGCTGCCAGCTCTGAGACATTCAGCCTCACTACAATGATTCACGTCTCAGTCCTGTATGAGCTTTCTTCCTCTAGAACAAAATACACAGCAGAGGGACAGGGACAGTACCATGGGTTCCCTACTCAGAATATGCAGGGCATTAGTCATGTGTGCTGCTCAGGTAAAAACAAAACAAAAACAAGGAACATGATTGTAAGAATAAAATGTAAATCACATGAAAAGGAGATTAGCAGTCATCCAGTCATCAATAAAAGACTCTATATCCAGGGTTTTTTGTGGATATGAATCTAATTAGTTAGCTTTCTAAGTCTATGTTATGATTAGTTCATGATATTAATTCATTCATTAAAGTAACTTTCTTTAAGCAACGGATTGTCAGGCAAGTGGAGGTTGCAATGTACATATAAGAATAGTGTGCTCCATTGTCAACAGAAACTCCTATCACAGAGATGAAGGAAATCATTATGAGTGGTGGAATAAGAGAATCATGAGTGATCCAAATCACTAATCTAGAATAGAAGGGAAGAGGAACAGTTGTTTGTTTGTTTTGATGAAGCCATGCATTTTTTTTCCATGCCAATCCCAAGAAAGCTTAGTCTCTTAAGATCAAGAAACAGGTCTTACAATGGCTACTGCTAATCTGCATAATCAGTTAGATGCTGTGCAGATGGGGAAACATGGTAACAACTCTTGATGCTTATGACACATTTGCCGACATCGCAGGCATTACCTAAAGAAGTGCTTCACCTGGGGCTGCACTCAGAACCTCACGCAGAGCTTTCTGGATGCTGTCCTTGAATCTGGAAGACAGAAAAAGCATCAGGTAAAGCTATCAGCTTAAGATACAAAGGTAGCGCTGAGCATAAGTGATAGGAAAATATCCACACACCGGAAAGATCTGCTCACAGAACACAGAATGCCAAGGACAGTGCTGGATTAGTGGGTTTATCTCAGAAGTGACAGGTTTCTGCATATCAGAAGCAGCATGCTAGAGTGGGTGCAGAAGAGCTTTATACAAATAAGCCCTGAGCCCCATTCACTGGGCAAACTTGGGTTTCTTCTTTGATCTAAACCCAGTTTGGAAATCCCAGATTAACCCAACAGAGGCAGTTTTCCTTCAGTCTTAATTGCTGCTTCTGAAATGCAATGCCTCTCACCAGAGCCATTAACAAACATGACAAGACAATGTAGATAAAACCTTCAGAAAGGAAAAAGCTAAAACAAACAAAAAACTCAAGAACTACTTCTGCTTTGAACAGTTTTGCTCAATCCATTGACTGTTTTTGTGTGGGGTATAGGTTTTAATTCCATTCTATTGTTTAGAGAGAGAGTGCAAGAATTCATTACTTGTCTTAGTGTGTTAACTGAACTCCATCAGAACACCGGGAGGAGTCCACAAGTGGGACACCTGATACTCTATTGACTTACTTTCAAGTACACCTTTCCATTGGATTCAAACTTCTGTGAGAATCTTAGAGAATTTACAACACACAGCACATCTTTTGCACTCGTGGATTTGCTTGGATCCTATCAGCACAAGTCTAAAACACAAGAGAAATACATCTGGGTCTTCTCTAAGCAAGGAGGACACAGCCGAGGTGACAAAGCACTGCTAAGGATTTGGAACATGTGCAGAACAACGATTTTCTCATTTCCTTGTGCTACTCTGGGACTGTTCTTGGAGTTCCAACAGGTAATCAAATGAAAACTGTCAATTGTGATAATTGGAAGACATTTGCTTAGTAAATTCTGATGTCACGGCTCCCAAATGCTTCTCACTTGGTTCACATTAGTACCACAGTGACAAGAGGAAGCGTAAATGTAAAGGTGGCTGTTTCAGCCTCCATTTACAAGGCAAATGTACCAACCACTATTTTATAATTAATTAATTTATTTATTAATTATTATTATTATTATGTATCTTTACATTTCAACCCAAGATCTCCCTACATCCCCTTCTCCTTCCTCCCCACCTTCCCCCCATTCTACGCCCCATCTACTCCTCAGAGGAGACAAGGCCTCCTATGGAAAGTCACCAAAGTCTGGGATACCAAGTTGAAGTAGGACCAAGCTTCCCCCCACCCCAATCAGGCTGGGCAAGATATCCCATCATAGGTAATAGGCTCCAAAAAGCCAGTTCATGTGATAAGTCCTGTTCCCACTTCTAGCAACCCCCAAAGAGATCAAACCTCAAAACTTCACCCACATTCATTTTGTCCCATGCAGGTTCCCCAGGTGTCAGTCCGGAGAACGTAAATTAGCACTACTGTGGGTTTGCTGTCTCTGTGGTTTTCTCCATCATAATCATAACCCCTTTGTTCATATAATCTCTCCTCCTCTTCAACTGGATTCCAAGAGTTAAGCTCAGTGCTTGGCTGCTAAACACTAATTTTTAATCACTATCAACCCCACAGAATTTTGCATTTTGAATCCAGCTTTTTTTTAAGAAAGGTCTTAAAATGGACTACATGAAATTCTGCTTTCATGGACACAGGTTGCTTCAGCCTCTTATAATATAAGAAATATAGTTACACACTTAAAGCTTTCACAGACTAGGCGGTTTTTTTCCTCTTCTTAAAAAACAACCATTAAGCTCATTGTGAACAGAATCTAATTAATATAACCAGTTTCATTATAATTATCAACCTCTTAGGGCAAATTGTGTTCCTTGATGTACAGTCTGTACAGGATTGCCTAAGTTATAAGTATGAAAAAAAATGTCTGGCCACCAGACTTTACCAAATGTCACTGTAAAGAAATACTAACCGCAATGGAGTGACAGCTTTCATTTACCAGAAGATATTAAAACTCTGTCAATGTGATTTCCATCAAAAAGGTTTTCGCTGAAATAATAAAAAATGAATGAAGGAAATCAAATGTAGTCGTCTAGTTAAATATTCATTTTCTAATCTTTAGGGAGCTGTTTACTATACTTTGAACACCTGGCCTCTGCCAGAACATTGTCTGATTTTAAACTTGTTATCATGCCACGGAGAATTCCAACAGGGCCACCAGGTAAAGCCCATTTATTAAGGCAAAGTAACAAAGAATCCTCTTGAATCTGAGAATGACAGAAGAAAAAAAACAAAACAAAACTGTGGATCCAGGGAAAACAGCTGGGTTCCTAAATCTGAGCCAGAGCCAGAGCAAAGCAAGCAAGTTCCCAGGATTTAAATTTGAAGAGACCTTCTTGGAGAAGTGGGGCTGCTCACAAAGATGGAATGAAAGGGACACCTTCAGAGTACCCAGCTACCTCAGTACTGGAAAAGGTTCCTAGGCTTTTCCTGAACCTCACCTCCAACCCTCAGAGGCACAGAGATGAGAAGCAAAATATAACATTCAGACAGGGTACTGAGAAGTAACAGATGGAAAGGTTCAGGAAAACACAAAGAAGTACAATAGTAGTAAATCAAGGAATTCGATAGAAGAGGTAGGGGCAAGAGGACACCTCCCAAGCCAAATCCCCAGAGGCAACATGGGAAGAAAATGGTTCAGTAAGCCATGGATTAAACTCCCGATTCAAACCCCAGGCCTGCCATATTAACTGATCCTTTCACTATTACTTTATAAACTTACCTTGCAAAGTAATCAGTTTTACTATTTTTCAGATATGCCAGTATCTGATACTATGCTCTTCTAATTTCTCCCACCCCTCCACGTTCCTCTACCCCAGACCATCTGCCTACTCTCTACCTCCCTACATTCCCCTCCCGTAAGTTCCCATCTGCTTCTGTGCCTCTGTCTACTTTCATGATCTCTCCCGCCATGAACACCAAACATTTTAAAATCTAGATTCAGTATAGAAGAAACATGGATCTTTTCCCAAGTCTGGGTTCTTTCACATAACACAGTGACTTCTGGCTCCACCTACTCTTCCTCGAATGTCATTAGTTTCTGTTTGGGGTTTCTTTACAGAGAAACACAATTCCCGCTGTATGCAGGTACTGCATGTTTTTTTATCCAGTCATGAATAAGTGGTTGACTTAGTTGGAAATTTTTAAACAAGTTAATTTCTGTGGAGGTTAAGTTCTTCATCTACTGGATGAGAGTACTTTACAGAAAACATTAATAACAAAATCATAATTATCACAGCTAAACTGTGTGTGGTACTTCCTATCTTCCAACCATTCTGAACAGACATTATCCGGCATTTACTAAAAACGAAGTTCAGATAATGGTGCATTAAATGACAATATATCTCGCCAGGCAGTGGTGGCGCACGCCTTTAATCCCAGCACTCAGGAGGCAGAGGCAGGCAGATCTCTGTGAGTTCGAGGCCGGGCTGGACCGACAGCCTCCAAAACAATACAGAGAAACCCTGTCTCGTAAAACCAAAAAAAAAAAAAAAAAGACAATATATTTCCATGTATAATTTTTTAAACCTGTATAATCAAAGTAACATTCATATAGAGAGCATAATGACAATGTCAGGCGGCAAACAGCACAAAGTACTTGGCAAGGCATGGAGTTCAAAATAGAACCACCACTGTCATGGTGGATTATAAATCTTTCCCGAGTGCTTTTTCAATGAAAGCAAAAGTTTAATAAACTTCTTATTTGGTCATCTTTGCCTACCGCTTCAACATAATTTGGATGCAACTTCACTTACTTATAAACAGAAGAATCTCAAGAAGTATCACTAAACACCATCTACAATTGTCCCCAAAAGACACAACTAAATGCCCCAGTGGATCTGTTAACACTAAAGAAAAGAGCATCCTCAGACTGACAGGTGTGAAGAGTAGAAGGTGGAAGGACTTGGAGGCTGGAGATCTTTGCAACAAAAATGATGACATGCTAAGGAGCATGGTGTGGCAGCAGCTGTCACTCTGTCAGCAGATGCACTTATTCCTGCAAGTAGGAAATCTGACTTCCAAGGGAACAGGAGAAAAGAGGGCCATTCACATAGTGAGATCGAGACAGCTGTCTTTGCTGGAGTCAAGAAATTTTATGTGAGATAGCAAGTAGAAACCAAGTTTTTTTCTTGTGATTAGTGCCTGTTCAAGAGACACCTCCTTTTAAGGTAATACTTTTCAATTATAGGAGTCTCAGATCAAAGACACAAGTGTGCCACTGGATGTTGCTTTGAAGTGTTTCCTTTCGCTCTCCCTTCCATTTAGTTTTATTAAATGAGATGAACATGTGTCCATTCAAAAGACAGTCGGAGAGCCTCGGGATGTGTTTCTCACATACAAAATCGAGGCGTATCTATGAGTAAAAGACAAATTTCACAATGGGAACTCACTGAGTTATAGAGATTGTCTCAGAAGGTAATAGACCTCAAGACCCGAGAGGCTGGATTCTTGGGTGGAAGCTGTCCTCTGGTCTGTGAAATCAGAATGGAAGTCAAAGGGCTTCCTTCAGGCCAATAGTACATGAAGCTCATTGGCCATATTGAGATGGCAGATGTCTATGAATCCAATGACAATAAAGGGGAAAACACTACCCCAACATCACAAATGAAGCATACAAGAGGCTTGGCACACCAGGAAGGTCATAGAATAATCTTCAGTTTTGTGATATATTTAAAGAATCTTTCTGTTTATTTTTGGCAATGATTGTATCCTTAGACTGTCTTTATCAGCCCTAATACTAAAGCATGGCATCAGTTAACTCTGTTACATTATCTTGATCCTATCTTTTAATATAACACCTCTTTATCATGAAGGTGCATTACTGTGTTATAAGTTATTAGACATGACAATTCTGAGTTTTCTGTGCTTTTTTGGGCCACTGGAGAAAACCTGTCACACTGTCACAAAACAAGTAAAATGTAGAAACAACATAGGAGATAGTCTAGTAATCAAAGTAAAATTATATTAAAGTACATATTAGATATACATATTTAGTAAATATATGTAAGCACATCACACACAAACAGTGCACATGGATTTAGAAATAAAATAAAGATACATGTAGTTACAACTAATGTAATGACTAAACGTGTGTGTGTGTGTGTTACTGTGGTGGATTTATTAATCAGAGGGTCAGTTCATATTCACAGCAGAAACTAAATAAGGTAAGTAAAAGCAGAGGAAAGCAAAAACAAACAAACAAACCAGACACACACAATAAAACACCCTGGAGAAGTCCAGGAATAAGGGTGAGAAGGCAGAGTGGAGGGAGTACAGAAAGTTGAAGAAAGGTTAAAATGTGATTGTAAGAAAAGTGTAAAACAACTAACTAATTGAAAAAAATCATACTTTTAAATGGTCTTTTTTGTTCTTTTAAATGTCTCTTTTGAAAAGGGAAAATTAACAGAAATTTCAAGAGGTTATCCTTTATATCTAGGGCAGCATTAAAAGCCAATCATGTGTGTGTGTGTATGTGTGTGTGTGTGTGTGTGTATGCACATATTTATGCTTTCATAGTAGCCATCCTAGGCATTTGAAGTGTGAAGAAAATTATGAGGCAAGTGGTGTTTCCTGGCTAATGTTGGCCACCCAAATAGACAGTAATTTTAAAAACTAAGCATTTTTCGTTTGTATTTTCTTCTTTGTTATCAAATATCTTAATTTTTTTAAATGAGACATATAGATGTGTGTTTGCATATATGTGTATATGTGTATAAATATACATATATATGTAAGTATATATTATATGTAGCAGCATCCTCTTGCCTTCTGTAGTTCTTTGCTTACTGCCTATCTTCTCTCTAGTGAGTCTCAAAATCATATACAATGTATTTCACTATATAATCTCTTGAGATTGCTTTTAAGTTGTTATATGCTTGTTATTAAGTTATTATATGGGTAACTCAAGGTAAAAGGTAACACACTGATGCCTAGAGATACTATTATTATAAAACAGATACACAATTACCTTTGAAATCAGAGGCCTCTCTCTGTTTAATGTTCATGTAAAATATTATGTTTTATCAAAGCACTTGAGGCAATAAAAACTTTTTCCTCATCTTAGTAAAAGTATGCTTCTGTTCTTTGGTTTGGGGGGAAGGTTTTTCTTCCCCAATAACTGAAATCTTTGCAACAAATGTTAAGAGTAAAACACAATCCTTTCCCCCTCTTCCTGATGAGATAATGTAAGAAAAAAGAATTCAGATAATCTAAACAATAGTTAACACGTTTAGCATCTGTTGGGAAGCAAAAATGAAGACTAATGTTCTCCTAGATAGCTCATTTAATGTTTAGCTTGATGGCTAGAAAACAAGCGGCCGAACAACCATTGAACTAAATTACAATAAAATATACGTTTTTCAGAGAGAGGAGCACAAAATGAGTTTTCATTTGGCATGCTAAGTATGCTATATTTGAACAGAATGTTACATATTCATTTCATTCATCATTTAAAGGCAGATAATCAGGAAGTCATTACGTGGCCTGCATTGGGCAGCTATTCGATTAGTGTATAATTGAGCACTCTGTAATTCAGCCAAAGCTGACAGGCCAGGAATGCATAATAGCAATCCTAGGTATTTGAAGTGTGAAGAAAACTACGGGGCAAGTGGTATTTGCTGGTCAATACTGGACACCAAAATAGAAGACAGTGCCTAAAAAAAGCATTTGTGGAGTTATACTTTCTTTTTCATTAAAAATAAACATATTGTACACTTAATTTTGTAAATAAGTCATTTGTTAAAACTTAAAACATGAAAAATCATTTCTCTCTTGCAACTGAAGACGTGGTCTGACATTGTACAGTGTCATAACATGGCTCTATGATATTCCAGACAGACCCCCATATTCTGTAGCAGGAAAGCAGTAATGCAAAAGTAAAATTAAATTTAAAAAGCCTGAGATTTATCCACTTCCTGGAGGAAGTATTTGTATTTAAGAGATACAGTAGAAATGTGGATTATTTTGCCAAAATTTGTAACTGTCATGTTCTGCAAAGTTCCATGCATTCAAGGTTTATTGCTTGTTTTGCTTTCCAAATGTCATAGCAAACCTGAGAGAGCCGGGGCTTCACAGGAGGACGGAAGGTCACGGCAGTTGTGTCTGAGAAGGAGCTCTGGAAGCGAGTTTGTTGCTTTGCTTCCGAGCAGTGCCATAGCTGAGCACATGAGCAGCTGAGTTTTGCTTCAGCACACAGTCCCCTCCACACATGCTGCCTTGCCACACACAAGGACCAAGCAACCACAAACTGCACATATAAATCTTTTCTCCTATTAAGTGTACTGCCACAGGTACTTCTTTCTGATACAGTAGTAGAAAACTGAATGACACAATACCATAGAGGAAAAGCTGGACAAGATAACTAGAGGTACTCATAACATGGTTGTGGTTGATGGAGACAGGATATCTCACAGTGCATATTGAGCTAGTCACTCTCAACACATTTTAAACATCACCAACTCGTGGCATAATGTCTCCTAGTGACCGATCCCGAGTACACTAAACGTCATGATCCCCTGTCAACCTTTATTCTTCTCATCCAAGTCCAAGATAGTGATTCAATTAGAGAGGACATCTATAAGTTTCTCAAAAAAATGGATTTTCATGAAGAATTGCTAGTTTCTCTTATTTAATTTTTTTGCTAAAATTTGATGAAACTAGTGGTGAGTCTTCAAGACTGTGGGGAAGTATTAACACTGACATTTGTATTCATTTTCTAAATATGCTGTAAAAACTGTCCCCCCTTCCTGGATTTTTTGAAGCAGTATAAACTATCATCCCCTGTTCAGGAGGTTGAACATTTGAAATCAAGCTGTTGAAGACGAGGCTAGCAACTTTAGATGCCCAGACTTTTCTTTGAGTTTAATGGCTTGCAGATGTGTTAACTTAACCTTGGTCACCATCTTCATGAGACTTTCTTTCTGTATCTGAATCCATCTTTAATTTAAGCCTGGTACCTTGAATTTTGACTCCACCATATTTTCAGTATCAAGTTATCTTAAATAATCATATATGTAATATTTTTATTTCTAAATACTATTACATGTAGTTGGAATTTTCTTTGTCCTACTAACCAGCTCCCAAATAATGACATAGAGACTTATTATTAATTATGAATGCTTGGCCTTAGCTTAGACTTGTCCCACTAGCTCTTTTATCTTAATTTAAATTGTTTCTATTCATCTGTGTTTTGTCTCAGGACATTTTACCTTTTTTCATTCTCTGTGTCTGGTTGGCAGCCCCATTATCTCCCTGTGGTCTCCTTTTCTTTCTTTCTTTTTTTTTGTAGCCTAAATTTCTCCTCCTACATGGTGTCCTTGCCCAGAAGTTCTGCCTATATCTCCTCTCTTACTATTGGCTATTCAGCTTTTTATTAGACTTATCAGGTGCCTTAGGCAGGCAAGGTAACACATTAATACATCTTTACATAATTGAATCAATGCAACACATATTTGCATAGTCAAACAAATGCAACATATCTTTTCATAGTTAAACAAATATTATGCAACGTTTACATTCTCTAGTTTTTAAAATTTGGTTTTCAGTATATCCTTTTGGAGGACACAATTTGTTCCACATGGCATTATTTAGCATTGTTATCATATTAAAAAAAAACCAGACCCCTTTTTCTGTTATTTGAGGAAGATGATGCCTACTATTCTCTCCTAGTACTGACTATCTTGATATTGTGTGTGTGTGTGTGTGTGTGTGTGTGTGTGTGTGTGGTGTGTGGGTGCATGTGCATGGACAATGCATGAATAAAGAACAGTAAATAAAATGGATTCATGTCACGATGAAAATTGAATTAGGAGCTTGGGGATATGGATCAGTGGTTAAAAGCACCTGTTGCTCTCATGGAGGATCTTGATTCACTCCTCAGCATCTATATGATGACTCAAAATCATCTGTAACTCCAGTTCCAGACTATCTGATGCTCTCTTCTGAACACTAGAGGGATGGCATTAGGCACATGAATTGGTTTCATGTATACACACAAGCAAAGTACTCAGACACATAAAATAAAATTAAAAATAGAATTATTCATGCAGATTGTGTAAAATATCCCAACTAATCAAAAAATCCCACCTCAGATCTTTCTGCTAACAGTTTCCATTTCTGTGTTAAAAGACTATTGAAAGTAAACATCTGCACACACTCAATAAAATACTGGTGGTATTCATATGTGGAGAGGAAGAGACATTTGTTCTTTTGGTATGCATCTTCTGATAGAGATAGAATAAGGCTCTGGAGGATTTGGAGTCAATAACAAAACATGAGATCTCACAAAGTGAGTGAAAATGCTGTGCTTTCAAGTTCAAGAGCCATTTATCCATAGTTACTGCCCCACCTTTCCCCACTGTTTCTTCTACAGTGTAGGATCCTACTAATGCAGTCTGGACACAGCATGCTATCATATAACAACATGGGTGTGTAGTTGACGAAGAGTAGATACCATATGGCAGCAAGGGAGTATAACTGAGGAAAAGTAGATATCATATAACTATATGGGACTATAGTTAGCGAAAAGTAGATATTGCATAACAACATGGGAGTATAGTTAATGAAAAGTAGATATCGCATAACAACATGGGATTATAGTTGAAGAAAAGAAGATATCATATAACATGGGAGTGCAGTTGAAGAAAAATAGATATCAAATAACAAGAAAAATATTTTGAATATTTATTTTATTAGTTGACAGGATTGTGGTGGGATTACTTCTGGTGAGCTTTTCAATAGCTTTCGGTCTTTTATGCATATCACATCATTGAGAAAGTATGTGGAGTGACTCTCACTTCAGGTTTTGTGGAGCAATGCCTCAATAAGACAATCGCAGGAAACATGATAGAGATCCCCATGATAGAGATTCAAACTGGGGTCTGAGTTCCCATGACCAATTGTTTTATTGAAAAATAGGAATGACTGTTATGAAAAATAGACAGAAGAGAAAAATAATGCCTTCAATCTGTTGAAGTTAAAGCCTGTGCAGTTTGTTCAGTTGATCTGAGGAAATGCAAGTATATAGGAAAATCAGTGTGAGAATCAGGATGCATTGTACTAGGGGCATCAAGAGGAACAAGTTCTGGTAAATTGACAACACCATTCCTAGGAATCACACATTTCCAAACATCAGGGAAACAGCTACATATGGCAACCTAGATATTAAGCACCAAGTGCATATTTCTAAAATCAAGATAACTTCATGTCAGAGAGGCAAAGAGCATACCCAATAACTCATGTGAAAAAAATTCTAAACTTATACTAGAACCAAAGAATAGGAGCTACCACAAAAATCCGATAGCAAAATAAGACATTTTTAGTGTTCATTTCTCTGTCTTTACTCTCTCCAACACCTCTCATTAAAGGCTTTTATATCCATAAATATCTTAACATGGAGTAGAGGGAGAAAGAGTTATCTTATATAATATATTGTTATTATTCCTTTAACGGAATAGAAGGTCTAATAATTGAACGAAGAGTGTGTCTAATAACTTTATATGGACATGGGTATTTTATTCATTGAAAATAAGCACCAATGGCAGGGTGCCAGCCTAACTTTGCATGGGAAATCCAGAGAGTAAGTAATCCAAATGAGAAAATTTAAATGAAAAGTGAGACTCTATGTTGTTATGATTATAGGCTATGATGTAGTTTCTTCAGTGAACCAATTGTTTTAAATATACAAATTTATTTTCCTCACCTTTCCTAACTGTTCCTTTATTCTGTGGAAGGGACTATAGATTAGAAATTGGTGAGGCTCCTTATACCATATCTTGCATTTTGGAGTTGAATGTCAATAACTGAGGTAGATAGTAAAGTTAGAAAATGTCATCAGTTTGTTCTTTTGACTCCCTTGCTATTTAACTTTTATAACAAGTTTACATTACAGATTAAATTGGATATGAAAATCATGATCTGAATTTGGGTAAGCTTAAGTAATTATCCAACTTGGGCAATAGAAAAAAAATTTAATGTGTTTAGATTTTTCATTTGTTGGTGTTCTGTCTACAGTGATTAATAATGTTTGCTCTATATTAGTTACCACAAACATTTTAAAACATAATTGAATGATGGTCACCATCTGATAAAGAATATTTTTAACATCAATATTATACTTAAGAGTTTGCAAGGTTATTTTATACTGAAATTACATCAATAACAGCTAAAAGTATAGTCTTTGCTCCTTTTATTTGTTACAAGTGATTTAGTTAACAACTTTTTTATATAACTATATTTTGGTCCTAGGGCAAGGACATTTCAGCCTAAGTACTAAAACAAATGTCAAGAAACTACCATGCAGAGAAATATACAATAATCTCTGCCTCATGGTGACATGTAAATCCATATGACAAAGACTATTGAAAAGTTATATCCCTGATGTTTATGCAGGTAGATATTATACCCTCAATTCATCCAAACCCAAATGAAATGTTGAAGCATTATTTCCCAATATGTAGGGATGCAACCTCATTTAAAGACATAACCTGATCAAACTTGGATCATAGAGGTTGGCTGAAACAAAACATTGATACGCTGATAAAAACAAGATGGAAATACAAAACTGAGGATACAAAGACAGAAATTTGAATAGCCTTGCTCAAAGGAAGAATGGCATGAAAGGACATTAGGGAGGACATGGTCAGTAATTACAGTGAGGTGTTCATCAGTAAAGTGAGCTTTGACATTGTAATCAAACACAGAAACTCCAGGCAACAAAGAAGGATGTCTCATTGAGCCATCAAAGAGAACATGGTCTGTCAGCATCTTCATTCTAGTTTCTAATCTCCAAACCTGGGAGAGAAAACTCATGTCCACAGCTTCAGACCTCGCAACATCTGGAATTTTGCCTGAGAAATCTAAACAAGCTAATTTGGTGGGTTGATGAAGATAAAGCAACGTAAATTAAAAGTATATTGCACAACTTCCTTGGATAATCTGTTAAACACATGCTATTTTCCCCCTCGTATTCCTCAAAATATCATCTTCCTCCATATTAAAATAAAATACACTTTTCCTACAAGACTTTTGTATCTGTCCTCTACTCATTCTCGCCGTGTGTGTGTGCTTTGTAATTTTTGTACCTCTGTTGCTATATTCTTGTCTTCTGATACTAATTCCAGATTTAGTGAATAAGAGCACATGCTCTGTGAAGTTTACAGTTCTACAGACAACAGCAATTCCTTTGCACATAGTAGGCACATAATGATTTAAGAGTTAATCTAGAATACCACGTTAGAACAAGTTTGCATCCTAGGGCCACACACATTTAAATAATCACAGTAAGCTCCATATTCTGTTATATTAGGCTAGCTTGGTGCTGTTTTTTTTTTAAAGATCCGACATTTTAATTAGCTTTGATTAACAGTGCAGAGAGCTGAAGGAAAGCAGGATCCATTTCTTTCTGTGTTTTTTAAGTCAATATTCAGGGATTTACATTCACTAGTCTGATTCTTTCACATTTCACCAGAAGGATTGGGCCCCAAGCAATTTATTCATTTTCAGCCCATAATAAATGACTCAGGGGATTGAAATGGTGAAATTCTGTCATTTGAAGAGTTGTAGTGATTGGCTACAATAGGAAAATGAGTTCCACAAAGCCAACTAGACTATGTATAATGAATTCATTGCTTCAATTACCACAAGAGAAAAATGTTAAAGGCGTAGTACTCACACATAAAACAAAACTCACTGATAATATCCTGTGGAAAGCAAAAATATTGGGACAACTAAATCCAATAATAGTTACGCATGTGAAGTGCTGCAGGTTGATCTCAAACCTGAGGCAATTAGACAAAGCCTACATGGCTGCTGAAGATTCCTTGTCATTCTAGTGATGGCTTTGCTATCTGCTGCTTCCCATCTACTCCTTCTAAACACTCTGTTCCCATGACCCCTTACCAATTGGTTTCATTTTGGGTTAATGCAACAGACATGCCAGTTGGAGGTTTGGAGGCAAAGGGAAAAAGTCCATTTGTTTTTCATGCTTATTTCAATACCGCTCATAACAACAATGGAAGCAATAAAGAAAGAATGTGGCTACAGATAATAGCATATGTAGAGCGTGCAGCGATGTCATGGCATTCAGCCTCTGTTAATGCTAACCATATAGCTTTAAAAACAAAATGGTTCATCTCTATCATGTCAACAACAATTGTCCGTTTCAGGGATCCCAGCTAGATGTGGAGAAGCTTCTCACTACATAAACAGTAATGGCACACCCTTTCCTTCCCCAAACTTTTTTCTTTCTCTCTTCCTCTTTTATGAATCCTCAATACCCCTAGATCCTTAGGTGAAAAGTCCCATCTTTTTACAACTTTTGGGATACTGATGTCAATTAATAAATTATTAGAGTATACAATACTGTGCCAAGTCACTCCAGAATCAAATGAATCTGGACTTGGTACAGATTCTGGTTGGGTCTCAATGCAGTTATCTCAGTATTGCCAGCAAAATATGGGAAACTGGTACATGTCATGCAGTGACTAAACTGTGACTCAAATTATCCCTTTATTGACTGAGATGGCTTGACTTCTAGTGGATAAGTGTGAAGGTGTTGATTACCTCGAACTATAATTCTGTGGTTCTTCCTAAAGAGTATCTCATCATAGAGCTGCACTCCTGAGAAATCAGATCATAGGTATGAACTGCTGTGTTGTAGAATTACAGTGTAAGTTCCCTTCACAGCTTCACAAAGCTTCAGCATATCTCTTCTGACAACATCTCTTGGTTAATAAGGAATACAGTTCCAAAAATTAGAATGAGGATCTCTGAGTAATTGCAGGTTAAGCAGAACAATGAATTCAAACCCCTTCTAAGCTTTCTTTTCTGAAGGAAGGTGACCTTATTCCCTAAGGAAAAGCAAACTATGATCCCTGGCTCTGAGAACCTACAATGAGTCCATTAATGCAGTGGCATAGCAAGAAGATGCAAACATTTGATGATCTATCCTCATCTCCACTCACTGCCTTGTGCCCAAATCTAGAGTCTGCTCCCTTCAGGCCCAGGCCCTGGATCATGCAAACAAAGTTGAGCCCAGAAAAAGAGAGTTTATACACAGAAGATATTGTTGGAGGTGCCCAATTTACTTTGGTAGACCCCTGGAAATTGCACATAGGAAGATATTCTAAAGATATTAAACACAAGCACATCTAGAAATAGTAACATAATACTAGGCCAAAGAGGATGGAATACAGTTATATCTTCAGTGTATTGGATGGATTGGTTGTAAGGAGTTCTAACAGTGTGCTTGACTGGGTGATGGAAATGACTCCGTAGCTGTGCATATTTGACAAATTATTACATAACTACACTAAAATGATTTTTAAACAGATATAAAGATGGGTGATTTTTTCCTCTTTATTTGTGGTAGATAAGTGCCTCAAAATATAATTGATACTGAGAGTATAAAACCATACGTGAAGCTCCGCAGCTTCAGAGTGGACATTCTAAGTGTATAGATGTCCATGGAGATGGATAGAGTTTGGAACTTGGCAAGTGTGCTACCTCAATCTAGCTGCATGACATTTTACTTGTGAGTTCATTACAATAATACATACATGTAACAACAATCTTTAAGACCAGGTCATGCTTGAGAAGGAGTGGGGCTGGAGAAGACTAAACATAGGAGGAATCAGATCTGGAAGAATTGGTTGTGGAAATCATGTAAATGAAACAGTCATATATGAAGCTTTCAAAGGGTAATTAACTACTAACAAAAGATAACAAAATCCAAACTCTTTTCCAGCAGTACATTATGAAAGAAGAAAGAGGGGCTTCATGATAAACAAAAAATGGAAGAGACGGGGTCACTGCCGCACTGTTTTCATAAAATATTTCCAAGTTGCTTCTGTACCCTTTGCTAGGATCTATAATGTTCTTTATTCACCATGGCCTTACAAGACTGCTCATTTGGAGCCTAATGATCCATCCAGCACTTTGTGGTGACTGATCATTGGCTGAAGGAGATCATGGGAATAGTACCAGTGAAAGGAGTTCCCTGATTTTAGAAAAGATAATAAAATGAAAGCCATCGCATCCTAAGCAGAGTGATACATTTGTCTGAAAACGTCTGAACCTGAAGGAAATAGAATATGTATCCATCTTCTTTATAAAATGTCAGTGTTGTAGGTACATTGTTGTATGAGAGGCTCTGTCATCCTTGGTACAATATTGCTATAATATAATAATTCATTGATTGAAATCAGAATCCCAAGGGGGGTAAAGGTTGTCTATAGTTCAGGATGCTTGCATACTCAGCTGGAGGATCACACAGATGGATGTCTATCAGAAAAGCTAACTGTCCTTCAAGGCCAATAACTTTTTATTTATTTAGTTCCAACTAGATAAGGGAATTCTGTTCAGATTCCACTAGTCAGCATAGCTAATCTCTTAGTGGATATTATTTTCCTTTGATCTTGTGCATGAACAAGGAATTGCAGATAATATTTAAGAGGATAATGTATGGCATTCATATTTTGTGTCACAGAAACTTAATTGTTTTTATCATTGACAATATATGCAATGTAAAACTGAAGAATTAATTTAGATGTGTGCCTCAAATTGAAATATTATATATAGTTTGGGGATTAAATCTTAAACATAATCATATTTACAAATTACATTTATAAAGCATATATGCATTATTTAACTTCTTGTTAGGGTTCATCCAACAATTGAAGTAATTAAACAGAAATGAGACATATTAAATTTATACGTGTAATTTGAAAGTCTGATTTTGTTTAACTAAATTTTTACATGAGATTAAACAATAATCAAAGGCTTCCTTAAAGGTAATCACTTGAATTTGTTAAACTTGCGAATAGAATAATAACGTTTAGATGCCGAATTAAAAAGCTTAAGGATGAGCTAGGTTTGTAAACTTGTTACTAGCGAATTGAGTATTAATTAAAATAATGTTAACCTATGAAAATTTATTTCTGTACTCCAAAGTCACTGGAATATGTGAAAAATCAATTAATTGATGATCAGTACATTTTAGAGCTAATTGTATGGTGATTAGTATTTCCATACTATAAAGTTGTTTTGAACAAGCTAAATATGTCAACTAGGGCTCCCATAGATATTGAAAAAATACTTGGATGTATTTAAATTGCATGAAAATGATGAATGGTGCATTAGAATGCAGCCTGGAGTTTCCAAGGTTATTGTTGGCCCACAGGCCACTATTTTTTTTTGTTTTGTTTTATGTAAAACTTATCATTTACGTAATAGTAAATCTACTTGAAGAAGAATCGGCCACTGACCCCTAAAATTCCAGTATTGAAAAGAGCCCAGGTCCTTATCATTTCTAACCCCTTCATTTTGTAACAGGCAGTGAAACCTCAGAGATAAAATTCCTCTGGGCACAGAGTCCCTCCGTGAGCGGAGTAAAACCTCGTGACAGCCCTGCTACTTTTCATCTCTAATTGATAGTGCTTCCCACATCAGGTCTCTCAACACTGACCCTTGAGCTAGGTCATCATTTTAACCTCCAATTTGGTAAGGGGAATGTGGAGCTGAATGCCACATTATGCAGCCATATCATCATTATGAGAACGAACCCAGCTGCGTGCGATCTTGGAGTTCTGTGCTTTCATAGGGCCCCGTTGCTTTCATTTCTCAACCTGGCACCTTCCGTTGCCACTAAGTATTCACTTGGAGTTCTTTTTAAAAGGAAAGTTTCACACGCTTCCCATGCCCTCTACTCCCTCAGAGAAGGAGTGACATTTGAGAATTCTGACAGTAAGACATCTCTGACTTCAATCACAGAGTGCGAAAATGAATATTTTCCACATGCAACTTTGAAGGTTGGTGCTCTTTTAACATAGCCTTTCAGCTTTACTGGAGATTGACTGCGGGGGAATTGGATGGTAGGTCAAACAACACAACAGAGGGTGTTTGATAGTCAGTGCCCCGTGTAAAGGAGAGGAAGAGGAGGCCTCTGCTGCACCAAGCCTATCCAAAGTCTGGACCGCTGGGAGAAGTAAATGATGCTAAGAAATTGAACACTTCCACAGGAGACTTCTGTACTAAACTGTGTGATCAAATTCTGTTCTCTTAGTGCTATTGCTGTTGCTCCCACGGTTTCTCTAAAATTCCCACCAACCGGTAAATTTTTCATACTGTTCGACTTCCGCTCAGATAATGTACATTTATTTGTATTCCAGCAAACTATTTATGGTTATATGGTGTAAGATTCAGTATGGGAAACTGAGAAAACAGATATCAGAAATTAAGTGTTTAACAAAAGAAACGAGGTAATAAACAAGTTATAAATGAGCAACATTTCTTCATTAATTCATAAGAGAAAGTTTTCTCATGAGGAATGTTTCATATTATAATGGGCCTCCACAAAGATTTTGCTTGTAGAAACCAAGATGAATAAGTTTTGGAGACACATTAGCCTCTTCGTGGCTAGGTGGCTAGCTTGTGGCTTATTTTTTTCGCAAGCTGGAGACATCTCCATGCTTTGAAGGGTTTTTTTTATCACCACCAATATGGTTACTTCTCGAAGGTGTCTGTGTTCATGCTTAGATATCTGAGCTCCATTGCTATCATTTGTCTCTGCCTTAAAAATGTAAACATTTGTTTGAAGTGTAAATTTCTAGAGAAAAGCCCTCCTTTGGATTTCACATTCATTTTTGAAGAATAATTTGGTTATATATAATATTCTGTTTTAGTATTATTTTCATATTTTTCCTCTTAGTGACAATACTGTCTGTCTCCTGGCTTCCTGCTTCCGATGAGAAGTGGCCATCACTAATCATTCTTACAAATGTCTCCCTTTATGTAGTGCATCTTGTTCCCTTACCTACCTGTACCTACTAGCTTACAGATACTTTACAAATTGTTCCTCTATCCTTTTTGTTCTCTTAACAGGTGGACTATTTTATGATTAACTGTGTTTATCTGTCTCAGTTATTCTCACAAAGTGAAATCTAATGTCGATGTCCTAAATCAATTGTAGAATACTTTCTCACTGTCTTTATTTGTGTCATTTTTCTTCATTGTGATATTTCACTCTGTTGAAACTTCTCATTTACCATTGTACATTGCTGTTCCTGTTGTTTGCAAACCCTTCTATGTACTTATGATTTTAATCATAATTATAGCTACTGTAAAATTATGTGTTTAGCTTACTATCTGGATCCTTTCTGAGTCTGTCTGTTTCTATTGAAGGTTTCTTTTATATTTTGAAGAAATATTACTCATATTTTCACTTATTTACCTGTAGTATAACTTCTCTTTTGTATGCTATTTATTGTGTACCTATGGACAGGGGAGATAAAAGTTAATAACTATTTGGGATATTACCAAGGGATACATCACTTGCATAGCAAATGCAATATACCCAATATAGCACACATAAAATTTTGTTACCTATATTTAAGTAAATGATATTTGCCTACAACATTTGTAGAAGTCTTGAATTTGTTGCTATTTTAAGTAGGTTTCAGTTGATTTGGGTATTAAACATTTTGATGCTTGTCTTAGTTAGGGTTTACTATTGCTGTGAGTTGACACCATGACCATGGCAACTCTTATGAGAAAAATATTTAGTTGAGGATGGCTACCTTACAGTTTCATAGGTTCAGTCCATCAGGATAGGGAGCATTGTGGCATTCAGGCAGATGTGATTCTGGGACAGCAAGTACTACATCTTGCAGGCAACAGGAAGTTGACTGACTGTCATACTGAAGGAAGCTTGAGAAAAAAAGGTCTTTACCTTAAAACCTGCCCAAACAAAGACACACTTCCTCCAACAAGGGCATAACTCCTAATAATGCCACTCCTTTTGGTGGCCATTTTCTTTCAAACCACCACAATGCTCATTACTAGCTGATACTCACTGTCTTCTGCTTCCCAACTTTCTATACCTGAGGGGATCTCTGTCTTTACTCAATTTCTTGGTGCAAAACTTGTAGTGCCTATGCCATATCCTTGTGGGAGATCCGAATAACTTCAGTTGAATTTTTCAAGTTGATTGTCCATTAAACTTGGGAATCTTTGGCTCATAGGCAGTAAAGCTAATTGTCCTAAGAAGTTCCTTCTTAGCACTCATGCCTTGGCTGGGCTCCTAGGCTTTCACTGACTTATATTCTAAGAAGTCCTGTGCTTCTCTTAAGGTATCTGCCTGAGAGTCTCTACATGTAAGTAATGACTTATTACTCCTCACAACTCAGTGTATTGCAGGTACTTTGCATCTACTGCTCTAACATCATATGACTGAGTAGTTTATTTAGATAATTAAAATTTGTGTATAATCACATCTTGAACTTATTGATTACTTTTTCCTTTCTATGTATGTCACCAACCTCTATTTCCTATTACTTGGTAAAAACTTTAACTTTGCTCTAAAGAAAGAAGTCATGCATGTTTGAAGGGTAATGACATATAGAAGAGCCAAAGGTACTACAACGTGAAGCACATGTAAGGAATGCCAGGAATTTTATCTCGACTGATTTATTTGATATATGCAGGTGAGTAGACATAGATATCCACTGAATTTGACAGCCAGGTTCTCCATCCCTCATACTGAAGAACATTCTCTTTTCTATTTGGGGAACTGTCTCTTACCTAATGCAATTATTTTATTTTTATACAATTGTTAATAGAGTCCTAGATATGGAAACTCTTTCTAAACAGCCATCATATTCCATCTTCCAGTTAAAAGTGCAGTAATGGGATACACCCCAGACAGGATGGTGAACTGGGAGTCTACTTATGTGGAAGAGTCTAAGAAGTTAGGCCAAAGCCCCCTACTTATCTCCAAGTACATCTGGAGACCAGGAAAGAGTCATCACCTCTAGACTATGCTCATGCCTCTTTCTCCTTGTTTCAAAAGACATTTCTGTTTCAACTAATTAAAGACAGATAATGTCACTTTACAATTTCAAATTCTATTTCTAAGTCATTTTGTGTTATCTGAAATAAAATATGTAAGTTATAATCAATCTATGATAAGTGTCAAACCAGCTCATGACAGAGTTCCAAAGAATTCTTTCAACTTATTATTTTAAAACAATGTACAATATTCTTCTACTATTTGTGGAATTTCAATGGAACTTGTTTTTAGCCTATACTTACAATCATTAAGATGCATCAGAAGGTTACATATCTGTTGGGACTTAATAATTTAAATTCCAGTGAAACAAAACTTTTTATTTGGTAGAAATGATTAAAAGATGAGACTATTGATAAAATAAAATATTGTTTTATTTGTTCCTTCACAAACACATATTTATGCTTGATGTCTTCTGTGATCTAAATACTATCAGTATAGATGACTTATTTTTAATTGAACATTCTTTCATGAAGGTACAAGATAAATAAAACAATCAATACAAAAAATATATATTCATGAGTAGGTCAGTGAAAATACCTCACAGAATAAAATTATAGGACTCTTCCAAATTAATTTGATATATTTTTTAATTATAGGTGCTATCTATAGTGCTTTGAGCTACATACCATTTTCATAGTCACTGTTTCTGAGTCCCTACTTCACTGCCACTTTATATAATTGGCATCCAATAAGTATTCTGGAGATGAATGTATGTCTAAGAGATACTCCTGAATTTACACAGATTTGAAACAGAGTAGGGCTCCTTATTGCTGGTATGATTAAGGAGGGCTCTTTGCAGAAGACAGCATTTCACCCGGGCCTGAACGGCTAGTCAGGATTTGAATGAGATTGGATTTGAGGCAGGGGAGCTGCATAAACAGGAGCACACAGGTGCCAAAATATGCAGCACGTGTGAAGAATGTCAAGCAGCCCTGTTTCATTGAAGCATTTGATATATGAAGGTGAGTTGTAGAAAATGAGGTTGGAAAGGAGGTTTGGGACCAGAGGGCCTTTTATTTCAATCTAAGAAGTTTTACTTTTATTTTGTAGACAATAGGGAGTCAGTGAAGGATGGTGCCCTGGAGAATGAGCAGAACTAGGGTACAGGATGATTAATCTGGGCAATGTCTGCCGACTGGATTAGAATGTGGAGAGATTGGAGGTAAGGAGACAACTTCACTATAAATTGCAGGTGAATAACAATGAAATCTGAAAACAGGGCAAAGGAAACAGTGCTAGAAGTAAAGTGACATACAGTAAATTTTCTTACTGTTGGCCATGATAATAGCCACAGAAATTGTTTGCTTTTGTACTCACTGCACAGGGACACTAACATGTTCTTATCTATCTCCATGAGGTAAACCCCATCAAGTACAGGGCAGTATCCCTATTTTTGTAGCTTGTAACACAATGCAGCTTGGTATACCCATCAAGGGGACCACTATTTAAACATAAATAATCTGACTATTTTTGTGTTTGGCCTGGACATTGGGCCTAGATGCTTGTACGTGCTAAATTATGCTAAAGTCCTTGTAACTTCTCACTAAATATTTAGTAAATAGATAAAGGGCTTTTGTCTGTGACCATGACAAAAACTATAGAAAACCAAAAAGAGAGTTAAGATAAATGAGAGCTCAAAAAGACAGGTGATGTTATAGGTTCAATTGTGTCCCATAAAGCCAGGTCAGACTCTTCATTTCCAGGAACTCAAGAGTGTGACTTAACTTGGACATAAGGTTTTTAAAGATCTGACTAGTTAAGGAAAGGCCCCAACCATGAACTGTATTCCAATATAACTGATGTTATCATAAAAGGGGAAATTTATATTGGTAAATAGAGAAGAAAGGTATTTTAAAGACACAAAGGAAGAAGACAGCTGTGATGTGATGACATATCCTTAAGCTAAAGAACTCCAGAGATTCCCAGCCTGCTCCAGAAGACAGAAGGAGCAACAAGCACTTGCCCTTAGAGTCATCAGTGTTATTAAGGCACTGATAGTGTCTCAGTTGCTCCTTCTAGCCTTCAAATCAAAATGCAACAAAATTTTATTGTTTTAAGCCATCTTGTTTTTAGTACTTTTATGGTAGTGCCGAGAAATGAATATCAAAGGCAAAGCAAGACGTTTTATATACATGCACATTCACACGTATGCATGAACACACACATGTGCAAACATGCATGTATACATATGCACAGTCACTCATAAAAAGCAGTCAAAAGGATGGTGTTCATCAGTAGACGGATGCAAAAGGATAAAATTGGACAACAGCCACTTCCTTTAAAATCCAGGATAAGGAAAGAATTTCTCCTGATCAGCAGAGTCTGATCTTTGCTGGTAAGCAACTAGAAGATGGCCATACTTTGTCTGACTACAGCATTCAAAAGGAGTCCACCCTTCGTCTTGTGACACTGTGGTGGTGCTGAAAAAGGAAGACGTCTTACACCACTCCCAAGAAGAATAAACATAAGGGAAAGAAGGTTACGTTGGCTATACCGAAGTACAATTAGGTGGATGAAAATGGTAAAATTCGTCACCATGGTTGAGAGTGTCCACCTGATAAATATGGAGTTTTCATAGCTAGCCACTTTGACAGACACTACTGTGACAAGTGTTGTCTGACTCACGGCTTCAACAAACCAGAAGACAAGTAGTTGCGTATGAAAAAAAAAAAGGTACTGAAAAATAAATAAATATTCAACATTGCATTTGGGAATTGCTAAGTTTGTAAAGTGTGTTCCATGCAAGCATTGGGGCATGTGATTGGATCCGCAGAATGCCCACAAAAGCTGGATGCAGCAGCACACATTTGTAACACATATTAAGATGCAGAGACAAAGAAAGGCAGATCACTGGAGCCTGCTGGCCATTCAGATAGCTCCATTAGTCAGCTCCAGGTTCAGTGAGAGATCTTGCCCAGAGAAGTAAGGGATGGCTGGTATAATGGTTCAGCAGGTTAAGACATATGTTGGCAAGTCTGGCAACCTGAGTTCAATCTCAAGGACCAAGATGACAGAAAGAAAGGACAGACTTCTGAAAACTTGCCTTTTAATCTTCACTTGCACACCAGGACATGTACATGTGCATGTGTACACACACATACACATGGAATAAGTATTTAAAAATAAAATAGAGAGAGATAGAGAAAAATACTCAACATTAACCTGTGGCCTCCACATGTTTACAAGAACTCATATGCTCATATGAAACACACACATATACACATGTAAATACATGTAAATATACATATACACACATATACACATCAAACGCACATACACTAACACACAAAACTAATGATTTTTGTTAATAATTACCTGCTAGTTAATGACTAATGAGGGATCCATTTTAGTGCATTACTATGATAAGGATATTTCAAATTCAAATAATTATTGACACCAGTTAGTTCTATTAAGTAGGAGAAATACTGAACTGAAATACAATCTGAGAACATTGCAGAGACTTGGGGCAAGTTGCAGAAAGTCTTTTTTCTTTTTACCCACTGGTATGGCAATGAAAGTGATGGCTACAATACATAAATATACACCCTTCATATTGGTAAATGAATTGGTCATGAAGGCAAACCAGAAAGAAGCGTTCAATAGTTACAAGAACAAAGAGAAGGATTTCTTGTAAGAAATTATTTGTGTGGTGATGCTAAGTTTCAGTGTAAAAATGGAAAAAAAGTGGTAAATATTTTATCACGATAACATTATTAGTAATTTCAGTAAGATGGCCATACTTTGTCTGGCCACAACATTCCAAAGGAGTCTACCCTTCATCTTGTGATGAGACTTTGTGATGGTGCTGAGAAAAGGAAGATGTCATACACCACTCCCAAGAAGAATAAACATTAGAGAAAGGTTACGTTGGCTGTACTGAAGTACTATTGGGTGGATGAAAATGTCAAAATTAGTCACCTTGATCTAGAGTGTCCACCTGATGAATGTGGTGCTGGAGTTTTCATGGCTAGCCACTTTGACAGACTTTACTTTGGCAAGTGTTGTCCGACTCACAGCTTCAACAAACCAGAAGACAAGTAGTTGCGCATGAATAATGTAAACAATGTCATTTATATCTGCTTTTTATCATATGTGAATTTAAGAATTCTACTTATTTTTTAAGTATCCTGCTCTTTTTCTTTTGAACTTCTCAATGTGACCATTTAGATAATTGATTTTTTAAAAAATCTTTTCTTATCTAGCATATAGGTTTAATGTTATATATTTTCCCCTTACATATTACTTTATCTTTCCTTCTATAACTTATGATGTACAATGTAATTATCATTCAGCTAATACATTCTGGGTTTTACGGAGATAGGGACTCAATATATAGCTCCAACTGACTGACGTGGGGTTCATGACATAAAGCAAGCTGGCCTTGAATTCAAGGTTCCACATTTTTGTGCCTACCAAGTTCCAGTATTAAAGGAGTGAAACATCATGTCCAGCTAATAGGCTCTCTAATTTGCTCATGTATTTTTTAATGGACTGAAGACCTCAACATAATTCAGCCACACTGAGCCTCTGAGAAGAGAAAGTAAGAAGTACCCTTGAATGCATTGACAAAGGAGACTACTTTCTGAATATGACACCAGCACAGACACTGAGACTGACAATTAATAAATTACAGCCAATGAAACTGAGAAGCTCTTGTAAGGCAAAGGACACAGTGAACAAGACAAAATGGCAGCCCACAGAATTGGAAATTATATTCACCAACCCCATATCTGACAGAGGGCTGCTCTCCAAAATATACAAAGAACTCAAGAAGCTAGTTACCAAACCAGTAAATAATGCAATTAAAAAGTGGGGTACAGACTAAATAGAGAATTCTCAATAGAGGAATTTCAAATGACTAAAAGGCACTTAAAAATTGCTCAACAGCCTTAGCCATCAGGGATATGCAAATCAAAACAACTCTGAGATATCATCTTACTCCTGTCAAAATGGATAAAATCAAAAACACCAATGACAGTTTATGCTGGAGAAGATATGGAGAAAGGGGAACACTGCTCGATTGTACAGTCACTTTAGAAATCAGTATGGTGGTTTCTAAGAAAAAATGGGAGTTAGTCTACCTCAAGACCAGTAATCACTCTTAGGCGTATACCCAAAGGATGCACATTCATATCACAAAGACATCTCTTAAACAATGTTCATAGCAGTATTATTTGTAATAGCCAGAACTTAGAAGCAACCCAGATTCCTCTCAACTGAAGAATGAATGAAGAAAATGTGGTACACTTACACAATGGAGTACTACTTAGTGTAAAAAAAACAATGAAATCTGGAAAACCACAGGCAAATGGATGGAACTAGAAGAAACAATCCTGATTGAGTTAATCCAGACACAGAAAGAAAAGCATGGTATGTAGTCACTCACAAGTGGGTACTAGACACAGAGCAAAAGCTAACTAGCCTATAATTCTTTGTATGTTTCAATCACACTCAATTTTGACTGGCTTTTCATAGTTCCCATCTTCTGTGTAAATCCCTAATCTACCACCACATCTTTGATTGCAGCTGAGTTTCTTGAGATCAGGTGACAAGCTATAGTTCATGGGAAGCCAAGAGAAGGTACATGCCTTATATCTTTATCCAATTACTTTTTACATGGTTGCTTTCTGCCAGTATATGCCCTTTACATTTGAAGAAAAATCAGAAAACAATAAATATTTTTAAAAATAAAAGTCTCCATGGAGCCGTATCACATTGGCTTCTGTGGGATACATCTGGTTGCAGATTTGACTGATGAAAATTAATATGGTGGCGCTGCTGTGTTCACTTGATGGTATATTTTTCTTATAAGTGCTTTTATTTTAGAAGAGTTTATTCTTAGCACATTGAAAGTTTCAGAGTAGCTGTAATTTTCTTCCTAACATTAAACAGCTCCATTTGTTCTGCACTCCTGCTGTTGATTGAGGTGCATTGAGGTGCCCCATTTTATTTACTTGCTATGTTTTCCTATGTAGGAAATACAGTAAGTATTATCTAATTGGAAGACCATAAAAGGAGGGGAGAAAGAATTCATAAATATGGTAGCTTAATGGATATTTTTAAAACAGTGTGATTTGACTATGACCACACAGACTGCCAGAACCAGAAAAATATCACAATCATGTGGCAATCATTGGATGCACTAACTATTCATTACAAAGAGTTTTGTAAAAGTAACCCTTAATACTTGAGGTCTTCTTGCTTTGGTGTGTGAGTTATTCTTGGTTGTTGTAATTCAACCATCCTAATTTGATTCCCTGTTTATAGTCTTTTAAGAATAATATTAATCCTAAATGATTTTACATATTGAGTTTTCTTAAACAAAACCCAGATACTACAACTGACAACTTCCCATTGCTCAAGTTGCCAGATGCTTCAAGGGCCCTTAGTATATTCACACTCATAATTCACATTCACTCCTCTAAGGCCCTAACAGAGAAACACTAGAACACTTGCTTGGAATCCTTGGTTCATTTACTATTATAGCCTTTGAATGATGGAGATGAACTGTGAACAGTGGGTCCTGCCAAGTCTTATTTCTCTTTCTGTCCTAGATTCAGCATCTTTTTTTTCAAATTATTTTGCAAATGAAACACTTGCAAATAAATATATTGCACATTTTCTGTTGTTCAAAATCTCAGTGTGGACAGTAGTACAAAGATATTGTTTCTATGCTAAGACTAGGCAGTTTTAACTTGATTCTCAATATTGCAGCAAACATTGAAACTATATCATGACTGAGTCATGTTACAAGTGAACCTAAAGTCAAGGACTAGGAACCAGTTTAGAGGACATTACAGTTTCTTTCACCTTTAAATCTTACATACATAATAAATAATTGAGTATGCATGCATATAATAGAAGGGTAATAAATACAAGAAATGTGTCTTTAGCACAGAGGCCAGCTATAAAAGATCATCTGTGCTTTGTGGATCCAGAAGGATAGATTTAAAACTGAGTCAGTTTCCTTTAGCACTGTGATTCCTCATAGGTTTCCCAAGCTTCAGTGGATAGCCCTACACCCATGTGCACACAGGCCACATTCTTTGCACTTATTGTGTTATAACAAAATGAAGAAAAGTGGTTAGAAGGGGCCATGGCAGGGGAAATCCATGAGTAACTGGAGCTGGATATACATGATCAATATGACCAAAACACATAGGGTCATTGTATACACTTATGAAAAATTCAAAGAATAAATATAAATAAAAGTGGCCTTCAGATTTGTCTATATTTGAAACTCAATTGATCTCTCTCCCTCTCTATTTTGCCTTGCTCATTCTCCCTCCCTCTCCCCTCTGCCTTCCTCCCCTCTCTCTTTTTTCTATGTCTCTTTAAAATGAAATGAAAAGAAAAACGCAAGCAACAACAAAAGAATGAGTCTAATTTGGAACAATTTGGGTCAAATGTCAAGAGTCCATTATTTATTTGTTAAGGAATGAAATTCAAAAGCACCCATTTATCTGCATACAATGTCTTACTTTGCCTAACTTTTAGGGAACCCTGAAGTTTTAAAGCAGCCATCCTTTCTCCAAGACAGCTGGAAGCAAAATCCTCACATAGGTCCCAGGGTTAGATCATTGTGTAACCAGGTCTGTGTGATAACCCCTCCTTTTCTATAATAAAGGATTTCGGTCTGGGCTTATGACATAATTCTAGCCAATGAGACATCAGTCCTATATGAAACTGGGAACAAGTCTGGCGTTTTGCTGCTAAGAAAGAAAAGTGGGAAGAAATGGTCGCTTTTTCCCAGCCCTCCAGACAATGTCATGTCTGAAAGAGACTAGTAGCTCTGAGACCAGCATTACGGAATGACCTAAGCACAATACCATCATGCAGAGAATCCAGCTAAGAGCACCACCGCACAGCAAGCTTGACACATGAGTCACTCTGGCTGGATGCAGTATCTCCTTTTTCCTTCAACCGGTAGAAGTCACAAACATCTTATTGTTTAAGCCAATTGGATCTGAATCTACTTGTTCAACAAATGCCTCTTACTTAAATTTCCTCGATGATTTTAGGGTGTGTGGCTCAGAAAATTCTACTGGTTACTGCTAATATTCTCAGGTTACTGACTCAAAGTTTATTATAACAAGGGCAAGAAAGTGATAGCCGCCACAAAATAATGTAGGCTTTGCTCAAGTAATTGTGTACTGATTACAAAATCATGGATATGAAAAACACATTTCTTTTCATGAAACACAGAAGGATAATTATGTATCATGTAGGCATCGTTCACTGATAAAAGACTCTAATTCTAATTTAGAGTTCTACTAGATGTGAGAATAAATAGTAAGGAGTTTCAGTATTAACTTCAAAAGTACATGTTCTTTTAAATTAGTCCTTGGTGACTAATAATTCAACTGTACTCTTAAGGTCTATGATATTCTTTTTGTAAGTTCAAATAATTAAATTACAATAAAATTTATATAATGTGGTATAAAATTGTTTATGGAGTAAAAAGGTTAAAGAAATATTTTTAAGAATTAAGTACCTCCAAAAAACTAATCTGACCCCAAAACTCCAAGACCAACATATGGTGTCTCGTTTCAACTCACTGACAGAGTGACGGAGTCAGAATAGAGCACCATTAGGAAGATAGAAAGACAGAAAGAAATGTGAAGTAAGTGAAAGAGAACACGATGGGCTCATTTTCTATAATGCAAAGAGTGTCAAGTATCTTAGAACCATCAATTATATTCAAGACAATTCAGAGGCTTAATTGAAGTAGATGCAGGAGACCCATCTAAAGTGTGTGTGTGTGTGTGTGTGTGTGTGTGCGTGTGTGTGTGTGTGCGCGTGCGTGCGCATGCATGTGTGAGTGAGAGAGAGAAAGAGAGACAGACAGAGAGAGACAGACACACTCACACACACACACAGAATGAGAGAGAGAGAGAGAGAGAGAGAGAGAGAGAGAGAGAGAGAGAGAGAGAGAGAGAGAGAGAGAGAGAGATCCTTGGAGGTTTAAAGTTAACTCTTCCGAAGTTCATTAAGTAAATAGGAATTTTATTTTGATGATCTGTTCACAAAAATCACAAGATATGATTAAGACTGCAAAGCTGTCCACATCTGGGGGTGACTCCCTCACAAGGCAACATTTGGCCAGGCAGTGATATTTTCCTGTTGACGCTGTCTCATTGCCCTCCCTTGTCTCTTGTTTGGACAGCAAAGGTGGCCTTGAAATATCAACCCCCACTGTGCAATCATGAAATTCAACTTCTATATAGGGTGATTCCCCAGTTAGGAAAACCCCGAAGTTTTAGCTGTTTGTCCCTTAATATTTCAGACAGAAATTATAGGAATTCTTTCCTAAGGTCTATCACCTTTTCTGAATGTTTTTTTTCTATGACTGTAATGATTAATTAACAATTTCCACATTAGGATGTGAGCTAAACATATGTCCATGCAGATATCTTCTACAATGACACCACTTGGTCATTCCCTTCTTTCAAGACTGCCTTTTCCTTGTCCCTGCTCTTATTTCTTCACTGCCATTACTTAATATTGTGAATTGGTGGTTGCAATACAAGTGAGCTCTATTTAAATAAGAAGAATAATATAGAAATAACATGTAATGATAATGCAGTTCAGTAAATAAAAAGACAAAGATAGCTAATTTTCACATCTGGGGATTTATAGGCAAGTAAACACACACACGAGTGACTGATGGAAATATGGAACTTTTTTTGATAGAAGGCAATATCCAAGCCTTCAATTAAACAAGCAAGTGTTTGAGACATCTGGTCACATTAATCATCAAAAGAAACAAAATATCTAGTGTTACTTGTTAGAAAATTTTTAAATTAAAGGTTCTGTTTAGCACAAGGGATCATGGAAAATTGAAACCTGTGATCGCAATTTAAATAGAACATACAAAACATTTTTGTCCTAAAATCTCCATTTCTTCACTACATGACCCTTTCATTATTAATGGTAGACTCCAAGATTGTGACAAGATTAGTTGTGTGAAATGTACCCCACAGAAAATCAAAACTAATTAGGGCTAGGGGAAAAATAAGTAAAATCCCTGTAAAATTTAAACATTGTGATTTGCATTTGCATTAAAAGAGAAACAACAGAGTTCTACCAAGAGCAAGCAGGGCAAGATCTTTTAAAGATCTGCATGGTTCTCCTTGTTTTATCCCCATTGCTGCACAATAGAGGAAGTGGGAAGCCTCTTTAAAAAATTGTAGCAATCCATTTTATTATCCCTTCTATTGGTATTTTAGCTATAACCCCAAGCTTTACCTTTTAGTGGTTCCTCTGAAGATTACAATGAGAGTTCTTAGCTTATTACAGTTTACTATATATTATTATGTACCCCTGTTTATATACTATGAGAACTGCATATAACCTCCCATCTTTCCAGCCTAAATGCCTGTGAAAGAAAAAAATAGTTTTGTTTATTTGGAAATAGCTTTGTTTCACCTTCAATTTTGAAGTGTATTTTTATATGTTGTAGAATTCAAGGTCCCTATTTCTTTAAGATGGTTTCCAGAGAGGACCTGCTAGTATGCATGTATAGTGAAGCATGGGGAGGGAGAAGTACCATCTTGAGTTTAAGGCCAGCCTAGGCTCCATAATGGCCTTGCCTAGAAAGCCAGCATTCCATTTTCTTATGGGTGACATTTTTCCATGTGTGCCATAACTTTCCTATATGGATATTGTAATATTTTATTTTTTATAATTGATTTTCTAATTTGTCAATAATGTAAATAGTGAGTTTTTTCTATTTTCCTACTTGGAATTTGTATGCCTGAATCTAGTGTAACTATTTTTATCAGATTTGGGAATTTTTTAAATCATTTTATTCTTTGGTACATGCAGTAACAAACATTCCAAGAATGAAATTGAGAAAAAAATCATGTTGACAACAGCTTTAAAGATAGTACATGAAAATAAATAAATTTAGCCAAAGAGAATGATCCTGAGGAAAAAAGGGTTACAAAACACTGATTTAAAAAACCATCTAAAACAGACAGGAAAGTAGAAAGTCCTCTTAAAGCCAGGGATTGGAAGCGTTAATTGTAAACTTTGGTGGTGGCACATGCATTGTAGGAAGACTATGATGGAGACTGAACTTGAAGTACTGTGAGCCAAGGCCACCTGGCCTATATAGGCAGACCCTGTCAGAATTAAATTTGAAAAAAGAAAGAGAATAGAAAAAGGGAAATATTATTTAAATGTTGTCACTTTCCAAAGGAATTTAAAGATTCAGGGCAATGTTAGAAAGATATCAACAGGATCTTCAAAAAATGAAAAAAGGAAGGAAGGAAGGGAAGGAGGCAGAGAGAGGGGGGAGGGAAAAGAAGGAAGGAAGGAAGGAAGGAAGGAAGGAAGGAAGGAAGGAAGGAAGGAAGGAAGGAGGGCAAGCAAGCAACAGAGGCAAAGCAGTCAAACTGATGTGATCGTGGAATCACAACCACACAACCATTCCAAACAGGCATAGAGCTACTGTGAGGCATAGAGACCAAGACATAGGGTGTGAGCAGAAACACTACCACATGTACTGGAGATGCCACAGTCCTAGCTATGCTGATTGATTGACAAAGTCATAGAAACACAGTTTAGATAGAGGATAGCTTGTCAAACATGCCATGCAGGTAAACCTGAGTGTTCTCATGAGGAAGAATGAAACATAGTACTATCCCTTACCATGTACAAAATTACCTGAAAATACGGCAAAGACATAAATACAACTTCTGATAGCATGAAACCACTTGTAGGAAATAGGAAGAACACCTCAGGAACTTTAAGCATCTTTATTTGAAATTACTTTTTCCTATGATTAGATCTTAAAAGTAAAACATAGAAGTGGAATGACGTAAAACCAGAAGCATCATGTAGCCATGATCAAAAGCAGTACAGAAGCAACTTTTTAACTAAAGGAATCATTTGTGAACTAGTTACTTGGCACAAGATTAATATCAAGAATTTATAAAGAATTTTGAAAAATTCCAATATAACATAAATAAGAAAAATCAACTAAATTGGTGAGATTATTAGAATAAAAACATTAAGTTTCAGTTTGAAAAAAAACTGTTCAACAACACTGAGCACTGGAAAGTGTAAATCAAAATCACACTTCACACTAGTTCAAGTGGCTACTATCAAACAAGCCAAAAATAACAAATGCTGGCTAGTATACAGAAGGGTGGAATAAGACTTCATGGTGCACACGGAAACGAGGCCAACACACCCATTAAGGAATACAGCACATATGTTCTTCAAAACTAAACTACATGGAATGAAGAATATAGTTAGACTATTTGAGATTTGGGTACAGAGAAAATTAAATAAACTTATCAATGAGATAGCAGCATCCCATAGTTATTTCAGGAGTCCTAATAGCCAAGATAAAGAATTGCTCTATATAACCACTGATTGATCATGACTGGATTAAAAGAAAAGAAGATATAGACAGACAGATTGATGAAATTAAGGGAGAACATCATGTCAATTGAAGCCAACGGATGGAAGTGGAGGACAGTGCCCCAACAGAAGTAAGGCAAAGAGAGGCATGCATACGTAAAGAGTAGAACAGAAACTCGCATATCAAGGGAAGGGATGAAGTCTCTTCCTACCTAGGGCTAAATAATTAAGATGAAAATGGTAACTGCTTTGATTTTATCATTATATAGGAGAATACATGTATTCAAAACCACATATCTCATAAGAATGCAAAATCATTTTAATTAAAGATAGAAGAATGAAATCATGCAAAGATAAAATATGAGTGTGATCTAAACAAAAACCTGCAAACTCCTAAAACACTGAAAGGCATTAAAATTATATTTCTGGAAAACATTAGGAGACAAGTATTGGTGGCCTTTCCACATTGTCACCGGTGTGGAAGCAGTTTTGCTTTGAACTATCTCTTGAAGGTCATTTGATCAGAAAGCAGCTTGGAAATCATAGAGAGGACTTACTTTTTTTTCATGCCAGAACAAAAAGCAGAATTCTTCAAATCTTAGAAGACAGAGATAGTGTCTCCCCTTTCGAGCAAATTTAAGCACACTACTTTCTATTGTAAAATACATGCAGTAGTCCTCTGACAGTACCGAGCTTTGAGGTTGTCCTAACTGGCTTCACAGAAGCTCATGTCCTATTTGCTATGAGAATAAAACATTATTTTTCTCTGATGCAGGACTCTTTGCCTCCTACCAAAGTACACAGGGTCAATGGAATATTTCTCCACAGTAAACAGGTAACTTTCTGGAATAATTAGATAGAGTTCAGTCTAGAGATAAAAGGCTATAGTTCACATGACCTCAAGATATTTTCTTGATATTGTTAAATTGCTTCCCATTAATATACTGATATTACAGAAAACAATAACTAAGGTTTTATTTTGTGAAACATTTTGTTTGCATTTTTTAGTCAACAACAGGATGGCATAGGGATAGTGACAAAAATGTCATAATAAAACCTAGACCCTTTTAAAATACTTCAAGAAATTATGTCTTTATGAAGTTAAAGAAATCGTTAACCTTCTTGCTACTACATTTTATACAAAGAAAATCAATATGCCCTCTGAATTAATATTCAGTTTGAAATAAACAAATCTGAAATAAAAATAAAACAATGACCTTCAAATGAATCCACATTTCTCTACTGCTTCCAATAAATCCATACTTAGATGTTTTCTAATCTGACTGGAAACAAAAATAAAAATAACATATATCTACCCTGTCTGATTTTATAAACTACAAGCTCATAAATTTCTTGTAGAGTGTGCAGTCAGGAATGTTGGGGTACATACCTTTAATTAGTAGTATCATTCAACTATGGCCTTGGGGACATCTTTCTCTATTTTTTTTACTTTACCTAAAATGCCTCCAAGTATCTATGCAATACTTTAAGCAGTCATCTTCACAGCAGACTATAAGAAGATAGTTATTGTTCTAGTGATGTGATGGGCACATATAAGTGTCCTCACTTCTTTGCCTAGAGGATATTCAATTCTGTTGTAAACGTACATATATGGAAGCATCGATTCTCTATTTTTTCTCGGTTGTCAGATTGTCAATCCATCATAATTGGAGTCATCAAGCACTCCATTGCTTGGTTCTAGTCAAATGAGATTCAAATCAACTTTATTTTACCTGAAGGTCAAATTTGTAGTAGTGTCACAAAATGGAAAAACAAAGAATAAAAAACTTAATGTATTAAGATAAACTTCAGGAATCATATTTTCCCTGAGTTTCTTATATCAAGGGGGGGCCTATTAGAGCTAGGATTTGCCCATATTCCTGATAGGTATAGAGGAACGAAGCCACTTTAGGAATTCACCAAATACTAAAAGCAAAAATTAATACTCCTGAACTTCTTCCTTTTCTGTGTCTTTCAAAATGTTCAATTATTACACAGAGTTTAAAGAACTGGGAAGGGGATTAGATTTTTAAATTTATTTCATAATCAAAAGTCCATGTGTGCTATTTAAGGGAATAAGCTGAGAAGCTGTAATTTCAGTCAGAGCTTTGAGTGCTTCAATATGAATCTCTATTGGATTTTCAATTATAATTAACAGAATAATAACTAAAGATGTAAACAGAAACAGAAATGACTGTACTATCAAACACCTGCTTCATAATTATTTGAACAACAAAATGTTTTTGAATCTCCCACTTATTTATAATCCTGGCATGTTTTTAAAAATTCTTGTCTACATATCAATCTGCTTAATTATTTTACAGCTCTTTATGAGGCAAAAACAGCTAAAAAATAATTTGATCCAGGTGACAAACAAGAAGCAATAAATCTATTACCATGAGGTCAGTTTATTTGATCAAGTAGAGTGGAAATATTAAGCTAACATGAAAGTATTATACAATCTTATGAATTAAACCCTCCCTTAAAGGGTTTTTCAATGACCTAAAAATGTCAATTTATAACTAGCTTCCATAGTCTTATATAATCTTATAAGCGAAAAGCAGGGATGATTTGGAGAACTGTCTTTAGATATCTATGGCTGAATAAAAGCAGTTGTCTGCCATCCTGCCATAAAAGAGACTATGTACAATTTTCTCTTGGCATCCTAACAATCTTATATTTGGTTTAAGCAGTACATTTTCATTTCATTCATCATTTAAAGACAGATAATCAGAAAGTCATTACATTGGCCGACACCAGACCCTTCGCTCGATTGTATCGTAATTGAGCACCGCAGAGCGTGTGCCAGATCTAATGGATAATGAATATATTATGTCAGTAGAACCGCCTCAGTGAAGCTCTAGGGGAATCGACAGAGGGGGTTGTGATGGTGACACACAGGGTCACAGATGTTGAGCTGATCTACTGATGGGATGATTGTGTAATTAGGTAATCAATGGTGGGTACTGTGCTGTTGTGGACATCTCAACCTGAAAATAGAAAGGGTATATGATAGACAAGTCAGCACTCATCCACGAGACTTTTCTTGGCTTGAACCTATAGTTATTGTTAACCATTACAGAACATATTGTCTTGGGATAGAATGATTAAGATGTAGACATGTGTCTAGTTATGGTATAATGAGAAAGCTTAGCATAGCTTTTCAATTACCCTTTTATCACAGCCTGGTCAAGGTCTGTTTTCTTTTTTTAGAATGATGAAACCAATGCGAAATATAGAGATAAAGATTTACATTCCTCTACTGCCAACTTAGAAAATCTTTTCCTAAAAATAATTACATGTATTCAATAAGTTTGCTTGGTCTAAGAAATTCTTAAGCACACATATTAATAATAATGTTGATAATAATAATAGCAGTATTCTTTAAAATTAATGAGTTGCTTGATGTTTCAGGCATTCTTATTTAATTAGCATGAATTATCTCATTAGCTGCAAGCTCCTGACAGACAGATATCCCTATTATTTTCATTCTAAACATTTGAAATTGAAATCACTTATTACTCTAATAACTGGCCAAGGTCCCAATGTAATATGTGACCAAATTAATGTTCAAAATCTACTGAAAAGCTAGGCATGATGGTGTATACATGTGATCTTGGCAGCTAGAAAGCTGAGACAAGAGAAGAACCAAGAACTTATGACTCTTTACTTATCTTGTCAGCTTGGTCTAAATGCAATAAACCATTTTTTCCCATTTTTTAAATTTTTATTTCATTTTACATTGCAACCACAGTTCTCCCATCCACCACTGCCCTCACCTCTCCCCTAGCCCAGCCCCAGTCCACTCTTACTCACAGGTAAGGGCTCCCATGAGGAGTCAACATAATCTGGCACAATAGTTTGGGGCAGGGTCCAGCCCCTCTCCCATGTATTAAAATTGAGCATGGCATCCCACCATGGGAAGTGGGCTCCCACAAGATAGCTCATGTACCAGGATAATATTGTGGTCCTACTTCCACTGAACATGGCATCCCACCCTACAGAATGGGCTCAAATGAGCCAGCTCATGTACAAGGTTTGTATTGTGGTCATACTGCCAGCGGCCCCTCAACTAGTTCAAACTTTACTTGACTCTCACATATACAGGACCTAGTTTGGTCCCCTGGAGTCTCCACATTTGTAGGTATGGACTTTATGAATTTCTACTAGCTTGGTTCAGCTGTCTCTGTGGATTTCCCCATCATGATCTTGACTTCCCTTGTTCATATATTTCCTTCTCCCTCACTTTGACTGGATTTTGGGATCTTGGCCTGGTTCTTGGTTGCAGATCTCTGATCTGGTTCCATCAATTACTGGATGAGGACTCTAAGATGACAGTTCGGGTATTCAAAATCTGAATACAGGAACAGGCCAGTTCAGGCATCCTGTCTACTATTGCTAGGAGTCTTAGGTGCAGTCATGCTTATGGTTTCTCAGGAGTTACCCTAGCACCAGGTTTCTCACTAAGCCATAGTGGATCTCTCTATTTAGATATCTCTTTCATTGCTTTTCCACTGCACCCCTTCCTGCCTCAGCCATCTCCAATAAATCATTTTATCACATTTTCCCCTTCAAAATCAGTGTCATATTATAAATGTTTAAAAGACTTACATGAGAGCATAAAATATCATAGACTGAAAAGCAAATAGAAATCATGTCATATTTTCTTCAATATATTCTTATATTCGTCCATATTAGAATAGAGAAAACAATATCAGAAGTGTGACACCTTAAGATCTCAAGGTGTGTGGCATTCTTCCTAAAATTCTCTCCTAGAGAGAGACACAAACCATGCCTATCCTTCCTCCTAAGATTCCAGTGACAAACAGATAGAAGTCTACCAAAGTTCAACAGGGGAAATGATGGATTAATTGGGATTACTTACAAAATTAAATAGGTGAGAGGTTATGGGTAGGAACACAAGTGACCTTAAAGTAGCCAATCTGTAAGTACTGCACCATCAAGAAAAATGTCTGTATAGCTCCAACTCCCTCCCCTCAATATTTTACACTGTACCCCCTATCCTCTCCCCCAACATCTCTTGCAATTAGTGAAGAATTGCATACAAGTTGTTGGAAGAGTTTACTAGATACTCAGCTGAAGGTCCTGTGACTCTGTGTCCCTCTCAATCTTTGAAGGAAGATTAAAGTCAACAGGACCAACTGTGATGTTTATTTTTGAGCAGCCCCAATGGATTTCCTGAAGGTGGAGGATAGTCCTATATAACATGTATTTACACTGGATTTTTTCAAAAAAATGTTTGGATTGTTTTATACATATATATAATTATACTATGAGTAATAATTAAATGTTGATAATTATAATGTTCATAATTATCAGTTGAATCCTACAGCCTATGCACTAGGGTTAAAATATTTGATTCAATCACTGCACCTGTGATTAATACATATATATGTATGTGTATGTATCATGATTTTAGCAAATTGAAACAAGATGACCAGCTGTTGCAAGACTGTGGGTATTGCCAACATCAGAGGGTCTCATTCTTATGCTATGTTTAAGCACATGTATAATGACAGTGTGAAAAGTATTTTATCCATGGAGAATCAGAATTCTACTTAAAAAAATCATCAAAAATCAATGATTAGGGAGACTAATTTTAAAAAAAAGAAAGAAAAAAGTACAATTTCATTTTCCTCAAACTGGAGTAATTGGACATGTAATTAAAATTACTAAGACTAATAATTCAATTAAATAGTAAAATGTTAGCTTAGTAGAGTCAATATAAAATGGCTAAATCGAAATTACAGAAATCGACATGAAATAACTTAACAATAGAATAAGAGATAGAGTAAACTGATGTATGGAAGAAAAATATTCATAATTAAACTTGTGGAAAATTAACTGACAATAACTTAAATAAGAAGGAACAAATAAGACACATGTAAAATACCTATTTAGTGTGTCTATGGAAAATACCAAAGAGAAGGGAGTAAATTGATCATGTATTTCTGTGTAACAAATTACTATAGCACTGGCTAGTTTAATATAACAATTATTTATTATGTCACAGTCTCTATGAATCAAACTCTGCATGAGGGTCACTTGAGTACATATATTTCAAGGTCTCTAATTCATTTTCTCTCATCTGACAGCTAGGTTCAGTGTTATCTGTATACTTGGTGGGGGCTATGTTTCCAAATTCATTTGCAAGGGTATTGGCAGGATTCCATTTTGCATAGACTTTCCAAATAAATAATTCTGTTAACCTTCTGATTATTGACCAGAAGCCTTGCTCAGCTCTTTGCCACATAGATCTCTTTGTAGATAGCCCATATCATGGCAGCTGGTTTCTTTAAGAGTCAAACAAAAAGAGGGCATGTAGAGAACAAAAGAAGAAGAAGATAATTAATACCCAACTATGAGATAAAGATAAAAATGCCCAACAGCACAGCAAGTTAGCTGGAAATCATAATTTCTATCATTAGGAGCCCATTATAATGAACCATGTATACCAAAATGATAAAATTATATGAGATCATGACTGTTAAGAAGAAAACACTGGGAAATAACTTACAAACTACCCAACACAGAAAGATTAAAACTTAAGCAATAGACACAGTGACACAAACGTGATCTTTAGAATGTGTCTCCCTCTGCAGAATGTAACTGGATATACTTTATAGGGTTCATCACCATCTTGGTGTCAAGAGAACCATCTCTAAGGGGACAGATTGCAATGTAAGTCAGCATGAATTTCAAGTAGGTCATATTTCCACAGGAGAAAATTCTCCTTTAGGTAGCAGTGAACCAAGAACAGATTTGGTCATCTTTCCATATTCTTTACTGTATTTTGACATCTCAGCACCTCAACTTTTTCCTAGAAATTGATTGTTGATTGAAGGTTCATTCACTGTCTTCTGGATCCTTACCATTTTTCTCTTATCAACATTCTCCTTACTACATTTTCTTAAACAAATTAATTCTTTCTGGTTGCTTATTCTTAGATAAATAAACATACTAGCTAAAGTTTTACAAAATTAAATATATACATAACACAATAGTTTGAAACATTCCTAACATCCAAAAGAAGAAAAGAAAAAATTTTCAAATTAACAGAAAAAAAACTTTAAAACAGAAATCCGACTGGATCTGCTGGTATAGAAGGAAGAAAAAAAGTATGTTACTATATATATTCTTCTTAAATTTATGTATATGTGTGTGTGTTTGCATTTGTGTATGAGTATTCCACATGTGTACAGGCTCCCATGGAAGTGAGAAGATAGCATCCATTTTCCCAAAGCTGGAACTACAGGTGGTAGTGAGCCACCTGCATGGGTGCTGGGTCATCTGGAAGAACAGCAAGGTTTCTCAACTGCAGAGCCTTCTCTCCATTGCCATATTTATGAGAATAATGAACATTTTGTGGCAATGTTATGACTACTATAAGTGCTAAATACATTAATTATATGTCAAGTTACCACTACCTACCAAATGAAAATAGTATTCCATAATTATAATAACATATAAACATTTTCAAACAGGTCTGAGATTTTGTGACCAACAGTCTCTCTGTATCTGTCCCTGTCTCTGTCTCTGTTTCTCTCTCTCTCTCTCTCTCTCTCTCTCTCTCTCTCTCTCTGTCTGTCTGTCTGTCTCTGTCTCTCTCTCTCACACACACACACACATACACACATACATAAAAATGATATTTATAGTAATAAAAGAAACATGATCCCAGAAAGAAAAAAGTGAATGCAAGAAGAAATGAGGAACATTAAAACAGAATTAATTTGCTTTAGCCTAAAAAAATATCTTTTTCTTTATTTGATAATTTTTTAAAGATTTAATGAAAATAGATTCTTCTTTCATACAATACACCACAACCACTTTCCCCTCCCTTCACTCCTCCCAACTCCCTACCATCTCCTCTCTCCTCAAAATCCATTCCCCCTCTGTTTTCTCCAAGAGATGACAGCCAAACATGGCAAAAGTAGGTAAAATAGGACAAGGCAAAAGCGTTCCTATGGAGGCTGGACAAGGCAACCCCGTATGAGGAAAAGAGTCCCAAGAGCAGGAAAAAAAAGAGTCAAGAGACACACCAGCTTCCACCGTTAGTAGTCCCAGGAAAGCACCAAGCTAACAGCTATACATACACACGGAGGATCTGGTCCAGACTCATGCAGGCCCCAAACTTCTAGTCCATTTTAAAAGTACAGAGAATTAAAATTCACTATAAAAATAGTCCAAAGACTCAAAAAAGTAGGAAGACAGAAGATCAGAGTCAGTATCTATAAGATAGGGAGTTCCTATGGAAGTCAAGATAAAAAGACACTGGCTGAGAAACAAGAGTAAGAGCTACAGAAACAAAAGGAAGACTTAGTAAAAGTCTCTCCATAAAGTACCCAGACAACTCCCCCATACAGAGTGGCCAGAACTGAGCTGGGTCTTGCCAGGTTAGTATTTTTAGGGAGTGGAACACCAAGAACTATGAGAACTGGGGGAGGAGTTTCACAATGCTGGAAACCCAAATCTGAGACTGAACTCTGTGGCTGAAGAGGAAAGTAGAACACAAGACACAGATGCTGTACCAAAAAGAAAAAATGGATAAAAGAAATCTACAGTAGAAAGATTAGCAATGCAAACCACTCTCTCCCCATTGGACTGCAGAGGAGTAAGGAACTGGGATTATGTGCTGGGTGCTGGAGAAAGTGAATATTCAGGAAGCTGAATTTAGTGTGCCATGAGAGGAAAGTGGGGCACAGTGCAATACTTGCAATGCTCTCCACCCCTGTAACTGGCAAGAGGAGAGAGGGACTGGAACCTTGGGAAGAATTCAGTGGAACATAGGGCATGGTGCAGCATCCTGATGGAACCAATAGAAGCCAAACAGCACAGAGTGGAGGCTGCAACAAATGATAACAGTAAGAGTGTCTGAAGTGAGAGATCTTCAACATTCTCCACTCCAGCTACATCAAGAAGTTATAATGGGTCACAACGAGTTTGTAAAGAATTTGTTCTATGCCTGATACAGCAAAGGCAGTATGTGGGTCTTGCCAAAGCTGGGCAAAACATGAACTGTGGTGCTTGTGTTTCTATTGTTTTGATCTTTTACTTTTTATTCTTCATGATTAATTTTAGTATTCATTATTTATTTTATTCACTTACATTCTAATAATAATCATTTCAATTATTTTTGTACAGATATATTTACATATATATATATATTGTTGTCCTCTAAGTGTTTAATTGCTGGGTTATAACTTGTAATTTATTAGAAAAAGCTTTTATTCATGTCCTTCATTTTTTTCTAAATCTAATATACATCATTACCTATAGGCCATTTCATACCCCCAACTTGTGTATTTTCCTTCTCATTCTTAATTCATCATACCTTCCTTACTTCATTATTTAAAGATTCACAATCTTATCACCCCTCCCCCAAATGACATATAAACTACATTTTCTCTAAGAAGTACCCTAATGCTGCTGTCTCTAACCTGATAGGGTCAACAGGGTATACAGGGAAGTACACAAGCATCATTTCCAAACTTCTGGAGAAGGAGAGGTACTCTGGGGAAGAATTGGAGAGACAAGGATTCGCCAGCCAGACAAGGAGAAATTGGGACTAATTGTAAAGAAGAGAGGTAAGAAGTCAGGAAGCAGATAGTAGATTAATATAAATACGTTCATTTTTGTTAATATTTTTCCTTTAGGTTTGCATACCAACCACAGTTTCCCCTCCTTCCTGTCTTTTCATCCCTCCCCCCAACTTCCATCTACTCCCCTCCCCATCTACCCACCTCTCTTCTGTCTCCATTCAGAAAGGGGAAGGCCTCCATGGACTTGAACATAGCATGACACATCAAGTTGAGGTAGGACAGAGCTCCTAACTTTTAAGTCAATTGAAAACACATCTCAACTAAGGATTAATAGTAAGTCTCAGTGTCTTATTTGGGAGCTGGCAGTCCAAAAAAGATTTTTTTATTTTTTTATTAAAATAAATCCATACACAAAAGCAGAAAGGACAGAATCATTAATAGATGTGCAACAAATAATATAATTCTTGAGAGGAACTTATGAACAGAAGGGAGCCAGGAGGAAATCTATTATGTCTCAGGAAACCAAAAACCTCTAATACTACAAGAAAGGAAGGAAAGAATTGACAAGAAACATACCAACCAATTAGTAAAACATATACAAAAATCATTGGTAATGGAGAGACCTTTCAGCAATAACACTTTTCAATGCAAATGCCATAATTCACCAATTAATATGCAAACTAGTTAAATGGATTAGTAAACAGGATCCAACTATCTGTTGTATCCAAGAAATCTATCAAATCCAAGTAGAATAAAGAACTGGAATCAACAACGGAAGTAGTTTAAAAAGCCACACCCAGAATGGGAGATTGAATAATATACTTTGGAATCAACGGAGAGTCACTGGGGAAATTTATAAGGAAATTTAAAAATCAATCCATTAAATGAGAATTACAAAGCAAAATACCTGAACCTCTGGAATGCAGCCAAGGAAATCTTAAGAGGACATTTTGCCAGTACCCATTTTGTAAAATAAGAGTGATGACAGAAAGTAATGGAATATCATAAAGATGTAAAATGAGAAAAAGAAGATATGTCCCAAACAGTAGAAAGCAAAAACTAATAAATATTAGCACAAAGCAAAGCAACAACAAAAGCTGTTATGACAAAAAGTACATGAAATTGAGACTGAAATAACATATAAAATTGATCAATGAAGTAATTATATGAGAAGATTGACATGATTGATAAAACCCACACAAACTAAAGAAAGAAAAAATAAAGCAAATGAATGGAATCACACAAGAAATGGAACAGTTACAACAGGTTCTCACAACATCCAGAAGCGCATTAGAGAATACTTCAAAACTTAGTATTAAAAAAGTCTGCAAATCCTAGATGAGATGGATACATTTCTAAGTGCTTACAAACCCCTAAAATAAAAGTAAGATGATATCAAGAATTTTAACAGATCTCAAAAAAGTAGACTAAAGCAGTAATTGAATTGTCCTACAATGAAAAGCCCAGGACTAGATGGATCCAGTCCTGAATTCCACCCAACTTGAACAGAGAACTATCAGCATCACTTCTCAAAACTGTTCAAATAAAAAGCCAAAAAGGGAACTCATTTGAGGAAGGAGTTTTACTAAGATAGCAAACTGAGAAAGAGACAAACCAAGAAGAAAAGAAAACTATGGACTCATTTCCTTGATGAACACAGACATGAATATTCTCAACCAAATACTTGCAAATCAAATTCAGCATCCATCAAGAGGATCATTACAAAGATGAGTTCACCCCATGAATGAAAAGTTAGTTAAAAACTTTCAAACAAAAAGTAACAAACCAGATAAATAGATTCAAGAAAGTAACCAAATGATCATGATAATAAAGAAAAGACATTTGAAAAGTTCAGCACAAGTTTATGATTTAAGTCCTGAAGAAGCTGGGTCAAGAAATAATACATCTCAACATAGTAAAGACTAAATATGATTATCCAATAGGCAATGCTATAGCAAAGGAGAAGAAACTGACAGCACTTTTCTAAAATCTGGAATGAGATGGGCATGTATACTCTGTGTATTCAAAGGTGTATTCAGAAATCTTTTATAGCACACCAAGATTAAGGAATAGAAAAGAATTACAAGTAAGAAAGAAGTGAAATTATATCTATTAACAGATGACATGGTTTTCTGCTTAAAAGACACAATAGACACTACCAGAAAAGTTTCAGATTTTTCAGTAATTAAGCAGTATACAAAATCAACACCAAAATAGGAAACTTTTCTAAATACTTATAATAAACTTACTCAGAGAGCTAATAGAAAAAATTTTCACTCACAATAGCCTATAAATATGTTCTGGAATATACCTAAGCAGGAAGGTAAAACCTCTGCTGTGAAAACTTAGAAACACTGGGTAAAAAAGAAATAGAAAAAGACACTTGACAATGAAAATTAGATCCATATTCCTCATCTTGCACAAAAATCAATTCAAATTTTATCAAAAAAATTGAATTCAAAACCTGAAATGTTGAAAGTGCTAGATATAAACACAGGAAATACTTCAAGATGTTAAGTATAGGCAAGAATTTTTTTTACTAGAACCCCAATGGCACAGGCAATTGCCCTAAGAATTAACAAATGAGGTTAAATAAAATTTTAAAACTTCGAATAGCAAAGATAACTGTGGCTAAACATAAATGACAGCCTATCTCATGGGAAAAAATACTGTCATCTATATTAATAAAATGCTAATCTGTGGACTATATTATATAAAGAGTTTCAAGTTTTAAATATCACAAAGTCAAAACTGATAGTCAGTAAATGATCCAATGAACTGAACAGTCATCAAAATAAGTAAAAATAGGCAAAATATTTTTAAAGTGATCATCCTTGATCATCAAGAGAGCACATGACACCAAACGATGAAGAGGACGTGAGGAAAGAGACATTACTGTATTATTCCTCCACTCCTGGATATATCCTGGATATATACATATATCCTACACCATATCTTGTATGTGTATGATATGATTATTGATGTTCTAGTCCCAATAGATAGAAAATGAAATAAGTCTAGATGTTCTTAAAAAATTCAATGGGCAATGAGAATATGGTACAAATACACGATGTTCATAAGTACAGTGAGTTTTCACTTAACAATAAATCCAAAAGAGCATGCAAACAAATGGATAGAAGTAGAAAAGAGGATATTCACTGAAGAACCCATGCTCAACAGAACAAATACTACATGTTCTCTTTCACATGTGGTTTCTAGCCTCTAGTTTTTTGTACTTGTATTTGTGGGGAGAGTGAGAGTATAGGTCATAAAGCTGCATGAAGGCCCCTAAGCAGAAAAAACAATATCTTAAGTAAGAGGGATTGGAGTATAATGAATAACTGTGGCAAGAAGATTAAAAAGGCAATACTGAGGTGAGGAGGCAGGAGATGCAGATGAGTTAGAAGAACATTGGAAGAATCAATCAAAACTAAGTATGTTTGAAAATGTCATAAGTCAACACATAGTTTTGCCTACTAACTACAAAGACAATCATAGCTGGAGGGTTGGCTCAGTGGTTAAGAGCATGTGCTGTGCCTAGAGAGGACTTCAGGTCACTATAACTGTAACTCCAATTCCAGGAAATTGGATACCCCCTTCTGGCTTCTGTGGGCACGGTACACACTTGTTGTGTAAAAATGCAGCAAATACAGGTTTTTTTCAAAAGACATATACACAAACACATACACAAAATAGAATTTTAAAGGTACTACTTAAAAAGCAGGTGTCGATAATTCAAGAGCACATTTATGCTTCTGTTGCAATTGGTATATGATAAAAGTGAATATAAAATTAAGAAAAATCAAGTGACTAATTTTTCAAAAGGCAATATGGGAAGGTGAAAGAGAAAAGTCTGAACACAGAAAACAAATGATAAAAATGTTTTAATCCCAATAGATTAACAAATTATTGATGATTATGTTAAATACTGATGAACTCTGAAGGAATTTCTCATGAAAGGAATAACTGAATGACACAGGCAGATCACTACAAAACTTCATTGAACCACGGCAGGAAACAGTAATGCATGAGGCATGTTTCAATACATGAGGCATGAATGTCATCAGCTCAGTTGTTTGTATTCTGAGTATAGATGCAGTATTAACTTAGGTGCCTGGGTGAGTTTTTTGTACTAATGGAGCATGTTAGTCCATGTTTATACTTCCATAGTAACAGTACCTAAACGACATCCGGATGCAGTTACTGTCTCAAGGGCTTGGAAAGGTGACTAAGAAAAAGCAACTAGTAATTGAGATTTCTTAAAAGCTCAGGGGATAGTTTGGCTGTAAGGGTGAAGTTTCATCCATTTAGAAAATCACAAGGAGAAATTTACAAGGGCACCATGGAATAACTGAGAAGAATCAGTCAAGAGGGACAAAGTGATATTCTTAACTTCTCTTATCTTAGAAAGCATCATGGATATGTTCAAAGTTGTCAGCAACCAGCTTACTCTGAGTAGCTGAACTGAATTCCCTCATCATCAATACCCACCTTACTATAATCAGCACTTGCAAAACCAAAACTAAATGTATGTTCAATCTGCCTAGCCATGGCTTCTTCTTTTGAGATATGCATGGAGGGTTACTTTAATGTTCCTCCAGACTGGGAGGTAGATAACTTTACTGTACTAAATGATAAAAATACTATTTCTATCATGCCTGATGCTCAATAATTAAAAATGATCTAATAAATAGCTATTACTTATATCTGGTACAAAACAAACCTTGATTATTACAGCTATCTGGATAGAGGACTAACCTTGGATATTAAAATTCTGGGTTAAGTGAAAAATCACTAGCAAAAAGAGTTTTGTATAATACTATTATTCATTCATTCATTATTCATCAACAAGGCTAGAAAATGTATGCCCAGCTTGAAAACAAAATAAGGTTTTAAGTGTTAGAAACATTGATATATACTAAAATAATGTTACCAGGCTCAAAAGTCTAGGGAAACATAAGGGTTTAAATCAGCCCTTTCCAAGGGCAAATAGGTTTTATTATACAGAAATTATGTTGAACTAATCTTTCCCTCATTTCTCCGTTTTCTAAACAGCTTTGCCCCTGGTAGTGAAACTGACTATACATTATATATGACTGTATGATAGAGGTGATTTTAATGGGATTTGCATTGCTAAGCAGAGGGTGGCATCCCAGTTTCACAGCATCAAGCTTTATTCTCGGGAGTAACTGTCATTTGTTCATATCAATCAAAGAACTACCTTCTTTTCTCTGTACAGCAAAACTTTACATTTTCATAATTTGAAAACTAAAACACTGCCAATAACAAAAGACCTTTGACAACTTTATTGTCTATGATAAATCAATCTTGCAAGATCAAGTGACAAAATATGAAATGTCAAACTTCTACTTCTGTCTGTTAAAGTTAAACTATTATCTGTATGTGTAGTGAGTGCATAGATAACTTTTTTTTGTAACCTACCAACAAGCAAGCAATATTTCTGGATGCTTGACATAGACAAAGTCACTTTGCACAAGCAAAATTAAAACCTGCATCACTGCCATTTTAAGAAGCTTAAAATAAAAAATAGAGAGACTATTTTCACTACACAGTAAATCTAAACATTTGTTGCACTATCTAGAATGAAGTTTTCCTGTGTGAAATTTCCATGTTCTAACATCCAAAGATATGAGTCCACATATATCGGTGTAGTTTCACTAGCGCTTGTGGTCATCCTATAATATACATTCCTGGGATATTTTGTGAAATCTAACTCATACATTCTAAAGGTTATGGAGGACACATAGTGATGCTCAGAGTGAGCACAGAAGGCCACTACCATTCCACCACAGGCAATGCTATAGCAGCAGGAGTAAATAAATTCACTTGATCACAATGTCATAAATTAGAGGAAGATTGGGACTAAAATGTTTTTTTGTTTTTTTGTTTTTTGGGTGTTTTTTTTTTTTTTTTGGTTTTTCGAGACAGGGTTTCTCTGTGGCTTTGGAGGCTGTCCTGGAACTCACTTTGTAGACCAGGCTGGCCTCGAACTCACAGAGATCCACTTGCCTCTGCCTCCCGAGTGCTGGGATTAAAGGCGTGCGCCACCAACGCCCGGCGGAACTAAAATGTTTTATCCACGTCTTTGCACTAGCCCGAAGTGCCCACCTTTGCAGCAATGAACCACTTCTATAGGGATCTTGAATTAGGTAGCCACAGTACCTCTTTCGTTAATTAATATTACACTCAGATGTCTTCCTAGAATGTCCCCTTTGACAAAAACTGAGTTGTCATTCTTCATGTGACTTCTTTCTCATAGCATCCCAAAGGAAGTTCTCTGAAGAAAGGACTGTTCTTTCATCATTGAGTATTCCCAGGAGTGCATTTGACATGAACAGAATGTAAGACTCATTTTCTACTGACTTTTAATAATTTTTTCATTTACATTAGAGATAGCTTCTCACTAAGTATTACAGTATGACACTGGACATGCTTTGCAACCCAGGCATACTCCCAACTTGCCTCATGCCCCTGAGTTACCATGATCGTAAGCATCTATCAACATCTCTGGCTTCTTTAAGTGCATTTAGTGTATAGGGTTAATAAATTAAAGGAAAATAGAAAAAGAAAAAAAGTGAAGGCAATAGCATAAAATGTGATTGTATCAATTAGCCAATCTTTTTAAAGCAGTCACATTAACTATGAATGGAACTTAAATTAGTAGTTAAAATACAGAGAATGTCAAACTAAGCCAATACAAATATATTGACTCTGTGTAGTAGGAACCTGCAACAAATATAGGAAACAAGTAAAGATTTAATATATAAATAGTATTCAAAATAAACTTTAGTTATGTTACATCAATAAATATTATGTCTAAAACATAATAAATAATAATAAAACATAGTAAATAGCATTATTTATAAATTATTTTTACCTTGGCCAATTCATAAAAAGGTTAAAAAGTAGAACTCCTGTAAATTTAGTAATAACCTCAATACACAAACAGAAATCAATTTGACAAATCCACACTCATGTTGGGATACTTAAATAAATTTTTATTATTAATCCATTCCTTAATTAGATCACTGAAAAAGAAAACAAAAAGATGAACAATGATAAGAACAATTTGAGCACCTACTTACCAAGGAAATTCTATGTTATGGAAAATGCGCTAAGGGAAAATATACATATATATACCCTCCAGTCCACAGAAGAAACTATATTTATGGGCATCAAATTACATTACATGAATTCTACAGGTGTCTGTAATTGTATGAATTATGAATTCAAGAAGATTTTCCTAACATGTTTAGAAGTTTCAATATGCTTTGCAAGTCTCCAAAACACCAAAGGATCCAATTAAAAAGTGGGCTACAGAACTAAATAGAGAATTCTCAATAGAGGAGTCTAAAATGGCTGAGAAGCACATGAGAAAGTGCTCAACTTCCTTAGCCATCAGGGAAATGCAAATCAAAACAACTCTGAGATACCATCTTACTCCTGTCAGAATGGCTAAAATCAAAAACACCAATGACAATTTATGCTGGAGAGGATGTGGTGAAAGGGGAACACTACTCCACTGCTGGTGGGAATGCCTACTTGTACAGCCACTTTGGAAATCAGTATGAAGATTCCTCAGCAAAATGGGAATAAACCTACCACAAGACCCAGCAACTCCACTCTTAGGCGTATATTCAAAAGATGCCCATTCATACAACAAGGATGTCTGTTCCACTATGTACATAGCAGCCTTATTTGTAATAGCCAGAACTTGGAAGCAACCTAGGTTCCCCTCAACCGAAGAGTGGATAGAGAAAATGTGGTACATTTACACCATGGAGTACTATTCAGCAGAAAAAAACAATGGAATCCTGAAATTTGCAGGCAAATGAACAACACTAGAGGAAACCATTCTTAGTGAGGTAACCCAGTCACAAAAAGAGAAACATGGCATGTACTCCCTCATATATGGATTTTAGACCTATTTCTGGGGAGTGCCAGCCTACAATCCCATGGCCAGAGAATATGGGAAACAGAACCTTCATTCAGTGGCTGATGGAAGAAGAGGCAGACTCCCATTGGTAAGCACTGAGCTGAACTCAAGAAATCCAGTGACAGAGAGGGAGGACTGATGATCAAAGGGGTTAAGACTGGGCTGGTTTAACCCCCAGAAACAGCTGACCTGACAAGGGTTAGCTCTTGAATCCCAGACTGATGCCTGGGAATCCAGCATGGGACTGATCAAGACCCTCTGAATGTGTGTGTCAGGTATTCTATTGAGCCCTGGGTAGTAGATCAGTATTTATCCTAGGTATAAAAATGGAATTTGAGCTCCCATCCAACAATGAGAGATGCACTCTTAGCCTGAACTCTTGGGGGAGGTTCTAAGCCCTGCCCTGGATGAAATGACAGACTATGGACATCCCCATGGAGGGCCTCACCCTCCCTGGGGAAAGGAGGGGATATTGGAGGGGTTGGAGGGAGTGCGTGGGAGGAGGGGAGGGAAAACGAGAGGGACCTGGGATTGACATGTGAAGCAACCTTGTTTCTAATTTAAATTTAAAAATAAAAAAATATAAAAAAATTTTCAGCTTCATTAAATAAATAAAGAGCTTTCTTATTTTCAGTATAGAATAAAATTTGAAAAAATGCTAGAAAAATAAATGCAAAACCTAATAGTAACTATTAATGATCAAATTGGGAACATTACAGTAGGTCACAAAGTATTCCAGTACAGAATATGTATTATTAACTTACTTTACCAGTGACAAAACACAAAAAATTCTAACAAAAATTCTTGAATGTGTCTTGACTGATTTTAATATATCTCTTTCTCTGTAATCCCAGGGACCACATGTAGGGCCTCAAAGGCACTAGTGAGCCATTCTACCTGTGAACTCCATCTCCAGATTGATTGAATCTATCAGTTATTCATAACTGAAATAGAATTCTGGAAGACAAGTAACAGAAAATTTTCAGAATCTGATAAAAATTTTTCTACTAAAAAGAAATCACATATAAATATAAAACTATTGATTCCCATACAATTCAGAAAGTGTGAGGACAGTATTTCCTGAGTAGAAAATGCTTCCTACAATAATACATAGAAAACCCATAGAGACTACACTTTTAATTTTGTGGGAATCAAGAGTAAACATAAACAAAATGAAAATTTGTACAGAATATTTACTTGTAAAACCTGTTGGTAACTTCACTTAATTCTATTAGTTCTCAAATAGATAAATATTTTAATAATAATAAATATAATAATATTAATAAAATTAATAATGTTAATAAAATAAATTACAGATAATTCAAATGGGAAAGGTTTATAAACAGAACCATTCACAGAAGAATTTATATGAAGTGTTAGTACACATGTAAGAAGATGCAGGAACATATTAGTCTTCAAGAAATGGAAAATAATTGTAATTCCTACCTAGTAAGTAAAATGACTATATTTATAAAATGCACAGAATTGGAAATGTTAGATCCAGGGAATTCCTTACCCATACTAGTAGGAAAGTAAATTAGTATTTAAAGAGAAATACAGCATACATAGTCAAATTGAAGTCTACTATAATTTGTCATCCAGAAAACTGAATTCCAAATAAGCTAAGAAAATGTTTCATGAGTCCAGAAGAAAAAGGCATTATTTAGTCGTGAAAGAGTGAAACAACCTACATGTCTCTAGCAAAGAGAGTGCAGCTATTCTTCCAGTGACTAATGGAGAGTCATAGGTTATAGATTCACATATTATCAACAATATACCCTACAACTATAAAAAGGAAAATAGTCCTGCAGAAGAATGATGTTGCGTGATTTTATTAGATAGCTTATAATTTTGTTAAAGACATGCGCAAGTGCATATTGATAATTTTAGGATGGTGAACACTAATTTATTGATAGCTACTACTTCTTCAATGCTACAATGTTGCTTTTAGATGATTGGGGTCACACAAACACACACTTAAAATAGGCAAATAGGTCTGAAGCAAGAAAAAGGATATAGTTTCTACACTACATTTTAGTTAAAAGGCTGAGAAATGATGGAAGAAAGATGCAAATACTGAATTTTAACCTTTCTTCTACAAATTATACTAATTTTCTCTCTGTTGGAGACTATTTTTCCTCCAGGGCAGAAAAAAATACTAGAATAACCTTCATCCTTTTAGAACATCATCAACTGAATTCTAAATAGACCACTGGAAGAAAAAAGAAAAGGAAGAAGGAAAAGGAGAAGAGAAGGGAGAGAGGAGGAGGAAAGGAGAGAGGAAAGAAGGTAGGGAAAGAATGAAGGAAGGATGGGGAGGGTGGGAGGAAAGGAGGGTGGGAGAGAAGAAGGGAAGCAGAATAGTAGAGAGGGCTAGAAACTTGAGTACATCTCCTGCTACATCACCAATCACTGGAATATTATCATTTTTCCTGTATTTCAAATCTGTCTCTTTAATACTATGCACTGACTAACTAGAACACAACTCTGGCTTTAGTGCATTCTGAAATCGCTTTCCTTTCCATATGGACGATCAAGAGTCTCTTTAAAAAAAAACATGAAGTTTGACAAAAAGATTCTATCTAATATTATGAAATATATGATATGAGATCAAACATTCGAAGATAAAGTCTTATTTGATAGATGAAAGGACTACTCGAGGCAAGGAGTCTAAAAATCTCTCACTCTGTCGTTTTCAGTGGAGGAAAAAAAAACCCTCTGCCTCCAATTGCAGCATTACATTCTTAATTTCAGTATTACATGGCCGTCTAAAGCATTTCACAGGTGTTTGCTGGAACTCATTAGGCTATTTGGAGCTCCTTCATGCTCCCTAAAAGGCAATTAAAATGTGTCTGCAAATTACCTCGTGTGGGCCAAAGCACAGCTGCCTCTTCCCCCAGTTACTACACAGTGTTTCCAAACACCAGAAAACTGCTTGGAAACCATCAGTTTGCAAAGGCAAAAAAAAAAAAAAAGGGGGCCTTTGGGTGGCTCCCTTTCTTCCCATCCACGGAGAGGCCCATTCACTCGGGGTTGCTGCCAACACACAGAAGGGGGCTGCTGAAAGAGGTATCTGATTACAAAGAGCTATTAGGGCCTAAGGAGACAATAAAGATGTCACTGATCCAATGACCTGGGAGATTTCTGGGCTAAAGCCTTGCCCAGCTACAGTAAAAGCCACAGAGAAGTTGTGGTGTTGGCTTCCAAAGGCTGACTCGCTCGCTGCCCTTCTCAGAGTCTTTCATTATCAGTTCGTTTCTTCAGATAATGCCGCATCACAAGCATGGATGGCTAAGACATGGTTTACAAAGGTAAGCAATACTAGAGAAAGGATTTCCCTTTCTTTACTCCTTGAAGCATAACAGGGACATTATTTACTAGGCATGAACCTCTCCATGGCAGGCTCGAGTGAGTCCTATTGTGCTCTTGACAGCACTGAGGATCATAGAAGACACCGAGTCAGGGAAGTCAGTATCGGTAAGTGAAAGAAACAGATTCCAAATCACAACTTAATTGATTAGTCACAATTTCAAGGTAACACCAAACACACAAATCTGATCAAGTCCCAAGTTATTCTAGTCTAAATTTTAATTATGCTTAATACTTCCGCACTTTAAGTATATTGGTTGGATTCAATTTTTAGCCTAGGGTTGTTTGCTATTTTTTATTTTTTTTTATTTCAGTTAAATCGTGGTATCTCATGGATTATGAAATGTATAACTGGTAATCAAAACAAAATTAAAGCAATAAGGATCTTCCCATAAAAATTTTGTGCTATAAAATAAGCATGTCTAATTATAATCTTATCTAAATGTTGAATTACACCGAGAAGAATTCTTTCAATTTTTAAAGTTTCTAATCAGAGTTCACATTGTAAACTTATTTTTACACTAAATTTATTTATTTGACTTTCAAGTAATATAAATCTTGAGTATGAAGCACAGGAGTGGAAATATAATTAAATTGATTATTTGAAAATAAACAAAAAAGATATCAGAATAATGCAATATTATCTCAGCATCTGTTGCATGAGTTTTCCTGACAAAGACTGATATCCAGGCAGTGTCCTGACAACAGGGCAGGGAAAAAATTTCCAATGGATCCTAAGTGTGGTGAACCAACAAGCCTGTTAGGATTACACAAAGGAACATGGGTGACTCGGGGGCAGCTACATCCCTGAAAGGCCACAGGATCATGGGTGATGACTCATGGAAACTGCATCCACGGATCCCACACACCCAGCAGGCATTTCTACAAAAGTGTCTAATCTCTCCTGGCAACAATTTGCTACTTATATAATTTTGAGGATAGGCTGTGGGAACACCAGACCTTGAGCAGAGACCCACTTCCCCTTCTGCCTGGGAGTTGGCAGCTGTAAGACAATCTAAAGACATGTTTGCTAAAAACAATACAATGCCTGGGGGCATTAAGTTCCTGGAAAAGGCCTGCCTACAGAAACCACCCTGATCTCGACCTTGTGCAAAGACTAACCGCCCCTTCTGCCACGCCCAGATCAGTTTCTGGGGTCAGAGCAGAACCAGCCAGGGTAGAGGAGAGAGCAGAAGCTTCTCTGGTGGGAGCCTTTCTTGGGAAGTTTTCTTGAACCTTTTTGGGGCCTGCTTAAAGTTTTCTTTACATCGTTGAACGAGTCTCTGTGTTGTCAATCCCCGACACCCTCCGCACGTTCTCAGACACAGGCCGCGCAGCAGACGCGACAATAGGCTTCCTGAATCCTGGAACATTCTAAGCTTTGGGGGTCTCACAAGTCAGTCCTTAGCTTTCTCAGTGCTAGGAATACATCAAGAGAAGCAGCTACACAGCAGCATACAAAACCCAGACTTCCATTAACTCCATGGAATGTTGTTAGGAATCACTAAATGATGACTGCAAGCTATTTTGTAATTACAAACAGCTAAGTAATATTGGTTGGCTAGTTATTGGATTATTGGAAAGAGGAGGCTGAGATGGTACTGGTGGGTTTAATATCCAAATTAGTGGTTGTTTTAACTACTTACTGTTGGCCAATAAAAAGTTGAGTGAAACCTTAAAATAGACACTTTGGGATGCCTCTTTTCTTTGATATGTATTCCAAAACTGCATGTGTAGAGGTGGAGGTAGCTAAGACCAACTTAAAGTAGCTTAAAGCAGGAAGGATGATAACATGGAGTGGCTTGTGTTCAGCTTAGTATATGATGCTTTAGTTTCAAAGTAACTTAGCTCTTTAACAGATCACTAGAGATAGTGTTTCAATTGCCTTTTTCAGTTGAATCAAGAATCCTTCTTCAAGAAGCCTTCACTGGGCTCACAGTAACTCCCTGAGAGTTTTCACTGTCCTGGGATAATGAGATGCCTATTATATCTTCCTCACTTCTCCTCTATAATACTCATCAGTAACTGGCATTATGTTTGATATTTACATAGTTTGTTTGTTTGTTTCACTCTCTTTACATCTCTATTTTCCACACTAGAACCAAGCTCTGAAGGCAGAAATTTGATGATTTCCCAATATGATCTCAGTACTGATTTATACACTACTTATTATTGTTTTTTGGTTTTGTATGCATGTGCATGTTCACATGCATGCAGGTGCATATCAACATGTGTATAATACATGTGAAAGCCAGAGGCTGATCCCTTGTATTGCTGCTCAGAAATGGTCACCTGGTTTTTGTTGCTGTTGTTATTTGTTTTTTGTTTGTCGGTTGGTTGTTTTTTTGAGACATGATCTCTCATAGATAGCATTCACCAGATATGCTATGGTGACTGGCCAGGGAGCCAATGAAGTAAGCCCGATGCTTGCTTGCATGCCCTCAGTGCTGGAATTGTGATTGTGAGCCAAATGGCCAGGTACATGAATGCTAGAGATTAAACTCAAGTCCTTCTTCATGAGCTGAAAACACATTAGCAACAGGACCATCTCCCCAGTCCCCAGTACTTAATGAGTTGTTGAAGAAACAAAATATTTTCCTAAATACTTAATTGGTATAAATCTTTTAGGGTCAGTTCTTTTTGTTCAGCAACAATAGAAGCCTGGTCTTCTCTGTGAGGTCTAAGTACTGTGACAAGATACTGCTGAATAAAGTGACTGTCAAAGGTTAAGGATGCTGGTAGCTCCTCAGCAAAAGGCAAGAAGTTTGACAAAGCTCTGGGATTAGATGGGGCTCAGGATAAAATAGTGAAGTTAGTGGCTGCCAGCCTCTCTAAAACTGCGATGGGCCTTTGATCTAGTTTGTAAATATTGTATATTAGTTATCTACTTAATTTCATATTGAATTAATCTCCAGGAAGGTTGTCTTCTTTACTCTCTATTTCCCTTTGACATTTTAGATAAATCTAGGTACTATTCAAACCTCTACAAGCCTCCCCATTGTCTTCGCTCTTTGTCCCTGACCATCTATCAGCCATAAATTCCTCACAGTGTCTTTCTTCTTCAAACATGTTTTTTCTTCTTTAATTCTTTGTTTGTTACCCTTTTCTTTCTACCTTAGCTACCACACAGCAATGGAAACTCTTGAGTATAGAAGATTGGACTTATTTATTAAATCCGGCTATACCTAGCATGCAGGAATAAAAATAGTTGCTGAAATGTTACAATACTTAGATACTCTTTTCACCTTGACTTGTTTTCTAAAATTTGGATAATGGTGCTATGGGCTTGTGAAAAGGATTGAATAAATGTAAGTACAGCATCCAGGACACAGATTTCTACAAATGACAAGTATAATTATTAGCATAATATTCTAATTGATTTTCATATTTTTCAGATCTTTGAGATGAAGACCATAATTGTGGCAAGCATTTAAGGTCAAGAATTTTTCTAAAGCCTCATCTGAAATCTGCCACAGAACCCTAAAATGAACACCATGTTTTAAGCATACAGAAAACCTCCCTTTTGAGCATTTCTTCTTTAACTGGTGTTTATAAAATATATTCATCATTTTGAAATATTGATTAATTGCCTTGATTCCTTAACTTCCTAATTTAGTGTTTTGAAAAATGGTTTCCATTTTTGGCATTTATTTTGCAATATTTTATCTTCAACTGAACTTTACTTAGGTTGCAGTCAGAAGTTTTATGTGATGGTGTTAGCAAACACAGTCAATATTTGGCAGTACTAGTATGCATTACCTATAAATACACTCTCCAGCATCAGTTCAGCAATCCATATAAAAGATGGATGGTGCCAGGCTCTACTGTTTCATTACATTCGCACTAACATGTTGGGCTTTAATAGATGAAATATACACATTTAATGCCTTGAACCAAATTTGAGGTAAATACCCCCAATAAGCACACTGATATCATTCAGTCCATATTACATACTGACATATAAGAGAGCTGAAAACAGCCCCACCCCTCTCTCAAACTGCATGAGCTTCAAAATTGGTCTTTTATTGGATGAAATACTGTGAAGTTATGATGTTCACACTACTCCCTTGAGTTCTTGAACCAAGTACCTAACCTTCTAATATTTGACTTCAGAGACTTCTCATCTAATGACAACCCATTCATTAGTTATTGGTCTACAAATATTCTACAAACTGGAAAGACCTTGTACATATAGTCATTTCCTTTTCTCTATGAACTTTGGTGGTATATCATTAATGACTACAAGGAAGTCAGGACTATGAGGGCCAGCAGTAACTCTCCTGACTCTGTTCTTGGGTTTATAACTGTGTAGCATCGTATAATGTTAAGATTTAATTCCATGTTTTTGTTTGCCTTTAATATTTAAATATGTGAGTTACTTTGCATACAGACCTTCTCAGATATATATCTTAGTAGAACAGATATATGAAACTCTTAATAGTACATCTTTCCTCATTGTGCTTATATTCATATCCAAGAGGGAACATTTTGAAAACAAACAAACAAACAAACAAAAACTACAACACAATCAACTTCTCTCTTTGTCCTGAAATCCATTATCTTTAACCTGTGATTCAAATGTCTAAATGTACATTTGCATCTCTTTGGCAGGCTTTGAAATATATTGAGGTTCAAGACGCACTCTAATGCTGTAAACTCAGAATTCTTTGGGTTGAAATCTAGGAAATCTGTACTCAAAGTGAACAAAATCAGAGGCAGATCAGCAGAAGAAATATAATTTAAATGTCCTATGTATAATACAGAGCTAGTGTATGCCTAACAGAAATAACAATGAGGCGAACAGACCACATATACATTACTAGAGGGAAAATTGCTTTTCTTTCTTATTAGCCAAAGTCACTCAATGAATTAAAGAAAGGCAGCCATAATTGATATCAAACTAGTCCAAACTAAGAAGAACCCCTGTCCCACAGTCCTCCATACTTAAATATATACACCCTTACAGAAGAAAAAGTCATCAGCATACAACCATAGAGAATTAATGTAATTTATATTCTTGATCTCTTTCCTCTCAATCATTTATAGACATACATGATATCTATATAAAGACACACTCTATAACTTCAAATGTATTTTGTAATAAAAGGAGATTCTGCTGCACATACTATTTTGTGGCATGAGTTTCCACATGAACATAATAATAATAATTACTTTATAAGTTCAATTTAAATTGGGAACATTCTTATAAAAGTTTTACCTAACATAAAAATATTGTTGCTATCTCATATTTTTAGCTTCAGGGTATAGTGGGTACGTGGTACGAGATCTACACTCTTCCTGGAGGAACCTTTGATTTGAATGGTAGTCTTTTTTATGCACTTTAGCTACATTTATAAGCAGCACAGGGATGAGATGAAAGGAATGGGAGAAGAATGGAGAAATTTACGTGAACTATAAATACTTTTATTAAAATTTATGAGTCTCCAAAACAGCTTCCTTGACCAAATTCTATTTTTAAAACATTTTCTTACTCCATATAAAAATGTTTTGAAATAAGACCCTTTCTATAACATAGTTCACAGATCCCTAAAGAGAACTAAATCAAAAGAGAGAAACTTCCTTTTGTTTTCTTCAAAAGTTAAAAAACAGACTGTGGAGGATAGTGAAGTTATTGAATAGTGAAGCAGAAAATTCTGAGAAGAGTGTAGATCTCACACAAAGCACCCTCTGTACCTGAAAGCTAAAAATATGGGATATTAACAATACCTTTGTCACCCTGCTGAACCCTGCTTTGCATAAGGAGAAGATCATCTGACAGTCCATGCATATTCAAAATTGGAAAAATGTTAATTGAGAGTGAGCATTCATAATTTCTTAATTTCTAGACTGAACGTTGCTTTGAATTGGTTGGCCTTTACAAGCATCTTTATTCTTTCTTTGTGTAAAGAAAATTTAAGTGCACTGGCCATACTTTCCTAGTTAGTCATGGATATTTTAATGTTTAAGTAATACATATGGGTGCTTTAATTAAAATGATAATTTACCGATAAGTTCCAAATTTTAGAGAAAAATAGAGCTTTCCAAGCAAATTAAGTTTATAATTATTAACTACATCTACTTCCAATGAAGGAGCATGAATAATTAATGTGTCCAAACCAATGTGGGAGCAACAGTCAAACTCAAGTCATTTAAATACAATTTCACACCTGTTAACATAATATATGAATTTTAAGAACCATTTTCATTATCCTTTTTTTTCTCTCTACTAATTTGGATAAGGAAAAGACAAGTATAAAGTCATTTTTATTAATATTTTAAAAAACCAGATGAAATGGCTGATGGTACAAACGTACTTGTCCTAGTCTATGGTGATGCACACATTGTGTGTGTGTGTGTGTGTATGTGTGTGTGTGTGTGTGTGTGTGTGTGTGTCTGGATGTACATATGCATGTATATAAAGCCTGTGAAATGTATTGAAGTCCCAATGTAAAAATAAACGATGAGTTAACATCTCTTTTGCTATAAAATGTGAGATACTCTAGCCTTCATCATGAACATAGGCAGCTTACAAGAACTGAATATATATGTACAGTACATTTGAAATGTGTGTGTGTCCAAACAGAAATAATTCTGAAATCATTATAATGGTTCAGTTTCTTAATCCTACCAACCATCCTAGCTTCAGAAAACTCACTGTTTTTGCATCATTAACTCCCCCATACTCTAATTTAAGGGCTATGTACTTGAACCCCATGCCGCTAGAAAATGTAATAGAGGTGAGTCGAAAAGAGCCTAGAATGACAAATGATTGAGTTTTTCCCGTATTTTAAATATAAGGCAGGAAAGTGAAATGCTCTTCACTGAAGACACATGATACCGCAGACTGAAGTAAGTCAGAAACTGCAGAAAACAAGAGGAGCTGCAAAGATTTAAGGGGGAAAAAAATCACAGAGGAAAAAGGCAAAGTGCAGAGAAAAGGAACCCTTCTGCAGAATAGGAACGGAATGAGTTTGATGACTTTAATTAAATGTAAAGGAAATAGTGGGAGGCAAAGAAAAACTTCAATAGTGCAAGCATAAGACTGTCTCAGAAGGTGACAGAACTTAATCCTATCAACATCTCATTTGCATAGCCATAGTAAAAAATAACAATGGTATTTTTGTGACCAAAAATATATGCAAAGCAGTCATTGTGATAGTTCAGTTGCTATTTTTGAAATGGAAATTTCCTTTCAATTTGAAATAGCTCCTTCTTCAAAACACCAAAAGGCATCAGCATCTACTTTAGACTACAGCGGTTTTTTTCTTTTTTTTTTTCTTTTTTTTTTTTTTCCGGTATGATATGGAGGATTTAACTATGGTATTCCCTTCAGGGGAGAAAAAGAAAAAAAAACTTACACATCTCTTTCAAAAATAGGATAGATTCTTCCTCTGTGTATTTGAGATTATTATAAACAGCTGAAATGACTAATTAAAAAAACTGCATTGGTGCAATAAATTGACACAGCTCGGCCAATTTTCTCCTCACTACAAAGGAGGAAAAATGTAAATCCTTATGTCTTAAGTAGAAAAGTGAGATAACTTTACTATAACACCATAGGAATAATCTGATTGTTTATTAATGGTGACCCCTCTGTGGACGGCTGTTTAAAGTCATATTTCTGACTGTGTGCTGCCATTCAGCACTAACATTTTAATAAGAAAAAAATGTTAAATATCAAAGTAATAGATGAGCATTCCTCTAAAAGCCAATTTCATTAAATACCATCGGTATTAATCTTTCTAAATCTTAATTACAGCCTTTTGACATATCACCCCCCCATTTGACCTTTTCTGCTCAATTCTAGTACGGAACTGTAGGACAGACAGGGATACCAACCCCTGAAAACCCAAAGCAAAGCATCATTCTAATGCTATTGAGTAAATGGGGATGCTGACCCAAATTATATTTTCAGCCAAGAGTCAAGGAGTTCAGATATTTCTAATCAGCCAAGATTTCCCTTCCCTATTTCAAAATTAAGACATTCCAAGCAAGAGACCCACAATTTCAGCATGTAAAGTTCTAAAAGGTAGGACTTTAAAAAATCAGAACAAAACTTCCTCAGCTAGAGATATGCCACAAAATTTAAAAACAATTAGAAATGGCAGCCTGCAATCGAACACACACAAATTCTGTTGAGAAGAGTAGGAGTTGGCAGTTTCAGGATTAAAAAAGTAATGACTCTGCTACTAAGGCACACTTGCACCAATCAATAGCGCCAAAGCTTCCTTATTTTGTTAGATTCACTCCATCAGCACTAGAAAGGGGCCTGAAGAACCTTGCCCCCAAGAACATAAAGGGCTTTTTCCTGCTATGCACAGGAATCTTAGATGGCAATTTGATGGGTCAGCTATCTTTCCCATAATTTTCAGTACATTTTAACGCAGTTTATCTCTTTATATCTATTCAATATTTCCCCTCCCACCCCCCTTGTTTTCTTTTTTTCCAGTTATACCTTCTGCATGTTATTATGTTTACTGGGTACTTCTTTTATTTTCCGTATCATTAAACAGACTAGAAAGTAGATACAATAGAGTAAAGCCATATTTAGCAATTTAAGGAATTTTTAAGTTACACTGTGTGATGCATCTCCTGTCACATATCTTTAAGTGGAATGATGTAGATCATTATTATAGGATGACAAATCACCATTATTAGAAAATTATGACAGCCTTAGATTTCAGAATACATTTGTAAAACAGCAACAAAGAGACAACCAGAACCTAGACTACCTGGGAGGTAGCCTATGCTTGCAGGTATACACAATTGAGCCTTGGGGGGGTATTTAAAAGATGCTTATGATAGTGCCTTTTAAATAAAAGTGTGATTAATGACTTTCTTCTTTCCATATGGGAGACAGGCAAAGAAGAGTTATCAAGGAAGGGAGTAAAATCCATCACGTCTGGATTTTGAAACTTACAAGGTTGCTTCTGTAAGCCTGCCCCAAGGAGACCAAAAACAGAGAATTGTGTTAGGAAAGTGTTTCCTTCAGTTTCAACATCACGGCTGTCTTTAATTCTGAACTGCTGTAGCCTTAGAAACCAAAAAAGAAAGAAAAAAAGAATACTCTACAGGCTAGTAGGTATTCATGCTATGAAAGCATCACACCCTGATGCTGAAAAACCATCTACTCCTCGCAGCAGTGTCCTGCACATATGAAATCCTACAATTCACTTGTGTGGATCCTTCTCATTTCCTATGCTGTGTCTTTTCAAAGGTGACATTCCACAGGCTTTCTAAGCACCACTAACTATCTCAAAACCCCATGGTTGCTATTACCTGCTATTCTAGGTATAGATTTGGTGTCATACATACATTGTATAAATCAATTACAAATGTTATTTTATTTAATTTCACAGTGACAATTATTAAGGAAGAGAGTAAGCACATGTCCCCTGGATTCACAATCCATGTGACAAAACTAACCACTGAACTCTGCCTGACATTGCTTTTAGCTTGGGTTGATTTTTGTCTGGTCTGGAGACCTAGAACCTATGAAATATTTATCTGGGGTCACTGACCTGCTGAGCTAGTTGCCACATTTGCCTGCCTTTTTGGGTGTTGTTGAGGGAGGTCATTGCAGAGGGGACTGTTCTCAGAGGAAGGGACTATTGAAAAAGCAGGCAGAGCCTGAATATGAGTTTCAAAAAACGTCTTGGGATCCATCGGAATGAAAGCACAGGAGGAGATTTCCTTGGGCTCCTGTAGTCCCAATTCTTCTTGTTAGTTCGAATGTGGAACATTATTTCCATAATGCACATTAATAAGGCAATTTTCTTGGAAAAATAAATCGGGCTGCTTGCTTGGCTCATTCAACTCAATTTCCATGGGAATTGAATGCACTTTGAAGAAGGATAGAGCCCTTCCCTGGCAAGGTTTTTAACTCAGAGGGTCATGCTAACCTTTAGCATATATTTTTATAAGCTTCCTTAATCCACAGTGTAGAGAAAACAGCCTTATGGCTCTGCAGTCCTCCTGGGTTTATGTGCTCATGTTGCACTGGTCATGTTGCATTAGGTGCTGCTGCTAAGAGCAACTTAGGTGATGTATCATAATGAGATACATGGAGCGAGTGACAGGTGGGTCACAGGAAATCCAGTGACTTGAAGTTGTAGACAAATGATTCTGATGGAGATACAGTCCCCTCAACATACTGAAGTGGCAGAGCCTTAAGTGATTTTATTCTAGGCATGTTTACCACATGCCTGGAAGCTACTTTAGTAGACAGAGTATATACAAGAATGAACTCACAGTGATACTTCCATTTGAGGGCTGAAAATCAAGAGGGATGGAAAGACACACATGCACAGAAGGTCACAATAATATTATGCAGTGCTTCTGAGTATGGATTTGGATTCTGAAGGACTTGGAAAAGTGTTTTGTCACTGCATTTATTAGCTGTGAGGCCATAGTCAAGTTGCTTATAGTTTTAAAGGTTCAGTTTCCTTATCTGGCAAATGTTAACAGTGTAAACTAATCCTACAAGGCTTCTTTGAACAGCAGATGATAGCAATGTCTGTTTCTTAATAACCACTGCATCTACTGATATTTTTGGAAATAATATCAGAAATGATGATACGATATGAGGTATACTCAGTAGATTAAAAGAGGTTATTGTACAGAGCTGTGAGTATAGAAGGAACGCCTCTACTTTGGTCAATGTTCTTGTATGTATTAGAAGGTAGCACACTAAAAGTAAAATTAAGAGTAGGGAGGGATTAAATAGAAATAAATAGTATGGATAATATAAAGAACAGAGGAGACAATACCATACATAAATAAGGATGCAAAATGTAAACTTAGATGCTGACCATAATGGGAAAAGCCATCTAACAACCAATGAACAATGTCACTTCCAGTGGTCACATAATCTACCAGACTATAAATATGTATTGTCTTAAGTAGCTGATGCTGTAGATTATGCTCATTGCTAATAAAAAACTGATGGACTGAAAGCAAGGCAAAAAGAGATTGGACAAGACAGTCTGACACAGAGAGAATGATGGTAGAAGGATGGGCAGAGTCAGGGGAGTCATGAGAGATTCCAGTCAGCCAACAGCCAAAGAAAGAGGACATGTAAAAGATGATGTAGCAAGTCATGAGCCATGTGGCAAAGCATAGATAGAAATATGGGTTGATCTAAATGTAAGAGTTAGCTAGTAACAGCCTGAACTATCAGCTGAGCATTTATAATTCATATTCAGCCTCTGAGTCAGTTATTTGGAAACAGTTGGATGGGAAAGAAATATTGATTTACAGGCTACTGTTTCTTAAGTAGTAGTTTTGATTATGGAAAAGCTTGGATAAAGCAAAGTTAATAGATGTTTTAGTCATAAGACTTTCTACAGGTTTCTTTAAAGTCAGTGCAACACCCTTAGTGATCAGCAAAATACAAGTTAAATAAATTTCATCTCACCCAGCCAGAATGACTAACATAAAAAGCACATACAAAGAAGATAAGTGACAACAAAGGAGGGTAAGGATCTAGAGATCCCTTCAGGTAGGAATGTGTACTTGTGCAATCCCTGTAGAACTGTTTTCGGACACTTCTCAAAAACTTAGAATTCCTGCATATATACTGAAGAACTCAAAGGCACATGCCCCAGCAATACTTGTCCATTTGGTTTTACCTCTGTAGCATCCATAGTAGCTCTAACAACCAGAACAAGACTAAATAGGTGTCTAGCATGAGATGAATGAAGAATGAGGCAGCAAAGGAAAGAAACAAAGAGTCAAAGAAAGAAAAAAACAAAGATGAAATGACATTTACAGAAAAAAAAATCAAGATCACAGGAAATTATTCTATAAAGTCAGTAGTTGGCTAAACTCAGAAAAAGCCTGCATAGTTCTCTCCCATGTAGATTCAAGATTGTATTTCCTGCTGTTTTATTCAAAGAATAGTAAAGAATCTAGAGCAACCTCACTGTCTATCAACAGATTAATGGATAACAAAATTAAAATGAAATACTACTGAGCTCTAAAGAAAAATGAAGTTAAAACTTTGAAGCAAAATTGGACATAGAATATATAGTATTAAGTGAGGACACACCATCTCAGGCAAAATGAGATTGCATGTTCTACCTCATATTCAGAATCAAGCATGTAATGTATGCATATAGGCAAACAGATGTATACAAAGCCACTGTTTAAGGAAGAAAAGAGAAAAAATCTAAATATAAGGGGATGAAGAAGAGTGAATGAAAATAATAGATATGACTTATGAAAAAGAATATAAAGCCAATTGTTTCATCTAGTTCTAATTCTGTCATGGGTTTTTTGGGGGGAGGGTTATGATAGGTATGTATAGAAAACATATTTTATATCAAAAGTATAAAATTTAGAGAAGCTTCATGGCTTCCATTTTGAATGCCAGTTCTGGGTTTGTATAAGCTCATTAAGTTGTATAGACTTTGTGTCTGGCTAATTTTGGTGTATGATTTTTTATTTGCAAGTTTTTATAATAAGGTTATATAACATTTGCACAATCATTTCCCTATATATATATAGGGTCACAGCCCTGGAGAATAGCAGGAAGAACAGAGGAATGAAGCAAAGGGTAGTGGAATCCCATGGGGCATAAAATTCAAAGGGGCATGTTGTGGATGAGGGGGAAGATGAACACAGTGGAGAGGATCATGAGAGATTGCATTGAGAAGGAAGTCTCAAAAGGAACCAAGTATGTGTGAAAATGTTGTGACAAAATCCACAGTACTCTGACAAAAAAACTCACATTTTAAAAATACAGTAATATGGGCCTGGGGATATAGTATGCAAAGATGTGATTTCATGTGCAATGAGATATTTTCTGTGGTCACTGGGAAAGTACAGAACTTGAGCACACCAATCACAATTATTCACTTCACCTGTAGCAAGCTCATTGGAGTGTAAAGTCCAATTACTTAATTGGCATGGACCAAATGGTGACCATTGCAGCTTAACAAAGTTCCAGTGTTTCAACATTGTAGACCACACTACTCTAACACCTTTTCACTTGCGGTTTTAATGACTCTCAATATTAATGCTTTTCCCTTTGGAAATTTTGTGCAGGCTTTGGTAAAACATAAAAATATGTACAATGGTAGCCTCTCTAACAAAATAATTCTTTGGGGAAAAAAATTCCTGCCTCTATGGAACCAGGAATTCTATTTTGCCCTCCCATGAACAGGACAGCTGGAAATTTACTAAACACACATGGTCCCAAAAATGAAATGCCTACAATTCAGATTCCAAGCCTGGCCATTAAAGACAAGAGATTAGTTAATAAATAGAGAAATCAGAAAAGCAGTACAATGGGAAAAGGTAACACATCAGCACTTTCCCCTTTGGGATCATTATGAGGGGAACAGGTCCACAGAGCAAGACTAAGAAATTGTAGTGTCTTGTCCCCAGAAGTTCTTTTCCCAAGTTAGGCATTTGGATAAAGGTCTCCATTTCCTTGGCTTGAGGAAGTTTATGCTTGCTAAAAGGGGAGACATTCTGATCTCTGGCCAGAGGAACTTTAGCCTTCATTAACATATGACTGATGCCTATTAACTTGTCAAGGTCTCTAGCCACACCCACACCCAAGGTCACATGCCCTTTGTCTCCTGTGTAATCCTACAGGCAACTGTAGGGTATAAAATGTGCATTTTTTTTTCAACACTGCTGGCAGCCATCCGGATTCACTCTCAGATTACTGTGTCTGCCTCCTCCTCTGTCTCCCCACCCTCCCAACCACCACCAAAGCAAGTCTCTTGCATTTACATTTCACCAGCTGTTGATTTCAACCCTGATTTGCTAAATCTCTCTTCTTGTTTACTCAAGAATGCCTTGGGTAGGCCGGGCGGTGGGCCTTTAATCCCAGCACTAGGGAGGCAGAGGCAGGTGGATCACTGTGAGTTCGAGACCAAGTGTGGTCTACCGAGCGAGTTCCAGGACAGGCTCCAAAACAATACAGAGAAACCCTGTCTCAAAAAACCAAAAACAAACAAAACAAACAAAAAACAAAAAAGAATGCCTTGGGTAGAATCTATACCATTATGGATAAGCTGTGATGTTACTACTTTGGGAAGTCAAGTTACAACTTTTAAATAATTCTGAGTCTTGATCAATATTTCTTTAAAAATGGTTCCACTTTAAAATTAGATCTCATGCACGCAGGTTTATGTATACAAGGTATAGTGGGTGATAAAATACACAATTCAAGGGTGAAACAAATGTTGCAAGTTCTTATGATATCTGAGTTTATTTTCTAACAAGTAGGCCACGTGGCTGTCACATGGTGGTGATTTTATTTTTCTTCCCAACCCCAGTTTGTCCATCATGAGACTCATCTTGACCATAGCTACCATGAGAAACTATTGAAGGCTCTTCTAAAATTATTCATGCTTGTTCCTAATTTGAATGAGTTTTTTTTTTTCCTAGCACCACAATCCAGCCTGTCTCTGTATATTTTTTTATTAACAAATAAAGTATAGTGACCAAGTTCAGAATACATTGATTTGTACACACTGTAGCATCTGCTAAGACGACATCATTACACACACAGTAGACATGCCTCGCGCTTTACAAAGGCCACTGTGAAAGTGAGCTTGGGCTGTAGTTGAAATGAAAGCCTTCTGTCTCTTGTGATTCACAATCATCTATAAATAAAAACCTATCTTAAAAGAGACATTTCCCATGAGAGAGAAAGAGAAAAAAATCTTCAACTGTCAGAAAACAGCATTGTGAACATAGACACAGCATATTTAGTCTTAATGTGGAATGACCATTAAAAGCTAAGGGTCTCTTTTCATAATGCAGCCGTCTTTGACAGGCAGCTGTGTGAAAGAAAGGCTCGCTTTAATGTGAGCTGAGCGTGAGGCACTCTGCAGACGCTCAATCAATAATTGTGGAATGAATGTTGAAAGCCTATTTTTTCTGCTCCTACTGGTAGACAAGTGTTCTTGTTTTTATTTTCTTTCCTGTTTATTTGTTAGTTGCTTTTCCTGCCCAGCATCCCTCTGCCCTCCTTCAGAAAATCACACAAATTTAGTAGGGAATTGGTCTAGAGCTCCTGCAGACACTGGTGTGGGCCTTGGCATGGATGGACCCCCCAAATCACACCCATCCACTAGACAAAAGCAGGGAACAAGATCAGCCTCAGCTGAGTAAGAAAAAAGAGAGAAGCCATGAGCCGTGTGGTCTAGCCAATTCCGTAGAGTGCTGCAGAAATCCTGTTGTCTAGGTTCATCAGAGACATTCCAGATGCTGTATTTTCTAGTGTTCGACTCTCTCTCTCTCTCTCTCTCTCTCTCTCTCTCTCTCTCTCTCTCTCTCTCTCTCTCTCTCTCTCTCTCTCTCTCTGTGTGTGTGTGTGTGTGTGTGTGGTGTGTAGAAAAAAAACAGAACTTTGGAGAAGAGGCAATTGAAGTGTCTTGGAAACCAAGGAAGTCTGCCAGTCCTGCTTTACTCAAACCAGCATTGTTCATGAAAAGGAATCTTTTGGGATCCCTCAAACTGATCATCTTTCTCCTTCCCAAACGTTCAGTCTCAGAGGGAGTAGACAGGGCTGACTCTCGTCCTCTAATGCCTTTCTATAGTAGTTTACCTTTTCTGTATTGAGTGTTCAAATTGCATCTTCTAGGCTGGAATGCATCATCAGTAAGCTGATTGAAGTAGACATTCTCACAGCCATTGCACTGGAATGCCATGGTGTGGTTTTCTTTGATTACAAGGCTACACCATGGCACTTAGAAGTTGCTACCTGCTAATTCTAAGACCCAGGGCCAGATCAGAGGCAAATGCTCGAGCATGTCTAACAAAACCCACTCCTGTCTGCTGCTGTAAATTTTCTAAGCATAAGAATGAGATATGGGGTGGGTATGGCAGTACACACTATGATACTGGTTCTCAGCAGTTTGGAGCAGGACTTACAACTGAGGCTAGCCTGCAAGTGCTATTCATAAAGACTACCTGGATTGAACAGTGAAGTCTTATCTCAAAAAGCAGAGATAGAGATGGAGATGGACAGGAATAGGGTAATGGACAAGGAGAGGGAGAAGGAAAGGGAGAGAGAGATGTGAGAGTAAGCAGGGAGTAGAACAGCAGCTCATAGGATAAGGGATGGACGGTTGTGTGCCAATAAATCACTAGCTGATTTTCTTTTGTGTTCTCCTTCTGTGAAAATAGAAGAGGTATATGGCTTGATTTTAAGTTACAGATGAAAATTAAAGTGTCCATTTATGACTTCCCCAATGGACATAAGCAAATTCTGGTAATCCAACATACCTCAGAACTCTCAGTATAGTATGGGCATCAGTGATATATAGATCAGATAGCAGTTTATTACTTAAACAGCCTTGAGTCCCCTGATTCACAGCTGCACGGCTGCGTTCTAGAGCATTCCTACTAAGGAGGTAACATGAATGTCACTGCGCCTGTCCTTGCTTATATCTAAAGGTGCTCACTTCACCTTGACTCAGCTCTATTCTTTGTCTTTCTAATTAAACTCATGATCCACCCAACTTGTACTCTGTTGTCTGTGACTGGCTGTCCAAGGCAGCACTTAACTCTTTGGCCACTCAAATATATCTTAAACCGGACTCAGACAAGATCTACTTGATTTTCTCTGAAGCCTAAATATTAACTTCCTAATAAATCAAATTAAGTAACTCGAGATTGTAATTGAATTACACATTAATTCCACAGTATTTTATTTTTAATTAATTTCACTACAGACTGGTTTCCACTGACTGTGGTCATAATAAAGCCTGACTTAGAATAACAGTTTCTCTTGTCTTTTAACATTGCTCAATGGATTAGAATGGCTTTATAATCCCTGCCTCTTTTCCTAGGGTATTGCATCAAGTGGATTAGAACTTCAATGCTACAAAGACACAAAAGAACTCTAAAACATCCAAGCAGGTGTAATTATCACCCAGGTTTTTCCTTTTTTTTTTTTTTTTAATGGTTAGACAATCTGGACAATGCGTTTTCTTTTGAAGAGAGAATGAAAATATATATTCAGTGGACATTTAATATTCTTCAGTGTATCATCTATCAGTTTTCTTTGGATGTTTAAAGAAAACCTCAGTATGATTTAAACTTTATGAAATGTAGTCACAGATATCTAAAAAAGTACAACAAATATATGTGCTGAATGTAATGTGTCAACCGAAACAGATAATTGTCTAATGAAAAGGTTATCCACTTGTTAAGTCTGTCACTGACAGAGAATTTCTATTACTTCTAACAGAGCAGATTTGGCTGTATCTTCAAAGAACTTGAATTTTATGTTGACTGGAATTCATCCATGGCATTACTGTGTTCTATTACTAGATTACGGTGTCTAATTTATAAAGTCAATTTACATGCAAAGCTTTTGTGTTCTTTGTACTACTTAAATTCCTCGCAATACATTTATATTTCCTTTGTGAACTCACTTCCTTTCTCCCAGCTATTCAAAACATAACTTTTTAAACAAAAGAAACTAATTTATATGGCTTTTCCAATAAGCCAATTCCAATTCAGCAACTGAGGCCATAAAAGCTTAAAAAAATAAAATAAAATAAAATAAAATGAAAGACTCTGGGAGTAGAAGAGAATTCTTGGGGGTGGGAAAACCATTCGTTAAACTCAACTGTTATTGAACTACAATATCTACTACCAACATTATTCACAAAGAGGTAGAGGGCCTGAGGATACTGGAGGGACATAAGCTTAGTATAACCCGGCAATATTCACTCACTCTGCTGTTGAACTTGAAGCATGGCTATAGTGTCTAGTGGATAGAGATATACGTATAACCTCTTGTCCTTCTATAGGGATCCCATAGTCTCACCATAGCCTGCATAAGAATCTTCATCGCCCCTCTCATCTCCTCCCTTGTGTCAGCTGCCTTTTTGATCATGTGCTGAGTTCTTTTTTGCACATTTGTGAGCGTACAAAAGTCATCATCAGATTATGCTGTTCCTCAAGCCAAGTTCCTCTATTTGGGAGAAAGAATGTTATCAAATAGAGTTTAGAATTAAACTATATGAGTAGAACTTTCAGAGAGACCTACAGAAATGTCTATCCATATTCTGCAAGTTGTTTCAGACTGATCATCTTAAAGAAAAACATGTACTCTGAGGAGGCAGGACACCCCCTCCATATTCGTTTGCCTGAAAAAAAGAACAATTATCCAAAGCTTTCAAGACATTCCCTTCCTGCCGCAATGAATAATACCAAAGACAGTGTTGTCTAATGTCCTTGAACAGCAATACAGCCAAGGAAGTAGAATCATCCATTTCAATGAATATTTGATGTGACTATGTTTCCTTGGAAGTCTCATTTTTTTCAAGACACTCTGACAAACTTGTTTGAAAATCCTGCCTCCCAATAGAGGTGTCTATTTCTCTTATCTATGGCTTCTGACAAATGGGATGAAACAGATTTTTACTGGAATTCAAATATATACATTTCTACTTTCAAGTACTCAATTACATTTTCAGTTAGATGTTTCTCTATTTTTTTCTGTAACTTAATAATGAAAAATTAATCACTTGGAATACAAACTTACTATAACATGTCAATTAGGACCCAAATACTATTTCAACTGAAAAACTGTCTAAAGGTCTGATTGCTTAATGACATTCAGACCCTTACTGAAAACAAAAACATGACTAGAAGTTAAAATCACTTGTGTAAGATTATCCATTTGCATATATCCATAATCATATCTGAGAAGAGTTCTACAAAACTCTTGCCAGCAGCTGCAGTTTTCCCCCTAAATTTTGAGTCAAACCTTTGCTGATTTGAGTCAAACCTTTACTGATTTATCTGTTTACTTTAGAAAGGTAAGGATAGAGAAGGTTAAAAAAATGAATGTTTTTCTTAAATGTACTCATATCAGCACCAAGATGAATCGAGTTTTAGTCCCTGCATTTGCAGCCTCCGTGGGGAGCATTGAAGTTATTTCTGCTACTTCTTTTGTTTAATGACCTGGGCATCTGAAAATGAGTCAGGAAAGCCTGTATGGTTTGTCTCTGAGCAATTCACGTAACATACCTGCAGAATAGGAAAACAACTCTGGGCCTTTCTGATGATTTGATACGCCTGGCTTAGACCTTATCAAAGTGAAACGGATGTGAAACCGAATAGAACTGAAAATAATTAGAAACCCGGCTTCATCCTATGGTGAAACACACACAGGGCTTTCTGAATCCTGAAAGGTATCCTTTCATGGATGGCATGTTGGCAAGACATGATTGGGGTCGCTTCACAAAGTACAGCTTTCTAAGGGCTAGTGATTAAATCCTCTCAAATACTGCCTTTGTTTATAAACACAGAGTGTTCTGTGGTTATACAGTAATGAAGGCTAAATATACTTGTAACTTGGTACAAAGTTAGGAAACAAGTAATCCTCTGCTTTTATATGATACAGGAAAACATCTTTTACTAGTGTTGAGTAACAATGAATTAACAAGATAGGGAGAGTTGTTGATAGTCACAGAGCAAGGAAACACATCAGGAATTTATTAGATTTGGATTTATCAGTGCATAGAAATTCATGATGTTTAACTTAAAGGCAAAAAGAGTAGAACACTTTGAATAATAGCTTGAAGTGGATGATTAGCTAAGGGGATGAAACATTTAATAGCCAAAATAAATTACTATAATTATTTTATTACCTATGGTAACTGATTCCATTGTTTTTATTGAAATAACAGCTCCCTGAGGAAGGAAAGTGAGGTTTTCAATGAATCTCTGCTCTAGGCTTGTGTATTCTCCTACAACAATCAAAAACAATGAGAAATAGCCTTTGCTGAGAGTATTTTTAATGTGAGCATTTCAGCAGTTGAGGGAAACACCTAGAAATATTTGAAAAGAGAGGAAAAGTCTAGTAAAGCCATTAGCCATTCCCCACATTTGCATAGTTATTAGGCCCCATGGTACCCCTCATTGTATTTCCTTGCAACTATCTTCTTGGGAATATTCAGTGTCTAGGAAAAACATATGTAGGTGCCTGAATCCTAGACTTAGCTTTCTCAAAGTAACTGTGAGGAGGATCAGTGTGGGGTTCAGAGGGCAGCAAGACAAGGAGGGAAAATACTGCACATTTCTAGAAAATTCAGCTCTACTGGAAACTTGGACTTTTGACAGTAGAGTCATTTTCTAAACGAAAACAGAATGCATTATGATGTATATCAGCATTTCCCAGGATAAAAGGGAGTCTGAAATAAATTATGAACTCACAACAGATTGTCTCTCCCTCTTCTTTTATGATGAGCCCAATTTGATTTTCCCTCTTCATTCTGTTTTGTCTTTAGGGACCTTCATGAAAGGGATTGATAAGGACTCCTAGCTCACTTTTTTCTCTTCCTTCCACTGTCCTTCCTTTTCAAATGAGGGGAAAAGGTCTGTGACTGCACGATGGGATTCCACAGAGATTAAACAGAAATCACAGAAGAGGATGTGAGGCTGTCATGCCTCAGCACTGTCCCCAGACTTCCGCCTGCTAGAGGCAGTGGTGATGTTGCTCAACAATAACTCCAGGATTTGAGGAACACCAAGGTGCTATAAGAAAAACTAGTGGGTTACAAGGAAAATCACAGGGCCAGAGCAAGTCTTACTAGTTATGAACACTAGTTAATTTTTCAGACGAACAAGGTTGGAATCCCAACAGGATCATGGTGGCTCACAACTGTTCATAACTTTCAGTTCCAGGTGATATGAGGATGTGTGTTGACATCCAAAAGCACCAGGCATACACATGGTGCACAGACATATAAGCAGACTAAATTCTCATGCACATAAAAATAAATTAAATAAACCTGAAAAATAGAAAGAGGACAGATCATAGAAGTTATTTTATTTCTCCTACACTTGTTCATATTAGACCTTGATGAAGTCAAGAGGAAATGCACCTAACAGGAATGTCTAAAATGACATCAAAATTCCTTTAGAATGACTCTAGTTTTTTTTTTTCTTTTTACCTTTCTTCCTCTAGTGGTCCCATTACTAAACCTACCAGCATTTATCACTTCAGGATTACAAAAGAGCAACCAAAATGCAAAATCCTGTCCTACCATCAAAGTAAAACACTGAAATTTTGATTGAAGCAAATTGCTATGAACTAAGCTTTCTTTGAAAATAATAATAAAAAAGATACTCTATGAGACAATAACACCACGTTAATTTGGGGAGGGCATTAGGGAAAGGGACCTTGTATCTACAGTAAGAAGATGTGGAAATTCTGCTCATAAGGTTTTCTTTAGAGCTTAGTGTTTAGTGAATTTCATGTAGAATTCATAACTGAATTTTAAATTAGAATGACGATTAAAACATGACTCTTTCCTGTGGTAAAGTGACACACATACCACTCACACCCAATCATGTCTAAGGGTTTGCTTCCTGGGGTTTCAAGAAAAGCAGTGCAAATATGATCCAAAATAGTTAGTAGAATTTTCTAGAACTAAATCACAATTTTAAACTGAGCTCCATTCTAAGTACTATTACAAACTTTGGACTCCCTAACTTTATTCTTTGTCTTGCTAAAGATACAAAAAGAAAACCTTTCTTCCACATATTCATGCTGTGGCTGCTATTTGGCCATGAGTTCCAGATCAACCCATGTACAGTGAGATCCAATACTCTTGTCATCAGTGTGTTTCCTCACATATTCTGTCCTTTACTCAAATGTACCATCAAATGTATGGACAATGATGCTGGATATTGTACATAACAGGTTCATAGCTATATAGCACTGTATATTTTTATGTATGCATGGTTTGCTTATATTACTAGCTGCCATAGATATCTTAAAAGATTTAACTTATAAATCCACCTTTATCCTAGGTAGTTCTACATAGGACAAGGCAAAGTGCATCTCACAGACAGCTTGGTTCAATCTGTCTATGCTTCCTGGCTCTGCTGGGGAGTCTTGAGATATGTATTCCTTTTAGCCATGCTTAGAAATTACAATCAAACAGTGGCTACTACTTGTTAAGCATGTAACTAGAAGCACTTTATATGTATCGTTTATCTTAATTCCGAGGATACCACTAGTTTATGGGAAAGAAAACAGGGATTCAAAAACATTAGGGGAGGCATAGAAATAAACAGCCAAAAACACACAAATGGGATTGAACCTGAGTCGAACTAATTACAAGGTCTCTTCTCCTCAGCACAGTTTTGCTCTCTCCTCTGGGTCCTCGCAAGAGACTACATCTCATACATTGAACTCATTCTCATTCTGAGGAAGACAACTAAGGGTGAAGCGAATCAATAAATCACAATTTCTGTCAATTATGCTACTCATCCAAGGGAATCCTTGTGAAGTGTGAAAACTTAGTGTTGACTGAAAGATGCAGCCTCTTTTGAGTGTATCAACCAGGAAAAGAATTTACAAAGACAGACGATGTTCACCATGCTGAACTCCAGAGAATCATCCAAATCCATTGGTCAACAAACTGAGATACCTATAAATTCCTTATGGACTGTATCCTACTGAAGGTAGAAATGAGAAAGAAACTTAAAAAGAGAGATGATACATACTAAGCAGAAATTCTAACCCCATAATACAGGAATGCCTACATTTGTTTTATAAACTAAGGTAAATGGAGGTTACAAGCACCTTAATGTTAATATGCCTAAAGGAAGGTTATTATTGAAATTAATATTAAGCAGTGGTATGAGGGCTAATAATCAGCTTTTCCTAACTTCAAGAACTCAAATGTCTGGGTTTTTTTTTGCTACTCTTATATTTTCATATTATATTTGACTAGATTAAATTGTTCAATGAGCTATTTATTTCAGTCTTATACTCTTAGCACATTCAGAGAAAAGAGGGTGAACACTTGCAGGCCTTGCTTTGAGGCCAGATTTTTCCACCTAAGCACTATATACATTTAGTAGCTCATTCTTTGTTGAGGGCAACTACCACTGTGTCTGTGGTCTGTATTGAGTAGCTATGGGAGAAGCAGGGCAGTCATGATTCCAACCATCATAATGGTGTCTAGATATTACTAATGTTACATTGGGGGGCTCCTTTCTCATCTTGAACCTCTGCTCCAAGGAGCCAAAACTCTTATCTACAGTTGTTTGCAACATATGTCATCTTTAGATATTCTTGAACTTCTCTGAGATCAGACACCTTACCTAAGAAACTTGGGAAATGATGACTCTTATATACTCTGTGTAATTAGCAGGGTCCCACATACATATTTTGCAGATGTCAAAGTGCTATCCGTGACAAAGAAGCATTGCTATCACTTCCTAATCAGAGACACATACAAAAATGAAGATACAGATCAGAGGATGGAAGCCCCATTCATTTTAAGAAACATTGTGGTAATATCTTATGTGTACTCTAACAAATAAAGCTGGCTGGAATATCAGAGGGCAGAGCTAGCCACTAGTTAATCATAGAGGTTTGCAGGTCTGGAGAGACAGACGGAAAGTGACACGGCTGGGGAGAGAGAGGGATATAAGGTGGGAGAAAATAGGAGGTCACTATCACTTCAGATGGGAAGTTGGTGAGGTAAGGCAGGACTGTGGCTTGCTTCTCTGTCTCTCCAAAATTTCAGCATTTTCCCCCTATATCTGATTCTGAGTTTTTATTATTTAGACCAATTAAAAATCATGCAACAATTGGCATCAACTTTAAGGCACTAATTCATGAAAAACCTACTGGCCTGTGGCTTTGCAACCATTGACATGTGCTGGAGCTGCATGCAGGGCTCTTGCCAAAGTCACTGCCCAGCCAGCTAGATTCTTCTCTCTTTTTTCCATAAACCACTAAGTAGTGTTGCAACAAACTCCATAGGCCCCAAACTCCAGAGGCATCTGGGCTTCAAACTCTCAAGCCAGACTTACCAACCCTAGACTGATTGGCTTTACCTACAGGCAGCTCCTACCACATGTGTTTCCTCTGCATAATCCTGTGTGATGTGAGATGCCCTCTGTATGCTATGAATATGTTTTGTTAACGGTGGTTAATAAAAAAGTTGATTTGGCCAATAACAAGGCAGAATACAGCCAAGAGGGAAATCCAAGCAGAGATTCAGGGAGAAAGAAGGCAGAGTCTAGGAGATGCCATATAGCTGCCAAAGGAATAAGATGACAGAGCATTACTGGTAAGCCACAGCCACATAACAGTATATACATTAATAGAAATGGGTTAATTTAAATGTGAGAGCTAGTTAGTAATATGCCTGAGTCATTGGCCAAACAACTATAATTAATATTAAGCCTCAGAGTGATCACTTTATAAGCAGCTATGGGACTGGGTGGGATGAGTAAACCCATGTGCAGTTTTTCAGACAATTGGCTGCCTCTCCCCTGTGGGTTGCAGGCTGATCCTATCTCCCCAGGCTGTCACTCTCAGCTGATAGTTACATGCTAGCAGCTGTGGTTGTCCTCAGGCTGTGTACAACCTGTGTTCTGCAATAACTTGTACTATGCAACCTTCATCTTCAGCAGATTTGGTGAGAAATTGGGAATTCTTAAAAAGGGGAATTAGATTAAAAAGAGAGAAACAGAGAGAGTTTTTCCCACATTAAAAATGGAAAACACTATTACAATGAAGGGAATTAGGTCCCTGTATGATAATACAATTTATGGTTTGAAAATGGAATAGTTCAATGAGAAGATAACTAATTTAGATGGGATTTATGTAATGTCATTATAAATATTATCAGTTTTATCATATTCATTTTATTACTAAAAATTAGGGTTAATATGAAAGCTAAGATACAAGTTTTAGAAAAACTTAAGAAAACATATAATAGAGATATTCAGAACCAGACAGAGGAATTTAATGGAGAACCAATTAACCAATTTCAGCATTGCATTATAAGGTTAGAGAGGAACAGACTAAGGTTTTCAAGCAACCAACTTTAATTTATTCAGTTCCCTTATGGGAACAACTGCCAAAAGTTAGATATCCCCAAGGGAGTGCAAGATTTGAATGGACTCCTGTGCCAGTGTTAGAATTAAGAAGATTCAAGGAAGTGATAGTCTCATATAACATGTATTCACCTTTTGTGAAGCAGATGTTATATTTGTGATCAAATTGTAATGGATTTATTCCTAAAGACTGGAGAGATTTGGTTACAGTAGTTTTGGAGCCTGGTCCTCAATTACAATGGAAGACCCAGTAGCAAGATGAAGCTAAGACCATTGAACAGTGAAGTAGGGTTGGAGGTATGGAAATCTCCCAATACCTACTTTTTGGAGAGGGAGATTATAGTGATGTACAAAGGAAATCTATATATAATGATTACATACTGGATTTGTGCCACATAGCATAAATTTTGAATGCTTGGGACAGAATTGAAGAAGTGGGAAGGAAAATTGAGTCATTTATTAAAGTTATACAGGACCCAAAGGAAGTCTTCATGGATTTCTTATTAAGACTGATTTCAGCAGTCAATAGGATGACACCAAATTCAGAAGTTAGACAAATAGTCATTGAATGTCTGGCTTTGGAAAATGCAAATTCACAATGTAAAGTTGTAATTAGGCCATTAAAGGCAAGTAATCTTGGAGGAATGGATCCAAGATACAATCAATATTGAAACACATGACCATGATGATGCTTGGTTAGGAGAGATAATTTCAAGAGTTTTGAAGAAAAATCAAATGTCAAGTATTTCAATTGTGGCAAACAAGGTCACCTAAAAATGATTTCTAAACAGGGTATTCCTAAACATAATTCAAACATAGTGCCCTTCACTTATGGATTATTTAGAAGTTGTGGCAAAAATATGCATTGGACTAATGAATGTAGACCAACAACGGACAGTAAAGATAACCCTTTGCCATCCAAAAATGCCTTGAGGGTCCTCTCTCAGGTCCCCATGCCAAATGGTTAAATCATTTCCTGTTACCATGGAGGAAACTCCATCCCAGAGCAATTAAAGGACCTTATTCTTATTGTAATTCCTACTCTGGATGATAAAAAAATCTCTAGAAAAGAGAATGAAAAATTCAAGAGAAGCCGTAAAGCAAATATTTTGGTATAGTTCTATAAATGAATCCTATCTCAGGTAAAACAGAGCACAAGATGAGTTGAATGTATGGGGCATTAAGGACAGGGGGGAAAATTAAAGTCATATGTGTCTAACATAGCAATGAATTTATGGGAATGTGATTTGTTACAGCAATGGAATTCTCAGATTAACAAACCTCCAATTTTAGAAACAAACCACAAATTAACATATGTTTCTGGGAAAAAAATTAGAAGATATAAAGAACAATCATTGACCAATCAGGTTGCATAAGAAAATGGCACACCAGATGCTGAACTTTCAAATTCACCAACTACTTTTAAAATGATTGATAGACAATCCTGTGTGGCTTGAGCTATGGCCTTTGACAACAGAGAAACTGCAGGCCTCAGAACAGCTGGTACAGGAGCAGTTGAATGTTCAACATATTGAAGAATCAACCAGTCCTTGGAATTCTCCTTTATTTGTTACTAAAAAGAAATGTGGAAAACTGTAAATAGGGTGATTCATTCAATGAGCTTTCTATGTTCTGCAATTCCTTTGCTTCTTTATTCCCTAAAGGATGGCCTCTTATAGCTATATTGATTTAAAAGATTATTTCTTCCCTATGCCTTTATAAGAAAAAGACAGAAAAATTTGCCTCCACCAATGCCTATTTATGAGAATTCTCAGTCTGGTGAGAGATATCAATAGAAGGTTCTTTCAAGGGAATGTTAAATAGTCTCACCCTGTACCAATATTTTGTGCCACAGCTGTTGGAAATGATACATAGATAATTTCCTCAATCTATAGTTCACTACTAAATGGATGGCATCTTACTAGATGATTCACTAGAAAGAATGTTTGAAGAAATAAAGAAAATTCTGTCTTGTTAGGATTACAAATTACTCCTAAAAACATACAAAGAGGAGACTCTATTAATTACTTAGGATATAAAATTGATCTAGAAATATTAGACCCCAAAAGGTGCAAATTAGGAGAAATCAATTGCTGACTCTCATTGACTTTCAGAGATTGCTAGGAGAAAATTTCCTATCCAGGGCCTATCTGTCTTCTAACGAACACAGAAATGAACTAAATAATTTGTTCAACACCTTAGCTGGTGAGGAGTACTTAAATAGTCCAAGAGAATTTTTAGCTGAAGCTGAGTGAATTTGTTTTGGTGGGAAAGAAATTACAGGATGCACATATGGATCATTTGAATACAAACTTGGTTGAATTTTGGTTATTTAATACTCTAAGCATTCTCCTACAGGAATATTAATCCAGAAGAAAGATAGTATACTATCTTAGAATGGATCGTTTACCACACAAACAAAGTAAAAAATTAAAAACTTATGTAGAAAATATCTCTGAGTTGATTCTAAAAGGAAAATTGAGGCTTTGTCAATTAGCAGGAATAGATCCTACAGAAATTGCAGTAACTTTTACTAATGATGAAACTGACAAATTATGGCAAAAAGTGAACCTTTGCAAGGAGCTTACAGTAATTTTTGGGGGGGGATTAACAACAAGTATCCCAAAGCAAGACAATTCAGGTTATAAAGATAACTAACTGGATCCTTCCTCACGTTGTACAGGGAACACCAACATCTGGAGCCCCTACATTCTATACTGATGCAAACACATCAGGAAAGGCAGGTTGCAAATCAGGAAATTTAAGTAGAGTCTTTATTATTATAATTTTTCCCTGAAGTCAGAATTATATACTATTCTCATGGTGTTGATGGATCATAAAGAACCTCTCTACATAGTTACTGATTCACAATACTCAGAAAAAGTTGTTCTACAGATTGAAATGTATTCCTGCTGAATGTATTCCCAATGCGTCAGAATTTACTTTGTTATTTACTCAGTTACAAGAAATAATCAGGAATAAAAATCATCCCTTGTATATAACATACATCTGAACCCATACAGGTCTGCCAGGCCCTCTAGTACAAGGCAATAAAGAAATTGATCAACTACCGACAGGAAATGTACTGAAGGAATCAGAATTTCATAAAACACATCATGTTAATAATAAAGTTGTCAAAAGAAAGATTTCTCCATCACTTGGCAACAAGCCAAGAATATTACAAGGAAAGGTCCCTCAACTGAAGAACGGATAACGACAATGTGGTTGTTACACTATAGAGTACTACTCAGCAGAAAAAAAAAAATGGAATCTTGAAATTTTCAGGCAAATGGATGGAACTAGAAGAAACCATCCCAAGTGAGGTAACCCAGTCACAAAAAGACAAACATGGTATGTACTCACTCATATATGGATATTAGACATAGAGAAAAGGATTACCAGCCTACAACCCACATCTACAGAGAAGTTAGGAAACAAGGAGGACCATTAACTGAAGAGTGGATAGAGAAAATGTGGTATAATTACACAATGGAATACTATTCAGGGGATAAAAAACAATGGAGTCTTGAAATTTGCAGGCAAATGGACGACAATAGAACAATCCTGAGTGAGGTAACCCAGTCACAATAAGAGAAACATCGTATGTACTCACCCTCACTGGGGATTGGAGTGGAAATTGACTGGGGGATTGGAGGGGCTGGTGGGAAGGCGGGGGGGGGGGGAAGGAGAGGGAGCTGGGATTGATATGTGAAGCAAGCTTGTTTCTAACTTAAATTAAAAAAAAGGTAGAGAAAAAAAAGAGAGAGACATACATGGTAACCTGGAGAAGGGTAATGGCACAAGATCTCCTTAGCAAATTGGGAGCACAGTGGGGAGGGGAGAGGGAGTTAGGAGAAAGAGAAGGGGATGAGGGGATCGGGGAGCAAGACATGAGGTACCAGGAAGATTGAGTTGGGGAGGAGAATAGAGGAGAGCAAGAAAAGAGATACCTTAATAGAGGGAGCCATTATAGGTTTAAAGAGAAAACTGGCACTAGGGAAATGTCCAGAGTTATACAAGGATGACTCCAATGAAGATTCAAAGCACAGTGAAGAGGCTATCAAAATGCCCTTCCCTTATAAAGAGATTGATTATTACCTTATATGCCATCCTAAAGCCTTCATCTAGCAGCTGCTAAAGCAGAAGCAGAGACCCATAGCTAAACACTGAGCCAAATTCCTGGAATCCTGTACCAAAGAGGGAGGAGTGATAAGCAAAGGGGTCAAGACCAGGCTGGGGAAACCCACAGACACAACTGACCTGAACAAGGGTGAGCTCATGAGCCCCAGATTGACAGCTCAGAAACCAGCATAGGACAGAACCAGGCTCCCTGATCATGAGTGTCAGTTAGGAGACCTGGGCAGTCTATGGGACTTCTGGCAATAGAACAGTATTTATCCCTAGCGTATGAATGAACTTTGGAAGCACATTCCCAATGAAGGGATACTCTCTCAACCTAGATCCTGCCTCAAATGATGTTGCAGACTTTAATGATTCCCCATGGAAGGTATAACCCCTTCTATGGATCAGAAGATGGATGGGATGTGAGTTGGTGGGGAAGGATGGGAGGGAAAGGTAACTGGGGTTCATATATCAAATAAGATTGTTTCTAGTTTAAAAAATTAAAAAAAGAAACAATCCTTCAGCCCCTGGATGAAGGCTCTAGGATGACACACAAGGAAGTAGTCAATTATGTTATAGGGAAGGGCATTTAAGGTAGCCTCTCCACTATTGGTTAGATTGCCAGCTGGTCATCTTTTAGAGATCCCCCAAGAAGGGCCTCACCCTCCTTGGAGAGTGGAGTGGGGATTGGGGTAGGGGTTGGGGGAGGATTGAAGGCGGGTGAGAGAGGAGGGGGGAAGAGGGAGCTAGGATTGACATGTGAAGCAAACTTGTTTCTAATTTAAATTAAATTAAAATAAATTAAAAAAAGAAACAATCCTACAGGGCAAGCAGTTATTGAAAGATCAAATCACACTCCAAATGATAAGCTAAATAAACAGAAAGTGGTAATAAAGACTCCCAAAATAGATTGCATAATGCCTTATTAACTTCAAATTTTCTAAGTGCTAATGAAAAAGGAACAACAGCTGCCGAGAGACATTGGATAATAGAAAAAACTATGGAATTGAGTCAAACTATATACTTTAAAGATGTGCTGAACTCAGAATGAAAACCAGGATATGTATTAAGATGGGGAAGGGGTTTTGCTTTTGTTTCCACAGGGGAAGAAAAGCTATGGAAACCATCAAAATTGATAACTATTAGATTTGAACAAGGGAGACCTCTTGATTAGAAGATGTGAGAGCTCATCAAACAGCATGCCCATTCAATCTAAACTAACTTTAAAACTGACAAATGCTTTTCATTTGATCATATATAATTGTCAAGAGGGAATCTCCCCAAAATTAGGGTTGGGGAAAGGCTTTGATTTTGTTTTTTCAGGATAATGAAGGCATTCTGCTAAGTAATCTGACAACTATTGGACAAATAAGAAATGTGAAGAAAAAGGACAAACCATCCAGAAAAAAGTCTCCCCAAAAGAGTAATTTGGTCTATTAGTATATCACATTTCCAACAGGATAAAATTTCATAAATATTCCCAAATGTTTGCCTCTTCTTTTCTTTACACACATATACTGAAAATGGCCTTCTTGTAGTACCAGTCCAATTGAAGATTAAAGCTGAATTTGGAGTTGAAGAGCGGTTCTCTTCTTCTCTAAACCAAAGCATGTTTCCTAAAATAAAATATAAAATCTTAAGTCTTATGTCAGAAGAACCACCTGATATGGGCCAGAAGAAAATAAAATTAAGGGACCATTGTATTACCAGTGATCATTTATAATCCTTTGGTTTTATTTTGACTCTTTAAAGCTTTTCATAAGATATAAATATTATCTCTAAATTTATAAGATTAATATAATAAATTTTTAAACTTTTTTGTCATGATATCAATGGTTATATAAAGTACTAGTTAATTCTAGAAAAAGGCTTCATCTAACTTCCTGTTCCTGGTTTCTGGTTTGAGTCTCTTTTTGATAACCAAGTATTAAATTTTTGTACTTTAGATGTAAATAACAAATATGTATCCTTCAATTTCTTTGAGATCTGCTGCATATGACATTTAAAATGTTTAAGTTTTCTGCAGTGAACCATGACCATGACTAACAGCAAACTTTGAAGTCTGCAAAAGGGCCCCACAATGATGTTTTTCAAGGACTATGGTAACACCACTAAGCTGAAAAACACCACATAATGATCAGATTTGTACTGACTACAAACTGCTCAAGACAATTTTGAAGTGGCTAGCTGAGATGATCCAGCCTCACAGATTACCATAACCAGGACTAGAGACAAGCCCTGCACTTCCCCAGTTCAATGACTTATGGATAATTGTCAATGTTTATGGGGGTTGTTTGTAAGTTGTTATTGCTAATGATCATGAAAAAGTTGAAAAAATGAGATTAGATTCAGAACTCTTGTTTTGAAAAGAAAAATGGGGGTAATAGAAATAGGATAAAAAGGTAGATTATTAAATCTACTTATCACTAAAAGAAAAAAACAAAGCCCTACTAATAGTTTTAAAATTTTTCCATTGGCTTGGATTTTTTTATATTTTGACACAAGTTGAGATTATTTTTGTTTGAACATACTGCACATACATTTCTAATCTTGAGCAAGTTATGGCACCTATGCAACTCAATTAAAAATATAATGCAAATGTTTAGCCCTTGAAAGTATTATTGTCAATGATTTAAAACAATAAGAAAATGCAGGTTAGTAATTAGTTACCTATTACAATCCAACTTGTAGTCATATTAGGTATGTTTCCATGGTCAAATGGAGATACATTTCAGATAGGTCATATTTGAACACTTCAGAGATCTGTAGAACGTGACATTTAAGATGTTTTAATTACATAGATTATTTTTATGACAATGAATCATGTCTGCTTCTGGCAGTACCAATCTACTTCAGAGAAGATGATGGGAATCAAAGAAAATACAGATGTAGTATAATTTCTTTGTGGCAAAAGGTAGCCACTCAGCAAGAATGTGAAGAAAGTCCTCATTCCTTGACTGCTGACAGTATGCTGTCCAAATTGAATGAGAACGATACACAAAAAAGGACTGCCAAACTTTGCCAAGACAATGTAGACTATCCCTTTAGAATATTCTGCTTCACAGAAAAGTCTGTCACGTATGCTAGGCCTTTGGACCAAAGACAGATGTCCCAATGTTGCAGAAGAATCTTGGGTGACTGCCCAGGCAGACAACTGTTTCGTCATTTCTCACATTTTTTGGAAGTCACTTGTTCGCACTTCCTGTTTACTCACATATTATTACTTTCTTCTTGTGTCTCTGATGGAGTTGAAGACTTTATAGTTACAGTTTTCTTTATTACCAGACTGAGAAAAGAATCTCACTAAAGAACTATAAAGTGTGTAAGTTTGAGAGCCATAAAAAGATAGTTTGGGTAATGCAAATTAGAATAGAAAATGAATTAGGTACAACCCTTTGGATGCATCAAGATGGGATTGATAAAGGAGTATTTTCTCTGAATTTTGTCAATTGCTAATGGACTAGACATTGTTGATGTATTTTTTGCCTGTATTGTCTATATTTATTGTACTTACTGTATATAGTTTTTCTTTTATTAGTTATAATCTTCCCTTTTTATTTATACAAAAGGGGGGAAATGTAGTGATATCTTGTTTGTACTCTAAAGAATAAATCTAGCTTAAAGATCAGGGGGTAGAACTTGCCTCTAGTTACCTATAGAGGTCTGGAGGTCTGTAGAGACAGGCAGGTAGTGATATGGTATCAAGACCAATTAGAACTCAAGCAACAGAACATACTTGTTTTTGTAGAAGTTACCATAATTATGAGATTAAATGTTGCTAAACTAACACTGATACCATGGTTCATGAAAGAGCTAGTGCGTTTTTTTAAAAAAAATGTTTTTATTTAAATTAGAAACAATCTTATTTTACATATCAATTCCAGTTCCCTCTCCCTCCCATCCTCCCATGCCCAGACCAACTACCCCATCCCATGCCCCATCTACACACCAGGGAGGGTGAGGCCTTCCATGAGGGATCATCAAAGTCTGTCACTCATTTGAGGCTGGGCTAGGCAATCCTGCATGTATGTGTATTTAGGCTAAGAGAGTATCCCTCCATGGGGAATGGGTTACAGAAGTCTGTTCATGCACTAGAGATAAATAATAGTTCCACTGCCAGAAGCTCTATAGACTGCCCAGGTCTCCTAACTGGTTCAGTTCTATGCTGGCTCCCAAGCTGTCAGACTGGGGTCTGTGAGTTCCCACTTGCTCATGACAGATGTTTCTGTGGGTTTCCCCAGCATGGTCTTGATCCCTTTGCTCATCACTCTTCCCTCTCTACAACTGAATTTCAAGAGTTCAGCTCAATGCTTAGCTGTGGATGTCTGCTTCTGCTTCCATCAGCTACTGGATGAAGGCTCTAGGACGGTATTTAAGGTAGTTATCATTCTCATTACAGGGGAAGGGAATTTAAGGTAGTCTCTCCCTACTGCTTAGATTCTTGGTTAGGGTGATCCTTGTGGATCTCTGGACATTTCCCTAGTGCCAGATTTCTCTTTAAACCTAAAATGGGTCCCTCTGTTAAGGTATCTCTTTTCTTGCTCTCTATTGTTCCCTCAATCTTCCGGTCTCTCATGTTCTCTTCCCCCCATCTCTTATCTCCTCTTCTTTATCCTCCCTCCCTCCCTCCACCTCCCTCTGTGTTCCGAATTTGTTCAGGAGCTCTTGTCCCTTTCCCCTTCTTTGGGGGACCAGATGTGACTCTCTTTTGGTCCTCCTTGTGTCCTAGCTTCTCTGGAGGTATGAAGTATAGGCTGGTCATCCTTTGCTCTATGTCTAATATCCACATATGAGTGAGTACATACCATGTTTGTCATTCTGTAGCTGGGTAACCTCACTCATGATAGTTTCTTCTAATTCTATCGATTTATCTGTGCATTTCAAGATTTCATTGTTTTTTTTCCACTTAGTACTCCACTGTGTAAATGTACCACATTTTCTTCATCCATTCCTCAGTTGAGGGGCATCTAAGTTGCTTCCAGATTCTGACTATTACAAACAATGCTGTTATGAACATAATTGAACAGATGTCTTTGTTGTATGGATGTGGATCCTTTAGGTACACGCCTAAGAATGGAATTGTTACATCTTAAGTAGACTGATTCCCATTTTCCTGAAAAAACTGCTATACTCACTTCCAAAGTGACTGTACAAGTTTGCACTCTCACCAGCAATGGAGTATTTCCCTTTTTCCACATCCTCTCTAGCATAAACTGTCATTGGTGTTTTGGATTTCATCCATTAGAGCTATAGTAATGAAAACAGCTTGGTATTGGTACAAAAACAGATAGACCAATGGAATGGAAGTGAAAAGCCTGATTTTAATCCATACAGCTACAAACGCCTGATTTTTGACAAAGAAGCTAAAATGATACAATGGAAAAAAGAAAGCGTCTTAACCAAATGGTGCTGGCATGACATGTAAAAAATTGAAGCTAGAGCCATATCTATTCCCATACACAAAACTTAAGTCCAAATAGATCAAAGACCTCAACATAAATCCAGCCACATTGAACCTCTTAGAAGAGAAATTGAAAGGTACCATTGAACGAATTGGTACAGGAGACCACTTCCTGAATATAACACCAGTAGCACAGACATTGAGATTGACAGTTAATAAATGGGACCTCCTGAAACTGAGAAGCTTCTGTAAGGCAAAGGACACAGACAACAAGACAAAATGGCAGCCCACAGAATGGTAAAAGATCTTCACCAACCCCACATCTGACAGAGGGCTGATTTCCAAAATATACAAAGAACTCATGAAGCTAGTCACCAAAACACCAAATAATCCCATTAAAAAGTGAGGTACAGATCTAAACAGAGAATTCTCAATAGAGGAATCTAAAATGGATGAAAGATACTTAAGAAATTGCTCAACATCCTTAGCCATCTGGGAAATGCAAATCAAAACAACTTTGAGATTTTATTCTACAACTGTCAGAATGGCTAAAAGCTAGTGCTTAAAAGAGTGTTTTCCTGATGTCTATGAAAGTCGCGAGTCTCCATCCAGTAAAGGAAGCATTTTTCCAGTTAACTTCACTGTTGCTGTGATAAAAAATGGACCAAAAGCAACATTGGAAAGGGAAGGTTTTTTTGTTTGTTTATTTGGCTTGTAGGTTGTACAGTCCAATTATAAAAGTTAGCCGTAGCAGAAATGGAAGGCAGAGACTTGGAAGCAGGAACTGAAGAAGAGATCGTGGAGGAATCTGGTGATACATTGTTTATGATCTAATAAAACTTGCCTGGATATCAGGATTGAAATCTAGCCATAGCCACAGATGCTGAGCAGTGGTGGCACACAATTTTTATCCCAGGATTCAGGAGACAGAGGCACATAGATCTCTGTGAGTTCATAGCCACCCTGGGCTACATGAGAGTGAATCAGTCTGAAAGAGTATCAGAGCTCATGTCTTTAATCCCAGCACTAGAGAGAATATAAGGAGCTTAGTGCAGTCCCAGGAGCAGTGACATTTGGTGAGGAGCAATGTAGTCTGGAGATGCAGTCTGAGGTTTGGTGAATCACCCCCTCGTTGTGAACATTGGAAGAGGTGAGAGATCTGTGGTAACTTGGCTGCTTTGCTTCTCTGATATTCTGCTTGAACCCAATATCTGTCTCAGGGTTTTTACTATTTGTGTTACAGAGGAATGCTGTTTACTGGCTTGCTTTCAGGCTCCTATTTAGCTAGATAGCTTTTTTATACCATCCAGCCATATTTGTCTAGGAATTTTTCCACTAAAAGGGGCTAGATTCTTCCATATCAATTAACAATTAACAATTAGCAATCAGAAAGTATCCCCACCATCATTCTCATAGACAAATTGAAAAGACATAGCTCTTCAGTTGCATCCCTTGCTCCCAGTGTGTTAAATTAACAACTGCAGCCAATTTTGACAGGCATGAAATCCCATCCTAGTTTCACACAGATAGACTACCACGGAAAGCCTTGTTCTATTGGAATTTCATAGGGAAAGCTGGGCTTACCTGTGTTACTCTCTAATATCAAGTATGTCAAGAATTATGTTGGTGACCTTGAGCAAGCACTAGGTCTTTATGCTTATTGTTTTCTTTATCTGGTCAATGGCAAATAATTTGAGTTGATAATTCTCAATCTGGTCAGTGGTACTTAGTAAGATAGAGTATTAAAAATACAAGTGGAAGTGGTGACAAATGTGAAGGACATCACCAAACCCAGACATACAACATACTAAAGCAATGATACTTCAGATGTAGTTGATTGAAGCAGGGAGTCACTGTCCTTGTCTCTGCCCTCCATTGTCCTCACTCTCTTATTGTACTTCTCTCTCTACCCCTTTCATTTTCCCCCTAAATATAAATTATACATTGTGTTTCAAAAGACGGTGAGTAGATGTTAATTAAAAGGTAAGCAATGAACTGACATGTTTAAAAACTAAGGCACTAATGTCAAACCAACCACTCGATTTTCAACCATATCAAACATCATGTAAAAGCATCTCTAAAAATTTGGAATTATAAATATCAGTATTCTCATTTCCCCAATGCTATTTCTCCAAGGTGAAACAGTCATAAAGCAGGAAGAAATATCTTTATTCCACTCCTTCTTGAGTTGTAATAATAAGTCTGAATATTAGTTAGGTTTCTATGTTCCACAAACATAAGCAGATTGTGGATGGAGGAGAGTATGCTCATTAAAATTTCCTTGGGGAAAAGAACACCTGTACCAATCAGAAATATGATAAAACTGTCAAAGGGTACATGAAATTAATTATGCCCACTTTGGAATATATATCATTTTTACTAGAGTATGACAATGGAAATTATGTTTTCAATATATTTTTAAAAGGAAAAAGATCCTAGGAGTATTTAACTGACACTTCAATAATGATATCACTATATCTCAGAGAAAAGTTCCTTTTCTGCATTCTGGAACCATCTTTTCTGATGATACTTTTTAAGTAGTGTTTCTCATTATAGGTTTTATTCAGCTACAACTAGATCTGGCCAGTGCCAGAAATGATTTGTTTTCCTGAAATGGAATGCTTGCTATAATTTTATAAGAATAATGATATTTTCTTTTGTCAGATTTTTTTAACCATCTATTCTCCATGTTTTTTCTTTTTACCACTTTTAAAAATCCAAAATCCATGTGGATGAGAAATGAGAATTCCAGAGGTGCTGAGCAGATGGATGTTATGGGCCAAAATTAAGACTCTAGAAGTTGCTCTAGACTTTTAAGATAGCAATTCACCTACATAGAGCAGATGGCAACTGCTCTGCCCAAGCCCTGGTATCGCTTGCTAATCTAACTCTAAACCATCAATGGAGTTCTGCAGAATTCACACTTAACTAATAGTTTATATAATGATTTAGGCCTGGCCATTTTCATTCTTTATCATTCTTTGCTTGGTAGAAGATATTGTGAATTTCCAAGGAAGAACCATCCATTTGAAGAATTATGACAAGAGACCTTGCTTTGTGAACTTCAAGGGGCATGTGATTTGTAGTCTTGGCTAAAGAAACTTCAGAAGTCCCTAGAGTAAAGTCAAATGGCTTTAACACAACCCTGGACTTTACCTAGAGAACAAAGGCACTTTACATTTTCTGAATCATAGCATGAAGGCATCCCTTTTTTGACTCTTGACGTCTTCATGTTGTGAGTCTTAGAATTTTGGGGGCTAACTTTATATTACTAGTTGTTTGTTTGTCCTTGCAAGAAACATTTGCTTGGATTGGGAAACTAGCCCACACAGTGAGACAGCCATATTACTTCTCTCCTGTAGGTTGTAGACTCAGCAATACTTTTAACAGACTTCTTCCAGACTAGAGAGCCTTCAATATAATCTTCTCAATGTTTATTGAAGGTTAGTATGTTTTTCCTTTTCATTGTAGGAAGGAGAAAACCTGTACAACAATTGTATTTTATAACAGTCCCTTCCCAGTGTCATAACACAGGAGTTGTAATTTAGGATTGATAGCTGCACAGAGGAATGGGAGTTCAGATTGTCTCACGTTTAAGACAAATACTTTGCAGAGGCACCAGTCAAACCTCCAGCACTTGCTATCCTGTGAGGTAAATTCAGGCCCTGGGGCCTGCTGGGATAAGCATGCCAGGTTCTTTACAGCAACAAGTGAAAGCATCAATTTAGTGCATTTGTTACCCATGTGCCACTCTCTTTTTGGAAAGTCAAAAGAAAACTGAAGGAAGGGAGCACGACATAAGAATAGATGCTAACCATTTTGAAAATGCACATCTAGAATGGAAACAGGATTTATCCTGCAGCTACATGAGCTTTCTAGGGGCTTCTCTGCAGAGTCAGCATGTGCTATGAATTGGCAATATGCCTAGAGGGAGGTGAGGTCACTGACCAGCTTGTAGAAGGATGACCTTGCATTTTTGTAAAGATTTAGATCAGTAATACAAAGTGGGTATTTCTTACCTTGGCTAAATTGTGACAGGAAGAGGATTAGAATATTGTATAAACATAACTTTGTGACCTCTGAAAAGCTGGATAATGCCTTATTCTACAGGCAAGGCTGATATTTCCAGCTTTCTTGGCTTCAAGAGCAAAAGTACAGCATACTTAATACCTGGTAGCACAGGCAACCAAGAAGACCATGAGCATCTGTAGTACCTAGGCCCCTTGGAATGGGAAGTACTATTAAAAACAAGAAAGAAGCTGGGTGCTGGTTACCCATGCCTTTAAGCCCTTAATTTAATCCTTTAACTGAGGAGGCAGAGGCAGGAGAATCTCTGAGTTCAAGGACAGTCCAGTCCACAGATCAATTTCCAGTATATCTAAGGCTACACAGATAAACCATATCTCAAAACACCAAATATAAATAAAATAAAAGTTTTTTTAAAAGGAAAGAAAAATGCTACAGACTGGCCAGTGTGACTTGCTGAGAGCAGGCACAGCAGACTTCATGAGAAAGAACAAGTTTAGTGGGAAAAGGCCTGATGAGATGTGGCATTTTGAAGCGGTAAAATTAAGTTGCAAAGGGGTGTAGCTGCAAACACCTGTAATCCCAGCTTCTTGGGAGGCTGAGTGAGGCAAGAACATCCCCACTTGGAATCCTCCCTGGGCAACTTAAGCATGATCTTATCCCAAGATGAAATTCTGGGATAATCAACACTACGGTGATTGTTCAATGTATATGGGTTTCTAAAGTTAGGTGGCATGAAATGGCAAGGCAAATTCTTTAGATTTACTTTTTCTTGAAGTGAAAAATAAACACTTCTTTTTAAATTCTTCCTTCCCACCTCTCCACAGGGTTTGGGACTCAGATTCAAGACCTTGATTGTGCTCATTGTCCATATGTAACAGAACTAGATCCTGAACCCTTTCTACCACCAGATCCACAGCCACCACCATAGGGACTGCTTGAGCTTCTTCCACTAAAACTGTCCCTTTCATGGGTCCATAGCTTGAATGCTGTTGTCCACTATAATGTCCAAAATCATTGTAGTTCCCATCACCACCATAGTTACCTCCACCAAAATTTCCTCCTTCATTGTAACCATCATATCCTCCTCCACTACCACCCTATCCACCTCCTTGGTTTCCATATCCTCGTCCACCACCACCATAGCCTTCTCTACTACTGGAACCAGGACACTGCCATAGTTGTCACCATCACCTCCAAATCCATTCTATCCACCATCATCACCTCCATAACTACCTTTGCTGCCACCGCCTCCACCACCATAGCCTCCTCTTTAACCAAAGTTTCCACCATGACTAAAATTACCTCCACCACCTCCAAAGTTTTCTCCATGACCCATAAAGTTGCCAGATCTACATCTCTGTTATCCAGAAGACTGAATCTCTTGTTTAGAAAGGGCATTTTCCACTTCACAATTATGCCCATTAATAGTGTGGTATTTCTGAACAACAATTTTATCAACTGTGTCACGATCATCAGAAGTTACACAAGCAAATCCTCTCTTTGTTCCACTCTGCCTGTTCCATAACTTCTATGGTTTCAATCATGTCATACTTTTCAAAGTAGTCTCTCAGATTATACTCTTTTGTTATCTTCTTTAATACCACCAATGACAATTGTCTTCACTGTTAAATGGGAACATAGGCTTTACAGTATCCTGTCTAGAAACAGTTCTCTTTGGTTCCACCACATGCCCATTAACCTTGTGTGGCAGAGCACACATTGCAGCAACCACCTCTTCAACACAAGAGCAGGTCACAAAACCAAAGCCACGTTTTGTTTGGGACTCTCTCAGTGCCACACAGTCTGTAAGTGTGTCCCATTTCTGAAAACGTTTTCTTAAGCTATCATCTGTGGTTTCAAAGCTCATACAACCAATAAACAACTTCCTCAACTGTTCTGGTTTCTTTGGATCATGACCCTCCATTTTGAGACCAGACTCGCTTCTTCCAACTCGAGTTCAATACCCCTATAACAGTTTTTAAGAGATCTCTTCAATGACTTCCTGTTTAGGCTGTTCCTTTTTTGTGGGTGTGGGCAGGTGGGGGAGTAGGGATAGTCGTCATATAAGTCTTCCATGTCCCTCTTTTTCAACTGTGCATCTGCATCATCGCTACCATTGCCAAAGTAGCCTCTTTATTTTTTATGGTTAGAGCGAGCAGAGTGTGGATTGTGGGCTTCTACAACATTTATGGCAATAGCACAGAACATGAACAGGGCTCCTGGTTGCAGTAGGGTCTCATACCCAGACAAGGCCCTCAGATGCCAAAGGGACCATGGCCATCCTTGTGATTTCAAGCTACACCATAGACATGGACATCTGCTTGGACCTCAGTGCTAACATGGGCCATGGTTATCAATACAGACCCCAGCCACAGTAGGACTATGGACCCCAAAATGTCCCTCAAAGGCATCTCAGGCCCAGACACTACCATGGCCTAAGTGGTCTCAATGGCCACTCAGAACAGTATGGCCCTGGTGGCCACATGGCCCAAGGATATCAACATGGCCTTAGATAGCTTCATAGACCATGGGCATCTGTATGGTCCATGTGGCTACATGGACCATGGACATCAACACAGATCCCAGTTGCAGCACAGTCTCAGACACAGTCTTGGCACTAAGCAGTAGCTCAGATGCAGACACCACTAGGGCTTCAGGTGGTAGCTCAAATCACTTACATATATATGGTCTCAACAGCAGCATGGCCCATGAACATCAACATTGATTCAAGCCATGTAATTCTTAATGGAAGCAGGTCTACTTATTTGGTGCTGACTGCCTAGCTCATAGTGGAGATATTTCTGAAGATTAATTTGATTGTCAGTGATGAAAAACATGAAACACTTAAGTAGCTAATGTGTGTCAGAAGAGAGAAGAGTGTGAACTAAAGACATGGATGGGATAACAGAGAAAGAAAAGCTTGACAGACATTAAGGAGCTAGTGAATAATCATGACAGCAATAATCATTACTGCATGGAAATATCAAAACCTATCACCTCAACTCTTGAGGCAATCATCTTTGCAAATAGCAATTTTATGTCTCATCATTAAAAATATTAGCTCTCCCTCTCTGAGTAAGTGTTGGCATTGACATGAAGAAACATCACAACTACACATAAGTAAGGATAGGAAAAGAAACCATATTAAAACTATGCTCAAGTTCTGAAAAAGTTTAATAGAAATTTAGGAAAATCTATGACACAGACATGTATAGTCAACATAACTATATATAAACAGATACCAACATATGTACACTGAAATGTTCTAAGATGACCATTTTTAACCTATAGGTCATGACCCCTTTGTGAGGGGTCACATATTGGATATACCGTCTATCATGTATTTACATTAATATTCATAACAGTAGCAAAATTGTGGTTATAAAGTACCAATGAAAATGATTTTATGGTTGGGAGTCACCACAAATGAGGAACTTCAATTTTTAAAGGTTCTTAGCATTAGGAAAGGTTGGGAACTAGCAGTCTAGGAGATCCTATCATAATTGCCTCAGAGTAAAAAACCACCTAAACATTAATTTATAAATAAGATGGTTCACACCTGCCAGTCAAAGTTAGCAACTTAGAACCTCATAGAAAAAATATATTCTGAATAGAATGGTTCTGAAAAATGGTTGATTTCTACCTCACATTCTAAAGGAGAATAACTGTATGTCTTTTCCATGGTTTCTGGTTGTTTTTCCCAATCTTTGAAATATCTCTTGACTACAGGAGTAAAATAGTTTATAATCACAATTCATTTAATGCAAAGTAAAAGACTGTATATGATGGTAGTAGCCAAAAGAGCTATGTAAGAAGACTGGTGAGCAGACAAGTGACCTGTGGATTTGTGAAAATGTGTCATATTCTATTCTATAGATTTTTTGTTAAAATTCTTCAAAATTTACTATTCTGATAATTCTTTGATGTGTTTTCTGTACTTATACTAAACTTTAACAAAAATTATTTAAAGTAAGAATTAATGAATATTAGGAGAAATGATGACACAAAAGCCTTTGATCAGTAGGTGCTCATCATCCAACTTCAGTCCCTATGTGGAGAAAGAGATAATATTAGACAAACAGAACAGCCTCTATTAGGATAATTACATAAATGGTGTGAAACAATTTCTCAAAATATAGGCTTTCAACTTTATAGCTACCTATATGCTTTCAAGAGTCTAAGCTTATACACTGTAGATAAAAAAACAACCCTTAGACATTGTTTTCAATCATTTGAAGGTCTTATATGGGATGTCTATGGAAAATCACAAGTGGATATGTATCAGAACATGGTTTATTCTCTGGAAATAATGGCCTACAGCCAGCTCAGGAGAAGAAAGAACAGCCTAGGACAGATTCCCTGCTGTGTGAGGATTTCGGTTGTAGCCATTGCCTTGCTATTATTCACCCACATTTTTTTACTTCCAAAGTCAGCTGAATTCATTGTCTAATTATCAATTTCACACACCTTGAAAACCGACACTAGCTCAAACATATGTATTACTTAAAATATTATTGTAGTATTAAGATTTGGAACAATAAAAAATGTCCAATCACTGTTAATGGGTTCCTATAACAGAAAAATAATGATAAAGTCAGTATTTTCTTATATCTTACCATTTAATGGACACATTTATTATTAGAACTACAAAATGATTTAGACAAATGGAGAGGGGGAAATTTCCTATGAAACAACATGGGCCAAGAAGCAGTTTCAGAACATTGGCAGCCAGCCGAGCACACCTTCATAAGGGGACACGCAACTTTAATCTTTATTACAGAGTGATCACAAGTGGACGGAATCCGAACACCATCTGCTCTCAGTGAAGCATTGGAGGTACAGACTGCTCACTCTGTTTTGCCCTTCACCTCTGCCTCTGATTTCGGCCACAGTCCCATTCCAAAAGGTTGGATTTTATTAAACAGAAAAGTTTATTATAATTAATATTCTTTACAAGATCCATTCATTTTTAATGACTAGCAGGATGAACAGCTGAGAGTCTAAATATTTTTATCTGTCAGAGGTCTCTAGGCAGAAGGGGGTTTAACTTACAGTTGGGTGCCCAGGTGAATTCTTGAATGTGAGAGAGTATACCAATGCTTGAGCCCATTTAAGTGGCAGTTCACATATTCCATTGGGCTTGGTGATAAGAATATAAACACACATGTCCAGCCTTTAATATAGAATGCTTTAAAAGTTCCCCATTTTTGGTTCCTAAAGTTAAAACATCCCAAAGTGAACAAAATACCCTGATTTTCATTTATTTTATTGTACCCAACTGAAAAATGACATCATGAGGTACATAACATGTTTCACAACACAGACTAGACGAGCAAGCTCAACAATTCATATTGCATGGTTAATATAAATGACATTCTCACCATATAAGAAATTAGAATATGTTGATTCAAAACTAGAGTATGTCTTCTCTATCCCTGTGTGTGTATGCACATGCGCCTCTCTCTCTCTCTCTCTCTCTCTCTCTCTCTCTCTCTCTCTCTCTCTCTCTCTCTCTCTCTCTCTCTCTCTCTCTCTCTCTCTCTCTCTCTCTCTGTGTGTGTGTGTGTATGTGTGTGCGTATTTGAGATTTGAGTCCTAATTGCCTGTACTTTTGAGTGCAGTCTTCCCTAGTGTCCCACCCATTGCAGATATAACTAAAGGCATCAAAATGAGACTATTCTGAATTTGAAGGTATCCTATATTCATAGAATGATGCTTACACAATGATTATACAAGTGAAAGGAGAGGGGGCTTTAGACATGGGGATAATGAAGGCTATTAGAAGGTAGAGTCAATGGTTTGAGTATTTTATCTTTCAGGGTATTCCAGGAATGGGTGAAAATGACTAGAGATCATGGAAAAGACATGGAATGGTTCTCCTTTAGAACATGAGGAAGAAATCAACCTTGCCATCTCAAGCAACAGGGACTTCTAATCATCAGTATTAGGAAGGAATTCTGTAGTCCACCTTTCTAGTTTTAATTTCTAGTTTCAGTCAACTGTGATATGACAATATTAAGTGAAATTTTCAGATACAATTTACAAGTTTTCAATTGCGTATCACCTGAATTGCACAACAAATTCATCCACTGATGCAACTTGTCTCCCAGAATATGAATTATCTGTTTTCCAAGTTCATCTACCCTGCAAGCACATCCACTCACTTGTCACTACTAACTGCTGTAGTTAATTAGTAGAACACTGTTGTGGATCAGAAATAACATGATTGAAAAGCTCTTAATAATGATCCCAAGGTATAAAAGTAGTAAAACTCTTTATTGAAGTATGCTCAAGAAAAGCTATGAAGTGTCTTATAAAAAAGAAAAGGTGACTATTCGTTATGACATTATGAAGAAGCAAGCACAAATCTGGTCAAATAGTAAAAGTTATAACCATAGCAAAAGCTTATGTAAGATGAAAGAGGTGAACAATATGTTTCCAATGATGGTATGGTGTTCTATCCAGAACATCAAACCCAGGTGAAAATTTCAGCAAGGGATTCCCAGGGACAATACCAAGTTATTTGCTTCTATGGAACAGTTGTTCTGAATCAGAAGAAGGTCTGTGTAGCATTCAGTTTTATTTGTAGCTTCAGGCATGTAACAAGGTCAGCAACCATCCTCCACACATAGATGGGGAATACACATTTCTGCTATGATACATCACTTAGTATCTTGTGGTTTTTAATAGCAGCAGTAGGAAAATACTACAAGGCTCATTGGTACTCAGTTACATTTTCTGAGAATCTGTTTGTGAGCTAAAAGACAAATGAAATATTTCCTTAGCAGTACAAAGAAGGATCTGTTTAGGTGTTTGGAGTGTTTTTGTACTTCTTCCATCTGATTTCATTTTCAGTCTGTTACCTCCTCCCTTCCTGTGCTAAGTCATGTTATACAAACTATGGAAGAATTCATGGGATTCTTATTTCAGATGGTATGATGAAATAATTCAGAAAATTGATGGATATTCTTTTGGCTGGTTCTTCAGAGAATTCATGAACAAATGCTAAATAAATGTCAACATGACAATACACATCAGACATACCAAAACTTCAGGGTGGCTATAAATGCTACCTTTTGTATCTAGCCATATTACTTCCTATAATTTTAGAAATATAAAACGTGTTCCAAGGATATTATATTCAAAGATAACATACATATTCTCATGAAATCAACCTGGAGGCTCCTCTTGCTTAGCTAAGGAAAGCTCCTGTCAACAAAATAACCTGGTATCCTTTCTTAGAACACCATTCCTGGGTTCCCTCTGAAAGGGTCCTACTAAATTATTGTCACAATTCGTATTTACAGTTTAATATAGCTCAAGTATTCTGACAACGCTTCTTTATACATTTGTTATTTACTACTTAAAGATTTATCATTTTGTCCTTCAAGTAACAGAGTAGAACAAATAATAAAAACAATTTATTCCTAATTTGCAAAGACAGTACCACCAACCTTGGCCCCTAGAAAAGAAGATGAGAGAAGATAATGTTCTAAGAACTGTGTCATCAAAGGGAATTTTGAAGCTGAGATATCTTTTAAGATTGAAGCCCTTGTCTTTTAAGACTATTCGTTATCTTATGAAGCTGTCCTTGTGCAAGATGCACAATGACAAAATATCAGAGTATTAGGGTTGATAGAAGATAGCTGGGGGGAAATGGAAAGGATTACCACAATGTGAACAAAATATATAAAGGTTTAACTCCAGCTGCATATGTAAAATAGGAGGATGACCAACATGTCTTTTAACATGCAAAGAGGTGCATAGCAATGAGGACCATCATCTCATACAAGAAACACTCAAATACTAGGATGGAGTCAACATTTACAAAAGGAACACCATCATTTCACAGAGGAATTAAATAGGCCTGGTACAGATTTGGAAGTCAGTAAGTCAGACAGGACATTATGAGACCTAAATTACAATGATTAATTAGTGTTTTCGTTGTTTCAGAAGCACGTTCTATTATTTTTCTTTTTCATTGCTCACTTGTGAGATGCAGATCTGAGGTACAATGAATTCTGTGTTAGTTTCCTTGAGCTGCTATAACTAGTTACCACAGATGTGCCGGATTGAAATACATTTATTTCCTTAGTTTGAGAGATACAAGTTTTAAAATCAAGGCCTTTGCACCTCTGTTCTGCCTATGATGGCTCCAAGGAAAATTTCTTTCTTGATTTCATTGACTTCTGGTGAATCCCAGAAGTCCCTGGTAGTTCTTATAGCTTCTCCAATTCAGTTCTGAATCTACTTCATCATCTGTGATTCTGAGTCCTCTCTGGCTATCTATGTGTCCTTTCAGCATCAGTTGATGAATTCAAGGCCTATCCCACACTAGTATGACTTCATCTTAACTAATTACAACTACAAAGATCCACTATCAACAAATGTCAACTGTTGAGGTTATAGATGTACATGACATTTTGGTTATAGGATTCTAAATTGTGCAATGCTATACTGCCAAAATAACTAATTTGCTTTTATCTTTTTTTTAACTAATGGAGACCATACAACTGGACCATCTGTGCCCTCTGAATGTTATTTAACCCTGTGTAAGGATAGAAAGAATAAACTGGACTATATAACCATAACCCAAATATACAAACTGGTGGAGCAAGAGAGTTAAACTGTGTATGCTGGAAAGTAACAAACTGTCTCAAGTCTTTCATTATACATTAAGTCTAGGTAATTTCAGAGAAAGCACCTGAATCAGAAGAAAAAGAATATAGACATATCTATCAGTTGTATCCACACTAAAACAAATCAATAACCTGCTGATACTCCCAGAGCAGTGGAGTTGCCTTTATAAAGACAGGTAGTCTGTCCCACAAACCATAGCCCACGCACATACAATGAAACTATTCTTCTTCTGTTATCATTGTCTTTTACACTAGTAAAAGATAAGTGACAGCTCAAAACATTTGGCGGTTTTCTTCTTCTCAGTAGAGTTACTACTGTAGTTTCTGTGTTGAAAATACACCAAAAAATTATGCTTGAATCGGTTGGCTCCAAGATGGTGCTACTGAAATGTGCAATTTTGAAGAGGTAGGCTTGGTCATTAGGAGTCCTTAGGATTAGTCTTGCTATTGCTTAGCTTCTTATTGCTCCCTAGGTTGTCATGAGGTGTGTATCTGTTCCTTATCATGCACAAATGCCACATGCCTAATGGGCTGAAGCCTCCAAAACAGCGAGCCAAAGTAAACTCCTTTTCTGATGAATGGGTTAACTCAGGCATTCTGTTTCAGTGAGGAGGAGCAGACTGACAGAGCCAGAGATGTCCATTCCCACCAACCAGCATACTATTCATAACCATTTGAATCTGTGGTTCAAATGGCATAATGACTTTAAAACATAATGACTTTAAAACATGAGTGTGACCTCTCAATTCCTTCAGGTCATGCTTCTCTTTATTGAATGAAGTCTGTAAGTTCAGCAACTTATAAATTTGAGACTGGAAATCTAAGGATAAAGAGGGTAGTTGTTTCCTAGTCACAAACCTAGTGAGTGATGGTTCTTAGAAAAATGAGAAGCAGTTTCATTGACACTCTGAACATTTTGCCTTATGCCACGCTCCATCCAAGGCTCTATGACTCAGATCTGCATAAGAACTGTCTAGCACCCTAAGACCCCCTTCTTCATTAAGCTTGGAGGGGAGTCTCTGACTCTGTCCTTTTGTCATGCCACCCAGTCTCCACACATGTGTATGAATTTCATTCCTTTTCCAACATAGCAATGTATCCTCTGCTTTCTCTTCTGCCAGCCACTCATCTCAGCAACATCAGCATCATCAACCACCCCTCCTTCCACAGGCCATGCTTTTGTTCTCTAAATGGACCCCACAAGAAGGTACTTAATGGGGAAACAGAATATCAACAACTGGAAGAAAATTATAAGCTGTATGAAAACAGCCTTTTCTGGATTTTTTCTGTTGGGGAATCTGTAATAAATATTTTAAGATCATTTACGGACCAGATGGGGAACACGGCGAGGGGTGGGGGGGAGGGGGACATGGGAAATAGAGAGGGGGAGAAGTGGAAGAGAGATTAGGACATGGAAGAACAGGAAGGTCGGCTGGGGGGGTAGGATAGGGGGAAGAGGGTATCATAGGTTAGAAGACAGATCAGGCACCATTGTGACCTCTAGTGATCTAAACGGATGACACCAATTGGCAAGCTAAGCAATAGTGTAGAGACCACCTTGAATGCATATTCCTGACAGTGAACTTGACGTCTATAACCATCCTGGAGCCTTCATCCAGTGACTGATGGAAGCAGAGGCAAACACCCACAGTCAAATACTGAACAGAACCCAAGGAACCCAGCGACAGAGAGAGAGGAGCGAAGAACAAATTGGCAAAGAATGGGCTGGCAAAACCAGCAGAGACAGCTGATCCGAACAGGGGAGAGCTCTTGCACCCCAGACCGACAGCTGGGAGGCCAGCATGGGACCGATCCAGACCCCCTGAATGTGAGAATTAATGAGGAGGCCTGGGCTACCTATGGGGTCCTGAGCAGTGGATCAGTGTTTATCCGTCGAATACTAACAGACATCGTGTATCCAAACACAAAGAGGGTTGCTCTCTCTGCCTGGACTCTTAGGGAAGTGCCTGGACCCTACCCTGAATGAAATGATAGACTCTAGATATCTCCTATGCAGAAGGAATTGGCAATAGGGTGGGAGGATGGGGGGGGTGGGCGGGTGCGGAGGGAGGGGAGGGAGAGGGAACTGGGATTGACATGTAAAACAAACTATTTAAAATAAATAAATAAATAAAATAAAATGAAATCAGTTCCATAGAAACTGCAATGTTTAGTGTCTAAATGGGATTGAATATGAATACATACATTCATTCACACACACACACACACACACAAGACCACACTTATTTTTATACATTTCTCTTGACTATTGTAATCATTAAAACTGATGGATGGCCAAAACCGTGAGGATCTTGCTGTTTTTTTAGGATCTCTAGCTCAAACCACGGATCTTGTGTTCCATCTGATTCATCAGAACCTGAGAGGGATGAGCAAAGTCTGCATGTTTCTCCTTGCTTCAGGGAAGCCACGGGTCAGTTCTCTTCCTGTCAAGACCTCAGGAACTTCCATAGCTGACTTAGCTGCTGCCTCAGGCTTGCTATGTTCCACCTGCTCAAGTTTCACCTTTGCAACGGCACTCTCTTGAGGTCCTACTAAATTACCGATAGTCCGGTTTTTACTTTATACTGCTTAATAGTTCCTGCAGAGGAGGAAGATCCCAGGGGAGTTTGGTGCCCCAATATCAAGGACATATCAGGACCGTGCAAGTGCTTAAAGAGAAATCCATCTTCGTGACAGTGTATTTATTTCCAGTATGTTTTACTGAAAGGGGTGGTGAGCACAAAAGCAGGGAACTTGTTTCAGATAATGCAAAGATGGACATAACAAAACTTTTATAATATATGGCAGGAAAGCAGACACACACACATACAATACATATATGACAGGAAAGCAGACACACACACATACAATACAACAAAACACAAACTCATCTATCCCACTTATGTATGGCTACCAAAACTTCAAAGTGGGGCTTAACAAGTGATAAAAATAATATGGCAACTTAAAGGGGAGAAAACCATGAAATAGTGACTAAATGGTACAGAATGATTGTAAAACAGTGATTCTGTCTAGAGGACAGACATGGCAGGAAAAAATCAGAAATAAACAGTCACACTGTAAATAAGGTAAGTCACTTTCTTTGATAGGGATCCTATTTACTGCAATGAAATGCCATGACCAAGAAGCAAGTTGGAGAGGAAAGGGTTTCTTTGGCTAACCCTTCCACATTGCTCTTCATCATTGAAGAACTTTAGGACAAGAATGCAAACAGGGCAGGAACCGGGAGGCAGCAGATGCTGCAGAGGGCATGGAGAGATACTGTTTATGGCTTGCTTCCCATGGCTTGTTCATGACTACCAACCCAGGGATGACAGCGCCTACATTTGGCTGTACCTCCCAATCAACCGCTAATTTAAAAAAAAATGCCTTAGAGTTGAATCTTATGGAGACATTTTCTCAGCTGAGGTTCTCTTCATTCAGATAACTCTAGCTTGTGTCAAGTTGACACAAGACCAGCCAGCACACTAAGTTATCTTCATCCTTATGGGTTTCATCACTTGTTCTGAAAACATGAGATCCTTTCTTAACGCGCTTTCAATGAGGAAAGAATAAATGCATGCCCATGTGTTACATTTTTAATAGCTAACAGATGCTTAGTTTTTATTCTTCCTGCCACAATAGTGAATGCTATCAGTGTAGTTTTAGTGTGGGCTCAGGACTACAACATCATTCCTTTCACCTTCTTCCTGCTTTTTCTCTTTTACAACCCTAAGCCCTAACCCTACCCCTACCCCTAACGGTTTTCTCTAGTAGACCTTGACAACAGACTTTGTTCTCAGAAAGTTTCCAAAGTCCCCATACACCCTTTAACCTATTAAAACCCATTATAATATTGTTTTATTTCTCCTAGAGGACATGGATTTAGCTTATTTAGTTTCCAATGAATGTTTGGAAGCTGTGGCATAAGAGGTTAACTTCTTGTTGCTTTTTCTAGAAAAAAAGAATCAGATTTGCAGTGGAAATACCAACTACATCTTCAGCATTTTTTTCAATATTCATCAGTGATAGTTACTTTTAGTTTTACAATTTTAAGAAATGTACCTTGGAAATCTTGAGTTTTAAATGCAATTTGAACTATGGATGTAAGTAAAACATGAGTTTTAAAGGGATATGAACTATTTGACTTACTTTTTGAACTGACTGAAGCAGCAGATATTTCAGTAAAAAGATAAGTTCAGAATGTTCAATGGCCATTCGTATGAAGTACATGAATGTTTTGACATTTTAATTTTTACATTTAGCTAAGTGCCTATTGTAATCTATTTAAAATATGGTAATATTGCATATAGAAAGATCTATGGTATTGTTTGTAAATCAGACATTACTCAGAATGAAATTAATGTTATTAATCTAACCATTTAAAAGTTTTCATGGAAACTGTCTCTAAACCTGACAACATGAGTTAATACTCAGGGCTCATATGGTTGAATGAGAAAAAAACCAACTCCTTCATGTTGTCCTCTGAATTCCACCCATGTGCTATGGCACTCAAGCCCTCCCTCAAAATGGATTAAACATTGAAATGTACTTAATTTTTTATTTTCATGTATTTTTAAGAAATTACTTAGAATTTTGGGAAAATATTTGATATTGTAAATACTGTAATAGTTGCAAAGGAAGTTTTGGGAAATTTCTAGGATTTTATATTAGAGTATTTTGAGAGAAACTGCAACATAGAAGAGATGCCTCCAAGAAAAATAAAAGTCATCTGGGACTCTCCTAAAGAAAAAGACTGTGATTTCATTATTTATAAGGATAAAACATCATAATATTGTTACAAATTCCCCTAGATGAATTAGCTTTATGAATTTGGCCCATAGATGATAAAATGATACAGTTGTCATCCCTTATAAAATACACATATATTCCAAAAATCTTGAAGAGGTATTACTTGAGAAAAAAAGCTAAAGCATTAAAGGTAATGACACTATAAAAACTGACATTGAAATCATTTTCTCTATCCATTCTTCGGTTGAGGGGCATCTAGTTTGCTTCCAGGTTCTGGCTATTACAAATAATGCTGCTACCAACATAGCTGAACAGATGTCCTGTAGTATGAGCGTGCATCCTTTGGGTATATGCCCAAGAGTGGAATTGCTGGATCTTGAGGTAGATCGAATCTCATTTTCCTGAGAAACTACTATACTGATATTCAAAATGGCTATACAAGTCTGCATTTCCACCAGCAGTGGAGAAGTGTTCCCCTTTCTCTACTCTGTAGTAAAAAATTGACATCTAGAAATTCACAGGTAAATGGATGGAACTAGAAGAAACCATCCTGAGTGACGTAACCCAGACACAGAAAGAAAAACATTGTATGTACTCACTCATAAGTGGATATTAGACATAGAGCAAAGGATTACAAGCCTGCAACCCACAACTCCAGAGAAGCTATGAAACAAGGAGGACCCTGAGAGAGACCTACATGGAGCTCCCCAAACCCCCTAGAGAAGGAAAAAGGGACAAGATATCCTGAGTAAATTGGGAGCATGGGCATAGGGAGGAGGGAGGAAGGAGAGAGAGGAGGGGAGAAGGGGAGGGGAAGGAGAACATGAGAGATCAGGAGGGTCAATTTAGGGGAAGGACAGAAAAGAAGAGTAAGAAAAGATATACGTTGATAGAGGGAGCCATTATGGGTTTAACAAGAAACCTAGCACTAGGGAAATCTCCAGGCATCCACAAGGATGACCCCAGCTAAGAATCTAAGCAATAGTGGAGAAGCTACCTTAAAGGCCCTTTCCTATAATGAGACTGTTGACTACTGTAAATGCCATCATAGAGTAGCTGATGGAAGCAGAAGCAGAGATTCGTAGCTAAGCACTGAACAGAACTCCTGGAATTCAGTTGTAGAGAGGGAGCAGTGATGAGCAAAGGCTTCAAGACCATTCTGGGGAAACACAAACAAACAGCTGACTTGAACAAGTGGGAGCTCAGGGACTTCAGACTGGCACCAGGGGAACCTGCATAAGACCAAAGCAGGCCCCCCGAATGTGGGTGTCAGTTGGGGGACTTGGGCAGTCTATTGGGCCTCTGGCAGTGGAAACAGTATTTATCCCTAGTGCATCAATGGGCTTTGGGAGCCCATTCCCTATAAAGAGATACTCTCTCAGCCTACAAACAGGGAAGAGGGCCTAGGTCCTGCCCCAAATGATGTGACAGACTTTGATGATCCCTTATGGGAGGCCTCACCCTCCCTGAGGAGTGGATAGGGGGTAGGGTAGGGAGATGGTAGGGGCAGTGGGAGGTCAGGAGGGAGAGGGAACTGGAATTGGTATGTAAAATAAGATAGTTTTTAATTTAAATAAAAATTATAAAAAAGAAATCCTTTTCTCTACAATGCCCAAGAACCATCAGAAAGAATACCAAGTAAGAAAATTCTCGCTAGTGAAGGAAAGCAATAAGCCAACATCAGTTTGCCTAAAACTGGTGGAAAAATATCCCCAGCCACTTTGTGAGTATGTATATGGAGAAAAGCCACATGATCACCATGTTGTAAGGGAAAATGAGTGCTCAACTAATTTGACAACAAAGGAATTTATAGATATTTCATCATTACATCCATATTCTTTGTAAATTGTTCATATCTTTAAATCTTTCAGACCATAATCAACCACATAAATTTTTGGATCAATAAACATGTTATCCCATAGTCAACCTCTAACTTAAAAGAGTAACATATGTCAATTTCACACTAAGTATAGAAATATCACCCAATGTACACCATCTCTATTCTCATTTAATATTTGGTGAAGAAACTGTTAATATAACCAGACAAGAAAATAGCACAGGAAAATAATACATAAAATTATGTGTAGAATATCATACAATATATCTGAAGGATCCTAAAATATATCTTAAAATATTATATCTAACAAAAATTAATTAAAATATCATTTATAGGATTCAAACAAAATATCAGTATGTTTCTTGTACCTTTCAATCATTGTGTTAGAAGAAAAGTGGCAGAGAAAGACTAAAATTTGAAGCAGTAAAATAGATAAAATTAAGCCAAAGGTAAAGTTCAGATTTCAGAAAAGAACCAAAGTAGAGTAAGACAAATTAAATGCCCAATCCCAGTCTTAGGTAGGTTAAGTCACTATTGTAGAAATGACAATTATCTCAGTCAAGTAAAACATAATATAATCACTAAAGAAATGACAATCTATTCTTGGAAAAAAGATGCTTATTTTTTCTTTTTTATTATTTATTTTTAAATTTAAATTAGAAACAAGGTTGCTTCACAAAAGATGCTTATTATAATATCATTTAAAAAATTCAGCAAACATGAATAATTAGAAGAAACATGTGAAAAGATGAGCAGTGGAAAGCAAGATCATGCTAAGAAAGTCAAAGCATGTCATTGGACACTCTGTATTTATTTGGTCCCCAGTTTGAATGAGGTGCATGAAGTGTGACACAGTCACTCTGGAGAACAGAAAAGCCAGCACCATTACCAGTACATAAGGAAATGTAAATCTTAGAGATACCTGTACTTACTACTGGAACATGTGTGTAGTAATTTGTAGCAGATAAATGTAGCAAATATAGATGCTACTTACTGAACTAGAATAATTCCAAACAAATTAGTGGTTCTCATTTTTTTATTGATTACTACCTCAAAATATATATGGAATACTTCATAAGGAATGAATGGAAACCAACACTTTAGCCTTCAGCTTGAAAGTAAGAGAACACAAGACAGATACACTGAAAGTTAATTGCCAGATTATGAATTGAAATTTTAAAAATGATACTATAAGACATGTTCTATCCTCCCATGATACAAAATGTTCCTAAAAATTAAGAAAGTCGTGAAAAAAATCCTACCTATCCCTTCCAAAAATCTATGTAGAGTCACTTCGTAAAGTCAACTTAAGCATATTCAAAATCTTATTAATTTCTTTCATATTAAGAAATTATAAACTAATCTGTTAAAATGGAACTTGTCATCTATCTAGCAGAAATCTGATACTTCTATAATGTTGTTTGTAGGTAAAACTACAGGAAACTGGCCCTCCTCAATATGGCTGGAATGACGACAAAATAGCATAGCCTCTTGAGGGAGAATATGTCAATATTACAAAGTTGTCCACGTTGACACTCTCATTGTAAGGATACCACCTATTAGAATAAGAAATCAGCCATTATGAAATATCAAGGTTCACAGTTATTTACAACAGAATTATGACTAACAGCAGGGGAGTAGAAGCATTGAAATTCTTAGCCTTAGGGCCAGGTTAAATGCACAAATGTACTTCCTCTAAGGAAAGCTGCATAGCTAACTACAAGAATGAAGACTAGTTCTATCTACTGATAGCATATATATATATTAATAAAGTGTTTAAAAATGAACATACCTAGGCATAAACTTGCCTGAAATATGAAAAATAAACACTGAAATAACACCAAGAATAAATAAAAATATTTATGTATAAATAGCAAAGGAAATGGAAGGAAAATAAACTTTCACTGAATATTTAAAAAAGACTTCTCCTATGAACTATAAAATTGTTTTATTTGTTAAAGCATAAATAAATCAAGAGAAATAAACACCAAATTAAAAATAAAAGAACCAATGAAAGTATGTTTAATATATTCTTGGATGGAAACAACTAAAAATTATGTTCTACTTTTAGCGGCACTATTGATATAATTATACACAGTGAACCACACATATAAGGAATATTTTAGGAAAAATATTTCAAGGAAAGAGGAAAATAATAAAATAAATTTATTAAATATTAAGTTTGCATTAAGACTATCAGGCAATTATGAGTAAATATCTATACCTTTATATGTCCCTCTTCAAACATCAAACTACTGAAGTGTCTAGAAGGAATAACCTAGGAATGACAAGCATGCTTAGAGCTGCTTTTAAAGTGTATATCTCAAAAACAAGGTTAGTGTTTATTGCAAGAATCTCTATTAGATCTGAAGCAGGTAAATGAAAATAAGGAGTCGGGGTTCCCATTTGTGAGATGCATAGATCTAGACAGAAATATAGAATGGAGTTCTTGTGGATAGGAAAGGGACCTGAGACATGGGAGAAGATGGCCAACTGAGAGTATTATAGAGTAAATATGAGCAAATATGGATGCATATTGACAATATGTTTTGTACAATAACTAAAAGAAAATTAGAAGTTGGTACCATTTGAGTGGTTGGTGTAAAAAGTGTGTATTTGCATGGCTAGTGTTCAATGCCACTAAATACTAGACAGGAGTCAGAAAAAAACAGCACTACACTTTTCATTTTATTTGATTTTTAGGTCCATCTTTCAATAACACATTGAATACCATCTCTTACAGTGATAGGGCAAAAGGAACTCTTCAACATAATTACCAGTTTTGAACTGCTATGGACACTCAGGGCACGCCTTTCTAGAGTTTCATATAAGTCACAGGAAAATTTACACCTTGGAAAAAGCTAAAGAATGGAAGAAAACAGAAATATCATTCGTTGTATTACCTTTGTCTGTTTTTTCTCTCTAGCTGAAACAGAGGTTTCCACAAACAACAGGGCCCACAACAGTGTGTGTGAGCCACAGATGACCCTCTTCACTGACACAATCCAGTGTACTCTGTTGATGGGGATGGAGGGCAGAGTTATCACAAAAGAAAAAAAAATCAAAGTAACTTAAGGACCAAAGGTCTTCAGAGTAGTAAAAATCGCAGAGGTCATTAATTGGCTGTTTCTAAATTTTTCATTAATAAACCTAAATTTTTAGCATAAGTTTAGGTTCACAGCAGAGGGAATGCTGCTCACTGTCTCCAAGTAGTAAAAAATCACCATGTTCAGTGTTGCCCCAGACAATGGGCCATTTGTTACATCCAGTGAGCCTATTAATGGGCTTCATGTCCTGCTGTTCCTAAACACAGCTGCTATATTCAAGAAGGCAGAAAATGAGATTGCCACTTCGATGTTTCCCTAGTTCTCACCACGCCACGAATCTCAAGGTCTGTCTTCGACGACTTCCATCTCCTGAAGAACTTCATGGCATAACTCTTCTGCTGTAGTGAGACAGAATGCCATTCAGGATGCCAAAAAGGACCTGAGAATGAAATGGTCCTCGCTAACTCTCCCTCAGTTTATCATCCTATGACCATATCCTTTGATTCCTCTATCATACTGTGTGACTGTGCTCATTGAGCACAGTTCCAGAATTCAGTAATGACTGCACAATGATGTAAATATATCAATAAGAGTTGACTGCTTTTAAAACAAGTGAAGAACATACATTTCCTCTTCTGCTCGTGTTACTGACATTAAAGCATTTGATAAACTAATTATTTAGTTTCTTTGGTTTTCAGTTCTAATGGCTCCTGCTTACAGCCAAATTTATATTAAGCAAATGTTCATGCTTTTCTGTTTTTTCTTTTTATGTGGGTCTCAGCCATGATTTTTGAGGTGGGTAGGGAAAAATCTTTGTGTTTCTTTCTCCTACTTACTGGTGTGTGTGTGTGTGTGTGTGTGTGTGTGTGTGTGTGTGTGTGTGTGTGAATGTGAAGATGCTGGCACGTGTAGAAATAAGATTACAAACCCAGGTGTTGTCTCACAGGGGCCAATCAAATATGGCTTTTTAAGCAGGAATCTCTTAAAGTAGGTTAGTCTTGATCCCACAGATCTACCTACTTCTGCCTCCCCAGTGCTATGATCAAAAAACATGCACCCTCAAAGCTTTAAGAAACAAAACAAAACCAAAAACCTGGCTTGTGGGAATTGAACTCAAATCTTGCTTGCAAGGCAAGCATTTAACCAGCTTTGCTATCTTCTGCAGCTGTGTTAACGACTTAAACAGTGTTACTCAAAGCCCAAAGGTCAGAGTAAGGTACATGCTTACTGATGTGTAAGCTATAGTCTTTGCCAAATACCCATCATTTTATTATCACACAGAAGAGTGTCACTGTGCTTACTCTCCTACAGTGCCTTACCAACCCTTGGCAACCACCAATCTCTTCACTTTCTCTACACTTTTGCCTTTTCCAGAAATTCATGCATGATAAACCATTCAATATGTTACTTTTCAGATGGCTTCTTTTACATAAAAAATGCAGCAGTGTGTTAATATAAAATTTTAAGTTGACATCACATAAATGATTTTGGAGGATATACTTTGCAGTTACTAAGAATACAGACATTAGAATAATTCTATTTATTGTCAATTTTTAAAAGTAGGTAAAGGCAAGATGCTCATATAGCTGTGAAATGCTGCTGTAAAGGTGAACACTTTACAAAGATCTACTGAATTCATTATGAGGATACCTGGGAGACATGGAGTTAAAACTGGTTTAAAGGAAGACTGAGTGAACATTTATTTGTGTATTAGAAGTATAGAAATGCCTGGGCAGATGGAGCCCAGATTGTGTTTTGTACAGAAGAAGGAGGTCAGTGTCTCCACTGGACAGAATTCACTAACATGTCTGTAGACAATTCTTAGATATTGTTATCGTCACTCTTCTAATTACAAAGGCTAAAACATCCTACATCATCCTGATAAGCATCTTCATATTTACATACATATGTGATGTAAAGTTGCAAAATTAATATCCAAAATATTTTTCTACTTAAAAATCACCTCTCATTGTGTAATACTTTATCAATTTTTCTTTCATCGTTCAAAAGCAAATATATATTTCAATTAATTTAAATGCTTTTCTCTGGGGTTGTAAACCTAGTGATTAATTGGAGGTACATTTAGATAGCATACTGGTTATCATTAATATAATAATAATAATATTAATAATAATAATAATGATAACAATCAAGAGGCAATAGGAAAAACATTTTATCCCTAAAAATAAGGCTGTGACTTAGGTAATTTTTACTAAATTTAATATGTGAAAGAAATTATATGTCAAGCATTGCACTTGTCCCCAACTTCAGTTCTGAATATTTGTCACCATAGAGAGTTAGATGTGAGAGCATGTTAAGATTGTCTTAAGACTTGGAAATTTTGAGTTATTTAAAATGGTTTAACTAAATTTATTTGTGTGAAGGAAAGATACCCACATTCTATGAAGTCGACTCATTCTATGAAGTCTTCCTTCACCACAGAGGACCCTGGAGCAGACTGTGGCCATTTGGGCTTACAGCACACTTACTTGAGTCATCTCAGCGGCCCATAACAATGATGCTGGGTAAGTCACTTTTAGAGGAACTCTCAGAAAGGGATTCAGAGTCAAATCCCTGTGTATTCTTGCACACATTTCGCAAAATCTTCCTGCTAACTTGGGAATTCACATACATAGACTGAAGATGCTACCCTAAACCACTCAACATTGTATAACCAGAGGCATTCCTGCTTTTAAATCTATTCTTGCCTTGTTTTTAACTTTTACCTGTAATTCTTACTCATAGAAAAAAATCAGAAGTAACTTTCATTAACAAGACAATTTTAGACAATATCCAAATATGGGTCCATTAAATATTTTTCACAGTGGTCAAACTTCCTAAATTTTACTTTGCTCCAAAGCTAGTTGACTTGTTATCCAAGGCCATGGAGGCACTCTGTTTAAGCGATAGCACTGTTAACAAGAGCTATATTGATTTCATACATTATACCAGGCATTACACTGAGATAGGTAAATCACTTGGCCCTAATATGTGGTAATCTGGATTTTATAGGTGAGGGTGCCAAGCTTGGCTTAGCAAATAGTGTGCATCCTTTAAGGTCAAGTAACTCATAAAACGGGTGACCTATCTCACTTCCAGTTTTGAGCTTCCCATGATTGCACTGGACTGTTACAGTGGCTGGGATCGAGGTGAAGCTTTATTCCACTACATTAGCCCATCTAGTGTGGAATCAAACATTCCCTGTGTTGTATTTAGTACTTCTTCATCTTAAGTTTGAGTCAGTTTCACATTGCTTTTAAAATTCCTCACCTCTACCGTGTCTGATTTGGACAAACTGACTAAAAGTTTCCTGCCCAATACTGAGGTTCTTTGGATCTACAGCTTCCTTTGAGTCTACAGCTTGTTGGAAATGTTTCACATAAAACAATTATTAGAACAGCAAATCCCATCTGCCACTCTTTGTCTTTCTGGCTGGGAGAACAGTTTCTCCATACGAAATCCAGCTAAGCTTTCATTCTGCCTCCCACTTCTTGTCACTTCTCTCTTCTCCCAGATTTCTCTGTTACAAGCTGCTTCTGTGTTTTTCCCTTCTTTGATGCCTCATGCTCCTTTACTGGTCACTGGTTTGCAAAGAGTCAAGGAGGTGTGCCAATCAATTATTTTGCAAGTCTGCATTAATACTTATTAACCTTTAGCCAAGGAAGGTTCAGACCATCAGGAAAGGCAGCAACTCCTTGCAGGATCTATTTCCTTAGGAAATGGTTATTAAAATCAAGAAAAGGTTTTCAAAATATTATCCTCTTGCCTCTGTCATGAGAACTGAAATCTTTGTGTGGGAGTTCTTCCTTCAGAAGAAGGCATGAGGTTCTGGGGAATCCTTCTATGATGAAGGTTGGGTACAGAGATGATAATGACAAAGGAGAACAAACTATAATCACTCATGAAGTGACTAAAATAATTGTATCGAAAATACTGCTTCCAACAACTCTAGGAACCTTTTGGGAGAAAAGGTATAACAGGTAAATATGGAGTCTCAAGACTGGAGTGAGCCTGATGAAATGAGGGGTAGGATAACTCTTGGGAATCTTGGGACAACCTGAGGGCATTCGGGTGAAATGACAAATTGAACTAGGAACTGCCTATTTAACAATTTTTCCCAGGGCCAGTCTATCTACGGAAGTTATCTGCTTCAACCCCAGATCTGCCGACATGATTGCATCCAAACCACATAGGGTTTACACTTGGGTTCCTGTCCAAACTGAAATAACTCTTGTGAAGGAGATCCAATAACCTTGACCCAGAGAAAATTGATTAAAAATTGTTTACTCTATATTTTTGGAAGCATAAATATCCATAGCTAGCCAATAATGATAACTATTTATGAACTATATCATTGCCATTCTGAGATGACCCAAACCTGCACAAGTTAAATAACCACAATGCACTTAAACTGCTTACACTATTTCACAGAGAGTTTTCAATAAAGAGGAAGTATTGGCCATATTAAACTCAGTAGTATACTAATGGCACCGAGACTTCTAATTTCAACACCCAGATGGTTTTTATGAAAATAACCTTCAGCCTCACCCATCTGCACAGTAAATTGACAATAATGGGTGGATTTAGGCTCTTTAAAGAAAGGCAAAAATCTTAGGAGTGGTATTGGGGGAAAGATAAGAATTTGGAAAAACACTAATCATAGAAGGTGCCTAAGTGTTTACATTTCTGAATATACTAGTAGACACTATGTCAGAATGTCTAATAGCTCAGTCTCATTGCGAGAGAAACCAAAAAGAGAAGAACTGCAATTTAGTCAGCCTTCCATCCTAGTTACCACAGTGCATAAACTATGCTCAAAAGGCTGAAAACAGTGAAAAGAACTAATAAAGAAGTGTGTTCTTTGGTTTGCATTTCCCATGGGAAGGGCCTAGGCCCCGCCCCAAATGATGTGCCAGACTTTGATGATGCCCCATGGGAGGCCTCACCATCCCTGAGGGTGGTGGGGGGTTGGTGGTGGGAATGAGAGGATGGGAGAGAAAGAGAACTGTGATTGGTATGTAAAATAATGTTTTTAATTTAAATAAAAATTAATTTAAAAAGAAGTGTGTTCTTGAGCTGAGGAGTTGATTTTGTGACAGAAGAGGTTCATCAGAATGTTGGAGTCAACTGTCCTTAGTACCACAGAAAAGAAAAATAGAAATTCATACTGCATCTCACTTTTCACAATTTTTGCTAGCTGGATTTCACCTACCAGTGGCTCTCATATCAGTGTTGGCTTAAGGTCCTCTATGAGGAACAAGGACATGAGCATAGGTGGCAAGTCACTGAGCTTAAAATATGCAGCAGCATGCAGAATGAGAGCACAGATGCAAGATCTCATTGCTCTGTTCACCTATGGAGGAAAATATTAGCATGCTGCTTTAATTGTCTTTTTGTATGATCAATTTTAGAAAATCGATCATTGATGGTACTCTCAAATATCACCAACACAAGCCAACAACTATGCACATAGCATCTGAAGTCCTTTTCTCAGTCTCTGTGTACAGAGAGAAGGGGATACATCATGTTAGTTTTCTTTGTTGGAATCTTTTTTCTTTTCAGACATTTGAGTCAATCATTCTGAGGTGATTCCTTTCTGAACCTAATCCCACATTCATACAGCAAGCCTTAATGAGTCCACTAGGAATAAACAAATTAGTCTCCAGGATGTATTATGCATTAATTAATCAAACTAATAGTATTGTATAATGTGTAATAGATGACAATTAGTTCTTAGTACAATACCCACAGACAAGAAAGAACCAGAGAGGAAATATGGAGTAGTAGAGAAAGGGGGCTGGCAAAATGTAAGTTAAAGTGGTCTGCTTTACCTCCTCTCATATCGGGACACTCCGTGTCAAAGATAATAGGGGAACAAAGTCTTCCCATTTGAAATAACTATAGGATGCAGATACTGCTGGTAGCAAAGCAGAAACATGGAGCAGCAATTCCTCTAGGTCCACAGTAAGAGTCAGTGCATAAGGCAGCACTTCTCAGCAATCCCTCTAGGTCCACAGTAAGAGTCAGTGCATAAGGCAGCACTTCTCAGACTGTGTCGTGACCCCTTGTAGGCTCCTATAATCCTTTTTCAGAGGTCACATGTCAGATACCCTGCAAATCAGATATTTATGATACATAAAAGTAATAAAGTTACACTTATGAAATAGTAACGAAGTAATTTTATGGTAAGGGGTCACCTCAACATGAGGAACTGCATTAAAGGATCATAGCATCAAGGAGGTTAGAACAGCGTCTGCCACCTGCTGTGTGGTACAGCTCAGGTGCTTATCATTGCTTTTTTATTTTTAAATAGTTAGAAAGTTACAAGAAGATGGGATACGAGTAGATCCAAGCTTGTTGAGTGCTTGCTTAGCACACAGGAAGTCTGGGCTTGGTTCCTCAGCACTATACACAATCAGATGTCAGCCACTCATTCTCTCCCATGGGAAGTGGAGGAAGTACCAAATCAGAAAGCCAGATTGTCATCAGTTTGATGTCAGCTTGGTGGCATGTGACATTTCATGACACATGAATACTACAGAACATGCAAATTTCAATGTCTAGAGTCCTTTTGAAACGTTGTCGCATTCATTTATCACATTTTGTCTGCGGGTGCTGTATGCTACAGCACATTGAGTGATTGCAACAGGGACTTTTGGCCTCTGCAAAACCAAAACTACCTGTTTTCCAGATTTTTACACTAAGTTTTCCAGCTGTAAGGAATGAGAAGTATCATTGCCAATCATAGAACACATACATACATCCATAACATACATGTACAAAGATGGTGTAGGCATCCATACCAAACTCTGGAAACTGCCTGCCATTCCTTACAGCATGAGCGAAAACACATTATTCTATGGTTCTTGCTCAGTTTGTCAGTCTGATTTTGAAAAAGAAAATATCAGGTACCATGAAATGAAGGGACAATAAACAAATGGGTCTACTACTACTCTTCAAAAGAGATATGGCAAGACAGGAAAAAACTAGTTTGGAGACTGGCAGAACTAAAAAGGGGGAAGAACTAGGGTAAACACATCCAGTAGATTTGCTTAGATTCCAATAAAGTCTTGGCATTCTTATCTGGGACAATAACTTTTAAGATTAGATAATCATATAGTTTGAAAGCCAGTTTGCTGGTTTTGAGAAACGTAAGAGTTCTGCAAGAGGAAGTTATTCTTACTGAAGAAGACAGGAATTTTTGAAATAAAGGAACTGTACATGTACCATTAATCTCAAACATTTCTGGAAAAATATGTGTATTCATTATTATGTATGTATTTATTCATGTGTAATGTATATCTATATATTGGGGAATATGCAAATTTTTTGATTAGTAATAAAGGATTAATTTGAGTGAAAGAAAGAATAGAGCTGTTTGTGTACTCTTATATCTTATTTATTTCTTTGTTATGTTTGTGTATGCAAGTTAGTCTGTGTTAGTATAAGCTACATGTCTTTGGGTGCCTTAGGAGACCAGAAGAGGGCACTGGATCACCTGGACCCAGAGTAAGAGGTGCTTGTGTGCTCATCATTTCTAACTGTTGCTCTATTTTCTTGAACATAAATAGCCTTATGGAAAGATTTTTCTTACTGGGTATTGGGTATGAGGTGTTCCCTTAGTGTGATGACTCTCAGGCACACCGCATCAACCAACCCATAATGATCTTTCAGAGATTGCATTTTCTGCATTATTCCTAGGCAGAGTTTGACAAGAGATATTCACATGAGGTTTTGAAGGTATTCACATAAATTGTCAGAGAAGTGGTTCTCTTTTCTCTGTTGAGACACACAGTCTCCAGCTATGACAGGATCTTTCTTCTTCTTTTTGCTGGGCCCCAGGGAAATGTGTGCACAACTTGGATGTGAAGACTAGGGTGCTCTCTATATTTGAAAGTCTATGTGGCAACATTTTTGAGTGAAGGAATATAGAGCCAGTGATCCTGGTTACAGACTTCCCCTAGCTTTCTCCCATAAATATCTCTTCAGCTTCCAGACTCCCCTAGTAAAATTTGCCAGGTATGTCTATGTGCTGAGCAGTGAACCTCCTGTAGGTGCATAGAGATGTGGACTTCCGTGAATGTGGTCTATTATTAAATCACAAATTTACTTTACAAGCCTGAAATTTATTATTGTATCTTGAGTACAACATCAACCTTATAGATCATAATGTTATTCCTCTACATATTTCAAAATACTGTATTCCCTATTTTGATAATATTCCTTAACTGTACCATTTAATGTGGTTCTGCCTCTCCGATTAAACCCCTGATTTCGTATAATAGAGCAAATCATTTATCAAGCATTTGACCCCTTTCTCTCAACGCAAGTTTTTCATCATCTCTGTGTCCTGAAGAAGCTCCTCATTATCCAGAAATCTTCAGACAATGGCCCAAACACTGATAATGAAATGTAAGATCCGTTTTTGGTGTTTGTTGATTGTGTACTACATGAGGAGTTCTGTACCCTAGTTTATCTTCCAAACTAATGTATCACTAATCAGGTATAACCCCTGTATCACAGCCAAGAAAAAAGGCAATAAAGGTTGTCACTTGTCCAATCACTCAGAGCTGAATAAGAATAAATTGTTAAATAGAAACTCAAAAGCAGTTCTATTTAAGTCTCAAACCAGTACATGTTTTCATTGCACTAAGCTGTCATCCAAGAACAAAAGTTGGCCTTTGTACTCTGTGGGGGACATTTGCTTTTTGCTGCCAAGGAATTGACTGGATTTCAATATTCCATTCTTGCTTATTAATATTCCAGAGTTCTTATAAATAAGACAAATTCTAGTCAGTTGCTATATTCTACAATTTTACATAATCTGCATGTCTCAAGGAACAGAACACCAATAATTACTGATGTGTACATAAAGAAAATCACAAAACTCTCCAGAGATATTTCATTTCAACCTATAGATGGTGTTTTAATTTTTAACTTCCCATAATATATCCTTATACTTCAAGAAAAGAGTAATTAAAATTCAATATTTCTTTTGATATACTTGTACAAGTATGATATATCTTATTTAAACTTCAGAATGGTGAGTATAGGGAGGATTGTGAGCCCCTGTTATTAGTTATTAGTGCCTGCTTTATAGATTCAGAGGTTAAATCTTGAAAAATTACAAAACCCATCTAAACATAGTCTTTAGTCATTTCTTTTTACCTTCCTAGCTTTGTTTCTCGTTTTCTCTGATAAGGAGTGTCAGCTGTTGCTGGGTGGCTATTTCTTACACAATCTCTACTCCTCTCATCTAGTCTGAGACCAGTTCTCCCCATTGCCACTCCCAATAGATGTATTCCTCACCAGATGACATCCTCTGAGTCACAATGATGTGCTCAGAATGAAGTAGTAACCTACAGTTATTCATTTTGTGCTAATCCTAGAAGGATGACAGTGAAGGAAGTACCCTTATTCCCCGAGCACTTGTAGTTAAAGGATATAAAGCTTTAGTTTCATGGGTCAACAATAAAAATAAAGTGAGGACAACACAGCAGTAACAGAGTATAATGGAACAATTTCATCTTGTTTATTTTGGGGGAGGCAGGATAGAACTAGAATGGAGTAACTACTTTGGAATGTCTTATATGCATTTGAAATAAAATTTGAGCCCATGCCTAATAACTGGAAATACAAAGTGCTTCAAAAATCAAAAATATTTTGGTGCCAACATGATGCCATAAGCAAAAAACTCCACACCTGATCTTTGTTAGGTGTCACAGTCAGAACTCAAGACACAATGAAAACCCTTTGGAGCATCACCCCCACGAAAGATATAGGTGGTACAGATGAAACATACATGTATTTTATGCTGACATTTGGTTTCTCATTATACATATAAAAAGATTACAACATCAGAAAGACTTGTGATCTAAGCGTTTTGAATAAAGGATGCTCAGATTGTGTATCTCATGTCATGAGTTTCAATATTTTTCTTCATTTTACTCTCGATTTCCTAATTCTGTCTTTATATTTTTCCCATTTCTAAAACCACTGTCTTCCTGCCCCCTCAAATTTTGCCCTTCCTTCTATCTATCCCTCCCCTTCTCTCCTTTCTTCCTTACTCTCTGCCCTTAATTTCCTAAGCCTAAAAAGGTTTCAATTATTCACATCCAAATAATGTGTGGGATGTCCTTTTGTATGCTGCAAATAAGTGTTGATCTTATTGTTTGATGAATAAAGCAGTTTTGGCCAATGGACAGGCAGATTTTATCCAGGCAGGAAATCTGAACAAGAATAGAGATAGGTAATTGATGGTGTCAGAAAGATACCATGTAGCTACCAGGAAGGTAGGACACCCGGGCATTCTGTGGTAAGATAAGGCCACATGAAGATACAGAGATTAATAGTTATAGTTTAATAATTAAGAAAGAGCTAGCCAGTAAGAAACCTAAGCCAATGGTCAGACAATTATAAATAGATATTAAGTCTCAGCGTGGTTATTTCATAGCAGCTGTGGGACTCAATTTGGGTGCAGAGAAACCAGTCCAGTGGGACTGAGACTAGATGGAGAAAACCTCCCAACACTCAAGTTAACAGTCTTTTTTGTTGTTTTTTATTATTTTAATTTTAAATATTTTAAATAGCTTGTTTTACATGTCAATCCCAGTTCCCTCTCCCTCCCCTCCTCCCGCACCCCCCCATCATCTCCCCCATCCTCCCACCCCAAAGGTACAGAAGGATTGTCTCTTAAAACAAATTCCCCCATAGCATAACTACTAGGCATTCTCAGTCACTCAAACTAAAACTGGCCTCACCCACCCCAGTAATGAAGAGGCACCCACTGGGGCATGTGCTAACCCAACATCGATCCCTCTAGGCCTCCCCTCATTAACTTGTGCCCCTCTCCCCGGCTATATCTGGAACTCTTGTTTACTAATTCTTTATAAAAATCTTTACAAGGCAAACAGCCTCCTTGGAGTATATGCCAGTACCATTTCTACACTGACTGAGATGTACTTCTAAGCAAGTATTCATTTCTATTTTCCTTCTCCAGAGAATTTTCCCACTTGATTATCCATTGGAGAAATCAGTATGTACAGAACCTGACATTTATTTAAGCTGCATAATTGCGTATGTGGTATAAAGGATACCAATAAGGCAAGATTGACTTAAGTGATATATTTATGCTGAGAAAATCCAATTGGTTTATGCTATAATCAAAGCTGAGAGATTGAATTATAGCTCCAGTCATCAATGTCTCCCTTAATCAATTATTTTTACTATGTTAGGCAGGATTTATAACTGAAAACAAGCATTTCTGAACTGCTTCTCTGTGTGGTTTCCCGTTTTCCCGATGGTTCTTTTGAACTACAAACTGATAAATCCCGCACGGCACCTCAACATCATTCATGACAGGATGATGAAAGAGAACTGAAAAGCATTCTTGTCTGAGTGATGAAGAAACACACGGTAAGTAACGTATAGTAAAATGAAATGGATACTGCATTATACTATAAAACTGTCAATTGGATTATCACTGTATAACTGTTTACTTGCATGACACTGATAAGTAGAAACATCAGAACTTCTGTAGAGAGAAATCAGAGAACAACAATATTGGTTATCATGTAGATTCCAAGCATAAAATAGTGACATCTGAAGGCTGTGAAGGACAAGGATTTATGGGGCACAGTTGATCAGAATTCTGTCTTTTTTATTTGGACCACTATTGTTTCTTTGCTCTCTGCTGACACATGACATTTTCAGAAGCCTCTGCCCATGGCCTTCTCTGCTGTACTTATTCAGACAGAATTTGACCACAACCATGAAACTAAAGACTTTCATCTCCACGATCTCTATGGTATCTTCTCTTAGCTTCTTTAATCATATGTGAGGAAGATATAGCACCCTCAATCCATCTCCATCATGAGTAACCCTGTCAAGACATACTTTGGTGTCCATCTTCAGTTCATCCAAATTCAAACTTCTGATAAGGTTCTCAAAACTGGTTTGAAACACCTCTTCACACGTCCTGCTTCCATGGTCTAATTTCTTCTTTAGGTAGTACATATGTAAATTTCTTATAGTTTGGTAAACTGAGTCATTGTAATCAGTATATAGATGTGAATCTCTTCTACTCAAAGCAGTTTGTTCAACTCCCAGAAAAAAAAACTCATTTACAAAACCAGTATTCTATAGTTAAATCAATCTATAGTCATCTATGTATGTGGCAGTTAGGAATAACTAAGTAATTATTTTTTTTACCCTGCTTGTATACACTTAATGTTTAGATTTAAATTCCAATCAACTAATCTGTTTGCCAGCTGCATGCTGAGTAAAATTAAGCAGCTTGGAAAGAATAAATGAACTAACTGGTTGGAGAATGCTGGGGAATTTCCCAGAGGACCAGTTCCCAGGAAATAGTTGTCTAACAGCATGGTGGCATTCTGCCTAAAACCCCAGGAGACTAGAGCTTGAAAGGGATGCTTTTTTCCCTCGACTGCATGTAAACCTAGGAGAAGTTTGGTGGGATTTGATTTTGGGGCATAAGTCTGAGGGGATTTCTGGCTACTCCATCAGAAAGAAAGCAAACAGATTCTGTCATAATGCCACAGTTATTCTCAAACAGAGATGACTCTGCCCCTAATAGGACATTTGGAAATATCTGGTTTTAATTGATTGCTACTTGCACTTAGTAAGCAGAGATGAGAAATGTTATTAAATCATTTGGTCTAAATGTCAGTAGCATGGATAGTGAGAAAACCTGCTTTATCTGAGGCAGAACATCCTAAACCAGGGTAACAGAGAGGGAAACTTGGCAATTTTTTAACAAAAAGCTCTTCACTACCTCCCTTTTCCATAGTCATGTAGAAAATAAAATTAGGGTGTTTGTGCATTGATCATATGGTAGGTAGAAAGTAAATGCCAGAATGTCTTGAGCTCCCACAACTGATCAGTTTGAAAGTGGAAGAATAGTAGCAGAGAGATCTTCAGAACGCTCAATTACACATTCTCTGAAAGAGTTTTTCAAAAGGATGCGTCTTTTCAAATTTTAAAATTGATATCTACAATTAAATCTTTTTGTGAGGATATGCAAGTTATTTAATCTCTACCAGCAAGGTCTATTACATATGTACTTTAAATATACAGCTTTATAAGCCATAAAATAAACCTCACAGGCTTCAGATTTAGTTCATCCAACTTCAGAAACATGCCTTCTGAATATGTTCATGGGCTGACTCCCTGTTCATTGTAAAACTGCCCACCCACATAACATCACAAGATGCTTCAAGCAGATAATTTTTAGGCTTTAGCTTTTAATCTAAGAAGTGTGTCACATGGATCACTGAGGCAATAATTTTAATTTTTGTGTTCTCATTTATACTCGTTTGAAAAAGGAAAGTAAGGAAATCATTCACTATCAGAATATATTCTTGAAAAGGATAAAAAGAGAACTCAGAGTATAAAGTATTCACTATGCTAGGGTGAAGGCTTGAGCTGGAATCACCTGAAGTCACATCAACGCAAGCATGGTAGCCACTAACAGAAAGGCAGAGTTTCTGTTGCAAGATGTAAGGTGGTTTCAGGGTACTCTTCAGAAGCATGGGCCAACGTGTCTAGTTTATGCAGTCACAAACAAGAAGATGGTGTATAATAGCGTGGAAGCCGAAGACTGGCACTGGAGATGGTCCTGAGACCTGCACTCACACACCTTGACACATACACACAGTTATATTCACACATGAAAAAGAGAAAAAGAATAGTTCTAAAAAGACACATTCTTTTTGCCTGTGGTCCACTGTTTATTTAATAAGCAGCAAACATACCAAAGGTGTTTAAACGTTAAACTTATTTAATACTTAGTAAAAGAAGGAGTATGTATATATATGGGTGGCTACATTGATAGCTGACAGCTCAGTTGATTGATAGATATATAGGCTGACAGAAATAGATAACAAGTTTTCATCAAGGATAACACGAGAAGCCTTATTACCTCAATGAATATCTCTATTATCAAACTCTCCACAAATTACTACAAATGTGAAATATCAATTATACTAGATTTTGGACTGGACATGAGTTCAGCTGGTGCAGCATTGTAAAATATAAGCATTGTACACAGGGAATGAGAACTTGTAGACAAAAGACTTTCTGAAAAGACTTCTTAAGATGGAAGATCTAAGAAAATGAACTGTTTTCAAGCTGTCACACTCATCCATGTCCTGGATTATATTCTTGGGCCCTAGTATGAAGGCTATTCCGCTAAATACTGGGAACTACATGACAATGGATAAGACACATGGCCCAGTAAGCCTGTCTTGGAATTCAAGACAGGGACAGATGAATGTTCTGGACACAGGCTTCTATAGATAAGAAGGAGTAAAGAATAAATATAAGCAGTTCACAAAGCAGAAGAGACCTAGATGTGCAGGGCTAAAGGAATAAGGTCATATTGGTGACGGTGGACATTTTTACATAGCATCTCCATTCTAGGCTGTGTGAGAATGAGGCTTTGCCTCTAATCTTTCCTTGTTGAGAATCTGAGTCCTCGCACACTGTGCTGGTCTTACACCTCTCTGCCGGATTATCTCTGCTGGTATCAGGCTCAATATGAGCTCATTTGTACCACTTAAGAGTATAAGTCTTACGACACATGTTGTATAACATGGCTCTATCTATCTTTTTGGAGGACAATGGAGTAGTGTTTCTGCAGTAGGAAATGGCTCTGCTGATTCAGTTGCATCAGCTGTAGGGAGAACAACTGTGACCAAGAGAAACAAATGCCAACATAGGAAACTAATATAACTCTGTCCCTTCTCTAAGTGACAGTGTTGTTCTTTGCAGATCTTGACTGAATTGTTTTTCCTTGGTGACCATGACAGCAACATTCACTGAGAAAAAAAATGCTTACAGTTCTCCTGGTTGTAGGAAACAGAGGCCATGTGCCCCTCAATATAAAAATGACCTCCCATGTCAAATGATACATTTTTCCCTACACAGAAGTTGTCTTTCCTTGGCATTCAATTAGATATTTTACTTGCTTATATATTCTTCAATGCTGGGCAGTATGAAGACTGGCATTTCATCAGTGCTTCACAGCTGTATCCCCCATGCCTGGGAGAAGGCCAGGAATCCAGCAGGGGCACAATCAATATTTATAAGATAAATATTCAACAGACCACCTTTGGAATACTTATAGAAAAACTTCAGGTAGTAGAGTGGGTCCCAGTCTAGCCAAAGACTGACCTGAAGCTTGACCAATCATGCTGGAGATTTTATTTCATCATCTCCATTCAGAGGTGGGAACTCACACACAGACCATAGGTGATTACGTGAAGGGGTTCATTTTTGCAAGAATGAAATTCAAAACAGTAGTGAGTTCTTTTCCCCAATCTGCTTAGCCTAGACTTGAATTTGTTTTGGAGCTTAGGCTGGCCTTGAACTCCTGATTTTCATGTCTCTGTCTTCAAATTAGGGGATTAAAACTGTGCATCAGAATGCCAAAATGAGGATGCATTTTTAAATATATACACTTTTATTTGTTCTTTGCCTGAAAGTATGTATATGCATCTTGTGCATCACTGGTGAACATGGAGCTCAGTAGACAACATGGGAGTCCCTGGAACGGGATTATAGATGGTTGTGAAATTCTATGTGGGTACTTGGGATTAAACCCTGTTCTCTGGAAGAGCAGCCAATGCTCCAGCCCCATGAATAAGCACCATAAAATGATAACAAGACAAGAGGTGGATAGGAAAAGGAGTCTGTGTTTTTGAGATGTTTGATTGGTTACATAGGCTTTCTGTAAAGAGTAGTGAAGTAATAAAAAAACTGAGAGGTTTTGTAAAAAGTGGTGACCTCCATAGAACGCTTTCACATTCTAAAGTTTTAAATTACTTGTATTGATGCTATTTTGGTATGATTATATTTGAATATTTACATTAATAATACTTAGACCATGAGTTCTTCACTTGGAACATGTATATGCATCCTGACACTTTATTTTTCTCAGGGGCAGATATGTTATGTACTGAAAATTAGCATTGCATAAAATGTATTTGTTCAGACTCATTTTAATTAGTATCATAAATTTACTTTAATAAAGTATCACAAGTGATTTTAAGGGGAGAGATGATTATTGGATATACTTTTTAAAATTCTGTTTATTTGTTTTGTGCATATTTCTGTCAAATGTATAATGTGTGTGTCTGTGTGTGTGTGTGTGTGTGTGTGTGTGTGTGTGTGTGTTTAGCTGTATGTACGTACCTAAGTTCATATAGAAACCAGAAGAGGACATCAGACTCCTTGGACCTGGAGTAACAAGCATTTGCAGAATGCTTGGCTTCTTATGATGTGGGTGCTGGGATCTAAACTATGGCCTTCACAATTACATAGCAAGAGTACTTACTTCCTGAGCCAGCTGTATAGTCCAAAACTGTGCTTGATAAGTGAAAATAATATTGGACAAGTGCATAGATAAAAATAAGACTAAGAATAAAGCTACTAAGTGGTGATTGTTATGCTTCAGTGAAATATAAATACTTTTTCCACTTAATTTTCTTAGGAAGTCCATGCCAGAAACAATATTGGTTTTCCTCATTAGCAGGTGAAGAAACTGCTGCTTAGGAAAGGTCAGTAACTCTCTAAGGTCATGTCTGCTAAGGTTCAACTAAACCACAGGAGTGATGCCTTTTGCACAATGCTATATCCAAACATTTAGCCAAATTGACTGTAGTTTGTCATAGGCTTTGCTGTCTAGACATGGCAAGCTTCCTCAGAGAGATCTTATTTGAGGTGGAAAGAATCCTAGAAGGTTTTAAGCAAGGCAAAAGCTTTGATTGAAAGTAAATTACAAGTATTGTTTGCCTGCTCACTTTTACATTTAATGTACATTTGTGCTAGAGTACAGAGATGAAAGCCTTGTCAGTCACAGGTATACTTTAGAAATCAGTCCAAAGGCAAAACAGAGTTTGGAAAAGATTCCTCTGTGCCAACAAGAGCTAGCTTCAAATGTCTTTATGTTCAGTTTGAAAGCTTCTTGTTAACCATGTGGTATATTTTTTTAAAAAAATACATGAATTTAAAGTTTGTTATTTCTAAGTAACAGCATAGAGTTGAGTGTTTTCCTTGTCTGAGATATCAGTTGGGGGAAAATGTATTTTTGAGACATCAGTAGGAGATAATCAACATAATTAATCATTATGACATCTACTCATATTTAGTCATTATCATTTATTTGTTATAATTGCTAACATGTTCTTAAAAGAAGGACACATACAGACACAACTGTCAGAGGATTTCAGAAAAGTTTTACTTTTCATTATAGACTCTCATTTTCTTTTTGACTTTATCTTATTTTTCATATCAGGAAAGGGAGCTATCATTTGGATGGATTTCTGCTGGTATTTAACATCACTGTGAATCATCATGGAAGGATGATGCACGGAAGTATATGCATAGGCATCTTCTGCAAAATCCCAACAATATATAGGGCTGCTTTTTTATGCCAATTTCATAATCCCTGTGACCCAAGAGGCTCAGTTCCTGTACAGAGAGGAGCAGACACTATGCACTGTTTAATGCAATAGCATGAGGCTTCCTTCTATTGGCCTCTCTACTTCCACACTGGTCCTGTCTGAGATCTCGCCACAAATTTCTCATCTGCTTTTACTCAATGACTTCATTAAAGGTCTTCAAACCTTGGAATCTCAAATGCTCTTCATTCATTCCATTCTGCTGATGATTTTTTAAAATAATTTTTGCCTTTGTAGACGTAATTAATATTTCCGATTATTTTCCTTTCCTTCTAAAATCCTTACTTGCTCTCCAAATTTAACACTAGAAAAGACTGGATCTATTCTGACAGACTTTGCTTCATTTGAGGAAGTGGGCTGGGAGGTTGTGTGGAATGTACAGGATAGCTACTAGTTAAACAGAACACCCTATAACACTAATAAATAGAAGGATGAGTCACAAACCACTAAGACAATATGGCTCTTGAGTAGCAATTAGTTTCCAGCCTCCAGCTGCTTCCAACCCTTGCCAAACTAACCTCATTGTGCCCAACCATGAAAATCAGGGCTGTCTAGCATAGTGGTTCTCAACCTTCCCAGTACTTCAACCGGTTAATACAGTTCCTCATGTTGTGGTGATCTCCAATCACAGTTATTTTATTTCTACTTCATTGGTGTAATTTTGCTACTGTTATGAGTCATGATGCAAATATCTGACACACAACTTCCAAAGAGGTCTTGAACCACAGGCTGAGAACAACTGGTCTATGGAGAAGATTCCTTAAAAACATTACTCAACAAGTGACATAAGCCCAACAGGTGATGTAAGGATGACTCAGAGTGATGAGCACTTGCTGCTCTTCCTGAGGACCCAAGTTCTTAGCCTCACATTGGGTGATTAACAACTAAGGGCCTGTAACTCAAGTTTATGGAATGTGGCATCCTCTACTTCCTTCCACGCATGACTTAATACACATAAATATGAACACACACATACTTTTTAAAAAAATATCAAAACTATAGCATCATGCTATTACTAACTAAACTTAAATTCTTGATTTTTATGAGATTTCATGAAAAAACTCTATAGTCTATAAATAACTATGGTTAATTTCTGGAAGCTCCCATGATTGGAATTCTTGCTAATCTGTTTCTTCATATTTCAGTATCTCAGCAGAAGCAATACAATTTTAGATCCTTTAGAAATGTACTTAGACTGTCCCTATAGTGAAAGCTACTGTTTTCCACTTTGTTCTGAACCAACAACAAGTATGACATGGTAAATGTTTTCAAAGGTGTTCTGATAATATGATACAAGTTGCACTATGTTCGAATGAAGTTTTGTTATGTAAAAACTCTTTGTGTCTATTAACATCCTTGATTCACATGCAATATGTGCTGAAAGCTTGGTGGCTGAGTAAATATTCCTGAAGACAAACCCCTTCACCTCTTTCTTTGGCGATGCTTGCAAAATCAGTGTGTTTCATACAAATAGAGGAGTCTGGAGCTTGAAGCTAATTTCTAAAGAAAAGATACAAAAGGCTTATATTCTACATCTATTAAAAGAACGAAGCCCAACTCAGCTAGGAAGGACCAAATGGATAGGAATCTGATACCCTGAAAGGATAGCTTCTTTTCTCTTTTACATTTTAGAAAAGCATTTAAACTCTCTTCAACCCCGTCCCTCTGTATCCCTTTGGTTTGTTCTAATTTACTTTAAGCAATTTCTGTTTCCTTAGTTCTTTGAACATGCTCACTAACTAGAGAACACGTTTACAAATCTAAGTGCCCTTGTTTTTCCAAATATATGAATCAGATAGTTCCTCTTCTTTGTGAATCCAAGGAGCCTCCAGAAATTTACTGAAGACATGGAGTATGAGAAGTCCCTTAAATCTCAGAACATTTCATGTACTTGCTGCCGCTCTTTGTTCTGCTGTTTACGAGCTTGGAAATCATAGAAATGCTGGAGAACATGGACACTTATAATGAACATCTTTACATTGAAGATGTTCAAAAAACAAAACGCACTTGTTTGATGACTTATTTGTAAAAGTCAGCAACAAGGAGAAAGTTTATCAGAGGTAGGGTTCTAAGACCTGAAATAGAAAGGATAATGAACATCTTTACATTGAAGATGTTCAAAAAACAAAACGCACTTGTTTGATGACTTATTTGTAAAAGTCAGCAACAAGGAGAAAGTTTATCAGAGGTAGGGTTCTAAGACCTGAAATAGAAAGGATAATTACCTTCAGGGATGTTTTATTATTAAAATGGATAATGAGAGGTACTAGGAGAGTAGATGACACTATTAGGAAATCTGCCACAAGTGACTTAATAATTTGAAAGATCATTTATCATTTTCAGTAGGGCTTTTGGTTCATTTTTCTGAGTGACTTTTCAAAATACTTTGAAACTTTTCCATTTTAATTTTTTTGAGTGCTAAACAGGCAAATTACTCTTCCCTTTTTGAAAAGAAAATAAAGGTGTATTTGACAATGTAGGTATATGTTGACTGTTGAATTTGCAAATACAAATTTTAAATTGATGTTTGTATCAAGTTACAATATGTTTCACTAGCATACTTTGATTGAAAAATAACAACTTAAAATGACACAATTTTATCTATTAATAAAGATACATATCTGTATACACTATTAATATGGTATCTTTTATTTATCATCCAGTATCTTATTTTCCATCACTATTCATTTTTCAGAAGTAATTTTATTCATAGATACAGAAATATATCTGGGAAAAATTTATATTATCATCTTCTTGAAGAGATACACGTGGGGCCAAGAATGTGTAAGTAACTGTTTAGTGGGGCTTCCTAAAAGGTGCCTTCAAAGGAAATTTTACTGGAGGGGAGTCAGCTATCTATTGTTTTTGAGATTCATTTTCCTCTAGATGATGTCGATGTATATATGATGACTGGTGAGGTGACCATATTACCTAAACTGTGGCTATGTGACCAAATTGAATACAAGGTTATATTTTAACCAAAAACATAAATAAAAAGTAAAGACCAAACAAAACTAGAGGATTGTCAGAAGATAATATCAAAGAGCTTACTGCACTGCCTGACTTTGAATTTCTTTGTTACTGTGAGAGAAGTATTGAAATTTCAGGTTTTGCACTGACAGACACACACAATTCTCTAAAGTTAGGGGTTTCCACATCCATTTCTTGAGGTGTATGAGCTGCTATGCAGATTGGAAGATATGAGGCACCAAGTCTAAAAAATACACACACACACACACACACACACACACACACACACACACACACACACATTCCTCTGCAACAATTAGGCAACTAAAACTTACCTCCCAAAATTGAGGATGATAGGTGTATACAGTAATGTTGAATTCAATATTGTCTATACATGCTAAAATTCTGAACCAATATCAGTACCTGTGACTGTGAAGATGATAAAGGTAACTGTAATAAAACTGTGTATAATCCAGACACTAAAAATGGTCTGTGTCCTGCTATGACAAGAATTCATATTTAAAGCACAGTGAAGTATTGTAAAGTGGCATCATGAAGTTAATTAAAGTATATTAAACATGTCAAGACATGTGATATTAGATGACAAGATTAATCCATGGAGGCATCACACACTGTGTAAAATTTATCTACACAGATATATGGCCTCAGGTTGATGGAGGTTATGTACTGGCATTTCTACATTAAGTTATACTTCTGATATCTTTTAAGTAGTCTCACAATAAGCAGGCATTCCTTCAGTTGTGAAGAAAAGTATGTTGGAAGAGTTGTATCGAAAATTTATGCATTGCTGACACCAAAAGCAAATTAGAGCAAGCCAAACCTTGAAATCACCTATTCTTCTGAAGTTCTGGTAACTTGAGTGAGTTTTGATTAATCGTTTTGATTGGGGAGAAGCGTCAAATCTTTGCTAATGAAATGACTACAGGCTTCTTTGACTTTGTTTTGGCAGGAGTTGACAGAGTTTCAACCTTAACTCACCATCTGCCATTTCAGGCAACAGAACGAGGCAAGAGTAAACATGAGCTAGTTATATATTATGATAGCAAATGTGCCCAAGAGACTCCTGAGAGGATAACCAATTTCATGGAGTCTTTTCCTTCAGTCATCTCCAAGGAGAACTCTATTCTCTATGTAATTATATACCTTTTGTTTTTATCATAGCAAGAATGTTTTCATATGTCCTTTTAAACAAAATTTTCATATTCTCAACTCCAAAGGAGTAAGAACAGACATACTTTGAAAGTGAAAGAATAATATAAATAGAAAAATTGTGTACTTGTCTTAGGTATAACATGTGTAGGAAGTTACTGACTCACTGGGGTAGGCATCAGTGAAGATTGGCAAACATTCTGATTCTAACCTATTAGGGATTCATGGTTAGACCTATTGCTGGGAAGAGCTTTCGGATTAGGAACAGCCATGGTATGAACCTCTAAATGAGTTTCTAGCAAGGATTAAGTCACTTATGCAAGATCGTCCAAAGTTGTTCTTTATTGCCTCTCCTTTCCCTCTTCCCTTTTAGATAGCAACTGATTGATGTTCAATACCCTGTTTGCTTTGTCACATTAGACCCTGAATGTCATCAGTAAACAGTTCTGATCTGTTCTCATACTCAACGTGTGCATTGTGATCAAGAACAACTCATTGTTGTGTCATGGCACATTTTTGTAGTTGTTTGCTACTTTTGGATAACTTAAGACATTTCTGATAATATATATTTAGTCATATGAAGTATACTTTTTAAATTAAAAATTATACATATGTGCTGAATCCAGCAATGATATATATATCTCCATTTGTAATTATAGAAAACTTTAATATTTGAAAGAAAATGATGTATTGACATGTATTTGCCATGAGAAATTGATTTACTATCCAAATACAGGAGCATATCCAACACACAGTTACATGTGTGCACTCACATGGTTTAGCTAAACAAGGAACTTGAATCACATTACTCAGATAGAACTGTAGTTAATTTTAACTAAGAACAATTTCAGGTCTCTTTCTCCCTCCCTCCTTCACTCTTGCTCTCCCCTTCCCCTCTTCCTATCTATCTATCTAAATGATAACAAGACATATAGACAAGTAATTATGGTATCACAAGAAACTGGAGAGGTAGTTCATCAGTTAAGAGTACTTGTTGCTCTTCTACAGGACCTGAGTTCAATTCCCAGTAGCCATGGCTGCTGACTCAAAAGGCCTATAACTCCAGTTCCATGGTAGCTGATGTTGCTGACCTCTACATATGATACAATAAAATAAAATTAAGTCTTCAAAAATGGTATCACAAAAGGAATGCATACATGTATGTATATGTGTATGTATATATATATATAATGTAATTTTAAAGTAAAAAAGATATTGACATTTAGGAAAAAATAGTTTTGTGGTTGATACGATTCAAATAATTAGTGATATTAAAGAATTATTAATTTTTATGTATATTGGGTATACTTATGTCAAGCAACATTTGGTCTTTTTATTTCATATATAAGGTGTTTAAAATAGTATTGCTGTATAAGATCAAAGTTGTATAAGATGGAAGGTTTATATCCTAGAGTTACATGCTAGAGTAATTAATGGTTAAATTACATAGTATCTACATCATGTAGATTAAAATGCATTCAGATGAAGATGTTAGAGGCTGAATCAATTGTTGGGGTACATAACTTTATCCCTAGCACTGGGGAACTCAGGCGGGAGGATGACAACTATGAGGCCAGCCTGAGCTCCATAGAAAAAACCTGTCCCCAAAACAAAAATGTATATGGACTGGAAATAGATGTGTGGAGACAGTATGGGATACGAGGAAAACGTAAGTAAATTTAGTTAAGCAGTTACACTTTTTGTATGTGTATAATTCTTCATCATTATAGATTTACAACAGGGATTATAGTTTATGCAATGTAAGTTCATTTAAAAACAACTTGAGCACTTTGCTAATTATCTTTGTTGAACAACTGCTGGATAAGCAGATTGATGTGGACCGTAGAAAGAGTAGCCGGATGTCCATTATGAATTTGCATGACAGTGCCTAAAATGGCGTTGCTTGTGACCACAGCTCTCCAAGTTCCCAGAAACGCATGGTAATGTTCCAAACGTAATTATCCTGCCTTCTGTTCTGCGAGCTGACCACTGGATGGATGACAGAGGAAAGGTAACAAAATTAAACAAAACAGGGACTGCATGGGGAAGGGATTGCTCGGTGCCTCTGCACTAAGGTGGATTATGACCATTATAAAGGGATTTAACTAAGTGATGAATTTTACATTACCTACAAAATACACTCTAAAGTGTTAACCTTGAGAAGAATAACCCTGATTAATTATAGTTTCCAATTATTAATTCACTCTTTTAAAATTTTTATCCAATTATAATTCTTCACCCTAGCTAGTTTCTACTTATAATCATTCATGTTCTGCAAGAAGAAAATACTCTGAAATGGACCAAATTTAGCAGCCTGAACACAGCAGAACTGATTATAAAAATAAACTGTATAGAATGTCAAAAATAATTTGACAGATTTTTTTCCTGTGACAACTTAAGGAATTAATAGGTTCAACTCAAATGCATCCCTTTTAACGTTTGTAGAGACCCTATTATTTCTGCATAAAATTGATAGGAAACTCCCAATGTCTTTGAAATAGTGAGGGTATTAGTTTCCAAAATGCTAAATAAACATTAAAAACAAAACGTGTACCATCTCATGTATATCAGAATAAATATATAAGCAACAGGAGTTAAGGAAACCAACCAACCAACCAAAGCCTTCATTAGGAAGAGTTAAGTTTTTCTGCAAAGACTTGAAGTGTTCAGGTGGGAACAATCAACTGCCAAACTTAAGTGCAATGTTTTTCCTGATCAATGAGAATTATCCCAAAGGGAATAAAGAAAAAAAAATTGATCTAGCCCAACATCTCTGAAAGATGAGATTTCATCGGGGTAGAAAAGACAAGGAAAACATTGGATTATTTTTTCTCTATAGTGAAACTATGAATTTAAGTTGAATATGTATTTCTTTAAAGATGTAATTAAGTGACTATGCATAGCAGCAGACACCTTTAATCTCAACACTGTGGATCTCTATGTGTGCAAGGCCAGCTTAGACAACAAAATAGAGAGATCCTGCCTTAGAAAATAAAGAGTATGCAATAAAAGATTTCCTAGAGAAAATGATGTGTGTTTGTATTATGTAGTCATGGGCTGGAAATGTGAACTGTTTAAGAAAAGTAAATTCTTCAGAGAGTTCTGGGACTTTCCAGGTAGTGGCTTTAGGCCACAATGAGGTTGTTTATTAAGAGGTTGGATTGTGGGCTGTAGAGGACCAAGGCTGCCATCCTGGAATCCACTTCCCAGACAGCACTAAATGCAGGTGCAGGGGGCCATGAAGGAATCGGTGACTCCTGAATGGTGGGTCATACCTTGTACATGGTGTTAGGAATAAGAAGTAATTAAAGTGCCTTCCAGTGTGACTGGGAAAAGCCACAGAGCTTCTCATCTCGGCGGGAGCCAAATACCCCAGATCCTGGGTCTTCTCTTCCAACAAGGAGACCAGGGGAACAGCTGGTCCAGCAGGACCAGGTAAAACAGGCCCTGCATTCAATCCTGCGTTCCAGTGCCTGGGGATTGCCAGGAAAATGCACAGAGCTTCCAATCCCAGCGGGAGCCAAGTACCCCAGATTCCAGGTCTTCTCTTTCACCAAGGAGATCAGGAAACCAGCAGATCCAGGTGAGCAAGGACCCCCATCCCAGGCATGCCTTACAGTGACTGGGAATGGCCACAGAGCTTCCCATCATGGTGGGAGCATCCCAGATCCCAAGTCTTCTCTTCCACCAAAGGTACCAGTGGACCAGGTGGGAGGCTAAGCAACCCAGATTCCTGGTCTTCTTCTCCACCTATGGAACCAGAACGAGGATGAGGAATAGAAAAACTACCAGATTATTGAACTTGCTAGCATGCACCAAAAGGGAACTTTGGTCCCTTAACCACCAGACCAGTAAGGGGCTCTTTCTGCACCCACTAGAAGAAGAGATGGGGAAGAGACAATACAAAAACACACTCATCAACAGAAAAACAAATATGACACCACCAGATTCTAGAGACTCCACACCAGCATGACTCCAACATTCCAATGCAAATGAAGCAAAAGAGAATGACCTTAAAAACACCTTCATGAAAATGATAGAGGTCCTAAAAGAGGACATAGGAAAATCCATCAAACAAATGGACAAAAACAAACCAAAAAAGGCAGCAAATGGAAGAAAAACCAAACCTAAAAATGCAAGAAATTAAAGAAAAAAAAAACAAAAAAATCATAAAATGCAAGAAATGGACAAAAAGATAAACTGCAAATTGCAAGAAACAATTTAAACCATGCAAGGGTTGAAAACTGAAATAGAGGCAATTAAAAAAACACAATCTGAAGAAAGGCTGGAAATAGAAAAGCTGGGCAAAGGGTTAGGTACTACCGATACAAGCATTACCAACAGAATACATAAATGGAAGAGAGAATCTCTGGTGTTGAAGATACACTAGGAGAAATGGATTCATCAATCAAAAAAAATCTTAAGTCCAACAAATCTTTAACACAAAACATCCAGGAAATATGGGACACCATGAAAAGACCAAACCTGAGAATAATAGGTATAGAAGAAGGTGAAGAAAAACACCTCAAAGGGGCAGAAAACATATTCAACAAAATCATAGAAGAAAACTTTCCCAACCTTTAGAAAGACAAGCCAATGAAGGTACAAGAAGCTTACAGAACACCAAATAGAGTGGATCACAAAAAAAGTCCTCTCTGGACATAATAATCAAGACCCCAAATATACAGAAAGAATATTAAGAGCAGCTAAGGAAAAAGGCCAAGTAACATATGAAGGCAAACCTAAATTACACCTGATTTCTTCATGGAAACTCTGAAGAAGATCCTGGATAGATATTCTACCAACACTAAGAGACCATGGATGACAGCACAGACTGTTATACCCGGCAAAGTCTCAATCATTATAGATGGAGAAAACAAGATATTCCCTGACAAAACTAGATTCAAGCAATATTTATCCAGTAACCCAGCCCTACAGAAAGTTCTGGAAGGAAAACTCCAACCCAAGGAATTAACTACACCCAGAAAAACATAGGCATTAGAGAATCCCACTCTACCAACAGCCAAAAGAAGAAAGAGGTGGAATTCCACACATAATTCCACCACTACCACACACTCCAAATCAAAGAAGAATGAGCAATCAATGGTCATTAATATCCCTCAACATTAATGGCCTTAACTCACTCATAAAAAGACACAGGCTAGCAGAATGGATTTGAAGACAGAACCCATCCTAATGCTGCACACAAGAAACACACCTCAACCTCAATGACAGATATTACCTGAGAGTTAAAGGTTGGGAAAAGATTTTCCAATCAAATGGACCCAAGAAACAAGCAGGGGTAGCAATCCTAATATCTAACAAATTAGGCTTTAAAATAAAATCAATCAAAAGAGATGAAGGAGGTCATTACATCCTCATCACAGGTGAAATCCACCAAGATGAAGTTTCTATCCTGAACATCTATGTCCCAAATACAAAGGCATCCACGTTTGTAAAAGAAGCATTACTAAAACTTAAATCACATATACAGCCCCACACACTAATAGTGGGAGATTTCAACACCCCACTCTCACCACTAAACAGGAATAACAGACAGAAACTCAACAAAGAAGAAAAGGGTCTAATAGAAGTATGACCCAACTGGGATTAACAGACAACTATAGAACATTTGATCCACATAAAAAAGAATATAACTTCTTCTCACCACCACATGGAACCTTCTCAAAAATCCACCACATACTTGGCAACATATCAAACCTCAGCAGTTACAAAAAAATTGGAATAACTCCATGCATCTTATCAGACCACGATGCGTTAAAATAAGAATTCAACAACAATACAAATTGCAGAAACCCTACAAATTCATTGAAATTGAATAATGTACAACTCTGCCATTCCTGGATCAAAGAAGAAAAAAAAAAAGAAATTAAAGACCTCCTAGAATTCAATGAGAATGAAGACACAACATATCCAAACCTATGGGACACTTTGAAAGCAGTGCTACGGGGAAGTTCATAGCACTAAGTGCCCACATGAAGAAACTGGAGAATAGTTATACTAGAGAATTAACAGGACAGCTGAAAGCTCTAGAACACAAAGAAGCAAACTCCCCCAAGGAGGAGTAGATGCCAGGAAATAACCAAATTGAGAGCTGAAATCAATAAAGTAGAAACTAGGAAAACAATACAAATAATCAATGCAATGAAAAGTTGGTTCTTTGAGAAAATCAACAAGATAGACAAACCGTTGTCCAAACTTACCAAACAGCAGAGCATGAACATACAAATTAACAAAATCAGAAATTAAAAGGGGACATAACAACAGACTCTGAGGAAATTCAGAGAATCATCAGGGCATACTTTAAAAACCTGTACTCCACAAAATTTGAAAATTTAAAGGAAATGGATAACTTCCTGGATAGCTATCACTTGCCAAAATTAAATCAAGAACAGATAAGCAATTTAAATAGACCTATAACCCCTATGGAAATAGAAGCAGTCATCAAAAGTCTCCCAACAAAAAGAAAGCCCAGCCCCGGATAGCCTCAGTGCTGAATTCTACCAGAAATTTAAAGAACAGCTTATACCCATTCTTCTCAAAGTATTCCATGCAATAGAAGCAGAAGGGTCTTTGCCAAGCTTTTTTTACAAGGCTTCAATAACCTTGATCCTCAAGCCACACAAAGACACAACTAAGAAAGAGAACTTCAGACCAATATCCCTCATGAACTTTGATACAAAAATACAAAATAAAATACTGGCAAATCAGATCCAAGTACATATGAAAACAATCATTCACCACGATCAAGTAGGTTTCATCCCAGGGATGCAGGGATGGTTCAACATATGAAAATCCATTAATGTAATTCACCATACAAACAAGCTGAAAAACAAAAATCACATGATCATCTCACTAGATGCAGAAAAAGCCTGTGACAAAATCCAATACCCCTTCATGATAAAGGTCTTGGAGAGATCTAGGATAACAGGAACATACCTAAACATAATAAAAGCTATATACAGCAAACCAACAGCCAACATCAAACTAAATGGACAGAAACTCAACCCAATTCCTCTAAAATAAGGAACAAGCCAAGGCTGTCCACGCTCTCCAATACCTTTTCAATATTGTACTTGAAATTCTAGCCAGAGCCATATGACAACAAAAGGAGATCAAGGGGATACAAATTGGAAAGGAAGACGTCAAACTTTGACAATTTGCAGATGATATGATAGTTTACATAAATGACACAAAGAACTCTACCAGGGAACCCTTACAGCCGATTAACACCTTCAGCAAAGTGGCAGGCTACAAGATCAACTCAAGAAAATCAGTAGCCCTACTATATACAGATGATAAAAGGGCTGAGAAATAAATCAGAGAAACATCACCCTTTCAATTGCCACAAACAACATAAAACACCTTGGGGTAACGCTAAACAAACAAGTGAAAGACCTGTATTGCAAGAACTTTTAATCTTTAAAGAAAGAAATTAAAAAAAGCCCTCAGAAAATGGAAAGAACTCCCATGCTCTTGGATAGGTAGGATCAATGTAGTAAAAATGGCAATCCTGCCAAAAGCAATCTACTGATTCAATGCAATCCCCATTAAAATACCAACACAATTCTTCACAGACCTTGAAAGAACAATAATCAATTTTGTATGGAAAACAAAAAACCCAGGATGGCCAAAACAACCCCGTTAAACAAGGCAACGTCCGGAGGCATCACCATCCCTTACTTCAAGCTCTATTATAGAGCTATAATCCTAAAAACAGCTTGGTATTGGCACAAAAATAGACAGGTAGACCAATGGAATCGAATTGAAAACCCTGATGTTAACCCACACATGTATTAACATCTGATCTTTGACAAAGAAGCTAAAAATATACACTGGAAAAAACAAAGCATCTTCAACAAATGGTGCTGGAGTAACTGAATGCTGGAATGTAAAAGACAACAGAATGCGTATCGATCCATGTCTATAGCCATGCACAAAACTCAAGTCCAAATGGATCAAAGAACTCAACATAAATTCAGCCACACTGAACCTCTTACAAGAGAAAATGGGTGGTACCCATGAACAAATTGTTACAGGATACAGAACAAAATAGAGACTTTTCAATAGAGGAGTCTAAAATGGCTGAGAGGCACTTGAGATAGGGCTCAGGATCCTTAGCCATCAGGGACATGCAAATCAAAACAACTCTGAGATACCATCTCACTCCTGTCAGAATGGCTGAAATCAAAAACACCAATGACAATATATGCTGGAGAGGATGTGGTGAAAGGGGGACACTCCTCCACTGCTGGTGCGAGTGCCAACTTGTACAGCCACTTTGGAAATCAGTATGGAGATTCCTCAGAAAAATGGGAATAAACCTACCACAAGACCCAGCAACTCCACTCTTAGGCATATATCCAAAAGATGCACATTCATAAAACAAGGATGTCTGTTTCTCTATGTTCATAGCAGCCTTATTTGTAATAGCCAGAACTTGGAAGCAACCTATATGCCCCTCAACTGAAAAGTGGATAGAGAAAATGTGGTACATTTACACAATGGAGTACTATTCAGCAGAAAAAAAAACAATGGAATCCTGAAATTTGCAGGCAAATGGATGGCACTAGAAGAAACAAACCATCCTGAGCGAGGTAACCCAGTCACAAAAAGAGAAACATGGCATGTACTCACTTATATATGGATTTTTGACATAGATCTGGGGAGTGCCAGCCTACAATCCCATGGCCAGAGAGTCTGGGAAACAGAACCTTCATTCAGTGGCTGATGGAAGCAGAGGCACACTCCCATGGCTAAGCACTCATCTGAACTCAAGAAATCCAGCGACAGAGAGGGAGGACTGATGACCAAATGCATTAAGACTGGGTTGGTTTAACCCCCAGAAACAGCTGACCTGACAAGGGTTGGCTCTTGAATCCCAGACTGATGCCTGGGAATCCAGCATAGGACTGACTGATCACGACCCCCTGAACATGGGTGTCAGTGAAGAGGCCTAGGTAATCTATTGAGCCTTGGGTAGTAGATCAGTATTTATCTCAGGTATACAAATGGACTTTGGACTCCCATCCAACAATGAGAGATGCACTCTCACCCTGAACTCTTGGGGGAAGGGTCCTATCCCTGTCCTGGATGAAATGACAGACTATGGACACCCCCATGGAGGGCCTCACCCTCCCTGGGGAAATGAGGGGATAGTGGGGGAATTGGTGGGAAGGCACGGGAGGAGGGGTGGGAGGTGGAGAGGGACCTGGAATTGACATGAGAAGCAACCTAGTTTCTAATTTAAATTTAAATTTAAAAATAAAAAATATATAAAAAAAGAAGAAAAAGACAGAAAGAAAAAAAGAAGTAATTAAAAGCAATACATTTCAGAAGTGGTACTGACTATAAACCTTTGTGAGGCGACTCTTGAAAATTATCAGATGGAAATGTAAAACGTAAGGAAAATAAACATTTTATCGCATGGCAATCCTTTCAATACTTCCTTGATATATTGAGTTATATAATTGTAAAACAATGTCTAGGTTTGTAGGACTGAAGATGAAACAGATGAATTTCTATTCACAGAAAGGAGAGAGGGTAGAAATGAAAGGGAATATTCCTAGAGAGCAAGCAAGAGAATGCAGTTTGTTAACTGGGATGTAAGTTATTTAAAGTTTCATTAGAAAAATGAGAACAAGAATGTGATCAGATGAGAAAAGATTAATAAATATTAATATTCAACAGCAGCTTTCCAACAAAGTGAGTAACTCTCTTGTACAGGACGTTTACTGTAAACAGAGAAGCCTTGACTGTTAGGTATAGCTTTATCCAGTTTATCTTGAATTGGAGACATTGGCATTCTAGTTTCAAGTTGTCACTACAAAGCTGACAAGTAGGATTTAGAATGAGAGAATGACTGTATTAAACTACAAGAACCTTCAACCTCAATGTCAAGAGCAAGTTAGGCATATTGCCTTCTCTGTCTTACATTACAAACACACACACACACACATACACACACACACACACACACAGTGGGGGTGGAGGAAGAGAGAGAGATTCCTTCATACACTCAAAATCCATAACCACTACCATGTTGCTGTGTGCTTATATATATGAATGCTAACACGCTGTGGTTGATGGGAGGATGTGATGTTACAGCTAAGCAATGTTTCAGCTAATGGAAGTATTAGGATACATGCATTATTTTGTTGCCTCTGCAATTCAAAAACCCAGTTCCTATTGCCCACTTTCAGATTGAATTGAATCTGAAAACTCTCTACTGTGACATCCTTGTGCTTCTTATTTTCCCCACAGTTTAGAAACAGACTTTTACTTGAAATTTCAGCTAAAAATGCTCTGCACCTGTTCAATTGGACTGTTCCTTCCGATTGTGGAGCCATCTTTACAGACATGGCTTTGTAAAGTTACCATTGAACCCACTCACATATTGTGATGTTTCTCCACTCACACATTTTCAATGCTTCTCAGACACCAAAGAGATGCTTGCTTGCTTGCTTGTTTATATTTATTCCCTGAGTGTATTTGAATGCATGACATGTTTGAATGTTGCATCTCAGTGGTGAGCATTTGATGGAGAGTATGGGCAGAAGGACTTTGAGATGAGTTTCCCTGCTGTTCTTCTGGGAGACTGAATGGACTAACAATGTTTAGATGAGCATAATGCCTTAAGCCAACATTTCCACAGGGGCAATTTAAGTCACAAACAGAAACTATTAGAGTGGAAAAGACGATTGGTTGAATTACCAGTCAAAAGCAGTTTTTATGGAAAATGTATAGAAAATCTCCTAACATGGTATTGATTGACATGGGTTTAAGCACCACACAGCAGGTACCAAATCTATCTCACTAATTCCTCTGGTTAGAAGAGAAGACACTAACCCAGAGTGGAGCCAATCAGCAAAACCGAGGTGTGCCACGCAATCTGTACACACCAGCAAATTTGGAAATCTATTGTAATTGAGGTCCTTTCAGAGAGAAAAAAGAACACTGTGCAAAGTTCCAGTCTCTATTAAAGAGCTTTGGAGACCAGAAGCCTTATTATCTGGAATTAATCTATTTAAGTGAAATTACTCAGATTGTATACTGTTGTTGATGAGGATAGTAATATTTGGTAGTAAGCGAAGACCAGCATGGGGTAGAATTCATACTACTAATGTGAATGCATTAGCTCAATTATAGTTAACTCCTACACTAACACTTAATGAGGCATAATTATTCACATTTTAAAAATAAGGCTAATACGTAGGGAATACAGAGACATGTCCAATGTTTCTAATCCTGGCCTCAGTCTAAGGTGGTTTACTAACAAGGACCCCTCAATTCACTAAGCATATGGATGAAAGAAGCAGAGACCCAGAATATTCCTATGATTCTTTATGATTAAATTATAGTATAATTTAAGTACAGAAATTAAAAAATAATGTATGTCTTCTGATGATCCAATTATCATCTCTTACTTTTGAAAGCATAATAACAATAGCAAATAACAATGAGACCACCTAAAAAAAGCACCTAAGAGAAAAGCCAATTATTTCAATGTTTATTCATCCACTCATTTGTTAAAAACTGCACTTGGCATAGTAAAGCATTATTTCTTCAGATTTTATTTGTTTTATCCAATAACAAAGAGATACTGTTTTTCCTCCCACCACACGACATGTTCACTGAAAAATTTAATCTGTTTTTATTTACCTAAAGTAAATCGTGGGTATTGTGACAAGTTGAATAATATTGAGATTTATGAGGACTCCAAACAGGAGGAAACATTGAGATGAGATAGACAAGTAGCCCATTAACACTTTATTAGATTGATAGAAGGTTAATTGACAGCTCAATAGTTTTAACTATAAACATGGTATCCTGCTGACACAGTACATAGGAAGGTCAGGCTCATTTGCTTGCAACTTACAGACAACTCACTTCTGAAAATCACTGGCTGTCCAGGGAAATGTCTTACTGGTTAAGAGACTACATGAATACTGCTCTTGTTGAGGACCAAAGCTCAATCTGTAGTGCCCACATAAGTAGGCCCAGAGTTGACTGTAATTCCATGTCCAGGAAATTTAACACCCTCATCGTTCCTCTTCAGGATGCTACATTCCTTCTGCACATCTGCACCAATAGACACATATGCACACATATAAATAATTTTAAAATGGTTGATGCCAGGCATGGTAACCTTTATTCCCAGTATTTGGGGGGCAGAAGTAGAGAATGAGATATCTATGTGAATTCAAGGACATCTTTATATTTATTCCAGGTTCCAGGCCAGACAGAGCTACATAGTGAGGCCCTATCATTTCAAGAAGAAAAACAATGACTGTTATAATGAAAAACAAGAAGTCTAGAGACAGTCTGTTTGGAGAGGTTCTAGCTGAAATGTAAGACCCTGGAGCTGTATGTGGTACATTGCCACTGCCAGGAATATAAAGCAATGGGATAGCTGGCAAACTGGCTTCCACAGTCCAATGCTAATGTCTAGTGGGGAGCATATTCTTACTCAGGGTTGAACATGCACTCTCACATACATCTTATCCTTCTAAAAGCAACTGATCCTGGTGGGAAAGACTCTTGCTGTATATCCTGTGAGACATTAAAATATCTTGGCTTCAGACTTAAGTAGAGCCAGTAAATTTGTTGCCTAAGTGGTTCTCCTACATGTCATACACTTGAGTTCTGGTGTTGGGAGGTCTGATTGCCCACTGTAAATGACCTGAATATCTTCAGGTCAGGGTAGATATGTGCCTTTCTATAAAATGACCTCAATGTCCAGTCACAAATCATCATTCAACAGACCCCTAGGAAGGAGTCTCAGAAGTCACCAGATTATTATAATCAGTCCAAGAGCAGACTAAAGGGAGTTAACTATTAACCACGAAATGCATCTCAAAGAGGCCATCTCAGGGGCTAGATTCAATAGCAGAAGCACCAAAAATTTTTGTTGATTGGCAATTGGGGAGAACAGGAGAATCAAGCATGAAGTTTAAGAGCCTGGTTTGGACAGTGCCCTTGATGTTGCTTAGAGGGTCTGGCATTGTACTTTACTGTTGAGTACATGTTAGCCCATGATCATGACAGCTGTGATTTTCCAAGAGGAAGTCACTCCTGATGGTTTGTCACATCACAATGATGTTACACCCTGATGGTTTGTTATCTCACAGTTGCTCACTTGCATCCTACAAAAAGAGAAAGGAAAAGTACCAGAGCACAGTAGTAGAACTATTCAAACAGATAAATGGCAGTAGAATGTGTCTCCGAAGAACATCAGAGTTATAAGAATTAGGACTTGTTGAGTGGTCCTCAACATTGAAGAACAAAGTTCAGAGTAATGTGATACAGGGCAGGGGAAATGATTGGTCTTAAATAAATGGTTCTTTAATTTGGCATTATTGATATCGTTTGTCTTTCTCATGTTCAAGTTTTATTGTTGAGGGTCTCGCCTATGCACTGTAGGAAGTTTATTCCTCACCTAGATACTAGATAAAATTACTACATCCCTTCAACTATGCCAAGGAAATATGACTATAGAAGTGTTGAATATTTCCCTGTTGTAAGGACAGAGAACCAGGAAGTAAAGTTAAATAACCTTTGCTCAAGATGCAAGCATATAAATACTTTTGGCTAAATTTCTCATTTAAAAATTAGCTAAGCCTTTTCAAAAGTTATGTTAAAATGAAATCTGGCATTAGTGAAATCTTGCAATTAACCCAAATGTTCAAAAGTCAATTCTTGTCATAAATTCTTTTTTCTGTAATTCAGTTGAAAATACAGTGCAGGAAATTCATTCAGATGAAATTGAAAATAGAATTTTATGTCAAGATTGCCTTCAAAATTTGAATGCCTGTATTCTAAACCTTGTAATAATTTTGTTTTTTTTCTTTTGTTGATAAAAGCACCTTCTGGTCTCCTTGACTGTTGTACTAAAGTAAACACGAACCCAAAATATGGAACACAGCAGACATTATACTTGGAAGAGCTTTTCCTAGAAATAGTATTAAGGAGATATTTATGGAAAAAGACAAGTTTCATTCATACAATTGGCCATGTAGAACAATCCCAGTGTTCCTGCTGCATTCAAAAAGCTCTGATAGCTCTTCCCAGGCAAACTGAAAGCTTGGTTTCCTACTTGAAACTTCAATCAATAATAGGAATATATTTCTGCTTTTTATCATAGGCGGTATCATGTTTGTATTCATTGATGATCAAGGTAGATAAATGAGATAAAAGCTAACTGATTTCTTCCAAAATTTAGACCACTAAAAGCCTTAATCTATATAATGCGCTAAATACCAGAAAAATAAAATCGTGTCAGTTAACTCTGTGGATGCTATCCCAAGATAGCATAAGCAAAAATTCCGATCAAAACAATTATCACAACATAAGTTCAAGAAGTATCTAAAACCATAAGGCAAATAAAAAATATCTGATTACACTATGTAGAAAACTGTTTTCCAAACAGCAAGAATCTGTGTTTTTTGAGGCAATTACTTTATGTCCTTCACAGCTCTGACTGGTTCAAGGTTTCCTTAGTGTAGGGTACACACAGCCTAGAACATAGGACATTCCCCACCTTGGCTTCCAGGCTAGAGCTATGGTACCCTTTGGAGAAGTCACCAACATTTATCAACTTGTTTGAGCCTCTACTGTATAAACAATTTATATCATTAACATCTGGGAAGACTGGAACTTCCTTCAACTTTTTATCTTCAGAGTCACAAGGTCCATCCTTTTACAGATTGTAAGATGGGAATACTGGGACACATGTCATCCTTGCCACAGTAACTAGTGGAATGGAGATGCTATGCCAAGAGAAGCAAGCTAAAGAGACTATGACTACTAATGACAAAGCTCATGTTTCATTCTGAGGGAAAAGATAATTGTTTTGTATACTTAGGAACAAATAAGACTCTACAACTGCTAGAAAGCATAGCAAAGAAGGTTCCTTTCAATACTCCTGGGCAACATGCAGGGAGTTTGTCTGGAAGGAAAATAGATTGTAAATTCATATAACTTCAAAGCAGCCCTTAAGGCGGTGATTCTCAACCTATTGGTCACAACCCCTTGGGCTGTGTATCAGATATTATGCATATCAAGTATTTACATTGCAATTCATAAAAGTAGCAAAATTAGTTACAAAATAGCAATGAAATAATTCTATGATTGTGGGTCACCACAACATGAAGAACTGTACTAAAGGGTCACAGCATTAGGAATGTTGAGAACCACTCGCTGCTCTAAAAGTTTATTTTGGGCAGCATGTAGAAACACCAAGAGTGGTTAGTTAGATATTGTGTAACCTAAAAAAGTAAAGGAAAAATAAAAGAACAAAGGAGAATGAGTATAGTCTTGGGAATCTGTAAGACACTTTATTAAACATGCCAACTATGTATCAAGAGAGTACCTGACAGACATGATATAGAGCATTTTTTAAAGATCTGGAATTGAGATAGGAATTATGGTACATGCTTAGTAAGACTAGAGCAAATAACTAAGTATAAATAACTAAAGTAATAATGAACAATGACTAAAAAGTTACTAATCTTGAGGAATTAGCCACATATCCAAGAAGTAATTACAGAAAGAAAGGAAAAAAAATCAAGGTATAAAGAAATTAATCCAAATGCATGAATTTTAAGAGATCTATATGCAGAAGCATTATGCTAAATGTGAAAGGCAGAAAAACATAATCTGAAAGAGGAAAATAACATGTCCATGTAAATCTGATTAAGATTAATAATGAACTATCCTATCCTCAGGGGCAATGAACACCACAGCCAGTGTGATGACACAGTCAAGTGCTGAGAAAGAAACATATTTGACCAATATGCTGCGTATGATTTTGAAACAAGTGAAATGGAGACATTCATAGATGAACAGTGATAGAACTCATTCATAGCTGAGCTGGCTTGCAAAGACAAAAAAAGAAAAATTCAAAACACTAGTGGTTTTTCTTTGGGTTCAAGGCAACTAAATGTAGTAAAAGAAAGAAAATGGAAGAATTTATGTAATGCTATTATTTAATTTTGAGAGGTACTTTCGGCTTCTGATTGCTTTTCTTAATAGATTTTAAAAGTTATCATAAGGATAACTATACTGTTGATCTATAACATGTAAATATATAATATGTTTGATACTAATAGCAAGAAGATGGTGGGAAAAAGTTTTACTGAAGAAACAACACGAAATCAATAACTTGACATGCCAAATGATGAAATCAATATCACTTATTTATGTAATCAAATACAAAATTGATTTTTTTCTCTATGAAACGTAAGATTAAATAAGTAATACTTACAAAGGTATACTATTGCTGTTAGGAAATATATAGATGTTCTACATACAATAGACAAACTAGAAAAGAAGTTAAGTGTTATATGGAGTAAACTTTTATTACTCCCTTCAATTACCTCAATATCAAATTATATTCCCATGAGTTATGCTGCATCTGGCATACACTATCAGTAGGAGATGTGCTGCACTGTCAGAAATGGAAAAAAACTGAAGGAAAAATTGGGAAAAAACATGCAAATAGCAGCAATCATAGCCATGGTGTGATACAACATTAACCAAAATAGTTTGTAAAAAGTCCCAAATATTATCAGTTAAATATAAAGGTTAACCTTGAAAATTTGCTTAGTCAATTGAGATGTTTTAACAGTTGCAAATATACAGCCACATACATACAACTGGTAACATGGCTCCAGATAATATGAAGGAAAAAGTGACGTTAAGTGGAGAAAGAGACAGTTTCTTGGCTAATGCTTGCCAACTTGAAACAAACCTAGCAACACACGGTAAGAGGGAATCTCAAGGAATTGCCTCCTTCAGAATGGTTTGTTGGCATGGCTGTGGGATATTTTCTTAATAGTTAGTTTATGTAGGGGTGTCTAGGCCACTGTAGGAGTGTCGGGACTATATAGGGAAGGTAGCTAAGCAAGTCACTGAGCAGAATTCCTGTCTGCTTCAACTACCTGCCTTAGTCCATGCCTTGACTTCCCTTGATGATAGATAGTAACCTGTAAGCTAAAAACCCATAACACAATAACACAAAACATGTTCAACAATAGCAGAGGGACATTGTGACAGCACACTTGCAACTTTGGTCAAAATAGTTAGTTATAATATCATCAGGTAAACAGGAGAGTTGACTACCATTATGCCTCAATTAGACTTAACCAACATCTACAGATCAGTCTGCAAAGCACATATGCAGTTTATTACGGTAGATGATACATACCCTATAACATTGCTCTATAGATTTTAAATAAATTAAATCATTTGAAGTATGTTTCTGACCTTATGAAATGAAATTGGAAACTGATTTGGGAAATTCAAATATGTTTACCTCAAACAGCATATGATAGCACAAGCAAAATTAAAAATTAAAAATGATAAAGATATTAAATTTCATAATGAATTACAGTAAGCAGAAAAACACTGATCTTACAGGATTTAGTGATATCAGTGTTCAGAAAGAAATTTATATGTATAAATATCAATTATATCCTCAAAAAGAACTCTCTTTATACAATAGCATACAATCTTCCTAAAGAATCCAGAAAAAGATGACCATCTTAAATATAAAACAAGAAAATGATGCAATAATGGAAATTAGTTTATTAAAAATAGGAAAAAAGAAGAGTTAGGAACTGGAGGTACTTGTGTGAGGGAAACCATGATCAGAATATATTGTATAAAAATTATTCAAAGAAAATCATTTAAAGTTTTAAGCACATGAAATAAAATTTCAAATAAAAAGCAAAAGCAGCGAAGTATATACAAAATGTAAAGATTTGTTTTGAAGTGATCAAGAAATTTGAATAATTTTATGCTGAACATAAAAGAAAGGATAATTTGTTGAAATTCATAAAGCAGGAGTAAAGAAAGGGTCACACGAATGCACTTCTATAAGTAAAAAGGACAATAGAAGAATGAATCTACAACAACAAATTAAATATAATAGAACAAATGATGACTTTCCCAGTAAGACATAAACTGTTGAAATGGATCTACTGTAGGAATAGAAAATCTGAACTTATAAAGAGATTCATATAACAGCTGAAAACAAAAATCCAGGACACAGATGGCTTTGCTGATGAATTCCATCAAATATTTAAACAAAGGTTGATAACAATATTCATTAACTGTTCAAAAATTAGAAGTAACACTCCCACGTTTTTTCTATAAGCTTAGTAATTATCTTTGCACAAAGAGGAGACAGACATCATAAGAGATAAAACACAGACTAATATTTTAAGAGTACAGCCATAAAATAGTTAGAAAACTACCAAATAATTATAACATCACCAAAGTATAGTTATTCAACATGACCAAATGTGTTTACTTCTTGAAACCAAGGAATGCCTACCAACAAAACAATTAGTGTCATAAATTATACAGTATAATAAATGGCAAAATACCAACATGATAATTACAATATATACAAAAAACTAACATAATTTCATAATATCATAGAGAAGGAAATGTTAAATATGATTTGTAAAAAGATTAAAAATCTCATATAGGATTGTACTAAAAGGTGAAACACTGATTCTTTGAGCAATGTATATTTCATAATGCCTATGCGGTCATAGAAGTGTACAGGGCAACATACAATTTTGAATTAGTTTGTAATTATAACTACCTATGCTTACCAATGATATTATGCTGAAGCTAGAAACATATAAGAAATCATCCATAAACTCTTAGTGCTAATATATTGACCCTTACAAGGATTTATTATATAGGATTCTTATATACATATTGTTATTTTTACACATTAATAATTAATAATCCAAATGAGAATTCAATATAATATAAATTTAAAACAGTTTCAAGACTAATGAAGTAACAGAGTAAAATTAATAAACAAGTGAAAAGTATAAAAGTTATGAAAAGTACTCGAATCACCAGTTGCACCTAATTTCATAAAACAGATATTACTAGACATAAAATTAGAAATTACTCCTATTATAAAATTAGAGGGAGAATGCAATACCTCACTCTCTATAATAGACATACAAAATGAACCAGAAATAAGCAAAGACATATTGGAGCTAAATGACATACAGATCAATGTGCTTAACAGACAATTATAAAATAGCTCATGGAAACACTGCAGAATACACATTCTTCTTGTCAGTGTATGGGCATTCTCTCACCAGGGCACAGGACAATTCATGTAGCAAAATTAAGCAAATTCTTGTATTGTAGTTTATCAAAGGGAGTAAAGCAAGAAATCAACATTAAGATAAACCACAGAAATTTCTCAAATTCATGAAGATTAAACTAAATATAATTGAATAATGAATGGGACACTGAAGAAATCTGGAGGTAAATTAAAAATAAAAGCACAGAATTGGAAAAAATGAATACACAATAATGAACGTAATAAGAAGTAAGATCATTGCTCTAAATACGTACATTTCAAAAAAAATCAGAATGATCCCAAAAAAGTAATGTAATTGTGCAGCTTAGAGCTTTGAAAAAATTAAGAAACGAAACTAAAAATTATCATATATATACAAGTAATTAAACATCAGAACATAAATAATATAAAATCAGTGAAATGAGTAAGTTTTTGAAATAGTAAACATACTAAGAAAATTTTAGAAAATTTCTGAAAAGAGAGGATTAAGGTACTATTATTAATATTCTTGTACTATAGATGCAGACATTGTAAGAGGTACAATGAAATAGAGAAAACACAAGGACACACCTTAAAATCATAATCCACTAAACTGGAAATATACCCTAACAAAGTTAGACCAGACTGACATAAATACGTTAAGCAGAACAATCAAAAGCATTGAGATTGAAGGTATAATTTAAACTCTTATAACAACAATTAAATAAAACACCCCCAAAATCCATACTCAGGTGGACTCAGCTCAGAACTCTCCCAGGATCTTAAAGAACTACTTTCAATTCTTCTTAAATTATTCCACAAAATAAAAAGGAAGGAATGCTTTTAAATATTTTTAGCAAGTCAGTATTGTTTTGAAACATTCACATACATAAAAAATAAATACATAACAGTTAAACATACAAGAGCAATAATACAGGAAATCCTACACCAGTATCTCAGATAAACACAGAATCAAAAAATTTCATTAAAATGCTTACAACTTGCATCAAGTACAAAGAAAATTATCATCCATACTGATAAAGTTGGCTTCAGTTTAGAGATGCAAGAGCTGTTCAACATGCATGACTCAATAGATGTAATAAACAACATAAACGGTCTCAAGAAATGAACTAAAAGGATAAGATCAATAAGTAAAAAGGGTCTTTGACAAAATTCGACACCCGTTCATGATAAAAGCTCTGAAGAAGCTAGGAATGGACAGAGTATATCCCAACATAATAAAAACTATGCTTGGAAAATGCACATCCGATAGCATGTGAGAAAGTGAAACTCAAACCATCCCCACTAAGAACAGGAACAAGAAAAGGAAATCCATTCTTTTGGTCTTATTCAATACGATCCTTGAATGACAAATGGGTTCCACAAACTCCCCCTAACATCACAGGCTATTGTCAGGGCTGTTGGTTATACTCTACATTCTCATAGCAAGATGCCATATAGATGTAATTGAAGGTAAAGAAACAGAACTGGTAAACTGGTGCCTGCCTAGAGTCTCCACCCCTACCGATTGGTGTTCATGGTGCTGGATGATACTGGAGGGAAAATGTAGTCTGCATTGTAACTTCTGACCTGCCTGCACGATATACTAGTATGTGGCACAAATGTTTGGGAGCAACCATTTTTTAATTTATAGTTTTCTTTTTATTTAAGGCCTGGTCCATGAGATGTACCCCCTCATCTGACATTGCTGAAGTGGCCAAGAACCTGAGGCTGTGGACCTAAGGAAAAACTAAATATCATTGCTTGCTAAGGAACATAGCAATAAAATGGACATGGACTCTTAATGATCTATTGTTATTCCAACCCTCATTAGAGATGTTTCTTTCAGTGTATGGCAATTAACGCAGAGACACACAGCTGGACAATATGCAGAGAGTGAGAAACTGGAGAGCACTCAGCTCCAAATGGGACATCTTCATCAAACCCACACACTCAAGGCTCAAGGGTTTCCACGGAAGAGGATGCAGAAAGATTACAAAACCCAGAGTTGGTAGATGACTCTACGGAAACAGCATCTTCAAGCACAACAGGAATGACACATATATAAATTCACATATATTACCATGCACAAGATCTACACCAGTTCAAACCAAATAAAGTTCTATCACTGAGAAGGGAAAGTAGACATAAAGTCCCACCCATAATCAATACGATATTTGCAATTGATGCCTTTTAGGAAAGTAAAGTGATTATTTTTCTCCAATGATGAGTCATGGGTATATCAGCCACATTCACATCATGCCCCATACCACACTTCAGGTCACTCCCCAGGCCCAGAAGTAGTTGGGCATCACAAAGCATACTCCATATGTATAAATTTTGGACTCTTCCTTTGATTTTGTTTTTTTGTTATTTCTTTCTTGTCTTACTAAGTCTTTAGTCTGTTTTGCTTTTGTTTTGTTTTAGAGGAAAGAACATGAGGTTGGATGGAGAGAGAAGTGGGTGGGATCTGGAAGGAGTGTGAAGAAAAACAAGGAAAATCAAAATGTGTGTGGAATTAAAAAATATTTTTAAATGGTCCAGTCATCTGAGTGGGCATTTATCTAGAAGAACAAACATTTATACACCCAACAAGCATATTTAAAAAAGGTTTTCTTTGTCATTATCTATTAGAAAATTGAAACCATGAAAACAAGAGATAAAACTTCACATTTACTAAGACAGCTATCAAAATAGAAAGGCCAAAGAATAAACATGTAGGGAGTTAATTGCTGGTGATATAGTACAGACTCTTTGGAAAATAGTACATAAGTTTTTCATTCCCATAAGATAAACATAGAGCAACAGTATGACCCAGATATTACATTCCTCAGTAGAAGTATCCAAAGTGACTAAAAACACACAATTTTTTTACTTAGATGTGCACAAGGCACAAAAATCTTATTTCAGAAATAAACTTGGAACTGCCCAAGTGCCTGGCAACTTACGTAGTGGATGGATGGACAAAGAGGATGTGGTCTATTCATAAAACGGACCATTATTTATTAATACAAAGAAATCTAGGGGCTAGGAGATGGCTCAGCTGTTAAAGTGCTTGCTAGGCAAGCATCCTCATCCTGAGTTTAATTCCGGGAATCCACCAGAAAACGTAGTATGTGAGGCTGGGTGGATGGCTCAGTTGTTAAAAGCATATACTGCTTTTGCAGAAGATTTCAGTTGGGCTCTCAGCAACCATGCTTGGCAGCTGAGAACAAACTGGAACTTCAGCTGCAGGGGTTCTGAAATATTCTTTTGGATGTCATAGTCATTCCACTCATTTACACACACACACACACACACACACACACACACACACACACACACACACACACAGAGACAGACAGACGACAGAGATGGTGAGACAAAAAGAGCTTTAAAAAATAAACAGGTAGGGAGGTACAAGTTTGTAGTTCCATTGTTGGCAATGCAAAAACTAGTGGATATCTAGGGCTTGGGCGCCAGCTGCTCTAAACTATTCCATGACTTCAAGGTCAATGATAAAATACATAAAAAAGAAGGTGGGGGTGTTGATGGCCCGGGGAAAGACAATGGAGATTGATCTCTGATCTCCACATGCATGTGCACTCACACAAGTAAACACACAAAAGAACTCTAGCACCAATGTTATATATATACAAATCTTGAAAATATTACTTAGCATAAAAAGTGTAGTCCCAGAATTTTTTATAGAATATGCTTCCATTTACTCATATTGACTGGTAAAGGCTGCCCTATAGCCAAAATGTTCATTTGTGGTTTCCTAGACGTGGGTGGAGGAAGTTTGAAGAAAATGCAATGTAAGTGAAAGCAAATACCAGGATTTCTTCTGGAGATGTTAAAATGCCCCCAAATTGACTGTGGCATGGTTACACACACATGATTCACTAAACACAGTCAAATTTCTTTCATACCATTTTATATCAAAATGCATACTGTATAGTCAAAGGTTTCTGAATTACATTTCAATGAAACTGATGTAAAAGTCCCAAAGAGTGAAACTATTTAAAACTTTCCTATATATGTAAAATTTTACATATACAAATATAAAAATAACTACAATGGATAAACGTTCTACTATGATTAATTGCTGTTTATTTGAAAATCACTAGCAGTACTAACACAATTATGACAGTCAAACTATCTTGAGTGCTAGTATTGTCTTGTTTCAGCATTTCCTAAAAAACTTGTACCAACACTTTTATTAGAAATTATCTCATGGGAATTTTAATATGTAAGAAACAAATCCTTGAGGGCAACTGAGTTCAGTTAACTTCCCAAAGCAGAAATAGTGACATACAGCTGGAATTCTTGCTTTGAGGAGGCAATGGCAAGAGAAACCCAAGTCCTAGACCAGCCTGGACTACTGCCTGTGATGTTGTTTCAAAGAAGAAAATGGAATAAAATAAAATAGCAAAGCTAGTTTCTCTATTTCATAGACAACAGCCTCTAAAAGTGGGTTCGACTTACTAAATATTTGTATCATTATTTATCATCCCGGAACTTGACCTTGATATTTCTAGGGATGATAAAATTATTTTAATATGATTTTCCACATTTTTATTCCTCTTAGATGCAAAGCAATCTAAGAATTGTACTGTGAAGCCACAGTTGGATCACTGTTGCTTTCTCTTGATTTTTTCCCACTAGGCTGAAAATTCCTAGAGAGCATGTATGACATCCTGACTTCACTCTTTTCTCTATTCCAAGTCACTGTCATTGAATGCAGTTTGAAAATTAAATTAAACCTAAAATTTCAACACTAGTTGTCTCTGAGTTTTTGAAGTTTCATAAAAATAGTCATTTTCTATATTCAATAATCAGTTTAAGTAGAGCATTTTAGCATTCATAGACCTTGTCAACGTGAACTTCTCTATTTGAATCATCTTCATGCCTTTTCAGTAGCTAGGGAAGGTAGGAGTTAAACCATGCTAACAAATCTGACAGCCTTGCAGATATGATGAAGTTGCTAGAAGTACTGCAGTTTCACCTATTCTGAAATATTAACATTTTTCTAAAAAAGCATCTTGGTAGAAGTTAAAATTTCTGTCACGAATTTCCTAAATAAACATTATATTCACAGTTGTTTCCTCCCTGAGTTAAGATGGTCACATGTTCACAAACAGAGATTTCATTTTTAAAAATATGAAACACTTCTCAACTGTGGGATTAAATGATTTTTTTTCATGCAAAAAAGTCTTTATATAAACATGAAATAACCTGCCATTATGGCTTTTAATCACTGTTCAAAATGTTTTATTCGAAACTCATTCTAGCCTGGCTACTTAAGGGTAAATGGTAGGGCTGAGGAAACTGCTTGGGAGAACAGCAGTCAGTGACTTAGCACAAGAGACATTTGGTGTTGATTCCTATCACTGGAAGAAATGAAAAATAAATAAACAAACTGAGTGATATTGTCTGCAGAGCTAGTCTTCATGGATTTTTTGTTTATCTTGTGACATCTCTTGTTCTAGATTATAAGTATACAGATAACTTTCTGGGGAAGAAGGTAGATACTTTATTCTTTATCCCAAAGAATAACAATGATAATAGTCACATCTGAGAAAGGTAGTCTAACTAGCCTTTCTTGAACTGATTTGGGTTTTTAAGTCATAGTAATGTAGTGTGTCATAGTATATTTACCCAAGCCCATTTCTATCACTGAAAATACTTAGAAGCCAATGGAGTACAGAAGAAAGCATTGCTCCCCGCAGAGCTGGAGTTATAGATGTCTATGAGCCACCTGGTATGGTTTCTGTGAGTAGAACTCATGTCCTCTGAAAGGCCAGTTAATGGTCTTAAACCATTGTACTTTCTCTTCAGATATAGATACTGAATTATAAATATATGGATTAAAGAGAGCATGGATATTTAATGTAGCATACAAAGTTTATTTTTAAAATTCCACTGTCAAATCAACATGTTTAACTGCTTTGGTAGGGATAATACTGAAAATTAAATGTATGGGTGAGTGGGGGCTCTCCTTCCATCCCCTGTTCAGAAATTTCTGGATCTGCAATTTCCACATATAGTGGACTCCCAAGCAGGATGGACCACCCAAAGTCTGGACACACCTCAGTCTTGGCCCCATCTATGCCCTTGGCCTCCACTTGAGTCTTGTCCATCTCCCACCTCCTCTATTGAGTGAGGTGAACACCAGGAGAGGCCAGACCATCCAGAGTTACCAACACTGAAGTCTTGGCCTACCTAATCCACCAGGACACTAGAGGAGTGGGAGACTCCACCTGCACCCACTCAAAGAAGGGATGGGAAGACTACAGTATAAGAATACACACTACAATAGAAAGACCTATATGACACCACCAGAATCTAGGACCTCCACACTAGCATGACCTGAAAATCCCAACCCAGATGAAGCAGTAGACAAGGACCTTAACCTATTTTATGAAGATGTTAGAGGCCCTTAAAGAAGAAACAAGAAAATCCCTTAAAGAGCTAGAAGAAAAAGCAAAAAAAATTACAGGAAATGGAGGAAAAGCCAAACCAAAAAATTAAAGAAATAAACAAATCTCTTAAAGAATGCAAAGAAAGACAAGAAAAAAACCAATCAAACAAGTGAAGGAAACAATTAAAAGAGTTCAAAGATTGAAAGCTGAAATAGAAACAATAAAGAAAACACAGAATGAGGGGATGTTGGAAATAGAAAAGCTGGGTAAATGATCAGGAACTACAGATGAAAGTATAACCAATAGAATACAGGAGGTGGAAGAGAGAATCTCAGGTGTTGAAGACTCACTAGAGGAAATACAGTGATTGACCAAAGAAAATATCAATTCCAACAAATCCCTGACACAAAATATCCAGATAATATGGGATACCGTGAATAGGCCAAAATAAGAATAACAAGTATAGAAGAAGGTGAAGAAATACAGGTCAAGAGTACAGAAAACATATTAAACAAAACCATAGAAGACAACTTCCCCAACCTAAAGAAAGACATGCCTATGAAAGTACAAGACTGCAGAACACCAACTAGACTGGACCACAAAAAGGAATCTTCTTTCCATATAACAAAAACACCAAACTTACAGAATAAAGATAAAATATTAAGAGCAGCAAAGGAAAAATGCCAAATAACAAGGCAGACCTATCCAAATTGTGCCTGACTTCTCAATGGAAACTCTGAAAGCCAGAAGGTCCTGGATAGATGTTCTACAAATGCTAAGGGAACATGGAAGCTAGTCCAAACTACTATACCCATCAAACTTTCAATCAATATAGATGGAGAAAACAAGATAGTCTATAACAAAACCAGATTTAAACAATACATAAACACAAATCCAGCTCTACAGAAAGTACTGGAAGGAAAACTCCAACCCAACAAAGATAACTACACTCACAAAAACATAGGCAATAGGTAATCCAATTTTATCAAATACTAAAAGAAAAAAGGGGAGGAGAATCCACAAATAATACTACCGCCAGCAACAAATCCAAAACAAACAAGAATTAACAATCAATGGTCATTAATATCCCTCATGTCAATGGTCTTAACTTGTCTATTAAAAGATACGGGCTAACAGAATGAATACAAAGACAGAATCCATTCCCTGGGGGAATGAGGGGATAACGGGGGAGGGGGGGTTGGGGGGAGGGCATGGGAGGACGGGAGGGAAAGGGAGAGGGACCTGGAACTGACTTGTGAAGCAACCTTGTTTCTTATCTAAATTTAAACTGGAAAATAAAATAAAAAATAAAAACATTTTGGGGGAATAAACAGATTATTTGGCTTAAAAAAAAAAAAGAAATCCTAACTACAAAAAAAAAAAAAAGAAACACATCTCAACATCAAAAACAGACATTACCTCAGAGGAAAGGATTGGGAAAAGATTTTTCCAATCAAATGTACCCAAGAAGCAAGCTGGTGCAGCAATCCTAATATATAACAAATTAGATTTCAAACTAAAATCAATAAAAAGAGATGGAGAAGGTATTTTCATATTCATCACAGGAAAAGTCCATCAAGATGATGTCTCAATTTTGAACATCTATTCCCCAAATATAAAGGCACCCACATTCGTAAAAGAAACATTACTAAAGTTCAAATCACAAATAAAACCTCACACACTTATAGTGAGACTTCAACACCCCACTCTCACCACGAGACAGGACCACCAAATAGAAACTTAACAACAAAACAAAGTAACTAACAGAAGTTTTGACCCAATTTGGAAAGATCTTCCAGAGGCATCATCATCCCAGACTTCAAGCTCTATTACAGAGCTATAGTCCTGAAAACAGCTTAGTATTGACACAAAAAGTAGACAGGTAGATCAATGGAAGCAAATTGAAAACCCTGATACTTACCCATACACCTATGAACATCTGATTTTTGACAAAGAAGCTTAATTTAAACAATGGAAAAAAGAAAGCATCTTCAACAAATGGTGCTGGCATAACTGGAGACTGAGATGAAGAAGACTGCAGATAGATCCATATCTATTACAATGCACAAAACTTAAGTCCAATTGGATCCATGACCTCAACATAAATCCAGCCACATTGAATCTTTTAGAAGAGAAAGTGGGAAGCACCCTTGAACAAATTGGTACAGGAGACTCCTTCCAGAACATAACAAGAGTAGCACAGACACTGAGATCAACAATTAATAAAGGGGACCTCCTGAAACTGAGAAGCTTCTGTAAGGCAAAGGACACAGTCAACAAGACAAAATGGCAACCCACAGAATGGGAAAAGATCTTCATCAATCCCACATCTGACAGAGATTGATTTCCAAATATAAAATGAACTCAAGAAGCTAGTCACCAAAACACCAAATAATCCAATTAAAAAGGGGGTACAGAACTAAATAGACAGTTCTCAATAGAGGAATCTAAAATGACTGAAAGACATTTAAGAAAGTCCTCAACATCCTTAGCTGTCAGGGAATTGCAACTCAAAACAATTCTGAGATACCATCTTACACCTGTCGGAATGACTAAAATCAGAAACACCAATGACAGTCTATGCTGAAGAGGATGTGGAGAAAGAGGAACACTCTTCTATTGCTGGTAGGAGTGGAAACTTGTACAACCACTTTGGAAATCAGTATCCTGTTTTATTAGGTAAATGTGAATCCGTCTACCTGAAGATCTAGCAATTCCACTCTTGGGCATACACCCAAAGAATGCACATTCATACAACAAAGATATATATTGAACTATGTTCATAGCAGCATTGTTTGTAATAGCTAGAACCTGGAAGCAACCTAGATGCCTCTCAACCGAAGAATGGATCGTGAAAATGTGGTGTGTTAACACAATGGAGTACTACTCAGCGGGGAAAAATAAACAAAATAATGAAATCTTGAAATTCACAGGCAAATGGATGGAACCGGAAGAAAAGATCCTGAGTGAGGTAACCCAGTCACAGAAAGACAAGCATGGTATGTGCTCACTCATACATGGGTATTAGGCGTAGACAAAGGAACACCAGCCTACAATCCATACCATCAGAAAAACTAGGAAACAAGGAGGACAACAAGAGAAAAATACATGGTCCTCCATATAAGGGGAAAGGGACAAGAACCCCTGAGCAAATTGGAAGCATGGGAGGTAGGGAGGTAGGAAATAGAGAAAGGGAAAGAGTAGTGGGGAGGAGAACAAGAGGGATCAGGATGACTGAGACAGGGAAGTAATAGAGGAGAGTAAAAAAGAAAATTCCTTAATAGAGGGAGCCTGCATATGTTTAGAGAGGACTGGCACTAGGGAAATGCTCATGGATCCACAGGTATGACCCCAATAAGAATCTAGGCAGTAGTGGAGAGGCCCTTCCCCTGTAATGAGACTGATGCCTACCTTTGTTGTCATCCTAGAGCCTTCATTCAGTAGCTGATGGAAGCAGAAGCAGGCACCCACAGTTAAATACTGAGCCAAACTCCTGGAATCCAGCCATAGAGAAGGAGGAGAAATGAGCAAAGGAGTGAAGACCACGCTGGAAAAACCCACAGAAACAGGTGGCCTGACATAATGAGAGCACAGAGACCCTCGTCATAAAGCTGGGGAACCAGCAATTGACCTAACCAAGCCCTCTGGATTTGAGTGCTAGTTAGTAGGCCTGGGCAGGCTATGGGACCTCTTAACAGTGGAGCCAGTGTTTATCCCTAGTGCACAAATGAACTTTGGGAGCCCAGTCCCTATGGAGGATACTATTGCAGCCCAGAAACACGAAAGAGGCCAAATAATGTGACAGACTTTGATGATCCCCTGTGTAAGGCCTCACTATCCTTGGGAAGTGGGTGGGGGTGGGTTTGTGGGGGCGAGTGGGGGGCATGGTAGGATGGGAGGGCAAGGGAATGGGGGATTGCTATGTAAAATAATGTTATTTCTAAAATTAAAAATTAAAAAAATAAATTCATGTTCTGATAATGGGCATTGCTTTATCACTTCATTTCTAAATCTTGGTATTATCCCACATGTTTTTCCTTAAAGCAAGTTGTTTCAGAATATGGAAAAAAGTGGTTTAGTTATACATTCACTGATGCTATTGAAGAAAAAAGAAACACATAGAAAACCCAAATATAGTTCCATCCATATAAATTCTGAAACAATCTTTTATTTTTTTTTGTCAAGTTGCTTGGATACCCTGTGATCGTGAAATCCATTTTTTTTGCCTAATAGCAAGAACAATACAATTTTTTGATGAACTTAAGTCCTATTCTAATAGACATTGCAGTCTTAATAAGAACATTAGATATGCCCTGGTGATATCAGACACTTTTATTAGGTAAATTGGTTTGTGCTATAGTCCTGCATAGTTATGTATTTTCCATTTTGTTCATAATTCTAGTGTATGTAGGATAAAGTAAAGAAGCAAGGGCAATCCCTCCTTGTATTCTGTACAACTAGCAGAGAAATGTCCACTATAATAAATGATAATTGAATAAATGAACTTTGCATGTTAAAAATGCCGACTGCTGCCATATAATGCTATTCACCTACAAAAAAAATAGCTTGGTTTTCACATTCAGATGGTGAGTCCACCTGATATCACTGGAGTAATTAGCACTGAAAAAGCTGTTTGAGAAAATGTACATGGGGAAAGTCTGGCCAATTCTGTTCAAGGTCACCTAGCTAATTTGAAACACTGGTTCATGTCAAATTTATCATATGTAATTCCTCAGGTACATGCACTATTTAATAAAATTTACTCCTCAAAAGTCAATGTTTATAAAATACCACGTGTGCATTAGGTTATACTTCTGTAAGAACTAGGGACAAGACAATGTCTGAAAGGACTCAAGAGCTGAAATTGACAGAAAGGCAGGCAGGAAACATAAACAAGTGAATTGCAAAAGCAAATGATTCCCACCATCTGCTTAGCTTGTTTCTGCTCTCATGTTGCCAGCAGCCTTTTGAGAAGACACGGAACCATGCTGCTGCCCTCCATCATATGCTCTCTCTCCTTTCCATCTGTGATGCCCTCTCTGAAGCTCAATGATATTACTTTGACTTTGCCCTTTGTTATGGAAATGTACAAGGTAATGGGAGAGCATCAAAGAGCCTTCATGAGCTCGTACAAAAATGTTCAAGGCAATGTTAGAACATGATGCTGACCCAGTCTCACTCATTAGGTGACCAAATGAAAGCAAATACAAAACAGGGTTTAAAATGTAACAGGTCATGTAAAAACTTGTTTAGAATTCAGTAAATATTTTCTAACCACCCCCCTGTGTCACGTTCTCTACTAGGCTCAGTAGATAAGAGAGACAATGGGAGGGAGGGAAAAGCAACCTTCTCGATATTAAGACATGCCTATAGATTACAGAAAAGAGGAAGGTAAATAATCCATGGGATAATTATGAGTGGGGTATCTGCCACATAAGAAACAACTTTGAGGTTTATACACAGGAAAACAGAGTAATGGCTATCTATGGTTGGTTGGGTAGATTAAGAGTTCTGTTGAGTGGTAACAGTGAAACTTTGCCCTATGTGGTGAGATGAAGAGTACAGAATTAATTGAAGGGAACAGTAAGGAGGGGAATGACTTGAAGATAAAGAGAATGCTGAGACAAGCTAGGAGAAGGAAGCAAATCTGTGTTCCTGGAGCAGAGGGTGGGGGGGGGGGAGGGGTGTGTGCCTCCCATCGGCCACACAGAGGTCAGGAACACCAGGCCTATAGTCAGTGCTAAGCTGTGACTGAAATCTACATACCTAAGGAAGGTATCAGGGAACCCTAACAAGGATAACAAAACGGGTCTTGCCATTTTGTATTTTCCATTTTGTTTATAATTCTAGTGTAGTCAGAATAAAGTTAAAAAAAAAAAAAGGCAAGGACAATCCCTCCTTGTATTGTGCACAACTAGCAGAGAATGACTCCTGCTCTCCTGCTGCTGCACCCAGAGCAGATTGTGGAAGGATTACACCGTAATGAAAACGGTGTGGAATCTGACTGGGAGTCTAAAGAACTTGTGCCTGCTCATCAGCACAAATAAGCCAGTCAAAACAGGAGACACACTTGTTAGCAACAGCAGCCTGGGGGCAATATCACTGCCAGTGGTGTCACAAGATGACCAAGACTGAATGGCTGTGTTTCCCGGTAGTAGTATTCTTCTCACCCTCATGGGCTACATTGTCTCCTGGGTCTGACACGCTCAAATCTACATATTTATATTTCTTAGCAAATATTTACCCATTTCTAAGCTGGAAACATTAAATCCACCCAGCAGATCATGGTAGCTGCTCGGAAGGCAGCCTCGGGTTTCTGATGATTCCCTGTCCCTGTTTCAGGATGAATATGAGGGAAAGGTATTGCAGGTCTCACAGAGACTGGGCAGAACAGAGCAGGGATTCGCCTTTAGTTAAAATAACAAGTACAGGCTCTCCTCGTTCAATGAGACCGACCACAGCATTACAAATGGCATCAGTTTAAGTGGCTTGTATGTTGCAGGGAGAAAAACCACAGATTTTTCCGACCCTAGAAGAAGCACTGTGTATCAGCTCATTATTAAAAAGGAAGGGTATGTTTCACAAAATACGGCCTTGTGGGCGAAAGCTGTCTTTCTTTGTTCCTTGGAATGGCAGAGTGTGGCTTTACATCTCAGGCCAATTATCCTCCAACAAGTTTCAGAAACTGACAAGACCTATAAAACGAGAGATGAAACGATGACAGCACCATACTGCAGTTTACTCTGTACCCAGCATTTGCATCTGATTTGGTGCCTCTCTAGTAAGGATGAAAAAAAAATTCTAACTATATGGACAAAAGACGTTCTAATACAGGAACAACATGCTCAGCCACTAATTCCGACCATTGCATCCTTTGCTGGACAGTTCTCCTTCAGATCAGGACCCTCCTATCAACATCCAACAATAATTTTCCTCCTAAAACGTTAGCATTAGCCAGCAGTATATAAGAACACCCTGCCACACACTTCCTGTGCCTTCCTTCCCAACTGGGTATGAAGAATGTGACTTGGGTTTTCACTGAGAATGGCTGGCTGGAGCTTGACATGCAAAACAAACCGTGGGGGGCTGTGGAGTGATTTCATACGGGCTTGCTCTCACCAGAGAGGAGCTAGAATCAGAGCTAGAAATTAATCGTGCCTTTCCATCAACTAGGTAATGTGCTCCCATCAGGCTAATGCCTGTTCTGGCCCCAGAAACCCCAGGAACCCTGAGACACTCTCCTGCAGGCTCCTGTTGGCAGCACTCCCCACGGGGAAGACAATACAGAGAAATACAGGGAGTACCGTTCACAAATCAAAAATGGAACTGAAAAAAGGATTTGGACATTCCTGATTTTTTTTTATTTTCCCAACACACACGGAATTCACTTAGAATATCCCCGTCATAAAAAGGGAAATGATCAGAGAGATGTAGACTAGAGACTGCTGAAAACTGATTTTCAGATACCTGGTAATGTTCTGCAAGAGAAAACATTGTGTCAAATGTGAATTAAATCTGAACAACAGCCTTTCAAATGCAAATCCTTTGGAATAGATGTCATTGATATGCAACCTCCAAAAACCTTTCAAAAGAAATAAAATGGATAAATGTGATAATTAAGATCTCTATTTATAGGAAAATGATCAGATTACGTTTGTTCAGAAATGTTTTTGTACCTGCAACATGGAGGGCAGAAATAGAAAGTGGGGATCGATTTTGAAATTTGCAGGTTGGAGGTGAAAATGGAATGATAGCTTGTCTGACAGAGGTGGGGATTTTCCTCTGCTATGCTAAGACCTATTATTATGCACCTATAATTGCCAAGGCCCCTTCTGACCTCTATTCGCTCTTCCTCATGCAGCTTGATTTTAGCCTTCCTGGCAACATCTTCCTCTTTTCATGCTAGGTGGTAGCTGCTCAGCTATCTGTATACAGCACTATTTGACTAAAGAGTAGTGCTTAGGAGGAGCTGACCTGATGCAAAAAGAAATGAGATTTTATACGAAATACTTTTTGTAGACAGAACCCTATGCAGAAGAGTGAGTGACTAGGATGATCTCAGGAGGCAGTGAGGAAGGCAGGATGGGAATATGATTTTGTCTGAATCTTCAGGTGATTCTGAAACAAAGACAGGGTTCTTCTACTTTAGGGGGTTACTGTTTAGAGTTGTCATGGTTTCATGTAAGACAGTGTGGTAGCAGTCAGTGTAGGGCCACCGAAAAGTTCTTACATGAGTGTGATCTCCAAAGCCAGAGCCATTCCCCATGATGTAATATCAAAACATGCATAATCTCAAAGCTGGAGAATGAGGTATAAGATCCAGGTGGATATGTCAGTGTGAAGTACAGTTGTATATACAACAGAATTTAAAGATACCTCATTCCTCAACCTTTGCCCTCACCAATCTGACACACCACTAACAAACGCCTCTTACTATAAGGCATTTACCCAAGAAAATACATAAGGTTGTTCTCTCAAGTTAATGCCAAGGTGTCTCTGTATCATATTCATTTAGACTATAATGCTAAACTCAACTGCAAAGATAAACGCACTATTAGTGAATAAGAAATACGATGAAGGGCTAGAGAAATTGTTAGTTGTCTGGGTATTCTGGACACAAAAGAAAGGCACCTGATGTCCGAAAGAACACCGCATCATAATGGCAAACAGAAGACACTGAGAACAGAAGAAACTCTAGCTATTCCACAGTCCTGCTCAGGACAAGGTCTGAACTTGTGCAGACATATTGGGAATAGAAGTAAAGCACATCTTGCCTTTCATAGAAGGCTAATCAGCTAAGTCTTTTCTAGTAGGAGATATGGGAGCATTATGCCTTCCAAACATATATAGTAGGCACAGGAAAGTCTGAAAATTTGGAAAGTAAGGTGTATTATGAAAGACAAGATAGACAGATGAAATTCTGGGATTCTTAAGTTGAGTTCTAATCGCTGTCAACTACTGGTTGTAAAAAATTCTTGGTTTTTCACTTTCTAGCTAGACTTACTTCCAACCCTATACATATTATTTATATTTCTGCTTGTCTTCTTGCTTTCTTTGGGTAATCAATATGATGAAATTTGGAAAATAACTTTATATGACATCCAAGGCAATTCTTTTGTCACCTGATGAGATGTGTCAACTTGGCTAACGGTTATTTTTCTGACTGGATTTGTTAGTGAAGTGGCCAAACATTCAGAGACCAGGACTGTTGTGCTCTTGTGAGACTTCTTTTAGCTGGCTCTTTACATTCAGGAGTTTCAGAGCATTTACAGAACCATGTGAACTCTTAGGATTTCATTTGAACCAAAATCCAAACTTTGAACCTTTTATGGTTTTGCACATCACAAGTGTATATGTCTCCTGCCTTGATATTATTCCCTCTGGTCCCCTCCTGACTCTTTGTCCCTTGAATAAAACTGAACAGTTAGTTGGAGATCAAAACCTGATCCAAGGGTCACCTTAGATTGACGACCTTCTCTCTACAACAACCACTTTAATTAAAGAGCATGTCCATGAGTGTCCACCTTTCTGTGGGCCCTTGGATGCGTTCTCAAGAAAGATTTTGCTGTCACACAGCTGTGGTTGGCCCTTGCTCTGAAGAGTAGCAAGTCCCAGCAGATCATAGATCTTAACCCCATGACAGGCCAACCTATTTATGCTGGCTCCTAATAATGACTTATGTTTATAATGGCACTATTCATTCTAGAAGGCAGCTCACAGCACTCCCTTGACCACATGTGCTCCTTTTATTCAGGCCTGTGTCTATATACATCCTCATATCACAACAGTATAAAGGTCTTGACTGCTGTGACTTTAATCAGCCCTTTCTTCCTTTTGCTTAGCTTTGGGGCCTGATCCTGGGGATTAGGGAAGCCAGTGCACCCTCTTCTTTATCACTGGAGGAAAAAAAACAGAATTTAACAATTGGGAGTCCAGCTTCCTATTCACTTTCGTGCTTATTAGGGTCTGTGTCCATCAGCCATGATGTGGCAAAGCAAGTTGAGAACTTGTGCAATACATTTTTTAATAGTGGGGATTCTCCTCTCATTTTATCTCCTCTCCTTCTTTCCTTCATTTAATGAACCAATTATTCTGACAAGGAGGAGAATGCTCCCGTCCCGGCTCTCTCTCACTTGGAGCCTTTATTCCCTGCCTCTGTAAAGTGCTGCCTAATTTGGCATAAGACCCTATTGTAGGTTATTTTTACATTCACCATGAATTGTGTAAAATTGTTTCAGCACTTTGGAAATTTTCCTTTTAAAGCAGGAAACATTTTTGTATCCCCTGTATGAATGATAGGTAAGATGGTAAGAAAATGTCCAAATGTGTACACACTCAATTGCACTCATTTTCCTTAACAATATTCCAGTTTGTTTTCTAGATCAGATCAAACACAAAGAAAAACACATAGACTACATATTAATGGGTTTCTGCTTCCATAGAAATACTTAAAATGCAGTAAATCTCATTGAAGACTTCTTAGCTATTCAGTGTTGATAAGGAAGCATAATAGAATCTTATTAATTCATGCACTAACTTTATTTGTATAATAAAAATAGGGAAAGGATTGCTAGACGTATCTAAGTATTTTGATAATAAAATTGAAATAGTTTTCTGACGTATTAATTCTACATATTGTAAGACATTTCCTCCTCTCATTTGGGCAGATATCTTTATTACTGATCTATCTTGTATAGCGCAATCTGGATTAGTTTAATATATAGTTTTAAAGTGCTTGCCTTACATTATAAATAAACTGAACTGAGTAGTACTCACGTAACATCTTCAAGTAGAAGATTAGTTTACTTTTTCTTCAGTAATGAGTGTCAGGTGTTGTGAAAGATAAGTTACAAAGTCATAAACAAGAAAATGTTGCTATCCTTTAGGAGCTTCTGAATCAGAGAAGCACAGGCTTGCTGATCGCACTAGAGAGGCAAGAAGTATTTTACTTTTGAGGTCTCAACATTCCTTCTTTCAGAAACATCTGGTTTTAAAGAATATTGATTCTGCCAATGTCAGTCCATGTGATTAAGAAGAAATTGACCACTTCTTTGTAGTAAGAGTGCTCGCCCATTGAGCCACAGGATGGAATGGCTTAACCTGAATAAGTAGCCAATCAGAATATTCCTGTGACTTTTTTTCTGGAGTCACAATTTTTTTAAAGACTGGTGTAATGTGAATATAATTTTTTGTATTAAACCGCCACAGAGAATGAGAATAATGAGTTGGAGAGAATTCTAGATATTGCTTGAACATTGTGTTCCAGCTCAATTCTATAAACTCCTTTAGTAAAGGGAGATAGTATATGGAGCTATAAATGTCCATATGTATTGAAACCCTCTCAGACATAGAAGCATGCACATGTTTTGTTAGATACAGTTCTATTTGTTACCCATGGGATGCAAACAAAACTTCCAAGTGTGGAGTCCAAAGGAAAGGTTGTGAAATGTTTCTAGAAGACATTTCTGGTGAAGTATTCATAAACTCATCAAAACACAAATGAGGATGTTTTGAATGGATGTCAGAACCTTAAAATAAACTCAAAAAGCTAATTTTACGTTGAGATCCTATTCATACTTGAAGATCACAAAAGCATCTTGTTGGACATAAAACTTGTTGGCTGAGTTCAACTATAAGTAAGAATTTGAGGAACACATACTTTCTGAATTAATCTGGTTCCAACAGCCAGAATAGACAGTCAAACCAAGAAGGTAAAATGTTGTTCTGGAAATTAGTAGTGACAATCAACTACATTTGAATATCAAGATAATAAAATGTGTTGTAAATGAATGCTTGGAGTGGCATATAGACTAAATGACATTTTGTGGCCCCTTCTGTTCTATGATCCTATGAGTCCATAAGGTTGTCTTCATTTTCTTGTGATATTGATGTCTAATTTTATTACACAGGCACTTAATTTTGAACTGATGTGGGCAATTTATGCTCCAAATTGAAATTATCTGATATTTTAACATTACAGAAACATGTCTTGTCTGTTACATGTTTTTCTCTTGGTTGAACTATAGGATGAGGAGAAAACTTGTCAGATACAAGCTGTCCTTTAAATAGAACTCTCTTGTATTCTACTGCATATTCTGGTGACCTCACCTTGCTCCTTGGTGACCAGTTCTGAGCTTGCTTTGACTGGCAACGTAAAAGGGACTTCGCCTAAGCTCATAATGGTATTCTTTCTGCTGCCCTTCTGAAGACTTCTCTGAATGCAAAGTATAGAGCTTGTAAAAGTTGCCTGTGTTCATACATACGGAATCAGTAAAAGCATTGGAGCCAAAGGCAGGTGGGCCAATGCACCCTTTATCTCATTCCATGTAGATAATGATGAGAGGTATTTTATCTGACTGTTGAAAAGGACACATAGGAGGTTAAATTCCATCTCCATGGAGTTCTGTGAGCAATTTGACTAACATCCTAGTATGCTATACTCCATTATTCCGAGTTCCTTCAGTCTGTGCTCTACTCTTCTGTTCTTCAAAGGAATGACCTGTGCTTTTGAGCCACATTGTGCTTTAAGAGAAAGGGGCAACACACATTAGAATTATTACTGTTATTTTTCCTTGGGAAGCATCTAATTGTCTTCATGTGCTGATGTCCAAATTATAAATGATAACACTGGTATAATTTCTCAGCCCTGCTGTAATAAGAAACTAATAGCTATGTGGAGGTATGTGGGGTGGGACATAATGTGATTTTTGAAGCACAACTTGAACAGAAAGTGTTTTAAGAATTATTTTCAAGAATGTGTTCTTTGTGAAATTTGACTCAAAAGCCACAAAATAGTAAACTTTATATCCACAAAATTTAACAATTTAATGCCCTGGTAGGTTCTATAAAAAAGCAAGGAAACAAATGTCATTTACTGAATGCTGTAGAGCTTATAAATGATAATATTTTAAACATGACCTCAATTGTTATTTTCCTTGGTTTGCAATTCTGCATTAATACACAGTAGGTTAGCAACCCTCAACAAGATGCTCAACTTCCTCTAGGTTTCTGTTATGGAAAATTATTAGAGAAAAACATTCTTTGTTAACTTCTAGAGTATTCTAAATAAGAATATTAGGGCATGGGGGGCAGTAAGCTATGTCTAACATATAACAATTATGAAATAAGTGACATGTGTTTTCTAAACCAAAGGAAAAGATAGTTTTGTCTAATAAAGAACAACAATGAGCAATATTTTGTAGTATGAAATAAAAATAAAAACTCAGGTAAAAGATTTCAGATAATTAATTGTATGATGCAGCATACAAGAATGCTAAGGTGAATTTACATATTTTAAATGGCTGAGATTCTTTAACTCATATTAGCATTTTTCCCAATACAGGTTTTTTTTTCAAGAGTTTTTTCAACTATTGAACAGCATAAAACTGGTACAATATTTAGCTAATAGATATAAAATCAAAAGAAGTTTACAAGTAATGGAGTATAGTTTTATAATGCAGTCACCAAAACTCTGGACCAATGTCTATAGTCAAAGATTCAAAGGCTGCTCTGAAGTCTAAATTTAATAACATGGGCTGCCTTCTGCAGGGCACTTAATTTCTCTAGAGTTCAATTTCCTACAGTTCAAATCTAGTTAAAACAAAAGGGATGGGCTCCATAATCTCTAAGGATCTTTCCAATTGGAAAATGTCACTATTGTATAATTTTAAGGATCCTTTTCTGAAAAAAAGACCAAAGCAAGTGTGTGTGTGTGTGTGTGTGTAGATAGTAAACTTTTTTGCACAGAAGTATGATTATATAGAAAAAATAATTTTTCCCTGACCTTGATCTTAACACAAGTAAAAATTCCATCCTAGAAGTCACAGAAAATCAGACAGAGTCCAATAATTTACTGTGATGCACGCTGTGTGTCTTTTGAAAAAGACACATGGCATAGGGTTTAGGTTTTCTGCAACCATAATAACATCAGGATCTCCAGTAGAATTCCACTAATGAGGCTTCAGTCTTGATAGGGGAGGAAAGAAACCAGACAAGTATGATTTGTAATTAGCACATCAATTACTTGTGTGTAAGTATGTGCTCCTTAGGTGCTTAAGGAAGAACTTCAAAATGAACATTACCCCCAGTGTCTTGCTTTCTACTGTATATTTTAACTCAAAGTAACATTTGAGGACAAATTTTGTTGTTTGTAAACAGATCGTTCCTTAAAATCTTTTTCATTCTTTTTCTGGTTTTGTGGATATATAAACAAACATTTTGGAGAACAGTCTTAAAATATTTTATGGAGATGTGTATAATGGAGTAAAATCAATGAAGAATAATGTAAACTTGAGAAATATCTGAGGAAGGGTCTGCCTGCCAGATAGTGGTGGTGCATGCCTTTTAATCCCAGCACTAAATAGGCAGAGGCAGTCAGGTCTCTAAGTTTGATGCCAGCCTCATGTCCAGAGTGACTCCAGGATAGCCAGGCCTACACAGAGAAATCCTGTCTCAAAAAAGAAAGAAAGAAAGGAAGAAAAGAAAGGAAGGAAGAAAGAAAGAAAGAAAGTAGTGGGGGATGTCTACCTGTTCCCTTAAAAAAATTCTAGTAAAATAAAATACCCAAAATTTTGCAACATTGTTTGTCCATTGCCAAAATGGCTTTTTGCTTTTCTAAATATATGTTTTATTCAACAGATTCATGTAGCCTCCCATACATTTATAATTACTACCTGTCTGAGTCTATTTATAGCCAGTTTGGAAAAGTTGGCAAGGCATCTAATAGAATAACAGTGGTAAGTGAACCATGGGGCCATGGTGGGCAACTTGCCATCCACTGTGATTAAACAGACACATTAAACTCATGGAATGGTGGACAGAGACTTTCTCAAAACTCACATCCTATCTCAGAAGATTATTTCCAATAACATATTGGGGGCAATAATTAATTAGAAATTACCTGACAATTTTGTTGATTCAGAAGTCATATTTTTACAATGTGCAAATTAGTCTTTTTTTTTTTTACGAGACAGCGTTTCTCTGTATTATTTTAGAGGCTGTCGGTCCAGTCCGGCCTCGAACTTACAGAGATCCGCCTGCCTCTGGCTCCCGAGTGCTGGGATTAAAGGCATGTGCCACCACCGCCCGGCTGCAAATTAGACTTTTTATGATTATTTTGGAAAGTGAAGACAATAGCAAAATGGAATGTTAACATTTTTTAGGCAGCTGATATAGTTCTTTTTAAATAATTCCATGGTCTCATATGGAAACATTTCTATTTGTTTAACTCAAATAACCAAATCTCCCTCTGACATGACTTTTATATTTTTTGACCATTGTATTTCCTTTTCAAAAGATTTAACATATTACTCCCCCTTCCCAGTCTTCTTCCATTTCTATCCTCTCTACTCTCCAATACGTTCTGACCCAACATTGTGATTTTTTTTTCATTTAATTTAACCACCAAGTTTAGTTTGTGATAGACAGCACAGTTATTAGAGTAGAACCTGCCTGATGTGTGGTCAACTTTCCAGTGACTCTCTTCAGTTAGTGGTAGGGTTTTATGCCCACCTTCCTATTTCCGTGCTGGGATTTTTTTTTTTTTTGGCTAGAACTTGTATAGAGCAGTATGAATTCATATGTGCATCTTCTCTACTATATTGGAAAAGCACTGTTTCCTTGAATTTATTGATCACCTTGAACTCTTACATTCTTTCTGCCCCTCTTCCACATGGTTTCCTGAGCCTTAGGAGGAGGGGTGTGATATGATAAGCCCATGTTAGCAGGACTTTATTTTAAGGTGTATAAAATGGGTGTTTATAATTCCCAGAAAATAGTTGCTTCTTCTTGAAGTTCATAGTCTTGTTAACAAAAAAATTGTTTAGAGAAAAGTTTAAATAAATGCTCAAGAATAATTCTTTAGAGTTTAAAAGAAAAACTCTGTAAACCTCAGCAGCTGCCTAAAGGAGGGAGCTGTAGAATACCAAAACTTACAGTGTTTGAATCAAGAATCGAGCTGGCAACAAAGATAGAGGCATAGTGTGGACAGAGCAGCGGAGAAAGAGAAGGGAAGCACTCTCAGGCAACTTTGGTCAGTATGAAATGGAGGAGGAGCGGGAGTCTGGGTAAAAAGGAACAGGAGGGAAAGCAGGGCCTATCTGAGTAAGGACTCAGAAATTCAGGCTGACATCAGCCCTATGGAAACACACAGAGGGTGGGAATTCTGAGAAGGGAAAGTATGTTATCTCATTACATGGCTAGTTGTTTCTATTATCTCTATAGTGTGACTTAAGGTGAACCTGTCTTTATGAGAGTTGGTCCTTAGTCCAGGTTATTCACAGCCCAACTTGACTTTTCAGAGACATGCCAATGGCAATCTGTCTAGAAGAAAAATCCAATCATTTGTCCAGTTATGAATTAGGTTTCCAGTAATCGGCATTCAATGCCCCTGTAACACTAATATGAAGATATTTGATATTACCTCTCTCAATCTCCTTAGTGATGAAACAAGGCTGTTTCTGATGAGAAAGGCGATAGAAATAGACGATATAAAGAACACCCATTTAACGGTTCTGAGGATGTCCTTGCCAGAGCCAATGATGCCAGAAGAGAGCTCTTGTTCCTGTTTATTGTTTTCTACTGAATGAACACTATTGCCTACAGGCCAATGTAAGTATATGTCTGAAACCAAGATGACACGGTGCTGACATATCGTTTATGATCTAATAAAGCTTGCCTGAAGGTAGCAATGCAAAGTTAGCCACGACTGTAGATACTAGGCAGTGATGTTATAAACCTTTAATGCCAGCAGCCACACTAATTAGTTATAGAGTCTAGCTGGTGGTGGTATATGCCTTTAATCTCAGCATTAGGGAGGTATGTAAGACAGGAGGTCAGGGTCTCATGCTGCATTCAGTCTCCAGCCATGCTGAGGACAGGATCACCCCAGCCTTGGTAGAGGTAAGAACTCTCCAGTGGTTGGCTGTTTTCTTTTCTGATCTTCAGCTTGAACCTCAATATCTTTCTCTGGGTTTTTATTGTTCGTACAACAGGACACAACTCAACACCAACGTGGCTGGGCCTAGTGGGCTGCCCAGATCATCTCCATCCCCACATCTCACCCTAGTTTCCATTATAAGTAAAGTACCCAGTCTAAAAGCTTGATTGTAACCCATTTCTGGGAAACCTCCTGTTACAGAGAAGCTTTTGATTTGTTTTCTTTTCTCTTTCATCCTCACAAGCATCCATTTATGAACCTATAAAAATTCATCCTCCATTGTCTGGGAATTTCCTCCTTGGGATTTTTGAAATAAGAATCAGCTTTGGGACTCATGGGATTTCAAGAACCCAGTTCCGAGAAAAGAGACAGGCTCAATCCATCACCTTCAGACGTATCCTGATATCCCCATATTATTTCAGTTTAATATCTTAAAATTCACAAGAAACATTAATTCCATAATGGAAATAATCATCTCAAAGTAATGGGTACCTTATGTATAGCACAAAAACACAGTGTCCAAATATATATATATATATATATATATATATATATATATTAATTGTAAGCCTTGCATTACTATGCCCATAAGAAAACAATGGTGGGTTCAAACAGTGAAAATATGTAAGAAACACAATACAGCATGGATTCCATAATAAAAAAAGTCTCTTAGAATTCCCTGCTTGACAAAACAAGGAGACTTGTGAACTAGCAGTGTTCCTGCAGACTCAATGAATGGCCATGTGTGGGGAGAAATTTTACATATCCATAGCACTAACTACTCCACTGTGGGTGTGTTCACGGGTACTTAGAATATCCTGGGCGTAAATAGAGCTAGGGGAAGGAGACTCTTTCTCTTTGGGTTTTGGTTTTGACCTGGAGAGCAGCATGCAGACCTTTGGATCTCAGCTTTCTTGGCTTTTCACATAAGTGATTTCTCTTTCAATAAATATCATAGGACACCCTAAATATGTGTAGTTTTAAATTTCTGCTTTAGCCATGCCAATGAAAAGTAGGAACAGAACAATATAGGAAGTCAGTGAATCTCATTTGCCTTGGTGCTGCACTTCTTGGGAAATAACTTTTCCCACCAATGTGTAAAGAGAAAAGGGTATTTACAAATATATTTCCATGTGTGGTAGCCGCATGAAGCATTTCTTCATGCAGTTATGGACCAGAGTCCCAAGTGGCATGTACTTGTGAGGTAAATGAGAGTAAATTAATTTCCCTGATGGGGAAAAAGTATATCATTTTGACCAAATAATGGCATAAATGTTCCCTTTAAAGTAATTAAGAAAGTATATACAAGAAATTTTAGTGTAAAAATGGAAAAGAAAAGAAATCAAGGAAGATACAATGCCCTGAATGCATTTAGTGGGATTGGTATGTAGTAGAGTTAGATTTTAATTACCATTTATACCACTTACTTCATGCACTTAAGAACAGCATTTTTGTCTTCATTGTGCAACAGAGCACAGAACATCATGCCCCTAAAGATCTAATAGAATCTTATTTTGTCTGATCAATTACTTTCCCTTTGCAATCTGACACTTCACACTCAAAGAAAAAATTTTAAAATAGTCTTGCAGGAGATTCAGAGAGCAGTTCCTATCTTCATTAGTCTATTGGTGTAAATCAGGAAAGCTACTTTGAAATGGACCTTACAGATCAGAACACAAATGTTTTTCTACATACACTAGTTGTGGAACTTACTTAGGAAGTCTAGATCAGCAATAGTTTTGAGATGGGACTTCTGATGTGGCACACAGACAAGCATTGTTTTGGGGGTTACATTTGACTATAGATACTGATTTTTCCCAAAAATGATGGAGCCTTGTGACAGGAACCTAATGAAATGAATTTCACTGAAAATAAACTACATGTCCAAGATCAAGTTCATGTGCCTTCTTTTGGTATTACCAATTTCAGCCTATTGCTATGCATTTTAGATGAACTTTACATGAATTTAGAAAAATATGCATTGACTATGGCCATATAATTAAAAGTAGCATTTGAAAAAATTCCAAGTTCAGGGACATTACTGTATAATATTTCTGTGGGAATTCCTCCTACAGAAAATTTGTCGATACTTCCTCAAGACAATTTTTGTAATATCTTAATAAATTTATCAGTTGGAATGAACTTCTTTTGTTTTCTTTTGCAACCTTTTGGGAGATCTGCATGACATGCATGTATGTAAGTTCATGCTGGGTATTGTGGATGTGTGCATGTCACATGTAGGGTTCAGAGGACAACCTTTTGTATTGATCTTCTATTTCTATCTTGCTTGAGATAACATCTCTCATTTGCTTCTGCACATGCCTGGAGCATCTTGAGACCCACATTTCATCTCTAAGGAGCACAAAGATTTCAGAAGTATGCTACTGCTCTTACATGGAGTCTGAGCATCCAAACTATGATCTTCAAGCATGCATGGCACACATTTTACCCACTGAGCCATGACTGCAGCCCACACTATTGTTTTAAGGTACTATTTTGAATGGATCATTAATTAGGTAATTTGAACAAACAAATACTGTGTGTTTAATTAGTTATAAGAGATTATTTCTCATTGGATGACCCATTAACTGCAAATATTGTGGCTGCTATTGGGAAATGGCTGCAAATGAGTAATGCCTATACTATAGTAATTCTAATTGAAATTTGGCAGATATTTCAGGTAGGGTGCAATAACAGCAATTATTTATAAAATCTGGATGTAGTATCCGTTTTTGAGACAAACGGACTACATTAGCATCTGTGGCCAACACTTGATCCAATGGAAAATTCTCTCCAACCAGAATCTTAAACAAGTGTGTTAGAGATCATTGGGACCTTACTTCTTATTAGGAATACCCTTCTCTTGATAGCAGCATCTCTCTACCTATTTAGAGAGTGACATGGATCCTGAAGCAGGCTTCTACATAGCAATCTCAGGGTCTCCAAATATTTAGTCTCTTCCCTGCACCTCTGTTCTCTGAGGCTTCTTGTGGATTTGACCAGAGCACTTCATGTGGGGGTGTCTTACTTATGTGAGGAAATGTGAAAATCTTTTTGTAGTCTAGCTTCAAATTATTTTAGCATGAGCTAATAGCTGTGCACAAAAATTCAGATGATTTAAATGTCTACATCTAAATACTAGATTCAAAAAACTCTTCAAATGAAAGTTCAGTTGTATCTGTGCAAGAATTTCTGCAAAGCACCAACCAAATATGATATGGAAATGTTCTATTTGACGAACTGATGCTATTATACTCACCTCCATAGTGTTTTTCAATAAGTCTGCAAATTACAGTTGGATGAGAATTGTAATCATCACCCACCCACTTTGACGATGCTTGAAGTTGGCAGGGTCTCATTTACTATTATTCTAAAATAATGTGAATAATACGGTTAAACATCTTTTGTATATTTACTAGCCATTTGTTATCAGCCTATTCCTCACCATTTTTCTTATGTATCACCACTTTTACTCCTCATTTTTATACATTGTTGTTTATCTGAGTTATGTTCAATCATTATCTCCTTGCATATTAGATAATTTCCTCAACTTTCTAGAATATCAGATTTCCCCTACGGAAGCCTAAACTCTCTGAGGATATAGTGATTGTGTTGCTGTTTGCATCCAAGAATGAATAGATTTGCAAAGTTTAAGACACTGACTGGCATATGCAAAAGCTAATGAATTATTATTACAAAACGTATTCTGGACACAATTAATTCCAGTTTATGAGGCATATTAGGAGGGCAAGTAATTACGAAAGAGAAGTCATATGAAATCTCTCACACACCAGTTTCATAGGATATCAAAAGTTACGAGGAGCCACTTTCATTCAACAGTAGCGCATTGGAGAATATAAAAAAATTACAGTTTACTAGACCCCGTGAGAAAGCAGAATGCACAATGAAACTTGGTTAAAAAAATAAAAGATACATCCTTCTAAGTGATAAGGAAACTGATTGCCTTCTTGACAGAATACCAGAAAGGGTAGGGGTTTCAGCGTTTCAACAGATGTGGACAAAAGAAACTGGATTTATCAAAACTTGAAAGCATGAATACATATGTGTGCAATTTCCAATCCAGGTTACTGGGTGTGGGTTACATGCATGTAATGGCAGCACTCAGGAGGTAGTGGCAGTAGGATCAGAAGTTCAAGGTCTTCCATGGCTACAGAATAATTTAGAGGTCAACTTGGGTTACAAGATACCATGTTTGTGGCAGAAATCTGTAAAATTACACATTATGTTGTCAATACAAGAAACTTGGACTCATATTTCACCCACTAGATGTTCAGAAGATTTGTTGACAAAACTTGGAGATGGCACAGAAGGAAAGGAATCACCATAAGATTCCCTCATATTTGATGGTGAATCAGGGAGCGCAAAGAACAAACAACATAATCCTTGTATTTGCACGGAGTGTGTGGTAACTGTTGGTTGTTACTGCAGGAGGCCAGTAAGTTGAAAATGCATCTTCCATCTGTTCATCTACAGAGAAAGATGCCCAGAGAACTTTCCAAACTCTGTCAGGACTGACTAGAATTTAGGAAACATCGGGATTGTTCTGAGCTTTTGCCCCTACATGTATATGAAAGAGTAGCCATTTATAGCTGTGGAACTAGATGTGGAACAGAAAATGTGAGAGATATTCCTAAGACAGAGCCTCATGGAAATTGTTGGGCTCTTCAGCTGAAACAAGATCTTGGGGGAAATTCCATAGGCAGTCTGGACCTTTCACTGTCTACAGAGCAAATGCCATCTATAACCAAGGAGAGGCAGCTACTCCAGTAGGCAGATACCATCAGAAGAAATAGTAAAGTTTGAATTAGAAAAACACAAAGCTAAGACTATGCCAAATATAGACTCCACTGAAACAATCTCTAATTATCAGAAAGAAAATTTATGATCCGTAAGCCATTTGCTTTAGTTTTTGTTTATGTTTGCCAAGAAAATTACAACACATGTAAAGAGGGAAGACAATATTATCCATCAACCAAAGATAAAATGGACTGTATAATCAGATACAACACTGGATATATGTTGGAATATTTGGTGGAAATCTTAAAAATGATCATGATAAGTACACTAGATACAATAGTGGAAGCACTTTATACATGCATAAACAGATGTGAAATGCCAGTGAAGAGTTAGAAACAATAAATAATATATAAATGACAGGTCAAGAAAGGAAAAGGAAATGATAATGGTATAATCAAATTTCTTTGGAGGATGTGGAAATATAGGAAGACAAATAACCACTACATAGAGTAAAGAAACATAAGGACTAATCATTAGAAACAAGTAGATGAACAGGGTCCACACTATCTGGGTGACAATACCAAATGATACAGCCTTTGTGTAACCAGTATAATAGAAGAAAGCGGGAGAGAGTGTGCTGAAAGAAAGAAATTTTTTCAGTGATAATTAGGAAGTAAGTCATTCTTCTGATTGAAGAGGGTTAACAAGACACAAACTTAAAAATGAGAGACATAGACATATGTGGGGCCCCCTGTAAAACTGCTAAATGGTAAAGAGGAATCAAAAAAAGTAAAAGCAACCTGGTGTAGAAGGTCAATACAGATACAATGAGCAAGACAGCTGATTTCTCACTAGAGGCACGAAATAACAGCTTCAAAGAAGTGAACACAGCAAAAAATGTATCTCACACCCCTGAAAAACATACTTCCCATCTGAATTATGTAATTCTTGGTTTTGAAAGATGTTTTAGATAGTCTATGGGATAATTTATCTCTAGCAGTCTGATTCTCCAAGGAATTCTCAGAAAAAATAAAAAACAAAAGAATTGCGAGCTTGAAAGAATATAATGCTAAGTAAAATCAGAATTAAGCAGACATGGATGCAGGACATAAGAAACTTAAAATTTTAACAAATATGATGTATTATTATATACACAGAAAGGAGAAATAGACAGATAGACAGATAGGAGCTTTAAAGTACGAAGGTCTATGGTTTCATAAAATATAAAGCTAGTGGGATATATTAACAATATATATTTAAAATCTCTAGAAAACTACACTTACAAGAGGAGGGGGTAACAAACAAAAACATGCTTTTGATAGATCATGACTTCTTGGCAATACAGTGAATGTTTTCATTTTAGGCAGAGATAACAAACGTTATATTCATATCTCTAGAGGAAGCAAGGAGATAGGAAAAGGATGTATTATTTTAAGACAGGATATAGACAAGTAGGTGAAAGAATCCATTCAGCTCAATAAAATAGACCAAAGAAACAGAAGCATAGATACTAAGCAGATGGGACAAGGAAAAATCAGGTTTCCAGATAGTCTAAATCCACATAAAAATAATTGTGTGTGTGTGTAAAAATCTATTGAGGTTCCAATAACAATTGTGGACAAAGAATATAACAAATTAGCATTTCAAACTATGAGTCACAATGAAAACAACATGAAAAATCGTAAAAATGAAGCAAAATTATAGACCAGATGTGTGCAATCACAATAAAACAACTTCTAACTACATGAAAAGGAAATTCCCAGAATTTGGTGAGAGGGAGAAGCATGCTAAGGCTTTTAGCACTGCTTTCTTCACAACTGGTGAAAGAGATTGAAATTATATCAGTGGGAATACAAAGGATGCAATGACACAATCAATCCGGCAAAGTTCTACCTCTCATCAATAGGTTGCATATCCTTCTCATTTGACAATGGAACATGAACAAACTAAGCTGCAGAGAACAGCTTACTACAAACAGAAAGAAAACAGACTGTAGAAAAGGGCAGTTGGCAACATCATTAAACAAGAAACCCACAACATAGCTTATTAAAATACTTAGGAATAATCTGAAAATAAAACAATGTAACTTCAAAATTATCCATAGGTTAAGGAAGAGACCATAAAGGATAGTTTAAATAAAATCAAACTGACTACCCTTAAGAATACATCACAACTATGGCATATAATTACGACATATAACTAGACTAGTTTTTGGAAAGGAATTTATGAAATAGGTATAGCATAGAGAAAGTCAGCAATGGGGAAGTTATTTTTTTGTTTTTTTAATGTCTAATAAGCACAAATTGCCCATATCAGAAATGCAAAGAGGATCTCATCCAGAACTTACAGATTTCAAAAGACAATTCATACCAAGGGAATAGGTAGCCTAAAAATATGTTAAATATCTGTTTAAACCTCAACTTACTCATAACTGAAACAAGTAAAACAGTTTCCTGTGCATTAAAATATACTTGGTAGCTTGAAATCTAACAAATTTTAAGGTATAATTCATAAAACTTGGGTTTGACACAAAGGAAATTCAGAAGGATTTTTAAATGTAAAAATATCTGTCAGTTCTCTCACACTTAGCTTCAAAATAGCCCAACTTTATCTTTTTCCATGTCTGTGCTGTACAGCAAAAGAACAGGACAGAGACACGAAGATGTTTCTCATGTGTGTAGGCTTTTCAGGCACAATGGAATGAGGTTCATATTAGGAGTATAAGTAATCTTTAAAATAAAATATTTTACTCATTCATTTCTTATTCAGACCCTTCACTCATGCTGATATTTTTTAGGTGACTGACAATAAAAATAGGGATGAACTTGATCGTCCAGTCTAGACTTAGTAATTGACTTAGTATCTTATTTGGATAATGACAGCAATATTTAAGTAGTATAGAATATGTATACATATATATATTCTTATATATATACATACATATATATATACAATTCACATGGAGAGAGGTAAAGAAGAAAGTCTGTATTTGGAAAAGAAAAAATGAAGTACTAAATGACTGATTAACTAATTAATTGTCTTTAGAGAGGATCAATAAATGTGATGTCATCATGCCATGCAACATAAGTCTCCTTCAGTCAAGTCTCTTCAGCTAGGCTACATATATGGGTTTTAATACTTTATAGTAATGAGTTCAGAAGCTTAAGTATTTGGGAGGTTGTACTCTTGAAATATTCAATAGCAAACCACACTAACAATGACAGCAAGTAAAGATACAGGAATCAATAACTTCAAAGTTTTCTTTGTTTCAGGAATTGATGTAATGCAGGAATCATAGGCTCAACTGTCTATATATTTCTCCTGAGTTATTTCTGGGTATAAATGGCATATGAGAATATTAATGATAATGGTAATAATTATAGTAACAAAAACTGGGACATGTATAGGTTAGTATATGCTATTTATTCACTGGTCTGAGTTTTAATATTTATCCCTTCATTTACCACCACTAGTATCCCTGGACATGGGTGTTTTCATATTCAACTTACAGATTGAAAACAAAACAAAAGCCCAGAACTCCAGGAGGGTTAGAAACCTTCCTCAAAATAGAATTCTAGGTGTCTGAGACAAAAATCAAGCTCTGACTGGCTCAGGGATATGCAGATGTAACCATTGTGTCATAGTAAGACACCTGCTGCCTATTTTCATTAAATATTGGTGACACAAATGAAAGCAAGTATGTATAAAGTAATAAATATTACAACAAAATGAGCAATAAAACAAAAAACAAGCTGCATATTTATAGAATGGATTTGGTAAATAATCTATTATCCTAAAGATAACTGAGGATTCGAGATGCTATATGTAAAACCAAAGAGAAAAAAGACTTCAAATTGGCCACTAGCTGTTTGTGAGACTCAGAGAGGCAGACATCAAGATTTTGAATTGCTAAAAATTAGACACAATTACACATATTTTACCTCCTCTTAATTGTAATGTAGCTTAGTCAACACTCAGATAAAGGAAAATTGTAAGTTTTAGATGAAAAATGCATAAAAACACACTTTTCCTAAAGAATGGATGGTCAAAGGACTGGTGAGATGACTCAGCAGATAAAGGCCTTGTCACCAAACCTGACAACCGAAGTCTGATCCTCAAAACGCACATGGTAGAGGAAGAGAACAGACTTCTGGAAGCTAACATCTGAATTGCCCAAATAAGACATGTCACACACATATACCTCCAATGACAATCAATAAATGAAGCAAACATTCAGAATATTAAAAATCATTTTTATTTTCAAGAATTAACATTTTTATGTTACTCCTTAACTTCCTGAAGTAGCCAAATTTTACAGACTTTCTATTGCCAACAGTATCATTTATCTGCACCATTTTAAAATAAATATGCAGCTATTTCTAGCCTGAATTAATTTACTGAATAAGCGATACCCTGTCCTTACCATTGATCTCTTGAGGCACTGTTGAACTGATACACACACTGAATTGATTAAATATGTATTTGAAACATCTGTATAAATTACAATCTAGGAATTTAAAAAATCAAATTCTGCAGACATTTCTGGACTTCTAGAGATTCTTCTTTAAAGGAATCTATCTAACTGGCAATTGGCTAAATTTAAGGTTATATTCTCTTTCCTAAGCTCCTACCCTGCTCCTTCCTCTGGGATTTGATTCCATTTGAAATCCAGAGGCAAAGGGCTAGAGTCAATTCTTGTGTGTTACTGTGACTTCTGTCTAAACACTTTGAAGTAAAAATGAATTGATAAAACCATCATAACAGGATTCTTCAGTCTGTAGCCTGGATTTTTAAAACATCTAATAAATAGGGTAAAAACTATTAAAAATTAGTTTTTAAGCCGGGAGGCAGTGGTTAATACCATTAATCACAGCACTTGGGAGACAGAGGCACGCAGATCTATTGAGTCTGAGGCCAGCCTGATCTACAGAATGAATGCCAGGGCAGGCTCCAATGCTACACAGAGAAGCCCCGTCTTGAAAAAAAAAATGAGTTTTTAAGATGGTCTTTGGGATGGAGGAGAGAGAAGTTCTTTCCTAATTTGGGCTGTAAGTTGTTCCAGTAATTGTACAAACAAAGTGGCTTAGTCTGGTGGTTAACAGTGAGTGTCCATGTGCTTAAGAGTTTAGAAACATCTTTAAAAATTGAAGTTAAACTGAAGAGTAATGTGGGCCAGGGTGGACAATTACAATGTGGAACAGCTACCCCTACAGGGCTTGAATCTAGTAGTAGACATAATATACATTATAATTGATAAAAACTGAAAATTGTGACCAAATAGCAGAATTTATTCCTCTTTTTATCGTGACTGCATTTATTCCATTGTGCTAAGTTGTAAATGATTCCTGAATATAATCTTAACTTTTTAATACAATGACTTCTTTGTTTGTACATGAGGATTTGCAGCTCATCTTGCCTTTCAGAGTTTATGAAATGAACAATAATATAGATTAGGACATAATGAGTCATCATTACGATAATGTCATTGGTTTTAAATTGTCAACTTTACATACCACTCATGATATTTTATTTCCTTTCTTTACTCTTGAATTATTTTAAATAGTTTTTAAGAATTTCATAGAAGTATACAATGTAATTTGAACATACCCATTCTCCTGGTACCCTGAATTGTCCTCAATCTATGCCCATTTCTTTTCTTAACTCAGTGAGTCCTCTTGGTAGTGGCCATATGTACATCTGTGGGGGGCCATCCACTGGAACATGTGCTACCTAAACTCCTACTCCAGTAACCACCAAATGTCAAGAGTTAATTTTGCTAGGGGTGGAACTTCATGTTGCCCAGTTGATGCTGGAATATTTCCTAGGTGGGTCTTACCCTTATCTTATACCACACCTCAGTCTTGGTCTCCCTCTTCCCCCCTGCCCTCTGTTTGAGGTGAGTGTGGGCTCTGCTTGGGGACCTAACTCCCAACATCCCCCTGCTATGATCTTTCTGGGCCTGCTCCTGGCCTAGAGTGTCTCAGACCCACCTGCACACATTTTGAGGCCCATCCAAGTATCAGACCTGCTTAAAGCCACGAGAAGAGAACCTCAGACCCATAGGCACGAGGAGAGGAAGAGACACCAAGAGTTCCCAATGAAGGAAGGGATTCATAGACAGCAATATAAAAACACAGTCAACAACAGAAAAACCAAAATGACCCTACCAGAGTCTAGGTAGTCTACACCAGCAAGACCTGAACATCCCAACACAGATGAAACAGAAACGAATGACCTTGAAAACAACCTCATGAAAATGATAGGTGCCCTCAAAGAAGATATGAGAAAATCCCTTAAAGAAATAGAAGAAAAAAATATTAAAAATAAAACACAGGAAATCAACAAATCACTTAAAGAAAGTCAAGAAAATAAATCAAACAGACTAAGGAAACAATTCAAACAGTTCAAGACCTGAAAACCCAAATAGAGGCAATAAAGAAAACACAAACTGAAGGACTGCTGGAAATAGAAAAGCTGAGTAAATGATCAGGAGCTACAGATACAAGCAAAACAAACAGAATACAAGAGATGGAAGATGTAATCTCAGGTGCTGAAGATAAACTAGAGGAAATAGATTCATTGACCAAAGAAGATCTTAAATCCAAAACATCCTTACCACAAAATATTCAGGAAACATGGGACACCATGAAAAGGGCAAATCTAAGAATAATAGGTATAGAAGAAAGCAAAGAAGCCCAGCTCAATCGTGTAGAAAACACATTCAACATAATCATAGAAGAAAACTTTCCCAACCTGAATAAGGACATGCCTATGAAAGTACAAGAAGCTTACAGAACACCAAATAGAATGGAACAACAACAACAAAAAGTCCCCTTGCCACATAATAATCAAAACAGCAAACATATAGAATAAAGAAAGAATAGTAAGGGCAGCAAAGGGAAAAGGCCAAGCAACATAAAAAAGGCAAAACTATCAGAATTACATCTGATTTCTCCATGGAAAATCTGAAAGCCAGAAGGTCCTGAATAAATATTCTACAAACACCAAGATATCACAGATTGCAGCACAGACTACTGTACCCAGGAAAACTTTCAATCACTATACATGGAGAAAACAAGATATTCTATGACAAACCAGATTTACACAATAAATATCCACAAATCCAGCCCTACAGAACATTCTGGAAGGAACACTGCAGCCCAAGGAAATTACCTACACTCACAAAAACATAGGCAATAGATAATCTCATTTTACCAAAAACTAGAAATAGGGGAAAAACTCACACATAATACCACCACCAAAAACGAAACCAAAACAAACAAGAATCAACAATCAATGGACATTAATATCCCTGAATATCAATGGTCTTAACTCATCTATAAAAAGGCACAGGCTAACAAAGTGGATAGGAAGGCAAAATCCACCCTTCTGCTGCATACAGGAAACAAATCTCACCTTGAAAGACAGACATTACCTCAGAGTTAAGGGTTGGGAAAAAAATTTCCAATCAAATAAACCTAAGAAGCAAGCAGGTGTAGCTATCCTAACACTTAACAAATTAGACTTCAAACTGAAATTAATCAAGAGATGAAGAAGGTCATTTCATATTCATCATAGGAAAAATCCATCAGGATGAAGTACCAATTCAGAACACTTATGCCCCAAATACAAAGACACCCACATTCATAAAAGGATCATAACTAAAACTCAAATTACACATTCAACCCCAAACACTTACAGTGGGAGACTTCACTACCCTACTCTCACCATTAGACAGTAATACCAGACAGAAACTTAGCCAAAAATCAAGGGAAATAACAGAAGTTATGATGCAATTGGGTTTAACAGATATTTATAGAACATCCCATCTGAACACAAAAGAATATACCTTCTTCTCAGCACCACATGGAACTTCCTGTAAAATTGACCACATACTTGGCAATAGGGAAACTTCAATAGGCATAAAAAATTTCAATAACCGCCTTTATCTTATCAGACCACCATGGCTTTAAATAAGAATTAAAAAACAACAACACAAATGGCAGAAACCCCACAGATTAATGGAAGGTGAAAAATGCTCAATTGCATCACTCCTGAGTACAGGAAGAAATAAAGAAAGAAATCAAAGACTTCCTATAATTCAATGAAAATGAAGGCACAACATACCCAAATCTTTGGGAAACTCTGAAAGCAGTTCTAAGAGGAAACTTCATAGCACTAAGTGCCCACATGAAGAAACTGGAAAATAGTTACACTAGAGAATGAACAGAACACCTGAATGCTCTAGAACAAAAAGAAGCAAACTCACCCAGGAGGAGTAGATTCCAGGAAAAAATCAAATTGAGAGCTGAGAAATATCATGCACCGCGATCAAGTAGGCTTCATCCTAGGGATGCAGGGATGGTTCAACATACAAAAATCCACCAATGTAATACACCATATAAACAATCAGAAAAAGAAAAAACACATGATCATCTCACTAGATGCCGAAAAAGTCATTGACAAAACACAAAACACCTTCATGATAAAGGTCATTGAGAGACCATGGTTAACAGGAACATACCTAAACATAATAAAGGCAATATACAGCAAACCTACAGGTAACATCAAACTAAATGGAGAGAAACACAAGGCGATTCCTCTAAAATCAGGAACAAGACAAGGTTGTCCACTCTCTCCATATCTCTTCAGTATTGTACTTGAATTTCTTGCTAGAGCAATAAGACAACAAAAGGAGATCAAGAGGATACAAATTGGAAAGAAAGAAGTAAAATTTTCACTATTTGCAGATGATATGATAGTCTACAAAAATGACCCAAAAATTGTACCAGGGAACTCTTACAGCTGATAAAGACCTTCAGCAAAGTGACAGGATACAAGGTTAACTGAAAAAGTCAGTAGCCCTATTATATATAGACAATATGTGTGCTGAGAAAGAAACGAGAGAAGCATGACCCTTTACAATAGGCACAAACAACATAAAACATAGTACAAATGGCATCTTACCAAAAGCAATCTACAAATTCAATGCAATCCCTATGAAAATCCCAGAACAATTCTTCACAGACCTTGAAGGGACAATTCTCAACATTATATGGAAAAATAAAAGACACAATGTAGTCAAAACAACCCTGTACAATAAATGAACTTCAGGAGAACTCACCATCCCAGACTTCAAGCTCTATTATAGAGCTATAGTAATGAAAACAGCTTGGTATTGGCACATAAATAGACAGATAGACCAGTGGAATCAAGTGGAAGACCCTAATATTAATCCGTACACCTATGACAAAGAAGCTAAAACTATACAATGGAAAAAAGAAAGCATCGTCAACAAATGGTGCTGGAATAACTGGATTCTGACATGTAGAAGACTGTAGATAGATCCATATTTATCACCATGTACAAAATTAAAGTCCAAATGGATCAAAGACCTCAACATAAATCCAGCCACACTGAACCTTTTAGAAGACAAAGTGGGAAGTACCATTGAATGAATTGGTACAGGAGACAGCTTCCTGCACATAAGACCAGTAGCACAGACGCTGAGATACAAAATTAATAAGCGGGATCTCCTGAGGCTGAGAAACTTCTGTAAGGTAAAGGACACAATGAACAAGACAAACCAGCTGCCTACAGAATGGGAAAAGATATTCACCAACCCCACATCTGACAGAGGGTTGATTTCAAAAACTTACAAAGAACTAAAGAAGCTAGTCTCCCAAACACCAAATAACTCAATTAAAAAACTGGGGTATAGAATTAAATAGAGAATTATCAATAGAGGAGTCTAAAATGGCTGAAAGACACTTTAAAAAATGCTCAGCATCCTTAGCCATCAGGGACATGCAAATCAAAACAACTCTGAGATACCATCTTACTCCTGTCAGAATGGCTAAAATCAAAAACACCAAAGACAATTTATGCTGGAGAGGATGTGGAGAGAGAGGAACACTCCTCCACTGCTGGTGGGAGTGCCAACTTGTACACCCACTTTGGAAATCAGTATGGAGATTCCTCAGGAAAATGGGAATCAATCTACCGCAGGACCCAGCAATTCCACTCTTAGGCATATATCCAAAAGATACAAATTCATACAACAAGGACATCCTCTTTGTAAAAAAACAACAAAAAAAACTAAAAAAAAAAGTTCAACCATTATAGTCCTTATAATTAAGGGGTTCTAATGCATAAGGAATTAAAATAACTTAGGGATGGCTCCTAGATCTTAAAGGTGGTGATATTAATTGCATTAACATTACTGTTTACTTTCAATATAGTTTTCCAAGAAAGCCTGCATATATGTTTTCATCTTATATACATACTTCAACAATAAATAATAAATAAATTAAGTGAAACACTGTGTTCCATAGCAGCATTATTTGTAATAGCCAGAACCTTCAAGCAACCTAGATGCCCTACAACTGAAGAGTGAATAGAGAAAATGTGGTACATTTACACAATGGCGTAGTACTCAGCTGGAAAAAAAACAATAGAATCTTGAAATTTGCCGGCAAATGGATGGCACTAAAAGAAACCATCCTGAGTGAGGTAACCGAGTGACAAAAAGACTCACATGATATGTACTCATTCATATATGGATTTTAGACATGGAACAGGGGATTGCCAGCCTACAATCCCACTGCCAGAGAGTCTGGGAAAAAAAGGAGGACCCTAAGAGAGATATGCATGTTCCCCCAGAGAAGGGGAAGGGTACAGGATCTCCTGAGCTATTGGGAGCATGGGAGGAGAGGAGATGGAGTGGGGAGAAAGAGAGGGTAACATGAGGAGGGAAAGGAGGATATGAGGGAGCAGAAAGTTTGAGTCTGGGGAAGAGTAGAGGAGAGCAGGATGAGAGATACAATAATAGAGGGAGCCATTATAGGTTTGAAGAGAGATCTGGCACCAGTGAGATTTCCAGAGATCTACAAGGATGACACTAACTAGCAATCAAAGCAATAGTGGAGAGGCTACCTTATATGCCCTTCCCTGATAATGAAATTGGTAACTACCTTATATGCCATCCTAGAGCCTTCATCCAGTGGCTGATGGAAGCAGAGGCAGATACCCACAGCTAAACACTGAACTGAGATACTGGAACCCATTTGCAGAGATGGAGGAGTGATGAGCAAAGGGGTCAAGACCAGGTTGGTGAAACCCACAGAGACAGCTGACTTGAACAAAGGAGAGCTCATCGACCTCAGACTGATGGCTGAGAGGCCTGCAAGGAACCGATCCAGACTCCTGAATGTGGATGTCAGTGAGGATGCCTCAGCAGTCTATGGGTCCTCAGATTAGTATTTATCCCTGGGGTATTAATGGACTTGGGGAGCCCATTGCACATGGAGGGATGCTCTCTCAGCCTGGACATATTGTGGAGGGCCTAGACCCTGCCCAGATGATATGATAGACTTTGGAGATTCCCCAAGGAGGGCCTCAACTTCCCTGTGAAGGGGAGGCGAGCTCAGGTGGGAGGTTGGGGGAGTTGGTGGGGGTTGTGGAAGAGTGGAGGGAGAGATAGATGGAATTGACATGTGAAGTAAGCTTGTTTCTAATTTAAATAAAAAAGAAAAATAGTTTTAGCAATAGGTCTCATTTAATTTGCACCTATTAGGGTCTAAATTTCTTTTGACATATTGTATAATCCTAAATAATTAATAAAATATCCTCTTTGTAAAAAAAACAACAAAAAACTAAAAAAAAAGTTCAACCATTATAGTCCTTATAACTAATGGGTTCTAATGCATAAGAAATTAAAAGAACTTAGGGATGGCTCCTAGATCTTAAAGGTGGTGATATTAATTGCATTAACATTACTGTTTACTTTCAATATAGTTTTCCAAGAAAGCCTGCATATATGTTTTCATCTTATATACATACTTCAACAATAAATAATAAATAAATTAAGTGAAACACTGTGTTCCATTAGATAAAAAACATGTGTAAGGCATAAATAGAGGATGGCAGATAGATGATAGGTAATATCTGGGTATGAATATCCCTCATTGCTAAAATACATTTTAGTATGTGCAAAATTATAGATGTGATCTCCAATATAAAAAATATTTTAAATACTTTGACCATCAATGGTATACACTTGATCCTTCTAGAATTTAGAGAGTACATTGGCTGGAAATTAACTTTATGTAACTCAATCCCAAAATCACTGTCTAACATCAAAAAGTATAAACATGAAATTAAAGCAAATGGAAGAGCCTTGGGAAAGAAGTCATCTTGGCATCAGTTGCATTGCAGAGACACTGGACGACACAAATGTCTAATTCATGAGCCTTTTGGCAGCAGAAGTTTTACTAAAAATTGGCTTAAGAGAACATTTCTAGTTCTTGTCCACAGATCAAGTTAAAAAAAAACAATTTAAGTATCAGATCGTGTCACCCTCCTTTGGAATTGCTACTTAATACCACACCTATTCAGCTACCCACACATTCTTAAGTCTTATAGCTGCTTGGAAACACTTTACAACAGTACATAGGCCGCCAGAATTAAACAGAACACCTGTTTTCAAACACCCAGTTTCTTAAGATTGTAGATCAGCATTTTAGAAATCCTCATGTATTTTGAATAAGCTCTAGGAGAGATGCCACTCAGCCAACACAGTGATCTGATATTGGTGAAATGGCATATTCAAGGAAGACAGTGTTTGTTGTGTAGTGGTGATGGGGTGGGGGAGTTCAGTAGTGGGAGTACCAGAGCAAAATGCATGCTTTTTGTTTGTGCTGGTAAGTTATAATGAATTTACACATACTCAGTAGTTTGCCTAAACCTAAGGAGGAATGATACAAAACAGCTGAGAGAATCTTGACTCATTCCCATTGGTGGGTACAGAAAATGTAGGGATTGCATAGACCTTCAGGAAAGGGTAAAAACAAGAATTGGACCACTTCCTCAGGCAAGCATGGATTTTGGATGAACTCTTCATGCTGTCACTGGTCACGAGCAAACACCAAACTCCTTCCTAATTACTTTAAATCTGTTTGCCACTATGATTGAGCATCTTTAACCTTGAAACTGGTTGAAATACTGATGCACTAGCAATTTACTGTTAGAAATATTTTGGGGTGGGTAATATGTAATCTTGTTATGGATAACATAGCTACTTCCTAACATGGAGTAGCTGTAGACAAGCTTTAAACTTTCAACCCTTTGTTCTGGCTGTAAAATGTCAGTTGGACCCATTTTGGTGCTTTTTATTACTGCATCAAAACCATGCTGTGAATTTGTTGCTGCCATAAATGCTTAATGTAAGAGCTCATTGTGCAATAAAGTGTCAGAACACTGTTTTTAAACACGTTTTTAAAGCAACATTTTACAGCTTACATTTTTTCCCACTGCGTACTATAAAAAGTACAGATTTTCAATGTCACATTCATAAGGAGTGCATAATCGTTCCTAGGAAAGCCAACTACAGTGAGAATTAAACAATTTCTTTCCAACCTTTTCATAAACCCTGCTTCTCCCTTGCCCAAGCCACCGGGATGAACATGATATAGTGACTGGGAGGAGTTTGGTTCTTGTTTATAATATGCCACTTGAACTTGAAATAAGAAATTGCGCACATGAAGGATTTAATTTTTCATTGCTTCATCTCAGACTACTTTATATGTTATATGTACCTTAATTACAGATTTTCCATCCATAGTCTTCAAAATTCTTTCTTAAGAGAAAGAATACTTCTCTTTCAACTGTTTTATTTTCCTACATATCTTCCTAAGGTTGTGACAACATGCTAATGTTAATGTTTTCATAATGCAAAGAATTACCTTATTTCATTTGCTGGTCACTTGACTGTAAATACAAATTTGATATTTTGAGAGTTTTTTTCTGATTGTTTTATGGATTTTTTTCATACAGTATATTCTGATCATTTTATCTCCTCCCTTGACTTCTAGATCCTCCATATCCACCACACTCTTTGTGCTCTTTTTCTCTTCCTTTAGAAAACCAAGAAGTGACACTTGAGATTCTTCCTTATCTTTCTAATTATTTTCTTTACTGAAATACTTGTGGTCAAAGACTTCTGGTAGTGAAACCGAGACTCTAGTGGACAGAATTTCCAACTATAGTTGTACATTGCTCCTTGTTTGTCACAAGCTTGTCATTACTTAGCTGCAAAATATTTGTAAGGCAGAGCCTGAGGTTCTGTCTCTATCTGTAATTGGCAGGATAATTTGACTTTGGGTACAATACTATTATCTCTGTGTTTAGGGCAAACATGGATGGAACCAAGTAGTTATTCTTGTAATTTACCTTTCAGAATCTCTAAGACAGCCTCACATGCATCTACCAGCTAGCACATGAGAAACCTTCTTCATCAGTAATGAATTATGCCTTTCTTGGAAACACTTACACATGATGATGATCAAGGCTTGTGTGTAGGTCTCTTTCTTCTGATCTTTACATAAAAGGGGAAGCACAGAGTAGGTACTCAATACATGTCTGTTAAATATGCAAATGGTTGAATACGAATATATGAATATAAAACTTTTTTTCACAGTATTTCCTAAAATTTGTTCCAAGTTATTTGGCTTACGATTCTCAAGTTCTTGCATAAGGACTATCATGAAACGATTAGAGGCAAATTAGTCTTAGGTCAAACATAAAGTATTTTTAAAAACAGACTCAAGATTTGAAAACAGAACTGACTCAAACTGAGAATTTGTGAAGATTTCATTTGACATGAATAGGCATCTTCTAATGAAAAAGAAGTCTTCACATTTTTCTTAACTAAAAATATAAAATCAAGTTGTCATAAAATAGATAAGTATTTTTTTCTTTTACAGAGTGGATTGCACAACCAATTAACTTCTTTGTCTGCAAAACTAACTAAACTAATTTACAAAATATAACATATTCACCTTCCCAAGAGATGGTGTCTTTTGAAGCTACTGCCACTGAGAAAAACAATGTGAACTTTTGAGGTACCCTGGGTAAACATGCAAATAAGATAGTGACTCATTCTTATTCAGAGAAAAGCATTAGATTTTTTTAAAAGCAGAATGAATGGTGCCAACAATAAAATGCCAGATATTAAAAGGAAAAGCAGACATACAGGAGAAGCCTTAAAAAAACATTTCAAACATTTTTATTTTCTTCTTTTGGCTCCACATGGCTTGTATCTGCTTAATATGCATGAAGTTGGCAAAAATAAGTATTTCCTCTCACAACAAGTGACAACCCAAGCATTTGGAATTTGCAGCATTCTGCATTGTCTAAGGTATGACAGCTTATCACTCATTTAATTTTTCAAAATGTTTTATAACTATACAGGTTGACAATTTACTTTAACTGTTCTTCCGGTCTCATTGATCATTGCCCGAAGGATTTTTTTCATTATAATTGGTTACAAATAATGGTACCAATGAAAATTTCATTCCGTTTGAAAATAGAAAGACGAGATTAAAATTATGTTCTATCTAATCAGCTCCTTTAGCTCTTACTCACTAGTTTTAATTTTTTCCACAAATTTAAATTTTGCTGCAGGTTTACAATATGACATGAATCTTGCTTCAGGAATCAAACCCAAATTCCATTTGTTTCTCCTTACTATATTCTAGACTATAATTTTATTTCATTTGAGGAATGTGCTGAAATCCCTGAATTACTTTTATTTGAAGAACCTTTGAGTTGATTAGTTTTCAACTCATGAAATTCTGACTAGGGAGTAAAGGTATGAAAAGTGAACTGTGAAACGAACATTAGCATTTAAGGATTGAATTCCCAAAGCTTCCATTCTGAAGGAACTTCTGGGTAGAGGTCGGTTAGCACTGTGAGGATGGTTTGACACATGCTTTAAATGCCCATTTCCTATTTAGTTATAAAGAAAAACAATCATCACCATCTGCATTGACATATTGTTTGAAGACTCAACAGCATATGAGAAAAGATGAATAGAAGGATGTGCATGGGTGAATTGAAGGGAAACTCTCAGTGCCAAACTCCAGTAAGAACTAGGAACTAGTCTTTATGTCACAATATTAATTATAGTCAACAGAAATCTTAACATCACCAAGCATGCTATAGGAAGTCCTGTTAGCTTATTCCATTATTTGCTGTTACTAAAAAGCAGAAAAGAATACCTCATGAAGATTATTCAGATGAAATCTATTTAAACTGCTTGGTTTTGACAGAGCTCCTTCACTAGGACCACCAGATCACACTGTAATTGAGTCACTGTCATCACAATGATGACTGCATTTTTTTTTCTTCCAGGACATCAGAAGTCTGAGAGATAAAAAGCTCACGCCTGATTCATCTAGTATAAGTAAACACCTTCTGCTTTTAGTCCTAGGAAGAAATTGACTTGAACAGTCTAAATTTGTTATTTACATCTCCTTTCCTGGCCCCAAAGCCTCTCTATGAAAACAATCCCTTCTATTCAGTTCACCAGGGGTGTGCTTCCCCACTCTAGAATCACAAATAAAATACTCTTAGGACCCGTATGTCTTTTAACATTACCCCAAGCTGGGTTGGATGATATTTTATATTGTCACAGGACATCCCTACTCCTTTTCTATCTAGTGTTATTAATAAAATTATAAGGCATTTCTTACATCAATAAGGGCTGTTTTTCTTATCTTCTCCAGAATTTCATGGGTTTGTTTGTTTCTTCTTGTTTATTTTAAAACACAAACTTCACTAAAACCCTAAACATATTCAAAAGAAAAAGTTTAATCTTTGTAATTTGATCCTTCAGATATCTATGCTTTCAAGAAGGAAACCCAATGCACACATTCATGATTGGTTTAAGTGAGATTATAGCTCTTTGTTTACTCACCTTTTCACAAATTTAACAGAAATTATGAAGCAATATGCACTGATCTAAAATTTCAAAGACATAGCAGGGAGCAGAACAGATAAGCCAAGACAAAGAATAAACACAAATTCATTACAGATCAAGTGGACATAGAAAAAAAAAGCAGTGTCTAGGTGCCACATAGAAGTAGTTCTATTGCAGAAATCCTGGAGAAGGGTTCAGAAATTTCAATCAAATCTTAAGTAAGGCTACAACACTCTCCAGGAGTTGAAGTTTACCTGAAAAATAACTAATAGGAGATAATGTACTAGAGTGCTACAAGTCTAAATATAAAGAATGCATTTCTGAGGACATATATGCTTGATTTTAGGCCTCTAAACATTATACTTATACTTAGTTTTGTTACAGCTATGTAAGAGTGAATGTCAAAAATACTCTAAACTCTGTCAACATAGAAGCAATTGACTGAATTATGACTCACCCCAGTCTCTTAAAAGCTACGGAGCACTTAGAAAAGTAGTACATCCGTATGTACTGACAGAAAAGATTCCTAAAGACAATTAATGCACAGACACATTTTTTGCAAGTGTCCACATACTGACTTCATTCCTATTAGGCAAAACTCTTCTTATTTTCCTCTGTATATATTTTGGGAAAATTCTAAGTATTTATAAAAAATCATTAAAAGTGATCACCTTGATAGAGATTACTAAATTAGAGGAGCAAAGGAAGAATTAAAATTTTGGTATGATTTTTCATATTTAAAGCATATAATGAAAAGTCACACAATAATTAATTTTACTTCATATATTAGTATTTTCATTATAAATAATGCAGACAAAAGATTCACTGTTAGTAACTATGCAACTTGGTATTGGACTAACAGATTACTGTAAATGGAAGTTTCTGTCCTGCCTAGTTCCTCAACCCTTTAGCCTGTTCTCACAGAATGGAGAACACTGTGATTGCTCTTCGTGTAAGTACAGTAGCCACAAAGCCACAGAATCCTGGGTACCATCCCTAGGAACTACATTGTAGGAGAGAAACAATTCTTCAAGTTGTCCTTTGATCTCTACATGCCATCCCCACAAATATATATATATATATATGCATGTAAAGGAGAGGCTGTTTGCATATATGATCCATTTTTTAAAAATATGTAATGAAATTTACACATTATTATCTTTTGACTACTATCTTATTATCTACTGGCATTATTAACCTCAACTATTATTTCCCAAACTCAATTGAGAAAAAACAGTGGAGCCATGTTAGGACAGTGGAAACACACACACACACAACACACACAACACACACAGAGGCAGAAACTTGTTATGAGAAAGTGGCTGGTACACTTTGCTAAGAATAAGAAGCAGAAATTTTAGCATGTTAATGACTGCACAATTTTACCACTGTCACAGTTAGAGAATTTAATTTTTAAAGGTAATTTAAACATAAACTATATTGTTCCGGGGTCTTATTTGACGACTAAACACTTGCTGAATTCTTTAAGTTTTGTACAAGTTAGCCATCTTCTGCTTCACTACAAATATGCAATTGTCTACTTTAGCTTGCTTTTAGCCTCACTTTTCTTTCCTGGATGAGTTAACATCCAGGTAAGGCTGAAAAAGTGCTTATTCTTTCATTAAGAATGCATTTCTTATTGCGCATGTGTGCCTCAGTGCCACTTGACAGTGAACAAAATTACTCAAGATGGTTTGGATTAAACATTATAGATGGGAGAGTTGCTCAGAGAAAAAACTAAATGAATGATCAGAATCTTTATAACAAAATGTAAAAACACTTTGTCTCAAGCATTGTGTCTTATTATTAGTAAAACATGGCTTTGTTCAGATTTGACTGGGTCTTAGCCAATCAGCATTCTCCTGTTAGGTATCCCAATCAGCTAGAATTCAGCCAGCATTGTGGCAGTTTTTGATCCAGTTTTATTGCTTAACGTGCTAGCATTTCAGTGCCATGCATCAGGAAGAGCTGGTGGCTAGTTCTCAGATGGATCCATTCCAGTGACTCACTAGAAGTCAATACACTGAGCAGGTGCCTCTGCTCCTAAGTGAAGACCCCACCTTGCAGGGCCAAGATCAATTTGATGTGGCTATCTCTGTTAACTGTAGCAACTCCTTTCCCCCATTGTGCTGGCTGAGACTCTGATTATGTGGGAGCCCACAATTTTAGCTTCCAGAACTGTCTCCAAGAGGAGCTTTGGGTAATACTATATCTACTGCATTATGTTCAAAGGCGTGCGTTTGTGTGCATTTACGCACAAGTACACACTGAAATGGAAGTAGGTCTTTCTTTTTAAAGGAAGAAAGTCAGAAGATGTGTCTTTTTCTGAAACACTATCCTGCATTTAGCCACTATGACACATGAGTATCTTGGCAAACAAATGGCGCTGAGGTTCTCTGTCATGGAATGCCCCAGATTCACAGCTGATAGGTAAAATCTAATGAGCTCTCTCTATAATTAAGAAGCTAAGCTACTTGTGACATTTATGAGACAGATGTGGGTGTGCTGGGGGCTTCCCTTGTTGGTTATACATTTTTTGAAGAAGGGGTATTAGGGAGAATAAGAAGAAAATGAGACAGAAGAAATAGAGAAGGTGAAAGAAAGAATATAAAATAATAAAGTCATTCATAGCCAACGATGTAGCCTATTTAGTAGAGGTCCTGCCTGGCAAACACATGTACTGGTCTGGATTCTTCAGTATGATATGGGACTGCATACAGGGTTAGACTCCTTTAATGCCAAGTGCTCAGAAGGTAGAAGCAAGACCATCTTTGGCGCTGGCCTACATAGTAAACAGGAACTCACATTAGATAAATAAGGTATTGTCTTAAAATGAAGTGCAGGGGCAAGAAGAATAAAGGACATCTCTAGCTGCAATTGCATAGATGGTATGATTTCCATGTTATGTTTTCTCTTAACCAATTTTTTAAAATGTTGCAACTAACAATTTTTAGTGCCATATTATTTATGATTTATTAAAGCTTGCCTGAGGATTCAGAAAGCAAAGTCATCCACAAGTCATAGAAGCCAGGTACACACCTTGAATCCCAGAAGCCAGAAGCTAGGAGGTGGTGGTACACACCTTTAATACTTGAACTCGATTAAAAAAATAGACAGATCTCTGTGAGTCTTAGGTCACTCAGATCTACACAAAGTGAATCAATCTAAAAGAGAATTATAGCTCACATCTTTAATCCCACCATTAGGGAAGTATATGAGACAGAAGTAAGGTCTCAGATAGGCATTCATTCTCCAGCCACTCTGAGGAAAGGTTACAGTCAGAAGCTTAGTAAGAGCTCATGGAGACAGGACCAGCTCATTCAGCCTGAGATAGAGGTAAGAAGCTAGTGGTCAGCTGTGTTGCTTTTCTGATATTCAACTTGAAGCTTGAAGCACAATATCAGTCTCTGGGTCATTTATTCATTCATATTACAACAATTACAAACTAAATTATGACATGTAGATACTTGAAAAATACATCAGATAAAAGAAATGAAAAATATGAATACAGCCACGCAAATGAAGCTTTCTATAACTCCTTAAGCCAAACAACGTTCTAATAAACTTGTATAACATGAACTATTTCCAGAATTTAAAGATATGTCAGCCCTTGTAGAAAACTTTCCTGTCCAGGTTGGACCTAAAGTATGTCCATGTGGATTTTCTCAGCCAATTCACAAAAAGCAAAACAGAAAACAGAGATCTGCCATCTCTAGTGCCGACAGAGGTACACAATCCACACAGGCCAAGTACCACAGAATGACCTAAATTCAATTTTGCCTCTGCCATTTGTCATGTTGGAATACCCAGGAAACTGAAGAATCTTTTCTTTAGAGCAGATTTCTTGCTGTTGATGAGGTTTCTTTAACATTAACATAGAAAACACTTCAAAAAGTCATTTTCCCTCCCCCACACTACAAAAAATTCTATGGATACATTATATAGAAATAAACTCATTGGTTATTCAATATCCTGTCAGATGCTTGAATCTGGCATTTGTCAGGAACAGGGGCTGATTGGCTGGGGTTCATTTCAATGCAATCAAAACCATAGCCTCTATAACTGAGAAATATGTGAGATAAATGTGTTTTTTCCATTTTGTTTAAAAGGACCTTATTATGTGGGCAGCTGCCTTTTGAATGATATTAATGCCAAAGTGAAGCCTTATATTACAAAGTAAAATGAGGCCAGCTTTTAATACTAGGCTGAAAAGTATTGTCATGCAGCAGGAGTCGTGACCTTTGACTCCAGCAAGAAAACTGATTTATATAATAAAACGCAGAGAGACAGCTTTTAAAAACGCTAACACATTCTTTCTTCCTTGTGAGGAAAACAAGGATATCTATATATATGCTCTAGGATGTGCCGTGCAAGGGGTCATCCCAGTAAATGCTTACAGTCTGTGGGGTCATCCCAGTAAATGCTTACACTCTGTGTAAAGTTGTGTGAAAAGGCCAATCCCTCTGGTGGAGAATGCATACTCCATCAAAGCTCCTGGACCAGGACCCAACTCAATTATTTAGTGTAGTGGAGAAAATCAGGTAAATGCACAAAGAAAACCAGCAACATTGCACATTGCAAAAATGGACTTCCTTCCTCAAGACATGCAACTTGTACATATGTTCCTTGGGTTAGAATGAGGAGTGGCACAAGGTAATTATTCCTGATAGCCAAAAGAAATTTTAATATTGTTTTCATAGATTCAGAGGTTAACATAAACTCTGCACGAGAGTCAGAGGAAAGCAGGCTCAGTGTTCAGTGTGTCAGGCTTAGCTCTGCACTGATTTATCATTCTATCAAAATTTCATGTCTGACTGCCAAATTGTATGGGGAATGGTCATGTTTGGTGAAGACACAGCTATGATACAATACTGGGCTGTCACCCGCACTGTAATTCAGGAGGTGTTTGCACTGTGCAGTCAAAACCAGAAGTTTGTAGACATTTCTTTGTCTGGAATGCCCATAGTACTGTTTAACAGCAGAGTACTGACACTGTAAATGTGGTTGGAATGTAAGGGGGTTATCACCTAAGAAAGACAGAGAAGGGGGAAAGCTTTATGCTGCCCCAGACTAGAATATATACTCACAAGCATTGATTCTAAAAACACATTCAAGTCAATTTTTATATTCTCGTAAATAGGCAATGTCAATCTCACACATACGGTATCAAAAACCTCTGAGTGAAAAGAGAAACGTGGAGAAAATCAGAGCTGCTTGAAAGTTTGTTGCTTAGCAGAGAATAGTAAGCGTCAGTGCCTTCGAGACTGTACAACAGAAAATGTTTACCCCAGGTCTTGGATTTGGTTTCCCTAAGACTAGCAACAATTGATGCCAAGTTCTCCCACTCTCTGCAGGCTCCACTCACAAACCACAGAAGAGGACGTCAAAGAAGCCCTGGCCCCTTCAGGGATGAATTAAAATGCTTTATGGATAAAGTCTTCATTATAAACCATGCAGGATAAAATGCCGGGAGCAGTGCTATTGCTTTGACTTCCCAGCAGCTTAGTATTTATCTGGTTTTACAGCTCTCTGTTCCTCAATTCCTAAGCATTTTCACTCCTGGATGATGATCTCACAAAACTACTATGAGGATCACCCACATGTGGGTCTACTAGAGTGACCAGTAATTTAATATTCTACAATTCAGAGTATTTTCAACAAAAGGAGGCCTGTAAAATATTTTATTGCCAAATGTCTATTTTCTTAGTGTAGAATCTTGGTAGAAAGAAATGTATATAAAAATAGAGAAACTGATTACTGAGCCTATTTCTGACATATGGACTACAATAGCATTATGCTGTCTTTTGGCTTTGGCTGAAATTCGTATCCTTACCAAGCATGCAATATCCAATACTCCTAAAGACATATATTTTATTAAATGAGAGAACAAATGAAAAACATTAATACCTATTGTCAATTTACCAATTATTTATATCAATTGTTCTCAATTTGTGGGTTGCTACCCTTTGGGAGATCGATATCAGATATCCTACATATAGCTACATTATGATTCATAACAGTAGCAAAATTTCAGTTATGAAATAGCAATGAAATAATTTTATGGTCGGGAGTCACCACAACATTAGGAGCTGTGTTAAAGGGTTCCAGCATTAGGAAGATTGAGAACTACTGATTTATATGCTATTTGAGTTTTCTTTCACATGGAAGTACTGGAATTATGTGGCATACAAAATTGGAGGTGTGTTTGTATGTATGTGAGGGAGTGGACTTTCATATGTGTGTGACATTAACTTTGTGGAGATGCTTGGGGAATGTATTTTTCTAACACTCTGAAATGATGAGCCATTAATTCCTGTGGAGCACCCCTGAATGCATTTACCTCTGACTCAGAGCCTGTGTCAGTTTACATTTCTTTAATTTCTGTCTCCTATATCCATCTATCCAGAGCATGAAAAGTCTATACCTATATTCAGACAATCAAATACAGTTCTTTTATTTAGAAAGCACCTTGTGACCTTTGAAAGCATAGAGTCTGATATATAGAGTTTGACTCTCCTTTTTTCCAAAAAGAAAAAAAAAATCCTGGAATTACATTTCTCTCATTCTCCAAGCGTCCCATGTTCAATATTCGTCAAACTTTACAAGCATTCCCGTGATCATCTTAATTGCTATATTTCTATGTTAGATTGCAGGATCCAGGCTTGATAAAACAATACATATTTAAGTATCCAAATTCAAATAATAATGTATAAAATAAAAACATCAACATGTGAAATTTAACTAAGCTAGTAGACAGCAATTCTCTGAAAATAAAAACCAAATCAAGAAAACAATCCCATTTACAACTGTTGAAATAAAACAAAATACAGAAACTTTAAACAAGATGGTGAAAGAGCTTCATACTGAAAATCGTGTGAAAAAAACTGGGTCTCTAGAAAGAACCATAGCTCTAGCACCACACCCACACAGTGTTCACTAAATAGAAGAAATAATCCAATATCCTTGCAGAAATGGAAAGGCCACAAATATCAAACACAATCATGCATCTGAAAATAGAATGAGAACTGGGTGGTGGTGGCACATGACATTAATCTCATCACTCGATAGAGGTAGAGAGAGAGGCACATGGATCTCTGAGTTCAAGGATAACTTGGTCAACAGAGTGAGTTACAATACAGTTAGAGCTGCACAGAGAAACTCTGGAAAAAACAAAGAACAAAAAGAATGAGAAAACAAAAGAAAAATGCTGAATAGTCAGTCCAATTTACTTTAAAATATTACTATAGTAATGTTTTTACATTTTTTCAACAGTAAAAAAATACAACCTATTAAAAATGGGTTAAGTATTTGAATATATATTTCTCTATGGAAAAACGTACAAATTGGCAATAGATGTAGGTATAAATACTAACTTCTACTTTCACCATGGAAATCTACATTAAAACCACTGTGAGATACCATTACATATGTGTTCATGTCTATTAACAGTAAATTATAGGTAACTGCAGGCAAGAATATGTCAAAGAAAGTATTAAGAAACAGTTGGTAGTATTGCACAGATAAATGAGAAATCATGTATATTCCAAGAATCCCTACTGGGTGCCTTCTGAAAGGAATAGGCATTGGTACTCCACAGATAGTTTTCATCTGACATTCAGATCACATTATAGACAATGGCCAGAATAAAAGTGACCTAATGGTCCATGAATGAATGAGTTTTGCATTTATGTGTTAGGAATAGAAAACTGTCCAGCAGTTAAAACAATACTAACTCTTTTATTTAAAACATGTATGAAGATGAAGAGAATTGTGCTAAGAGATATAAACCACACACAAAGACCAACATACTTAAATCAACCATACATGGACTTTGAAACCGTCAAACTCAGAAGTGGTGAGTAAAATGGTAGCTCTCAGGTATTGGAAAAGTGATTTGGAAAGAGAAAAGGGAGACATCAGTCAAATATCAAAAAGTTATAGATAGAGGAAGGATAACTTCTGATATTTTATTGTACTAGATGACTACTCTTAATAACACATTTTACATTTACAAAAATACCCAAAGCAAGGATTTAATGTTCTCCTACAAAGGAATAGTGTGTATGTGTGTGTGTTATTTGTCCATTTGAAGTAGAATCCAAGCAGGAGAGATTGCTCAGTGGATAAAGCACTTGCTGAGTAAGTTAGGACCTGAATTCAAATCTCCAACACCCCAGTGATGCTAGGCATCATCTCCATCACTTCTAATCATTGTGCTCTGTCATCACAGTGCTATTATGGGATATGGGGGCATGGGATATTATTGAATTTTCACAGGATAGCTGGCCTAGAATTTGCAATAGTAGATAAGAGATTCTGCCTCAAACAAAGTAGAATAGTACTGACACCTGAGGTCATTCTCTGTCATCAGTTCACACATGAGTGTGTGTATGCATGCACATGTGCAAACACACACACACACACAATTAAATTTCCCAAATTTATCATATCAACTTATAAGATTGATGATTTCCTTAAGCCTTAATAACCATTTCAACTTCCAATAAGTGTAGTTTAGTTGGTATGAATTATTTCAAATGTTTAATTAGTTACCCAGGGGTTGATTTCACTTGTCTTCTAAAATGCTATTCAATATAACCACTTTAACACAAAATTTGTTTTTTGTTGTTCACTTTAAGTCCTATTTGTTCTTTTATTTTTTCAAGTTGTTTTACAATTTAATTTTGCATTCTAACCATAGTTTTCCTCCCCACTCCTCCTCTAGCTATCCCTTGCCTCCCCCCTCTACCCATCCCTACCCACTACTGCCACAGGGTATGGGCTCCCCGGGGGGGGGGTCAACAAAGTCTTGCCCATTGAGTTGAGGCAGGAACAAGCCCCTCCCCTCTGCATTAAGGCTGAGCCTGGTATCCCAACCTAGGCAATGGAATCCAAACTGCTAGATCATTCACCAAGGATAGATATTGGTCCTGTGGTGAAGGAGTGCTCAGACAAAGAAGGGGATGGTCAAGTTGGGAGAGGGATGGAGTGTGAGAGCAATGAAATTGATAGCTTGATAGAGAGAAGAAAGTTTCTTATATGGAAGCTTTATTTAAATAGGACAAAGAGGGGACAGAATTTCATTTTAGCAGCAAAAATGAGTGAAAATTACATACAGAATATCTGCATTTAACATGTGTTTGGATGTATTTTGTAGATACTCCTTTTCTCATCTCCTGTCTCCTAAAGAAGAGAACCTTTGCTATCCTTTTATGAATTTGTCTCACTCTGGCCAGTCCCAAACAGTCTTGCCAACTGCGCTGCATGACTTATTAACACGTCTTCAAAAAGAATTTATTCAATAAGAGAAATTCTCATGTAAACTCAGAAAACAGCATTCCACAATGTAGATTTACCTATCTCATAATTCCTCCTTGACAGGTTTTGATTTGCTTTAATGAGGCAGCTACAAAACCCAGTTGCAGACAATGGCCACCTTTCTCATGTGCCTTGCTTTCTTCCTCTCTCCTACAGCAGGACAAAGGGCAGGCTATGACACTTCCATGTGAACAAATTCAAGGGAGCAAAGCAGGGCAGTGACATGAGTACTTCATCTAGTTCTCCCAGCTGTGTGGATGCACCTGCATAGGGTTCTTTTGTCCTAGTAATGGCTCAAGTATGCAAAATAACCACCAATTATTTAGTTTTCCAATCCTTAAACAAATGACAGGGAATCTAGCTATGGTAGAGACAGATAATTTATAGCTAAGGACATACGTACAGGAGGGTCCCATCAACTTATTGTTTTATTTCCAGAGAGGTTGCAGATCCTTTTTATGTGCTTGCTTTAGGTTATTGTTTTTGTGACTAGAATCCCATCTGGTCACTCCTGTAACTGTCTCAGAGTTGGTAAATCTTCACTTGTACTTGGACAACTACTGACAAGGCTTCCTAGCTTTGTCTGGAACCCAGACCTCCCTCCCTGCCTGGTGAATAAGAAGATTACAGATAAAATCTGAAAGGCCCTGAGGACTCTATTTCAATAAAAGGGAAGGGAAGTACATTTATATTTTCACAACATGAGTCTTGAAAAGTTAGAATGAATATTATTTGATTTCTGAAAAACTAAAATGAATCAAATACTGACATTTAACTAAAGCTTATATATGTCCCTTTGTGGGAAATCGAACTGTATGCAGCTCCAAGTTGAAGTGATGAATACTACCATTCCTACAGAGACAGAGGAATTCTGGAATAGGGATGTTCTTCATGAATTCTGTTAATTTTAGACTGGGAGTGTTGTTCAAAAGTCCATGTACTGAAATCTCAGTCTCCAGCCTATTGCACAACTTGGAAGGGTGGGATTAGTAGGGATTAGTAGGACTTGAGGTCATCGGGAACATACCAACTACCTGAGTTAGAGTTTCAATAGAAACTCTTTGCTGAAATGCCATGAGCAAAAAACCCAAATTCAGGAAGAAAAGATCTCTTTGACTTATGCTTCCATAGTCCATTTTTGGAGGAATTCAGGACAAGAATTTAAGCAGGGCAGGATCCTAGAGGCAGGAACTGATTCAGAGGCCATGAAAGAGAGCTGCTCACTGGCTTGCTTCTTCTCGTTTGCTCAGCCTGATTTCTTATAGAACCCGGGACCAATATCCCAGGGATGGTATCACCCACCATGGGCTAGAACCTCCGCAATTGATCACTAATTAAGAAAATGCTTTATAGCTGGATCTCATGGAGTCATTTTCTCAATTGAGGCTCTTTCCTCTCTGATGACTCTAGCTTGTGACAATTTGACACACAAAAACAGCCAGGACCACTGAACCACTTGTCAAATTGATACAAATAATTCACTATTAAGCCACAACTCTTCCTTTTTTATTCATCTCCAAAATCTCACATTAAAATCATAAATAAATTTAAAGTCCCACACTCTTTATTAATTCAAACACATTAAAATTTCAGTCTCTTTAAATATCCAATCACTTTTAAATGTTAAGTCTTTCAACTGGTACCAGTTTATCTAAGGGTTAGTATTGATGTGCTGAAGCACCATGAACAAAACGTAAGTTAAGGAGGAAAATTTTTATTTGGCTTCAACTTCTAGATCATAGTCCATCTTTGGAGGAAGTCAGGAAGGGAACTCAAGAAGGAGTTTATGCAGAGGCCATCGATAAGAGCTTCTAACTGAGTTGCTTGCCCTGGTCTTCCTGAGGCTGCTTTCTTATAGAATCCAGGATGACCATCCCAGGGATGGTACCATACATCATGAGCTGGTTCCTGCCCCATTAATCACTAGTTGAGATAATACCATACAGCTGGATCTCACAGAGGCATTTCTGAGGCTCCTTCCTCTTTGATGATTCTAGCTTGGGTCACGTTGACACACAAAACCAGACAGAACAACAAATATTATGCGACTTTCTCCTTACTGAGTCAATAGTAAAGTCAAGAAATCATAAATCTATGTGATGCACTAATTTAGTTAAATACCTCTCAATATGTGGTCTTTCTTTAACTTGTGAGGAGTTTCTTCCTTTTGTTCTTCCTCTATATTCTAACAACAAACTTTGCATTTTAAATTTAAAATTGCAATGATTAGTTTTGGAATCACTTCATATCTATATTAAATTTTCTATTATATACTGCTATATTTTGAATGTTTATATTCTACCAACATTCATTCATTTAATCCAATCCCAATTGTGTTACTTCAGATATAGGCTTTTAGAGGGTAATTAGACCTTAGAACCTTCACGAAAGAAACATCTGTGTGATGGGAGGACACGGTGAAAACACCCACTGCTGTGTAATTAAAAGCCAACCCTGGCCAGACATGGAATATTCCAGTTCTTGACTCCAGAGTTCCTGTTTTAGAACCTGGGGAAACTCATTTTTGTTAGTCAGTCTAAACTCTCCTCCAATAGAAGTCTGATTAGACTAAGAAATAAGCTATTTCTATCTCTGCATTCTTGTTAATAGCACACAAAATAGGTATTCTTGCAAATTAAACTGTTTATCACATTGAAAGTTAGAGTCACAAGAAAGTATAGGAAAGTAATATAAAAGAAATAATCACCTTGGCCCTGAATACAACCAGCTGAGACCTGGGGACTGCCACTGTGGTTCCCATCACTTTGGGAGCCAATACACCCAGAGACTGCCAGTATCCTAGTCCATTTCTCTATCCATAGGTCTAGGTAAGCCTGGGCCTATTTCAATCCTGAACTCTGGTGCCCTGCCTGCAACCAACTGAGGCCTGGGGACTACAGATGGTGGATTCCATCCCTATGGGGTCCAGCTCACCCTGAGACTGCCAAGGCCCTGATACTAGGACCGCCTCCATTCACGGGAGGAGGAGAGGCACCAGAGTATTGGATCTGCTTGCATATGCCTGGTCCTGTACCTACCAGGAGAGTAAGAGACTCCTTCTGCACCAACTGGCAGAAGGGATGGGAAGGCGACAATATAAAAACACACTCAGCAACAGAAAAACCAATATGAAACTGCCAGTCTAGAGACTCTACACCAGCAGGACCCGAACATCTCACTGCAGATGAAGCAGAGAAGAATGACCTTAAAAACAACTTCATGAAAATGATAGAAGCCTACAAAGAGGACATGAGAAAAATCCCTTAAAGAAATGGAAGAAAAAGCAAACCAAAAAATTTCAAGAAATGGAGGAAAAGACAAAGCAAAAATTGCAAGAAACAATTCAAACAGTGCAAGGGTTGAAAGCTGAAATACAGACAATAAAAAAAAAACACAGTCTGAGGGAATTCTGGAAATAGAAGAGCTGAGCAAATAGTCAGGTACTACAGATGCGAGTATAACCAGCAGAATATAAAAGATGGAAGACAGAATATCAGGCATTGAAGATACACTAGGAGAAATAGGTTTATCGACCAAAGAAAATCTTTTTTTTTTTGACCAAAGAAAATCTTAACTCCAACAAATCCCTAACACAAAATATCCAGGATATATGGGACACCGTGAAAAGACCAAACCTAAGAATAATAGGTATAGAAGAAGGTGAATAAAACCACCTCAAAGGGGCAGAAAACATATTCAACAAAATAACAGGAGAAAAGTTTCCCAACCTAAAGAAAGACATGCCAATGAAAATACAAGAAGCTTATAGAACACCAAATAGGGTGGAACACAAAAAAAGTCCTTTCACTCCAAACACAGAATAAAGAAAGAATATTAAGAGCAGCTAAAGGTCAAGTAACATATAAAGGCAAAACTATCAGAACTATACCTACTTCTTCATGGAAACTCTGAAAGATAGAAGGTCCTGGATAGATATTCTACCACCACAAAGAGACCATGGATGCCAGCCCAGACTAAGATACCCAGCAAAGCTTTCAATCTATATAGAAGGAGAAAACAACATATTCCATGACAAAACCAAATGTAAACAATACATATCCACTTTATCCAGTTTTTCAAAAATTTCTGGAAGGAAAACTTCAACCCAACAAAGATAACTAAACTCATAAAAACACAGGTAGTTGATAACCTCACTTTACCAACAGCCAAAATAAAAAGTGGGTAGATATCCACACAAAATTCTACCACCAACAACAATTCCTAAGCAAACAAGAATGAGCAATTGATGGTCATTAATATCTTTCAATATTAATGGTGTTAACATGCCCATAAAAAGACACAAGGTAACAGAATGGATTCCAAGGCAGAATCCATCCTTGTACTGCAAACAAGAAACACAGCTCAGCTTCAAAGGCAGACGTTATCTCAGAGTTAAGGGTGGGGAAAAGATTTTCCAATCAAATGAACCCAAAAACCAAGGAGGGTAGAAATCTTACTTTATAACAAATTAGACTTTAAAGTAAAATCAATCAAAAGAGATGAAGGAGGTCACTTCATAAACAACACAGGAGAAATCCAGCAAGATGAAGTCTCAATTCTGAACATCTATGCCCCAAATACAAAGCCATCTACCTTCATAAAAGAAACATTGCTAAAACTCAAATCACACATAAAACCTCACACACAGTGGGAGACTTCAAAACCCCACTGACACCACTAGACAGAAACTTAACAATGAAACAAAGGAAGTAGAAGTTATGACACAATTGGATTTAACAGACATCTGTAGAACATTGCATCCAAACACAAAAGAATATACCTTCTTCTCAGTGCCAATGGAATCCTCCAAAAAAATTAACCACATTCTTGTCAACATAGCAAACTTCAACAGCTACAAAAAACTGGAATAGCTCCATGTATCTTATCAGACCACCATGCTTTAACGTTAGAAGTCAACAACAACACAAATTGCAGAAAAACCTAAAAACTCATAGAAATTGAATAATGCACAATTGCAACATTCCTGATTCAAAGAAGAAATAAAAACAATAAATTAAAGACTTCCTAGAATTAAATGGGAATGAAGACACAACATACCCAAACGTATGGGACACTTTGAAAGCAGTTTTATGAAGATAGTTCGCAGCACTAAGTGCCCACATGAAGATACTGGAGAATAGTCACACTAGATAATTGACAGAACAACTGAAGGCTCTAGAACAAAAAGAAGCAAACTCATCACAGAGGAGTAGACACCAGGAAATAATCAAATTGAGGGCTGAAATCAATAAAGTAGAAACTAGGAAGTTGATACAAAAAAATCAATGTAATGGAGAGTTGATTCTTCAAGAAAATCAACAAAATAGACAATTCTTTATACAAACTTACCAAACAGCAGAGTGTAAACACAAAAATTAACAAAATCAAAAATGAAAAGGGGGACAAAACAATGGACACTGAGGAAATACAAAGAATCATCAGGTCATAGTTTGAAAATTTGTACTCCACAAAATTAGAAAATTTAAAAGAAATGGACAATTTTCTGGATAGATATTACTTACCAAAATTAAATTAAGAACAGTTCAGCAATTTGAATAACCCCTAATGAAATGGAAGCAGTCATCAAAAGTCTTCCAAGAAAAAAAACCCAGAGCCAGATGGCCTCAGTGCAGAATTCTACCAGAAATTCAAAGAACAGCTAATACCAATTCTCCTCAAAATATTCCACGCAATAGAAGCAGAAGGAGGGTAATTGCAAATTCTTTTCATTAAGCTTCAATAACCTTGATACCCAAGCCACATAAAGATACAACTAATAAAGAGAACTTCATACCAATATCCCATGAACATTGGTGCAAAAATACTCAATAAATTACTGGCAAATAAAACCTGAGAACACATCAGAAAAATTCATCCACCATGATCAAGTAGGCTTCATCCCAGGGATGTGGGTATGGTTCAACGTATGAAAATCCATCAATGTAATCCACCAAATAAATAAGCTAAGAAACAAAAATCAAAAGACATCTCAATAGATGCTGAAAAAACCTTTGACAAAATTCAACACAACTTCATGATAAAGTAGATGGAGAGATTATGGATAACAGGAACATACCTAAACGTAATAAAACCTATATACAGCAAACCAACAGCCAACATCATGCTAAACTGAGAGAAACTTAACCTGATTACTCTAAAATCAGAAAAAAGACTATTCTGTCTCCTCCCTCCATACCTCTTTAAAATTGTACTTGTAGTTCTAGCTGGAGTACTAAAACAACACAAGGAGATCAGAAAAGGGGAAGTCAAACTTTCACTATCTGCAGATGATATGATAGCTTACATAAGTGACCAGTAAAACTCTACCATGGAACTCCTACACCTGATAAACATATTCAGCAAAGTGGCAGGCTACAGAAAGAACTCAGAGAAACATCACCACAAACAACAAAAAATACCTTGGAGTAATGCTAGTCAAACAAGTAAAAGACTTGTATCACAAGAACTTTGGGACTTTAAAGTAAGAAATTAAAGAAGTATCAAAAAATGGAAAGATCTCCCATGCTCTTGGATAGGAAGGATCAACATAGTAAAAATTACAATCTTGTGAAAAGTGATCTACAGATTCAATGCAAACCCCATAAAAATCATAGCACAATTCTTAACACAACTTGAAAGAACAACTCTCAACTTTATGTGGAAGAGCAAAAGACCCTGTCCAACAAAGGAACTTCAGGAAGCATCACCATCCATGACTTTAAGTTCTACTATAGAGGTGTAGTTCTGAAAACAGCTTGGTATGGGCAGAAAATTTAACAGGTAGACCAATGGAATCGAACTGAAAAATCTGATATTAACCCACACACCAATGAACACCTGATTTTTTACAAAGAAGCTAAAACTACACAATGGAAAAAAGAAATCATCTTCAACATATGGTAGTGGCATAACTGGATGCTGGCTTGTTGAAGACTGCAGATAGATCCATGTCTATCACCATGCACAGAACTTTAATCCCATGTCTATCACCATGCACAGAACTTTAATCCAAATAGATCAAAGACCTCAACATAAACCCAGCTACTCATAAACTCTTAGAAGAGAAATTGGAAGGTACTCTTGATCAAATTGGTGCAGGAGACTGCTTCCAGAACATAATACCAGTAGCACACAAACTGAGATTGCCAATTAATAAATGGGACATCCTGAAACAGTGAATCTTTTGTAAAGCAAAGTACACAGTCAACAAGACAAAAGGGTAGCCGACAGAATATATTTACCAACCCCACTTATGACAGAGGGCTGATATCCGAAATTTACAAAGAATTCAAGAAGGGAGTCTCCAAACATCAAAAGATCAAATTAAAAATTGGGGTGCAAGCCGGGCAGTGGTGGTGCACGCCTTTAATCCCAGCACTTGGGAGGCAGAGGCAGGCAGATCTCTGTGAGTTTGAGGCCAGGCTGGACCGACAGCCTCCAAAACAATACAGAGAAACCCTGTCTCGTAAAAACCAAAAAAAAATTGGGGTGCAGAACTAAATAGAGAATTATCACTAGAGGATTCTAAAATGGTTGAGAGACACATAAGAATGTGCTCAACATCCTTAGCAATTAGGGAAATGCAAATCAAAACAACTCTGAGATACCATCTCACTCCTTTCAGAATGGCTAAAATCAAAAACACCAATGACAGTTTATGCTAGAGAGGATGTGGAGAAAGGGGAACACTCCTCCACTGCTTGTGGGAGTGCCAACTCATACAGTGACTTTGGAAATCAGTATGGAGATTTCTCAGGAAAATGAGAATCAGTCTACCACAAAATCCAGCAATTCCACTCTTAGGCATATACCCAAAATGTACACTCATACAATAAGGACATCTGTTCAACTATGTTCATAGCAGCATTGTTGTAGTAGCCAGAACATGGAAGCAACCTAGATGCCCCTCAACTGAAGAATGGATAGAGAAAATGTGGTACATTTACACAATGGAGTGCTACCTTGTGGAATAAAAAACAATGGAATCTTGAAATTAGCAGGCAAAAAAATGGCACTAAAAGAAACCATCCTGAGTGAGGTAACCCAATCAGAAAAAGACAAACATGGTATGCACTCACTCATATATGGATTTTAGACATGGAACAGTGGAGTGCCAGTCTATAATCACACCGCCAGAGAAGGAGAATGGGGCAAGATCTCCTGAGCAGTTTGGGAAAATTGAGGGAAGGGAGAGGAGCTGGGGAAAAGAGCGGGGGAGAAGTGGAGGGGAGAGGAGGACATGGGGGAGGAGGAAGGTTGAGTTGGGGGAAGAACAGAGGAGAGCAGGATGAGAGATACCACAATAGAGGGAGGCATTATGGGTTTGAGGAGAGATCTGATACCAGTGAGATTTCCAGAGATCTACAAGGATAACACCAACTGGCAAACGGAGTGGTAGTAGAGAGGCTACCTTAAATGCCCTTCCCTGATAATGAGATTTACAGTTACCTTATCTGCCATCTTAGAGCCTTCATCCAGTGGCTGATGGAAGCAGAGGCAGGCACCCACAGCGAAACACTGAACTGAACTCCTAGAACCCAGTTGCAGAGAGGGAGGAGTGATGAGCAAATGGGTCAAGACCATGTTGTGAAACCCACAGAGACTGCTGACCTGAACAAGGAGGAGCTCCTGGACCCCAGACTGATGACTGAGAGTGCAACATGGGACTGATCTAGACCTCCTGAATGCAGGTGTCAGTTCAGAGGCCTCAGTAATCTATGAGTCCTCAGGTAGTAGATCAGTATTTATCCCTGGTGTACGAATGGACTTGTGGAGCCCATTCCACATGGAGAGATGCTTTCTCAGCCTGGACACATGGGGGAGGGCCTGGACCCTCTCCTGGATGATATGACAGACTTTGGAGATGCCCCATGGAGGGCCTTAACTTCCCTGGGAAGAGGACTGAAGATGGGGTGGGGGTTGGGTGGTTTGGTGGGGGAGCAGAGGGAGAGGGAACTGGGATTGACATGTGAAGCAAGCTTGTTTCTAATTTAAATTTAAAAAGATAAATAAAAAATAACCACTTCATTTCATGTAGGATTCTTCCTCTCTCTCTCTCTCTCTCTCTCTCTCTCTCTCTCTTTCTCTCTCTCTCTCTCTCTCTCTCTCTGTTTGTGTGTGTGTGCTTGTAGCATGTGGGATTATGATGATTTCAGCATATTGAAAGAAATATTGTCTTATTGGTCTGTGCCTGCCCATCTCTCCTTGAGTCATGTAGAGAGCCTGGAGAATGACCAGGTCCAGTAAATGAACTGAAGAGTTAGGTTTACTGACCAATTCCACCAAAATTTCCATTCTCCAGTATTTACAAGTAACTATAGCTATAATTTGTAGCACAATATTCTTTTTAAATATTACATTCATTTTTATCTGAAAATATTTCTTAATACTTCTCAGTTATCTATACATTCTCCCACGAGGAACTGAATAGCATGGAACATTTTATTGATGAATTTGGTTCAGTATTTCAAATATTATACATGTGTACAGCAATTAGTATTATATTACATCGGTATTACAGGGACTAAGTGTTTGATTCCAGTTAGGTTGGATTACTCTGAGGTATGGATTAATGCTAACATGGACAACTGTCTATTTAGTATGCTTTGTCACTTCATTTAATAATATCACATACATTGGCTTTTATATTTAAAAATTTAACATCTCTTTGATTTTTATACTTTCAGCCATCACATTATATGTTTGGTTATTCTAATTGCCTCTTTTCCTACTGATAGTTAGTATGATTATAAATTGTTAATATTTCACAGCTTTGAGAAACATTTCCCTTTCCATTTTGGGAAATATCAATCAGGAGTGAAATAAATAACTTTATAATTTAAGTGACTTCTCTTTCAGTCTTTTAAATTCTCTCCCTATGGGCAAAGGACCAACCATGTAATGTTATGGACAAGACAGCCAGGCTATAGAAAATGAATTTCTAAGAGTCAGAAATTGTGAAACAATGTTTATATTCTGAAGGAACAAGCCCCAAAGCAATCAGAGAAACCATATATAAAATGCAATCACACAAGGCAAATTTATCCTGGGTTGAGATACCCCTTCAACATAAGGTTATTGAAGTTAGATGAAATTAGAACAGTCAGATCATCACATAGTAATGGACAGTTTACCCTCTGGCATAGATGAATGTCAAACAGTTCCATCAGGAAAAAGATGACAGTTTAGTTGATATTTGCAATGAGGGTATTTTTCAGGGAAACAAAAGGGCAAATTACCAAGTTTCTAGTCCCAAGTTTAGAAATTGAGTCCCTTCTTGTCAAGGGAGGAGGCCACCAAGTTCCTTCTAACTTGATAAGTAAGAAATAAGAAATTTGTTCATTAAAATGTTGTGTGTTCTCCTTACTTACTGATTTGTATGGAACAGTAAGTTATGGTACACTGGTTCCACAGAAGTGAAATACGAAACTTTATTTATTGAAGTTTAGATAATCAAAACTGATCTTAGGTTCTCATTTGAGTACCAACCATTAATAAATATCCCAATATTGCCCTTGACACCTTATCACATACAAACCCTTCATCTCTCCTTATTCCTCAGACTCCTTGACTTACAGAATTTGAGATGCTTTCCTGTCTGTGGAGGTATACCTCAACTTGAACAACTAAGACACTTTTTGGTAAACCTCAGAATTTGTGCTGTAAGACACCTAGTGTGAGCTCAGTAAATGGCAAATTCTTTTCTTATTTACCACTGGTCTTTCTCAACCTCTTTTTTGATAATCACTCATTTATATCCAGAAAGGTTCATGGCATAATATTTCTAGTTCAAAGCTGTCTTCCTAATGCCGACTCTAGTTTTCTTTTCAGTGTCTAGATATAGTAACAGAAAAGCAAAGATATAATATCTATCCCTACAAGATATTTCCTTGAGCCATGCTTATTTCTATCAATACAAGTGTTTTTCTTGTTATCTTTTTAAGTTATACTTTTAGGAGGGGAAATACACAAGGCTCATTCTACCATGATTTTTTAACCTCAATTTCTCTTCATTTCTAACACTCTGATTTGTGTAGATTGCATCCTACCTTTTAATTTCTTCACCAAGTGGTGGTCTCATTTCTATTGTACTTTCCCCTAGTCCTTCAGTGTGACCTTGATATCTTCTAAAACAGAGCTAGGACTGCTCCATTCTATTTAAAGTGCCACAGACACAAATCCAAGTAATCACCAATTCCTCATTCATTTGGCCAAAGCTCTTTGTATTATAAAGAAGTATATATAATTCTTTATACCCTTAACCCAACTTCTGAATATAAATTCCCAATTATACTGCCGCATGAAACAAGACCCATACTCTGTTGATATGTCCACTTGCCTTCATCTAGATGCTAAAGGCTTATGCTTTATTTTTCCCTCCTGCTTGAGATAATCCACTTACATATATTATTTGTGAATATGCTGTTTTAAATATCATTCCTTCATTGTTTTTTTCTGCTGAATAGTACTCCATTGTGTAAATGTACCACATTTTCTCTATCCACTCTTTGTTTGAGGGACATCTAGGTTGCTTCCAAGTTCTGGCTATTACAAATAATGTGAAAAAAACATTACAAATAATGCAGAAAAAAAAACAATGGAATCCTGAGATTCGCAGGCAAATGGATGACACTAGAAGAAACCATCCTGAGTGAGGTAACCCAGTCACAAAAAGAGAAACATGGCATGTACTCTCTCATATATGGATTTTAGACATAGATCTGGGGAGTGCCAGCCTACAATCCCATGGCCAGAGAGTCTGGGAAACAGAAACTTCATTTAGTGGCTGATCGAAGAAGAGGCAGACTCCCTCGGTTAAGTACTGAGCTGAACTCAAGAAAGCCAGTAACAGAGAGGGAGGACTGATGACCAAAGGGATTATGACTGGGCTGGTTTAACCCCCAGAAACAGTTGACCTGACAAAGGTTAACTCTTGAATCCTAGGCATCAGCCTGGGAATCCAGCATGGGACTGATCAAGACCCCCTGAATGTGAGTGTCAGTGAGGAGGCCTAGGTAATCTATTGAGCCTTGGGCAGCAGATCAATACCCATCTCGAGTATACACACGGACTTTGGATTCCCATCCAACAATGTGAGGTGCACTCTCACCCAGAACTTTTGGGGAAGGGTCTAGGCCCTGCCCTATATGAAATGACAGACTATGGACACCCCCATGGAGGGCCTCACCCTCCCTGGGGAAATGAGGGGATAATGGGGGGGTTGGGGGTAGTGCATGGGAGGAGGGGAGGGAAAGTGAGGGGGACCTGGAACTGAGTTGTGAAGCAACCTTGTTTCTTATCTAAATTTAAACTGAAAAATAAATTTAAAAAAATTAAAAAAAAATATCATTCCTTCAATTTGTGTGACACATTCCTACTTTGAACCATCAGAACTTAGCCAAAACCGTAAGTAAATGTTTTATTAAATATTTATTAAATGCAATGAACTTAACGGAGATTATTTCATAATCCACAATAATAAAAATGCTAAACATCTATTGCTCTTTATTTTACATCTGCTTCAATACAGTGTCGTGTTTTAGTACCCCACCTCTCCCCATAACTCCTTAATATTTTCTTCTTCTGCAAAGGCAATAATTGAAAAGAAGTTTCAAAGACACATGGGGACATCTGCTCTCAGAATCCACTTGAAAAATAAGGATGCACAGAATAGGAAAGACAGCTGTGCAGTGTTCAAGAGATTTCTTGTAGAGCTGCGGGAAAGATCCAAAGGCATAAAAACACACAGGCTCACCCCAAATGAGAAATGAATTCTTACAGGAGCTACTAAGGCACCCAGTTGGATACCAGAGTGCAGCTTTATTCTGTCTTGACTTTAGTATCCACTGTTTCTTCAGGGAAGAAAGAAGTGTGATCTTGTCCACCTATTTGGATTTCTGCACAAGGAAAGAAGTACAGCTATAACTTTAGCCTCAAATAAAACAAACAATCTCACAAAGTACATGTGGAAGTCAGACACGTGCCTATCATTTTAACAGAAAATGATAAATCAGTTTTAGGATATTTAATATTTATAGCTTTGTTCACAATTAGGATTGGTTACTTTAAAATGCCTTAAATTTTACTTACTTTATTAATTTTTTAATAAATGTAGACTGAATCTAGGCCAGTTATATTGTAGTCAACAACTTACCACTGAAAGACAACTGCTACTATTACTTAGCCTCATTTATACTCTTTAGAATACTATGAACACTTACCTTTACCTAAGAGAATATAAGAATAATATAACTTGTCATTGTCCATACATATACACTATATATTATACATAATATGTGTTACATGTATAATATATAAAGGACAAGTTATATCTTATATACACGCACATACATATATATATGTTCATGTGTGAAAATATTGATGATTACCTGTAACAAAATACAATATCAACTTGGATATTTTTGAGTAAGATCTTTGAGATTCACTGACTCAAATTGTATTGAATCTGTTTGCCAAAGATTAGCTTGAAATTCAGGAAGTGGGCAAGTATTCATCTGTGGTTTCTGTTACTCACATTTGGAACTGTGAAGAAAACTTCTAATGTTATCTATTCAGAATATTATTCTTTAGACAGCTGTGGACATTTACTTGTCAGGCATGGATTAAACTACTACCTAAGAAGAATAAAATCTCAAGGAAACTTCCAAATAAATGATGAATATTTAGAACTGAAAGACACAGGGTCATCTAACCCATTCTTCAGAGCTTATAAATACAACAATTAAATCTCACAGCCAAGTAATGCATCCATGGAAAATGATTTTCTGTTTTCTCTATGACCTCGTGTTGAAAGATTCATGATGCTGCCCTATTACAGAGCTTCTACACATTTAGATGACTTAGCTAGTTTTTTCTATGTTTAATTCAAACTTTAGGGTAATGCCTTCTTTTTGCTCTTTAGCAAGATTTTATCCTTTGAGTGAAAGAGAGGGATGAGTCTGTTATTAGTACACGTGGAAACAAATGTCGCAGGATGGTATCATATAATGCTTTTGAGCCTACATGGCAAAACTGGGGTCCATGGTTCCATGTAAGGCTCCATCAGACATTAGTTCACTATTATGACAGATGCTTAAATATTAAGAATGCCTAGAAATTAAAAGTACTTTGTTTTAGTGGAGTGAATGCTGTTCCTAAAGCTGTTCACATAGAGTAAGAGGAATATATGTTATGAATATCCTGCAGAAATATCCTAGAATTAATTTTGTACGAATTGCCTCTTTATTAAATACACATTCTTCTTTTAGTCCTCCACAGTTAAAAGTGATGACAGCAAATATATCAATGTAACTAATAATGTTTCCTCCTGGGCATAAAAAAGGCCATTGGTCCCTTTTGGAATGATGTGTCTATAAGCACTTGTCAGAAAGGGGAAGAGTTGGAGAGGTGAATGCCAGCCTCCAGGTCCTTCATGCCTTTCCCACAGGATGGATTGGACTTCATACACACCTGCTCAGTGGTATAGTGAAAACGGAAAATGAGCTAAGGTCATTTTCTGTCAAAACCCCATTAACTACCTCAATGGGGAGAAAGAAGACTTATTTTTAATCCTCATTTGAGTGCCAAATACGTGAAGGAATATTTTTGACAAAAAAGCGCCATTGGTAAGTTTGATTTCTCATCTCCATACATGTGCTCTATTGTATTATGCTATGATTCTTTGACAGTATATTTATCAGCTTCAGGGTCTTATCCAGGATGAAACAAATTTTAGAAATTAGTTATCCTGCATGTTCTCAGTTCATGTAACTCCAGTGAAGCCCATTGTGGGGACACACAGTTAGGATAAGAGAAAGAAGTCTTGAGAGTTTGCCAAAAACAAAGAAACGTAGTAGTATTTTCAAATTTGCACTGTGTTTACTTAAGTCCCAACAGACCCTGAAATAGGTTTCCAGGGACCCTACAGCTATATGGTCAGAATGACTACACATGTTTCACTTCCTGTCAGATCCTAAAGTATAATATCCTTCTTACACAGGTTGGTACAAGGGATAATAGAACTATCCTCATAACTTCCTGATAGGTCAGCATTTTCTTGAAATTACTCTTTCTTCAGGGTGAAGAAAAAAATTTCTTTATATAATATATTTTGAGATCTTTAGAAGGGAAAACTCATGATAAATTTCAGTTATTATTATTACCATTATTATCTCTTACTCATTTAATATGTTCTGACACATTATATTTCCTTCAGGCCCATGGAACTTCTATTACGAATTATGGTTTATAAAAAAATTCACATATAATAGAAAGTTCTATGCCTGGAAATTTAGTGAACCCCATTTTTATAGGAAATCTGTCCCGTATGATCATTTTAAAAAATCTATTTTACCTTTGATGTTTACACTGCCATCAATGAAGTGTTTTATCAGAAACAATCCCAGATATAGAAAAAAATGGTTAGTGGAATAGAAAAAAGATTGTGCTACATGATCTGTTTTTATAAACCTACCCTGCATTTCAAGATTTCTTTCAGAGGTATTAATTTTTCCATATCTTCTTTATAAGTCTGAAATTGGTCTTTTTGAAAGAGGGTATGAATCTTTTCAAGGAGTGCCATTTAAACTCTGAGAGCATCAAATTCAAAAATGAGGAATCCTTATAAGGAGTCCATAATGCCTCAGTTTCAATTCATTGTGAAGACTACAGTGAATTGTGTGTGATTCTTCCAAAGTGGTACTTATTAGTGTATTGGAAAGGAGTAGGAATTGTAAAATGAGTGAGCATCTTTTCAGCATGTAAGTCACTTCCTGGGAATTAGATGCTTAGGGACACCTGCCTATCACAAGGTTGATTCTAATCTCAGCACTGCACTAAACTGGAAAATGGCTGACATCTCTGACTCAGGAGTAGTACTTGAGTAGCATATCATCTAAAACTGCAGAGCTCTTCATTATGTCTTCAACATGCATGGACAGTCAGCTCCACTACTTGTAGAATACAGATGCTGGTTCATCCAAGATTTGTAAATAATTAGTGGTAACAAACTTGCATCCAAAGTACCTTTCTAGAACAAACTATTCTGAGAAGAATATGACTTGTTCTCTTGTGGTCTAAAATTTGCAGTTTTCAGAACAAATACAGGCATATAAAAATGCTATCCAGATGTCAGCTGTCCCACATCCTATGTCCAATTTTGTGCTGTTCCAAATTCAAAATACTACTAAATCACTCCTGGCCGTCACTAAAAAGAATCTCAGATACCAGAAGTGAGATAGTTATAGTTTTTGGAAGAAATGGAGGACTGATCTCTACCATACATCTTATTCAGAACGTCAAAATTATTTTCCTCAAATAACACATCATCCTTCTCTTTCCCACCACTGGAAAGGATTGGGTAAAGAGTACTCTGCTAGTGCTCTAGATGCAGGCACTCTGACTTAGGCTTCCTCAATTGGGTACATTCTCACTGATTCAGAAAATCAGAAGACAGAGTTTCATTTACTCCTTGGGGGAAGATCAGAATACCACTTAAAACTAGTATCATTAATATCAGTATCTTCTTCCAGCATTATAGTCCTTCAGGTACCCTCAGTAGAGATGAAGGTGCGGTAGTCATTACAATTCTTCTTAGAATTATAGAGATGGGAAATCAGAAAAGTAAATATAACTAATTTGCATACACATATTTGCATGGATGTCTCTGAAAATGGCAAGCAGTGGCGAGCTTTGGCAAAGAGGTCATATCAGGGAGTGAAGACAACTCCAGATGTAATGTTTCTCAGCTCTGTGTTGAAAGTCCAGCAGAGGCCACATGCCATCTATCTAGGTGTTGAAGGACAGATAAATCAAGCTTGAAACATCTTAAATAGTCTGTGATCTACTTTGAGAAATCATATGTCTTAAATGTGAAAACAGGCACATGACCATGGATTTGTGGCAAAGTGTCCAAATAGCAAAGGCATAAACCAATGCAATACTGATGCATTTCTTCTGACTCATTTTTGGGAAAGTAATAAAGATTTAGATCACTATATTTCTTGCATAAAGTTGAAATACATAGGTATATTTGATCAAAGAACAAAAATCAGTGAGGTACTCATCCATGGATTTACTTAAATAAAAAACAACAAAATGTAACACTTTTTTTTGCAACAGGTTTTTTTAAGTATTAATTTCATTGTATCCTTGTATCATCATTTACCAAATTCACTAACTATATTTTTATGATAAAAATGTTTGTAGCACGAATATTCTATTAATAGTAACTCTAAATCAGTCAATTTTTCCAAACATTATAAAACACTGGTGTTTATGTAACAATTTTAATTATATCTTAAAGTATTTTCTAGACACTTCGTGGCACACTTTATGAAATACCTAATTGTACCTCAGGCTTTGCCAGACATTTGGTCTCTGTAGCAACAACTCAGCTCTGCCACTAAAATGCAAACATAGCCATAGGCAATTGTTTCATTGTGCCATAGTTATGTTACGATAAAACTTTATTTACAAAAACAGGTAGCAGATTCATTAACCTCAGAGCCATATTGAACTGACACCTAGGCAAACCCATATGATGTCTTTTATATTTGGTTTAAAACACTTAATTGCTGAAATGTTATAAAGGAAATGGAGAACATGTTATTTAGTTGTGTGTACTAAAATTATATATTATAGAAATATATTGAATATTTTATTTATGTTTTTATTAGAATGAAGTTATGCATTTACCAATATTGAGAAAAATTTATTTATGTATCTACAGATACAGTGTTTATTTGGATCTTCAAATCTGTATAACATTTTACTTTCTTATGTTCCTATGCTCTAGTAGAATGTAAATTATATTGCCTATTTCAACATCCTTTTTTGGTTTATAACAGTATTTGAGAAAACATTTATAAATTGAAGTTGTTTGTAAGCGGATATGACTCAAATCAGATCTTTCACAGGATTCTTATAAGGTTTTAGAGACTAGTCTTCAAAGTAATAAGAAATTTTGCCAATTACTAAATAAAACATATTTTCCACAAGCAATTCTTAATATTACTCATTAGGTTCACTTATGACTTTTACTTGAGCTTTTTAGTAAATTTCTTTTTTAGCTCTGCTGAGGACACTGTAGTAAAGAGAATTACTTTTCAGTACAAACTTTATCCACATCAGTTGTAACCCCACGAATCTATAACCATTTCAGATAACACATTAACGTGTGTCAGATTTGTTTAAAAGCACTGCCAAGCAAGAAGTGTTCATATGTAGTTTAATGGAACCTTATCCCAGGGAACTCTGCTAGAGATGTAGGAAGTACGGTAGGAGAGGAAAGAAGCTGATGAACTGTATTTACAGCTAAGTGAGTATCTGGAGCATAACCCTACTGGGAATTCTAATCTGCCTCTCTCACTGAGGCAAGTGGTATTAGCAAGTCCAGCTGGCTACTCCAGAGTTTGTGTGTGTGTGTGTGTATACAATACAGACAAGATACTAAGATGTTTTGCCTTAAATATGAAGAATAATGTTAAAACACAAAGTTAAAAAGCCAAGTCAGAATCCTTTTATTTTCAAGATCACAAGAGACAGTGTTACCCACTCTAGGAAAGAATATACATCAATGTTTCCAAATTCTCCCAAGACTGAGACCTACCTGGTGCCCCTGGGGCTGAATTTGCATGTTTTTTTACCATGTAAAAATAGAATTAAAACTTGAACCATGCATAAGAAGGCTGGTAGACTTGGCTACTATTAATGGTTGCATTTATAAAGTCAGCGGTATCTTTGCAATATTTTTCCCAACATCCTCCAAGGGCCTTTATAAACACTTTGTATACATTTGCTTACAAAATCCTTTAAAACCAAATCAATGCTTTATCTTTCCCATGCCTCAGGCCAGGAAAACTCCACAAATCTCTGATATTATACATAAGTTCACCTATTCTCCATGGGAATAAGCAAAAGAGTTCCCTCTCTTTCTCTTCTCTCTCTCTCCTCTCTCTCTCTCTCTCTCTCTCTCTCTCTCTCTCTCTCTCTGTCCTTCTGTGTATCTCTCTCCTTTTCTGTCTCTGCCTCTCCCTCTCTTTCTCCTTTCCCCTCTTTCTGTCTCACATGTTCCCTTCTCTTTTCCCATATCCAGCAAATTTTTTAAATTATTTTTTTATTTAGGTTAGAAACTATCTTGTTTCACATGTCAATCCCAGCTCCCTCTCCCTCCAGAAAATTACAGTTTAATGTCATTTTAAGGTAAAATTACCCCAAATTGTGAGAGTTGGTATTTCTTGAAAGACCCAAAAAGAAGGCACAATGTATACATCATCCAGTTCAGTGTAAGACACTGAACACATACAACTATTAATCATGAATTCGTTACATCAATTTGTTTATCTCTATTTTAGATACAGACTAAATATTTTTCATTTAGTTCCTGCAACACATTGCTAAACGAAATAAATAATTGCTCTTGGAAATTTAAGTGTTGAAAGCTTCATATTGTGAATTGTGTTTTTGAACAAAATGGGCAGATCAACGACAGAAGCAAATGCAAGTACTGTTGATGGAGGTGTTGTCTGCTGTGTGTTGAGATGCTGACTTTTATATGTATAGGTACAGATACAGGAAGGCTTTGTTCAGTCATGTGAAAATCACTTATATGACATTGTTTCCACATGCATTAATAAAACACATTTTCTTTCTAAAGCTTCCCCTTGATTTGGTTTTGTTTCCAAAAGAATACAGAAAGAGTCTACCAACTCTATGTAATCAGCATTTGATAAAAATAATCTAGTTGTCTCCTCATACCTAAAGATAATTTAATTAGGAGTTTAACTCACTGAATACTTTCATTTCTCTCCCTCTTAAATAAAAGTGTTCATTTGTGTCTAAGAAATTTTCCCTTTGTGGCAAGATATTTCTTAAAACGAAGGGCTGCTAACATGACTAACATGTGCTGCTTTGCCCTGAGAGTCTATAAACACCTTTGATATAATTAAGGGTAGTGAGATTAAGCTGATTTAAATACAGATTAAACACAGGTAAAAATTCACAAATACAAAGGTAACTATTAATTTCTGTAAAAATCCTTCCCATGTATTCAGCTACATATCCCAGTTTAGAAGCAAATTTGCTTTCTACACATACTGGTCATTTGTAGCTTTTCTTTGACATTCCTGAAAGTATGCCTATCTGATGATTATTCTCCCACCTACAACACAAATCCTTTATGGAATGTCACATGATTATTGTACAGGGACATCATCAGTGGAGGAGCATGAATTCAGGAGTACATAAAAATCAAGAGGTAATGAGGCTAAAACCCATTAACATGACAAATTCTATTGTCAAGAACCACATGCAATAAATATGTTTAACAAAATCAGATAGCAGGATGTAATTGTTTCTTGGTACTGCTCTCTGTAAAATCTGTGGCTTTTATAATCATTATGAAAGACCCTCTTAGTTTCAGGGACATGCAATTGTAGGAGAACTGAGAGTGTCAATCCCAGCTAGTTTGAAGGTATCCATGAAACATATTACCAGGATTGTGACAGGGAACTTAGTGAAAAGTTCACAATGAGAGTGTTGATTCCTTACAGAAAAAAATCAACTTACAAAACTGCAGTCAATTCAGGAATACCCAAGAGTAGGAACAATGATTATTCCCATGGAACAACATATCACCTAGTTACACATTATCAAATGGTCAGTCCTAAACTCATATGCACAAGTAACATTATACAGACTGGGCAGGATATATTTATAAATAAATACAGACTTTACAAATTGTATTTATAATATATATGCATATATAAATATAACTGCAATAACAATTAATTAAAAGCAGAGACATCAATTTTAAAGAAAACCAGGAAGTTATATTAGAGAGTTGTGAGCATGGAAAGTAAAGAGAGAAACATTGTAATTACATTTTAATCTCAAAAATATAAAAACCTTAAGGAGTTGCCAATTTGAGTTCCATATGCAGAATTTACCAAAAGATTCTACCAGGTTTAAGTTATGGAAGCTTTCTGTAAGATACAGACAAATATAAAATGCCAAGTTGAATTAAAATGTCTCTCAACTCCTCCAGAGAAATATGTGCTTGCTAATAAAAAGTAATATTTAATATTAATATTGAACACTCCAAAGAAGTGTTACATGAGTCACATTTAGTTCTGAACTCCAACTAGCACTTTTGAAAATGCCTATGAATTAGTTTCAATGGCTTGCTAGATGTCCATTTTCTATCTAAGTGAGAAACATTGAGTTTGTGTGTCCCAAGGCAAAGCTAGATAGAGTGCTAAAAGAATCTCTGGAGCCTGGATACATTAAGTCAAGGGAAAGGCATCCCACACAAAGGGGAAGCTAATCTCTAGAAACCCAGGGCTCCAGTTGCATCATCTCAGGTTTCCACATAATTATTTTAATTATCCAATCTTAATATCTCTCTTATAGTCCTTCTAAACTTTTTAAATTATATTGAATGCTGGCAAATTGAATTTATATGCTTTCAACCTACATTTCGGGAAATTAAGACATTCATGTTATCAAAGCAAATTTAAAGAGAAAACACAGTTTTAAAGAAATGTCCCCACTCTTTGGAATCTCCTGGCATGGGAAGTGATGGAAGGTTGACTTGCCTCCAGCAGACCAAGCAATCCAGAGTCTGCTGATATCTCAGTGCTAGCCCCTCCTCCACCCATCAGGAGAGGGAGTGTTTCAGACCCACTTGCAACAGACCCATTGGAATACTGGACCTGCTGCACCCACTAGAAGAGAACCTTGAAAAATACGTACCAGGAGAGGAAGAGGCCCCACCTGAACCCACTAGAGAAGGGATGGGAAGACAACAATATAAGAACACATTCAACAACAGAAAAACCAATATGATGCCACCAGACTCTAGGGACTCTACACCAGTAAGACTTGACCATCACAATACAAGTAAAGCAGAAGAGAATGACCTTAAAAACAACTTCATGAACATGAAAGAGACCCTAAAAGAGGAAATGAAAGAATCCTTTAAAGAAATGGAAGAAAAACATAAACAAAAATTTCATAATGAACAGAATACAAGAGATGGCAGAGAGAATCTCAGGCATTGAAGATACAATAGGAGAAATAAATTCATTGACTAAAGAAAATCTTAAGTTCAACAAATCCCTAACACAAAATATCCAGGAAATATGTGACACCATGAAAAGGCCAAACTTAAGAATAAATAGGAATAGAAGAAGATAAAGAAACCCAACTCAACGGTACAGAAAATATATTCAACAAAGTCATAGAAGAAAACTTTCCCAACCTAAAGAAAGTCATGCCAATGAAAGTACCAGAAGCTTACAGAAAACCAAATAGAGTCGACCACAAAAAAGTTCCCTCATCACATAATAATCAAAACACCAAATATAAGAATAAAGAAAGAATATTAAGAGCAACAGAGGAAAAATGTCAATTACATGTAAAGGCATATTGTATCAGAAATACACCTGACTTCTCCATGGAAACTCTAAAAGTCAGAAGGTCCTGGATAGATATTCTACCAACAGTAAGAGACCATGGATGCCAGCCCAGACTACTATACCCAGCAAAGCTATAGATGGAGAAAACAAGATATTCCACGAGAAAACCAGATTTAAACAATACATATCCACTAATCCAGCCCTACAGCAAGTACTGCAAGGAAAACTTCAACTTAAGGAATTTAACTACACTCACAAAAACATAGGCAATAGATAATCCTGCTTTATCAAGAGCCAAAAGAAAAAACATGCTTAATCCATACAAAATACTGACAACAAATACAAAACAAATAAGTATTAACACTCAATGGTCCTTAATTTCCCTTAATATTACTGGTCTTAACTCACCTATAAAAAGACACAGGGTAACAGAATGGATACAAAAACAGAATCCATCTTTCTGCTACATACAATAAACATACCTCAACTTCAAAGACAGAGGTTACCTCTGAGTAAAGGGTTGGGAAAAGATTTTACAATCAAATGGACCAAAGAAACAAGCTGGTATAGCTATCCTAATATCTAACAAATTAGAATTCAAACTAAAATCAATAAAAGAGATGAAGAAAGTCATTTAATATTCATCACAGGAAAAATACATCAGGATGAAGTTTCTATTCTGAACATCTATGCCCCAAATACAAAGGCATCCACACTTGTAAAAGAAACATTACTAAAACTCAAATCACACAAAAGACCTCACACAGTTATAGTGGGAGTCTTCAACACCCTGCTATCACCACTAGACAAGATCGTCAGAGAGAAACTTAACAAAGGAACAAAAGAACTAACAGAAGTTATGATCCAATTGGGTTTAACAGACATTTGTAGAACATTCTATTCAAACACAAAAGAATATTCAAACACAACAGAATATACCTTCTTCTCAGTGCCACATGGAACCTTCTCTGAAATTGACCACAGGCTTGGCAACATAGCAAAGCTCAACAGATACAAAAAAAAAATGGAATAACCACCATCAACAAAACAAATTGCAGAAACCCTACAAACTCATGGAAATTGAACAATGTGCAAGTGAACCATTCTTGGGTCAAGAAAGAAATAAAGAAAGAAATTAAAAGCTTCCTAGAATTTCAATGAAAATGAAGACAATATACCCAAACTTATGGAACACATTGAAAGCAGTATTAAGAGGAAAGCACATAACACTAAATGCCTACATGTAGAAACTGGAAAATAGTCACACTAGAGAATTAACACCACAACTGAAAACTCCAGAACAATAAGAAGGAAACTCAACTCTGAGGAATAGATGCCAGGAAACAAATAAATTGAATGTTGAAATCAATAAAGTAGAAACAAAGGAAACAATACAAAGAATCAATGTATCGAAGAGTTGTTTCTTCCAGGAAAACAATAAGATATACAAACCTTTATCCAAAGTAACCAAAAGGCAGAAAGAGAACATGCAAATTAACAAAATCAGAAATGAAATGGAGGAAATAACAATAAACATTGATGACATCCAGAGAATTTTCAGGCCATACCTTAAAAACCTGTACTCCACAAAATTAGAAAATTTAAAGGAAATGGACAATTATCTGGGTAGATATCACTTACCAAAATTAAATAAAAATAAACAGTTAAGCAATTTAAAAACAATTATAACCCCTAATAAGATAGAAGCAGTCATCAAAAGTCTTCCAACCAATAAAAGCCCAGGGCCAGATGTTTTCATTGTAGAATTCTACCAGAAATTCAAATGAGAGCTAAGACCAATACTCCTCAAATATTTCCACACAATGGAAGCAGAAGGTTCATTACCAACCTTTTCTTTTTAAAACCAGGCTACAATTACCTTGGTACAAGAGACACACAAAGACACAAAAAGAAAGAGAACTATAGACAATATCCCTCATGAACACTGAGGCAAAAAAAATGCTCAATAAAATACTGGCAAATCAATCCAAGAACACATCAGAAAAATCATCCACCATGATCAAGTAGATTTCAGCCCAGGGATGCAGGGATGATTCACATATGAAAATCTATCGAGGTAATCCACCATAAAAACACACTGAAAAAGAAAAAACACATGATCAACTCACTAGATGCTGAAAAAGCCTTTGACAAAATCCAACACCCCTTCATGATAAAGGTCTTTGAGAGATCAGGGATAACAGGAACATACCTAAACATAAAAAAGCAATATACAGTAACCCACAGTCAACATAAAAGTAAATGGAGAGAAATTCAACGTGATTCCTCTAAAATTAGGAAAAAGACAAGGCTGTCCAACTCTCCACATCTCTTTAATATTGTACTTGAAGTTCTTGCTAGAGCAGTAAGACAACTGGAAAGGGAGAAGTCAAATTTTCACTATTTGCAAATGATGTGATAGTTTACATAAGTGACCCAAAAAACTGTATCAGGGATACCCTTCAGCTAATTAACACCTTTAGCAGAGTGGCAGGATACAAGATTAACTCTAAAAAATCAGAGACACTACTAGAAATGGACTATAAATGCGATGAGAAAGAAATCAGAGAAACATCACCCTTTACATTAGCAACAAACAACATAAAATATTTTGGGTAATGCTAATCAAGCAATTGAAAGGCCTTAATAGCAAGAACTTTGAGTCTTTAAAGAAAGAAATTAGAGACTATAACAGAAAATGGAAAGATTTCTCATGCTGTAGGGTAGGTAGGATCAACATAGTAAAAATGGCAAGTTTGCAAAAAGCAATCTACAGATTCAATGCAATCCCCATCAAAATAACTGCACGATTCTTCACAGACTTTGAAAGAATAATACTGAACTTCATATTGAAAAAAAAAGACCCATGATAACCAAAACAACCATGTACAATAAAGGAGCTTCCAGAGACATCGGCATCATTGACTTCAAGTTCATTTATAGAGCTATAGTCCTGAAAACAGCTTAGTATTGGCACAAAAATATACAGGTAGAATAACGGAAATGAATTGAACACCCTGATATTAACCCACACACCTATGAACACCTGATTTTTGACAAAGAAGCTAAAATTATACAATGAAAAAAAGAAAGCATCTTCAACAAATGGTGCTGGCACAACTGAGTGCTGGTATATAGAAGACTGCAGATAGATCCATATCTATCACGATGCACACAACTTAAGTCCAAATGGATTAAAGATCTCAACATAAATCCAGGCACACTGAACCTCTTAGAGGAGAAAGTGGGAATTAACCTTGAATGAATTGGTACAGTAGCACACACACTGAGATCGACAATTAATAAAAGGGATCTCCTGAAACTGAGAAGGTTCTGTAAGGTAAAGGATACAGTCAATAAGACAAATAAATGGCAGCCCACAGAATGGGAAAAAATATTCACCAACCCCAGATCTGACGGAGGGCTTATTTTCAAAATATACAAAGAATTCCAGAAGTTAGCCGGCAACACACAAAACAATACAATTAAAAAGTGAGAAACATTGTACAGCCACTTTTTAAATCAGTATGGAGATTACTCAGAAAAATGGGAATAAACCTCCCACAAAACCCAGCAGCTCGACTCTTAGGCGTATATCCAAAAGATGTGCATTCATACAACAAGGATGTCTGTTCCACTATGTTCATAGCAGCATTGTTTATAATAGCCAGAACTAGATGCCCCTCAACTGAAGAGTGGATAGAGAAAATGTGGAATATTTACACAATGGAGTACTATTCAGCAGAAAAAAACAATGGAATCCTGAAATTTCCAGGCAAATGGATGGCACTAGAGGAAACCATCCTGAGTGAGGCAACCCAGTCACAAAAAGAGAAACATGGCGAGTACTCTCTCATATATGGATTTTAGATATAGATCTGGGGAGTGCCAGCCTACAATCCCATGGCCAGAGAGTCTGGGAAACAGAACCTTCATTCAGTGGCTGATGGAAGCTGAGGCAGACTCCCAAGGCTAAGCACTGAGCTGAACTCAAGAAATCCAGTGACAGAGAGGGAGGACTGATGACCAAAGGGGTTAAGACTGGGCTGGTTTAACCCCCAGAAACAGCTGACCTGACAAGGGTTAGCTACTGAATCCCAGACTGATGCCTGGGAATCCAGCATGGGACTGATCAAGACCCCCTGAATGTGGGTGTCAGTGAGCAGGCCTAGGTAATTTATTGAGCCTTGGGTAGTAGATCAGTGTTTATCCCAGGTATACAAATGGACTTTTGGCTCCTATCCAACAATGAGAGATGCACTCTCACCCTGGACTCTTGGGCCCTGCTCTGGATGAAATGACAGACTATGGACACCCCGATGGAGGGCCTCACACTCCCTGGGGAAATGAGGGGATATTGAGGGGGATTGGTGGGAGGGCGCTGAGGAGGAGAGGGAAAGGGAGAGGGACCTTGAATTGACATGTGAAGCAACTCTGTTTCTAATTTAAATTTAAATTTAAAATAAAATATAAAAAAGTGAGGAACAGAGTTAAATAGAGAATGCTCAGTAAAGGATTCTAAAATGGCTAAAAGATACCTAAGAAGTGCTTACAAGTCAAAACAACTCTGAGATACCATCTGTCCCTATCAGAATATCTAAAATCAAAAACACCAAGGACGGTTTATTGTGGAAAGGATGTGGAGAATGGGGAACTGTTGGTAGCAGTGCAAACTCGTACAGCCACATTGGAAATCAGTATGGTGGTTCCTCAGGAAAATTGAAATGAGTGTACCACAAGATTCAGCATATACCCAAGAGATACACATTCATACAAGTACATCTGTTCAACTATGTTCATAGCAGCATTATTTGTAATAGCCAGATCCTGGAAGCAACCTAGATGCCCCTCAACTGAAGAGTGGCTAGAGAAAATGTGGTATATTTACACAATGGAGTACTATTCAGCGCAGGGGGGAAAATGGAATCTTGAAATTCTTAGGCAAATGGATGGCACTAAAGAAACCATCCTGATTGAGGTAACCCAGTCACAAAAAGACAAACATGGTATGTACTCACTCATATATGGATTTTAGACATAGTATAAAGGATTACCAGCCTATAATCCACACCGCCAGAGAAGCTAGGAAACAAGCAGGACCCTAAGACGTCTGGTCCTTTGGCGAAGGGGAAAGGGACGAGATCTCCTGAGCTAATTGGGAACATGGAGGGAGGGCAGTGGCAGTTAGGAGAAAGAGAATGGGAGAAGAGGAGGGGAGAGAAGGTCATGAGGGAGCAGGAAGTTTGAGTCAGGGAATAGTAGAGAAGAGCAAGAAAAAGATACCGTAAAAGAGGGAGCTATTATAGGTTTAAAGAGAAATATGGCACTAGGGAAATGTCCAGAGAGCTACACAGCTGACCTCAACTAACAATCTAAGCAATAGTGGAGAGGCTGCCTTTAACACCCTTCCCCTATAATGATATTGATGACTACCTTATAGCCATCCCAGAGCCTTCATCCAGTAGCTAACGGAAGCAGAAGCAGACACTCATATCTAAACACTGAGATGAACTCCTGGAATCCAGACAGAAAGAAGTGGTGAGCAAAAATGTCAAGGCCTAGCTGGAGAAATCCACAGAAACAGCTGACCTGAACAAAGTGGGGGGGGGCTCATGGATGCTAGACTGACAGCTGGGAAAGGAGCATAGGACCAATCCAGACCCCCTGAATGTGGGTGTCAGTGAGGAGGTCTTGGCAATCTGGATATAGGTTAGTATTTATCCCTAGCATATGAATGGACTTTGGGAGCCCATTCCATATAGATTGATACTCTCCCAGCCTAGACACAGAGGGAAGGGCCTAAGCCCTGCTTCAAAGGATAAGACAGACTTTGAAGATCACCCATGGAAGGTCTCACCATCCCTGTGGAACAGAAAGGGAATGGGATAAGGGATTGGTGGGGGCAGGGAAGGAGGGAAGGGAGAGGGCACTGGGATTGACATGTAAAGCCAGATCGTTTCTAATTTAAATTTTTAAAAAGGGAAAAAGAGAAAAAGAAATGCCCCCAGTAGCAAAAATATTTGGGGTTTCCACATTCACTCATTGTAAAAATTTCAGTGAATATCATCAATGTATTGAGCTGTTAATAGACAGCCATCAGGCATGATTGAAACCATCCAAGTACCAAAAATCCAGTTCTTAAATGCTTATCAAATGGTATCACTCAAAAAAACATTCAATTAGATTAAAGAAGAACACAAACAAATATGGGTACTTAATTTATTAATAGCCTGATTGTTCCTAGGATGTTGAGAATGTGGGCTCTGTGGCAGGGAGACATACACACACACAGTTCTAATTAACACCAATCACACACGCTAATGGTAGAACCTACTGCTTAAGTAAATGAACATCCTTACCCCCGCTGCTTTGAAGAGCCTGATAGGCATGCACTTTATTGACAAAGTAAGCTAATTTACAGAGTGATTGTCCAAGAGGGAACTGCTGTTTATTTGCAGAGTTTTTCCCATTGAACTCACAGGGCAAACATAGCACTTACATTGTTAATTAAAATATCAACAGATAAAAACGTAAACATGGGGTTTTCTTCAGAGTGACATAACCTCATTCACTATCAGATCCTGATGTATCCTGACCATTGATTTCTGAGGACAGTAAGATCTAGACAAAGCTTAAGTGACTCAGCTTCATGAACAAAGGTGAGAGCTTACTGTGACAGAAACAGGAAAGCTTGAATCTGCTCATTCTTTGAGCATCTAGAAACCTGTGGAGCACTACATCCCTTTGTGCTGTTGGTGATACATATTTGCAAGTACCATAAAGGAACATCCTTAGTTTGAGTAATTGAGGGTGGTTTGAAGATAGTATGCTGATGGTGAGCTTCTTTAGTAAGTGAGCATAACTTTAAAAAGAGGGTTTTTTTCCACATTAGCTCTGAAAGGGAACTGTGATTCATATCTTAAGCAAAATGTTTTGAACCTTCCTTTCCTGCAAGTGTGCCAGGTAATTCTGTAAAAGAAGCCTGCATTGCTATGAAATACTGTCATCGGAAGGTACACGCTCTGTTAGTTTGATTAGTTTGGGTGGGTTTCTTTCTCAATTATTTTATCTACTTTGTCCTCTTAAGCTACCTGCTCAAGAGGAACTCTCACCTGGTTGTTTTCTCAGAAGGTAGGGAGAATAGCCTCACTATTTTGAACCAAGTCTGGTTATCTCAGGAAATACATATGTGATGGATCTGACCTTCAGTGCTGAGAAGAGTTCTTAAATACACTTCCTTGGGTCTAATTTTTCTTTTCAGATTTGATTCTTGTGAAGTCCAGACTTGTTTTAGCGGTTGGTGGCAGCTAGGGGGTGCGTGTGAGTGATCAGTGAGATTCCAATAGATTTCTTTTCTTACATCCTTGTGAACAGTCAGATTTTATCTATATCTGGCACTGTCATTCCATCTGAAGATAGCTAAAAGGAGGAATCCATAGCTGGTTGAAGAGAGGAGGGGAACTAGGTTAGCAGGTGAGGGAGGTCGGAGATGCTGATGCAGAAGACTTCCACTTGCCACTGGCCTGAAGTTCATAATGAATGGTTCTCAGCAGTTATTATGGAATTCTTCAGACAGTCATGAATATGAGCAGTCAGGCATACACACACACACACACACACACACACACATATATATATATATAAACTGTGAGTGTGTAGTGTGTGTGTGTGTGTGTGTGTAGCAAAAGCATGCATGAAATAGTGAGATAAGAATTTGAAAAGATGGGTTTCCTAGCTTATATACATGCTCTTTATCACATGGGAACTATGATGGGAGATAATATCTGTCCTTATTGCCCTTTTCTACAGTTTTGCTAGAAGGACCAAGGCAAGGTTTTATCAGCCTAAGCAGACAATACACTTCCCAGTGAACTAGGGGACCTTGGGTGGTGGGCTTAGGCAGCATTTTTGTAAGGAAAGAATAAAATGTGTCAGCAGTTTTAGCATGTAGAACTCTTTGGTGCTTTATCTACTTGAAGCTTTAAATCCAGTCCTTAACAATCAACTTGGAATTTGAAGTCACCAGTGAGAGTCTGTAAATTAAAAGTTTCTATTAGTCCTATTTACAAGTTTTACAAGGCAAAATGAATTCTAATAGTATTTAGCCCAAACTAAAAAGAATTGTTATCATTTCAAATATGTTATCAATAGAAGCTTGCTTAGATTATATACCTTTAAGTAAATGTTTGAAGTCGGCTGTGTATTTTATACTTGTCTCACATAGTAGTTTGGTGTAGTCATATTTCAAATTCTTAACAGCCACATGTGGTTCATGGTGACTCTAAGAAACAATAGAAATGTAAGCCTCAGGTCAGAACCTACACACAGGGAAGCTATGCTAAAACTGAGTTTCATTTTTCTCAAAAAAAAATTAGAAGGAAGACCAGGGTCACTACAGACATTCTAGTGATGTGAGGCTTAATCAAGGCCAAAGCCAAGCCCGAGGCAGTGGAGAGCAGAGCACTGAATAGTCTCTGAACTTGGTGGGGCATACTCAGGCATCATGAAGTACTGCTTAAGAAATAGCAGTCTCCTAAGCTGGCATGATTGCAGAAAAACATGTCAGCTCACAAGAAGTAGCCAAAAAAGAAAAATAGCTTCTCAAGCTTCAACCCTTTCATGACCAAAAAGTCTTTCAACTCTCAGGCAGTTGAGCATTTGAAGTTTTTATTTTCTTTGTGAGAAATCTAAAGTACATTAACTTATGGTCCTCTCTTGCTGTGACTCCCTAACGCTGTGTCTGTTTTTATCTGCAGTCCCAATCACTAGTACTGACACAAGGTACACACTCAGTAAATGTCAAATAAATAATTGGTTACTTGAGCACAATTTGTGTTTTTAAAACAGTGTGAAAAAATATTGCAAAACTTGTTTTATAATACTTTTCTTTTCAACAATGCAATTGAAGGCGAGGGTGTAATGATTTGACTAGATGTAATAACTGTTTATTGAAGATATTATGAAAAACAAAAAGAGTATATATATATATATAGTCACAAAAAATCTTATGTTTAATGTTACCTTATCCCTCAATATTATAATTGTGAATGGGTTTATAATCTTATGCTATGACATCTGGCTAAACACTGTCTCATCCTTAGTCCCTTGAAGACTTCCATTGTCATCTTCTTATCAGGGTATTGGTAAGTTCCAGTGCCATTGTCACTACCACACTCCTAGTGACACCTTTTGACCTCTAAATTGTTTAATAAAAACCTTTTCTTCCTCTTTACACCATCACATCTTATTTGTTAAATCTAAGATCAGCTGACCTCAAATTGTGTAGAAGATAGCATTGTTTCTGATCATTCCATGCCACTTATGTAGGACTCCATTAGAGAAAAATTGTCTTCATGCAAAGGTTCATACAATTCTCAAATCTGAAACAGCCACTCAGATTGTACATCACTAAAACCATATACATTTGCTTCAGCATAGCATTCTTAAATCCTGTTTATCTGTCCTTTTGATCAACTGGGGATCTTCTTTTAAAAGTTGCCCACTTCCATGAAGTTTCTCCCACCAGTGAAGTATCAGGGGGGATTCTCCTGTTCAGCATTTAAAGGTCTCAGGTTACATCAATGTGCAACTCCAAATATCAATCAACAAATTAATACTGGTGTTATTGTCACTGTGGCCAAATGCTTGACAGAAACAGCTGAAGAGGGAAAAATATTGATTCACCTTATGATTCAGACTGTTTTCTAAATCATAGCAGGGAGGCAGGCTCACTGGAGCAGGACGAACCAGGATCCCCAGGAAGCAGAGTGGAGCAGGAAGGGGCCAGGCCAAGATAGAGCCCCCAAGGACATAATACCCTAGCTTCAAGCTTCTTTCAGGTAGGTATGAATTCTAGCTAGTCACCACCTCCCAATAGTACCATCCTGTGGTAGCTCCACCAACGGAACAACCCATTGTTTTGTCACAGCCTTTTGATCTAATCCTCTCTGAAAATGGCCTCACAGACCACCCTGGGGTATGTTTCACTACTCTGGGTGGTTGTCAGTTCAATCAAGTTTAACCAAGACTGAGAACAAAGGTTTGCTCTGTCAAGACATATCTTATTTGACTGTAAATCAGGACGCTACCAGGATTTTCTCCATCAAACAATCAGCATGGAAAGTAAATGGGACAGTGCCCAAACTTCAACCATTTTTAGCTTTATGATCTGAAAAGGCATTTTCTCTGAAGCCCAGATTCATCGCTGGTAACATGATATACTTTTGCCTTATCACAGCATTTCTGAAGACATCCTTAGGATTTCCCTGCCTCCAAGTCATCTGTGAATGCTTATTAGAAACACAGAGAGCTCATCTCCTTTGCTCTCTATAAATATTTACCCAGTGTCCCAATCCTGTCCATGCACTGTGCCATCTGAGTTATCATGAGTCTTGAAGAGCTAAGGACTATGGAGTGGGAAAGATCTTGACAAAATGATACCCACCCTGTGATTATAAACAGAAATGCAAGGAGGCATTCTAGAAATCCTCAAACCTACCTATATTCTCATCCCGTTCTAGTGTTTTGTTTTACATTAAAATGGGCAGCACCTCCTTTGGTAAACAATGGGCTGCAAAAAGGAACAGCTGCTTACATTGCTGGCTAGTGACATCTGGGTTTCATGGTAGTTATGTACAATAAACCTATTGATGACAAATCTTTTCAAAAACAAGTTTCTGTTCCTAAAACCCCTTCTTCTTTGACAATAAACCTGAGAGTAAGTTTTTAAAGATCCAGAAGTATGCCGGGCGGTGGTGGCACACGCCTTTAATCCCAGCACTAGGGAGGCAGAGGCAGGTGGATCTCTGTGAGTTCGAGGCCAGGCTGGACCGACAGCCTCCAAAAACAATACAGAGAAACCCTGTCTCGTAAAACCAAGAAAAAAAAAAGATCCAGAAATATTTTTTCTTCTGTGATTTTACATACCAACCCCTGTTCTTCCTCCCTCCCCTTCTCTTACCACCCTGCTTCCCACCCTTCCCATCCCCCCATCCACTCCTCAGAGGTCATAAGGCCTTCATTGGGGAGTTAACAAAGTCTGGCATACCAAGTTGAGGTAGGACCCCGTCCCTCTGTATCCATGCTGAGCAAGACAACCCACCATAGGAAGTGGGCTTCAAATGACCAGATCATGCCCCTGGGATAGATCCTGGTGCCACTGCCAGCGCCCCCTCCCTTACTGCCTTTCCAGCAATGGATCAAGTCATACAACTATCACCCACATTCAGAGGGGTTAGTTTGGTCCCATACAGGTTCTCCAGCTGTCAATCCATAGTCCTGGAGCTACCTCTATTTCGGGTCAGCTATCTCTATGTTTTCCCCATCATAGTCTTGACTCTCCTTGCTCATATATGATCCCTCTTGCCTCTCTTTACCTGAACTCCAATGGCTCAACCCAGTGCTTGGCTGTGGGTCACTGTGTCTGCATCCATTAGTTACTGGATGTAGGTTCTATGATGATGATTTGAGGAGTCATTAATCCCATTAAAGGGGAAGGACTATTACCACAAGTAAGGCTTCAGAAGTCTGCCTTAGAATTTTACCCATACCAGTGGGCAACTTCACCCCCAGTGGGAAGCCATTGCTAGATTTCACACTGTGTTGGATACAGATAAAGAAGGATTGTTTTTCCCTACACTGTATATTAATCATTTTGTCATCAATGAAACCACAGTGGCGATTAATCATACACATAATATCCAATATTTCTGTTAGATTCCTAGCCCCAGTACAAATTATGTTAAGAATTAATCCATTTTATTTTTCTTAATCTTCTGTTTTCAGTCTCTCTCCAACTGTACACTGTTCACTCAACTTTTGTGCAGAAGGGCTCCAGTTGTCTATCTGACACCTGGAATCTTAATAATCAATACCAGTGAGAGGAAGTTGACCACAGGTTTAACACGCCATGAATAAAAACATTGAATCCAAGGTTAGCACAGGTTACATCGAAGCTTTGTGTGACTTCAAAAAGAAAGGGAGGAAAATGAAAGAGAGGCAGAGAGACAGAGATCAAGAGACAAAGACAAAGAGAGAGGGGGGGATGAAGAGAGGGAGGCAGAGGAAGAAAGGAAGGAAGGAAGGAAATAAAGAAGGAAGAAGGGAAAGCAGTTTCTTCAGGCATTAATATCTATTCCCGGAGGACGTTCCAAACACAGCTTGTCTGGCCATTTCCCCCCAAACAGACACCTTCTGTTATTAGACTTGCTGTGTTTGCCACCCAGCCTGGTGGAACGGCCCACTTCAGCAATTTCAAATCACAGTTAAATGCTGATGCCCCCAGGGCTTTGACTACTGCAAAGTGAGCTCGCAAGTTGCAGAATCTTCCCTAAAGTGTGCTATAGGGCGGTAAATTTCACATGATGGCTATTAAGGGGGCAGAAGTTGTAGTCTGACCATCTTAAAAATCAGCTCTTCTCCTGGGGCTTTCCGGTCAGGCCTGAGAAGGCGCCCAGAACAAACCAGCCAGAAGCAGTGTGTAGTATTGATTAATTGGGGGCCAGGCCATCCAGTGTTTGAAACTTTTATGTATCTGATGGAGGACTGTGTTTAATGTAAATGATAGACCTTACATTGCAGGAAGAATATTTTAAACAGAGGGACCACTGCAAAGCCACACGCTAACAAACGCTCGATAAATATCAATTAATGATGAGGACTTCAGAGGGCAGCTCCAGTAAGTGGAGAAATGAAACCTGGCCACTATGTGGGCGATTCAGACACCACTGAGTATAAAGTAAACACGAAGAACAATATTTAAAAGCCAGTCATTATTTGAAGAAGAGTATGCTTTTATTAGGTTAGAAGGCTCATTTTGGCTCAACTCAAAGTTAATAAAATACTAGGCTTTCTCCTCTCTCAGGTACATCGTATGTGGCTCTGGACACAGGCCACAAAATTGGGTAGTGAATAAAATACACGAAGTACATGCCTTAAATGAGGCCATGTTTGATATGACAGACAATCACACAGCAATAATAATCAACACGTCTGGCTCATTAAAAAGTCATCTGAAATGTCATTTTGACATTTACCAGGGATTACTTGAAGTGGTGAATAAGTCTTTTGAGCACCACCATTTACCTGTCACTCAGCGCAGAGCAAAGCATATTGCCCACCTTAGATCAAAGTACTGGCTGGTCATGTGATATGCTGGCTAACATTGTAGCCTTAATAGTTTAAAACTTGACACAATGAGGTAAAACCCAGTATATCTATGACTCAGAAAAGCTAAGGCAGGATTTAAACCAAAAATAAAGGCACAAAAAAGAAAGCATTTTCAGTTAAAAGGTACCATTATTGTGAAGTCACTGAGTTCAAACACATTTCTGAGATGTTGATCATGACAAGATATTTCCCTTTTTTAAACAGAATTTGTAACATCCACATTCAAGTCCATGAAAAACCTTTGAATGACAGTTGCTGAACATGCCCAGGACTTTATAAAGCCAACTTATATGTTGATAGTAGCAAATGACTATATTTAGGAAGTTGTACATAAACAGAGACATTCAGTAATTATCACAGTTGCTGCTCATTTCAATGGGAGGAGACAGCACAAACAAAAACCAATTATTTCATTTATGAAGCACAAAAGATGCTCTTCAAATCATAAAAATCATAATTCAGCTCTACTTCATAAATTCTGAGTTACCTATAATTCTTTACACTTAATAGTATGGAAGGTTCACATGTAGGGGAAGATTCATAGGTTAACTTTAAAATATTTTAAGGGGTAAATATTAAAATTTATGTGAAGCTTAGGTAAGAGGTTGGCCAAGGTGTTCCAGGTACAAGGCCTGACTAGGCAACACAGAAATCTAATCTCAAGTTTGCATGTGTGTGTGTGTGTGTGTGTGTGTGTGTTATATGTGAGTGCTGTAATATATGTGTGTGTTAGATTATATACATGTATGTGTGTGCGTCTGTTATTGCATATACATGTGTGTTCACATAAATCTAATTCAATAAAGATTTCCACGGATCCAGAACTCACAAATATGCTTATTAATGCATTAAGCATACAATCTCTACTTGTCAAAATTCCAGCTTCTATTATATTCCCTGGCAAAGTCACTGCATAGAACTTAGAACCTTTACTTCCCCCACACTTGTGTCATACATCTATAATTCAACAACACCCAGATCTAGAGCAAATATAGCAAAGACACAAAGCAGGGACTGTAATAACAGCATTTCCTTTAGCAACAGTCACACCTTTGTCCTGTGAAATCCCAACACCAACATGGAAGCACAAACTTCTCCAAAAACGTCCTGGTATGCATTCTTCTTGAATGCCTTAAGGTAATTGTACTGTACCTTATTTATTTATTTCACACTTATTTGTGTGTGGAAACCTGACAATCACTTTCAGGATTTTGTTCTATTTTTTCACTATTTGGGTTCTGGATATGAAACTGCTTTATAAAAAGCAGCTTTACCATTCATACCAGCTGAGAGATCACTCAGGTCCAGTCACTGCATTTCCTATTTTGTTTTTGAAACCATCTTCTTTTCCATTCCTCTCCAAAAGTAAACTATCGTTTCTAAGGTTTGATAGCATCCCTGAATGATAACACTTTGCACATTTGTTAAAAGAGTGAAATATGCTGGGGGGCATGCACACATGCATGTGAATACATCTTTGAGTGTACATACATGTGAATGTATCTGTGAGTATGCATGCCATATATATGTGATTTATGTGCACATAAATAATTGTCCTAGGCTATGAGAAGTCTAATGTTTTAAAATGACTATCAATATCTTGGGATATGCTTCAGTTAGTAAAGGATCTAATACACAAGCTTAAGGACTTCAGTTTGGATTCTTAGGACCCATTTAAATATCTGGACATTGTGACATATATTTGTACTTGACAGTAATACAGCAATAATATGGTGCTTTGAATGAGAGTAGCCACTGTAGACTCTTATGTTTAAATACTTGATCCACAATTGGTGCAACTGTTTGCTAGGGATTGGAATGTGTGGCCTTATTGGATGAGGTGATTTGTTGGGGGTGGGCTTTGGGCTTCCAAAAGACTCATACAATCCCAATGTCTCTATATCTCTGCCTGCTATTTAAAGACAGAGCTGTGAGCTCTCAGTTATTGTACTGGCTCCATGCTTGCCTGCAGTCATTGTTGCTGCCATAATGCTCATGGACTCTAACATTCTGAAATATTAAGTACAAATTGGATTTTTTTATAAGTTGCCTCTGTAATGATACTTTATTACAGCAATATAAAAGTCACTAAGATATGGTTTTAAGAAATTTGAGGACCTCTCCATGCTCATTAGCTAACCAGTGAGCTTTGGGTTCTGTGGAACCTGTTTCAGAAATGTAAAGTTGCAGAGTGGTGAAGAACATCTAGCCTCCATATGCATTCCCACGCATGTGCATGTGCACATATATGTATCTATGTTTATACCTATACTACTTGGTGAATACATTACACACACACACACACACACACACACACACACACACACATACACACACACCCTAAAAAACAGTTAGCTAGTAATCTTCAAAAGTTACTTCGAGATTCAGTACTGAATTGTATTTAAATCATTCCTACAGTGGGTTTTAAAACTATGTTTAACAATTTGTTGAAAATTGAAAACAATGCAGTTTGATAATATTTATCCTGTCTCCAAATACCACACGATCCACTGAAATATCCATCATAACTACTTGGTGCCATTGATATTTAACCCATTGAGTCTAATATATGATATCTAACTAAATGCTCTTAGTTTCTGCTACCTCTTATAATATGGTTGACATGCCAGAAGTCACACCCTTAATGAAAACTGACTCTCTCTCTCAGCCGCCTGATCTCCATTAACACCCCAGTCAACAGAAGGAATCCATGGCCACTTCTCTGCTGCATGCTGGGATTCTTTTATGACTTAAGATTGAACAGATTTTGCACATGATGTCACAGTGCTATGAGTTTGTAAGAGCAATTGCTCCATTGTGTTAAGAAAATACAGTTTTGATGTAGTCATCTTCTTCACTTCCTTGGCTCTAGTCCCTCTAACCCCTCTTCTACAATAGTTTATGAATCTTGGGGAAAGAAATATGAAATAAATGTCCTATTTAGAGGAAAGTATTCCACAGTCTTTTATTCTCTGCATGTTGATCAGTTGTAGGTCTCTATAAATTACCATCTCCTGTAAGAAGCTTCTCTGATGAATGCTGAGACATGCACTAATCTAAGGGTGTATCAATAAGTCATTAGGGGTTGTTTTAATACTATGCTTACTTAGATAAATCATAGAGTTGGTTCTCACTTATGTCTTATGATATACCCAGACATAGATTGTTTTCCCCAATAATGGTACCAGACATAGCCATCATAGCTTCCAGCACTACAATTGTTAGCCAGTAGGAATGAAGCATCCACATGATTCAAAGTTTAGCTTTGTTCTGTGATTCAAATATGTGATGACTACAGTATGGTCTTGCTTTTAGTTACAGAAGCGTAACTAAGAGCAATGGCAACAGGCCGTAATATTTGGAGCATGGGTGGGTGGGGGGCTATGGGACCTAAATGACCAATAATTCCGAAAGAGATAGCCCATTTTTGGCATTGGGATCTTTATTTGTTATATGATATCTAGTGGTGCAATTGTCTTTGTGATCAGGTAGTAATCCAATTTAAAAAGAAGCCCCCCCGACACACACAGATCTGTGAGGTGACTGATTTGACTGATGAGAATGAAACACTGAGATCTTTGTTGCTCCATCCTTCACTAATGCATGAAAGCAAGACAAAAGAAGGCATACCTTTAAGATATGTTGAAGATTTATGGCCAAGATAGAGGTATTGCTAAATAATCATTCCAATGCCTATTTTTGTTTATACATTCAATAAAATGATGGATAACTTCATACTAAGAACACGTCAGCCTCAAATTCCATATTTATTGACATTCAGCAAACTAACTTAAAATGAAAGTTATTGCATTTATTATAGTGAAACCTTTGCCGTTATCCATTCCACATGTCCATATTAACTTCTGATAAATTCTGACTGTGTAGTTTTGTGTGGTTAATTACTGTATCAAAAATGCATAGTATCATAAGGACAAATGTCTTACAAATCTGTGAAAGGAATTCATAAGTATTCAGCATCTGTCATATAGTTGGAACCTTGCAAAAGCAATGAGTTTTAAGCAAATGCTTTTGAGAGTGAGTCACAGGTTATATTTACCAAATGAGTTAGGAAAATCTTGGTGAATATCAGCTCATGAGAGCTTCTCCATTACTCTCTATTATGACACTTCATTATTTCATTTCTTTTGCCATTCTTATAGGTGTTTTTTCCTTTTGGCAAAGGCGAGGTAAATGTTCCAATGTTTGAACATGCAGATCATGCAGACAGAGCCAAGTTGAACCACCAGCTTCAAAACATAGAGCAATACAAGAGCAAGTATGAACACCGATGAGAGAAGCCATAGCAAAAAGTGGAAGCTGAAAAATCAATAACTCATGTTGGCTTATGTGGGAGGAATCATCACACAAAATCCTGTCAACATTTGAAGTTTTCCATCTGAGTATTCTGGATTACTAGCACCTGTGGATCTAGATCATCATCATCATCATCATCATCATCATCATCATCATCATGACCTTTACAGGTGCTCTGAGAATGTGTTGAACAAGCTGTCCCAAACAAGTGACCCTTTCATTGATCCATTGTGGTTATACATCAGAAACAAAAGACACCTGAACAGTAGCTTAGCAATTGTTACCAGATAGTGTCTTGAGGGTTCATGGTGACTTCTCTGACCATCACAAAAGAGGATGGGGATGAAGTTTTGAGATGTGTACCATGAGGAAATTTTTCAATTATTTAAATGCTATTAATGAAAGTAATTGCTTTCATTTTGTTTCAACTATCTGCTTTCTATATAGATTCCACTTAAACATATTTTTAAAAAACCCTAAAACCAAAAAGAAGGAAGGGTGGTAAACTTGTTGAAAATTAAAAAGAAACAAAAACAGTATATTATTTTCAACACATGATTTTTTAGCTCAATTCAGTTATTCAGTATGACACTATGCTGGTGGATGTGTCTTTTTAGATTTGCTTAAATCCATAGGATCTACCACACCAAAAGTGAATGTTTTACATAAACAGAGACTTTGAATGACAGTAGTAACAAATGTATCTTTCTGGTTTTAGGGCTGATTATGGGAGAAATTCTGCCTCTGTGTAGGGATGGTATATGGAAATGCCTACATCTTCTGCTCAGGCCATAACCATAGGGTGTTCTCAAAAATAAAACACTCAAGGCAAGTGGTTGTGGTGCATGCCTTTAATCTCAGCACTCAGGAAGCAGAGGCAGGTAGATCTCCGTGAGTTCAAGGCCAGCCTGGTCTACAGAGTAGAGTGAGTTCCAAGACAGTCAGTGCTGTTACACAGAGAAACCCTATCTCAAAAAGTGCCCCAAAATAAAATTAAATAAAAAACACTGTAGTCATCTGCAAATTCATTGATTTACTATAAATCAGGCATGTTCTCACAAACATTGAATGTCTTACCTTAAGTCTCCTTTCTCAAAAGTTTCATAAATGCTAGGTTGCCTGAGTCTGTAATTTTAATAAAGTAAATATTTAAAATGAGTATACTGGTATTGTAATTTTAATGCTGTTTCAAGACACAATCACAATTTATGGGATGTTAATACCATCTTTGGTTGTAAATAATATTCCTAAATCTCACATGAACACATACAGAAAACAAGAAACTGAGTCAGGGTTTCCAAACTTAGAAGACACAGTCAAGAGTCCTACATGACATCTCAGAACCTCTAGCATCTAAACCTCAATCTGAAACAAGAGATCCTCACAAAACTAAAAAGATTGACCATGGAACCAAAAGTTTCTTGCATAGTAAATAGGATACCATGTAGATCCATAGATGTAAATAACACAAAGTTGGATGAGGATTGAAGGAGCAAGTGTAAGAAGGGTTCAACCTGAAGAGGGTGAAAGGGTTCTGGAAATTGAAAAGACTATAAGCATCCAGGAGACCCTAAGCATTGGAGTATGCACACAATAATGTTTGAGCATATACAAAGGCAGAGCCTCAAAGATATCCATAACACAAAGAAAAAGAAATAGAAACAGAAGATAAGAAAAATAGCAAGTAATTTGAAACTGATAGGTATGCTTTCCTAAAGAACAGTTACATTTTAGTATGTTACCATCTTCATCATTACCCTTGGAAAGGCCCAGTACAAATATAGCATGCCTCAAAAAGTAATCTGTTTAGAACATGGTGCTGTTAAATTTGAAAAATAATGAGCCCAAAATGAGTGGGTATTTTATTTCACTCCTTGTAAAATAAGAAGACTAAACCAAATCAGCCAACAAGAAAATGTAAGCAAAAATGAGTTCTTATATATAGATTGATATTCATTGAATTATTATACCTTAATCCCATGGGCTAAAAATACCCTGAGTTGGTATAATTTAAAAGCAATATATTTTATTATTGGGAAATGGTGAGCTTGGTATTCTTAAAATTGTTTCAGAACACAATCATAATTTACAAGGAAGTAATAAGAATGTTATTTTTGATATGTGAGAAGTTTCTGGAAAACTCACCTAAAACATGTGCATAGTAAAGACAAGAATGCCCAGCTGTTACCCCAGTGATTAAGTTCATAGAACTCAACTTAATAAACTATTTCAAGGGGATGTATGCAAGTGCTTTGAGGCTTGGGCTTTGGTTATCTTAGGAAGATAAAACCACAAAGGTGCGAGAAAGAAGACTATAGTTACTTAATCCTGAATGTTGCAGCAGATATGGATGGACACAACCAAGACAGAATGCCATACCCCACTATCTAAAGTAATGAGCAACCCCAGGAGGAAAGACCTCAAACTAGGTTTTTAATAATAAGAACCACAGATTCTGGCCGATAGGGAAAAAGAGTTGGTCCCAATCATGAAAATTCCCATGAGCAAATTCAAATGACTCCAAGATGTCTAAAGACATGGGAAGGCATGTAATTTACTGCCTGGGTCTGATGCTGGTGAGTGGGGAGAGAGGCATGCAGTTGTGTATTTTGTTGGAGCAGAAAATGCATTCAAATAGTTAATTCTGTTCAATACAATCATTTATTGCAAGTAGATTTTCTTCCCTCAATATGGATAAAAAAGAAAAGTAGTTGCAAGGCAGGGAAGACTTACCGTTGTCATCTCAGTTCTTAACACAGATTTCTGTGTTTGGCAATCAGAGTATTCTATGCATTGGCATTCAGTTTATTCTATGCTATGGCATTCAATAAACTAGGGACTACAAGATCCATGAATAGGTTTTGAGTAATTTTAGGGGAAAATTGGGAGTGGATGGTGCCATACCCAGTTGATTATTCACAAACTTTCAGTCTCTAATAAATGTAAGTATCAGGAGAACACATCTCTGTGTGCGCTTAAGTCATCCAGGGTCTGAGATTTCTCACTTACAACTAAGGTCCAAACTTGCAATATACAAGACAAGGTCAAAGTTTCTTCCCAAATTACTCATTTCAATTATTTCCCTGATACATGACACATTTTCTTAAAACATTTCAGTTGGGTAATTGCAAACTTAATTCTAGCAACTAATTAGTGGAAAAGCAAGGTCTGTGAAAAACAACCATTCCTACACTGCATGTATAAAGAGGGAAATTAGAGGCAATTTAGAATTGTAGAAGCATAGAATGAATGAAGGCAAACCCTTACACTTGATATTCTACTTCTGATCCAAGAACTCATTTAAAATATTAGACCCTCAGTGGCAACTAACATCAAAGGGAAGGCAAAGCGTGATTTTCAATCAAAAGCAAAATATATTCGGGAATTTTGGTCGCGTTTTTGTTTTCATGATTTGCCTGGAATTTTCCATCATCTCTTCATTTGATTTGGATGATGATTAGAGAATTTTGTAAAGCCTGATTCCAGTAATAATCATTTCTCTCTGCCACTGGAGAGTGCTTCCCTCCTCAGAGCACCTCACAAATATTTCTTGATTAAACCTTCCAACAATTCTTGGAAGGAAATTGGGAGATATTTTCCGTGACTGCATGGTCTCTTAGGAAAGCATCTACTGGGATAAACAAGTTATGAGGACAGTAAGTATATCTATCAGCAAAAAGATAAAAGTCATAGCATCCTGCAAGTCTTACTCTGTAGTCATCAAATAGGAATTAGAGCCAACTGGACATTTAGCTAATACCCTTATGAAGGGCTGGCTTCAACTAGGTGACGATAGCAACAAAATCATTAAATACATGAATATTTTTCAAAACATAATCATGTTGTATTAAGCATTCCAACATTTAAATTTCATTAAAACATTGATGTATAAGAACTTTTAAGTTGGTGCCGCTGCCAATTAACTTCAAGTAAATGGAGGAGAGGGTGGGATGGGAGGAAGCATGACTCATTAGGATCGCATTCTATATGTTTGCTTATTAACATGTCAATCTATGCTATTAGTGCCATGTATTGGTTATTTATATTGTACTGCTGTTCAATATTATTTTATAGTTGAAGGTCATATATGTGGAGACTGAATATACCATGACATACATTTTTCACTATATATTCATGCAATAATTAGTCTACAATATTTGCAACTACACATGAAATACATGAATAAAATGTTAAAATTAACCATATTATTAAGCAATGAAAACATTAGACTGTACCGTTAGGCTTATCTAATTGTTAGCCAAAAAAAATGAAATGATCTGAAGTTTTCAAAGTTTTAAATGGGAGTTACAGAAATTTCAAACTAGGGAACACACACACACACACACACAGTAGGCAGAGGGGTGGATGAGAGAGAGAGAAGGAAGGGGAAGGGAAAGAGGGAGGAAGGCTGACTTTTAGACTGTCATAGCAAGGTAGGAAAAGTGACTTTTGTGCTTTTACAAATCTGTCAAAACGCTACTGCTGAGAAAAACACCAGTTAGAGGCCAAGAACTCACCAAAGGAAAGCTATTTCCAGTTATTTTATTTTAGATATTCATTCTAGAGTAAGTAAAATGACTTATAAACATATTCCAAGAAACTAAAGCATTAGGAAGAACAGAGTGTACCTGTGCTAATCTGTGTTGGGGGAGGGACCATTTTAATCATCATTCTGGAGGACTTTTACTTGTCACCCAATGCTGTGTTGCTAGGCAACATAGGCAAATCCAAAGGCTTGTTGGGGTGGGTATGGCAAAATGTCTGAAAACTGTGGATGAGCTTCTCTCCGAATTCCTTTTTCAATGTTGTTTTGGCCTGATGAGAAGTTGTGGATAATTCCACTTCTCTATTAAATAATCTGTTGCTTACTTTACCAGGCAAATGTATTGATATCAAATAAAAATATTCACCACTGATGGAAAGAGTGATCTAGTTGGGCTGGAGTGAGTCCTGCAGAGGTTCCCACGAAGAAGGTCTGGTTTGGGCTGCTCATGTGGAGGAAACAGATCTAGTTAGCAGTGGGTCAGGACTGCTCCTACAAGGAATTGATTCTGTATCTCAGAGTGGTCAGAACTGAGGTATAAAGGCTATTAAAAGAGCATCAGTCTCTCTGTCCCTTTTAAAGGAGACATATGCCACTCTTATGTACTGCCCACATTGTGCTGTGGTACCATCTGTCATCAATCCCAGCAAATCACCTGAGCCCTGGTGACGGTAACTTTGTGACTTAATCCCAGACAATTTTGATAATATGTTCTTGAACCTCCAGAAATATGAGCTACATAAAGCTCTTTTCTACATGAAATGTACAGCCTTGGGCATTTTGTTATGGCACACAAAACAGCCTAAGCTAAAAAGTCAGCATGCAGGTACATGAATTCACATTAGCCTATAATTTAGAAAAGCAGAAAAGATAAGAAAATAAATTTTAGCAAATGTAACTAAAGGAACACTGAACAAAAATGAAGCAAAGTATCCGCAGTAGTCCTTGAAAAATTATTATACTGCTCTCTATGGAGGTATGGGCTAGTGATATTGTAGGAAAAGAACCATATGCTGTTATTAACCTAAGCCAATTACACACAGTTCTACAGCTAAATTTCTGTAGCACCCTCTAATCTCTTCTCCTGTTTTTAATGACAGGTAGATTTTGATTGATTCCTTTTTTATTTGTACATGCAAACATCATCTATTCATTCCCTGCTAGAATATGTCTGGCATTTTATTAAGCATTGAGGTAAAAATACAAACACAAGATAATATATACCCATTATTTGTTCCCAGTCTAGCAGACACCTGAAAGATGGAAAAGCAAATGCTAGAATGCTGCTGCCCTGAGATTATGAAAAGCAGGTCACAGAAAGGGCTTGGTTATGAGAGGCTCCACGTCACCTCAGAATGTGTTCAGACCTAGAGTCTCGAGTCCCTTGAGGCAGAAATGCTTAGCAAACAGTTTTCTCATTGTGAAGGAACATATTCAGTCCTTCCTGTTTTATTGTTTCTTATATTTGCTCTTTAGGATTAAAAAAAGAGGCAAAATCAAAATTCTATGCCACATTGGACAAGTGTGTTTTTCTCCCATCCTTTGTTTTTCCATCTTTAAAATGGAGATGACAGCAATTTTGCTCCTGTTGTTTCCTGAATATTATATGTGTAAGAGGGCTCTACTGGGTCTGCTGTCTGGATTGGGACTGCCACTTGATATGGTGTTGCTATCAGCATTTTCTACAGTTGCTCTAATAGAAGGAAAAATTTCTACCAGGCTTTGCCTATGCTTCTCACTCAGAGTTGAGAAGAACAGGGAACACACTTTTCAGTGTAGGTAGTGGGACACAGACATTCCCCACAATAGAAAAAAATAGATAATGTAAATATGTTCTAAGCTACCAGGTAGAGGCCACAGGAGAAGAAAAAAATCAAATTATTATGTATTATTAAAAAAAAAACAAAAGCAGCAACAAAAAGTGGTCTTATACATACATGCAAAGTGTTGGTTTTCTTCAAGTCTTGCTCTTGTAAAAACAAAGAAACAGAAAAAAAACCCACCAAAGAATTATCATAACAATTTAACATTTATGAAATCATACAAGTGAATCTTTTACTAGTAAAACAATGAAACTACTTATGATGATAGCTCTAGGAGATTATGCATTCTGAATAAATAACAAAACAAAATGGGAAATATTTTAAGGGGAAAATACAAATTCATCTGGACTGGCCTCAGACTTTCAGTGAGGAGCAGACGTGATGCACTGCCCTATTCACCCACCTGTCCCCCAAGCTTCTTGAACTTGAGTTTGAACCCAAACCTCTTTCATGTAAAAGATGAATTGATACAATGCTAACTCATCTGCCCTAGTGGGACTACACTTGTTGCTTGATTCTGCAAAGTCAGTCCCTTTTGAAGTATTTGATTTTTGAAATTTAGGGTAGTGGCACAGTATTCTGAGGGATGCTCACAAAAATATAGGTTTCAATGTTTTATAAAAGTAGTGACTAGTTACTAAGCATATTATTTAAAGCTTGTTTACAGAAACTAAAGCCATATGTTTTTTCCTCATTTGAGTGTCTATATTACAATCTTAATTCCAGAATACACACCATAGCTCAATATTTGCTTCCTCCTCCTCTACTCATTTTTTTTCTCCTCCTCCTGCTCCTGATTCTTCTTTCTGAGACAGAGTCTCTCTGTGTATCCCTGGCTGTCTTGGAATTCCCATGGAATACAAGGCTGGCCTTGAACTCAGAGATCTGCCTGCCTCTGACTCTAAGTGCTGGGATTAAAGGCATGCACCACTGTTGCCTGACTAATCCATTCTTTCTTGTTCTGTTATTGAAAACATATTTTCTCCTCTAATACATCTTTATTACACTTTCCCTTTACCTCTATTCACCCCAATCCTTTCCCACCAATCCTCTCATCCAGATTCACTCCATTTCCTTCTCTCTTTAGAAAACAAACAGGCTTCTAAGGGATGCTAATATAATAAGATAAAATAGGATAAAACAAAACAAACACATTGGAATGTGATAAGACAAAAAGATAGAAGGAAAAGAGCTCAAGAAAATGTATAAGAAACAGATATAGACACAGAGATCCACTCATTTTCACACTCAAGAATCCCGTAAAAACAAAACTAGAAGCCTTATGAAAGAGGTGGAGGGAGGGAAAGAGGAAGGGAATGGGTGGGGGCAGGGCGGTAGAGAAAGAGAAATTAAATAAATAAATAAATGGACTTTTTAATGAGTCTACTTCTCCACTTTGAAGTGATAAAGAAATTTTCCAGCTTTTTCATGTATGACCCCATCATATCACTTGAGGACTAGCAATAGTGCACAGCTTAGATGGTGGAGAGACACCACTTAGTGAGATGCACATTTATACTCCTTATGTGTGGACTTGTTGGTTTAGCTAATATTACACGTAAGAATTAAACTTTAGGAAAATAAGAAAGATGAGCTGGGATGTGTTGAATAGCTGCTGATATGAGTCTAAGACTCACTAACATCCCAACCAACATGATTATTCTGGTTTTCAAGTGGTATATAGATGCTGTCCTATAAGTGCATTCCGTTACTCTGCCTTTGGTTATTGCTTCAGGAATGCTTGCTTGGTTCTCTTAATATTGGATTTAAACAATTGAGCAGGAGCGTTCTATTTTATGCTGATCTTGAGCTAGAAGAATTTAAAATTGAAACTATTGGCCTTTGCCATATTACCAAGTAGAGTCTGAGAAAGAGAGAAGGTGTTATACATGCCAACAAGGGAGAAAAGACAGTGACCTTACCCTGAGTTGGATTCTGAATATTACAATACTGACCTTCCAGTCAAAAAATTCCAACTGGTGCATTAGTGACAAGAAGATTATGGGGGTACCCAACCACTTTCTGACTTTATTTGAGGAAGGCGGTTACAATGAAGGAAAATGTATATCTGGTACTTTTCTTGGGCTCTTCAGAGGCTACACGGGCTAACTAATATTGTTTTGCTATATGAACATGAGGTAGAATTAACGTCTAAATTCTTAATATATACACATTACCCCATTATAGTTGCTCTTCAACCTTGGCCAGCGAATCCCTGCTGTGAAGTAATGCAGCAGTGCAGAGATTTATAGCTTATTTGAGTACTGATGTTAAGTGAATATTGAGTCACTGTCTTCTATGGTGCATCTATGTGATGACTTCTAAGTGGTATCATCAATATCAGTGCTCGGGGGCACATCATGATGAACCGGTGACAAGAATGGAACAGTCACAGGAAGGGAAGGAGTGTTGTATTTTTCTGGACATACCATTGCCATTGCACTTATGAGCTCACTGCAGCTATGATCACATGCATAAGACATCTCCAAGTTGAAGGCAACAAGAACAGTCAATATCACAGCATACAGCAGCACTTGGACACTGCAGGTAACTAAAATTAAGAAGAAAACATGAAAGCTGGAGGGACATATATTATGCGGTACCCATGTAAAATAGGAGGTGGGAGTTTGAGGTGAATATGATTGGGATACTCTGTATAAATGTATAAAACTCCCAAGAAACAGATTTTTTTTAAGGGAGGAAAAGAAGAATCAGAATAACTTCAAGTATATAAGTTACAACATATAAACACAAAAGAAGACATAATAGTAAAAAAAATTTACACTTACGCAATGCTCACACAATCTATCTGATTACTTTTGTTCCTTAGGAGTATAAAGATAGCATGTACAAACTTCAAGCTTATAAGGATTCCCATTGGACAGAGACTATGACATATCAAAAAAATCTCTCTAAATTCAAAACTTTAAGCCCTAGGGGTATATTCAGGAATACTCTGGTAACGTTTTTCAAATCCTCCCTTGAACACCAGTGACATTCTACTGAGGCACTGGAGGGTGGTGAATGAGCAAAAACCAGCTCTACTTAACATCATCCAAAGCCACAGGTGCAAGCTGATTTTCAGAGCCGGCCCCCAGAGAGGAGCAGACATTATATTACAATGGATGTCATTAGACATACAGAAGGTAGCATAAAATGCCTAATTTATTCACAAAGTGACATTTTATTTAGTGCAAATAGGCAAGTTGGGTATTTTCTGGAGGCAGTTTCAATAATAAAGGGGTGTGGCTAACACAGGTTGGAACACTTGACATTGACTCCATGACACAAGTTGCTGTTCTTTGTCAGTGACAAAATAATAACACAACAAAAATAAGATATGTCGATGTTTAGCAACCTCCCCTCAAGCACAACCTTCTCCCCAGCCCATTGGTACATGACTCCTAGTTTACCTTCAGAAGTCAAGTTACGATTAATCATTTTTAGTATAGATATACATCATATCTCCAAAGTAAATTTTTTTACAAGAGAAGTTTGCATTTTTTTAGAGCTGCATTAATTTACTCTCACAGTCAAAGGTTAACTACTATAGTGAGTGGTGTGCTTAGCAGAACAAGGTGTTGCTGTGCTGTTCTGACAGTTTATAGCTGTTTATGGTAGCCAGCAATATGGTTTGATAGTGAGGTCATCTTTAACTATTAATGATTTTATGTATTCTACTGAGCCCTTAAACATTAAGTAACTGATACATAATTCTGGGAGAGAATTTCTCATTCACTTTGTCCTTTTATGACTAGTTTTGTTGCTGAATATACACAAAGCATATTAGGAATCAAATGATATATTTTGACAAGCGGCTGTCAAGTGCACAGCTTAACCAAATGTAGCCAAGTCTCTCTGAAATTGTGACTGAAGTGAAATTGGTTTTCTCTTCCTTTTTTGCCAAGAATATCTTAGTCTTCATATTCAACATAGCCTTTCCAGAAGGCCTTGGAGAAGGTGTGAGTTACATAGCTAGCTTTTAATGCCCAGGGCCCGCAATAGCTTCTGGTGCTGACGAAGTGTTAGGTGCATCATGCTTTTATTTACTTGTTGGCTTGTTTGTTTCTTTATTCTTCTCTCATATATTCCCCTCCCTCTTCTCCTTCTACTCCCCCCACTTCCCCAATCCTCCATATTAATATATTACTTCAGGAAAGAGCAGGCCTTCTTGGTATATCAATAAAACATGACATAAGTGTATGTAATGTGTTAGTTACAATAAGACTAGCCACATACCCTCATATCAAGGCTTGATGAGGCAACCCAGTGGTAAGAAAAGAGTGTCCCCAAAGCAGGCAAAAGAATCAGAGACAACCCCTGCTTCAACTGCTAGGAGTCCCACAAGAACACCGAGCTATACAACTATAACATATACAGACGACCTAGGTCAGCCCCATGCATGCTCCCTGGTTGTTGGTTCAGTCTCTGTGAGCTCCGATGAGCCTTGGTTAGTTGATTATGTGGGTTTTCTTGTGGTGTCCTTGACCTCTCTGGCTCCAATAACCCTTCCTCCTCCCCCTCTTCTGTGTTATTCCCAGAACTCTGTCTAAGGTTTGACTGTGGGTCTCAGAATCTGGACCCATCAATTACTGGATGAATCCTCTATGATGATGATAATGTTCCTATATGGTCTATGAGATAGCAGAGTATTATTAGATGGATGATATTGATTGATCGATTGTCTTGTCCAGTAGTTTTTGGTTCTATCTCGATTTCTGGTCTATTCAGCTTCTGCATCCTAGTCCTTCACACAGTGTCAGCTGTGGGTTCCCTCTTTTGGCATGGGCCACAAGTTGAACCAGTCACTAGCTGGCCACTTATACAACTTCTGTGCCACCTTTATCCCAGCACATCTTGCGGGCAGGACAAATAGCTGTTCAATACGTTTTATTGCTACGTTGTTGCCCCAGTACCACCACTGGAAGTATTGCCTGGTTACAGAAGATGGTCGCTCAGGCTCCATGTACCCTATTACTAGGAGTCTTCACTATGGTCTCACTTATAGATTCTGGGACGTTTCAATTTCACTAGGTCACACCTGAAATGCCCCCATATTCTAGTTGTCTCTCCCAGTACTCTCTCCCAGATTCTTCTGGAACCTTTCTATTTTAATTAAATCAACCCAGTGATATAAATTCCTTCCAGAACTTGAACAAAATCTCTAATTGTGGATTTCAGATGCTGACAAGGCGAGGAATTTGAGGTAGGAAGGATATTTTGGTGCCTTCCTTTTATTACAGTTTGGACCAATGCCTGCTGCTAAAACTAGGCCTGAATGTTATCTAACTTGAAAATAAAACTAAAACCTTACCTCCCATGACTATGCAAACTACTCACATTGCATGCCTTCATGCTGAGAAAAATAACAATTCTTCAAAAAAGGACTTCAAATGGTTGCAAAATATAAGCTTTATAATTAGGAAGCTGGGAGAGAAATCCACCAACCGTTTCATTATTGTGGCTGCTGATGTGTTTTGTTACTACTGTGTTAGATGGCTTTAGGGTCCACACATGGCCAATCCATGTGAGTTTCCAGGACATATCATTTCCCCTAAATAGAACATGGTTGCTGTTGTCATGCAGGTTTTCTGAATACCACCTCTGAATGTGGAATGCAACCATTCAAAGAAAGTTTGAGGTTTTTCTCTCCTAGATTCGTGAGCCGCTTAGTATAATAGAAGTATCTGCCAAAGGTGAAAGCCTACTTTGCAATGAAAAGGTAACCTACAAATGATGGCTTGCCAGGAGATGTGTTCAGCATGCAGTCTGAGCAGGAGCGGTCCGCCCAAGACACTGTCTCTTGTCATCTCCTTTCTCCTGAGTCAGCAGGGACCAGAATGTGCAGGGATCCTCTATACCCTAGTTATCAAAGAGCATGGATTTGTTGATGCAGCTTCCCGACAGTTCACAAGAAAAGAACTCTCAACAGCAGGAAAAGGCAAAGCACATTTGAAGTCCTTTTTTTGCTAGAGGACTTCAGATCATTTACCAGCAATGTGAATCCATTCTAAGGTACTGAGGAGCCAACAATGGTCTTGGCTAGATTAACTGAGGAAAACATCCAGATTGAAAATGGAACAATAATATTGTGGCTCTTCTTCTTATCTGTGGCTTAGCATTAGCTTTCTCTTTCTAGCTGTGACAAACAGCTAATCAGGAGACAGTCATAAAAAAATTATACAACTCTCAGTGAAGTTCTCTTAATTTTCCTGAAAGGAGTAGGAAATGCTTGCCTTTCTTCTCTGTTTGAGCTGTTGCTCAGATGTGCATGCTTTATGTCCTTTTCTGTCATCCTGCACCAAGAACAGTTTCATCAGCCATTGGTAATGTGTGAGTGATTACAAGTGGAAAAATACCACTGTGGTTATCTTGAAACGCTTGTACTTTAGGCAAAGAAATGGTATCATCTGAGGAATAACAGCAGTTATAACAATTAATAGTAAATATATATGTATATATGTATATGGAAACTCTCCTAGAACACATTTACTTATTGACTCTTGCCTCTTCCCACTTGTCCGGGAAGTCATATTTGGAATCCATAGCAGTGAAACTCATTTCTCTGAGATATCACTTAGTGCTGTTGATCGACTATTATGTGGCAAATGTATAGGATAAAACCTAATATGATTAGACATACTTTCAGGGCTTTTTTTGTAATGATAATTACTATTACAATTGAGGCCAATCTAAATGATATCCAGTAACATCCTGCAGGTAGAGATCTTAACATAATTTAATGTTGTCCATACCATTAACTGCTAGTAGAGAGGTTATGTGTATCAGTCGGTACTCTTCATCAAAGGATTTCAATAATTTGTAATTGCAGTGAAGCCAGTATTCCTTAAGGCCTCTTATTTCAGTGAATGCTGCTAGAGTTAGCTGTTCTTAGGGGTGTGCTTATGTGTGTCTGTGTGCAACCATGCATTCCACCACCAAGTTATAAAACCATAGTTCTTTGCATTAACATCGAGGGCTTAGAACCTCAGTAACATATCCATTGCTAAGACACCACACAATGGGAGTCTTATATGTGAGTCAAAAATGTTGAATAAAGATTAGCCTAGCTTTAAGCAGCATTACAAATACCTGATTCTGTGTTTATTTTTCAATTGTTCATAGTTACCCCTTTATTCCGTTCTCTGCATGAGACTTCCATTTGACCCTAGATTGCTCATTATTATCAGGAACACAACATAAAAGCCTACCTTCCTGGATTTTAATATCCACCAGTAGTACTTTGGAGTTTTATAGAAATAGATACAGGTATTGATTTCCCTCCACAAAGATCATAGGGAATTCATAACTTCTTGGCCATTTTAATTAGCATACAGCATACTTTTTCAGTGTAATCATCATGTCCATATCTTTAAAAGAAAATTATCATAACTACACTCTAAATAAAATAACCTAGAGGGTCTAGGTAAAATGTTCTTCTCTCAAAACACATGCCCACAGAGTTCTTATGCGGATGTTAGACTACAGACTTTTTGCTTGGTATCCATGGTACTGCAGTTAGTTTTCTGTACATTTAAACCATGTCTACAATTGATTGAATGGTTCAAAGAAATACAATGTTATTATAAAGCTTTAGCAAAGCTGTGGTGATGTTTGTCTTACAATTGTACATTACTTGTCACTGTGGAAAATTGGAACGGTAGAAACACTGAGCTCTAAGCAGACTAGAGAGGTTGTTTCCAAATATGTGTCTGGGACAAAGAAAATTTCACACTGAATTCCAAGCTGTAGGGTCTCATTCTTGAAAAGGAGGCTCCTATTTTATGGTAGTGAGACACACCACTCAATGTTGCTTGCCATTTACTGTTACATCTTAATTTATATTGCAAAACCATTATCCTAAAGGGACTAATAGGGTTTTCTCCTTGTTGCAATTAGTTAAAATAGGTACTGTCTGCTAATGCTGAAAACTGTTTATCTTTTCCCAACTTCAGTTTGTCATCAGTGTAGTAGGATGGCACTGTTTCCCATGAGCTGGACTTCAATAACACTTTCTATTGATAATAACATTTGAATGCAACCTGCAAAAAGTTTCCCAGTTAAATCTCTAATTGACTTGTCATATAAAAAGGATAAAGACTACTTGGAACAAATATGACTCTAATATCTTTTTAATGCATACAGTTTCTCTGTTCAAAGAAGAAAAGGCCTTATTTAAGCTAAAAGTTTTAACTTTTTAAATTTTTAACATTTTTAGGCAGAGAGAAATATAGCTAACAAAAGTCTCATATTTGTTTCCACCCCTCCCCCTCTGTGTTTTCCAAGTGGAGGCATATTTCAAGTTTATCTTTTATTCATATCAACTGATATAGTTTAGACTAAAGTTTCCTTTTATAACAAGTACAAAAGCATCAGACAAGCATATGATTTACATACTATAGAGAAAGTAGCAATATGCGTGATGAGGTCTGTCTCCTGGAGCTGGAAGTAGTGAAAGGCCAGATATGCTCAAAATGATGATGGCGAGATTAATGAGAGGCACAACATGAAGAGTATTAAATGTTTAAATGGCAAATGAAGCCACTCGCTTCCTTTTATTTTGACAATGAATTTGGGCAGAGATTGATTATCCTCACAGAGCTTGTAGAGAACCAAACTTAAGTCCACCCAAGAGGCTATCTAGCATGTAGCAAGTAGGAGAAGATTGAGACTTTGGCCATGAGGTCATGTGCCTCTACTGCCAACAACCTGGAGGTAGACAAAGCACTACAGGTAACTAAGGAATGTTGAGAGAGGGAAAAACAGTTTTCCACAGAGAACCTCCTAATTAGTTATTCAATAAGAAGTATCCAATTCTGAAACCATATACATACAAGTAACATTATATGTAGTAAACAGGTTATAAACACACACATATATATCAATTACACATATATATACTTTTATGTAATATATTATGTATAGTATACATCTAAAATTTATATATAATATATAGAGAGAGAGAGAAAGAGAGAGAGAGAAATAAGAGAGAAGCTATGAATTTCAAAGGGAAAAATGAATGAGAGGTTTACATGGAGGCTGCAGGAAAGGAAAAATGATTTAATGATGGTAGGAGCCTTGAGATTTTGCATCTGTAACAAACCTTAAGGTGAAGTCCTGGTTGCTATCTAAATCAATTGGGTAGGAAGAAAATTTATGTACAATTCTCTCTAATTCTCACTAGAAAATAGGTGAAAAATGTTCTTGGAAGCAGGACATTGGTGATAAGACAACAAGGAACCTGACTTTCTCAGAATTACCTGGACTTTGCAGGCTTGAACTGCAAGCTACATTCACTGGAAGTCGGTTCCAACATTGTCATAGAAGGTATGACCACCCTGAATGAAACAGACTGTTTACACAGGAGGCAGAGCAGGGGTGAATGTCATGAAGACATACATTCATATGGAAATGCCCTGACCTGAGGGCAGGAACATGCTGGAGAGCATATGGGTTAGGACAAATGAAGAGTACTGAAGTCTTATCATTATGAGAGTGTGCAGGAACACATGGAGAAAATGTATGGTGTGTTACTAGACACAGATTGCAGAATCAGTACAGAGAAAAGACAGAGTAGTGATGGGGAGGGATTTCAACTCTCCAGACATCTGCCGGAAGTCTCATTTGGATAACAGCAGAATTTCTAACAGGTCTTTGACTTGCTTTACTAACAGCTTCATCTCCCAGAGGAGAAATTTTCCTGAGGGTGCTGCCATCCTCTACTCATTTTTGGCCAATCAGAAAGAATTAGATGGCATTTAACAGTGTTAAGTAATTTAGGAATAAGATATCATATCACTTCAGGGTTCAGGAGAGGGTGGGAGAGTGATGATAGTCTCGCCTATCATAATTTATGCAACTGCATTCCAAGTCACTTGGAAATGCTTGGCAAGACATCTTTGGAAGGGAAATCATGTCAGCTCTTAAACATTCACTTTAATATGCACAGTGCCAGAGGATCTAAAGGAGAATCAGAAATGGAGATATCTAGGAATCCTATGAAATATCTGGTAACATTTTGATGGCCCAAGATAGATGTGGCACATTATAGTTTTAAAGAGCCAGTTCATCCCCCATTACTCTATTACTAGGTCCTCATGTAGAGGATCAGAAGGGCTAGGCGAGCTGCTGTTGCTAGTTATGGCCACGATACACAGATTTATTTTGTTATTGTTTCCTTTGGGGACAGGATTTCATGTTATTCTGGGTGGCCTTGAATTCTGTAGTAGAGTAATTTGGGTTCCTTTGAATGTATTGCTTCTGCCTCTTATGCTTTAGGGGCAGATGAGCCTGTTGCTGATCCTATCTTTGAATTAGGATTGTACCTCTCAAATGTCATTCACCCTCTCTCATCTACAGGGCATGATATACAGAGTTATTTTTTTTTACCCAGGGAATATGACAGCTTGTTGAATAAATTACAAATCATATTGGGGTGTCAACTTAATCGCAACACAGTAGTTCCTATATATGCCTCCTCATTATCTAAGAATGATTAGGCTTATAGTCCTTTCCTGTTTTGTTCCCAGTGTGTTTGTAGCATCTAATCAATGGCTACTATATGCCAAACACTCAATACATGTTAGATATAGAAATAAAAATGACTATGTTCTTTGTCCTTACATCCATGTGTTCTGAGTAATCTGTTTGCTTGGGTCTTAAACATGCCTGTTGTACATGATGTATTTTTATTTTTATTTGTTGAATGCTTATCTCAACCCTTTACTTCCTTTGTCAACTCCATGTTTTACTTCTAATTATTTCCTCAGAGGGAAAAGAGGATGACTGATGAGCATATCAGTTTCCCTTTTGAATCTCTTCCTTCATCAAACATGTACACTAACTAATATAATAAGGTACAATTATAACTCAAATATAAACAAATTGAAAATCAAGGAGATAGCTCAGATTGTAAAGTTCTTGCACTATAAGCATGAGGACCTGAGTCTGGATAGTGGAATCTACATGAAGTCAGGCACAACATTGGGTACCTATAAATGCTGCACCATGAGACTTGAGACAGGCAGACCACTGAAGTTCATTGCCATACCGATTTACCCTAATCGGTGAGCTCCAGGCTTAATAAGAGATCCTGTCTCAAAAAGTGAAGATGGGGGTTGATGCCTTATATCAATTTCTGTCCACCACCTGCGCAGCATATGCAAACATACATGTATGCACTCAAACTCACAAGTACATACATACATTCATACAACCATCACATACCAAGAAAACGGAATAAAGAATTTGAGAACCATAAGTGGAACAAAATGTATACAAAGGGCTAAGTAGGACTCAGCTTTTATATTCAGAATCAAAAGAAAGGGTGACCATTATGCATCAAATGAGGCCATTTGGGACACCAAATTCATTTTTTAAAAAGTACACATTGTGTTACACTCTCTCTGCCTAAGATATGAATGAGTAATTGCAGAAGCTAAGTTAAAAGCCTAAAGCTTAACAGTGGACAGAGTCTCTGGGATATACCTGGTGCAGACAGCCCTTGGGCAAGCACTGGAGATGGGACTAGGAGGACCAGTTAACAGGCTGAATGCTAAAGGGTTGAAGGAAAGTTATCAATGAAGATGAAATTTAGAATCCCAATTCTAAAACTATTTGCAAAATATACCAGCATCAGAATATATAAAACCAGGAACCAGGTGAGTAATTTGCTTCAGTAAGAGTGGAAACATAACATTCTCACACACAACAGAAATGACTTTAAACTGAGTGTGATTAGCACATTTTCAAGATAAATGATGAAATTGTGTCCAAAACATAGAATAGAAATTATTCTAAAAATCATGCAAAGAGGAAATAAAAACAGGTGGAAATTTTAAAAAGAACCAATTAGTATTGCCAAAATGAAAAACAGTCAATTATTTAAAAACAGAAACAAAAACATCCATCTAGTGGGGGTGTAGAAACAATAAACAGGTAATTATCTAATGATGTGGTGAATGTAGCTATGGAGATTAGCAGATGGCATGCTGAATGCCTTCACACACATGGCTCTGATCTGGTCCGGGCTTGGAATGGATGGGGAACACGGCGAGGGGTGGGGGGGAGTGGGACCTGGGAAGAATAGAGGGGGTAAAGAGGAAGGGAGTTGGTCATGGGGGAACAGGAAGTTGAGGGGGTGGGGGTAGAATAGGGGGAAGAGGGAATCATAGGATCGAAGACAGATCAGGCACCAGAGTGACCTCGAGTGATCTAAAGGTATAACATCAATTGGCAAGCTAAGCAATAGTGGAGAGACCACCTCGAATGCCCATTCCTGATAATGAACTTGATGTCTATAACCATCCGGGAGCCTTCATCGTGTGACTGATGGATGCAGAGGCAAACACACAACTAATCACTGAACTGAACCCAAGGAACCCAGTGACAGAGAGGAGTGATGAGCAAATTGGCAAAGAATGGGCTGGCAAAACCAGCAGAGATAGCTGATCTGAACAGGGGAGTGCTCTTGGACCCCAGACCGACAGTGGGGAGGCCAGCATGGGACTGATCTGGACCCCCCAAATGTGAGTGTCAGTGAGAAGGCCTGGGCAACCTATGGGGCCCTGAGCTGTGGATCAGTGTCTATCCCTGGTATACAAACTGTCTTCATGTGCCTATAGCACAAAGAGAGATGCTCTCTCAGCCTGGACTCTTAGGGGAGTGCCTTGACCCTACCAAGAGTAAAATGACAGACTCTAGATATCCCCTATGTGGAAGGATTTGGCAATAGGGTGGGAGGGAGGGGGGGAAGGGGGTGTGGGAAGAGGGGAGGGAGAGGGAACTGGGATTGACATGTAAAACAAGCTATTTAAAATTAAAATAAAAAATGATAAAAAAAAAGAAAATGAAATCTGAAAGGTAGATGAAGTTGAATGGAGTCTTGAAAGAAACAAGAGTTAGCAGAAAATGAGAGAATTAGTGCCTGAGTACAGAAAAAAAGAAAAGAAAAAAAGGGGGTCTGTGCAGGGCATCGTCCTTGGAACAGTGAAGAGTACAAGTAGCATGGATGAGGAGTGGAGTGTGGACAAGACAAGCTGTGAGGGACCTGTGATGCTGCGCATGTCCGGATGCTTAGACTGAAATGGGATATGTCCAGCTTTATTTTTGAGATCAGTCGCTTTCAATGTCTCTGTAGAGAATAGATTAGTAGATTCAACAAGATTGGGGCCCAGGAAAAAGAGGCAGGAGGCTGCCCAGCAGGCTGTTTGAAAAGCAATGGTATGAGGAACCCTTTCCTTATTCATCTTTTCATCCCAAACCCTCAGTCTAGAACCTTGAATTGCGTCTGAAGAAGGAAATTCATTCATCTTGGAAATCAAGCCTAAAAATGACAATGATGAAACTATTCATAGATTCAGAGTCAAAAGCATTGTGTCTACAGACAGACCACCAGGAATTCCTATCAACATAAAGGCAACACTTTGCTGCAAGTGAGCTGGGTGAGATTTTTTTCTAAATGACACATTTTAATCTCATTGTCCTGGAGATGACCTAGCCATTGACAGAGGACTCCAGTCATACTTGTTATGACAGGATCCAGTCTGGCTACAGAACTTCTCTGCAACTGGACAAATGATATGCCGAAGGATCAGAGAGGAGTTCCATTCTCATAATAGCACCAGAGTGAGGATGTCGGTGGGAAGAAACACTTAGAAGAGTGAAAAAAATCACAGAAAGATAAATATGTATAGTGATATAACCTAGACAGCCCATATCCCTGCCTGTGAACTGCATGAGACTTCTTCATGCTCCTAACTATTAGCATTGCCATAAATGTAAAATATTAGTAATAATAATTACACTCTGCATATGCTTAATGTCTATCAATATGGCTACAACTCTTAAATTCCCTTAAGCTTCTTTCCATTAGAAGCAATAAATTAAATATATATTCAAACAAATTAAATGCTGCTAACAGCTTTTCTAATTTGTAAACACTTGAATAAACATGAGCTTTATCAAATGCTTAATTAATCTGAAATGCCAGCTTAAAAAGAGAAGTAATGAACAATAAGTATCATTCCACCTCAGCAAGGCATTCCGTCTTGGTGCTTTATACACATGTAAAGATATGCTACCCCATAAACCACCTAGCAGGGGAAATTAGTCTGCTCTCAGGGATTGAGAGTAATTTGGAATTGACCAAAAATGGTTAGCTTTCTGCATAAACCACTTAATGAAAAGGAAGTATTTGTGAACTTTCACTAAGAAAGTCATGTTTAAATCAACAAAAGTGAAGCCTATGTTTTGTGTATCTGTGGTTTTATTCTTTGCATCCGAATGAAAATCAAATGTTTGGCTACAGGTTAAGCTGTAGAAGCATCCCTGTATAAGACCGTAAGTATAGAGTTTTGAACTTTGGTTTCCATGTTAACCTTGCTTGTAATCTATAATCTGAAATTATTCTGTAATTACTGACTTCCAGATCTGCTTTTCAAGTCCTGGGTATTAATCCCATGGTTTTACTGAAACTAAGCCAGTGCTTCATATCTAAGTTCACAGTTTTTAGTTTTCTTTTAGAGACAGGCTCTCAGAAAGTTGCCAGGGCATACCTGAAATTGCAAACACCCTGACTTGTTTTCAGAGTAGCTGGGGTTACAGGCTCTGTACCACCATACCCAGCTCCCCCCCAAAACTGAGAGGGAAAATATATGTGATCCATAGGATCTAAGTATGGCATCTGACAAATTAACCATTAAGCTATTCTTGCTGCACACACACTAGACATTCAAAAGCACCCCATGCGCAAATGAGTAGCTATGAGACTTGACGGTTGTTCTCAAAGGAGAACAGGGACAACACCTGTTGTATAACATTAGTTTGGTAAGTGGAGGTGAAAATAAGAGAAGCTATCAATAACATATATGGGACACCTCAACTACAATACCCATTTCATGAAGAAGTCTCTAAAGTACATTAGTCAAGGGGTCATATATATGCAAGGCATTGTGTGTGTGTGTGTGTGTGTGTGTATGTGTGTGTGTGTGTGTGTGTGTATGTGTGTGTGTGGTAAGTGCATAATGAACCAAGAAAGATCTATTCTAAACTGACCCTGTTGCAGACAGTGACCCTGAGGTACAAATAGAGGAGTAAGAGTAAGATACTGAAAGTTCCAGTGATTCCTGACGGAGGTGGACAGGGCATCTCTATGTCCCCACTTCAGAGTCCTTGATTACTCTTTCTTCAACACTGTGTGAACTGCAGTGTGTTAATGCCCCTGAAAACACCCTATCTTGCCTCCCAGGCACCCCTCTTGTTAGGGCAGTTATTTGGTGGTTATTCTTCTTCCTGTTAGTGGTTCTTCATGGGCCAATCTTCCCAGCTACTAAGGAGAATGTCATACAGGAGAGAGTCCAAAGTCTCAGTGAATTGAGGCAGATTACATCTATTGCTGTCCCTTTATCTCATGGCCAGCTTCTCTATTATAGAAGGGAATTAAGTTGGTCTGTCATGATTCACTCTCCACAAAACCCTGTTGGCTACTCAGAACTCTTTTCCTTTCTGGGTGATTGCAGTACAATTATATATATATATATATATATATATATATATATATATATATATATATTTACTATCTTCTTGGTAGTCACCACTAAGCTGAGCAGACTGCAATTACTGGATTCTTGGCTTTGCAAACACCTTCCTTGTTAAAGCAGGCTCTACATGTACTGTTATTTTTAGACAATTCCTATGATACTTTTCATATTTTTAAAATTTATATAAATTAGCAATAGATTTTTTTGGAAAAACTAAATGCTAATATTGACGCAGAGTAATATCATTAGCCCCTACTGATTCAAACATATCAAATGTTGTTAAGCATCTTTCACAATTATTTTTTCCTCTCCCTTTTTGTACTATCTTGACTCTATAGAGAGCACTCTTCATTGTATGTTGTAAATGAACTGTTTCTTACACAAGTAAAAAAGTAAAAACAGGATAACGTCTCTGAAGCATTTGTTTTCTCCCTCATTTGCTGATCATCAGCTGTCTTTCTCCTTAACAGCTAAAAAGTTTTCTTGATTCTGTTTTATATCATTACCTCATCTTCCTTATCTCTTTTTAACTCTTATGTGTGACGAATGATTTGTTTGATTATTTTTTTCTTGTTCTTTTCAGGCAGGGTCTTTGCAATTAGCCCAGACTGGTCTAGAACTCCTGACCCTCCTGCCTCAGCCTCCTGTGATATGATTATAGGTGTACCACCACTGCCACACCTGGAGTATGCATAAAGAGCTTTACCTCCATTTACTGAAGTAGAGCATCACCATACTATTTTTCCCCCTAGTGTGGTTCCTGGGTTAAGATTCTTGCCATGCTACCCTGCAGTTGCAGGGATAGAAGTAAATGACATTCGTTCATCATTTGGCATTCCTTTACACGGTAATTGACACTGACCACTTACTGGGAAATACAGGTAAGTTTTAAGGTAAAAGGATTTTATATGACAATACCTGGTGAGATGTAAACAAATAACTATATATCAGAGATAGGCAACCAATGATACGCCAAAAAATAATAATTCAGCCAAATTAAGTTTGTTGAACCAATGAGTTATGGAGCATGGATGAGGGGTTATTTACTAAAGCATCAGTAACTAAGACAGGTACCTCACTGAAAACCCTACCTCACCATGGGTAATGAGTTGTAGAAGTTGTGTCACTTGAGTTCCCTGAACATCTTGCAGGCAGTACCACTAAAGGATTTCCACTTACCACTGGCAATTGTTTTCCGCATATATAATTTTCAGCAGGGGCACTCATGAGCCTTCTAAGTTGTATGAGCTTCCCGTGTCTTATAAGTCTTTTATTAATGTATGAGTTCACAGACTATTTATTTACAGGAATTCAAATAAAGCATTTTAACCTTGGATTTCACGTTAATTCTGCCAGTAATCTACAATCTAAAACTCTTCTGTCATTACTACATCCCAGATCTGTTTTTCAAATACTGAGCATTAAGCCCACTTTTTTACTTATGCTAAATGTGTGCTCTATCACTTAGCTATACCTGCATCCCATATATGGTCCTTTCTCCCTCCTCTCTCTGTGGAGGAATGTTTCAGAAGGAAGGAAATCAATTTACTATGAAATGGGCAAGGCAGCTGCTCCCATAGAACTTACTTTCTATGGGAGATTCAGGTAAACTCACGTAAGTAAACATGGTTTTACCCAGTTATAATCTTATGAAATTATGCTATGCATGGTATCAAATGAGTGAGATTCAATGAAGACACACACACACACACACATACACATACACATACATGCATATGCAAACACACGAGGGAGAGAGAGAGAGAGAGAGAGAGAGAGAGAGAGAGAGAGAGAGAGAGAGAGAGAGAGAGTTTGTGTGGCACACAAAGCAAGCAAAGAAGCCAAAGTTTGAATAGTTTGTTACAGTTTCCCACTTATTTCTTTTTTTTATAACCTGAATTATAATCTAAAGATTTGTCTTCAAGGAGAAGGACTCTGAATGAGATGGATTAGGTAGCTTAGAGTGTTAAACTTCTTTGATCTTACAGGTGACAGTGTTTCTGAAACAGCACCATTGATAGGGTTCCTTAAGTCCCTTGGTTGGCCTACAGACCAAATGGAGTCTACCACTTTTTCTCTTGAGAGTCATATACTTTACAAATAGCCATATATGTCTAAAGCTTTATGCAATTGATATGAATATTTCATTATTTTGATACTATAAAACTTTTCCCCACAATAAAGTAATGCCACAAACTATACAGCTTAGGGATTGATCTAACTGGAGCAATAAGGAATGAAGAAATGACAGACACACATAGAGAAAATCTGGGGTTGGGAGGATCTTAAGTTCTCATAGAAATACATCAAGAGCAGCCCCCAAATTTAGGGCATTTATTTGATGGATTTGAATCAAGAAGGCAGGTTTATCCTCATACAGCTGAATGAGGGGGTAGATTTAGCTAATCTGTGTTAAAAGTCTCTTTAGAGGAGCAGTCTCAGGCTGCAAACATCTAGAAGAAGGAATCTATGGCCTTTTCTGCCCCTACTGTTAACATATAACTGAACCCAGGGCAGAGCTTCGCCATTTCCCTGAGTCTGACCTGGTGAAAGCTTAGCCAATCCAATAGACATTGGGGTCCTTGTCATGGCCATGCTCATGTCAAGAACGTACATTCACTCAGGACTTCAACAGCTCCTGTAATCCACCACCTCTAAAAGTTTCCACTAGTCTTTGTTTATTTGTTTGTTCTTTTACACTCTTAGCCAAAACTTAAACACACACAAAAATGCTAACTATACACAAAATGATACATTGTTGATTTCTAGAATGTATCCATCCTGCATGACAAACTTTACACCCCTTAAGAAGCAACACTTTTATGTCCCTGTAGCCCCCTGACAAGCAGCATTAGTTCTAAAACTCTATTTTAAGGGCTTGTGTAGATGTAATCATTTGGCTTGGCCATTCTGTGACTAGTTTATTTCATCTAGAACAATGAATACTTTCCTTACCCATGCTTGTCACATAAGCCTTCCCTTTGCTTTCATCCTAATAGTTCACTCTGTGAACTTGCCCTGCCTTCATCTGTTAGATTTTGCAGTTGTTTTTGTTTGTTTATAAATCTTGATTATTGTGATGCTATAAAGATGCAATTTACATGAGCGTGTAACTGCCTCAATGAGATCTGTATGTTTTTTTTTGTAATGTGCTCAGAAGAAGAATTTCTGGGTTGCAGGGTTGTGGCAGTTGTATATGTAATTTTTGGTAGAAGAAGTAAATTACTGTTTTTGCATGGTGCCTGAGCCATTTAACATTACTTAGCAGTGCTTTTCATGGCATTTAATTTTTCCATAGCACACCAAAATCTTCTTCATTTTTATTAATAGTAGCCACCCAAAGAGGTGTGATGTGGAGTTGCATTGCATAGCTAATTCCTTTGTATGCCAGACTAACATGGCATCCAGAACTGGACTATCATTGTCTCACAGAAGATGAACCTCAAACAAGCTTAAACAGACACAATGATAAAATGTGACAAAGTTATTCATAATTTTTGTAAGCACAGACAAAAACAGTTACTATGCCATTTAAGGAGTTTCAAACCTTCCTTGTCTTGTCCAAGTGAACAATCCCTGCTTCCATCTGAATTGCAGATCTGGCCAGATTTACCATGCCAGACAAGAACTAGTTACTTAAAATTTAGTATGCTTTCTGATAGCATTCAGTTGCAGAAAATCCACACAACTTACAACCTCTCCAGATCACCCAGCCAGAACCAACTTCTCTGATTGGTCCTCTCTGAATTCCTCTTATTGGGACAAATTCACTGGTGGGGGGAGTATTCTTTACTTTGTGATGATAGTGATAGCTTGCTTTGCCACATGAGTCTCTGATGGTCTTTGACAGTAGCATCCTTGCCTTAAGCTCACTGGACACTAATAACTTTCAAACTCTAGTTGTGATAACTTAAATTCATTTTCACACACCACTAAGAGACCTACCTATACAGTGGTGGGTGGGTGATTCCTGGTTGAGAACCAGTGTGGTCACTGGACCAATTTTAAATCTTACATCAACCCTACTGTCAACACATTGATAAATGATAAATATTGTCAGTCACTGAAAACTGAACAGAAGAAACCTCCTGTTCTGAAGCTTTCAATCAATTTGCTTTGTTTTTCTTATTTCCCTTTTTAAAAAAGATCTCAAGTTCATCGTGAAATTACCATTTCAGTCATTTTGTTCCTTGAATCCTTTGTGCAGCATTGGAAGAAATTTTGTTATAGCTTTCAGTAAATACCTACCACTTGTAAAAAAGAACAGCCAACATGTAGTTTTTTTTTTAAATAAAATCTGTTTTGCATGATTTCAAGCCCTCCGGGCACCCTGGTATCTGTTATTGTTTTCTTATTTACACACACTAGAGAATCTCAAAAACCAGGGATGTTTCCAGAGACTGCTGTGAGAAGTTAGTCTCGTGTTTATTAATTTTTTGTGCATATGCCCATAGGCCTTGGGGCAAAGAGTTCATTTAAACAAATATAAATGATACATAAATAACCACATTGCCCAGAACTCTTCTCTATGATTAGTCCCACGAAACAGCAGGACCATTCTGTGATCCCACCTGCATGCTGTTAGAAAAGTATGAAATTGTACTTACTGTCAAAAGTACTTAACGCTGTTTTACCACAATGGGTTGGAATAAATCACATTTATTCACTTATACAGTGATTCTAATCACCTTCCATCTCACTTGCATTCTGTTGTTTGTTGTATCATTAAGATTCTTTTGCTAGAAGCCAAATAAATCCATCCTACGAAGATGGAAGTTCTTATTTAAAAAAATAAAAGAATAAAGCAAAAAAAGAAATTAAATATAGGTAGGGCCAGGAGCTTCAAATGATCTTTTTGATAGACGATATGCCAGTATCATCCAAGGTCTTCCAGAGAAAGGGATGGATTCAAGCCTTCTTGGTATTTCGGTCACTTTGCTGAGGCAGACTTCCATTGGAAAAGTATGACTGACCTTTGAGAGGTCATATGATTGTCTTATAACAGAGAAGGAAAGGCCAGCTTGTTCAAATTGAGACTACATCCAATCAAAGACAATTAATTACTATGTTGTGAAGAAAAATACTTTTCAGGGATGTGCATGTCCTATGCTCTGGAGTCTTTATGTATACTTGGGGGAGAGATTCTGGACATTAAATATTATGTATTTAAAGTGCTTTGATAAAAATTTATAATTGATAGTGAGATAACGATTTGACATAACAGAGGATAGGAAATTTCGTGTCTACTGGATGATAATAAATTATTATGTTGGAAGGAAAAAAAGCTATTTCAGCTTTAAGTATGTTATATGCCTGGAATATTTGAATGTATTGGAATATATAGTCAAGAGGAATGAGATGTGTAAGTCAGCTGATATGAAATTAAGAGATAATCTCTGAATTGAACTATAAGAAACCAGAAGGCCCTCTCTTATGTTCCTGTTCTTCATTTAGTTCTGAACAGAAGAGAGCACTGACTCTCCCTCTTACAGACTGATTCGTTTTGGCCAGGTGGATGTCAAATTTAATATAGTAAGTCTATCTACCCATCCTCTCAACCATTCACGCTCCCACCCACACATACATACATTCATACATTTAAATGAGGATCCTAGGAATTCTTTTCATAATCTCTAAAATGTACCATGTAAGGAAAAGTAATACTTTATGGTCATTGAAATTTTTATTCTAATTATTCATAATCAATTAATGTAAAACTGCAGCAGTCACCATGACTCCACAAATGTTATACAAGAACAAACCCATCATTATAAAAAAACATAATAAAGGAAAAGGGGAAGTCAAGAAATTTTTCCTTATCTTGCCTAATATAGCCCTTCTTCCTCCTTCTTTTCCCTTCAATCTTCTTTATTCTCTTTCTCTACACACACAAACATGTACATGACATTTCAGTCAATATTGGATTACAAGTATGATAAAATCCTTTAAGTGTATATAACACACTTCATTGCAATAAGCAGTTCTCTTACAATGCCTACTGACTATATACTAGTTAACTAATGCTCAGTTTTTATGTCATTTCTGATGTAGTAATATCAACAAAGGCATCCTAATATGCACTGGTGTAAAAGGAAAGAAGTCCTAAATAAAGATAATGCTGATAAAGATATACATATATATTGTGTGTGTGTGCGTGCATGTAGTTATTAGTTGCCTTATTAAGTGTTTGGTAAGTTGGCAAGTAGGCACTAACTTCCCAAAATTGAGTTTTGAAGAAAAAACTCACAAGGGATTCATGGTTTCCATGATGGCTGCTGGTTATATTGGAAAAATCCCATTGAGATCAAAGAAATTTAATACCGGTTCTACTAGTACAAGGACTGTGTGGATGATACAATTGCCAGACATTTAAAAGGCCAACAGATTGTTTTCTGTTTGCTCAAGGGTAATAGCCTTGGTGTCTCCTGCTTTTTACACCAACCAGTTTTGAATCACTATCCTTGGCTAACACTGCTCCTTTTCCCCATGTGCCCTGCATCACAAATGCATCATGAACTGGAAAAAAATTCTAACTCATCTCTCAAAAGGAGAGGCATTTAAAATCAAATCATTAATTTTGGAGAGTTATTTTCTAATGATTAAATTTTAAGTATTTAAGATACTTCAATGAAAATACAGCTTTAGAATGAGTAGACATCATTTAATCTAAGAATACATATTTATGTTGCATATATATATGCTCATGCACATTGGTGTATATGTGGGTGCTTGTGAATGTGTGTATTATTACATGGGGTGAGATTTTATGTTTCAGGTCTCTATATAACAGGGAAATTCAAAGGCATGCAATCTATATTATCTATTTTTCACATGAATAAATTTGCCAATCTCTAGCAAGTGCCAAATGCAAATTTATTATAATTTTAAATTGGCTCTATAATGGGCTCAGTGACGAAACATATGATTTAATATTCTTCATTATGGCATTGTTTATGTTCTGTTGGAAAGTTCCTTTATTACTATTTAACCACATAAATTTCCCTAAGGAGAGGCTGAAGATCTGAGTGTCATCGTTGACAGAGACCAAATGATATTAGAGAAAGGGAGGGCATTATCTGTCCAGTGTGACTTGAAATTGTTAAAGGGGGCAGGCCCTCGATAACTTGGGGCTTAAAAAAAATCATGTTAAACCTTGAAGCAAAAGATAAAATTATTCTTGAGATTTTCTTGTTTGCTAACCTAGGTGTAGATGATAAACCTCCATACTTAGATTATCTTTCTCCATCATAAGCATCACTAGCCATCACTGAAGCAGGCCCTCTAGTCAATTCTTATTGAACTTCGTTCTCATTTCTGAAGAATCAGTTTCAGGTACAGAAGGGAGTGAGGTCCTGAAGATTTGTGTTGAGTTGTTAAAGAGACACAGTAAAAAGTCATTACTAAAGTTGAAGTGGGAATTTGTTTAGATATTTTTTGAGATATTTTCTTTGGCACAGCTTTAAAAAATAAGACCAAAGGAAATAATTCCTTTTAAATCATTCATTTATGGCACTAAACATTCAATAATTCTCTTCAAGTAATACATTCCTCTGGTTTCTCCATTTTACTTCATTATTTTTCAGCATAATTCAACCAACATTTTTATAAGTCTAGAAGCTAGAACTGAAATCTAAGCCCTTGAGGATCTTGCCAATAAATCATTACAGACTTCTTCTTCATGCCCCAGTTATGCATAAGAAACAAAGAGCATTTACACTGACATCACAATTCAGACACTCACTCAATCTGTATCTACTGGATTTCTGCATGGTGTGGAGCCTTGGGAGACAAGAGACAGTATTTTCCTTTTAAGAGAATGCAGACCCTGTAGCAAGGCTGCTTTCTTCTCCAGACTAGCTTATTATTGTTTAGCTTTTTCCATAGCTCATGTTCCTTTGGACTTATGTAGTGCAACTCCTGCCCAAAAATTCAGATTTTTCTGTCTTTTCTTGACCTTTGGTGCCTCTGTTTCTCTTGTGTGGAATATTAACAGCCAATTCTCCCTTACTTATCTCCTCAAAAGATTGCTGTCATCCATCTTTTTCTTATGCAACCTTTTTGTCTCCAAGTCTAGAAATTTTATTATTTTCTTTTATCTTTTTGTAAAATGTGATTATGTAAACATTATGCAAACATTTTACTAATATCTTCCTCTCTGCCCATAATCTTCATGAAAGATGGACTAAGCTTTTCTTGTAGGTGGCTGTTTCATTTTTACAACCAAGTATATTCTAGGAAAAGTAAAAAAAAATACTTTAGTTAACAAACTAAAAGAATAAACAATCACCAATGGATGTACAACATCACTAGAAGCCAAGACGTAAAACAACATACAGAAGGATGAAAACAGGAAGCATAAGTGTCTGATTGGGTGAGACAGAGTTGATGAATCTATAAATAATAAAGGCTTAGAATTCAGTCAGTGATGACAAAGTGTTGTAGGACAATGCACAGGGAGTGTTGTAAGATATGTAGAATTTGGATTTGTGACAATTTAAAAAATTCCAAGTTCTTTGTAGCATACTCCAGAACTCCAGCATAAAGAGTAAAGTCTCAAGGTCGATAGAACAGAGAAAACTGTTTGAGGAGGGTGACAGAAGGGTAGGACTGAGTGTTGAGATTGGGCCAGGTTGCTGAGTAGTGCAAGCAGAGAAGATTATCATGGCAGAATTAGGGGCAGCTGACACATGCATCATATGGAATAGTACCAGAGGATATACATTTTAGAAGGAAAAAATAATGCAAGGATTTCACTTTGCTACAAATATGTTTTTTATGGAACAAAATGAGTACACGTTAAGAATTAGATTCATAGCCGGGCGGTGGTGGCGCACGCCTTTAATCCCAGCACTCGGGAGGCAGAGGCAGACGGATATCTGTGAGTTCGAGGCTGGGCTGGACCGACAGCCTCCAAAACAATACAGAGAAACCCTGTCTCGTAAAACCAAAAAAAAAAAAAAAAGAATTAGATTCATATTGAATAGTAATCGTAAGAATCTGCAAACAATTACGAACAAGTAGCATTTTATTTTTGACTCACCAACATAAAAGAGCTTTGTTCTGGGAGAGTTAAGATAATCTTCCAAAGTCCTAGTACCTAGGGACTGAGTTGGGATTCAGATCCCCCTGTCTTGTGTATGGCTCAGCAAACTGTGCTAGCTGTCATGTAGAGGCTATTTATTACGTAATATAATATTAACTTAATATTACCCTAATATGAAATTATATGCTTATATGTTAACTATCATTATTTAAATATAACATAAATTAATATAGTAGATGACATATTAAAATGCAACATAGTAATACTTTATTGTTATTTAATCATTATTATAATATATTGGTTAATATATTATTTTAATTATAATCTGATATATTAATTATATATGATAATTAACCCCATACTAGAAAAGTAAATGACAATGAACACATTAGGGAAAGAGGTAAAGTGAATAAAATTTGCTTCAGGCTTTATGTAGGCAATTGTCACAACTCTTCTTCACCCAGTACTGCTTTTCAGCCTGCGGTCTGTGTATGTCTCTCCTTCCCAGGCAGGCATCATTCACAGGATGTACAAGTTCTGTTCTAGTTCTAGTATCAGACTGTGTATTCATTCAAAACTCCTCCCTTGTATCCTAAGCTAACAGATAACTTAATTCATATTAAACTTCTAGTACTTCTTAATCAGCCTACTCAGAAAACTTTGGGTCCTAACATTTACCTTCCTATAGCATTTAATAATTCAATAATCATTTAGCAATGATTTCATTTACAAAGTTTCAGTGCTTACAGACACAAAAACTTACATGTTAAGAACATGAAATTATCCAGGCTTTCCTTCACTAATAAATAGTAGTGACTAGAACCTTTATTCCAATCCGTTGAATCAAGCTTAATGAACCACAAGGAATAAGCAGTTCTGGTCATCTCAATAATGTATATGAAACTTCTAGCAAGGCAATGGTGAACAGGTGAATTGTAGACACTGGTAAATAGAGATGACTCAGTGTATGGACAGGAGAAATCCCAGCATCTCAAGAAATCCAAACCACACAAACACTCCTCGCAGACATAAAGATAAAGATATACCTGGCTAGAATGAGACCAGGGTATTGGACCTCAGTTTAATCAAGAATTCCTGGGACACAAGTTATTTGCAAGGTCTTGGATCTGCGGTACCTTAAATAGCCTTCTTGAGTCTGGGTGATCAGAGGAGAAAATAGAGATGGATGAGCCCTCCACGGGAGCAGGTGGTTTAATCGGCTGTGGTTGTGTTTCCTGGTGCCACCTGGACTTAAATGTCCTGTGCTGAACACCAGTGAAAAATGGCCTTTTCTTTTCACTTAGGATTCTCTCCTGATCCTTAATGTCTTCCATAATTAAGGAGTAACTACCAAGGCGTGGGGCATTTCCAGGGGATTAATGGCCAGCTGGGAGAGTTGATGGCCCGGAGCTGAGTGGGGACTCATTAACCTCAGCTGGTCATTAATTCCTCAGGCACTGCCTGGGGTTGGAGGTCCTGAGGGCGAGCACTTCATTTGACTGTATTTCTGGAAAAGAAAAAAAGTAAACTTGAAAATACACAAAGGCTCATTCCATCTTCTGTGGCGATGCAGAATGCAGCTTCTGGAGTTCCTATGACATTGTCTTCTCAAGTCTCCCATCTTAGGGAGAATCCCTGCCTTGAGTGATGAAGAGGGCAGAAGTAAATAAGATGACTCCCAGAAGTGACTACTATGGTCAAAAGCCCAGAATATGCCAAATGACAAGGTTAACAGGGTAATATTTCATGCCAACCAAACCTCATCCTTGCTCGAACATAGGCGAATAAAGGCAATGAAGAATCCAACAGCCTGTTTGCACCTTCCTCTTTAGGCTTTCCTCTTTTCCTCCTGATTATCACAAAGAAACAAGTACAAGGTACATACTTCTGAGTGTGTGGATATAGGCCATTCTTTATGTACCTAGGATAAGAGTTCTTTAGAATAATCTATTGGAGAAGTAACTGGACACATGCCATGGAAGTTTCCAACCTGCCTGCCCTGTAGTACAGAACTCATTTTTCCTGCAGTGTTCCTGGGGGGAGCAGCGGATGAGGCTTTCTTGTGTGCATAAGAAGGTGACCATAAAGGGAGAGGGGCGTGAGATTGACATGTGAAGAAACCTTGTTTCTAATTTGAATTTAAATTTAAAAATAAATTTTTTTAATATATAAAAAAAGAAGGTGACCATCAGGGGTGCTCACCACACAATGGGTGGAAAATAAAACACTCCAGCCTGCCTAAATGTTCCTGACACACAGAAAAGCTCTTTTAGTCAGCTTCCACCTGCAAACACTCAGGGGAGACACATGCTATACAGTACAAAGAAGAAGAAAATGATACACCATCCAATCTGGTTTTTGTGGATGCATAGAAAGAAGTCAGAGAGCAGACTAGGCTTGGAGGATAAAACTGAGGGATGCACATGATGATAAAAAGAGACATATATACAACCCAGAGAAAAGAACAGTGGTTATTTCTACAACAGTGACATTGCGGAGACAACAACCTTATTGATAATTCTAATTTTAGGGTTTTTCCACAAAACCTCTGTTATCATTTAGTACTTGCTTATAAAATTTTAATTAATATGAAAGAGTATTACAAAACGCCCAGATTTTGTAAGGTTGCTTAATGTATTAGGCATTTATGTGGTTAATGAGAGGTCACGAATATACATGTTCTAATTGAATTCCTAGAAACAAATTTGTAGGGGATGCCTACACCCACCCTTCTAGCCTAGGTATCCTGAGATAGTAGGAGGAAAATTCTTCCACACAAAAATTGCCTTAAAAAATGGAAGCTACTGCACGAGTGATTATTACCTCTTTGCCAGAATTGGAAGTCCTCTACATTTGTTAATAAAGTACTGTTGAGCCAATAGGAATCTAGATAGGTGGGACTAGGAGTCCAGGAGGATTCTGGGAAGGAGAAAACACGGAGAGTCAAAATGTAATGCCATGGGAGTAGGAAGCCCGGAACTATTTTCCGATAAGAGAAATACTTAGATTAACAATTATGGGTTAATTACTTAAGTCAGAGGTAGCCAGTAAGAAACAAGCAAGGCCAACAGCTTCATAATTAATATAGCCTCCTGTGTGTTTATTTGGGACTGATGCGGCTCTAGAACCAGGCGGGCGGGAAAGCTTCTCTCAAAGAAAAAGCTTCTCTTAACATAATGGTTGTCAGGAGTGGGATTCAATTTCCACGCAAAACAACAAAAGCTTTAAAGGAATTTTAGAAACAGAAGAACAGAGAGGAGCACAGATTTTGGTAGCAGCATTTTTCTCAGGTGTGCTCTGTTTTGCTAGCAACAAGCAGAGATTCACGTGGCTGGCTTACTGGAGTCTTCTTGAGTAGGCATAAAAAAAAAACAGCCAGCAAGGTTGTTTTAAGAGACTCTGCTAATGATTAAAAGGGGTGTACGTACAGCTGGAAGTGGCAGCTTTTTCTGGATGTCAGCATGGACTGAGGCGGTAAGCTGGAGTCACGCTTACGCCCGCCATTTTGAAAACGGCAGTTTAAAACAGCTGCGGTTTTAAAAGATAAGACACGTGGCCAGAAAAACATAAAGATTTACAGTAAAGTCAGACTTGGATAAAGAAAAGCCTCTAAAGGTTTACAGTGTGTTTAAAAATATACGTGAGATTGAGAGAGAAAGTGAAACGACAAAGTGGTAAATAGAGAAGCCGGCATTTTGGTGGCACACGCCGGTAAGAATTGCTCCAGAGGCAGACGCAAGCAGATTTCCAAAGAGAAACCCTGTCTCAGAGAAAAATAAATAAAAGTAAAAGAAATAAAGTAATAATAATAGATAAATAAATAAGCCACGTAAAGATGGAAGATACGCAGAGAGTCTGGATACTGTACGCTATTATGTTTTTCAGTTTTTTCATTGCTAAGGAAGGAACAACTAAAGTACACTTGAGTATAAATGCTGCTGAATTAATTCAACTTCTATCTTTTGAAAATGCCTTGACTTCAAAATTTAAGTATAAGGATATGTTACTTGGAAAAGGAGATTTTACTTATGTTTCTACAGAAAATGAAAAGCTGAGGATTCCTTCCAGGCTTCTGTGGTTTGACGAACCAAGACCCTGGAAGCAGTGGACAAGGTGTTCCAACAACTAAAACAGCTAAGATGATGGAGCTTTACAGACCCTAAAAATAAGGACTTATACAGGTTTCTGAGTTTTGTCATGATCCCCATGGTATGAACAGCGCCCCCTTCCAGCACGAAGCAGTTTGGAATGAGCGACGTCCTAATTCCCATCTTGTTTATAAATCTTTGTTTTCATTTAAATGGGGTTTTTTATAATTGGCTAATGATCACAGCTAATATTTTTTAATGGTAAAAAAGGGAATTATGGTATGGTTATTGTTTTTCATTTATTGATACAAATTCAAGGTCAATTTTGTGATATGTATATTTCTCCTCTTGATTAAGTATTGTGCTTATACTGACCTTTTAAAATGTAATGCGTAATTAAATACAGATTATAGATAGTTACTTATAATAGTCAGAATTTATAGTTAGGTAAGTTAGGTTTTCTAGATATACAGAAATATATTTGAGATAGTCTTCAAACCTTTCAAAGACCTTCAGAAAATGGCATTTAAAATGGTTTAGGGTTTTTCTTGACAATGAGAAATGTCTGCTCCTGGCAGCACCAATTACGTCTGAAATGGTCATTGAAGAAACTCATTATGGAGTTTGCTTTCAACATGGCAAGATTAGCCATTTGGGCAACAAACTGTCTTACCTAGACTGTTTGACTGTTGTTGTATAATCTGGACATGCAGGACCCACAGGAAAGTGACTGCTGAACTCAGTCTTACAGGGTTCCTGCTTCATGAAAGAGTCTACGGGACATTCTGCAGGACACAGAGAAATGACTGACAGACTGCTGATGCAGATGGGCAGTTTGAAATTTCCTGCTTTGCTGAGAAGTCTTCCAGACACAGTGTGGCCTATGGACTGAAGATGGATGCCCCAACGTTACAGAGGAACTTCGGGTGACTGTCCAGGCAGTAAGATATCTTTGTCAATCCTAGTGTATACATATTATCCTTCTGTGGTCTTTGATGGAGTTGAAAACAGATAGTTATAGTTTTCCTTAGTTATGATAAGAGATAAGCTACATATAGGACTTTGGACTCACAAGAAAAAGATAGATATTTTCTTTAAATCTTGCTAAATGTTAATAGACAAAATGTTGTAACTGTGTTCTTGATAACTGTTATGTTATATATAATTTGACTATGTTAAAGTTAAGACCTTTCTTTTTGTTTAAACAGAAAAGAGGAGATGTTGGGGGAAGTCCTGTACATTTGTTAATAAAGTACTGTTGAGCCAATAGGAATCTAGATAGGTGGGACTAGGAGTCCAGGAGGATTCTGGGAAGGAGAAAACACGGAGAGTCAAGATGTAATGCCATGGGAGTAGGAAGCCGGGAAATATTCTCTGGTAAGAGAAATACTTAGATTAACAATTATGGGGTAATTACTTAAGTCAGAGGTAGCCAGTAAGAAACAAGCAAGGCCAACAGCTTCATAATTAATACAGCCTCCTGTGTGTTTATTTGGGACTGATGCGGCTCTAGAACCATGCTGGCGGAATGGTTTCTCACAAGGAAAAGCTTCTCTTAACACTTCCACACAAAAATTGCCTTAAAAAATGGAAGCTACTGCACGAGTGATTATTACCTCTTTGCCAGAATTCACTTAAGGAGAGGAGTTAATGTCCAGTGAGTATGAGTTGGGAACAACAAGACAGGGTAATGTCACAAATGGCTCAGCAATAGCCTCAGAGATGATTCTTGGGGTCCAGACGGATGTAATGGCAGTGTCTGTTCCTGTGGATTAGTGATCCTTTTAAAAATCTATGGTGGTACATCAAATATATAGACATACCAGAAGTCTGAATTCAGAATCAAAATGACTCCATCTTTTCTCAGCCCTGCTATTTTGTCTCATTCATAGAAGTCTAATAATAATAATTCACAGATTGCTGCAAGGATTACATAATGTAATTTATGTACAGAAGTGCTTCTTAATCATTTAATAAGCAATATCTATTATTTAGAAAGGGTGCTATTACAAGTAAGAGGCATAGGAAATTGGGATCAGTTACTATACCATCACTTGAAAGTGGTAACTCTATTATTTTGGTGCCTCAGTGAGAAAAAGTTTCATTATTGGTTTAATGAGTTGAAGAACAAATTGAAACAAAATATATCAAAGTATAAAAAAGTACTGCAAATGAGTTTTCTTTTATTCCAAAAATTGTCTGCTGTTGTAGTTTAAAATGACGTTAGGAGTGGTGTGGTAGAATTCTTTGTTGTTATTATTTTCTTCACATATCAGGGTCAAATCCCATTGTATTCCATACTGACAATTTTGCCTCAAAGGTAATAGAGAAGTCAACACATGGTCATGAACCCAGTGGCTCAGAAAAACACACACACATACCACACACACACACACACACACACATACACGCACACACACACACACACACACACACACACACACACACACACAAAAGTAACAGTCATGGCAGTGAAAATTCCTCTTTTAGTATTGTCAGAGTTGACCAGGGACTCCTGGGAGTTATCGTCTATGAGGCTCAGCAACTGCAAGTTTGTCATCTTAATTTGGAGCAAAGCAAATGATTTGAGGTGACACCAAGAAGTTCACACTATGAGGCCATCCTCTAATCCCAGTCACTACATATCACTCCAGTCACTTTGCATCCTCTTCCTGAGGCTTTCTTGGTGTCCACAGAGATATCTAGGTCCTCAGGAGCTAGTGTCCTACCTAAGAAATTCCATTGTATCACAATAAATTATAGTAGGTGACATCATGGGAAAAAAACTCTGGTTTTCTTTCATCAGTTTTGACATCAGAAAGAGTCTCCATTTGCAACATTTGGTCATCTTAAATTGTTTGTTTAAACACAGACCTCTAGCACAGTAACAATATTGAGGCAGAATCCCATGACCTACAGATGCATTTGTTTTCAATTACTATCAATGATCCAAGAAGTTGTACCAAATTTAACTTTTGTAGTAATGGCATAATAATCACATTTTAATGGGCCCAGTATATTATTTAAATGGGGTAATGGAAAGAAAAATATGAAGGAAATAATACTTGGATGAGTGACATTTTGATGCTGTAACAATTTAGTTCATCTGAGACATCTAAACATATCAGCTCTTCCAAGGACAGCAGGATCCTTCTGGAACTCTAGGCCTTAACTTGATGCCCAGCTCAGGAACTTGCTAGGGAAAACCTGTTTTTGAATGAGTGTTTTAAAACCAAAAAGAAGGGCTCAAAAGATACATGAAAGGGTGAAAGGCCTGGCTTCTCTTCCAGGGAACATGATTGAAATCACCCACATGGCAGCTCACAACTTTTTGCATCTGTGGCCTCTGTGGGACCAGGCACATAGTGGTGCACGGACAAACTTGCAGGTAACCCATCCACACACGTAAAGTAAAATTTTTAAAAAGCCGGAAATAAGAGGAAGCAACTTCGAAGTGGTGGTGCATGCCTGAAATCCAAACAGCTGGAAGGCTGTGAGTTGAGGAAAACCTGGTCTACAAAGTCATAACAAGGCCAGCCAGGCTTATGCTCAAGAACTATGTGGTCAGGACAATAACAAACCAAAGTGGTGGGAAGAGGAGTAAGAAGAAACTGTACAGACTGTATCAAGAATTGCAAGACGTCAAGCAGATGGCTAGAGTTTCTTCTATAAACAGCCCATACATGTCCAGGGAATTTTGAGGATGGACAGTAATTCGAGTGTATATGTGTGTGGGGATAGGACTAGCAAGAGGCATTCTAACCTTAGGAGACACCAATTTGGACCTCTATCAGGACAAGGATGCTCAAAACAGGATTCCGGGACGCCAGCACCTGGACTTTCTTCTATCCACTAGAAATACAGATTACAGGGCCGCATTCAGATCTCCAAACTTGGAAGGTCTTGAGCAGCAGCCCTGAAGCCCTTTCATTTCTCCAGTCCCCAGGTGATTTTTGATGCATACAAAATTTTGTCCACAGTCACACTGGCAATTATACATAATCAAAGCTCTGATTCCTAAGGGTAGGAGAAGGCAGGCTCAATCTCAATTTGATGAGCTTTGTTCACCTCAGGGCCTAAGCAGTGCCAGTTATCAAACAGGTTTGTAAAATGTGAGAAACTCCATTCTGTAACTTCCCATATTTAATAACTGCCAAGAAACTACTTAACGTCACCACTTCAACTTTCTAAAATAAATGCTAAGCACTTTCCACAACCCTGGAAAATGGGCATGTTGGGTATCTGTGTTAGTCACTTTTCCATTGATATGGCAAAATACCAGAGGAAATCAACCTTAAAAAGGGGAATTTAAATTTGGCCTGTGATTTAACTAAAAGTGTTACTGGCCATGGTATCTTGCATCATAAGGCGGTCTGGGGCAAAGGAGACCTAGTCACTTATGGTGATTGATTAGGAAGGAGAAACAGAGTGGGATGTGGTAGGGTTGAAAAGTCCTATCATCCCTATTCAAGGGCTATGCCCTGTGACATAATATCCTCCTCTTAGGTGTGCCACAGTATCCTAGGGGTTCAATCACTTTCTGATGGGGCCTAAGCTGATGGTTAATCCTTTAACTGGGGGCTGTCAGGACACTGCAAATCCAAAGTATAAGGTCTTTCTGGACTTTTAATTCCATCCGATTTTTTTTTACATGAGCAAATCTAGACAACAGCTCAAAGCAGCTAACAGTATAAATGGCTGAAGCAAGCCCCTGAAATACTTTATGCTGAAGACCTCACAACCCACAGCTTTCAGATAACCTGGGATAATGTAGGTGGGCTGTTCCTTCCTCTACTCTCAGAGCACAGAATGAACAAAAAATTAAAAAACAAATAGGGAGGGCTTGTCTGGACAGAGCAAGAGGCCATTTCAAGAGCTCTTACAGGCCTATTTAAAACATTTCTTCAAAGGAGTTCCTGCAACAATTATTACAGCTCATTTGCCTGCAAATGTGCTCTCATTGTTAATCAGTCAGTCATTAACCCCAGTAATATCAATGCATTGTCACCATGCATTTCAAAGAGGCAAAGGAGGATGGGCAGAGGGAACTGCTAATTTGAAAGGCACATTACATTATTTATTCTTCCAAGGTAAGCCCTCAAAACAAAGAGTTTTTATCTCAGCACTATATCCAATGGTCCTTTATTTAGGTTCATGGCCAAGGTTCCCTCTGATTGCCAAGGAAATGATCTCCCAGACCAAATAACACAGTTGGAAAAATTGGAGGATTAGGACAGAGATGAAATTCAGGCGAAGGTCTACAGTTAAGGGGTCTGAAAGAGCAATTGTTCTTGCCTTCTTCACAAGCAGAAAACCAGGGACTCAGATAGAGAAGCCAGGAGAGGCCAAAGGGGGGCCATTAATTATCTAGAGGATAAACTCTTAATGTCCTTCGACTGCAGTTTTTCTCCTAAAGGTGGTCATTTGAAACCTTGCGGACTCGCAGGCCTGCTGCTCGTCCTTACATCCATTTTCTAACCTCAGGGCATCCTGCATATGCCTGTGGTCCTCTGGTACCTGTAAAGCTACCCAATTTCATGGAGTAAGCAGAGGCTCTCAAATGATGGGATTACTGCAAAGGTTTCGATGAGAGCTCCACAGATTTCACCAAATGTCCTTCTAGGACTGCTTATACATACTTTAGGGTGTAGCTCAGTTTTTGTCGTTGTTCTCTCAAGCACAAAGGGCAGGGCCTCCTCCCCAGCACCACATAAACTGGGTAAGGTGGAGCACATGTCTCTAATATCTAATCCTAGTACTCAGGAAGTACAGACAGGAGAGTCAGAAGTTCAAGGTCATCTTCGGCTACATAGCCAGCTGGAGGTCAGTACGAACTGTGCGAGACCTTTTCTTTTAAATAATATCACTAGGAATTCTATTCCAAGTTAGAGTTTTGATGCCTATATTATATATATATATATATATATATATATATATATAAAATGAAGTTACATTGGTTCTTACATCTAAGACACTGAAGCACACAGGATGCCCAATTTTAGAGAGAAAACATAGGTGTCAGAGATTTCAGCTTGTGCAATCTGACAAACAAATATCTAGTGTAAACTTATAAAAAATCAGCTACCTATATTCATTTAATTCTACATAAATGAAAATATTTCAAGGTAACACACAAACATTATTTAATACTTTAACTGAGAGACACTAGTAAATCTTAACTGTTTGATATTGCATTATGTGTCTAATCATTGATCCCTGGACTAAGTAAGATTTCTTCCCCCTGCCCCCAACAATCAGGTTTTTAAGGGTATTTGTGTACCTCACACGTAAGGCATTAAGAGAGAAATCTTCAAATGTGAGGTTAGTTTCACTTCCTAAGACAATGACTGCTTAGATTCTAAATAAAGATCTCCTCAAAGTGTATATGGGGGAGAAAGGCCATGGAGGAAAGGAACTGGGAGGAGAGAAGGAAGGGGAAAATGTGGGCTGGATGCAATATATGAGAGAATACCAAACAAACAAATAAACAGAATGAAGATTTCTTCATGGAGATGCTTTGATAAGAACTTAATCCCACAGAAAAACAGGACAAGTGTGCTGGAAGCAAGCACATCTGTTTAATAAAGAATCATCACAGAGAATAGACTAGCATGTAACCCCTCCAACCTCATTTTGCATACTCCCTTCTTCTGTTATGGCAATTTACATACATGAAGCTATCAATTTCATTAATTAGCCTTTAAAACTTCCATTTAAATAAGGATGAAACTTTTTTCCCCTCAGATAAAGCAATGAAAGTAAATTATGCCTGTTGTCATAGATTGCCTAGCTGCTACTTTGCTAGAAGGCTTCAAAGTAGAACTTTGATGTGAAAAGAGTCTTAGGGAATATGCATATAAGAAATGATCTTGAAAAGAAAACTTTAATGCCACGTCTTAGAGAAGTGGAAAAATACAATGAGCCTGAGCTCCACCTCTATTAGATGACAGGCAAAGAAATGAAAGAGGATTTATACATTTGGATAAAATTGATAGCCATAAAATATTTCTTTTATTTGGGTCTCAAAATTTTAGAGCCCCACTGTTTTCAAACATTTAGTTAGAAAGAAAATACACTGGCTAGCCACCCACGCTCAGAAGCAAAGGAAAGCTCCTAGGATGGTTCCTTTGGGAGATTCTAAGATCTTAGAAAAAAAACACATCTGGTGGGGCTTGGGTGATGCTAGTTGATAATATAATGAAATATATAAGGAAATGGTTTTGTGGGTGGCAGTAGCACCAAGCCTGGTGACACAGAACTGTACTGACACTTACAGCAGACTGAGGCATTAATTCATAAAACTCCTTCTCTCAGACAAAGCCAGGATTCCCTATGTTTTATTGTAGAAAGGGATCTCCAGATAAGTCAGTTTGAAGTTAGTGTTTAAGGAGTGAGAGAGAAGAGAGTGTGTTGGTATATTAGAGAACAGAAGTCAAGTTTGAGTGTTGTTCCTAAGCATGGATCCACCTTTTTTTATTGTTTGACTGGGTCTTTTGGACTAGATGGAATCCTCTGATCAGGAACTCCAGATCTAGGATTACAAGAAGCCACCATGCCAGTATTTCCACATTGATTCTTGTAGTTGGATTTTTCTTTGGGTTACCAACCAGCTCCCAACTAAAGACATGGAGACTCATCCTTAGCTTAGACAGGTCCCACAAGTTCTTTTAACTTAATTTAGTCTGTTTCTAGCCATCTGGATTTTGCATTGGGACTTTTTACCTTTCTTTCGTTTTGCATGTCCTGCTTTCCTTCTTCCTCAGTACTTGTCTTGCTAGCCCCTGGTGTCTCCCTGTCCTACTTTTCTATCTCCATTTATTCTACTACGACTTATTCTTCCTAACTGGAAGTGCCACCTACACCTCCTGCCTTGTTATTGGCTGTTCAGTTTTTTGTTAGACCTATCAGATGCCTTGGGCAGGCAAAGTAAAACAGCAGCACATCTTTACATAATTAAATAAATGCAACACATCTTTACATAGTTAAACAAATACTCTGCACATAAACAAATGCAACAGATCTTTATGAAGTTAAACATATGAAGCACATCTTTGCATAGTCAAAACATTCAGCAACAGGTTCCAGGTACCAAACGTTTGTTCTCATGCTTGCACAGTTGACTTTGTAGACTAAACTCACTTCCAAGCCTAGGGGAGATTTTAGCATTGATTTAAGCACACAGTTTAACAGAAACAAACAAACAAAAGATACATGCTTAAGGGAAAGACAGTATGTACCCAAGATCATGCACTTGGCCTTCTCAAGTTGTCTGTATTGTTTTTCACAATTGCCATATGTGTTTGTAGCTTCTGTAGTTACATCTCAAAGGCACCTAAAGAACCTAAATGAGATTAGACTATAGAGTGGACCCTGATGGCTACTACATAGGGATACATGATGAGATGAAAACCTAATTCACAAGGATTACATGGGAACTTAAGATGCTTGTACTATAAAGCAAAGTTACCATTTGTCAAAGTCCCCAACTTCAGATTTTACTCTGGAAAAGGACTATGATCATGTACAGTTAAGCCTTAGGCATGCATGATGTGCTGCTATTTTAAAATTCCTATTTGAAATCTCTCTTGATGAAGGGACTATCATGTAAATGCAGTCAACCTTCATACCAAGCTTGGCTAACTGTGCTGGGGTTCCTTAACCACAGCTGATAAAAGATGTCAGTCAATCAAAATCCAGGTAAGTGGCTCTTTTTTTGGTCCCATTTCTCCTTAATTCTGTTTCTTGTTCAGAATAAAATCATTCCATTCTAATGGATCTCATGGGTTGAAGACTTAAATGGAAGATCAAAAAGCAAGCAAACAAAGAAACAAAAATATTCTTAATGTTAAGACATTAATACAGGCATGGAGTTTCTACACAATAAACCCTGATGGGGGAAGTCCTATGTATATGTCAATAAAGCACTGTTGGACCAATAGGGAACCAAGATAGGTGGGACTAGGAGTCCAGGAGGACTCTGGGAAGGAGAAACACAAAGAGTCAAGATGTAACGCCATGGGGTAGGAAGCCCGGACCTATTCTCCGGTAAGATAAATACTTAGGTTAACAATTATGGGGTAATTACTTAAGTCAGAGGTAGCCAGTAAGAAACAAGCAAGGCCAACAGCTTCATAATTAATATAGCCTCCTGTGTGTTTATTTGGGACTGATGCGGCCCTAGAACCAGGATGGCGGGAAGGCTTCTCTCAAGGAAAAGGCTTCCCTTTACATAATGATGTCAGAATGTGGGATTGAATTTCCACACAGAATGACAAAAGCTTTAAAGGAATTTTATAAACGAGAACGGAGAGAAGCACAGATTTTTGGTAGCAGCATTTTCTCAGGTGGGCTCTGTTTTTCTAGCGGCAAGCAGAGACTCGAGGCTGGCTTAAGTGAGGCTTCCTGACTCAACATTAAAAAACAAACAAACAAACAAACAAAAACCAAAGCCAACAAGGTTCTTTTAAGAGGCTTTGCTAACGATTTAGAAGTTGTATGTACAGCTGGAAGTGGCAGTGACCACATCTCCAAGCATAGACTGAGGCAATGACCTGGAATCACACTTATGCCCGCCATCTTGGAAAAAACGGCAGTTTCAAACAGCCATGGCTTTAACAGATAAGACACATGGCCAGAAAAACATAAAGATTTACAGTAAAGTCAGACTTTGATGAAGAAAAACCCCTAAAGGTTTACAGTGTGTTTAAAAATATAGGTACGATTGAGAGAGAAAAACAAACAGCATAGTGGTAAATAGAGAATGCCGGCTGTGGTGGCACACGCCGGTAGGATTTTCTGCAGAGGCAGAGGCAGGCAGATTTCCAAAGAGAAACCCTGTCTCAGAGAAAAATAAATAAATCAAAGTAAAAGAAACAGAGTAATAATAATAGATAAATAAATAAGCCACGTAAAGATGGAAAATACACAGAAAGTCTGGATACTGTATGCTATTGTATTTTTCAGTTTTTTGATTGCTCAGGAAGGAACAACTGCTAAAGTACACTTGATTATAAATGCTGCTAAATTAATTCAACTTATATCTTTTGAAAATGCCTTGACTTCAAAATTTAAGTATAAGGATATGTTACTTGGAAAAGGAGTTTTTATTTATGTTTCTACAGAAAATGAAAAGCTGAGGATTCCTTCCAGGCTTCTGTGGTTTGATGAACCAAGAACCCCGGAATCAGTGGGCCAGGTGTTCCAACAATTGAGACAGCTAAGATGATGGAGCTTCACAGACCCTGAAAATAAGGACTTATACAGGTTTCTGAGTTTTGTCATGATCCCCATGGTATGAACAGCGCCCCCTTCCAGCACGAAGCAGTTTGGAATGAGCGACATCCTAATTCCCATCTTGTTTATAAACCTTTGTTTTCATTTAAATGGGGTTTTTTATAATTGGCTAATGATCACAGCCAATCTCTTTTTAATGGTAAAAAGGGGAATTATGGTATGGGTATGGTTTTTCATTTGTTGAGACAAATTCAAGGTCAATTTTGTGATGTGTATATTTCTCCTCTTGATTAAGTATTGTGCTTATACTGATCTTTTAAAATATAATGCATAATTGAATACAGACTATAGATAGTTACTTATAACAGTCAGAACTTATAGTTAGGTAAGTTAGGTTTTCTAGATATGCAGAAATATATTTGAGATAGATAGGCAGTCTTCAAACCTCTCAAAGACCTTCAGAAAATGGCATTTAAAATGGTTTAGGGTTTTTCTTGACAATGAGAAATGTCTGCTCCTGGCAGCACCAATTACGTCTGAAATGGGCATTGAAGAAACTCATTATGGAGTTTGCTTTCAACATGGCAAGATTAGCCATTTGGGCAACAAACTGCTCTTACCTAGACTGTTTGACTGTGGTTGTATAATCTGGACATGCAGGACCCACAGGAAAGTGACTGCTGAACTCAGTCTTACAGGGTTCCTGCTTCATGGAGGAGTCTATGAAACTTTCTGCAGGACACAGAGAAATGACTGACAGACTGCCAATGCAGATGGACAGTTTTGAAATTTCCTGCTTTGCTGAGAAATCTTATGGATACATTGTGGCCTATGGGCTGAAGATGGATGCCCCAACGTTACAGTGGAACTTTGGGTGACTGTCCAGGTAGCAAGATGTCTCTGTCAATCCTAGTGTTTATGTTTTATCCTTCTGTGGTCTTTGATGGAGTTAAAGACAGATAGTTACAGTTATAGTTTTCCTTAATTATGATAAAAGATAAGCTACATATAGAACTTTAGACTCACAAGGATGGGATGGATGAGATTTTCTTTAAATCTTGCTAAATGTTGACAAAATATTGTAACTGTATTCTTACTTGATAACTGTTCTGTTATATATAATTTGACCATGTTAAAATTAAGACCTTTCTTTTTGTTTAGACCGAAAAGAGGAGATGATGGGGGAAGTCCTATGTATATGTCAATAAAGCACTGTTGGGCCAATATGGAACCCAGATAGGTGGGACTAGGAGTCCAGGAGAAATCTGGGAAGGAGAAACACAGGGAGTCAAGATGTAACGCCATGGGGTAGGGAGCCCGGAACTATTCTCTGGTAAGAGAAATACTTAGATTAACAATTATGGGGTAATTACTTAAGTCAGAGGTAGCCAGTAAGAAACAAGCAAGGCCAACAGCTTCATAATTAATATAGCCTCCTGTGTGTTTATTTGGGACTGATGCGGCTCTAGAACCAGGATGGCAGGAAGGCTTCTCTCAAGGAAAAGGCTTTCTTTACAAAACCCAAAGCATTTGAAGTGAAAGAAAAACAGAAGAAAACAAGGTTATACCAAATGTACTGGCTCTGAAACTCAAGCCCTGCATATGAAGCCTCATCACAAAACAGTCCCCGGAAGGCTCAAGAGAAGGAAAGTGAACTGGCAACTTTGGAAATTCTTGTGCACTCGCATGCATGTGAAACAAACATCTGTATGGAGAGCCAACACTGGTTTTGCTTCTTTTGTTTCAACTGCTTTCAATCTAGCATCACAGGGATAATGTGGTACCATGGATTTGTGATGAATAAATTGGTCTCCATAAGAGGTCATTCTTCCTATCTGTCTGTCTGTGTGTGTGTGTGTGTGTGTGTGTGTGTGTGTGTGTGTGTGTGTGTGTGTGGCAAAAGAACAAAAATTTTGACTGTTAGCACATTTTTCTTTGCAGGAAGCCACTCTAACAAAGGTATTGTCAAAGGAATACATACACATGTTTTTTTTTTTTTTTCTGTAGCTGCATACTTTAGTCTTGATGAGGTCTTACAATTGCCATCAAAAGGCTGCCATAGATGGCTGCTGCAGAGTGGCGCCTGATAAACACCTTCCATTGCCACCAGGGAAGCAACAGAGGTAATCTTTAAAAAATAAATAAATAAAATCTAAAAGCGCTCAGGATGACTTGATAAGGATAAGGCACTCTTAAATGAGAAAGCCTTTCCTGGGAGCTGAGACTAAGACACCACACAGTTCCCATCAAATTAAAATGCTAATCGGAGGGTGGCGGGCCGCTGTATCTTAGATCAAGTTTTAGTTTTCTTTGGTTTTACTTCCTGTCAGGGTTATTCTATCATAATGTATCAGGAAAAGCATTGCACTCACATCAAATCAAATCCTTAATGGAAAGGGTGGCAGCCTAAAGTACTCTTGATCAACTGCTAATTTTGTTTTATTCTTCTTCCTCTTTCCGCTATTCTCTGAGATGAATAACTCTGCATTTGAAAGAGGTTTTTTGAGAAAAGCTGGGCACTAAAACAGATTAAGATGAACCGAAGACACAGAGAACCATTATGTTCACAGAATAAACAGTTTTAGTCATTTAATGTTATAATAAATGCATTCTGCTATGACGTGTGCGGCCTTCACACCAGAAGGACTCCTATTAAACATGTACGTGTCTCCGCAAAAGACACTGATACCTGAAGGGCAGCCAGGGGCTGACAGTCCCACTGCCCATTCTCAATTTGACATTTTGAAAGGCAGACAACTGTTCAGAAACATCCCTCTGATCAAAATGGAGAGGGAGTAAATTTAGGATGGCTGAGAAATGTCCAATTTGCCGCTTTAGGGATCAAAGCAATCAATTTATTTGGAGGATCCGAAAAGTGCTAGGACAGCAGAGTCTACTGTGCTGCTTCTGATGGCTAGAGCTCTGAGCCAAAGAGGTTTGCCGGTGAGGCATACTCAATCCTAGGGGATCTGAGCTAAGATTGGAACTTTAGAGCCCTCACTGCCCTCTTAGAGAATGAGGGGATGCATATCCAGCAGGGATGTGACACAGGGAATCAATTGTCATAGAAGTGTTCTTTTACTGTTTCTGATGTAAAACCTTCCTTGTAAGCACAGGAAAACAATACCATCCCCATAACCAACAACAAAAACTACATTCTGATAAGCCGGTGACAAGGTAGATTTGGGTGGTGTTTTATTTACTCTGGAATCTGGTGTTGCACGGAATAAGATATCCTTTATGTGACTGTGGAATGTGCTAGGCATTTATCTTCACAGTCCAAGGGGGGAAAAAGCCTAACTAACAAGAGAAGCAGTGCAAACCATTGAGACCACTGCTAGCACTCCCCTGACAATTCAGGACACAGACAAGATTCCATATCATCACACTCTATAGTGGATGGAGTACAGAAAGACACAGGGCTCACTGATACATGTTATATGTATCCTCTGTCACAGATGCCTTGAAATCTCCCTCTTACTTTCCAATTCATTCTCCAATTAATAATTTGGGTGTGGCCACTACTAGGTGCCATTGTTGCAATGAGAACATATTTGTGGTAATGATTTTATTCTGCTGTAATTGAGATGTTGTTCTGAAATTTTTCTGCTCCCCTGGCATGGTAAATACACTCTAAAATAAATCAGCTCCATTCCATTTCCCAATAGTATCAAGAAGACCCACCCATCTCCACACAGGTCTGCTAAGTCAAAATAAAAAAGACATCAAAACACGCTTAACACAGATGTTTTGTATTGAGTTTGTTTTGTGTTGTTGTTTGTTTGTATTTGTTTTTAAGATGGGGTTTCAGCCATTTAGCAAAAGCAAGCCTTGGGTGCTAAGTGCGCCTGGCTCTAGGATCTGACATTACAGGTGTGTACCAGCAAAACTGTTTTAACTCATTACTGGGATTGAACCCAGAGTATCATAATCGCTAAACAGGCACTCTGCCACCCTAACTGCTGTGGTATTTTGTGGTGTACAGACAAGTGAAATAACTGGAAATCTAGAACAACAAACTATATTTCCAGAGTAAATGATATCTGAATTTGAAAAAGGAACTGGAGTTCATCATTCACCATTTGGGTATGAGCACAACATGTGTACAGGAGAAAAACATAAAAGGCAGATGTTCCTGGATGGGAATATTAACGATCTGTTAACCTCTCAAATGCAGGAATCCACAGTTACAGTGATAGGCAACACTGCTCCTCAGTGCTGTGGGTTTCTGGGTAGGATTCATTCTGTGGGGAGTGAAGCTAGGACCAATGCAGGAAGGGATGCAGACTTCTGCCAATATTCAAGTCCATCCATCCCCTGCCTGTGATCACTCCTCTTTCCTGCCATTTGGCTCCTGGTGATGCTCTTCTCCAGAATTTCACTGAAGCTCCTCTTTCTGTCTCTCATGAAAGGCCTGTCAGCTCCTTTGCTACAAATGCTGCCCCAGAATCTTGATTAACCTATGCAGCAGATGAGCCTCTATGATTTTCTTCCCGTAGAGCTGAGGTCCGCAGTCAGTCGGTTTATTTCTGTCATTTTCTCCTGTTCTACTGTATCCATTTTTCCATGCATGATGTGTATAAATTCATCTACCCATCTAAGTTTTGTGATGAAGCACAGAACTGCCTGCCGGATTTTAAATGTTCCTGTATAAAACAACCCTAAACCACTTTGATCCAAAGCATTTGAGGGATGGTATAGAAAAAGCTGCTTTTGAAATACAAGTTTTGATCAATTTTATATTACATCTTTTCAGGTCTCTCATGTCTATTTCAAGTGCTGCTGCTTTAACACTCTAAGCTTTACAGTGACTTATTACTGATAATGAAGACCTTCCCAGTACTATTTCTCCCAAATTTCAAGCTGAGATCTAAACATATAGTAATTATAACTGATATCACAGGTATCACAAGTGAATAATAGATTCGAACATAGCACACACCAGCCATCCCTGATTTCTTTGTTAATGCTAAATTCCCAACCAACACAAACTCAAAAATGCATCAGTAGGTCCTAGATATGGTAGTTCTTGTTTATGCCTTGTGGATTTCTCATAGACTCCCTTTATAGAAAAACCTAAAGAGATGATACTGGCATTAAATGAAATGGCTAGTTTATGTCCTGCAGATTTAGAGTACATGAACTGGTAGCTTTAGAAAATTTGAGTATTCTTAAGGAAGGCTATTCAATAGAAAATGCCTTTTGATGGATAAATAATCCCCAAACTTTAATCATTCTTGTGTTTCAATTTACAGATAAGTTCAAGAATAATTTCATTTTTTTCACCAAAGGAAAAACAGTAATTTTAAATACAAAGCATACAGAAAACATTTCATTTCTAGTCAGATTAGCAAGGCAGTGCACATGATGCATATATGACTGAAATTTATTTTGAAGAGAGTCTTCCTGCTTCCCAAATGAAGCATGGAAGGTACATCCTGTCCCCGACCATTGATCTAGGTCTTGTGGGATAGCATGATAGTGTCTCTACCAGAAAGAAACTGAAAATTTGTAAATGGCAAAGTAGCTAACAGCACTGACAACTCTCGTAATGGACCAGTTGTGGATTTCCAGTACCCATATTTCAGTATACAACCATCTATAATTCAATTTCAAGGGTCTGGTATGTCGTTTAGTCCCTGTTATCAATCCAAACATGTGGTGCATATACATGTATACAGACACACAGATAGATAAAACAGCTATATACTTAAAATTAAAAATAACTAAATCCTTACAAAAACAACAACAAGCATAGAAGCAAACTGCAGATGTGAAAATTGAATAAATGTGTATGTTCTGGATTCAACAAGATGACATAAGGTAAGTACTATTAAAAGCATGCCAAAAATTTCTGTACACATAGGGGGCATAGAATCTGCTGTAAAAACCAACAATGCTTTGGGTTCATCCCTGGGCCTTTATTTTCCCTGGGGGTAGGAAAGGAAAAGACAAAGGTTTACTTTGAAGAGGATGAAAAGGAAGGGAGATGAACAGATGGCAAGAAAGAGGGTGGGAAAATCAAAAGTCAAGGAAGAGGGATTTACAAAGGAGAAAAGGATTCTTGTTTCTCCAAGAATGTTAAGTATGGATGCTTGGATGCTCCAATACATTCTACCTCTGTAGTCTGTAGTGTTTCTAAGGATGACAATGGACATGAACTTAGACACATCTGAAGATGCTACCATGAGTAACCAAGTACTTGTAGTTAGGAAGAGAAGTCCTTGCAGAACACAGCTACAGAAAATTCTGCCTAAAACCAGTTCTGAGTCTAAAACATAAAAGTCTAAACAAGAAACTACTTGACCCCATCCAGGGAGCGGGCCTAAATACTGAAGGTTCTTTGTGTAAATTTTTTATTTGTGTCTGTCCCTAACTCCCACCCTTACTTCTCCAACATTTTCAGTTTATTACCACAGGAAACTACCCCAGATGCTTTGGCCAGCCATATTTCACTGCTGTTTCTACTCAACAGACCATACAATTTCTGAGGATATCATTAACCCAGCCTTCAATGCACACAACATGCAGAGAAAGTGAAATAGCAAATGTATTTGTAAGACCTCTATTCCCCTACACAGTAATGGCTTAACACTTTGGCATTAATTCCATTTGTCAAGCTGTAAGATAAATACATGCACATCAGACACTTTCCCAGCATTTATTCAAAGGCCAGACAGTGAAGACCACTATTTAAATGGGAGATGTGTTCATTTGTTTTTGAAAACAAAGCAGAGCCTCACAATTCGTGTCAATCTTCTTAAAGAGGCAGAGCAATTTTCAGAACAACTCACTGCAGGCAAGACTTAATCTCCCTCTAAGAATTCTGACATTCTACAGGCAGGTAAGGTGGCTCAGCAGGTAAATGTGCTTCCCACCTTGAGTTCCATCCCTGGAAACTCTATGGTAGAATGAACAAACTGACTTACACACACACACACACACACACACACACACACACACTAATTTAACTAAAAAATAATTTTGAAATCCTAAACTAGATAAACACATCACATTCTCTGGTAATCAAAGGCTAAAAATACAAATAATGCCTTACAAATGACATTTTTATTTGAGATTGCTGTATAGCTCTATTGAGAGCTCCATCTAATTTAAATCCATAGCTTCTAACCTTAGGCAAACAACATCAATTCTTCCATCCAACAAAGATTTTTACTTGCAATGATATTCACACATGGATAAGTGTACGTATCTTGGTAGAGATTTCCAGAGCTCTCCTTATGTCTATTGCCTAAATTGGTCTCTGTTTATATTGCAATACCAGGTTAATGATCCTCTTTCAAATGATTACAAATGTGTTTCTCCTGGATTTCTAAGTGGCCTAACACAGTAAGCTCTAATGCATGATCTTATCCGGGTATTTTCCTTTAGCAAGTGTATTCCCTTAGAAAGCATCAAGGATGGGTCAGAGAGGTATGTTCAAGACATAAGTTCAAGACATATAAATATACCCAGGGCTGAAAATACAGCTCATTTGTAAAGTGGTTGCCTAGCATTCAAGAAATGGGAGGATCAAGGTAAAATAAATTGAAATGGAGCAGCATTGGTTTGGGGCAACTGAAATAGATAGAGTCAAGGGCTATTGCCACCCAAATCTCAGTCATAACCTCAGCTGAACCTTGGAACTGGGCTGTAGACACATTTACCTATAGATGAGATTTGACCTTTGACATACTGCTGGCACTCTCCACAACAGACACCTTGTCTCAAACTACCAAGAAAGAAAGGGTGTTGATTTCTAACCATAGTTTTGAAAGGACTGTTAAGTCATTCATATTATCTCAAGACAAGGAGGAGAACAACAATATAGGTAAGAGATACAAGTGTCCTCTTGCATCCTTACAAGCTAGAAAAGACTCTGAGAAGTATTCATTTGATGCCTGAGGGCCAACAATCAGCTTGTTTTCTTTCTCCATTTAAACACTGGTGTTCTAAAGAGATTACACACTAGGCAAGATTGTTATACACCAGAACTGAAAAAAAAATAAACTGTCAGAGCTAAAACAATCTAATATATTTAAAGCATTATGCTGTCAGCCCTAAATCAAGATTTATTTCTAAAATTGCAATACAAAATCAATATTGGAAAAAACATCTAAATTGAAAACTGGAGGAGCTCAAGAATTTACATTCTGTAAGGGATTTTTTTTAAATGTATGTTTCATATTTATAGCTGATAAAATTCTCATTCTAAAACTCTGAAATTCATAATTATATGTAGTATTCATAAAGTAAAATGGTCAATTCACGTAATCTATCTGGGCTATTGTAACATAACAACTGGAGGCAAAATGATGATAAAATATATAATCCAATGAACATCACATTTTTAAATCCTCAGACCTTACGCACTCTAATCCTCCTTACGATACACAGTTTTTCTGACAATAGATCCTGTATGCTATGCATCAGAGTACCCTGGAGTATTGTAGCTGTAATCTGAACACCCAGAAAGACTGGGGCATGAGGATTGTGAACTCAAGGTTGTATCAGAAATACCAAACAAACAAACAAACTGAAAGCAGGTACATGGTGTCCTGAGATTCAGGCTTCTGGGTCAGAATTTCTGTTTTGGACCAAAGCATGCCAAGTGAATGTGTGCCCTGTAGAGACCAATTTAGCTATTGTTTTCAAAGGCACTGTTAGATCACTTCAAACAAATCAGAGAGGAAAAAATATCTTCCTTGTATCTCTTCTTGGTATAATACATTAAAACTATGTAACTCCGGTATAGATATGCACATTCAAAAAGATATGGAATTTAGAGACAGGAATACATTTGAATTTAACCCTACAGTCACTAGTCACCATCCTACTTGCTCATTTTGTGGGTGTTTTGCTAGTTTGAGATGAATGGTAAGTGTCAAAACAACCATCTACTACATTCCAAGGGGAAGAACATGTCTGAAGACTTGCTATGAAGTACAAGACCTGAAGATTAAAGCAAACTTTCCCTACCAGAATTAGGAGAAGGAGGTGGAATATATTTCAGATATGTAAAAGCGGTTCCTGATGGAGAGGTTATTAAACACCACAGTAGGCAGGTAATAATACCTAAATGTCTGAGATGGGGTAAATGACCTGCTTACCAAAACCCAGACTGTGGAGTTTGGGACAGGATAATGTCTCAAATTCCCCTGCAGCCACAGGAGTTCACAATTTTATTACGGAAGGATGCGAAAGCATTTTAGCACACGCTGGGCTTCGGCAATTCCACTAGAGCCCAAATGGACTTTGAGATGCAGAGACCTTTCTTAAGCCCTACTCCAAGAACATTTAATATTTGAAATTATTTGAGATGAAAGCATAATACCCAATTGTTACTAGTTCCTGAGTGACTCTCTTACTTGCCTAATTACGGCAAGCAAGGTTGTCAATAATAAAACATTTTCAAGAGATTAACTTTGCCCAGTAAGAGTTCCTGTGGCAGCCTGAAAATCCTTTAAAATGTTCCACACATTTTGGAACCCCGAGTGGGCAGCCACTCATTTTTGTATTTACAGACAAAGTGATATTTGGATAAAGCAAAGGTCAGACTTAAAAAGAACAAAACAAGGCAGAATGACATTCTAAATTTCCAGACTGTAGTCTCTAAGTCGGCAGCCACTATGCCATGATTTCCTCAAAGAGAGAAAAATAAAAAAGAGAGAAAAATAAGTTTTGCTTCACTCTTTTCTAAGTTTTCTAAAACTTAATTTCTCAGATTTACAAATGATGAGAAACAATTCTCAAAATAAAGGCTCACTTTCTGCAATTTTTCACTAATAATGTTTGTTTCTTTCAAAACAGGAATAAGTCATTCTCTGCTTTTAACTCCATGTTTAGTATTAAGTACTTTTTCAGGTGAATATTGGTGTTTTTTAATTAGAAATTCTTGTTCTAGGAAAATGAATGGTGTGCTTGTTATTAATCAGAAACATGACAAAGTAAATGTTCTCATTCTGCACACAGATACTCCAATCCTCAATCTGGCTGATCATCAGAATAAATGGCAATGAACTCTAAAATTACAGTTTACAAAATACAGAAAAAATGTGCGTGTGTCTTTCTCTGTCTCTCTCTTCCTGTCTCTCTGCCTCTCTATGTCTTTATCTATCTGACACACATACACACAGAGAGAGGAAAACAAACAACTTTGGGATAATTCCAATCATCCTGATTTAAATATTCCTGAAACTAGTGATGACTTCCAGATTATAAACACAGGATAACTAAAGGTCATCATAGTCTTCTTCTCGTTCTTCTCCTCCTCCTCCCCTTCTCCTCATTCTCTTTCTTTTTCTTCCTTCTCCTCTCCTCTTTTTTCTTCTTTCTACTTCTTCCTCCTTTTCATTTTCCTCCTCCTCTTCCTTTTATTTGACACAGCCATTATATCTCCCATGTACAACCAAAACCATACAGATTTTCCCCATAAAATAAATATCAAATTTCCCCAAGGAATGTTTACATTTTTCATATCATATCACTTCAAGATAACAATATGGATTTCATGACACTTGAGTACTGACACTATCAATGTTGCTTTGCATAATAAAGGAATACTCAAAGAAAAGAACATAGTTATCTGCCTAATTTTTATTTATGTATATACAAAATTATTATTAACAAAATAGGAAATAAACACTCATAATTACCAAAATTAATCATATGTCTACAGGTCATACTTATAAATAGCTAATTCTACTATTCTTTTCATATTCTTCCCAACCTCAATAAACATCTCAGATGGCCATGGTTCACTATGTATAGGGTTACCCACACTTTCATTCTTGAAGTGTCTGACCATTATGTGTGAGTCCCATAGACTCATTCTTATGGACGCTGTGGAAGTGGTCCGATGTAATCATTCTGCCATGAAATTGCTGTCCACTCTAGGGAATAATGTTGTGTTGGAAACTCTCCAGTATGGGTAGATTTGCTACCCAGATATAATAGCATCCCAGTCAGTCTCTATTAGTGGAAGTCCATAGTACTGAGTCCATATGAAATTTCCATTCTTGCTGCCGTGACAAAAATATCTTCCTGTCTTTTGTGCAATTGGAGATATCAATTTATATATCCTTTCTACAAATATCTTTCTCATTAATTTGCCAGTTATAATTCTTAAAACTCCCTGATCATCCATCCAAATTATTGACTGCCATATATAAATCAGTATACAATCTCACATCTAATTGTTTCTCCTTTATAAGCAAAATGCATGATCATGAACACCACTCAAAGTTCTGCCAACTGTAAATACTTCACATAAACATTGTCCTTCATGGATGTCCCACAAAGGAGCTATAATGCTTCAGCTGTCTATTTCTGACATGACAGCTGCGTAGTATGTAGAACCACTTGTATAACAGACCCTAGTTTTTTTTTTTTCTGAAGCAGTCAGTAATAGGGTATACCCCATGAGTCCGTAAGTACAACTTAAGAAGAAGCAATTAAGCTTAGTACATTTAAGGCACTTCTTCCTGTAAATTATTTGTGCCTTCAGATAGGCCTAGTCAGGTTGGCCATGGATATACCACTTCTGTTTCATGATGGATCACTGCTTTCCATGTCTAGATTTATGGTTTGTGATCAGATAACTATGTTCATGATGTGCATCTTAGGTCATATGGCAACTTCATGGATCACTGTCAAGCATTCAGTTTCATCTAAGGCTTAATTACAGGCCAAAGCTGTTTCTCAAAGGGAGAATAGTGAATAGTGGTTCACGAATGACACCACAGCCTTGTTCAACATTTCAAAGGGCCTTCATTATAAGTCATGCATGGGAGTTTGACCAAGTTTCCAGTAACATCTTTACATTCAACTGACACCTCAACCTCCATTGAGTCTGTTAGGTCATAAGCCCAAGTGACAGAACAGCATGCATAGAGACTAGAAACTTTGGAGGAGCCTTTTCCTATTGTGACAGTTTGATTGAAAAATGTCCTCTATAGTCTTAGGCATTTCAACAATTTTTCCCTAGTTAGTGTCATAATTTGGAGAAGTTTAGAAGAAATGGTCTTGTGGGACAAAGTATGTTTATGTTGGCTGGCAGGCTTGAGAGATTAATAGTTTTACCCTACTTCCAGTTCTCTCTCTCTCTCTCTCTCTCTCTCTCTCTCTCTCTCTCTCTCTCTCTCTCTCTCTCTCTCTCTCTCTCTCTCTCCCCTTCTGTCTGTCTGTCTCTCTCTCCCTCTCTTCCTCTGTTTCCCCTCCCTCCCTCTCTCTCCCCCTCCCTCCCTCTCCCTCCCTCTCTCCCTCTCCCTTCCTCTTCCTGTCCCTCTCCCTGTCCCTCTTCTCTCTCCCCCTCTCCATCTCCCTCTCCCTATCCCTCTACTCTCCCTCTCCATGCTGGTGCTTGAAGAAGATGTGGTCTATAATTTCAGAGCTTACTGCTCTTGTTGCTATGGGTTTGTTCTCCTTACGAAGCCATAAACTCAAAAAACTCTTCCTTCTATAAGTTGCCTTGGTTGTTGTATTTTTATCACAGCAAAAGAAAGTAAGTCAGAAAGAGCTTAGTGCCAGAGAGTTTCTGGCTGCTGTGAAGACCCTGATCATGTACTCTGGGGAAAGGATGTGGAAGACTTTGTAACATTAGATTAGGAAAATGGTTTGAGGCTGTAAGCAGAGCATAATGGGCCATTCTAAGGGGAACATGGGAGACAGTAGTGCTGAGAGTTATGGGTATTATAGGGACATAGAAAAAAATATTTCATAGGGAAGTAAGGACTTCAGCAGCAAATGGTCTAGCAGGCATTACTCTAACATGTTGTCAAAGAACCTGTGTGTCTCCTGTTTTTGTCTGAAGAACTTGCCTGAGGCTAAATTTTAAAAGTGGTGAACTATTATTATTTTATGTTAGGGGGGCATTTCAATAAGACACAATAATAAACCAGTGGCATTGCCGTGACTGATAACACTTACATAGATCTATAATGAAAAAGAGCAAGTAGGGAAGAAAGAAATACAAAATATATTGGAGAGAAAAATAGTACTAGGGAGTTTAATGTTATAACTAAGGTAAGTACTAAAAGAAAGGTTATCATTGCTAAAGAGATTAGCCCTGGGAGGGAAAGAGTCCATGAGAATGAGAGGTAACTGTGTAAAGCTGTAAAAGGGATGCCATGGTTGCAAAAGATATACCAAAATTTTAGAAATGCCAGAGCCATCGGATATCTGCCAAGGAGAACTGCTTACAGACATACAGATATGGAGCTATAGGATTTGATGGTTGCCCTGAAGTATACCAACTTTATTTCATCACTATGACATCATTTCTCCATTTTGGTATGGTAATGTATATTCTGTCATTATTCCTTTGAAATTCATACTTTGCTCTTTAATTTTATAGAACGTTATAATACCTGAGTCTCATAAGAGACTGTGGACTTTTGAACATTATTAAGATTGTGAAAGACTGTAAATATTCTTGAAGCTGGACTAAATGGATTTTTTGCATTATGATATGAGCATGAGATATGGGGGTCAGGAAGTGGAATATGATTATTTAAATGAGAAAGTTCTCCTAAAACAGCTCTGTTATTTAAACACTTGACCACTAGTTGGTGGAGTTGCTTGGGGGAGGTTTAGGAAATGCAATCTTACTGGAGGAAGTGCATCCCTGGAGACAGCTTTTGAGAGATTTACAGCATTGGATTACACCCATTACTTTCTCTCTGTTCAGGCTTATAGTTGAAGATATCATCTCTCAGCTCCCTAACTTGTCACCACTCCTGAGGCTTGTTGCTTTAACTCCCTGCCATGATGGACACTCATCCTTCTGGAACAGTGAGCTGAAATAAACTCTTCCTTTTATAAGTTGTGTTGGTCGCGGGATTTATCACAGCAACAGAAAATTCACATAAATACCTCTCCTGGGTCCCATTCAAATTAGAAAATTTCTGAGTCATGTCATGTAAGGGCCACACACACAAGGGAGGAATGTGCTTCCTTCAAAATCCAAATAGACCCACAAAGTGCTGTGTTCCTTTCTTGGTGGAACAAGAGGTGGAATTCAACAACTCAGTCTTCACTTTAAAGGACTATATTTATGTGCCTACATATGCACATAGATTCCAGTTTCACTTAAGTAGAAGACCCCTAAATTTTGTTTGATGTGGAAATGTTTTACCAATAATTCCAGAATGGTTGCTGCCTCCTGCTAACTCTTTAAAATCAGCATTATGTCACAATTGTAACAGATAACTGCAAGATCATGTAGAAGAGACATTGAAGCTAGATGAAAACAAACTGCTTATGCTGGGTCTTATGGACAGATGTGAAACAAAGAATAATTTGATAGATCAAGAGCTTCATGCCAAACACCAGAAAGGAAACCATTAAGCTTACAATACTCAACTGTCATCTTTTTTCCTGATCCTTTTGTCTTCCATCCAAGCTAAATAGTAAAATTAAAAAAGACGTGGTAGAAACCACCACCAGTCAACCTTTCAAGTCTTGATGGTTCCTTATTTTCCCAGGTAGAGCAGCTCAATTTGTTTCCAATTGGCTGACTTTATGCTAAATAGCCCTCCCCTCCCACCACAAGTTAGGTAATCCACATGGGAATTTGACAAATTCTAGGAACATTCGTTCCATTTCGAATTTTGAAAATGCTGAAATCCTCATGGAATGAGTTCAGGGACCTATTAGACCCACCATGATTTACTTTTGACCTTGATCACTTGACTTCCATAATCTCTCATCTTGACCTGAGGGCTACAGTATAATTTGAGTTCTTTGAGAATTTATGTAAATTCAAAATCAGTGTTTAGCAGACCTTAGAAGGTCTGATTATTTTCTGATCCCCAATGCAAGTTATCCCATAAAACAAACAAACTGAAACAAAACAACAAAAAAAATCATAGGCCCATTTAAGGAATTATGGGAGAAAGATAAACAATAAAATTGTTTGCTAGTGTAGCAGACACATTCTCAAGATTTCTAGGCCATTAAATTTGATTAAGTCCAGAAACTGGCTGGAGTACCTGATTCTCTGTTATTGTAATTCAAGGAAGCCTATCATTTATTTTCTCTGGAACTTCTCTGTTCATAAAGACCAAGGAAGAATAAGGTTGGCCTCCTATTTCTTCACTTCTGGGAACACCATGACTAATTAGTCAATGTCATAGGTCAGTGTGAGTCAGAGCATTATGATCATTTGCTATGCATCTGCTGTTCATTACAGTAAGACCACTTACCTTCCTTTGATGACTGAGTGATGTCACATGGCCTTTACCACTCCAGTATCCCACCAGATTCACCGCATTTTAGTTAGCCAACTGGGCTCCTATGAATCCAGCAACTTAAGGAAGGAAAACTTATCTTTATTTTTATTTCCATGGGATAAAGTCTATAATATCAAAAAGAATAATAGGGCAGTAGGAGGCTGGTAGCCACATGTCTATACTCAGAATTATGAATGCTTGCACTCAACTTGCTTTGTCCTATTAACTGATCCTAGACTATGGATGGTAGCTCCTGCGTTTATGATAGATCTTTGGACCCCATTTAATTTGATTTAAACATTCCCTCACAGACATGACAAAGGGAAGGTTGTCCCTTCAGTTGATTCTAGGTTCAATGGAGTTGGCAACCAAGTACAACCATCACATTCTTCATCAACTTGAAACCAAGTAATAACAGATGTCCTTAGCTCATTCAAAACAGGCTATCTTTTGATCACTATTTCAACCAACCAATCAAGCAAACTGTATAATAATGGTCCTCGTAGACTCATATGTTTGAATGCATAGTCAACACAGAGTGGCACTGTTTGAAAATCATTAGGAAGTATGGCTTTGTTGGAGGGAGTGTGTTAGTAGGGGTAGGCTTTGAAGTTCCAAAAAGCCCATGTCAGGCCCAGAGTTTTCTCTCTCTCTCTCTCCCCCCTCCCTCCCTCCCTCTCTCTGCCTATGTATCAGGATGAACTCTCAAACACTTCTCCAACACCATGTCTACTTATATGCTGCCATGCTCCCTGTCATGATGATAATGGACTAACCTCTGAAATTGTAAGCAAGTAGCTGGGCAGTGGTGGTACATGCCTTTAATCCCAGATCTTTGGAGGTAGAGGTAGGAGGATCTTTGTAAGTTTGAGGCTAGGCTGTTCTATGGAGCAAGTTCCAGGACAGGCTCCAAGGATACAGAGAAGCCCTGTCTCAAAAAAAAATTGTAAGCAAGCATACAAATAAACGTTTTCTTTGATACAAATTGCCTTGGTCATAGCAATAGAACAGTGAACAAGAAACAAGCCCTTAACAATTCTTTTATAATTATGAGAGATTCAAATGTCCTTGTTGTAGAATTTGAATCTTTTGGGTTTTTGCTTAAGAGTGAAATTGCTGTATCTTGTGGTAGACTGATTCCCATTTTTTCTGAGGAACTACCATACTGATTTCCAAAGTGGTTGTATGAGTTTGCACTCCCACAAGCAGTGGAGGAGTGTTCCCCTTTTGCCACATCCTCTTCAGCCTGAACTGTCATTGGTGTTTTGGATTTTAGCCATTCTAACAGGAGTAAGATGATATCTCAGAGTTGTTTTGATTTGCATTTCCCTAATAGCTAAGGATGTTGTTCAATTTCTTATGTGTCTCTCAGCCATTTTAGAATCCTCTATTGAGAATTGTCTAGTTCTGTACCCCACTTTTTAATTGGATTATTTGGTGTTTTGTTGACTAGCTTCTTGAGTTCTTTGTATATTTTGGGAATCAGTCCTCTGTCAGATGTGGGGTTGGTAAATATCTTTTCCCATCCTATGGGCTGCCGTTTTGTTTTGTTGACTGTGTCCTTTGCCTTACAAAAGCTTCTCAGTTTCAGGAGGTCTCACTTATTAATTGTCAAGATCTCAGTGTCTGTGCTACTGGTGTTATGTTCAGGAAGCAGTCTCCTGTACCAATTCGTTAGAGGGTGCCACCTACCTTCTCTTCTAAGAGGTTCAGTGTGGCTGGATTTATTTTGAAGTCTTTAATCCATTTGAATTTAAGTTTTGTGCATGGCTATAGATACGGATGTATCTGCAGTCTTCTACATGACAGCATCCCTCCCATTCCATCATATCCTTTATTATTGCTTCCAAAAGATGATAATCTCTGTCATATCTTAACTTTGTTTTTGAGGATGGGACGGTCTCTTCTCCACTCCACTCTTCTTCTCTTCCCTTTCTTCCCCTCTTCTCTTCTCATTCTGTCTCCTTCCTTTATCACCAATTCTCTTTTCTTTCATGCCTCTACTTCCCCTTTGAAACCCCTCTAGTCCCTCATTCTCATATAGGGACTCACTTTGCAGCCCTGACTGTCTTAAACTTTTCTATCACCTTCCTCCTCAAAATGCTGTAGCTGTAGATATGTGACACCATGCCATAACTTTTCTTTTTATGTATCAAGTTCATATCATGGTTTTAGCCAGGATTTTTAACTGTCATTTTTTTCAATCATTCTCTATATTGGAAAATAAAACTTTTGAGTGTTATTTGCTCCTCAACTTATTTTATGAGACAAGGTCTCTCAATAAGTCTGGAGCTCCCTGATTTGGCTAGACTGACTGGACAAGAAGTTCCATGAATTTGGCAGTCTTTATCATCTCTGGAGTTGTATACACACACTTTTACAGAAGTTCTAGAAGCATGAACTCCAGTCTTTATGTTGATTGGTAAGCACTTTCCCAAAAGAGCAAAGTTCTTAGTCACCAACTTCCACCTTCTAAGCCTCTTCCCCCTATCTTCTGAGTCAACTGGCATTGTAAGAGTGTATCACAATGTCTGCAGAGCAAACTCTGAGGCTCACCAAAGCTAACCCTAGCCTAGACTCAAGGCATTACCTCTTTTAGGAGTCTCTCTCTCTCTCCCTCCATCCCTCCCCCTCCTCTCTCTCTCTCTCTCTCTCTCTCTCTCTCTCTCTCTCTCTCTCTCTCTCTCTCTCTGTGTGTGTGTGTGTGTGTGTGTGTGTGGTGTATGGAAACATGCTTACATAAGCTACTCTATCTAAGATTGAAGAGCCCTCTCCAATGCATGAATGGATAATAATGTCCAACAAGCAGATGACAAAAGAAATAGAACTTGTTTGGGAAAAAGAATCTTTCAGTGTCAAGCCTAAGTGGTATATGTCACTTCTAACCACATTTAATTTGCCAGAACTCAAACAAACAGCCCTAACTCTGGTGAACACTGGCTAACAATCACAATCTAGTTGCCTAGGCACACACAGAAATTTCTATAGCTGGTATAATGCTACTGAAAAAAAGTCTAATTGTTCCAGTCATTGTAATTCGACATAATTGACCATGGGGTTACATCATTGTGGCATTACAGTAAATTAGGTAATATTCTATCAAATTGAAAACACACACCTGCTATGACTTTGAAAGAGAAATGTCACCTCTATCCCATTCTCTGCTGCAGTTCTCAATTTATCAGATTCACCCAGAGAAACTAAATTCTTCAAATTGCCATAAAATCTGTGGCAATAATTATGAAGATGATAATAGTAACTATAATGACATTTATTATGTTCTAAATCAGTACCTAATACTGTGCTGAACTCTTTTGCATCTTTTCTGCTACACTTTATACAATAAAGCAGGAAAGAGATTATATTGGTGTCCCCATTTCAAAGATGAGCCACAGAGACCAAGAATGAGATCATGGTCTTAATGTTTGAGACACATTGGTCTCAACCTTCCGTCTATGACATTCAAAAAGATAATGCTCTTTGTGCTATGACATGCTGTTGTATACTACATTGTAGAACTTATCCCTACAAACACATACAGGGGCTGATGAGTTTCATAAGTATTCTTTCTCCTATTTAATAAAAAAGAGTTGTATTTGAGTCCTTACAAGGTACTGAACATGCTCAGTATCGCTGAATCGTTCATTTTAGAAAAAAATATTGGATATTTGCTTTGCATGGTCAAACTGCTAAAATTCATAAGTGGCATAAATAATTTGACAATGGCAAGCCTGTTGTGTTTAATGTACATTCAGTGCTATAATTCTGGCTCAACAATTGTCCTCCCTGGTAAAGCTGCCAAGATGAAACAATAAAGGGTTTTAGCTGCAAAGTGAAGTTTTCTGGAATTACAATATTTCTTTTGACCTCTGAGATGGCTAAACGCTATTTAATTTCTTCCCTTTATTCACAACAGCGAAAAGAACTTGGAATCACACAGGGACAGAGGTAGCATTTCCTTTCAAAGCCCTAGTCAGACATTAATACTCCCAGGAGAAGGGTGGGGCTGCTTTCGGGTTGGTGTGGGAAGGCTTTATTTACTGTAATGCTACAGATGTCCTTCTTCTTCGCTGGTATCGCAAGAACTATGATGTAACACTGGAGTCAATTATTTCAAATTATAGTGCCTGGAACAATTAGACTCCTGCTTCCATAGAAGTGAACTGAAAATTGAACAGAGGCTGAAATGGAACTAGTTTATAGCTGGCTGAAGGTAGCTATACAGGAGCAGCATGACGGCTGCCTTTGTGAAGAGCTGGAGCTTTTAGGTACTGTTACTGCTAATTACTTTAGGTGAGGAACACTATAGCTGTCAAACTTCACAATCAACTCCGGCTTTGAACTAGCTCAAACAGAAATGCTTGAGTAGTCAGGAAGCATTTCTTTCACTTGCCATTTCATAGAGGTGCTAAATGCAAGAATGCAGTCAGAGTCATTGAGCTCAGTTCCCTCTCCAGGCTGATTCAATAGCATTTGATCTGATGGGAAGGTTTTTAACTTCCCGGCTATACATAGCCCCAGCATGATCAATGCTGAAATGCATCTCCAATTGGGCCTACTCTACATCTCATTTGCCTAAAGAGTTTATGGAATGAGATCACAAGCAGCACGATCTATAAATGAGCCTCTGATGAGGAGGAAATGTCAGCCAGAGATGCTGATTCTAAAAAGTGATACCTGAAGCTGACTCATAAGGATTTCAAAACCCTGGCCTGTATCATCCACAAAGTATGTGGCTCAAGCAACAGGAAGAAAGCCAGCTCCTGTTCCCTTCTTGACTGGCATCTCTCTATTTTATGATAGCATTTACCAGTCCTTCTTCTACTCACTCTTCTAGTTCCATCCGTTTGCCTGCGAGTTTCAAGATTCCACTGTTTTTTTTTTTTTTTGTTTTTTGTTTTTTTTTACTGCTGAGTAGTACTCCATTGTGTAAATAAATCACATTTTCTCTACCCACTCTTCAGTTGAGGGGCATCTAGGTTGCTTCCAGGTTCTGGCTATTACAAATAATGCGCTATGAACACGTTTGAACAGATGTCCTTGTTGCATGAATGTGCATCTTTTGGGTATACGCCGAAGAGTGGAATTGCTGGATCTTGTGGTAGACTGAGTCCATACTAATGTCCAAAGTGGCTGTATGAGTTTGTACTCACACCAGCAGTGGAGGAATGTTCCCCTATCTCCACATCCTCTCCAGCTTAAACTGGCATTGGTGTTTTTGATTTTAGCCATTCTGACAGGAGTAAGATGGTATCTCAGAGATGTTTTGATTTGCATTTCCCTGATGGCTAAGGATGTTGAGTACTTTTTTAGTGTCTCTCAGTCATTTTAGATTCCTTTATTGAGAATTCTCTATTTAGCTCTGTACCCCACTTTTTAATTGGATTATGCAGTGTTTTGGTGACTAGCTTCTTGAGTTCTTTGTATGTTTTGGTAATCAGCCCTCTGTCAGATGTGGGGTTGGTGAATATCTTTTCCCATCCTGTGAGCTGCCATTTTGTTGTTGTTGTTGCTGTTGACTGTGTCCTTTGCCTTACAAAAGCTTCTCAGTTTCAGGAGGTCTCATTTATTAATTGTCAAGATCTCAGTGTCTGTGCTACTGGTGTTATATTCAGGAAGCAGTCTCCTGAACCAATTCGTTAAAGGGTGCCACCTACCTTCTCTTCTAAGAGATTCAGTGTGGCTGGATTTATTTTGAAGTCTTTAATCCATTTGCATTTAAGTTTTGTGCATGGCCATAGATATGGATGTATCTGCAGTCTTCTACATGCCAGCATCCTGTTATGCCAGCACTATTTGTTGAAGATGCTTTTTTTTCCATTGTACAATTTTAGCTTCTTTGTTAAAAATCCGGTGTTTATAGGTGTGTGGTTTAATATCAGGGTGTTCAATCTGATTCCATTGGTCTGTCTATCTGTCTATTTTTGTGTCAATATCAAGCTGTTTTCAGGACTTCAGCTGTACAATGGAGCTTGAAATCAGGGATGGTGATTCCTCCAGATGTTCCTTTATTGTACAGGATTGGTTTGTCTTCTACTCACTCCTTAAGTGCATCCTACCTACATAAGTCCTCCTTATTCCAAACTCAGTAATAAGTTTGTTTCAACTTCTTCATTTACAACAAGCTCATCATAGATAGGTTACTACCTCTTTAAGAGGGGACTTTGGGTTTTCAGGAGAGACCAGTGTAATGTGAAGTTATACTGGAATTTCCCTTTAAACCAAAACACCAGGGCAGCATATGAGATTGTCTTGACATCTGTAAGACCAATGCAGTGTAAAGGTCCCTTTCTTTCCTTGTGAGTAAAAGGAACCTATGCAGTCAATGAAACTGAGATGCCAAGGCAATAGAACTGGAAATCTTACCTAAGCTGGTGTTTCCCCTTAAAAACACAATAAGTGAGAGTTAACAAACATTGAAGCAGCCTGTTAAACAAGCAAACAAATACAGGAACTTAAAACAAATTCCTGGGTTGTTGACAACTGGAAAAGAATCATTTCTGGTACATTTAGACAATCACTCCCAAATATTGTGTTACTAAGCATTGTTATAGGTTCAGTCTGCCTGGATCATGCTTGTTTCCACCAATTTTTATGGGAAAATAACTTGGAGCAGCTGCATTTTCCTCCTCTTGAAGTGGGGAGTGGTAATAGAACCTACCTCATCATTCGCTAAGAAAATTACATAGATGAATAATTGTCAAATGCATAGAATATTGCTTAACCCCTTTAAAGATGCCTGCTAAATAACTAAAAATGACTCCGTGGTGATTGACCTAAATTCAAATAGTCATTGTAAAAATGATTGTTGGTGAGATATAATGGAGATATATTTGATCACTACATCCTGCTACTACCGCAAAGCTAAACCAATAAGTCATTCAACATTTACTTCATGACAGTAAATAATTCACAGTAAATACCTTTCCTAACACCTAATGATTTAGGGTGGGATTCTTTGGTAGTCTCAGGACCAGTCACTCTCCAGAAAGATTTTCGTATTAGAATTTTCAGCTCCACTTGAATACTGGAAATGGTTAGTGAGATTAAATGCTATGATGTAATCATAATGAAATTCAATCAGATAATCCCATAAACATTGATAAACAAGCTTGTTGAACCTCTGGGCTTCAGACACATGAAAGTCCTAGTTCATGCTAGGTGATAGGTGGAGAAGGCCAGAAGCCCCTCACATCTTTCATACCCATCCTTCATACCCTGCCCTATGCAGCTTTGCACTTGGCTGTTCATCTGTATCTTTTGCAACATCCTACATAATAAACAAATGGATTAATATTCTGTTCTGTGTCCTGATATTAACTCAAGCAAACTGACCAAATCCAATGTAAGGAAAGAAAAGGTCATGGAAACAGTTCTGCAGTCAGTCAATTAATATTATGGATGATTACCGACTGCTTGTGAATAAGGTTAAATGGGGGTAGTTGAAGAAGTGAGTTGACAATCTATGTGATCTAATATTGCCTCTTGGTAGATGGCAAGAGAATGAAGTTGAATTATGCAGCACCCAGATGAGGTGGCATGGAAAACTGATGGATATATGAGGAAAAACATTCATACATTTGATGACAGAAATTCTGCATTGATCACGGTGCTATGGAAAGGAATCTAACAAAATCACCTTATTTTCCCACACATGAACACCTGACACTCATTTGATTGATGTAGTATCTATAAAAAACATTGTATTCCATATGTCTGGGTGTTCCATTTGCAGAGTACATTGACAGGGAGGGCAAGCATTGGATTGAGATGTGGTGCAACCCAAATCTTGAAAATGATTTATTTTAGAATACATTGATTTAGAAGAGATATTTGGAAGATATATGAGGTATCTGTGAATTTGTGCAGAATGAAGAAGTTTAAAAAATACTCCAATATCCAAAGATGTTAGCTCCAGAGAGGGTTTAAGAGGGTGGGTGTGCTGGATGACATGACCATCTACACCATGAACAAACATGGCAGCAATGATATGTGACTCCTTTGTGGAAGCCCTTATGCAATGAAATGAAAAGAGAATAGTTAGATTTTCTTTGAAGAGTTTTCTCATAGCAAGAGATAAAAGCAGACATCTATTTTCTTTGATGTTTTTATCCTAATTCTTGTATTTGATTTTCCTATAAGCAAGCATTATAGAAAATTTTCTTTTCCCGTAATTCTTTTCAGAGAAAGAAAGAATTATAGGAATGGTATATCCCTTGTAGCTATCTCAAGGACTAAGAACAGATTTCTTATGGTGGGTCTATGAGCTTTGAATTTTCCTACCTAAATTTTAATCCATTATGCAAAATAATGTATCCACTTTAAACCAAATGTTCTGCACTTCAGTGCTTTGCTTCTTGTTTACATCTCAGAAGGGCAAAAAGAAGGGTGTTAAACTTCAGATAAGCAAGCACTCATCTATGGACCACGGTGATATCATTCAATGTCATGTTTATACCTAGTTAGAAATAAGTGAACATCTGTGGATTAAAAAATAGAACTGTAATAGTGGCCAGCAGGGAATAAAACACTTTATTGAGCTTTGTTATGTAGATTGGAATGTGCTTTGTAGAAAATGCTTTATTTGCAAATAAAACAACTAATTGCTAGCACTAGGAATACATGCACAGAGTATATTCTGAAAAAAATTGAGAAAGGATTATCTTAGTATGGTATTGACTAATGCTGCTATCTTTTCCCAAATCTATTGATTACTTCTCTATGTTTGTTCTTTTATCTATTGGGAATAAGACCCGCATAGTTCTCAATAAAGAAACAAAATAAATCCTGTCCCAAAACATGTTTACCACACAGGCAGGAGAAGCCTTCTGTTATCACGCCTAAGATCTTTTCCTCAATTATTTCCTATATGACTTTGATATGTTTCATTCATTCATTCACCAATTCATTCATTCAACCTTTCATTTATTTATTCAAAAAGGAAGAACCTGGTATATCTGATATAAAGCCTAACACATATGAATTTTAATGGCGTATTGAAGGAAATCCGTTTTTATCATAACAGGAGGGCAATCAGTTAATACTGAAGGCTGTGGTTTATTGAAGCATCATCTTAAGTAACCATCAAAAGGTGGGGGCATTGGCAGCATACATCTATTATCATGTATAAAGGGCTGATAGCAAATATTTCCCTTAATCCTAGATACACTCCTATGCTGCATGTACTCAAGGTTAGGATTAGGGTTAGGGTTAGGGTTAGAGTTAGGTTTAGGGTTAGGATTAAGTTTAGGGTTAGGGTTAATCATATGAACCATGTAAGATGCTGCTGTAGTCTCATTTTTACTTTCTCGCCTTTCTGAATCCTGGAAACTGGTGTCAGTCACTTGTGTTTTGTCAAATTCTAAATACCAAATCTCCTTTTCAGTACTAATCTGTCTGTGGGGCTCTGTCAACTTACAATTAAATAGGTCTGTTTCTTTTTTTCTTTTGTTAATTTAAATTAGACACAAGCTTGTTTTACATATCAATCCCAGTTCCCTCTCCCTTTTCTCCTCCCCTGCCCCCCACATGGGAGTGGGACTAGGCCCTGCTCCAAAAGATATGACAGTGTATTTTTTTTAAGTGAGAATTTTTATTATCAATTCATGTGTTTGAGTATGTGTGTGTGTGGGGGGGTGTCCATGGAGCCATGAAGGCCAGAAAGTGGTGTCAGAACCCTGGTAGCTGGAGTTACAGATGGTCATTAGCCTCTCTACATGGGTGCTAAGCACTGAGCTCAGGTGGTCCAGATCTTAGCTTTTCAGCCATCTCATTCACAAATGAACCTGTTCTCCAGAATACACATGCAAATCACTGTATCCCTGATCTTATATGAGCCTTCACCTGTCTTCTCAACATTCCTCCCCTAGTTCTTTTGGGTTCCCCTATCTCACAAAGAAGAGCAATAGTACTGAACCTCCATGCTTGGATCCCTCTGTTCTCCATTTACACTGTAGCCTTTCTTTCTTTTCACTTCCCTTTATTCTTTGAGTCTGCTGCACATCCCCATCTCATAGCTTCCCTCCTCTCCCTCTCTGAGTATCACTTTAGTATCTTAGACCTATAATCTATGTGTTATAAATTAACAACAAGACAAAAACACTCTGAACAAAATTAGAGAATGTTGTCTCAGTTAGGATTTCTGTTGCTGTGATGAAATACCATGACCAAAACTCAGTTGGGGAGGGACAGGCTTATTTGTCCTACACTTCCATTTAATTGTTAATCATCAACAGAAGTCAGGATACTACTTCAAACAGGCCAGAAACCTGGAGGCAGGAGCTGGACCAGAGGTCATAGAGGGTTACTGCTTACTGCCTTGCTCCTCATGTCAGTCTCAGGCTACTTTCTTACAGAACCTGGGACCATGGGCCCATTGATGACACCACACAAAGTGGTCCAAGTCCTCCCCAGTCAATTAATAATTGTGAAAATTTCCAACAGGCATGCCTACAGGTCACTTTTTAAACTTAAATTAGAAACAAGCTTGCTTCACATGTCAATCCCAGTTCCCTCTCCCTCCTCTCCTCCCCTGCACCCTCACCAGTCACCCCAACCCCCCAATCCCCTCCTTCTCCCCACAGGTCACTCTTAAGGAGGCATTATTTTCTCAGCTGAGGTTCCTCCTTTCAGATGACTTTAAATTGTGTCTAGTGACCAAAATCTTTTGAGGACACATATGCAGATTTGACTCAATTAAAATAGATGATAACAGTGTGTTTTCAGCAATGGGAGGAAGGTTATGGAAGTGTATGTAGGAAAAGCTCTCTGTCTTCCTGCATGGTGAGTGGAGAGGTCATGATCAAGTGATTCATGAAGCCTGTTTGGAGATGAGTCAGTTCTTTTTGCATAAGGTTAGCACCGGTAGAATTAAAACAATAACACTTCTATTTGGCGATTTAGCATTTTCTATCATTTTTAAAAAGTTAAGTATCCTATTAAATGTTGGGATTTATAATTTTTATGAGGATAAGCAGTGAATAACAGTCAATTGCATAGTCTCTGGCAGGAGCCGTGCCGTATATCTGTAACATTTAGGGACAGAGGTCAGAGAATCAATGATAACCTTAGCTATGTAGAAAGATTCAAAATTAACAAGATTGCCTCTCTCTGTAGGTGGTTTATATTTTTTTGTATGAAGAAACAGGAAACAATACATGAAACATTATGCAAATAGTCAGATAATTTAAAATAGAAAAAAATGTGAATACCAAGAGTTATTGAAAAAGATAGTGTGATAAGAGAAAGGCTTACTGCAGGGAAAAGAGAAAAGAACAGGGGTTCTTAGGAAAGTTTCTCAGTGATGACAAATGATGAAGTAAACTCTCATCCAGTGTAGGCTGGAGGAAGGAGGAGAGAAAAAGTGATTGCCCTAGATGACAATGAAACCAAGAAGGCTGATATAAATGGGAGGAGAGTTGGTCAAAGAAAGTGGAGTTATGGTTAAATCAACAGCCTTGTTAAAGACTTAAGCTTTCTTAAGGGGCTTCTCCATGGAAGTCATTGCAAGGATTTAGAAAACAGAACTCTACTGTCTGGTCTACAGACTAATAGAAGGTTCTAACTGCAATATGAAAGGTGACCACTAGAGAAGAGGGAAGAAACAGGGAAAACAGTTTCAAATGAGTCAAAGGCCTACACCAAAGTGAGTTTGTGTTACTGTTAGAATATTCCAACTAAAATTACTTCAAATGTCCTATAGCTGGTGAATGACCAAACAAATTATTCTATTCATATAATACTATTCTACCAAGCAACATGAAGGAAAATATTATTGATAAATATGTAAGTGGTTATTATGTTTTGCCTCATAAATATTCTCAAAAGAACTGTGTACTAAAGTGCAGGGCACCAGCCTGTGATATAAGTGGTAAGAAATGGAACTTAGGAGTTGGGGCCTAATGATGAAACGTCATTCAAGAGGTATTGTTGAAGGGAATATTGCGATCCTCTCTTTTCTCTTTGCTTATGACCGTGATGGGTTAGCAGTTTTGTATTCCTGTGTGTTCTCTGCCATAATGGTTTACCTCAGGCTCCAAAGAGTAAAATAAACCAACCATGGGATGAAAGTTTTGAAACAATAAGCCCAAATAAATCTGCCCTCCATTGATCATCTCAGGTGTTTCGTCATAGCAAAGTTTGAAAGCAGGTAGTGCTTGCTTGCCAAGATAAGGTCAAGGAGGGTGTCACTTCAATGAAATACTTTGGGCTGATAGAACTATTTTGGATCTTTTTTACAGTAGTGCTTATGTGACTGAAATCATCAAAAATTGCAGAATTTATATGGCAAAAAAGCAATTTATTTTCCTTATATAAATCTCACATATGTGATTATAGAAGTTAAAAGTGTTGTGTTGGGGATGAACAGTTCACTTTTGAAAGAGTGGTGTATACAAATGTATGTTCTTTGTTACCTCTTTTGATTTTTTGGTAGAAAATTTTATAGAAAGACTATATATATATATTTATCCCTTAAAGATTTATATGGTATTTGCTGTGCTTTGATCTATGTTAATTATTATCTCAATGCAGTTATAATGAACTTCTTTTGCTCAAGATTCTTCTTATGAATTATGATGCTCTTTGTCATGACTTTAAAGAAATTTTTGATAACTTTCCCGATGTCTGTCATTCTGAGATATTCATATCTCAACTAGTAGATTTACTGCCCCAAATCTAAGATGGACCCCATGATATTTGAAGATTAGAACCTGTGTGCTGAAGTTTGAAGTTCAGCCTTACCACAACACCCAATACTAATAAAACACTGTGTATAATTTTAGATTTTTGTTTTCTATTTAATATAGCTGTTTTTATATGATAGTTCATGCGACTTGAAATTAATCAGTCTGATACCTCTGACTCTTGAGAACTTTTAAGTGTGTGTGTTTGGTAGTTTGAAAAGTACAACTGATTAAGGGCATAGGGACATTCAGGGGCACATTTAGTATTCTTAGACAAGTTTAAAATACCTTTCAATAATGTAGGAAGTTTTCTGATTACATGACTCTAAATCCAATTGCAAAAACTGAAGCTTGTATGTGTGGATTTGGGGAGCTGTGAACACAATTATGATATTCAGATAACTGAGAACAGTGGAAAGTGTAAGCACAACAAAATGGTGGCACCATAGACTAAAGCTTTAAGGAACCCACCAAGAAAAGTTTAGGAGATTGAACTGTGGGAGAGGCAGAAGGAAGGCTGCCACCCATATCTGTGCTGAAAAGGGATGCATTTTTATGGCTCATGGTATTGTCCTCAGTGTGATATGTGATCATGTTGTGGATATCCTTGCTCTGATTTATGGTGACATATTATTTATGATTTATTAAAGCTTGCCAGAGGGTACAGAAAATGAGCTAGTCACAAGCTATGTAGCCAGTAAATGGTGATACATGCCTTTAATCCCAGAAGCCATACTAGCTAGCCTTAGAGCTAGTTGGTGGTGGCACACACCTTTAATCCTGGGACTCAACAAACAGCTGACTCTCTGTCAGTTCAAGGCCACACAGAGCTACGTGAAATTGATTCAGTTCTAAAGAGAAGCAACTTATATAAAGAACATCTCAGCACTTGGTATCACATGCACCAGGAAGGTATAAAAGAAAGAAGCAAAGGGTCTCAGGGGAGATTTAGTGTCCAGTCACATTGAGGAGAGGCAGCAGTCTAGGACTGCAGTAGGAGGATTCATGGAGCTAAATGGGTCACCGTTTTAGTCTGACATACAGGTAATAACTAGTGTCTGTCTGCTTTGATTTTATGATCTTCAGCTTGAAGCTTGAAACCCAATATCAATCTCAGGGTTTTTATTATTCATGTTAAATTAGTGACCTAGGACTTCGGATTTTCAACATCGTCTCTTTACTTGATTCCACTATTGAATATACTATACATTGGTGATGAGTTTTTATAGTACATTCTACCTTAATAGTGATTTGATTTTGTTTTCATCATAGTTTTTAACCATATCCCTGTTTGATTCAAAATTGATTCCTCCTTAGGACCCTTGGCCCAAAATCCAGATAACTGTATCAGCTTTTAAGGCTAATGTACACTTAAGCCCAAACTTAAATTCCAATCTTATTTTCCATTTTTATTTGCATATACCTTGAAGCTCACAACATTAATCTTTGCCCTCCAGTCAAATTTCCTCTCTATATACCTTTTACTGCACAGTCTGTGAACTTTCCTTGACATGATTTCACCTATCCAGCTTCCTTCTTCCTACCTTATCTCCCAAATTGCACATGTCTCTATTAGACTAGTGGATACCCAACGAGAACTCCCAGCCTCTGCAAATATTGATTTGGTGATTATTCTGTTCCTAATGTCCTGATGTAACGAGGTGAGTTAGTGCAAGAGAGTCTAGAAGAGATGAATACTCCAAAAAGAAAACTCATATAAAAATTATCTGAGAAAAAAGAACATTAGAATTTCATTTAGAGTGTGGAAGGAATAAGTAAGTATTACAACAAATAGAGGCTAACATGGTAAGATTCTGTAGAAGAAAATAACTACTAAGAAAATAGTAATTGTCAAGTTAATCTAGGTCATGATCAAACTACTTAACTTTCTTCTGATCTACTGTTTTTGTTTGTCAAATATGAATTGTGCCATTTTCTCTACTCATATCCAAGGGGGCTGGTGAGGATTGTCTTTGAGTTTTCAGTTATATAATAAATATTTACCATTGTACCACATACCATGTCCAGAACTGAAACAAGTTTTCTGGTGAATAGAAAAAGTCTTGGTCTATATATTTTGTTGGTAACTCTGAGCAACACAGATTTTAATAAAGAACCTGACTAATGAATAGGATACATTCATTGCCAATTAGAAAATGTAAGGCAATAACTGCAGGCCCACAAATGTGGTGCCACAAAAATTTTCAATGTGTCTGTTTCTGCAACAGACACATGTTATTAATCATCAATATTGCCAAAGAATTGTAATCCCTGAAGGAGTGCCTGGGGGAGGGGCTTTCTCAAGCTACTTTAAACTTATGTTTAATTGGCACCGGCAAGTCAATTAATTAATGGGTAATGGAAAATAGAACAACCGTGGGGACTGTTATTCAAAGTATCTGGTCAGCACATTCTTTCCCAAGAGAAAACTCCCTACTTAAATAAAGATCAGGAATTGGCAGGGTGAATATGTAAAGAGAGAAAATGCTAAGAGTGCTGAAGCGCCAGGCAAGGTAACAATAGTATGCTCAGCCAAACAAGGACCTCTTCCAAGCAATACTGAAAGCATATACCTTCCAAATACATTGTGCTACACAGACACAGATTCTGCCACTTCTCTTTCCAATACACCATCCCCTAGTTTAATGTACCCAAATTTCAATTTTGAAGATTATTGAGTCATATCATATTTAAAAATGTGAACTTTGGAGTTATGTGTATCTAGTAATAAGGATCTCAGATTCTCAGTATATTCATAATTCTCTGAGTAAATCTTACAAACAGTATGCAAGGAAGCATGAATCAGAGAAAAGTCTTATTTGTGGAGTAAGAAAGACCTATATATGATTCCCTGACATAATATTTACTATTATGTGATCATAGGCAATTATTTCCTTTGCTGTTGCCCTGGTTTATTTTCTACAAAGTAAAGGTTCTGGTAGTTCCTTTGCATGACACAGTTATAAAAGTTCTATGAGAGTGCCTATAAAGTACTTGGAAAAGTACTACAAAAGTAAGAACTTGATGACAATTCACTGCTGTGTAGGACTACTACCTACATCCCCATTGCTGCTGTCTGCAGCTTAAATCAGCTCAAAACTCAAGTACTGTACAAAATACTCAATTCTCTATGTATTCTTTGAGGAAGATGTAGTTCTAATGTCTTGATGTAGTATCACCATGTGTCATAAGCCTACTGAGTCTTTGTCAAGGTCATTCAAACCCATTCTTCAATGTGTAGACAGATTATTTCACAGTGTATATCACATACTAACATGGACCTAGCACTATAGGTGGCTAGAAAGTTAGACGACTGTTGAGAGTAGCTCTGGTGTCTTACTGGTCATAGTCTTCCAGGACTCAAATCAGTCCAAGAAGTCATTCTTGGTAAAGCCTTCTTCGGATATAACTTATTCATGCCTACTGTCCTGTTCATTGAGATGCTGGCTATCACTAAAATGCACAGTGCCTTTTCCGGACTAATTCACTTTTTGAATGGCAATTCTACGGTTTGGATGTGGTAATGCTTTCTAAAGCTGATCTTCTGGAATCTTGATCCTCAGTGTAGTGATGCTGTGAAGTCCCTAATGGAGAATGGATAGATGCAAGGTAATTAGAAATTTTGGAGCAAATTGACACTAGTATTACAGAATGAGTTGGGTAGTCTCAGATGATGCCACTCTCATGAGGTCATCACCACAGCTGAAGACAAGCTGGCACCATGCTCTTTAATTTCTAGGATTGTTATTTAGACATCCTTATTTTCTCAATATAGTACTCAGTCTCAGGATTTGTGTAGAAGGAATGGAAAATGATGTCTAGAGACATAAATGTTTCCTTACTCTCATGGACATGTACAAAGGAAAGGAAGAAAAAGGAAATATACTTTATTTTTTACTATATTTTATGTGTATTTATTACTTTGTGAATTTATATATTTTGCATGGGGATGGTGGTACTTATGCCACAGCATTTGTTCCGAGTCAGAAGGTAACTTGCAGGAGTCATTTCTCTCTGTCTACCATGTGGTTTCCCAGGGACCAAATTCAGTTGGCCACACTTTACACATTGGGTCATTTCACCAGCCCCAAGATTTCTTTAGTTTTTGTATGACAACTAAAACATGTGAATAAGAGAAGAGCCAAGCGTCCAACAGAGCAAGAATCACAAGTACCATGACTCTCCTGACCGCAGGACAGGAAGTGAACAGACATGGTGAGCATTTGTCTTTCCATCTAAGGAAATAAGAAAAACTCTGTTGATTTAATTCAGTATTGATAACATAAGTTGTTTGACATACCAGCAACTCCTTAATGCCCTAAAGAATCCCAGATGTACATCATCCATCTCGTCTGACAGGGGGATTATCCCAGTCTGTAGCTGAGATAAAGAAAAAGAACACAAAACCCTGTTTTCTATGAACTGGTGTTTTTGTTTTTGTTTTGTTTCTTTTAAAAGAATTTTCTTGATAAATCTTCTGCATGTTGGCTCTTTCTGTTCCAATTAATGTAGATGCCTGAATTCACTTTGTGGATATAATAACTAGGATTTTTTCAGGGCGCCATTCCTAATTAAAAGCAGCATTTACAGAGAAAGGGTTTTACATACTTATGTATTACCTTATTCAATCCAAGCAAATTGCTTCCCTGTGTAAACTTCTGAATGGTTTCATTTCTCCAAACACTAAAAGTCATTCTAATGTAGATTTTGCATTAATCTAGGGGAAAGAAAATGGAGCACAGTCTAATTGGAATTAGTATTTCTAAAATTAATTCTTGACTTTTTTTTAGAAATACATACAAACACACTCCATTTATAAACGTCTCTCTCTGCATCCCGATCTTCAGGAGCTGAGTGAATGTTTAACACATTGGTGATTCTGAAATTTACAGTTTTCCTTTTTGCATTTGTCTTGCTACAGAAAAGGGGCTTTGGATTTTGCAGGAGACAGTGTGAAATGAATAATATACCACAGGCTATTTACATATACCAGCCAATTTAATCCTAAGTAGTTCTTTGACTTATCCTTTCCCTTGTTTTTAAAGATGAGAAAATTGAGGCAGACTGAGTCTCTGAGATCTGACTGAGTTCCTTAGCTTATATTGTGGGAGACTCAGAACCAGGCAGCTGTAATAGAAGTGTTTTCTTCTGCCTGCTGTACCACCATGGCAAGGAGGATCTCCAGCTTTGTTTCTTTCTGCCTGTTTTACATGGGAAAGACTTTTTGGGCTTTCAGTTCTTGAGAAACTTTTTTTTCATCTTCTCAAATACCATCATGGCCACAGAATTGGGTGTAAAAGGGAGTCAACGTTAATGTAACCTCTGTTAATGGGTCTGTCTGCTTTTCTTTACTTTTGCCCATGAGAGTTTGCTAAACTCCATTCTTCACTAGCCTTTCTCCCCCTCCTCAATGTAGTTCCAGGATAGATAATGGTTAGGTGTGATGTAATGGATGTTAACAGCACCGATCCAGACTTGATCTATCCTGTTTCTTATTAGAGTAAGCTTGCCTTAGGCCTTCACAGCTAGTATTTCCTATTAAAGTGATTCAAAAAATAAGCATAACTTTGAATGGATGTAATTATACTTTTTTTTCTAAAAAAAAAAACTAAACTGGCAGTATTTTTGGAAGGTGCTGCAGCTGTGATTGTCTGAGGGATGATCATGTTGGATTTGGCCCAGATTGCTGTTGAGAGAACATCTGAAAGTGGCCATTGATTCTGGACGTAGGAAAAGATTCACTCCATAATTGTTCCTATTGGTCTGATTCTTGCCATTCCTCTGCTGTCTTACTATGGCATATTATCTAGCCATAATGGAAGGATGCAGCTTTTTCAAAGCCACAATTTCACCTTTTGCTTACACAGCCCTTCTTGGGCTTTTAACAAACCCAAACAGAAATCCAGATACCAGCATTTGTGACAGTCCCTGACATAAGGCATCAATCCAGGGAGCAGATTCTACTGCTCCCGTCAGTATCTTCTGACAGCTCTTGTAACATACATCAGAGCTGAAGTTTTGATGAGTTTAACTAAAATTTTTTGAAAAAGAAACAATATACAATTAGCCCTGCCCAATGTCAGAGAAATAGGAATCTTCACAATCAACGGTTTTCAAATTGTGTTACTGGAGATGAGAAAAATTAAGCATGGTATTAAAAATAGAAATTATACCAACAGAATGTTTAGTTTACACAACAGATAAAGGCAAAGTGACATCTAAGGTTAAGGTTTTCAGTGCACTGATATCTTATATTAAAATATAAGATTAGTTGACTTCATAGACAAGGCCTGACATCTTTTATTTATCTAGCAACAATTACTATAAACTTGGTGACTATGAAATCTGTAAGTTGTCATTCACCATTCTTTCTAATGCCTTAAACCCACCAGAATCCTTATACTGTTGTTCATCTAATTTTGACAATGTGTTTTAATTAAAAAAGAAATACACATTTCTTGCTCCCCATTTGTGCTCCTACAAGGAACTTCTTTTTTAAATTAATTTTTATATAAATTAAAAACAATCTTATTTTACATACCAATCCCTATTCCTTCTCTTTCTCCTCCGATTCCCTCCACCATCCCCCTTATTACCCCCCATCCATAACTCAGGGAGGGTAAGACCTCCTATGGGGGATCATCAAAGTCTGTCATATCATTTGGGGCAGGACCTAGGCCCTTCCCTTTGTATCTAGGCTGAGAAAGTATCACTCCATAGAGAAAGGGCTCCAAAAGCCCATTCATGCACTAGGGATAAATACTGGTTCCACTGCTAGAGGCCCCATAGACTTCCCAAGCCCCCCAACTGACACCCATGTCCAGGGGGCCTGGTTTGGTCTTATGCAGTTCCCCAAGCTGTTAGTCTGGGGTCAGTGAGCTCCCACTTGCTCAGGTAAGCTGTTTCTGTGTGTTTCCCCAGCATGGTCCTGACCGCTTTGTTCATCACTCCTCCCTCTCTACAACTGAATTCCAGGAGTGCTGAGTTGTGAATCTCTGATTTTGCTTCCATCAACTACTGGATGAAGGCTCTATGATGGCATCAATATCATTATAGTGGAAGGGCCTTTAAGGTGGCCTTTCAACTATTGCTTAGATTCTTGTATATTCCTGAGAATTCCCTAGTGCCACGTTTCTCATTAAACCCATAAGGGCTCCCTCTATTAAGATATGTCTTTCCTTGTTCTCCTTCTCTGTCCTTCCCCCAACTGACTTTCCTGATTACTCATGTTCTCCTCCACCTTCGCCTTCCATCCTCTTTCTCCTAACCACTCCCATGCTCCCAATATACTCAGAAGGTCTTGTCCCTTTCCCCTTCTTGGTGGGGAGGGTCCACGTATTTCTCTTTCAGGGTCCTCCTCGTTTCCAGCTTCTCTGGGGTTGTGGACTGTAGGCTCTGTCTAATATCAATTTATGAGTGAATACATACCATGTTTTTCTTTCTGTGTCTGGGTTACCTTATTCAGGATGGTTTCTTCTAGTTCCATCCATTTGCCTGTGAATTTCAAGATGTCATTGCTACATAAACAGAGAGATAGACCAATAGAATGGAATTGAAGTCTCTAATATTAACCCACACACCTATGAACACATGATTTTTGACAAAAAGCTAAAATTATACAATAGGAAAAATAAAGCACCTTCAACAAATGGTGCTGGCATAACTAGATTAACTGGATGCTGACATGCAGAAGATTGCAGATAGATCCATACCTATAGGTATGCTCAAAACTTAAGTGCAAATGGATCAAATACCTCAAAATAAATTCAGCCACACTGAACATCTTAGAAAGGAAAGCTGTAAGTACCCATGAATGTCTTGGCACAGGAGACAACTTATGGAAGACAATACCAGTAGTACAGGCATTGAGAGCAACAATTAATAAATGGGACCTCCTGAAACTGAGAAGCTTCTGTAAGACAAAGGACACAGGCAACAAGACAAAACAGCAACCCACATCTGACAGAGGGCTGATCTTCAAAATATACAAAGAACTCAAGAAGCAAGTCTCCAAAACACCAAATAATCCAATTAAAAAATGGGCTACAGATCTAAATATAGAATCCTCAATAGAGGAGTCTAAAATGACTGAAAGACACTTAAGAAATTGTTCAACATCCTTAGCCATCAGGGAAATGCAAATCAAAACAACTCTGAAATAGCATCTTACTCCTGTCAGAATGGCTATAATCAAAAACATCAAGAACAGTTTACACTGGAGAGGATGTAGTGAAAGAGGAAGACTCCTCCACTGCTGGTGGGAATGCAAACTTGTACAGCAACTTTGGAGATCTGAATGGCGGTTGGTTTCTCAGTAAAATGGGAATTAGCCTACCCCAAGATCCAGCAATTCCACTTTTAGGCATATACCCAAAGGATGCACATTCATACAACAAGGACATCTGTTCAACTATGTTCACAGCAGCATTATTTGTAACAGCCAGAACCTGGAAGCAACCTAGATACCCCTCACCTGAAGAATGGATAAAGAAAATGTGGTACATTTACACAATGGAGTACTACTCAGTGGCAAGGAACTTCTTAAACAGCCTTGAAGAGAGGTTTGCCTTTGGCCCAGTTTCACTATTAAAATTAATGTTTGGGTAAGAATACTGCATCATCATTTGAGTGTGTTTGAGGTTTTGAAGTGACACCCAGTCATGCATGTGGTGGAACTCTCCAGCAACAGAAGTCAGAGGGACAACAAAGTCCAGTGAAGCCTAGCCACATACTACCCTTGATGTATACCTATTATCCAGGAGCTCCTGAAGATAAGAATAATAATAGTGATTAAAAATGATAGGTTTCATAAATTAGGAACAATTGAGAGAAAGCTCTCAAGTCCTTTAATGGCAAGATCTTCAGCTAATCAACTTTTCAGGTATGAGGAGAGAACAGAAGAGAACCAAAAGATTATGAATCCATATTGTCCTGGGACTCCTGAAGGGTTCCCTAAACTTAAGCATTATAAACTTTCTTTACTTTTCAGACCGCAGATCTTGCCTTATAACTGATGAATCTATAACTAGTCTTTCACATAATTTAGTTTTGTTTTCATTTACCTAGAGGCATCATGGTTGTATGTGTCTCTTCTCTTATTTGGGAGGTTCCTTGTCCCATCAGTTCCACCCATCTGTGTACCCTAAGACAGGTTTATGAGAGGGTCAGTTACATACTCAGAGGACTTTTTAAAAATAAAGACCCATGTTTCATGCCTCTCAAGGTTTGCTATCCTATCTGTAATATATTGTTTGACCTCCAGGACTTGGACCTCCTTAATAGTTCTGAAACTCCTACAAACTTAGGAAGCTCTCAAACCTTTGTTTTAGGGAATAGAAAGTTAAAGCATTGTATCTGGGGAGACACTAAGTATTTTCTAATTACAGAACATTGCAATTGTGGCATACAGGTGGTTATTGACAGGATGGGCAGGAATGATGTGGCTGCTCTCCAACACAGCTTTACTTATGAAACATATAGTGGGTGGGGATATGATTTGGCCCACAGGCATTCATGTGGAATCCTGCTAACAGAAATGCTTTCTTCATCTCTCTGTCTCACCCACTGATTGATTTTAGAAAGAACATCCTGTCAAGCTCTCATTTTTCTGGAGCCCTAGTTGCTCCAGCATTTCTTCCTCATGTCTGCTTGTTGTAAACGTGCAGTGTCTTGTGCCAGGCAACCAGCAAAAAGGAAATCATGACCACGAGTGAGCAAAATGAAATCCTGTAAGGCATTTAATAACAAAAACTGCAAATCCTGCTGAAAGTCCCTGTTGTCCGCTCACTATATACCCCACGGCTTTGTAACTGGATCACACAGTTCAGGCATTTAACCTGTTCACTATCCTTCAAAATTAGGCATTATTTAACTTCCATTTATAGGAAAAAAATGTTACAGCTAGAAAAGTATTCAGAAGTATGTTTAGAATCCCTACCCCCTCTTCCTGGAAGTGAGGTAGAATTACAATCCAATTATTTGTGGCATTTTATCATAATCTTTATGCCGCAATGGTTCTGCTTAGTGAAAGCCCAAGGATCTCCATGAACGAAAAGGAAAAGACTATACAATGGTTTCCTTTAAATGAACACATTAAATTTCCAATCAGACACATTCACTAAAGCCATTTTCATCCAATTTCTACAGCGGCTCCCATGTAGACACACACAGAAACTAATCATGACTTTTCACTTTCTATGAAGGAATAAGAATTCTGGAATTTTTAGTGCATTGTATAAAGCTTCCAAAGGGATAGGGCTTTTCAGAGCTAGATCAAATCAGGCCCCTTTGCCTTCTGACCAAGGCTTTTCTCAACTTACTGGACTCTCATGCATCTCTAATTTGTATTTTTAGTTCTAGTTAGAATATTTTCTTACACTAATGTTTACCCAAGAGAAAGCAAGAAAGAGGAACTTGATGAGGGTTAGCTCTAGCATTGAATTTTTGAGGACTTATATACAGCCCATACCAATGAACTCTCATTGATGTGTTCCTACAGGGAGAAGCTATGTAGATTTGAGCTATAAGCAATTTGTTAGGTTTTACATAAAAGATCTAGGAAAAGGAGGGATTGAGTCACAACCCACTGTTAGTTTTGAACCCAAATGGTGAGACATGCAGCCCACCTGTCCTTCTGAGAATTAGAGGCTGGTGGTTTCATCATGGGACACACAGACACAGGGAGCCTTTGTGTAGTTTATTTGTTAAGCAAATGATGAGTCTCCCAAGATCAATAATATTGTCATTTGATTAAATGCCCTTATGGGTATAAGACTGGGATTTATCTGGAAGAAAGAAGAAGGCACAGGACAAAGCATATTAAGCTCTTCTTAGCATTTACTGGATTTGGTTATCAGGTCTAATAAGGAGTGCTGTGCTCTCATTTAAATATAAAAATGGAGCCTTATTTCTTTATTAATAATATCATAATTACTCTTTGATATGTTCAAATTCATTATATTTGATGGAACTTTTCCACAGTCAAGGACATCTCCTTGTCGTGAGCATTTTTAATTTTCTTAGCACATAAAATCCCAGCCAGAAATGGGCCTTAATCCCTCATGAGCCTCCCTGGATGCCTTGGGGAGGCGTCTGGGTTCTCACTAAATAATATTTACTCATTATACCTCCTCTCATCAATAGCAAATGACTTTGATGTTGTTGTTGTAAAGTCAAATCTTTCACGAAAATTTATGTTAGATAAATCTATATGTTTTTAAGCTAGTCTTTTATTTTCTCTTTAAAATTAAGGATTCTGAGTAACAAAGCAGAGATTTTTCTGAGAAGCTGTGCTCAGCACATTGTAAAGGACATATAATTAATAAAATTTGCACACACCATTTTAAAAGGCCATCAGTCTTACTCTACCTGGCGTGTGCCAGAAAGAATATATTTGACCAGCTCGCACACCAGTTATATTGTTTGAATGATTTATTTCTTAAAAATTATTTAAAATATCCCATATGATTTATTATTGTAAAATTAAGTCACCTGTAGTTTTTAATTCACAAGGATGGATTTTTTGGGGAGGGGAGTGGTGAATTTCTGTGCTATTTAAGTACCATTGATATTATAAAATGATGTCAGATTTAAGTAGAAAAAGGGAGGTTTTACAAATATTGACTTCAGTTCAGGGGGAAATGGGGAAAAACAAATCTGAAGATAAGGAGATAATAATTGATGGATGGAACATTATTTTGTTTGAGAAAACTAAAAAATGTTAAAGCACTAAAAATTGAATACATGACCTGTAAAACAAGATCAAATTAAACACTGTCACACAAGTTTAAAAATAAAATCACTGGCTATGTGAAGGCAGCAGATATTCTAGTTTTGAGAAGTAAGGAGGGTAGTTAGAAACACCTCAATGAAACTGGATTTGTTATTGCAGGAAAAAGGTAAAGGTGATTGAAAGGAGAGGGAATGTTGGTGTACATGCAAGGCTCCGACTGATGCTGACACTGGACGGGAGATCAAATGTAGGCAAGGGCATAAACCAGTTTAATTATACATTAGCAAGAAAAACAGTCACTACCTATGTTACACAAAAGAATGGAGACTCCTTCAGGGAACATAAGATTATTTTAAGCTATGATCTATAAAGTATCCAGTCTACTATGTACCTTAAACTCTGTACTATATGGGATAGAGAATTAATTATGCAATGAATATACATCTGTTCAAATAAGTTCAAATACAACAAGGAACTATGCACAATGATCCAAACATTTTCTGAGAGTGTATGGGCACAGATTCAATTTTTTTTGAGATTTGACAGAAAAATGGGAAGAGTACTGATAATTCTGTGGATTTTTGTGCTTACAGGAAATCCTACCACAATTTCCCTGAGCTGTAATTTGCCTTTGTACACTCTGATGTTAATAAAAAAGGAAGATTATTAAGAATATCATAGAGAAATCCTAAGGATATAACCCACACTAAGAGGGCAAGTGATCTTCACTTACCAATCCTAGAGAGAAAAAGAAAACAAAACAAATTGATTCTTCTCAATGGTGAATCTTAAAAGAAAGCCCAAATGGGATTGAATGTTGAGCCAATATTAGTTAGGCAGCAGTGACAACAGGGCTGCATTATGTTTAAAAATGCAATCACATTTTTTAAAAGATCCACACTGAGTCATTCATCAAAAATGGGGTAGGTATTAAACTGCTTGGTGAAAGAGAAGTTTGAGCTTTAGCAAATGTCATCTGGTCATTCATTTGCCTAATATTTACTGAGCATTTTCTATTTGCCAGGGTCTCTTTCATAAGCAGGAGATGTAATGACTGAGCCTCTATTTTTGTAAAACTTCTGCGGCATTGAGAAATGGACCGTAATAAAATAATCAACACACTTATCTATATGACTACAAAGTTAGAGACTAAAAGGCTTGAAAAGAATGCAACTCCTTGAGTATTTTTCTAATGTAAGAGAAACCAGTTTGCAGAGCCAGAAGAGGCATTATTGGCAAAGTAGTTTTCCTGCTGATCCACCAAGAGCCAGCTAATTATATCTAGTATTGTAAAGAAAGGAGCAGAGGGACATGAGAGAGAAAGCATGTAAAAAGATCCTGGGGTGGAACTGAGAGAAATATAACTCTGCTTATGAAGCAGCTATTAATCTAACTGGATCTCGACTGGTGTTAACTGATTTTCTTCATTCCCTAAAGTGTCACACAAATATATTTGATCTCCTACTCTTAAAATATTCCAGACCAGAGGAAGTTCTTATCTGTTTATTATTTTTTTAATTTATTAATTTTGGTGTGTATGTGTGCACATGCTGTGTGTATGACATACTCATAGCTCTGATCTACTTCCAGTTTAATGCTATTTCAAATTTTTGTTCAGTTGACATAAGCACTACTTGATGTGGAAACTTCTCTCTCATCTGAACTTCTCAGACCCCTTAGCAGGGCACAGCACTATGTTGACAAAGGTGAGTCCTCACAGAGGCTTGGAAAATGAATGATTCTACACATCAACATAGGAGTCATGAAGCTACCTATCTACTATCATGCCAAACTTGAAACTATGAATGTTAACTTTTTTTTTTAATGACAAAATTGTAAGAAAGATAACTTGACACGAGTGATGTTTAAACAAATTAGAGACCTGGGCATTAGAGGGCAAGTTTATCGTCTAGTAATTTGTTTCAAGGACATCACCAAAGCAAATGGCATGTGACTGTTAATTATCTTACACACAGAGACACAAAAACAGGTGAGTCTTGAAATATTGACCAGACTGAATATATAACTTCCTCAAACTAAAAACTAGGCTGTCATCCTATTCTTCAAACTTGAGAGAAATTTTTATAAAAGTTATATTGAAGCCTGAAAAATGTTAATTTACCTTCCTTGTTAATAATTGATTATGAGGATATGATACATCTTTCTTTCTCTGCTGTATCTTGCTTCCTTTTCCCTTTCTTGTTAACACGGCAATTTATGCTCAAATTGGTAGAGAAAAGCATCCCAGAAGACTAGAACATTGTTCTCCTCTGTCTGTCCACAGAGGCTGTGTTGCTATTGATTTGGGAATGTGTGGAGCATAATTCTGTTTTTCTAACCATTGTTGCCTGTATCTAGTTGATTTTAGTAAACAAGTCAATATTTTACCATTTAGTTGTCTCCCCACAAACAAGTTATCCCATGAGATAAGAGACTTTGGATTCCCAAATGTTCCATGGAAGATTATTAGTGTGTATTTCTTGAGTTACTTACTAGGAATTACAATACTGCTGTACTAAAGTAAGATCTAAAGAAGGTGAACCCATAATCTTCCCAGTAGTGCTTTGGGTAACAGGAAAAATTACTTGGACAGGAGCTGAGGAGACGAAAGAATTTATGTGTGCTCATGATCACATGTACTATACATAGGATCTGATAGTGCATATTAATAGTATGAGATAATTCTGCATTTCATTATTTTTTAAGGATCAGATAAGATGGATTAGTAGGTAGAAATGATTGCTTCCAATACACTCTAAAACCTACTCTACAATTTACACCAACCTAGTTAAATAGCCTTTTGATTATAACCCCTATACAAACAAGCACCTCGCAAACATGATACTAAACATACTATTCTATCTGCTTTTTATCCACAGACTTATTCCATGCTAACACATAAATATGAAAGCTATCTTTTTAAATGATTTCTTATTATAAAATCAAGTGTTCAAACTTACTACTAACTGGTTGCACACAAGAGTGTACTATTTACCATCTTAGTAGCTCAGCTAGCTTCTTCATCTGAAAAATAAGGGAACTCTCACACCTGTGATAATAAGACTTAAAGAAAATTAAATGGCATAGGAATATGTGGTACTTAATATGGAGCTAACATACAGTTAAAACTCGGCAAGAGTGAGACCAATATCAGTAATAGTGCTGCACTGCTATTAATTTCATTACTTTCCTATGAACAGATGGTTTAATTTCATCAATGCAAAAATGTTTCAGTAGATATACCTATACATAACTTTGCAGTTACACCTTTCCATCATTATGACTAATTTCTAGCTGTTGAATGAACACATAAAAAGAACCGTTCCTGTAAAGTATGCAGACATGTTGCTAGATGGTCCACCTGAAAGGTTGCTTCAATCCGTACACCCACATCTAAGAACAATTTCACACATCCCTAACAACTTAAATCTTTAGAAGACTGTGAATGAGCATGACTAAAATTCTACCCCTAATTTCCAAATGAAGATTCTTTATGGTCTGTTTTCCTTAATTTACAAATATTTAAAACAGTAATAAAAAGAAAGGAAAGTAGTGTTTGGGGAGCATACAGAAAGAACTTTCCAACTGTGAATCCAAGTGATAATGATTAAGAGTGTGTCTGGGGAAGAGTTACAAAATATTTCTGGGGTGAGAGGCCTTATTTGCTAAGGAAAAATTTCAGGAAAAAAGCCAAGTATATTTAATTTTGCTCAATACATCACCTTAGCCATCTGTGAGAATGATAATGCTCTCCTTAAAGGAGAAACAATTACTAAAAAAGGGGGCCTTGGAGTAATGATACATATTTCTTATTTTCTGAATAGCTTTTTGTTAATGGGTGTGTGAGACACATAAAAATAACTAATTGATATTTGCAACACCGATGTTGTACAAAATAAGGACCCATGATATAAAATGAAACATTACTCCAGGTTATAATTGTATTACCATATTTTGTGTACATGGTGATAAAAGCACCCTTATCTTTGATCATAGATGGATAGACAGATAGGCAAGAAAACTCTTATTATCAACTGACCTTGGTAATGAAATGGAACCATAGGCTACAAGAAATACTATTCTGAGAGCAAAATAACTAGCTATGCTTCTAAAATATGCAATATGGGAGAATCTTATTCTTTTTACTTGGTTTCTTCATCAATAGCCATTGTATTTTTATGGTATATACCCTAGTATATCACTAGATCTACAGTTTTTTACTTGGTTCGTCATTGATATGGCAAATATTTTTATCTTAATACCACCTTTATGAGAGAGATGCTACAACTTCAAAAGAAGTGTCCATGGCAGAAGGACTTGACTCAACAAAGAACAATACCATGAATTACAGGATCAAATATCGCAGTGAACACGTGCTCCTATGGCACATTAAAATTCATTTCTATAAGGGTGCTACAAAAACAACATTCTTGGAAAAAAATCACAAGACACTTCAAATTATGTGAAATGTTTGGTTTGCAAGGACGAGTTTCTTTCTTTTTTTAATCCCTTGTAAAATTTCCTAGAAACACAATTTATGTCCCAACATGCTTAAGGGCGAGGGTTGTCCCAGGCAACAGTGGCTTTTGTTCAGCATTTCTGGCTTTAGATGGATTCATGAACCGTTTGCAATCAGTGTTGAAATGCAGGCTTCAGTAAAAACTGTGAGAAGCTGAGAAACGTTACATGCATAATTCATAACTCCCTCATCACTGGGTGTATGTGTGTTTGAGGATTCAGGGTTACACTGCTAGCCTACTTCATTGAAAGTATGATTTGGAAACAGTCAACAATTCTTTTACTACTGCTTAAAAATCCCTTGCATTTTCATTAACATGATTTTTTTTCTTGAAGATGTTCTTAATTTAGCATTCCTAACTTACTACTAGTACCTACAAGACCATAAATTGGCTTGTATGTGTTCCTCTAACCTAACTATGTTTCATTTTCCTCTCTTTATGCTTTCAACCACAGCTTCCATATTGGCGGGTCCTAGAACACTCCCAGCTGCTTTCTGAACCAATGCATCTAAGACATCCTTGCTGTTTCCAGAACTGATTGCTAAAACAGTGTTTGGTGGCCTCTGCTCTTTGGCCTGTGGTTTATTTTGGCCGGGGTATCTTTAAGTGCTTTGCCACATGCTTTTCTGCACAGATGACCTCCACCTTGGACAGTGAAGAACGAACATCCAGTCTTCAGTAACTGTACTGACTAGTGACTAGTTGCATGTTAATTTAACACACCAACTAGAATCATCTGAAAGGAAGATAGTCTCAATTGACAAAACTCTTCCATAAGATCTTCCTGAAATTAGTGATTGTTGGGGGATCGCCCAGCCAATTGTGTGTGGTGCCGTCACTGGGCTTGTGGTTGGTTCTGAATTCTATAAGCATGAGTAAGCCGACTCAGCAAGCCTGGGGAACAAACCAGTAAGCAGCAATATGGGAGTGTAAGCTAAATAAACCCTTTCCTCCCCAACTTGACTTTTTGATTATGGTGTTTTATCACCACATGTTAGACCCCTAAGACAGTAACCTAATCACAGAAATTGCAGTCCACTATTATTGTATTCTATTCATTTGTAGGAAAGCCCCGAGTCTAGTCTATGCACTGAGGGAGAAAACAGAAGGTTGGCATGAATATAAGTAAGAGGGGAACATTAGAAGCTTTGAGTTTGCCTTCAAAGAACAGCCAGGCTGATGGTCTGGTGCAATATACTAAATGTCCTTGAGTCAGTGTGGGCTGGAATTATGAGAGACGGACACATGTTGGCAGCAGTAAGTTTTGTAAAAATTGGGATCAGTAATGGTAACTGTTACACCAGTTTAGGGTTTATATTTCTAGTTTTTCTTTTTGTCCCCAGATTTACAGTCACTCCAAGTCTTGTTCAAGTCCTCCTACCCTTTGTTCTCCATATTGATGTTATTTTAGATGACTGCTATTCACTTTAAATTTGACCAAGGCCTCCTTCATGTGGCTTTTCATTCTGTTTAGTATTTAGATACATACTGAAAGGAGTCTTTGGCTTAGCAGGGACAAATACAAATACTTGATTGAATAAAACTGAAATCTGGAAATACCTTATATTATCAAATATATATTTACTACAGAATTGTTAAGTTTACAAACATCTTTTCATTTATGTGATTGATAGTAGGCATGAGTCATAACAATAGGGTAAATATGAAAAGTGGCTAAATAAAATAGATGTGATGAACTTCACTTAAGCATCTAATTTGTTTCTCAATGTTTCTGCATGTTCTTGGGCTTTTGTAGAGCTTACTACATGAAACAGATAGCAAAGTTTCCTGGAAGGACTCCAGAGTTAACTAAAGTTGATTTCAGGGTTTTGTAATTATTTAGTATGTCTTCCAGCTCATGCTTCTCCATGAATGCTGCTTCTGTTGATAATGTAATGAAGAGATATCCTTGACTAACCTATCATTGGTTAGCCACTTAATGGTATATCAATGTCATTGAATCTGAAGTTTGATATGTTAACAAACATAAAAATTTCGAGTCAATTACAGATTTGTAAGTCTCAGGATTTAGTGATGTTAACATAAAAGACTTGAAATATCCTAAAATGCTTTGAAATATAGCATTATAAAGACCATTTCTCTTATTCCATCCTTGAGAATGTCCCCATCTAACACATTAATAAATTGCAGTTTTTATAGTTTTGTTGAATTGAATAAAGGTTCAAATAATGTAAGCCAGTCAGACATTACTACAAAGAGATAGTTTTTGAACACTAACCAAAAAAAATCAACATTTTCTACAATGTCTTGATGAGTAATATATCTCGGGAAGAGATGGCACACTTGCAATTCCCTTTTTCAAATGGAACCTTGGGTTTTCCCCAAACTTCTCTATGGCTCAAGATAAAGATGATCTTGAAATTTAGTCAGTCGTTTCTCCATTTCCCTATAGCTGGGATTACAGTATATATTACCTTAACTGGTTTATGTAATGCTGGAGACTGAAACCAGGGTTTGATAAATAATGGGCAAGCAACCAAACATAAAAGCTACATCACCTCACCTGTCCCATGATGATATTCTCATCCTTGCTCTGCCACTATGAATGGTGTGATTCTGGCAAATTATTTTTATTTAAACAAGAAACAAGCTTGTTTTACATGTCAATTCCAGTTCCCTTTCCCTCCCCTCTATCCCATTCCCTTTCTGCTCCCCAGGGAGGCTGAGGCCCTCCATGGGGAATGTTCAAAGTCCATCATATCATTTGGGGCAGAGTATAGGCTCTCCCCCATGTGTCTAAGCTGAGAGGGTATCCCTCTATATGGAATGGGCTCCCAAAATCCATTCATATGCTAGGGATAAATACTCATCTACTACAAGAGGTCCCATAGATTGCCGAGGCTTCCTCCCTGACACCCAGGCCCTATATTGTTTTCCCAGCTATCAGTCTTCGGTCTATGAGCTCCTCCTTGTTCAGGTCAGCTGTTTCTGTGAGTTTCACCAGCTTGGTCTTCACCCCTTTGCTCATCACTCCTCCCTCTCTGTAACTGGATTCCATTAAACATTTTGTCTATACAAAAAGGCAAACGACAGACCTCTCCTCTGGATTGATATAAGAGTTAAATGAATTCCCACAAGTGGAGGTCTATACTCAACAGAAGGACAGAGATAAAGACAATATACTCTTAAGTTTTGAAATCTAGAAGAATTAACACTCCCTTATTATGCTATATGCCCTCTTGTAAATTAAGGGGAAGGCAGAAAATATTTTCTTATCCTATCTCTGATTTTTCTGTATCTATCTATTATCATTCATTTCATCTCAATGAAAATTAAAAAATGATCATCAGATTACCATGAAGAGAAAGGAGCACTGTTTGCTTCCAGGAACAAATAAAAAAGAAATGATTTCATATGATGTCAATGAAAGCTAAGCTGTGTATGTGAATTACAAAGATTTTTATAATTTATCGCTCATAGAAAAATGAACACATGTAGCATTATTTGGTTGCATGAAATGACAATTTGGAGAAATGATAAAAATAAAACCAAACAATCAAATTAGATATCCTTATACTTGTGCCCAGTTTCTTGGGTGTTTTTTTAAGTATTATTTATTTTTATCTTATTTCTATGGGTACTTTGCCTGCATTATGTTGGTTTACCATAAGATCCCCTTGGAACTGGAGGTATAGATGGTTGTGGGGGCTGGGAATCAAACTCAGGTCCTCAGGTCCTCTGAAACATCACTCAGTGCTCTTAATGCTGAGCTATTGCTCCATCGCTATTTTCTCTGTGTTTTAGGGGAAAAGATGATTTCAATCAATACAGGGCCCCATTTTTCTCTATAAATTAAATGTATGAATTACCAATGTAATATCAAATTCACAGTGCCATTCATAATATGATCACAGATTTGACTTCAGATCTGTTAATATAGAATTAACATTTCTATGTTGCCACCAACAATAATTAGAATTATACCAAACACTTAGTCTTGGTCTTTTTTACACTAAAGAATCTTAAGGATTTCTTTTAGATAATTAGTAGGGCTATAAGCTTGAAATGCCCAGGGTCACTTACCATTTTGATTCAATATTAGATCCAAAGCCAGCTTCGACGGTCCCTGATTTCTATTGAACACCCAATGCATTCTATAGTACTCTTCATCCACTGTCAAATTTGTCCTTTTAAATATATTTCAAACCACTGCCTCTATTCGATCACCTAGTACTCAGATTCCATGAACTATTGTAACTATTGCCTGAGCCTTTCCTTAGTCTTGTAACTAGATGCTTTTATGAATTCTGCCCCATTTGTGATGGCATCACCCAAAACTACTTTTACAATCTAACTTAAATCCCAGCCAAAATCTCATCATCTCAATGAAATCCTAACCAAATCTGTTCTTAACTTAGCTTCCAAAACTACTGAGATTGAATGACTCTGTTTTTGTTCTTGTAATTTACATTGCTAGCACTAAAGTCAATTGTTGGCATCTGTTTTCTATATTATCTTCTTTGGGAGTCTTTAATCTTTGTGACAAAATTCTGTAATTCATTCATGCATTCATTCAAGGCTGCTGCACAGTTGGGTGACAAAATACTGTACCTAAGAGTGGAGAAATTGAATCAAAACAATTTTATTTCTATGCCCAGGTGTTTGCCCACAGTGGTTGATTCATTGCAGGAACCAAAACCAGTAATGGGTAGGTGAATGATTAACCATACTTCTTAAAGCAAGCAGAGAAGAAAAGACAGAAAAAAAATAAAGTTTGCTGACTTTCACCCATTCACACATATGTATGCATGGATGTTGTGTTTTATCTAAGAAGAAATAATTATACAGCCATCACAGGAAAAGTTCCAAGAGTAGAATCATTCCATTCCTCGTGATTTTATATTTTCCATTTCAAATGAGACATATCATCAACTCAGACACAGTTATGAGTGTCAATAACTGAATACAGGTTTTCATTGACAAAACCGTATAGAGTTATTTCACTAGATTCACTGCAACTACTTTCAAACAGCCATTAGCTTTTTGTAAGTTTTCTTAAGATTTGGAATCATTTTTCACTTTACTATAAGATAAAAAAATCTCAATGCACAGAATGTGAAACACTAAAATGCAATGAACATAGAAAATTGCAGAATCAAGCATCCGATTAAAAAAAACAGAAGACTTAAGGAGTGTCTCCAGGTTTAAATGATTGGTTTCTATAATAAGTACCATATTGAAGGGCAGGGTAAAGTTTTCAGGAAAAGTGAAGACTGCCAAATGGACAGAATCAGCAAAGCTAGGGAGAAATTTATCATGGGGGTTGGCAAATCTAAACATGTGGTTCTAACAGGACAAGTCTATATTTATGCATGAATCCATTTCTGCCTATGCACCACAATAAGCATAAGAATGTCAGCATTCACCTTGGGACTTTAGGGATTGAACTCAGCTCATAAGGATTGGGCTATAAGCCCTTTTGCCAACTGAGCTATCTCCAGTCAAAGAACTTTCCACGTTAAGACTGCTGTCACCTCTCAGTATCAACACTGAGAAGGAGAAGGGACATCTTTGCTGAGCCAAATATTTAAGGGCACTAATCTTATTCATGAAGACTTTAACTATATCATTTAGTCAGTTCCCTAAAAGTATCACCTTGAAAGCTAGGATTTCACCTTAAGGACATGACAAAAACAAATTTACACACACACACACACACACACACACACACACACACACACACACCACAGATGCATGGATACATTAATATCAAGGTATGAATGGCTAAGATGGGAAATTCTTTTCTTTTATGTAACCGACAGTGACTTTGAACTTCTTATCTCTCAGGTGCTCTAATTCTAGGGATACACCCCTGCATCTGGTCTTCACTCATGTTGGAGTTGATACCATTATTATAAGTGAAGAATATTGTATCTTTTATGTCAATGCTTCTTCAAACTTCACTGTGCATGGGAGTCACCTAGGGATCTTGTTAAAATGCAGATTCTGATCCCAAGTCTGTCTGAGGATAATGTTTCTGCATTTCAACCAAGTTCCCAGGTGACGCTGGATCACAGTTTGCACAGCTCTTTCCTGTGAGCCTTGGTGCCAGAGAAACACAGTGCGTTTCATACAGCCTAAGAGAAATTTACTGATTCTATTAAATGTATGATTAAAGTTTAAAACACATAGAGCTCTATTGTGACTCACAAAGCTCCAATAAGAAAGAAGTGACAGATAACTGGACAACAAACATTTTTTGACATTTGAAGAGTTGAAATATATCACTCACATACAGAAGGACAAAAGAGTAATCATATAAGAGCTCATGAAAATGAAAGGGGATACTGTATTGAAGACACTTGAACATAGGAAGAGTTGAGTGCATTTACTAATGCATTTTTCATTTACTCATATTACTGGTAATATTATTAATCATCACTATCTCATCATCATCAAAAGAGAATATTAAAGACGGTAAGAGGAATCTAACCCATTGTGTTCATTATACGAGTAAGGAAATTGAAGCCTCGGATGTGGAAGTGACATGTCTATGCTCACAAAAACAAATCAGTCACAGAACTAAGATCTAAATCTGATCTTTTAAGCATGAGTAATTAATTCACCCATTCATTCATCAAACATTTGAGTGTCAACTACCTACCAGTTGCTATGCCATGAATACCAAATGAGAACAGAAGACTCTGTCTTTAAGCTACATTTAGGAATTGTTTTCTACAACAGAATCATTAAAATAATTATTCTCAAAATTGCCATGATAATGGAAAAACTGCTATAATAAAGAAGTACCATGAATACAAATGGAAGATATCGTAGAAAAATACAAAATTATGAGTTTGATAAGAAAATGCATAAAATGATATTTCAATGAAAAAGATCAGTGTGTGTGAAAGCAAAAGTCGGGATGCAAGACTGGTAGAGCCAAACACATGGGCAGATGTCCTGCCATGAAAGGCTTGCAAGCATCCAAACGAATAAGACTATAAGGTAACCCAGGAGAATAAGTGGGTCACAAGAGACCAGATACTCTGGTAAGTTGTGTTTGCCATGTACAGAGTTTTAATTTATTGAATTAGTTTCCAACATTTAGCAATTGGGACATTTCACAGCAATAATCAGCGTTTTAACTTCCCTTGAGTGGGTGGCAGCACTATGGGAATGCTGTCCACACAGCAGAGCTCAATTGGAACTAGATGATGATGGCCCTGCAAAAATGTTTATCTGCTTCCGTGTGAAGTACACCTGGCATGTCTAGGTCTCAGATTTGTAATTAAGGAACTCTGAGTACTAAATCATTCTTCTTTTTAACATTCAACTGTAATGAGTTGCTAAACCCTGAAGTTATTTCTCTACCCCTTTTCTCTATCATGCTTTCCTATTCTCCATTTGCTTGTTTTCTGTTTTTTCTTTCCTCTACTCCCTTTCCTATTCCTATCTCTTCTCATTCTGTCATTTTCTGTCCTTCCTGTTTTCCTTTCCTCATTTCATTCTTTCTTTGTTGTCTTTCTATGCAACCCAGTCTGGACTCAAACTCAACGTAATTCTCCTGTTTAGCTCCTCCTAACTCTGACTGACATCACCAAGCTAGCTCAGAGAATCAGTTTCTTGTTGAGTGAGTGATATGCCAAAGGAAGCAATTTTCTCAATACTGCCTCTCTCAGAGAAGTCCATCACAGACACCAAGGTTTACATTTTGAACATTAGGAACTTTGCCACCCATTGACTAATAGCCATGAAGACAAACTCAATAGTTCAACTTCCTTGAACACAATTTAGCTTCCTCTATCCAAGCAGAAATGATGAATTTCATTATACTATCTTTGACTGTAAAATCATCAATTTCAAAAGAAAATATTCAGAGTGAGCCAGTTGTTTATCCAAATGAATATTCAAATCTCTACAAAAGTACAAACAAAGCTAACAGAAAATAAACCCCTGAGTAAATCTCAGGGATCAAATGAGCAAAGACAAACTCAAAATGTGCATAGGTACAGCAAAGGCAGAGCCACATGCGGACAGCTTCACATACTAAGTGTTAAAGCACTTTGCAGAATAGACACAAAAGGCCTTAACAAACTTGAACACAGTGACATCCATAAGTCCTTCCACTAAAGGTGTCAAAAGTCACTGAGAGTTGAAATCAGAAGGACAATACTGCTGCTATGTATTTGAATATACAAAATATACTTATTTTTTTAACTTAATGTTGTGGAAAAGATGAAATTATTGTTTTACATGCTGGAGGTACAACATAGATCTATTCAACTCAGGCAGTAGAGAAATTATAAAGTATTATATATGTATGTATATATATATTCTGGTAGAGAATAAATAAAGAAGATAATATTGGTGCTTTTCAGCAGTGGTATAATGTGTTTCTAGAACTAAGTGTTCATGGAGAACTGTCAGCCTTTTCTCTATTTTCTTGCTTATTTGTCTTTTGCTTTCTTTGTGATTGATAAACAGTTTTCTAATTTTGTTACATATATCTTAAAGGCCCTTTGCTTCATCTGTCTCATCTTTCTTACCTCCCATCATTTTCCCTTTCAGTATTGCTGTGTAGTCCAGGCTAAGAACTGTTATCTCAGTCTAGCCTTGATCTCTCAATACTCCTGCCTTAACTTCCTAAGGACTGAGATTGCATGGATGAGCCTTAGCAGTTCCTTTATTATTTGTGATAGTTTTTGTTTAGCCTATTGTTACTGTATGTTATTGCCTTAGTTAGGGTTACTATTGCTGCACTAAAATAACCTGGTCAAAAGCAACTTAAAAAATAAAGGGTTTGTTTTTTAACAAATCTCAGGCCCCAGTCCATCAACCAACTAAGTCAAGCAGGACCTCAAGGCTGGTACCTGGAGGAAGGAATTGGTACAGACGTTATGGAGGCATGCTGCTTACTGGTTATGGCATGCTCAGTCTGCTTTCTTACAGCATCCATGACTCCCAGGTAAGGGGTGACACTATCCACAAAGGGCTGACCCCCACCATCAATCACTAATTAATAAAATGTTCCATAGAGTTGCTTATACAATAGTCTTACAGGGTCTTACAAGATTATTTTCTCAATTGAAAGTCTCTCTTTTCAAATGACTTTTCTTTCAAATGACCCTTGTTTTTGTTAAGTTGATATAAAACTAGCTAGCAGTAAGATTTAGTGGTTAATTACTGATATTTAATATATGTGTCCGACAATATCTATATCTTATAATGTTGTTAAGTCAAAAGTTACAAAGCATGGTTCTATCCATAGAAGCGTACAAACATAATACATATTATATTCCCCACAGTCTATATGTAAAATCCTTATTTTGAGACTCCAGTGAGAGCCTTAATCTGTTTGCCACTACAATATCAACCAAACATTAGTTCACTCTCGGGGTTTTTATTTTCTGGCCGTTTCACATAAATTGTCACATGGCATATGTGTTCTCTGCTGGTTTGGGGTTGTTTAGATTCACCTAGTTTTTAGCATTAAACTTTACTTTGTTCTTTCCTGTGTTATAGACACATATAAGAGGTAGTTTACCCACTAACCACTCCAAGCATCTACCTTAATGTTCTCATTTACCTCACAACATTTAAATAATTACTTTGCTGGCTTCACTTTAAGTGTTATACATATCAGAAGTAACAACCTTAATATTTGTCTGTTTTTGGACAACAATATGAAGGTTGCATTTGAGGTGTAGGTTATCTGTAAGTTAGACAAATCTTGATGAGTAAGACTTTGTATTCTATATTTTAGCATCTATAAAACTAGCTCATTACTAATTAATTAAACATGCTATAATGCAAATGTGGCCTCAATTTTTAGTAAACATAGTCAGAACACATACACTGATTTTTTTATATACTCACAGAGATGTAGGAACAATACTTAACCACAGAGAAGAGATTTGGGGAAAGAATTACAAAGGGAAAATCTTAATGAAAAGTATATGCTTAAAGATACAGTCTATCATTCTAGCAGAGGTCAGTGAGACCCATTTTGCTCAGCAAAGCTTTAACACCCCATCAACACACAGAAAGTTAATCCCAAGCTAGTTAAAAATACCAAGTTCATGTGACAGCAAAAATAAATGTTATACCGTTGATGGATTTGTGAAGAGAAAAAAGTCATGAGAAACTATAACAAAATATGCTGCTAACAGGATTTGGGAGAAATTTTACTCAGTTTATAATCAAAATGCTGATATTGGTTGACATAAATTCAGATTGTATAAAAAAAGAGAAAAGCAACGGAAGGGATAGAGGATTAAGCAAAATATTGTATAATTTATGAACCACTGAAAAGTGATAGAATATAAGAAAATAACTGAGCCTGATTAACCATGCAATACATGGAAAACAAGAGCATTCTCAACACCACTCCAATATATTTCCATTGTATAACCAATGTGCCTCATTTGTAATTAGCTTTTCTCTAGCAATCCTATATTTTTTGTATTTTAAATGAGTAGATATTTTCTATAAATTATTTTCTACATATCCTCTTCTTTCTTTCTTCCTTTCTCTCTCTCTTTTTCTTTCTTTTCTGCAAAAGAAGCCTTGGGGAAAAGTCTTCAACAAATTCTTGGTATTTCTTCGACATGATTTCCAATGAAGTTTCACTTCGATAGTTTTATTTTCTCTGAACTATGCCTAAGTTCTTAACATTTGTAAGTAGTAAAACCTTTGCTTCATTAAACAAAGTCTTCAGAATACAACAAATCTTTATACTGTAGGTCAGGGGCAGGAGTTTTGTCATAACATTGTCTACTGAATGGCTGGAGAGAGAAATGGAGTCTCAAGGATGCGAGATAATAGCATCATTTCATGGGTGTTTGAAAGTACTTTATTCTCTTTATAGTGCTTTGCTTGGGAGTCAAGAGTTTTGATTTCTAAAGACTTGATATTTTTAAAGATATATAAGCTATGTGATTTTTAGGGAAACAATTCTACACTCTGTAAAACCTCTTCTTAATTTTAACTCTATTTTGATTCCAGAGCCCTTCTTCCATGCATAGGCTATAGTAGTATATGTTTCTTTCTTTTTTAAGATTCATTTTTATATTGCATGTATGAGTATTGTTCCAAAACTGTATAATCACCGTGAGCATGTCTGGTTCCAGTGGTCACCAAAAGAGGGTATCAAGTATCCTGGAACCAGAATTACAGAAAGTTGTCATGGGATGAGGATTAGAAGAAGGAAGTCTCTGACATATCACAATCACACTCCAGTGTAAGAACAAACAGAATACTATAGTAGAGAGAGTACAGAATATTGAGTATAGGGAACACCAAAGACTAATGACAAGATAAAGAAAGGTATGGGGCAAAGGTCAAATAAAATACTCAAGGCAAATCAGGGGACATAGCTTAGTTGATAGAATGTTTGCCTAGCATGCACAGAGCCCTAGGTTAAATCCCCCAGCATAGTATATCCAGAAGTGGTAGTGAATGCCTGTAATCCTAATATTTGGAGGCAAAAGCAGGAAGGTCAGACATCCAAGCTCATCCTGAGTTACACAGAAAGCTTGAAGCAATTCTCAGTTACATGAGACTCCTTCTCAAAAGTCTTTTCTCCTCTTAGTAAAAGTGGAAAACAAGACTGAGGAGAAGAAGCATGAATAAATAGACTATAAGGTGAAGAAGTTAGCTCTTCTAGGATCCAGGGGTAAGTCATTAGAACAAAAGGGCCTTGTAAAGTTTCTGAAGCAGAAATGTGTTTAAAAATTCAAATAATCTTCTTGGTTGTGAACCAACTCTTCAATGGCTAATCCATCTCTCAGGGTTCACATTGGCTAACAGAGTCTCAAATGGCAAACATGGGGCCTGCATGCATCTTCAGGATGTCCTATGTGTATATGTTATGACTGCTAACTTGGTGTTTCTAACAGTGGGAGCAGGTGCGTCTGACTCTTTTGCTGGATCTTGAGCCTCTTTTCCTCCTATTGGGTTGCTTTGTCCATTCTTGATTTGAGGAATTTTGCCTTGTCTTACCGCAACTTGTTTTGTCCTGTTTGGCTGTCTTCTCTTGGAGGCCTGCCCTTTTGTGAAAAAGAAACAGTTGGTGCATGGATCTTGGGTAGAGGGGAGGTGGTGGTGAGGAACTCAAAAAGTAGAGGAAGAGGAAACTGTAGTTGTGATGTACTGTATGAGAGAATAATATTTTAGTTAAAAGTTCAAGTCGTGTCTATAACTCAGCAACAGCTTTGCATGTTCCTTTCTAGAATCCTGGACCAGCTGCAATTTACACTCTCCTTTATCACTGAAAACTATGAAAAAGCTGTTTTCTTTCCAATGTTGACATCAGTTTGCGTACCAAAGCACAATGAAAGACATGTGGGTAATAAGCCAGGACCCATAGCACATTTGGGAAGCTGCATTGTAGCACTCTAAAAGCAAGTGAGGATGGAGCAAATACAGCCTAGGGCAATAATTGGGATGTACCACAACTATTCAGTGGAGATGTAAGGTTGCTATATAGAACCAATGGAGACAGTGAGTTGAAAATATTCAATTATAATGCATTCCTTTTGAAGCCTTGTGAATACTTTATCATAGTGGGAATAGGTATAGACAAAAAAGAATCAAGGGCCAGAGACATGTCTTGCAAGTACTCCTATGTGTAGAGGTTAGACATATGAAAAAACAACTGCAAAAGAAATGACAAGGAAATAAAGAATATTTTAAAATTTGGGCAAGTGTGGTACACTGGAATCAGTAAGGCACCAGCCAGACATGCCTGCTTCATCTACACATTTTTCTAAAAATTTCCCTGGCATCCCATAAATCTGAGCCACAGAACAGGGCCACCTATCCCTTTGTAGCCAAAAAACCTATAAAATGGCCTCCATTCTCCTGCACCTTTAATTGCCCTCATCCATACATCACTGTCCCTTGCTATGTGATTGCTCACATTTCTCTCAGGTGCTGAGCCTTTTTCTTCACTGTACTTTTGTTCTACAACGAGGTCCAGGATAATAAAATCTCCTAGTCTCACCAGTGCCCATACCCTTAAAGTGTCTAATCCCCCCAGTCTATCGTCCATATAATTTTTATTATTATTTTAATTTTAAATAGCTTGTTTCACATGTCAATCCCAGTTCTGTCTTCCTGCCCTCCTCCCACAACCACCCACCATCTCCCCCAGCCTTCCACCCTATCGCCATTTCCTTCCACATAGGGGATATCTAGAGTCTGTCATTTCACTAAGGGCAGGGTCCAGGCACTCCCCTAAGAGTCCAGGCTGAGAGCGCATCGCTCTTTGTGTTATGGACACACGAAGTCTGTTTGTATGCCAGGGATAAACACTGATCCACTGTCCAAGGCCCCATAGGTTGGGGACTCTAACAAAGGGGAAGGGCTTCAGCAACTGTCTGATGCTTTGCCACCAAGTCAGAACTCAAGGTTCTCCAGTCTACCCTGCATGCCTCACTAGGTTAATGCTTCTCTTTGCTGATCTTGTATATTCCAACTGTATAATCCTGCTCCCTCCTGATTGTTTAGGGGCTAAGATGTGACCTCAACACTGTGCATAAGCTGCTCTTCTCATATGGACTGCCCCTCTTCCCTCACACTCTGAGACCAGGTCTCAGATTAGAGTTCACTTGGAGATCCATGGCACTTATTCTTACGTGTGAGTTTTTGGTTGTCTTTGAGCAATGATCACCCACATCCCTCTCTCTCTCTGTCTCTGTCTCTCTCTCTTTTCTTACCTCCCTCTTTTTCCCACCCCTTTCCCTTTCCCCACGTGTTTCTCTGTTGTGTTTTGACAGCATTTCACTATGTAGCTGAGGCAAGTCAGGCTAGCCTTCATGTATGATTTCTTTCTCTCTTCTAAATTTGGGGATCATGTCCATGAGTCACCAAAACAAGCTCACCATTTATTAATTGATTTTTAATTAACAATTTTTTACTGTGTTAAATTTGGTCCCTGGAACATTGTCAGAAACACTGCATATATTCAATAATTAATGGCTCAATACATAATCAGTTGGAATTTTCTTTTGCTCATTGCCCTCACCTGAGTAACAGAACTTCTATGTGATCTCAAGTTTCTTTCTTTGGCCTCCACCTGGTGATGTCTGGGAGCCCTAATGCTATGTTCATGTGTGTACAAAAAGTCTTCCCAGTAGGCTCAAAATAGGATACCATGACTTCCAGGCATCTCCTTACAGACTGGCCGTCCCTTCCCTGGTGTGGTTCCTGCCAGCAGGCAGAGTGAGCATGTTCTACTTAGGCATGTAATACTTATGCCATGGAGCCAGAGAGTTTGTGAATCCAGCAGACACCAGAATTTCTCACACTTCTTCTAAAACACTGGTAAATATCTTAACAAGAGTTAAGTGGAATTCCCTTTGCTTCATGTCTTTGTATTGTATAAACTCTTCCTTGTGTTTCTATCTAAAACGTCTCTTAAATTGTGATTTGCCTTTAGCCAGTAGAACATGAGCCATGACATTCATTTCCAATGCTTTATCAAACTGACACATCTGGAGACAGAAGTAAATCTTATACTCATGAATGCTTGCCCTGCCCTTTGATCTCACTGAATGCAAGTTAGATTGTATACATTTAAGTATAGTGGAAAATGAACTCCTCTAAAACTAACATCAAGTTCATGTTAGCTTCCTTTCTCATCTCTAGTAAAATACTCTTGTAGAAACAACCTCAGGAAGGAAGGGTTTATTCTAGGTTTCAATCTTTCATGGTGGGGAAGTAAAAATGGGAGCATGAAGTACAAGGTCTCGGGACATTCACAAGCTTAAAAAGAAAGCAATAATGAATGACTGCTTCTATACCTTCTTTCTCCACAGGATCTCAGTCATAAAAGGGTGCCACAACATGGGGCAGGTCTATCTCTTCTATTAATGTATTTACAATAATGCTCCCACAGGCATACCCAAACACCATCGATTTGTGGGCTCCAGACTGTGTTGTTCTGATAGTTACCACTAACCATTGCTGCAATGTTTAACTAGAGTACTCTTGGTACTGCTTCTCCTGTGTGAATCATCCTGGGCTACTGTCAAAAAAATGTGAGCTTCAGAGCTAAATAGACCAATCACTGTCTGGTTGAGAGCTCTACATTTTTGCAGCATTTATTAGAAATTTGATTAACATTTTTCTTTACTTAGGAAGATTTCTACTAGTACTCAACTCTATGTGTATCACTTTCTTGTCAGTGTTTCTCACACTAAGCTATGCCAAATCCTCACTACTCTTCTTTCATATTTTATCCTCAAGACAGTATTTAACCTAGTTCTCAAAATTAGGAAGCCTATAATTGTATTCATCATTTTAGGATAAAGCAATGCTAGTTATTTTTGGTGACCTTACCAGACACATTTTATCTTCACTTTATTTTTCTTCTCTAATATGATGAATCATGTGGAAATATACATGTCCACAACTTTGTATTAGTCTCCTCTCTTTGAATGACAATACATTAATGAAAAGTATATTGACAACATGTCTTGTGTTTATGGTCTTTTCATATATACCATAAAGTATGATGTTTTTCTTAATCTAGAGTTTTGGTTCATATTTGTTGTCCTATTATTAAACTATTCCTACCTACGTATTCGGAATTTTGATTATTAAAATCTCCAGAAAAAATCTTACTGAATATTAGCATGATCACATTTAGGCAAACACAAACTTTAAATTTCATATTTGTTATCTCATTTGAAATATTTTTAACTAACCATTTTAATGTATGTTGTATATTACTGTTTTCTCCTCTATAAGTTAACTTGTTCCTAAGCATCATTGCAAATAACCCAAAAGAAGTGTTCCCTTTTTATTTATTTTGCATGGACTACCACAAGCAGTAAAAGTACTAAGCATGGAATGTGTGACTAATGTCTTTCATTGATGTATAGTCTGAGAAACATTAAAAAAAAATTCACCCTTCATCCAATGGCCGATGGAAGCACAGGCAGACTCCCATGGCTAAATATTGAGCTGAACTCAAGGAACCCAGTGATAGAGAGGGAGGACTGATGAGCAAAGGGGTTAAGACTGGGCTGGTTTAACCCCCAGAAACAGCTGGCCTGACAAGGGTTAGCTCTTGAATCCCAGACTGATGGCTGGGAATCCAGCATGGGACTGATCAAGGCCCCCTGAATATGGGTGTCAGTGAGGAGGCCTAAGCAATCTATTGGGCCTTGGGTAGTAGATCAGTATTTATCCCCGGCATACAAATGGACTTTGGGTGCCCATCCAACAATGAGAGATGCACTCTCACCCTGAACTCTTGGGGGAGGGTCTAGGACCTGCCCTGGATGAAATGACAGACTATTGACATCCCCATGGAGGGCCTCACTCTCCCTGGGGAAATAAGGAAGTATTGAGGGGGTTGGTGGGAGGAGGGGAGGGAAAGGGAGAGGGACCTGGGATTGACATGTGAGGCAAGCTTGTTTCTAATTTAAATTTAAAAATAAAAATTAAAAAATTTACAATCAATATGCAATTAGGCATTATCATCTTTACTAAGCAAAGTCCTGAGATATTAAAAACTATAGAATATCTTCAGTGGACGGTTCACGTCCTAGAATTACATGCAATTGCTTTTCTTGAAATATTTAGCTTAGTGTGTTAGTCTAGAGAAACCATTCTCAGATCTCTCCATGAGTAAATATAATTTTCAGAGGGCTATCGTTGTCTATTGTTATCATACTTCTTATATCCCCTTTCTTATCATTTAAAGTAGTCATCTTATCTTAGTCACCCTTTTGGAAATTTTCCTAATTAATTTGATTTTCTTCAGTGGAAATGCTACCTGCTATGAAAACCATAATAAATACTCTGAGAATATTTAATTTCAGGTTTAATGAATAAGTTGTAACCTAGTACTGGCTCCTGAAAGCCATTTTGTTTTATTATAAACCTCCAATGCTATTTTTAATTTGAGACACAATGTAAAATAAAGGCAAGTTCCATATTCACCCTGAAGTATTTCTGGAGTTGGCAGAATGACCCTCCAGTGAGAAGCCACCAAGACCTGCCAATCTTATAGTGGGTCTCAAGAGCCTACTGGAGTGCTGCCTTTAAGCATTGAACGTAATATTTATTACCACCGAGAGTCTTCTAATGCACTTCAAACTTAATACTATAGAATGCAAAGTCTCAACTGTAGGTTGGCTCCCAGATATCAGAGCTTCAGAATTTACATTTTTCCATGGGATTGACTTTAAGAACAATTTATTGTAATACAAGTCAACTCCCAATTTAGCCTATGTTTTCTTCTCAGGACTGGACAATAATTAGGAAGTATTTGTTGTTCAATCATGTATGAGACTCATTTTCCTCTTTATATTTGCCACATCAAATTGTCTTTTAACAATATGCAAATTATCTATACTGTTTAGACTTCAAAACTTTATTCTTATTTTTTTCAGAAAGCTCATACTATTTTGAGTTTTCTTAGGATAAGCATATATGTAAATACATGTGAAAAGATTTTCTGATTAGAAAAGCAGACATGATATATGGCCACCCATTCATTTTCTTGGCTGTATCCATATGCCAGGCCAAATTAATCATCAACAAAATGAAGGCCTACAGTGTAGGGAAAATGTAGGTACTAAGTCCTAATTTAAGAAGCACAATATATTCTCTACACTTCACTATACACTTCAGCAGTGTTTTTGTTTGTTGGTTTTGGTTTGCTTGTTTTTACAATTGAGTGTATCTGTGTATCTACAGGAACATATATTTCCATGTAGTTTCTTCATTTTTTAAGCATGCAATTGATTTTCATAGTTCATCCCACATCTCTCAGAATGTGAACTAGAGATGAGCTTCATTATCAGATACTCTTGTTTTCCATTATTTACTAGGGCTTGTGACTTTAGTCTGCAATTCTAAAATGCCTGAGAGGGATACTGCCTAGAGAATGCTGTTCCTCCAGGATCCAAGTGTACTGAATGCTTTCCTGATTGACTAAGCCAGTGACACATGAAATCTGACCAGACGTCTAAGTTACACTGATGACAAAAGGCATTAAGAAAGACATCCTGATGCTGCTGCTGGGTCACAGGAGTGACCACTCACGTTAGCCACTCAGTCGCTACCCACACTGTGAGAATCTCCTAGCAGCCCAACTGTAAGCACTGCTGTGCTTGTAGCCATTCTCTTAATTTAGGCCTCATGGACTCCGTACCTTCAAGGAAAGGGGACACAATCTATACCTTTTGATATGTTTACCAACAGGAAATATGAAGACAAGTGGACAATAAATGCTTTTGAATACGTATTTTTAAAATAGAACTTTTAATTTAGTGTGTGTGTGCATATGTATGTGTGTGTGAGAGAGGAGAGAGAGAGAGAGACAGAGAGAGAGAGAGAGAGAGAGAGAGAGAGAGAGAGAGAGAGAGAGAGAGAGAGAGAGAGAGAGAGAGAGAGAGAGAAGGAGGAAGGGAGAAGGAGGCATGGGGTGATAAGGCTTTTGTGAGTCAGTCCTTGCCTTCCACCTTGTTAGGAAAGGGAGTTTCTTATTATTTCTGCTGCCATGCTGCAACTTCAGCCTAGCTGGCCCATGAGCTGATTGGCTGCTTCTCAAGCTTGGTCACATATCTCTAAGTAAGACTTCTGGGATTGCAAATGCAGACTATTATTTTTTATTTTTCTTATGGGTCCTTGAGTGGTCAAGATTATATGGATTGAGATTTTACCGAGTGAGCCATCTCACCCCATTTTTTTTGTTTCTTTGTCTTGGTTTGTTTTAATTATCAGAACCTAGGAGCTTTCTTACCATTGTGAGGTCCTTTTTTATAACTTAGAGGCCGTTTATGAAAAGTAAATGACAGGTATTGTTGTGGCTGTCCCCGTGTCCCCATAGCGTACAATGTGGTGTCTTCAGGAAAAGAGAATTAGTACCTGTTTCCTTGGTGAGCCGCCTTATGCTGTGGCTAACACAGGCCTCTTCCAACCTAGCACTCCCTTTCCTCTAGTGCACCCTTCTTGTACCTTTCTTCATTTCAGTCTCTCAATAAACTGTGGTTTTTAGGCAAAAACCAGGTGCGATCAAGGGTGTAAGTGTTAGCAGAGTGAATATCAGTACTTTATTCTTTACTGTTTCAATTCCCTCTCATACCTAAGCAGTGGAAGGGGTATGTGTTTTCGCTATCTGTAGCAAGTTACCATTTGGTGTTCACGAGCTCTCCCTGACTTTGTGTTCATACCATGAGCACCATGGATCTATTTCCCCACCTTTGTGCTTTTTGTCATTACTTCAAGAGACAAGGTGGTGACACCTCAGGAGGTAGAAGAAAGCTGAGTGAAAATTCCTAGCTGTGAAATTAAACACAAGGAATGACAAATTAAATTAGAAAATGTGTTATGTTTACTTAACATGTGTGAGAGAGAAGGTCATGCCTACCTCTGCTCACATGTGAAAGTTGGACAACTTCTGAGAATCAGTTATCTATCTATCACATGGGACCCAGAGATAGAACTCAGGCCTGGTTGCTGGTGTCTTTCTTTATCATCTGAGCAATATCAGTATCCTGAGCCTCATATCTTGGCTTAACCTCTAGCTGAGAGAGGAGAGAATAATCTTTAAGATATGTGTGAGGTCTCAAATTAGAGGGGCTTTGTGCTTTTCCTCCAAGGTATACAGGCCTAAGAAAGATGATGAGGTACCAAGAATAGCAAGGTAATACAGGAAGACTAAAGAGATACATATGGGGTTATGGAGAGAGCCCCACTGCTATCCTAGTCCAATGTGGTCAAGACCAGAATTACTGCTCAAAGTAGCAGTGACCCTAGTACATATTCTCATGTCACCATAAGTTCCATATGGGCTTGTGAAAATGTAGACCTGACCATGGAGACAGGTGAATGCACATCAGAAATTAAACATGGCTCTTGAAAACTAAAAAAAATCTTATGATATACTTATATATGAAGTTATCTTTCTATTCTTATCAGATACATATATAAGCATGCATTAAGAAAGATCATATTCTTGTGGAATTATAGGTTGTCCATATTTGCACATAGGAAATAATACAGGAAAGGTAACACATAAAAGAGAGTAGTTGGATATAAGGAATAGTTGGTAGTCTGCTAGGTTTACAAATGGGTACCATTCTCACACATACCCTCTTCATCTCACAGAACAAAGAGGCTGGACACAAGAAAAACAGGCTGTATCTCAGTATGAATAAAAGTCACAGAGTCAAGATTTACTCATGTAGATACAGGTAATCATAGACCCTCTGATCCTCATACATTACCCATATAATATGGGCAAGCTAATTGAAATAGCTAGATAATGGAAATATATTATTTTAAATTATGCACTAGACTATTCTCCTGAATCATGAAGAAAATTGCCTACATTTCCCACTTACCTTTAAATGTGGGTATAAAAATTATTGATATCTAAATTAAAAAATTCTCCATCATCAGAATTAGAAATCTATTAAACATACCATTAAATCTTGTCTTTGAAAACTGACCACACATTATTTTCTTTTTCTAAGCTTGCTTAATGGGAGGATTAAATACTTGGCAGAAGAATTGAAAGACCAATTACAGAAAAGTTTTACAATGTATACATTGGTTTTTATGTCATATGAGGGAGAAAAATGTTGGAGAACATAGTGATTAACTACACTCTAAAGCACAAAACAAATGTAGATCCTAGAAGTAAATTATCTGGATTTGATTCTACTAGCACTTTCGATCATTAGCATGAATAAAATGTATATTTTTCCTAAAGTGTAATTTCTTATCGGCAATTAATAAAATAACTGATCATAAGGGAAAAGCTGGGAATCTCAGATATCCCTGACACTTTGAAAATCTTATTTACCAGAATTAGTGTTAGATCTAATGGAAACAAATTTGCTATTTACATAATCCAGAGGTGACAAATAACAACATGCAGTTGTGAGTCAAGTAAGAAAAATTGTTACTTTAATCCCCAACATCCTACAAATCAATCAACACAACAAATTATCAGTGTGATAACATATTCAACACATTTGACATTTACATTAATTGGAGGTAATGAAGAAAATATTTTTTGTTGTTTGTTGGATGAAGTTAAATGGGCTGGAAATGCATATGAATAAAACATCATTATTCCTCTCAGTCACACCTGTTCAAATTTCTATTGACAATTTGATATTTTTATTAGAGCCCAAACAGAAACACCACAAGCACAAATGGCATTTTTTTTACACTCAGATGACAAAAGTAAACAAGTAGGGTTTTTTTTCTTGCCCAGCTCTCTTAAACCCCAGTGTTGTGACAAGTGCTTAACTAGCCCCCAAACACTGCCACTTAGTCATGACTTCTGGTTCTATAAATTATTTACAGTTTGCTAGGTATGAGGCTGGTGGAAAATGCCTTTCTTAGCTGCTTGATTGACAATATAATTATACCATGTTTTTGTTTTAAGCACTGTTATGCAGAATCGTAATGCCATAAAAAGTAAATAGGAATTTTATGAGCTTTTAACTTTGACAAGGTCATGCTGAAATGTACCAAAGAGATGTCATGAAAAGCCATAGCCATCATTAGCCATGTCCTATAAAGTGCCATCCACCTCCAGCTTCATCTGGGTTAAAACATCCATTCACCACTGGCTACCTCAGCCCCTCAAGCTGAAGGATGATAGGAACACACAGGCAATAGTCACAGTTTGTCTTTCAGAGTCACTTTCACCCTTTAATGGAATCTTGGTTAATAGGTTTCATTTTATAAGTATAATAAGTACAATATCAATAGTTTAACTTTGATTTGCTTTCTTATCAGATTTTATAATATATAAGAGATTCTTTTTTCATTCTGCTTATTTTTGATGACATAATTTGGTATTTTCTTTCTTTTGGGGGGTACACATAGAATATTACTATATAGGATGGCATGGACCCTGTGATCTTCCTACCCAACTGTCCTAAGTAGCTAGGGTTACAGGTGTGCAATGCTGTGCCCAATTGAAGAGGTTCTAATTTTCAATTGTGTTGGCATTCTAAATTTACACCTGCATTGGTGTGTGTGTGTGTGTGTGTGTGTTTATGTGTGATGTGTAAGTGTGAGTGTGGCGTGCACATGCTACAACATGCACTGGGCGATCAAAGGACAGCCTTCAGAAGGAGGTTGTTTTTTCCTTCCGTGGTTTGTTTTGGAGATCAAATGTAGATTATCAGGTTTGTACAGGGAATGTTTAAATCTGCTTGGATATCTCACCAGCCTATATAAAAATAAGTGCGGTGGTGGTGGCAGTGGGGGTTGAGCAGTGATAGAAGGAGGGTGTTTGGGGGTATTACTGGTCAATGTGTTATTGATGAAAGCAGAAATAGTGAAGAACCACAGTGTGGTAGAAGTGATGGCTGAGGCAGAAATGGAGATGATGTTGGAGGTAGCATGGGCACGTAGAGACTGTATTGCAGTTAGTGCAGTAGTCTAGGTGGTGTTTTAGGTAGAGACAGTATTGGTGTTGGTGTTGGTCGTGGTGGAGATGAAGGAAAGGGGAAGTTGTGGTAGAGATGGTGTAGTACAGGAGGTAGTCAAGGCAGATGTGGTATGGGTGGTGGTGGAGTTGATGGGGATGGTAATGGTGATGGAAGCATGGACAGAAGGGAGGAGAGCTAGATGTGGAGGTGTTGAGAAGGGAATGGTTTAGGTGAAGGTCCTGCTGGTGGCGGTGGTAAAGGGAAAGAGGGGAGAGTCGGGGAGATAATAGTCAAGACAGTATGGAGGTCATGGCTTAAATGGTGATTTGGAAGAGGTGATGTTTCTGGTGGTGGATATATTAATGGAAGTGAAGTAGGAACTCATTAGTTGGGGGTTGGCGGCGATACTTGGGGAGGTGGAGGTGAGGGTGGTCAGGTAGAAGCTAAAGTGCAAATGAAGTGGATGGGATGCTGGTAAATTATATAATTTGGTGCTGTAAAATTACCATCTCTTAGGTCATGGCCGATATCTCCAGCTTGCTAATGGTGGCCTGAATTTGTCTCAGAATAAATATCTACTCTTTTAAAAAACCAGCAATGGGACCTTTAAAATAAACAGAACAGATGAGGTTCAAAGGTCTTTCCCAAAGGCCCATTTACCCTGCCAAATGCACTTTATCTAACTTGCCAGAAAGCAGGACCCACATCCACCCAGTTGGGAGTAAAGAGCCTGTTTCTAGCTGACTGTGCATCCTAACATTGTTCTTCATGTAGAATGGGGCCTGGAAATTTGCTTTAATGTAGTGTCGGTTTTCTTAAAATTATCTAGCTTTTAAAAGACTACTTCTCAGAACTTTTGGCTTTAACCTGTTTGAATCTCCTAGCATTGTAATGATATTACCAATCTCTGGAATCCTACCTCCTTTATCGTACCAAGAAGATGAATACATTCATATTTGTCTTACACATCTTGTACCAGCTTTGATACTGTGACAACATATTTTTTCATTTCTTTCAAGTCATTTATTCTTTGTGCTCAGTCTCCATGACTGCTCTAAGAAAATGAGAAAGAACGCTGTGTGATGATGGTGGCCTTGGCAGGGCACAAATGTCACTTCAGACTTTCTTGTCAACCTGTAATCCAAACTCCTGCCCATCTTGGCTGAGAATAAATGATTGCTCAGCGGCAATTCTTTTGATCCATCATCTTAGAGTAAATTGTTCTGAATAATGACCTATTCCATCTTTTCCCCTTGGAATATATATTACAAGATGCCTTGAAAAACACAATTTCAACTCTGAGGTAATTCAGGATCACCATAAATGCAAGGCAAATGTCTTTGAGTCTTGGGTCCCTCAAATTTGAAGCATGACTGTGAGTCAGATGTAAACTCCCAAAAATTGACTGTGTTCACTTACTTTGAAAACATTGCTGGAAAGTGAACGTGCAACAGAAATATCATGGGTGTTCTTTAAAGATTTGCAGAAGAATTTTACCTTTGCAATAATTCATCCTGGAAATAGAAATTTGTTTTCCTCAGTACAGTGGCACAAGACAGTACAATAATTTGATTACTTTCCTTGAGAAACTAAATCGTCTCCTCTTTGAATGCTTGAGTGGCTAGATGTAGGGTCATCTTTAGCTCTGTCCATAAAAGGAGGACAAATTCTGCCTTCTCTTGTGTGTCACCAGTAAGAGTATTCAAATTTCCTTTGTTACTATTAATTTATCTTTGAGGGTTTTTTACTAAAGGATCCTTTGAAAATGCTGGTAAAATTCCTTCTGGCAAATGAGAGTCATAGCATCGTGCGTGTACCAGAGTCGGCTTTGAGCTCTCTATTAGATACCAGAACAGCATTAACTCAACAGCTGTATATAAATCATTTGTAAATGTGCATATATAGTCTCACACAACATGTATGTAAGAGACTTAAAGCTAACATGTTATGATAGTTTATTTCAATAAATTCTAATGTAATAGTGTCTGAGTTGAAGATATATCTTGAAAATGAGTTTTTGTATAAAAACATACTATAATATTGCTGGTAACTTATTTTAGATAGGTTTTCACAGTGTGAGCCAGGATGGCTTGGAACTCTTTAAATGACCAGGTTGGTCTCAAACTTGTGGCAATCCTCCTGATTTAGTGTTTTGACTACTGGGATTAAAGATGAGAGATGCCCCACCAAACTATGTTTCTAGTTTATTAAGAGAGCCATGTATATGACAATAGTCTTCATTTACTTCTTGCATATAGAATGGAGGATTTGACTGTAGAATAGTACAAATGTGTGTACTGCTGCAACCTGAAGCACCTTGAACTTGATCTAACTAGAGTAATGGGGAATGAAGATGGAGATGAACCAGCCTAAGCTAAACAAATTCACTGTTTATTATATACAGCATGAAGAAGTAAGGAAGAACTAACTCTGGCAGATGATCTCTGTAGTGCATCAGCCTCAAGCTACAGTCATCTAGGAGAAGGAAACCAAAGTTGGTCAGTCATTTCAACTGTCTACATCCATACTGCGATCAGGGGAAGTTCTTCCCCTGATCCTGCCCTAGGGAAAGTCTTGGCATCCCATCGGTCTGAGGCCTTGGCATCCTTTTCATGCCCCTGCTCATGTGTACAATACAGATTCACTCAGGGTTTCATCTGCTTTCCACAGTGTATGATGCTTAAATGATATAATTTATGAATAGATGTGTGAAGAGAACCCCAGGAAGTTTCTACATATTCCCAAAGAGGAAAAACTCATGTCAAATATGGGCAAAATAGAATCCATTTCCAACTGGAAGGTAAAAATCATGCTTTCCCTGGCCAGAATAATAAATCAGCCTTTTATATATTTCCATTTGCTCATTCATTGGTTAACTTACTTAGTCTTTATTTAAATGTAGCAAAGATTTGGACAAATTATGTGAAAGTCACTTTAAATAAGAGGTAAATACTGATCATCTGTCTGGAAGATTTTATCTCTTAGCTTTTCCCATGTGCTCCTTTTCCAAAAGGCCATAGTTAGTTCAAGTTGGCTTTGAAAAAATGAAAATTAAATACTAAAACTAGATATATTGCGATATTATCAATATTTTGTGACCAGCTGTTGATCTGGGTAACTGTGTGAAAGCTAGAACATGCCCTCTTGGATTAAATACTAATTTAATTAGTACATATTTAGTAAAACCTACATTACCAGCTCTTCCAGTGATTCCAATAGAGAAAACTTGAGTTACTTCCTAGTGAAGAAGCTGCGGTAATCTCCCAAAGATAGCAGTAAGAATCCTATTCTAAGTTGGGTAGTGGTGGCACATACCTTTAATCCCAGCACTCTGGAGGCAGAGGCAGGAGGATCTCCGTGAGTTTGAGGCCAGCCTAGTCTACAGAGTGAATTCCAGGACAGCTAGGGCTATCTAGAGAAACCCTGTATCAAGACAACAAAAGAGAAAACAAAACCAAAAAAAATCTCATTCTAATGAAATACAATTGAACACATCACTTGACTCAGAAGAAAGCACCTGAAGTTGTTTGGATCTCAGGATTACTCTGAGGAAGGCAGATGTTGCATCCTCTCTCCAGATGTTCAGATTCTCTGAATTTTTAGCAAGCTCTCTTAGTCATCCTATTCTAACCAGAGTGCTAAAGTTGGTGGTACAAGATGTAAGCCTAAATTTGTTGGTTTTTATATCCTTCCTTTTGGTACCTCAGAAATGTGAACACTGCCAGCATGTTCTGAGAATGTTAAGTTTGATATATGAATTAACAGACAAAATTTCTGACAGCATGCATATTGTTGGGATTGTAGCTTATTTTGTGCTTATTAAAAATTCTCACTGACATTTTATGTTTTCATTTTAAAGATATACTCAGTTATTTTTATGTGCATATATATGTGGTCGGGTATATGTATGTGTACAGTATGCATTTTGGAACCCACACAAGCCCGAAGAAAACATCAGAATGCCCAAAACTGGAGTTACAGGTGGTCGTGAGCTGGGAACTGAACCCAAGTCCTCTACCAGAGCAATGGGAACTCTTAACTGCTGAGTCATCTCTCCAGGCCCACTTCATGTTTCTCTTAAACCTAATGATCAGTATTTCAGCTTTTAGAAAGGATAGCAGGGAAGCTCTTAAAATACAAAATTAACTCATATACCCCTAAAGTAGTCTGTAAAACACAGGTTTTATACATGAGTAAACAATGGCATTCACACATATTCAAGCACTGCATTCCTCAACGCATCAACACGGTGCTCATAATGGCTATCTCAATACTGTCAGCATGGCTGTACTTATCATCTTTAACCACATCCTGTAGAAAAATGAAAAACAGAGACTGCTTTCATCTACTAAATTAGCTTTCTATTCCACTAAAGTAAGAACAACTACATGCTTTGCTCAGGGTAGAGTCAAACTGAGCGAAGGGTCTCACCACCTTTTACCACTCAGTGTCTGCTACTGAGAGAATGGCCAAGCAAACATGCAACTCGTGCTAGACAGCACAGTGAACAGTCAATTTGGGGGGCATAGCACAATGTCTGATAAGGAAGAAAGTAGTTTGAAATCATTTCCTGACCTGAGATACAATTAACTCTAATTCTTAGAAGATGTTTCCTTTCTTTCACAGGCATGATTTAACTCAAATTGTGTGAATCAAGAGAAAAATTGCCATTAACTTACAAATACAACAAAACAAAATGAAACACGATGTTCCAATTCTTCTGCATAATAGAAACCTTCGAGTTTGTAAAGTGGCTGGGCAGGGGGTAGTAAATGATATTACACATACTCAGAGGGTACATGTGTATACACTTCTATAGTCTCCTTTCTTATAACCCAGAGTGCAGGTAACAATGTTATTGATTTTTTTGAAGTGAGAGTGAGCTGCATAGAAAAGCATGGTGCTTAATGTGGAATCCATCGCAATGGAGAATGCAACACTCATTTAAAGAAAACCGTTGATAATGAGGCTAGTTGGGGGTGGTTTGGAGGCAAAGTACACAGAAGTGAATCATTTTAAGTTTGAGAGCAAGGTATCTCAAGCAATCTATGAACTTCAGTTTACTGTTATTGGCTCCTGCCAGGAAAAGTTAAATGGAAAAATCTCTAGTGCTTCAGGCATGGAGATACAGGTGACCTTATCTTCCTTGTGGCCATCAGTGCCACCCTATGGAAGAGCAGACCGTGTAACAGCTCAGGGGATTGTGGCAAACACTGCGTCAATGTTCTGCTTAAGAGAAAGAAAGGTAAGAGATCTACAAGGAAGACACTCTATGCTGTTTGGGTCATATAAATAATGTTTTATGAAAAGCAGAAATTCCATCATTTATGATGGTTAAGGGCCGAGTTTTTAGAATAAGCCCTGACAGGAAATCTAAATTCCTTACTTGAGTATAATGGGAATAACAATAGAATTTACTCATAAGCATTGCCGTGATATACAAATGAAATAATGTTTATATCATGTCGTCAGATCAAATTTGGAAAAGCAATAGTCATTTTAAAATAATTTTATTACTGGTATTCCCACTTTATGGCTGATGCATCATCTACACTACTGAAAATGGTGAGGTTAGGCTCTTGATAATGAATTGACTGAATTTATCATGTGCATACAGATCAAAACTTCATATTATACTCTATAAATAGTCACAGCTGCTATGTGTTGATTAAAAGTCAATTTTACATAGTGTAAAGAGCACGGTAATAAAAAAGGAGGGCTTCCAAGAACCTTTGTTTACATTCACACACACCATTTCATCTCAATTAGATTTAAAATTTTTCCATTTAACTTGATATGTTACATAGGAATTATACGATTTTTCCGTCAGAAGATGAGAATTAAATTTCCACATTCAGTCGTGTACAAGAAGTACATGAATCATTCTTGCTAGACTGTGGTAATTGGATGGTGTGTACCCATTGAAAAGATGGTGGGCTCATACTAGCTTGTGTTCAGTTGTCACTCTGATTATGCTAATCTACAACTGTCAGGTCACTTAATATTTGAAGAAAAGCTAAATATTCCCTTTTTAAATGAGGAATGCCCTCAGTAAATAAATCATAAAAGTAATAGACCATCTCACCCAAGTTACAAGATGACAAAGGCAGCGTTTTGCTTTTTGTTTGCCTTGTGGGCTGCCACATTTTTCCATTAGAACAGTTATATTTTCAGTACCTTTCGAATTTATGACTCTTCGGTCAAGAGTAAGACCAAAAAGTTCTGGCACATTCAGGGACAAAGCACTGACTACTATTTCAAGTTGGATGGCTATAAAAGGCTGGAGACAGGCAGGAAACATGGGGCCTGGAACTGTTGCTACCTCTCTGTAGAGGACAGTAACATGTTCATTCTTCAAGGTGGACCACTTTGAAAATGCAAAAAACTACTATTTGTAACCATGGCCAATCAAATGGTATATGAAATGTCTTTCCTAGGTGAACCTCAGTGTATGACCAGCTATAGGAAGAAGGGATAGCTAAGAACTTCTAGTCTTTAAAAGGATTCCAGAAATATTCGTTTTGTAGTATAACTCTGACTATAAAATGCTTGATAATAAATTGATTTTAATTCTTATTTAAAAACTAAAAACCTACACAAACCCATTCTATAGTTTGAAAACTTAGCTGCTGACATTGCATCCTGTAATTTCTCCCTGAATACATTTCTATACAATTTTTCTTTACCTACTTATTTTCAATGTCTTTACTTAAGTACAGAATGAGACTCATAGGAATGATTTTGATCCACTCAAGTCCTTAATATTCATCATTGGCGAATGGCTTGCCCCAGCTCCTAGTTCAACATTGATGATGTAATTGCTTACAGCAAGTATGACCCCTTGCCCATTATAAATGTAGCACCTTCCGTCTCCCCTATGTAATCCTATTCCTAACTTCTCATTGTCTATAATAAGTACCTGGAAAAAGTCTTTTATGACTGGCATTTCTACCTTTTGAGAGAAAGCTACCTTTGTAAATGTACTAAATATAAGACTATGGGCAAACATTAAATAATTACAGTCTTCTATCAGTAAATATACAACTGGTGCACAATTTCATAAATAAATATAGTCCTTGCAAAGCTACTATAAATCTCAATGCTTGGTATAAAATGTACCGGCAACGGTAAATATAAGATTAGTGAAATTTTCATAATTGCACTATTTTGTTAGGAAATTAAGGAATTTTCAAAGTGAATCTCTCTAAATGTTACATTTAATACATGCATACTCTTTGCAAAAACACCCTCCACAAATGAGTAAATGCATCAGTGAAAGCAATACATCTTCTAGAGTTAAAATTGTGCTTATGTACTGTACAGTGATTTTACTTGCGTGTACATATTTAATAGGTGTATAATCTTCTACTTTGAATGGGAGTCATCATATATGCAGGCTCGAAGAACTTGCAAGAAAATAAACATTAAATTGAGTTTAAATGCTCTTCAAAATTGATTATAGCAAATTACCCAAACTAAAGCTATATTTAGAAACAAACCTAAGAGATCTTTTGGCCAACCATGTAAGTCCCCTGACTAGCTATGAAAGAAATTCATCCCAAGGGCTGGGAGAACTACCTCTGAGTCAAGTAGGAGAGCAATGCAGACACTTTCTGATTCATGGCTAAATAAAACAGCACACATGAAAAAAATCTTGCATTGTTATCCAATAACTCAGCTATAATTACATAGCTATGTATTTTCATGACTGTCCACTTGATCATAATTGACATGGCAAAACTTTTTGCATGCCCTGTGTAAGCTTGAGGGGGTAGGTTAGATGGCACCTGTAATTATGTCTGATGACCTAAGTTCAACATCAGGAACTCATCTGATGGAAAGAGAGAGAGTACTCCTACAAGATTTCTTCTGACTACCACCATAGTCACATGAACAAAGTGGCCATGGTATCGAAGATGGACATTATGGTTGGACTCAACAGCATGGACTTTCCACTCACCATGGCTGACCTGGCTGAAGTTGCCATATGTGCCAACAGCTGAGACCAACAATGAACCCCAGATACGACATCCCTTCCTGGAATAAACAGTCAGTAACCAGGTGGCAGGTTAACTACACTGGTCTAATTCCTGTGTGGAAAGGATAAGTTTCAGTCTTCACTGGAATAGATACTTATTCTGCTCATGGATTTACCTCTCCTGAGTGTAATTCTTTTGCCCGAATTGTCTGTGAAATGGAATTCCTAATCTACTCCTCACTTCATAGTCAGAGCAATGTGATAAGTGAGCCCATGATCATGGAATCAACTGGTCTTACCATGTTCCCCACCATCCTGAATCAACTGGCCTGAAAGAAAGATGGAATGGCCTTTTGAAGACACAGTTGCAGAACCAACTGGGTAGCAGGAAGCCTAGAGAGCTGGGTCAGGGTTCTCCAGAAGGCAGTATAAGTTTGGAATCAGTGTCCAGGATATAGTATGATTTCTTTTACAGGCAGAAGCCATGGATCAAGGAATCAAGGGATATAACATGGAATATCTCCATTCACTATTACCCTAGTAACCATTAAGAAAATTGTTGCTTCCTTTGTCTGAAACCTTAAGTTCTGCTGGCTTAGAAGTTTTGAGTTCAGAGACAGGAGGGCTCCTGACAGAAGACAGAACAAACATCCAATTGAATTGGAAGCTCAGACTTCCCTCTGGTCACTTTGGCCTTCTGATATCCTTAAGCCACAGGCTAAGAAAGGAATCAGGAGGGGTAACTGATGCAGATCATCAAAGGGAAATTGGATAGCTTCTCCACAATGGAGGTAAGAAAGACTGTGTTTGGAGTGCAAGAGATCCAGTAGGGCATATTTTTGTGCTACCATGCCCTGTGTTTAAAGTTGATGTGAAAGTACAGCAATCTAATCCAGGCAGGATGACAAAGGGCACAGACTCTTCAGGAATGAAGGCATGGTTCACTACTCCAACAAGGAGCCAATATCTGCTGAAGTAATATCTGAGGTTGGGAGAAAAACAGAATGGGTACTGAGGAAATCAGTTGTAAATACTAGCTAAGGACATATGACCAGTTGCAGACATGAGGATTTTAATGGAAACAAGTTTTTCTGTCATATTTTGTTAAGAATGTGTTTCTACAGATATTTTTGTTTTCTTTCTTTGATTTATTTATCATGTAATGTAACATTAATCAAGACAGAATTAGAGATTAGCATATTTAAGTCTGAGATGCAAATGCATGTCCAACAAGGGACACTGGCACCTATTCAAAATTTTATAATGCATTTGCAGTTGTATAAGGGGTGGTTATATCATTTTAGATACAATTATGACCTGGTTATTGTTTTCGTTTGGAAATTAAGCATGACATAAGGAGAAACTACTGTTTTATTAAAACTACTGTTTTATTCCTTTACTACTTTAAACATAAGTTGATAAGAGGTGCACACACATGGACATATATGTAACAGAAACATTCATGAGCACAAGTTCACCTGCACATACACAAAATAAAACATAAATGAACATATTTATTATATGTGGCAGGTAATATTCTACATTATTTGATTACAAGTATGTATTGTCAAAAGTTCCACTTATACCTGCTAGAACAAAGTATATAAAGTTAGTCATAAGTTAATAAGAAAAGTGACATCTCTACCAGTAGCAAAAGTTTCAAGATTTAAGACTTGCTGAGTGATCACAATAAGTCAATTTTTTTCTTCATAGATGCAAGTTGTTCAGAAATGAGGAAGTTGAAGATAAGCAACTGAAAACATCAGTTTAACAAATATGAAGCCCAGATTCTAAGTCTTGTAATGGATCAATTATTTATACCTAAGATGATTAGGATGATTTCCTACAATGTATTTCATGTGTTTGTGTATGTGGGATGTGTGTGTGTGTGTGTGTGTGTGTGTGTGTGTGTGTATGTTCCCATATGTGCACACATGGAGTCCAGAGGTTAATGGTAGTGCCTTCATTCATTGCTCTCCCACTTATTTCTAAGGCAGGACCTCTCAAGGAACTTCCTGTCTCTTCATCCTAATCTAATATGGGAATTATAGAAACATGCCTCTATACAGACTTCTCTGTATCTGCTGGGGAACCAAACTCAGGTCCTCATATTTATACAACAAGCACTTTATTTAACCGATCCATCTCCAAAGCCTTCATGGAACATTATATTTATTTTATGCTATCTACTAAGTACCTCTTATGGGCCAGATGTTATGCTAGGTGATATAAGCATATATGTTTCTGTGGAAGAATCAACAACTATTAAAGAAGACCTAAGTAAAAACAAAGTCATGTTTAACATGTATTTAGGAGAACTGTTAGGGGCATGTGGAATGTGGGCAATGGGTGGGCTCCTGTATTGTGAGGAATGGTCTCACAAGAAAGAAGCAAGTTCTACTGAGGCCTGAGGAATAAGCTCGGACTGACAGATGGACAGAGTGAAGTTCATCTGTTGCTCAGTATGTGGGCAGACACAAAGGTTCTGAAACATTATTGCATGTATACAGATGCTGAGGTTGAAGTTTTCATAGAAGCAGGGTAAGTTTCTTGGGTCTAGTCAGAAAGGACAAGTTCCAAATAGCCTGAAACAATAACAACCTTTTAGTGTAGTATGTAGTACCACTGAGACAGTATAAATTGGGATAAAATAACCAGAAGTCTGATTGGAAAACCCCATACAGGTGCATGTAATGAATAACATTTTACTAAGCAGAAAAGCAGAGAATGACATTCCAGACTGAACCAGGACACTGTGCCTTATGATAAAGTATGTGCGTAAGCAAAAGTATGGCGACATGATGTAAGGAAGTCAGGAATAAAACCAAACAAAATCATCCCTTAGGCTACATTTAAGGAGCCTTCAATTCTATTCATGAGACCTGATGGTTCTACAAGGGGATATCAGGACCTCATCTGGATTTTTCTAAAGGATAAATCTGACAGAAATCAAGAGGAATGATTGTCAGTCGACAACCTAGGGAGCAGGTTTTGTGGTAGTTCTGGTGTGAGGGGAAAAAGAGCTAGAAATGAAGTAGTAAGGAAAATAGAAAGAGGACAGAGAATTTAAAGGAACTCTCTGGAAACAGCATGACTCACATTCCATATAGAGATGGACACACATGGGATGAAGCAGAGCTAGAGTGTTTTAAAATTGCTTGAGTTCTTGTCATGATTGCCTTGGTTTACACAGTGCATAATGTGTAGATGAACAGGTTCCTCAAATAGTTTACAGTCAAAAAGTTTCCTGTTTAAATTCAGGGAAAGACAAGCTACAGATGGGCAGGACCCAAAGGCAGCTGAGAGACAAGACTATACAACAGTTTCCAGCTCCCAGTGGTAAACAAGTAATAAAGGACAATGTGCCTAGTGCTGTGTATCAAGAATGAGGAACATGGCAAAAAAAGAAAAAGATGTAAGGAATCAGGAAACTTATTTCTGGTTATTGGTGTCTGAAAAGACATTGCAACTATGTTAACATTAGTCCCGCCTCTAGAATCAACACAAAGACAGGACTGGGAAAGAAGGCACATAATCACAAAGCAGAAAGCAATCCCTAGCTGTTCCTTTAAAAGTCTCAGTAGAATCAGGCAGGCGTGATGATTTGGTAACAAGTTAGTATCACATTGCATATGGCTCCTTATAGGTGCCCAGAAACAGGTCCCCTACCTCACAAAGAGCTGACCCTGATGTGTGACACATAAACATCACAGAACTTTAAGGGAGAAGAAATTTCCTAAGAGAAAAAGGAACTGCATTTACTGAACATTTATTTCTGTGCCAGTAACTGTGACAATACTGAGATTTGGATATTATTACTCTAATTTTACACAGTTGGGAAACTAATATTCCTTTTGGTAATTTGCCTGAAATCTTAGAGCTAAGCAGTAGATAAACTGAGTCTATCTTGTTTCATTACAAAGTAGAGAGACATTTCTACTTTTCCCTGGAAATCCTATAATCTCTCTCTCTCTCTCTCTCTCTCTCTCTCTCTCTCTCTCTCTCTCTCTCTCTCTCTCTCTCTCTCTCTGTCTTTGTCACACCCACACACACCACACACAAACACACACACACACACACACACAGACTGTATTGACAATGACATTTCAAGTATCTTTCCAATCAAAGAAGTGGCTCTGTTTTTCAATGTCAAGAGAAACTGAAGCTGTAATTTCTATAAAAGATAAGAAGAAGAATATATGGTTCTGCTGCCTTCTCCTATTCCCCAATACTCTTAAGTCCTTGCCCTTCCTGCCCTCTTTGCGAATCCAATATGGTTCTAAATGAAGCAGCCACTACCAGACTTTGCTTTCCCTGCTGACTGAAGTCCTCTTCACTGCTGACTTCTTCATCTTCTCTTTGCTGACGATTGGGGGAACAAATGTAAAACACGCTTGGATTCACCTAGACTAAGTAAGGGGCAAAGGGTCATAAGATTGACAGCTTTCCAGTTCTGTAGAAACTATACATATGAGCAGATCAATAAATCATTTACAGCCATTAGGTCATGAGAGTGGATCCCCTCATCACTTCACAGTCTAAAACCCGCCTTCTGGAGTACTCCCAGAACTGCCTCCTGGAAGTTCAATCCAAGATGCTGCCACAAGTGTCACAACCCAAGTGGTGCTAGGTGGGCCACAGGTCGTATGTCAAAGAGGAAGCAATCTAAGCAATGTGGGTGTCCTCTCTACAGACTTTTTGACATTTAAATAACTGGACATATCCTTTATTATAAGAAAAATAAATTAGCTGCCGTCCTGGAGAGCATTTACTTATTCTCTACAAAACTGTAGGAATTACTACAATTGTCCAAGTACTGAGAATCATACAGTCTTCTAGAAGGCAGAGTTGTGCATTTGCTGAGACCAAAGAGGGCATCTTTGTATTTTTATTCCTTTACTACTTTAAACATGATGGACAAAAAATTTATTAATTCACAGATCTTTAAATCATACTAAGAACCCATGAATTTCTTTTATTCTTTTGGCTTACTTTATTTTAGGCAATTGTATACTCTTGTTCCAGAGTAGTTGTAGCATCATTTATTAAACATTGTAATGCAGCTTTTTGATGGACTATAAACTGTGTCTTCTAAAAGACAACTTTTGGTTTAAAAGTCACAGAATCTGTATATGATTGGAAAGGAACCCTAAGTCATCACGATCCATGCTGTGGACATACCAGGCCCAGGACCTGCATTCTTCTTTCATTACAGACCTTCAATGGTTTCTTGCAGTGTGAGCCTTCCCTTCCACCTCAAAAATAATTCAGTCTCTGTCATACTATTACACTCCACAAGCCTCTGAAGACAATAAGGAATTTGTTTATTCTTAGAGTACATTTTAGAAAACAATGTGTAGTTAAGAATGTTATTACTCAATTGACAGTTAAATGTTTAAATAACCAGATCACACTTTGAGAAATATAGCTAATCAGAATAGAATCTGAAGGGCACAATCCTCCACTGTGTATTGGAAAGTCCTGGGATGTGTGTGACGAACTTCTTGTTCAGTAAAAACTCTCAACAGTAGATCCCGACTCACATATACCCAGAACACATGGCAATAACAAGGAAGGCAGACTCACATTCAGCTGTAATAGCAGACACTACCTGGGAATCAACACAGAAGACATAGGGCACAGCTGTTTTCCTTACTTTACATCATTAGCTGTAAATCCCCTGAAACTAAAACCATGTTCTAACCTCCTGATACAAATTTTCCAAGTCACGGCTTAATATAATGTAACTCATTAGAAAATGTCTGAGATACCACGGCCACAAAAGGCAGGAAACCCTGGGAAATCATAGCAAAGATTTAGGGAGCACTGAGTCTTCAGTAAATATCTGTTCAAACACTTAGTTTTACTAGAGTAATCCCAAAGAAGAGGAACAGAGCAAAGAAATGCAAAGGGATAAATGAAGAAATAGATGAAGGGGAATAGACCATAAGCATGTCTTTAAGAAGAAATAAAATAACTTATTTCACACACACACACACACACACACATACACACACACCTCTCTCATCTATCTATCATCTGTCTATCTATCTATCTACCTAGCAAAGTTTTTCTCTCAAGAAGGTGAATGCAATGATTGCACTAATATTAGGTCATCTCAAATGAGGGGATGCTCATGTCTTGCAGGCTGGATTGAAAAGACAGCACAATGTAAGAAAATTAGCACTGTAATGAAATACCCACGTTTGGAAGTCTAGCAGCTTGGGGCCTATCACTTACAAGGCCTCCAACCTTAAGCAAATCACTGATTTTTCTGGATTTGTGTGTTGTCATCTATAAAGTGAGACAATCATCTTATGAGATTTACACATGAATCTTTGAGAAGTTCTTGACAGATAGTGAACACTCAACAAATGATAGAATGAAGGTGCTGAGAACAGAGGGCATCATGAGGCCCACTGGGACACTGGGACACAAAACTGACAGAATGGTGCCTTAGACATGGCACTTGATTCCAATTTCTGTAAATCTTCCACAGTCTGCATAGTAAGCTCAATTTGAGTGCTTTAGAAATGTTAAAAATAGGCCAAGGTCTCTCCTAGGCTGGAGTGATGACTTAGTTGCTAACAGCTCCCAGGGTCACATCCCAGCACGCACAGCAACTAGCAACCATTTGTTTCAGAAAGGACTGTGTTTTCTTTTGGCCTCTGTGGGCACCAGATATGGATTTCGTGCATATCCATGCAAGGAAGTAAAACACTCATTCACATGAAATAAAGATAAAATTCCAGAATGGTTACTTTACTAAAAGCCATATTTGCTGTCTGAGTGACAGTGTTAGTTCACTTCCATTTTCAAGATCTCCTCTTTCCTTTCTGGCTATTTCCTGAAGTACTGATCTCAATTACCCCCCAAGCCTTATTTTTAATCCATGCTGTGGCAATTTGTTGGTCAGGTAGGGTAATTTGTTAAGCCTGGTCACCAATACTTCTGGGCCTAATCTTTTTAATTCTAGATCCAACCTAAAGGAGAGGTTGTTTTGGTGTTGGGGCTATATTTGATCTGATAATGAATTTCTGTTAGCTGTGGGATTATGTGTGAGCACAGAAGTGGTTACCATGTGATGATGTGCAGTGGTTCTCGGGAAATACTAGAAGGTCTGACCCCAGATTTTCTAAGAACAAAAATGGCAGAAGCTGAACAGGGTACACAGGATTGTAATTACCTACATCATTTCCTTCCTCTGCGACTCCTAAGAGAACTATGCCCACACCTTACATGTGTATATCACACCAATTATGAATCCAGGAAAAGTGAATCTCTCAGCTCTGAACTTACATTTTTGCCACTAAATATGTGCTTCCAGAGATATTTGACCAAATTTAGGGTAAGGATGTTTGAGTGATGTTCTGGGGTCTCAGGAGAAAAGAAGACCTCCATTTTCTGCGACTTTTCCTAAGCTATCCCTTCCTTTCTTCTGGGTAGGATTAGTCATGATTTCAAGGCTTGCAACTGCTACGGTTGCTCCAAGCTTGAAGACAAAACTCTGTAGAAAGCCAGGGAATTTTAGTGAGATGGAAAGTTTAGTATAACAAAGCAATTCAAGCCCATACATTGCCTCTGGACCATTCCACCAGTCCCTTCACTTCTTTTGTTAACAGCTTAGTCAGTTGTGGTTGACAGTTCGTAAGTTCACAGAGACAAGGCAACCCCTCCACATCCTGTAGCTGTCTGGCTCTGTCTCTTCACACATGTGCACTGTCTGCTAGTACTCTTAGCGCTTGAGTTCCTGTCTTTTTATAGATGCATGCTGAAATATCTCCTGACCAGAAAAACAGCAGGTTCTTTGTGCTTTTTAAGAGTCATGGTGAGGGCTGGAGAGATGGCTCAGAAGTTAAGAGTACTGGTTGCTCTTCCACAGGTTCTGAGTTCAATTCCCAGCAACCACATGGTGGCTCACAAACATCTACAATGAGATCTGGTGCCCTCTTCTGGCATGCAGACATATATGCCAGGGAGAACATTGCATACACAATAAATTAAAAAATACATCTTAAGTCTTAGTGAAATATAGTCACTGGCGACTTGCACTCAGTTTAGTCCCAGAACTCAGGATGCAAAGGCAGGCAGATCTCTGTGAGTTCTAGACCAGCCTGGTCTACCAAGTGAATTCCAGGACAGGTTCCAAAACAATACAGAGAAACCCTGTCTTGGAAAAAAAAAGGAATGATAGAGGAGCCTATCCGAGGAAATGTCTCCTATTTATGGATAAGGGTTCATCCCAGGGTATAATATATAGTACTTCTAGAAATCAAAGTGTCCTAATTGCATAATAGAATTTTAAGGCACAGCTGAAACAATGGTATACAAGCCAAAGACATATTTCATCCAGGATGTGTTTTTACTTGTAACGATTTTCAAACTTACTATTTTTAATTGGCATCATAAAAGTTAGTTTTCGACCAAATAAATACTACATTGATATATATTCATGCTTGTAAGTGTTTTGTATCTTTTTATACTACAAGAACAGACACATGATCATTTTTTGTTATGGGTCAGAATATGCTTTTAAGAATTTTAAGAATAGATTCCATGGACAGATCCTGCATGTGTATTTGAGGGCTTGCATTTTAAAAAACTCCATTTAGACTTTAAACAGAAAATTATAACTCAAAGCAAATGAGCAGATAAAAATGCATGTATTTGGGATTTTGATTCAAATAATCAAAAACAATGATATTCTACCCAAAAGGCAAAAAGTAAATTGGCAGTCACCACTAATCCACTGAACTTTGTTGCTGGAATCACACAGTGGCTTAGCTCAGGAATTTTTGCATACTTTTATTTAACAAAACCTTTTCAGTCATTAAATTAATATACACACTTTGAGCAGAATATAAATTAACCTTTTTGACACTGCTTCATCTATTCTGAAGGTTTTAACCAGGAAGAGGTATGATTTGAGGCAAACGGAACAGCAATGTAAGTTCTTATTCTTTGCTTGTAACTGGGTATATTCATGTTAACAGATACAGTCTAGATTGAAGTAAATCAGAGATCTATCAATGATAATTTGAACACAGACCTGTGACATGAAATAAGCAAGGTCCTTGCTTCCTCAATGACCCTCTTTTCATATAAAAATTCTAATATCCATACATCTTTTCTACATTGCTATTTTTATTGTGGGCACATGAGATACAATGTGCTAGTGTAACAATTTTTAACTGGACAGTATAATGGCATTCACACTGATAGGCATCTCCCCCACTTAATGACTGAATTCTGCAGATATGAAAACAGAAATCTCATACTGATTTGGCAATAATTTGTCCTTGTGGCCCATAGACAGAGGAGCACCATCTTGAAGTCTATAGAATTTTGACTGTTTAGGGGACCTCATAGAAGTAGGCATAGACATCACTTAGCATAGTATCTTCAATGCTCACTAATATAGCAAATGTAAGAACTTCCCTTTTTAAGAGTGACCAACACCCAGCTGTATGTACAACATCATCTTTATTCATTTACTGGTAGACATAAGGTTTTGTATTTCATTATGGTGAGTTAACACTGTGAATATGGGACTACAAGTATCTCAGGCTCTGCTTTTGGTTCTTATTGGCATATACACATAAATGCAATGTACCAGACACATGAAAATTCTCATTTGAATATTTTTAAGGAACTGACAGTGTTTCCGTAGACTATGCCACTATGCTAACAGGGTGTAAAGGTGGCAAATTTCTCACACACTCCACGAAGGTTGCAACTTTCTGTCTTTCTTAAACAGTAGGAATCTCCATGGGTGTGAAGTGGTACTTCATTGCACTTGCCTCGTGAAACTCACTAAAGATGAGTGATGTGTTGTCTCTTTTCATGTGTTTCTTAGCCATTGGGACACTTTCTTAGAGCAACAGCTATTTGATTCCGCTGAAGATGTTGAAACTCATGATTTTGCTGCTGTCCTTGCAGCTAACCTCAGATGTCATCTTTCTTACCACCAATCCCTTAACAGATAGACACTTTGTAAGTATTTCTTCACTTCTGTAGAATGGCATTTGACTCTGACAGTATCTTTGCTTATCCCTTTTTAAATGTTTTGAAAGGATTCTAATTATTTATTATTTTGACCCCTCTTATGGGTGTCATATATTTACAAATAAAACATTGATGTTTCTACTATACAAAGATTTCCCTCTGTTTTCTTTTAAGTCTTTTAGTTTAAATCTTGTATTTTGTCTATAGATCCCTTTCTACTTAGTTTTTGAGCACGCTTTAGTCAGAAGACAACCTCATTATTTGGAAATTTATTATCAAGTTTTGCCACAACCATTTGTGGAATGTTCCTTTTGAATGGAATTAGTATCCATGTCAAATTTTTAGACTTGTAAAAAATAAATATATCTTGTAAAGGATAAATTTATTAATTCACATTGAAAAATTACTGAAGTTCTAGTATATTTACTCTGTTTTTCCTCATTACTATAATTTTAAAACCCTTTATATCAACATTAGAAAAATGAAAATAATTTATACTTGCAACCAGCAAGTTGGCTGTAGATAACAGTTTGGCCAATATTAAGAGAATGCTTTTCAAGAATTGGCTACATGGAATTTTCAAAAATATATGTTACATGGTTTTTTATTATTATTTGTAAGTTGCATCCTGTATATACTGATGTTTATGTGTGTATTCTTTTATGTATCCAGAATGTTTTCTCCACTGTTTCTCATTTGTTGAAGGTTTTGTATCCAAGGCAACAGTGGTCAGAGGTGGCAAGACCATGAGGTCTCCAACTTCTACAATAAATGAATCCATTAAGGATTCTAGCTGAATAGACTGTTGAAAAGTTATAGAAACTGTATAGTATCTAGGGACAAGTTGCAGGAAATATGTCTATTGCATCTGTGACTCTGAAGGTTCCCCCTTTTCCCGGACCATGTTTCTGCTTCTGGTGATTATGAGCTAAGCAGCTTTGCTCCACCATAAGACCTCCACTGGTTTGTTTTGCTTCAACATGAGTCCACAGAATGGACTGTGAATCTAAAGCTCTAGGACAGAAAACAAAACAAAACGTTCCTATTTAAGTTGTTTTAATCCAGTATTTTATCACAGTGATGAAAAGCTAACACATATATACATACCTGTTTTACAGGAGGGCCAGGCAGTAAATCTTTGGCACAATATTGCTGCTCCAGCACCTAAAACCTATAAATATCCCAGTAAATAACACAGCACATATTGGAAATATAAGCTCTGATGGAATGATGGATGGAAGTCAAAAATATAAAAAAAGAGAGTGAAGCAGCAAAATTTTCACCACTTCCTAAGATTGTCCAGCACCATATCCCTCAAAGGCATTCTATCAGCATTAAGGTAAAAGAGTAGAAAAAAACATTTTCAGAGAACATGCACCAAATCAATGCTTAAATTTTAGAGCAGAGTTGAACTGCATGTGTTCTGCTTCTGTAGATGAATTCAAAGCAATACCTAATGCAATAGGCTTAAAGTTGCAAGGATTACCTGAGTCACACTTGGATTTCTGACATATTTTTTACTTCTCTCTGTACCTGTCTTTACTGTCTGTAGGGTAAGCATCTGTAAAGATGGATTCTATTTCTTTTTTCCCATTGCATATTGATCTATGTGTATAGATAGTCTAAACTTCCTGTCTATGTTCTGTAAAATACTACCATAGATATATGAATATTAGAGAACTAAAAGAAGGAAACATAAAGATACTGCCTGCATAGTAAACCAATCCCTAGATGGTAAAATTGGGTCTAACATTTTCACTAGATGGTTGGATAGTATACCATCTACTCTAGTCTCAATCTCTCTCTCTCTCTCTCTCTCTCTCTCTCTCTCTCCCTCCCTCCCTCCCTCCCTCCCTCCCTCCCTCACTTCCTCCCTTCTTCCCTCCCTTCCTTCTTCCCTCTTGTCTTTTTTATTTTCTTCCTAAACTCATTGCCAGGAATTCATGGAAATTCATGATATATTCCCGTGTATCCTGTTACTAAAATTTCTATTATACCTAAATATTCTGATAGTTTAGGAAATCAGTGTTTGTCTCCATAGCTAAAAATAAATGGCACACACAAAACAAATCTAAGTAATGGAACTGCTATTCATTTTCCACCGAAATCTTTCTAGTACATAGGCAACATGACTAGTCCTTGTCATATTATGACATAAAATATCTCATGGCAGAGAACACTTTCATCTCAAATAATTGCATCCATGCATGCAGACACCTCCTCTTGCTGATATCAGTAGAGAGAGAGATGCATATTGAATTCCATCTAATGGAGATCACTGCATGGAAAATCAAGCCATCAGCAAAGAAGTGGTTATGGCATGATCATTTCTGTATTGTGTGACATGTTCCTGGAGTACTGTCAACAAACATAAACTTTAATCTTTGCAAAGAGAGTTTCTGTAAACTGTGTGTCACACTAATGCTTTTTATTTTGCATGGTGATTCTCCCCAGAGAAATTTCTTTTACCTTTACTTCGTGCCACAGTTGCAATTCATTTCTGACTGACATGCTGACAAATCTATTCAATTCCTTTATATTATTGTACAACCATTGATTATTTCAACATATTTCAGCTCCATCATTTTTCTTTTTAGAATAAATACTTTTCCCATTGTCTGCACAGATGCCTTGAATATATATTCAGGTTCAAGGGGAAGTACATGTTTCATATATTAGGCTTGCCATGTCTAATTTAGATCTGGTAGCTTGATTTTGGACAGCTAACTGAAACCTTTTCCCAATCACCAAAAATGTCCTTTAAATTTTAAAATTTATCAGTACCAATATAACATAGTTTTAAAGACCAATATGGTCCATCTGTTTATGTATAACAAGTGAGCAAAATGCTGAGATATTAAAGGAGTCTTAAATTAAATATTATGTCAGATTAATCCAATCCCCAGATGGGAAGTTGGGTCTAATATTTTCACTGGATGACTAGATAGCATAGCATACCATCTACTGTAGTTTCTCTCTCTCTCTCTCTCTCTCTCTCTCTCTCTCTCTCTCTCTCTCTCTCTCTCTGTCTCTCTCTTTCATCTGTTTTTTATTTTCATCCTAATGTCATCCCACACCATATTCCTTATGGTTACATTATTGTTCTCTATTCATCTTGAGTTCTTTTTAATTTATAAGCATCCCTTTTTCTGCCACTTGACTCCCCACAGCCATTCTATACCATTGATGCTTAGCTTCCTTTCCCATTTAAATGGAATCATAAAGAGCAGGAGAAGATACATTTAGAGTTGCATTCTGTTGGAAACAATGATTTTTTTCTAGTTTACATCTCTAAAATCCAGGAACTTTCTCACCCAACACAGCACACACAAGTAAGTTATATGTACCTGTTGAGTGATAAAAATGAATAACATCTCAATGTGTACTAAGGGGAACACTCCTCCGTTGCTGGTGGGAATGCAAACTTGTACAGCCTCTATGGAAATTAGTAGGGCAATTTCTCAGAAAATTAGGAATCAACCTTCCTTAAGATAGTGCAATACCACTTTTGGGTGTATACCCAAAAAAAGGCACACTCAGACCACAAGGACATTTGCTCAACTATGTTCATAGCAACATTATTCATAATAGCCAGAACTTAGAATGAACCTACTGCTCCTCAACCAAAGAATGGATGAAGAAAATGTGGTACATTAGACAATGGAGTACTACTCAGCAGTAAGAAACAATGGCATCCTAAAATTTGCAGACAAATGTACAGTACTAGAAAGAAAAACATTCTGAGTTAGGTAACCCAAACCCAGAAAGACAAATATAGTATGCACCCACTCATAAGTGGATACCAGACATAAAGCAAAAGATACCTAGCCTACAATACACAACACCAGAGAAGCTAGAACCCTCTTCCAGAAACAGATGGAAGCAGAAATCCACATCTAACCATGAGCCAAGCTCCTGGAGTACAATTGAAGTGAGGGAGGAGTGATAATATGAGCAAAGGAGTCAAGACCATGTTGGGCAAACCCACAGAATCAGCTGACCCTGGCTAGTGAGAGATCACTGACTCTGATCTGACAAATAGAGAACCTGCATAAGACCAAACTAGATTCCCCTAATACAGGTGACAATAGTGTGGCTGGAGCAATATATGAGGCCACTTTCAGTGGGTCCAAGATTTAACACAAATGCTCAAACTAACTTAGTGTAGCCCATTCTATATGGAGAGACAATTTGTTCAGCCTTGAGATGCAGGTGGAGAGGTGTCTCGGTCCTGCCAAAAAGAGATGATGGGAACAGACTTAGTAGACTTCCTACTGGGGAGCAGATGGGAGGTGTGGTGGAGGAAAGTACTGGAGGAGAGGAAGGAGGATGAACTGTGAATGGAATGTAAAAACTAAATTAATAAATAAAAAAGGAAAAGAGCTGAGAATGGAGGCACACACTTTTAATCTTAGTGCTTGGCAGGCAGGAGGATCAAGAGTTCAAGGTCATTTTTGATCTTATGGTGAGATTGAGACTTAGCAATATGACACCCATCTTGAAAACCTAAATAATAATAATAAATAGCAATTAAACTCTTGTGTAAAAACATAAATATTATTACAAAATATAATAACCTCTCACGAAGCTGTTGACATATATACCTTTATTTCTTAAATTTTGTTGTAATACTTAAAAGAATTCCCGAGTTCTACTTCCCTAAGAATATTGTTCCATTCTCATACAGTTTCATTTCTGAAAGCCATTTATTTCTTGTTGTTTAGTTGACTATAAGCTTCATGTTATCTTGCACACAAGGATGTAGGCTTTCTTATTCTTACTACTCACTGCTTTTATTTTAAATGCTGTGGCTAGAACTCTAGATCTAATGAATTCTAGGCTGATGGCTACTCTAACAAACACATCAGATCTCTGAGTCTTAGTTACATCTAGGGTTGACATTACTTGCTGTGCTTCATTGTCCTTCTGTGTTTCTTTGCAACATGGAAGAAAAAAATCACAAACATCACAACTTCAGTGGTCAATTTTCATTATTTTCCACTATTATTTAAACCTGGTCAAGAGCACATGAATTTACACTATAACATGTTTCCACGATATCCTTGTTTCTGTAATATTTCTGGGTAGGTATTTATTTACTACTGTACTTTGTTTTGTTCTTTTTTGAGACTGGCACACACTAACCGAGGAATGCTTAGCTAACATGAGAGAAATTCCATCAAATGAGAACCTTGTTCATTTTGTTGCTAATTCAATGATGTTGTACATTATTTACTAAAATCAGACACTGGTGTTTCTGTTGTTTCTGTGCAGTGCAGCACTGTGTTTGCTGTTCTTTAATGCCCTGTATCTCTACCGTAACTGATGGAGGTTCACTTCTCGGAAGTTGAGTGGGGAAAGCATTCCTGTAGAGTGTGCCATTTCCAGACAATGTTCTCTTAATTTTTTAATGCAGCTATTATTGTGATTTATAATTGCATTGAAGGTTCTCTCTAATCTTTTTCAGAATATGTTCATTGTGAAATCCTTAACTCCTTGAAAGGGATGTTTCATGGAGCTACTTAATAGAAATTTTTGTTTACTGAAAAGGAGTCCAACCTTCCATTTTCCAATAGATCCTATTTATACTTGAAAACTTTAAGCCACCTCCTATATCAAAATACCTAACTCATAATGGTACTGCAAATGGCTTAGAAGGGATGACAAGATGGCCATTGTTTTCCATCTGTTACTATGAACTATATCCTATATCAGAGAATAGACAGATAAGTCTGCAGAGTGCTTTAGTGTCATTGTTAAACAGGTGAGGTTCTTCAGTCTTGATTAAGACTATCTGCTAAATAATAAGTCATAATTGTGTAGAGTATATCGAAATATGTTTTATATGCCAATGACAATAGCTGAAGTTAACAATGACTTTAGCTTTCTAAAAAAAATACAGAACTACTGAATTAACAGGAAAAACATCTTCAGACTGAACTGGACCTCGAACACTACAAAATCATTTGAATAAAACAGTCAGCAGAATCAAGGTCTCTATGGAGTTATATCCACAGGGCCCAGTCACCAAGAACCTGGAAGGAACGCATCAGGAATGGGTTTTGTTCTAGCAAGGAAAAACTTGAGCAGAGTGAATTAGCAAGTTCAGGCATATGAATTATATATGCCTCTTGATAGTGTATTAGCACAATAATTGTAAGATAGAATTTCAATACCTTTCCCTAGTATTCCTCAAAAGTAACGTAATATGTTTCCCTATGGCTTTTACTTTTGAGTTGCATTATAGTGAATCTAATCACATGATTTTCATGAAACTAAAATTTAAAAAAATAATCTGGTACAAAGAAATTCACTTAGCAAAGTAAAACATTAATTTGAAATTAAGTATTTATTTCATCTTTTAAAATATCTGTACCAGATGTATAATTTGAAAAAACAGTTTTCCTGTAAATTGGAAGATTTGATTCTAACTAATAATTATTCAGTGCATACACAGTGGATTTAAGAATGTGAAATTCAACTGTGGGGGATTCCAATCAATTGCTTCTAGAATAATGCTAGTAAATATGGAGGGATCAAACCATTCAGAAGAATATAGTTATTAGAATTTGTGGTCAATGTAAAGAGTGTTTTATCTTTAGCTGTTATTACAAGATATAAAAGGTAGGAAAATTAGTTAATGAATGAACTAGTAAGGACACAGCACCAATTATTGAAAAACCTCTGACTCTAGATTTGCAAACACTAGTATCGAAGACAGTATATACATGATAGACTATTGTTGAGAGTATTTTATTGTAAAAGCATTAACCAAAATTATAATATTTAATATAACTTGTAATGTATTAGAGAAGCCAGAAATATATTTATTCCAACTATATGCAAAACAATATAATGCCACGCCTGTCATCATTCTAATAAAAGCTACTTTGCTTAGTTTGTTAGTTTCATTTGTCTTAAGCCAGCATGAGTATGAATCACGGAATCTTGAAGACAGCAGAAAGGAGTGTTGAAGACACTATAACACAAGGTGAACAAAGCAACCCGAGTTGTAAGGAGCATTACAAGATGCCAAGATCTTGTTATCAGTCAGCAGTTTTCTTTCCTTACAAGGATATAGCATGACTGTTCAGGTGAAAATATGTGAGGGCACCTAAAACTCTTATTATGTAAACTTCTGGGATTCCTTATTTCCGCACTTCAATAAGAATTTCTAAAAATGGACATTCTAGCAAAATCCGGTACAAAAGTCTTTAAATAATAGTATTGTACTTTCAGTTTGTCATATTGGTTTCAAATAGGAAAATACTTTAAGAAATTGGGCTCTTCCCCTAGCCCCATCAGGTTTCTGAATTAAGACAGTAGGCACTTTCAGCATTTACTCCAGGTTAATTACTTGTGGTGGCCATGCTTCATTTTGGCAGTCCATGCTGCATAATTTATAATATACTACTTAATTTACAATCTGGCTAAATTGTTTTGTTGTGTTGGGAGCCTCAGATGGAACATATTTCATTATCTCAGGTCCTAGAAGAACACTGCAGAGTTTGAAATGGGTTTAAACTGGCATGCCTCACATCAAGCTAGGCTTCAAAAAGACAGCCTCCAGGTGCTTTCAGCTAATTCAGACAAATGATCTTGCCAAAATTTGCCAATATAAAATTCCTTGTCTGCACATGGATTTTGTCATATATAGAATCTGTGTCTGCAAATGAAAAAAACTGAGCAGTTTTTAAAGATAAGAAGTTGAAAAACTCAATCACCGCTACAAAGACATATTGTAAAATTCTCTTTAAAAATATGCCGTCTGAAATATCTGGATCCAGCATCCTGCTCTGTAATTCCTAAGATTCCCATCTCCTGCATTATGTACTATGAGGATGTATATCACATGCTCTAGAATTTTCCACTTAACAAAAGCCACAGGCAAAAAACAATGACTGGTGGTTTCCTGAACCTGTCCATGATGTTTGTGCTCTTTGACTGATTGCCTAAACTTAGAACCTCCTCATGCTTGCCCTTTATGAATCATGTTATTAGAGATTCAAATCTCTCCTCAAATTTCACAACAACTAATAGTGGCATGTATGTATGTATGTATGTATGTATGTATGTATGCAATGTAACTAGCATCTCAGAAAAGGCAAGCTCTGGGAATTATGTCTTATATGGAGGAAAATAGTAGATATATATATTTATTTATTTATTTAAAGGGATATAGATGCACATATATTATCTTAAGGACTCTTTCTACTAGACACTAAAGAATAGGCTCATAATCTTGAGAAAAGCAAATATGCAAGCCTCATTCTAATACTGCTTGGAAAGAGGAGAGTCCAAGATACCTAGAACTAAGGTCTAAGAAAGAGAAATGTGTACCTCTGTGTATTTGTTTTGAAGAGGTAGAAGGCAGATGAGAAAAGGAAACTTAAGGAAAGGAATTTTACAGAGAGACAACACAAAGGGGAATGTGAAATTTCTATGGCAATCACGCTTAGAGATACACTCCTTACTGTTTCAATAAAGTTTATAATAAACAAAAAATTAAAATTAAAAAAACCGCCTGATAGGCTGTTACTTCAGTTATCACTAATAGCACCTTGATGATTATTGTACTTGTAAAGAATCTGCTTGTGTTGAAAGACTGTCAGGAAATTCATTAAAAGAGTGAGTTTTATATCTTTGCCAACTTGACCAAAAAGAGACACTGCATAAAACACCCCATGAAACCTAAATTCTCTTCATCAATTTGTAACACTCTCATTGAAAACTAGTTTCACAGAGTTGGATCCCATGATTTTTGTGTTTACCGGAAAGCAAGGGAAGCTTCCATCTGAAACAGGTCCAGCTGAAAGTCATACTGTGTGTAACACTTTACCCCAGTAGTTTCCTTAAGACCAGTAGGTGACAGTAGACAAGCAGAAGACATAACGATCATGAAGATGGTGGGAACCCAAACACATCTACAATTTCCAGATGGTGTGATGTTTCTTCAAGGCTGTAGTTCTTTCTGAGTCATCTGAGAATGTGTGTTCAATGTTGCTAGAACCACTCATCGTTTTAAGGAAACCTCAAAACCCAATTATTTACACAAAAATCTTCCCATAGATGTTTGTTGGTCAAATTGATGAGGAGACTAACAGTTTGAAAACACAGTTATTTGTTCTCTTGATAGAGTTGAGAATCTCGAAAGATAACCCTCTGGGCATGCTGATGGGGGAATGCATTTTTATATTCACTGATGTGGGAAGAGCCATCTTAACTGTGGATAGGATCTCTGTCTGGGCAGGGGATTCCAGGGTGAATAAGCAAATACATAGAACTGTGCAGTAGCATGAATTCACCAGTTTGATTTATTCTGCTTGGAAAGTACCAGCTGTTTCAAGCACCTGCTGCATTGATTTCCCTGTCATGGTGGACTGTACATCTGTAGTGTAAGGCAAAATAAACTCTTTCATTCGGTAATTACTTTTGTCAGAGTATTTTTCTAAAGCAATTAAAAAAGAAACATGAATACTGTTGCTTATGTATTAGTTGAAAATTTACTCAATAGTTTAAAGTTGGGGGTTAAAACTGGTATTTATATTCAAGCATATAATATAATAAAAATGAGAGAACAGAGAAAATCAGTCATAACAAGTGCATATTGTAGCATTCAGTTATATTCCTATCCCTTTATTTTAGTCCTAAATAAAGACAGGTAAATATGACACATGCTGAAGTCAGCCAGTTCTCATATGTTAAAGTATACCTCTCATTTAACCATCCCAGATGAGTTTTGTATATCATGCCCATGTTTCAGGTGTATGAAGGGGTGTGACAATGATGTCAGAGGCAGTTTTATCTTCCTTCCACTGTGAACATAATTTGCTTAGGTAAATTATCTCCTAACATTTCAGATGTATGTCCACACACTGGCCTCAAGCACATGGCCTCAAATTATAAAAGTATACTAGGGAGAAGACTTTCTCTGATCACTCACCCATCTGAACTTTCTAGAAGAAGAGACTAAATTGTAGGTTATGCAACACAAAGTGAGTTTCTTTGTGTGGTAGTAAGCCATTCACACCTTTTGAACCCACTAAAACTCACTACAAAGAAACAAAAATCCAGTAGACATGACACCATTAATTTAACCTATTCTCCACTTATTGGTAACATGAAAGATCATTTAATCACAAACCCACTATGATAGTTTGACTGAAATGACCTCCAGAGGCTCATTGGGAGTAGCATTAATTGAAAGGATTAAGATAGGTAGCCCTGCTGGAATAGGTGGGCCTTATTGGAGAACGTAACTGGGGTTGGACTTTCAGAGGCACAAGGTAGGCACCATGGCTCGCTCTTTCTTCCTGCTGCCTACCAGTCCAAAAGTAGAACTCTGGGCTCCTTCTCTAGCACCATGTCTGCCTGTGCCACCATGTTGCTTGCCATGACAATGATGCACTAAACTTCTGAAACAGTAAGCTAGCCCCAATTAAATTTTAACCTTATTAAGAGTTGCCATGGCCAGGGTGTCTCTTCAGAGTAATAGAAATCCTAGCTAAGATATCCCGAGAAAGGCTTTTGAAACAAGTTTTAATTAAGAAATATTTCAGGTTCAAGGGATGCCTCTGTAGGAAAATTGTCTGCTGAACAAAAGTGAGGCCCTGAATTTCGATCTCCAAAACCCATGTCAGAAAGCTGAGCATGGTGATGCTCATTCACTTGTAACCCAGGGACTGGGATTGGGATCAGAGACCAGTGGATGCCAGAGGTTTCCAGCCAATCTCCCAAAAGTATAAAATCCAGATTAAGTTGCAGGTCTTATTTCAGAAACATCAAGAGAAAGTGAGGAAAATACATGAAGTTGATGTTTGCCCCTCCCATGCACAGTCAAGAAAAAAAAACCAAATACCAAAAAAAAAGAGAGAGAGAGAGAGAGAGAGAGAGAGGAAGGGGGACTCAGGGCAGAGGGCATAGGTACCCATCTTAGACCCAATTTCCTCCTGCTTGCCTTCTCTCAGAGCCCCTGGCTTGGGGACTACAGCCAGGTCGACTCCCCCTGGAAGGACTACCAAGCGACCAGGAGCCTGCAGAGAGAGCTGTCACGACCACCTTGACCAGCAAGGAAGATGCGACTTAGGAATCCTTCTCACAAGTGGTTTATTCAGGAACCTTGATAAACAATGTGGAGGCAGCCACGGGAGAAACCCCTCCTGCTCCCTAAATAGCCGAAGCCAGCCAACCCTGAGCAGCCACGAGTGCACAAGCCATAGGCTCACCAGAATGCATAAGCAATCTGATGATGATGGCATGACACCGGCGGGATGGGAGCAGGCCAAATAAGGAGTTGTTTATCACTGAGAGCACTTACCAGCCGGATGGTGGAAGGCAGGAGCCGGCACCATCTTTAAGGCACAGCGTGGTGCAGCTCTCCACAGAGAGCTGCTTCACTTCCATCCAAGCCCAGGGCAGAGGGCAGAGAGCAGAGACCAGAGAGTATTGGATTTGATTGCACCCACCAAAAGGAAATCCTAGTCATCTAACCACCAGGGGAGGAAGAGACTCTTTCTAAACCCACTGGAAGAAATGATGGGGAAAAGGCAATATAAGAACACACCCAGCAACAGAAAAACAAATATGACACCACCAGAGTGTCTAGAGATTCTACACCAGTAAGACCTGAACACCCCAATGCGGACGAAGCAGAAGGGAATGACCTTTTAAAAACCTTCATGAAAATGACAGAGGCCCTCAAAGAGGATATGAGAAAATCCCTTAAAGAAATGGAAGAATAAGCAAACCAAAAATTCCAAAAAATCGAAGCAAGGGAGGAAAACATGAAGCAAAAATTACAAGAAACAATTCAAACAATGCAAGGATTGAAAGCTGAAATGGAGAAAAAAAACCCACAGTCTGAAGGAATGCTGGAAATCGAAAAACTGGGGTAACAGACAGGTACAACAGACACAAGCATAACGAACAGAATACAAGAGATGGAAGAGAGAATCTCAGGTGTTGAAGACACACTAGGAGAAATAGATTCATCAATCAAAGAAAATTGGAAGTCCAACAAATCCCTAACACAAAATATCCAGGAAATATGGGACACTGTGAAAAGACCAAACCTAAGAATAATAGGTATACAAGAAGGAGAAGAAACCCAACTCAAATAGGCAGAAAACATATTCAACAAAATCATAGAATAAAACTTTCCCAACCTAAAGAAAGACATGCCAATGAAAGTACAAGAAGCTTACAAAACACCAAATAGAATGGATCACAAAAAAGTCCCCTCACCACATAATAATCAAGACCCCAAGCATAAAAACTAAATAAAGAATACTTACAGCAGCTAAGGAAAAAAGGTCAAATAACACATAAAGGCAAACCTATAAGAATTACACCTGATTTCTCCATGGAAACTCTGAAAGCCAGAAGGTCCTGTATAGATATTCTATCAACACTAAGAGACTGCGGATGCCAGCCCAGACTATTATACCCAGTAAAGCTTTCGATCACTATAGATAGAGAAAACAAGATATTCCATGATGAAACCAGATTTAAACAATAAGTATCCACTAACCCAGCCCTACAGAAAGTTCTGGAAGGAAAACTCCAGAAAAACATAGGAAACAGATAATCCCACTTTACCAATACCCAAAAGAGAAAAGGGGTGGAAATACACACACAATTCCACCAAGAACAAGCATTCCAAAACAAATGAGAACCAGCAATCAAAGGTCATTAATATCCCTCAATATTAATGGTCTTAATTCGCCCACACAAAGGTATAGGCTGACAGACTGGATTTGAAGACAGAACCCATCCTTCTGCTGCATACAAGAAACACACCTCAGGCTCAATGACAGACATTACCTCAGAGTTAAGGGTTGGGAAAAGATTTTCCAATCAAATGGCCATGAGAAACAATATCTAACAAACTAGACCTTAAACTGAAATCAATCAAAAGAGATGAAGGAGGTCAATTCATATTCATCACAGGAAACATCCACCAAGATGACGTCTCGATTCTGAATATCTATGTCCCAAATACAAAGGCATCCACATTCGTAAAATAAACATTACTAAAACTCAAATCACACATAAAACCTCACACACTAATAGTGGGAGATTTCAACACCCCACTGTCTCCACTAGACAGGACTACAAGTCAGATACTTAACAGTGAAACAAAGAAACTAATAGAGGTTATAACCCAATTGGGTTTGACAGACATCTGTAGAACATTCCATCCAAACACAAAAGAATATAACTTCTTCTCAGCGCCACATGGAACCTTCTCAAAAACTGACGACATAATTGGCAAATAGCAAAGCTCAACAGGTACAAAAAAGTTGGAATAACTCCACATATCTTATCAGACCACCATGCTTTAAAGTTAGAGTACAACAACAACACAAACTGCAGGAACCCTACAAACTCATGGAAATTAAATAATGTGCTATTGTACCATGACTGGCTCAAAGAAGAAATAAAAAAAAGAAATTAAAGATTTCCTAGAATTCAAAAAGATGAAGACACAACATACCCAAAGTTATGGGACACTTTGAAAGCAGTGCTAAGAGGAAAGTTCATAGCACTAAGTTCCCACATGAAGAAACTGGAGAATAGTTACACTAGAGAACAAACAGCAAAGCTGAAAGCTCTAGAACACAAAGAAGCAAACTCACCCAGGAGGAGTAGATGCCAGGAAATAATCAAATTGAGGGCTGAAATCAATAAAGCAGAAACTAGGAAAACAATACAAAGAAACAATATAACAAAGAGTTGGTTCTTTGAGAAAATCAAAAAGATAGACAAACCTTTATCCAAACTCACCAAATGGCAGAATGTGAGCATGCAAATTAACAAAATCAGAAATGAAAAGGGGGACATAACAACAGACACTGAGGAAATCCAGAGAATCATCGGGTAATACTTTGAAAACCTGTACTCCACAAAATTAAAAAATTTCCTGTATAGTTATCACCTGCCAAAATTAAATCAAGAACATATAAGCAATTTAAATAGACCTAAGGAAATAGAAGCAGCCATCAAAAGTCTCCCAACCAAAAAAAGCCCAGGACCAGATGGCTTCAGTGCAGAATTCTACCAGAAATTCAAAGAACAGCTTATACCAATTCTCCTCAAAGTATTCCATGCAATAGAAGCAGAAGGGTCTTTGCAAACTCTTTTTATGAGGCTTCAATAACCTTGATCCCCAAGCCACACAAAGACACAACTAAGAAAGAGAACTTCAGACCAATTTCCCTCATGAATATTGATGCAAAAATACTCAATAAAATACTGGCAAATCGGATCCAAGAACACACCAGAAACTGCATCCACCATGATCAAGTAGGCTTCATTCCAAGAATGCAGGGATGGTTCAACATACGAAATCCATCCATGTAATCCACCATATAAACAAGCCGAGGAACAAAAATCACATGATCATCTCACTAGATGCTGAAAAAGCCTTTGACAAAATCCAACACCCTTCATGGTAAAGGTCTTGGAGAGATCTGGGATAACAGGAACATACCTAAACATGATAAAAGCTATATACAGCAAACCAACAGCCAACATCAAACTAAATGGACAGAAACTCAAGCGATTCCACTAAAATCAGGAACAAGGCAAGGCTGTCCCCTCTCCCCATACCTCTTCAATATTGTACTCGAAGTTCTAGCTAGAGCAATAAGACAACAAAAGGAGATCAAGGGGATACAAATTGGAAAGGAAGAGATGAAACTTTCACTATTTGCAGATGATATGAATACATAAGTGACCCAAAGAACTCTACCAGGGAACTCTTACAGCTGATTAACACTTTCAGCAAAGTGGCAGGATACAAGACCAACTCAAGAAAATCAGTAGCCCTATATACAGTACTATATACAGAAGATAAGAGGGCTGAGAAAGAAATCAGAGAAACATCACCATTTACAATTGCCACACACAAGATAAAATACCTTGGGGTAAAGCTAACCAAACAAGTGAAAGACCTGTGTCGCAAGAATGTTGTGTCTTTAAAGAAAGAAATTAAAGAAGACAACATAAAATGGAAATATATCCCATGCTCTTGGATAGGTAGGATCAATATAATAAAAATAGCAATTCTGCCAAAAGCAATCTACAGACTCAATGCAATCCCCATCAAAATCCCAGAACAATTCTTCACAGACCTTGAAAGAACAATTCTCAACTTTATATGGCAAAACAAAACGCTGCTCAACAAAGCAACATCTGGAGGCATCAACATTTCTGACTTCAAGCTCTATTATAGAGCTGTAGTCCCGAAAACAGCTTGGTATTGGTAGACCAATGGAATAGAATTGAACACTCTGAGATTAATCCACAAACCTATGAACAGCTGATTTTCTACAAAGAAGCTAAAATTATACAATGGAAAAATGATATCATCTTCAACAAATGGTGCTGGCATAATTGGCTATTGGCATGTAGAAGAATCCATGTCTATCACCATTAACAAAACTTAAGTCCAAATGGATCAAAGACCTCAACATAAATCCAGCTACACTGAACCTGTTAGAAGAGAAAGTAGGAGGTATCCTTGAATGAATTGGTACAGGAAACTGCTTCCTGAACATAACACCAGTAGCACAAACACTGAGATCGACAATTAATAAGTGGGACCTCCTGAAACTGAGTAGCTTCTGTAAGGCAAAGGGCACAGTCAGCAAGACAAAAAAGCAACCCACAGAATGGGAAAAGATATTCACTAACCCCACATCTGACAGAGGGTTGATCTCCAAAATTTACAAAGAACTCAAGAAGCAAGTCTCCAAAACACCAAAGAATCCAATTAAAAAGTGGGGGAGTGAACTAAATAGAAAATTCACAATAGAGGAGACTAAAATGGCTGAGAGACACTTGAGAAAGTGCTCAACATCGTTAGCCATTAGGGAAATGCAAATCAAAACAACCCTGAGATATCATCTTACTCCTGTCAGAATATCTAAAATCAAAAACACCAATGACAGCTTATGCTAGAGTGGATGTGGAGAAAAGGGAACACTTGTCCATTGCTGGTGGGAGTGCAAACTTTCACAGCCACTTTGGAAATCAGTATGGAGATTCCTCAGGAAAATGAGAATCAATCTACCACACGACCCAGCAATTCCACTCTTACGCATATACCCAAAAGATGTCCATTCATACAACAAGGATGTCTGTTCCACTATGTTCATAGCAGCATTATTTGTAATAGCTAGATCCTGGAAGCAACCTAGATGCCCCACAACTGAAGAGTGGATAGAGAAAATGTGGTACATTTGCACAATGGAGTACTACTCAGCAGAAAAACACAACGGAATCTTGAAATTTGCAGGCAAATGGATGGCACTAGAAGAAATCATCCTGAGTGAGGTAACCCAGCCACAAAAAGACAAAAATGGCATGTACTCCCTCATATATGGATTTTAGACATGGATCACGGGAGTGTCAGCCTAGAATCCCAGGGCCAGTGAGTCTGGGAAACATGGAGGTTCCCAAGAGATTTGCATTATACCCTAGAGAAGTGGAAAGAGGCAAGATCTCCTGAGCAGATTGGGAACATGGGGGCAGAAGAGAGGGAACCAGGAAAACGAGAGGGGGATAAGAAGAGGGTAGAAGAAGACATGGGGGAGCAGGAAGGCTGAGTCGAGGTAAGAATAGAGGAGACCAGGATGAGAGATATCATAATAGTTGGAGTCATTATAGCATTGAGGAGAGAGCTGACACTAGTGAGAGTCCCAGGGATGTACAAGGATAACACCAACTGGAAAACTAAGTAATAGCGGAGAGACTACATTAATAGCCCCTACCTGATGATAAGGTTGGTGAGTACCTTATGTGACATCCTAGAACCTTCATCCTGTGACAGATAGAAGCAGAGACAGATACAACTAAACACTGAATTGACTCCCTGGAACCCAGTAACAGAGATGGAAGAGTGATGAGCAAGGCCGTCAAGACTGTGCTGGTGAAACCCATAAAGACAGCTGACTGGACAAGAGGGAGCTCTTGAACCCCAGACTGATGACTAAGAGGCCAACAGGGGACTGATCCAGACTCTATGAATGGTGTGTCAGTGAGGAGGCCTCAGAAATCACTGGGGCTTTGGGTAGTAGATTAGTGTTCACCATGGCAAACAAATGAACTTTGGGAGCCCATTCCACATGGAGGGATGCTCTCTCAGCCTGGACACCTGGGGAAGGGTCTAGGTCCTGTCCTGGATGAAATAACACACTCTGGAGATCCCCCCAAGGAGGGCCTTACTGTCCCTGGGGAATGATGTGGGGTTTGGGATGGAGGTGGGGCAGTGGGATGGGGCTGGTGGAGGGAGAAGGGTGGAGCCGGGATAGACATTTGAAGCATGGATGTTTCTAATTTAAATCAAAAACATGCATAAAAAAGAGGACGGGGGCTAGAAATAAATAAATAAATGAGTGAATGAGTAAATAAAGGAAGGCGAAGGACAGAGAGGGAGGGAGGGAGGGAGGGAGGGAGGGAGGGAGGGAGGGAGGGAGGGAGGGAGGGAGGGAGGGAGGGAAAAAGGCAGGAAGGAAGGGAAGAAAGACGGAAGGAAGAAGGAAGGAAGGAAGGAAGGAAGGAAGGAAGGAAGGAAGGAAGGAAGGAAGGAAGGAAGAAGTCAAAAATCACAGAAAGCAGAATTACTGGAATTACAGACACCTACATACATACAAGTACACTTAGGTAATAGTAAGAAACTGCCATATTTGTTCTATGTTTTTTAAGATTTCAGATAGAGCTCAAAATATGAAAGTCAATATAGCACTAAATAGGGATGAAGTCTTGGGATCAGGCATTGCACAAACACAATCCTCCTGATGTCTTATGTGTTCTCCAGTTTACCATTGTTTACAATGTAGCATATGCTCTGTCCTTCCTAAAACATAATGTGTTTAAATTTCAGAAAGGTTTCAAATAAACATTGTTAAATATCATACTACTATTAAATCATAACCAACTCCAGTCTATCATTGTTGGCACACCAACTTAAATATGGGTCACATACAGATACATAGTATGCAACTACCATGAAATTATAAGCAATATCTTTTTCACAGTATATTTGAAAAATAACAATAGAGAAAAACTCACAATTATCAAATGGAAATTCACCCAGAAAAATGTCTTGTCACTCCAGCCCTGATCCACTTAAACAGTATCAAAGTGTATGTTGGTTGGCTCACAGAAAACCAGGGTCTCAAAAAGTCAGGGATAAGTGATGTTTTCCTGTGCAGTGCAGCTAAAGCAAGAATTTCATCTCCCCCTGAAGGCTCGATTTGTCTAATTTATTGGAGACAAAGGCCCCTGAGAGTTCCTGAAAACAAGATTCACACAACACATTCTGCACACTTCAAACATAAGAAATGAATATGATATGACTCACCCTGACCTCTGTCTCTGCAACTCCTCTCTTCATTCACTCATTTCTAAAGAAAGAAAAAGCAATATTACTTACTGCTAGTGTACCTACGAGTTATATAGTTTAATTGAGAATGTGATTCAAATTAACTACTACTGATGGCAGCTATGCTTAAAAAAAACCTTGACAAGTTGTTCAAATTGTTCTAATGTTTGCTATCATTAACCACCTACTTTACCAGTTGTCAACCAAAGTAGATTGAGGCACATCTGTTCAGGAAACCTAGACTGCTCTCTTTTCTTTCAGAACCCATCTGTCTTCAGATTTTGAGTTAAATGCAGTACTTGAATCTATATTTTATTTTGGAATTTTTAAAAAGTCTATAAATTCACTGCAAAAGAGAATACATAAACCAATTTTGACTGTTTCTGTCATGTACTCAGATCTATTCTCACCATAAATTCTTTAGTTCTCTCACCTGTACATTTGTGTACCTTCTTTTACAGGAAAGGATCAAGCAGCTGGACTCTGGGTATAACAGAGTAGATGCCAGGACTTACCCTTGAATATTTATTTTCATGGTGCAAAACGATGGGAGGGGGAGGATTGGTATAAAGGACAAACAACTGAGTTAATGTTCAAATTACAGAGTCAGTTTTAAGAAACTTAGCATATTTGCTAGAGAGATGGCCCATCAGTTACGACTTGCACTGACTACTCTTGAGAGGACCCAGGTTCAATTCTCGACACCTACATGATGGCTCAAAACTACTTTTAACTCCAGTTTCAGGGAGGCTGACTCTGTCTTCTGGCCTCTGCATGCATCCCACACATGGTACACAGACCTACTTTTAAGTAAAAACAGTGCACATGAAATTAAGAAAAACTTCAGTGTGTGTTTTTTGAGAAATGAATTCTGTGTGCTATACTTTAAAACAGATATAAACCAGGGAAAAATTGTTTACTGATACAAGTGCATAGAAATTTGAGAAATCAGTTATTTTGAGAACCAGTAGAGAGGCTCCACTGTTCTCACTGGATTTTAAGTCCAAGTTGAGCACATTCCTAGGGTACAACTACCATTACAACAGTGGACTAATGCTGGTAGACATGGCACTCTTCAACCATTAGATAAAATAAATCAAAAACAGGTGGCAAATAAGAATCTGACATAGTAAAGTCCTTCCCTCATATAATGACAAGAAAAAAATGAAAGCTACAATTGGCTAAAGATGAATATACGTTTATATGAAATATTTGATTCTGATGAAATTAGGGTTTTCATTTATAACAGTTGGTTAATACAGTGGTACCAACAATCCATTGTAATTAATGTGTCATTTTCTCCCCAGATAGTTGATAAGGAAAGTGAGAATTAACCTCCTATTTCTTGAAAATTTCAGTTTTCTGATTATTTTGAAATGGACTATGAGTAGCTGTGTCACCTCCCTATTGTGTGTGACGCAAGAAGCTTGTCTGGAAACCACACCCTTCATCAGAATGAACCCTGCCTGCCCTCTGGTGATGTTTTGTCCAGTCCGCACTTTCAGTCTTCTTAGTGTCACTTTAAGGTGACCTGTCTCTGAGCTTATAAAGGACATGACTTTTATTCACTTTTGGTTGTTGGTTTTAATGTAATCTCTATACACCAAGGACAGACACATCAAGTGCTCAACTCAGATGAATTATTTCCATTCCTTTCCATTCTTCAATGAATGAGTTTTAAAAACACAGACATAATTTATTGCAAAAGGAACAACTGTTTAGCTTTCTGCTAATGGAGTGCTAAGGGCAAAATGGGTAGGCAAGAATCATCATGAAAAGGAAAAAAAACAATACAAACAAAAGAAAAAATACAACGCTTTAGAAGTTTTTAAAATTTAAAACAAAACCAGTAAGTAGCCCATTTGTGATAAATTGTTCACATTTAGTAAATGAGACAATGCACTTGAAAACCCCTGAGGTTAATGAAACACAAATAACAATGTTCTGAGTATCTTCAACAGTCCTTCTGGTTTTGCCTAGGAAGGCAGGTGGAATGGTAGAGTACAATTATTTTATCTATTCTTGCATCCCATCCTCCCAAACCGTCTATCTAGTTGCTGCTTCCAACTGAGAACTGAGCAAATAGGAAGACCACCCTACTGTCTCAGAATTGCAGATAGCATTCCCTTAAGATGCAAACACTTTCTTTGAGCCCCTCATGACAATTTCTTTATTTTTTCATCAGTCAAGTAACAGAAGGAATGCTCAATATGACAAGATGTCATTGTGGAGTAAGGAAGCCGCATTCTACGAAAGGACACTTGCAAAGGCTATGACGCTCCACCTGCCTAGTTACAGAACCACGAGAGCCAGCGTTAGTAACCACCACACTCTGTTTAGCTAGGCAAACTTACTATTGTCACATCGTCTTCCATTCGAAACAATGAGAAAAAAGATATAATCACAGAGCATTGGAGTGGATGTGAATGAGCAAGGGCTCCAGGCAGGCTTTGTGTTCCCTCCTGTGAAAAGTCTCACCGTTTATTATCATTCATTAAATTTTAATTTTATAAGGCATCTTTAAAAGGTCATTTTTTAAATTGGAATTTTGTAGGCAACATTACTGACTGGTTAACTACGGGGAAAAAAACAAATCTTCATAGATTTATTGTTTTAAGCTGTTATTAAAGAGGCACCTTAGGAAAAAAAACAGAACAAATTATTTTCCTCATAGAGCAAGATTGCTCTCCTTTTTTGTGTAATTTAATTTGTGCAATATTTTCAGTTGATTTTTGCATGAGAAGCACCTTGGAAACCTAATTAGAAGTGGAAAATCATTAGCATACAAGAGGTTTAAACCTATAGCTGAGCTATGACAAGTTTAAAGTAAGACAAAGGAGGTAAAATATAAACAGCAGAACTTAGAGGGGGGAAGTTTATCAGACATCTTTTCTTTGTGTTCCTGGCAACCACCATCAGATTTCCTCCTAGTGAATCATGTGTTATTACAGACTACAATTACCCTGACTTCTGATCCAATGTGGCTTTGTGTAGCTGTATAGTTATAATAGATATTTATACACACAAAATCTATATAAATTACATCTTTTATTCACCAAAAGCAATGAGGGAAAAAAAATCAAGATTTCCAGATGTTTTATGTGGACTTTTTTAGGTAACCCCATAACAACAGTTTGGGAGAGATGTTGAGTTGGTTATAAATGAAGGGAAACTGTTTAGGAAAGGTAAATTGAATGCTAAAATCCATATAAGGGTACTATTCTGAGAGAAAAGTTAGGATATGAACCCAGATTGCTTCTACTTCAAAAAAGTATTCACAAACCTAGACTTTTCTTCACTGAAGGTGAGTCTAACTGCAATGAACAGGGACCATCAGATATGTATGCATGGGACAGGAGGTGGACATTTAGTGCTTTTTCAGGGCGTACAGCTTCTCCAGCAGCTACTCAATTTTGTCTCTACATCAGCAAACACCTGGGGTTGAAATGTAAAGCAACAGGCTAATGGTCTTTATTTAGAAATTTAAAAATTTATTTAGAAACCTGGGCAGAACACCAGACTTGATCAAAGGGTTGTTGCTTGATTTTCAGTTCTGACTATAAGCTCTGCAAGGCATAAACTTTACGTGCACAAGGGTCTATGACCCAATGCTGAAAAAATTAATTCATAATTAATAGTAATGTTGTAAATAATACTAGCTACTACTTATGTGGACCTTATTATGTGTTGAACACATCTGTGTGAAATAACTCATGTATTTTCACAATGTTCTTGCAATTTGTTTAATATTTTATTTATTGTACAAGTTAAAGGAATTGCAGAATTATTAATTTGTCAAGGTAATCATCAGTTGAGGGTGTGAGGATTCAGGGTTTAAGTTACCTAAGTGTATAATGTTTGCTGATATTTCAGACCATTGTATAATGAAAGGAATGGATAAATTAGGAACTGAATAAGTCAACCAAAAGTCAGTCCTGAGCATTTTTCAATCAGAATTATATCTCTAGGTCATTCAGAAAATATCACTCCTATAAACTGGTTATATAGCTTGAGGTAGTTTTTTACAGGTATGTAAGTAAATTAAAATATTAATCGTCACTGAGCATATATTATTTACAGTGAGAATTCATTAAACTAGTTGTTATATTGTAATGGGGTTGTGTGTTAGGTGTTTGAGTGAGAACTTTTTCTTCAAGAAAGACAGAAAGATGAAGGGGGAAAAGAAGGTAAGAAGGTAAGAGCAGTAAAAAATTGAGCTGGGGGGAGAGAATCTGATGAAATGAGAAATATAAGAGATAAGAAAGATCTTTTATTCAATGGATGTTTATCAAAGGCTTAACAGCTTGGAGGCACTTAGCTCTATCCTAGAGATACATTGATTAGAAAAAGAAACAATAATCAGAGGCGCGTCAATCATAAGGCTTATAGTATATTAAGGAGACAACATAAAATAAACATCATGTAAATGTAGGATTACCAATCATGGCAGGTGCCACCAGGAAATAAATAGATGCTCTGAGAGTATACCAGCAGAATTTAATTTAGATCAGGATGTTGGAAAGGTCTCCTTAAGGAAAGGATATTCAAAATGAGGGCTGCAGGGGAGTAGGCTTTCTCTGAAGGAAGAGGAAGAAGACACCAAGATAGAAATAACTGAAAGAGTGGCAAAGACTAGGTGTGGAAAGAATTTAAGCATATAAAGAACAATTCAAGCTAAAGAATAGATAGATTCATAATGGTCATGTAAGACAGGCCAAACAAACAGGTTTGTTAATCACACTACGGATGTTAGAGGGCTTTTATTTTTCATATTTTCTTCCAAGTTTAATGGCAAGCTATTCAAAGAGATTGATTGCATTATAAGCATATAGGAAAGCTGGGCATGTTTGAGATAGAAGTAGATAGATATCTACGAGGGAGGGAGTGGAAAATCAGCTAAAATTGTTTTAAAATGGCTGTGGATGTGAGTACGGAATGAATAATGAGGCTGCAGATTAAGGGGTGATTTGGAAATAGGTGTTGGTATAAAATTGGGAGTCAGAGATATCAAATAAAAGAGAAACAATGTTAAGTAGTAGATCGGGAAGGTAAGACTTCTAAGTCAAGATTGGATGGGTAAAATTGCAGACAATTGAAAGATAGTCAAATCAAGCTTCTATTAAACCCATCACTCAGAACAGGGGACTGGACAAGAGATCAGAGATGGCACACAGCAGAATTTGGGTGTCAAAAAGTCATGGCTGTGGAAGACCACTCAGGAAAAGACTGCAGTGTCAGAGAGAATTTTATTGTTGATGTGTGGCAGAGGCAGCAACTTCTGAAGCAATTGTTAAATAGGAACAAAGGGAAATAACACTGTGATCAGAGCCAAGAGAGAAATATCTTTAAGGAAGCACGAAGCTTGTGCAGAATGAAGTGAGGATTCAGGCAATCTGAAGAAGTAGGCAGGTTCTTTGGATTTCCATTACACAGATACTGATGTTCTTAAGAAAAGCTCCTTTGGAGTTAAGAGTGTGAATATAACACCTGAGTGTAAGATAACAGGATAGCAATGAAAAACTATTGTGCATGCCATATGCTTCTACAAGCTTCAGGGTGAATTAGAGGATATAATGGGTAAATAAAAGGAAGACAAGGCAGGAAGAACGGTTGGTAATGTCTGAGTGCTGATCAAAGAATGCAGTAAGAGGGACGAGGAACGGAGGCACTGGCTTGACCTTACCCACACAGCCATTGACCACATGGGTGTTGTTGCAGGACAGATGAAATAACTTCTAATGTTCTTCTTTTAAAGAAGATTTACCTTTATTTTATATGTATGAATGTTTGCCTGTAGGAATGTCTGTAAACCATGTGGGTGCAGTACCTGGAAGAAGTCATAGAAGCCCCTAGATCTGGAGTTAACATAGTTGATAGTTACTAGTTGGTACTGGGAACCAAACCTGGATCCCCTGGAAAAGCTACCAGTGTTTTTAATTACTAAACTATCTCTCTTGCCACAAATAGATAAGGATATTTCATGACCACTTGTACACTGTGTGAGGTGTCAGTTAACAATAAAATATAGGCAACGGCATAGAAATGAAGAAAATAGGAAGAACCAAAACAGTGAGATTCAGTTAAATTATTGTTAAAGACAAGAAAATTAAAATCCCTGAGACCAATGGCTTCTATTGTAGAGATCCTTTGGGAGGCTTGAAGATGACCTCACAGAAAAACACAAGAATACTCTGGACTACATGCTTTCACGTTATCCCTCTACTTATGGGTGATGCCAATTCAGTTTAGCAGCATTATCCAGAAGATGAAGAGCTACTGAAATTCTCATTCTATGGCACAGTCGACGCAGAGTCATTTTTCTAACTATCAGGGCAGGCAATTTGCTCTGTCTCTCTCTAGACAGTGATTATACTCTTTTTATTGTTTATAAGGAAAATCGTCCTATCCAAGGAAGAAACTAGTACTATGAAGATGATCAGTGAATGACACACTGTCGTATTTTACATTTGTCTCCAATTTTAACTGGAAAAAACCAAAAATAACAGGAGTTGTAGATATTAATGGAATACTATTTGGTATATGCAGTGATGAATATTTAAGTAAACCATACCTGTTTATCTCCTTGACACTCATTTGCCCTCTGTTGATTAGTTTCAGAAACTTCTTTTTAGCTTTTTGAACTATAGGGTATATATTAATCCATATGATCAAAATGCTATGCAATAGCGTGGTAGATGTTGTTGTATCTGTAAGATGCAATATATCTGTAAGTCAGTTACATTGGTCGAACTTTTCCATTCTATCTCCCATACTCCTCTTCCTCTCACAATCACTGCTCTCTACTCTCAGCCACTATGAGATATCATTCATAATTTGCATATTAGTGAGGTAGAGTAATACCTGTTTTTCAGTGCCTGGCACATTTCATTCAATATAATGATCCCCACTTCAGCCCACAGTGTTACAAATAGCAAGATTTAATTCTACTTTATGGCTGAATAGTATTCCACTATATGTGTGTACCACATTTTCGTTATCTCTTCATACTTTGATAAGATACTTGGGTGTTTCAATTTCTTGGAAATTGGATACAATCCTGTCATTAACATGGAAGTGCATCTAATTGTGCTAACTGTAGGATCCTGTTGTAAGTTGTGCTTTAAATTATGTGAAAAACTTCCATATTTTCTATGATGGTTTAGTAAATTTTCACTTCCATCAACATTGTCCAAATGTTTCATTCACTCCATATTGTTGTTAACCCTTGTTATATTTTTGACTTTTTAAAACCTCACTATTGCTTAGTGTTCGGTGGCTTATTTTTCTGATATAAATTGTCATTTCTCCATTGATTAGTGTTGAAGCGAATATTTCATTCACTTGCTTATTCTTGGCCACTTGTGTGACTTATTTCAGAAATTTCTATTTACATCTTTTGTTCATTTTTAATGTATTTTTCTGTTAAGGTTTTGTAGGGACACATATATTTTGAATATCACCATGTCATTGTATATCATTCTATAGATTGATGCTCCACTCTTTCCTTTACAATGCAAACATTTTTAGTTTTATACATTTTCATTTTGCTTTTTATACACCTGATAGCTTGAAAACCACATTGCACATTCCAATGTCTTGAAGCATTCTCTGTATTTCATAAATGTAAAGTAAGCCTTCAAAGAATTTTGAGTTAATATTGCGGTTGGTGAGGAACAAGTATCTACATGTATTACTCTGTATGCCGATACCCAACTTCCAACGCCCATTTATGGAAAAGCTCTCTTTTATACACTGTAATCTTAATATGCTTGTTATAAACATAGTTGGCTGTAGATTTGCACATTTACTTGTAGGCACTCCATTCTCCATGTATACATTTACTTCTAGGCTCTACCCTCTTCGCCTTTATTCTATGTGTGATTTGATATCAGTACCTTGTTAGTGTGTTAAGCACACCTTTATAGTCGACTTTGAACTTTGGAAAGACATTGGAATTGTTAAAGAGAATGGGGACTTTTAAAGATTAATTGAATATGTTTTGTATTTTGAGGCAATCATGAGCTCTGAGGACATGTGTCATAAGGTTATAATTTGAAAACAGTATGTCTGGGTGTCAACTTAACAAGGGATGGAGTTGTGATGATTAATCTTGTCAGCTTGATGGGAATTAGAATCACCAAGTAGAAAGAACTGCATGCATGCTTATAAGTGACTTTATTGAAGTGAGATGATCCACTCTCAATGTGAGCTGGAATTGTGGACTGAAGAAAGAAACAAAGCAGGCATAGTATTGTCATTCATCCTTCTGCTTCCTGAGAGCAGATACAATGTAATCAGCTGCAGCAAGCAATTGCTGGCCTAACTTTTCCACCAGGATGGAGCGAAACCTTAAACTGTGAGGCAAAATGAGTCCTTTATACTTTCATTTATTTTATCAGGCACCTATTAGAGTTTAATTATTGAACCCCAAACAAACACTGCTGTTTATGAAAATCGTAGGTCTGAAAAAAAATTAAAGAGATACCAAGAGTGGTGGGCTTCTGGCTTCCTTTTTGGTGGAAAAACTGTCAGAAGACAACCATTTGCTATGGTCTTGAGACATCCACAAGGGAAAGAACATATTATAGGTAAACCTAACTGCTATGGTAGGTTGTGGTCAAAAGGGCTTGATTAAGTGGCAGTAGGGGAAGTGGAAGACTTCTGATTGACTCCTGCCATGATGACCTTGGTCAAGGTCATACAGGTGGTATTTAGTGGAATAGCACAAACTGCTGCCAATTAAGAAATCCAATTAAGTTTCCTGAAAATGGAATAAATTTTAATTTGCAGAGCTGTTCTATATTCCTGCCAGGTCCTGAGGGTCAAAGAAACACAGCTGACCACGTAAGGCTAGCAATGAGTGTCTGGGTGAAAAGAGAACTCTCTCAAGGTCTGAACAGCAAAACCTTTTGTATCGGATTCAGCGAAAGGCCCAAAGAACTAAACAAACAAGAATGGTGAAGTGTACAAAGGTGTAATAAAAAGAGGAAGGGGCACTTATTCCAAGAATAGGTAAAGATACAGTATTTTTTTTCATCTAGAAGACAACGGTAGCTGATTAAAAAAAACAGCCTAAAAATAATTTACAGTGATCCTTTTACATATATCCTCAAAAAGTGCAAGTACCTAAGGTAGGTATCTGAGCTCCAAAGGTTGAATAACTATGTGGAGACAGAAATATCGAGTAGCCCAATTTGATCAATACTCATTGGATTTGTATATTGAAACAACAAACCATATCATATTTATGTAATACAAAAATAATGTGGAAGTCCTATTTAATAACAAGAAGGAAGTGAGTCTTTTCCCACCTTCTCCTGAAGTTACTCGATGAGATCCAGCCTAAAGCTAAATTGTCCAATTCTTCCAACTCGCATTTCTCATATTAAATTATAAGAAGTTTCCATCTTTGCAAACAAATATGAAATAAAACAAATGTGATTGTATTAAAAATACTCCTCTTTACCAATGTGAGAAACAATTAAAAGACCACTCTAGTATAGCATACTATTGTTTTGTTTGTTTGTTTGTTTTTGTTTTTGTTTTTTTGTTAACATGATTTAGGGCAAAGAGGAGACCATTTCCAATAAGTCCCTGGAGCTGTGTTTTAAGTGGAGTCAGGCTTCAGGTCATCCATTAATTGGCAAGAGGCTGGAGGCTCCTGGTTCATCTCCAAGGTTCTTTAGTCTTCGAACACCTTCCTGTTTATCTGTACAGGCCATTCTAGGTTTACTTTAGCTTGGCTTACAAACTTTTGGGTTTTAGGATTTGAAGGAGATATGGATTCAGTGGAAACTGTACTTCACATTTTAAAGTTGTATTTATTCTCCAGACTGTTGGTATAACAGGATATGTAACATTCTCAAAATACTGGGCTGTTGCAATGAACCCAGGCATATAAAGACCACAGTAAACCACACGTATTCTAGAAGACATGTGCTGTTGAGCTATGGCAGTCAGAAGTACAACACACTCAGCACATTAGCAATTTATATTTTCAATTAATAATAACATTACTGGGTCATCATCACATTATAATTCAAGGACTATATGCGGACTATATGCATTCTGCAGAATTCTGTCAACCCATCAAAGTGAAACCTACTCCACAGAACCTTTTAGGTTAGGCTGCCTTCTATTTTTTAGGCCTAAGTAACCATTCTCTTTTTCCTTGGACCTCGGTCCCATCTTTGCTTTAATATTCTAGTCATCATTTTATAGTTTTTCTCAGGATTACTTTCTACTATCTAAGTGTATCTATCTCACCTTCGCATCTCCAGCATTTATCAGAATTTCTGGGTTGCAAAATTGTTCCCTAAATAAGAAAAGATTCACATGAGCAATGAATATAAGTGATGAATAAAGAATGATGGGGAGAAACAGTCACATAGCATTACTCCATGCACAAAATATTAGTATGTGAATGATTCTGGGTTTAGTAACCTATAAATGAGTTTAGTAATCCATTGGTCAGCCTGTAAGATCTAGTTAGAACCCACACATTGAAAGTTTCATAGCTTGGGCATTCAAAAAGAAATGTAGAAAGGAAATTTGTAAATTATGGCTACATGGTGTTTTGTTTGTTTGTTTGTTTGTTTGTTTTCTTAAGTCAACTCAGAGAATGTGTGTAACCTTCCAAATCATACCACTATGGGCTTATATAATCACAAGATTTTCCCAGAGAAACCTCATAGTTTCTTTTTTACTAGGATCCTGTGGCTTGGAGCAGTGACATATGAATCTGGCTTTTCATTATAGACTATATACCCTTGACCTAAATAATAAGAAGAGCTCCAATTGTGATTCTAGACCTATTAATTGCTTGTTGTAACTTTGCCTGTGCATGATTATTGCCTAAGGAAGGCATTCTCCAGTGGGCCTAGAGAAGTAGTGTACCTTTTAAAACACATTAAAAAAATCATACCTGTTGGTTCTCTCATTAAAGATAGTATAAAAACATTTTGACCAAGCAATATCCATATTTTCCTTCATTTGTTCTGACACAAATACACACACGCACATACAGACACATTCCTCAGCCTTAAGAAAAAATGGCATACAATTTGAACAAAAAGGGTGAGAAACTGCAAACCTCTGTCATTTGATGTGAAGGAAAATAAAGAAAATTGCCTGAAAAGCAGGACTGTTACAGGGAAAATGGTCAGCAATTGAGGGAGGATTACTACTTTATGAGGCATTTTCCTTATTATTTTTACCATTAAGTAGAATATGCAGTGCTGTGTTTGTGCATGAACTGACATCTCAGCTTGGCTGTTTGGTCCACATTTAATCTTAGCAATCAACACTGTCATCAGGAGATCCTAGAGAGTGTGGAGCAGGACTGTGCATCACCAACTGTGTGACTTCAGAGGGGTGCTGAAGCTGGCAAGGAAAGGCCTGTTACGTTTCTCCACCACGAAAATGCTGGAGTAATTATCCCTCTCGTGTTCTACATTCCTCGTGCCACAGGCATACAGAGCTTAAAGAAACACGTGCAAAGCACACACAGCTCTCCTACTGTGGAGAAAAACAGGAAGTCTTTGTTTTGTCTGTTTTAATTCCCCAGATTTAGCACCTTCTCATTTTGTTCTCTGTGTCGCTCACTGTTTACTGGTCAGGCACAGTCACATTTACTTCATGCGTCATTTTCTGATATTCAAATTCCCTCTGCTGCTTCCTCTAATGACAAGTCCAGTCTTCTGTTGGGACACAATTACATTCATGTTGCTAATTTCTTAATTTCCTTGCCCCTACCCTTTTTCCTTATTGCAAAGTATCACTTGAGCCTAAATGAGATCTTTTTTGTTGTTGTTTTTAAGCCTTCAGCTGTCCTGCTGCTCAATTTCCAGCTGAAGTTATAATCTTCTGTTTGGGATACCACGGCTGATTGCTGCAGAAATGACTGTAATACTCATTATACACCATTTGTGGAAAGAGCAGGAAGAAGGCTGTGATTAAGGAGAAATTGGCTTGGATCTTGCTTCAAATGTCTACTCCATCACTGTAAGGATTTAATCAAAATTTTGCTGCTCATGTTCTTAAAAGTTTGCATTTTTCTTACTTGCTTGGTCAGTACAAATATACGAGGCCGGATTCACTCCTTTACAACTGCCCAAATCTGAAACTTCCCACAAATAGACACTTTTTCCTACTGCACGGTCAATACTCACTTTCTCCTTAACACTCACTTTCTCCTTAATGATGCGTAGAGTCAGCTAACTTACTCTAGCCAACATGCTCACACGAGCCTCTCCTGTTTGACCATTCCCCGATATGGTTTTGTTGCCTTCTTAAAAGCAGCTTATTTTCAGGTTCAGTTGTTAAGAGCTCTTGTTGCCAAGGACCGGGGTTTGGTTTCCACATGGTGGCTCACAACCATCTTTAAAGCCAGTGCCAGAGGATCTAGTGTCCTCATCTGGGTTCTGCAAATATTAAAACTACTCATAGATTTAAAATAAAAATAAATGTCAATCTCTCTGTCTCTGTGTCTCTCTCTTTTCAGGACAGGGTTTCTCTGTATTGTTTGGTAGGCTGTCCTGGAACTCGCTCTGTAGAGCAGGCTGGCCTTGAACTCACAGAGATCCACCTGCCTCTGCCTCCCAAGTGCTGGGATTAAAGGCATGTACCACTAACACCCGGCTAAATCTCTCTCTCTCTTTTTAGAAAGCAGCTTTTTCTAAGATGCTGGCACAAGGAAGGTGAGGGATACAGAGGGACATGTGTACTTCAAGGCATGCACATACACTGTAGCCAATTCCTTGCCCTGTAACAACGAGGAAGAGAGACTAAATAGTTATTTTAAATGACAAACTTTGAGACTGTTGACTATGTATCAAAAGTTGACTAATATACAAGTTCCCTATTTCTGATTCAATGGAAAAAATATTAACTTCAGTTACATCATCAATTTCAAGTAAAAGCATTATTAAATTTTTTGTTTTGTGTAGAAAATGTATTCACAAAGTCACACAAGACAGAAAGTATTTGGCTATTGCTTTGGGAAATTATGATGAATGGTCATGAGACCCACCTAATTTGCTATTTTAATTTATTGAAAGCTTATTCTGTGAGTCACACTGTGTTAGAGTGTAGAACAATGATAAGTCTGGAGCAGGCCTAAATTTAACAAACAAAAAGTCAAGGAGAAGCAGGCAGACCAGAAAATAAAACATAGCTGTACAAAACCATATGCACAAAACCATATATTGCCTATAGTTGAATCATATGCCAACTCCATTCTTGAACCCAAGGGTCAAAGTTATTAGGGTGCCTGGTCAGAATATAGACTGAGGGGGCAGTGAGACAGTTCAGTGGATAAAGATGCTTCTCACAAAGACTGATAAAATTAGTTGGATTCTGGAACTCCTATAATGGAAAGAGAGAACTGACTTCTAGCTGTCATCTGACCTGTATACCCACTCCATGGAAGTTGTCACATGTTCAAACACGTAAGCACACAACAAAAAGTAGGAAAATACATGAAAGTTTTCTCCTGTAAATGTCACATGTAAAGTTTTCAACTGCTGAGGTTATGGTTGTACACATGGTGGCTATAGATAAAAAACATGTTTGAATTTCCTCCTTGAAGAATAGGCATATTTCATAGTTGAGCAACAAATTGATGTAATTCTATTGAAAATGTATTATGTCTCTGTGTCCATACTTCTGCCATTTATAGTTAGATTGTCTCCAGATTCCCATGATGTAGGATGTCATTCTGTAGGCTGTGTATATGTGTTGCATTTGTTGATTGATGAATAAAGCTGTTTCGGCCAATGGCCAGGCAAAATATACCTAGGCAGGAATTCTAAACAAAGAGAGAGAGTCAAGAAGATGCCATGTAGCCACAAGGGAAGCAAGATGCAAGGCATCACTGGTAAGCTACAACCACATGGTGATACACAGATTAATAGAGATGGGTTAATATTGTAAAACAGAGCTAGTCAATAAGAAAGCTAAGCCATCGGCCAAACAATTGTGACTGATATTAAGCTTAAGCATATTTATTTCATAAACGGCTAGGGGGACCCAGTGGGCCAAAAGAAAACTGGTCCAGTGGGACTGGAAAAGAGTATGAGGAAAGTCTCCTTCTATATTCACAGACTCATAATATTTCAAGTCACCACTAAGTATTCATAAAAAAGTAGATGAGTACGATCAGAAGTACCTGGTTAGTTGCAGTATCAAATGTATCCAATTTCCATCCAAATACACGTCCAGGAGGGCCTAGAAGCAGCTTCAAAAATCTAGCCCAAAGGATAAATGCAAGCCCCAGAATATAATAAGGAGCCTTGAGTGTACTTCTTCCTGGAACTGAGGAAGGGCATTTCCTTCTAGTTGATATATGTTTTAGTTATGACTGGTAATGTTGGGATGAAATACCATGAGCAAAAACAATTTAGGGATGGATAGGGTTAATTTCAACTTATACTGTCTACTCACAATCTCAACACTGAGGGAAGTTGGGCAGAAACTAAAGCAGAGGCTGTGTGGAGTGATAAGTCCTGCCTTGTTCCCCATGACTTGTTCAACCTGTTTTGCTATACAACTTAGGACCACCATCCCAGGCATGGCATCTCTAGCATTGTGCTGAACCTTCCCATATCAACTAAGAAAATACCATACAGACTTGCCCACAGCAAGACATTTTTAAAAGACAAAGAAATGAAACAAATGAATCTGTTTCATAAATACTATGCTACAAGTGAGACCCTCATAATAACAAAAACCAAAGCAAATGTACTCCATATAGCGACATGAGATTAGGGGGAAACCCAGGCACAGCTGACAGTCCTTCCCAGGTTAAGAGACAGTCAAATCTTGAGAGATTCAAGGTGGCTAGCAGGATCTGTAAGGACAATGGATCAGAGGAGAAAGAGCTGTGCACACAACTCCAGTAGCCTGCTGAGAGTTCTAGCAAGTAGTCGTGGTTACTGATCCATGAATGTATATAAGCCAGCTACTGGGGCTGAACAAAGAACCACCTGCAAGGAACCTATAAGGAGCACTCCTTCCAAGGCGCACAGACACAGACCACAGCAAACAGCGGGAGTTCCGTAAGCTAGTCTCTAATAATCAGCACGAGATAGAGTATTTACTGTTCTTGTAGCCCTGTGAATATTAACACCTAAACTGCTAAGGATTAAAATAACAAAAATGTGCATGTGTACTCTAACACATCTAGCAATATTCATCAGGACAAACAAACAATCAAACTTAGCAAGGCAGAGGGCACAAAGTCTTTCACCCAAGAAGAATTCATTCAATAAAGAAAAAATAAATAAAAACAGCAACCACAAAATAAAAAGAAGTTTTTAAATGTGTCCCTCAAATAGGAATTGAATTATTTTAACTTACTTGGATATTAGACTTTGCTTAGAAAGAAAATAGATCTGTTACTATATTTTGGTCCTCATTATGTTCAAAGGTTAAGTAGAGACATAAAAGGTACTAAAATGAACAACTTAAAGTCTTGGAGGTGAGACTGCAACATGTAAGAACAAAAATGTGATGGGGTTTAACGATAGTAGGCATTAAAAAAATTCAGATCTACAAGTGACAGGAAAAAGTCATAAAGCAAGAGTGAAGAAGATTTCTTTTAAAAAGAGTGAGAATGGAGGACACCTGCAGATCCAGGTAAAGAAGGCCCCACATCCCGGAGTGCCTTTCAGATACTGGGCAAGGCCACAGAGCTTCCCTTCTCAGCTGGAGCCAAACACACAAGATCCCAGGTCTTCTCTTCCACCAAGGAAACCAGGGGACCAGCTGGTCTGACCTGATGGGACCATGTAAAACAGGCCCTGCATCCGGGCTTGCATTCCAGTGTCTGGGAATTGTCTGGGAACTGCACAGAACTTCCCATCTCAGCAGGAGCCAAGTACCCCAGATCCCAGGTCTTCTCTTCCACCAATGAGACCAGGAAACTAGCAGATCCAGGTAAAGAAGGCCCCACATCCCTGCATGCCTTCCTGTGACTGGGGAAGGCCTGAGAGCTTCCCAACCCAGCAGGAGTACCCCATATCCCAAGTCTTCTCTTCCACCAAAGGTACCAGGGGACTAGGTGGGAGGCTAAGCACCCCAGATTCCTGGTCTTCTTCTCCACCCACGGGACCAGAATGAGGACAAGGAAGAAGAACTAACAGACTATTGGACTTTCTAGCATCAATTACAAGGGAACTCTGGTCCCCTAACCAGCAGACCAGTAAGGGGCTCTTACTGCACCCACTAGAAGAAGAGATGGCAAAGAGACAATACAAAACACACTCATCAACAGAAAAACAAATATGACACCACCAGATTCTAGAGACTCCACACCAGCAAGACTCAAACATTCCAATGCAAATGAAGCAGAAGAGAATGACCTTAAGAACAACTTCAAGAAAAGGATAGAGACTCTAAAAGAGGATATAGGAAAATGCCTCAAAGAAATGGAAGAAAAAGGAAACCAAAAAAGGCAGGAAATGGAAGAAAAAGCAAACCCAAAACTGCAGGAAATGGAAGAAAGAACAAACCAAAAAATTCATAAAATGCAACAAATGTATGAAAAGATAAACCAAAAATTGCAAGAAACAATTCAAACAGTGCAAGGGTTGAAAACTGAAATAGAGACAATAAAAAAAAAACACAATCTGAAGAAAGGCTGGAAATAGAAAAGCTGGGCAAAGGGTCAGGTACTACCGATACAAGCATTACCAACAGAATACAAGAGATGGAAGAGAGAATCTCAGGCGTTGAAGATACACTAGGAGAAATGGATTCATCAACCAAAGAAAATCTTAAGTCCAAAAAATCTTTAACACAAAACTTCCAGGAACTATGGAACACCATGAAAAGACCAAACCTAAGAATAATAGGTATAGAAGAAGGTGAAGAAAACCACCTCAAAGGGGCAGAAAACATATTCAACAAAATCATAGAGGAAAACTTTCCCAACCTAAAGAAAGACAAGCCAATGAAGGTACAAGAAGCTTACAGAACACCAAAGAGAGAGGATCACAAAAAAAAGTCCCTTTGCTACATAATAATCAAGACCCCAAATGTACAGAATAAAGAAAGAATATTAAGAGCAGCTAAGGGAAAACACAAAGTAACATATAAAGGCAAACCTATCAAAATTACACTTGGTTTCTCCATGGAAACTCTGAAAGTCAGATGGTCCTGGATAGATATTCTACCAAAACTGAAAGACCATGGTGCCAGCCCAGACTACTATACCCGGAAAAGCTCTCAGTCACTATAGATGGAGAAAACAAGATATTCCATAACAAAACTAGATTCAAGCAGTATGTATCCACTAACCCAGCCCTACAGAAAGTTCTGGAAGGAAAACTCCAACCCAAGGAAGTTAGCTACAACCAGAAAAACATAGGCGTTAGATAATCCCACTCTACCAACATCCAAAAGAACAAAGAGGTAGAATTCCACCGAAAATTCCACCACCAACAACCATTCCAAATCAAAGAAGAATGAGCAATCAATGGTCATTAATATCCCTCAACATTAATGGACTTAACTCAGCCATAAAAAGACACAGACTAGTAGAATGGATTCAAAGACAGAACCCATCCTTCTGCTACATACAAGAAACACACCTCATCCTCAAAGACAGACATTATCTGAGAGGTAAAGGTTGGGAAAAAATTTTCCTATCAAATGGACCCAAGAAACAAGCAGGAGTAGCAATTCTAATATCTAACAAATTAGAATTTAAAATAAAATCAATCAAAAGAGATGAAGGAGGTCATTACATACTCATCACAGGTGATATCCACCAAGATGAAGTTTCTATCTTGAACATCAATGCCCCAAATACAAAGGCGTCCGCGTTCGTAAGAGAAACATTACTAAAACTTAAATCACACATAAAGCCACACACACTTATAGTGGGAGATTTCAACACCCAATTGTCACCTCTAGACAGGAGTACCAGACAGAAACTCAACAAAGAAGCAAAGGGTCTAATAGAAGTAATGGCCCAACTGGGATTACCAGATATCTATAGAACAATTCATCCACATAAAAATGAATATACCTTCTTCTCACCACCACATGGAACCTTCTCAAAAATCGACCACATACTTGGCAACATATCAAACCTCAGCAGCTACAAAAAAATTGGAATAACTTGATACATCTTATCAGACCACCATGCATTAAAATTGGAATTCAACAATAACACAAATTGCAGAAACCCTACAAATGCATGGAAATTGAATAATGCACAATAGCACCATTCCTGGGTTAAAGAAGAAATTAAAAAAAAGAAATTACAGACTTCCTAGAATTCAATGAGAATGAAGACACAACATACTCACACCTATGGGACTCTTTGAAAGCAGTGCTACGGGGGGAAGTTCATAGCACTGAGTGCCCACATGAAGAAACTGGAGAATAGTTATACTAGAGAATTAACAGCACAGCTGAAAGCTCTAGAACACAAGGAAGTAAACTCACCCAGGAGGAGTAGACGCCAGGAAAAAATCAAATTGAGGGCTGAAATCAATAAAGTAGAAACTAGGAAAACAATACAAAGAATCAATGCAACTAAGAGTTGGTTCTTTGAGAAAATCAACAAAATAGACAAACCTTTGTCCAAACTTACCAAATGGTAGAATGTGAACATGCAAATTAACAAAATCATAAATGAAAAGGGGGACATAACAATGGACTCTGAGGAAATTCAGAGAATCATCAGGTCATACTTTTAAAACCTGTACTCCACAAAATTGGAAAATTTAAAAGAAACGGATGACTTCCTGGATAGCTATCACGTGCCAAAATTAAATCAAGAACAGATAAGCAATTTAAATAGACCTATAACACCTAAGGAAATAGAAGCAGTCATCAAAAGTCTCCCAACCAAAAAAATCACAGGGCCAGATGGCCTCAGTGCAGAATTCTACCAGAAATTCAAAGAACAGCTTATACCAATTCTTCTGAAGGAATTACACACAATAGAAGCAGAAGGGTCTTTGCCAAACTCTTTCTATGAGGCTTCAATAACCTTGATCCCCAAGCCACAACTAAGAAAGAGAACTTCAGACCAATATCCCTCATGAACATTGATGCAAAAATACTCAATAAAATACTGGCAAATCGGATCCAAGAACACACCAGAAACTACATCCACCATGATCAAGTAGGCTTTATTCCAAGGATGCAGGGGTGGTTCAATATATGAAATCCATCCATGTAATCCACCATATAAACAAGCCGAGGAACAAGAATCACATGATCATCTCACTAGATGCTGAAAAAGCCTTTGACAAAATCCAACAACACTTCATGGTAAAGGTCTTGGAGAGATCTGGGATAACAGGAACATACCTAAACATAATAAAAGCTATATACAGCAAACCAACAGCCAACATCAAACTAAATCGACAGAAACTCAACGCAATTCCTCTAAAATCAGGAACAAGACAAGGCTGTCCACTCTCTCCAAACCTTTTCAATATTGTACTTGAAATTCTAGCCAGAGCCATAGGACAACAAAAGGAGATCAAGGGGATACAAATTGGAAATGAAGAGGTAAAACTTTCACTATTTACAGATGATATGATAGTTTACATGAATGACCCAAAGAACTCTACGAGGGAACTCTTACAGCTCATTAACACCTTCATCAAAGTGGCAGGATAAAAGATCAACTCAAGAAAATCAGTAGCCCTACTATATACAGAGGATAAAAGGGCTGAGAAAGAAATCAGAGAAACATCACCCTTTACAATTGCCACAAACAACATAAAATACCTAGGGGTAGCCGGGCGGTGGTGGCACACACCCAGCACTCGGGAGGCAGAGGCAGGCAGATCTCTGTGAGTTCGAGGCTGGGCTGGACCGACAGGCTCCAAAACAATACAGAGAAACCCTGTCTTGAAAATCAAAAAAAAAAAAAACCTTGGGGTAACCATAACCAAACAAGTGAAAGACCTGTATCAGAAGAACTTTAAAGAAAGAAATTAAAGAAGTCCTCAGAAATTGGAAAGATCTCCCATGCTCTTGGATAGGTAGGATCAATGTAGTAAAAATGACAATCCTGCCAAAAGCAATCTACAGATTCAATGCAACCCCCATTAAAATATCAGCACAATTCTTCACAGACCTTGAAAGAACAATAATCAATTGTGCATAGAAAAACAAAAGACCCAGGATAGGCAAAACAACCCTGTTCAACAAGGCAACGTCCAGAGGCATCACCATCCCTGACATCAAGCTATATTATAGAGCTATAGTCCTGAAAACAGCTTGGTATTGGCACAATAATAGACAAGTTGACCAATGGAATCGAATTGAAAACACATGTATGAATATCTGATCTTTGACAAAGAAGCTAGAAATATATAATGGAATAAAGAAAGTATCTTCAACAAATGGTGCTGGCATAACTGGATACTGGCATGTAGAAGATAACGGATCGATCCATGTCTATTGCCATGCACAAAACTGAAGTCCAATTAGATCAAAGATATCAACATAAATCCAGCCACACTGAACCTCTTAGAAGAGAAAGTGGGTGGTACCCTTGAACAAAGTGGTACCAGAGACAGCTTCCTGAACATAACACCAGTGGCACAGACAGTGAGATTGACAATTAACAAATGGGACCTCCTGAAACTGAGAAGCTTCTGTAAGGCAAAGGACACCGTCAGCAAGACAAAAAGGCAGCCCACGGAGTGGAAAAAAATATTCACTAACCCCACATCTGACAGAGGGTTGATCTCCAAAATTTACAAAGAACTCAAGAAGCAAGTCTCCAAAACACCAAAGGATCCAATTAAAAAGTGGGATACAGAACTAAATAGAGAGTTTTCAATAGAGGAGTCTAAAATGGCTGAGAGGCATTAGAGAAAGTGCTCAACATCATTAGCCATCCAGGAAAAGCATATCAAAACAACTCTGAGATACCATCTCACCCCTGTCAGAATGGCTAAAATCAAAAGCATCAATGACAATTTATGCTGGAGAGGATGTGGTGAAAGGGGAACACTCCTCCACTGCTGATGTAAGTGCCAACTTGTACAGCCACTTTGGAAATCAGTATGGAGATTCCTCAGAAAAATGGGAATAAACCTACCACAAGACCCAGCAACTCCACTCTTAGGCATATATCCAAAAGATGCCCATCATACTTCAAGGATGTCCGTTCCACTATGTTCATAGCAGCAGTATTTGTAATAGCCAGAAATTGGAAGCAACCTATGTGCCCCTCAACTGAAGAGTGGATAGAGAAAATGTGGTACATTTACACAATGGAGTACTATTCAGCAGAAAAAACAATGGAACCCTGAAATTTGCAGGCAAATGGATGGCACTAGAAGAAACCATCCTGAGCGAGGTAACCCAGTCACAAAAAGAGAAACATGGCATGTACTCTCATATATGGATTTTAGACCTATTTCTTGAGAGTGCCAGCCTACAATCCTTGGCCAGAGAGTCTGGGAAACAGAACCTTCATTCAGTGGCTGATGGAAGAAGAGGCAGACTCCCACGGCTAAGCACTGAGCTGAACTCAAGAAATCCAATGACAGAGAGGGAGGACTGATGACCAAAGGCATTAAGACTGGGCTGGTTTAACCCCCAGAAACAGCTGACCTGACAAAGGTTAGCTCTTGAATCCCAGACTGATGCCTGGGAATCCAGCATGGGACTGATCAAGACCCCCTGAATGTGGGTGTCAGTGAGGACGCCTAGGTAATCTATTGAGCCTTGGGTAGTAAATCAGTATTCATCCCAAGTATGCAAATGGTCTTTGGACTCCCATCCAACAATGTGAGATGCACTCTCACCCTGAACTCTTGAGGGATGGTCTAGGCCCTGCCCTGGATGAAATGACAGACTATGGACACCTCCATGGAGGGCCTCACCCTCCCTGGGGAAATGAAGCGATATTGGGGGAAGGGGGGAGAGCACAGGAGGAGGGGAGGAAAACGGAGAGGGACGTGGAATTGACATGTGAAGCAACCTTGTTTCTAATTTAAATTTAAATATATATATAAAGAGTGAGAATGGGTATGAACTGCCAATAAGTGCCAGTGGTCTAATGTGTGAGAAAAGACATGAGAGAGAAAAAAATATATTTGAAACAAAATGACTTCAACGTTTCCAATTTTGTTGAAAAATGTTTATGTTCAGATTTATTTTTTATATTTTATTTAACTTTTTTACACCTATTACTTTCAGTTCCTTTTCCCTCCAATTTAAGAAGCAAGATGATCTCTTGGACTATAAGTGAGACATATCATAATCATAATTGCACATCATAGTCAAATTGCTCAAAACCAGTAATGAAAATAAACCTAAAAGATACTCTTAGGTACAAAGAAACAAACAAAAGAGTGTTATTAGGTTCCTTGTTAAAAAAATGTATCCCAAATCACAGGGATAGGGGGTGGTGTTCTAAGGTACCACCCAAAGCTGAATAAATAAATGTATAATCCATAGTATTTACATTGACTGAAAGTATCTGTCACAAGCAAAGGGAAACTGAAAACACCTTCATAACTAGCATAATATGAAAAGTTCATACAACATATGAATATATATCTTAAAGCAACAAGTAAGATAACTACCGATTTATCTAATAGAGAAACAAAGAAAATGCAATTTTTTTAATGAGGAATCAAACAAAAGTGTAGAGACTGGGTTGGGGGAAATATCAAAAGGAAAGACTACATAAAATACATAAACAAGTAAACAGACTGATGGCATCTTTAGATCTTAGCATCTCAATGATCACACTAACAGCATGTATCTAATATACCCCATGGGGAAGGATGGTGATATAGGGTAGAATTAAGACTAACCATGTGCTTCAGAGAACAAAGGTGTCCAATGCTTAAGATTCAAGTAAAAAAATACAAACATTGGAGTAAATTACAGTAAACCTTACAATGCTAAGAATAATTTAGCACACAAACCATGAAATGGTGACCAAATGATGATAATGATAATGATGATAAAATATTTTAATAGAAGGAAAGTGTAAATTTTTCTAGACATCATTAAAATGTATACATAGCTAAAAATGGAACTTGAAAACACGTGAAACAAAAATAACAGAACACCAAGGACAAGTTTACCAACTCAAATTTACAGTCCAGAGTATTAAAACAGTTTTCTACTGACTTAGGTAACACCAAAAATTATGCTTACAAAATACATAAGGAAAAAGTAACACATTATGCAGGTTTACTTGGAAAATTATGAAGTGAAAGTTTTCCCCAACTAAGTTTTACAGCAATCATTATTTTTATTTTTATGTCAATGCTACAGAAAAATTGTCAGTGCAGTACTGGTGACAGATTAGAAATTTCTAAATAAAATTTTAGAAAACCAAGTCCAATATTTTGTAAAGTACATTATTATATTATCATAGCCACATAAGACTTATGTAGAGAATATGTTTCCTTTAATATTATACATTGATACTCTGATTATTAACAGTCTGAAGAGAACCAACCCACAAACATCTTAAAAATTCCAAAAAACATTTGACAAAATACAGTAACCATTCCTCATAACAATGCAAGTGAAATGAAAAATGGGTGATCTCAATCTGAAAAATACATCTAAGAAAACCAACCCTCAGTTAATATGATGGCAAAATACTGAGTGCTTTTATCCATGATGACAGAACTGACAAAGATGCTACCCATCATCATTGCTACCCAGTAGTTCTTCCCAAACTGGTCTACAGACTCCCCATCATGTCAGGCATTGTGTCATCAGGCTATTCTTACAAAAACACCCAAACTCATTCCACAATTTTTATAAAAAGGAAAAGGACCCATTATAAACAAAATCAACTGTAAAAACAGGGGTAATGAAGACCTACTAATCCCCAATTTTAGGATTTTTGCACCCACAATTGCAAGAATTATTCCAAGGCACAGATGTAAGACAAGATGTAATTAGCATAAAATAATATTCAGGAACATATCAATATGCATGGGTAATCACTTGTTAGCGAAGTCCAAAATAATTTAGTAATGAATGTACTCAATAAATCACACTCCTTTTCTACAACCTACAGGCCAAATATTAGCTTCCAAATGAAGCTGTAATCTGTAAATAAAAACTTACTACAAAAGCATCATAAGCAATAAACACAAGATTTAAAGTAGGAAATAATACCAAATATATACAAAAACTTGGGGACTTCAGGCACATAATATTTAAATATGATATCAAAAGTGTTATGCATAAACTTACATATAAATAAATTATAATTCAAAAACAAACAAACAAAAATCTCTTCAAGGATGCCATTAGAGGAATGAGAAGAAATATTTAATCTTGTTTGTAAACTATATATTTGATAAATGAATTATGCCTTTAATATATGAAGAACTTTCAAAACTCAGTAAGAGTAACGCATTAATGATCAAAATAGATCTTAACACCCCCTTACCCTTCACTCCTCCCCTCCTGCAACAGACAAGGGAGTTGACATTCCCCCTTACCAGTTGCAGAAGTCAAGAAAGCAGGCCCTGTTCCTCACCTGGGAAGCACCGTAGAACTGACTCTAGTGATGCTGGACTGGGAAGAGATGCCACACAGTAGTGGTGACCCTGATGGTATAAGTGCAGATGAATAAATCCCAAGGGCATGAAAGCATGAGACCAGGCCCCACCCCTTGCTCATCGCTGCAAGGGGAGAACTAGCCAGGGCCAGGTAGGAGAATTCATCCAGGTGGTGATAGGAGATGTCTGGTGGGCTGACCAACCCTGCAACTACCCAGGCTCAGAAACAGATTTGTGAGTCAGCCCTCCCCGATATAAACCCCATCTATGATCTGCTGGAGCAGTCCTTCAGACACAAAAAATGCAGGATCTCCATGACACAGGTCAGCAACAGGATATCCAAGAAGAGTCCCAGTGAGGGCCCAGCATTGATAGCATAGCAGAAACCAGACCAATGACAATTTGCAATGAACACTTGCAAGTAAAGATATATGGATAAAAGGGTTTACTGTGTGACTTACTGTGTCTTGCTATAGCTTCCATGATGAAACTGATTTCCCCCTTTTTTCTCCCTCTTACATTTTGTTTTATTTTATTTGAGGGTGTGGCAAAAGCAGAGGGTAGATGAAAAGGGATGGAAAAATGAATGGGATTGAGATGCAAGATATGAAAGACACAAAGAATAAATAAAAGAAATGAAAACATAGATCTTAGTAAGTATCATTCAAGAAGATAAATGAAAGACCGGTATACACATATAAGTGTACCTAATAGAACTACCAGAAAAATAAAAATTTTTACTGTATTGTGAAGTTAATACACAAGTATGCAAGCAAGGATTGCCTTTCCCAAGTTGGTGAATACAGGCAGGACCCACCCTAGGCCACACTCACTTAATGCAAAAGAAAGCAATAACAAAAAATTGAAGAACTCAAGACATGAAACATAGTTTTATAGCACCAACTGCCCTCATCTATTCTTCCACCGTGGCTAACTGTGGTCAAACAGCATGGTGTGCACACAGTGCATGAACATAGTACTTTCCATGCTTAGAGAACACTCAGGTTTCATGAAAAGATGCTAAGCCGTTCTTGGGCTCTATTTGCAATGCAGGTATTCCTCCTTTTCAAGAAGATGCTGTGTTAAACTTCCTGTAAACTTCACTATAGTCTGCCAGGAGAATACTACTCAGAATCCTGTTGCATTAGCAGGTATTTTGGACTGAGAATGATATCAGAGAACAATACCAGAACAAGCCCATGCATGGACAGCTGGCACTATGGGTGTTGTTGCTTATTCTGGATTTGTACTCTTAACAATTTGTTTAGCACCTTCTGTTATTTTGTTTCTTGCCAAGTACTTAAGAAGGTATATTTGTGTCTCTTTTTCAAAGGTAATTTGATCTAGGTGATAGGCGCTTAAATAATTCCCATGGTTATTTAGTTAGTAGGGAGGGGATGGAACTGAAGATTCAAATACTTCTTTTTTTGACAGAAAGGCCACTCTCCAAGACACGTATTTATTGCTGCATTTAATATAAAATGTTTTCTGGAATTTTTATATCCAAAATGTAAGGAGTAGATTATGCAAAGAATTGAATATTACACAATGAAACATTAGACACACAGTTGAAACACATTCATAACTCATTAGTTCAAATAAAACTCAGCTGTAATGCATAGACCCAAATTTTGCTCATAGATGAGCGTACAGACGGGACTGAAACAAACATATACTGCTTTAAATATTGTTTTTCCTTTCTGAACATTAGTTAGACTACAACCATACATTTATTTTGATCTTGTCAACATCTTTTTAACACATCCTTTCGTCTCTCTTTGACTCGAGTAACTTGAAGGTTATGGTTTCAAATAGTTTCTTTTAAGGTCCACAGGGTTTTCAATGAGTAGGAATTGTGAGTGACTGCAGAAAACAGCCCATATCAACCTGCCTTAAGCATCTGTAGGAGTTAGGAACAAACCTCTGTTCTGTTGAGCCCCTGAAATTTGAGAACTTACTGTAGCATAATCCCCTATTCTAGCTGATTCTGACTAATGCATTCTTCATGTGTTTGAAAATTCACAAAGGTGTGTGCATACACATGTACAAACGAGCAAACACACACACAGAGGGGGAGACACACATGTGGAGAGATGGGGAAGAAAGATAGTGAAAAGGAGGGAAAACAGATGGGGAGAGAAGGAGTAAGAGTGAAGAGATAGCCAGGCGGTGGTTGCGCACGCCTTTAATCCCAGCACTTGGGAGGCAGAGGCAGGTGGATCTCTGTGAGTTCCAGGCTGGGCTGGGCCGATAGCCTCCAAAACAATACAGAGAAACCCTGTCTCGTAAAAACCAAAAGAAAAAAAAAGAGTGAAGAGATAGGGGACAGGGGACAGAGGGAGAGAAGAGGAGGTGGATCACAAGAAAATATAGTATACCAAAATATTGATATACTATCTTTTTGCATTACATTGTCTATACTAAAATTTAAAATTGTTTATACACCTTTGGCACCTTATTGAGCACAAGATGTGCTCAATATTTCAGAGCTGAAAACTAGTATTAACTAAAGAGAACCTGCTTCCTGACTGTACATTGTTAGCCTCACCACAAAATGCTGGCTTAAACCAGGACAAAGAAAGTCCAGTCAATGATGTTACCGAGCCCATCCTATAAAACCACTTTGCTTTCTGTAAGCCATGAAAAGGGAAGCAGTGTGGGGAAAAGCAGACACGTGGTTCCAATGGTGGCAGGGACCAGTTTCTTGACTAAAGCCAATATACAGCTCTCTGTCTCTCTGTGTCTATCCCACTGTCTCTGTCTCTCTCTCTCTCTCTCCCTTCCTGCCATTCTCCCTCTCTCCTTCCATCCCTCTCAAAAGTTTTAGTAAAACTATCAGGTGCTTCCTTTGGTGTCTAAGCAACCTATTCCCCCTACTCTACCACAGATGGCTGTAAACTTCAGTAGTTTCTTGTGACAAATTATTTTTTTGGCAACCCCTGTGCTATTCTTTGGTCTCCTTGAAACATTCCAGTATTTGTTTGATATATTTTAAAATTTCAAAATGTGATTGTATTGTTTTACCAAGTCCAAAACCATGTAGAGATTTTTCTAACAAAAGGAACCTGTCTTTAGCTTTTTGTATTTTCACAAAAGTCTAAATACAGCTAATGTACTCACATCTTACAAACTCACTTATGTCCACAAATACAGAAACCTTGCTTATAGTTTTCAAACTGTGTTTTATGAAGAAAGCATCAAAATAATAGGCATTGATGACTTAAGCATACCAAATGAGAGGAACTGATTGTTGATTAGGAGAGTCTTGAATCAATACTGAATCAAACATATATCAATAAAAATACATCCAATAATCATGAACATATTTGAGTCAATAAGTCTAACTGTTGTATTTCATAAAAGTGACCATCAATAATTTCTCTTGAAACCAGTATAAAACGATGCTTCCATTGCTTTTTCATTTGTGAGTGGGTATGCTAATATTTGATTTTGAACCTGTGTCTGTGTATCTTGCAAGTGGCAAGACTGGAGCAGTGAGATGGCCCAGTGAGTAAAGGTGCCTACCATTAGGCTTGACTGTGTGAGGTTAATCCCCTAGATCCCAAAGGATAGAAGGAGAAAATCAATGTAAGCAATTTGTCTCCTGACCTCCACATGTGTAACAGGGCAAATGCATGTTCATTCACACATATGTTAAATCAGTTTACTGACTGGATTTTCTTTCCTGAGAGCAGTAACTCCAAATAAAAGCTCAATTTGCGTAATCCTGGAATCAGCCAACAAAAAATCCCACATGAGAAGACTGATCTCTGAGCATTAAATGGCTTGTAAGAGAATAGGGAATAAAATTATTTTATCAAAAACTTGAGCTATTTCAGAAACCACAGACTCTTAATTTGCCTATATGGCTATCACCACCAGATCACATACAAATTAAAAAAATGTCTAGAAAAAAATGAGGTGATGAAAAAATCTTCAAATGTTACAATTAATTCATAATTAGATAATTCAGTATGTTTTTAGAAAACATGTAGTGACAATGGGCTGCCTTTTAACAGGGAACTTCCTGAAGTCAAGGGTTAGGAACAAAAGCTTTCAGGGTTGAAAGGGTTTTATTAAATCTTAACCATGAGGTTTCTAGGCTGAGCAAATATTACTTGTTTCAAAGTGAACATGTGTCTTACCCCTCTCACTTCAGTTTCACAAAATTGAAAGTCATCATGGAATGTGTAGCATTCGCATATCCTCTGCTCCCAGGATCCCACAGATATTTCAGTTGCAATTTCATCCACATCTCTTTGTAAAACTCTTGATTAGCTTTAGTCTACACATCTTTCATGCTTAATCTGTTCCCCCAGAGGTGTCCAAGCATATCCACCGAACCCCTAATATGGAATGCTGGAAAGGACAAGACAGAAATAAAATGTCCTGCAAGACACAGTTTGCAAACTCGTCCTTGTTTGCTGCAACTGTCTGTTTTTAAATAATGCACAAATCACCTTCACTGCCATAGAAATAATCAACACAGGATCAAAACCTGGAGTTCCTAGTTGTGCACAAATCAAAAGCTGTAGGAATCCAACAGCTGGAGCCTGTCTCATTATTTCCCGATCCTTTGATGTGCCTTTCAGCCAAGTATCTCAGAGAATTACTTGCAGATATGTCTATCTACAAATTCTACATTGCTTACATATTATAGTTTCCAACAGAGATAAATACTGTAACTGAGTTCTCATTTTCAAAATAGAACCCCCTCTCTTTTTTCATCTTCTATTATGCACACAATCTTGTAAATGACAGAGCAAAAATCAGCTGCATCTAATAAGAAAACCAAGTTTGTTATTGACTCTGAGATGTTAGTTTCCATTAGATCATCCATCATAGCTTTATTATGTGATCAACTGCCTAATTAATTTTGTACTCGGGTATTTAGACAGAACACTGAATGTTTCAGTGGGGTTTTGCTATAATCCTGCACCTGCGGCCTCAGAGATTTAGATATCCTCCTATCACAAGTTTGTACCGTGCCTATAATCACTTCTGCTTCACTAGGATTCCAACAACCCAGTCCAACAGAATTCAGCGATATTAATTTCAGAAACGACAGAACATTTGCATCTGTGGTTATGTTTCTTTGGACTTTAATCAGATCAAAGTCACTGCAAGATATTAGGAGTGCTAGATACAATATTTTGTTCAGACAGTTTTAGTGGGTAAATCAGACACTGTTTTGATTTTCTGTGCTTATCTGTTAATATGGACAGATGCAATCATGCTACTGTATAATGACTCTTGATTGCCAGAAGTATTTGATTTTGCAACCATTCGGTAGTGATAATTAAAGATAACGGGATATCCTATACAGTAATAATTAAAGATAGCTTTGCGAGCTTTATCACATGAATAAATGCCATGGAAGAAGAATTGGTTCTCTAAAGTTCATTATGCAATGTGTATTTTTGGAAGGCCATGTTTGAAAAGTATGAAAAAGACATTTAGGTGTGGCAGGATTAGCTAAATCTGAGTTCATTTTAAAATTCTCATTGGTGCTGGTTGCAAAATGTTGAGGCTTTTGTTCTTTATTCAGGAAAATAACAGCAGGACTGTGCTCTTCAGAAGATAGAGGGGAGGGAAGCAGTATGGGATCTTATATTTCAAATGCAAATAGCCATTTATATATGTACATACATATAATATTTAAATCTGTTAAATTGGAGAAAGGAATAAAAGTCTACGACACTTGGTCTTTAACTGTGGAAGGCAGAGTATTTTAAGAGGTATAAAAATCTCCGTCATAAAACCTCACTCCTCCTGAGACCAAAACAGAAGCAAAAATATTCTTTAATTATTTTTGTCTGTTACTTTGAAAACATGAAAATGTCTTGTCACAAAAGTTATACGGAAAGGAAAACTATCAAATAGCCGAGTCAGTCACACTTGCCTCACCTAATTGAATTTGATTTTTAGATACAAAAAATTCTCACTTGAAACTCAGATGTAATTATTGTATACCTTGTATTGATATTTGCTTAATCTGCCAAGTTTCTATACACCTTGCATTTGTTTCTTACAGTTTAGGAAGGATTTAGACAGTTTGGATATGTAAATTTATGATGGCTTATTTCCCTATGTGATGCTTCATGGGGAAGAGCAAACATGAATGATTGCAAAGCCTTGTGAATGGTAACAGTCAAGGCCTGGGGCTCGGAAGGGAGTGCTATGGACAGCCAGGTTATTGCCCGGACAGAGATCCCCTCTCCTTACTTCCAATCTACACCTCTGGCCTGTCTTGCTGGTGTTCCATTCTGAAACAGATAAGACTTGAGGGTGACACCATGTAGGATAGAGGAAAGTTGGTGGGCATCAATCTCAGAGACACCAGTGTAGACAAAATTAGAAAGGAAGACTTATGGATTCTATCAGATTCTTAGATGGATTTCCTAAACCAAAATCTGCTTTCGGACAACAATGCCGCCATTGTGTAATGACCATGGGGAACATTTTCCAAGACCCAGCACAGATATTAAAAACCTGCAGATGTTCAGGACCCCATAGAAAATGACGTGCTTCTGGCAACTCCGTAGCCCACACACATCTTCCTCTAGAGCACACAGGCTCCAAGGAAGAAGCAGATGAAATAAGTGCTTAAAATATTTATAACACAGGTCCTGACGACAATCAGCAACCACACAGTTAACATGAGCTATTACTAAATAGGACTTAGTCAATTCAGCTTTACAAATTTATCTTTAGATGATAATTCTGTAAACATTTTCGCCAAATCTTTCCTCATAGAAACGAGGCCCCTTTACATAGACTTGAGTAAGTTAAACCCAAAGTGTAATATTCGACAAAACCTTTGTATAAAGCCGGGCATCCGTGACGCACGCCTTTAATCCCAGCACTCGGGAGGCAGAAGTAGGCGGATCTCTGTGAGTTCGAGGCCAGCCTGGTCTCCAGAGCGAGTTCCAAGACAGCCTCCAAAACAATACAGAGAAACCATGTCTCGAAAAACAAAACAAAACAAAACAAAAAACAAAACAAAACAAACAAACAAAAAAAAAAAACAAAAAACCCTTGTATAGTCTCTACAGCCCTAGGAGGGAAACTAACTCAGGAGACTATATCCTGTGAATGTTAGCATTCTGGTGTGCCAGGTTTATAACATGAGAAATGTATGCTTTATAACAAAAGTCTTCATAGACTCTAGTTGAGTCAGCTTTGCTACAATGCTATTTAATGAGTACATACATTTTGTCCAGTGTGCGAAACGGTTAGTTTAAATTATGCAGGATTTCATCTGTGCAACCCACTAGGTGAACACAGAAACTTTAGCCAGTCAGTTGATTCACACTTTGAAGGAATGCATAAAACACACCTGCTGGCAAACATTTATAAGACAGCAAACTCACTGTCTCAGTATGAGTCAGACAGCTCTTCTTTTGCCTGGCAGCATTCCTTATGACTGGGGTCCTTCCACTTCTGCAGAATGATCAAACATAACTCTTCAAACCCCTGGTCCCATAAGCCCACAGGCTTTCTTCTCAGTAATTTTGATAGTTTTAATTGTGTGGTGTATATGCTTGTGTTTGTATTAGTGCACCTATATGCAGGTGTCCACAGAGTCCACACGAGGGTGTCAGATTCCTCGGAACTGAAGACAGGAAGCAGTTGTGAGCCACTGGACATGGGTCCTGGGAATGAAACTCTGATCTCCTGCAGTAGCAGTAGCTGTCTTCACGATGGAAGCACAGCTCCACCACACAGCCCCCAGCCCGGTTTGGGAAGTACCGGACCCAGTTCAATACAAATGAATTTGCTAACCATTTAACATGCGTGAAAAATTAGATCCTGTTTTTCTAGTGTTAGTAACAAATGTCAATAAGAAGAAAAAAATAAACATTCTTCAAAACTGTTGTTCTTTCTTGTTTCTCACGTAAGCCCGTGGACTTTGTTGTGCCATTTAGCAAAGTGAATTCAGAAAATACTTTCTTGTATTGCAGCCGAGTTCTCAGAGTAGTGAAGACACACGTTTCTCCATTGTGAATTGACTTTTAAAATATTGTTTATACTCCTGTGCTTCGGCCTTGTCTGTGGTAGATACATGTAAGTCACTGGCCAGCCTATAATTTGAACATTTATCTAAGACCACAGGATATAAGATGCTAATATTAATTATTATGTCTTAATAGTCACATTTAATTCTTAATATTTAGCTATATCTTACCTAACATAAGTATTAGCTTACTATTCAGTAGTCTCAATACATAATAAGCTTCGTTAAATATGTTAAGTAAACATATAATTCACAATCACACAGTCCTCAAAACAGTTAACAATTTCATAATTATATTTAGTAATATAATTTGATAATTTTAAAACTATTTTAGTTTTAAAACTGCTTCTCTCTTCCATAGCATTTAGAGCCATATAGATACTAACTGTTTTCAAAAAGAAAGATTTCCTCTCTCCATGATCTCATAGGTCGACTTGGAGTGGGCCCATGTTCTCAGACAGATGCTGCCATTTTCCATGTAGCATTCAAATGTTTGTCACAAAATTCCAGACAGCATGATTAATTTTGGTCCTCATTCAGGATCCAGCATAGGCCACATTCCAGTGAATCTACCAGTATTTCATATAACAATAAAGGGAGGAAATGTCAAAACACTTATGAGGGGAACCTTTGTTTTGTTTAAGAACTGATGTGTGCCATATATCCAGAGACACCAGTTAAATCATTTCTTTTCCTTCTTAAATTGACAGTATAAAAACAAATTCCTGTTTAAAATCAAAGAAAATATGCACACATTTCAGCCATACTTGCACATTAGGAGAGAACTGCCTGAATATATCTTTCTGTGAAATAGGAAGTAGATAACGGTGCTTTAGATGTAGTGCTCTTTACCTTAGTTCTATGTCTTCAGAAAGAGATCCATTTCCTTCATGAGAAAGAACTCTGGATGAATTTCTGCTGACACTATGCTGATACTTCTTTATTCCAATTTACACATTATAGAGTGGAACCATTTTGTGGCTCTATGCATGCCCTGTTGGGGTAACAGTGCAAACCTTGATGAGCTCATTAGAGATTAGACTCTTTAACAAGGTGTAGACAGTTGCAGCTTTGCACCCAGAATTAGGTCAATTTTATCACCTCATCTTTTCATGTAGACAGGGATAGCCATAAAGGGGGAGAGCGCATCTTCATGGGAAAAAGAGTGCCTTCACAGTCATTATACACAAAGGAGTTCATTCTGAAGAATTCCCCTTGTTTAAAATGAGAAAGGAAAAGAAAGAGTATTACACCTTGGTTAGAGACAAAAAAGAAAGAAAGGAAGGAAGGAAGGAAGGAAGGAAGGAAAGAAGGAAGGAAGGAAGGAAGGAAGAAACCTCAGTCTTCCTTGTACAAAATGATGCTTGTGCTTAACTCTGGGGCTGCCAATAGTTTTTTAGGATGCTTGGTACAGAAAATAAAAACAGACATGATGACTATGCAAAGACCTGTGCAAACATGACTGTTATCAGGGTTTCTGAAAGGAGCACCCATGGTAGTAGGGCACCCATTGTAGTACTATCTAAACCAAAATCATTCTATAAAGTTCCCATGGATTTATAAGTCTTTCTAAAATGTGGGGTGTGGATTTCCATGACATCATCAGTTCCCTCTCTAGACTTACTCTTATACTCCCTAAGAACTCTAAGACTGCTATCACTGTTGAAAAAAAAAGAATAGTTCTGAAATAAAACATTAAATAAAGCAAGCACGTAAAAAAATATGCTTCTCTTTTATTTCTTAGCAATCTATTCAACTGGGTTTTAAGGAAGTAAAATGGCAACCCGTAATCCAATATAAGCCATTCCCTGATTAAGTAACTAATCATAGGAATACAGAAATAAATGTAGATCTTTTCCCTTAAAAATACAATCTAGCTGGGCAGTGGTGTCTCATGCATTTCATCCCAGCCGTCTTGAGTCAGACCCAGGTGGATCTCTTAGTTCAAGGCCAGACTGGCCTACAGAACAAGTACCTAGTCAGGCAGATATACACAGGTAAATCTTGTCTTGAAAACCCAAGAAGAAAAAAGTCTCTTCTCTCTCTCTCTTCTGTGACCTACCTACCTATCTGTCTATCTGTCTGTCTATCTATCTATCTATCTATCTATCTATCTATCTATCTATCTACCTACCTACCTACCTACCTAGTTATCTATCTGTAATGACCAGAACAGCATTTGCAATTTCTGGTCTTCTTTCCATTTAAGTTGTGATGAATCACTAAATCAATAAAACATGCTGAGATTTAAATACTTAACATGTACATATGCTAATTATTAGATTTTAAGGAATTAGAATAATACTCTGAGCCAGAAATGAGACCCGTGGAGAGTCTTATTTCTTAATTAAAACACATGAATCCTAAATATGCTTTCTTGGCCAATCATGTCATCTCTAAGGATATGCCATAAAAATCAGAGTGCACCCATATATTCCAATTAATGTTTCTATCTTGGCTGACTCACTGGGTAGGTTCAGGAAGCCAGAATATTCTAACCACCTCACACACACAACAGGAGAGCTGGGTTCATCCTTTACCATGCTAATATTCTAATGCAAAATATCAGGCGCGGTTCCACAGTAACCCTGCAAATAACACATACACAAAGTGCTAGTGCACATTGATGGGCTTCTGGAGGCAGGAAACTCCAGTGTGAGGGTTGTGCATGTCAGCTTCTGTTTACAAATGCATGTGTGGCTTTTGTTATGACCCAACAAGTCCATGAAGGCCATCAACCTGAGGAACAATTTGATTAAAAGCACTAACACATCCCAGTGCAAGTGAATTCAAAGACATTTCTATGCACCAAATTGAGTCATTTATTTATATGGTTGGCCAATACTTCCGAAATAACAAATTCATATCAGTTGAGTAAAATCTCTCTTTCATCCAAATATTCCACAATTTTGCCATATGTCAGGGCTCTGCTGCCCAATTAGACTCTTAGATACAATCCCTACAAACAAAGGCAGTAGATAATAGGGAGAAGGGGAGTCTTAGAAGTAATCACAGGGATTGAAGTATATGTTAGCCTGGAGAAACACCTTTCAGGATAATATATGCTCTTAATTTATCTCTCCCTCTAACTTGCTGTTTACCTTCAACATTATTAATTTTTTCCTAAAGCAAATGACAAATTCTATCCCATGCCCATCGCTGCCTGGTATTTATGTCTTCTATTTGTTGTTAGATATTGAAATATGTATTTTTCCTTAACCATCTGTTTGCATTTTGTCTGGGTTGGGGTGGGGAGTGGTTGTAGTCAGTATTTTCTGTGGGGAGAATGTACATATGTCACATGTGTGATGTATATGTCTGTGGTGTGCTGTGTACGTAGTATGTGCATATGGTATATATGGTATGATGTATAGTGTGTGGTGTATGGTATGCTGGTGGTATGCTTTGCATATGGGGATGATGTGTGTGCATGTATGTTTTGTCTCACTGTGTGTATATATGTGGCATGTAGTTTTTATATGTGGTGTAAATAGTATGCATGGTTTATGTGTGGTGTTGCACTTAGTGTGTAGTGTGCATACTTTACTTGTGTTACGTTTGGCAAATGGGTGTGATGTATGTACATGTATTGTATGTATGTGTATATATATTATATGTAGTGGCTGAATGGAGGGTGTGTGTGCGTGTGTGTGTGTGTTTCTTTTCACCTTCCAGTATTTCACATCTGGTTATTTAGGCCTCATTTGAATAACTTAATGGAAACTGGAGTAGTTTTTAATGGTGGCAAGAGAATCACTTGAAGAGAATGACAGAAGGGATTTTCACAAAAGCTTCTTTCCAGAACTTAGCATTCCCTGAACAGATCTTATATCTAGGGTCATAAATACACAATATTAACCATTTTCTCAGTTGATTCTTATGTCCACTAATGTTTGGAGACGAGTGCTTTCAATAATTTCACAGCTCAATAAAACCTCCACTGTAGGTTAACGAGCAAATCCTAAATGGGGAGAATAAAGTGTCATTCTATTTGTTAGTCACACTTTGGTGAAGCCACAGAAAAATGCTGGCTAGATGAGCTTTTAGAATTGTGCCTGTCTTTTATTAATTTCTGTCATTTTTCCCTACAATTGTGAAATATAAAAATGTGATGAGCTGAACTTTGGGTCCATTATATAAACTGAATTTCTGAATGCATCTATGGAAAGCTATCTCATAACTAGCGAAATGGATGCATGTTATATGTATTCATGCATTCATTTATGCCTTTCTTTTTGTATCAATCGCCTATTAATTGCCACATGCTGTGTGCAGCCACCATTATCTTAAATATGAAACTAAAGGGATAAGTAACTTAAAACCTCGTCATCTAGAACAAAACAAAGTTGTGACTAACACTTTGGAAAACAAATACAGCCAGAGCCCACTGAAATTGAAGTTTCACAAATCTGTGTGGGAGGATGACAGCATATTACATTTACTCAGTTTTGAAGGGAATTAAGGAAAAGTTTCAGTGATGGCTGTGTGGTGGGAGTTGACCCTCCATGGACAAAAAGATCAGTCTGAGCTTCAATGCAACCTTGGTCCTAGGAAACAGGTTAGCTGGGGTCCCTTTCTAAGGGCTAAGAGAGCAGCTTCAGTCCCTACCCCAGGGTTTCAAAGGTGAAATACTTCTCAGGAGTGAAAGAGGGGGTAAAAGATTTCTATAGGAACTTCACACACAATCTGAGGGTCATGCTCTTTATTTCCTGTATTTTTATTGTCCTGTTTCTACTCTAATAATCCTGTCCTACTTCTAACTTCTCTGTGCTTCTTCTTCTACCCTAAAAACTCTCTCCTTCAGGAGCCTGAAGTGATAAAGAAATTTCTCTCATTGATGGAAAACACATTCCTAGAGGAAACAATAAGGATCTGAGTCAATTACTATGACTACACAACAGTTCAAGACCATTGGAGCAAAACTGTGACCAGACAGGAAGAGCACAGTGCCCAATGACTACTTTCAGATACAGATCTATTGTTAGTAGACTGGCATGTGAAAAATTAGCATACTTTTCTTAGTAACCTTGGTGGTCATCTGTGACTCTGACCTTGTGCAAGGTGTAAAGTTTTGTTTTTACAAAAAGCCTTTAGTCTAGCTTGAACTTGCTCTGAGGTGAAAGTGAGCTAATTGTGTGCAGTAGTCAAAGAGAATAAGGCAGGCAATGTAAGAGTTAACACTAATTAACACCTGCTGCAACTTCCTTGGCCCCTGACACACTTTCCAGGTACATGGGGATTTGTGATAGAAGCTGAGGATGGATCATCTGTTCCATGGTGCTCTTCTGAATAGGTTTGAGATGGGTGAAGGACATTGGAACTGTTTATTAAGATAAATAGGATTTTCTTTCAAATGACAAAGTAATAACATGACATTAAGACCAAGAGTCAAATGAACAAGAATGTAATTATACCATGTCCCCAATCACTATAACAATGTTGTTTTGTGGCCTTGGAACATACACTAAAGATGACTGGTAGTAATATTATATACATTTAAAAGATTAGATAAATGTGAGAGTTTAAACAGTTATAAATTCTGAGCTGAAAATTTTAGATGTGATTTCAAAAAAATGGAATGAAATGAAAGGAATACATGAATTAAGTGAAATTATTTAATATGGAGATGAAAATTACATGACCACAGGTCTCTTTTAAAATGATAATTGCTAGCAGTAATTTTTTGTGTCTCATACTATTCCTGATGTGGATGTGTGGCTTATTGTTATTAATAGTAGTGTTAGTATTATTGTAGCTACATAATTGTGATCTATTGATATATAGGATTATAAGTATCAAAAACATCTGAACCATAGCTCCACCAAATAACAGCTGAATCACAGATACAAACTAAAGCTCACAAATTGTGTTTCCATAAGTTATAAAGTTAAGTGACTAGACAGAAGTCATGATGAGATAGTAATGCCATAACAATGAAAACAAATGATTATTACAGATGTCTGCATGAAGGTTCATTTGGAAATAAAGTACTATCAGCAAAGGGAAAGGAAAAGATGTTGCAGGCATAGATCATAGGTCATGACACATCCATGGACATGAGTCAGTTTTAAATGGATGATGGGCTTCTGATAACTGATTTGGTATTCTTTTATGTTTATTTCTCTGTGCTGTACTTGATTCACAGAAATACATTTTAAATCACTAGCTCAGAATCTGTGAGAACAGTTAGATAATTAAATGTAAGTATATGTATATGCCTCTATTCTTTAAGCATTTCTACCACAATATCTGAGGTAGGTGTCAAATTATTTCAAATAAACCTTAAGAGGTTTTACCTTCTCTTATTAGAGAGTTCCCAATTTAAGTTATCAATATCTTCTAGTAGAATTGGCAAAGTTTTATTACCAGTGTTAATCCATATCTATTGAAATTGTTTTCTCTAAATGCATTTCCTTTATCCAAAGTAAATTTTACAGTTGAAATGTTAGGCATGTATTTCCTCTCACATTTGCCTTCATCTATAAAGCCTACCTAACTTTCCTCACTCTAAAGCCATGTATACTTAAAACTCCCTTAAAAGTAAAGACAAAGTAAAGCAGGTGAATACTGGAATCAGTTTTAACTAATAAAGTATCTATTTTTCTAATTTATCCTCAAAGACAGCTCAACTATTATTCTGTTATTTTTTCCTGTTGTTCTCAAACTCCACAATGTTTAACATTTTCCCACAATTTTAGGAAGAAAACCATTTGAGGTGACCAACCTAAGTAAGTAGACTCTGGCACAACTTGCCTATGATCTGGGCTCTTGGGAGAATATGACAAAAGAATGCTGAATTTAAAGATAAACTAGGAGTTCACTAGTGTTGTATTGCACTTTAGATGACAGATCCCAAAGGACCAATTCAAAACCCTTCCCTAACTTAGCGTCCCTAGTGAATTTTTCAAAGGTCCCAGTCTCCAATACATTTTAATATTATGACTACCTCTGGCTTCACAATCTGAATGAAAGGATGATGTGTTGTTTGGTTTGGAAACAGGGGTCTTACCATTCTGCCATGCTGGTCTGGAACTCCTAGGTTCAAGTAACCCTTATACTCCTATCTTCCAACTAGCTGGAACTATGAACACACCAGCAGACTTGGCTAGGATATCTTGATATCATCGTATCAATTAATGTTTACAAAATTAAGCCCAAGTAACTGATTTATCTAAAATGAGATATCTTGGAAGAACATAGAACAGGTCCCCAGATAGATGTGCTTTATCACAATTAGAAGCTGTCAAAGCAGGTCTCAGGCAACTAAAAGCAAAAGATGACATGAGGTTCCTTCCTTAATTTTCTACAGGGAGGAATTAGAATCAACCATTCTCCATCTTTATTTGTGTGCCTAAAAATTTAAATATGGAATAAAAGAAATCTAATGTATAATTTTTGTCATATATCCATCCATCCTAGGCTAAGGAAAGTGGGTTATCACCAGTGACAACTCCACTAAACTCCAGAAAAGTGGACATCAAGGAAGAAAGAAGGTCACTAAAGGCCATTAAAATTAATGACTTCCTTCCAAAATGGTGATGGAATCCTGGGAGACAAAAGCAAGAAATGTCCATAAAGTCATCTAATGTAAACCAAAGAATGAGTAAACTCATAGCTGCCCTCCCTAAAAATGCCTGATTATATTTAATAGTTAGCGAAGGACCACAGACTACATGCCAGGAGCCCAGATGCTACTGATGTAATCACAGATGCCAATGAAGAAAGGCAAAGGATAATTTAAAATAATAAATTCCAATGTGGTAATAAAATTTTATACTAAAACCATACACTTTTGTTACAAAAAAAGACATGTTCAACTTCTCAACATAACTCATGTCTGGTGGCATCCTCTTACCACTTGTCTTCATCTCATGCTCACGGGTCAGAATCCTTTGTCAATCACAGCTGCCTGGTCCAGCCCCTCCTGTTTTCAATGCTGGGCTTTTGAGTTTGGCCTGGACAGTGTACAGCACTCCATATGTGTCTGGCAACACTGCCATGAGCCTCACTTACTCTCCCAACACAATTTCATGGCTTTATGTTGGAGCACTGTAGAACACTAGCAACCCTAGATGACACTTTTAGTCACAATAATGACATTCGGCACTGTCTTCATAGCCCTTCCATTTTGGAGGGAAAAAAATCCTGCTTATTTTCTTAAAACATGGGATCTGAGTAACTGCTGCAGTTTCTGCAATGGATACTCAACGCTAATGAGCGGTCGCCTATGGTGACCTATTCAGAATAGAAGACTCACAGTATGACATTCTGTTTAAGTGGGCTAAATGATTGGACATCACTCATAGGAGTTTAAAGGTCTGAAGAGATGGCAAATATTATTAATTCAATATCTCTTTAATGCTAAAAAGTATGGCCATAGGGACCCTTTGACAATTTCTTGGGCTATCAGAATACCTAATTGGAGATTAATCTCTAATAACCTCTTAATACCATCCAGAAGTTTAAATGAGGCCCAAACAAGAAAGAAATTGTCAGTTCAGTCATGTCATTCACAGCTAATGCTATGGAAAACTGTTTAATTCGTTACAGAAGCCGAGAGGGGCATCTCTATTTTACCCCATCTCTGGCCAATTAAACACAGTGCCAGCTAGACACTAAAATTAGAAAGTGGGAATGCTCGTCTCTAGGTTTAGCTTCTTCAGTTACTGTCTGGGCTGGTACTTCAGATTCCCATTAAGCATTAATCTTAATCAGTGCTCTCCTCCCATCCCAAGCTGGGTCAGGGTTTCAGTCATAGATAACAGAGGAACTGAAATTGTATTTTTAATTATCAATCCCTTCTCACACAAACACAGAATAGGTACAGAAGAGTAGTAATATATCTTTCCATCTGGATAATTACCTAACTCAGTAAGCAAATACTTCCTCATAAGACAATGAATGAATGAATGAGTACATACAAATATACCAAATCCCGAATTTTAAAATTTAAGAGAACATCATATATTTACTCTTGCTTTACTGCTATTATATCATTATAATATAGTTTTGGAAGAACAAGATATATTTTCTCACCTTCAACATCTTCAGTCCTTGGAAAAGTTGTGCTCTTGGTCATGCGGTTCTAGCCAGCCAGTGACTGTCTCCAGATTGTGGAGAGCAAATGCAAAAGAAGACTAAAGACACTGACTTTCTTCATGTTTCTCTTCTATGTTTTTTCCTAGTGCCTAAATGGTTCTTGCCTTATATTTATCTAGTCTAAGGGATATTGTCCTTGATTGGGGTGACAAAGCAGTCTCCAGATAGGAGCAGGTAATTCTCATTTAACAGAGGAATTCCATGAAGAAAATTAACCATGTTTGTTAGTTTTATGATCTGAATTGTCCTTTTCTGTTAACTCATTTCAATAGATCTATCCTCCTTTACCTCTGTGAAAACTTGAAAGTTAGTACATCCCAGCCTTTGCTGGACCACTTTCCCTAAGCCCCACCCTAGGATCAGTGAAGACTTGGTGAACAACTCCTTTTCCATATCACACCAGACTTAGCAGGTCTGCTTTCTCTAGGCATCCTTTATGTGAGATTTTCTTGCAGTCATTAATTCTAAACAGTCCTACATACTGACTGCAATTTACATCCGTGTGTGGCCATAGTGTTTCCAACCTTACAAAAACTGATTTTCAGTATTATCTTGGCTCTTTTGACTCAAAATAATTTAAACGTATCTCTGATGAATTCATCTCTGGTATGTCTTCATGAAAATCCACATTGGAGGTGAATGGGGAGACGGTTCAGTGAGTAAAACCCTGGCCATGCAAGTAGTGCAACCTGAGTTTGCTTGCCAAGAACTCACATAAAACCATGCCCAGGAACATGTGTCTGTTTCCAATGATCCAATAGCTAGAAAAGAAGGAGAGCGAAGGATGCTGGAAACTTCAGGGCTACCTTGCCTGACTACACACAGCAGGAAATCAACACAGAAGGCCTATCTCAAACAAGACTGAGAATTCACACTTTGGTTGTTTTCTGACCTTTGTATGTGTGTGCTCAAGATAAAACTACATATCATAACACACATATACACAAATAAAAGCAATTGCTTTAAATGCACACTTGACTCATTATAGAATATTGATTGACTTCATGGGGAGGTATTCTAAAGGTTAAGCTTTTAAAACATGATTTCCACATTTACTGAGGTATGGGGGGGCTAAAATTTAATGTATAAGATATGGCTGACAACTACATATACTATAACTTGATTGGAAGAGTCATTTGAGGTTACAGGTCAATAATTGAACATACTTTTTATATATACATGTATGTTGAAAATGTTTATATTCTACATCCTTAGCAAAATTTCCAGTAGATAATCAGTTTTGTTAACTGTAATCCATGCTGTCTATTACAACCCCAAGTTTGTCTACCTAACAGTTGAAAATCTGTACCGTTTGACCTACATTCCTCAGTTCCTCTGCCCCTGGAAATCACCATTCTGCAATGAGCTCCTATGAGTTTCTATATCTTACTTAAAACATTTTATACCCTCAGTTTTCATTTATGTTATTATGTGTGCCGGGATTTCCATCATCTGATATAAATATGACATAAATACTTTCCTATACCATTTATATTTACATTTTATATGTATTCATATGTGAGTGGAGGAAGAAATATTTAATAACAAAAATGTTAACTCTACACATAGGTTTAAAATCCCTTGGAAATAGATTGAGATATAGTGGAGAATTATTAAAGAAAGGAAAGAGTAGATTCTCAAAAGGTAGAAAGAGCTACAAATCATCCTTCTCAATGGGAACGTTTTGTCTCAGCCATCCAGAAGTGTAACACTGTTTGTAACTTTGTTAAAGGATTTGCAGGGGCTGGGAAGATAGATCAGAGGATAAAGTGTTTGCCCTCCTCCCAAAGTGAGTACCAGAGACTAGATACCCCAAATCCACTTAAAGTTCAGGCAGCAGAAATAGCATCCTGTAATCCCACACATAGGAGGCAGACACAAGAGATTTCCAAAGTAGGGTGGGCAAGGCTAGCCAGAACATGACTAGCCAGAATTGGTGAGCTCCTTATTCACTCAGAGAATCTACCTCAAAAATATGTGGAAAGCAATCAAGGGAAATATTAGGCATCAACCTCGTGCCTACACACAAGTGTACATGCTTACAGATGTGCCTCTCCCATACACGCACTTTCCTCTAGGTGAACATGTACACTCACATACACTATACAAAAATGTACATGCAAGTCAAAGAGGATTTCAAATGCATGGTTTCCTGCTTAAATTAAATGTGCCTAATTTCCTTTTTGATTATTATTCTTACTATTATTTTGTGTATGATATTGTGTGGTGGGTGTTTTTATGCCTTGGACTGTGTGTGCAGAGGTCAGAGGACAAACCTTTGAGAGTCATCTCCTCCACATACTGTTACATGGATTCCAGGGATTGAACCAGGTCATCATGCCAGGCAGGCAAGCCCCCTAACATACAGACCATCACACTAGCCCAGTGATTTTAAATGTAACTTCTGAGAAATGTTCAAATTTTAGAATAAAGGAAATTCATGATAACACATTGTCAAGTCCTGACTATGGTGCTATTTGTTTTTCTTTTTTTCTTTCTTTTCTTTTGGCACCCTCCAAGTTCTTGATTTGTTGCTAAAAACTCAGGAGGACAGTTGTACCCCCAAAGAGAAGTTGTCATAGTAGGACAAAGAAACAAAAAGGTGTTAAATTTATGGCACACAGATGTAAAAACAATAAAAAATTTATAGAACCAAGAAAAGATCCTGTCAAGAATGTTTGCTATGACATCGGTTTCATCTAAGACACCTTTAAGAAGATAAGATAGCTGAAAGCACACATGATGCTCTAGTAAGTCCAAAACACTGCAGACATTTTTGCAAATGAGTTCTTTGGGGACACCATGGTACACTTCAGCAAGTTAGCTGCACCTCATGAAACCAGGGACAGGCAGACACTCCCTGCTTTCTTACAGAACAAAAGATGGTAAAGTTTGACACTAAGAGTTCTCAGACAGAGAAGGGATATCAGACAAGCATGGTAGAGAAAAATATGTATTATTATGGATAGAAACTGGGTCTGAAAAAAGTTCAAGTAGAGGTTGAAGAATCACTATTTGCAAAGTCCTAGTAATGCAAACATGACAACCTGAATTGGGATATCCAGAACCCTGGGTAAACAAAAGAAATCTGGACATAGCTATGGGTATCTATAGCTACAGTAATGGGGTAGTGGTGACCGGCATATCTGCAAAGTTGACTGACCAGCCAGTCTAGCTTCATTTGTGAGCTCCAGGTTCAGTGAAGAGGCTTTGTCTTAACAAAAAAAAAAATAGAGACTGATAACAAAAGACTCATTTTGTTGACCTCTGGCCTCTACACATATTACACAAAATCACACACCTTCAAGTACATGTAACCACATACATGACTATGTTAACGCATACTCACTATGCACACACAAGAAAATTGAGGAAAGATGGATATAATATTCATGAAATTAGATGAACCCAAAGGGATGGTGGTACACAATTAATATCATTTAATCATAAAATAAAGATGCATGCATAAGGCTGACTAGGACTTAGTACCTAGATACTAGGAAGTGAAAAATCTCAAGGAAGAAATGAATTACTGAAAATAAAATACTATATTAGGATTATCATTTGAATATTATAACACACAATATCTCCAATTAATATTTCTGTGTTAGAATAGCTTGCTAACTTTGTCCATGAGAACTTTTTCAACTGCTTTTTGAAATATCAGTGACTATTTTACTAAATAATATTCTGAAAGCAAAATGAACAAATCACCAAGGACAACCCATGTCCTCTGGTAGATCCTGCATAAATGATCTCAGTTAGCTTCCTTTCATCAAGATTTTCACCAATTAATTCATAAATATTAGCATTTCATTAACTGCACCAATATTAACATTTCATGTCAGTGGGGATTTTAAAGCAAATTTCTAATTACATTCAAAAAGTAAAACAAGGAAAAGGTTTTCTAATAATACTGGTATTAGCAGGCACTAAAATTATTTTTTTCTTGAGTACACACACATTCTAGTATAAAAATCTGCTGCTCTGAGTTTAAATGACCAAATTCAGCAGCATATTATGAAGAACACATATTAAGTACCATTAATTGGCTAGTGAATTTCAGTGTTTAGTAGGGATTGAAGCAGCAATCCATGTACATTATGTACGTTTGTATTAATCATAGAAAATCAATTCAGGTAAGCAAAATATTGTGTATATGGCAATTTAAGTAATCAATAATCCAAATGAATACTCACTCATGATTTAGGATGTTTAAAATTTGAATTTTTTTCTAAGAAAAGTAAGTTTCCATGGCATAATAACAAACCAAGAGCAGGCAAAAGAGTGTGAGAGACACACCCGCTCCTTCTCTTGGGACTCTTTTGTTGGATTGTCTTATCCAGTCTCTATATGAGGACTTTTGCCTTGTCATATTGTATTTCGTTTTGTTCTGATTGGCTGTTGTCTCCTGGAGGCATGATCTTATCCAAAGGAAAAGGGAGGGAGAATGGATCTGGTGGGAAGAGAAAAGAGGGGGCTGGGGGCTAGGAGGAGAGAAAGGAAGTGAAACTGTGGTTGGGATGTATTGGATGAGAAAAGGATCTATTTTCAATGAAAATAAAAGTAAATAGAAACAAGGAGGTTCATTGAGGAAAAAAGAATCTTATTGGTTTCAGTAATAGGACCACTATACTTCTAATTTGAGTTGGTTCACTTTTCATGATAGTTACCATATACAGTTTAATTTTCTTTACATGTAAAATTTTATTATATCATCAAGACAGTAAAATAATGAAACAATATTTCATTTTTAATAATCACTTTTATTAATTAAGCTATTGATAGGTAATTTGGAAGCAATGAGTTTCGAGTTTCAATTGGCAGAAATACCTTTCTTTCTCTTTTATCAAGCCTATTTTAATTTTCATAGGAAACCCGAAATAAATTACATTTCTTTTGAATAATATCCAAATACACAGGAAACCACTGAATTTTACTTGTATTACATGTAATCTTGATTAATTCTTAGACTATCAATTATCTGTTGTTTGGGAAATTACTTTTTTCAAATTTCAAAGTTGATTGTGAAATACTTATTAATATAGTTTATTTTTTTCCTGAAAACTTTCAGAGGGTGAAAAATTCCTTGTATAGTTCCCTTACTCTATTGACTCCACCATTCATCTCATCTTTAAGCAATCTTAGTGTCTTCCTAAGCAACATCTTTGGCACTTGCTATACCATTCTTCTAATCTAAAACCTAATTGGAAATTTTCAATCCTCAGCATGTATAGTTTGCAAAGGTCTACTTTTACCTCAGATGGTATCTGATTCTTTATGATCTCAGTGTTGGTCATATTTGTATTGTGTACATTTGTGTGAATTTTATTCTGTTTTTTCCCACCTCTAAGAATAGACTGCATCTGTGTCTGTTTGGGTTCATTGTTGGTGAAAAAGAAGTGTTTTTGCCCATGACTGAAACTTGGTAAGCATATAGCCAGTGATTAAATGATTGAACAAATATAAGATTTTGCCTACAGGAAGACTTTATTATTATCATAAAGCACCTGGCAGAGAATCACAACAACCACAAAAACACAGTGATGTTCAAAGAAATCTTCCAGAACTTTTACAGTGTGCAATTATACTTTGCATGCACAGATAGAAAATATCAGTCTGAGCATGGTGGCTGATGCCTCAAAGCCAGCACTCCTCAAGCAGAGCTCTGTGAGCTTGAGGCCAGCCTGGTTTACACAGCAATTCTAGGCAGGCAGGGGTACATTCTAAGAACTTGACATGATACTTCCATATATCTGGATCTGGAGAGACAGTTCAGAATTTAATTGTGTGTATGGATCTTATTGACTTTCAGAGGACCTCAGTTTGGATCTCAGCACCCGCATTAGAAGACTAACAATTGCCTATAACTCTAGCTCTGGGAGAATCTTGACACCTACTTCTGACCTCAGCACTTGCATTCAAATGCACAGAGAGAGAGAGAGAGAGAGAGAGAGAGAGAGAGAGAGAGAGAGAGAGAGAGAGAGAGAATTAAAATTAATTTTTCATTAAAACATATCAGAAATAAGTCCCATTAAAAACATTTTAGACAGTGCTTAAAGAAAGGCCTCATATGTTAATATAATTTCCCTACATATATTATTGTAAATATGAGGTGTGTGTATGTATGTGTATTACAAACTATTTCATATTTCTAGTTCAGACCTGTCATACAGGATGAGAGTTGCATTTGCTCCCTCAAACCCTAAACCTTGACTCCTTGAGAAGATGCAGTTTCGTAGGTGCACATCCGGTGAAGGATACGTTTAACACTTTCACAGCAGTTTATCAGCTTGCAACTAAGAAGAAGCCAGAAAATTTACTAACATTTATTGAAATTTATAGCCTTATCAAATATGGCAAACCTAACACTTCACGATTTTCTACAATTAATTATTCGAGGCTTCTTATAAGTACAAAGAGGTAGAGATGCCAGATGCAGAAAGCCTACACAATGACTGCTTCCTTTGGATCAGTGTCTCAGGAAAAGGCAGGAGCTGCCATCCTGATTGACTGAGAGCAAGAGAAAATCCCTGAGGCCTTCTGGTTCAGTTGGGATTGTAATGATAGACTAGCAAGATAAAAGCCTGCCAGAACACTTGCTTCAATGGTATGACAATGCCCTCCCCGAGAAGATACGATGCTGTGTGGATGAATATAGATTGGAAATGCGGATCCTGTCAGCGGCAGAGATTTCACTCAGTAAGCCTATACACTGGGAGGATGCTGTGTCTGCTCAGGGTGAGGACTCTGGCAATGTGTGAAAAATTCCTTCTCGCAGCTGGAAACACTCGTATGTCTTGTTGTAGAAGTGGAGAGTTGGGGGTCCATCATCACATTGAGGCTTAGGGAAACAGGAATGTAAAAGCCCATCCTTATTAGAGTAGAAGGGCTTTGTCTTGGCCTAATCCTAGGGCAGGAGGGAGGATTCATACAATACTCTGAAATCAAACCTCTACCTAGGATTCTGGGAGCCCTCTCCAAATGCACCCTGATGCCGCAGTAATCAATTTTCCTCTTCTCCACAGAGCTCGCACAGTTGTCATCAGTTTCATTATTTTTCTGACTGCATCTCTCCTTTTGACATCCAGAGAAGAAAATTTACTCTCTCAAAGTGCAGAGAGGATGAAATCCTTCTTTTTAAACTCTCCTCCAAATCAGGGACTTGAAAGAAAAACAGAAATTGTGACGCTACAAGGTGAGAGCAATGAAAAACCCTGACTTTGGAATCAGAGAACAGTGACTAGTATCATTCTAGCTCAGAGGTCCTAAGTCTTCACAACCCTCCAAACATCACATGGATTTAATGATAGAAACAATATAAAGGGACACATAAAGCCCCGTATAAATATTAACCAATGGCACTATTATTACCATGAATACAACCGCCTTCCAGTTGTATCTACAGCTGTTTTACCCCATGGACTTAGTAGAGCATCAGACTAAAGTATGTCGATTAATAAACTTGATTCTTTATTTTAAAAGGGAACCAGGCACAGCACAGAAGTTCACCTAAAATTTCTCAGCCTAATGGGAACGCATACATTCGGAACTTCACCTTAGAGATACGGTGAGAAGAGTTCTCTCCGTGACACGACTATGAAGATGTTCTGACATTTGGATTGAGAAAGAAGCATTTTTCACTAAAAATTAAACTGTCATTGGACTCTGTACCTGTGGGACGTGTGTAATTCAGTCCTAGAAATTCAACTGTAATTGTTAGTCCTTCTACAATATAAATGAAATCTTTTGCATTTTATCTTGCCAGTGGAAAGGATGGCTTCTTTTGTTTCAGGGAATAACTGAATTCTAATATTACATGTGCTCTGGTTCTCAGTTCTGGTTGATGTATATTTGTTGATAGTTTAAGAATATTATAGTATTCTGACATTACCTAAATTATGCCTGAATTATCTATAGATTTTGTTTTCTTTACCATTCATTCAATTATTTTATAAGAGACAAGGTAGCTGAGTTTCTAACTTTGATATTGTTTAGGTCCTAGAGAGTCTCAACTTGTGGGTCACAACCCCTTTGATCATCCTCTATATACAAAAATAGTCACATAAAATTCATAGCAAGAGCAGAATTACAGTTATGAAGTAGCAATAAAAATAATTTTATGATTGGGGTCACCACAACATATTAAAGGGCCACGGCATTAGAAAGGGTGGGAACCACTGGTAAAAGGTTTTAGGATAAAAAAAATCTATATAACCATATTTTTAAAAAGAGAATTAATGAATACAATTGTCATTTAGTCCAATTTTGTTTTCTGTTTTCTACACTTATTTTTTATGTAAAATAGATTCTTTCTCATACAGTATATCCTGATAATAGTTTCCCCTCCCTTTGCTCCTCCAGGATCCTCTCCATCATCCCTTCTCTCCACTCCCTTTCTGACTCTCACTAGAAAAGAACCAGCTTCAAAGAGATAACAACCAAACAGTATAAAAAACACATTTTGTTCTCATTTTCCTTTGCTTTCTATACTATACCAATTTTTTCTGGGACCTCTTAAACCTTGCACAATTAGGAATTAAGTATTATAATATCATTTTACATAAATTATATTTTTGTATATATTAATTTTAGAAAAGTAAAATATTTTAATTTGTATCTCCATTAATTAGGTGTGGAAGCTCAAAAATAGAAAGATAACATGTTTGTTTTGAACACACTGTTGGATTAATTCACTCGTTGATTTCTTTATAGACAGAGTCTTACCGTTTATCACTGGCTGACTCAAAAACTTGCTATATAGAATAGGCTTGTCTTCTCCTTACAATGGCCCTCTTGCTTTCCTTTTCAGAGGGATACTGTTGAAGGTATGTCTCACCACAACCTGAAAGTACTGTTTTATATACTTAAATATTACCTAGATGTAGATTCTACACAAACTAAAACATTACTCTGGAAAACAAAAGAATGCTATGGAGTACTAAACATATAGTATATATCTAAATTAGGATGATAGTTCTCTTTTTTTTTGGTCTTTTTGAGACAGGGTTTTTCTGTATCGTTTTAGAGACTGTCCTGAAACTCTCTCTGTAGACCAGGTGGCCTCAAACTCACAGAGATCTGCCTGCTTCTGCCTCCCAAGCACTGGAATTAAAGGCATGCGCCACCAACGCCCAGCTTACAATGATAATTCTTAAACGGCATTGTGTCTATAAGAACCTCCCATGGATCTTATGAAAGTGTGTATTTGATATGTGAGGTCTGGAGTGGACATTGTACAACTGTAAAGGTCTCACAGATGATGGTGATGCTTGCTCGCTGATGACATATGAGAGGCAAGAACTTGGACCATACAGGGCAGAGTGTAAGTTGAAAGGGTACAGGAGCTGGGGGCTGATGATGAATGCACCAAAAACTAACAGAAGAGTGAGCTGTTTTTGAAAATAAAATAATGGGAAAAAACAAAATCAGATGAGTTACAAGGAATGCTAAGAACCCCAACAAGAAAAACTGCCATTGCTAGAGGAAACACAAACTTCAGTAGAAAATGGGCTGGGTTAAATAGGGCTAAATGGTGTGAAAAATCAAAGTACGAAAAAAAGAAGTGAAGTACCTATATAGTGAGTGACTGAAAGATCACTGTCATTGATTCGGTCTGCTGACAGTCTTTCCCAAGTAAATTGATTGTGACTCTTTTCTCATGCTATTTCTCAAATATTGTTGAGTACATGTCTTTAATTTTTTATAAAAACCAGTGTGCAATAATTCTCTATATAGGTAGTGCTTTCATTGCCCCATCTAATATTTTTCATGTTTTTAAAAAAATATCATTGTTTAGGTATCTTTTCTTTTTAGTCAGTTCTTCATTTGGCATTTATGCATTTATGCTAAGTAGCCATTTCATACAATTCAATGAGAATAATTTTGGAAACCTCATGAAAATAGGAAAACTACTTGAATAAGTCCTTCACAATGAAATAGTAAAGTCAAGCAAGGTATTCAGAGCCTCATTCATGGAACAGGCAAACTAAAACCACAACTGGCTGTACATTGGTGTTATCCGTGTTTGAAGTCTCATTCATGGAACATACAAACTAAAACCACAATAGGCTGTCAACTGGTATGATCCATGTTCAGATCTTGAAACATTAAACTAGAAATTTCACAGAGCCCTAAATCTAGGCAAAGAACTACACATACTATGGAATATTAACAGGGGCAAAACTAGTCTTTTACAGGGAACAGTTCCCACATTGGTTTTTCAATGACAAAGTGGTCAGCCCTGAACCACATATTTACAAATAATGTTATATAGGCTTAGCACATTGTGTTTAAGTATTTAGGCAAATTATCTATCTATTTCTATCTTTATTTCTATTTACCTACATCTCTATATGCTAGCAATTGGAGAAATAGAAGGGATAGATTTGAAAGAGAGCAAAGAAGTAGATGGGAAGAGTTGGAGTAAGGAAAGGGAAGGGAAATGATGTAATTATACTATATTTTAATTGCAAAATATTTAAGTAAAACATATCAGTATTATGTATCTGTTAAAAATGTCACCATTAAATTATTGAAGGTATCAAGTTTTGGTAGGAATTAGACTAACCAGAGTTTCTATACTTTGTATTTGGAATGTGTAAAAATGTGTTAGAAGCTTCTTACAGAGTTGAACAGTTGAACACACATCTCCCCTTTATCAATTCCATTCCTAGGCATTTATGCAAGAGAAACAAAAACAGCTTCAGAAAGGAATTTACCCAAGACTCTTCATAGCAAATTTACTTTCATCCCAAACTGTGCATAAAAGAAGCACACTTAAGGAAGATAATGCACTAATATTTTGAAGTACTTTGATAAAATGGGACACATCCAGAAGTGGAAGACAACAAATCCCTGTTGTACATAAAAACCTGGATGAAAGGAAAAAAAATACACCAAGTAAAAAATGCATAAGGAGCAGAAGAGGAAAATGCAAGACACTTAGTTGCTCTTTCTTGAAGCAATAAAGTTTTCTGTTCTTACAACCACAACATTGTTCACACACATTGCTGTTTAGGTGCCAACTGCACCACTGAATAATACTAGTTCTTTATCTTTAGGATGGGTACTGTGTTTTATAGGGTATTCACATTTCTATTAGCTATATGCCTCTCTAGTATACATAAAGTTTTATCTAAATTTTACAAGTGATGAGAGATAGAAAAAGAAGCATTAATCACACACAAAGCAATATCTCAATGGATCTGTGGGTCAGACTCTTACTTTAGGGAGTGAAGAAAAGAAGAAATTCTCCATAATCTTTTGAAAATAAAGAAAGAACATGGCACAAAATTAAAGATGCTGTTTAATTTAAGAAAGACTAAGTTGACTAAGTATTCAACACAATAAGAAGAAATAATAAGAGCTGAGATAACATGAGTTAGATCAGTGAACACCAATGCTCTTGAATAAGACAAATCCTGATCTGTCTCTCACCTGTAATCAGATTGGTGAGTACCACAACAGTCATCATAGAGTCTTCATCAGTAATTGACGGAACAAGATGCAGAGATCCACATCCAAGCACTAGGCCGAGCTCTGGGAAGCCAGTTGAAGAGTAGGAGGAGGGAATATATGTTCAAAGGAGACAGCTGAACCAAGTTGGCGGGAACTCATGAACTCTAAGCCTTTGGTGTTATTTTGTTTGTGATCTAACAAATGAAGCTTGCCTGATGATCAGAATGCAAAGCTAGCCACACTAGTCAGTCATACAGGCCAGGTTGTGGTGGTACACACCTTTAATTCCAGCACTAGAGTGGAATATAAGGTGGATGGAGACAAGAGTACACGTGTTCAGTCTGCAGTCACACTGAGGACAGGATTGCTCCTGCCTTGGTACAGGTAAGAACTCTCTAGTGACTGGTTGCTTTGCTTTTCTGATCTTCAACTTGAACCCCAACATCTGTCTCTGAGTTTTTGTTATTTCTTCAACATAGACTGAAAGCTGTGGAGCCTCCATGGGACCTAACTGGGCCCTCTGCATGTGGGAGACAGTTGTGAAGCTTTGTCTATCTGAGGGGACCCTAGAAGTAGAACCAGTATCTACCCATTTTGCATGAGCTAAGATGTGAGAGCCCATTCCCTATGGTGGGAAGCCAAATCAGTCTGGTGGGGCTTGGTCCTCATCCAACTTATTGGGCCATGCTCTGTTGACTCCCCATGGAAGGCCGAACCCTTTGGGACGAGTAGATGGGGGCTGAGCAGGAGGGATGGGTAGGAAGGAGAAGTTGAAATGAAACAAACAAGTAAGACAAACTCATAGCCACCCCTTAAAAACTTGAATCCATATAAACTAGAGCACAGATCTCTTTGGGACCTTTATTTCTGCTTGTGGACTTTTGTTTGTTTGACGGGTGTATGATTTTGGTTTTGACCATAATATTACTGTTAAAAGTGAAGTGCATATCTGGTTAAAATCATTTTAAGAGGTTTAAATATTATCAGTAAAATTCATTACATTCTCATTTTTTAGCTTTCTTTTTTAAGTATTTTGCTGTGTCCTGGCTGTCCTGAAAATCAATCAATAGACCAGGTTAGCCTCAACTCAGAGATCTGCCTGTCTCTGCCTCCCAAGTACTGGGATTAATGGCATGGTATATCACCACTGCCCAGCTACTCTCTTTCTCTATTTATTCAATGAAGCACATATTAGGTGTTGGGAGGATTTGAGAAAAATGTTATTTATCCTCACAAAACACAGATGACATGGAATCGTTTTTTTGTTTTTTTGTTTTTTGTTTTTTTTTTGGTTTTTCGAGACAGGCTTTCTCTGTATTGTTTTAGAGTCTGTCTTGGAACTAGCTCTTGTAGACCAGGCTGGCCTTGAACTCACAGTGATCCGCCTGCCTCTGCCTCCTGAGTGCTGGGATTAAAGGCAAGCGCCACCAACACTCAGCTGATGACTTGGAATCTTAAAGTTGACTAGGGATGAAGCCACTTAGATGTCCTTGGTGTTTCACTCTCGCAGTATATTGAACCAACAGAGTTGGTTTATTATCCTTGGGACAGAGGTTTCCCATGGTGGCTGCTTTTCACATCTCCTTATCCGAAACAAAAGTTTCTCTAGAGCTTCTGCATTTTAAAATGAAATGTTACCTAAAATATTCTGCCATTAAGGATTTTATGAAAGCTCTTAGGATAGCGCCAAAGCTTAGGTGCAACAAAATCAGAAACAAACAAACAAAAATTATGATGCAAGATTGACAGGGCTTATGGTGATCCCACATAGCAAGAAAATTGAACTGCTTCTGAATCTGAGATAAACAGTAAGAATGCAATTTAGACTCCATATTTAGTTACACTTTTTATGACACTTTTGAAATCAAGGTCATGCTGAGGCATTCCAGAATGAAGCAAATGTAGGAAAGCCATTTGTTAATATTGTTAGGGAGTACATATTTTAACCTATGACATGTTTCATTTGCTAGTTGTTCATTATTCTTCAGGGAACTGAGAGAGTTTATAAGGCAGGATGTTCTGTTCTTTTCATTAATGTTCTGAATTTTAAGAAGTCAAATATGTTGTACTTGGTACAAATATTATATCTTCCTTCATTGTAACCCAGAAAATAGCATAGTGGTTTTGGGAAAAATGTGAAACCTAAGAAGAGATTAATACATAGCAGAAAAATAGGGGTTCTTATGCTTATGAAAATAAAGACCTATTCCATTGATGAGGTTTTCCTTGAGAAAGTGAGCTTGTAATTTTAACAAAAATTTACAAAACTGCTTGAAAGTGGTGGATCTATGAAGACATGATATTCAGAAGTTTTCTAGTTTCTGTTTCTCAAATCAGTCATATTCACTATACATGATACATAATAGGACTAATGTTTGCCTCTTAAGTATGCTTCGAGAAATGGGTAAGTTGATAGAAAAATATCTGAAATGATGCCTAGTAAATATAACCCATTAACTGGAATGAAATGAAACAAATGATATTTTATTCTAATAGTGACTTTATTTGATGGAAACATCTCTCTCTCTCTCTCTCTCACACACACACACACACACTCACACACACACATACACCACTGGATTTATGTATTGAAATATGTTTAAATTCATAAGCACACTGCTCTGGAATCCAAGACTCCTTAACACACAGTCATAACCAAATAGTACTATTTCCTCTTCTGTAGCCAATGCAGAATTCGCTTCCTAAATGCCTGCCAAAATTTATGTAAATAACTAGTAAGGTTTTTAAAGCATGAAGCACACTGCATAGCAATGTTCCTATCTGCTCCCCATAGATGATTTTACCTCCACCTATTCTTCTGCAAGACCTAGAAAATAGCTATTTGTCCGTGTTAGGCACCTTCCTTCGCATTTCTTATATAATGGAGCTATACCAGTTATTTTCTTCTTCTTTTCTGAGCTCTCTAGTTCTCAACTTGGTACATACATAGACTGCTCTTGAATCTTTAATTACTGATCACACTATCCTCCTAATCTTTGCTTCTCACTCTGTTCACCCAACACTGATTTGTGTCTTCTGTCAAGTTCCTACAGACAAGACTGCTTCTCAATTAATGTACACCCGCCCCTCCCCCCACCCACTGGTTTATAAAAAAAAAAAATTAAAAAGCCGCCTATTCTGGAAAGAATGCCACTTAGAAAGGTTGTTAATCACCACATGCTTGTTCTGAGCTGTATTGTTCTGTATTGTACTGCGCTGCTGGATTGTACGCTCCACAGGGCAGAGCCTTTGTTTGTCATGCCCTGACTATTGTTCAGTGTGGTGAACACTGATGGCACCATGGAAAACACAAACAATGGCTCTTTCCACATTTTACTGTTTTAATTGTCAAATGGGATGGTTTAAAAAAAAAGGAAAGAAAGCACAATTCACAGAAGACGTTGAGTACACAGCCTCTAAAGTTGGTCCTATAAGCCATTGGAGCAACAGAGGTTAACCATTTTTTTTTTTTAGTGTAAGTTTTAATTATTGTCCGTTTTTTCACTTCTTTGCCTTAATACCTCCCTGAAAGTCAATCACCAGTAGCTAAGAGATTTCACACTTCCTTGGTTTATCTGACTCAAAAGAGCACTATCTGGGTGTGGTTTGCAACTGCTTTCCCAAATGTAGTTGGCAAGGCTTGATTACAGGAATGTTAAGCCCTGTGTCAAGGAAGTTTCACACAGTGTCTTTGAAGATGGTTGTGATTTACCGGGAAATGATGACATTAGCACCAAGGACAGCAGTTTTTTAAACAGCTAACTATCCAAGGAAATGATTAGAGATAAATTGCGGAGAAAACATCTTTGGCAAAGGCACAGTTTACCTTTCTAAGAAACTTAGAAAATCCAATGACATTAGCTCCTACAACACATCTCACCTGGGATGGCATCCAGGTATCTGCTGATTGACTGGCCCAAACTCTAGATCAGTAGTTCTCAACCTATGGGCCACAAGACCTTTGGGGGTCAAAAGATCTTTTCATAGGTGTCACATATCAGATATCCTGAATGTCAGATATTTACATTATGACTCATAACAGCAGCAAAATTACAATTATTAAATAGCAACAAAATATTTTAAGAATGGGGTCACCACAGCATGAGGAAACGTATTAAAATAAAACTGTGTTAGGATAGACGAGAACCACTGCTCTATACAGACAGTATGAGCAGTAGTACAAATGACAGACACATATATTAAATATCAAAGCATATTTCAGGGGAAATTGAGTTCCAAATGGATCCACTGCTGCAGTCAAATTGTAAGTCATTTTCCAAAGTCATGTTTAGAAGTATAGACATTTTTAAATAAATTCATATATTTTAGGTATCTGTACAGGTAAATATGTTAATTATTGTTCTCTTATCTTTGAAGGAAAAGTGATGGAGCATGGGGTTAGCTATCATCTTACTGAATCCTCATGGCATTTCTAAAAATAGTAAATTCTTAGCTTCCTCTTCAGTTTTTAGACAGATCTACTAGTTAGTGATTCCATATAATTGTAATTCTTAAATTTCTTGGTGATGTTCATAAGCCAGTCAGTAAGAGGTGTGGCATTGGAAGTGCAACTGGTAAAATAAACACTTCTTTCAGGAATTATTCCGCTACTGCCAGGCACCTTCCTGTGGACCTGGGAACAACAGTCCTAGCATTGTAAAGCCTATTTTGTCAAATAGGAAAAGAAAAAAAAACTAGAGTGGGTATTCAGGTGGGTGCTTTTCTTGCCCCCAAAATTCATTCTGATTCCAGTTAAGAATATTAGCAGGTTCATATTGTTTGCTGATTCATCTGTAGATATATGAGAGATTAAGAAACTTGCTAAGAACAAAGCATGCTTGCTTTGCTATTTCTCCTGGTATGTATTATGTCAAGGATAATTTCCCTACAAAATGTTAATGAATAAACAACAACGTCAAAAGAGAATTACTTCAGAAATTTGGATGATGAAGGTGTTGAGAAGAACTAATAGGTAAGTGTTTGATATAAAGACTAAATTAGGTCTTAGAAGGCTCTTAGGAACCTCTTTAAGCAACTATTCCTGATATGGCCACAAGCCCCTGGAGAGGCAAATAAATTATTCTATGATCCTTTCATACGATAATGGAGGCTAATTTGAGGAAGTAAATAGTAATTGCCATATTAGAGAATTCAAACCACCTTTAAAAGTATTTTTGGAATTCCCCATGCTGATAGATTTATTTGATGCTAAGTCCTTTTCCTCATCTTTAAAAAAGCATTTTACATAATCTGGCAACACCTATTTTACATATGTGGCATTTTGCTTAGCATTAAAGTGGTTTATTTGGAGAAGATCTTTTATAGACTATTCTGGGGAACAGCCTGCTACTCTCTTTATGTAACAGCAAAGAATGCAGGGATGCTTGCTTAAATGTGGCTTCTTTTAACAGCTTGTGAGCTGAAGAGCCGAACAAGAGAGTAAACACTATTAAAATAGTGCCTAGTGCCAAATGTAAGGAGGCAAATGCCAAAAATTCTCCAAAAGTAGTATGGAATTGACAGAGAATGCATACTCCAGTATTTACATTCTTATTTTACTATGAGTTACAAGGTTCATGCACTAGCTACATTTTCTAATCCATAAACTCTCACTGCACCTTTTCTTTCCAAGGACTCTGCAAGGAAAACAACAGGTGTTTTCAGTAAAAAAAAATCCAGTAGCTCACAGGTAGCAAAATCCCAGGTAGGTCTTGTAGCCTCCAGATTTTCTATGAATAATAGCTGATTTCTTTTGTTCCTTGTGCAATGTGCACACGCACACACACACACACAAACACACACAACTCAAAAACACCACATGCACACCACACATACATGGACTATTTGAGCAAAAACAATTACCTCTCATTGTTAAACACAAATCAATAATGTTCTTAAACTGATAACAGAAGTTCCAAGGACAAGAGTGCAGTGGACACATTTTTGTGTCTCCCATAGAAAAGCTATAAACATACTAGATTTTTTATTAAGCCAAGCACTTTACATGTAACCACCTTGTTCTTTGTAAAACTGTAGTTCCTCCATATTTGGTATGAACAGAGTTCAAATGTAGAGCTGAAACAACAGCTAATCCCTTGGGATTCTCTTTTGAATAGTGTGTACAAGAGTGTGGCAAACAGCTCAGAAACTGTTTCTGCAAGACATGAATTTTAATATGCTACCCTTTGGTCTCTGGGAGGTCTGAAGGTTTTACATGGATAAGGTATTTTTTTCGTGCCCTGAAAAAAGATGATGTTATGGGCTGTTTTCCTTCTTAACTGGATGTATATGTAGTCCCTCCAAGGAAAATAAGCCCACATGACAGCTGGTGAATCTCTAACTACTTAACTTGGTTTTCTTATCGTTAATTTATTAATTGACAGTAGCTAATATGGTGAGACTATTTTAGTTTTTCTTTCTTTCTTTTGTCTTACTGTAGAATCCAAAAGATAAAAGAAAATTCCTGAGGTTGCAGGTTACAAGTCTGAATGGCTCATTATAAAGTCTCCATTGAGATATAGGAAAAAATCTTGCTCTCTGCATTTTTTTGGATCAGCACCTCATTTTTAAACTAAAGTCTTGGCTGTTCTAATTTGCTTCTTCCTTATCCATCTTTTCCTAGTGTCAATTGTGTGAACACTGTTATGGAGAAAAAAATTCTTGAAATAGATTTTTTTCTGCTCTTAAAGGAGCTTAAAAGTTAAGTCAGAGGTAGCATATCCCTGGACATCGTTAACATTTGCTGAATGACTGAATAAGTGAGAGCATGAATAATGCTAATGTTAAATGTTTTGAGGCTAATTATGTGCCAAACACTATATTTCATATCTCATTTGCATTACTTTGTTTGAACCTCAAAACAAGCCTATAAATTAATTATTCAAAAATAACAGAATAAGAAAATAATTAAGATCCTATGGCAAATAATTAGAGTGAGAAGTAGTTGTGGCTGTTTAGATGCTCACTGATTTAGGATGCATCATAAAGGGCTTATATCCAACTTCTTGAACCTTTAAGTGTACAAGTGAAAGATACCAACCATAGATTATTCTTGAAGATTTTATAGCATTTTAGATAAATTAGCAAGATATGTAATAACAGACATTATGTAATTTTGTATCTATAAAATACTTATCCTTACACTCCTTTAGATATATACATATTCAACTACACAAAATATAAATAAAATTTTCATTCTCTTACAGAAATCACAGATCATTGTTTCCATTGTTTTTACTTGTCTCTATCTAATTTCACCAAATTGAACATGTATTAACTATCTAATAAAAAACTTTCAATAACATTTAATGAGCCAGAACTTTAGAGGGTTTATAAAACAAGGAAAACAACACACGGGTTAAATATTCCATCAGACTTTGACATCTAGAGAGATAAAAATCACTTCAGTCAAAGTCAGAGGAATGTTCCAAGCAAGTTTAGACAAGGTTTTCATATATGTAAAACTGGGACAGCTGTCCTATCCTCTCGATATTCAGGAGAATGAAGCTCACAGTTTCCCACTGCAATCCCATATACAAGTCTAAAGAAGTGTACACCCATAATTAAAAAGGAAAACACAATTTATTTTCAGGTTGGTATTTCCATCATTCTCATCAAGATTTACCGTTATTCCCTCATGCATATTAAAACTCACATAGGAAATGGTCACAGTAAATTAAATAGAAATTAGATCACATAAGGACTTTAAAGTCATTCATTCTTTGGTATAAAATCCTTTCTCTTGCAAAACCTGCCTTACAGTCCTATCAACTCTACAGTGTTCTGATGAAAAATACACAGGTTATTATGTGTCAAGTATGGAGTGCAACACCAGATACATTAAAAGATTTCTACTTTGGGACCCATTAACAGCCATGCTCATTCTTTCTAGGATAATTGGGTGGGGAGGTTACCTACAGAAATGGTCAGTGAGGCCTTGAAAACACTCTTAGAGGACAATAGGATCCCCTTTTCCATAGCCATGCAATTCATGTGATATCCATAGTCTGTAATGTTAGCAGTTCTGCTGGACTGATAGATAGACATGGGTTCTACTTAGAGTAGATGACTTGAGCAAAATGACTAAAAGCATAACAACAAACTGATAATCTCCAGGCACCACGTGGGACACTTCACTTACATTCCTGTTCTAGATCTCTCAATATCATATCATATGTATTACCTTTCTATCTTATTCTAATGGTCTGGTTAGCACATGGGAAAGCTTAAATTCCAACACACATATAGGTGATACTGAAATCCCTAGTCTCCAATGATGCCAAGAAGTAAGAGCCATATAGTATAATAGCATAAGAAGATCTCACCTCACCAACTTTTTTTTTACACTAGGCTGTGTCACTTAATTTTCATGCTGTCAGCCTATCAGTTGTTAATAGAAATGTCAAATTCTAACAGCCTTCTAGAACCTATTCTCTTCTCAAATCTCCCAAGTGTTATAAGTTAAAGTCACTGACAATGGGGACCTTTGAAGAAATGTTAAGATAATCCTTAAGTACATCCCAAGAGTTGTTGCAAGAACTTCACACATGGTATGTCACTGCATCTTTCCAACCACCCAATTCCTTGGGTGTTATAGCACCTGGGTTATATCAAATGCTTTTTATAGGAGACAGTAAGGGCACACAGATATTAAGGAACATACCAAAGTGAAGTAAGTAGCAAAGGAGGGTCTATCTCATTGCATCTTTCCAACTACCCAATTCCCTGGGTGCTATAGCTGTAGCACCTTGTTATAGCAAATGCCTTTTATAGGAGGCAATAAAGGCACAGGGATGTTAAAGAACATACCAGGGTGAAGCAAGTTGCAAAAAGGGCCTATAAGAGAACACTACATCTTCAATATCTGAGCAACTATCTCATCATGGTGTCTGACTGTTTCTGAGAAAAAGCAAATGAAGACTCTAACTTTTAATACAAAATGTTAGAGCTCTGATGCTTGAAGGTGAGCAGTCTTGTGTAAGCAAGAAAAGCATTTTGAGGACTCGGAATAGCTGGAGCAGAAATGATCAAGGAGAATGGAAATTGCTACAACGTAAGCAATTGTCAAGGGTTTCACACATTTGCACAGAAGCCAGTCCATGCTTTCAGATACTGGTACTCAGACTCTCAGGGCTATCGAGTTCTTAGAGTCTATGGTTTTCTGGTGTGGTCTTCAGATCAGCAATATCCATGTTACATGTACACTTGGTAAAACACCAATTATCAGGCCTTAGCCTCTGCCTTCTGAGTCAGGAAAAAGGTGGCGGGGGAGGAGAAAGGGACCATTTTAGCGAGCTATATCTTTAATTAATTCTAGAAGGAAGTCTTACACATGCTAAAGCTTGAGAACTTTTGCTTTAAAGAAAGTGGTTTAGAATTTTTTCAAATATATATATATATATATATGTGTGTGTGTGTGTATTATGTGATTTGGCCAGGATTGCAATATAGTTCTTCAAGAAAGAGAAATATTCAGCTTACTATTTTTATTTTTTCTCACATATTACATCCCAAATGCAATTTCCCCTCCCTTTCCTCCCTGAGTTGGTCCTCTTCACTTCTCATCTCCCTCAGATCCAAGCCCTTCCATATCCACTCAGAAAAGAGCAAGCTTCCCAGGGCCATCAACAAAACATGTCAGATCAAATTTGTCTCTATTTTGAGGGACTTAGGCCGGCATCACCTGAGAATTTACCCGAGAGTGTGCATGTTGATGGGTAAGTACATTCGACACACTACACAGAGTTACTCCACAGAAGTGTGCTCTGAGGAAATTTAACAGCTATTTCAGCAACACTGGGAGAGTGAAGGAAAAGTCCCTGACCATATAGCCCGGATGAATCCAAGACATAGTGGCCAGAGTCTAACTTTTAATTTCATTAACCCCAGCTTTTAGTGAGGTTCAGGGAACTGCTGGCTAGGAAGACAGCTTGGGCTGCCTAGTATCATTGTCATGTGAAGGACTTAAAGACCTTGAAGAGCACTGTGCCCTGATGGGATGTTTTGATGGACTATGGCTGTGTTTTCATCATATTCTTCATCCTAGTTCGAAGCATGACCCTTTGAGGTACTGAGGGATCTGGTTCTTTAGAAATGTCTTACTGTGGCACCAATCATAGCTGCACTTTGAATGAAATAAGCAAATAAAGGCAAGAAAAAAAACCAACTACCAGGATAGGAGCACAAAAGGCATAATAAGGAGATTTTAGCTAAACTGATGAAAGAGCAGAACAAGAGAACAAGTAGTGGTCCAGGGCTTTGAAGCAGTAGGAATGGCACGTATTAAGGCCCTGTGGCAGCAGGTGCCTGGTGCAAAGGCGACTTAAAACTAGATAAGGGTTGTAGAGTGTGCTGTTGAACATACACCTCTACTTCAAGAATAATGAAAATCAATAAGAATGTTATTCAAAAGAACAGAATGAGCAGAATTATGTTTTAAATCTCCGTGGTGGAACCCATGGCTGGGACAGAGTGGGCTCTGCACTCACCTTGATATTTTAGTGGTCATTTTATTTCTGAGTTGTGAGGCATGGTGCACAATACCTGTTTGTAACCATCACATGCTTTCTTTATAACTTAAATTTCATTTGTGCTCTGAAATGTGATAACTACCTTTAGCTTTTGGAGAGATGCTCATTACTTAAGTGGGATGAAGTGTGGCGTTTATTTTTATTAGATTCTAATAACCGCTATTGAAGGAAATGCCACGTGCAGGATTAAATTGTGACAGAGGAAAGCTGACATACATGTATCTGTTCCTTGCATCTGTTATTAGCTATATTTACTGATTTCAAATTTTTTAGAAATAAAATAAAGTTTGACTGCCTAAGGCAAATGCACAATAGGAATATATTATGAATGATGGTGTCAGGAAATTGTACAATGAAAATGCTGCAGTGGTGGCCATTCTTATTCAATCCTGAAATCAGGGATTACAAAACATGGGTGCTTCCAGCCATTTCTATTATTTGACATCCAATTAAAGTAATGTTGCAATAAAAGAAATACAGAAATCCCGAAGGAAACAGGCAAGGTTGTATAAAAGCCTCCATGGCATAATCAATAGCAAGCATCGACTACAGAAGCTCTTGGTTTATTCTAGACAAGTAATAATGTTTTGCTAACATTTTTCAAGATTTTACACATTATGCAATCTTTGCGTTCTTTTAAGGGTGGTTGTGTTTAATTTGGATGTTTACAGATTTTTTGCTACTGCCATTCCCCCCCACCCCCCGCCAATCAGAGTTTTGTCTTTCCTACAGGATCATCAGGCTTCTCTTCTGCACTCAGCAGCTATTGTCAGTGGCAATTACCACCCACTACACAGGGTTGCTTAAGCTGATAAGTTAGGGGAGGTAGATGTGTTTCAGTAGGTATGAGATAGAGCAAATTACACATATACTCCGCTGTAGATGCTTCCTTTGTATTCTGTGTACCAAAAGAGGGGGAAAAAAAGGTAACAGGTTGAGAGAAATAGGAGATAATTTGAAGTATTTGAACTTATCAACTGCACAAGTAGAAAGTAGGATTGGGTTTTCAAGTAGAAGGAACAGTGTGTGTAAACTGCCCATGGCAGTGACAGTATGGTGTGAGGAGGGTCATAGAGGTATAATGCTGTAGCACCTGCTCGAGTCTTTTCTGGCTATTATAGCTCTTTTCCAACTTTGCCTAGAGTGCTCTAGGTGAGGGGATACCAACCTCACCATGATTGACATCTCTTTATTGTATGTAGATACTTCATGTAAGAAGAGGTTTGCTGCAGACTAAGTTGTTCCCCTACTTAAGAGAAAATATTTCCTGGAAAGGAAAATCACCCTAATTAAGACCCACTGTGTTAGACTTCCCACAGTTAGACCAAAAACATCTCTTTTCCTCTTGTTTTGTCTTGAAATTGCTAACATCTGGAAATACCAATAATTATAATGTTATATATTACCAATGGTAATATTTTGCTGTTTACTAACAGATGCATGGGAGGTGTGATACACCTATCCTGGCACCAACTGACCTGATTCTACCACTATACCATGTCTGATTATTTCATAAAAATACTAATAAAAACAGAATGAACATGGAGAATGATGGTTGTTTATAGAATGCTATAATGCACAGGTACTGTTTCAAACACTATCACACAATACACACACATACCCCCCCATGCACACACCTTATGAAGTCTTTACAAAAACCCACTGAGAGATGAGCTTACTTTGCTCATTCTAGGCAAATGAGAAACTCTTTCTAAAATGGGAAGGAAGGAAGGAAAGAAGGAAGGGACAGAGCGAGGGAGGGAGGGAGGAAAGAAGGAAGGAAGGAAGGAAGGAAGGAAGGAAAAAATGTAGACAACAACTAAAGTTGCTCTTTGTTCTCCATGTACACATGCACAGGTGCATACATACATTGACCCATAAGTGCACGGACTCATTTTGATAAGCCATATTGATAATTAGAAAAGTTAAACAAAGCTCTTAAAAACAGCCAGGATTTTTCATTCTTCTCTTGCATTTCCATCTTCTCCAAATCATTCCCGTCATCTTGAAAAGGAAAGCTTTATTTGGTTCCACACGCAGGCAAGACTATGGGTCTGAACCCACAGGCTCTCTTCAAGAGGACTTGGTTCTCTGAATTTCCCTTTCCCTGGTATGGGGTTCTGTCAGGACCTGATTTTCATGACATACCTCTTCTAACCAGATCACCAGGCTCCCACTTTAGATTCACTGCAACTGTTATTTGTTATGTTTCTATTTCCTCCAGTTGTCTTTGCACTCTCTGAACAAAGCCAATTCTTTGTCCCTTGCTAATCTCTCAACATTCAGATCAATGCTGGCCTTAACATTACCATCGTGTATATGTAAATGCATTGAGTGAAGGAATGAAGACTGAGTTGATATTGCCAAGCTATTTAGCTCAGAAAAAACAGTATGCCACTCAGGTATTTCTGATTTTAAAACCAATTCCCAATTTCTTCCCATTAGTTCACATCTACCTAAGCAGTCCCTTTCCTGCAGCTGTCATTTTAATCCTGCCCTGCTGCTGAGAGATCCCAACTCAACATTTTTAGACCTCTAGTGACTAGCCCATCACAGAGTGACTTGCCCTTCTGCCCTCTCATGAGAAACTGGAGACCTCAAGATAAACTTAAAAGATAACCCTCCCTGATCCAGGAACTAGCTCACCACATTCCTGCTCAATGTTTAACTGTACAATGCCCAAAGAATGCTTGCTTGAGATAAATTTCCTGTTAAGACATAAGCTATCATTTAACTTCTCATCCTTTATGATGTTTGCCTAACTCCCTGATTTGGTTTTTCCCTTTTAAAAACCCACGACTGCAGCTACTAGGGGTCCATCTCCTCTGGCCCTGCGAGGGTCATGAGCTCGGTCCCAGTGCACTGGTTCCCCGAATAAACCTCGTGTGCTTGCAGCAAGAATGGTCTCTCTTGAATTATTGGGGTGTTGGCTTATCCCGAGACTTGAGTGAGGGTCTCCCCACTCTGGGGGTCTTTCACTGCAGGCTATGCCCTTGCACTAAGTTGACTGAAAGCATATGGATATCACGTGATCTGATCTCCAAAATTGTAACTGAATAAAGGCCTTATTTGTGATTCCAGAGAATGAACACCTAAAAAGAAGTGGACTATTAAATTGAAAATTTAAAACTGGATGGCTTTAATAAAAAAATTGCTACCAACAATGACCCTTGTTTCAAATCCTGTACTAGATCTTAGGCGTTCACATGATAATGACTTTAATACTGTGGTGGGGTTTGAAATGCCAAGCATCACACTCTGTGACTGTTAACAAATAGAGTTCCACCATGTGTGAAAATTTCATGATGATACAATCTGTGTCTCCCAATATATTTCAATAGATAGCAAGCAGTTCTGGTTAAGACTTTTCCAGCCAGTCTTCAAATTTCATTGAACTTCATTATGGTTGGATGACCTCCTCAAATCCAATAATGGGCTAGGGCACTAGGCTCTGCAAATGACTGAATGGATGTTTATAATATCAAAATCGCCTCATGAAATATGTTTAATTATGCATAGGTGAACAGCTGTTTGCTTAGTGTACTGTATGTGGGATGATATATTCAAGTCAGAAATAATATATAACCCTTTGGAAGAGGATATTAAAGACAGCTACTGTGTAAATACTCACTTTGGAACTGCATGCCAAATGTCAACCTTCCAAACACAAGCAGTTGCATTTCCTTATCTTTCTCACTGCTTGTGGTTTTGTAATTAGCCCACTGGGCAGCCAGCGACAACCTTATAAAAAGGCAATTAATCTGAATTCATGATTTAATTCTTCACTGAAAAGAAAAGCCTGCTTAGCTGGTGGCTAAAGCTTAAATTATGGAACCTATCTTGAATTTTTTTTAATAAAATGCAACAAAGACCAGCCAACACCCACTTTTAAGTACAAGGACAATAGTCTCCTGGATGTCAGTTCCTATAACCTTCCAACATGAGGAATTCACAGTTCACAATACTAAGCTGTCACGACAAGCCTGTAATTCCTTCAGATTTTAGTCACGAAGACTTTCCTCTATAATTGGATTACACATTATTATTCTATGCACAGCGTTTAGCAAGGGTCTTTCAGATTATACTGAATGCTTTTGTTCACTTCTTCTTTGTGTATAAAGTTGTATGTCATATTTCCATGCTTACTATGTACTTATATGCACAAGGGATAAAAATGTTATATGAAAGAGGCATACTTCAAGTTCAGTTTCTTTAAACAACTTCCTACTTCCTGTGGAGGGGAGGGAACTTAATGGACCTGTGTTAAGGTGGGTTTTTTTTTTTTTTTGGCGAGGAGGTGTTGCTTTTTTAAAGCATTCTGAGAAAATTACATATTTTTAAAAGGCTTAAAACATTTGCCAGGAAGACATGAAATTTTGTAGATGAAAGATGTCATAATTTTGTCAAAAACCTACTGGTTGACTCTCACAGGGGCAAGCTCTTTATAAATATCATCTCATGTAAATACTCCAAAAGTCTCTGAAGTCAAGAATTTTGTTATTATAATTTTATTTAAAACTCACTAAGGCCAAGTAATGTGTATATGGCAATCAGCCTGAAATTAAAAAATATAATAATCCGTGGGTTTCCCAGTCATGGTCTTGACCACCCTTGCTCGTATAATCTCTCCTCATTCTCTTCTACTGGACTCCCATAGCTCAGCCTTGTGCTTGGATATAGATATCTGCATCTGCTTCCATCACTTACTGTGATGACAGATTGGGTACTTACTTATTGCAGGCAAAGACCAGTTTAGGGACCTTCTCCAATATTGCTAGACAGTTGACCCAAACTTGCAGGAGGTCACAGACTCTAGACCAACAGCTGGGGAGTGTGCATGGAATTGAACTAGGCCATCTGCATGTGGGCAACAGTTTTGTAGCCTCATCTGTTTGTGGAACCCCTGGCAGAGGGATCGGGATCTATCCCTAGAGCATGAGCTGGCTTTTTGAAGCTCATTTCATATGGTGGGATGCCTTGTTCAGCCTTTTGGTCCTGCCTCAACTGAATGTACCAGCCAGGCTTTGTTGACTCTCCATGGGAGGCCTCACTCTTTCTGTAGAGTGGATATGACTGGATTAGGGGAAGAAGGGAAGGAAGGAGGAGCTGGAGGGAGAACTGAGCTTGGTAGGCAAAATGGAGAAAAAATAAAATATAAAAAATTTGATCCATATTTATTGTATCGCAAAGCCCATGATCTCATAGTGTATTATGATGGATCATGGATCATATCATCAAGTAATATTTGTTAAATATCTATTATCCATAGCAGATATTCTAGAGTCTAAAAATTCCGATAAAAATGAGGACATAAATGTACAAGCACATAATTGCAACAGAAAAATAAAAAGTGTAACAAGCAATATTCAGTTGATGCCAGCATGGATCATTCATTTTTCTTCATTGTATTAAAAAACAAATTTTATTTTCATCCTACATAGATATTTTTAGTATTTTATCAGAATAATACATATTCCTTAGTTCATGTATTTCTTGGTTCATTTTCTTGTTACAAAATATCAGTACTATCCACTGGCTCTGCTTTCCATGGAAAGTGACTCTCATGATCTTCTGATGGTATCTATTTTCCTAAAAGTTTTTTATGTACATGGAACCTAGTGAATCATTCCACATAATTTTAAGTGACCTTCATTTTTACAAATCATATATTTTGTGAGAATTTCTATGTCAGGAATTAAGGTTTATCACATTTACTTGAGTAATTGCGTATTCATTTGGCAAATGTACAATGATTAATTTAATCATATTTACTTATAAACATTTAAGGTTTTCCATATCTGTTTATAAAAACTACTAGACATCTTTGAGAATTTGTATACAATTATAAACTTCTTTTTAAATACTAGAAAGTTCCTTGTTATATCAGTCATGAAAATCAATTTGTATTCTATTATATCTAGTTCCTAAACCTTCTGTAAGTAACAAATTAAAGGTTAAATTATTTTTAATTCATATTGGATATCAGTCCTAATTTGTAATATTCTACTGATGAGCCATCAAGTTTACTTAAATCAAAAATTTAGCAAAAGAGTTTTTAATTGCACTTAAGCCATTGTAAAAAATTCTCATTGTGATAATCTGGGTTCAGGAAACTTCTGTGGAGAACTAGCAAATTTATTTACTTTTTCTTAGATATACAGAAGAATTTCCACCACACCCCACCAGGTTCTGCTAATACACCTACATTAAGCACATGCTTATCGAATTTCAAAGTCATACTAATCATCGGTATCTGGTATTTTTCTTCAAATGATTGTCAATTTCTGGTTAGACATTTTTTTCCAAAACTGCAACTAACATAAGTGGCAGTAAATTATAGCAGAGCAGTTATCATCAGCCATGTTTGATCATCAAGATATCATAGAATTTATTCATTTAACACTGTCAAAGCCCAGTGGTGGGGTTCCATGGGGATAAATTAATATCCAGTGTGAATACAGGCAGCCCATTACCAAAGTCTATGTGTTCTAATCTTCAATACTGTCAGTCCTGTGAGAGATTGTGCCTGTGTAAAGAACTATGTTGAAATAAAAGGACTGTGACATTGAAGTTTCCTTTTAATATTGCTTTCTAATATTTACCAATAGAAACTATCATAGAGTTTAAAGAGCAACCACATTGCAATTTGCCAGTAGTTGCACCTGTACTGTGGATGATGCCTCTTTTTTAATTGAAAAAAATATTTTTTCTCATACAGTATATTCTGATATGGTTTTCCCTCCCCCAAGTCTTCCCCAACTCTCTACCTAGCAAACCCACCTCTCTCTCTCTCTCTCTCTCTCTCTCTCTCTCTCTCTCTCTCTCTCTCTCTCTCTCATTAGAATTCAGTCTCATTTTTTTATGAACTATGCTCCTTCAAACCCCTCCCACAACTCTTTCCTGCTTTCCCAGGAATATTTTATGATGATATTCTTTCAATTTCTTTTGTATTCAGTCTCCTCGTGTGTGACGTTATCTTCACCCTTACTTAAATTTCATTTTTATTGAGATCAAATTCACATAATATAAAAATATCATTCTGGAATTTACATGATGTCTTTTCAATACTTCATTCTAGTTTTAAAATATTTTCTGCATCTCAAAGCATTGTTTTCTGTGCCCATTAAATGGTAGTCCCTCATCCCCCCCTTTCCTACATTTCATGGTAAGCATCAGTTTGTCAAATCTGAATACATCTTCTGTAGAGAAGGTACAATATATAAGTTTTTGTATTCCATTTCACATAACATAAGGCATTAAAGTTTCTTTCAGGTTGTAGGATGTATCAGTATTATAGTAATGATAATATTCCTATTGCCTAAATCATATGGCATAGGTCAATTTTATTCATTTAAATGGAACAACAGAATCCTCACATATCTGAATACATTTATCCATTTGTCCACTGATGAGAACTTGTGCTGCCTCCATCCTTTGAGTTTTGATAATATGCAAGTACATAAATTCATTTGAGTACAAGTTTTTAGTTCACTGGGGCATATGTCTAGAAGAGGAACTATTCGTTGTTTTTGTCTAAATGTTTATGCCCTGTTTTCCCCTAAATTCACATTTCGAAACTGCTGCATCCCATGGGCTGGGGCCCTGATAGAATAAATGGGGTAGGGTGGGGGGCAATCGTCAGAATACTAGCATTCTCCTTACCCATTGATTCTCCTTACCCATTCTTTGCTTCCTGATAGCTATGATATGATGCATTTCATACAATGGAAGAGTGGTTCTTAACCAGTGAGGCATGACCTTTTGGGGGGCTACATAGCAGGTATCCCGCATATCAGATATTTACATTACAATTCATAACAGTAGCAAAATTACAGGTATGAAGTAGCAATGAAAATAATTTTTGTAGTTAAGGGTCATAGGAAATTATCTTGGACTTTACAAATAGCATTGAAAAATATATACAAGTGAGTTATGGAGCTGTTACTGAGAGTTGATCAGGTTTGGATCAGCTAGCAATCCCAGAGAGGGCAAGAAATGTCCTCTTCATCTTCCTCTTTCCTCTGTGCAACAGTTTAGTGGCAAACTTACTGGATTTGTAGACCTCATATTACTGATTTTCATATCAGAGGCACAAAGAATGACCACTGTCCAGAGCATACCTCTAGGAGTTCTATTCATGATTGCAAGGATCCCATAGCTCAGAGAATAATATTTTCTAGATTGGAAAGGAGGCACTATACCAGGTAATATAAATTTAAAGAAAAAATGTTATCGTATTCTTATATTCTTATGCCCTCAAAACAAAGTAAACTAGTTATACGATGAAAGCATTAAAAATTTAAACAGGAACATTTTAAATTTTGGATTAATATTTAAACCACAAGTTTCCATATCACATGCTAGAAATACATTGAGAAGCACTCCAGGGCATCCTCTTGAAGGTGATGTGACTCTGCTCATAGAAAAAAATGCAAAATGATTTACAGGCTAGAATCCACCTTCTTAGTAATGCCATACTGAGATATTCGGAGGTTATATTTCATGGAGTTGTATTTCTTTCAAGGAATATGTGTGAGCCCATTTGTCTATGAGGGTGCTTATACATGTATGTGAAGTTACATGCACTTGCAATGTTCAGAGTTAGTGAAGAAACCAAGAGAAAAGTTAGCACTACAATCAAGAAGAGTGCCCAGCACATTTTAAAATTATTATGATGCTAAGAGATCCTGTCCCTTCCCTTTGTCTGGGGGACCATGTCTGTCTCTCTTAGGGTCCTCCTTTTTTCCTACCTTTTCTGTGTGAATTGTAGGCTGATAATCCTTTGCTCCATGTTTAAAGTCCATATATGAGCGAGTGCATACCATGTTTGTCTCTTTGTGATTGGGTTACCTTGCTCAGGATGGTTTCTTCTAGTGCCATCCATTTGCCTGCGAATTTCAAGATTCCGTTGTTTTTTTTTCCACTGAGCAGTACTCCATTATGTAAATGCACAATATTTCTCTATCCACTCTTCATTTGAGGGACATCTAGATTGCTTCCAGGTTCTGGCTATTACAAACAATGCTGCTATGAACATGGTTGAACTGTCCTTGTTGTATGAATGTGTATCTTTTGGGTATACACCTAAGAGTGGAACTGCTGGATCTTGTGGTAGACTGACCCCATCTTCCTGAGGAATCTCCGTGCTGATTTTTAGTGAGGAGGCCTTGGCAGTCTATAAGGCCTCTGGTAGTAGATCAGTATTTATCACTAGTATACAAATGGACTTTGGGAGCCCATTCCACATAGAGGGATACTCTCTTAGCCTAGACACATGAGGGAGGGCCTAGGTGCTGCTCCAGATGATATGACAGACTTTGAAGATTCCCCCATGAAGGGGATGGATTAGGGGGCTAGAGGGGGGAGGGGATGAAGGGAGGGCAAGGGATTGACATGTAAAACAAGCTTGTTTCTAATTTAAATAAAAAAGTAGAAAAAATCATTAGGATGATTATTATAATTGTTGCAATGTGTGTGTGTCACAGCACACATGACACATGTGGAGGGCAGAAGACTACATTTGTGAGTCACTTTTCTCCTATGGAGAATTACAGGTATTGAACTCAGGTCATCAGACTTTATGCCACAACAAGCACTTTTACTTACTAAGATGTCATGCCAGTCCTCCAAGGCATTTTTAGATGAGGAGTATCTTCCTGATATCGTCTAGCTTCCTAAATGAAACACTGCCAGAACAATTTGAGATGTTGCTTATAACATCAAAGACTTGCAAAGATTGAGCTTTCCTGATCCTCTCAAAGATTCTATAACAAGAATTCTCATATCAAAGGAGATAGAGATTAACTACTAGTGATTAAAGGCTAAGTTTAACAGCTTAAATGTATGCTTTGCCTCTATGCCCTTAATATTTCTTACTGCTATACAATATCATTTTTAGAGACAAATTTTTAAGAAAACAATATTCCCCAGAAATTTATTGGAAAGCAGCTTTTTATGTTACCACATTCCATAAAATATGAAATAGCTAATTTTAAATAATGGGCTTCTTCAGGAATGCTTCCACTGAACCATAAACACACGTGTACCATGTGGCCACCTTCATTACCATTGCCTATATGAGGAACATTCTATTAATGTTACATTTCTAGTAGTATCAAGATGACTACAAATACCCTCCCTTATATGTCTTTAAGTTGGTTCCTACAATAGAAAGCCCAATTCCTCAGTATTATATTATGTAAATGTCCTCAGTAACCAGTACTGGATATTGTATTTTATATGTATTTATATAAATTCTGCAGCATCTTTGATCACTCTTCTCTGGTCCTAATAGTTCTGAGTCCAAATCAGTCCTTCATCTTCTAGACTGAGGCATGAAGTTTGCCAAGTCTTCCCGAGTAGCTCTCAAACATGTTTTCCCCAGCACTTGCCTACATTGCCCATTTTTTGAGGAGAAATGTGCCATTCTGGCATCACTTCTAAGATATCTTCCCTTTAGTCTTTGTGTTTCATCATAGAAATACATTAATACAAGTTGCATTAAAAAAATTAACACAAGTATTGATGCCATTTTTCTGTAGTGGGCAGTTTTAGAAAGGCCCATAATTCTCCCACTTCCTGGAACTGATGACCTGTTAATTGACTAATGCCTGTATGGTCTCCTTCATAAACTCTGGGGTACCACCATTTCTGAGATTAAACATTATGGCACCCATTAGATGTGGTCTTCTTCTCTTGTACTCTTGCTTTTAGGACAGCCATTTTTGAAAACTTCTTTCTGTCAAAGAAAGACACAGTAGAGACCCAAAGCCTTCCTACCACCCCACAGTGAATGGAGAGGAAGATTTCCTTCCACCCCAAGCTTGAAATGTTGCAGCCTCAATAGTAACTTCTACTGCATTACCCTGAACAGCCCTAAGATTTCTGTTTCCTGCTAAGCTATCTCAAATCTCAAACAGCATAAACAATGAAATAAAATACCTTTTTATTGCTTAGGGTACAATGTTCAGAGTGCATTTGCTAGATCAAAATTACTAGCAAATGAGCTTAGTAACAGATATAGAAGCATATGTTTCTATAAAATCAAATATAATATGGTTTAATCTATAATAACTTGCTTACAAATTCTTTCTGTTTAATGGCCTGTCTTTTAAGCTATGGAGGCAATAAAGAATTTTCTTCTTATATCCATATATGTAATCTAGTTCAGCCCCCAAAAGATTTTTAAAGATAATTTCTGATTAATGAACTAAAAATGTTTCAAATAACTTCCAAATAATCCATGTCCTTCCATTATCACTATTTTGTATAAAGCATTATAAATATTTATTTACATCTGCTTTTGCTAAATAAACCAGATTCCTAAAGTACAAAGACCATGCATTATTCATCTCTACAAGCAGCCAGTACATCAGACACAAAATATAGACTCCATAACTGCTTCCTGAATGAGTGGATAAATACAAGTGTGCCTGAACACGAATGCTAATAACAATACAGATGCCAGCTATTCTTATGCAATAGCCTTTCTTTACAGATTACACTGACAAAATGTGAAAAATGCAGGTATAATAGAAAGCGTTTACTACTTGTTTTGGATGACTCTAACATTAAGTTGCTTCCTTTGAACCCAGGGCTAAGTACATGATGTGTAAATACTCTGTTTTAAGGCTGTCCCCTCAGGCTTGATCTATTTTAACTACACCACTTAGTTAATCAGAATGCCTCTTTCCCAAACAGCTCAGCCATTATCATATCTGTATTCTATGTATGGCATTGTTGAATATTGATCCAAATTTTAAATTCCCCATTCTATCTGTCATCATGAGATCACAGCACATTTAAATTACTTATCTCTGTACTGGTGTACCACTTATGACAATAATGTCAGCCTTTAGACATAAAAATGCTCAAATATGAAATTCTTATATTATGCAAATCAAGGAGGATGCTTACTCTCAGAGCATATGTGCACACAATTGATTTTCTACAGTGAGATAGTTAAGAGTAAATTTTTAAAGTAACTGAAAGCTAAGATATAAAAAAATGTACTAACAAAAATACCAAAGAGAATTTTAAAAGTATGTTGTACATAGAAAACTACACGGCAATGATGTGAGTTCTGGATCCACTGACATCCTAATAGAAACTAATTGCATTCAAATCTTCAAAGACTGATTTTCACCTAGAACCCTATACAACAGTATAGCATAGACAAGCAGTAATCTTCTCTCCAGCAGACCTTATGCACACTGTATCATGACCATTCAAGCAGATGATATTCATGTTAAAATTTAGATATGAAGTAGTTCAAATAGTCACATGCATTAACAAATTGGTCATGAGTTGGTAGAACTATTAAGAAGGGATTTGATCACAACGTTGTTAATTTCATCAATGGATCCATTGTCAGATAGATTGATAACTGAGTGGACTATAGAAGGTGGAACCTGGTGGGCACAAAAGATCTTTGAAGGATGTATCTTGTCTCTAACTCATTCTTGTCTCTTGTCCCTACTACCAAGAAGTAAACAGTACTGCTCTACCATTTGAGTCCCACTCTGAGCTTCACCATGGCCAAGAAATAATGGATTGAAATGTCTGAAACTGTGAGCCAAATAATCTGTTTCTTTACATTATTTCTACCATCAGTGGAAAAAAGCTGGAAAAGGAAAATGATATGATAAGAGGTTGTTACTATAAAGGAACATGAACACATGACTGATATGCCATTAGAGTACTGTGAAGGAAGAATAGAGGTAAGTTTGGTAGGGAATGAAAACTTGTGATATTGTAAGAAGCCCTTGATGAGTATTGGTGGCAAATGATAACAGTTTAACTGGAGTGCAAAATTAAGACTGTATTCATGAAGCTCAAATATAAATGAGGACTATGTTGGGCATTGGACCAGTCATCATTCACTTAGTAGTCTCACAAAAACTCATATATATTTTTCCAAACCCTGATTATGGGATGTTAAGTATAAAGCATTCTAGGACACCATGCTCTTCCCTGGCTGCCTGAATTCACACATCAAAAAACTCAACTGTGTTTACAGATATTTTCTACCAAGCCCAAGTACTTTTGGAGTTAATACCATCCATGTTTTTGTGGCTTGAACAAGGATGACCCCCTCCTTAGGCTCATGTATTTGAATGCTTAGTCACCAAGGAGCAGAACCCTTTAGAAGGGTTAGGAGGTATGGCCTTGTTAGAGGAAGTGTGCCAGAGGAGGTGAGCTTTGAGGTTTCCAAAGCACATGTGAGGCCTATGCAGGGTTTCGGATTTGCCTGCTTCCCATCCTTCCGTTTTACTCTTACATCTCACTTCTGAAATGAGCTTTTCCCTATGTGACTGTTTGAATGGCAAATGCACCTTAGGAGTTCACGCATTCAATCACTGTCACTATTTTGCAGCACCCTTGCTTGAGGAAGCATGTTGCTAGATTTGGTTTTGAGGGTTTAACTTTACTCAACTTCCTGTTCTTCCTCTGATATTTGTGTATAAAAGAAATGTGATCAGGCAGCTTCCTGCTCCTGCTGCCATAAAGCCATAGAACCACAAATTGAAATAAACTGTTTTTTTAAATTGTTATTGGCCATATAACAGGAACAAAAATAATTACGATACACCCTTTATCGTAGTATGCTGAAAGAATGCAAGGTGCTTGTTTGAATTTTCAGAGTTCATAGCTATGAATCTGTCTTAGAACTCAGGTGACTCTTTGGAATTGGTATTTTAAGAAAAGCAGAATGTATTAAGAATTTAAGAACTCTTGAGGATAAACTATATGCTCTTATGGAATATTTAGTTATGTAAGGATATATTACATTTAATTATGTTGTAGAATATTACTTTAACCATGTAAATGCATGTTGTGTTTGTTTATATTGCATTTGTTAAATTATGTAAAGAAGTGTTGCTGCTGTTTTACCATGCCTGCCTAAGGCACCTGATTGGCCCAATAAAAGGCTGAATGACCAAAAACTAGGCAGTAGAGAGACAGGTAGGGCTGGTGGACTGAGAGAATAAGTAGGAGGAGAAAACAAAAGAAAGAGAAGAGTAAAAGAAAGAAAGAGGAGGAGACAACCAGGGTCAGCGAATCAAGCAACTACCAGACAGACAGACATGGAGTAGGACATACAGAATGAAAGAAAGGTTAAAAAGTCCAGAGGCAAAAAGTGAATGAAGAGAAACAGGTTAAAATAAGTTATAAGAACTAGTGGGGCAAGCATAAGATAAGGCCAAGCATTCATAACCATTAATCACTCTCTATGTCATGTTTTCTGTGCTGGTTGGTGGCCAAAAAGAAAGTCTGCTACAATATGCAGTCTTCACTACAAGGAAGAAATGAGACACTGGGTACCAAGGCAAAATATTATGGTTTGGATGTAAAATGGGCTGAAGACTTATATGTTAATATCTTGGGTTGTAGTTGGTGAATGGTGGTTGAATTATAATGCTGGTGATCTCATTAATGAATTTATCAATTAAAGAATGCATACCTAAATGGGTTATTAGCTAGGAGGTAGGCTGTAGTCAATAAAGGACTCCCATTATCTTCTTATAACCCAATCTCCCTCCCTCTGATACTGTTGTTTCCTAATGTTGTGGTGTCTCATAGAAAGGCAATTTTTTAAATATGTGAAAAGAGATTCCACACAATGTACACTAACTGACACTAAATGGAATTTGTTGAAATAGTGAATTCTTCGAACAATTACGCTAATGACAATAGAGTCCCATTTGAGCCTTCAGATGACATCACTGATATTTCTGTATCATTTAGAGATGTTAATGAGACATATCCATGGCAACATTCTATACCAATAGAATTATGAGATGAATATTGTTTTCTAAAACAATGAAGACTTCTGGTACTTGTTACACAGCACCATGATGACTTAGACTGACACTGAGTGTACAAAGGTCTTGTGGAAATAGACTGTAGGAAGAAAACATAGGAACAACCACATTGGTATTTTGTCTTTCTTGTATAATACAAAAAAGGAAAAAAAATCATGGAAACTAAGATTATGTGTATGGAGGTATCACTCAGACCATTTGAATGCTGCATTTCCTTTCATTTATAATGTATAAATTTCATTTTTAGAAATCCTAGTATTTATTAGTTTTAGCTATCTGAAGATAATAAAAATGAGCATAGACCTACTTATGTAAAAATCTAATTTCCTGGCAGTGGGTGAAGCAGGGCTAGGGTTTCAATGTCCTTTCCAAAATACATGCTGAAAATTAACTGTAATTATAATGCTATTAGGAAGTGAAGCCTTTAAAGAGTTCATCAGGCCATGAACCTGTCCTTATGAAAGGATTAAAGCTGTTATCTCAGATATGGGTTCCTGATTTTAAAAAAGATAAATTTGGCCTTTGTTTTCTATTTTGCATAAGCCTGCCTATCATCCAGTTTGGGTAAGATGCAAGGTGAAGGTCATTACTGAATGCAAATATACTTGTTCTTGTAGTTCCCAAACTCCAGAGCCATGAGTCAAATGAAATTCTGTTGTTTACAGCTTCTCTAAACACTGACATTATCTTATAGCATTTAGAAAATAAACTAAGCTAATCAGTGTTCATATTTAATGATAAAAGTCAAATGTCTGAACTTTGGGAGAAACAGGAAGTACAACAGTCTAGAAGATCTATTCAGAAAGAAATAGAACTATGTAGAAACTATATCTACTTTTATAATTCCATTTATTATTTATATTTATTGAAGAGAAAAAAACTAGCTTTATTAACTTGGTCTGTCCCCTGGCAATATTGTGCTGGTCAATCGATGGTTGAATCCTCTGGTTAACAGTATACCATATATATATATATATATATATATATATATATATATATATATGCCTTTGTGACAAGAGGCAGCCTTACTGAAGTATGGTACTGAGATTAAAAAGATTGGTTACATGAGGAGAAAAATCAGATCTGTGATTTAAAAGCATAAAAAGAATGTAGGTTTGATGCACAAGTTGAAACAGCATGCATATCTTACAGAACCTACAATCATTGGAACTCTATTAGAATCAAAGCAATATAATTCCTTTAATCGGCATGAGTTTCAGCAGGCTTGATGCACATGCTGACTGGTACCTTCAAGGCACCACCTGACACTTGATATACATTTGATGCTACAGACAGAAGAAATTGCCTCTTCAGTCAAGGTGTCTTCTATGGCTTCACATATTCACATATTCTTTCTACCGCAGAAAAGAGAAAAATCCACACACTTCAAATGGTCCTTCAGATCAGACCACCTCAGGGCCAGAACTGTAGAAATTCATCCCACCTGGCACTTCCTCATTCATAAGAAAAAGAAGTTTCTATGTTATCAACTTACACAGAAATTGAAGCAGTTGGCTGACTCCTTTTTAGATACTGTGACGGCTATTCTTGGTTGTCAACTTTAACTAAAACCCAAAAATGGAGGGGCACACCTGTGAGGGAGTTCTGATTAATATGAAGTAGGAAGATTCACAGCTAATCCAGATCTTTGAGGTGGAAACCACACCTTTAATTCAGATCTTTTGTGGTGGGAAAACCTACCTCTAGTATGGCACACATCTTCTGCTGGAAGAAGGAATCCTCTCTGCCTGCTTGACTTGTTCTTGCTAGCCAGTCTTTTCCTTCACTGTTATTAGAGCTTACTTCTTCTGGAGTCCAGTGTATACTAAAGACTGGCTAAGACATCCAGCCATGTGGACTAAAAAAGACAGGATTCTTAGACCTTCCAATCATCAACAGCCATTGTTGATTATCTGGACAATAGCCTGCCATTCATTCTAATAAACCCCCTTTCTTTATACATAGAGAGATTCATACTATAAAACTTCTGTCATTATAGAGAGCCCTGACTAAGGCAGGTGCTATTTCATACTGTAGTGACAATAATTAAATTGTGTATGAAGAAAGGCATAGTACACAAATGACTTGTGCAAATTGATACACTATTTGACAATGCAAATCAGTATGACTCTCACTATATGAGCAACTGGTCAATAAACTCCATGTGAAATCTTAACTTTCAACTTTAGTATCACCTGCTGCATATAATCTTGTTCATACTATGAGTTTTCCCATCATGAGCTCAACCAGAATAAATACCAACCTTTGCACAAAAGAACATGGGGTTCAGTATAGATAGGATACAAGATGTTTTTTAAAAAACACATAAACTATAGTATAAATTGGGCAATATGTAAAGAAAAGTAACCTAATTGGCCACTACCCTTAAGAATCATTTAGAGACATGTTAAGTTTCTTTCCTAAGTCCATCATCAGCTGAATTCAAACAAGTTAAAGGGAAATTTATTTCTACCTTCCTATACTCCCTGAATCCTCTTCTGAACTGGTATAGACAGGAAAGGAAATCTAAGCATGCTCTTCTATTTATTTTTTAACTATATTAAACCAAGTCTTTAAACTCAGGTTGTTACCTTTATATCCTCAATTTCTAACCAATTACCTCATACAGAAAATTCAACTATTTTTTCAAATCCTTGGAAACTCAAAGTTCTCTCTCCCTTTGTAGACAATTTTAAGACCCCTCACGATGGCCCCAGGTATCTCTTCACCAAGACCTGCCTGGTCTTGTGCATAGTTATAAGACCACAGTTGTGAGATGGAACAACAGCCTCCTCGTCCCTCACCTCAAATGCTTAGATAATAGAGAAGCCCACTTTAAGAACAGTGTGGATAGTGTACTCTCTCTTGCAGTTTTTTGGAATAAGAATCAAGTACAAATGCTCATTCTTAATAGTTGCCTCAAAAATTAATACTCAAGGATGTTACACAAGTTAGTTATTTTGAGAGAAAAAAGATTATAGACTCATATAGAAGAGATAAATAGAATGGAGATGTAGGCTTCTCACATTCTATACATCCCTCTGCTAGCTGCCTTTGAATCTTGGCCATATTCATAACCTTCACTTCCAGGAGACACTTCCAATTTTTTCATTCTATAATATAAATTTCTTATCTGCTTAAGAAAAACATATAGCAACATACAGCAACCATGCAAAATCTTACAGGAACTTCACAGATCCTGCAAAGCAAGAATACCAGCCAAAGTCCTTAACTTGTAAGTCACACCCACTCTGATGCTATAGATTCTTCCCACTTTCATCTAACTTGGATCCACAACAGGCTGCAGCCAACCTCAGTAAAGACACAGTGCTGGCAGTATATACATGTTTAGACAGGGCCTTAAACAATGACTCAAAACAGTGTCACATTAAGACTAGAAAACACTTAGGATTGTCAGCTTGGAAAAGAAATGACTAGAAAAGGTAAAAGATCTTCCTTAAGTTATGTAATATGATTTTTAACTTAATGTTTCATATGAGATTGTTTTCCTTAATGTAAGACATTCAAAATAAAATAGATTATTCAAAAGGTATTGAGTTATCTGATACTGGAAGTATCCCAAGAAAATTCAGCTGTTCTCTTTGCAGAATATTTATTTAAAATATACATTCAAGCTACAAATAAAATGGGTAGTTGCTACAGTTATAAATTTTCTTGAAACTCTAAGGTTATGATCTATCATTTTCTCCTAATTGACTGTATGTTCTGCTATAAAATATAATGTTAATATCTGCATGTTAGTTGTGTAGAATTTTCATTGAATTGCAGAGGGATAGAACTTAAAGCAAGGTGTTCTAAAGGTAGCCCCATTAAGATTCAGGAACTAAACAACTCATAAATCTCAGGAAGTCTCTGAGGTTTACCATGTTCACAAGATCTGTTTCTCTACAGTGTTTAAAGAACAGTAGAGATTATTGAGGAAAAAAGACTCTGACCTGTGGAGATGATTTCAGGTCACATAAAGAGTTTCAGGATTCCCACACATGCTGTGTGGTACTTTTGCTTAAGGTAATATAGTTACCTTGGATTAGCTGTGCTCCTGTAATTAACCATTCACTCATATTCCTGTTATTACTCCCAATGAAGTCAATAGTCTATCAAGTCAGACTTTGGTGATAATGTTGCGTTGGACAGTCATTGATCCCCCAATCTGTAATGAGTAGAAGGTTGATTATATCTCTCCAAGAAAACTGCCATACAATACTAGTGAAAAACACTCCATTTAATTCATAAAAATCTAGTACCATGGAAAACTTTCTGATGGACAGGCATTATGAGTGTAGAAAAGGCAATGATATTTACCAACTATATGACCCAATGCTCAAACAAAGATGAATGTTCTTCACAATGACATTTCAAGGTACATTTTTGTTTAAGATCAACTATATAAAACCAAGCAATAAGTACAAGGTACATGAAACATATTCTCAGGGTTAATGACATCATGGTTGAGAGTCTTCCATTGAGCCATCAAGCCTGGAATCACACCATCATCACCTTTCTAAAATATTTTGCTCTTAAAAGCTTTGTTATTATTGCCAAGGTTACAAATTAAAGTCATTAGAAGCTTAACATTTTTAAGTGACCTTTTCGTCCTTTTCAAAACTGTTTACTATACTACCCAGACATTCTCAGATTGTTTCTTTTATTAATAAACTTGTAATTTTCTTCAGACAAATTTTAAGAAAACAACGAATCCAGCTTAAACACATTTGTGCTGCTGATACTCTGAGAGTCTAAATAGCATTCAGACAGTGGTATGAGTGACAACTTGGAGGATGACCCAGCTACATTTTCTGCCATTTCGTCATTGTGAATACCAAGACCATAAGATGCACAATGAAGCCTAATTGAGTTTTCTTAATTTGCTTTTTGTTGTTGTTGTTTTTGCATTCCCTGTATTTCATTTGAGTTTCACTATATATAGTGGACTTGAATGTATGTCCAGGTCTTAATTCCTGGAAAATTGAAATAATGCCTTATATGGTAAGATAATGAGAACTCTAAATGAGAAATCATGAGGTAAAGCTTACTTAGGTCTTTAATTGCCATCTGGTGTCTTTACAGAAAAGGGTCAGTGGGTGACTTGTTAAGCATAGAGAACATAGGACTGACATAAAGACAGAAGCAGACATTTAATCCATAGAATTTCAGGATACAGTAGATGATAATGAACAAATCTCCCCAGACATGAACAAAGCTAGACCTGCAGATACCCTGATTTCTGCTTCTGGTTCAGGATAAGTTTACTGTCTCCCATCTCTCATTTCCCTGGCATGACAATGTATATCAATATACAGATATTTTAGATATTCCACAAAAAGGCACAAATATGCCTCTTGAACTTAGGAAAGAGGCCTTTCCTTATACAAAGAGAAGCTTAATGGTGCCTGCCCTAAGAGTCCATCCACAAACCATGAAATGATAAAAACTCAAAAGCTGGACAATACATCCTGTTGGATAGGCTATGAATGAACATATTTTTACTGATACTAGTGGAAAGGAAAATCTGACACAACATTTATAAAAAGGGATTTGAAGAGGCTAATTAAAACATATGTGCATTTACCATTCAGGGCTACATCTGTAAACTCACCATGCAGCTTTATATTGTGAAAGCTTTACATATATGAAAATATGAAATATTTGTGCAAGGTTATTTATTGTGACATTATTTATATCTGTAATTTTTTAGAAATAACCCAAGGCTCCAAATATACAAAATGGTGAATTTGATGATATTCTGTGTTGCTATAGCAGGAGGAGGATGGGAAAGAGGAAGAAAAGGGAAGGAAGGATGGGAAAAGGAAGAAGGAAAGGAAGAAAAATAAAAGATTCCACATAGAAGATACTGTACTGGGTGTCAAAATTAAGCCAAAAATAACATCAATGCAGTTTGTCTATATTTATTTTTAAAAAATGAATAGCAACTCAACAACATGCATCTGCTTTCATAATATTACCAAAAAAAGTAACATTGAAAGCATAAAGTAACCAAGGTTAAATGTATCCTATATGATAGGAAGAATGGGATGGAATAGAAAAAACAGCAACATTTTTGAGATCATAACTTTTGGATAGTTTTGTGTGAATAGCAGTACTGTAGAAAGTCAGGAAATACAAATATATAAAGCTTCCTTATATGTCCTTGCCTCTGGAAACAGCATTGGTGCAGCTCTCACAACTCATCAGAGAAGTTTCTTTGTGCAGAGTATGGCAGTTAACACAGAACAACACAACTGATTAAGGTTCAGACCATAAGTATCTGTGGAGTGATCACTCATAAATGACTATCTGTATTACACACTGACCCCAAGGCTTAGAAATTGTTGTGGAAGAAAGGCTGGGAAGCTTTGAAAGTCAGAAGGGAGGGAGGACCAGAGAGAAACCGTATATTGAAGATGACAAAGCAAGTGTACCCATGAATTTGTAAGAGCTGTTGTTGCCTGTACAAGACTTGTATAAGTTCAAGCCAGTCAACAGTCCAACATTGATGGGGCATGTGTCATAAGCATCCACAATTAGTGGCGGAACTACTGACAGTGGACAGGCACTGGTGGAATTAGAGGCACTTTTCCTTCATAAAATGACCCCTGATAGGTAGAGCACACTCCAGTGGACAGCCTTACAAATTGAACTCAACATATTAATAAGAAAAAATAGAGTGCATGAAGTTGGAGAGAGGTGAGAGTGTGGATAAATTACATCAAAATAAAGTGAAACTACATTTGAAATCTTCAAATAATTTAAAAAATTATATTTTAAAAAGAAACAGCAAATCAATACATAATAACAAGTATTCATTTTAAAATTTAGAGTGTTTTTCATTGCAAGTAAATAAATAAATAAAATCACCCTTTTTTCGTACAATATATTCTGATTATGCTTTCCCCTCCACCAACTCTTCCCAGATACTCCCTAAAACACCCAACACCACAACCCTTTCTCTCTCTTGCTTTAGAAAACAAATAGGCAAAGAACCACAAAGCAAAATCTTAAAAAAAAACCAGAATATTTAGAATCAAAAAAATGACACATGCAGAAACAACAAAGACCATAAAACACAATACTTCAAAACCTAAAATATAGGCAGAACATGAGGGAGACATGCCCATCCAAAAAAAATCCAAAATAAAGTAATATGAAAAAAAAGTCTATAAACATACCATTGAGTTTATCTTATTTTAGCCAACTACTGCTGAGCATGGGGTTTATATTTAAGTGTGGTTAATATATTGCAGAAATTGTCAAGAATGATTAAAGACAGAAAAAAGGCACAGAAATGTTCCAGATTAAAGGGGGCTCAAAAGGCACGACAAGTAAGTGAAATACCCTTGACCTGGATTCTTTCCTGGTGGAGATAAAACTGCTGGAGAGGATAATATTGGACTGACCGGTCAAATTAAAATGAGCTGTAGTTTAAATAATGGAATGGACCAGGGTGAGTTTCATAAAGTTTACAATTGCAATATAATCAATAAGCGGGTATCCCTGTGCATAGGCAATCATACTGAATAATGTGTTGACAAAGGCTGCAGATACATGAGGGTTTACTAGAAATACTAGTAAAATATACACATAAGTGTATAAATGGTGAATGTAGAGAGAGCTATTAATGGAGAGAAAGAATGTGAACCATCAAGCAAATAAAGTAGATTTATAAACAGGCAGAAATGTATGAAAACTTTAGAGATATTCTTCATACCCCTTTACAGATTACACCAAATAAAAGAAAAAGCAGAAAAATTCTCTAAATAAAGCATTCAAAAAATCTTGAAACTGACACTCCTGTCAATTTCTCAGATAATAAAGGTATATTAACCACAATAACACCTCCCCAACAAAGTCTAACCTACACTCTCACTTCCACAGCCTATATCAATTCATCCTCCCTTGCGTCCCTCTTTTTCCCTCTCATCTTGCCTCTGCCTTCCTGTGGGAGACAACACCAATAACCCCTAATTGACCATTCACCAGGAATTTTGGAGATGCATTCCTAGTTTATTGAATCTAGTTTCCCGTGCCCTACCCTTCGTGTTCCTCCTTTGCCCCAACGTCTCCTCTGCACAACTTGTTTTCTTTATTACAATAGGAAACCTAGAAATTAAAGTGCAATCTTTTACCCCTTTCATCTACTACCATTCATTACTTCATGTTTGCAAATATTCTAAAGACTAAGGTTAACATGAAATCATAAAAAAAAGTTTGTTGTTTGTTTTGTAGGTAACCTGCCAGACTTTCCAGAGTAGAAGCACCATCTACTCTTCATGTTGGCTTCGTAGCCAACCAGAATAATCTATTTAAAACGTTACAAAGGGCTGAACTGGAAATAGCTATTAAATAAGGTTATTGTTAGTGAATTATTTTCAACCTGAGAAAACCAAAAGTAATAGTAATAATAAGAGTTAAACAATGGTCTGTTTTAGGTGCTATCCAATTCTCCAGTTCAAGCGCTCCCACAGGCTCAAGATGCCTCCAAATGGATTCATCAGTATAAAGTCTACCAGTTAGCATCTGGCATCTCTGAGAGATGTTTGCTGTCAATTCTAATGAGTTATTACTAAAGGCAGGCAGTTCCTAGCAACAGCTGGTAGTATTTATCTAGTATAAGAAAGGGATAAATGAGGCCGATGACAACCTGAACTGGCAGCACAAATAGATCAAGAAGAGAGCAGAAGGGAGAGATCTCCAGAAGGTGTGGGAGCAGAGCAACACAAGCTGGTTAAATGTTCCCAAAGGTGCATTCACCTCACAGACTTGCCTTGGGCCACCTACTTCACAAAGTGGCTTTGGCAGATCTTTTGATACAATTGCATGGGAATATGTTTCTTAATATATACATATATATAAGACACCTTCCCAGGAACTTTCTAGAATAGCCAGTCAAAGGCATTTTCTCACTGAAGATTTCATAGCACTATTTCACAGTGTTTTGTTTATAACCTTCTAAGGTTTTAGTTTTAAAAAAAAGGGATCAGCAATTTTGAAAAGCTTGAAAATTATCTGTTATACTGGAGCAAATTGTGTCTACCGTGGCCTCTTATTTTGATTTTTCTCAAAAGAATGCAGTCTCCTTAAGACTGCTTCTTATTCACACTTGCTTCCCAGGGACCCAAGGGTTCTAACAGTTTGACTGCTATTTCCTATATCAATCATTAGTGGATTACTCTGTTGCCAAATGCTGTTCTACTTTTTATTGTAACTTAGTAACCATTTATTAGAGTAAGATAATAATCAAACAAACCAAGTTTAGTCATTCAGCAAATTATGAATTTTATTGACTGGTTTTATGTAGACCTCTTTTGTTTAATTTCCTACATATTTTATTTTTACATTAAACAAACAGCCACTGTTATGACATATGGGGGGGTCTTAATGATAATATTTCTTTATATACACATTTGCATGAAACTATAGCTCATGGTTTTATATAGTGTCTTTGTATTAGGACTGTGAAGTCACGATGCAGAATGATGATGAAAATACAGCATTATGATTAATTTTATGTGAAAAAATATATACTGGGCCACAAGATACCCAACACTGGCTGAACGTTCTAGGTTTAAGAGTATTGGATAATTGTTCAGGAGATTAATATTTTTGACTTTCTTTTTATTTATTCTTCGTGTCTTTCACATCATACATCTCAATCTCATTCATTTCCTTGTCCCTTCTTATCCTCTCTCTGTCCTTGCAAGACCCGTCCCAACACATGCACAAATAAAATAAAATGTATCAGAAACAAAGAAAAACAGAAAAATCTTGTCATGGAAGCTGTACTGTGACATGCAGTAAACCATTTGTCCATATATTTTTCACTTGCAAGTTTTCATTGCAAAGAGACATTGGTACGGTTTGAGGCCTCTGGATACTGTTACACTATTGATGCTGGGCCATCACTGGGAGTCCTTTGGATATCCTGTTGTTCTGTGTCAGGGAGATTCTGCAGCTTTGGGTCCGTAGGACCTGACTCCTTTACGTGCTCCCACAGATCATCGGATGGTCAATTAATTACCCAGGGCCAGAACCAGGGTTGAGTTAGCCCAACATCCACCCCATCCATGATTTGTGGAGGACTAATATTTAAATGGATAGGCTGACTGAAAGCAAATTGTCTCCATAAATGTGTGTGTGTGTGTGTGTGTGTGTGTGTGTGTGTGTGTGTCCCATCCACACAGGTGCAGACTAATTAGAATGAAACCTTAGACTTCAGAATAGAGTGAATTCTGCCTGTTTGACGTTTGACTTTTGTAATGAGAAAATTGACTGCTTTCCTTGTCTTCAGATTCTAAGTAATTTTGAGGGTCTTGAGCCTATGCAAATTAAGATGAGAGTATACAACTGGTTGTTCTGGCTCTCCAGTTAACCCAGATGTAGGTCTATTGACATGCCAGCCTCATGAGCTCATCTATGTGCATTGACCTGGATCACATAGACACTAGAAACAGGTCAACATCTAAAGGTCTCATACTATCCTATATGATAACTCCAAAGAATAAGCTAATCTCACAAGAATGTGTTCACAATGGGCTGTTTAAAACTTGTGATTTTGTGTGAAATGTTCCCTAAAGAATCATGTATTCCTCCTGGAATTATAAGCCAAAATAAGCTTCCTTTAAGTGCATTCTTCAGGGTATTTTATCACAACAGCAAAAAGAAGACAAGAGTACCTACATACATGTATTACAGTTTCATACCCCAATGTTTAGTACATAGCTAGTCTCTAATAAAAAATGGCAAAATGAAAAAGTAATCTCAACCGTTTCAATCACTAGTATAGTACCTAGTATATTAGTTTCATTAAATAAAATGCCTATAAAGGAAATAAACACAGTATTAGTCAACTATTTCTATAAGAAACCTTTTGGCAACATTGTTCAATTTCATTCATCCTTGTAGAAACACTATATTTTTTCTGTATTCTTCCTTCCCTTGGATGTAATAGTTCTTCATCTGATTTCCCTTAGCTATCTGTTTTCCACTTCTCCTTTGCAATGCTAACCTTGTTTAGCAAAATTCTATGTGCTCCCCTGTCTCTTGGTAGTTCTGAGAGTGTTTCTTTTCTATCAAGTCTACTTTTCCACCACAGGGCCTCTCAACAGCTTTGTTTACTTACATCATACAGGCTTTCTTCAATTTCTCCCACCTGTTTCATTCTGTTTTGGCTAAACTTCTTAACACAGGCTTTCAGGCTAGACTCCCATCACTTACACTTCTGTCTATCTACACTTTATTTATCTGTTCCATCATCAGTTCATCAGTAAAACCTAATTGGCATCAGTAAGTTAAGACTTAATAAACCATGTGCTCTTATGATCATATATTACAAATGGAACTTTTTTAAAATTTATTTTTATTGATTTTTTATTTAAATTTTAGGTGTCTCACAACTTAATAATAGAAGGTAAAGAAAATGATAAGTGATATTATTAGACTCAGAATAATAAGGGAAAATTATTAATTATTGATTCCAGTTTTCCTATGGATATTTTGTCTATTGGAAGCCCTAGTTTATTCTGGTTATTAAAAAATAATGCATTGGATAGTACACATGTCTTTCACAAACCACAAATGAAGTAAAATATAACTATTAATTCCTTATCACTTTTTAAAATTGCATATCACTAGTGTTAATTTCAATTCTTTATTTTCACAGCATATTTTTATTATTAAATTTTGACACCAAGAGTTCATTTTTTGTTATTTTGACAGTAATACTTTTTAATAAGGAAGGATTCGTATTCAAAGAGATTAAACTTTGTATTTCTGTTTTTGTACTTGTATTTTGAATTAGGCAAAATGACGCTTCTTTTATTCTCTTTTCTTACTTCTTTGTTAGAAATGTAAATGCCACATGTCACTTAAACTTGTTTTCCACGCTTCTAACAAGTACAACTACCTTTTAAATACTTCGATCACAGAATAATTTCACTAAAAGTGATGTGTAAAATTAATGCATTTTCCGTACAGTTCTCTCTGTTTTTAGCTTTATCACAAAATGTTGGTAACAAGGGAGCTATCAAAGGAGGAAGTATAATGGAAGGTGAGAGCAAAGTTATTCCATATTCATAACATACATAAACACATATTCACTGTATTTAAAAACAATGGAACTGATTTTATATAAAAAAAACTTAACCATTCTTTTTATACCTATCTCATGGATACCAAAAACTCTACTTATTTAAATTTAGTAAGTCAACTAGGACTAAATTCCAAATATACACACAAAATATTTATAAATAATTAAAGATGATATATGAAAATTTGATGATGATATGATACAAGCTACAACAAAATATGGGTGCAAGCAATTTGTAAAACAGCAAAATTGGTATATAAGCTAAATGTAAAAGTATACAAATGATACATGACCATAAACTGCAAGGACAATGAGACCGGGATTAATCTTTCTAGTGTAGAATATATAGAAGACAATGAATACCAAAAATTAGAAATGAAAACGACTTAGGCCTTATAATCTTGCCTATAGGCAATGAACCTGAGGACTTAAAAAGTAATATAACGTTATGCATAATGATATTATTTTGACATAATTTTGACATAATAATGCCAGTATCTGATTAATAATAGAAACATAGATATAACTTTAATACACCTGAACTTGATTTGTTGAAAATACAAGCCCCAAACAGCACTAAAACCAGACAATAAAATATATATCAACATAAGGGATAGATAGCACAGCCTACTTTTAAGATATATAAATTGCCTCTAAAGTATATAATCTGTAATCTGCCATCTTCAAAAATGCAATCTGATATTTATATGTACACAAATATCTGTGTGTGCAAATAAAAGCTAGAAATAGTTCACAGCAGATAATGTTGACATTGATAAAATTGTGGATTTTCCGTCATCATATTTCAGTGTGTTTGTCTTTGAAATGCTTTACTGAGGAAAATATTTTACAAGGAAAGTGAATGTGGAAGATCTTAACACAAATGATCTTCAAACTGTTCCATAAAATAGAAAGGGTGGAAGAGTACTAAGCTCCTTCCAGGATGTTACTTAAAACAATATAAGGACACAATACAAAGAGAAACTGTAAACCAATTTCTCTGATGAACATAGATGCAAATACTACCAGCAAAATATCTGCCAAAACACATGAAGAAATACTTAGAAGATCATAACAAGACCAGGTTAGACATATTCCAAAAATACAAAGATAGTTCAATGTACATAAAGATGTAGGTGCAATAGAGAGCATGAATAGATGTAAGGAACTTATCTTCTCATCAGATGTAGAAGAGAACTTTGACAATGTTTGTCAGCATTTCATGAAGAAAGTAAGAATACAAGGAAATGATACTTGTATACATCTATGCGTGTGTTTTATCTATCTACATATTTATATAAATATAGACAGACTGTGTTGGGTAATTGCATGGTTAACATGAGATTAAGTGGGAGGAAACCAGACAAATTTCTTCTAAAATAACAAGGCGAAGGTGTTCACAATCTCCTCTTTTATTGTATAAAGTGATTTAAGGCGTAGTTAAGCAAGGAAGCAATAGAAAGAAATAGAAGAATACAAATAAGCAAGGAAGAAATAAAACTTACCTTTTCTGGAAGGTAATCTGAAAATACTAAAGATTCTATTAGAGAATTTTTAGTCCTAGTAAATATTTTCAACAAAGCAGGATATAGAAGCAATATATGCCAAAAATTAAACCCAGAAAAAATAAGATATTAACTTTATAATACCTTTTAAAAACACTTAGAAATAAATTTGATATGTAAAAAAATTCATACTGAATATATATATTTATAAATGGAACAACTTAAGAATACACTAGAAAGTGTGTGTGGTAAAGAATGATCAAAATCTGAAGAATTAGCACTATGAAAATGACTACCCTCCCAACATAATCTGCACCTTCAAATTTAACTCACTTCCTATGAAAATTCTAGTGACCTCTCAGACCTAGAAATAACAATTCCATACGTGCAAACACACATACACAAAAATAAAAATTGCTAAAGCAATCCTAACAAAAAGAGTGGTGCTGGAGATACCACAATACATGTTTTCAAGACATATTACAGAGCTACATGCATAAGAAGGGACATAATACTGACCTAAAAACAGATATGCTGAACAATGTAGTAAAATTGAGCTCCTGGGGTGGGATTAGTGGGAATGCCATTTGGTTATAGCCATCTGATTGTTTGACAAAATAGCCAAAACATATGCTGTGAAAAAAACCAGCTTCATAAAGGGATGTTGCAATGAAACTTGTTACTTAATTGCTGACAATTGTAACTGAATTAATATTTTCATCCCTCGTTAAATCAAGTCCAAACTGATTTAATTATTTAATGGATGACCCCAAATTCTGAAACTGCAAGAGAGAAATCTATCAATTTTTTTAAATATATAGGCCGAAATGAGAGCTAGGAAAGGGTTCTATTATCATGAGAAATAGTCCCAGAATTGCCCAATGGAATTACATGAAAATACAAAGAATGTACACACCTTAAAGGAAAGATTCATCAAAGGAGAGAGGTAGCAGGCTGTTTGGGAAAATTCTTTCCAATTGTATATCTGACATGGTATTAATATCTAGAGCCTATGAAGAATTCAAAATTGAAGACAAAGGATCAAATCATCCAATCAGCAACTGAGAAAAGTGAATTAACTTTCAAAAAACAGTAATGCAAATGGTCAGGAAATATATTTTAATGTTCAACCTCATCTATTTTAGAACAATTTAAACTAAAATTTCATTGAGTTTCTATCTCTTGTAAGAACAGTTGTCCCTCAGAAATCAAATACTCTAAAGGAGATGGGGCAAACAGAACCTTTATTAACTGCTGGTGGCAATTTATACTGGTACTCCTGCTGTGGAGTCAGTATGAGAGTACTTAAGAAAATCCAACATAAAATGGACACATGACCCACTACACCACTGTTGGGTATATGTTCAAAAGACTCTAAATCAGCACACCATAATTACATCTACATATTCACATACATTTACTGAATCATTCATAGAACCAAGATACAGAACTAGTCTAAATATCCATTAACAGAGAATAGACTGAGGAATATGGGGTGTGTGTTTGTGTGTGTGTGTGTGAGAGAGAGAGAGAGAGAGAGACAGAGAGAGACAGAGAGAGAGAGAGAGAGAGAGAGAGAGAGAGAGAGCGAGAGAGAGAGAGAGAGATTTTATTAAACTCCAAAGAAAAATGAAATTAGGTCTTTTGCAGAAAAATGCTAAGAAAAGTAAGTAAAATTATCAAAGGCAAATGTTTTCTCTCATGTACAAAATCGAATTTAATTATACACACATGCATATTTTGTATTCATTTTCTTTTGCTGTGATAATTCCACGACTAAAGACAAAGTGATGGAGGAAAGGCGTATTAGGTTTACAAATTACAGGTCCATCATGCAGGTAAATCAAGGCCAGAGGAATTCAGGCAGAAGACTGAATAGAAACCACAGAGGAAAGCTGATCATGTTTACAGTCAAGCTGACAATAAAGGTTATTGATCACATCCATGGACACACATAAATACACATGAATAAAAAGAATCCTGTGAGGCAGTGGTCGAAGGAAGGGAAGAAGGGAGAAGAGAGAGTGATGAGAGAGCAATGAGATTTCTATATTTGTCCTCATGAATGGAATTTGGATTTATGTTTGGGGAACAAAATAGGGTGTGGAGGGAGGGAGGAGTATGAGAGTGGGGTGTATAAAATGGCATAATGTAACAAGTTATTGTATATAGCAATTCAAAACTAAAATCTATAAAAAACAGAAAAGAGATTGTTCTGTGCAGTTTTAATATTTCCTCAATCAATGTTCTTTATTTTCACTGTAATATAGGAGATAGTGTTACTGTTTGATGGTATAGAGAATTTTACATTTTTAAATGTATGACTACTCAGGATTTGAATGGCTTTATTATTTAACAAGGAATTTAACTGAATTTATTTACTCATTATCCCTTTTAACACCAGACCACATGATAACCAGTTACTAATAATACTGACTGATAGTATTATAAAGGAAGAACTTCTTAAAAGTGCTTATGAAGGAAAGTACAGTCTGAGACTTTCAAAAACCACTTAACCAACTTAACTTTAGATAATGATTACCTATAAGACGAAAGCTTAAAAAAAAAAAGAAGACTGGGGAGATATGGTGTTTTAACATTTTAATCTCATGAGACCTTCGTATGCTGGAAAAGAAAAAGGAAATCTTGGGGATGCTTTTGGACTGGAATTTCATTTAAAGTCACTGAGAAGTGTCTACACAATTCACCACACAAAGGAACACAGCTTTCCAAACCAAAAAGGTTCCAATTGAAATTTCCTTCTACTTAGTCTAACTTCATTAACAGATAAAGAGAATGCATTTACTGTTTGTTCTGTCCATCCCAGTGTGAAAAGCAAATCATCTATATCTTCTTGGAGAAACTGGCTAAGAGTCAGCTTTAAGAGAAAGAGTGTAATTTTGGTAGTTTGATTTTGGTATTATGTAGCTGCCAGAAGATTACAAATATGCACACACACACACACACACACACACACACACACACACACACACACACACACACACGGAGAGAGAAAGAGAGTCAATGTAACACATAAAGTGTGAAAATACAGAAGCAACTATCTCCTTGCCAAAAATTTAGACCTCTAAAAAAAATCTAGGGACAAGTAAACAAGCAAACACAGTATCAATAAAAGTTTCAAAGAAAAATCAAAAATTACCATAAAATTTGTCATACATTTCTGTGAATCCTGTATAAATAATGCATGATTTTATTTACTTTGAACCAACACTGGTAATCTTATAATTTTCAGGAATGTATCTGAAGAGCTAGAGGAATGTCACTTTCCTTCTAAAATGTAAGTAATTTAAAATTAAGGTAAAATGCATGCATCTTTTCTGTACTGAGTGTTGTATGTGGCTCAGCACTCTTGGATACAAGAGAAACACAATCCACTCCTTCCCAGATTCTTAGATACTTTGTTTAGCAGACAAAATTATGGCAAAATGATGAAAATACAGGCAGACAGATCAATGGTCAATCTATGTAGCATACAAGGAGAAGTATTTGATTCTGTAACCCTGGACAAAGACATTCTATGGTAGGATGGGGAGAAAAGTGGCAGGGTCTTCTCATCTTAAATAGACAAAAAACAGCTGCATTTGTTTGGGGGCTCAGAATAGGATACCCCAAAGTACCGTCTCTTGTCATGGGGGCATTCTGAACTGCAGGAAAGTAGCTTAGGAGCTTAGGAGTTTTCCCATACTCTTCCTCCTCCTATAGATCAGAGCATATAGAAAGCCTCTCTTTCTGTAACCCAGACTTTAAACCTGATATAATGGTCCCATGTCCCCTCCCTTCTGAGTAAGGGCTGGAGAAACAGAAAATTTGACCTTCCTTCAGCTAGCCCTCAAATACCTTCTTCTAGAAAGAACATGAAATTAGGTGTGTAGGCGGCGGTAGGGGAAAAACATGATCAAATATTTTTTATGGAGTTCTTAAGTAATGAGTAAAAACATACAAAAAATAATAGCGTTTTCTAGAAGAGGTTAAGGTGACTGTGTTCATGGCTTGGTTGGCAACCTTTGATTCTATTGACAAGTGGTAAAACTCTGGGGAGGCAGGGTTTGGCGGAAGGATTAGGCTACCCTGAGCCTGCTCTTGAAAGGAATTTTTTGGATTTCAGCTAAATCCTTTCCCTTCTCTCCATCTCCACTTCCTCAGTCATGCAGGTAGTTCACTCACACGCTATCTTTATTATAGTGATTGATCTCACCAGTCACAAGGAGAGGCCAGTGACCAGGAACTGAAACCTCTGACCATGAAACTAATGACCAAACAAACTTTTCTCCTTTAAAAGTTGGTTAACCAGGTATTCTTTTCTTTCTCAATATATGTTTTTATTTAAATTAGAAACGTGAATGTTTCACATGTCAGTCCCAGCTCCCTTTCCCACCCCTCCTCCCTTGTCCCTCCACCAGCCTCCCAGCCCCTAGGTACTCTTTTGTAGTGCTGAGAGTCTAGCTAGCACCAAGGAACCAAGGCATAGAGCAGTAAAAAGCCTAGGAGAAACTTCACCCACACCTTCTATGGCTCCAAACTCATTTCTGTATGCTTTCCCATTCTTTCTTGAATTATGCAGAAAGAATAATTTTCATGGGCATTCCCTCCCTTTCTATGCTCCATAAAACTGGGGTTAAATGAATTTGTTATATGTTTCTTCTGCTAATTAGTGTTTGCCAGGTATTTTTAGTGCTACTCAGAAAAAATTCCTGGGAGGGCTGAACAAACATTTTCCTTTCTATGGCCATTTTCCTTTGTCTTCCAACTGAAAGTTTTCTGAGCAGTGAAGGACAGAAAGGAGAAGACACAAGGCAGAGACATCTTAAAATCACTTCTGTGTGCTTATTGTCACAACTCTCAGAAAGTCCCTGCTTGACCAGGAGCCTTGGGGGTCTGCTTTGGAATCACTTTCTCCTTCTCAATTCTGGTTTAGGGGCAAGTCCTTGAATGCCACAGGACTGACTCTTCCTGGTGACAATCCTGACCTTTATTAAATCAGGTCTGCCCTATCTCCTCTACTGATCAGTCACTTCAGACTCCTTGTCACACTGATCCTGCAAAGAGAATGCTGAGCAGTTCAAGAGCCATCACACTGGTTTACTTAATACCAGAGAGAAAATAATAACAATGATGGTGGTGGTGGTAATAGTAATAAAACAATCCAGGACCAACTTCACTCCTTTTCTGTATTTAAACACAGACTAAATTGAAGTTGCACAGACGATCACTCATGTGTCCCCAAGAGTTCTCAAGATGAATAGCAGACTCTCTATGGGAATAGTTATACTATTCATATGCTTATATAAATTGGTTTTCATGAGTAAATTTCCTGGTTTGCCCTTTTTGGCTGAAATATGTCCCTTGTTGCAGGAAAACGCAATAAAGCAATGCAGTGTGTTTTTTAAACTGTGGAAAGTTGAAAAGGTTACACGCTGTGTGTGAGTTTTCTATTCTCAGAGTATATATACACATTCTACAGGAAAAAAAAGACCAAAGAAAATCAACATAATTTAACAGATCCCTGTGTCTTTGTTATCCCCAGCCTGGAGTTTTCTGGCAAAGAATGCATAAAAGTAACTTTGCAGAGCAACAGCAGTTTATTTTGGTAAATTTCAATTGACAATCATGACCCAACGTCTTTTCAGTGCAGAAAACTAAAAACGAAAGGCATGCACCCTTTGAGAGTAAGTTATTACTCTCCACCACTGGGTCTCAGAGTTGTTTAACCAACCAAGTCAACTGAAACTCACTGGCATTTAGTTAATATGGGTCTGATGCTTTACCATTCCTCTAACTGATTAATCACAGTGTTGTTATTATAAAACAAAAATGTGTCGCTGAATATAATATCATTGGGGGAAGTACTCTGGATTGTTTTATGATTGTGGCAATGTTTGACTTCAAATGAATAGCTACTTTTGGTAAGATGTAAGGACACCTTATACAGGGCTTACTGGGTTTATGAGTGATTATATCATCAAACTTGAACAAAGGAAGGACACTTGCAAATTTCTCTTCTAATAGATGTATCTATTATATTAATTATCTACATCTATGTTATCAACAGAGAAGCCGCAAATAGTTCATGTTGCACAGTTAGTTAAAGTCAGGCTCAAAAACTGGCTAAAACGCCTTATTCCTTCCCTTATTTTGTCAGTTAATATAAGGGTAATCTTGAGTTAGATAAATATACAAAGGAGGGAGACCACATTTGCTAATATAATTTATAAAGTATTTCTCTAAGTCATTGAGTTAAATCTCGCTGTGGAACGAAAAATAATTTATTTAAATAATTTAAACAGAGTGAGTCTTTGAACTAAAATAAAACTTTTCTATTTTCTTTAAATTATTTTATTATGAATAAGTGTGTGTGCCTGCATGTGAATGTGTGAGCATTACTGCAGATGCCCATGAAGGGACAGGGCAGTCAGGAGCTGGAGTCACAGAGCATCGTGAGACACCTGCTATGGGAGCTGGGACAAAATCCTGGTCCACTCAGAGGCAGCCAGTTTTCTTCCCTGCTGACTCATTTATCAAGTCACTCAATCATTCTCTTAAGATGAAAATGACTTTTCATTAGATTTTTGAGAGGGAGAAAAATGGAACTTGAAAGCTATGAATGTACACAGCTGTGAGGGGGGAAGTGGAGGAAAGGAGAGAAAATCATGACTTTTGAGATGAGGGTCAGTCATGGAGGTCTGCAAGAGCTATAGAGGGGAGACAGGAAGTAATGTCTTCAGAGAAATGGTTTTAAAAAATCCCAGAGTGTCAATGAGAATGATTAGGAATTAGAGGGCTGGAAAGATGGCTCAGCCGTTAAAGGCTAGGCTCACAACCAAAAATATAGGAATTAGAGTAGTAGCCCCCTCCCTGCCAAAAAAAAGAAAGAAGCAAAAGAAAACTTTCTTTCTTCCTTCATTTTCTTTTTTTCTTTCTTTCTTTCTTTCTTTCCCTTTTTCTTCCTTCCTTCCTTCTCCTTTCTTTCTTTCTTTTTGTTACTACTCAAAAAAGTGGTCAGGGGTAGCAATGAAGATTTGCAAGCAACTAAGGAAAAAAAATCAAATTTTAAAGAGGGGTGATAATGGTCACCAATGGTCACGCCCCCCCCTCTCTCTCTCTCTCTCTTGTGTGTGTGTGTGTGTGTGTGTGAGAGAGAGAGAGAGAGAGTGTGTGTGTGTGTTACTTTCTTCCTCCTCCAAGTCTACATGCAAAGAAATTTAGCATGTAAAGATCCCGTGAGATGCTGATAATGGTTGCAACATGAGTCAGACACTGTGATGGGATGAACTCTGCATTCCTTTCATTCATTTTTTTCTTGCTTCCTTGTCCTAGGCAAAAGTTAGTCAGCTGACTACATGAGCAGTAAAAGTTTGACACACAGCCCCTAATTCAGAATAAATATTTGTTCAAAAGCAACTGGACTTAAAAAAAATAAACATCTGACCTGCATAGTGGTGGCATATAGCTATCATAGAATTACATGGAGGAAAAAATAACACTGTTTCTTTTCAGGAGGAGAAGACTCATCGCCAATTATGAGGATTGTGGGACATGATAGATTATTTCTACTTCAGCCCCAGAAACTGAAAATCACAGCCTTCTCCAACATATGTTTTTGCTTGGAAGAGCTAAGCAGAATGTTTTTCTTCTGGAAACAATTTCTGTACATTATATATATATATATTAATTTATTATTATTATTTATTACTTTTTATTAGAAACATGCTTGCTTCACATGTCAATCCCAGCTTCCTCTCCCTTCCCTGCTTCAGCACCCCCACCAGCTCCCACCCCCGGCCTCCCACCCTATTTCTACTCCCTTCCCCATAGGGGATCTCCAGAGTCTATCATTTCATTCAGGAAGGGCCTTGGCACTCCCCCAAGGGTCCTCTTTGTGATATGGACACTCAAAAGTCCATTTATATGCCAGGGATAAATACTGATCTTCTGCCCAGGGCCCCATAGATTGTCCAGGCCTCTTCACTGACACCCACATTCAGGGGGTCTGGATCAGTCCCATGCTGGCCTCCCAGCTCTGTACATTATTTTTTAAATTAAAACATTGAGCATCTTTACATGCTTAAGACACTTAGGGTATATTAAAATAAACAATGTTTAATAGTGTCAACATACTTGAACTTTTCGAACCTAGAACATTTTCACTTGTTTGAGACTAGAGCATCATAGTACATACTTTTGGGAGCTCTGCTCTGACCCAATACCTTATAATAGACACACCTTAAGTTCCTTTCTCTGTCTGTCTGTAATATACTTAAATACAAAACCAGTCATCAGGATTCCTGAAAAATCTCTAAAAGTCTTGAAAAAAAATAAGAATTCTATGACATTCTTCATTTTGTGAGATTCCCAAACTTGAGGAAGCTTCCAGAAATGTCTTGCCACCATTAAAAATGCAAACAATGGAAAAAATAAAATAAAACAAAGAGGTCAACAAGTCCAATTATTGTGCCTACTTTCTTTCTCACAACCAATCACTATCATTTTGTTATAGTGTGCAATAGGGTAAGAAGAATTTTCTTTAAGAAATTTATGAGAGCTGTCCATATATCACATAGCCAGGGGTCTTGCCCTTGGCTCTATTCCCTGCTCTTTTGTATGCATCTGAACATGACATTAATAATAATATCTAATTAATGGATACCTATCCATTTTGTTGAAGGAAGCTTCACGGCACACTTCCAGAGTCACTGCAATACCCTTTTAGAATACTGAAAACTCAGCTCAATTTTTCATTGCCAAAGTCAAAGATGTTGGCAGCAGTATATTACTATACTCACTTGAAATTTCCCATGAGAAATTTCTCACCAAAGCAGAAACAAGGAAGAATAATTCAGGATACATATGCAAATACATTTAAGGAAGTACCTTTAAGTCTGACTTCCGGGAAGTCATTAAAAAATACTTTCATCTACACTAAATAGATGTACTGTCAAGCTTTTCAGCCAGCTTTAGTAATACATTCTCAAGACAGAATAATCAGGTGTTAATATTAATGTTGTTCATTGGAGGAGACGAGGGAAATAATGACCTCATATGAAAGCAATCAGCATTACCTTAAAAGGAGCTGTGAATCTATGGTGTTCTAGTACCAAAAAATGAAATTTTATTTCCATTCAAGAAATCACTTTGATTACTCTTATAAAATAAACAGGAAACAATGTTTTTTATGCATGCTAAACAAAATCTGATTTTGATTTTAAATTGTAGTCATTTATTTTTGTGGGTACGTATACACTTGTTTGTGTGCACGTGTACCTCAGTACATATGCCATAGAGGACAGAGGGGATTTGATTTTGCTTTCCACCCTGGAAGTGCATTCCTTTTGTAGGTTGTTCCAGCTTAGGGCAGGTTACTGGGCTCAGGAACTTCACAGGTTTGCTGCTGACTCTGACTCTCATTTTACAGGATGGATGCTAGGATCAAAACATGGTATGATGCTCAGCTTTACATGGGTTTGAAGATTTAAACTAGATACTTAGACTTATGTGACAAGCACCTCACCCACCAATCATATAATCAACCCCTGATTTTAGATAATAATAATGAAAAAAGTCTTAGGTTCAATTTTTATGCTTTGTAATGTGAAGTTTAATTAATTGTGCTTTTTAAAGAATGGTTATTTCACACATAAATGGTGATATGTATTTAAAGATAATTTATTTTGACTCAGACATAACCCCCATTTAGTTTAAACAGGTAGGATAGCAAGACCCACAGACTATTGAAGACAAAACAATCTCTCTGTTCTAATAATTGCCAGATGTGTTGAGAGCTAAAAATGATTTTGTGCAAATTTACATAACATTTTGCTTTAGCAATGTTGAGATACTGACTTGTTCTGAGTTGAAAAAGTGGGCGTTGGAGGCACATGCCTTTAATCCCAGCACTAGGGAGGCAGAGGCAGGAGGATCTCTGTGAGTTCGAGACCAGTCTGATCTACAAGAGCTAGTTCCAGGACAGCCTCCAAAGCCACAGAGAAACCCTGTCTTGAAAAAAAAAAAAAGTGGGCACATGTATTTTACAGTCAATTATGTGAAAGGTATGGAATTTTGTAACAGGCATAATCATTAGTAGCTACATATTCAAAAACAAAATAATAATCCTGCATCCAATGACACATGTGGGTTAATTACAGAGGCCACATACATCTGGGGTCTCCTAACTTCCCATGCATATAACTACCCTGTATGTGCAATCTTTTCTTGATTCTGGACAACTGTAAGACATTGTAAACTATGAATAACTGATTTTTCAAAAACACCCCTTACCTGTCAAAGGTTCTATAACCAGGAAATACAATCTACTCTAGATTTTATGAGCAAAAGGATGGGAATCATATCATGGCTGTCAATGGTGCCATGTGTGTACTGAGCCTCAGTTTCCCATTTGTAAGTTAGAACACAGTATGTTGTAGCAGTAGTTACTGGAGGGTTAAATGAAGAAGCCGACATAACGTATCCAATGACACAATGTGGGTTAATTACAGAGGCCACATACATCTGGGGTCTCCTAACTTCCCATGCATATAACTACCCTGTATGTGCAATCTTTTCTTGATTCTGGACAACTGTAAGACATTGTAAACTATGAATAACTGATTTTTCAAAAACACCCCTTACCTGTCAAAGGTTCTATAACCAGGAAATACAATCTACTCTAGATTTTATGAGCAAAAGGATGGGAATCATATCATGGCTGTCAATGGTGCCATGTGTGTACTGAGCCTCAGTTTCCCATTTGTAAGTTAGAACACAGTATGTTGTAGCAGTAGTTACTGGAGGGTTAAATGAAGAAGCCGACATAACCGTTTATGTATGCTGCAAATACAAAGGGCCACGGAGAGATCAGCGATCTCTATTTGAACATTCAGAGGGAATTTTAAGGTGATATAGCACCCGCCTGAGTCAACAATGTTCCGCTCCAACTGTAATTACCGAACAGTGTACACGGCATAATATTCTGACGGCTCCTTGAAAACAAGTGCACCCCTGACATTGCCCCTCTTTGTCAGACTCATAATTGTACATTACAGAATATGGAAGGGGGGAAAGCTTGCAGTTAAGCTAGACTCTTGCACCTCATTAGATTGCACGCAACCAAAGAGCAGAGAGAACTGCTTAGCGGGTACTGTCAAGGCTTCAAGGGTCCTGGTGCCTGATAACACTGATTTTGGAAACCTTTATGGATGTAAACTCAGGGAGGCAGAGTGGGGGTGGGGCTGGGATGGAGGAAAAAGTGACAATAAAAGGCAGCTAAGTGGTTTCCGGCTCTCAAGGGTGGGAAACTTCAATGCTGTATTTCTTTAGGCAGAATGTGCCTTTGTTCTTCAAAAGCCATCTAACTGAGCCTTTTAGTTATGCAAATATAGAGCAGATATACTCTCTTTGGAAATGGAGATGTGGCTCTAAAGCTGGTGAATTGCTTCAAGAGAATGTGAAAGTTGTTTGTTTGGGTTCTTTAAGGGAGAAAAGGCCTCACCAAGGAGGTTGCTGATGTCCTATGAGTCCAGAGACTTGTGAGGAAAGTGGTCAGATAGGTGGATAGAAAGACTTTTCCCACCACCCTCTGCCTTTGGACCCAGGAAACGGAGTATGACCCAGAAGGACCTCTTATCTCTATCCAAACCCGGCCACGCTCTTGAAAGTGGTGCGCGGGTGTGGGTGTGGGAGGTCAGGGGACAATTTTCAGTAATTGGTTCCATTCCTATTTCAGAATCAAATTTAAGGGTTGCTTGATAGCACTTTGATCCACCAAGTCATCCCTCTGGTTCGCAAACGCTTTGGTTTTCAAATCTTTATGCTCCCTTTTCTTTCTTTCTTTCTTTCTTTCTTTCTTTCTTTCTTTCTTTCTTTCTTTCTTTCTTCTCTCTTCCTTCCCTCCTTTCTTTCTTCCTTCCTTCTTTCCTTCCTAACTTTCTTCCTTTCTTTTTTCTATCTATTTTTCTTTCTTTCATTCTTTCCTTCCTTCAGGTATCTAAGATCTCTCTCTACACCTTCCTTCTCTTTTCATATTGATACCATCTTTCTGTGAGGACAACAGACCTTAGCCAGAGACCCACTTACCCATCAGCCTGGGACCAGGCAGCTGTAAGACAATGTTTACTAAAAACAATACAATGCCTGGGGCAATAAGTTCCTGAAAAGGGCTCACCCACTGGACTGCCCTGACCTTGACCTTTTCCAAAGATTAACCACCTCTTTCTAGCCCACCCACTGCCACCTGAGGTGTCAGGGTATATAATAACCAGCCAGAGTAGGAATAAAGGAGAGCCTTCTTGAGGAACCTTCTGGTCTCTGTGTCATCAATCCCGATACCCTCACCACATTCTCGGATACAGGCTGCGCAGTGGGCACGACATCTTTCATTTATTTCAAGGTTTACATGTGGTATATGCACACTATTATCTCATTTGAAGTACAGAAGGAACTAAACTACTTATTTCTTTGTGGTGCAAAGGGACACCTACAGCATAGGATCTCCCTATGTAGTCTGGCTTGGACTAAAAATTAAGATCATTCTGTCTTAGACACCCCTGTATTGGAATCACACATGTGTGTTTCCATGCCTATCTCCTGTGCACTAATTCTGATCACTCTCATCTCAGCAATCCTTTACTGACTAATTTGAGACTATTTGAATGAAGGCTCATATTTGCCAAGTGTATAAATCTGAATACATAAGTTGATTCTGCTCCCTGCTCCCATCCCTCTCATTGTATTCATTCAGTAGGTTGCTGGTTGAGCCCAGGGATACTATTGACTTCCATTATGCCTCATCCTTAAAGCGAACTCAGCTGTTCTTCAGAAGGGCTGTTATATGTGCTCAAACTTACAGACTTCCTCTCAGCTTACTGTCCGTTTAATTTATCTTAGTTTTTTCCTTTGGGTATGTGCCTCACAGTCACAACATGTTGGCATCAATTCAGAAAATCTCTGTGGTTTTGTTTTAAGGTAGATCTCTCTGGATAACTGCTTTCATGTAGGACTAAGAAACCTGATGTTTTCTGTTTGGGTAAACAATTACTTAGACATAAATATTTTACAGTGCACCAAGGATGGATGAAGAGTGCTATCTGTGTCACTTCTGTGTTACTGCCATAAGCAAGCTCTTTGACTTGGCCTGTTTATCCACCTAGCCCCAACCTCCTTACCTTTTATAGAAAGTGAAGAATCAAATTACTACAGCTGGCCATCCAGCAAAGGAAGCCACATAATCCAAACTTGCTATCCAGCCCAGGTACTTAAATGAACCTGTATACAATGGAAACTAAAGCTGGGTATGGAGGTACATGCTATTAATCTCAGCACTAGCATTTGGGAAGCAGAGGCAGGAGGATCTCTGTGTTTGAGGCCAGTCTGCTTGGTCTACAAAGCAAATTCCAGGACAGCCATGGTTATTTGTTACAAAGAGAAACCCTGTCTCAAAGAGGCCAATCTAGTGGGACAATTCAGAGACCTGGCTCAGAGATCACACCTAGTAAGGTGTGTTGCTCACCTTAAGCTAATGGACTTTTCCTTCCCAGCAGCATTCCTGCCCCACCCCTGCCCCAGTGCTGTCCCTAGTAGTCCTCATGAGATTCATCTGGGTTTGCACAGGATACATCCCTGAGCCTTATTCTGAAAGGTGTACCTATTTCCATTTTCTTCTCCTGTCTTTTTTATTTTTAATGTTGCTCAGACACTAAATATGACGCTTAAGTGTCGTAGTATCCTAATTCCTTGATGTGTGATCACCTGTGCAGAGAGTTGTCCTCCATCGTGCATTATAACAAGTAACTCTGCTTTCGTCTCTTCTCCCCTTTCCTCATTCCTTCCTGGCAGCATCAGGATTTGCAGCTTGCTTGCCCTGAGGTGTTCCTTTTTAGATTCTAACACATTGTCCTCCAGCTTCTGTCTATGTCCATTTTTTTTTTTGTCCTTGGGCGGATATCTGTGTTCTTCTTAAGTTATTCCATGTGTTAAGTAAGAGTTCCCAAAGGGGACCCTGACACACCCGGTCATCTTGTGATGTCTCTGCTGGGATTCTCCAAGATCACCCATAATACTTTCCTGTCTTATTTTTTTAATTGGTAGAGGGTGCACACTCATTCCTGAACTGCCAAATGGCCTCACAGTCATGGGGCAGAGATCACTGCCTGAATGATACAGGAGAAAATAAACAGCAAAAAGCAGGTATACTCTTTGCTCTCACCAGCACACTGTAGTCATACAGAACAAGTAACTCTATCCTAATGTGCCCTTCATTCTTCAGGGTCACATGACTTGGTACCCTAAACACACCAAAGTAAGACAAAAATGCCAACTTTTTTTTCCCCGATTCAGGGTTTCTCCGTGTAGTTTTAGAGCCTATTCTGGCACTGGTGCTGTAGACCAGGCTGGCCTCACACTCACAGAGATCCAACTCCTTCTGCCTCCCGAGTGCTAGGATTAAAGGAGTGTGCCACCAAGTCTGGCAAAATGCAAACTTTCAAAAACAAACTTTCTATTCTCAGAAGTGAAGATTGCCATTGAAATTAAAAAACAAAACAAAACAAAACAAAAAAAAGCCAGCACTCAGGGAAGGAAAAGGGAACACAGAACCAGGACATAGAGTCTAAATATGACAGAAAGTTGGAAAAAAAAAAAGAGTCTACCTTATCTTATGCCAAGGGGGGCGGTGGGGACGAAGTTGTAATTACCCAGTTAGATAAAAGCTGTTGAGTTTGTAGCAATGGAAATATTAAGACAAATTAAATACCAACCTTATCTCTGCTCTGTGCTATCAATATTTTATACTAAACATCTGTTCCTTGTATCTCATCTCAGAAATGCTTCTACACTTTATCAGCTCAAGCACAGCTTTTCAAAGCAAATTAAGCTAAAGCGTTTGCACTTAATCACCAATTGATCGCAACATGCAGAATGCCACATATTGATCCGTAAGAGCCCCATTTTTCCCAATTCAGAAAAGCATATCGGAGGAAACACTTGATTTACAATCAGAGTAAACTGGTTAGGCTTACACTTTTGACATGCTGTAAGTAGGAAGCATTTCAGTGATTAACCAAAGGATGAAGAGACATGCATTTTCAACGAGAGTTTTAAAAAAATGGGCAATTTCCAGGTTTTAGTAGAGTCTTAGAGCTACAGGAGACCCGAGAGACCCTGTAAGTTTCATGAAAGCACACTGGGGAATGCCCAAGAGAAGCTAGGAAATATTTTAGACTGTTCTTTCTTAAAGCACTGTGTCCTGATTGTGGGGCATATTTGAAAATTAGCTGTATGGAACCAATCATTCTTGCTGGGATTTAATTGGGGGCTATTACTTTAAGCTAGTTGGGCCTTGGGTGGATGAATCATCAATCTCTGCTTTAGCTCCTGAGCTGTGTATGATTGTCTGCAGGGCTTGGTCAATTAAAGGGAAGGGGCATATTGTGTTCATGGAGTGTAGGGAGACATTAGCACTCATTCTGGATGCTTGCTGTTGCCTGGTACATATACGAACACAGTGATACGAAGTCAATTTTTATACTTTGTTCATCCTGGTCTTTGTGACCCAAACATAAGTGACTGTCTTCTTGACCCTTACCTCTAACCATCAGTTTTAGAGCCTCCTCTCCCATCCACTCAATACAGAAAAAAAATGAATGGGGATCAAGAATAAGACGCAATAGCTGCTCGTGGACTTTGCTTTCTAGACTACAATGACAAAGGATCTCTGGGTCTCTCTGTCTGAGACTGCTCTTGAGTTAATACCTGAAAACCCCAGACATTTCCTCATATCAGTGCAAACTGGACCAGTTTCTAACCTATTCTCCAACTCAGGACAGCGGAATCTTTAAAACAAACAAGTAAATAAATAAATGAATAAACCAAAACACCACCACCTCCAAAACCCTACTCTTTAACTGTGGTTTTGATTTTTGCTTGAAAGGGATGTATAGTTAGCCTGTAGACATTAGCAGTATGTGGCAAAGGGGAGGATTTTCTCTATGGTGTCTGGTAATCTTATCTGTTATGCTAATGTTCCCGAAGCTAGAGAAAAGACTAAATGGGGGTTAGATGCATCACACATCTCTGTTGCTGAAATTGTACCTCCCTGGCGTCTTTTGCAATGCAACAACTTTCTTAAGAAAATAACATAGGAAAATTTGTGTTTATTTTGGCAGTGTATTATTTTTTTTTATAAATCCATCTAAAATATAACCTGAATAAAAGCCAACTTTGATTTGTTTTGCACACATGGGGTGCTGTTCAATTAAAATGCCTATCGTTCAGCAAGTTCATAAGTAAGCCAGCTTGAGTCGTTACACAAATCCCACAGGAAGACCTCAGGGGAAAAGAAAGTGAGGGAGAGGGAGCAAGCCTTTGGAACTGTGAGGTTACAGATCTATTACTCATCTTACTCTGAGACCCAGGGACTCTGTCTGTGCTCAGAGTTCCAAGCAACTTCAAAGGGAGCCTTGTGATCACAGAAACGGGAGGAAATAATGGAACAAGCCCTGTGTGAATTAGATTGCCAAGGCAGGAACAGGGCTTCATTTACCTAAGGAGCCAATGTTTAAATTAAAACCTTTGTACACCCTTTGTAGTTTGCTAAGCATTCAGGTTTGATAGTGATGACTATCCCAAGGAAACTTGCAGAAATTTTGGTGGGATGAGACAAAAGCCAGTCTTTTCCTTCACTCTTTTCAAGGGATTCCCTTACATATATAAATGTACTTACATTTCTGTCTACCCACCCACCCCACCCCACCCCACCCCAGAGTGAGCATAGAAATGACAATTAGAGGATGATTTTTTTTTCTTCTTTTTGGCCCTGAAGGAATCTAGGGAGAGACTTTAGTATTTTTTCTCTTTGAAAAATAAAACCTGACTTTGAAGACAGGAACTCTGAAATGAGGCATTGCAAATGTCCTTTGATGACTCAGTCTGTGTGAAGGAGAAGGGAAGAGAGAGAAGGGGGTGGGGGGGGGAACAGAGTGATTGCCGTTAATACACCTCTCCATGCCCTTTGAATCTCTTCAGATGGCCGCGGATAATCAAGAGGTCAATCATGAATCCATCAAGGGGTCTTAGTCTCAGGGCAGTTTCCAAATTGTAAACGCCTTCCCGCCAATGCCAATAAGCGATTTGAATCAGTCAGCTACAGAAGGGTGAGTATGCATGGGACAGGAGGACACTGGATACAGGAGCTTTAGGGAGCAACTCTCACCCAAGTGTGCAAACATTTCCAGTACAGAACACTTTTGCAGGGTTTGTGGTACTGCTGCTAGCATGAACTTCATTTGCTCATGAGTAAATAATGCAAATATTGCATTTTATAAAAAGGAATTGCATTGAGAAATTTAGGGAAGGGGGAGAGAAAGGGAAAGAGAGGGAGAAAGAGAGAGAGAGATGTCTTAAAGAAGAGAAGGGAAAACTCAATGATATTAAGTAACCTCTGAGTTACAAGCTGTCACCTCTGTTGGGTCACAATACAGTGGCAGTTCTGCAAGTTGTACTAAATATCCCCTAAGGGATTTTATGCCTCTGGGGGAACATCTGTCTAAAAAGGAAGAGAAAAAAATGAGTTTAGGAGCTGAGGAAGAATTGCTTACATAGGAAGCCATACTGTCTGTGAAGGTTTTTCTGGGAAGGCTTGCTAGCCTGCTGCCCTCAGTGGAAGCACTTGGCAGCTTCAATCCAGCTAGTCTGGAAAGAAATAGCCTTTTCCTTCCTCCCAGAGCATCCCTGACTTCAGATGGCGGCCCCTTTTAAATTTTGGATGAGGTGTCAAATGAAATTTGACAGCTAACTGATAGGTTCAAATTCTCACAGGGCAGTCTATCCCTGAGGACACGAAAAACCAATTCACTGGCAGCCTGGCAAATCTTCAGCGATCCCTATCATTCCACATTCAGTTTGATGTGCAACCAACTGCTTTTTTTTCTGGTGCTACACAGTACCTCTCATTAGATGGACCCTCTTGTGACAAAGGGCAATGATTTTAGAAGACACATGTCATTCACCAAAGTTCTCTGATATTTCAAAATTTATTTGCTTATTGGCAAAACTGTAAATTGTCTATTAGTGTACTATGTGATCTCATGGGAGATTTGTGAAGAATGTTATTTTTTTTTCCTGCCACTTGGCATTTCATGCCACAGTCAAATTACAATTAAAAATTCAAAGTTGTTTAGCTTGGGAAAAGATTAGAAAATTTCTAACCCTACACTCTTTTTCTCTCATAAATGTGTCCATGACTTTCTATCATTTGGACTGTACTTGTTGTATAAAATTGAACTGAAATGAAGCAAGAAATACTTACACAGCATAAAGCTCAATACCTTAAAAACACAGGAAGGCTCTGATTAAAATCTAGGCTGATTCATCTCTGCTAAGCCCATGGCAAGTGGCATGACTAAGTGTGACTCATGACACATTAACCCTTTCCAATCTGTGATTTCACTTTGCATGGTTAAAGCTTCCTACCAACAACTGGTGTTTGAAGACATTAAGTGGAAAATTCTAGACATAAACTCTGCCTCTTAAAATGGTATAGTATTCATAGTAGAAAATGAAACCTCCAGCTCCCTCCTTCCTTTCTTGGGATATGATCCACCCCTTGTCCTATGTAAATACTAATGCACTACTATCTCATCAGTCCTGAGAGTCTCAGTTATCAACCAGTCCCAAAACAGCAGTTTATATGCAAGTAATCATTATTTTACTGAAAAAAATTTATACCAAAACTGACAATTTGGCAACATTAAAGAGAGTCTGTCTGTTAATAGATTCCTTTAAGAATCATCAAAAGTGATCACATGAAGATAGATACATTATAAGAAGATACGGAGAAAAGTTGAAGAGACAGAAGAATTGAGAGTGCTCCACATTCTCCATGTAATTTTCATAAAGCATATTTTTATAATTATTCCACTATCAGTGCTGGTAATCTATTACAGTTTCTAATTTACAAATTGAACAAAATCATACATATGTGTAAGAAGAATCCTTGTCACCATATAGTTTCAGGCATCCACTGGGGCTTTGGAGTACATACTCTGTGGGTAACAGTCACATTATTCAGTGCACAGATATTGAAGGAGATGTATTAAATATTGTCTCACACAAAGCAAGTGCTCACAGGAAACTATTAATAATGGAATAGTGGCCAAGGAAATTGTGTCACATTTAGGCCCAATACATCTCAGGCCTTACTAATTAAGTTCCCCAAGGAGCCTCTGGAAAACAGTTCAGTGTTTACCAGGTCACTGTGTCTCATCACCACCTTGTTCCAATTGAACTCCCTGCCATTCCTGTGAAATGACAACAGTCACAGTAGTAGCAACTTACCTTCTGTGCCTCTCCCATGAGCAAAGGACTGAAACTGTCCTTTGGTTCCTCCTTCCCTGTGCTAGATCCTGCCAGTGAAAGTATGTGTTTTGGATAAGCATGTGAATTTCATAAGATCAAGCCAGGAGTTTGCATACTAGAGTGCAATGAAAGACTACCACAAAGAGAATGGGAGAATGGAACTTCTATGGATCAAGAGGAAGGTGTTCATCTCTCTGGGCAATGAGGGTTCTTTTTTATTTGTTTTGAATAAAATAGTTGTGGTACAGTATTTAAAAATCCTTTTTATATTGGAAATCTATAATGTATATTGTGGGATTCTAGATTAATGGAAGGTTCTACTAAACAGTAATCTAGGAGAAAAAAAGCATTGAGCAAAGCAGTAGGAAAAGGCAAATTAAGGTGTCATACTTGTAAAAAGAAAAACTGCGTTTTTTCTTAGTATTTAGAAAAAAACATATTTTCAACTAGCTAGATAATCAATAATGTAGTTTGTATTTAATATCAAATAAACACAAAGATCTATGCCATCACATAACATCTCATAACTAGGACAAATTTTATTTATAGATTAACAAATACTTATTGGTCAACTATCAGTTGATTTCTTTTATCCCTTGTTACACATCAGAGAACAAATTCAGAAGAATTCTCTAAGGGTTCTATATTCTAGGGCAGAAACAGCCAGCAGACAAGCAATAATGTCACAGTCATTCTTAAAGCTGCTGCAGATTAGAGTGAGGAAACATGGCAGTATAGGGACAGGGACAATAGAGAGGTTGGACTAGGTGGACAGAGAAAAGACCACATAGGAAAAATTATCTTAAAGATGTGCTGGAATATTCCTACCTGCAGGAGTATCTATAGCACAAATTTTAAGGTATTATATCCTCACTGTTGAATAAGGGTGAGTGGAAAAAATTATGGCTATTCTGGCTAGTTTGTTTGTTTGCACTTTAGTTTGTGAATAAACATTACACTTGAATTTTACAGGCTTCTACTAAATGTGATTTGAGCTGGGATGGTTGGCAAGGGCACAGGCGAAACAACTAGACAGGATGCTTCTGTTGGAATTTAGGTAGGAGATGGTTTTGGTTGTGACTAAACTGATGGTTCTGGGAAGGAGGAGAAATGAATGGATTTTAATTGTATCTGAAACCAGAGGCTGGGAGGTTTCCAAGGAACTGCATGTGAGTATAAGATGAGAGGAAGAGTGACCATTGAAGGTCCCAGGAGAAGTGTGGTGGGATCAAAATGTCAGTTTGTGCCAGTGAACATTGTTCTGTCCATGATACACTCACATGTGCCCAAACAGAACTTGCTTATATGCATCTGGAATTCTGGAGATAGGTTTGGAGGTCCCAGGAGAAGTGTGGTGGGATCAAAATGTCAGTTTGTGCCAGTGAACACTGTTCTGTCCATGATATACTCACATGTGCCCAAACAGAACTTGCTTATATGCATCTGGAACTCTGGAGATAGGTTTGGGTGACAAACACAAAATTGAAAATTGTCTTCTCATATATTTACATCTTTCAAACTCAATGGAATAGTTAAGGATGGATTGTAAATGCAGAGGAAAATGTAATCATAATCACTTACTTCCAGTCTTGAGAATTTAAGAATCTAGCAAGTAATATAGAGGAAAATAGCAAAGTAGGAAAATCCCACAACAGAGTGGTTTCTGAAGTCATCACATTGAATGAGAAATTAAAAAACAGATGACTCTTATGAACCTTGAAATAGTGCAAATGTGGAATGAAATTCTGCTGTTGTAAGCCATAAGAGAAAATATATAGAGAAAATGGGCATGGCATTAAGATGGTTTTGTTTTGTTCACACCAGAAGTAAGGAGGTAAGTCCTAACTAATATAATCATGACAATGAGGAACAGTTTAGTTGTTTCAGTGTGAGAAGATAAATAATGTACAATCAGTAGGAATGACAAGAAAATTGCTGGAGGGAAACTCCTCAGAGTGCTCCAAAGAGTAGCATCTAATACACAAGGTAGGTACTGGTTTTACAGATGGTTGTGATTAGTGAGTAGCCAGACAGAATAACTAAGTACAAATGCTTCCAGGTGGGTGCTGTGAGTGGAGGCTGTACAATTCAATCATGGTGAACTGTCTTCTAAATGAGAGAAGCAGTGTCACTAGTTGGGAGATGGATGTCAAGAAGAAATGACAAGGATTCATGAGAAAAACTATGAACCCATGACTGTTTGATTACTTATCTGTTAAAGATTTATTTATTCTTATTCTATGTGTATAGATGCTTTGACTTCATGTATGTATGTGCATCACCTACCAGCCTGGTTCCTAGAGAGGCCAGAAGAGGGCATCATATCCCCTGGAAATGGGCTTAAAGAGGATTGTAAGCCTCCATATGAGTTATGGGAACCAAATCTGAGTCCTGTGCCAGAGGAGCACTTGCTGAGCTTCTAAGATTTGGGTTTTTCTCAAATAGAGTAGGCAGAACAAGAGGGTGTCCTTTCTATTGCAGCTAAACTTCATTGGTACATAAGGGGTGCTAAGCTACAGAGTTGTGAATTTAATGATTCATTACGATGATGTGAAGAAAAAGGAAAGAAGGAAGATTAGCAATGAGGTTATTATTGGAATTTACCATATAATTTATATATGTCATGAAGGACAGTAAGGACACTAAATGAGTAGGGAGAAGCTGACCTGAAAGGGAAGTCAAACCCTCCAAGGAGGAAACAGAACTGTTGAAGTTGGAGATCAGAGGGTGGGCTTCACAAAGATAATGGGGAAAGAATTTTAAGTATTTGTATTGATGAAATAAGAGGGCAGAGTCTCAAGATCTGACCTTGTGAAATTTAGAGCTAACAAAATGCCAGGCAAGCAGAGTCTAACAAATGAGGATCTGGGTTATCAGGAACATTTGCCCCGAAGAATTATAACAAGAGTAGTTCCTGGACAGAGTTGCAGTGGAAGCGATAATTTAGTAGAGGAAACGATTTAGGGTTCTTGAGGTGACAACAGTAAGGGATACTGGAAATGTAATTGGATACCCTGAATTTCAAAACTGGAAACATTAAGGGAAAATGATGGATCTTATTCTGAAACTAGTTTTGAAGGACATGAACGTTTATCTCATGTGATGCTACAACTACCTGCCAGTGAAAGAAACCAAGATGCACCCTGCTGGGAAAAGTCATATCTCTGGGAGAGATAGGTAATTCAAGAATGCCGTTGTACCATACTACAAAAAAAAAAAAGACGGAAAGAAAAAGAAAAAGGAAAGAAGATTTCATGCCACCCCATTATTTGAGCACAATAACTCAAATTTTATATCTCCTCAAACAGATGTCATTGGTGTTTTTATTCCTTTTTACATTAATTCATGTTTTATTGATAGATTCATTGTACTCTTAAATATTTTTGATATAGGAAAAATATAGTCAGGTTCTACAATGAATCACAAGGATCCTTAACTCTCACTGTCATATTCAAAAGCAAATCAATAAAACTCATGTGAAATATTTGAACTGCTTAAAACGGGTCTTCAGTTTTGATCCTCTGTTGTTTGGATAGACGAGAAAATAGTGCAATGGAAGGTGTCACTGCTGCATGGAAGAAGCTACTCTATACGCTGTTATTTTCAAGTTGGATCAATCATTTCCAACTCATTTCCTATTTTTCCTCTTAAAAAACCTACCCCACCAAGAATTTCAATAGCAAGAGCGTAAAATAATTTGGGCAGCTGACAGGCAATTCAATTTCCTGGCAGATTTTTAGATAATCAGACACCCAGGAGAAACTTGTAAATTTGTTTTATTCATGGTCAATTTGCTATGGCACATTTTTCTCTACCAGCTCAGCTCCACTTTTTACTCAGCAGAGAAGTGGAGCATCATTATGTAGCAGCCACAACTGGCTTAGGTTGCGAACCGGGCGCACATCATCACTTGAGCAAACAAGACCTCTCCTTGCCTCTTGCATCCTTAAATGAATTGCTCGAAAGTCTTCATTCTTCTGTGCTTATGCTCATGCCAGACCCATGTGTTTCACATACACGGAGGTGGGGAGGGAGGCAGGCAGAATTCCTCTGACTCTTTGCCTCTTGGAACTGGTAAGCTCCAAAGCAATTATCAGAAGATTAAAAGACCATCTGATCCATGTACCAAGTACTAGAGAGCTGAGGTGTAAGTCTACACAAGCACTTGATCAAGAAACTACACATAAAGCTTAGAGATGGCTCGATAGTTAAGAGCAGCAGAGAATCGACATTCAGTTGCTACACGACCCCCCAGTTTGGGTTTCTCACAACCATCTGTAACTGACACCAGGGGGATCCAATGCCTCTGGCAATCATGAATACCTGCTTTCACAAGAACACACTTACCCAAACTCAAGACATATTATCTCTACATGGTCTGTCATGAATTTTTTTGTTTGTTTTGAAAAATTAATTTCAAATTTTTATTTTCGAATGCTTTTAAAGACTTATTTTTATTTCAATTATAATAGTGTTTGCCTACATGTATGTGTGTGCAGCTTGTGTGAAATGAGTGTGGAGGCCACAAATTACTAATCCCCTAGAACTAGAGTTATAGGTGTCCTGAGCTACTATATAGGTACTGAGAGTTTTACCCAGGTCATCTATAAGAACATCTTGAGCTCTTTAAATCTTAGCTGCTTCTCCAACCACCTTCAATTTTTATTTTTGGTAACTTATTATATGTAGTTATGGGATATGATGTCATGTTTTGATTTAATTCATACATTTCATGCATATACTGTGAAATGTATTAAATCAAGCTGATGAGTAACTCCATCCTAGGGTATAGTTAACATATTTAAGTACATGGTTTTGTCTATAGTCAATTACTTGTTGAATCTCATCTATCACGGTCTATCAAATGTCTAGTCGTACCATGATATGGATATCATCAAGTGATTACCATGCAGGCATTTAAAAAAATTACATATCAATTATATTATTAACTTTCTTGAACACCTATTTCCTCCCATGCTATTTCATTTTTCATTGCTTTCCCACTATGATGGGAATATAACTTTTTATTTAATTTTTTATTTGAATAACATTTTTTTCATTTATTTTACATACCAACCACTTCCCCCTCTCCACTCCTCCATCCCCTCCCCCACGCATCCACTCCTCCTCCATCTGCATTCAGAAAGGGACAGTCCTCCATGGGCTTGCACAAAGCATGGCCCATCAAGTCCAGGCAGGACGAGTTCCCCTTATGTCAAGGCAGGGTGAGGTAATCCAGGCAACATAAAATTTAAATGTACAGAAGTAAATAGACAGAAGAAATACTTTTTAAGTTTTCTGATTATTTTGCTCATGACCACAGCATCATCACTTAGCTCGAAGTGGTTTCTCTGTTTCTAGTTCACATGTGTCTGACTCTTAGGGATAACTACACAGTTGCAAAGCCAGCAGCATCCTTCTCTCTAGATGAAAAATAAATATGGCCCTGTAGAAGAATGTATAAATTCCTATTTTCCTTTTTCTATCTCTTTCCTTTTTCAACACCTTAAATTAAATAAAGGTAGGATAGACAGGTATAGGGAAAATATGGAAATTTCTGGGTGGTTAAAGGCTCATTCTATCCAAAGCTCTGTTACAGCAGGATGCCATGGCACTAGGCAAATACTGTAGAATAGTCACTCCAAATAATCTGGGACCAACATGGTGAATGCAGACAGCTCCAACTGTCTGTCCTGTGCTTTACTGCAATGACATGCCCATTACTTCATCTTGTAGAAATGATTGTTCACACCATAAGAGAACACGAAAAGAATAAACCCTATTCTGGGGAAATCTTCATACATTTCCATGATCCTACTTTGTTCTCTCACACTCATTAATAATTCTCCCAGACAATACATGTCGTTAAACAAGTTGTACAGCTCTCTCTCTGTCTCTCTCTCTCTCTCTCTCTCTCTCTCTCTGTCTCTCTCTGTGTGTGTCTCTCTCTCTCTCTGTCTCTCTCTCTCTCTCTCTCTCTCTCTCTCTCCCTCTCCCTCTCTCTCTCTCTCTCTCTCTCTCTCTCTCTCTCTCTCTCTCTCTCTCTCTCTCTCTCTCTCTCTCTCTCTCTCTCTCTCTCTCCCTCCCTCCCTCTCTCTGAGTATGTGTGTTGGGGAGTATACACAATTATCTCTCCAGAAGCCTCTGCTCCCTCTTATGTATATGTCCTCAGTTTGGTAAAATATCCTCCTAACTCTACCTTGTTTCCTCTCTAAATGTATTCTCTGATGGTAAAGAGGACATGATAACCGTGCTTAAGGGTCTCCATTTGTCTTCTCTATCTCTGAAACCTCCTCACTATCACCAAAAGCATTGCTTTTGTTGGCATTCCAACTGGAGTCCAGGACAGGGGTTTGATTGGAGACATGCCAAAACATATCATGATTTCTCTTTCTTCCTTCTCTTTCTCTTCCCCCTTCTCACTTTTTTCAAAATTTCACTTCTTTCTTTCTTTTTCTGGTTAGTCTTTTAAATATAGAAACCATAGTGAAAAGAACTTTTAAGAAAGGAAGTGTCTCATTTGAATATGCATGAATAAGGGCTAAAGTTGAGCTAGGGCTGGAGCCATTGAAACAAAGAAAGCACATTTACTTTGCATAATAATGTAATGAGGGTTTCCCACCTTCCCTGGAGGCTGGAGAAGGAGGATGGGAGGGTAAGCTGTCCTCCAGGGATTGAATGAAGCCAGAGAATATAAAAGGTTTTGCCTAGAACTCCCATAATAAAAGCATCCAAGGAAAGCTCTCAAAGGCCAATTGAAGACTTGATGCCTAACTGCAATTTTAGGCAGAGGCCTACTGTTTTTTGTCATGAATACCAGCAGAGTGCATTATTGCTTCCATGTGGAATGACCAACTGGATATTTCTTTCTTGTTTAATATAGGAGAAATATGGAGTTTTAACACCATGTGGAAACAAGGAGACATCTGAAGGGGCTCCAGAACAGGGGTTGTAGAAACTCACAAATTATTCTGAGAGATGCTGGGAAAAGCCTGGTCTTCTCCCTCTCCTTCCAAACAGTCCCTACGTTTGCTGTTGTCTAGGCCTCCTGACCTCTCTACTGTCAGAGCATTGGATCAACGACAACAAAGAAACAAACAAACTACAACAACAAAACCCTTATAGCTAGAAATTTCTTCTCTATCTTTTTGGGATACACATTTTAAATCCTCTTTTTTTTTTTTTTTGGTTTTACGAGACAGGGTTTCTCTGTATTGTTTTGGTGGCTGTCAGACTAGCCTGGCCTCGAACTCACAGAGCTCCGCCTGCCTCTGCCTCCCCAGTGCTGGGATTAAAGGCATGTGCCACCACCACCCAGCTACATTTTAAAACCTCTTATCTTGTTGATAGTCTTTTACAAATAGCAGGCAATTTAAATCCTTCCTATTCTAGATCTATGTGAGTTACCTCACTTAAGTAATTTACAGTTAAAAAAAACCAGTAGTCTAATACTGGGAATTGGTCTCTTATTTCAGGACCCTGTTTCTTTTTTATTCTATTGGGACTTCAAAACTCCACTTCCCACACTTTGATCCACAGAAGGCTTGAGAAACTTTCTCTCCTCGATAGCAATTCTTGTCTTTCATTGTTTCTCCTGGTGTTTTCAAGTAGGAACAGTGCAAAACCTACTTGAAAACAGAAATTTCTGGCAACTGCAAAGGCATGGGGTTTGCTAGACCTCAGATGGTCTTGTCTGCCCAGCATCTACTCCCTCTTTTTCTCAAAGCACCACCAGGATTTTGCCTTACAGACATTATGTTACAGACATGCCCTTCTCTTTTCTGTAGAGCTTTGTAGAAACTGATAATCAATGTGCACTACATCCTGTATACATTCCCTGCCAAGTAGTGGACATGTGACCTCTACAGACTTGAACCCACACAGTTCTCCTGTGTATTTGCATCTTTAATTGAATGCCTAATGATAGGATAAAGTAGAAGCTTACCAATTCATCCCTATTGAATAGAGTTCATTAGTCTCTGCCTTCAGAGTCTAGGAACTCTCCCTCCTATATGTAAGTAGATCAAAGTTCATGAGTTGTTTCTCGTAGTTTGCTCAGCTATTTTATAGCTTCTCCTCATCTTCTCAGTTTTCTTCCCTGGCATTAGTCATAACCTGTTCACTATTACTTTCAACAAAAGAAGCATAAAAGCATAAATGTTAGGTGTAAGATGGAAACTCAGCCAGCTTTTGTGTATATACTAGACACCAAGGGAAGATGTTCCCTCATCTCTTTCCTTTCTATGTGTCAACATATTCTATAGGCATACATTGGTCAAAACTAAATTATAGATTTCTGAAAGAGACTTCTAAATTTGAGGATTACTTTACTTTTAACCTTTCTTTATTCCCTCAATAAAACAAACCCTCATGATGAAGGGTTTAAACTCTCCCACTTTTTACAACTCAATTTAAGTTTCAACTCTCTGAGAAGGACACACGGGTGTCTTTTTCCGATAAAGAGCTGTTTGTTTACAAGGCCCTTACACTCAGGGTTTGGGGAGAGAACAAACAGAGTGCCTAAGTTAGTCTCACAGTATCTCAAGGACAAACCCCAGTTACCCCCTTCTGAATCACACCAAAGTTTGTACACATAATCGTGTCCAAAAATGATATGACTAAACCTTAGTCAATTAGAAATACACTCATGTAACTGCTGCTTGCTTAACCAGTCACAGTTGAGATAACCTCACTGTCCCTGAAACTCCCCTTAATTGTGCTTAAAAGAAGACTGCTTGTCTCTTTCGGGATCACTGCCATTTTGTACAGGTGAAAGACCCCCACATGTATGCTGGCATAGTAAATGCTTTGTTTTTGCATACTATTTGAGTTTGGGTCTTCCTTCAGCATTGCCTTGGACAATAACATGCTTTTGTCACCTCTGTTTATAAGACCATGTGCATCCAATTGCTGTCCATAACTCCAGAAATTGTAGCTATAGAGAACCTCTAGAGTACCATCCACATGGACCACCTTCTTTACCCTAGGCCCACATTCCGCCAAGAGCTTGTCTTTGGCTGTGAATGCTGGAGGTGATTCTGACTCTTTTCTTGGATTCATCTCCAGGCTACAGTGGGCACTTGCTTTCCTTTCTCCCCTTTATTTCATTTTCTATCTCATTCACAGATTGTTCATTTCACTGCAAATTTTCACCATTTCCCAGTCCTGAATCAACAAGCCAACACAGGAATGAAAACATTTATATACATGATAGACATGAATACATGATAAATACAAAGAAAGAAAGGCAGGGGCTGGAGAGATGGCTCAGAGGTTGAGAGCACTGCCTGCTCTTCCAAGAGTCCTGAGTTCAATTCCTAGCAACCACGTGGTGGCTCACAGCCATCTATATTAGGATCTGTTACCCTCTTCTGACATAAAGGTGCACAAGCAGATAGAGTATATATATATATATATATATATATATATCTTTAAAAATAAAAAAAGAAAGGCGAGGGAGTTTTTCAGTCTCTCATTACTACATTAGGGAGAACATAAGGACGATGGGGGTGGGGAAGAACATGGGTGACCTTCTTTCCCTTCCTCTGCATAAGGAGGAAGAGGAGAAGGAATAAGTCATTTCTTTTTGTTGTTCTGATACAAGAAAAAGAGGGAATTTTAAGGACCTGGAGAGACAGGGAGATAACTGGAACTAGAGGCAAAATGAGGAGGAGGGTCAGCTTAAAACCAGTTCAACTTTCTGTTCGAATCCTAGCTCTCAAATTCAGTGTTTTAATTTTCTGTCCTGTTGCTGTTACTACTGCATCATTATTGGTGTACAAGCTCAGCTTCCTCATCTATAAGATCATAATTCCAGCTTTGAGTTGTTGTGAAATCATGTAAATGAAACACTCTGGTGAGAAGCACTGAATAAATAGAGGCACTGATAATGACATTGATTAATTACTGTTACTTTTGCTATTATGATGAGGACAATCCCCAACCATGGTGATGTTACCTAGGTGAGGGGGGAAATCCATTATCTGTAAATATCAGGGCAGTGTGTACAAGCGTTTGCAACAAAAGTAAATGCTTTGCAAAGGTAAGGGGCAAAGTTCTTTTTAATATAGCAAGGACCACAATCTACAGGCAAAGCATTATCACAGGAGCCTGTAGAGAAAACACAAATACTCCCAGGGCATTAAAAACCTCTTTGTTTTCTTAAATGTGAAGAGAGATACCCCACAAACCAGGGTTTGTTGAGTACTTATTGCTCCAATATAAAGACCTAGAATCAGTAAACACAATCTCAGTAAAATACTGCAAGCTCATCTTTTATGTCACTTAAATGATTAAAACATTTTTCATTAAATTATTAAGTTATTTAAGGAGAAACATCAGAAGAACATCCAGATGCTCTAAGTGCATTTGCCTGGAGTGACATGTTCCCAGCAGAAGATCATATTTTGCCTTTGTACGATATGTTCAGTTATTTTCCTGTCGCGTCTGCTGCGCGGCCTGTGTCCGAGAACGTGGGGAGGGTGTCGGGGATTGACAACACAGAGACTCGTTCAACGATGTAAAGAAAACTTTAAGCAGGCTCCAAAAAGGTTCAAGAAAACTTCCTAAGAAAGGCTCCCACCAGAGAAGCTTCTGCTCTCTCCTCTACCCTGGCTGGTTCTGCTCTGACCCCAGAAACTGATCTGAGCGTGGCAGAAGAGGTGGTTAGTCTTTGGACAAGGTCGAGGTCAGGGTGGTTTCTGTAGGCAGGCCTTTTCCAGGAACTTAATGCCCCCAGGCATTGTATTGTTTTTAGCAAACATGTCTTTAGATTGTCTTACAGCTGCCAACTCCCAGGCAGAAGGGGAAGTGGGTCTCTGCTCAAGGTCTGGTGTTCCCACAATTCACCCCTTTTTATTTTTAAATGAGGCACTCCTGGCTTAGGTCAAGTAGGGTCACCCTCCCTTTCCCGTCATTGGGGGACCTTGAACCCCTGTCTTAGGCGGGAGGGGTCTTCCCCACAGGTGGCCCGTCATCAGAGCACCCCAACTTTAAATCATCTGTAACCAACCTTCATGGCTATCGGGATTGCCATGGGCTAGGCTAAGCAATACTTGGTTACGGATCTCTTGCCTCTGGGACAAGGCACGTTTGAGCCCGGCATAAAGCCAGAATGCCTACCGCCACTGCCACCATTTCCAGGACCCCCATTGACATAGCGCCTCTCCATCACCGTACCCATCACCAGATCTGGGCCATAACATTCTACCAGCCTTCGTCTGTTACAAGGGTAACCCACACGTGATTTACATTCTGTTACAAGGGTAACCCGCATGTGATTTACATTTACAATTTGATAAAGTTTACAATTGTTCCAAGATCTGCTCAGGAAAGCATTTAGAAAGTGCACTTGCACAGATACATTAGGTACAATCATTGATGTTACACATGTAGCATTATGAAAAATATGAACAATAGGCTTGTTGCACTATCCACAGAGCACCAATTTGTTCCTGTGGTGATGCAGTTTGTTGATTTAACGTCAGCTGATTATGCGACTTGAGTCAAAGTCTCCTTTTTGTCGCATTAGGACAAGTTGCACCTCTCTAGAAAAATACACTGGCCTAGTCGTGATTCCAGAAACAGGAACCATCAAGTCTGATATTTCAAGTGACCATGTCCTGTTCAATTACTTAAAAGAGGCTTTTGCCCCTCATCACAGTCCATACGAATGTCCAAAGGTTTTAAATGGGTCCTTTTTTCTCTATTGGCTTCATGATGAAAACTCATGGGTCCGGAAGGTTGATGCAGCAGGTCTGTTGAGAAACTGGAAATCTCGAACCGACTGTTTTCTTTCTTTCTTGGGCTCTAGATTCGATGACAGCAAGGTTCAGGAACACTGATTTAGGAGATCTCACTCAAACTGGCTTAGGTAGGCTCCCATGGACTCAGGTCCAGTTTTTCTCTGCTCCATGTCGAAGCTTTTATTCTTTTCCTACAAGAAAACACAAACATGCCCTCGACCCCAAATTAGGGTCTTCTCCACTGTTTAGTGCATGGATGTCTCCATTTGACCTGAGCAATGGTTGCTCAAGTTCCATCATGCCAGAATCTGTCTGAAGCTCACTGGCATTCACATTATAAAATTTTTAAATGAGGAGTGTATTATTTGATGAGTCATGTGGGGACTGGGGACATTATTCCCCCTTTTTATTTTCTAAAAAAATTTTCTTTTTGAACTGTTGAAGCTGAACCATAACAGTAGAAGGATTTGTCTACCCTCCTTGGTTAACTATCTAGGTAAATTGGGATTACTACTTAGATTATTTGTAGATGCCCATTAAAAAGGACATATCCATTAAATATTTCCCAAAAACTTCTGAAAATCACTCAAAGATTGTAAACTATACTGTGTCCAAATAACTTTTGAAAATTATTTGAAGTCTGTGAGCAGTCTTTCCCAATCTAACCTATAGAGCTCTCACTAGCTGACAAGGCCTTATTTGTATCTTAAATTTTTCTGTTAAAACATTAACAGACTGGCTGGATGTTCCTTTTGTCTATATTTCAAGCAATCTAGGTAGCTTCTTAACTATTTTTGAAGGGATTTAAGTATCCTTTTAATCATATAAGCAGTTCACACTCACGCATTCACAATCACATTTCATACATACCGGTGTGGCCACACCATACATTCAGAACATACATGCATCTTTCAGTCATCCTTTTTCCCTAGGTCATGATTAGTCTGTTGCAATGAAGCTACCTTAATTGAAATCTATGTAAAAGAACAACTCCAGCCAATCCTTGAACTAAAAGGGTTAAAAAGTCCTGTATGTTCTTTATCATTCCTCCATTTGAGCTACAGTCATGGGGTACAGCTGTACCTACTCCTTGTAACTGTAGATGCAAGGTAGAGAGGCCAAGCTTTTGGCCAAAAGTTTTTAGAGATGACTCACAAAATAGAACTTAAATGTAAACAAAATTTTCCATTCTATATACCTTTGTCTTTTTCTTTTTCTTTACTTAATACCAGTACCTTTTTACTGTTACAAATTTTTTGTTTCACCCATTTTTTTTTTTTTAAATCAGGGTTTCTCTGTATTGTTTGAGGCTGTCAGTCCAGCCTGGCCTCGAACTCACAGAGATACGCCTGCCTCTGCCTCCCCAAGTGCTGGGATTAAAGGCGTGTGCCACCACCGCCCAGCTTGTTACCAATTTTTTTTTTCTGTATTATTTGGAGGCTGTCTTGGAACTTGCTCTATAAACCAGGCTGGCCTTGAACTCAAGAGATCTGCCTGCCTGTGTCTCCCGAGTACTGGGATTAAAGGCGTGTGCTGCCAACGCCCGGCTATTCACCCATTTTCAATCCATTCTTCAACCTAGGATATTCCCTCATGCAAAAAGCCTTAAGATTTACACAATCCACCCTCCAATTGAGGGCAATCTCTGGGTTCCCCTTTTTCCCCCGACCTTAATGTCAGGCTAAGGCCTAGAGATTTAATCCAATTCCCCCCCATTCTGCTCTGACCCCAGAAACTGATCTGAGCGTGGCAGAAGAGGTGGTTAGTCTTTGGACAAGGTCGAGGTCAGGGTGGTTTCTGTAGGCAGGCCTTTTCCAGGAACTTAATGCCCCCAGGCATTGTATTGTTTTTAGCAAACATGTCTTTAGATTGTCTTATAGCTGCCAACTCCCAGGCAGAAGGGGAAGTGGGTCTCTGCTCAAGGTCTGGTGTTCCCACATTTTCCCAGCACTGTTATTTTTGGTGAGTAGTAAGAAAAAGATGTATCTATGGAATATGGAATTTCTGAGCTAAGACAGTGAGTGACTCTGAACACAGGCACAGTACTCTACAACATGATGAAAAAATTGCCCAAATTAGAGAGTTATACAGAGAATTTACACATAGCAACCAAAAATATGGGACTATATGGTTGTGGAGTTTTCCTTGTCAAGGTTTAACATAAAATGAAACTCATTTAGAGGTGTGATATACAGTAATATCTTGACTTAGCCTTAGTATTCTTAAAACAAATTTCACTATATGAGGCCACTGGCAGTAGATCCAAGATCTAGCTCGAATACACAAACTGACTTAGTGGAGTTCCTTCTACATGGAGAGATGCCTTGCTCAGCCTAGACACAGGAGTGTGGGTGGTAGAAAGGTGCCTGGGTCCTACCTCAAGGAGATGAAGGGACAAGGGACAGACTTAGTAGACTTCCTAGGGGAAGCCTTACCCTCTCTGAGGAGTGGATTGGAGGTGGGAGGGAGGGGGGAGGGTGAGGAGAGAAGGGAGGGGAAACTGGGATTGGAATGTAAAAACAAATATATTAATTAAAAGAAGAATATATTCCACAGGGAACTGAAAACACAAGGTGAACACATTTTAGAAGATTTTACCTCATTTCCTATCTTCCCTGTTAGTTTAGCTGCCAATTTCAGGGTTAATACTTGTTGTTATCTTCCCAATAACTGGACACGGTGCTCAAGTTAATTGCATTTCTCAGGCTCCCTTACAGTTAAGTAAGGCCATTTACTAATTGTTCCTCAGGGAAGTCTGAGTCTTATCACACACGTTGATTCAGACCCTTGCACAAGAAACCATCACAAACTTCTTCTCTCCCCTGGAATATGCTAACATGCACCAAGGAATCTCTTACTGAGAACTGTGGAAGTGTGTATCTGGAGATGTTGGCACGATTCCAAGCAGCTGAACCCCAAAGCAATCCACTGACTTCAAATATCTGGAATTATGTTCTTATCTACTGCATCCTTCCAACACACCACAAGTGGTAGCTTCACAAACCAAACACGAATATTCCACTGACACTTTGTTTTTATTCCAGACAAGGTCTCACTATGTAGACCAGGCTGACCTTGAACTCAATGAAATCCACCACCCTCAGTCTCCCAAGGGCTGATACTAGAATGTGTCACTGGGCTCTGTTCAACTGACAGGGTTTTTTTTTTAAGATAACTTTTTTAGTTTGTGGAGGCATATCTCTGGGTGTTTTGACTTGTGGATTACTATATTTTGTTGTTGGAAAATGTCCACATTCAATCAGCATTCTTTCCACTTTCACATAATAAAGGGATTACAAAGAAACAAGCTTCCTTGGGTTGTGTGTAACTTGATTAGTAATCAAGAGAATAAACTACAAAGGAAATGATTTGAGATAAACATCAAAATGAGGCCTACATTCACTTCACTGGTAAAAACAACTGTAGTGCATAATACATTCTGTTATTGGATTTTTCAGGCAAGTCCTCCAGGTGGCCTCAAACATCAGTCTTTCCTACCCCAACAGGAACCCCACCTCACCCATGTTTGTGTAGATCTCAGAATTACTATAGGACTTGCTAGAAATACAGTTTCTTTACACAGGGAGGAACTGTCCGAGGAAGACGACACCTTGTTTGTATTGCTCAGTTTAGGATAGGACTATGCAGCATACCCTTGGTTTTCTTCTTCCCTTCTTCAGAGGCAAGCTAGCCTTTGGCTATTTCCCACTGAATCACATCTCTGTGTCATGTGACCCAAGGGGGGTACTACTTCTCAGGATCCTTTGGTCATGGTGAAAACTTGGAACCATGACTCTTGGAAAGCTTTCTTGAGCCTACAGGATCCAGTTCACAATTAATTCTAGCATTCTTGTTGTATCTGTTGCCTATCTGTAAGTAATTAATCCATGTTGAAGTGTACTTCACAAACTGTTCTCCTAGTGTGGTATTGTACCTTATTTGCCATATTTGAGCTATTGGTCCCAGGTGCAATAAATACCTGAACTCCTATTCCTGGTGGACTTAATGCTAACCTTTTCCGCCATTTGTACAGTGACCAGTTATACCAGATTTCTCTTTTGAGCCACCAACCAGGTCCCAAATCATGACACGGAGACTTATTAGTTATGAATACTCGGCCTACCTGAGGCTCATTTCTCACTAGCAGTTTTAACTTGAATTAACCTGTTTCTCTTTATCTACTTTTTGTCTCTGGACTTTTTAACCTTCTCTTCCTTTTGGCTGTTTCTCCTGTCTGGCTGTCTGGCAGTTGCCTGGCTTCATGCCCTGGGTGTCTCCTTCCTTCTCTCCTCCTCCTCCTTCTCTCGTTCTCTCTCTGGAGGCTAGATTTCTCCACCTATTTATTCTCTCCCCTGCCAGCCCTGCCTGTCCTTTCTCTGCCTAGCTATTAGACATTCAGGTTTTTACTAGACCAATCAGATGTCTTAGGCAGGCAAAGTAAAACAAAGGCAACACATCTTTTCATAATTAAACAAACACAGCATAAGCAAATGTAACACACCTTAACACAGTTAAAATACTATTCCACATCATAAACAAAAGTAACACACCTTTACATAGTTAAAGTAATGATCTACATTGTAAACAAATGTAACATGTTTTTGCCTACTTAATATAATATTCTTAATAACCAGTATCACTGCTGGAATTGTTAGAATCAAAGCCTGGGCCTTGACAGTTCAAACAAGCAAAACTCAGACACCTGCTCTGTGTAGTAGTGAACCTGAGAGAAGAAAGATTTGAGATTTATTGAATATGGCCACATTGGGAAAAATAAATAAAGAAGCCCAGTCTCACACACACACACACACACACACACACACACACACACACACACACACACACACACGCCAAACCACTTTTTGTGGAATAGGAAAAGAGGGCTAATTCATTCTAAAGGATGGTGTGTGTGTGTGTGTGTGTGTGTGTGTGTGTGTGTGTGTGTGTGTGTGTGTGTGTTAGTTTTGGCAAAAATCTCTCTCTCTATTTTTTGGGGGGGAGAGGAAAAGGTTTATTCAGGTGGGTTGAGCAAGTCATAGGAAACAAGCCAGTAGGCAAAATCTCTTATATCAGTGTTCCAGTCAAGATATAGGAAGTTGACTTCTAATTCTGTAGGAATCAGTGTCAGGATTGATTAGCATATGCCAATTGTGAGGCCTCACACTACACACTGAGAGTGATAGCATGTCACAGAATCGACCAATCCCAGAAAAGGTAAAGTTCATTCTACTTGAGGGAACATTGTGCCACTGAGTAGCATAGTTACTCTGATGTCTAGTCATATAAGATCTAAATCCACTTTTATCTGACAGTGTGCCAAAACATCACATTTAAAACATATGGACGCTGTGAGTTACTGACTTTATACAGACAGCAAAATAGTTGAATACCAAGTGATGTCATTTTTCCATTTCCTTTTGATACAAGACTATTTTCCCCCATTTAGCTATCTGTTTTTTTTTTTTTTTTTGCCTCAGAGGGGGGAAAAAAACCAGATTGGCTGGAAAGGAAACAAAGGATAATATAAGTAAATAATGATGTTCCGCTTCTGAAAATGGCCTTTGAAGTTTATATCAGGGAAAAGGTGTAAAAATTGACTTTAAAACTATTTAAGCACTTATTTAAATCAGACAGAGAATGGTAACTGGGTGCCTCTAGTGAAAGACAAAGGAAAAACTTGACTCTAAATAATCGCTAATTAAATCAGTCTTAGCAAGACAGCAGCTGAGTTATCAGGAAGCTGTTGTCTATTGTCTTTGTCTTAGTGGGAAATCCTTCACATTTGCTGCAACAAGTCCTTTACCTTTCAATACCTAACCAGAACCCACAGTAGGAGGTATGTTAGCATATTTCTCTCTGCATCTTCCTTGGAGTCTTCACTTTATCACAGTATAAGCTTTGAAAAGAACCCTGTTTCATTCTTAAGAATTCCACAAATCACTTATTTAACATGAATAGCTTTTAATCGATTAGGCTGGAGTGCTGGGACCATGAATACTGGTAAGTGTTGCAGTAAACAATTGTCTATATACTGCTTAATACAGATGGTGGAGACAAAATGAAAGAAGGCATGAAGTAGAAGGACAACCAGATAAAATTGCATTCAGATAAAAATGGAAGTGCTCAGACGCAGAAGAAGATATTTTCTGAGATTTTCATGTATTTTTCAGTCATTATTAATCATTAAATACTACTGAGCCTGGGATATGTTATATCTTATGAAAATAAAGTAGCAAAACTAGGAATACCTCATTGTATATGCTTTTCTTCATCAAATTCCTTGAAGAAAAAATACCTTGAGAATTTTAGTTTCAAATAAAATTGAAAACACTGTAAGAAAGGAAAATATTCTGTTTCTGAAATTATGGCTTTTGGTTGAAACTATGGCAAACATACCTACAAAGAAGAAAAATAAATAAAAAAGAACAACTACAACCCCCATAGTGCATAATTGCCCTACCAACAAATTGAGATTTCTTCTCTTTCTGTCTTTGAAACTACTCAAGCAAAAGACCATTAACAGCCTGATGATCCTGCAAAACATGTTTACCTCAGAAAATTGTCGGGCAATATGGAAACCACAGGAGTGGATTAGACTGTGTGCTCAAACACTCTATGTTGTCTCCAATGTGAGGGTTGATGAATCAGAAATGAAAAAATGTGAGCCCCTTCACACACACCTGCTTCTGTGAAAAAAAATCAAGGATCAAAAATCTACGGAAATCATTTCCCTGGTTTCTTCTTAATGCCCTGTTTCTGCTGTGAGATTTGGAAGCTGTGGTCCCCACGACCTCCCAAAGGTCATTTGTAACTACATTTCCTATGAGCTATGAGTCTTTGCCATCCAAGGAATAAAGTTGATCTGCTGACAGTAATGAGACAAATATGTATTAGCTTCATGCCTCAGAAACTGTACTGCCCCCAGTGAATCCTTGACATTTACTGTGTGCGGTCTCCCCTGGTGTAAAATGCAGTTTTAAAAAAACAGCTGGTACACATGAACATGCTGGCAATGGCTGTGTCAGCCAGAAACTGGCTCTTTTAACTGTTGTAACCTGTTCCTCCAGCACTTATCAGGGTATGTGAGTAAAATAGTGGCATATCTTTGGAAGAGATGTTTAATTACAAAGGCATATTTCCACAGCAGTTGTGTTTCATTTAAATCAGAACTTTTCCTCTGGAACTGTAGCTTTTAGGAGTGTAAAATCTTTCAAAGGAGCTTTATGCCATGAATCTGATACATCTCTACTCAGCACATGGAATGGAATCCAAGATCTTTCAACAGTCTACAACCTAACTAACATAACCTAAACCAAATCAATTTCTCAGCCCACCCCATTATTTTACTTCATTCCAGGCTTCTCTCTCTTTAACATGCTAAGACATCTTGTTAGCATTTGAAGATGTAACGTCTCCATTTTTTTTCTTTCCATAGAATTTGTATGGTTGAAATATCCTTTCTTCCAAAAATAGCTCACATTTATCCTACTCAGAAACACTCTCTTGAGCTGCTTAAATAGTTTGACCATTGTTGCTCATTCTGTCACCACACCATGTGTGATGATCAGTTCTAATCGCCAAATTGACCTAGTCTAGAATTACCTTGGGAAAAAGTCTCAATGAGGGATTACATGTGGCCACGTTCTTGGGAAGATTATTTTGATTGCATAATAATTGATATGGGAAACCTCTCCCTGCCTTTCTCCACCCCACACTGCGGTTGGCACCATTACCTAGACAGAGAAACATGGACTATAAATATTTGTATAAAGATTGGACAGAGTACAAGTAAGCATACATGCATTCATTTCTCCAGACATGTGACTAACATATGCAATGTGATTAACTGCTTCAAGTTTCTTCCTCCTTTTATTTCCCATGATAATGGACTTGAATCTAGAACTGTGAGCTACAATCAACCCTTTTCCTCCTAAGTTGCTTTTTATAGGGGTATTTTATCACAGCAACAGAAATTAAACTGGAATACCATACCATATTTATATCCATGATTATCTTTTTCCCCCTAAACTTTATTGCAAAAGAATGTGAGTCTCAAAAAGTCAAAGGTCCTTATCAGCTTTTTTTGGGGAGATGTAGGTGTTAGTATTCAGGCATCTGTACTGGCCTATCCTTGGGGTTCCAACAGGATAAGCCATCACCTGCAGCCACAAAGAGTTCCACCCATACATATTTTCTATGTTCCCTTTTAAAAGGGCCCTACCCACCTCCCATACCACCTCTCTTTTTCTTTCTATTTCTCTTTCTTTTCTTTCTCTTTTTCTTCTTTTCTCTGTTTGTCTGTTCCTCTTTCTCTCTGCCCCTCTTTCCTCTCTCATGCTGCTCCTGTTCCCAGAGGCCAGTCTCCCCTTTCCCTTTCCCCCTTTTTATGATCCCTTTCCCTAATAAAAAACCCCTCTGCTTGAACCCTGTCAAATGGTGTCTTTCTCTCTCACACACTGTTTTTCTTAAATTACAACAGTAGGGACTTCAGAAAAGTTGCCTTCATAGACTAGCACTGAAAACTTGTTTGGAATGTATAAATAGAGGCCATAGGTTTAAATCTAAGCCAAACATCACACACACACACACACACACACACACACACACACACACACACACACATGCATAGTTATGATCTTGACAGCTTGTGACAGTGTTCTTTGCTCCATGGAACAGAAATATGTGGAAATACATTTTAGGTGACTTTAAGATCTTGACAGTAGATCATTGAATCAAGGAGTAATGATTTTAAAAAGATGAAGGTAGGGAATTAGCAGAATGAGCTGGAAGACTCTGCCTCAGTCCACACTTCAAACTTTGATATTCCAGAATCTATTGGGAAGGGTTAGACTTAAATATAACCTAAAATTTTCAAAATTGGCTTTAATTTATTGTTAAAGAAGCTAACAATGTTATTTGTTTGGATTAGAAATAAATTTGTAGTATTTGTTATTTTCTTCCTTTCAGTTAAGCCTGACACTTTTGCATAGCTGTGCCATCAAGGTTTTTCTAAACGTTTCCATTTTTACTGTCAAAAGTCTACATGATAGCTGGGCGGTGGTGGTGCACGCCTTTAATCCCAGCACTTGGGAGGCAAAGGCAGGCGGATCTCTGTGAGTTCGAGGCCGGGTTAGACCGATAGCCTCCAAAACAATACACATCCATCCACCTTCCCATTTTTTTCCTGCACTGAACACATATAGCATGTTTGTAGGCAAAGCAGGGAATAAGTGCACACGAACACAAAAATCCCCTTGATATACTGAGACAGAGTGACACACAGATAGGGCTTAAGACAACAGCAAAGTAGTTGAGATGCCACAAAAATTATCATCTGTATAAAAAGAGAAGAGATGTTCTCTATGTAGAAGGAGACGTTCTCAAAGTTATGTAGGAAAAGGAATGAGACAGCATAATGGGGTGAAAAGTTACAAAATTCATTATATACATGCATAAAGCTATCAATTATTTTAACTATAAATTAATTATAAAAGATTGATTAAAAATGAATCATTCCCTTTGGCAAACTGTGGTCTTGAGTTTGTGTAGGTGTTATATCTAGTTTAAACTAAGACTATGATCGAAAACAGAAATGCATAGAAATTATTCTTCTAAACAAAATGGTGCTTCAAGATCTTGTGTGAAGCAGCCATTTTTTCTAGTTTAAGCTTTGGTTTTTCTAATTAGCAAAGTGACAAAACTCCTATTTCTGATTTCTACCAAAATCAAAGATACATATTCTTCCTATATTTCTCCATGGAGCATGGTGTTGACATTCCATTTTGTATCTATCATACAGAATATTTATTATAGGCAAGGGACCCACCATGGAAAGGAAAGAGAAACCTGGAAGTTGGTGTTTGGTTTGGTTTTCTGAAATGTTTAATAATTAAGATTGTGAACATTAATATAAAATATTACTAATTGTTTTGATCACTGTGATGGATTGAATATCTGTGTATCGCTTCTGCCTTCTATTACTCATATGTCGAAGCATGGACTCATAGAGTGGCTGTATTTAGAGGAAAAGGCTGTATTTATGGTAAAAGGAAGTCATAATAATGGGGTTCCATAAAGAAATGGTGTCCCTATGAGAGAAGAAATCAAAATCAGAGAGTAATACAGTAATCTCTCTTTCTGTGTGCACATAAAAGAAAGGCCATGTGCCATCACAGTGTGAAGAGGACCAGGAAGAGATTCCTAATTAGGAATCAGATTAGTGGCAGACTAATCTGGAATGCCAAAGTTCAAAATGGGGATAAAATTACTTTGTATTGTTCATGCCACTCAGTCTATGCTACGTTCTTATGGAAGCATGTGCTATTTAGTTTTTGTCAATGTGGGAAGAGGGAAACTGAACTGAGAAGATGCCTTTATCAGACTATCGCGTATACCATATACGTATCTGGAACATTTTTTTTTGATTAACGATTGATGTGGGAGAGTCCAGGCAGGTGGTCCTTGGCTACATAAGAAAGCTAGCTAAGTAAGCTGTGGTAAACAAACCAGTGAAGGTTATTACATTGTGTGGTAAACAAACCAGTGAAGGTTATTACATTGCCTGATCTTTGGTTCCTTCCTTCAGGTTATTTCCTTAACATCATGTTCTTCATGACTGACTGTGATTTGCACATGTAAGTCAAATAAACTTATTACTCAAGTTCTTTTTGGTTATGAAATTTTGTAACAGTGACTGAAAGAAAACTAAGATATCACATAACCAAATAAATGCTGTTTTTCTGCCTAAGAAAAACCAACGGAATATTGAGTGACCTCCAAAGACCAGTGAAGCTTTTGATCAGAACTAAAGATGAAATTCATGTGAAGATTTTTTATTTATTGTTCTGAGACCAAGCGTATATAGCACACTGAATTATTACTAATCTTAGCAGAGATGCATTCATTTCCAGTAGACTGCTTGATTCTTGTAAGAATGCACAGCTATTATCATATAGCATCTTAGAAGAAGCCTTTCTATTACCCACTGTTTTTTCCTACTAGCTTCCAACTCTTCAGATCCAATAACTCTATTGTGCCTGTATTTGTATCCACTATTACATCTATGTCTAATAAAGGCTGATGACAATTCCTACTTTTCATTTCAAGACTATATATTGATTGATACATAGATTTAAAAGTTAGTATATCACATCATATTTTTAGTTTTATTATCCTATCCCTTGCCTTCATACACTTAAGAATACAAATTCCCAGAGAACAAGGACTATGTTTTCCCCTCATGTAATAGGCATTCAATACATAGCTACTGAGTGTAAATCAATCGCATCATAAATCAAACAAAGAATGGAAAGTTGGAGGGTTAGCAAGAAACTTATTTCTTGAATGGAAAATTAATTGTGAAGATGTCCCTGACATGGAAAGCCACTGTTTCCTTATGTGAAGAATGTAGAGAACACTGAAATTTAACAAAAGTGCGAGAGGAGATAAAGCTGTGATGCTGGGAAGTAGGTTAAAGATAGATAACATTTTAAATGTATTACAGAACTGCTTCCATTCAGGACAAGATAAATTAAGACTGGAAGATAAAATAAAAGACATATGTATTACACACACACACACACACACACACACATGCTTTCCATACATGGACCAAGGATGTCTTTGTCTTTATTTTGAAGTATTTATAAAGCATTTTTTTGTTCTGTTTCTTTTAAACCTATCTTAAAATGCTTAAGGGAATGCTGTTAGCTCAGGCATCTGTAAACGGTCCAACAAGTACTTTTCCATCCTCAGTTGTCCAACATACCAAATGCATCACCTTTGTCCACCTTCACGCATCTGTTCCTTGAATATGCTTTGATCAAAGATACCAATAAACATAGATTCTAGCCTCTTGGACTGCAGCACCAGCTAGTGAGAAACAATAGGAACCTCAGAAGAGTGAGCTACCTGAGACCCCCCACACACTGCTCCATCGGAAAGGTCAAGGGCACATGTACTTGGCATTGAATTTAGATTTCAATGGACATAACTTCTATTCTCTGGGCAACAGCTTTGAAGAGTAACTAGAAAACATACAAATAAAAATTTCATTTAATAAAATCCAGGGTCTGCCTAAGAAAAATAATGCATACATAGATTGGAACAATGTTTTTAACTAGGAGTTAGAGGACGTAAAGACTTGAAATGAGGGGAACAAGTGAAAAGAAAAAAGGAGGAGAAAAGAAAGAAAAAAAGCAGGATTTTCTAAAAGTATGCCAAAGGTCAAATTATGTTTAATAACCTTTCTAATTTTATGGGGTATAAATATGATGATAGTCGTGTCATGACATCATTTAGCCTGGGAATTGAGAGAGTGCTTGGTCATTTAGATAATGGAGCTGGGGATGGCACTGGCATGAAACATATAGTGAGGGGCGACAGGTTTCTTCTTTCAGGAACATAGGCTCCTTTCCGCTACTGCATAATAGGGATTATTATATTGGCTCTCAGAAATATCTTGACATTTCCATTAAAATCACGATTTTGACAGGTTTACGTATTCAGCCCCTTTCATTTGCATGGGATTGAAACCTGACATTAGAAATCTCAGACCAAATGCATTTTAAAATTCACACACTTGCATATTTATATGTTCATATAGCAAGTGCAACTTCTAAGCCTCTTTGGTGTATATTAAATTTTAGTGGAGCACACACTTTGCTATTTGTGCTGAATCTCTCATTATGTAGGCAACTATTAATCTACTACAAAGGTAAAAAATATTTTAAAAACCTTGAATGAAAGTGATCTGAAGGAGAGGTATATTTTTGGTCATAGCCAGAATACTCACTGCACTACAAGTTCAGCATGCCAGGTTTTTAGTGGAATTCTTTGGGTTTCATGAACCCATTTATAATCATTCTCATGTCTTACTACTTTTTTCATACATTTTGGCTTTTCTTTTGTAATGACCAGAAATTTTATTTAAAGCCACCAAAGTTCACTCACTTAAAGACCACTACACAAGCTAATTATCACTTAGCCAAGGTGAACTTTCTTTGCCATGGTCTGTGGTGACAATTCAAAGGGTATTGACATCAACCCCGTGATTGTTAGACACAGAAATTTTGTCTCACCCCAGAAATGCTAAAACATAGAGTCCAAATTAGAATGGGGTAGCAGGATAATTTCTAAGCACATTTAAATTTTGAAAAAAAAAAAGCATAGTGTGAACAGTAGTTAAAATGAAAACAAATGAACAAAAGACATGAAATATTCCATAATTTTTTCTTTGAAAATAATTGATATACTTAATGATAATCATCTTTACACTGAACTTTTTACTAGAAACCTGAAGTCAGTTACACACTACTGATATTCTCAAGAGATAAGAATGCAATTTGTATTGCTAGGAAATCCCTCGACAAACAGGATAGCTAACTAGCTGTAGAACCCAGTAAGGTTTATAGCCTGTTTTTCTATTATCTGTGAGCTAAGGAAAGAAGTCTTAAAAATGCCTTACATATAAAAATCAAAGAAAGAAAGAACAATATTATATGACAAAATTTAGATAGTGTTAACTTTGGATTACATAAAGCTATAATGTCCATACTTAAACAGGCACAAAGAAAATGTACCCTTCAAAGAAGTATACTTATCCTTATTGTGAAAACAGAATAAAATTACACTCTGTAATACATATTTGATGAGTGTGATGTATGATAATAGTCTCAGTTAACCATTTTATTAAATTAACATAGACAGTCATACTAGAAACTCAAGTAAGATAAATACAGAAATAAATACATTAATAAAAATTACACTCATTGTGCTTTGTGATAAGTAATGAGTTCTCACACTGTAAATATCTATAATTTTTCTATAATGTTAAACTTGGAGGTTATTGGGTATTTGAGTTTCTGTGTGTGTGTGTGTGTGTGAGTGCATACTTGTGTGTGTGTGTATATGTATGCATGTGTTGTTATAAAGGAGAACAGCATAAACTGGATAATTTATGATGGATACAATTTGAGCTGCCCACATTAGCTGAGATATCTTCTTACTCTGTAATCACATGCTCAAAGTCAAGAAGACTAGAGAACAAAAATGGGGTCAAATGCAACATTTTTATAATGTAAATAATCTCAGTTCACAGCCTGATCTTGTGGTACAAGTCTTTTGCCCTTTAATAGTATAATAGTACATAAAATTAAAACAAGTTTTGAAGGGGAACCCTTACACAGTAATGGCACACATATACGTACATGCACAGGTTCTCTGTCTCTCTCAAAGGGTTTTAAAAATAAAAATCTGGCTTTATTTTTACTTACTAGTCTTTTTAAAGTAAAGACAAAAGTCTTTTGTGAATCTCTTTTAACCTATGATGCTCTCAGAATAGACTGGACCTTTTATATGTATACACATATACAATAAATGTATATATAATATTTAAATATATTTTAAACTCCATAATGGGTATTTTCCAATCTGTCCACTCCACTAGTGGTATAATATAAGTTCAAGGAATAGTCACTAAACTAGAAAAGTCAGAAACGGTTGATGAATTGATGAGTAAGAAAAATATTATCTCAACTAGCACCCCATGAACTATTCAGACAGCTGTGTCTAAAATATAACTGCAAAGAAGAAAAAACAACTGACAGGAAATGGAAGAAAAAGAACTCCAAGATAATGGATAAGTTAGGAAACAGAGACAAGCCTCCACAGACTACAATTGCTGTTGTATGGCAGAATATGAAGCTTTTCTAATCAATGCCTCGGTCACAGGGAAAAGAGGTACTTCCTTCTCTGTCCAAAGTTGTCATATAAATAAAAGTGTAATGTGTGACATGATGAAACAAATCTCCCATCTAAACATTTGGCAGAGAAGTTTGCTGCAGAGAGAAGTCACAGTTATTTAGAAGAGGAAAATCTGTGAATTACTTCATAGCCAATGCAGTGTAGGGTGTAGGGAAGCATCACCACTCTAAAGAGCCAGGAGAAGAAGCAACATGTCTAGGCTCCCTTTGTTTCAGGAGGGCCTCAGTCAGGGTAGAGAGATCATATACAGACAGAAGCAAAAACTCCTAGTTCTAGTAGTAACAGATGGTGAAACAATGAATCTCTTTAAAACCTGAATTTCAAAATTATACTATGTATCTTTCTGCGAATTGTAAATCTTACCAGAGAACGGAAAAGTCCAAAGCAACAAGACCCAAATGGAAAGGTTAATTACATTCTGTGAATGAGAAGACTTGCCCAGAAAGAATCTTTTGAAACATCTATGGGGTCTTTAAATGGGTCTTAAGTAATATTCAATGTATGATTCACTCAAATTAATTTATTTGAAAATGTGTGTATTTTGTGTTTTGCCCCAGAGAAGAAAATGAGTTGTATGGTTCAAGCCATGCACATCATTTTAGGATTCAGCTAGTGATTCTTTCAAGGTCTATAACCTGGCTCATTTATCAGCATAAACTGGGCTAATTTAAAAAGAAAAGGGGAGAAAAAGCTAATTGTCTACAAAGGAGACTAAGAAGAAAATAAACACATAGGAAATCAGTAGGTAAAGAGCTATCGTTTTTTTAGCTGCTGCAGCCTCCTGTCTGAGGGTGCATGTCAGTAATTTGTGAAGACTTGTGGGCACTGAATCAAGCCATGCTCAAACCCTGTCCAGTGACTGAGAACTCCAATAGCCAGGTTGATTTTGGTAGATCAGGTGCTAAGTGGATTTGGGAAAATTACTGACTAATCATGTTCTTCCCACACCTTATGACAGAGGCTTCCATTCCTGTGGATGTCCCTACAAATGAAATGGTCAAAAGCAAGATAAGTGGGAAAGAATATATGAATAGGGAAGGGGACGAGGAAAAGGAGACTTAGACTTTCTGTTTGGTTATTCAAAATGTGTCCTGAAATCTGAAGTGCTGGATTTAGAATTATGATGTAGCTACATTTCTACTTTGTTGAAGATTTATTTAGATTAACCCCAAATCTTGCAACTTGTATACTAAATTTTGTGATAAACAAAGCCTCATACCACATTGGAATAAATTAGTAACAATAAAAACAATTCATTTCATCTCATCTTTCCTCCATGTTCTCTCCCTCTCTTTCTGACTTGCTACCTCCTTTCATGAAGAAAGAGCCATGCAAAGATAATGGACCAGAGTTGTAGGCACAAGTGCCTACTCTCAAGAAGGGGAACTGGGTCATTATAATTGATCCTGCAAAGTATGAGAAAGAAACTTTATGCCTTGGGATGTTCAAATAGTTTCATCAGCCATCTCTCTCTCTCTCTCTCTCAATCTCTCTCTCTCTCTCTTTCTCTCTTTCTCTCTCTCCCTCTCTATTTGTGTATGTGTTTGTGTGTGAGTGTATAAAGAGGCAAATACTCATTGAGTAAATATAAAACCACCCAAGAGGGGAAGTTATTCTCTTAGTCAGGAATTAGGGATACTTTCCCAGATAAATAAATTTCCTTAAAAATAAGAAGTGTTGCAATTTTAAAATATATTCTTGAGAGAGAAAAACTCCATGTCACAGAGTTCAAGTGGAAGATATTTTTATTAGGAGAAAAGAATCATCCAAAGGTGGGAAAAGGGAGTGGGGGAGACTGGCCTCCCAGGGAAAATAGCAGTGGGAAAAAGGAAAGAGAGACAGAGAGAGAAAGAGAGCGAGAGAGCAGGGGAGAGAGAAACAGACACACACACACACAAAGATAACAGACAAACAGAGAGAGGGAGAGAAAGAAAAAGGGAAGTGGGCACGGCCCTTTTAAAAGGGAACATAGTGAATAGGCATAGGTGGCACTCATAGTGACAGCAGCTGAGGGCGTATCCTGTCAGAACCCCAAAGTCAGGCCAGTACAATCCCTGAATACTAACAAGAAGAATTTTACAAGCTTAATGTATCTGATACAGAAAATGTAATGTGAAGTTGCTCCAAAAAAATTCATCATCTTACCCCACCAAGAAACTACTACCATAATTTGAAATTATTTAGTATTTTACTGATGGACCCTTTTCAATTTTGCCAAACTTCTCACTGTATTCTTGATTAGATGAAACTCTGAAGTTACCAAAACCTTAGCAAGTGGGACAGTGTGATTCTAGAGTGGGTTTTAATTACCTTGAACATGCTATTTTGTACATGACTCTGTGTCTCATAATGGGAAAATACCAAGTCACAACAACAAAAACCAGTTGAAAATACTAGAAAAGGAAATGGTTCTAAAAAAAAACTTTTCTTGCAAGATATTGTGCTGTCATTTAAACAATGATATGGAAACTGCAGACACATACATATAAACATATACACACAGAGAGAGAGAGAGAGAGAGAGGAGCGACAGAGAGACAGAGAGAGACAGAGACAGAGAGAGAGAGAGAGAGAGAGAGAGAGAGAGAGAGAGAGAGATATGCATTTACCAGTAAAGTAATCTTTTGTCATTCTAGCAGGAGATACATAGAAAATAAATCTGTTGATGTCCACCCCATATAATAAACAGTTTATTTCACTGTTCAGCTCTTTAGTTTTGTTACTCATTTTTTTGATTCTTTGTTTCTGAAATTAGTAATTTCAGTGTAACTAATTGAAATATTATTCAATCAACATAAACAAGACATTTCCCACATATTACACATATGTGTTATTTTTAAAAATCTGGTATATATTTTGTCACTTTTTCTATCCAATATATTCAGTATTATGTAATAGTCTCAAAAGCAAAAAAAATTGGCACAGTGTAACTATCAAAATGATGTTAAACACTGAGTTTTGTATAAAAGGATAATAAAATACTATCCTGTAAGCTAACTGGCTAACAACTTTTGCCTCTTTGAAGCTGAAAATACTATCTCTAAATATCTTCCAGAAGATTGTCCCAATGAGCATTTGAAGACACAAGACACAAAAAACTTTCTGTGTATTATATGGATACACAAAGCCTTGTATTTCTGGGGCTGAATAAATGAAGTGCTGAAAACAATGAAAGGCTGATTTCACCATGTTCAGTAGAAAGTGATCAAATGAATTGTCTTCCCAGGCTTGTCTTCACAGTTAACGATCCTTGTCAAACACACAGAGACTTTCACAACTAAAGCCTATTCATATGATTAAAATTCCTACTCATAAATGAGAAGAAAAGTCAAACTACTAAAATTTACAATAATAATAATATGAGAATATCTGTGAGAGAACAGTGGTGATACGAAATATAAAATTATTTTCAAGTCTTTGGGTAGAATCAGGGACTCGGTTCTTTATCAGACAATTAAATACTTAGAATGAACTCAGATTATTAATCGAGTTGAATTTTTTATTATTAATCAAGAAAAACTTGCATTCTCATTTTTAATCTGTGAAATAAAACTTTGTCTTAATTACTACATTTTGTTTACATTATATGTGTATGTGGGCGCTTGTGTGTGGGAGCAGAAAATATGAGCGACACTGGGAGAGAATGCTGTAACTAATGTAAGGGAAGAAGACTATTAGAGTGAATTTTGCAAGGCCGTGTCAGGAGCATGATCCCAAGTAGCTTCAAGTATATGGGGAATTTTAGAACTGCCAGAGGCTTAATTGTCCTGACAGAAATCCCCCAGGGCAATGCAAGTGATGGCAGTGTGTTGCAGAAGAAATGGGCAGAATATAGTTCTGGTCAAACATGAGAGGCCTCCTGAAAGGCAGAAAGTGCACAGGTACATCCCTCACCTGTATCCAGAGCCTCAGCAGTTTATCAACGTTAATTTCATACATCAATGTCTCTAGAAGATGAATCCTTACATTGGTGCCTTTGCCAAACAGAAGTCATTGCATTTGGTCCCTTTTAATCATTACCATGTCTTCCAGAGTCACAATACTTGGGTTTGATGCCTGTAAGCTGTCTGCCACTTGCAAAATGATAATGATGTAATAGTCTCATTAACATTGTTGTGATGGGCACTAAGTAACTTTTAGTGATTATTAGCAAGGCATTTTCTGGTAGTTTACAATGAACTACAGATGGGAGCACAGTAGAATTTGAAACTTAATTCAGTTTAATTATTCTTTTTGTGTCTTTTGACTAATAATGTTGGATTTAGATTCTTTCAGCTCTCAGGGTCTCTATGATAAATAGTCAAAGAAGAAAACAAATTATAAAACATGCTATTGATAAATATTTTTACATCTATATTAACTTATTTTACATAAAGCACATAGAAATATAGATATCAAACATATTGAAAATCAATAAACAGTCATATGGTTATTTCAGTAAGTCCACAGCCACTAAAATTTTCCTGTAAGTATGAGTTTGGTTAAAAGAATAAACATTAACTTAGTGAAATTCTCAATAATGAAAGCAAATAGAGAAGGTCTGCCTTTAAGACAGATTTCATTTGCCATTTTGCTAAGAGCATACTTTTAAAAAGAAATAAAAGATGAATTCCCTCACTGAAAAAAAATAAGTATTCTAGGTTTTGTTTTTGTTTGTTAAGTTTTGTTTTTGTTAAGAATTTTTTACTTTTAAGAGGCATTTACACAATAACCAGAGGTTTATAACCCATTATTTTTCTCCCAATGCAATAATATTTTCACTTTTGTTTATGAAGAACAAAAACAGAAAGCAGGAGTGAGAGACCAGAAGCATTTCAAAGAAAGTGCAGTCTGATTTCTGGGGCTCAAAAAGTAATCCCATTCCTTGTTACCTCTGCAACCTTCTTGAAACATGTCATCACTAGAGGCCGTGTTTCTCTTACAGAATTCATGTGAGAGCCCAGTGGTATGTGCTTTATTTGTGACTAGGGCTATTGTGAGGGATAAATAACATGACACATGTCAAGCAAGTTCAACATATGTCAGGCACATGTTATACTTATCGGTGTTCTCTCTATTATTGTGCTGGCTAGAACAGTGTTTTCACTAGAGCCTCCGTGTTTATTAAAGTCCTCAAAGAGAGCTATGGTTAAATGAGCTTAGGAAATAGTAAGTGGGAAGAACATGGGAACAGTATATTGACTGCAAGTTTTCAGAGACATTTCAATTTTCATAAACTTTGAGAAAGAGAGAAGACTATGTAGGGATTTTCAATTCTAATTGAAATGTCTTTTTTAATGTAGACTTGTAAACCTACATAGCAGATGCCGAAAATGGCATCTTTTAATCTACGGCCATCCTATTGGAAGTTCCAGATGGAATTTCTTATGCGTTTGTTAGATATTTAGGTTCTGCCTGTCAAGGTTACCTTAAAACCGTAGCCATTAATCTCATTATCCTTCATTTGAAAAACAACTCTGGCTGGGGATGAGAGTAAAGAATGAAATCGGAACTGTTTAAAATGATTTTAGCAAATTTGCTAACCTTAAACCTCTACTTTATTAAAAACAAAGTAAAAATTGTGCATGAACACATTTGCTTACTTCTAAATTGAGAGAAGAAACACAACATGACTCACTTTTCTTCCAAATATCAATGTCTACAGTAGCGTGTAACCCCGGTGGCTGGTGAAGTGATTCAGTAGTTAAGAATAGTTGCTGCTCTTCCAGAGGACCCATAGTTTGTACCCAGCACCCATATCTGGTGGCTCACAACTGCCTGTAACTCCAGCTCCCGAGCATCTGACACCATCCTCTAGCCTCTGTAGGAGCGTGCAGACAGGTTACATCACTCACATAGACATGCACGTGAATAAATGCAATTTAAAACGGAAAAATAAGAGATAGCTTTTATTAGGTGATTACAAAGTCAGTTTTGATAACTACTGTGCTCTAGGGAATAAAACACCAAAGCATTGGTCCTGCTGATGGGAATCAAAAGTAATATCTCCATTTATGGAAGGCAGGTATCTGTCTTATAGCAGGTGTCTGCAGGTATGTTTGCTTACAGGTTGCGAATGAAAGCCAATCAAATTTTGTCAGTTTATCCCAAATCTAAAATATATTTTGTTTCTTATCAGTGAGATGATTGGCATAATAACAGCTTATGTGAATCACAGAGCTGCTCAGAGTTTACCTACCAGAATAATGTGAATATCACCTACATGTGGGTATTTCATAACCAGCATTTGCATTTGACAAAGGCTACTGATGAAAGTGTCCTTAAATTACTGAGAAAAAAATACTGTTCAATTTGAAGAAGTTATTTTTCTCATTATAATACACATAAATCTTACTTAATATACCCTGAAATACAGAACAAAGCAAATATTTTGTGTTTGTGAGTGACTGGATTGATATTTTCAAATAGATGGGTCCTTTTGGAATTTCCATCACCATCACAAAGAATACATCTTGTTTGATTTAACTAAAATGGAAAAATAAACTCCATCGAGCATTTAAACATATCAAGTATAACATTGAACGAGATGCTAGAGTGTGGCATTTTAAAAAGCCATTAACGACTTGATTCAAAGCTTTTCTGTATGACTTCTTTTGACTTTAAAGGGATTTTCAGAATAGAAATGAGAACAGGTTGTAACCAAGCAGACAAGTCCTGGAGAGTGTGGTCAATGAAATAATTAAATTAAGGAAAGGGAAGCAGATACTGAGGTAAGGAACTTTGTTCATTTAGAAAACTCATATTTCTTTTATTTTGCTGAAGCAATGTATATAGAGCATTCTCTGTCACTGAGGAATGACTCTAGCTCCATTCTTATCCCCCACCGTGTGTGTGTGTGTGTGTGTGTGTGTGTGTTCTGAGGTCAACCTCGAGTGTCATTTCTGAGGAGTCTCCTACATTGTTTTGATGAGACAAGTCCCCTCTTATTGGTCTAGTACGTGCTGGTGAGTCTAGGATGGTTGTTCAGTGAGTCCTAGGGATCCACCTGTCTCTGCCTCTCTGACCCTGGAATTACAAGTGCATGCCACCAGACACATCTTTTAAACTTGCCTTCTGGGTAAGTCTTATTTGACTTTCCTTTCATTACTCCTGTAAAACTTAAATTGTCCCAATCTTATACCTTTACTTGTTTATTTCATTAAGTTTACCTACATCTGCCAACTGTAATGTAATGACCACAGTACTAAAGACTTTTTTTTTGCCTCCCTTGCTTTTAACTGTTTCCCAACACTCTCTTTAGTAGAGTAAAATCAATTATTTGTTGAAAGTTTGAAGGAGTAATCTTATTTGGAACCACTGTTTGCTGGTTTCCTTCTTTGTAATATGGTATGACCTTTTTTTCTCAACTTTGTACCACACAAGCACCTGTAACTCCGCTCTCCGGGAGTCAATAACTTTCTCAGGGTTCCTCAGACACCTACACAAAATGTGGCAAACACACACGAGCACAGAAGTAAAACACAAAACAAAACTCTTTGAACATGACTCCCAGTGTGTATATTCCCCACTCCTATTCTCGTTGACATGGAGTATGTATGGTCCTCGGGTAGATTTCTTTAGATTTCAGAGACAAATAAATATAAGGGCTGGAGAGAGGACTCAGCGATTAAGTGTGACTACTGCGCTTGCCTACACTCACCTGATTCCTAGTAACAAAGCAACCATGATTTTACAAACACCTGTAACCTCAGCTCTAGTTATCTGTGGTACCTTGAGTCACTGTGGGAACCTGCACTTAGGACAATTCCTGTAAAACAGTAAAAATAAATCTTAAATTGTTTCTCTAACCAGCGAAATAAGATGAGAGAAAAGGAATTAAGACATAAATATTAGAAGAAAAAGTAAAAGCACATTCTTCACAGATAAACATGTACTGGCAGAAAATCACAAGCCATTGTAAAATCCATCTCATAGTAATCTCATTTAGTATGGAGACAAATAAATCATCAATGCACAAAAAATATTTGTAGTTCTTTGAACTACCACTAATATATGGCCATTGTGAAACAAAATGAGCTAAGAATACGTTTGACAAACATGCAAATCTCTGTCTTAAAAAATAAAGAAAAAACTGGTTGAAGAAATTTTACAATGTCTAAATAAACAAGTACACCATTCTTGTAAATTAAAATGAAATATCTCTGGAAAATTAAACAGTGATCTGTAGATTCAATATACTTTCAATTAATTCCTATGCTATATTCTTAATAGCATAACGTTTAATTCATCCGTTTTCTTTGTGTGTAGCTGCACATGTATAGATAGCATGGTGTGCCTGTGGGACTCAGAGGTTAATGTTTAGAATTCACTTCTCTCCTTCTACTACATGAGTCTTGGGGATCAAACTCAGGTGGTCAGTCTTGGCAGCAAAAGTCTTACTTGATGAGCCATCTCTCTTGCCCCTAGTAACTTCTGTAAAAAAATAAAAAAATATTGATATCAAAGTGCAAATAATGTAGATGAACCAAAGGTATTAAAAATTGACTAAGGATTTACCACCCAGGTACGATAACACTATACCAAGATAAAAAGAGACTTGGCAATCAAGGGAACAGATCAGTGTCTAGAAACTCATCTATTTCTACAATGTTGGCTAATTTTCAACAAAACATTAGGTGAGTAAGAGATGACATTTTCATAAGAACATACACTGGAAGAAATAAATCTGTCAGCTAAATAAATCAGCTTCAGACTTTGTCCTACTGCACAAACACACAAAAGTCACAATGTGGAGTCTAAAATGATCCAGCCCTCAGAATAATACTAACATTTTTCAGAAAATGCAAGTAAGCCATTATTTCTAAAACAGGGCATAAAAATGCAAGATGTAGAAAAACAATAACTAGAATGTGACTTAAGGTAAAAGTCATCAATTCCTGAAAGCTATAAAAGTTAGGTAGAGAAAACTAATACGAAATGGGGAATATGCGTTTTTAAGATTTCTATTTTGGAAAAGTCTTACCTATGATTCACTAAAAACTCTGATGTAGTAACAATAACAGTATCATAGATAACAATAAATCAATGTTAAAAGACTCAAAACACCTACAAAAAGAAGTATATCTAGCTGGGTGGTGATGGTACCCGGCTTTAATCCCATCAGCATTGGGAGGCAGAGGCAGGTGGATCTCTGTGAGTTCGAGATCAGCCTTGTCTACAAGAGCGAGTTCCAGGAAAGACCCCAAAGCTACACAGGAAAACCCTGTCTTGAAAAACCAAAAAAAATGTGTATATATAGCCAATGGTGCTTTTTACTATGCTTTGACAGTGTTAGCCATCAAAACAGCCATACCTCAATAACTAAAATTTGAGAAGTTGATGTCACAAATCTTGGTGTTATACATTTGTATGCAGGTCAACTAGTATGGTTATTCTTTCTTAGTAGTTGTAAATGGTATAACCAGTTTTGAAAATTGCCTGACTATTCCTGCTAAAATGAATCATGCATCACCTCTACATCTGAGGTTATCCACCCTTAGGGTTTTAAATTATTCCACTGTAAATATTTTATAATATATCTAAAAAGAATTCAATATAAATGCTTATAGCTTGATCTTTCATGGGTGCGGTCATTTGATTAATAATGACCCCCAGAGACTCATAGATTTGAATGCTTGGTCACCAAGGAGAAACATACTAGGAGATTTGACCATGTTGGAGTAGGTATGTTGGAGGAAGTGTGTCACTGGGGGTAGACTTTAAAGTACCAAATTCTCAAGCCAGGCTCTTCCTGCTGTCTGCTGATTCTGATGTAGAATCTCACCCAACTCCTTCCCCAGCACCATGTCTGCTTGCATGACACCATGCTACTTGCCATGATGAATATTGACTGAACCTCTGAAAATATGCCAGGCCTAATTAAACATTTTCTACATTAATAGCTGCCATTGTCATGGTGTTCCTTTACAGCATTAGAAACCCTAAGACAATAGGCAAACCTACATGATTTATAAGACATCTCAGGAGAATGGATACATTGCATTGTGATACATTCATATCTTGTTTATATCATATGTTAATATGTTCAGTATTCAGGGGGAAGAAAATCCTATAGATACACTACAACATATGTGTGAATTTCTAAAATATGTGCCAAGTAACAGAGATAGGCACAAGTATTAGCCGTCCTATGAGTATATATACATGCTGTGTAAGGTTAGATGTGACAAAAGGGCAGCTGAAAGCAGATGGAAGGTATGTATTGGGCATGGGGATTGAGATCTAGAAACCACTGAAGCATTATATTTAATGATGGAAATATTCTGTCCTCACTGGAATGATTATGTAAATCTGTGAAAGTATTAAACCTCAACTAATCACAGGTTTAAGACTTCTGAATAGCATGATAGTGTATGCCTATAATCCAAGCACTTAGGAGGTTGAGGCAGGAGAATAAATATTTGAGACCATTCTATATTCCATAGTGCTTTGTAAAAGATTTGCTAAATTTAAATTCTATGTGTTTGATGATTTATCTCCATGCATGTATGTATGAGTATATGTGTGTATACATGCCTGTGTGTTTGTGTGTATATGTTTGTAAGTAAGTATGAATGTATGTGGATGTGTATGTATATTCTGTGTATGTATGTGTGTAGTGATGGTGAGGAAGGTGAGAAGGTACATTGGATCCCCAGGAAAAGGAGTTACAGGTGGTTGTGAGCCTCCAAGTGAGTGCTGGGTATCAAACCAGGAATCTATACAGAAGTAGCAAGTGTGCTCACTACTGAGGAATATCTCCTGCCTATTCCATGGTGCCCTGTCTGGGCTACATGAAACCTACCTATTTTATTTAAAGAACAAAAAGGAAAGAAACAAAACTCCAAATAGGAATTTCACCTTTTTTCTAAGTATTTCAACACAAAAACAAAATCTTTTTTTTAATTTTTAAATTTTAGAAACAATCTTATTTTACATATCAATCTCACCATTCCCGTGCCCTCCCATACTCCCATGACCCTCACCGCTCCTACAACCATCCCCCACCCACTCCCTAAGGATAGTGAGGCCTTCCATGTGGGATCATCAGGACCTAGGCCCTCTTTCATGTATCTGAACTGCAATAGTATCCCTCCATAAGGAAGGATATGTACATTTGTGCACTAGGGATAAACACTGACTCCACTGTTAGTGGTCCCAATCTTCAAATGGGCTTTGAGACAAATTTATGGTCACCTGCAAAAATCCCCAAATCATTACGATTCTTTTGAACACACCACATATGTACACATAAACCCACTCAATTATGTCAACGTTGGCATCACCTAAAACCATTCATACTGAGGCACAAAAAGGAAAACCAGAAAAAAACACTAATCATAATTTCTTAAAAATTGGGAAAAATTAATGATTCACATTTCAATTTTTACTGTCATTTAATAAAAATTTATCTTTCATGGCTTTACAATTACTTATCACATTTTATTTTCCAAGCCTTGTTTAAAAATACTGGGAGCTGGAAATGAACAGCATTTATGTTTGTTTCCTTTTGCAAGCCCTTTGCCAGTTGATAGTTAACATTTGCAATCAAAAGTACAAACATGCATTATATCTCCAAAAATATGATGAAAAATTAGTTTTATTTTTAAAATACAGAAATGTGTCACTGTCATATTGTTTGTTTTTCAGTCAGAGATACCATACTTAAGCTATCTCTTTTGGTAAAACTAATACAATTTGTGTTTTTGCTTAAAAGCATTAATGAAGCAAGATCAGGAATCAGGCCCACTTTCTCTCAAAAGTGTTGGCGATGCAATTAGTATCAAATGTTCCATTATGCAAAGGCAGTTTTTATGGATGCATGGTATAATAACAGCACAGGATCATATGTTTGCTTCCCCAAAAGACTAAATAAATTTCACAACATTCTTACTATTTCCTTTTGGGTAATTGTAAGACACTCTTGAATATTTACCTGCCTGGTGAGTATTTCCCCTATTCCTCAGGATTTTGTATTCTACAAAGATTATCTCTCAGTTCTCTGTTGCTAGAGGTAACTACCATCCTTTCAGACCAGGAGACAGATGAGTGATTGCCACACTTGTAAAAATCCTTTCTCCTAGTTTTGAATGTAGGAAAGTTGTCATTGATGAGAAAGCAGATTCTCATTATGACCCTACTTCAGATTCCCCAGAATTATTAAACTTTGCCCACTCTACTTTCTTATATTTTGTAAGAACACCTTGACAAGCTGTAAAGCTAAATTACAAATAAATTACAAATTCAAAGCAAACAGGGTCATCTAAGGATCATACAGAAGTTAGCAGACCACACGTGAGTCACAGGGAATGATACTGAGGCCGGTGACTGACCCTGAGACCATAGGGATGGCCACAGTATGGCTTTTCAAACTCCTGAATTGCTACGAAAAGGTAGATTATCTATACTTTAGGTTAAACCTTTCATTTATAATTCTTGGATTTAAAAATGTTTTGACCACATGCAAGCTAAGTAAGTACTTCATGACTGGTCCTAAATCAGCATAATTTACAGTCAAATGGGAAAAAACATATTTCTCAACTTTTCTCCCCACTAGTTCATTAACAGAAGGGGTTTCATTATACACACTCCTTTCTCAAAATTTTTTTTTTTGCTTTTATTGTTTTTTGTTTTTCGAGACAGGGTTCTTTTGTGACTTTGAAGGCTGTCCTTGAACTCTCCTTGAAGACTAGGCTGGCCTCAAACTCACAGAGATCTGCCTGCCTCTGCCTCCTGAGTGCTGGGATTAAAGGCATGCACCACCACTGCCCAGCTCTTTTTTCAAAATTATCAGAATAATTATCTAATCTTTTAAAACTGGTGACAAAACTAAACTAAATGTGCATGGGATGCACATTCCACACACACAAAACAAATAAATAAACAAAACCCAAACCAAGCACTTCAGTTTAGGGGAGCAGAGAAAATAGCTATAATGATTTGGAATTTCCCAATGTTCCACAGAGTTGATGAACTGGTTTCCAAGAGGTAGTTTTGAGAGGAACTATGGAAATAAGTCTTGTCAGAAGACTTTGGGATCTGACTTTCCTTTTCTCAAAAGGTATTATACTATCTCTGAGGTGGTCCTCGACTTCTACGGAGGTTATTATAAAAATAAGAATCATGGTCTTCTCTTGGTCCCCACTTTCTGCTGGAAGATTTATTCTTTGTTGCTCAAAGTCTTCTAGTATGTACATTTTCAGTTCTCACTGTGGATCAAATGAATGTGCATTCATCCTGAACTTTGAACCTACCAAGTTGAGACTTTTCATTATAAGTAACCAGCCTCAGGTATTTATTGGATTAATAGGAGCTGACTACCACAGGTTACATATGCTATTAATGACTAAATATCATTGTTTTCTTCACTAATCATCCCATCCTTTCCTAGACTCTATGTTTAAGGAATACAAGCGGTGAACAAGGGTATACTAAGTGACAAGGTATTTATGGGTACTGGGTATATTTAAATACTGATCATTAGTTAATTAAACTGAAAATTTGTATTTAGGAACCCTACCGGCCATGTAAGAAGTTAAAATTGATAGACAGGTGAACCACTCAAGGTGATGATTATCTTGGTTGTTGCCAAAGAAAACATCATGTTCAAGGATTGAATGATATTAGAGGGATCTGAAATAAAGACATTTTTAAAGAAGTCTCCTAAGTATATTATGGCCTTTCCCTTGATATAACCTTCAGTTGTATTAAATGCCACAACTGCATCTTTCTTTACAAATAATTTGTCAATTCCACACCATAAAAGCAAAATAAATTTAACAAATAATGCATTGGTAACATTCCTGGCTTTATTATGTCTATCTTAAGAAAGTCAGAAAAATCATGAGAAATATGTTACGTCAAGAAAAAAGTTGCTTATCAGAGCTTATTGCTAGGAACAATTACTACAAAGACATGTAATTACAAATGTTCTACGGACAGGGGAATTTTAGTGTAAGATTTCTGGGGAATCTTAATGAAACTCAATATAGTTATAAGAAATGTGTTTGCTTTGTTCTATACAGGTCACTAGACTATGAGATTCTTCATTCCGTATTTGTGCCCAGCTAGTCATATAGTCTGGTATAACTATCAAAACAACACATGCATCTTTCTCTGGGATATGACAAATAGGGTTCATTTAAGAATTAGTGTGTGTGTGTGTGTGTGTGTGTGTGTGTGTGTGTGTGTGTATGTGTGTCATATCCATAAAGGACCTCATGGATATCAGAAGAGGGTGATAGGAACTGTAGTTACAGGCAGGTATGAGTTGCTACATGGTTCTGGGAATTAAATCAATACACTCCAAAAGCAGTAAGTCTGTTAAGTGTTGAGCTGTCTCTATATCCTAAATAGATTCCACACCCATCAAATAATGTGCCTTTTCAAAGTCTTAGCAAAATATATCACAACATACAAAGCGTATTGAGACAACTGGTAATACAGTAAGTTACCAAGTCCAGGCATGTCCTGATGGGAACTTCTTCACCTACATAAGCTAAATGCAGATAATTGTGACTGGGATTTCAAAGTGTTGCTTAAAAGTGAGAATAGGGGAAACATCAACATGGTGTCTGATACACACAGCTATTCTCTCCATAGCTGAGCACATATGAATATGATACATAGACAGATAGAGTAAACAAGTACAATCAGAGCCTGCAAATGGCTAGCAAAGGTCCTAGTTCACATCTGGAAAGAAAGATGCCACATGTCAGTGTCTGTTTTCAACAATTATTTCACTTACCAAAGTAATAATTGCTGCATTAATTATCTTCCACAGCTGACATCCTTGGCTTGATGAAAACACACAACCACCAAGGGCAAATATTCCTTCTTTCTACCAAAGGAACTGATAGAAACAAAGCTTTCCTACCAGGGAGGAATATTATTCAAGCCAGCAACAGCACCAGAAGCAATCGTTTGTCTATAATATGACCCAAATATTGTCAACAGGGAAGAGGAATAAAACTTCTCTACAAGTATTTGAAATACTCAACCTTAAAAGGGATTAGGTTAATCAAAATAGAAACATACTAAGTAATATCCTGTCAGAAGAAACAATTGCTTGACATTTAAAAATCACTTAATAGAACTATTTAATTGCAGCTGTTGAGAATACATGGATATTTCAGATTATGATTATACACTTAAAACTAGTTTGTCTTGCTATTACCTCCTGTATAAAGAAGACACATTTACTGTGACTTATAATGTAATCAAATACCACTAAGGGGTATTTTATATACCATGCACTTAGTAAGTAGATATTCCTCCTACCCAAAGGACTCACCAAGAAATATCATATGTGGAAGTGATAGGAAGGGTTTGTTCTATCTGATTTGTAGTTTTAAATTCAGTGGTGAAAAATTAAGAATTTTAAACATTGTTCCTAAGTTTAATATAAGTTAGTAATAGAAGAAATTCTTATGAATCTATTAGGCAATAATATCAATATCCTACAATCATGTGGTCCCTTGCAGGCTATTGAGGAAAACAGACATAAAGTATGTATTTTCCTTAAGTAGTTTGCAGTCAGGTTGGAAAGAGAACAGGCAACAGACAGCATGAGAGAAAATGCAAGACAAGAAAGCAGCTGAATTTGAGAGGAGCCAGGAATCTACAGCATGGGATGTGCCAATTACCAAAACAAATTGATGGACCACATTACAATTCACTGTTCTGGCATTTATTTGTTTTTGTACTCTGGCTTTTGGCACTGGTTACAGCTTTACTATGGGGAAAAGAGATCTGAGCGCATTTGTGTGGACAGTAGATTAACAGCATGGCCTGGGGAATGAGGCAAGTGGATTTTCTTCTTAGTATTTTTCATGGATTATTGTCTAAAGGGGAGGGCGAGCTTTCTTTCCTCCATGGGGTCCTGTTGAAAATACTTCATGAGTGATTTCATTTAATTTTCCTTTTAAGAAGGGTTTATCAAAAGTACACAATATAAAAATTCCAGAACAGTCTTATAGTCCCCAACAGCACATAACTAAACATATGGAAAAATTGAGTCTGTGCACACTTCTCAAAACAAAACCAGGCAAGCAATTCATATAAATAATAAAAGTATCAAAACTATGCATGTAAAATATTTGCTGTATTCTTAAACTATAAATGCATGTTAAGAATTAGTAATTTACTTTTAAATATAACTTCATAGCATTGTATGGGAGGGATGTCGAGTGCTGAATATTGGATAAAAATACACAAATATTGGGGAAACATTTACAAACATCTTTTAGGATGTAGCCTGTGGCTCAACTGAGGGAGGGGGAAAACTATGAGAACTCTGGTGCCAATGAAATGCCTCTGCTCCCATTTTTCTTCAGCTTTGCTTAAATACTTTGCACTCAGCTGTGACTAGGTAGTTGTAAAAAATCAATAACTTGCTGAAAATATTGTGATTCCCACATTATATGACAGCATGCCTTTATTTACCATTCATTTGGGAGACTGCTTACATTATGGAAACACACTGCAGCAAAACAAACATCAGATCCTGTTTTAAAAAAGCATTTATATCACTGGTTATCAAAGGGATAATACTGATTTCTCTGATGATATTAGGATGTTTATAGTCACAAACTCGTATATCGGTGATAGAATAGACTAAAATAAATACCTATGCTACAACATGGTAGATGTTAATGCTGAGAAATGAACAAGAGAACACTTTCAAATCCTTGAATGCAACACTCTTTTCTGGTTTCAAAGCTTTTGCTCATTGTTTTTGTTTGCAAGACTGAAATTCTTTTTCAAACTATCTTTGGTTAAGTTGTTAATGCAGTAATATTACATGAGCATATGTCTTCTAAGAGAGTTGCCTGGATGATGATGACCTTTAAGAAGGTTATTTCTTTTCTTTCACTTTGATTTTTCCTAGACAGGGTCTTGCCTTGTAGTCTAGTCTTGCCTCCAACTTACAATCATTATTTAGCTTCCTTGGTATCATACTACAAGTAAAACCAGAACTAGCCTGGACTATTGCTTCTGTCTTTGTTCAACTTCTGTAGCTGATATATATGACTTTTGATATATATTTAAATTGGAAAAGAGTCAGTGAATTCACTGCATATTTCAGTTGCAAAACATAGTGCTGCTGTGGGGTATAACAACAAGTGTTCAATCAGCATTTGTTTTATCAAGGAGGACTTACTTATCTCTGCCTATGAGATTTGGGGATTTAATAAAAGAAACAAGAATAATTGTGCTGCTGTTCAGGAGGAATACAGGAGTTGAGGAACATGTAAATGACTATTTCAGATAGTGGAACTCAATAAAACAGAAACCTCCATAGTATTAATTTTTGAATATCAGCCACAGTAAAGTTTTGTGGGTGAAAATGTCAGCAAAGCAAGATATAATTGCAGTACCAGAATGCTAAGGGAACAACAGAAGGTTTCCTCAAACAACAAATAATACAATGGGATTTGTAGAATTCTTTCTAAATATTTAGCTTTAAATTAATGATTTGTATTTTTTTGCTCTTCTTTTTAATGCCCTGTATAACTTTTGAAGACATACAGACTTACATTAATAACAAAAGATATCAGTCACAGTACACTTTTCTGCTTGGAATATACACATTTTTTATTTATTTTATTTTATTTTATTTTCCAGTTTAAATTTAGATAAGAAACAAGGTTGCTTCACAAGTCAGTTCCAGGTCCCTCTCCCTTTCCCTCCCCTCCTCCCGTGCCCTCCCCCCAACCCCGCCCTTATCCCCTCATTCCCCCAGGGAGGGTGAGGCCCTCCAAGGGGGTGTCCATAGTCTGTCATTTCATATAGGGCAGGGCCTAGACCCTTCCCCAAGAGTTCAGGGTGAGAGTGCACCTCACATTGTTCTATGGGAGTCCAAATTCCATGTGTATACTTGGGATGGGTACTGATCTGCTGCCCAAGGCTCAATAGATTCCCTAGGCCTCCTCACTGACACCCAGATTCAGGGGGTCTTGATCAGTCCCATGCTGGATTCCCAGGCTGATGCCTGGGATTCAAGAGTTAACCTTTGTCTGGTCAGCTGTTTCTGGGGGTTAAACCAGCCCAGTCTTAATCCCTTTGATCATCAGTCCTCCCTCTCTGTTACTGGCTTTCTTGAGTTCAGCTCAGTACTTAACCAAGGGAGTCTGCCTCTTCTTCGATCAGCCACTAAATGAAGTTTGTTTCCCAGACTCTCTGGCCATAGGATTGTAGGCTGGCACTCCCCAGATCTATGTCTAAAATCCATATATGAGAGAGTACATGCCATGTTTCTCTTTTTGCGACTGTGTTACCTCACTCAGGATGATTTCTTCTAGTGTCATCCATTTGCCTGCGAATCTCATGATTCCATTATTTTTTCTGCTGAATAGTACTCCATTGTGTAGATGTACCATATTTTCTCTATCCACTCTTCGGTTGAGGGACATCTAGGTTGCTTCCAAGTTCTGGCTATTACAAATAAAGCTGCTATGAACATAGTGGAACAGACATCTTTGTTGTATGAATGGGCATCTTTTGGATATATGCCTAAGAGTGGAGTTGCTGGGTCTTGTGGTAGGTTTATTCCCATTTTTCTGAGGAATCTCCATACTGATTTCCAAAGTGGCTGAACCAGTTGGCACTCCCACCAGCAACGGAGGAGTGTCCCCCTTTCACCACATCCTCTGCAGCATAAATTGTCATTGGTGTTTTTGATTTTAGCCATTCTGACAGGAGTGAGATGGTATCTCAGAGTTGTTTTGATTTGCATTTCCCGTATGGCTAAGGATGTTGAGCACTTTCTCAAGTGCCTCTCAGCCATTTTAGACTCCTCTATTGAAAACTCTCTATTTGGTTCTGCAGCCCACTTTTTAATTGGGTCCTTTGATGTTTTGGAGACTTGCTTCTTGAGTTCTTTGTAAATTTTGGAGATCAACCCTCTGTCAGATGTGGGATTAGTGAATATTTTTTCCCATTCTGTGGGCTGCCTTTTTGTCTTGCTGACTGTGTCCTTTGCCTTACAGAAAGTTCTCAGTTTCAGTAGGTCCCATTTATTAATTGTTGATCTCACTGTCTGTGCTACTGGTGTTATGTTCAGGAAGCTGTCTCCTGTACCAATTTGTTCAAGGGTACCACCCACTTTCTCTTCTAAGAGGTTCAGTGTAGCTGGATTTATATTGAGGTCTTTGATCCATTTGGACTTAAGTTTTGTGCATGGCGATAAACATGGATCGATCTGCATTCTTCTACATGCCAGTCTCCAGTTATGCCAGCACCATTTGTTGAAGATGCTTTCTTTATTCCATTGTATATTTTTAGCTTCTTTGTCAAAGATCAGATGTTCGTATGTGTGTGGGTTAATACCCGTGTTTTCAATTCGATTCCATTGGTCTACCTGTCTATTTTTGTGCCAATACCAAGGTGTTTTCAGGACTATAGCTCTATAATAGAGCTTGAGGTCAGGGATGGTGATGCCTCCGGACGTTGCCTTGTTGAACAGGGTTGTTTTGGCTATCCTGGGTCTTTTGTTTTTCCATACAAAATTGATTATTGTTCTTTCAAGGTCTGTGAAGAATTGTGCTTGGATTTTAATGGGGATTGCATTGAATCTGTAGATTGCTTTTGGCAGGATTGCCATTTTTACTACATTGATCCTACCTATCCAAGAGCATGGGAGATCTTTCCATTTTCTGAGGGCTTCTTTAATTTCTTTCTTTAAAGATTCAAAGTTCTTACGATACAGGTCTTTCACTTGTTTGGTTAGCATTACCCCAAGGTATTTTATGTTGTTTGTGGCAATTGTAAAGAGTGATGTTTCTCTGATTTCTTTTTCAGCCCTTTTATCATCTGTATATAGTAGGGCTACTGATTTTCTTGAGTTGATCTTGTAGCCTGCCACTTTGCTGAAGGTGTTAATCAGCTGTAAGAGTTCCCTTGTAGGGTTCTTTGGGTCATTGATATAAGCTATCATATCATCTGTAAACAGTGAAAGTTTGACCTCTTCCTTCCCAATTTGTATCCCCTTGATCCCCCTTTGTTGTCGTATGGCAATAGCTAGAACTTCAAGTACCATGTTGAAAAGGTATGGAGAGAGTGGACAGCCTTGTTTTGTTCCTTATTTTAGAGGAATTGCATTGAGTTTCTGTCCATTTAGTTTGATGTTGGCTGTTGGTTTACTGTATATGGCTTTTATTATGTTTAAGTATGTCCCCTGATCTCTCCAAGACCTTTATCATGAAGGGGTGTTGGATTTTGTCAAAGGCTTTTTCAGCATCTAGTAAGATGATCATGTGATTTTTGTTTTTCAGCTTGTTTATATGGTGGATTACGTTGATGGATTTTCGTATGTTGAACCATCCCTGCATCCCTGGGATGAAACCTACTTGATCGTGGTGAATGATTGTTTTGATGTGTTCTTGAATCCGATTTGCCAGTATTTTATTGAGTATTTTTGCATCAATGTTCATGAGGGATATTGGTCTGAAGTTCTCTTTCTTAGTTGTATCTTTGTGTGGCTTGGGGTTCAAGGTTATTGAAGCCTCATAGAAAGAGTTTGGCAAAGACCCTTCTGCTTCTATTGTGTGGAACACTTTGAGAAGAATTGGTATAAGCTGTTCTTTGAATTTCTGGTAGAATTCTGCACTGAGGCCATCTGGACCTGGACTTTTTTTGGTTGGGATACTTTTGATGACTGCTTCTATTTCCATAGGGGTTATAGGTCTATTTAAATTGCTTATCTGTTCTTGATTTAGTTTTGGCAAGTGATAGCTATCCAGGAAGTCATCCATTTCCTTTAAATTTTAGAATTTTGTGGAGTACAGATTTTCAAAATATGACCTAACGATTCTCTGGATTTCCTTAGAGTCTGTTGTTATGTCCCCCTTTTCATTTCTGATTTTGTTAATTTGGGTGTTCACTCTCTGCTGTTTGGTATGTTTGGACAAAGGTTTGTCTATATTGTTGATTTTCTCAAAGAACCAACTCTTCGTTGCATTGATTCTTTGTATTGTTTTCCTGGTTTCTACTTTATTGATTTCAGCCCTCAATATGATTATTTCCTGGCGTCTACTCCTCCTGGGGCAGTTTGCGTCTTTGTGTTCTAGAGCTTTCAGCTGTGATGTTAATTCTCTGGTATAACTATCCTCCTGTTTCTTCATGTGAGCACTTAGTGCTATGAACTTCCCCCGTAGCACTGCTGTCAAAGTGACCCATAGGTTTGGGTATGTTGTGTCTTCGTTCTCATTGAATTCGAGGAAGTCTTTAATTTCTTTTTTTATTTCCTCTTTGACCCAGGGATGGTGCAGTTGAGCATTATTCAATTTCCATGAGTTTGTAGGTTTTCTGCAATTTGTGTTGTTGTTGAATTCTAATTTTAAAGCATGGTGGTCTGATAAGATGCATGGAGTCATTCCAATTGTTTTGTAGCTGCTGAGGTTAGATATGTTGCCAAGTATGTGGTCGATTTTTGAGAAGGTTCCATGTGGTGGTGAGAAGAAGGTATATTCTTTTTTATGTGGATGAAATGTTCTATAGATATCTGTTAATCCCAGTTGGGTCATTACTTCTATTAGACCCTTTGCTTCTTTGTTGAGTTTCTGTCTGGTATTCCTGTCTAGTGGTGAGAGTGGTGTGTTGAAATCTCCCACTATAACTGTGTGGGGCTTTAGATGAAATTTAAGTTCTGATAATGTTTCTTTAACGAATGTGGATGCATTTGTATTTGGGGCATAGATGTTCAGGATAGACACTTCATCTTGGTGGGTTTCACCTGTGATGAGTATGTAATGACCTCCTTCATCTCTTTTGATTGATTTTATTTTAAAGTCCAGTTTGCTAGATATTAGGATTGCGACCCCTGCTTGTTTCTTGGGTCCATTTGATTGAACAATTTTTTCCCAACCTGTAACTCTCAGGTAATGTCTGTCTTTGAGGGTGAGGTGTGTTTCTTGTATGCAGCAGAAGGAAGGGTTCTGTCTTCGAATCCATTCTGCTAGTCTGTGTCTTTTTATAGGTGAGTTAAGGCCATTAATATTGAGGGATATTAATGACCATTGATTGCTCATCCTTCTTTGATTTGCAATGGTTGTTGGAATATACACATTTTAAGAAGTATCAGAATGTATATATTTTCATAGCAGAATTGTTTTACTATTGAAAGTTTATTTTTAGGCATGAAATTCTTAGTATTTAAGTAACACACCAAAGTGTGGCATCCATAACACTATGTTAAATTTAAAAGGATACAAATTAATGAAGATATAACAATGGTAGTTATTACAGATTAATTTCTGTATCTAGTATGTAAAATTTTATCATCATATCTTCATTGTACATCGTGATAGACTTCTCAAAGACATTATCTTTCAAATATGCCATGTAGATTCACCATATTAGTCACCACGTAGCCATTCCTTTCTCCCAAATCAGACTTGTTCCCTTGATTCACCAATCCTTGTAGGTATTTTCATTTCATATATAACATAGTTTGTGTATCTTCATAAAAGTGAGAATCCACGGAGGGGGAAAATATGTGATATTTGTCTTAATTACACTCAATAACCTAATATAAAATTTAAATTTGCCCCAAATGGGAGCTTAGGTTAAATTCAGCCCTAACATAAAGACTCACCTCTTGTTACAAATCTATCAGCTCTTTGAGAATAAAAGCCAAAACTGTTCACTCATGTATGTCTTCTACCTGCTAACAAACCTTTAGATAGTAGGTGTTCTATAAGTTTTACATAATACATGTCACAAACACGTAGAAATAAACACTGTAGCATAATAAGTAATACTATTAAAAAAAGAAAGAGAATGCAGCTAATATCACAGATGAGCAGATAGGTCAAAATATTTACCTTTCACATCTCACCTAGGATTTCACATCCCTAGGAAGTGAGCAACTAGGTAAGTGAATGAATAATTGTTTATTTATCTTTAGCAAAAAGGCAGATCTCCTGGAACGATGTTTATTTGTTTAATACATTCTTTCTTTCTTCTTCTTATTTTTATTTTTTCTCCTCTTTTTTATAAATTTAAATTAGAAACAATCTTTTTTACATGCCAATCTCAGTTCCTTCTCCCTCCTCTCCTCCCCTGCAGTCCACCAAGCCCCTATTCCATTCTCTTTCTATTCCCCAGGTAGAGTGAGGCCTTCCATGGGGGATCTTCAAAGTCTGTCACATCATTAGGAGCAGGGCCTAGGCCCTCCCCTGTGTGTCTAGGTACAGAGAGTATCCCTCTATGTGGAATAGGCTCCCAAAGTTCATTCGTATACTAGGGTTAAATACTGATCACTGCCAGAGGCCCCATAGGCTGCCCAGGCCTTCTAACTGACACCTATGTTTCCCAGCTATCATTCTGGGTTAATATATTTTATCATGAAGTAAATTTAGGAATTTTTTGCTGAACTACTGACTGATGTGTCTACTCTATTTTTTCTTTTAAAAATATTTTGTATATGTGAGTATAAATATAGAAAATATTATTTCAAGGAAAAGGAGCTAAACCTATTTAACATAACATTTAAGTACTATTACATAAAATATACATTATAGAACAGACATTACCATCACTAAAGTTTTACAGAGGTTAGCACTTCCTACTTTAATATCTTTATTATTCATTTCCTTATTACTGTGCTAAAATATCCAAGAAGAAGTTACTTAAAGAATGGAGGGATTATTTTGGTTCACAGTTCTATTAAATTGCAGTCCATTGTGGCTGGGAAATTTTAGCCTTGGGAATTAAAGCCAGCTGGTTACACTGTTTCCACAGTCAGGAAGCAGAAAATTACCGAGCAATGCCTTTTAGCTCCCTCTAGTCTGGAACTCCAATTCATGGAATGGTATCATCCACATTTATGTAGGTCTTCCCACCTCAATCAGCCTAACACAGAAAATCCCTCACATGAATGCCTATCATTGGTTTTTAAAGTGATCTAAAGTCTATGGTGGCAACATCTGAGATTAGCTATCAGTATCTTTTAATTATATGTATACTTTTTTCTCTGATGTAGAAAACTTTAATTTTTTGTTAAACCTGAACGATGAACCATTACTACAAACAATGACGGCTAATTGTTTATGTGCTGACATTTTGTCATGATGATAAAAGTCAAAAGGATTCATTACCCAGGCAATAAGTATTACCTAGCAAATCCCTACATTTGTATTGGTGTCCACTGACTTCTCTGTTCACACTACCTTAGAGAGTTCTTTTACTACAAACAAGTTTTGAATTCAGGAACAGTTAGCAATAAATACAACAAACACAAATATATAAACAAATATTTTAATATACCACTATGGACAGTTATTCTATGCATCAAGTTTGTTTCATTAATACGTAATACCTAGGATTATGGGTCATTAAATAAGAACATCCTATAGACCTGGCCCCAGAATCAATAAAGATGAATTCTTTATTAGAAATGTTCATTAAGTATATGCCTGCTACTCTCACCCTGAACTCTTGGGGAAGGGTCTAGGCCCTGCCCTATATGAAATGACAGACTATGGACACCCCCATGGAGGGCCTCACCCTCCCTGGGGGAATGAGGGGATAACGGGGGGGGGGTGGGTTGGGGGGAGGGCACGGGAGGAGGGGAGGGAAAGGGAGAGGGACCTGGAACTGACTTGTGAAGCAACCTTGTTTCTTATCTAAATTTAAACTGGAAAAAAAAAGCTAAAGAAGGTGGTAACTAAAGTAAATATTGAAAAAGAAAAAAAATAATGTGAAATGTGATTATTTAAAGTTAAAATATTTTATTTTTTGTGAAAGATTTTCATATATGTTTGTGTTTAACATGATATTATATATTTCACATATTTTATTATATTCAATAGAGCATAATAAATACTCATATAAGTAACTGCAAAAAAAAGTATGTGCCTGCTAAAGGAGGCAACTTTGTCAATTTGGAAGATGCATGGACTTGAGAAGTGGTCCCCCCCAGCCAGCAAGGGAGGGTTAGAAGAAAAGTTATTAGTTCTGGGTGCTGTTGAGCAAAATACTGTATAAGACAAACCTGCTCATTCCCACTGTGAACAGTTTCAGATATCAATTGTTACATGAACATTCCATTAAAGACAAATAGTTGGGCATTTTCCTGCTAACTTACCTGTTCTACTATTAGAAGAACATTCATAGAACACCAGTTTTATTCTTTGAACAACATCTGCATTTGAGTTCTTCAAGAAAAAAAGCAAAAGCACAAAATAAAATGTGCTAAAGTGTTCCTTGAGCCTCTCTGATCACAGTTCTGAGACTAACCATTCACAAGCATATGCTTCACCTCCATTAATGATGGAAACATCTCTTCTGTGAGAATTAAATGGGCTTCAGATAAACATACAAAGAAATCACATACATGTGAGTACATATATATGCATATATAAGCATACTCATTTCTTCTGTGAATTAATGGAGGGTGTTTCCTAGAGTTTCTATGGAAGCAAAGAAAAACATCCATATTAATACTTCAAATAAAACCAATGACTGTAGTTGATACTACACTTCCTTGGAGCAGTGACACTGCTTGTGCTTATCAGGCTGAACATGGAAGGGATTCTACAGCACCACCCCAATAACTACCCTGAAAGAACTTTAGAAATAAAGAAAAAGGCACCTCTGCAGAATAGGATCAAGAGTTCAACAATGAAAATGCAAGATTATTATTAAATAGTAAATAGAAAATGACAGATGAACTTATTTAGCAGTCAATTTGACTGATGTTTGGCAAGGAAAATGCTAATAGCCTTTATCTTTGGAAATTAATTCTGTAGAGAGCTACTGCATGATTTATAGTATGCTGGTGGTACAATCAGATAGTTGTACATTTCAGAAAAATCTCTTGGGTTACCCTTGGGGAGAATTACAAGAAACATGGGATTTGAAAGTTAAGTAGATGAGCAAACAGGCAAGACAGAAAACAGGCAAGGAGTTTAAGTTTCAGATGGTGTCCATGGTAATTGTGAATGGAGTAAGGGAAAGTTGGGTATTACCAAAGCAGCAGAACAAAGAAACACTGTTAACAATGTTACAAACAAAAGAAATATCTGTTTCTCAGATACATAGGTAGATAGTCAAGTAAAGCAGATTTTCAATCCATCTCTATAGATTTCCAACCCTGTGTTCTGTTACAGAGGGCTATGTTGTCTAATTCTCAAGATAAGAGCTACCTACTTTTTTTCCTTATAAATTACTTATCTTTTCATACTATGTAAAACAAAATCACAAGTACTCTTGATGTTTCTTTCTCTAATTACTCTAATTCACTTGATATCTGATGGCACAATATGTTTAAATTAGTTTCCCTGTAATGGATTGACTTGTTTAGCCAGCCAATGGAAGGAGCAGAGGGACTCCATATATCTCTTCTTGTATTATATTACAGCAACTGACAATAATAACTGTAATAATTATCCAATTTCAAGATGAAGAAGTACCTTTGACCTCTATTTGATCCCCTGGTCTATCTAAGTCTAATTCTACATTGATTTCATTCCCAAGGACATTGCTATAATCATGTTATAGCTGATTTATCACAATGTGCTTTGCTGGCTAGTGATTTCTCATCTTAAACTTGCTTCCTTCATTTTTTCCACCACTGAAAGACATATTGAAATGTTCTGTTTTTTCAAAGCAAAGCAAATTTTCCATTTTCTCCTATATTTCTCTCAGTGGGTGGTACAAAGTGACCTACAGACTTCAAGAACCACCTTAATTGCACGATGTAAGTTGGCAGGGTAAATAAAAGTCACAGAAAATGAAGCAAAACCTTATAGAGGAAACCAAATTTATATGACAAATACAGCCTTAAAGATGGGACTTAGTCTCTCAAATCACCAGGCTTATTCTAGATTTTTCCACTAAGTTTTTTTTTTCTGTGATTGGAGTAATCAACAAGCTTCTTTTTTATTACAATGTCTTGTTTATAAATTGTTTCCTAGTGAATTCATTCTGCACATGTAAATTTAATGTCTGTTAATTTTAAGCATGGTTAAAATTTGTGATAATAATAAACACAATAGGAATCGGTTCAGTGTCCTCAGGCTTTGTTCACTGCTCATGTCATTCAGGTAGATGTCATGCTGATATATTTGGAATAATGCATAAATTAAAAATGTCTCAAGTTATTAGTACCCACTTTAGATGACAATGCAGAGGATCAGATAAATTAAGTAATACAAGCAAGTTCACCAGTTTATTAACTCTATATTTACGGGTCTATGAGTCTTGTAATTCCTACTTCAAGCCTTTATAAATCTTTGTTCAAAACAACTATTGAAAGAGCTATTAACAAGAATATTAGTAAGAATATATTATAATAGCAAAATATCTTCAGATTCTGATAATTTCAAACCTTTCTGCTAATAATATTTCCTATTTTTGTGGTGTACAGAAAGATCTTTTGGGATCTTTGTCACTGTTGGCACCAGCCAACATCTAATCTTTTTTGCCTATCATCATGAAGAAGAGTCAAAGAAAAAAGTAAGGTACATAGTAGATTATAAACCTCCTCCTACAGGGGAAAAACCACTCATTGCCATAGGTCCTTTGTTAAACAAGTTATAAGGCCACTCCTAATTCCAACCATTTTCCCAGGGAGCATATGCAATAAATACTAACCATGCATAGTGGGTGAAATTGAAGCAAAATGGGAATTTAAGTAAGTTTCTTATCATTTATAAAGAACCTAGGCTATTCTCTTCATAGTCAGATTACAGTGCCTAATTACCTGATAATTTGTCCAAGACTTTAACATGAATAGACCCTGCATGGATATAAAGTATGCAGATTTTTAAAAATAAATTAACAGAGTTGACACTGAAACTATTCACCATAGTTTCAATGCATTGTTCTCCAAATTCAGTTTCCACGATTGTCTAGTCTTTGTCAAAAGTACTAAATAAATTTATGGTCGTTTTTAAATGTGGACTTTATGTGTAACATAGATTTTTTTGCTCTATGTGTAAAAATATTCACAAGATGTGGTTGAAACTGGCAATCATTCCTCCATGGCAAAAGTTGCTTAAACTAATGGTGCCCTGTGTTGTTGGATCAAAAGCTTTCTGGTCTGTCACAGTCCTTACAATTCCCGGCTGTATTTTGTTTTTGTTTTATATCTGGGCCATGTCACTTCTGTAACGTAGGTGGCTTGTCAGAAGCTGCTACCTGTGTTTCAGAATGTATTGTTTCTTTCTTGTAGCTGAAAGCTAACTTGTATTTCAGAGCATTCTTTGCTCACAGGCTACAAGACTTGGTTCTCTCCACTGCAATGTGAATAGAAGTGTTGGGGACCACTTCTAGACCAGAGCAATTCATAATCCCAAATTCTTCTCTGTATGTATAGTTTAAAGGGTGGAGAAAAGTATTATTATGCCATGGGAATATTGAGCAATACCTATTATAACATTTCCATAACTTTATTAAGATAATAAAAAAATCATGCATTCCTTTGCATCTGTGCCTTCAGAACACCATTTAATTAGCTTCATATACATATAATCTGGCACCAAGTAATGACAGCTTCCTTTGGCTGTGGCCAGGGAACAAGAGTGAAGAATTCCTTTTAAAGACAAACACAGAAAAGCAAAATTGGTAACTATGCTTCTGGCTGTTCTGATAAAAAGTAGCTGAATCTGTTTGGGTACATTTTAGAAGAGAGAAGAGGGAATTAACACAATTTTAGAGAGCTGAATATGACAGCCTAGAAGAATCTAGATGCTCTACAGTGGATCTATGGATACTTGGGAATAAGTTATGTGATTTCTCCTGCTTTTAGAACCCATAGTTTGACAGCAATGGACTAGGTAAGTAAGTGAGCTTGAGATTTTAGGGTGGTTGGGAAGATCTTCAGACACAACACTTAGAGAAACAATGACATCATTTACTGAGTGTTTCAAAAGCCATACGCCCACGGAATTCAGTTTCCTGTGCATTATCTCCATTAATGGAAATATTGCTACAATATATATATATATATGTTGTTAACATAAGAAGGCTTAAAAATGCTAATTGACTCTAACAAAAATCTTTGCAGATTGAATGTGAGTCAGTATTTGAGCTCATGTTTTATTACATTTTAATTATTTATGTTTGGGGGCTCCCATGTGCTGTGCTCTGTGGAAGTGTGAAGACAGTTGTGGGTGTCACATTCCTTCTTCCACATGTGGGTTTAGGGGACTGAAATCTGATTATGGGTTGTGGTAGGTGCTTTCACCAGCACAGCCATGTTTCTGGCCTCAGGAATAATTTGTTTCTTTAAAATCTACCCTATTCATTGTGTTGTATAATACAGCCGGAAACCAATAATAAAGTGGTAAACACATGGGAGAGATAATTTAGAAATGTATGGGACACAAATGATAAAAACCCAGAGACTGATATTGGGGTTCAAGCTTCAAGCTGAAGATCACAAAAGCAAGGCAGCCAGCCACTAGCTCTCACCTCTACCTCAGGCTGAAAGGGCAATACTGTGTCCACGAATCCCCAGAGTGCAATGTTGACTGCGATGCTCCCCACCAAGACTCAGACTGCAATTCTATGCCTTCCCTGTCTGGAAACTAAATCTCATATGAGACCGTTGGCTTCTTCTTTTCATACTTCTCAAATTCTGGTATTAAAGGTGTGAGTTCTGGTTGACTCTTGTGTAGCCTAGGATGGTGCTGGACTTCCAGAGATCAGCCTGCCTCTGCCTTCCAAGTACTGGGATTAAAGGTGTGTGATCCAAGGTATGAGCAGTTTCTGTTTTAGACTAGATCAGTTTCATGCAGCTCAGTGTGGCCTTGAACTAACAGAGATCCCTTTGTCTCTGTCTCCCAAGTCCTGGAATTAAATGTGTGTCTCACTACTGCCTGGCTCTATGACTGTATCTACCTTTGCATTTTGATCATCGGTGGTTTTATTAAATCATAAACAATATATCACCACAAATATATTTTACCAATAAGAATTTTGGGTTATAATTAAGCATAAATCATTTTACTTCAAGCATCAAAGACTGACATTGCTGATAAATAAACAAAAACAATAAAAGTAGGGGTTCAGAGGCAGGAGCTTTGAGCTAGTGTCCACTGACTTGTGAAGCAATCTCAAAGAAATCAAGTCCCATCCATCAAGAGACACTATAGTCACTGGTCTTTTGAAAGGACCCTTGATAAATTATATCCTTGATAAATTTTGGTATGGTGCATCTGCATTGCATGTGGGTTGTGCTAGGTCTAGAGTTAATGAACAGAAGATAGCAGAATTAAAATCTTGTTGCTACCGGCCAGGCCATTAACAGATTGGTGGTTTTGGCTTCTCCCTTCTAAGAAATGTTGCTTTTGAGAGTACAGTGTTCCAGTAGCAGCTCCCTATACTGTTGCAGATTCTACATGGGCAGTATATAAGGAGATGGGGAGCCTGCAGACTACAAGGTGCTGGGGGAATGCTCAGGTCTCCCAGAAATCTCCATCAGCCCTCTTTTGAATCTGGCAGCATCTACTGTACACTTGCAACAATATGAAAACACCATAAAAATATTAAAAGAATAACTGGCCCCTGACAGCCTAGGAAAATGACAGACAACAAATGCTGATTGTTTTATACATTTAAGTTTGAGGGAAATTTTGTTAGATGGTAATAGATATCTTAAAATTCGATAATGGTGGAATAGTGGAAAAGGGTAAAAGTAGTTTCCTTAAGCCTATGGAGTGAGTTGGCTAAAATAACAATACCAATAAATTATGAAGTTCATTGTATTCAATGTCTTATTGCATCATATGTTACTCTGAATTCATATATAAGAAAACGACATTACACACCACTTGAAACAATACCATATCCTTCCAAGTATAGCAACATGCATTGACTCCTAACCCAATGCAGTGAGCCGATAAGGAGGGTTAAAAACTATTCCCCCCAAATCAATGGTATAAAAATGCCTCCACTGATTTATGCATTTCATCTACTGTGATTACCATCATAGTTAGAAATGGCATCCCTTCACATATAATGAAATAATCTGTCCAGACAGCTGTCCACTCACTTCAAATTCCAGTCATCCATCATCTAAATCTGCACAGAGTGGCAGGTGTTATTAACCCATTACTTAGAGGCTACTTGGTTATGGACTCCATATTATAATTGGGAGTCAGAGGCCAATGGTGCATTAAGCTCAGTATTTCTTTGTCTGAAGTAAAGAGGTGATGTGTGGACAGATGACTTCAATTTGATGTGCTGCTACCCCCCTTCGAGGTTTCAGAGAACTGTTATATCGCAACTGTGGTACTGGCTTCCACAGAGTCAGCACACAGTATGTCCAGAATAGACTCAGTAGAGACACAACACAGAAGTGGCTGATGTGGAGTTTCTTGAAGACAAAATAGTATAAATACCAGCTTATCAGTCATGCAAAAGATTTTTTTCCTCCACTAGAAATGACAACAGCTTTATGGCAGTGGAGTGTTCCTATACATACTGTCTCAAGTCTTTTATAATCATAATATTTGGAACGTCTGAGGCATTCCCCCCCTTCAAAGTACTTTAACAAACATTAACTATAATTGTAAAGAGCTTCAGGAGCCTTGGGGATGAAAAGTGCTGTATAAATGTGCCATGAATCCAGGACTATTACTTCTGTACACTGCAGCATAAATTATCAGAAAATGAGTAAATGGATTTCGGTTTCACGCACTTGAATGTTAATTGGGAAGAAAAATCTCTTTCACCAGTTTGAAGATGACAATTATCCCCCAGTCTATCTGCTTTAACAGGCATTCCCTCTTTGTTAATCTTGACAGATTATAACCTCAGGTAAGCTCTGTGTCTGGAAGTCTTTGTGTGTATCTTGACACAGGGTTTAGTGTCAATTCCGATGCTCAGTCTGCTGTGAAGACATTCTCCGGTATCTCTGGCCATGCTATATATCACTCTTGTACATGCATCTAACTTCTGCTCAAGCAGAGAAACTAATCCAAGTGGTTATTACTTGACTGAGCAGCCATAATGCTTGGCAGGTTTCGTTATTGTTTGGTGATGGCTTTCAATAGAGAAATTTAAAACGTGATGTAAACAATTTTTAAAAATAGCAATTTCTACACTTTTATTGAGAGACAAGTTTATCAACATTGTATTTTCCTTCTTGATAACAGACCCAATAAATGCTGGATTCTAAAGGTTTAAAGCACATTGTAAAGAAGTCAATTGTGAAGACTTGACACTAGTCAGTGTATTTTAGCTTTTCCTGGTATAAAAATATGCCACAAAGGTGTGCCTTTGGTACTTTAAAGACATTTCAAAACAGTTATGAAGTACTACTTATTTCCTTGCTCATAAATTCAAAGATCCAGAGCACTGGCATGACTGACTCTTCACTCATATCTTCATTAAATTTGCATCATTTATACAGGACAGCCCAGTCTTTAATTCAGTTAGGCTCTTCTAAGCCATCACCCACTTCTACATAACTCAGGAAATCCAGTTCTTGTCTTACTGCAGGTGAAAGAAACCTTTCACTATTGAAAACTTGTGGGTACCACATGCTGCTGCATGCTGCCCTTTTTGATATCCAGTCTGGACCTGGCAACAATGAAGTGAATGGGTGTCAAGAACTAGCAAGAAGCAACAGGCAGGAGTTCCAGGTCTTTGAAGGCAATGGCTACCAAGAACACATGTTGGCAGGTGTAAAAGAGACTTGTGAGCTTCTGGGTTTCTCATTTATAAGCTGAGACCAGAACCATAAAACTTTTAAACAGTGCAGTGGGGGAAATAATAGTCCTTCACTGCCATCTCTCTGGGAATGGCCTGGTCCGAGATGGATACCTTTTCCTCCCTGGCTGACATTCTTCCTTGCTTTCTCCTTTGTATGAAGAGCTCCTCCATCTATAAGACTGCCAATCTATCTCTCTGCCTGAAGGAAGGTTTTTGCCTTACTTCCCTTGCTGGCTTTGACTGAGCTAGGAGACTAGCAGACTTGGCATTTTTTCTCTTGGGCTGTGCTCCTGCAGACTCATCTCAAGCCAGTGACTGGTCCCCAACAGATGCTACTTTTGTGTAGCCAAAGTATTGCTTTTGGTGGGTGCTATTATGTTAGCCCACAAAGCATTGGTTTGCTTTGTCTTTGGGTTCTCTGTACTTAAGCGTAACCTTCCCACAAGTGACAGATTAATCTGTCCCTTTCATTGTATCACTATCTTGCTCAAAAGCCTTTAATTGCTTCGCATTTCATAGAGGAAGAGCTTTAAAATCTCACATTAATAAATTGTAGTCCATCACAAGGGCTTACCATGGCCCAACCACTGTACTAAGAGCTTTACATCCATTATCTCATTTAATTATCGCATTGAGGTAGATATTATTATCCTTATTCTATGGATGAAGAAACTGAGGCTAATCTCCCATTGACCTCATTTTATATAATAAAAATAATCCTACAGTGGCTTGAGATCATATTTTATAAAAAAGAAATAATCTCAAGTCCTATTCCAGCTCTGCAAATTACTAACTAGACACCTTTTAGAGAGAGTCACTTAAAGTATTTAAAATTCACCTCCATCGTGTCCATCATGAGAACAGCCCTGCCTATTCTTCAAGGTTATTTAGGATAAAGTGAAATGATTTATGTATATTAGTCTGTCAATACAAGTTAGTATAATTAGCTAGAGTAAAACGAAGATAGAACACGTCCCTTCAGTATGGATGCCTATGGGGAACACAATCAAATATGTGCTGTTGGAGCATGAGTCTACTCATAACTGAATTGCAGGGATGACTGTCTAGATTCTCAATCCTTACTGTACTGGTTTGCCTGTTCTCACATGCAATGTGCATATAGACTATGTCAGACTTTATATTTATGGGAGACAGACATCTAAGTTTTGGCTTTACAATTTCAGAAGAAACTAAGTCTACCTGAAAGAGAAGACTACACTGCATTTGTGTATGCAGTACTTAAGTTTACATCTAAGAGTCTAAAATGATGTAAAGAAAGCATAGCTCAGAAAAACATGCTGGTATATATATATATGTATATATATGCATATGTGTGTACATATATACATATGTGTATATATGTATATATACATGTATGTATTAAACACACACATCTGTATTTGGTGCTCATTTTGAAGAGCAAGAGTTCTGAGGACAGCACTTAGAGGTTAGGCAAGAAAGGAGGGCTGGAAAAGAACTCAGGGAAGCAGGAAGTGAGCCTGAGACAGTGCCTTTGTGGACATGGTTGTCAACGATATTGGAAGCCACAGAGGGATCAGACTAGGAGAAGATTGAGAAGGGGGTCTTTGTTTTAGAGGTTTGGAAAAGTCCACTTTGGTAAGTGGGAATGATGCTGACATGACAGGTGCTTCAATTGGGAAAGTTTTGCATTATATATTTTTTTTTTACAGGAGACTGTCCTGGATTTAGTCTCCTTAACTTTTAATACTGCTAAATTATGCCTCATTTCATGCTGGTGTTGAAATGGCCTTTATCTTAGAAATCAAACAAGGCAGATGCAACTTTCTTAAAAGTTTGAATTCTCAAGAAAAGTGGCTAATCAGGAAAATAGCTTTTATTTTTCTCCAGATCTCATGATATATTGACTTGATTTCTAAAAGCTACAGGTATTGTCAAAACTCTGATGAAATAAAATCTGTACACCCTGCCTTAGAGGCACACCTTATGTGCCAAACTGACAAGCAGTGGGAAACAAGATGATCCACAAATCAGTCTTACCCTCTTCTATCAGTTTGAAGAAGTTCATTTGTTCTTTTCCCTCTATGAATTCACGTATTCCAGTGTATCTAAAGTGTTTTATACCTTTTGAGATTGAGGAACACATGAGTAACTATTAACAAAAGTGCCAAGCTTTGGTTTGTTGATATTCTACCAGGATGTATGTTATTAGTTCCAAAATAAAACTTTGCCCCAAATATGTTTCTCTGGAATTTCATGTAAGTACATTGTCACATTCTCATTCACTAACATTATTAGCCCATTACTATGAGCTTGTGTTTGAATTTTCTATATGAATGAATTGATCTTTGAAGTGAGATTCAACTGGAAATGTCAACAGGGACATGATAACTTTTGGAAGTAGAGATAGATGGCCATTTGCAAAGACTGGTGAAAATGAGACACACAACTTTAATCCCAGCACTTGGGAGGCAGGGGCAGGCAGATATCTGTGAGTTCGAGGCCAGCCTGGTTTACAGAGCAAGTTCCAGGACAGGCTCCAAAGCAATAGAGAGAAATTCTGTCTCAAAAAAAACGTAAAAAGGAAAACACTTGTTATTTATAGTCCCTCAAAGAAAATACCATAAAAAGTGTGTTATTGTAATAGTTACAGCGCTGAGAATTGAGTACTGCTGCCTCATAATGGTAGAAGGTTTGGAGCAAGTCCAGCTCCATAGTAATCACAATTTCATACAGACTTTATCTGGCTGAAGTAAGTTAAAAAACACTACTCGTTTTAGTAATTAATGTGCAGATTCTGTGTTTCTGAGACACACTAGACTGGAGAAACAAATCGTAAAAGACATGCGCAGATTCTGTGTTTCTGAGACATGCTAGAATGGAGAAACAAATCATAAAAGACATTCAACATTCTATACTAGCAATAGAAAAGAAAAAAAAGTTTCTACCTTCCCAGGCATTCCATATTTAATCGATCAAATATTCCTGAATCAGTGGAAACTGCCCAACAACCCTCTGCCCTAATTATTAGTAAGCTCTTAGCAGAGCTCCCTTCTCATTCCTCCCATGTTTGCATCTTGAGAAAGTGATTTATGAAATGACTAATGCGATGAAGACTTTAACCCAGTCTGGCAAACAAGAAAGCTAATTAGTGGCAATAATTTACTTCTGGTTGGAAATTCATAATTTGCTGGGTCATAACCCATAATTAATATATTTTCTGTGCTTCTTTCTTTAAGATAATTGATGTTTCATATTGAGTATTACTTTAGGAAAATGTATGTCTTAAATGAAATTAAAACCAAACCATAATCTTGGGTAGGTAAATTATATGAGACATTTCAAATCAAGGAATCTTGAAATTAATATCTCATAGTAACTGTGTGAGAATAAAATGTCTAAGCCAGATTTAAACAATACGTATCCATGAATCCAGCTCTACAGAAAATGCTAGAAGGAAAACCTAGAGCCAAGGAAGATAACTACATTCACAAAGACACAGGCAATATAGAATCATACTTTACAAAACACTAAAAGAAAAAGGGAGGAGAAACTACACAAAATAACTTCACTAACAATAAATCAAGCGCAAACAAGGATCACCAATCAATGGTCATTAATATCCCTCAATGTCAATGGCCTCAACTTACCTATAAAAAGACACAGACTAGCAGAATGGATACGAAGACAGAACCCTTCCTTCTGCTGCATACAAGAAACACATCTCAACACCAAAGACAGACGTTATCTCAGAGTAAAGGGCTGGGAAAAGATCTTCCAATCAAACGGCCCCAAGAAACAAGCGGGCGTAGCAATCCTAATATCTAACAAATTAGACTTCAAATTAAAATCAATCAAAAGAGATGAAGAAGGGCACTTCATATTCATCAAAGGAAAAATACATCAAGACGAAGTCTCGATTTTAAATATCTACGCCCCAAATACAAAGGCACCTACATTCGTGAAAGAAACATTACTAAAGCTCAAAATGCACATAAAATCTCACACACTAATAGTAGGAGACTTCAACACTCCGCTCTCACCGCTAGATAGGACCTCCAGACAGAAACTTAACAAAGAAACAAAAGAATTAATAGAAGTTATGACCCAACTGGGTTTAACAGACATCTATAGAACATTCCACCCAAATACAAAGGGATATACCTTCTTCTCGGCACCACATGGAACCTTCTCTAAAATTGACCACATAATAGGAAACATAGCAAATCTCCACAGATACAAAAAAATTGGAATAACCCCCTGCATCTTATCAGACCACCATGCATTAACATTAGAATTCAACAATAACACAAATCGCAGAAACCCTACAAACTCATGGAGATTGAACAATGCACAATTGCACCATCCCTGGGTAAAGGAACAAATAAAAAAGAAATTAAAGACTTCCTCGATTTCAATGAGAATGAAGACACAACATACACAAACTTATGGGACACTTTGAAAGCAGTGCTGAGAGGAAAGTTTATAGCACTAAGTGCCCACATGAAAAAACTGGAGAACAGTCATACTAGAGAATTAATAGCACAGCTGAATGTTCTAGAACAAAAAGAAGCAAACTCCCCCAGGAGGAGCAGACGCCAGGAAATAATCAAATTGAGGGCTGAAATCAATCAAGTAGAAACCAGGAAAACATTGAGAAGAATCAATGAAACAAAGAGTTGGTTCTTTGAGAAAATCAACAAAATAGACAAACCTCTGTCCAAACTAACCAAAAGACAGAGAGAGAACATGCTAATTAACAAAATCAGGGATGAGAAAGGGGACATAACAACGGACTCTGAGGAAATCAAGAGAATCATCAGGGCATACTTTGAAAATCTGTACTCCACAAAATTTGAAAATTTAAAGGAAATGGACAATTTCCTGGATAGATATCACTTGCCAAAACTAAATCAAGAACAGATAAATAATCTAAACAGACCTATAACCCCTAATGAAATAGAAGCAGTCATCAAAAGTCTCCCAAACAAAAAAAGCCCAGGCCCAGATGGCTTCAGTGCAGAATTCTACCAGAAATTCAAAGAAGAGCTCATTCCAATACTCGTCAAAGTATTCCACACTATAGAAGCAGGAGGCTCACTGCCAAACTCTTTCTATGAGGCTACAATTACCTTGATACCCAAGCCACACAAAGACACAACTAAGAAAGAGAACTATAGACCAATTTCCCTCATGAACATTGATGCAAAAATACTCAATAAAATACTTGCAAACCGGATTCAAGAACACATCAGAAAAATCATCCACCATGATCAAGTAGGCTTCATTCCAGGAATGCAGGGATGGTTCAACATTAGAAAATCTATCAATGTAATCCACCATATTAACAATCTGCGAAAGAAAAACCACATGATTATCTCACTAGATGCTGAAAAAGCCTTTGACAAAATCCAGCACCCCTTCATGATAAAGGTCCTAGAGAGATCAGGGATAACAGGAACGTACCTGAACATAATAAAAGCAATATACAGTAAACCAACAGCTAACATCAAACTAAATGGAGAGAAACTCAAAGCAATTCCTCTAAAATCAGGAACAAGACAAGGCTGTCCACTCTCTCCATATCTCTTCAATATTGTACTTGAAGTTCTAGCTACAGCAATAAGACAACAAAAGGAGATAAAGGGGATACAAATAGGAAAAGAAGAAGTCAAGCTTTCATTATTTGCAGATGATATGATAGTTTACATATGTGACCCAAAAAACTCCGCAAGGTTACTCCTAGAGCTGATAAACAGCTTCAGCAAAGTGGCAGGATACAAGGTAAACTCAAAAAAATCAGTGGCCCTATTATATACAGATGATGAAGTGACTGAGAAAGAAATCAGAGAAACATCACCTTTTACAATAGCCAAAAACAGCATCAAATATCTGGGGATAATGTTAACCAAGGAAGTGAAAGACCTGTATATCAAAAACTTTGTGTCTTTGAAGAAAGAAATCAAAGAAGATACCAGAAAATGGAAAGATCTCCCATGCTCTTGGATTGGTAGGATCAACATAATAAAAATGGCAATCTTGCCAAAAGCAGTCTATAGATTCAATGCAATCCCTATCAAAATTCCATCACAATTCTTCAAGGACCTGGAAAGATCATTAATCAACTTTATATGGAAAAACAAAAGGCCCAGGATAGCCAAAACATCCCTATACAATAAAGGAACTTCAGGAGGCATCACCATACCTGATTTCAAGCTCTATTATAGAGCTATAGTCCTGAAAACAGCTTGGTATTGGCACAAAAATAGGCAGGTAGACCAATGGAACCGAATCGAAAGCCCTAATTTTAACCCACACACCTATGAACACCTGATTTTTGACAAAGAAGCTAAAACTGTACAGTGGAAAAAAGAAAGCATCTTCAACAAATGGTGCTGGCATAACTGGGTAATGGTATGCAGAAGACTGCAGATAGATCCATGTTTATCGCCTTGTACAAAACTTAAGTCCAAATGGATCAAAGATCTCAACATACATCCAGCCACACTGAAACTTTTAGAAGAGAAAGTGGGAGATACTCTTCAACGAGTTGGTACAGGAGACCACTTCCTAAACATAACACCAGTGGCACAGGCACTGAGATCAACAATTAACAAATGGGACCTTCTGAAACTAAAAAGCTTTTGTAAGGCAAAGGACACAATCAAAAAGACAAAAAGGCAGGCCACAGAATGGGAAAAGATATTCACTAACCCTACATCTGACAGAGGGCTAATCTCCAAAATTTACAAAGAACTCAAGAAACAAGTCTCCAAAACACCAAAGGATCCACTTGAAAGGTGGGGTACAGAGCTAAATAGAGAATTCTCAGTAGAGGAGGCTAAAATGGCCAAGAGACACTTAAGAAAGTGCTCAACATCCTTAGCCATCAGGGAAATGCAAATCAAAACAACTCTGAGATACCATCTTACTCCTGTCAGAATGGCTAGAATCAAAAACACCGAAGACAATTTATGCTGGAGAGGATGTGGAGAGAGAGGATCACTCCTCCATTGCTGGTGGGAATGCCGACTCATACAGCCTCTTTGGAAATCAGTATGGAGATTCCTCAGGAAAATGGGAATTAATCTACCACTAGACCCAGCAATTCCACTCTTAGGCATTTATCCAAATGAGGCAGGTTCATACAACAAGGGCATCTGCTCCACTATGTTCATAGCAGCATTGTTTGTAATAGCCAGAACCTGGAAGCACCCTAGATGCCCCTCAACTGAAGAGTGGATAGAGAAAATGTGGTACATTTACACAATGGAGTATTACTCAGCAGAAAAAAACAATGGAATCTTGAAATTCGCAGGGAAATGGATAGCACTGGAAGAAACCATCCTGAGTGAGGTAACCCAGTCGCAAAAAGACAAACATGGTATGTACTCACTCATATATGGATTTTAAATATGGATCAGGATAGTGCCAGTCTGCACTTCCACAGATAGAGAGTCTGGGAAACAGGAAAGAACCTAAAAGATATGCATATATGCATAGTACCCAAGAGAAGAGGATGGAGACAAGATCCTCTGAATGGATGGGGAACAGGGCGAGGGGGGGTAGTGGGACCTGGGAAGAGTAGAGGGGGTAAAGAGGAAGGGAGTTGGTCATGGGGGAACAGGAAGTTGAGGGGGTGGGGGTAAAATAGGGGGAAGAGGGAATCATAGGATCGAAGACAGATCAGGCACCAGAGTGACCTCGAGTGATCTAAAGGTATAACATCAATTGGCAAGCTAAGCAATAGTGGAAGGACCACCTCGAATGCCCATTCCTGATAATGAACTTGATGTCTATAACTATCCGGGAGCCTTCATCCTGGGACTGATGGAAGCAGAGGCAAACACACAACTAAGCACTGAACTGAACCCAAGGAACCCAGTGACAGAGAGAGAGGAGTGATGAGCAAATTGGCAAGGAATGGGCTGGCAAAACCAGCAGAGACGGCTGATCTGAACAGGGGAGTGCTCTTGGACCCCAGACCGACAGTGGGGAGGCCAGAATGGGACTGATCTGGACCCCCCAAATGTGAGTGTCAGTGAGAAGGCCTGGGCAACCTATGGGGCTCTGAGCTGTGGATCAGTGTCTATCCCTGGTATACAATCTGTCTTCATGTGCCTATGGCACAAAGAGAGATGCTCTCTCAGCCTGGACTCTTAGGGGAGTGCCTTGACCCTACCAAGAGTGAAATGATAGACTCTAGACATCCCCTATGTGGAGGGATTTGGCAATAGGGTGGGAGGGAGGGTGGAAGGGGAGTGCGGGAGGAGGGGAGGGAGAGGGAACTGGGATTGACATGTGAAACAAGCTATTTAAAATTAAAATAAAAAATGATTAAAAAAAATGTCTTATTTAAAATCATACTGAATAAACATAACCTTATTAGAAACACACTCCTTTGTTTTCTGCAATGACATTAAAACATACAGTCATGACACCTCATAGCTAGAGAGAAAATAATTGCTTATCAATTACTGTAACATATTGAATTAGCAAAAACAAAGTTACTACTATGGGAGTTTGTTATTGTATTGAGGAAAATTGAAAACTAACTAGAGGTCAGAAATTAGTATAATAAAATACTAGTCATCTTTATCAAGAACTGACCATTTATTTATAGCACATTTTAGGTTTGACTAAGTTTTCACTAGAAAATACTACTTGAGATACTATTACATAGCACTATTCACAGATGATACTTTGTCAGCAGCTATTACCAGCAAATTTAACCTATTTTTACTTCTCATAAGTAATGTATCCATGCTGTTATACACATTATTCTATAGTTTGAATTGTAACCGAACATCATAGATTTTTAAGTCTAAGTGTGTTCATGTAAGTTGTATTTGTGATAAGTGATATTTCCCATTTGTGCACACATGCACACACACACACACACACACACAAACACACACACACACTCACACTTTTTTTTGATGCCCTGTTCTGGCCTGTCGGGGCAATTGCATGCATATGGTGCTCAGACAGGCATGCAAGAAGACACTCATACACATAAAATTAAAAAACAAAACAAAACAAAACAACTCAGCTGGGCAGTGGTGACACACAACTTTAATCCCAGCCCTTGGGAGGCAGGGGCAGGCAGATATCTGTGAGTTCGAGGCCAGCCTGGTCTACAGAGCAAGTTCCAGGACAGGCTCCAAAGCAATAGAGAGAAATTCTGTCTCAAAAAAGTGTAAAAAGTAAAACACTTGTTATTTATAGTCCCTCAAAGAAAATACCATAAAAAGTGTGTTATTGTAATAGTTAATGACCAATTCTTAGAAAGTCAGAACAATTATAGTTTGTTTGAATTTTTAGAAACTATCTTGACCAATGCCTTTCCCACTTGAGGAAATTCATACACACACTTCTTAACTTGTTCATTAAGCAACTGATGGACTTTATAAGTATTGTTTATTTTTGCTATTCCATGCTACATTGTCTGCACTTATGGTTATATATGGTTTCAGTTTAACTGACGGTACCAAATTGTTCTACCAAAGCATTATTATAATCTACCTTCACCCAAATCACATCTGAAGACCAGTCGTCATTGTGAATTCTTGATATTGGCAGACATATCCTTCCATGACTATCTGATTTTATATCATCTGAATGTAATCGTTTTGAGAGGACTGTTTGCAAGTTCCATGATTATGAATATGTCTAAAGATTTTTCCTAAGCTAATAGTCTATTTATCTTTTTTGTGATGCCTGCTCACAATCTTTTTTCATTTCTTTAATAATAATTTACAGGATTATATATTCTTATAAACCTTTATAAAGAAAAAAGTTTCTAATAAATGAGGGTCATTATAGAGTATAAGAAGGAAAATTACAATTTCATATAACCTTATTTGCATTTTATTCTGACCAGATCATATTTAAAAGTGCTTGGAAACTATGAAAGTTTTACAGAAGCAGAAGAATTTCCTGCTACAAGTAGTCGGGGATTTGCTAAAGTTCTCAAAATAATTTCATTTGGAACCTAGGGGCTTTGCACAGGAATTGCTCTGTCACTTACAAATAGACCTACGTTGGAAATGACACTGCTTCCAGCAATCCCCTTCAGGAAGCTGCAACCAAGTAGAATTTGGCATGTGTCAAAGTGATGGGTGTGGAGAGATTTTGTGCTCTTAAATAACATCATTACTTTGTATGGACTGAACCTTATCTAAGAGTTCCCTGCCATCTGATCCCTACCTACAAACCTCTCATCAATCTCAACATGGTTTCAAGATTATTACAGAGATTAAATTAAAGGGAGGCTTGAACATTCACAAGAGGATGCTCTACTCAAAGGGATAAATGACATGCATCTACTTATTCAATAGAAAGGTAAATTGTCATATTATGAATAAACAAAGGGCATTATGGAGCATAATGAACAGATATGTCATGGAAACACAGACATAAATGTATCAACATGTTAACAGATATATGCAGTTTTAGAATATGTTAATTGCATGAGTCATTTTTAACAAAAGTAATGACTGAAATCTATCAATATGTGTGTTTCCATGTTTATTCTTTAATTGTTAAGTGACAATTTTATGTGGATCTTTGTGCACCCACAATGGTATAATCACACACCCAGAATGGTATAATCACACACAGAGACATACACATATACATACATGCAAGGACCTTGGGATTTGTTTGTCCCAACATACATATCAAGCAAACAGATCAATGAGTCTGTAATATTTACATTCAAATTCATTTCAATTACCCAAATGAGCCATTCTTTACATAACCTATCTTGGAAGGATTCTTTTAGGTAGGAATTGTCAATATAATTAGAATTTAACATTTATATAACCCCAACAATTCACTGCACACTGAAAAATTGATGGAATTGTAGCAGAGTTGTAACTTCCACATTTATTCATCTAAAGATAATATTTTTCAACTATTAGCTACTGTACTGTCAGGCACTGGGGGCAATCTCTACTGAGGCTTCTTTCTAAACACGCAAAGATTAAATTTGCTGACTTACATTTGGTTAATAATGACACAGGTTGTAAGACTATAAGAATAATAGATATGAAGTGAGGGAAGATCTTGAGGAAAAAAGTGGCAATAGCTTCCCTCATTTCCTGGAGAGAACAAAAAAATTATGGAATCAGATGCAACAAAGGAAAATGAAAATGAAGTTTTTAATAAGTTTGCATAATAAAAATCAATTCATTATATTCTAGCTAAGCGAGTGCTTTATATCTACTGAGGTCATATCAACTGCACTGGTTCCATAAATCAGTTGGTTAGCCATATAAGAAATATAAATATTACAAAATCTGTAAATAAATCATCTGAAGCTATTTTCAGATATTCATATCCTAGTGAAAGATAATGACATAAGTTTCTGTTTCCATTTTCTAGTAGGGACTAATGTTGGCCCTGAGATTCTAAGTAGGTCATGAAAAGATATAGACATTTGCACTAAAACTTAATTGGGAGAGATCATCATGGAATAATTAACCAAATTTAAAGATAATATAAGTCAGACTTTAAGCATTTCCTGTTTTTATTTCCTAGTTCTAATTCTATCACTGTAATAAAATATGCATATAATAGGCATAACAACATGAGAAGGACATTTCCCTTCATTCATAATATTGAATTAAGGGCAAAGTATACATTCTCCTATCTTTTGTTTATTTGTATTTTGTAAGCACTTATCTATGTAGTGTTTATAATAAGAGTGTAAAAGCTTTCAGTAACTTTCTATTTTTATATAACTGCTGCTACCTATGTATGTTTACATGCACAAACATATTTCTAGTCAACAGATTAAATTTTACATTAGGTTGTAAAAAACTTTAGAGTTCCATCAGGAATTAGCTATTACAATGCAACCCAAAGCAGATGAATATTATACAAAAAATGCTGAATTTGAATATCAGTATTATTTGATAGATGAAAACCTCAAGTGATTTACAATCTAAGAAATCATAACTTCTCTCTGCTAGAAAGAAACCTAACTTCAGATAACTAACTGAACTTCAGTTCCTTCCTAGTCAAAAGGACCTACCTGCTAAATCATATGTTCATGAGGATCAAATGTATTGAGTATATCAGGCTATGTCAATGTTCTTAGTAATTCACATGCAAACAGCCATTCTAATAATATAGCTTTACCTCAACTAAAAATGCAGTGCAGAGTTTCCTATTAAAACCTCCACCATGTGTCTGGATAGATGACACCTATAACCTGGAATCGGAATATCAAAGTCAGGTGTCAGAGGCTGCATGCGGCTCTTCGTTTTGAAAGAACTCCTTCTGCCTGTCAGCCAGTCATTAGAGAGGAGGTAATTTTATTGAGTGCCCTCTCTGCCAGGATATTGGATTCTCTCACCCATCTCAAAAGCTTTGTGTTATCTTTGACTCCTACCTCTCTTTGTGTGCCATGCCTATCAGATACGAAACACCATGGGGCAGCCTCCACTGCTCCCTACTTGCTGTTCTGGATCCATGAGCTGAGCTCTATTTCATTTCCTGTCTTTCAGGTCCATGATATATATGTGTGTGTGTGTGTGTGTGTGTGTGTGTGTGTGTGTGTGTGTGTGTGTATGTGTGTATTCCAGCCAGTTTCAAGGTATTGTTTTATTATTTTTTTTTACAAGCAGACATACACAATCTAGTATATATGAAAATGTGCTATTGCTTTTGATTTGCTCCTCAAGACCCATGAGTTCGATTGAAACTTTTTCATTTTTAAGGTCGAAACTCTCGAACTTTTTATGAATCCCAATCTAAAAGCTAATAATTTACAGAAAACTTGTATCACAGTATCTACTAGACGGAGACTCCATCTTATCTCATTTTTTTTCTTTATACCTGATACTTCACACACTTTTGTTTACACATTCCTCTGATTAGTTCCTATTCTACATGTTTTATACTCTCACCATCAACAAGGAAGTAGATACTGATAAATTTATTTTTTTAAGACTCACACGTAGAGTATGATAGCATAGTCATTATAAAAATATGTATTTGTGAAGAAAACAAATGAATGAACATGTAAGAGAATGAGACTCACATACATCTTAGAGGGTCTTTCCCAGGAAAAACAGACATGTAAGATATATTGATAGAAAACAAATTAGAATCCAATTCTGCATGCACACGCACACACACACACACACACACACACATATGATTGTGTTTGGAAGTCCTGTATTTTGAAAATATTGTCAGGTCTCCTTTCATCTTATTCTTTTCAATGGTCAGTGGGCATGGGGCCATCTGGCAAGCACTCTGGGACATCAGCAGATGGCAGGACCCTAACAATGGACTCCACATTAATTTAATTTTAAAAACACATTAGTATGATCTACATTCTGTTTTTGGGCAACATTTCAATAGGGAGACTTAAAAACCTCAGCAATTCACTGATGAGACAAATTTCAATGAAAAATTGATAAGTAGCTGTGATGTAGCCAGTTGGAGCAACAACAAGAACAAATAAAGGAATTTTAAAAGTACTAGATAAGTGAATCTGGATGATACAAGCATCATTCATCCTTCCCACTTGAATATTCACAGTGGGTAATGTCGCTCAGTTGAAAAATAACGATTCATCTATTCATTTCAACTTAATAATTCATAAATTCCATCCTAGGAAGTAGACACATTTGAGAATGATAATGGAACCCAGAAGTTGAGGTCATACTAAACCCCACTTTTCTGAGTAGGAAGCAACTTCTTTCTCTCAATTTCCTTTATAACCTGCCTCTTTTGCAAAGTTTTTGGCAAACTACTGCTAACCTCCAAATAATCAAATACTTGGACCATTCTGTCATTCAAATTTCTTCTTAGATGTCACCCAGGGAATTCTTTGAGTATGAACTTTCAATCGGAACTACTTTTGAGTCATGTGGTGTAACATTTTTCTCTGTTATTGTTGTCATAGCACTTATCTTTTGTAGTATGTCTTTTCATCTATTGATTTCTCTGTTTCTTCTTTAACTCTGACTAACAGAACACAAAGTCTCCAAGAGAAGCATCTAGTTAGATATTTGGGTTCAAATTGGGTACAACAATTTCAGGAATATGTATTGAAATATAATTAATAGCTTCCATGTTACTGAATAAGATAAAGATACATTTAAAAGTCATGGTCTTTATCTTCCAAGGAAGCGTGCTCAAAGTAGACTTGAGTTTCTGGAACAATGTTAGTCTATCTTAACTGTGATCATGATAATAACTGAAGTACTAACTCTGAGTCAGTGAGCAAGCTACTGAGTGGTAGTCCTTTGCTGGTTGCTTTATTAGATACAGAGACTATAGAGAAAAGATGACTCCTACAGAAGTCCACCTCACCTCATGTAGATGGGTGACAACTTTTACTACCCTCTCCCCTCTTGTGCTCACCACTGACCTCCAAGGGCCATATTGTACTTTAGTATGAAACTGAACACTTTTCTTTAGGAAGAGAAAAATGTGATGGTTACTAAAACTTGTATATGTTTTCAGATGTAACTTGCCAGTAGCAAATCAATTCCCCTGCCTTATTCTTGCAAATCACTTCGCAAAAACTTGCACAATTTAAAACAGGATGTTGCTAACCATTGTTCAAAATATTTATTTAGTTTTAATTCAGTGACATGGAATATATCAGAACTTCACCAATAGCTTCTCTATACTTTGTTCTCAATTCTGTTTAATAAACTCCACTGAGAAACAATGAATTTATTTCTCATTTACAATGTTTTGAAAGACATTAGTTGGAGACCTTGATAGCTTACTGAGAGATAAAATTTTCTATAGGCAAAACATACAAAAATGAAACGATTTGTTTTAACTTGCAGCCATTACAGGCTTGCCTGTTATATTTCTCCCTACAGCCGAATTAAATAGATGCTTTTATTCTGTCAGAAATCTCACTCCCCCCTCTTTTGCTTTTGTCTCTTTCCTGAGAGGGATGAGACCTCCTCTGTCAACTCAGGAGCTCTTACTGTCACTAGGCAGAAAGAAAGCACCTCTCTGTGTATGAGGACTATGGTCTGCCAATAGATTTGGCTGTCAACCACCCAAAAGCACTGTCACTCAGTGTCAAAGCACTAACAACAAAGCAATTATCCACAGAAAAGAATGAGAATCAGAAGACCCAAGTTATGTAGATAAAACAGAACAGTGAACGATGTAACAAGCGCCTCTGAAAACGAAACTGTTTCCCCCTTTTCACCACCCCACCCCATTCTGCCACATCATCTAAGAGGACTACCAGGTTGTTTTTGTATTTCAAGTTCTTCAAATAATTGCAATGGTTTTATTATGTAACAAAGTAAGCACTTTCTCATAGAACATGCACATTCTAACACTATTATTTCTAGGAAAAAAAATCAGAACAATTAACATGCACATAGGCCAATGATTCAGTTTCTGAAAGCCAAGAAATATTAGCCCCACAAAGAAAGATTGTCACTAACAGATTTTGTTTTTTAATATGATAGTTGACATTTCAGGAACGCTATAGAACTATTAAACAATTCTGTTCTTGTTGTTTAGTTGATATGTTAATTCCTGAGAGGCATTATAAAGTACATAAAATTATTTCAGTTCTGTTGTAGTAAAATATATCTGTAAAGAAAACACAAATGAAAATATTTTTTAATCTAATTAATAATTAGTACTGTGTTTGGGGGTTATGTTTTTCTCATCCCACTTGTCTCTATTTGTTGCCTGTAATGTACATTTTGTGTGTGTGTGTATATATATATGCATATATATGTATATGTATAAATTTATGTCACTTTATAAACAAAAGAAAGATATTTTGTTTTAAAATGTCTTCTTGATAACTACTGGCTTCATATATGTATAACATATATCTACAGAAGCATTCTCAACTACTGGCATCATATAGAAATTTGTAACTACGGATAAGGCCTTGTCACGTAAATATTTATCATTATGTAAAGCAACAGTAAGGACTAGTAACATAGCATGTTTTAAGCTTTGTTCTAATTGTTGATAAAAGCGAAGCATAGTTAAAACAGAACAGCATATGTAAGATGCACTTTTTGTATGTGAATATGCATATGTGCAAATGTGTGTACAGGAGCATATTGATGTACATAAATGGATAGGGTACAATCTCAGGTTTCATACTCCTTGAGTACTATCCATCCATCCATCCATCCATCCATCCATCCATCTATCTATATTTGTTTTGATAGGTCATTTTGTGGTTTGGGTTTCACTGATTAGGGAGCTGTCAGGAGAACCAGAAATATTTCTGTCTTAAACTCTACAGAACAGAGATCACAGCTATTAATTCCCACAGCTTCTTTTTACTCTGGTCCTCAGGTTTGCAAGGTAAGCACATGACTAACGTATACTCCAGCCAAGAACATATAATTTAATATTTAACCATGTTCTTGAGGCTATAGACAGTAAGAGTATAAAAAATGAAGGATGTACACAACAATCAGAAAACCAATGACAGAATGGAGAAGCTGGTTTGTTAAATATCAGTACTCACTAGGAATGTTACACAATTGAATACTGTAATCAGCAGGAAGAGAAAAACTGAATGGATTTTTTGTTGGCTTGTTTTTAAATAAGTCTTCTATATATACAATCTACATGAGAGTCAGCACAAGTCACCAAGATACACAGAGTTCTAAGTGAGGATACAAGAACATGCGCAGACACCCAGAAAGTAGTGTTGGCCATACTTACACAAGTAGTAGGGAATAATTTCAAATGGACAGAGTAGAATTAGAAGTAGAAAGAGACGTATTGAATATTAAAATTTGATGGTCTCTGACAAAGTCTATCAAATGCTATTACCCTAAATCATGTAAAATTTAACCCACAGTCTCTGACTGAGTTTTTACAAGTATGAGCCAGATACTTAAAATTCACACCTGAGGAATAATAATGGATTCACAAATTGAATTTTCTCTCTGGTTACATACGGCATGTTTATTATTCAAGATACCACTCACTAGATATTTATTAAGCACCTACAGTGTGCCACAAACTCTGCCAAGCCCTAGAGATATAGTGTGGAAAACAATAAGTCTTTGCTGTCCTAGAGACAGAGTTGAAGCTGAGAGATAAAAACATGTCTTTTGACTCTGGTGAGAGGACAGTTCAGGCATTTCCTATGTCTGCATTTTATTTACTTCATGTCTTTAACTAAGCCCATTTCTTTCTCTGCAGCAAATCGTTCTAAAAGGACAAGCTGATAAAATAATATTTTATTTTATAGTTTTTATTTATCTCTGTGGAAGGTTTCCATGAATCTGTCTGCTGATTTCCAGTGTATTTCCTATCATCCACAGTCACACCTTTCAGAGTTCCCAAACAATGGCCTATCAAGAGCGGCTCAGCATAGTAACAGGAACACTTCACATTCATTTTCCCAAGAGCAATTTCCCCTAAAATCTGTTATATTTACTTAAATTACTGTCATCATTTTTACTAATACCATCGCTTTTTGCAGGCAGTAAAATTTTCATATAGTAATAAGATGATATTTAAAAAATATAAAGTTCAAGAAATTATTCAAAAACTCAGAACATGTTAAAGCTAGAAATTTACAGTGAAAAATGATAAATTACCTACACTAGTTTTAAACAGGCTTATTTAGAAATTATTTAATGTTGATTGAATAAATCCACTTGTATGAAAATGCTGCTGTGACATAAAAGGGACCTGCACTCTCGCATGTGCAAGATTACATGGTCTTTGTGCTGCTTCTTATAAATAAAGATGGCCTTCCAGATTGAAAGATATCCTCCTCCTTCAGTAAGGAAAACAATATTCTTATCACAGAAGATGAGAGGTTGAGACCAAGTTGTACTGAACTTATTTAAACAACTTTTGTCTTCTATACCCTCTTACAATTTTGTTTCTAAAATGATCATTCCTTGTTCAACTCAAAGAATAAGGGTTTAGCACTACATGCTTTTCTCAATCTTTATTTCCCTAAGAGTGTTCTTGTCTCGGGTACAATAGGGCATACACTGAGAATTCTTTAAAAATTGCTTTCTCTGGTTTATCTATCTCATATTTGCTTGATGCTCAGATTCTGCCGGAAAACACAAAGTTTCCTAGTCTGTTTTGGGCTCTAACACTATGACATCAGAGACTGAATAGTCTGGAAAGGTTGGGGATAATTTGTCATCAGAAGCTACAAAGTGCTGGCATCCGCTGGCTCTAGGAAGGATATTGTGTTGCAGTATATGGCAGAAGGCAGACGGCAAACAAAAGAAAAATGGGGTGACACTTCTGGTCCAGTGACGTTGTAAAGGTCCTGTCTCAGTACTATTGAATTTGCAACACCTGATCTTTTAAAGAGACACTCAAACCATAGCACAGGTGACCTTAAAGGTGACCTTTAGTTTGACTTATGTTTTTACTAATCTAGTCATAAGACTCTACACTCTGGGTACTCATACTTTTAATGAGGTGATTATTGTCAAGAGATGACAACATAAACCTAAAAGAAAAAAATTAAATGATGCCAATTTTCACTTTGATTCCCTTAGATGAAATAAGTCATGCATAGTTTTGAAGTTCTTCTCAATCATGAGATGATAGAATGAATAAAAGAAGATGATTATGAGAAATGTGTTGCTTTTAGAAGATTAGCAAGATGAAAAACTTTTATTAAGAATTAGTAAATTTGGTTTATTAAAAAATTTAAAAACATGTCAAGCATACTCTATAATTTATGCTAAAAATATGAATTGTATACTTAAAGTAAAAATTAGCATGTGAAGTATTTTAATGAGAAACAATATAAAATTATTTTATTTAGAAATGGTGACATACTGAAGAACGTTGTCTCATGTTTTTTTCTCATACATCTTCCCTTTTATTTAGTAATATATTTGGTTTAGTGACTATGCTCTGAAAATAAACATGTTTTGTCTTGCACTATAAAACACTGCAAAGAAACAATGTGAGCAACCACCAAAATAATGCAATAAAATCTTTTCCTTCCAAATCCCACATTTTCTTTTGTTAGATTTAAACATAATAACTGAGAGCCTACACACACACACACACACACACACACACACACACACACACACACACAGTTTTCCAAAGGACATTAAAATAGTAAATAAATAAATATGAATCGTGATCCCTAAATTTTAGACATTCATTCTTCCTCTAAAACAGTTTTCCAAACAAGAGTGAAAGGTTGGAGAAGCAATGGGATTTCCAAGATGGATTCCTTGAAGGGATCATATTATACTCAATAATTGCAGTACCCACACACTGCAATTGCAGTCTCCTATCATAAGTGTGTCTACTTTATTCTCTTTGATTTCCATCACTAAGTCTCATGGTGATACATGGTTTAAAATCTGTTGCATTTAAGTGCTCCAGAAATTTATCAAATGAGGGCTGACTATCTTTGTTTCAATATAAATTTTACTGTCAAACTAACAATCTGAATTGGTGAACTTTTATCATAGTTTTCAATTTTAAAATTTCATTAGTTAAGTTACTTCTTGGAAAGTGCATGCTAAATACCTATTAAATATCAAGTATTGAGATTATTTTGTGTATTACATGTTCAAAGAAGCACATATGCACAAACTAACACTATACAAAGTACTAATCATATCCTGAATGAGTACTTACATTAGTATAAGTCACATTGTAAATGTTCTATCAAAACTTAGTTATGATTTTTCATACTCTTACAGGGAAGCTCCTTCATTGCTTCCTCTTTTTCCAAAGTACCGAAAATTGATTATTTGCATCATAAAAATAAATCACTGCTATGATTTATAAACTACAAATTTAGTAGACCCATAGGCTGTATTCTGCTTGTATCTTATGAAGTGTGACATATACATAATACATCCATCCTATTTCAAGTTGAAGATAGTATAGCTTGGATTTATTCTAGGCATCGTAACATTTGCTTGTTAATAATCTTTATGGGATAGTAATTATGTTGCTGATATCTATCAAAAATAATCCTTTAGCCTAACAATTGTATCCTAATAAATTTAGCTATGACAGTCACCCAAGGAAGAAGTTAATATTCCAGTTTTACAAGTATTGGTGATGAAATTTGATTTGATACTTTCAAAATATAATTCCTGCTTTGAATATTAGACTATGGACTGGAGAGATGGCCCGATAGTTTAAAGCTCTTGCTGCTTTTGCAGAGGACCTGAATTCAGTTCCCAGCATCCATATGGTATCTCATAGCCATCTGTATCTGTAATTCTAAGGAATCCAAAACCTTCTTTTGAATTCTGTGGGTACTGCACCAAAATTATATACATATATACATGTAGGCATGACATTCATATATAAAATAAAATAAATAAAATATTAAGTTAATGATATTACCATTGACATTTTAGCACCATTTATGCAAATTTAGTTGTTAGATTATAGGTACTTCAAAATAAAAAAGGTTGTTGGGCTAACAACAGATTATAGTATGTCCTGATGACTAAACTTGACACAATATAATTCTTTATAAATACTACGAGAAAGGGGCTGGATGTGGTGACATATGGCTTTAATTCCAGTCTTGGGAAGTAGAGGCAGACATATGTCTGTAAATTTGAGGACAGCCTGGTCTACACAGCAAATCCAGGACAAGCAATGGTAAGGGAAGAATTACTACTTTGCCACCTTTCTTTGTCAATTACCACACATTTGCATGCAGTTCAACTCTGTTTCTTAGTGTGTGAGTGTGAGTTTAATTCAATGACCCTCTCAGATGTCAAAGACGGAGTAGTTGTGTTCTTACTTGATAATTTCTTGTTCTTGAGTAAGTAAAATGGGTCATGCATGTCTAGTTTAGGTAGGACAGATGTCATTTCTCCCTTGCTTTCTATGATAGGGTAGGCATCCCACTATCGTCACATCGCAACTGTGAAGATAGGATTTTCACTTGCTTTAATGCTGTTTAAAGCTGGATGTCCTTGTGTGGTAGGGTTTCTTGTTTGTTTCATTTTTATTTATGTTTGTGTGTATGTATTTTTGTCTTATCTCTGTCACTCTCCAATCTAATAGCCTGAAATATAAAAGAAATCCAAACTGTGTTTCATGTTTAGTGTATATGAATGGGTTTCTTAGAGTCTTTGCCAATTGGGTGTTTCCCAACTTGGAAAGTCTCCCAGATGGATGCACTTAAGAAAGTTATGCCATTCTCCACATTGTTGACAAATGTTTCTGTGGATGCTAATAGACATAAATGCTATTTCTCATTTAGACTAAGTATAGAAGTGAAGCATTTATAACAGCACATTAGAGATTCTTATCAGCTAGGAGTGGAAAAGGGCCTGGGAGAGAAACCAAAACAGCACAATTGTATGCATTCACTGATTCTTATGCAGGCTAAGCCAAGACAGAGTTTTCTGAAGGATTCAAGCCGGAGTTCTGAACTTGGTCTCTGATGGAAGAGGGATGTGCTCCTGTGTCTGAAATTTTATATTAAAGTGTTTCCTAGAAATGACACAGCAGTGTCACACATGAAAGTACCTGCCGGCATAAGAACCATCCATGATCAAGTCAGGTAACAATTCATGCCTGGAGGCACAATGAGCTCCCAATAACTCACCCTTAGCAGAGAAACTATTGTCAGCTCATGAGATGTGAAGGGTGGGCAGTCTCTATCTTAGGGTGGGTAGCCATTGTTATGCTGTCCATGACCTGGTGGGTAGCCCCATACTCATCCACATATGGGCACAAAGCCAAAGAGTACAATTTCGAAAACATGACATTTCATTTAGAAGTTCAGGGTTAGGAGAATATTAGATGGATCCCCACACTAGTAAGATTTTCTACTGTGCTTATGCTAGTCAAGCTTTTGGTTCTTGGTATAACATTGGAGAGACTATGAAACAGACAGCAAGTCTAATTAATCTCCTCATACCCCAGGGGACCTAGTCCAGTGACTAAGACATGAAAGTGCTTAATAGATATTTGAAGAGATAAATCATAAATAATCAGGCCTGAGTCTATCTCAAACAAAGTTTCAGCACCACACAAAATCAGTCTCTGGTCATCATAGCCATGGAAGCCTCTAAACTAGCCACCATATGATTAGTAAGGTTAAACAATGAGAGGAGTTGATAAGTCCACATCCACGATAATGCTTTCTTGCCTCTGGACACACTTTTCTGTCCTCTCCCTTTTCACAATTAGAAAATTAGTTCTTTTCTACAAGAGTTTTCAGCATGGTGTTTTTGTTGTTGTGCAGAAGGATGTCTGTGTTAAGAGTGCTGGTAATTGCAAATGAAAACTCTGGCTAGGCTTCAGGTTAAATCACCTACCCTGCTGTGAAGCAATTAGAATCCATTTCCTTATGGAGCACAGCTGAGTCCTTAATAAAAGGGTCTGAGGGACACACACAAATATGGCCATTCCATTCTACTCACAACAGAAACCCTTCACCCTTCTCCAGTAGTGCAAACTTGTCACTTCTGGACTCTAGACAAGTAGGTTCAACTTCTGAACGCTTACATCTGATGTAGGAAACACTGCAAAGGTCTGGATTTTACAGTTCATAAAATGAGACAAGCGATCACATGCATTTTTAAGAATGCTATTTTATTATATTTTATTTTACATGATAGAGACTGTTGCCAGAGGGTTTTTTTTTTACATACATGATAAATCTCTCACGTTTCTTATTTATTGGCGAATGACGAAAGTCAAAGATAATTCATCACCTGCTGGACTTACTCATATATAAAACCAAGCCTGCTGTTATCCACTGTGCTTTAAATCAAAACTACACATCCAACACACACTCTCCCTCGCTCAACCACACACACAGAAAAGAGAAAAGGCAAACATAATAAATGTGCTTTCAGAAACAGAGGCAAGTCCACAGCTAGCCACAGCAAAAAGCTCTACCTCCCATTTATCCATATTTTCTTTAAAAAAACGAGAACAAATACAAAATCTCTAAATTTTGATGGTGCCATACAAGTCTTGTGTCTGTTTCCTGTTCTGATTAATTAGCTACCAATGTGCTCTTAAGGTGACTTCAAGTACATAGTCTAACATAAACACCAAAGTCCTTCAGTTTTCCTACAGTAAATAAATACTTCATATATTTACAAACTACTAAGGAAAATATAGGATACTTTTGCACTTACAAATTGATTCTGGTAAATATGAGAGTTTACATGAACACTGAGATTTAATCACATGTGTAATTTAAAACCAAACATGATGAATATGTTAAGTAGAATAAATGGTGGTAGATATGCAGATGATTTAGACATTGGAGTTTAATTCTATCTGTCCTGAATGTTTTATTTCTAAAATTGAGTCATGCCACAGAACTGAAGTCAGGCTGAAATTCCTACTTCTTCCAGATATTTTCTATAATATCTTAATTTTCTAAAAAGAAAGGAATTTGCATCTCTTATGTGCCCAAGCACGTCTTGAACATGACAATGGTTGTTTGGGTGTATTTTGTTTTGTTTTGTTTTTTACTGAGACCCATGACTACTGGCCATTGGCTCCAGTGAAGAAAGAACGATGATTTATCATTTCACTACTGTATCTGAATTGAACATTCAATCTCTATCCATATAAACAATCAAGAAGGCAGCTAAAGAAAGCAAGAATTTGAGAACTAATCAGATATCATACAGCAGGTATCATTTTCACCATATATATGCATATATGTATATATATATTTACATATTGTAAATTCATTGTGTGTTAGGCCACCTCACTAATTAAACTAGATTTTCCTCCTTTTCATGGCTGAGGACATAGAATTAGACAGAGATGCTGCATTGTAGGGAGTACAGGAAGGACGAGGGTAGGCTTCCCATATTTAAATTACTTGCTTTATGTAAAATGTTGGAAACATTTATCTAATAGTAACATGAAACTTTCAAGTCTTAATTTCCTACACATTGATAATGCTTGTCCCAACAATCCATTCCTGCAATACACATCTGCGACTCCTGGCAGGTACTTTTTAAAGTGACCAGCTGGGGCCTTGGTCTAACTAACTAGTACACAAATAAACTTAGTGAAATCAATCAGTGAAAAAAGTGAAGCAATCCTTTCAATGAGATCTACTGATAGATTCTTTAGAGGTATGAGGTGGCATTGGCCGTGTCACCAAATCCAGTCGTGTCTGTCTAAACCAGAAGTCAAGATCTTTATCATTGCCAGTGCTGGTGATTAGAAAGTATCATTTGTCAGTGCTTTTCAGATGCCAGAAAACAAATGGATCAGACACATCTGGTAGCTTGCTTTTAATGTTAAAAGATAAATTTGCCTAGACAGATAAACTGTTTTTCAAAATGGAATCACCTTTACAAAATCTATTTGATTGCACCTTCATTCATTTATTTCGTATGTTTGGAAATGCCCTGCAGAGCTAGTTTCCCAAGCATTAATTCCTATCTACTATTTTTCTGACCTTTGAGAGAATTTATCTGTTGAAAGTATTTCCAAATAGTTATATGGAAAAACAGTGGAAATCCAAAATGGAAATGAGAATACACACACACACACATACTTAGGGCACTGCCAGTGGAGTAGACTAACCCAAAGAATTTTCAGTAGAAAACTAACTCCTGGGTAAGCTAAAAACAGAATATTCTGAACTGAGAAATATGTATATATTTATTTATTCTGTTAGTAGTAGAGTCATGTGACTTTAGAGTATAGGAGATGTCCAAAGAAAAATTTGATCATCTTTTATATTTCCATTAATGAATTTCAGTTTTCCATGAATTTAAAATATATTGCTGTTAATATTATTAAAATATAAAAACAAGTCATCTCCAAAAGTACAGAAATATATGAAATCAAGACCCTTTATGTGTTGGTTAGTTTTATATCATGGAGACAAAGCTAGTGAGTCTCAATGGAGTAGACATTTTTATAAGATAGGCCTGTAAACAAATCTGCCTAGTATTTTATTGATTAATAATTAATGTGGGTGAGCTCAGCTCACTGTGGGTGCTGCCATATCTGGGTAGGTGGTCCTGGGTTGTTCAAGAAAGCAGGCTGAGCAAGCCACGAAGAGCAAGGCGGTAAGCAGTACTACTCCCTGACTTCTGATTTTGTTTTTGCTTCCACAGTCCTGCCTTGAGTCCCTGCCTTGCTATTCCTTAGTGACAGAAGGTGACAGACCTGAGTGTTGTAAGCTGAAATAAATTCTTTCTTCTTCCAGATGCTTGCTTATTGTAAAACCTCACTAAGACAGAACACATGATATAGATTTTGCTTCTTTGGATATTTCTCAGATACTGATGTTTTGTCAAAGTCACAAGATTGCTAATTATATGACTTTAAAAGACAAAGAACAAGACTGATGCCAAAGGCTTACTTTGTATTTAAAATTCATATTGGTGGGAGCATTACTCAAATGGACTCTCTGCTATCTGTTGACATGTATTAATCTAACCAAATAGTGCAGGTGGTAGCAGTAGATTGCTTTCTATACATTTAATTCAACAAAATCATCTCAGTTCAAACAGAAGAGACAAACCAAGAAACAAAGATGCAACAATTGAATCATACTGATTTCCATTCTCAAACAATGACCAGTCCCTGATGCCTCCTACAGAGAGGGCCAGGTAATTGTAATTGGAAGAAGCTTGCTAGAAGGCCAGGCTGCTGCCTCCTGTACCTCATTGGATTTCTTCAATTTCCCTGGGTGACACAGTTAGTCTGGCTGAACTCAACTAGCTGCATAGGCTGCTGTACTCTTCCCTAATGCTCAGAAGTATGATAGCTCAAGATAGCCACAAACAGGTCACAGGGAAAAAAATCTGTTACAAGAGTGTCAGGCATTGTAAGTACCCCATTATTATTGCTTGCTAGTCAAGTGTCACTAGATGTCTTTCTGTCATACAGTGCCTTGTCTGGTCACTGTCATGTAATAACTATGAGAGTTTACTTACAGATACACACACACACACACACACACACACACACACACACACACACACACAAACATCCAAGCAGGTGTATCTAGGTTCTTTTATTATTATTTTTTGTGGGTGGTATTTTAATTAAAAAATCACATCAGGTCTGTAGATGGCTGTAATCTAGGATTTAAAGATATCAATTTGTTTCAATAATATCCCTCCAGAGCTCTCCACCAAGCTACAAGCTGTTTTAAGTTATACTTAGGGGAGGATTTCATTTTTTAACTCTTGATATTTGGCACACCAAATATTCTAAGCAAGTTTTGGTCTCTTCAGTAACACAAGCAAATTACCTCAAGGTTTTTTTTTTTTTTTGGCTTGATTATTTGTTTTTCCTTTTCAGTAATCTGGCCCATCCCTCTTCCTGGTGTTTACCATTTGAATCGGGATTTTGATAGTTTTATCTGAAAAAATGAAAAGATTGCATGTAGAACACATTTCTTTTCCTCCCCTGCAAACCCACTGAGTCTTTCTTTTATATCTTTGTATCTGAAAAAAAAAAGGAAAAAGTCACAATGGAATTTTCAAAACAAATAATTCCATTTGTTCTTTAAATTCACAGCATGTTTACACAATTATTCTTATTTTTTTTTTTACCAGATGTTTAAAATACTTTTTTGGCAGTGTTTGAAATGTCAAGTCTTTCTCTGTTTCCTGTGTTGTCATGTTTTTAATAGCTTGTTTTAAGGTCTATGTAGATTATATAAGAAGTGTAACATATTTATTTATTTGTATTATAGCCTGTGTTTAGTTTACAAAAGTGGTTGGGAAAATTCACAAACTGATATCTTAAAACAACAGCAATGTATTCCTCAAAGTTCTGAAGACCAGACATTAGGCCTCAAGGTGATGGACTTTGTATGGAATCCTTTCTGGTCTTGTCATCCCACTTACTGCCTGTGGGCATTTCTTGGCTTGCAAATGTCCAGAATCCATCTCTTGCTCCATGTGACCTTCTCTTTTATCTCTCACCATTTCACATCCCTTTCTGCCTTTCATTGGAGTACCCTTAGATCCAGGATGTCTCTTTCTTTAGATCTTTGTGTTATTCACAGCTGCAAAGACCCCCAAATTCCAGCTAGACATAGCTGTAGGTGAGTACCAGGATTCATAGCTACTGTCTTAGTTAATGTTAATATTGTTGTGATGAAACACCATGACCAAAGCAACCTGGGAAGAAGAAGGTTTATTTTGCATAGGCTTGAATATCATAGCCCATCATCAAAGGAATTCACAACAGGAAATCAAGTAGCGCTGTAATCTGGAGGCAGGATTTGATGCAGGGGTCATGGAGAAATGCTGCTTACTGGCTTACTCTTCATGGTTTGCTCAGCTTGCTTTCTTATAGAACCTAGAGCCACCAGTCTGGGGATGGCATCATTCATAATGGCTTGGGCCCTTCCCCATCAGTCACTAATTAAGGAAATGCCCTACAGTTTTGCCTGTCTAGAGCTTGATCTCATGGAAGTATTTTCTCAATTGAGGCTCATTCCTTTGTAATGCCTCTAGGTTGTGTCAAGTTCACGTTAAACTAGTTAGTACAGCTAAATAGATTTTAAAAACATTTTCTTCCTTTTAAAATATTTTTCACAATACTTATAAATAATGTTAAGGCAATAGGATTCTGAGAATTTTCTGAAGAATTGCACTCAGTTGGGAAAAATTCAGTATAAATGACAGGGCTATGTAATTTTGAAGTTATATTTTATTGTGCCATAAGTCGATTACATTTTATAAAGAATATTTAAATGATTATGTAGCAATATTAGGCTAACAAAGCTATTATTGAATTTTAAAATTTCACACAGACATCAAACCTACAGAATACATGTGACAGCTTTTAAGACAGTGAAGAAAGAGCTTTAAACAAGGAACGTGGCTCACATACACATTTGCCTGTGCTACACATCTCTTCCCTGGTTGGGAGTTCTGTTTCTGACAGTTTGTAGCCAATATTTGCTTTTTTCCCTGTTTTCAGTTTTCTCTATGATAAAATTGTCTAATATTAACAATTGAAAAACAAACATTCTTTACAAGTCCCAACATTCTTAATTTATAGGCTGGAAATGATTTCTCCTGTTTTACTATCAGCTGTCTACAGTGATTTAATGAGATAAGGTGGCAATTAGTCTGAATTTGCATAGCATCTACTGTGGCCCTGATCATTTATGTATTCATTACCTGAAAGCTACAGTGTCCCTGTATTTTATTATACACAAGGGAACAAACGTGAGTAAATCATATTGCACAGCCTCAAGTAAGTTGCTACAGATTATAGAAGACAGTAAAGAAAAGAGAGTGTAGAGAAGTACATTCAAGAAGGAACAGAGCACTGAAATACAACAGACTGAGAAAATCAGAGTTTCCCAGTAGAATGGAATGTTGAAGCAAAACACTCTGTTAACACTCTGACCCTATTGCCTGTAGTGAAGCCAGGCTTGAGACCTTGTGAAATTTGCTCTATCTTGAGTTAGGATATCAACTGGCGGTCTTATTATGCAGGTATTATTGTTATTATGCATTCATATTGTTAACATTTCATGGATGAAGTTTCCCTCGCACGTATGTAAGACATTATTTAGCAGCAGGCATCCAGATTCTGAGTCTTATATCCTTTCCGTCCTTCTGTAATTTTCCCAGAGCCTTTCTTAGGTATAGGTGTTCTGTTGTGTGATATGTCAGTTCAGTGAATAGCTCTGTGATAGGTTACATAGTCCCAAGACTTTAGCCCTAAACACATCTTCATATGAGCAACACTAAATGGACTCAGTATGCTTTTTCTCTCTCTATTACTTCTCTCTCTCTCTCTCTCTCTCTCTCTCTCTCTCTCTCTCTCTCTCTCTCTCTCAGTGTGTGTGTGTGTGTCTCTGTGTGTGTGTGTGTGTAATATATGTATATGGATATAAATATAAGAATTTTAAATATATTCACAAATTTATGCCAGGGTCAAAGGACACATGATAACCTGGAAGAAAGAAAAGTGAGAGATAGAAATGATATGAATGTAATATTCATGTATAAATTTTCAAAGAAAATTTTCATTTAAAAAACTAAGGAAAAAATCATTATAGACAGCAATGCAATCTAAGTGAGGGTCTGAAAGCCCTAGAGATTTAAAGGCAGTTGATGATCCGAGAAATGGTGAGACAGATGTAATGCACATGATAGAACATGTGTCTAAATTTCACTGGGAAGTCTACAGAGGGCTAGTGAAAGCTTATGCGGTGGTGTGAAAGAAAACGCCCACCAAAGGGAGTGGCAGTATTAGGGGCTGGACTTGTTGGAGGAAGTGTGTCACCATGGAGTCAGGCTTTGAGGTCTCGTATATTCTCAAACCCAGTGTCTCAAACCACTTCCTGTTGCTTGTGAGTCAAGAAGTAAGAACTCTTAGCTCCTTCTATAGCACTATGTCTTCCTGCCATGATGATAATGGACTGAACTTCTAAACTGTAAGCAAGCCACCCCAATTAAATGTTTTCCTTTACAAGATTTGCTGAGGCCATGGTGCCTCTGCACAGCAATAGATACCCTAAGATAGAAGTTGATACTAGGGACTGTAGTATTGCTATGGTAGGCCTGCCCAAGCTTTTATTTGAAGGAATATGAACCTTGGGACTGTAGAATAGAAAAGCAGTTGAATACTTTAAGTGCTGCTTAATGGGCCAGGTTCCTAGCAGGTGTTGACTTCTATGGATCCTAAGTTCAGAAGAGAACTACATATTGGGGATGAGAAATATGAGATGTTAGGATATATGCAAAGGAATGAACATACCAGAAGAAAATGCACCCCTCATTGGTTGCCACTAGATTACTGACATGGTTAATTTTTATTAGAGAAGACTCCACATTCCCTTAGAGCTTACTTTTAATGTTTTGGGCTGACAGGATGGCAAAGTAGGCCAAGGCACTTGTTGCCAAGTCTAATGACTAAAGCTCCATCCCTGGGATCCATGGGAATTATAACTAGGAAGAAACCTGCTCATATAAATTGTCTTCTGACCTTTACATGCAAACCTTTCTTTTTTGTTTGCAAACTCACAACTAGATACACACATAGAGAGAATAAATAAATAATTAAAGCATAATGAAGTAAGGTTTTACTGACCTACAAACATTTACTAATCTGTGGTATGAAATGGATCAGGAAAGGTTCTGGGTCTATTGCAGAATGTTCAGGTTTCTTTCAGAAATAGCATGAGTCCTCATGAATGAACTTTGACATAAAGATCCAAAGAGAAAGAGGAGGGAGAACTGGGAAAGAGAGGAACTGAAGAAACTATAAGTTGTTGCCAGCTCAAGGCCTATGCAGAAATTAAAGAAAATAAAAACAAAACCCAGAAAACACAAGCCTAAACTGGTCACACTGTTTAATTTTTAAAAATCTTCTTACACTTTAAAATTGAAGGATAAAGAGTTTAGGGGTAATACAACATGATGACCTGAGATTCGATTTATAGTATGTTAGGACCATAGGCACTGAAGCAAATATTGGAAAATGTTGGCAACTAAATGTACAGTTTTGCTAATAAGTTATTCTGAATTTGTTCAAATTTAACATTTTTCATCACAAACCACTATAAAATTAATAAAAAGTGAGTTTTCATAGTCACTTTTCAGTATCTCAGATCCTGAATACCCAATATCCAATCAAAGCTGGCTTCTTTGGTGCATCTCTAGTCCACACACAGTCTTCTGCTTAGTGTCAGAGTGCTAACTTCAATGCTAGGAATTAGTCCTTATTTGGTGGGTTATTTAATAACCTTTAATAGGATTAGACTTCCACTTTTTTTACTCATTCACCTTCTTGCTGAGAAAATTTTATTAAAAATTCTGGTTTTCTCATAGAACATCAGCTTTATTCTGGAATCTATTATTCATATTTTTTTTGGCTTTTCAAGACAGGGTTTCTCTGTATTGTTTTGGAGGCTGTCCTGGAATTCAATCTGTAGACTAGGCTGTCCTCAAACTCACAGAGATCTGCCTGCCTCTGTCTCCTGAGTGCTGGGATTAAAGGCATGGGCCACCAATGCCCGACTATTATTCATATTTTAATAATCAGTATTGGAAAGTAAATGTCCCTGATTACATTGATATAAACCAAAAAAATCAACTAAACATTTAAAAGTATGAGTAAACATTTTTGTTTGTGAGCCTAGTCTTTAATTTCTGGGTCATCAAAGAGACTGAACCGACAAGCACAGGGTTTACATGGTTCTACACCGGGTCCTCTGCATGTATATTATAGCTTTTAGCTTAGTATTTTTATGGGACTCCTGTGAGAAAGAGTGGGTCTCTGACTTTTGTCTGCTCTTGAGACTCTTTTCCTCCAGTTGGTTTGCTTTGTCCAACTTTAATATGAAAGATTTTGCCTTCTCTTACTGGATTTTATTTTATTATGTCTGGATTTTATCCTTAGAAGCCTGTTCTTTTCTAATGAGATACAGAAAGGGAGTAAAGACAGAAGTGAGGGGACATGGAAGGAACTGAGAGGAGTAGAAGGAGAGGAAATCATAATGAAGATACATGGTATGAGAAAAGAATCTATTTTAAAAAATTGTAAAGAAAGTAGAGTTCACAGTTAACAAAATTAGTTATAAAATTTCTTCTGCCACTGTTTGCCTAGTTCAATGTTAATGTTATGTAATAAAGCCTTTCATTATTAACAATGTGTTCTCACATAGATTTTTGATGAATGTTGGTATTAATCCATGCTCATGTAATTTTCTGGGTCATGGTTACTGCTTGGAAAGATTTGTGGAATTCAGTTAGAGTCATCTTTTTTTAACTTAAATAAAGAGCTACAACCATTTCTCTCTCTCTCTCTCTCTCTCTCTCTCTCTCTCTCTCTCTCTCTCTCTCTCTCTCTGTATGTGTGTGTGTGTACACTTGTATACTGAGAACAACAAGCTGCAGGAGTTGGTCCCACCCTACCGTATTGTTGTGTTGGTCCCAAGATTTAACTCAGGTTTTCAGGATTGCTGGCAAGTGTCTTTACTTACTGGCTCATCTTGTTAGCTTTCCCAGAATTATCCCAGAATTGCTTTAATTACTTTCAATTGGATATATATGGTAGGTTTTATTAGTACAGTTAAATAGATTTTGAGATATGTACATATATCTATATTTATATTGCAGGTGAACAAATTGTCTAGAAATTGAATGAATTCAATTTTGTATGGAAATGAAGATCTGATGCTGTATTTTAATTTTTAATTCATTTTTTCCAAACAGGGTTGCTCTAATCCTGTTTTAGAACTCTCTTTGTAGACCATACTGGCCTCAAACTCACAGAGAACCATTGCTTCTGCCTCCAGAGTGCTAGGATTAAAGGCGTGCACCATCACACCTGGCTTGTATTTCAATTTTTGATAGCAAAAAGTGAATAAAACTATTTAATGCTATTCTGACTCAAATTTTGTCATTGGAAAGCCTTAATTTCATCATAATTATTTCAAATATTAGCAAACAAAAATAATTTCACATTAATTGAAATTTAAGTCTTGCCAAGACAGAGTTTTCATAGGTAATGATAACAATGGGATAGATTTCGCTTCCCAGGGGACCGATGACTCTTCATTGTTGGGGACATAATTTTCTTGAGAAACCAATTCTATACTATGAAATACTTCAAAAGCATGGCATTTTGAAATGTTTGTCCCTTCTATGTTGAATAGCATCTTTTTACAGCCTGTGAATGTGTCAGCTTGGCATTGGGATATGTAAATGATTCTCTGCTTTCTAGCATAAAGATATACAGAGAGAGAGAGACAAGATTTTTTTCCTTTTGCAAATAGCAATGTTTTATGGCAGATTGCCAAAACTCACAGAAGCATGTTATCACACTGTCAGAAGGCATTGTACCACTGAGGAAAGAGAGCAGGTTTAGGTATTGTATAGAGTAATTGTGGTGTAGGTATTCCAATTGATAAAAGAGTAGAAATTTTGGCATTACATCAATAAGCAGTATAATTAAGGTAATAGGTAGCATGGCATCTAATAAAGTTACTTACTGTAATACCAATGTAGGTTAAATGGCTTCAACATCCTCAGAATACTAATTACTATTACCTTCAGAATTTTATAACATACAATATATTTAACAATCTAACATAGCCAGATAATTACTATTGTGCTAATAAATAAAAATAACTATTATTCAAGAAACTGCTGCTAGTTTCTATGGTTTACTTCAAAACTTTCTCCAGTTCTGAGCCACCACTGTGATTAAGGGACATTGATGGTCACCAGTTAAATCTGCCTGAGGTTAAAATTTTTATCTCCTTCTTCATATTTGGTTTGTACAAGTCTGTCTCAAAATTGTAAGTGGAGTTGGAAAAACTGGAATTTTATATTTGAGGCAATATCCTCGGAAATTTTCTGTACTGTCGTCTGTGTTTGTGTCAGGGGTCATGGTACATTTCCTCAAAAAGATGCCCCACACCAATTAAAATGACTGTCAAGGACTCTAAAGTACCATCCTCTGAGTGCAGAGATTTCCAGGCTAAAAAGTTAGACTTGGCCATTTAGTGTTCAAAGTACAAACTCTCATTTTTGCATTTAACTTCTTTTGATGCTTTCGTGTCTTGCTTCTTTCTGTACTTCTGACCACTGGTCATTCAGACCAGCTCTGGGTGACAAGATTGTCCTCCCACCAGCTTTCAGATTCCTTCCATCTGAGAGTTCTAGAATGGTCCTTATCATTCAAAGCATTACCAAAACTCTCCTCATAGCTATCCTCTCAAAGAAGGTGGCCTTATCTCCATCTTCCTGATTTTATTCTGGGTCTCTCTCAGACCTATGTTTAAGAGTCCTGTGAAGGCAACACTTGCTTCTTGTCAAAGCATTTCTCTTGTTTTCAGTCATTTGTAATGATACTTTATTTTCTGGTACCACTTTCTGTCTTTGCCTTTCTTGGCTGCCACAATAAAATACGATTCAGTAATTTAAACAATAAGAAAATATTTTCCCAGAGACTGGATGCTGGAAATTTGAAGATTAGGGGGACAAATTCATCAGATCCTGGTGATATTATCGTCCTTGTGTATCTGATGAACACCTTAAATGTCACATTTGGCCTTTCCTAGGTTTGTATGAGTGTATTGAGAGAAGAGATCTCCCTAAGACTCTCCCAAGAAAGGCAATAACAAAAGTTCCATCCTCACAACACCATTAGTTTCTAAAGGACTTATCTACAAACATATGTATGTACTGCCAATTGGACTTTAAGTGGACAGAATTTGGTTTACATGCCCAGCACAAACAAAAAAGATGTGCTGGCAAGCTGGATATTGTGTATAAACTGTCTAGAAGACCACTCTAATGATATGACTACATTGAATAATGGACAAGTCAGGATAATATTCTTAGCAAACAACAACACAGAGAGAGGGAGAGGGAGAGGAACAGGGAGAGAGAAAGAGAAAGAGACAGAGAGAGACAGAGAGACAGAGACAGAGAGAGAGAGGAAAGGTATTGTGAGAGGAGATACACTAAAAGAATTAACCAATGAATTATATCAGTAACAGGCAAACTGATATGAGAGAGGAGGTATAGTTAAAGAATTAACCAAAGGATTATATCAGTAACAGGCAAAATGATATGTCAAAACTGATTTTAAAAGAGACAAAAGATATACTCATAAATGTCTATCAGTCAATAAGATAGCAAGTTATCTATCTGCCGTCTATATATCTATATTAAATATATGAGGTCCTAAATATTTATAGAAACTTTGACAAAGCTAAAACCTTCATAAAAGATCCACACAAACAGAAATCTTTACTATTTTATTTTTAGTAATAGGCAAAGGAGTCAAATAAGTCAATGAACAAAGAGATCTGAATTACTATTGTACATTGTCTGGGCTAAAATATACTTAAACAGAAACCTTAACATGTTTCTCTGAGGTACTTAGTACACTTTCATGGGTAGACAACATGTTTACCCATATGCAATGATGATTAGTGATATCAAATTAATGAGATTATATGCTAAGCAAACTTTCTAATCCAAATGGATAAAGGAAAATTGAAAATGGAAAAGTAATAAACACATCTGTGGATGGCAACCCATTCTGAACCAGCGGCTCAAAGATGAAAGTACCAAGGAACACAGAAAATACCTTCAGGCAAAACAAAAATGAACTAATGACATGAAAAAATCTATCTTGGAAATGCAGGATGTAGAGAAAAATTTATAGTTGAAAATATCTAGATTAAAATGAATGAAGGTGAGTGTGCTAGTACATTCCTGTAGTAACAGCACTGGATAGGGAATGATGGGGGATAATATGTTTGTAGGCAAATTGATAGAACTGGAACAAATTACACTTAAATAAACTGAAGCACATACCAAAAAACTGAGTGCTGAATGCTCTTCCTAACTTCAAATCTTTTAACTTGATAACTTCAACACTTGGAGCTCCTGTATAAACTAGGAAAATAGAAACAGCTCTCTGGTAGGTGATGCTTTAAAGGAGAGCAGATTGTAAAGCATATATAAAAGAAAAACAAAGAGGGAGACTATTCCAGGAAAAAAGTTTAAGTAGGGAAAGAGGGAGGGGATAGTAAATGGAAGAGACAGAAGTGGGTTAAACAAACAAAAAACCCCAAAGACATATGAAAGCTACCATCTTATAACACAATTTAGAAAAATAATTAAACAACAAAATTATTTTAAAGAGAAATATCTTTAATGGATGGAAAAAGCTGTGAGCTCATAATTAAACAAAATCCCAGTCTTGGAAATGGTTACCTTCTTATGACATATTGGTCAGAGGGCCTGCCCCAAACAACATGGATTTTTTTTCTATTATGCTTACTTAGTTGTTCACCAGAATGAGATAGCTGTTACTTGTATTAGTAGGACTACTTGTTTTGGAGGTAACCAGTCAATCTCTTATGGTATTTGAGACTCACTCCACAGGAGAAAATCAATACCCAGTTCTGTAAATCTGGTAAGATATCTGTGACAAGAGAGTGTATAAGCCCTAGGGGAGGGGGAGTTGGGCACTGAGACTTTGTTCAACTAAATTGACAAAGCACTAAACTGCCTTCTAAATATGTATGATTAGACACAGAGATGTAGGCTATTCTCATCCATAAGCAGGTAAGCCATTTTCCAGTGAGTGTCTGTGAATGCAGATTTATGATTGTTCAGAATTGGTGACTACAGCGTGCTCAGTCCCCCACAAAACATTAAAAAATGTCCTATAAGGTTCAGAGAACATTGTGGAAGAAGGGATAGATGTAATTTGAGGCAGAATATACACATAAAGGCTGTGAAATGTCAAGTTATAGACAAGACACAGCCATTGCAATAATAAATTCTTAGCAGTTATGAATGCATGCACTAGAAAGGTAAAAGAATAACCACTTCCTTGGTCAGGCATCTGTAGAGGAGCAGCTCAAGAGGCCATGCTCCTCACTAATAAACTCTTTGCTTAGGGAGAGGGGACTCATTCATACACTTGCATAACCACTGATGACTCCACCAGTCTGTAATGGACAGCTCCAATCCAGTGGCAATGCAGATAAGAGAACATGTGTGTGTGTGGGGGGGTACTCAGCTTACACACACACACACACTCTCTGTCTCTCTCTCTCCCCCCCCACATGTGTGTGCATGTGTGTATAACATTATCACTTAATCAATTAAAAATATTCCTTATAGTAAAGCACTGCTAAATTAGCCCTGGTGAAAACAATTAATAAATAAAGAAACAAAAAAGTTTAATCATTCAGGCCACTTAGCTATTCTTCTTTTATGAAGCCTCGTTAATGGTCAACCAATATTTGGTAGAAATCTGAATTGTTATAGTCCTCATTTTCAAAACATGATTTTCATTTTTTGGAAACTTGAGAGCAGAGAGCTGTTTCTAATGCTAGCATCTAAGGATGGGCCAACCAGTTTATAAGAATTAGGCACTACTGAGTTGACTTTTGCATGGATTTTAAGAGAAAGCTATTAATTTTCAATTAAGAAACTTGAAGATTATCTGAGTCTTAAGTTGGGTTTAAATGCAAATTTCAAGCTATTCTGTGGTAATTAATTTGCTTTTGTGCACAAAGCTAAAAGTAATGAGGACACATACCTTTAGATTTTATAACCAAATTACTAAACTTTTATGAACGCAAACTCTGAGCCTTCTAGTTGGAAGCAGAAATACTTAAGGCTGTCACCACTTTGTTGTAGGATAGTTTATGTTTCAAATCTATTTCAAATACATATAAAATCAAAGGTTGATTTTGCTTCTTCATTGATTAGCTACAACAAAATTATTAAAAATCAAATAAAATTTATTCTCATTGCCCAAAGACAGTGAATAGGAGGCTCATTTAAATCATCCCTGAATGCATACGTCTTGTTTCTACATTCCAGTCTTCATAGCTTAGCTAAAAAATAAAATAGAACAACAGAAAAAGCAACAAGTATGTATGGTTTTCAGTAGTCCATAGATCTCAGGAAGAATTGTTCAGGGTCAAGTTTACATTCCTCATCCTATCCACATTGCATTCTGTTAGCACAAGCAGAAAAGCAATGCAATGATTCTGTAGCCTATCCATTCGACAATATACTTTGTATTTTGTTCATTTCCTAGGATTTCTCCTTTGACTCCTAGATCCATAACAACCAAATATTCAGTTAATTTGTTATCGCCCTCAATGCACTTAATTTTGATTGTTTTTTGGTCACAGTAATTTAACTAATATTAATGGGGAAATCATGGGTCACGTACTGTATTAGTTTAATAGAGAAGTTACCATGGGTCAGGGACTATGTCAAGTGCTAAGGAGCTGATAACAGTGAGTGGAAACTGTCTGTGCAAATCTGGGAATTCTAATGGACTAGTGTATGACCTAAGCAAATACGGTCTCATGAAGTGTTGGGTCTGAGTTTGAGTTATAAGGAGGATTAGAAATAGTGCCATGTGATGCTTATATACAATCCTTAGGGAAAACTGCCGGGGCCATCTTTAGAGATGCAGAAAGTAAATGTTTGGAAGCTTCTGCAAACAGCCTCAGACTAGTCAAACTATCAGAATACCAAATCAGAAGCCCATGTTTCTTAGAACATAAGACTGGGTGATTGCAAATGAAGATATTTTGGTGGGTAACAATCCCAAAGCACCAGCTTGCACTTCAACACTGGAATAAAAGCAAATCATTCTTTTCAAGCCATAACACAAAAGCAGTTGCCCAAGGAGGACAGGACAATCTTGGTAGACACATGGACTGAATAAGGGAAAAGAACCCAACATAATCCTTGTTCAAATAAATCAACAAAATGCTGTTAGTATTTGGGTTGGACATTGACATTCTGGAAAATTCACTGTCTGATTAGACACATTAGGGCCACAACTAATATTCTTCTTGACAAATGAAATATCCCAGTCCTCTACTGAGACAATCCTATCTTCTGATTTGGGCAGTGACTCTTCTACTTCAAAAATCTTTCCCATATGATACAGTTGCTGACCTAGCCCCACTGATGACAGCATATAGGACTTAGGACAACTTGTTGATGGGGCTTGTCTGAGTCCTTGAACTTTTTGTAAAGGACATTGAGTGTAAAAGACTTGTAAATGGAATCCATGCAGCAATCCACATGCAAAATATAGCTGTCAAGAAAAATTGTAGGGTCTTAGTATTTTGAATTGAATTATGAACGTCAAATGAACCCAGACAAAAATTTCCATCATCTTGTCCTTTGTGATTAAAAGTTTGACCAATGTCAAAACTTCCTTGATAAATATACTATTCCTTCTGTATTATTTTTTACAATCCATTTTATAGGTATCTTGCTTCTATGGATTTTAGCAAAGTGCTTAAAGTTTTCCTTTCTCACTAAATATAAACATCTCCATATTGCTATCACTTGTACCATAATTAGGTTGCATATTGACATTTGTGATTCCCTGAGTTCCTCTTAATGTGATTTTTTTTCATATTTGGAATATCTAAATCATCGTCATAGTCCAAAAAGTTGAAAAAATTAGTTTGATTCAAATATAAAATGTCACATTCCATAATGTCATATTTAAAATATCCATCAGATGTGAGAAATGTAGGTATAATTCAATGGCAACATCTTTCAAGATACCTATTATAATTAAACTCATGAATTCCCTAACCTATCATGAATTCTTAAATTATTCCTGTCTCTACACCTTCTGTAATTAGAATATCTGTAAGTATGTCACAATTTTGAATATATAACATACATGCAAATTCATGCAATTCTATATATTTTGTCTCCAGTCTTACCATTGAAATTGGACTCTAAATTAGTCATCATTGTCAGGTTTTTTTTTAATTGTCTCAATATGGAGAGAATTAGTAAAATTTTATGAATATTTAGTAGATTAGATTACATGTATGAGTATTAAACTAAATATTAATGTAAATATCACTAAATGTTATAGGGAATTAGTCATAGGGAGAGATCACTTAATTTTCATTATTGACCCATCTGCCATTCAGAGCTGTTCAAAGTGAGATGCTTTTCAATGATGCTACCTTTCCAAAATATTTTTCAGAATCTTTTCTTACTACTAAATTACATTTGAATGAACTTGTTATATAATGTTTTCAGACTTTAATGTGAAATATCAATAGTCTACAAATAAAGCTACATACAAGAAAACAATATCTACTTGTCTCTACTGAATTACAATTTATTCAGAATAACAAATGTCCAACAACAACTAAATAAGAGAATGATACTAAATATGAGTTATGTTGGCATTGTCTAAAATGCTTGGGAATGTAGAGTTTCAGATTATTGCATTTTGAAGGCAGATTGTACACTATTTGCATGTGCATAATGAGATATTTTGAGAGGATGGGCCAAGTCCATAATTAAAAGGCATGCAAGTACACTTTTTAGGTCCAAAGTCACACTACGCATTAGTTGTAGATTACTTGTATTTAACTGTGACATATCACAGGAAGTCTTTGGCAAAATTTTCTACTCATGATATAATGTCAATACTCAACCACTTATGGATTATGAAGCAATTTTATTTTAGCGTGTTGAATTAAAGATGCTTAAACTGCAAAAGAAATATCTTTATACTATTTTTATTTTGCCTACAATGACTATCTTATTATGTTAAGGTAATAAAATTGTCATGATTTTATACTTTGAGAAATCATTGAAAATCTAAGACATTTTATTGACAAAAAAATTCCTCTAGTCACTGCAGGATTTTTAAGGTAAAGAAGATGCCAACTTGACCTACTAACTGCCTAAGTCCCCATTGACCAATGTATCTCCCCTTAATATGTTATTCATATGTGTTACCTAAGGGCTTGTTTAAATCAATAAAGCATATGTGTGTATTACCCAAAGAGCTAAATCAAAATTAGAAGGAGGTAGAGGATATACTCAGATTGAGAAGGGCTTTTTATCTGAATTCTGGAATAGCTATGGATTTTCTAAAATATGCTTTGATCATTCAATTAATCTTTGACATTTCCTCATAACTTCAGTTTACTTTGTAATCTTCATCTGAAAACCCTCATCTAAATGGCATTTATTGTTATTTTTGTGTAAGTATATTTATTTCATTTCTCAAAAGCAAACTGTTGCTCCTTGACAAGGGGGGACATTTTACACATAAATGTTTCTGTATTTACCCTAGATTTTTCTAATTATATGAAATATACATATGACAAAATTTAAAGCATCGAATAAACTGGTGATTTCTTATTAATATAACTGCTTTTATAGACAGCACATTTTCTCAGAAGAGCTGTGCAGATATTGTCAAGAACATCACAGTACTCAATTTATTATGGGAATAAGAAAGTAAATTCCAATGACCTTCCAACATTGCCAGGGGAATTTCTACAAAAACCGATGTTAATATTAAAGAAAAATAGAATGAACCACAAAATGAAAAATAAGCAAAAATAAAAAAGAAAGACCTATAAAGGCTGAAAATAAATATAAATCATATATATACATATATATATATACGTGTGTGTGTGTGTGTGTGTGTGTGTGTGTGTGTGTACTTTGGACTTGCTAAAATAAAATCAGACTACAAAAAAACCTTACTTTCCTACTATCAGAAAGTAACTATGTTGTTTCACATAAAGACAGCTACTGGTATTCTTCATTAAAAATAGACCAAAAACTGAGCCCTGTATTTCACTAGTTAACACTTAAAGGTATTTATAATTTATCCAAATACTGATTTTTACAGAAAATAATAAAACATAATAAAAATGGCAATCTTGCCAAAAGCCATATACAGATTCAATGCTATCCCCATTAAAATCCCAGCACAATTATTCACAGACTTTGAAAGAGAAATTCTCAACTTTATATGGAAAAACAAAAGACCCAGGATAGTCAAAACCATCCTGCTCAACAAGGCAACATCTGAAGTCATCACCATCCCTGACTTCAAGCTCTATTATAGAGCTATAGTCTTGAAAACAGCTTGGTATTGGCACAAAAATAGACAAGTAGACCAATGGAATTGAATAGAAAACCCACACACATATGAACACTTGGTTTTTGACAAAGAAGCTAAAGTTATACAATGGAAAAAAGAAGGCATCTTCAACAAATGGTGCTGGCATAACTGGATACTGGCATGTAGAAGACTGCAGATAGACCCATGTTTATCGCCTTGCACAAACCTTAAGTCCAAATGAATCAAAGACCTCAACATAAATCCAACCACACTGAAACTCTTAGAAGAGAAAGTGGGAGGGAGATACTCTTCAATGAATTGGTACAGGAGACTGCTTCCTGAACATAACACCAGTAGCACAGACACTGAGATCAACAATTAACAAATGGGACCTTCTGAAACTAAGAAACTGCTGTAAGGCAAAGGACACAGTCAACAAGACAAAAAGGCAGCCCACAGAATGGGAAAAGATATTCACTAACCCCACATCTGACAGAGGGCTAATCTCCAAAATTTACAAAGAACTCAAGAAGCAAGTCTCCAAAACATGAAAGGATCCAATTAAAAAGTGGGCTACAAAACTACGTAGAGAATTCTCAATAGTGAAGTCTAAAATGGCTGAGAGGCACTTGAGAAAGTACTCAACATCCTTAGCCATCGGGGAAATGCAAATCAAAACAACTTCGAGATACCATCTTAACTCCTGTCAGAATGGCTAAAATCAAAAACACCGAAGATAATTTATGCTGGAGAGGATGTGGAGAGAAGGGAACACTCCTCCACTGTACATTTGCACTATGGAGTACTACTCAGCAGAAAAAAACAATGGAATCTTGAAAGTTGCAGGCAAATGGTTGGCACTAGAAGAAACCATCCTGAGTCAGGTTACCCAGTCACAAAAAGACAAACATGGTATGTACTTACTCATATATGGATTTTAGACATGGATTAGGAGAGTGTCAGTCTGCAATTCTACTGAGGGAGAGTCTGGGAAACAGGAAAGAACCTAAGAGAGATATACATGGTACCCCAGAGAAATGGAATGAGGCAAGATCTCCTGAACAGATTGTGAACACGGGGGTTTGGGTTGGAGTGGGAGCTGGGGAGAGGGGGAGAAGAGGAGGAGAGAGTAGGTCATGGGGGAACAGGAAGGTTGAATGGGGTAGAATAGGGGGAGAACAGGATGAGAAATACCATAATAGAGGGAGTCATAGGTTTGAAGAGATCTGGCACCAGTGAGACCTCTAGCAATCTAAAAGGATGACACCAACTGGCAAGCTAAGCAATAGTGGAAAGACTACCTTAAATGCCCATTCCTGATAATGAACTTGATGTCTACCTTATATGCCATTCTAGAATCTTCATCCAGTGACTGATGGAAACAGATGCAAATACCCACAGATAAACACTGAACTCAACCAATGGAACCCAGTGACACAGACAGAGGAGCGATGAGCAAATTGGCTGGCGAAACCAGCAGAGACAGTTGATCTGAACAAGGGGGAGCTCTTGGACCCCAGACAGACAGACAGCTGGGAGGCCTGCATGGGACTGATCCAGACCCCCTGATTGTGAGAGTCAGTGATAAGGCCTGGGCAAACTATGGGGCTCTGGGCAGTAAATCAGTGTTTATCCCTGGCATACAAATGGACTTCGTGTGTACATAACACAAAGAGAGATGCTCTCTCAGCCTGGACTCTTAGGGGAGTGCCTGGACCTTGCCCTGAGCAAAACGAAAGACTCTGGATATCCCCTATGTGGAAGGAAGTGGGGATAGGGTGGGAGGCTGAGGGAGATGTTCGGGGGTGAGGGAGGAGGGGAGGGAGAGGGAAGTGGGATTGACATGTGAAGCAAGCTATTTAAAATTAAAGTAATAAAAAAGTAAAAAATTGAATTGTACAGTAGAGATCAACTATCTTAGATGTCAAAAGTTTTAGTGAGATCACACCAAAACAAAATGAATAGAAATACCGTGCTCATGCCTTAAAAAATATCAATATTGAAAATATTTACCAGATATATCAGTGGCATAAAACAATTTGGTTTAGCATAATGCTAATAGATGAAGCACAATGCTAATCAAAGGCCCCACAGGTATGTGTGTGTGTTGTGTGTGTGTGTGTTTATGTACATGTGCATGTACGTATGTGTGCATGCACAAGTGTGTGTGTGTGAGAGATAGGGGAGAGAGAGTTCAAGCTAATTCTAAAATTTATGTGTAATAAAAATTAAAAAATCAATAATAGTATACATATACATGTTCTACTAGAGAGCAAGGCTGATTATAAAGCCACTATAACTAAGGCAGCCTGTTATTTGCTTGAGGGTCACATAAATCAGTTGAACACTATTGGTAAATTCAGAGATCTGTCTTTTAAAAGAGAGCTGATTTGTGATATCAAGGGTATTTCAGAACAATGACTTTGTATGTATGTATGTATGTATGTATGTATGTGTGTATGTATAATTTTGTCAGGAGGCCAAGAGGCAGAAAGAAGTGACAGAAAGAGCCTCTTAAATAATACTATACATATTTCAGGCTAATTAAATTACCAAGCAAAAGGTAATAATGGCATACTTGCTTGCCTGTGTGATAGATGGAATATTAATTGTATCTTGAAGCGGATATGTTGAGGTCAGGCACATGTAAAAGTTAGTGATTCAAGGAGGATTATAATAAAGGGAGTGTAAAGTTGGGACTTGCTAGCAAAGAAAAAGTTTTTCTAAGTAGCATACACTTCTAAACAATTACTGTGAACAGACAGATGGAGTTGTATCATCAAAAAAGAAATCCAATGACGGAAGCAGTGAAGTACTGTTCACTGAAGAAGGAATATCCAAACAGGCTAAGTCACTCCTTCTCCATAGTCGCCAGGGTGGATGTATAGATCACCAGTAGCTTTACTAATCTTTCTATTAAAACATTGTAAAACACACCTGTCTGATATGCCTTTGGAAGGCAGTTTGATGCACTAATTTTGAGTGTGTAATAATTTTTTCACTGCTGCAGTAAGAATGTCCCCCATAAACGCCCTGATTGTACAATCAGCAAGATACCAGGACCATGTTCTCTTACTCATTGTTTCTCATGTCTTCTTCCACCTGGTGGTTTTAATTCTTTGCCTCGTGCCATTCAGCAGCATTCAACAGAGTATCTATTTCTTCTTCCACTCACTTACCCTTGTGAGGGCTTTGTGTTCTATCTGTTGAGCTTATAGAGGGAAACAGAGAACATCCATTTAAATCAAGTACCTGAGGCTGGATAGATTACCTAGTGAGAGTCACATGATTTCTGTATAGTTCACGTAATTAAACCTCATTTAATGTAAGTAAATGTCAGTCAATGGAAATAAAAATTATTTTAGGGTAGGTCATTATATTTGTTTTGATTATTCCATGAATAGAATAAGTATCATTGTTATAATGTAGTAATACCATGTGCTTTTTGACAAATCAATTTTCTCTTCATTTGCTTCAGTGAAAAAATAACCTGCCAATGACATCAAGCTCAGTATTGAAAATATACTTCTTTATTTTAGTAACATGAGTTTGAATCAAATGAATATGTGAATTAGATTTGTGTAAGTATGATGCATCTTAAACTAGCTCTGTGTTTAAATAGATGTAAGACTTAAATGCATTTTATTTAATGAAAGCTGTATCAGAATCACCCATGTACCATGTACAAACAATAGTTGACATTTGTGTAAACTGCTCAAAGGATGACATGATTAATGTTAAATAAAACACACCAGTTAAGGACTGAGAATGGGTACCCGTGCTCTGACACTGCATTAATGCTATCAGTAAAATGAAAGTTGTAATGGAAAGACAGGATTGAGTCTCTGTGTCAGAAGCTAAAGGTATACAGTTACTTCTTACCTATCTCAAATCAACTGTGATTTTGTGAAATGAAGCTCATTTAGGTTGCTCCTTAGTTTGATTCCCTGGCATTACATTTAATGGAATTCTTTTTGGATAATGATTAAAAAGACTTAATAAACATTTTGGGCTTTTGATCTTTAACCTCATTCAAATCCTTGTTAATTCACTGCTTTGGAAATTCTATTTCATATCTTCTTACTCGAAACCATCCAACATCCATTCTGCGAAGTACCATAAAACAGGGCTCAGTAGATGGAGGCCTTTATCTGTCTCATCTCTGGTTACTCACTGACCTAGGAAGTGAGTACAATTTCAATGCGATTCATAGATTATGTAAGAGGCAGCCGCTGCTAAATTGAGAAGATGAACAGTATTGACTTCATATGAAAGAAAGTGTAAACTTTTTCCTTTGATCCAGGTTTGATCTAGCATGTCTGCTCAACAAATAAAGAGTGTTTTGCAAATCTCTAGTCTAAGACAAAAGGAAGGCAATCGTATTCAGAGGATGCTTGAACAGGCCCCTATGATCAGATGAAATCATGAGATTAGGTATAAGCTTAGGCTATACCCCAATTAGCTGAATGGCCTTAAGCTGGTAGTGCATTGTTCTTAGCAGCAAATGTTGAAAACTAACCAACGTCCAAATGGAACTCAAAAAAGACTCTTAGTTTGGAGCATTGAGCAAACAAAATCAAATATTTTTTGAAACTATAGATGGCATAAAATATGGTTGGATATTATGAATATAATTTTAATCACTATTTCTAATCAATGCATATGCATGGTAGTTACTTTCTAGAGAAAGATACTATTATATAGGTAATATATAAGATATGCAAATACATAACTTCAACTAAGTATTGAACATCAATTAGTTTACTAATGATTTCCAATATTTAATCTTCAATATTTCTCAAAAATAGTATTATTTTTTCAAAAGTTATTCTCTTTGTTTTCAAATAGGTTTCACGGTTAATACATATTCATTGTTTAGAAAATGTACTTGTGGTTAAATTACAGGAAAGAGAACAAACTAAAATAAGGCTCTTCTTTTACAGATATAAGTAAGTCTCAACAATGGCTCTTCTTGAAGCGATGGTGAACTCGATGGCAGGAAACTGACTCTATGCAGAGGAGACAGAGATAAAGGCTAGGTTTAGATAAGAAACGAGCTCTGGATGAGGTTGTATCTTAAACTGGCATTTAAATCTGAAGAATTCTTAATTGACTGATGTGTGCAGAGCTACAATCAATGTCTCATCATTTATTAAGTACCTGTAGTTTGGTTATCCCAAATGATTTTTGCTCCCTCCATTCTCCTCCGTGTGTGTGTGTGTGTGTGTGTGTGTGTGTGTGTGTGTATGTGTGTGCATTCACACCGAGTTTCCCTTGTACCATTTAAAATTATTATAGAGCCCTGATTTTGTTTAATATAATGAAAAACTGAATCATAATTAATAGAAGAGACATGTCTATCCAGTTGTTGATAATCTTTTGACATAGGTGTGTGTGTGTGTGTGTGTGTGTGTGTGTGTGTGCAAATAGACAGATAAGGACTGAGTTGCTTACTGAACATAGAACTGCAATGTAAATATTCCACAACTTTACCCAGATATGTAAAATTTATTTCACAATAAATATGCATGTATGTATGTAACAATATTTAATGTTGAATATCAGCTATGCTGTCATAGTAGAATTTGAAGAATATTTCTCACTGTATGAATCTTTTCCAAAGAGAAGTACCTTAAATATAAATAATAGGAAAAACCAGCTTGTTAATAGATAGAGCCTCTTCATTTAAGTCGCCAAAGTGTCTAGTTACAGATTATTTAGCCAAAATTTTACAGAAAATTCCAAGGTCATAAACTGTGAAATGATTTGCTATATTTAAAATGCATTTATAATTTCATTTTATGCATAAGTACTGATATTTAGAAATAATTAATACATTTATAACATAGTTACCTTAATCATATGTACCTTTGTAGAAAAGTTATTACTTTTAGATTTCATCTGAAGCACTCTAGAATGAGGTTCCAATAAGTTGAGTGCGCATATGCAATAGTTGAACCCAAGATGACTGTCATATCTATTGGCTCTTAGACATTTTTGATATGAAATATGATTCATGTGATTCATGTTAATGTAAACTGCTTCAGTATAAGGTGAGACATGATAGTTCAAGAATAATATTGTTTAATTCACAATGTCTTTTAATACGTCATTGTGGTAAGCCATCCATAAATACTATTGTAATTTTTAAATCCATGAAGTCATCAATTGACAAAGTAGTTTATTTTTAATTGATTTTTGCATATCAGGCAAACAAACAAATAGAAAACAAACAAAACAAAACAAAACATAACCCTAAGTGCATGGGATAAATCAGTATGATTCCTTGTGAGTGGTTACATCAACAAGTCTTGTGTTCAAACTAACTTTCAATGTCACGTATTTCCACAAACTCCATGGTTAAATACATTCTGGCATTTAAACATGCAGTTTTGAAAGAGCAAGGTGTGATTGTCAGCAAGACTGAAGGCTGTTCTCAGAAGCATAAGTCAATAATCTGAAGAGAGGTTTATATTTTAGATGTTGTGTGTCAATTGTTTCTGTCAACATTGTTATTTGCCAGGAGAATCTGTCAGGTGGATATGATAATATGACAGCTTCAAGCATTGTCTCATGTATCAAAAAAGCATGTGTAGACTAAATAGTGGTGTATGTCAGAAATATAGAAAGGAAGGGAGAAAAGAAAAACAAAGAATGAAACCTCAGTGCCTATAGAATTTAGTTTTTGCTCATAATAAAAGCACAATCAATACCATTCAAGTATTCAAAAGAGAGTAGGAACAATAAAGAGAAATTCTGTATAATCTTGCCGTTCTCTCACTGTAGTTGAAGATGTGTTTGGTCTAATCTCAGAGTGTGAAATAGTGTTTATAACCCTGATATGATACCACTTTTATTGCATATTAAACAAAACCTGGAATCAAAAGAGGCATTAAATAAAAACAAACAAACAAACAAACAAACAAACACTTAGGACCATCTCCTAAAAGAAGACTTCAGGATTAAAGTAACAGAAAACCAATTTACCATTTCTTCTGGCCCTCTAGATCTATGGCATACTCTGGTTGCCAAGGCTTCTCTTCCATAGTAGACTTAGCATCCCCTCAGGCATGAATGAAAAAAATGTGCATGCATTCATTTGCTTTGGTCATGTATTTTTGTCATGGCAGGGAGAAATGTAACTAATACAGCTACTAAGAACTCACGGATTCATTATCTCTTCCATTGTATTTCACATACCCAAATGAAGTCATTCATTGAAATGCCTAAATTACTAACTTGATAGCAAGGATGAAGAAGAAAGAAAAACAATGTAATTATGATCACTTTTGTGGTTCACACTACAGACTGTGATACTATAGAGTGGCCCAGATGCTAGGTATACATTTTTATTTGTGGAAATTAGGAGTTTTGCCATGAGGGGGCCACTGAAGATGTGATTGAGGATATTGAGATGTTGTATGGACATACTAAATTTTCTTGTTGAACTTAAATGTGATGACAAATGCTTTGTTTTTGAATCAAATGCACAAAGAAAGGAGAAGGACCTGGAACTGGTAATATGATCTCAGGAACAGAGATTGGAATAATGATGCCACAGCTAAGAAGCAAATTGGGCTACCAGAAAACGAGCTTATCAAGGAAACCCATGCCTTGAACCTTTATGGCTTATGAACTGTTCTTCCCAGCAAGTCCCTCTATACTTTGTGTTACCAACTGAGAACAGTTATGCTTCCTAGCAAGAGCACAAGTAATGGTTATTTAATGAAACATGGACAGCTTATCAGTGGTTCTACCCCTGAATAAATGGAACTTCTCAAAAAAACCATTAACTACCCATGGAACATCATGAGAAGAAGTATGGGCCTCAAGAACTCCCACCCCTGAATGATGGAACATTGACAGGATCAATTTCTTGCAGGTATTACACAGGTAGACACAGCTCCTGTGAGTTCATGTCTTATCATGTGGCATTTTTCCCATCCTCTGGCTCTTATATTCATTCTGATCTCCCTCTGAAATATGGCCTGAGCTTCATGTGAAATGGAACAGATGTCCCATTTATGATTCAGCTCCCAGTAGTCACTTTTTTCTTCCCTTTACTATTTGTCAGTCTACAGAAGATTTGTTTGAAATAAACATGGACCTTAGGCAGACTGCCCTGTGATTTTCTTATTCTTTTTTCCCTAAATATATGTTTTTATTTAAATTACAAACATGAATGCTTTACATGTCAATCCCAGCTCCCTTTCCTACCCCTCCTCCCTTGTCTTTCCACCAGCCTCCTAGCCCGCCAACCAATCCCCACTTCATTCCCAGGGAGGATGAGGCCCTCCTTGGGGGAATCCCCAAAGTCTGTCATTTCATCCAGGGCAGGACCTAGGCCCTTTCCCATGTGTCCAGGCTGAGAGAGCATCCTCTATTTGGAATGGGCTCCCAAAGATCATTCATACACCATGGTAAACACTGATCTACTACCCAAGGCCCCAGTGATTTTTTGTGGCCTCCTCACTGACACTACATTCACGGAGTCTGGATCAGTCTCCTGCTGGCCTCTCAGCCATCAGTTTGGGATTCAAGAGCTCCCGCTTGTCTGGTCAGCTGTCTTTGTGGGTTTCACCATCATGGTCTTGACCCCTTTGCTCATCACTCCTCCATCTCTGTTACTGGGTTCCTGGATTTCAGTTCAGTGTTTAGCTGTGGGTATCTGTCTCTGCTTCCATCAGTCACTGGATGAAGGTATGAGGATGGCATATAGGGTAGTCATCAACCCTATCATCAAGGAGGGGCTATTAATGTAGTCTCTCCACTATTGCTTAGTTTGCCAGTTGGTGGTATCCTTGTAGATCTCTGGAGATCTCACTAGCGTCAGCTGTCTCCTCAAGTCTATAATGACTCGATCTCTTATGGTATCTCTCATCCTGGTCTCCTTTATTCTTACCTCAACTCAACCTTTCTGCTCCCCCATGCCTTCTTCTCCCTTCCTCTTATCCCCCTCTCTTTTTCCTGGTTTCCTCTCCCCTCCCCCGATGTTCCTAATATGCTCAGGAGATCTTACCTCATTCTACTTCTCTGGGGTATCATGCATCTCTTATGGAAATCAGTATGGAGATTCCTCAGGAAAATGGGACTCAGTCTATCACAAGACCCAGCAATTCCACTCTTAAGCATATACCCCAAAGATGCCCATTCACACAACAAGGATGTCTGTTCCACTATGTTCATAGCAGCATTATATGGAATAGCTAGATCCTGGACGCAACCTAGATGCCCCACAACTGAAGAGTAGATAGAGAAAATGTGGTACATTTACACAATGGAGTACTACTCAGCAGAAAAAAAAACAATGGAATCTTGAAATTTGCAGGCAAGTGGATTGCACTAGAGGAAACCATCCTGAGTGAGGTAACCCAGACACAAAAAGACAAACATGGTATATACTCACTCACATATGGATTTTAGATATGGATCAGGGGAGTGTCAGCCTAAAATTCCAGTGCCAGTGAGTCTAGGAAACAGGGAGGTTCCCAAGAGAGATTTTCTTATTCTTCCACTTTCTTTTTCTTTTCTCTATACCTTTTCTTCACAATCATTTTACTTTCAGCGCCCAAGCTTGTTTATACTAAACAGGGTGTGCTTTAGTTTTTGGAAAGTGAAAGTGAATTTCTTATGTCTGATACCTATGGTTCTTTCAGAGACCCTTATCAGCCCATGTAATATAACTTTCTTTAAATTTTCTTGCTACATTCTACATCCTGTTCTTGTATGTATAGATATGTATAGTTAACAACCCTCATCAAAGAAGGCACTCTGCAATAAATAGAGACCATCACAGAAAATGACAACTGGACAATACACACACACACCCACACACAAACACACACATACATGCATGCATAATCAAATGTACGTGGGAGTATCCCTGCTCCAAGGAACACAACTATATCAATGCTTCAGAATCGATGGCTCAAGAAGCACCTAGGAATAAGGGGTGCAAAGATTGTACAAATCAGAATACCAGGAACTCTACTGTGAAATATGCTTTCCTAGAAATGGCTGCATAAACATGACCTGAACAATGACTATATCAACAGATGAGCTAAAATACAAGCAGAGAAATCTTATTGGGTCCCACCCTTAGACAAAGAACTGCAAGCACTGACGACTGTGGGGAGAGGAAAATTAGCCTCTCTCAGCGAGGAAAGCCCTCATTGGTTAACTAAACACAGAGGTCAGCCTTGAAACTATATTGGCATAATAAATCCAACAGGTTACACTTATATATTTGTGCATACATATATACGTATATGTATGTAACGATAATAGTAAAAGAAAAGGAGGCTACTAATTTGAGAGAGAGAAGGGTGTTAGAGCAGACATTTTCAACCTGTGGTTTGACTTTCAGGGTCAAAGGATGGTTTCACAGGAGTCGACTAAGACCATTAGAAAACACAGGTGTTTATTATGATTCACAAAAGCAGAAAAACTACAGTTAGGAAGTTGCAACACTAATAATTTTATGGTTGGTTTGTCAACACAACCCGAGTGACTGTATTAAAGGGACACAGCATTAGGGAGGTTGAAATCTACTGGGTTAGAGGTTATAGTTTTGTTTTTTAATTCCATTCATGATAAAAGTGAAGTCTGGCATGTCCTATCATTTTTTTTAAACTACTTACTTTACATTTTTATTTTAGTGTTTAATATGTGCTTGATAATTACATGTAGCTCTCTGTTTTATTGATCATTATCTTCAAAATGATATACTTAGAACCTTTGGCTTCTAAATCAAGCTCATGACTTCACATATGCTAGGCCAGCACTCCACCCCTAGACTGTATTCACAGCTGTGCCACACTTACTTTGAGCATTAGTGTATTATAGCACACTCTATCATCTTTACACTATTTGTGACAGGGTTTTAAAAGCTTACTCACCTCCTACTCCACCTACCTGCCTTTGAGGACTGACTGTGTATCTGTGTGCTTAGTCAATTTATTTTACTCCTTTGTGTCTTATATATTCTATTTTTATTATTTTACCAATGACTTGTACTTTCTTTTCTCTTTTTTATTTTTAGAAACACTCTCATTTACATATCCATCTTCCCATCCTCTCATGCACCCCACCGATCCCCCTCCCCAACCCACCCAAACCCTAGAGATAGTGAGACCCTCTACGGGGGATCATCAAAGTCCATCACATCATTTGAGGGAGGGCCCAGGCCCTCCTTTCCATATCTGGGCTGCAATAGTATCCTTCCATAGGGAAAGGGCTCCCAACGTCTGTTTGTGACCTAGGAATAAACCCTGCCTCCACTGTTAGAGTTTCCATAGACTGCCTTGGCCTCCTAGCTGGTACCCATATTCAGAGGGATTGGTTTGGTCCAATGCTGGTTCCCCTCTTTAAACTAGGTTCTGCATACTCTCATTAGGTCAGGTCAACTGTTTCTGTGGGTATCTCCAGTTCCATCTTTGTTCATTTGGTCATCTCTCCTCCCTCTGTGGACCTGAATTCCAGGAGTATGGTTCAGTGCTCAGCTGTGGGTGCCTGTTTCTGCTTCAATAAGCTACTGGGGCAAGGTTCTAGGAATGGTAACCAAGGTAGTCATCAGTTTCAATATAGGGGAAGGGCATCAAAGGCGGCCTCTCCACCACTGCCTAGATTCTTAGTTGGGGTCATCCCTGTGGATCCCTTACCATTTCCTCTATGCCAGACTTGTACTTTTATTGTACAATTTACTTGACATTTAAAACTACAAATCTTAAACTTCAACTGTCAAAAACTCACCAAGAGTATTTTATTTATTCACTCTTCTTACTGATCTACATCTTTCTGGAGAGTTCAGTGCCACTGATTGCACATGCTTTTCCTTTCCTTTCTCCCTGATGGATTCTGGGACATTCCCAGATTCAGTTCTCCAAATTCTGCTTAAACTATCAAAAAATGTCATTTACCCCATTTCCCTTTAAGTTTTAGTAATTTTATTTTCATTATTTTAAAGTTGTACTTAATGAATTCTTCAGTGTCTAAACTTAATTTTCCAATGAGCTGTATTTTCCCATTTTGATATATATTTAAAACAATTAGAAACATCTTATCTAATGCTAGTTTATTTGTGTTGGCCTGAGATTGTCTGTTTGTGGTTTAAATATGTCCACTAAAATGTTGTTCTTTGAGTATTTGGTGGCCTTAACAGAATAATCTCATATTTGTTTGGTTATAGTTGATGGGAATTCTGAGTTCTGAAGTAGGAAAACCTTCTCCTTGTTCCAGCTTTGTTTTAAAAGCCAGTGTATGCCTTTGTTGGGGTACCCTTAAGTACATATTGGTGGAACCTGCCTGTACAGCATTCTGTAGGAAGAAAACTTACTTTCCCCAAATCAGCATTCTTTAGGGACATTTTTCTTTATATTTAACCTCATGCAACACTCATTAATATGACTTAAAATGTATTGCATTGTTTCCATGTGTGTCACAGAGAGGGTTTACAGGGTTAGATAGTAATCCTGAGAGCACAGCTCTGTTAATGATACATGTTTCCATTTGCATTCCAATCTGAGTTCTTGTTGTATATTGAAAGAGCGCCTATGAGTTTGTCAGTCTTGCAATCAGGAGGCATCCATACATCACTGCCTTTCTACTGCTTTTTCCCTGATCTGAACTGGAGAGGGAATTTTAATATATATTCCACAAGTCTAAACTTGCAATGCAATCCTGAAAGCACATTTCGTACAGCCACATTTTAATATGTAAAAAAGTTTATATATCTGAACTTCAATATTATGACATTGTACAATATGTTATGACAGATCTATTTTCTTAAAATGAAATGAGAAAGGAAAGAATATGGCTTCTTAGAACTCGGGACTCAAATCCACATTATTGCAAGGACAAAACAGATAATGTGAAGAATAAAGTGGGCCCAGCATACACATGTCAAAATATGTTTTCTCTTATAGCAGAGGATTCAGTACTGCTTTCAAATCAATTGAATCTAAAATCATTTTTCATTGGTTTTGAAATGAGTTGTAGTCAATTTTAAGATAATCTGGGGGTCAGGTGTCCTCAGTATTATGGTGCCTACCTCACATACAAAGACCTGGTATTCAATCTCTTAACGTCACTAGAAAAATAAGAAATGTGACTAAAAATTATTCTGTTTTAATAAATACTAGTACTGGTATGGATTAAAAGTTTATTTCAGGTTTTTAAAAAATACTATACTGAGTAAAACCCTCAGCAATTTTATTTTGACTGCAGTATAATATAGTTTATATACAAATTAAATGTTGAAGGCTTTAAGCGTATATAGAAATCATTCATATATTCTATGTATTTGATATATCTTTAGCTGATGACATTTTTCAAGTTCAGATCAGCAGGTAACATCACCATTTGGAGCCAAAATTATCTCTAGTACACTGGATCACCTATATTTAGTATCCTCCTCTCAAAATATCTTAGAAAAAATGCAAAATCAACTTAAAATAACCACATAAAAACCCCTATCTCTAAAAAGCTTTTGAAGGTTTGTTTCTAAATCAATAATTATGTTCTGTAACTTAAATCTAGCTTAGTAACCGGATTTTGTATAGACATATTTGTGGTGAAATATTTGTGGTGAAATTACTGTATTACATGCACAGAAATATCACTAAATTCACAATCTAATATAACCCAAGGATATCAGGAAATGTCAACAGACATATCTTCAGTACCAAACAAAAGCTATAAACCTTCATCCCATATTTTAATCAACTATAAAGTTCAACAAGTTCCTATTAAGGAACATCTAATTCTTCCATTAAAATTTGAAATACATACAAAGTCATACTCCTGTGTACATTGATCTATATGATGTGCAATTTACCCTTAACAAAATTTGAAATGAACACTTTCAGGGTTGCCTAATTGAATATTCAATATTTTAATAAGATATTCACCCAGCACACCAAAGTAACAACACTAATAGAGTAGTGGGGATATAAAGAGAGACACATCATGCTGTCACAGTGTTCAGGCTTAGCTTTTATATTAAGAGATTGTGCATATTGACTAAGTTACATTGACAACAGAATTGCAAAGTCCTTACCTATAGAGTAGAGATTGCAATGACATTTGTTGGGCTGGTAAGATGCCACACCAGTTAAGGGTCCTAACTGTTCTTACAGAGGACACATATTTAGTTCTCAGCATCCACATTTGCTCACCACCTCTCTTAACCTCAGTTCCAAGGGCTCTGACACACTCTTCTGGCTTTCATGGGAGTCAGGCTTACACAGGTTCACTTACTTTATATGCAGTACGTGCAGTCAAAACACAGATTCACATAAAAATAAGGAATACATTTTGTACATATACATATATACAGTTAAAACACTGATTAACATAAAAATAATTGTGAATAATGGCATCTGTTGCTATAATGCATAACACACTTCACATACAGAAAGTGATCAACGAATGATAGGTACTACTGTGAAAACTTTATCATTCAACTTTCATAACAGTATCATGAGTTGTGTATTATAGGCAATGGAAAGGAAGACCACAGATAGAGTAAATCGCCAACGCCTCACTAATATACAACAGTGGTAGGCTTAACCCTTGTCAACCAAGTCTGTTGCTTTATGTGTCCTCTCTGTACTGCACAATGTATAAAATAGCATTTAAATGCCAAATGTCACCGATGATGCATGATGAGTGACATCAAAGAGGGAAATATCAATAACTGACACCATTTCCCAGGAGGTGAAATTTTCCTCTTAGCGAAAGAAGAACCTTGGTTAATGGCAGGGAACCATCACCTTTATGCTGGTATTGTTAATGCACATTGTTCGGGTGAAAAATCATGGGACAGTTTTACCTGTGTCCAGTTGTGTTTTGTGGAAATGTCTTTGGCCATGCTGTTAATAAGGGGACACCCTTGCTCTTCCATATCCTATGTTCTCCTTATCAGAAGGCAGTTTATCTCCCATCTTCCAGAAATGCACCATCCTTTTATTTTTTGCCTGCTTTAATGCACAATAAAAAGAAAAGTGAAGCTATTTGATGTCTTTCATCCCTGAGTGTGTTAGTGTTAGCCGCTCCAGAGAAATGGAAGCAGTAGAACTGTATATTCAAAAGTGATAACAAATTATATGCATTTGGCTCCTATGATGGTGGGGTTTGGCAAGCCTGAAATCCACAAGTGTGAGACTTAAAAAAGAGTTATATACTACAGTTGAGTCCCAAGGCAGCATAAAGGCAATATCCCTTTCCTTTGATGGACCCCCCAGTCTTTTCTCTCAGTCTTGGATGACTGGATGAGACCTACTTACATTGTAAGAGTGATCTCTTTTTTTGAAAGCACACATGCTTAGAAGCGAATCACATTTGAAAAATACCCACCCAGAAACACCTATAGTGGTGTTTGACTAAGAAATGCAGCCTATTCAAGGGAAATTTTAGACCTATTCATTATAATACATTGGAGTAAACATGTCAACAGAATAAGCAAATAATCAAAGTGGACTTGGAACAATTGCTAACTATGAAAGAATCCAAGATTTGCCATTTTTTGTCACTAGGGTTTCAAGTAATTTAAAATTTCTTAATGATGATCAGAATGCTCTGGGAGAGAGGAATCATAGGATGACTTTTTCATTTTATAACTCTCCCAGAAGATGGCTTTACACACCAAAGTCATCTAGATTAGTCATGTGGCCTCTTTTTAATTTTTGAATTTATTTTCTGTTGGATATGTTACCAGCATGTTTATATATGTACCACATGCATGCATGCAGACACCAGAGAGAGCCTTAGATTCCATGGAATTGGCATTGTTATAGTCAGCTATGAGCTTCTTTGTGGGTGCTGGAAAATAAACTTGGATCCTCTACAAGGACAGTAAACTCTTTTAATTGCAGTGGCATCTCTCCAACCCCCCAATGAGACCTCTTGATGTATTCAAGATACTTAACAAACACCAAATACAAGAAGATATTGCCTGTTTAATCAGGCATACTGTTGTATAGTAACTTTTTAAAAGTAATAATACCCTAAAAATAATAAAAAGTTAGGTCTGTGCATGTTCATGTAATTATAGTACTTGGAAGTTAGAGGCAAGAAGATCCAGAATTTAAGGGCACCATAAAACCTTGTCTTTCACTATTTGCTGATGATACGATAGTTTACATAAGTGACCCAAAGAACTCTAGCAGGGAACTCCTACAGCTAATAAATACTTTCAGCAAAATGACAGGATACAAGATCAACTCAAGAAAATCAGTAGCCCTACTACATACAGACAATAAAATGGCTGAAAAAGAAATCAGAGAAACATCACCCACAAACAACATAAAATACCTTGGGGTTACACTAACCAAACAAGTGAAAGACCTGTATTGCAAGAACTTTGAGTCTTTAAAGAAAGAAATTAAAGAAGACACCAGAAGGTGGAAATATCTCCCATGTGCTTGGATAGGTAGGATCAACATAGTAAAAATGGCAATCTTACCGAAAGCAATATACAGATTCAATGCAACCCCCATTAAAATATCAGCACAATTCTTCACAGACATTGAAAGAACAATAATCAACTTTGTATGGAAAAACAAAAGACCCAAGATAGCCAAAACAAACTTATTCCACAAAGCAACGTCTGGAGGCATCGCCATCTCTGACTTCAAGCTCTATTATAGAGTTATAGTCCAAAAAAAAGTGTGGTATTGGCACAAAAATAGACAGGTAGATCAATGGAATTGAATTGAAACCCTGATATTAACCCATACATGTATGAACATCTGATCTTCGACAAGCAAGCTAAAAATATGCAATGGAAAAAAAAGCATCTTTAACAAATAGTGCTGGCATAACTGGATACTGGCATGTAGAAGAATGTGGATAGACCCATGTCTATCACCATGCACAAAACTTAAGTCCAAATGGATCAACAACCTCAACATAAATTCAGCCACACTGAACCTCTTAGAAGAAAAAATGGGTGCTACCCTTGAACGAATTGGTACAGGAGACTGCTTCCTGAACATCACACCAGTAGAACAGACACTGAGGTCAACAATGAATACATTGGACCTCCTGAAATTGATAAGCTTCTGTAAGGCAAAAGGCACAGTCAACAAAACAAAAAGGCAGCCCACAGAATGGGAAAAGATATTCACTAATCCCACATCTGACAGAGGGCTGATCTCCAAAATTCACAAAGAAATAAAGAAGCAAGCCTCCAAAACACCAAAGGATCCAATTAAAAAATGGGGTACAGACCTAAATAGAAAATTCTCAATAGAGGAGTCTAAAATGGCTGAGAGGCACTTGAGAAAGTACTCAACATCCCTAGCCATCAGGGAAATGCAAATCAAAACAACTCTGAGATACCATTTTACTCCTGTCAGAATGGCTAAAATCAAAATGCTGGAGAGGATGTGGAGAAAGGGGAACACTCTTCCACTTCTGATGGGAGTGCCAACTCATACAGCCACTTTGGAAATCAGTTATGGAGATTCCTTGGAAAAATGAGAATCAGCCTACCACAAGTCCAGGAATTCCACTCTTAGGCATATATCCAAAAGATGCACATTCATACAACAAAGACATCTTTTTCATTATGTGCATAGCAGCATTATTTATAATAGCCAGAACTTGGAAGCAACCTATATGCCCCTCAGCTGAATAGTGGATAGGGAAAATGTGGTACATGTACACAATGGAGTACTGTTCAGCAGAAAAAAAAAACAATGGAATCCTGAAATTTGCAGGCAAATGGATGGCACTAACAGAAACCATCCTGAGTGAGGTAACCCAGTCACAAAAAGACAAACATGGTATGTACTCTCTCATACATGGATTTTAGACATAGATCTGGGGAGTGCCAGCCTACAATCCCATGGCCAGAGGGTCTGAGAAACAGAACCTTCACCCAATGGCTGATGGAAGCAGAGGCAGACGCCCACAGCTATACACTGAGCTGAACTCAAGTAACCCAGTGACAGAGAGGGAGAACTGATGAGCAAAGGAGTTAACACTGGGTTGCTTTAACCCCCGGAAACAGTTGACCTGGACAAGGGGTACTTCTTGAATCCCAGGGTGATGGCTGGGAATCCAGCATGGGACTGAGAAAGAACCTCTGTCTGAGTGTGGGTGTCAGTGACGAGGCCTAGACAATCTTCGGGGCCTAGGGTAGTAGATTAGCATTTATCCCTGGCATATAAATGGACTCTGGCTGCCCATCCCACAATGAGAGATGCACTGTCACCCTGGACTCTTGGGGGAGCATCAAGGCCCTGCCCTGGATGAAATTACAGAATATGGATACCCCCATGGAAGGCCTCACCCTCACTGGGGAAAGGAGGGGGTATTGGGAGGGGGTTGGTGGGAGGCCATGGGAGGAGGAGAGGGAAAGGGAGAGAGACCTGGGAATGACATGCGGAGTAACCTTGTTTCTAATTTAAATTTAAATAAAAAATTAACATAAAAAAGTTCAAAAAAAACCTTGTCTTGAAAAAGAAATTGATAATAACTATTTTAGATAATATAGTAAATACATATATCAGTAACAGGAAGTTATTAGCATGATGAAGTATTATATACTGCATGTACTAATATTAGTGTGTGTGTGTGTGTGTGTGTGTGTGTGTGTGTGTGTGTGTGTGTGTGTGTGCAGATGCCAGAGGATAAACTCTGGTATTGTCGATCAGACACTGTCTATTGTTCCTTAGGTACTATCCATCAATTTTATGTGAGGCAGGGTCTCTCACTGTCCTAAAACTCCCCACTTAGGATGTGCTAGCTAGCCAGTAATCATCACGGGTCTACTATTTCTATTTCCCTCACACTGTGGTTCCAGGTACATTCTGCTATAACCAGCATTTTTGATCTTTTGGGATCAAACTTAGGTCCTTGTACTTTCAAGGCACGTTGTGATAGTTGGCCCCAAACTTGGACTTAAGAAGCCTGCTGTTTAGCATCTTGCGCTGCTGGGACTACCAGCAAATATCACCATGCTTGGTAGTCGTCTTTTGTCCTAGAAAAAACAGTTACTTAAAAAAAGCTTTGAATGATACATGAACTTTGTAGGAAGTTCTTGGAAAACGATACAGTTGGGAAAAATATAGAATCTCCTGTCACAGACCTGACTGAGTCTTGTATCTATATGGCCTTGGAAAATCTACTTTCCTCTTGTCTCTGAGCTCCATAGTCCTTTTTGGTAGAAGGAAGTAACATGGGTACTTACTTTATTAGATTGCGTTAGGATTGAATTTATATTATGCAATTGAATAATTTAGCATGATAATTAGACTAAAGCAAACATCTGATAAATATCAAATAATGAAAAATGTTTATAAAGAGCTAGATATATTGCTTTTTGGTTTGCTGGTTTGTTTTGTCTAAGACAGGGTCACATTTTATAGTCCTGGCTTGCATGGAACTTGTTTTGGAGAACAGGCTGGCACAAATTCACAGAGATCAGGTCTGCCTCTACTGCCTGAGATCTACTATTGAAAGTGTACACCATCATTACCAGAAATATTATCTTTTGAAATTCTACATCAATCTGTGTAAGAAACAGGGGAACAGATTACCAAGAATATGTATTCTGTCTTTTTTCCCCCTTTATAAACTATACTGGAGAAGTTCTCACTATCCTTGATGCCAGGTATTTACTGGTGTGGTAAGCAGCTTGATTCAAAGGTTCACTTTCCTGGACTTGGAGAGGAGTGGGCAGACAATAATGAATAAATGTGAGCAGATGAATACATATCGTGGCAAATGCTAGGCAGACAGAGAATCCTAACAAAATGGGGTTTACAATGACGACACAAACATAACAAGGCTCTTGGCATACAGGACCTCACAGGTCATGGGAAGGACTACATATTTTTAAATAAGTGATAAAGAAGGCTAATCATAAGTGTTATGCACGCTGATTTTTACATTTAAATTACTGCTTTGATACATAGATTTCAGAGTATATAGGCAGGAAAAAATGGAAAATCAATAAGAGAAGGAAGTTGCCTAAAAACAGGACATATGTGCACAGTGACAGAGATAAAGAAAAATGGATTTATTTGAGAAATATGTGTAAGCTATCAATCATTTGAGTGTTGGATGACAGAATAGATATGGGATGTGAGGAATATCAGTTCAGAAGACAGAAGAAAATTAAAGATGTAGCTATTTTCTTAGAAGCCTTTAGTAAACAATGGTGACACAGAATGACATGAATGAGACCATGGAAATGACCATTTTGTCTTTGGGGATTATGTAACAAGGAGTTTTGGACACAGATATTAATGATTTTCAATGCTATAAATAAAATAACAAGGCAGGTCAACTTCTGACTGTTACAGAAGAGACGTAAAGCATGAGCAGAAATTTTGACTCCTCATCAAGGAGTGAACAATAAAAGTTGGAGGAGGTGGAGAAGCAGAGCTAGAGGAGAAGGTTTGGTGTGTATGCTGTGGATAATTGACTATAGACTGAAATATTCAAAAGAGACATTCAAGTAGCCACAGTCCCAGCATGGGTTAGGTTGTTAGAACACAAGGTATCAGTAGTGCTTTGCTGCCTCCAGAACCTCCCCTGCATCAAATGTGGCCCCATTCTGAAGTTCTGAATCACATTTACAAAGACCTCTATAGAAATATGGCATTGGAAATACATAATATTTTGTTGTGGCACATTGCATAGCACTTCAAGGATTGCCATGGAGATACTAGAGTTGAAAGTTTGTGTACAAGAAGATATCACAGGGTATTAGATGTTGCTTCTGAAGAGGAGGTGTGCTGAGTAGTTTTATGACAATTTGTCACAATCTAAAGTTATTGGAGAGGAGAGAACCTCATTTAAGAAAATGCTTCCTTAAGATTGGGCTGTAGACAAGCCTGAGGTGACATTTTCTTAATTATTGATTGATGCAGGAAGTACCAGTCCATTGTCAGTGGTATCATCCCTGGGCTGGTGATCTTAGATTCTTTAGAAAAGCAGACTGAGCAAGTCATGAGGTGCAAGCCAGTAAGAAACATCTCTGCATTGTTTTCTGCCTCCATGTTACTGCCCTATTTAAGTTTCTGCCCCGATTTCTTTGATGATGAACAGTGCTGTGAAAGTGTAAGACAAATAAATCTATTCCTTCACAATTTGCTTTTTTGGTAATGGTGTTTCATCACAGCAATAGAAACCCCAACTAACACAGGAAGGACATCAAAGACTTGATGCTCAAAGAGGTCAGACACATTGGGAAGATGCTGTTATGAACACTGAAAATCTACAACTAAGTGTCCTATACATATAAGTCTCAGTAAATAGTTATGCCACTCTGATGAAGTACCCTGGCAAAAGCAGCTTAAAGGGTTGAAGAATTAATGTTCTTTGGCTTGCAATTAAAGGTACCATCCATCACCGTTGGAAAGTCAACTCAGCAAGAGCTCGAAGAAGATGAGCACACTATATCTACAACAAGGAAGGAGAGAACAATGAACACTTGTGCTCATCATTCCCTTTTTGGTACAGCACAGGATCTGAGCCCAGAGAATGTTGCCACCTACAATGGAAGAGTATTCCTACCTCAATCAATCTGGTGAGGATAATCCCTCAAGGCATGTGCAGAGGATAACCTAACTAGATGATCACTCACAGGTGTGCCCAGAGGCCTATCTCTTAGATCACCTAGATCTTGTCATATAGACAGTACTAACCATAGTGTCCAGGTACTGTTATTGGTTTTGTTGCTGTTGAGAGAAAGCTACTCATTTCCTAGAGATGCACTTTAGCTGAAGTGAAAATTATTGTCATGGAAATATTTTGCAGCTAAGTGATGATGCTTAAATAAATTTTTAAAATTGGTCACACCAAGCAATTTAATTTATATTATCTTTAATGGAAATGGAAGTTTCATTTGAAAGTCTGTTTTAGAATATTTTTGATACTTTAGCTTGCATAAATGTAGCAAAATTTCCTTTTCAAGAGGATCAAGTAATACTTTTATGTATTAGAAAATGACTGAAGTGGTGAGTAGAATTTGTCCTCTGATGAATAATTTGAGAAAGGGTGATTTAAACTGCACTTCTGAAATATTTCTAACATATAAATTTAATTATAATGAAATATATATAATTAGGATAAAAGAAAACAAGTGGACTACAGACTAGTATGGTAGACTAATATGACAACATCCGTGTGTGTGTATGTGTGTGTGTGTGTGTGACACTACAGGGGTTACTTAAATCTTACTTTTCTGAGTAGGATTTAAATCTCATTCTGCCCTGCTGAAATTCTTAGGGAAACCTTTAAAGTTTAGGGAGTTGAGATTGAGAATATTTAAAAAATTCTAAATGTGTTAAAACAGCCTAGAACTATTTTGAGCTATGTCCAATAGTTTAAGCTTGATACAGGCACACATTCATTTATCACCTTGCCATTAGGGTAGCTTGTAGAATTTAGACAAAGCCAATGGACCAGGCCCTCAAAGGGTCTTAGACTGAGGGACAGGATGAATCTAATTAGACACTCTCTTTCAGCAGTAAACTACATTAACCTTAAAGGTACCCAAGGATGTATAGTATGAGATTTAATGGTTAAAATTCTCCTAGTTCTAGGACTGGATATATACATACAAAATGGGAGCTCTTGTGCTTAGATTTATATGTATTGTTTAATCCTCAAACTATAGTCAACAGGTTTTGAATCATGAATTACAAAACTATTAAATGTGGTATGAACAAAGCATATATTTTATATTACTTAAAGAGAGATATATAGGTATTCAAAGGTGGGATTTAAAAAATGTTTACAAGGAAAAGTAAGACTAACAAAACCCAACTTCAAAATTATTATGTCTAGGCCATACTCACAACAGTTTAGAATAACTTTGGCTTAGTAAATCATAGGAAATGTTGGTCTAGATGAGTGATTAAGATTTTGTCATGAGGACTGGTATAGGCTTGTGATTCAACACTCTTGTAGCTGAAGGATGAAGATTACATATTCCTAGCTAATCTGTTCTACATAGGCAATGTCATATCAACATGAATTACAAGGTGAGACCCAGTGTTCCAAAGCTGAGGGCTGAAGGTATGGCTCAATATTAGAGGACAATTATTTTTACCAGCACAGGAAAAATAATACAATTCCAACTTCTAGAGCCAGTTTCTAGATCTCAAGCTGTGTGTGTGTGTGTGTGTGTGTGTGTGTGTGTTTACAGTCTGTGAGATTTGAACTTGAGATAATCATTTTAGTGATGGGCAATCCACTTTTTTATACATCTCAGCCACACTGTTCCCAACCTGTAGGTGTAGCACTAGCAACTATGGTTAGGGTACATTCGATGTTAGAATCAGTTTCTTCCATACAAAAGAAAGTACACTTCTTTGAAGCATAGTTATTTTTCCCCTGGTTTGTTTGAAACTATCCCATTTCTGCTTTTCAAACTAGTTATGGACAGAGCAAGACAGTTGGTCAGCCATCATGCAATAGCACAGGACAATGAATAAAATATTAGCATATTGTGCCTACAGTACTCAGAATTTCTCTAGGGAAGTTTTCTAACTAAATTCAAGCTTTTAATTTTGTAGTTATTAAATATAAAATATTGGAGCAAATGCAAAATTTTAACTGCAGATTAAGTGTTTCCTTTTTAGTATGTTTGTGTTTGGAGCAGCTGCTTCCACATTAACTAGGGGTTTGAAAGAAAGGCATGATCTCAGCCCATCCAGACCAACTGGAGCAGAATCAAACTTTTAATTATATATATATATATATATATATATATATGTGTGTGTGTGTGTGTTATATACATATATGTGTATGTGTGTGTGTGTGTATGTGAGAGAGTGATCTCAATTACAGTGATTTGTTTCTAATCACACATGTCCCAACTTTGTACCTTGTCATATTTCAATATTCAATATTCAATATTTGGGGGGCGATCTTGGTAAAAACATCTCCACACAATCTTCTGATATATATTAATAGTTGACAATCTTAATTTACCACACACATAATTATGTATAATTGACCTAGTCAGTTTAACAGCTCTTGCACATATCATTCACTTAACTAAAAAACTAAACAGTAGTGGAACAGACCTGTCGTACTATAAGTATTACAGAGAAGTTTTGCTGGAATTAAAGCTCTGGTCTCATCTTCTCAAGTTTCAGACTCAAAAGACTAAATATGGATATATGGTAAACTCCAAGGAAAATGGAAAATTTTATTTCAATGATCCTATTTCCAGAACCAGTTTGATGGAGACCTGACCCTGATATCAAATGATCTAGGACTAAATGAATCACTCCACTCCTACATGCAAGCACTGTGGGTTTGGGTTAACCTTCTTTTGTAACTGAATCTTTAGTGTATGGTAATCTGGTATCTATCATACATGAAAATATAAAAAGAGGTATTTGGTGCTTGTCCTTTAAAAGTGCTCCTGAAAATATTCATCACTTTCAATTTTCCCAAATAAAAATAAGTCCATAAATTCTCTTGCGTTTTAGCCTTGAAATAATCTCATTCTTTCAAATTCAGTGTTTATGGAATACTGTGCATAAAAAGATCAGAATAGCAAACGACGATGAAGGAAAAATAACAAATGTAGATATCTCCTCTTTTTTTACAGTCACAAAGCTCATTAGTTTACTGAATCTTCCCTGAATTCCTAGAGCATGGAAATCTGTTTAATCAGGTATATTATAAATTTGTATTTAGAATCAAATATAATGTAGAATCTGCTCTGAGAAACACAGCTTTCATGACTTATTTCTGTGCATTGATTTATCAATGCCAATAACTATTCCCACAAATTAATCACTATTTCAGTGGAAAGCCAGTGTACTATCTAAATAGCAATCGTATGAAAATGGATGGAATAATGTCACACAATTGAAGGGGGGTTAAGAACAGTGAACAAAGACATTGTACTATTTGTGTACACAAGTCTAAATGAAAAATGTTCTAACCAGTTTTTTTGTAATGTCCAGATAATGTTGCTATAACTCATTATTTGAAGTTTGATGAACCACAGAAAACAATTTCCAACCTGTTAGACTACAATGTATTATAAGTACATGTGAAATAGAATGTAATGACTTATTTTTATTAGATTTTGAGGAACCACTGGGCCTAAATGGATCTAAGATATAATCTTTAATTTAGGAACTTATTAATAAAATAACTTTATTCTTTCAACCTACCATACTGCTTACTTCTAAAGTAATATTATACAGATTGAGAAGTTTATATTTAGGAATATATATGTTACTAGTTTTCAGGGCTAACCATTTGGTATTAGTTAGCCAATGTGTGTGCTCTTTTCTGAAGATTACTTTTTCCACTTTCAGCATACCTTAGCTCCCTGTATATAGCACTTTGTGTAGGATTGAATCCTCACAGTGTTTCTCCAGTCACATTGGCATGTCTATTGGTTTTGTCCTTGTTCAGCTCAGATATAAGCAGTCATGTTGGTGAGACTTTATGGGTGTAACTTCTGATAGTACTATGAGACGCTTTCCCACAGTAAAATTCCTGATTGTCTGACTCTCACAATCTTTCTATCCCTCTCCCTCCATGTCTCCAATGATCCATGAGCCTTAGGTGCAGAGGGATTTTGTACATGGAACAGGCTTCATACCTCTGCATTTTGATTAGTTGTGGGCTTCTGCAGTGATCTCCATCTGCTGCAAAGAGAAGTTTCTTTGATAAGAAGTGATGATTACACTTATCTGTGTGCATAATGATAAATGTTTAGAATGTTGTTGGGGATTATCCTGATTTAAAAAAGTGCTGATTGCAGTTTCTGTTCCAGGATCCATGACTTTACTATACCTGGGTAGTTGGATACCCAATGGGTTTTCAGTACTAGGCATGGTTTCCCCTTGTTGAGCAAGTGCAAAATCTAGTTAGAGAGATGATGGTTCCTACCAAGGTATGTGTGCTGCTACTGCATCCTTAGGTTTATCATGCCATGCAGATTGTTAATATGGTTCATAGGTGTCATATTTGGGTAGAAATGCTGGTGATTACCCTCCTTTGGAAGCTTGTATTATGAAGGCTCTTATATAGGCAGGAGGCATTCTTGAATCTATGTTTTTAAAACTTAACTAATTCTATTAACTACTTTGACCATTCATTGAGATATCAGACACTTTCATTTAAATAACCTCAAGTTGAAATCATGGTACACTTGAATTCTATCATCTCAGTTGCTCCCCAAATTTAACTCAGATCACTCTTTCTGACTTGAAAAAATGGCATCTTCATTCAGTCACATCCTGCACTAAAAGCATTACCATATCCTTTCTTTCTTCTTTTGACATCTTGAATTTAAATCATTACCATTGACTCACTTCCCCTTAAGCATATTCAGAATTCAGCCTCATCCACCTATTTTCATTGCCATTGGCTATTTGTAAACACAATCAACTAGCCTAAGCTAGCATTTATATCTTCAAGCTAGTTTTCCTGATTTCCCTCATGAAGCCTATCTAGTCTTAGAGAAGCCAGAATGAGTTACCTTAGAAAAAGGCAAATCTCAGCACAAATTGTGTTCAAACTCTAAAACAATGGAAAACCTTTATTGTTATAAGAATAAACTCCTGACCATCAAGAGTGACTTCTACAGTCATGTTCTCAGGTCCTCTCCTGTCTCTTTTCCAGAGTTCTTCCATTTTCTTCTTTCTTCATCATTCTCAAGACTTTGGCCATCCATCTTCTTATTGGAATATACTAATGTTGCTCATACTTCAATATCTATTTCCTTTGTTTGAAACAGAATTTCACCAGATTTAGCTACATGGTTCACTCTAATTTTGCTTAATGTCAACCATCAAGGATTTCCTGACTGTTTCCTTTGAGTGAAAATCAGTTCTATCATACTATTTATCCTTAGTCTACATCACATGCAGAAAAGTTATCACTATCTAATATCCAATTTTACTTGGTTATTCTCTGTTTTCTCATTTCATATTCTACAGTTATTTTCTCATTAGAGTGAATTTGAACATATAGTGCATCGATAAAGGCTTTCAGGACAATTGGGTGAAATATCAACTGTCCAAATCTCTACCTCAAACTCTCACCTGTAACTCATTTTTCTACAAATAATCTCCTATCCACACAAGAGATATCACTACAATTTAGTTACATTTATAAGATGACTAGCCCTGATTATCTTCCCCTTATAGGTCTAAGTAAAGTTGAAACAACATAAGTTTTTATCAGCTGTTACCACAAATTTTCTTCTTTGAAACTAACTAGAAATATATTACAATCCCCTTCTCAATGTGTTTTATGGTCAGCGATGAAATGGAGGAAACTACAGTGGTGCCTGGGATGAAGACCTTGGTACAGTGCCCACATGTTCATTTGTCATTTTGATTTATTTCCTTATGGAACTGGTGGCATTTCATTCATTCCTGTGTTCAATGATATGCTAGCACACAATGGCTAGGATAGTCAAATGCAACCCCCCAAAGAATGACAGCAAAATTGCCTGTTTCTAAAATCAAATACCATTGTTCCTACATATTGCAGCACTTGGTTTAAAGTGCTTCCCATATTTATTGACTTTCACTCTTCTTAAGAGTCTCACAAAGGTGGCTAGTTTAAAATCTTGATATATGATTAAAGAGAAAGCAAACTGTGTGAGCTAAGGCTAAAAATAGGCAAGTCTTGTTTTATTCTGACATTTCAGCCAGCAACTTCAGCCCTCTACTGGGAAAACAAGTATCAAACAGGAGGACAGGGGCTCTGTTCCTTGTTTATACTCCATGGGGACCTGCTGATGGCTGACAACACTTGAACAATTTAAAGAGCCCGACCTCTATGCTCCAGAAGCATTTCAGTGAATATGTAAAAGTCTCCGCAAGGACTCTAGTGTTTGGAAACATAATGGCAAGATTTTGATTGAGGCACAGTATTGATTAACCTCTTTAAAGTTCTGGCAGTGACATTTCTGCCACTAAGCAGTTTGCCTGTACACTTAATACTATGAGAACTAAGCACCAGTGGTCAAGAGTTTCATAAGAAAGAGATCCTTTGTCTCTTTCACATTCTCCATCAGAGAATATAGACTCTACCATATTCATTCCAGCTGCTATCCAAAGAGCATGCTGGAGTTCAGGAACAAGAGGAAAGTCTCTAAAAAGAGCCTTGAAAGACAAGAGATCAAACTCCTTTCCCCACATCTTCTAACTTTTACTTGCTACTTCATAAATCACTAGAATACACCATGATTTCATTTCTTAACTGTATAATGCGAGAGATTAAACCTATGCTCTTTCTCAAAGGTATTTGCTCAGAATGAATAAATCTGGCATTAGGGAACAAAGGGACAAGAGGAGATTCTGTCCCATATCTCACCTTTCTTTAGGTGTCACCTGAAGTGAACTTTCAGGCCTTACTTTCTGTTTTGTGGCATAGTGTATAATAAGAAATGTAAGAAAAATAATTTTCAGACTACCCTTGTTGGAACATTGATGATATTAAAAAGTGACTATAAAAATCTGTTATTAGTGTCACGTTTTATATTTGAAGGAATTGAAAACCCAAAGAGTTAAACATCCAGCCTCAATCTGTAATGTAATTAAATGATAGAAATAAAATACTACCATTGAAACAGAGTTATTTTATTCCTATGTCAACTTATTTTTATCTTGTCTCTGTGTAGCATATTCCTTGAGGTCTGGTGCCTTGATTTAATTTTCATGCCTTTTGGTATCTCTGTCTACAGACAAATATGAACTGAGATGATTTAGAATAAATGCATAAACTGTAATAAACTTTGGCCAGAGGAAGTCAGAGTCTCAAGGTTATAAAACTCATTATCAAATGTGCATATCCCAGATCTCTATTTCTCTTGTTACAACTGAATAAGGTTTTAGCCCTAAACTTAGACAATGCATAATGATTCACAAAATAATTTATAGCAGTATATCCAAAGGAAACAATAACATTGGAACAAAGAAGTTACATACTTTGGGGAGAGGATAGGCACTGGGAAAAGAGCAGGCAAAGGAAAGCCTGTTGGGATGCTGGTGGTGATGTTATTTCTTAGCAAGGATACTTTTCACTGTTGTGTATACAGGGTAGAAAATATTGCCCATTTCCTATAGGAAAACATTCTGCTATGTTTTGCTAATTGAACATATCAATAAAATAGCTCCTGATCCTGCATTGCTTTCCCACAGATCAGTATGCTTCTCAACCATAACAAAAAAATTTTCTTTTCTGGTTGTTGGTAATTAACACAGAAACCCACAACTGGATGATGTGTAGAGAGTGGGCGTCTTTGGAGCACTGAGTTGTAAATGGGATGTCTCTATTAAACTTTCCAATCAAGTCTCAAGGATCTATGTGGAAGAGGGAGTGTAAAAATTCTGAAAACCAGACATTGATAGAAATGGTATTTTGGAGGGCTGGAGAGATAGCTCAGAGGTTAAGAACACTGACTGCTCTTCCAGAGGTCCTGAGTTCAATTCCCAGTAACCACATGGTGGCTCACACCATCTTGTAATGAAATCTGGTGCCCTCTTCTGGCCTCCATCCATACATGGAGGCAGGATGTTGTATTCATAATAAATAAATAAATCTTAAAAAATAAAAGAAATGGCTGATGCATGAAAGTACTCACAGAGACTGAGACAGCATGTTTAACGCCTGAGCAAGCACAAGCCAAAAGAGATCGGAAGGTGGAGAAAAGGAAGTGATCTCAGAGTTTCATTCCTACCTAAGAAGCTATTTGCAGTTGACAGCTCCTGGGAGAGGGAAAAGTAAGTTTTCCTCAATAATGTGTTACTGGGTGTATCAACTACACTTGAGGGCAGGCCCCCTGGCTCACGAGTAGGTTGACAACACAAATCAGACTCCATGACTTTTTAAGACAGAGAAAGAATATGAAGTTAGGTGAGTAGGAAGGTGGAGAGGACCTGAGAGGAGTTGGAAAAAGGGAAAGATAGGATCAAAATATATTGTATGAATTCTGAAAGAACAAAAACATTTAACAATTATCCTTTGTGTCTTTCTGTTTATATGACATGGGAGTCAATAATATATGTCCTATACATTATATATAATGCATATAAATAATTTTCTGCAAGTTTAACATCTGATATGAGTACCTGTAAAGTTACCTCTCATTCACACTTATATATTCTCTGTGTAATGAGTACTAAAATTTGTCAATTATTTATAATTTTCAACCTACATTTGGGGGTCTTCAGACCTTAGGGAGTCAGATATTGTAAGTACATGGAACAGAGCAGAATATTTATTTTTGAATAATTGTTCCCGGATAGGACCAATACCTAAAACCTTTTGGTACATATGGCACATGAAATGGCTTTTTGTAATCTAGGTTGGCAGTGGTAAGGAAGTTTCACTTTGTCCTAAGGGGACAGGTTTACTAGTTGCTAATCACGATGGATTTTGTGTGATATGGACACATGTCTAAGAGGAACTAGATGAAGACTGCCATGTCTTTGACACCTATGACACAACAGAACATCCCTCAGATAGAAATAATTTCTGTCACAGCCAACCCACCACAAACAGACAGCAAGAAGTGACTTAGAGTTGAAAAGGTTCATCTTCAATCCCTAATCCCTGTCCCTTCTTTTGACAAATATGATGTTTCATTCTTCATCAATGTGAGACAGCATAAGTGGTGATTTAGGTAAACAAGTGTCAAGAAGTTTCTTTAGTTATTCAAGCTAAATGGATTAATGTTTGTTATAAGCTTATTTTGTTGTTGTTCATTGTGGAGAAAATGGTCAGCTCATGGAAAGAATTAGAAGAGGGAAGGATAATGTACTGTTAAAATAAGAGAATGTTTACAAGCAATTCCCAAATCTGGATATTATTTAGTTTTCTTGAATACATGAATATTTTATAAACTGGTAATATCGTGCCTTTTTCCTTTCCTTAAATATCTGTCTAAAACATTTTATGTCATATGTTGGCAAATGATTTTAACATTCACTTTTCACCTGATATATCTTCCCGCTTGTACAATTCATTTCAGAGGCATAACTTGTTTTCTTTGCTAAGATTTCATTTCCTCCCATCTCAGAATTTGATGAAATCTATTTCTTAGTTCCTCGTCTCCCACTGAAAACTGACAACAAGTATCAGGCCAAATGTAGCTGTCCCATATGAAGTAATTCATTCCTGTCAAAGATTAGACACTATTTTTTTTGACATAAGATGACTGATATTGTTCCGTTAGATCCCAGACATACAACTTAACCACTTAAGAACTAAAACTCATTTTAAGAAATGTATTCTAGCCATAGGATTAAGTCTCCATTTCGAGGTTAGATGTAAGGTGCAGTGGAGAGAATGGATAATAATGGATGTTTAAAACGGAGGGTGATTTAAAATTAATACTATCTTAGGCCAGAAGCAGTTAAAGGCAATTCTGGCCTTCAAAGTGATTTCAATCACTCGTCCATTCTGTAGTTGTGACTGAGAAGCCATGGCTGTTCCTACAGTGTGCCTTTGGTATCTTGGAAAACTGTAGATCTCATTTCAGCTCATCTAAGGTAATATAAAATCAAGCCATCTTTAACAACATAATCAAGTCCATAGACAATGTGGTTTATTAGTTGGGAGGTAGATTTCAAAGACAGGAATCCCTGAGGAGGCAGTGAGTCCTAAAAGCTGGACCACATCCTCTTGTCCTCTTTAAACTTATTTCACAACACTTTAGCAGAGTTTAGTTGCTTTCAAGGATTTTTTCAGTCATTAAGCTGCTTGTTTTGAGACAGTGAACCCATTTCAGAGATTAAAAAATGAAATCTCAGGAGGCTGAACTTCTTCACTTCTACAGAACACAAAAGCTTAGTCTGTGCTGATTTGTATGTTGAAACTCATTGTAATATTTCACTGACTAAAAATGCACAAGTGCCAAAAACAAATAAAATTAAATCCCAAATAAGGAGGTATCTTGGAAGTTGATAAAAGCTAAGAGAACCACAAAGAATAAAAATACAACCTAGTTAAGAAGTCCTCTGACTATTCATGCCTTATGGTATGGAGCAATGGGAGCCAAATGCTAGGTAGCACTCTCTTCCCAGTATTCTTAGTGCATTGCTTTCTTCCCCCAAACCCCGCCGTGTCTTTATCAGGCAGTACATTCTTCTTCCCCCTTTATTACCAGGAAGCACTGACTTCCCCCTTGTTGTGCCACTCTCTCCCCCTGTATAGATACGAGCTAGTGCTCTCTTCCTTCCATGTTACCACAGGGCCCTCTCTTACTATTGTTAACTAAAAGGCTGCTCACTCTCTTTGTAGTGAGTTATCCACTCTGCCTGCACATGCAGTGCTGACCACGCATGTTTGGGCGTGGTCACAGATGTGGACTTGATGGAGAATAGGTTTAGGTCTGGGGTCGGGGAACAGGTGGTCTCTCTGTTGCTTCCTGTCAGGTTAAGGATAGCTGCCTGAGTGGATCATTGGAGAGGGAACCCTCGGCGGACATCTGCTTGAAGTGTAAACGCGTTCTACCGGAATAAACGTACATTTAACCTATATTGAACCTATTCCCGTCCTCCGTGCATCCACACTCGCTCTTCCCTTTTTGTTGGTATCCAATGCTGCTTTCTTTTGTCTGTAGTCTTATTAAATAGTGATGCATCTGTGCTTCACCTTTAAAATGATAAATATGTAGCCTTTGCCTCGTTACTGCGAGGATAATTTTTTTTGAAATCAGTTTTAGAAATTACTACAATAAAGAACAGAAGGATTGTGAAAAATGCTTTCTGATGCAGTTCCCAGTCTGCTGCTGCCACTACCTCCTGCCCTTCTCATTCCTTCTTCCTCCTCCCCTTCTCCTCTTCCTGCACCTTCTCCCTCTCCCCCATTCCTCCATTCCTGCTCCTCTGCCCCCTCCCCATACTCCATACTCTCCCCTGCTTGCTTCTCCACCCCTCCTTCCCTCTTCTCCTCCTCCCTGCTCCCCTATTCTTCTTACTCTTCTATATGCAAATTCATATTCTTTCTAAGGAGTTGATGCTAACCTTTATACAACATATGAAAGTAGTCTCTGGATAATTTTCTGTGTCTGATATGGTTCTTACTCCATAGTAATCACAATATTGTGGAAAGTAAACTTTTTGTTTTCTCTTGATTTTTGCTTTTAAGAACACATGGTATTCTAGGTCACATACATGTCTTTAAATCTTCATGATGTTACACATCCTGTCGTCTGAACCATTGTATGCAGCCTTTCCAGAAAGCCGTATAGAAAGAGAGGTTCTATTTTAGTGGCCATTTAGGATTGAAGTGCTAGTTATAGTGTTATGTTGTACTGTGCATTTAAAAAAGATATTCGTTATAGCTTTTATTTATTATTTATGCACTAAGGAGTGAATGTCATGTGTATGGATTCCAGTGAGTCCAGAAGATGTCATCAGATCACCAGACCTAGAGTTGTAGGTGAAGATGAGCTGCCTCATAGGGGTGCTTGGAACTAAACCTGGGTACTCTAGGTAAGTACTCTAAACCACAGAGTTATCCCTTTAGAACTATGTGATTTCCTTTTCATTGTGTGCTTGACATGGGGCCTATGTGTAGATCTGACTGGCCAAGAAATAGCTATGTTGACCAGGCTGGCCTTAAACTTACAAAAATGTGTCTGCCTCTAACCTCCAAAGCACTAGAATTAAAGGCATGCTTCATTCAACCATACCAAAATGATTTCTTTTTGACTACTGGTTTAAACTGAAAGTAATTATAAAGATTAGGAAGTTATGCATATACTATAGCCACATATCATAACTCATTATTTCATTTACACCTCACCCTGACCATAAATCTTTTTTTTTTGTTTTTTTTTTGTTTTTTTTATTAATATTTTTTTTATTTTCCATTTTAAATTTAGATAAGAAACAAGGTTGCTTCACAAGTCAGTTCCAGGTCCCTCTCCCTTTCCCTCCCCTTCTCCCGTGCCCTCCCCCATCCCCCCCATTATCCCGTCATTCCCCCAGGGAGGGTGAGGCCCTCCATGGGGGTGTCCATAGTCTGTCATTTCATATAGGGCAGGGCCTAGACCCTTCCCCAAGAGTTCAGGGTGAGAGTGCACCTCGCATTGTTCTATGGGAGTCCAGAGACCATGTGTATACTTGGGATGGGTACTGATCTGCTGTCCAAGGCTCAATAGATTACCTAGGCCTCCTCACTGACACACAGATTCAGGGGGTCTTGATCAGTCCCATGCTGGATTCCCAGGCTGATGCCTGGGATTCAAGAGTTAACCTTTGTCTGGTCAGCTGTTTCTGGGGGTTCAACCAGCCCAGTCTTAATCCCTTTGATCATCAGTCCTCCCTCTCTGATACTGGCTTTCTTGAGTTCAGCTCAGTACTTAACCAGCCAGTAAATGAAGTTTCTGTTTCCCAGACTCTCTGGCAATAGGATTGTAGGCTGGCACTCCCCAGATCTATGTCTAAAATCCATATATGAGAGAGTACATGCCATGTTTCTCTTTTTGTGACTGGGTTACCTCACTCAGGATAGTTTCTTCTAGTGTCATCCATTTGCCTGCGAATCTCATGATTCCATTATTTTTTTCTGCTGAATAGTACTCCATTGTGTAGATGTACCACATTTTCTCTATCCATTCTTCGGGTGAGGGACATCTAGGTTGCTTCCAAGTTCTGGCTATTACAAATAAAGCTGCTATGAACATAGTGGAACAGACATCTTTGTTATATGAATGAGCATCTTTTGGATATATGCCTAAGAGTGCAGTTGCTGGGTCTTGTGGTAGGTTTATTCCCATTTTTCTGAGGAATCTCCATTCTGCTTTCCAAAGTGGCTGAACCAGTTGGCACTCCCACCAGCAATGGAGGAGTGTCCCCCTTTCACCACATCCTCTCCAGCATAAATTGTCATTGGTGTTTTTGATTTTTGCCATTCTCACAGGAGTGAGATGGTATCTCAGAGTTGCTTTGATTTGCATTTCCCGGATGGCTAAGGATGTTGAGCACTTTCTCAAGTGCCTCTCAGCCATTTTAGACTCCTCTATTGAAAACTCTCTATTTAGTTCTGCAGCCCACTTCTTAATTGGGTCCTTTGCTGTTTTGGAGACTTGCTTCTTGAGTTCTTTGTAAATTTTGGAGATCAACCCTCTGTCAGATGTGGGATTAGTGAATATTTTTTCCCATTCTGTGGGCTGCCTTTTTGTCTTGCTGACTGTGTCCTTTGCCTTACAGAAGCTTCTCAGTTTCAGTAGGTCCCATTTATTAATTGTTGACCTCACTGTCTGTGCTACTGGTGTTATGTTCAGGAAGCTGTCTCCTGTACCAATTCGTTCAAGGGTACCACCCACTTTCTCTTCTAAGAGGTTCAGTGTGGCTGGATTTATGTTGAGGTCTTTGATCCATTTGGACTTAAGTTTTGTGCATGGCGATAAACATGGATCGATCCGCATTTTTCTACATGCCAGTCTCCAATTATGCCAGCACCATTTGTTGAAGATGCTTTCTTTATTCCATTGTATATTTTTAGCTTCTTTGTCAAAGATCAGATGTTCGTACGTGTGTGGGTTAATACCCGGATTTTCAATTCGATTCCATTGGTCTGCCTGTCTATTTTTGTGCCAATACCAAGCTGTTTTCAGGACTATAGCTCTATAATAGAGCTTGAGGTCAGGGATAGTGATGCCTCCGGACGTTGCCTTGTTGAACAGGGTTGTTTTGGCTATCCTGGGTCTTTTGTTTTTCCTTACAAAATTGATTATTGTTCTTTCAAGGTCTGTGAAGAATTGTGCTGGGATTTTAATGGGGATAGCATTGAATCTGTAGATTGCTTTTGGCAGGATTGCCATTTTTACTACATTGATCCTACCTATCCAAGAGCATGGGAGATCTTTCCATTTTCTGAGGGCTTCTTTAATTTCTTTCTTTAAAGATTCAAAGTTCTTACGATACAGGTCTTTCACTTGTTTGGTTAGCGTTACCCCAAGGTATTTTATGTTGTTTGTGGCAGTTGTAAAGGGTGATGTTTCTCTGATTTCTCTTTCAGCCCTTTTATCATCTGTATATAGTAGGGCTACTGACTTTCTTGAGTTGATCTTGTAACCTGCCACTTTGCTGAAGGTGTTAATCAGCTGTAAGAGTTCCCTGGTAGAGTTCTTTGGGTCATTGATGTAAACTATCATATCGTCTGCAAACAGTGAAAGTTTGACTTCTTCCTTCCCAATTTGTATCCCCTTGATCCCCCTTTGTTGTCGTATGGCAATAGCTAGAACTTCAAGTACCATGTTGAAAAGGTATGGAGAGAGTGGACAGCCTTGTTCTGTTCCTGATTTTAGAGGAATTGCGTTGAGTTTCTGTCCATTTAGTTTTATGTTGGCTGTTGGTTTACTGTATATGGCTTTTATTATGTTTAAGTATGTCCCTGTTATCCCAGATCTCTCCAAGACCTTTATCATGAAGGGGTGTTGGATTTTGTCAAAGGCTTTTTCAGCATCTAGTGAGATGATCATGTGATTTTTGTTTTTCAGCTTGTTTATATGGTGGATTATGTTGATGGATTTTCGTATGTTGAACCATCCCTGCATCCCTGGGATGAAACCTACTTGATCGTGGTGAATGATTGTTTTGATGTGTTCTTGGATCCGATTTGCCAGTATTTTATTGAGTATTTTTGCATCAATGCTCATGAGGGATATTGGTCTGAAGTTCCCTTTCTTGGTTGTATCTTTGTGTGGCTTGGGGATCAAGGTTATTGAAGCCTCATGGAAAGAGTTTGGCAAAGACCCTTCGGCTTCTATTGTGTGGAACACTTTGAGAAGAATTGGTATAAGCTGTTCTTTGAATTTGTGGTAGAATTCTGCACTGAGGCCATCTGGATCTGGACTTTTTTTGGTTGGGAGACTTTTGATGACAGCTTCTATTTCCATAGGGGTTATAGGTCTATTTAAATTGCTTATCTGTTCTTGATTTAGTTTTGGCAAATGATAGCTGTCCAGGAAGTCATCCATTTCTTTTAAATTTTCGAATTTTGTGGAGTACAGGTTTTCAAAGTATGACCTAATGATTCTCTGGATTTCCTCAGAGTCTGTTGTTATGTCCCCCTTTTCATTTCTGATTTTGTTAATTTGCGTGTTCACTCTCTGCTGTTTGGTAAGTTTGGACAAAGGTTTGTCTATCTTGTTGATTTTCTCAAAGAACCAACTCTTCGTTGCATTGATTCTTTGTATTGTTTTCCTGGTTTCTACTTTGTTGATTTCAGCCCTCAATTTGATTATTTCCTGGCGTCTACTCCTCCTGGGGGAGTTTGCTTCTTTGTGTTCTAGAGCTTTTAGCTGTGATGTTAATTCTCTGGTATAACTGTTTTCCTGTTTCTTCATGTGAGCACTTAGTGCTATGAACTTCCCCCGTAGCACTGCTTTCAAAGTGTCCCATAGGTTTGGGTATGTTGTGTCTTCATTCTCATTGAATTCGAGGAAGTCTTTAATTTCTTTTTTTATTTCCTCTTTGACCCAGGGATGGTGCAGTTGAGCATTATTCAATTTCCATGAGTTTGTAGGTTTTCTGCAATTTTTGTTGAATTCTAATTTTAAGGCATGGTGGTCTGATAAGATGCATGGAGTTATTCCAATTTTTTTGTAGCTGCTGAGGTTTGATATGTTGCCAAGTATGTGGTCGATTTTTGAGAAGGTTCCATGTGGTGGTGAGAAGAAGGTATATTCTTTTTTATGTGGATGAAATGTTCTATAGATATCTGTTAATCCCAGTTGGGTCATTACTTCTATTAGACCCTTTGCTTCTTTGTTGAGTTTCTGTCTGGTATTCTTGTCTAGTGGTGAGAGTGGTGTGTTGAAATCTCCCACTATAACTGTGTGGGGCTTTAGATGAGATTTAAGTTCTAATAATGTTTCTTTAACGAATGTGGATGCCTTTGTATTGGGGGCATAGATGTTCAGGATAGACACTTCATCTTGGTGGGTTTCACCTGTGATGAGTATGTAATGACCTCCTTCATCTCTTTTGATTGATTTTATTTTAAAGTCTAGTTTGTTAGATATTAGGATTGCTACCCCTGCTTGTTTCTTGGGTCCATTTGATTGAAAAATTTTTTCCCAACCTTTAACTCTCAAGTAATGTCTGTCTTTGAGGGTGAGGTGTGTTTCTTGTATGCAGCAGAAGGAAGGGTTCTGTCTTCGAATCCATTCTGCTAGTCTGTGTCGTTTTATGGGTGAGTTAAGGCCGTTAATATTGAGGGATATTAATGACCATTGATTGCTCATCCTTCTTCGATTTGCGATGGTTGTTGTTGGTGGAATTATGGGTGGAATTTCACCCCTTTGTTCTTTTGGCTGTTGGTAGAGAGGGATTCTCTAATGCTTATGTTTTTCTGGTTGTAGTTAGCTTTCTTGGGTTGGAGTTTTCCTTCCAAAATTTTCTGTAGGGCTGGGTTAGTGGACACATATTGGTTGAATCTAGTTTTGTCATGGAATATCTTGTTTTCTCCATCTATAGTGATTGAGAGCTTTGCCGGGTATAGTAGTCTGGGCTGGCATCCATGGTCTCTTAGTGTAGGTAGAATATCTATCCAGGACCTTCTGGCTTTCAGAGTTTCCATGGAGAAATCAGGTGTAATTCTGATAGGTCTGCCTTTATATGTTACTTGACCTCTTTCCTTAGCTGCTCTTAATATTCTTTCTTTATTCTGTATGTTTGGGGTCTTGATTATTATGTGGCGAGGGATTTTTTTGTGGTCCACTCTATTTGGTGTTCTGTAGGCTTCTTGTACCTTCATTGGCATGTCTTTCTTAAGGTTGGGAAAGTTTTCTTCTATGATTTTGTTGAATATGCCTTCTGCCCCTTTGAGGTGGATTTCTTCTCCTTCTTCTATACCTATTATTCTTAGGTTTGGTCTTTTCATGGTGTCCCATAATTCCTGGATGTTTTGTGTTAAGGATTTGTTGGATTTAAGGTTTTCTTTGGTTGATAAATCCATTTCTCCTAATGTATCTTCAACACTTGGGATTCTCTCTTCCATCTCTTCTATTCTGTTGGTAATGCTTGTATTGGTAGTGCCTGACTGTTTGTCCAGCTTTTCTATTTTCTGCCTTTCTTCAGATTGGGTTTTTTTTAGTGTCTCTATTTCAGTTTTCAACCCTTGCAGCGTTTGCATTGCTTCTTGCAATTTTCTGTTTATCTGTTCGTCCGTTTGTTGCCTTTTATGACTTTTTTGGTTTGTTCTTTCTTCCATTTCTTGCATTTTTTGGTTTGCTTTTTGTTCCATTTCTTGGATTTTGTGCTTTGTTTCTTCTTCCATTTCCTGCCTTTTTTGGTTTGTTTCTTCCTCCATTTTTTTCATTTTTTGCTTTGTTTTTTCTACCATTTCTTGCATTTTTTGCTTTGTTTCTTCTTCCATTTCCTGCCTTATTTGGTATGTTTCTTCTTCTAATTCTTGCATTTTTTGCTTTGCTTTTTCTTCCATTTCTTGCATTTTTTGCTTCATTTCTTCTTCCATTTCGTGCCTTTTTTGGTTTGTTTTTTCTTCCAATTCTTGCATTTTTTGGTTTGTTTTTTCTTCCATTTCTTGCATTTTTTGGTTTGTTTTTCTTCCATTTCTTTGAGGGATTTTCCAATATCCTCTTTTAGGGCCTCTATCATTTTCATGAAAGTGCTTTTAAGGTTGTTCTCTTCTGCTTCCTTCGCGTTGGAATATTGGGGTCTTGCTGGTGTGGAGTCTCTAGAATCTGGCGGTGTCATATTTGTTTTTCTGTTGCTGACTGTGTTTTTGTATTGTCTCTTTCCCATCTCTTCTTCTAGTGGGTGCAGAAAGAGCCCCTTCCTGGTCTGGGGACCAGAGTTCCCTTTTGGTGGGTGCTAGTAAGTCCAGTAATCTGGTGGTTCTTCTATGCCTTGTCCAAATGCTGGTCCGTGGGTAGAGAAGAAGAACAGGAATCTGGGGCGCTTAGCCTCCTACCTGGTCCCCTGGACCCTATGCTGGGTCCTGTTGTACCTGATCCGGAACAGCTACTCCCCTGGTCTCCCTGGCTCCTGTAGTTTCCTGGTCTCTTTGGTGGGAGAGAAGATCTGGAGTCTGGGGTGCTTGACTCCCGCCGGGATTGGGAGCTCTGTGCAGTTCCCAGGCGATCTGCAGGCTCTGGAACACAGGCCGGGAAGCTGGCCTGTTTACCTGATGATGCCAGAGGGACAGCCGACCATAAATCTTAAGGTTATTTCAGACACTGGAGTTATTTGGGAATTTCACATTGACTTCTGAATTCCACCTAGCTTCAAAACATACATTGTCTGTACCAAGTACTTCCTCTTCAATAGCTGAACATTTTCATGTTGCTCTGTTATTTCAGGATTGTCACTAATAATGGCTTATATTGCATGGGAGGACAGGATCATAAAGTGCACCCCTAGCAGGAAGTGCACACTTCTTACTTTCTTTATGAACACACATATTCAACAAATAGCTACAAAGTGAAGGGCTGGACACGATCATATAAATGCAGACAGCAACAAGCAGGACCAAAGAGTTTTCTATGATTTTGCAACTATTACCTTATTAAAGAAGCTACAGAGTAAGCATGATCATCATAACCTGTCCTGGGTCAATTAGGTATGTCTGTGAAGGGCCAGATATTTCCAATGGGTTATAGACCCATGCTAAATAGTTAACCGTCTTTTATTTGGCTAAAAGACAACCAAACAACATTCCCAAATGTAGGAGTGAAACTAAATGTGTGTATATCAACTATTATGAAACACAGTTAGGTTCATGTGTTTGGAATGCTCGTTTTCATTCAAACTTATTTATACATTTTCTTTCTTCTTTGTATCTCTTTATCAGTTAATGCTGAGCCATTCAGCCAATTTATTTTTATGTCAACACAAATTTTTTAATACTACTAAATATTTTGAAGAAGTAAGTGGCCAAATACTGTAATAAAACTCAGATTTGGATTCGGTGATAGGTCTCAGTGGTTACAATTTCTTGCCTTCCAAGCCTGACAACATGAGTTCAATCCATGGATCCTGTGATGGAAGAAGAGTCAACACTTAAAGGTTGTCCTGACATTTTCAAATGTGTTATGTGCATGCCAGCACTCACACATACAGTCACAGACACACACACACACACGTACACACAAATAATGAATACCATGTTTTATAAAAGCTCAAATTTGGAATAACTTATGTGAAGCAAAATTGCATAGCATGCCTGGGATAATGTATGGATCTTGGAAAAAACAGTCTTAATTAATTTTTTTGGCTAGCATACAATATAACGTGTGTTCTGATATTGGAGCAACCTATTTATCCTTATGTCTTTACACTTGTTACCCAATCTACTGTCATTCCACTTCTCTTTAGCTTGCTGCTTTCTGGCACACTTGTGACTTGCCATTCATAGTCATTAAATTTTATATTTCAGCTTGAACATGCTAGCCAAGAGCTTTCTACAGTAACAATGTCACTGTTTTGTTGCTATTTTAGTGACTTCATACATTTTACTTACAGCTGTCAACTAGTTCAGCTTCATTTAAACAACGCCTTGATACTATATATTGTAAAACTAATAAGCAACAGAACTTCAGTTCTCAACCACACAGGATTATTTGGTTTATGTACAGGAAAAACAGTTCACTATAGTCTAAAATTGCCTGTAGATTTTTGGTATTTAAGCATATGTAATTCTGGTTTCTAGATAGGCTGACTCTCTGGATTTATTCAATTTTTAAATTAATAGCTAATGTTTCCATTCCCATGAATCTGTATTAGGTAAAATGAAGTATAGTATATACTAATTTTTAAAATATATCACTGAGGCCTCGTTGTTTCATGTGGTGGATACAATACATTTTTCTTTATATGATATCAGCATCTAATTTTCAAATTCTTATTAAAAATTGTTGAAATGAGAGACATCATTATGTGTTTCATTTTCACAATGGCAAATTTCTACCAAGAAATCTACAAAAGCCTAGATTTTTTGTTGTGGTTGATTTATGAGGTAGGAAATTATTCTTTCCCAATACATTAAAAATAGATATTAATCCCATTCAGCTAATTAAGATCTTATTCTCATCATTCCAAAACACACACATATATATTTTCTTATTTTATACACTAGCAGAAGGAAGAAAGGCATAACTTATTTCCTCTTCTAAGGATGACCCTGATACCAGGTTTACTTTTTGATTGAAGATACTTGTTTTTTATTCTAAGCTCTGGTCTTATACTGTGAATCTAATATTTTTTATGCCAAGTTGAATATTGCATGCTAATAGCAATACAGTCATCAGTTTCTTTCAAATATGTTCTATGCACATGTTGGGTTTTATTTTACAATGCTCTCAATACTGAAGAAGTTCATTGTCCCTTAGAGGTTTTTCATGGAGTCATGGTTTACTAACAACTAGGTTTAAAATCTGCCACACATAAAAATATTTATGCTTAGTTTATGTGTATCCCCCCTGGAAAGAGACTGATACAACTTCCCCTTGAGATGCTGCTGCACTCCATTACATTTAGCCATCTTTAGGTTTATAGCTCTCTGGCTTGCTCAGTAGGTAGAAACGTGCCATTTTCCACCAGCCTTAATAATCACTGATTTTCCTTTAGCCATGCGTCTCTTTATTCATCTGCACACCTGCACTCATACCTACACACTGGGAGAATGTCAGGGGGACAATATTTACAGCAGGAAAGAATTTGTATACACTAGGTTTTTGTTTTGTTTGTAACTTTTCTACAGTCTCTTTAGGAAAGATATTCAAATGTATATTCAGGAAATTGAATTCTTTTCCATTCACATTTTTTGAAGCTGGAAACAATGACAAATTAAAAAAAATATAAGTAACTTTGAAGTCTTCTCTATTAGAAAAATATCAGTGATATCTGGGAACTCTTCTGCTAACCATAAACTCTTCTATAGGGATTATAAACTAAAATGTGTAAAATTTAACTCAAACATATTTACATTTACATTACTTGACTACCTTATACAAACCATGTAAGAATCACATTATCACATTAGAGTTTTCATTTATTGAAATCATTTTGACTCTTAAATCATAACAGGCTAAGATGGCTAATGATTACAATAAACATGGAAATAATATTTAATCTTTAAGCCTTCATAATTTTAAATAAATCTCTAGCCATATAGCACATTAATTTTCTTTACTTATATAACAGGAACACAAGTATTTGTTACTTTTTTCTGATTAGATAACCTGTTTCAAAGCAAATGGACTCTCAATCTAGATCACCATATAGTAATTTCCACCAATCATTGTATGAGTCTAACAGCATATGAGAGACCACTCCACAGGTAAGATAGTTTGATGCAAAAGTAATCTGCCCTGTGCTCTGAATCTCTATTACACTGACTGTGATCTGGTAAACTGTCTCTCTCCTGTAGTTAAAGGAAGTGATGCTAGAGAGTATAGCATGCTAAGTGTCCAATTTTTATATTGAAGATTGAATATTTAGGAGAAAATATAGAGGGCAGAGGAAATAATGAGCACTCTTCAAAAGAAGCTTGCATTGCTTTGACGACTGGGCTCATGGTCTCTTTTAAACTAGCAGTATGCTCTGAAAAGTGATATTTACACATTTGAAGTATATATAACAGCGTTTGAGTAATTGTCAAAGTTCCATCTTGAAAACTCAAGAATTTCAAAAAAGGTTTATTTTTTAATCCTGTGTATGTGTATGTTGGGGTGTGGTATGTGCACATGAGTGTCTGTGCCAACAGGGGCCATAACAGTGTATAGTATCCTCTGGAGGTGGGGTTAGAGGTGGTGGTAATCTGCCTGATGTAGGTGCTGGGAACCACACTTAAGTAATCTGGAAGAGTTGTGCAAGTTGTTAAGTGTTCCATCCCAGGAAAATCAAGATTGTTTATAGCTATGGATATCAAGTTCTACAACTAATAAGAGTATATAAAGGGACTGTAGAGTGAGATTCCCTTTCCAAGACTATTTTGTTTCCAAGGAACATTCCTCTGGCAAGGGGTACAGATAATAATTGGGACATAAAGCTACAAAGGAAAGCAAACAACAGACTTTTGGCAATCTTAAATCATACATGAAATAGAAAAAATAATAAAATCCACTCTCCTTAAGAATTAATCAAACAAAGTAAAACCAAAATACATACACTTTACCTGAAGTATAAATAACTTAAACAGAGTTCAGGTTAGAACCTACAAGTATGTAAGTGCAAAATTGCATTGAGAACCAGAATTGAAACATTTGGCTAAAAAATCCAAAGACATTTGAGATGTGACATGGTCTTCAATAAAGAATCCTTGTTCTCATATATATATATATATACATATATATGTTCTCATATATATATACATATATATATATATATATATATACTTGTGTAATCCTGTCTCTGTAAATGTATACTGAACTGCATATATGGAAGAGGAGGAGATTAGGTGGTGGGAGGTTGGAATGGGGGAGAGGGACTGGAGTGGGTGTTAGGCTGCCACCAGGATGTAAAATAAATAGATGAAAGAAAAAAAGAAAAAAATGTATGCTGAGCACACCAACACACACACACACGCACGCACACACACACACACACACACACACACTGTGGCAAAAGGGAAATAATGACACTTACTGAATTAAACTATGATACTATATAATCTGTCTCATGTGTCCTATCTTGCTCTCTTTTTTATTTAAATTAGAAACAATCTTGTTTTACATTTCTGTTATGTGTTCTCTTTCCAGTCAGCTGCCTGGTTCCCACCATTGTCTCAGCCCCCAAATAACACATAAGACATTATATTAATTATTAAGCTGTTGGCCATTTGTTATAGTTTCTTAATGACTAGCTCTAACTTAATTATTAACCCATAATTACTATAATTACTAATATACATACACGTATATATGTATATATATGTATATGTATATATATATATATATTTGCATTAGAAGGACACTACAAGCTTTTCTGGGTTTATGACTTGCACACAAGAGCAAGTCATGACTTCTGAGCCTTTGTCATCAGATGAGCTAAACAATGTGACACTTCTATTTCTTTATGTCCTTACACATTCTATTGTTTTTATTTCTCTGGAGAAACTTAATAAACTCTGCTTTCCTACAATTTATTTCCTTTTATATATTTATAATACATAAAGATTTAAAAAATCATCTGATAAAATTTTCATGTACTATTTTTAAGAATTTTTTTATTTACATTAGAGACAAGCTTGCTTCACATATCAATTCCAGGTCCCCGCCCCCCCACACCCCTAACCCCCCCATGCAATCTGCATATGACACTTCAGGGAGGGTGAGGCCCTTCATGGGGGACCTCCAAAGTCTGTCATGTCATCCAGGGCAGGGCCTAGGCGCTCTCCCATGTGTCTAGGGTGAGACAGCAGTCCTTCATGAGGAATGGGCTCACAAAGTCCATTCAGATGCCAGGGATAAATACTGATCTAGTACCGGAGGCCCCAAAGATTGTCAAGGCCGCCTCACTGACACCCATGTTCAGGAGTTCTGGATCAGTCCCATGCTGGCCTCTCAGCCAACAGTCTGGGGTCCATGAGCACCTCCTTGTTCATGTCAGCTGTTTCTGTGTGTTTCACTCACCTGGTTATGACCACTTTACTCTTTACTCCTCCCTCTCTGCAACTGGGTTCCAGAAGTTCAGTTCATTGTTTAGCTGTGGGTGTCTGTCTGCCTCTGATTCCATCAGCCACTGGATGAAGACTCTAGGATGGCATATAAGGTAGTTGACAATCTTTTTATTGGGGAAGGGCATTTAAGGTAGCCTCTCCACTATTGCTTAGATTGCCAGATGGTGCCATCCTTGTAGATCTCTGGAAATCTCATTAGTGCCAGATCGCTCCTCAACCTATAATGACTCCTTCTATTATGGTATCTCTCATTCTGCTCTACACTATTCTTTCCCTGACTCAACTTTCCTGCTCCCCCATGTCCTCCTCTCCTCTTATCTTCTCCCCCTCTTTTTACCAGCTCTCTGTCTCCTCCCCACAATCTCCCAGTCCACTCAGGAGATCCTGTCCTATTCCCCTTCTCTGGGGTACCATGAAAAATCTCTTTTAGGGTTGTCCCTGTTTCCAAGACTCTCAGGCAGTGGGATTGTAGGCTAGAACTCCCCTGCTTCATGTCTAAAATCCATATTTCACTGAGCGCATACCATGTTTGTCTTTTGGTGAGTGGGTTACCTCACTCAGGATGGTTTCTTCTAGTGTCATTCATTTGCCTGCAAATTTCATGATTCCATTGTTTTTTTCCCACTGAGTAGTACTCCATTGTGTAAATGTTCCTTATTTTCTCTATCCACTCTTCAGTTAATGGTTATCTAGGTTCCTTCCAGTGTCTGGCTATTACAAATGATGCTTTTATGAACATAGTGGAACAGATGTCCTTACTGTATGGATGTGCATCTTTTGGGTATATGCCTAAAAGTGATTGCTGGATCTTTTGGTAGACTTATTCCTATTTTCCTAAAGAATATCCACACTGATTTCCAAAGTGATTGCATATGTTGGCACTCCTCCCAGCAGTGGAGGAGTGTTCCCCTTCTCCATATCCTCTCCAGCATGAACTGCCATTGTTTTCATGTTTTTAGCAATTCTGACAGGAGTGAGATGGTATCTCAGAGTTGTTTTGATTTGCATTTCCCTAATCACTAAGGATGTTGAGCACTTTCTTAAGCATCTCTCAGCCATTTTAGACTCTTTTATTGAGAATTTTCTATTTAGTTCTGTACCCCACTTTTTAATTGGATTTTCTTTGGTCAATGAATCTATTTCTCCTAGTGAATCATCAACACCTGAGATTCTCTCTTTCAACTCTTGCATTCTGTTGGTTATGCTTGCATCTGTAGTTCCTCATTTTTTATTCTCCTTTTCTAATTACAGCATTCCTTTAGACTGTGCTTTATTATTGTCTCTATTTCAACTTTCAAACCTTGCACTGTTTGAATTGTTTCTTGCAATTTTTGGTTTGTCTTTTCTTCTATTTCTTTAAAGGATTTTCTCATTTCCTTTTTTAGGGTCTTTATCATCTTCATGAAGTTGTTTTTAAGGTTGTTCTCTTCTGCTTCAACTGTGTTGGGATGTTCAGGTCTTGCTGGTGTAGAGCCCCTAGACTCTGGTGGCATCATATTGGTTTTTCTGTTGTTGAATGTGTTCTTATATTGTCTTCTTCCCATCCCTTCTTCTACTGGATACAGGTTGGATCTCTTCCTTTCCTGGTAGGTATGGGTCCAATGTTCAAGGTTCTCTTCTGGTGGATGCAAGCAGGATGTATATGTGGTCCTGTGGATTTCTACTCATGTATATTTGGGTGCACATGCACATATGTGTGTATGAGCACAGCCAGAGATAAGTGCCAGCTGTCTTTCTCAGTCTCCATATTGCTTTTAAGGCAGAATCACTCACTGAACCTTCAGTTCACTGTTATAGCTTGACTGAATGACTGATGAGCTTCAGGGGTATGTGTGTCTCTGTCTTCCAGGCTGGGGTTATATGTATATTGTGCTACCATATATGGGGTGCTGGAGATAGACTTTTCCAATTGAGCCATCTCTATATCCCACTGACTTTTTTTACATGTTCCCATTTCTTCTACTTTGAGCTTTATTACCTGCACTTGAAAAGCCAAATCCCATAACTGCAGGGCACATAACATCAGCAGGGCACAAATACATACTGAACACTGCCTATGCAGCAATCAGCTGTTTCAGATATAATCTCATTAATTTCTCATTTCAACAAGCCATGAATTTGGTACATTGTTCTACTGTCCAAATAGAAAGATCAAGCATGGGAGGTAGTAAATAGCATGCTTATGTTGAGGTATTTGATCCATTTGGAATTAAATTTCATGAATGGTGATAGACATGGATCTATCTGCAATCTTCTATATATCAGCATCCAGTTATGCCAGTACCATTTGTTGAAGATGCTTTCTTTTTTCCAATGTATAATTTTAGCTTCTTATCGAAAATCAGGCGCTCCTAGGTGTGTGAGTTAATATCAGTGTTTTCAGTTTAATTCCATTGATCTACCTGTCTATTTTTTTGTGCCAATTCCAAGCTGTTTTCATGACTATAGTAGAGCTTGAAGTCAGGGATGGTGATGCCTCTGGAAGTTGCTTTACTGTACAGGGTGTTATGGATATCCTGGGTCTTCTGTTTTTCCATATAAAGTTGAGTATTGTTCTTTCAAGGTCTGTGAAGAATTGTGCTGGTTTTTGATGGGAATTGCATTGAATCTGTAGATTGCTTTTGGCAAGATTGCCATTTTTACTATGTTGATGTTACCTATTCAAGAGCATGGGTGATCTTTCAATTTTCTGGTATCTTCCTTAATTTTTTTAAAGACTCAATATAGGTATTTCACATGTGTGCCAGTTAGGAGGCCTAAGAAGCTTATGAGGCCTCTGACAGTGATCAGTATGTATCCCTAGTGCATGCATGGACTTTGGGAGCCCACTCCACATAGAGGGATACTTTCTCAGACTAGACACATAGGGGAGGGCCTAGGTGCTGCTCCAAATGATGAGACAGACTTTGAAGATCCCCATGGAAGGCCTCACCCTCCCTGGGGAGCAGAAAGGGTATGGAATAGGAGGTCAGTGGGACCAGAGGTGGATGGGAGGGAGGGGGAACTGGGATTGACATGTAAAACAAGATTGTTTCTAATTTAATTAAAAAAGGAAAAAATAGCATGCTCAAGGTCCCAGAGCTCATAAGAATCAAGTCAAATAGATGATCTTTGTCTATAATTTCAAAATCTCCCAACCCATTATATCACCTTGTTAGGCAACCAAGACATTTGTTAAGCAGTTCTGTTGATATAACAAATTTCTATGAAAAATAATACTTTTTATTGTTTCAGAGATTTCTGACCTATACTTTCAATAGTTTTAATCATTTTGTGCTAACTTGATCTTTTTGAATTGCTTCCCAGCAAACAAATGTCTTGATTCTTGCACTAGCTTCCACAATCACTTCATTTTATGTTAGCAAGAAGCTTTCTGTAAACTGATGTAACACTTTCCCCTAGGAGGGGAACAGTAACCTGGTAGAACACAGCCTCCTTCTTCATCACATGCCACTAGATGCAGAGAACCATGTGCTATACCACACAGGCCACAGGAGTCCCTGACATTTGGACTGTTCTCCCCCCACACCCACATAACAAGCAACCTTTTCGGAATTTCAAAGTGATCATTATGCACGGCTCACTAATACTTCTTTGTTTCTAAGCCATAGACTTTGTACTCCCAACTCCCAGTATGCTGACCAAACAACCAGTGTTCTTCACCTTTCTACCTTCATTAAGCTCAGGCACACTCTGGGCAGTTTCTGCCTAATTGCTCTTCCTTGCATGATTGCTGTCAGCTGGTGGTGTGCCTTTGCTAAGTACAGTATCAAACCGCACAAAATACCTTATTTTCTTACATAATCACTCTCTGCCCACGAGAATCAAGAATATAACACACTAAATTACTATGATTGTTGGGAAGTCATTCGGGAAACACAAGCTAAAAAGGGGCTTGGTGGGCTACTACTGCCTAAATTGCATTTTTGCTTTTCTTCTTTTTGTTTTAGCATATAACTATGCAAGTGAGTAGAAAAGTGACAAATCTCTTTGCTAGTTAGGCGAAACAAAGCCAATGCCAGACTGTAGTCTCATTGTTGTTTTTCCCACAGAAATAAGTAAGAATTAGAATGACTTATGAAAACTGGACCAGCATTCCAGGGGTTCCTGTTAGAAACGATGTCCCAGCAAAAGAAAAATATCAATACTCTACTTCAGAAGGTCATTATATATTCTGAATACCTCATTTTTTCAAACAAAAGTCTTTCTGAATGTAGCTACGAGAGATCACATCCTTTTAAGTTTTAGCACACGGAAGCTGTGGTCCAGTTATCAAGTTAATATTCTTAAATACTGCACTGTTTTAGGTTCCTGGGAGGATCAATGAATAATAAAGAGACTCAGATTCCTGTTTGCCAGTCAGGTAGTGAAGACAGACAATAAACAATAGGCAGAATCTATCTACAAAGGATGCAATTTTGAGAATAATGAGTTGTAATAATGACAGTAATCATGAATGTGAATCAGTCAGAGATTTGAATGTCTGTGACAGCAGGTGGGTGTATTCCAAGAGACCACATATTCAAGATATGGCTCACTGAAAACATCAGATGAGAACTAGCAAGAGGAAAGAAACAATGATTCTTGTGAGAGAAAAGAACCCTGGTTGGGGCATCTGGAGTATTTGAGGACCTGAAGGAGAACAGTGAGCTACAGAATAGGATGTGATGGGGTTTAGCTGTGAAATGATCAGGAAGGTTGGAGTCACATAGTTTCAAGGCAGGGATTTATCTGTCCTCACTCAATGGATGTGTGATTTTTTTTTCAAAGGAGGAACAATGCCATCTCACTTTTTTTGGTAATAGCAGACTGTAAAAAGGCCTTTGCACCATGGCAATGCATGAAAGGTAAAGACTGTGGGTCAACTCTAATAGCAGTGCTGAAAGCAATGCACAAAGAGAAAGTTCTGGATCCAGCAAGAACAAGAGAAGAAACTAACCCTGCTATATAGGAAACAAGATGGTTGATGACAAATACTAACCATAAACCAGAAGGAAAGTTAATTGGCGCAGGCTATCACCCTTGATCAGAGACTTAGTGTCTTCAGAGAACTAATATTTATAAGGATGAGGATTGCAGCAAGGTTTGAGTGTATATTTACACGGGGAGAGGTGTCTTTATGTTGTCCGAGCCAGTTTGTGATATCAGTTTATACTACAATGACATGGAAGTCCAGTATCACCAAAGCTTCAGGTTTCAAAAAGCAAAGAAATTAACCAGCCAACTAACAAACAAACATCTTTCAGAAACTTGGCTCATACAAAAAAATTTCAATCTTCAATATGTTGGCTGAAAAGAAATCACCACATGCTTCAGAAAAAAAAACATGTCTACATGTAGCATGTAAAGAATGAATGCTTTAAGGAGCATATGACTTCCAAGCAGACAAACACACCCAAGAGGGACTGTGGAGGGACCTCTAGACAGTGTGTTTTGAAGTCAAGAACAAGTTTTACATAACTATTGTTTTCTTTTAAAGTTCCCTTATTATACCTCTTTTGCTTGGGTCACTTTGTGTATAAATTTCTGAGAAATAAAGAGACATTCCAGACTGGGCAAATATTTATACCTGGATCATAACATACACATGGAGAGAATTACTGAGTATATAACATGAATACCAACTGTAAAAATAAGCCATCTATTGCATTTTTATTACTATGTAATTTTATGAAGGATGTGAGACAGATTTTGAGATTCATTTCTTTGACATCAGGGTTCTATCTAGTAATAGCGCATTGCATTGTATATTCTGTTTATGCACAAAAGCTCAAGCAATCCTGATTTTACATTTTTGAATTCAGCCTCTGCTTACCATAATCATATGTATAATTCTCACTGGGAAGAAAAAAAGATTTCCCTTAATTGAGTTCATATTTTTTTTCAGCTGGAGATTTGAGGCAAGTTATCTGTATTTCACCACAGCACAAAAGAAATAAACTGAGAACGGAAGTCTGTTGGTGTGTGGAAGCCCACACCTGCCTTGACTCCCCTTAAAAATCATTAAAGGAACTATAATAAATTATATCCTTTGAAATGGAAATTATATAACATCCATACTCACTTCTTACAAAGTTTATTTTTTTCGTAGATGATATGTTCTCAATATGATTTCTTCTAGACCCTGCTCTTTTTCTTTTACCTCCAGGTTTAATCCCAATCAAAGCGAGCAAGTCCCATCCCTGTGGGGCACTAAAGAGAATTGTTTCACATTGTTACTGGGAGGATTTGTGACTTTAATTATTTTTGCAATTATTTGCTATAATTCAACTGTGATTTTATTCTATAATCACAGTTTTACTTCCTGATCAATTATTTGATGCCTCTTCAAAACTGCTCTGCTAATCTAAGTTCGGCCTTGCACATTGTGTTGCTTCCTAAAGTGCCCCTGTTTTGGTTTCCTGAACAACTTCAGAAAAAGCAATAAACCTTCCCACAGGGCAGACACACTACTGCAACTTTTTGTAACAGTTTAATTAGCAAAAATATCAGAAAGACACTTCATGCCATCTTGACAGTTCAGCTCATTTTGTGTTTCAGCCAAGGATACTCCCCCATGCTGCCACATATCTACTCAAACGTGATCTCTTGACCATGATCAAGTTATTGAATGGAAGGTTATATTTCTTCACAAGTATACAGTCATATAGTGATTTTTAAGTTTGTTGTGGGAAAATATCTCTTTTGCTGTCTTTGAATGCTTTCATTAAAAAATTGACCATTAGTAAATTCCTCCCTTAAACATTGATATATTTTGAAAAACAGTAAGTTCTGTCCCAGTAAAACTTGCAACACAAATTTTTGGAAAAGAAAACATTTTTGTCAGGGGTGGGATGGGGGAAGGTGGGGGATATGGGAGGATGGGAGGAAAAAGGGAACTGGGATTGATATGTGAAATAAGATTGTCTCTAAATTAAATAACAAAAATCACAGGGAAGTAACCTTGTGTATGGGGAGGCACATGAATACAAATGTCCATACTCTTATGTCTGGTTATACATATTTAAAATTGTACATGTGTGTACTTGTACATTATTCATATATGTGTGTGAGTTAAGTCTCACATTATTTTTTCTGGGTATTAAATTAGCTTCAAAACATGAAATTTCTCTTAAATCATCAGTGTCACTGTTCAGTCTTATTTGGAAAGATTTATTTGGCATTGAATTTAGGCAGATATTTTCAAAGAGTCCCACAAAACACCCACTTCTATTTATAACAGAAATGCAGGACCAATAAGCCAACTTCAGCAACAAATATGATCAGTAAACTTAGTTATTTATCTCTAGAATTTCAGACTTCTGGCCCTATGTTGATTCATTATGCATTTGTCTCCAAATTCGGAACAAACAAAACAAAATATGAAGCTGTTATAAGCTACAAAACTTTAATGAATATCTTTGCTTCCTATTGCTACAAAAAGAATTCCATAAATCTATTAACTTAAACCATCATAAGTTCAATATTCTTCAGTTATGGAGATACCATCTTACTCCTGTCAGAATGGCTAAAATAAAAAACACCAATGACAGTTTATGCTGGATGGGATGTGGAGAAAAGGGAACACTCCACCACTGCTGGTGGGAGTGCCAACTCATACAGCCACTTTGCAAATCAGTATGGAGATTCCTCAGGAAAATGGGAATCAGCCTACCATAAGACCCAGCAACTCCACTCTTAGGCACATACCCAAAAGATGCACATTCATACAACTAAGACATCTGCTCCACTATATTAATAGCAGTATTATTTGTAATAGCCAGAAGCTGTAAGCAACCTAGATGCCCCTCAACTGCAGAGTGGATAGAGAAAATGTGATACATTTACACAATGGAATACTATTCAGCAGAAAAAAACTGGAATCTTGAAATTTGCAGGCAAATGGATGGCACTAGAAGAAACCATCCTGAGTGAGGTAACTCAGTCACTAAAAGACAAACTTGATATGTAATCACTCATGTATGGATTTTAGACATGGATCAGGGTAGTGCCAGCCTAAATCCCACTGCCAGAGAGTCTGGGAAAAAGAACCTACAACCAATGACTGATGGAAGCAGAGGCAGACACCCACAGCTAAACACTGAGTTGAACTCAAGGAATCCAGAGACAGAGAGTGAGGACTGATGAGCATAGGGGTCAAGACTGGGCTTGTTTAACCCCCAGAAACAGCTGACCTAGACAAGGAGGAGCTCTTGAACCCCAAACTGATGGCTGAGAATCCAGCATGGGACTGATCCAGACCCCCTGAATGTGGGTGTCAGTGAGGAGGCCTAGGAAATCTATGGGGCCTTGGGTAGTAGATCAGTATTTAACCCGACATACAAATGGACTTTGGGTGCCCATCCCACAATGAGAGATGCTCTCTCAGCCTGGACTCTTGGGAGAGGGTCTAGGCCCTGCTCTGAATGAAATGACAGACTATGTATACCCTATGGAGGGCCTCACCCTCCATGGGGAAAGGAGTAGGAATTGGGGGAGCAAGGATCGGGGGGTTGGTGGGAGGGCGTGAGAGGAGGGGAGGGAGAGGGAGAGGGACCTGGGATTGACATGTGAAGCAACCTTGTTTCTAATTTAAATTTATAAATAAAAAAAATGACTTTAAAAAAACAAGGCAGCATGTCTAACTTTCTCAAAGGGGAATATAAGGGAATATCTGTTTTCATTTTTTTCAGCCTTAAGAGTTCTTCCTTCTTCTGTTTTATACATTCTATCCTGCATATTTAAAGCCAGAGATGGCTAATTGAGTTTCTGTAACACCAGGTCACTAACCCTGACTCTCCTACTCATCACCTTCTCATTCCTTTTAAAGAATGTTGTGGCTACACTAGATTTGCCTTGGATATTCATGAAATTTTATTTAAATTACATTAATTAGGAGTGATATTTCAGGTAGCCTTGGGTCCCTGTTGCTACACAGTGTAACCTGTCTGTTGACTCTGGAGACTACAGCATGGTCAATTTTTGGTGGTCATTTTTCCTACCGTATGAGGAATACTTGTATCCTTTAAAATTGAGCATCAAATACACAAACCGTGTCCACCCATAGACTGGACAAATGCCCAACTCTGATGCATTTTATAAATGTTTTGAAAATTGCTTATATTGCATATTCTTATTTATTTAATTAATGATGAAATAATCACGGAATGGATATTTTGTGCCTTCCATAAATTTTTGTAATTGTATAGACATTTTAAAAAGATAGCTTATGTAATTATATAATGTGAACAGTATCTTGGCTAAATTAAACTAGATGTTGCAGGGAGAAGTTCTTTCTTACAAGTGTTATGATACTACATATGGAAACCTGTGTACAAATGGAAATACAGATGTGTATTTCTCAACAGGGAGATGTATCTTATGCTGACAGTGAATGTAATTGCTTTCAGAACATCAAGGAATATATTTAGATAAATCTAGATTGTACATTTTATTACACATCCAGTTTCAATTGCACATCCTGTCATGTTCTCACTCTGTCCTTTCACAGTCCGATTTTATTAGTGAATAACTTTATAATAGGAAAACATTCAGTGATAGAGGACTTCAGGTAGTGGCAGAAGACACTTAAGTTCAATTTTGTTATTTATGTATGTGTATACCTGAATTATCACCATGATTAGAAAACAATATATCACAATATACAACAGTTAGGTCAACCAATCTAGCTGTTCAGTACATATCATTTCTTAACCACATAGTCACTTTGTCATCAATCATTTATACCATGCAGCAATCAACTATTTATCCATTTAGCTATTCATCTATTCCTCTATTTGACATACATTATGTTAAATCTTTAGGGGAAAATGTAACTTTTTTAGTGAGTATTTTGAATATTTCATATATTCCTATGACATCTATATAATTTCTACTATGGCCTACCCTCCACCTGCTTCCATACACTACAAATTATCTTATTTAATATTTAGTGTTTACACACACACACACACACACACACACAAACACACACATACACACTCTACTGAATCCCTTTGGTGTTGCTCATACACATATTTGTTCAAATCTGCCAATTTGGAATTGAAAAACTGTGACAAACAGACCTTGTTCTAAACTGACTGTCTCCCTCTTAGTAGCCGTTGGCCACATGTACACCTATGTCACACCCACCTCGACCAGCAAGGAAGATGCAACACTCGGACTCTTCTCCAAGCAGTTTATTCAGGAACCTTGAACAAATCTTCTGACCCCAGGGAGTGCCCACCCACAGCTTAAAAAGGCCCTTGGACGGCCAACACTGGTAAGCCATGTGGTGACAGCAGATAGGTCCACATACGAGGAAGCAAGCCTGATATCCAGCCTTGACCAAATAAGGAGTTGTTTATCACAGTGAGCACTTGCTATCAGGCTAGCAGAAGGCAGAAGCCAGCACCATCATAAAGGTGCGGCACTTCGCAGCTCTCTACACACCTATGCTCTACTTAGGGGTATATTTTACATGAAATGCAAGTTACCAGAGGAGATCTTAAGGGAGATACAATAAAAAACTCTTATTTCACTGATGAACTAGAAACATAAAACAAACAGCTGCTCCTCCATGCAGGAAGCACCAGGCCCAGGGTTTTTCTGAGGTTATTCTGAAGCAGGCTAGTAGGCTAGTAGTAGAATAACTTAGCAATCTGGAACTTCACTCACTTAGGCCAGTAAACATACCCTTTTCCTAATGATGTACCTAACAATATAATGACAACCTGTGATCCTCCAGTAGCAAAAGGTTTCACTCACATCTGTGATAAACAATGGAAATGCTACTCCCTTTAGGAAGCCCTTTTCCATGTAGGAAGACTGTTTCCATTTGAACATGTCCCACTACACATGTGGTTAAGAAATTATATGTTCTAAACAGCTAGATTGGTTGACCTAACTGTTGTATATTGTGATATATTGTTTTCTAATCATGGTATACACATACATAAAGGGATGCTGGCCAACTGAGCCAAGGCAGGATTTGGGCACGTGTGCAGTAAGGCAAACTGCATCCTCTAGATAGAACCTTCTATTTACCATCTTTGGCTTATGTATGATTGGGCATACAGGGTGATTAAAATCACATGAATCACTGGAAATTGAATGTTCAATAGAGAAAAGTTTGCATAAACCCAAGCATGTCATTCTGAATGGAAAATCACTCCAGCTACATCTGCAACAACCATGTTGTCCTACTTTTGAACCTCATCAAAGAAGTCCCAAACAACCGAAAAAGCTCTTGGGTACTCTGTCAGGTTTACAACTCTTTTCCTTGGCTGTACATTTAAAAATTGTGCTCTCACATTGCTCTTGAAAAACTGCTTTAATTTTGATGCACACTTCTTTTCCAATTGTTTGAACAATCACCAAGAAGCTGGGACCATGCAGGCAGAGACCACTGTTAACAATTCTGTCCAGATTGATACAGGTATTTGTGAACATGTAAAACAATCTTTAGAGAATTAGGAAAGGGCATCTTTCAAATTCTTCCTGCAGAATACAAAACTTTTAATGATTAAACACATATACAAAATGGAAATATGTACCAATCTCATGCATACATATCTATGCAAATTGGCAAATAAAATTTGATGGCATGAAATCCTGTAACAAAGGAAACACATCATAAACAAGATTTGTTCCAGGAATTCAAAGACGGTTGTATGGCAATGTGATGAAATACATTTATGTGTCTCCATATTAATGCCGCAGGAGAATAAAAGCCTTTGCATATGTCCACACATAAGTAAAACACATTATCTTTCAAAAGCAGTTCTTCAAACCCAGTAAGATGAAAGGATCTTGAGGCTCCACACTTGGAATCCTAGTGCTAAGGAGGCTGAGAGGGGGATTTCAAGTTTGAGGCCACACAGGGCTCACACGGAGACTGGACAAGACAGTGAGAGCTGTGTCTCAAACAAATTTACAAACAGAATTCATGGTGTAAAATTGATACCCATTCCCACAATATGAAAGACTCACACATTTCAGGTTAAAGGTAGAGCTACCAGAAACGGAAAATGCTGAAAAACAACTCATGTTTTAAGAACAGGTATGACACCACTAACTCTGATGAACTGAGTTTGAAACCCAGGGCTTACTGGTTTGAGACCGCCAGCCCTTGCAAGTTGTTCCCTAATGTCTAAATATTCACTGTAGCCCATGATTCCTCCTTTTACAAGTAACTAAGTAAAGTACAATAAAAATTTTAAAATACCATCACTGTTACTTTATAGGCCACTTCTTACAGATGTGCTATTAATTTATACATATGCCCTAGATACAGACAATCATTAAAAATTAAAAGAGAAATGAAGGGAGAAAAAGGAAGGTAAAACTTTTTTATTTGTCTGAGGTGATCACTTGCATAAAGTGTACCCTTTATGTACTCAGTGTATCTAGAATCCCAAAGAAACTGAATAACTACTACAAATAAGAAAATGTCATACTTGCTTTCAAAATATAAAGAAATTAATTAATTTTAAATAAGAAATGGAATACAAAATGAATTAATATAAGCCACTGGGGGAAATATAGTAAAAATAATGAATGATAACAACTAAAGCACATAGAAATGCGTGGAAAAATATGTGAAGCTCACGTGAAGCACATTTTAAAACACCCTTGAAGACTATAAAATATTTGAACAAACAAAAGAATATATTGAGTTTTTGGACAAGAAAATGCAACCCATAAACATAGTTCCCCATGGTTTGCTTTATCAGTTTAATTGGGTCTTCTTGAAGTATCCACACTTTTTTAAATCAAGTAAGATGATGTTAAATACATACGTATGGGTAAGTGAATCAATAAGGATATTCAGAAAATACAAAAGAGGTGACATGAGACAAATTAGGAATCACACAAAGCCTCTGTCTTGCATTTTGTAATACTGAATCATTCATAGAAAATTTATTATAAGAAAACGGGGAAAAAAACTACATTTGAGAAGTCATTGTGAGGATAAAGGAATCGATTGCATAGTAAGGAAATCATTGGTTTCAAAAGGTTTATTCTTAGCACAATGAGGTAAAGCACAATAAATAGTTATTAAGTGCTGCGGAAATTCTTTCAGCCAATAGTCTTTGAGGGATGGGGCATTTAGGGGCAGGACTCAGGGTTACTTGTGGGATGGGAACGAGTGTTTGGTCTCTTGCGTTGTAGTCAGAAGGTAGATGGCAGCATCCAGGGCTGGCTCTCTACCATTGCTTTATTATTTGTGAGTGATTCCCCAATAAATATCTGACTTCCCTTTATTATGGATTCTTTTTTTTTTTTAATTTATTTTTTTTTTGTTTTCTTTTTTTTCTTTTTTTTTTAATTTTAAATAGCTTGTTTTACATGTCAATTCCAGTTCCCTCTCCCTCCCCTCCTCCCACACTCCCCTTCCACCCTCCCTCCCACCCTATTGCCAAATCCTTCCACATAGGGGATATCTAGAGTCTGTCATTTTACTCTTGGTAGGGTCAAGGCACTCCCCTAAGAGTCCAGGCTGAGAGAGCATCTCTCTTTGTGCTATAGGCACATGAAGACAGATTGTATACCAGGGATAGACACTGATCCACAGCTCAGAGCCCCATAGGTTGTCCAGGCCTTCTCACTGACACTCACATTTGGGGGGTCCAGATCAGTCCCATTCTGGCCTCCCCCCCTGTTGGTCTGGGGTCCAAGAGCACTCCCCTGTTCAGATCAGCTGTCTCTGCTGGTTTTGCCATCCCATTCTTTGCCAATTTGCTCATCATTCCTCTCTCTCTGTCACTGGGTTCCTTGGGTTCAGTTCAGTGCTTAGTTGTGTGTTTGCCTCTGCTTCCATCAGTCCCAGAATGAAGGCTCCCGGATAGTTATAGACATCAAGTTCATTATCAGGAATGGGCATTCGAGGTGGTCCTTCCACTATTGCTTAGCTTGCCAATTGATGTTATACCTTTAGATCACTCGAGGTCACTCTGGTGCCTGATCTGTCTTCGATCCTATGATTCCCTCTTCCCCCTATTCTACCCCCACCCCCTCAACTTCCTGTTCCCCCATGACCAACTCCCTTCCTCTTTACCCCCTCTATTCTTCCCAGGTCCCACTACCCCCTCGCCCTGTTCCCCATCCATTCAGAGGATCTTGTCTCCATCCTCTTCTCTTGGGTACTATGCATATATGCATATCTTTTAGGTTCTTTCCTGTTTCCCAGACTCTCTATCTGTGGAAGTGCAGACTGGCACTCTCCTGATCCATATCTAAAATCCATATATGAGTGAGTACATACCATGTTTGTCTTTTTGCGACTGGGTTACCTCACTCAGGATGGTTTCTTCCAGTGCTATCCATTTCCCTGCGAATTTCAAGATTCCATTGTTTTTTTCTGCTGAGTAATACTCCATTGTGTAAATGTACCACATTTTCTCTATCCACTCTTCAGTTGAGGGGCATCTAGGTTGCTTCCAGGTTCTGGCTATTACAAACAATGCTGCTATGAACATAGTGGAGCAGATGCCCTTGTTGTATGAACCTGCCTCATTTGGATAAATGCCTAAGAGTGGAATTGCTGGGTCTAGTGGTAGATTAATTCCCATTTTCCTGAGGAATCTCCATACTGATTTCCAAAGAGGCTGTATGAGTTGGCATTCCCACCAGCAGTGGAGGAGTGTTCCTCTCTCTCCACATCCCCTCCAGCATTGGAACCGAATCGAAAGCCCTAATTTTAACCCACACACCTATGAACACCTGATTTTTGACAAAGAAGCTAAAACTGTACAGTGGAAAAAAGAAAGCATCTTCAACAAATGGTGCTGGCATAACTGGGTAGTGGTATGCAGAAGACTGCAGATAGATCCATGTTTATCGCCTTGTACAAAACTTAAGTCCAAATGGATCAAAGATCTCAACCTACATCCAGCCACACTGAAACTTTTAGAAGAGAAAGTGGGAGATACTCTTCAACGAGTTGGTACAGGAGACCACTTCCTAAACATAACACCAGTGGCACAGGCACTGAGATCAACAATTAACAAATGGGACCTTCTGAAACTAAAAAGCTTCTGTAAGGCAAAGGACACAATCAAAAAGACAAAAAGGCAGGCCACAGAATGGGAAAAGATATTCACTAATCCCACATCTGACAGAGGGCTAATCTCCAAAATTTACAAAGAACTCAAGAAACAAGTCTCCAAAACACCAAAGGATCCACTTGAAAGGTGGGGTACAGAGCTAAATAGAGAATTCTCAGTAGAGGAGGCTAAAATGGCCAAGAGACACTTAAGAAAGTGCTCAACATCCTTAGCCATCAGGGAAATGCAAATCAAAACAACTCTGAGATACCATCTTACTCCTGTCAGAATGGCTAGAATCAAAAACACCGAAGACAATTTATTATGGATTCTTACAGACCCCATAAATACATCTTCAGTTAAATATAAATGTAGAAGTGCTTCAAGGTGAAAAGCAAAGGGACAACACCTTTAATATATATAAATGTGTATCATAACCCTTGATGAGCTAACCATCTTAGACAATGGTTGGAAAAGTGCTCTGGAGAGCTTGCTGGCATGGAGAATGCCCTAAGTTATAGCCCCATTGCCATATAAGCTGGGCATGGTGAAATATGCTCATAATGTTCTCACTTGTAAGTTGTTAGAGAAGGGAACATAAAATAATAAGATCAGCCTCAGCTACAGAAACCAGCCTCAGATATAGGAGATTCTTTCTTTATAAAATATGTAAGACAAAAATGAGACACTTGAATACATACTTTAAAGAAAACTAAAATAGGGTTTAACATATGAAAGATATTTAATATTAATGGTAATAATAAAATTAAAGCTCAACACTGCATTGACTACTATTTTTTTCTTATCATTTTAGCTGTCAATGAAAATTCAATAATGAATTCTATTTGGAATTCTTTGTGGAAACTGGTGCTGTCACAAATAGTTCGAATAAGTAAACCATAATGAAATATCTATATAAAATAATTTAGCAACTTATCAGCATTAGAAGTATATTACATATTATCTAACAAATGTAATATCATAAATATAAACTAGAAATGTACTATCATGTGTCAGGTGACCTACACTGAAGCCTATTCATTAAAGTAAATGCAAGCAGCCGGGCGTTGGTGGTGCATGCCTTTAATCCCAGCACTCGGGAGGCAGAGGCAGGCGGATCTCTGTGAGTTCGAGGCCAGCCTGGTCTACAGAGTGAGTTCCAGGACAGCCTCCAAAACAATACAGAGAAACCCTGTCTCGAAAAACCAAAAAAAAATAGCTATGAAAGTAAATGCAAGCAATTTCTTGTAAATATAAACTGTCTCACTATATCTCTGTTTACTTGACATGTAAAAATGTAAGGAAAAGAAAAGTGTGCATCTTGAATCAATAAAGAAACTAAATGGGAAATCTGTATTTGTAACTGTGTAATATGAAAAAGCTTAGTTAGGGTTAATATAGGATACATGCATAGAATGGGCTCAGGGTGCCTAGGAAACTCAACAGGAAGAAAGGAGACAATAAAAGCAAGGAAATGTATACATTAGATAGCTTTGAATAATGTCCTTTTTTTTTTTTTAAAGGATTTCTCTGTATTGTTTTCGAGGCTGTCGGTCCAGCCCAGCCTCGAACTCATAGAGATCCGCCTGCCTCTGTCTCCCGAGTGAATAATGTCTTGGAATGATATGAGTATGATTTCATATAAGAATTGAATGAAAAAGAGTGATGAAAGACAGTAAGTGTTATTTACCCTTTCAGGTATTGATTAGTACTGAATTTATGTATAGATTCCACTTTTCTCAATATAAAAATTTAATGATGTCTTACCATATAAATGAAAGGAGAAATTATTACACTACCTGTAGACTCCAAAAAAAATGTGAAAAGTCATCAGTAAAATCAGAATTGGATATTCAAAGTGAAAATAAATATACATCCATGATTTAAAAAGAATGATGTTAGAACACCTGGTAATTTTCCTCTTAGCTCAAAAAGGAAACATCTCTCCCTGTATTGAAAGGACACAGCATAGGCGCTTCAGTGGGAACTCGAATCAGAAGTTCTGTTTGTTCAGCTTACAATAAGAGAACAGGTTCTTCCTTGTCATCATCAATCTTGTCTGTGATACATTGTATCTTAGGAACATGCAGGCAGGCTACACAGGAAGGAAACTGTAATGTAACTCAACCTGCCATTCAGTAGACTAATCCTCTAAGCATCACTACTGTCAAAGAACAGATCCTTGGCTACTCCTGCACAGCAGATAAGAAAAGTTATTGGGCAAAGAAATAAAAATTGAGAGAAAAACTAGATACACTTGTCTTTATATAAGCTTTTCCATTAAAACGCTAAAACGAAAAATGCCAGAGTACTTAAACCTTATGCAGCAAAAGCTTGTACTAGAGGTATTATGCACAGCAAATCTATATAGCACTTCATGGTGAATCATTTAAAATTGCCAGTAAACATGTGAAGTCGACATTGGCATGCTTACTTTTTATTTAAATTTTCATGCCATACAATTTGAGCAGCACAAATACAAACCAGACAAAATCCCAGTCAGCATGGAGAAGGGAAAGTACAGACAATTCCCACCTCTGACCAAGAAGCTATTTGCAACTGAAACCCATTGAGAGAGCAAATCAGTTCCCCCCCCCCCCACTCAATGGAATGTACTGGGTATATCATCAGCACCCTAGGGAAGGCCTTGAAGGAGATGGCCAACACAAAACAAAATGTTTCTAGTGTAACGGAGAAAGCAGTGCACCAATGGAGTGAAGAAGTTGGTTCTAGTTATACCTATTAGAGTGGAGATTTAAATTCAACTTCCCTTCAATTCTTGACACACTTCCTATTATTTTGCTCTACAAGTAGCATCATGTACTATTTGCATCTGTCTTTACTCTTTACAGCACAGCACACTAACAGAAGCACTTGAGCAGACTGATTGTACTACAACCTATTCCATGAAAATAAAATGGTAGTGACAGGGCACACCTTTAATCCCTGCAATGGGGAGGCAGAGGCAGTTGGATCATTGTGATTTCAAGACCAACCTAATTCACAGAGCAAATGCCACGGTAGACACTTGAGGGTTCAGTGGAGGGGGGCATGGGAGGTTGGGAGGGAGAAGGAACTGGGATTGATATATAAAATAAGATTGTTTCTAATTTAAATAAGTATATAGGAAAAAAACTAATAATCATTACTTCTGGCCAGGCAGTGGTGCTACACACCTTTAATGCCAGAACTGGGAGGCAGAGGCAGGCGGATCTCTTAGTTCAAGGCCAGTTTGTATTACAGAGTGAGTAGGACAGCCAGAACTATACAGAAAGATCCTGTGTCAAAAAAAATGCAAAAACTAAATAGCAATGTTTGTTGACCTTAGACATAGGAATTTATTATCCACTAGTTAAGTATTATATTTTATACATATATATGATAAATAATAAAAGAATATTCAAAAAGATGAAAAGGTATTGTTACAGTACTACTATTTGGCTTCCCTTTTCCACACTGGTTCTATTTTATCCATGTTTTAGAAAAAAACCAAATTGCTTTAAACAGTGTAGGAAAGTAATGACTCAAACTGCTCTGAAAGGCAATTCCATTATTGAAGTCAATAAAATATAGATCATCATTTTATATAATTACATATCCTGATTATGTCTGTTAGAAGTTGTCTTGGCTACAGATGATTTTATTTACTTGAAAATATTGTATTTTCAAGAGAAATGATGGCTGAAATATTAAACAGAAAACCCTAATTTGTACTTTGCTAGAAAGCAGCAACAGCTTACATTCTCGTGTTTTCTTTTTGTGCCTGACTTTCAATGTCACATAAATACTTGACTCACAAAGAAGCAAATGCAGTTAACTGGGTAATTCATCTAGCCACTAAGTAAAGAAACTCCAAGCAGAGTTTCAGAGCTAAACCTGATTCTGCCTCTTTTTTCCCTAAAGAATGCCGTTGTTTACTTTGGAATCTCACACTCTCAGAATAGTGGCCAAGCGTTAACATGCAATTCTATAGTATACATAATTAAGCACACAAGCAAAGATAAGGCCAGTGGTCTTTAAATTGAACCTAAATTAGCCAGAGAAATACCCACTCTAAGTCCCTGCATTCTTTTTTTATATAAATTTCATTTAAATTAGAAACAATCTTATTTTACATATCAAACCCAGTTCCCTCCCACCCTCCCATATGCCACAAGGACACCCCTATCCCGCCCTCCCATCCACTCCCCAGGGATGGTGAGGCCTTCAGCATGAGGGATCCTTAAAATCTGTCAAGTCATCTGGGGCAGGTCCTTGGCCCTCCGATGTGTATCTAGACTAAGAGAGTATCCGTTCTTGCCATAGGGCTTACATCCTGGTTCCACTACCAGAGGCACCATTGGCTGCTCAGTGCTCCTAACTGACACCCAGGTTCAGAGGGCCTGGTTTGGTCCTATGTTGGTTTCCCAGCTGTCAAACTGGGGTCTGTTTTCACTCCTTTTTCTTGTTCTGCCTTTACCTTCAATCCCTCTTCCTGTGTTCTTGACAATTTTGTGTCAGCATTTGGAATCACCTTCAGAGCACAGGCCCCTTTCTCCTACACCCTCTGCCCTTCTCTCTTGAAACCCTGTGCTCCAAATATGCCCCATGCCTGGTTCCTGTGATGATTTTGTTGTTTTTGTGACAGTTTTTGACATAAACACTTTAAGAGAAGGATTTATGTGATGTCACAGTGTCAGCTGGACCATTCTGTAATGATGGGATTGTGTTATAGGCTACAGCTATTTCTATCAGGGAAGCCAGGAAAACAAAGAAATGAAAAACAGAAAGCAGCCAGGGCAAGACATGCTCCCCAATGAGACTCTCACCTGAGTTTCATTTCATCTGTCCAGGCTCTACCCGTTACCTTTTATCACCTCCCAAACTCACAGCATATTATGAATACAGGCCAGGATGAATTGGCAGCTCTCATGAACTAGTCATCTTTGAAGTGCTATCTTCCCAAGTGAAATGGTATCTGGACTCCATATCTGGATATCTCTATATTCAGTTTAGTTGACAGTAAAGGTGGGTTGCTAGTGTTCTTGACTTCTTCAGCAAAACTATTTAAAATACTCAAAAATGAGACAGATTTCTCCCTGATCACACCAACAGTTTAGAAACCTATACCAACTAAGCTGCTACCTATTATATATCAATTTTTCATTTTCAACTTACATTTATAAAATCCCTTAAGTGAAATATACATATAGATATATAATTATTAATTTATTTATGCATGTGTGGAGATATTATGACAATGTGCAGGAGAAAGTTATCTCATTCTACCATGTAGGACTCTGAGATTTAACACTAGTCATCAAGATTTACAGGAGGTACTGTTGACTAATTAAGCTATCTTACAGATCCATATATGTGTATGTGTGTGTGTATTCTTTTTCAAATTTATTTTTTTTAAATTTAAATTAGAAACAAGCTTGCTTCACATGTCAGTCCCAGCTCCCTCTCCCTCCCCTCCTTCTCCGCCCCCTTCAACCCTCTCCTAGCCCCCCTCCCAATCTCCATTCCACTCTCCAAGGAGGTTGAGGCCCTTCATGGGAGATCTTCAAAGTTTGTCATATCATCCGGGGCAGGGCCTAGGCCCTCCCCTATGTGTCCAGGCTGAGACAGCATCTCTCCATGTGGAATGGGCTCCCAAAGTCCATGTGGATGCCAGGAATAAATCCTGATCTATTGCCCGAGGTTCCAAAGAATGCCAAGGCCTCCTCAGTGATACCCATGTTCAGGTATTCTGGATCAGTCCCATGCTGACCTCTCAACTATCAGTCAGGGGTTCATGAGCTCCCCCCCTGTTGAGGTCAGCTGTTTCTGTGAGTTTCACCCACCAAGTCTTAACTCCTTTGCTCATCACTCCTCCCTCTCTGCAACTGGGTTCCAGGAGTTCAGTTCAGAGTATAGCTGTTGGTGTCTGCCCCTGCTTTCTTCAGCCACTGGATATAGGCTCTAGGATGGCACACAAGGAAGTCATAAATCACATTATTGGGGAAGGGCACTTAAGGTAGCCTCTCTACTATTTGTTAGATTGCCAGTTGGTGTCATCCTTGTAGGTCTCTGGACATCTCACTCTTGCCAGATCTCTCTTCAAACCTATAATGGCTCTTTCTATTATGGTGTCTCTCATCCTGCTCTTCTGTATTCTTTCCCGGACTCAACCTTCCTGTTCCCCCATGTCCTCCTCTCCCCTTGTTTTCACCTACTCTCTTTCTCCCAGCTTCCTCTCCCCTCCTCCGCCCACCCCCATGCTCCCAATCCACTCAGAAGATTCTGTCCCATTCCCTTTTTCTATGTATAGTCATATATTTAATTTTAATGTTTCCATTACAGTGTAAATGACTTCCACATCACTGGACTTAAGACACTTAGTTTAGACAGTATTACAAAACAGCTATATAATAGGTATTTGTTACATCAACATTTTGAAATGACTAGTTAAAACTAGAGTATGAAAGATTAGAACAGAAGAAAAATGAAAGTTTTCTTATAAATCACATAGATGTTATAATTACATATATGTACACACCTTGTATGTACAGAAAGAAATGATTTGACACATTATGACCACAATTTCTTTCCTGTTCATTTCTACCATAGTCTACTACATCATGTGACAGGAAATGACACAGGGTTATCCATTTATTTGTGAGCTCAGTGCTCTGCTATCTACACAGTTAACACTCACATACTTAACCCTCAGGTTTTTATTTATTTATTTATAAATTAGGCTGAAAAGTTTTTACAGTTCCAGGTACCATCATTTTATTTTAAGAAGTTAAAAACTTGCTGTGCTATACTGAAACATCTCAGTGAACATATACATCAGACCTTCCTTTTGAAACAGAGTAATCCCAGCTCTAGGGAGGCAAAGGCAGAAGAAAGGATCAGAAGTTTAATGTCATTCTTGGCTACACAGAGTGTTCAAGGCCAGACTGGAATACATAAAATCGTTTTTCAAAAAAAAATCAGAAAATAGGTTGGCATGTTTGGGATAAAAAGCAAAGACCGTAGCACACATTTAAGTTGAATTTTTATTAGGAAACTACTTGCGACATCAAAGCTGGTGTAGTCGACTTTTTTTTGCACTTTTTTGAAAGCCCCTAGAGCAATAGACATATTTTTAATGACTCACAAAGTAGAAACTGCCAATTTATTTTTCCTCAAATAATTAAATCTTTAATTAATTTCACATATAGTTAGTAATAAGCATCATTCCAGTCTTGAACTTTCAAGCATTCCTGTTTGTTTTTTAACATGCTTCGGCATTACTGCGACTACTTAAGTCTTATGATCAGTTGGAGGATAGCTCTCAAACTTTCACTTCTTAAAAAAAATAGAACACATTCCCAATGATACAGGGAACTGTTGAGTCAAGAGATACAAATTATATGAAACCATAAAGTGGCATAATTGAGCAAAGCAATTTTGGTGAGAAACTAAAAAGGAGGGGAAATCATGTAAATGTGATTATTTCTAATTAGAAACAATGACTAACTAAATCAAATTATACAATGAGGATTTGATTTACATCCCTGGAGGAAAGCAAGGCCTGGATTTGCATTCGTCCAAGCTTTTCCTCTCCCCCATTACTTCTCAATGCTTTTGTAGACCCTTAATTGTAAGATGGCTGTTAGCAGAGATCTTTAGAATAATGCTGCATGTGTAGTTTTATATTCCATCAGTTTTGTGTTCTTTCAGTGTGCTCTTCATCAAAAGCTCAGTGGGTATTTGCAGAACATGGAGGCATGATATGCGACACTTGGAAGTGACATAAAGAGAGCACAAACCTGTGCTATATTCAATTCCCTGATGTCCTATGTGAATAAGGAATAATGCAATTTATTACGAGACTAGGAAGTGGCCTTAATTTGTAATGGTTAGCTATGTAAGCTAGGATAAATTATTTAAACAGTATTTTTTCCCAGTGGGTAGCTGTGGATGGGGATTAGGCAAATGTAGGATGACTCTACTAACAAGTATCCTCGATGGGTCTTCAGAGAAGATGCAACTTATCTGTGTGGGAGTCCGTCAAAGCAGAAATAGTGTACACTGGAACAGACCTCAGAGAATGAGTCTAACATTTACAATAAAGACAAACAATAAAGGTCTGGCAATGAGGCTTAGAGGGTACAAGTATTTTATATCAAACCTGAGTTCTGTCTCTAGAATGTATATGGAAGAAGAACCAATCCTTGCAAGTTTCCCTCTGATATCCACAAATACACACAAAGTGAAAACATGCATGCATGCATGCACACACACACATACACACACACATACACACACACAGAGCACAATAAATTATAAATACACAATTTTTAAAACACAATTAGAAGAGGTATTTATTTTCTTTTTGAGATAGGGGTCTAACTAGGTAGCCCTAGCTGGCTCGTAAGTCACTATGTAGACCAGATTGCCTCTTACAAAAAAAGACGACCGGCCTCTTCACTCAGTCTATTTAGAGATTATTTTGAATGTGTTATGTATAAGTTATGTGCAGCTCTTCAGTATTTTCAAATTTGATTTAACTATTGATCCATATTACCCTCTGCAGATTTACCTCTACTGTTGAGTACAATATACAACATTGGTCACTGTATCTGCAAAGTGCGACTTCCAAGTGTAGCATTATCATGCTCAGAGATGTCTTCCCATATGATTTACTAATTTTCCTCATGACACTTCATCTTTTTCTATACAAACTATGCATCTGAACACTGTCCTACATATACACTTGCCTATTTACTTCTTTTCTGACTCCCAGTCAATGATAAAATAACACTTTTATTCATTGCTATTGTCTATAACAGTGCTTCATGCCTGTGAGATAAACAATGAATGAATATTGAATGAGTACAACTGACATACCTATATATGTTCAACTGAAAAGGTCTGTTATATTATCTAACATGGAAAGTAAAGAAAACAGAGGCATGGTCCCTGACTTCACATTGCAGAATGTTGTTATCACCTCTAAACATATCTCACATGGAAGAGCCCCAGTCATGCTACAATGCCCATCATTTCACACTTTGGAGATCATAAGGCCTTAGAAGTAAGGCAGACCAACTCCAACACAGTTAAATTTCTGAGCAGTTTCCTAAATAGAATGTAAGAAATACATACCCAGGGAAGACTTGGTAAGGAACTGATACTCGAATCTCAATGCAATAATTTTGTAAATTTTATCACAGTCCACATTTTCATGGGTTAATGGATTGTCTTCTTCATCCTGCTATTATCCTTTACTGGATTATGAAGCAGTACCTCATACTAATATTTCCTGGGGATAAATAATACTGTTGTGCTCTTAATTCAACAAATGATATGCTTAGATAGTATTGCCTACATAACAATCTATTGGAAAGTCAAATGCTATGTAGTTTCTAGAACTTCTGAAAAATCTGTTGCAAAGAAATATTATTAATGATTCAAAAATCTACCTGCTTGCTTTAGGGTAACAGTTTTCATCTTTCCAAACAAGCACTACTCCAGAAGCTGTGCTCTAGAAGGCACTATAATTGAGGGCGCAAACTAGATTTGCTTTAGAACTATACCTTTTTCCACATAGGAATCATTAAGGAAATGTTGAATAGATGAGCACTGAAGAGGATAACCTTCCATTGCCTTTTCCTGGAACCAAGGGCACATATAAGATGCTCAAAGGCTAAGAAGAAACTGACACGAATATCAATCTGTTGTCAATTTGTCATAGAAACAAAGTCAAATCTCTATGATTTGGGTTTGATATTCCAGGGCCAAAAGGCAAATAGTTTAATATCCAGTTGGAGATGATGTCTTCATAATGAGAGACACAGATTGACACTATAAATCTTTTTTTTTTTGGTGTGTGTGTGTGTAACAGCTCTGGCTGTCCTAGAATCCACTTTGTATACCAGCCTAGCCTTGAGCTCACAGGTGTGTACTACCAGTGCCCAGCAGATTGACAATTTTAAAGTGGCAATTATTTATATAAAATTAAACCATGATGGCCTAGTTTGCCTGGACATTGTTGGTAAGATGCATTCATTAAACAGTTCAAGACACTGATTTTGGTTTGGTTTTTGAGACATGGTCATACTATGTAGCCTTGGCTAGCCTAGATTTCACTATGCAGACAAGCCTGATCATGAGCTCACAAAGATCTGCCTCCTGAGTGCTGGGATTAAAACTGCAAATCACCACATCTAGCCTTGCAGCTGATAATTAATGAGTCATAGAAGAGGTTTTGGGTTTGTTCCATGACTCATGAATAGTATCCAATCCTCCAAGGAGAGTGTGGCTGTTTCCTGTTGCATTACACTTAACTCATAAAACAATTAAAATTATATTGAAACTACCCTTTCTCTCTAGCTTCATACTTATACAAAGCCAAACAAATGGATAAATTCATCACCAGTTACATGTTAATTATATGAACTTAGCAGACTGTGACATTTTAATATTCTTTAAAATGGCTTCAAAGACAAATACAAAATAGAATCTTTAATCTTTAATCTCAGCTAAATGACACAGTTTATAATAGTTAGAGTAATGATAGCAGGAAAGTACCTTCCATTTATTAAGAAATGCCTAACTACTAGGGATCTATTTATATATGCCTTTTGCTACACATTTAAATCTAAACCAATTTCCTTACTCCCCAGGGACAGAAAGCAAAGGTCTAAAATTAAAGCGTAGTCAAAGGTTATAAGGGATTGGTTTTATTTCCAAACTGTTTACATACTAATGTTGAGATTCCCTAGGACTGTGTCTCACTTTTCTATTGCTATGATTCAATGTCATGACCAAGGCAGCCCATAAATGAGAACATTTAATTTTGCCTCTGGTTTCAGAGAGTTAGAGTCCATGATGGAATAAGCAAAGGAACAGATGAGCGCTCACATCTTAACTCACAAGCAAATGGCAGAAGAGCCCACTGGGAATTCATGAGATATTGAGTTCCTGTCCCCAGAGACATACCTCCTCATCAAGGCTGCAACTCCTAATACTTCCCAGAAACTTTCACGAACTGGGGAGCAAGTGTTCAAACATATGAGCCTACGGAAGGCATTCTCATTCAAACCACCAGAGCCACAAAGAATAAGTGTTAGGAAAGACACAGCAGACATGGGGTTGTTAGGTCAGGAAGCTTTTGTAAGTAGATACCTCAGAACTTGTATAGTCTAGAAGCCTGAGATGAACCATCCTCACAGAAATTAACCGAATAGGGTCTACAGAGCAATCATATGCCTCCTTTTCCTTGTCATCCCTTCATGCTTTATAGCTGAACTGTAGGTACTAAAAATACTGTTTCACTAATTCAGGTGAAAATCCTGTTATACATGTCCCTGCCTTTTCATCCATACCCTATGAGATTAACCCCAAGTTTCTGTTGCAACTGCCCTAAAAAATACTGTCCTCTGAATATTTTCTCTATCTTCCATTGTTCCATCCTGTAGTTTGACCTGTAAATATTCTTCCCCTGGATAGCAAGCTAGTCCTCTAGATGCTTGACCTATGTTCATCCTGATTCTTCTTGAATCAAGTTTAACATAGAAGCCCGAGAATAAGCTGTTCTTTGCAGAACCTTATTGCAAATGATAGATTTTACTCTGCATGAAGTAGGAAGTCTGGCTGTTTTGAGTTAACAGGCTATACAACATGCAGCCTTCTTGCTTTGTGTAATATCCACTTCAGAGCCTTGTACCAAGCCTGTATCTGGTCCAGAGCTCACACATTAAATTCTGTAGGTATTGCCACAGATTGGCCTCTCAATGTGGCCACCCTCCTTATCAAATTTTAAATTAGCCAGTCCCTCTGTTCCTCCAGCAGTCACTAACCTTTCTTGGGTTTTTAAAGGCACATCAATTGCTTCTTTTTCACTGATTACCTCTGTAAACCTGATAAATTACTCAATTTAATTTTTAGCCTTGTCTGTTAAGAAAAAGTGTGTAACAATTAGTTGTGAAGCTTAAATTACTTAATTTAGGCAGAGGGTCTCCCAAAATGCTAGTTATCATTTTAAGTCTTTCCTGATCCAAATTAAACACTAATTTTAATTAAAGTACAATCTGCCAGACACTGTTTACTGCTCTAAATGTTATCATCACTCATCCTTGGTACTTGTTGACTTTTCATAATTTTTTATACACACGACACTTTGTTTTGTGCATAACCATAAACATGAACCTCCAGCACTGGGAAAACGGTGAGTAGCTTAGAGATGACGGTACGTGACAAAGAATGATCACGGGATCAGTGAACTGCCTTCAGTTAATTGCTGTGTCTAAATGCCTCACAGACTTGTTGCCTTTGGGGACTATGAAAACAATTGTTTTATTTTATTGTTTATGAAGGTTATAGTTTACTGCAATGGAAGGATGATTTAAAAGAGGATTGTAAAGTGTGTGCGTAGACTCTACTTCAGGTCTGTTTAGAGCTTGTACCTGTGTGCTGCTAAGCAGGAACTTAAAATGTATCTGCAGAAAGAGACGACCAGTGTCTGTGCCTCACAGTTTCCGTTAAAAAAGGGTAATGCATGAGAAGTATGTGACACAGTACTAACATATCAAGCATTGAAAGGAAACCATCACATAGCCAGTAATTTTTATCCCACCAATTTGTTCTTTGGCCTCTGCTCTAATTCACTCTAAAGTTTTGGATGTTATTTTTAAAAATCATGCACACTCACACATTTAGAAAACAAAAACCATTAATTGGGGCAATGCTCAAACAGAAAAGCTGAGAATGGTAGTGCTCCACACGTGATGGCATTTGTAGTTTATACTTTCATTTCTTCGTTCACTGCATAATGCCCCTACTGCTGAGGGCCGAGCAAAAGCACAGCACGTGTTGTTAAAAGATAGTTTTGTGTTCACACCGTTCTTCACTTCACATAATATTTGAAAGGAGAGGGTCATTTCCTGGGAATTGATCTGATAATCCTCTTGTGACACATAGATATATCTATAAAGTTAGAGCCATTAATTATTTTGAAAGTGATGGTGTCTCAAAGAAGTTTCCCTTCCTTCCTACAGAGAGTGTCAGCAACATGAGGACTCAGGACAGCCCGTGTGAAAGTGATGAGAGGCAAACTGTTTCCTACTTTTGGCCAAGGGGTGTGAGAGACAGAAGTCAGAGGGCTTTCTGGTGTTTTTCTGGCTAGCCTCTGGAAGAGGATGGCATATGCCTTAAGCTTGTGGTTAATTTAATTGGGAAAAGAACCCACAGCATTGCATTTAGCTGCTTGGCAGCCTCAAATACCTGAAATGTGGGTTTTTGAATTATTTTCCTCACAGTTCATGCTGAATTCAACTGATGAAATGAGCTCAAAGAAAGAAAAAAATGTCACCCATTTATAAAGAGAAATGAAAACTGTTTTCAGCTGTCAGAAAATTCTTGTCAGATACACCAACTATAATTAACCTGATATATGTATATAGGGATTGTTATAAAAGGTGTGATTACACTGTGGATGAATTATGTTGCTTTGCTAGTCAGGGAAACATCGAAATTAAATTTATAACATCACATACATTACACCATGCTCTGTGATTTATTATCTAGTATTTATAAAATTTATGCCAAAGAGTCAAGCAAAAAATGAAGTTGTTTTTCTGTTTCACAAAACCCTTATCTTTTTCATGTATAAAAGCTGGCACCTGGAGAAAGGAAACAGGAATGCAAACGGAGAAGAAATGCAGGCTCTCACTCCATGTGGAGTGGTTGCATAAGCTACAATTGATAGCAAGGAAAACAAAAGAGGTTTTGATAAGTTCCTCTTCATTAATCTCCGTCTCCTGCTGGTGCAATAATCTATATGAACAGTGCTGGGTGGAGGGGGATTTGTGTGGCAAGCATTAGGTCACATTTCTAAAAAAAAAATGCAACTTTTAGTGTCCATCTTAATCTCTGCAATAAAATAGTTTTTTGTTGTTGTTTTTAATTCTTAGCACTGTTTTATGACCTTCACCAGCAAAATATTTAACTTAAAATTTTCAATATTTGTAAGTGAGATGTTAAGAGAAAGGGACTTAATTTCATTGGGGTTTGCCTGACACAGATAGACAAATTCCCCAATCTGTTCTCTGGTCTGGAGGCAATGTGGTTCCTTAACATAAATGAGATGATGTCCTGTGTTTGAAAGAGTCTGTGAGTGTCTCTTGAATAATCTTCAGACCTGTGCAGGGATTACAAGGCCATGGGTGATGGTACTGCTTAATTTTCTTAATTGCATCTTATTTCCCCCATTCATGTACATTGGTGTCCTTTGGATCTTGGGGTACACCATGACCTTTCTTTACTTTTCCTGGGTATTCTCACAGTTTCATGCAGGTATCAATGTCTTGGTGTTTACCACACCATTAGCTCAGAAAAAAATCTGGCTAGTCAATCAAGGGGTAATGACTCTGAAACCAGGAGTCAAAATAAGGCATTTCCTTCTTATTAGGTAATGACGTCAAGTGTTGCGGCACAGTGAAGGAAAGCAGACTACCCCTGGCTCTGGGGTCTGCTTTAAAAACTCAGCTCTTCCATTTCATTGTAAAGGCTCTCTCCCAAAATATGGAAACTAAATTTGGGAATGCACCATTGTAATTGGTGCAATACTGGTGCAAATATTGGTTCAATATTTACAAAACCAAGTGAGAAGCCCATATTCTGTGTTTTACTCACCACTCGGCAAGACCCAAAGAACTAAGGGGAAATATTGAATCATAGCAGATTGCTCAAATGTCATAGTTCATAAAATTTGATTAAGAAATTTGATTAAACAAAGTGAAAATAGTAAAAATAATTTGGCTATTCTAAATGTAGCAATTGGCAGATGACCAGGTTTGAGTGTCTCTTGTGTGTTCCAATTAACCACACTCCTGCATGTATTATAGATGGGAATTACTAAAAAGATCACCTAAATTCTAACTCTGGGTCCTTAAACTCTAGGGCAAGTTGTCCATGGCCAGTGGATGCACATTCATTTTATATAACACTGTATTTTTCACCTTTAATGTATGGATACATGTACTTTGCATGTACAATCAAATAAAATTGTCCCTGAATTCTAGAACACAAAATTTTTGGTCCAAACATTTTTGTATAGATGTTTGAAGGGCTATAATTAAAAGATGTATAAAACTAATATGCTCTTAAGTAGCATATCATCACCATCAGCTATCTTTTAATTTTATTTAAGATATTGACATTAACCTTATTTAAATCTTTTATATCACACTAACTTTACCTACTCTATCATATGTGACCTGAGCATGCACTTTTATTAAATAGTTATCATGTGTGATACAACTAAACTCTTTCATGCAATTAAACCCATTCATGATTTTTGTCAAATATTTCCATAAAATCCATGCAAAAGTGTGATTTTGTCTTTATATGTATATATACATATATAAGATACTATGACATTGCTGAATAAAATAGTGGAGATTTAAGCCAATTTTGATATCTCAAATAACTTTAATGTATAATTCTTCACTTAATCTGATTAAATAACAAGTAACTATAATATCAGCAAATATAAAGGTGTTCTGTTAAACAAAATATAGCTTCATATTACTGATGTTAAGGTCTTTGCAAATTCTCTTTAGTTGGTCTTTTAAACTACTAAATTTTCTTATCTGCTACATTCCAATAGATCAGCAGCAGTTCACATTATACGTGGTGCCAATAAAGATGTAAGCATAAATGATGGGGAAAGATCTAAATATTAACATACCCCTCTCTATTATTCAAATGAATTAAATAAAGAGAAAGGTAGAAGGACGAATTTCATGATCAGAATTTTTGGACAGTAAAAGATATTACGCTCATTCCAACTCAGTATCTTTTAATGTACAGGAAATGTATTAAAGTGTTGAAAAGGAAGAGATTTACTGGAGGATTAAATTTTATCTCAAAATCTCTTCCTTTATCTTTCTGAGAATACATTTGCAGCCTTGGTTGATTGTGAGTACAAATGTGCTAGCCATCCCAGCCCCTCCACCAATTGGGGGGACAAAAGGTCATAACTATTCTCTAAATGTTATTCATTCTGACTAATTCTGCTTATAATTAGTAATACTAGACAATAGTTTCTTTCAAAATTATATGTCACTCTTAATCCTTCCCACTTTAAAAGGTTTGAGAGTTCATAGTGTTAGGATTGTGCAGAACAAAGACATTCACAGTGTTCCAAAAGCTCTTAAGTTTTAGTCTACAGAAACTTTGCTCAATACAGTTTTGTTCTGAAAATACACTGTAAGGAGTGGGAGTTCGGTAAAGGAAAGATTTCAATGGATTAGTCTCAGGGATGCTTCATTTCCTTTGCTCAACATATTACCAATGGTTTTGCTTCTAAAGACAAAAAAAATGAGAATTCTCTGTGATGATGACCCTATAATTAGAATTTGTGTGATTAATACAAACACACACACACACACACACCAAAGCAGTTAGTAACATATAACAAATAATTAGAGACAAATATAATATGGTGGACTGAAATGTACAAAATACTTGGAGTCCTCAAAAAAGAAGGGATTCCTGATCTCCTTTGCATATTCATTGACAGAAGAGGCTCAGAGAGTTAACAGAAGAAATTAGCAGGGTCACCATTGGGAATTAGGAAAAAAATCAGACAGAACATGTTTTATATCTGAATGACATCTTCCCATTTGGAGACTGTTTACAATTCTCTACCCATATCTTTGAAGAGGTAACAAGTCATTAAACATTAGTTTTAGCTTTCACTGTTGGAATTACATTTTTTCGAAAAAAATTCCTAATTATTAGGGAGACATGCAGCAGTAGACCTAAGAACCAGCATGCATTTAACAGAAAAATTTATAGGTTTTTGTTATTATTGTCATGATCACCACTCTTTTTATTGCTTTGTTCTACATAATTCAGAGTTGAGTGCTCCTTCTAATGTACTGTGTAAAAGATCAGGCTCTGTGCTTGGGTATGGCAGGAACAAGACTGATGAAAGGAAATAAAGCCAGTGTTTGCTTAAAGAATAGTTAGAAAGAAAAAAAAAAGACCAGAGGAATGGAGGATAGGAACTAAAAGAAAATCTAAATAGGCCGTCCTAGGATAACTCAGTGTCAGAGTGCTGGCCTAACGTGTCCAAACCTTGGATTTGATGCCCAACATCAAACACACACACACACACACACACACACACACACACACACACACACACACACACACACACACACACGTCGCATTGCCTGTATATTATAATGAAGGAAACTGTCATGATGGAATGTGCAAGGAGGCTGGCTGTGTTTGGATGTAGTGAAGAATGAGCCAGAAAGCATCATAGTCTTGACTTAATTAATTGACAGTTTATTACTCCTGCATCCATCTATGTGGTCAGGATCGTTTCGATATGGTAGGGGGAGGCTGATGAAGTGATGGCCCTTAACAGAAAGTAGCCAGAAAACCATGTAAAGCAGGTAGTCGCTCTAAAGAAGGTAGTAGCCTCAGGAGGTTCTCATGGGTCTGCTGGCCTTTCCAAGTCCTGACTCAGAATGACGTAACCTTATTCTTTCTCTTTCATCTTCTGGATGCTAGCCAGAAACTAAGTATAGTTTTTCTGGTATTATGGGCTTCTGTACTCTTTGTCTGAAGCCTCCCTGCCCAACTATATAACTGCCTATTCCTCATGCACACTACCTCCATGTCTGCTTAAGTTGACGAGCATGGCTTTCGCTATCTCTGCTGTCTACCACCTCTGGACAGCTGCAGAAGTTCATAGCTTTTCAGACTGTGGCTTTTTTTCAAATTCTGATAAAATTGTCATCAAGCATTGAAAAAAACAAAAATAAAGATTCGCAAAAACAGTTTGACTCTGGTTTTGAATGCTTCTAGCACATAGATGGTTAGAGGGAGAAAAAAAGAAAAATCTTCACCCCGCCCTGAGATTTTGGGGAAGAAAAACTAGTCTGTCACTCAACACAGTGTCTGTACTACATAATATTTTAAGGTATGTGAGTGGAATAAAGCAGAGATATAGGAAAAGTAAAGAAAAAATCAGGTTCAAATATAAACTTGTCTTCATGCCCTTGTGAGAGCAATCTTCCCATGGAGGATTATTCGACATTTTGGTGGTGACTGAATTTGAACCAGGTTCCAAGGATGAAAGCCCACAGTCTAATCTGCTGAGCTATGGAGCCCAGTGCTGTGCTGGTTTATAGAAATCCTATTAACTGAGAGATTGAAGGGAAGCAGATAAGATAGAAAGGTGTTGGAAATCAGGCTTCAGCAGTTTTAACAGAAAAGGTGCTTTTGAACCATGCTACTGTATCCAGATAGAAATTAAAAACAACACCCATATTTTGTGTGTTCATGAGGATCCAACTGCCTGTGTCCAGACATGCATATGAAAATAGTGAGTTTTGTGGGTATTGGCTTACCTTGTTTTTATAGCACACAAAAATATTCAGTGCAATTAACATGGAAATAATTTTAATAGAGAACTTGTCTTCCATCTTGAACTCTATTGACTCATTTACATATTCCAAGCAAACCACAGTGATTTCAAGCAAATTTCTCCTGTCTTACGCTATCAGTCATAGTCAACAGTGTAAAATCTACTGTAACAGAGAATCTTAATCATGTCATTCACTCACATTTATTTCTCCTCTGAGAATAGTTGTCACAAATAATGTTTGCTGGTAATTATCTCAACAGAAGCAAAATACATGGAGAATCTCCATCAATTCAAATAATGAGGTAAAAGTCTACATTATACATATATTAGGTAACTTGGAACATCACTGAGAGGATCAACCACACCTTTCAGGGCAGTAGTGAGAAAGCTGCAGGTTCAAACTGGTTTTTGCTCTCTGAGCCTTAATATAAAGCTGTTGGATTTCATACTAGCTCACTTCATTACCATCTAGACAGTTTAAGACCATGACACCAAAGGTAATTGTGACTGAGAAAAGTATTATATAAAGTTTCAAATTATGTAGGTGAGAAGCCTCCTAAAAGAAAAATAAAAACAAAAAACAATAACAAAAAACCCCAAATAAAACAAAAGCTAAAGGTGGAATGAGGGAAAAATGACCAAGATTTGAACTTTTGCTTTCTTCTGTCTCCCTGACAGGACCAGATGACATATAAATTTCCTTCCAGCATTGAAAAGTAATAATTTAACTGCATATACAAATTATTTTTATTTAAGTCAGTTCTACATATAGCAGTGTGGGTATTCTGGTCAGTGGAGGACCCTGGGTAGAATCTGGTGTTTTTCTGAGCTGTAATTTTTTTATCTCTATCAAGAGAACTGCAATGCTTACTTCTCACATAAGGTGTGATGAAGAAGACTGAATAATTTAATAATAAATGATAAAGCACAAATATGCTTTCTCTTCTATGAGGTACATTGCTTATAAATGATGGTAAAATAATCCTTGCACATTCAGTAGATTGTTAAAGACTGGCCTCAGAAATACCAAGGTGATCATAAATTTTCAAACTGTATTTAATTAAATGATAAACTGTTTAAGGTAAGTGCATTATCTGTATCCTTCTAAACTTAAGTATATAAAATGAGAATTCTTTTAACTAAAGGATCTTTCTAAATATATTTTATATAAAATGTACATTACACTTTTTGAACAGACAGGTTTTCATATTTTTCTAAAGATAATATCCTTAAAAATGGTTTGGCAGTGTGATTTTTGAAATTTATGGTAGAAAATAAACTGATTTCATGGGTTTTTCATCCCCCAAACAAAATCACACAAAATAAATTAACATGAATATTGAAAAAGCATTTCAAATTTCATTTCTAAACTGTTGCTTAATGGAAGTGAAGAAATACTCAATAACTACTGCGTTCTTATTGTTACCTAAAATGTATGAGAAACATATGCTTTCTCCTTCTGAGATGCTTCTGAGCATTTTCATATTTCATATTCCAAGAATTACAAGCAAGTGACAGAACTAGAATCCATTCTATAATATTATAAATGATTAAGTTATCACAAGTTACATATTCTCCATCAGAAGATGAGTATTTATTGCATTCATCAGGGCAGCATCTGATACCAGAAAAAGAAATGTTCAACTACGAAAAGAAAAAAAGATGAAGCTGAACCACACACAATATGGAAATGCTATTCCAAGTCCTTCACTTACAATGCCAACTAGATGTGAAAAGGGAACAGTCTTTACTAACGTACACTTCTGTTTTTTTAAGTGGAGAGTTCAATGTCGGTTTCATTTAATGAACCCAGCCAGATGAATGCATGCTTCACCCTCCTTTCTTCAGCTGAATGCCAGGGTTGTACATCCACACCATCAAAACACATTCTTCATTTCGTCCTCACAGCACAGAGCATGCTTGATGCTTGTCATGTCACTGCTGCTTAGCTATCACTCAAGTGTGTTTCTGAGTTAGCACCTTGAGATGTTCTTGCACTACAAGAGGGATTCTCCGTCACAGAGCCCCGTCTTGCTTTAACATCTTACTTTCAAGAAAAGCCTGGCAAATTTGAAGACAAAAATATTATTCACATGTTCCAGTGTGTTTTATTGGACCAGGGGTTTTCAAGTCCTTTCTCCAAGAACCTTGAATCATTGAATGTTCCTGGGAGTCTAGGGGCCAGGCTGCAAACCTGTTGGCTAACTATTTTGATTAAAGTTATATTAGCTATTATGCTTTGTCTTTTCTTTCATTGATTTTTATCACTCATATTAGAATAATATAAACACAGATTAATTAGTGTGGTGAGCCACACAAAAGAGTTGAATTTCTAAGAGGCCATTTTTTAAAGATTTACTTATTTATGTATTCTATGTATATGAGTGTTCTCTGTCTGCATGTACACGTTTGTGCCAGAAAAAGTACCAGATCTCCTTTTAGATGGTTGTGAGTCGTCATGTGGTTTCCTGGAATTTGAACTGGAAGAACAGAAAGTACTCTTAACTGCTGAGGCATTTCTCCAGCCCAAGAGGCCATTTGTTTGTTTGTTTTTCAAGAGAGGGTTTCTCTGTATAGTCCTGGCTGTCCTTGAACTCATTCTGTAGAACAGCCTGACCGTGAACTCTCAGAGATACTCCTGCCTCTGCTCCTGAGTTCTGGGATTAAAGTCACACACTCCATCTCCCAGATCTCAAGTGACTACTTTTAATGTGTACACCTTGTGGCAATAATTTCCTAGACTATGGATCATAGACTATCATCAATATCTTAAATGTTAGTAAATAAATAAATGAATAAATATTAGGAAATAAAAGCAAGTGAAATAATTTTTGGTGGACTATAAATATCAAAGTATAAATATACTTTATTATCCTAAGATTACAACTATTTGTATAAAATATTGTTGTTATTCAGTAAATAAGCCTATGTTTCATCCCATATTTTCCAAATCATGCAACAATGCATGTTAGACAGACTATGTCATCCATGTGACATTGGCTTTGTAGCCACAGCAGAGACAACTATAAGATCGTGAAGGCTTTCACCAAGATTTAATACAAGTCTGAGAGGCCAGACCTTGTTGAGATAATTAAGCTCTCTGTAAGCAGCCATTGAGAATGTCAAATCTAAACTTCAGTGGAGACCTAAGTATGTCTCAGGTTTGTAGAACATGGACTGTCTCCTAGTGACAAATCTGAAGAGGGAGAGGTCTTTTGAACAGCAGAAGACAATGCTATGAGAGCAGGGTTTTCTGAGTCCACTGGAACTGACTTCATAGTACAACATGTCCCGGATTCCAGACATACAGTACATGATTTACTCTTTTCTCTGGTGAGATTTTGTCTTGCTTTCATCTCATCATTTTTTACTTTCTGTGATTCCTCCCTTTCGGGACAGGAATGTTTGTTTTTTGCCATTGTACCTTAAATATATGGAATTTTCTCCTAATCTACAGGAGCTCATAGCTAGGATTGACCTTGAAGCTCTGAGTAGACATTGAACTTGGGACTTTCCAATAATGTAGTACTAGTACTTTGAAACCAGTAGGGCTCTTAGAGATGAACTAACCATGTTTTTGCATATGATATGGCCATGAGTCTTTGCAAGGCATGGGTTGACTTTATGGTTAGAATAGGAGATGCTTCACATCCCAGACTCATATACAAGTTACCTGGTTCCAAGGTGATGCATTATTTTAGGAGGTTCTAAGGAGATCTGGCTACAGAAGGAATTAGATTATGCCCAATCGGTACTCTCATGCTTTCCCTCCATCTACTGCCTGCTTTGAGGTGAATCACTTTACCTCTTCACATGCTCCTGCTACCCTAACATTCTCACAAAATGTCCAAGAACAGAGTCAGCTGACAGCGGTCTAAAACCTCTAAAGCCATGAGTCAAATAAATCTTTCCCTTTTAAATTTTGTCAGATATGTGGTCAATATGATGGGAAAGACTGAGAGCTTGTGAGTTTTTCTCCTGCAAAATCATCAGTACCATTGGGAAAGTACAATGTTAACTGCTTAAGTCATCCCTATAGCATGTATGTGACAGAAACAATGCAAGGGGAAAATTTCTTATTGAGCTCAGACTTCCCTGAATGGTCCCTTGAGCCCATTCTCTAGCTCAAGTGAAGAATTGCATTACATGTAAAGACATATGAGAGATGGCATACAAAAGTTATAGCAAATTGTAACATTAATAGTATTCTCTCAGTTATCCATTTTCTTGCGCCACCTTATGATAATAGCATCTTGCTATTATTCTTATCAAGCGATTAATCAAGTAATTAGTACCAAGTCCCTAGGATCAAGTTATCTCCTGAGTTGACCCAACAGACATTCCCAGAGTGTACCTCACTTCTAGGCCATTTTTGTTATTGTTTTTATAACATGTTATTGTAATGTGTGTGTGTGTGTGTGTGTGTGTGTGTGTGTAGATCAGAGCCTTGTTACAGTCAATTCTCTCTTTTCACTACTATCAGTTGGTAACTCAAATTAGCTTTCACTGAGTGTAGGCAAAGAGCTGGAAAAATACTAGATGGAAAGTGACCAATTTGTTATCTTTATTTATTTATTTATTTGTTTATTTTTCAGTTTAAATTTAGATGAGAAACAAGGTTGCTTCACAAGTCAGATCCAGATCCCTCTCCCTTTCCCTCCCCTCCTCCCGTGCCCTCCCCCACCCCCCATTATCCCCTCATTTCCCCAGGGAGGGTGAGGCCTTCCATGGGGGTGTCCATAGTCTGTCATTTCATATAGGGCAGGGCCTAGACCCTTCTCCAAGAGTTCAGGGTGAGAGTGCACCTTTGGACTCCCATCCAATTTGTTATCTTGCAGTTCTGTTTCACTATTCCTAGTCTATGTCATAGGAAATCTGCTTCTCTCTTCCTAACGTTGCTCTTACATCCCCAATTGCAAAGCGGAAGTTCCAAACCTTCCAGAACCCATGGCCTCTAAGACACTCCTTGCCTTTTAGGGAAAGTTTGATCCATTCTTCCCTCTCTTGATTTCATCCTAGCACTGACCTAACATTGATTAGTAAAATAACCTCTGTGCTATCTACTGAAAAAATATTTGTTCTTTCTTTACACTACCTCCTGTCTGTCTTTCAGGCAAGTCCCACTTCACGTTTTTTATCCACGAGGTGGTACATATCAGTATAGTCTTTATACTGTTTCCATTTTCTAACATCTCAGACCTAACTTTATGGGATACCTGTTTTATTGTTCACACACACACACACACACACACACACACACACACACACACACACACACACAGTGCTTTAATGGTATCTATCCCTTGCCCTTCCCTATTAATTACGTCTCTATGCCACCACCACACTTTCATCCCAACTTCATGAGACCCAATTAAAATCCACTGAGCCCATTTAGTGCTGCCTTCACATGTGGAGCTCTGGAAGCATCTACAAATCAGTCTATAACAGGCCACATTCCTGAGGTAAATATATTGTCCCTTACCCACATCCATGAGTTGTCAGTAGTTGCTAGATTGGGGTAGAACTTCATGAGCCCTATGTCTAACCATGGTGGGATTTGAACAGTTTAATCTTGTGCTCATCTTGTGCATGCAGCTGTAGCTGCTGTGTGTTCACATGTTCACCTAAGCTATCATGTCTACAAAATACTGTTTCACTGCCGATGTCACTTTCCTTTGGCTCTTACAATCTTATATGCAATGATTGCTGGTAGACTACTTTTCAAACAGTGCCAATGGCGCACACCTTTTATCCCAGCACTTGGGAGGCAGAGGCAGGTGGATCTCTGTGAGTTCGAGGCCAGCCTGGTCTACCAACTGAGTTCCAGGACAGCCTCCAAGACAATACAGAGAAACCCTGTCTCGAAAAAACAAAACAAAAACAAAAAACCCATCAAACAGTGCCAAAAGATCCACTTAAATATTTCTGAGAATTAAAACCTAGTCCAGGATATTATGTATGAGAGTATCAGTTCTCTAGTGGGAAAGAAGTATTAAGGGAAATATAGAAAAGATTCTTCTGGAATATTTTGTTATGGACTACACAATAGTTACATGGATGTGTGTATAGGCACAAGCTCATCAAGTTGTCAACCAAAGTTGTGTTCAGCAAAATTTCTATTCATGGTATACCACCACCCCAAACCGAGTGACTTGGAAAGAGAATCATTGTTTATTCACCTTTTCTTTCTCAGAGTTTATCAAGGTACCCAGAAAAATGGGAGCATATTAGTTTCAAAAAGAACATGTAACTGGGTAAGTACTCTCATATAAGAAACCCATTTCATCAGTGTATTCTTAGCTCCAGAGAGGAATACATTGCAGGAAGAAAAAATTTATTTCATTGACTATTCTGTGAGCAGTTGTAAGACACAGTAAAATTATAGATGACAATGGAATATGCAGACCAATTAAAGAATTCTGAAAAAAACCTCAGTGTGTGGCAGTTTCAATAAAATATTTCACTGAACAGCTCAGCAAATACCTGTACCTTAAGACATTTCCCTGAAGACTAATAAACAATAAATACTTTCCCAAAGAACAATGAATATACAAAAAATATTTAAATACTATTAGTTACAGTAAGTGACAGTGGAATCTTTGCTCTCGAGAATCATTTTTAAAAACAAAAGTTATTATCTCAGAAGACATTTAGGTCAATATAAAAATAAAAGTGAGAATTTATTTGTTAGGTTTTTCTGTATTTCACTGGGATACACAGGAAGAGCTTACTCTTTGTCAGAAAAAAACACTTGATTCTGAAAAGATATTATGAAAAATGCCATCCATACTTCCATGAAACTTGCAGTTTGAAAAAATTAGATGCAATTATATCATAATCTCAAATGATAAAAGGATAATTATAGAAAATAGAAATAGTGAACTAACATGTTAAAATTCAGAAAGGATTTCTCTGTTAGAACTTTTAAGAAAAAAAACTTCAGAAAACTGAAATTTGTGACCTCATTATTTTCAACCAATTGGACAAGGCCCACCCATGTAATACAGATAATGTTAAAAATGTTATAAATGTTCAGTCACACCTATTATAGCTCCAAAACAACACCTTAAATTAATGTTTAACCAATAACTGGGAATGGAGCCTAGCAAAATTGGCCCATAGATTTCGTAAAATATCAAGTTGGTAATATAAGTACCCAGACCTTGAAAAAAAACCATGCACAGGGGCTTTGAAGCCACAATGAATTTCTTCTGTCTCAGCTAAGGATTGTACTTAGGATGGTCTCAAATGCATGAAAAAATGGGGTTGTGTGCAAAGCATTCCTTTGTGTCTTTACAATCATAAGTTGGATATTCTAGAGTCTGGACAGGAGGTGAAGGGCCCCTTTGCTAAGTCTATTATGACAGCATGGAAGAAGCCATTTGACCTTTTACAATACATGCAGTACTCCTTCATCACACAACTGTCATTATTTTTCATGGTTTTTCTACAACTCAGATAAGATGCTAAGCTCTATTAGTGAAGGAGCGATTGAGTTGTATCACAGATTCTATAAATTCAATGACTTGTTTGTATATTGAATGTGCTCTTAATAACTGCTAATGACATTGTTGTGTTAATATAAAAATGCCTTAGCATGTCATATAGTAATTATGTTACATATGCAATGCAAATGCTTATATATAACTTAGTGATTGGTATGTTGTGATTAGTATATGTATACTGATATATATTAGTAAAATATATATATATATATAAATTTATCAAGATAATGTGACTATAACACATTCAGATTTTTTTATGAATGAGTGAAAACTTGGGTGACATTCCAAATACATAAGCTTCATGCTTTCTTGGGCATCTGTGTCTGTAATGTTCTTTTCATGGGAAAAAGTCTCACTTTGCGATACAATGAATTCTCTTATTTCGCTTTTGCTTTTGTTTTTACAAAAGATGTGGTTATAATATTTGTTTAAAAATATATCACCAGAATTTACTATTACTGTTTCCCAAAACAACAATAAAATCCAAGAACAATGCTAAGACAATCAGACATACAGACCTGAACAACAGAAGATAATTGGAGCTTGCAAACTATACCATTCTCAGAGGAATTATTGGCATACACCCTTTCTTCCATGGACTATGCTGTGCCTCCGTTGGAATCTCCACAGAAGCATTTTATTGCTCATTAAACATTTTTTAATATGGATCCACTCTTGGCATTCTTATTTCATAGTTTTCTTCACAAACCTTCCCGTGCCACTCACCTCCTTCCCTACCATGTGTAATTTAACAGAAATTATGTGAGCTTAGTCCTTTGATTAAGAAAGCCTAATACACAACCACACAAAGGATATGGCCAGCATTGCTCAAACAGCTAATGAATCTGGCAGTTTTCAGCTCATTCCCAATAAAACAAGCCCCACAAATCACTATTAAAAATGTGTTTTGTACTTCAAGAACCATAATTGCCCCACATTTACAATTCATAACCAGTGACAGCAGAGTGCTTACTCTAGTTAATCCTCCACAGAATAGTGGCTATTGGTGCTGTGGAGTAGGGGCACAACAAAATCATCTGTCATTTGAAATACTCTTTGGGGAAGCTTCTCACACCAATAAAATTCTGAAATACAGCATGGAAAAGCAGGATATGGCCTTCCCCTTAAACAGTAAGAGATGCTCTCTCTAGTGCTTTGCTTGACACACCTCACCTTAGCTTCACTTGCAGACTCCAAAATGGTAAAGATGAAGCATGCAACTGGAGAAGCAAAAAGGTCATTATGAAGCCACCTTCCTAGCTGTGTCCACCTATAGAAACAGCAACTAAAGATGTGTGAGTTCTGAGAACTTCTGTATTTTAATTGATTTGTTTAAGGAACAATTGGTCTATGGCAAAATGCCAGTTGATTCAGCTGTACTGACTCAGTTTGAAAGATTAGCATAAAAACAGTGGGGTTTGCTGTGACATTTATACCCATAATTTGTTTTATTGGTTGTCTTTCTTTCCTACTTTACCTCTTTTCCTGAGTTCTAAAGATGTTGACTAGTCTTTACCTACTAAATCTCTTTTACTCCATGTCACATATTCTCTATCACTCTCCATTTTCCTCTTTCTTAGCACTTCCCGAGGCCTCGTTTCCCTCCTCATGGTCGTTTCTTTTCAGTTTTTTGCTCTATTATACATATGCACACACGCAAATATATATATGTTTGTATATGTTTATATAGGATCTATTGTGTGTGTGTGTGCGTGTGTGTGTGTGTGTGTGTGTGTGTGTGTGTGTGTGTTAAAACTGAGAATCGATATGTGAATGAAAACAATCAGTGTCAAATTTTCTGAGTCTGGGATATTTATGTGCCTTAGAGTTCAACAAAGTTTCAATGTGCATATTACCACATTTTCAGAAAATGTATTAAGACTTTAATGGACATCTAGGCAAGTGCCCTATCCTGGCTACTGTTATTGTTGCAGATATAGATAAGATGCACAAGAAACTTTATGGTGGGACCAAACATACAGAATAAAGAAAGAATATTAAGAGCAGCGAAGAAAAAAGACAAAGTAACATATAAAGGCAGACCTATCAGAATTATACCTGACTTCTCCATGGAAACTCTGAAAGCCAGAGTCCTGGATAGATGTTTACAAACACTGAGAGACCACAGAGGCCTATCTAGACTACTATACCCAGCAAAACTCTCAATCACTATAGATGTATAAAACAAGATATTCCATGACAAAAAGAGATTTACACAATACATATACACAAATCCAGCCTTACAGAAAGTTCTAAAAGGAAAACTTCAACCCAGGGAAGTTAGCTACACTCACAAAAACATAGGCAATAGATAATATCACTTTACCAAAAGCCAGAAATAGGGAAAATCTCACACACAATATCACCACCAAAAAAAAAACAACAACAACAGGAATCAATAATCAATGGTCGTTAATATCCCTTAATATCAATGGTCTTACCTATAAAAAGATACAGGCTAACAGAATGGATATGTTGACAGAATTCATCCTTCTGCTGCATACAAGAAACATACCTTACCTTCAAGGACAGACGTTGCCTGAAAACTAAGGGTTGGGAAAAGATTTTACAATTAAATGGCCCTAAGAAGCAAATGAGTGTAGCTATCCTAATATCTAACAAATTAGACTTCAAACTAAAATTATCAACAGAGATGAAGAAGGTCATTTCATATTCATCAGAGGAAAAAAATCCATCAAGATGAAGTCTCAATTCTGAACATCTATGCCCCAAACACAAAGACACCCACATTCATAAAAGAAACATTACTAAAACTCAAATCACATATTAAACCTCACACACTTACAGTGGGAGACTTCAACATCTCACTCTCACTACTGGACAGGACTACCAGACAGAAACTTAATAAAGAAACAAAGGTACTAAAAGAAGTTATGACCCAATTGGTTTTAACAGATATCTATAGAACATTCCATCCAAACACAAAAGAACATTCTTTCTACTCAGCGCCACATGGAACTTTCTCTATGATTGACCACATACTCACCAATAAAGCAAACTTCAACTGATACAAAAAAATTGGAGTAACCCCCTGTATCTTATTGGACCACTGTGGCTTAAAATTAGAATTCAACAACACAAATTGCAGAAACCTCACAAAGTCATGGAAATTGAATAATGCTCAATTGCATCACTCCTGGATAAAGGAAGGAAGAAAGAAAGAAATTAAAGATTTCCTAGAATTCAATAAAAATGAAGGCACAACATACCCAAACCTATGGGACACTCTGAAAGCAGGGCTAAGAAGAAAGTTCATCGCACTAAGTGCCCACATGAAGAAATTGGAGAATAGTCACATTAGCGAATTAACAGAACACCTGAAAGCCCTAGGACTTAAAGTCCTTTGTAGATACATCTAAGAGTTCTATAACTTAGTAGTTATATATTTTTTATATTTTAAAGAAACTGCCATATCAAATTCTGTATTGGCTGCATCACTTTTTTCTCCTACAACAGTGGATAATGTTCCTTTTAACCTTATATCCTAACTAGCATTTGTTGTCATTTTTTAATGAAAAGTTTTTATTTATTAAGTGCTACCCATAAGAATGTACTTTTTAACTTGAAAGGTACAGGGCTATATAATCTAATAATTTGGGGTTACTTCTTCAATGACATGTAACTATTGTTAAAAGTATGTTCTCATTTTTTGGTGTTAGCAATTCCAAATGGTATGAGATGGCATATCACTTTTATAGTTGCATCTTTCCTGATGGCTAGTAACATTAAAGACTATTAAACTTTTATAGGACCACTGTTACTTTTATTTTTAGAATTGTCTATTTAGTTCACTGGTGCATTTATTAATAAAAATTTTTCTTGGTGTTTAGATTTCAGTTCTAATGGGGAATGTTCTTCTGTATATATGTGGAAGAATCATCTGCAACACAGCTCTATAAATTCTAGGTATTAGTACCTTTTCTGAATTATGGATTAAAAAATTTCTTGCTCTGTACTCTGCAGATAGCTTCCTTGGCTATAAAGGTTGATGACCATCCTTTGACTCTCAATTTTTGGATGTCTATAACAATGAGGTATGTTTCCTGGAAACAACATATAGTTAGAACTTTTAATTACTTTAATTAATCTGTGCCTTTTAATTAGACAATTGAGGACATTTACACTTAAATTGTTATTAGAGCTATTTTCTATTTCCTTTGGTTGTTAAAGTTCTTTTTGATGGACTGTTGCTATTTCCTTTCTTGTTCTGTTGATATTAGGATTCTGCATGCTTGTTTTATTATATTTAACAGATTCCTGTCCAAATCTTCTGTTATTCATATCATATCATAATTTGTATTGTTTCCTGTGTTTTCATGGATGAGACTATCTCTTGATTCTTCCATTTAGAGTAGTCATTAAGGATTTTTCTGCATGCTGGGATAGTCACAATCAATCCCTTTGCTTATACTTATCTTGAAATAGCCTTTTTTCTCTATCAAATAAAGGTAAGTAGCATCTTATGCTGAACACTCTGCACTCTTAAAAACACAAAGTTGGATTAATGATATTTCAGGATCTAACCCCCAATCACCTCCTGTGAACTAACTTCCATGGTACCAAAAATTACTATGCAAACTACGTAGGAAAGGAATCAATTAATAGTCCTACTCAGCTATGAACCACAACAATGAACAGCATGTCAAGATATCTCTAAAGGAATAGTAAGAGGCACTTAAATGTTGGTGGTAACCAACAGATTGGACTTATATTCTACTCTAAAAAGAGCAAGTCATGCCTATTAGTAGAAAAGTATCCAACTATCCTGAGATAGTGTATCATGGAATTTAGAAGAGAATCTACTACTCAGACTTTGCAAGATCAGCATGATTCCTTATTATATTCTAAATCTTATCCTTACACATAAAAATAAGTATAGCTACCACCCCTATAAAACATCTTTCTTTGTAGCAAAAGAACCATCACAGAACAAAACAAAAACCCAAAACACAACTGAAGACAATAAAGGGATCAATGAACTGTGGGAATCCCAGGCTCAATGAATATATCTACACCACAGCTCCTGTGTCTATGTGTCAGAAAAGATCATAGAAAATAACATGGAATGAGGGTAAGAAGAAATATACCATGAAGTCTGCCTTGAACCTTTCCTTCCTAGAATGGCTGCACAACCAAGGCCTGAAATATGGCAACATTAGTAGACAAGCTAACAGGGAAGAGGAGAAATATTACAAGGTCACACACTTGAACAAGGAACTAATTCCCAGCAACTAACAAGTTCTGAGAGAGGGAGAGTTAGCATAGAGCTCCCTAATTTTTGGTTATGTCTATTTTGAATTCTAAATACCTCTTATGTTTGACTCCATTTTCTCTCAATGTTTGGGAAAATTTTTTGTCATATTTTCATTGAATACATTCCCTATGCTGTTTGATTTTATCTCTACTCAGTTTTCAACTCAGTGTCTTCTTATATTGGTCTTTTGAATGCATCTCAAGAGTTCTTAGAAGTTTAGGTCACATTTTTTGTTTTTGTTTTTATATGTTTAAGTGAATTATAGTGCTACCCTTCACTTCTATCCTTGAATTCCATCCAATTTAGCATTGTCTGTGGATGATTCTGTCCAAAATTTTATTATTATTTTACTTAATTATTCTTCATTTCCATAATCTTCTAAATCTCAACTGCTTTACTGAGTTTTAGTTTCCACATTTTAAAATTTCTCCCCCTAATTACTCATTATTTTGTTTACTTGACAAACTTTTTTATCTGGGTTATCAATTTATTTTCTGATATCATTCATCTTTTATATAGTCATTGGTTCTTTTAAAACTGGGCACTCTAAAAGTTTGAAGTTATTTCCTGGTATTTTTAACACTCTCATTATCTTTGATTCTGCCACTGAGTTGTGAGCTTATGGAGATTCCTCAGTGGATCCTTTCATTCTCTTTTCATTTTTTTGTGCTTTGAATACCTCCATCACTCCATTATTCTCCCTCTTCTTGTCTGTTTATTTTATTTTGTTTGAGTTCACCTGGTGAGTTCCATTTGAAGGCAAAGGCCAGCTGTTCTAACAAATGTAAATGCTTGACAACAGTTCCAAAGAAGAGTCTTCTATACTTTTTAAAATATCTGTGATAAGACTCAGAGATTTTGGCATGCACCATGTTCCCTCACCACAACCCCTGGTTTTCTATGCAATTGTTTCAGTCAAGTGCATGGAAGGGCCTATGTAGTGAAGTATAAGAATCTATCAGCATCAAGTTCCACCCTCATACTTATGCTGTCTGTACAGCCTGTTCTGCTTGTATGCTATTAACTCTTTATGAACATTTTAATATATTTAAATTTTTTAGTAACCCAGAAAAATCTATGAGATTTAAAATGACTTATTAATTTTAAAACAAATATTTACATTCTTTATATGACTATAAACTACAGTTACTTCGCCATGTGTTAAATTTTCAGAACCTATCTTCTAATTAAAATCTTTGACACTTTGACTAATAATTCCTTCGTACTATCGGTCCTTGGAGAACCACTATTCTATTTTTTCTATTATTTTGTCTCTTTTTTAACCTATAAATGAGATAATGCAAGCACCCAATTATGATGATCCACCCTTTGTATTGTATTATGCATCTCTGGTGAGCCCCGAAGTTCCTTATGAGGAATGCTTGCTTCCCAGGGAGGAAAAGGACTCAGTGAGAAGCTTTTCTGTCCTTTAAGGCATATATATATATATTTTTTGAGAAGCCCCGTTGTTACCTTCTTTTATATATGTATCATAAGGTACATATTTCTCCTCCACCAAAATTTTGTCATCATTACCATTCAGCACCATACCACAGCAAAGAGCTGAATGGCTCTGTACAAGGAACTCCAAAGCTTTGAATTCCAAATAAATTTCACCTCTCTGTAATGACTATCTCAAGTCTTTGTTAGTGTGATGGAATGCTAAATAGGATAATAAAGTTATTCCAGGATTAGGGTGTTTAAAACTCTGCCTGAGAAGGTAAGATGACTTTGAGATTGGTTTTTAGGAGCGTTTTAGAAAAGTCTGGAGGAGGGAAACCCTAAACTTTGAATTTAACAGGTATTGCCAGTGGGGGATTAGGACACTGTAATAATGATAGGGGCATTGATGTTGAAGGGTGGACTGATGGGGTTTCAGGTGAGGGTTCAATAGAGAATTAAACTCAAGTTGATGTGTGCTATCCTGTGCAAAGAAGTAGACTTTGTCCACATTCTTGGGCTTCCGGGGAGGCCAACCTTAAAGTTTCCATACTTGCTTATCTGACAGAGAATATTCCAAATTAGCAAAGGACTCAGAGTGCAACATGGTTATTACCTGGGAGCTTTTTTAGCCACATTTACAGAGACAAATGGATAAAAGGAAATATAGAACTGAAAGATATGAAATATTTCCCAGAGTGGCCAGAAAAGGGACCCTCAGCCAAAGAGGCTATTTTGATTAGTACTGTTAAAATGAAACAAGTTCTTTGAAATCTGCTAATAGGAACCATAAACCAAGGTTACTTATGCCAATATCACCAGTGCTTGGAGAGATGGCTCAGTGCTTAGAACACTGACATTTCTATCACAGGACCTTAGTTTGATTTATAGCACCCACAAGGGGACTCACTGCTGTCTGTAAGTAGAGTCTTAAGTATCTATCATCTGCCTTTTTCTAGTCTCTGCAGGCATCAGGCATGCATATGATACACAACCATACATACAGGCAAAATAGTCATACACATTATGTAAATAACAATATATAAAAATTTAAAAATTGCCAAGGCCATCCCACCTGTCAAAGACTCAGGTTATTAAAATGTATATTTATTTAATAGACTTTCATTAAAAAATAAGAATCCCAGATACCTTGCTTGTCCTGTAAAACTAAGAAATCTTTTCTTTTCATACCCAGCCAGCAAGTCTTTCAAGGACTCCCTCAATTTTGTCTCCTGGTGCAGGAAGCAATCACACTGACAGTCAGTACTTGCAATGTCTACTTGAATATAGCTTTCGGGGCATGCAGAATGCAAGTCTTATAACGTCATGGGTGTTAGGCCAAGATACTGAAGGGCATCATGAAAGGCAACGCATGGTACTGCAATATGAAAGTGCCTGCATGCACCTCTTTACACAGATGGTGTGGAACTATGGGAATGAAGCTGGAGCTTCAGTGGAAACCTCTACAAAATCAGAGGAGACAGCAATCAGCAGTGATCACTAGCCAAAGAGAGCTATAGGCAATGAGCAAATCCAGCTTAGGAACATACTGATGGGAGCTGTAAACAGCAAAACTATAAAGAACTTTCCATACCTTGAGCAGACCATGTTCTGCACAAAATACAAGATGCTGGTCATGTACCTATGGAATCTATAGACTTATTGGGTCTGGGGCTTCCTTTCAACTAATTCATCCCTGTTGCTTTCAAAGTCCACAATTTTAATAGAGAAGTTTACTCTGTAATTTCTTTTCTTTTCTTTTCTTTCTTCTTTTTCTTTTTTCTTTAAACAGAGTATCATTGTATTGTTTGCTTTTAAACTTGGAGGAGACATTTTGACTTAGCAATGCTCAGGCAATGAAGAGTATGGAAACTCTCACAGACAGACCAAACGCACTCTGTGTTGTGTGATGGTAATGGACAAGGACAGAATGTTATTTATTGACTGCTCAGATGTCCATGTGTTGAAGATTTCCTTCCAAGGATGGAAATATTGAAGAAGATACACTTTTAATAATAGTTCTTTAAGGAACTGGGGCCATGTTTTTGCAGGGTATTATGGGTTACCAGCCACTTTCTGTTTCTCTCTTTTTTTTAGAGTAAACATGAAGTCACTGGTTTTGCCCCAAAACATGCTCTCTATTATTGTCCTCAAGCAATCCCTAATTGGCCTAACAGTCATGGACAGAAGCTTCCAAAACACTGAGTTTCAATAAACCTTATTTCTTCATAAGTTGGTTGTCTCAGATAGTGTTATAATGACAAAATCTGATTAACACACCTGTGGTCTAGGGACAATTAATGTATTCATTTAACAGAGTCTTTTGAAGGCCAGGTCTCCTGTTTGTAGGATTTGTTTGTTTCAAGTGGTTTCTTGTTTTTAGTTTCAATTATTTTCTTTCCCAAGTTCCTAATTCTTACAGTGATGTGAAGAGAAACACAGTGTCTTCTCTGTCTGTTTTTCTGCTTCTGGAAATTGAGTTTTCAAGTCATTCAGTGACCTAAACATGGACACCTAAGTATTTTGAGTAAAATAAGCTCCTTCTTCTTTGACTCTTACAAAATACAGTCTCTTCACATCTTTGTTTTTTCTTGTTTCCGCCATTTACCCAACATCTACTTTTCATACCAGCCACTTATTACATTTTGTGATGCAAAATTTTGCCTTTTGGGTTTGCAATTCTCACCCTAAATACTTCAGAAGATTCCCCAATGGAGTGCCTCACCCTCCCTTGTGAGCAGAAGAGGAATGGGGTTGGGGGATGGGAGGTTAGAGGGGGCAGGGGAGGAGGGGAGGGTGTGAAAGCTGGGATTGAGATGTCAAGCAAGCTTGTTTCTAATTTAAATAAATTTTCAAAAAAAAAACTTCTGACCCAAGCAGCAAAATCAAAGACACATTTGTACCCTCTATTACAGTAAGGAGGAATGTGAAAGAGACTCCTAGAATTTCCTTACTGCGGGTGTTTGTGAAAAGATAGAGAATCTGTGAGTGAAAAAAGCAGAAACATGTTGAGTGTATCCATAGGTTCATGATGAGAGAAATATAGGGTAAACACAAATGGCAATTGTCATGCCCAGCTGGACATAGACGTAAGCATCTTTTTTTCCTTTAGTAGGACCTGGATTGATTACAGTGATTACATTTTTGAGTTTCATTTTTAATTATGTGCATGCATAGTAGGCCAGAATGAAGTGCTTCTTCCTTTGGATCTGGGATCACACAAAGCTCTCAACATCATAACCTTGCTGTTGGGACCCAAAAATGGGTTTCCTTTTTCTTTTTTTAAATTAAAATGTTTTCATTTATTTTACATACCGACCATAGTTTCTCCTCCCTCCTCTCCTCCTGTTCCATTCCCCCACCTTCCTTCTACCCTTCCCCCATCCACTCGTTCTCTGTTTTCATTCAGAAAGGAGCAGGCCTCCCATGGGTCCACAAAGCACAGCACATCAAGTTAAGGCAGGACTAAACTCCTCCCCCTGCATCAGTGTTGAGTAAGGCAACCCAGCTTGGGGATTGGGCTCCTAAAATCGCCAGGGACAGGTTTTGATCCCATTGTTCTGAGCCCTATAAACAGATCATGTTATACAACTGTCACACACATGCAGAGAGCCTAGGTCAGTCCCATGCAGGCTCCCTACCTATAGGTTCAGAGTCAGTGAGCTCCCAGGAGCTCAGGTATAGCAAGTATTGATAACCAATAACCTTTCACTCCCGTGCTACAAAATTTGTTTCATGACAAAAATAGTTTTCCTTTTGTATTTATTTGTATTTATTCTATTTAGATGACAGGAAGACCATGGTTATTATGGAAACTATAGAAAACATTTTTAAATGACTTGAAGTTTATTTTTATTTTTTTCATACAATATATTTGGTATTATTCTTTCTCCTAGTGTAGATCCTCCACTGTGGACTTTGTGCTAGCAATGTTCAACCTCTTTATTCTTAAAAATTGGAGGTAATTTCTACAATGATATGTGCATATATGTATTATTTTGAAAATGAAGTATTTTAAAATTGTGTATATAACATGTCTATGTAAAAAGAAAATAAACTGTTCATTAAATATGTATACAAACATGCAAATACTAAACAACGATAACTAATTCAGCCCTGAGAAGACTATATGTGAGAAGAATAAGAAATGCAAAGGATAGGGGAATTATAGTTTTAGGAAAATCACTTTAAAAATATCTTTAAATATAAACAATAAACATGCCTTCTTGTTATTTGAAAAACAAAATAAAGAAAATGAATTCTTCCAAAAACTCCTGAGTAACTTCATAATATAAAACTGAATTCAAGGTTAGAAACCAAATGATATTTTCCAGAATATGCAAAGTCCTTTTTTCCCACACCACATAGGAAAGCAAAACAAGCAAGAAAGCCAACAAACTGACAAGTAAATAAAACCAAATTGTGAGATAGAAATATGATAATATAATATTAGTACACGACAACAAGAGAAAGACAACTCCTTATGTCTACAACAAAATGATAAGAGATATCTCTAAAACATAGTAGAGAAGGAGAAAATCTCTTGGAGGGAAGAAAGGAAAGCAGCCAAGGATCAGTCTCCTGGGTGAATGGTGGGAAAATAAAACTTTAAGCAAGCACCAGGAAGACAATCCTAGAGCTAAGTCTGATAATTTGCACATAGTCCCTGTCCTAAGCTGCGAAATTACTGACAGTGACCTGTGCTCTGAGTATGAGCACTGGTGCAGGAGAGGCAGCTTCCAATTTAGTGATCAATTCAGATCTTGTATTGATCTGAAAACCCATGAGCCTGTCTCCTAGCAGCTCTTTCTGGAGTATGGATTGGATAAAAAGCAGGGATGCTTAAATAGAGCCACAAATAATAATGAAAAAAACCCACAAAGAATCCTAAATACTTCAGAAAAACAAAGATCATGAAATAAATACAGGACAGTATCTACAGGTTGGAACTGGGCTTATTAATATACACCTGTAAGACCAGCAGTGCAGATCCCCAGTCTTAGGACACACAGGATTTTGTTGTATTGTTCTTCCCATTTCTCCATATTATGGTGGCACTGTAGGTGTTGTACCCAAATCCTGAACCTCCAAATCACCAAGAGGCCCATTGCAATGCAAAAGCAAAGAGTCTCTTATTGAAGGTATTTAAACGAACTAACCCATTATCTCGGGCCCCTCATCCCAGCACCATGGCGGATGGTTGGAGAGAGACCCCGAGCAACCTCAAGGCAGGCATCTTAAAGGGCAGAGTAAGGGGTATGAAACAGTCTCAGAATTGGTGAGCTTCCAGGTTTGGGCGACCTGCCCTGTGTTGATTGGTCAACTGGTTATGGCCCATAGGTCCTCCCAGAGTGATTGCTATGCTCTGCATGTCACTGTTGTGCACTTGCCCATAAAGCACAGCTATAAAACACAGCCCCACCAGCTAACTTCTGATTGGTTCCGTGCCACGAGGAGGCCATCTGACCTCTTAGTAACTAGGACAGGAGCGACAAGGTCATGCAAGCACACGTTAGCTGTAATGGCTGCAAAAATGGAGGACTGGCAACTACATTCCCCCTTCTTGAAGTACCCACGACAGGACTCAATCCTGAGTCCTGCCTGTTAGGGGCTCAAAGGGGTGTTAACAGGTCACTAGAATAGGTACAAGGGCAATCAATGGCATGAGCACATTTTTCCTAGAAAATAGGTAGTGCTTCACTATGACGAAACTCATGATTTGAAAATATAGTATCATAAAGCAAACCACAGTTGTTTCTGCTTAAGAGTCCCCCTCATCTTTGCAAAACTCCCTTCTGTTTCAGCCTATACAGGGACGGGTCTCTTTCATTTCTGTTATTCATCCTCTTTCTATTCTAGATAGTGCCATAGTTGAAGGACTTTTGGGAGCTCTTTCTGCTGAGCTCACTCCATCAGGCTTTCATCACCACCCGGGACAGTGCTGGTCATGGTCAAGGTCACCGTTCAGTCACATCCACACAGTGCTAAGTCTGACGCAAGTTTGCTACTCCTATTACTTAACTAGATGGTTTTGATACTGGGGACTTCTTGTCTTCTGGAAAACAGCTCAGTGTTTTTAAATGTGGTAGTTATGTTAATGTATATATTCACGATGGATAAAGAAAGAGTGGCAGGGTTAGAGTGAGCTCTATGCCTGGAAGAGCACCGCTTTTGCTGTCTACGTGAGGAATGCCACCTCCAAGGCAGGGAAAAGGTTGCAGGTGAACTATAACAAAGTGAAAGCAGGTGATTGACTGGGTGAACAGGTTAAGAGAAATCCAGTGCTCTGCTTTGCCGCTTTTCACTCTATAACCTTGTACTAATTATGACTAAGAGGGGTGGAAATAGGGACTGGTAATTCATCTTTGGTTCTTAAAGTTTGCTAAATGCCCATTACGAGCATTAATATTTCAATTATTCCCAATTTTGGATTGGGAGGCTGGGTGAGTTTCAATTTTCTTTAAACTTTTAAAGGTATATTGTTCTTTCATGTGTGGGATTTGGACTTTGTCTGAATTTCTGTGTCTGGAGGCAACGCCCCCAGTGAAGTTTAAAAAATGTCAGTGATAATTTTGTTAGACTTGTAGGAAGTTCATTGATTTAATTAATGAAATTACTACTGAAATCTATATTTCAAAGATAGCTTATCAATTACTTGACAGGTGATTTAACTTACAACATTTGCCAAGACCTAGTAGAAACAAGAATCCTTTCAAAAAAGGATCAGGAAAATGGTTTGGAAGTCAGAGCTGAAATCACGGATGATGTAAAGGAAGTATAAAGTAATACAAAAATATAACAAGGCTACCACCTCCACCTTTCAGAACATTGCTCCCATTGGCATCCGAGCCAACATACCTGCCTGCTTTCCAGTCCATTGCTCCTTCTTTTCTATTACACACCCTGTAAGGCTCCATGACTCTCTGCTGGTGGCCATGTCACAGTGGCAGCAGGTGGCAATTGAAGTTCAAGGTGTCAGCCCACCAGGAGGAAAGTCTCTAATGGATCAATCTCAGTTAGGCAATGCCCCAAGACCACCGACCCTAGAATGTCTTTTGCTTCTGTTGTGCTTTTACATGTTTGCTTCTACAACTTTTCTCTGGTGTCTGGAAATGTGTAAACGGATGTGGGGAGACCCCTGCTGCCTGTAATGTAGTGTGTTTTATCTGTGATTGTCAAGAAGATGATTCTTCCCTAATCTTTCCTGTCTAATTGATAGTAATAATGTTAGCTTATACAGAGGTTTGAAGAATAAAATATATATGCAAGGAAATGTTACACAGTCCGAGCCTATGAGTTTCACCTTAGGAGCTACATAGACCATAGCTCAAATTAATGATTAAGAAAAACAATTGAGGCTGTCTTTAATTCTCTTAATGCTGAAAGACACAGTTACAGGTTTCAGGGGATATCATTAGCTGAAACAAAGCTTTAAGACAACTTCAGGTTAAATCAGATATTTTGATAAGACCTTTAAGATGAAAAAGACCTAGAAAACAATCTAAACTTTACAAGCACACATAACTGAGGTCAAAAGTACGAAACAACCCAACTGTTACTAGCTGATATACTTTCCTTGCTAGGAATGGTTGGTGATCAAAAGTGATGATTAATTCTCTCTCTCTCTCTCTCTCTCTCTCTCTCTCTCTCTCTCTCTCTCTCTCTCTGCATACCCTTATATTTAAAGTATAACTGACTGATTCTTTTTCATACATAAAAATTTAGATTTGTGCAGGGGTTCTTGTTCCTCTTCCATTCTTCAGGGGACCATGAGTTTTTCTCTTGGGGTCCTCCTTGTTTTCTAGCTCTTCTGGTAGTGTGGATTGTAGGCTGGTAATCATTTTCTCTGTGCCTAAAATCCATATATGAGTGAGTACATACCATGTTTGTCTTTTGGTGACTGGGTTACCTCACTCAGGATGGTTTCCTCTAGTTCAATCCATTTGCCTGAGAATTTCAAGATCCCATTGTTTTTTTTCCTGCTGAATCATAAGTACTCTATTGTGCGGATGTATTACATTTTCTCTATCCATTCTTCAGTTGAAGGGCATCTAGGTTTGCTTCCAGGTTCTGGCTATTGGAAACAACACTGCTATGAACATACTTGAACATATGTCCTTGTTGTATGAATGTGCATTCTTTGGGTATATGCCCAGGAAAGGAAATGCTGGATCTTGAGGTAGACTCATTCCCATTTTCCTGAGAAATGGCCATACTGATTTCCAGAGTGGCTGTATAAGTTTACACTCCCACCAGCAATGGGAGAGTGTTCCTCATTCTCCATATCCTCTCCAGCATAGACTGTCATTGATGTTTTTGATTTTAGCCTTTCTGGCTGGTGTAAGATGATATCTCAGAGTTGTTTTGAGTTGCATTTCCTTGATGGTTAAGTATGTTGAGCACTGAGAGCACAGTGGGGGTGGTGGTGGAGGAGGGAGAAAGAAGAGAAAGGGAGAAGGGGGACTGAGAACATGAGAACTGAGACAGGGGAGGAATAGAAGATGATAAGAAAGGAGATGCCTTGATAAAGGGAGCCACTACAGGTTTGGAGAGAGGTATGGCACAGAGGAAATGGTAGGGGATCCACAGGGGATCCAACTAAGAATCTAGGCAGTGCTGGAGAGGCTGCCTTTGATGCCCTTCCTTTATAATGAGATTGATGACTACCTTGGTTACCATTCCTAGAGTCTTGACCCAGTAGCTGATCAAAGCAGAAACAGGCACCCACAGCTAAGCACTGAGCCATACTCCCGGAATCCAGTTGTAGAGAGGGAGGAGACATGACCAAATGAACCAAAATGGAACTGGAGATACTCACAGAAACAGTTGACCTGACCTAATGAGAGCACGCAGACCTTGTCAAAAGTGGGGGAACCAACATTGGACCAAACCAAACCCTCTGAATGTGGGTACCAATAAGAGGCCAGGGCAGTCTATCGAACCTCTAACAGTGGAGGCAGGGTTTATTCTTAGGTCACAAATGGACTTAGGGAACCCTTTCCTTATGGAGAGATACTATTGCAGCCCAGATATGGAAAGGAGGGTCTGGGCCCTCCCCCAAATGATGTGATGGACTTTGATGATCCCCCTAGAGGGTCTCACTATGCCTTGTGAGTGGGTGGTGGGTGGGTTGGGAGGTCAACGGGAGGGTCAGATATGTAATTTTCTATAAAATAAAAAATTTAAAAACAAAAAATTAGATTTATGATTCTTTTAAGATTCCTTATAAGACTACCTTTCAAGATAAGTAATAAAGTAATTGGCCCTTTCTTTGTAACTATAAAATGCAGCCTGCCAGTAAAAGACCTAACTGAGAAGAATACCTTGCTTGCCCACACAGTTACTCTATAACAAGATGCTTGGGTATGAATGTAAGTGGGTTTGTGGGATAATTTGGTTTTTGTCTATGATATATAATGCTTAATCATGTAAGGGATATAAAAACATGCTGTTTTTTTTTACAATTTCTTTTGTATTCATTGCAATCATTCACTTGAAAAACAGAATGTAACTACATTGTAATTGTTGGGGTCTATAAGCTGTAGGAAAAAAGTATACATTGTAAATAAATCAAGAAAGAATGTAAATGAATAGACAATAAAGAAGGAAACCATCAAGATAGAGTATGAATGTCTTTTTCTCTTATCTCCTCAGATAGAAAAGTCTAGTATATGCCAACACTATGGGTTCCTTTAGAACCTTGTGCTGGCTGGAGGCTGCCCCCCCTCCCCAATGCCGGCAGAAATAACTCTGAATCCTCTGACCTTAAACCTCATCTTTCTTCTATCTGCCCACCCATCACCTTCATTTAATCATCTATTATTGTGACTGGTTTAGGCAGTAACCTTTACAATTATAATTTAGTCCTCAATACATATAAAATTCTGAATCACATACTTTCTCATTCATTTGGTATGTGTTCATGAAGTACAGTTGGCTTTTTGTTTTAAATATTTTGATGTTAGTAATCATTGTGCAAAATCATGGTTTTCATTATGACATCTCATACTTGTATTTTATGTGTTTTGCTCAAATTCTCCCCCATTAGCCTCTTTTGTTGATCCCGTTCTCTTATTTATCTTCTTCTTCCTCCCCATAATCTCACACATATCTTTTGATTCCACTCATATATGTATCTTTATCTATAGAGATAAATATAGATAACAGAAAGGTAAATATCTATATATAGTAAAATGCATAAATCAAATTCTCCATATGAGATAAAACATGGCATTTTATTTCTGAGTTTGGCTTATTTTGTGTAACATAATTGTCTCCAGTTGCATCCATTTTCCTGCCAATGCCATGATTTAATTATGTATGGGTAACTAAAGAAATAAATATGATATTGAAAAAGAAAAGCAAAGCAAAGTGAAATCTCATGACTGGAGAGATGGCTCAGCAGCAAAAGAGAACTTGTTGCTCTTCCATGAGCTCAATTTCCAGCACCCATGACAGGCAGCTCATAACTGTTTTTAGATCATCTCCAAAGGATCTAAAGTCTTTAGCTTCTGGAGGGACATGAACTCACATGTGTCTGTCCACATACACAATGTGCATATACTCCAATACACAATTAAAATTGATAAAAATGAATCCCTTTTAAAATTTAATAAAAGAGATGAAACAACAACAAAAAATAAAGGTGATAGTTTACATTCTAGATCTTTGTCAGTCATTGACATGTGCAATGGGAGTTCAGATGGCGGACGATGGGGCCTTTGACATCCCTTTCTGTGCATTCCAAATCATGCCCTCATACCCTTTGTCCGACTGGCACGTTCAGTAAAATCTCAAACCTGTTTCCTGAAATGACTTTATTATGCTCATATGCTTATATTTTCCAAATATATTTTAAATACTTTATCAAGTTTATATAGACGGTACCCTTTTATTGTAATATATTAGGAATTTATCAGTCTATGTCTCACAGATAGTATTGAACAGGTAGTAGTATGCACATATACAATGAGATGCAATATCGTTTACATACATGCTTTTACTCAAAAGAAAACAAATGGTTCTGTGTAAACTAGAGTCACCAAGGGTAAGGTACAATCTGAAAATCCTTGATTCCACAATATAGAATAATTTAGGGCATAGTCTCGTTGCAACATTCCCCAATAATACATTTGAAAGAAAGCTGAATGTACATTTAAATCTATATAATTTAAATTTTCCTTATGTCAGTGCTATTCCAATATGCCTAATATCACATTTTCAATGTGGAGATAATACCTAGGAGCTAGTTAAGTGAGCATTGGGACTTTCTTGATAACAATCTTTTTGATAACAAATCGGCATTCTACTATGTAAATCTTTACAGTCACAGAAATGTTGACATCCGAGTCCATAATTCTAGCTATAATTTTCTCCTTGTTCCCAGTTGCATTAATAATTTTTAGATGAAGATGTAAGAATTCCTTAGCTATGATTGGAAGAGCTCTAGGACTGTCCATCAAATGCTCTGCTTAAGATGGTTGGATGGACTTGTCCTGTGGAAAATACCAAGTGGATATCTGATTTTGGTGTTTATACAACAGGTACAATGGAAGGAGGTGCAACCTGATCCCTTGACCTAATTTGAATATAAGCTTCAAATATGGGAACTTATTGAATATATCCTGCTCAATTTTAAATGGCAAAGGCCATGTAACAATCCCATCCCTCCCAGGAATGTTCAAATAGGTTATTACAAAAAATGAATCAGAGGGGTTGCTATTACAACTGATTTTGTGTTTGTGGCATCTATAAATACTGCATTCTCTGAAAACTGGAGTGATGTCCTCTCTCTCTATTTAACCTCTCTTTGATTCAGCTTTCCCTTTTCAGGTAAACTTAATTGTCATAATACTCTAGGACTGGGGATATGCTGTACTTAGATTCCCAAAAGCCAGATGTTACAAATTCCCACTATCCTCTCATGCAGTGTTTACACCCTTCAGACATTACACACAGATAACCCTAAACAGTTGCAAATTCAGCAGTGTTATCTTATTGTATCCCCTCCCACTCCCTACTTAATAAAACTTCCTGGACCTGAAGCTTGCTATGAAGTTACTCTGAAGACTTTGCTCTTATTCTGGTAATTTAATCTTCTTTCCTCTTCTTCATAATTCAATTTTGTCAACCTTTTCTTCAGGGGAATTTAAAATTTACTACCATAACTACTTAATAGTCTGCTTCTTGTGATAAGAGGATAAGAAATTTACTTTTGGGGACATGTGCTGACTTTCTCATGGGTACCATTTAGCCTGCTTACTGCTGACCTCAGGATTCTGCAACTTCAAATGTTAATGGTTTCTGAAATGTAAGGAATTCTTAACTTCCGCTGAAGAGTTACCTGCAAGTAAGTAACATCAGTGAGCATGTAAAAGATACTACTCAGAATTGTTTCTTAAAAATCAATTGTATTTTTCAATTTTTAAAATTATCAACTTTATTAGTTTTGATTAAAATATATTAAAATAAAAAGGTCAAAGGTACATATGAAGTGATCATTTAGTATATGTTTATAGCTAAATAATATTACATTGCATAGTAACAAGTGGCAAAAATGAAATATACTTACAGGTAGATTTGAACATAAGGAACAGTATTATGTATCTTTTTTGCTATGCACACAAATATGTGCCTGATATTAAGTTAGAATAATTTACTTGTTACAATAAAATTAAGCATGTTAAGACATAATGCATGATGTTATATAACTAATATATTTTGAAGTATTAGTTAAACCCTTTGTATGGTATGTAGAAGGAAGAAATATTTAAGCTAGGTATTAAAAATGAAAGGAAACTTGTTCATTCAGTATTGATATTCTCTACATGGTGAAAATATTTTAGAATTAGAAATATAATTGAAAAACTTCAAATTAGTATAGTATAATTAGAGTTTAGAATATCATATTAATATGCACAATAAGCATGAAACCTGTGTCTGACTTTCATAACACTTACTTGTTTTTATTTCATACTCTAAGGTAAAGCCATAGGAATTTCTTCTTTAAACAGTATGTAGAAACTTACACCCAACCACACTAAGTATATTTCATGTGAAAACTTCACCTTTTTATACCTAAGAAATTTGGAATCTTTCCTTGGACTCTGTATCTAACATGCTCATGCTGTAAGTAAGTTATTGATGTGGCATAGATGCTACTAGGCCAATGTATAGATCTTGCATATAGAAATGGTTTATGCCAATTTCATTCTCCTACAATTGGATTCAACCCAATGTATTATCTCACTCAAAACTATAGAGGACAGAGGAGCATGTTGTTATGGACAAGAAACCAACAGATGGCTGACTACAGCATCCCTTGCCATGATGCATTCACATAGACACTACATATTTTAAGAAAAAAACAAAAAAGTTTTAGTCAGATTATGCAAAAATTATAATTTATTGTTTGAGATAAAAAAGAAGATTCTATTGCCTAAAAGTCTAAACATATTGGTGAATCTACTTTTCTCAATTATTCTTAATGACTCTTTTCGGTTTCACTTTAGACAACAAGATGAAAGGAAAGGATCAAGCTATTTTAGATCAGTATCAAATGTATATAAACACCATGTAGATTTGCATATATAAAGAATTCATGCCATTAGAGACAAGACATTGGAATGTAAGGATCACCAAAGTGAGACCTTGGTGATTGAAATTCAGGGAGATTTGAGATTTATGTTCACAGCACTTGGACAAATCTTTGATGGCAAGTACAGTGCAGAGCATTTTGACCTACTGAAAGTAGATTCAATAAGCACATAATTTAAGATGGGCTATTAATTGCGAGATTCATTTCATTTGGTGTTGCAATTCATCTGCCAACAAATTTATGCTAGTTTAGCTTGACATAAAAAACCCCTAGGGCAATAATATGACACAGATCCTATATATAGCAGGGTAGTCCAAATTAATCCTTTAACACTAAGAACAGAATTATTCAAGACATACAGAGACAGGAAAGATGAGAGAAAATAAAAGGATGCTAGGCAACTAGAGAAATGCCATGGAAAAATGCACTACATTTACTGTAGTTTGTATATACTTTTCTCCCATGCTTAGCATGTGTGGAAAGTGTATCAGTTTATGACTAACTGGTTTAGAAGGTAAGACATTTCAAGAGCCTAAATTTACTTTTTCATTAGCCAGGGCTGGCAACAGGTTCAATTATCAGAATTCTACAGAATCATTGAATCAAAAGTGTGTGAATGTGTGTGTGTGTGTGTGTGTATGTGTGTGTGGTGTGCTTGCATGTGCACACACATGTGCACCCTCATGTCACAGGGTAGAGACTGTGTGAGACATCAACTCCAAATGGTACATGCTGCATCATTCTCCCTTGCTTGGGGAATGAGTATTTTTCTTGCACTGGTGCTTCTAACTTGTTTCAGAAGCATTGTTCACTTCATAAGGAGCAATCCCCTTTACTGAAAGCACACCAACTTGGTGGGTTTGGAGGGAGGAAAGGGAAGGAATAAATGATATAATTATACTATAATCTCAAAAGATAAAGAAAAGAAAAAGTTAGTCTTACCTGAGAACATTCCAAAAGCACATCTAAATTTATGTTTGACTATACAGTCAGGACTGCAGCACACCCAATCTTACTCATACAATTAATGGACACACTTTGTTTTTCAGTTTTTGCAATTGATTGTTCATGTGTGTTTTGTTTTTCAATATGGGAGCATTTCAATGTTGAGGCAGTAACCATTCTAGCTGAAGTTAACTTTCACATTCATGGTTTCCCAACCTAAAACAGACCAGTGTCTTAAGGAGTCTCAGAATGAAAATGTGTTTATGTTGCAGTTGCCTTTCTTTCTTTCCTGCATTTCTCTAAGAGTCATCAGTGCCTTTCCCATACTCACTGTATCCTTATCCTGTTGATAGAATGCTGCAGAGCCATGGAATCAACAGTGTGTGTGTGTGTGTGTGTGTGTGTGTGTGTGTGTGTGTGTGTGTGATTTAGGACTTCAGTTTCAATAACTGTGTCATGTGGTTATAAAAGTGAGTAGATCCTAAAGATGCAGGATAATTACATAGTCTGTAGTTGCAGAAATCAATATTAGAATTCTGGTCTGGAGATCCAGGGAAGAGATTGCAGGAGAGTTCAAGGTCAAATAGCACCTTGCTCAGGGACGATTATTTCTCTTATACACATTCCTCTAATTTCTTTCACAAACATTATTCAGGAAGTCCTGTGTAAGTTATATAAAGCTTGGATTATAGGTAGGTTGAAGGAGTCTTGCTACTGGTAATTTTCTGATTTATAGTAGCCTACAATTTGCAATACTAGCCCACATACTATTTCAAATAGTGTTGTATACATCACCACACAGATACATTTGTGCACAGAGGTGTACATGAGTGCATGTATGTACATATGTACAAAATCTCTGCATAGGGGGTGATTTAGGCTGAGCATTCTTTGCAAAATAAAGAAATCAATATTTGGAATTGAATCCAATGCTATGAGTTCTGTCCTGGTTTGGATTAATGCCAATTAAAGTGCAGCTTCCCACCAACTAACACCTGTCAGACACTATGCAATTCATAAAATTTATTTTAATGAGAAGACCTAGCCTTTCCATCCTGTCATATTTCTGTCACACATCACACATAATTCTATAATGTTCCTGCTTAATTTTGTTCTTGAGAAAGGAATGATGAATGAAAAGTAGACACATAGCCATGAATCCTGGACTGGATAATAATTACATGGAACAGTCATGTGTTGCTGTTTATATTGATTTAAATATTTTTATGTCTTTGTGATTTGTAAGGTATTACCATAATTTATACAAACTCAATCAAGGATGGAGATAGGATGATATTTGGAAGATCATGGATGTTATCAGTCTCAGAAGACCATCTTTCCCTGGGTATCATTTTATGCAACCATCTTGAGCATATTACATTGTCCTCTACATATTGGTCCCTCATATGGGTTTCTGTATTATTCTTTTTCTTTTCAATTTATTGGTGATGCACTTATTGGGTTTTGCACAAAATTCAAGTATTTTAAGAAGAAAATGAAAACACATCTCACTGCTTAGGTAAATCTTTTAACAAAGCATTAGACCTCAAAGAAAGAATGTCTCACCCTCTCAGTACCCCTCTGTACAAGCTGGAGAGCATATAAAGACTATGACACAGTGAAATAGAAAAACCTCTTGGAACAATGCTTTTAAAATGGCATGCTACTATTTTATATAATTTTTATGGCAAGCTAGAGATATAACCTACACTTTGTACATGTTCATGACACATTCTATCACTGAGGTATAAACTTGACCTCACTAAGCAACCCAGTCCGGCCTTGAATTCAGTATCCTTCAGCCTCCAACTCCCAAGAACTGAGGTACAGGTATCTACCACTGTAAGCAGCTAAGGAGCTGTTAAGTATCATTTTCAGTGAAACAAAGTTTGCAGGTAATAAAAAATGACCAGAATTATCACAGTGTAAGTATGGTTTTAAAATTTGTAAAACTAAATCATGTTGTCCTGTGCTTCATATATTTTTAATTTACATAAATTTTTAAATGCTTTCCACATTAGTGTATATATACATACATACCTGAGGAAAATAAACACTGATTTCTGTGAAGAAAGTATTAGTATCCAGACTTAATATTTCCCTACAAGTATTCAAATTAACAGACTATGGCCTAATTTAAAAGCCTCTCCCTGAATTCATGGGAAACTAAATAACATTAGATTTCATTTTACAAAAAAATAAATAAACACACAGGACTTATGCCACCAGAAAATTACATAGAGGGTGAAAGCATTTGGTAGGTATAGGTATACCTCACTTCCTGAGCTGGACTCCAGAGTGGAAGGAAACGTTAACTTATGAAAGTTGACTTTCATCTCCACATGAACTCTACGGGACAAGTGCAACCCTGATGGGGGATGTCCTTCTGTATATGTTTCTTATATTGGCTGATGAATAAAACACTAATTGGTCAATAGCAAGGCAGAAAGTATAAGTGGGGTTACCAGACCAGGAAAAAGCTAGGGAGAACAAGGCAGAAGGAGGCCTCCAAGAGACACCATGCTGCCCAAGGAGTAACATGCTGGATTACAATGCATAGATTAATAGAAATCGGTTAATAATTAAGAAAGAGCTAGACAATAAGAAGCCTGAGCCATCAGCCAAACATTTTATACTTAATATAAGTCTTTGTGTGTTTATTTGGGGCAAAGCGGCTATGGGACCAGGTGAGACATAAACCTCCAACTTCACTACCCCACCATACAAAATATTAATTAACTAATTAACTGTTTGAAAACTATGTTATATAGAATTTTGGAATTGGCAGAAAAATATTATTCACGTGTAGTGGTAGTGGAGGTAGCCTGAACCAAACATGAAAATCTAAGTTCCTTTGAAAACAAGGAAAATAAAGAAGTACAAAGAGAAGAAATTAAATGACAGGTGGGGAAATAAACCTGGAAGGAATTGAAATGCACTGAGAGACTGTAATAGTTAAGAAGCAGGTTGGTTAGTAGAGGGGGAAATAAAAGCTAAAAACATCAGGGTATCAATTTCACAGTAGGTGAGTAAATATATTGTAGATCATATATTTATATATGTCAAAACTAGCAATAAGTACAACATTTCCAAATGATGCCAATGTTTGATATTCTTCAAAAACAACTGCTATGGCTTCAAATGATAAACATTTCCAGTATAGTGAAAGTAAATTGCTAAGATCAACTTACCATACCAACAATGAACATGCAAAACTAAAGTAATAAATAAAACAAAATAATTTCTGAATAATTTGTAACCCAATATCAGAGGAAGATTATATTGTTATATAAATATTAGAAAGTTGTGTGGAATTAAAAGAAAACATAAAAATCCTGAGAAATCATGAGGTATAAATGGTAAAGGAGATAATTATTAAACAGTTTTTGAGATTCAGAGAGACCTTTGCTCAATCACAGACCATTAATTCTAATTCTGCAATATTGACTGGGGTAGAGTAAACACACATACACATCAACAAGGCACCTTGAATTTAACATGAAAACTTCAACTACTGGGTCATATCCTGTAAAAGCAAGTACTTATTACTATTTTATAATGTGAGTGACAGAAATCTTACTCCTCTTTAAATAACTGAAAACCCCACATTTCTTACTAAGATATTCAAATTCAGAAATTATCATAGTAACTAATTAATCTAATAGATTATATGTGCAATTGTGATTGTATTAAAACATTTTCATTACTGGCTTTGTTGATATATTAAATAATCAAATTCTAATTGCACATTCTTTTTTCTGTTATTTGGTGTGTGTGTGTGTGTGTGTGTGTTTTGTGTGTGAGCATGGGATATATGCATGTTTGTGGGATTATGGAGAGGCCAGAGGACAATGTTTCATGTCTTTATCAATCTTATTCCCTTGAGACAAGATTGATCGGGGAAATCTCTGTACATATGTTTCTCTTATTGGTTGATGAATAAAACACTGTTGGTCAATAGGGAAGCAAGATAGACAAGGCTAGGAGACAAGGAGAATTCTGGGAAGTATAGTAAGAGACGAGTTGCCATGTGATCCGGGAAGGAGAGGATGCATGAGTCTGGCGTTCTCGGTAAAATAAGACCATGTAGAAATACATATATTAGTAGCTATGGGTTAATATTTAAGACAGAGCTAGCCAATAAGAAATCCTAGTCACTGGCCAACAGATTTATAATTAATAAAGTCTCTCGTGTGTGATTTGGTGGCTAAAGCGGCATTGGGACCCAGCCACTGGTGGGAAAGAGTACACATAACACAAGGTACTTACATGTAGCTATGCTGTTGGTCAGCCATCCCAATTTCCTTCTGTTTCTATGCCCTATGTCCTGTGGGAACAGGCGTGAATACAGTCATGTCCAGATTTTATATCTGTTCTCTGATTTAAATCCAGATATTACTGCTTGAATGAAACTGCTCCTGCCAGCTGAGCCACCTCTCCTGCTCACTTTATTAATTTGTTAAAGAGATAAGACAGTTTCCTTCTTATAGGACAGCATTAACATCAAGGTGATTGGTCTTAAAACATTTTTGAAGATAAACAGTTTCCTTCAGACCAACTGAGCATCTAAATAAATGAAATACCTGATTCCATAGGTACTATTCTTCAAACATTGTAATGTGTTATATAATTATGAATACCCATGTAATCCATACACATTCTCTATTGGAGCCTATTGAAATTTTGATAAACAAATAAGACATGTCTAAGAAGAAGAAAATCCAAAGAATCAATAAAAATATCATATTGGAAAAAAGAAAAAAATCAACACAATTTCTTCTAAAACGAGGAGACATCAGAAATAAATGTTCCTAGATTAAATCTTGAAGCGTTACTCTTGTATTTTTTATTACTGTACATCACTTTATGAAGACCCTACAGGAGTCTAAAGCTTGAACCAGCTTTTATGAAACAGAATGTGTCAAACGGAGATGATCTCAGTGGAAAGATGATTTTGAAGCTCATGCTGCCAGAGGAGATATTGGTCTTTTTAGAAACGTTTGCATTTTATAAAAACTGTCTTCTCCCCCGTGACTACCAATAAATTGTGAAGTCTTCAAAACTTACTTACATCTGACAGAAGAAATAATCTTTGTGTATTTTTGAATTCTTCTTTTGTGTGTGAATAGTGGGGGTGATGAGTAATTGCTGGGTATATATGGTTTTATAAAATATGAATAAAGTGCCCTGTTTCAACAAAAATATATGATAAAGTATCGTGAAGAATGATAGTCTCTTGTAGAAAAATGCAAGGGTCTGCCAGTCCATGTTTTGCAAAGTGTTGGTTGAGTAGTTTGTGTATAATTACTGCTTTTAATGCAAACACTGATTTTGATGGAAATAAACATATTTTTAGGCATTTTCAGGCAAGGCTCAAAAGAAGCCTCCCGTGTAGTATGTGTGCACAAGTTATAGGTTGATTTCATCAATATCAATTACTTCTCTGCACTGAGTCACTACTAAAAAATACCAGTAACCTCCAATAGTAGGCTGAAGGGATAGTGTTTACTATTAGGAAGCCAGAGAGAGGAGTTGAGGAAGTAGCCCAAATTCACTACCAGTAAGCAAGAGAGGTTAAATTCAAAATCAACCAGGTTCTTCCAATTGTGTCTATAGATCCTCGGCTTTGTACTACCTAAATGTTTTATTTAGTATGACTTCTCTGTGCCTGTTCCTTTAAAAGAATTTATTTTAACTTTATGTAATTTGTGGGATTATCCAGTGACCTTACAGCATTGCAACTAGGATTTCATTCAGATTCACTCACAGTTTCCTAGTTTGTATTATTTCAGTGAATGTAACTCAACTACTGCTTACAAAAGTGTAGTGCTCTTTATGGTGTCAGTTCAAGAAGCTTTAACCTTGCCACATTTTTAGGGGGTTGCACATTGATAAGAAATTGCATTTATATATCACTTAGTATTTGCGGTACCGTCCAGTAATTGCATACTTTTCTCATCCAGTACAGCAAGAATATTTTTACATCCAGCTTATTGCTTGCTTGTGTGATGAAAACATTCTCAATCTATGAAAAAACAAATAACACAGAATATCATACTGTTTAAACCACATGCTTGACAGAAACTTGCTTTTATTCACTTCTATGTTGACACCAGCGCCTAAAACTCCAACGGTTTTCTGTCTCACTTTTAAAAAATAATTAGTCCAGGGAGGATACTTTGCTGTGTGGTCAAATGCTGGCTGTGTTTTACAGTTGACTGTTGTATGGTTTTAGTATTATGATTGCTTTAGAGTGGTTTTGTGGAATGACCTTGCTACTCTACATCTTTAACAATACTAGCAGCTTGTTCTTAGAGAAGTGGTAAGTCTTATGCCACAGAGGACAGGACAATGTTTGCTATTTAAGAATAGTTTTTCTTAGCAAGTGTGTGTTCTTCGATCCATGTTCTTCTGTCAGGATCAGTGCAGCCTAGTCTCAGACCATGGGGCTAGGCACCTGTGGCAAGGAATTTTCACTTGGCAAGGAACAGTAGACCTCATCACAGTGTAGGAATTTGCAAAATTTGTGGAGCTTTGAGGCTTTTTTCTATCTTTGAATGATTTTTAGTTTTATTCTCCCAGTCACACATGCAACATCTGTAATTTTCCCTGGAAATTCTGTTCTTTCTCCAATACTTCCCCTGAATATTCAACAGGGGGCTAATGTTTCTCAAATCTCTTGTTGGGAATTATTAACTGTTAGTATTTAGGTATCTGTTCTGGCCTGTGTTGGGATCCTGACAGGATATGTCCTCAGCTGCAGCCACTATGAACACCTCCTATCTACATTCTCTGGGTTCCGTTTAAAAGGTGGGCTTTTACCACTTCCCATCAGTCTGTCTATCTTCTCTCTCTCTCTCTCTCTCTCTCTCTCTCTCTCTCCTCCCTCTTTCTCCCTCCACTCTTTTCCCCAATGATCAGTCTCTGCCCTTCTATCTGCCCCCTTCTCTACTGTTTCTCTTTCCTTTTCCAATAAGTATACCATGTGAGCCCTGTTGTATGGTGTGACTCCTTCCCACAATTTCATTTTAAATTGCCTAAGCCTGGAAACTTTTCTGTCTCAGTAGAGATAGTTATGCACATATGAGAAAACTTAGAACATTAACCATGTCCCCCAATTCTGCATCCACAGAATAGGGGGAAAGTCTCAGGAAAACACATAGTATAAATTCCCTGGACAACAACAATAGAATCATTGGTAGGGTATGGCATGCTCCAAGAGGAACAATACAGTACAAAATACGTAGAAGCTTGTATTGGTGGAAGAAATGTGGTGTGGTGAGATGAGAAAAGAGTGCCTATCAAAGCTGCTTTTCATAAAGAGATTGAGACATGGGATTCTCTGTAAAAAAGGCAGGGGGACTTATAAAAGCATGTCTTACAGACATGAATTAATTGTTTGGGTTTCAACATTATTGTCCTTAAAGCATTGTACCCATGTCTATTACTTTTTAACTTTGTAACAAATAAATTTTCTAGCAAGAACAATAAGACAACAAATGGAAATCAAGGGATCAAATTGGAAAGCAAGAAGTTGATCATTCACTATTTACAGATGATATGATAGTTTATATAAGTGACCTGTAAAACTCTACCAGGCAACTCCTACAACTGATAAACATCTTCAGCAAAGTGGCAGGATGCGGATTAAATAAAAAATAAATAGTAGCCTTATAATACACATACGATTAATGGACTGTGAAAGAAATCAGTAAAACCTCATCCTTTGCAATACCCACAAACAACATAAAATATCCTGGTATAACTCTAACCAAGCAAGAACATTGAGTCTTTAAAGAAAAAAATGAAACAAGATACCAGAAAATGGAAAGATCTCCCATGATGGATAGTAAGGATCAACATAGTAAAAATGGCAAACTTGCCAAAAGCAATCTACAGATTCAATGCAGCAATCCCAGCATATAGACTATGGACCTCCCCATGGAGGGCCTCACCATCCCTGGAGAAATGAGGGGGTATTGGGGGGGGGCTGGAGGGAGGGTGTGGGAGGAGGGGAGGGGAAGGGAGAGGGACCTGGGATTGACATGTGAAGCAACCTTATTTCTAATTTAAATTTAAATTTAAAATAAAAACAAAAAATCTATGAAATTATAAAAAAGAAAAAATCCCAACACAACTCTTCATAGATCTTTGAAGAAAAATTCTCAACTTTATATGGAAAAACAAAAGACCCAGGATAGTCAAAATAACCATTGTCAACAAAGCAATGTCTGGAAGCATCACCATCTCTAACTTCAAGCTCTATTATAGAGCTGTAGTCCTAAAAACAGCTTGGTATTGGCACAAAAGTAGTCAGGTAGACCAATGGAATCTGACTGAACACTCTGATATTAACCCACACACATACCAATGCCTGCTTTTTGAAAAAGAAGCCAAAATTATACAATGGAAAAAAGAAAGTATCTTCAACAAATGGTGCTGGCATAACTGGATGCTGGCATGTAGAAGATTGCAGATAGAACCATGTTTATCTCCATGTACAAAACTTAAGTCCAAATGGATCAAAGACCTCAACATAAATCCAGCCACACTGAACCTCTTAGAAAAGATAGAGGGAAGTACCCTTGAACTAGTTGGTAGAGGTGACTGCTTCCTGAACATAACACCAGTAGCACAGACACTGAGATCAACAATTAATAAATGGGACCTCCTGAAATTGAGAAGTGTCTCCAAGGCAAAGGACAAAGTCAACAAGACAAAACAGCAGCCCACAGAATGGGAAAAGATATTTACTAACCCCACATCCGACAGAGGGCTGATCTCCAAATTGTACAAAGAACTCAAGAAGCAAGTCTCCAAAACACTAAAGGATCCAATTAAAAACTGGGGTACAAAACTAAATAGAGAACTCACAATAGAGGAGTCTATAATAACTGATAGGACCTTAAGAGAGTGGTCAACATCCTTAGCCATCTGGGAAATGTAAATCAAAACAACTCTGAGATACCATCTTACTCCTGTCACAATGTATAAAATAAAAAAAGAAAACAATGACAGTTTATGCTGGAGAGGATGTGGAGAAAGGGGAACACTCTTCCACTGCTGGTGGGAGTGCCAACTCGTACAGCCACTTTGGAAATCAGTATGGATACTCCTCTGAAAAACAGCAATGAGTTTTACACACCAGCCAGCAATTCCACTCTTAGGCATATACCCAAAAGATGCACATTCATACAACAAGGACATTTGTTCATCTACGTTCACAGCAGCATTATTTGTAATAGCCAGAACCTGGAAACAACCTAGATGTCCCTCAACTGAAGAATGTGAAATGTGGTACATTTACACAGTGGAGTACTACTCAGTGGAAACTAACAATGGAATCTTGGAATTCACAAGCAAATGGATGGAACTAGAAGAAACCATCCTGAGTGAGGTAACAAAGTCACAAAAATAAATATGGTGTGTACTCACTCATATATGGATTGTAGACATAGAGCAAAGGATTACCAGCCTACAATCCACACCACCATAGAAGCTAGGAAACAAGGAGGACCCTAAGAGCGACATACAAGTTCCCCTGGAGAAGTAGAAAGAGACAAGATCTGCTGTTCAAATTGGGAGAATGGGGGAGAGGGTAGGGAACTAGTAGAAAGAGAAGGGGAGAAGAAGAGTGGAGAGGAGGACACGAGGGAGCAGGAAGTTTGAGTCAGCAGAAGAATAGAGGAGAGCAAGAAAAGAGATACCATAATAAAGGAAGCCATTGTATGTTTAAAGAGAAATATGGAACTAGGGAAATGTTCAGAGATCTATAAGGATGACACCAACTAATAATCTAACCAATAGTGGAGAGGCTACCTTAAATGCCCTTCCCTGATATTGAGCTTGAGGAGAACTTTATATGCCATCCTAGAGCGTTCATCTCTCAGCTGATAGAAGTAGAAGCAGACACCCACAGTTAAACACTGAACTACACTCCTGGAACCCAGTTACAGATAGGTAGGAATGAGGAGCAAGGAGGTCAAGACCAGGCTGGTTAAACCCACAGAGGCAACTGACCTGAACAAGGGGGAGCTCATGGGCCCCAGACTTATATCTGGGAAACTAGCATAGAACTGATCCAGACCCCTGAATGTGGTTGTCAGTGAGGAGGCCTTGGCAGTCTATGGGGCGTCTCTTAGTAGATCAGTATTTCCTCTAGCTTAGGAATGAACTTTAGGAGCCCATTCTACATAGAGGAATACTCTCTCTGCCTAGACACATGGGAGAGAGCCTAGGCCCAGCTCCAAAGGATTTTGAAGATCCCCATGGAAGGCCTCACCCTCTCTGGGGAGCAAAAATGGATGGGATAGGGGGTTACTGGGGGCAGTGGAGCAGGGGAGGGAGAGGGAACTGGGATTGACATGTAAAACAATCTTGTTTATAATTTAAATGAAAAATAAAACTGCAAAAAATTTAACAATCACTTCATATATTTTGAACCATTTGTGGGGACAGTTCATGATCTTGGATTCTGTTTGCAAGAATTTTATTAAGATCTCCATTTGTGCTTTATAAGGGAAATTGTTTTGTAATTCTTTCTTTCATAGTTTGTGTTTCAAGGTAACTCTATTGAACAATGTTTCTTTTGTTTTTATTTTGTGGAAAAACTAAGGAATATTGGCATCAAGTCTTTGAAGTATGGTGTAATTCTGATGATGACCCATGGAAGACCTCATTGTCCTGTCCTTGGGGATCAGGTGGGGGTGGGTTGGGGATTTTGGTGGGGGCATGGTAGGATGGGATGGAAGGGAAATGGGGGGGTTGATATGCAAAATGATTATTTCTAAATAAAAAATGTAATTCTGTTTTGATACCAACATAATATGATATCTTATTGAAAGTCAAAAATAGGACCCAATATTAAAGTTGCTCATGAAAAAAAAACTGGCTTAAAGTATAAATAAAGACAGCTTGAGTTATTCTGTGTTGCTTGAGTGTAATCCACTTGGTGGTCAGAACTTTTCCTTGTGCAGAAGTCACTTCCTCATCTCAGGACCTGAACCCAAACTGAGACTGGCCCCCAGAATTCTCCCTTCTAGTTTATTTTTCTGGCCCTGCAGGTTTAGCATGTTCTTCCCAGTCTCAGCCAATCTCACCAAGAAAACTTCAAAATGAAGTCTAATATCAGATGTACAGCCTTGCCATTTGATAGCTATGTGCTGCTTCTTAACTCCTTAAAGCCTCTGTGGATAAAGCTTACAAGTTTCATATTTTCCCATTCCTACAATGTATAGTAGTTTTCTACAATGTAAATATTAGAACTAGAGTCCATCTCAGAACTTCCTGGGTATTAAATACAACAGTTTTGAAAATAATGACATTAAGAAATTACATACCATTTATGAACAATAAAGCAGCATAAAATCTTAGGAACACTATGGGAGAAGCTCTTAGTTTTGAAAGGATAACTGCCCCCTTATGCTGTCAAGAGTAACGAAAAATCAACAGAGAAGTCAAAGGAAAAGAAACATGGGAAGGCTGCATCAGATAAGGATTTCTCATCCCCAGCTAATATTTAGAAATGGATGTTTCCTTGTGTGCAGCTGTCTCAAGCAGTATAGGAATTTTGTAACATTCCTGGGCTTGACCCATTAGTCCTATTCAGATTTTCTTGATTTCAGCATCAGAAAAAAATAAACACATTGTCATTGTAAAAAGCAGGCAAAACAATACCCCACTCAAGAATAATGATTTCATGGAAAAAACATGAAAGGCAAAGAAAGCCTATAGATAATAATGGACTTTTAATAATAACTCCAAGTTCAAAAAGAAATAAAAGAGGCAGTAGTTGGTGATACGAAGCAGCAGGTAAAGGCACCTGCCATTCATGATGACCTGAGTTTGCTCTCAGGGATCCACGTGGAAGAAAGAGTGAGTTGACTCCAGCAAGTTATCCTCTGACCTACACATAGTGCTATGACACATTTATACACCCATGCATACACCACATGATAATTCATTTTCATTGGTGCTCTATTCTAAACATTAAAACAGTCTTTTTGTACATACACTAAAGAATGAATAACGTAAGTATGATACCTATACACAATGAAATTGTATCCAGCTGTAAAGAAAAATGCAATTTGCAGGTAAATAGAAAGAACTTAAAAATTTTATACTGATGAGATCACCCAGATCCAGAATACAAACATCAACTGTTCTCATTCAGATGTGGGTCTTCGGATCAGACTATCGAATACATGTGTTTAACTTGGTATAGTTGTAGAATCCAAGAAACTAGAATGGGCCATTTATGAGGATGGGAAGAAAGAGTTCATAAGAGACAGAAGATGGTAGAACACAGCTGATAATGAAGGATAAGGAGACAATAGGGAGAGAGGTTTAAGTGGGGAGAGGAGTGGGAGTGTAGGACAGAGGTTGGAATCACGGGGTGATGTTTAAGCCATATGGAAATATATTATTTTATATGGTGCTTACCACTAAAACTAAACACCTGAATCCAATACCCAGGAATAACTTGGTGGAAGGAGAGTACCAACTCTCACACAATAAGCAAGTAAGTACATAAACAAATAAATAAATAAAAAACTAGATTATAAATAGATGAATGTAACTTTAAATGAAACAAATGCTTAAAATGTCATTAGAATTGTGGAATGTGGGAAAATAGTTATTTTTTTTCTTAAGCAAACACAGTCTCGAAGCTGCTGAATAAAACATGCAGCAATGATCAAATAACTCATAGGATCTTATATCTAGACTCTGTACATTTACACAATGGGGTACTATTCAGCAGAAAAAAGCAATGGAATCCTGAGATTTGCAGGCAAATCTAGAAGAAACCATCCTGAGTGAGGTAACGCAGTCACAAAAAGAGAAACATGGCATGTACTCTCTCATATACGGATTTTAGACATAGATATGGGGAGTGCCAGCCTATACTCCCATGGCCAGAGAGTCTGGGAAAAAGAAACTTCATTCAGTGGCTGATGAATGAAGAGGCAGACTCCCATGGCTAAGCACTGAGCTGAACTCAAGAAAGCCAGTAACAGAGAGGGAGGACTGATGACCAAAGGGATTAAGACTGGGCTGGGTTAACCCCAGAAACAGCTGACCTGACAAGGCTTAACTCTTGAATCCCAGGTTGATGGCTGGGAATCCAGCATGGGACTGATCAAGACCCCCTGAATGGGGGTGTCAGTGAGGAGGCCTAGGTAATCTATTGAGCCTTGGGCAGTAGATCAGTATCCATCCCGAGTATACACATGGACTTTGGACTCCCATCCAACAATGTGAGATGAACTCTCACCCTTAACCCTTGGGGGGAGGGTCTAGGCCCTGCACTGGATGAAATGACAGTCTATGGACACCCCCATGGAGGGCCTCATCCTCCCTGGGGAAATGAGGGGATAATGGGGGAGTTGGGGGGATGGCATGGGAGGAGGGGCAGGGGAAAGGGAGAGGGACCTGGAACTGACTTGTGAAGCAACCTTGTTTCTAATCTAAATTTAAACTTAAAAATAAATAATGAAAAAATAAAAAAATGTCACTAGAATTGTGGAATGTGGGAAAATAGTTACATTATTTTTTTCTTAAGCAAACATAGTCTCCAAGCTGCTGAATAAAACATGCACCAATGATCAAATCACTCATAGGATCTTATATCTTGACTCTGGTTCTTGATCCACAACCTACAGCAGATACCAAGGTGCTTGTTCTTGGTAGTTGGATCTCTATCCCTATTCATTTGTTGAACACAGTTTTTTTCTGATAATCATATCATTGAAAAGACTGTCTTGTAGATCCTAGTTAGTGAAATATGATTCTACCCTATAATGGGATCCTACCCTACAAGATAATATACATTTTACAATGAACTTTAATATTTTAATCCGAGTCTTATGCTAGAGTGTTACATTTGATGACTGATTAATGTGCCTTTGTCTTTATTTAGCTTTTCTGTTGGGAAGGATTGATTTAAGACCTTGACCATGCAACAGAATTGCCAGGAAAATCTGAACATATTTTTAGTGACTGGGTTCTAACCCCAGTGAGCTTAGTAAAATTTTTCTGTGTTGTGGCTTTAGAAACACAGTGTTTTGGACTTTTTTGTTTGTGTTTTTTTCTAAATACATTTTTTTTACTAAATACACGAGACTATGTTGTATTGCAAGGTTAAGAAACACTAGAGAGGTTGTGAAGAGAGGGGAACACTCCTTCACTGCTTATGGGAGTGCCAATTCGTATACCCATTTTGAAAATCAGTATGGAGATTCCTCAGGAAAATGGGAATCAGCCTACCACAAGATAGGCACATAACCAAAAGATGCATATTTATACAAGAAGAACATCTGTTCCACTATATTCATAGCAGTATTATTTGTAGTAGTCAGAACCTGGAAGCAACCTATATGTCCCTCAACTGAAGAGGGATAGAGAAAATGTGGTATATTTACACAATGGAGTACTATTCAGTGGAAAAAAACAATGGAATCTTGAAATTTGCAGGCTAATGGATGGCACTAGAAGAAACCATCCTGAGTGAGGCAACCCATTCACAAAAAGACAAACATGGTATGTACTCACTCATATATAGATTTTAGACATGGATCAGGGGAGTGCGAGCCTACAATCCCACTGCCAGAGAGCCTGGGAAACAGAAAGGACCCTAAGAGAGACATGCATGGTACCCCCAGAGAAGGGGAATGAGCCAAGATCTCCTGAGTAGAATGGGAACATGGGGGAGAGAAGGAGCTGGGAAAAAGAGAGAGGGAAATGACAAGGGGAGAGGAGGACATGGGGGAGCAGGAAGACTAAGTCTGGAGAAGAATAGAGGAGAGCAGGATGAGAGATACAATAATAGGGGGAGCCATTACAGGTTTGAGAAGAGATATGACAATAGTGAGATTTCCAGAGATCAACAAGGATGATACCAACTGTCAAACTAAGCAATATTGGAGAGACTACCTTAAATGCCTTGATAATGAGTTTGACGACTACTATATATGCTATCCTAGAACCTTCATCCAGTGACTGATGGAAGCAGAGGCAGACACCCATAGCTAAGCACTGAACTGAACTCCTGGAACCCAGTGACAGAAAGATGAGCAAAGGGGTCAAGACCAGGCTGGTGAAATCCACAGAAACTGCTGACCTGCACAAGGGAGAACTCTTGGACCTCCGACTGATGGCTAGGAGGCCAGCATAGGACTGATCCAGACCTCCTGAATGTTGTTATCAGCAAGGAGGCCTGGACAATCTATGGGGCATTGGGTATTAGATCAGTATTTATTCCTGGCATACAAATGGACTTTGGATGCCCCTCCCACAATGAGGGGTGCTCTCTCAGCCTGGACTCTTGGGGAAGGGCCTAGGCCCTGCCCTGAATAAAATGATAGTCTCTGGATATTCCCCATGGATGCCACACCCACCCTGTCGAATGGAGTGGGGATTGGGTGGGGGTCTGGAGGGTCTGAAGTGGGGAAGGGTTGGAGGGTGGGGAGAGGGAGCTTAGAATGACATGGGAAGGAAGCTTGTTGCTAATTTAAATTTTAAAAAGGAAAAGAAAGAAACACTGGATTAATTCTTGTAGTGAAGGTTGTACAATATTGTAACTGCTCAACAGATGCTTGAGAGATATACTAAGACAAGGTTTCTTGAAATTTTTAAGTGAAATGCTGCTACCTACCTTGTTTTTTCTAACCATTCTTCATTGTAAAAGGTCACATGGAAGTACTATAAGTCTTTAAAAAGTATATTACTTGTGGCATTTATCCCTGCTTATATTTTCATAATATCTTTATAAACATGGCACACTACTTTAAGATATAACTCTACCCTTAAAACCTCTACCATAGAATCATATCTCATTGTTCTGTATGGAGAGGAAATTGGTTATGCAAGGAAAAAATTTATTCAGAGGAGCAATGTCATATAAGTCTCTGAATTTCCTATTAGGAAATTCCAGAATAAGGTGCTGACCAGTGTTCTGCTACCATAATGACATTGTATCATTTTAATAATATGACTATTGCAGTCTATTAATATTTTTTAAAAATTAAACTGAAGCTTATAATAGTGCGACTAATAACATCATTAACAAGGTCTAGAATTGATTATTTGGAGCTGCACACAGCTTCCTAGGAGCAGGGCTAAATTCAGTGCAAATGCAGTCATCATTGGAACGCATGAGGGATGCTGAACATGAAGTCACCGTGTGATTTCTAGCTCAACCTAAGTTGGGTGCAATTTATAATACATTAATGAGTCTTATTACTTCTCATGCTTTCCCAAGCTTCTGTTCTTACTGAAGGACAAAACATTTCTAGAAAAACATTTAATATGCATTACCATATTTCTGCAGAAACACACGTGCTTAGCTAATGTCTGTTCTTTATCTAGTGAACATCTACATTTCTTAAAGGGAGAGGGAGAATAATCATACAGAACTGATGACTCTTGTCATATAATTATAATAAAATCAGGATAATTTTAACCTGATTTTGTTACTTAAAAATACACATTATTTCTGTAATGTATGTAGAATAATTAAACTCAAATACAGCTGTCTCTGGCTCACAAATACAATGTCTGCTTCTAGCATGGTGGTCCATTACACTTGTAGTACATTTGTATTTTCTTAGGATAACAAAATTGTAAGCAGGATTAAAAACAAACAAAACTATGTAAACATATATCTAATTACATTGTGTTTTGTAAGAACTGCTTAACTTTTCTTATTTGTGCAATTTACTTTGAAAATTAAAACAAAGAGACACAACCAAGCAATAAACCTTTGTTTGTTGGGAAATGGCCTTGCAACAGTTTCTACTTCTGAAAGTGGATTCCTAGTACGTCCAGTATTATTTCCCTGATAACGACATACATTTGTCTTCCTTCCCAGTGTCACTGCTAACCTGGCATACTACACTGTACTTGGTATCACATTTGGGTTTCAGAAATGTATTTCAATGTGACCACATGTCATTGTTTAGCCTTCCCCATTATCTTCTAGTATTTCCTCAGGAAAAGGAGGAATGTGACCATAAATAGTTTACAAATGCTCTTTGAATTTAGACTTTCTACTTCTACTATAATTTTAGCAATAAAAAGATGAAGAATGCTATGTTCAACAACATTATTATGAGAGTCATAGAATTTCTGTGCTGTTTCCTCCCCTCGCTATGAATCCAGCTAATTGCTTACTTATATTTTGAACGCTTTCCTACCCTTTCATCTCTCTTGGTTGGCTACTTCTTCACACCTCTGTTTTGGAAATTTTTTCACTTATTTGTTCACCTCTTAACAAAGCTTCCTGCATTTTGGTGGTTTTTATCATATTCTTAAGCTTTTGTTTTAATTAAAATTCCATTGTGGTGGTTATGGGGTACAGGATATAAGGTAGCATTTACATGTTTCCTTATAATAGCTTTTAGATTTTCACTAAATCATTTCTTGGTTTAACCATGTGGTTGGTTTTATTTATGACAAGAATTCTATCTTGGATGTATAAGTCTCTCCTTCATCCATGGGTGTTCACCAGGCATTTGACTAAGAGTTGAGTTATCTATTATAAACACATATACACAAAAGAAATTCCTTATCATTCATCAAATACTTGTTAATGGGAGAAAGTGTTTCTGAAGAGAAATATGGAGTTCATGGGAAGATAAGAAAAGCTCAGGATTTCAAACTTAGCTTGCTCCTCATTTATAGGATATTCAGTAAATTACCTGTATTTCTGGTTAAAGCAGTCATTAACATGTGGCCTAACTCAGTACAGGATTTCCCGGTTTCTTCTTATTACTGGGTATCAGACTCCCTTAGGTTATAGGCACACATCTTACTCCTTATGTGCAATTGGCAGTTGTGCTTAATATTATCCTGCCTGTGTGTAATAGGGGAATATTTTCTCCCTGAAACAGGCAGTGTCCCAAAAATGCAGCCTAATAAATCTGTAGGCAAGATGCCATTGAACTAAAGATAAAGAATTCCTTAATGATCTTAATCAAGAGAGCTTATCTGTGATGCTCCGTGAACTTTAATGCAAAAGCCATAATTGCAAGCTGTGGGTGTGATGATTGGGGACTGTTCCTATCCAGATGAAGCCTGGAGCCAATTTGCCCAGATTGGCAGACTGCTACATTCTACTTTGCACAAACTCAGTAGAAAGTTTGACATGGTTTAGAATACAGTTAAAGTGAATGGGCACATAGACATGCTCTAGATAATTTAGACAATTTATAGGAAGTGTTTTTGAAATTACAATAAAAGATATGAATTAACATACCCACCCATATATATATTTATATATATTCAAATTCTCCAATATTCAACAAATAATCCTTATTGACTTTTAAATATTTTATGTTCAAAGAAAGCTTATCGAGATTAAGTATATTATTCAAATGACTGTAGCTTTTCCAAAAAGAGTTGAAACAAACCCTGTCTGTCTAGCTGAAATGTTTGTTTGTTATGACCTTTTAATGACCATTTTATTGGACATTATTGTGAAATTGTGGGAGTATAAAATACTCCTATGTTTTGCTGCTTTGAGAGTGGAAACAATACAACGACCTCTATGTGTTTTAATGCCAGTCTATCACAGGTTTGCAGCATTTTGTTACAATATTTCACCATCTATCTTATCTGGTTTTTATGACAGTATACATATATGGTATGGTTAATTTACAATTCTTTATTATGCTAAAAGATCAAAAGCCTTGGCTGCCGAGGAATGAATTATATATTCAGGGTATCATGTGAAGAAATTAGTCAATATGCATACCTTACCAGCCGTTATAGGGAAGAACCTGCTCTGATGTGTATTTGGACAAAATCAGTTATCATGATTGTAAGATTAAGGTTTGGTACCATGCTTGCATAACTGAAATCATTGTCTTCCTATCTTTCCTTGGCTGCTTCCAGCTCCTAGAGATTCCTTTGTGCTTTGTGACATGTCTTCCTATTTGTCCCCCAAACAAAATCTAAGGATGCCTCAAATCTCCTTTGTGTATCTTCAGTTACTTCTATCTCTGACCCTTTCTGCTTTGAAGGGCTCGGGAGGCTTCATGGGGCTTCCTCAGATAATCTTTCACTCTCCAAGTCAACTGTGTGCCACCATCTCACCTGTTTATTGGAATACAGCCCTGTCACAGACTTAGTCACAAGACTATTAGTCTAGGTTGCTCCTTAGCACTCCATCCAACATAACTATTCAACATGCTGGAAAGATGAATGCTATGACTGTAACATCTAACCTGGGAACACATCCATACTTTCCTGGGCCATTGTTACTGGGGTAGCCACACTGTTGGCTTTAGACCAAGAGTCTATGAGATGAAATCATACATCACCATTTCTTAGCAGACACTTTAAAGATGCTCGTGTGTTTAAGAGTTATTCCCCATTACCACCAAACAACATATTACATCTATGCTTATTTTGTCAGCATCGGCCCTGAAAAGAAGAAGACTCATGAGGAAGACCTTTATCAGATTGCAGAGTATATCATGAGCAAGAAACATGGAGGTATTTGCTTTCTGGCCATAAGCTTACTGAAAGATTGTTGATACAGAAACTAGTACTTAAGAGTGAATGACTGCTGCAAATAATATATAAATAAAATTTGGCATTAGCTTTGCACCTAGCAAGCAGGTGACAAAAATGACTATTGGAGGTTGACTGATAAAATGATAAATGATATGTATCAAAAAAATCCAAAGACTTATGCACTATTATAAGTAAACTACTGATATAATATGGGTCTCAGCTTTCTCATAGAAAACATTGGATGCCATCTCTTTCTTAGTTTACTGGTGTAGGCACTAGAGAGATAGTTAAATGATTAAGAGCACTTCTCTTGTAGTTGTATTCCCAGGTCACACATCAATGAGCTCACACCTGCTCCAATTTCAGGGAATCATGGGTAGCTGCTTGGATATAGTGCACATACTCAAACACATATACACACTGATTTATAATAAAATATCAATTTCTGGGTTAGAAAAATCTCTTAAAATATTCAGAGCATGGTCCTATGTTTACAGATCTTACTCTCTATATATTTTGGACCTAAAAGTAATAAATCACCTTTTTCTAAATATTAATTAATTTGAGCAGAATAATAGCAATGGGAGCATAAAAATATTTGTTCCTTCTCTTATGATACATATCCTGCTACACAATGGAGAGTGAGTTCTCATATTGATTTTCACAACTCTGTGAATAGCTTCTCCATACCAATAGATGCAGTTTGTATTTCAGTCACATGACTTTGCACCAAAGCCCAATTATTATCCCAAAATTTTACTTCATGCTTCTCTACCTTCCTATCTCCATTACCAGAGATTTACAAATAAAGAAGACTTCTCAAAGGCAGTTTTAAAATGAGAATTCAGTTTATGTCTACTGTGCTCTAGTTAATAATTTGTGGCTTGAGAAAAAATTTGTTTTAAAAGTATTAATTTTTCAGAGCAAAGGTCATGTTTTAGAGCCATGTATGTGGATCACACACCAGAAGGTTTGTGTGCCGTGCGCCATTTTTCCTCTCTGGGATGTTTGCCTGAAACTAATTCTCAAATTATTTTCTCATCCATCACTCAAATCAGGAATACTAAATTCTCACACTATATTCCCCCTGTACCTTTTCCCTTTCATAAGTCTTGCTTTCTGCAGCATCTTTTGACACTCATATTTCAAGTTTTTCCCTTTAAGTCCCTAAGCATCTCAGTTTCCTTTCAGCTCCATAGTTTAGAGTGCTTCTCCTTTGCCCTTCTCTTTGATGCTTCTCAAAGCATCTGGTTAAGAGGAATGAGTGATTATTTGGAAGCTCGCAGCATCAATCCCCCTCATTCCCTGATTAATTAGGTGCCTGGGCATCCAATCCATACTATCCCAAATCTTACTCTCTGACTGTCAAGAGACCATGACTTCTAGACTTCTCAACTTTATCTCTTGCACTACTAAATTTCATTCTGAATCCATGACCCTTCTACTTTGCCTGATATTGATCCTGAGACCTGATCTCACTGACACTTCATTCTCTACACTTACTTTCTTCTCTCCTTGATTTCTGGGAGAATTCTATCACCAGATACAGGCTTGAAAACAACCTTAGCATAGCAAGCCTCTGGATCTGTAGCTGCCATTTCTTTGAATTCAACATGCTCTACCATACCTCACAATTTAGATGGGGAAATCTGGAAGAAAGCAATTTGCAGGTTTAAAATGGCATGCCACCTTGTGCAATGTGATAAAGTCTCAAAGACACCCACTCTCTCTCATGTCCTGGGACTTGAATACTATTTTTGCAAAGCTTACCAACACTATGAATGTTAACTTTCAGTTAGTATACTAAAAAATAAAAAGCGTACTAGTATGCTAGTATACTAGTAAACTTTTAGTACTTATAATTTAATAGTTCCTTCAATTATCAGCTGGAATGCAGCAGTGCCACAGTGTTTATGCTCAAGTAACACTAATTCATGGCTCCCAAGATCAAAAGAAGTGACACTATCAATTCTTATGTGTCAAAAAGAAGCCATAGAGTACTTAACTTAAATGTTGAACTACAAAGTATCATTTTTGAGGAGAAAAGGGGCATGCATAAACCTTCCCTAAACTGTATTATTATTATTAATGTTCTGCAAGTAGCTTCTGATGTTAATCTTTCACTGTACCTAAAATAGACATTATTATAGGTATATACGTATAAAACAAAAAATATGACAAATATTGGTTTGGATGGAGAGTAGCTCCAGACATCCTTAGGTACTCATAAGACATAGATCCACAGATCAGGGTGGAGGTGACTACTGTAATCATTTTTCTCAGGTTAACTCAAGCTCCCTCCCAAAGATGGCATTTATTCAACATACACTACCTACAGTAGAGACTTGGTCCAAATGATTCCCCTCCCCTTTAGCCTCCTCAACACTGAAATGTACAAAAATCCTGGTGGGCTGATCTTGAGGACTGATAACATCCTTGTCAAACTTTTAGCTCAGTATGCTTTGCACATAGTAAGTGCTCATTAAATGCAACTGGTTTGCTCTACTCTTGTTTACATTGGCTATTGAAATTGTGTGCTTCATATGATCCTCATCATCTACCTGTCTCTTGTTCTCCAAAAAATGATTTTAAGTGCATTGAAAGTAGGTTCAGACTTATCAATCACACTGTTATACAGTATGTAGCCTGGGGTTTATTTTATCAGATTAAAACTTTAACAGTAAATGGAGTAAGAACTGTTTGTGTGTATGTGTGTGTGTGTGTGTGTGTTTATGTGTGTACATGTGTATTCAGAAGTGCAAGAGCTGGCTGATACCATCTTGGAATGCACAGTGTCCTAGGGATTACAGAATGATAATGAAACAAATAAAGTGTTACTGACTAGGTAAGGAAAATGGGTTTCTTTGAAGTACAGCTCAAATCTGTGTTCAAAAGGGGTTCTTTTTAATCAAATGCCTGGGCTTGGAATATAGCTGAACGATAAAGGTAAGCATGTGTTTTGTACCTTACATAGTCCAGTTTCTAGAGCTATGGATGATTCTGAGTGAATTTACAGTTAGGAGGGAGTTTCCAGAGGACAGACAAAATAAGCATAAGGTGAATTACCATGCCAGGAGATGTACTTTCTGATAATGCTGCTAACATAGGGGTAGAGTTGATGTTTGATTCAGCACGAGTTACATACACCTCTGAAGTGATTACAGTGATCTGACCGAGGAGGGGTCCTGAGGCCTTCTGTCTGATCTAAGAGTTATACTGAGGTACATTTGGGCCACATGATCAGAAGTCTCTGATTTCAGAGAGCTGTTAGGAAAGACGTAAAGATGGAACAAATTTTTCCATCACTTAGGTCCTCTACCACATCTGAAAGAGTAGGCAATAATGAGGATGTCACCTCTGTAAAAATACTGGAACTGACTAAATAAATACCAAATTCTGTACACCTGAATATAAATTACTCTGAAATTGGACACTGTAAAACCTACATAAGATGACTCAGTGGGTAACTTCATTGGCCATGAAGGATAAAGACCTTAGTTCTCATTAAAAGTGAAAAAGCCAGATGTGGGCAATTATGCATTTAACCCTCCTGTTATATGAGGTAGAGACAGGGGCGTCTTTGGAGCTTCAGGCCATCAACCTGACACCAGTTCAATGACAGATGCTGCTATCTCAACGCAATAAGGTGGAGAGACACAAAAGAGGGCACCCAATATTTTTTTCTGGCATCTGTGAGTGAACAGACCTGTGCTTCTACACTCATGGGCACATATGCTGTACATACACACACTATACTTACACACATACTAATACTCTCATACACTTACAGAAAAGGATTTTTTAATTTAACTTTGGCCAAGATATAATTTGTCAGAAACTCAGTTTGTCTGTGGGTTACGAATGCTAATCTAAATAATCAAGGGTCATTTGAGTAACAAAGTATCCCTCTCCACACACCTTTTCTGGCTGCCTCTTGCTATTTTTAACTTCCAGCAGTGTCATCCTTATTCTGGGGTATGGCATTACCCAAATAGGAAGTTATCCTTAGTTCACAAAACATCATCTTCTCTCTGAATATTTGAGATTTTTGTAGAGCACAGGACACATGGTGAATTATAGTCATAACTCAGACTTTGATTTTTCTTCTGATTGTAGCTGAAATCTCTATATGCCAGCATTTGATAGAAATACCAGAAAGTAAAGGTGGAAGGCTATATAATTTACTTATGATGACTAAATTTGTCATTACATTCACAGATTACCGTATGTTCATGAAGTGTACAAATCTATTTTAAACTCAGTTTGAAGAAGCCACTATATTATTTCATGTTATATATGCAAATGAAATTTAGTTGTAAGATAAATCCTTTGTAGGGGTAATTTTAAAAAGTGTACTGTTCTAAGAATTAGTTTATTGGGGATTTGTTTTTAAAACTATGAATTTCAATAGAGGTTCATTGTTTTTAAAATAAATCCCCAATAAACTAATAAAGGCATGACACCAACTGGCAAGCTAAGCAATCGTGGAGAGATCACCTTAAATGCCCATTCCTGATAATGAACTTGATATCTATAACCATCTTAGAACCTCCATCCAGGAACTGATGGAAGCAGAGGCAAACACCCACAGTTAAACACTGAACTGAACCCATGGAACCCAGTGACAGAGTGAGAGGAGCAATGAGCAAATTGGCAAAGAATGGGCTGGCAAAACCAGCAGAGATAGCTGATCTGAAACAAGAGAGAGCTTTTGGACCCCAGACAGACAGCTGGGAGGCCAGCATGGGACTGATCCAGATCCCCTGAGTGTGAGAGTCAGTGAGGAGGCCTGGGCAACCTATGGGGCCCTGGGCAGTAGATCAGTGTTTGTCCCTGGCATACAAACAGACTTCGTGTGTACATAACATAAAGAGAGATGCTCTCTCAGTCTGGACTCTTAGGGGAGTGCCTGGACCCTGCCCTGAGTGAAATGACAAGACTCTAGATATCCCCTATGTGGAAGGAAATGGCGATAGGGTGTGAGGCTGGGGGGGATAGTGGGGGGATGCAGGAGGAGGGGATGGAGAGGGAACTGGGATTGATATGTGAAGCAAGCTATTTAAAATTAAAATAATAAAATAAAAAACATGAATTTGTAATATTAATCATTTTATCTTTACTACAAAATTTTATTTTAATTTTCTTCATTTTACTAACTCTGTAGCCTATATATGTTTAACTTTCCCAGGATTATCTTCATCTGTTGGGGAAATAGAACAATATACATAATATAGCCACAAAGCATTGTTTATATCAATCAGTCAAATGAGTAAATATCTCATTTCCAAACCACAATTTTATTATTTTTGTGGTATGAACTTGATGTTTTCAGGTATTGTAGCATCACTATAGCATTCTACTATAATATCTTTAATCTAATCAGTTAAATTTCTATTTAAAAGGAAAACTATCAACTTTTTAAAATTATGTGTAAAACTGTTCAGTTCTCTCCTCATAATCTATGCAAGTTCAATTTAAATCTCATAAACACAAAGCTCGCTAAGCCAGACATCCCAAAGCAAGGCCAGATCATGTTCATTTCAGAAGGTCACAGAATCTCATTTTGGTAGACACGCATCATCTGCGATAATGCCTTGATTAAAGTGACCCCAGAGGGGCAAATGTGCATTTGGGCCTTGGAAATAAGCATATCATCACTTCCAAAGAAGTGAGGCAATCAGGTCTTCCATCATTTCTTCTCTTCTTCCTCACATAGTATTTTAGAGGGAAAACCGTGGATGTTGATGTTCGTTTATAATCAAACAGAAATGAGAAGGGGCAAGGTACTAGAAGAGACAGACCCCTTTCAAGTCAAAATGTCACATGTCTCAATAAGCTAACATCATTGATCTTAATAATCATAGTAGAGTATTATTTTAAAAAATTATGCACATTGCCTCATTTAAAATTGTCCAAGAAGGTATCAAATTAGACAAGTGTAAGGAAAATTTTAAGTATAGGTCAGCTAGTTATTTTAAGCTGTACAGATTTCTTGACTTTAAATAGTTACCCAAGACACTGCCATCAGCTACTGTGTGCACACTGCTACTACTCATTTCTTTCCACGTTTCCCATTGTTTACTGAGATAATGCACTTTGCCACAGAGAAAAGCCCGTGTAAAACAGTTAACAATTTATTTAAAGTGTGGTAAAGGACACATAACATGATTATTAAGTCCGATTGCTGATGATACTAAAAGGCGTATTCAAAGAATGCCTGCGCTTGCAAACTCTGCTTCATTAAAACATGCTGTCGGTGGGAACAATGACTCTACCTTAAATCATGCCTGGCAAAGTTGGAACTCAATGTGTTCTTACTAATGTTTCCCCAACTGCTTTTCTTTATCATATTTTGCATGCAGCCTCAATTCACATCCCTCTTAGCAGTTCATATTCCACTTTCTACCTGGACTTACTAATCCAGCAAGTTTTAATGTAACAGTCTCCATCTGAAAATGCACGCAAAACGTTACATCTGAAGTCATAAGTTGGGAGTGAAATTAATTATGAATGATAGCCAGTGAAGGACAAAAACACAAGATACAAGCTGAGTGACATTTTAAACAGATTCCTCGATTACAATGCTTTTTGTAATGGAGATGGAAGTATACACCACTTCTAAGACCTTAACACGGTAACACTCTAAACAACCAGCTTTGAAAGGCTAACAATAGATGTTAGTTCTACTACTGTCACATCACAGCAAAGTCACACACACACAAATAATAAGCTGGAGACCCCATTGAAATATTTGCATCCTAGATACCTTCTAAAGAGATTTATGGGCGCAAAAGATACCACTGCTGCTCCAACACAGGGGCCTTTGATGTTCCCTCATCTTTACATCATAGAAGGAGCTCAAAGGGTTAATTAAAATTTAATGATATCGGCAGTACTTTGAAAAAGTTATGAACTTGGGTGAGATCAATCATTTTCTTGGACTGCCTGACTTCAAAGCAGACATTATGCAAAAGGAGGAGGGGGGAGAGGGCTCCCATTCTGAACTGAATTTATAAGCAAGGATTTTCTCATTAGTGGGCTGTACATGGAGGAGATTCCAAGTTCAAACTAAAAGGAGGTGAGATGCCAAAAAGTGGTTAATCTCAATGTTAAGTCTTTGATGCTGGTCAGTTTCATCTTTGAATGAACATGTTGAGAGGAAAATTGCAACACTGACAGGCCCCAGATAAGGAAATGTGCGATTAAGAGAGATAAACAGATTTTTTTCTTATTTCTACCTTTAGAATTACATCTTGTTTGCATGTATTTAGGAGAAAAAAATAAAACCACACTAATTAACTTGTTTACTCATTTTTCCAGGACATTCTATAAAGTAACATTTAAAGTGACTAATTTAAACTTCTCTCAAATGTAAACTTTTCCTTGTATCTTAGGGCTATACTCTAACTGTATCACTATTAAACAAACTCCTCTCTCATACCTCATTCTAAGACATTCATTTATTTATAAAAGCATAATTGTCTCCCAGTGAATAGCAAGTCTTTGCTTTTCTCATACTTTACCCTGCTTTGTATGACCTGTGAGTTTGATCACTTTGACTAAAGCCGCAAATGCAGAAGTTTTGTTTTAAAGAATTAAAATTTGTCATTGGATACCAAGAGAAATACAAAATATCACTCTGACTATATCAATTCAATTCAGTACATCTCTGTGTCAATGCCTGGTCAAGGGTAGAAAGTCATAAATACTACATATATCTGGAAGGTACCGTTACAGATGATATGCATCCATAAAACAAATAATACAAAACATCCAAGTAACAGTACATGATACTCACAGTGCTAGGAAAGTAAACTCATCAATATATCCATTTTAGGGAAATAAAATTTTAATTTTGTATTTATCATAATGCCTTTGCCCCACACAAATCTCTTCTATGACAGATGAATGGGATTTCCTAGAGACTCTAAATCTACATGGTGTATTTTGTTAAAGAAATGACAACATAATCATGTGTCTTCTCTGGAGAGGTCATCAGTGGACTGCTGACTAGGCATATTTAGAAAATATTCTTAGAGTGATATCATCCTATTCAATAACCGTGGAATGAAACTCTGGATTTGAGCAAATCCAATAACTAATACTAACTGATCTGCTGCTTCTTTTATCTGCTTAAATAATACAGTGGCTATTTACAAAGTTGCTTTAATAGTCAGCATGAAAATGCTGTCCTGGGTTACTCTAAGGGCAGAGTTGCAATTCCAGGAACCTTTTTTGAGGGATTCCTTAAAAAATGAAGTCAAGTGTAGGATACCTGCAGATGTGTAGAGAACAACACTGAACTGAAAGACTTCTACATCAACCAACTAAAATTTCCATCTCCACCTAATAAAACACATCTGCTATGAAGATTCATCCAGGCACCATCTGGTCAGAACACCCTAACTGCATTTAACTTTGTCAATTAAAATTGGTGACTGTGGGAGATACAGATTTTGATTTTCCCTATAATTTCAGGAACTAAACCAAATAATTCTTCTTCACAGTTATTGTTCAGCTATGGTTATTCTCAGGTTCATTAAATGTCAGTACAACATATTCTTTCAAATATCCTTCTGTATGACCTATGATAACATTTTAGAAATCACTTATAAAATTTCAAATATTCTTTCTTCCTGCCTCTATTTATACATGAACAAATATGCTTAGATGCCTGTTATCCTTATTATTATAATAACTTTAATTTTATATCTTTGAATTAAAATGTTTTAGTTTCTCAAGTAGCACTTGGGTAAATGATATAAAAGGCATAAACAAAACACAAACAAATATCAAACAAAACCCCAGAGATTCTGGATCCTAAGTTTGATACTGCCAAGGATAGGGAAACAACATATGTTTCATGCCATTTCAAGAGTCAAACCACAATGAGAACTTGATATTTTTATAAAGATCTTAAGGTAGTAGAGAAGTAGGCAAAATGAACATTCAAGAACAAGAGCATCCTAAAAGAAAGAACCACACAGAGACCCAAAGAAAGGTTGCTGGCACATTCTATTTTAAAAACTTCCTGCAGCATAGGAGGTAAAACCACTGTACTCACAAAATTCACATTCAAATCACATTTTAATGCACCTATGACAGAACTATTTGCTATTAGTCTTGTTTCATTCTTTGTCAAAGAAAATTGTCTTCTCATCCACTTGTTTACTAGCTACCTACTTACTTGACTTTGATTTTCCCTTTTCTTATATAGTTGCTTTAAATGTATTATGAATATAGTGTGAAGTTTAAGAATGCTTTTTATCTCTTGATTCTTGTAGTGTCAACATAGAACAATACTAACAAATAATACAGGCAGGAACATTTGCTGATGATGTAGCCGTTAACAGCGTTCTCATCCTGTAAACATAAAAAACCACTTGAGGGGTCTGATAAATATTTATTATGCATATATTCCTGATTCTACTTGATGCCTATGGTTCTGTGGTTCATTTCAAGTTCCTATCAACTATATTTGTTTTTCTATTCAAAACTATAAAGTTGTCAAATGAGGTGGCATCAGATTTATGCTCCAGATGTAGGAGACTTTTGATTTAACCTTTTTGGTTTATTTGTATGTTCCAACTGGTCTACTGGAATTACCTACCTCTACCTTGAGCATGATGTAGTAGAAGCCTCAATCTCTTGTACTTTATCAAGCAGGGTACTTCAATAATGATCTTACTTCTTACTAAGAATAAATTATATGAGTGCTTTTGAAACAACATTGTTAATACTACTTGACACTGCATATTTCGTGAAAAAGACACTTCAATACTGACCATTTATGAGTCTCTTCCAATTTCACAGTATGATGCTTCCTTAGTTTTCATGTAAGCCTTTTGGCACAATTAAGAAAACAATATTTCAATTTTATTTTAAGGGTTTTAATTGAAAAAAATGGGAGAAGTCTATTTCACTTGGAATAGACAAAATTGGAAGAAAAAACCCAATCTATACCTTAAATCTATTCTTTGGAATAGGGGACAGATCTTCATGCTTGATACCCACTGTCAAGGACATGCAAAAGGTCACTGGTTTTCAAAATAAAGATGCAAGTCAAGATGGAATGTATCTCAATCCTGTAACTTGACGGCCAGGTAAGATTCCTGAAGGTGATCATTAGAGGCAGGTCCTATGATTGAAGCATCAAGGTTCCTGAGTCAAACCAGAGATGATGGGAGTGCAATCAGGGGAGGAGAGATCAATCAGGAGAGACAGGGGAAATGAGGCACAAAAAGTCCTACTAAAAAGAAATAAGGGCTCTAAATTTATCAGTCTCAATGAGCAAAGAAAAACTAGAGTGGAGTGATTAAAAGGAACAAGGAAGAAAGACAAAAAGAAGGGACTTTTGGTATAGAAAGGAAGCAGAAAGTTAGATTCATCCCAGTACTTCTGACTTCTATGTATAAAAGGATAGGGAAAAAAGGACACCTTTATTGTACCCAATAGGAAGTTGTTTCACAAACAGTAGTTGCATATAGGGTTTCTGGATTCAGATCCTGTCTCTACCATGTATTAGTGATATTTTTGGTCAATGCTTGGCATTGAAACCCTCAATATGTTTATAGAATAGAATTAATGTGTTTGACTTGGTTTGCTATGACAAATCAGAAAATAAAGTTTCAGTATGAAACCTAGAATACATCACTAAACTTACTTCAAGCTAACAATATGTTTAAAGAGTTTTATGCTATAAATTTGTGTAATTTAATTTCAAAATTAGCCATCATCGGGCTGAGAATTCACTTATAGTAAGTTCACTACATAAATAGAAAATATTTTCATATTCCCTCTTAAAATAAGCAACTATAAGTAAATTCTATAGAAAAGAATGATTTCTTATTTTCCTATATTTAACATTCCACCATCGAATTCAAGCATGAAATATTTAAGAACTGACATATTGATCAATACCAAGTTTTACACACACACACACACATACACCATCTGTATGCATGTGTGGTATTTTACTTAGGGAAAGCTTTATCTATCAAAAAATTTCAGAATTCAAACACCATATCATCTGAACTATGAACTAGGTTGGACTAGAGATGCCTGACTTAAAACATGATTTCTGTTATATTACTGAGTTTGTATGAACTCATGTTAATCTATCCCTGCTGTTTATATCAACTTTATTCTGTTTCTGCTGACCAAGATTCTACATACATCATACATCAGACAGAATCCCTACAGTTAGGTTCCTTCAAGTCTCTAGGAACAATTATTGATCACCAGTTTATGAGTATTATGTGAAAAAAAGTTTGCCAATAGATGCTATCTGGCAGTGCAACTGTCCTGATGACTTCCTTGAACGCCCAGTACTCATATCACAGTAAACCTAGAAATTCTGTGAATTACTCATAGCCTTGGTATGCACACCCAGTGCTCAGAGGTTAGTGGGCAACTTACATAATTTCTCTTCCTGCCACATGTGGGTTCCAGGGTTGACTTCATTTGTCAGGTTTGACCACAAGAACATTACCTCTGAGTCATCTTGCTGATCTTATAATGCTACCATGTTTATTGATTAGTCCCCAGTGTATGGTGGCAACAACTAGAAGGTGACAGAATCATTCAAAAGTGTGTCTTCCTGAGAAGTCCTTTGGTACTTTGGTAGTATCCTCAAAGGTCCAATTGAGACCCAGCTCCTTCTCCTTATATTTCATCTTGGCATGAAGTGAATGGCATTGCTATTCCACATAGAAACTACTATGATCTGTTCCATCACAGCCCCCCACTTCAAAAAAAAAACCAGCCACCCAAACAGACAAACCAAAACCAAAACAAAAACAAAAACTAGCTACTTGTGGTTCCAAAATAGTGCTTTGGAACATCTAGGACATTTTGCTCACACACATACAGCAGTAGCCTACTACAACTGTATGTGTTGGGGCATGCTATAAAGAGAAACAGAGGCATACATATTTTTACTTTGTCTGGTAAGATTTTCTGGGATATGGAAGTTTTGTGAATATGTTCCTTGAATTCTTCAATAGATCAATTATAGACTGTCAGCTTTTTGAAATAGGGGAAGCCAGAACATGTGTTCCTGCACTGAACAGGAACTTCCATCTTCAGCAAGAATAGCTTGTGAGTCCCCATAAGCATACCAGACACAGCTGTTTCATTTGTAAGAGTTAAAAAAAAAAGCAGTCTCCTCCACACATTATTGAGGAAGAAAATGCATTTACTCAGATGGTAAAATGACATTAAATGGTAATCTGTTGATGCCCTAAGGGGTGTTAGCAAGAATTGCTGATAGGAAGATAGCATGCATGCATATGCTGAGATTCTATATATAATTGACATACAATCACTTGAGTGAGTCATGCGTGTTGCCCTTTCCTCTCTTAGGGTCTCATTCAACATTATCCTTTGCCAAGAGTGATTGTTAAACCCATTAGATGACTCAGTAGGAAAGGAGCTTCCCATGCAATCCTGACTAGATGAGTTCAGGCTCCAGAACCTACAGTGGGAGGAAGCTAACTCCGAAGACTTGTCCTTTTACCTCTGACCTTAAGCTATGGCATGTCTGTCCTTCCCTCTGTCTCTCTCTTGCTTTCTTTCAATCACACATAATAATAGAATCACTTTCTCTACCTTGATTTTGAGGCAGAATCTCTCCTTAATCCTTAACTGATGGTTTTGTTGTTGTTGTTGTTGTTGTTGTTTTGTTTTTGGTTTTTCGAGACAGGGTTTCTTTGTAGCTTTGGAGGCTGTCCTGGAACTCACTTTGTAGACCAGGCTGGCCTCGAACTCACAGAGATCCGCCTGCCTCTGCCTCCAGAATGCTGGGATTAAAGGCATGTGTCACCAACGCCTGGCTTGAACTGATGATTTTTAACTAGGTTGGTTGGCCAGGAAGCTCTGGGATTGTCCTGTTTCCTGTCATGTCCCAAAAGATTGGTTGCAGATGTTGGTTGCAACATCCATTTTAAATGTGAGTGCTAACGATTCAAATTCAAACCCTTATGTTTGTACAAGTATTTCAAACCATAAATCATTTTGAGAGATCCCAACTCAACATTTTTAGACCCCTAGCAACTAGCCTATCACAGAGTAACTTGTCCTTCTTCCCTCTCCTGAGAAACCAGAGACCGCGTTGGGGAGAGCAACGATCTCCCTATCCAGGATGGAGGGGAGAGTTTTCGACAGACATGTCAGGAGATAACTGACTGTGGCCCTGGGAGACATCCCAGGAGGTCTGAGGGAAGCCCGTCTGGGTGCCAAGGAGAGACTTTGTGTCCCCTTGGCCGTCTGATTCTGTTTCCTGCTGTTGGTTGAAAGTCCCGCAAGAGGCGGGCTCTGGTTTCGTCTTTCTAGGTCTTTCTGAGTGTTCTGTTTGTCTTCTTTTGTGTGACTTGGATGATGGAACAGACTGTCAGTACTCCTCTTGATCAAACTCTTGACCACTGGACAGAAATTAGAACTAGGGCATGCAACCTGTCTGTAGAAGTTAAGAAGGGACCTTGGAGAACTTTTTGTTCTTCAGAATGGCCAACGTTCAACGTTGGCTGGCCTCCAGAGGGTACACTTGACTTTACTGTGATTTCTGCCAATAAGAATATGGTTTTTCAGAAGGGACAAGGACCTCACCATGACCAAGGACCTTATATTTGTGTCTGGGAAGATCTGGCACAAGATCCTTCATCCTGGTTAAAACCTTGGAACCAGAAAAGTAAGCCAGGTTCCTGAGTCCTGGCTTTCTGCTGCAAGGAGAAAAAAACGAAAGCAGAAATGGCAGAGTCTGAACCGCCAAATAAGACTCAACCCTCAGTTCCTCCTAAGATATATACCGATATTGAGGAGCCTCTAGAATGGCCTATTATCCCATCCCCTTATCCCCTCCCGATACCCCCTCAGAATCCTCAACAGGGTGCCGTTGGAGGAGCAGCAGAAGGACCAGCCATTGGGACCAGGAGCAGACACGCCGAGTCCTGAGGGTCCAGATTCAACTACAGCATTGCCTTTGCGTGTATACAGCCCCCCACAGGCGAACCCTGACCAGCTGCAATTACTCCAGTATTGGCCCTTCTCTTCGGCAGACCTCTACAATTGGAAATCTAACCATGCCCCTTTTTCAGAAAATCCCTCAAGCCTTACAGGTCTGATGGAGTCCCTCATGTTCTCGCACCAGCTTGGGATAATTGTCAACAGCTTTTGCAAGTACTTTTCACAACTGAGGAAAGAGAGAGAATACTTTTCGAGGCGCAGAAGAATGTGCCTGGAATCAATGGGCAACCAACTCAACTTCAGAATGAAATAGATGCAGGCTTCCCCTTAAATCGTACTAATTGGGACTACAACACAGCTGAAGGTAGGGAGAGGCTGACGGTCTATTGCCGGGCTCTGGTGGCAGGTCTCAAGGGAGCCAGCAGGCGTCCCACAAATTTGGCCAAGGTAAGGAAAATTCTACAAGAGGAAAAGGAACCCCCATCTGTGTTTTTAGAACGTCTCTTAGAGGCTTACAGGAGTTATACTCCCTTTGATCCTACATCCGAGAGTCAGCAAGCAGCAGTTGCTATGGCTGTTATTGGGCAGTCTGCCTCTGATATTAGGAGAAGGTTACAGCGCCTGGAATGTCTGCAAACATTATCTTTTCAAGACCTAGTTAAGGAAACAGACAAAGTGGATCATAAGAAAGAGACTGAGGAAGAAAAAAGAGAAAGAGAAAAGAAGGAAGCTGAGGAGAGACAGGATAGACGAGATAGAAGGCAAGAAAGAAACTTAACTAGGATTTTGGCCACAGTAGTAGGCAACAGGGAAGCTCATAGGAAGGAAGAAGGAACTAGGCAGACAGGGTACCTGGGCAATGAAGGGCCAAGGAGACCTCACAACCTTGAAGGACTCCCTGGGAAGGAGGTCCCCTTTAGATAAGGATTAATGTGCTTATTGTAAGGAAAAGCATTGGGCAAGGGACTGCCCCAAGAAGAAACACAAGACACCCAAGGTCCTCACCTTAGAAGCAGATGATTAGGGGAGACGGGGCTTGGGCCCCCTCCCAGAGCTTAGGGTATCCCTAACTATGGAGGGGACCCCTACGGACTTCCTTGTTGACACCAGAGCAGAATTTTCAGTTTTAAAGAAACCATTGGGAAAATTAAAAGATAAAAACATCATAGTAATTGGGGTCACTGGCCAGAAACCATATGCTTGGACCACTGACAGGAAGTTTGATCTGGGAAAAGGTCAAGTAACTCACTTCTTTCTCGTCATCCCTGAGTGCCCCACACCACTATTGGGGAGAGATTTGCTGTCTAAGCTAAAAGCCCAAATAAGCTTTTCCTCAGAAGGAACTATAGTCAATTGGCAGAATCCCACTTCTATGATCTTGGCCTTAAACCTGGAGGAAGAATGTAGATTAAATGAACCCCTGGCCCCGCCAGACAAGACACTGGGGGGAACATGGCTAGAGAGGTTCTCCAGAGCATGGGCAAAGATGGGAAGCATGGGAGAGGGCAAACAGGTGCCCCCCATCGTCATAAGCCTAAAGACTGATGCAACCCCCACTGGGGTACGATAATACCCTATGAGCAAGGAAGCCTGAGAGGGCATCAGACCTCACATCCAAAGACTCTTGCAACTAGGTATTCTGGTTTCTTGTCAGTCTCCCTGGAACATTCCATTGCTGCCAGTTAGGAAGCCAGGCACCAATGATTACTGGCCAGTACAAGATCTAAGAGAAGTTAACAAAAGGGTGCAAGATATCTATCCTACTGTCCCTAACCCTTACAACCTGCTCAGTTCTCTCCCTCCTGACAGACAATGGTACATGGTTCTGGACTTGAAAGACGCGTTCTTTTGCCTGATACTACATCCTACAAGCCAGGCGATCTTTGCTTTTGAATGGAGAGACCCAGATTGGGGACAGGCTGGACAGCTGACTTGGGATTCGAAAACTCCCCTACTCTCTTCAACAAAGCCCTCCATTGCGATTTGGCTCCATTCAGGTCAGAAAATCCCCAAGTTACCCTGCTTCAATATGTTGATGATTTGCTCCTAGCTGCTGTTACCGAACAAGAGTGCAGACTGGGGACTGAGAGATTACTGACTGAGCTGGGTGAGTTGGGGTACAGGGCTTCAGTAAAGAAAGCCCATATTTGTCAGATAGAAGTAACCTACTTGGGCTACACTCTTAAGGAGGGGAAGCGATGGCTGACCGAAGCTAGGAAAACGACCATGACACAATTCCCTACTCTTGCAACCCCAAAGCAAGTGAGAGAATTTCTAGGTACTGCAGGGTTTTGTAGACTCTGGATTCCAGGTTTTGCCACCCTGGCAGCCCCACTCTACCCCCTCACTAAGTAGACTGGGACTTTCTCATGGACCCTCGACCATCAGAAAGCCTTTGAAGAGATCAAGAAGGCTTTACTCAGTGTACCAGCCCTAGCCCTGCCAGACCTGACAAAGCCATTCACTCTCTGTGTAGATGAAAGGGCAGGAATAGTACAAGGAGTCCTAACTCAGGCCTTGGGACCATGGAAGCAACCTGTGGCCTACCTGTCAAAGAAATTAGATCCTGTAGCCAGCGGATGGCCATCTTGCCTAAAAGCCATCACTGCAGTGGCACTCCTTCTCAAAGATGCCGACAAACTAACTTTAGGTCAACAGACTGTAGTGGTAGCCCCACACACCCTGGAAAGCATCATCAGACAACTGCCTGACCGCTGGATGACCATCACCCACATGGCTCACATGAGAGCCTCTTGTTAACTGAGAAAGTGCTGCTTGCACCCCTGACTATCCTAAACCCTGCCTCCTTGCTGCCAGAGACAGACTCATTACCGGTACACCAATGTATGGACTCCTGGCAGAAGTAACCAGAACCAGGAAAGACCTCACTGATCAGCCATGGCCAGGATGCCCTAATTGGTACACTGACGGTAGCAGTTTCGTGGGTGAAGGTAAGATGAGAGCTGGGGCCGTGGTAGTAGATGGGAAGCAGACCATCTGGGCCAGCAGCTTACCCGAGGGAACGTCGGTCCAAAAAGCTGAAGATGATAGAGAACCTCAAAGAGAACCTCAAAGAGAAAATGAGAAAATCCTTTAAAGAAATGGAAGAAAAAACAGACAAAAAATTCAAGAAATGGAAGAAAAGGCACACCAAAAATTGCAAGAAATAAATAAATCTCTTAAGGAAAACAAGGGAACCCCCACCAAAAGCAACCAGACCAAAATATACAAAGAACTCAAGAAGCTAGTCTCCAATACACCAAATAATCCAATTAAAAAGTGGGGTACAACACTAACATAAGAAAGCAGTCAATATCCTTAGCCATCAAGGAAATGCAAACCAAAACAACTCTGAGATATCATCTTATTCCTGTCAGAATGGCTACAATAAAAATCACCAACAACAGTTTATGCTGGAGAGGATATGGAGAGAAGGGAACTCTCCTCCACAGCTGGTGGGAGTGCAAACTGGTATAACCAATTTGGAAATTAGTTTGGCAGTTCCTCAGGAAATTGGAATCAGTCTACCTCAAAATTTAGCAATTCCACTCTTAGGCATATACCTAAATGATGCACATTCATACGAGGACATCTGTTCAACTATGTTCATAACAGCATTATTTATAATAACCAGAACATGGAAGCAACCTAGATACCCCTCAACTGAAGAATGGATAAAGTAAATGTGGTACGTTCACACAATGGAGGACTACCCAGCAAAAAACAAAAAAACCAACCAAACAAACAACAACAACAAAAAAACAAGCAAAACAAAACAAAAGAGCAATGCAATCTTGAAATTTGCAGGGAAATGGATGGAACTGGAAGGAACCAAACTAAGTGAGGCAACCCAGTCACAAAAAGACAAACATCATATATACTCACTCATATGTGGATATTAGACATAGAGCAAAGGATTACCAGCCTACAATCCACACTGCCCGAGAAGCTAGTCAACAAGGAGGATCCCAAGTGAGACATACATTGTCCCCCTGAAAAGTGGGATGGGACAAGATTTCCTGAGCAAATTGGGAGAATGGGGGAGGGGAGAGGGATTTAGGAGAAAGAGGAGGGAAGAAGAGGATGGAGAGAGGAGGACATATGAGAGCAGGAAGATTGAATTAGTGGAAAAATAGAGGAGAGCAAGGAAAAGAGATACCATAATAGAGGGAACCATTATAGGTCTAAAGAGAAGTTTGGCTCAAGGGAAATGTCCAGAGATCCACAAGGTTGACCACAACTAACAATCTAATCATTAGTGGAGAGGCTACCTCAAATGCCCTTCCCCTATATGAGATTGATAACTGCCTTATATGCCATTCTAGAGCCTTCATCTAGTAACTGATGGATGTACCCACAATTAAACACTGAGCCCCACTCCTAGGATCCAGTTGCATAGAGGAAGTAGTGATGAGCAATAGGATCAAAGCCAGGTTGGAGAAAGCCACAGAAACAGCTGAACAAGGGATACTCATGTAACTCAGACTGATAGCTGAGAAACCTGCCTATGACTGACCCAGACCATCTCAATGTGGGTGTCAGTTAGGAGGCCTGGGCATTTTATGGGGCAACTGGTAGTTGATCACTATTCATCCATAGTGTAGGAATGGAATTTCGGAGCCCATTCCACCTAGAGGGATACTGTGTCAGCCTGGATACATGAGGGAGGGCCTAGGCCATGCTTCAAATGATGTGACAGACACTGAAGTTGTCTTCCTTGCCCCATAGAAGGCCTCACCCACACTGGGTAGCAGAAAGGGGATGAGTTAGGGGTTTGTTGGTGGGCAAGGGAGGAGGGTAGGGAGAGGGAACTGGAATTGACATGTAAAACAAGATGGTTTCTAATTAAAAAGAAATGGAAAAAATATCCATTCACTCTTATTCTCAAATAGGAAGATGTAGGAAATAAGAACGCAAGGGGCTATGTTTATCACATTGAACACTCAGTGTGACGAAAATGTGACCAAGATCACTTTTTCCTAACCCAGAGCTAGGAAAACTTCCACCCAGGAGCTTCAGAAAAGCATGCTATTTATGGTTTAAAGGCAGGGCCAAAAAGTGCTCACCTAGGCAGTTTGCTTTCCAGGCACCAGTAGGAGAAACATCCTGATGTGCAGCTAGAAACTCACATATGCAGAACATATTTTCAGTACATCTCAGTGACCTGCAAAGGGATAGACTGCACTATAGAATGAAGTACTAGGTCTCTCCACGGTGTTCATTTGACTTCTTAAGTACCGCACTAGGTCTCTAATATAATCTGCAATGCATCTCAGTCATCTGATGCTGCTTCATAAATGCTGAAAGGATATATTGTAGACTCATAGATTGGGATGGCAAATTATCTAAAAAGTTATTTACTTTTGCTTCATTCTGTACTCTGTGTAACTAAACTGGGAGCCAAAACACAATATCTCTGTCCTTTAGAATACATACAGTCTCAACGAAATGTGGGCATGATATGAACAATTAAAGCAAGGGTGAACTTTACAGTCATTCTTATATCAGTAAAGGGACACGAAAACACACTACCATACAATGGGATCATTGAAGAGGGCATCAAGACACTAATGATTAAAGAATGTATTTTATAGATGCCATAGAAAACAGCTGCCTTATTCATTGTATTTATAATACTTCAGGGTTTCTATGCTAGTTATTACTGAAACTTCTTTTTCAATATTATGGCAAACAAATTATGAACATAATGGCCCAGTATACACAATGGCAACTTTTTACATCCATCTACCTGATCTCACTAAATATAACTGTAAGGATGCTATTTCTATAAATATTCTTTATTATATCACATCATGTATAGCCTATTCCAGGCTTGCAAATGTTTTCTTTTCATTAGCAGTAAACTGCACTTGAAAGAAGGAAAATATCTTTAAAATAAACTAAGCAATAAGAATAAAATTGACTTTATTTTGGGATAAAAATATTATTAGGATAAAAGTCTTTCTGTGATAGGTAACCTATTTTCCTGCTATTTTCTTTTCAGTGAATAATCCCTATATTTCATTCACAAATCATTAAAAGAAACTGAATATGTATGTTCCTGACAAGGAATGCATACTCAAAAGGCTTCTCTGTGTAAGGAAGTCAGGATATATTATCAAGGAATAAAATTCATCATGGAAATGGTTTCCTTGCTTGAAACCATGAAATGGGTATTTTTGCAGGCAGTGTACATTATGAATTCTATAAAACGCCAAATAAGATTAACCTTTTCACTTAAAACACTTCCACTACTAAGGACAAGGTCCTAATTTGAACTCCAGTGCCCCCCACACCCCACACACATATTTTTTGTATATTGAATATTGACAATGTTGTATGTATTAATAATAAATACTAAAATATTTCAACTTACAGTTTATGACAAACCCTGAGAATCTCTAAGAATGTGAAGAATGAAAATGTTGTCATTACATTTATTGATAATTGATACTGAAACAAGTTACAGAATTATAAATATCATGGTTTGGTTTTGTAATTTGAGAAAAAGTTAAATGTGAAACTTGAATACAAATTTGACATCTCTTTATGATAATAAGAAAATAGCATTTGGACTGAGATGAACCCGAAAGTTCTATTGTAAATTGGCCAGTTCAGTTAATATAGAGGGTATCAAACAGAAGGCTGTTATCAGAAATACCCACTTGGGGTGGGTGAATAAAGAAAATATTAACCAAATTATTGCTAACAAAACTATTGTTTAAAACAATGAAGACATTATCCTTGAGTCGTCACAAATGTCTTATGCAGCATCTGGTGCTGGTATCTGTCCGGCTTTGACTATATGCTTGTAACAGGCTGCTTTGTGACCTTTGCGTATTTTGTTTATTATTTATAAACTAAGAAGACCAACATTATGAATGTGTGTGTTTGTGTGTGTGTGTGTGTGTGTGTTTGTGTGTGTACAATTAGTCCTTATCACTCTATGTTGATGGCATATTCTGGCAGTAAGTTACCTCTAAACCAGTCTTGATTGGGTCCATATGCAATGGCAATGTCATTGCATCTGAGTCATATATCAACTGGGAAGACACTGGCATTATGGGGATTTTCACTAAGGTTGCCACCTGAGATGACACTGGCATTATGGAGATTCTCACAAAGTAATAAAATCACTACTTAAATATCTCAATGCAAAGATGGAGTGACCACAGACTAATAGTATCTGAAATCTACTACTACTTTTTATTCTAGATATAAAAAGTTAAATAGAGCATTGCTTGCTCCACTTTAAAGTTATACCTTTTAAAAGGGCTAAAATAGGTCATCTATAAATTCTAATGGTTTTTCCTGCCCTTAAAACGCCCTACCTTTTTACTCTTTTATTCCTGAGTCCAAAGTCAAGAAATGTGTATCTGTCTAGTTTTCAGAATTAGAAAAGTAAATGAAACATGCATGCAATACATTCCTTTTACTTTTTTACCATAGACAAATCTGTGTTCACACTTTCTGGACTTGGTGTTATTGTTAAGATGCTATAACAGTGGGTTATTAAAACTCAGTATATTAAGAAGGAGGCTGGATTATGTATATCTGACATAGAATCTCACAGTATAAAGGTTTCCTCTGGTCAACAAAGGAATACAGAACCACAGATTACTACATGACTTCTTTACCCAGTACAACCATCAAAAGAATTAACAATTAAGGACAAGGCTAGAGATGATTATATGCTTGATGATACTAAATAATTATCATTTTTCTGTTTTCTGAAATTAACAGAAATATATTTGCAAAATGTATCCTTGGTTCAGCCTTTAGAGCACCAGGGACTTAATGACTTTGAGTATGGGAAATACATGTTCTTGTTTCTTTCACATAGAAATAATTTTCCTAAACTTAGCAAATGAACAGCAATGTAACATAATGTGAATGTGATGTAACACTACTGATGATGTTTATGACTGTGGCCACTGTCTTTATGCTGGGTATTACCAGCTCTTCCCAGTTGATCTTTATCAATCTTGTCCTGCATAACATTCCAGGGAAAGAGTATGGGATTAAATACTTGGAAGTTTATTGGAAAAGGTCTTCATGGAGCTTGAATTGTTCATCAGTGTCAAGACAGGGATTCATCAGAAACACCAGGATGGATGATATCTGAGATGCTCCACGGTCAACTCAAAATGAGTTAAAAGGAATTTACATTTATGTCCTCAAATGGAATATAGCCTAATACAGGGTTTTATATTCAGACACCTATGGAAACTAAGAGATATTTTGTAGTATTTATAAACAATCAAGTTCTTCTAACATGTACTTTTTTAAAATTATAAATATGTAATCATGAAAATCATAAATACCATTTACTCACTTCAATGGATTCTCTTGGGAAGGAAGCATAGATTAGGTGAGTCAGTCTTTTCCACATATAGGCATTTGACAGACAGAAATAGATGTACCCATGAGACATGAGCAGCTGGGGAACATTGGCATCATAATCTTAAATAACAAAACTGAGTGTCACACTACAGTATCAACTATATGTCCTGATACAGAAACCAAAGAGGGGCAAAACAGCACATAAGTGAAGAAAAACCCAGAAGCACACAAATTATGTTCACAGAAACAACCTGAGGTTCTCTAAACTGTTTCAAAACAACTGGTCTGACTGTATAAATGAACCTGGCTTCTATCTCAGTAAACTGCTTTGATTTTGCTGAACTCTTTTGGCATGTGGTATGTGTATGTGTTTCATATTCCCTCTATAATAATAATACAAACATTGATAAATAGTAACATTTTGTGATATTTGGGGTAACTGTAGCAGATTTTAAAATATTTTCAAATTCAATAGCAGGTAGTATGGTGGTTTCAATGAAAAACATCCACCAAAGATTCAGACATTAGAACAATTGATCCCAGTTGAGAGAGTAATTTAGGGAGGTTCTTATGGGATAACCTTGTTGGGAATGTATGCCACTGGGGGGTGAGCAGGTGTCTCTCAATGGCTTGATCCTGTCTTCATCCCTGTCTCTTGTTGCCATGCCTCCTTATCCATGATCCACTTGTCTCTCGAGAACTGTAACCTTCCAACCACTCCCTAATAGAAATTGCTTAGAGTCATGGAATTGATTATATCAACAGAAAAGCAACTACTACAGTCAGAGCAACTATGAAAAAGGCTTCAGTGCTTCCAGGGAATTTTCTTATGTTCTTGTATTCTTTTACCTTTCCCCTTTTGCTTGGTGATAGTGCAATCATTTGCCATATCAAAGAAACAAGTCTTTAATTTTGTTATAGATATTAGTATTTCATTATTTCTTCACAGAGTACTCTGTGTTCAGAAGTTGACAGGAGGTTTTCTGAAACCAGATTTTAAAGTTCTGTCTTCCAAGGGTTATAACCGTAAATAAAAATACTGTCCTTTCTCTAATCACAACATGGTTTGCTTTACAAAGTTGCTTTCTTTATCACTATCCTCTTTCTAAGAGTAGTTTAAAAATCACTGAAAATTTCAAGTTCATTCTGTGTGAAGGACTCAAATTCACTGCTGTGTTATCTTCACAGAACCATAATGAGTGTGATTTTATAATATGGGTACTGTTCATCTGAGTTTTGTTTCGAGATAGAATTGATCATAAACAACATGAAGGATTTTAGGCCATGTGGAATTAATCCTCTAGATATTGTCACTCTAAAGTCCCCATATAGCACCCTCCAGAAAACTATAATAAATCTGTGTGTGTATACTCAACACTCAGCTAGTGCCAAGTTTCCACCAATCATATTGAGCTTACTCAACCAAATTTATTGCTGGCAACATGCAAACCCTTACCAGTTTATCCATTAAGTGAACCACCTCCTTCAGTCTTGGGGTGCTCAAAATCTAAGGTGGGTCAGATGATCACATACAACTCCTGTTGATTCTCATAGGCTTCAGGTTTCTCTCATGGGATCCTACATATATTCCTTCATTTAAATTCAGCTTTCCTTTCTGAATGAGTAACCAGCTGACTTCAAGTCTATTTTATAGATTACTCCCTATTATGAGGTTTTATTCCATTCAGAAATCTCTTCCATCTCCCTTGTTATGCCTCCACGTGTCTTCTCAAGCCTTAGCTGCCATAGCCTAACCTTAGCAGAGGAGACCAAGGTACTGAGAAATGGCACACACAATTTTACTCAGCAGCTGAGTGTTTACTGTTAGGTTAAATTCTAGTTGTGTGATTTGTATATCTGCTTATAATCACCCCATGGGTGCAATGTTGAAGTCTTATGGTATTGACATAAAGGTTGAATGAGTTAATATTGGTGCAGTGTTTCTGCACTGTAGACTCTATATACAGTTTGCTATACCTCTAAATTTATTTGAATGTAAATGTGAGCAACAAGGTAGAAGACACAGCTAACTGCTGCAGTATATTGTTTCTATGCCAGCATCCTCCAAGGATAAGAAAAATATCCCACTTCCATCATTTTCTACTTATAAAAAACTGCTGAAGTTATTGAAGAAAGTAAGGGTTTACTAAAGTAATGAAAAACACCATGATTCATTTAAAAATGAACAAGGCCAATAAAGATACATCATATAATCAATTAACAAATATCGATCATTCACTTTAAGCCACAGAAAAATGCCATTTTGAAATGAGAAAAACTTTGACACAGACACAACTGTAAAGATCGGGTCAAACAGATCAATGAATCTGTATCTACAGTTGGATTTGGTGGCAATATTGACAATGTATTTTCATTCTTAATATTATTATTTGATAAATGACATATACAAGAATGTTTAAATAATTTTAAGTTAAATTCATATTTGATGGATACTTTGAGCCTCACCCTAATCAAGATATAGTTACCACATAATGTCAGGCATTTTAATATATACAACAGTGCTTTCTGTTTCTTGTCTTTTCCCCTATTTGTGTGATCAGAATTGCCCTGGTGTTGGGTGTCAATAGCTGGTTGCTTCCGATCACCACCATTACCACCTTTGCAGTCATGCTTGTGTACTATAGTTTAACCTCTACTCTTCAGTAGTGTAGTTGAAATCAACAAAAAATCCTATATTGATACACATTATTATACTATTTTGAGGTTCAAACTTTGAAGGGACATTAACTGCCTTGCCCAGAATTAACAGAATTAAGAATATATTGCAGAATTAACATTTATCTGTAAGTGTAAAAGCCAACATGAATTCATATTCCACCTGGCTTCAAAATCTCTGTGCATATGCATTAAACTATAGAAATTAGAAAACAGAAGGAAAAAATTAAAGGTTAGACAAAGAAGTTGGCAACATTAGCCATAGATGGAGCATGAAAAAAAAATAATGGATTCAAGTCCCTACAGTGAAAGATGAAGACGGCAGAGAGAACTAAGAATCCTTAATAGATGTCTCCGGATAAACAGAGATAATGTTAAGAAAAGCCATTAGAACTTGGGAAACCATTTTATGTCTATGTGAGGGATGCAATCAGTGAGACAGAAATCTAAATTTTGATTTACCTAGTAAAATTTCCTTTAAAATTAATACAATCTGCCTGTAGAACAATCTTACAGAAATAGAAAGATCCTATTTTTAAAAAACAGTGATCTCACACAGACAAAATTTGAGATTTTTTTTCTAGATATTTATAATTTAATGCATGCAGTTGTACAAGGTATTGATAACTTTTTTCTTAATTTTTTTGTTAAAGATGAATGATCCTTTCTACTCTGAAAACTTCAGAACTATTTATAGTATTTGTGCTTGGGAACCTAACATAGGATTTTTTTCTCAAGGTATATTTTTAAGGAGAGTAGAAAAAGTCAAATGTCTTTTTAGACTGGTGATTTTATTAAAGCACAGATAATGTATATGTCAGTGGATAGCATGTTCCTTCTGGTTGGAATGTTCTCATTCACAGACTATGCACAACAATGTAACTTCTTGCCATGCTACTCTCTTAGGAGCCACAGCCAAAGCTCCACCATTCTGCAATTACCTTCCTGTTTAATGCTTACAGGTTAAATTACACATTTAATTTACCATCTATTGATGGCTTTTAAATTGCTTACCTTATGTTCTTATAAAAAACTGTCATGTATCCCACCTCCATGTACTGCCTAGCAATGATAGTGACTGGAATATGGGCAACAATTTTACAGTACATTTTTGAAAGTTTTTGTTTAAAATATGCATGATGAAAAACATTATATAAATGTAGGTATTATATTTAAAATTTCCTCCAATCTGTCACCAACTGAGAGGCAAATGCACAGCCGACCTGGTAATTAGAGATCATCAGACCTGCATCTGTGTTTAGCTATCTCACAGGGTAAGCTTTGGTGGCAGATCCAGATGTTGGGAAAGAGATTATCCCAGCTGTTGGCAGTGGGAACCTGAACCAAGGATACAACATGAAAACGACAAGACGGATGTGCCAAGAAAGCTGAGGGATCAAGAAAAAACCAGCAGCATTATCCAGCAAATAGCTGGAGTGTATTGCATATGGCAATTTGAATTTCCTTGAGTATGTTGGAAGCCTTTTTGTGAGAGAATAGATGTATATTTATTTTTGTCTGCATGCAAATGAATTCTCTAGTTATAGCAACTGAAAAACAGTTACAAAATAACACACTATGATCACAACTGTATCTTTTACATACAACCTTCAAGTTTTTCCCTGTCGTTTATGTGAATTCATATGGATAATGCCATTTCAAAGGTGTCAAATTCCTTAGTGAGATCACTCTAACAAATATATGGGAAGCTTTTCATAAAACCCCAAAGAGTGCAAATAGGTCATTAGTAGACTGCTGATTCTAATAGTACAAAGTAAAACACTGCATGAAAATCAACTTCTTAAGAGTGAGTATCATGCAAACGGAGTATGATTCTTAACTGAAATGCCATGAATCAAGTAAATTGGAAGAGAAAAGATGATGTTTCTAGGAGTACAGAAAGGGAATCAAGGGCGTGAATGAATGGAGAGAGTGGCCAATGGTTAAGTGCTTGATGCAAAAGCATGAAGATGGGATTTTAAACCCAGAACCCATTTGATAAAACATACATGGTCCCTTGCCTGTACCATCATCACTGTGGTATTGCTGGAGCTTGTTAGCTAGCTACCAGTCAATACACAGGCTCAAGGAGAGATTACTTCATTCAAAGCAACAAACAGAAAGTGATAGAGAAAGATATTAGTGTCTTCCTTGACCTTCCTAGGTATCAGGCATCACATGTGCATATACCACAGTCTGTATGTCTGTGTGTCATATTCCTGTCTGTATGTCTATCTGTGTGTGTGTATGTGTGTGTGTGTCTGTATGTCTGTGTGTCTGTGTGTCTGTGTGTCTGTCTGTCTGTCTGTCTCTCTCTCTCTCTCTCTCTCTCACACACACACACACACACACACACACACACACCCTAACATAAAAACAAGAGAGGGAATCAATAAGGAATTGGGATCCTAGCTTGTTGGTAAATAGTCCTAATAGTATATATGCTTTATGGGCTGTGTGTGTGTGTTAGGTAACTTACGTTGTGTCTCACTGACTCCATCTCCCAGTATTCACTTTCCATTTAATCCCGTACCTGACAGTTAGTCTGGAGCTAACGACTGGCTTCTGAAAAACAGACTATGACCAAGTACATTCTGGATTAGATTACAGAGGATCATGAAACTGACTCCCTGTCGCCTATTCCCCGCACATATATCTTCTCTCTTTTTGGCTACTTGTGATGATGCAAGATTGGCATGCCTACGTAGTAGGAGGCAGGGCAGAATTTGCTTGAAATGAATTCACAAGCAGTATTCCCAAAACATTTGGTAAATGGCCTAGTATAAAACTGATCTTAGAGCCTGTTTTGGTACTTGCATGTTATCAATGTAAACATCAGGACATAGGGAAGTTCTGCTTTTTCTATTGACAACACTAATGAGAGCATCCTATGATAGCCAAGTGATTTGTTTCAGCACTACTCAAATCCCTTTTCTGCCTGTGACTAGACTCATTACCTAGGCAATTCATTTAGTTTTAGAGTTTTAAGTAGCATTTATATGTTAGTTACCTTAAAATTGGTATCTTCGGTTTAGATTTTGTTCTCAATATTAAATTGCCTTCCTGTCTATGAAACTGTATCCAATAGGGCATTTGTTAGATAGCTCACTTGGACTAGCTAAGGTTGTTTTTTTTTGTAATTTTTTGATGAATTTTAGAATTGTATTTCTATCTCTGTGAAAATAATGGGAATTCCAGTAATTTTCTGGGTCATACTGGGAAGGAGGGACATTATGATATTTAATTAGTACAGTCTATGAATATGTTATTCCTTCATTTGCATCCTTTGAAGTTGCTCTGATCAATGTCCTAAACATTTATTTACAGTAATCTTTCACCTCCCTGGTTATATTCATACCTAAGGGCTTTATTTGTTATGCTACAGTAAATAGGATTAATTTTCCCTCTAACAATTTGTTGTTAGTGTAAACACAAGTGATACTGATGTTTATGTGATGATTCTGTATCCTCAAATTGGACTAAATTCATTAGCATTAACAGTTGGTTTTCTTTTATTCAGGGACACAGTTTTATTTTCAATTTCATTTTATTCAATTAACATTTTTCACCTATTTTAAATGCTGACCACAGTTTCCCCTCCCTCCTTTCCTCTGTTCCCCCACACCCACATACACTCCCAACTATCCCCCTCCCAGTCCACTTGTCAACCATCTCCATTCAGAAAGGGGCAGGCCTCCCTTGGCTTCAACAAAGCATGACATGTTAAATTGAGGTAGGAAAGATTTCCTCTCCTCACATAAAAGCTGTGCAAGTTAATCCAGCATGGGGAACAGGATCCCAAAAGGGACATGGGTTTTTACATACTTGTGTGTCTGAACCATATCATATACAAACAACTTTATTCATTCTTTTCTAGTTCATACACTTCTTATTTCTTGCTTTTGACTTTAACTAAACTTGCTACACTCACAACCATAATTTTAATTTTGGTAATTCCACTATTCCAGTTACTCAAAACCAAAATAGCTTAATCATTCTTGATTAGTCTCTCTCACATCCAACTTCCAATTCAACAAGAAGACATCTTCATTTACCTTCATTAAAGACATAGAGATTGTTACATTTCTTCATATTTCTGAGATGTCATAATCCTTCACCTTGATAACCTGTATAGTATTCTAATTTCCTGCTTGCATTACATGCTTCCCTTTTATCAGAGTATCATCTCATCCCTCTAGCTAAAATCAGTTGCTTCACTCAGAGGAGTTAACATATCTTCGGAATCCTACAGGAGCCTGTCAGATCTTGATGCTTACTGTTTCTTTGAGATCATTTGTTCTTCCTCTCTCAATTCTCTTTCAGTAACAGCAGCCCCTTGTTCTACTGTGAATGTATCATCCATGGCTGTTATGCAGAAAGGTATCTACAAAGCTGTCTTCAGGTGATGTCTTTCAAATGATCATATCTAACTAGAATCTCTAACTGTTTACTCCTGAGACTTACAAATTCACCTTGTATTTTTTAAAAAATGAATTCTTAATTCCATTTAATGTCTTATATTATGCATCTTGTCTTTCCTTTTCTGTTATTCTTGTTTATCATAAGCCACAATATCTTTGTTTTGTTCACTTTATATGAAAGGACAGAGACTTAATGCATAAATGTGCCTGAAAGAAAACCACTTCCCTCAGGAATGCTCTTCCAGTTCTCTGCTCATATACAACACTCTTATCCTTTCATGACCTTGGCTTCAACATTCCTACTGGTTACTCCCTATGACTATTTTGTTCTCATAGATCATCTCTCTAAATCTCCAGTCTCTACACTCTTCTCTGTGGTGACCCAGAATTTAGATACAGTACAGGTCTTAATTTTATAGCCAGAAAATTCTGACATTTACCAATCACTCACTGCTTCTGTCCCTTATCAAATGTAACATCGACACCCACTTGTAATGTCTGAAAAAATTCTTCAAGTTGTATATAATGAAGAAATAATTGGATAACAATCTGTTCAAACTATGATCAAACTTGGCTAAATGTATTAATGGGAATGGGTTTACGTAAGTTTCAGAAAATATATGCTAAAAAGGTTACAGATTAGAAATACCTGGTATTTCACTGAAGTCTGCTCCTGTCTCATTTTTCATTCTGGGTGGACATTTTTACTTCTTGAATGTAACTTTGTCTGCAGTAACCTTACCTAAGACGTAATGACAAGTGACTCCTCAGGTTAACAGAGATTTAGATCTATGGTGTAGGATGCGGTTTGAATTTTCTTTTTGCTAAAGGAAATCCTTATTTAATGACTGGCCAAGCAACTGTGATGTCCAGGTTCCTTAACTGCAACTGGGAATGCTTAGACTTGATATTAATCATGTGTCCTAGAAAGGTCACCACTATGTTGGACGGTGCTTCAGATTTCATTCACAATGTCTTATATTTGCACCACTACTCCTAGCTGCTGAGTCTGGAGTACAGGCAAATGAAATAGTTCCCCTTGTGTTTGGTTATAATTCTAAAAGACATTTTATAAAGCAATTAGAATTTCTCTGATTAAAAATTATTTCCATTAAATAATATTTGATAATAACACAACTAAACATTATAAATTAATTTTGACTTCTTCTGAATAGAAAGAAATGCTTGGTATTTTATGTTTGAGATTTGGAATTATTTTAAATTTTGAAATATTTGCATCCAAAGAATTTTAGAGATGTGACTTAAATTTATAAATAAGATTCATTTAGGTGTCATGTAAAACTTACATAAATAATATGAAAACAAGTGCATGTACTATTTGTAGTAAATTTTTACACAAAATAAAGTTCTGTAGGATGGAAATTTCCACTAGTTGTGTGATATCAGCAATGAAAAATTTTCAAATAGAGAAATTGAATTACAACATTTCAATTAAGAATATCCCAGTTACAGTGATTCACAAATATTTCATTGTATACCCATAAATGTCTCAATTTATAAATATTGTTATTCTTCCCCAAATAACTCTCAGGAAAACCACATTTAGTGAAGTGTTTACTTGGCCAAATTCACATGCTCAAAATATGTTGATGAAGGAAACTGCAAGAGAGTGTTTAAGTTGCTTTGGTGGGCAGCACTGCTCCCATTCTCCACTGATGTCCAACCGTCTTCAGTCATTTCCCTGCTCATATTTTCAATTGTGATAGCAAAGACAGTGAAGTTTTACAGAATCAAATTAAAGCTATCATTTCCCGAAAGACAAAATTGCTTTTATGTGTACCATTGAAAAAAATGAAATCATCTGTGACATGACTAATATGCTTTAATACAATAAATGCATTGAACTGACTTATTAGTTCTCTGTCAGGTAATGGTTTGATGTGAACAGCTTATACAGTTAATATCAGCAATGCATGCATAATTTTCAGCTCCTTTATAGAAGTATGTTAGGCAATCAAATAAAGTATAAGAACAATTTTCATGACACTGACTTGTTTGAAAAGTATCTTACTATTTTGCATTTCATTTATTGTTTCAAAACAGCAACCTTTCATCAGCTATAAAATATCACAAGGAATCTTTATATAGTCTGTCCCTTTAATGGACAGAAAGTACTTTAATTTCTAATGCAATATACCTATCTTAAAGAGTGCTAAATCATTTATAATTCATGCCTCAAAGATATAAAAAGAGAAGTAATAAATACTCTGCCTAACATCCTTGCAAAATAATGCTATTGTCCACCATTATAATGATATTCCTCATATACAGCATCAGTTTATTCTTAAATCATTCACTTAATGGCAATAGCTTTTATGTTTGCCTAAGGGAAATGTTAAAATATTAATAAACTGGTAACCTATTTTTTGACAGTCACCTGTTTGAACTTTCAGTTCAATTACATATAAAGGAAACCCCCAAACTCTAAGATTTAATATAAATACAGAAGTGTAAGGACATGTGTTACAAGAAAAGATATTGCTAGATAGATAATTTTGCATCAGTATTGCCAGCTCCAACTATAAAATAAAGTCAGTTCTTGTGAAAGTTAAATAGAGAAATTTAAATTAGATGAGAAAATTCTCAGTTAAAAACCTTCAATGGCCTTCAGTTTGAAGCCTTTGCAATGATCACATGTGTAAAATTAGTTTCTTTTAATCAAAAAGAACACAAAGCACTTTTAGAAATTTCATTACAGAAATAATATATATTACTATCTGTTAGACCATAATGTAAGACCTTCAAGGCTTTCTTTGCACTACTATAGAGTAACTATTATTTCAGAGAGCTTAAGAAGTTCACCAAATGTATACAAGTGTAAAACACAAATTTCATTCTCATTGACCCTTGTAATTACATAAGTGAGATATTTTACATAATTTATTCAATAGTTTAATGAAATAATTTATATGTATGACCAATGTTCATGCATATCTGGGCAATTTAGGTAGCTTTGCTTCTTTGTTTGAAGTTCTCTAGATGGCTGAGCACTTATCACAATGTTGTTTTCCTGAACAAAAGCTTCTAATTATTCCCAAGTAAACAAACTGTTTCTGATAGACAAGCAAATCATTGACAAAAGACAGGCAAAATGTACCTGAACTCATACCTCCACACAGTTTAAGCCAAAAATAATAGTACTAATAATTTAGAACAAAGACTGATCTCAACTGCCTGACTACTTGAAAATAACTGCTTGGCTATGTTTCATTTTAATTGTATTAATATTTCTAGACACCGAGGGCTGCACATATTCTATATGTCTTATACAAACATGGATGTTGTTAATTTAGATATTTGTCTTCTAGATATATACACTTCTCACTACTTCCTCCATAGTTCGATCTCAATATACACTTTAATCTTTATTCTATTTTTTCCAAACTGGCTGAAAGCGATCTACTGAATTCTTTCTGCCTTCCATTTGCAGTTGTTAGCCCCAAAGGGGATATTTATTCCAACCCTTCTGAAGAATATGACAGAATAGGAGCAGAATGAAGGGAAAAGCTGGAGAAACAGGGAGTGACTTCCAAGTACTATCATGTAGGTATGACAACCATTGCAATGATGGTTTCAGAGCAGTCACTCTTTCTGAACCTACACAAGACTGTGCGCACGTGCGTGCGCACACACACACACACACACACACACACACACACACACACACACACTGAATCACAAACGATGGAGGAACTCATTGGCACTACCACCTATTGTTAAACTATTGGCTAATACTGGTTTCTCAGGGAGAGGAAGTTGTCATTTTTAGGTGTGTACCCACTGAATAGCTTCATATGTCAATGAAATTCGTGATGGGAGGGCAGGTTAACAGGGGTGGGAGACAGAAAAGGGCGGAATGAGAATAATCAGAACACACTATATGTGCATATGAAACTGTCAATAATCGAATTTAGTGAATAAAAAACTCACATTCCAATAGTCATTCAAGTGAATCATCCTGATCACGCCAATCTACTTAAGCCTATGTGAGTTTCACTACTTAAACACAACTAAAATTCCCTACCATGGCCCTACTTATATCTAGTTTTTCTTTTGTTTTGAGATTATAATATAATGAAATCATTTTCCCTTAACCTTTCTTCCCTCTAGGCCCTTCCATATACCTCTTCTTTCTCTCTTAAGAATTTCTGATCTTCCCCCCCATTAATTGTTGTTATATACATAAGTGTATATATATATAAACAATTTCTCTAGTACAGACAGAAGTATGAGCAAAATCTTAAAAAAGGATAAGGCCTCAAATGGAATGAATACAATAATACTGCTAATAATAGTGAATATACATAATATCAAGAAAATGTTAGAATAACAATGGAAAGAAAAATTTGAAAACAGCCACTGAAAAAATCAACTATGATATGAAAGAGAACAATGGATCCAAGACAGATGGCATTTCTCAGTCTGTGGCATGAATTGAAAAATGAAATATCACTTATAAGGTATTGAGAGTAAAGAATTCTTAGTCAAGAACTTTATATTCACATTATATGCTGCAAAACAAAACTAATGCAAATACATAATCTGATAATAAGAAACTAATCCAATTTGCCCCAGAAGACTTCAACACAGCCTTAGAAAGGTTTTACAGATTTAAGAGGAATGATATGTAATGAATCATCAAAGTTTCAGGAAATATTGTGAAATAAGGATGACAGATAATAGATACATATTTTTAAAACAAACATGACTATTTAAAGCAACAAGTTTACTATTATATTAATAGTCTATAGTTATCTGTGGATGTGTTATGTGCAAAAATATAGCATAAACAGTAAAGAGTAGAGTTTGAGAGTAATTTGTTTCTTTAAAATATTAATGTCATAGATCGTAAGTATTAAAAAGTATGTTGTTATGCTCCAAAGATTCAAAAATTGATTGCGAAGAATAATGTGTTTAAAGAAGCCTCTAAATATATTTTAATGAATTCAAATATTTGGTAAAGAATACTTGATATATAGAAATTACAATTCTGTGCATAACTATAAATATGAATACAGATAGCATAGGGAAAATTGTCATAAACATCAAAAATTTTTCTTAAGAAATAAAGAAGTTCTGGCCATAAAATGTGAAGTTATATAAAAACAAATTAACCTACTTGTCAGTAAGGACATGTGGGCAGGAATCACTAAAAAGATCTGAAGGTATTGCCTGCCAATTACAGTGCTATAGTCACAGTCAATACTCCAAGTAAACATACAGATTCATAATTATAAATATTTCTTTCTTGAAGTAAATGTGGCAATTTAAAATTGTATTTACATTGGAAATTGAAAATACACAAGTAAAAAATAGCCAAAATTAAATCAATATGTAATTCCATAATTATAGACTTTAATAGTTATCTCTACAACATTAACAAATCACTAAGATAAAAATCAGGAGTGATATTGATTGGAACAATGTTGTCCAATTTCTTGAATGAAGGTCTTTGGAAGAACATCACAACAATAATTTTTGTAAGACACAGGATTATTTTTCAAGTGCTGAGGAGACAATCTCTGTGAGCATAGTTTCTGCCATAAGACCTTCCAATGAATTGCATAGCACCTATGTCATCTAGCAACCATTATTTATGTAAGTCAAATTAAATTAAATTTACCATAAACAAGACACATTAAAGGAGTCATGAATAGCTTGTAAATAAAAAGGATATTTTAAAAACTGTAAATATTAAAGGTCATGATCTATTGGAAAGTATTTCTCATTGATTGATAATTTAAAACTGTCAATAAACTTAGGATACTGTTAAAACAGAATTTAAAACTAATCTTCTAGTTTTAAATTCTAATCTTAGCAACTAAAGGAAGGCCTAAAGTCAATAACTTGAGATTAACTTTGAGAATAGTGAATTATTAAAATAATTTAAGTCCAAAGCAGTTAGTAAACAGTAAAAATTACAGTGGAAATCAATTACATTAAATTAAATAGAGTTGAACACTAGTAAGTTTGTTTGTCCAAAGTTGCTTCATTGAAAAGGTGGGTGAGCATTTAGAAGTCATAATCAAGAGATTATGAACCCCTCTCATGTTGCGGAAGAAAACACTATCACCATCTACTGCATGCCAACAAATTTGACTGCTTTCATAAAAAGAGCAAAACTCACAAATGATGACATACTGAAACAAACACCCTTATAAAGAGAAGTGGAAAGTTGTTTTGATTTGCATTTCCCTGATGGCCAAGGATGTTGAGCACTTTCTTAAGTGTCTCTTGGTCATTTTAGCCTCTTCTATTGAGGAATGAGGCAAGATCCTCTGAACAGATGGGGAACATGGCGAGGGGTGAGGGGGGAGTGGGAGCTGGGAATAAGAGAGGGGGAGAAGAGGAAGAGAGAGTAGGTCATGGGGAAACAGGAAGGTTGAGTGGGGGGTAGAATAGGGGGGAAGAAATAATCATAGGTTAGAAGACAGATCAGGCAGCAGTGTGGCCTCTAGTGATCTAAAGGGATGACACAAATTGGCAAGCTAAGCAATAGTGGAGAGACCACCTCAAATGCCCATTCCTGATAGTGAACTTGATGTCTATAACAATCCTGGAGCCTTCATCCAATGACTGATGGAAGCAGAGGCAAACACCAACAGTTAAACACTGAAGTGAACCCAAGGAACCCAGTGACAGACAGGAGCCAAGAGCAAATCGGCAAAGAATGGGCTGGCAAAACCAGCAGAGACAGCTGATCTGAACAGCCCCAAAGAAAATATGGCAGTGAACATAGGCCTATTTATTCTTTAAGAATAAACTACTCCTAATACCAGAAATTCATTGAGATTTTTAAGGGGCACAACAGACTACTGTGTCTCATAAACTAGACATGGCTATATTTAAAACAGGAGTATATATTTGAGTATATATATACACATATGATGCTTCATCTCAGCTGGGAGTCATTCAGTGACTATATGATAAAAATGTGCATTTAAAAATTAATCAGAGTAACTAAGTCTGTTGACACAATAATTGAGAATGGCTGTGAGAACAGGGGAAAAAGGCCTTAGACATATTTAATTAAGTATAGAATTTAACAAATGTAAGGGCGAAAATATGTAGGTGAATTTCTATTTTCAATATGCGGAACAAATTATTCCAAAATCCTACTTTTCAATGGTGAGAATATTTTGACAGTATATATCCTTAAGACCCAGAGCAAATGTGGATGTCCATTTTTAAATTAATTTTTTAAATTGCATTTTACATTCCAACTGAAGTTTTCCCTCTCACCCCTCTTCCCCTGCCTCTTCTTGCCTCCTCCCCAGCCCATCTCCCATCCACTCCTCCCTACAGGTAAAGGCTCCCTGGGGAGTTGACAAAGTCTGGCACATTAAATTGGGACTGGAAAAAGCCCTTCCTTCCCTGATTTAAGACTGAGTATGGCATCCCATCATAGGGAATGGACTTCAACTCATCAGAAGGACAAACATCAGATGTCCATTCTTACACCTTGTTCAATATTTTATTGGCAGTTCTAGACACTGCAATAAGCTAAATCAGCATCCAACAGAAGTAAAATTGTGCAAATATCTATATGTTGTTTTTATAAAGGAAGTCTTAATGGTTCTACAACAGCTTTTTAAAGACTTATTAAATGATTTCAGCAGACTCGTGTATATATTTCATATAGGAAATAAGATTTTTACATTTTAACAGTATAGGACCAGAAAATAAAGTTCAAAATGTATTCCACTTACGGCAACACTCAAAGCAAAATGCTGAGGAATAAACATAAGAAATGCAAAGCTTCTATTGCAAAATAAGCAGAGAAAAACTGCATTTCATTTTATTCACTATTGGAGGTTTGAACCCAGAACCTCGTTCATGGCAAGCAAGCAAACTGTGTGTTGCTAAATTACAATCTCAGCCCTGTTTGATTTGATTTTTGACTCAGGGTCTCAGTAAATACCTGATGCTGACCTTGAGCTCACTTTATAACCTCGGCAATCTTTCAACTTGTGATGTTTCTACCTCTGTTCACAGGCCTAGAATGCACCCAACACAGAAAAATTTTGGAAGATTAATGAAGGAAGATTTATTTATTAGTTAAAAGGCAAGATGAAGGCAACACTTCTTTTTACCAATTATTTTAGTTTCGTAAATTTCATATATGTATTCAATGAAATATGATACTATCTAACCCCCATGTCCATCTTCCAGCCCCCTCCATCTGCACGCCAATACATTCCTCTCCCTCTACCATGCCATATTTTCACCATATAGCACATTAGTTCCAGTGAGTACTGGCCATAGTTGCATGGGGATCAGGAGGTCCACTCATCTCCTAGAGCATGAAAATCCCGTTGCTAAAATATATTATCCCTAAGAAATCCAGAGGAATTGGTATAACAAGGTTTTTTGTATCCAGTGTTTTTAGTTAGGAACATTTTTGATAACTCATTTTATGCCCTGCTAATTTTGCTACCTATGACAATAAAAATGAAAGAGAATAAGGCAAAGGACACAGTCAGGAAGACAAAAAGGCAGCCCACAGAATGGGAAAAGATATTCACTAACCCCACATTTGACAGAGGGCTGATCTCCAAATCTTACAAAGAACTCAAGAAGCAGGTCTCCGAAACACCAAAGGATCCAATTAAAAAGTAAGCTACAGAACTAAATAGAGAATTCTCAATAGAGGAGTCTAAAATGGCTGAGAAGCACTTGAGAAAGTGCTCTACATCCTTAGCCATCCAGGAAATGCAAATCAAAACAACTCTGAGATACCATCTCACTCCTGTCAGTATGGCTAAAATCAAAAACACCTAGGACAATTTATGCTGGAGAGGTTGTGGTGAAAGGGGAACACTCCTCCACTGCTTGTGGGAGTGCCAACTTGTACAGCCACTTTGCAAATTAATATGGAGATTCCTCAGAAAAATGGGAATAAACAAGACCCAGCAACTCCACTCTTAGGTGTATATCCAAAAGATGCCCATTCATACAACAAGGATGTCTGTTCCACTATGTTTGTTCATAGCAGCAATATTTATAATAGCTAGAACTTGGAAGCAACCTAGGTGCCCCTCAACCGAAGAGTGGATAGAGAAAATGTGGTACATTTACACAATGGAGTACTATTCAGCAGCAAAAACAATGGAATCCTGAAATTCGCAGGCAAATGGATGGCACTAGAAGAAACCATCCTGAGTGAGGTAACTCAGTCACAAAAAAAGAAACATAGCATGTACTCTCATATATAGATTTTAGACATAGATCTGAGGAGTGCCAGCGTACAATCCCATGGCCAGAGAGTCTGGGAAACAGAACTCTCATTCAATGGCTGATGGAAGCAGAGACAGACTCCCACAGCTAAGCACTGAGCTGAACTCAAGAAATCCAGTGACAGAGAGGGAAGACTGATGACCAAAAGGGTTAAGACTGGGCTGGCTTAACCACCAGAAACAGCTGACCTGACAAGGGTTAGCTCTTGAATCCCAGACTGATGCCTGGGAATCCAGCATGGGACTGATCAAGACCCCCCTGAATGTGGGTGTCAGTGAGGAGGCCTAGACAATCTACTGAGCCTTGGGTAGTAGATCAATATTTATCCCAGGTATACAAATGGACTCTGGGCTCCCATCCAACAATGAGAGTTGCACTCTCACCCTGGACTCTAGGGGGAGGGTCTAGACCCTGCCTTGGATGAAATGACAGACTATGGACACCCCATGGAGGGCTTTACCCTCCCTGGGGAAATGAGGGGATATTGGTGGGGGGCTGGTGGGAGGGTAAGGGAGGAGGGGAGGGAAAGGGAGAGGGACCTGGAATTGACATGTGAAGCAACCTTGTTTCTAATTTAAATTTAATAAAAGAAAAAAAGAAAAAATGAAACAGAATTAACTCATTTTTAGAAAAAAAAGCAATTGATATCTCTGTATCCAATGTTAAATTTTCAAGTCACTTCTCGAATTATTTGTTAGATTTCACAAATTTGAGTCACGACCCCAGGAAATTCTCAGAGAAACTGGCAAGTTTCTTCTGCAATTAAATAGCATGTCTAAAGCAAAAATGAAATGTTAGGAGAGCAGAAGATTTTAGGGAGTGGAAAGTTGGATCTGGCAGAAACCTGTTGGCCAAAACACATTGGCAAATGGTCTGACATAACTGCCCAGGAACGCTGGAATGGAGAGAGCCTGTGATTTCTCTGGGAAGCAGTAAACAATACCCAGTAGGTAGTTTTATCAACCACAGTTCTTCCCACACTATCAGGTTCATGCCATCCCTCCCTTGTTCTACTCTTAGGCCTGAACAAGAATTCCTGAAGCTGCTATTATGTATAATGTTGGGAAAAACCACAGACATGTGAATAATTCTTTCATAATGGACTGCTACTTCTTACCACAAAATTATAGATAAGGAAGCCACTACCATTACTGTTACCATCCTTTGCATTGCTGCAATCCCTACCCACCAGACGAAGTAATAAGAAATATAAAGGTAGCACTAGCTCCTCTTCACACAGTGGTTTCTCTTCCCCCAGTCTCTCTCTCATTTTATAGGTCAGTTATTAAAATCAAAACTTTGGAAAGCAACCCAATTCATGCAGGAAATGAAAAAGCCTCTACAAAGACACAGGTGATAATGTGTAACCTGAACATTTGTGAGGCAAGCCTAGTGTTCTGGTGTAGACTGAAGGGTGATATAGATATAACCCAAGAAGACTCTCAAAACAGAGTGAGCCCTAGACAAGACAGAGAACATAATTTCCTAGTATACTGTTTAAATTTAAATAACAAGTTTTCTTGTTTAAAACTTTATTTATTCCTTGTGTTTTTTTTCATCATGAATTTTGATCTTACTCATTTCCCTATCTTTTTCTATCTGTCCTCTGCCCTTGCAACCTCCCCCCAAAAAGAACAAAATCTACCAGAAAAAAAGGAAAGGAAAAAAGGAAAAAAGGAAAAAAGGGTCATACAGTAAACCCCTATGTCCATATATCTCTACTTGCAAGTGTTCATTGTAAAGAGGTTTTGTTTTGGTTCTAGGCCCCTTGTTTCTACTATACTATTGATGGTGGGCCCTCCCTGGGACTCCTCTTGGATAACCTGTTGTTGACCTGTGTCATGCAGTTCCTGCAGCTTTATGTATGCAGAACCGGCCTCTTCACGTGCTCCTGCAGATCATAGTGCAGATCCTGAAATGGGCCAACTCATAACTCTGGTTCTGGACCTGGGTAATTTCAATGTTGGTTAGCTCAATCGCTCCACCCTCTCCTTACCGATAGGGTGAGCATTCCAACATTGCTCTGGTCAGTTTCCCTTGCAGTCCTGAGCAAGGGTGGGACAGTTCTCCTGGTCTGTTGCTATCAGGGTCACCTCTCCTACACCTGGACATCCAGGGACAGCTCTACTTTGTTGACAAGGCTATTGCAGGTGTCACTCTGCTAAATGCTATGGCCAGTGAGGGGTAGAGACAGCTCTCCTACTCCTTTTTCCTCAAAGCAAGCTCTCCCACTTGCCACAGGTGACAGGGGTCAGAGAGGACATCTTTCCCCTGTCTATATCACCATATATCAGATTAAGGGCAGGGCTAGATCTGCCATGATCACATTCTGTGGGCTGGTTCACTTATATCCCTGGATCAGGTCTACTCTGTTGCCAAGGTTAGGTGCAGATCCAAATTTCCTGAGTGCTGCAGCTGGTAAGGGGGAGGGTCAGTTCCCTTGCCTACAACAACAAGTTAGGGAAAGGGGGAAGGCATCTCTCTCCTGGTGTGGTCAGCTATCTCACACTCTCACAGCCTCAGGGCCAGCTTACCTATGCATTCACCAATAGTCACCTCCACTGTGCTGCTCAGGCAAGGAACATGGCCCACTTTCCTGAGAGCTGTAGGTAGTAGAGAGTAGGGTTGGCACTCTTTTCTGTAGCAGGCAGCAAGGAATAAGTGGAGATATCTCTCTCCTGCCCATGCAACCACATGACAGAGGAATAGTGGGGGCAACTCTCCTGGGCTCACAACTTCTGGTAGGTCTCACCCACACCTCTGCCCCAGCTCTACTGTGCAATCCAGGTGAGGTGCAGCGACTACACTCCCCAGTGCTGCCATGGTAAGGGACAGGGGCAATTCTCCCACTCTTATGACTTCAGGCGCAGCTTTCTAAATAATATGTTTCCAACAGAATTTAAAAGTAACAAGAACTTATCTAAAAAAAAAAAAGATCACCACTTTTTTAAAAAAATGATCAAGACATAAATATCAGGTAGACATAAGCATTTTAAATAGAAGCAAAAAGGGAAATTAAGAGGTAAAAAATAAAAAGTTTAAAATGAAATTTTTGTTGTGAGGAATCAAAGGAAAATTTTACCAGGTAGCAAGTAGAATGGGAAATCTTGAAGTTAGATGATGGAGTCTTGGGAAGAGATTAATGAAGATGAATTAAAACAGAAAGATCCAAGGAGACCTGTGGAACATCATCGTGATGACTATAATTGATTGTCAACTTGTCTACATCGAGAACTAACTAAATCCCCACAAAAGGGGATACCTGTGAAGAATTTCTGCTTATTTTGAAGTGGGGAGATTTTTTTTCTAATTTGGATCTTTAAGAATGAAGACACCTCCAGATCTTTAATCAGATCTTCTCTGAGCCACTGCTATTGCAGGAAGTCTATATTAGGACATGAAAGAAGAAAGCTTTTGCTCTTTGGTTGCTTGCTCTTGCCTTGCTAGCAAGTCTATTCCTTCACTGGTGTTAGAGCCTACTTCTCCAGGAATTCCAGCATGTACTGACGATCAGCTGAGATATCCATTTTTTTTGGACTGAGCAAATTACTGGATTCTTAGACTTCACATTCATAGGCAGCCATTGTTGAATTAGCTGAACTACAGCCTATAAGTCATTCTAAAATATATAGAGAGTCATTCTATTACTCTAGAGCATAGGTTCTCAACCTGTGGATCTAACTCCACACAGATCATATATCAGATATTGTTCGTATCAGATATTTACCTTACAATTCATAACAGTAACAGAATTACTGTTCTGAAGTAAAAATGAAGTAATTTTATAGTTGGGATTCACCATAATGTAAGGGACTGTATTAGAGATTTGCACCATTAGAAAGGTTGAGAATCACTGCTCTAGATATTGCTGACTAATACAATCATTTATCTTATTATAGAAACTATGGCTATTCCCCAAGCAGGGGATGAGGAGAAGAAAGGGAAGAGATAAAGTTTCAGGTAATACTTGAAAACCTTTCAATATAATGAGACTAAAGTATAAAAAGAAGCAACCAAACAAATTAAACTGGAAATAGAAAGCTCCTAAGGATATGCAAAGCAGCACACATTAAATGAAAACCATTCAAATTGAAGACAGAAGTTTGAGTCAGCAAGGGAAATACATTTCATTTCATACAATGGTGTTCCCAAGGATATCGACAGATTTGTCATCAGATTCTTGGAGGCCCAAAGGCAATGGTTAACATATTAAGAAGCAACAGGAAAGAATCTGTTAGTAACAAACCTTACATAAGATAAAAATGTCATTCAAAAGTAAATGAGACATAAATGCACTCTCAGACAATCAGAGGCATCTTGTTAATGAGACACTTAACATACAGGGACAAAATAACAAAAGCTTAAGGGGTCTGCAGGCTAAATAAAATCACTTTACATAGTAATATGAAGTTTTATGAAGAAATACACATTTACGTATAGGTAAGCCCATGACAATTTAGTTTTTGTAATTATGGTATGTAATCCCATTTTTTCATATATGTTGTGAGATGCCTTTAAAGTGAATTATAAATATAAACATTTCGGTTGTTGCCACTTCAATGCCACAGGCAGTTTTGTAGATAAATTAGCTTAGTAACAAATTAAATAAATCATCAATTTATGGTTTGTTGTATATCACATAAAGATATAGAGTGAAAAGAATGGTAACAGCACCATTTAAAATGTAGACATTAAGGTTATATTGTATAAATTCAAAGATTAGCATTATAATCTTAAGATGTCAAATGTAGTCCCCATGGTAACCACAACGAAATTAGTAACAGATCACACACAAAGGAAATCCAAAAGAAATAAAACAGATAGCATTTTGACTAAAATACTATCAAAGATGAAAGCAGTAAAGAAAGAGATGAGGCATGCACACATGCAACTATAAGGAATGAAAAAAGAATAAGTGACTTTGAATTAGTTAACTTATGAAATATAAATGGACTAAAATTATCAACCAAGATAAGGATACTTGTAAAATGGATACCAAAGCATATACTCTCTAGAAAAGATTGATTTGGGGCTTAATATATGATAAAATTTAACCCAAGAGGATAAGAATGTCTGTATTATGATTATAGCCACCCAAATGGAGAATAAGTATAATTCCACTAATTTCAGATTACATGTGCTACGGAAATAAAGGCAGTCATGAGAGAAAAAGGAAAAGTATATGTGAATAAACGTGACAGATACAAAGAGATACAACCTTTATAAGCAGCAGTATGCTTAGCAATTGTCAAAATAAAACAAATGACAATTGAAAGATTCACAGGGTAAAACAGACCATTTTACAACAACAACAGGAAACCTCACTCCATTCTCAATGGGCAGAACAATGAGGGATAGAATGAGCAAGGAAAGGGGGATTTGATGATCACAAACAGACCAGATAAACAAACTTAAACGTAGTGCTCTGTCCTAATCTCAGCATCAACTATCTTGTCCAGTTTATTTAGATATTGCACAATATTGGTTTAACTATGGAAAGATGTGCTGTTGTTTTATCTTGCCTGTTGAAGGAACACATTGGTTTAATAAGAAGATGAAGATCTAATAGTGATGGAGGAGGCGCAGACACCGCTTCCAGGAAGAGAGACTAAGCAGGAGGAGGAATTTAGGCTCAAGAAAGGAGAAAGAAAGACTACAGAGAAATGTCAGGGGCCAGACAGACAGACACAGAGGAAGCAGGAAAGTGAGATATACAGAATGAAAGAAAGGTTAAAAAAACTGAGGCAAAATGCAAATGAATAGAAACAGGTTAAATTGAGTTTAAAAGAGTTAGTGGGACAAACCTAAGCTAAGGGCAAGAATTCATAATTAATAATAAGTCTCCATGTCTTTATTTGGGAGCTGGTTGGTAGCCCAAAGAAAATTACAACTATATATGTGATCTTCTCCATACCAGATTATATTTTAAGCCACAAGTTAGGTACCAATCCATTAAATTACAGGTATTATATGAAGTATCTTCTCCAAGTACAAGCATAAAAGGAAATGTTAGACATGGCAGAATTCTGAAAATATCCTAAATTGTGGTTAAAAAATAAGATATTAACTAAGAAAATAGAAAATATTTCAAAAACATTAGATTAAACCAAACAAATATTATAAAAAAGCAATACAGTTGAAAAAGTGAATCTAATATCCAAAAATGTAGATCAGCAATATACATCTACATCTAAATAACCTAAATAAAGAACGATAAAAACAAATCTAATTCAAAAGAAATAAATAAAGAATGAGCAATACATTAATGAGATAGCAAAACCAGATAAATATCCAAATATAGATTGGCTCTAATTTCTACACTTAACTACAAAGCTAGAATAAATGAAATGCTATGTATGGCACTGGTAAACATCCAGGTATATAGACTAGTGACAGAATATGTTCTAAAGATACATCCTCATAAGCACAGTCAAGTGATTTTGACAAATGTATCAGTCATTAAATAAGAAATGAGTCTTTTCAACAAATATTTCTGGGGGAAATGGAGACTTATGTGTAAAAATTATTTTAGACATGGATATAATACTCTATTAAAGATTAGCTTGATTAGTATGAAATGGAATCACTGTGTAGCAACAAGTCTACTTTCAGGAATCAACATGAAACATGTGAAATCAACAGGGACTCAAAGAGAGATTCATTTGTGTTCCACATTAGATAAAAAGACATTATCCAAAATAGATAAAGTGTGGAAGAACTGTCTGTAAACAGATGATATGTATGTCATGCAAATGCATGTATTATTGTATATACTGACATCATATCTGTTTATTTAGCTTTAGAGATTCCATGTAAATCTAGTAAGTATGAACTCAGAGGACCTCATGCAAATAGAGGGAGTAGAGTACAAGTAGAGAGCTCATTGAAAATGAGAAATATATTTTTTGTTTTGTTTTGTTTTGTTTTTTTTCATAGACAGGGTTTCTCTGTGGCTTTGGAGGCTGTCCTGGAACTAGCTCTTGTAGACCAGGTTGTCCTCGACCTCCCAGAGATTCGCCTGCCTCTGCCTCCCGAGTCCTGGGATTAAAGGCATACGCCACCAATGACTGGCCAACTGAGACATCTGGATCACCCACTTTCCCCAAGTTTCAGAGATCACAGGGAAGAGGAACAGAAAGGCTAGATACTAGATAACTACAAATAAACACTGCTAGCTGTACACAACATGGCAATAACATACAGGAACTCAAAGCAATTGTGGTAGCATGCACAACATCTACAAAACTGAACAGAAAACAATCCACCTTGGTGGCAGGGGCGGGGTGGGGGTTATGTACAAGGTCTCACTCTTAGCTGAGATCTATTGGTATTTGATAGCTGCCAGAAAAGGGGGGGTTAGTTTTCTTTAAGGTTGTGGCACTTTCTAGGGTAGGCTTCATATGGGAGTGTTTGGGTTACACAAATTGTACTAAGTGATTTTTACAATAAATAGAATAGGAAGATATATGTGCAGGGAAGTGTTGTGGAAAGGATAGTGAATATTGTCAATATGTATGAAATTCTCAGAGTAAAATTATTTGAAAACACATTTCATCACATTTCTGTTTTCTCTCCTGTCTCCTATCTTGAATATAATTGTCATTATTACAGTCGTTATGCCAAATGTTTTTCAAATAGACTTTAACAATTGATATAGTGATTGCTACTGATGACTCAGTATGTAAAATTGTTTTCTCCCATGCCTGACAACTTAAATTTGACCCCTGGAACATGGCATCATGTCAGAAGGAGAGAATTCCCAGAAGGTATCCTAACAATTTGCAAAATAGTTTTATTGCCTCACAAAGTCCCAAAGCCAGTAAAGGTGCCATTACTTTACCCTCAGAAACAAATACACACTAATTTAGGTTTTCTATGAATATGCCTCATATGGAAATTTCTTTTAAAATAATACCATCGACTTGAAAGCTCTCCAGTCTGTCCTGGTTCACTTTGTATAAGTTGTATGTTGCAGTGACCTTTCTTGACGTAATATGTCTAATCATTTCATTTTCTAGGTCTATTTTCCACCACATGTATAAATTATATTTGTGTACTAATTCTTGAATTAAATGACATAATCAAAGACACAATGACCAGTGTTAAAAAGGCTGTGTTCAAATTGATTTTCAATCACTGCTTACGGAAAATGTAACTACTACAGAGGATAGTTCAGCAGTTCCTCCAAAAGCTAAAGAGAATTTCTGTTCAACCCACTGGATCCCACCTAGAAATGTGAGTAAAATAACTAATAGCATATGTCAGAAGTTCATGGCACTCCACTACACTTTGTCAACAGGTGTAATGTCAATGCCCACTCTCTAATTGGATGTGGATACTGACAATTAAAGTTTAATAAGGGATTTACATTGACTTTGCTTATTAATAGTTCTGACATTGGTGTCAGGACCCCCAATGATGTGAGGCATGTATTCTTTCCCTAACCTACTCTCCCACCTCCTCTTTTCTAAGACTCCTCACAAGAATCCATACATTGCCTGGATTGGCTATCTCCTGTGACCAGGCAAGACTTCTGGTTGAGGATATTGGAAACCAACCTAGTCATACAACCTTTGATCTATAGTCTGTCCTGCCTATGGGATGTGCTGGGGAAAGAGCAGTGCATTGATTGTGGAGTGACAACCCAATGGTTAGTCCAGCCTGAGACACATGCCATGAGAGTCAGCCTACCCCTGATACTTCTTGAGTACCAGGACCCAGAGGCTAAATGACACAGAGAGCAAACGTGATTGGAGTGAAAAATGTCAATCCAATGATGCTCTAATGATATTCTGCTATAGTAATCGATTGGTAGTTATCCCAATTGCAATCAGATAGTGTTCATCCAGAAACTGATAGAAACAGATGCAAAGACCCAAAGCAAAATATTAGGCAGGATTTGAGGAATCATGCTTAAGAAAGGGTAGAAAAATTGTAGGAGCCAGAGGGCTAAAGGACATCATAGGAAAACTCACAGAAACAACGAACTTGGCCTCACAGAGCTCACAGACTCTAAACCAACAACCAGGGAGCTTGCATAGCACCAACCTAGGCCCTTTACATATATATGATGGTTGTGTAGCCTGATCTACTTGTGAGATTCCTTGCAGTGGGAAAAGGGGCTGTCCCTAACTCTGTGGCTGACTTTAGAGGACCTATACCTCATGCTGGGTTGTCTTTCCCACCTTAATACAATAGGAGGTACTCAGTCCTACTACAACTTGATACTCGGTTGATACTCACAGGGGAGCTGTCCCTTTCTGAATAAAACCAAAGAAGGAGCACAATGGGGGACAGAAGGGAGTTAGAGGAGGGGACAGGAAGATAGGGGAAAGAGGAGACTGTGGTTGGGATGTAAAATAAATATATTTAATTAAATAAAAATAATTTAAGAAGTTAGATGTGTTGGTACATGTTTTAATCCCAAAACTCAGAAAGCAGTCAAGTGAATCTCTGTAAATTGCAGGTCAACCTGATCTACATAGCTCCAGGAAGCCAGAGTTACATTTTGAAACCCTGTTTCAAAAAGCAAACCATTTATAATAATAACAACTACTTTAGAGAGAGTGAAACATAATTTCCATATTGAAAGACCACACAGAAAGCTTGAGTAAGCATGTAGTTTGGCATATCAGCTTCAAAGATAAACAAGCCCTCTGAGAATTGGACAGGAGCAGACAATTGGACCACAGTGGCCTGTCATACAAAATAGTGTCTGTGAGCATTTTTCAGAGTGACTCAATGATGTCTTATATTGTTTTGCCAGAGTTAAGATTATTCTATAAAAATGAGGACAATAGCTATGTATGTTTATGAGCCCATGATCACATAAATTATTTCTTAGTGCATATTAATTATACTGTGATCACTATTTAGTCTCATTCTTTCTAATATCATTACTGTATGAATTATAACCCAAGCAAAAGACATGTGTCATAAAGAATCTCATTAAGGAATTTGATCAGTGATATCCCTGGTTCTTTTACACTGACCACAACCATTCGTAATTCAGAATGTCAAGTTCATTTTTGAATTTCACGGTATATTCTGACATAGACCTTTTCAGAAGACAGTAAAATGTAACGTTGAGGCCAGGATATAGGGAGAGTACAAGTTTCCCCGAGGCAAACAAAATTAAAATCTGTGCACATCGCCAGGTTGCCCAGCACTACTTCTTCCCAGGACTCTCTAATTATCCATAAGGTTGAATGTTTATTAAGGCCTCCTTTAAAGGTGCTTTCATCAACATCAATGGGGTCAGTTATGTACAAGGATTCTTGGATATCTATCTTATTGTTGGTATTATTATTGCAATGGAAACTAAGAATTTCAGGAAGATGTGTGCTCTTTAAAGATGCTTAAAAATTTGCATTATATATCTTTGTGCAGAAATAATAGGAAATAGAAAAAAGTGAAGAAATAGGATGGAGAAACAACTACAAAGTTGGAATTTCACAAGCTCCAAAGATAATTTTATTTTCACATGTAGTTTGATTTAGTTTCTGGAAATATCTTCTTTAAAGCCAGAGTTGAACAGAATAACCTCCCTTTTAAGACTAGTTTACAAGAAAGAAAATTGTAGTGCAAATATCAGGATACTAGCAAGAGAGAAAGAAATGTAAAAAGGAATCCCACATATGGAATTCTCTTTACAGTAGCTAACACATATATGTTTATTTCATTTCTACACATAGCATCCTTCTACAATTCATCTGCTAAATGTTTACCTGTTCTATGTCACATACATGTTTTCTGATACTATGTATAAAGTCTAACTCACTCTATCTATAAGAAGAATCAGGCAACACTATCCTAGTTCCTCTCAGAAAAACCCTGAGAATTGAATTGTTCTTGTTTGCTACTTTGATCTGAAATTCCAGTTCTTCCTTCTATCTATACAATGGGATCCTTGACTTAAATTTCAGTCCAAAGTCCAATAATATTCTAATTTGTTAAAGCATGAAATATAAATATTTTATTTATATTTAACTTTTATTAGTATTATATCAAAACTATATATCAACATAATAATAAAAATAATAATATAATTCCAGTATTCATTTAAGTTCACTACAGATACTGAAAATACAAAATAAAAGAGAGATTTATGATATAAGAACAATTTATTTTCCTATTTGAGAGTCTTAATTTCCAGAGGAAAAAATCCCACGTTGATTTATAACAGTCTACTGAAGACATTACCCACATTATTTAGAGTGTTCTTGCTCTAAGAAATGATGGGAGATGTCCTTCTGTATATATGTTTCTCTTATTGGTTGATGAATAAAATACTGAGTGGCCAATAGCCAGGCAGGAAATATAGGCGGGGATACCAGAGGAGGAGAATTCTGGGAGAGCCCTCAGAGAGAAACCACCAGAAGATACCATGTGGTTATGAGGAAGATAGGATGTACTGGTTGTTCTTTGGTAAGATAAGGTCATGTAGATTAATAGTTATAGGTTAATAATTCAGAGAGAGCTAGCCAGTAAAAAGCCTGAACCATTGGCCTAACAGTTTATAATTAGTATAAGTCTTAGTCTGCTTATTTGAGGATGAAGGGTGACAGGACCATGTGAGAAAGAAACTCAGTCTACAAAGAAAGTTCTTATAATGTCACCTATGTGTGGGTTCTGATTTCCTTTGGACCCAAATCTCCAATATGGGTGATCTACATCCAGTAATGCTAAAAAAGACAGTCCTAAGCACTTTTTCCTTAAAAGTCCATAAAATGAACATTGTAGATGTACTAACGCAAAAGTCTAATTTTTTTCTTCTTTCTGTCTTTGTGTAACATAATGGTTTTGTCAGCTGTCAGATTTTTAACCTAATAATTAAGTGGTAACTATTTTCTCATGTAAATGAATGACTTGTTAAAAAGTTTTTCATTTGTTATGTTTATGTAAGCATATAGTCTTTAAACTTTCTATACAAAACTCCATTCTATATACACTGCCTTTTTATATATAGCATTAAGTTTTCAAGCAAAACAACTACCTGCTAATAATAGGCACACACTAAATAGTAATCTGATAAATAAATGATATTAATCATCGATTCAATAGAGACAGTAGTATTTGATATTCTTTAATGCATACTGTAGGATTAAAAGAGATATTTGTTCTGAAGACACACATACAACTCAGTCCTTTACCTTGAGTGTTGCCTGTTACATATTATTTCCATGTAAATATTCACTCCTACACAGTGTGTAAATTGAACACGTGATGCACACATGCATCTTTGAAATGATTTTTCACTTAGGTTTTTTTTCTTATTTGTTATTTTTGTAGGTAACTACTGTCATAAGTTCTTCTTCCTATATATACTAAAATACCTATATTTCTGTGGCCTGCTCATTGCTGGACTGTGAAAAGAACAATACAATGTGAGTTGATAGCCATAGCACTCCTGAACAACTGATCTAAAAGTAGTCAATCTGGGATATTACCACTAAAAACAATGGTTTGATATAATAAATAAATATGTCTGTATTTATCTTTCAAGACAGGAGTATCACTACCAGCTACATTGTGTAAGATATATCACAAAATGTAATTAAATTGAGAGACTTAAACAATTCTTCGCCTCTTCTCATTCATAGACAAGAAAATAATGCCCATTCATTATCCTTTCTCAGAGCTGAAAAGAATCCTACACTGGCTCAGAACCCACATTTGCTCTTCAATTCTTGACTTTGTAAGTGGGGTCTGCTCATTCTGCGATTATTTAAGCTACAGAGAAGCTGCTTTTTTGATCATGCACTTCTTTAATGAAAGTTCATACTGTATTTGATAATGGTTACTCTATTCTACAAGTTTATTAATGACTGGTCAGTTTTTAATCACTCAGAAATGATCTTGAAATGCTCTGCACTATAACTATGTTTATTGCTTTTAAGGAAATAATGAAATTTGAAAGCACTACAATAGAAATTTAATTTGCCTATGATTAAAATAATATACCCCACAATATATTTTATAAACACATTAACAGAAATACACACACACACACACACACACACACACACACACGTTGGATAAATACATTGGTTTGCCTATAAAATACAAAAATATTAGGTACATGAACTTTTAAACATACCATATGATGATACAGTATATAATCAAGTTTTTCACAAGTGACGATATAGTATATAATCAAGTTTTTCACAAGTGACCTATTACAAACATGGATAGACTACTTATCAGAACCATTGGACAATGTCTGGTCAGTTTATGGTTAAGTACAGGTTTACAGAATGTGTATAAATTGTTTCTAATTTTAACTAGAGATGAACTGTGTTAATTGATCTGTAATAGGACCCAGCATTTTACTCTTTCTGGTTATCACATTTCTCTCTGATTAAAAAATGAGATGACTTTAAAATCAAAGAACAGCTAAGCAAGAATCACTGTTATCGAGTATTCCTACTACCTGCTATTTCTATGTTAACCCTCGTTATACTGCAAGTCTTGGAAACTATGCTTAGAGAGGAATTATCTGGACATTTTGTCAGTGACTTGTAACAACCTAGTTAAGACAAATGTATTGGTAATACTGACAAGGGGAAGTAGGATTCTTTCTCCTGCATTCAAATAGAACACCAAAACTCTAAAGGCAATATTAAAGTCAGATTATTTAGTCATTGTTGATGAGTATAGAACTGAAACTAACAGGATGAGTGAGTGTTACAGTGAATTACTTTGACCACATTTGTACTTTTCCCTCTGCAAATTATTGATTAAACCATGCCTTTGTTTTCTGCATCTCTAGTTTTCCCCCTCTGGACTTCTGAGTTCCCTGACAGTTTTATCTCCAGAAATGCTTTGTAAATTTAATGTGATGTTAAGTAGTGCTCCCAGTTCAGAAGAGATAGTCCCATTTTAGGTTCCTTAAATGAAAATTCTCCTACTGTAAAAGCAAACAAAGGGAGAAGACAATAGCCAGGATGCTTTCGAGGGCTGACAGATGGCTCCTGTTTTGCATGAAACATTCTCATTTGTGAAGTCTACATCTTGAATGTTAGGTCTTTATGGAAATACGGAGGAGGACAAATTTGAGAAAGAAGGCTTCTGAGGTTGGCTGTGTGAATCTTTTTAGCCATATGCACCCTGACTCTGGGAAAACATAAGCTGCAGAATTCTCACCACCCTACATGTTCTCAATTCTCAGACTGGCTAGTGACAACAGTCAGAAGCTAGGCAATATGACTATGAAAGTGGGAGGAAAAAAATAGGCAATTTTCATTTGTTTTCCCACATCTTCAAGGGAAGAAAACAAAAGGGAGAATAGAAAATTCGAGAACCTTGCCATCTGCGAGAGGAATAGCTGCCATAAAAGGATTGTGTACACCGGAAATCTGTATCTGAAATACTGTCTACTTCAGGATTGTGAATATATCAAATATTAACAAGGAAAAACAGTATTTTATAGCAGCTCAAAGGTCACAACAAATAAGACAAGTGTATGTTTTATTTATAGAAATATTTCATGCTATGCATGTTCCTTTAAGTCTCCAAATGAATAAATAGCATGCAGTTCTATAGCAATTACTGGATTCCAATATTTATAGAAAACTGACCACCATGAATATATAATTATTCTATTATGTCCACTCTAATGAATAGAAAAACTATTTATTCATTTACCATGACACAACACAAAAATCTTATTTTCTTCCTTGCCATGCAGAAATGAACTCAAACACTTGGTGAGCAAGTATGTGGGTAGAATTTCTATTTTAGGGAAATCATATCTATGTGAAATTAGTGTACAGTATTCAAATGAAAAAAATGCATAGAAATTTGCTATTTACTTTAGCAGGAACAGATCTTACCTGTAGCAAAAAGACTACATAGTAGACCTTGATGAGAACAGATATAGTTATTCCTGTGAGTTTACTTATAGTACATGATCACTCTTTTTATAAGTAGATTTGTCCATTGTTTGACCTTATGGATTTATAGAAGACATTACAACTGTATTGAAATCCCTCTCCCATTACTTGCTGTATTGCTTCTTACTATTTGACTTAGTCTCGATCACTGATGAGAGTTCAATCCTATAAAATGAACAGCTCAAGAAATATTTTAGGTGCCATATTTTCCAGTAAAATGGTACACTGGCTATTTTTATGTCAACTTGATACAAGCTATAGATACAATCTGAGAGGATAGAACCTCAAGTGAGAAAATGCTCACGCCAGACCTGGCTATAGGCAAGCATTTTCTTAATTCATGATTGAAGGGGAAGGATCCAGACTGTTGTGGGTAATACAAACCCTGGGATGCAAGTCCTGGATTCTGTAACAAAGCAGGCTGAATAGGCAATGAGGAGCAAGCCAGTAAGCAGCACCCACTCCATGACTTCTGCATCAGCTCCAGCCTCCAGCTTCCTGCCCTGACTGAGTTGCTGCCTAACTTCCCTCAAAGGACTGTTGTGGAGGCTAAGTAAGAGCCCCCAAAACCTCCTTCCTCCTCAAGTTGCTTTCGGCCATAGTGTTTGCAATACAGCAGTAGGAAAGCTAAGACAATCACTGAAGTTTCCTGTTCCAAACCTTGTCCTATTATGTCCCACAGGGTTATCTTATCCAACCAGTGTGCGTTCAGTGCCTTGCACTGATTTTCGTAACTATACTAATGTACTTCCACAGCAACTGTGTTCACATTCCCTTTATTCTTACTCAGCAATGTCTCAAAATTGAAAGCGTAATTGGTGTTGGCAATTCAAAGATGTTAAAAGCAAACAAACAAAACAAATACCGCTTCCTTTAATGGAAAAGATGAAATTTCTAGAATAAAGAAACACCACAGTAATAATTATGTTATGAAGACAGGAATATTTATAGCCAGAGCTAATCTATCTATGAAAATAAAAAGAAGCAAACAAATAAATGCTGGCATCAGTTTGCTTCACACAGAACCAAGTCACAGTCATAGCATGGTATACTATGACTGCACAGTTAAAGTGGAAGAGGCATTGCTTGGGTGGAAGACAAAGAGAAAGCATACTGCCACAGAAGCTAACATATTTGAAGCATTGAGCCTATTTGAAAAAAGGTCAATAAAAAGATTTCTAATGATATTCTGCTATATGCATATATGAGTACCTAGACCAGCTGTCATTCAGAGGGGCATCATCCAGCAGGTAATGGGAGCAGACGCAGAGACTCACAATTAAACACTAGGCAGAGTCTGTGAAGCCCCACAGAAGAGTGGGGTAAGGAACATAGGAGCCAGAGGAGTAAAGGACACCACAGGAAAACAGTCCACAGAACTAACTGAGCAGGTCTCTAAAGGGCTCACAGAGACTGAAGAGACAAACATGCACGCTGCAAGTTTGCCAGTTTCTCTTATATACCTTATGGTTGTATAGCTTGGTATTCTTGTGGGACTCCCAACAGGAGGAGTTGGGGGTTGTGTCTAACTCTTTTATCTGCTTTTGGGGCCCCTTTCCTCCTACTTGGTTGCCTAGTCCCACCTTGATATAAGAGTTTGTACCTAGTGTTATTGTATCTTGTTAGGCCACATTTGATGACTATTCCTGGGAAGTCTGCTCTTTATTTATTTATTTATTGAAGAGAATCATAGGAGGACTGGAACTGGGGGAGAGAGTAGGTGGGAGAAGGGAGTATGGAGTTTGAAGAAATAGATCGGGATGTAATGTATGAGAGAAGAATAAAAGAAAATATCATTAAAGTGTCTCAGAAACAAATAACTGCACGCAATTTGGATAGTAATGCAAATTCAGTCACAAGCTGGCAGTAAAATGTTGAAGTTCTAATGCAGAGCCTTCAACATCTGATGAGGAAGTAGCACCAGGACCTGTGAACAGTCAAAAAAGTAATGAGAAAAAGGGCCCTGTGAAATTCAAACTTTCAGTTACAGGAAAATCAGGGCCTACAAGGCAAAGATGCCAAGACAGCATCATTCAGAGACATGATGGAGAAATCTACAGAGACAGCTGAACCAAGCTCATAGAAACTCATGATCTCTAGATCTACAACTGTGGATACTCCAGGAGATCGAACTAGGCCTTCCATATGTGGGAGATATTTGTGGAGCTTGGAGCAACTGGAGGGAGGAGGGCTCTTGGCAGTAGGACCATGATACAAACTTGGTATATGAGCTAGCTTGTTGGAGCCCATTCACTAGAGTGGGATGCTATGCTCAGTATCAATAGGATTGCAATACAATCTTGGTAAATGAGCTAGCTTATTCGAGCATACTCCCCATTGTGGGAAGCCAAACTCAGCCTTAAAGCATGGGAGAAGAAGGTCCTGGCCCTGCTCTAACCTATTGTGCCAGACTATGTTGACTCCCCATGGGAGTCCTTACCTGTGAGGAGTAGACTAGGGGTGGTCTAGGAGGGAGGAGGAGTACAGGTGGGGAGGGGGAGGGATAGGGGGAGAACTGTGTTTGGAATGTAAAATGATATAAAAAATTGTAAAAGAAATATTAAAAAAAAGGAGAACTACAAAGAAGCAAGGAGGTACAATGAGATGACAAGTTAAAACTGCGGAGTCTGTGCTGGGAGAGATTTGGGGATGTGGGAAACAATAATATTAGGTCTATATGGATAACTAAATCTTATACTTCTTATGTCTAATTTATATATTTAAATTGATGATAGAAAAATGTATCTGTAGTAAAATATATATGGAGTTAGGCGCCATTTGGAATTGTTCACATTCACTGGGGGATTTGGAACATACTTCTTCGTGTGAGAGAGAACTATAGTCCTATCATGAAATGTTGAAGGTTTTATGAAAACCTACCTATGAACAAATAACTTAAATGAATTAGATAAAAGCAGAGCAATATTTATGTGTTACTTCAAAACTGCGATGGGTGTTTGTCAAAACAGAAAATTAAAGCATATTTTTAAAGATTAGTTTAGAATGAATTATGCAGTTATTTATAGGACATACAGTTGGACTGGCAAGGAGAGATGTTTGAAAAGCCAAGTGAAATGATTCTCACTGAGCATGATATTTTCTTCATAGACAACAGAATACCTATGTATCTGCCACTGCAATGAAAGCTCTACATATATTACTTCCCTTCATTTTCAGATAAAGACTTCTGTGGTGATATTTTGTTTGCGATCTAACCAAGAAAGCTTGTCTGAAGAGAAGAGGAAAAGAGCAGCCAGCCACTAGTTCTTACCTCTGCTTCAGACTGAGACCGGGATCCTCAGACTTACTTTCTTCTCTGATCTTTCAGGCAAGCTTATTTGTGAAGCACAAACAAATATCACTACAGAGTTACTGTTTCACTGGGCAGACATCAGTCAGAAGTAGTGGAAGACTATCAGTTGTTGCACCATGGTGAGGAAGAAATCAAGTTCTAAACACTGTGATCTAATGTTTGAATATTCACATTGTTGCCTCAGTTTTCACATAGTTGCCAATGCAATTTCAAATTGTATCTGACCTAACAGGAGACAATGGTAGGACTCTCCAAGGCCAGTGAGATCCCATTGTTCCCAAACAGGGAAATAGTGAGTTATGACAACCTTCAAATTTGCAAGTTTCCAATACAAATTCCAGGCATAGCCTCTTCTTGAAATCATGCCATAATCTGTAACAATCGTTGTCCTTTCAAGTACTATCAATTACTATATAATGTGAATATACATACTACTAAATATCACACAATATAACTGTTGGATAATAAAAGAAAAAGTACTAATTTAGCTTGCTCCTATATTCTAGTATGACAGTTCAATGGCAGGAAGGGTAAAGATTTTAACAACTGCATGGGATGCCTTTTTGTAGAATATGAAAAAGCACCCCTTTGGTGTCAAGGCAGAAGAGTGTGGACAAGTATTTTAATAAAATTTATTGCTGCTGGTAAGGATAAATCCTTAATGAGGACTATAAAAAGTATGAATACTACAAAATAGTTTTAAGAACCATATTTGTTTCTTTAAGCAATAAATATCTCTTAAAATTTAAACGTCCTACATGGGGGAATGCCTAGGTCCAGCTCAAGATGATATGACAGACTTTGGAGATCCCCCATGGAGACCCTCACCCTCCCTTTAGAGCTGGGTTTGAGGTTAGGGTGCAGGGGAGGATGGGAGGAAGAGAGACAGGGAGCTGGATTGACATGTAAAGCAAGCTTGTTTCTAATTTAAATTAAAAAAGTAGAAAAAATAAAATAAAATAAGGAAGTGACTTTATAACAAAACAAAACAAAATTTAAATATCCTTAAACATACTTAGCATATTTGTGGAAAAAATTCTGGTTTTCATCTAAGATTTATTTGTTTATTTACTGAATTTTGATCTGAATTTTTAGAAAAATAAATTAAGAAGCTTTTATGTTCCTCTAATTTTTACTCTTTTTTGTTTTGTTTTCTTGTGTTTTGAGACAGGATCTCACTCTGTAGTCCAGGCTATTCTGAATCTGATTATGTAACCCAAGCTGGCCTGATTTTCACTTTACAGCCCTTGGCCTCAGTTCAGAGTGATCTTCTCATCTCTACTTCTTCACCTGCGTAAGTGTTTGCTTACAGACATGAGCTGTTGTGCATGACTCAGACGCTGTTCTTTGTCTATATATCATCTTAGATCCCTTATAACTTATTATAGAGGAATATTGAAAATACGCTATCCTCCAACATTCAGATGGTAGGTCAAGAATGAAATCTACTTTTCCATTTTTCTAAAACCAATATGAAATGTGCTGAATTCCTTAGAGAAAAAAATAAATGCATAAAAGTAAGGGCTATTACATCCCTAAGCATATAATTTACCTTACAAATGCAAGCATACACATACTCCCCATCCTGTGGGAATGAACAAGACAAGTACACTAGGGAATTCAGTTTCATTTCAGCAGAAAAGTAGAATATTGCTATGTATTAAAATTATTTACCTCAGAAATAAACTGTTTCCAAACAGGGCTCATAATGCACATAGCCCTTGCACTCAAAGCCGAGGGAAGCATTTCAAGTTCACATATTATGTGGCAAATGGTGGCACCATTTTTTATTTGAGGCACATATTAGAAAGTTCTTGAACACAGATTTTAAAAATGGCAAATAAAGTAATTCTCATGTTGTTCATTAATTCCAGAGACATGTATCTTACTTATATATTTATTTATGCATTATTTTATGGCTTTCTCTACCTAAGCAACATTCAGACAACCTCAAAACCTTGCCTTTTTAATGCTTTCCAATTTAATGCCAAAACTTTGTAGCCACCCATTTCTTAGCTTTCAATCATAACTGCAAGCACAAACACTGAGTTACATAAAGCAGGGGAAGTCATGTTCCTTTCTATTTACCTAAAATGAATGTGAACATGTAAAACTTTTCTGATGGAAGTAAATAGAGAGTGTTTATAATGTGTGATTTCTATAATGCTGATACCCTCATAAAAATGGCCTTGAAAAGAAATCTATGAATGTGAGATCCTTCAAAGAGTTTGTCCTTCTGTTATCTATTGTCTATGAGTAAAAATAATAGACTAAAAAATAAATTTAAGTACTACCTAAAATTTATATGGGATATATATTATATTAAGGTTTAATTAACAATTTATTACAGAATAACTTTTAATCTTCTTAGCAAGCCAATAGCCATTGATTCTTATTTAGAGAAATAATTTACAAAAATAAACCTACAACTGAAGTACTTAGGCAACTTGTTTGAAGTCACATGGCTTTTAAGCGTACGACTTATGATCTAAATTTGACTCTGAATTCAAACCCTAAGCTCTTAATATATTTTATTTGAGTTAACCATGCATGAAAATTAAATAAGTATTTTAATTACCTACTAAGTGTTCTGAGCCATGCTGAGAGCTGTTGTAAGCTGAAAAAGTAATAGTTCCTAGTTATTGCTCTTTTATCATGGACAGTTATTTAAAAATAGTGTAATGATATATGGTTAACTTTAAAACTGAATAAGAACTGTAAAACTACTTAAAATATTTCATAGATCATAGCAGCTTACTAAATGGGAGTGGGTATAAAATTATAAGTGACCATGTAAAGTCTCAAATGTAAAGTAGGCTAGTATTATGTGTAAATCCTTCCAGCTCTTGTAATCATAGTAAATTAAATGCATTTAAATGACTACTTGTGTTCTTACTCAGCTAATTGTCATAGAATACCTCTATTAACAAGTATTTTCTGATTCATTTTGAAGTACTGGGAAATATGTCTGTTTCCTATACATTGGGTAATGTGAGTATGTTCTAATTCATTTCAATGCCAACTTTTTATTTCGTCTTTTCTAAATACAGCAGAGGTCTCAGGATGTTTAACAAGAGGATTTTACAAGTATCCCAGGTTGATGATATCAGTAACAAAATGCCTAAAGCAGAAACCTGTTAGAAGGATGGGTATTATGTAGGGTAATAAGGCCCTTCTGTGTACATTTTCTTTAATTAGAGTTATTAAGATTCTGGTCAAAGAAAATATGGAAAAATACGAAAACAAAACTGACACACAAGAGAGAGAAGAAAGTAAAGCTACTCTTTGTGATTGAAGAGCATAAGTACAATGGATATATGCAATACTAAAATTTGAAGAGGGCCAATGCCAAATGAGCCATGAATGACAAATGTTCTGAAAAAGGATAAAAATGGACTAAGGAGAATATGTGGATACTGGTAGAGATTCCTAATACTTAAATAGTGATACTAACTTAAATTATACTGATAAGGTTACTTGATCAAAAATTGGGCATTCTAATGAGTTTACATTATTGTGGAGTCCAAATGTTTGGCAAGAATTTCCATGTAAAACTAGACAAAAGCTTAAAAAGGGATTCTAAATACAAAAGAACATTTTGTGGTAGCAGCATTTTCTCCGGTGGGCTCTGTTTGCTAGAGGCGAGCAGAGGCTCACCTCCTTTGAGAGAGACTTCCTGACTCAGCCCTTTAGGCAAAAACTCCAAAGCTGTTTTAAGAGGCCCTGCTACCAAAGAATTAAATGGTATTAATGAGCAGTCAGTGGCATGCTTCTTGGTGGTGACATGGGCCTAGAAACTCCACAGAGTTGTGGCAATAAACATAGTTCCTACCAGTACCTCTGTCATGAAGCCAGAAAGCCTAGGCATGGGGTAGAACCAGCCACCAATTTAATCTTACTCATGTGGTTTAGGAGATTAAAAATCATGTGGTCAGAAAAAGATAGAGGTATACAGTAAAGACAGATTGGGGAGGGAGAACTCTAAATGGTTTAGTGAATTTAAAAATATACATAGTGTTAGGAAAGATACGAAAAAGGAAAAAGAAAACCATTGTAAAAAGAAATAGAGCCAAGAAGTGCTGGTGCAGACCTTTAATTCCAGCACTTGGGAGGCAGAGGCAACAGGATCTGTGGGTGTACAAATTAAGATACATGGGACTAGGTTGTTATAGGTTAATTTTATTCAAGGAGAAATCACTTACTTGAGAAACTGATAACTCAGGATTAATGCCCTGCTGCTCTCCATGACCCTACTAGAACCAAGAGAGAGCAAGCCTGTCCTGGACCCCAGACCAAATCCTACATGCTCACACACAAATCTGGGACCATGCCGAGTGGTCAGCGCATCAGGTGCGTCTGGTAGATCCATCACTACAAGGATCTCTGTGAGTTCAAGGCCAACCTTGTCTACATAGTGAGTCCAGGATAGCCAGGACTGTTACACAGAAAAAAACATGTCTTGTAAAACCAAAGTGGGGCAGGCAGAGGTGGGGTGGGGGGAGAGAATAGAGCAAAACAAACAAACAAAAAACCAAAGCCACATAAAGATGGAAAATACCCAGAGAATCTGGATACTGCATATTGTGTAGTTTTTTTTAACTGTCTAACTGCTGAGGAAGACACAACAGCTGAAAAAGACTTTTGATTATAAATATTGCTGGATTAATCCAACATATATATTTGGAAAATGCCTTGACTTCAAAATTTAAGTCAAAAGATATGTTACTTTGGAGAAGAGGTATTGCTTTTGTTTCCACAGGAAATGAGAGGCTGGGGAAACATTCTGCATTGAGAAAAATAACGTTTGATGGAGGAAGACCCCCCTGAAATATCTCCAAAGGGGATGGATGGTCTCTGTTTCAGTTTCTTCTGAGTTCTACATCCAGAACAGCTTCAAGGCTGATGGTTGGGATCATCCAGCCTCACAGAATACTCTAGTCAGGACTTGACCACAATCCTGAATTTTCTTTGAGTACCCATAATATTACCAACATCCCCAATAAGCAGGAAATAGTCTAGAAAACTACATTCCCATTCCCCAAACCTGGATTATGGATGTTTGTCTTTGTTTAACTTGTTGGTGAGAAGCTGTTAAGGATAATAGTGAGGAAAAAAAGCTAAACAAAGAAGATTAGATTCAGGGATCTTGTTTTGAAAAGAAAAAATGGGAGATATTATGTTCAACAATGCTCTTGTTAATTGTTATTCACATTGATTTAATAAAATTCTGCCTAACCAGTAGCCAGGCAAGAGGTATAGGCAAAGCTACCTGACTAGGAAAATTCTGGGAAGAGGAAAGACAAAGACAGAGGAAACAAAATGAGAATGCCTTACTGAGAAAAGGTACCAAGCCATAAGAATTAAGGGTTAATTTATGTTGTAAGAGTTAGTAAGATGCCAGAGGAATAGGCCAAACAATTTATAATTAATATAAAGACTCTGTATATTTATTTGGGACAAAAGGACTGTAGAACTGAGCAGGACAGAATCATCCATCCACACATTTTATTTTAAAAGAAAACACTGAAGCTAAAACCAAATACATCAGGAGTAATTTAAAATATATACATACCTTAGGGGAGAAAAAACATGGAATTGAGTAATCAATAAAGGCTAATAAATGACTCATCAACTGAAACAGACAAGGGATAGACCTTGTTAAATCAAAGATTGCAGTCTGCTAGAAAACAAAAGAATATGGTTTATCTAAACTCACACCATGTGAAAGCCAGTCACTTCCTCCATTTAACCTATGAAGAAATTGGAGATGCAACCTTTAACTCAATCAGGCATATATATTCAGCAAACTAAATTATAAAATAATCCATTAAATTTTATTTCATTTAAACAGCAATTCTTTATTATAACGATATCCATGTTTCATGTGCTGTTTGATTGGTAATCTTTACTCATAATAATAATACATAATAACAATTTTTGCTTATCTGAAATTGAAATTTAACTGGTTATCTTCTAATCTATCTGGGAAGTATAGAATCTAATTCTTGGTTGATAATGTCAACAATATCCTGTTTTAAACTCTGCATAATATTCTGTTGTACATGCACACATTTGTCAACTTAAAAAATCATCAATTTTTAAACTCATTTTTGTATGACTATGATGGGGGTAGTATGTGTATACCATCATATGTATGTGTGGTGTGCATGAGTGTGTGTGTGTGTGTGTGTGTGTGTGTGTGTGTAGTAGAGGACAAGATGCAAAATGAGTCATTTCCTTCTCTCATTGAGTTCTGAGGATGAACTCATAGTCAGGGTTGGCAACTAGTGTCCTTACACAATGAGAAATCTCTCCAGCCTTCATTCGCATTTTTTCATTAATCTGTTAAAAGTTGATTTGTTTCCACATTTGAGCTTTGAAAACAATCAGTAATGATGACGAAAAGGGAGATATCTCAGATAACTGCTACTACTAAGATAATTTTCTTTGAATGTTTTGTGTGAATACAACCATTTTCCACAGTGATCATATCAACTTGTATTTTTATTATAAGGAAAAGAGATTATGATACAATATATGTCTGTAATATTTTGAATGTAATTGGCCCCCATAACCTCATAGAGAATGGCACTACTAGGAGGTGTGGCTTTATTGGAGGAAGTGTGCCACTGTGGGGTCAGGTTTTGAGTTTTCCTAAGCCCATGTAACTGCCCACTGTTCCAGTTGACTTCCTGTAGACTACAAGCCATGTGTAGCCAGCACCATATCTGCCTGCACACCAACATGCTTCCTGCCATGATGATAATGGATTGGACGTCTGAAATTGTAAACAAGCCAGCCCAATTAAATGTTTTATTTATAAGAGCTGTGGTGATCATGGTGTCTCTTCACAGCAACAGAAACAACAAGACAATGTCAACACTCAAATACACTTGATAAAAATTCCATTTCTCACACTTTATTACAGTAAAAATGTTTAATTATTTTACCACTAAAACACAAGCATATTATGGTGAAAATGAAGTATGTTCAATATGTTGCTAAGCAAAATATTAGGGTATCAGCAGCATGAAAAAAGCTATCCCTGGTAGTCTCCCCCATACCAGGGACTGTAAAGAAGCACATAACATTTTTGAGAATGAGAGTCTATATTAATCTATAAAAATTTACCTTTTCTGGAGTAAAACATTCTATATTAAGACTCTAAGCTTATCTGAACAAAAATTTGTTCATTGATCAGAGAAAACAGTTCATAAATATTAGTTGCACAGATACAGGAACATGGGATCATTCTTGTTATTGATATCAAGAAACTTGGCAACAGAAATGTGTTCTTGTAATCTCAGTACTGGTGAGGGGAGGGCAGAGACAAGAGGATGCCTGGAGCTTACTTTTCAGTCAGACTAGCCAAATCAGTAAGTTTCAGGCCTCATAAGAGAGCTCATCTCAAAATAATAAAGAGATAGGGAATGAGACAGCAGACAGACAGACAGACAGACAGACAGACAGACAGACACTCAGATAGATGAGAGACAGAAGCACCTCAACAGATGAGTACAGCATGGAAGGGAATGGAAGAATATGGGAAGAGGCTTTAACTGGAAAGGAAGGAGGCAATATGAAGAGTATAGAGGTGTGGATAATAACACTAAAGATGTTTGAAAAAGGCATAGTACATCAATAGTTTGTGTCCTATAATTACACACAAAATAGACATGTATACAAATACATACACACTTTCTTTTCACATCACTAAGGATGATAATGCTGCCCCTCTAAGATCCACAGTCTATGCAATTAAACTCCTAAAGCCAGCCATTAGAAGCATCCTTTTGAGTTGTTGGTCAGGAGACTTCAGGAGATATCAAAATAACATAAACTATTGCCATTACTTTTGGTTGTATCCCAGAATTTGAAGGTAAGTGCCTCTTGCTGAAGACACCACATATTTCAGTCACAAGATTCAGAGGAATCGAAGTGGAGCTGATGAGAAAGCTTCCTCCCTGAGGACTAATCCTCATATAACTGGAAGTTACTATGCAACCTGCCCAGGGAAGGAAGCAAAAATGGTCCTTCTAGCATGACACCTATGAAACACCATTATCATGAGGCAAAATACCCCTAATGATGCAATGGTGACATTTATGCCTTTTGGGTAATGAAGGCAGGGAATTTTAATCAGTTGTAGCCATGCCCAAAAGGCATGGCCATTGTTGCAGGTTCACAGGCAAAATACAGCTATAGAGTAACCCACAGCTCTCTAATTTTACTTAAGGCATGTTCAGTAAGAAGGAATTCATGCCAGGTGCTGTAAACCTAGTGAAATAGCCATGAATGGTGAGGACACAAGATGTAGAGAATATAATTACAATGTTTCCAAACAAATATAATATCTAATTTTTTTTAGCCAGCTATGACTGATCAAAGTGTAGAGAAACTCTGATAGTGGGTGGCCCAGTCGAATTGATACATCTACAATACAACTGCTACACCTAACCATCAGGAACAGAAATGAAGAGGGGCAGAGAAATTTTATGAGCCAGAGGACCAAGATGTCTGCTGAGAGACTGAGTTGTTATAAAATGCTGGGATACTAAAGCCATGAAAACTTGATATGGTAGCCTAGATAAGATTTAACAAGACATCACTATTTGACATATCAATGTGGAGAACTACAGGCAATCAATGACTACCAAGAGAAGGAGAATCAGACATCCCGGGAAGAAGCCCTTGCATGTCTATTCCATACCACATGAGCAGCCCTAAAATAATAATTATATGAGTAACATTAAATGGTTTCAGAAATTTCCATCTAAAATGTATATGTATATATGTATATGTATATACATATACATGTGACAAAATAAAACAATAGAGATAATCCATGGAAGTAGGAGGGATTGCAGGCAGAGGAAATGGAACTCTGGGAGGATGGAGAAGGATAAGCTAATTGGGTGTTTAATATGATCAAAGTTTATTACATACAGTTTGGAAAATCATAGTGAATTCTATTAGTTTGGAAAATTAATAATTGCTACAAAATAAAAATAATTAATATGGAAAAAATAAGTGAGGAATGACACTCAAGATTTACTTCTGGCCTAAATACACACACACACACACACACACACACACACGTAAAGACTGTATATAAATGCATTTGTTATATAATTCATAGAATAGAAACATAGGAACACATGGACTCAACCATGGAACTAGCAGACTATAAAACTTGAACAATGAGTACAATGTCACTGTGTTTCCAACTGGATTTAATGGGGTTTCTAGTACCTACCACACTGAAGTTTTCATCCTCTGCCAGGTAGGATTATACATTACTGGAAGATTTCTTCAATATATACTACACAGATTCTTGCTGATTACTGCCATGAAACAGTGAATTTGAACTCAAAATTCTTACTACATAGGGAATGGATTGAGAGAGAATTTCCTTGCAGTGTTAAATGAGTAGATACTGAATATGTTCAAATATTCAAGCTGCAAACTATAAAAATGCAAAAAAATATATAGGAAAGCAAAACAGTTCTCAAGCAAAATGTAAGAAATACCACAAAAACCTATATATGTATCAGTTATGTTAAAAGGAAAGCACAAAATGTAGATTAAATTACAAAAGCTTCCATTGCCCCAAATTTCCCTTAAAAATGGGGTGATATTTACAAAATTACATGAAAACTCCTGGTGACAAAATATTGGAACAATAAAAATACTGAGGAAGGCTGTACTTTTAAGATTTTAAAAGAGACATTTACAAGGAAGTAAAAAGTTATTTATCACTTGCAATAAAACATATTCCAATTAAAAAATGATATTTGGCCTGTATGTTGAAGAAAATTATGAACTGTCACAATGTCAGATACTGATCAGATTACATGTTAGCCCAATTTTTACATAGATACTGGGGTAACAACAGAAATTAGGGTTACCACTTAAAACATAAACAGATATTACTTTGAAAAATTAAACATGTCTACTCTAAGACTCAAAAACCCTGTCATCGAATCATGCAGAAGCAGTTTTCTCTCCAGCTTCCTAGTGTCTTTTCTTTAAAAAATTCTAATATCTCCTCTCTGCCTCTGCTTTTCTTCATTCCTTAATCTTCTGTCTTTGTTCCTACTTTTCCATTCTTTTCTTCTTGTTTCCTTCTTGTGCTAAGTGTGTCTATTCAAACAGCTTAGTCATAGGAGAAGCATGCATTCATCACTCAACAAATACTTATTAAGGAGTCAACTTTTAAGAGCACAGCAGTAACCAGAAAAGCATGTCTCCTACCAGGAGCTTTTGTTTTTTTAAAAGGTGACTAAGCCGTTGTTGCTCAGGCAGACAATAGAAAAGCAGGTGCTGATATTTCTGAAGAAGGAAATTGGACTGGCAAACCTCTCATCTGAGGAAAACATAAACTGATGGAAGTGGGTGTAGCTACTAAATGCTTGAAATAGAATAACTGAACATTTCCTCCTCTAAGATATGGTATTTCTGTTGTATACAATGGAAATAAAAACCATTATATTTTATATATGTAATATATAAATACAATAAAATATTTTATATATGTATATAGCTACTATTTCTGTCCTCAGCTTCAATGCAAAACAATTCATCATATTCATCATATTGGGGATGATTACATCAAACCTATGGTCTTACACATGCTAGGCAAATGCTTTACCATTGAGCTATAGCCATGCCTTTTCATTCATTATTTCATCAACTAATTTGTAGCCTAATTCTTACTCCACCCTCACTGTATACTAACTGAACACATGTGTGCAATACCCTTTTGTAATGCTAAGGCTATTATGCTTGAATGGGGCTTGCGCTGAGTGCCCACCACCTCATTCCCCATTCTCTTCTTGTCTTTCCCTGTATTGACTGATTGAAGGATGTGGATATTTTTCTAATAGAATTTCTGTGACACTTACATAGACCTTGAGAATTGAAGGCAGGTGATTAATCAAGGTTTGAGACCAGAAAATTCTACTCGATGTAAATGCAAAGAGATAGCACTTCACACTTGAACTTATTTCTATTAATAAGAATTGTGAAAATGCCTGAAGTAAACATCATTAAAGTATTATTTTACAATGATCATTTTCTCATAAATATATGAGGAAAAGGATTAATGTTATATTTTGAACCAATAGTTGATTTTCTGTATAATTTTTAGGAAGTTGATATTCATGTATATACATGTTTATGGATGAGAGTGGACTTTTTTTTCCTCTATACAAGATAGATTTTTACCTTTAAATATTGGCTGTGTTGGAAAACAAAACAGAGCTAAATAAAAACCACCAACAAAAAGAAAGGAGGTCTGTTTTATACTTACTTAATCTTTGAGATTTCGTTCAATGTATTTCAATGATAATCATCATTCTTCTAGATCTGTCCCTGATCTGAATTCATCCACTGTGTGTTCTTCTTTTAGGAAGTAATAATAAAACTTGGCAACAAACCAGTAACTACAATTAGTAATGTCTACAGATTCTTAAGTGTGTAGCTATCTGCTGACACCTGTTAGACATACCAGGGACATACACTTTAAGAAAGATAACTTCCTAACTCCCAGAAGCTATCAAGAGTTGATTTTTCCTCAAGTAGGGCTGGGTCTTTCATAGTGTCTACCTACTTCCACCACCTCTGACTCTTACAGTCTTTTTTCCATGATAAACGTTGAGTCTTGGGGGATGTATTTATGGTCTTATTCATATTCTCTTGCAATGGAGGCTCAATATTTTCATAGGCTATTATTTCTTTCTAGCTTTTATACTTTGACATCTATCACTGCTTATAATTTTGAGAGACACACCACAGAATTCTATGATTTTTGGAAAGTTAAATTCTTTGTTATTTAAACTAAGGATTTTTGATATAAACATGTTTTCAAACTTTAATTCAGGTGCCTTCATCTTTTCTTTAATAATTAACTCTATGCTTACAGTCTTCAAAATTTACAAGGGGTGCTCATGCTTAGAAGTAAGGTGATATTGCTGGGTGGTGGTGGCACATATCTTTAATCCCAGCACTCAAGAGGCAGAGGCAGGCAGATCTCTGTGAATTGGAGACCAGCCTGGTCTACAAGAGATAGTTCCAAGATAGCCTCCAAAGCCACAGTGAAACCCTGTCTCAAAAAAAAAAAACAAGCAAAAAAACACACAAACAAAAGAGATATGGTGAGGTCCCAAACAGTCATTAACTTGTCATTTTACTATTAAAATATTTTAGCTTTATATTTAATCCACAATGACTTTCATTCACCTACAATTTTAGATTCTGTCCCCATATCAGTATCAGTTTGTCATACTATATGAATGAGAATTAAACTATTGTCCCTTCCCCAAAATAGCCAAAATTCAACCCTATTTGTTGATTATAAAAGTTCTGTGATGGAGGTAAACAGGCCGGCTTCCTGGCCTGTGTTCCAGTGCCTGTGGATCGCCTGGGAACTGCACAGAGCTCCCAATCCCAGCGGGAGCCAAGCACCCCAGACTCCAGGTCTTCTCTCCCACCAATGAGACCAGGAAACCAGAAGAGCCAGGGAGACCAGGGGAGTAGCAGTTCCGGACCAGGTACAACAGGACCCAGCATAGGGTCCAGGGGACCAGGTAGGAGGCTAAGCGCCCCAGATTTCTGTTCTTCTTCTCCGCCCACGGGACCAGAACAAGGACAAGGAAGAGAAGAACCATGAGATTATTGGACTTGCTAGCACCCACCAAAAGGGAACTCTGGTCCCCAGCCAGTAAGGGGCTCTTTCTGCACCCACTAGAAGAAGAGATGGGAAAGAGACAATCCAAAAACACACTCAGCAACAGAAAAACAAATATGACACCACCAGATTCTAGAGACTCCACACCAGCAAGACTCCAACATTCCAATGCAAACGAAGCAGAAGAGAACAACCTTAAAACCACTTTCATGAAAATGATAGAGGCCCTAAAAGAGGATATAGGAAAATCCCTCAAAGAAATAGAAGAAAAAACAAACCAAAAAATGCAAGAAATGGAAGTAAAAACAAACCAAAAAATGCAAAAATTGGAAGAAAAAACAAACCAAAAAAGGCAGGAAATGGAAGAAGAAACGAAGCAAAAAATGCAAGAAATGGAAGAAAAAACAAAGCAAAAAATGCAAGAATTGGAAGAAGAAACATACCAAAAAAGGCAGGAAATGGAAGAAGAAACAAAGAAAAAAATGCAAGAAATGGTAGAAAAAACAAAGCAAAAAATGAAAGAAATGGAAGAAGAAACAAACCAAAAAAGGCAGGAAATGGAAGAAGAACCTAAGCAAAAAATGCAAGAAATGGAACAAAAAGCAAACCAAAAAATGCAAGAAATGGAAGAAAGAACAAACCAAAAAAATCATAAAAGGCAACAAATGGATGAAAAGATAAACCGAAAATTGCAAGAAGCAATGCAAACACTGCAAGGGTTGAAAACTGAAATAGAGACAATAAAAAAACACAATCTGAAGAAAGGCAGAAAATAGAAAAGCTGGGCAAACAGTCAGGTACTACCGATACAAGCATTACCAACAGAATAGAAGACATGGAAGAGAGAATCTCAAGTGTTGAAGATACACTAGGAGAAATGGATTTATCAACCAAAAAAAACCTTAAGTCCAACAAATCCTTAACACAAAACATCCAGGAAATAGGGGACACCATGAAAAGACCAAACCTAATAATAATAGGTATAGAAGAAGGAGAAGAAATCCACCTCAAAGGGGCAGAAGACATATTCAACAAATTCATAGAAGAAAACTTTCCCAACCTTAAAAAAGACATGCCAATGAAGGTACAAGAAGCCTACAGAACACCAAATAGAATGGACCACAAAAAAATCCCCTTGCCACATAATAATCAAGACCCCAAACATACAAAATAAAGAAAGAATATTAAGAGCAGCTAAGGAAAAAGTCAAGTAACATATAAAGGCAGACCTATCAGAATTACACCTGACTTCTCCATGGAAACTCTGAAAGCCAGAAGGTCCTGGATAGATATTCTACCTACACTAAGAGACCATGGATGCCAGCCCAGACTACTATACCCGGCAAAGCTCTCAATCACTATAGACGGAGAAAACAAGATATTCCATGACCAAACTAGATTCAAAGAATACATTTCCACTAACCAGCCCTACAGAAAATTTTGGAAGGAAAACTCCAATCCAAGGAAGCTAACTACAACCAGAAAAACTTGGCATTAGAGAATCCCTCTCTACCAACAGCCAAAAGAACAAAGGGGGGGGGGGAAATTCTACACATAATTCCACCAACAACAACCATTGAAAATCGAAGAAGGATAAGCAATCAATGGTCATTAATATCCCTCAATATTAATGGCCTTAACTCACCCATAAAAAGACACAGACTAGCAGAATGGATTCGAAAACAGAATGCTTCTGCTGCATACAAGAAACACACCTCACCCTCAAAGACAGACATTACCTGAGAGTTAAAGGTTGGGAAAAATTTTTTCACTGAAATGGACCCAAGAAACAATCAGGGGTCGCAATCCTAATCTCTAACAAACTAGACTTTAAAATAAAATCAATCAAAAGAGATGAAGGAGGTCATTACATACTCATCACAGGTGAAACCCACCAAGATGAAGTGTCTATCCTGAATATCTATGCCCCAAATACAAAGGCATCCACATTCGTAAAAGAAACATTATTAGAAATTAAATCTCATCTAAAGCCCCACACAGTTATAGTGGGAGATTTCAACACACCACTCTCACCACTAGACAGGAATACCAGACAGAAACTCAACAAAGAAGCAAAGGGTCTAATAGAAGTAATGACCCAACTGGGATTAACAGACATCTATTGAACATTTCATCCACATAAAAAAGAATATACCTTCTTCTCAGCACCACATGGAGCCTTCTCAAAGATTGACCACATACTTGGCAACATATCAAACCTCAGCAGCTACAAAAAATTGGAATAACTCCATGCATCTTATCAGACCACCAAGTTTAAAATTAGAATTCAACAACAACTCAAATTGCAGAAAACCTACAAACTCATGGAAATTGAATAATGCTCAACTGCACCATCCCTGAGTCAAAGAGGAAATAAAAAAGAATTTAAAGACTTCCTCGAATTCAATGAGAATGAAGACACAACATACCCAAACCTATGGGACACTTTGAAAGCAGTGCTACGGGGGAAGTTCATAGCACTAAGTGCCCACATGAAGAAACTGGAGAACAGTTATATTAGAGAATTAACAGCACAGCTGAAAGCTCTAGAACACAAAGAAGCAAACTCCCCCAGGAGGAGTAGATGCCAGGAAATAATCAAATTGAGGGCTGAAATCAATAAAGTAGAAACTAGGAAAACAATACAAAGAATCAATGCTATGAAGAGTTGGTTCTTTGAGAAAATCAACAAGATAGACAAACCTTTGTCCAAACTTACCAAACAGCAGAGAGTGAACATGCAAATTAACAAAATCAGAAATGGAAAGGGGGACATAATTACAGACTCTGAGGAAATCCAGAGAATCATTAGGTCATACTTTGAAAACCTGTACTCCACAAAATTCGAAATTTTAAAGGAAATGGACGACTTCCTGGATAGCTATCACTTGCCAAAACTAAATCAAGAACAGATAAGCAATTTAAATAGACCTATATCCCCTATGGAAATATAAGCAGTCAAAAGTCTCCCAACCAAAAAAAGTCCAGATCCAGATGGCCTCAGTGCAGAATTCTACCAGAAATTCAAAGAACAGCTTATACCAATTCTTCTCAAAATATTCCACACAATAAAAGCAGAAGGGTCTTTGCCAATCTCTTTCTATGAGGCTTCAATAACCTTGATCCCCAAGCCACACAAAGATACAACTAAGAAAGAGAACTTCAGACCAATATCCCTCATGAATATTGATGCAAAAATACTCAATAAAATACTGGCAAATAGGATCCAAGAACACATCAAAACAATCATTCACCACGATCAAGTAGGTTTCATCCCAGGGATGCAGGGATGGTTCAACATACAAAAATCCATCAACGTAATCCACCATATAAACAACCTGAAAAACAAAAATCACATGATCATCTCACTAGATGCTGAAAAAGCCTTTGACAAAATCCAACACCCCTTCATGATAAAGGTCTTGGAGAGATCTGGGATAACAGGGACATACTTAAACATAATAAAAGCTATATACAGTAAACCAACAGCCAACATCAAACTAAATGGACAGAAACTCAACGCAATTCCTCTAAAATCAGGAACAAATAAGGCTGTCCACTTTCTCCATACCTTTTCAACATGGTACTTGAAGTTCTAGCTATTGCCATACAACAACAAAGGGGGTGAAGGGGATACAAATTGGGAAGGAAGAGGTCAAACTTTCACTGTTTGCAGATGATATGATAGTTTACATCAATGACCCAAAGAACTCTACCAGGGAACTCTTATAGCTGATTAACACCTTCAGCAAAATGGCAGGCTACAAGATCAACTCAAGAAAATCAGTAGCCCTACTATATACAGATGATAAAAGGGCTGAGAAATAAATCAGAGAAACATCACCCTTTACAATTGCCACAAACAACATAAAACACCTTGAGGTAATGCTAACCAAACAAGTGAAAGACCTGTATCACAAGAACTTTGAATCTTTAAAGAAAGAAATTAAAGAAACCCTCAGAAAATGGAAAGATCTTTCATGCTCTTGGATAGGTAGGATCAACGTAGTAAAAATTGCAATCCTGCCAAAAGCAATCTACAGATTCAATGCAATCCCCATTAAAATCCCAGCACAATTCTGCACGGACCTTGAAAGAACAATAATCAATTTTGTATGGAAAAACAAAAGACCCAGGATAGGCAAAACAACCCTGTTCAACAAGGCAACGTCCAGTGGCATCACCATCCCTGACAAAGATGTCTGTTCCACTATGTTCATAGCAGCATTATTTGTAATAGCCAGAACTTGGAAGCAACCTAGATGTCCCTCAACCGAAGAGTGGATAGAGAAACTGTGGTATATTTACACAATGGAGTACTATTCAGCAGAAAAAAACAATGGAATCCTGAGATTTGCAGGCAAATGCATGACACTAGAAGAAACCATCCTGAATGAGGTAACCCAGTCACAAAAAGAGAAACATGGCATGTACTCTCTCATATATGGATTTTAGACATAGATCTGGGGAGTGCCAGCCTACAATCCCATGGCCAGAGAGTCTGGGAAACAGAAACTTCATTTAGTGGCTGATCAAAGAAGAGGCAGACTCCCTTGATTAAATACTGAGCTGAACTCAAGAAAGCTAGTAACAGAGAGGGAGGACTGATGACCAAAGGGATTAAGACTGGGCTGGTTTAACCCCCAGAAACAGCTGACCTGACAAAGGTTAACTTTTGAATCCCAGGCATTAGCCTGGGAATCCAGCATGTGACTGATCAAGACCCCCTGAATGTGAGTGTCAGTGAGGAGGCCTAGGTAATCTATTGAGCCTTGGGCAGCAGATCAGTACCCATCCCAAGTATACACACGGACTTTGGACTCCCATAGAACAATGTGAGGTGCACTCTCACCCTGAACTCTTGGGGAAGGGTCTAGGCCCTGCCCTATATGAAATGACAGACTATGGACACCCCCATGGAGGGCCTCACCCTCCCTGGGGGAATGAGGGGATAATGGGGGGGGGGTTGGGGAGAGGGCAAGGGAAGAGGGGAGGGAAAGGGAGAGGGACCTGGAACTGACTTGTGAAGCAACCTTTTTTCTTATCTAAATTTAAACTCAAAAATAAATAAATAAATAATTTTTTAAAAAGTTCTGTGATGTTCAGATGATTTCTGGTAACTTCTTCATCCTAAACACACCGAAATACTAGATTTGCACACACAAATCAAATTTTGCTTTTACCCATCCTGTTTAGACATTATTTAACAGCATAATGGTTAATGTATTATATGTTTAGAATGTTTCAATATAGTTTTATCATACTTTAAATCTATTCTAAAATATCTTTTAAAACATGTTTGTAACCAACTAAACATTAATTCCACATTGGTATATTTTCATAGGGTGGTTGAAGAAGTTAGTGTGTTAGATTATTTGGTCTTTTCCATATAGGTCTCTTTTAAATTATCTATTAACTTATTATGACTAAGGATATATGTAAATAAAACCCTGTATTTCAATAATTTCTAAAATAATTAGTATCACCATAACATAATACATACCCATAATAAACCTTTTTCAACAAAAACATTGCTAAATTTCACCTAATTGTCTTCAACATAGAGGCATATATTTAACATTTGTCTGAACAGATCCAGTCACATCAAAGGCATGTGGCTGGAAGCCTGTGTTAAGTGTGGTGATGTCCTAGTGTTTATTCCCAGAATGCTTCTAAAGCTACAAATATCCAATAGTTCTTAAATATAATGACTATATGAAGGTACATAGGGGAGATGGGGAAAATTAAATGCTCATTAAATAAAATGAGACACCATTATGCTGCAGCACTCATTGTTTCACAGATTGTTCATAGAAATATTGGAAAGTCAAGTCGTGGGTGGGGGCACGGGGCTACTAGAGAAAGACAGTGTGGAGAAAGAAGGAAAACAACACTAAAGTACAGGCAGGTTCTGAATCACAGATCATAGGGTTCGTGTTCAGTCCTGTTGGTGTTTCTCAGGTATCCATTCTCAAAAGACAGGGAAGACATAAAAATTAGAAAATCCTGATAGGTAGATAGATGTTTTATTCTAACCAAGAGTGCTGCATTTAAATATAATGGTGTTTACTTTGTGCGAAACTGAAACATTTGTAAAGGTTTCTTTGGGCTGTTTCTAATCTATAATTTAACAGATTTGTTCCACCAGAACAAACATTTGCTGAATGTCATGGAAATGGTTTTGAAAAGTGTAAGTGTCAGCAAGATCGCCTCTGAGAGCAGCCTTCAAGCAAGGCAGCACCTGTATGCTTAGTATAAAGACCCACCCCCAACCCGGGCAGTGTTTCCACATAGTCAGACTCTCAACCAAAGCTGTATCTTTGTATTCACTTTCCCTTGTTGGGGCTTGAGACATGCATCAAGCACTTCCTCATAGTTTGCACTATGCTCATTTCTTCAGAGTTATTGCTTATGATCTATCCTGTGAATAGCTTTTAGCCCCTACCTTTCAGATCAATAAGATGGATGGAAAAGTGTGTGTTTTACATCTTCATAGAAACATCTACCTTTTCAGAGTAGTTAAAATAAATAAGTCCTATAGTAATATTCATTGTCTCTTACTACCCATAGTGGACAAGCATGGGAGTGAGCTCTCTGATGTTTAGTCTTGTTTGTGGGTTGCTCTTTTGATAAGCTTTCAAAAGTCCCCTACTATGAATGTCAAATTAAGTATCCTTATGAATATGCATGAATAAAACCCTCCTATACTCATTTTGGTGGCTACTCACTGTTCTGGGTTGCCCTGGAAGCCATTCCAAATGGTTTGGATTTTGTGTTTGAGATTCTTAATGGTAGTAATTATCTGTTGCAGCCATGCAGTACCAAATATGATGTGTGTTAGAGATACTTTAAAAATAATGATAAAAACGACTAAAGATGCTAATTCCCACATTTGAGTTCCTACAGGGCAATTAGCCCCTAGTAATGATGTTTATATTTATATGCAAATGTTTCAGGAAAAAAAGAATCTTAACAGAAACTTCATATCAGTACTATTGGGAAATGAGAGTGTTCCATCTGTCTGTAGAAAATGCCTGCCATTAGCTGTATATGTAGCCTATTTCTGCAGTAGAAACTATTTAATCTTAAGTAATTCATTCCTCATCTTGTGTTATTTTCCTTTCCTTCTGTTCTTTTATTAAGACTCTTAACTACCATACAGTATTCATGGCTCTCCAGGGCCGATGCTTAGGTGCCTTGCCACATTTTCTTCTGAGTATCATCTGCTCTTTGAATTATTAGCTAGTATCATTATCATGTCCCATTTTCAAATAATAATTGAGCAACCAAAGCAGGCTTCTTGGCAGGCACTTACTGGTTAATATCTTCAGTTTAAGGATTACAACATGTGAAATAACAGAACCATAATGAAAAAGCAAAGTTCTGCATCCAGTGGTAGTTTTTGATTAGCTTTTTTGTTAATAGACAAAGTAAGTGAGGAAAAGAAAGGAAAGCAAAGCCAAAGCTCTTGTATATGTGAGGAGAAAGAAGCTTATACACAGCTCATGGGCTCCTTGCACAGTCTCTCTCTCTCTCTCTCTCTCTCTGGTTTTTTGAGACAGGATTTCTCTGTAGCATTGGAGTCTGTCTTAGAACTTACGCTGTAGACTAGCCTGGTTTCGAACTCACAGAGATCTACCTGCCTCTGCCTCCCAGGTGCTGAGATTAAATGCATGCACCACTACTGCCTGGCTTTCCATGCACAGTTTGGTTGGAGAAGTGAAACAGCTTGAGGCTAGAATCAACTTCATTTTGCAGCACATTATGTACCAAGATAGTCTTACATGGAAGATCCTCTGATCACTACTCATTCCCTTTTACATTCCCTTTGCTTCTGCAAGACATTTGAAACTATTGCCAATTCAATTACTTAGGTACCATCACTGGAAATAAATATTATAGAAGAACAGAAGGAATAGCCTTTGCTTAATTTAATAACTATTATTGGTTATTCACTTCAGACCACAGAAAAGACTTGTTTCTTTTTAGGTATCTGAAATAGAGAGTTGCTAAATACATGTTTAAACACAATAAAATTATTTTCTGACATGAACAGGATAGAGGTATGCCCAATGCTATGGAAGCATTTGAGATATCTTATTTAATATTATTAGAAAAGGGTGGGGAGGGGAAGCATAGTAGAACACTGAGTCATATTTTTCACAGCTCCATAGCAAATATTATCATAAGAAAAGCAACATCCAAGGAAAGAGAAGGCTTCCTAAAAGTACTTCATTTAACTTCATCCAGGTATGGGGTAATTATCCACAGTTTGCATGGTGAAAAGACTTACCACGATATCTGTGTAGACACATTTTCCCATTTAACCTAGAACAAACAAGAGAGCTGCCCCAAAATTTCTAAATAAGAATCAAATACCTCCAATAGCACCATATTTCACAAGGCAGATGCTCGCTGTCATTCACTGTCAAGAGCCTGGGATGAAGAAGTCTGGGAAAGGAGATTTTCAGCACCCTGACAGTGGAAAATCTCATTAGAAACTCTTGAGATTTATCTGTCACTCTGACAGGATAATTTGATTTTAAATTCCATCACTGCTAGCCCTAATTTTTAAAATTAAATAGAAAAAGGGTGACTTCTCTTCCCCCCCTACAATGAGTAATAGAATCATATAAATCAAAATCAGGTGTTCCATTAGTCAGAAATCACAGGAAAATTTTTTGAAAATTTTAGGGTTTGAGCGAAATTCAAAGCTTTCTCATCGCTCAATTTGCATTCAGCCCTCATGGAACTGGTCTGTATATGAGTTAACAGATTCCTGTGAGACTCAAGTTAGAAAGTCTGAAGTTTTTATATCAACAGAAACATTGTAATATTTCTCACAATGACTAATCTCTGCCAAGAAGCAAAGAGTCAAAACCCATGTGTAGTTGGTTTATTGCATAATTATCACTACCATGCCTGAATCTGAGTTTTGCAGACAGGATGCAAAGCATCCTCAATGTCCTACACACATTCTCATGCTAGGGATGTATATATCAGAAGACCTTCATAAATTCATCCACTCTACTCTCTTCTCAACAAAGGCTCAAATAGACAATTTAATGTGAGTGATAGCTGTGCTCTCAGAAGCTGGTAGACTTCGGAAAAAGTGAGATCTCTGCTTGCTTTTTCTGTCATTTGCCTGCAGAGTAACTCAAGTGTTCTCAGTTCCATGGTGACAATCAAACAACTCATTAAAAAGAAAAAAATGTATTTCGGACCAAGATGATACTCAGTGCAGTCACGGATGGAGCTCCCCACATCTCTGTGTGAAACACTTCACACAATTCCCCAGTATTAAATTTTCTAAAGAATCAGGATCAAGAAAGGTCAAGAGAAGAATGTCTTAACATGAAGTTGAGGAGTCAGAGATGCCCAGACTTTTAGCCTTTTCACTTAGCAAAATCAACTCTCATTGGCTCACCTTCCTACAGGTGCCTCCCAAAATGACCACTTTCTCCTTAAAAAAAAAAAAGAAAAGAAATGAAAGAAATTCTAACCCATCACCTGACAATCTAACTCTTCTTTCTGAGCTTGTCTGTATCTCATTTCTCCTTAGTTCACTGAAAAGGATATAATGTTCCTGTTACTTACTAAAATGTCACTATAGTTCCTAGAAAGATGATCTAATATACAATGGCCTTTTCCTTACATGTAACTCACACCGACATAACCCATCCAGTGTCTATTCATGTTATAAGATCCAGGTTGTACTACCTAGTCATCAAGGTAGTAAAGTTATTTAATATATTCATGTTTTAAAACACACAGTTTCTGCTTGACATTCTTTGCAGATATGGCTTTTGGACACAGCATTTCTGTGTCTAACTGCAATCATGTTGCTCCCTTACTGTAAGTGCATGCCCAGGTGATTTTTCTTTTCTTTCTTTCTTGTTTTTTAATCTGTATGTAATACAGAATGGCAGCAATCCTACCACCAAAAATAGATTAAGGAAATTTGATGGAGAAATGTGAATTAACTTTATTCATGCTTATGTGAAAATTCCAACAATAATTATTTTAAATGATAGCTTTGCATAATGCTCAGATTTTTAGGACAAAGCAATAAACTTCATTTCATTAATAATTAAAACATCATTATGGTTTCCCTGGAAATAGGCCAAGTAGGATATAAGGATGCCCTTACCTTATGAAGTTGTATATTTTCTCTTGATCATGTGGTTATTGAGGATATCCACCTGAGTTTTCAAACAGGGTGTTCTCCACAGCAAACTCCAAAATGCTACAAAAATTTTGAATGGAATTTATTAAAAGGCAGAATAATATTTTTGAAAATTTTAAATTGTATATTCATTATGAATGAAATATCAGAATTATAAATGTGTGTATGGAACCTTCCCTACAACCTTAAGTATTCTTTTTGCTTGTTATTTGTCAAATTAACCAAACAAAAATCATGGAAAGATAGTAGGAACATAAAATGCCTTCATCATAGATATTCGGTTCTAACTTTCATGATAAGGCATCTCAGAATTTTCTCTTTCACCTCCAACATAGCTGTGACAAGCCAGTCAAGGTCCACCGAATCCAATTAGAGCAGTTTCTGGGAAAGGAGCTATGCTTCTTGACAACATTAGGGTGAAATACTGTGCAAGCTATTTTAACGTTAAGGAGGGCAGTGGTAGCTACAATCATCTTTAGACTATGGCTAAAACACTGTCGTAAATCAATGACAGGGCGAAGGTACCTGTCAAGCTCTGCTGGAAGTAGCCATTGGTTTCTCTGCCCTATACATCTACGGATTCTCCATGCTCTGTTGAATAGAATCAGAAGAATGTGAAGGGGTTAGAAATTGTCAAAGCAGAGGACGGAAATCTCACCACCATCTTCCATGTTTTTCAGGAGTGTGATGGTGCTCAATCTTATAAAAGTGGAAGTTAAACAGAGTTACAACTCCATAGATGTGTTACCCCATTTCCGTCACTCCAGTGAGCCTTAACAAGTAAGCTTCCTGGATATTATATTCTCCCATTTCAAAATTCCTGTCCTTTCCCTCATTATCTGGGTTTCTACTGCCTAATTCTTGTAGCTGGTTGCTCCTCTTTGGCCTCTCCTTTTCACACTGTGCTGTTTCAGAAGCATCTTCAAAAAATGCAAATACACATATGCCAACCTTTGGCTTGTTTTATTTCACAATTACTCTACTTTAGAATGTTAGGAAACAGATCCGTTATGATCTTTTGTCTACTTTGCAAACTTGTCTTCTGAATGTTCTATGCTTTATCAAAATAAGTTCCAAATACCAAGCTGCATATAGTTACAATCATGTTTCACACACATTACCCTGTGTGCCTTCTAATCCACTCAGGGGAGCTCTGATTGCTTTGCTGGCTCTACCCTGTGATGCTGAGTTTTCAGTTTTCCTCCTGATGATCATCTTCCTCTGTGGTTCCTCTATAGCTCTGTCGATGCACTTATTTCATTAGATGAGTTAAAATTTAGGTTAGCCAGGTGGTTATGGCGCACACCTTTAATCCCAGCACTTGGGAGGCAGAGGCAGCCGGATCTCTGTGAGTTCCAGACCAGCCTGGTCTACAAGAGGTAGTTCCAGGACAGCCTCCAAAGCCATAGGGAAAACCTGTCTTGTAAAACCCCCTTAAAATATTTAGGCTAATATTTTCCCAGTCAATATTTGGTAAGTTAAATCAATGGAATATAAACGTAGGGTTCTGTTTGTCTATTTTGAAGGAGTCAAGATGGAGTGGTGCCATTTAATTATATGTACTCCTTCATTTTCTTTCACATGCTGGACATCGTTACTGAATGAAGTCCTGTGTCACTTACACAATACCTGATCTATAGAACAAATGCATGTTGATTGGGTGTTTAGGAATAGCTTTTTTTTCACAAACATGTGGGTGTTAAATTTATTTCAGGTCAATACTAGTTAGATTTCCAATACTTCAAGGTACTATTAACTTAAGTATAAACGTGGGGTTAAACATATCTGAAAATACCCTGTTATATTAATTCTGTGGTTATACAGTATGTCTTTAAGTGAACAGTTAAATCACCTCACACCAAATATACTCTCTTCTCTTAAAATACTCATAATTATCTCAATATGAAATTTTTAATTCTCTTATATTTTTGGTTGTGAACCTAGCTTTAATGGCTGAGCCATCTCTTAGGAGGCTTGTGTAATCTATAGTACCTCTGGTAGTGGATGAATATTAATCCCTACCATATAAATGGACTTTGAGAGCTCATTCAACATAGAGGGATTCTCTCTCAGCCAAAACACACAGGATAGGGTCTAATCCCTGTTCTAAATTATATGACAGATTTTGAAGATCCCCCATAGAAGGCCTCACCCTCTCTGGGGAGCAGAAAGGGGATGGGATAGGGGGTTGGTGTGGGGCAGGAGAGGAGGGGAGGGAGGTGGAACTGGGATTGACATGTAAAACAAGCTTGTTTCTAATTTAAATTTAAAAAAAGAAAAAAAGAAATTCTTAATTTTCTGATGTTACCTATGAGGAGTTGGAAATGTGGGGGTATAACCCTCATTTTCATCAATTTACAATTATTTGTAACTGATGTTTGCCTACAAAGGATACTTTAAAAAATTCACGAACAAAAGAAAGAAAAAACGAAAGAAAGGAAGAAAGAAAAAAGAAAGAAAGAAAGAAAGAAAGAAAGAGACAAACTACTGATTCGATTTCTGAGTCCAGTGGTCACTCACGAAAGCAAAGCTAGTGTAACATGCAAAGTTCTTCTTCTCTGTGTGTGATTTCCATAGGTATGACAGAATCAGTATTTGCTCCCATTAGGTTAATATTTTCCCAGCTAATATTTGGTAAATGAAATCAATGGAACACCGATAGAGGGTATTGTTTGTCTATGTTAAAGGACGCCAAATGGTGTGGAGTTATGTAATTATATCCACTCCTTCATTTGCTCTCACATACTGAACACAGAGCGTTAGTATCAATACAAACCACACTTGACCAAGTTGCAGGAGCATTGTGAGGGTACTCGCTAGCTTCTGTAATGTTTTTTTTCCTTTCAAAATTGAGTGGCTTGAAGAAATCCCCCTGAAACTTCCCACCTCACAGTCCATCAAAGCCCAGTGTTCACACATGGAAGCATTAGAGGAAGGGATTATTGAAGACCCCACTGGAACTGGGGCCTATTCATTTTCTGTGTAAACCATGGGGCTCCTGTGCAGACAGTGATGTGCCAACAGACAACCACCAGCTGCTGTACCAAAGCTGCTCAGAGTGCAGGTGGGGAAACAGCTTGTGATATTAACAAGGCTAGATCCTTCTCGTGGCTTTCTATAGCCTTTATTTAAAATAAAGAAAAATGCTTTCAAAGACTTATTTATAACTGTATCAAGCACAGATTGCACCAACATTTTGCTGCAATGAGCACATGTGTTATTCATACTGATATTAAGTATTTTTCTTTTTTGAGGTAGCCAAAAAGCAAAAAGGGGTGGCGGGGTGGGGGAGGACTGTTTCCTGAGCATGATTTCTGATAGGAGCTACTAAAACTGCATCAATGATACTAATGGGTAAAAAGATCTTTTGGGGAATTTATAAAAAAAACAAGAAAACAAACAAACAAAAAGATCCAAAGTAAGTAGAGAAATCAAAATATGAGAAATTAAATTTCAAAAAAGTTTATTAAAAGCTTTCACATCTGTTACATGTATTGTTTTTTACTCAAAGATCATAATTAAATTAGTTCAATTCTTCTACATCACCATGGGTGTAATTAAGATTTTTTTCTAACTCCTTCATAAATCACTGTAGCATTCTTCATACTAAAAAATGGCCTTATTATTTACTCTGAACATTTCCTTAAGTCCCAATGACAATTACTCCTGTATGAAGCATCGCAACAAACCAAGATTCTCAAACTGTACTGCTGGCTTGAAGAAAAGTATACCCCCTTTTGGAAAATACAACCACCTTTGTGTATATATGGGAACTAATTAGGGTAGTAAGACAATGGAACATCAGGTTACTTTAGTTAATGAAGTCTTTGCTTTCTCCTACTGTGCATTTTTTTAGGACACTTTTAGTCTCTGGCCATAGAAAAAGTCCCAAGTGTCACTGATGGTTTGGCAGAATTTCAGAGAGTTGAAAGAGACACTGCACTCAATGCCTTTGGAAAAAAATCCCAGTGTCCAATAAACATTCAGGAAGCCATATGCTATCATTTTTATGATAATTCATAAAAGACGAGGTAATTTTGGGGATAGTATTTTCCAAACGGCTACAAAGGATAATTTTTTTCATTCAGAGCACTGGAAAGATCAGTTTTATTTATTTTTATATGGAAGATGACTTTGTGGGTTTACAGAAATTACTGTGCCAAATTCAGGACAGTAGAGATACGTTATAGAAAGTGATTGTCATGAAAGATTGGGAGATGTGGTTCAAGGTGGGGTGGGGGACTTTCTATGGAAAGCGTCAATGATACGTGGATAAAAGGCTTTTGTTATTTTTCTCTTAAGGAAACCAATTTGAAGTTGTGCTGGCTCAAACATCTCAATCCTCAGCACACCCTGAACTTGTTAGCATTTTCTCTGAGTCTTAACTTCTTAAGACACCCAGGGCTGAGACCTGATACCTGCTGATCTCAGAGCCTTGCTAGCCACTCATTCTTTGTGTACTAGCATCCTTGATTTTTAAGAATTAAAAGAATGCATGTTTTGTCTGAAAGTCATTGAGAAAGTGCATAATAAAAGATCATACTCAATATGAGTGTCAAATATAAAATGGGTTGAAATCCAAGCAAAATGCTACTCCCAAGGAAAGTTCATATAAACCGTTCAGGGGAATTGTATGTTCTCTGCCTTTTACAATTAAAGAAAAATATTATTGCACAATTTAAAGCAAGTATTTCCAACGTGAAAAATCTAACTTTATAATTATTATATAGAATCCAACAAAATGTCTAATATCTGCTTATAAAAATTGCTCTTTCCCCCAAAAGCCTTAAGAAGGAAACATGGAGCAACTGTTTTGATATCCTGCTTGTGGACTTAAGCCTAATTATTTTTAACAAAATTTAGAGGGAAAGTAATTGAAATTTTTGTAAGAAAATGTTACAATAAAGATCTTGGAAGTGGGGAGCGGTTAGAGAGAATGAGAAAGAGAAGAATCCAATGACATATATGTATAAAAATGCCATAACAAATCCTATCACTTTGTATGCTGACTTACAAGATTAATTAAAAATGCAATTAATAATAAAAGAGAGAACAGATTGTTAATGACAGAGTGAACACTAACAGCCCTTCTCCCAGGCATCAGCATGACTTTTCCCTTTTCAGAATACAAGTAACCTAATATAAAATGTATGGATTGTATCACATATCAAATTAATTCCGAACATCACAGGAAGGGCAGACAAGTGGCTGTTTTAGAAATGAATAGGGTTCATGAAGTATTTAATAAGTATTGATCCTGATTTCACCGGGGGGTAAGCTCCTCTCTGCTACTAAGTTAAGCACTTTTGAAAACTGCATCAACTATAAGGTCAGCAGGCCACCTAAACGCCAGTCCTGAGCTATTGAGCTCAATAATCTTTATGAAATCAGGGCAGGTCACTTTTCATCTTTCCTCCACTGTCTCCAGACCACATTTGGAAAGGGAAAGATCATGTGTATGAAAATAGGGCATGGGGTTGACGTCATCACTAACATCACCTTAGTAGCAATGTCAAAATTCACCTAGTAGTAGCATTCATGAACTCACGGAAGTTATGGTTACCTGAACAAAATGTAGGCAAGAAAAAGCCACGATTTTAGTATAAGTATGGAAGGTAATTTTTCCAAGTATCGGGCCTTTCTCCAGAGTTACTGGCAGCTGATAGTTGCTAAGAGAAAGGAAATCATATTTCTTTTATAGAAAACAAATTTCTTTCTATTAAATTCCAATCATCATAGTATCTTTTCTCCAATCTCCTCCCCTACCTTCCCACCCACCCACTTCCATGGTCACTCTCTCTCCCTTCCTCCCTCTCTTCCTCCCCCCTCCCTCCCCCCTCTCCATTCTCTAGATAACAATCAGACAAACCAGGTAGAAGCACATGACTTTAATCTCAGCATAGAGAAGGCAGAGGCAGACATGTCTCTGTGAGTTCAAGGCCAGCCTACTCTACTTAGTGAGTTCCAGGACAGCCAAGGCTATGAAGAAACCCTATCTCAAAGGGAGAAAAACATGCAGGCAAATAAATGAAGGCATCCAGACATTCACATCATAGATATCCCAGGCCATCATGTGTCCTGGGATGTGGAGATAGCCACACATCCTTAAACACATAGTCACAATTAACTGGACATAGTATGTTATTAAAAAATAAAGTAAAATACATGAAGGTGAAAAATTACATGTTGGAGGGACAGAGAAGGAAATGGCTAAGGAAAATATAGGTGGGTATAACCATATATCATGGTATACACTTATGACATCTTCAAAAGTTACATAATTTTAGAGTGTCTAGAATTATTTCTTGACATTACTAGACAAAACAAGGCTGGTTTCTACAGTTACTTAAAATTACTTCTGCTATATTTTAAATAAGAAATATCCCCTACCTTCTTAAATATTTGAACTCAAGGCCCGAGCTGGTAGTGCCATTAGGGAGTGTTGTAGAAATTTAGGAGGTAAAGCCTTATTCGGAAAATGGGATCAGTAGGACTGGTCTGGAAGCTTTTTGGTCTGTGTCCATTTCCTGTTCCATTTCTTCTTGACTATGGACCTGGTGGGAACAGAAATTGTCTTGCTGTTGTCATGCGTAACCTGCATGCTGTCCTGTCTGCTATGCCTTTATGGAGTTTACCCCTTGGGAAATGTAGGTCAAAACAAGCCCTTCTTTTCATGTTGTGATATCTTATCAAAACAACTGGGAAATTATCTAAGACACCCTCAGAAGGCCATTGAGAGTGCTTTATCAAATTTGATTCCATCTGGATTTCTTTTCTCCTTATCTAATTTTTACCTTTTTGTATAATATTGCACATACCAGCTAGAGCACACAAAATATTCAAAAGGAAGGCTGTGTAGATAGATCAATAAGAAGAGTGGTTGTTTTGCAAGAATGATGCAAAAGTTAAATGTCCATAAATCATGTACAAATATCCAGCCATTGAGTATATGCTTGCAAACCCAACAATAGAAAGACAGAAGCAGGAGTAATCCTGGGGTTTACTAGCCAGCCAGGATAGCACAATTCATAGTGAGCTTCAGGCCAGTAAATGATGACCCTGTCCCAAACATCAAAAACCAAATAAAAAGGTGTACAGCACATGAAGAATCACGTCTAAGGTTACCTTCTGAACTCTGTAGGAAAGTGCACACAGGTACAACATGTGTATCCATACACACAAATGCAACTTCACATCAACATGGACATACACACAAGGACAGGAAAGACTTCAGTGGCAACACTGCTTCTGCTATTGAATTTTAACAATCAGTTTGTATGACATTCTCTTTGGATATCAATTTCTATCTAAGTATGAATGCTTCTCTGAACTGAAAAGGCAGTTGAATGTCCCATGCTTCTAATGTTCCATAAAAGGAAGTAGCTAATGTGTTATCAACTTTATACTTTAACTATCCTCTCCTCTTGCCCTTCATTCTAGACTTCCATATTGGTAAAATGAGCAGCCAACTTTAAACTCTAAAGAATGAAGATGTCCTAAGAAGATTCTTTTCATGTTTTTATTTTATTAAATAGTGCCTTTTGTTATGAACAATGTAACTACTCTCTGGCACAAGTCCTGTGAGTTGTTGAAAGGGCCTTTCATGGTCTTATCAACCTGTTTCCCAGAAGAGTAGGATAATTATACTCATTTTCAAGGCTCCATGCTGTTTGTAGCTTTATGGAATATTTTTCTGAGACCTGATTTAGCTGCCTTAATCTCGCAATAGATTTTCTTTTCAAATTAGGTCTGTGTTAGTATGAGAGGGTATAAATACAATGATAGGATGAGCAATTTAACTGCCATTACTTTGATGGATAGAGTTCATATTCGGGTTAATTTGTCTAATGCCTCAAATGCAAATGGGTCAGAGTTGTAATAGTCATCTCTATTTTTTACATGGTCAAGAGGAAGAACAGAAATAACCTGGCATTTTCAAGATGATCCAGCCAAATCAGCCTTTCATCTGTATCTCCATCCAGCGTATTCTTTATCTAATGTAAATACTGTATATGGCTCTTTTGTATAACCTTAAATTCTATGTGAACCTACTCACACAAATTTTGAAGACAAACGTATATTCTGAAGTGTTCTCAGTCACAGAACACTATGAGTGTGGTTCTGTTCTTTTTGTTGTGGTTAAAATCCCTTTGAAAGCCACCCCTTAAGTAAGATCAAAGTAGTAAAATTTTTATTTACACTCATGTGTTCCTCTTATGTATCCTGCCTATGTGTCTATTAGGAATACCTTCCTTGTTTGTCAGCATGTAATGGTTTACTTGTAAGTTTTAAAATGCACCTACTTGGTGAACCTTGTTAACGTGGGTGGTTGGAAGTCTTAGCCTACCGGACATGATATTTCTTTTAACATATCAAATGATTACTTTAAAAATTTTTTCTTTTTATGATAAAGAAAATATTTGGTGCAAAAAGTCACAGAAGCTTCTACCATAGGTAGACAATGTACAACAGAAAAATATAGCACATTCTTCTAATTTGTATTTATAGTTCATGTATTCCCATTAATAGTCCCATAGGGCACCTTCAAGCTATGTAATAGATTGCATTTAAATATATTCACTGGATAATAATTATTCAAGATTACCAAGTTATATTGCTATGGTTAAGAGTTTTTAAAACCAATAAATTTACCATCTAATAATCTTGGCTTTGAAAGGCTAACATAAATATTGTCATTTATATTTAGAGAAAAAGATAAAAACATACAATATTATCAATAGAATAGATATGAAATGAAATTGTACACGCAATGGAATAATTCAAATGAGGAAAGGCCTGAAGTCCTACTTAACTGCGCTTCTTGGAAAGGGAGTGATTGAGTATGGTTCATCTGTGATTGTAACAAGGGCTCTATCTATGCATTCATAAGCTTCTGATATCTAGGCATGGTAATCAAAATTGAGGATGCTTTTGAGAAAAGTTATCCAGCACTGTGTCATGAAAGAGAGTTAAACTGTTAAACTGCTATGACCACAAGATGCTTCAATATATTTACAGCATTTTTCCCCTTGTAGGTGTGGTCCAAGTATTTCTTTTTTTTTTTTTTTTGGTTTTTCGAGACAGGGTTTCTCTGTATTGTTTTGGAGGCTGTTGGTCCAGCCTGGCCTCGAACTCACAGAGATCTGCCTGCCTCTGCCTCCCGAGTGCTGGGATTTAAGATGTGTGCCATCACCGCCCGGCCCAAGTATTTCTTGGGATCACTTGTATGTAGTTAGACGTAAAGCACAAAAGAGTAAGCCAATACACCAAGCCAGAGGTCAAAATGTTTCCCCACAAAGTATTCATTGTGTACTGAAATCATCACCTGCTCATCTTTCCCCCAAAATACATATAATATGAATTGGAGTTACTATATTTGAAGTCACAGTATTTTAACATACAACCAACCATTTTTCTCCTATTGAAGTGATTTTACAATTTCAAGAGCAGATGCTGTTATCCACCCTTTACAAACATGTGTGGTAAAACATCTACTTTCCATATTAACCAATTAAGATCATGAAAATAAGATTCCAGAATGAAAACAACAAGAGAAGAAATAGTCCTGTAGCAACTGTCCATATATTTTGCAAATGGATTTTATGCCTCATTATAAACTACAGAGTGTGTGGATTATGATTTTCCATGTCAAGAAACCTGTGCAGAAGATGTACTACTGCGATGCTCAGGAAAAGATATCACTGCAGAAAATCTGTCTTAATGACAACAAAGGTAGTGGTACAATGAGAGATAAAGGAATACTTATTATCCAACTGTTATATTTGATATTCGCATTTTAATAGACTTAAAATGTTTCCATTCAGTGTATTATCTTAAGTAGAGATTTTACTATTTTTAGTTACATGTTCAATGATTCGTGAATTTTAGTTGCCTAGTTCTGAAAAGTCAAGTGTAAGAACAGGAAAACAGCCAGTTTGAAAATATATCTGATATTTGGGGATTGCTCTTCTAAAATGTGTAGTGATGACACCAAATTCAAAGATAATGAATATGAAAACAATTATGAGTGTGAAATTGGTATGTAGTTAGCACATAGCTTGAAAATATTAAACAATTTTGGATACTACAATCCTCTGTGGATACAGATTTGCACTAGAGTCTACATCAAGCTGTACTCTCATGTGTATGTCTCTGCCTTACTCAATAACAAGTGGTAAAGTAGATGAAATTTCTGAAAACCTTAGTAATTATAGTAATATTTCTACATTAACAACAGTAAAATATTCATAAAGGAAGGTCAAAGAGAAAGAATATATTATTAATGACTGTATTTGATTCCTCATTTAACTCAGATCACTTGATAGTTATAGTATTAAGAAATTTTCCTCCTTTGGTGCTGCAGAGAAAGGTCAGCCCAGGAGCACTTTCTGGCCCACTAGAGGACACACAGCTCCCAGAATCCTTACTGAAGGGCTTGCAGCCTCCTGTAATGGCAATTCCAGACCATCCATCTCCTCTGACTTTTGTGGTATCTGCACACATGTGGACATACCCCCGCCCCCAGAAACACATGTATACATGTAATCACAAATAAAAAATAAATGTATTTTTTCCTCTTAAGTATAAAAACATAAAGTCACTCTCTCATTTGGGAAAGCTTGGGCAGTCTATGGGGCCAATAATTATCCTTAGTACATGAATAGGCTTTTTGGAGCCCATTCCCTATGGTGGGATACTCTCTCAGTCTAGATACAGGGGCGGGGGCTCAATCCTGCTGCAATGATGTGACAGACTTTGATGATTCTCCATGGGAAGTCTCCCAGTTTCTGAGGAGTGGATCGGGGAGGGATGGGGAGATGGTGGGGGGAGTGGGAGGATAGGAAGGAGAGGGAACTGGGATTGGTATATAAAATAAGATTGTGTTCAGTTTAAATAAAAGATAATTTAAAAAATTGAAAGAGAGTCAAGAGATTGACCTCTTTGAATAATAAAAAGATATTGTATTATAACACCCAGAGATAAATACATACCTGGGCAAGCCTCTGTATTGCAAATGCTTTTACTTCTTCAAGTGAAAATGGTGCAACTTGAAAAAGCAAGAAAGGACATTTGTAATGTCTAAATCAGAAAAGAAGTTCATCATCAATGCAGCCGGGCTGTTCTGAAGACAGTAGTTGAGGAGGTCACTTGTTTCTAGATGCAAGAGTCACTGGAGTCTCACTTGACTCCCACACAGCCAATCATTTATAGCTTTGACCACTATTCCTAGTCATTCAAATTTATGGTGGGAAAATGAACACACTAAGTATTAAATTTGATATACTTACTTATACATTTATTGTAATTTATCAAAATTTACTAAGAGTAAAATTAAAATATTAAACACAGAAAAATCAATCTCCGTCAGCTCTCTGAGTACTTATTAAACTTGGAAATGCCACATGTAAAGCTGTATTTTCATAAATCCATGTGTGTAAGATGATATGTGGATGAAAAAATTAGCTACTTTGTTAAAAATATGGTAGTTTCTAAAAACAAGAAATTCTTGTTTGATTTCTAAAACTGTTACTATAATATTGATTTCACAACTCTAATTTTAAAACAACTTAAGAGCTTACACACTTACAAGGAGAAATGCATGTTTTAATGTTTGCATTTAGGTATTATTTATATATGTGTGTGTACAATATTTTGGTCTATGTATTTTCTCAAAAATTCACTCTCATTACTAAGCCATATGCCCTGAAATATTTACTTTTCTTCACATGTATCTTATGTGTGAACAGCTTTGTATTAACTGGACCATAAACATCCCATAATACTCATTTATTTAGTAAAATGCAATAGACATTAGGATATTTTTATGAAGTGTCTACTAAAAAACTCTTATGTTTCTATACAAATGTATCTAAATATGCTCTCCCCTATAAACAAAGAATGACATGGTTGTATTGCCACTTTAACCTGAAGATATAGCTATTGGGAAGACAGTCAATGCTTCCCAGACAGGACAATTGCATGAAAATTCAGAGATATTTACTCCCAACACCCTGTGTGTGTGGTTTTTTTTTTTTAATTTAAATTAGAAATAAGCTTGCTTCACATGTCAATCCTAGCTACCTCACCCTCCCCTCCTCCCCTGCACTCCATGAATCCCCTCATCCCCCCAACCAATCCCCACTCTGCTCCCCAGGGAGGGTGAGGCCCTCCATAGGGGATCTCCAAAATTAGTCATATCATGGGGGCAGGGCCTGGACTCTCCCCCATGTGTCCAGGCTGAGAGAATCATTCCTCCATGTGGAATGGGCTCCCCAAGTCAATTTGTAAGCCAGGGATGAATATGGATCTACTACCCTGACCCCATAGATTGCTGAGGCCTCCTCACTTCTAAATTTAGGGGGTCTGGATCTGTCCCATGCTGTCCTCAGTCATCAGTTTGGGGTCCATGAGCTCCCCCTTGTTCAGGTCAGCAGTTTCTGTCAGTTACTCCAGCCTGGTCTTGACCCCTTTGCTCATGACCACTCCCTCTATGCAACCAGGTTCCAGGAATTCAGTTCAGTGTTTAGCTGTGGGTGCCTGTGTGTGTGTGTTTTTAAAGAATTTAATGGATGAATGAAAGTTTCTCTATTATTTCCATTTCCATTACTGTGATTACAATATATTGCTCATAGCATCTGTGTGCAGGAAATCTGAGCTATTTTCTACAGATTTGCAAATAATTTATTGTGGTAAAATAGTCTCACTAGAATATTTCCATTGTAAATATTTTTAAATATGCAGTTTGGTGTTACAAACTATACTCACATCATCGGTAGCAATCACCACCATCTCTTTCTAGAACTCTCTTATTTTTCCATCTTAGCCCTTAAGCATGAACTATCTAATGTTTCTCCTCCCAGGCTTTTTATTCCATTTATTGTGTAGTTTTATGTGTCTTTGAATTAAAAAACACTTAGTTGCTTTAACAAATGTATTTACATAATATCTGTCCTTTGGCTTTGGGCTTATTGCTCTAAGACTTTTCCAAACTTTATATACTTTGCAATATGCACTAGAATTATTGCTTCATTTATTGAATCTGATCATTTCATTTTACCCTACCTTTCATGGGATAATATTACCAGGTACAAACTACTTGACAGCTAAACTAAAACAAACAGTGTTTCTGACCAGGCAACAAAACTATCAGCATTGGAAACTCTGACTGTCCTGAGTTTCTATGAAGTTCTAAGGTTTTATATAATTTCAATTAAATAATTAACAGATAAATGTTTACAATGTTATGTAATTAATTGTATGAATTGAATCCAAAATAGTTTCCAATTAATATTGTGAAGTTATTATTCATATCTAACTCAATTTTTGAATCTGTTGACAAATTCCCAATCACCACTTCATCATGCCAGACTGTCCCAGAGAACCACCGTTTTGCTCCATGATTCAAACAAACTATCACAGATTTTACATTTGAGGGAGATTTGGCAGTGGTTGACACTGAGTGGATGGCTTATTTCACTTTGTGTAATGTCTCCGGGTTCAACTACACTGTTTTCCTTTAAAATATTTGTTTTATTAAAGCAATCATAATACATTATTTATTTGTATGTTTGTGTGTATACATATACATATATTGCATTTTCTTTTCTGCTCACCAATGGATATACACTTATGTTTGTTACATGTCTTTGATACCGTAATTAATGTTACCGTGTACAAGATAGCACAGTTTATTACCTTGTGATTGTGTCCAGAAGGTGATTTTCGGTGTGACAAAGAACACTGAATATCAATTTTTCTCATAAACAATGTGCTATTATCCTTAACAGCTGTACCAATTCACATTGCCACATACCACATCTCTGGGCTCTCCTTCCATTACAGCTGCAGCTGTTTTGATAACAGTCACCATAACATGTGAGGTGATCATTCATTACTAATGGAATTTGCATTTCTATTGTCAGTATAGTTGAGTGTGGGAACCTATGAATTATTAGTCCATCATCTCTGGAGAAACGTCTAAAATACATGTCCACCTTTATTTTGTTGTCTGAGCTTACGGTTTCTACATGTATCAATCCATTTACAAATCCAATGTTATGAAGGATTTCTATTCTCTTAAGGTTTTTTTAGGTTTGGTTTACATTTTGCAGTCTTTGGTCCATTTCTTTTAACAAATGCCACAGGAAAGAACAACTTTAAATATTTTATTTTTATTACTTTTAGTCATGTGAATATGTGTGCGTCTTTCTCAACTACAATACCATACTAGTCCAAGATGAGGCTATATTTGAAAACATGAGATCCTGTCTCAAACCAAAAATGTAAAAAACTAAAAATGAAAATTGGAGGAACTCAAAGTTATATTTACATGGGTATGTGGGCGTGTATTTGCAATGTGTCTGTAATTGTATGCCCTGTTTGGTATGCAGAATCAGGAGCTTCCCATTCCCATTTTCTTTTTGTCATAGACAACGTTCTCAGCCATTCTCCTCTATTTCCTCCTTGAACCACTGCTGGCTGCAGAACATGTGATATCATAGCATCTTCTATCTTTTCTTCCTGATTATATTTTCTGTTTGCAAACCTAATTGGGATCAGATTGTGGCTTCTGATCCCAAGCATCTATGCAAAGAACATACAAGATTAAGAATCATCATGAAAATTAAACATCATACCATGATTCAGATGGTCTCAGAATCACAGAGGGTTTTATTTAAATAGAATGTATTTTGTCTTTAAGACACTCAGGAGTTTGTTGCTATCATTTTGAAGTTTATTTGGGTGTTTCTGTTGGGATCTAGCCCCCACAGGGTCTCTGAGTTATTTGTCAGCTGATAGCCACAGGTGCATCCTGTTTCCTAGTCCTGCCTTACTGCCCCCACATTGCCCCACTGACATCAACATCTAACAGGAGGAAAACCACCTGGGGTTTTTCTATTGTGTTGTAAGACTATATATGAGACTGCCCCCTCCTACAAGAGAGAGACCTCTTAACACTTACAAAATAGAGAGATCTCTTAGCACTTACATAAAGACACTTCTTAATACAAACAGCTGGACATCTGGTCTTTCTTTTCCTGATATCTCGGAGTTGCTTTTGGCACAGGCGCCATAGTTTCTTCATGTCTTCTTTAAGCTCCCATATATATTGGTAAAATAGAAAATTAGCTCAGCTACTATGAAATTAGTGTAGAGTTTTCTCAATAGCTAAAAGTAGATCTATCATGTGACCCAACTGTAACATTCCTTGCCTCAAAGACTGGATATCCTGCTCCATAGATACTTGTTCAGTTGACTTCATTGTTGCCCTATTCGCAATTGTTAGGGAATGGAAACAAATAAAATGTCCGTCAACTAATGAATGCATAAAGAAAATGCAGTACATATACACAACTGAATTCTGTTCAACTTCTACGAAAAAGGAAATCAATAAATTTTCAGGTAAATGCTCAGATGCAACAGGTTCTGCATACAGCACTAAAGTGAGCTAGGATGGACTCATGCTGGGGCCAGACTGTTTCCACCTTTATACTTCTCTTTCAGTTGTTTAACTATTCTGACCACCCTCACCCTCAATCAGAGTGGCCATAGACTTCTCACATGGATGTCAACTTTAAGTGGCCTCATTTGTTTTACTTGACTCATTTCTCCAGGACTCAATGTTTCCTCTGCTCTGCTCATATACAAGCCTGGTGTACTTTCACCAAGTCCCATAGTTTTGAGCATCACTTCTGTGCTGACAACTCCAAAATCTAGCTCTACAGCCTACACATCTCCAAGTGCTTAACTATCCAACTGCCTACTCACCACTGACCATTTTATTTGGAGGTCTTATCCTAAACCTGCAACTATTTTGGAATTGGCTAAAGTTAAGTCTATGTTTCAGTTGATAATGCCAAAAACATTGATTTAAACACTGAGTTTTTATTCATGCTAAAAACTCAAATCCTAATGACTCTACCTTTGCAAACTAGTTGAGGTATAACACTACTTATACTGCTGTCATGCTGATTTAAGCTGTTGCCAGGTTGCCTGTGGATTGCTCCAGCAATTGACAAACTTGCTGAAATGATAACTCTTTGCTTCTATCATTTACCAACTAGAAAACACAGAAACCAAGGCAATTAGAGTTATCTCTTTAAAGTTAAAACATTTATGTTTTTTATTACTACTGGTAATGATGTTGATAATGATGGCCATGATTGTGTGTGTGTGTGTGTGTGTGTGTGTGTTCCTGCATGTTGCATGTGTGCATGCATGAATGTGTGAATGTGTGAGCCATAGTGCACACTCATGGAGATCTCAGGGATAGTTTTTTAAATTAATTCTCACCTCCTATATTTTTATGTGTTCCAAGGTGAAACACAGATCATCAGGCTTATACTATAAGAACCTATACGTAAAATAGGTGTGGAATGGGAATCTAAAATAAAATAGGTAGACTTGGGCCCTAAAATATAAGTTATAGTTAAGAGCCTGTACTGCTCATCCAGAGATACTGATTCAATCCATATCACCCACACTTGGAGGCTTATATAATGTCTAGCCCTAGGGGGTCCAACACACTCTTCAGCCTCCACAGGAACCTGCATATACAAATACACACACACACACATACACACACACACACACACACATACACACACTTGAAAAACTTTAAAACCTAAATGTTAAAAAAAAGCTATGATGAATTAGAGGCAAATTAAGACAAAGCGATAAGTACAGAAAATTCTTAGGAAGACACTCAACTCTAGGTTTTCCTAATACATTATTTCTGCTGAAATTGGGAAAGAAAAAACGAAGAATTACCCAGTTTTAAATAAAAGCAAAAGAGATGGACTATATTTAGCAGGAAACGAGAGGCAAATATTCTAGAAAGACAAGAAATAAGGTTCAGTATCCTCCTTATGTATAACACCAATTATATATTTAGTAGTCTATTGAGTATACAGATATCACAGTCACTTAAAGTAAAGCCACCAACATATTTTAAAATTTCTATATTTAACCTGTCAAAACCACTATAGTGTGGAGAATATATTTGTTTGTTGGATTATAAATATAAATACACTCTTACATTGGATATCAAATAGACTTTTTGTTCTTATAACTGCTTATAATTTTTACAAGTACAGCTTAGTGAAACACACAGATATTAAGACAAATAAAACAGTATAAAGAGTGGAATATTATGCAGCTGTGTATAAAGATGGAGGGTCACTTGTTTACTAATATAGGTTTCACTCATTTTATATATGTGTGTGTATGTGTGTGAACTATACACACATATTAAAATACGTAACAATAAAAAATAAATAAAACTGGAAATATTGACATACAATATTAGACTATGAGTTAGCAATACATAGAACTTTTTTCATGTTTCCAATCTGATAGAAGAGCTAATAAAAAGATACTTGTGAATGCAGACAAATACATTATTGCAGATATTGTGATAACAGGATGAAATTTCACTTTACAATGACTTTATATTTTTTTCCATTTTTAAATTTAAATTAGAAACAAGTGTGTTTTACATGTCAATCCCAATTCTCTTTCCCTCCCCTCCTTCCCTGCTCCCCACCACCCTGCTATTCCATCCTATTTCTGCTACCCAGGGAGGGTGAGGCCTTCCATGGAGGATGTTCAAAATCTGTCATACCATTTGGAGCAGGGTCTTCACCCTCCCCCATGTATCTAGGCTGAGAGAGTATCACTTTATGTGGAATGGACTCCCAAAGTCCATTCGTGTACTAGGCATGAATACTGATCCACTACTAGAGGCCCTATAGATTACCCAGGCCTCCTAACTAATACCAACATTCAGGCATTCTGGGCCAGTCCTATGCTGGTTTCCTAGCTATCAGTCTGAGACACATGAGCTGTGCCTTGTTCAGGTCAACTATTTCTGTGGTTTCTTCAGCCTGGTCTTGACCCCTTTGCTCATCACTCCTCTCTCTCTCTAACTGGATTCCAGGAGTTCAGCTCAGTGTTTAGCTGTGGGTGTCTGTTTCTGCTTCCATCAGGTACTGGATGAAGGCTCTAGGATGGCAATGACTTCATATTATTTCTTATGATTTATTTAAAATGCATGGACAGCATATACTACTTTCCATTATAATTTCTCCATTAGAATTGGTTCTCTGTGACGACACAAAGTTTAGATATTATTCCACAAGATGTACATTCTCACTTCTACTGTCTCTCATCCTATTATTTATGTTTGTCTTTGAATGTACTCAAATCAAAATAGTGATTGCCCTGCTACAGCCTTCATTCACAAACATTCCCTTTCCTCATCTCTGATGCTTCTTACTGAGGCTCTCTGTGCATATTCTCAGCCCCAGATACCCTCAGGTTTGTGTCTTTATGTTGATACCAATGCCTTTAATCTTGAATTCAGGACTGAACAGTCTCTGCAAGCTTTCATCAGCTCCCCTATTTCTGAGATGTTTATTCATTATTACTGATTGAGCAGATATCACCCTTTGATAATCACAGTTTTGCTTATTTTGGTCCTGGTTTCTCTCCCTCTGCACCTCAGGAGACAAGCTCTACCAAGCATTTGTTTTGCTTGTTGGTGTGATCTCATTGCCTTCCACAGTGGCAGCATATGGTAGGTGCTACAAAATATTTATGTCAATGAATTTTAGATTCTTCCTCAACCAAAATAATCCAAGTGTATCAAGCAATTGCATTACTCCAAAAGGATGTAAATTCTACCCAGGAGATTTTTCCTGGTATATCTTTGTAAAAAAAACTTTAAAAAAACTGGGTGGAGATCCTAAATACTAGGATAGAAAGAGGCTTTTTTTTCTTTCCTAAGGTGAATCACATTGGTGCTAAATGTAAGGCCATATTTTAGGAAACAGATGGGTCAATGATGTATGGACAGAGACATCTGGCTTATACCTCATTCTCAATTTTTAAACTCCTGTGAGCCTGTCTGTCCCACTCTCAAGTATTACACAACTATTCCTGAAGATAATGTCTGAGTATTTCCAGCCAAAATGACATTTCCCCCTGAAAACTTATAACATTTCAACAACACTAGCAAATAAAGTCACTGAATTTAAACTCAGTAGTTATTAACATCTACTGCTGGTTGGTAATTGTGAAATGTTTGTGTTTGTGTGTAAACTGGTATTATAAAGCTTATATTAAAACATGTATGGTCAGAGTATATAATTTAATCATTACAAATCTAATCTTCATGCTGAACCTCTTGAGTGATTGTCTTCATACTGAATAAGAAAGAGTTCAGACATTTTCACTCCTCCATCTCCTTGAAGCTACTCTTGTTAGATAGTATCTTGGTTTTGCGATTTTTGTTTCCTTTTTGGTTTTAGTCTGAGTCAGATATAGACAATCCTTTTTCAACAAATCTTTTTCTTTCACTTACCAATCCAAGAGTCATGTGAGATTGTCCCTTAAACCATATATCTTCAAGTCTAGGATATGCTATTGCCCTCTCTCTCTTGTGGAAGATCTCTGCTTGAACACAGTCTTCGGGGTATGTTCAGGAATCCTATGTTCTCACTAATCCCTTGACTCCTTTTTTGGGCTATTACCCAGAGTTCCTCCTAAAGCTGGCTCCCCTGGAGCTCACCTGGTCCCGGAGTTCTCCACTTATTTTTTCATTGCTTTCATTTTCCTTCTTCCAATCCTTGCTCTTCAATCAAGTTGACCTCATTTTGTCAAATTCAGGTTCTCCCTTTGCCTTCTTCCCCAACCCACATTCACCTTCCACCTCCTTTTTCCATCTACAACTGCATTTTCAAGCATAACAGGATATCAGAGGGCTCAGGCACACAGCTAGGTTTGTGCCACAGCACCTAGAAACATATGATCAAAGGAAAGTCCAAAGGAATGTACCTTTGACATGTGGAACACACAAACCATACATTTGTACACACACAGACACACAGACACAAACACACACACACACACACACACCACACACACACACACCACACACACACACACACACACCACACACACACACATACACCACACACACACACACACACACCACACACACATACACCACACACACACACACACACATACACCACACACACACACATACACCACACACACACACACACACACACACATACACCACACACACATACACCACACACACATACACCACACACACACACACACACACACATACACCACACACACACACACACACATACACCACACACACATACACCACACACACACACACATACACCACACACACACACACACACACACACACACACACACACACACACACACTCTCTCTAAAATATTGCCAGTACTGCCAGGCCCTCTCTCTGCTCACTCAAGTGTCACCACACTGATTCCATACATTCATGAAAGCTTTCTCTTCCCACTCTGTCAAGCTGCTACTTTTTTATCTATGATTTGATCTTTGTTACTGATTTCCTGTGTAACAGTTACCAAAGTACCTAAACATATTACTTACCATTTGACTATTTTTCCCTATGTGTCCTGTTAATGTACAATTCCTGTGAAAATTGAGAATATGTTTATCTTTGTCACCATTTTTCACATCCTTCAAGTCTAACTTAGACAAATGGCAAGCAATTGATAAAAACTAAAGGGCTTTGGAATTCCATTTTCCGGTATCTTTTATTACCACCTCATTCCAGCTTTTTGGAAGATTTTCCATGAACACCATCCCATCCCTTAACTTCAGGACATATAAATAATAGACACTCTCTACTTTAAAAAACAGGAAAGAACCTAAGAGATATGCATGGTACCCAAGAGAAGAGGAATGAGGCAAGATCTTCTGAACAGATGGGAAACACGGCGAGGGGTAGGGGGGAGTGGGAGCTGTGAAGAAGAGAGGGGGAGAAGAGGAAGAGAGAGTAGGTCATGGGGGAACAGGAAGGTTGAGTGGGGGGTAGAATAGGGAGAAGAGGGAATCATAGGTTAGAAGACAGATCAGGCACCAGTGTGACCTCTAGTGATCTAAAGGGATGACACCAATTGGCAAGCTAAGCAATAGTGGAGAGACCACCCTGAATGCCCATTCCTGATAATGAACTTGATATCTTTAACAATTCTGGAGCCTTCATCCAGTGACTGATGGAAGCAGAGGCAAATACCCACAGTTAAACACTGAACTGAACCCAAGGAACCCAGTGACAGAGAGAGAGGAGCAGTGAGCAAATTGGCAAAGAATGGGCCGGCAAAACCAGCAGAGACAGCTGATCTGAACAGGGGAGAGGTCTTGGACCCCAGACTGACAGCTGGGAGGCCAGCATGGGACTGATCCAGACCCCCTGAATGTGAGAGTCAGTCAGGAGGCCTGGGCAACCTATGGGGCCCTGGGCAGTGGATCAGTGTTTATCCCTGGCATACAAACAGACATTGTGTGTCCATAACACAAAGAGGGATGCTTTCTCAGCCTGGACTCTTAGGGGAGTGCCTGGACCCTACCCTGAGTGAAATGACAGACTCTAGATATCTCCTATGTGGAAGGAAATGACAATAGGGGGGATGGTGGGGGTGTGTGGTAGGAGGGGAGGGAGAGGGATCTGGGATTGACATGTGAAGCAAGCTATTTAAAATTAAAATAATAGTAATAAAAATTAAAAAAGTAAAAATCTCATAAAAGAAATGTAATTCTTCTTTTTCTAGTCTACAAATAGTTACTCTTGCTGACTTCTGTGGGAAGAAAGGGGAAATTCCCTTTTACATTAGTTCATAATATAGCATACAAAGTATCAGCTTCATCATGGCATTTTCCTTCATACATTGCTATAAATGATTCCCCTTTTCCCACTAAATTTTTCATTCTCATCCCCCTTTCACTCCCACCTTGTACTTTCTTCCTCCACTATGCCCCACTACACTTTCATGTCTCATGCATTCTATTATCATCTCTATCACTTTCCTTAAAAACTACTCCTCTCTCAGGATGACATGGGGTAGTAGGAAGGTTGAGTCAGGGGAAGAATAGAGAAGGCCAGGACGAGAGATCCCATAATAGAGGGAGTTACTATAGGTTTGAGGAGAGAACAATAGTGAGATTCCAAGAGATCTACGAGGATGACACCAACTGGCAATCTAAGCAATAGTGGAGAGGTTACTGTAAATGCCCTTCCCGATAATGAGATTGATGACTACCTTGTATGCCATCCTAGAGCCTTCATCTGGTGGCTGATGGAAACAGAGGCAGACACCCACAGCTAGACAATGAAATGAACTCCTGGAACCCAGTGACAGAGAAGGAGGAGTGATGAGCAAAGGGGTCAAGAACTGGCAGATGAAACCCACAGAAAGAGCTGACCTGAACAAGGGGAAACTCATGGACCACAGACTTATGACTGAGAGATCATCATGGAACATATCCAGACCCCCTAAATTTGGGTGTCAGTGAGGAGGCCTTGACAATCTATGGGTAGTAGATCAGTATTTATCCCTGGCATATGAATGAACTTTTGGGGCTCATTCCATATGGAGGGAAGCTCTCTCAGCCTGGACACATTAGGAAGGCGCTAGACTCTGCCCTGGATGATATGACTTTGGAGATCCCCCATGGTGGGCTTCACCCTCTCTGGGGAGCTGAATGGGGATTTGGTGGAGGATTAGGGGGGTGGGGTACAGCGAAGGAGGGGAGGGAGAAGGTGCTGGGATTGACATGTGAAGCAAGCTGGTTTCTAATTTAAATAAAAAAACAGATGGGCTAAGACCCTAAAAGTTGTATTAAAAAAAAAAAACCTTCTCCTCTCTCATCCCCTTTCTAGTTCCATGAGTTAAGCATATACTACATATAAATACAAAGATACATAAATCAGAAATTGATCCTACATATTACAAAGAACATGCTTCAATTTTATTTCTGAGTGACTTAAATGAAATAACGTTTAGAGAATAGTTTCTAAATTCATTTATATTCTGAAAATGTATATATTTTCCTTCATGACTGAATAAAATTATATTGTGTTTATTCTAGCAATTATACATTATATGTTAAGGTATTTCATTAATTTTGAATTGATTTATGTTCAGAGAAATCTGGACATAATTACTTTCTTCTATAGGTAGTAGTTTTGCCAACATTACTTCACTTACAACTGTATTTTACACAGTTATTTTTGTTGCAAATACAAACTAAGATTCATTATTTTCCTTAGTATTTTAAGATTTCATAATCTAATTTTGACTAAATACTATAAAACTATAATATGGCCTGTATATTTAAATATAATTATCATTTTAAATGTATTTATTGTTTACAATCTCATAGATATCGTATGTTAACTCATAACATTTTGACATATTTAAAATTCAGAATTTAAGCAGTACTAGAGAAATTAGACAATACGGTAGTCAAATGTAGAGCCTCTATGGTCTACCTCACTATAAGAATTTACAGTACCTTAAAGGATAAATCATAATTTAATGATAGATTGTAAGCCATTAAATTTTTGTTTTGTTTTGTGTTTTTGTTTTTTGATACAGGGTTTCTCTGTATTGCTTTGGAGGTTGGCCTCAAACTCACAGAGATCCAACTGCCTCTGCCTCCCAAGTGCTGGGATTAAAGGCATGTGCCACCAACACCAAGTTGCCACTAAATATTTTTATGATTAGATTGGTCTTATCATTTTATATCCTATAATTTATTGATATGGAGATTCTATTATTTTCATTATTGGGTATTCTTATAAAATGAGTAATTGGAATTTTGTATAATTCTGAGTCTTGAAGTATTTATGATTAAATAATTTAAAATGAATTTGAACTTTAATGTCTATATTTAACTAAATGGATATTTTTATTTAGTTTCTTTCATCATTAAACCTTTTTTAAAACAATTAACCACTTAAAAGTATACAAAATATATTCCTGTTTCTTTTATAATAGCTAATAAGTTCTATTTAATGGTCTATCCAGAGAATATAGACTCTTGATATTGAAACAAACAACTAGCCAGGCGGTGGTGACGCACGCCTTTAATCCCAGCACTCGGGAGGCAGAGGCAGGCGGATCTCTGTGAGTTCGAGGCCAGGCTGGACCGACAGCCTCCAAAACAATACAGAGAAACCCTGTATCGTAAAACCAAAACCAAACCAAAACAAAACAAAACAAAACAAAAACATGCAACTAACAAGCATATTAACCTAACATGGACTTAGCTTTGGTGTTGATTTCCTGTGTCATGCTGGGAATTTCATGAGGTACCTCTGACTAAGTCTCCCTGGAAACTCAATGTCCTCAGTTCACAGAGTTTCCCCAAGGATTAAATATGATGATGGGTGAACATCCATAGTCCTAGAGCATGACAGGTTCCCAATGATTTCAGCTAAGATTCACTAGGAATACCTGGTTAATGTTACTATTGACTCTCACTCAGTTTTCTGTTCTGAGAAAGTAACTTTAATCCATGAGGAAATCTCTTGCTTATCCATGATTTGGGTCATGTGTCAGTGGGACAATCCTCCCTGTATAAGAAGTGTAATAGACCTAATGTCCTATATGATGCTCCTTATATGTAAAGCTAAGGTGGCCTCATATAACTTTGGACATGCAGAAGTAATGAATTAGAGTAATAAAATGTAACAAAGTATAATTCCTGTTTGAAGGAAAATCAGATCTTTTAAAAGTAAAAATGTCATCCAGTCACTACAAAGGTAAATAGAATACAATGCACACTACTTCATAGTAGCAAAGAATACAGGCAAAAAATAAAAAAAGCTTAAGTGCTACACAGTGAATACAAATACTAAAACAGACCTTATTCTTTTTAAATTGCAGAATATGGCTTCTCAAGAGGATATACTGAAATAATAGCACCCAATGCCTCAAGCCATTTTTACAAATAGGTTTCCCCAATAGCCCTAGCATCCCAAAAGTAATCAAGCTGAAATTATGGCATTCACTTGCATCCTGATGAAAGGAGAAATATTGAAAAAAGACAATATACCTACAGAGAAGAGATGATCATGTGACTCAAGTGAATCATCCTTTCTCCAATAGATGCCAAATGGGTCAGGAAACAGTGAATGTTAAGGCAGGATTCTCTTGTAAATCCCTCATCGACTGCAGAAAGCCTTGGTTTTAGGCTTCATGTTCCAGAATTGAAGGAAAAAAATTCTATTTTCAAGTACCCAGTGTTCAGAGTCTCTTAAGGTAGTTCTGGGAAGCTAATTCTAGTCTTAAGTGCTACCTCATACTGGAGGAAAAGAAACACAACTGAGCTCCAGTTATAAACTAGAAACAGAAAACACTGATGACCCCATAAAGCAATTCTTACAAATAAACTATCATGCATACTAATACAGCTATTAGAAAGCCAAGTATCTACAGTGTCTTACTTTAGTAGGATCTTTAACACTAAACAGAAGGTTCATTAATAAGTTTTGTCAATTAACCTCTAAGATAATATAAAATATTTGTTACCTCTAAGATAATATATTTGTTTTAATTTTAACTTTGGTTTTCTGATATAGGATCCTACTGTCAATGCATCCTAGACTGACTCTGTATCATGATCATTCTGGCTGAGCCTTCCAAAGGCTGAGATTATAGACATGTCTCAGCAGATTACAGGCAGGTTTCAGCACATTTGGCTAATGATTTCTTCAACTGAACCAACTGAATGGTTAAAACCAAGCAAGATAATAAAAATAAAAGTCATGGGAAATATAAATAAATACAAGAGACATACACAAAGCATGTTGAGATATACAACAGTATAATAAAAATGTTATGAAATATTTTGGATATTATGTATTTACCTTAAACATTGATAACATTTTTAAATGGTATTTTACCTGTTATGGACTAGCTACAAATTGGACTTGTTTGTTTACATGATTTTATCTTTGAGGCTTTTCTGTTGTACACTAATGATACTTGTTATTATTTGGAGGTAGGATTTGTTCTGACATGGAGAAAACATGAAAACCAATATGACAACACCATTGTCTAGTGACTGTACACAAGCAATAACTGAACATCCCAACACAGATGAAGCAGAAGAGAATGACCTTGAAAACAACTTCATGTAGATTATAGAGACCCTAAGAAAGGAAATGAGAAGATCCTTTAAAGAAATGGAAGAAAAGACAAACCAAAAGTTGCAAGAAACATCTCAAACAGTGCAAGGTTTGAAAGCTGAAATAGAGGTAATTAAAAAAAACATGATCTGAAGGAATGCTGGAATTAGAAAAGTTGGGTAAATGATCCAGAACTACAGATGCAAGCATAACCAACAGAATACAAGGGATGAAAGAGAGAATCTCAAGCATTGAACATACACTAGGAAAAATAGATTCATTGACCAAAGAAAATCTTAATCCCAACAAATACCTAACACAAAATATTCAGGAAACGAGGGATACTATGAAAATGCCAAACCTAAGAATAATAGGTATAGAAGAAGGGGAAGAAACCCAACTCAAAGGTGCAGAAAACATGTTCAACAAAATCCTAGAAGATAACTTCCCCAACCTAAAAAACGGCATGCCAATGAAAGAAAAGAAGCCTACAGAACACCAAATAGAGTAATCCATAAAAAGTCCCCTGTGTACATAATAATTAAAACACAAAACATACGGAATAAACAAATAATATTAAGAGCAGTAAAGGAAAAATTCAAGAAACATATAAAGACATATCTATCAGAATCACACCTGATTTCTCCATGGAAACTCTGAAAACCAGAAGGTTCTGGATAGTTATTCTACAAACATTAAGAGACCACAGATGTCAGCCTAGACTACTATACCCAGCAAAGATTTCAATCACTTATAGATGGGGAAAACAAGATATTCCACAACAAAACCAGATTTAAACAATACATATCCACTAATCCAGGCATACAGAAAGTACTGGAAGGAAAATTCCAACCTAAAGAAGTAAATTACACTCACAAAACATAGGCAATAGATAATTCCACTTTACCAAAAGCCAAAAGAAATGCAGGGTAAACCCAGGAATGAAAAGCAAGGTATAACAATGGACACTGAGGAAATCCAAAGAATCTTCAGGTCACACTTTGAAAACTTGTACTTCACAAAATTCAGAAATTTAAAGGAAGTGAACAATTTTCTGGATAGATATCACTTACCAAAATTAAATCAAGAATAGATAAGTAATTTCAATAGACCAATAACCCCTAATTAAATAGAAGCAGTCATCAAAAATCTCCCAACCCAAAAAAGTTCAGGCACAGATGGCTTCAGTGTATAATTCTACCAGAAATTCAAAGAAGAGCTAATACCAATACTCCTCAAAGTGTTCCACACAATTGAAGCAGAAGGTTCATTGCCAAACTCATTTTGCAATGTTGCAATTACCTTGGTATCCAAGCCACACAAAGACACAACTAACAAAGAGCTACAGACCAATATCCCTCATTAATATTGATGAAAATGCTCAATAAAATACTGGTGATTAGAATCCCAACAACACATCAGAAAAATCATCCACCATGATCAAGTAGGCTTCATCCTAGTAATGCAGGGATGGTTCAACATACAAAAATCCATCGATATCATCCTCCATGAAAACAAACTGCAAAAGAAAAACCATATTATCATCTCACTAGATTGTGAAAAAGCTTTTGACAAATTCCAACACCCCTTCATGTTAAAGGACTTGGAGAGATTAAGGAACACAGGAACATATGTTAAGATAATAAAAGCAATATACAATAAACCAATAGCCAACATCAAACTAAATGGAGAGAAACTCAATACAGTTCCTCTAAAATCAGGCACAAGACAAGGTTTTCCACTCTCTTCAATACTGTACTTGAAGTTCTAGCTAGAGCAATAAGACAACAAAAGGAGATCAAGGGGATACAAACTGGTAAAGAGGAAGTCACTTCGCTCAGGGTAGGGTTCAGGCACTCCCCCTTGAGAGTCCAGGCTGAGAGAGCATCCCTCTTTGTGTTATGGACACACGAAGTCCATTTGTATGCCAGGGATAAACACTGATCTACTGCCCAGGGCCCCATAGGTTGCCCAGGCCTCCTCACTGACTCTCACAGTCAAGGGGTCTGGATCAGTCCCATGCTGGCCTCCCAGCTGTCAGTCTGGGGTCCAGGAGCTCCCCCTTGTTCAGATCAGCTATCTCTGCTGGTTTTACCAGCCCATTCTTTGCCAATTTGCTCATTGCTCCTTTTTCTCTGTCACTGGGTTCCATGGGTTCAGTTCAGTGTTTAACTATGGGTGTTTGCCTCTGCTTCCATCAGTCGCTGGATGAAGGTTCTAGGATGGCATATAAGGTAAACATCAAGTTAATTATTAGGAATGGGCATTTAAGGTGTTCTCCCCACTATTGCTTAGGTAGCCAGTTGGTGTCATCGCTTTAGATCACTATAGGTCTCACTGGTGACAGATCTCTCTTCTAAACTATGACTCCCTCTATTATGGTATTTCTCATTCTATTCTTCCCTCACTCAACCTTTCTGTTCCCCCATGACCTACTCTCTCCTCCTCTTCTCCCCCCTCTTCTTCCCAGCTCCCACTCCTCCCTACCCCCCACCATATTCCCAATCTGTTCAGGAAACAATTTATGCTGGAGAGGATGCAGAGAGAGGGGAACACTCGTCCACTGCTGGTGGGAGTGCCAACTCTACACCCACTTTGGAAATCAATATGGAGATTCCTCAGGAAATGGGAATCAATCTACCACAAGACCCAGCAATTCTACTGTTAGGCATATATCCAAAAGATGCAAATTCATACAACAAGGACATCTTTTCCACTCTGTTTACAGCAGCATTATTTGTAATAGCCAGAACTGGGAAGCAACCTAGATGTCCCTCACTTGAAGAGTGGATAGAGAAAATGTGGTACATTTACACAATAGAGTACTACTCAGCAGAAGAAAACAATGGAATCTTGAAATTCGCAGGTAAATGGATGACACTAGAAGAAACCATCCTGAGTGAGGTAACCCAGTCACAAAAAGACAAACGTGGTATGTACTCACTCATATATGGATTTTGGACATTGATCAGGATAGTGCCAGTTTGCACTTCCATTGACAGATAGTCTGGGAAACAGGAAAGAAACTGAGATATGCATGGTAACCCAGAAAAGAGGAATAAGGCATGATTTCTGAACAGTTTGGGAACATGGCAAAAGGTGGTGGGGGGAGTGGGAACTAGGAAGAAGAGAGGAGGAGAAGCGGAAGAGAGAGTAAGTCATGGGGGAACAGGAAGGTTGAGTGGGGATAGAATGGGAGAGAACAGGATGAGAAATCCTTGTCTTTTGTAATATTAGAAAATATTGTTTCTATTTCATCTCTCTACTGGTCATCTTCTCAATTCTTTGTTTTATATCTGTTTTTCTAAAAGTCTTCAGTCGTCCTGATCTTATAATTTCTGTGAATAATTCTGAAAACAACCAATTTAGACATCATTTATCATTGCCATTCCTCATTCGTATAAGTCTTATTTTTTGTATTCAATTCTCTTCTATAGAGACTGCAATGACCACTGAAGATAGCAAATATACAGACATATTTACATGTGTGGATGAGTGTAGCCTTATATGAATTTGTATAGCATGTCCATATTCATGTCAATGTATATGAAAGTTAGCTTGCGAATTACTGCCCCAGTGCTATTATCCACAAGTTCTGTGAATTCTCTTATGTGTTTCTTTAATGTTATATGTTGAGTTTGACTCAAACCACTCAAATATAAAAGCTAAAACAACTAATACAGAGACATACAAATTAATTAAGGTCTCCCAGTTTTTGAAAGAGAGTAATTGTTTATTTGGCATGCTAAATAATTTTGAGTGAAAGAAACTTGTACCTTTCAAAATTTTAAAATATTAAGAGCTGTTATAATCTATTTTGATTTGTGGTTCTATAACAAAAACACACTTTCAATAAAAATAAAGATAATGGAAACATATTTTAGGAGAACAAAATTGTAACTTATATCTTTAATATGTATCTAAAGTGTCATTAAGAATAATAAGCAAGTTAATGATAAAAAATAATTAAAATAATATTCACAGTTTGGGGCTGTAGCTCAGTAATTTACCTAGCATGTGTAAGTCTCTAGGCTTAATCCCTAATGTTCCTAATTAAACAAAAATTCATAATATTTTAAGTTCACAATTTTGTACTGGACACATGATAGCAATGATACATCTGCCCATAAGTCTGGCAAACTTGCTAAAGATCAAAAAGGGGAAAAAGTAGACAGACTCCTCTTTAGAGACCCCATCCCCCAAGTGAATGCACACTTGAATTTAGGGTCCCAAAATCCCTCATGGGTTCTAACTTCCAGAATCATGAGACAGTAACTTACTAAGCAACAACCAAAACAGCAACAAAAGATCTGTTTGAAAAGGAAGGTATTAAAGTGATGACTCGCTGGTTAGGAATGTGCACTTCCATTTTAGAGGATACACTCTGCACTGTGCAACTCATAACTGTCTGTAATATTAAAAAATCTATTAGCACATTGGTACTGAGATTGATCGGAAGATATTGAATGCCAAATTGTTTCATGTAATATGATCACGACACACTGGATGATGGTTTGATACATTAAAAAAAAACCTTTCATTTGTTACCTCTAAAAGTCCTTTTGTAATGTGGTCTCTGATGCCACAGTGACTATTGCTTCTAAAAATATTAGTAGACAGAAAAAATGAGGAGAAAAAGACAGGAAATCTTTTGAAACTGTGGTAACAGGTGAATTTAAGACATTATTGCACATAGAAGTACCACCTTTCAACATAGCATTCTTGGAAAGCTCCTAAAAGAAAGTTTTTTTTAAATGTATCAAACCATCATCTAGTGTGTCGTGGTCATATTACATGAAACAATTTGGCATTCAATATCTTCTGATCAATCTCAGTACCAATGTGCTCTTAGAAACAGCTCCCAACAATGTGAACACCAACAGGTATGTGTTGCCTGGGAACCAAACAATTTTCGCTTTCCTCCACTAGGCTGCATAGCCAGTTGATTTATTTTGTAACAAAATCACAACAGTCAATATCATATGAAAGATACCTATATAAAACCTTTTGAAAGTTAACGATTTTTTGGTATAATTCGAAAGATGTGTTCCAGTACTAAGCTCAGCCCAAAATGGGTCCCTTTACGGGCCCCTTTATCAATTCCTAATGGTGGTTAGATGTGAAGACTTAATGGAACAAGATTAGGTAGAAAGAAAGTAAAATTTTCCTTAGGGAAGAAAACATCTTTAGGGCAAAAAGCAATGTGTAAATCTTCAATGACAGAATTAAAGGCTAAGCTATAAAGAGTCTGGCAAATGAAACATGTGGCTTATAAGCCACATAAACTCAGGTGCACAGCAGTTATTAGTTAGCATTTCACTCATAACAGATGACCTAAAACAGGAAACTAAAAAATACAGGGTCATAGAGCTACTTGTATCTGAGAGTAAAATGTTGTAACTACATGTGACTGTAAATTCCCCCACCTCAAGCCTCACCCCCCCTTTCTCTCTCTCTTCTCCCTCTGGGTGTGGGGAAATAATGTTCCCTATGCTGACTGATCTTTGCATAAAGAGACACATTAACATGGGTTAAGCCATCATCATCATATTAAACTGCAGTTTTTCCACCTCACTTAAAAGAAATTTAAAATCTGTGGCAATGATTCATTGGGTATGATGCTTACCATGCAAGCTTGAGAAACTGTGGGACTTCCTGGAACTCAAGCAAAGCCAGGTGTGGTAGCTTGCATCTATAATCCAAGTGTTCCCTATACAGAGTTAGGAAGAAAAGATAGATAATCCCCTAGAGCGCCTGTGCCAGATAGTTTAGCTTACACATTTACAGCTGATAATAATGAAAGCCTGTCAGAAGTGAAGTAGAAGGAAAGGACTGTGATGCAAATTGTCTTCTGACCTCTATAAAAGTGCAGTAGTATGAGCTCACCCATACTTACACACGAACACACGAACACATGAACACACACACACACACACACACACACACACACACACACACACACACTGCACAGGTAGACAAATAAATTCATTACTTTTGTGAGCCCTGGGCACTGTGTCCAGTGTGTTTAATAGAGAAGCCATCCCAGACTACCAGACTATGTCTCTACCCCAATTGGCCAATTAACCTATGGAAACTTACTCAAATAGTACCTACTACATGTTGAGAGGGAAAAAGTCTAGGCAAATGAGTGGATGCACCTGTCACATATGAATTACATAATGTGCCTTCACAAATGGAGGATGTACAGGAAGCTGTGGGGCGAGGACTGCTAAGGATGGAGAGGTGTGCAAGGGGATTTTGTCACACAAAGCTTAGAGAAATGAATAGAACAGTCTCTGGGGGACTGAAATATGTTCACATAGTAAGCCTTTTTTGACTCAGTATGTGACTCCTGTATTCATATGCTTTCATTATTTTTCAGATAAACTGTTATTCAGTTAAATAAAATACATATAAATTTAAATGAGATACTGACATTTTGTCATAGCAGATTTTCTCAAATAGTCCTCAAAAGGCACAGCGATTCTTAATGTGGTGATAGTTGTAATTGACAGTAAAAGAAGGTAATCATTGGTGTCAATGAGATAATTTGGAGGATTACAGAGTCAAAAGTTTGAAAATTTAGAAATGAAAGAGACCATAATTATTTAGTGAAAGCCACAAAATTTGCAGCTGATTTCAATGAATCTAAAAGAAGTTTGTATGATGCCACAAATTAGGGTTATAACTTGCATCTACTGATTCTAACTCTGAGGACCCATTTCATTAAACAACATAGTAGGGAGGGAGGCTAAAATAATGATTCACAATAGGTCATTCATTGCTGAGTTTGGGGTTTGAGTATCATGGAGTATTTCCATTAATTCCAATGTACTTACTGAGCCAGCAATATGCTTGTTAATTTTATGCAGTATAGGAAAACACAATAAAACCTTCAAGGGGCTTCTACTTTAGTCAGCAGGACACCCATACAGTACATGATTAATCCAACATCTGAAACATTTTACACAAAAGTCTTATTGTAAACAAGCACGAGTTCTAGGAAAGAAAGCAAAGCAAGCATGTAAAGTGCTGTTAATGGTTCAGGCATTGCTTCCCTGAGAAGGAAATGATCAGGATAGGATTTGACATGTGAGCTCAGGCTAAAGTGGTAGGAGAGTGCACTCTAGATACACAGAAGAGGGAAGGCTAAAACCCTTTTCCTAGGGCAGAGGGAAGATCAGAGTGGCTGTGGCCTGTGAAGAGCAGGGCATGCCTATAGTCTTGGTTGGTGCAGAGCAGTTTATTTACACAATTTTAGAAATGTGGCAAGAAATGACTAGTTTGGTGCAACAATTTGCTTGTGAATACATTAATATCTTCCAGATGAGAAATGATTGTTTAGGCTTTGAGTGGGATTTTACAGTATAAGAGAGGGAAAGAGGAATGATTAAAATGTCTTTTTCAGGGAAAATCCACAGAATTTTCCTTTTTGTTGGAAGAGATATGGATGTCAAAAATTGGGTAACTGTAATTGTCTCATAAAATTAACCACAGGGCAATCTGCCTTTCAAAACTATCTTAGCCTCTAGTAGAAAGGGGGATTAAATGTCACTTCCTCCATATGCTTTCTTCTGTTTAATTCATCCTGTAAAATCAGCTTAAGGATTAGACAACTCAAGTAAATCTAAGATGGCGTTTGGGAATAAAAAGAGATGCAAGTTTGTAGTTTAAGAATAAATTTAAAAACACAACTTATATTTACTGGCTCTCTACTGTTGTCTAGTACTTTAACTAAGACAGCTATTCAAATATTATATTTACATGTACTCATTAAACATCGTCAAGTCAACATGAAAGAAATACAAATTTATTTATTTTTTTATACCTGAGATACTAAAGCACAGAGTACTCCAGTAACTGAGCAAGATAGAAGTGGTATGAACAGATCTCAAGTCTCCTTGTGGTCATGGTGACCATCCTCTCTTGCAGGAATCATCTAGTTTAATTTTATGCAGAATCATAAAGGAGTCTTGGTAATCCTCCAATTATCCAATTTACTAAGCTAAGAACTTGGGGTTCAAACCCTGGATCCCATTAAATTGTGTTAGAAATGCCATGTCCCCTTCAAGAAGCAGGAAGCAGCAGTGAGTCCCTGGGTGAAAATGGAGATTGAGAGGTTTTTGTAACTGGATCCAGTTCTAATAATGAATATAGCTACAGTGAGGACTTGGAAATTATTTTTCAGTCCCTTTACAACTGGTTTGTCATTTAAGAGCCGTCAGATGATACCATTTTTACAACACAGAAATTCAACTCAGGCACCAGAGTGAACTTGCCTTTTATTAAGGAAAAATGAGCTGGAGAGATATTTTTAGTCATCATCTCGTGAAATCATTTATCTTGCTAAAGTTGACAAGCAGAGACCTATGGTGCCTGTTATCTGTTGAACATCCATGAAGCATTAGTTTGCTTAGAATGGTGCTATCTTAAGGTACTGAATCGTTCAGGTTTATTACCACATGAATTTCTTGTGATCAGTTTTTAGCATAGCATTTTGCCATAACACATTTCATGGTTCATTGATAAAATACAATCCCTCAACTCAGATAAATAGCAATAAGTGACATATTTGTGGTGTCTGATTCTGAGTCAAGCTCTGGGAATATTTTATAGTTAATACTTTAGTAGGGGAATATAATCCATACATTAGATTGTTCTAAATGTCCAATAAGATATCTGCCCACAATACCTGATGCCATTTTTAAAATCTTGGTAGAATATAACATGTGCACAACATGTGCCTGTGCGCAGTGATGCCTCCCTTGATAACTGCTTTCAGTGTAGCAATGTATCCCATCCACCGTCATCAGGTACCAACCTCTCTGCAAATGAACCCCACTTCAATTTACATTTTCAAGCCCAGCTTGGAGATAATGAATAAATTTATCTAACACGGAACACCATATTTTTAGTTAATGCTGATAAAATACTCTGGCAAGATCTTGTTTTTCAGAGAAAGTTACCTCTGAAGGACATAACCTTTTCTGTCATGATTGTAGCCCTCATTGCAAAATGGGAAAATCAAATCACTTGGGAATGCTGGAAAAGACAGAAAACTTTAAACTAAATGCCACTCACAACACTAGAAAGCAGAGTAAATGATGTGTTCGCTTTGGTACAAGAAAACATTCATGACATTATCTATCATTTAGTTGAAAATCTGTCAGGTGTGTTTTCCTTACAATGCTTTTTTTTCAAAATAAGCCGGGGATTGAGCTGTTTAAATAATAATTGACATGGGTATCAGTTTAAACAAACTTCTCAGCTCAAATATAAAGAATAGGCCAGAAAGAGCATTAGAGTTCTGCATCTATTTGCTATCTTCAGAGAGACTAAACAGTGATGCACTTGCTTGTTCCAACATGCCAACTTCTGACTCAGTTTACCCTGCATGAATTGCCTGTAGTTTATATTGGCTTAACAAGGGTTTCCTTGATTATTGATCAGTGACTAACAACTTTTTCCAAAGTTAAAAGTTTGCATAAGGGTACAAAAATTGACTCATATATGTAAAAAGTTGTAGAGGGGGATTGTTGTTGGCTTATGAATACCATTTGTTATTCAGTGGACAAGAAATGAACACAGAATTCTTCAAATTTAGCTGCCTTAAAAACAACATACAATTTTACCAATAGGATCTCTTGTGAATAATTTCTTTTAGGAAAATAAAATAATAAAGCACGTCTTTGTTCATTTAAAAATGTCAAGATTATTTTCACATGTGTTTGTGTCTTATTCACTTACTAATTCTATTTCTGAATATATATAAGCTTTTTTATTTTTCAGTTTAAATTTAGATAAGAAACAAGGTTGCTTCACAAGTCAGTTCCAGGTCCCTCTCCCTTTCCCTCCCCTCTGCCTGTGCCCTCCCCCCAACCCCCCATTATCCCCTCATTTCTCCAGGGAGCATGAGGCCCTCCATGGGGGTGTCCATTGTCTGTCATTTCATACAGGGCAGGGCCTAGACCCTCCCCCAAGAGTTCAGGGTGAGAGTGCACCTCACATTGTTGGATGGGAGTCCAAAGTCCGTGTGTATACTCGGGATGAGTACTGATCTACTGCACAAGGCTCAATAGATTACCTAGGCTTCCTCACTGACACCCACATTCAGGGAGTCTTGATATAAGCTTTAATTCATATATATGTATACATATATATATATTTATGTATGTGTATTGTGAGTAGATATAATCACATACGAAGAATACTTCATCCAAATTAAATTTATACTCAGATAAAAAGAAATCTGAAAACATTCAGGATTCTACTTTGAAAAGTTTGCAGGGAGCATTTTGTGTTGTCAGAGTGCCTTAGGAAAATTTGAAGCATTCATAGATTTGAGAAATACATGTAAACTTTTGCTCAATACCAGAAATCAGGTGGTGTTTACCGTGTATGAAATATTGGGTTTTGATTTGCTTTGTGTATGCTGAACTAATGGGCATCTAATAATATTTATGATCAAAAGAATTCTGCTATATCATAGTGAACCATCGAATTGAATTGTATCTTACACATATTTCATATTTACTTAGCAAGATGTGAAATACAATTACAATCAGCAACTTGATTAATACATAGACCAGTTGTTTTCAATATAAAAAATATGGTACCATGAAATGACCCTTCAAAATGACCCTTTGAAATGAACTTTACATCATCCTCAAAAAGGTCTTCAATGCCTAATGCATACTAGTGAATTCTGAGTAAGGTTTTCCACCGACCTCTTTCAGTTCTGATATTTAAATCATACACATTTCAAAGAACTAGAATTTCACTGTTCTTGTAGATTCTTTTTTCACTTGGTGACTACTCTGGATGCCAGGTAGTCACATATTAATCAACAGCTGTGTAAGTCATCTGAACCATCCTGGAATATCACTCTTTCAGCTCATGCAGCTTGTGACTTTTTTTGGAAGGTTTGCCAACTATGATTTTATAATTGGGAACACATCTTAATTTCCAAACTAAGAAAAAGAAATCAGTAAGATCTAGACATGTTAGGATCATGTTAATATTCAATGAGAAGTTTTGAAAGAATAGAGACTGATTTTACATAATAGCATGAATTTAGTAAGCCTGTTCAGTTTATAATGGACTTTGACCCTATTATTTCAGGTGTAGCAATTTATTGGTTCAAGAACTCAATAAGGTACAATATCTATCTCTGTCCTATTACTTTGCTTTCTCAGTGTGGCATTAAAGCAGCCACAGACAGTACACAGCAGACAAGGTGTGCTGGATTCAAAGAAAACTACATTCACCAAAGTAAGAATGGGGAGGGGGGGGTGAATCGGCCCAAGGACACTAGCTTTGTTATCCCTCTCTTCTTTAAGTAACACTCAGATAATCATTATCCCATTAAAGGTAAACACTTCATTCAGTGAATGAGAAATGGGGGAAAGGCACCAAAACTAATGACTACCAGGTCTACATATATTAAAATGAATTATTGTTCACATGTATCTTCATTCCATTCAATCTCACCAGATTATCACGATCAATATTTACTTATATTCTTGATTCCCATTGTTGTGTTAAATTAAATGACAGTTTTCTTAAACAAATATGAGAAAACATAGAGTTCCCGGGTATATAAATTGTTGACACTTCCATTTTTATCATTACATATAAGAGACGGAGATAATCCATTCATAGTCATATGAATAGGAAAATAATGATGATAACATAACAAAGAATATGAATTAAGTTTTAAGGTAAAAGCTCAATTTGGATCTTTTGAGACCATTGTTTTAATGAAATTTTTTTTATTTTTATGTTTTTCAAATTATGTGTTTGTTGGAGGGTGTTTTATTTGGGGCGGGGGGAATGCACACAAGAGTGCTGTGTCCAATGATATCAGAAGCTGGCATCAGCTTTCCTGGAGCAGGGTTACAAAATGTTGCAAACTACCCCAAGTAGGTGATGGGAGACCATCAATATCTACTAATTTATATATAGATGTATATATGGATTTGCACAAACCTATATGTGTGTGCTTATAAATTAATCTTTACATTACTGTTATAAAACATGTTTGTTAAGATTGTGCATTATTTCACATTTATTTATTTGTTTATTTAATCCATGTGTGAGGACAACAAGAAAGAGTGGGTTGTCTCCTTGCCCAATGTGAATCCCAGGACCAGAATTTGTTTGGTCAGATTTAGTAGCCAACACCAAACATCCTGCCCAAAGACCTATCTAATAACCTCCTATTGCTCTGGAAACTGAATCACTGTACAGTCAATTAACTTGAGTAGCAGCTACTAATTGGAAGCTTGCAAATAGAAGCCAGTTAGTTGTCCAGTTTCAGAATTCATGTTATTATCAACCTTTCCACGATTTAAATGAGCAATTTTTTCTGTCCTGAGATCATTCTATGAATGATATGATATTTAAAGCCAACAATGAAATTGTACCTGAGTTACAATTCATAGTATTTAAAATTTCCATGTAAATTCGATCGAATAATCAATCAATCTGTCTATCTATCTACCTACCTACCTATCTATCTTATGAATGCTTGATTAACCAAATCCCATTCCAGGGCAGGGACCATTGTTTCCATGTCTACATGGAATACATGAACATAAGATTTGCTCCATTTTTTTATTACCTGTCTCCTAGCAAAGCTCTTTATAAGACTTCTTAAAATTAAAATACATCAAATAAGTGAATGCTAATTCATTATTTTCACATACTTAGGCTCATTAGAGAGATAAGAATAATAAGAACAGAACTACAAATAATGTCGTTTATGAACAAGTGGCAATGAATATTCTAAAGTCAATATATACTCCACATTCATCATCTGTTGGCTCCGTTCTGTTAAACCTGTAAATAACACATAAGAAAAGCACCCTTCACATCTATGTTTCCCAATTAATATGGTTTTAATGTGTTGAGAAAATATCTGCTTGAATTTAGTAAAACAGCCAATTATAAAGCAGGTGCTTCTATTGTATAAATAGCCCAAGATGTGGAATGCATTAATTACCTGCAAAGTCTTTATCTCAGTTCCAAACCAACCAACTAAAAATGCTTTGAGGAGTGTTGCACATTTCCCAACTTACATCTACACAGTGTTTTAAGATCTCATTACATTTTTAAAGGATGGAATCAAGATCTCTAAGGCACACAGGGCTCCTTGGTAATTATATATACAAGATGATATTAATAATAAACTTTTATTTCCATTCATTTCTCTCATTAATTCATTCTTTTAAATTTTGTACATTGCAATGGGATTTTTTTCTCCCACTGTTACAGATGTTTGGATTTTCTAATCCCCTTAGGTATCAGGGGTCTGCACATCCCATCTGCAGTGATAAACATATCCGGTGATTAGAATTTCATACAAAGCAAAATACTAATACATCATTAAGCCTACAAAATATTTAGTTCTCCATATGTTGTTTGTGCTTCAGATTTCCCAAACAACTTCACTATAAAATACTATTCAGAATAAATAATAGATAAAAGTCAAATGAAAAGAAAGAGTATCTGGATTTTAAAAACATCATTTTGTATTTTATTGTGTAAAATACAATGCTCAATTCTCAGTATTCTTACTCCCTTAATAGAAATTCTAAATATACACAGAATGAGGTTTATAAACTATATTGGTTTTAATAATACATTTGGTATTAAAATGAACATAATAATATGGGTGGGGAATTTCCTGAATGGGCATTAATTGCCAGTCAGCTCACCAAAAATAAAAAATTCTTTATCATTTCTACGATAGAGTAAAGGTCTTATTTTCTCTAGAGAGTGTAAATGCAACTTTATTTTGTGATGCATCATTTAACAAATAAATTAAATGTTCAGGGAGTCCTACACATATTTTATTGTTCATAAGCCAGAGAAATCCAAAAGTGAAGGGAACCCAAACCAAATTTCAAAGAGAACAATGTGCTATTTTTATGTGTTCCCCCTCATTAGATTCACATTCATTGTGTACTTTGACCAGTGAGTGAAACAAACCATGAGAATAAGCTCCCTCCATCTTAGTGTGAAACAAGATAGGAAAAAAAAATCAACTCTCAAATTTGTACTAAGTGATTACCAACAAAATTTCAGTCTTTGCTATTAGCCTTTTGGTTTTATGTCCACTATCATTCTCATTCACTGTTTTGTCTATATTCTACTCATTCCCACTCCATCCAGGACAACTTCAATCTATGAATAGAATAACAGCAATGTAGAGTTTTTAAAGTTCTTTGTGAAGAATGCGACTTAAAGAACTCACCTGTTCATGGATAAGACTTGGAACCTGAACATGTTAGTACCAAATATAAATATGAAAAATGAGATAAAACTTTAATATTTTTCTTGTTTAATGAAGCCTTCTGGCCTACAGAATATAAATATCTTCAAATTATAATTTTCTTAAAACCAAATATAAAAAATAAGAAAGGTTTTTCAGGTTGGTGTCCCCTGGAGACCACAGAGGGTAATGGCCAGGCATAAATGCATGTGTGTTTCTTCCCTTCAAGTGTGAGAGTTCCCCTATGTTAGGCAGCTTTTGACCTTTTATTTACAGTGTTATTTATTATTCATATTTTATTAAATATTTAAAATGTCACCTATTGTATTTGATGACTATTATGGGAAGAAAAGAGTTCCTGTTATTCAGGTCCAGATAGTTAATATACCAGACTTGGAATTAATTATCTGGCACTCACTCTTAAAACTTCCTGAAGCTTCATGCTGGTAATAAAAACCCATGAGTTTCCAAGCCATTGGTAAAAGCCATATGCAGCCATGAAGTCGGCGAACCTTGGGAGCTACTACATTTCATTCATAAAGACACATTACTTCTTTCACATTGACAGGGAGTATCACTCATAAATGATATCAACACAAATAAAAAGGAAAATTATATATAATATATACTTATTATGTGTGTGAGTGTTATATATCTATAACTCTAAATTCAGAGTTCTTTCTAGTTATATTTAAAGCATCTCTATTGCCATTATTTATATTGAATTTGTTGAAAACTCCTTTTTCTCTGGTCCTCTCCTCCATGTAAAGCACACTGTATATGTATGTAACCAAAAGGCTAATGAACTTTAAAGAGAGTGAGGAATGATTTACTGTAGGTTTGAGGGAGGGAAAAAAGGTGGCAATTATGTAATTATATTATAATCTCAAAAAATTAAAATATAGAGGATACAATGAACAGAAATGTCATAATTTATTGGTGATGATATGTTTTTACGGGACACTTTTTATTTTTTCTTTTATTATTTTAATTTTAAATAGCTTGCTTCACATGTCAATCCCAGTTCCCTCTCCCTCCCCTCCTCCTGCACCCCCCCCCACCATCCCCCACAGCCCCCCCTACCCTATCACCATTTCCTTCCACATAGGGGATATCTAGAGTCTGTCATTTCACTCAGGGCAGGATCCAGGCACTCCCCTAAGAGTCCAGGCTGAGAGAGCATCCCTCTTTTTGTTATGGACACACGAAATCTGTTGATATGGTTTTGATTGTAAATATTTCCTAAAGACTACATGTTAAGGTTTAACTCCCCAGCTTTAGGTAGTCTCTAGAGGTGGTGTAAACTTTAAATGTGAAAGAGTTTAGGAGATGTGTCATTAGAAGTTACTTCTGTAACTGATATAGGTGGCCAATTTCCACCCCATACCCTCTGCATGTCTCCCTCTCTCCTGACTTCTTTGAAATGAACAGACTTCCTCTTCATGCTTCTACCATGACTGTGACAGAGAACAGGCACCATGAATAGAGTCTGCTTGGGCTATAAACTATTTTCTCCTTAAGCTTTATTTGGCTGTGGTATTTTATGACAGAGATGGAAAGGCAATAATACAAGAGCTCTCCTTCTAAGTTTAGAACAAAGTTCTGTCTGAGGAGTGCACATTCTCACATTAAGAGAAAGGAAAAAAATCTTCCATTCCCACCTTTAGGTTAATTTAAGAAGTGTGCATGAAAATTCTTGAAGGAAAGACAAACAGCACTTGGATATAAAGGAAATTGCAAGAATATACAAATAGCAAGTCAAGATGGAAACAAATTATTTGAAGGTGTTGATAATCAATGTGTCAAAGTCATAGGTAAATCATAATGCCGGAAAGATGCTACTGATGGTATTTCTTGCCACTAGATATTCAGAAGCAATTTACTGGTTGACAATAGAGCTTGCTACAGGCTAATCCTTTGTATAGTTTGAATATTAAGAGATGCGTAATACATTTTGATGCATTTCATTGCATCCTGAAAAGTAGCCTTTAAATATTCCCATAAAGTTTTATTTTAAGTGATAATTTGGCCTCCTTTGTTTTGAAAGTAGTAAAGGAAAACACCTATGTGGAGAAATACATCACTCACTATAATAGATACTATAGCAAGTGCAAAGAGACGTTCATGGACATCAAGAGCAGGATTGCCCAGGTGCAGGGCTGAAAGAAGCAACAGATGAAACAGCAATATAGGATTTATTACATCATAGAAAATATGGAAAAGGAATAATTTATGTGTCTACATTATCCTCTCACATGTGTATGCATGACACGTATGTGCGTGTTTAAGCATGTGTGTGCACGCACACGCACGCATGCACACACACACACACACTCACTTACTCGAACACAGAAACACACATGGAAACATGTGGGAACACCCAAAATTTATTCAGGTTCAATATCATTATGATATGGATTATACTGAGATCCTGCTGATTTTTTTTATTTTTATTTTTTATTTTTATTTTTATTTCTCAATCCCTTTTCTACACGAACCCTGGGTATGCATATTTTTATTTTTTTAAATATCATTTTTTATTTTAATTTTAAATAGCTTGTTCTACATGTCAATCCCAGTTCCCTCTCCCTCCCCTCCTCCCGCACTACCCTTCCCCGCCAGCCTCCCACCCTATTGCCAATTCCTTCCACATAGGGGATATCTAGAGTCTGTCATTTCACTCAGGGTAGGGTCCAGGCACTCCCCTAAGAGTCCAGGCTGAGAGAGCATCCCTCTTTGTGCTATGGGCACACAATTACTGTTTGTATTCCATGGATAGACATTGATCCACTGCTCAAGGCCCCATAGGTTGCCCAGGCCTTCTCACTGACACTCACATTTGGGGGGTCCAGATCAGTCTCATGTTAGCCTCCCTGCTGTCAGTCTGGGGTCCAAGAGCTCTCCCCGTTCAGATCAGCTGTCTCTGCTGGTTTTGCCAGCCCATTTTTTGCCAATTTGCTCATCACTCCTCTCTCTCTGCCACTGGGTTCCTTGGGTTCAGTTCAGTGTTTAACTGTGTGTTTGCCTCTGCTTCCATCAGAGACCACCTCGAATGCCCATTCCTGATAATGAACTTGATGTCTATAACCATCTGGGAGCCTTCATCCAGTGGCTGATGGAAGCATTTTTTTCTTCTATATGTCTTCTATGCTCAACATCTTTTAACAACTTCAAAGGATCTAGACATCAATTTGATATCCTAGCATCAATTTTCTACTGAGTCAGTAATGATGATGGATTCTTTTTTGTAACAGTTAAATCTTAGATCTGTCATTTATTATTTGTGTGACCTTGGAAAATGAACGTATCAGAGACTCATATTCTCCACACATAATTTGGAAATAAAAACTAGGACACACATAGATGTTTTTGATGAGTAAATGAGGTTATTTGTGTAAAGCACTTGGCAGTGTGCCTGGCATACAGCTTATCGATATTAGCTGCAATTATTATTAATTATAATTAGTCAGAGGACTCTAAATATGTGCTTGCAACCATGGTATTTATATTTAACCCCAGCCTTTATCACCAGTTCTTTTCTGATTATAATATACTTTAACTGCATATTCAACATTTATTAAAGTAAACTTACCATGGTTTTTTTTTAACTTTCCAATCTCATGCTTTCCTCCCATTTTCCTTATGTGTCTGTTTAGTTCCTGGATTCTGTTGCTACCCTTCATGTATCTTGGGCATTTCTTCCTTTTCATACAAAAGATGTCTGCTTGAAACACTAACTTGCTGTCAACTCCTTCAGTTGTCTCTCTGTTTATTTTCTTGGAAAACTCCCTATTATAGTCATTATGAAGAAAAGTGTGGTGACTTATTGTCATTGTCAACTTTGCTGGATGTAGAATCACTTAAGAGATTAGCAAGATATATCTGTGGATGTGCCTGTGATAGCCTTCAAAGTGTGTTTTAACTGAGTGGAGAGACCTACCATGAAGGTTTCTGCACCATTGTGTCCTCTGCAGGGATAGGAGACTATGGAAAATTAAAAGAGTGTACAGAGAAAGATAACCCAGTATTCCCCTTTCCAGGTATTTTCCTTTAACCCACAAAGGAAACAGCTCCCTTCTTCCATACAAACCACCACCATGCTATTATGATCAAGCTTATGGGGGATAACTGACTGTGGGAGAAACCTTCTAAAATCATGATAAAAAAATTAACCTCCATTGTTTTAGGACTTGGTAACAGTTATGAGGAAACTGAGTAACACAAATGGATACCAAAAAATATTCCCAAAATAACAAGGCACTGGATCTATACATTGTTTTCTAAGTGGTCATATTTAAGTTCTACCCAAGTTTATGCTTAGTCTTCATTTTCAGTGTCTACTCTTCTCATATGACACATTAAATTCTAATGAAATGCATTTCCCATACCGTCTCTGAGCACACCATGTATTTCCTTACCTATCAGTCAATGTTTGCACTCTCTTTCTGAAATGTATTCAGCAGCACATTTCTGTATAAAGTAATACATGCCCTTTAAAGGTTATCTCTAATGAAATAACATACATATCAATCTTTTTTAATTCTGCTATTTCTTAGTTAAGATTTTCTAGAATTTCACTTATATATTTCTCCTGCTGCCTCAGGATAACATAGGGGATGGTATATGCTCAGACTTTTTATCTCTTCTTCAGTCTTTGCTAAGTTTAAAGACATTTGGTGAAGATTTAGCATCAGCTGAGTATTATATGAAGTTTTGGTTACATGAAATGTGCCTGGTTGATATTCAGACTCATGATTCATGTAGTTGTGGTTACGTTAAACAAGCATCACAAAAATTATCACTCACATATCCACTGGAAGCTATTTCCAAGTGTCATAGAAGCATGTTAATCTCATTATATACTAGTGATATAGTCAGGAGTTTATTCATCTTATTACTTGAGCCAAATGTTATTTGGCCCAGGTGCAGTGGCATATGCTTTTAATACTATAGTATACTTTAGGAAAGGAGCCTCCTGTAAGGAATTCTCTAGCCTGTTAACTGGAGGTGGGAGTTACATACCACCCTGTGCTGGGTAACAGGAACACTTATAGAAAACACATACCCTTTCTGGATTCAAGATTCAGAAGAAATTATTGTGTTCTTATAGCATTGAAAATTCACTAAGGAAAAGCTTTTAGGCAAAGTAATGTAATCTACCTCAGGCCAGAGATTCAGCACTGCCTTCTTCCTTAAGAGTTAATCCAGTTGGACAAGTCAGTCATTTAACCAGGGGCCATCCTTCCGGAGAGCTGATTCACTGAAAGCTATGCTAAAAAGATGGCACAAATAACTATTCCCTTAATGAGACAATGTACTTTTCCTTCCGACAGCTCCTTCTCTCTACATGTGCCACAGTTCCCATTTCCTTCTTTTCTATTTATCTCTGCTGGATTCCAACCAGACCTAAGTACACCTTTTTTTGATACATGGGCTACCATGTTCTTTCTCTGTCCACCATGTTGGTATGTTTAAGTAGTAAGTAACTTAACTCGAATAGTAAGACTTCCTCAGTTCGGCCTCCATCTTTCTGCTATAAGCAGCTGCATTGGATTTTTCTTGAAAATTCTATTAAATTTTGTCTTGAACTTCCTTTAAAGCCTATCGTAAAGTCATTTAACTATCAAGATTAAGAACCCTGAGAGGCTCCTCAATTCCGTGGCCAACAAGTGATGACTCTACTAGAACTCCACAAAATTTTCAGTAATGGTTGTGTTAACCAGAGAAAGTAAAAAGTAACCTTTAGACTGAAAGTCACAGAACACAACTCAACAAATCTCTGACATACTGCTGAACAGTGTGTTTGCAAAACTGGCTTAGTAAAGGCTTAGAACAGAACAAAATATCTCATCACAAACTTCATCACTTCCCTGACAGATTTGTTGTTTATGCCCAACCAAGTCAAATGCATTGCAAAACCCACCAAAAAAAGAAACTGTTTTCTATAGAAAGTTCACTGAATCTAAAATACTTACATGATACAATCGGTAATCTAAAATACAATACAAAGTTAAATACTGTATGATATAACATATGAAGATTAAATTAAAATGAACAGTAGTGAGAATAATGTTACAACCCCAGATTCATTAATTATACCTAACAGGATAAATGGAAATGGTAATTCAGTAAATGAAATGCTACACTGTCTTGGGATAGAAACTAGGAATATAATCAAAGAACCAGCTGAAGACTCTAAAAGTGTTGCATAAAATTTAGAACACTAGGTGGATTTCACACCATACTGGGGGAATAATAATCATCAAATGGCTGTAGATTTATAGAAATGATCCAGTTTGCATACTGTTGATACATAATTTAAATTTTTCTATTGTTGCTAAACAATTAAATAAGGTCATGAAACATCACTTAAGAAAAACTCTGCAGGAGCTGGAAGCATGCAATATAAGCATATAAAAATGCCATTGAAGACATTTAGAAATGAAACTGTTCACTAACCAACATGACTTTGAAGATGACAGAATGGTCATTGCCTACTTCTAGACATCAAGCTTTATTTTAATAAAAGAAGCAGAGATTAAAACTACAGAATTTTTGCAAAGAAGTATTATAAGTGGTAACTCCATTAAAAAACTATATAAATTTGGTCACTATGTTTACTAAAAAGTACAGCTGAGTTCAGTGTGAAGCAATGTGGTTTTTATTAAATGGTGTTGGATCCCTGAAAAATTCCTGTTTATTGTAAATAAGCATACTATAAATATGATACAACCATGACAAATAACTTTTAAAATTCCCTGTGAATTAAAACAATTACATACTCAGAAAATTATGTTGGACATTACTTTGATAACTACAGCATACACAGGTACTACTTTACCTGGATAAAAATCATAGTAAAGGAAATGCTGATAGAATTATCACTATTATTTTTTATTTTTATTTCAAAAACCATGGTAGTAACCTAACAGGTGATATATGTGTTGCACAAAATCAACAATGAACTATAATAGAAATACACCACTGTCTTTAACAAATGAGGATGAAACACACACCAATTAAAAAGAGGCAGTTTTAAGTGGAAATTGATACAGTATAGAACAGATAGCACACTGCCACACTCAGCACAGCCACCAAAGAGTCTCAACAAGAATAAGATGTACCACATACACTGGAATCACACAAATGCAAGTCTGATGATAACAGATGATACAAATCTCCTCTCATTAGAACTACCATGTTATTTCAATACATGTGTTAATCAACAAAATTCACTTACTTGCAATTCAAGATTAAAGCACAGAGCTGGCATTTGAAGTTGTGGGACTGTCTAGGGATGCTTTTTGAAACCAAGGTACAAAATGTGTGACTCTAGAGTGGAAAGCAGAGTGCTCTATTCCCTCTCTCATGGAGGGGTGTTTCCTGGTGGGAAATACGAAACATGCATTCACTGTATAATATTAATGTGATACAGTTGGTAACTGTGTTTTCTATAATTTATTTTCTCACTTTATCCAAATTCTTCTTTCTGTCCTTGGGATACCTCTCCTAAAAAATATTTATCTGTTTGTTGGTCTCTCATCCCAGTGTAGTTTCTCTTCCCTCTTCTCCACCCAGTCCTTCCCCCACCCCAACCCTCTGTTCACCCCTTCCAGTCCAATCCCCCTCAGTTTCTGTTTAGGAAAGAGCAGGTGTATCATGATTATCACCACAACACGTCATATCAAGTTGAAGTAAGGCTAAGCACCTCCCCACTTATTAAGGCTGGGCAAGGTGATCCAAGATGACGAATAGGGTCCCAAAAGACAGTAAGAGTTGGAGACAGAGACCTGTTACACAACTAATACATACTAGCTACATGTAGCTAGATCATTCCCATGCAGGCTCCCTGGTTGTTGGTTCTATTTCTCTGAGCCTATGCTAGTTGACTCTGAGTCTTCTTGTGGTATCCTTAACCGTCATCGCTTCTGCAGAATTCCACAAACTCTGTCTAATGTTTGGCTGTGGGTTAAAACCTGTTTCCATCAGTTGGTGGATGAAGCCTCTCTGATGACACTTGGGCCATGACATCCCTCATTTCAAGATCCATTATAAAACTATAAAAACAAAACCCACATGGTATTGGAGCAGTGGAATCGAATCAAAGACACAGACATAAAACCACACACCTATGGACACCTCCTTTTCGACAAAGAAGCCAAAATTAAACAATGGAAAAAAGAAAACATCTTCAACAAATGGTTCTGGTTCAACTGGATGTCAGCATGTAGAAAATGCAAATAGATCTATATCTATCATCCTTCATAAACTTCAAGCACAAGTGTATCAACGACCTCAATATAAATCCAGTTACTTTGAACCTGATATAAGAAATGGGAAATAATATCGAATTTATTGACACAGGAGACAACTTCCTAAACAGAACCCCAATAGCACAGGCACTAAGATATTCTGTGACTTTTAAATTAGGGAAAGGAGGCACTGCAAAAAAATTTTTCTGACTTACTACTTTGACACTACAGTGCTAAGAGATAACTTGCATTTAAGAAAAACTGTGTTCCAAATTATCCTTTGCACAATTTCTTTTTTTTTTTTTTTTTTTTTTTTTGGTTTTACGAGATAGGTTTTCTCTGTATTGTTTCGGAGGCTATCGGTCCAGCCCGGCGTCAAACTCACAGAGATCTGCCTGCCTCTGTCTCCCGAGTGCTGGGATTAAAGGCGTGCACCACCACCGCCCGGCTTTGCACAATTTCTTATACATGTTGTGTATCCTAACCTTGTCTATCCTTTAACCTCTGTATCTATCTCCCACTTCTACAGAAGCCCTTTCTTCCAGCTTAGTCTCCCTCCTATGTTCATGTCTTTCTCTGTGTATGTAGATTTTATCAAAAAACAAACCAAAAAAAACCTACAGTTGTTTCATGTTCATGATTATTGCAGCTGTTTCATATCCAGAAAACAGTTTTGCACAGGAATCCTCCCCCATTCTTTGGGTCTGTAATTTTTAGGCCCTTTTACATTATGTTTCCTCCGCCCTGGAAGGACAGACTTGCATATCATGGTGCAACATCCATGGCTAAGCAAGTGTTCTCATGAATTCAGATGTGCTTTAGGAACATTGGAATATAATCTGAACTCAGGGTCTTTACACTAAAAGTTATATTTGTGAAGACACAATTCTATCAAAAGTATACCAACATTTCTATATATGCTATGCACATATGCATGTTTTTATATATTTATTTATATGCATGAGTTCTCAGTGGACTTTCTTTTGAATAGATTACAGAATTTAATCAAAAGATTTTAAAATATAAATTAAAAAACACAGAACTGAATACAGTAAAATATGGCCCCATCACTAAGCAAGTAAGTTGGCCCTTGTTCAAACTGTGTGCTCAGTTTCATTTTCTATTCACAAAGCATCCTTAAATCCTGACATTGGGATATAAATCATTATGACTTTAAATGTACTTTTATTTCGTTCACCGATTTCCAAACCAAGCTAATTAGGCTAACACCGAGACTACCTCCAGTTAGGAGTGACAGGCTAGATCTCCTGGAGTATATTATTACTACATTTGTGATACATATTATAATAAGAAAAATAAATAGCAAAATCATATGATTATTTCTGTAATTTAGCTTACATTTTCTAAAACCGGTAATAACTAGTGTAATTTAGATCTCATAAAAGAAACAGAGATGCTCCAGTGAATCTAAAATCAAAGCCCATGAAAACCTTTCATACACAATGTAAACAGACATGTTTAATATAAGCATCTGCCAATCTAATCTGATAATTTTGCTCATGTTGTATTTTTTTGCCCATTTGGCATGTTTTTATGCAGCAATTTATATACAACACTGTATCAGCATATATGGGGTATACAAGCAGCTGCATCCTATTATAAAATTTACAGGGAAAAAAAGTTTGACAAAGAAAATTGCTTCCTAATGAAATATGTTGGGAAAATTCTAAGATGGGAAACCTGTTGACCTATTTCCCATTGGAGCTCACAAGGGCATATCTTTGAGGTAGCCTATTGGCTAAAATGTTGATTCCTCTTACAAACATGTATAGGTTTATTTCAAGGCAGAATTTTCCCATTAGCTTCATAAATGAGACCAGAGGAATTTGAAGTCAACTTTTTGAAGCACTAGGAAAGAGCAGCTTACATTTGGTTCCCACTCCAATAAGTGTTTCTGTTGTTTTCTTCTTCTTCTTTTTTTCAATATGAAAGCTGTGATTACTGGTAAGCAGAGTCAACAGTGGTGGTGAGGAACAATGTACAATCAAAACACGCATGAGATGAGCAGCTGCCAGCAGTTAGCATAGTTTATGCTCACTGTTTTCCAAACTATTGCTTATACTACTGGGGGAATAATCAAGGAGATTGGATAGTGGGCAAAGAATATGGGTCATGACCTTTCTATAAAAAGTGCCTCTACACTCCCCCCCCCCCCCCGAGTGCTGGTTGGGGCAAAGCTTTTTCATGCACGTATGCTGTGATCCTAAGAAAGACTGCTAAGTCAGATATATACAGCAATAAGTACATCCCCCCCACTCCCCTCAAATGTTTTAAAAGTCCATTGTCTTGGAATGCTTCATAAAAATGAGAAAGTTAAGAAAGCTGGGCTTTCCTCAGAGATTTCTGTAAGAGGATTTTTTTTCTTCTTCCTGCATTTAACTGCTGTCTAAATCTCTCTATTCTTATTCAAATGTCAGTTTTCTCCTTTTAGTTGGAGGCCCCTGTCAGTATAGGTGAAGAGTCAGCCATTTCATTCTTCTGTAAGTGTTGTCTATATGTAAACTATTACAATGGGCTAGAACTAGTCTAAGGTCAGGTAACTAGCCTTTTGACTTGCAGCAACTCAGTCTCCCCACAGTATTTTCAATTAATTTCTCGTATAAAATATAAAAAGGTATGTGAAGACATGCAGGGGAGTTTGCTTCAAGACAATCTTTTGAAAAGAATACTCAAAAAATTAAAGCAAACCAAATCAATATCAAAAGTTTTAAATTCTATAACATACGAGAGAGAGAGAGAGAGAGAGAGAGAGAGAGAGAGAGAGAGAGAGAGAGAGAGAAGAGAGAGAGAGATTAGTGGTTCTAATTGAATTTAAGAACAAAGATCAAACAAACTCAAAACTCAAACCTGGAACCATTATCAGACCAAGAACCTGTTGCTAGATATATCACAGACCCTTGAAGAGAACTTACTAGTATCATTCTCCTAAATGGGCATAGTATTATTTAGCTCTTAATGATTTATCATAATAACCACAGATCAGTGTATCTCTATCACTCTTTAGAGAAATGTCTGTTTGCAGTAGATGATAATCAACACAGAGGTCCAGACCTGGCCAAAGTAAAGAAGAACATGAGATTGCAGAATATTCAGTTAGTCATCCCCAAGAGGAAGGTGTGTAACAAACTTCTACCTGAAGGCTGAGAAATCATTGTGGAAGAGGTAGTAAAATGGTTGTAAAAGCCAGAGGCAGTGTCTGACTACAAAAGACAGTGTCTTCCTGATACTGCAAGGAAATCTGTACCTATGAGCTCACAGCATTTTGTGACAGCATGCATAAATTCTGTGAAAGACCAAGCCAGATACAATCCAAGCATGACGATGCTAGTTTTGCAAGGAGGCCTACATCTAGCCCCACTGATAATTGTGAGCAGCTATGAGAGGATGAACAGTTTTTATCTGAGTATGTAGTCCCTGATCATGTTGATCATGCTCCAGTATTAGGCTGTATATCTAATAATACCTGTGTAGCACAAATTGGCCTTAATGAAAAAAACATTTAAAATTTTTACTTATTTATTTATTTTTATTTATTTTTATGTTTTTGTTGTTTGAGACAGGGTTTCTCTATATAGCTCTAGCTGCCCTGGAACTCACCCTGTAGACCAGGCTGACCTTGAACTCACAGAGTGAGTGCTTCTGCCTCCTGACTACTAGGATTAAAGGTATGCACCACCACTAAGAAAAAGTTTTGAAAGGACACAAAGTTGAGTAGAAGATAAAGGTGGTTGGATGTATGAAGATTTTAGGGAGCAGGTTTAGTATGATCAAAGTAACTCTACAAACTTCTCAAAGAATTGAAAAGCATATTTCAAGAAAGAAATGGAGCCAGGTGTATTGGCACATACCTTTAATTTTGGGGCACAGGAGGCAGAGATGAGCAGATCTCTGATTCTGAGGCTAGTTTGGTTTACAAAGTGAGTTCCATGACAGCCAGGGGTAAATAGAGAAATCCTGTTTCAAAAAACAAAAGCCAAATCAAAGCAAAACACAACAAAAGAATGTGAATGGAAAAGTCAAAGAATATGCATAATTTCTAAATTATCATGTAGGGCAGTATTGTTAGCATAACTGAGTGAACATAAATTGGCTCTCTACTTCTGAGGAGGGTTATGTTCTGGCACAGGGGAAAACAACGACAACCACAAGATCTCAGTATATTCTACTTCAGTATTTCCTGGGGTAGAAGACAGCCTTAGATAAGGCCAAGTGAATGACTACACTCAACTGATACAGATTCCTGTTATGGGAATCATTTAGCAACTTATCAAAGACAAAGACAGTAACACTGAGACATAAACTACATCTCTTTTTCTTTCTCTGTAATTTACTTGGCTGGAGCAAGAAGAATAAATTGCTTTGTATTGTAGTTTTTATGTGGCAGCTGGTGTTTCAGAAAGCTTTTTATTGACTGTGTTAATATACACTGGTGTGTTCATGTGTCTACATGGTTGTAAGTCTCATAGTGCATTGTTTTTTTTGTCTTTTTTTTTTGTTGCCAGTACCATGAGTCAACTCAAAGGCAACCAATAATTCAAAGAAACCCAGTTTCTAAGTCTGAACAGAAAAGCAAACAAAGTCTGTTAGCTAGAACCTGTCTTTTGGTCAAGAATCCTGGTTTGACATTGTAGTGACTTGAATGAGAATGACTGCTATATTTCAATTGATTTTAATACTTGGTCTCTACCTGTTGGAACTGCTTGAGAAGGACTAGAGGTATGAAATTGGGGGTGGAGTTAGAGGTTTCAAAAGTCCATACCACTTTCAGTTAGTTCTCTTTTTCGCGACTGGGAATCAAATGTAAGGACTCAGATTCTGGCAACATGCCTGTCAGCCTGCTGGCATATTCTCTGTCGTGATGATCATGGACACCCTTTGGAACTCTGAGTGTCAAACTAAGTGCTTTACTTTTATTACTTGCCTTGGCCATGTATCTTAGCACAGCAATGGAAATGCAACTAAGAAAGTATCACCTGTGTAAGACTTTTCTACATATCTGGGTATCACCAACCACATCCTGAAATTGTATTGTCTTCTAGTTTCTATATAAGGACAATGCTGAATGAGGGGTTGATTAGTTTCATTTTTACACATGAAAACACAGGCCCAAAGACCATATCAAGACCAAATACTCGCAAGTACAAGATCAAATGCTAAACATCAAACTACTTGGCTTTAAAATACGCATTTTCCCCTCTGCAATCCAGACTGAAATTCCTAAATTCTGAATTATCATGGAGAAGAAAGAGACAGTGAACCTTGAAAAGAAGAGTCTCATTTTGAATACACTGGAAACTATCAGAGAATGAAACTAATAACTATGTTTTTGTGATTTTCTTAGTTTTTAGACTTAAAAAAGAAAAAGAAATTGCGAAGCTGTGCCGATGACAAGCATCCCTAAGAATGACTGTGTCAGTCACTAATCACACAGCATACATATATAAAGATGATTTCTGGATAAGGGTAGTGCAAGTCAATGGTGTCTTTTTATATCCACTTGCTTTCTAATTACAATGAATGCAAGAAGTATACATTGAAAGAAGGCTCATAAGAAAAAATGTACTTATAAAAGGAGGTTATTCGTTATGTTAAATTGTGTTTGTCTTTCATGGAGAAAAAGAATGTATTGGTATATATGAATCCAGACAGTTCTTCTTCTCATAGGACTATTTTTCAGATTTTTAAAGTCAAATTGTAATGTTAGAGAAACACTCCGAATTGTGTCACCATTATTGTGTCTCAGAAGCATTAGGAACTACTTAGAGTAGAGCTTGCCCAAGGCACAGTTATGAAGTAAGCAGAATTTTTCATCTCTGTCTGTCCTTAACGTTCTTCTTTACTCCCCCACCCATTCAGACACTGCCTGATGTTGTTCCTACATGGCACTTTTTCAAAAGTAATTACTATTTTTTTAATTAGTTAGAAAATATCTTGTCTCACATGTCAATCCCAGCTCCCTCTCCCTCCCCTCCTCTCCATCCCTCCCAACCATATCCCCTCAGCCCCCCACCCAATCTCCACTCCCATACCCAGGGAGGGTGAGGCCCTCTATGATGGATCTCCAATAACCGTCATTTCATCCAGGGCAGGACCTAGGTCCTCCCCCAAGAGTCCCAGCTGAGAGAGCCTCCCATATTGTGGCATGGGCATTCAGAATCTATTTGTACACCAGGGATAAATACTACCCATGGCCCCACAGATTGCCTAGGCCTCCTCACTGACACCCACATTCAGGGGGTGTGGGTGAGTCCCATGCTTTCCACACAGCCATCATTCTGGAGTTCAAGAGCTCCCCCTTGTTCAGGTCAACTGTTTCTGTGGGTTAAACTATCCATTCTCTATTTCTGACACTGGATTCCAAGAGTTCAGTTCAGTGTTTGTCTGTGGGTATCTGCCTCTGCTTTCATCAGTCGCTGGATGAAGGTTCTGTTTCCTAGACTCTCTGGCAGTGGGATTGTATTCTGGCCCTCCTCTTATGAATTTCTAAAACCCATATATGAGTGAGTACATACCATGTTCTCTTTTTGTGACTGGGTTACATCACTCAGTATGGTTTCTTCTAGTGCCATCCATTTACCTGCATTTTCAAGATTTCATTGTTTTTGTCCACTGAATAGTACTCCATTGTGTAAATGTACCACATTTTCTCTATCCACTCTTCAGTTGAGGGGCATTTAGGTTGCTTCCAGGTTCTGGCTATTACAAATAATGCTGCTATGAACATAGTGGAATAGACATCCTTGTTGTATGAATACTTTAGTGTATATGTTTGGCAATTAACATAACTTATTTGCAAGCTTATTTTAAGACTTAGGCTGAGATGTAAGATAAGCGTCTTAATAAAAATAAGATGCCTGAGCCGGCAGTGGTGGTGCACGCCTTTAATCCCAGCACTCGGGAGGCAGAGGCAGGCAGATCTCTGTGAGTTCGAGGCCGGGCTGGACCGATAGCCTCCAAAACAATACAGAGAAACCCTGTCTCATAAAAACCATAAAAAAATAAGATGCCTGGAAGAGGAGAGCAGAGCACTGGATGGCATCATTAATGGATGTTTACAGTGTTTCCACAAATGGCACCATACAATCACTGAGAGACATTATGATAGTGAATATTGACAATACAGCTTCCTTTAAAGAGGCAGTGCCTTTAATATCATGGAATGGTAATAAAGAGAAGTGGCATGCTTGTTGTTCTGGTTTGGCACTCACACAAACACTGTGATGGTCAGAACATCATACCACCTGCCCTCCTTCCTTTCCATACTACTCTCTGCAACCATGCGGCTCTTCCTTCCCTGAGACTAGTTTCCACCTCAAAGGCATCACGTTGTCATTCACACTAGTTTCTTGCTCCTTGAAAATTGTCCCCACAAAGGTTTCCATTTCTTAATGACATTCACTTTTCAATGAATGATTAGGCTTGGCAATAATGTACTAATGATTAAGGGCACAGGCACATACACACAACTAGTATTTAAATAGTTAGGAACCCTTTATTCTTTGATTCCAAGGGAACATAGTTTAACTTAATTAAACACTTTATATCACAGGCACATAGCAGATATTACACAGGTATGGGGTATGTGATATTTTTATCTTCATACCAGCAACAAATACATCAACAATAATACATGTATCAGGTCAACACATGGACACTAACTCTCTCTCTCTCTCTCTCTCTCTCTCTCTCTCTCTCTGTTTATGAATGATGGGGGTTGGGGAATATAAAGTTGGGTGGATAAGAAATTGGGAGGTATTGGAAGAGGTGATCAAAACATATTATATAAAATATTTTAAGAAAACCAGGCTATAGTGGCACATGCCTTTAAACCCAGCACTGGGGAAGCAGAGGCAGGCAGATAGATCTCTGTGACAGAGAGGCCAGACTTGTCTACAGAGCTGTTTCTATGAAAACTGGGCTGTCACACAGAGAAACACTGTCTCTAAAAAAACAACAATTTTTTGAAATAAAAATATAAAACAGAAACAAAATAGAATTATGCCAATCCCATGCTAAACCACATTGGTTCTAAAGCTTCTGAAATGAGCCTTAGCAGTCTGTCTCCTGCAGCAGATCTGTTGTCTCCATGTTCCATCAAGTCAAAATGTTTGGGGGTTTTGATCTATGCCTGAAAGGAAGTTTGGATTAAAAACCTTAAGCAGTTGCAGAAAATAAAGTGAATCTTTCTTCTCATACCAACAGGACAAAAAGTACCTGTGTGCATGCAGATATACTTCTCTTTCTTGGTCTAACCGTTCAGATCTGTGGCCATTTCCCTTTGATCTTCCTCTCAGTCTTACTATTACTTTGAACCAGCATGCCACGCACTCTGGGTACTAGCTTATTAAATACAGGTTATTGTTGAAAGAAAGTTCCAACTGAGACCAAGCTGATTCATGTATTTTCCCTGTTGTTTACTAAGAATACTTTTGACTGGAAAATATTGAAAGGCAGCTTTCTGCCTTTCTTTCTTGTTATTTTTAAGAAATTTTAACTTCTTTTTATTTTGGAAAAAATATCATTGAAGTAAAATTTATACACCATATTCCCTAGTTGTTTTAACAGCAATTATCTTTGCATTTGAAGGCACCTGTACATGAGTGACTTGGTTAAATACATATCCAATATGTCATTAACTGATATTGTCATTGTTTTTCTTGAAAACAGAGATTGTATAACATATGTGCTATTATAAAGAATGGCATCAGGGAAATCCTAATACAGCTTGTCACCACACATCAAAATTTAATTACAATATTTCTTCCTTCCCTTTCTTCTGTCCAAACTCTCCCAATATAGTGTCTCCACTTTCAAATTCATGGCATGTTTTTACTAATTATTATTGCCTTATATGTAGCTATGGATATGTTTATGATTTCAGGGATGACCCTGGAAACTGGACAACAAATTGGTGTGATTCCAGTAATAGAAAATAAGAAGGAAAAGGAAGAAAAAAATCTATGATTTTTTTGTAAAAGTAAAATACAGAGAATTTACACACACAGACACAATTGTGGTGGTTTGGATCATTAATTCAAACTGATAGGCTTTTTTTAAAAATGACTTTTTATTCACTTTATCCTCTCTGGCCCTGAATTTCTTTCTTTCTTTCTTTCTTTCCTTCTTTCTTCCTTCCTTTCTTTTTTCTTTCTTTGTGTCTTTCACATGAAGTATGTTGATTCCATTCATCTCCCATCCCTTTGTGTCTTCCCTTTGCCCTAAATAATATAAAATTTAAGCAAAAAGAAAAGGAAAAAAAGGGAGAAAAAGAAGTCTCTTTGTGGAAGCAGTAACATGGCACTGTGAATCAACTAGTATACCCTTTAGCTTATATATCTTTACTTGCAAATATTTCATTGCAATGACTGGTTCTGGTCCTAGGACTCTGGTTTCTCCTACATCATCGATATTGGGCCCTCACTAGGACTCCTCTTGGATATCCTGTTGTTTTCCTGTGTCTTGGACATCCTGCAGGTTTGGAAATGCAGGATCAGCCTCTTCACATGCTTCAGAAGATCATAGATAGTGTGGATGCTAGGGTGGGTCAAATCATAGCCCTAGTTCTGGGCCTGGGTATTTGTAGGGTTTGTCAGCCAGCCAGCTCACCCCATCCTCATGACTAGTGTGAGTTCTTCAGCATTGCCTCTGGTAGTTCACCCTATGCAGCCAGGAGCAAGAGGCAGGACCAGTTTTCCTGTTTTCATATCCTCAGGGTTGGCTCTCCCACACCTGGACCATCGCTGCCAGATCTACTGTATTGGTGAAAGGGCCACTATCCCAAGTGCTGGAGCTGATGAGGGCCACATAGAGCCTTTTGGCTTTTATGACCTCAGGGAAAACTCTTCCACCTTCCACAGGTGGCAAGGGGTGGTAGTGTTGGCGGAATTTATCCCTTGCCCATGCCACCATATGGAGGAGTGAAGCCTTACTCAAGTTCTTGGGCCTGGCTTCCCCACACCTCTATCTACAGGATCAGCTCTACTCTACTGCCAAGGCAAGGCTCAGGGCTGTTCTCCCTTGAGTCTGCTCTCCTGCTTGCCACAGATGAAGATAATCCTTTTCTTTTAAATATTTTTCATACATTATACTCTAACCATTGTTAACACTCTGCCATATCCTTCCAGACCCTCCTAACCCATTCATAAACCACCATATATATTGGAAATCACAATATATAGGCAAAAGACAATTCATACAACAAAAAAAGAATCCTGAAACAAAGTAACATGAAACAAAAAAATCTACAAAAATACCACTGAGTTAATTATTTTGGTCATCTACACTGGACACGTGACCTGCATTTAAGTGTTCTTCATATGCCCAGTGAAATTCCAGTGGGGAAAACTAATTTTTGTTTTGCAAGAAGTTGTCAAATGGATATAGCCTCTTAGTTAGGGATGCGAGCTTGTATTTCATAATCTGTAATATTCATTTTGAAAGACATTGTTAGATTTTAATGAATCACTCCTAGGGAAGCTGACAATGAGAAGGTTCAATAAGCCTATCTTTTGGGAGGTCATTAACTAGCATAGAAAAATGAATCCTTTTAGTCCCTCACTCTGCTTTTGTCTGTGATAAGTGCCACTACAAAGATTGTTATGTAACTCCCATATATCTGCACCTGTACATTCTTTTGGGGGTTGATATAATCTAATTATATCTGAAAACTGGGGTTTATATATCCTGCAGGAATCTTACAGGACCGTAAGGTGAATCTACTTTACCTACTGTGCCCCAGGTTGGCATGCCTTTTGGATATTCCAAAGTTTTTGGTCATCATAATAATCATTATCAGTTTAATTAGTTGTCAAGAAAAAGTCACAGTCATTTGTCGGTAAACTACCAAAAAATCCACAATATGCAGGAATTAGAATTGGTATAACAATTTAAGGTAACAGTTTGACAAGGAGCATGTTACAAAGATGAATTCTGCAGATTAGTATTTGAATGCTCATTTATTTGTCCGCCACCCAAATATTTTAAGATAGTATCAAAACAGTATCTATCTTCTTAAACACCAATGAATACTTACATATCGTCTTATTGAACAATATTACATAACTATCACCATTCCTTTAGAGTCTTTATGTCTAAAATCAAGTGCATTGCTACTGAAACTGTCAATGATGGTAAGTTTCCTAATTACTAATTGTTTTCAATACAGTCACAGTAGAGTATGAATTATGTCACTAACATTCCATTGTTTTTCCTTTTTGAGACATTGTCACATACAAAGAGTACAGGTATTACTTCTAACTTAGCAAGAATGTCCTCAATTTTGATGATCCTCCATGGAAGGCCTCACCCTTTCTGTGGAACAGAAGAAGGATGGGATGGGGGTTGGTGGGGAGCATGGGAGGATGGGATGGATAGGGATTGATATGTAACATAAGATTGTTTCTAATTTAAATAAAAAAAGAAAAGAAAAAAGAATGTCTTCTTAGGTAAATATCAGTTCAATATGTGTGAATATATATGAATATGAATATATATGCATATATGTGAGTATACATATTATTATTCATTGTTATTATTATGTGTGTTTGTACAGATGATATGCATGAATATGTGTGAGGCATACATTCCTGGACACACATACGGAAGTCTGAGGACAACTCTGTGGAGCCAAGACTTTACTTTTACTATTATGAGTTTTAGAGTTTAAACTCAAATCACCAGACTTTGAAGTCAATCACCTTTACCTGTTGAATGTTTTCCATGGCCTATATAGCTAAATTTTAAAAACCTTAAGGATGCATTCAGTGACAGCTAAAACAATCTATCTTCATCGACCTTTCAAACAGCATGTAAAACTAATTCTCAAAAGATATACCGCACAACATTAAGCAGACTGATCAGGTTGTACATGAATATTTATGCATTTTTTGAGTGTGTGTATACTTAAAAATAATAGAGGCAAAGGGGCCATGGATTTGAGAGGGAGTATGTGCTGCATGAGAGGAGTTGGAAGGAAGAAAGAAGAGGGGAAGATGTTGTAACTATGTGAGTTAAAATTTAAAAATAAATAACGATATGCCTCAATATTTCAGATATCTCATCCACTGATTAACACCACTGCTAAACTCTCTTGAGCAGAATTTTCTGTTACTGGGACTTCATACATTCTAAGAAAAATAAAAGGATTATTCATTCACCACTGGCCTTCTCATGACAGGCATTTGATTTTCTTCTTTAAATAGGATAACCAAGAGCTAAGTATGAATGAGATTAACTCTTAACACTGACGATATAAGAGTTTGGGAAATTTTTGACTTGAAAATCTTATGCAACCACACAACAGAGCGTATTAATGAAAAAACATGTGATTGCAGTGAAGTCCTTTCCTTTGGCATGCTAAAATTTCTAAGCAAGTGATCCTCTCTCTACTTTCTGGATTATACCTTGTTCTTCTTTGAATGGATATCATGCAATTAAAGATGTCTGTTTTATGTCAGTCTGAAGCTAATTTAAAACAAAAATATGAAAATCAGATACAGGTAATTGTTAAATGTCTTTTTCTTGAAGACATGAAAGTCTTTGGCACAACTGCGAATGTGTCAATAATTTCGTACTATTATTCATTTATGCAGAAGGGGCAATTGAGGTACTGACACTGTATTTATACAAATTCCAGGATTAACAGTAGCATGAAATGCATTTATTCTTTAGTCATTGAAATTTTTTATGAATTGAATTCTGATTCATTAGCAAAAATTTTCCTGATATTTCTAAACAGCATGTTTAAATTTTTAATTCAAAAATTAATAATATATGTGTTTCAATTTAAATCATTTGAAATGAGAAAACATGAGCAAGCATGATCAAATATCTTTTAGAACCAGTGATCCAAGTAGATATATCATTAATAATATTTAATAAGTTATTTAGGATAATGAAGTTCAAATGATTTTAAAGTGATGACTTCAAATGTAGAATTGACACAATTCACTAACTTAAGTTGGAGGATATTTGAGGATATTTGGAAATTTCACATCACACACCGCAATCTCACTCACCTCCTAGTCCCTTAGTATCCATGCCTCACACATGCAGTGTCCCCCCAGCAAGGAAACCCTCAAAAATGAATTAAAAGCAAAACAAAACAGACTGGGAACTGGCAAAAAAGAATAGCTGTAGTATTCTGAATGCAGCAAATATCTCACTGTAGTGCTTTGTAGAGAACAGAGTATGTTCTCATATCTCTTCCTAGTAGCACCTAGTAATAACCCCACCCAGCAGTCTTGGTGTGAGTACTGCCTGGAACTTCCATACTGGGTGATATCCTCCTTTAAGTTGGTTCCTGATAGCCACTGAAACCAAAGTTAGGAGTAACTTTGTAAAATATCGTTAAACAAAAATTACCACTGCAAAGTAAGATAGAAATTCTGTTCCCAGAAAGACTGCAAAGTGGGGTTTTATTTCTAACATCTAAGAGAATAATAATAAAGATAATGATGATAATAATAGTAACAATAATAATAATAATAAACATGGTGTTTATACAAAGTTCTCACATATGTCATTTACAGGTCCTACATCTCTAAGGATCTGGGATGAAAGAAACGCTCTCACATAGAAAAGGCCTTGGAAAATATATGGATAATAATCGCTAGTATAGCTATGGTCTCCCTGTTTAACATGGTAACTTATGTGTAATTCACTGCTCACTGAGGATGAAAGAAAGTTTTCTCTCTTCATTTAACTCTCCCCCTCCAGGAGCTGTGTGGCCCATTGCATGAGTGAATAAAGTATGGCTTATACCAATAATGTTCCCAAAGACACAGAACCACATTGTCAGACATGAAATCCCAAATGTACAACTGTGCTGCCAAAAATCCCAACTAAGTATTTCAGCACACAGCACCACAGATTGTGTGTTTCTCTCTCTCTCTCTCTCTCTCTCTCTCTATATATATATATATATATATATATATATATATATATATATTACGTGAAAATCTATTCCACATATTTTACTTCTACTCCCTGTACAAGAAAAAAAAACTGGCCAAACGTTCTCAGAATTTTCCTTTGCATATATGAAACACATATTCCAATGGACTAGTCTTGGAATGAATTTCTTGATTAGAAAGAGCCCAGGACAACCACAGGAGGGATACTAGTTTACTTATTGATTACTCTTTTGAAAGAATGGAAAGTCCACAGAATGGGGACTTCATACTTCAGTATCCTTGCCAGGAGCACTGTTCAGCAGGGCAAAAGCAGGCAACATGTTTGTGGTGAGTGAACAAATTACACCACATCTCAAAATATGACTTTCCATTGTATAAAGATTATAATTTAGAAGCAATTTATGAATTCCTTATAAATTTTTCTTCTGGGGGCTGGCAAGGTGGCTCGGCAGTTAAGAACACTGGCTTTACTTCCAGAAGACCTGGGTTCAATTCCCAGCACCCACATGGTAGTTCACAGATGTCTGTAACTCCAATCCCAGGGGATCTGACACTGTCACACAGACATACATGCAGGAAAAACACCAGTGCATATAAAGTAAAGGTAAACATTATTAAAATTATTTTAAATTTATTATTAGGTGTTAAATAAATATGAAAATTATTTTTAAAGTTTTTCTTCTTTTACTTGAGCTCTTTTACTTTAACCCTGATGCTGTAATAGCTACTACAGAGTAATCACAATCTGTTAAGTGAATGGCAGTGGAAGGTAGCATATTTAAGAAGCAGGACCACGTGAGAGAAAAAACATCAGATAATGGTCTTGTCTCATAATAAGAAATTTTAGGTCAATTTCTGTCTCTTTAAGATGACACCTGAAGTCACTATGAAGAAGGCATGAGGCAAGTATTGCCTAAAACTAACCCAACACAGTTCTCCCATTTCCCCCTGAAATACTACAAAACAAGCAGGCTCTTTTAATATCTTGCAAATCTCTAGATCAGTGGTTCTCAACCTTCGTAATGCTGTGACCCTTTCATACAGTTCCTCACATCGCAGTGACCCTCCCAACCACAAATTGTATTCGCTGCTACTTTCTAACTGTGATTTCACTACTGTTATGAGTGGTAATGTGAATATCTGATATGCAGGACATCAAATATGAGGTCCCCGTGAAAAGGTCATTTGACCCTCAAAGGAGTCTCGAACCACACTCTGAGAACTGCTTAGTCTGAAGCATTCCTTAGCAGCAAAACCAAGAAGTGCTGCAAGGCTGCTGCCCACCTAGAGGTCAACTCGGTAAACAACAGACAGAACAGGTATCCTGGGTGATGCCTAAAGAGAATGGCGAAGCCATAGACAAGGCAAGTCTTCTAGACTCAGAGGAAAGAATGCAGGAGGGTGTAGCATAAGGACTCAGAACCACATGGGAGTCAAACCCCAGAATCCACTCGGGCGCCATTTGTATAGTGACTAGAAAAGGACAGAAAGCTAGAGGTTTGTTGTTTTCATTTCAAAGAGAGGGACAATATGCTTAGGTGATTTGTAAGAAACAAAACTAAGTGGGAGCTTTGTAATTATTTAGAGGATTTGAATATATATAAAAAGTCAATTTGGATAAAACTTTTCACATTTATTAGCCATTTCCTTTTACTTACATGGTTTGGAAGAGAAGGGTTACATGAACTTTTTCTTAAAGGTTATTAAACTGGATACTATTTTTTTAGTAACAAATGTGAAAGTTTCTTGGGGTAGGAAAACAGTAACTTTAAGCTTCAAGGCTTCAGATGAGTTTCTTCTTCAGGGCCATCTTCAACAGTTACTGACTGCTAAGGAGAGTCCTTTATAAGATCCATGTACATTTTAGAATGCCTAAAATCAGTGTTTCTCAAAGACAGCTTCTCAGATACTGTGGAGTACGTTAATAAAAACAAACACTAAAGACAATCTTGTTCCTACTTATAGCACTTTCCATACATTGACATATTTCTTTCTGTATCGATCCTGTGGTATTATTGCATACATATGTGCACATAAGTATCTGATACCATAATATAAATAGTATATATAGTGTGTATATATATGGCATATATGTGTGTATATGGTGTAGCGGTTATAACTGTATGAAACCCTGGAGAGCATGAGCACACTGGAGAAGCCAATATTTAAACAAACAGAACTTGACCATAGAGAATTGCATACAACCCTATACATACTTATATACCATTTAATTTAGTTCAGTGTGTATCAGAGTGAATACTACTCTCAGAACAAAGCTCTTCACATAAGAACATGCGGATTACTCTACTATATTTTCAAATTCTGTCTCCTATTACCTGAAAATGTTCCATGATTAGAGATTTTGACCAATCAATATCCACAATTTGTAGTGGCTTATTTATGCTACCTAAGCTATTCTTTTGGTTAGACAAATGGCAGTTTTATCTATGAGTATGTAGTGTTGGAGACCCAAGAAAATTATTTCAGACAAAGGGGAATTGGAGAAAGTAGCACAAAGGATTTGAGCAAACAGTACAAACAGCACTGAGGTCTGAAGACAGGGAACAGTGGAAACATATAGCTGAGGTTATAACAGAGGGAAGTAGAGAGTTGGGGAACAAAACCTTGGCATGTCAGGTGGTCTCAGATGTTTATTTTCTTCATTAGTAATGTAGCAACCAAGATCATAACTATCCTAAGGTTAGCAGTGAGAACTGAGTGACAGCTAACAAGCAACAGTAATTATATTTGGAATTGAATATTTAAACCTCTAAGTTTTAAAATAAGAAATTCAGTAAGAGTACTAATAAAAACACTTGCAATGAAAGGGAAAAGTAATTCCTTGTTTTAATTTATCTTCAACATGAAGAAAGTAACATTAGTACTATTAGGAACTTTGTATCTTTATGTATCTATCAATCTAAATTTAATATCTTTTATGAAATATTTTAACATATGTTTGAAAATAGCTTATTAAATGCAGTTAAAATTTTTATTTCCTGCCCACAATGAGAAACGTGCTTGTGTTCTGAGGATCTTTGTAATGATCTGGGTTTAGGTTATATTTATGATTTCTTCTTTTGCAATTTGTAATTGATGTAAATAGAACATTTATAATTTATTTCTTTAACAAGCAATTTACTCAAACACACTTTAGAGATTCTTCACATCATTCCTGGAATTCCAAACTGGCATGCTTTGTGGAAAACAACAGAATGTTAACCTTTCTCTAGGGTGCACAGAGATAGACAATATGTGATGAAATATTTACTCATTTTCTATATATTTATATATGAAAATGATAAATTGAATTTAAAGGAAAAATATAAAGTTTCATGAGCTATTAAAATCTAAACTGACAAATACAAATAAACACTTAAATGTAATATAAAAGAATGTAGAATATATAGAAAATGCAAAACACTAACTTTTTTGAGATTATATAACAACATTGTTTCCTTTCTCTTTCTTCCCAATAATCCCATATACTCCATCCCCACTATTCCTTCAAATTCATGACTTTTGTTTTGTGTGGTTTTTTGTTTTTGTTTTTCAAGATGGGGTTTCTCTGTGTAGCTTTGGAGTCTGTTCTGGTGCTCCCTCTGCAGCCCAGGCTGGCCTGGAACTCACAGAGATCCACCTGCCTCTGCCTCCTGAGTACTGTGGTATGCTATCAATGCCCAGTTTATGGCTTGCTTTTTTTAAAATTAATTGCTTATATACATATACATATATACATGTATAGTCCTAAATATAACCTGTTCAGTTCATATAAGGTTATGTACATTTATGTTTTTAGGACTGACTACAGGCACTGGACAACCAATTGATGTGCTCTTCCCTGAGGAGCACAAGTCTCTGACGCCCAGTTTTCTCTAGCTTCATATGCTACTTTGTGTCGTGTTGAGGCATGCATCATTGGCTTCTCCCTCCCCATGGCAACTTCGTTTGTATCATACTTGTTCAGTTCACAATTGGAAAGCCAAGTATCACCTTTTATGTAAATTCATTACTTTCTCAAGCTTTGTAAAAGATAATATCTTGAATTCATTTTTAAAATGATACCTCATGATTAAAATATAATTATCAATTGAGCAAAATCCATCTAGGTAGTATTCTTCATAATGAAAGTAAAAATGGCCAGTGGCTCTTTTTTATGGATGGTCTCTCTGCATAGGACAGCATGTGCAAGTTATGAGGACCAAATACAGTCGTTTTATTCTCAAAATGGTAACTGGCTATACCTCTCTGTTTCCATGTCAAATTATAAATGAGAAATAGTTAAGTAAGAAGGAAAATGGAATTACCAAAGGTTATTTCCTTTTAAATTAAAAACACTTGACCTCGGTTACTCAAAGCCCCCAATGTATTTCCACTCCAATAAAAAGCACAGGGGCTCACTTGTACATATGTGAACACTTAGAATACTACCTTGCCCCTACCATCCCATAGTTATAATTAAAAGCTACGTTTTGTTAAGCAAATTAGGAGTTACAATAAAGTGGAGGGAGCATGTGTAATGAATAATTAACACTGTATAGACTTCAGCATCATAATTAAGATTAAATGCCGCATATATTCAAACTAGATTAGCATAGCCATTGAAAGTAGAAATGTCCTCAGTGGGAGAGGATGATTTTGCTAAATAATGTTTCATGAAGAGTATTCTAAAAACATTAAGCATAAGGTTGTCATATATAAAATGATTAAAGTTTTATACAAAAGAAGCTGTAATTCGAGCAAATGAAGTCATTTCATTCTCCTGCTGTTTTCACCTTGAGAAACACACTGAAAATGGACAGGATCGCTCTGTGATGTCTTATTAAATTGAGTATGAATCCCCCTTGTTTGAAGTTAATGAACCCTTACTACATAAATCTGAGGTAGCATACAGTTCCAACATCTCCCTCACCAAATCCTATTGTATCTGATGGAAACATTCATTTTCTTAAACTCCTAGTTCAGTATTCATTTCCCAATTTGGCTAGCAAGTTATTTCTGTGCCTTGCTCAAAATAAACATTTATTTAACTGGTGGGCTTGCCTTGATTTTTGGAAACATCATTGATGATAGATATTCATGGGTTACAAAAACACATGTCATACATTCATGTTGACAAATAGACATATTGTGTTGCACTTAAACTAATGCTAATAATATATGTTTCCTATTCTTTCCTGGTATTTCCAAAATATTTTAAAAATTATATTTACAAAATAAAGCAAAACAAGTGTGGTTTTTAGACTATCAACTATCTAACTGGACAAGAAGTTAGAAATAACAAAATTCACGACTTTCCTAGGCAGAGTTATGGTGATTAACTAGGTCATCTATGACAATCCTGAAGAAAACAGAAGAAATAAGTAATGATAACAAAAATATTAAGCTTTATTCTAAAGAAAACAGAAACATTGTAGTTATTTTCTTTTTTCAATGCCCTCTGAAAATGGTGTTAGTTACCACTTTGGATTTTGAAATCAGGATTGTTTTCTAGAGTTAAGATTTAAGATGCATTTGAGTGCTTTTACTGTTACTGATAAATTATGTTTACAACAATATAATTGTCAGACTTACATATTACCACATTAAAAGTTTAAAAGTCATTTCTATTACAGCATTATAAATATTTTTGTGACTTTAAATGCAGATATTAAAATAACAAAAATCAATAGTCATTATCTAAGTGTTTTGAAATATATTACTAAATTGGACAAAAGTTATTTATTTTAAATCTATTTGCAACAAATATTGCTACCCAGAGAATTATGTGTCCCATCTTATAAAATTTAGTTTTATGATGAAAACAAGGACCTAGATTTTGTGGCTATCTGTATGTAGAAATATTTATTTTAAAATGTAAAATGTTCTATTTAAAATTCTGATAGTATATTTTGAAAATAGTTCTATAAATGAATCTGCAAAACTGATTGATATAGATTCTTAAAACAGTGGAAAGGATTACCACGGCAAAGAAACACACACACTGTTCCATTTTATGCCTGCCAGAAAGAAACCATTCACAATTGTCAGGGGCATATTTGACATCGTCCCATTTAACCCTCTCACTCTATGTAGATACCCTGTAGGATTTCTGTCTCTGAGTGCCAATGCACGGCATTATTTAATCTACTTCTTATGAATATGAGTGGCTTCACTTCTGAAGATGAACTTTAAATACAGGAATATAAAACTCACATATCAGAGAGGTCTTAAGATACACAGAGCTGAGTGGAGTATATCATGCTGGCTTTTAAGGCATAGCACTCCTGAAATCGCACAGGGTAGAGAATATTGGGCTGTCTTCAGCAGTGGAGAACAACTAGCTAACAAGTAGGGTTGCCACTGATGCAGTTGAAAGGAAATTAATTCTGCCAACATCCAACAAGACTGCAAAGGAATTCTGAGTCCCAGATGAAAATTCAACTTTGATCAGCATGTTGGCTGCAGTGAGATGAAATTGTGAGCAGGAGCCATTTAGCCCAAAAAGCAACTTCTGACCTAAAGGACTGCACAGCAATGTGGTGTTCCTTAGTTTTTTTTACAAGTCTTCTATTCTTAGGTAATATTTTGTTCTGCAAGAGAAAAACCAATACATTGGCTTTTACCAATCTGATATGTACATGCTCTTGTAGAACAGTTCTAACGTCAAAGCAATTGACAAATTAAGAAAAAGGAAACATTATCTCACCATGGTGCTCCAAATTGGTTCTAGCACAACTAAAGTTAAATGAATGTGTAAGTTTTCAAGCCTCCAGTGGTTAATGTATTTGCACATGTGCTGAGTAGCAATCTCCTCTGAGATTAAAACCTTCCATCTTGGGTGAGGTAAATTTCTGGTAAACACAGGGTGGTAAAGGAGAGGTAAAATATTCCATCCTTCAGAGAGGCTTCTCAAGTTCAAAAGTAAACAATCCAATGGCTTCAGGGTTGACCCTGAAACTCACCAGATTTACAAGGTCCATCCTTTCCCAAGCATGTATAAGCAATAGAGGTAACTCAGAGACACTCAGACAAGGGGAATACCTCAGGGAAAGCAGAGAACAGCCAAAGCGAATATAAAAAAGAGCCTAGCTTGAGTATCCTGGAAGAGGATCAGATCAATTTTGCCACTCAGAAAGAATATTCTCTGATTGGTTGTGCTGCCTATGAGGTGTGCCGTGTGCTCCAGATGTCCAGCTTTTGTGAGCTGCCATTCCTGCTGGGGATGGCTTTTGGTGACATCTTTAAATTATTTCTGCCCCTGTAAATTACCCCTCACCTTGTAAATAACTCTGATGGGGGGTGTCCTTCTATATGTATGCTTCTCTTATTGATTGATAAATAAAACACTGGCCAGTAGCCAGGCAGGAAATATAGACAGGGTTACCAGACAAGGAGAATGCTGGGGAGAGAACTCTAAGAGAGGCTGCAAGGAGATGTCATGTAGCTGCTGACGGAACAACACTGTGTGGTAAGATAAGACCACATGGAAATACTTAGATGGATTAATAATTAAGAGAGAGCTACCCAATAAGAAACCTGAGCTGTCCACCAAACAGTTTAGTAATATAAGTCTCTGTGTGTTTGTTTGGTGCTAAATGGCTGTAGAACCAGGCAGAACAGAAACTCAAGCTACCAAATATCCACAATCAAAGGCACTGGCCTCCCAAGTTAGAAATCGGTGTTATACTTACTTTAGTCTGTCAGAGACTTGCTATCTGTAGTGAGGAGATGCATGTTGTCATCTTGCTAGGAACAGTGTCACTCACTTAAGAGGCTGACCATGTCATCAGGTTTCCAAAAACCATTCAAAGAGGGTACATGTGTACAACTGTAAACCTCCTTTCTACATATAAGACAACTATGTAGTTATGAAAACCTAAAACCTTGGTGGGCATACTGTAAGACTGCTAGGTTTATATTTGAATCCAAAGTATAGAAATAAGTCATATGTGTGTCATCTGTTACTGTAAGAGCTAGTAACAAGGTAATTTAGTTTCTTTAGCATTTATGTAAACTATCTGCCTCCAATTCTCATTTTTAACTCAGGCAAAACAGTTAAAGAGTGTTACCCAAATTCACTCAAATAGTGACAATGTTCAGAGGCATAAGTTCAAGGAAAACAAAACCTTGCTCTCTTATACCACATATCATTAAACAAATGTATTACTTGGTATCTACTTGATATGCCACACCATAGAGGAATTAGAAGCAGGTATGGGATGGCATAGTACTGAATAATGAAGCAGTCAAAGGGACATAGAGGTGGTGATGGTGAAGACCTCAAATGCTCCTTACACAAACTTCACAGATTCTGATTGCCAACTAACACATATAGTTGCTCTCCCAAATAATCAACCATTTTCAAGAAAACCAAACAAGCAAGTAATAAGGAAAAACCAACAGTTCTAGTAAAATAGTAAGGAACACAGACTTACTAGGTTCTAGAACACCTATTAATAAATTCTTTAGCCATCAAAGCCTTCCCTTTTAACTTTTAAGTTAAATAAATAATACCTAATTCTTGATTTTCATAAATGCTGCATAATTCATATGAAACAATGGTCACACTAGCAGACATTAGTATCATGAGTGGTGAGAGAAAGCAAGAATAACAGTGATAATGTGGTGTAGAAGAGGAGGAAAAATGAGTGTGAGAGCCAAAGAAAAGGGGAGGAGTGCTCTGAGATGCTGTGTTTGGAAAACATTACTGTCAAATCATGAACTCAGGAGCTACCACTACCTGTATAAGATCAACATAAGATCAGTCCTACCAAAATCGTACCATGAATGGGGTAGATGATGTCTGGGACACATCCCATACTAAGGAGTATTGGCAGTTGATAGCTACTATGGGAGAGACCATCTTTAATTGAGGATATATTCACTGGCCTCCTCATACTCTAGTACATAGCTTCACACCCATACATATATGAGCAGGGCTTACTAGGTTTAATGGGGCATAAAGAAACAAACATATGACTTGGAAAGGATTAGTAGTAGGGGAATATAAGGAGAGTTGGTGGAGGAACTGAGGAAAGAATGATGATAATGCTTCTTCCTCTGTAATTGTTTCTCTCTATAGACATCACGAAACTCACCTTGTAGACCAGTCTGGCCTTGAATCAGGGAGATCTGCCTGCCTCTCTGCCTCTCAAGTGCTGGGATTAAAGGCATGTGCTAAAACTGCCCAATTTGCAATTTCATACTTCTAACTAAAATGCCGTTCTGTTGGAACCAAGGCAGGCACATTTAATCAAATCTGTGGTATTTTGGAAACATCAATGAAGCTGTTTATTCAGTGGTTATCTTAATATCACAGTATTTGATTTGACAAGTTACATCTGAAGATGACTTGAAGGTTGATATATTTCATTCGTATAGATATCTGGTTCTTCCATATTGGAGAACTTTCCTCAATCATATTAATGGATTTCAGTCAGGATAACAAATTAGTCAAAAATTGGGTATCTTTGTAGAAATTTTTATTGATACAATGGAATGATTTTTCAAATGCTTCAACTCCAAGCATATTTTCTGCTGCTACGAACTATGAATTACCATCTCATTTAGAGAATTGTTAATAAAACACTTTTTTAATGGACAATTTAATGTTTCTATTGCTCTTTGCTGCAATTTCAGGGACTTCCTTTTCCACTTGTTGGACCGAGTCCTAATTATTGCCATAATGACTTCTCACCCACATTTTAATGACTAAATAATTGATATGTTGGTGAGTTCTCAATGCATATGATTTTACAATATTAAATATGAAAGAAAAGAACATTTTAATCACTCAGGAGCAGAATTAAAAATTCTCCAATGTAGTAAGTGTTACTGTGCAGGGAAGTTAAATATGAGCTAATAACGATCCTGTAATTTATGCTAAATTCATACTTAGGGTTAAGTATGCCAGCACAGACACTTGTTCACCTTGGAGATTACGTTTCATTTCTTACATAATTCTCAAATTAACAAGATATACATGTTGCCATCAGCCCTGTTTCTTAAGCACAGTAGATTTTATTGTCCTAAAGTGTCCCCTTGGGTCATCTTGCTGTGGAAGCAGTTAATTTTTCCCCATGTTTGCAACTTAACATTGTTTAATGGAAATCAGTAAATAGCCCCGCATACGAAGTACAACTAATTACAGGTTCTAGGAGCAAATAAGTCAAGATTTTCATATGTACACAGACCCCCACAAAAATATAATTTAATAAAACTGTATTACTTGAAGTATTTGATGAATTTATTTATAGAATTCAGGTAGATCTAAATGGAAAATATATAGAGATATCTGGTATCAACTCAATTTTCTACAAATATTTAAAAAACATTTTTTAAATAATTTTTCACTAAGATTCCCAGTGTGTGGCAATGTTAAACTTTTCTTATAAAACTGTACAGGGCGATTTAATCTTAAGATAAGTTGGAACACCCAGTGGTACCAAGGCTGTCAAGAAAGCATGGTAAATGGCTGTTAATGAAGCATTTAGGAAGCCTATTTGCATAAGTTCCCTTTCTTAAAACTAATCATTTAAAATGTTGTTGCTAAAAGGTAAAATCAAGGAGCAATTCTAGTTAGGACCTAGTACTTCATAGATAAAGGATGACAGCTGCCTCCAGCTCCATTTTTTAGTAACCCAAGTTAGGATCATGGGGTAGGACAGTTGGGTTTTATGATGAAGATGTCTACAATTAAAAGATCTGTCCATGACCTAGTGTCTCCCAATCATGTGAATCACTTTTCTAATAGTGTTGTAATTCAGAGTTCTGAGACCAAACTGACCATAGAATTACCTCCTTCAGAAATATCTCCGTGGCCTTTTCATGGTCACCATCTCCTTATGTCTTTCTTCTGTCTGTGTTTTTCTGTCTGTGTCTGTGTCCTACTCTTCCAGATATAGGGCAGCAGCCTTACGGGGCTCAAATGCCTTTATGACTAACTATGCAAAGAGACTCTTTTCAAATGCAGCTGCTCCTAAAGTACTGGGGTTAAGATGTAGAGACATACAATTTTGAGAGACACAGGTCAATAATAGACTACAAACATAATTGTAGATGCTCTGGATTACAACTCAAAGACTTTCAGCCTTGGTGAATTCATACTGAAGCTGATTTTATATCGTTTACCATACTATCCAATGCTTTTTTCTGTTTCAGAAAAGTCAAGTGATAATTTGGGCTTTCTTACCAGTGTCCTCAGCCCTGAATATTCTTGTTTAGTTAGGGGCTTTTTAACTGCCTTCCAAAGATGACAACACCTCCCCTTTTACCCCTTTTACAAACACTTGCAGTTATAAAACTTGCTCTTATCGGGTTGTAGATTCCAGACTTAACTTCAAAACTGAAATTTGAGAAGTACTTCATGATATCAACAAGAGAGAAAGGCAAAAGCTGCTATGATAAATGTGATGCCCAGGAGTAAACCTTGTGCTCAGCTAGGATGCTGAATTCTCCCTCCAAACAAAATCAGCCTTTAACTGGTATTTAAGGAGAGGCTTTTTTTTTTATTCTGAGGGCATTTAAATGAGCAAACTGTAGAAAGTTACTTTCTGCATGACAAAGATCTGGATATCTGAAATACTAGTTGGAAAAAGACTCAGAAGTCAGAAACTCCTGAGTCTTCTAAAGAATCTTCATTATGTCACACAAATATTGAATAAAATGATAAATATACATGGTATTGTTACAACTCTTTTTCAACTGCCATTGATTATAGTGACACACCTTGCTTTATATTACTATGGTTAATGATCAACTTGCTATTTGTGTTACAAAAGACAAATGAAGTTAAATCATATTTAGATGATTTAATAGATAATTATAAATATTTAAATTATTAATGCAAACATAATACCAGGAAGCATAAATAATTAATGACGTACTTATAAATAATTTCTATTAGTGAAATAGATTAAGAAAATGATTTGTCCTTACCAGTGGGCTCGTAAATATTTAACAACAACTACCACTGACATCTTTTAGCGTCACCTTAAAACCCTAACAGTTAAGCCTCTTTTTATAATACAGAATGCATTTTCAAATAGAAAGCAAAGCCAGCACAATATAGTCGTGGATAGGCATTATTTACTCCATTTCATTTACAAATATTTTACAATTGCTGCAATCTAAACAGCCCTCCATTTTTCCATATTCATATGGATCTGCTTTTCTTTTAAATATTAAACATGGAAGATGTTAAAATATATGTACATTTAAATAAATTCATTTCTTCACAGTAGTCTACAGGAATCACAGTGTACATGCTGTATTGTTATATTACCCTGGCAAGAATTAAATATGTTTAAGAAACTACTTTATGTACATGCGTTTCAAACTTTGCTTGTGTAAGACAGCTAAAAAGGTCAAACTGTGGGGAGAAGGTGCTTTCACGGGCTGCCTCCAAAATTCACCAATTTTATAGTAAAGGAAGATTTGCCAGATGGTGAAAAAAGTAGAGAGGATGCCTGAACTTGCCTACCCTTGTAATCAGATTGATGAATAATACCCCAACTATCATAATTGAGCCTCATTTCAGCAGTTGATGGAACCAGAAGAAGATATCTGCAACCAAGAAACATAGTGAGCTATTGGAATCTAGACAAAGAGAGGGAGGAGGAAACACATGAGCAAGGGAGGTCAAAATCATGATAAAGAAATTTACAGAAACAGCTGAACCAAGGTCATGGAAACTCATGAACTCCAGACCTACAACTGTGGAGACTCTAGGGGACTGAACTAGGCCCTCCACATGCAGGAGATGGTTGTAAAGCTTGGACTATCAGTGGCGCCCTGGGCAGTAGGACCATGATACAATATTGGTACATGTGCTAGCTTGTTGGAGCCCATTCCTAGGGTGAGATCCCATAACCAGTGGCAATAGGACCATGATAATTATCCTGGTACATGAGCTAGCTTATTGTAGCCCATTCCCTATGGTGGGATGCCATGCTCTGTCTTAATGCATGGGAGTGGAACTGGGCGCTGCCCCTACCTATTGTGCCAAACAATGTTGACTCCTCCTGGGAGCCCTAACCCTAACCTATTAGGAGGAGTGGACTGGGGTTAGACTAGGAGGGAGGTCAGGGGAAATGGGAGGAGGCAAGGGGGGATGAGATGAGTGGTAGGAGAACTGTAGTCGGAATGCAAAATGAAATAAAAAATCAAAATGAAAAAAGATCACTAAAGTGGTGAAAAAAGAAAAAATAAAGAAAGAAAAAGAAAGATCCCTGCCTACTTTCACTCTGTTTCCCGTGGTTCCCCTGAAAGGGTAGACAGGAATTTTTCTGTCTCCTTTTTCTCTTCTGTCCTCTCTCTGCCCCTGTGTTTCTGTGCCTCTTTATCTCTTTTCTTTCTACCACCTTCCTTTTCTAATAAAACTTCTCACTTAAGCTCTGTCTGCTTGGCAAGTTTGTCCCTCACACACCATGGAATCCACCAAGGTTCCCCAAGGGCTTCATTCCAAACAATGTGTACAATGGTAGCCTCTTTAAACAAAAATAATTCTTTGGAACCCCCACCCGGATCTATACAGTGTGATACTCTGCTCATTCCCATACAAGTAACATGAAGTTGTTGGAAAATTTAGATAATAAGCAAATGCTTGATAAATAAGGTATAAATTTTATAATCAAGATTTATAAATTCCTCAGTTCTACTCAGATGCACAATAATGTTTGTCTACCCTCATGTTTGCTCATTTTTAAGCTTTAGCTATTTGGATAAACTAAGCCATATTAGAAACTGTAATATTCTCCCATCCAAGTACTAACCAGGCCTGACCCTGCCTAGCTACAATCCCATAGCTAGAGAGTCTAGGAAACAGGAAGGGCCCTAAGAGAGGTAAGCAGAGAACAGGAATAGGACAGAATCTTCTGAGGGGACAGGGAGTAAGTTGGGTGGGAGGGGTGAGGGCCTGGGAGGGGGGTGAAGAGGAGGGGAGAGAAGGATATGGGGGAGCAGGAAAGTTGAGTCAGGGGAAGAATAGAGGAGAGAAGGATGAGAGATACCATAATAGAAGGAGCCATTATAGGTTTGAAGAGAGATTTGGCACTAGTGAGATGTCAGAGGCGTACAAGGATTACATCAACTAGCAATCTAACCAATAATGGGGAGTCTACCTTAAAAACCCTTCTCTAATAACGTGGTTGACAACTTCCTTCTGTGCCATCCTAGAGCCTTCATCCAGTGGCTGAAGGAAGCAGAGGCAGACACCCACAGTTAAACACTGAACTGAACTCCTGGAGCCCAGTCGCAGAGAGGGAGGAGTGATAAACAAAGGGGTTAAGAGTTGGCAGGTGAAACCTACAGAAACAGCTGACCTGAACAAGGAGGAACTCATAGACCCCAGACTGATAACTGAGAGGCCAGCATGGGACTGATCCAGACCCCCTGAAAATGGGTGTCAGTGAGGAGGCCTCAACATTCTTTGGAACCTCAGGCAATAGATCAGCATTTATCCCTGGCATCCAGATGGACTTTGGGAGCTGGTTCCATGTGGAGGGATGCTGTCTCTGCCTGGACACATCAGGGACCGGCCCTGCCCTGAATAATATGATAGATTTTCGAGATCCCCCATGAAGGGCCTCACCCTTCTTGGAGAGTGGACTAGGATTGGGGGAGGGGTTGGGGGATAGTTGAAGGGGAGCAGGAGAGGAAGGGATGGAGAGGAAGCTAAGATTGACAAGTGAAGCAAACTTGTTTCTAAATTAAATCTTAAAAAAAGAGGAAAAAGAAAGAAACTGTAATATTCTATAATGGAATGTCTGGTTACCTGAGAAAGTATTTTCCCCAAGGTCAGGTATTTAGACAATCGTCCCCATTCCCTCAGGGCCTTCAAGAAAATTTCTGTTTGCTAAAAAATGGGGTGGGAGAGCATTTTTCCCTCTGGCAAGAGGAATTTGGAGCCCTTCATTTACAATTGATTGATGCCTATTATCAAGGTCAATGCTAGCTTCCTCAAGTTCTGACCTCAAGCCACACCCCAGCTCACATGCCCCCTTTCTCCCATTTAATCCTATGTGCAACTATAGAGTATAAAAGATGGAGTCCTTTTTTTCAATAAATTACTGGCAGCCAACCTGAATCACCATTGGATCCTGTCTACCTCCTCCTTCTCACCCACCAGCTGACTCCACATATCATCTTTGGGACCTGAACCCTGCAGAAACAGGCCTCCCACAGAATCCAAATAAATAATGTAAGTTTGTTATACAGTCCTTATCAATAAACATATTTGTGTCAGCATATAAGCATATTAAATACAGATGAAATACTAGAATATATTAAGGAATCCCTCTCATTTTCTTATACCAGTTCTCTTTTTTTGCCTACCTCTATTTCTTTTGTATTCTAGTGTGTGTGTGTGTGTGTGTGTGTGTGTGTGTGTGTGTGTATGTATATAGGTAGGCAGGTATATGTAAGTATGTATGTATGTATGTAAATAGGTATGCAGCTTTATGTAAGCGCGTGTGTGTGTGTATGTATGTATGTATGTATAGAGGTGGGCAGGTATATGCAAGTATGTATGTATGCATGTATATATGTAAATAGGTACGAAGGTTTATGTAAGTGTGTGTGTGTGGTGTGTGTGTGTGTGTGTGTGTGTGTGTGTGTGCAACCCTACATAAGTGTGGGATATGGGTATTATTACATGTTTCTGTTCCTGTATTTGAGTTTAAGAAGTTCATCATCATCAGGAATACCATACCCCTCCTTTGATCAGGTGTTTTATTGGGCTTGGAGCTCATCAGTTTGTCTAGACTAGCTAGCCAGAGGACCCAGTGATACTGTTTCCATCTCCCTGCTCTGTTAATGTGTGGTGGCTGTCCTCTCCATTAAATCTGGCTTGTTATGTTGGTTCTAGGGATTAAATCAGGTTCTCACACTTAAAAGGCAAGTGCTTTACCAAAAGAGGGTCTCCCCAGACCCTGCCTACCACTACTGCATAACGATGCAATGCCTTTTTATGCATCATATTTGAAAATGCTAATTGAATTTATGGATTGAACAATGATTCTCTTTAAAATATATCTGAAAGCAGAGGATTTAAACTATGATTTACTTATCTCTTTTATAATTTATGATTTAATCATTTTTGTTCTTATTTACTGCAACTTCATAAAATGATTTACTCTCAGGCAACAATATTTATTCCAAGAATATTTTTAATAGGGGCTTATGCACTGACTCCTATGAAAAATTAAAACAAGAGCTAGTAGACTCTTTATGGGAAATCTCTATTCTTCTACTTTATTAAACAAATGTCTGGAAATTTTGCAGGTGTTGTTATTTTGTTTTACAGTGCTTCTCATCATATCATGTTAATTGCATAATTAAGTAAGCATCCTAGTTTGCTTCCTATTATTACAAAACACTGGCCAAAAATGACCAGGGAGGAAAGGGTGCAATTTGTTTGCATGTTCTGGTGACAGATCATCATGGAAGGAAGTCAAGACAAGAATTCCAGTAAAAAGCATGGAGGAAAACTCCCACTGGCTTCATTGCCATGCCTTGCTCTGCTTGCTTTTTTATGCAGTCAGGACAATCTGCTTGGGCAGCACCACCAACAGTAGGTTAGGCATTCTATCATCAATTATTTACTAAGAAATTGTCCAGCAGACTGACTAGAGGTCAAAGTAATGGAGGCATTTTCTCAAATGACTCTTCCCAGGTGACTCCAGCTTGTGTCAAGTTGGCAAAAAACTAACTTACACAGTAAGGATCTGTCAACTTGGAGAAAGGAGGTAAGAAATCAGTGACAATTGAACCTTTGCTATATGCATTCCAGTATGTCTTCTTGTAGTACAATAAGCACCCATCAGTGAGAGATTATGAAGGACAACTTTTGATTCCAACTTAAGAAGAAAATACAACATGACAAAGCACAATCTAAGATGTGTCATTCTAATGAAACTATAATATACAAAAACCCAGAGTCATAGTGAAAACACAGTGATAGAATAAAAGATTACAAAATTTCAGTTCATTGATTATAGTTTAAAAAGTTCAGCTCTAAGTTTGAACATTGTAATGCATAATATCTCTAGTGAATAAATGTTTTGAAACATTTATCTTCATGACAGAAAATTTCTTCTCTTAGGAACTAATGTCTTTTTTATAAAAATCCATACAATAAATAACCTTGAAATGTACCTAATATTTACAAGGTAATACGGCTAACAATTATTTGGTCAAAATGAAATATACATAGCTATTATTTTAAAAAGGAAGGATTTAAAACTGCTTGATTAGAGTTTAATATAATAATAAACTTCCTATTTGCTCAATAGTAGAACAATTGTAATAATAGGCTTTTGACAAAAATCCAACTGTATTATATGTAAAACTATAGTAATAAAATGTACATCACAGCCAAGGTAAAGCAATGATAAAAGGAAAATTCATAGCCATACAGTGGATTAGTTTAGTAATGTAAAAAGAAAGTAGCATCCAGTTTTAACCAATGAATGACTTAAGAACCACAAAGTAGATGAAAAGAAAGGACAGAGAAATAAGGATAGACACAAGACTGAAGAAGAGGACAGACAGACCCATGGTATCTTTAAAAACATAGAGGAGTAGGATTTTAGCATTTAACAAAATTTAAAAATCACCAACAAATCCAAGAAAGAAAAATATGCAAATATAAAGTATACTAAAGAGGAAGTAACCCATGATAAGCAATAAGATTTCAAAATTGTAAGTCACCACTTTGAATACATCAGAAAAAAGAAAAAGAAACAACATGCAAATCTTGACACAAATTCTAATTCTAGAAATAATAATATATTATGAAAAAATTTCCATTAGAAATAGGAATATTAAAACACATTTTGAGGTGGTCATGGCAGCCTAGCAGTTTATAGTCAGGAAAGTTGCAAGTATAAAATCAAGACAGTGTTCCAAGTTATAAGCTAGCAGCCAGCCAAAACTGCATGGTGAGACACCTGGTGAGATCCTAGCTTCTACCAAAGAACACCATTCTACCTCTCAGTTGTAAAAGAAAAGAAAAACAAACATTAAATAGATCAAAACTTTTTGCTTTCAGGGAAATGAGAAAGCTATTAAGAATGGGAGCATGAAGAACACAGAGCAGCAAGATGTATCAGATTTAAATTTTATATTATGACAATTCTACCAGCATCCATACACACAGACCAATATTTTTTTATCTTACATCACACAAAATGAAGAAATCCTTTTCAATGTTTTTGGGGAGTTAACATTAGTTGTTCAACTTTATTAAGATATTGTATATAAAATAAATATTATTAATAAAGAAGTATACAGCCTATAGAAATGTGTGTGTTTTCTATCCATTGATTTGTAAGTTTTTATGATCCCCAACAAGCCTTAAAAGTAACTTTTATAGACTTATACTAAAGTTCATATTACAACAGACTACACAGAAACAGAAATGACTAAGAAAGACTGTATTAGGGGACAAAATTTACCAGTTATATATAAATGCAAAAAGTTCTCCATTAGTAATACAATAAATATCCTAGTAGCCCAAGAACAGAAAACAACTAGTGACAACAGTAATGATACACATAATGTATATGAAAATGACATCTCAGCTTTATAAAACTAGAGGTAAACTTTTTAAAATAATGATCACTGGGATAATTAATTGGGTGCTTTCACAAACCAAAACCAGAAATCACATTATTTACACACACACACGCACACACACACACACACACACACACACACCAATAACCAACTTGCAAAAGACACATATATATACTCATGACACACACTGTAAAACCTAGATGAACCAAAGAAATAAACTAAAAACTTTTTAAAAATTGCCATAGAAATACTAGGAGAAAATTAATGAATCTCTCCTTAGCACCATGGTGGAAAGGGGTCCTAATCATGACCCAGAAACCTTGTCAATAAAAGAATGGATTAGTGAACTGTTAAGTTTGCCTTGATAAGCAAACATTAGGAGCTGGGCATGTTGGCAATTGCCTTTAGTCTCAGAACTTGGGAAGCAAAATATAAGTCAAGTTTGTTTTTACAGTGAGGGCAGTCAAGGTTACATAGTGAGAACTTTTCATATTAAAACAACAACAAAGTGTTCTATATGTTTAAAAAATTAGGGACTCAAAAGACTTTAAAAAGAGAAAATATTTGTTACATGCTTCCCAGACAAAAGGTTAATAACATTCAAGAGAATCATTTTGAATAAACAACTACTAGAAAAATAATAGGAAAATTGGCAAAACACATAAACAAATCTTGACTAAGAAGTCAGATTCATAAAAAGACTAAAAGTCAATTTTTCATGCATGGTGGGGCAATGGCTACAATTCCATCATTTAGGACTATTTATAAAATTTAATCTTTAAAAGAATATCATCATCACAAAAGTTAGCAGTAGTAGGAGATCTCTGATTCTATACCACGTACTGGAAATCAGTGACCAAGTGACCATAGTTCAAATGGATGTTCCATCTATATAATGGCCAAAGCATATTTCTATGACTGAAAATATTCAATGCAAAAAAAATCACCCTGTTTTATGTTTTATATAAGGATGGTACCCACCACCTAACATGGCATGACAAATGATGAAAGATACATTACAGGGCTCCAAATTCTTTTCTTTACTTGGAAACAGTTTTATATATTTCCATACAATTTGATTCCATTTATTTCCCACATTTATGGGTGATCAGGTCTAGAAGCTGTGGATAGTTACAACAGTGGAAGTAAAGTACTGACTCTTGAATGGCAGGGTGCAAACTGTACAAAAACCAAAAGATTGATGGAACTTTTGTTTACTCCTTACCCATGTCTGTTCCTCTCCATTATATTGTTCTATGGATATGCCACATCACTATCACTCAATATAAACTATGGGCTCCAAAGAGGGGAAGTTGGTTCTTGAAAAGGAGATGGGAGGCTTTCAAGCATCTACGGAAGTACTGGTAGTCAGTGCAGTACTCTTCCCTAAAGATGGTTCCTATTTTCTTTAGTTATTGCCTCAACAGGATGCTGACATTTCTATGTGAACTTCAAATATCACACATTTATGAAGAGCATCCATTCATCTGAGCACTACAGCTTATACTACCTTGAATAAAAGGAAACATCCCTTACTGTAAATGAATGTAAGGCCAACAGACAAAGACAAAAAGAAAAAGTTCATAGACAAACTGGAATATAATTTGAAGGGGATAAAATCAATTCTAAGCTTCTATTCTAGTCAGTGGTCTAGAAATCAAGTAATTTCCAAGAAAGCATAAGGAATAACAGAACATATATCCTTAAGATTCTTGGGAGCTATTTTCCAGGTTGAGGTAACTGCATCTGCAAATGACCTGAAGAATGTCTCAAAATGATAAAAAGCTGCACTGGGCAGACAGTGGTGCCCATGGGGAGAGTAGTTTCATATATGGTTGGGATGAGGTGAGTCCTTCCCCTAAAATGTGATGCAGAGAAGTCTCATTGTTGGTTATTTTCACTTTTTATTTTCTGTTCTTTGCTCTTTGGGGGCCTGCTACTCAGCTCCCAAATAATCATAGTGATACTTATTTTTTCTTAGGAAAGCCTGGTCTTAGTTTGGCTTAATTCTAGCCTGCTTTTCTCAACTCAAATTATCTTATCTGTTAACTCTGTGCTTTCACCTTTCTATATACTTTCCTTTACTTCTTATTCTGTGGCTTGTTGTGTAACTGGGTGACCATTCCTTGAAGTCCTCTTCTCCTTTACCTTTTGCTCCCCGATCCTCTCTTTTTCTCTTTCTGCCAGTCCCACCTATCATTTCTCCTGCCTAGCTACTGGCTGTTCAGCTCTTTATTAAACCAATCAGGTGTTTTAGACAGGCAAAGTGACACAGCTTCAGAGAGTTAAATAAATGCAGCATAAAAGAATACAACACATATTTGCATCATTAAACATACATTCTGCAGTGTAAAAGAGTATAACGCATCTCTAACTAATATTCCAAAACAAATCCTTTTTCTTTTCCCATATGTAATATAAAGAGTTGTAGGTGCTAAATAGTTGACTGCCATGCTCCACATTATTGAAATCAGTCAGACACAAATTGTAAAGTATTACAGATTTCCACTTATGTTTATAGCGTCAAAGGTGATAAATCATGGAGATCATGAATCAGAGTTGTGGTTTCATGGGGCAGTGCCAACTGAGGAATAGCTACTGTGAGAGATATATGGAAGGTCTGAAGGGAGGAAATGGAAGGTGGACTGAAGTAATTATAATATATTTTAAAATAATAATAAATATGATAGTTTTCTGGAAAATATCTCAGAAATTCATTTGATTAAACACTGTACACATACTGAAGACCACAGAAAGATTTTACAAAACAGATAGTTTTGTTTTGTGTGGCTATTACTCAAATCAAACCAACAAAAACAAAACTTCATGAAAATGGGATTTTTACAGTTTGAGGTAAAACTAAGTTACAGAGATAATAGGCAATAAGGACATCATCCACCTAAATACTTATGCAGTAGGAAATTGCCCATCAAGGTTCTACCAGATACAACTTCACTCCATGTAAACTCTGTCTTTGAAGATGAAATCAATGGTAGCTAAAGAAATAAAGATCTTGTTTTTTCAGTCTATGAGTAGGAACACCAACACTTACTCCATCTTTGTCAAAAAAGTCTAAACACACTCAAGTTGAAAATCTGTCTGTTCAGGTCCTGTTATGTGTCAATTACTATCTTTGTTATCTTATTACTTCCCTACTAATATCATTAAATGATAAATATTGAACTTTAGATATGTAAATGCATGTTATATTAATAGGATTTATATTGGTCATATCATGTTCATATGTTCTTTCTTTCTCATGTATGTGCACTATAATAGTTTTGACTCCCTCTCATTTATGTGTGGTATACAATTTTGAATATGTATGTATATTGAGTGTATATGTATCCAAGCATCAGTCACCAGTTTTGCCTTATTCTCTTGAGACAAGGTCTCCCAATGAATTCACATCTTTCAACTGGAGAGGCAGCCAGCAAGCCACAAAAATTTAGTATGTAAATAATCTCTCAAACTCCAAGGCTGAGTTTACAATCATGCTTAGCCATACCCAGGTTTTAAATAGATATTGGTATCAAAATTCATGTCCTCATGCTTCCCCAACCTCTATTCTCTTCCCCTTTTAAGTCAAGATCATCACTCTAAGATAGGGACACGACAGAGAGGCTGATACTTTATTTATGTTGGGTAAGTTGGAGTAATTAATGAAGGAAGGCAAATAAACAACTATCCTTTTTAGTTTAAGACCACTTAGATGACTCCATGGATAAAGCAATTGTCCCCATATCTGACAATCTTTGTTTTACCCCTGGAATTCACACAGAAGGAGAGAAATCATGTTCTTCTGAAAACTATACCTGCACTATGACATGCCACTGTTCAACACATACACACACACACACACTCATCAAACAAATGACACATAATAATAATAAGTTAGGAAACTGAAAAAAAAGCCAACGTAAACTTATTTCAGCTATACCTCCCAGGCATCCTGTACTTTGCTGCATCTGTGCAAGCTACAAGCATTAGTCAGAACACTGAATCAGAGTAAAAGCTGATTTCCAAAATGTCAAGCTCATAAACCATAACACTGGCATTCTAATTATCACTTCACACTAATCATGCACTTCTTTATATAAAGTTGGATTTTTCTCCTCTCCTAAACTTTTTTGAAATTTCAAAAGCATATTTTTCCTAAAGACATTACTATTCTAGAGTTGGAAATATAAAATTCTATCTTCAAAAATATATTCTTTTCATTGTAAAATAAGTAAAATTTGGAAATAGTACAGGTACTGAGCAGGGCAAAACTAACGATTATCAACTATGAACTGGATGTTAAGAGCTTGGTATATCCCCACCTGCCTCACTTATTTATTTTTTGTCAGACGGAAGTATATCTTTTGAGTTGCAGCTTGAGGCTGAAATGAATTCAGCTAGATCCTGCCTGCATTCCATGTCTCAATCGGAACCTTGAACAAAAACTGAAAGCGATTGTAACTAATCTTTAGCACATCTGGCCTTTAGGCACCCAGACTTTAATTCCATCCTTGCAATGACAATTTTACTAAAAATAGATGACTAAGACCTCCCATGACTTCTTCTTCCCTTCCAGATGTACCAGCCCTCCTGCTGGCATCCCAGGGCTATTAATTAAAAGGAACAAATATACTTGAACACACATCACTAAATGATCTCCATGGTCTTTTGCTTCAGGGATGGCAGATTCAGATATTGAAAGTAATTTCTATTGAGGAAAATTTGAGTGGAAGGGGGGAGGTAATAAGGCAATCATTGAACAGCAAGTGGAGATGGTGAAGCTATAAAGAATTGTAGAAAACAAAGATTATACTGATGTTCAAGAAGTGTTCAGGCATTGGAAGGAATATAAATAACCACATTTCAATGCCTATCATGAAAACTTAAAGGTATTTGAGACTCAAATGTAAAGAATGGAGACTGTGCGGACATTGGGACATATGCAGATACGGCAAAGGAATGAAATAGCATAGTGAACCCAAATATGGAACGTCAAAACAACAGGGAGACTCCTAGGAATTTCACAAAACACCAGAAGAATTGAGCACAGGACAAAGCTAATTGGACTACAATGTCTACAGAAAAATTTAAGGTCAATACACAAGATTTCAAGGGGGAAAATAAGGTTGGAACCAAATGCAAGAAATACAACTTTTCACAAGATATGAGGGATGTCCTTTGGAGAAGATATCAGTAGAAAAATGGACATAATCAGAGAGGGTATTAGTGTGATGCCACCATCCTGAAAAGAAGCAACCATAGCATAACTTTAGTTTGTGGTGAGAGTGGTAATTTGAAAGAAAAAAAGGAGGAGGAGGATGGAGAATTGATGAAGGGAGGAGGGAATGGAAGTAAAAAGTGGGTCGAGGGGTAAGAGAAGAGGGAGGGGGAGGGGGAAGAAGAAAGAGAAGAAGCAGAAGCAAGCAAGCAAGTAATAATGACATTGTTATGTGCCAATCCAGAAACATAGAAGACATCTGCTGAGATAGACAAGTATAGTTGGAAGACATTGCTGCTACTATCTGCCAATTATTCAGAGGGTTGATGTTAGAAGTAAGAAGAAACCATTTCTCAAACCTTATTGATAGGAGGAAAAGACAAAAGAAACTGTGATTATGATGCAATGCTTTATTTAAAACTTTGTATGCAAAACTGCTATTCAGAGAGACAAGTACAGAGGGGAAAGAAAAGCTAAGAACTTTAGCAATATTGAAGCCTTCATGAAAGGTTTTCTTGGCAATTTCAATGTTGAAAGAAGTGCCAACCTGCAGCTGCACTCCCAGGGGTCAGCCTGCTCATAGCACAGCCTAATAATCCAAAAAGATGACAATGACCCAGTAGGTCTAGAAGATCAGGCAAGGTTTAAGATGGTTATGTCTTAGCCAACACCCAGCTGTTGCTCTCCTTGCTCATCTCCCAAGTGTTCTCTGCCATTTGACTTCACTTTGCTCTTACATCTAATGTTTCTTTTACGCACCCCACCCGATTTATCTACATTTCTGTTCTTCTATTGACTCATAGAGCTCAAGAATGCTTACCCTTTTAATTTTTTAAAGATTTATTTATTTGTTATGTGTACTGTGTGCATGTGAGCCTGCACACCATAAGAGGGCACCAGATATCATTATAGATGGTTGTGAGCTACCATGTGGTTGCTGGAAACTATACTCTGGACCTTGGGGAGAAGAGTCAGTGCTCTTAACCTCTGAGCCATCTCTGCGGCCCACATGCTTACATTTTAAAATAACATATTTATTGCCCTAGGATCCTTTATCTCATGAGGTAAGATGCTTGCCTATTCAATTTCACAACCAAGCAAATGTAACACATTTTTTTCAATGTGGCTTTACACAAGATTGTGATGTAGACTGGTAACTAATAGAGAAGCCCAGGAAAGTGTCGCATCACTCGCCAAGCTAACACGTTCTGTGGTTTATGTGCTGAATTTCACTTTTAGGGACCAGTATCTATTGAAGCACCTGGCATGCCTGCCTTCACAAAATATTGTCACTTTTAATATATTTCATGGTACCAATTTCATCTAAAATTAAGTTCCTTCTAGCATATGGGTCAGTGTTACTATCTCAATAGCTGAATTCAGGGTCATGTAGAGTTATTTTCATGTCTGAATCTAACACATAGCTACCTATTGTCGAAGACTGTTGAATAAAAACAAAGTAAAAAGTATACAGATATCTGATCAAATGCAAAATGACTTACTTAATCTTTGGCCATGTTTTCAGTTACAAACCATTTCTGCCTCCTAAGAGTCTTGCCACTTTGTTATTAAGTTCTTTGATCTCTATAAATCTCTATAATATTTTTCTAATTATATAAAGTTAGGGTAATTCTTTCTTTAATGGCTACCAATAATACTTTCCTGACACCCTATAGGAGGTCATCTGTTGTCTTTCATTTCTTTCAAAATTGCTTCTTGTATGACAAGTACATGGTGATGACTGAGTAGATATACTTTCTGAGTTATGAGAATCTGGATGTATACAGTAAGCATCCAATAAAGGTAATTATGGTTCCACCATTCCTAAGGATTTATATATTTTCCTAGCAAATATTTCCAGAATTTCTCCCAAATAGAGGGTGCTTGCATTATTTCAGTTTGTATATGCATATCAGGTAATAATACTTTCATTTTTCCTCATTAACTGTTACTAATTCACAGAACATAAAAATATGTAAGTATAACCAGTTGCTTTTCACCAGTATAAAGCACATCACTAAGTGAAACAGATCCTGGGTAGATTCCTAAATGATGGAGATAATAAATGTGGTTAAACTGCAGAGGGGTGATATGGATAAATTTTTAAATCACAGTTTTTAATGTAGCAGCTTACTCCTTAAAATTTTAATGTGCATTATAAAAGATGGCACACATCAGTCTAAAATGACATAAATGTCATTATGACCTTCATGGTTTTTTGTCTAGCCGAAATAATCCCAGTAAACCCTCCAGACTGAAGAACACATCTTCAAACATTTACTGCTCTTGGCCTTGATTATAGTCTTCTCTTTTTCTTTTCTGCATTTCCTATTAATGTATAATTTCTTAGAAGAATTAGACTAAAATAAGAAGGCTTTAAATGAAAGTTAGTGACTTGTCAAGGAGACTGGCTTAGATCCTGATACTATGGATTTTCCTTGTTTCAATCATATCAAATCTGTCTTGTCTGTGCTTTGCTATTTTAAAGAGTCAGCATCTCTATTTTGAAAGATTTACGGTTTTGTTTTAAGAAACCCCTTGTGGTAACTTTTGTCATGCAAATTTCCATTTGAAAGAACAGACTTACAATGTATTAAAATGAAAGCAGCCCTTCTTCTGACCAACATATCTGAGACTAATTTGTGAAGAGGCAGAGGGTTACACAAAGAAAATTGAGAAGCAGCAGCAGCCCAGGACCCTGATGGCATCACATTCTGTCTGTGTGTTTAGGATAAGCCCTTCCACCTGGATCTAGGGGTCTATGACCACTTCTGGCCTAGCAAATATGATATTTAGCATCACAGTTTTAAAAAGTATTCTAATTCAAAATTCTGGATGATTTTGTTTCTCAGAACAAAAGGTTGTAGTCAGAACAAAAGGTGGTGAAATTTTGACTGAGAGGGGAATGAGAAAGGGAGGTGGCCACTTTAGTACAGCAAAGAAGAGTAGGAGTGCTGCGTGCTGCAGAGGTGGCTAGGACAACCCTGAGTACCAAATCTCATCTGCTTCACAGAATTGAAGTGAAAATTCCACTATTTAGGGAAATTGTAATTGCTACCCTTCATCTGTGTACTTTCCAGGCATGGTCTCCTGAGCAATCCAAAGGATTTACCTTTCCAACCCAGTGCAAACCTTCATCTGCTGAGACAGATGATCCAACTGTTTTCTCCTTAATTCACACTCAGTTTTGATGGCAGATAGCCCATTGGTGTTATGGCTTCCAAAAGAGGAGTCAAGTTATCCAATAAATGGAAAAGCGACATTCAGGCAGCTGTGGATCGCAGTGTTTTTAATTTTGAGTTGTGGGCTACTTAGCACAGGGCATGCCAGCCTTGCTTGGGGGTTGCCTTTTGTGTTACCCCATCCAATCATTGCTTTTTCTAGATATCAGATGGAATTTCTCCCAATTAAGCTTTTAAGTTTTTGATTGATTTGGGGAGAGGTGGAGGCTGGCTATGCCCAAGACAACTGTTACATGCCACTGGGACAGATTTTCCCTCTGACAGTTTCTCTGTCTGTCTCTGTCTCTCAAACAAATTCTTGACAAATTTCTCAGTATAAAATGTTAATTTGAAAAAAGTATCATTGCTTGTAATATCAAGAATATTGGAATCCCCAATTTGGTTTTTTCACATTCATTAATTTTATGTGCATGTCTACTCATGTTTGAAGGTCACTATGCTTCCTGGATGACAGAAGTGTGGCCTCCATCAAGTGTTAAAAGGGCTTTAGAATATTCTTTACATGCCAGTCATGAGTCTTAGAAACTTCTTAAGCATCTCTGCTTTCCCAGCAATCTGACTTTGCTGTTACATAGCTCAAAGCCCCTCAATGACTCTGCTATAAGTCACACAAAGCTGTGTTTGTACTGTTATACAAATTTTAATCACAGTTTGGAGATACAAGCAAAGGATCACATAGGAAGGAAAAGTTAATGTGGGTTCTAGACATCTCTGTGGTTAAGTTCACAGCCTAACTTCTGATCACAGCTTTTCACTCTACTCTAATCACTTTCAGGACATGAACACTTTTGTCATTACATAAACAACAGTACCTTCATTTACGCAAATCCACGTTACTTGTGATGTTTTAAAAGAATATGCCCCCTAAAGTGAGTGGCACTATTTGGAGGTGTGGACTTGTTGGAGGAAGTATGTCACAGGAGGGGAGGGGTGGGCTTTGAGGTCTCTTTTATTTAAGTTTCCCTCGGTGTGAGAGGCAGTTGACTTCCTGTTGCCTCTGAATCAAAATGTTGGACTCTCAGCTCCAACATCATGTCTGAATGCTTGCCACCATGCACCGTGCCATAACAATAATGGACTGAACCTCTGAAATTTTCAGTGAGCCCCCTCAATTAAATGTTTTCATTTATGAGTTTCCAAGGTTAATGGTATCTCTTCATAGCAATAAAAAAAACCCTGAGACAGAAGTTGGTACCAGAATTGGGATTCTGCTGTGATAGGCCTGACCATGTGTTTGTTTGTGGAGTAATACTGACTTTGGTATTTTGTAGTAGGGAAGCAGTGCAGTGCTTTAAGCACTGCTTAATATGGCATACTAGTAGGAGCATGGAAGACAATGGTGGTGATAGTGGTTTGAAATGTCATGAGCTGGCACAAGAGGTTTCTGAGAAAAATTTTAGTACATTGCCTAGAAATCATTTTTATAATATTTTGGTGAAGAGGGTGGCTGCTTTTTTGCCTGTGTCCAGAGAGTCTGCCTGAGATTAAAGTGATGAGTTTTGGATTAATTCCCATGGCATAAGAGATCTCCAAACAGCCTAATATAGACTCTCATGTGGCTGTTATTGGCAACTCTAATGCAGCGATATAACGAAAGAGAGAAAGTTGAGCAAGGAAAAAAAACTGAGGAGAAAAACGGTACCAGAAAGTGGAATGGAACTAAATCCTAGGTTCAAGGAGATAAACAGACTAAGAAATAGAGTAAAAGGAGTGGTGACCTAAGGCATAATCACACCCAGATACGTTTCCAACTTATGTAAAGGGATCGTGTTGTAGTCAACAAAGCTGGATGGAACTGGATATGCAGAGAGTCTGACAGTGATAGGCACCTAGCAAATGTCACACAATAAATTTTTACTTTGCTTTTCTCTCTGAATTATAATTGTCCATCTAAAGTAACTTCTTATTAGCCTTTCTACTAACTGTTGATAATTGAAATGTTTGTTTCTGCTTTTCAGATTTCTGTGTTTGGCTGGAAAGGTTCAACAGATAAAGATCGTTGCTAGCAGGCCTGACTACATAAAGTTAATTCCTAGAACCCATGTATTAGAAGTTGGGAATCAATTCCTGTATGTTCTTCTTTTACCTCCAAATATGGATAGAGCTGTGCTCCTATGCATGCATGAAATAAGTGAAAGAAAATAAACAGTGATCCAAGATATCTAGAAAAATTTAATTAAAATAACAATTTATATTTTCCTGTTTTGTATAGCCCATCTATTTTGGTACTCATGCCTTTACACATTTTATCCTCATATCAACTCAATGATTTATGAATAATCAATATCTTATAATTGTAATTTTAATCTTGAGAGTGGAACAACAGTTTTAAGAAATTTGCTGTGTTTATCCAGTTTGTATGATAAGAAACAATTTATACATAAATCCACCTGAATTCTTACCTGTTACTATATACTATAGCCATAAAGCAAGGTAAAAACTCAGTTTTATTATAATTGAAAATAAAAGACAGTATGGTTTTTCTAGACAGTCCTCTAACTTGACCATATTTGGAACAATCCTCAACTTACTTATTTCATATGTCTTTACTAATTGTAAAGGTATAAGTTAAAAATTTTCTCAGATACGAGCCTGTGTACATAAACACTGACCAGATCCAGAACACAGCCCAATTACTCTTTTTTTCTTTTTCTGATAAACTGTCCTTTAATATTCTACAGTCCACACTACAGATGACCAACCATGTAACCTCTAGCATAAAGATCCTAATTATCAGCACATGAAAATTCCACAATTTTCATGTAGATTAACTCTGTAATGCACATACTCATGCAAATACTTCATGGTTTGATTACAATGGTTTTGAACAATTTCAAGAAAGCCTCTTCTCAAAGTGTTCTATGAATGCTATAAATATCCAAGGCAAATATTTTTGTGGTAGTGTGTTTTCTGTTGAAGTTCCTCTGAACAAAAAACAACTTGGGGAACAAAGGGTTTATTTCAACCCTCATGTTACTGTCATTTTCAAGGGTAGGCAGTACAGGAGAATGGCAGAAGTAAACTACAGAGAAATATTGTGTCATGGCTTACACAGTTAGTATCTTTTATATTGTTCATCTGCCTGTTTAGGGAGTCTACGGAGTTTATGTCAAGTTTCTAACTGCAGCTATGACGGCTCTCTAAACATTCTCTCTTCCAAGAGCATTATGTACCTACTTTTTACTTTAATGTTGCAAAGAAATACATTACTGAATTGTCTCATTTCACATGATGGCAGATATTAATGCTGTATTTGGTGAGCAAATGGTGGATCCAGAGGCTATTGGGACTGAACTTCAGAGAGAATGAAAATGAAGAGGGGAGAGGTAAGCAAGGGAGGATATGAGACAATAATAAAATGATATTGTAGTAAAATAATAAGATAATAAAATAATATACTGTTTCTCTTTTCTGAGCAGTTCCTATAAAAATTAGTTTCATTTTCTTCTGGTTCTATACTGGCCACTGCATTTGTTTCATAAAACTTCATAAACTTTTTCCCATTTAACTGGTTTTGCAGTTCGAAATCTTGTTTGATTTCCTATCCTTGCTACTCCTATCAGACTAGCTAGATGGGATACAAAAAATAGTATTTATTAGAGAGGAAAAAAGCTCATTTAGAAGCCAATGATAAGAATTCTAATTACTTTTCCTGAAGATGTAATTATACAGAGATAACTTCCAATTACAGAAATAGTGGAGAGATGAGAGGGGAAAAACATAATTCAATACACCCAACAATTATTTCCTCAGTGATTACAGAACTGCAGGTCCTTTGAGACTGCATGAATCTGAACTTTCTTGAGTTCCCATTTAACACTGTAAGGAGCTAGTTACAAAACTCTCACCCCTGTAACATTTCCTTCCAGTGGACAACATTATACTCAGTCACCATCCCTCTTTTAGCCACACAAAGTATGTTTTCCAGTCATCATACTTTGCCACAAAGATTTTTAAAAAGTACCAGATTTAATTTGGTCATTGGTAAACAAGTGACTTCTTAGCATGTAACTGATTTATAAGAAAACATTAGTGACTTCTATTAGCAACTGTGTGCTTTCAAATAGATTATTATCCACCACCTTCCAAGTCATGATTGTAATGCATGGAGACAAATGTGTCTATGAAGTTTTTTTTTTATTAATTGCCTATGTCTTAAAGAACACATTCATTATTGTGTGTTTTATTGAGCAGACTAAAATGTATACATTGAACAATATTGTTTTGATGGGTAATTTCAAAATAAATGGCCAAAACATATTTTCATCATTTTGTTACACAAAATGCACTCTAGTTATTGGCAGATGTTTAATTTTCAAATCAATACAGAGCTTTCTCAAGCTATTAAGCTAGTGGAATTCATATTTTGAAAAAAATGGAATACTGATCCAAGAGACTTATTTATTGTTTTCCTTCCCACACCATGTCAAATGCTTTTTAATTGAAAATATTCTTTAGCTTAATAACCTAGATATGATTATGTAGGGTGAGTATTGACCTCAACCTACAGCAGGTGAGAATCCATTTCAGTCATAGGAGGCAAAACAGATTGATGGCCACTATTACCAGGTAAAACAGTATTAATCTACCATCAAATTAAAGGAACAACAAAAATGATGACTGTTATTTTTAAGAATCAATCACAGTCCAAATGACAGCATCTATCATTAGCTACATTTCTTCTTCTCTTGTGAAGGGTATGGATTTGAAATTCTTAGCATTGGCACACAAGCAATCATTAGTAGAACTCTGAGATGTCCTGTAAATATGACAATGGATACAACACTACTTCCTGTTACAATAAAATTAGTGTATCCCCAAGTCTGTGTCTTTCATGTTAAGGAGCTGGCCTACCTGAAGTAATTTAGGGATTGCTTTTGCAGTCATTTGATTATGAAAAATTTAAAGTGTATTCATAGTCAAAGAAATTTGCAAAATACTCATGTATATCACCTAACTTAAAGAACTGTAAATTTTCTGCTCCACTGCTTGTGACAGTCATCATCTCAACTCCAGTTGAAGTCTATCATCCAAATATGCATATACATTATACATACATGTGCAAGCAACTCCTGTCCTTTTCCTTTGAAAATACACAAAAGCAAATCTCAAATATAACTCCACTCCCCATAACTATCACATTTGAGATTTAAAAATCAAAGCAAATGTATTTTAATATTCACACAATTAATAAAATATTAGAATTACATTGTACCCAGTTAGTTTTGAAATGTCCTTCAGTTTTTCCAACATATCATTTCCATGAATTTTGTTAGTTTTCTAATGAAATTAACAGTATTGATTCTGTGGCATACTATGGAAGAATGATAAACAACTTCACTGTGACAATTTTCAAACAATATAAACACAGTAATTTTCTAATTAATGTTATAGTCATAAAACTCTAACTCTATGATAAAATGCAATAATTCTTCAAGTTCAAACCAGTATATTAATAGCTAATATAAATCACCTCATGGTCTCAAAACTGTGATGTAAAGAGACAGTACCTTAGATCTGAATATAGGAACTGGTTTGAAGTGATAAAGATGAACAATATACATTTACCTAAGGCTCAGAATTTCCTGGCAACCTCTTGAAGTTCAATTTCCAGATCGGGTCTGCTCGTGAAGGCCCACTAAATTAGTAGCGACCCTCATCACCTCACCCCCGCGGGTCGGGGGTCCCTTTCCGGGGGTCGCAGTGATCAAGTGAAAATATGTTAGGGATCCCTGAGCATACAATGCAAGCAGTCCATAATGTTGACTTATTATGGGCTGTCTAAACTTTCACTTAGCCTGTAGTGCCTCAGCTTCAAAATCCTTTCACTACTCACACAGGAAAGTGTACGTGGCTTCTGAGAACATTCAGTATTCTCTCTTCAGGACAATTTAATTTTTCTTTCCTTCTTAAGTCCTTAACAGTTTTTTTTTCTTTTTCATCATTGCATTCATGACCTTGCTCAGTACCCCACAAACAGATGAATGTGCACTGGATTCTATTGAACTACAACATCCACCTATCTAATTGTGTGTTCACCTTCAGGTTATACTGGCTAGCTGTGGTCATTGATAAATTAGCTATGATTTCTACTATTCTCCACAATCTGGCATAGCTGCCATCTACTAAGGTCAAATCAGTGGCACCCTATAAGATCATCTATACCCAACACTGATTCTTTTCCTTCTATTTGATAATTCCATTAGATACAAACAAATTTTTCAAAGAAGAAAAACATGTCTATGTTCATTCTCTTCTTTGAATATATGGGAATAATGACTGTTCAAAATGCCCACATCCCAGTCCCCATAATGAGCAAATATGTATTTAATTTAATTAGTATACATAGCAAGGAGATGAAAATTTACAGATTGTTCAACAGTCCTCAAAGATGGTGCATTTACATAGGTTATCCTGCTGGACTCAGTGTAATTATGTATCTCTCTAAAATACCAACAATAAATAAAAAAAGAAGAAGAGAACAAAAGAGGTAGCAAATATAATGCACATTAGTGAACATCCCCAAGGTGGAAATACAAGGGAATGAATTTGCCCTTATGGTCTCCAGAAAGAACACATCCTGAGGATAGCTTAGCCTCAGCCCAATGAGAATCACTTGAAAATGGTCATCTCCAACCCTTCAGAACTAATACCATGAGGTTTTATATTATTGTGATTATAGTAATCTCTCAAAGCACCAAATATACACTAGTTTAGAACCTACTTATGTCTTTTATTCCATTTCTTAAGGCTTCTTTTTTATATATGTTACATCTTTTGATCAGATGTTCACTTTTTATCACAATGATTTTACTTAAACAAACAGGATATTAGATAGCATACACTTCTCTTACTCTCTTCCTGCATATGAATTCTGTAACACCAAACTCTCTTCTTTCTTCCCAAACACAGTTTTACCAGGCATTAACATATCCCCTGCTTACCTCTGAACTCCAGAACTCAGACTGGAAATATCTAGTGCTGTTTGTTTGTTCATGGATAAAGCTGATATTAATACCATAGTGCAGTCACATTTCTACATTTACCCCTCCACTATAAGCTCCCCCAAATATCAACTCTGTTTGTATGGAGAGAATCATCTGGATTCCAAGTTGAATTCTTGGATTTAAACCAGCACCCACTCTGACAGCCAGCTTTCTCATATGATAAACACTGTCCTTCCTGTCCCTGGTGCTGCACTGCTACTTTCTTTTCCCTTCCTATATTCCAGTCATCAGTAAATCTCATTGCCCTTAAAATACAACAGAACGGACAACCTCTTTACCTATAAGAGGAGGTCTATGCTGCCCTCAAAAGTTATTGTTCACAGACTTCCTTTTCTTCCCTAACACTTACAAACACACAAACACACACACACACACACACACACACACACACACATCACAGGAAAGAAGGGAGAAGAGAGCAGTCTTAACTGAAGTATTAAGTATTTTAATTGCCTAGAAAGTTATCATTTTACTCTTTGATCCTTTCTAGGGATACATTCTCCCTTTTTCTCATGATACAAGTAATTCTGTCTACAGGGGATGATATAGCCTGTCATTGTCACATTTAAATTCCAGGTGTTGAAGATCAGAGTGTTAATGTGGAAGGGCTGGAGGGCCTGTTTGTTTTTCACTTAACATTCCAAGCAGTCACTTGCATGCTTCTTAGTTTCAGCTAGGGCTTTCTCTGAGAGCCCTATTCCCTGGTTGTTTACTTGGCTCACTGACTCTCTCCTCCTGCTGTTTAGTCAGATGGCATGTTTTCAGAAAGGTGGATCTCTGCCTTTTGCTCTTTTTCTCTATCCCACCCTCCAACTGTTTCCCAGATCCTTTGATGTCACAAATTCCCTAGTTGCTTTACATTGACTTTGACCTAGTGCTCTCACCCCTAAAGTTCTAAAAGGTTTAAATTTATTGTGTCTCCTTCCTCACAACACACACACACACACACACACACACACACACACACACAAAAAGAAAGAAAACAACCCAACAACAACAAAGATCTGTACTATCCCATCTTTCCCAACAAATTCTTTTCCTATGTACCTACAGCAGAAACTGACATAGATATACAGCAAATTTTCAAATATTGTGCATATGCTGCTTATATTAGCACTGAGTGGCTTAATTTTCTACAAATTTCTTATAGTTGAGGAAGCATCTATAAGACATCAATACTCAATAACACAGGTAATAATTGAAAATACATAGCTACCTAATAATACTTGATAATATACAGCTCTCTAAATCAGTAGCTAATTACCTCAGATATTAAAAGAGGATACAAGTTCAAATCAAAGAACTGCTAATATTTCAGTAACAACTGTTTTGTTATGAGTTACTAAGGACATAAGTGAAATGAAACTCAAATTCTAGCTAGTTAAACTCATCTTGTACCTAGTAGAATTCAAAGGAAATTGCTGATTCCATTCATTCTTTGGGCTTGTTAGTCAGCTACTGATCTTTAACTTAGGCATTGTTGGCTATGCAAGATAAAACTGGGTATCTTTCATTCTTAGCCCATTATTTTATAAGGTAACAGATGACTTGGGTTGACACCATTCTGTGAATCAAACTTTGTTAGAACTCCATGTGTTTTAAATAAATATGTCACAGAAAACCTACTGTAGAACAGTACAAGCTGCAAGGAATAAAAAGAGTATGGCTTCCACTTTCCTTCAATATCATATTGAGTTGAAAAGAAATCCCATGGCGTTCAGATTGTGTAGGAGTAATTCAGAACACTTATTTAGCTATGTTGACTACTTTAATATGTTTAAATTACTTTTTTGTAAGTACGCAATTTAATACTGTCAGATTTTAGTACTAAACTGAAAAAAACTGACAAACTTACTACTAAAGTCTTCTAGCACAATCTCTGATGTCATTGTTGTTCCTTGCTTCTGTGCATCCAATCTATCACCAAGACTCGTGCTTTTCTTTCCCGATATTCTTAACAAGCTATTAGGTCTCCTAGGAGACAACAAACCATCCCAGCATACATAGGCTTTCCCTCCAACTGCCGTAACCTTGAAATACAGCTTGCCCTTCCAACATATTCAGGGTTAGCTCATCAAACATTTTTATTCCCCACACCAAGGCTCTTACGTCACGCAACAGCTGATTTGTAGAAAGAGATTGAGCGCCGGGCGTTGTTGGAGCACGCCTTTAATCCCAGCACTCGAAAGGCAGAGGCAGGCGGATCTCTGTGAGTTCGAGGCCAGCCTGGTCTACAGAGTGAGTTCCAGGACAGCCTCCAAAACAATACAGAGAAACCCTGTCTCAAAAAAAAAAAAAAAAAGAAAGAGAATGAGCATTCTTCCTAACCAAAGGGTCAAGCAACCTTATCTTCCCGCAGCAAGCTTCACTTTACTCATGACCAGATCCTGCCCAGGAATCTGAAGAAAACAACTTTATTGGAAGTGATTCAAATGCACTTTATTTATAACACGTGTAGATCCTAGTCAATTGCCAATTAGCTCTAGCACGAAAGTAGTCCCCACCAGGAATATTTTCTAACTTTTATGACATGTCATGATGAAAAGTTTATATTTTTTCTAGCCAAGTGAGAGAGAAATGGAAAGCTATTGAAAAAAGCACAAAAAATAGTAAGGAAACAGGGTTGATTGTGATGGTTCTACTATCCTGTGAGCCACCCTGATGTTGCTGTTATATCCCTACCCTGTGGTTGGCAACTGCAACTTATGGAGCATACGGCTTCATTTCCAACGATGGTACAGGGGATTTTAGAGAAAGACATAATGCACATTTTTATTTAAAGAATGCTTAAAGGCATGAAGTATAATCTCTGAATTAACTTCAAAGAAACCAAATCCTGATGCAGATAAGAGGTGCTTAGCTTCAGCAGCCTGACGGGCCTTTGAAGGCCTTTAATTGTATTTCATGTGCTGCGTCTATTTCGTTCCTTTCTGGCAAGCTGAAAACGGGGCAGAACTGAGTGCTTTTATTTTATTTTTTACCTGAAGGAGATGTAAGAATGAAAAGCATGGCTGAGACATGCTTGGGGATAATCAACTATTGCTTGTGCCTGGCCAAATTTTCTTAAATGAGAGAGAAGAATGACTGAGGCAGCGCATCCTCAGACTTCCCTGGCTCATCTCCATTACTCTGATCACAGCCTCTCTTTTCCTCCCTCCCTTAAATAAAAATCCCTACTTTTTGTCACTCTGTACAAATAACCTCTATTGGTTTGATCTTATTAGAGAACAAATCTGTCTCCCTGGTCGTTGTGATACTCAAAAAGACCTGATTTATTATTCTTCTTTTGAAAATACTTTATGCATTTTCAGTTCCCATAACTAAAATTATAAAGGCCTCTGCAAGCAAGATTTGAAAGTGTTACATTGTAGTCTGTAGGCCATGCACAATTGGTTGATTAAGCTACTTTGTGTAATAAAGTTATTTCTGTCAAAATATTACCTTCAATGCAGCTGGGATTTAAGTATTTTCTTCACCTTCCAAGTAAGTGAATCAAATGGGAGAAGAATGCATGTGTATTTGTCCTTTAATTAAAAACATAATCAGAAACACAACTGCAGACTATCACCTATGAATTAAAATGCTAATTTCTTTCAAAAGAAGAATTTATTTGATGTTCTCTTTGAAATATAAGAAAAATACAACAAAGAGAGGAGGAGAAAGATGCCATAGGATGTCAAACACACATTTGCAAAGCTAATTGAACAAATTCAACACCATTTGACATTTTGCTAAGAGGAAAGCAGTCTTGCAGCTGCATAAAAGAACAATGCAAATAAAGACAGAAAAGTACACAGTCTAAATTGATCTGCTGAACTCCAAAGCATTATGATAGCCTTGAAGAAAGTGTGAAATTGAACTGTGAGCAACAGAAAGAACTTTATCTTCCTACCTCCCAAGATCACAGCTCTAGGAGATCTGCCTCTCCTATTTTGCTTCTCTTCTGGGAGAAATTACCTTATTTTAACAAAGAGAGTCCTAAGTCTGAAACCCTCCTCAGGGTTAACAAATGAAACACACAAATGGTTCAAAAAGGGTTCTCCCTAAGAAAAGTTATAAAGGTAAGCTAGGATTAATGAGAGAACTAAGACCCAAAATAGAAATTATTATGTTTCCAATCTATAATAATGAATGATGCTAATCTGCTAGACATTACTTGTGTCTAAATCCAAAACATTCACCAACATTTCCCTTATTAAAAATAAAATCAAATTTATAGCCTGTGTCTTCTAATAATCACCTTGTCCCTCCGCCATTCTCTGCCGCCATCTTTCCAAAAAACACATTACAGAAATGAAAATGCTGTAATTTACATCTGAGTTCAGGTTGGCATAGAGATCTCAGTGCTTTGTGGTTGCCAGATCCACACGGGGAAAAAAAATAAAGAACTTCTTAAATTCTCTGCTCAGGATGCCAAACAGCTGCCAAGTGAGTGGGCCAATCACATCTCTCCTCTACAAAGATCCCCACGGATCTCATCAAATGCCAACAAATATTGAATCCATAACTGATGGGAACCTGGCTTCAGGTGATGTTGTTAACCTCCAAAGGTACTTGTAAGGGCTTTTCAATTTAACCTGCATGTCCTGCAGCTCCTTTCCTGTGCCAATGGAAAAATAATGGCTCTTTCCTTTAAAATGTGGCCTTGGGCATGGGCAAATGCCTGGTGTGCTTATAAAGTTACCTGCCTGCTTTGATATTGGTCTCTTCTTTAATTACAATGGTGTTGTGGGTAGAAAAGGCCACAGCAGGTTTCTTCCCTTCTCTGGCCAGATGAGTACTTTGGGGTCTGTCTTAATAGAGTCCTGTAGGAATATTTTCGCCACTGTTCAGAGGAATCGAGGATATCTTGTTAAATTAGTTTTCCTCTACAGTGAGGATTTGTGGGGAGGAGGAAGAGCTAGAGGTAATCTGCTGGGGACTGATGGTTTGTAGATTTGACTTCTTACTCTCACTCAGCCCAGGTGGTCTATGTGCTTTACCTCCTCATCAGTTCTTTTGGGAAAGTTTGCCTTCAACTTCCTGGCAGGGGTGAAAAACATCAAGATGTCTTTTCACATGGAGCTCTCTCTCTCTCTCTCTCTCTCTCTCTCTCTCTCTCTCTCTCTCTCTCTCTCTCTCTCTCTCTCTCTCTCTCTCTCTCTCTTTGTGTGTATGTGTGTGTATCATCTTTGCCCCTACAGGACCATGTCACAATATATGAAATTCAGAGAGGTAGGTTGACCTGACTACAGACATACGAGGGAAGTTGCACATAGAAAACAACATAGAACAACTACAGGGGTGACGGTGTTAAACAAAAAGAAGTAAATTATTTCAACGGCCAGCTGTGAGACTCTGTGTTTATTTTTCCTGTTCACAGTGCCATCCCAGTTCTACCACTGGGGGTTGATTAGTATTAAAATAACAATTATAGACAAGTGTGATTCTAAAACAAGGGATCCCTTCCATTTTATACATCTCTTTGGCTTCCTTTTGATTTCTTTCTTCCTAGAAATTATTGCTTAGAGTTAGACTAAGGAGTTCTTCAGGGAACCACTTCCTTGTTGAATTTCAGGTTTCTTATGCTGCAAATCCCAGTAGCCCAGAAGAAGTGATTTCATGATTTATTAGCATTCAAACAAACTCTGTATAGATTCTCTCATTCCCAGTTTCATCCTTAATATTCTATACTGACTCTGAGCTTGTACATGTCTGGGTTTTGAACTGACTACAGATCCATATATGAGATTCCAAAGCACAACAGGTTTACTCTAAAAGTCTTTTTCATTTTTACATGGTTAGCACTGCATTTTACCCACTCAAGTTGTTAAATTATTAATTAAATACCACATTATGAGGGAAATGGTGGAGAATCAAGAGTATACAAAATTATGCTAAAGTCCTTCTACATTATGAAATGGAAATAGTCACTAAAATAATTTTCATTCCACAAGACTGTTTATGAAGCACATACTGCATGCCATACTCTGTGCTGAGAATGAACTTATGTTCCTAAATCAAACATTAAATTCACTCCTTATTGTTAGAACAATGACAAATGGTGGGCCTTTTTAGGTTGCACAGGTAAATAAGTAGAGTTAAGACAGAGATCAAATATCATATTACATCACCTTTACTTTCTACTACAGGTTAACTACACTTAGTGTTTAACTTCAAAAACCAGCTTTCGAAAGCATAATTCATTGAGGCCTTCGATGTGGTAGAATGGCTTAGCTGCATTACAGGACTTGATGTTTGAACTTCTCTTCTCCCCAAGCACTTAAATAATTATCTTTTTCTTTCTTCTTGGTTTCAGTACACACAGTGTTTAGAGCAAACATTTATACTAAAATTACCTGTATTGTTTATCAAATTTGCAGCTTCTTCCTAGTCAACAATGCCTATTACCTTGATCATTATACCTTATGGATTATTCATTTATGCATTCTAATAAAATACTTCACTTGAGTATTTTATCTTTTCTCATGGCCATTATACTTATTACCTCCAGATTTGGGAATGGGGTTATCTTTAAATTTAAGGAATAAATTACATGAAAAATATTTTTAAGGGGATCTTTTTCATTAGTTCCCTTCTCTCTGATTCTTCACATTTGTATTTATTTCTCCTTGAAGAGGGAGCATGTCTACTTGATGATAATTTACACTGAGTCATTTCCTAAGCCAACTGCTTTATAAAGATTTCTGTTTTCTACTGTTGGAGGCATTTGGATGATCCCAGAGATTGGACCTTATGTAGCCTCTATTGTCATTAATTCTGTATTTCGAAGAGCTGAGCCATATACATCATACATACATACATACATACATACATATATGTGCACTTATTCAATGTGTAATATTCTATCCCATATATATATATATATGTATATATATATATATGTCAATCTTCTACAGCAACCAAGTGGTCTGAACTTGGGTGTTCATTGAGAGATGTTTAGAATTTACTATCCACAACAAATCTGTTTTACATTCATAATATAGAAATGAGTTTAATATCTCTGTCCATGATGACCCTAAGAAACCAATCCTGGGGATATGATAGAGTTTTAGTTTGAAATAAATATCATAATACTGTTTATTCTGAAAATTAGTGAAAAGCCAATGGGCAGTGGTAATGGATTATGGTAGCTTTTTGATAATGGATTATGGTAATTACCTTTTTGATAATGGATTATGGTATTTTTATATAATAGAATACTGTAGAGGTATTACTTATGTGACTGAAGTTTAAAACTATCTCATATGTGTTTGAATAGCAGCAACATAGTTATACGAATCAATATGGCCATTTTGAGTCTATAAAAATACAGAAAAGATATAAAATGTCTTTAAAATTCAGACTTTTTTTGATCATAAAGTGTTGCAAATGCAACTTCTCAGAAAATTGTAAGCTATACACAAATTTTAAAACAATGTCATTGATAATTCTTATAGAATTTCCTGTGGTATATTTTGATTATATTTACAATCTCTCCAAACTCCTCATAGTTCTACCCACCTTTCCCTAACACTCCAACTTTACTTTCATTCCATCTCTATCTGTCTTTTTTTAATGGTTTTTCAAGACAGGGTTCTCTGTGTAACCATTCTGGCTACTTTGGAATTCTATTTGTAGACTAGGCTGGCCTTAAACTCACTAAGATCCACCTGCTTCTGCCTCCCAAGTGCTGTGATTAATGGCATGAGCCACCACTTCCCAGCATCTATCTATCTTTTTAAACTCATCCAGTTTGTGTTGGCCCACTACTCAGGTACAGGGCTCCTTGGAGTATGGTCAATATGCCAGAAGTCACACATTAAACAGACTCTCCAGCTCTTACCAAGTTTTACATTAGTGGAGTTTTTAAAAACTTATTTTTCAGTGTGCTATTTGCTTGTCCTCTTTGAAACATTTCTCAAATTGTTAGCTAATATTGTTGTTTATGCCAACAAAAATTACTACCAGTATAATTAAAGATGTCATGTTTTTAATCACACTGAGTAATAAGACTGACCTCATTGTAAAATGCCTAGGATCAGTGCAGATAAAGAGAGAGAGCATATAGTATCATCATAAAAGGATTGCATATCAAAGTTGGAGAAAGATGTGTCAAGGAAACAAAGTAGCCTTAATCCACTTCCTATCTGCATCAAACATTGGTCATATTTGTTATGATGACATATACATGTACATATCCCCAAATAACCTGAAGCCCTGATAAATGACCGTGCATTCTGTTTCTATGTATCTGACCTTGGATTTAAGTGTTTGGCTTTTTAACATACTAATAAGTTTTGGTACAGCTAAACTCTGCTTGGGAACCAGTTGTCAAAGCCAGGTATTCCAAACATTTTCCAATTTTTTTTTGGTTTTTCGAGACAGGGTTTCTCTGTATTGGTTTTGGAGACTGTCCTGGAACTCACTTTGTAGACCAGGCTGGCCTCGAACTCACAGAGATCCGCCTGCCTCTGCCTCCCGAGTGCTGGGATTAAAGGCGTGCGCCACCAACGCCCGGCAACATTTTCCAATTTTATAGATAAGCACAACTAAGAAAATACTTGACATGTTTCCACATTAATACTTCTTTACATCTTTCAGGCAAGAAAAATAGACAATATAGAGAATCCATTGATGTTCTTTTGATTCTAGAATATGGGACTAAAGTGTTTTGGTATATTTATATTCAGAGTCACTTTCTAATAAACACTTTGCACTAATGGCCATGAGTTTAAATGGCTTTTTGTTAATATGGGAAGACTGTGGGTGACTTAGTATCACATCTTTTGAAAATCTCAGCTTTTAATGTGACCATTACACATAGAAGAAATCAATGATTTCATCAGCTTAATAGGGCTATTGCTCTGTGTTCAATTTATTATATGGAGCCATGAGGGTGCCATTGGAGATGGCTTTGAACATTTCAAACAGATTCAATTTTAGTTTCTGATTCAAAATTCAGAAGATGTTCTTGAAGGGCTTCGGTATTTGATAGAAATTATACATCAAAATAGTATGAAGAAAAAAAGTAATAAAAAATCGAGCAATAATAGGGAAACTGAGTTTGGAAGTAGAATTCAAGGGCATTAAAAAGTAAACTCCTTATGCCTAGTCTCCTGTTCATATTTTGGTAGACTAGCACTGAAGTAACGTTACAGATTTCATTTCTCTCACATTCATGTATGCGTAGGAAAAGAAAACTGGTATTGATCTCTCTGATTACTTAGGAACAAGAATTGGCCATGCAAGTACCAACTTACTCTGAGTTCCTTACAGAGATGCTGATGCACAGAACACACACCTTGGTTTGTTTGTTGTCTCAATTATTGGAAATCTTGATAGGACAGATATTGCCACCATGAAGAAGAGAGCAGAGGTCTTACTTAACCTGTGAAAGGGCTGGGATAGTCTCTCTAACTTAGGAGAGAATCATGAAAACCATGTGGCTTCACATAGCAGCCATATTCATTCATCAGCTTATTAATTTTCAAGCCTTAACAGCAATAATGTTGATACATTGGGCTGTGGAATAATCCTTTCGTACATTGTGAAAATTTGTCATTGTGATTGATTTAATAAAGAAGCTGGCTGGCCAATAGCTTAACAGAATAAAGTTTGGCTGGGTAGCCAAACTGAGAATGATGGAAAGAAAGCAGGCAGAGTTGGAGGAGGTGCCAGCAGATACAGTAGAAAGAGGATGTGTGGAAAATGAGGTAACAAGCCATGAGCCAGAGGGTAGATAAGAAATACGGGTTAACTTAAAGTGTAAGATCTAGCTAGAATCAAACATGAGCTATTGAACAAGCATTTGTAAGCAATCTTATGTCTTTGTGTTGGTTACTTGGGAACAGGCAGTTGAAACAGCAATTTTCTGCCAAGAAAGTTGATCTTCAGATCTTTGAGTTCTAGACCTATTTCTAAGTTGGATTTGAAGATGAATGGATGATTTCTTTACTAAACTGACAAAAACCCTCTAATTCTCTCCCATCTCTCTTTTGTTTATGTGCATGCTTATGTATATGGGGGCACATGTGGGTACAGATACATGTTCAGAGTATAGAAATCAATTTCTGGAGAGCATCACTACTCAGATCCATCCTGGATTTGCTTATATGTGTTTTTTTGTGTGTTTGTGTGTGTGTGTGTGTGTGTGTGTGTGTGTCCTGTAGTTTATTTTTTTTGCCTTTTTTATTTTTAAATTTAAATTAGAAACAAGGTTGCTTCACATGTCAATCCTGGGTCGCTCTCCCTCTCCTTCCCCTCCTCCCATCCTACTCCTTTCCCCAGGGAGGGTGAGGCCTCCATGTGGGGTGTCCATAGTCTTGTCATTTCACCCAGGGCCTAGGCCTTCCCCCAAGAGTCCTGACTGAGAGAGCATCTCTCATTGTGGGATGGGCTCCCAAAGTCCATTTGTATGCCAGAGATAAATACTGATCTACTACCCAAGGCTCCATAGATTGCTTAGGCCTCCTCACTGAAACCCACATTCAGGGGGTCTGGATCTTTCCCTGGCTTGGATGCAACTGAGTAGGTTGTCTTCATTATCCAGCAAGCCCTAGGTGGGGATCTTCCTGTCTCCATTTCCTCAGTTCTGTGATAAAGGGAGCATGTTACCACACATGGCTTGTTTTTTATTTTGTGTTTTTTTTGGGGGGGGTGGTTCTGGAGATGACACTAGGGTCCTCATACTTGTGTAGCAAATTTTTCCCTGATCGAGTTATATCCATTGCCCCAGGAAGAAGTTTCTAATGTTTCAGGATTTCACATTGGTCAGTTATACGGCCTTGCTTACAAACAAAGAAATAGTAGATGCTTACTATTAAAAAGACAACTTTTCACACACATGCCCACACATTCACATGAGGTGTGCACACACAACCAAATGCACACAGAATTAAGGAATGTAAACATATATTTAATAAAAGAATAGGAAGGAACTATTCTCTGATACTGCCACATGCCAGAGCATACATGTACATTCAAACAAAATTACAAATAATACATTAATGTAAAAACTATATGCAGGGCAGTTGTTATAGAAGGAATTTAAACAATTTTCTTGAAGGATGCGGTGACTCTAGTTTTTCTTCCCCTTCTGATAATTCACAACCCCTCTGTCCCCTCAGCCAGGTATGGTACATCTTGGGGCCTTAGCAAAGATGTGTGATTAGTTCAATGATGGGTACATGGCCCACTTGTGCTCAACCAAAGTCCTTTTAGAGATTTGTATTGCTATTCTATGTAATGTATAATATCTTATATATTTAAATAGTGGTTTCAAGTAGGAAAATTGTGAGTAGGAGCTATTTACACTATATTTTCTATTTCTTAGTGATCTTACATCTCCTGAAATAATAAAACAAAGAAAGACCGATGAGGAGTGAAAGACATCTTATATTATTGGCCTTCTGGTAAAGCAGTTCCAGGATCCAATAAATAACTTTGATTTCCTCAAGTGAATTGCTGCTGAAAATTTTGTTTCTGCTATATGAGATACTTGAGCAAACAGTAGGAACACAGATCTAATTTAATGAGTTTCAATACAAGTAAAAATGCATATTCATAAAATTAAGATAATAATGGGACAGTGCCCCACACTGAGTTTTGAACCGTGGTTTGCTATCATTGGGTTTGAAATCAAAGCACAAATATATATACATTCACACAGACAAGTAAGTAGGAATTGCACTGCACCCAAACAAACTTTTTGTTATGCTTTTATAATCAGAGATTTCGTTTTTGAGTCAGGAATCACTTTTTGTCCCAGGCAATATTTGAGCTTGTGTTTTCAGTGCCTTAGACTTCTGGATGCAGAAACTTGGAGAGAATGCTATCATTCCTGGCTCTCATTAAACCATTTATCATGAAAAGGTTATTGCATAACATTATATTTGTCATCAAACATACTATATAACAAAAAGTAGCTTTAATATTTCTGATTGCTTCCAAGTTCTGGCTATTACAAATAAAGCTGCTATGAACATAGTGGAACAGACATCTTTGTTGTATGAATGGGCATCTTTTGGATATATGCCTAAGAGTGGAGTTGCTAGGTCTTGTGGTAGGTTTATTCCCATTTTTCTGAGGAATCTCCATACTGATTTCCAAAGTGGCTGAACCAGTTGGCACTCCCACCAGCAATGGAGGAGTGTCCCTCTTTCACCACATCCTCTCCAGCATAAATTGTCCTTGGTGTTTTTGATTTTAGCCAATTTGACAGGAGTGAGATGGTATCTCAGAGTTGTTTTGATTTGCATTTCCCGGATGGCTAAGGATGTTGAGCACTTTCTCAAGTGCCTCTCAGCCATTTTAGACTCCTCTATTGAAAACTCTCTATTTAATTCTGCAGCCCACTTTTTAATTGGGTCCTTTGATGTTTTGGAGACTTGCTTCTTGAGTTCTTTGTAAATTTTGGAGATCAACCCTCTGTCAGATGGGATTAGTGAATATTTTTTCCCATTCTGTGGGCTACCTTTTTGTCTTGCTGACTATGTCCTTTGCCTTACAGAAGCTTCTCAGTATCAGTAGGTCCCATTTATTAATTGTTGATCTCACTGTCTGTGCTACTGGTGTTATGTTCAGGAAGCTGTCTCCTGTACCAATTTGTTCAAGGGTACTACCCACTTTCTCTTCTAAGAGGTTCAGTGTGGCTGGATTTATGTTGAGGTCTTTGATCCACTATGTTCATAGCAGCTTTATTTGTAATAGCTAGAACTTGGAAGCAACCTAGATGTCCCTCAACCGAAGAGTGGATAGAGAAAATGTGGTACATCTACACAATGGAGTACTATTCAGCAGAAAAAAATAATGGAATCCTGAGATTCGAAGGCAAATGGATGACACTAGAAGAAACCATCCTGAATGAGGTAATCCAGTCACAAAAAGAGAAACATGGCATGTACTCTCTCATATGTGGATTTTAGACATAGATCTGGGGAGTGCCAGCCTACAATCCTATGGCCAGAGAGTCTGGGAAACAGAAACTTCATTTAGTGGCTGATCAAAGAAGAGGCAGACTCCCTTGATTAAGTACTGAGCTGAACTCAAGAAAGCCAGTAACAGAGAGGGAGGACTGATGATCAAAGAGATTAAGACTGGGCTGGTTTAACCCCCAGAAACAGCTGACCTGACAAGGGTTAACTCTTGAATCCCAGGCATCAGCCTGGAAATCCAGCATGGGACTGATCAAGACCCCCTGAATGTGAGTGTCAGTGAGGAGGCCTAGGTAATCTATTGAGCCTTGGGCAGCAGATCAGTACCCATCCCAAGTATACACATGGACTTTGGACTCCCATAGAACAATGTGAGGTGCACTCTCACCCTTAACTCTTGGGGGGAGGGTCTAGGCCCTGCCCTATATGAAATGACCAACTATGGACACCCCCATGGAGGGCCTCACCCTCCCTGGGGGAATGAGGGGATAAGGGGGGGGGGCTGGGGGGAGGGCACGGGAGGAGGGGAGGGAAAGGGAGAGGGACCTGGAACTGACTTGTGAAGCAACCTTGTTTCTTATCTAAATTTAAACTGGAAAATAAAAAAAAAGAAAAAAATACTTCTGATTAATTATTATTTGGTGAATGAGGGATGCCCTATGGCTAGATTCTATTGTACTTCTGAGCCTAGTGTGTTTGAAGGACAAAAAGAACAAGTAGTCATTTGGTTGTCGTGGGAAGAGGTACACAAGAAAACTGACTTAGGCCAGGTCATGAAGGGACTCAGGAGGCATGTTGAGAATGCTATAAGATATGCAAAAAAAAATCATGAGATTTTTAAACAGAGGGCGACTCTGTATTTTGGAAGTTTAATTCACTGAGATGTACTAACAGCTTGCATTATGTTTATCTTAGGAAAGTGCTAAGTGGCTACATTGAGTAAGAATCATTAGGATTTGTAACCGAGTATTGATAGATGAGTAGATTAATTTTGTATCCACTTGGCGCAAAACAGAGACTTGGAGTTTGCCCTCATCTCCTTTCCAGAATCTCTGTCATGTTTCCCAATGATACACAACATTTTAATGACACTTGGATCCGTAGGAAACTCCGATGAGGTAACTTACTTGTGAATATTAACTGCAGCTTCTTTTTTAAAACTGGCAATGAATTACGTAGAAGAGGGGTGGCTGCTGAAGTGGACTCCTTTGTGGAGAGGCTATCCTACTAGAGGGTAGAGGGCTGTCACAGAGGCTCAGCAGCTGGTTCAAACACTTAGAGTCCCTGGATGGAGAGGCTCTGATCTCAGCAGGGCTCACTCAGCCATTCATCCTCCCAAGGTAGAGAAATTGAAAGTTTCACAATTTAGAAAGTATGTGTCTTTCAGATAATGCCTTAGAAAAGCAAATTCTATGTGAACATTAAAGACTGAATAGCAGTATTGAGGAACAGGGACCACCTCTGTGCCTTGGCCTAAATTCCCTCCTTCCCTAATGTGATAGGGTAGACTCTTCAGTTGCCAATACTTTACGGCTGCTAAGTGTGTGCCATTTGTCTGGTATCTGGCATCCTTTAGAATAAAATGAGTTTTATTAACAAAACCTGTTTTGACTTACTGAGTCCTCCAAAAGTCGACTCCAGCTTCCCTGTGCCTTTTTAATGATGTCCCTATCACAGGGACTCTAGCCCTCTCAGACTGGAACAAACACATTTTGTAGGTGAAAGGTAGCTTGATCTCTACTACAGGGGGTCTGCTGTCATGCTCTGATGCAAGGAGAAATGGCACCTCTGTGGCTTCCCTGCCCTGATGATAACCCAACTGTGGTAACTGAGAGGTGCAGAAAAGGGTACTGTGCGGCAGTGAAGAGCAGGGAACCCGGGCAGTGCCTTCTCTGTGGTCCCTTTTATTTTATTCTATTATACGATGCCAAGTTCCGTAATGAGTCAGGGTTTGTTCAGAAATGCAAAAGTGATCTCTTGACCATTTATTTAACCACAATAATATTTTCTCACACATATATACTTTAGCACTGTTATATACCCTTATTCTTAGAACTACAGATATTTCCTATTAATTCTACTGTGACAGCTTATGTATATACACTTTCTTCATTTCCTCTGCATTCTATTCCTCATCACTTTGGGATGTGCTCCTTCCTACTGGTCAAACTAACCCATTGCAAGACCATGAAACTGAAAACATGAATAATTGGAATTCTGAAAGAAAATAAAGAAACCCCAGTCTCCAGAGTATATCCTCTATCTTCTGGAGTCTAGGCAAACTTTGTGCACTATAAAAAGGAAGAGTTTTTTATAGTAATAATTATTTTTTTTAATTTTTATTTTTTTATTTTATTTTCCAGTTTAAATTTAGATAAGAAACAAGGTTGCTTCACAAGTCAGTTCCAGGTCCCTCTCCCTTTCCCTCCCCTCCTCCTATGCCCTCCCCCCAACACCCCCCCATTATCCCCTCATTCCCCCAGGGAGGGTAAGGCCCTCCATGGGGGTGTCCATAGTCGGTCATTTCATATAGGGCAGGGCCTAGACCCTCCCCCAAGAGTTAAGGGTGAGAGTGCACCTCACATTGTTCTATGGGAGTCCAAAGTCCATGTGTATACTTGGGATGGGTACTGATCTGCTGCCCAAGGCTCAATAGATTACCTAGGCCTCCTCACTGACACCCAGATTCAGGGGGGTCAAAAGGAAGAATGGATCAAGCTACATTGATGGTCATGAAGCACTGAAGGTAAGATTCAACCAGCAAAATTTGAAAGAGAAATCAACACCCAGTGGTACCATAGAAGCAGAGGGTAATCCAGAGACTGCATCAGTCCTCCCAGCTAATTAATATGTATGATCTAGGCCTAGGTCTTAAGAAGTCCAAAATTGGTTAGCTGGACAAATGTAAGAATTATAACACAAGGAAAAACCATCTGGGAGGCCTGAGAAAGTTATAATTGATTTGAGGACTGCGGTTTTCTGAGACAAAAATTTATTTGGCAGGTCTCTCTTTAGAAACCACAGACTTGTCCCAAATAGACCACCTTTCATCCTTGCTCTCCTCCTCTGAGAAGGAGACGGATGGAAACAATTAAGTTTCATTTAATGAGGGAACATGGAATGAAAGGTGTATTTCTAAGAAGGTTCATCCTTTTTTACCATGCCAGAAAATTTAAGAAGCATATAATTTTTAACTCTGTCATGAATCAAATGGACACTACTGATTTACAAAGATTTCTGACAGTACAGTGCTTGCTATGGAGACGTGAGGACCTGAGTTCAGATCCCAACCACCCTGGTAAAAGCTAGGTGTAATGGCAGGTATCTGTAATCCCAGTAGTGAACAGTCCTTCAGATTTACTGTGTAGCTAGTCTTACAAATTTCTGGGCTCCATATACACTGAGAGACCTTACTTCAAAAAACTAATGTGGAGAGCATTGGGACTCACACACACACACACACACACACACACACACACACACACACACACAGAGAGAGAGAGAGAGAGAGAGAGAGAGAGAGACAGAGAGAGACAGAGAGAGACAGAGAGACAGAGAGACAGAGAGATAGAGAGACAGAGAGACAGAGAGACAGAGAGACAGAGAGAGAGAAAACACTTTTGTGGAGGTCAGAGAACAAGTTGGAGGAGGTTTAGGAGGTTTTAGTTTTAGTTTGTTTTGTTCTTTTTCTTTCTACTATATGAGACCTGGGATTCTAACTCATGTCATCAATCTTGGCGGCAAAGTCCCTTTACCAGCTGGACTATCTTGCTACCAAGATGCTACTTTCAAAGTAACAACTTTCTCTATAAGCTGTGTTTGGATGATTTATATCAGCTGTCTTGCTGCTTTTTCAAAATGCTACATATCTCAGGTCACAGAGCTGAGTCACCAATAGCTCTTACTCAACTAAATGTCCCTCTGCCCTTTAAGGGTAGGAAAGCCACTACTCTCACCACTAGCAGTTTTTGAAGACCAGTAGCCAATCATACCATAGGTCTAGGACCATGAATAGGAGACTCAGTAGACACAAGACACCATCTATCACCATGCCTTTTTTACAAGTATACTTTTTTTGTGTCATAGGCCTTTAACTCTGAAAATGCTCATGAGGAGTGCCACACTCATTCAATTAAACCCCAGTATTGATCTTACACACATGCTTTACACAGGTGCCCTTGTCTTTTATTCCTATTAGTCGGATACATCTTTAAGATACACCCACAAAAATTGCCACTCTGTGAGCTTCTTGGTACCTGAGGAGCCCACTCTCCTATTAACTCACACCAACTCTTATTTCCTGATGTCTACCATCTTATTTGCTCATGGAACCACATAAGTGGTTCTAAGCCTTTTCAAGTTTTCATGAAATACAGTGGTGGAGATAATTAATGCAAATATTCAATGTCAGTTTCTAATCACCAGACAAAATATTTAGGCTCCATGAATGCTTGTGCCTCACCTACACTGAGGCATTTATGATTGAGTGGCATTTATGTAGTTCACACTGTGTTGTAACATCCTCACATTGGTACAGACATGCACAATCACTTCTGATATGAATTTTACTGAAGGCTTAGAGAAAATGTCCAGGATTAGGGCTGTAGAGGATATGAGAAAAATGGTATCTGATTGGAAAGGAGTCAAGTGTGTTGGGGGAGGCATACAGAGAAGGCAGGATAAGACTCGATGAGAAAATGAAACATTCCTCTCATCTCAATAATACTATATACACATACCACAGGTGCCTAAAGCTCTCCTAAAATAAGCATCTTTATGGTATTTCGGCACCCAAAATGGTTTGTCTCATTGTCTGTCCTACCTGATTACTTGTTTCACTTCTATCAACAATATTATGTCTGAAAACATCTACAAATTCATAATACAGACCAATGGGATCCTCTATGAAGTTTTGCGTATAGGTCATGCTAATAACATTGGCATGCACAGTATGGAACATGGCCCCTCTCCTTAAGTTCTACATATTCTATTTAAGGAGACATGTTTAAAACATAAAATATATCCACCCCATAAAACAGAATTATAGAGTAGCTGTATGAGTTTGCAATTTCACCAGCAGTGGAGGAGTGTTCCCCTGACTCCACATCCTCTCCAACATAAGCTGTCTTCACTGTTTTTCATCTTAGCCATTCTAATAGGTGTAAGACAGTATTTCAGTGTCCTTTGGATTTGCATTTCCCTTTTGGGAACATGTAGTTCCTTCAAGGTCTTTCGGCCATTTGAAATTCTTCTCTTGAGAATTCTGTTTAGATTTGTATTCCATTTTTTTTCCATTGGATTATTTGGTAGCTTGATGTCTAGTTTCTGGAGTTCTTTATATATTTTGGAGATCAGCCCTCTGTCAGATGTGGGATTGGTAAAGATTTTTTCCATTCTGTAAGCTGCTGTTTTGCCTCTGGAAATCAGTAAGGAGGTTTATCAGAAAATTGGAAATCTATCTACCTCAAGACCTAGTGATATCACTCTTGGGCATATACTCAAAGGATGTTTAATCATACCACAAGGACACTTGCTCAACTATGTTCGGGGTGGAATCATTCATAATAGCTAAAACCTGGAAACAACCTAGATGCCTCTCACTAGAAGAATGGATAAAAAATAATGTGGTACATTTACACAATGAAGTATTACTCAGTGGTAAGAAACAAAGACATCATGAAATTTGTAGGCAAATGGATGGAACTAGAAAAATAATCCTGAATGACTTACCCAGACCCATGAAGATGGCCTAACTCATAATTAGATATTAGACCAGGATACAATCCACAAATCCCAGAGAAGCTAGGTAAAAAAGGAGGACCCTAAGAGGGAAATGCATGGAGGGCCCTAGGAAAGAGAAATAGTTAAGAACTCCTGGGTAAACTGGGGTGGGGGTAGAAGGGAGGGGATGAGGGTGGGAACATGAGGGATACAAATGGCCAAGTTGGGAGGACAGAGAGGGAAAGCAATGAAAGGATATGTTGATAGAGGGAGATATTTGGGGGTTAGGGAGAAACCTGGTACTAGGAAACTTCCCAGAAATCCACAAGGATGACCTCAGCTAAGACTCCTAGCAATAGTGGAAAGGCTGCCTTAAAGGGACTACCCCTGTAATCAGAATAGTGACTACCCTGACTGTCATCATGCCTACATCCAGTAACTTGTGGAAGCAGATGTTGTGACCCACAGCCAAGCACTGGGATGAGCTCATGGAGTTCAGCTGAAGAGAGGGAGGAAGGATCATATGAGAAAGGGGGCCTCAAAACTATGATGGGGAAAACCACAAATATGTCTAACCTGGGTTAGTGGGAGTTCACAGACTATAGACTGACATCTGGGGAATAGGAATGGGACTTAACTAGGCCCTCTGAATGTCAGTAACAGTTGTGTGGATTGTTCTGTTTGTGGGACCCCTGTAAGTGGGACTAGGACCTATCCTGGATGCATGAACTGTCTTTTTGGAGCCCATTCCCTGTAGTGGGATACCTTGTTCAACCTTCATGCTGTGGGGAGGGGCTTGGTCCTGCCTCAACTTTGTATGCCAGACTATTTTTGAATCCCTGAGGAAGGTATTCCTCCCTCTGTGGAGTAAATGGGCATGGGATGGGGGGACATGGGGAGGGGAAATGGGTTGGTATGTAAAATGAAAAAATTAATACAAATCAGAATTGTAGTTCTAATTATAGAAAATATGCAAATCGGGTCTTAGTATGGTAGTGAAGGAGGAGAAAAAAAGACACTAGGTGAAGACACGAACCTTACAGGCTGAAGTTTCAGGCTCTTGAATCAATCCCAACCGATTTCAAATCTTGTTCTTCTCATTAACTCATCATTGTGTCAGTTATTTGATTACAAATAGCCTCAGTTACTTTATTTTTAAAGTAAGGATAAGGAGACCTTTAATTCCCCATTTCTGAGAGAATTTGTAAATGAAGTTTGTAGCTTATAAGCATGTTTAACGTTTGTTAACTGTCATCCTTGCTTTAATAAGCATTTGTAAAAAGACTGAGGTCTAACAGAATTTGTAAGTAAAAATGAGTGTGATAATTCATTATTGGTGTTCAATAAAATATTTGTTGACAGAATATGCTCAGAAATTGAAGTAATAAAGAGAGCATAAGATTCCCTGGGGATACGGCTCGAAGAGTGAATAAAGTCTCAGATTTATATTCCATTCATGCTATTAGACATCTGCCAATTTCCAGGTAATGTACTAAGAAATTTCATGCATGCAATTCCATTTAAATTTCTCAACAATAAGCTATTGGGAGCTTGTAATATTGCTACATATTTATAGAGGAAAACAATAATACCCAGTACAGTGAACTGCTTGCTGTCAAGTCCCATATTTGTAAGAAAGATTGGCTATAGGTTCCCTGAATCGTGGTGTAGAACACTCTGTAAAAAATGCTCCTCATTCAGTAAACAAATGCATGTCAAATGCATGGCAGGCAAATCAAAACTTCAAAAAAGTGATGTAAGAGATGGAGTAAGTCACTCTAGAGAAAAAAATAATCTGTGCATATCTACAAAAATAAAAAAACAGACTGTAAACCGGTTAATGGAAAAGTGAAAGGGATGTAAGTAGCTGACCAAATAAAATATAGTTAATACACATGAGTAATTCAATAGGAATTAGGAGAATCAGACTTCACCATCAAATGAAGAGTGACATCTTCAGAATGGTATTCTTCAAATGGAAAGGATAATGATATTTAAAGATTGACTCACATTTACCCAAAAGATCTATTATAGCGAGAGGGTTATTAGGATTAGGAACAGATCTACTTAAGTCATTCAGGAAAAGGTGTGCATGTGTAATATACATGTACATGTGTATACATGCGTGTCTGTGCCATTGTGTACAAACATACGGAGCTAGATACTGACTTTAAATATCCACTTTTATTGTTCTCTACTGTATACTTTGAGACAGAGTCTCTCATTGCATCTAGTCTTCCCAAGTATCCCATACTTCGGAAGAATATTTTAGACATAGAGAAGAGAACCCAACAGATTTTGGGTAATCTAATCTTGCTAGTTTGGTAAGCCACTGAGTTCTGAGGATCACTCTGTCACTGTTTCACCCTTGAGCCAATATATCAAAGCTACCCTATCCATTTTTTCATCTGAATACCAAGGATTAAATTTATGTCCTCATACTAGCATGGCAATCATTTTTTTCAACTAGGCACGTGCATTTTTTGCTGTACATAGTCCCAACAGGTATTTCTTTTGAAAACATTCCTTAGCTTAGTTTTCTTTATGGGTAATTTTCCTGAATGTATGTAATTAACCATGTGTGTTTCTGGTAAACACAGATTTCAGAAGAGAGTGTTGGATGCCCTGGAATTAGAGTTACAAAAGGCTATCAACCACCATGTGGTTGCTCGGAACCTAACCTGGGTCCTCTGCAAGATTGTACCATTGGTCCTTTCTCTCTCTTGTTCCTACAGCTCACATTTCTTTTCATACTTGTTTTCTTGTAAGAGAGTCTCTTGCTAGTCATTTACATGGCAGTGACAGAGTCAATTGAACATCCATTTCTCTAGACAATTATATTTGTATCTGGAAATCCACAGAATATATCAGCTTAGAATGTAATACCCCTGTCTCAAGAAGATTCCCATAGTAGCCAGTGTATGTGGGGCAGTTCATTACAGCTCTTACACATTCTAGTCAGCAGATAAATGAAACCAAGCTACCATTTAACATGTCACCTATACAGAGACTGTTTCATCTATAGTGCAATGATTTTAGTCACATGTGTCATCATCAACAACAACAACCAAAAAGGAAAGTGAAAATGAATATTTTCTGCAGAAATAAAATGAGCATTGGTCATTTCTAATTATTCCCTAGAGTCTATAAAATCTCACTTAAACAAGAGCCAAATACTTTCTATTTATAAAATACAGTTACAAAGAAGTTCCATTGAGAAACATGTATATTATACTAGAATTAGCAATTCGAGGTGGACTTGTAGCTCCTAATCTGTGACTGGGAGGAATGATGTAAAAAATATAAAAGCACCATATAGAGTTGGGTTTGACTCCACAAACATCTTTCAGCAGTACAATTACAAGAAATATTCCTTTTTTTCTACATGTTTTTGGTATTCAGTTTATGTGGGTGAATTCAAATTTTCTTCCAATAATTTGTATCATTTTTTTTCTTCTTTTGGTATATGCATCATGAGAAACATTAACTTTATATTAAAGAAGAATTAGTAGGATCCCTGACTCTCAGTAAATATTTGATATAGGCCATTGGTCCACATACCCACCCACACAGCTTTTGGAGGGAAGGTGCACTCCTATTCTATTTACCAGTGATGTCCCTGAAGTCCTGGTTGGTGGTCTATTTTTCCTGTTCCCTTACCAATATCTGTATGCCAGCATCTTTTGCTTTTGAAGGAGACACTAAGTGTTCATTGTTTGCAAAATCAAGGTCATTTCATGAACCATTTGGTATTTATAGATGTTCATTCTAAAAAAATGTAACTAAAATTAATTTAAAAAACACACAACCAGCTAAGCTGCATTTGTTAATTTTGTTTCCCATGTCATACATTTTGTTTGTTGGACAGCTGTAAGTAAGCAGCATACCATTTAAAGCAATTTCAGGTGAAAGTAATTTAATTTCAGCCTTGAAAAAAGCAAAGGTTCCTCTGACTTAAGCAGTTCTTCAGCTAGTGACTGCAGTTCGTTTGCTAGGAGACTTTGAAATATACCAGAAAACAGGCTGGCTGGCAGGTTGGTTTGTGCTGCAAGATATCCTGACAACCTGTCAAAGTCCCACTTTTCTCACATTCTACCAACTTCTCTTTTCTAAAGAAAGCATGAAATGTCAAAATGACAGGTGCCGAAGCGCAGCAGCATCCAGCTTCTGGGCCCATTACCTTAGGAAGGAAGAGTTGAAAAGTTGTGCAAGTGACATATGCTGAAGAGTGATAGAATTTGCCAGGTAAAGGGGTGGCTTGATGGTGCTGATGTTAACCCTTTGGGAGGACAAGCTAGAGGTAGTTAGAGAAGAAAGCCCTAAAGCTTTAGGGCAATTAATTCAGTGAGTGATTGGGCACCCATTTTTCATAATTGGAGATTTTCTGCTCCTAATTTGTTTCATGAAACCACCACTGCATAGTTAAGGGAGAGCCAAGGTTTCAACTTTGTTATATGTAAGCAGAAAGAATAGTCATATAGCTAGGAGAGTGATTAAACAGGGGAAACAATTGCAACTACATCTGTATCAGACTATTCTCTCTCTCTCTCTCTCTCTCTCTCTCTCTCTCTCTCTGTGTGTGTGTGTGTGTGTGTGTGTGTGTGTGTGTGAATAACTTGAGAGACTTAAGGATGAGTTCCTTGGCATATATTAATTGGATAAAAGTTCACTTAAGACTGAACTGTGAAATTCAACTTGAAAATTCTACTCTATTGCTCTTAAGTTCATATCCTGTCTTAAACAAATAAGAGGAACTCTGCATGTTCACCCACTTCTTTGAAATTTACAGAGACCACTAAGATATTGATTTTTCCCAAGTATAAATTGTTTTGAACTAAGTTAAGTGTTGCCATATACAGTAAACAAACATAGATGAGTACAATAGGAGTAGCTAAGTAATGGCAATGCCAGGTGAGGGATAGTCTAGGAACCAAAAAAAAACCTGAGAAAAGCCCTGAAAGACTTGGCAAACAGGAAGAACCTTTGATTCCCCAGCTACAGAGCTCTATAAAACTAAGGGGCTATCAATTCTCAAATGGTCATGAATTGGAAGACAGTTCCTAGAAGGTCAGCCTCCCTCAGAAGCTTTGGGAACATAAGGGTCTGGAAGTTTGGGAGAAAGACCTTAAGCTATTAAGGGCATGCCCTCAAGAGGAAATTGTAGTTTGTTCCACTGAATTGGTGGGGGTTGTTATAAAATCTTGAACATGACCCTGAAATTCTCTCTGGTTTCTCATTTCAATGTGTGCTGCTTCTTCTCAAACACTGCTTCTTCTCTTACACTCCAACATGTGTCCTGGAGCCATCTCTCATGGGAGATGAGACCCAACTTCTAAAATTGATGATTAAACCTCTTCTTTGTAATGTTATCCTACTTAAAATATTACAGTATGGAATAAAAAGACTAGTGCACTGGTAAAGGATTGTTGTCATTTAGGAGATGTAGACAAGAAGAAAGAAATGTAAAACAAGAAAGGAAGGAAGGAAAAAATGATGTTTCTAGCTGGGCGTTAGTGGCTCATGCCTTTAATCCCAGCACTCAGGAGGCAGAGGCAGGTGCACCTCTATGAGTTTGAAAGCAGCCTGGTCTATAGAGCCAGTTCCAGGACAACCTCCAAAAGCAATACAGAGAAAACTTGTCTCAACAAAACCAAAAAATTTGATGTTTCTAGTTTCTCAGTAGAAAACAAGACTCAATGGTAGGAGTCAGGAGATGCAGTCCCACCTGTTCTCTGGGGAAAAAAACCATCATGTAGCAAGTTGGGAGTTCATACATTGCAGGTGTACTGCAAATAACTCTTTGTTTGCCCCTGGTTGTCAATTCATATTGTCCAAATGGTATCCACTTATAAAATGGGAACTCTTGAAGTACCTGGGTTATAGTGTCCTAAGGAAGAAAAAGTGATTCTTAACATAATTATATTATTAAGAAGCCAGTTACAAAAAACTCTCCCTTCTATGATTTCAGAAAGAAATATAAACATATACTGCATTAAATTAAGTTTATGAATCAGACAAGGTAATTTTGTAGCCAGAGGTGAGTTAGGACCATATTACTACAGGGGCAGGGGTTTCAATTAACCAATCTGTTTACTATGTAACTTCTGAGCTTGACAATACTGTAGCTAAATGTGCTAACAACAGGCAGATAAATAGTAAGCTGCAGGTCATGTTGCTGATGAGGACTTTGAATGGCAATGGCTAATAATTACAAAGCATCTATCAATCCTTAGACAGGGTGCTAAGAGTTAAAGAGCACATGCATTTTTTTAAGTTATCTCATTTGTATGAGGTGAGTTAGCACCATCCTTTTCCCTGTTCCACAGAAGTGAAGTGTTTTCTGCAGATGCTTAGGTTTAAAGTGGCAGGCTCCATGCTTAATGTGAAGCTGGGCTAGCAAACCACTGTCTTGTGCTACAGCTTCTCTATCAGAGAAGATCAAAATAGACGTTCCAGACGAATTCTCTCAAAAACAACTCCATACTCTTCATTTTGTGGGAAGAATATATGCAGAATATTTTCTTACATTGACTTGATTCTTAAGTGAGATGAGGATTTTTCTGATTAAGGTAGATACTAATAACTCTGATAGATTTACATTACGATAAATGTTGTCTCAGGCATTAAAGTCTCAGGCATTAAAGAAGTTACGAAGGAACTCTCTCATCTTTGACAAATGTGTTTCTGTTGTTCTTACATCTTCACTGATGTTTAGCTACATCTTTGGAAAAGAATGCTCAGAATCCCAACTCCCCACGCCCACCATATAAAAGAGAAGTTGTTGTAAAGATGTTAGGTGGACAGTGCTTGGAGAGAAGTTGGACTACAAAGGCAAGCCTTGTATTGCTTTGGAGGTTGTCCTGGAACTGGATCTATAGACCAGGCTGCTTTCGAACTCACTATTACATTTATTAGGATGGTAGAGAAAGATCTCTGAGCCAATTAATTGCCACTTTGGCTAGAAATATTATAACAGACTACATTACATTTTGTGCCAATTCTGAAAATTATTAAGTATGATGTAAACCGTTTGCAGGTCACAAACTGAACCTCAACATGAAGATTGTCCCTTTAAAGAAGGAGACAAGGGATAGCCTCATGAAAATATTGGAGTTCAGGATCAATTCTGAACTTAATTATAATTTAGAGACCTTGTTATTCTACTTAAAAAGGTTTTCTTGTTTTGTTCTTTTGACTCTCTTTAGCTACAATTTCCGGGGTTCCACAAATGAAAAAATTATTTTTAACAAACATGTCAATGATTCAAGCAACGTTATCTTTGTCCAGAAAATTATGGTAAGGCTATTCTTCTGGTAACTGGAGTTCTCACAATAATTCCAGCAGGTGTCTAGCTAATCTTCTCACAAAGTCAAACTAATTACATTGAAAAATAAAATATTGTCAACTTCAACAGAAAGCAGTTTAAAAGATTCATGTATGAACCTTTGCAGGGAACTTCCTAGGAGTGTTTAGGCTGTTTGCTACAGTGATCTGGCCCAAGTCTTCTATACATTTTTTGGGGTGGTGTTGGAACAGGGTTTTTCTGTCTTGCTTTGGAGGTTGTCCTGTAACTTGCTCTGTAGACCAGACCAGCCTTGAACTCACAGAGATCTGCCTGTTTTTGCATCCCTAGTACTGGGATTAAAGTTGTGAGGCAACAGCCCCTGGCTTATACTATTTTTTTAACTGTGAATAAAAACAGAGGTTTGTTTGATACTGTCAGTTTTTTAATGTAACCTCCAGTCTTACCAGGGTTCAATATTCAATACAGCCTGTTTGTCATTTTGTTCCTGTCCATCCTGCTTGGGAAATGTGTGTGTGTGAGGGATTATGATACCATCAAATGTGTTGTCAAAAATAATGTTAAGAAAAAAAAGAAAAACACTGAAAAAAGAATTATGACAGTAAGCATTGTAGTACATACCTTAGTCATAGTACTCTGGAAGCAGAAACAGGAGGATCTCTGTGAGTTACAGGCCTGCCTTATCTACATAATGAATTTTGGATAGGCAGGACTACATAGGAAGAGTTTATCTTTTTAAAAAATGGGGCAGGTGGCTGAAGAGATGGCTCAGCAGTAAAGAACACTGACTACTCTTTCAGAAAACCCAACTTAATTTCCCAGCACCCACACTGTCGCTTATAACCATCTGTAATTCCAGACCCAGGGGTCTGATTATCATTTTTGGATTCTGCAGGCACCAGGCATTATGTATTGCTCAAATGTACATTCAGGCAAAGCACCCATTCACTTGAAATAAAAATAAAAGAAAAAAATAAAATTATTTTAAAGGTTACTATTCACAGTTCAATGGTTAGTGGTGAAAGATATTGCTACAACACTGTAGGACAGTAATAGGAAGATACTGATGTCCCAAAGCATTTGGAATTAATCTGCTATTTAGACTACTGCTGTAGATACCCTTACTGAAATGCATTAAGATGCTTCTACTATGTAAAATATGTAGTTACATCTGCAATATACAATAATTCACAATAAGATTACTCATAAATAGAAACCTCAGTCACCATTATTATCACCAATATTGGTATCTTATTATTTATCATTTCCTTCTGCCCATATTACTACAAGGTACTCCAGTTTTTAGACAGAAAACTGTTAAATAAAACTAAAACAAAACAGTAAGCTGTCAGAGGAGATTAAACTAAAATAATGATTTCTCTAGATTGTGATTCCCAGCTTTAAAATGTAAGGCGCAGAAGCATATGTATCCTGGGATTCTTTTTAGCTTTATTAAGCAAATTTCTTTAAGCTTAGACTTTGAAGGTTGTCAGCTCATTAGGTATGGACATTTGCTCACAGCTTTGGTTAGAAGGATCATTAATGGTAGCAGTATCAAAGCCCCTCCTCACTAAATATTAGTTATATTAATATTAAGTTAATGCAAACCATTTCATCCTGTGGCCTCCTAGAGATTCATCAGACGTTCCAGACATACTATTTATGCTTATATTTGATTAAAAATAAATTCCTCCTAGAGGGTGTCCTTCTACCCTAAGATCAATTGCCACAGATCACTTTTTGTTTCTATTAAGATTTTATAGATTCACTGTAATTATGTATATATAGATATAGAACGACAAGTGCTGCCTGAAAAATTACAGTCCGGGTAATTCCTTAACTATTATGCAGGTATTTAACTGTGCTTTAACAGGCAAGTTTCTTAGATCGTTAGGGAAATCAGAGAACCTTCTGAAAACTCTATATTGAGGGTTAGCTTGAAAGTTATTACTTGTTTCATTCCAATGAAAAAGTCAGTTAAATCAGAAAATAAAATGCTGGGTTAGGAAACACTACCTCTTATCCTTTAGACTTTGAGACCTTAAATCAGGGCTAGAGTTTTAAGTAATGTGTTGCAATAACTCTTTCAGCATTGGTTCTCTTTCTCCAAAGTTGTATAAAAGGCTACTTTTATCAATTATTTTAAAAAATAGATAATAAAAGAATAGAGACTGTCTTAGTTGCAGAAAATTTACAAAATTCAAAAATGAAAAAAAAAACCATACAGTAAAAAAGACCTTCACCTGGAATATTCTGTGCCATGTCACCTCACTCAGCTGGGAATGGAGCAAATCAGCCCGGGCGTTCATTCTTTGATGGATGGAATGCCAATTAATTAAGTTGACACAATGCAATGGACTAGTTCGACTTATTTTATTAATGAATTGACCATTTCTGCTTCTTGTTTCCATGTCATATAGACACAACCGCAGATAACCGTATGTCTATTGAACACAGTGGTTAAGTGATTCGGCTTTAAAACATTACTATTATAGCAGCCACACTTAATAAATCAATGTGTTTGAGATGCTTGGGGATCTATGGATTAAAGATTACTTGGCTTTTGGAGTGTCTAGTAATCATTATATATTGCTAATCCACACAGAGCATTGAGGGCTTGCCTCTTTTACTTGTCAATACTGAGCATCTTAAGGTATCTCCAAACCTGCTCAATACCCAACACTAACTGAGTTTCTTCAACAGAAAACATCTGTTTTGTGACATAATAGATCAAATTGTGCCTCAGCCTTAATTATAGGTGCTTGCCAAGTTGAGTACAAAATATCAATACAATACTCATAGTAAGCATAGCATAAGTCATCCATTAGTTGAACCTAAGACAACACTGTGTTTTGAATTGTTTTCACCCCAGGCAAGCCGAATTGTTTGCACAGATTAAAAGGTACAACAAAATAACAACAGCAACAAAAATTCGGCTGTATTGCTTTGATGCAAATTCGGTGTTAAAAGAGACCTCCTGGGCTAATAGTTAATAGTTCAGAACTGTTCATTAATTGTAACTTTCATTCTCAGAGAATTCTAATCCATGATACTGAATCTGTACAAGCATGGTGAGAGAGCATCCTATCTTTGGAATGGCCTCTCCACTATTTATAATAACAATTACTTTGTATCTAAAGGCCAAATCTCCATCTATAGATCTAGCATGGTAATCAATACATTTTAATAATTGCAATGGCAAAATATGTGGACATTTATTTAAATGAAATATGAGAAGGACCTCTAAACACTAAAATCATCACACTGTGGAGATAAAATATGATCAGGATCTTCAAGAATCTAGTCCTTGTCTTTAGTAAAACATGCTCCAAATTCAAGGTGCTGATTGAACTCTACAACCTTATTGATGACAAAGGTCAACATTTTAGACTGCATTTTCCCTCATTTTTCACAGTGTTGCTGAATTCTATGCTTGAAATTATTTTAAAATATGAAGAATGTAAGCATATTTTTTCTGCCCATATTGCAGCTCCATTGTGTCATTCTCAGGATGAATCACGAACACTATATTCAAGGAATTCTTTTCCATCCAAACCAACCCCAATCAATCATGTCTGTCCATTGTTGTATTAAGTTTCTCAGTAAATCATATCTTCCCTAACAAAACTGTTGCATATAAAAGCCATGAAACAAACAGTCATATAATCTCCAGTCAGTTCTCAAGAGAGAAAACATTCTAATAAAAAGGATTCAGCTCAATTAAGGTTACCTTGCCCTGAGATCTTCGCTTGCAAGTAAGTACTTTACCAACACAGGGTGTTACCATTTTAGAATATTCATAAGATTTTACTGAATAAAGCAATACAATTCTCCAACTTCACATAGGGGATTGGGCAGCAGGTTTTGTTCTCTGAATCAGTGAAAAATATTCTTGTTCCTCAGACAAAAAAAACTAGTACTTCTCTTATTGAGAACACACATAGGCAGCAGAATACCACCTGGTAGGAATTACCAAGTTCAACAAAAAGAAGCTGTCAAACCCAGGGATTTTTAAATACAACCATTAAGGTCTTTGTGAAGATATATCATAAGGTCATTTATATCTTGGCATGGTTTACAGTATAATAAGAACTTTTTCTCTCTATAATGAGGTATTAGTGTCCTGAGAACATAATGATTTCATATAATCCATAGAAGTGCCTTTGACTTAATGTGTGGGGCTTGTCTTTCAATCCTTGACTTCATTGTTTTCTGATTTTATTATAAGGAAGTATTATTTCTCACCCTACAATGATATTAGATTTTTCTTATCTAAATGTCATAAAGAACATTTCTATCTGGAAGCAGATTTAGGAAATAATGAGGCAATAATTTGGATGTTTATTCTAGCAAAAAAGCATAGAGACTAATGTTTGGGGAGCATTGCTCACAAACTTGTCATTTAGTTGAATTTTTAGATGTAGGGGTAGATAGAATAACTAATTCTCATTGTTTTAATTTCATGAGGTATGTATAAAAAAACCTAAAAGGACTCCAGATTTCTGTCTATATCTACTTTCTTTCCTCTGCTTTGTTTGTAATTCCCCAATGATGTGCAGAAAACAAAAGAAGTCATTGCACTCACATGATTTTTTCTCTGAATTGGATATCTCACAGAGTTTATGAAAAAGAACATAATTCTGTGTAAAAACAAATGCAGATGTTTTAGCAAGCCATTCGATCATTCTTGAAATGATATTAAAATATAATAGATAAAAAATGTTCGTTCTGCAGTTCCTGTGCATGGACCCTTCATTGTGAGTCATTTTCTGTTATGAAGCCTGCTTCAATGTGGGCAGTTTAGCGATTCCTCGAAATCCCAAGCAGAGTCCTGATCAGTCTCCTCATCCTTCATTTCTGGCTTCTTTAAGGATGAAATCACAAATGGGAGAACTAAGACAATAAGAATCTGCTGATAATGACATGAAACATGGTCACGTTTCTGGTTACAGGAACTAGTAACTTGAATGTTAATGCATTAGGTGGATAATGGATCCCCTAAAAAGTAAAATACATTGTTTTGATACATTTTGCTGAAAAAACATTATCCTAATAATATGGTAGACTGCAATTCAGAAGATGGGTTTACCTCTCAGAATATCAAAAGCAGCTTGAGATATATAGTCAAGGAGCATAGTGTAGATGGAGAGGAGGATCAGATCAATAGATAGAAAAATATTAATAGGAGACTTCAGGAATAAGGGAATATCTAAACTGACTTAGTAAAATGTATTTAAATGGGACATATAGTTAGAAGAGAGCAGTGGAATATAGTCAGAAGAGAGCAGTGGAATATCACTTGAGGATATTCCACTGTAGTTCATGAAAACTAGAAAAGACTTAGAATCACTTATGTGGTTCCATGAGCAAATAAGATGGTAGACTTCAGGAAATAAGAGTTGGTGTGAGTTAATAGGAGAGTGGGCTCCCTAAGGACCAAGAAGCTCCCAGAGTGGCAATTTTTGTGGGTGTATCTTGGAGATGTGTCAGGAAGCAAACCCAGGGAACCTAGCATATACTCAAAGAGAAAATCTTTGACAATTTAAGCGATGGAAAGACCTGTTGGTGTACAATTTTTTGGAAAAAGTTACCACAGAACCCAGTTTTGGAAGACTGCCTTACTCTGTTCTTGGGGTTACAATGTGTTTATCTCACCACTGCAAACTCTGTGGAAATTGCTCTGCACTTATCCTGCTTGTCATCCCCTGGGAAGACACAAAGTTATTCTTTGGTCTGCCTCGTGGAGTATGTGGCTAGAGAAAATGGTGAAATTAACTATAGTTTTGTTCCAAACAAACTCATTTCAGAAACAGCTTTTTAAAATTATCATTTGGGCAAGCTATGTAACAGATGGGACTTCAGTTCCTCACTGATGTAATAAAAGATCTGATCATGATGTTTCATCATGCCCTACGCACACACACACACACACACACACACACACACACACACACACACACACACACACACACACCACACAAGCATCTTGTGGAACTCCAGTTTCAGGGGATCTGATACTCTCTTCTGGCCTCCAAGGGCAGTGTGCACACTGCTATTGTTCAGAAGGATCTAAAGGTTATTTAAACGCAGTGTTCTATGTAAATTAATGATGGGGATGCATCTAACCAACATTAAATGTAGTGGGAAAATTATTGAAGGGTAGCAGGTAGTTAGTAAATTGCCCCATGGAGGGGTAGTGTTCTTCCTCTCAACTTACAAAAGCAACATTTCACATCTCTAAGTGAAATTCTTACTTAATTTTATTGTGTAAAAGTGGAATATAAGTAAGGAAAATAATTCACATATTTCCCTAACAGCAGTGTTCAGACAAAACAATATATACATGTATTTCATTCAGAAGAAATATTTCATAAGCAGAGGTTTATAGTCATACTTTGCCCTATCTTGTAAAAACTATTGCAATTTGATTTCTATTTTATAACAAAATACTGATTCTAGTTGGATATTATCCACAGAATCATTGGCACTATCCCTTGAATGACATTCAACACCTAAAGAGTATCACAACTGAGTCCAGGACAGGAGCTTCCAGATTCTGAGTGCAATTTTTTTTTAATTCTTCACAACCCAAACGAATTAGGAAAGCAATTTTTAGAAAGCCAAACACAACATAGACTCACTTGTGGAATCAGTAAACACATGTCCCATGGAATTTGTTATCTCCGATTGTGTTCCTGTTATGGGATTTGTTGTCCTGTTTTCCCATTCTGAACTTGATTTGCAATTCTGGGTCCATAGCAACAAGCTGCCCTAGAGGACTGAGCAATGGTCAGTGAATTTAATCTGTCTCACATTGTGATCTGTGAGCTAAATTGTTACATCTCCACCTAGTGGACAATTCACATCCAGGGGGACAGTGAATAAAGAAATGTGGTCCAGGGAGGATGGGACTGCAGACGCCAAAGCACGTTACTTCACTGAGAGGCCAAAAGCTGTAAAAAGTAGTAGTGACAACCGGCTGTAAAGATGATTATAGAGAAATCAAAGTATAATTATTAGAGGGAGGGAAAAAGCCATCCGCTTTCTCATTACTTCAAGGACCTCTAAAGATTTTTGTAGCTTTCTGGAGGGTGCTGTTAGGTACAGAGAGAGTCAGAGGATGAAATTAATAGAATTTACAAGTGTAAAAATTTTGTGGGGGATTTTCTAAAAACGTGCGCACAGACATATGCACTCAGCATTCTGTGGCTGATTCCTCCCACAAGATGTTTATGGCACATCCTGAACGACCAGCTTCAATCCACAGTCACTTTGGAATCACAGCTAAGACTGTGTTTGTAACAGGAGCTCAGCCCTCAGTACTTCACAGGATCCCTTGTTCATTTATATTCACTATCTGTCTTTTGCTGTCTTTCTAAAAGCTGTGGCCAGAAGCCAAAGGATCGAATTAGAAGTATGATCTCCAGACCACACAAACTACATGTCTATACATGTGGATGGAATAGCAAAAATACCTACAGTCGGTCAAGATAATTGTCAACTTAATACCCCACCCCTTTCCTCTTCTTTCTTTGCCTCTCAGTTTGGCATTACAGAGGAGCCAAGAGGCTTCTCCTGCATGAATTCCGCTTTATGCAAACATTGCTGAGCCATACTGCTCCTCACTAAGTACAACTGTTTCCCGAGGAGAACTGACAAAACAACGGCTGCGGAGTTTCTCTTTATTCAAATCAAGTGATTTTTTTTTTCATTTTATCAGCATCTATATAAGGTACTTAGAGAGATTTTGCATTGATACCAACTTTAAGAATACCCTTGACATGAACGGCTTCCATATGTGAAACATGGCTGCCTTTGAGGGAAGTGCCTCGTGATCTAAGGCTGAGTTAACATAAACATTGTATAGTCCCAGGTAAATGACACCTGCAGTTCAGTGTACATGCAATAAACACTTCCCGAATTGAACTGGAAAGGCAATTTGTGAAGTAATAGAAGCATTTGTGTGGTTTCTCAGACAGATGTTTGAGTGAATTAGGTAAGAACCCAGGAAAACCATGTCCTAAGAACTTCATGCTAAAGACTTCAGAGTCTGTGATTAGAAGCTGAGGGCAAGCCCTTTGTGAATCTTACTTGCTTTATGATCATGAGGAAGTTACCTCCTTCCATAATTCTACTCATCCCTCTAAATTAGAAAACAAAAGAACCAAGCACATTTCTTTTCTGATCGTAAGGGAATATGAGAAGTCTTTTGAACAACATTAGCTTCAGTATAATAAACACTTTATACATCCTAGCATGTGTGGGTACCATATTGAGGGGCAGACTTCTTTTTTTGATCAAGAGAGCCTTATATCAAAGGTTTCACTTAAAAAAGACAGGAAAAAATGAGAATAGAGATAGTTGACCAAGGATTACAATTACCCAACTAATTACAGTCTCTGAAGAACTTCTATTGAAAGCAAATCTACCCATGTAAAGTAAGTCACAGACAAGTGTTTTGGCAAAGAGGAGTAAAATGTCTTAGAGAACAAAAGAAGAAGCATATACATATCTGTGTGCTGCCAAAAGTAGCATTACTAAGGGAAAGGTAAAATACAGAACAAGTTAGTCAAACACAGAGAAACTAAGTAACCTGTCAATAGTTGTTTTGGACACAAATACATATGCAATGAGATTTTGATTTAAAAAATGGGATACTGATGATAAATCTGAAACAAGCAGAGGAATCGGTTTTGCAAGAAGAGTTCTCTAATTTCACAAGAAAACAAGAAGAATAAAGACCAAAGTACATCTAGTGAGACAGGAAAACATGTTGATTATAAAAATATGCTGTTCAAGTTAATGTTAACAAAGGTCTTTTGTGATGTTGGAGTTGATTACTTTTTGGTATTTTGGACCAAATATTATAGGCAATAAAAGGAGAAATTTTAAGTCTGGTAGGCAGAAAAATTACTTTCCAAAAGATGACTACATACTAATACTCTGAACCATATTATATTGCATGATTGCAGATGAAGTTAAATTTGCTGGATAATGAGATAAGCTACAAATTGCATTATCTTAGATTATCTGGTGAGTCTTACGTGACCATAGGAGAGGAAGAGTAAGGTCATAGGAATTAGGGAGAGAAGAAAAGTTAGTGTTAAACTAATTTGAAAATTTGGCATCTGATGCAATTGAAGGAGGGGAAGATCAATGCACAAAGGAATGGAGGCAACTTTTAGATACTCAAAAGTTTAAGACATTTCTCCTCAAGCTTCCCACATGAATGTATCCCTGGCACTACCTTGATTACAGGTCAGAAGCAACTGTGTCAGAATTCTCACTAAAAGACTGCAAATGGAAACAGGCACTCCTGGGAGATATCGTGAGTTCACTTCTAGACCAATGTAATAAAGGTGAATGTCACAATAAAAGTCATGCATTTTTTATCTCCCATTCCATATAAAATTATGTTTATACTAAGTTTTAGTCAATTAAATGAGCAATACTATTGCATCTTAAAATATCAATGGGTATGCCTTAGTTAAAATATTGCTAATTGCTAACATTCATGTGGATACTTTGAAAATTGGTGTTAATGGACCAACTCAACACAGCCTTATACTTAACATACAATTTCTAGAGGAAAAGGTAACATATGCAGTAAAATGAAACATGCCTATAAATTGGTATTATGCAAAGAAAGCAAATTTGTCATTTAACCAAAGCAGCAACAAAAGTCTACTGTGGCCAGATTGATTACGTCAAAGGAGGTCAATGTAAAAAGCCTACACCTTTGAAGTATAGTTTGGGTAAAAGAAGTATATGATATTTAAAAATAAATAAGATAGAACCAGAGGAATGTTGATTCACTTCACTTGGATAGGGTATATCTAGTTAGCAGAAACATTGAAAGTAATTGGGAATCATTGGTCCAGGGAATCAACCCCTCCAACATTCTGCTCAGAGGGCTGCTTGAGTTAAAGTATTAGGTAATTATTTTGGCAGAGGGCAACTTGAAAAATTGGGCTTGTGGTAAGAAAAGAGTGGAATGTGCATTCGTAGTTTTAGGTACAAGAAAGGCATGAGCAGTGGACCTCGGAGAAGTGAATCCTAATAGACAGCTGGAGTACAGTTTCCTGTTAGTATGACTTGCCATTCTCTTGTAAAATCAGTGTTCAACATAAATCTTTGTTTAAAAAAATAACAAATGTTGATGTGGGATATCCTTATGTATTCTCATTGTTTGATAGTAAAGCTGATTTGGCCTATAGAAAGGCAGAATAAGGCTTGGCAGGAAACCCAAACTCAAAATACAGAGAAGTGCAGAGTCAGGGAGAGATGTGAGCCAATTGCCAAGAGCCATGTAACAAAATGTAGATTAATAGAAAGGGGTTGATTTAAGTTGTGAGAGCTAGTTAATAATAAACCCAAGTTATAGGCCGAACATTTTGTAATTAATGTAAGCTTCGGTGTGATTATTTGGAGTTCAGACAAAAAAAGCTCCATCACTGACTGCATATGTCTTTAAGAACATAGAGTCAGAAAACAGTCTTAGGGCTCTTCACAGTCTGAATAAAAGCTGGGGATGAGAGAACTGAAAAACCTATGTCCGTATCTTAGTAGGTATACCCTCTGAGAGTCAAAATGCATCTTCTTGAGGGCACACACACACACACACACACACACACACACACACACACACTCACACACACACTTTGTCTGGTCATATCCCCACACATGTGCACTAATGAAAGTTTACATCCTTAAACCACCTGAGTCTTGACTGAGCATGACTGTTATGTCATTTACATTGTGCTTTGGAACCTCACGGTAGGTATTTTTTAAGGTTCATTTGAAGATACACCCTAAAAGGGAAATTAGTTCTAGCATGATGTGGGAGAGAAAACCCAGTGACCTTTACCATAGACAGTCTACCGACTTCATAACTATTCACTGAAAAGCTCTATAAAATTCGCAAAACAGTCTGGTAAGATAGCACAGTTGGTATAACAGCTACTACGCAAGCATGGGGTTTTAGATTTGGATTCCCAGTGAAAGAGCTAGGTATGGTGTTATGTTTCTATAATTGTAGCAATAGAAGGGCAGAAAAAAGAAGATTCCTAGAACTCTCTAGTCTTCCTGAGTCAGGGGCCTCAAGATTCACCGAGAGATACTTTTCAAAATATAGCATGGGGAACCATAATGGAAGAAATCCTGCAGTGACCTCTTACCTGCATATGTAACTCCTCTCCAGATGTGGACACATATGAATCACACACACATACACACACACACACACACACACACACACACACACACACACACACACACAGAACTTATTGGGCTGCTATTGTCTCACATCTCTTGACTGAGACACTTCTTTGTAACCTCTTTTTGGAGCACTTGCATTATTTTCCTAAATAAACTTCCACAGGAACTATGTGTCTTTCGACCAAATTCTTTCATTCAAGAAGACCAAAGTTGACATAGCCCTGAAGCATCTGCAGCAGCAGAGTGATGTAACAATGAAACTTATTCATGAAACGTATCAGGATATAAATGTAACATAGGTAGGGGCTACAGATATGACTCTGTAGTTAAGAATACATGTTGCTCATAAAAAGGACCTGGTTTGTGCTCCTAGTCCCCATCTTTCAGCTAAGAACCACCTGTAGCTTCAGTTCCAGGGAATCCAACACCCTTTCTGGCCTACACAGGCATATAGATATACATGTAGAGAAAACCTATATCAAAAATCAAAATATTTTTAACAAAATTATTTTTTAAAATGAAACATAGAGGTAAATAGAGTAAAATTTGCATAATAAGATGAAATAACAGATTTCTGTTTCTACAAAGGAAGACATTCAACCAACATTATTAGATACTTTCAAGAAAAAAATGAGGAATTTCTTTTAGGTTTGGCTTTATTGAGAGTAATAAACTAACACAGTAGGGTCCATTGAAACATGTCTTCCCTGAGATAAAATACTTTGACTTACAATCTAGCTTCTATACTCCATATGCCTATGAGGCCTGAGGATACACCTCAATTGGTAGAGTGCTTGCTTAGAACATACAAAATCTTAGAGCCAGGTGTGGTGGTACCTGCCTCTAATTAGAGCACCTAGAAGGTACATACAGGCTGTAGTATCAAATGTTCAAGTTCATCCTCAGCTGGACAATTAGTTAGAGGGAAGTCTGGGCTATGTGAGACCCTGTCTCATAAACAGCAAGCAAAACTCAAAAAGCCTCAGTGATCTATGTTTTCATATCTTAGACAGATAATTCTTTACATGCCAACAGCAAGATGATCCATCTCCTTCACATAGTTACTGTAAGCATCACAGCAGATCACATGGAGCCCAGCATGCAGCATATATTAAGTTGTTATTTATATTACATTTATTTAATAAACTATCATAAATATATGCAAAGGCAAAAATTAATGGGTATGGTGCCATTAATATTTGTTAAGCTTTAATCTCAGTGACTGTCAAATTTTGCGTGTCTAATACATACTCTGGAACTTATTACAAGTCTTGATCTTTATTTCTAGAGTGAGAAGGGAATAAGTAATTTTATTCCCAATAAATGTTTAGTTGATGCTACTGTTACTGGAACTGCACCTTGAAAAAGCAAGGCGTAATCCATGACACTAATTTTTTTAAATGGATCACCATATATTGCATCCTCAAACTCTCATTTTAGGTTCTATTACACACACCTCATGGACAGTCATAATATACTGAAAGACAAAGATGGATGTAAATATACGTCAGTGAATTTAGAGAATGTGATTTGCACCCAGAATATACACTTTGATAAAAGCATAAGCCCCAGACTTTCACTATCACTGCTCAATGTCAAGGAAGCAATCACGGAGAATCTACCACAAGAAGAAATGCCATCAGCCTATATTTTTGAGGAGAGTCATTTGAATAACTCAAAAAATTTAGCTAATTAAAAAACATGCTTCTGTTGAGGAGAAAGTCTTTTTGTTCCCTTTGACTAAGTTATCCTGTTTGGATTAAAACATGGTCCAAGTAGTATAACTGAAGGTGGATATTTCTAGGCTTGTCATTACTACACTACCTGTCAATCTTGATTTAAACTCTCTCCAATTATTGCACACAAATAAAGTGATGTTAATATATTCCTTTCATTCTAGCTCAGAGTTTCTTAACTAACAGAACCACACATAGGTTTATTTACTATGTATTATACTTACATGTATTTTTGTCTACTAATATTCTCCTTTTTTGTCTTCCCTTGGAAGAATTTTTATTCATTCTTCACAGTAGAAAATCCCAAGCTATGTGGAAAGCACATGAACACACACACACACACACACACACACACACACACACACACACACACACACACACACACTGCATTGTCCGAGGAAGATGTTGAGAAAGTATTTGTCTGAATGCAAATCAGTGACACACACTTCTTGCAGAATCCTTGTGTTAATCATTACCAAGTTTCCATAACACCATAAGCTGTCTTATTCAGACAACAGAGGTTAGGTTTCTCACAGATAAGGAGTTCAAATTTAGGATGTCAGCCTTGTTCTAGTAAGGATGTTTTCCTGGGTTGCATACTACTTGAAATTTCATAGGACAGATGGTGGAGCTCTTGGGGCGGTAGGGAGCATGGGAGAGAGAGACAGAGATAGATTAAAAAAACCAGAGACAATGACAGAGATAGGTGAATATATAGATGTATTGATATATTGATGATAGATAGGTGATAGATAGTTAAATGATAGCAGATAGATGATAGATAGATGATAGTTAGGTCCTTATATTTTTTCATAAAAACATTAATTTTATTTAAAGGTCCACTTACTTGTTTGCAATTTATCAAAATGTCGCTGCCAAATAATGTTACACTTAAAATACAGACTGTCATTTTACCTGGGAGAAAAACAGTTAAAAGGGGGACAAGTTTCATTTCACTATCTTCAACATAAGGATTATTTTTATCTCAATCATTAAATGGTTTCTGAATTTTGGCCGATATTTGTTTCACCTTAGTTAAGCCACATACACATGAAATAGATGGATGAAAGGAAAATTGTATAAGGTGAATGAATTTATTTCAATATTTAGTTAAATATTTTTAAAAGGAATATTTCAAGTTTGGGGGACAGGGTAACTTTCATGAACGAAAAAGTAACTAGAATCAGTATTCCGTTTGAAGCAAATTTACAGTAATGGACACACACAAACACACACACCCATAATATACCATAGTAAAATGAAAGCTAACAGTTCTATCATGAAATGCTAATAATTTTGAGAGAAATTCATTTCCCCAAATTCACTGTGTTGTATTCAAACTCCTCTCGAAATGAAAACAAACAAGTCTAAAATTATTTTCCAAGGAAGACTCTCTGAGCAGCTGTGTGAAGGTGCAGTGTCAAGACCAATCCAAATCCCTTTGTGGAGTTGTTTCTTTCCATGTATGGCATGGCTTCAGTTTCTCTGTTCCTTAATGCCAGGTCTCCTTTGTACTCTAGACTGTAATTGGCTTGAGGGCAGAGGCTATACTTTCCTTTTGTAGAGTAGAAGTAATCTCAGAGAGCCTGCAGTATTGTGAGCACTCAATAGAGTTTTGTTGATGACTGTGATGTTTCTGAAAATGTCTAAGAATAAAAGCAGATAGCTGTAAGCTGCTATGGCCCACGCTTGCTTATACTCAAGTACCTTTCTTTCCTCCCACATACAATAACACACCTAAGCAGTATCTATGCAGGAAAGTGAGTCAGAAGAGCAATTCATTTCTCCAGTGCCCTCATGTGACTCTTTCAATGCCTGAGGAATCCATGTGAATATTTGTTTTAAACATACAAGCTGTGCAGTATCTCAGTTCCATAAGCACAAAACCTGATCCCACTCCCTCCTCCTCAATGCACACATTCTTAATGCTTAAACTGTGCCCTTGAGACTTTTCTGTTAGTTAAGAGATGTACAACATAGGGGCAAAAATCAATCTTAATTAAGGCGAACTTTGGAATTATGATCGAAGGAAGGTACATTAGCCCAGTGCTTCCACACCCCATACACTGTTGTTATTGATGTTTGGACAGATGGGGAAAGTGAAACAGGAGTCAATATTTCGATCTACTGTGTGTTCTCTAAGGATCTGAATTTTTAACACCTCCATAATGAGTGCTGGTGGTGTTTAATAAAAACACAGCCGCCCCTTGGAGTGGTTCTGTATGGGAGACACCAATGAAGTCACTAGAGCTCTTGGTAGTGGGAAAAAGCAGTCTGGATTAAGTACAACTGAGATCTAAGTTTTGGATTTGCCAAGAATTTTAACATCCAAAGTTTATTTTAGCCAAGGTGAGAAGTGTTGATTGTTGGTTATTTCAACAAAGAATATAATGTGGTAAACATCCCCACATTGAGATATTACAAACACAGGGAATGTCCCATCTCAATTTGAGTAGAGAGCTATTGATCATGTGATACTCCTTTCTCTACTTATGTAGGAATATTACTGCCCTATCATCTTATTTCAGTAATAATTCTACCATAGAAAAAACGCTGGTAATTGAATTACAACAATAAGCTGTCATAAGACAACCAATCAAATTCTCTCTCTGGAGTTAGTGATTTGTTAATAGGATACACAAAGCCTGTTAGCTCTTTGAAACAGTACTGCATGTACTAAGCATTTGGTTATGTGAAGTGCCTGTTACTCTTCATTTTTGCAAAACACAGAGGAAACAGTCTGAAAAGAGAAGAACATATGCGTCTGGACAAGATAGGGCATTCCAGTGTTAAACAAATGAGAAAACTAAATCATGCTACTGCAGGTAGCCCATGGCTTCTCTTTTTATTATGCCTTTTTAGAATATCCTTTTAGAATTCATTTATTTTTGTGTAAGCAAGGATGAGCGAGGGAATATTTTTGAACCAGCTGTCTCCTTGATAAAAAAAATCTACCAGTCTTTCAGCAATGTTCCAAGTACTGTTGAACATGAAAACAAGAAACACACTTTCTCTTTTATGTATACCATTGCAGAGTTGGTCAGATAGAAAGTAACATTTAGAATCTCCAAATTACAATGTTATAAGTGAAATGAAATGATCAACACAAACTTGGAAAATTGATAGATCAACAGTTTGCAGAGGAGATGTGGAAAAAGAACTTACAAATGAAACAGTCTATATCTAATAAAGAGGTAGTTCCCAAGTGGATTGTGAGGTCAATATTATTCTTTCTGGAAGTAGCAAGATAAAAAAACTAAAATAAAGAAGACTAGGGTAGCATTAAATATACCCCAAAAAACCCCATGATACTTGATGACTTAGACACATGATATTTTAGTCCTATTGAAACATAGACTTTGGATTATTTTCCATTGAAAATTTATGAACTGTTGGGAAGAGTTCTATGTCCCATAAATGACATGCCCTCAATAGGATTATTTCAAGAAACTTAAGGTCAGAAAAGTCTCCAAATATCCTGAGAATGCGATTGCTTAAGATCTTCTGCAGATTTTTCAGACTCCCACGGATTGCACAATTGGCTCTGATTTTAGTAAACGTGGGTTTGGCAATTCTATGCCCTCCACTCTTGGCTTATGGTCACCCTAAGAATGCCCATTTATCTTTGCTTTGCACTAAACTTCAATGGGTCTCTGGAAAAGATAAGAATCCTGCATGTAGGGAGTAATCTTGTTTAGCGATCAAATCCATCAGTCTGTGACACTTTCCCAGGTTTATTGTAGAACACTGATAATTCCAAGAGTCATCAGTCTTCCAAGAGTAAGTCTGTTGAGAAAAAGCTCCAGATCACAAAGATGCTTGACTTTTAAAAATATTTATTACAAACTCTAAGAATGACTATTTTTCTCTTGAGCCTTTCCTAGGTATTAGTGATTATATGTATATTATAAACATTTCCTAACTTTATATTTTTAATAATTTTCTGAAGTATTATTTTAACACTATTTTATAGGTGAAAGAGACAAAGATCAAATATCCTAAATAACCACACTAAATTTATATTCTCAGTAACTATTAATAACCATGGATAGGCTATACTTTCTATATTTTTGAGGTGTGAATATTCTTTTTTGTTTTTATTTCTTTCCAAGGAAAGCATTGAACTCCTGATCTACATGCTTCTATCTTCCAAGTTCATCATCAGTCTAAGCTCAATTTGAATTCTATAAATTCATTATGTTTTTATTTCCCTGAGTATAAACCTACCCTCCTGTTTCTATTTAATAAGTCCTATTTACTAAGAGCTCTTTCATCTGTTTAATTTCTACTAGCTTATTTATTACAAGTATACATTTATGCTAAGCCTGTTGCTATCTCTACAGATGGTTACCAAAACAAACCCTTAAGACTGTAAGTAATAATCAGCACTTACAGGCAAAAGGATGCCTTGTCAACAAAATGGTCCTCATCCTAATCCCCAGTGTTGGATCTGTCCCTGGTGTGTGAGCTGTGACTTCTCACTATTGTGAGATGTCTTATTCAACCTTGATGCAGTAGGGAGGAGCTTGATTCTGCTTTAACTTGATATGCCATGCTTTGTTGATTACCAAGAATGGCCTTACCCTTTCAGAGGTGTGGATAGATGGGAGAAGAGGAGGGAAGGGAAAATGTGGTTAGTATGTAAACTAAAAAAATAATAAAAAAGTGAAACAACTTCAGAAGCATTCCCACAAAGAAGACAGAATTCAAAATATCCTTGAATAGTTATAGAGATAACACCCCTCCTCCACATTACTCTCTAAGTCCAGTTCATTAGGATCTGGCATTAGACAAACAGGAAGCTCCAGGGAAAGACCTATTGATCTAGATCTGGGAAGGAGTGGGCATCTAATAATCACAAGAATTGTGAAATTCCCTCCTCCATTCTGTTTTCATGGGTTTCCTGCTCTGTTGTCTTCTTCTCTGCTCTGGGACACAAGCAAACTTAACTTACATTTACCATTAATAGAGTCCTACAGGGATCAGATTGTCCAGCTGATACAGAATGACTCTGAGAGTGTGGTCCCAATTGCTGCTACATGATTTCTCTCCTTCCTTTCTCATTGATTTGGCTGTGGATATTGAGTAATCTTAGAAGATTATGAAAAAGTGACATCACTGTCCTCATGTGTCTACCAAAGCACAGAAAAGTGGAGATTTGAAGAATAGAAAATGAAGGAGACATTGCAGAGATAGTAAGCATGAAGATGAAACAAAACAGTGTGTGAAGAAATCTGTACCCCCAAGCAGCACATGCTATAATTTGTAATTCACAGAAGAAGAAAGGCTTGGAGAAACATTAGTAAGTAGATGAATTCCTATGTTCACCACATGTCAGAGCACAGAACAGAATGTGGCTAAAAATACTTTGAGAAATGATCTGATAGTGCATCCTGTCTTCAGAAAGGAGATTGGAATTTGGGCTCCAATCCTACCTAGAATAACTCCCTTAAATAACAAAAATAAAAGCATCACATGGTAGATTTAAGCAAGATCTAGAGTTTTTGTTTTTGTTTTTGTTTTTTGTTTGTTTTTTTTCTTTTTTCTTTTTTGGTTTGCAGGGTTTCTCTGTGGCTTTGGAGTCTGTCCTGGAACTAGTTCTTGTAGACCAGGTTGGTCTCAAATTCAAAGATCGGCCTGCCTCTGCCTTCCTAGTGTTGGGATTAAAGGCATGCACCACCACGGCCCGGCAGGATCTAGAGTTTTATGGTATAATATTTACAGTGTCTAGGATTAGGACATTGTATGTTCAAACAGAGAAAGTCAACAGACATCAGTGTTGACATGGCACTAACATCCTAAGATTAACAGTGGCCATTATATAAATGCTTAGCAAGAAACTGGAGACCATCGCTCATTAAGATAACAGTGAAATCTAAACAAGTAACTTAGAACCATCAGTTGCAAGCAAGAGCCACGTGGACCTAAACATCAAATCAGATGCAAAAGAATGAACTTGCAGATTAGTTGATAAGAATAATGAATTGGAACAACAACAACAACAAAAACCAATACAGTTGGAAATGAAGCTGATGTAAGTGATATGCAAAACAGTAATAAACATCTTTAATATTTTTGTAATTGAAGTCCAGAAGGAAGTGATGAGAAGCCACAACCATATTAATAATAACTCTGCAGAAAATTGAGGCTTAGCAAATATGCAGTAAAATAGAGCTAAATAAATGCACTGAAGACAGAGGGGGAAGAAATCAAAAGAAGAAAAACAGCAAAAGAGATAGACAGATAGTGGAGAGATGGAGAGAAGGAGATTTTTAAAATAGTATATATTCATTATTCAAAGTGATGAGTTTCACAATGAATGGCATTTTAATTAACTATTGTAGGTCCATTGGCTGTGTTTACCCAATTCATTATCCTATCTTCCTCCTTGACCTTCTGCTGGTCTCGTTCTGCTCCTAAAATAATAGCCCACTTCTACTTCCGTGACATATCTATCAACACACATATAGATAATATGTTATACAAATAATCCTTTATGGATGTGTCATATATAATATTTTTTCAACTGTATGTATTCATGTGTGGGCATGTACACATTAAGTGCAGATGTTTTCAGAGGTCAGAAGATGATGTTGAATAACCTCAAACTTGTACTACATGCAGCTATTAGCTACCCAGTATGGGTTGTAGGAGTTGAGCCTAGGTCCTCAGTAAAGATAGCAAGCACTCATTACCTCCTAGTCAACTCTCCAGACCCTAAAATGCAGTCTCATACAGATACAGGAGGGAATATCTCTCAAAACCTAACAACTATTGCAATTATCAACTCTTTAGTAATATCTCTAAAAAATGAAGGCAAACTAAAGGCATTCTAAGGTGAAAGGAAAACTTAGAAAAACCTTTGGGGGAAACGGAATGGAAATAACATCAAACTTTGAATAATACTAACAATAGAACATCAACAAATGATCAGTGTGAAGCAACTTAATAGACTATTCATTTCTCTTTGATTGCATATGATAATGCTTGACAGTTGAAATTGAACATTTTTCAGCATGATTGCCAATGTATGTATAGGTAATATATAATGCAATGATAATATAAACAGGGAAGTTTGAAGGGCTTCATCTGTTAGTAAGATTTTTACAATCAATTTAAACAGTGGTTCTAAGATGCAGAAAAGCAACATGTATACAATATAATCTCAAGAACAACAAAACGTTATGCATATTGTGCCAAGATAAAACATATTAGACAAATTTAGAAATCTGTGTGCTAGAAGATGCAGCTTTGTGGTACCATTTTTAAATAGCATGTGCCAGACCCTGGGTTTGATCGCCAAGACTGTGCAAACAAAATGAAATATTGCAATTATAAAATAATCCAAGATAAGGAAAGACAGATTTTAGAATAAGTCAAAAATATTAATCTATATAGCAATGTCAACAAGGGTCAAAAAGAGTTCTTTAAGCTATAGGTACAATACAAGAAAAAAGGAATCCATAAATCTTTATAGATAGGATAAAGACAAGTAACATAAGATAATATGCTGTACACTACATTTTAAAAGTAGGGAAGTAGTTGGCATGATGGTTCAGTAGGCACAGACACTTGTTAACATGTCTGATAACCTGAACTCTCTATCAGGACCCAAATAATGGAAGAAGAGTACTGACTACCTCCAGCTGACTAGTAACAACCATGGGAATGCAAAGAAGCAATTATATAAATAGAAAATGAGTGAGTACACAAATAAAATATGGAAGTAGGGGTCACTTTAATATTGACCCATAATACAATGCACAATTAATTACATAATAATAATAGGACTAAGATGCCAAATGTCATATAATCTTATATGTGTGTGTATCTAACAAGGATTCATAAAATATACAAAGAAAATATAGAAAGAATAAATGTCCAAAAAAAAACCTCCCAATTATAGTTGGAGACCACAACTCCTCTTTTTAGGAACTATATTATATTCAGGTAGCAAATCAACAGTATATATAGAATTGATCAAAACTACCAACGGGCAAATTGCAATTAACATCTGTACTGTGTTTTAAAAGAGAGAGAGAGAGAGAGAGAGAGAGAGAGAGAGAGAGAGAGAGAGAGAGAGAGAGAGAGAGAGAGAGAGAGAGAGGAAAACACACATTGTTTTTAAGTACTCATGAAACACATCAAGAAAGAACATATTCTCGGAATAAACAATAAGAAAATGACTTTGAAAAAAGTAAAGCTACTTGAAGATTACTTTTAACATTTATTAAATTATACCTCAAAAGTCAATAACAAAATGATCACCTCAAAAAATCAGAACATTGGAAAATCAGACTCCCTAAATTAGTCATGGGTCAGAAGGGAAGATGTCAGAAAGGTTACAAACTTTTTTGAACTACATGAAAATAAAAAAACTGGTACAAATTAAACTTATAGAAATGAAACTAAAGCAGTGTTGGGGAGAAATATCTGGTATTGAACTTGTCTTAAGGACAAAAGATCTCATGACCATCATCATTATTTAATATAAATGACAAACTTCAGAATAATCCAAAACATAACATAATGAGATAATAGACTGAAACTGTTTGTGCAATGAAATAAAGATACATGTTGCTACAGGTGTGAGCATTTTAAAGGATAAAAGAAAAAATCAGTTCCTCCCAGCTCAGAGCTATCAACACACTTTCAAGATATGCTGAGGACTAGAACTGCAGTTGCAAACATTCATGATATCACCCAGAAGTTCTACTAAGCCAGTGATTGCCAACATTGCTTTTTTTCCTTCATTGTATTGTATTTTTTATTTAATTTTACATTCTGACCACAGTTCTTCCTCACACCCCCTCTTACCTCTCCCCTGGCCCTCCCCAAGTCCACTCCCACTCATTGGTAAGGGCTCCCATGAGGAGTCAACATAGTCTGGCACAATAGGTTGGGGCAGGGCCAGGCCTCTCTCCTATGAATTAAGACTGATCATGGAATCTCACCATGGAGAGTAGGCTCCCACAATCTAGTTCATGTACTGAGACAATATTGTGGTCCTACTGCCACTGAGCATGACATTCCAACTTAAGGAATGGGATCTAATAAACTAGCTCATGTACCAGGTTTGTATCATGGTCTTACTGCCAGTGGCCCCTCAGAACCACAACTGTCTCCCACATATAAAGGGCCTAGCTTGATTCCCTGGAGACTCCACAGTTGTAGGTCTAGAGTTTATGAGTATCCACTAGCTTGACTCAGCTGTCTCTGTAGATTTCTCCATCATGATCCTGACTTCTCTTGATCATATTATTCCCTTCTCTCTCCTTCATCTGTGTTCCTGGAGTTTGGGCAGGGTTCTTGATTGTGGATCTCTGCATCTGGTTCCAATAAATACTGGATGAGGGCTGTATAATGATAGTTTGGGTGTTCATAAATCTGGTTACAGGAGTAAGCCAGTTCAGGAATCTCTTTCATTGCTCTTCCACTTCATCCCTCCACACCAGGCCATCTTGGTCCCTTCTGTTCTCATCCCCATTGTCCTCCCCCTTACCATCCCTCCCTAGCCCAGTTTGTCCTGTAGGTCAACCTTCTTAATGCTGTATCATATTAATACAACTTTTCATGCTGTGGTGCCTTCCTGCCCCCACCACGGCAACCATAAAATTATATCTCTTGTTACTTCACAATTTTAATTTTGCTACTGTTATAAATCACAATACAAATATTTTTATTTTCTGATATTCTTATTTGACCCCTGGGAAAAGTTCCTTTAACCCTCAAAAGGGTCTCCTACAGCTAGAGAACCACTATACTACGCCCTTAAAAAATAAAGATAAAGTGGGTTGTGCATAAACTGAAATTAAAGGCACAAGTAAAAAATATATTCCCAAGAGTAAAATTAAATGTTTACAAATCCAATGATGTATTTCAGTTATTGCTGAGGTTGGTTTGATCACATTGCTACCAAGTCAGCAACTGAAAATAGCAACAGATATAATAATAAATTAAATATACAAAAGAAAAATGGAAGAAATGTAAAGTTTGCTATCCACACATGTACAAACACAATAACAGTCAATATAATGCTTTTTAGAATGATATTGGTGGCTTTATTTCTTAGGTGGATTGCACATCGATATGTACATTTTGTTTGCTAAAGGCTCATAGTTTGCAAGGGCATTAGACTCATGTGTCTTGTGTGTATATGTAACATCTCCTTTGTGAGTGATTGACATTTTTCATGAATGTGAGAGGGGTTGACTGCAAAAGTTAGTATTATTTTCTCCTGTTATAAATGGAGAGAAAGACATGAATAGCCATCTTTTGTTTCTTGACCACATTGGCATTCACACGTGATACCTTGAAGTTGTCAAGCATCTATTGTTTACACAAAGCACCACTCTAAAAGCATATGCCTATAGATTTAAGGTGGCAAATCATCAATGTTCAGAGAAAGCTGATGAAATTCTGGAGGTAAATAATTACCCAACCCTAGAAACTAGAACTGGATATTTTCTTATTTGAAATGTGAATGGTCAACATCATAGTCACATTTTGTTGAATGTTTTTCTAATTATTTAGAGAATAATTTGTTACAAGTGTCATGATATCCCATACCTGTAATAACCTATCAAGTGCTTTGTAGATTTCTTATGAAGAAACTGGCAACTTACTATTTTTCTTTTGGTTAAAATTTATATAAATCCTTGGCTAGAGAGATGGCTCAGCACTCAAAAGTACTTGTTCTTGCAGAGGACCTGAGCTTTTATTCTCAGTACTCATAAGTGGCTCACAATGACCTATAACTCAAGTTTCAGAGATTCTGACACCCTCTTCTGACTTCTGGGGCATCTGGTATACAGACATTCATGCAAGCAAAAATCCATATAAAGATAATAAACACATTCTAAAAAAATGAAAAAAGTTATGTGAATATATTATATTTCTTGAGTTAATAGCTGAAAAAATAAAAAGACATACATGTTGCTCTATCCCATAAACTATTGGTAATATTTAAAATTATACTTTATGAGATAAAAGAAAGTAATTTAATGTGGGAATCAGGTCTTATGAATTCTTGTCCTCATTAAAACACTAATAGTGAACATTGGTAAATGATAGAGTTGTTTTCTTGTCTCATTTATCATTTCAGACAATTGAGGATTACAAGCTGTATGTTCTAAGAGTTGCCTGTTAATTCTGGTTTTCTTTTAATTAAGAAGATCAAATGATTGCTGAAATATGTTGACATTACAATTCTATGCTATCTTTAATGGATTTAAGAAAGAGAAAGAAATAGGGATAACAATAATGTTGTAATGAGAATATTCTAATAAAAATGGGAGGAATGTGAATACTCATATTTAGTTTCAATTTCAGGTTATTTCAGATTTCATATTGTTTTCTAATAATGGCAGATGTTCAGGGCATATATTGAGATGGGGACTTAGCAAATTGCAACTTCCACAAACTTGGCAGGAAAATTTGACATTTGATATGATATTACTTTTTTTTAAGTTGGAATATATTTTCAAGTGATCAAGATTGTAAGTGCCTTTAAAAGTCTACATTTTTCAGTTATGAAGTCAGTTTATGAAAAATGAAGTTTAGAGAAGAAATTATGAGAAACCATGGCTTCTTAATCTACACATGACTGTAGTTATTTGCTCTTAATTGAAAATGAAATGAGATGTAAATGAGACATCTGTCTAAATATTAAGGACTGGGATGGAGCAAGACTTATTCAGCCTACATTTAAACATCATAGACTTTCTAAACACCTACTATGGGTCTAATGCTTCTTAAAGCTATTGCAATGCGTTGGCCAAAAACTGTTCAAGATTTATGAAGCTAAAGGTTCTTGTTGATTGAAAGAGAAATTGCGGGTGCATTTCCTGGCTGAGGTGGAAACCTAGAACAAGACAAATTCCATGGAATCTGTGAGAGCAACCCTAGCAAATACTTTTTGTAATGGGATAAAAGAAGCCTGAACTGGACATCTTCGGTAATCAGGCAAGGCCTCAATGACACCAACCCAGGCACAGAACATTCCACCTATACATTGATCTTTCAGCAGAGTGTTCTGGGACTGGAACCTACCAGAGTCCTCATCAAAGAGACAAGAGAGACTTCATCCAGCAACAGATGGGAGCAAATGCAGAATCTCAAAGGCAAAGGTTAGGCTGAGCTCAGAGATTCCTGCAAGGACTGAGAAGAAAGATTGGAAGAATTAGAGAAGTCAGGGATACCATAAGAACATGGCCCATAGGATCAATTGACTGAAACTCATGGAGACTTGCTGAGATCAGGGAACCAATAGAGATCAGACCTAGATCCTCTGCATATGTGTTTTAGCTTAGTAGCTTGGTGTTCTTGTAGGATTCCTAGACGTGGGGCCAGGGATAGACACCGACTCTTTTGATTTTGTATAGGATCGTTTTCCTCCCACTGGGTTTACTCATCCAGCCTTGAATTCATAGTATGTGCCTGTTCTTATAGTAGCATATCACAATGTTTTCGATGTCTCTGGGAGGCCTGCTCTTTTCTGAGGGGAGAAGGAGGGAGCCTGGGTCTGGGGAGAAGGAAGGTGGGGGGACACTGCAGAAAAGGATGGAAATTGCAGTTATGATGTAATATATGAGAGAAAAATGTTCAATTTCCATAAGAATAGAAGATGCAAAGTGATCTAGCACTGAAAGAATGGAATATTTTTAAACACATGAACTGAATTTTATTGGGTATAAAAGAAAGAAAGAAGGAAGGAAGGAAGGAAGGAAGGAAGGAAGGAAAGAAGGAAGGGAGGAAAGTATGGACATGGCAGGACTGCTGCACTAGCAAATTCGATGCATCTATAATTGTCTGCACAATCCCTGTGCTGGATGAAGCTAATCAATACTACATCTAACGTGAGGAGAGGAAGATTCAGGAGAACTCACCTCTATCTGAGTCTGTCTTCCACTTGAGGAAGTTTTGGCAAATGATAGATACTGATAGAGGAGATAGTGGGATGACCTCTGGTAGGTTGTGGATACTAGAGTGCATGTCTCCACACCCATGTACACACAGAGATTAGTAACTGGAGTCATTGCTTGTTTGTTCATATTTAATATAGGTTATCACTAGATAGCCTCTGCTCTGACCTGAAATCTGAAGATCAGTATAGACTAGATTGGTTAGAACTCACAGCAGGCCTCTGCCTTTTGAGTGCCAGAATTAGACACAGGTGCTTCTCTCTCCTGAATAAGTAGTGTTTTAAGAAACATGCTTATTTACATATCTATCCCCTCATTTCCTCAACCCCCATTTTCCTTTGCTATCAGTAGGTTCTTAAAAAGAAGAATTAGAGAGATAATGAGGTAGAGAAGAAACTTAGATAATGCCATGTGTTATGGTCAAGGAGAAGTTGGAATAGGACAGTGAGAGTTGGATATGATTTAAATGTATTACATTTATAGATGAAATCACCTATGAGTAAATAATTTTGTAGTAAAATTTATTCCCAATGCAACAGTTTTGATAAGTGGAACTTTGGGGGCAGATAAGTCATGAAGGCCCCTTCTGGATGGTTTAATTGAGTCTTTATAAGGACCATGGAGAGAGGTTGGTCCTTTGTCTTCCTCCATCAATCATGTGTTGTCACAATGTTTCTCCCTGTTGGAGGATACAACATCAAAGGCAATCTTCCTGCAAGAAGAAACAGAATCTGGACATTATCATTTTGAAGGAACACTGAACTTGGATTCCTCAATTCCTGAAGAATAAGAAATAAATGTCTCCCCTTCGTAAATCTCTCAGTAATGATTTATTTTAGTAGTAGCCAAAACGAAGCTCATTATTTAACAAGTAAAACTGAGAATAGGAATACTTTAAAGACAAACATGTCTGTCTATAAACTTAGTTGCAAAATGGAGCTGGGTAATATTTTAAGTGGTAAGCTTAGGTTAATGATAAAAGTACAGATCAAAAGCTGTGTGTGTGTGTGTGTGTTATAGACAGGTAGGAATGATTCTTTGGAGATATTAACACACAAGTTATATTAAAGTTAGTAGTTCAGTGAGTAGAGGATCATTGAGTAGGCATGAAAAGATGAAAAAGGCTGTGCAATTTTGAGAGTTGGTGTTAGATATGAACATTTTTCATTAATGCTGAAAGAATTTTGAATGCTTATGATTTTGATAGAAGACAGTTAAAGTCTTCACATACTATGATCATCCAGTTCCTTAGATGTCAAAGATACAAAGATAAAGATATAGCCTGGCATTGGTGGCACATGCCTTTAATCCCAGCATTCAGAAAGCAGAGACAGGTAGATCTCTATGAATTCGAGACCTAACTGGTCTAACAAGCAAGTTCCAGGATAGGCTCCAAAACATTAAAGAGAAACCCAAAACCATAAATAAATTAATAAATAAACAAACAAATGAATAAATAAAATAAAAAGATGAACTGATCACTCCCTAAATTGTTATAGACTATAGGTTAAATCAGCAAAATAGAAGAGCATTTTTAAACAAATAAAATGCTATACAGTGAGTTTGGGAATGCTCCACAATGGAAGCATCATCCCAGCTGAGATTTTGAGACTATGGAGGGGTAAATCAGGTTGGAAAGTGCTGGCTTTTGGAGTTGTTTTCAGAGTCTTGAAGAGAAAATAGACAGAGTATAGTAGAGTATGAATGCAGATCACTGTAGCAGGACCATATCTGTGTAACTGGTTGGAACATGGCAAGAGACAAACCACGAGAGAAGCAAATGTCAGACTATAGATGTGCTTTTCTACCAGGATAGTTTGGTCACCATTTGAAGACAGGCACTGGGCATTTAACAGAGGAGGGAGTATATAACATGATCAGTTTGATGGTCAGATGAATGGCCTTACAAATTTTTCCATGACTTAATGGAAATATATAAACAGGGAATGATTTTGACTGAGCAATGTGACAGTAGGAGATTAGGCCAGCTTCGTGCTGCAGAGTGTCCATGTTTTTAAGGATCATAATACAATTACTTATCATGAAGCCTTCATAGCCTAATAACCTCTAATACATATCTTACACATGGCAGTACACCCTGAATTTGAGGGTAGAAGGTCTAAGATTAAACTTGAATCTTGGATTGAAAAGTATAAGATCTAGGGCTCTCACTTGCTTAAACCATATAAAATAGAGGCAACACTGAAGAGTAGATAAGAATGTAGACTGTCTTTCTTTTATCATTTCTTTCTTTTTTAAGTATCAAGTCATTTCCTCACTGAGAATTGAGTTGTAGCTTACTTGATTCAAACATTCATTCATCATATATACTTACTTGCCTACCACAGGCCAGGTATCAAAAGGACATCAAACAGACAGCAGTGAGCAAAGCATAGTGAATTGGTTCTGATAAAATTTAGGGACTTTTAGAGGAATTGAAAACAAATAATATAGTGAAATGTATATGAAGGGAAAACTATTTTGATCAGAGAATAAGCTAACAGTAAAGCAAGGTTAATATAAAACAAATGTACAGAGAAAATTATAGGGTGAAATTTTTTGAGTAGTTGATGAGGACAGTCTGGGAACAACCAATGAATGAGGAAGCTTTTTAAAAGGGTAGGCAAATGAGAATATTGTCAGAGAAAAACTATCTGCATAAGACCTCAATGGCACAGTGCAGACTATCCAGGGAATAGTTATGCTTGTAAAGTTGAATGCTGTGAACATTTAAGAGAGGCAAGCTTGGGAATAAATGAGACATCATAGTGTTTGGCTGCTCCGAAGCACAAAGCACAGAACAGTTCTGTCTCGGGTTGGGGACAGGAAGAAAGAGGAATCGTGGTAGCCTTCATGTAATGAGGACAAATATTCTTGGCATTGTTGAAGAGAAAAAGGATGGCAGCAGAAATTCTCAAAGGATCTGGGGATGTTCCAAAAGAGGAGAGAATTCAGATTCTAAAAGACAGACAACGCTGTCATGGAAGTCACATTGAAAAACAATGTCCTTAATGACACCAGGTTTATATCAATCATGGGCATGGTGACCACTTCATTCATCATATGATGGTGAATGTTTTTTTAGAGTGAATGGAGGATTACTGAGTATGTGCAGAAACAGCAGGTATAAACTAAACCTATTATGAAATATAGAATGTTTGTTCTTGCAATCACTGGTTGGAGTGAGTGTGTATTTGAAATGTCACTGGGAGGGAGGCAAGGGGAATGGAAGGAGGTATGGAAGGCAGAACTGTAGATGGAATATAAAATGAAGTTTTTGACAGATCAGGCACCATTGTGACCTCTAGTGATCTAAACGGATGACACCACCTGGCAAGCTAAGCAATAGTGTAGAGACCACCTCGAATGCCCATTCCTGATAGTGAACTTGATGTCTATAACCATCCTGGAGCCTTCATCCAGTAACTGATGGAAGCAGAGGCAAACACCCACAGTTAAATACTGAACAGAACCCAAGGAACTCAGCGACAGAGAGAGAGGAGCGAAGAGCAAATCGGCAAAGAATGGGCTGGCAAAACCAGCAGAGACAGCTGAACTGAACAGGGTAGAGCTCTTGGACCCCAGACTGACAGCTGGGAGGCCAGCATGGGACCGATCCAGAGCCCCTGAATGTGAGAGTCAATGAGGAGGCCTGGGCTACCTATGGGGTCCTGAGCAGTGGATCAGTGGTTATCCCTCGAATACTAACAGAAATCGTGTGTCCATAACACGAAGAGGGTTGCTCTCTCTGCCTGGACTCTTAGGGAAGTGCCTGGACCCTACCCTGAATAAAATGATAGACTCTAGATATCCCCTATGCGGAAGAAATTGGCAATAGGGTGGGAGGATGGGAAGGATGGTGGGGGGGATGCGGGAGGAGGGGAGGGAGAGGGAACTGGGATTCACATGTAAAACAAGCTATTTAAAATAAAAAAATAAAAATAAAAAATAAAAAAGAATAAATAAATAAAAGGTTGAAGTGGAGACTCGATCACTTCTTAACATTATAAATCAATAAATAGAATATATGTAAATGTTATTGCTTACAAAAGTCTCATCTTAATATGTATAATAAAGATCCTAGTTGATATCTTCCAAAGAAATCATATAGTACAGAAATTCTAAGACATTCAGACTGACAAAATAGAATTTCAATATTTACAAACATTTGTAACTGCCAATATAATATGATCAAAAAAAGAATCTGGGAACTTTGGATGTATTCCCGGTTTAGATAAAAACCTAAAACTAAGGATCTAGAAACATTTGAGACACACAATGTGTCAGTGAAAAATAGGGCACAGTCATATGCGTTAGAAATTCATTTCTTATCATTTACTGTATGGAAACAATAGCGGTCTCATCAAACCAAGAAAATCACCAGAGTATAAATCTTTTTTGTTTTAAAAGAATAAAGTAAATATGCAGAATACTATGTTTTTATTTTTTTGTCTAATCTTTCAGATAAACACATAAATAAAACTTGAGTCTAGGCTACCTACCTACTTGCTACTACTGATGTTGATGCACGGGACAAAACAGGATTACTGAGCACATGTTTGCAGCCACCTGAATGTAAGATATGTAAAGCTTCACATTCCCTTTGGGGCCATTTAAATGGTAACAGAGTGAACCTGAGTAAATAGGTTACTAAAAAATCCCCATTAACTCTTTACTCTTTAGGAATGGCTTCCTTCATTGACTCTTTTGGAACTTATTCCTTTAGCATACTAGATTCTATCTCACCACTTAGTACAACAGTTGGGGAAGAAAAGGAAAATACATAGAAAGAAATACAACCTTTTATTGTGAAAGAAAGAAAAAAGATTGTGATCTATCTTTTTCCATTACAATATCTACAAGAAGTTCAAAAGGTCTTCACTTTTTCCTCTCTCCCTCTCTATAAACCTGGAGATTCCTTCCTCAGATTCATAACACACCTAAGTTTTCTTTATTTTTTTTATCTGGGGGAAGACAGTACTTTCATCAAGATGTGAGGATTTATTATGATTGTTGCTTATTGTTTAGTATGGTTTTGTTTTGCATTAGAATTTAAATTTCTTGGTATCAAGGATTGATGTTTTATTATTTTTCATTTTGTCAAGGAAAGGTTTTTCCAAAACTTTTGTGCTCAACAGAAATGATTTATTAAAATTAAATAACTGCATACATAGCCCAAGAATATGAATACTCATATTCAATATCTACAACAAATCCTGACTCAATAAATGCTCAGGAATAGTTCCACTTAAGAAAATTTATAACATTTTCTTTTAAATAATTGTGAAAAAATACTCAATGTTTCTTGGTGTCAGAATGTTTCCTCAATATGTGTTGTAAACAATTGGAAGAATATGTAATTCCATTGTGATGCATAAGACCATGAAAACAGTGTTTATGAAAAACAAATTTTAAATACTATCATAATACAGTAATGCCAAACAAATGTCTACCATAAAAATTCTACCACAAGTAATTAGTATGGATGATGTTTAACAATTCTTCAGAGTTGCATGCTCATTGGTAAATATATGTTTTGTTCATAATAGAAAACCAGAGCACAACTAATATTTGGTATAAGATGTTAAATTATTGTGTATTAGCGATTTCTAACCTCAAAACCTTCTATGCCAGTATGAGTGTCATGACTTTAATGAGAATGGATATTAAGTAAAGAAGACACAAAGATAGTTGATCTTTTTAATTAATTAAACAGTATAAATGGGCCACCACTACTTTCATAATAATAATACAGATGACAGACTCATAACAATAATAATACAGAGAAAAAGATGTAGCTTAAGGTAAAACAAGATATGATGAGGATTGGGTAGCATTAATTTAAATGTATCTTATGGATAGCAATCAAGGAAGTGGAAATACAGTTTAAAAGTGACATACATTAAGATAAATGACACTTTATCCCATGGCTTTAAATACTATTTCTCTAGTTAAAGAAAATATGAAATGATAGAATTGGAAAATACATCCATGAAAGGGCAGGGGCCTTCATTATTTTTATGTGGCTGTGATATAAATACTTGACCTGACCAACTTAAAGAAGAAAGGATTTGTTTAGTCCATAATTCAATGTACAGTTCATAATAGTGGGGAAGTCACAAAGGCAGCGACTTGATGCACCTGATCTCATTGCTGTCATTGTCAAAAAGCAGAGGGAGATAGAAGCAAACTACATGGATGTTCCCTTCCCTTTCACCATGTTTCCTGCCCCCACTAAATACACAATGGTCATGACTACATTTAGATGTATCTTCAAATATCAGTCAACATATTCAACATAATTCCCCTAGAATCTAGGGTGATTCTAGATTCTGTGAAGTTGACAATTAACATCATCATAGAAGTACAAAGTTAATGGTAGAATTATGATTGGATTCATGATTCTCTGGCTCAGATTGAGAACAGATAAAATAAAAAAGAACATAGTGCTTAAACATAGTGAAGTGATGTTCCCTGCAATCCCAGATGCCGGGGTGATTGACACAAAGAGACTTAATTCAAAGCCAGTAAGAGAAGAGTAAAATAGATCATGTTCCAAAAAGAAATTAAATAAAAATTACGTGTGAACTTTTGTCATTGGTCATTTTATGATTACTTGTATGGTAACTTTTTTATCAACCAGCTGTAAAATGAAAATTGAGCTGATAAATTATTTTGATTTATTAAAGCATGCAGATGTCAAACACTCCTTTAATCCCACCATTTGAGAGTTAGAGGCAGGTGGATCTCTGAGTGTGAGGCCAGCCTGGTATACAAAGTGAATTTCAGGACAGCCAAAACTTTAAACACAGAGAAACCCTGTTTCAAAAGGTCCAACAAAACAAACAAACAAAAGTTGTGACTTCCTACAATGACAATTTCACCAGGACTATGACAACACAATTAAGCTGAACAATACCAACTATAGATCCACTTAAACTACAAACTGCTCAGAACAATTTGAAGGTGGCCAGCTGAGATTATCCAGTCTCACAGACACTGTTCAGAACAATTTTGTAGTGACCATCTTGGATGATTCAGCCTTACAGATTACTTTATCCAGGACGTGAGACAAACCCTGTACTTTTTCATTATGCCGAGACAGTGCAAAAATGATTCATCTTGACAGTTAACCCAAATTTTTCTTTTCAGGATTCCCTAAAGCTGCCATTGCTCTCATACAGCAAAAGTTAATTTAAGAACATAATGGCCACATTTCCAAGAGGTAGCAGGTTGGTAATTCATTTGATTATTGATATTTGTCATTGTTTATGGGGTTTGGTTACAAAACAGTGTTGGCTACAGTCAGGAAGAAAGTTGAACAAAGGGGATTACATTCAAGGATTTTGTTTTGAATAAAAAAAAGGAATACAGGTGTGATAGGATAAAAAGGGTAGATTATTATTCTGAAAAGAAAAAAGGGAGGATATACATATGGTAAAATAAGAAGGTAGATTATTGAAGCTATACTTAAAAACAATTATTAGTTTTAAATATTTTACATTAGACTGGACTTTTGTATATTGTATACGAATATTATATATTGATAGAAATTTGAAATTTAATTGGTTAAAACATGCTGTATATATGTTTTCAGTATAACTCAAGTTATTGTACTTATATAGCTCATTTAGCAATGTAATGCAATTTCTAGTCTTTGAAATTATTACCATATATAAGATAATAAGGAAATGAAGGTTAGTAATTAGTCAAAAATTACAGTCAAAATTGTAGTCATATTAGGTATGTTTTCAAAGTCAAACAGATATATTTTAGAAAGACAGGTCCTATTCAAACAATTCAGAGACCTACAAAATACAGCATTTAAAACATTTTAATAATGTAGGCTCTTTTTTTAGGACAATGAGACATGTCTGCACCTAGCAGCACCACTATATGTCAGAGAAGATGATGAGTATTGAGGAAATGTCATATGGAGTTTACTTTCTTTGTGATAAAAGTAAGCAACTGGGCAAGAAAGTGCCCTTGCCTCAACTGCTGACAGTATGATGTCCAAATTGGACAAATAGGACACCAAAAACAGTGACTGCAAGCCTTGCTAAGACAAGGTGGCACAGTACTTCAGAATATCCTACTTCACAGAAATGTCTGTCAGATATGCTGGGCCTATAGACTGAAGATGGAAGCCTCAACATTGCAGGGGAACCTTAGATGATTCTCCAGACAGCCAGCTGCTTTTGTCTTTCTCTCAATTTTACAAGTGTCTTGCACACACTTCCTGTTTACTCAGTTAATATTTCCTCCTTAGGTCTCTGAACGAGTTGAAGACTAGATAGTATGGTTACCATTTTCCTGTTTACAAGATTCAGAAAGGAAACTCACTAAAGAAATGTGAAGTATATAAAGTTGAGAGATATAAAAATGGTATTTTAATAATGCAGATTAGAATAGAAAATAAATTAGGCACAAGACTTTGTACTCACCAAGGTAGAATAGATAATGGAGCATTTTCTCTGAATTTGTCAAATGCAAATAGACTAGACATTGATGATACTTATTATCTGTATATATTGTATATGTTTTTTCTAATGTTAGTTGTAGCATTCTTTTTGTCTTTGACATAAAAGTGGAATTATGGGACTATATTATTTATGATTTATTAAAGTTTGCCTGAGGGTTCAGAATGCAAAGCTATCCACAAGCTATCGAGCCAGGCAGTGGTGATACACACCTCTAATCTCAGCAGCCCTACTAGCAATCCATAGTGCAATGCAGTTGTGACACATACCTTTTATCCCAGGATTCAGGAGACAGGCAGATGGACCTCTCTGAGTTCAAGGCCACCTTGGCCTACATAAGCGTGTAGAATAACAGAACTCATGCTTTTGATCTCAGCTCTTGGGATCACACAGCTTTAATTCCTCTACTAGGGAATTATACAAGGAAGAAGCAAAGGGTCCATGTGGGAATTTAGTTTCCAGACAGGGAGAGCTATTGTCTCTGAAGATTCATGGAGAGAGCTTTGCAATCTGAGGTAGAGGTAAGAGCTAGGTGCTGACTTTTTTAATTATTTGACCATTAGTTTGAATCCCAATATCTATCTCTGTTTTTTTGTATTAAAGATAAACCTGAAAGAAATCTTGATATCTGGCAATATATATCTGATCTTTCCTTTTACTGGTGACATTGAGTATATATGACAGACTTGCTGTCTTTATGAACAATGAGTTTTTGTGGGGGGGATGTTGTTGCCTTTAATATTGAAAGATGGATATCTGAAGAGTTAACATATTTCCCTACACACCTGAATGACAAACTCATGAGGGAATACATGGCACCATATGTCAATTTGGGAAATTTATAATGCAGGTAATTACTCTCATTATATTGTCACATGTGAGTTATTTCTCAGAAAACAGCCAATATTCGGACTCTCAAAATAAATTAAAAGAATAAAAACCAGGTATTCACTTGATTCCAAAGTCAGCATAAGAGGGGTAGGAGCAGTTTGTTACGTCAGATATCAAAAACAGTTATATGAAATGTGACCACATTTTAATGATTGAAACCACAAATTTGATTTTAGGAACAAAGGTAAATTTTATAAACATATTCATATACTTCATTTTCTCCCCCTCAGTTTCACAGTTTGGAATGTTTTTGAATGTCATGATATTTAAATTTAATTTTGTAAATTTTCATAACACAAATGAAATACAGCAGATTATCCGATAGAGATTTTTCTCTGTCACCTTTACAAATTTAAGTCCATGTGTATTAGAGGAAAGCTGTTGTAGACATAGATTGTTAGTGGGGCCCATGGGGCCTTTTCAATGGTTTTGAATTCCTGGCAAACAGATTGTGGCTGCTCTGACAGCAAAATAGCAGATGGGATTAATTAACTGGGTGACAATTCTTCAGACCTACCTAAATTAATATTTTTCTACAAACAATGTATTATGATTATAATAAAGTTAAATGACATTGATAGAAATATATTCTGGTTCCACTCTTTCTTGAGATGGGTTAGTAGATATTTACTTCTCATTTAAAAGCTCACTTCGTGTGGTATTTTCAAGTTAATTTTTATAATCATTTTTTGAAGAGAGCAATCATATGGAAGGGAACTATATGTTGTCTGTAATACTTGAGTTTGTCCAGAGCTCAGGGGTTCCTTCCTCTAAAGGAATAAAAGCAGGAGATTTACTCATAGAATTTTTTCCTCAAGTCAATTCCCCAATGAGTAATTAGTTAACTTTTGCATGAAAGCTGTGGAACAACACAACAATATAAAAATTACACTTACACAAGGGCCACTTAGTCAATAAAGAATCTTATGCTAAATGGTCTTTTTCTTAAAAAAACAAAGTATAGCTAGTGTAACAATTTGGTTAATCAGAAACATTATCAGAAGTTTTAGGTTAGAACCGTTTCAATCTATTAATGAGAAAAATATATAGAAGGATTGTCCTAGGGAATCTCTCTCTCAGAATTATCTAGCATGCTATTAGGGAGATCATCTTTAGGAAGTGGGAGACCATTACATGAGGAATTTGATGAACCTAGTTGATACCATGTTAATCTCATCAAGGATAACAGTGTCCTGTCCCATGTTCTACTGTGGTGACATAAGTATAAAGGAAATATTATTTTTCGAGCCAACACAATGTATTGCTCACTCTGTGAGAAGCGTGATACCTCAGTGGTGTATTAGGGATTCTGTTTCATTCATGGCCAAGAATGGAGAAATATGTTGCTAGTCTTTGTGTTTGATTATTTATTTTCTTCTCTCTTTCTCTTTCTTATTCATACTGCATGGCCAGGATGGCCTCTAACTCTTTCTGCCTCCCAAGTAATGAAATTGAATGAAGAGCCACCATAACCAACTTGTTGCTCATTTTTAAGTTTAGAAAACTTTGGCTGACTTCTTTGCATTCTTATTCCCCAAGGTCTTTAGATCTTATTCAATCTTATTCTATTTTAGCATATTATTTCACAGTATTGCCCCAAAATATACCCCACTCCCAAACATATACATACAATCACACACATATCCAGGTTTGTCATTTTTAATTTTATTTTGGGGAGTGTATACTTTAGTTTTTGTTGTGTGTGTATGTGTGTTTTATATGTGTGTATATATGTGGTGTCTATGCATTTTTAGTATGCTATGTACATGTGTGCATGCATGTGTACATGTATGCACCTACAGATTGAAAACAGATATCAATATCAGATATCTTTTCTTGATCTCTATCTGTGGTGACATTTTGTTTGTGCTTAAACAAATAAAGCATGTCTGAAAATTAGAGTGCAGTGTTAGTCACACTAGTTACCCACAGAGGCCAGGCGGTGGTGGTACACACCTTTAATCCCAACACTCAGGAGACAGAGGCAGACTGATCAATGTTAGTTCCAGGTCATCCTGGGCTACATGAAGTTGATCTAGTCTAAAAGAGAAGCAGAGCCAAGCAGTGGTTGTTCACACCTCTAATCCCGTAGTTGGGAGACTCATGCCTTTAATCCAAGCACTAGGAAGTGGAGACATGAAAGTATATGGCTATGTTGAGACTGGAATATAGGGCAGGAGGAGACAGTAGCTTAGAGTATTAGGTCAAAAGATTACTAGAGACAGTATTACCCATTCGGTCTGATGATTTGCTAGAAGTAAGAACCAGTGGCTTGCTGCTCTGCTTCTCTGATATTTCAGCATTTGCCCCTATATCTGATTGGAGGTTTTTATTATTAAGAGCAGTTACAATTCATGCTACATGGGTCCTCTTTAATTTTGGGGACAGAGACTTTCACAGATCTCGCAGTTAATTCTTTATCTAGACAATGGGCTATACATACAAATTATCTCTGCCTCATGGTGGGGTTATGTAAGTACACCACATACCAGGCTTCTTATATAGGTTCTAAGAATCCCAACACTAGTGTTCACACCTTCATGAAAGCAGTTCAGCTGAGCCATTTAGTAGTCCCTGAGATATATACCCTTATTGTACAAGAAATCTGGACTGGGAAAACTGCTGACAATAACAAAGAACAGAGAAAATTCTTAACTATTTTCAAATTGCATGCTAAAATGTATGTTTTTATTTTTTTCTCCCCTCCATACATTTGTATTCTCCTTTCCTCTTTTCCTTCTGTCTTCTTTGTAAGCGTATAGTTCACAATGTTATTCTTCTTATCTCATGTGCTCTGCCTCTCCTCAAACATAAAAGAAACGAAGAATGCTAACTTTAGCTAGTTGGGATATATATATATATCTTCAGGGGTCCTATTTAGTAAACACCTGCTTTAGTTAGTCACCTAAGTAATGAAATGAAACTTAGGATATAGCATGGGAAAATTGTTGCAGAAAATACTCTTTCTTTTTTGGCCCAAACTACCTCCTTTTACTTCTTCCTTTCATTTGCTTTAAAGTTATTACTGTTTTATGTTGCTTCTATCAGTTTGGAAGCAACTCATTAATAGGCAGCAAGACAATAAGAAGGGCATAGCAACAAATTGTTTTAAGGGAAGCATAGGACATGAATTTTATTGGGTCAGATTTCATAGGTTCTCTGGTCGCCATTTTGTGCCATCCCTCTATGCTTACTGTACATGTGAATAATATAACTTAAAGTACGTAATGACTTTTTGAGTCACTGTACTAAAATACAATGTTTTGTTGTTTAATAAAAAATATAAACCACTCTAATTTAAAATTGTGTTACATAGAAATATATTAAGATAATATATGCCACTTAATGAAAATTATTCAGTAGTAAGCCTGGTTGCCCACCCTGATTATCATCCTCACATGATCCAACTCATCAAATAAACTTCAGCCAACTTTGAAATATTAAAAATCTGAAAAAACATTAGCACGTATTACATGAACTGACAGTATAGCCAATATAACAATTTCTGAAAATTAAAACTGTTACATTTTATATAGTTTGAAAGAAAGTGTATTTTAACATGCAGATTTATAATGTGCCCAGTTTCAAAATGACAAACAAAAAGGCTTTCCCTGAACTGCCATCCCAACCATTATGTCTTTACAACACAACTATTTTCATTAGTATAACGTGTGCATAAATGCATAAGCCAGTTATAAAAGTATGTTTTGCTCTTCAAACTTGTTGTTTGACCAATATAGTTCAGTTTTAGCTCATTGTATTTTTTGTTTTTATCTATCTCTCTTTATGTGAAAGTGATATGTTCATCAGTGTGGTAGCAGTCTTGAACACAGCTTACGTTCTACTTGCTTTTGTAATATCTTGTCTCATAGTAGACACTCACCAAGTGTTACCGTATTCTTGTAATATTTTCTTTTATGTGCTAGTAAGCAACACATAGCAAACTGAACACTTTCAATATGACCCTTTGACTTTAATAATACAAATTCCCAATTCGTTTTGCAATAGCCCCCCAGTAATGTTTATTTCTATGAATTAAAGCATTGATCTTTCCACTTTGATCTCTAGTGCTATTAAAACAGTTATTGTGCACCATTCCTCAGAACACAAAACATTTGTGCATTCTTGTTATCTTGATTTTTAGGCCAGGTCTCATGGTTTTCTCTATTCTGATATCAAAAGAGAAGAGCTAACACAAACTTGAAGTCTACTTTGGCTAACAACCTGGGTTGGGAATGAAACTTCACCAAAAAATGTGTTGGGAATTATGTAGAAAAACAGTTGGCCTTGTTCCCTGGACATGTTGTGATTTTGCATTATAAGTCATATATGAATATGTGGAATATGTGAAATTTATAAAATCTGTATATAGACATTTGTGAATAAAAGATTCCACTATAGCTCATCAGTGAATTCCAATATATTGCTATACCATAAGTTGTCCAATAAATACCAAATCTTAAGAAATCACCTTTTTTTTCATCTAGCCCTCCAAACTCATTTTAAACTGGCTCACATGACAAGTTCCTGCTGGAGTTTATTATCAGAAACAGGTTTCATACACATACATTTCTTTTTATTATCATCTGTACAGTTATGATGTTATATTAACAGTTCCACTCCTATCCAAAATAGCATAAAAGTTAGATAAAACTGCATTGCCCAAATATGACAATCCAGGGAAAATAAGTTTCTGAAAAATTATTCTTTTGTCCATATTTTTCCTGCACTACTCTTTTACGGATAGTTTTCTGAAAGGTTACATGAACTAACAAACAATAAAAATCATATAGTTTCTTTCAAAAAGTGATATAAATAGGTTTTAAAGTCAGAGGATATGTGCTAATCGTGTATTTGGCTCAAAGTAGTTTATTTGTTAATATGCTTAATTTCAGGTATCCTGGCAGCTATAATACTAAATTCCACTATGCTATAATGTCTAAATATATGCATAGGATACCATCTTTCCCTCACAACAGGGGATAACTCTTAAGATAGTTAAAGGTAGTTCACATTTAGCTTAGGTTTAAAACAAACTAACTTTTATTTTTGCTTTGATTTTGACATCGACCTCTCTAAAATATGCTGTAGGAATAACTATCTATGTATAGACTTCAGGAGAGGTAATTGTGGGCTTAAGGCAAATGTCCTAAGTCATCAAAGATTGGTGTGGAGTTTAGGAGTTAATTAAATGTGAGTCAAATATGGTGCAGGAAGACACTTGATTGAAGTCTGTAAGAAAAAAATAGTGGTATATTTTAAAAATATGTACATATAAAATTTGATTAGAACATGACAGTATATAATCTCTGTTGACCTAGAAACAAAGAAGGGGAACGTTAGCATGTTTAAAGCTTCCATCACAGGAATACACTGGGATGTCAAAGCATATAGTTAAGGAAGAAAGGTAATACAGAAGTCAAGGATATATCAGTGTCCTGGTCATCACAATGATTTAGTAGCCTTTGTTTAGAAGCAAGAAAATTTCCTTTTACCGATTCTGAAATCTTAATGTGTCAAATAAGTCTTCAAGGAATTAATTAAAAATGAGCATGGTTTTCACACTCAAATACTTTTATTTAATTGTTTTGGGGTGGAGCCAAGGCAGCTGCTTTGTAGCCATCTCTTCCAGTTCATCTGCATCAGGAGTCGCAGGAACCATGTTTTTGTAAACCATCTCTTTGGAGTAATGTAGATGTTAACTTATTTCATTATACCTAAAGGATTCTAGCAGAGTCCCTCACCAGATGCCTGCTTGCCTTAGGCTTGGCTGAACAGAAGCATTCCAGGGAGAGAAGAATTAACTTCCCCAGTCTTCCAAAGACACTAGGCAATTAACTGATTAACCAAAAACCAATGAAGAGAAGAAACAAGGGAATGGTTTTCTCTGTTTCTGTCTCCAATGTTAATCCAGTAATCTTGGCTCTTGTTTCCAGCAGAAATAAGTGTGATAGTGTCCCAAGATGCCCCATCTTCATCTATCTAACAAACTGACTTAATTTAAGGGAGAAAGTAGAAATCTAAATGTCTGCCATTTGGTGGAAAATTGGAACAAAATATATCAGATGATCTCAGTGCAAAGTGTAGAGACTACAAGAAGTGCAAAGGTTGCTGCACAACTTGGCATTTTAAACAATGACTAAAATATTGAGCCCCAGGGATAGGCTGGGTTAAAGTTTTACAAAACTAGTTGAAATCATGTTGACAAATGCTGGCTTTAGATTTCTATGAAAAAATAAAAACACAAAACAATTAGCAGTTAATCTTGAAGGGCTTCTATTAAAGTAAGAATTCCTTGCAAAAATTAAATGTAGAAAATGAAAAAGGAAAGCACAATAAAGAAAGAATAATTTATAGTCTTCTTACCCAGATACACAAAAGAATTCCATGAGCAATTCCTAGGGATCTTTTTTTTGTAATGATTAGCAGGAAACATTCTGGTATTAATATGAAAATTATTTTGCATCTTAATATTTAAGCAGATTTCTGTATCTCACCTGTATTTTAGCTCATGGCTGAATATATTTTTGTAAATGCCTTCAATAATAATTGTTTGTATGATTCCCTAATTTTTATTACATATTATGAATTCATCATGTGCAGTAGGGTATTATAGATATTTCAAATAAAGCATTATTATTATTAATAATAAAACAAACATCAATTTATTTTTGAATGTTTGATATTTACCAATCACTCCCATGTCTCTCTATATATTGTCTGATGTAAAATAACATTTTATAAGAAGTAATACACAAAGATTTGAAATTGAATGTTATTATCAAAAATCATAAATTTGAACGAAGAATTCCTATTAAAAATGCAAACTGTACTATGTAAAAATATGTATTGCCATTCCAAATTTGTACGTCAGTACTTACTTTACTATGGGTTTCCAGTAAAAAGGAAAGGGCCAATCTTCAAAAGTTTTATTCCTATCTGACAAAGGACATAAAATTCCTTGGGATAACCCTAACCAAACAAGTGAAAGACTGTATCACAATAACTTAAGTCTTTAAAGAAAGAAATTAAAGAAGACACCAGAAAATGGAAAGATATCCCATGTTCTTGGATAGATAAGATCACTATAGTGAAAATGGCAATATTGCCAAAAGCAATCTACAGATTCAATACAATTCCCATTCTCAACTTATGGAAAAACAAAAGACGCAGGATAGGCAAAACAACACTATTCAACAAGACAACGTCCAGAGTCATCACCATCCCTGACTTCAAGACTATACAAATATAGTCTTGAAAACAGCTTGATATTGGCACAAAAACAGACAGGTAGACGAATGGAATTGAATCTGAAACCCACACATGTAGGATCACTTGGTTCTTGACATAGAAGCTAAAATTATACAATGGAATATCATTAGCCGAACTTTTCAGCAAGTAGAGAGTATTGCCAAATTCTGTCTGCTAAATTCTCTAGTTATTGGACACGTATTATATTTAACACGAAATGAAAAGAAAAAAAGAAAAGTATATTTCATGACGAACCTCAAAACTAAAAAAGACATAAAGAAGAATGCACACAGTTCCCTTGAAACTTAATATTTTCTTTTTCTGAGCTCTAAGGAAAGTTAGAGAACACTCAGAAGCCTCATGCCAAGCAACTTCTGCATCTAGGCAGCTAGAGATTGGCAGTGGGTGATGCCAGGCCATTACCGGTCCTAGCTAGGAAGTCTAGGGATCTTGAAGATGAATTCAAAAGGGATCAACAAAAAAACATGCTTTGATCTTAAAAAAAAAAACAGTCTTGTATTTCTCTCAGAAATATGGGAGAGTATAGAGTCTGTAGGCTCCTCTATAGATATATATGGTCGTGAGTTGGTGAGTGCATACCTAACAGGAAGAAGTCATTCAACAAATTCCAGACATTGAGTCTCATTTTAGGAATTAAAAAATATCACTCCTTAAAACCTAAGGAGAGGCAAGGTCAAATTTAACAAAGAAAATACTTCAATCTTCTTCCTTCCTCTTTCAAAATGGAATGACCTTTGAATAAAATGATCTTCTTCAACCAGAAGAAATTATATTTGTAATGAGGTAGTATTTCATGCTTTCCCGCTTTTATTCTTTCTCTAAAACCAATACTTGTCTTTAGGTGGTTATTTCTACCTACCCAAATAGTCCTAACGCCATTGCTAAGAAAATGCTTACATGTATAAAATTGTTACCTTAGGTTGGATCAATTATAGAAGAAAACCTATCATTCCCATTCTCCTAAAAATGACATTTTCAACTGCTTCACACAGAAAATGCCCCAGGGGGTTCTTGGAGACTTAGAGGTAAAAATTATTCATGTTCATTTTGTAAGGCTGTAGAAATTTAAAATACATATTACTTAACACTCTTAACAAAATAATAACCTGTACAAACTTGTAGTCATGAAATAATGTGCAGACAATTTCCTCCTGGTCAGTTGTACATGTATTGATTTTGTGTGTAGGTGCATTAGGTTGAGACAGGCATCTTGTAAGCCAGGCTAGCTTTGGACTCATATAGCCTATGGTAGGCCTTGATCTTTAGATCTTTCTCTCTTTACCACTGAAGTACTAAGATTACAAGCAGGAGCTATTACTATGCAACCATTAGACTAAATATTTGTGATGGAGACACCCTTGAATATTCCTGTCAAAGAATAAAATATACATAAGAACTATACATAAATTATTATAGTAAATGAATTCAACTTACCTAATAATAAAAGTGTAGAAATTGAGACTAAATTGGATAATACATATTTTTATATCAGTAAGTATATAAATAAAATTATAGAAAGGAAATATTAATGGTCTGTGTCTTTAGATTTTTCTCTCTCAATGAATTCATGTATTAATTGAGTGATTTTTTTAAAGTTAAGACTTTTACAATTAGCAAAGAGCTTAGATAACATGTATTCTGTTGCTTCAAACCATTTCTGTGGCATCCTTGTTAAATTATGTGGGACTGCATTGAGAGAAAAAACCCATCCCTTGTTACCAAAAGTTTGATCCTGATTGAATAAGTTAGAATTAATTTTCAATATCAATTGTTAACCTACTAGAGTAACTCCTCTCTTTCTCTGTATCTGTTTCTGTCTCTGTCTCTCTCTCCCTCCTCTTTCTTGCATGCATATGCACATATGTGTGGCTGTTTATGCCTATATGAGCTCCTACAGAGGGTAGAGTAGTGCTCTTCCCTATCACCCTCAACTTGTTTTTTCACCTTGAGACAGGATCTCTCAATGTATCAGAAGCTCACAAGCAAACTGCTGAGATTTACTTGTCTCCACCTTGTCTCTCTCAATGCCGGGGGACAGGCATTTGCACCAATGTCCAGCAAGATCCTCATGCTTTGGCGAATCATCTCTCTAGTGCTCTAATAACCCTTTCTTTATGTACAGATAAAAATCATTGAGGAATGTTACAATGGATGAATAGTTGTCTATATTCAGGCACATAAATGTCAACTCTGCTCATACAGACTCTGAAAATGGGAAAATCCTCAGGCTCCTTGGTAATGCAAAAGATATCAATGTTAAACTAAGATGTAATGATTTACACAAGTGGGTAACTTGCTGGAAACTGTCTTTAGTTATTATACATATTAGAGAAGAATTAATAAAATAAAGAAAAAGTCTTCATAGTTAAGTTGTGTAAATTTAAAGTGGAAGATCCTCATGGCTCAATCTTTGGCTTCTGAGTATATTCAATATGCATTGGCTTTCAGCTATTGGGGTAAGAAACTAGATGGTCTATAGCAGAAGATAGTCTTTCACAGAATATAGACAGCCATGCTCAATGGGCTGAATCTAAGTGACAGCAAGACTGCACTCCCTCTTGAGACATGAGGTCAAAATCTGTTTGCTTCATCCCATTTTAATGCCTGTGTTTTCTGAATTTCCAACTGCCTATTATCATATCACCCTTTAGTTTTCTATTAAAAAACTCACTGTCTCATTTCTCAAAGAAACTCCATTTCTTGCAGAGAGACATTCACAAGTCATAGAAATTAGGATCTCATTTTCTTATAGGCATGATTCAGTCCAACACCACATAGTTTCTCTGTCATATGCCTTATGTTCATCTATTTCCCTGAGTTTTGTAAGATTTATTTTTATTTTTGAGTGTGTGTCTGAGTCTGTATGTGCACACACATATGTGTGCAGGTGCCAATGCAGGAGGCCAGAGTGTTATATTTCTCTGAAGGTGGAGTTGTGAGTTGTATACAGGCAGGTGTGAGATACTTAATGTTGGTTAGAATGAAACTGTTGTTCTCTGCAAAAGGAAGATGTAATTTTAACCACTGAGCCACTTCTCTAGCCCCACTTAATGATTTTCTGGAAGAAAATGACAATCAAGTTTTTCAGGTAGAAGGTATGAATTCTAAATATGACTGTTCATATTGTTAACCAGGGCTTGGTGGAGAGAATAGATTGAATACCAAGAAGGTCAAACTTTGGAGTTATCAGAGATTTTTCTCAAAATAATTTTAAAAATCATATTTAAGTTTCTACACTCTCAAGCTAAGGCCAGAGTTGTCGACCTAAGTAACGGCACAAAGCACAGGATTTGATAGATATTAAAACATCAAGCATCATGTTTGAAATCAAAGTAAGGAATTGATGTCAGAAAATAAAAACACAAGAAACAAAATAAAGCTTAATTTTATAAAGGGGGTGATTTTCTAGGGGCAACGTACATGTCTTATACACTGAACTTTGGTAGTCGTCTTTAGATCTGAGTAGCACTGAAGAGTACAAAAACAATACTGGAAATGGAACAGAAGGGAAACACATTTTATGGAAGCAGTAGTTGGTGGTTTCTTTGTTGATGTAAAGAACATTTACTCACTTTATCTCCAAACAGAAAACTTGGGAGTCCTACTTGCATCCCTGCCTCCCCTCATTCTCCATGTATAATCCATCCCCATGAGTGCCGATTGTAGTTCTTGCAAAGCTCTCAATGCTATGTATCAGCTGCACTGCCTTTTCTATGCTGTGAATAGCTCCTGTCAGGGCTGTCTGAGTGTCCTGTTGACAGACATTCAAAAGGAGGCATAGTCTTTCTGTATTGGTACCTAAAAAGCTCAGTATCTACAATAAAGCTTAACAAACTACATCAGTCACACATTAGAGCAATGTAACTAGAGCTCTCTAGTGATAATGTGGTGAAAGTGAAAAAATGTAAGCCATACATAAATTAGTATTTTCAAATTAAAGCTAAGTAGAACTTAGATGTGCACATCATAAAAATGATCCAAAATTATGAGAAAACATTTCCATATTAAGCTAATGTTTTGCTCAGAAAAAATTCCATTAAAAACAAGGATGAGTGAGCTTGTATCCTTTGTGCAAATTTATTATATGATTTACTAAATTGCATTAAGCTCCTGCAAGAACTGACACATATGGGAAGATGACTTTTTATTTGAAATTTTGTTGCTTATACCAGGGTTCATCAAGCTGTTTCATATTTATTTCTCTGATTAATGATATGTCAAAATTCTAATTCTAGTACCAATTTATGGTGTGTTGGCAACTAGAGAATTAAGCAGCAATGTAGACAACAGGCAGAATTGATTTGTATCCATCTCCTTTGAATTCCAGTAAATGATTCCCAAATGTGCTTTTTTTGTTACAACCAAACTCAATATTATAGCCTTATTTTTTGCAACTAATAAGTATATTTCTTCTGAGAGCTGAAATTTTCTTAAACAACACCAGTACAGTGGGTAATGTGATTCATAGTGCCAGTCAATCTGAATTAGAGATTGCATGGTTAAAAGCTCTTTGTATTAAGTTTCATCATTCATGAAGTCAAATCATATATTCTTAAATGTTTATTTAATAAAAACCAGTTTTATGGGAGTTTTAAAAATAAACATAAATGCTTCAAATTAGTAGGAAATAAAATATAAATAGGTGACTATATAAGGCACAAAACTGATCAAAAAGGGAGAAAAAATTAACTAATAAAACATAAAATTTTTACAAAGGGAAATAGGACAAAGAAGGGAAATAAAATAGATAGCTATGAATGGAAGCAAGGCTGGAATGGGTGTATAAAGTGTGGATGGGGAGGCAAGAAGGGATCATGGGAGAGAATTCAGGGATAGACAGATAAAATTGAGGGGCATTTGATGGAAATCTAACACAGTAGAATCTTATATACATATATGAGCACTATGTAAATGAAATCATCATACATGGGAAAGACAGAATCCCAGTTGGCCATTTCTGGCCACTCAATAAAGATTCTAGTATGGAGATTCAGTTGAATCTAAATGAATTGTTAACTAAAGAGGCTTCATGGGAATTGCTAAACAATCCAGGTTGTTACCAAGATTATAGTTTGTTCTCTACCAACTGACAGCAAGGTCCCATTACTGAAGACAATACCTACACAACTCACTGAAGATGGAGATGTCCAGCAAGTGCCTTTTACAGAATCTTCACCTCTATGTTCCAGTGTCTTCAGTACAGGACCACACTGGACATACTCTCAAATGAGAAACAAACACCAGCACAGTCAGAAACCCTTTATCTACAATTGGGTACTGCCTGAACCACATGCTGAACCAATAGTGACATAGAATGTGTTGGAGTAACTAACCAAAAACTAATCTGACATATGGCACACTCCAGGAGATGTAACCCATACCTGACACTGATTGAGTGACCAATAACCTTAGACAAGATAGTCCCTGGCCTTAGGGTAAAAAACAAATATTACTGATCTTCAAAAAATATAATGACAAAATGAAGCCCAATGATCATTGATTAGGGCCTTGTTCAGTTATCACAGAAACTTCCTTCTGCAGCAAATGGGAATGAAAAGAGAGATCCACAGCTGGACATTTTGCAGAGTAAGAGAACTTGGAACACTCAGTCCTAAATGGGATATATCCCCCAAAGACCCCTTGCCTGCTTTTCAGGACTCAGGGAGATCCACAGAAAAGGAGGCAGAAAGAATGTTAAGAGTCAGGGGTGAAAAAGAATACAATGAAAACGAGCCCCTAAATCAGCATGAGCAAGGCTCATATGAATGCATAGAGACTTAAACAGCATGCACAGGGCCTGTACTTGTCTGCAACAGATCTTCTACATACGTGCTGTGACTTCCACTTTAGTGATTTTATGGAAACCCTTAATGAGTAGATGAGTGGGTCTCTGATTATTGTGGTTTTTTTTCTTTCGTGTTCTTTCCCTTCTTTTGGTTTACCCTGTTCGATTCTGAAATGATCCTTTTTTGTTTATTTTATTTGTTAATTTAAAAAAAGTGAAAGAATGAAAACTTACACTAGGGTAAAGTCGAACAACTGAACTGTCACGTATACCTTCTAGGAGAGGAAAAAAACCAGTTTTCTCAAATGGAGTGTCACTGAGTGTATGAATCACTCATGTACATAAGTAGTTAACCAACATCTAATGGACTCCACAGTTTTTTGGCATGCGATTTTATTTTGGTTACAATTTGATGTTTTTTTTTTATTTTGGGGACATGGTTTTGTTTCACTTTCTTGGTTTTGAGGGGCTTGTTGTTGTATTGGGTTTTTGTTTGCTGTTTGAGAAAGAACTGGAAGGTAGGTAGAGGGGAGAGGGACCCTGAAGGACTTGGTAAAGTGGAAGAATATGATCAAACTATTTAAATTAAAATAAATAAATAAAGTGGATATAACACAAATAACAAACAAAACCACACATGTTAAACATGTAACTCATAGATTCAAGAAATGGACCACTTATTTTACCTGTCTAACAAGTATGATATCAGGAGAGTTTGAAAGAAATGAGACTCCTTCCAGAGGCAACAGTCACACCATCAAAATGGAGATTAGTTTGCTGAAATTGCATGCACTTTAGGTGTTCTTATGGATTCAAGTCATGGACCGTTGATTTGGACAAGAAAAATAGCTATTGGCATCTGAGGCAAAGTGCTAACAGAACCAAATTCTTATTCCTTTTTAGATATGTATCAACCGGCACTAAGAAAACAGCTAAAACTTGTTTGTAAAGATTAATGAGCACATTCTTTCAGACATAACCATCTTTTGCTAAAGTGTGTCCATGCTTAAAAACATACTACTCATACCTGTGAATCCTGCCACTTTACAAGTAATGACAAAATTGTTATTTCAACAGTATTTATCAAACAAGACTCCTTGGAGACCTGATGATAATGGGATTTTGAATGCTGAATACAGGGAATGTAGCTCAGTCCATTTTAAATCACTGCTGCAACAAGTTATCTTATTCCATCAGGAGTTTCTTCATAGCATAGTTAATTGGTGACATCTCAGTTCACCTTCTTTCCATTAGTCAAGGAGAAATGAAAGTCCTGCATGCACAGTTGGCGTATAGCTGGGGATTAAGAAAGGATGGAATGGAATGTGACTCACATGAAAACTCTTAACTTAAAAGTTTGAGAGATCTCTGATTAGTTTTTAAAATAGATGGTGTTCAGGTGTAAACAGGAAGGTGAAAAAAACACAAGGGTCCATCGTGACTCAATATAACTGTCCATGTACTGATCAGTGAAACTTTCTTTTTAAAGATGTGAGTATTTGTGCTTGGAAGTCACTCAATCTCAGCATCTTTTATCATCTCTATTTTATGTTGGGGGAATTTTCTCTCCATTCCTGTGTGTTAGCTTTATGCAAGTTTTTTTTCCTTCTGGTAGTTTTAACAGAGTATAAATCTGGTACTGTAACTGAATATCTGGATTTCCTTCAATATTCTCCTGTTCTTAGGTGATGCATGGAGCCTTTAAGTGACTGAAATGTGGCGAATCTCCAAGGATAATGATGCAGAGAGGAAGGAATCGGAGCAGAACATGCTTCCTACATGCCATCTAACATTCTGGCCACATTGCTTCCTTTATAAGATAGTCCCTATTCATCCTCCTTTTGGTTTCTGCTAGTTTCCAGTCTCCTATTGATTATCTGAGCCTTCCTAATGCTTCCCATAAATTTACTTTTACACAGTTGTAGATATCATCAGCAAATTTATATGGAAATGAACAGAAAGAAGAAAGAATAGAGATGAATTTACTGCTGTGTCAATAATAGGTAATGTTAACATACTGAATCTTGAGGCTTATTCACTTTTAAAAATAAGCAATTGATTCTTTACTAAGGTAGTTATAGTTTTCTGAGTAAAAAAGATGTTAAAAACTGTTTGGCTTAATTTCTCATTGTTAGTTTCCTTGCTTCTACATCGAATTGTCAGTAATGTAGATGTGAGAGTATGAAAACTCTTTTGGGGAAAATATTCTCAAGTTTTTTTGTAAAGAAGAATAGAAATCCAATTACATGTATTTATATTCATTATCAAAATAAAAATACATTAAAAAAGAATCATTCAAAGAAAAAACAATATTTCTTTTTCTGTACTCAAAAAGGTGATACATGCAATGTTCCTTTGTATTCAAGAGACCTTTCTAACTTAGGCTTCCAAATCTTTAAATCAGGTTAAATGAGGACCAAGAGGCTGTGGAGATGTCTCAGTGGTTAAGAACATTGTCTGTTCTTGCGGAGGATCTGTGTTCAGTTCTCATTTGGTACCTCACAAATGCTAGTAAGTCCAGTTCCAGGGGACTCAGTGATCTCTTTTGTCCTCTGTGGAAACATATGCAGGCAAAACACCCAGAGACATATTTTTTTGTAAAGTAAACTAAATGTAGAAACTGATAGGTAAGCACTGAATTTTTGAAATATTCCTATTTAATGAAACATTTATCAATAAATTACCATGTGATCAATCACATTTAATGAAATATATAGAACAAAGGCAATACATGGCTTGTGTTTCTGGTTTCCTACTGGGACATTGTGAACTGTGAGGCATTATTAAATAATCAAGTTTACTACTACAGTGCACAAAATATATCATTGAGGGCAAAATTATCTGTAATGATAAACCATGTGTTTTAATGCCTATGATGATCCTTCTTTATGACACAATAGAGATTAAAATAAAATATCATATTTCAACTTCTTGAAGTACAATTTTATATTGAAAACTATACACTTAGAAAACAGCCATACCCATTTCACAAAAAGACTAATTTCTGGTTGTGTGTGTGAGTGTGTGTGTGAGTGTGTGTGTGTGTGTGTGTGTGTGTGTGTGTGTGTGTGTGTGTGTGCCCTTTCCTTGACTCCAAGCCACATCACCTCTCCAGATACTATTGATACTTGGTGAGAGACTGCCTATTTCAAATCAATATGAGCTGGTTTAAATATTGTTTCTGATCCCATTTAAATTCTGGAAACCACAGGTATTGATGATGCTTATGTCCATAACCCAAAACAAGAAGTACATGAAGGGAGAGGGGAGGTTATCAGGACACATCAACCAGAGAATTGCAGACGTTTTCACTGACAAAGATGAGAATTCTATTCAGTTTGTCTAGCTGACAATCTCCCACTTCTATTCTTCTTCACCTTGCTCTTTCCCTCGGTTGAAGATGCTGTTCCGAATGCCTGCTTCGTTTAAATGCTAGATGGGAAATACATATCTATTTAAAATGCACAGCAAGTTTCAGTAGCTTTTTGGAAAGAGAAAAGTTTCCACAGAGTATAGCAATTGGTACATCTGTGATTGGAGGAATCAGACAGATGCATCAATGTTAAACTGCTCCTTAGGATTTTGGGAAAAGCAACATGCTTTCCTTTCCTTTTGGAAAAGAGTCAGGAAAATCCCTGCTTATTTTGCTGGAAACACTTTCTATTTTTATTATCAAGAAGCATTATCTGGCAAGAAAAGTGATATAATCACCACAAATTAAAGAAAAGACCTGAAAGGGGGAAACTGTAACTGACTTTCTTAAGGTCCACTAGAAGTTTGTTGTCTTCCTATCATCTCTGTGTAAACTTTGTGGAAGGACATTAAACTGGCAAAATTAAATGTTAATTTTGCATGCACACCTCAAAGAATATTTTCCTTTAGCATTGTATATTCAGGTTCATTAACCTAATTAAGCAAAAGGGATATGCAACTTACTTTTCCTAAAGATTTGAGATGTATGTAACTATGACGATAGTTATTTTTTTAAAAGAGGGAATGAATTTGTGAGGGGGATGTAGGAGCATGGCTGGAGGTGGAGTGTGGAGGGGAGGCCATGATGAAAATGTATTGAACTCATGCATGAAATTCTCTAAGAAATCAAGAAAGAAAGAATAGAGCATCATTTATTATTGACACACATAGTTAGCTGGTGCTATCAAATCAGGTTTTTGTAAGGAAGTGTCACTGGGCATATCAACAATCCTTGATAAGTCCCATGCTCAAGAGTTGTTCTTCAACACAATGTGTGTGTGTGTGTGCTTGTGTGTGTGTGTGTGTGTGTGTGTATGTGTGTATGTGTGTGTGTGTGTGTTTAGGTTCATTTTTTGTTTTGTTTTTCCGGTTTTCTTGTTTGTTTTGACATTTTGGTTGGTGTTTCTTTTATCTTTAAGACATCGTCTTACTACCGTGTAGTTTTGATTCTCCTGGAATTTACTGTTTAGACTACGCTGGCCTATAATGCACAGAGATCACCCTGCCTCTGCCTTCTGAATCCTGTAAAGGAACACTACTTAGGTTCTTGTTTGAGAGGGAGGAATGGAAGGAGAGAAAATGAGAACATGTCATGGAATAAACAGGGAGATTGGGAGGATCTTGGAATTATTGAGGAAAAGGAAAACATGAATAAATAAATTGTGTAAAAATTTCAAAATTTAAAAGGAAAATGACAGGAGTATAGTTAATAATTTTATTAATTAAATTTATTTATTGATTTTACATCCTGATCACAGTTTTTTATGCATCATCTCCTCCCATCCCCTCTCCTACCTCTCCTTTGTCTCTCCATCCACAACACCAATGCTTCTGTTCAGAAAGGGGGGAACAATGGAGATGCCCATTAACCAAAGAATGGATAAAGAAAATATGGTACATTTACACAATAGACTATTACTCAGTATTAAAAACAATGACACCAGAAATTTTGATGGCAAATGGATAGAACTGGAAAAAAGCATCTGAAGTGAGGTAACCCTAACCCATGAACACAAACACACTATGTACTGACTCAAAATAGATACAATTCATAGTCCCACAGGGCTAGGTAAACAAGGGGGTCCCTAAGAGGATACATGTATTTACATGGGAAGAGGCAATATAAAATATCTCCTGTGTAAACTGGAAGTGGGTGAGAATGAGAAAATGAGGGATTGAGAGGAGGGCAGAATAGAGGTGGTAACTATTGAGAGATATCTTTAGGAAGCATTTTGGGGTTAGGTTGAAACCTGGTACACTGGAAACTCCCACAAACCTACAAGTATGACCCAAGATAAGGTTTATAGCTATAGTAGATAGGTAGCCTGAACTGGCCATTTGCTCTAATCAGATTTGTGACTATCCTAATTGTCATCAGAGAGCCTTTGTTCAGTAACTGATGAAAGCAGATGCAGAGAGCCCTAGTCAAGCAATGTGCCGAGCTCCTATTGAAGACAGGACAGAAGGATTATACAAGCCAGGGGGATCAAGGTCATTACAAAGGAAACCACAGACACAATGCAGGCTTTGGGAACCTATTTCTCACACTGGTTGTCTTGCCAAGCCTTAACTCTAGGGGAGGAGCTTTGTCCTACCAGAACTTGATATATCAGTGCTTTGCTGAGTGTAGTTAATATTAATTCACAAGTAATTTTTCATTAATTGCCATAATTAGACCATAGTTCTATGGTATATAAACAATAGAAAACACTTTATAGTGCTTGTGCTGACTTCATATTATCCTCAAAACTTTAAAATAAATTAAACACTTTTCTGAACTAATAAGTATATTTAAAATGTTGGTGGAAATTTCTCCTTGTCTACGGTATATGGTTAAGTGCTGTTCCAGTAAATTATCCACAGCTAAGAAGCAGCCTTAATTAAGCTTTCATTCTAGACTTGATCGCACACCTTGGCCTAACTTCTCATTGTAAAACAATGAATGAGTTTGTTCTCTATGGCAGCAGGTTTTCAAGTTCACAGGGCTCTAACAGAAATCTATTAAAGATAAAAAGAAGCTTAAATCACCTATATTACTACTTCTTGCTTTTGTTTATACACAGGATAGAGTATTCAGAATGGACCTCATCTCAGGCTCGCACTAATCCTTAAATAATTACAGTTCATCTATTGGATGCTAGAAACACCTCATGGAATGTGACTTTGTTCTGCTGCCTTGTCTAATCCGATTCAATTACTTTAGTTCCCTCTCCCAGAGGCTTCCCACTCAGATATCAAGCTCTGTATGGAAAGAAAAGCTTGAGAGGGGTGGTGTTCAGATTCAATAGAAGTGAATCAAACATTAGGAAAAAAAATACTTATTTCACTCTTTCCGAATAGCAGTCCATCAATAAACATGAGAAGCAGCTTGTAATTCACAAAGCTTCTAGCACCTCTGCTGTGATAAGTGCAGATTGGTCTGGCTGAAGAAATGCCGGAGATGGGAATAGTTCAGTGGCTTGGACCAATTTGAATGAATGGAAATCACAAAAGTCCCTGAAGCTGGAGAAAATGAACCTCTGAAGCAGGGAAACTTGTCATCTGTACGCAGAAAGCGACAGAGATGTTACAGAGCCCAGAACAAAGTGAACTCTTTCAGTCACCTGCAAAGAGTTCCCTTGTCAATTAGGGCTTGCTCAGAAAGGCCTCGGCAACTGAGGGAGGCTGCCTTCCTCCTCCCTTGCCAAGAACAGCCACCTGCCCTGAATTAAAACTTTGATTTCAAAAGAGAATGAAATATCAGAGTTCAGAGATTGCTTGATGGAAACTCCACAAAAGAAATCGCAATGCAAAAGAACAGAGAGGTGAAACACCTGTTATTGCACATGCAAGGGCAGGTTTGAGGTTGTGTGATCTTAAGATGAAAAGTACAAAGATCTTAATTACTCATTCAGCTTTTTGCCAGAAGTAAATGCTATACTAAAATAAAAGGGGATTGTCAATTTGCTTGAGTGCCCAGTTTCTGACCCTTTGTGATATTTTTCTGTGAATCATGACTTTCATCTCAAAATCATCCACATCATGCTCCTAAACTGCCTAAAATTTCTAAAATAAAAAAAATGAATACTGAAACATGGGCATGCATGAGAAATTAATTACGAGCAATAACCTTTCAATGGAAATTAATGTAATTTTCAATTTATTGTCAGTAGTGGGAAATGGAGAAACCTGTATTCAACAGAATCTACCCTATCATGGAGATTGTTATCTTCTCAGTAACTGGAAAAATTTTGTAGATGCTTTGCAACAGCAAAATGTTTTGATATAAACACTACTAGATGGAAAACATTGGCCTTTTCAACTCAGTAAGCCCAATGCTCTTCTCTGACTTGCAGATGCAATGTTAAACAGAAGATCAGGAACTGAAAGGCAGCATAGCACAGACCAATAATTCCTATTTTAGGTAGCAAAGGAGGCCAATGGTATGACAGCTCCAATTCCTTCATTCTGCCTTCCATATCTCTAACTCCTTTTAACCTTAATTGTCCATACAATGGAACAACAATGGTTCCTAACTTAGATTACTGGGACAAGAGAATGAGATACTATGTGTTAACTGCTTCCCTGAGAATCCATCATTTACAAAGCCACCTTGATTATTATGATTATGATACAGGAGAAAACCATGCTTACTCTCCGCATGATTGTCTCAGGTAAGTAGAAAGCAAAGCATCATAAAACTTGAATGTAGAATGCCATTAAGGTTAATGACACGAACGAAAAGAGAATGTTACTCATTAATTTATCAGTTTCTTTAATTATTTCTTATTTTTTGAGGCTAGTTCCTTTCAGGTAGCAGGTATGGGAAATGAAATCCTGCTGCCTCAGCTCCCAAATGCCTAGATTATAAGACAACACCACTGTGCATGGCGTTTTACTGTACTACAACATGTTGACTGTTCCTCTCATAGTCTAGGCACTGCTCTTGGTGCTGAGAATAAGACATCTAGGAAAAATGATGAATAAAGTTCTCTATTTCCACAGAATCCACACTATATTGGGATGTATTTTGTCCATTGAGCTCGTATGATAAAGACACACTAAGTTCTCAAGCTATCAACTTTTCTTTGTGTGTGAGCTATAACATTATTATTATTCTTTTGATTTTATAATAAATGTTCCTCCATAACGTTTAAAGATATAAATAGCTGTATTTAAAGGACAATTGCTTTGTTATCATAAAACATGGGGTGGAAAGAAATTTGACTGTGAGGGACCTCCACCATAATCCAGCCATAGCATTATCATATCCTCCTCATAGAGAGGACATGACTCCAGGCCACACTGTAGAAATCCCACCTCTTTTTTAAAATTTAATACCATTTTATTTTAGCAAAATATAAGCTTAGTACCATTCAAGAGCAAGGACAAATAGTTATGGAATTAGGAAACATTCAGCTATTACTAGTTGTAATAAAATAATTGTTTCCCAATATTTTGCCTATTTAGTTTATTTATTTATCTATTTTTAAATTTAAATTAGAAACAAGGTTGCTTCACATGTGAATCCAAGGTACCTCTTCCTTTCCTTCTCCCCATTCCATACTCTCCACCAACCCCCACCTACCCACCCACTGTCTCCCAATCCACAGTCCTTTCCCCAGGGAGGGTGAGGCCCTCTATAGGTGCTGTCCATAGTTGTCATCTCAACCAGGGCAGGACCTAGACTCTCTCCCAAGAGTCCAGGCTGAGAGTGCATCTCTCATTGTGGGATGGGCTCCCAAAGTCCATTTGTGCGCCAGGGATAAATACTGATCTACTACCCAAGGTCCCATAGATTGCCTAGGCCTCCTCGCTGACACCCATATTCAGGGAATCTTGATCAGTCCCATCCTGGAGTCCCAGCCATCAGCTTGGGATTCAAGAGTTCCCCCTTGTTCAGTTCAGCTGTTTCTCCGTGTTAAACAATCCCAGTCTTGACCCCTATGGGCACCCTTCCTCCCTCTCTGTTTCTGGGTTCCTCAAGCTCAGCTCATTGTTAAGCTGTGGCTGTCTGCCTCTGCTTCCATCAGCCATTGGTTGAAGGTTTGGTTTCCCAGAATCTCTGGCCATGGGATTGTAGGCTGGCACTCCCCTGATCCATGTCTAAAATCCATATATGAGTGAGTACATAGCATGGTTGTCTTTTTGTGACTGGGTTACCTCACTCAGGATGGTTTCTTCTAGTGCCATCCATATCCCTAGCCATCAGGGAAATGCAAATCAAAACAACTCTGAGATACCATCTTTCTCCTGTCAGGTTGGCTAAAATAAAAAATTCCAATGACAGTTTATGCTGGAGAGGATGTGGAGAAATGGGAACACTCCTCCACTACTGGTGGGAGTGCCGACTCATACAGCCACTTTGGACATTAGTATGGAGATTCCTCAGAAAAATGGGAATCAGCCTACCACAAACCCCAGAAATTCCACGCTTAGCTATATATCCAAAAGATGCATATTCATACAACAAGGACATCTGTTCCACTATGTTCATAGCAGAATTATTTGTAATAGCCAGAACCTGGAAGCAACCTAGATGCCCCTCAACTGAAGAGTAGATAGAGAAAATGTGGTACATATACACAATGGAGTATATGTATCTTGAAATTTGCAGAAAATATCACCTCTTAAGATAGGAAGCATGTTCCAAGAAACAGGCTTGCAGCTTATCTGTCAGTTAAAGATTAAGCCTAGTGAAAATTACCAAGTCACTAGGGCTATAGGCTTGAGCAATAGAAGGTAGATTGTGAAAGATAAAATTGGAGCTTGTAGTTAGGTTACCAGGGGACACAGGTGGCCTAGTCCTTTGACCTTTGCCCAGCCAGCCTCCTCACAGATGCAGTAAACACCCCTTCTCCCTCCCCTCCTCACTTCCAGACTACAGCCCTTATATAAACCCCTTTGGTATGAATAAAGGGTGTCAGCTTGATCAGAATATTGTCTTGCCATCCCTTCCTTGTACCCCTTGTTCCCCCATTTTCTCCTAGGTGTCCCTAGTCTTAAATTGACTGTCTCTGCCAGACAGGTCAAGTGGTACCCAAATCATGACCAGAACCCTGTGGAGAAAGCGCGACTTGTGGATAGAAATTTATAAGATAGCTACCAAGGAGCTTTAGTTAACATAAAATTTGAAGTATTGGAGTCAGTTCCCTCAATTCAAATGTAATTAAAGGATTTCATTATATTTTTTAGCACAACAAGTAGAATAGACCTGAACCAGGCCCAGAGGACACGGATGTCAGTTTGTAGGCCTGGGCAGTCTATGGGCCTCTGACAGTGGAACCAGTATTTATCCCTAGTGCACGAATGAACTTTGGGAGCCTATTCCCTATGGAGGTATACTCTCTCAGCTTAGATACACAGGGGAGGGCCTAGGCCCTGCCCTAAATGATGTGACAGACTTTGATGTTTCTGCTATGGGAGGCCTTATCCTCCCCGGTGAGTGGTTGGGAGTGGGATATATACACACAGTGGCAATTTTTTAATTCATCAATCTGCTTATAAATGGCTATTTTTTGGCTGGAGAGATGGCTCAGTAAATGAAGGGTCACAACCAAAAGATTAAGACTATAACTATTATCTGCGGATACCAGACTTACTCAAAAATTGGTAGTATAGAATGTGTTCAAAAATAACAAAGTCAAATTTTATATGTATTATAAAAACTTCGTCTCAGGATTTTCATCACTATTCTAAATTGGGGATAAGCAGATGATCTCCTGAGGAGAAGGCTTATATTTTTAACACATTTATAGGTAATGTTTATAGGAGGAAATGGGCAACAATGAATGAATAAATATTAATTTTTAATATTGAACTTTCACATACACTTCCTGCCCTTATGCTACATTGAATATTTTTCTCAACTATTTTCAAAATTCCTTTCTTCTCACTGGGTTTCATCAGGTCCTTTTACTGAAGTTTACAGCCTATTGTTTAATTATATCCTTACCATTTTCCTATAACCTCTTATTTATTTGAGGCAAAAATTTGACCTGTTAATACTTATACTCATTGAAAGTGTCTGTTTTTGCTAAAGTGTGTGCCAAAGCATTTTTACTAAACTAAATATACTTCTGAACATAAATGTCATTGGTTTGTGGATTAAGTATGAAGTTCTGTGAATTCTTAACAAATGAAATTCAAAACCAAAGAATTTTTGATAAAAATACTTTTTCAATAACTTAAAATATATACCACTAATGTATGCATTTAGGCTCTCATATTTTATAAGCACACACACACTCATATTTACCAAACACAAGCAAAGCAAACATTTATGTAAATTCATATGTATATTTATACATTCATGTGGATACATAGGTGGAAGGGAAATGCCATTCTGTAAATATGTCTCTTATTGGTTGTTGAATAAAGCACTGTTGGCCAATAGGGAAGTAAGATAGGTGGAACTAGGAGTCAAGCAGGATTCTGGGAAGGAGGAACACAAGGAGTCATCATGTAGCTGCCATAAGGGTAAGAAGTCCAGACCCTTTTCTCTGGTAAGAGAAATACTTAGATTAACAATTATGGGGTAAATAGTTAAGTCAGAGCTAGCCAGGAAGAAACAAGCAAGGCCAACAGCTTCATAATTAATACAGCATCTTGTGTGTTATTTGGGGACTACACCACGGAAGAGCCCAGGCGACTGGTGGGGAAAAACCAAAGTGACTGGCAAGGAAAAGGCTTCACTCAATAACAGGTAATCTTATCTCACTCACCTTAATATAAATATATTTAGAGTGATTTCACTCCTGATTATTCCAAGCCTCCTCCTGTCAATCAGGGAGCCTCTCATTATAGTTCCACTACTCTATTCTGCCTGTTCCCCTGGCCCTATGCTCTGTCCTTCTGTCTGCCTTTTAAGCTAACACTCATAAAGACCTTCTTTTAAATGTTTACTAAAGCTACCATTAGACCATGTTTCTTCCCTAGTGTTAAATCAACACTTCCCACTACATCTCTGTTTTTGACTGCTGAGTTTAACACTGGGAGGAGGTGAGGATTTCTCTGTCTGCCAATTGGCACTGCTTGGGGGAAAATCTGGCATGAGAACAATTGCACATTTAAAGGCAATGCCACCAGGCCTCTGTTCACTGGGCTCTTTTCAGTGACTTTTGTTCTTCTGAAACTTAATATGCCTCTCACAAAGGCTAAAACAAAGAGAATCTACCAGGAACTCTCTTTTTTTTTATATGAAATGAAATGCATTATCTGGCTATGACACAACAGTAAGTTTGGATTGAATGTGAAGTGAATAGACTTACTCTTCTGGATGCCTGAGTTCTAAACTGTAGATATATGTGCACAAGAATGGAATATTATCTGTACAGGAGTGAATTACAAAATTTAAGCATTAAGTTGAAAATCGCGGTTTGTAGTAATCTGATAATATGCTTCTAAATAAAGTATCATTGTGGGGACACCAGACCTTGAGCAGAAACCCACTTCCCCTTCGGCCTGGGAGCAGGCATCTGTGTAATGTTTACTGAAAACAATTCAGTGCTTTAAAGCTCTTGATAGGGCTCAGATAAGGGCTTGCTCACTGAGATACCATGACTTTCACACCCCCTATGGCTAGATGCCTCTTTCTGTCCCCGCCCCCTGCGGTGTCTCCCCGATTCTGGGGCCGGAGATTAAACCACCAGCCAGGAGGGTGAGAAGTGGAAAGAATGGTATGTAAATGGATTGCAAAAGTCCTTAAAAAGGGAAGCTCTTTTTTTCTTGGAGAGACTTCTCTCTCCTAAGCGGACTTGGAATCTCCTCCTAAGCTGACTTGGGAAGCATAAAGTTTTCTTAAAGCAACCGACCGGTCTCTGTGTCATCTATCCCGACCACCTCGCTACATTCTCGGATGCAGGCCGCACAGCAGGTGCGACATATCATTTGGAGATTTGTCCTCTGAGAAGCAGATAACAGGTCACTGCATAATATTCCTCTCAGAAATAAAATATTTTTAGCTATGTTAAAATAGATTATGCTACCAAGAGTAAAGACTTGATGTATCCAAAGTTCAGCATATGATGCAGTTCCTGTCAAATGACTGCTATTGACTTCTGCTAATTCTAGTCATAGGCTCAAGATATGGTCTGTGCTATGCAGAGCAATGGACCTGAGAGGAAAGAAAGCCAACTAAATGGTGACAGCTGTTAGGCTGGCATGACAGAGTAGAACTGAGAGAAACATTCAAAACAGGAACATTGATGTCCAAAGAAAATTGCTGCATTCTGAGACAACATAGCAAGTTAAGAATCTTTGTCAGAAGTAGCTAAAAGGCATATAGAATTCTTTACCAACAAAACATTTCTAGAAAAAGAATACATGCCAGAGCTATAGACACCCCAAGATGTAAAAATCTTAGAGCTACTGGGTTGAAAGCTAAAGACTTTGAATCATACTCTAAAAAGACCTAAATCACATCACATCTTTCAGAGAACAAGAAACAAAGGAGTATTAGCTTGTCAATCAAGAGTTCACAATGCACATGTTTGAACAATTATCAGCATGCTGATCACTTATTGAGGCTTATTATGCTGTTATGTATTGATGGTGCTCTGGCCTCTATAACCACCTGTAAGTCCCCTACCCAGACCGCCTATTTGTGGAAGGTACCTATACCTATCGGAGAAAAGTCACTTGCAGTTTTGATGGCTGTTTCACATAATCTCTAAAATGGATGCAATAAAAATCATAAGATAAAAAAGGATTTAAACTATAACCATTGTTTTTAAATATGCATGTTAATTTCTATTTGCTTGGTTTTTACTTAGTATGCACAGTGGCATTTTGTTGATCCTCTTCTCTCACTCTCCCCTTATACTTTGTCCCCCACCTTCACTTGTATCTTTCCATCCCCAGTAGGGTCATCTTCTTTAAAGTCACATGTATTACATTGCCCTGTCTCCACAACCTTAAAACTTCTTTTCCTAGTCTTAGGCTTTCTGCTCTAGTTTCATGTCTATACCCCCAACAAACAAGCACACACCCACCCTACCCACACCCACACATAGCTGTATAATATGAGAGTCCAGTGTGAGAGGGAACATTTGGTGTTTATTTTTCTGTATTTGGAATACTTTACATAATACGGAAGCAAACAGTTCTACCTATTTCCCTGTAAATTACAGGTTTTCCTTTATGTTTTTACTAAGTTTATTTTGTACAATACATAAATAATTTTAATTACATAGAGAGCTTTTAATGGACATTTACACTCTTGCATTTAATAGCTGGATTGTTGCTTGCTTTGCCCTGTTAGAATTGAATGACTAATTGTGGGTCTTATTGAATTAATACGTTTTTGTCTAGCTGAGTAATGAAAGAGACAATCTTGAAAGAGGGGGACATTATGGGGTTACAGAGAAACCTGGTGCCAGGGAAACTCCCAGAAATCCACAAGGATGATCCAACCTAGGACTGGAGAGGGTGCCTAAATTGTCCTTCTCCTGTAATTGGATTGGTGACTACCCTAATTGTGATTAGAGAGACTTTATCCAGTAACTGATCCAAAGATCCACAGCCAAGCACTGGGTATTACTAATTTCTGGATTTGGAGAGATTGCTCATCATTCATGAGCAATGTTTGCTCTTCCACGAGACACAGGTTTGATTATCAGGTCCCAGCAGGCAGCTTACAATCATCTGTAACAGTACTTCCAGAGATCCAACACCCTCGTGTGGTCTCTGTGGTTACTAGACATGCACATGGTACACAGACATAAATTCATACAAAACATTTAGACAGACAAAATAAAATTACATTAACTTGAAAATATTTTCTCAAAACGTATTGATTTCCAATTGATTTTAGTAAGTTGGCAATATATTTAGATAATTCCTAGTATAATTGATAATTTTATAGCATAACATATGCACCTTATTAGATCATATAAAATGAAATACTGAACAAAAATAAGTCAAGACAGAGGATATAAATAAACAGAAAACAGATGGGATATAAGTACAACAAAATTCAATTATAGCAATAATTACATTTACTAATTAGACTGAAACATATACACTCCAAAATAGGATTTAAATTAAGGAATACTTATACTCTGTTCATAAAAAGTGAACCTGAAATATAGCAGCATATGTTGAAAATATTAAGATGGGAAAAATTACATCCTTGTAAAAATTAACCAAAAAGAAAGCTGGTTTCACAGTGCTCTAATGGAGAACTTAGAACAGAAGGCAAGGAATAGATTGAGAACTCAAGGTGATATATTCAGAATGACAAAATAATCCCTGGATAGAAAGCTAAGATTCTAAATTCTGCATTTACATAGGAAATATTAAAACCTAACTCTAGATAGTAAAATAACCATTCAAAATTTCATTTCTAAAAACAAATAGTGTGTTTCACAGGTTGACCATAAGGTCTAATTGAAATGCAGAACATTTTATATCATAGCAATGAAATGCATGTGAGTGTTTGGTGCATTAGGATTTTAAAATAATGATTTTAGTCAAAAGCTAATAATCATTATTTTCAAAGTTGCAGTCCTATAATATGTATTTTCTAACTAGAAATGATTACATTGTAAATCAATAATAAAATTACAAGAAAGTTCACAGATGCTAGGAAAAGAAACAATCAGTTCTAAGGAATGTGAGATAAATTAAAACCACAATATAAATGAGAAAAATATTTTTAATCAAATATCAATTAAGATATTACAGATCAAGATTACAGCATGAAGCTACAAGTGTTCTCTTATGAAACACAGACACATATATAATACATACTGAAAGTATTACAACTTTTTCTCATTTCCAGATGCTAGAAAAAAATGAATCAAAGGGGGCAGAGAAGGAAGGGAAATAAAAAGAGAAAAAAGAAAGGTAAGATAGTAGGAAGGCAGTTTAAGGGGAGGGAAAGTAGAATAATGGATGGAGTGAAGAAAAAGGAGGGGAACAAAGATCAATGCTTAGAATACAAATGGACAATAGAGGAAATTTAACTATTTGTTTCTTTATGATCATCAAATAAATCTAATATCTTGGGGGAATTGACAGATGTAAGAACCATGAGCTAACAATGATAGTAATAAAATGAAAATACATATAGAAACTAAAGTTGCTAAGTGATACTGTTAAGACAAGAGCAATGTAAAGGTTAACAGACTGAATAGTGAATATCATAAAAGAAAGTATCAAAATCTACAAATATTCATACAAAATGGAAACAGAAATTAGAGAACACTATAAGAATGAGTGTGGCTACAGAAATTAAATCTTTTTCCATGGAACAGGTTTCTCAAACACAGGGTACTAACACCAAGCACATATATCCATCTTCTGTAGAAATTCAGTTTCTGGAGTAAGTTTTCTGCTTTATATAGCATCAGTGAGACTTAAAAATAAAGTTGCAGGAAATTTATCTGCAATCTAATCTAATAGCTGTCCTGTGTTAAAATACTCTGAACAGAACTCAATGAGTCTCATAAAATAAATGTTTTAGCTAAGGATGCTCACACTAAGATGTAGTAGGTATCAACCTATGACACTTTTAATTCTATGAAAAGAGAAATCACATAATTTTAGTGTATGGAGAAAAACAGTAAATAAATGTGAACCTCATTTATGCATAGAATATTTGTATAACAACAGAAAACACTATTCTTAACAATATTATATCAAACACGTTATTTTCTGAGGCTGAGAAACAGAAATCATTCAATTTCTTTTTATAGTCACACACTGTTAATTAAAAAAAAAGAATAAAAATGCATAAAGACTTGTAAAGGGAAATTGCATTTGCTATTTCACAGATTTTATGCTTTTTATATATTGATAATCCTAATATTGTAACAGATATAAGTGAACAAATTGTCAAAACATCAGTGTATAATTTATTTGATAAGAATTAAACTTTTGATTCCATTAATGTTTAGAAATCATCCTTGAAAATATACTTAGGTCAGTGTTTAGTAAGAACATCCTGGTTTTGTTGTTATGCACTACTTTTGCAAGTTGTTCCTAGTGAAAGAATACCCAAATGTCTTTGTTACCTCCCCCCCAAACAAATTTGTAAATCTCCCCCAAAATAAAATTAAACAAATACATTAGAGTAACACAAAATATCAACATGTCATCTTAAATCTGACAAAAATAATAACAAAGGCCTTATTATAATTGTCTATTGAAATATACTACCTGGAAATACAGTATTGTATACTCTATGTTTAAAAATAAAATTTCCTTCCCAAGCTAATCTACAGTTTTGATTCAAAAGTTTATAAAAGTATATATATATGTGTGTGGACATATATATTCAATATTTTTATAGCAGTAAAACATTCTTGATTTTTTCTAAAGTTTTTGAGAAATAAGGGACCCATATAAGCCATATGTGCCTCAAAATGATTCCAATTAAATGACTTACATTTTGAGAAAACTAGTCTTACTATAAAGGTTCAGTCATAAATTTCCAGTAATGGCACTGGGCTGACAAATTGGTGATTGGGATATTACAGACAGCTGGGAAACAAGCTACACATTTATGGATTATTGATTCCTAACCAAAAAGTTGAGTATGACACTGGGGAAAATAGCTTCAGTGACCAGAATTGTATCCACTGAATATCGATCTCAGACAAAAATCTGTTACAGAAGTGAACTTCAAAGATTATACATTAAGTTTCCAAAAGATATTTATAGGAATTTGTATTTTAATGCGTGCAGTCAGATTATTAAAGGCTGACAATACAATTGCCACACCACTTATAAAGTTCATATGCTTGAACATATTTGAATGTATTTCAACATGCATACATGTTTATTGAAGCTATTAAAATAAAGTTGTGTAAAATGCAAAAAGTCAGTAGAGTTAAAATTCATTTTCATTTCAGTAGTAACTGAAATGCCAATTAAAACCAAACAATTTGACATTTGTAAGAACAATTAAAGGTAAAGTTAACCAATCCCTGAAATAGTTATTGGTCATGGCATGGAGTAAGATTGGAGACATTACAATGGAAGTGTCACTTTGAGAAATAATTAGGCATAAAATAGGAGTTTCATATATACTATATACAACTATGTCCATTCTTTGGTGTACATTCAACAAAAATATGTACATGTAAGTAAATTGTAGCAGTGAAAGTATAAGTTACATACAGTGACCATGTGTCTTAATTAAAGAGTATAACTGGAAATAAATATTAATTGAGAGTAAAATATATAAGTACCCAATGGTATAAAATATATTATCATGTATCAATCAAAAGAAATTATATCTGCATTTATACTATGAACTTCATAATAATGATATGACTAATAAAAGAATGTCTTGAAAACCCCACAGGCTATATCATTAACACATAAATAGCTAATATTAAATAAGAGATTCAGAAACAGATCCTTACAGTCAGACTATAATGGGTGAATGAAAAGAAAGAAGGAAGGAAGGAAGGAAGGGAAGGACAGAAGGAAGGCAAAACATGATATGAATTAGAACAGTGATTGATTTGGGTGAAGACAAAAGTTTCATTTTTCTGGGCATCAGAATGGTTGGGTGGTTTAGAAATATTTCACTGCTTAAAAACGATGGTCATTGCAATGGTTCTCCAATCTTCTAATTTTTGCATATCATTGCAATGTTTGCTCTATTTTGTACATATTTCTCTATCACTGGTTTATTTGACAATGTGAGCTAAAATATAAATAACAATGAAATATTTTGTATATTTAATGTTCTACAATCCATTTTGCATGAACAGAAATAACTAATAAAGAAAAATATTAAGATATATGTGAGGATAGGTCATTTAAAATATCTAAACATAACTGTAGACACATTAATCTTTTTCTTTAATTATTTTCACTATTCTTATACTGAAATACAGTTTGTTTTTATTTTTGTTTGCCTATGTGGTTTTTATCACTGAGTTTATTTCTTTAATTTCATGTCTACCCTCCATACTTAGAACTATCTTGTATCGTTTCAGTATTAGTAAATCACTTGATATCTGTTAACTTAAGCCCTAATCAACTCATTCATGGATTCTCTAGACACATTGCAGAATAAACATTTCATACTTTCTTGATAGTCTGTATAAACAAACATGAGAATTCTAGTAAATAAACATAGTGTGTTATTTTTGTAGAAGAAAATTGGGATGGGGGTTGGTGGGGGTCAGGGGAGGATAGGAGGAAGAGGGAACTGGAATTGAAATGTAAAATAAGCTTAAATTAAATTTAAATTTAAAAAAGAGAAGAAGAAGAATAAAACCAAAAAAGAAAAAGTCACCCATTCAGATGAGATTCAGTGCTTTCAAAGCTTCAGTGTGAGACTGGGTTATATTCAGTTGACTTGTTGGCCAAGGGTGTCGGCCATACATATCTAAACAACCCAGGCTTATGTGAAGACAGAAGATCACTCTCAAAACTAATGGGGCCACATTGCTGAGGACAAAATCCACCCAGCTCATTGAATATAGAGAAGTTGAGCTGCTGCCTACAGAGAGCATTGATGCCTATGTTCTACTCTCTTTCATGGAAGAAGGTACTTTGTAGGCTATTGAAAGAGAAATCACAAATCTGTAGACCTCTGTCCCGCCTGTAAGATGTGGTAGGGCAATGGTGGTATAGAAATTTCTGTCAACGAATAGTTTATCTTGAAACTCAAGCCATGAGAATATATTCATTGCCTAGAAACTAGAGATGGCTAGGAACTAGAGACTGGAGAGTCTAGAGACTTAGAGTATAACCAAACATACTGACAAAAAAATATCAGTGACATCATTCCTAATGATATTTTACTATACTCAGAGCAGTGCCTTCTTTGTCCACATCAGAGAGTCTTCCTTCAGCAGCAGAAGAGAGCAGGGGCATATATCCACAGTCCAACACCACACAGAGAGAAAGCAAGGGAGTCTAAATTGGAGGTTTCAATTGGGTTCCTTGCTTTGAAGATTGGGAATCTTCACAGAAGACAAGGGAAATATTGTCTAAGTCAGGGGGAATGGATGACACCAGGAGAAAATAGTCCATCAAATCAACTAGGTAGGGCTCACACGCATTCACAGAGATTGAAGCAACAAGAAAGGTACCTGCATGGGTCTACATCAGGTCCCCTGTGTATATGTTATGTCTATAAGCTTGGTGTTTTTGTAGGACTCCTAACATTGGAAGAGGGTGTATCTATGACTCTTTGCCTGCTCTCGGGACTCTTTTTTCTCCTGTTGGGTTGCTTGCCCAGCCTTAATATAAAGGATTTTGCCCTGCCATATTGTATCTTGTTTTGTCCAGTTTGGCTGTCTCTTGGAAGCTTGCTCTACTCTTTTCAGAAGAAGAAATGAAGGGAGAGTGAATCTGGGAGAGAGAGGATGTGGGGAGGTGGAAAGAAGCTGGGAGGACTGGAGGGAGAAGAAAATGTGGTCAAGACATAATATATGGAAGAAAACTCTATTTTTGGTTAAAATAATCATCAGAGTCACTGACAGCAACTTTATGTCAATGCTCAACATGCTTGGAGATTGGCGGTTCCTCAGTCTGTCTTATTGATTGGTGGCTGGAGCAATTCACCCTCCTCTTATCCCATGTATTGCCTACAGTAATATGAAAGCAAATAGTTTATTGCGTCAGGAAGGTGAAATTTCAGTTTAATCCCTGAATTCTACTTGCACAAAGCTTTTTGTTCTCAACTCAATGATCTCCAGGACTATGAATCAGGTGGAAAGGGAAACATAGCATGTATTCTAGACCATTGTTTGCCATCTTTAGTCTCCTACATGATAGACTTCACATTTTGATCCACAAATCTTAACCCACAGCAAAACTTATTTTGGTGCATAGAAGCCTACTGCATTAGTAAAATTTTGGAAGAGGAGTAGATAAGATCAATTTTGGAAAACATGCATTTATGAGCACAAAATCTCATCATATAAATTCCTATAATTGTTTTGCAAAGAAATGAGATCTGGGTGTACTGGTATTGTGAACAGATATTTTAAGGTTTAGAGTGTGCTATTGAAGGAAAGATGGATTGAAAAATTATTTTGATAGACTATAAATGACACCCACATGAAAACTGTCGCTCTTTTATAGATATTCTAAGAATATTGTAGAAACCTGTAGAGTGCAACAATGTCATTTGTCAAGGTCAGTGCTTCTCATCTGTTCTTGCCAATCTTCAGAAGACAGAAAAGATATACTGAGGATAGGAAAGTGTGGGTTGTAATGGTAAACAAGACTGATACCTTTGTGATAAATAAACTAAGTGTACAGAACTTGAAAGAGCTGGAGATGCAGGCCCTCCTATCAAGTTAAGACTGACAGAAAGGCAAAGACTCTTTCACATTTTTTATTACAATGGCATGTCCCCAGATATTAAAAATTGGGGACAAAATGAAACATTAGTCCATTCATCTAGATTCTAAGAAAACAAAGTGCATATTATCCTTTTTATGTCAAAGTTTATACATTTCATGGTTATTACACATGCACTAGTGCTCACATAGTTCTAACAGATTTATCACTGGACATGTGTAAGCATCCTAAGAGCAAAATCACAGAACAGGATAAATTCCAACAATGTGTAATATGGTTTTAACATTTTTAAAGATATAAATTGTGAATATTCTTTAAATTTCTAACCCATTCTTCCTTATATTCAGTTTATCAACATGTATTTCTTTTAATTCTTTACACAATACTTCATTAAGTTATTACTTTTTTTACCTTTCCTACCATATTCCAGTTCTAAGTTGCTTCATGCCTGGATTACTTCAATAGATTTCTGATTATCATCACTCTATGCTTCAATCGACTTTAGCCCCAATGTTAAAGATGTCCTTTAAAAATAACCACCTGCAATATGACTTCTCTCTGTATCAAGAATTCACAATTCCATTTGCAAAATTGCTTGGAAAATTGTTCAAAAATGCCTTATTTTTTCATGTTATGTTCAAAACTAGGATAACTTTTTACATGGTTGTTGGGGCAAATGTCTTTAAGATATTTCTGTACAAGAAGATAGCATTTATGAGAAAAGCCATAAAGGATGGTAGGTAGATGGATGGAATGGATGGATGGACAACTATATAACCAAAGAGAATGGTGGATCTATACATAGTTATTTACTAACCTAAGATGACATCATTTTATGAGCTTATATTGAAGATGGGTTTTCAGTGTGAGGTTACATTAGATCATGGGGTTAAATATGTAGAAAAATACTAAAGAAAAATAAATAAAGTTAAGAATACCACTGTGAAAAATAGGTGTGCATGCTTTGACCTTGAATAATGAGTTGCCCTGTGAACTTAACAAGAAGGGTCCTAAAGAATGACTTATTCCTTCACTGTATCTGACATTCAGGAAGACATCAGATATTATATTAAATACATTATTTGAAAAGTTTATTAAATTTTATCATGTTAATATTCAAGTGTTTTATGAGAGATTGTGTTCATAAAAGCACCGATTCAGTTCTATTTTCATAGAACTTAAAGTATAGAAGGGACAGACTTAAATAATTATATTTAGAATTTCCATAATGATGGCTAGGAAGCAGCTTTAAGTATTTGAAGAGAACGACAATTAAAAATGTCACAGAGGTTGTTTAATGTTGTATACACAGAGCAAGAAGGAGTTTAAGACAAACGGAAAGCATGTGATGGAGTTTGTAATGAAAGGACGTGACTTGGGTTTGCCTACTTGGGAGCTGATGATCCTAGATCCGTGATCATGATCTGTGATCTGTGCTAGAGTTCATCATGATCAAAGGTGCATTATCTGTACCAGGTTTTTCATTATATTAAAAAACAATAGTCATAATTTTGATGGAATTTAGAGAGCTTCCTGCAAATCTGGGATTCCAGTACAATTTGTTTCATATAATGAGATTTTGATTCATATTAAATCTATGTCACCTATGCCATAAAGTCAGTGTTAATTAATGGAAGGTCTGTGATCTTGCAGTCATATAATATTCAAAGTTAAATAGATTCTGCTAGTGTGTTTGATAAACAACAGTCTGGCTAGAATGGAGTATTGAGAGATCATTTTCTCTACAACGATTATGAAATTGGCCTAGCATAAGTACACTAATTTAAGTTGATGGAGTATGTTTGGTTTTTTGAAATGAATCTTTTCAGGAGCAGAAGAAAGCACTCTTGAGAGTGTTGTTAAAACAATATAATGAGTTAGATTAATATAGATTTGACCAAAAAATGATTCTTCACTTACTGGCCTTTGGATTTCAATAATATTTAGCCACAGGCTGTTCAAGTACTGTCATTTTTGAGCTTTTTAGAAAAAAAAGGCAGAAAGAAAGCTTTAATGAGCTCTGCCCAAGTTCATAACATTCAGACTGCAAACCCAGAAAACAGAACCAGCCACCTATAAACGTTTGACCTATGGTTCTGAAGGGAATTCTTTGAAGAAGTGGAAATTTACAGAGTACAGAGAAGAAAGGAGGGAGAATGCCAACACACAAAACTTTCCTAGTTGCAAATTCAATAAATCCAGACAGACTCTCAGATTTTAAATGAAGGTGAGAATGTTTTCTCAGAGCAATCTTGGGAAAATATTGATTGCATTGAAAATTATTGCAAATGTATTCAGAAGATTAGTGACAAATATACTAATGTTTTTCTGATAATATTCAATTTTAGATTTTTTTTTTTGGTTTTTCGAGACAGGGTTTCTCTGTATTGTTTTGGAGGCTGTCGGTCCAGCCTGGCCTCGAACTCACAGAGATCCGTCAATTTTAGAATTCTTAAGAAAGAATAAATTAGGCTATGTATCATAGGATCTCAACCCAAGTTTGCCTTTGCCACCAGGCTGCACCATGTATTATCAAAGACTTAGAAAGTCTCCTGATAAAGCAAATACAATGTTCCATTTATGAAGTATCTATTTTAAACAATTGGCTAGATTTTGTAGCATGACCACTCTACAAAGAAACTATGTTTATTTTCAGTTTTAAAAAGGCACTTGAAGCTCACAGAGGGACTTCTCTGAGATTATAAGGCAGGCTTGTAGTCACACTGAGTTCAAACTCTGCTCCCACCCTGAATACCTAATTTTCTAGAGCAATCATGATTGTTTTTCCCTAATTGTAAATGTCATTGTACCAATGCAATTTCACACCTGTTAGAGTTATGCCACTTAGAATTAGAGTATTACAGACATTCTTCTTGTGTTTTTGTGTATGTTTGTATGTGACCCTTCTATATTATAAAGCATAACAAAACTGGCAGAATCTCCAAATTGTTCCCCTTTTTATTATGTGATTTCACAGACTAAAACTGGGGCATGAAGTGAAGGGTTGGTGATTATTTTTACTGAGGCTCATTTTAAAGTATTATTTAAAATTTCACATTCTTTTGAATAAAGAATACTGACACACTGTTCCAAATTAAAATAGGATAAAAGTGAAGATAATGACAATCTAGATCTAAATTTCACCATCACGGAACCTTTTCCATGTCTCAAGCAGCTAGCACCATCAGCTATTCTATGTACCTGCCAGGTGTTTGGTCTTTTATACTTGCATAGGTAAGTATTTACACTCATGTGTATGTATTTAAAGCACAGACATAGACATCACATATTTTTTGTTATTGTTGTGCTAGATAATAATTTATGTGGACTTATCACCATCTTATTTGCTTTCACTTAATCTTTGATAGGTAATTTCCTGTCTGCAAAAGAAGGGTTTCCATGCCCTCTATATAATTATATTTATTGTTTTCCTCTATGTATGTACAATTACGAAATTGGTTCAACTTAGAGGATTTTTTCTTTTTTGCTAAAAAGACTTCATTCACTAAACATACCTGGAAGTAATTTTTATGTGTTCTAGTGGAACTGATTACACTAATGATTGGCATAAGTAATTTCTGTCCAAGAGTGTCAACTTCAGAAGATGTAGGAATTGATCCTCCAGCCAAATATCTATGAATACACGTTTTATACACACATACTACTAGGTGCAATTAAAATATTACTATATTTGCCAAATCTGACTCAACAAATTTCCAAAATAAATAAACAAGCAAAAACAGCTTGAGTTTCAATTTACAGCTCTTTTATAATGAGGGTGAGGACAATGACACATATTGAAAAGTCATCTGTAATACTATATTTGTCATAGGTGCCATAGTTTAACCCATGATACATTTTGAGAGTTGCTGAAATTTTTGGAGCATATATGAATATGGGCGCTAGAATCTGAATGCCTGATTCCTTCTCTCAAACTCATGTTCATACCTAATCCCCAATGTGAGGACACTTGAAAGTGGGACCTATAGATGGTCTTGGGTCTTTTGGAAAATATTTTATCACTGGACTTTCCTCCCTCCATCCCTCCCTTTCTCTCTCCCTCTGTCTCTCTCTGTCTCTCTGTCTCTGTCTCTCTCTTTCTCTCTCTCTCTCTCTCTCTCTCTCTTTCTTTCTTTTATTTTTTCCAATACAAGGCTTCTCTGTATTACTTTGGAGCCTATCCTAGAATTCACTCTGTAGACCAGCCTAGCCTTGATCTCACAGAGATCCACCTGCTTCTGCCTCCGAGTGCTAGGACTAAAGGCATACATCGCCAGTGCTTGGTCATTTGTCTTTTCTTGCTTTATTTGCTTCATGCTGTATATTTTGAAATTCACATGTAACCAAGTCCAAAGTAGCCTAGTGTTCCAGCATCTTCCAAAGAGTATGAGAAAGGATACTCACCACTGTAGAGTTCTCAATCTCCTGCTCTCTCTAATAACTTTTGTAGCTCTACCCTAATATCTGGAAGCATACATTACTGAGGCATCTTGCTCTTTTAAATTTGGAAATGTATTAAAACTTCTAGACATATATTATAACTTAAGTATTTGCTTGAAAATCACAAAACTTGCAAGTACAAAATTCAGCACACTTTTGTTTACTTTCCAAAGAAACTCATGTTACAAGGCAATACCAAGTCTATCATTAAAAATCTAGAAAAGGTTATGGCTGAACAATGAGGATAATGTTTTTGATTATCCATGAAGTCCACAGAGTTAGGATCAAACATTGGCTCTGGCATGCATTAGCTTGGGGACCTTAAAGTTTTGTGATTACAGTTCTGATAATTCCAATCTTATTTCTTTACTTAAAATGCAATGTAGTTATATTTAGTAAACAAAAATACAGACTGTATAGTTAAAGTTGAATTCTTCATAAATGATTGTTTCCCTAGTAATATGTCTTACTCATTACTAAGAGAGCATTAATCTGATGGGGAATGGTTTTCTGTATATGTTTATCTTGTTGGTTGATGAATAAAACACTTCCTGCCAATAGGGCAACAAGATAGGTGGAACTAGGTTATTAGGAGGATTCTGGGAAATAGAGGCAGAAAAGAATCATTATATGATCCTAGTAAGTGACATAGCTGGGCAGAAACTACCACTAACTAACCATAGATGTCTAGAGGTCTATATAGACAGACAGGAAGTGAGATATCTAGGCAGAATCAGGATATAAGCATGGGCAAAGAGGAAATCACTCTCATCTCTGCACTGAGACATCATCATGTAGCAGGCAAAAGAGTTGCAGGTAATATGTACCAAGGTAAGATAAGACCATGTGTAAATATATAGATTAAAAAGAAATGGGTTAATAATTAAGACAGGGCTAGACAGTAAAAAAAACTATTCACTGGCAAACATTTTCATAATTAATTTAGTATCTGTGTGTTTCATTTGGGGCAGAGAAGGGAAACTTGACCTGCCGGGCCAGAAAATTCATGTTACATTCATCAATTATCAGAAATTCAATTTTATCTGGTACCCTGAAGTTTATCCAGAAGCTTGGATTTTAGGACTTCACTTCACAATTACACTAGAAATAGTAATAAAATCTATGTTGTGTCTTCTCTGTTTCATAACAAACCAAAAATGCATAACCCTTCTGACCACTCCTTATCTCCATGTCAAGGCATTCTCTTTAATCCTCAAACTATTCCTGACATAATAATTGTCCCTCTTTCTTTATTTTTTATTCATACTTTACTTATCATTTCCATGTTAACCTTAAATCAGGCCTCTTCTCACGCTTTAGTTCTGCTCTTAGCTATCATTTCTGAGAAACATTTCAATGCTATATATTTAAACAGACTCCCCCAATTTTTACAACTTCTAGAGAACTTTCTGTCATCTAATTACTGCCTCTGCTTGAGGTAGAGATGTGGTCTGGGGAAGTTCACAACACATTCTCTTCACCAACCAATACTTTGTCCTGTGTGATGGGGATGTCCTTCTGAATATAAGTTCTTTTATTGGTTGATGAATAAAACACTGTTTGGCCAATAGAGGTAGGAAGGTAGGAGGAGCTAAGAGACAAGAAGAATTCTGGGAAAGGTAGGCAGAGAGAAACTGAAAGGTGACACCATGTAGCCGCCAAAGGAGTTACAGGTCTGGTCATTTTCTGGTAATCCAAGACCACATGGAAATACATAGATTTATAGAAATGGGTTAATAATTAAGACAGAGCTAGGCATAAAGAAGCCCTAGCAATCGACCAATAGTTTAACTATTATTATATGTTTGTTTCAACTACATTCAATCAATCTTTTTCCCCAAAATGTTCATCAAATAATTTTAGGATATAAGCCAGTATTTATAGTCCTAAAGTAGATTACAGAATCATTTATTCAAGAAAAGTAGGAAAAGTCAATAAGATAAAATTCTTAGGGAAGTCTTACCCTTTCTGAAGGGTGTATAGTGACGAGTTGGGGAGAGATGTGGGAAAGAGGGAAAGGGGAGGGTGGTGGAACTGTGGTTGGTATGTAAAATGAATAATAAATAAAAAAGAGAAAAAGGAGTTAAATCAACTTAAGCATTAAAAAAGGAATATTAGATTACCCCTCTGACCTGTGACCATCTAGCAACAGGTTTTGGACCTGATAATGCTGCCAGGTATTAGGTTTCAACTTGTGAAACAAGCCTTATATCCAATTGGAAAGCAATGAGCTATTCCCAGGACATTGTTGCTAATATTGGATAAGTGTATATATTTCACAGTCAGTCTTAATGTAGCTTGCAGTTTTTATTCCTAGTAAAAATAGCTGATTCATTTACTCCTATGGTACCACACATAACACTTCCCCTCACCATGAAACTAGACAATAGAATGAAGCTTCCATGTAAGTATTCACAAGAAGTTAGCAACTGAACATGGCTTCACACCATTATCTAGGGAGCAATTGGCAGTTGATAACTTCTGGGAGAGTTAGAATCAGTTTCCTTTAAGGTTGCAGTACCTCATGGATTATTCATCCTCCAGTGAAGGCCACACATTCAACGGTTTGTGGGTAGCAAAAATGACACTTGATAGGCTTAAAAAAATAAAGTGGACACAAAGTTGGATAGGTAGGGTAGGGGATGGATTTGGGAGTAGATGGGGGAGGGGGATGTGCTAAATAAAATTCTAAAGAAATAATAAAACGAGGAAAACATTTTTAACAAATAGAAAAACTGAGATAAGTAAATTGAGAACTCTGAATAATTGTGATAAGTAAACACATAAGAAACTCAAAGTCTGGCGGTTACAGAAGCTCTCAGGATATGAACGAGGTGTGTTAGTTACTTTTCTATTACTGAGCTAAGATACTAACAAACAGCTTATTAGGGCTTACAGTTGCACACCAAGACTCCATGACCATCATGATAGGAAGCATGGCAGCAGGCAGGCAGGCTCCATGCTGATGGAGCAATAGCAGAATCTTATCCCATTATACATAATCTGTCTGCAAGCACTAGGCAAAGAGATCTAACTAGAACTGGCTTGGGCTTTGGAAACCTAAATCCCACCCTGAGTAACTCACTCCTTCTAACAAGGCCATAGCTCCTAAATCTTTCCAAAATGTTCCACCAACTGGGGACCAAACATTCAAACATAGGAGCTTATCGGGACCATAGTCATTCAACCCACCTCAGTGTTCTTAACTATTATAAGTGAAATCTGTGTTTTTGCAGAGACATTTCAAAGTGGCATTGATTGTTAGTTTTAGTGATCTAGTCCTTTAATAAGAATCAGCAATTAGTTGGATTTTAGTTATATTAAATGATTAAAAAATTCTTAGTTGCTTAAAGTTATGTTCCTATATCTTATATTTACTGTATATGTTTTATGGAGTGCCCATAACTTTGTCTCCTGTCTTGTTTCCTTAAGATGAATACTTAAAGGACAGAGGACAAAAACAAAACAAGGAAAAAACAAGAATTGACTTGGGTGGCTCCAGATCCCAAGGAAAACATTATCTCTGTGTTCATTCAGTATATGGAGAATGTCTTACAGTGAAGGCAAAGATGAATGGATTACAAGAAGGAGAATACATTTCCTTAAACTTAACTTTGAGAAAGAAATATGGGAGAAAGAAGTACAAACATTTCACCTTTTCTATGGGTATCTAACTTTGACAAATTTCTGAGCTATACTAATAAAGATCGAAACATATCTAAACACTTTTGTATCTTGTCCTACATGCTTTAAAACACTTAATGAAACCACAGAAGCGTTTTATATATATATATATATATATATATACAATACTATATGTGTATAGTATTTATATTAAAGTAATTGTTTTCTCTAATTCAGTCAGAGCAGATTATTACAGAGAAAGTAGGTATTGAGATAATATTTTAAGAATATAGATTTTTAAACTCTTTGGAATCCAGAAGCACATTTGTAATCATCCTTAGCTTCACCAAACAATAACGATGTGCAAGAAGAGGAGGAAAGATGATTGTGAGGTTAGTGGGTCAAGAGGGAGAACAGAACTCAAAGGTTATGTAGTTGAACACTGCAGATCTGGAGTACAAAAGGAGGTGACTTGGCTACTGGGCTGGTGGCCAAATACAATAGGAATAGACAAATTCTGGATTTCATATTTGTTAAATCATTTATTCCTCTTTTCTATTCAAGATACACAGAGTGTAATTTTGTAAATAAGAAAATTAAGACAGGAAAATCATTTAGAAGGGGGAACTATATACCTGGGAGACTTTATAGAGGTTTTATTACAAACATATCTACTTGACTTCAAAATGCTAAAAAAAAAATTATGTGCTTTATAAGAAGGGCAAATTCAAATGTTGAAATACATGTAAGTTTAACTCCTTTTCTTTCTTTCATTCCTTTTATGTTGTAAGAGTGTAGAATCTGAAAGATTAATATATGTTAGCACCTCTATATATACATGTATATATATAGCCTAAACATATAAAAGTATACTTAAATATGTATATATCATATATAATTTATATAATACAATATGTAATGTATATATAAAATACATATATATAATTTAAAAGTTACTTCAAAAATGCTACAACTAATTAATACTACATTTTGGATAAAACATTAACAAAGACCATTTTTTAAATGTTTGTTTTTGCCATATTGCCTTAGCTGAAATAAAATCATCATAAAGTAAGTATCATAAAATGACCAGCTCAGGTGTTTAGCTTTTAAACAGTTTTATTCAACTTCTACATATTAGAGATGTGTAATTTACTAAAAATTATCAGTGCTAATGCAATTGTTAACATGGTTCCTATTGTATTAATATTGTTTTTATATACTTACTCATTTCTCTTAGTTCTTTTCAAGCATTAATAATAGGTAAGTAAGGAGCTATCTTATGAAAATATATATTTTGGTGTTGTATAACTATTATTATTATTACTATTATTATTCATGTGAGATTTGCCAAATTAAAAATAAAACATTCAACTATAAATAACAATTAATGACCAAAGGTAAGCATGTTTTATGTTCTCATCATTGTATTGTAATTTTTATAAGGAGAGATTTTTATGCTACTAAGACAATTTCTAATGTGAATTCCTATTTTAAACCAAAAAGAAAACATTCATTTATGTCCTTTTGAAAAATTAAGGGTTTATTGCAATTATTTAATTGTATATAAATTAATCCTGCAAAGTTTTAGAAGGTATGTATTTCTTTTTGTTAATAATTATGCAGACACAGTAATTTTAGAAGTCAATAACAGGGCAAATAGAAACTATCAAGTTTAACTCAATTGCATAATTGAAGTGATTATTCCTATAGTGCTTATCTGTTCTTGATTTATTTTCTAATCTGTTCACAAGCTCCGTAGTCTCACAAAAGAAACACATGTTCCATAGACAACAACTTCATATACATATCTTCAAAGACAGATCTCCTGTAAGGTTATGAGTGTTCTGAATGTATTTACTATATTAAGGGGAACAGAAGAAATGTACATCAAATGATCTGTATGGCAAGGATACATTAAAGAATGGGATGCTCTAAACGTTGGAAATTTGCCCATCTTTGAATTCCAGTCTCTTCACTTTCAAGTATAACTTTGAAATGACAGCAAGAAATGCTTCAGAAAGGAATACAATATTGATACCAAAATAAGTCAAAATTATTCATATTATTTTAGTTTAACATAAAGTGTTTTACATATAATTCAGTAGCATATATATGTAATGCATAAATAAATAAAATAAAAATAGATATATCTGAATTCCTTCTCTTCCAGTTGCTTCTTGCAGTTGCTGGAGTCCTGGTCATTTGTATAATGTGAACAAATTAGCAAACGTATATTGGTGTTTGGGGACATGTACCATTTCTCTTGCTGAGATTGCACAATGAAAGCCAATAACGTCTTTGCTTTATATCTGTGTCTTTTGTTTCTTTTTCTTTTTGTTGTGGATCTGTGTGCATCTCTCTTTCTCTTTATCTGTGTGTATTATGTTGTGTGTGTGTGAATGTGTATGTGTCTCTCTGTGTGAGAGTGTTGTGCATGTGTATTGGCTTGTGTGTGTGTATGCATGTGTTTGTCTGTTTATATGTGGACAAAGATCAGCATCAGGCATCTTCCTCAATGTCTTTCTTACCTTGTTTCTGAGACAGGGTCTCTCACTGAAGAGAGCTCTATCTTATAAGAGCTTATAAGTGAGGCCCAAGTCCAGACTCTCTTTGCTTCTCCGTGTATATAGATGTGCACTACTGTGCCCAGAAACAAGTACTTTACCAACTTGAAAAATATTCCAGCCCCTATATTTTCCTTAACTATATTCTTAAAATTGCTACTATCTTAGACTTGTAGAATACTCTTTTCAAGTTCTGTGTCATGTTCAAACATTTTCATTCAATGTATTAACACATTTCTAAGGCTGTGTTCCTTGTATCTCTCAGTGAAGACAGCTCAACCTGCTCATCCACATCTTCAAATTTTTACCATTTATACAGTAAATATTATCCTCCAGTCAGGCACATGCAAGCTACTGATCTTAAACTGAGTGAGTAAAACAGAAAAGATCAGAGAATAATGTATCTTGTTTTTTATTCTAGACTTTAGAATAAAGTGTATTTTTAAATTAAATTACCAAACTATGAAAGATAATAATAATTAAAATCTGTTTATAATTGCATTAGTTTTCAAGTTAACTTGCGAATTAGATACTTATAATATTTGATATCATCTGTCAATATTGACATATTTTAATTTATTTTTTTCCTTGCTGGTTTTTAAAAAATGTTTGAAGTGTTGTCAGAGAAATCTGTGTACGTTCTTCTTTTGTATTTTCTAATATTTCATTAATTAAAAAGAGTGCTTTACTGAGAGATTGTGAGTCTCATATTAAGCATCTCTAGTAACTCCTGCAAGCATATGTAAACTATTTAGTAAAGGTAAATTATTCTTTTTTTCTATCATAAAGACCAAGATTAAATGTCATATTTTGGAGATGAAACTCCCATTTTAAAAATATTACTTTTTTTAGTAATGTAAACACTGACTTAATGAAGTCTTCATCAAATGCCATTGTCTGTTCTTGATTTTTATAAATTTCTTGATAAGAGAAATCTTACAAGGTTGAAAATTACAGTCAATTGTCACAGGTGTTGTCACTAAAGAAATTATTTTATCTAATAATCAAGTTGTCATTGACTATTAACGAATTGAAATAAACATGCTAAATTTTAATCCCTAAACTGTTGAAGCTTCATTGTTTAAGTGGTTTCCATTGCTGAAACAAAATTAGATAACTCTCCTGCCTCTTTATCATATTGCCTTCAGAAGGAAAACTATAGTCATAAATAGATAATTGATTCTCCCATTGCAATCCTACCCTCTCATATTTATTTTCATTTTTTAAGATTTATTTTTTGTTTTTATATTATGTGTATGAGGTTTTACCTTCATGGGGGTTTTGTGTACCACATACCTACAGTACACATGTAGTCCTCAAAAAGATAATCACATCCCCTGAAGTTGGAGGGGTGGTGAGCCACCATGTTGGTGCTGGAATTGAACCTGGATCCTGTCTGAAGATAGCATGTGGTCTCAACCTGAGAGTCATCATCTCTCCAGCTTTATGGCCCTTTCTCTTCAATAGTAAAATTTATCCATAAAAGTGTACCTTTACCAAACTCCACAAAAGTCAATGTTCACAATTTTTAAAAATTTTATATAGATTATGGGTCATAGTTCTTCTGTGCGGCTCTTGTTTTATTATGCACTTTCTTTATGTAAATTGTGTGTAGATGTGTATGCCAGAAAGTTTTGCTCAATAGTAGAGTATATGGAAAAATGCATTACTTTCTTTTCTTGGGAGTATTTTATGAATGCTTAGTGATTAAGTAGATTGTACTCTTTTGTATCCCTTCAGCTTTACTGACTCAATGTATGTTTCAAAATAGTTATTAATGAGTTGATGTGTTCTTCATTGTCACTTGAATTTGAATAACTATATTTGTGAAGTGTTCTTAACTGGCTTGTTGTATATCTTGAGAGAGAGTTGTGTCTTAAAGTTAATTCTCTAAATATATTAATACAAAAATGTAATTGAATACTTGACAAAGCATATTAAGTACTACCCCCAAGAAACATTGTGAGTCATGTGATATATTAGGCAATATTTAAATGCACTTTCTGAGAACATTATAAAGGTCATATATTTATCTCTTTCTCAATTTTTCTGAAAACCATTATATTTGCTTTATAAATAATAAATAACTTTAAATTTTAATAAACTATAATCTAAACACATTTGTATGAATAAAATTATAATTTTAAATACACCATACTTGTAACAATTGTAATAAGCTGTGTAAGATGGTTCCTCAGAAGATAAATCCACATTAAACTGAAGCATCATAAAAAATGCATAGGAAAATGCAATAGGAAGAACCAATTAATCTGGATTAAAACTTTTACATGGGATAGGAAAGCACAATGATGCATCAAGTCCCTATATTTGATTACCTTAATTGTGACTTAACTCTAAGGCAAAGATTGATTAGTCTTATTGTTCATCACTTATTGTAAAATAGGGGGTCTAAATGTGTTTACCACATTTTATCTTTTAAGTTACTATTTGTCATCCAATTCATAAGTATATTGTGTCTTGTCCATACACAGCTTAGTTCTGGGCTAGATTCCTGAGACTTTAGTTACATCGAGTTGGCTATTGCTGTATTATGCACATGAGTATACAAACATACACACACACAGGCACACACACACACACACACACACACACACAAGACTCCCACACTCAAAATGCAAATGAATCCAAATCACAGCCACAATTACATGTCTTACTGGTAGGAAAAGATTACATTCCATTTTTAAAAGGACACGGGACAGTATAAAAAATTTTAACATTAACTTTTCTCTTTACAATTCATAATCATAGTGAAAATTATAATTTATTATGGAGTATCTAATGTTTCATAGTCATTTGACAGCATTCTTCCACTTGACAATCATATAATTATTGATTTTTTTTGTAGTAACACTAAAATTAGTCATATATGACACCAAAGAGAAAAATAATAATTTCAAAGGTATGGTAACTGGTCCTGAATGATCTTATGCAAAAGCTTTGTAGACTCTTGTACTTAGTTCCCTTAAGTACATTCTAGGAATTGAAATACAGAGTCACAGTAGGTATGTATATTTATGTATTTTTAAATTTTCAGTAGTTTTCTAGGTATATCTTTCCACAAATGAAGAATATGAGAACAATACAATACTTTTTTCCAATGACATAAAATACATCATGAATTCAAACTCAGATACCTATGGCACCATAATGTATTAATATTTGGCAGCCTTTTAAGCCAATAGTTAACTATCACGGTATAAAATTGCAGTAAATAGTGCAATCATTCATTCATGTACTCACTATTTATAAAGTTGGAAGCTTTTGAAACCTCAAGCAAACTTGAAACTCTGTTCTTCATAGCAACATATAAAAATAAAAATTTATGTGGAAACACATAGGACCCTTATAACCAAAGCAAAACTGAGCAACAAGATGGCTTCTGGTCTATTATTATATCTGCTTCCCAGTTAAAACATAGAACCATAGAGGTAAAACCAAAATGGTGCACTGGCACAGAAACTGACCTGTAGATAAATGAAACATAACAGGGGACCCAGATATAAACACCTGCAACTATAGCCATTTCATTTTTGATAAGGATGTCAACAATACATTTTGGAAAGACAGCATATTTAAAAATTGCTACTGGAAAAATTGGATGTTCATGTATAGGAGAAATAAGCTAGATCTTTCTAACTGTTCACAAAAGTCAACTCCAAGTGGATCAAGGATGTCAACATGAAGCCTAAAGCTCTGAAGTGCTAGAAGGAAAAGTAGTGAATATACTACAAGATGTAAACGTGGTTAAGGTTTTCTTAACAGGACAACTGTATCCCAGGAAAAAAACTCAGCAATACATAAATGTGAATGTCTGAAGATTCTATACAGTAAAGAAAATTTTGTCCAGTGAATAAATTAGCCTACATAGCATGATAAAATTCTTGACCCCTATATATTTGACAGAAAATTAATTCTAGGACACACAAAGAGATAAAGTGCTAGATATAAACAAAACAAATAGCACAACAAAATGCTGGGATAGGTAATTGAACTGAAAATTCTTAAAATAAGAAATATCAATGTATAACTAACTAAAAGTTGTTCAGGATCCTTAACCACCAGGAAAATGCAAGTTTAAACTAGTCATATCCCATATTATCCAAGTCAGACTAGCAATTATCAAAAATATTAGTAAAATAAAATGGCAGCAGATTTTGGAAAGGTCGCAGGGTGCAAAAGTACAACCACTTTGGAAATCAGTGTAGAAGTTCTCAAAATCGAAATTGGAAATAGAACTTATCATTTGATTTAGTTGTATGATTCCTGGGTATATGCACCTATGGAAGTTCATGTCCTCATTGAACAAAGACATGTTTATCCATGTTCACTGACACTGTATTTGCAATAGCTAGTAAATGGAATCATGGTAGAAGTTCATTAACAGATGAATGAAAGTAAAACATCAGAACATAAACACAGTGAAATGCTATTCAACTGAAAAAAAAAGGAAACTACCGATGGCTCAGAAATTAAGAGCACTTTATTCTCTTAGGGAGGACTTCAGTTTGATTCCAAGCACCAACATGGCAGCTCCCAACCACATGCAATTCCATAAAAACACAGGTGCCATACATATGAAAATCAATTCTTAATTCTTTAGTAAATTTCAGAAAATTTAGATTATTAAAATCTTAGATAAAAGTGTGGAACCAGATGAGTATGGTAACCAATTACAGAAGGATAAACAACACATATTCTCTCTCTTATAAAACCATAGTTTTCAAATCATCAGGTTTTTTTTTTTGCATTAAACTTGGAACACCTGTAGAAGCTAGGAAACTAGTAAAGGTTCATTGTGGGAGTCATCTTAAGGAAGGTGGTGGTAAAACCCTTACAGTGTGGAGATAGAGAGGGAATACTGGTGATGGGTAGGTTCAAGTAGGAATGGGGTGGGGAAATGGGGTAACTAAGCAAATTGAGTTAACCAAAGGGAAGGATCTGTGAAAAAGCCATATGGAGACACACTACTTTGTTAGCCAATTTAAAAAACATCAACTTCAACAGAGTAATCAGTGAGTATGTTAATAGCTGACAGATAAGCAGAAGGAATGTAAAATGCCATCTTTGGGGCAGGATGTAGTCATTATAATCACGATCTTATCACAGCTGTGGTTACTTGCACTGGACCTGCTGAAGAGCAAGATTATCAGTAACCAATTATAATCAAAGATGGTGTTATTAGACCCACCTCTTCCTGTTAGCAGCTGATAGCATCTTGGGTAAGGGCTGTGACCATTGCCTTGTAGTTGCTTAACAGAAACAAAGCCTAACCAGATCTAATGGTTAGTTCCAAACCTATGCAAACACAGACCATTATAGTTACAACCAGTGGGTCACAAAACAAAAGAATACAAAAATGGGAAAGGAGACTATAGAGAAGATGTTGTTACATATAATTAGTATGTTATTCTAACCAGAACCTCTTTGTCCTAAGTTTAATTTATCACCTATTGATAAATATCTCCCCATTTCTTTATCTCTGTCCTTTGTTTTACAGCCTCTTTTAGCCATCAGCAAATATGAGCTTTAATTTTTTTCTTAGATTCCTAAGGAGTGAGATTGTGTACTAATTAGTCTTTCTATGCTGGCTTATTTCACTTAATTTTTAATTCCATTGACATAGGTGCAAATGGCAGAGTGCCATATATGACTAAATATCATCCTGTTGCATACACATACTATATTTCTTTTAGAAATCCATTGGCTGGTGAGTATTAATGTTGACTTCATGGTGTGACCTTTGTGAAGTGTTGCTATGAGCAAGTTGTAAGCAGCATGCTTCTTCAACACACTGGTTCCAGTTTTCCTGTATATTCATGGCAAGTGATGGGATTGGTAGAGCATAGGTTAGTCCAGATTTAAAGAGAAGGGAACTCCATATGGTATTCTCTAATGGTTGTATTAATTTTCATTAAAAGTACAGTGTGAAAGGTTTCTTTTGTCTGCATACCCTCAGTGCAATTACAGTATGTGTGTGTATTCATATATGCAATTCTTATGAGGTGATATGATATCACATCATTGAGGTTCTCACTGAAATTATCCTGATGATTAAATTGTGGCCATTTTATCACCTTCTGGTGTTTAATAGCATGCAATTTAACAGAAGAGTCGTTACCTATCATGTTATATTCATACACATGGAACATCCTTCTAGTGTGTGTAATGATGCAATAACCTTTCTAAACTTACATAACAAATATGTAAGAAAAAATTGTTCTTTCTCATATCAGCATTTTCACATTCAAATGGGAATAATTATATTTCTCTCAGAGCATAATTGTAAATATGATATGCCATGACATTTTGCCAAACATATAATTAGCAACATAACTTAATAAATGATAATTACCCTCACCAGTTCCTTTTCCCTCATCTGTTTCTCCCATAAACATACATAAAAACACATATGCTGTATTCAAAAATACTTTCACCAGTTGTTAGTGTTTTCTCAAGTTAGATGCATTATTTTTAAATTTTTTTCAGAGAAATAGAATAATTTTATTAAGAAAAAACATAGTTCCTTAAGGTGTCACTGAGCTATATCTGCTTTTTTTATGACTTTTTAGCAATGTTTACATCGCCACATGGTATTTTGTAATAATTTATTATTTCTAAAAATAGGTTAAATCAATAACAAGGCCTGTCTCTCTTTAGCACAACTGTATCCCTCACTGTCATCTATTATTCATTGTATATAATTTAACTTAATGCAACAATAACTGTGCTATCCAGACATTACTGCCTCAATTTCATAGCGAAATACATTTTAAAAGTTTTTGACTAAAAGTTCTTATAGCTAGAACATGGCTTTTATTTTATATATCTATCTCCAAATTCTGTGCTTTTTTCATTATTCTTTTTTATTTTTTCTGTTGTTTCAAACAAATTTAAATACTGCAACAAGGATGAAAGTTTAGTGTAGGTTGGTTCCTGGTTGAGGACTGTCATCTGAATTTGACACTTTGAACATCTGAATGTGTTCTTAATTGAAAATAGAATCTTTAAAGATGAGCCTAAAATATGTAATTATTCCATGAAAATTCAAACAAACAAAAATCATTTTATGACAATTTGGCAGAAACTAGAGTCATTGAAGAGGAGGATGCCTCAACTTAGCAATGACTCAGAAGATCTGGCTGGAGGCAATTCTGTAGGACATTGTAATTAGTGCTTGATGGGTGATGGCCCAGCCCACTGTGGACAGGGAAACTCATGGAGGAGTGGTTCTGGGTTCTGTAAAAACAGAGACTGAGCAAGGCATAAGGAGCAAGCCAGTAAGCAGTACTCCTTTGTAGACTGTGCATCAGCTCCTACCTTCAGGTTCCTTCCTGGTTTGAGACTCTGTTCTGACTTCAATGATGGACTAAAATGTGCAAGTGTAAACCAACCTAACACTTTCTTCCCTAAATTATCTTTGGTTGTGATATTTCATCACAGAAATACTAATTCTGAGTAGGACAACCAATAAAAGTAAAACAAACCTAGAATTCTCTTTTACAACTGGTACTTCTTAACTTAACCCTTTAAATACCAGCTGACATTTAAACACCTAATAGCATCCTGAAAAAGTAGGACGATATTTTTTAAATGAGCATAACTCTGTCCCTCTCAATACCTTCATTAGCTTATGCTACGAAACATCAGGGGTCCTTCACAGTCAATAAATTTAGTCTACATATGTATAAAGTTCAGAAAATGAAAGTGATTAAATCTCCACATATCGTAAAGATGCTAACTGGTGCCTGCACACAGAACAAGATCACCCTATTGGCTGTGGTCCTTGTTCATCTGTGTAAACTTGACCTGCCTTGACTTTATTGACTTTCTTAGTGTTCTTTTCATCACTTTATTTAACTTCATACAATACTTCTTAAGAGAATTTCATGACTACCATCAGTTTACAGATTTATGTAAGACAACTGAAGATTTACATAAGACAAGGAGAGTTCATTTGCTTAGGGTCACAATTTTTTTCGAGACAGGGTTTCTCTGAATTGTTTTGGAGGCTGTCCTGGAACTCGTTCTGTAGACCAGGCTGGCCTGGAACTCACATAAATCCACCTTCCTCTGACTCGCTAGTGCTGGGATTAATGGCATATGCCACCAATGTCCGGTAGGGTCACAGAATTCTAATACTATTTAAATTAATCTGATATCATATTGGGCATTGTGTGGATCTATCGTGCAGAAGCAATTATGGGAACATAAATAGGGGTGTAATATAGTTTTGATTTCCACAGGAAAAAGATTAGGAAGGATTTCAATATAAGTAGTTTAAGAAGAAGAAATATATTACTAGAATGGAACAAGTAACAGAAGGACATAAAATCAGCTGATAAATGGTACCAAGACAGCAATTATTACAGGAAAAGAGATTCAGTTCTGCTGGCTACATTCTGTAGTCAGAGTCAAATTGACACTCAATATTTCTCACACCAATGAGCGAGGAGTTGGCATATTTAAACTTCAGCTCCCCACATACTGCTGAGGGCCTATTTTTGAAAGGTAGTTAAACATTGCCATTGTGATAGCTACAGAGTATAAAATGTAGTCCAACATCAGCTTCTGACAGCTCGGTCTCCATTTTCTGCTATAACTGATAGGCTATCTTAATAGATTGAGGGTGGGAAGAAATAAAGGATACATAATATTTGTGTGACCTTCTACAAGAACAGACAAATTCATTCAGGGCCATTATAAATTCATAATTAATTAAAGGTTAAACACCAGTTGCCAGTTATGAAAGATAATTGTTCTTCTTTGACAACAACACAATTTGCACCGTTTAGGAAGAAAGAATGAGTATTGTCTTATTATTGAATGGTGGAATCACTAACTGAAGAGCCTGCAGCTGTAACTTTAAAGAGACATTTCTTTGGAGTCCAAGGTTAAGCGAAATATTTCTCTTTTGTTAAGAACAAATGAGTAATTTATTTTCAAGCCTTTCAGTATGCAATCATTGTTATTAATGTTCAGGATACTTTGTAATTCAAAATGAAACTCTGCTGTTGGGGTAAAATCCTCCAAAATTTCCATTAAAAAGAGATTTTTGCCTTAACTATATATAGTCTTTACTAAAAGTGCACAGCCTGCACAATATGATGCAGACATTAATTGTTAGGTGTACAGTAAATACCAGATGCAGAAGGAAGGAGTTTCATACTGATGGCTGCACATTAAATTTGGGAGGATGTGTAACAAAATGGTAGAACATGAATATGTTCATTGATATCCTTGTCACAGGCATCAGCAGTGAATGCTACATTAATAGTCATCAGGAATTCACTCTCTGTTCCAAGGAAAACGTTAAGCATTACGCAAATGACATAAACAAAAGAGCCAGTTGACATTAACTTATTTTAAATGGAGGCACAGCATAGGCTGAAGAGTTCAGTTTTCTGTGCTGTGGTCCCATTCTCTTTTCTACATTTGGTTCATTTTTATGATTTGGGTTCTTTGAATAAATCCTCAAAAAATGACAATTATTAATTTACCTCCATTTGTATTTGTAGGAGAGTAAGCACGTGTGCTACTCCTATTAATTCAATGTAATATAACATATATTGGTATATTTATATTTAATACAATATGATGCATATGTAATATAATATAATATAATATAATATAATAATGAGTATGGAGCACATCCTCATGCTGTTTTGGCTCTGTGGCTTTGAATGTTACCTCAGCTCTCATTGCTTCTGCCTTAGTTTTGTTTTACTGCCAAGACAGAGTGAATGAAAACACCTAGTTCTCGTGTTGCTAAGAAGAATAGAAGCAGTTAAATATGAAAAAATACTTGACAAAAATGAGAGAATGTAATGTCTGTGGATACCAATCTTTAGTTAGCTTACACTCTGGAAAAACAACAAAGGTGCTCTGTATGTAAGAAGAGCCTGAAAGTCAAAACATCATGAGTACGCCGGGCAGTGGTGGCGCACGCCTTTAATCCCAGCACTCGGGAGGCAGAGGCAGGCGGATCTCTGTGAGTTCGAGGCCAGGCTGGACAGACAGCCTACAAAACAATACAGAGAAACCTTGCCCCCGCCAAAAAGAACATCGTGAGTAGTCCTAATACTATTCTGACATGCTTGCAATGAAACTTAATAGAAATAGGAAAAAGACAATTATTCTCTTGTTTGGCAAAAGGGGCAATATTTGTACTTAAACTATTTTATAGTTAACAAGTAACTAATTATTTCCAAGAATGGATTCATTTTCTTAAACTTTAGCAGATTAAAGTAAAACTACTTGGCTATTAGGGTAAAGGAAGAAAGAATAGAAAAAAAATGCAGTTTTGATGTTAGGTAGCTAGTTGTGACTAAGTTCTGCAATGTGCCAGGGTCTGTGGCACAGGTCACCTGACTTAACTCACTGGCTTTGTCCTGTATTCCTGTGTTAAATGACATACACAATAGACACATAAATGGCACCTTAGAAAAGCCTTGAAAAGATGTGACCTTCTCTGGGAAGAGGCAAAACTATTCAGAGTCATAATAAATTCATAAGTATTTAATTGGAGAAAGTATCCCCAAAATCTTCAGTTAATATTTATGTTCTCACCCAATATTACACTACAATATAATAAAAACTACCAGGCAAAAATCCACATGGAAATGAAACTGGGAAGCAGAGACAGTGTCAGCAAGACAGTGTATTTTCTTGGGAAGTGATATTTCATATTGTTACTATAGAAATGACCTGATGTTGCAGGACATAAATCAAATCTTGCAGAAAAACAGATTTTTATTAGCCTTACACATAGCAGAATGTATATAGATTTCACAGGGAAATTATAACTAGGTGAATGAAAATTAAAATATTTATGATCTGATTCTGAATTTATATCAACTAAGTTGAATATTTACTGATCATCAGTTTAGATAATATTGTTTACAACACAGTTTAGACTTAACTACAGGATTTCTGTTCTTGGAAAGTGTTATTCTAATAATTGAAAGATGAATTTCCTCATTAGCTTTTATTATTTTTGATTGTTGTTATTTAAGTCCTTTCCTACCTCAATGGAAGTATAAAGTATCAAAGCAATATTAAAATATTTATTATTAAATGTGTGTTTGAAAAGATACCTGAATGACTACACTAATTTATTTTCTGGAGTAAAATATAGAATAAAATTTTAAAGATATTTATTTTAATATTTGATATTTTTGTTGTTATGTATGTATTTTGTGTTTGTCTCTGTTTGGGTTGTGAATGGGAGTGCAGTTTCCACTGAGGCCAGAAGAGGGCTACAAATGTGCTGGAACTGAAGTTAAACAGGGTTGGTTGTGAAGGCTAGGAAATAAACTGGGGTACTAGAAAAGTAGGAAGTGTTTCTAACATCTGAGCCCTATCTCTAGCCCAAAGGGCTGCCTTTATTTAAATTTATAATTACATAGGTTTCCTGAAATTTTAATTTTATTTTATTGCTTATAGCAGTTTTAAAATGTATGCTTTTGCCTGGGAAGATTACTCAGTGGGTAAAGTTATTGCTGCATAAACACGAGGACCTGACTGAGGTCAAATTCCCTCAAACCACATAAGGACAGTAGCAGCAGACATGGGGATATAGGAGTGTTGCCATGCTCCTACAGATAAATGAGCTTCAGAATGAAGAAACACAAGAAGCTTGCAGGTCTGCAAGCCCAGTATAGACAGTGGTGAATGAGAGATCCAAAAACCAGAGACTAACCTCTGAAGTTTACACATGTGCAGCAGCAAGATGCATCTGTACTCACACAGAAACATGAAGACACACAGAACACATGAATATTTTACAGGTTGTCATTAAAGACAACAAAAATTACAAACCAATAAAAACTCCTAATTTGATCTTTTGATATATGCTTCTCAGCTGTATTTATATAAGCTTTCATATTTCATTGTTAAACAATATCAAATGCCTCCAGTTAATTAAACAGGATAAAACATGATGTAATTCTTCTGTGCTTTGTGTAGTTTGATGTCGTAGAGATCTGGTTCTGGGTGTAAGTTCCTATAGGATCAACTGTAACATGACCATTGGAATTATTATTGAGCTAGTTTTCATAAAACAATGCCAACAATTACACCTGACATCTAGGAGTGTAAGGACTAAAAAGCACAGATGAATGTCTGCGAACTGTCTATTTCCTATAAGTCTCATAATATTGGACTCCTCATTTAAAAAAGGTGTCTTAAGTACTCTTTAGTACTGTACAAAGGGCTGGGTCTTCTGATAACACAGGAGACATTTGGTTCTAAATAACTGGACTGTGTTAACTGCAACACTGTTAACTTTGACTTGCCTTGTATGGTGAACACCCAAGTATGTTCCACTGTTTTCTAGAGTCTCTTCTGAGAAAACTAAAAGGAAGGGCCTACCTCTTTTCTTTACCTCACCACTTTCTCACATGGACACATTTTTCTTTTCTGTTTTATAGATGCAGAGGTCGTAATAAAATAGAATAAAGTTTTCCTGAAAATAGGCAGATATTTTAGAGACTGTGTTTTGTTTTTAACTTTGGCTTCAACTCTGAAGTATATTTAGAAGAAACATAAATCCTTTCTAACCCCATTCAGTCAGTTGCTTACATTGTAGATTTCAGGATTTCAAATAGCACTCTATATTTATTGAGCGCAGTCAGGCAAATGTCTATTAAAACCTCACCGAGCAACTTAGAAACTATTAAAAACCCTCCAAAGGGACGTCACTGTTAAAGTCAGTCAATAAATTAACTACTGGGTTAGGCAGAATGGAGACTCATCTGTCTTTCTGAATGCTGTTAATGAAGCCTACATTTTTGTATGTTAGTTGCCGCGAAACTACCCGTGACACATGTTTCTTGGTGGCGGTGCCTCGTGTCTAGGAATTAAGTGTCTCGTAGTTCATTAGAACACTGATGGTGTGGAATTATCTCACAAAGGTTGTCACCAAATGCAAATTTAGAGAACAATCATTATAGTTGGAAATTTTCATTAGAGGCTCATATTATCTGGGCATGCTATGTGACTACTCTTACACAGATTGAAGAGGCTTCAATGACAAATGTGTAGACTGACCACTTGCAGCATTAAGTGTTCATAGGTTTAAGCAGGAATATTGCATTCCTCCTCTCTCTCTCTCTCTGTTTCTCTCTCTGTGTCTCTCTTTGCTCTCTTTCTGTCTCTCTGTCCTTCTCAACTGCTATTATAAATTCACACATGTTCCAAATACATTGTCACTCAGAGCTTTGATTTGTTCTCTCCCATTTTCTGGTTGTAGTGATTCCTTATAACATCACATCTTCAGACAAAATAACCTTAAATGGAAATCTATTTTTCATCAGCTACACAATTGTTTTCCTTGGTATCTATACTGTGTATTGGAAAAAACTATATAAATTTCAAAATTATCTACAAAATTCATAGATTAATGTAATTATATGAATGTTGTTTAAAGGTGAAAAGAAATACATTAGTTATATTCCTTTACTTAATCACTGTGGGGTTATAATGAACATAACAAAACTGTGATATAATGAAGCTATATTTCAAACATAAAGTATGACCTAAAACATAACCCCTTCCCCTTCTTAAATAAGTGTAAAACTTCTTAGAGTAGTGTATTTAACTTTGAGTGCCCATGTAGTCTGACAGATACAAAGAGGCTATTAAACAGAGAGGGTAGGCGCTCGAGGTGAGGGGTGGTATTAGACATAAAAGTGGAAAGAGGAAGAATTAGATTTAGGAAGATGTCAGCAGGGAGTGGGTAGAAAAGGAGATCAGATAAGGCAGGCAGAATGGAGTAACTAAAACTAAGGATATAAAAAAAGCCATATAAAATCAACAATTTTGTCGACTTTGAAAACACTTAGTATCAACCTCCATTTTGCAAATATACATAGACACACCTTCGCACACACACACACACACACACACACACACCACACCACACCACAATATTTAAATATTACCAACACAACGAAACAATCCAAAATGGATCTTTGTCCTCCTCATTAAGGCATGCTGTCATTAATAACGTAGGAGATAAAATAAAATAGAGGTGTAACTGAACAATGTGATGGTAATATGTAATGCACCAAGAGTGATGATAAATAATTAATGAAAACATTGAATGGAGGTATTCACCACAAGTGGATAGCGCTCCTTTTAGAAAGTATCAGCTGTCAAATGAAAATCCCATAATCAGATGTGGGATATCTGCCTCAGAATGGTTGGTCAGTAGGAGATTGAAAACAATAAGGTCAGTAGGGGCGTTGAAAACAATAAAAGCTATTGGTAATGCTCATGGATTCCCACCAGAACTTGGTCATAGGACCCCATTGAGATATCTCACACTTTGACCACAGGATACAAAGAAATGAAACTGGCACTGATGTGGATGTTTTCTCCTTTCATAGCAGCAGGGACTGTTAGGTAGGCTGCTGAAAGAAAAGCATTATCACCAGTTTTATGTGGCTGAAGATGCTGCAGGGTAAAATGACCTGCCAGTGAGATGTACACTCATGTACCAATGCAACCTGAGCCTGGCTTTGATGATATTAAGTGTGAATTCAGTACCATTGTGGGTATCTGCACTGGACTTGCACAACATTGAGTCTGCCAGCTTTCCATCACTTATCCCTTGGGTGACAATTAACAGTTAGTGCATCCTGTGGAAAGTGGTGTCATTTTCTTTGGAGGTGTAGCCACTGGTAAGTTGCCAATTCTCCTGCCTATTTACACTCAGGCATTTTCAAGCAACTCTAATTAAACTCAGTAGGTTATGAGCAGATAGCAATAGTAAGCTGGGGACTAGTTGAGGACAGTGGTTTTAGTGAGGAAAGGGCTGGGGTAAGAGAAAGGAAAAGGTTATAAACACAATTGAAATTCATTACATACAAACATAAACACCATTGAGAAAAAAATAAAAATTGAAAATAACTGGAAAAACAAAAAATTTCATGAGTAAACTGTAGGCTTTATTGACTGAAAACAGTACAACTTGTAGAGCAAATTAATATATATCTAAGACAATATGGAAATGGATATATTATTTCCATGAGTTAGAATATTTAATATAATTGGAATTCTATAGTGATTTATTTATTGAAAATAAAAATTAAGGTATTGACAGCAAATTTTTAAGAAGTTAAAATTATAGTTTATGTTGTGTATACATGACAGCATGTGTATAACACTCAACTAAAAATGTTGTAAGAATAATTCCAAGTTTTATGTTAAAGCTACAACATTCTATACTGTAATGGTACAAGTGTTATGGTATCAAAACTCAATTGAATATTATAGAGACAGGGAAAGGTCACAAATCCTTATGTGTCTGCCTTCTTACCTACTTCATATACCCAGTATTGTGTAATAAATAACTGATACATAAATAAAATAAGTGAATAGATATTCCTTCATAGAACATTAGAGAAAGGCTAGTGCATACTTTCTTTTTTTTACAGCGGCAAGGTCTCAAACTCTAGCCCTAGTGTGCCTTGAAATTGTAGTGATCAGGCTGCCTGAAGCTTCTAAGGACAGAGATTACCACACCCTGTTACTATCTTCAGTGAGATTTCTAAAAGTGTAAATTAACCTTTAAAGATAGATATTTTGCTAGTTTTTCCTTTAATTATTGGGAGATTGAAGGGAAGAATTCAGGAAAAGGAAAACATAAAATAATGCATGAGAAAGGCAAAGGGGGGTCATTGTAAGGTTATGAGAAATTAACTGTTTTTTATTTGTTTTTGTTTTGTTTTGTTTGCCTTTTCAAGACAGAAACTCTCTGTGTAGCCCTGGTTTGCCCGGAATTCACTCTATTAATCAATCTGGCCTAGAACTAATAGATCTCTGCCTGCTCTATACTTAATTGTTAGAATTAAAGAAGTTTATTACCATATAAAGCCTTATATTAACATTTTTGATAGTATAAGTTTTGTCATACATGTACATGTATATTAAACTCATCATAAACATCATATCAATAGGCAATGTTTGATGAATATTTTTTACCTTATTAGAGCTATAAAAGAAAATTCACAGAGAGTATCTATTAAAATACAAAGGAACTATTATAAATAAAAATATTTCATTTAATTTTATTTACATCTGTGTGTCTGTTTATAAAAACATTTGATCATATGTGGGGGTGGGTGGGTGTACATGTATGAGCCATGTGTGTGGAATGAGAAGTTAACATCAGTTTTCCTTCTGAGTTATTTCCCTTCTTAGTTTTTTAGACTATGTTTCTCATTGAACCTTAAGCTAATCTATTCTACTGGCTGGACAAAGATCTCTAGAGAATCCACCTACTTTCACAAGTTTCCACTATCTCATCTCTCAGTCTGGTGACTACAGATGCTGGCTGTAATTCCTGCTTTATTACTTTTGTGTTGACGATCAGAACTTACGTCCTGATAATTGTAGGACAAGTGGTTCACTGATGAGCTGCCTCTCTAGTGCTTAAAATAAGATACTTTAAAAGAAATTAAATACTCTTATAAATTAAGCAGAAATATTTGTTTAGGTTATAAATTTCAATGATTCCCAGGAAAGTTTTCAAAGAGAACAATAATAAAATATGTCATATCAAAAAATCCATAGAGTTATTTTAAAGTGTTCCTGGGTAAAATTTGAAAGTGAAATATCAAGAATTGTTGTACCAAGGTTTAAATTGAGAAACTAAAACCAAAAGATCAAGATAGATGAGTGAGAAGAAGCACTGACTATTAAAATACATGGAAGTTAAAGTTGTTTTCTTCAAAAATTGAACAAAATAGAAAAGGATCATATCCTGTCATGTAGACAGACACAAAACACAGTGTTTGTAACACTGGAAATGGAAACAGCATCTTATCATATACCCTTATTGCTAAGAAGGTACATGTGACTCTAGCAAAATACCTTGACAACTAACATCATAAGAAAATAACTGCACTTAAGAAAACCATCTTAGAAGTCAGAGAAGCCAGTCTTTTATAACTTGTAAGTACTTCCAAAAATTTAGATTGATTACATTAATCTTATAAGTTTTGGCTAGATTTTAGAAGTATCTTCCAGAAAGAAAATCCTCCTTTGTGCTAAAACAATATTCTATACTGTCCCTCATGAATACAGTCACACCTTCACATGTCTAATGTGTTACAGCTGTAAAAGTAAAGAAGAATCCCCACCCAAGCTGTATTTTTATTCTTATGGGTGTTAGAGGCCATAGTCAATCACAAGATAAAGGAAAGATGTAGCTACATATCAATCAAAAACTTCAAGTTTTAGAATGAGACACCAAAAAATGTAAAGCAATACTTATAATTATCTGAAAATTTCTAGAAATGTTCCAGGATAAAAGTATATTTAATATGAAATTTTAAGTGATCTTCATGTATAAGTATTAACAGTGGAAAATTAAAAATTTGCAGCTGCTGTTTATTAAATAATTAAAGAATTAGCAAGAATTTTCCCAAAAGACATATAACATCTTTTTACTGGAGTCAGCAAAATACCCTCAATAATAAGCATTAGAAAAAAATCTAAACTGTTGTAGTACTCTCTTGAACTGGAAATCTCAATTGAGATGTCACAAGTGTGTGTAATGAAATAATGATACATATACAATGAGAAGATTCTACACATAGGAGAAAATGTAAAACAAATCCTATAATTTTTACTCTTAATACACTTGGATCCAAAATATCAAATAAAAATACTCACTTTTAAGAAGCCTTAAGAGTTCAACATGATCATAGAATAAACAAAATTGCAAGATTTGTGGGGGCAGACATAGACAACTTCTGTGGCTGCAATAATCAGGAAAACATGATATTTAACAAATATATCCAAGTCACAGAGTAAAGAATTCAAATTAGAAATTCTACATTTCAGTCAAGAATGACAATCAAAAGGATGGAGAAAAGTATCTGCTCAACAAATTGTCTTAAAACTAAACATCTGTAAGAAAATGAAACTCAACTACCATGATATAACATAGTAAGTTATTAATAAATGGATCTAGACAGTTAAGGCAAAAGTTTAAACTTACTGAAAGAATACATTTCATATAAATTTAAATCTACTGAAAAATACATTTAAAAGTAAATGTGTGGCTTGAGAAATTGGGCTGTTTAGGTTGCACACTGATTACCAGAAAATAAATGGATCACATCACACTTCAAATATTTCTCATAGGAAAGTTCTGTTAGGAAAATAAAATAGCAATTTACTGTCATTAATGATACTATGAAAAGATAAAGGCAGAAATAAACAAGAGTTAAAATATTTGAAGATTCCAGAATATCAGTAGGAGCAAACATACCAAATCATAGCTCTTCCTTTCTGGATACCATATACACTTACATATATATATGTACATATATATATGTACATACACACACACAAGTACACACACAAACACACACATATTGGAGTATGGGTATGTTGGAGAAATGTCTTATTACAGTTATAATACAGAGATGACAATCCTGATTAACAAATTTTAATACATTAAATCTTTTAATTTAGTGTTTAAGGAGGGGAAATGCATAAGAGCAAATGACTCTATTGGAAGTAACTTTTTTCAAATGCTTACTTAATAAGGAAAGTGGTAAGTCTGTAATGAAGTATTTACCTGATGATTTGGAAGAGGTGTGTTAGTATACTCTTCCTTGCACTATAGAGTCTAGAATTAGGGAACCATCCTTTTTGCTCACTTCGAAATGAAATTGTTCCTTCACATAGGGATCATTAATGGATGTTAATAGCATCAGTTACATAATTGTAGCAAAAAATGAGCTTATTTTTGAGAGAATCAGTGTTGATATTATTCTAATGATTGTTCCATGAACTCATTGCTCAATATTATTGTCACTCACTAGGGGTCACTAGCCTGACAATGAGTAGACTATGAAATGCAATATGTGGACAACACTTCTTAGGAAAGATTGGATAGAAATAGTTGATAGAATTTACTCAGTCATTTCCACAAACACAGTCTATAGTGAATATATAATACCTATAGCAAGGTACTGATTCCAATGACAACATAAACAGATTATATCAAAATTTGACATTACTAGAAAAAGCAAAATGGGAATTTAGTTTCATGTAAAAACAAAAAAAAGTAGTTATGGCACAGAGCTTCCCATCCCAGTGGGAGCCAAACACACCAGATTCCAGGTCTTCTCTACCACCAACGAGACCAGAAAACCATCAGATCCAGGTAAAGAAGGCCCCACATGCCGGCATGCCTTCCAGTGACTGGGGAAGGCTGCAGAGCTTCCCATCCCAGTGGGAGCCAAACACACCAGATACCAGGTCTTCTCTCCTACCAAGGAGACCAGGGGACCAGCTGTTCTGGCAGGACCCAGAAAAACAGACCCCACATCCAGGCCTGCATTCCAGTACCAAGGGATTTCCTGGGAACTGCATAGAGCTTCCCATCCTGGCGGGAGCCAAGCACCCCAGATTCCAGGTCTTCCCTTCCATCAACAAGCCCAGGGAACCAGCAGATCCAGGTAAACAAGGCCCTGCATCCTGGACATGCCTTCCAGTGACTGGGGATGGCCACAGAGCTTCGCATCCCGGCTGAGCACCCCAGATCCCAATCTTCTCTTTCACCAAAGGACCGGGGGACCAGGTGGGAGGCTAAGCACCCCAGATTCCTGGTCTTCTTCTCCAACCATGGGACCAGAAATAGGACAAGGAATAGAAGAACTACCAGACTATTGGACCCACTGAAAGGAACTCTGGTCCCCTAACCACCAAACCAGTAAGGAGCTCTTTCTGCACCCACTAGAAGAAGAATGGGAAAAAGACAATAAAAAAATGCACTCAGCAACAGAAAAACAAATATGACACGACGAGATTCTAGAGACTCCATACCAGCAAGACTCCAACATTCCAATGCAAATGAAGCAGAAGAGAATGACCTTAGAAGCAACTTCATGAAAATGATACAGTGCCTAAAAGAGGATATAGGTAAATCCCTCAAAGAAATGGACAAAAAAACAAACAAAAAAAAACCCCCAAAAATGCAAGAAATGGAAGAAAACACAAAGCAAAGAATACAACAAATGGAAAAAAAACCAAAAAAGGCAGGAAATGGAAGAAAAAACAAACCAAAAAATGCAAGAAATGGAAGAAAAAGCAAACCAAAAAATGCAAGAAAGAATAAAACAAAAAATTCATAAAAAGCAATAGATGGAGGAAAAGATAAACCAAAAATTGCAAGAAACAATTCAAACAGTGCAAGGGTTGAAAACTGAAATAGAGACAACAACAACAACAAAAAAACCACAATCTGAGGAAAGGCAGGAAATAGAAAAGCTGGGAAAGTGGTCAGGTACTCACGATACAAGCATTACCAACAGAATACAAGAGATGGAAGAGAGAATCTCAGGTGTTGAATATACACTAGGAGAAATGGTTTTAGCAACCAAAGAAAATCTTAAGTTCAACAAATCCTTAACACAAAACATCCAGGAAATAGGGGACACCATGAAACGTCCAAACCTAAGAATAATAGGTATGGAAGAAGGTGAAGAAAATCACCTCAAAGGCACAGAAAACATATTCAACAAAATCATACAAGAAAACTTTCCCAACCTAAAGAAAGACATGCCAATGAAGGTACAAGCGTACAAAACACCAAATAGAGTAGATCACAAAAAAGTCCCCTTGCCACATAATAATCAAGACCCCAAATATACAGAATAAAGAAAGAAATTAAGACCAGGTAAGGAAAAAGTCCAAGTAACATATATAGGCAGACCTATCAGAATTACACATGACTTCTCCATGGAAATTCTGAAAGCCAGAAGGTCCTGGATCGATATTCTACCAACACTAAGAGACCAATGATGCCATCCAGACTACTATAGCCGGCAAAGGTCTCAATCACCATAGATGGAGAAAACAAGATATTTCACGACAAAACTAGATTCAAGCAATACGTATCCAATAACCCAGCCCTACAGAAAGTTCTGGAAGGAACACTCCAACTGAAAGAAGTTAACTACAACCAGAAAAACATAGGCATTCGGGAATCCCACTTTACCAACAGCCAAGGGAACAAAGTGGTGGAATTCCACACATAATTCCACCACCAACAACCATTCCAAATCAAAGAAGAATGAGCAATCAATGGTCATTAATATCCCTGAACATTAATGGCCTTAACTCACCCATAAAAACACAGGCTAACAGAATGGATTCGAAGACAGAACCTATGTTTCTGCTGCATACAAGAAACATACCTCACCCTCAAAACAGACATTACCTGAGAGTTAAAGGATGGGAAAAATGTTCCAATCAAATGGACCCAAGAAACAAGCAGGGGTAGAAATCCTAATATCTAACAATTTAGACTTTAAAATAAGATCAATCAAAAGAGATGAAGGAGGTCATTATGTACTCATCACAGGCGAAATCCACCAAGATGAAGTTTCTATCCTCAACATCTATGCCCCAAATACAAAGGCATCCACATTGTTAAAAGAAACATTACTAAAACTTAAAGCACATATAAAGACTCACATACTTATAGTGGGAGATTTCAACACCCCACTCTCACCACTAGACAGGAATACAAGACAGAAACTAAACCAAAAATCAAAGGGTCTAAAAGAAGTAATGACCAAACTGGGACTAACAGACATCTATAGAACATTTCATCCACATAAAAAAGAATATACCTTCTTCTCACCACCACATGGAACCTTCTCAAAAATCGACCACATACCTGGCAACATATCTAACCTCAGCAGCTACAAAAAAATGGGAATAACTCCATGCATATTATCAGACAACAGCAACAACACAAATTGCAGAAACCCTATAAACTCATGGAAACTGAATAATGCACAACTGCACCATTCCTTGGTCAAAGAAGAAATAAAAAAAGAAATTAAAGAATTACTAGAATTCAATAACAATGAAGAAAAAACATACCCAAACCTATGGGACACTTTGAAAGCAGTGCAACATGGGAAGTTCATGGCGCTAAGTGCCCACATGAAGAAACTGGAGAATAGTTATATTAGAGAATTAACAGGACACCTGAAAGCTCTAGAACACAAAGAAGAAAACTCCCCCAGGAGGAGTAGATGCCAGGAAATAATCAAATTGAGGGCTGAAATCAATAAAGTAGAAACTAGGTAACTAATACAAAGAATCAATGCAACGAACAGTTGGTTCTTTGAGAAAATCAACAACATAGACAAACCTTTGTCCAAACTTACTAAACAGTAGAGTGTGAACATGCAAATCAACAAAATCAGAAATGAAAAGGGAGACATAACAACAGACTCTGAGGAAATTCAGAGAATCATCAGGTTATACTTTGAAAACCTGTACTCCACAAAATTAGAAAATTTAAAGGAAATGGACGACTTCCTGGATAGCTATCACTTGCCAAAAATAATTCAAGAACAGATAAGCAATTTAAATAGACCTATAACCACTATAGAAATAGAAGCAGCCATCAAAAGTCTTCCAACCAAAAAAAGCCCAGGTCCAGGGGGCCTCAGTGCAGAATTCTACCAGAAATTCAAACAACAGCTTATACCAATTATTCTCAAAGTATTCCATGCAATAGAAGCAGAAGGGTCTTTGCCAAACTCTTTCTATGAGGCTTCAATAACTTTGATCCCCAAGCCACACAAAGACACAACTAAGAAAGAGCACTTCAGAACAATATCCCTCATGAACATTGAAGCAAAAATACTCAATAAAATACTGGCAAATCGTACACAGGAACACATCAAAACAATTATTCACAACGATCAATTAGGTTTCATCCCAGGGATGCAGGGATGTTACCATGTACGAAAATCCATCAATGTAATTTACGATATAAACAAGCTGAAATACAAAAATCACATGATCATCTCACTAGATACTGAAAAAACCTTTGACAAAATCCAAAACCCCTTCATGATAAAGAACTTGGAGAGAACTGGGATAACAGGAAAATACCTAAACTTAATAAAAGCTATACACAGCAAACCAACAGCCAACATCAAAATAAATGGACAGAAACTTAACACAATTCCTCTAAAATTAGGAACAAGACGAGGCTGTCCACTCTCTCCATACCTTTTCAATATTGTACTTGAAGTTCTAGCCAGAGCCATATGACAACAAAATGGGATCAAGGGGATACAAATTGGAAAGGAAGAGGTCAAACTTTCACTATTTGCAGATGATATGATAGTTTACATAGATGACACAAAGAACTCTATCAGGGAACTCTTACAGCTCATTATCACCTACAGCAAAGTGGCAGGCTACAAGATCAACTCAAGAAAATCAGTAACCCCACTAAATACAGATGATAAAAGGGCTGAGAAAGAAGTCAGAGAAACATCACCTTTATAATTGCCACAAACAACATAAAATACCTTGGGGTAACGCTAACTAAACAAGTGAAAGGCCTGTATTGTAAGAACTTTGAATCTTTAAAGAAAGAAATTAAAGATGCCCTAAGAAAATGGAAAAATCTCCCATGCTCTTGGATAGGTAGGATCAATGTAGTAAAAATGGAAATCCTGCCAAAAGCAATCTACAGATTCAATGCAATCCCCACTAAAATCCCAGCACAATCCTTCCCAGACCTTGAAAGAACAATAATCAATTTTGCATGGAAAAACAAAGACCTAGGGTAGCCAAAACATTCTTGTTCAACAAGGTAATGTCCTGAGGCATCACCATCCCTGACTTCAAGCATCATTATAGAGCTATAGTCCTGAAAACAGCTTGGTATCGGCACAGAAATAGACAGGTAGACTAATGGAATCGAATTGGAAACCCTGATATTAACCCACACATGTATGAACATCTTACCTTTGACAAAGAAGCTAAAAATATACAATAGAAAAAAGAAAGCTTCTTCAACAAATGGTGCTGGCATAACTGGATGCTGGCATGTAGAAAAATGCAGATTGATCCATGTCTATCGCCATGCACAAAACATAAGTTCAAATGGATCAAAGTCCTCAACATAAATCCAGCCACACTGAACCTCTTAGAAGAGTAAGTGGGTGGTACCCTTGAACAAATTGGTACAGGAGACAGCTTCCTGAACATAACACCATTAGCACAGACAGTGAGATCAACAATTAATAAATGGGACCTTCTGAAACTGAGAAGCTTCTGTAAGGCTAAGGACACAGTCAGCAAGACAAAAAGGCAGCCCACAGATTTGGAAAAAATATTCACTAACCCCACATCTGACAGAGGGCTGATGTCCAAAATTTACAAAGAACTGAAGAAGCAAGTCTCCAAAACACCAAAGGATCCAATTAAAAAGAGGGCTACAGAACTAAATAGAGAATTTTCAATAGAGGAGTCTAAAATGGCTGAGAGGCACTTGAGAAAGTGCTCAACATCCTTAGCCATCTGGGAAATGCAAATCAAAACAACTCTGAGATACCATCTAACTTCTGTCAGAATGGCTAAAATCAAAACCACCAAAGACAATTTATGATGGAGAGGATGTGGTGAAAGGGGAACACTCCTCCACTGCTGGTGGGAGTGCCAAATTGTACAGCCACTTTGGAGATTCCTCAGAAAAATGTGAATCAGTATGGAGATTCCTCAGAAAAATGTGAATAAAGGTACCACAAGACACAGAAACTCCACTCTTAGGCATATATCCAAAAGATGTCCATTCATACAACAAGGATGTCTGTTCTACTATGTTCATAGCAGCATTCTTTGTAATACACAGAAGTTGGAAGCAATCTGGATGCCCCTCACCTGAAGAGTGCATAGAGAAAATATGGTACATTTACACAATGGAGTACTATTCAGCAGAAAACAACAATGGAATCCTGAAATTTGCAGGCAAATGGATGGCACTACAAAAAAGGATCCTGAGCGAGGTAACCCAGTCACAAAAAGAGAAACATGGCATGCACTCTCTCATATGTGGATTTTAGACATGGATCTGGGGAGTGCCAGCCTACAATCCCATGGCCAGAGTCTGGGAAACAGAACCTTCATTCAGTGGCTGATGGAAGCAGAGGCAGACTCCCATGGCTAAGCACTGAGCAGAACGCATGGAATCCAGTGACAGAGAGGGAGGACTGATGACCAAAGGCATGAAGATTCGGCTGGTTTAACTCCCAGAAACGCTGACCTGACAATGGTGAGCTCTTGAATCCCAGACTGATTCCTGGGAATCTAGCATGGGACTGATCAAGACCCCCTGAATGTGGGTGTCAGTGAGGAGGCCTAGGCCTTTGGTAATAGATCAGTATTTATCCCGGGTATACAAATGGACTTTGGACTCCCATCCAACAATGAGAGATGCACTCTCACCCTGAACTCTTGGTGGAGTGTCCAGGCCCTGTCCTGGATGAAATGACAGACTATTGACAATCCCATGGAGGGCCTCACTCTCCGTGGGGAAATGAGGGGATATTGGGGTTGTTGGTGGGAGAGCTGTGGAGGAGGGGAGGCAAACAGAGTCGGACCTGGAATTGACATGTGAAGCAAACTTGTTTCTAATTTAAATTTAAATTTAAAAATAAAAAATATAAAAAAAGAAAAAGTTACAAGTGGCATAGGGGACATCGTTTTAGATGTTGTTAAAAATATTAATATGCTATTATTTATTTTTGAGTATTAATTCAGTCATATAAAATCTAAACTGATTTTCAATGAATGCATATCAAAGTATTTAGAAGTACAGTTCTATTGCTTATTTATGACTGTATTATAGTATGAATATTGGTATAGCCTCTGAATGTTTTGTTGAAGCTAAACACTGATGTTAACACCATAAGGATGTGGAATGTCTAGGATTTACTAGATCTATAAGGGCTCTGTTGTTAGTGTCTTCAGGAAGAATTAAAAACAACTGGCAAATCTTCTTTTCCCTTTTCTCACACATCCTGTAAAGACATAACAAAGGAATACCATATAAAAGTTACCAGTTCTCATCTGAATGTGAATGCATGGGCACTCTCATATTTCCACAGTCTTGAACAAATAATTTCTTTCTTTATTAATATCACCCAGTATCCAGTAATTTTTAATAGCAGCACAAATCAACTACGAGTTTAGGGATAAATTTTAATGGTTTAGCTGTAAATGTATATCAATATAGGTAATTAGATACACAATAAGAATAATCCAAAGTAATAATTTAGCCAAGGTAGTAGGAAATATGGGTGTTTATCAATTCCTTATTTGAGGAATTAACCAGCTGTTGCGGAAATTATACCAATAGTTGTTTGTCATCACCTCCAGTGGCTCATGAACACCTTCTCTACTGACCTCTTCCTCCCATCCCATCTCATTGTTCCAGTTGTCAACTTCAGCTGGCATTCTCTGGAAAGCTGTATGCCTAGCTGGCCAGGGAAGCAGGAAGCTAACTTCAGATTTTCATGTTTCCCTCCTCTCCTCCAAATTCAATCCTCCAGGCATACTCCCAGGTCTTTAGCAGACCACATCCTGCACCTCCCCTACTGCAATGCTCCTGTCTCCAGTGAATCACAAAAAATCATCTCCACCAACCTTCTACATTGTGGCTGTCCCTGTTGTAATTTTAAAAAAGCAAAGCAGCATGCGAGACAAAGTGTCATGTGACAGAGCTTGTTTTTTTTTTAATCTGAGGAAAGTGAATGAAATAAAGGGGCTAGGGGAGAGGGGTGACCAGCCTTTGGGGACAGCAGAAGAGAGAGAAATGGGACATGGGCAGGGCCCTTTAAAACGGAACATAGTGAATGTGCACATGTGATGCTCTTAGTGGCTACAGCTGAGGACATATCTTATCAGAACAACAATGACAGGCCAGTACAGATGCCTGAATACTAACAGTTCAGCCCTCAAATCCAGCAATCAAATCCTGGGAAATCACTAGCTAAGCCTATCAGTGAAACAAGAAAGTCAGCAAAGCAGGGAGATGAGATTCAATTCTTCACTCTTCCTCCTGTCCTTCAATTCCAATTCCTTTTTCATCCCTAGCTCTGTAGCAGACTGTCTACATTGGCCTCTAGCAGACTGTCTGCATTGGCCTATCCTCACTCTCTACCCCCAATTCCAGGGGACTACACAAATCCTGATGGCACACCTTGCTCTTCTTCCTCTGATGGATTCTTGCATACCCCTTCTAGCACATCCCCAATCCTAACAGTCAGCTTCCAATGCCTAGAAGCATATTCTACCCGAAACCTCCACTAGTTATTTAGAGGATCCCTATTAGGCAACACACAACTATCACACTCTCCTAAGAACCAGAGAGGGGAAAAGAAACACAGAACAAACACCCACCCGACAGGTACATGACCAGATATCAGCACCTATAATTACAATGATCCCAATCCCAGAATCCTAGACACCAGCAGAAAGCCACAATTGCTGAGATCCAGGACAATATGTTTCCATTAGGTCCAACAAACTTACCACAGCTCCAAGAAATGGAATGCAACTGAAGCACAAGAAGAGAGTCTTAAACACCCTTCATAATGATAACTGAGAGATCAAAGAGGAATTAAATAAATCCCTTAAAGAAATCTGTGAAAACACAAGAAGTGGAAGAAAATGAATAAAATGGTTGCCATAAAATGGAAGTGGTAATAGAAGCAAAGAAAACTCATATTCAGGGAAATCTGGAAATGAGAAAAATAGAAACTTGAACAGTCAAGCCTCATTAACAGATTATGAGAAATGGAAGAGAGAATCTCAGACATTGAAGACATGAAGAAGAAATGGACATTTTTGTCAAAGAACAAATTAAACCTGAAAAAAGAAAATCAGGCAGAAAACATAATAGGAATCAAGGAAAAAAACAAAATTCAAGTTAAAGACCCAGAATTTATTTTCCATAAAATCATAAAAGAAAAATTCCTTAACCTGAAGAAAGAGGCACCTACCAATGTATAAGAACAGCACATACAGAAAACCAAATAGACTGGACTAGAACAGATTTTTTTTCATCAGCACATAATAATTAGAACACCAAATGTACATAACAAATGAAGCTCATTAAAAGCTGAAAAAAATAAAAGATCACATAATCCACACAAGTAAGACCATTAAAACAACCCCTAAGTTCTCAGTGGAGATCATAAAATCTTGAAAGACTGGTCACATATGCTACAAACTTTAATTTAGGACAGATGCTAGCCCAGACCACCATAGCCAGTAAAAGCTTCAAACAATAGATAGAGAATAATCATAAGCAAAAAAGTAAAACTAAATGTAACTATCTACAAACTCAGCCTTACAGAAGGTGTTAGAAGCACATCTTCAAGCTGAAGAAGGTAACCATACCCAAAAAAACATAAGGAATGAATATTCCTAGACCAGCAAATCAAGACAGGCGAAACACACACACACACACATACACACACACACACACACACACACACACACACACACACACACACACACACACAAACCCATAATATCATCAACAGCAAAATAACAGGAATCAACCAACACAAGTCATTAATAACTCTTGGCCTTATAGGCATCAATTATACATAGAAGAAAAACATGGACTAAAAGAATAGATTCAAAATCCAGACCCAATTCTCTGCTTCATACTAGAAACAAATCTTAACATCCAAGATAGACAACATTTCAGATATCTGAAAAAGTAGACTTTAAACTAATCATAAGGTATAAGGAAGGAGACTAAATTTTCAAAGGAAAAATCCACCAAAATTAAATTTCAATTCATAATATCTAGGCATCAAACAAAAGGACACTGAATTCTATAAAAGACACACACATGGATCTTCATATACTGATTGTTGTTAACTTCAACAACCCATCTCATCAACTGACTGGCCATCCAGAGAAATGCTAAACAAAAAAATGCTGGGGCTAACTGAAGTCATAAACCGAAAGGACTTCACTGATAATTTACTGAACATTTCATCGAACCTCAAAAGAGCAGCTCTTCTAAGAACCTCATGGTACTTTATCCAAAACTGAACACATACTCAAACAAAAAGCAAATCTCAAAAGAAACAAAGAAGTTGAATAATAACCTGCATCCTATCTAACCTCTCCAGATTTAAATCTATATATCACCAGCAACTAAATTTTTTTTTTAAAAAAAGATTACAACTGAACATGGAAACTGAACAACTCACTCCTGAATGAAAACAAGGTCAAGACTGAAATCAAGAAAGAAATGAAAAACTTTCAGGAACAACATAAATGAAAACATATTCAAATCTATGGGACACAATGAGGGCAGTTCTAAGAGGCAAATTTACAGCACTAAGTACCTACATAAAATAACTGGAGAGATCTTATATCAGTAACTTAACAGCACAAATGAAAGCTTTATAAAACGAAGGAAACGCCAACATGATTAGATAGCAAGAAACAATCAAACTCAAGCTCAAGTAAATAAAATAGAAACAAACAAGCAAGATACAAAAATTTAGTGAAACAAATTGTTTCTTTGTGAAAATCAATAGGCTTGACAAATCATGATATGCAAATTTTAAAAAATTAGAAATGAAAAGGGGGACATAAAAACAGACACTGAAGAAATCCAGAGAATCATAGGACATATTTTCAAAATCTCTAATCCACAAATTGGATCATCTAAAATAACTAGTTCATTTTATTTATATATAGTACATATTATATAGCATATAATATAAATATTATATATAATACATAAACTACCCACCAAAGTCAAATCAAAATTACATAAGCAATTTAAATAGACCTAAAATGCATAGTAAAATACAAGCAGTAATTAAGAGTATCCCCCAAAGTCTCTCTAGAGGATTAGGTGGCACGACCAGTGAAGCAGAAAAGTCAAGAGTCCCTGAACAAATTGGGAGCATGGGGTGACAGAAAGGGAGAGGGATGGAGGAGAAGAGGAGGGGAGAAGAGGAGTGGGGAGGAGAACATGAGGTAGCAGGAAGATTGAGTAGGGAGAGGAATAGAGAAGTATAAGAAAAGAGACTCATAAATAGAGGGAGCCAATATGGGTTTAAGGAGAAATCTGGCACTAGGGAATTGTACAGAGATCCACAAGGATGACCTCAACTAGGAACCCAAGCAATAGTGGAAAGGCTACCCTAAGTGCCACCCTAGAGCCTTCATCCAGTAGCTGGTTGAAGCAGAAGCAGAGATTCAAAGCTAAGCACTGAGCCCAACTCCTGGGAATCCGACATCAGAGTAGGAGGAGTGATGAACAAAGAAGTCAAGACCACAATAGGAAAACCTACAGAAACAGCTAACCTGAGAAAGTGGGAACTCATGAACCCCAGCTGGGGAACCAATATAGGACCAAACCAGGCCCCATGAACAGCCTTCATCCAGTAGCTGATGGAAGCAGCAGAAGGCACCCACATCTAAGTACGGAACCATACTCCTGGAATCCAGTTGTAGAGAGGGAGGAGGGAGGAGAAAAGCAGTGAAGATCTGGAGAAACTTACAGAAGCAGCTGACCTGACTTAGTGAGAGCACATGGACCCCTTTCATAAAGCTGGGGAACCAGCACTGGACTCAACCAAACCCTCTGAATGTGGGTGCCAGATAGGAGGCCTGAGCAAGCTATGGGACCTCAAACAGTGAAACCAGTATTAATGGATTTTGGGTGCCCATTCCCTATGGTGGGATACTATTTCAACCCAGATTAACGGAGGAGGACCATAGCCCTCACCCAAATGCAACAGTCTTTGAATATCCCCCATGGAAGGCTTCGCCATACTTGCAGAGTGGGTGGGAGTGGGTTGGGGGGCAGGTAGGGGGCATAGGAGGATGGAAGGGAGAGGAAACTGGGGGGGAGTGTTGATATATAAAATGAATGTTTCTAAATAAAAAGTAGGGGAAAAAAGAAGCTCAGGGACAAGGATTTTTAACACAGAATTCTGCCAGGTTTACCAATATTCCTCTAAATATTAAACAAAATAGAAAGGGAAGAAACATAGCCCAACACTTTTTATAAAAAAAACTATTCAGATATCTAAACCACAAAAGACCCAACAAAGAAATAAAATTATAGGTCAATTTTCCTTAACATAGATGTAAAATTTCACACACACACACACACACACACACACACACACAGAGAGAGAGAGAGAGAGAGAGAGAGAGAGAGAGAGAGAGAGAGAGAGAGAGAGAGAGAGAGAGAGAGAGAGTATACACGCAAATAAATACTTTCAAGCTGAATGCAAGAAAAATAAAAAAGTCATCTACCGTATTCAAGTAAGCTTCCACCTGGAGATATAGGTATGACTCAACATATGAAATTTGACAAATATAACTAATCCATCATGTATACAGACTGAAACACAAAAACAATGAGATCATCTAATTAGATGGAGAAAGGCCATTGACAAAATGCAACCTCCACTTTTTTTTTTTATAAAAGTACTGGAGAGACTAGGGATACAAAGGACACACCTAATCAATCAAAGGCTATTTATAGACTCATAGTCAATGTCAAACTAAATGGAGAGAAATTAATATTAGCAATAAAGAAGGTTGTCCAGTTTTCGATATAGTATTTTAGATCTTCGCAAGATAAATAATACGCATGAAAGAGATCAAAGTTATACAAACAGAATGTGAAAAAATCAAAATATCTTTATATTTTGCAGATGTTATAACAGTATATATAAGTGATCCTGAAAATTCCACTACTAAGCTCCTACAGCTCATAAACATGTTCAACAATGTAGCTGCACACAAAATTAACTCACAAAAATCAGTATCCCTCCTATATACAAATGACAAAGGGACTGAGAAAGGATTCAGGAAACAACATCTTTCACTATAGCTTCAAATAGTATAAATTATTGTGGGGGAACTTTAAGACACCAAGTAAGAGGCTTATATAAGGAATTTAAGACAAGATGGAAATTAAAGAAGATACTAGAAGGTCAAAAGATCATCCATTTTCATGGATTGGTAGGATTAACACAGTACATGTGTCCATTCTACCAAAAGCAAACTACAGAATCATTGCAATCGCCACCAAATTCCAACACAGTTCTTCACACACCTTGAAGGGATGTTAGTCAAATTCATATGTAAACACACACACACACACACAACGAAGGAAAAAGAAATGAAAAATGAGTTAACTAAAGCAATCCTGAACAATACAAGAACTCTGAGAAGTATCACTACCCCCAATTTCAAGATCTACTGCATAACAATAGTAATAAAAATTTTATGGTATTGGAACAAAAGCAGACACACTGATAAATTGAATCAAATAGATGACTCAGACATAAATACCCTCAGCTACGCCTACCTAAATTTTTGTTAAAGATGTAAGAAATATACACATGAATAAAGACAGCATCTTCAACAAATGGTAGTGGACAAACTGGATGACTGCACGTAGAACAATCTAGGTAGATCTATACTTATCACCCTGCACAAAACTAAACCAAAAACGGCATCAAAGACTTAAACAAAAATCTAGTTACAGTGAACTTAATAGAAGGGAAGTGGAGAATAGGCTTGATCTCATTGTCAATGAAAAGATTTTCTGAGTAAAATACATCACATGCACATAGGTCAACAATAAATAATTGGAACTTCATTAAATTGAAAGGCTTTAGCACAGGGAAGAAGATTATCCATTATGCTGACAATGAGACAACATACAGAATGGGAAAGATTTTTTTATCAACTACATATCTAATAGAGGGCTAATATCTAAATTATATGAATGGTTTTTAAAAACTGGATATCAAGAAAATAAATATTCCAAATAAAAATGGAGTACAGATTCAAACATAGTATTTTCAAGAGGAAACCCAAATGGTTGAGAAGGAAATAAATATTTAACATCCATAGTTATCAGAGAAATACAACTCACTTTGAGAAATCATCTTGTACACATCAGAATGGGTAAGGTCAATAAAATAAAAGATATCTCATACCTGCAAGAATATGGAGTAAGGGGAACACGCATCCATTGCTGGTAGGATTGCAAACTTGTATAACCACTATGTAAATTAGTGTGATGGTTCTTCCAGAAGATGAGAATAAACCTACCTCAAGGCCCAGCTGTAACATTCTTGGTCATATACCCAAAGTATATTTCTTCCTACTGGAAAAACATATGTTCAACCATATTTCCTGCTGCTCTCTTCATAATAGACAGAAATTGGAAACAATCTCAATGTTATCCTCAAACGATAACTGGATAATGAGAATGAGGTTAAATTATACAATGAAATATTACTTCACTAAAATGAAGAAATAAATGATGAAACAATGAAATCTGCATGTAAATGGATGGAATTATAATAAATAATTATTCTGAGTGAGGTAACCCATACTCCTAACGATAAATATGGTACATATTTACTTATATGTGAATACTAGCAGTTAAGTAAATGATTAAAATCTATAATCTGTAGAACCATAGTGTTTGGGTATAGAGTAAGGGACTAGGGAGGCTGGATACATCTCACAGGAAAGGGAAATAGAAAACCTAGATATAAGTAGACAATGGTTAGAAGACTGGAATGGGATGGTCAAGCATGGAGGTAAGAAAGAGGGAGTCAAGAGAGGGAATAATGGGAGACAGATTTTTTTAAGTACATTCAAGGGGTAGTATGCAAACCTCATAAAATAGAAGCTTCCTAAAGTGTGTGTATTTGTGTGTGTGTGTGTGTGTGTGTGTGTGTGATCAAAACGACATGTCAAATAATTTGAGAGCTAGATCCCCAATTGAACACCTTGCCAAATGAATTTCCAGGTTTGGATTACTTGTAACTGAATTGTTAGCTAAAAGCGTCCCCTAGGAAGCTCCAAATCATCGAGCCATCCTCAACATTATAAGTTGCTCTCTACAAACTTACAATGAGGCCCTATTGCCAAAGACAACACTTGCACAACTAAATTAACATGGAGAATTTGAGGTGCTAGAGCACTCACTCTTATGGTCTGGTGTTCTTGATATTAGAAGTTACTCTTCTCACTAAAGAAGGAAAAATGTAAACAAGAAACCAGCTATAAGCCTTTGATATACAATGATGTATTGTCTGCAAAATATGCTATTGCGATGGTGATACAAAACTTAGTTACTTCTAACCACCACCTGACTAGGCTTAGAATCTATTTCATGAGATCTAACTCATATCTGATAATGCTTTGTTGACCAAGAATCTCAGAGTAGATAAGGCAGGGACTAGGGTAAAAACAAATTACTACTGCTCTTCCAGAGGAATGAAACAATAAAATGATTACTAATAATATTCTGCTATATTCATAGATAAGCATCATGCTCAACCACCATCAGAGAAACTACCTCCTCCAGCAGATGGGAACAAATGTAGAGACCCACAGGCAAACAAAATGACAAGAGTGAGAGACCTTGAAACACTCAGACCTAAATACAAATGTATTTTTAAATTCCCTTTCCTCAGGGCTTAGGAAACCCTGTTGAAGAGGAGCCAGAGGGGATGGAGAACACCAAAGAAACAAGGACTACTAAACACAACAGGACTAACACTCTTACGGGCACACAGAACCTGAGACAGCATGCACAGAGCCTGCGATCCTCTGCACCAAATGGAACTGAACTGAAAGGAGAAGCAGACACATGCTTGCTTTCCTACCCATGAGCAATCTCCAACTTATGACCCCTTGCAAATGAAAATTAAACTTTCTCCATGGAAGTCTCATTAGAGAAACAAAATACTTTTAAGGGTTAGGCTGTATGCCTAGCAGTAGATGACCAATGGAAAACAAATTTAATGGCATCCTTGGAAGTTCCTTGTCTTAATATTGTCTCTCGGTTTTTCCTTTTTTAATTTTTAATTTTAAAAATTTTTATTTTTATTCATTATTTTCTTTTATTTAACCTATATGTCTTCTGGATATCTACAAGGCTTCAAGTTTTGTGTTTTTATGAGTTTACTTAGTGTGTGAATGAGTATATCTCTTAGTCTATATCTGTTTCTAATATCTTTTCTTGGGCTCTTTTACTTCTGCTTGTTTGTTTTGTCCTATTCTCATGTGTTTTTATTATATCATATATGCTGTATCATATTATTATCTCTTAAATGTCTTTTTTCTAATGAAAGATACATAGAGGGTGAATCTTGATAGAAGAGTCTATAGGTAGGAATTGGGAGTAGTAGGGGGGAGGAAACCATAATCACAATAGATTATAGACAAACAATATATATATATATATATATATAATACTCCTATATATATATAGGAGTAGACAAATTATGGTTTCAGGAAGATTTCATTAGATAGACCATGATTCCATAAAGGAGTAGATACACCTTAATTTCAGAAAGCCAAGATCCTTTAGCCTACCTAGGCTCTATAAAGCTCCTGGTACTAGCCCATATTAGCTTTATAATCAGTGTGATCTTTGACCACACAGGCCTCTTTTCATGACATATGTTGGTTACCACACACCTCATTGATTGGTCATCTAAAATTATAGGATGACTCTGGCCTGAAGAATCTGAACATGGTGTTTCCTCTATTCATATGCCTGCCCCTCATTTGTAAATCTCTCCTAAAACTTTCACTTTTCCTATTCTACTTAAAATCAAGTATGCAATATGTAATTTTATCAACATATGATTTTCCAAAATATTTTGTTTATTCTTTAAACATTTCCTACAAGGTATGTTGAACATATCCACTTTCTATTGCTCCCATCTTTTTCCCTAAATGCACTTGCCATCTCTCTAAGCAATATCCTTACAAACCATTTGCCAGATTCCTCCACAAAATATTTGCTGTTTTAGGGTATGTAAAATTTGAGGAGAATGTTGTAAAAATATTCCCTTAATTTCAAAGTCTCTGAAGAAGAGAATGAAACCACTGCTAACTCATAATACCCGTTAAAGAACAGAGCTCTGTCATGAGCCTGTTCTATCATGGCCTCAAGGTATTTGATTATCAACATTCAATTTTCTGGCCCAGAGAAGTAATGACAGGAGAGATTTTCTTCAGGCTTTCAGACTTGAAGACAAGCACTCAGGTAAAAACCCAGTACATGACTGATTCCTAAACAACCACCAATGTGGAAGAAGGCTTGAAGAATATGTGATGTAGGCCAAAACTACCTAAATATTGGTGTAAATTGACATTAACCTTTCTCATAGTATCTGATCAACAGAACACAAAATAAGCCTAGAATAGCTGTCATTCTTAATAGAGAGGTATTTGTATCAAAGTTAAAAATTAGTTCATACTCAAAACAGCATGAAATTAAGGTTGATAATAAAGCATCACATAGTTGAAGGAGATTAAATGAAAACTGTGACCCCATATTTTTTCTTTCTTCCATCACAGTGTATTTTTAATCCCTTTTAATTTACTTCTGACCCACAGATAATTTGAAATCAGTGGTTTATATGTATTTGTGCTATCTACTCAGTGTTATTCCTGTTACTGATTTTGAAGGTAATCATTTTTTAGCCAAAACATATATTGTCTGATTTTAAACATTTTAAAGTTATTAAGTTACAAATTTTTTTCTGTGAACTATCCCTGAAATATCTCCTGAGCTGCTGGACAGAATGATTGATATGCTCTTGAAGAATGAACTATACGACACAGGTCTGAAATGCGTAGTTAGAATGTAGGTTTTCAACATTTAAAACTGTTATTTAAGTATTTATTTACTATTTGATTAATAATGTTTCTATATCATGCATTTTATTTAGCTGTATCACATATAAAGAAATGTGACACTTTCTTTATGGATGAATTCCGCATCATGAAATGTCCCCTTTTTTCAAGGAAAAAATTTTACCTTAAGAAAAATTTGGTCTGATATCTCTTTTTTTAGCTACTATTTTCTTGTAGTTTTTGTTTATACAGTGTTTTATGTTATTGTGCTGTTATGAACTAATCATCAGCTTTGTATTTAAATATTGCAGATAATTCTCACGGACAAATTTGATTTAGATGATAAGATTCATCATGTTTTGTCAATCTCTGTCTTTTACATGGAGCTTTAATCAATGCACAGAATATGATTTGATAATATAGATTCTGTCATTTTTGCTACTTTTTTATGTCTTACATAGTTCTTTCTGTGTTCCTCACTTTGTCTATTTGTGTGTGTGTGTGTGTGTGTGTGTGTGTTTGTGTGTGTGGGGGGGTGTGTGTGTGGGTGTGTGTGTTGGGGATATGTATATGTAACCATGTAGAGATCAAAGTATACCAAACCAGACTAAATAGACTAAATTCTCTCCTGTGACTGTGTGAAGTCCAGAAATAAAACTCAGATTTGTCAGGGAAGTCTTTTCCCTTCAAAGCCTCCCCACTGGTTCTTCTTAGTTGATTCTTAAAGACCATACACAAGGGAGGGCTTGTGCCTTATTTTTATGCATCAGGATGTATGATGAAGGGGATACACTATTGACAATTAGTGGATGTCTTTCAGAAAAATAAAAGAGACTGAGAACAAATTTTACCAACACATTACTTTTTACTTTTTTTTTGAGACAGAGTTTTTCCACTGTAGCTTTGGAGCCTGTCCTGGAACTCACTCTGTAGACCAGGCTGGCCTAGAGCTCATACGCATATAACTGCCTCTGCCTCTTGAGTGCTGAGATTAAAGGCATGTGCCAAACATCTTATTTTTAGAATAAGAAAGCAATTTTTGCCTTTCCAAAACAGGAGAGGAATAAACAGATGGGGACAGAGAGAGACAAGGGATTCATTTGCTAATGAAGATTATTATATAAAAATCCAAATTGTAAGATTTCTTTTTTTTTCTTATTATTTATTTTTAAGTTTAAATTTAGATTAGAAACAAGGTTGCTTGACAAGTGAGTTCCAGGTCCCTCTCCCTTTCCCTCCTCTCCTCCAGTACCTTCCCCCCAACCCCCCCCCAATATCCCCTCATTTCCCCAGGGAGGGTGAGGCCCTCCATGGGGGTGTCCATAGTCTGTCATTTCATCCAGGGCAGGGCCCAGACCCTCCCCAAAGAGTTCAGGGTGAGAGTGCATCTCACATTGTTGGATGGGAGTCTAAAGTCCATGTGTATACTCGGGATGAATACTGATCTACTGCCAAAGGCTCAATAGATTACCTAGGACTCCTCACTGACACCCCAAGTCAGGGGGTCTTGATCAGTCCAATGCTGGAATCCCAGGCATCAGCCTGGGATTCAAGAGTTAACCCTTGACAGGTCAGCTGGTACTGGGGGTTAAACCAGCATAGTCTTAATCCCTTTGGTCATCAGTCCTCCCTCTCTGTTACTGGCTTTCTTGAGTTAAGCTAGGTGCTTAGCTGTGGTGGTCTGCCTCTTCTTCCATCAGCCACTGAATGGAGGTTCTGTTTCAGACTCTCTGGCCATGGGATTGCAGGCTGGCACTCCCCAGATCTATGTCTAAAATCCATACATGAGAGAGTACATGCCATGTTTCTCTTTTTGTGACTGTGTTACCTCTCTCAGGAAGGTTTCTTCTAGTGTCATCCATTTGCCTGTAAATCTCAGGATTCCATTGTTTTTTTCTGCTGAATAGTACTCCATTGTGTAAATGTACCACATTTTCTCTGTCCACTCTTCTGTTGAGGGTCATCTAGGTTGCTTCCAAGTTCTGGCTATCTGTCTATTTTTTGCCAATACCAAGCTGTTTTCAGGACTATAGCTCTATAATAGAGCTTGAAATCAGGGATGGTGATGCCTCTGGGCATTGCCTTGTTGAACAGGGTTGTTTTGGCTATCCTGGGTCTTTTGTTTTTCCATACAAAATTGATTATTGTTCTTTCAAGGTCCGTGCAGAATTGTGCTGGGATTTTAATGGGGATTGCATTGAATCTGTAGATTGCTTTTGGCAGGATTGCAATTTTTACTACGTTGATCCTACCTATCCAAGAGCATGAAAGATCTTTCCATTTTCTGAGGGTTTCTTTAATTTCTTTCTTTAAAGATTCAAAGTTCTTGTGATACAGGTCTTTCACTTGTTTGGTTAGCATTACCTCAAGGTGTTTTATGTTGTTTGTGGCAATTGTAAAGGGTGATGTTTCTCTGATTTATTTCTCAGCCCTTTTATCATCTGTATATAGTAGGGCTACTGATTTTCTTGAGTTGATCTTGTAGCCTGCCACTTTGCTGAAGGTGTTAATCAGCTGTAAGAGTTCCTTGGTAGAGTTCTTTGAGTCATTTATGTAAACTATCATATAATCTACAAACAGTGAAAGTTTGACCTCTTCCTTCCAATTTGTATCCCCTTGATCCCCTTTTGTTGTCATATGGCAATGGCTAGAACTTCAAGTACAATGTTGAAAAGGTATGGAGAGAATGGACAAACTTGCCTTGTTCCTGATTTTAGAGGAATTGTGTTGAGTCTGTCCATTTAGTTTGATGTTGGCTGTTGGTTCACTGTATATAGCTTTTATTATGTTTAGGTATGTTCCTATTATCCCAGATCTCTCCAAGACCTTTATAATGAAGGGGTGTTGGATTTTGTCAAAGGCTTTTTCAGCATCTAGTGAGATGATCATGTGATTTTTGTTTTTCAGCTTGTTTATATGGTGGATTATGTTGATGGATTTTTGTGTGTTGAACCATCCCTGCATCCCTGGGATGAAACCTACTTGATCATGGTGAATGATTGTTTTGATGTGTTCTTGGATCCAATTTGCTAGTATTTTATTCAGTATTTTTGCATCAATGTTAATAAGGGATATTGGTCTGAAGTTCTTTTTCTTAGTTGTGTCTTTGTGTGGCTTGGGGATCAAGGTTATTGAAGCCTCCTAGAAAGAGTTTGGCAAAGACCCTTCTGCTTCTATTGCATGGAATACTTTGAGAAGAATTGGTATAAGCTGTTGTTTGAATTTCTGGTAGAATTCTGCACTGAGTCTACGTAGACCTGGGCTTTTTTTGGTTGGGAGACTTTTGATGACTGCTTCTATTTCCATAGGGGTTATAGGTCTATTTAAATTGCTTATCTGTTCTTGAATTATTTTTGGCAAGTGATAGCTGTCCAGGAAGTCGTCCATTTCATTTAAATTTTTGAATTTTGTGATATACAGGTTTTCAAAGTATGACCTGATGATTCTCTGAATTTCCTCACAGTCCGTTGTTATGTCCCCCTTTTCATTTCTGATTTTGTTAATTTGCATGTTCACTCTCTGCTGTTTGGTATGTTTGGACAAAGGTTTGTCTATCTTGTTTATTTTCTCAATGAGCCAACTCTTCATTGCATTGATTCTTTGTATTGTTTTTCTAGTTTCTACTTTATTGATTTCAGCCCTCATTTTGATTATTTCCTGGCATCTACTCCTCCTGGGGGAGTTTGCTTCTTTGTGTTCTCGAGCGTTCAGCTGTGCTGTTAATTCTCTAGTATAACTATTCTCCAGTTTCTTCATGTGGGCACTTAGTGCTATGAACTTCCCCCATAGCACTGCTTTCAAAGTGTACCATAGGTTTGGGTATGTTTTGTCTTCATTTTCATTGTATTATAGTAAGTCTTTAATTTCTTTTTTTGATTTCTTCTTTGACCCAGGAGTGGCTCATTTGTGCATTATTCAGTTTCCATGAGTTGGTAGGTTTTCTGCAATTTGTGTTGTTGTTAAATTCTAATTTTAAACCATGGTGATCTGATAAGATGCATGGAGTTATTCCAATTTTTTTGAAGCTGCTGAGGTTGGATATGTTATGGTCGATTTTTGAGAATGTTCCATGTAGTGGTGAGAAGAAGGTATATTCTTTTTTATGTGGATGAAATGTTCTATAGATGTCTGTTGATCTCAGTTGGGTCATTACTTCTATTAGATCCTTTGCTTCTTTGTTGAGTTTCTGTCTGGTATTCCTGTCTGGTGAGAGTGGTATGTTAAAATCCCCCACTATAAGTGTGTGGAGCTTTATATGTGATTTAATTTTTAGTAATGTTTCTTTTACGAATGTGGATGCCTTTGTATTTGGGGCATAGATGTTCAAGATAGACACTTTATCTTGGTGGATTTCACCTGTGATGAGTATGTAATGACCTCCTTCATATTTGAAGTCTAATTTGTTAGATATTAGGATTGCTACCCCTGCTTGTTTCTTGTGTCCATTTAATTGGAAAATTTTTCCAACCTTTAACTCTCAGGTAATGTCTGTTTTTGAGGGTGAGGTGTGTTTCTTTTATGCAGCAGAAGGATGGGTTCTGTCTTCGAGTCCATTCTGCTAGCCTGTGTCTTTTTATGCGTGAGTTAAGGCCATTAATGTTGACAGATATCAATTACCATTAATTGCTCATTCTCCTTTGATTTGGAATGGTTTTTGTTAGTGGAATTATGTGTGGATTTCCACCCCTTTGTTCCTTTGTCTGTTGTTAAAGTGGGATTATCTAATGCCTATGTTTTTGTGGTTGTATTTAACTTCCTTGGGTTGGAGTTTTCCTTCCAGAACTTTCTGTAGGGCTGGGTTAGTGGATACATATTGCTTGAATCTAGTTTTGTCATGGAATATTTTGTTTTCTCCATCTATAGTGATTGAGAGCTTTGCCGGGTATTGTAGTCTGGGCTGGCATCCATGGTCTCTTAGTGTTGGTAGAATATGTATCCAGGACCTTCTGGCTTTCAGAGTTTCCATGGAGAAGTCACATGTAATTCTGATAAGTCTGCCTTTATATGTTACTTGGCCTTTTTCCTTAGCTCTTCTTAATTTTCTTTCCATATTCTGTATATTTGGGGTCTTTATTATTATGTGGCGAGGGGAATTTTTTTTTTGTGATCCACTCTATTTGGTGTTTTGTAAGCTTCTTGGACCTTAATTGGCATGTCTTTCTTTAAGTTGGGACAGTTTTCTTCTATGATTTCTTTGTATATGTTTTCTGCCCCTTTGAGGTGGTTTTCTTCTCCTTGTTCTATACCTATTATTCTTAGGTTTGGTCTTTTCATGGTGTCCCATATTTCCTGGATGTTTTCAGTTAAGGATTTGTTGGACTTAAAATTTTCTTTGGTTGATGAATCAATATGTCCTAGTGTGTCTTCAACACCTGAGATTCTCTCTTTCATCTCTTGTACTCTGTTGGTAATGCTTGTATCAGTAGTACCTGACTATTTACCCAGCTTTTCTATTTCCTGCCTTTCTTCACATTGTGTTTTTTTTATTGTCTCTATTTCAGTTTTCAAGCCTTGCACTGTTTGCATTGTTTCTTGCAATTTTCAGTTTATCTTTTCATCTATTTTTTGACTTTTATGAATTTTTTGGTTTGTTCATTCTTCCATTTTTTGCATTTTTTGGTTTGCTTTTTCTTCCATTTCTTGCATTTTTTCGTTTGCTTTTTCTTCCAGTTCTTGTATTTTTTGGTTTGTTTTTTTTCCATTTCCTGCCTTTTTTGGTTTGTTTCTTCTTTCATTTCTTTCATTTTTTGCTTTGTTTTTTCTTCCATTTCTTGCATTTTTTGGGTTCTTTTTTTATCCATTTCTTTGAGGAATTTTCCTATATCCTCTTTTAGGGCCTCTATCATTTTCATGAAAGTGGTTTTAAGGTCATTCTCATCTGCTTCATTTGCATTGGAATGTTGGAGTCTTGCTGGTTTGGTGTCTCTAGAATCTGGTGGTATCATATTTGTTTTTCTGTTGCTGAGTGTGTTTTTGTATTGTCTCTTTCCCATGTCTTCTTCTAGTGGGTGCAGAAAAAGCCCCTTACTGGTCTTGTGGTTAGGGGACCAGAGTTCCCTTTTGGTGGGTGCTAGCAAGTCCAATAATCTGGTAGTTCTTCTATTCTTTGTCCTCCTTCTGGTCCCATGGGTGGAGAAGAAGACCAGGAATCTGGGGTGCTTAGCCTCCCACCTGGTCCCCTGTTCCTTTTGCTGGATCCACTGGTTTCCTGGTCTCATTGGTGGGAGAGAAGTCCTGGAGTCTGGGGTGTTTGGCTCTCGCCGGGATTGGAAGCTCTGTGCAGTTCCCAGGCTATCCCCAGGCACTGAAACACAGGCCCCTATGCAGGGCCTGTTGTACTGGGTCCTGCTGGAACAGCTGGTTCCCTGGTCTCCCTGGCTCCTCTGGTTTCCTGGTCTGCTCCTGCTGGAACAGCTGGTCCCCTGGTCTCCTTGGATCTGCTAGTTTCCTGGTCTCCTTGTTGGGAGAGAAGTCCTGGAGTCTGGGATGTTTGGCTCCTGCCAGGATTGGAAGCACTGTCCAGTTCCCAGACAATTCCCAGGCACTGGAACACAGGCCCCTATGTAGGGCCTGTTGTACTGGGTCCCACCAGAATAGCTGGTACCCCAAATTATAAGATTTCTGTTTCAAAGGTGTTTGGGGGATTATTATGTAGTATACTAGCATAATCTTCGGTATGAAGAATACACTAATTCTGCTAAGGAATTTCACCTTACTCCATTACACATAACTCAGGTAGCTCATATGTTTGCTCATAAAAATGTGTAAGGTTCTTGGATTAATAACTAATATTTTTAGAGGTGAAGAAGATATTCTTTTATATAGTTAAATTAAAGTATATGATAGATCTGTATAATAAAAAGAAGATGGGTAGTTTAACAAAATTTTCTGAGGAAAGTACATTAGGATATGCTGCTGCTACCACAGTGACAAGCAAGAACTAGTCTTTGAAAATGAACAGCTCTCTTCTTGAAATAAGAAAATTCACAAGAAGAATGAGACAATTAAGAGATCACGGATTCACATCTAAAGCTGAAGTGGCAAATGGATGGTAATTTTGGCAACAGCAAGAAGGTTATTGTGGAAGAGTGTTAATTATATTCACACTTTGAAAGCTACAGTGAAGAAAGGGGAAGGAGCTGGATAGAATTCTCAGAGCCTTAAAAATTCTGTTTAAATCTAAACGGTCTCCTCAATGTCAGTTTTGCAGTGAATGCTATCTATTTAGATATTAATTGCCCGGTACAGTCTTTCAATTCAAAAGTACAAGTTGCCATATTAAGGAGACGGATAGTCACGTGTGCGAAGATACACAATCTATATTCCATTAAAGTACAGGGTATGGTGCATATTTTTATAGCAACAAGTTAGATTTATGGTTATTTTAATAAAAATAAAGATTTCCTCTCAGGGCCTAAAGCCAGGTTTGTTCCATTCAAGTCTGTGACAAAGAGAACCAGATAGAGTGGTAAATATTTGGTTTCCTGCTTAGAATCAGTGCTGCCAATCATATTTCTTACGATTTTTCTCCTGTCCTCTACAATGGTGAATCCTTGTCCCTTTTAGAAACTGTATTTTATAGAATAATTATAAGGTGATTTTGGGACATTGGGTGGGTAATAAGTGTCGACCTTAAAAAATATTATCTATATTTGCTACTAAGAACATAGAGAATATTAGAATCAAGAATGTTCATAAATTTTTACAAGTTCCGTAGTTATTATATGTGTCTTTCTTTGTCAACTGTTTTAATTTGTGTTCTGATTATAATTGAACACCATACTCCACTATGGGGGATGGGATAGAAAATAGAAAGATATACTATGAATATTAGTAAATGCTAATTTAAAATACCATGTCAAATGCTTATTAAATAACTGTTTCAGACTTCAGTATCACTGATTTTCATTCTACTCTGAGTTTAGCTATTTTATTTCCAAAGAGGTGGCTACTAATGTATACTTTATCAAAGGTTACAAAATTGGAGGTCAGAAAGATGGCAAACTGCTGCAAGGGATCAATGTTAAGATGTAGAAACAAAAATATTGTGACAGAAACTCACATACACAAAAAACAAGGGTTTCTCTGTCAACCTAACAGTGCTGGTATTGATGATTGCAAGAATGAAGATATCTACCATGTTAAGTTTTTCTATATTTTACCAACTATTTGTACTGACTAGTTTTTAATCATAATTCAAAGCAACTGTTGTCAAATGCTTACTGATCTGTGTTCTAAAATATTCCTTACAAAAAATTACAGATCACAAACAATAGTTTGTGGCTCTCTGATTTATAATTCTCACCAGGCAAAGAATACTTACCACTGTACTTAATCTACCTCAGGACAAAGTTTTAAAAAACAAACAAATAAATAAACAAACAAAACCTGCATCTGAACAACATACATTTGAACAAATAACTGATACCCAGAAAAAGGTAGGGATTAAAAATTTTTCTGTAAACCAAATTAATACACAGCTTAAAAGAGGGAGAACAGCTGAACAAATACGTCTTCAGGGGAGAAAAACAACTCCTTTTCCACTGAGCCCAATTCTTCTCCTGCCCTATTTGCTGGCAATGTGCTTCAAATTGGTCTTTGTGTGTATGTGTGCTTGGCTTTATTTCCCTTTGTTGTCACCCGCCTTTATCCATTCTCCTAACAATAGAATTCTCAGGGGAACATTTTCTCTAATCCTACTCCCAACTGTTACTTTGGTTTGTTTATCTACTTTCTTGACTCACAGCCCAAACCTTCTGTATCAGTTTTATCCCCCAACAAGATGAGCAGGAAGGAGACTTGCTTGGCATTTTTAGAGCCATTTGTTATTGTGGCAGTGAGGAATCTGTACCGCTCAGCACAGATTGCCAGTTTGTCCTATGACAGGATACATGGGAGTGAGACAAATAGAGAATTCTTGCTTTGCTTTCTGAAACCCTCATGAGTTCTTACAAGACAGAAATGAAAATGGGAAGTGCAAAATGCAAGTCCATGGATACATGGCCTTATTTCCCCTATTCCTACAGACTGTATACTTTAAGACAAATCATTAATGTATATGCAGATTTTATAGAAACCCCAATATTCTATCATTCTCTGTGTGTCTGCCAGCCTTCCCAGGCTCCTCTACAAGGAAAGTAGAGAGAGTAAGCTAAGCACAAAGGAATCTTCCACTTTCTCATTCTATAAAATGATCTATTTCATCAATAAGAGAATAAACATGCTTTTCTTTTCTAATCATGATTAACTAATCTTTCCTCTCATAACCAGAGCTGAGACTCTTTGTTTCTGCGTAATTTATTGGCACAAGTCAATTCATAGTAAGAATACCTTTGAAGTCATAAATGCCTGGAAGCAAGTGCTCTGTCAATGACCAAGAAACCCAAACCAACCTATTTGATTTTAAAAGGAAAGCTAACTTTATTCATTCCTGTGTTCAATGACTTTTACAAAGATACTTTGGTACCTTGTGGAAGTTTGAAACACATTTTTCCTGTAAAAAAACATCGTTTGGAATCAAAGATCAAGTAATGTATTTCTCTGGTATTTTCCAATAGTCATTTTGAATATTTGTGATCATGAGGGACATGATCTGCTCTTTTCACAATATATTATGCAATAATCATTCAACGACATCTCCTAATTTCCAGTGCAATTATTTTAATGATTGAAATAGTCTGATAGAGAGGATGTACTGAAATTATTTAATCTACCTCATTTTATTGGGCAAGTCTGTAGCGAAAAACACTACTCTATTAAGAAGGTGATTCAATAAGCAAGATTATGCAAATCTTTTCTTTATTCAAGACTGCTTTGCATTTATAGCTAATGAAATTTTGATTAAGCTAAAAATTATTTTTAAAAAATCCACATCTTCAGCAATTGTCATCTGCTTGTCCTTCTCCGAAGAGTACTTTGACTGTCTTTGCCCTTCTTATGTAGGCTAGCTTTCAATCTTCTGACCATTCTACCTTGAAAATCACTTCTTTGGAGAACCCAGTCCTGACCTCCCTTCAGTGAAAGACAGTGATTTACAGAACTTGCTGCTTCCACAACATCTCTCCTAAGCTTTACTAGGTGTTCCAAGCTCAGAATCACAGATTCCTAAAACTAAGGAGCAAATTTTATTCATTTAGTTACTTTCTTGAATTACTTTAAATCCAGCAAGTGCTTCATAAAGGATCAAATTCACTTGTACCTGTAACATGAAGCTATAAAACCATACACTGACTTGTAATATGAATTGATTTCTTTCTTTCCTAGAGACAATTTCACATTCTAGTTCCCACCCCATTTGGATCTCAATGTGATCCTACAAGAAATAGCTGAATATCCATTTATATTTTAGGGGATGAGTACTTAAAAGCCTCATGATAACTATTCTTGTATTTTATATATAATTGAATAATGAAATCAGCAATGAAATAAATGATTTCACAGAAATTCAAATTAAGAATTTCACATGAATATATTTTAGAAAGAACAGAAGTATTTATTTTAGGCAAATGGGCTTTCAAAAATGAGGAACCAAAATAACTTTAAAAACTCCAAATTCATATAAGTTTCTTGGCATCTTGTGCTTGTGATTTTTTATAAAGATGACTAAAATCTGGTAATTAAGTTAAAGAAGTCTGGACTCTGAGAAATACAAGTGTAGTAGGCTGATGAGTCAACCTACTAATTCTCATTTGTTCTTGTTTATACTAGAAAATTTGTTTGTAAAATTTTCTTTGACAAATACCTTCTAAAAGCTACCTTTAAAAAAAGATGTAAGTATAATTAAATATTTAGGTTCCTAAATTCACTTGTAAAAAACTTCCAAAAAATGTGCCTGTTGTAGTGATGTTTACTGTAATTAGAAGATAGATAAAGCATGCTTGTGACAAAGAGAACATAAACATTTCAATCTGAAGGAGGATATATTAGTTTTCCTGTATAACAATGGCTATAAAGAAAGGAATAATTGATTGTTGGAAAGGTAGTTATTTACATTTTGCTGTCTTCATTATGAATAGATTTCTTCAAATGCATGGGCATGGAGGAAACCATGAAGGATGTCAAAGTTGTCCTGATACAGAGGGAAATAGTCCAGGAATTCCAAATTGGAATTCTGAGGCGAACAAGTTTGTTGAGTCCCACAGTAGCTTGAAAGGCAGGGAGAGTGAGGATCAGACTTGAACTGAAACAAAATATGGGATTCAATTGTGGAAAGATACATCAGAAGATGGCAGAGGAGACAGCCAGTCACTGGTATGCTGAAATTTGCACAGTTTTATTAGAGCAGACCATAAGAGACAACAAGGGGCAGAATGTTCAGACCTCAGAACTCACACAAGAATCCAGTGTTTCAATAATTGTGGACTCAGTCTCTTTCACCCCACCCTGTGAAGAAAGGAAGACTCTAAAGACTAAGTGCTCCAGATAGGTAAGTACTAGCAGAGGTAAACGCAAAATGAGAACTCACAAGACATGCCCTCCCCAAATTACCCATTCTGTAATAAAGGCTATAATGAGAATGATCTGGAAGGACCTTCAGACAAAGAATTCAAAGATTGACGTAACTATATTCAAACAACTTAAAGAAGATATGAATATAGATTAGATGTGTGAGCAATGGAAGACCACCCATCTGATGAACTTGACATTCAATAGTTGCCAAGTTAGGAAAAGCCACACATATGGTAGTGAGCCAGCATTATGGTGGGCTTTCTGCATTGATTCATTTGAAAAGTTAAGTTGGTGCCACAGGTCATAGAGATAAAATTTCTAGAGATGCCAGGGGGTGGGGAGCATTTCACTAGAAAGATGAAAAGAATACAAATGAGTAGTAAGGAGGATGTGGATTGCAGAGGGATAAAATAAGATTAAAGTGTTGGTTAATTATGTAAGCCATTTCTGAAGCAGAATGTACAGAGATTTGAAACTGACCATATGTGTGGCAACAATGACACCACAATGACTTTTACCATGGTGTTATCAAGTATATCTTGAGAATCTTCCAAGTGCTGAAGGTACATTTTTTCAACTTAATGTTAGAAAAGTATTGCACACACACACACACACACACACACACACACACACACACACACACACACACCAAGGAACACCAGCAGAGTAGAAGTACTTTATTTTGTAAGCTATTTAAATCAATTTTTTTCCAGAAGAGTCAAATTCACTTCTCTGCCTCCATGTTGGGCAGCTTACAACAATTACCTGTAACTCTAACATCAGGTTATCTAACATCTCTAATCTCATTAGTACCTGAATTCAAGCACTTGCATATAATAGTAAAAAAAATGTTTAGAAACTCCTTCATCACACAAAACAGTAAAGAGAAAATGGAAAATATCCCATGTGGTGTCATGGAGAACAAAGACTGATAGGGAATGATATGTTAGTTTCATGTGATAATCATAAAAATTATATGAAACAATGAAGAAAGTGGATAAAGCTAATGTCTAGCCTGTTAAATTCAGATATGTGTTTATTTTACCCCAAGCAGTATTCCATTTATCCTTCATAACCAAGAAACAAGCATTCTATTATTCTGTAATCCTAAAATCTTTACACAAACCAGCTAAAGTACTTGCATGCACCCTGGCTTAAAATACTTCATAGTGTTAGTTTAATTACTTGGTATTTAGGATTTATGGGACCAGAACATTTTTTGTTATTCATTGAACTAGTACTTTGCAACAGACTCTGGAGGTAGAAAAAACAAGCTAAGTCCCACCAATCACTTTATAAGGATTCAGATGTCATTCCTAAATATCCGATAAGAAACTTTTAAGGTCAAAACAAAAGGGTAGAAAGAGCAGTGGTAAATCATAGCTCTTCTTCCTTTATTTCCCCCATTGCCATACCATGAAGAAGTTGCAGGAACTAAGACAGACAGACCCATAAGCATTGGAAAGCCACCTTCTGCAATTTCCATGTAACCAATTCACACACCAAGTGTTGATCATAGACAAGAATGTCTACAGAACCATGTTTGAATTGCTATGATATATTTGCTTACACTTTCAATGTTTATTAGTAGGTAATATTTATAACAATCCAAGAATGGAAAGAACCTTATTTTACTTTCATGTTGAACATTGAAGGTGCACATTTGTAAACATTACTAAGTTTAGCTTGAGAAAAGGTATCCTATAACTGGAATCAGGGTAGCCTATGGGGTGAGATAGAAACCTAGTGCAGTGGGACCTCCCAGGAATATATGAGAGTGATCCTAGGTAAGATTCTTAGCAATAGGAGGTTTGGAGCCTGAACCAGTCATCCTCTATAACTAGGCAAGACTGTCAATAGATGGACACCAATCCAGGCACATATATATTTTTCCCTGTGAACAGTTTTGCTGAGACAAAGGTGGCACAGAAATTGTGGGATGGTCAACCAATGACTGGTCCAGCTTGAGACCCATACTATGAGAAGGAGCCCGCTCCTGACATTACCTTGAGGGCCAGGACCCAGCACCTGGACAGCCAAGGAACCTAGGATTGAAACAAATATGGCTGGAAAAAAAGAAAAAAAAGGAAAAAAAAAACAGTCAATGGAATGATAATTTGCTATATGCATAGATTGTTGCCTAGCCCAGTTGTCATCAGAGACACTTCACTCAGCAACCGTTGGAAACAAACACAGAGACTCATAACAAGCACAAAGCAGACCTCAGAGGTTAAAGAGGGGGAGGGATAAGGAAGTATTATGGGATGCAGGGGCAAAGAACACCATGGGAACTGACCTAAGCTTATAGGGACTCACAGAGGTTGAACCTCCAACCAGAGACATTGCATGGTTCTGACCAAGGCTGTCTACACATATGTTACAGCTGTGTAGCATGGTATTCATGGGCAGGAAGCAGGGCTGTCTCTTCCTCTGTTTCCTGCTTTTGAGACCCTTTCCTCCCACTGGGCCTTGGTCAGTCTTAACAGGAGGGGAGGTAACTAGTCTTACTGCAACTTGATATGCCATGACTGGTTGATATACAAGGAGGCTTGCATTTTTCTGAAGAGAAAGAAGGAATGGATGGGGTGGGGGACTAGGAAGAGAGGAGGGAGGGAAGGGAAACTGTGATTAGGTTGGGGAAAATAATTAACTAATTAATAATTCAAAAAAGAAACAAAAAGCATCCTAAATATAACTTCCTTTTAAATTTTTATGTTTTTCTGAGATAGGGTACCACACTAACTTGGGCCAGCATGGACCTCAGTATGTAGCTCAGACTTGTCATTTACCTGATTCAACCTCTGGGTTCTAGGAGTACAAGCATGAGTTCCATACCTGGCTAACTTTTCTTGAATTACAGTAATTTTGTACACCACATATAAATAATTGGTTTTCAACATCCAAAAATGCTAGTTATTTCACAAATGAATTCAGTCTCATCCTTGTAGCAATACTTTATACCAGCTCTCTGTTTGTGACATCATATCAGAGGTGAACCTGCTTAATTCACAGGGTATTGAGTTTAGCCTTTCTTTGATACATTTCAATACATAGTACCAAAAAGGTGAGTTGGTTTCTGGCCTCAAATAACTGATTTCCACTCAACAAGGCACAAAGAAATAGAAGTCCGGTGTCATCACAGTTCAACAGGGTGCTACCACCAAAACTCATTTGTTTAAGCCTGATTAAGTCCAGTAGAGGGAGTATGAAAATGAATTCAAAAGGATCAAACAAGAGAAAGGCATGAGGACAACCATATGCAGTATGCTTTCATTTCCTCCTACAATAGGGAGCAGTTGCCCTGTGCTGTCAAGTTCATGAACTTGCTAACAGTGTTTTATAGGAACATTACGTTTTCTACATTTGATCTGAGAGAGACACATCTAAGTGTTCACCAGTGTCCACTTGCCTCCTGAATGTGATAGCACAGAATTCTTCAATGTCTGACATTTCAAACCCGGCCTGGTATACAAGGCTTTGTGCAAAGTAAACCTACTGCACTCATGATACTTCTTTGAAAAGGTTGACAAGAAAACCCAGATGAGACCATGTTTCACTGTCTGGTTGTCACTGTGTAGTAGAGTGTGAGTCAAGCATAAGAGAAGCAAGAAAAAAATAGGATCTGGCATGCAAAAAAGCACTCATATTATCCTAAGACAAATCTGCTTTCTTTTTAAAAATGCAATATTTTACCATTGTAATAGGATCAATTATTTCAACATCTTCCCTGTTTTAAACATTGAGGACTTAATTTGATATGTTTCATTCTTTTCTTCCTCTAGGCTTTTACACACTTGAGACCAAATATTACTAGATAGGAGAAATAGTCCCAGACATATTACCGGAATAAGATAGCATTACCATGATATTTATTTAGACTGGAACTCCAGTATTCCCTTTGTTCTGAAAAACTGTAGACCTCTCATGTTTTCTGCCCTATTCTTTATGGCCATACAAGTAATATTCTTGCCTACTTCCGAAATGCACTATTTATGGTTCCTAAAAAATTTTCATGATTTTTTAAAAACTCTGTTCCCTCCATTACAAAATGGAAATTCTAACACCAACTGCTTTAATTGCTTGTTGTGGGAAGAAATTGATGATGCAGGTGATCAACATGTCTCAAATTGTCATCATCAGTCATAACAATATTCTCAGGAAAAAATTCATCTGTGTGGAAAAAACAAAATGCTACAAGGGGTGTCCTATGGAATTTATTTTTTGGTCAGATATTTAAGGTTTTATTTTTGTCTGTAAATTTGAAAGCCATGAGTTCTGCACCTGTGCAAACTGTCATTTTACAGTCACCACTTAACTGTATCACCACTGAGTTCTGCACACCCCTACCCAAATTGAAAGATTCACAATGAACTAATAGGCCTTGACCCTGTCTACAATGGATCAGAGCCAAACCCACATTCAATTCTTCATCTCTTTAGAAACTGCTATATTTGAAAGGCTAAAGCAACAGGAGGAATTTGGACGGCAAGTTATATTTTTACAGCACACTCACAGCTATAAAAAATCTATCCCAATAATTAATTCCTCAACCATTTCTGCTATGGATTCTCTGATAGATAATTCCATTAATATGTGCTGAGCACAAATGCTAGAGGCTCTCTGCTGCAATTTACACACTTTGGTGCCTGACTGCTGTATGAAATTTAAATGGTGAAAAAGATAAACGCACGGATTATCTGTTGTCTGATAAATGAATGTCTCAACAGAATTTTACAGCTCCAAAGGTTGTTTACTTAAGTGAGATTTTGTGTGTGGACATGGAAAGGTCAGGTTTTTTTTTCTCTCCCATTTCTGTGAAATTACTCCTGCTTTTTAGCAAATCTTTTAAGATGACTATTCTCCTTTCGGTGTTGACAAGGACAGGGGAAGGATGTGGCCGGAGGAAATCACACAAGCAGCATAAAATCCTGGCTGGAATCACAGACAGCCCACAGTTTGTGGTTTTTGAAAGTCTGTCAAAAAAGTTGCATAATATGAAAGTGAAGACGGGACTTCTGAACAAAAATCAATAGCTGGATCTTTTGAACTGCCCATGTACAAAGTTCTAATGAAAATGTCCTTGAGGGAAGTGTTAATAGTGGACTTTGAGATGAGCTTCACCACTGGTCTGATAACAGCACAGAGCATTTGAAGTTTTCAAAGAATCCAAGACTTGAAAAGTTTGACTCAAAAGCAGAGGTTGGAATGCCTCTGAGGAGTCTCAGAAATAGCTAGCCACCACTGAAGAATATATGATGCATGTGTTTTATCAGCCATGCCAAATTTTAGCCACAGGACACAATACTTCAAGGGGGCTTGATAGTTCCTTAAAAAGAAGCACGCCATGGTCCAAATAATAATTGATCAGGCACGAGGTACAAGGAACCAGGTAGTAAATGCATCAAGATGACTAAAAATAAGTCATCCAGGAGGACTGATTAGAGGACATGTTTTCTAAATACATATGAAGCAATATTAGGCGAAGATGGTTGTTTATATTGTTTCCCATGTTTTCCTTGCTGTATTTTGTTCTTTAATAAAACATAATTTGCTCATTTTTACTCTAGATACAAAATTTCCCATAACCTATATCACTATTATATCAACAACATTAAAATGGTGGCTGAAATTTTGAGTCATTTAGTACTAATTATTTTCATTTGTTTTTCTTGATTCCAAGTCTTAAAACACAAAAATGCTCATAATTTGGGCATTAAAAACTCAATAGGTAGGGAGAATAATCCATCATAAAAGTGTACACATACTACCATTCACAAAATCTTAGCCTTAAAAAAATCAGCTTTCATTCTGTTCTTTAGAAAACGTTTTACTCAATATCTCCTTGAAAACAATCATCTACTAATCTAAGATAGGAAAATAAACATTTTGTTGTATTAATGTTAAAAAATAGATAAATTTTATTACTGGTATCTCTGTCAGATCTCTTTGCCCCAGCAAAATAAAGTGATGATGGACAAATGAAATTATCACTAGTAGTCATTTAGGGGGCTGTAGTTCCAATTTAAAATATCTTGACATTGCAAACAAGTTTACTGTAGCTACTTTGTCATTTATGTCATCTGTATAGGAATGAGCACTGTTATCAGTATCAAAAAATGCATTCATTAAGTCTAAACAATGTGACATTTTCCTGTTTTTTTCAGTATTTTAAGAAGGTTATAAATGTCTTTAATCTTATCACTTGGGAAGCAGAGGCAGGCAGATCTCTGTGAGACTGAGGCCAGCCTGGTCTACAGAGCATGTTCCAGGACACCCAGAGTTGTCATACTGAGAAACTCTGTCTATAAAAAAAAACAACAATAAAGAAAAAATGAAAAAAAAAGAATTATTTCCAGGAGGTGGTGTCACATGGTTTTAACCTTTAATTCCAGCACCCAGCACTTGAGGCAGAGATATCTCTGTTGAGTTTGAGGTAAAGAAAAATACTGTCTCAGAAAACACACACACACACACACACACACACACACTCATATATATATATCAAGTACATTCTTGTAAACATAATGAGGATTATATGACTTGGGCAGATTAAAGTTTTAGGCTTAAAGTAACATTTTAGTTTCTCAAGTATGCCACATCTGCAAATTTCATGAAATAGATACTTCATCACCAAGTTCTCAGTGCTACTGCTCTGCAGTATTAGAGAAATGTAGAGTCTCTGGATCAGGAACTTCCAGGCTTAAACCTAGCTCCTGTGAAGACATATTGAAAATAGGGACACTTGCTAACTTACCTACTAAAAGAGTTCTCTCTAGATAAGGAACATAGTAATTTTTATGGCTGTGATATGAGCTTTAAAGGACAGTCAAAATCTTGGGCAATGGAATACCAAAGACTTTGCTCTATGAGGGAGAACATGTACTATCATATTGATTCATGACTTCAATGATAGCAGAATAAGAAAAACATAAACCCCAGGGTATCTCTATTGAGGTGTTGCCTATCAGTCAAATAACACTTGTGGGGCCATTAGGCATCACTGCTTCTCACTTCATCTGGATTATAGCAGTCCTGTCAATATAAGCAGATAAGACCATCACTCTCTGATGGGGAAGTCCTTCTTTGTGTATGTCAATAAAGCACAGTTGGCCAATAGGGGAGCAAGATAGGTGGGACTAGGTGCCTAGGAGTATTCTGGGAAATGTATTGAAATGAGTTGTCACCATGTGATCTCCTGGGTGCTCAGGAGTGTTTCCTCAAAATTAAAAGTCAGTATAAAATATATATTAGTATTTCTGAGTTTTGTCATGAACCCCATGGTATGAACAGTGCACCCTTTTATCAGGAAGCAGCTTGGAATGAACAACACCTAATTTCCCCGATATTGTTTATAAATTTTTTTTCACTTAAATGGAGTTGCTTATTATTGGTTAATTGTCACAACCAATCTCTTTTTTAAAGGTAAAAGGGAATTATGGTATGGAAATGAATACTTTGTAATGGTATGGTTTTTCGTTTATTGGTACAAACTTAAGGTCAGTTTTGTGATATGTATATTTCTCTTGTTTAGATATTGTGTTTGTATAACTCATTTAAAGTGTAGTTTATAATTAGATATAGATTATAGGTAGTTATCTAAAATAGTCAGAATTTATAATTAGGTTAGTTAGGTTTTCTAGATATACAGAGATATATGTAAGATTCATGTAAGGTTGGAACTGCTTTGTTCCAGTCTGCCATAAATATTGTCCTTCAAGGGACATTTCTCTACAGCCCTATGTCTTGGATATCTCCAACAATAAAATGTGCTATATGGACCAGATTGGCAATTATAGTATAATGTCCAAAATGTTCCCTAGTATAGTTTTCCCAGTAACTTGTTAATCTGTATCCTTTATGTCTGTGGTAGAATTATAGTGAGATTGCTGAAGGGAGAAGAATTTTATTTACCTATAAAACAATCTTAACTTAATCCACTGTCTATTGCTTACTTCTGTTTATATTTTGAAAATTTACTGCAAATTCCAAAATCTCACTAATTTACAAAATATATCTTCAAATTGAACTCAAGATGTGCATTACCTACATCTATACTGTGGGAAAGTCACTTGGTTCTCTACAATTTATTAGGAACTCTACAGTTAAATTAGACTAATTTTGATGTTTATGGCATATTTCCCCAAGTGTGATCTTTCTACACTTCAGTTGTATATATTGGGATGTTTCTGTCTATTGGATTCATGCCTCCTTTTTTTCTATGCCTTCCATATTTGATCTTTTTGCCTTCTCATCTCCTAACCAGATTGACATTTTCATGATTTACATGACAAAATAACCTCTAATACAAAATAGAAATATTTCTCTCTCCATCTGTTTGTTTCTGTGTGTCTTGATATTTGTGTTTCTCAATCTCTGTATTTCTCTCCTTCCTGACTCCTCACTCCATCTCCTTCTCTCCTTTTTCATTTTGCTCTTGCTTTTTCACCTATATCTTTGACATCCATAACAACGTGATAAATGATTTAAATGTAGATTTTAAACTATGTCTCAAAGAATCAGAGTGTTGTAGCATCAGTCATGCTATGCCAATTTGCAGTTTATCCATACTTGAAGTTTTTCACTTTCTTAACTCCTCAGCTAAAAATGGAGACAATGAAAGTACCTAACAGTTTGAGATAGTCCAAGGATTACAAATATTAATGTATGTAAACCACATATTATCAGTTTTGTAGTATACAACCCAGAAAAAAATCATCCTTAAGTCTTTAAGGAAATCAGCAGTAATCAGCAATGTCACTAAATATCCACACATTATAAACAATGCTAGTGAAGATCCACAGACTTCTAACGAGGCACTTCCTCCCACTCATTAGTTGCAGCTTTCTTCTTGCCACTAGTAATGGGGAACATTCTTCTGTGTATATGTTTGTCTTATTGATGAGTACAAAACTGTTGACTGCCAATAGGGTAGAAAGACAGGTGGGGTTAGGATATAGGGAGTATTCTGGGAAGTATAGGTTGAGAGGAGTTGTCTTCCCAGGAAGTGATGTGGCTGGGCAGAAACTACCTCTAGCTAACCATAGAGTTCTGGAGGACTGAACAGACAGTCAGGAAGTGAAGTAGTAGGGTAGAATTAGAATATAAGCAGGACAAACAGGAAATCTTCTCTTCTCCACTCTTCTCTTGTCTGTGGAGATGCTGAGATATTATGGTGTACCAGGCAAAGAAGTTGCAGGTCTCACATTCCCAGGGTTAACCAAATAATGTGGAAACACTTACATTAATAGAAATATGTTAATGTAGACTGAACTAGCCAATACGAAATCTTAGGCCATGGCCAAGTGCTTTATAACTAATATTAGTTTGTTCATTTTGGTTTGACTCTGCTGTGGGACCAGATTGGTGGGAAGAGTTCAGATGACAAAATGACCCCCAATGTGGGACAAGGATTTCCACTTAAAACTTGACAGAAGCTTAAAAAGGGAGTTTAGCAACAAAGGAACAGAGACAAGCATGGTTTCTTGCTAGCAGCATTTTCTCAGGTGGGCTCTGTTTTGCTAGAGATAAGCAGTGACTCCCAAGGCTCCTTTAAGGGAGATTTCCTGTCTAAGCATAAGCAGCAAAAAATTGCAGGGCCCTTTTAAGTGGCTCCACTACCAAACAAGAATTGTTTATATGAGCAGCTGGCAGTAGCAGTGACCACATCTCCAAGCCGACAGCATGCTGCTTGATGGCAGCATAGACCAATGTGGTGAGCACAGCTCTCAGTGCTGGCAGTAAACGTACCCCTACTATTTTGAAATGACAGCAGCTTATCCAGCTGCTGCTTTAATTTTAGCAATGCAGATGAAAGACTCATGGCTACAAAAAGATAAACATATACAGTAAAACAGATTCAGATGAAGAAAAATCTATAAAGGTTTACAATGTGTTTAAAAATATACATAGACTTGGGAGAGAAAAAGAACCAGGATAAAGTGGTTTAATAAAATAAGAAAGAAAGTGAGTAGTTGGGTGTGGTGGCACACACCTTTAACCCTAGCACTTGGGAGGCCGAAGCAAGCAGCTCTGTGAAGGACAGCGTCTTGTATAGAGTAAATTCAAGCACAGCCAAAGTTACACAGAGAAACCCTGTCTCATAAATGGAAAAAAGTAAAAGAAATAGAATTATAATAAACAAATGAATACATAAATAAGCCACATAAAGATGGAAAATACACAGAAATCATGGATACTCTATGTGTTGTCTTTGAATTGTTTGACTTCTGAGAAAAGACTGATAACTGCAAAAAGAAATTCCAATGAATTGATCCAATTTATATACTTTAAAAATGCCTTTACTTCAAAATTTAAGTATAAGTTATTTTGGAAAAAAGATTTTATTTGTGTTTCCACAGAAAATGAAAAGCTGTGGATTCCTTCCAGACTAATATGGTTTCATTAAGCAAGGCCCTCTAAAGCAGTTGACCAAATGATCCAACATTCAAAACAACTGGGACAAAACCATTTTACAGACCACTATAACCAGGATTTCTGGGTTTTCTTAGGATCCCAAAAACCAGTTCCCCAAAATAGTAGGAAGTAGTTTAGAGACAACAACCCCCACATTCCCAAATATTGTTTATAAATGTTTGTTTTCTTTTAAATGGGGTTAGTAATAAGTTGTTAATGATCACAGTTAATCTCTTTTTAAAGAAAAAGAGGGGATATAAGATAGAAATGAATATTTACATTACTATGGATTTTGTTTTATTGCTACAAATTTAAGATCTATTTTATATATATATATGTGTATATATATATATATATTTCTATTGTTTAGGTATTGGGTTTATATATCTCATTAAAATGTTATGTATAATTAAGCACAGATCATAGATAGTTACCTATAATAGTCAAAACTTATAGTGCTAGTTAGGTTTTCTAGATATGTAGAGATCTATTTGAGATGGATAGATATTCTTCCATCTTTTCAATAAACCTACAGAATATATGGCATTTAAATGGTTTAGGGCTTTGCATGATAGTGAGACACAACTGCTCCTGGGAACACCAATTATGTCTGAGAGGAAGATGGGCATCCAGGACTTTGCTTTCAATTTGGGAGACTAGCCATTTGGGAAAGAAACCACTCTTTCCTAGACTGTTTGACTATTGCTGTATAAACTGGACATGCAGGAACCAAAGAAATGTGACTGCTGAATTTACAAAACAAGATAGACAGTCCTATAGAGATCCTTCTTCATGGAAGAGTCTTCCAGAAATTCTGCTGGTCACAGAAAAATGACTGCCATTGCAGGCAGGCAGTTTAAAATTTCCTGCATCACTGAGAAGTCTGCCAGACACATTGTGGCCTATGGACTGAAGATGGATGTTCCAACATTTCAGAACAACTTTAGGTGACTTTGCAGGTGGCAAGATGTCTCTGTCAATTCTAGAGTTTATATACTAACCTTCTGTGGTCTTTGATGGAGTTGAAAACAGATATTTATGGTTATAGTTTTTCTTAGTTAAGAGTTTAGATTCACAAAGATAGTGTAGATGATGGAATATTTTCTTTAAATCTTACTAAATGTTAATGGACTAAATATTGTAACTATAGTTCTTGATAGCTGTTTTATTATATATAATTATACTATGTTAAAGTTAAAACCCTTCATTTAGACAGAAAAGGGAAGATGATAGGGAATGTGTATGTTTATCTTGTTGGTTAATGAATAAAACACTGTTGGACATCAATTGGGCAACAAGATAGTTGGCACTAGGATTGAAGAAGATACTGGGATGTATAGGCAGAGAGGAATTGTCATCCCAGGAAGTGACATAACTGGGTAGAAACTGCCACTAGCTAACCAAAGAGGTCCAGAGGTCTGAACACACAGGCAGGAAGTGATGTACCTGGGCAGAATCAGAATATAAGCAGGGAAAAACAGGAAAACTTCTCTTCTCTTCTCTTCTCTTGTCTATGGAGATACTGAGCCAGCTGTCATCATGTGGCAGGCAAAAGAATTGCAGGTCTCACATTCCCCGAGTAAGCCATGACCACATGGAAGTACTTAGATTAATAGAAATGGGTTAATTTAGATATAGCTAGCCAATAAGAAACTTTAGATAGTAGCCAACAGCTTTAAAATTAGTGTAAGTCTTGTGTGTTCATTTTGGTTTGATGCTGCTATAGGACCAGACTGGTGGGAAGAGTTCATGTTACAACTTCCTTATGATTTATAAAAAAATTCTATGAGGCTATATTAAACTTTAGGACTTAATGAAAGCCATCTTGGAATGAATCATTCTATCCTTTTGTACCAAATGATGCTCTAACTACATCCTTCTCTGCTATGCTAACATACCTGTAAATTGAACATGAATTTTAAGTTTCACAGTACAGTTTTTTTTGATGTTAGATGCTGGAGCCTCTAACTACCAAAGAAAATTGTGGAAACATATTAATTAACTAATGCTCAGTCTTTGATATTTACAATGACCTTGGACAAATACCTCAGCTAAATAGTCAATGGCATTGCATTTCTTCTGCCTACTTTGTAAAAATGAGCTAATAATCTTTTCATCAAAGATGGAGAGTTATTCACGGCCTTCTTGAATAAAGTCTTTAGATTTCTTGATCTGACCCAAAATTAGTTCAACTTCTGAACCTGGAAAAGTCTTTGTGATTTTTTTTCCATTTTATATATCTCCCTACAAAAACTTTAATTTCTATTCCCTCTGTTAATTATGTGTATGCATTGGTGTCTATATGGAGATATGCATACTTGAGTGTGTTTGGTCATAGAGGCAAGAAGACTTCAGTCCCTCTTAGAGCTGGAGGTACAGGCAGCTTGTACCCTGACATTTGTTCTGGGACCTGAACACAGGTCCACTGCATGAAAATTAAGCACTCTAACTTTTGAGCCATCCCTCCAGGATAAAGTTTTCATTGAAAATGATGTCCAGTGTATAAAATTACTATAACTAAAAATAGATAATGTATGCCAATTATATGAAGGTGGTCTAGCTTATATTAAGTACTCCAAACATTAATAATTAATGTATTAGTGGGTTGTCAACAACCCACTCATCAAGCCTATAAAAGAATAAGACTTGCAATACCTTAAGGATTTGAACAACATTACAGAAATGTTGACCTGAGACAATTTAATGAGTTATTATGCAGTAATTTCTACCTTTCATTTATTATGTCTAAAGGAGAATAAAAATGTACAGTACCACAAAATTCTCCACACATAAAAAGAACTAGGAATACTATTTTGAAACAGAAAAATGTAATTCTTCTTGGAAACAATGCATTTATCATACTTGAACTTGGACTCTTTCAATTATCCTTTTACAATAATGTGTAAAGGATGCCCACCCTTTTTCCCATGTTACAGGCGCTGGGAAAATATCAGCTATTCATAAATTAAGTCCTTTGGTCAATATGTAGTCACAATGGCTTCTTAGGATGTATTTCCTCTATAATTTGCAAAGATGCTGAAGAAGAAAAGCTACAGAGTATAATTTTAACAGTGGTGATTAAAAAAAAAACTTTTATTGAGATCACATCATCCATGAAGGAAGGTAGATCCAACTCATTGCTTCATTTCCCTGTAGTGGTGTTGAATCGACTGATATGCCAACCTGAAGAGGAGCCAAAGTATTTTCATCACCTATTTCCTTGTTAAGTTTAGAAGGCTACTTTCTCTCTTTGAGAATACACACTTTGCTTTGAATGAAATATTCTTGAATATTACAAGGGGATATAAGTTTTGAGACCTTTTTTTTACCCCTACTGTTAAATTCTTTTCCATTTTACTTTCAGACAAATTATAAAGCACCTAATATTTTAATGGAAATTCAACAAATGAATATATATATATATATATATATATATATATATATATAACACAGTTGAAACTTTCACAAGGTTTTGGCTCATCTAGGTCAAGACATAAATTATAAAACCACAAAATAATACTGAACTTAAAATGATAAAAATGAAATAAGATGTATTTTATATTTTTGAACTTGCATAGTGCACAAAAAGCAAGACATTATGAATGCAAAATGAAGATGAACAGATATTAAAATAACCAACAGTATGAAACTTTTAAAAAGAAAAAATGCAATTAAAACTCAAACTAAGTATTTTTTTTTTCGAGACAGGGTTTCTCTGTGGCTTTGGAGGCTGTCCTGGAACTCGCTTGGTAGTCCAAGCTGGTCTCGAACTCACAGAGATCCGCCTGCCTCTGCCTCCCAAGTGTTGGGATTAAAGGCGTGCGCCACCAACGCCCGGCTAAAACTCGGGAGGCAAGTGGGATAACTGCCCCTCTAGAAAATTTGTTTACTCGAACATCTTAGTGCTAGAGGGGCTACAGCAATATTATGGTATAAAAAAGAATTAGTAAATTATACAAATAGGACATAGAGGTACTGATGTGAATTCATAGAGAAAGATAATTACCAGTTATCCCACTTAGTCAGAAACTAATATATAATCATCTGTTCTCACAACAAGTAAATCAACAGAGAGTTTTCTTCACCACATTTTATCTCCAAATTCATGGCAATTACCTTCACTCTTAATAAATAACCATAATTTAGATATTTTGAGTAAATATTGAATGATATTTTATTGCTAGAGGATACTTCTCTCTCTAGATCTAACATTTTGTAAAACACCTGACCAAAATTTCTCCCCATAGCAAAATGCTTTCAAATCTACTTCCATGGAAATCCTGATCCAGTCAGTAATCCAACAAAGATCAAAGCAACATAATTCTACAAAGATGTTGATCCATAAAATCTTGGACAGGGTGGAAATATCTGTGACCTCTGATGCTGAATAGAGCTCCTGACATGGATAGCCTTGACTTTGAAGTTGCATGGCTTGCTGAGGGGGAAATATAGGCTTATTGTAGGAGGAACAGGCAATAGAGAAGAGAAGTTAGAATAAATATTTATTCATAACAGCTGGTAAGCTTCACTGTTTGGCAAGAAATTATTTCAATATGACTAAATAGTTTAAGTCACTTTCCATGAGATAAATTCCTCTTAGTAACAGGAATAGTCTCATTTTTTGAGTCATTCCATTCAAACACACAGGGAAAGGACACACTGTTAAAACACTGTTTTATAGGACATAAGAGTCTATAAAATTAACAATGTATATATTAGATTGATTGAAATACAAGGAATTCCAATTAGTGAATACAAAATATTTCCTTATTGGCAACCACAAGTACTTCAGTACAGAAAGAAGTTATTTCTTTTCTTTAACAATAGTAAATCTTTTTCATTTTGTTTGTTTTGTTTTTTAAATGAACAATCAAGTAAGGATATGAAAATATATCCACATTGTATTAAGTCAAGTATTACTGACCACAGTCCCATTGTGTTATCTTTTCATTAGTCAGCATACAAAACAAAACCTGAAAAAATATACACAGGATTTAAGAATAGTCTTCATTTCTGGGATTGAAAAAGACTATGAAGACACTTAAGATTCTATGAGTTATATATGCAAAAGGGTGTTGAATAAGTAAAACTCACAGAATCATTTTTCAGTCTCCATTCTGAAGTCAGCTTAATTTTAGATTGTGGCACTACAATGAAGGTGTTTGGCCTGACTAAATGAGGTTTTATAAAATGAGAAGGAAAATCAGAGGAATAATCCCTTACTCCAAATGAGATTTTACCATGAGTTTTGAGATACATGTTTAAAATCAGATACTGCAATAGAGGTCTTAAGGAATATGAAACTTGCAACAATGAAGAACTAAAACTAAAACAGGATAGAAAAAAATGAGATTCTGTATGAAAGAAGGAAATCAGTTGACTATAAGGGCATAAAATCGGTCAAATGAATTAAGCTTTGTAATAATGTAAACACAAACATTGATGGATTCCTTAGAGACCTCTTGTATAAAATAACTATTTCCATATGCAAAATTTTAAAATGTTTTCTTTTTGACATGTTTTATAATTGAAAATTCTCAAGGTCTCTTTGTAAAATCAAAAAGAGAAGGGTCTCAACAGAAGGTTATATCGTATACTTTATGAATAAAGGGAACAAATACTAATTGAAAATTAATTCCAACAATAACAACTAGGGATTTCATACTATTCTGGATAAGAATACCAACATAGGAAAAACTACTACTCAATCAAGTTCAAATGGTGTATTAATACATCATATCTTCTTTTGTTTCACACTTTTTCCTCAGGAAAGCAATCTTTAGATGGCAAATTGTAGAGCAATAATTGAAGCCCAATTAAATAAATAGATTCTCTCAAATAATATATCAGAATGAATTTCAGCCTTCAGAGAAAAATGAGATGGAACACAATGTCCTGATTGAACTGACAGATGTTATTATTGGGAGAAAGTTAATCAATTGACAAGGAGTTTCATACCTGAGGGTATTTTTGTAAAACATGAAGAATCAGGGATTAATAAAACTGGAATAGATCATTTGTAACCAGCTATCAAAAATATCAAAATTCATTATATAAAGTATTTAAAAATACAACATAGTATATAATACTAGAACAATTACATAATAAATAGCTTAGGTTAATTTTTGGTAATGAAACTGATTGATAGAAACTCCTTAAAAAGTCTCGGTACCCGAATTACAGAAGATATCCAGGAAAATTTTATGTTATCATTGCAGAATACATAAATGGAAATGTATAAATTGATGGTAGTATTGCTCTCATTAGATACATTCTCAATGGATATCAGTTTCCTGAGTATCTCTAGTGAAAGAACAGATAGCACTTTTGATAACCATAACCAGAAGAGTTGGTATAGATTTCCACTTCCAGACTGGTGTGGGTTTTGTCATGTGCCATAAGTATATTTTAGATGAACTAACTTAGGACACTAATCTTAATGTGATTAGACTGTACATGATTCTACCTTTGAAAATATGACCTGTGAAGTATAATGTCAGAATAGACACCTATAGTGAAGATGTAAAACAGCGAGAAAGGTAAATAAAATCAAACATGTGGCATACATTAACTCTATGTGTCGATGCATCCAAAGTCTAATAAAGATGTGCCTAGAATCCATGTTTAAGTCCTGCATTCTGAACCCAAATAAAAACTGAAAGACTATTAAATAGAAAACCTTATAATCTTTGAAAGACATAACTAATAAATACTTTACTCAAAGTCTAATTTGTGGTTTATTTAATAAAATATATGATATAATCCCTAATCAAATCTCACTTCTTTAAATATGAATGCAAAATGGATTTGAACATATATGAATTATTCATGAGGAAACAATTAATTTCAATGAACTATAATTATCTTAGTAGTTGTCTTAAAATTTTCCATCCTTGACCAACACTGAATTCCAGATTTGATAGCATTCTCCATGGTGACCCAGCTAGCAGCCTGTTGGCAGTTCGACTACATTGAAACACTTCCTCCATAGACAGGAAAATGCTTTCTTCTTACTGGAAAAGACACTTATTCTAGTTATGGATTTACCTTTCCCAGGAATAATACTTCATAAAAACTACCATGTGTAGACTTATGGAATGCCTCATCTCCACCATGGTGTTCCAGACAGTATGGCTTCTGATCTAGGAACTCAATTCAAAGGCAGAGAAGTGAAGCAGTAGGCCCACAATCATGGAATCCTATTATGTTCCCCAGGAATCAAGGAGTGAAAGAGGGATAGATAGATAGATAGATAGATAGATGATAGATAGATGGATAGATACATAGATACATAGATACATAGATAGTTCCACTCACTATCACCACTGGTGACCCATTAGGAAAGTTTTGCTTCCTGCTGCTGCAGTCTTAAATTCTCCTGGCATAGAAGTTTTGGTTCTAGAGGAGGTAGAACTGCCAGGATCCACAAAAATGTCCATTGAACTCGAAGCTCAGTTACTTTGTGCTTCTAAATCCCTTAAACTAACAGGCTAAGAAAGGAAAAATAGTGTTAGAAGGGGTGATTGATCCAGTGACCATGGGGAGACTGAATTGTTCTCCACAAAGGAGACAACAAAGATTATGTCGGAAGTGCAATAAATCTTTAGGACATCCCTTGTTACCATGTCCTGCGATTAAAGTCAACAAGAAACTACAGAAGTCTAGTCCAGGCAAGATGACTTAGGACACCAGTCTAATTCAGGCAAAGAACACAGATGGGTCAGGAACGAAGGTATGGGCACACCTCCAGGAAAAGTGACAAGACCTGCTGTGGTGCTGTGGAGGAATACAGAATGGGTAGTAGAGGAAGGTCATTATAAATACCAGAGAAGGCCCAAGAAGTCTGCTATTAGTACATGTTATTGCCTGTACTAATGGTTGTAAAGCAGAACTTGATTGTAAGAAGCTATTACTGGATATCACACACTTCAGCTACAGGATAAAGAGAAATGGAGTGGGAACTGAGCTGGAAGCCCTCTTTATTTTCAAAGTAGTAGAATATGCTATGTAGGCTCCTGGGAGAGAAAACTTTATCAACAATATTATCCAGTTCTGACCCCTGTGAGCCATAATAATGATATATCAGGCAGGATATGCCTAAGCATGATAAAGTGGTAAAATATTTCTTGTCCACAATTTGAGAACATCATCAACTCAGTTAACATGTAATCATTTACTTGATTCTGAAGAAAAATCAGAAATACAAAAAATATTTATGATACTGTTTTTAAATATTAAATATTTATTTAAAATGTAAAAATGAATTTAGAAATCATTTTAAATTATTTAAATTAAAAATTTCAACATAATGTCACTATAAAGTATTGTTTCTGAAAATCAAGGTCTACTAAACATTTTACTGATGAATTTAAAAACAACTCAAGTTATATAAGCTGTACCAGCTATTTTTTTAATTAAAATGTACATCTTAAATAGAAGATTCAAATAAATACACAAAAACATTTTTTAGAATAGCTTGTTTTTCTTTGTGACTATTATTGCATCAAATATCACACAGGTGGAAAACTTAAACTTGAGAGACCAATCTCTGCATTGTCTTCTCATTATTTTCTTAAAACAAATGTTTCTGTTCTTACTTCCTGCCTAAGTAATTAGCCTTCTTTCTGACTTGTTTGAATTGAACTGTACAACATGTACTCTTTGTGATGAGCTTGTTCAATATTTGTTTCTTGTGTGTATGAGATTATGATTTATTTTCATTGCTTTACTGAATTTCATTGTTTGCAGACTCTATGATCTACATCAATTCAGTTACTGTAGATATCTGTGTGCTTTCTAGTTTCTGCTATTGATCAGTGTTTCTGTGAATGTGATTAACTTTGGCCCCTTCTTCAGGCAGATATGCAATAATCTGACTGTTTTAGGCTAAGGAGCAAAGTTGTACATCATGGACAGTTGTCTAAGCACATACTGATAAATAATACCCAAGATTCTTTTCTCTGACTTATGCTACTTCTAAACAGATGGTATTTCATCTTTTATTCTAGTCTTTATGTTTATCAGTCTAAGAATTTGTGCATGTTTGTAGGGTTGTGTGTCTGTGTATGTATGTGCATCTGTGTGTGTATGTGTCTGTGTACAGTTTTAAATAGGACATGCTGATATTGGTGGTTAATGAATGATGATCTCAAGTATTTATGTGGTTCTGTACTTCCAAAATTAAATACAGCAATTATGAATCAAATAAGAATAAATAACATTTCTAAATACACATATTTCTTTATTCCCTACATAAATTTTAAGTATAAATAATTTGTTATACATTTTAATCAGGAAATTGTAAACTAAAATAATAATTTTTAAAGATTATACATCTTAAATAAAGTATTTCAATTTGGAAATTCATAATCTCAGTAAGCTTCTCAATTTGATGTAATTTATTTTAAGTGGAGGGAAGCAGAAGACTGAAGTACCTTTATCTTTGCCAATTCACTACAAGCCATGCTAGCAGGATGAATCAAAGTGTACTCTAGAATAATCCCCTTGTGGCATCTTCATATTTACTATGTCACATCGTTGACAAAAAAAATGAAGTCTACATTGAGTGTGGTGCCAACTCTTAGAGGAAAAAGTATTTTTATAAGATAACTGTATGACCATCAAGTTATTGACATAACTAATGACATATGGAAGCCTTCCAACTTATGTATAGTACTATATAATCAGAATGTTTACATTAATAATTTTTTGCTGGCATCCCCCAGAAACATACAGTACTAAGTAACTGGTGTTGCAGCTCTTTTCACTAACATTGAATTCTCCATGAAGAAATCATTCCTGGAATTCTATGAAAGGGCTACTCTTTCCCCATAGGAGAGCACCTGTAACTGGAAAGCTGTCATTGTCCCCTAGGATGTAGAATGAGCTGAAGTGAAATATCCGGTTTCACAGGGTGATATGTGAAGAAATCGATAGGAAATATTTATTTTCCCCAGTGGTATTTAACTACAAAACATTTTAGTAGGTTAGGGAAGTCACTCTAGCACTGAAAAGTTGTTTTTTTTTTTTTTTTGAGGTGTGTGTGTTCGGGTGAGGGCAGTAAATGAATGGACAGGACATGGCAAAATGTCAGTAACTAAAGCAAATATTCCCGAGGCTTAAATGAATAGGGCTGCCAGCTCTTAAGAATCATCTTCATCTTCCATTTCCCCAAAGGAATGCCTTCCTGCACATGCACTTCCCCTCTACTTCCAGGGAATGGCATTTTGGGAAACAGGAAGGTGAGCTGTTTGATTAAAGAAGGAAAGCATCCTCCTCTGGAGAAGGGTTCCTTGAAATGTGAGTCAAACGCAAAGATGAGAGAACGTGTCCTATACGCTTCACAAGAACCTTATCAAAACTAAGTCTGTTTTAAGAAGGTAAATTTGTTGTCATAAGGCATTGTGAATGACATTATTAAATGTTGTAAACTGAGGAATAACTTTCGTGAGTGTAAATTTGCTTATATTTGACTAGCAAAGATTCCAAATAGTCCCTCAAAAGACTGGGGAGAAGTTGGCAGCTTGTATAAGCCTTTTACTTTTCCTTAATGTGAAGGTAAACTGCAAAAGCTGCTACATCTAGGAAAAAGGTAATTAAGAAAAAAATCATTAAAGTATATTTGAGATTAACTATTATATGCAAGAGCTTACTTGACACCTTACACTGGTAACTGGATTTTGCTTTCCAATGCGGGCCGATTGACTCAATGGTCAGAGCAGACTGAATTGTATTTTTGTAAGGCTCTTCAACAGGCAGGCAAATAAATAGCTTTTCTCCCGCTGCCTGGGTTGCTGTTTGCTTAAGCAAAAATCCAATTTCTGGAGAGGACTCCACAAGGGCTAAATTCCCTGCCATTTACAAGTGTCCCATTAGAGTAGCTTTCTATATGGAAATAACATTCCAAGACAAGGGAGAGACGTTAGGTCTGAAGTCCGCTCTTCCTGGTGTGTTTTATTATTTCTTTTTCATTTGAGGAGTAGAGCTGGTCTCCCAGGAGAAAGGGAAAGAAAGAAAGACTGATGTTTGAATACAAATGTCTCAAGGAACCAGTGTTTCCTATAAAAGTGAAATCTCTCCCTTTTTTGCATGCATCAAGAACTGAGTAGATACTATGCTTCATGCTCACATTGTCTCTCATTAAGAGTGTGTGTGTGTGTGTGTGTGTGTGTGTGTGTGTGTGTGTATTTATAATGTTTGTAATTAAGACTCCAAAGGGAAAACTGAAAGTAGAGTGTCATGTACTAGAGACACAGGTTTGGCTTTGATTACTGTTTCATTTAGTTCTTCTGGAGGACACTGTTACTTGAAAACAGTCACATTAGAATCAGACAACCTGTCTGTCTGGCTTACAGGATGTCATTTAAAGACCCGGTACTGTTTAAATAGTTTTTTTTTCTTCAAGGAGTGCAGAAAAATATAATGAAGGAAGGTCCTTAAATTTTCAGTAATGTTTTAACTAATATGTTGTTGATGATTCTAAAATGCTCACTGATTCTTTTTTTAAGTTGAGATTTAAAAATGCTGCAATAGATTTAAAAATCTAAAATTATTCAGACCGATTTTGAAAGTAAAGTAGTGCATCTTAACATTAACTCACAGTATTTGAACTTTCCATTTAAAGAAATGAACACAGATCTGGTAATATAAAATATTGCTTAAAAGGATTTACATAAAAGGGAAAAAACAAACTGATTGACAGACTTCTAGAGAATGTAATTATGTTACCATGTTAGCTTGTTTGAAGTAGATGAATGCCTATTGACATAGCTGCTAGACACACTATAGAAAGTAAAAGATAAAATAGTGTGTCCATAAAAGCTTTTATGAAAAGGAAGGGGGAAAAAAGCTAAGTATCACCATACGGACATGATGAATCTATCTACAACACTTCTTTCCATGCAACTTAAGGGCAGCTGAATTTGTTTATTCATGATTGTGGGGGTTCTACTTTAATGTTATTGAGTTGTTTTAAAGAAAATGTAACTTTTTACTTGGACTACTGGGACTGACGTCAGAATTTTGCAAATGCTGAACAAGTAGTCTACTTGAGGTACATATCCAACACTTAAGAATTAGGTGATTTAAAGACGAGGAATCAATAGAAATTTTTGATGGAGGGTATAACCAGATTAAAAATGAATCAGAGAGATACTTAGCTTGTTTTGTTTTGCTTTTCTCTTCAAGTTCTATTTCAGTCTTACTTACATTGGGAAATGACATTGTATTGTGACAGGAAAGTACCTGTGAATCATTTCACATTGCAAAGAGTAAGAGTCCAATACTTTGAATAAGATTTCTGCTTGGAAGCACATGAGGAGATTTTGTTATTCAGGAAATCTAAGAGATCATAATGAATAGGAAGACCTAGGGCTTTGACCTTGCCTAGCTTGTCACATAATTCTAAACAAAGCCAAACTAATTGCAAAAATGAGTATGAAAAGAGGGAAGGGAGAAAGAGATGCGGGGACAGTCCTTAAAGTCGGGTCACTTGTTCACCTCAACATGTTTCACATTATTTATTTGTAAAAGAAAAAAATTTTGCCAAGGTTTTATTTCTGTCCATTGATCTCCCAAATTAGTGACCACATTTGACGAGCCAAGACTGTCTTCACTTATCCATTTATCCTTTTACTTGCTCGTTCATTCTTTGCTTTTGCATAAAGTCTGACTTGTCTTCTGCCATCTTCAATATTTCATTATCAGAGGATAGAAACAAAGCCGGTTTTGCCATTCTGACACACCTTTAGCAATAGGAAACTAAAGAGCGTACAAAGAAGAAACTTTATTCTTTCAGACTTGTTTTCTCATCTTACCCTATTCAAGCATTGGATTGTCTAGATGACAGAACTTAAATTGCTGGAGACAAATGTTTTCTCAAATTTCATTTACTCAAGGTGCTACGAACACAATCTATAGGATTTATATGCTGTAAGTTGAGTTACTCCGCACTACTCACTTTACAACAGAGCTAAACTGCTATGCCAGCCAGAGGCCACCGAAGTATTTTCAGGTGCTAAATGTGTTTCCTTTTTTAAAGGCAAATAATATTAGAATAAGTACTATTTAAAATGATTTTAGTTCACAGTCATATTTTATCTCTGTCGTAAGACTTGGAATTTAATTTTTGAGAACAATCTTTGATCATTCACAGTTCCTATAGTAGAGGCCTCTTTTTAATGACATTTTTAAAGAGGAAGCCATTCCCTAAAGCACATTTGGTGTTTGCCGTTTACATTCAAGTAGATGGAGTATATTTGTATCTTTTTGGTTTTTGGTAAGGAAAGGCAATTGAGTATCTGGGGTCTATTGAGTAAAACACACAGTCAGATTGAGTCATCCTAAGGCTGTCAGATGTTATTATCACAGTGGGGATGGATTCACCCTGGCACCCCAGTTTCTTCAAATGAGAAGCATACAGTCCAGGCTACCAAACATTTGCATGATCCTGTGGGCATTTTCATTTGTCAACATTTGGTCTGTTGCTGAGATCCTGGAGGCATTCTGATTGTTTCAGGACGTGGTGAGAGAACTAGTCTGGGTTGGGCTTTTGTACTTCTCTTTACAATAAAAGAAGGTAAAACAATTCTTTCTAGCCAAGTATGTGACTGTTAGATCTTGGGGATTCAACCTGACAGAAGAATTACTCCATACACAATAATAAAAAAAAAAAAACAATCTCTTGTCTAATCTGCTAATTATTCACTGTAGTATTTCCATCTTTATATTCATTACTTTTTAATTTGTTGCTATCAACAATTTAATCCCAGCACTCGGGAGGCAGAGACAGGTGGATCTTTGTGAGTTCGAGACCAGCCTGGTCTACAAGAGCTATTTCCAGGACAGCCTCCAAAGCCACAGAGAAACCCTGTCTCGAAAAAAAAACAAAAAACAAAAAAAGAACAAACTATTCATGTATTCCTGAGTAATTTCATAAAACTAAACATCAGCGTAGATGTAGACAATGTGCATTTGTTTGTACCTCCTGCATCTTGGTTTCCTCTCTGGGACATGCACCCTTACCCCTTCTATATTTCCCACACCCAAGCACTTCACCTCTGTCTTGATTCTGACCTAACAAATATGCTGAACAGGAATCAGAACTTATTGTCGCAACCTATGGGCACAACTTGCACTGGTGTAAAAGGTCCAGTATGTATGTAAGCATTTATTTATTTATTGGTTTTTCCTGGTCTGTCCTTTTTCAGTATTTTATAGCAGAAAGAATTCTGTTTCCTCACTTTACTTTGACATGTCCTGTAAATTTTTTGCATATTATACTCATTTGGTTTTCCTTTTACCACTTCAGAGTACTGTATCCTTTATTTGAATTATTTGGACACAAAAGAATTTCCACAATACAATAATAAAGAGGAAAATAAAATCTACCCTCAAGAAAAGTTGTTACATGCAAAATAATTAAGCCAAGTAAGCTTCAATAGAGGAAGAGAAACTAGAGGGTAAAAGAGGCTTTGTTGTAATACTAGGTTGTCAAGCACAACACCTTCTTAATTAAATGACATTGGTTGTAGAAAGCACAAGGGATGTCCTGAATTGATTCCAAGCTCATTCATACCATTTTGATCTTTGTTTTCCAAGAAAATGATTGAGTTTGTAACTGTTGGGGTTTTGACTTTGAATAAGATTCTTACTTCAATACTCATATTGTAAACCAAAAAAAAAAAACCCTCTCAAATACAGTAACCTTGTTCAAATGATCCTTCTCTTTATGCAACTTTCCCTTCATGACAATATAATTTAGTGCCAAACTTAACTTTAAATCAATTTTTAAAAATTTAAGGATAAAGAGATAATCATTTAATCTAGAGGTGCAATGATAATAAGTTTTCAGAAGAAAATTTAAGCTTGAAATTAAAAATTAAAAAATAAACAATAATGACTCAAAGATTTTAGACAAGAATATGATGCAACAATTAAACATTTTGTAAATAAATGCATGCAGTCATCAACTTAATGAGTTGATCCAGTTTTTGTTAGTAACACAAAGTCAACTTTAACACATGCTAGTAATTTGATTTAAAACATAAATTACTATGATTTGTCTTAGGTTTTATAACATTCTAACTTTAAATTAGTACTTCAAAATTATAAGAATAAATATGAAATTGCTTGCTACCTATTAAGAATATGTTATATGAGGCTGGAGAAATGGCTCAATGAATAAGATCATTTGTTGTGTAAGGATGGAGACCTAAGTTTAAATCTCCAGCAACACATGAAAGCAGAGCCTGGATACCCATAGCTGTAACCCAATGTAGGAGCAGAATCTGATGGATTAATGGAACCTCTCTAGCATGCCAACCTAGTGAAAATGGTGAGTGACAGTGTCTCAGAGTCTCCCAACATGGTTCTCTGGTCTTTGCATGAGTACACGTGGGTGAACATAAGCATACCCATATGTGCATCTACAAACATGCACTCTACCACACACAAACACATGCACACACACGCATGCACACAGACACACTCACACACACATACATACAGATATTTCATTTTAGTCATGTATAATTTTCTCTTGTTCTTCTCCAAGGTAATGGAGTAATGTTTTAGTAATACAACCATATCATGACACTTTAAATGTATATTAAAAATAAAATCAATAGTTTGCCATAGACAAATCTAGAATTTTCATTTGAAATCATGGTTGCTGTCCATTTACATTGCTTCACCCAGAAGCCCCAATCCTTTTAGATTTGCATGCACTGTGGTTGAGTTCCATTTTAAACTTTACAGTGTCTAATAACTATGACCGGAGTTGAACTATATGAATTATAATAAATATTTTAGTGTGTAATTAACTGAAATCTCCCAAATATATCTTGGTTGAAATAAAACTTTAAATAAATGAGTATTAGTTAACAGCTTGATATATTAACATTGTGAGTCAGTTTTGTAGTTAGAGAAAAAAATGTGATATATTAAATATGTAACATAAAATTAGTAAGACTAAATATATATCAATAGCTACCCATGTTTATGGTATGTTGTCCTGGATGTGCATGGATGGTTTAATAATCTTAAAAGTCTACTAGGTTTAACACTTATATTGAATAGAATGAAAATTTAAATAACAGTCAAGAGAAACCTTTTTAGGGTGGATAAAAAGAGTAAGAAAGTAAAAGAATAGGAGTGGATTTGAACAAAATCTATTATATTCATGTATAAACTTCTCTAACAATGAATTAAAAACATTTCAATTTCTACTACACAATTGATTCCATAAAGGCAATACCTGGACTGTTGTCATTATTATGTATACCTAGCCAAAAAGTAATGTAGGACCTCATAAAAATGTGTCCCAATATGAAATGAATACATAAACTAAAGGGAATGCATACATAAACTAAAGGGAATGCTGGTATCTCCTGGGTATACTCAATACTGCTGAAGGGCCTCTACTGCTAACTTGCTATGTGAGTTCGAAATCATTAATACAGGAAATTCCAAAGTTGTGCTGCATGATGAAAGCAATGAGTTCATCTTTCAATGGATTGAATTTGGAAACCTTAAGGGAAGTTAAGTGGGGAAATGCAAAGACAGAAAGCCCACCAATCTGTGATAGTCCCCATCTCCATTCAGAAGAAAAAAATTATTTGATTTGTAGCATACTGGGAATTTAAGAATTTTCTCTCTAACCAAAGTTACTGAAATTGAGAGCTCATATGAACACGTCTCTTGTTTGCTATTCCAATTTATCCTTGAAACCCTGATGCTAAGTGAGAAAGTCATGGCATGAAAAATATTTGCTATTAATTTTAATGAGAAAAATATGATGCTGTCCATCCTAACCCAAGTCAGATGATTTTTATACTTGATAGATAGGGCTATCAATTATGAAAAACAAGTTTATACAAGCAAAAGACAACACTATGAAAATAATATACTATTTTCTGTGACACATGTATGGCCATAAGTCTGTATTGTATTTATCAGTTCTAGAAACAAAATTCCTACCAGCATTAGAAGAAGGTAAAAGAGAAAGTCCTCACTCACGAGCAAAGTCATTCTTGTGAAATATACCTCCACAGATTTTTAAGGATTTTATAGGTTAGTTGTTTTGCTGCAGTCAATATGCACTTTACACTGAGTTAAAGGTAACTTTGTAGCAAAAGTGAAGGCAAATCAGAAACTACTTCAGAACAGGAGGAAGGATACAATCTATAACTCAAGAATTTCTAGGAAATAGTGTCACTCCTCCAATCTTGCTTGTCATACATAGGAAAGGAAAGTTTCCAATATTCACACAAAATAAATGGTCACAATTCAGATGTGTTTTATGTTGTCCTCAAAGGAAAAACTGTTGTGTCATGAAAATTGGCAAGTGTTTTATTGTCTGAAGTTATCATGACAAATTATCAATTCTCCTGAAACACTTGCTTAGCATGTTAGAGGGTAAAAATGTAAACTATGAAAAAGAACTATGGTAAGAAAGTACTAGGTTTTCTCAAAAACTGTAATGATGGCAGTAAATAAGTAATTGACAAAAATAGTTATGCAAAGTAAGTTTGTACATTTTTACTTACATCCTACATTTTAGAACATAATACATTAAGAAAATATATACTTTTTGATAACCCCAAAGTGGTCCTTGATTCTTAGCTTTGATGGGGGTGGAATCATCTTTCTGTAACCATAAGCCAGAATAAACTTTCCAAGCCTCGCTTGCCTTGGGTGTTTTGTTACAGCAATTGAGAATTAACTAATACAGTTCCTTTTATAGTTGCTGAGTTGTGTAGTTTTATCCCATTGAATCTCTAATTTAAGCTTTACTAGATGAGTTTTAAGCAGACATATTTATAGGACATGACTTACTTTAAAATTCACTAGATTTCTGGTGAGAATGAAAACTTTTAACCAATTTATAATTTGAATGAATATATAGCAATAATTCAATAATTATTTGCATTTTCACTCAAATATCATTGCCTTTCTATAGCTATTTTTATCATGTCTTGTATTGTTTCATAAGATATGCTCATGTGTTAAAAATCTGTTAAGTGTCCAGTGTAACTTTAGGCGAACTTCCAGTGTGTCCACTTTGTACAGATCTCTCAACTCCTATATGTTAATTCATAAATTCCAAGATCTTAATGTCCTCAAACTATGCTTTTCTTATCTAGTACACACTGGGTTCCCTGTTATTCACTTGAGTTTCATTTTCTTAAATCACATCTTGGAAAGGATTTCTATCTAAATTAAAATGTTATATAACTTTTATTATCTTCCATAGTACCTAGCAAAATTAAAGTAATTGATATTCATTTAACTAAAGGACATTGTGTCAAAATGTCTAAGAGAATTGCTTGCACAGCAAATATTTAGAGAATTTGTACAAAAGTGTGCAAATGAATAGAAGTGATTAATAGCAGGTAATATAGTTTATTTTGCAGGGAAAATAAATCAAATTATTTTCCACAGACCCTTGTACACAAAAAGTATAGAAAACATAATTGAATTATATAGTCCATGTAATGCTTTTACAAGTGAGAAAGCATTAAAGTCACAGTATGAGAGCAAGAGCTTTGAAGAGAATCAAAAAAAACTGAAAACAAACTCAATGAAATTATTTGAAGTTCTTTATCTCATTCTGATTTGTCAGACTTTTTTTAGATTTACGTATCTTTTAATATATTATGGTTTCATGTTTTGTGTTTTTTGGGATTTCTGTGTATGTGAACATGTATGTTTCTGTGACAATGTGTGTGTGCTTCTTTTGCTTTTTCTTTGGTTCTTTTTCTTCTGCCTGTTTGTTTTTATCCTATTCTGGTTTCTTTGTTTTTATTCTATCTTCTTTCAATGTATTATTTTTACATACTTGATTGTATTCTAAGGATAAAGAAAACGAACGGGCATGTATTAGGGAAGGTGAGGAGGATCTGGGAGGAGTTGTGGTTGGACCATAATCAGAATTCATTACATGAAAAATCATTTTCAAGAAAGAACAAAAAATGTATTGTTTGGATATATATTCTACTCCCTATTAATACACTGCTTCTTTTACCTTACTAACACACTTTCTCCCTAGTAGACTCTTTTGTAAATCTCACTTCACGTAATATGGTGATCAAGACCATAATTGGCCACTTACTGGAACATGGCAGCCTATCAGGTACCATGTCCAAATAAACTGACTCACGTTTTATGGTAGTACTTACTCACAGTACTGGATGAGAAAAGAAATTACTACTGAAGTCCAGTTTAGTAACATCTAAAAGGCAAAAGATGCTGTTAAATTTGTTGAATTACTGAGAGCAACACTCAGATACTAGAAATTCACTTAGCTTGAAATTCATTTTTCTTAAAAAATGTTTTCTTTGCACAAAGGAATATAAATAATTGGCAGTGACCTTTGTAATTCAGATACAGCGTTCTTTCCGTATTTTCAGTGTGCTCTGTCATAGACACAGATAGGACATAGATACGTACTATCTTATCTGTGTGACCAAATTTGACATTGTACATTGTAATCGCATAAGCTTCAATTTTTGTCACAAGGAAAATTCCAAGTACTTTTCAAAGGACCTACTCCATGTTTAAAATTATTTTTCATGTCTGATTAATGAGAAACTTTTGAAACAATTATTCTATCCAGGGATGTGAGTGTCAGTTTCTATTTCTCAAGGCTGATTACAAAAGAACTTCTAAAGGAGTTTAATATGTTCAGGGATGCTAAGCAAATATGTCAGCATTCATTTTGCATTTATGGCTGCAACCGTTAGAGGAAGAAATGTGGAAATAAACAGAATTTAGTATTTTCTCTCACCATTTTTTAAAGAACTTAGAGACTTGTGTACATTTTATTTTTTATAGTGGAAGCAAAGCATTAGCTGATATGAATGCATTTCAGAAAGAAGTTTTTAGTCACTTTCCCACAAAGTTTATGGGTTGGCATTTGGCCACCAAGTGATCTATAACCTTATAGCTCACTATTATGCAAATATAAATTTGGCAAGAAGACATGTGTTCTAAGATTTCCTTTAAGGACAAACACATATTTAAAATTTGAATACAAAATTGTGTTTGTCAGTTAATTTCAGGCTGGCTTTCCCTTAAAAAATAGTATAAAATTTGTCCTTTAATACTTGGATAGTTGTTATTGGAGTGTGTGTGTGTGTGTGTGTGTGTGTGTGTGTGTGTGTGTGTGTGTATTTCAGGTTTAGTGCTTTCTATCTTCAGAGCATATAATGTACAATCATATGCATATTTTATGAATATATATTATATAATACTTATGCAATTTGGATTCCTTTTTGTAGAAACAGAAATATGTTTCTTGAGACTCATCCAACTTATAAACAGTATTCTAAGTTATCAGCCATAGTTCAAATTGGTAAAATTCACACATCCAATCACTGTTAATTCTATAAAATCAAGATGACAAGTTCACATGCATTCAACTATGCTTTGCTGGGAATTAATATTGATGAATGACAGATAAAAATGTAATCAAGATTGGATGTGAATAATTCATCTGGGCTAGGTCAGTTTAGGAGAAGTGTTTCCTGTTCTTTGTTCTTATATTTAGCAAGTAGGGTCAGTCCCACAGCTGTGGTAAACAGCAATTCTCTGCTGTGTTACCTTGATGCATGCAAGGCCCATTGTCAAAGCTCAATGGTGCCACCCAAGCTGAACAATCTATTAAAGACCTAAAATCATGTGAACACTGTGTTCTATTTATGGCTTTTCTAAACTTCAAAGAAATGCCTGACAAATTTCATTTCTATATACTGGATAAATCAGCAAACATATTCAACAAGATGTGTTACTTAAACTTCGTTGCAAGCTTGTAAACTTACTCTACACTGTGTTGGGATTTTCAATATCAGATTAAATTGAATAATGAATCACCTCGAAAAATCCACTGAGTTAGGAATATAGGATAATGAAATATACAATGCAGGGAATAAAACATGTTATATTTTAATCTTTGTGGTAAGTGAAAATATAGACATGTGTTTATAATGAATCTTTCCCAATGTTTTGGGGTCACATTTAGACATATTGTAAACTTTTATTTATTTCCTTGGATCCTTTCTCAAACAACCAAGTAAAATTTACTATGCTCCAGCGTCTTGTGTTTCCAGTTGATATATATTTTGGGGTCAGCACCATGTAAAGCATAGCCCATGGGACAGCGAAAATTTCAAGAATCCTGCCCAAAGTATATTCTATTCTCATTATCTGTATAATAAATGTTGCAGTTGTTCATCTCTTCATTATTATTTAACTATCCATTCATGTGTTTCAAACAACACATCAGACATTCACTCATTGTGTACTCAGACACATATTCAGATTTTCAGAAAAATATAAATCATGTTCATTTCTTGTTAGATTTTGTTAATATGACAAGGGCTATAGCAGTAAGCAACAACAAATAGAATGTGGAAAAACAAAACAAAAGATCTTTACCTTGCTGAATTTAAAAAGTAGAGATAGTTTCATATATACATTAATTAATGCAAACTGTTCACTAAAATAAGATATTCAGTAAATTCATATTACATGCCCTTAATGAACATTGGAAAACATCTAGAAGGGTGTATAAGCATTGTCTAAACAAAGGCAAAGAATATGTTTAAATAAAAATTAAGGCAAAGGACTGGAGACATGATATTATTTAGTATATAATAGCATTTGTTGCTCTTTCAGAGCACCTGGGTTCAATTCCCAATACCAACATGGTGGTTTATAACCACCCATAAGCCCACATTCAAGGAATTTGGTGCTATCTTCTGACACCCTCCAAACACCATCCATGCACATGGCCAATAAAATAGCATAAAATAAGGTAAATGAATCTAGAAATCAAGTCAAGGGAGAAGCAATCTATTCAGAGACAAAGAGATAATGAAAATTTCTAAAGCTTTTCAAGCAATGATTAATCATTGGAATACTGTTTTCTGACTTCTGTAGATCTGATATACTATAAAAGTCATTTTCCTTGACTTCCTAGTAAGATTTACAACATTTTTTTCTTGATGAATCAACTGGGATAGAGAACATGAAGTCAATAGGTCCACAGTCACAGAACTAGTGCAGCATTCAACACTAGCCTGCGTCAATCTCAATCCTACTTTCTTCTCTTGGTACTACTCACCTCAATTGAAAGGCCACAATACAGCACCTTAAGCATTCAACTGTGGTATTTCTCTGTTGTTTACATTGACTGGCCTCACAGAGTTTTTTATGTGCAAGTTTGGGTTTAAGGTACTATACCAAGAAAGTGGGGATGTGGAAGACAGTGAGTCAAATACCTCATGGTAGATTCTTTAGGAAATGTCTATTCAAATACAAAAGATTATCTTAAAAATAGGTTTCTTTTGAAATAAAGAGAAAGGTAAATTTCTTATGTGTAAATATATTCCCATTTATTCATACATAGAAAACATGTGGAAAATGTTTAATATACAGGTAGTTTCTGAAATGTCATATACTTTATAAATTCAGTAAATATTTAAAATTCACTTACATAAATGAATTAGAATGTCAAGTCAATTCTGAACATAGTTCAGTTATAGGTATAGGAAAATTCCCTGTGATATATCAGCATTAACAGTGTTACAGTATTATCTGTTTTGAGGTTATGCCTATGTATGATGCCAATTGATTACTGCATTAGTGTAGCATTGCTTCTCTACTAGTAACTTTCAAGTTTAATTAAACAAGATAAAATATGTAAGCTACCACCTTGTTCATGGAGTATGTAACTGAAGATCTATTGTAGTAATACTCTGTTCATCATTCAATAAATGTGAATGCAGATAGTAACTATCCAAACTTACAAACCACATTGAATAAGACTCAACTTTACAGCACATACCACAAAGTTTTCCAGAAAATTGTACTTTACTTTAATTATATGCTTTTTTTGAAGTTGTAACTTATCCAGAGGGGGGAAATGTTGGGTTGCATATTCACTACCCAGCCCTGCATAATAAGAAAAAAATGTTAATTATCTAACAGCATGTTCACATTTTTTACTATTTGGCAAGTATCAGTTGGCTGCTATCACTTCTCCACTAGGTACCGGCATTTTACACATTTGTTATCAGCATAGAATTTGCCTTGTCTGGTTGTGCAGCCTACACATTCCACTGTTCCAGGAGTCATTTAAGCGTATAATAAATTGAGTTTCAATGAGCTGGAACCTCCAGTTTCAGCTGATTTTTCAGCGAATTATTCTTTAGCTGTAGTTTCTGCAGGAGTTTTTCCTACTCCTGAAAAGATGACTGTAATGGGCACATATTTTATATGCTAATTCTAAAATCATTTTAATCGGCTAGTTATTATGCATTAAGTCAGTGATGAGCAGATTTAATATAGGTTCAAGTCACTCTATGGATATGGCAAGGATCTTTAATAGACTATGTTTTGGCATTAAAGCCTGGTACGACAAAAACAAGGCCAATATTTTTGGTCATTTGCCAAAGCACATGAATAAATGCTGCCTCACCATTTATTCCACACTTTCCTGCATATTGATGTTCCAAGAAATATCAGTGAAGTATGAAGCAAGTCCTGATGTTCGAGGATGAGAGAATCCTAAACTCTACTGTGGTTTAATCACTTGCATCTGCTCCCATTTATACTATATGTTGTTGAAGCCAAAGTAAATACAGGGGTGTTCAACTGAAAAGTGGGAAGATTGAAGTTACAAGTCACCGATTTCAAGTTCTATATAGACTTTGAGGTAGCATGATAAGGTATTTATGTAAATGTACAATATTTATATATATATGTACATATATATATATGGCTACAACTAATGTCTATAAATATATATGAACAGAAAATAATTCCCTGTGTACATAACACCTGGCTAGTAATTTTGTTGGCCTGTATGAGTCCCCTCTATCAAATACCAAAAATACTTTAGAAGCTATCATTTCTGAAATGTTTCCCAATTATATGAGAACCTATAAGGAATAGTAGGAAACTACTCACAGCAACAGTTTCTTGAGTAATTGTAAAACCGATTATAATATGGCTTCTCTCTCACTACTTTTACTAATGACCTGATCACCAGCAAATGTCCTTGATGCCTGGGGATGATTTCCATTGTTTATTATATTTTCTTATCAATTGCATTTCCTCTTTGGATAGAGCATAGGGATGGGAGCCAGACAAATCTGAATTAAATTATCCTTCATACACTAAGGAATTCCCAGGTCTTGGGCCAATTGATTCATGCTGAATTTCAATTTGTTCAAATGCAAAGTGATGATGAAGCTAATCTCTTCTGCACTTCTCCTCATTCAGTTATTTCCTCAAAGTACATACATCAAGATCACACTCTGTGCCAGGTCATTCTGGAAGACTTGAGATATACCAGCAATAAAAAAAATGTTATGCGAATCTGAAAAGTATGGTTAAAATTAAAAAAATATACATACTATGAGATGGTTTGTGATTCAAAACTGAATGCAAGAGAGACAATATTAGGGTATAATTGTGTAGGTGATGGGAGTTGCCATTTTAGTTAAGAACTTGTCATTTTCAATAAAATTTGTTTTCACTTGAGTTATTATAAACTAGATATCTTAAGGAGTTTTATCACCCTAGTAGAGTATAGTGATGTGTGGAAAATATTTTAAAGGAAACAGCCAGTATACAGCCGTTCAAATGTCTAGATTTTTAAAATTTAGGTCATGACTCCATATGAACTGCATTAATGAATGTGGAGTGGCCATGAAAATATTAGCAACAGTGAGGTGTTTATGAACACACATATACAAAATCTGAATTCAAACTGAAGATTGAAATGAACCTGTGGTATCCCTCACAGTTTGATTGCTTTGAAGCCAGAACTCTAAAAACTCCATGTCAACACTTTTCACTGTCCATGCCTTCCTGCCATGTGTCAACACATCTTAAAATGTTTTTCTGTTAATTTTGAGATGACCTTATCAAGGGTTGATTCCAGATATGTGAGTTTTAGATTTTGAAGGTATGAAGATTGTTAACATAATTGAGGGAACCATTATATGCTATTGTTACAATGGGTTTTCTTTTTACTATTAAAATCGACAATTATATATATATTTTTATTGGATGCAAGTTTTAGAAGTAGTTCTATGTAATAAGAAGGCATTTTACTTAGTAAATGAGCAACCCCCAGACAAATATCACACCATCTCAATTTTATGTGGAATACAGGAAATCTTAGCTCATAAAAACAATATGGAATGGTAGAGTTGAAGAAATGTTACTTAAAGATCATTGTTTTTCATTTCATTTCTTTCTTCTTCTCTTGTAAATTACATCATGACTGCAGTTTCCCCTTCATCCACTCTTCCCTGTACCCCTGCCCCTTTACTTCCCATCTTTTGCAGACCCACTTGTCCACCATTTTCCTTTAAGAAAAAGTAATATGACTCCTAGGGATATCAAGTGATCATGGCATAACAAGTTACTGGGCACAAACCTTTGTACCAAATATGGAGAAGGCAACCCAGAAGGAAAAAACCAGTTCCACGAGCTGACAAAAGATTCAGAGACACCTCTGCCCCAATATTAGGAGTCTAACAAGAATACCAAGCTACACAACTATAATGTATGTGTAGAGGACCTAGCTCAGACCCATACAGGGTCCATGATTGTTGCTTCAGTATCTGTGATCCCCTATGAGCCCTGCATAATAGATTCTGTGGGTTGTGCTCTCCTGATGTACTATTCCCTTCTGGTGCCTATAATCCCTCCTATCTTCTGATTACTTCTGCTGTTTCCTCCTAGTTGCTGCATCTGCTCCCAACAGTTGCTGAATGACGACTCACTGATGATAATTGGGCTAGGCACCAATCTATGAATACAGCATAATATCATTATCAACAATTTTACTAAATATTTTTTCTTGGTCATGTTTGTTTGGTTCTATCCTTGGTCTCTAAAATGTCCGTCCATTCATTCCTGACCATTCAAGCAGTGTCAGGCATGGTGCTCAATCTCGATCAGTCATTGGTTAGCTATTCCCAAAAGTTATGCATTGCTGTTATCCCAGCACATCTTGCAGGTACAACAGACTGTAGGTCGAAGGTTTTGTAGGTTGGTTTCCTATTTACACTCCTGGAACCTTTGCTTGGTTACAGAAGATGGCCAGTTCAGGATTTGTATTCCACATTACTATGAATCTTTCAAAGAGTCCAGGGATTTTCCAATGCACTTGATTTCCCCAATGTTACCCAAACCCCCGGTCCTCAATTCCAGTACTCTGTAGTGATGACTCAGAGGTTAGGTGAACTAGATGTTCCTATGTGCTGGGATTAAAGGTGTATGCCACACCATCCTGTGAGAGATGTGTATATATGACATAGAAAGGATCAGAAATATGAAATTTCAGACCCTTCCTCAAGCATCAGATGCATAAGTAGACTATGGTATTGTCTTCAATCTAATAGAGAAGAATGATTGTTACCTTAAAGCCAAGGAGATGACTAGTAAATACACTAAGAGCAACAATAAAATCGAGTAATTTTAAGAGATACAAGATGGTCAACACATCCCCTAAAGGTTATTAGAGATCATGACTCATGTAACTGTTTGACTATAAATAAAGATTTTTGTGTGTGATGTTTCATATTCTCAACATGACAAGATCTACAGTTAACTAGGAGACAAGATTCCAGGCATGCCTATGAGAGATGTCCTAACAAAAGTGAGCCTCTGGGCATACCCATATAAGATTTTTCTGGATTAAAATAATTGAATTGTGAAGAACCACCTTGACTATGGTCAAAATCATTGCCTGGACTATATTCTAGACTGAATAAGAATGAGAATGCCAGATGAGCTAGCTATTTCCAGGTGAGGATACAATGTGACTGCTGCCTCAAGTTCTATCATAATGACCACATCCCCAAACTATGAGCCAATTAATCCCCTCCTTTAAGCTGCTTCTTGTCTGCTATTTCCTTCATAGTAAGCAGATAATAACTGTGGTTGAGGTAGCTTCCCAAGTTTATCCTGATGAAGAATAAACAAAAACAACTTATCCATCAATCTACATATATTATTAACCTCCAGTAACATGCTAGGGATATGTTTGTGGCATAGTTTAACCATTAAGGCTTTGGACAAAAGAGTTATTATACACTGATTAGAAGTATTAGGCTATAGCCTAAGAACCTATCCTGAGTTCTGAGAGAGAATCCTGTGGATGGACTTGCTTGCACATGGGCCTAATTATTTGTGTTCAGTACCAGAAAGAGAATGGTGAAGGACAGGACAGACCCTGGAGAACTGTTCTTTTCCACAACTGGGTTGGTTCAATCATTCCTTCCCTTACTTTGTTGATCCCTCCTCCCCTCTGTCCATAGGTCTCTCTCTCTCTCTGTCTCTCTCTCTCTCTCTCTCTCTCTCTCTCTCTCTCTCTCTCTCACACACACACACACACACACACTCCCTCTGTCTCTCTCTCTCTGTCTCTCTCTGTCTCTGTCTCTGTCTCTGTCTCTCTTTCTGTACATCTCTAGCCCTGCCTCTCCCTCCTTCCGTCCCTCCCTCTGTTTCTGTCTCTGTTTCTCTCTCTCACCTCTTTCTCTCTCATATACACAGAGAGAAAGAATATAAAGAAACAAATAAAAAAAGAAAAGAGAAATAATAAAAGAATAGAAAAAAACTTTGGTCCCTGCTGTTTGATGCCTCTTTGTTTTCTAACAGCGTCACAAAATGTATGGCCCACATGATCCAGGACATGAGGTGGGGAGGAATGGAGTTGGAAAAAAGTAATTAGAATATATTTTCAATAAAAATATTTTAGAAAAAATAGAAACACTTTTAGTTCATTATGTGAAGACATGTACCTAGCGAAAGAGCTCATTAAAATGTTCTTAAGCAAGTATAGGACTAAAACTAATGAAATAAAATTACCCCTGTAGCTGTCACATATTGCATGCTTATGATTATATTCACTGAGCTCATGCATAATCTCACATCTCTAAAAACACAGAGCATGGGTTTGGACTCATATCTGTTTAATTCTGATGACCTAACTACACATCTATGTATTATTGCCTGGTCTGTGATAATTCAGTTATTGCACTGATGTTCAGATTGGCCTGGAACTCACTACATAACTCTCTTATGCTTGACCTGAACTCACAGAGACCCACCATCTTCAGTTTCCTCGATACTAGTGTTTTAAGAATCATCTCTCACAGGATGGTGTGGCACACACCTTTAATCCCAGCACACAGGCATCAGAGGCAGGTGGAAATCTGTGAGTTTGTGGCCAGTCTGGTCTAGAGTGAGTTCCAGGACAATCAAGATGACAAAGAAAAACCTTGCCTCAAAAATAATTTTAAAAAAAGAAGCATCTCTCATACCTAGGAAAGATTCTGCATTACTCTGCATATGTCATTCCTGAGTAAAGAAAAGTGCCAGTCAAAGGCAAAGCTAAGTATGTACAGCAGCGGGAACTCTATATGTTTCAGTTGTGTAAGGACAGAAGAGCCAGTATATCTTTTTTGTTTAAATTGTTAGAGAAAACTACCCTCCTTCCATTGATATGAGTTTATCTGGCAAAATTTTCCTGGAATGAGTTTTTTTTTAACATAATACAAATTTTTGTAATAGTGAAGGAGAAATGCAGACAGAGCTCTCCTGAGCAGGGGTTTGGAAGGCAAAACTACAAAAGAGAAGTCATTTTTGGAATTTAGAAATTATGTTTAACTGTGAAGACGAACATATTTGCTACATATTGAAGTCTTCTCCTTTGTGGGGATACGCCACCACCCACTTGCCTCAAGGTCAGAAACAACTTTAAACAAATTAAATTGTACTAAAGTTTCATCAAGCTGTTGGAGTTAAAAAAGATGGAAATATATAAGAAAATATAAAATCTTGCAAAATTTCACATAAGCTTAGTATCAGCTAAAGGACACAAAATGATAGATTCTCTTTTAAGAGGAACTTCTGAACAGAAAAAAACGAATAAAGATGGATAAGTAGATGATGTTACTTCAGAGATACAATACAAGTGAGATTGCATAGTGGGTTATGGTAGCACTGTACAAATTCATCAATAACGCAAACAACATTTTATGCTTATCAAGTCAAATCTCAAATGGAAGGAACATCCTTAACTCTGCTTCTGTATTGTTAAATGGGACCAAGGGCAGACTAGAAAAAAAGTTTTGAAAGGCACACAAATGAGTCGGTTGTCACAACTTTTGAGTTTTGCAAATTCCTCTGTAGAAACCATGAGAAGTTTTCCACCTTTGCCTCTACAGTTTCTTTTTCTCTCTTGCCCCTCCCCTGCCTTTGAAATCAAGTGCACTAAAGCTCACATTGAAGACTTTTTGTCCCTATAAAACTCAAGCATATGTTGTTTACTAAATCTACAGAACTCATAAAATTCATCTGAAAGACTTTGGACTGTAGAAGAAATTAGACCTATAATCTTTGCATATAACCGTGCAAGGCTGTGCAGATGATTAACTGATCCCCACTGACAACTTATTTTGTTAACGAGTCAACAAATCTGACCTGTGTAAATGCTCAGGAATATTACATATCTTACCTCACTGCTTCTGCTATTTTGAAGCATGGTTTGGGAATTGCCATATACTTTGCTCACAAATACATTTAAATAACTAGAGGGAGGCAAAGGATGAAAATTATCGTAATACTTTTGCATGTTTGTGCTGCATGATTAGCTACAGGTTTGAAATTTCAAAGTTCTTCTGAATTTTAGAGTAATTTTAAAGAATTTATACCCTCAATCCTGGTTTTCATTTTTATCTTTCCAATGCATCGTAACCATGACTAATTATTTACAAACATTTCTAACATTAGGTTTTTATTTTTATCTGTTTTTGGAATGACACCCGTCTCTCTTTTTCAGGTTACTATAAAATTCCAGGGCTTGAATGATCCTCCTTTTCATTTTCTTTTATTTTCTCCAGGCAATGTCTGTACATCAGTAGCACTTTATGATTGAAATTTTACCTGGAAGCATGTTTTGCACATTTTTATTCTATTTTTATTTGAATTATAAACAAGCTTGTTTTACATGTCAATCCCAGTTACCTCTCCCTCCCTTCCTCCCCTGCTCCCCACTAAACTCCTATCTCATGCCCTTTCTGCTCCACAGGGAGGGTGAGGCCTTCCATGGGAGATCTTCAAAGTCTATCATATAGACTTTTATCTTGGCCTCATTCTTGTTATTTAGCACACATTTGACATACATTAGTAGTCAGTATTTTTTTTCTGTTAAACAAAGAAATTGATATGGCAAAGGCAATCATGTCAACAGGTATCAGCTAGCAGGGAAAGGGTGTAGAGAGACATGGGAAGCATGGAAAAGGAAAGGAGGCTGGGGCAGGCTTCAGTTTTTCTTCATTTCTGCCTTCTTTTCTGATGATGCTGGAGCATGTTGAAATGCTGATCAGATTAATATTGAAGAGGAAAATAGATTGAAATAGAGAAGAAGCTACAAGACAAATAAACCTAGCTATCATACTACAGGAAGGATGGCAGGAGGGAGGCAGAGATAGATTGTTTCTATGATTCATAGATTGCTCTGTAGATTATACATTGGTTCATTCCTACCACCAAGAGAGAAATTCAGAAAGAGAAATCTAAAAAGAGATGGTGTAGTGGTTTGAATGACAATGATCTCCATATGCTCATATATTTGAATATTTGATCCCCAGTTGGAGGAACACTTTTTGGGAAGGTTAGGATGTGTGGCCTTGTTGACAGAGGTATGTGGCCAGGGGTGTGGCACTTAGGTTTCAACAGCCCAAGCCAGTCTCAGTAACAGCCCCCGGAACACACACCTCAGGCTTGCAGGTCATCTATAAGTTCTCAGCCACATTCCCAGTGCCATTCCTGTCTGACTTTTTGCCATGATTACGACCATGATGGTTACACACTAACCCTATGAAACAGTAATCAAGCCTCCACTTAAATGTTTTTGGTTTGTTTGTTTGCTTTGTTTAGTTGTTTAATGAGTTGCTTTGTTCATGGTGTCTCTTCACAGCAATTAAAAAGTCCCTAAGAGGGATGAATACTTAGATGTATGTGCTGAGTGTTGAATCTGTTCTATATACAGAGTTACCTCTGGGACCTGAAGCATAGAAACACATTGAGGTACCTGTTAAGATAAGTCATTCAAGATGAGAAACATATTTGGACTATAATTCCTTAGAAAAAGCTTGTGCAAGCTTATGTTACTAAGTTTAAATTTTCATACACTTCAGGAAAAATACAAGCCTCTGCCTGAAATTTAATGTGAGTTCATTTCCCATGTGAATTTGGACAGTGAGTTAGACCCTGTGCCCAGTTTTCCTTTATTATGTCTGTGAAATGGGGACAAGCATGATAGTCATGAAAAAGTATTCTGAGATGTTTGGAAAAATGACTCTTTTAAAGGACTATATAAAATGATGAGGGAAAGATAAGTCACTCAAATAATTTCCCTGTGTATTTCTAGGTACCATTTGAAGGATACACACTTTGAAGAGACACCATTGTAGTTTGTTTGTATTTTTATCTGAGATTTAGCATGTATTAGACATTAAAGATGACTTGTAAGAATTACTGTTCTTTCTCTTTTTTTTCTTCCTGTTCAGGTTCTTGGAGTTTTCCTCAATTCACTGCAACTGTGAGAAACAAAAGATCCCAATGGGGACTGCCTCCACTGTTTTTCCTTAGGATGGGAACTGGCTGTAATGAAAGGCATTTTGCACATAGTGGTTATTCATTGAAACCTTGCTGTTGGAGAAAAGAAAAGCCATTGACACTCTTCAGTCATCAACAGTACATGAATCTAATAAAATGTCAATTCTGACTTTTGTCTCAGCCAATGAGGACTGGATGGAATATGTGACATAATTCATTTTCAATCTTGTAACTCTAAGTCTGAATAGTGTGTAACCCTAATTCTGGCACATAGTTGGCATTTAGTAAATGCTTAATAGTTGAGTGACTTTTGCTATGAGATGGTACACAGACACAGTTTCAGGAGAATTACACACATTGCCAAGCTCTAAGAGAAGGAATGCCTAGAAGGCATTCTCTAACAGGAAATGTTCATTTTGATAAGTCTGTCACCAAAAGAAATGCAAAACAATGCTGAAAAAATTGCTTTCAGTATTCATAACCAAAAAGCAGTTCATTCAATTTTCTGCAGTGGCACATTCTTGAATGATGCATAAAACATTTAACACTGTTGTTCTTGGGGTTTTTTAATGCTTACTAACTCATTTATTCTCATGCTGATAATCTTGCCTAAAGCACCTCATTTTTTCTAAGGTACTAAAGTGACTTGGGTTGCAACCAACTATGTAGCAATTAGTCAGCTGAATCTGTAAAAATTGTTGAGTAACCTTGTGATTACAGGAAAAAGTGCAGAATTCTAAATATTTATGTACGAAATCTTCTTTCATATTTCCATATGCACACAACTTGAAGGGATCAAGAGACCTCTACAAATAATAGTAATAGTAATAATAATAATAATAATTTCAAAAACATGTTTTTCAATTTTGTCTTTATTGAGAGAAAACTCCAGATACGTGCCTTGGTAAAAAGCACATTTTAAAACTAGAATGAGAAAAATATAAAGGTGATTGTTATTGGTAGTAATAATAACTGACTTTACATCCTAAGATTTTCTAAAACCCTGCCTTAAGTAAAAAATGATGCTTGGTTTTGAGGACATGAAAAGGGAATATGGGATTGGTATGATCCTAATTGATTGTATATATATCTGAAAATCTCCAATAAAGAACATTTATTTTAAAAGAGATAAATTTAAAGGTGGATCTTAATAAAATACTATATTTCTCATAGAGAATGTCAGAAATTGAAGATATTCAAGGTACACATCTCAAATGAAGCATTCTGTGTAAATGGCCAATAAAAACTCAAAAAGTGCCAGTCATAAGATCAAGCTTCAGCTAGATTCCAGATTTCCAAGCTTCTAAGTGAGGGAATCTTTCTTATTCCATTTCAAGATTTTCAAAGATGCTTTAAGGGTAAGGGTTACTCATTAGAATTATGATTTGATGATTTCCATATATGGTATTTTCACATAGATGATAGGATCTTGTGGCTTAAACTGATAATGAATGTGAGTAAGCTATAATGGTAAGGAAGAATTAAACTAAATATCATCTAGCAGTTAGCCAAACAGGCAATAATTTAATACCTAAAGCATATCCTTGAGAATCCCATGCAATCATCAATGATACATTGTCATTCCAATGTCAAAGAGGAGACTGGCAAATTCTGTAGAGGATAATATTTCAGGATGTATAGTCATCAATCTCAGATGAACATGTACTACAACAAAGTTGGTAATTAAGGGTATTAGAAAAATGGAGGAAGCATCGAGGTAAGAATTGAACAAGTGTAAAGGTCTAGCTTGGGTTGATTTCTAAATTTGACTCTTAGAGAGACTAACAATGCATGGAACTCAACAATGACTCAAAGTACAAGAGGAGTCCAACCATGGGATATAGGATTCAAATTTATCAGTATAAATGGCAAGAACTTTCCTCCTTTGTGAACTGAGTCCATCTGACCATTGGCAATAAGTGTGTGAATTTTAGTCTGAAGAATCTTTGGCTGTTTCTGAAATGCTGTCCCAAAAATGTTTTAACAGATTTCTGCTCTGAAGTTTTGTCTCAAAAAGAAGCAAGTTTATGGAATCTTCCCTCAGTTGCCACTGAGCTTTGTGGGTAAAACCCTCGACATTTGGTTGAAATAATTGGGAAATGATCAGCATTTAACATTGATGTCCTATAAACTCAGGACAATATTAGCTTCAAGTAGAATATTGCTATCCAAGGTAAGATCATTTAACACATAGGACAAATGTTGTTAGGATGGTTTGCAAACAATTTTGGTCAAATTTTTGAATAATTGGTCTAATTTTATCTTGTCCTTCATCTAATTCAAATGTGTTTCCATTCTTAAAACTTGTTGGGTAGGTTTTGCCTATAGTTCAATTAATGTTTTCCATGGATTATCACACTTTTCATGTTTTCCACATACATTTCTTTAAAAATATTTAACATAAAATCTGTGTATGTTATGGAAAACTGTAGCATGTAAATATCAAAATATGGAAGGATTAGATGTTAATTAGTCATCTTCTTCTTAGAATAAGCTGATCAGTGACATAAAGGTGACCACATAAGCAAGACTCTATTTTTTATCTTCAAATTGGAGATATTCAAGTGATGGCACTAGATAAAAGATATTTCATTTTTCCCTCTGTTTTTTTGATTAAAATTAGAAACAATCTTATTTTACATGTCAATCCCAATTCCTTTTCCCTCCCCTTCTTCCCTGCCCCCCACCAATCCCCTATCGCAACCCCTTTCTGCTCCCTAGGGAGGGTGAGGCCTTCCATGGGGGATCTTCAAAGTCTGTCACATAATTTTGAGCAATGCCTAGGCCCTGCCCCATGTGTCTAGGCTGTGAGACTATCCTTCTCTGTGTAATGGGCTCCTGAAGTCCATTTGTACACTAGGGATAAATACTGATCAACTAACAAAGGGTCCATAGACTGCCAGGCCTCCTAAATCTGACACTCATGTTCATGGAGTCTGGGTCTGTCCTATGCTGGTTTCCCAGATATCGGTCTGGTTCCAGGAGCTCCTCCTTGTTCTTTTATAAATGCAAATTGAGCATTGACCATATACTATTACATTTTTATGTCTGCATTGCTAAGCATCTCTATAGTAGGATTTCCTAGCAAGTAAAAATGATGTTGTAATCCGAGGTAAAAACACACATTTCTTTATTGAGCAAACAAGAATATAATATTAAAAACTTACCATAAGTTTATATAAATTTACATTTCATGTAAATATTTATATTTCTATCAGAAGGTCAGCGTGAGATCTAAGGAGGAGATGAACTTTATTTAAGCAGAAGTGTGAAGAAGGAGTCCATCAAGAAGGATTAGTAGTGTCATTGGGATTTCACCTTTATCAGCCCTGAAGTCTTGTGTTATAAGCAACCTCTATTTACCTTAATTTTCTCACGTATAAAATAAACATCCTATTGAGAAGTCATTCCTAGTGGTGTTAGCATAAGGATTAATTAAGGTCATGCAAGGGAATTATGTAAATTTAAACATTAGCCAATAATATTTATCTATGAATTTTACTCCTTAAGTAGGTTTCAGGGATATGTGCATATTAATTTAAGAACAGGAGTAAGACTAGTGTTAACACACCAGTGAATTAATTTGCCCATCATTAATATTCCCATCTGCATTTGCCTAGTGTCAAAGACTTGCTTACTAAATAAGATAACCCATTTATCAAACCTCTCTAATTAATAACAACATAGTCCTCTCTCTGTGCTCTTTCATCAGATATATGACATTAGTGGCAAAATGACACGGCGTGACATAAAAATTACAACATTAACAGGCTCTGAATAAATAAAACCTGGAGCAAAATCTTTCCTGGTGCCAAGAATAGAAAAGCTGAGATGGGGATTGGTGTTTCAGATTGTGTGCAGACGAGTAAATTATATAGCACTGCAGAGTGCTGAAGAGGATACCTTTCCAAAATAAAACCATGAAATATTGGTGGGGACTCAGAGTCCTGCTATTTCATTGTGAATGACACAGTGAGTCTAATAAAGCAGCTGATTTATTGAAAACCTTATCACATTTTAAAGTGAGGTGTTTACACTGATTCTCTTAACCCACTGGAGAACACATACTGTTACGCCAAAAGAGGATGGATCTTTATTGAAGCAAAAATCAATTTCTTTTATATAGACAGTAAGAAACTCAGCTTTCCCTTCATTAAATGCACTTTAAAACATATGCAGTGTTGCCAACCAAGATTCATTTTGAAAAAGTAAATCTGTTTTCATAGTCAATGATTCTGGTTACCTGGGACATTTAGAAATGTGAGGTCACTCATGGCTCACTGTTCTTTACTGTTTCTAAATGTGTTTGGTAACCTCACGACCAATACAGTTATCTGTGTTCTTACAGACAGAGTCATGGTGCGCTCAATGAAAAGAGGCGGGGTGTAGAAGTGACAAGAAACTCCCCACTTCTTCCAATTTGTGCCTTCAGTTACATAATTCTTATATCTTGGCTTAGGCAGATGGTTTTTAGATACTGTAAGAACATTGCTGAACACTGATTTAACTTATAAATGATTTTGTGAATGTTGGAATTAGCTTTAATTCCTAAGGCAACCTTTTAAGAAATTTCTTTTCATCATTTTACCAGGATTCCAAGCACCCATTGCCATATTTTAGCCATTTGCCTTTCCCTTTTTTAAAAAGGTGAACTCAACAGTGAAGCAAAAGAAATCTGTTCGCATTTTGCAGACAATATTATTTATTTGGAAAACAATGCTAGGAGGTAAACTAAATATCTGCATCTTTGATTTTAAAGATCCATATATGTATTCACTGATAAATATAGTCCATTAATTTCCATAGAAGAATGATGTATAACAATTGAAACACAAACAAATGATGTCCCTTAGGAAAAAAAGACATGTTTTTCTAATTAGTCTTGCCAATCATGTAATGAATTTACTTACAACACTGAAATGTTATGCTGTTGTTGCTCAGATTTCTGTTTGTGAATTTGACTGATGCTCTTAAAATAGCAGTCCATACTAACTGACCTCATTGCTTTGGCCTTTGGAGAGGCACAGCATTTTGGTAGGGGAATTACAGTGAAGCAAATATGCCTGCCTCATGGAAACTAGTAAGAAGGTAGTGGGTAACTGTGTTCAAGTATCACCTGAAGGGATGTGCCAGATATCTTAAAGTTTCCTTCATGTCCCAACAGAACCATAGACTGCTTATCATTCCTTTAGAATATGGTTAATTCAAAGATATAAATCATATGACACTTTCAAAAACCTCATACATGGGGACTGCAGACATATCTTAGCAGTTAAGGACATTGGTTGTTGCTGCAGATGACCTGAGTTTGATTCTCAGCCCCCACTTGGTGGCTCACAGACATCTGTAACTCCAATCAAGAGATTCTATGTGTGTTTCTGTCCTCTGAGGGCACTAGGCATGCATATAATACATAGATACAACTGCAGACAAAATATTCATATCTCATACAAGTAAAATAAAACTCATATATCACTGCAAGAATTTAAATACTTCTATCTATGCTAGTGATTTCCAATCTAATAATATAAGCTGATAAAGAAGGTAAAATATATGTTAAGAACCACCAAGCTAAAAAGTCTCATTGACCTGAAAAATATTCCAAAGTTTTATATTTAAAATTTGACTTTAGAGCAAAGGTGTTACCTATGTCACTGACGTAAAGCCTCTTAGCATCAAGACCATTGCACGAATTATGTCATTGAAATAACAGATGAGAAGATATAACTTCAAGCTGAAGCCTGGTGAAGAAGTGTTAGTTATGAACATAAGCACTAATTCATTTCTATATATTGAAATATTTGGCAGTGTTACCACGTTTTCTCCTTGTTGGTCTCCTGTTTCTTCAGCTTGCCCAGAGATTTTTGAGATTCAGATTCTTTTGCTGATCACATCACTTTGCTATGCTTGGTTGTTATTTTGTGCTTTACTGTCTCCCTTTTAACATTTCCCTTCCATAAATGACTGTGAAAGTCTGATAGTTTGTTTAAAAGAAAAGCATGAGAAAATAAAAGCAAATTAAATAATAACAATATTTCATGTTTATTAAACATCTGATGATGTTGAACATTTGTGAAATGTAAACACCTATATTATTTATTATCATTTTTACATTCAGAAGATGGAAAGAGAATAAAAATGTTTCTACTATAAATTTATAGAATTAGCCTACTGTTCATTCCTAATTATCTGAAAACACAAATTTCCCAAGCATAATACATAAGGGAATTATAGAATTTTTTTATGATTTTAATCCTGGGGGAATCACCAGAAGGCTTAACCTAGCAGGCTTTTATTCAGGTTTCCTTTTAGACAATGGTGCTATGTTCACATATTCTGAACACAAAAATGAGTCTTGAAAATGTCTATTAAGGACAGCTGCACTGGAGCCATAAGTATCTTCTTCTAATGAAAACATACTCTTTCTTCCCTCATTTGAGCTTTTCATCCTCTTGACATCTACAGAAACCCTTATAGCACAAGCTCATGTGACTTTAATATAAATGGTAAGTTTATATAACACCACAAAACTGCTGTTCCCACTTGTCCAGATGGTTTTGCATATGAATTTTATAAAGTATTTGTGCAGCGTTGAGTAAATGCTAGACCAGCCAAGTTTCATTTGCTTTAGCTTCATCCCCCAGTCATGAATGACATAAAAGTCATCCTATATTTCCAAATACACAGTAGATTGACAAAGTAAAATAATTCATTATCTAATATAGATATTTATAGTGTGCAATGTCTCTATATTCTTGCTGGCATACAACATATAAGATTTTTCATATTGTATATATTTTAAATATTTCACACAAATAAGTCAAGCTCATTAGTTCTAGGTTTCTTTCACAATTGCGTGTTAATACATGCCATTTCATAAGATCATTCTAAGTTAGCATTATCCTAAGTAAAAGTAAAAAGTTAAATCACGTTTGAATGAAATATCTTGAAATTAATACCATCTATTGTATTCTAATTATTAATTTATTCTGTTCTATTTCAAGTTTGGATGTTATCTTTGTTAAAACACTATGCATTGAACATCATCAACCTATTTAATTTTAACTTTCCTCCAGAGTCTATGCAATAGCAAACATTTGGAAGCCATATGTACTAGAAAAAATCTTTTGAAAGCTGTTGACTTTATTCTTGTAAAACACCATGTACCACCACACATTCACACATGCATACGTATTCAGGCACATTCACACAAATGCAAACATATGCACGCACATTACATTGAAACAACCATAGATTACAGGTAGAATACTTCTCCCTAAGGAGGCTAATATAGCAAAATATACTACTTTCCCACAGTATCATATCTTCCTTTACTTTGGTACATCTATTTTAATGAAAAAGAGAAAAAGCAGTGTGTGTGTGTGTGTGTGTGCGTTCATTAATTCTATGAGTTTGAATGAAATCGCTGACAAGTTTGATATCCTAAAGCTTAGCAAGTTTTCCTAATACTCTTAAGAACTGAGACTGTACTATGATGATTTCCATAGCTCTAATAAACTTTTCTATTTCGAATCTATATTTTTTCACAGGCACATACAGAAGAAGATCTAAACCCACAGTTGATGGTTTCTTATTAATACATGTCCTCAGGTTAGGGATAATTGTACTTGCTGTTGACTGAGCCATGACACATCAGCCTGAGGAAAAGAATCCCACTGCTGATTTAATGACATACTCTTGTCTGTTCTTGATTAAATAGCTTGCTTAGAATTTTAGTCGGTTCGCTCAGAAAGTTTCATTACTTTCCAGTGGAATCCAGGACATTTAGATTGCATAGCACCAAAACATTTTATTTAAAAAATACAGATTCAAAATGAGAATTTCTCAACAGGTCTTAATAATTAACCATTTTGTAAAGTTTCTGTAGTTCCCGAGAAATTAGTGATGTCATCTGTGTTTAGAATCTTCCATGTTACACAGACTTACACAGTGACCTGCTGTAAGAACTTCTTGAATAATATGGTGACATAAATGTGGCATCTACAATGATAGGCTTTCAAGGCTTCCAATCCATTTCTTTCATCATTCATCCTTGAGAATTTAATCCACATATTTTACTTTTCTATACTGTTTCCATAATGGGTAAATGGAGACAATATTTTTAATTCAACATTTATCCTCTTCACAGGTTTGCATAGTGGGTTTAAAGTGCATCTATTCATTTACATTAACTAGTATGCTAAAAAATAAAGAAGTACAGAATAGATTCACTCAAGTGTTCATTAGTAGTAATGGACAAGACTTATTGTAGTTTCTTTAACTAAAATCTGGTTTTGTTTTAGGGATAATTTTGATTATAATTGTCTGACATTTAAAAGGTAAATTCTAATGTTAATATCCAAAATTGTTACTACACCTATGCTATAGACATTTAGCAAAAGACATGTTTATTTTTAATGCCATAAGATTAGACGTTAAAATAATTTCCTTTTGTACCTTTACATTATTTATGAAGTCTACTGCCATTATTATTGACCACAAATGGTAGTAAACTGACATTTGTATTATTAATATATTTAAAATTCCATGGGATTATATAATTAATCATTTTTATTTCCTCTTTGACCTGTCAATTCATGTAGAAGCTTCATAATTTCTCTTGACTTGAGACCCAATTCTGATGTTTTTCCCCATGCTTGGTTAGTTTCTTGTTCTCAGATAACTGATAAGTTTGTCATTTCCTATTTAAATTTATGCAGGGATTTCCATATTTTTCTAACACATGATATAGTGATAAAATATAAAATGCCATGTCAGTCTATTTCTACAAAAAATAATTTGTTCTCTGTTAAAAAACAGAATTTTTTCAAATTAAAAAACACTACAGAAATCTTAAAAGTTCATTAATACTGCAGAGATGATTTGTAAAATAGATTTTCACTAGAAAATTCAAAATGGCCACATTTCTTTGTGGTCCATGAGTTGTTAATCCTACATAGTATAGAACTATTTGAATTTCAACTAGGAAAGGGAATTAATTTTTTTGTCAGTCTCATTACAGCAATTGCCATCTATGTCAGTGACATCAGCAAAATGGAATAATAATAATAATAATAATATATCTTCTTCATGATAAATAACTGTTCTTAAAAGTGTATTACTACTTTTATTGAGAAGTCCTTTATTACTGACTTTTAAAGATTTACTGAACACGAAGGAATACTAATTAATTCTGTGTAACCTAGAGTATAATTCCTGGTATTCATTTTTCAATGCAATTTAGACACATCATACAAATCTGGTTTACCTAGCATATCATATGATGCTAGATAGTGAATCATACATGCCTCTGTATAGTCTTTTAAATATGAGAGCACAGGGTTGATCAAAATGAACTGGGAAAAATATGAAAATAAGCATGGGCCTGTTTCTGGCCTGCCTTCATACCATGCTCAGAGCATGCTAAGGCCTGGGATCTGCACACTGGGGAACCCATCCCAGTAGAACTGCTCACCCATGGTCTACTAATCACAAGGTACTAGTCCTGTTTCCATCCGTGGGAAGAAGAGAGCCATCAGACTATTGGACCTGCTTGCATCTACCAAAAGAGAACCTTGGACCTGTACCCACCAGGAGAGGAAGATAGTCCACCTGAACCCACTGGAAGAAGGGATGGGAAGAAAACAATATAAAAAGACATTCAACAACAGAAAAATCAATATGACACCACCAGACTCTAGGGACTCTAAACCAGCAAGACGTGAATATCCCAACACAGATGAAACAGAAAAGAATGACATTAAAAACAACTTTATGAAAATGATAGAGGCCCTCAAAGAGGATATGGGAAAATCCCTTAAAGAAATGGAAGAAAAAACAAACCAAAAATAAATAAAAAAATCTCTTTAAGAAAGCAAAGACTAAACAACAGGATACTGCTTCCAGAACATAACACAAGTAGCACAGATACTGAGATTGACAATTAATAAATGGAACCTCCTGAAACTGAGACACTTCTGTCAGGCAAAGGACACACAACAACATAAAATCGCAGCCCACAGAATGAGAAAAGATATTTAACAACCCCACATCTGACTGAGGACTAATTTCCAAAATATACAAAGAACTCATGAACCTAGCCACCAAAACACCAAATAAATCAATTAAAAATTGGAGTACAGAGCTAAATAGAGAATTCTCAACAGAGGAATCTAAAACGAATGAAAGATACATAAATAAATGCCCAACATCCTTAGCCATCAGGGAACTGCAAATCACAACTTTGAGATAACATCTTACTCCAGTCAGAATGGCTAAAATAAAAACACCAATGACAGTTAATGCTGGAGAGGATGTGGAGAAAGGGGAACACTCCCATACTGCTGGTGAGAGTGAAAACAGACACTTTGGAAATCATTATGGAGATTCCACAGGAAAATGGGAATCAGTCTACAACAAGATCCATTCTTAGGCATATACCCAAAAAAATGGACATTCATCCAACAAGGACATCTGTTCAACTATGTTACTAGCAGCATTACTTGTAATGACTAGAGGCTGGAAGCAGCCTAGATGCCCCTCAAATGAAGAATGGATATGAACATCTGGCATATTTACACAACAGAGTACTCCTCAATGGAAAAATAAAACAATGGAATCTTGAAATTTGCAGGCAAATGGATGGCACTAGAAGAAACCATCCTGTGTGAGGTAACCCAGGCACAAAAAGACAAACATGGTAAGTGCTCACTTATATATGCAGTTTTAGATATAGAGCAATGGATTATCTGACGACAATCCACACCACCATAGAAGCTAGTAAACAAGGAGGAAACTAAAAGAGACATACATGGCTCCCCGGAGAAGAGGAATGGAACAAGATCTCCTGAGCAAACTGGGAGCATGGGGTGGGAGAGAAAGAGTTAGGAGAAAGAGAAGGGAGAATAGGAGGTGAGAGGAGGATATGAGGGAGCAGTGGAAGAATAGTGGACAGCAAGTAACTAACCCTAACCCTAATCTATAATATAGTTAGCCATTATAGGTTTAAAGATAAATCTGGCACTAGCAAAATGTCCAGAGATCTACAAGGATGACCCCAACTAACAATCTAAACAATAGTGGAGAGGTTACTTTAAATGCTCTTCTCTGATAATGAGATTGATGACTAGAGCTTTCATGCACTAGCTGATGGAAGCAGAAGCAGACACCCCAGCGAAACACTGAACTGAACTCCTGGTATCCAGTTGCAGAGAGGGAGGAGTGATGAGCAAAGGAGTCAAGACAAGGCTGGAGAAACCCACAGAAACAGCTTACCTTAACAAGGGTGAGCTCATGGAACCCAGACTTATAGTTGGGAAAACAGCATAGGACTGCTCCAGACCCCATGAACATGCCATTCAGTTTGGAGATCTGAGCAATCTGGTAGAGGATCAGTATTTATTCCTAGGACGGGAATGAATTTTAGGATCCCACTCCATATAGAGGGATACTCTCTCAGCCTAGATGGATGGGGAAGGGTCAATACCATGCTCCAAATGATATGACCGACTTTGAAGATCCCCCATGGAAGGCCTCACCCTCCTTGGGAAACAAAAATGGAATGGGATAAGGGGGTAGTGGGGGACAGGGAAGGAAGGAAGGAAGGAAGGAAGGAAGGAAGGAAGGGGGAACTAGGATTGACATGTAAAACTAGCTTGTGTCTAATTTAAAAAAGTTAAAAAAAGAAAATAAGCAAATAAATTTATCAAGCATAACTTTGATTGTCTTTAAATTTTTAATATTAATTTCATGTTATTATGTATTATCACATTTTGTCTTCATTGTTAAAAGAAATAAATTTGATTTGCCTTATGTATGCCTTCTGAAGATATTTGAGTATTTAGCATAAAATTTTATATACTCAGGTGTTTGACAGAGGAAATTTTCATTTTGATAAATTATGCTTGATAAAATAATATTTAAGTTAAGAATTTAATTGTAAGCACATGTTTCATTTCCTATATAAATTATTTCTTGTAGGTAAATTGATACAATGCACATATATCCATTTGTATGTATGTATGTATATACTGATAAACCATGGACACAAAACTTGCTAAATTCACATTTTGCAGAATATCTATTTATTTTGCAAATTGATATCTTACCTTCAGAAAAAGAAATACAGAAAGAATGAAATTTTTCTTTGGTTTTTCAAAATCATCAAAACCAAAGTTATCATATACTAGTCTTGTTATTCAGTTTGGGGATGCTGATATGACTAAGCACACTCCCTACTTCTCTAGAGGGTCAGTTTGGTTCTCAGCATTCACATCAGCTGCCTCACAATACCTATAACTTCATCTGCCTGGGATCTTCTTGTTTTTACAGGTTCCTGTACATATGTAGACTATGCTCCCATAAGCACAAATATACACATACAAACAAAGATACAATAGAACTTTAATTTTAAAATACATCTTTGTTATGAATAATCAGCATAGCATTCCATGTAGATTGGGCACACTTCAACAAATATTTATATGCAGTTATTGAGCAATTTATCTTGTCTCCTTTATTTTATCAAGAAGTAAAATTCTTTAGATGTTACTTCTCAGTAGAAAATGTTGCTGAAATGTTTTATTTTGTTTTTTTTTTCTTTCTAGGTCATTGGGATAATATAAGAAAGCACATTTGTTAAAATATTTGTCATAGAAAATGTGTGTACTGTAAAGTTTAAACTATGTTTACCATAATAGGATGATTTTATTCACAAACAATTTGGATAATTAATTCACTATGACATCTCTGATCCAGATTTAATTAACTCAACCTGTATAAAGATACTGTGATTTTTTTAATTAGGAGCACAGCTAATGGTGTATTTCCTCCTTTAAATAAATATTAGCAAATTGTAGTAAGCTTAAATAATTTTAAAGTGCAATGTTTCTTCCTCATTTGTTGCTATAGCTAAAATGTTGATCTGTTCGAAGCATGTAATAAATCTGATTAAAAGGTAAACAGAATCAAAATTATCCTAATACAGATATGGTGTTGTTGTCAGAGGGATGGGGTCACAGCACTTAATTATATGATGATCAATTCTTTCTAAAAATACATTCAGTTGTGATCAATGAATTAATAGGGAAACACTAATCATTTTAGTCATTTCCATCTTTCTCTTTCTCATTTTCTTCACCTTCCTCCTCTTCATCTACCCTTCACTCTCACTACTTCAGTTTTGCTTTCTTCATTTCCCTCTGCAGCATCTCCTCAAAATCATCATCTGGGCGCAATGAGATGGATGAGCTGAGTGTAGAGGTAAAATGCAACAAAGAGGCCTGAGATTGATCCCCAAAACCATATATAGGGGAAGACTTATATCACTAAGTTGTACACCCTCCCCCACATACGACCCATGGAACTTTACCCACAACCAAACACCACACACACACACACCTAGAATAGCAATAAAGATAAATTGAATGATGCCACCATCTTCTTCCCAACAAAACAGATTAAAAGCATACTTGTTGATTAACATACTGAATACATTGAGAAAAATAATAGTGAAATTCACTGATTGTTCTCTCTAAACACTCAAAAGAAGTCAAGAATAAGGCAAGGCTAAGATTCTGTAATTTTTATTCAGGTAGAGTCATATCTGTACTCTACATACATATTAGTGGTGAAAACACATGCCTTAGATTTGTAGCTGTGGGCTAAGGATATTTTCATAACTAGATTTAAGTTCAGGGTTGATGCTCGTTGCAGAAGCCAACAAAATCATAGCTATGAAACAATGACAAAGTCACAGTCACATATACTGAGAAATATAACAGACTGAATTTGGAAGTTAGCAGTCAACATTTTAACTCATTATTTCTTCATACAATTTTACAAAGAGTAAGGATGGGTGCTTTAATTTAACAAGTATAATTATAAAATTTCACAGACTTTAAAAAAGTATGGACAACTCTTAGACACAATTTTTGTAAAACCTCGTGCTCAGGATTGGCTCAAAGATGAATGAAGGTAAGATAAACAGATGCTGTATATTATGGTCTACTGATACCTGATTTCCATTTCCTGTATACCCTCAGCTAATGTTCTCCTTTTCTACACATCCTTTGTGTTCTTATGTAGAGTGATTTCCACTGTGATTTAACTGACTTGAGTTTGGTGCCTAAGAAAAAATGTCCTTGTTCTCTATAATGTTTTGGTCCTCCATAGCTGCTTTTCTCCCTTTCTTCATTTTTTTCTGACTGCAACAGGGTTATGGAACCTGAGAAATGGCACAGTGGCATTCACTAATGTTTTCACCCATTGTAAGACTGTCACCACACTGAACAGAGTCTGCCACTGCAATAAAACACACACACACACACACACACACACACACACGCATGCACACATAGAGAGAGAGAGAGAGAGAGAGAGAGAGAGAGAGAGAGGAAATCCTCAAACCCAACATACGTGTCATCTGCACAAATATTTTAATGTATATAATGAACAGGATAAAGGTATATTAAATAATACTTAAACAATTTTAATTTAAAATGTTATATGACATTGAGTCATTGAGTGACCACTGTGGAAAAAATGTAATTTAATAAATTGAATTTCTTATCCTGTGGGAAACCTGAAAGAACTATAATTAGGAGGATTAAAAGTTAATTTTTAAAAGTAAGGTTATAAGTGATAATAATGTAATTATTAACTAAAATGGAATGAACACAATTTCTTTTTCTTTTTCACTTTGTTCTTCATTGACCTTGTCCCAACACTCCTGAGATTAGCATAGGGCTCAAATAAAGCTAGAAAAAGATGCAGTGACTTTGTTCTCTACATATGGATCATTCTGGATTGCACAACATCTGTCAAAGTCTATAGAGTCATGATTCTAAATTGGCTCACTCAGAAATGCAGAATTTGTATTGTTTGATTCCTCATTGGTTCCAAACTGAATGAATTAATGGAAAAATTATCAAATATCAATGTGTCAATTTGCTGAAAACATTCAAAATGGTCATTCTGAGGTCTTTTATATATCTGATTACTGATAATAAGTAGCTACTAAATTGACAAATGGTACAAGTTTGAAAAAGGAATACAAATTACTGAGAAATAAATTATACTATGAACCTTTGAATGTTCCTTAATCTATAAAGAACAAACTTATAAAAGTTATATATCAATAAAATCTTCTGACACTAAAATCAAAGAGCAAATTGAGATTCACAGAGGCAAACACTGTTTCTCACAGCATAGCACAATACTGGGCTTCCAGAAACCATTGCTTGCTTTCATCTCTCCTCTAACTGCAAATGAGCCTGAGGAAAATAAAAGAGTTCTCTGAATTTGATCCACATTTTGGCAATATATCAGACCCCCTGGGATTTTTCGCATTCCTTGCTCCACTGGCTGCCTATAGGAGAATATTCCCCCACAAGTTGATAGAGTTCTGTCAGTCACCAAGCACTTCCAATACCACTCTCTCCCAAAGTTTAATTATAAAATAAATGGAATATAGAAGAAATCTTATTTTTGAATCTAACTTTTGAAGAATTTAATTAATTAGGGAGTTTTAAACGAAGACAATGCTAGTGAAGGATTACTTTAAGTCAATTCCTAAAACAGCAATGAATTATGAAGGATTTCTTCTCTGATAACACTGTCCTCCATAATTCAAATGTTCAAACTAAGTCATTGATAACTACATTTGGTTTGTTTCTTCAAGTTTCAAACTCATATGCATCATATCATATACAAATATTATATATATCTATCTTGAGATCTGAGGCCTCAGAGGCAATCAACCTTATTTTCCTCAGATTCTCACAGGGATCAGTGAGAACCTAAAATCCGCCTGGCTCTGCATCTTAAGCACTGAGAAGTTAAGCCTATATTAACATGATCAGCTATTTTTCTAAAGCCTGTCTTCTTTGTATGTTCATGATATCCAGCCAGTTCTCAGCATTCCATTGGTAGTTATTCAGAAAAATCTCCTTTTTTCCTAATTTTTTAATTTATTTGTTTGTTTGTTTCACATCCTGACTGCAGTTTTCCCTGCCCCCTCTCCTCCCATTTCCCTGCCATCAGCCCTCTGCTCCCCATCCCACTCAATCTTTCTCTATTTCTGTTAAGAAAGAGACAGGATCCAACACCTTTTCATGATAAAAGTCTCAGAGAGACCAGGGAAATATAATATACCAAAATATAGTAAAAGCAATATACAGCAAGCATCAAATTAAATGCAGAGAAATTTAAAGCAATTACACTAAAATCAGGAACAAGACAAGGCTATCTACCCTCCCCATAACTACTCAAGATAGTACTCTATGTTCTAACAAGAATAATAGGACAACAAAAGGAGACCAAGGGGATACAAATTGGAAAAGAAAAATCAAATTGTAGGTATTTACAGATGACATGATATTGTACATAAGTAACCCAAAAATTCTACCAAAGGACTCCTACAGCTGATACATTCCTTTAGTGAAGTGGTTGAATACAAGATTAATTTAAAAAATCAGTGTCTTTCTTATGTACAAATGATAAAAGGGTTGAGAAAGAAATCAGGAAACTATATCTTCATAATAGTACTGAATATGAAAAAACTTCTTGGCAATTGCTGATAACAGACAATAGGTAGTGCCTGCATATACATTTTCCTGCAACAAATAAAGTCTTCCACATAGAATTTAATTCAGAAAATTCTCACACATACCATTGTTATTCACTACATTGACTCAGAAATACTGTTTTGAGAATCCTTGATGGCTGGGTACCACCCATGCTCATGTCAATTGTGCTTTGTGTCATTAAAATACAAAAGTTTTTACCTGTTTTTAAGTGTACAACCATGAAAGCATAGTGATGATACAAGATGAAAAAACAATCCATTATACCAGTTCTGTCAATCTTCATGGGCTGCTTGGTATTTTGTTTGTTTGAAATTTAAAACAGTAAGACAATGTGAATTAGAAAGTTTTATTTTGCTATGTGTGGATTTTTAGCATGTGTGAATTGTTTACCAATGCTATAGTATATCCTCAAACTTTATTCTTCCTTGTAACTATAAGGGGAAAGGTAAATAAAATCATTATTTTATTATAATTGTTGAAAATAAGTGAGTGATTTAGAGCTACACATTTTCCTTTTATTGCAAATAGATTGTTTTCCTTACATTACATATCCTGATTACAGTTTCCCCTCACTCTACCCATTGATCTTCTTTCCTAACTCTCCTCAGAACCATATTCACCCCCTTTCTGTCTCTGATTAAAATATAAACCATCTTCCAAAAGTTCATAATAAAAAATGGAATATATTAAGATAAAATAAAAGCTAATGTTGGAACAAACAAATAGCAGGGAATGAATCCCTGAAAAAGCAAAAGAAAGAGATATAGACACAGGTACCCTTGTGTTCACACACTAAGGAATCTAATAAAAGCATTAAACCAGAAGTCACAATATATGCTCAAAGGACTTGCAGGGTAAAAACATACAAGAAAAACATTTACATGTTAAAAATAATAAAAACAAGAAAATTAAATAAAAGGAAAAGGCATAGCATGACATGGCCAGCTTTTAAAGATGAGTTCTAAGGTTCAGAGTCTTATACTTTTCAAGCAAGCACTGTATTGATTGAGCTGTTTCTCCCAGATCCAGTATTTTCTTTTTTTTTTTGAGAAAAATCATATTACTGAAAAAGAGAAAGAAACATACATTTGAAATACAAAAATTACTTATAAGTTGTTAGAATTTATACTTCCTGTATTTGATGTTAGGAAATGGCTTTCCCTCACATTAGTTTACTGTAATCCCAGTAAGAGAGATTAAACATGGGAGTCTCCCAAATTATTAGCATTTTTGCTTGTAAAAGATTTATCTTGGAGTAATGATGCACCCTGAAAGTCCTAGCAATCTAGAGATAAAGTTAGGAGGTTCAGGAGCTCAAGGGCAATCTCTGTTATGTATAGAGTTGGATATCAATCTGATTTATGTGACTGTATCTCAGATCTACAACAAATATGAAAACCAGAGATTGCTCACCAATTGGATATAAAGATGTTTGTGTTAGTTCATAATTAAGATCAAAGGACCAGATAGAGGAAAACATCTCTACAACTTTACTCAAAAGTAGCTGTTTGGTTTAAAGGTGGTCTGTCTTTAAAAATATGTTACATTCCTTTGCAAACAATAAATGTTACTTAACAATTTAATACTCATGAGTACTGCCAGTATCTTTTGAGGATTAGCATCAGTAGATAGTATCTGTTGATAAGATAGATATTGTTGATAAGGTCTCCAATGATTTGGAAAGCAGTTAAGAACAGAGCCTTGGCCCTTTCAGATCAGAAGAATTCCTTCTTAACTTCTCTGCCTGAGAAAGATATTGGTATTAAAATATGAGTAGATAAATGATCATATGTGTATTTAGAACTTAATCATTTATCTGCAATAAATAGCAAGTTCTAGTCTTCCTTCAGTTTCATTATGAAACATTTAAAAATTAAAACGAGGTCAGGGACTCCCAATTTTAGCTTTCCAACTGCTAACATAAAGCTCTTTGGATGACAAATATTTGTTTCCCACTTTCCAATATTTCCTTCTTTTCATACCTCTTGTTTACATCTTCTTCCTTTTCTTATTCCTTACCTCCTATTCTCATCCACCTCTTCTTTCCCTCTCCTTTTTTGTCTGTCTAAACCGATTTAGTGACAACTAGCCTAGAGGGTTTGCTTTACATTTTTGTATGGTTAAGAAAGGAAAGATTTTTGATCTAGAAACCATCTACATCAATAACCAATTTACATTTTTGGCCTTACACATAAATTAGGTGATTTGGGTGATCTACAAAGAAATAAATAAATGATAACCAGTCTAAAATATATAGGGCCAAATATTCACTTGAAATTAGTTGGATAGCCAGACACTGAGTAATCTACTGTACATATTGTACTGACATGTGTAAGATAGAATTATACACAGGAAATAATACCAAAAATTACCAATGCAAGAATAGGTACATAGTGTCATACTGAGTGGTATGTTTTATAATGATGCTGTATATGCTCAAAGCTATTTGTCATTCATTATACTCCAAAATTTTCTATTTTTTTCCTGTAGCATTTTTGGTATTTTGATAAACAATATAAAGTATGATTTAAAATGACTGGAATGTAGTCACGGTTTGAAAAAGAGCATGGAACCCTAAGCAATGGAATTTTAGTAAGTTCAGTCAAGGCTGATGGGGACACTGAGCAGAATGGTTTTCTTACATGAAAACAATCACAGCACTGATATATTTAATACAGCTATTTGAAGACACTTCATCTCCCACATAAACATAACTGTAACATAAATTCATCCTTTGCTAATTTAGAATTTGCTTTATAAATCTTCACAGATCATAAATGTCTTCCTGGTTGTCGTGAGATTTAAAACTTCCATTACTTACTTTGAAGCTCCAAGAAATTCTAATGTGCAGGAAAGCTCCATGTCGTGGTACTTCCTTAGGGAATTTACAAGCCAGATAAAAATGATTAGAACAGAACTTCTCTACTGTGTTGGAACCCGACATCATCATCAACATCTGAATCTGTGTGACCTGAGATAAGAGGATTAGAGTCTTCAAAGATAGATCCACGAGCAAATGATCATTGTTGCCTGATTTAGTGATGCTTGGTTCTGCACAGCTAGAGTCAAATAAAAAGTCCGCTGGCATTGGAGGCACAAGCCTTTAATCCCAGCACCTGGGAGGCAGAGGCAAGCGGATCTCTGTGAGTTTGAGGCCAGTCTGGTCTAGAGAGCGAGTTCCAGGACAGCCTCCAAACCAATACAGAGAAACCCTGTATCAAGAAAAAAAATAACTCCTTCTATGATCAACTTTTGACCTTATTTGGGCCTTTCCAAGTATATCCTACGTATTTTAAAATCACATGCAAGTGATCTTTTAATGAATTTAAAAGATGCTATTAAAATCACTACAACAATTAGAGTCTAAGATCATTCACTACAAGGTAAATTTATGGATATGAAACAAGATTCAATGGTTAAAGAGCACCAGATACTCTTCTATAGAACCTGTGTTGATTCAGTTTCCAGTGCTCACAACCATCTGTAACTCCAGTTCTAGGTCATTCAATACCCTATTCAGGTACGCACATGGTAAATGCAGGTAAACCACTCATACACAAAAATTAAAAATTTTAAAAGTATTCTTGCAGTGAATATTCATATATTTTAAAAGATATAATTTAAAAATTAAACAATGACATAAATATTGAGATTTTGAGAAATAATCTTTCCCAGGAATGAGCCTTCTAAAAAGTAGCATTTGAGAGACAGCAGAATTTGCATTTATATATGTATGCATATACATGCATGTGTGTATATACAGCAATAATAGCTAAAGGAAAATAGACCATGAGTTTGAGATGGAGAATGGGGAACAGATAGGAAGGTCTTAAGGGAGGAGTAGAGGAAGGAAAACAGAAAGAGTCCATCTTAACATACACCTGAAAATGTTCTAGGGCAAATATCTGCTGCTCAGAGAGAATGGTTTTCTCATATGTAATAGACAAGTTTAGAAAATTATTAAAGAAAAATAAAATGAAATCAAAACTCAGTTATTCAGTATGCACTTGGGAAGATATCTGTTTTGGAATTGAATAGAGACCTATGTTCCTTCTAAGCAAACTTATTTTAGCACAGTTTCTGTATTTCCCACATAACATTGTCTTCTCCATTAACAACGGGAGAGATGCATTGCTACACCTGGTATAGCAAATAACAGACAGATATTTTTGTATTGTTCTGAAGTCTTGATAGTAAATACAAGAAACAAGCACTTAAAATAACGTTACATGTATAAACTCTTAAAGTTTAGCTACAAGCAATAGAGAAAGTGTCCATAATGAAATTTCCTACTGGGTTATCAGAATATATTTCACAAAATTTGTATTTTATGTGGTTTCCTTTTTAAAGCTCTGGTTAACTTTTTAATTTAAATCTGAACAATTATCAATTGTTGGATTTTTTACCTAAAAATAACAAGCTATATTATGTTAGCTCACATCTAAACCTTGTGTTCTTGAATGCTTGAATTGAACTCATCCTTAAAAAAATCAACTCATGCTAATTTTATGAAAAAATCATTATCATTTCCCTTAAACAGTGTACTTAAACAAGTAGAAATTGTATTGGTCTGCCTTCTGCTTTCTGAAAAGTTATGTTCTTCAATGTATAAACACCTACAGATTAATTAAATGTTGCTGATATGACATTCTCATTTCCTTTGTACACAAAAATATCAGTCTCTCTTCTTAGAAGCCTGGCTCTTTCATGTAGGATAAGCTTACTGTCCATCACACGACTGGCTTAGATTCCTACTCAATTACACAATAACACAGCACTACATTAACATACAAATAAGGTTTAATTTTAATTGCTGACAGCCTGTGAGTTCATGTTTTTGTATAGATTAAAATAACAAATACTTAAAAAATAATAATACTCCTATAAAAAGCCTTATGAATATATATAAAATGTGGCTCTATGCCATGGATGCCACTTTGATGTTTATAAACCATTTGGCCATCATAAAAATAGACACAATTTAAATCAGAATAAAGTTTCATGAAATGCTTGAGAAGTTGTGGCAAAGCAGCAGTTATTTGAACTTCTGACTCTGATACACTTTGGATCCAAGCAGCTATTCATAAATGTAAGCCATTCGGTGTGATGACACTATGGGCTGTGCTAGATGCTTGGCTAAATGTGAATAAAGCTTCCTCTTGGAACTCCTTAACAGAGACAAAAGGACACCAGGTCAGAGACAAGCCAGGGAATTGAGGTAAAAAAATTTCCATAGAGAATAGTGGTAGATACATGCAAGCAGTTCACGAATGAATATTTGTGAGAATCCATGAACAACCCAAGGACCAACAGGTTCCATGAACCCCTCCAGACCATGTCCAATCATGCTCTCTAAGGGATGAAAGCCTGTCTAAAAACCTGAGTTTAAAGGACCATTTGACTCTTAAGATGCATATACTATGCACAAAAGGATCTCAATACTGTGGACAACAGAGTAACAATCTGTGGCAGGAATCCTAATAATAAGGTAAAACCCAAGTAGAACAATCACCGTATTTAAGAAACAGAACTAAAGGAGTAATAAAGAAAGAAATATACATACAGAAGGAATTGCCTATAAATATTTTACATGCATCTCTGTGTGTGTGTGTGTTGTGTGTCTGTATCTCTATCTCTCTCTCTCCCTCTGTGTGTGTATGCATATACATAAGCAGGTACATGAAAGATGATTTAGAATAGTAAGATGCAACATACATACACACTCAAAACATACCTATCCTTCTATCTCAGTCTTCTTTATGGCTTTAATTTTAAAAGACAACTTGAGGACACTGAGAAAAACCACAGAATCAACTAACATGGGCACATAGGGGCTCACAGAAACTGAACAGACAACCAGGGAGCCTGCATGTGACTAATTTGGTCCTTCTGTGAGACTCATAATAGTGGGAACAGGAGCTGTCTGCTGTCTTTTAGGACCCTACTCCACATTCTGGATTGCCTTGCCAAGCCATAACACATGGGGAGGTGCTTGGTCTTGCTACAACTTGATATGCCATGTTTTGTTGACATGCATGGAAGACCTGTCCATTTCTAAACAAAAACATAGGAGGAATGAATTGAGAGATAATAATAGGCAGTGGCAGAGGGGCTGGGAGGAGAGGACAGAGGAGAAACTGAGGTCAGGATGTAAAATAAATAATTTATATAGAAGAATAAAAAGTACCAATGTAGAATATCTGATTTAAATGTTCAAACGAGCTAACCTATCAACTTAAGTACAGAAGTACTCACTTTGTGCATCACCTCATGTTTCTTCTTCTCGCTTGGTAATACCCATGCCCTCCTGCCTTGCCCCACAAAGTTTTCCATGCTCAGCACTTATTTTTATTTTTAGTTTATTTTTTATTTTTCAGTTTAAATTTAGATTAGAAACAAGGATGCTTCACAAGTCAGTTCCAGGTCCCTCTCCCTTTACCTCCCCTCCTCCTGTGCCCTCCTCCCAACCCGCCCATTATCCCCTCATTTCCCCAGGGAGGGTGAGGCCCTCTATGGGGGTGTCCATAGTCTGTCATTTCATACAGGGCAGGGCCTAGACCCTCCCCCAAGAGTTCAGGGTGAGAAAGCATCTCACATTGTTGGATGGGAGTCCAAAGTCCATGTGTATACTCGGGATGGGTACTGATCTGCTGCCCAAGGCTCAATAGATTACCTAGGCCTCCTCACTGACACTCACATTCAGTCCCATGCTGGATTCCCAGGCTGATGCCTGGGATTCAAGAGTTAACCTTTGTCAGGTCAGCTGTTTCTAGGAGCTAAACCAGCCCAGTCTTAATCCCTTTGGTCATCAGTCCTCCCTCTCTGTTACTGGCTTTCTTGAGTTCAGCTCAGTACTTAACCATGGGAATCTGCCTCTTCTTCCATCAGCCACTGAATGAAGTTTCTGTTTCCCAGACTCTCTGGCCATGGGATTGTAGGCTGGCACTCCCTAGATCTACGTCTAAAATCCATATATGAGAGAGTACATGCCATGTTTCTCTTTTTATGACTGCGTTAACTCACTCAGGATGGTTTCTTCTAGTGTCATCCATTTTCCTGCAAATCTCAGGATTCCACTGTTTTAGTCTGCTGAATAGTACTCCATTGCATAAATGTACCACATTTTCTCTATCCACTCTTCGGTTGAGGGATATCTATGTTGCTTCCAAGTTCTGGCTATTACAAATAATGCTTCAGCACTTATTTTTATGTAGTATCTAGAGTTACATTTATTGGCTAGAATTTTTGTAAATGCAAATATTAATTTTCTTATTTATTATTTTTCAAGTTTTGTTTCACTCCAACTACTTATTTTCAGATTTGTGTCTGTTTGGATGTAGATTGTTTCCAAGAAGCCTGTTTGTTCAACATTTGGTCCTGAGTTTGGTTCTTCTGGGAAGTGGTTGAACTTTAAATGGTGGGATCTATGTGAGCATTAAGTTACTGGGATCATATGCTGAAGGAACATAGAAGCTTGGCATTTCTTCTCTGTTTTGCTTATGCCTATAGCTAAGTGACTTCAATTCATTACTATGTTTCTGACATTTTGTGCTAACTTTCCATGGGTCTGGAGCATTAGGACTAATCATTCCTGAATGAAATTCATTCCTGAACCTATAAACCAAATAGATCTTTCTTCTTCATCTGTTGATTTGACTTGTGTGTTAGTCACATCAATGTTAAGCTAATGCATGATTTGTCCATGACACTGTATTATTAGTTAATGTTCATTAGTTTATGTTAGTGGTGTGTGTTATATATGCTATGTATGTAGTTGTTAGAATGCCTGTCTATTCAGATTATATGAACATTTTTAAAGTGTTTTTTATTTTTTATTTTCATTTGACTTATTTTCTGTATGGAAAGCTCTAAAGGATCCAAAATTCAAATGTGTTTCTTATATTTTCAAACCACCACCAGTTGAAAATTGATGAAATTATTGTTAATAGCTTTTTACCGTACTTATAGATAGCTAACTTGTGCAGTTTCATCAGAGAGGCTTTCTCTGGAAGCAGATGTAGGTCGGTACAGATAGTCATAGGCAGACATTGTGTGTAGAGAAGGCTAAACCGGATGTATTCATGGTGGCCTTCCCGTCGGACCTTGGGTAGCACACAGATGCAGGAGGAAAGACTGTAGGAGTCAGAGGTGATAAAGGACATCAGGAGAACATGGAGCACTGAATCAAGTGAGTAGGAATTTTATGTGCCCACTGTGAATGAAGTGGCAAGCATGAAGCCTTAATGGGTCTGCACCAAGCCTTCATATGTATGTTATGACTGCTAGTTATGTGTGACTCCTAACAGTGGAGCTAGAGTGTGTCTCTTGACTCTTTTGCCTGCTCTTAGGACTCCTTTCCTTTTACTGGTTTTCACTGTGGAGCCTCAACGTGAGGGCTTTTGCCTTTTGTTATTGTGTCCTGTTTTGTTGTGTTTGATTTTTTCTTCTTGTAAAAGAAATGTCAAATGCCAGGGGTGTGGATCTAAGGGAAAGAGGAGCTGAGTGGAGAGCTGGAGCTGGGAGGAGTGGAGGGAAGGGAAACTGATTGGGATATAATGTATAAGAGAAGAATATTTTCCATAAAATTAAGACTAGATTTAGAAAAGTACATTTAAGTCAATATAAAACATTTTATAAACATGTTTTTTCTTACAAAACTAAGTGAAACTTTCCCAAAATCATAGTTAAACTGGGCTTCAGAAATCACTCAGTGGTTAAGAGCACTGGCAGTTCTTGCAGAGAATTGAATTGTATTCCCAGACCCGCCTGGCTGCTTAAGATCTTCTGTAAACAAACATGGTATGTACTCACTCATGTATGGATTTTAGACATGGAACAGGATAGTGCCAGTCTGCACTTCCACTGATAGAGAGTCTGGGAAACAGGAAAGAACCTAAAAGATAAGCATATATGTATAGTACCCAAGAGAAGAGGATTGAGACAAGATCCTCTGAATGGATGGGGAGCAGGACAAGGGGTGGGGGGGAGTGGAAGCTGTGAAGAGGAGAGGAGGAGAGAGTAGGTCATGGGGGAACAGGAAGTTTGAGTGGGTGGGGTTAGAATAGGGGGAAGAGGGAATCATAGGTTAGAAGACAGATCAGGCATCAGAGTGACCTCTAGTGATCTAAAGGGGTGACTCCAATTGGCAAGCTAAGCAATAGTGGAGAGACCACCTCGAATGTCCATTCCTAATAATGAACTTGAAGTCTATAACCATCCGGGAGCCTTCATCCAGTGACTGATGGAAGCAGAGGCAAACACCCACAATTAAGCACTGAACTGAACCCAAGGAACCCAGTGACAGAGAGAGAGGCGTGATGAGCAAATTGGCAAAGAATGGGCTGGTAAAACCAGCAGAGACAGCTGATCTGAACAGGGGGAGAGCGCTTGGACCCCAGAGCGACAGCGGGGAGGCCAGCATGGGACTGAACTGGCCCCCCCCGAATGTGAGTGTCAGTGAAAAGGCCTGGGCAACCTATGGGGCCCTGAGCAGTGGATCAGTGTCTATCCCTCGAATACAGTCATTGTGTGCCCATAGCACAAAGAGGGATGCTCTCTCAGCCTGGACTCTTAGGGGAGTGCCTGGACCCTACCCTGGGTGAAATGACAGACTCTAGATATCCCCTACGTGGAAGGAATTGGCAATAGGGTGGGAGGCTGGGGGGATGGGGAGTGTGGGAGGAGGGGAGGGAGAGAGAACTCGGATTGACATGTAAAACAAGCTATTTAAAATTAAAATAAAAAAGATCTTCTGTAAACCTAGTTTTACAAGATACAGTGCCTTCTTCTGACCTCTGAAAGCACAGCCCACACTTGGTGCATAGACATAAAAGCAGGCAAAACACTCATACCCTTTAATTAAATACAAATACATATTCTTAAAAAAAGTTCTCCTACATGAGTTTCCTATTTTTATTTTTATTTTTTTTTTTAGACAGAGTTTTTCCTGTGGCTTTGGAGGTTGTCCTGGAACAAGGTCTTGTAGACCAGGCTGGTCTTGAACTCGATTTGCCTGCGTCTGCCTTCCAAGTGCTGGGATTAAAGCCACTGACCGGCTCCCTATTTATATCTTTTATATTGAAGTTATGAGTCAATTTGCCTGAATACAAGATGTGTACAGTCCAAGATTTGTATCTAAAAGGTTTTGTTTTAATTATTCAAGTGGATCTATAGTTGTTTCATGATGTTTGCTGGAAGGACTGTTTTTTCTTCATTGAGATGTTTTTGTCTTTATGCATAAGGCTTTACTGAAGAGCTGTCTATTCTGTTTGAGTGAAAGGAACCTGTTTTGTTGCAACATGGACTCTTTAATAAAGCTTTAGAATATTGGAATATGAATACCTCAAAATTGTCCTGCTTAAAATATTTTGCAGTTACGAATTTGTTTTACAAATATCAAGCTAACTACATGTTCCTTCATATTAAATTGTTTGACAGTTTTACACATGTATGTAATGAATATTGCTCAGTTACATCCCTGATAAGTCTTGCTTATCTCACTCATTTTCCCTCTAAAACCCTTCTTTCCTGACAAGGGGTTCTTCTAAGCTGATAGTGTGTGTGTGTGTGTGTGTGTGTGTGTGTGTGTGTGTGTGTGTGTGAGTGTGTGTGTGTGTGCTAGCTCAAAATCATGCATGAACAGATACAGTCATACACACACACGTGCACACATGTACATGTATATATGATTTAGTTAGATTAGAATTATTTACATGAAAATTGGTAGAGGTTTTTATATACAGGAACATATTCTGTCATTTTTTTCATTAATACTATAGCCTGTTTATTGGAATTTAATGATACAACACATTACTTTGGGAATAACTGACTTCTTCAGCAACATTGAGTCTTTGGTTTTTGGTCCATTAACCCAGTATATCACTGTATTATTTAATTCATATTTAATTTCTCCCAACAATGCTTTTTAAATTTTGTTACTCCAATCTTTTTCTTTCTTTACAGCTATTTGTAACTTCTATTATAATTATATTTTTGAATTGTTTCTTGTTAAGTCTACAGAAATATGCTGGATTTTTATAACACAGGACATACATTTTATTGAATTGGTAAACTGGCTTAGAATTTTTTTTTCTTAAAAAGACATCCTATTATTTTAAACACAGAAAATAATGTGGTCTGTTTACAGAAAATTTATTTCCTTATAAGTTGCTATGTCTTTCTTTTCTTTGTGAGTTATCACATTAGATAGTTCCTCCTATAGCATGAGGAGAAACAGTCAAAACTTAGACCTTTGTATTGTTGATAAAAAATATACAACTCAGGGCTGGAGGTGCGGTTCAATAATTACAAGGATTACTTACTCTTCTAGAGATTAGGGGTCAATTTCCAGAAGTCAGAATAGGCAGTACTCAGCCCTCTGTGACTCCAGTTCCAGGTGATTTGAAATCTTTTGCCTCCTTGGATGTCTTCATTTACAAGTACCATACCACACATATACACATGTACACATAAAATAAATTACACAAACGTACACATTCTCACATACTCATTTATTGTATATTAAGTATGTATTCCTAATAGATAATGGACATTATCAGTGTCTTTTGATAATTAATGAGATGGCCATCTATTTTTTTAAGTGAATTCATTTGGGGTGAACTATGTTTACTGCCTAGTTAACATAGACTTTTTATAAAACAGTTGGTTTTGGAGGAAGCTGAAAAACTACTGCAGAATTTATGCTACACCCCATATATCATTTTTATTAACACCAAAACAATAGCCTTCATTTGTCATTATTACAAGTAATATTGATTAGTTTCTATGATTAACTAAACTTCATAATCGATTATTTTTCTTTTAGTTTTTACTTTGTGCCTTTTCATTAGTTGGTGGTCATTTGGGGGTTTCTCTAGTTACTTTTGTCAGGTTAGCCCCCTTCTGAATGCAAATACTTCTTCAGTTTCCCATGTCTTCATTAACCTTGACAGTTCTGGAAGTATTGGCCAGATATTTCCCATGATGCCCTACTACTTGTTCTCTTGACTAGATTATGGCAAGCATAGACACTATTGTACCTGAGGAGCCTTCCAGAATCTTTGTTATGAATGTTCTCCTTTGGGTGTTTATTAGTGATCTATAAATTGTCATTTTGAAAAACTATAAAATGTAATTGTGCTGCATTTCTGAGTTCTGTATGTCCCTCTAAAAACCAAAACCAAGGGAAAGAGTCATAAAAAATACTGTCTAGATGTTTAACAGAATTTCTTGGTCTATACTTGCAAATAGGGCTGAAATTATGATAATACTAGGCAATGAGCTTGCAGACCGTGTTCCCTGGTGAACCTTGAGACAAACAGTGTTGAAAAATATTTAGATTAGAGGATTCCTTGTTGGTGTCTGCTGTAGCATGACTTGATTGCTGTTGGGGGAAATGCATACATCATTTGAGGTTGCATTAAGGTCTGATAGAGGAATAAGAAGAGACAATGTAGATTTACCAGCACAAGTGAATTTACCTGCCCTGATATGGGGAAATTATGTACTATCCAATTTTTTCTTGATTGACTTATCAGATGATCAATTTACAATTTATTTATCTCAATGATACAGCTTTTCATATCATTACTTTATTTCCTTTATTCTGATTTAGGATTCACAGCTTTCCATGATGGACACTACAATATCTTTCTACACATGTTGGGGTTTGTTGTTTTTTACTGTAATTCAATCTATTATTGTAGGCATTCTGTACGCCACATGGATGCAGTGCCAGTGTAAGCCAGAAGAGTGCAGGAGATCTCCTGGAACTGTAGTTATAAAAGGTTGTGAGCTACCATGGGGGTCCTGAAACTCAACCCCCTGCAAGTGCAGGCAGTGCTCCTGAATATACTGCTGTCTCTTCTGTCCCTCACTAGCATATTTTCCAATGACTACAAACAAATTATAATGTGCTTGACACTGAAATTTATCAGGACAAATCATATACCCTATACTGAGAGGCTTATTTAGAGTTTCCAGCGTTTAACATCATAAACAGAAGGAATTTGTGTAGGGAAGGATTTACTTAATCTTACAGTTATCAGGTCACACTCTATTACTGAGCAACAGGAATGGGCAAGAACTCAAGGTGGGAACCTAGAGGCAGGAACCAAAACAGAAATCATAAAGAATGTTGCTTTTTGAGCTTGCTTAGCTTGCTTTCTTATACATGCTAGAACTACCAGCTCAGGGGTGGTACCATCCATAGTAGGATGAGCCTGCCTGCATTAATCATTAATCAAGAAAATGCACTACAGATTTCGGGTAGGTCAATTTCACAACCGCACTTTTCTCAATTGAAGGTCTCTATCTAAATGACTGTGACATGTATCCAGTTGACAAAAAACACTAACCAGTACAATGATGCGCCTTTTGTATTAAATAAAATAGTTTTAAATACAGAAATTAAAAAGACACTGCAAAGGAAAGCATACAATTAAGAGAAGTAGATGGTGACAACAAAGATAAAACAAAATAAAAACACACAACTGGAAATTATGATTTACTGGCAAGACTATACATGTTATGATGTTTTGGGGGACAGTTGGTTTCTTACAATGTTCAATATAAATTTACTTTTAGACCCAGATAATCTACTCCTTTACAATTGTACAAAATTAATAAAAATATACTCCCTCATAAAGATTTTTCTGAAAAAGTCTTTAATGACATTATTTTTAAAAGCTAAATCATGGAAACAACCCAAATAATCACAAACTGGTGATTAAATAAAGAGAAAAGAATGTGGTATGTTCATGCATCCAATTTATGTTGGTAATGAAAGGATCAGAGTACTTACATTAGTTACAAGATGGAAAAAAACTCAAAGACTTTAAACTAAGTAAATTAAACCACCAAGGATGTTAAAGATGTGTTGACATTAATGACTTGTTCAATATGGGAAATATATAAGTGTTGGAAATCAGATTGATGGTTGCTAGCTGCTGGGGGATGAGTGAGACCTTGAGACTGACATTTTAAGGAGCAGAAAATTTCTTTATTCCATGACAGCATTATTTTAAGATTTGAATCTGATAGAGGTCCAGAAAATGGTTACTTTAAATCAACATCAGTCTTTCCTTAATAAAGTTAGTTAAAGGCGTATACATAAAACAAAGGAAGAAAACAAAAAAAGTGCCAAATATTAGATATTAGGAAAACACTGATAATTTCCTTAGGTGTTATAATTAAGTTACAGATTTGGATGAGAAATTTATTCATCTAATACAATGTGTCTGAAATGAAATATCACTTTTGCTACCTATCTTGAATATATTGCTTTGTATTTGGAAAGCACTAAACATTGTAATAGTTGATTAATCTACCCAGATACCGTGCAGGTGTATATTGTGATAAATCTCTACTCATCATGCTGAAAATTTTTATAGCAAAATATCAACGAAGTTACTAGAAAAATATTACCTATTACTTGTGAAACTTTTATTAAAATGGATATTCAAGGAAATTACTTTAATGTTTAAATGCTAGAAACATGAGTCTGTGCATACAGCTCATTGGGACACTGATTTCCTGTTAGGAGCATGTCCTTTATCACTGCCACCAAACCCCAACAAACAAAGACCAATTGTTCCAAATTCTAAGTAAATATTGTTCGGTTTGTGGAGATATTAAGTCCACGTTAATTTAGACAGACACAGAAGTGGGACAGCTGATTTTATTGAATGTTTTGTTGAAAGTTTTATTAAGTACAGCACAGGAATATTAATAACTGGAAATATATTAATTTCTTATTTTTGTTTATGAGTCAAGATTTAATAAAATTTGTTAGATGGTTGGATAAAAGTAAAACACAAAAGCGTGAAGAATCTTCTGTGCATTATTATAAGTACTGAGATTCCAGATGAATGATCTCTTTCACAATAATAAAATTCTATGCATTTTAAGAACATACAAAAAGGAATATATCATGTAAAATATGCAGACATTTAAAACACTTGTTTTCTAAAATACAGAATATATAAATTCAATACAATTACTTTGGAAACACCATAGAAGAAGTATTTTTATAGATCATTGAGTAATATTGCTCTGACACTTCAAATAAAAGAGAAAATAACAATAAATAGGTAAATAAAGTAAGAAAAAAAATTAAGACATGATTATTTGTCCATGTAACTAAGTACACTGTAAAACATCTCCATTCAACTTAGTGCAGCATTGCCGTAGGAAAATAGATGTGGGCCACAGGAACTGAATGGAGAACCTAAATCAGCTTCCTGTGTATAGGACAGCAGTCCATGCAGAGACCCTGGGGTGCTTGTTAAGAAGGTAAAGAATTTGCTGTACAAGCTTAGGGACCTGAGTTCAAATCCCCATCACATTTGTAAAGAGATGGGCATATTCTCCTGGTACCTTTAAGCCTATCTTTCTGGGGAACAGAAGCATAAGGTGACCTGTATTTAAAAGCCAACAATGTAGAACATCGGACCTCAATGCAAGAGAATAAAGAAGAGGCGATATCATGAGATAGCCAAAGCCACCAGTTGGCCTCTGGCTCCAATCTCATGCACATGCAGAGACTACACACCACACCACCACACATACACATGCAATATACACAAAACTTCTGTAACTAAAAAGAAAATTTCCCCATGCTTATTTACATTTAAAAAATTAACATACCTAAATTAACATTAAATCTTGATGAAAATTATGCTACACAGGGTAGGGATATCATATGATATTTATTTAGGGAGAAGTCACTTACATGAGAAGCCTAGATCGTAAGGTCAGTGCTCCACTGCTCTCTGAGACCTAACTGGAACCCCAATAGAAGTGGTGTCTCCTTTCCCTCCACTCTTATCTCCCATACCTCTGTACACACCCAAACTGAAATGGTCAGTGATACAAGTACCTAAGATTTCTCCCTACAATTAAATTTAAGCAGCAAGAAGTATCAAAATATTCATAGAAAAGTCAAGATAGTAAAAAACTATAAAGTATAGAGTAAGATAGTTTTTGAGAATCTGCTCTCCCTCTCTCTCCTTCCCCCATCTCGACCATTCCCTTCCCTCATGCTCTCCTCCCCCATTCCCTGTTCCCCTCTTCTTCTACTCTATGCTCCCTTCCACATAACCAGTTTACCTGGGAGGTCAGGTCTATTTCCCCTTTCCAGGGGGATCCATGTATGTCTCTCTTATAATTCTAGAAGGTGCAACAAAAGTAGGATAAATTTGTAAAAGCAAGTATTATAAAATTATTATTTGGAAAAAGTATTGTTAAATGTCCATATTTAAGCAAAATAAAGAAAATTATATTAGAAGAGTAAAGACTATGAGTATGATAGGTCTTTGCATTTGACTTACACGTGTTTCTTATGTTTTTTCTTTGGCTCTTTTTGTTTGTTTGACCTATTCTTGCTTTGCCTTAAATTTCGTATTATTTATTTACTTTTAGATACTTTCTTGCTTTCTAATAAAAGAGAGAGAAAGGGTGTGGATTTGGGTTAATGAAGAGATGGGTAGAAGCTGGGAGCAGCTGAAGGAGGGGAACCATAATCATGTTATTTGAAAAATATTTAAAGTAAAAGTAAATTGAAAATTAAAATACTACTAACAAAGAAATACAGACTAAAGTGACTGTCAAGGCACAAAGAACAAACAGAGATAGGACAGTCTAGAGAACCCCACAAGTAAGGTTTTAGAAAGGTGTGCACAAGAATGTAGTTGGTACCATTTTTCATAATGGGAAACAAAAATAAAGTACTACTAATACATATACTGATTACTTTCTGGGATGACCATACTATCTAAAATTATATACAAGATAATAGAAGTCTGCTGGGTTATTGGGATGCTATATACATGAGGAAGAAAACCAATATTAAATATAATAAAATGTACAGATAGATATATGGTAGATAGATAGACAGACAGACAGACAGATAGGTAGATAGACGCTACATATAAATTTATACTTTAGTGTACAAACCTGTCTGTGAGTACATGTCACAATAGAAAGGAGTCTTCAAGTTTATGGATACTTACATTGACTTACATATGCTAAGAATTATGAATGAAGGAGTGTCTAAGGAGGTAAGATTAGTTTAAACTAAAGATAAACATCCACCTACTTCATTGTTCATATCCTACATAACTAAAAAATGAATCAAATTTAGCATTTTCATGTGATTTAATGTGATACTAAATTAAACATGGTGATTTTGTGCCCATTACCCAGTAGTAAAAGAGTTGAACTGTCACTTTCTACATAACTTCATTTCCTACATACCTATAGGTGCTGTGTGCAGGCTGAGCCTTCATAAAGCACATTTCTTCATTACCTTCTTTTCTTACTCAAACAAAAACAGAAGTCTGCTATTTTCAAGTCTTTGCCTACTCACCCAAACTCTTGTTTATCATTCCTCAAACTGTCTTGCATCTCTGTATTTTATGTATACCAATCATTGACCCTTAATATTCAATGTATTTACACCAAAACAATAAACTTGCTGTGCCAAATCACACATTAAACTTAATGTTGATTCTTCAATTATTGTAATTCTCTTAAATAATTTTCTGACTCCAGTTCAGCAGTTCATGTCATTCACTTTCCTTACACTACCACTTTCCTGCAAATTAAAAGCTTCAAACCCAGGCTTATCCATCGATCCTTTTCTGAGACCAGGATGTTTGTGGTAACTATATTTATAAAAGCAAATATCTGAAAGTGGTAACTATGTCATTGCATATCAAAAGAGAAAACATTAAAATCATGTCATAGATGGTGATAATCTCACAGTAAAAGTAATGCTTATCCTTGAACAAAAAAAGCAAGACTTCAAAACACAGTAATTGTTAAATTGATGCAGTTGTATATTCTGTAGCACTGCAGATATATAATTTGTAAGAAAACATAGTAATTAGTTTCACAGGATGGTTCCTTAGAATATCTTCATGAATGAATGATGGTATCACTGCCAAGACCAATTTGTAAAAAGCAATTTAAAGACGCTTTAAAGCAAAGGAAATGAAACAGGGTGGTGCCCGGTGTACAACTGGGTAGTTTACACACAGAGCACAACTTGTGTTTTAATGAGTAGCCACTTTCTCCATGAAAGCTTCACAAAGCTTGGCTGTTAGTCTGAGTTTTGTGTGGATTATTTATTACAGTAGCTTGTGACATAGAAAATGTATTATCTTATGCACCTTGAGTACAGATATGCTATGTTGTCAGTCATTTACAATAGGATGTAAAATATTAAAACTTGATTTCCACCAATCTATGCCAACAGTCTTTTGTAAACTTCGTTGTTTTATAGAAATAAAGAAAGCACTGGTGTTCCTGGCCTCCTTTTCAGTTCAGTTGTACATGTTTTACAGTTACACACAATAAAATGCAGGTAGAGATTTCTGTTGGGTTTGGGGAATTTTTGTTTCCTTAATGCAACCAGTACCCTGTCTTCCTACTTTCTTCTTCCCCTGAATGTGGATATAATGCCTGAAGCTTTTAAAGCTGTCACAAGAGAGGGGCCAAGGGGACTACAGATATTAAACAGAGATTTGCTCATGAAATTTAAAATATTATTAAGTATTATAAATTATATAAGTGCCTCAAAGGAAAAGTAGGGGGTCTCCTGATGGTGCCAAAACATTTGATCTAATAAATAATAAATATGTTTATTTAATTAAACAGTATTTGTGAGTGCATTCTTAAGGTAAACAGTCAAACAATATGAAAGTATGTTTAGTAAAATACACGTAACACCAAACTTTCCTATTCTAGTTGAAAATTCCTTTCATGGGGAATCACTATAAGTAACTTATTCATTGTTTTACAAAATTTCTTTTTGTTTATTTAAAAGACAACATTAAATATACACATAAGTATAGAATCATATGTTATGATTTCATATTTATTTTTAAAGAGAAACTATATATATATCATGCTTGTAAACATTGATTTTATCACTGAAGAGTGATCACTCCTGAATTTATACAGACTTCCTTCATTTTAGTTTGCTATTTTGTAAGCCATACTGTGGTGTCAGTGTTTATATTAACATTGTAGATTGGAGGTAATATATATGCTATTCAAATTTGCTATTAAAGTGGTGTTATATTATAATTTCAAATGCATGAGCTTATGTGTATATGTGTAACACTGTATGCAGATAAATGCCCAGTAATATAATTTTAGGTGGATGAATAGATAGGTAAATTTTCTTTTTTGACACAGTGAAATTGATTATACATTTGTACTGGAAACAGACACTGTATTTTCCCTGTAATTTAACTAAAATTAATGCAATTAACCATTGTTGGTTATTTTGGAAAATGGAGTAAGTAAAACAATCTTCATTTAATTTGCATGTCATGGTTACCCAAACATCTTTTGACGGATTAATTTAAAATATTTTAATCTTTTGTGCATCAACATTCTGAATTTTTGTCTTTTGTGTGTACTTATAGGCATGTCTACATGTTTGTATGTATGCAAGTGCCTGCTTCTCTCCATAGTTATGGAGTGTAGAAGCCAGAGTTCCAGCTCACTGGAGCCTTTCTGTTCAGGGTTCTCAGGGACCACCCAGATTATATTTAATTATTCCTTCTTTCTCTGTCTCTGTCTCTGTTTCTCTTTCTTTCTTTCTTTCTTTCTTTCTTTCTTTCTTTCTTTCTTTCTTTCTTTCTTTCTTTCTTTCTTTCTTTCTCCCTTCCTTCCTTCTTGTCTGTCATTCTTTTTTTTTCTTTCTCTTCTACTTCTCCTACTACTTCGTTTTTGAGAAGGGTCTCTCACTGGGAATTAATACTTGAATATTAGAGTAAGGTAACTCTCTAGTGAGCCTGTGTCAGCTTCCCCCGCATTGGGACTTAAGGTGGAGCCACCATACTCAACTTTTCACATAGGTTCTGATAACCAAATTCAGCTACCGCTGTTTTCAAGACATGCTATTTATTCAAAAAACCATGTACTCAGGCTCATATTTTCTGTTTCCTAGAAATAAATACATAGTTATTCTAAATATGTGGATTAAATGTTCTTTATTTATTTACTCATTTTCATGAAGTCTTTAAGTTGTGTATAGTTAATTGATTTCCATTGAGTTTTCAGGTGCATTACCAACTTAAGTAGGTTTGCTCTTATGAGTAACTTATTGAAATATTTACTCAGAACTTCTTTCAAAAGATTTGATATCATAATTCTGTAGACTTTAGGTATCTGGGGGAATACTTTGTACATGTTATAATTGAGGATTCTAACTTTTCTCTTAAAATAAATTTCCATAGCCTCAGTATTAGTTTGTAAGTCTATGGTTCATGGAATATTATTTCCTTATTGATTATTTCATACACATTTTGGGTGACCTGTCATTGAATATTTCTGGCATCCAAAAATTGTAATGAATGATACAATGTAGTTATAGCTGTAGTTATGATACAGCTGTGTTGAGGAAGGGCAAAAATCAATCTGCATAGAAATAAATTTGGTTGCTGTCAGTTCTTTCATCTCTCCTAAAGACATTGTACTTTTTTTTTTTTACGAGACAGGGTTTCTCTGTATTGTTTTGGAGGCTGTCGGTCCAGCCTGGCCTCGAACTCACAGAGACCCGCCTGCCTCTGCCTCCCGAGTGCTGGGATTAAAGGCGTGCACCACCACCACCCGGCTGACATTGTACTTTGTTATGTGTTTCCATCCATAAACCGGGAATTGCATTGTCAATGCTTTTCTGATTTACACAAAGATGAATGGATGCAAGACTATAATTGTCCTCTTCTGACATATTGTTCTATGGAGATTTTCCCCCAGACTATGGTATTTTGACCTAGAAATGACCTTATCTATAGACATGTCAATGCTTCCTCTGTGTTTCATTTATCTTATTCTGTATATTCTATATCTTTTGGATATTTAAATTTCTCTTGGTAATCTGTATTCCCTACTGTTGTACAGAATGTCTGTAGGTGGTAAGAATTTTTAGTAATGCAACTGAAGTTTTTCTTGCTTTGACTTTTGACTTCTGTTTTATCTTAGTGTAGAGTTTTTAAGTATCATTTCTTTGTCATCCAGCATTCACTCAATCTCATTATTTAGCTGTGATATATAATATTATACTTTGTGGTGCATTACTTTTAGCTTTAAGAGGTCAGTAAATTTTCGCACCTGGCCAAGTTTAATGCCATTTTTGCTAGCTATGTCCTGTGAGGTTCTGATTCCCTGTATCCTAAGGAACAGTTGGTAGTTCCTTCTGTGTGTGTAACTGTAACCATCCTCTATTCACACATTATGTGTTTCCCCAGCACATGGATTACACAAGTGCCTCCATACCCAGTTTTTTATGTGTGGGAGGGGATAAAACTCAAGTTCTGATGCTAGTACAGCAATTGCATTGCCAACTGGGCCATCTCTATAGACATGCTTGCTGATTTTTGACTGCGTTAATATTTGTGTTTGAGATCCCATGTAGACTTCTTTTCAAGTACTTTTTCTATTTACTGAAAATGTTTTTGTTCATTATAAAGGTTTAATGAGATTGCTATGAAATGGAACTTGCTAGGAATTTTACTACAAAAGCCACTAAATCCCTAATTACTAATGATACATGTAGTCACCCTAGATGAAGCTAGATTCTTTTCAGAGAAAATAATATTCTACTGTTTTCATTTGAAATCAGAAGAGACTGAGTGTTCAATCCAGCCAGCTGGACTTAGCAGGAATATTTCCACAAACAGATTCATGGCAGCCAGAGACACTTGTATTGCTCTTTATATCCATTGTCTCAGAGGACATAGAATCAGTCAAACCTGCCACCAGAATCATTTTGAGGATTAGGATTTTAGAGCCATGGAAGCATGCCTATTTTAGAAAGTTAACACCATAAATTTCTCATATTACTTCAGGAGCCAAGTGGTCATGGATAAGAAATATAATGCAACTCAGCCCAGTTTCTTTATTAGGAATTTAATTGTCAGTACAATTCCTTCACTTTATATTTGGTGCAATAGTGCCTGCATATAGAGTGATTATTTACTGTATACTAATTCAGTACAATGGAATGTAATGATGGAAACATTTCTTTAAAAAATATATTAACATCTAGCAACATTAATTTGCTCCACATTTGAATAGAGAAAGCATTTTTGTAGGAAAATGAGAACACCAGGCCATTCCATTCTGCTTACTTTCATGACTAAGACTGATCTACTGCATGAAGTGCACACTGAATGAGACACCTAATGTGCAAAAGTTTAAGAATTTGGAAGATGCAATAACAGAGAAATTCCTGCTTCTTAGCATTTATCCTACACACTGTTTCATCTATAAGCAAATACAAATGATTGACAATAATGTCTCTAGCTCAGATTTTGTAAGGATAAGCATTTGTGATTGATCCAACAAATATTTTCATGTGATACAAAGGAATTAACAGTTTGTGCAACAGCTTTGGATATCTACTTGAAAAAGCTAGAGATATGCTGCTCACAATGCAGTGACTTATGCAGACACCTACAGAGACAGACATTTTTATTGGGAATCCAAATGCATTTTCTTTACTATCATTTTGAACTCTCTAAATTTTTTACAGAAGAGGGTCAGTTTCAGAGGGTGTAGAATAGATTCAGTGTCTTGATAGAACTGATTCATTTCTTCCATGGTTGATTTGAGTCATTTTTCCACAGTAAACAAAATAAATAGGCCAACAGAGCAGACACCTTGGAATGAGAACATTGTATTGTCTAAAATAGACTAATAGGTTAGCATCTAATCCATTTTATGAGTTTAATGTATAGAATCATTTGAAAATATCAATTGGATTTCCAATTTGCCTGGTTCTTTTGTATGACTTCCATCACCCTCTTGATTGCATTAAACATTTAAAATTGAACAAGATAAACTGTACTATTTTGGAATGCTGACAAAAAACATAAATTTTAGAGAGCATATGAATCTCTTTAGTTCTCCAATAATGAACTAGAAAATAATAAAACCATTTTTAATCATTCAAGAACAAAGAATTCTGGGTTGCTTTTGTACAATGGAGCTGAAGTCAAATGACAGGAACCAGTGTTTCATTCACCTATGTAATAGCTGCATGACTCTAGGCAACTTCTGTAAACCCTCTCTGCCAATTATGCACCCAGTCTGTGAAGCACAGATAACAATACCAGTCACTTCATAGGGCTGGGGTGAGCAGAAAAGGTACACAAGACACATGATTCGAGGGAAAAGAATGAGGGCTGAGTAAATGTTAGGTATGATAATTCTGCTTGTGTGCATTAAGCTCTGTTCATTTTCACATTTTACAGTAAGAATAATGGACAAGTTTGACACATGTTAAGCAGATTTTGCTTTGACAAATACATAAATCTGGCAAGGAAATATCACCCAGAGATGGCTTTGGTTTTATTTTATTTTTGTTCACCTCTAAATCAGTCTAACATAGAGAACTACAGAAGAAAACAAATCTTTTAATTTTGTTCTCAGTTTAATCAAGGCTATGAAAATTAGGTCAGTCTTATGGAAAAAGAAGGCATGTGTAAGGCAAATAAACAATTGGTTAACAAGTCAATTGAAACATCAACTCCTTTATGGCGTGATCTTTTTAATTGCATGTTAAGGTAGACATGATCAAAGAAAAGTGGAATTTAGGAACAGAAGATTTGCTTATCCTTAATTATAATGCAGAAACATTCACACCCCCTTACCTCCGATCATAAACAGGCAAACGATGATTCACATTCAGATCATGTTGATTGGGTCCTTTGATTTTGATTATGTTCATTTTGTTGTTTTCAACCTCTCCAAATAGAATTACTGAGTACTAAATCTGTAAGAAGGACTAATGATTGTTTCTGCATTCACTGACTGCATAAAAAGTCAGGTTTATAAGTAATTACTTAAACATTGTTTCATTTTTAACTTTTAAAACAGTTACTCTATGTGAACAGCTGGTGTTCTGTAAAATTTAATGGGTTAAGCCAGGCGGTGGTGGCACATGCCTTTAATCCCAGCACTCAGGATGCAGAGGCAGGAGAACCCCTGTGAGTTCTCGGTCAGCCTGGTCTACAGAGTGAGTGCCAGGCTAGTCTCCAAAACTACACGGAGAAGCCCTGTCTCAAACAACAACAACAAAAAATAATTTTATGGACTGCTTTTCATATAGTGCAATTGTTTTTCTATCCTAAAGTTTTCATTTATTATTGGTAGATGACAATTAGCTTCTTTATTATTACTTTGACATTTGAGTTTGTGGCAAGAGACCCTAAAACCTGCCATGACGACTTTCACCCAGTCACTGCCAGATACATTTCTTTTGTCATTCCTTCCAGTGTTTAATCCACCAACAGCATTTGCCACAAAGAACAAAAAAATCTACTGACCTTGGTGGTTTGGGGTAAAACAGAAAGAAGGTATTCCTATAACATAGATTTATACCTTACCATTCCTTTAAAACTTAATGTTTACAACATGAAAAAGAATGTCAAGGAGACATTTATGAATATATCACTTTTATTATTTCCTCAAAACTACGTACATAGCAAAAATAAATGAACAAAGAAAAAAATACAGGGGTTGGAGAGATACTAAACCACACAAAGACACAACTAAGAGAACTATAGAACAATTTCCCTCATGAACATCGATTCAAAAGTACTCAATAAAATACTAGCAAGTCAGATTCAAGAACACATCAGAAAAATCATCTACTATAATCAAGTAGGTTTCATCTCAGGAATGCAGAGATGGTTCAACATTACAAAATCTATCAATGTAATCCACGATATAAACCAACTGCATAGGAAAAACCATATGATCATTTCATTAGATTCTGAAAAGCCATTGACAAAATCCAACACCCTTCATGATAAAGGTCCTAGAGAGATCAGGGATAACAGGAACATACCTGAACATAATAAAAGCAATATACAGTAAACAAACAGTTAACATCAAACTAAATGCAGAGAAACTCAATGCAATTCCCCTAAATATGTCTTCAATATTGTACTTGAAGTTCTAGCTAGAGCAATAAGACAACAAAAGGATTTCAAGGAGATACACACAGAAAAAATAGAAGTCAAGCTTTCACTATTTGCAGATGATATGATAGTTTACATAACTAACCTGAAAAACTCTAAAATATAACTCCTAGAGCTAATAAACACCTTCATCAAAGTGGAAGGATACAAGGTTAACTTAAAAAATACAAAAACAGTAGCCCTATTATATACAGATGATAGAGAGGCTGAGAAAGAAATCAGGGAAACATCACCCTTTACAATAGCCATAAACAGCATCAAATATCTGGGGATAATGTTAACCAAAGAAGAGAAAGACCTGTATACCAAAAACATTTAGTCTCTAAAGAAAGAAATCAAAGAGGATACCAGAAAATGGAAAGATCTCCCATGATCTTGCATTGGTAGGATCAACATAATAAAAATGGCAATCTTGCCAAAAACAATCTACAGATTCAATCCAATCCCTATCAAAATACAAACACAATTCTTCACAGACCTTGAAAGAACAATAATTAAATTTATATGGAAAAACAAAAGACCCAGGATAGCTACAACAACCCGATACAATAAAGGAACTTCAGGAGGCATCACCATCCCTGACATCAAGCTCTATTACAGAGCTATAGTCCTGAAAACAGCTGGGTATTGATGCAAAAATAGACAGGCAGACCAATGGAATCGAATTGAAAACCCTAATTTTTAACCCACACACCTACAAACACTTGGTATTTGATAAAGAAGCTATAATTATCCAATGGAAAAAAGAAAGCATCTTCAACAAATGGTGCTGGCATAACTGGATATTGTCATGCAGAAGACTGCAGATAGAACCATGTCTATCACCTTGCACAAAACTTAAGTCCAAATGGATCAAAGACCTCAACATGAATTCAACCACAATGAAACTCTTAAAAGAGACAGTGGGAGATACTCTTCAAGGAAGTGGTACAGGAGACTGCTTCATAAACAACACCAATAGCACAGACACTGAGATCAAAAATGAACAAATGGGACTTCCTGAAACTAGGAAGCTTGTAAAAGGCAAAGCACACAGTAAACAAGACAAAAAGGCAGTCCACAGAATGGGAAACGATAGTCACTAACCCCATATCTGACAGAGGGTTAACCTCCAAAATTTACAAAGAACTCAAGAAGCAAGTCTCCAACACACCAAAGGATGCAGTTAAAAAATGGGGTACAGAATTAAATAGAGAATTCTCAATAGAGGAGACTAAAATGGTTGAGAGACACTTGAAAAAGTGCTCGACATATTTAGCCATCAAGGAAATGCAAATCAAAACAACTCTGAGATAACATCTTAGTCCTGTCAGAATGGCTAAAATCAAAAACACTGGCTACAATTGATGCTGAAGAGGATGTGGAGAGAGGGGAACACTCTTCCACTGCTGGTGGGAGTGCCAACTTGTACACCCACTTTGGAAATCAGTATGGAGATTCCTCAGGAAAATGGGAATCAGCCTACCACAAGACCCAGCAATTCCACTCTTAGGCATATATCCAAAAGATGCAAATTCATACAACAAGGACATATGTACTACTATGATACTAGCAGTATTATTTGGAATAGCCAGAAGCTGGAAGCAACCTAGATGCCCCTCAACTGAAGAGTGGATAGAGAAAATGTGGTACATTTACATAGTGGAGTACTACTCAGAAGAAGAAAAAAGCAATGGAATCTTGAAATTTGCAGGCAAATGGTTGACACTAGAAGAAACCATCCTGAGTAAGGTAACCCAGTCACAAAAAAATAAACGTGGTAAGTACTCACTCATACGTGGATTTTAGACATAGATCAGGAGAGTGCCAGTCTGCAATTCCACTGACAGAGAGTCTGGGAAACAGGAAAGAACCTAAGAAAGATATGCATGCTACTCCAGAGAAGAGAAATGAGGCAAGATCTCCTCCTGAACAGATTGGGAATACAGTGGGGGATGAGGGAGGAGTGGGAGCTGGGAAGAAGAAGAGGGGGAAGTAGAGGTGGAAAGTATAGGTCATGGGTGAACAGGAAGGTTGAGTGGGGGGGAGAATAGGATGAGAAATAGCATAATAGAGGGAGTCATAGGTTTGAAGAGAGATCTGGCACCAGTGAGACCTCTAGCAATCTACAAGGATGACACCAACTGGCAAGCTAAGCAATAGTGGAGAGACTACCTTAAATGCCCATTCCTGATGATGAACTTGATGTCTACCTTACATGCCATCCTAAAACTTCATCCAGTGACTGATGAAAGCAGATGCAAACACCCACAGCCAAACATTGAACTGAACCCAGGGAACCCAGAGAGAGAGGAGCGATGAGCAAATGGGCAAATAATGGGCTGGTGAAACCAGCAGAGACAGCTGATCTGAACAAGGGGGAGATCTTAGACCCCAGTCCGACAGCTGGGAGGCCAATATGGGACTGATCCAGACCCCCTGAGTGTGAGAGTCAGTGAGGAGGCCTGGACAACCTATGGGGCCCTGGGCAGATCAGTGTTTATCCATAGCATACAAATGAATTTTTTGTGTCCATAACACAAAGAGGGATGATCTCTCAGCCTGGACTCTTATGGGAGTGCCTGGACCCTGCCCTGAGTCAAATGACAGACTCTAGATATCCCCTATGTGGATGGATGTGGGGATAGGGTGGGAGGCTGTGAGAGATTGTGGGGGGTGTAGGAGGAGGTGAGGGAGAAGGAACTGAGATTGACATGTGAAGCAAGCTATTTAAAATTAAAGTAATAAAAAAAGCAGAAAAAAGAATTCTGTTTTATATGAGGTCTAATTTTGATACTAAAGTTACTAAGGACCTTAAATGTCAACAATATGCATGTATCACTATTTCATAGATAATGAAAATAAAACAATTGTGTAATGAAATAGAATTATTTTTAAAACATATAGAATGTTCTCCCCAATTTATACATTTATGCTCCAGTGTTCTCTTTCTGAGCATCACAATCATGACTGGTGAATACAGAAGATGGTGTCAGCTTCTCTAGGACTGCAAAATATAATTACAGAAGGATATACGCTGCCATGGCAGTGTTAGGAATTGAACCTAGCTTATCTGGAAGATAAGTCACTACTCTTAAATGTTGAATCATCTCTCTACCACTTTTCTGCCCCCCACACACATATTTTAAAAAGACTTGTTCTGTGGCAACCCACAGAATTGAATCCATTCCATTTTGACTTAAGGTCAGAGAGTTGTACCTGTCCTTGTTTTTCCAAGGTGAAACAACAAGGATGTCTGGCCTAAGATGTGAATGTAACAGAATTCTTGGCCTAAGGTTTGGTCACTGTATGTCCCACCTAACCCACAGAATACTTAACTCGGATATAGTTACTTGATATTTCCCAAAGTAATTGAAGGGGTAATTACTTTGTTTGTTCCTTGTATCATTAGAAAGGAAGTCTTTGCCTTATACACTCTTTTAATGGGGGTATAAATACCTTGAGCAATAAACTTAGGCAAATTCAGTATTTACTGAATGCCTTTCCGACTCTTATCTCTTGTCTCTAGTATTTTTTTCTTTCCTCAATTCTCACTACCCTTCCCAGACATGAACCAGAATTATATGGCAGGCATTGTTTTAAGAGAAATAGGAGAAATTAAAAAGAACAGAAGTAGAAAGTACAAGTATATGAATGATTTCAATTAAATCATTAACAGACTAATGTTCTGAAACATTAGTATATAGAGAGAAATGTAAGACATTCTAATAACTTTATTTAAGTTAGGATAAAAACACTGATGTGCCGGGCGTTGGTGGCGCACACCTTTAATCTCAGCACTTGGGAGGCAGAGGCAGGTGGATCTCTGTGAGTTCGAGGCCAGCCTGGTCTACAGAGCGAGGTACAGGACAGCCTCCAAAGCCACAGAAAAACCCTGTCTCGAAAAACCAAAAAAAAAAAACCAAAAAAAAAAACACTGATGTATGTTGATGAGTATTAAATAGGCTAAAAATTAAGTTACCCAAATTAGTAGAGGAACAAGTCAAAATTTTGAACTTGAAAATATCATATGATACCTAATTTTAGGAAAGCACACTACTGAAATGCATGTGAAAGTTTCATATAATACTCAGTTATACAATGTACATTTTATCATCAATAGAGGAGATACTTTGTTAAAAAATCATATACAATACTTGGTAGTATGAGAATAAAAGAGCTTATACTTATGTAAAATATTTCTCCAAAACATACTCTTTGGATTAAAAAAAGCTACCAAAGCAAAATTTATAAATAGAACTCATCTTCTGGGAACAACATTAGGTATCAGTACAGCGGCCCCTTGTGTTTATGAACCATTGGGTATTTTCTGATGTACAAAAAGTTGTAAAGTTAGTTGGTATTGGAAAAAAGAAAGAAAGAAAAACTTTCATATTTGGTGTTAGAAGGGCTGAATTGAACAGTTTTTCCTGTAGGATACAGACCTTGTCATGGTAAATAGAACATTCCTCACAATAAATAATGTTTGATTTGAATTTGCATGATATACATTAGTATAAAGGGACACTCTTAGTCAGATGGGATGGAGGCAGTTTTTAATAACAGAAAACTCCTGAGAATGTGATAAATGTAATTCTGAAAAACAAAGCTCATATTATCACTGGTTTTATGTGCTGTCATTCCTATATAGATGATAGAAATATAAACCTAACACTGATAAGAGTGAACCCAAATCTTTCATATCTAAAACTTAAATTAGATTAAAAATTGAAAATATATACACTTAACCAGATTTCTAAAAACCATAAATAACCAACAGGAAAATATTAAAGAAAAGGGTCAACTCATAATGGCAACAAAATGCAAACACAAAGACAAGCTGATATACAAAATGGAAAATTGTGAAACTTGACACAAAGAACACTGTCAAATTCATATAGCATCTGGTCAGGAAGAAAAATCACAAAAATTATCAAGGAGAAATGTCCCTTCTTTTCTTGGAACAGTTAATTCCAAGGGTTGAGGCAGAGTTAACCAACATTGCAATGTTGTAGGTATGAGGGAACTGATCAGAGGGACTTTCTCTAAAGGTATGAGCGATACAGTGTGGGTTAAATACTTAAAAGACTTAAGAATGTATTACCATTTACACCAACTTAAAAAAAAGACTCTAATCTAGAAATAATTTAAATTATCTTAAATGAAGAAGAGCCATAAATGTTAAAACAGATCACCAACATGGAACATCTTTAAGGTGAGCTAGCACTTGTGGGAATGTCTTAAGATATGGATATCAGTGCAAAGGAGTCTAAATGATTACACTATTTGGGAACTTCCTCTCTTCAGAGCACATTGTACCGGGAATGTCATAAAAAGTTTGCAGCTTTAGCTCAGTACAAGGAGATCATCTTTATGTTTCCCCATACTTGGCAAGAAATAGATCTGGCATTATACTTGTATCAGGAATCTTATTTTGGCCGAGAAAGCCTGGTCTTGTAATGTGGTTGCCAAGAGAGTAAAATGATACAAATATGCATCTAAATTATACATACATATGCATATATCCATAACCACCCACACACACCATGTTTGGTGATAAATAGACCAAAAGCGGGTACTGTGCTCTTCAGATCATCAAGTTATTCTCTAGCAGGGCATCAGATACACTGTACTTTGGGAAAATACATGCCCACAAACACTGTAGTGCATTCTCCAGAACCCATTTAATCTGGGTTCAAGGGGATTTAAGGCTCCTGAAATGGTAGGATTTGAACGATGAGAATAGTCTGCTTATGACAAGAGTCACAAATCTTGAGCATATGGAAAGGGCTGACCTGCTCTGCTCCACAAATGAGAAATTTGTCTCTCTGGGCTTTTTAAGAGGTGCGATGTGCTGAGATGCTGGGAAAGTACAGCTCTAAGCAGCAAAGCCCGAAGTGACGCACGGGTTATTCACAACACCTTGCAATTTAAGTTTTGAGTCTTACTCTAATGGGCTGGGAAAAAGGTCAATTGTAGAAAACAGAGGGGGAAAGAGCCCACAGATGTTACTTTTACCATCAAACCTCTCAACCAGACATGTTTCGTATGGGAGGCAGGAAAAGGTTGAAGGAAGTAGTGTTGTTTTCTTCCAAAGAAACAAATAAAGCACCAGAATGAGTTAGCTTGAGAAAGTGTGGGCATACAGCAAGGGTATCTGGTTGCTACAAAACCGGCAAATGGATTTTACTTTTTTGCTGATAAAATAAACATGACTAAAAGTCAAATGACAGGTTATACCTAACACACTTCCAGGGTTCCCTTGTCTGGGGATTTTCAAAGTTATGGGTGGTTTATATTCTGTGTCTCTTTTCTCTGTAAACTCTGAGCAATGCTAGGCCTCTTAAATGGTGCTGTGTTTACATTAATAGCACCTGGAATTAACCTCATCAGGTGATACTTGTTGCCTTATTAGGTAACAGTGGAAATAATTTGGCATTCTAATTGCTCTCAGGAAGAAGAGGAAACACCTGCACCCTCAGTCATCTCAAAGGCTGCTTTATGGGAGTCTTCAGAAATGCACCATTCTTAAGCCTCCTTGGATCAATAATTACAGTCTTTAAATTCCACTCCCTGGGATGAGTGCTCCTCCCCTTCTCATAATGTCGTCTTTCACACATCCCTCTGAAACATATATCTAAATGAAATAATGGGACAGCACAAATGTGTTTCTCTCTGGGTGACACACAGGGTCTGGCTTTCTGGATAGGGGATGAGGTAAAACACGAAGATGGTGCTGATGATAGTGATTAAAACACCAGCTTTGACAAGGCAATAACTATAAAATCTTCCTGCCAGTAATAATCTCTACAATACAACTGCAATACCAGTGCACCATATGTCACAGAATAGCAATCTATTTCTCTGAGTGTCACTTACTTAAGCAGGTTTTAGGGGACCCTATTATTATTTTTAAGTAGGGGAAAAGGACACATTTCATTTGCTGGGCTGCATGCATCTAGGTCTAGCCTTCCGCTGACTTATTTATTTCATGAAAAGGAATCTACAAACTACAAGCTATTGGTGCAGGTACTACAAGATCTCCAATTTACACTTTTGTTGGTGAATTTTGTATTATTTATTTCTAGGCCTGAATATACAAAGGGTGTTTACTTCAGTTTCAGTCATGTTTGTTTTATTTGATTTCATATTTTTTATTTAACTATTTACACATGTCACTCTCAATTCCCTCTCCCTCTCCTCCCCCCCCAATCTTCCCCACTCCATTCCCCCCTCCATTCCTCAGGGAGGGCAAGGGCTTCCATGAGGGATTTTCAGAGTCTGTCACATTATCCCTGGAAGGGCCTAGATTCTTCCCCATGTGTCCAGGCTGAGAGAGCATCCCTCCATGTGGTATGGGTTCCCAGAATATGCCAGGAATAAATACTGCTCGATCATGTTTATTTTAAAGAAAAAAATGTTTCTTTGATACATTAACAATTACTCAAACTCCATCCCCCCCCTCTATACATATATATATGTGTGTGTGTGTGTGTGTGTGTGTGACGTGTGTGTGTGTGTGTGGTGGGTGGGTGCATATTTGCATGAATGCAAGAGTAATCCAGCTATACTAACAGGTGATCCAAAATAACAAGACAAAGATACAAGACAAAACATAATTTAGGCAAAGACTCTGTGGAACTTAATCAGAAAGGTAACTTGACTTATGTTCTGGTTGTTGATAGTAGGTCAATATTTTATATTTTAGCCAAGAAATGAAGACTAAGTATTTCCAGGGTCTACATTTGCAAATCAAAGGCAATTGTTAAAAAATGTGTGCAGGTATAGAAAGGAAATAATAATTTCCCATAGCAAATGTAAATTGGAGATACCTTGTAGATGCTATTTAATATCTTATAAATGTAATATGCTATGTGGATTTTTTTGCTTGGAAAGATTTGCTTTATTTTTAGTTTATATCTCATAAGCATAAAGTATTTGGGAGGGTTGGGATATCTGATTACCGTCTGTGACTCAATTCTTCTGTCAAATATAAATACCAACTCAGAGGCTACCATGATGATTAGGTGACAGAGATAAAATTCTTAGAGGATTTCCTGTGTTGTGACAGTTGAAATACAGCTTGCAGCTATTATTGCTGTGCTGTTATTATTTATAGCAGTTAATAATGGCTGTTATCTGGGTGATACTGTTCCATTTAACACCCCTGGGAAAATACAGATATGGACAATAGTTCCTTTAGCCAGGAAAAATAAATCAGATCCTGTGCAATAAGACCTTAGCACTACATCTGGCACAGAATAAAGTTAGCTCCTTGTAGTGAGGATCAAATCCTTTGTCACACACCATTCCTCATTAAAATAAAGGAATAATCTAGCCAAGGAAAAGGGACTTGCTTGTGCTTTTCAAGCTCTTATATTCCCAAATTCTATCAAAATTAATTCTCTTTTCCCTATTGCCCATATCCTATAGCCGTCTCAAGATTTATTAGGAAGATCTAAAGCACTTACATAATGTCATCAGAATGGGTATAAATGTTTCTGCTCAAATATCAGGTAAATTGTAAATGGCATGCAAGCATGGGACAAGCAGCACATTCTTCCCTATGTGCTTCAGCAACAAGGTGGTATTTCAGATTTCCCAGCAGATGGGAGAAAAACACATGACAGCTTGTTAGAAAAGTCCCAGACTGCTAAGTCCATCACAGTTCCCTGTTTTCTTTCTTCATTAATTCCCTACTCCTGGTCCTATTGTACCACTTAACAACTGTCTCCCCTGGCAACAATAACAACAACATAGATTTAGTTTTCACTCCCACTCTTTAGAGGCTTGTTCAGATCTGGAGGCAAAAGTCAAAAGGTTTCCCTAAATGAGAAGGCAGCAGGACACTTTCACCCACTCTACAGGATAGCGCATTTAACAGTGAATCTCAGTGAACTCTGCACACCTGCTCTTTTGTTTCAGTATTCGATGCTACAGGTAGGGAGGACATTGACTGCTAAGAGTCGTGTAGGTCAGGCTCTACTTTCAAATAGAAACACATCACCAAATACTTAAGAGAAAGCGGCAAAAGAGGAAATTGATTAAGATGCAGGAATTAGAATGTGCATTATTTAGTTTCTTGCACACTAAACCATATTTACCAAGGTGCACTCTAAGTCAGTTTTTATATGCCCTTATCATTCACTCTTGTTCAGAGTAACCCAGCAGTGTTCCTATGGAGATAACTCACACTGTTCACTTAGGGTTCCTCCTCTAATTAATGATTGATGCATCTCCTAATTACAGAGAGTAACAGGTTCAATAATGTAAAGGATAGCTGGAATCTTTGAGTTCCTGTTGCTTTCTTTTCAGGGTGTAACTAATTGGTGGGGCTAATACTCGATGTTAACTTACACACTTCCTTATCCTAATGGGAAAGGAAATTCTAAGACAAAGAATAATGGATGATTTGGAAATGGAATGCTAAGTTCATACACATGTTATCATATGACAGAAAAAGCAGACACAGGAAATTTTACCGGAAAATTTTCTTAAAAGTTTGGAATATTAAACTAATATTTGAGGAATACTAAGAAGTAGTTTTTTGATCTCTTAGTTTCTTTTGAAAAGCTTACAAATCTCACAGATTTCTGGCCCTTTTAACTAAATGCTTGCTACTTCCCCAAGGAGGAAATGTTGCTGCCTGTTTTACTAGTCTTCCTATGATACCCTTTACTGTTTTAAAGCATTGGTATTTGATGTATCTGAGTGGCATCACTAAGGCTTTGATTCTATGTCTCCTACTCCTAATTATTAAAATCCAGTTATTGCCCATTAAGCTGGTTATTAACCCAACAACGTTTATGAAGGTCTATGCTGCTGTTTTTAGTGCTTGGAAAACAAGAGTTAGATGTTTTTTTCCTCAGTGATTTTATAATCTAGTGAGATCATTAAACATACCCCATCAGATCTTAGGTTTTTCTTTACAGGATATAGATTTCTTCAGCTTAAACAATTCTGTCAAATAAAGTATGGTTACATAGGTGCTGATCACCCAGGTTTAGAATGTCTATACAAAGTAGATGAGCTGCCAAAGCTGTGGAGAACTCATTGAGAAAGACCAATTTCATCATTTGCTGCTTAGTTTCACGGTGTGGTCACACTTGACCACATACAGGTAAATGTGATAAGGGTTATGTTTCAGAGGAAAACTGTCACGGTGCTCCCCAAAGATGAGGATGGTGTAGAGAGACAGACAATGCTGACATTTACTAGGCTGGATGGTGAAGAATCTTGATGCTTTCCTGTAAACTTCTGAAGAACAGCTTATGTTAGTGTCTGTGATAAGCTAGCCCCTCTGGAAGGCACAGATGTTGAACAATGCTCTGGTAGTTCATCCAGAGCACCAACATTTGCATAGCATTAGCTAAGACACTTCCCTTAGCCAAACTCTAAGCTCATTTAAAAATCAGACCCAGTGCTTGGGCCCCATGTTTGCAGAGCAGTTTTAACAAATATCTTGAGTCTGTCGAGTGGAATCCTTTACCTTCCATTTCTTACTGCCCTTGATATTTGAACAACCTTTTCATTCCTGCCATCTTCTAGCTCGTTTGGACCATGCTGGCCTCTCTGAGCAGGAAACCTGTCATGTTATGTTAAAAAGAATTGCCTTGCTCTCTTAGCAGGACTCCATCCCCTGTACTTTGCCTCCCTACTCCTACTCTTCAGATATTAGTCTCCCTGTTTCCTTGCTAGATTCAGTTTCCTTTTATAGAACCCTGGTACAGTAGCTCTACAACCATTTTGATAATCATAACTGAACTACATTGCTTTTTAAAGAATGGCATTTTTAATAAATTTACCTTTAGGAGACAGTAAAAAGGATAACACTTAAAGATGCGCATTATCACTGGCTGGAAAGTTGACAAAAAATAAGCTGGTTATTCTAATATAGAGAATGCTGTCCTAATATTTGGACATTTAGTTAAGTTATTTTATGTTTCTAACGAATTTATTGTGAACACTTCATAAAAATTGTGTTGCAAGGTTTTCATTAATCGTCTGTTACATATTTTTCATTGATTCTTTAAATATTTTTAGATTAATTTCAACTCAACATGCTTTCTATAATTAACTTAAACACGCATCAACATTTAATTCTTTAATGCATAAAGAAAAGTTACAGTTTTAAGTGTTTTAGCCTCTGTGACACTAACACTGGTCCTTAAACATTCAGGTAAGTCAAAGATTATTATTTATTCACATGTTTTTCCATGAAGACCTTATAAATTTGGTTAATTTGGGTTGTTGTATTTTAGCAACTGTCTATTCTATTTGTTAACACCCCACTATAACTCCTGTTTCCTGACACACTTAGCATCAAATAAGAATTCCAAAATATTGAGCTGATTTCTTTCAAGTATTTGGTGTAAAGACAATGGAACTTCATATAGATTATTCTTGGTAGCATTATGCACCATTTACAATAAATATCAAAAAGATTTTATTTATTGTATTGTAGTAAAATCATTCTTAATTTAATAAATAAAAGAAGGAATCTACAATTACTTTGAAGTTATATTTCTAAGAGAAAAGAAACATGGTCATAAGGACTGTGCCACAACAAATAATTTTTATACACAATTGCCATGCCAACATTTAATATTTTATAAATACTCACTTTTATTAGAAGCATAAGAGTGGATATTTACTAACTTAAAAACATAGTGCTGCATGGTAATGAACTGAGTCTACAAACTTGAAAATACTTGGGAAATTCAGTTTGTAAACAGCTCCTGCCAAGTCTTGCTTAATTCTTATATACTTGAGAATAAAGTGCATAACCAATTGTTTTCCATAATTTGTAGGTAAGCATTCTCTAAATTACCAAATAACTTAAAAATCATGTTTTCATTCCTTTTTCCCAAGACATTAAGAGTCACTTGAGTCCCTTACTTCAGAAACGATTACTGAGTTTATTTTGCAGAAGAATCAATGAAAACAATATTTTAGAACCAAGTATCGGAAAAATTAAGGACTCTGCAGGTGTTGATTGAATGAATTACCTTCAAGCTTTATTTTTTATCAGGGTCCTGGAGAATATCATTCATTTTAGTCTCAGTACTGAAACCACAGTGCTTAAATGCCATTATTTGGGTTTTACTCACCCAATGAGTGTTGAATGAGTGATTATTTCCAGGCCAGCAAGACTGTCTTTGTTTGGTTTACTTGTTTGGTGTTGCTGTTTTATTTCCATTTAGGTGGCTAGTCCTGTGCCAGGATAGAGTCCTCCCCAGTAAAGGCAAAACAACCGAAGAGATTTTCTCTAGTTCCAGAAGCAGTTTTAAAATGACAGTATTTCAAGACAATTTAAGAAGACAATATCTTAAATTATCTCCAGGATAGCTGTCTAACACCACATGGAATTGTTCAAGGCGCAGGTTTCTGGTCAGACATTACTGTATATGATTTTAACTTCCTACTCTCTATATTTGTAAATTCTAATTCTCAAAGAACAAAGATAGAATAAATCTAAGAACCTGTCTTTTAAACAAGGACGCTATACAGTACTTGACTGCCTGTTCTTGGACTATATAACAACAGCTGTATGTGTCTATGCCTTTATCACTTTATCATCAAGTGTTTTACCACAGTCACATTTAATGGCATGCAGTTAGCTTTAATTAATAATATAAAAATTGCTTATACAAAATACTGTAAAAAGTCTTTTACAACTGTATGATATTCAAATTATTGTATATTATTAAATACGTTTTATCCTGTTTAAAATATTCTTTAATTGTCTGATATGAAAACAAATTTCAAGGCATGATACATTTTTAGTTATTATATTTCTTCTTTTACCTTACATGTGTAATTGACAATGACCTCACAAGAAACATTTTTTTAAAAAAATTACTAGGAAAGCAGTTTCAAAACCACAAAACTGTACAATTCACTTGAATGTGAGGTTAAAGAAGAAAACATGTTGTATTAATTCTGAAAGTGTTTTCTATATATTGCAAATTTATGTCCCTTGGCTCCTTAGCTGACTTGAAAGTTATAGCTCTATGCTGCAAGGAGAGGTCATGGCCAGGATGTAAATAAATATAATAAAATTATTGCCCTGCTCTCCACCTGGTCTTTCCTCCATCTCAGTGTGCATTTATAATCAAACTAATAATACAAAATCCAATTCCTCTGCCAATATCACTTTGGAGTAATTTTTATAACTGATAGCTTTATAAAGACATGCATGGAGGAGGTGTGTTTTCCCTAACATAGTAAGATGTCTGTTTTGATTGTTGTTTTGAAGTTTCTGTCACTCCTTTCCCTCTGCTTTGTTCCTGCTTCTCTTCCACTTTCCTGGTCTTACTCATCCCTTCTTCGTAAGCCATTCTTTGTTCTCTCTGGATCTTGACAAACTATCTTTCTGTATAATAATTGAATCCTTAGACTGACATACCATCCACTCCCATCCTTCCAAGAACAAAGCCACTATTCTCCTGATCTACCCTCCTCATCACACATGAAAGATAAATTCACTCTTTTAGGCCTTGTCATTTCAGTAAAATGGAGTCAGCTATAGTATTTGCCTGGTTTGAATACAGTGCAGTCAATTGTGCTAGTATTTTTAAAAGGAGAAGCTATAAAGAGAAGGGGGCTACAAAGTGAAAAACTATAAAAATTAGGCAGCAAAAAGAACAAAGTTCTAAAACAGTCAAATTTCACGGGTATATTCTTTACACCCCAGTTTCAAAAATTATAAATGGGCTAACAACAAATTAATTAATTAATTAATTAATTAGTAATAAAAAAGAAAATGGGCCTTAATGCAAATTAAGCCACACTCATTGTAAGATTATAACATTCTAATGAAAAAATATATGTGCTTAATTAGTTATGATGTATCACTAAGAAAAGCAATATCTGGAGCCTGCTGGGTCACTTAGTGGATACAGTCTGAAGACTTGGGACACACATGGAGGAAGGAGAAAGCAGGAACACCAGAAACACACACACACACACACTATATATAAAACGTGGTTAATTGTTTAAAATACAAATAAATATTTATAATAAATAAGATGCATTTTCTTAATCTTGGTTTGCTAGAAACTTCTTCATGTGAGCATATTCATGCATAGCTGAAAACTATAATGCCACATTGAAACATGTTTTATTTCTGCCTTCTTTTATTTGGATGCTAGACAAAACAGGGATGCTTTAATAGATTTTATATATCAAGGTTTTCCAGAAAACAGAACTACAAATATAAGTATTGTATCTTTCTCTGGACATGGGATTCCAAGCAGGATGAGCAACTATTGGGAGCAAGACAGTGAGAAGATATCCTTCATGATTCAGTTTCTGATTTCAATACCTGCCTGTTTCCCTGAAATTATGTACTGCAGTCAGAAGTATAGCCCAATAAATCTTTTCTTTCCTAAGTTCCTTACAGTCTTGGTGTTTATCAAAGTAAGCTAGAATGTCCTGTCATCAGGTACCAAATTCTGAGACTACAGGGTATGTATCATCATAACCAGTTTTATATAAATTTTGCTTCAAATAAATGAGGTAAGAACAAAAAAGTAGAAGAATACCAGGTTTATGAAATGTACATGCCACTAAGATGAATTTTTATTATAAATACATTTGGTGGAATGTCCAAATATTTTCTTTTTTTTAATTGACCAAATACTTTCTTATAATGTTCAGACATGAACATTAATTTTCCAATGAGTGGTCAGGTTTTTGAGAAGACAATTGAAATAGGAAAATTTTGCCCCTTGAGTCTTCACTCAGGCTTTTCCCCCAGCAGTGTCAGAAACAGAGAAATGTATCTAATTACTAGATGGCACATCCTAATATATGCTTATTTGATGGTACAAGTAACCCACCAAAAGCACATTTCCCCCTTTAAACACATAGTAATTTAAATGCAAAAGATATGTTAATATGCATTATCATTGAACTTTTTCATATGTCAAGATAAGTTGTTGAGAATCATCATTTTGCTGTCAGCAATCAATCTGTTAACATTAGGAATTCATTGTGGAAACATTTTAACACACATATCACAATGCAAATGTAAGCCCCCATGTTGTTGAAACCTGTATAATAATTTGGTTGGTGTACAAAATTCCCAACTCATTTCAGCCTTCCCCCTCCACCCTCCAGTAGAGCAAACAATCAGTGAGTTCCAGGGCCTCCTCAACACAACTTATCCCTCTTTGATTTCCCTGACCTGGTAGGCCACCAGACCCTTCCTACCACCAAATCTTGCAAGGGACCCGGAGGCATCTATTTCTGCTTTCCCCTCCACTCTCCAGTAGAGAGATCTATGCAAGCTAGAGGGAGAGCCAGAATAAAGCAAGTTCACCCAGCAGTGAGGAGAGGATAGACCCTTAAACCCATACACACCAGAAGAAGGAGAGACCCTACCTATATCTACTGGAAGAAGAGATGGGAAGAAAACAGAATAAGAACACATCCAACAACAGAGTGTTATATTACACCACCAGAGTCTAGGGACTCTATACTACTAAGACCTGAACACCTCAACACAGATAAAACAGAAGAGAATGACATTCAAATCAACTTAATGAAAATGATAGAGGCCCTCAAAGGGCATATGAGAAAATTCCTAAAAGAAATGGAAGAAAAAAACAAAAGATGCAAGAAATCATCAAATATCTTAAAGAAATCCAAGAAAAAAAACAATGAAACAGACAGAGGAAAATATTCAAACAATTAAAGACCTGAAAATAGAAACAATAAAGAAAATACAAACTGAGGGAATGCTGAAAATAGAAAAGCTGGGTAAACAATCAGCAACTACAGATGAAAGCATAACCAAAAGAATACAAGAGATGGAAGGGGAATCTCAGGTGCTGAAGAAACTAGAGGAAATAGATTTATCAACCAAACAAAACCTTAAATCAACAAATCCTTAACATAAAATATTCAGGAAATATGGGACATCATGAAAAGACCAAACTTAAGAATAATAGGTAAAGAATAAGGCAAAGAAGCCCAGCTCAAAGGTGCAAAAAACATACTCAACAAAATCATAGAAGAAAATTTTCTTAATCTGAAGAAGGACATGCCTATGAAAGTAAAGGAAGCTTACTGAGCACCAAATAGATTGAACAAAAAATAAAAAGTCCCCTCACCACATAATAATAAAAACACAAAACATACATAATAAAGAAAGAATATTAAGAGCAGCAAAGGAAAAAGGCCAAACCTTTCAGAATTACACCTGACTTCTCCATGGAAACTTTGAAAGCCAGAAGGTCCTGGGATAGATGTTCTATAAACACTAAGAGACCGCAGACTCCAGCCCAGACTACTATACACAGCAAAACTCTCAATAACTGTAGACAGAGAAAACAAGATATTCCATGACAAAACCCAATTTACATAATACATATGCACAAATCCAGCCCTACAGAAAGTTCTGGATGCAAAAATCCAACCCAAGGAAGTCAGCTACACTCAGAAAAGCATAGGCAATAGTGAGAAATAGAGGAAAACCTCACACACAATACCACCACCAAAAACAAATCTAAAACATGAATCAACAATTAATGGTCATTAACATCCCTCAATATTAATGGTCTTAATTCAACTATAAAAAAGACACAGGTTAACAGAATGGATACTAAAACAGAATGCATCATTCTGCTGCATACAAGAAACACACTTCATCTTCAAAGACAGATGTTACCTCTGGGTCAAGGGTTCAAAAAAAAATTCCAATCAAATGGCCCTAAGCAGTAAACTGGTGTAGCTATCCTAGTATCAAACAAATAGACTTCAAACTAAAATTAATCAAAGGAAATAAAGAAAGTCATTTCATATTCATCAAAGCAAAACTCCATCAAGATGAAGTCTCAGGTGTGAACATCTATATACCAAATGCAAAGGCACCCACATTCCTAAAGGAAATACTACTAAAAGTCAAATCACACTTTAAACACCACACACTTATAATGGGAGACTTGAACACCCCACTCTCACCACTAGACAGGATCACCAGACAGAAACTTAACAAAGAAACAAAGGAACAAACAGAAGTTATGACGAATTTGGACTTAACAGACATCTATAAAACATTCCATCCAAACATAAAAGAATATACTTTCTTCTCAGTACCACATGCATCCTTCTCTAAAATCGAACACATACTTGGCAAAATAGCAAGCCTCAGCAGATCCAAAAAAATTGGAATACTGCCCTGTACCTTATTGGATAACCATTGTTTAAAGTTAGAATTCAACAACAACACAAATTGCAAAAACCCAACAAACTGATGGAAATTGAACAATGCACAAAAGCACCATTCCTGGGTCATTGAAGACATAAAAAAAAGAAATTAAAGACTTCTTAGATTTCAACTCAAACAAAGACATAACATACCAAAACCTAGGGTACACTTTGAAAGCAGTGCTGATAGGAAAGTTCACAACACTAGGTGCCCACATTAAGAAACTGGATAATAGTCACACTAGAGAATTAACAGCACAATTGAATACTCTAGAACAAAAATAAGCAAAATAAATAAAATAGACACAAAGAAACAATACAAAGAATCAAGGAAACAAAGAGCCATTTCTCAAGAAAATCAATAAGATACACAAAACTTTATTCAAATTAACCAAAAGGCATAGAGAGAACATGCTAACTAACAAACTCAGAAATGAAAAGGGGGACATAACAATGGACACTGAAGAAATCCAAAGAATTATTGCATCATACGTTGTAAATCTATACTCCACTAAATTTGAAAACTTAAAGGAAAAGGACAATTTCCCAGATGTATATCACTTACTAAAATTAAATCAAGAACAGATAAGCAATTTGATAGACCTACAACCCCTAATGATATAGAAGCAATCATCAAAAGTCTACCAACCCAAAAAAAGTTCAGGACCAGATGGTTTCTGTGCAGAATTCTACCAGAAATTCAAAGAAGTACTCCTCAAACTGTTTCACACAATAGAAGCAGAAGGGACATTGCGAAACTCTTTTTATGAGGCTACAATTACCTTGGTACCCAAGCAACACAAAGACAAAACTAAGAAAGAGAACTTCAAACCAATATCCCTCATGAATACTGATACAAAAATACACAATAAAACATGAGCAAATCAAATTCAAGAACATATCAGGAAAATCATCCACCATGATGAAGTAGGCTTCATCCCAGGGATGCATGGATGGTACAACATACAAAATCTATCAATGTAAACCACCATATAAACCAGCTGCAAAACAAAAACCACATGATCATCTCACTAGACACTGAAAATGTTTTAAGCAAAATCTAACACCCCTTCATGAGAAAGGTCTTGGAGAGATCCGGAATAACAGGAACATACCGAAATACAATAAAAGCAATATACAGCAAACCAACAGCCAACATCAAACTAAATGGAAGGAAACTCAATGCGATTCCTCTAAAGTCAGGAGCAATATAAGGCTGTCCACTCTTTCCATACCTGTTCAATATTATTCTTGAAGTTCTAGCTAGAGCAGTAAGACAATAAAGTGATATCAAGGGGATATAAATTGGATGGAAGAAGTAAAACTTTCACTATTTACAGATGATATGATAGTTTATATAAGTAACCCACAAAACACTATACAGGAACTCCTACAAATGATAAACACCTTCAGAAAAGTGGCAGGATACAAGATTAACTCAAAAAATTTCAGTAACCCTACTATATATAGACAATAAAAGGGCTGAGAAAGAAATCAGAGAAATATCACCCTTGACAATAGCCACAAACAATATAAAATATCTTGCGTTAACAGTAACAAAACAAGTGAAAGACCTGTATAGCAAGAACTTTGATTCTTTAAGAAAGAAATTAAAGAAGATACCAGAAAATTGAAAGATCTGACATGCTTTTGGATTGGTAGGAGCAACATAGTAATAATGGCAATTGTGCCTAAAGCAATCTACAGATTCAGTGCAATCCCCATCAAAATACAAGCACAATTCTTCACAGACATTGAAAGGACAATAGTCAACTTTATAGGGAAAAATAAAAGACAAAGGATAGCAAAAACAACCCTGCGCATTACAGGAACATCCAGAGGCATCACCATCCCTGACTTCAAGCACTATTATAGAGCTATAGTCCTGAAAATAGGATGGTATTGGAGCAAAAATGGACAGGTAGACTGATGGAATCGAATTAAAAACACACACACATATGAAGACCTGGTTTTTGACAAAGAAGCTAAAACTATACAGTGGAAAAAAGAATCAGCTTCAACAAATGGTGCTCACATAAATGGATACGGCATGTAGAAGACTGCAGATAGATTCATGTCTATCGCCATGCCCAAAGCATAATTCAAATGGATCAAACCTCAACATATATTCAGCCACACTGAACCTCTTAGAAGAGAAAGTGGGAAGTAACCTTGATCAAATTGGTACAGGAGACAGTTTCCTAAACATAACACCAGTAGCACAGACACTGAGATAGATTAAAAAAAAAATGGGAACTCCTGAAACTGAGAAGCTTCTGTAAGGCAAAGTACAGAGTCAACATGAACAACAACAGCAAAAAAAAATACCACAGCTCACAGAATGGGAAAAGATATTCACCAACCCCACATCTGACAGAAGGTGATTTAAAAATTTACAGAGAACTCAACAAGCTAGTCTCCAAAATACCACATAATACAATTAAAAAGGGGGTTACAGAACTAAACAGAGAATTCTCAATAGAGGAGTCTAAAATGGTTGATAGACACTTAAGAAAGTGCTCAACATCCTTAGCCATCAGGGAAATGCAAATCAAAATAACTCTGATTACTCCTCTCAGAGTGGCTAAAATCAAAAACAGGAACTACAGTTTATGCTGGAGAGTATGTGGAGAAAGGGAAATACTCCTCCACTGCTGGTGGGAGTACAAACTTGTACAGACATTTTGAAAATCAGTATGGAGATTCTTCAGGAAAATGGTAATGAGTCTACCACAAGATCCAGCAATTCCACTCTTAGGCATATACCCAAAAAAATGCACATTTATACAAGGACATCTGTTCCACTATGTTCATGGCAGCATTATTTGTAATAGCCAGAAATTGGAAGCAACCTAGATGCCCCTCAACTGAAGAGTGGATATAGATAATTTGATACATTTATAAAATGGAGTACTACTCAGTGAAACAAATCAATGGAATCTTGAAATTTGTAGGCAAATGGATGGCACTAGAAGAAACCATCCTGAAAGAGGTAACCTTGTCACAAAAAGACCAACATGGTATGTACTCACTCATATATGGATTTTAGACATGGAGCAGTGAATTGCCAGCATACAATCTCACACTGCCAAAGAGGCTGGGAAACATTGAGGATGCTAAGAGAGACTTATATGGTACCCCAGGAGACAGGATCTCCTGAGAGGTTTGGGAGCATGGGATTTTGGGGGAGAGTGCTGAGAGAAGGAGAGGGGCAGAAGAGGAGGGGAGAAGAGGATATCTGGGACCAGGAAACTGAGTCGAGGGAAGAATACAGAATAACAGCATGAGAAATACCATAATAGAGAGTGCCACTATAGGTTTGAGGAGAGATCTGGCAGGAGGGAGATTTCCAGAGATTTACAAGAATGACACAAATTGACAAACTAAGCAATAGTGGAGGGGATTCCTTAAATGTCCTTCCTATACAATGACATTTATAACTACCTTGTAAGCCTTCCTAGAGCCTTCATCAAGTGACTAATGGAAACATAGGCAGACACCCACAGCAAACATTTAACTAAACTCCTGGAACTCAGTTGCAGAGAGGGAGGAGTGATGAGCAACAGGGTCTATATCAGGCTGGTGAAACCCATAGAAGCAGCAGATCTTGGACCTCAGACTGATGGCCGAGAGGCCAGTATGAGACTGATCTAGGCCCCTGGAATGTGGATGTCAGTGAGTAGACCTTGGCAATCTATGGGACCTCTGGTAGTGGATCAGTATTTATGCCTAGCATACTAATGGACTATGGGAGACCATTCCAAATGGATGGATGTATTCTTGGTGTGGACACATGGGGGAGAGCCTGGGCCCTACCCAGGATGATGTGACAGACTTTGGAGATCCCCCATGGAGTGCCTCACCCTCTCTGGGAGCAGAGAGAAGATGGGATAGGGGACTGGTGGGGAGGGCACGGCGGGAGGTGATAGAAAAGTAGGATTCACATATAAAGCAGGCTTGTTTCTAGTTTATATAAAAATAAAAAACCAAATAGATTCTAAAAGCTTTGGGTATATTAAAAATTATATCTTGTGAACACTGACAAAAATTTCCAACTAAATTTGTGTAAAGGTAAAAAGGCTTAAATATGATATGTTGCAAATGCATCCACGAAAATTTCAGGAGAACAAATTTTGAAAACTATGGAGTGAACAGGAGGTGTTTTCCCAAATTATTGGACATTATCATTTGAAGAAACAAAAACAGAAAAAAATCTGAAATTGAGGGGTTTTAATGAACCCTAGAGAAGTGGGGACTCAAGCAGCAGAAGGCTGCTCCAGGGAGCATCTCCTGCAGTAATTATTATTTTAATTGGCTAAAATAAACTATAATGCCCTGGGGCCAGTGATGAAAACTGTGTAGGTAGACAGCTTTTGTCCCTCCAGGGAAAAGAGCCACTAAGAAAGTTTCCCCTTTAAATGTTTTTAAAGGAGTGTTGTTACTGATTTGATCAACCCAAACTAGTCTGGAAATTCCTCCAAGTCTGTTCTACCATACTACATATGAGCATTTTCTTCTTGTAACTGGACAGAAAGGTTTTTGTTATCCACACTGCATCTCTTGCCTTTACGCCTCTGCAGAACCTTGAGAAATTCAAGCTCTTGGAATTTTGTTACAAATGCTAATTAACATACAGGACAGGTATTACAATCACCTAAACAGATATTATATATATTTATTTAAAATATACATATATATGCACATATGCATATTTAAAATGCAATGGTTTGAGCTGTCAGAATGACTCAGAGTGCACAGACACTTGTAACCACCTGAGTTTGATCCTGAGGACCACAAGGAGAAAATAATCCAGAAAGTTGTCCTCTAACCTGCACATGCATGCAATGGCATGCGCCCATCCACACAGTAAACAAATACCCATACCCACCGTTACATACAAATGCACATAGTAAATACAACCTTAATAACTCCAAGAATTTAATTCATCACTCAACTACGTCTGTTCTAATGCCATGTAACCATGATTCCTGGTCTGTGAGATGAGAACTTTTTACACCTCAATCTTAAAATTAAGGCAATGGGATGCATCTAAAATTTTATGAACTGACTGAAACAATAGATATGCTACTTAAGAAATCTAATTTGTTTACTTGGGTGATGGCTGAATTTCAGTTCAAGGGAGTAGAGACAGAGTTTTTTTCAGAGTGAAATGTTTTAGCTCAGACTGCGAACTATTGAAAACTGTCAAGTGGTGGTGGGACTCTGCAATGAAGTGCAAAAGCCTTGACCTGAGTCGTGCAATGCAGATAAAGGAGAATTGGTGAGAGATCCAAGAAATCACTATAATCCCATAAATCCTGTACAAAAGAGGCCAGTAAAAGTGAAAGGCAAAGAATGCTGAAGGATGGTTAACAAATGTTGAGATATAGATCATTAATGTTGCACTTTATATATATATATATATATATATATATGTATGTATATATATTTGTGTGTGTATCTTAGTATGCAGAGAACAATTTTTCCAGATATTTACCTCATATAATGAGCCAAAGTAATGAAAGACAATTCAGTTATATACTCATTTAAGGTGATAAAGCATATTACATGCCAAAAATTTGAAGTGAAAATTTGCATTTTTTGTTTTATACCAGTTTCCTCTGAGAATAAAACATTCCATCCAGAAGGAAAACTCACTAACACAGTTAAATAAATAACTGAAAACAGTTTCAGGAAGTCCCTGAAATTGACTAGATTCACTGGGTCCCTTTTTCCCCAAGGGTGAAAAAATAGTGATATTGTCTATTCTCAGACATGCCCAGTTGCTTGGAAGAAAGAAAAGCAAGATAAATTTCTAGAAAGAGTCTCAAATAAGCCCAACTTCTAGGAAGAAGTGGAGACCAGTCTCATTGCCTAAAATAAAAAAGATCGGCAGAGTTTCCTGGAAGAGGCTCAGGCCAACTCAGCCAGCAGGAAAGCACACTCTTTAGCTGGTTGAGCTGCCTGCAGGCTGTGCAGTGTGCCCCAGGTTTTCTGCTTTGATGAGCTGTCATACATGCTGGGTTATACTTTTGTGATGCAACTGTCTTTTTGTCATTTCATCTTCTCTAGTAACCCTTCACCATTTGGTGTATTGCCAGTTCCCATCAGAGGTGAATAAAAGATTCTCTCTCTCTCTCTCTCTCTCTCTCTCTCTCTCTCTCTCTCTCTCTCTCTCTCTCTCTCTCTCCATCTCTCTTCCCATCTCTCTCTCTCACAGGTGTGTATGGTATGTGTGTGCGTGTATGTGTGTTGTATCTCTATAAAAATATTTGTCACACACTGTTACTACTGAAAATTCTCCATGTTAAAAATGGCCAAGGTTGACTATGTGAATGCTTAGTTAATATTGATAAGTTCTGTAGTCTCCAGCTCAATGACTTGATACTGGGTGCTTGCAAAAAACTGATCTGTGTGATCTGTGACTCATCTTCCCTGATTTACCCTTTAAAAGTCTTTCAGTTATTTTCCATGTAGCATCATTGCATAAAGGCATGAATTGCATTTGACCTTCTACTTATTTAAGGATTCTTCTAAGCCCCATTTATCTTCAAGATTACAGACCTATAACCTCTGGCAATTTTCAAGTTTGTCAGGAAATATCCATGAAGGGGTAACAACAGAATAATGTAAAAATTACAATCCTAAATGCCTATATCCTTTACATGGATAATCTCAGTTTTCCAGAATGATGACTTTTCTGCAAGCTTGAACATAAAAATTAATCTACCTAATCTTAATTGAGAGTGAGTTTGTCTTTCTTAAGTATGTGATTGAGCAGGCATAAATGACAGTGGTTGCTGTTTTGCATAGGTTTAATATATCTGCTTTCCCTTTCATAAAAGGCCTCCTCTACCTCTTTATGGGGAATCAAAATTTTCACACCCATCAAGGTTTAGTTGTTAGAGGCATATATTGAATCAGTGGATGGAATCAAACACACCATTTAAGTGGGTGCTTTCTTTAGAAACAGAAATGATAAGAAGTCATCTGTGGAGTTCCTAGGGAAGACGGCCGCAATAAGTTATACTAATAAGTTATTTTGATTAAAAATGGCAATGAATAGGTTCTCTCCTTGATATAAGTTACCTATGATTTATTATTTCAAAGATGAACAAAAGTTAAAATTTGTCTATCAAAAATCTGTATATAAAAACATATAAAGATGAGTTCATGGACATACCTGTGATAAAGAACTCCTTTTCTAATGATGGAAACCAAGACAAATATATACTGCAGTCCAGGGTTGCTTAAGCTTCTGTAGGGTCTATGTCTGCTATTTTCTTATCTAAGTATATTCACCTTTCTGCCTGTAATGACAGTCTTCTTAGGACCTGGAAAGGGAGAAAAAGGGACATTTTTGAAAAACCTGCTGAGTTACACCAAAGTCACCTTGCACTTCATGTAGATGTAGTGCTCTCAGGAATCTAAAACAGAAACTTCTTTTTCTAGCAGTCAACTTACAGAACACTGAGACGGGGTGGAGAGGCCAAGACACACCAAGTTATGTAAAAAGGAAATAAAAGAAAAGCATTGTGTCTTACTGTAGGCATGGACAAACTGAGAGTAATTTTTGAGCATCCCTGTGACCAAGGATATTGCTTCCTTTTTGTTTATAGGGGACTGGCGAATGGAAGGGGAGTGAGAGAAGCTGATCAATGTCACTGGATGCATTTTTACAGAGGCCTCACTATATGGAGCTACAAAGACAAAGCAGAGAGCTATGGCTTATGCTTTCTAGGATTTATACTGCTGCTGGGCATGACATCAACACATGAGCATAAAGCTTCTGCAGATGGCAGGGATATGATATCAAGTAGATGCTCATGACGGTGGTTAAGCTCTCAGTGCTCTCAATTTGGCAAGGCTTGTCACAATGATTTGAATGAAAATGGCCAGGGAAGCCAATAGGGAATCGCATTATTAGGAGATGTGACCTTCTTGAAGTAGGTCTGATCTTGATGGAGGAAGTATGTCATATGTCACTGTGGATGGGCTTTAAGGTTTCAAATGCTCTAGCTGGTCCTAATGTTGCTTGCTCTTCTTGGAGCCTGCTGAGTCAGGCATAGAACTCTTAGCTATCTCTCCAGCACCATGCTTGCCTCCATACCACCATGTTGCCTACCATGATGATAATGGAGTAAGCATTGAGCTGTAAACCAGTACCAATTAAATGTTGTCGTTCACATGAAATACCCTAATGTCTCATCATAGCAATAATTCCATAAGTCAGCTTCCAATAAAAGAGCAGAAGGAACTACTGTGATGGCCAGGCTAGAACACTGACAACTACCTATTGGAAAGGGGTACAGGAAGGGGGAAGGCAAGAGCATGTAAGATCCAGTTTTGCAACAGTGATGAAACCCTCATCTTGTTTTGTTAAAAAGAAGTTACCTTAATGTGCATATCACAAGTAAAAGCAAGGAATATGAGATTTACACCCCCTTTCATGCCATCAGGCATCTTACTAAAATATCTCAACTAGCATATTTAATTCGTATCAACTTACTTTTAAAGAGTCTCAGCTTAATTATGTTTATGTAGCTCAATAAATGTGCGTAATATATGCCATTTTTAATGCCAGTTTTTATTTTTAATATGTTTGTTCATTGTTAGTTTCACGTATGTGCATAATACATTTCATTTTCTCTTACCTTGTATCCTCTGCTATCTTCCTCATGCCATTTTATCCCTTCACTCCCTAAAAGTGACTGTATCACATATATGTCTTTTTCGTTTGTTTTTTTACCTCCTAATTATATTGATTGCCTCCAGGGACATCTATGTGTGTAACCATGGGGTTGGAACTGACGTGTATTTTATCTCAGTGGGCTCATATACAGTTTTGTAACTGAAGACAATGACTATCTATCTCCAGAATCCAGAAATATCCAATAGTTCAGCAGAGCGAGTCCAAATCTGTGTTTGAATGCCCAGAATGTGGCAATTCACAATACTTCCTTTCTTCTGGAACTTGGATTATTTCTGTCCTCTTTTCAACATTTCTGAGCCATTTAAGGAGTGTTATAAGTACCCTTATTAGGGCAATGCACTCAGACTTCACTTTACCTCAGTACTTTGTGCATTTACTACCACTCAATAAGGGTAATATACTGTGTTGATGGATAATGTTCCTCCTACAAGCCTGGTTAAATAAACGAAAATCCTTGCAACAGATGTGGAATCTGCCTCATGAATTTTGGGCCATAAAAGATAAAGACCCACTGCCCACCCCCAAGTAAAACAATAGAGACTTTTGCTATCACTGTTGCTTGGCCACCAGCGTAAAATTTATTTTTAACCAAACAAAGAAACAGATTTGACTTTGGATTGGCTAGGTTGGAATGCTAATAAGATGGTCCATTTTCAAATGGACCAGTTTGTGTCCACAGATATATATATATATCTCAAAAAGATAAATATTCATGTACATATGTGTGTACATGTATTATATTCTCATTTTTCTTCTCTCCACTTTTACTATGCCATAAAACTAATTTGGTACCAGCATGTTTAGGAAACTCTAATGTATTAGAGTTACTTCCATCTATTGAACACATGCAAGAATCTTTTAAATTATTCCAAAAACTATATTCCTAGGAATAAAATGCCTTGGATCTAAAGTTTTTAGCATAGCCAATCAGCTATATCAATCCCTTCCTTGGTTTAAGACCTTGATTTGTTTAATATGCTATGTAAACTTGGTCTTTAAATTAAATTTCTAGAGAAGGACAGAGCAAAGTGAGAACTCTTTCACAGTGGCAACTATTCAGATGACACTCATGCACTCCTGTCAGAGAGAAAGAGAGGGAGAGGGAGAGAGATAGAGACTTATCCCTGATAGTTCTGACTTTCAGTTGATGGTTCAAAAATGAGATGAAATTGTCTTATATCTTAAACAGCAGACAGAAGGAAGTGTCAGGGTTGAGTTACTTTAAAGGGTAGACACCAAGGGATGGTGTGCTATACTCATTGCACAGTGACTTGCTCGGTCCATCAGTAAGGTTTGTTCTCATAGTTGAACTTTCTACATTAGATTTATCATAGTCAGCCATACTCTTGATTGTATTTAGTTATATGCTTTTAAATGCATACTGTTAGTTTGAAAACAACCATATGGAAGTCATATAATAGCTTTGTATGAAAGAACCTAAAATGGTACAGTTCTAGAAATGCATGTACAAAGTTAGACATCACTGTTGAATCATTTTATGAGAATGCACAGAAATTGGATTGCATTTCTTCATGCTTCTAAAGTCTAATTATATTATGCGAAATTTCAAATGGTATTACTAATCATCTGTTACATTAGAGTCTTATGCCCAATGACAGAAGAAATGCCTTGTATGTGTTAATATTAAAAGAGCTATCTTTCATGAAGATCATGTAAGAAAAGTGTTCTCTGAAGAGGAGCAAGGTAAGCCAAGTTCACAATGACATCCACATTAGGATCTTTCAATTCTCCTTCAAATATATCTAATAGAACAAAGAAAAAGTTGGAAAGTGTATAAGATGTATATGTTGTTCATATAAAAATAAATAAAGTGATACAGTGGTGACTGAGACAGATACATTCACAACTTTTGAGAAATCATCATCACCCTGGTAGGTAGGTACAAACAGTTAACCACAATAATGAAATAAGGAGGTTAGCCAATAAATGACATATTATAAAAATATGCTGAATGTGAGAAACAGAGGGTTACATTACAGGGAAGAAGTGGTGTCAGGGTTGGGGTGTGGTTGCTGGCGAACCTGGAGAGTTTATGATGAGGGTAGAGTTACAAGGAAATGTCAGCAATAGCTCTTTCAAGGCAAAAGAAACCAAAAATTTGCAAAATTCCTCAGAACAGAGAAGAATCAATCATGCTGTCAAGAGTGACTGAGGCTGATTCCATCTATGAAAGCAAGAGAAAGTATGGACAGGAAGACTACAAGAGGAGCAGGGAGATTTCAAATACCATTGTCCTAACAATAAGAGCATGGATGTTATTCTACATTTGTGAAAAAAGGTATTTTTGTTTTCAAATGAACTTCCTGGCTATTGGGAATCCACTTATGTTTGAATGACATGCAAGATTTCAGTGATGGAGAGAAATTCCAGAACAGTATGTATTTTGGGACTCGTCATTCTGACTGATTCATTTAAAACAGCCAGGATGTGGTGGTATTGTTCTATTATTTAACTATATACTTTAAAATCACCAGAGCTATTTGCAATGGTCACCATTCCGTAATGAATCATTAAATATTTCTACCTCAGATCTGTCATATTCTTTAACATTTCTAACATGTAATTTGGCACTTCATGACACACTGATTGGTGTTTTGTGGTTTGTAATATATTTTATTTCCAAACCATATTAAGAACGTCTTGAGGGCAGGGCCAGACATATATATTTTTGAAATGTTCATGTTGCCCAGAATATTTTATATGTTTTATATATTAGTGATAATAATTACTGTTTACCATATCCTATGAACTGTGCTAAGAGTTTTGAATGCATAATTTAATTTAATCCTCAAAAATCCATGCAGAATGCTTATTATTTCATGGATATGAAAATCTAAATGAAGTGACTTGTCCACTTCTTTATAATGGATTTGTTTCCAAACAACATTTCAGAAATTAAACTTGCATTTGGTTGAACAACACATAGTTGAGGTTTTGCAGAATTTGTTTGGATAGTATACTCATGATACTGCAGCATTTCATACTCTTCATTGTAGTCGGTCCTGGTTCTTCTCATTGTATTAGAATCCCACATCGTTCTGGCAATGTTTGCAGCTGTTTTTGACAGTGTTTCATTAACTAGAAGTGTTTTTTAATACACATCACTGGGTCTCCTGTCTGAGTTACCTTTTCTTTAACTTAAGCAAAAACATGTTTCTTCTACCAACAAATCAAAAAAAAGTTAAAGTACAGGATCTATAATCAATGTGACTGGTTCATTTTGTGTATATTGTAAACCTAAAAAAACTTGTAAATACCCAGACAGAAAAACTGTTGAATAATGACCATGATACAGATTATTATAGTAGCTCAATTATATCAATAGATAAAGAAGTTAAATAGAGAAGGGAGAGGAAGTAGAAGAAGAAAAACCCAAAAGTAAAGTGAGTTAGAAATAAAGACTGTCTGAGAACATCATTGCTGTGTAAACTACAGAAGACACTAAAGGAAAGCAAAATAAAAATAATTTGGATTCTTCCCTTGGGCTTCAAATTCAAAGCAATGCAGATATTTTAATTGGGCAAATAGGCTGCAAATGTTTGCTGAAAATTAGTTCTCCTCTTCAAGCACAACTGCAAGGATGGCATGTCTAGCATTTTCTCACATCTCAGTTTCTCTTAGCAAAGTTTAAATTCTTAAAACAGAAAATTCCAGTTTCTATTTTGATTCATATTAGAAACAAATCACCTCGTGCCCTATCCCATCTCACAAGTCAGTATTTAAACAAGTGGACATACCAATATGTGTGGGAAAATTACCCATTCTGCTTGAAAAGTAATGAGAGATGGGGAAGAACAAAGAGGGGGAGGCTCAGGACAGAGAGAGAGCATGGGCACATTGATCTCTTGCCATTTTGGAAAATCTAAATGCATCATCGCTCAGTTCTTTTGATTTTTGTCAACATGTAATGAGATACCTTCTCCACCCTCTACAACTGCACTCCTCATTTGGAGGACATTCATCACATTATATAAATCTCTGTCACCCAGAAATATCAGCACACAACAGGCTGATTAATAACCTTATTGATGAGCTGTTTTTGGATACAGAGGGCATCATTTTTAGATGTTTGTTCTGAATTATACAGAATTGACAGAGTTTCCCTTGGACATAAGCAAAATGCTCCTAAGAGCTCTTTCATATCAAAAGCAAAAGGAAAATGCCATTAGTCATTTATATTTTTTAATGGAGGGGTGGAAACATCATACGGGGAACAGCTGTAAATTATCACTCATTATTAGTAAAGTGGGAAAAGTTGACATTTTATTTAAATAAAAAGCTTTAAAGTAGCACTCAAATGCCGTCTTTAAATCTTTAAGAAATTCAACAATGACTCACTTACTGCCTCATTTGATGCTCAAAATTCAATTTAGCCTTAAGCATTGTAATAAATATAAAAGGCCTTGAAAATACAGGAAGACAACATTTAGTAAACATCATATGGCCTCACAATTTGGGGTGAATTTACACAAATTTCGTTTTTTTTCTCATGTCTCCAAGTAGTCTTATTTGTAACATTTTATTATTTATCTTTATTATTTAATCACAGAATTTATTTGCTCATTTTTTATTTAGGGAATACCTCTCTAGATACCCTGTGACACTAGTGATTTTCTGAGTATAATTTAAGAAATACTAACTTTAGATGTTTTGCACTTTCCTGAATAAAACAGTATTATTAAGATACTCTATCAGAGACTAAGGGCATGAAGGGGGCATAAAAAATCATCCTAGGAACTGAAGTTGAATGTGAAATGAAACTGTTCTGGGAGGCTGGGAGAAGCCACACAATTCAAGCATTTTATCTTGTAAAATAGCTATGTCACCCTCCTATAGATCAAGTTGCCACCTATACTTTGCTTTGAGGATTTATACATGCTACATATGAGTTTATAACTAAGTCAGGCTATGTACAACCAAGAAAACACATGTGGTACATGTCTCTCTGGATGCCAAGCCTGCCATTGCCTTTTACCAGAAACTTAAACTTTGGAGAGTAAGTTAACCTTCATAAGCCTAAATTTTCCACATATAAAATGGGAATAATTCACATCACTACTGCATAAGATTGCGCTGGGTCAATGAGTTTCATGTACTCGCCAATTAAAAACTTGACACACTATACTGGCCACTGGGGTATACATAGCAAAGTTATCTATGATATTAAAGTAGTCATTTTGTATATGACATTAAATATTAATAAGTGAGTATTAAATTAAGCATATGTACTGCTCTAACTTACATTTTAAAAATGAATGTAGAATAATTGATAAACTAAATTGGCATTTACTGAGTTAATATTCTAGACCAAAAAACTAAACAAAGCAGAGAAGCAAAACAAATAAAGATGACAGACATTTTGGCAATGAGATAAAATGGCATGAAGAAATGAACCTTAAGGAATAGAAATTCTGATTAGCAAAGGCTTTTCTCAAGTGAGCTAAACATGAGGCAGGATCTGAAGTGTGGGAGGAAATTCCAAAGATATGAACAGGCCCTAGCAGTCCTCAGTAACTATGGCCATTATCTTGCCGTAGGACAGAGAGAAAAACTTGGGTATGGTATCTAGAGAAGTAATAGATGATGGAGATGAGCAGGTAGAGAATGCTGTTTGCCTTTTGTCCTCAGTGAAGTGGAAAGCCTCTGCAGGATTGGAAAAGTGAACAAGACATGATCCTGGCTTAACTGCCAATTGACTCCTTTGTCTATCTGTCTTCTGAAACCCTCCATTCAGTGCCCCTTTACTAGAATTGCAGACAGCATTAGCTTGGAGCTTTGTGTCTTGTTTGCATTCACACAGTTGGGAAGTAAATGGACATTTGTCACTGACAGCCTTTTATTGCCTTGTTTCTTGGCCACTAAGTAGATCTAGTTATATGTAAATAGACTTATATTTTTCTTTCACTATATTTTACTCATCCAAATTATGGGTGATAATTACTCTTTAGTTTACAGCCATAAACCCTTGAAAGGACCCCTGTGTGCACAGGCTGTAGGCAGCTGCCTACATTTTTATGATATGTGGGACACTAAACCACATTTACATGATAAAGACTCTTAGTCTGTCTTCACATTAAAATTCTTAAGGCTAGATTTACTGCAGAGGGCTGCAGAACAACCCAGAGTGTGTGTATCACTGAGGTGAGAGATAACAACACCAGATGATAGGATTCAGGACCAGTTAATATAAGAACAGAGGACATTTGTCAGAAGGGTTTGCAGTCAGGGGCTAAGTCCCATGAGAAGCTGCTGTCTAGTTGAATATGGCCTTCACACTGCTTTCATTCAGCTGTATATGATTTGAACCAATAGGTAGGATGTCAACACGGTTGCCTTTCCAATTATCTTCCTGAACAGATTGTGTCTTAGTGACTACTATGGTTTTTAAAGTATTACATTTTATCCTCTCCTAGGTTTTCAATAGACTTTTTAACATAAAAATACTCTTAACAAGAAAAGAGAAGCATAACTTTGATAAAGAATGTATTTACTTTTTGAATATGGGACCTTACATGCAAATCAAAGCAAACCCGTTTAATTCCAACTACTATCTGCTTTTACAAATTTCTGTAGCAACTGGAGTGAGGACCCTGAGATAGAGTTGCATCATGTTAATTATGAAGTGAATTGTAGATGCAATATTTTAATTTCAATTGACCTTTGTTCTTCTTCATATTTGCTGACTGAATGTTTGTTTTTAAAGATTTGGACATAGTGTGCTGGTTAGTTAGCTTATGAAACAGTAGTCAAACATGCTGTATTAGTCAGACTTCTCCAGAGGAATAGAATTTATGGGATTAGCATATACATATATATAGACGAATTTATATATATAAATATGTGTATATATATAAAATGAAAGCACCAAATTAAAATATCTTAAAATTGTAGCAACAGGCATCTCACACTTGAGATTCTGAGGAGCTATTAGTTGCTCCATTCTCGAGTCAGAAGTAGTTGCATATTAGTCTACTCATCTGAGAGGCTCACAACATGTTAGTTGATCAGTCCAGGAGGCTGAATGCCTCAGCATCCCCAAACTGGCACTGAAAACACAGAAGGTTGCTGGAAGGCTTCCAGCCATAGTCAATGATGCAAGCCCGGAAATGCTGATCTGTTTTCAGTGAAAACATCAGTATCAGCAACACAGTAAATGAGCTGGACAGCAAAAGCAAGATCCAGAGAATGAGAGGAGAATGATGTTCCTGCAGCCATGCCTTATTTGATCTGAGCCGCAGTCAGAAGACAGCACAACAATCTGGGTTATTCTTATGTTTATGAAAACACTAAAAATAATTCTTCAAGTTGAAACTTCCTGCTCAGGTTATTCTAAATTTGGGTAACTTTACATTTAAGTTCCCACCACACATGGCATATTTCAGTTTAGATGCTAATGTTGGATATCCAGGGAAATTAGGTAGTAGAAAACTGTGTTTTGCATGGAAAATTATTTTGCCAATTCAATAAGACTTTGGTGATGAGAAAGATAATGTTCCCAAATGGAGTGGCACTGTTAGAAGCTATGGTCTTGGAGCAAGTGTGGTCTTTTTGGTGGAAGTGTGTCACTATGAGGCAGGCTGTGAGATCTCATATGCTCAAGCCATGCCCAGTGAGATAAACCACTTCCTGTTGCCTTTGCAAGATGTAGAACTCTCAACAGCTTCTCCAGCACCATGTCTGCCTGGACACTACCATGTCCCACTGCACATGTAAGCTACCCAAATTAAATGTTTTTTCATTATAACAGTTGCTGTAGTCATGGTGTTTTTTTCACAGCAATAAAAACTCTAAGACAATGGTCTTAAACTAAATGTGTTAGGCTTTTATTAGAATAATACTAAATAGCCCAAAAGTTGGTGATATCAGCATATCCAAAGCATTTGCAGCCAACAAACCAGAATGTATTTCCCGAAATTCCATGTTTATAAACCTAATAATTAGATATCTCCTATTGTTCATAAATCTGCTTAACATTCTATTATTTCATACCCTTTGCTGTCTGAACACATGTGTTGTCCTACTTCTATCAACACTGTCTTGGAGATAGACTTCTTAATGAGGCCTACTTAGAAGAGTCAGCTTATTTGACCAATCCAAATCTTGGTCATGTAAGGTATATGTTTGCATACAGCCTTGTGACCTTTAAAATCTTTACATCCTTGGCATACTTTTCAAATTTCATTGCAAAGACACTGGTTTCTTTAAAAACAGACCAATTATGAGCATGTGTAGTGTTAGTTTGCCCAAGACTACATCAAACTAAATATTCACTTTGCAAGTTCTCTATCATTTATTATTTACAATTCTTAATCATTGGAATTTATTAAAAATTGATAAGGATGCCTGTTGGTGAAATTCATGATATGTGTCAAATTGGATGACCCAACCAAGCCAAACTGACAAATCTATGATGACTTTGCTAAAAATGACATGACTTTAACAAGGACTTATTTTTTTAAGGACACTGAGACATTTTCTTTGAAGTAATAATGTTCTTCAATTTTAGAAAACGACATTATTTTTTAACTTTTCAGAAAATTGCTTTCTTGTGAGGCTTGCTAGCCTTTCTGTCCTTTTCAGATTTTGCTATTTCATTCTTCAGCACTTCAGAAAATGTTGGGAGAGAATTTGAAGTATTTAAAAAATATTTTTAACAGATTTGCCTTTTGTACAAAGTGTCAGATGGTTCAAGGAACATTCTTGGTGCTATCATATCTTTTGCCAATGGATCAAAGTTTCATTCTTAAAGAATAATTGCTCATATTGCCAAAAATAGGTCTTCTGTATTGTTATCCTCTGTGATAGCCTTCGTAGAAAGAGTGGAAAATATGTGACCTTCTGGAATGATTAATCTCCTGGCTCACCTCTTACCCACTTGAAGGTTTTCATGGCTTTGTAATGAAGAGTTCAGGGGAAACACTTGCCAGTTTTCTAAACAGTTCTTAGACTTCATATAACTTGTTTAATTTAGCTGCTATGAGTCCAGATCATATAAGAACAATCAGTAGGATGATGTAGGTTATATGATGATGGTACAGGGCTGACAACAATGTTTCAGACAGAATCCTTTACAGAACACATTGTATAAACATCAAGTCACTTTTAAGGAAGAGGAAGGCTTACCATTTTGAATTCTTTTCAGTTATTGAAAAATGCTACCTTTCCTACTGTTCCTCTATCTACTTAGATGTGGAAGGTTGTCAGCCAAGTACCTAAAACCTAGAGTCAGTTGGTAAAATCTCTCCAGCAGCTAGGTGCCTGGCTATTGAAAAGCTGCCATAATTGTCTATGATGAAGGGCAGACTTCAGCACCTGTGAGTGCTTCTGAGTGACAAAGGAGTTCATACCTGAGAAACTCTGAATTTAACCTCTACTGATGATTTCAAACATATGCTTAAAACTAATAGAAAAGTAATATTATAGAGGAGAATATTTGTTTCTCATTAAAAGAAAGCTTGCCTGGCTTAATTTGACTGTGTGATTTCATTAATATTTACTTTTCATCAATCCAATGGTTAACCATAATTTGCTGTTGTTCTTAGCATTATTATCATTTAATATACTGTTCTATTTCAATTACTATATTTAAAGATATCATTATAGACTATGCTTTATTGAAAAATATGAATAAAGAAGTTAAAGAATATCCCTACCCTTGGTGCATGCCAAAGTTTTACTAAGACAAAAGAGGATGAAGATGTGGGGATGACTGCAAATAATAATGAAACAGAAACTGTTTGTGCATGGTTGAATTACTACATTGATGATTAGGGTGAGTTGTGTGTAAGAATGATGGGCCAAGTCACAGATAGGTGCAGATGACATTTGTTAAGCATTTTGTTCTATCATTGAAATATTGTAGTCCTAAACTCTTTTGACCAAAGGCAGGAAAAATACCCACTGTCCCATCCATTTCTACTTCTCAGTTCATTCATTACCCAATGATAAGGAATATTACATTGCAGAATATGTGATAGGTGTCCCCTAAAGTGAAGGAATGCCTATATATTCAAATTGGAAGGGAACTCTAATCATGTCTGTATTAGTTTAAAATAGTCTATGGATAAGTTTAGACAGTGAATGTGTATTTATAAATTTTTGTTATACAATATTAACAAAGAGCAGAGTATCTGAACAATTGCTGCCTAGTCTCTAAAAGTTTTTATCTGGCAATGCTCATACTTAATTTAATATTATAGCTCTTTAAACAACTATTATTTGGATGGTTCCTGTAATGTTAAATTTGGAGCTTCATGTTTAGTTCATAAAACTTTGTACCTGGAACATAGCAAATCATCAAGAAAATATGTATTTCTTATCAATTACTGTACATTAATATGAGTAGTAAAATATATCCCATCTTATACAATAATATAATAGATTTCTAAGCAGCATAAATAATAATGGTGATAGAATTGAGATAGAATAATACTAATTTAAAATGCTATTTTAGTAGAAATTCACAGTGAACTTGAAATAATGTGAAGATAAATTCTTTATAGAAAAAAGAAATAAGAACATTGTTAGAATTTGCCACCATTGATCATTTAAAATGCAGTGTCAACTCTGCAAATCTGACAAGGCATAATTTCTAGTTAGACTGTTCAAGAAGTCTAACCTAATTCTATATTTTTTCATTTCTTTAAGGGTGCATGAAAGATCAAAAGCAAAAGTAACAAAAATAAATCTTATCCAATAAGAGTTATACCAAGAGTGTACTCACCACCCACATAAGATGTAAGAATTCTTCATGAAACAAGAGTTCCATATATATATATATATATATATGGAATAGGCAGAGAAAGCTTGTGAATATTTACATGATGTAATTGTGAAGAAAAGCACAGTGTCCTCAGTCTTCATTCACATCTTATCTTGGAAATTATACTAAGTACAAATGTAAAAATCTAGAGTATTGTAGAAGGTGGCAAATTCAGATAGGGCTAAGATGTGAGGAATGGATGAAGGAACTGAGATAGTTAATGACTAATGAATAATTGAATATGTGATTTTATGAACAATCATTACAACAAAATGATTGAAACAGATTCAAATGAATTTAAAAGCTGTTTAAAAAAGGAAATACTGAACAAATTAAAAATATTCATTAAAATCATTTAATCAGGGAACCAGGTAAACCAGGCCCTGTATTTGGGTCTGCCTTTCAGTGCCTGAAAACTGCCTGGGGAGTGCCACAGAGGCTACCCTCTCAGCGGGAGCCTAAGTACCCCAGTTTCCTGATCTTCTCCACCTACTGGACCAGTGCCTGGGAACCTCCAGTGAGCCTTTCCTAGCAGCAGAACCCTATGCATCATAGTTTCCTGGTCTTTGTTTTCACCCACGGGACTAGGCAATTTGGGGTCTCTTTCTGGGCCCCTGCTCCAGGACATGGAGACTGCCACTGAGGCTCCCCTCCCAGTGGAAGCCTACACACCCCAGATTACCAGTCTTTTTCTCCACCCATAGGACCAGGACTAGGACCAGGAAGATGAGAACTACCAGAGTATTGGTCTTGCTTGCATCAACTGAAAGGGAACTCTGGTCCCCTAACCACCAGGCCAGGAAGAGGATCTTTCTACACCCACCAAAAGAAGTGATGTGAAAGAAACAATACAAAAACACACTCAGCAACAGAAAAACAAATAAGACACTGCCAGACTGTAGAGGCTCCACAGCAACAAGACTCCCACATTCCAATGCAAATGTTGCAGAAGTAAATGACCTAAAAACAACTTCATGAAAATGATAGAGGTCCGCAAAGAGGATATTGGAAAATGCCTCAAAGAAATGGAAGAAAAAACAAACCAAAAAATGCAAGAAGTGGAAGTATAAGCAAACCAAAAACTGCAAGAAATAGAAGAAGAAGCAAACCAAAAAAATGCAAGAAATGGGAGAAAAGGAAACCAAAAAATCCAAGAACATGCAATAAATGGATGAAAAGACAAAGCAAAAATTGCAAGAAACAATTCAAACATTTCAAGGGTTGAAAACTAAAATAGAGACAATAAAAACACAATCTGAAGGAATGCTGGAAATAGAAAAGCTGGGCAAATGGTCAGAACCACATCTGCAAGCATAACCAATAAAATACAAGAGACGGAAGACAATCTCAGGTGTTGAAGATACACTAGGAGAAATTGATTCATCAACCAAAGAAAGTCTTAAGTCTAACAAATCCCTAACAGAAAATATGCACGAAAAGACCAAATCTAAGAATAATAGGTATAGAAGGTGAAGAAAACCATCTCAAAAGGGCAGAAACTATATTCAACAAAATCATAGAAGAAAACTTTCTCAACCTAAAGAAAGACATGTCAATGAAGGTACAAGAATCTTACATAACAGCAAATAGAGTGGATCACAAAAAAAGTTCCCTCGCCACATAATAATTAAGACCCCCAATATACAGAATAAAGAAAGAATATTAAGAGCAGCTAAGGAAAAAGGCCAAGTAACATATAAAGTCAGACCTATCAGAATTACACCTGAATTCTCCATGGAAACTCAGAAAGCCAGAGGGTTCTGGATAGATATTCTGTCAACATTAAAAAATCATGGATGCCAGCAAAGCTTTCAATCACAGTAGTTGGAGAAAACAACATACTCTATGACAAAACTAGATTCAATACATATCCACTAACCCAGCCTTACAGGAAGTTCTGGAAGGAAAACTCCAACCTAAGGAAGTTAAGTACAACCAGAAAAACATAGGTAATAGATAATCACAATTTACCAACAACCAAAAGAAAAAAGGGGTGGAATTCCACAAACAACAACCATTCCAAATCAAAGAAGAATGAGCAATCAATGGTCATTAATATAACAATATATTAATGGTCTTCACTCTCACATAAAAAGACACGGGCTAACAGAATGGATTCGAGGACAGAACCCATTTTCTGCTGCACACAAGAAACAGACCTCAGCCTCAAAGACAGACATTACCTCAGAGTTAAAGGTTAGGAAAAGATTTTCCAATCAAAGGGACCCAAGAAACACACAGGGGTAGCAATCCTAATATCTAATAAACTAGACTATAAATAACTTCAATCAGAAGAGATGAAGGAGGTCATTTCAAAGTAATCATAGGAAATATCCATCACGATGAAGTATCAATTCTGAACATCTATGTCCCAAATACAAAGGCATCCACATTTGTAAAACAAACATTACTAAAACTCAAATCACATATAAAGCCCCACACACTTATAGTGTCAGACTTCATCATCCCACTCTTACCACTAGACAGAAATACCAGACAGAAACATAAGAAAGAAGTAAAGGTATTAATAGAAATTATGAACTAATTGTGGTTAACAGACATCTATAGAGCATTCCATGCAAATATAAAAGAATATACCTTTTTCTCAGTACCACATGGAACCTTCTCAAAAATCGACCACATACTTGGCAACACATCAAACCTTAACAGGTACAAAAAAATGGAATAACTCCATGCATCATATTAGTCCATCCACCATGTGTTAAAAATTACAATTCAACAACAACACAAATTGCAGAAACCCTACATACTCATGGAAATTGAATATTGCACAACTGAATAATTCCTGGGTCAAAGAACAAACAAAAAAAGAAATTAAAGACTTCTGAGAATTCAATGAGAATGAAGACACAACATACCCAAACCTATGGGACACTTTGAAAGCAGTGCTACAAGAGAAGGTAATAGCAATAAGTGCCCACATGAAGAAACTGGAGAAGAGTTACACTAGAAAATTAACAGCACAGATGAAAGCTCTAGAACAAACACAAAGAAGCAGACTCACCCAGGAGGAGTAGACGCCTGGAAATAATCAAATAGAGGGCTGAAATCAACAAAGTAGAAACTAGGAAAACAATTCAAAGAATCAATGCAACAAAGAGTTGGTTCTTTGAGAAAATCAGCAAAACAGACAAACCTTTATCCAAACTTACCAAATGGCAGAGTGTGAATATGCAAATTAACAAAATCAGAAATGAAAAGGGGGACATAACAACAGACACTGGGGAAATCCAGAAAATCATCAGGTCATACTTTGAAAACCTGTACTCCACAAAATTCAAATATTTACAGGAAATGGACAATTTTCTGGATAGCTATCACTTGCCAAAACAAAATCAAGAAAAGATAAGCAATTTAAATAGAACTATAACCACTATGGATATAGAAGCAGTAATCAAAAGTCTCCCAACCAAAAAAAAAAAAAAAAAGCACAGGTCCAGATGGCCTCAGTGAAGAATTCTACCAGAAATTCAAAGAACATCTTATGCCAATTCATCTCAAAGAATTCCATGTAATAGAAACAGAAGGGTCTTTGCCAAATCTTTCTACAAGGCTTCAATAACCATGATACCCAAGCCACAGAAAGACACAACTAAGAAAGAGAACAAGGGGATACAAATTGGAAAGGAAGTGGTCAAACTTTCACTATTTGCAAATGATACAATAGTTTACATAAGTGATCTGCCAGGGAACTCATACAGCTGATAAATACTATCAGCAAAGTGGCAGGATACAAGAGGAAGTCAAAAAATAATCAGTATCCCTACTATATACAGATGCTAAAAGGGCTGAGAAAGAAATCAGAGAAATAACACCCTATACAATTGCCACGAACAACATAAAATACGTTGGGATAATGCTAACCAAACAAGTAAACACCTGTATCACAAGAACTTTCTCTCTTTAAAGAAAGAAATTGAAGAAGACATCAGAAAATGGAAAGATCTCCCATGCTCTTAGATAGGTAGGATCAACATAGTAAAAATGGCAATCCTGCCAAAAAGCAATCTATAGATTCAATACAATCCCCAATAAAATACCAGCAAAATTCCTCACAGACCTTGAAAGAAAAGTAATAAACTTTGTATGGAAAAACGAAAAACCCAGGATAGCCAAAAAAAACCTTATTCAACAAAGCAACATCTGTAGGCATCACCATCCCTGACTTCAAGCTTTAATACAGAGCTATAGTCCTGAAAACAGCTTGGTATTTGCACAAAAATAGACAGGTAGACCAATGGAATGGAATTGAACACATTGATATTAACCCTGACATGTATGAACATCTGATCGACAAAGAAGCTAAAAATATACAATGGAAAAACAGAAAGCATCTTCAACAAATGGTGTTGGCATAACTGGATGCTGGCATGTAGAATGCGGATAGATCCATGTCTATCACCATGCACAAAATTTAAGTCCAAATGGATCAAAGACCTATACATAAATCCAGCCACATGGGACCTCTTAGAAGACAAAATGGGAGGTATCCTTGAATGAATGGGTACAGAAGAACACTTCCTGAACATAACATCAGTAACACAAACACTGAGATCAACAATTAATACATGGGACCTCCTGAAACTGAGAAGCTTTAGTAAGGCAAAGGACACAGTCAACAAGACAAAAAGGCATCCCACAGAATGAAAAAAGATATGCACTAACCCCACATCTGATAGAGGGCTGATCTCCAAAATTTACAAAGAACTCAAGAAGCAAGTCTCCAAAACAACAAAGGATCTAATTAAAAAGTGGACTACAGAACTAAATAGAGAATTCCCAAAAGAGGAATATAATGGCCGAGAGGCATTTGAGAAAGTGTTCAACATTCCTAGCCATCAGGGAAATGCAAATCAAAGCAACCCTGAGATACCATCTTACTTCTGTAAGAATGGCTAAAATCAAAAACATCTTTGAAAATTTATGCTGGAGAGGTTGTGGAGAAAGGGGAACACGCCTCCACTGCTGGTGGGAGTGCCAACTCATACAGCCACTTTGGAAATTAGTATGAAGATTCCTCAGAAAAATGGGAATAAACCTACCACAAGACCCAGCAATTCTACTCTTAGGTATATATCCAAAAGATGCCCATTCATACAACAAGGATGTCTGTTCCACTATGTTCATAGTAGCATTATTTGTAATAGCCAAGAGCTGGAAGCAACTTAGATGCCCCTCAACTGAAGAGTGGATGGAGAAAATATGGTACATTTGCACAATGGAGTACTAGTCAGCAGAACAAAAAAACAATGGAATCCTGAAATTTGCAGACAAATGGATGGCACTAGAAGAAACCATCCTGAGTGAGGTAACCCAGTCACAAAAAGACAAACATGGTATGTACTCTCTCATATATGGATTTTAGACATAGATCTGGGGAGTGCCAGCCTACAACCCCATGGCCAGAGAGGCTGGGAAACAGAACCTTCATTGAATGACTGATGGGAGCAGGGGCAGACTCCCACAGCTAAACACTGAGCTGAGCTCAAGGCACCCAGTTACAGAGAGGGAGGACTGATGAGCAAAGGGGTTAAGACTGGGCTTGTTTAACCCCCATAAACATCTGACCTGAACAAGGGTTAGCTCTTGAGTCCTATACTGATGGCTGGGAATCCAGCATGGGACTGATCCTGACCCTCTGAATGTGGGTGTCAGTGAGGAGCCCTAGGCCTTGGGTTGTAGATCAATATTTATTCCTGGCATACAAGTGCACTTTGGATGCCCGTCGCACAATGCTAGATGTACTCTCACCCTGGACTCTGCGGGGAGGGTCTAGGCTCTGCCCTGGATGAAATGACAGAATATGGACACCCCCATGGAGGGCCTCACCCTCTCTGGGGAAAGGAGGGTGTATTGGGGGGATTGATGGGAGGGCATGGAACGAGGGGAGGGAAAGGGAGTAGGACCTGGGATTGACATGTGTAGAAACCTTGTTTCTAATTTAAATTGAAATTAAAAAATTATTTAATCAATTTTCAGTCTATATACAGAAATCTGGATATGGAATATCACAGGAACACTTCTTTGACAGTATAAGGTAAATCTGGAATATTTTAGTAGAAACCATGTCTATAGTTCACCAAGGGGGAAAATGCATGATTGATCTGGATATTTGGACAATTCTGTGTTAGCTAAAATAGACTTCCCGGAAAAGAAAAAAATGACTACATAGTTATGCATAAAGTTTTATCCTGATTTTATAGTGATTGAAATGAATGCATACTCCATGGAATACAAAATTTAGGAGTTTTTCTTGCATTTGATACATTATTAATAACACTTTTTCATGGTAAATCCAATATAATATCTTATGTTTCAAAATTTGCCTTCTAACGTTAACTGTTTTGGTACTAGTGATTAAATATTCATAAGTGGTGAAGATTTATAGTCTTTATTTGGTAATGAGCTACAATCATTTTGACTTCCAATATGAATAATGTGGTATGCTTGTGTGTGTGTGTGTGTGTGTGTGTGTGTGTGTGTGTGTATCCATGAACCAGGATTAAAAGTTTCCCAATGTAAATGCCTATGTTTTTCTCACTGTTTACATTAAAGATGTATTATATTAGGCCGGGTGTTGGTGGCACACGCCTTTAATCCCAGCACTCAGGAGGCAGAGGCAGGCAGATATCTGTGAGTTAGAGGCCAGCCTGGTCTACAGAGTGAGTTCCAGGACAGCCTCCAAAACAATACAGAGAAACCCTGTCTCGAAAAACCAAAAAAAAGATGTATTATATTTATCATATTAAGATTTAACTATAAAACTAATGGGAAAAAAGTGGGACTGTCCCTGAGGTCTTCAGTGGTTGAGTTGTGATTGAATAGTTAGTGCCAGCCATAGATGTTTCAAGTAGGAGATTAGCCTGCTGACTATTTCTCCACTGTTCTATATGACCTTTCACTGTGTAAGAAAAAAAGATTTACCTCATTAAATCCTCGAACATGATATTCATTTCTCTTCTGTTGAGTCTTCTTTATTATAATGTTGTTTTGTTAGGATGATTTAATTGTGGAAAGCCTGTGACTAGTGAGATAAGAACTCAGAATATGTGATCAAACACTATGATAAAAATAATATCTAATAGAGGTGAGATTGGGTCTCGGGCAGGGACCGCCCGCCCATCACCCATCCCCCTCGATCTTCGGGGCCGCTCCTGGCATCCAGAAGACCCGCCCACACAGGAAAGACATCAGCCCCTCGAAGACCCCAACCCCAGTGAGTCCAGCTTCAGGTGAGATTGGGTCTCCGGCGGGGACCGCCCGCCCATCACCCATCCCCCCTCAATCTTCCTGGGCTGCTCCCGGCATCCAGAAGACCCGCCCACACAAGAAAGACATCAGCCCCTCCAAGACCCTAACCCCAAGTAGTCCAGCTTCAGGAAAGACATCAGCCCCTCCAAGACCCCAACCCCAGTGAGTCCAGCTTCAGGAAAGACATCAGCCCCTCCAAGTCCCCAACCCCAGAGAGTCCAGCTTCAGCATCCCCAGCTTCAGCTGCAGGAAGGAAGGAGACCACTGGAGACGGAAAGACCCCACCAGCACCCACTGGAAGAAGAGATGGGAAGAAGACAGAATAAGAGATCACTCAGCAATAGAAACACCAACATGACCCCACCAGAATCCAGGGATCCAACACCAGCAAGACCCGAAAAGCACTACATAGACGAAGAAGAGGAGACAGACCTTAAAAATTATTTCATGAAGATGATAGAGACCCTCAAAAAGAAACGAGGAAATCCCTTAAAGAAATAGAAGAAAAAACAAACAAAACAAATCCATGAAATGGGGGAAAATTCAAGAAATAAACAAATCTCTCAAAGAATCTAAAGAGCACCAAGAAAAAACAACCAAAAAAATTAAGGAAACAGCTCAAACAGTTGAAGGATTGAAAGCTGAAATAGAAACGATAAAGAAAACACAGAATGAAGGGATGCTGGAAATAGAAAAGCTCGGTAAACGATCTGGAACTACAGATGCAAGTATCACCAATAGAATACAAGAGATAGAAGAGAGAATCTCAGGTGTTGAAGACTCATTAGAGGATATAGAGTCATCAACCAAAGAAAATCTCAAAACCAACAAATCCTTAACACAAAACATCCAGGAAATATGGGACATCGTGAAGAAGCCAAACCTGAGAATAATAGGTATAGAAGAAGGTGAAGAAATTCAACTTAAAGGTACAGAAAACATATTCAACAAAAATCATAGAAGAAAACTTCCCTAACCTAAAGAAAGATATGCCTATGAAAGTACAAGAATCTTGCAGAACACCAAATAGGCTTGACCAGAAAAAGAAGTCACCTCTCCATATAATAATCAAAACATCAAACCTACAGAGTAAAGAGAAAATATTAAGAGCAGCTAAAGAAAAAGGCCAAGTAAAATACAAAGGCAGACCTATCCGAATTACACCTGACTTCTCAATGGAAACGATGAAAGCCAGAAGATCCTGGACAGATGTCCTACAAACACTAAGGGAACAAGGATGCCAGCCCAGACTACTATATCCAGCAAAGCTCTCAATTACCATAGATGGAGAAAACAAAATATTCCATGACAAAGCCAGATTTAAACAATACGTATCCATGAATCCAGCTCTACAGAAAATGCTAGAAGGAAAACCTAGAGCCAAGGAAGATAACTACATTCACAAAGACACAGGCAATATATAATCACACTTTACAAAACACCAAAAGAAAAAGGGAGGAGAAACTACACAAAATAACTTCACTAACAATAAATCAAGCGCAAACAAGGATCACCAATCAATGGTCATTAATATCCCTCAATGTCAACGGCCTCAACTTGCCTATAAAAAGACACAGACTAGCAGAATGGATAAGAAGACAGAACCCTTCCTTCTGCTACATACAGGAAACACATCTCAACATCAAAGACAGACGTTATCTCAGAGTAAAGGGTTGGGAAAAGATCTTCCAATCAATGGTCCCAAGAAACAAGCGGGCGTAGCAATCCTAATATCTAACAAATTAGACTTCAAATTAAAATCAATCAAAAGAGATGAAGAAGGGCACTTCATATTCATCAAAGGAAGAATACATCAAGACGAAGTCTCAATTTTAAACATCTGTGCCCCAAATACAAAGGCACCTACATTCGTGAAAGAAACATTACTAAAGCTCAAAATGCACATAAAATCTCCCATGGTCTTGGATTGGTAGGATCAACATAATAAAAATGGCAATCTTGCCAAAAGCAGTCTATAGATTCAATGCAATCCCTATCAAAATTCCATCACAATTCTTCAAGGACCTGGAAAGAACATTAATCAACTTTATATGGAAAAACAAAAGGCCCAGGATAGCCAAAACATCCCTATACAATAAAGGAACTTCAGGAGGCATCACCATACCTGACTTCAAGCTCTATTATAGAGCTATAGTCCTGAAAACAGCTTGGTATTGGCACAAAAATAGTCAGGTAGACCAATGGAACCGAATCGAAAGCCCTAATTTTAACCCACACACCTATGAACACTTGATTTTTGACAAAGAAGCTAAAACTGTACAATGGAAAAAAGAAAGCATCTTCAACAAATGGTGCTGGAATAACTGGGTACTGGTATGCAGAAGACCGCAGATAGATCCAGGTTTATTGCCTTGTACAAAACTTAAGTCCAAATGGATCAAAGATCTCAACATAAATCCAGCCACACTGAAACTTTTAGAAGAGAAAGTGGGAGATACTCTTCAACGAGTTGGTACAGGAGACCACTTCCTAAACATAACAACAGTGGCACAGGCACTGAGATCGACAATTAACAAATGGGACCTTCTGAAACTAAAAAGCTTCTGTAAGGCAAAGGACACAGTCAAAAAGACAAAAAGGCAGGCCACAGAATGGGAAAAGATATTCACTAACCCTACATCTGACAGAGGGCTAATCTCCAAAATTTACAAAGAACTCAAGAAACAAGTCCCAAAACACCAAAGGATCCACTTAAAAGGTGGGGTACATAGCTAAATAGAGAATTCTCAGTAGAAGAGGCTAAAATGGCCAAGAGACACTTAAGAAAGTGCTCAACATCCTTAGCCATCAGGGAAATGCAAATCAAAACAACTCTGAGATACCATCTTACTCCTGTCAGAATGGCTAGAATCAAAAACACCGAAGATAATTTATGCTGGAGAGGATGTGGAGAGAGAGGAACACTCCTCCACTGCTGGTGGGAGTGCCGACTCATACAGCCTCTTTGGAAATCAGTATGGAGATTCCTCAGGAAAATGGGAATTAATCTACCACTAGACCCAGCAATTCCACTCTTAGGCATTTATCCAAATGAGGCAAGTTCATACAACAAGGGCATCTGCTCCACTATGTTCATAGCAGCATTGTTTGTAATAGCCAGAACCTGGAAGCAACCTAGATGCCCCTCAACTGAAGAGTGGATAGAGAAAATGTGGTATATTTACACAATGGAGTATTACTCAGCAGAAAAAAAAACAATGGAATCTTGAAATTCGCAGGGAAATGGATAGCACTGGAAGAAACCATCCTGAGTGAGGTAACCCAGTCGCAAAAAGACAAACATGGTATGTACTCACTCATATATGGATTTTTAGACACGGATCAGGATATTGCCAGTCTGCACTTCCACAGATAGAGAGTCTGGGAAACAGGAAAGAACCTAAAAGATATGCATATATGCATAGTACCCAAGAGAAGAGGATGGAGACAAGATCCTCTGAATGGATGGGGAACACGGCGAGGGGTGGGGGGGGAGTGGGACCTGGGAAGAAGAGAGGGGGTGAAGAGGAAGAGAGTTGGTCATGGGGGAACAGGAAGTTGAGGGGGTGGGGGTAGAATAGGGGGAAGAGGGAATCATAGGATCGAAGACAGATCAGGCACCAGAGTAATGTACTCTATAAGAGTACATTATAAAAAGTGATTCGGGCTAGGCATTGGTGGCTCACACCTTTAATCCCAGCACTCGGGAGGAAGAGGCAGGCAGTTATCTGAGTCGAGACCAGCCTGGTCTACAGAGCGAGTTCCAGGACAACCTCCAAAGCAATACAGAGAATCCCTGTCTCAAAAAAAAAAAAAACAAAACAAAAAAGTGATTCAGTTGTCACAAATATTTCTAAATATTAAAATATTTCATAGAGAAAACAAGATAGAATGTGTCTGTTATTTTACAATATAAGTTACATCTTGATTGCTATTGATGTTTGCTTGGGGCAAATATTAAATTAGAACAGTGGTTCTCAATCTTTGGGTCACAACTCCTGGGTGTCAAATGACCATTTCACAGGGGTCACCTACTATCACTGGAAAACACATACATTTTCATTGCAATTCATAAGAGTATCAAAATTATACTTATTAAGTATCAGTGAAAATAATGTAGTTGGGTTCATTATAATATGAGGGACTGTATTAAAGGGTAGCAGCATTAAGAAGGTTGAGAACAACTGAAGTAGATAAACAAATGTCTGAGGTTTCTGTTGTATTTAAAGAAAATTGAAAATGATCTTGCCTAGCAACATGATGCGACTAATTCTATGTGATGCACATCAAATGATCAAATGTGTTGAATATAGTTTACATATGTTACCTAAATTATGTCTTAAATTAATTCTAAGAGTTCCAAAATTTTATTTACTGTAGAGGTGAGCAAATGAAGCATGCTAAAATTAATTGCTGTAGATCATCTACCATAAGAGGTGTTTACAGGAGTTTTAAAAATTATTCTCTCTCTCTCTCTCTCTCTCTCTCTCTCTCTGTATATGTATGTGTGTGTTTATGCCTGTGTGTTTGAATGTTTATGCATATATGACTTTATACAGAGTACAGGAGAGGGCACTGGGGTTCTCCTCCTATTATTCTGCCTCTAATCATTTAAGATGAGATCTCTCCTTAAATTTGGATGTTTTTCTTTCTGTTAGATTGGGGCCAGAAAGCTCCAGCATTCATCCTATCTCCACCCCCAGCAGAGCTAGAGGTAAAAGCATGTGTGATGTCCAATTTGTGATAGGGATGCTGGGATCTACATATCAGTCCTCATGGCTGCAGCAAGAACTCAGTATCTGAGCCAACTCTCCAACCACTATGCAGGAATTTAAACTGAATGATTCTATAGTTTATTTTGTGGACTTTCAATTTTTTAGGATGTATATAAGCATATGGTTTTGATTTTTGTAATGTGTACTTTTGCTTCTGTATTTAACTTTTTTCATGCTATTTAGTTACAAATATTTTCAGGGGTCAGTAAAGGAGAAGCACACTAGCTAAACTATCAAAGTGACATTGGCTAGCACCATTCACGCTATCATCATCTTTGTCTTCCTTCATGATTCTGGATTTTCTATTGGCAGATATGTCTACATGAATAAGTGGTCTATTTCAATAGGTTATACATCTGTCATTCAACCAACTGCAGACAAAATATATCCTTAAAAATGAATCTTCATATAATATATACGAAATTGTTTTCTTACTGCTACCCTCTATACAAAGAATGAATCATGCTCCTACTTATATAAAATTTATGTCTTATTAGGTATTAAAATTCATCTAAGGATTAGGCTAATAGAGAGCAAATGCATTGGTGAAATGAAGGTGCTACTCTAGTTTATACAGGGGATTTTTTTTTCATTCATGTATATTGGTATCAAGGGTGAAGAGATCCTGGAATCATTTGCCTGTGAGTGTCATGGGAAGACAGTATCATTCCTGTACTGATTTAAGTAATTCTTGGAAGCATCATGGTAAAAGAGTATTATTATTGTTCTGATCGAAACAATTCTTGGAAGTGGTTCCAGTGAAGAAGTTGAAACCCTTAACAGATAAATTACTATCATTTCTACACCAGGATACATTGACCCCAGTACCTACTTTCTCAATTACTAAGTTAATGTGCCATTCTGCCATATGTGTGCCCTTGTGCTACATTCATTTTAAGTTCTGTATCTTGGGTCCTTCATTAGTTTCTAATGATGTTCACTCCAGAACTAATAATAGAAATTTCAATTGTGCTAACTCCTTGGCTTTGGACCTCCCCATTATATATGATGCCCTTCAACATCACTGCAGGGCACATGTGTGCAGTCCCACCCAAATATTCACTGCCAGAATAAGGTCTGGCTTTATGTCAGGCACTGTATATTTCTTTTCTGAAATTCGTTGTAATCAATTTCAATCAAATAATGGTAATAAAAGACATGTGAGGCATAGTGATGAGCACAAAGTTATATCTTGGCTGAGAATCTAAGAATTTGGACAAAGGATCAGGGAATCTAAAATATAACCAAACACACACAGATACACAGAGAAAATGGATAGTGTTTTGAGACAATAATATTTAATGCAATGTTTAACAATTCTGATTCAATACCATTGTAGAAGCTGTTAGTCGTACAACTTTTCAGAGCATTTGTTATAGAGCATAAGGTAATAATGTATCTCCTGGATCCTCTTTGTAATTTCTCACTATAACATTTAGAAATGAGTGTGTCTTATTATCAGCCTGACATAGCATAATTGAAGACATATTTTCTTTCTGACTGGCACCTAAAATAATGTCTTAGAATTGATGGTGTCTAAGATTTGATAAACTGTATGTCCCTCACCAATTATCACATTCATTTTGTTTGACTCACTAATGTCAACTTCTTCCTAAATCATTTACTTCTAAGCCACTGATTGTTCTCTCATTTCCCTTGATAAAGCTTTGACTAGGTAACTTCAGGAAATGCCTCCTGTCTTCCTTACTAGGGAAGGCACAGTGAACCTGTCATGGGTAGATGTGACTTCTAGAACCCTTGCAGCCATTCCAGTCTAGCTTAATGCTGAAAACATTAGTAGAGCTGCGGTGCGGCTCAGTTCCTGAGAGCTTGCCTTGTATGTGAAGCTATAGGTTTGATCTCCATCAAGGGGAACTATTATTAACAAGGAGCAAGACCCAGATAATGGCTAGAAGAGGGGTGAGCTGTGGATGTAACGCCATTCTTGTTATATTTGACAATACATTTTCTTCTTAGTTACAGAGTGTTGAACTTGAAGAATTTTTGTTCTGTATTGTTAAATGGGTCAGACAATTGAAGATTTTTATCAGCAATAATATTTAAACCAAGACTTCAGGGTTTTTTATGATTTTTATACATGAATTTTTATACTTTAAATGTATTAAAAACTATGTTTATTAAACCCTCAAACTCATCACACGTGCATTTGGAATAAAATTAGACAACTGGGTTTTAGGTTTATGGTGGGATGTGTTTTAAGACAGGGTTTCTGGCTGTCCTCGAACTATTTTTGTAGACCAGACTGGCGCCAGATTCACGGAGTTTTCCTGTCTCCTCCTCCTCCTGAGTGACTGGATTAAAGGCATATACCATCATGCCCATTTAAGGTTACAAGATTTAAGATGGACAGGTTATAAGGTTAGACATCAAACACATTTATTAACTGATCCAACTCTCTTGCTCTTCAAATTATTCTATCATTAACATAGGTTAGTAGCAGGCACCTAGAGTCAGACAGGGTTTGGAAGATGTTATTCCTCAGTTGGCTTTATTTTTGTTATCATCTCAGGGAATGGGTGTTTTAGGAGATGACCATAATGACTCTAAGGCAATGAGTGAGGGTATTGTGACTCAAAAAATTTAGTAAAAGGTTAATTAATATTTGACAAACATGCTGATGAATGCTACAATTCTTAACACAAAAATTAAAGATAAATCTGTTCTTTAACTGCATGTATACTCCCAAATATGTTAAGAAGCTAATCAATTTTGGTAGAAACAGAAAAATAGGTTTAAGACTATTGATAAAATATATTTTGTCAGTGAATCAAAGGAAATATTGGGAGAAAGAGTAGTAGGTGACTCTAAAAATGTGTCCATTTCTGTAACCATGAGAATAGGATTAATATGTTATTCATGACAAATATGTTAAATATAACATCACAATTAGAGTTTTATTAGCCAAAGAAGTTCTTTATAAGATTAAACTGCAAGGTACCCATTTCATGCATTTCACTTATATGTACCATTTATTTATGTTCTTTATCCCAACGATGTGCTGTGCATAGATGGCTTAAGTTATGTTTTAAATCTAAAAAATATGGAAGAGGATAGGCTGAAAGGTTTGGGAAGCTATTATGTACAAATCCAGCATAAGACTAAATAAGAATGAAAGCAGGGTGGTGATGGCACACAACTTTAATCCCAGCACTCTGGAGGCAGAAGCAAATGGATCTCTGAATTTGAGGCCAGCCTGGTCTACATAGTGAGACCAGGACAGCCAAGATTACACAGAGATATCATATATATATATATATCAGAATGAATGTGGTTTATATATCATAGGCATTATGGTGAACTTCCCTGTTCTTAATAACTAAAATTAATCAAAAGATATGAAGAAGGCCATTTCATATTCATCATAGGAAAAAACCATCACAATGAAGTATCAATTCTGTACATCTATGCCCCAAATACAAAGGCACCCACATTAGTAAAAGAAACATTGCTGAAACACAAATCACAAATAAGATCTCACACAGTAATAGTGGGAGACTTCAACACCCCACTATCGCCAACAGACAGTCCTACCAGATAGAAACTTAACAAAGAAACATAGGAACTAACAGAAGTTATGATCCAATTGGGATTAACAGACATCTATATAACATTTAATACAAACACAAAAGAATATAACTTCTTCTCAATGACGCGTGGAATATTCTCTAAAATCACCATATACTTGGCAATAAAGCAAACCTCAATAGATAAAAAAATAATTATAACCCACTGTATCTTATGAGTCCACCATGGCTTAAAACTAGTATTCAAAAACACAAATTGCAGAAACCCCACAAACTCATAGAAATTGAACAATGCTCAATTACATCACACCTGGGTAAAGGAAGAAATAAAGGAAGAAATCAAATACTTCTAAGAATTCATTGAAAATGTAGGCACAACACACTCAAACATATGGGATACTCTGAAAGCAGTTGTAAGAGGGAAGTAAATAGCACTAAGTGCCCACATGAAGAAACTGGAGAAAAGAAAAACTGGAGAACTAACTTGAAAGCTCTAGAACAAAAAGAAGCAAACTCACTGAGGAGGGTAGATGTCAGGAAAATCAATAAAGTAGAAACAAAGAAAACAATACAAAGAATCAATAAAACAGAGTGTTGATTCTTTCAGAAAGTCAACGGGATAGACAAATCTTTATCCAACCTAACCAAAAGGCAGAGCTAGAACATGGAAACTAACACAATCACTAAGACAATCAGAAATAAAAAGAGGGACCTAACAACAGACACTGGGGAAATCCAAAAAATCATAAGGTCATGCTTTCAAAATCTGTACTCCACAAAATGGGAAAATTTAAAGAAAATGAACAATTTTCTGGATATATATCACCTATCAATAACAGATAAACAATTTAAATACACCTATAACCCTTAACAAAATAGAAGAAGTCATCACAAATCTTCCAGCCAAAATTAGTCCAGGACAAGATGGTTTCAGCACAGATTTCTACCAGAAATTCAAAGATGAGTTAATACTAATACTCTTCAAATTGTTCCACACAATAGAAGCAGAAGGATCATTGTCAAATTCGTTTTTGCTACCTTGGAACCAAAACCACACAAAGACACAACTAAGATAGAGAACTAGAGACCAGTCTCCCTCATTAATATTGAAGCAAAAAATACTAGTAAATTGATCCAAGAACACATCAGAAACAACATATACCATGATAAAGTAGGCTTTATCCCAAGGATGCAGGGATGGTTCAACACAGGAAAATCCATTAATGTAATCCAATATATAAACAATTTGAGAAAGAAGAGCCACATTATCATCTCTAGATGCTGAAAAAGCATTTGACAAAATACAAAAACCTCTTTATGAAAAAGGTCTTGAAGAGATCAGGGATAACAAGAACATACCTGAACATAATAAAGGCCGACAGCCAACGTCAAACTAAATGGAGAGAAACACAAGGTGATTGCTCTAAAATTAGGAACAAGACAAGGTTGTGCACTCTCTCAATATCTCTTCAATATTAATCTTTAAGTTCTTTCTAGAGCAATAAGACAATAAAAGGAGATCCAGGGGATAAAAACCGGAAAGAAAGAGGTAAACTTTCACTATTTGCAGATGATATGATAGACTACATAAGTGACCCAAAGAATTCTACCAAGGAAATTCTACAACTGATAAACACCCTCAACAAAGTGGAAGTATACAAAGTTAACTCAAAAAATCAGTAGCCCTCCTATATATAGACAATAAATGTGCTTTGAAAGAAACCAAAGAAACACCACCCTTTACAATAGCCATAAACATTGTAAAATGTCTTGGGGTAACTCTAACCAAACAACTGAATACCTGTATGACAAGAACTTTGAGTCACTAAAAAAGATATTAAAGAAGATACCAGAAAATGGAAAGATCTTCCATGGTCTTGGATAGGTAGGATCAACATAGTAAAAATGGCAATCTTAGAAAAGGCAATCTACAGAATCAATGCAATCCCTATCAAAATCCCAGCACAATTCTTCACAGACCTTGAAAGGACAAATCTCAACTCTATATAGAAAAATGAAAAACCAAGGACAGCCAAAACATCCCTGTACAATAAAGGAACTTCAGGAGGCATCACCATCCCTGAATTCAAGCTCAACTATAGAGCTATAGTAATGGAAACAACTTGGTATTGTCACAAAAAGAGATAAGTAGACAAATGGAATCAAATTGAAGACCCTGATATTAACCCCTACACCTATGAACACCTGATCTTTGACAAAGAAGCTAAAATTATACAATGGAAAAAAGAAAGTACCTTTGACAAATGGTGCTGGCATAACTGAATAATGGCATGTAGAAGACTGCAGATAGATCCATATCTATCACTGTGCACAAAACTTAGATCCAAATGGATCAAAGACCTCAGCATATATCCAGCCACACTGAACCTCTTAGAAGAGAAAGTGGGAAGTACCTTGAACAAATTGGTACAGGACACAGCTTCCTGAAAATAACACCAGTAGCAGAGACCCTGAGATTGACAATTAATTAATGGTACCTCCTGAAACTGAGAAGATTCTGTAAGGCAAAGTACACAGTCAACAAGACAAAACAGCAGCCCACAGAATGGGAAAAGATATTCACCAACTCCACACCTGACAGAGGGCTGATCTACAAAATTTACAAAGAACTGAAAAAGCTAGTCTCCAAAACATCAAATAACCCAATTAAAAATGGGATACATACTAAATAGAGAATTCTCAATAGAGGACTCTAAAATGGTTGATAGACATTTGAGAAAGTGCTCAATATCCTTAGCCATCAGGGAAATGCAAATGACAACAACTCTGAGATACCATCTTTCTCTTCTCAGAATGAGTAAAATCAAAAACACCAATGACAGTTTATGCTGGTGAGGATGTGTAGAAAGGGGAACACTCTTCCACTGCTGCTAGAAGTGCAAAAATGTACAGCCACTTGGAAATCAATATGGAGATTCTTCAGGAAAATGGGAATGAGTCTACCACAAGATCCAGCAATTCCACTCTTAGGCATAACCCAAAAGATGCACATTTATACAACAAGGATACCTACTCAACTATGTTCATAGCAGCATTATTTGTAATAGCCAGAAACTGGAAGCAAACTAGATGTTCCTCAACTGAAGAGTGGATAGAGAAAACTTGGTACATTTGTATAAGGAGTACTAGTCAGCAGAAAAAAACAATGGAATCTTGAAATTTGAAGGCAAATGGATGACACTAGAAGAAATCATCCTGAGTGAGGTAACTCAGTCACAAAACAACACACATGGTATGTACTCACTCATACATTGATTTTAGACATGGAAGAGGGGATTGCCATCCTCCAATCCCACTGCCAGAGAGTCTGGGAGACAGGGAGGACCCTAAGAGAGATATGCAAGGTCCTCTGGAGAAGGGTAATGGGACAGGATCTCCTGAGAAAATTGAGAGCATGGGGGCTGGGGAGATGGATTAGGGTGAAAAAGAGGGAGGAAAGAGGAGTGAGAGGATATGGAGGATCAGGAAGTTTGAGTTGAGGGGAAGAATAGAGAAGAGCAAAATGAGAGATACCATAATAGAGGGAGCCATTATAGATTTGAGGAGAGATCTGGCACCAGTGAGATTCCTAGAGATCTACAAGGATGATACCAATTGGCAAATTAAGCAATAGTGAAAAGGCTACCTTAAATGACCTTCCCCAATAATGAGACTGATTACTACCTTATATGCCATCTTAGAGCCTTCACACAGTGACTGATGGAAACAGAGGCAGACATCCACAGCTAAACCCTGAAGTGAACTCCTGGAACCCCGTTGCAGAGAGGGAGGAGTGATGGGCAAAGAGGTCAATACTGGGCTGGTGAAACCCACAGAGACTGCTGACCTGATCAAGGGGGACCCATGGAGCCCAGACTGGTGACTGAGAGGTCAACACGGGATTGGTCCAGACCACATGAATATGGGTGTCAGTGAGCAGGCCTTGGCAATCTATGGGGCCTCCGGTAGTAGATCATTATTTATCCCCAGTGCACAAATGGACTTGGGAAGCACATTCCACATGGAGAGATGGTCTCTCAGCCTGAAAACATGGGGTGGGCATAGACAACGCCCTGGATGATATGACAGACTTTGGAGATCCCTCATGGAGGGCATCACCCTCCCTGGGGAGGGATGTTGGATGGGATGGGGGTTGTATTGTTTCTGGGGCCAAGGAGGAGGGGAGAGAGAGGGAGCTGGGATTGATATGTGAATCAAGCTTGTTTCTAATTTAAATAAAAAAGAAAATAAAATGTGGAACACAGACAGCCATAATAAGAGTGAAATCCTGTCATTTTGTTTTAACAAGGGGTCATTTTATTAAATGTTATAAAATATGTATAGGAAGACTGATGTGGGTTGTTCTTCTGTTTATATGTTTCTCTTATTGGTAGATTAATAAAACACTGATTGGCCAGAAGAGGTAGGAAGGGGCTAGATGAGGAGAATGCTAGGGAGAGAGAGGTACCTTGAGGAGATGCCATGTGGAGACCAGGAAGATAGGACACTTGAGGTGTTCTCTGGTAAGATAAGGCCATGTAGAAATACATAGATTAGCTGCTATGGGTTAATAATTAAGACAAAGCTAGCTAATAAAAAACCCTAGCTATTTACCAACAGTTTTATAATAAAAAAGGAACCATCCAAAGAATAGTTGGAAAATACTAAAGGAATAAGCATTGATAATAACTCAGTTGTAGAATCTTAGCTCAGTGTGAGTTGTAAAAGGAGGTCTGATTGATATGGATAGATGTTGATTCACACACATATCAAGACTTGTTTCAGTCCTCGTTCATTCCAGAGAAGTTTTGTTTTTAACTCAATCTAACACTTCATAGAGAAAAGAGGACTATATGAAGATATGTGAATACTACTCATATGAAGTTAAACTTATGAGTACTCAAGTTAGAATCACAGTGAAATTTCTCAAACACCTGAGATAAAATAAGATGCTGAAAAAGCCTTTGACAAAATCCAACACCCCTTCATGATAATGGTCTTGGAGAGATCTGGGATAACAGGGACATACTTAAACATAATAAAAGCTATATACAGTAAACCAACAGCTAACATCAAACTAAATGGACAGAAACTCAACACAATTCCTCTAAAATCAGGAACAAAACAAGGCTGTCCACACTCTCCATACCTTTTCAACACGGTACTTGAAGTTCTAGCCATTGCCATATGACAACAAAGGGGGATCAAGGGGATACAAATTGGGAAGGAAGAGGTCAAACTTTCACTGTTTGCAGATGATATGATAGTTTACATCAATGACCCAAAGAACTCTACCAGGGAACTCTTACAGCTGATTAACACCTTCAGCAAAGTGGCAGGCTACAAGATCAACTCAAGAAAATCAGTAGCCCTATTATATAAGAAATCAGAGAAACATCACCCTTTACAATTGCCACAAACAACATAAAATACCTTGGGGTAACGCTAACCAAACAAGTGAAAGACTGTACCGCAAGAACTTTGAATCTTTAAAGAAAGAAATTAAAGAAGCCCTCAGAAAATGGAAAGACCTCCCATGCTCTTGGATAGGTAGGATCAATGTAGTAAAAATGACAATCCTGCCAAAAGCAATGTACAGATTCAATGCAATCCCCATTAAAATCCCAGCACAATTCTTCACAGACCTTGAAATTTTGTATGGAACAACAAAAGACCCAGGATAGCCAAAACAACCCTGTTCAACAAGGCAACGTCCGGAGGCATCACCATCCCTGACCTCAAGCTCTATTATAGAGCTACAGTCCTGAAAACAGCTTGGTATTGGCACAAAAATGGACAGGTCGACCAATGGAATCTAATTGAAAACCCGGATGTTAACCCACACACGTATGAACATCTGATCTTTGACAAAGAAGCTAAAAATATACAATGGAATAAAGAAAGCATCTTCAACAAATGGTGCTGGCATAACTGGAGGCTGGCATGTAGAAGAATGCGGATCGATCCATGTTTATAGCCATGCACAAAACTTAAGTCCAAATGGATCAAAGACCTCACCATAAATCCAGCCACACTGAACCTCTTAGAAGAGAAAGTGGGTGGTACCCCTGAAAGAATTGGGACAGGAGACAGCATCCTGAACATAACACCACTAGCACAGACAGTGAGATCAACAATTAATAAATGGGACCTCCTGAAACTGAGAAGCTTCTTCTGTAAGGCAAAGGACACAGTCAGCCAGACAAAAAGGCAGCCCACAGAATGGGAAAAATATTCACCAATCCCACATCTGACAGAGGGTTGACCTCCAAAATTTACAAAGAACTCAAGAAGCAAGTCTCCAAAACATCAAAGACCCAATTAAAAAGTGGGCTGCAGAACCAAATAGAGAATTTTCAATAGAGGAGTCTAAAATGGCTGACAGGCAATTGAGAAAGTGCTCAACATCCTTAGCCATCTGGGAAATACAAATCAAAACAACTCTGAGATACAATCTCACTCCTGTCAGAATGGCTAAAATCAAAAACACCAACGACAATTTATGCTGGAGAGGATGTGGTGAAAGGGGGACACTCCTCCATTGCTGGTGGGAGTGCCAACTGGTTCAGCCACTTTGGAAATCAGTATGGAGATTCCTCAGAAAAATGGGAATAAACCTACCACAAGACCCTGCAACTCCTCTCTTAGGCATATATCCAAAAGATGCCAATTCATACAACATAGATGTCTGTTCCACTATGTTAATAGCAGCATTATTTGTAATAGCCAGAACTTGGAAGCAACCTAGATGTCCCTCAACCAAAGAGTGGATAGAGAAAATGTGGTACATTTACACAATGGAAAAAAACAATGGAATCCTGAGTTTCGCAGGCAATTGGATGACACTAGAAGAAACCATCCTGAGTGAGGTAACCCAGTCACAAAAAGAGAAACATGGCATGTACTCTCTCATATATGGATTTTAGACATAGATCAGGAGAGTGCCAGCCTACAATCCCATGGCCAGAGAGTCTGGGAAACAGAAACTTCATTCAGTGGTTGATGGAAGAAGAGGCAGACTCCCTCAGTTAAGTACTGAGCTGAAGTCAAGAAAGCCAGTAACAGAGAGGGAGGACTGATGACCAAAGGGATTAAGACTGGGCTGGTTTAACCCCCAGATACAGCTGACCTGACAAAGGTTAACTCTTGAATCCCAGGCATCAGCCTGGGAATCCAGCATGGGACTGATCAAGACCCCCTGAATGTGGGTGTCAGTGAGAAGGCCTAGGTAATCTATTGAGCCTTGGGCAGCAGATCAGTACCCATCCCGAGTATACACACGGACTTTGGACTCCCATCCAACAATGCATTCTCACCCTGAACTCTTGGGGAAGGGTCTAGGTCCTGCCCTATATGAAATGACAGACTATGGACACTCCCATGGAGGACCTCACTCTCCCTGGGGAAATGAGGGGATAATGGGGGGTTGGGAGGAAGGCACGAGCGGAGGGGAGGGAAAGGGAGAGGGACCTGGAACTGACTTGTGAAGCAACCTTGTTTCTTATCTAAATTTAAACTGAAAAATAAATAAAAAAAGAAGGTTATGTAAAATTAGCTAACAATCATATCCTTGAGAGTTCTCTAGTTTAATCTCAGAAAAATAAAGATAACATCACTGTTCTTCAGGCAAAAAATAAATAAAAAAAATTTAAAAAAGCAAATATGAATCAAAAAGGCATTATTTTATAGTTTAATATATTGTTTTTGTTTTTGAAAAGTCTGCCAATTTGTCATGAGCTATTTAATAATGACCAAACATCTTTTTCAATTATGAATTTATCAAAATGTAAGTGCATGTCATCTGCCAGGCTAGACAAAAATGTATTTATTCATGAATGTAGCATGGTGAGAAAGTGAACCCTTTTCAAATATACTATTCACATTCCCCAGAGCTCTATATTTCAAGGCACCCTGCTAGATTTGTACATGTTTAGATAAAGTCCCAACCCTCCACTACACACAACAACAACCAAAAGCATCAGGGTAGATCGTAAGCCAAACTAGTTGCCTAATTTTATAATTAAATGAGAGAGAGAACATAATGATAAAATATAAACTTGGAAGTTTACTTTCAGTTGTTGTGATAAAATACAGTATCAAACACAGTTGGAAGAGGGAAGGAATTTTTTTCCTCTTGCCTTCTATGTCACCTTTATAGTCCACCAGTAAGGGGAATGAGAGTAGGAAGTCAAGTAGGAATGTAAAGCAGGAGCTGAAGAAAAGACCATGAAGGAATGCTGTCTACCAGCTTGTTCCCCATGACTGTTCCATGTTGCTTTCTTATGTACTGTACAAGCACTTGTTGTGACACTTGGCTTGACCCTCCCTCATCAAGCATTAATCTAATACATTATGCACAGACAGGCCCACAGGCCAATCTGATGGGGGAATCCCTCAGGTAAGATTCCCTCTCTAAGTGACTCTAGTTATTATCAAGCAGACAAAAAAGTAACCAGTTAATGGCAGTATATGAGATGATGTCATCAGATCTCAGCAATGTAAAGAACATAGTAAAGGAAATTCAGAGAAGCTATGTACTTTATAACTTAGTTAAATGTATGCATGTAAAGTGACTTTATTTTGTTAACATCATTAAAGAATAAAAAGACAAAAGATGATGCATACGTATACCCCAGGTACCTTTGATTCTATGTATTCCATTATCATAAAATAAATTCAAGTACCAAAAAAGCATGCACAATAAAAATGCAAATGCCAGCAGCTTTTCAACCTATAAACCACAGGGGATGATATGTAAATAACCCCTGATAAATAATTGCTTTTCTTAGAGCACTGAAACTCAGAAACAACTATCTTAAGTGACCTTGTTATCTTGTTCAATTAAAATATCCCTTAATAGTTAATAATGATCTGCATAACTCAGCTACCTTAAAAGGTCTTTGTGAAATTCCTTAGGAAGCTAGAACATCTTTGTGGGAAGTGTTACATGATGTAATCAATTCTTTCTGAAGTGAGAATTTGAAAGGTGTGGCTTAAAAATGCATAGTGAATATACAGGGGGATTTATGTCTCAAAGTTAAGATACAGTCATGACATCATACTTCATTATATATGCTTTAATTAGAGATTATACACAGTGGGATGGAGAGATAACTGAGAGGGTAAGTGAGAGATCTACCCAGCCTCATCTGTGGCACTGACCACACCCATTTGGATGTGTACTTGGGCATGTGGTATTTGTTTTGGGATCAAGGCAGGCTTGCTGTCTTGGTTCTGGTCAGATCACAGAGAGCATTTTGGGTGTGGATGCTTGGAGCAGGAACTTGTGGGTCATCGGTTTCTTATTTAAGTGACTTCTCCCCAAATAGATTTTACCTATATTTAACCAAGTCCTACGTATCTTAATCTGTGCATCTACAGGTAAGGAGCATGGAGTGCTCTTGCAGAGGATCTACCCAAGTAAGTTTCCTAGCACTCACATCAGATAGTTCACAATTGCTTATTACTCTAGCTCCATGTTCTTCTGGCCTTTAAGTGTGCCTGATTGAACTCATGTGCATATATATAGAGACACATATTTAAAAATAAAATAAATCCTATGTTGAGGCATGCAACATTTCTCTACAGTCAAAGGAACTTATTTTAGTAATGATGTGATTTTAACACTGGTGATACATTGTTTATGATTTCATAAAGCTACAGAGATCAAAATTCAAAGCTAACCACAGCTATAGAGCAAGACAATGGTGAATCACACCTTTAATTCCACCAGTCACACTAGTTAGTTATAGAAGATGGAGAGTGGTGGCATAGATTTATAATCCAGTGACTCAGGAGACAAAGGCAGATGGATCACTATAGTTCAAGGCCACCCAGGGTTACATTAGAGTGAGTCAGTCTAAAAGAAAAACAGGTCACACAAAGGATACCTCAGCACATGGATCCCACACCTTTAATCCCAGCTCTAGAGAGGTATATAAGATAAGAGAGGGGCATTCAGTATTGAGTCTCAGAGATTTATTCTCCAACCAGGCTGAGGACAGGACAGCCCCTTCAGCCTGAGGTGGAGATAAGAGCTAAAAGCCAGCTACTTTGTTTTTATGATCTTTTAGTTAGAAACCCAATTATCTGTCACTGTGTGTATGTTATTCTTGTTACATGATTTTGCAGAAGTTTACACTGTATTTTTGAGGATGGTCATAAAATATATTTTTGGATACTCTTTCCTTCCTTGTACTAGTCCTATGAGGAAAGCCAGTTGTTATATCCTAAAAGTTGCAGCTGTCCTTATGCAAAGAGCTACAGCATCAAAATAACATGGCTATGTGTTTCCTTAGCATCATTATTAAGGGGTATGTAGCATATATGTTAAGTATGCTGGATTCCTATGTTACTGGAAGTGCACATACAAAAGGATAGCTGTACAATATGAGAAATCTACCATGACACCTCCATAGATGGTAGGAACTTGTCACTTCCATTACAATATTATGGGTGAACATTGGACATATGATCTATCATGGATATGAGAGTCATTATGTGACAGATGGTGATTGTTACACATAATGAAGTTTACAACTGGTAATAATATATTTTAGGACATTTTTTATCCAGAAGAACCCTGTATCTTAAAACAGACCCACTTTTTCTTCTATCTGCTGTTTTCAACTCCAAAAACCTAGCTAACTGCTGACCTACCCCTGTCTCTATAAACATACCTACCATGAACATGTCATGTGAGTGAAGAGAAAAATGGTCTTATGACTGGATTCGCTTAATATTTTTGAAGCTTATCTGTGTTAGTCTATGCTTACTATTTCATTCCTTCATTACTACATAGTATTTTATCACATAAACTAAAACATTTTATTGATCTATCCATCAGCTGGCAGTCTTGCTTCCACTTTTGGACACTTGTGAATTATGCTGAGAACATTTGTTGGTACAGTCATGCACAGACATATGTTTCCATTTTTCCTGGATATATTCCTAGGGAGAGCAATGCAGGATGATATGGTAAATACCTTTACATTTTGAAGAAATGTCAGACTATTTTTCAGAAAAGCTGCAGCATTTTCCATTCCTGTCACAGCTTGTGATATCTCCAAGTTTTCTCCATTGTTCCAAACTTGTAATTATCTGTCTTTGGACATCTGTCATTCTGAGGATCGCACGTGGAGGAATTTCATTTGGTACTGATTTTCATCTCTCCAATGACTGATTAAATTCTGTATCACTTACTACTGAATCCCATGTCTTCATTATACACAAGACTATTGAAATATAGATCATAGACATTTTGCTTATTCTTTTAATTCAGGTTGTATGTCTTAATATTTCTTGTCATTTTAAGATGTGAAAATTTCAAGATATTGGATGCATGGCAATAGATATCACTGGCTATATTTCATTAGAAGAATATGTGATACTTTTTTATTGGTTACAAAGATAACTTGCCAATGTTTTCTTGGAGATAAAAGATGATATTTTCACCACGAGGAAAGTAGATATGTACACAGAGATCTGTTTAAAATAGATTGAATGTATGCAAACATATGTGATGTCCAAGAAACTAACTTAATCAGGTATAAGCCTAAAACTAAAGTTCCTGTAATCTTCTAAACAGTGTTAGGATTATTGATACATCAAGGACATATATCAATTTTCTCCCTCAAACCAGCCAATTGAGAAGTGCGTGTGGTCTGTGATATTCAATTTCCTTTTTCTAGGCATCCTTTTACTTGTAGGAAATACAGAGCAATTAACCCCAATCAGAGCAATTAACATTGTAATCTTTAAAAACACAGGTATAGTATGATGGTCGTGTGTATTGAGTTGATATAGTGCTGGTTTAGCTTGAGGCCCAGCATGAGAAACTTAGCATTGCATTTACTAGGCATGGTGGTACATGATTTTAAGTCTACTTCTCAGGATGTCAAGGCTACGGATCAGGAGGTCAAGTCCATCTTTGCCTACTTTGTGAGTTTGAGGCCAGGTGTGCTACTCAAGAGACTGTCTCCCAGAAGAAAAAGAAATGACAAACTACACATACAATAATGTTTTTAAGTAAAATGTTCTAATTTTGCATAGCCCAAAATGTTTTTGAGAGGAGTTATATGGTTTTCTAATTCAAGAATACATGAAGCATGCTGTAAACATTTACTGAAATTTGAATAGTAAAAAAAATCATTTTATATGCCCTTTTAAAATTTAAATCTATAGATTATTTTAGATTGTTATTGGTTTATGTAACCTAGTATGTAGATATAAATGACAAAGAATTGCTTTACAGTAAAACTAGGGGATAAATAAAAGTGTTTAAAGCACCAAAGACAATTTACATAATTTAGTCAAGTATTTCACTTCTCTTTTTTAACTGATGAGAAAGATATTTAAAATACTGGTTTGTTAGCAATAGGATTTTTTACTCACAATTTTTCTTAGCCCTGATTATGTTATCCTGTAAGAAAATTTGCTTATATTTTTTCTGACAGAGAATAAAGAAAATCCAATCAGTTCATGCATTTTCTCATTGTTAGATACTCCTTATGGTCCTGTTGTTTCTAAATGTCTGCTATAAATAATAGATTTAATTCAGAAAATACATAGTCACTAGTATTCTATCTAAAATTACCATGGCACAATTGATGAAAATGAGACCAAGTACTGTTTTGTCTTAAATAATATGTTACTAAAAGTATAAACCTTTAATTATACCCAGATGATGAAAAATAATTAGACTATATGACTTTCTTAATATGTATGAGTTTATTCAAAGTAGTTTCATATAAAATGTAAAAGTAAATAGTGAAAACACATGATAAATATTATCCTTGATATTTATTAGTAAGCAAATATCATTAATAATCTATCAGTTAAAATCAGATATATAAATTCAAAATGCAAACATCTAAACATCTTTATACATATTCTTTAGCACATCTTACGGATGTGGCATGATCATTATAGATAGTCAGTCGAGGGTTTTGAAAACTAAAGATGGTGCTTGCAACTTCACAGATGATTTCATAATAAAGATAATTCGTAAAAACCTGATAAAAGATATAAGTGGTAGTGTTTTCTTTCCATTGTGTGTGCTATCAGTTAAAATCGGAGATAATAAATGGGAATTAAGGGACTACAAAATGTATACTTTAGTGGCTGCTTTTCCTATAAATTAAATTATCTTTTTAAATCTTTCAGTCATACCCAAAGCAAGATACAGCTTTTTAAGCAAAATATTAAGAGGGCATTTAACAGAAGTTACCTCATGATATGCTCTTTAGGAAGAGTTGTTAAAAAGAGAAAAAAAGTCACTTTATTTCTAAGTAATTAAGCAAGTGTATCTGATCATTTTCTTTTTACATTTTCATTGTATGAAGAGGATAATTTATTTTTAGTTAAGAACTGAGGATAATAAATTAGCAATCATTATTTTTAAGTGTTAACAGCAATGTGAACATGAGTAGGCTGAGTACATTATTAAATTTGTTCAACTAGGTAGCAAATGGATTGGGGAGCTGAGGACATAAAGAGTGCTTCAGGAAAAGTCAAGATGTGTATATAGGTGTCTCATCAAGGCATGCACTTCGAGGACTCTCCAAATGATCTGAATGTAAAAATCCAGACACTGAAGACTTCCTATCTCACTGGGATAAATAAGAACATAAATAAAACAAATACACATATATAGTAGATACGCACTTTGTGAGAGTCTTTTGGATACCAGATGACTGGAATAATGGAAATCCTTACACAAAATTCTTGTAATAATTAAACTGGGAATCACGCCACACAGAAATAATCAGGTTAACTTTTGAAGTGGGGAAGGGTACGGAAAGGAGACTTACTTTCAGAGTTTATAGACTATATTGCAGATATTGTTGCTGCAAATGCATCTGTAGGCAAGGAAGAGAGAGGGAAGGCTCAAGGGAAGGAAAGAGAGATAAAGAGAAAGTGGAAGAATGGAAGAGTGAGAAAAAGGTAGGGAAATGGGGGTTTAGTAAATATACACAATCTCCTTTCTTATAAGCAAACAGGTACTAATACATTTGTATATCTTAAGATTTCATTGCAAATTGAGTTCATCTTTCCTACTTGAAAAGGAAAAGAAAAAAGAGAAACAAGTCCAGTGATGGTTTCTTTGCTTACAAAAGGATCCTATTGTGTATGGTCTCCCATGAGCTTCCTTTTGTGCTGAAGTTTCAATTGAAGGATAAAGAATACAGGTTTTCAGTCATCCTCCCACACAACAGAGTAAGTGGTTTTAGGAATAAATAGACAAGTTCACTGATCTGCTTTGTACATATGAAAAAATTGATTTAGTGGCTGGTGTCTCTGGGCCTTAAGCATTTTTTTCAATTAAGAAAATAAAATATTCTAAGGAAACACATCACTCATCCTCTGTATCTCCACACACCTCCCTCTAATCCTTTCTTTTTAATCCTCAGTCCCCTTCCCTCCTAGTGCTGATTGTAGGATGTGGCCCACTGGAGAGTAAAATTAAAACAAAAAAGCAAAGTAGGAAGTCATAAAAAAGTATTTAATGGTTTTTCCTTTAAAAGAAGATGCATGGTTAATTGTTAAAAAAATGCTTTCCAGGCTCTTAAAATTTACAATGGCAGTGTGCTTTTAAACCTCAATTAAAAGTGAAGGCTTAATAGACATGTGTGCCTTTAATACTATGAAATGTCCCAATATCCTTTAGACATTTATTGAAAAACATACAGCAGCCTTTTATTAAATGTACAGAGTGAACTTTGAATATTTGCTGTATGTTTTATTCAGTCTTTCAGCTTTGTTCAATTATAGATGTTTCTCTAAATACCATCCCTCATAAGAAATAAAAACATTTTATTCATTGTGGTTTAGCTGAATTTCGTACATAATGAAGACAGAGACCATAGAGAAGAAAGCTTCAAAACATTATAGATTGCAGCCTTGCCAAGCATGTCAATAAACAGAGAAAGAACAACAAATAATCTGAGGAGAATTACACAGATCCAAAGTAATAAGGTGTGTCGGAAAGTTGCAGGAGGAATGATGAGGGTGTGAAAAGCAACCGTGAAGTTGAATGTGAAAGAGCAAGTATGATTATAATGTTTCTCAAGTCAAATGTGTGCATCTTTTTAAAATGATAGCACATTGAGAAGATGCCAGCAAGGATTCAAACACATGAAATAATAGAGGCCAAAGAGTTAAAGAAATAGTTTCTAGGGAGGAAAAATGAGTTAAATGCAAGAGGGAAATTGTATGGATGTCAGAAATGGGAGGGGACAGAAAGAATGATTGCATCCACCCAGTCCAGTCTTGTCTGTTACACATCCAAATTATGCTCCTGTCATGCAGCTCCAGTGGGACTCAGATGTCAGAAATCTGAATGTGTTTGTGAAAATCCTTGATCATTCCATGTCTACTCAATTAGAACAAAAACATTTTGATCAGCCAAACAGCATATCAGCTGATAGCCACTTTGGATAAAAGGAGACAAAGAAGCAATCATCATCATCATCAAACATTTTGTTTTACTGCAGAAGTATACTGAACAAAATAGTTGTTCTCTTCAATAGTTAAAGAGAATCGAACAAATACCTTTCTATATTTTGTATTCACTTTGATATATTAAATGCATTGAAAATATTTAAAATATTGACACTTAATTTTGCTGTACTCAGTAGTTAGTGTAGAAAACCTTAGCTGAGCAAAGTGCAGAGAATAAGTCATGGTGTAGAGTTCAGACATGAATATGATATGTCTATGACCACATCATATGCTCACGGAATATTGATACCAAGAGGATATGACGAATGTAAGCAGAGGGTGGAGGAATTGTAGCTCAATGATGTCATTCATGAATTCATTGAAGCTGAGTATATCTGAACAAGTACTGTATAATATTAGACTCATGAGCATTTATCATGGAGGAGGGAGAGACCATACTTGAGGGACTACTGGCAATTAATTATTGGTGGGGTGTGAAACACTGTCTTCAGTGATGTAGTCACTGATAAATTCTTTATGGTCCATTAAATCACCCTTGTTCATGCAAGCAACCCTAATTAAACTTTATTGGTCACACACAAATTTAGACAGAGAAATCGGAGGGGGGATTATTAAGAAGGGAAGTTTCATCAGGAGTGGGAAGGAGATGGGAGAGGGCAGTTGGGGGTAACTAAAATGTTTTATCCATATGTGAATCTGTCAGACAATAAAAAAGTGTGAAAAAATGCTACCCACTGTCTTCCTTAAAATTTGAAGTGTAGGAACATGCAAATACTTTGCCACTGTGAGTAGTAACTACTGGTATGTGCTTCAGGGTAGGATATAATGCTACATTCTTAGTCACTTTAAAGAACCCCCAAAATTGGGCATGGTACCATGTAGGGAGACATCTTATATACCCGTAGCACTGCTCATGCCCGTTTGGGCCTGGTCACAGGTACATAGAACATATGTGGAATACAAGAGAAGACGCTCTCTCTTTGGGTTCCGTTGGTCCTGAAGAGCAGCAAGGGGACCTTTGGTCCTCGGCTTTCTTGACTTTTCACGTAAGTGACTTCTCCCTCAATAAAATGTCATAGGACATCCCTATTTTGTGTAGCTTAGTATTACCACGATAGTGGCACATACCTGTAAAGCCAGAGGTAGGTAGATCTCTGTGAGGTTGAAGCTAGCCTGGTGGACAAAGTTAGTTCCAGAAGAGCTAGGACTTTTACACAGAGAAACCCTGTCTTCAAAAACTGAAAACAAACCAAAACACACTAAAGAACTTCCAAATGTGTCTGTTCTTTTGAACACTTACTCTGTTTTACAGTCTTTGCTAAGCCCATTGTGTTGACTCATGGCTAGCTATAAGATTCTGATACTCAGGAGACTAAGCTAGATGTATCACTGCAAACTCTAAGACAACCTGGAATACACACAACTTGTAACACACACACACACACACACACACACACACACACACACACACACACACCTACACACACACTTTGCATACATCAAAAAAATCTCAAAGCAACAGACACAAGAAAGCAAATAGAAAAAATTCATAAACCAATCTTTTCAATGTTAATTTTGATAGAAATATTAAAATTGGAGGAATTAATAGCTAATGATATGATATGACAAATAATATGTATAATATATAAATGTCAATAGCTCCCTTGTTTAGGAAATTAGTGCCTAAATTAAAGGTATGTTATCACAATATCAAATATTATTAAATATTTTAAATGGCTCTTGAGAATTTTTCTTCACTGGTTAATATTTATGTATAGTTGCTTCAATTTCCCATTTTAAAAGAATTTTACTTGTTTTACATGTATGACTATATTCTGTCTACATGTATACCATGTGTATGCAGTTATCTAAAGAGACCAGAAAAGGGCTGTGATCCCAGTGACACAGCAGTTGAATGTGATTTTGAATCACCCTGTGGATCCTAGGAACTGAGTATGGGCCCTATGCAAGAGCAGCAGTACTTTCTCTCATTTTCTTAAATATTACATTTTTTATTCATTTTACATGCCAACCACAGTTCTTTCTCCCTCCCCATCTCCTGCTCTCCACAAATCCCCTCACTCCCGTCCTCTCCCCCCATCCCCTCCAGCCCCCTATTCACTCCTCAGAAAGTTTAATACCTCCTTGGGAACTCAACAAAGCCTGGCACATTCAGTTGAGGCAGGACCAAGCAAGCTTCTGTCCTCTGCATCAAGGCTGAGCAAAGATTCCCACCATAAGGAGTGGGGTCCAAAAAGACAGCTCATGCATCATCGACAGGTGCTAGTCCTACTGACAGAGACCCCCAAAACTGACCAATCTACAACTGTTGCCCACATTCAGAGAGCCTAGTTCGGTCCTATGAAGACTTCCCAGCTGTTTGTGTGGGGTTCTTGGTTACCATAGTCTCTTCTCCTTCTCTTTGACTAGACTCCTGGAACTTGGCCTGGTGCTTAACTGTAGATCTCTACATTTGTTTCTGACAGTTTTTGGATGAAGGTTCTATGATGGCAGTTAGGGTAGTCACCAATCTGATTCCAGTGGAAGGCCAGTTCAGGCACCCTCTCCAGTACTGCTAGGAGTCTTACCTGGGGTCATCCTTCTGGATTCCTGGGAAATTCCCTAACTAGGTTTCTCTCTAATACAATAATGGCTCCCTTTATCAAGATTTTTTTTCATTGCTCTCCAACTCCATCCCTTTACTAACTGGACCATCTGGTTCCCTTATGGTCTCCTCCCCCACCCCCTCCTTCTACCGACCTCAACCCCACACCTCCAGTTTATGCAGAAAATCTCATCTATTTCCTCTTCCCAGGGCAAGCCATGTGTCACTTAGGGTCCTCCTTGTTACCTAACTTCTCTGGAGCTGTGGAGTACACACTAAATGTAATGTTTGTTTTGTCTGTCAATATATTTTATAGAATGTTTAACCTTTTCAGACACCAAGACATTTCTAAAATATAAATTTATTTAAATCATTTCACCATACCACTGTCCATGGAGCCAGTGAAACACACACACACAAAAAAAGAATCTAACAAAAACCCCAATACCCTAAAATATCTAGAAGACACACAGAAAAATAAAAATGCTTTTTCAAAGGGTAAAAGATAGAATGAGTTTTCCAGGCATAATGAGGCCAGTGTCTTATCGAGTAACTGCCTGGAGTACTTAGACCCTTCACCCCTTGTCAGGCAGGACATGACAGTAAACAGCTTTCTTCATTCTTTCCTCTTGTATTTCTTAGTCTACCAAAACTCTATAGATCTAGTATTAAAAATATGCACAGTATATTAGACTAACTATAATTTTGTATAACACATTTGGGAAATTTTAAAAATAAATGATATAACCAGATGTTGTGATACTTGCCTTTAATTCGCAGTACTTGGGAGGCAGAACCTGATTCAGGTGGTTTTCTATGACTTTTAGGCCAGCCTAGACTACATAACGACTTCCTGGACAGTCAGAACTTTATACAGGGGCCATGACACAAAAGGCTCAGGCTCAACTAAGAAAGAGAACAAAATAAAACAGTCATGTGTTCAGTGTAAACACCATAACTCCAAATTGTGACGTTAATGCTAATATTTTTTAATATCATAAGAAAAACTACTGTGTGTTTGCTCAGGAAAATAATCAAGGTCTCTGGTCAATACAAGAAGATTTAATAAACATATCTTTGTTCTCATTTCCATCTATTACTGTAATGCATTTAAGGACAAGTATGCATATATTTGATTATTCATCTAAAATTTTGTAAGTTGAAAATTTTACCTTTGTACCAATACTACACTGAGATTATCTAACATATAATAATTATATAGTTATCTCTCTTAATAAATACTGATGCTGATTTATTTTATTGAAGAAATTTTGTCACTCTCAACCTTTTACGTCCTCCCTTTTATTCATTAAATCACTATACTATTATTCCGAATCATCAATAGAACATAGATGAATTTTCATAATAAGTTTCTTTTCTTTATGTCCCTCTTTGCTTGTAGCATTTAACTTTCTCTCTCTGCCCCTCCTAAGCGTTTAAAAAAATGAAAACCCATATTCCCAAACTGAAATATTTGTTCTCTTTAGTAAGATTCTTCCTGGCTTAAGGGAGAATAAATTTACAGAGACATCCTGAGACTTTGGGACTTCAGCGATTCAAATTTTTACCTTGAATGTCTATTCTTGACTTTTCCTTCTTTTTTGAATAAACATCCCCTAAAGAGAACATCGCCTTTGTGACTGACTTTATTGAATAAATTATGCAGTACTTCTGCCTGCAACTCACAGGAGCGAAGCTGAAGAAAGCAGACATAGCTGTTGGACATCATTTTAGCCCCTTTCTCTGATTGGCAGATCACAGGAAAGAAAAGTGTCCCATGAGCCCCTCTGTGAGGTCGTTACCAACTGATTGAGTATTCGTCTTAAATATCTGAAACCCAGGTGTGCTGTAGATTAGCACAACTTACAAGCACTGTGTGGAGATTTATTATGATAATTGTTGCTTTTATTTTTTATTTCCCTGAACTCAAAGATAATTAATGTCAGTATGTGTCCTGGTATCTGACTCTCTTAATTGGTCCTATGGTGCCTTGGGTGTTTGAAAATCCACTCACTTATAGACTTTTTTTTCTTTTTGACTTGTTTTCCTGGAGCAGTTCATTAGAGCCTAAAATATTTGATTACATTTAATTGTGATGTCTTCAATTTGTGCACCTGCTGCAATTTACATGAGGGGAAAAGGCTTGCAGAAGTAGGGGGAAAAAGTGAGGGGGGGAATTAAATTTTAAAAGAATTCCCTTGCACAGGGTAATTGGGGTTAAATATGGCAACAAAATAAACTTAATAGGTGGTTAGAGTTTTGTAACTACTATGGTAATACAAAAAACATTTGAAATCAAAACTGTTTCCATGTACAAAGTCATAGCCTATATTTTAATGTTGTTGCTTCTGTTCTTTTTTTTCATCAGATTTCTTGGTTATTGTATGTCATCTGGATTTATTCCAATTTAGTATCTTGCATTAAAAAAGCCTTCTTGGGTATTTGAAAAAAATACCAATTCAGAATCTGATCAAAGCACATTATATCCATGTGTGACAGTATCATAATAAAGCCCACATTTTGGTCAATTAATATAGGCTAATATACAAAATCTTCAAAGAAACACAGGCAATCCAAAAGTGATTTTGTTCTTAAGGTACTTTTAATGAAATGTAAACTGCTTTACATTTCAAAAAACATTAAGGCATTTCACCACAATTTGATGTGTATTTTATTGTATCAGGATTGGTGAAAGGGATAAAATGTAAAACAGATTTTATCCACAATGAGATATCAAATACAGAGACTGGTAGAACCTGAACATGAAAGTCTTAATGTCCACATTGCAATGAGACAGGCACAAGGGGACGAAAAGAATGACTGCTTCAGGGTCAGTAGATGGAATAAGCCACTTTTCTATACTTCATGAAAAACTATCGATTCTTTTCTTCTTTATATTTAAAAATCACCTCTAAATCAGCCTTTTGGAGGAGAAATAATTACATGTAGTCCTCTGATTATTATAGTGGGAAAACAGCAGGCTACCTGCACCCATATTAAAATCTTTTCCAATATATTCTGAAAATTTTTATTTGCTAAACCTTCTAAATATTAAGAAAACATCATCTTGCTCGTAGACCTTGGACAGATTCATGCTCCAAACAGCTGAGCTAAGGTCTCTTCTACAAAGAGTCTAGCTGGTCATTCCCTATCCACTTTGCATGTCTATCTCCAACTTTTCATGGAATGACTGATTTGAACATGGAATATGCCAAATGGGTCTATTCTGTTTCCCACCCCCCCAACTCACCCTGGATTTTAATAAGACCATCACTGCTACCTTTAAATGATGTTAAGTTACTCAGCATGAAGGAAGTGAGTAAAACTAACACACATGAAACACTTGTCATTTTCAGTATCTTTCCCACTCATTACTTAATTGGAGTCTAATATAACCTTGTCCTATAGACTATAATTCCCACAACTATAGACATGAAGCTTATTTTCCCACCACTATATTATCTCTATTAATAAAATAATTGTGAAACAGTGTCTAATGTATCATTGCCTGACTTTCAACTTGCTGTGTGGCTTAGGATGAGCTTGAACTTTGATCCTCTTGCTCCTGTTTCAACAGTTCAGCAGTTTCAGTTTTTCACCTCCATATCCAATTGCTGGGGTGTGAGAAGTCAAACCCAGAACTTTGTACAAGCTTGGCGGGCACTCTACTAACCTCACATTATCTCTAACTCACTAATATTATATTCTTGAAGTTTGTATTATTTAAAATAGACATTTAAGTTATAATAAATGAATGAAATGAATGAATCAAATTACTATATGGGGCAGTGTTTCTACCCATTTATCTCTCTGTGTGTATGTCTGTGTGGCTCCGCATGGATTTCTGTGTCTGAATGTGGCATGCCTACACCAAGGCACATGCAGGGAGATCAGAGAACAATATCAAGTGTTGGTTCTCATCTTTCACCTACTTTGTGACAGGGACTCTTTTTTGTAGTTCTTCATGCCAGGTTAGATGTTTCACAAACTTCCAAGGATTCCTATCCTGGAGGGTTCCTAGGATGCAGCACAGGCCACCATATCTGCCCTTACATTGTTTCTGGAGATATGAGTTCAGATCTTCACCCTTGCTAATCTACTGCTTTGCCCATGAAACCATCTCTAAAACCTGGCATATTTTGTTTTAACAGCAAAATGTAGAACTGGAGGGATGGCTCTCGGTGGTCAAGAGTAAATATTGCTATTATAGAGGACTCAAGTTAACCATACTGGATTGATCGCCCATTCGTGTAACTCTTGGTTTAGGAGATCAGATACCCTCTTTTGGACTCTGTACACATCTCTCTGTGTGTCTCGGTCTCTGTATATCTCTCTCTTACACACATGCATACAAATAAAATTTACAGAAAAAAATGAAAGCTGTGAATGAGTGTTCAATTGAAATTGGTAAGTGAGTTCAATTGGTAACAATGTCCCAAAGGGAAAACATTCCTAAAAGGTCAAACAGGCTTATATGACACTCATCTTAGTCAGCATCAAACAGACATCACGATCTTAGACTTTGTTCATGTTCAGATCACTTGTTTCATGTCCTGAATTCTGATGTCTACAACTCTACCATCTGTGACTGTGCAAACATTTTTCTCATTCTTCATGGCTCACTTCCTCTTTCTCCCATCTTTCTCATTTATTCTTATTATTTTTCCTTCTTTTGTGGTATATTGCCATTATGAAAATAAGAATTTCTTCCTTTTGGATTCTTATCTGAATCTACAATGAATCTGATTATTGGTATTTACTCAGGAAGAAAAAAACATGATTCAGGAAAGAATTCTCTGGAAAGAGCACATCTGATAAAGACAGAATACCCTGTTGTGAAGTCTAAAGTCTTTTTTAGCCCTAAAATGTCCTTAGGCTTAGTAATATGATGTGCCCTGGCTACATGAATAGAAACATGTTGAAGAAAGTGTTCTTTGTCACAGAATCAAATTTCCCTTAAAAATGGCATCGCTTCACCCGAAAACTCATTATTAATTCCAAAAAGAGTTGATTTAAACAAACGATCAAGTGTCAAAGTTTCTCCATCATTTGCTAAATTTTGTGTTTTATTTGATATCTACTACAATTTCATAATCTGTAATTAAAATTGTGAGCATATAATTGTCCTATGCCTGTTGTGTTTCAGAGACAGACAGCATCAGCGCTGCATAGTCCTTTGCTAGAAATGATGCTGATTCAAGCTTATCTGGACCAACTGATTAGTTAACCTCTCCACTGGTTGTTTTCTCATATAGAAAGAGGTGAGGATGGCTGTCGGTGTGTGCAGACTGGACACTCACAAATGTGTGACTGAGATTACTCTCTCTCTCAGTTTATTTCCCTGTAGTATGGAAATTCTAATGCATGCTCACACAGATTATTGTGAATTCAGTAAAAAGAGTATGTGAGTCAAAGATATCTTAGTACTACGTATGGCACATCCAGAATCAGCAAAGGAGAAGGGATACAGAACTTAGCAGTAGAGCTATGCTATAGAAAATTGTAATTTTTTAACTCAGAAACAGAAATCTCACACATATCTAAAAATATACATATATATTATAGAAAGTCCTGTTTGTTGGCTTCTGATGGTTTCCATAGTACATTTTGATAGATGGAACATGCAGGAAAATTTACAATATATAATGAAGTGGTAGATAGGGAGATGTATGAATTGGGTATTATTAGAAACATATCACTTTCATACCTGAATGCCTGAGTGGTTGAGGCATTGGACTTATGGAATACCTTATAAGATTTTTCTAATAGTCTCATGAAGTTTGTGTTACTGGAGGGTAGGAAACTTTGAAGATGGGGAGAGCTCATTTTCCACAAGCTGAAATATCTAACCAAGATTACAAATGTTAAAAATGACAAATGTAAGTTGCAAACAATGATTACCCCTGAAGGGCTTGCCTTGGTGCCTGTATTCCATTACTCAAGAGCATTTATCTACAGATGGAATGACTGCTACCTGAACTTATAAAGAAAACAAGTGGCTAGAAGGTTGTTTCATGTCAGCATAATACCTAGCTTTTTTCATGTTTGAAAATGTCTCTAAGCACAGAAAACCTGAAGGAATTCATCAAAGCCTTCAGGATCTTACAGGCATTTCTTAGGTGAGTTTTTGCACAATAAATTTATTCTCAAGGTCACTTACTTGAATCTCACTTCTTGTTCCCTCTTAAAGAAAAAAAAAGAAGGAAGAATGGAAGGAAAAAGAAAAAGGAAGGAAAGAGAGAGAAAGACAGATGGAAAGACAGGAAGGAAGGAAGGAAGGAAGGAAGGAAGGAAGGAAGGAAGGAAGGAAGGAAGGAAGGAAGGAAAGAAGGAAGGAAGGAAGAAAAAAGAAAGAAAGGAAAAGGTCCAAGTGCAAAGAGGTGACAGAGAGATTGTATATGAACTCACTCTCACTGTTATACTTATCCAGGCTTAATTTCCAATACAATGGCATTGATGAAATTGAGAATTTTTGAATGGAGAACTTTTCTCCATTGCTCACTGACTGTGGAGAAGAGCTTTGTTTATGTGTATAGAGGAGAGAAGATGAGCGGCAAGCAGTGGTCATGCTTCTACTATTAGGTGGCATGTGGTGAATAATTGATCATCCTCCCCCTCTCCATGCAATCACTAATTCTCTCAGTGCCTTGCTTCTAAACATAGCATGCTTGTGATTACGCCAACAGAGAATCTTGACAAACCCAGGAGGCATCCTTCTGTCTGAGACGCCATTTGTAATCCAAATGAAAAATTAAATGGGAAAAACAAAAAATAAGTAAATAAAATTCCTCTGAAGTTTTATTTATTTATTTATTCATTTTCTCTCACCTTTACTCTCTCCTGCATTGTTTGACAAGGCAGGTCACACATTCTCCCAGAAAATGCTGCACTTGAGGAGCATGCCAAAGGATAGGACTACATATTCAGCTTTGCAAAAAGACACAAGATTCCCTAGCAACTGGAGACAGATCCATTTCTAAAGTGTTAAAGCAAATTTCTGCAGTGTTTGAAAACAATACTGATCCCACCCGTCATCATTGACTAAGTCGTTCATAATTTTAGGTTATTCTAAATGCAACAAATTTATATATCATCTTGCTCTTTGGGAAAAAATCTGTCATGGAGAGATTTGTTTTGAGGCTGACATTTTTAGATATTCATAGTATCTATCAGTAATATGCTGAAAAAATTTGGAGACAAATAAATGGTTTTTCAAAAGTGCAAGTTTATTTTCAAACATGTTTTCATGAGAATTCTTGCATCCTTCTTAGGAATTCAGTATTGTCATGTCACTTTAAGGCCAATATCCTATATTTGGCTTTTTGCCCTCCAATGAAAAAGACAAATTCTTCACCGCCTTCTCATTAAGAAAAAAGTATCTGCAAAGACAGCATATTTCTAGAGTAAACAAATCTCCCAGAGGCTGTATTTTTGATAAGTATTTTTGCAGTGCTAGTTTGAAGGTTTAACGGTGTGTAGTGTTTCACTTTAATAGTCAGACTAGCAAGCTATAACAAATGCACTTTAAAAACTTTACACTCTGTGGGTTCTGCTTTGACAGGCCTGCTTGGAATCAGGAGGTAATACGGCTTCTCAGTGAGCCATACTTACATTTCAAGCTGAAGAGGAAATTATTCTTGAACCATTGGATCTGTTGGTAATTCGTGGCTCAGTTTATAGTGGCCTTTTAAATTCACCCTGTCTCACTAGGTTTGCCTGGATAGAGCTCAGAGTGGAGAGCTTGCACAAAGGTGATATCTGTTTATTCAAGGCAGAAGTCCAAACTGGGATTTCAGCTCAGAGCACCGAGTAGGTAAGCACTCAGATGAATAGGAGCTACCACTAGCCTTGTTATGGCCATTGTGTATGATCACAGACTTTACTTAGAAGGGGGGATAATGGAGGCATTCCAACAAAATACACAAAATGAGGGTTAAATGAATCTTTTCTCATTAATGTATAAATGTCTGTACATGATACCAGCATCCAAACACATTTGAGATGAGTGAGTATTCCATAAAGATAAAAGAATAAGAAATTTGTATGTAATAGTTTAACTCAAGTTACATATACTGGATATCATTCATATTGTTATAAGTTTTTATATCATTACAGGTTTATTCTAAAATTGAATCATTGTTTAAGGAAACTTTATGACCAGACTTCTTAGAATCTGGGCACTGTTTCAGCAGAGACTTACTGCATAACCTATAGCATTTTGGAGTACACTATCCTCATTTTTCAAGGTTGGGGTGGTAGTAGTACACAATGTGAGTAGTACATCTAGATGCTCTCTACACAGAGAATATCGATATGATATTATAAACAACACAATCTCTCTTAAAGAAAAATATACCCAGTAGTGTAGGGTATGCAAAGGTCCTAACTATAACTAGACATGAATGAAGTATACTTTTGCAAATATTCAAAATTTGCTAATACAAAGCGTATTCAGAAAACATGATACACTTGCAGTTAAGAGTGTGATGTGGAGCAAAGCATAAAATAAGGAAATAGAAAACATTGTACATTAGGATTTGGCTTCCTTAATTTCTAGTTCTCTGGGTCCTTATAATCTCTTCTTATTTCTCTAGTCCAGTTTGCAAAAAACTTCCTTCTGGCATTGGTCTATGCTCAGCATTCACAGGTGACCCCAGAATGTGTTCCTTTGGTTCTAGTCACATTCATACCTACCAGTTGAAGAAAGAAATTGATTGTCTACCTTTTGCATCTGCTCCTGACTCACAAACGAAATCAGTCTTTAAGTATGGAAGATTCTACCTTTAGATTAGATGGAAACACTGGGAGATCAGGTTAACACTGAGAACTAATCACCTTTCCTAAAATGTATGATGAGCACATAAAGGATGTTGCAAATTTTGATTAAGTAAAGAGTCCCAGGATATCGCACTCTTACAAAATGAAGTTCCTATTCATTGAGCATCATGTTTTATTTTTTGGTTTATTTGTTTTGTCCTATTATTTCCCTTAATTCCTATTATTCCTGAGTTGAAATATTTCTTAAAAGCAGTAGACCATGTATACCTTGTAAAATACATTGTAGAAAACCTAATTTATATTTCCCATGATTCATGAGTGGCCTCAGGGCTAAAATTGGTTTACCAGAGACCAGAATTAATCTTGACTGATCCTAGTCACACTGTGGAAAACATTTCATTCACTTCTGATATAATTCTTTTGTTGTTGCTATTGTTATTGCTATTAATTTTTTTAGCCTTATACTGGAGCTTGAGATGAGAAAAAACAATGCTGATTAATTGAGTTTTCCTGTTAATCTGTGGTTTACTCTGCTTAGAATCTCAGTGGGCCTTCTGAAGAGATTCAGAAGGAAATCTTGTTGGGTGTGATATAACTTAATAATCATGTTGCAGAGAGTTTTCTAAAGAGTAGTACTCCATAGGGAACTTCTCAAAATGCTGCTGACTCTAAATGGTACTCGTATTTCATGGATTAAAGTGCTGCCTCAGTGTGATAAGAAAACTTCAACTCAGAGCAGGATTGGAGGACCAGTGGCAAACATATTCGCTCCTGAAAATGAAGCCTCACAGAGGGAGGGAGGCATCATTAACAGTCTGTAATATGTTCTTGGTCTGGGATTCAAGGCTCCTTGCATTGCTAAGTCACAAACTGATGTAAGTACAGTGGCTAAGTTTCTGATGATTTATCTGTGATTCTAACTTTTATATCTAAAAATTTAAGCTTTCAAGAAAAATAAAAGCAACTTGAAATTCCCTTCCTACAAATCATCTTATTCCCATTGCCTATACTACATGAGAAACATTATTATTTTTTATTTAACTTACCATTATTTAATATCACCTGTTGGGAAGGATCAAAATACAATTAAACACTATTGGAATTGGGGAAAGAAATATTTCAAGGGCCTAAAGTAAGAGTCAGGAAAAGATTTTGAAGTAATAAAAGTATTTTCATGTTATTTGAGCAAATTTATGAAGTTCAACCATTGTGTTTATACGTAAGGAAGTTACTTTTAAAATCAGATCAATTTAGACATGAATTATTAAACAATATGTTATTGAATTCCAAACTCAAGCATTATGTCCTATTCTTATAGAAATAGGAAAAACTAGGTAGGATGGGCTGATAGGGTGAGAAGCTTCCCAACCTGAACGTAGCTGATGCATTGCCAGAAAGTGAGGAATTAGGGGGAAAATGAACAATTAAAGAAGACAATAGTATAAAATGCAGCATCTTGAAAATGGTGGATGTCTTTGTGCTTTTATGTGACTCTCACAGGTGTTTCACCATACTGGGATATTACACAAACTATTTGCAATTTCAAACCGTTAAAATTAATGAAGAGTTTTACTCGTGGCTGCTTACTTCTAGCCAAGATCCAGACAGCCCCAGATGTTAGAACTCAGAAAGAACTGAACACAACATACCAGAAAACAATGACATTAAAATTCTAATTGAAGCCCAATAGATAGTAAATTAATGCCCCTATAGGTGGGGTGGCAATCTTACATTTTCAAAAAGTTTATTAATTTTTCCAAAGAAATCTTTCTTGAAATAAGATTTCTACCTTTTCTACTTCTTCCTTCCTTCCTTCCTTCCTTCCTTTCTTTCTGTTTTGTTCTCATTTTTTATTTACATTAGAAACAAGCTTGTTTTACATGTCAATCCCAGTTCACTCTCCCTTCCCTTCTCCCTTGCCCCCCCCCACTGGCCCCTATCCCATCCCTTTTCTGCTCCACAGGGAGGGTGAGACCTTCCATGGGAGATCTTCAAAGTCTGTCATGTCATTTGGAGCAGGGCCTAGGCCCTCCCCTGTGTGTCTAGGCTGAGAGAGCATCCCTCTATGTTGAGTGTGCTCCCAAAGTCCATTCGTGTACTAGGGATAAATACTTATCACCTCTTTCCTTCTTTTCCCTTTAATTGAACACACACTCTTTTGTCACATAATATATCCTGACCATGGTTTCCCCTTCCTCTGTCCCAAGTTCCTCCGCACATATCCTCACATTGGGATCCCCTCTCTTCTGTCTCTCATTAGAAGAGCACAAGCTTCTAAAGGACAATGTAACAAGGTAAAACAAAAAACGTATCTCTCTAAAGTTGGACAAGAAGAACCAATACATGGGGGCAAGGGGAGGAACACAAGAGTAAGCACAGGAGTCAGAGACAACACTTGCTCACTCACTTAGGAAACACATACAAATGCTCAATTGGAAGCCATAACACAGAAGACCTCGTGCAGATGCATGCTGTCCCTGTGTGTGCTTCTTCGGTCTCTATGAGTTCATATGAGCTTTGCTCATGTGGAATTAGAGAGCTTTATTTTCTTGATGTCTTCTATCCCCAATCACCTGGTTCCTAGATTCCCTCTTCCTCCTTTCTTTGGGATTTCCTGAGCTCAGAGGAGAGGGATTTGATGGAGATATCTTATTTAGATATGAGTGTTTCAGGAACTCTCACTATAAATAATATTGAGCTATGGATCCCCGTTTTTGTTCCCATTTGTTTCAGGAGGAAGCTTTTGTGACGATGTTCTGACAAGGCATTTGTTAGGGTTTGAGACTTCAGGAATAATCCACCAAAAGAAAATTGGGTTACAACAAACCAAAATTTTATTTAGAGACCAACAAACCTGGTATTAGGGAGACCCCAGGGTTCAGCCTACAAACTGAGGCAGGAGCAGCAGCCAGTTTTAAAGCAGAAAATGGCAAAGTGTGTCACGTGGAAAAGTCCCCAACTGCTTCTGCCCTCCTTGTATCACATTATGATTGGGGACTTTTCCACGTGACACACTTTCAGCCTATCACAGGGTTCTGTGGTTTGGTGGTTCAGACCTGCTCTGACTCAACCAATCAAAAGTTGTATAACCTTTGTTGCTTACATCTATGCAAGGGGTTTGGGAGATCTGCAGCCAAGCCTCAAGAAATTATGGGTAATAGCTCAGTGCAAAATTGCAGACTTGGACAAGATGGAGTCTATGCTGCTAACTAGGATGTAACACACTGATCTACAAGTGAAATAAATACATAGGTTATCTTAATCTGTTAAATAATCACATTTGTATGGATAAATCACTCTGTGATTGATAATTATAGGTCTCCACAGGCATGTTGTTGATTTTAGGCTCTCCATATAACTCCTACAAACATTTACTTAACAAAAAAAAAAAAACAACTGAAAGACTTTGGGATTGAACATCTTTCTTTAATTTATAAGAATTATATTTTTTATATTATTTACTTTTAAGTTTAAATTTAGATTAGAAACAAGGTTGCTTCACAAGTCAGTTCCAGGTCCCTCTCCCTTTCCCTCCCCTCCTCCCTTGCCCTCCCCCAACCCACCCATTATCCCCTCATTTCCCCAGGGAGGGTGAGACCCTCCATGGGGGTGTCCATAGTCTGTCATTTCATCCAGGGCAGGGCCTAGACCCTCCCCCAAGAGTTCAGGGTGAGAGTGCATCTCACATTGTTGGATGGGAGTCATCCCAAGAATTATATTTTTTTTTTACATTTCAGAAATGTCACTGCTGAAGACTTGGGAACAATCCTTTTAAAAAAATGAATATAGAGAAACAAGATCCTTTTCTTTTCTTCTCTCTAGTAGAGTATGAGCCTAACTTACCCAAGTATCAAATAGCTATATTGACTAATTCTTTTATCAATATCTTCTAATAATTTTCACTAGTTGACCTTAGTATTAAAAATCCTCCCATATTTGGTTTTAGAGGAGAGAGGTTTTATTAACAATGTCTTTGTCTTTTATTTTAATGGGCATGCAGAAAATTACTCTCCTCTGATTAACTGGCCAAGTTTAATATTTCATTACAACATTTGAGAAACATGAATGTACTAACAACTACAGTGGACAGCACATTTATTCTGTAACAACTTGAACAAAGAAGCATCAACACAGGAATTAGTCTTCCTATTCATGAATGTTGTAAATCTACAGAATAACTTAGGGGTACACTGGTTTGACTTTTTCTTACATCTAGCAAAGTAATAGAACATTGACCTCAGGAGGTTTTCCCTTTGTATTTTGTATCCTGAGAGCCAACGGTGTTCAAGAGGTTAGTTCATGAGATATCAGTGTCTCCCAGGCCTGTGCCAACATGGGTTGTAGTTCAATTCTTAGCTCTCTTTTACTTGTTTCTTGAGTCCCGTGGCAATTATTTCACTGTGTTCTTTCCCAAACCAACCACATAGACAGAATACTGAAAGTTAGTCACAGTCTCATCAATCTTACTATTGTCACTTAAAGAGATGGTGATTTGAACGTTTCTACTGCCATTCCTTCCTTGGCCTCCCAGTTCCAGTTGATTTTAAGCACCGCCTTAGGAAAAACAATGGGAATGATCTTTATTGTGTCTGTTTTTCCTTTTCCTTAGGCTGAGAGATGATGCCTAGTCAAAAACCATGGTAAGTCATTATGGTATCTAGTGCCATTTGCTTTTTCTCAAATATAGTATCAGTGTTCTGCATGTTGTCTAACATCTGAGAAGATAATTCAGAAACATTGTCAAATTTTATGCATTTATTTTTAAAATCAAGAAAATTAAATATCAGGTATATTTATATGGTTAGATATGAGAACTGATAGTCACAGCTCCTAGTAAATGATATATGTGTAAATGTGTGGTGTTTGTGTGTGTGTGTGTGTGTGTGTGTGTGTGTGTTTCTTCAAAGCTGTATTATTCAGTAACAAAGAATTGGTAAATGACAAACTGGAATGTAGTACTTCCCTACTTTGTCTACATAACTGCATCCTGTTTGGTAATTACTTGTAATTTTTCAATTGTATGTACAATATTGAGTCTTCCAAAATGCACACATTTAGAAGTCTTCCAGTTAGAATAAATTTATAACCTTCAAGTAAAAACAAAACAAACATTTCTTCTTTTCTAATATCTTGAGTGAACCATAATCCTTCTGTAAATTAAGTTAAATTTGTTTTTTTCTTTTTCCTTCTTTTTTCAAATATCTAATCATTGTGGAGTTGCTGTCACCTGTAAGGAGCTAAGCATGTTTAGAGGCAGTCACACACTGTGAGCTCGGCAAGATGGGTTATGGATGGTAGTAATTCCACCGTGCTGCCTCATGTTCACTTGAGAGCTTGTCACATTTCCATTTCCAACCACTTTGCCTGAATACGATTTAATTCAACACATTTTTGCTTTTATTTTCTAAGCCAATTTAAGATTCTGTTTACTTATATGTGCTCACTGGAGGTCATGCTGAAAAATGAACCTCTGACTATGCTGGCGAGACCATAAAATATGAAATGGTAATAGTTAAGCTTATAATCTATTATTTTCTTACATGAAATAGTGCAACCCAGCATGTTCAATGAATTGAAGATTATAAACAACTTGCATAATGCCAAAAGAATGCTCTTTCAACCAAGAATTTATCATCAGAATGCTTGTTACATGTTATGTTTGCTTTGAAATTAGACATAAGAATAAGTACAATATCATATGTAGCTGATTCTTCATAACAGACATTTAAGATAATAAGTGGCTCATAAGAAGTGAAAAATACACTTTGTGTATTTTCATGAGTTTTTTCCTGAATGTTAATATATTCAGAAATGTCTGAAAACAACCAGATACCATGAACTATTTATATTATGATAATTTTTCCCAAAGAAGTAGCACTTTATTATATATCTATAAAACATTCAATTTGATTGCGTGCTTAGTATTTTATGTTCTCTCTCCTCTCCACTCTCTCTCCCCCTCCCTCTGTCTTTCTCTTCCTCGTTCTAATTCTCTTTATGTTAGGACAAAATATATTTTCATATCATTCCACTTTAATGAAATACAAGATTGATTTTTATACTTTTTGCACCATTTACAAAGTATGAGGGCATGATATTTAAGTACGTTGATCTCTTGTTGTCATTACTGAAAGCTAGGTAACATGAATGAAGATATTTGTATATTTCATTCTCCCTAAAGGTAGACAAGTGCTGTATGATAATATGACACTTGGTCAGTACCCACTGAAATGAATGAATGTCCAGAAGATAAAGAATAAAATCTGGTTCATAAAGGGAGTGAGAAACTAAACTGAAATATTTCATGTGGTACTTTCACTGGGAAGAACTGAATGAGCACTCTGAAATGTCAGCTATACATAATGTACAGATTTTCCCTGCCTGAATGAAGACATGCTATTATTTTTAGACTTAGTAGGATCTTCCAATTTCATAATAAATGTGCTTTGGTGAGAAAAAATAACATTATTGGATGTCTTGTTGATAAAAATTGTGGTTAATTGGTCTATTTTTCACATTTTTAAATGCTATCAACTGGATTATTTAGGTCCACCAAGATGTCATTCACTTCAAGTTTTGATCTTGTGACTTCAGTGTTTTGTTGAGGTTCATCGGGTACAGAACTATTAAAGTTGTCACAATAATACAAATAAGCAAGACTTGACTGGTAACTGATAACACTGTATTGACTACACAGCTGAAAGACTAAATTGCACTTAATACAGAAGAAAATAAAACATGTTGCTGAAATATGAAGTTTCAATCAGTGTACATGACAGGCTTTATGATATCCTCAACTGTAAGATGGTCAGAACACCACATCCAGAAACAAGGACTTTATACACTTTTCTCTTTTCGTTATCCTACTTCACTGGCAATCTCTCATCTCCATACCGGGCAGAGATGATGGGAAAGACACAGAAGAACTTAGCAGGGGAATGTACTCATTTTCTTTTCTGACTGAAATGGGTTTCTGAAAATTGCTAAGACTACATTTCTTTCTCTATGAGGAAGGCTGCTCTTTCCTTGATCAGGTAAAGTCAATTAGAATCTGGAAGAACAAGAACCAATGTGTGGGAATTGGAAAATGAAGGAAAATTTGGGTGTATCAAGATGAAAATATGACTTTTCCAGAATGTCATGGGATTTAATATACATTCATATTTGTGGACTTTAAGCACCATAGAGCTATGAAAAGGCAATTATCATGCAATGTATCAATGTGACAGGGATGTATATTAGAGATATTCTGAGACCTTAAAAATGTATTTATTTAGCTATTATTTGCTCAAAATTTCAGGCTGAGCATTGAGCCAAGAATCTTAATCTTAGTATTGAAGCACTCAACAGTTGCTCTATGTTCCCGCAAAGATTTTTTTTGTTAAATCAGATTCCTCAATGAATTTTTCTTCAAATAGTCTTGATCTATCTTCATTTATTGAATCCATATTGTATGTAAAACTCACAGGAGCTAATCTCCATAGTCAAAAAAAAACCCCATGAGTTTACTTTTGGAATCTAGATGCTGTACTTTCTTAAATTGTCATCTAATAAGGTGGCTCCGTATTACTGTTGAGTTTAATCTGTCCTTTATTGCCTGACTTGGGGACATTTTAATGGGGAGAACAACCTGCTAGTAGAGGTGAATGTTACAAACAATATATCAGAATGTGCACATGTATTAAGCTTCCTGATATTTTGTGTAATGCATGTAAATCTTTCTATCCTAGTTACTTGGTTCTACTTGTTTTAGTTACTTGTACTACTTGTTCTTTAGTTACTAGTCCCCACATTAGGGAGCATCAAAATTTCCTAAATAACTTTTTATACATAAGATTTCTTCTCCATACCACGTATCATTCCACAAGTTGAAATGGGTCCAAGAATGTCCTTGTGTGACAGGTTCTCAAGTGTAGCTGGTGAATGTAAAATTACATAACATTGAACATGTATGCTAGACAAGCCTGAAGCTGATGCAGTAGCCATTTTTGTATAATGATTCATAATAATACTATCAGAAAAAATCCTAAATTTAACCTCCCATCCTTCCAGAAGAGTGAATCTCTATACCCTATACTCGCAAACACTTGGAAAATACCCTTGAGCAATTATTTTTGAATGATAGGGCTATGTAGGAATTAACTCCATGAAATAGGACAAAATGTATTGATATCATACCTATGCTTTGTTTTCTATTTCAAGCATGGTTCCATCAGTTAGACTTTCTTTAATCATGTTCAAGACTAATTATTTAAGCAACATCTGTCTACCACTAAAAGTCAAATGTTCTATCCTTCATGCAAAATAGTATTTTATTTGTCTCAGGCCTTTCCAATCTCAGTTTTAAAAGCAGGAAATAGCATTTAACCCTTCAAACAGCACTTTCAGGAACTTGTACCTATACTTATATCTTTCACCAGCTAAAGAGACTCACAGCATTATGAAAGCATCGCTATAGACCAGCATTTCAGTATGGCATAGAAAATCATAAACCAATCAGGCTTGCATCATTTTTTAATCACAATCTATCACATTGTCCTCTGTGTTTGTCTTTATTCACTGAGTTAGTAGCAGCGATAATGCTCCACAATAAAGGAAGAATATAGCTTCAGACCTCACATCCGTTTTTGTACAAACCAGACTGCAAATACTTCACTCAATTTAGCTTTTCCCTGAATGTGAAATGGAGAGTGAGATTGGATGGTGGTGGGTGGGGATTAGAATAAAACAACCTCAACACTAAGAAAGACTTTATGAGGTACTTTAGAAATTCTTGTTTTCATGCAAAATATAAGTGAGAACTGGCTTTCAAACATTTTTTATTTCATATTTTATTCAATTCCATTTCTGAGAGAATCACTGAATCATATCAGGACACAAGCATTACTTGAGAATAACCCAATGTTTCAGTGGTGTTACTTTGCATCTAGGAATGCTTTCTTTACCAAGACTATATTATGAACCCACCTACAAAAGTGAACAGTGCTAAGTATTGTAGGTAGATTTTACTGCTAATTTGAAGTATGAAATAATCTGAGAGGAGAGGCTCACTTGAGAAATACTGTGGATCAGATTGTCTTGAATGCTTATAGATAAATAAATGACTAGTCCATGGCTGGTAGCAACATACCTGGGCAGGTGGCCCTAAATAAATAAGAAATCTAAGGGAAAATAACATGGCCTGTGAGGCAAGTAGCAAGCTTCATTTTCCATGGATCCTGCTGTCCTATTTTGGCTATAAAATAGGTTCCTTGGTTGAACATATCCTATGTGGAAGAGTAAGCATCCTTGCCTTCAAGTTGCTGCTGTGAGTTCTTGCCTTGACTTTGCTCAATGATGACACTATGATCCAGACTTTTAAATCAAAATAATCTCACCATTCTCCTAAGTTGCTTTTGGTGAGGGTGTTTTAGGATAGCAATGAATCTGGGGCATTGGGAGAGATCTAAAAATGCTCTACAGTAGGGTTTTGAGATGTGACTGAGGCCCTTTGAGAATTGATCTCAGAAAAAACCACGGTGAAAGAAGAGAAGATGGACAATTCTACAATCATAAAATAGACATCATAAGAACCCAAGAAGAGTTCAGAATCTGGGATAGTTCCTCACATTTGTTTTACCTCTGAGAAGCGGCCTTTTAAATTCTGTTTGCAGAATTAATTTACATGCAGAGTTTAATTACTCACTCTATGTTGTCAATCCCACAATTCTCTTCAGAAGACTACTCATTACTCCCAGCATATAGAGACTGAGTGCCTTCTTTGGAGACAATGGATGGGAATGAATGAGAATAAACTGTCTACTTGGGGGTAGATATGAGCAAGCAACAGCTTGGTGCCTGCTTTGTACAGTATACATACTAAAACAAATATAGTATTTAAATAATGGAATAGAAATCAAAACAATATTTCTACCTAGTACTTCACAATAGTTAGGGAATGTAAGGAAGCCCAACCTTCCAAAACCTCTTGGTTAAGAATGACACTACACAGCTAGTGAGTACTTAAACCAAATTCAGAAACAAACTGTTTATTTTATTTTATTTGTTTATTTATTTATTTTTCTTAAACAAAATTCTACAGCTCTGAAGGATTAATGTAACAGTGTCAAAAGAGTATTTTTCACATCTGATTTTCTGTCAAGTTTTCAAGAATACAGATTCCTATGTTTCCTTGAAATAAGGGAAAGTTCAGCAAGAAACTTAAACCATGGCTCTTCCAAGATGATAGCAACACTGTTAACTATCCATCACCATTTTCTCACTAGTAGACCTCTATTGCAAAAAAATGATAATTTTCATTTAAAAATATCATCAATAAAATATTTATCAAAATTTAACCCCATGATAGCTTCAGTTGTGCCTCATAATCTACCAATCATACAAAGCTTACTGTGTAAACCTTAACAGGAAATTTTGTCAACACCTGGTATAGGGTAATAAAGAAGCTTTGTCGATGACCATTCTTGGTCTTCCTACCCCAGTGAAAACTTCTAGATCCACAGTGTCAAGTCCTCCAGATTTATTTGGTGCTTGAGCCTTAAGATGAAGCAGCAGAAACATATTTACAGGGATTGAGCATGCTGTAATTAATCATCTCTGCAGTTCAATTAACCTGTCCTAGCTCTTAGCATAAAGAATAGAGTTGGAGGTCAGGCATGGTAGCACACTCCTTTAATTCCAGTTCTGGAGTAAGGAGAGGAAGGTGGTTCTCTAAATTCAAGACCTGACTTGCCTTTATAGTGAATTCCAGGCCAGACAGGTAACATAGTGAGAATTCACCTGAATATATATATATACTGAATGTGTGTGTGTGTGTGTGTGTGATTTTATATATGAGGAGCTCATGATTAATAGTGGTTCATGGAAATGCTCCCAATCAACAATAAACAAAGTCCACCTAATATGCTCATGTGATTCTTTAAACAAGTTTTAGAAAAATAAGAAAGATGAAAACTTGTAGTGAAATCAAGATCCCAAATATAGTCAAACATCTTTGCTTTTTTGTGTTTTAATTTTTATAATAAAAAGAGATTTTAAGACAATTTCTCCTTTATTGAATATGGACTTGTTTTCCTCATATAATATATGCTGATTTCAGTTTCCCCTCTCTCTACTCATTCCATTTTTTCCTATACCTTCTGTTGCTGCCTCATAGGCTCCATTTCTGTCTATACTTTGAAAAGCCCTCCAAAGGATAGTAGTAAATAAAATATAATAAAATAAGATAAAGCAAAGACTAACACATTGGAATTGGAAACAAACAAATGAACATAAGGCAAAAAGCATGAGAAGGCACAAGAAACAAGTACCCACTCATTTGTAAACTCAAGAATTCTCTAAAAACACCACATTGGAATCACCATATATATTTAGAGGACCTGGGGCAGACCTGTGCAGGCCCTATGCATGCTATCTTTCTCTCTTTAAGTTCATATGAGCTTTAATAATGTTGATTTTGAGGTCTGATGGGAGATGTCATTCTGCAAATCTGTCTCTCTTACAGGTTGTTGAATAAAATACTGTTGGCCAATAGGAATGCAAGATAGGTGGGAGTAGAAGGCACGGAGGATACTGGGAAAGGGAGACACCGACAGTCACAATGTGGAAAGCCAGAGGAGTAAGAGGTCTGGACCCTGTTCTCTGGTAAACGAAAACCACATGGAAATACTATTATTAATTATGGGTTATTGATGCAGACAGAGCTAGCTAGTAAGAAACAAAACAAATGGACAACAGCTTAAGAATTACTATAGCATCCTGGGTGTTTTTGGGGGGTTCATACAGCTTGGCAGGGTCTGGGTGACAGGCAGGAAGACTACATGTTACAGAGGTCCTTGTTTTCTTGGTGACCTCCTCCCCTCTGACTCTTATACTGTTTCTGCCTCCTCATCTACAGGGTTCCCAGAGTTCTGAGGGGACAGATTTGTAATTGTGTTTTGGGCAGTTATCATGGCATCTCCAAATATTAAGAATTTTGCATCATTCTTCTTCCTTTTTTCCAGATTAAGAATCAGATCTAATTTGAGATATCAAATGTATTTAGGTAAACAGAAAGGCAAACACTAGCAAGCATCTTTAATGGTGCTATCAATGTCTGGAATGCATGAGGCCCAGGTTTCCAACCTCAGCACCCTCACCAAAAAACCCGTAGATTCAGATTCCCACTTAGTGTCCATTTTTTTATTGATCAGATCATTGATGATGTTTTAGTGTTTACCTATCATCCTTATTACTATTTTTTCGTGTCTGCAGTGCTTTCAGCAGACTGTTAAAATTGCAAATCCAAAGTAAGATAAGCCTTTCCTCTCACATATTGATAACCCACTGACATGAGCTGGAGACTCACATTGATGGTGAACAATAAACAATCATTACCCCTTCACTTCTGACTTGAGCCATAGTTTGGGAATAATTGTAGTAATTTATATATAATCTTCAACTCAGTAAGTAGGCTCTGTTACAATAAATCAACTAAAAAAAAGTTAATGGATTGCCATTTGAGCTCCAAGTGTTCACGTTTATCTGCTAAGATTAACATTTTAATGTATTTGATATATTAAAGACATGGTGATTTTCAAATTGCTCTCCTGCAAATATGCAAAAGTTATTAAAACTCACACTGAAGTAAATAACTGCCAGTGAGCTTGCTGTGACAGCCATAACATGCTTGGCACTTTTCCCCAAGCACTAGGTGATCCCTTATAACCTAGCTTCTGCTATTTTGAATCACTGAACATTTATATTTGTGGGGGAGGAAGACAATATCATTTTTTTCTAATACCTTCAGTTAAATATCTACTCCTATGTCAATTTTCAGAAAAAGACCTTTATTCCCCCCTGTGGGTTTCTTGCTTCACCACACAAATCTACTTTCCAACATTTTCCCCATAGTATCTAATATACATTTCCTTTAAAAAACAAAGTGAGGAACTATGGCGATGGTTCATTGGGTAAAGTGTTGGCTGAGCAAATTGGAATATCCAAGTTCAGTTTCTTAACACACATATAAAATTTGGGCACAATAGACCACATCTCTAACCACAGCACTGGGATCAGAGCGCAAAGATAGGATGTTTCACTGAGGTATTACAGGCCAACTAGACTAACTGCAACATCTCCAGGTTCAGTGAGAGATACTGTCTCAAAGAATAAGGTGTGGAATGATAGAGGAGACACCTGAAATCAATCTGTCCTCCACAAGTATATGCAGAAGTAACCACACCCTCCTCCAAAAATACATGCATACACATGCACACACAAGTAAACTTGAATTATTAAATACTGCTTTACCATACCACGGTTTATTAAGTGTGGCTCATATTTATTTCAATTTGTCATCACAAAGATTGCCAAAGTCATGTTCTGTAGGACCATACATCAGAAAAAAGTTCACATCAATGAAGAATGGACACAGGGTTAAAATGAGGAAAATATATTTGATGAGACAGAAATTATGCTTCTGTATGCCAATTGTATCAAAATACTACACAAAAGTAAAGCGAGTCCTAAGAGTATCAGAGCAGCCAAAGTCCATTTGTATGCCAGGTATAAATACTACTCAAGGACCCATAGATTACCTAGGCCTACATACTGACACCCACATTCAGGGGGTCTGGATCAGTCCCATGCTTTCCAGGCAGCCATCCATCTGAGGTTCAAGAGCTCCTCCTTTTTCAGGTCAACTGTTTGTGTGGGACTTTGGCTGCCCATCCCACAATGAGGGATGCTGTCTCAGCCTGGATTCTTGGGGAAGGCCTAGGCCCTGCCCTGGATGAAATGACAGACTCTGGAAATCCTCCATGGAGGGCCTCCTCCTCCCTGTGCATCAGAGTGGAGATTGCGTGGGGACCTGGTGGGCCTGGTGGGGAGGCGGGGGAGGAGGTGACAGAGAGGGAGCTGGGATTGACATGTGAAGCAACTTGTTTCTAACTTAAATTTAAAAAAAAAGAAGAAAAAGCACATCTAGAGCAAGGATGGATATACAATCTGTTACAAAAATAAGAAGCTGCTTGAAAACTAGAAGATTTTCTTATACCTAAAGGGCCAGTTACCACTGCACAATCATAAAGAGGAAAAAGACAACTAATGTGATAGACAGTATCAAACAATAGTCTGTTGTTCAAAAAAAATTGGCATAACCATGGTACTGTCTACATTGCTTGTCAAGGAGAAAATCAAAAATTAATGGAAGTAACCGGGGATAGGATGCTACAAGTGAATTCAGGATAGAGCAAGGAAATATTGGAATAAGCATAAATACAACTAGAGAGTAATGGTATTTCAGAGACTTTATTAATATCATTATGGTTATGAACTTGAGGAACTTGTCATTTAACAAACTAAAATCTTAAAATTTTCTTTATTATCCAGCTTTTAAATTCAGCAAACAGGAATCTGGAAAATCCAAAGGTGTTAGTGTAGGTCACACAGTATTTGTCAGAGAAGAGGCAAGAATATAGTAGTAAGAGAGCTCATTATTTTCATCAGGTCCAGCACTTGAAAAACTGCAAGACAGAGCTCATAATTATCCTTAGATTCATAATATATTATAATATTTACTATTTGGCAGTTTAGATATTTATTAAGAACTTTAAATATACAAATATGTTCTATTTTAAATAAAACTTGAACTACATAACAGTTTTGTGATCTTAATATCTCAACCTCAAATATAGAATACAGACCTAAGTTTAATTAGCAAAGTAGACATATATTAAGAGGAAATTAAGGCAGAACATAGTTTTTAATTCAGTTTCATTGCTTGTGTTCACAAGACAATTACTGTTAAATCTACTCATATAAATAAGATGGCTTTATTTCTAATATAATATTCTAGTTAATATTCCAATTACCTATAGCCTGCTTACCTTTATATTTTATTACATTTATTAATGTGTGTGTGTGTTTGTGTGTGCATGCACATGCACACACACACACACACACACACACACACACACACACACACACACACTTGTGTCTCATTTCAGTATGAGGGCCTCAGGGATCAATCCTTGAGGTAATGTCAAGTATCTTTACCACCTAGTCTATTCTCCCTGGACCCTTTCTCATCTTTAAAATTGGAATGCTGGCTCAACTTATCTATCTTTTGTTCAACATCAGTGTAATGAACAGATCCTTCCTGTGTTTTAACAGAAATAGCACATTAATGCTGCATTATTCCACTTTCTTAAAGAAATTAAATTGTCAATTTTCCTGTATTTATCGAATCCCATGTTAAATAAGTTCTCAGGCAGTACCTTTCATCAGCAGTATAGGGGTCTGCCCTCCCTTCACTAAGACGTGACACTTGGCATGGTGTAGTAATTGGAAAGGGTTGAACTTAATGATCAATGACTTGTTTAAGCAAAATGAAAAATCTATGAATAATCAAAACACTATTGGTCTCTGGAAAAAAAAGTGTGTCAAGTAAACAAAAGCCAGGTTTACTACAGAATTAGACAATTCATCCTTATGCCCACCTGGATCCACAAACATTGGGAGGCATGCTCTCACCGAGTGTAATTGTCTTAGATTATGAGGTTTTAAGCAGAAATTCACATGAACACCTATTCAAAAGATGGAAAACTGCCCTTCAGTTTTCTACATCTAACTTTATTTTCTGCAGCATCAGAATGAAGAGAATCATGGTTTTTAAGTTTTGAAGTCTAAGTGTATTTTCAAAACCAAAATTCAAATACAACCAAGTAAGAAAACAGTGTGTCAAGATGAGTTGGAGGTGGTCATTAGTGAACCATGCACAACCAAATGTAGACATCCTGGTACAAATGTAGATGCCTTATTCTCTAAATGTATTTGATGACTAAACAGTATTTAAACTATTAGTAAATTACATTATGGTGCTAGAATCCAAATGCTTAAAGTCAAATTACAAAATAGCAAGCTTCAGGACTGAATTTAGAATGCTTTGTGGATTACTATATGTATCTGACTATTCTTTTCTTAACTGTGAGCAATATTATGACAAAAATACTCTAATTCAAATTGAATTTTAAAGACATGAAGTGCAGTAAGTAATTAATACAACACACTTTAATTTCCCCTCTTCCAGGGGGGCTTAACTTAGTGCATTACCTACAGGGCTCTGTTTGATATATCTGTAACAGATATATTAAGCATGCTTATAGTGCAAAAAAAGAGCTAATATGAGTTGTAATGAAATTTAACAGGTGAAAGCTTTCACTAAATTTTGTTTATAAAGTGTTGTCCTGTATCTGATAGTAAACTCCTATAGAAATCATTTTTCAGAAGAGCAGCAATATGACAGGGGAGACGTGCAATAGAGTGTGCCTAATTCATTCCAATTCACAGAGTAATGCATTTCAATTCACACAGTGATGCCTTCTAGTTTCCAACATGAGAATCCAATCTAGTTGATGCTTAGTAGAGTTGAAACAAACTCACAGCACCAGAAAACTGACAATGTCTATTCTGCTAAATAGAGAAATACTTTAAATATTTTCCATATTTTCTAAGCCTGGCTATGCTTTATTTAACAAGCTATACATTATGAAAGTATGCCTATTTTTCTTGAAAGTGCTTCTGAAATCTACAATACCTTTTCTTAATAATTAAAACAGGTTGAAGAGACGGCTTCTGATGCTCAACTCATTTTCAGGAAAGACTTCAATGCCTAATGACAGTTTGGTATTTGAAGATTCTGGGAACCAGTTCAGTATTTGTCATGAGCACCTGGCTTATCAGTATTAAAAGAGTCTTTTGGAAACACATCATTACATATAATTCCAGTCACTAAATAACAACATGAATCCATGATGGCTTGATCTATTGTTAAGTATTGCACATTTAGAGTTATTGCTTTTATACATTTTAAATATTCGAATTATTTTGCATTAGTTTCTAGAGAATTATCCTCTCTGTGTGCAATTCATGTTTCCCATGTCAAGAAATTAAATCTAAGAAGATTGTTAAGCAGAATAGTCAGTTCATAGAAGTTAGAAAAAATCTGATTTTATGTGATTCTGGTCCTGGAAAAGTAGCTCAGGAATTCCCTGGAGAGAAAAAAAATATTTTAAAAAATTACAATAGGACCTTTATAAAATGTGCAGAAAGCACAGGATGGGACCCTGTGTTAGTTTGATGTCCATTTTTTCATTGAGCGAGACAAAATCAGGTCAAAAGAAAGGAAGATGAAGATTTCAGCATTTAATATTCCTACCTTTTTCTCATGAAAGCTAATTTATTTTGCCTGAAGGATATGAACCTCTGATTCCTTTCATATGTCTGTCACATGTAAAGTCATGACAAAAAGGACTATTGCTATCACCTACAAATATAACTAGGATAGAGCTATTCCTACTGCTCAAGACATTATGGTCTCAAAATAACTTGCTCATCAGCCAAGCCCCTATCACAACCATCACCTCCATTACACAGACCGGCTCACTGAAAGTGAAAACTCATGACCTCATGACCTAAGATTGCCTAGAAAATGTGACTTTAAGTTGCAGAAAAATGAATATGGTTTGTAAGTGCTTTCCAATTTGAAGGCAATGTTTTGTTTGTATTACAAAGTACACATTAAAATAGTAGAAACTCTTCAGAAATTTAATTATGGTAACATATCATACTCACTAAATTACATAGATTTAAGATACAATGTCATTTTCAGCCAATCTTCCCAATATACAATCTTCTAGGTAATTATAGTGTATTTTATAATTAAAAAGCCAAATGGATGTTAAAATCTCATATTGTGTCAACAGTAGACTGAGGTAAGTGTTATCACTTCTACTTTTATGCTAGAAGAGTTTAGTCTATATTCATTTTACAAAGATTTATTGAGTAACCACAAATATGATCCAATGTGCATGATACAAAAGTCTGCCCTCACCTCACAGACTAGAAAATATATACAATCAAAAACAACACTGATGGTACAAGGTGGCAGGAAGTTAGAAAGAATTCCAAATGATTCTGATACTTCAGGATTTCTGCTAGTGTAGATGGAGTATCTGCCTCAACCAAAGTGAGATCATACAGTGGGGACTAAGCAGATGTGCATTCATAATTCTATCTTCCCCTGTGATGCAGAGACTACTTGTTACATATTAGAAATGGATATATTTTTAGGAATACAATAATTCACAATAAAAGCCCATTTCTCACACGAAGTGTCTGCCATAACGGGAAAAAATAGAAGATAATTTTAAAAGAAATATTTGTCATGATTTCCAATGTGGAGTAACAGTGAAATATTCTATTGTTTGGAAAAATGTAATAAAGCCTTGACATACAGGAGGTTTAGAGACAATTAAGAGAGTCTGATGCTAAGAAATTAATGTGTGAGCAAATATTACGAGCATTTGATGACTTAGAGATGTTGTAGGGCACAAGGAACGATTTCTGGAGAGAAGTAGCAAACAGCCAAAGGTTCTTAAGGGCTTGGCCTGTTTTGAAGAGAAGTAAAATGGGACTGTGCCATGACTAGATATGAGGCACAATTCTCAGTAAACCTGTAGAAATTGTTGGGCAAGAAAATAACAGATCTTATTTAGGATATAAATGACTTCCCATGGCCTTGTCCAAATCTACATGAATACACTGCAATGAAATGTGTTACCAGCAGTCTAAATGGAGTAATAATTAGTACCCAAGCTGTAGAAACATGGTAGTTAGGCCTTGAATCTGTTATGTAAAGTGAGTAGAGTGACTCAACCATGAATATTAATTATGCCCATAGTTCCAATTTGTGGAGGAGGGAGAAAGGCAGGAAGGAAGGATAGGAGGGAAGAAGGAACAAATGAAGGAAAAAAGGAAGAAAGGAATGAAAACTCGCAAGTTGTGGGTCTATGAGATGCTAAGCAAGTGTTTAAGAATGATAGGACAGGAACTAAAATAATTTTTGCCTCTCCCTAGAACTATGAGCTAAGAGAGATCACCTACTTACATTCACACTGTTCATAGTAATGATCAGGTATAAGGGTAACTTTGATTGGCATATACTTTCATTTTCTTTGTCTTTTTGGTGTTTAAAACAGCTTTATTTGTGTGTTTCTGAACATACACAATTATTCACAACCATTAAGTGTACAGTTAAGAATTACTACAGCAAACCTGAAAGTTCTAAAATTTTTAAGTAAAGCGATTTTTTTTGGTGTGCAGAGAATACATGTTACATATACCATCAGTACATAGTGCACATTAAAAGAACGCTATTATTCTAACTTCTAACATGATTAAATAAAATACATAAAAATCAGAGCTGTACATCCAACTTCCTTCACTTATGGCTATGTGTGTGAAATTCCACCATGGTCAATACCGTACAACAGATGACTTTGTTGCTATATGGCATTTTGGTACTTAGATACACTGTTTATTTATTCTCTAGTTGAAATTTTGGGCTATTTTCCAACTTAAGGTCCATAGGGGGAATACCATCACATTTTGTTTTTCTGCAATGGCAATTTAATCCTTTGATTGAAAGCACTATAAGGAGAAATAGGAATTTCCTAAATGTATACAAGCTCCTCCTCTTCTTCCTCATTTGACTCCTTTCCTTTTTCTTCCACTCTTCTGGAGATGAATTCAGAGACTAGCACATGACCATATAAATAGGAGCTGCACTCTCAGCCCTTTATCTAGCCTTAATGCTGGCTTGCTCTTGTATCTAGAATTCCAATGAATATAAGAGCAGAGTAACATGAAAACAATGCTTTTTAATTTAAACATACACATGATGGCTGAAAGAGAGTGAAGTTTAAACAAATGACCAAAGGACGGTGCTTTTATATTGCTTTGAGAAAGAATTAAACATCAGTAAGGAATGTCAAAACAAATGTTTCTCTGGAATAGTGCCATCTATTATTGATACTCCCTCTTAGGTCTGTGGGGGCAAAACAGAAAAATGGGGGAAGTCAAGACAACCAAATTCCCTGGGTAGGTTTGGCCTTTACATAAGCAAGTCTGGAGAGTAGTCTGAATCCTGGATCTCACAGACTGGGTGATCAGGGGCTCTTTGAAGGAAAAACACTATTTACTTCATCTCTTATTATTTAGTTCATCTCTTTCAAAGCCTTGTGATAAGCAGATAAAGGAAGCCAATTGCACATTTAATTGCCTGGAACCTTATTTTTGTACCTTACACTTATTTGCCTGGTACTCTCCTTAGTGATACTAGTTTCCATTCCCATTATACACATCTGTGCAAAAATCACTCCCCATACTTAATGTATTATTGAACTTAAACCTTATCACAATTTGTGGATCAGAAATTTCGGCAAGGCTCAGTGTGATGATTGTTCTGTGCAATGGTTGTCTTAGGTGATACTTTCCAGCATCCAAAAATAGCCTGGAAAGTAAGAAACGCTTGTGTGTATGCAATGTAACACATAACGCCTTTGAAGATATTTACTGCATTGTGGTGCTGTCAAGAAAGTATTATGTTCACGGGCTTCCCCACAGCTACAGTAGAACCTGACAGCTGTTTTAAAGCCTAGGTGGCACCATACTGCACTTCCTTTCTCCTGTTGATCAAATGAAGTCATAAGGCCATAACAGATTCAACAAGGGAGCATAGACACTACGTCCAAAGAGCTGATTCACAAATTCATGGATAGATAAACTGAAGGTGGTCACCTCTAGATAGACATCAACACAGGATTTATGTATTCATAATCACATATCTTCACTTGTTAAGCTTACTGGTTTGCCTACATTGTGTTTAGTTCTAAGTATCGAATATCTGTTATCATTAGACCAAATAGATGCTCCTTTCTCTCACCTTTCAGAAGAGCTTCTCCTAATTCATGCTGAAAGCATTGTCCCACGAAACTTCACTATTGTTACAGAATTATTTAGGGATCATTTATTTATGTTGCTATGTACTCCATGATGAATTTCAGCACATTATTCATGATGGTTTTTAAGCTCAGTTTCCTAGAACCACAACGATTCCATATTCTTCATTGCACTTTACATTGAGCAAGGTACAGCATATTCACATTAAATACATGCTTAATAAGAGAATCTCTGTCACCAGGCACATTTGAACACTGGAAAGATCATATGAGAATACTGGTCATCACATGTATACTCATAAACACGAATATTATTGAATACAAATTTATTCCATTATTGACAGGTCATGTACAAATTTCATTTAACATTTGTGACTATTTGCAATTGCCCCATTTTATTCTCTTTTAATATAAGTTGCTAAAATGTACAGAGGTAAAACTGTTCACCAGTGTGCTTCACCTTTTAATGGGAAAAATCTGATTCTCTTGGATTCTAAGTCCTCATCCTTATTGATAAAACCCTCTGCATAGAGAGACACAGGATTCACATTTTTATTGTTGGGACAGCTAAAATAACTCTGAAGTTCCTGGAGGATTTAATCCTTTTTTGCTTCATTTGTTCCTTCTTCCCTCCTATCCTTCCTTCCTGCCTTTCTCCCTCCCTCCCTACTGCCCTTCACTTCCTTCTTCCTCCCTTTTTTTCCCAGGTTTTCTGGAAAGAGAAACTACAAATCAGATTTTGAAGTCGCAATCATGTCAGGATCTCTAATGTGTGTTGAAAGAACATGCTAGGTTTTTATGTCACGGGTTTGGATAAAGTAAACGCATTCTTCCATAAGAATTCCAAATTTTTGAAAGACTCCTCACCTAATAGAGATATGCTTATTGCATAGCACTGAAATAGTGACAAAGGACAGTAAATCACCTCGAATATTCCTATGTTAGTAGACCTCGTCTGACCTGACATTTTAGCGGGACCATATAAATGTTGTGGGTATTAGAGGAAGCACATCCATGAACTGAACTGAGTTTAGTTCACAAGAGGTTCCATTTGTTTTTATTGAGGTTAATGGATGTGTGAATGCAGATCCATTAACCCCAGAATTTTTAAATGTTAAATCAGCAGCTTTAAATAAATGTTAACGTGAGACACCAATTACCGATACTGTAATACCAAACAGAGAATGAGAGCTGGAGCATTGCTGAGGAAGAATATGCTAAAATTCTTAACCCCTTTATTATCAAGATAAAAATGATGTTAAGATATCAATATTTTGTTGGGTCAAGGCCAGTAAAAATAAATTATTTCCCTTTAAAAAATACATTTAGCTAATAGCTCTACCGTCCCCATAAGACTTTATGCTTCTCAACTTTCACGGGATTACGGTTATTGTTATTAATGTTACCATTACTACCCATGCAATGCCATTACTACATTAAAGAATTGATTTACTCAGAGCTTATGGCTGTAATTACAGCATGCACTCAGGAAGCTACACTGCACAGATACATCCAGCTCATTTCTGTGAGAGCTAGGCTGAAACCCCATGTTATGGCTGGCTCTAAGATTTATTTTTCTCAATTTTAAGTTATTTGTATCAACTCTGTACCCACAGTAGAAGTGATATTTAACCTCTGTTTTGTGGTCACAATTTCATTACAGTGAAAGGAATTTAATTTAATTCAACATGCATTTCCTGGAAGCTCTACATGAACCTAGCTGGGTTCTCAAGCAACGCACTTGAATTCTAGGGAGTTCCCAGAATCTGGAACTAAGACTTGATGGTCACCATGAAGCTCTGTTCATTAGCTGAAAGGTGTTGAATTTTTTCACAACATAATTTCATTATTTGCTAAACAGTTTTATTACCTTTATGGGATTTTTAATTGAGATACTGAAATTACAATGAGTAACACTTTACTGTGCTGAATATGTAATAGCTATTGTTCAAATGGTGTGCTTACTTCAATAACTGCTATAAAATCCTGTTAGACAAGTTTAAGAGCATTGGGAGAAATTGTATATTTGTATATAGAGTGCTAGGAAGGCAAAACTTGCTTCAATGATGCTGTCTTTGTTGAAACAAATAAAAGTCTATCATATCACTATAACATTTTGTTTTTCAAAAGAGAATGTTACATACTATCCAATATAATGGAGACATGCTGGATCTAAATCTTAACAATTCTCTGACAATGAGTCTATTTTGTAAATTTTATGTAGGAGAATGAACCAGAAGGAACGTGACTTTGAAGTCACTCTAGACAGCACAGTAAGACCTATGCTCATATAAATACATAAATATCTTATATAAAGTTACATTTATCATTGCATCCTTTTATGATTATCCTTTCTTATTTCACATGGCTACTAATTATCTTTATTTTTGCACAACCATCATGTCACTATTAAGTAATCACTCATCTCTTGTGAGGATGCATCGGAGGTTGTTCACTTTGATAGCATTTTTCAATGTTTGTACTTTGGAGGAGTTTTATTATTTCGGACTGAGAACTGGTATCCTGTAAATATGATCTAGTTTATTTGTTTCACAGTTCATACTCATGAATACCAAAACACTATAATGTCCCCATACTGATGTATTAGAAAAGGAGAGTCTGGGCTCCAGAATGAGGTCTTGCTAGGTATGGATCTTAAATATTCCTCCATGGACACTAAGAGTCCCATCCTGAGCATGTGGCTCTAGGCCATCTAGGGAGATGTTTTTAGCATTGGATTCTAGGTAAAGTCCTTTAGGCTCCTGGGAATGTGTTCTCAACCATGGCATCCCAGCTTCTTTCTCCTTCACTTTCTTACTGATGAAATGAACATCCTTGCTCCATCACACACTCTACTATGATGTACAGCCTTACAGTTGGGTCAAAACTATAGGGTGAATCCATCATACTGGGGTTGACAATACTTTATTGACCATAGACTCAGCTATTTGTCCTAGTAATAAAAAATTGATAAATGCACCAATTCACTCTGAAACTCATGAGTTTTTATTTGCAGCCTCTCTTGTTGATAATTGCATATCTTATGTTTTCTGATTACTTTATGTATAATTAATGAATATGTGTTTGTTAGACAGACAATCTCACTATTTTTTATTTTCACAGATAATATATATTTTCTAAAAATCTACTGAAATAGAATTAATAGACAGAAAAAAAAGTTCCACAGAGGAATGAGGATACTTAAGTATTTGTCAAGAACGTGATTTTATTAATTTACTAATAGCATCTGGTGTAATGTAGAATCCAGAAATCCCGTAACATCCTGTGACCACAGAAGGATGTAGCTTCTTGATCATGCTGTGATTTCATGAACATATTGTACCTCATGAATTCAATTTTGATTAGAGAAGAAAGAACATTTGTTTCTTTTTATGTAGAAGCTGAGTCAGTTACAAAACCATTTGATCATATTAAAAGTTGTCATAAACTATGCCAGAGGCACAAGTTCTTCAATATCACAGGATTAACAAATGAGGCTCCAATTGTACGGAAATGCAAAGTCACCATAGTGTGAGATATGGGAAGCACTATTTATATTCTTCCTCATTCAATCTCTCAATTTGTCAATGGTTCATCAAATATTTATTATTGTATTGCTTTGTGCTTGTTTTGGTTCCAAGAGTTAAAGGAGCTAGCAAGAATATTATGGCATTTTAATCCTCATGGAAGACACAATGGAACAAGGAAGTTGGATGAAAATGAAGATGCCACTTACAGCAAAGCAATGTGACAGCACGTTTACAAAGAACAAAGGGTCACATTATTTCTATGACTAAATAAGGATTTATAGACATGGCCAAATACATTCTACAAAGTGATGCATTTTGAGGGGAATAGTTCAAAATACATACCTTCTAAAACTATGACTCACTATTTTGTTAACTAGATCTATTTGGATAGGACAATTATTGACAGGTGGTGAAAGTTATGACTTCACTGCGCATAGAAGATGGTAGAAAAAGCAAGATCATTATTAGTACAAATTTTAATCATTTCAGACTTGTTTGAGTATGTGTAAACTATTTAAGTATTTTTTCTCATGAACACTGAAAAAACTCAACAAATACCCAAGGGCAAGTGTTTATATGGTTTAAATTTTTTCTATGTTACACAGAGAGCACAGAGAAGTATAGCTATGTGTTCAGATATAAACAGCTAAAGTCAAAATTGTAGATGTATAAAGCAGAAAGTTGGTTAAGATACAGCTCACTTGTAGAAAGTTTGGTCATCAGAACAAATAAAACATCTCAAGTATATTTCTTAATGAGTAATAGAAAGGGAGGCATGATAAATTTAATAAATGGTCAATAGGTATCCTTTCTTGCTTTTGACAAGCACTCACAAAATTCCTGTTATATGTGATATGTTCTGATACAAGATGAAGACAGACACTAGAAGAAACGAAGATAGTGGACAGGACTGAGATGAAAATGGCTCAAAGAGGGGACTCAAACAGAGTCAAGGAAATCAATACAGTGGAAAACAAATCCTTCTGAATTTTTAGAAATAATTGACGTGATGTAGACTTTTCCAATTTACATATTGGCTTTTTCCAATGAAGTGAACTCCAGCTGATATTGTAAAACCATGAAACTCAGAGCTTCCTTGGAATGTAACACTTTAGCTATGATTCCTGCTTGTACCCTGCTCTCAAACTTTTCAAGGTTACTTTTGCTTTGTTGGTAGTTCTTGCATCAAATATCAACTACTTACAGTGGCAATTTCAGGCCATATACCTAAACTGTAGGTTCCTGACTTGGTCTCTGTGCAAAGATGACATTTACTTCATGACACCTATCTCTAGCAAAAATTATCTTAATCTGTAATTACTATATGTTTTCATCATCATGATAATTTTTACCTTTAATAATAATATTTTTTTAGTTTCTCAATTGAAGCTATATAGAGCTTTTAACAGAGTATCTTGGAATGATAGCATGGAAAGAACATTGGCCAAACTAAAACACTGTAGTCAGTATTCCAATAAGAATGAAAATGTGTGGATTTATTCATAGGCAAGGAGTGATATATATTACAGTTAACAGTAATTAGAAAGTAAAATAATCTCACATGTGCATTGTATATCTCTGTGTTTGCAAATATTTAAGTAGTAATTTTTAGTAATCTTGAATTAAATGATGAAGAAGGTATTAAGGAAGTCTAAACCAAGAATTGAAGATTACTGGTAGATGCTATGATAACATCATCCAAAATGTAAAACGCCAGCATTCCCAAATAACTTTTCAGCTTTTCTGAGAATTCAAAGTCAAATTTTAGTGTTATAAACCTATATCAAGCAAAACAAAAATCCAAACTATTCTGACATTATGCCCAAAGTCTTTCAAAATGACAAGTAGCATCAATATGTCACCTGAAAATCTGATAGCAAAATTTAAAAAAGGATTTACAACCAACCCCCACATCAATTTGCAAACTTAGTATGGGCAAAATAGTTCATATCCACATTAATAGAATAAAGCCTACTTAAATAGATGTTAATTGACTTTGATGGAAATCCTTAATAACTTACCATGTTTACTTTGAGATATCAGACCATGGTAACTTTTAATTTTATTACAATTCCAGAAATTATGCTAGGAGGACTCTGCCACTTTCTATTCACCTTACTGTTCAGCCGATATCTACTACTGAAACTAAGTGAAAATCATATCTATCCATATCAAAAAGCACTATACAACTATAATCAAAACATGAAGTCATAAAGTTAAAACCGTTTAATCCTATTAAAGCCTCATTAAATCAAGGCGGTATTTATAGGATGGGACTTGATTCCCCTGTACACTGGCAAATCTGCAACCTGAGTCAATGTTCACGAATTAATTAGCAACTGCACTAAGGGCAGGTGTTTGACTGACATTTCCCTTGATCTCTTCCCTCAAGGTTACACGCTGTACAGTCATGCGATTCCTTGCCATTAATCCTTAACCCCAACAGAATGTTTGTTTACTCTGCTGAATGAGAGCAAGAGCATGAGCTACAGAGCAAGCTTAGTATGCAAAGAGGTGCTTGTCCAGGACAATAGTTCATGTATTAAAAGATGATGTATGGAAGGGAGTCTTTTCATGTGCCATTTCTGCTATCTGTATTTAGAAAGAAAATATGTTTCCAAAGAGTTTTCACACAAATCTATGAAAGTTTCAAGTAGGAAATAATACAATTTTTATACTTGAGGGAATTAGAATACGATCTGGTCAAAGCTTTCATTTGTTCCCCTCCTGAGAAACTAAGTCAAAAGAAATTCTTATTTTTTTTCAACCCAACATCAATGCATGACCAAGATAAACATAACATACTGACTTCAATGAAATAACATTTTTTTCTCTGTTCTCTGAATCTTTGGCTATTGTTACTTTTCTGTTGCAAGTATAGACTTTGACATATGGACACTTGTTATTTATGATTTTATTGTCACTGATGATATAAACATGCTTAGGTTTGGGGTGGCATAGAGAAAACGTCTTCTTCAAACTATGGCAATTGTTAGATTGTCAGGTTCAGTGTCATAGTCTTTGTACTGTCCTGTCTTCCAACATACTTTGATGGAGTTAGATATATTTGTAAACTTTTACAGTCATATGTAATTGCTTAGTTTTAATTATGTTGGGTGAATTTGCCTTGATTAGTATTTTCAAATGATTAATGCCTCAAGATAACAAAAATATTCCATTAAAAATTAGGCAAGAGACTGAAGGTATATTCTTCTGTATCTGCTTCAAAAGGAACAAATACATATTCATGTTCAATTCCAGAAATCATTAATGCCTCTGGGTACACTTTGGAAATGAAAAGTATGAATAAAAATAAAAATAAGAAAGATGTATGACTGAAGAAATTATAAAATATTTTAAAGAAAACAAAAAGCATATTTGAGTAGAACATTTCATTCTGAGTACAAATCTTCTTAATATTGAAACAAAGCCAAAAATAACACCCTGAACTCATGTTCTGTTCATTATTAACTCTGTTGTCTAAAAAAGTAAGCAGAAAAGCATTTTCAAAGGTTTTTTATCAATTTTCTTTAATATTTATTTTACCTTTTAATTATGGAGAAAATATATCATATACTCTCATTAAAATTAGTTAATTGAATGGTTACTATTAAACAGTAAGACACTTCAATGGTATGGCAAGTCTCAGCATTATTTTTTCTATGCTCAAAATATCAAATTGTAAAATTCTAGCATGTTCGATGTAAAAGTTTTATTGCAGGTGAGCAAGAAAGGATGTTGAGTTTTCATGATGATTGCTTACTGATCCATATTTGGAACGAGGATTAAATGTTAGACTTGCTAAATTGTAATAATAGGAATGGAATTGGGAATGCAAAGTTGAACAAATTGCATAGGAAAATCAGAAGTTGATGAAAAACAGTACTTCAATAAAGCACATAGTTGCCTAGAACTGGGAGACACAGACTGCCATTCATTTTGCAGCAGAAAGTGAGTAACTTAGAAATTCTGCACTGTGGGTGTAGGGAAAAGGTACCACTCAAAGAAACACACTTTGGCCCTGCAACTAAAACTAAAGAAATGTACCCTGACCTGAAACCAGTGCCAAAAGAACACACTTTGTCCCTGGAATCAGCGTCAGTGAAAGAAATGCACCCTGGCCCTAAAATTGGAGCCAAAAGGCTAAAAAGGACCAGAGAAAGAAACACACTTTGGCTCTGAAACCAGAGCCAAATCTGACCCTAATCCTGTGCAGAAAACTAACCAGTCTCTGAGCAGAGCTCTAGCCAATCTGAGCTCAGGGCTAAAATTTGATAAATCCCCACCCTGGTAGTCCTATACAAACCCTGTGTCTGTTCAGCTTGTGTCTGTTCTTGTTACCCGGCTGTCCTCTGCCACTCTGCCAGAGGGCAGCCACTCTCCTGGATCCTTCCCTCTCAATAAACCCCTTGGATGAGTTTTGGGTGAAGATCTTTTGAGGCAGCGATGGAGCAGAGGCGACCCTGGGCAGAGCAGAGCAGAGCGAGAAGGGCTGTAACACTTTTGCCGGGAAACCTTCGCTTGGCAGAGCTCCACTCTCTGCTCTCTGTGAACTGTAGCAACTTCCCCTGAGAAACCTCCTGCGGAGCAAAACTGCTACACTGGGCAAACATCCTCAGCAGGAAGACCCTGTCCTGCCTGAGCTGAGCAGATACACTGGGGAAGCCTTTCTCTGAGGTAAGGCTGTAAGCTGCTAAATTTACTGCAACCTGTGGTGGTCCTTGGCTCCCGAGCTCCAGGATACCTTTCCACCTGAGCTGTGCACCACTCAGTATTCTGTGACTTCCGAGTGCCAGAATACCTGACCCATCCCGGATCTGCCCGAAATGCCAACAGTGGGTAAACACTCCACAAGGATCAGCATGGAAACGTTTCAATGGTGAGCTACCCTTGCTTCAGAACAAGGAGGCACTGGCAACTAAGTAACACTTGTGGCTGGGAACTCTTAGTCCTTTCAAGTGTCTTCTCTGCGTTTTTTAGGGTGTCTTCCCTGCGTTTTTTATGGTGTCTTCCCTGGGAATACAGAAGGCAGTAATGCTCAAGTTTAGGGGTCATAGAGCACATATTCTAGACTAAACTACTGTTACCACAACCTAAAACTGTCCGTGGTCTGGAATAGGAGTTGGATAAAGAAAGGAAGTGACATCTTAGTCATTAAGACACAGAAGCCCTTAGTAAGAGAAGCAATTCTCCCACCCAAACCAGAGACTGAAAAGCTGGTGAAGCTAGAAAGTTTGGGGGTCTAAATAGCCTGTCATACTATAGAAAGAGGTTCATGAGACAATTGTATCCCGGGAATATCTTGAGAACCTGACAGGAAAGCTTGGATTCTACGTTTCCTCTGAAAAACTCATTAAAAATAAACGAAAACACTGAAAACCAATTATAACAACACACAGCAATTTGTTTTTCAATTCAGTTTATATTGTATTAGAAATAAAAAAGTGTACGTTGTCTAAACTTCTGGGCTCAAAATACTCTGTCAACAGGAAGATCTTATATACCAATTTGTTCTTTTGCTCATTGGTCACTTTATTCAGATGTCATTTATTTAGACTTAAAAACAAAACAAAAAAAAACAAAACAAAAACTTCATTTAGGTATTATGTACTTTTAGGACTGTGGTAGCCAAAACTTAAACAAAGGTAGGAAAGTTCAAATGAGATGACATTCTTATCTAAACCACCCTTTTTCCTGGTTCAGAAGGCAACCCAGTCATAGTGATTAACATGGAGTCTCCTGTAATGAATTAGAAAAATCATGTAGAGACAACTTCACTAGTCAATGTTATAAAAAGACAAACAAGTCAGCACCATCAAAGAGTAGAACCCTGGTGCTGAGACGTATTAGTTAGATAATGACAGGGAAAGTGTATCATTAGATTAATTGAGCTATTAGAAAAAACTCACAGCTGCACTTTTGACAACAGGAGAAAATCCCTTACTTCCTTATTAGGAAGATATTTGAAAGAATATTTAAATGACTAGAAATAATATGTACTCTCTTAGAATCAAATCTTGTGTGCCCTCACAAAGAAGAAAGAAAGAAGAAAATGGGAGAAATAAGTTCCTTTGAAAGTAACAAGATTTTTTATTTATATTTTGGCTCATACAGACCCATGGCTATGATTCTACCACCTCATTAGTGATTCAATTAAGAAAGCCGGTAATAAATATCTTCCAACTGAACTATAGATGCACATATAAAAGCATACATATATAATACATTTTTGCATATAGTTATGAATAAAGAAATCCCAAATCAAGTCTCTGAAAACAGCCCCTGATTACCATCTATAGTAATACAATTTCTTAGAATTCATAGCCTTTTCTAATCAGTGTTCACAATAAATATCAGTTGAATAAATGCTTCTGTAAATTTCATTTTTGAAAAGTTTATAGTATGCCTCATTAGCTCAGAGGCTCTGAATATGTTTGTCAAAGGGTGCAGCTGTGAATTTTGCTAATTATCTCATTAATCTAATAATACAGTTCCCTGATCACTTTTAATCTGACACACTGCTATACTTGAGGCTTCCAAAGGGGAAGAGCCTGGTAATCTCAGTTATAGAATAATGGAATTTCAGAAGAACCTTCCTGGATGGTAGGCTGGTGTTCATATCCTAGTATGAATCTTAATTTTTTAAATTTGAAAATGGTAAAGAGAGGCTTTACTTTGTCAGAATCTCATTCATACTACTGTGTTATTTGCTCAGTTTGTTGTAGTCAAAAATCATGTTTCCACGAAAGAGAAACAGTCTGGTGATGGTGGAGTTCTGCAAAATTCCTCGGAGAGAGATAGATTTCAGAGAGAATATTCCAGTTATTAATAAATAATCCTTTGACTAACTTAACAAAAGTTGAGGTCTTCCCACCCAAAGCTCCCTCCGTCTTCTCGCCCTTATCAAAACTGTTCTCTAACTATTAGATTAATCCAGTTTATTTGAGAGCATCTTGGCCCAGCTTCCCTGCCTCCCCAAGGGCATGGTTTGGTTTCTTAATCTCTGCTTTACAAGAATGCAATATTAGAAGAGGCATTTCACAAGGCACAGGTAAATACAAAACAATGTTTCTCTTTGTAAGGTTGTAGAGAAAGATGCCCCTGTGAGAGTTCCTGTTTTGTTTTCCAGACACAGGCAAATTAGATTTAGAAAGTTTTCATTGCTGTTTATGAAATTGAGGTTTTTAAAAGAAAAGCCTCATGAATATATATTGTAAGTAAAGTGGCATGCTAAAGCAAACATGGTATGTATTTAGTGATATTAAAGCCCTGCCAGAATCAAATAGGAGGGGAAAAATACCTACTTTGTTTATTTTCCTGGGCTTCTGCTTTCTCTTAGCTTCATACTTATTTCCTATAGCACTGGTGCTCAAGAGCCAGTGAGTATGAGAGAGAGAACTCCTAACTGTAGATTACTGCCAACTCACCACAGGCTTTCCTATCCTCTGAAGATTAGAAGCGGGTGGCAACAGGACCCTAACTTTTGAAAATAAAAATTGAAAGTTCTAAAACCATTTCTCTGAATGTTCAGAAGTCTGATATAGGGAACCTGTTCCCAAAGCATATTTTCAAAGGTTTTGAAAGAAATACTGTTTTATTACAAAGTAACCATGTAGAAAACACTGCAAATAAATGTCACAAACAACAGGATGTGACAAACAGAAACTACCCCTTAATGCAATGTGTGCTGTCTAAATCAGGAACAGAAAGGTGCCTTTCCCTTTCCAAAGCAGAGCATAGGAACCTCTTGTTTGACTTCCAGGGGTGGAAGGGAAAGGTGAATCAGAGTGTGTGCTGAACATGTAACCTCCTCTAGCTGAGAATATTCAGAGAGCCTTCTTAGATCTTCTTTGCCAAGCTCCCCCAGTTCGCCTCTGTAGTTTACATAATCTCCTTCCTCCTGGCTATACACACCTCCTCAGGCAAATTGTGAAGGCAGCTTTCAGATCTTTTACAAAGCCTCCAGATTTATTACCGGTTTTTCTGCAAGGAGTGATCCTACTCTCTCAGCCAAATCCCTGCTGAGTTTTGTGGATATTCGTGAAGGATAAATACAGCATGTGCAGGACAAAGGAAATTTGCTCTTCCAATCAGGAGCCAGGATTGCTCAGTTACTGCTGACAGAAGGAGGCAGGAATAACACAGGCCTTTGATCATGCCAAGCTCTCAGGCCTCTGTGTGGACTTCCTGGACCAGTTGTCATGTATTAGTATTTTAATCAGGGAGCAGCTCAACTGGGGGAGTTGAGTGAGAAAGCACTTCCTTTTGCCTTTGCATGTTCACAACCTTTCATCTATTTTTTATCTAATTCTCCTTCTGAATTCTGAATAGACAGGCAGAGTAAATGCAGGAATCCAGATGGTGCTGAAAAAGTCACAGATAGAACGATTCTCCTGCAAATGCTTACTGTCCCTCCCACACCCAAATGTCCACACAAGCTCTAATGGCATTAAACAAGCATGTGATGCTCGATCTTCAAAAGAACTGACATTCAAAAGACACAAAGATGGTTATTCCAACTCAGTTATATTTCAAACTTCCCTTCGTGTTAATGACAATGATAAATTTCAAAATCAACTTAATCCATGTGCCTCATCAAATTCTTCTAATGGTGTAACACTGAATATGACTCAGACTTTGCGAAATGTTTCTTGCATGTATGGAAAGAAGGAACACAACAGTTACTTAGTAGAATTATCATATTAAATCCTCATCCCTTGTGAAGACAAGGGGATATTTATCATGGTAGGAATACACTAAACACAATGAAGTTAAACAGCAATCATGCCTCCTTTTTTGTCACAAAACTTATTTGCCACTGTAAGCTTTTTTCTCAACATACTTGCATTAAAAAATTCAGACCAAACCAATTAGCATTCCAGTATGAATGGTAGAAGGACCCAAGTGCCTCTACAAGTAGCATAAGAGCTATTATTTCATTGTTTTTTAGCTTTTTGAGAAAAGAATGCCAGTTTTCTTCATGTGTATGGTCCATGGTATGGTGACTATATTCTAGAGGATATATTTATACTCATGTGCAAAAGGACAACACTGTTGATCTTAATAGGATATTAATAAAGAGAAAGGACATGCAAGTTGGATGGGGTTCAGGAGAAGGATCGAAGAGAAGCCAAAGAGGTGAATATGATAAAAATTCATTGGCTATGTCTATGAAGATTTCAAGGAATAAATAAAGATAATAGTTTGTTTTTTGTTTTGCTTTTTTTATTTTTAAATTTAAATTTAATTTAGAAACAAGGTTGCTTCACATATCAATTCCAGGTCCCTCTCCCTTTCCCTCCCCTCCTCCCATGCCCTCCCTCCAACACATCCAATATCCCTTCATTTCCCCAGGGAGGGTGAGGCCCTCCATGGGATTGTCCATAATCTGTCATTTCATCCAGGGCAGGGCCTAGACCTTCCCCCAAGAGTTCAGGGTAAGAGTGCATTTCTAATTGTTGGATGGGCGCCCAAAGTTCATTTGTATAGCCGGGATGAATACTGATCTACTACCCAAGGCCCAATAGATTACCTAGGCCTCCCCACTGACGCCCACATTCAGGGGGTCTTGATCAGTCCCATGCTGGATTCCCAGGCATCAGTCTGGGATTCAAGAGTTAACCCTTGTCAGGACAGCTGTTTCTGGAAGTTAAAGCAGCCCAGTCTTAATCCCTTTGGTTATCAGTCCTCCCTCTCTGTTACTGGCTTTCTTGAGTTCAGCCCAGTGCTTAGCAGTGGGCATCTGACTCTTCTTCCATCAGCCATTGAATGATGGTTCTGTTTCCCAGATCTCTGGTCATGGGACTGTAGGCTGGCACTCCCCAGATCTATGTCTAAAATCCATATATGAGAGAGTACATGCCATATTTTTCTTTTTGTGACTGGGTTACCTCACTCAGGTTGGTTTCTTCTAGTGCCACCCATTTGCCTGCAAATTTCGGGATGCCATTGTTTTTTTTCTGCTGAATAGTATTCCATTGTGTAAAAGTACCACATTTTCTCTTTCCTCACTTTGGTTGAGGGGCATCTAGGTTGCTTCCAAGTTCTGGCTATCACAAATAATGCTGCTATGAACATAGTGGAACAGATGTCATTGTTGTATGAATGGGCATCTTTTGGATATATGCCTAAGAGTAGAGTTGCTGGGTCTTGTGGTAGGTTTATTCCCATTTTTCTGAGGAATCTCCATATTGATTTCCAAAGTGGCTGTACGAGTTGGCACTCCCACCAGCAGTGAAGGAGGGTTCCCTTTCACCACAACCTCTCCAGCATAAATCGTCATTGGTGTTTTTCATTTTAGCCATTCTGACAGGAGTAAGATGTTATCTCAGAGTTGTTTTGATTTCCATTTCCCAGATGGTTAAGGATGCTGAGCACTTTCTAAAGTGCCTCTCACCCATTTTAGACTCCTCTATTGAGAATTCTCTACTTAGTTCTGTAGCCCACTTTTTAATTGGATCCTATGGTATTTTGGAGACTTGCTTCTTGAGTTCTTTGTAAATTTTGGAGATCAGCCCTCTGTCAAATGTGGGGTTTGTGAGTAACTTTTCCTATTCTGTGGGCTACCTTTTTGTCTTGCTGACTGTGTCCTTTGCCTTACAGAAGCTACTCAGTTTCAGGAGGTCTCATTTATTAATTGTTGACCTCACTGTCTGTGCTACTGGTGTTATGTTCAGGATGCTGTCTCCTGTACCAATTCTTTGAAGGGTACCCCCCACTTTCTCTTCTAAAGGGTTCAGTGTGGCTGGATTTATGTTGAGGTCTTTGATCCATGGTTTTGTGCATGGCGATAGACATGGATTTATCCACATTCTTCTACATGCCAGCATCCAGTCATGCCAGAACCATTTGTTTTAGAGCTCTCCTGGTAATGATGTTCTCAGTTTGAAGTTATTATCACGGTAAGACTACACTAAGGTCATCTCCTTAGAGGATAAAGTGTGACTTAGCAAATCTGTGATAACATTGCTTTGCATTTCATTCCTTTACAATTGTTCCAGGGAGGCCTAGGTAATCTATTGAGCCTTGGGTTGTAGATCAGTATTTATCTGGGGTATAAAAATGGACTTTGCGCTCCCATCCAACAACGAGAGATGCACTCCCACCCTGTACTCTTGAGGGAGGGTCTAGGCCCTGCCCTGGATGAAATGACAGACTATGGACTCCCCCATGGAGGGCCTCACCCTCCCTGGAAAAATGAGGGGATATTGGGGGGGTTGGTGGGAAGGCATGGGAGGAGGGGAGGGAAAGGGAGTGGGACCTGGACTTGACATGTGAAGTAACCTTTTTCTAATTTAAATCTAAATTAAAAAATAAAATATAAAAAAAGAATCTACAGAAAAAGCCTGGCATTGGTGGTGCACGCCTTTAATCCCAGCACTCAGGAGGCAGAGGCAGGTGGATCTCTGTGAGTTTGAGGCCTGCCTGGTCTACAGAGCGAGTTCCAAGACAGCCTCCAAAATAATACAGAGAAACCCTGTCTTGAAAATCCAAAAAGGAAAAAAAAAGAAAAAGAAAAAATCTGCAGAATGTTTCCATTTTACATTCCTACTAAGGGAAGGGTAAAGTTTCATTAATGTTCTATAATGTTGTTTACTAAAGTGAAACTTTTGTTTTATAAAACAAGTAATGTGATGTACTTCATATTTTCTGCATTTGCAGTTATGAAATGCTCAAATTATTTCCTGTAGACACAAAAGAATCTTTCCAGAAACCAGGATAATGAATGTCTACACGTTTTGAACTTTTGTTGGATGTGAGTAGCTGAAGATTGTTCTCAATTCTTCTTCACATTATATGAAATAAAGATGAGCAACCTCCATATAGCCTCAGATTCTGAGCTCAGCTCTTTGGACAACCAAGACAATGGAAACTTTTCATTGTCATGTAATGAATAAAAAGAAAAATTCCCTGGAACTGGCTTGTATTCTAGAGTCTTAGTCTCATGTGTAGCAGAATGCTATAATGCTGTCCTGGGATTAGTTCAGGACTTTGATTTTGTCAGGCACAAGTTTGCTTTTCATGAGGTTCTCTTGGAATTTCTCCTACATTTGAGATATCTGAAGCAACCCAAGCCTGAAGTTCCCACAACATTATGTCCCAATTGGGAATAAAATAATAGCTAAATATGTCTCCCATGCAAATTTTTCTCTTAAAACAAGGGCAGACACTTTCCCAAGGAGTTGTTAAATAGGATTTTTCTTATGTCTTCCGACCAAAGCAGTGTGATACCACTGTCTAAGTCTAATTAGCAGACTACCGTGAATTCTTCTGTAATTTAGTTTGTTTAAATATCAACATAGGATTGTCTTTAGCAGCTAGAGAGTTGTCAAACATTCTCTGACATCACTGATATTTAATTATCACTTAAGTCAAATAGAAACTATGTTGGTGAACAGTAGTTGTTGTGTTAGAAATAAATGAGACCTGCTCTAAGCTAGTACCTTATTCATATTTGATATGTTGGAAGCTTTACCCCAGCCCCTTGCATTCAAATATCCAAAGAGTCCGGGGTGTTGTGGTGGAGGTTCTACCTAAGCCCCTCTCCCCAGCTCCCTCCAAACCCTGCTGCATCTCAGAAAGCCCACTAAATGATGACCCCTTTCTCATAAATGCTCAAGACTACTTCCACAGGGAATTTAAAGTGCTCCCAGAAAATAAACTCATGGTTTCTGGTCTCTTTCCCATCTCCTCTCTGGGGGGCTGGAAGGCCATCCAGGGGATTGTATCCATTAAATGTGGGCTTTTTAAATTCTACTGGATTTGGTATGATTTTGATTGTTGCATTAGTAGAGAGACTGATTATACCAAATTTAGGATATTATTCCCAGGGATGAATAAGACTATGTATTTGAGACACTGGTCATATGACATAGTATAAATTAAATATTGACAAATAATTTATTACTTCCTATATATAAATGTTAATGGTGTATACAATGAATAAGTTCATCATTTGAGTATTGAATCAGAATATATTACTTATACTGCCAGAGATCATGAAAAAGGGATAATTTATGTAAAATTTCATTTACTATTCTATGACAGACAACCAAAAGTTGCCTATTTTATAAACAAAGTGATACTGAAGCATAGCAAACCATTAAACCATTATTGTCTATGACGGCTCTTAGAATATGCAAGTATAGAACAGTTGTAAAAGACAGTGTAAAATCTTCAAAACTAAAAATATTATCTAGATTTTCATAAGAAAAATGTTGTCCACATTCTAGAAGAGGAAATATTCTATTACAATAAATATGCTTGAAATTTTAGGAAGACACACACACACACACACACACACACGTATGTATGTCTTCCCTTTCTTTATACACTGAAGGGGGAAGTCCTTCTGTGTATATGTTTCTTTTATTGATTGATGAATAAAATGCTGTGACCAATAAAGGCAGCAAGACTAGGAGATGAGGAGAATTCAGGGAAGTGTAGGCAGACAGGAGACGCCGTGTGAGACTGGGAAGGTAGGACATGGTGGGTAAGATAAGACCATGTGGAAACACTTAGATTAATAGAAATGGATTAACAATTAAGACAGAGCTAGGCAATAAGAAACCTTAGTCATTGGCCAACAGTTTCATAATTAAATTAGCATCTGAATGTTTATTTGGGGTGAAAATCCTGTGGGAACATCACGTTACAATATACCTGTTTATAGATGGGGGCACAGAGGGAGAGAGGGGCGATGAAAGAGAAGGAAAACTATGAGAGGGAAGGACAGAAGGAGAAAAGGAAGGAAGAATGAGAGGAGGAAGAGGGAAAGAGGAAGGAGAGAAGGAAAACTATGTATTAAGTTTACTCATGACCAAAGAAGTTTATTTGTTATCTTTTAGGCTTATTTTATTTCATGTTTTCATATTAATGATTCGTCATTTCTGATTTTGCCCATTTAAAATTTGCATCAGTTATTTACATGCTTTGGACTTTAGAGTGTGGAATAACTTATTAGAAACAGTTGAATAATGTTAGCTATTTTCTACAATATATATAAATGATATGCTATCACTATATTTCCAAGATTATATAACTGATCTATAATACTTTTATTTGACTATTTATCTAAAAAATAAATCTGGATTAGTGCCTACATGTCATATACCTTCTTAGCCTTTCTTGAATCTAGGTGTATAACTTTAATTTGATTACAAGCTGTTGAAAGCTGTTTTTAATTAGTGTGTGTGTGTGTGTGTGTGTGTGTGTTGCATGTGTGCATATGAGAAGAGTGAAAATCCAACTAAAACTTTTTCATGTTTTTGGTTTTTTTAATGAAATGCAAGGTCTTGAATAAGGGACACACAGCTCAGTTTATTATCCAAATCACATTTAATCATAGATATATCTGATTTTTTGACCTGTAAATATTTAGGTTTAATGTGTTGCAGTCATTTATATTTTATAATCAGTAATTACTATCCAGTGTAAAGAGTCAGAAGAGTATTTCATGACTACCAAGACTCCCATGGGACCCCCACACAAGAAAGGCTATTTTGGGTCTTAGGTATATGATGACAAGACTTAAAATCCCCATGCTTATGGATTGGTAGGATTAACAGAGTAAAAATGTCCACCCTACCAAAAGCAACATATAGATTCCATGTAATCCCCATCAAAATTATAATAAAGTTCTTCACAGATATTGAATTTTTAGCTTTGTGTGGAAACACTGAAAACTCAGGATAGCTCTAACAGTAGTCCTGATGGAGGATCAGGAAGAGTGAGTCAAGGGAAGAATAGAGGAGAGCAAGAAAAGACATACCTCAATAGAGGGAGCCATTGTAGGCTTAAAGAGACATCTGGCATTAGGGAAATGTCCAAAGATCCACAAAGATGACCCCAACTAAGAATCTAAGCAATAGTGGAGATGCTACTTTTAAATGCCCTTCTTCTATAATGAGATTGATCCCTATCCTAAATGCCATTCTAGAACCTTCATCCAGTAGCTGATGGAAGCACAAGCAGACACCCACAGCTAAACACTGAGCTGAACTCCTGGAATCCAGTTGCAGAGAGGGAGGAGAGATTGAACAAAGGGGTCAAGACCGTGCTGGAGAAACACACAGAAACAGTTGATCTGATCAAGTGAGAGCACACAGATCCCAGTCATAATGTTCGGAAACCAGCATTGGACCGAACCAAATCCTCTGAATGTGGGTGCCAGTTAGAAGACCTGGGCAATCTATGGGAACGCTGACAGGGAACCAGCATTTATTCCTAGTGCATAAATGGACTTTGGGAGCTCCATCAGCCTAGATACTCTCTCAGCCTAGATACACAGTGGAGTGCCTAGGCCCTGCCCAAAAATGATGTGACAGATTTTGATCATCCCCCATGGAAGGCCTCACTCTCCCTGGGGACTAGAAAGGGGGTGGGATGGGGAGTTTGTTGGAGGCATGGGAGGATGTGAGGGAGAGAGAACTAGGATTGATATGTAAAATAAGATTGATTCTAAATTAAACACATAAAAAATACAATTACAAAAAAAGGACTGTTGGGGGTAACACCATCTCTAAATTCATATTGAACTGCACATGCACATGGTTTTTAATAAAGAAGTCAAAATTACAAAGCGAAAAAAATGGCATCTTCAACAAACTGTACTGGACACACATAATGGCTACATGTAGATAAAGGAATATAGATATATGTATCACCCAGGAAAAGACTGACTCCAAATGGATCAAGACCTAAACATAAAACCAAACAGAAAAGAATGTGGGGAGTGGTCTTGAACTCATTGGCACAGGAGATGATTTTCTTAACAGAACAACACTGGCACACACACTAAGATCAAAGATTAACAAATGGGATCTTGGGAACCTGAAAAGCTCCTATAAGGCAAAGGACATCATCATTTGGACAACGTGTCAGCCTACAAAATAGGAAATGTTTTTTTCCAACTATACACCCAACAAAGGGGTAATATAAAAAATATATAAAATGCCAAAGAAAAACTAGAAATCCAGTGAGATGATCAAGTGATTTTTGTTTCTCAGCTTGTTTATATGGTGGATTACATTGATTGATTTTCATATGTTGAACCATCCCTGCATGCCTGGGATGAAGCCTACATGATCATGATGAATGAGTGTTATTAGATGCAATTTGCAGTATTTATTGAGTATTTTTGCATCAATGTTCATGAGGGATAAAAAATCCAACACCCCTTCATGATAAAGGTCTTGGAGCTATCTGGGATAACAGGAACTTACTTTAACATAATAAAAGCTATATACAGCAAACAAACAGCCAACATCAAACTAAATGGAAAGAAATTCAACGCAATTCCTCTAGGATCAGGGACAAGGCTGTCCACTCTCTCCATACCTCTTCAATATTGTATGTGAAGTTCTAGCTAGAGAAATATGACAAGAAAAGGAGATCAAGGGGATACAAATTGGAAAGGAAGAGGTCAAACTTTCACTATTTGCAGATGATATGATAGTTTACATAAGTGATCCAAAAAACTCTACCAGGGAACTCCTACAGCTGATAAACACTTTCAATAAAGTGGCAGTATACAAGATCAAATCAAAAAAATCATTAGCCCTATTATATACAGATGATAAATGGGTGGAGAAAGAAATTAGAGAAACATCACCCTTTACATTAGCCACAAACAACATACAATACCTTGGGATAATGCTAACCAAACAAGTGAAAGACCTGTATCGCAAGAACTTTGAGTCTTTAAAGAAAGAAAATAAAGAAGACACCAGAAGATGGAAAGATTTCCCATGCTCTTGGATAGATAGGATCAGCATAGTAAAAATGGCAATATAGCCAAAAGCAATCTACAGATTTAACGCAATCCCCATTAAAATCCCAGCACAATTATTCACAGACCTTGAAATAACAATAAATAACTTTTTAAGGGAAAAACAAAAGACCCAGGATAGTGAAAACAACCCTATTCAACAAGGCAACATCCATAGGCATCACCATCCCTGGCTTCAAGCTCTATTATAAAGCTATAGTGCTTTAAAAAGCTTGGTATAGACACAAAAATAGACAGATAGACCAATGGAATCGAATTGAACACCCTGACATAAACTCATACACATATGAACACCTCATCTTTGGGAAAAAAAGCTAAAATATACAATGGAAAGAAGAAAGCATCTTCAACAAATGGTGCTGGCATAGCTGGAGGCTGACATGTAGAAGAATGAAGATAGATCCATGTCTATTGCCATGCACAAAACTTAAGTCCAAATGGATCAAAGACCTCAACATAAATCCAGCCACACTGAACCTGTTAGAAGAGAGATTGGGAGGCACCCTTGAACAAATTGGTACAGGAGACTGCTTCCTGAGCATAACTCCAGTAGCACAGACACTATGATGGAAAATTAATGGATGGAACCTACTGAAACAGAGAAGCTTCTGTAAGGCAAAGGACACAGTCAGCAATATAAAAAGGAAGCCCACAGAATGGGAAAAGATATTCACTAACCCCACATCTGACAGAGGGCTGATCTCTAAAATTTACACAGAAATCAAGAAGGAAGTCTCCAAAACACCAAAGGATCCAAGCAAAAAGTGGGCTACAGAACTAAATAGAGAATTCTCAATAGTGGAGTCTAAAATGGCTGAGAGACACTTGAGAAAGTGCTCAGCATCCCTAACCATCCGGGAAATGCAAATCAAAACAACTTTGAGATACCATCCCACTCCTGTCATAATGACTAAAATCAAAAAATCCAATGACAATTTATGCTGGAGAGGATGTGGAGAAAGTGGTACACTCCTCCACTGCTGGTGGGTGTGCCAATTCATACAGCCACTTTGGAAATCATTATGGAGATTCCTCAGGAAAATGGGAATCAGCCTACCACAAGACACAGGAATTCCACTCTTAGGCATATACCCAAAAGATGCACATTCATACAACAAGGATGTTTGTTCCACTCTGTTCATAGCATCATTATTTGTAATAGACAGAAACTGGAAGCAACCTACATGCCACTCAACTGAAGAGTGGATAGAGAAAATGTGGTATATTTACACAATGGCACTATTCAGTGGAAAAAAGAAACACAATGAAATCTTGAAATTAACAGGCAAATGGATGGCACTAGAAGAAACCATCCTGAGTGAGGTAACCAAGTCACAAAAAGAGAAACATGGTATGTACTCACTCATTTATGGATTTTAGACATGAATTAGGGGTGTGCTAGCATACAATTCCACTGCCAGAGAGTCTGGGAAACAGAACCCTCATACAGCGACTGAGGAAAGCAGAGGCAGATACCACAAACACTGAACTGAACTCCTGGAATCTAATGTCAGAAAGGGAGAACTGATGGGCAAAGGAGTTAAGAAGGGGCTGGTTTAACCCACAGAAACAGTTGACATGAACAAGTAGAAGAACTTGGACCCCAGCTTTATGGCTGTGTGGAAAGCATGGGACTGACCCACACACCCTGAATGTGAGTGTCATTAAGGAGGCCTAGGTAGTCTATGGGGCCTTGGGTAGAATTTATCCCTGGTGTACAAATAGACTTTGAGTGCCTATGCCACAATATGGGATGCTCTCTCAGCTGGGATTCTTGGGGGAAGGCCTAGGCCCTGCCCTGGATGAAATGACAGTCACTGGAGATCCGCTATGGAGGGCCTCACCCTCCCTGGGCATCAGATTGGAGATTTGGTGGAGGACTGGGGGACCTGGTGGTGAGGGCAGGGGAAGAGGTGAGGGAGAGAGAGCTGGGATTGACATGTGAAACAAGCTTGTTTCTAACTTAAATTAAAACAGCTAGAAATCACAAAAGCAAATCCAATTTTAAAACAGGGCACAGGAGACAGCTTCCTGAACATAACACCAGTAGCACAGACACTGAGATCCACAATTAATAAATGGGACTTCCTGAAACTAGGAGCTTCTGCAGAGCAAGGGACATAGTCAATAAGACAAAACGACAGTCCACAGAATGGGAAAAGATATTCACAAACCCTACATCTAACAGAGGGCTGATCTCCAAAATTTAAAAGAGCTCAAGAAGCAAGTCTCCAGAACACCAAAGGATCCAATTAAAAAATGGGGTACATAGGATCGAATACAGATCAGGCACCAGAGTGACCTAGAGTGATCTAAAGGGATAACACCAATTGGCAAGCTAAGCAATAGTGGAGAGACCACCTCGAATGCCCACTCCTGATAATGAACTTGATGTCTATAACCATCTGGGAGCCTTCATCCTGTGACTGATGGAAGCAGAGGCAAACACACAATTAATCACTGAACTGAACCCAAGGAACCCAGTGACAGAGAGAGAGAGGAGTGATGAGCAAATTGGCAAAGAATGGGCTGGCAAAACCAGCAGAGACAGCTGATCTGAACTGGGGAGAGCTCTTGGACCCCAGACCGACAGTGGGGGGGGCAGTATGGGACTGATCTGGACCCCCCAAATGTGAGTGTCAGCGAGAAGGCCTGGGCAAACTATGGGGCCCTGAGCTGTGGATCAGTGTCTATCCCTGGTATACAAACAGTCTTCGTGTGCCTATAGCACAAAGAGGGATGCTCTCTCAGCCTGGACTCTTAGGGGAGTGCCTGGACCCTACCCAGAGTAAAATGACAGACTCTAGATATCCCCTATGTGGAAGGATTTGGCAATAGGGTGGGAGGGTGGGGGGGAAAGGGGAGTGCGGGAGGAGGGGAGGGAGAGGGAACTGGGATTGACATGTAAAACAAGCTATTTAAAATTAAAATAAAAAATGATAAAAAAATAAAAAATGGGGTACAGAACTAAATAGAGATCTCTCAATGGAGCAGTCCAAAATGGCCAAGAAACATTTGAGAAAATGCTCAACATCTTTAGCCATTAAGGAAATGCAAATCAAAACAACTCTGAAATACCTTCTCACTCCTGTCAGAATGGCTAAAATCAAAAACACTAATGACTGTTTATGCTGGAGAGGATGTGGAATAAGGGGTACACTCCTCCACTGCTGGTAGGAATGCCAACTTGTGCAGCCACTTTGGAGATCAGTATGGAGATTCGTCAGAAAAATGGAAATCAGTCTGCCACAAGATCCAGCAATTCCACTCTTAGACATATACCCAAAAGATGTACCTTCATACAATAAGGACATCTGCTCAACTATGTTCATAGTGGCTTTATTTGTAATAGCCAGAACCTGGAAAGAACCTAGATGCCCCTTAACTGAAAAGTGGATAGAGAAAATGTGGTACATTTATACAATGGAGTACTACTCAGCAGAAAAAAATGGAATTTTGAAATTTACAGGCAAATGTATGGCACTAGAAGAAACCATCCTGAGTGAGGTAACCCAGTCATAGGAACACAAGCATGGTATGTACTCACTCGTACATGGATGTTAGACATGGAACAGGGCATCACCGCCCACAATCCCACCGCCAGAGAGTCTTGGGTGCAGACTTGGAGAAGTATTAGGAGATATGATCTCCTAATTGGATTGGTCGGGGGAGAAAGGGAAGGTAGAAGGAGATAGGAGAAAGAGAGAGAGAAAAGAGGAGAGTAGAGATGTATATGGAGGAGCAGGAAGGTTGATCCAGGGTAAGAATAGAGGAGAAAATGATGGGAGATACCATAAAAGAGGGAGCCAGTATAAGTTGGAGGAGACATCTGGCACTAGTGAGATCTTCACAGATCTACAAGAATCAACTGGCATTAAGGCTACCTTAAATGCCCTTCCATGATAATGAGAATGATGACTACCTTATATGCCATCCTAGAACTCTCATCCAGTGGCTGATGGAGGCAGAGGCAGACACCCACAGCTGTGAACCAAACTGAACTCCTGTAACCCAGTTGCAAAGAAGAGTGATGACCAAAGGAATCAAGATCAGACTGGCGAAACCCACAGAGTCAGCTGACCTAAACAAGGGGGAACACATGGACCCCAGACTGATGACTGAGGGGCCAGCATAGGAGTGATACAGACACCCTCCCACCGAACCTGGGTGGCAGAGAGGAGGCCTTGGCAATCTGTGGGACCTTGGAGAGTGGAGCAATATTTATTCATGGCATACAGAAGGACTCTGGGAACCCATACCACGTGGAGAGATGCTCTCTGAGCCTGGACATGTGGGAAAGAACCTGGGCCCTCTTGTCCTTGCCCTTCCTGGGTAGCAGAGAGGGGATGGAGTGGAGGTGAGGGGTTGGTAGGATTGGGAGTGGGAAGGAGGGGAGGGAGACAGATCTGAAAGTGACATGCATAAAAAGTTTAAAAATATATATGTATATATATAATAAAACAATCAAACAAAAAAGGGTACAGATCTAAACAGAGAATCCTCAAAAGAAGAAATTCAAATGAGTGAGAAAGCACTTGAAGAAATGTTCAAGATCCTTAGTCATCACAGAAATACAAATAAAAATTACTTTGTGTTTTTGTCTTATGCCCATAAGAATTGTTAAGATAAATAACACAAGGGACAGCTCATGCTGACAAGAATGAGAAACAAGGGGAGCACTTCCATTGATCGTGGGAATGCAAACGTATATAGCTACTCTGTAAACCAGTATGTCAGTTCCTCAGGAAAATTCACATTGACCTACCTCAATACTGCCCTTGGTATATACACAAAGAGCGTTTCATCCTACTACAGAGGTACTTGCTCAACCATGTACATTATGCCCTATGCCAATAGCTAGAAATTGAAACATCCTATATAACCTTCAGCAGATTAATGTATAAAGAAAATGTATATTCACACAATGGAATATTACTCAACCACTAAAAATGAAGTTGGCAGATAATTGAATTGAATTATATGAAAATCATCCCGATTGAGATGGTTCAGACCCAGAAATACAAATATTCAAATTCAAGTATTCACTTACGTGTGGATATTAGCTGTTAAGTCAATGTTAAACAAGCTACAATCTTTAGAACTACAAAGTTTAGATATATAGTAATGACTAAAGTCAGAGGCTAGAAAGCTATGTCTAGGAAAGGAATATTGACTGCATAGTGATGTTTGCATGGGGTGGTTGGAATAATGGTATCAAGTGGGGAAGGGGAGGGAAGGAAGAGTGGGACAAGTGAGTGGATATAGTAATACACAGTTAAAATTATTTGTCATTTCTAAGGTAGTATGAAAACCTAACACAGGAGAAGCTTTCTAAAATGTACACATGTGTTAAAGGGATTTAAATGAAACTTCCATATAATGTAGGGGACACAGCCATAATTGAAAAACTCTTTTCACTAAAGGAAGCTTCTAGTAATGGGAATGGGCTTCATTTAATTGAGTTGTTGGCCTATGAGAATTCCCAAACAACCCAGGCAATTGCCAAGACAACTTGTTGCTCCCTGAAAACTAACAGGAAGGATCCAGTGCTGAAGCTAAACCCACACGATGAATTGAACATGCTGAAGCTCTGGTGGTGCCTACACAGAGCCCTTACATCTATGTGGTAGCATTCTAAGTACTGGAAGGTTCTGTGGAGGCTACCAAAGGAGAAGTGTAAACACCAGTGTAGCCACAAATCCTTTGATCTGCATGGTGTCCTGCTTGTAAGATATGTTAGGGCAATGGTGGCAGGAAGCTTGTGGGTGTAACCAATCAGTATCCGATTTGAATTAAGGCATACTCCAATGATGGAACCTATAACCAACACCTAGGGTAAAATCAAATATTACTGTTCAAAACCATGTAACAATAAAATGATTCCTAATAGCAAGTTGATCAAGGACTTGAGACAAGGTAGCCCCAGGACCTAGGGTAAAATCAAATATTACTGTTCAAAAACAGTAAAATGATTCCTAATGACAATCTGCTATACTCAAATATCAGTGTTTTTACTCAGTCATCACCAGAGAACCTCCCTCAAGCAGCAGATGGGAACAAACATACTTATGGCATTTTAATGAGAATGAGGGGCCTTGGAACACTCAACCCTAATTAGAATGTCTCCATCAATTTTCTTCTCTTAAGACTCAGGGCGCACTGTGGAAGAGAGGCAGAGACAGTACTTTTTGAGTATATATTGTGCTCTCCAGTTAAGTGTGTATTTTGTGGTTGTTGTTGTTGTTTTGTTTTTGTTTTGTGGAGGAGGAAGATTCCTATGTATGTAAACTAATGGGTCTCTGTGTCTATATCTATTTATTAACCATTTTGGGGCTCTTTTCCTTTTGTTTGTTTGTTTTATCTTATTCCAGTGTACACTTTTTGTTTTATCTGGTTTCACGTTATTATATTCCTATAGACACATGTTTGTTTTCTAATGAAAGACTGAAAGTGGGTGAATCTGGGTGGGAGGGGAGGTTCAGACACACTGGGAGGAGTAGAAGAGAAAACTATAATCAGAATATATTATATGATATAAAAAGCCATTTTAAATAAAAAGAAAGAAAAATAGCAAAAAGTCTGGTCATTACTGAGAAATCCAAAGCCTCATTAAAATATCATTGTGTTTTTACTATGGTGGTTTTTGAATGATACAATAAATTTATCGTCTCCTTTGGCACAAAAAGAAAAAAGGAAGGAAGGAAGAAATGATGGGATGGATGGAGGAAGAAAATCTGTTTAAGGTGGTACACACCTTTAATCCCAGCACTGTGTAAACAATGGTGGAGGGTTGAATTTAAGGCTAGTGTGCTCTACAGAGTGAGTTTCAGAGCATTCAATGCTAAACAAAGAAACCCTATCTTAAAAAACAAAAAGATAAGAAAGAAAGAAAGAAAGAAAGAAAGAAAGACAGAGAGAAAGAGAGAGGGAGGAAGAAGAAAGGAAGAAAGGAAGGAAGAAAGAAAGTAGGGAAGGAGGGTAGGAAGGGGAAAGAGAAAGAAAGAAGAAAAAAACCATGAAAATAGTTGATTGTAGTCCAAGGGCTGGGATAAGGAAAAAACAACTTGTTTTGTTTAAATCCTACCTACCAGTAAGCCAGCATTAATTTTCCAAATACGTTTTACCTCAGAGCACAGGCAGATAAGAGCCAAGTAGAGAGTTTATTTAAAAGATTGTCATTAACAGCAGTATTTGTGAGTTTAAGCATCCAGCTAACCTGCACATTGAATTCCTCTGGGTACTCATTTCCATTAAATCTAACTTTTGTGAAGATTAGGGTAGATTAAATCCTAGAACTGACATTTGAGACACCTGTCCAAGACTGCACTTAATAAATGATTCAATCCCTCCCTTTGGCATTACTCGAATTCATCTTGTCTAATGTAGTAAACAGGAAGCACAGAAAAGAAATTTACCATGTGGCTGCTTTGTTCTTGGAAAAAAAAGGGGTTACACAAAGATTAAATCCACCAAACTTATTATTTGGATAGAGTTCCTTAACCTAATGATTGAGTCACCCAGTGGCATGAAGTGCCCATTTACTGGCAGGTGTTAGCATCCCCATTAATGACAGGGTTTGAAAGAGGGAGCCCATAGAGCAGAAATTCCTGAGTGCAGATGCCCATGAAATTTGGCCTAGCTTCCTGACCTGTCTTGCCAGTGCCTGCATGGATTTCAGTAGGAAAGACAGCACCTGCAGTCTGCCCACTCATCCCTTTGGGGGTAAAGCGGCAAAGAACTGCTGTGTCTTATGCTAGGAGAGAACTCGGATCAATGAACTTAAAGAAGCAGTGGTTTAAAAAAATCAAAACAAAACACACATCCCAGGCTCATTCTAATGAAGCAATACTCTGGCAGTATTATTCCTCTTTCACATGTATGATGGTGAACTGATAATATGATTGTGACTTTCTTTTTAGTTTTTTTGGTTTTTTTTGGTTTTACGAGGCAGGGTTTCTCTGTATTGTTTTGGAGGCTGTCAGTCCAGCCCGGCCTCGAACTCACAGAGGTCTGCCTGCCTCTGCCTCCCGAGTGCTGGGATTAAAGGCATGTGCCACCACCGCCCGGCGACTCTCTTTTTAAAACATTTTTTCATTTCTTCTTTAAAAATTTCATACCTGTATACAATGTATTAAGATCATACACATTTCATCTCCTCTCACAATCTTCTCCAATATATCCCATCTTCACAAATTAAACAAAACAAAACAAAATCCCCCTGCATCCAATCAGGGCTGCCCATATGTGACTGCAGAGCTATTCCCTGGTGCATAGGCAGCCTCCTACTAGACATAAAGCTATAGAAAAATGATTATCCCTTTTGCAACCACCATCAAATGCCAATGATTAATCGTTAATTACCATTAGCTTTTTGGTTAAGGCAAACACCTTTAAGTGCTCAGATTCCTGAGAGTAAGTGACTATGGGTGTTCAGCCCCAAAGGTTACGTCTCTATCATCCCCTCTCCAGTGCATGAGTCTTTTAAAAGTGTTTTGGGATCAGACAGATTTGAGATTTATATTAGGAGACAATGTATCTTTTCTTGTTCTTATCAGTTACTTGGGATATGTTTCATTTCCTCATCTGCTACAAACTCATTAGAAATATGGTGTAGAGTTATTTCTCTACCAGGTCTTTCTTTTTCTACTCCTTCTCTCTGCTATATGATATAAAACATTATATAAAACATTGAGTTGCTCTTTTGAATTGCTAACTTATTTATTTGGTATCTGTCACCAATGAGGTCCCTGCCAACACTCTGGCCCACTCAGCTACAGATGACTTCATGTTCTTGCCCTTTTCAGACTTCTAGTGTGATAGGATGCCCATCTATCAGTGCCCGACAGACATATTTCCTGATTGTTGATTCTTAGTCATGTAGACTTTCCCAAAGACTTACAGTGAACATATGATATTCATAGTAACATTTCATTCAAGGAGACTAAAGAAATACTTGGGAGTGAGAAATAGACTTGGCAATGAATCATGTTAAGGTAGATGACAATGATAAAGGCACGACTGTGGGTCAATGGAATACAACCCTGCAGGCACATTCTAAAGACTAGTCTAGAACAGGAAAGATGATGCTTGGGAAATCCTAAGCAAGCTCTAAACTCCATTGGTGGATAGATGCTCAGTGGTGTTTTAATTCCCCCACACTTCAGATCTGTTGCTCTTGAGAGAAGAACAGCCTTTATTTTGGCTTCAGAAAAGCCCCAAAAGGTTTAACAGTACTGGCATCTGGAGGCTTCATACAGCCTGCTGAAGTGGGCAAACCCAAAGGTCTGAGCAGAGAACTGACAGGGACTCTCTCTTCTCTGCAACAGTGCCTTCTCCTCAGCCATTCTGACATGCTTACCATCCTCCTTTTAGTCATGTCACTTGCACACCTATGATTGCCCTCAATAACTTACAATGACATTTGAAAACACAGATCTTATAGCCTGAGTACTTCGGACCGTCTGCTCATTAGTCTGCCTGTTATTCCCCCATCATTTCCATTACTCAATAAGAGAAAGTGCTTGTATGAGTAATTCTGTGACTTAAATTACCGTTGCTCATAAATTCTTACCGTAAAGTCTGACACATGCTATGTACTTTACATTTACTCACATTGTAACTAATTCCATATTGTTTGTCTCCCTATAAGAATAAGAGTTCCAAGAAAAAGTAATACTTACTAATCTATTGTGGGTCAGAAAGCTTAGAGAACCTCAACATATACTTCCTAAATTTAACAATGAATGATAACTACACTTTCTAAACACTGGTTTACGATTTAGCACTTCTGAAACTCCCTTCAGAATTATTTAATTTTTTATTTGACTAAAATTCACCATTTCCTTTTCTTGAAATCCCATCTATTTTCTCCCTTTCCCCGAAAATATACATCTGTCTCTTTATATAATTAACTTGGTCATCATGATTTTTTCAAATGTTAAGTATTTGCTTTTGTCTGATTAATTTGGGGGCAAAGGATGTACTATATATGGTGTTTTGACCCGAACAAACTGCTATGAGATATTCCATGAATACTGGTGTGGTGAATAAATACATTTACTCAGCCAAATATTTCAATACATAGTAACCACTCATGCAGTTCCTGCCTAGGTTGCCCTCTGCTGTGGAAAGGGTAGAAAATCTGGGATCTTCAAAATGAGTTGCCTTTGCCTCCCAAACAGCAGGAAAGAGTTGGGGCTAAACATTCTGTGTGAGGACTTCCTTAGAGAGGCACTGACTGTGGTAGAAATGGTCAGGAAAAAAATCTTCCTTATTAATATGTTATGGTAATCATTAAAGCTACACTACACTTATTTGTGAGGTCCCTTATTGCATAATAATAATAAAAGTCAGTACTCCCCATTGGTTTGCTTAAACCACCCGAAAGCTGGAAGTGAAAGGCTAAGGGATCCTGTCTCAGAAGCATCTTGATATTAACACTGTTCAGTTCTCTTTGAAAGAAAACCCCTTGTTATTCACTTTCTAATTAATTAAGACAACGTCTCACTGCAAACCCTGAAAACTGTAAAAATCCCTAGGAACACCAGGGAGGCAACCAGCTCAGAAATTCACCTGCCACTGCCTTCTGTGTGATAGGATTAAAAGGTATGTCATTATATTAGGCTCTAAGAAGTTACTAAAGTGTCCAGGAATCACTCATTCATAGTCCTACTAAATTGAAATCAACCACCATGTTTATACCCGTGTTACATACATGTTGCTTGTGTTGGCAGAGGCTGCTGATTATGTCAGCAGACAAAAAATATCCCTTAAATTCATGAGTTCATGGGGCCATCACAGAAACCAGCATGGGTAGAAAAGATGAAACATGGGATAAACATTTTTCACATCTTCTTTGCTCATACTTCAGCTGAAAAGTCCTCTCCTGAAATTCCACTAAGTTGTTTTAACTTGATTTTACAAATACATTCATCTATATTTTTTTACATGAAGCAAAAGGGTATCTGTCTTTAAAACCTAAATCAAGTGGTTCTGAAACAAAGTGGTTGGTATAATGTAATTTCTTACCCTCCAGGCAAGATGATAATCCAAGTTTACTATGAAACATTTTTTTGACTTTACAATTTCTAACATGGCTCCTTCATGTATTCAGGTTCTGTAGTGATAGAGAAATTTTCTGATGCCTTCACTGAGTGCTTCTTAATACACATCCAGTTCCCACAGAGACCTTTCTTTTTCTTTTATTGTGTAATACTTCTTCATTGGTCTTATGTTCCCAGACTGTGTACAAATTTCTTGTTATTTCTATGTATAATATTTTTCTGGATAGTTTTATGTAAACTTGACACAGTCTAGAGTCATCTCACTTGAAAGAAATTCAATAGAGAATATATTCCCATAAAACGGGGTTGTAAGCAAGCCTGTAGGGCATTTTCTTAATAAATGGTTTATTTAGGAGGGCCCATTTCATTGTGTGAGGATTCTGGGATGCAGGTCCTGGGTTCTATAAGGAAATGCAATCCAGAAAAGTGTACATCTCCATGGTCTCTACATTAACTCCTGCCTCTAGGTTCCTGCCTTGTTTGAGCTCCTGCCTTGACTGCCTTCTGTTATTCATATTGATGTGGAAGAATAGGAAAAATAAACCTTTGTCAAGAATCTTTTGGAGATTATGTTTCAACACATCAATAGTAATCTTAACTAAAATAATGCAGATATATTTTGTCATATTTTTTATCTCATCCTACAATTATAACACCCTTAGAAAGTTGAAATGAAATCATGGTCTTATTACCTGCCTCTGGGTAACCAGAACTCTCAGTGTCTCCGTGTTTTTCTCCCTTCAGTCCATCTCTCTCTTCCTCCTTTCTTTATTATCTTTATTCATTATTTAACCATCATGGTAATATTTTTCAGAGACATATTCAATTTGATTTCCACATCAGAAATCCAGTACAGAAAACGTAAAGAGAATCTGTCCTTGTATTCTCTGTTCTATCTCAAGCTGCATTCATTCAAATGTCACCTCATCCTTGCAGAAAGTTAAGACATTTGAATGATCATTATGTTACCTTTGTTACCAGAGGACTGAAAAACAAAGGATCCTGAATTCAAAGAAGTCTTTCTTATTAGCTCCATTTACTAATGAGATTAATATTTAATGTTTCTTTAGAATTTATGACTGTGGTTCAAAAGAATGCCTATTCTAGAATATGTCTGGATGAAATAGAGTCGTTTAAAAGGGAGGAAAATTAAAAACAATTAGAATAGGTTCAACTAGCAATAGTTCTGTTTTGTTTGTTTTGTTTTTACAAAAGCTGTGTACCCACAGTACACCAAGTTCTTTATCAAGTATAGCTTCTCTTACTACAATGAAACTCTCTTCAATGATTTTATTTATAAAACAATAGCCACAGAGTTACATGAAATTTCACAGTTCGGTGATTGTCATATAACCAATCATATGCGATTGAATCATCCAGGGTTAAATAAAACACCTGCCTCCAAATATATATTCTTTGAGGTTTCTGTGTTTCCAATCACACCATCATACAACTGACCTCAGATTGGAGGACAGAAGAAGAATAAGAAGGACTTGAAGCAATATCACTGTAACTTACTTATCCGTAGCAACAAAACATTATATTTTCACAATGTACACTGGACAGTTCCAAACCAATACTATCTGAAATCATCAATTCAATATCAACACTGTGAGAAAAATATAACATAAATTTGCTATTTGTTAGAAAATTAAAGACTAAAAATAGAAACCAAACAAGAATCCCCTATTTAAACAAAGGAAACAGATGCCACCGCTGTTTTAAAGTGTGTTTTACATACAATTCCCCAGTGGTGCAGATGTCTTGGTATGCTTGATTTACTCTTTAACAAGCATCTCGGTATTTCACAAACAAATAGTCCTGGAAAACACATTCTGAATGGATGTACCCGTGACTGCCATATACATTAAGTGGCAAGACAAGAACATGATATTTCTTTATAATAAATTATGCAATAGACAGAAAAATATATCCCTTGTAGTAAAAAAATGTAACATGTAAAAAGATGTAGTAAACATAAATTTATGGAACATATGTATCCAATTTTAACCTTGCCTTTCTGATTTCCAGAACAACTTCCACACTATCTGCTCAAATTGATAATCTATATGTGTAGTTCCCTGATCTTCTCTATGTCTATTATTTCAACATAAAACTGGACCTTAGACACTTTCCATTTCATCCTAAGATTCTTAAACTTAGATTAGTCACTCTTAAATATCTCCAGGTATTTATGAATTATCTTTTAATTAAAATAGAATTACATTAATTTTTATGTTCCCTTTCTTCTCTTTCAGCATCCTAGCTGGAAGAACCTCTCCCATTTCCTTCTAACTCTGAAAATCATAGTATCTTTTTCTTTGACCATCATTGTTACATTCATACACAAATACATGTTGTTTACAATCATGCATGCATTAAAATACACACATGTACATTTATATATGTAATCACTTATTTCTTCGTTTTCACAATTAATTTAGAAATAGTATATTTTATATATCTAATGACTTCTGTGTGTTTTAATACACTATGTATGCACACACACACACACACACCATAAAATGTACTTAATTAAAGATTCAAAACAAAGTAAACTTGTACAGACATAAACGGGGAGCTATTCAAACCTGAGGGGAATAGTTCCAAAGTAAGCACATGGGACAAGCTAATAAAAGTTGGTTTTGCTTTAGTACACACTGATACATTTTTATATCTATAGGTATTATCATATTATTCAGATTCTAGTCCAACAAAAGCCTAAATATATTCCATGATACAACTCACAAAAGCAAATACTCTCTTCTTTCCAGCAAAGCAAACAAAAATGTCCTGGACAAACTCAACAAGGAGTCAGTTTGTGTGGAAACTGATGGACTGCAATGGACATCAAAGAAATTGAATTCTGTAACCTTGTGACTCCTAAGGCCATGTTGAAAAACTGGGACTTTTGAGATTATTGTTGAGTCAACTTGACTTCCTTTAAATTTAAAAGGGGAAGTCTCTTCTCAGTAAAAAGGCCAAGAACAATATGAAACTCTCAAAGACTTCAATAATATGTAGCACATAGCCTAATTCAATTCCACAAGTACAAGGTTAACTATTGAATATGCTATTCCAAGAATGCATTCAGCATAAAATACAGCCATAGTACAATTATTATTTTGTATGGTCACATGTTTAACTTCCATGAGTCCTGTTTAAATTTTTACTTCCTCTAACAGAAACTGACAAAAATGATATATATTTTTGTGAAGATTACTGTTTCACTTGTAATATATGCAAATCTTTATTTGGAATTTCTTATAAATGTAATATGTGTTGTTTTTATGCTTCATTAGTATCAAAATATTCCTAACTAAACATGAATACAGTTGAAACAGAAATAATTTTGTGTACTTGTTCCATAAATATAAGTTTAATTGACCATAGTCTACTGTTGGACAGCAGTGACAAGTACAGACTGCTGTCAGTCCTTACCTATTTAATGAGAACCCAACTCAGAACATGAAACTACCAACAGAGCCATGGTACCTTGCTGTAGACTCATCCTAGAAGCTGCATACTTCAGCACTTGGTAGAATTGTGAGCGTGTGATTGTGTGTGCTTATATCAAATGTTTAATGTGTAGGAACTGTGTTTCATTGCAAAGTCTTTGTTGGGGGAGACTCATGGAATATACTTTTTTATCTTTGTGGTAATGAAAACTGGATGAGGATCTATGGGATTCTAATCTCAATGGCATGAATTTTTCAGCTTGAACAGATGATGTGCTCTGTGATTCTTTTCTTCTTAAATAATATTGTCAAATTAACAAGCTCAATATAAGAAAAAAAGAAATCCATTTATCCAAAGAAAATGCAGAATACAGTGCACCACTGAAGGGAAAACATGAGTAAATACTGCCGTAACTAGTTCATCTCCTTAGTCAGAAAATACCCTAGCTATATGGGTCTTTATGCTCCATGTTTTGCTCCCTTTCCACTCTCTTTTCTTTTTCTTTAGTCATGCTTTGAATATAAAATGATGTAGCTAGCTATCATGAGTTCTATGAAAACTTGTTTTCCAAATGTACCTTTATATATATATATATATTATATATATATATGTTGAAGATTTGAACATATATATATATATGTACTTCTTTCAAACTTTTGATTTCACAATTTTCCATTGAACTTAATGACTTTGGCATCTTGATTGACGTTCTATTGTATTGGCTGTGGTTATATGCAGCTAATACTAAGGATTTTAGGATAGAAAGATTTCAGAACATAAGCGATCCTGGCATTGTCTATCTTCGAAATTAGTAGCCAGAGTTTTGGTCTGTTATACCTCAGTATTCATATAGTGTTCCATAAACCTCAATTTTCTTGAGATCGCCCCCACATTTTCTGTTTTATTTATCTTTTCATATATTCATTACATTAGCAAACAGTTTTGAAAAGATTTCATGAGCCAATTGTTGTGCTGACGTCTAAATGAGCATAGAGTTAAAACTGGCTAAAGAAGCTAAAAGTCTCATAGACACAAAGCCAACTGTTCAGTTTCATTGTAGAGTTTGTAATTAATAGCATGGCATAACTGATGCTTTATAGGGCCAGTTCTCATGGTGGAACTTAGTGCTAAATGGTTAAGGTAAGGCTTCCTTAAAGAGGTGATTATTAACTCATAAACAGAGTAAAAGCAAGAGGAATTAAGACACTACTACTATATTACTTCCTGATATCTTCTCCCATGGACTGATAATACTGATCTTGACTGAGGGAGATAACATTCAGTACTGTCTTATTATCATCCCTCTTGGTTTCAGTGTCTATGTACAAAGACCCAAACTTCACCCATATTTCATTCCATCCTCTCCTTCATACCAGTGACATCATCCTCTTTCCTCTATTAAATGCACAGACATATCAATTGGAAGTTTTCTATTTCAACCTAAACATGTTTATGATCTTGGTGTCATGACATAAGCCTACAATCCTAGCACTAGGGAGCCTGAGGCAGGAAGAATGTAAAGCCACTTTGGGGTACATAATGAAAGCCTATCTTAAAATATAAAAGCAAAAAAAAATACTTACATAATTGTTTTCTTTGAACAATTCACTTGAATATGCCCCCAGTACCTCCAAGACTAAATTTTCACACTTTCTTCCTTTCGTAACTTACTTTAGAGAGCTAATTGTTTTCTATCTATGGATGATAGGTATGTTAATTTTCTGGTCCAAGACATATGATCTCAAAATAATTCTCATTTTCCACTACTACAGGTCTTAATCCCACCAGCTTACTATATCTGGGCACCATTTCCTTCTGCTAGCTTCATTACTACTCATCTTGTTAGGGTGGCCATTAATGCTTCTTGATATCACATCATGTTTTATATACTAGATATATGCGATCTACTTTTTTCTTCTTTTAAAGATATGCTATTAGTTCCCATATTAACCTCAGTCATGGGGATTTGACTAACTTACTAATATAATGATTACTGGTACAAAGGGCTCCAAAACTAGCTACCACATGTATCAGTCATTGTTTTACCACTTCTTAGGAAAAGTATCACATACATGCAGAAATCACACATAATTAATATAGTGAATCAGGTGAAAAAATGCATTAACTACATCCAGCTTAAGAGCCATGCAGCCAAAACACAAAAATGTGGTCATCTGTGAACCAAGTGAAGAGAGGGAGAGAGTTTGGAATGGAGAGGGAGAGTGTTTCACCAAGAAAAAATTCCAATGATATCTTCTGCTTCAAGACTGTAAAAGAATAAATCTCTTTTGCTTGGAACACCTAGCCTGATGTTTGGCTGTGGAAGCTCGTGCTGACTGACACACACAGACTTTAACCACTTCAGCTTAGGTTACAGTGAATTGATGTTGCAGGGATGAGCTAGTTTTCATTATCTATGTTCATTAGCTTTAATAACAAATCTTGGGGCTGTCATCATCCCTGTTACATAGAGAGAAATACTTCTATAATATATAAAACCTGAGTGGTGTGGTCATGAGAAAGAGAGAGGACATAAGTGAGAAACTTGATGAGACACCGTTTAAGAATCTGGATCCATTTCTAACAAAAGGCAAGGATAATAGTTGTTTTGGTTACATCTAGCAATGTCATTTTTCTTTATTACCATCTTATCTTCTCCTTTATCTCCCCATCCCCTCTGCTTCCTTTTTTTCTCTTCCCATTTTTATTGATTTTGTAAATAAAATAATTCTTATTATTATATGTAATGACTCTGTTTTATCAAGATCATTCTTATGTACTCTTAAAAGGGATATGGGGAGAAAAAGGTAAGATCATGAGAAAAAAATTAGACAGTCCCGAAAACAGAATGGAATGAGTGAGTGGGCATCATATCACAATCTCATATGACATTTGTATTCCTCCAAACAAGTGAGAGAATGGAAGTAAAGCTAATATTTTATTAGCATAAGTTTTTTGTTTATTTGTTTTAGTTTTTAAGAAAAACGTATTTGGGAGTTTCCCAAATACATCTCAGAATCAATTTAAACTACTTTATACATACTTTGTAAAAGCTATTATTAAACAGGCATCTCTGCTTAAGCAATTTTATAGCATTATTAATCTTCCTTACCATGTTACACTTACTACCACTAAGATTCCTAAGTATTTGCTTCATTTACACATTCATACCATGACCATTTCATTATAGGTACTCAAGGTACCTTTATTAATACCATCAGTATCAAAATGGAGGAAAAATCTTTGATTTCAGAGGGACAAACTGAGTTTACAAAACCTGTGGAAATTTCTGTTTCATTTCTAATTCAGGAGCAGATTCTTCAATCAGTATGACTTTGTTTTTCTACAACACATAGGATGATAAAACTTAGAGGCAAATTTGTAGCTTATGCAATTCTTAGACATCCCCTCTATCTCTTCTTACTGAGGCAAAAATACTACCCTAAATCACACAGTTACTTAAGATTAAATGCTTGGCTGCCTATAAAGCATGTATTTTACCCATTGCATAGTGAAGCCTCTCCAGTGTAATTTAGTGTACCTATTTTATTTTATGGATGTAAGAGATGATAAATGATCTGTAACAATAAATAGCTAATATAAGTCATGTGTCTACATACTGATTGAACTCTCTATATCCATGGTAACCCCAATTTGCTAAATTGAAAATATCAAGAACATGGCTGCCTAAGAAAACTTTAACAATTCTAATCAGTGGTTGATTTCTCAATGTAAAGAGGGGAAATCTCATGAGGATCCACTCTAGATGAAAAGCTATAAACAATTAACAGTGGCTGGGCGGGGAGAAGGAGCTTTCTCCATGAATTAGTCTTCTTATTGGATATCCATTACTAAGTGGTTAGCCCTGGAAGCATATACATGTATGTTAAACCTATTGAACTGACTCAGCAGGTTGATTTTACATGTTTATTCATTTATACTAACTGCATTAGGTAAAGATGAGAAGGCCATGAATTTGGGAGAGAGAAAGTGGGTGGATTGACACTGGAAGGGTAGAAGAAAGATATGGGGGGCAATTTTATAATTAAATTTTTAAAAAGTTAAAATAATATATATTTAATTTATACATATGCATAATGGAATGTGTATATATATACATAGATACATGGTGATATTAATTATATAATTAGTCAAGTATTTTCTAAATTCCAAAATAGCTTTGTAACTTGTCTAGTCAGAATTACCTGAATTTCCTAGAATTGTCATTCTTGTAAGCTTCTGGTTAAGATAATCATCAACAGGATCATTCAATGAGATTTGAAGTGAAGGAGGACATGACCATTGTCCCATTTGTAGCCCTCACTTGAGACACTAGAGCTGGGCCTAAAACCACTCCACCTTGTCTTAGATTGTCCTGGAACTTAGTTGACACTAAAGCCAAGTTTTTATATTAACATCATAATAAAAACTTCAGCTTCTCTAGGGCTCTGATGACAAGACTGTCAGTAGCCTATGAAGTACACAGGGCTCCAGTAAGAACCTGTGATGTTTGTTCTTGGCTCTTTACCAAGCCGTGCTTGCTATTACATACTGACTCATTAGCAAAGTAGCCATTACAATAGAAGTAGAGCTTATCTATGGGTCAGCAACATGAACTGCTAAACATTCAAGCTTATGCCTTCTTGATACCTTATTTTTGGTATAAACAAAATTCATATAGCATTCACCTTATTTTTGGTATAAACAAAATTCATATAGCATTCTCTTAAATATCAGATGGTGACCTCTTGCCAGGCTGATTATAATGGGCCACTTCCACCACAGTTTGACAGCATTTTGTTTTCACTAGCATAGATGTAATTTTGTACATGGATTTGCCTTGCTACTTTGACTGCATCTCTGTTTAGGCTTTTGTAGACTATTTTACTGTTGGATATTATCCCTTTTTCAATAAGAATCTTATTTCACAGAAAACAAAGCATGACAATGTACCCATTCTTATATAACTTAGAGTTCTAAGATCCCATTTTGTACTAAGGAAGCTAGCTTGATGGAACAATGTAATAGATCTTTCAAGTCTTAGATGTAGCCCTCTCCAGTGTCTTTCTACATTGAAGGTCAGGGGCAATGTTTGCCGAATTTGGGCTTCTTATATCTCTTACTCCACAGTCAAAGAGAGCTGTTGTACTTGCTAGAGTGAGTGGTCTTTACCATCAAAGAGCAGTTAGGCAACTATTACACAGTGCAAGTAAGATTAATGGGTCTTCATGGGGAGATTATTCTAGAATGTATCTAAGATTTCGTAGCTTCTATAATTAAAACATATGGAAAGATTTGTGTAACCTGCTGACGTACTAGTTGGGAGAAAAGTCAAGATGACATTAAAAGAAAAAAAAGTAGCTATAAATACAAACCATGGCTGTGTGATCAGGTGGTGAAATAATGCTGCTAATGCTTTATATTCATTATATATTTTGTTTATCTGTATATTGACCAATATATTGATTCTATTCCTGCCTTTGTTCCCCTTATCAAATACATTGCATTGGTTTCAGTTTTTATATCAGCATCTAAATTACAAAATATCTAACTAGGATCATGTCTTAAAAGAATCACTGCAGACTTAGGAGGCATTTTCCATCATATCATGAGGAAGTCAGCTCAATTTTAGATTGAGTTTTATGTGTACAAAGTACACAATGAATGTACAATGTTGTTACAATTTGTCAGTGCTAAAAATGCATCCTCCATAGCCTTCTTCTTTAAATATCTCCCCTTAGGACGCTAAGATAGATTTTTCTATCTCATTTGAAAGTGACAGATTAAACAATTGATTTGTGTCTTATCCATGTTATTGGTATAATTACATTACTGGTATGAAAAACCTACATAGACCTACACCAACTGAACCCCCTATTATATTCATTCAGTTTCTCTGAATTTTGATCCCAGAACTTTTGTTTACCTTCATGAAGGAGGGGACCCACCTTCCTTGGGGCCCAAATATTATCATGATAAGTGCCAATGCAATGGAATGCACTGCAGCCAATTATTCTATACCTGAAATTTGTGCATATTAATTCTAGATTGCATTGATTTTCTTTCTTTTATGACTTTCCTACCCAAATATCTTCACTGTAGATATCAGATTCCAAGATCAGAAGCAAAATGAGAATCTTATGGAGACTACATTACTCCACAATTACAAAAAGTCAAATTCTCCTCATCTGTCATTCGTCTATCCATCCATACAGTGTTCTATTTATATCTAGTGATTTTGCTTCTTTGATTGAGCTCTGATGAAAATGAATTACAAATAAATTTAATTCAACCAAACTGTCCCCATGAAAAGTTTTAGTAAAATAAATAATACTGAAGAGGCCAAAATACATGTTATTCAAACAGCACAATATTTAATATCTCTAAAAGGTCTTTCTTTTTATTGATTGTAAGATAAACATTGAAATTGCCATTGACTTAACTTAACTAAAATCCAGGTTATTCAGTATACTTAATGCAGTATTATATATAACAGTATCTATAAAACAGTGCTACATTCACTGTTTTAATATCTTATATTTCAAAATATTGTTGTTATTGCATTCAGTGAAGTTACATGGGCCAAATACAAGCAAATCAGGAGCGTGTAAAGCTAGGGCTTAGAATTACTAAATTGTCTCTAAATTAAACATTGAGCATATACCTTGAATATAGGATTTTCAATTTCATATGTTTCTCACTTATGTATAAATAATACTCTGTTGTTCAGAAAAATTGAAGGAGCTTTGCTATGGAAATTAAATGCAACATTTTATAATGCCTTGAGTCTACAGGTCTTCAGTATGTGTCCTTGGCAAATTTGAGTTGCTGATCTTGTGAGGGCCATTATTAATACTTTTATCTGACAGCTCTTGGCATGATTATCTCATAATTAGTTTTATGTGCCTTGTCATGTCTGTGCAGTAATGCTATAAACACAGCACACAGGAGGGCAGGAAATATGCAGCCAATTAATTATGTGCATTTACCCTGGCTGGGTTCAGCTACCTGCCAATCATATGTTCTTAGCAAAATTAAATTTGGTACTTTCATATGTAGTCTGGGCATAGTAGTCATCTTTCCCTTAAATACTATTGCTTGAATTTATTCTATGAGCAATAGAAAGCCACAGATGTGTTTTAAGAAGCAAAATTACCTTTTTTCTCCTTTAAACAATTGTTGTACATTCTGTGTAAAGAACAAACTGGAAATGAGAAAGGGGATTAGCATATTTTAGCATGTAATATGAGGAGAGGTGATTTTGTGTTTTATTATTATGTTGTAGCTCCAGTTTTGGCTTATGGTAGAGTTAACTAGACAGAGTGATAAGCAGAGAGTAAGAAAAATAAATAAAGGAAGATCCTTGTGCCTGGGCTGGATCACCTAGTGAAGTGGTCAAAACCCCTTTGGGGTTGAAAGACCTTTTCACAGAGCTCACATATCAGATATTAGCTTATCCATTATTTACTTTACAATTCGTTAACAATAGCCAAATTACAGTTATAAACCAGCAACAGAAACAGTTTTCTGGTTGAGATCACCACAACATGAAGCACCGTATGAAAGAGTGGCAGCATTAGGAAGGTTGAGAACCAATGCTCTAGTATGTGGCATTGCTTTATGCAGATAGGAAACAGTTGTTCATAGGCAGCAATGGCAAATTTTAGAGAACTGCATTTGAAGGTCCCTAGAACTTGCATGTCATTTCTCTGGGGTTTTCTGTTGTCTGTTTCTTTGTGTTATATGTTCGCCTGTGTTTTTCAAGTCAGGGTATAGCAGAATAATCTATAAGCAGAATATTATGTATGAACTACTTTAATAACTACTTAGGTATTAACACTTAACTTTTTTAATACAATGTCATATTTAAAAGCCTTATTGGTATTCCCATTATTTTTTCAGAAGAAAATAAGTCATGAAGTATTCAGTCCTGACATTTTATATATCACTCCTTTAAAAAGAGTGTTGATACCTTTCTGTGTGAAACAGTGATTTCAACTCTGTTCTAATTTCACTTCTCTTCAGGCTCCTCCCCAGTCCAATGGTAACATTTCCCTAGAAGGTGCTTCCTGAGTGTTCCTGCAATGTCTGTAAAACCTGCCTGGTGAATTCAAACATGAACATGCTCATACTTCTCTGATACTGGAAAAATAAAATGACACAGAAAGTTCAAGATGTTTGTATAGTTCAGAAGGCTTAAGTGATATACTATGAAAGGATATACAGGAGTTGATAAAAAGCAGCTTTAACATGGGACCATATCCTTTTTTATGTATTTTTGAACTCCAAATAAGGAATATGTACAACTTAACAAATCTATCAAGATAAGAGTTGTAAGGTTAAAACATGAAGTTTAGACAATTAAATATCACACATGCTGTCTTTAAAAATCTAAAGGTAAGTTTGTTTTGATATGTCATCCATGCTTCGCTGTGGTGTTGGGCTCTTAAATAACTATTGGCTTATGATTTCCTTGACAACCCCATCAGTATCTTGGTGCCAAGGACCATGTTATCTATTTTAGTACATGGTAAACTTAGATATGATAGATGCTGATGAAACTTTTGTTGACAGGACAAAGCATGAAGTGGCATCTGATGGAATTAGAAGTTGCATGCATGCAATGACTGCTGCTGACATGTTGGCGCCCAAAACAGCTTGTAATTGTGAAGATGACACTATTATTTTCCTTTTGCTAAATGGAGCATTAGCTTGGCTGGGAGTCACTTGTACTGTTTCATTGGGGTTATGAGAAGAACATTTGGAGTTTGTCAGGCAGTGTGGATGAATTTGTCATTGGACATGACCTTTTCTGGGTCGTTCAGGTGTAGGTTAAAAAGAAAAATGACTGTAATGTTGGTGAGAGGTACATTCATTTGGCAGCCCTCATCCTGAACTCAGTGTCCAGAAAGCAAAGGGTACAGGAAATAGCCTTCAGTCTGCATTTCCAGGGAACTGTTTACCCCAGTGTTCCTTGATCCTGATCTAACATCCATCTTAAAAAGTGAAACAGGAGTTCATGTCCCTGGCTCCTTCAAACTTGGAATTATAGCCCAGCTCCCTGTCAGGCTGTCAATTACTGCCAATTTACAGTGCTAAAGGAAGAAAGGTTTTTAGCCTCTGGTAAGCAGAGAAAGAAGAGGAGAAACAAGAAAGGAGATCAAAATAAAAGAGAAAAAGGAAAGGAGGAAGAGAGGTTGGGAATATGAATGTAGGAGATGGTATTACTAAACTGTTTGATCCCCAGTCAATTGCTTAAAGCTCTGAATTGACAGCCCCCATCAACACACTGATAGTGAAAGGAAAAATATACAAAGGCATATCCCATTTTATGGGTAAGCCACACAAAATTCCTCAAAGTAAAGTATGTAGTGCTATGTTTATCAGACAAACCTGGAGGACATGCCAACGCATATTACTAGAACCTACAAGAGATTCTGACTTGTTTGTTCTGAGATAGCATCAGACGATTGCATTTCAGACAATCTCCAAAGCTGAGCCAAAGGAGCCCCTCCTTGCCCTTTAATTTGGAAATCACTTCTATTAACATTGCTGTACTTTTTTTTTAAATTCAGGTCATTCTATTGTATGGCTAACATAAATAACTCAAATATCCTTTAACGTTTTTCCCCAGCTCCCCTAACTGGGTGAATCAAAATTATTGGAAACAAGTATGGAATCCCATATGAGGAAGGCAGAGTAAAGGAGCTGGGTCACATAGGAGTGCTACTTTGCCTTTTCTGTGTTTCACATATTCCAGGAGAAAATGAGGAGCAATAAGATGATAGGCATGTCTGACATTAAAGAAAAGCTTAGTCGTGCCTAATGCAATGGAGAATTTGTTTAAGAACAATTCAGAAGCATGGTAGTCTGACCCACAGTGAGTCAAGTTCATGAAGTCCCCAGCCATTGGCTAAATACATGCAAATAAGTTACAGTCCATGTTAATGGAGTCTGAAGTCATGTAAAATACTGTCACCTTCTACACTTGTCAAAGTTAGGAACAAAGCGTATGGCCCTAATCTTTCATTAATTGTTTTTGTAATCTTTGTTATAGGTTCTATTTCCTGTTTGGAGAAGCTAATTTCATTCTAGTACAGACATGGGTGATTTAGTTTATTAACCTAACTTTAAATTACAATATGCTTAAAATTATAGAAGGTATGATATTTGACAGTATAATAGTAATCAAATGGGAATTCTTACCCTGTTGTAGACATGTGGTAATGCCTGTAGACATTTTGGACTGTCCCAAATGAGTAGATAGTATTACCATTTCATCAGTAAAGCCAGGCATGTTGCTGAATCCCTAAAAGGCACAGGACCCAATCTTTCCATTTCCAACCATCAAGAAGAATCAGACAGTTAAAAGTGCAAAGTGCCAATATTCCGTCAGGAAATGAATGAATTATCTGTTTTCCTAAGCTGTCCCAGAGATAGGAAAGAAATGAGCTTATGGTTTAAGGATTAGAGAGAGCCTCTGAATATTGGCTCACACATTACTCTTGATGTATAATTAGTAAATGATCATCTGCAACTTGTTCATGTAACCAAATGAAAAAATCTAACTTAATTTGATCCCTCAGATTGTTTAATCATTTTTCAAGTGTTATTGCTACTAAATGTACAAAACTCCATTATTGACCATTATTAAAAATCGAGTTTCAATTGATGATGCAATGAGTTAGAGATATGGTTTTGGGTTATAGTACTTGCCTAACTTGTGTAAAGCTCTGTACTGGAAAAGTAACAAATACAAACAAAAATATCTCCCAAAAAGAATATTTCCAGTTATTTGTCTAAACAATTCAAGTTTATTGTTTGTAGCAAATAGGCACATTAAAATTATAATCATCTTTTTCTCAAAGGAAAACATCTTGAACAGGCTTTTCAACAGTATTTTGCTGTTACATTTTCTTTTCTTTCATTTTTTTTGCATCCTTCAGTTTTAGAAACTCTTTTTATCAGTCAAAGCAAAAGTGAATCAATATTTATGTCATTGAAGAAATCTGACTAAATGTTAGAAATTACTGAATAGGCAATTATGTTTCAAATGCAAGATTTAACAAAATAGCAGTATAATGCAAGAATCAAATGAAGTTGCAATATAGTATAAACCAAGTGCATTTCAAAAGGCCTACTGATTTGAAGCCTTTTATACAACCCATTTATCAAAACCTCCTTTTGAAATTCATAAATTCAAATTAAATAATAGAATTGATGGAAGAACTACAAAATGTCTTGAAGCTATGATCTTTCAACACAGTATTCATGAACGGTTTATGACTTCATATAGTAGCATCATGTGCTTAACAGTGAGCTTCAAGGAACTCATTCGTGAGGAATTTTGCTAAGCTGATTAAATTATTTAACCTATCACAAGTAAAGAGTTATTTCATCTTTGGTAGAAGCATGCATTTATCTTTATTGCTTCAATTTTAATATGCATTTATTGAGCTAAATTATATCAAATTGTAGAACTACAAAAGAGTATGGTGTGCTATACTTGGGTTTACTTAGTGTGACACTTGTACCGTCGATACAGTAATATTTATCTCATTGTATAAGAGTTGCTAAATAATATTATGCTGTAAATTATTACTATTAATGATGAATTTCTGTATTTTCTTGAGGCAAAGCACAGTTGTATAATTTGGGTTTTCTAAAATCATAGGACATTTTAATTATGCAAAAGAGAAGTGATCCTAAGTTATATTTCCTTGTATAGTCACTCCATACTTTACTATCTACTTCCTTATTTACTTTGTTCCATGCCTGTCAGTTATTAAGGCAATTGCTGTCCCAGGAAGCTCCATACCCCACAAAGGCCCTCAAATATGAACATCTGACTACCCTCCAATACTTTTGACAGCTGCCTTTGTGTAAGAGCTTCACTTCCACATATAAAGGTGGTGGTGTCGCACGCATTTAATCCCAGCACTCGGGAGGCAGAGACAGCTGGATCTCTGTGAGTTCGAGGCCGGGCTGGACCAATAGCCTCCAAAACAATACAGAGAAACCCTGTCTCGTAACCCCCCCAAAAAATTAAAAATAATGAGTTTTCTAAAAAGAAGAGGCCATGAGGCTTAGAATCAGTCTTCAGAAGCTAATGTGCTTATTAATAAGGAAGGAAGTAAAACTGCTCACTCAATAAGTTTTGTTCTCTGGATTGCTTAACTTCTGTATGTGTAAAGAAAGATGTATAGAGTACTGTGCCTATTCTACTCTGGGGACTCAAGGGTTGATAGTTTGATCATGAATCTAAAAATCTCCAAATACTGTTCCTTCATCATTTGGTGTGGCAAAACGTTATAAATATTGGATACACATAGCTTTCAAAAGGGAAAACCTATATAACTCTTCACTCCATCTTATTTTAGGTTCAAGGGTTTTGCAATTTAATGGTAAAACAGTAGAAGAAAAAAAATCATATAAATGTAAGTTTACAAAGCAAAAGTAATTCTCTACTCGGATCCAATTAATCCTGAAGCCGAGTTCCAAGAGACCTGTGGAGTCAGTTCTTAAACCTTCTCTTGTGAATACCAAGAAAATGACACTGGAATTACAGCTGACTCAAAGTCATGGATTCTGAGCCTGTAGTGTCAGGTTATTTATTCTGTTCAGCAGCTTCCGCATTTATTCATGCTTTTGTTTCTGGCTTCCAAGCCTTCAGTGTTCTGTAAGGAAATTGACACAAAGAATTTTGTATGCTACCCAGAATGTCTCTGTCCCGCTGATTCTAAGTTTCTCTCTTCTTAAATCTCCTAGCTTCCCCACACCTAAACACATCTAAACTCACCAAGAATTTACAGGGAGATATGGAGGCACAATAAATGGGCAAGTTGGTGTTAGAAGAGTTGAGCATTCATTGCATAGTCAGATGAGTCCTTTGTCATTTATGAAGACAGGAAAGACTGAAATAAAATTCATTAAAAAAGAAATTTTATCCTGGCTATTTACAGTGCCACAACATCTGGAGAGTATTTTAATTTACAGAGGAGTGCCTTGGAAAATATGTGAACTCCTAACTAAACACAACGGAATTTATAAGTAAAAGGCTTTGGGCTTTGTAACTGAAGTGACTTAGCTATTTATTTTTCACAATGCTGTCATATATCAACCTAACTACCCTTCAACACAAACTCAACTGTGCTTTCTAAAGTATTGTTTCTTCCTCATCCTTTGATTTTCACTATATTTGTTGCTGAAAGACATATTGACAAATAGTTCGAGGAAATAAATGCTCATACAAGCTAAACTCAATTTTTCTCCCACCTTCTTAGTATTACTCCATGTAAATAAAATATAGAGAAACAAAGCTCAGTAAAGCATGCAAACATTCATGGCAAATATGCATATCAACACAGGACAATAGATGGACACAAAGCAAATGTCCCTTCTTGTCCTTGCAAAGATATTGTATGTCAACAGCCACCACAAACACTATTTTAATTTTCTTCTCCAATATATGGATCAAGGCTTTTTATTTACATGATGTCTCCTAACATCTCTGACCTTCACATTCTTGCTCCTCTGATGAGCTTTGTGGAGAGTTAAGTGGTAGCACTTTACAAACTAAAAAAGATTCTTCTACTGGGCTTTGAGGAATGTGTGAGTCAATGGTGAGATAAATTCCAGGTTATTTTAAGAAAATGACAGAAGATCAAAGAGCAAGGTCCAACAGCTGCTTTCTTTCAATACCTATTTTCTAGTATGGCATAAATGCTTTCTTCTTCCAATATCATTCTTTTACCAGGAACAAAACAAAACAACAAAATCAGATCTCATGTATAGATTCAACACCCTATTTCAAAACTTTATTTGAATATTGAAGATTTTCTTGTTTACCACCGAAGAAAAAATAAATATTTTTCTGTTTTCCTCCAGGGTTACTCAGACCGCTGATGGCTGTTCTCTATCTGCCCCAAATTAAAGTGTGTGCCTCCTTTCAACACTAAATAGTTTACATATTTTTAAATGGCAGAAACTTTGACTCAATTCAGTATGTGTTCCAAATCCACACCCAATGTTTTATCCATAAGAGTGTTCAATAAGTGTGTAATATTTGTCATTTAGTACTACATAGATAAAATCTGTGTAAGGATAGTCATCGGACTTTCTGTTTTTAGCTGTTACGTGATTTCCATTGCTGGTAAAAGATGCCATGTCTTCATGTGTATATTCCTCCCCAGGTTTTGCTTACAAATATACAAGTATTGAATACAATATACCATCAGGGCACTCTATCACTGTTCATACATACATACATACATACATACATACATACATACATACATACATTGGCCAGAATCTGAATAGAGCTGACGATCATTTGCTGCTCTTTGGGATAAGGAGTTTTATTCATGCCTACTGTCAATTCTTGTTATATACTGTCAGAGCCTTAGTCAGCTGTAGTGTTCATGTGTCTCTTAAAGAGCCTCATGATTTGACTGCTCCAGAGGAGCAAAGATCATCTCACTTTCTCATGCCCTGTGTGAAGGAGGGCTACTGATCAGCTGAAATGAGGTGGGACAGATAGGAGAGACATGGCTTAGCCAATCTAGGGATACAACCATACATGGGAACATGTATCATCAAATACAAAGACCTGGTTTCACTCTTTCCAACTGCAACTATAATAATAAAAGTATCATATTATAAAAATATCCATGCACCACATGTTTTCTCTCTTTCTTCCATAGCATTCTAGTTCTTCTGCTTACACATCTAGATTTTCCATTTTGGTCTCCCCTCTCACTACTGCCTAAATGTTTGCAGTAGTGAGATAATGATCAAAGTCCTTTGTCAGTTTCTGCTTTCTCTGTGGAGGGAAGGCATAGTGATAGAATAGTCAATCTCACTGCCACTCATAAACATTTAAATATTGATAAAGGAAACAAACCAAAAACATGAATATTTTTTCTCATGGCCAATGCTCTGTTGTCGAACATTTGACTTTTCCAAAGAGACTTCATAAGGTCATTTTTTTCATTCTGTATTTCTAGATATCCTTTTGGTGTTTTAGTGTCATGTGCTGAACATGTACTGTGAAGCCAATGCTGAATTGCTAAGTCCTGATAGCTGTGACTGTAAAGTTGTTCAAAGAGAAAATAGAGTTTTTGCAGACACAATCAAGTTAGGATCAGGATATTAGGCTCTAATTCAATGTCATCGATTCCTGTATAAGAAGATAAATGATACAGAAACAAAATTTAGAGGGAACACACTATGTGATCAGAGATACGGAGATTGGAATGATACATCTACAAGCCAAGACTTGCAAGCTAAGAAAAGGGCCTAAAACAAATTCTTCCCTAGAGGCTTTGTGGTAACATGGACCAACTGACAAGTGATTTCTCATGTTTGGTTTTAGAAATGTGAGGAATCAATTTCTGTTATGTTAAGTCACCCTGTTTGTGAAACCTTGTTTCATCAATCAGAAACTAATGCAATGTGTTATTCCCAGTCCCTTAAGAAGAGGAAGAAAAGAAGATAGAAAGAAGGAAGGAAGGAAGCAAGAAAGGAAAGAAAAGAGAGAATTAGTAATTAGTATCAGAGTTACTCACATTCAAGCAACAGTATTTGTTTCATTGGCTTTGTTTGATGTCATGGACAAGAAGGTCTAGTCCGTTCTTAAAAATCAGATTATGTTGTCACACATAAGTATGTCTTTTAGAAAGTGCATGATTCAGCTCTGGACAAGCCTATGTAGCAGAATCTACTCAAAGATCCTTAGAATGAGTATAATTCCTTGTTTAAAAAAAAAAGATTGACATGTGAGAACAACTACATGTCTTCTTCCGCCTCATACTTTCTGGAAGAGAAGGGAGAAGCATTTTTTGTTGTTGTTGTTTTTTGAAGCGAGGGTTTCTCTGTGTAGCTTTGGAGCCTATCCTGGCACTCACTCTATAGACCAGGATGGCTTCAAAATCACAGAGATCTGCCTGCCTCTGCTTCTGCTTGGGATTAAAGGCATGTGCCACCAAAGCCCGGCTAAAAGAAACTTTCTTGTGGGGATGTATCAAGTATCTGTTGATGATAGTGACATGTAATCAACCTGTTGATCCAAAATCAGAAATTTTGTCTATATGTGAGCTGTGGTGACAATTTTAATACCAGTAGGTTTCAGTCTCTATACTCATGACATTTGATTAAATCTATAACTTTAAATAGCTTCTGTCTGTGTGTATTCCAGTAATTCTAACTTTGAGCATTGTAACTGTATAGTATCATTGTCCACAGAGTCTGTGAACACTTGTATAAAGAAGCTCATAATTCAGGAAGAATGACTTTACTCTTCAGGCACTTGATGATAAACCCTGAAAGTCTGAATGACTATTCTTAAACTATTCTTACTCGTTTTCTTATATTCTATGACACATGTGTCTGAATGTAAGGACAGACTACTTATAGGAGCAACAAAGTAACTGAGAATAACAGATTTAGGCTTAAATATGAAGGAATTCACCCCCCTATGAATCCTAAAAATGGGATATTTTCATTTCTGCTTTAATGTTTTCAGCATTTAGATTTTGGATATATTTAACTTATACTTAGAGAAGAATGAATGAGATAAAGTTGGTGAAAAGCATGACAACACTAAATGAGCAACTCTAATATAATGCACACATTGGATGAAATGAGAGGGGACCTTTCAATTCCTGAATTCTGGGTATGAGCCCCTGAACCTCAGCAGAACTGTGCTGTAAAATTTATAATGGTGAAGAAGTCTCCTGTGCATTTGTAAAGGCATAGAATTTAATCTGGGGAAGAAGTTATCAGAAATTGTCCTTGTAAGTCAGACAGCTTTTGTTTAAAAAAATGAAGTTATGTGAGGGTTAGAAATTAATTTTTCTATCTTTACAAATGACTGTAATTGGCAATGCTGGTATTCTCTCTCATTTTTATCTACTCCATGTCTCCAGATGTTTGCAGCAAAGTTAGATACGATGGCTTTGTTCCCCTCACAAATGAGGAAAGGTACAGCTTATGTCAGCACTGGTTTACCAGGAGAGACATTCCATTTCCTCCAAAAGATTTTCTCCTGAGCCTCATTAACTTATCTGGGTCTTGAGATCAACTTTATTTGTATTATTTTTAAGGGGGAATGTCAAAACAAGGAACAGAATTCTGTTCATTGAGTTATACCAATCATTATACATCATCCACTGTGAGTCAAGGCAGGTTAGTCTAAGCAAGACACAAAAAGCAAGTGTTTCCCAAGCGGGCACATAATGCTGTTTGCCACAGTAGGGGTGCTAATAAAGCTGTTGAAATCGCTTCATATCTGAGCATTCTGGTTGGCGAACTCTCTGTGCCACAATTTCACATGCAGTCAAAAAGTTCGCATTATCAGTAGAGCCTGAATGCACTCAGACAGTATATGCAGCAGTGGATTAATGTGTTTTGATGGCTAAGCTAGTGCTTATTTGCATGCTGGCTTTGTAAGAAGTAAGGGCCTTTAAATTCAAAACCTGAGGCAGCAGAGTGGGGCAAAAGACTTTGAACTTATAAAATACTCAGTTTATTACTTTAGAAAACAACCATAAAGGACTCAATGGAATTACATAGTGATATTTACTTAATAATATTTCACATTGTATATATTATGAATAAATGCATTTTATGATATTGCATTGAATCTTATATTGCAGCATGATAGATTCTGAGTTATCTTTGCATTCGTATTTTATTTTTATCACAGGCAATTTTTCACACCGCCTCATTATCATAGGAATATTTCCTACAGAGTAAATGTGTTTAAGCCATTATACTAAACGTATTATAACTACCATATCTTAAATTGTTTCAGTATATTTTTTCTTATCTAGTAGGAAAAACAAAGAGTGAATTATGTTCTCTTTATGTAATATTTACTTTAAATTCTATATAGCACAATGCATTTACTTCCTTAGACATTTCATTCTCTTATTCTCAAGCACAGGGAATATTTGCATTCATAGTAGTTTCCACATGCTCAAACATGACTAGACCAAAGATGCAAAGATAGAATGAGAATAAAATTTATCCTTGATATCCATACAAATGCAATGCACTGAATAAATTCTGATTTATATTTCAATTATGTGTCTTAGAATGTCTATGTGTTTTCATGGAATTCCTACTTAGTAAGGTGAGTCAGATTTTTTTTCCAAAAACTGTTGGTTTTGAGAATTTAGGAGCTCCAATAGTGACTATCATTTCCAGTGTCATAGGCTGTGTAAAAACTGAAGATCATTCCCAGTGCTTTTGATGGAGTTCAGTAATTTCTGAATTATTAGAAATGATGAATAAGCTTCTTGCATTCATGCTTTGCAGACACAATTGATCTCTTTGAAAAATCACACAGGCTAAAAGGCCTTATAAAATGTACATATAAATCAAATTTAGGGAGCCCCCTTTACTCATGCACAAGAAAGAACTTTCTCAGAAGTATCATTCTCCTTCTGGAAGCTATCAGGATACATACACCTTGACAACAAGAAAGGATGGTGAAGGCTGTGCAGTTATTGTTTTGATTCATGGATATAAATCTTTGTCATGGAAGATAAAGATAGTTTGACCTTGAAAAGGAGTATTACTGCTTGAAACTATCCCTGCCCATATAAAGATCACTTTTCCTTTCTCCCAGCATTAGTTCAGTAACTATGGAACTAGACACCAAGTCTAAAGGCAATTTATTCAATGACCAGTTCTATTCAAACAGTTATAAAATATGTTGAATCCAATCCAAGGTAATTTTTCACATCTGTTCATTGGTAGAAGTAAGATCAGGGACAGAGAAAAGCAGCAGACAGTAGGCTATTTGAGTATAAATGCAAGAGCAGAGGTCTGGAAACACAGAGTCTCTGTCATAGAAAGTTGAGGTAAGCAACTGAAATCCTCAGAATAAAACAGAAAAAAATATATAAGAGGAAAGTTCATCCTTTGAAACAAAATGACCAAACCCCAGGAAAGCTAGGTAGCTCAATTTCAGTGCTTCTGACAGGTTGATTTTCTCAAACTTAACCCACCATACCCTACCTTTTTTTTTCTTTGTTGGTTTTTTTTTTTTGCTGTGATCAAAAAAGCAAGTTGTGAAAGAGGGAGGGTCACAGTCTCTTGAGTGAAGGCAAGATAGGAACTGACCCACAGACTATGGGGAAATGTTGCTCATTGGCTTGTTCTCTATGGCAGGCTCAGGCTGACTTCTTATAGGTGAGGCAATGGTCAAAATGGATTAGCCCCCTTCCCATCAATTACTTGTCAAGAAAGGGAAGATCTTGCAAAAACAAATCTTTTTTAAACATTTTCTAAGTTGAGTTCTTTCTTACCAGAATACTCCAGCTTGAGTCAAATTGACTAACTACTCCACTTTGCCAGAGCACATTCGAATTTATTGTTTAAAGTACTAGGGGAAATTTATTGTTCCCGTTTGACAGCATAGAGGCAGGGTACTTTGATGTTCTGTGATCCTAAAATTCACATTTAAAAATATTCCATGTAAAAAGTTATCATAAGGCTAAAGAAATGGCTCAGAGATGGTGACCTGAGCTCCATCCTTGGGACCATACAGTAAATTCAACAGAACATTGATTCTTTTTGGTTGTTCTCTGACCTCCTCTCAGACACAGCAGTAGATACATACCCCCTCATATAACCTCCACTAATAAAATCTAATAAAAATTTAAGAAGTTAAATAGTGCTCATTTATATTGAAGTAAAAATTTTATGAAGGAGAACATAAGAAGTAACAATTAGTGTGATGACATGGAGCCATACAATTATTTCCAGAAAAGTAAAATTGATGGAGAACCACTCTTCCATGATGTCCTTCTTAAAAAAAGAAAATTTGGAGCACTCATCTCTAAACACAATGGTTTTTATCAAAACCCTACCCTTAAAACTCAGAGATCTCTGTAGAATAGGAATCAGAAACAGTGTAAGATACAGAGGTGGTTGATGATTCCAAGGAAACAGTGTCTTTCAGAAACAGAAGAACTGATACACATATTCTCACAGATACTATGAGAGCAAGCTGAAACAGACAAAACATCCCACCGCTGTCTAGAATTTATGTGTAGAAGCTGCTGAACAGGAAAACTCAATTTTCTCCAATGTAGTGACACTTGGCATAGTTAGTTGGCCAACACAAAGTAGACTCTATGGTTCTTTTGTGCTTTTTGTTTATTTTGTATTTTTACCTTGTTTTCTTTCTTTCATTAACCTTTTGTGTACTTGTCTGTCTTGATTTTCTTTTTCCCTTAGAAAGAGAGAAAGTACACAAAATGGTTGTACAGGCAGATGGGGAGAATCTAGAATAAGTTGAGGAATGGAAAGTTACAATAAGATTATTTTATGTAAAAAATTATATGCAAACTCTAAAAGACATATTATGATATATATAATATTCAGTGTAACATTATTAAGGTGTGCATGTCAATGTGATCCCAGTTGTAATCTCCTTTTATAAATATGTTCATTGTTATACATGGACACATAGAAAGACAACACACAGACAATATCACATCAGCTGAGAAGTGATTATCACAAGTAAATAATAAAACAGAATCGGTGCTTTATTAATCCATTTGGGGATTAGCTAGGGATAAATAAGTTTAAACATAGTTAAAAATTAATACTAAGAAGAGCAAAGGTCCCTTAGGAGTCATCCTGAGCCTGCAGATTTCAGATGTTCATTAAGATGTTCTATGTTCATTATTTACCTAAATTCATACTTAAATTTCTAAATATGTCTACAGGTTTCCTGGATTTAATAAAATTTTAGTTTAATAGAATTTGCTTTGTTAATACTTAGTCTAATAGAAATTTTAATTTAGGAGCCTTCCTTTATTTCAAAAGCAGAAAGATAGTCTATCCTAATTGATATCGTGGAAATAATAAAATATCACCCCTTTGCAAGCGATTTCTCTCTACCTTTTAGAATACTTGTTTATTGTACCTTTTATACTTGAATTGAACAATAAATTCAAAAATTGATAAATGTTAAGTATTACCTGATATGTAGATATATATATATATGTGTGTGAATGTGCATATATGAATTCCACATTGCATTTCATTAATACATACAATTATTATACATCAATCAAAAACCATGATTTTCAAAATTTGAGCACTAAACCAAAAAAATCAAGAGGGTTTGAAGAGATATATCAACCATTAACAGCAAGTAATGCTCTTGTAGAGGACCAGAGTGCTGTTCCTAGCACCAGCATGAGGTGACTCACAACCTCCTGGGGGATATGAAAGCCCTGACCACCATTGGTACTGCACTGATGTTCACATAATTTGAAACATAAATACACACACATACACACACATAAGTGCACAATACTAAAATATTAAATATTTAAAAGTAACTCTTAGGCATATACCCAAAAGATGCATATTCATACAACAAGGATGTCACTCCAATATATTCATAGAAGCATTATATTTGTAATAGCCAGAACCTGGAAACAACCTAGATGCCCCTCAACTCATGAGTGGATAGAGAAAATGTGGTACATTTACACAGCGGAAAAAAACAATGGAATCCTGAAATTTGCAGGCAAATGGATGGCAATAGAAGAAACCGTCCTGAGTTGGGTAACCCAGTAACAAAAAGACAAACATGGTATGTACTCACTCATGTATGGATTTTAGACTTGGAATAGGGGAGTGCCAGCTTACAATACCACTGTCAGAGAGTCTGGGAAATATAACCTTCAACCAATGACTGATGGAAGCAGAGGCAGACAAGCACAACTAAACACTGCGCTGAACTGAAGAAACCCAGTGACAGAGAGGAAAGACTGATGAGCATCATGGTAAAGACTGGGCTTGCTTAACCAACAGAAACAGCTGATCTGAACAAGGGGGAGCTCTTGAACCCAAGACTGATGGCAGCATGGGACTAATGCAGACCCCCCTGAATGTGGGTGTCAGTGAAGAGGCCTAGGCAATGTATGGGGCCTTGGGTAGTAGATCAGTATTTATCCCTGGCATACAAATGGACTTTGGGTGCCCATTCCACAATGAAGGATGCTCTCTCAGTCTGGACTCTTGGGGGAGGGCCTATGCCCTGCCCTGGATGAAATGACAGACTCTGGAGATTCCCCCATGGAGGGCCTCACCCTCCATGGGGAAAGGAGTGGGATTGGGAGAGGGAGAATGGATGGGTTGGTGGAAGAGCATGGGAGGGGGGGAGGAAGAGGGAGAGGGAGCTGGGATTGACATGTGAGGCAACCTTGTTTCTAATTTAAATTTAAAAATAAAAAAGACAAAAAAGGGTAATCTTACAAAAAAAGCAATCCCCCTTTAAATCAAGGATATAGGAGGCAGAAGCTCTGTGATTTCAGGGTCAGGTGGTCTGCATAGGACATTCCAATCCAGATATGGCTATGCATTAAGATCCAATCACGTGAACAGTTACACTGAATGAACAGCTAAACTAAATTAACTTTTCAAAACTATAATGAAATAGTTTTGAAAGTCAATATATAATCAGTTCTAGCTCATCATGTAAGATGTTAGGATGTTTTCTGGGAGGCTGTGATGTTTGGTTATGAATGGCCCCCACAGGCTCACGTAGTTGAATGCTTAGTCTTCAGGGAGTGGCACTACATGAGAAGTATTAAGAGGTAAAACCTCTTTGGAGGGAGTGTGGCCACATTTGAAGAGGTATGTCACTGGGTGGGGGCTTTGAGGTTTCAAAACCCTAGGCAGGCCCAGTGTCACTCTCTTCCTGCTACCTGTGTATCTGGATTCAGAACTCATAGCTACTTCTCCTGCACCTTGTCTACTTGTGTGCTGTTTTCATGCCCACCATGATGAAAATGAACTTAACCTCTAAAACCATGAGCAAGTCCCAACTAAATGCTTTCTCTTATAAGCAGTGCCTTGGTCATGATATCTCTCTAAAGACGGAGGTTGATATCAGGAGGAAGGGTATATCTGTGAAAGGCTTGACCACGCATTTTTTTGGAGGAGGGATACAGTATATTTAGAGACTTTAGGCTAGAAAAGCCTCTAGGTGGTTTAATCAGGGCTTAGAGGTCCCTCCCAGTAGAAATGTGGAAGGTAGTGATGAGTGCAATTTGTAATATGGGGGCTCAGCTCAAGAAATTTCAGAAGGACATGATAGTGGAAGATGGCTAAGAGACTGTTCTTGTGATACTTTGGCAAAGAATGTGGTTACATTTTGCCCTTGTCTAAAAAAATCTGACTGGGGCTACATTGAAGACTTTTAAATTAATTACATTGGTTGAGGAGTTTTTAATATAGGTTAGTAATGACAATGTCTCATGACTATTAGAGGTCACTAGTATGACAAGGAGCAAGCTGATCAAGGAAAACTATGAAATTTACAGTTTTAGGAATAAAAGGAGTGTCAAAAAATTAAATGTTGGAGCCAAGTCCAGTGTTCAAGGATATTTAAAAACATAGAAAAAACTGTTGCTAAATGGAATAAAGGGAGTGACCTCAAGGCAAGATACCACCCAGCTAAGCTTCTTCTTGTGGAAAGGAATTAAGGAAAAGCTTAAGTAGTGAACAAATCATCAAAAACAGGAAGCTGGTACAAATGTCACTGAATGAGGGAGCCAGTTCCAGCCACAGCAAGTAGCAGGACTTGGCAGCTTTGGTCACATGGCTCAGGCTTCAGAGTCAAGAATACAAGAAAAGGGTAGCAAAATCTCCTTCTGTAACTAAGTAAAGCTTCTGACGCCAGGCATTTGTCAGGGTTGTCCCTGCATGGATTCCCAGAAAAGCCATTGCATGAAGCTATGAAGGTAAGTCTGGATTGTGTTAGAATCTCCAGGACTGTGGTAATGCCAGAGTCATGGAATAAATGTGAAGGAGGGCTGAAGACCTGTTGTGGAACCAGCCCAAGAAAGAGAAGTATGTTGCAATCAGCAAAGCTGGGATGAGTTGGAAAGCTAAAGAACCCTTACAATCTGACATGGAGATGCAGCATTTGGAATTTGCCCTTCTAGTTTTTTTTTGGTGTAGTATTTCCTCACTGTGCTCCTTTCCCTTCTTTTGGGGATTGTAATGCACCTTCTATGCCATTATATTTTGGAAGCATGGGATCTGCTTTTAGATCTTGATTTTACAGTGGGTTAAAGCTAAGAGATTGCCTTGATTCTCAGAAAAGACTTTGAACATTTCACTTTTAAGAAGTGTTGAGACTACAGAAGACTACGGGGATTTAGAAGCTGGACTAAATGCATTTTTGTATTATGATATGGCTATATGCTTCGGTGTGCCAGGGATTGGAATGTGCTGGTTTGAATAAAAACGATGCTCATAGACTCTTATTTTTACATTCATGATCCGTGAGTGACACTGCTTGAGAAGAACTGGGAGGTGTGGTCTCGTTTCTTTTATGAGTTTTCTTGGTCATGGTGTCTCTTCACTGCAAAAGAGCACCAATTAAGACAGTGGGGCACTATTGGTTAGTACCATCTTCAAAGAACATGAGGGAAAGCAACAGATGTGTCTCTTAGAAAAGATGTTGAAGGAAGTCTTGGATAATCTGGCTGACAACACGAACTCCTTTTCTACTACTGATAGCAAATGAAGCATTTGGTAGCAAAGTGAGCTCTTTGCGGTCCTCCTCACTGCATTTGAGGTAGATAACAAATGTGTGTGACACTATTCCTGGGGAGACAACCAACATCTCTTTACTCCAGGCAGGGATCCAACAGCAAGTCAATATTTGAATAACACCATGTACAACTTGGTAACCCAGTAAGTTTTATTGGGGTTCTTATATGATATGCTGAAGGATTGCTTACAGAGGCAAAAATGACACAAATACACCTGCATCACCACAGCCCAGCCCTGCATAGGAGATAGCTGATGGAAGCTGGAAACCTGGAGCATAGGAAATAGTCTGGAGGCAGATTGACAGGTAGAAGGGTGTCCTTTCTCAACTGCTCATTTGATGTGAGCCTCTCCCAGGCATTTTGGCAGGTCTGCATTTCTTCTAAGGATCAAGCTGTTTGCTACTCCTTTCAGATGGCTTCACTGATCTGCAAGTGTTCTGCATTGCGGAGTCTGTGTCTCTTCTAAGCACTTCAGCCAAGACCAGTGGTTCTCAGCTTACTAATGCTAGGACCCTTTAATACGGTCCTCATTCTGTGGTGATCCCCAACCATAAAATTATTTTCGTTGCTACGTAATAACTATCTTTTTGCTACTATTATGAAGTTTGCTATAAATATATGATATGCAGGTTATCTTAGGTGACTGGTGAAAGGCTCTTTAGATCACCAAAGGAGTTGCACCCCCAGAGGTTGAGAACTACTGGCTTAGAGAGAAACTCTTCACAGTCTTTACTGCATAGATACTCTTGGGTAGGGGGAAACTTAGAGAATCTGGTAAGTTTCAGGGATATCTTGAAGTGATTTTCAATTGTCTATTTCCTGTCTTAACCATCTTTCCTGCAGGATGTACTGTTTCAATCCCCCTTAGAACATACTGTCCTAACGTGTCTTTTTATTCCACTCCCATTGTACATCCTATATCTGATAAATTTCCCTCCAGAATTTATGGTTTTAAACTCCAAAGATGCGGTTACACAGAACCATGAACTGTGAGAAATAAACTGATCTCTGGAGGGAGGAATCACAGGTATCTGTCTTATTGTGAGAGCCAGTTATCTGAACTTGATGCTGAAAGAGAGCAACAGCAATCGCAGAAGGAAGGAAGCAAAGATTTGCATGAGGACGATTCTTTAATGTGAAGACTCAAATTAATCTTTTCAATGGAACTCTTTTTTCTCCTGGTTTATTTTCGTCCTGGTGTTCATTATAAAGAAACATTGCACAGTCCCCTAATTTCTTATTTATTGTTTGTCCCTATTTCTATAAGAATATAAACATCATGAAAATAGACGTTTTAGTTTTGTTTTTACTTTTTGGCTTTGATTATTGTTGTGTTACCAACTACTGTAAAGACATCTGGAACAAAGCAACTGTTGAATAAGATTTGTTTGAATGAATTGATGGAAAATTAAGAATAAATGCAGACTACATAAGCTGAAGTCAGGATACCATTCATATCTTATTGATTACATAGTATATGTGGGTCAGTGTGGGAGACAGATATATAGAGCCCTCAGTAAACATGGAAGGACAAAGAAAGGAATGACACAATCCATAACTTTGCTTTGGGAGATTCAGATAGAGATTAGAACAAGTATTCTTGAAGGTCTATAAAAAAGAAGTGGATTTTGATTTACTTTCAGAAGAGATGAGATGTTCACCATACCATTAATTATAATCAGACCAAACATTTTTTTCTCGAGTTCTAAAGAAAGGTTATCAAATCGATATTTTCTGAACTATGTCTAAGCTCGGTTTTCTTCACACAGCAACTGTATGTGGCTGAGGACATCTGTATAATCCTAAGATTTCTTGGCTTGTGGTCTGGAAAATGTCAGTGGCTTATATCTCATGGGAAATGCAGTAAACATTTTAATTATATACGATTCTGTTTCTGTCTCTTACTTTCTGAAAGAACATGGCTCCTATTACATCTCCCCTCCTGAGAGCTACAGACAGAATGTAGGAGGTGGAGAGGTACCAATATTGTTTGTTTCAGTAAATTGCTATATCTATGCTTTTATGTACAGAGTGTGTATGCATACATACATTTTCTGATTTAAGCTAATAAGTCTGTTGTAATAAGACATCGACACACTGTCAGGTTTGATTAGCAAATAGAAATTCATGGGACCGACCTTAATGTTTAAATTTCAGGAGATAAAAAGATCTAGAAAGCAGGCTAGGCATGGAGGCCCATATTTTTAATTCCACCATTCTACTCAAGAGGCAGGTGCAGGGACGGTTGGATCTCTGTGAGTTCCAGCCTGTTCTGCACAGTGATAGTCTCTTTCAAAACAAAAAAAAAAATGTGGAGTGCAGTAAGCAGTTTTCATTAGGCAGATTTTATGAGTTTTAGTTACTTGTTAGGGGCAAGAGAATCACATGAGGCATGAGAGAACACATATTTATCAAACACAGTCAGAGAGACAACATACTGATGAGAGCTGAGAGATGATACTTCGAGCTGTTAACATAAAAAACCCTGAAATATGTTTTTCTATTTTAAGCAACTTGCATATTTGGAAACGTGACACAGAAGATTGCACAATGATTCTTAGGGAGGCAAAACAAACAAACAATTGTTCACACATTTAGTGTAAATCAAGGAAACTTAAAGCATTTTGTGTCTGGTATGAAATAGCTACAAATTATCCAATTATCCAATATATTCCTGAGAACCTTCAAGAAACATATAGGAAATTTTTTTCATAGTTCTGCTGTCATGAGTATTTCTAAAAAATAAGTTTTCTGTTTGTGCATGTTATGGGAGAGCTAGCATGAGTTTTTTTATTCCTTAAGACTTACATTGACTATATCTGAGAGTTTACAACAATAGGATCTGTTAGAACGGAAAAGAATGTGCCAGCATGCTCACTTCACATCTCTATTTGCATGTCACACGGGTGTGCCAAATGTGGTTCAATCAACGGAAAACAGGAAAAAAAGAAAACAACAACAATAAAAAACCAGCCCATGGTTGGACAGAAAATAAAAGGAGAAAAAGAGAAAGGACTAGGCCTTATACTCCTTCCCGTTAATACCAAGATTAGAACCAAGCTTTAACACATCAACCATGTGGGTGTTGTATATCTCTTTCCTCCAAATTGAATCATGAATCATGAAAGAAGATTCATGGGCATCAAGTAGCTAATGAATTTGCTAAGGATCACAAGACCCCTTCCCAATGTTATAAATACAGTAGATAACTTCTAAGAGGAAATCGGTTGGGGGGGGATCTCTCCAACTGTGAAACTGAATCAAAGAATTTCAGGGATGCAGCTTTCATGGTTTGTTATTCAACATGAGGTGGGCTGCTTGGTGAGCTATCTGTCTTTGGGTCACCTAAACTCCTATAAGTAATCCTCTTTGACAACCCAGTAGGTAACCACAATAAACTCACTGGTTCACTAAGCTAAACTTGAGGAATTGCTTCTTCTATTTCTCAACAATGCCCTATGTGGGCTTACTAGATTCTTGTTCATGCTTCCTCAAGAAAAATCATTCAACAGGAACATTCCCTGTATATACTCTAGCAATGACAAAATTTGTCTACAGAAATCTGGCACAGAGGAAAAGGTAGGAAATTCACAGGGATAACTGTGAGGAGCCGCCCTCGCTATCGCTATTGCCGTTAGAAGATGGCGCTGACATCTGCTGTCAGTTGGAGTTAACCGTTAGAAGATGGCGCTGACATCTGCTGTCAGTTGGAGTTAACCGTTTAAGCTGTGCCTCTCCCGTGGCGTCATCTGGGGTGATGTGCAAACCACCAATCCCGGCTCTACACGTCTCACTCGGAGCTCCTAGGCTTATATAAGGGGCTGGGTTTCTTAGCTTGGGGTCTCCCTCTAAGAAGCTGATCATCTATCTCTCAAGATGCATTAAAGCTTTACTGCAGAAGGATCCGAGTGTTCTGCGTCGTTCTTGCTGGCGAGACGGTAGCGCGGGACATCTGGTGCCGAAACCCGGGAACTCTTCAACATCGCCGGAGCCGCGGGAGACCCCTCGGAAGACGGGGCGGATTCAGAACTGCAGGGACGTAAGTTCAGAGAGGTATGCTTTATCCTGAATACCCCTTTCTCGACTTTGGCCTTAGTTTGTCATCACCGTGGGACGGGTCAGTGGAGGCTTTGGTGCTAGTCCTGTTTGTCCTTCTCCTTCATCGTGGCTGGTGCTGACAGAACGGTGCTGTCAGTCTGGTGCTGTCAGTCTGGTGCTGTCAGTCTGGTGCTGTCAGTCTGGTGCTGTCAGTCTGGTAACGGAGTTGAGCGCCGCTTTTTAGATAAGCCGCTAGCGCGATGGGGTTGTCACAGTCAGTGGTTACTGCCCTACAGACTGTGCTAAAACAAAGAGATCTTAAAATTGCACCACGAACACTTCAAAATTTTGTGAAGGAGGTAGATAGAGTGGCACCATGGTATGCTTGTTCCGGGTCCCTCACTGTGGCCTCATGGAACAAGCTAGGTAAAGAACTAGACAGGAAGCATGCAGAAGGAGATCTCCACTCAGGTACCAAAGCCATTTGGAAGCTAGTTAAAAACTGCTTGGAGGATGAGGCCTGTCACCCTGCTATAATAGAAAGTCAGGGAACCTTAGAGGAAGTTCAGGATAGCATGTCAGAAACTGAACGGAGTGAGAGAATGGGAGCTCGCAAAAGGAAAGACATGTCTAAGAAAAAAGGCCCTCCCCAAGAAGTTAAGAAAGGGGGGAGAGAGAGAAGGGAGTGATCATTCACCCCCTAACAAATCTAAGAAAAAGAAAAAGCCAGAATCTAGCCTATACCCTACAGTAGAGCTAGAAGCCTTGGAGCTAGATAATTCTGATTCTGACACTCTGTATTCTAGCGAAGAAGGTGGTCTAGAGGAGGAGGTGGCACGGTATGAGGAAGAAAGATATCACCCTGATAGACACCGGCCACTGAAAACAAAAATGAATGTGAGGCCACCGCCTATAAATCCGGCGGGCTCACGCCCCTCAGCGCCTCCGCAGTATGAGCTTCGGCTGAATACTGGTACTGACTCCTTTTTACCTTTAGAGGAACGAAGAAAAATACAAGTAGCTTTTCCAGTATTCGAGAATGCGGAAGGCGGAAGAGTACATACCCCTGTAGATTACAATCAAATCAAAGAATTGGCCGAATCCGTTCGTAATTATGGGGTCAATGCTAACTTTACCACAATACAGGTAGAAAGGCTTGCTAATTTTGCCATGACTCCCACTGACTGGCAGACGACAGTGAAAGCAGTGCTTCCCAACATGGGACAATACATGGAATGGAAGGCTCTCTGGTATGATGCAGCCCAGGCACAAGCTAGAGTTAATGCCACGGCTGAAGATGAGAATCAGAGGCAGTGGACATTTGAAATGCTGACAGGTCAGGGTCAACATGCCCTTAATCAAACCAACTACATCTGGGGTGTCTATGGTCAGGTGTCGGCCGCCGCTATTAAAGCATGGAAGGCCCTCACAAAAAGGGGAGAGTCCAGTGGACACCTTACAAAGATTGTCCAAGGACCCCAAGAGCCATTTTCAGACTTTGTGGCCAGAATGACAGAGGCCGCCAGTCGCATCTTTGGTGATTCAGAACAAGCTATGCCCCTGATTGAGCAACTTGTCTATGAACAAGCAACCCAGGAATGTCGAGCGGCTATCGCCCCTCGCAAAAGCAAAGGTTTACAAGATTGGCTCAGAGTGTGCAGGGAGCTGGGGGGACCCCTAACCAATGCAGGACTAGCTGCCGCCATTTTACAAACGCACAGGTATAGAGATTTATCTAATCGAAAAGCTTGTTTTAATTGTGGGAAAATGGGGCACCTTAAGAAAGATTGTCAATCCCCTGAAAGAACAAGAGAACTGGAGCTTTGCCATCGTTGTGGTAAAGGTTATCATAGGGCTAGCGAATGCAGGTCAGTCCGGGATGTAAAAAGGGAGGCTTCTGCCCCCTATTGAAGAACCCAAGGTACCCCAATCAAAAAACGGGTCACGGGGCCCATGGTCCCAGGGCCCTCAGAAATATGGGAACCAATTTCAGAAAAGCAATCAAGAGGAAGTAGAGGTTTCCGAGGAACCCCCGGAATGGACTTGCGTGCCGCCTCCGACTTCTTACTCATGCCCCAAATGAATGTTCAACCGGTCCCAGTCCATTCCCCTGGACCTTTGCCCCCTGCCACCATTGGGCTTATTCTGGGCCGTGGCTCCTTAACTTTACAGGGACTCATTATATATCCTGGAATTGTTGACCCGTATCATAAAGAGGAGATTCAAGTTCTCTGTTCTAGCCCTCGGGGTGTATTTTCTATAAAGCAGGGAGATAGAATTGCACAACTGGTGTTGCTGCCCTCCCTCGGGGATGGAGAAACCTACACTTTACAAAAAAGGGCTATGGGATCTTCTGGAAGTGATTCAGCCTATCTGGCTATACCCCTAAATGAGAGACCTACAATAAAATTGTTAATTAATGGAAAAGAATTTGAAGGGATAATGGATACGGGAGCAGACAAAAGCATTATTTCACTCCATTGGTGGCCGAAGTCTTGGCCCACTGTTGTTTCATCTCATTCTCTACAAGGTCTTGGATACCAGTCCTCTCCTGCCATCAGTGCCTCAGCCTTAACCTGGCGGAATGCTGAGGGCAAACAGGGATGTTTTACCCCCTATGTGTTGCCACTCCCTGTAAATTTATGGGGACGGGATGTGTTACAAGCCATGGGCATGACCCTAACTAATGAATACTCCCCCCAGGCATCAGCCATTATGGCAAAGATGGGGTATACAAACGGTAGAGGCTTGGGTAGGCAAGAACAAGGCAGAATAAAACCCATTACGCAACACGGAAATCGGGGTAGAAAAGGACTGGGTTTTATTTAGGGGCCGTTGAGGCTTCACGACCCATACCATGGAAAACAGAGGAGCCGTTATGGGTCTCTCAATGGCCTCTATCCTCTGAAAAATTAGAGGCTGTCACAAGATTAGTGCAAGAACAGGAACGGCTGGGGCATCTAGAGCCTTCTACCTCCCCATGGAATACACCAATTTTTGTTATTAAGAAGAAATCTGGGAAGTGGAGATTACTCCATGACCTGCGGGCCATTAACAATCAGATGCATCTTTTTGGCCCTGTTCAAAGAGGACTTCCTTTGCTTTCTGCACTTCCTCAAGATTGGAAGCTTATTATTATAGATATTAAGGATTGTTTCTTCTCTATTCCACTTTACCCACAGGATAGACCAAGGTTTGCCTTCACTATCCCTTCTCTTAATCATATGGAACCAGACAAGAGATTTCAGTGGAAGGTACTGCCGCAAGGCATGGCCAATAGCCCAACAATATGTCAGCTGTATGTGCAGGAGGCTTTGGAGCCAATTAGGAAGCAATTTACATCTTTAATCGTTATCCATTATATGGACGATATTCTTATTTGTCACAAAGAGTTAGATGTTTTACAAAAGGCTTTTCCCATGCTGGTGGCTGAATTAAAACAGTGGGGATTAGAGATTGCCTCAGAAAAGGTTCAAATTGCAGATACAGGCCTCTTTTTGGGCTCAATGATTACTCCCAAAAATATAGTTCCTCAGAAAATAGAAATTCGCAAAGACCACTTACAAACATTAAATGATTTTCAGAAACTTCTGGGAGATATAAATTGGTTGAGGCCCTTTTTAAAAATTCCATCTGCTGATCTAAAACCCCTCTTCGATCTCCTGGAGGGTGAGCCTCATATCTCCTCACCCAGAAAATTTACCCCTGCCGCCCACCGAGCCTTACAGATGGTGGAAGAGGCCTTACAGGAAGCACAATTACAACGTATTGAGGAGTCACTACCTTTTAATCTGTGTGTTTTTAAGACAGCTCAATTGCCAACTGCAGTCCTGTGGCAACATGGACCATTACTTTGGATTCATCCAAATGCTTCCCCTGCTAAGATTATTGACTGGTACCCTGATGCTGTTGCACAGCTCGCTTCGCGGAATAAAAGCAGCTGTTACACATTTTGGCAGGGATCCTGATTCCTTGATTGTGCCTTATACTGCTGCACAAGTTCAGACCTTGGCAGCCACATCTAGTGATTGGGCAGTTTTAGTTACTTCCTTTTCAGGACAAATTGATAATCATTTTCCAAAGCATCCAATTTTACAGTTTGCCCTAAACCAGGCTATAGTGTTTCCACAAGTGACAGCTAAAGACCCACTCCCAGATGGGACTGTGGTGTACACTGATGGATCAAAAACTGGTATGGGAGCTTATGTGGTCAAGGATAGGGTTATATCTAAACAATATAATGAAACTTCACCTCAAGTTGTAGAATGTCTGATAGTACTGGAGGTTCTTGAGGCTTTTCCAGGACCCCTCAATATTGTATCAGATTCCTCTTATGTGGTTAATGCAGTTAATCTCCTTGAGATAGCTGGAATAATAAGATCCTCCAGCAGAGTTGCTAACATCTTTCAGAAGATACAAGCTGCCTTGTTAAATAGATTTCCTGTTTTCATTACCCATGTCCGAGCACATTCTGGACTCCCAGGTCCCATGTCCTTAGGGAATGACTTAGCGGACAAGGCTACAAAGCTGGTGGCCGCTGCCTTGTCTACCCATGCACAAGCAGCAAAAGAATTCCATCAGCGCTTTCATGTGACGGCTGAGACCTTGCGCCGTCGTTTTGCTCTATCCAGGAAAGAGGCTAGGGAAATTGTTACTCAATGCCAGAATTGCTGCGAATTCTTACCTACTCCCCACATGGGAATAAACCCACGTGGCATTAGACCATTGCAGATGTGGCAGATGGATGTTACTCATATTCCCTCTTTTGGAAGGCTTCAATATGTTCATGTTTCTGTTGACACCTGTTCTGGCGTAATGTTCGCCACACCCCTAACAGGGGAAAAGGCCTCATATGTGATTCAACATTGCCTTGAGGCCTGGAGTGCTTGGGGAAAACCCAGAATTTTAAAAACAGACAATGGACCAGCATATACCTCTCAAAAATTCCGACAGTTTTGTCGGCAAATGGATGTTACCCATCTAACTGGCCTACCTTATAACCCTCAAGGACAGGGCATTGTGGAACGTGCCCATCGTACACTCAAATCATATCTGATTAAACAAAAGGGGAGTATTGAGGATGTTCTACCCTCGGTACCAAGAGTTGCTGTATCCATGGCACTTTTTACCCTTAATTTCTTGAACTCTGATGCCCAAGGCCACACTGTGGCCGATCGCCACAGTTTAGAGCCTGATAGGCCAAAAGAAATGGTAAAATGGAAAGATGTCTTGACTGATCTCTGGAAAGGCCCGGATCCTATTCTTATAAGATCCAGGGGAGCTGTGTGTGTTTTTCCACAGGAGGAAGAAAACCCCCTGTGGATCCCTGAAAGACTCACTCGAAGAGCTCCTTCACAACTCCAGAATAAGAAGGATGGAGGCCAAGTGGGTGATGAAGACTCTCCTACTCGGGATGATGGTTCCTAGTATGATGGGAGAGTTACGGTGGGCCATCATGTCTACCTTCCCCTACCGATGCCAGTGATGCAGAATGCCCAGGTGTTCCCTAGATTTTTCACAACTAATAGAGAGTTGGGGCTTGCCTTTTTGCCTTTAGATCCTCAGATACAGAGTTTTCAGGATGAGAGAACCTTGTCATTAGTAGGAAGCTTGTGCTTTACTGTGATTTCTTCATTAAAGGATAATTTTATTCATATGGATCCAGAAAGATCTAATGCTAATCCTTTTGAATTAATGGAAGCTGTACTGATCTTTCTCCTATGATAGTGAGAAGGGACAGATTACTTTTCATTGGAAAGGGGCATTAGGCAACAGTCTGAGTGAGGGACAGAGCTATGGATCATCTGATTGGTCCTCCTCCAATGTTAAGTATACCCCTTTTAAGAGAACTAATTATTCAGCTGCCCTTTATTTGGGTTGTGAGTAATGATACCTTAGGTAAGAATCAGAAAGAAATAAATTGCTCTGCTTAGAATTGTTTTTATGCATTATGCTGGGATGCTATTAAGCACCCTTTTGCTTTGGTAATGCGCATGCCTCGATTTGTTCCAGTTCCTGTTGAGACGCCAAGTAATTTGAGTTTGTTTAGGGAAAAGCGAGATTTTTGGGATCTCTGCTATTATTGTGGGCCTGATAGCCACCGCCGCGGTTACTGCTTCGGTTACCGCCTCGGCCCTTGCACTTTCTGCCACTGTGCAGACAACTCAAACCATTAATGAACTATAGGCCACTGTGACCATGGTCCTAGATAAACAGGCCACTGCCAATTCTCAGATACAAGGAGGCCTGATGTTGGTAAACCAACAGATTAATTTGGTTCAGGAACAATTGGATATATTGTGGCAGATGGCCCAATTGGGATGTGAACAAAAGTTGCCTGGCCTTTGTGTCACTTCAGTACAATATGAGAATTTTACAAGAGCAGCTAACCTGTCACAAGCTCTGTCTCAACATTTATTACAGAATTGGACTTTTGAGTTTGAGCAGACACTCCGTGAGTTGAGAATGGCGATCCTGCAAGTGAATTCGACGCATCTGGATCTTTCTCTGATGGAAGGCCTCTCCTCCTGGATTTCATCTGCATTTTCTTATTTTAAGGAATGGGTGGGGGTAGGATCATTTAGCCTAGTTCTCTGCTGTGGAATAGTGTTGATGCTTTGGATGGTGTGTAAGCTCAGAGCCCAAACAAAAGAGACAAAGTGGTGGTGGCACAAGCACTTGCTGCCTTAGAACACGGAGCCTCCCTGACATTTGGTTAACCATGTTAAAGCAATAGGTCGCTGGCCTCCCAGCTCTTGCACCCCACGAGGCTAGTCTCATTGCACGGGATAGAGTGGGTAGGCTTCAGCAGCCCAAGGAGTTGCAAGGCTAAGCACTGCACAGGAGAGGTCTGCGGTATAACGACTTTCTCCTGGGAGATAAGTCATCTTGCATGAAGGTTCTATGTCATGATCTCCTTCCCCCAGAAAAACGACATCGGACTGGTCAGGGCTCCCTCTGGGGATAAGACCCTGGAGAGGAGCTTTGTACATGTTCCAAATTTGCACATGGGGATTTGACCTCTATCTCCACTCCAAAGTTGTGGGTGTCCTATTGCTTCAAAAATAAATGAATAGGGGAGATGTGAGGAGCCGCCCTCGCTATCGCTATTGCCGTTAGAAGATGGCGCTGACATCTGCTGTCAGTTGGAGTTAACCGTTAGAAGATGGCGCTGACATCTGCTGTCAGTTGGAGTTAACCGTTTAAGCTGTGCCTCTCCCGTGGCGTCATCTGGGGTGATGTGCAAACCACCAATCCCGGCTCTACACGTCTCACTCGGAGCTCCTAGGCTTATATAAGGGGCTGGGTTTCTTAGCTTGGGGTCTCCCTCTAAGAAGCTGATCATCTATCTCTCAAGATGCATTAAAGCTTTACTGCAGAAGGATCCGAGTGTTCTGCGTCGTTCTTGCTGGCGAGACGGTAGCGCGG